>NW_028274810.1:55898064-60898064 GCF_037043125.1 Eumetopias jubatus
GTAATATCTCCTTGAAAATTAAGGTGGAGACAACAGTCTGTCTCTAATTCTACTCATCGTGTTCATGTGTATATTTGCCCTGGTGTGAAGACTGTTAGAAAAAGGAAGACGTAGATGGAGAGGGAGACCCTAAGAGACCAGAATCTCTTACTATTTCTAGGCCTTTATATTCAAATAGTCACATACAAATGATGACAGTTTACTGTCTCTGCTCATACCAATTAGATGTCTTTTTTTGTTTTTTGTTTGTCTGTTTGCTTTTAACTCTTAGGCCAAATATGAATGGTCTTCTCCAGAAAATTAGGACAAAAAAAGGAAATGGTTACAAATTGTATTTCATTGGTTTGGTCTGAGACATTTTTCCTTTTTGATTTTGAACTATGTATTTTTTTGAATTTTGTGGGGCTTTTTTCTTTGAATTTCGTGTTCCAGCCAGCTTCTCGACAGGAAGCATTCAAGAATACATTACGTTGTTGAAGGACTGCACCAAAGGGAGAGAGCTGTGATGAAGCACACGTGTCATCATGAGGTGAGTGTTTTACTGAATCTGAAGTCAGAGGTCCAGGTCCAGTGTTGGCCCTCTTAGCTTTGTAACCCTGGGCAAGTCACTTAACCTCTCCAGGTTTCAGTGTCCTCCCTGTGATGGGTATATGCACCTCACAAAGTCTCTGTGAGGACTGAATGAGAAAATGGTATTATTTACCAGGAGTCTCCAAAATGCTGGCCGTGAAAGGCATTGAGAAGCTGTGTGATGGCACCTTGTAATCGCCAACAAATATGAGGAATTATTAGAGTCATAAAAAATAAAACAGCATATTCCTATGTGTTACCCAAATAGCATTGCCAAACAACATAATAGTCTAAAATGTATTTATTTCTTATTATGTTCCAGACAGTGTACTCAGCTTTTTACATCATTATTTAATCCAATATATAATCTTCTGAGATAGGTGCTATTATTGTTCCCATTGTATAGATAAGGAAACAGAGGTTTAAAAATGGTAAAGTAACTTTCCAAAGAATTTCAAAGCGCCAGAACATTAGAACTCAGGCCTGTTTGACTCAATATATTTAGACTTGGGCCAAATCCTTGTTCCTCCCCCACTCCATATTTGCAAGAATTTAAAATGTAATGTTTAAATGTTTTAGATAATATTTGGGGGTGATCTCTGTGTTTCTCCTTTGTTCAATTTTAAACAATAGTTGAGGCTCCATGCTGATGATGTAGAAAGCATTAGCATAAGACATTTTGTTTTGTTCCAGGTGCTTTCCTTTACTACATGACCAGCCCCACACCATTTCCAGGGAGTCAATAGTGTTCTCCTTTACAGATAGGGAATGGAGGCACAGGCTGGTGGAGGGCCTTGCTCAGGTCCCACTGCCTCTTAGTGATGGAACCAGGACAAGAGAGCACATCTCTCCACTCCCAAGTCAGGTGTTTCCACGTTTCTTCTCGCAAGATGGGTGAGGGGATGTTAAGGGCGCAAACATGTTCAGCCAAAATTTGCATATAAAAAACATAAAGGAAGAATAATTCAAATTTATTGAGCATGAAACATTTCTAGGGACTTCTGGGGATTTTCATAATTTTTAACTTAATAAAGATATTTTGAACGGGTAATGTAGCCCATTAATGCTTACCCATACATGCCTGGCACATGCTAGTACATAGTAGGTGCTCAATAGGTGTGCTCAGCAAAGGAAAAGTTTGAGGCTCTCAGAAGAAATGATTACTCTTCATTTGTTCAAGAAAAAAAAGAGTTCCCAGGATGTTTCCAAATCTATATGAAAATCTTAAAATATGATGCAGGTGGAAGAAACATCTATTTTGTATTAACCTAGCATAGTTCTTGTTTGTTAACCTTAAAGTAACTTCAACTGGGAGAAATAGGCAACAGGGAAGAACATAAAACATACAAGTTTGGAATGGCAAATCCTACCAAAAAATGGGGCCCCTGCTCCTGTCTTCCATCCCTTCACCATGGCAGGCATTGCTAATAGATCATGGCACAATTTCCTGCTGATCCTGGACAGAACCTCAAGTCCTCAAACACTGCTCCAGGCAACTACCACTAATCTATCAGAATTGACACTCATGCTGAAATCTGTTTGTCATCCCTGATAGACTTAAA
This sequence comes from Eumetopias jubatus, assembly GCF_037043125.1. Lineage (NCBI taxonomy): Eukaryota > Metazoa > Chordata > Mammalia > Carnivora > Otariidae > Eumetopias > Eumetopias jubatus. The sequence goes on from NW_028274810.1 coordinate 55,900,197, forward strand.
GGCTTTTTCTCTGTTGCCTGAGGGAATCAGAGAACCAGCTCAAGCTGTTTGTACATCTCTTTGACTTTGCCTCTTAAGAGGACAGGAGGGGCATAATCTATAACACTGTTTTGGGGGACTATTCTAATTTGGTTTAAACTTTATTGAGGAAATGCTGGGCCTGGGTTATAGAATCTCTGAATGGGTTACTATGTGAGGCTATGAAATCTTTTTGCTACCTTTATAAAAAGCTAGATCCCTATTGGTCCAGAATTATGGGGCACTACCCTGCCTTTGAAAAGGATGGAAAGAAAAGAACCTCTAGAGAGCATCTCTGGTCCTATTATTGAATTTTCTCCTCAGCCAGAGTTAATGGCAGTATCTCTGAAACAAATGTACGTATATTCAAAGATTCAAAGACACCTCTAGCTCAAAAATGTTATGACAGAAATCGGAAAAATTCCTTCACCTACGATTAAGGAATGTCATATGTGCACTTAAAAATATTTTCTAAAATATACGTTTGTAGCATATTAGAAATTTTAAAACAGAACCTTTTTAGTAACTATAAACTATATAACCTTTGATACAATCCCACGTGTTAAGCCCTTAGAAAATACCATAATACAATTTACCCCTAGAGCTAATCATCTGATTAAAATTAAATCAAAATCTTATCTTTTAATTAATGTACATTCTAAAGAAAAACAGCTAAAAGGAAGGACAGTAAAGTCATATGATGGTTAAACCATGTCTTGATTTCATGCTGTGTCAATTTTAAATACAATCATTCATGATTCTGAAATTCATCAAAATTTCCCAAGCAGGTGTATATCTAGAAAAAGATGTTTTAATTAAAACTATTAACCAATATAAGCAGAGCTCTACACTAAAAGCTTGGCTTGGAATGGCAGCAAATTAACATAAGATGCCAATCTAATAAGAGGAAAAGCATCCTAGAGGTTGTTGTCCAAAAGAGGGGCCTGAAGAATTTAACTGATCCATATCAATTAGTGCAGGATGTCACTGTTATTCCATTCATGGTGACTGCCACCTTATGTAGTTCCAACACTGAAACCAAATGAGAAAGATGTCCTCCTGTGGTAGGGCCTAATCCTACAGCAGAAAACCTTCATCAGGGAAAAAAGAAAAAAGGAGGGAACAATGAGCTGTTTTGTTTTCTAAATACCATACACACGTATCTAATAAACTCCCTAGAATGTTAATAATCTCTGTGAATCCCAAGAAAGAGAAAAATTATACTTAGCTATAAATTGTAGCTATAAATCAAAAGTTTATGAGGCCAAATATGTATCAGTAATATGTTCTATTTTTGAATGATTACTTTGTGCCAGGCACTTTTCTGAGCATTTTTTACATAATCATCCCCATTACAGTCCTGTGAGGTCAAATGCCCCATTTTACTGAGAAGAAACTGAGGCCCAGAGAGATCATATAATTTGACCAAAGTCAGTAAGTGGCAGAGTAGGGATTGGAACTCAAAGTCCATAGTCTTCATCATCATGCTCTACTCCTCCTAATATGTTTACAGATTTCTATTTTGTTCTGTTTGGTAAAGGAAAAGGAAGGGAACCATGATCTCTTCCTCTGCCTTTAAGTTGGGATGGAAGGAAATTTTCCATAATAGTCTTCTAAAATCAGACTAAACAATTGAATAATACTGGTTTTCACAGATTTAAATCACAGATGGAACTAAGCCATCCAAATGTCATTCTGGAGACTGTACATATAGAACCTAGTTTTTAAAGAAATCGATTACATTTTCTAATATCTGAAGTGAGGCATGGTAGAAATGCAGGCGATGAGGATCCTTACATAATTATTTTGAGGTTGGCTCAAAAAATGTACAGTCCTATTATAGGAAGAGACACATAAAAAACAAATGATGTTGAAAGCCTCAAAGGTCAAGTGTAAGGATCTGATTGTCCTTCCTTCGTATATGATTGTAGATTATTCTCCCTAGATATTTTTACATTGCAGTGTTGCTTTCTTATCTAACTTCTACCTCCTGGAAGTTTTTCTTTTGCCAAAAACCAGTGCATTAACATTTGATTAAATGTGGCTCTGTGAAGTTTTTCTGATGAAAATTCTCGCACACACACACACACACACACACACACACACACACACCAGACGGGTATGGACCTCTATCATGAGAATTACCTGTTTATGTGGTTGGTTTACATATTATTAAACCACCCATCTGATCTCTAATGGCAGCCCTGCTGACACTGTCTGACCCAGTTTGACAATCTGGATAGAAATTGTAGGGTTGGCTGTTCAATGGCTGTGACTTTTAACAGCACTGCTTTTGGGCCTCAAATCAATTCTCTCTGTTTACAGACCATTTCACAGCCCTTTACCTGCAACATCACTTGTGTCAGTCCCATAAATACTTTGGTGTATATAATGCTTGAATTAGCATAATGGTTTAGGCTCTAAGCTCTTAGCCCAAAGAAGGACACGTCAACATGTTCTCTTCACTTAAGCAATTAAGAGCCATTATGCTGCTTCAGTGGAAATATCATCAAGGTTAAAGACAATCCCAAACAGCCCTCTCACCTTTTTATTCTAAGTCTAACAAATGAGGCATAGAAATTGAAATGTTAGTAAACAGTCTTACTTGCAAGCTCTTTTTGGATCATGCTTAATCAGACCCCCATTCATCAGACATTTGCAAGGGATTCAGAAATGTGTATATTGAATTGTTCATTTAGTGCAAGAAAATAAAGCTTGCTGATGTGATTTCAACATCATAGTTAACACAAATTTATTTTTGCCAGATTTAAAAAATTTTAGCATCAAATTACATAAATATTTCTATACTTTTATTATTTGATATGACAAAAGTTACACTTTTAAAGGCAGTGTGGTTGCTGTGACTTAAACAAAGGGATAGTTCCAAGGTCTTTCTATATTTTTTCTTTTAAAAATTTGCTTTATTGAAGTATAATTTGCATATAATAAAATTCAATTTTAAGTATACATTTTGATGCGTTTTGGCAAATGTATATAGTTGTGTGATTACCATTATAATCAAGATATGGAATATTTCTTTTTAAGATTTTATTTATTTATTTGAGAAAGAGAGAGAGAGCATGAGCAGGAGGAGCAGCAGAGGGAGAGGGAGAAGCAGGCTCCCAGCTGAGCAGGGAGCCCGATGTGGGACTCGATCATGACCTGAGCCGAAGGCAGACGCTTAACCATCTGAGCCACCCAGGTGTCCTGGAATATTTCTATAACCTGAAAAAGTTCCCTTGTCCCCCTCTACAGTTAATCCTCTTCCCCACCCCTGGTAACCAATGATCTGCTTTTGATCACTAGATTTGCCTTTTTTAGAATTTCATATGAATAGACAGTATCTAGTCTTCTGTGTTTGGCTTCCCATATTTCTCATTATCTTTTCCTCTATGTATTAGTGAGAAGGTATTGTGAAAACCATAATTTGGGTGGAATCCTGGCTCCACCTATTCTCGCTCAGTGACCTTAAGCAAGTTATTTAAATTCTCTGGGCCTTAGTTTCCTCTTCTGTAAGAATGGAGAAAATACCTCCGCAGTAGGGGTTATAAATAAATCTATGCATATACTTGGGTAAGGCATCTAGAAAGTGCTTGATAAGTCTTGGTTTCTTAGGGCGCCTGGGTGGCTCAGTTGGTTAAGCGACTGCCTTCGGCTCAGGTCATGATCCTGGAGTCCTGGGATCGAGTCCCACATCGGGCTCCCGGCTCAGCGGGGAGTCTGCTTCTCCCTCTGACCCTCTTCCCTCTCGTGCTCTCTATCTCTCATTCTCTCTCAAATAAATAAATAAAATCTTTAAAAAAAAAAAAGTCTTGGTTTCTTAGATTGGTCCTGTTCTCTCCAGCATTGAACATCTTCAACAGCTGCTCACTACAGGTCTCACTATGACTGAATCCAGTGACTGCAAAAAGGGACAAAGGAACTTTTTCAGGTTTGGGAAGTATCTGTGTCTTGAGGGTAATGGTAATTACACAATTATATACACTTGTCAAAATTCATTAAACTGTACACTTGAAGTTGAATTTTATTATCTGTAAATTACATGGCAATAAAGATGATTTTTTTTTTTAAATCTAAAAATAATACATACGGAAAGACCTTGGAAATGTCTGTTGGTTTAAGAGTCACATGTGATGAGAGATACTCTTGACTGTGCTTCATCAGCTGGGCTTGCTGCTTTGGTCAAATAAGGGAAGCATTCAAAGACTTTCCTAAGAGCAGCGCATTTGATATCACCGACAAAAGCCCTGCAAGCAGTAAATGTTGTTTTCACAAACCACTGTCCTTGTGTTGACTTTTTAAGTTAAAGAAAGCAGTTGTGCATTGACAGAATAAAAGTAATGTGAAAGACTCTGTGTGTGTGTGTGTGTGTGTGTGTGTGTGTGTAAGAAAATGCAATTAAGTGACATTGTATTGACCGTCCTGAACTAACAGCTTCAAAATGTCAAAAACAGCTTATTGGATATAGAAAACGTGCAAGAAAATTGAGCTTAGAAACAGTTAGTTGAAGTGTCACTTTCTTTGGGGCATCTTCCCCAACTCCCACCAATACCCTCACCCCCATTCTGAGTTAGGTGCCCCTTCTGTCTGTTCTGGTATTACTCTGTCCCTACCTCTATCACATCAGTTGTCACACTGCATTTTATTTATTGACCTTATGTGTCTATTCCCCTCTTCATAAGACTATGCAATCCTTGAAGATAGGTGCTTTGTTTTTGGTATCTTTTTTTTTTTTTGACACTTTAGTACCATGTTTATTTCAGCTGCTTTTATGTCAGTTGACCAGAGGGCAGGATGATTCATTTGATTTTAGTTTTTTTTTTTTAAGATTTTATTTATTTATTTGACAGAGAGACAGCAAGAGAGGGAACACAAGCAGGGGGAGTGGGAGAGGGAGAAGCAGGCTTCCCGCAGAGCAGGGAGCCCAATGCAGGGCTCGATCCCAGGACTCCGGGATCATGACCTGAGACGAAGGCAGACACTTAACGACTGAGCCACCCAGGTGCCCCCTGATTTTAGTTTTGACTATCCAAATAATCAGAATCATGGGTTTGTGAAAGTTTTTAACAGTACTTCTTTGTAAAGAAGTTAATTGGCTGCACTAATTTTCAAAGCTACAGGTTTGTATAGTTGGGGTACACTCACTTAAGTAGTTATATTCCCCCAAATCTGTTTCTCATGGTCTCCTGCGTGATTCTCCCACACACAGTTCCTGAAGACCAGAACCTTAGAAATCATCATGACTACATCTAAGCCATGATCCCTTAGTTCTGACTCAAAATATAGCCCCAAATCTGTCCATTTCTCCAGTTCCACTGCTGCAAACTTAATCCAAGCCTTTGTCTCTCTACACCAAGCTCAGGCAGGCCTCTTCGATGGGCTTCCTGTTTTTGGTGTCTTTATATTTCCAGCACCCTGAACAGTTCTTAGTAGGGGCTCAATAAATGTTTGATGAGTAAATGAGGTCTTAATCACATCACCTCCATTTACAACATTATAACAAACATTTACCCCAGGATTGCTTTTAACAGTGATTTGGTTCCAATGTATATAAGGATCTGAAGCAATAGAGGACCCATGAAAAGACATGAAAAACCAAGGAGAAAATAAGAAATTTAGTGTGAGGAGAGGGAATAGTTTAGAGAAATGTCCTTTAGTGCTTTGCTCCCAGAATCCCTGCTTTGGGCAAACAGTTCCGAGTTAGATTCCAGCCCTCCCAAACTGTGTGACCTTGGACTGGTTACTAAACCTTCCCGAGCTTCAGTTCACCTGTGACTTCTCATCTATAAAATAGAGGAAATAATAATAATATCTCCTTCATAGGATTTCTGTGGGATTGAATGATAATGATGCATATAAAGCACTCAGCACAGTGTCTGGCACATGGTGAATACTCACAAAATGTTAATTCTCTAGTGTGTTTCAAGAGTGCAGACTCTGGAGTCCAACAGATTATATTTGAATTTCGACTCATTCTAATTCAGCCATCCATGGTCTGTGTGAACCCAGACAGATTACTTATAACCTCAGATTCACTAAGTACAAAATGAGGATAATAACAGTATCCCCTCATAGGGTTATTTTGAGGATTAAATGAGATAAAAGAACTCAGCATCATGACTGGCATGTAATAAATGCTTGATAAAGGTTAGTTATTATCCTAGCCTGATAGGATCTAGGTCTGCTGTTACCATATAAGCCCTGTTCCTCAGCAGGAAGCCTTTATTTCAATCAAGTATATTCCCTCTCTCATTTATATTTGCCATGCTCATTTATTTTTCTTTACTTTGTTCATGCTACAGCTACTGTAGGTCAGTGTGGAAAAAAGGAACAAAGGTTTTGAGGCAAATGACCTGGGTTCTAAATCTGGCTTTGCTAATATCCTACTTGTGTACAAGTCACCCTGCTTCCCTGAATCTGTTTTCACCCATAACATGGAGATGATAATCTTTATTTCATTGGCTTTTTGTGAAGATTAAATGAGATCATAATGTAATAAGGTGCCTAATGTATAATAGGTGTTCTGTTGAATACATCTTAGTTTCCAATCCACTGCATTCCCCCAGTCAGGCACACTTGGCATCTCCTTTACACCTGTCTAAACATCCACCTTTCAAGACATACCTAAAAATCTCACCTCATTCTGGAAGCTGTCTCATGCTGACCCACCTTGATCCCACAAATGTATTATATACTGTTGTCATTATGCTGATTCTGTAAATTAATCTTGTCTCTCAAACTAGACCAATTAATCTTAATCTCTTCTGAGCCCTGGACCCCTCTGATAATCGGATATTTCCTTAATTTTTCTCAAAGATATTCCCACAGGGGCACCTGGATGGCTCAGTTTGTTAAGTATTGGACTCTTGATTTTGGCTCAGGTCATAATCTCAGGGTCCTGGGATCAAGCCCCATATCGTGCTCCATGCTCAGCAGGGGATCTGCTTACGGATTCTCTCTCCTTCTCCCTCTGTCCCTCCCCCTGCTCACACTCTCTAAATAAATAAATAAATAAATCTAAAAAAAAAAAAAAAACGATTTTCCCACATGAAAATTTGCAAATATTTTCAAGATGCTAATATTCCCTAAAACCTCTGAACATATTGTCATCTCCCTCAGGGCAGTGACTGTGTGTGTTCCGGGGCTGAGGATGGAGAGGGTGTTAGTTAAGACTAAGTGATGGAGGGCATCTGGGTGGCTCAGATGGTTAAGCATCTGCCTTCAGCTCGGGTCATGATCCCAGGGTCCTGGGATCGAGCCCCACATCTGGCTCCTGGCTTAGCGGGGAGCCTGCTTCTCCCTCTGCCTCTCCCCCTGCTCGTGCTCTCTCTCTCTCTCTCTCTGTCTGTATCTCTGTGTCTCAAATGAATAAATAAAATCTTTTAAAAAAAATTTAAGACTAAGTGATGAACTGATTAACTTTCTGCCTCAGAAAATGGGTGGTGGTAGCATCTCCATAGAAAGGGACAAGATGCTGGACAAGGCAGAAGGTGAGGAACCAGGTCAGCATCTCAGTCTTTAAACAGTCTTTAATTTTTCCAAAGCAAAGCAACTTGAAGCTTCATTCTGATACCAAGGGTGGGACACAAATATTGGAGTAATACATAGAAGTATGGAAAGATAACCATGAAAATATTCCATTCCTGAACTGTAGATTTGTCCACTCCGCAGAAGTTAAAAAGAGTATTCCTCTCCTCTTACCTTCAGCCTCAGATCACAACTTTCCCTGGGCTTTGCAGCCTCTCATTCCACCCATAAGGGCTAGTTGCTTGCTTTGACCACTTTTGTTGTTGTTGTTTTACTTAATGGCTTTGGGTTTATGATAAAACAGTTTACGTTTGTCTTATGCAAAATGCTTTGATTTTGAATTTCAGTCTGTCACCCTGATCTAATAAGAGAGGTGCCTCATATGGAATGTAAGCAGAAAGAACACCAACCTGAATTCTAGTCATGGCCCTGGGGAACTGGCTCTGTGACCTTGGGTAAATCACATGTCTTTGTGGTCTCAGTTTCCTTTTTCATACAACTTGACAATCTCTCCTAGCCCTAACCCTCCATGATTCTGAGACATTGCAATGATTCATGGTTGGAACTAGAGGATTTTCTAAAAGCTTCACTGTACACACAGTAAATGTATGGTAAATGGCTAAGAGGGACAGCTTTCAACTGTTAAATTATGAAATTAAATAAAATGTAAGTTACCATATTTACCATATGAAGTTTTGGAAACCATTCTATAACACATACTCAACACTAGACAGCAATGAGTATAAGTTTTATTTCTTTGATGATTCAGAAGCCTTATGGATCTTGTATCTACTGTTCAAATCTACAAGAGAAAAAATGTAATTTTTCATACTTTCAGGTTGTGATTTGAAAAAGTAGGGGGTAGTAGTATACCAAAGTGAAATGTATATCTTTAGATCATCTATTGTGTCTCTTCTGATAGCACCTATGTAACATTCCTAATAACGTAAATGGCATTGGGGTGCCTGGGTGGCTCAGTCATTTTAGCATCTAACTCTTGATTTTGGCTCAGGTCATGATCTCAGGGTTGTCAGATCGAGCCTTGCATCAGGCTCCATGATGGGCATGGAACCTGCTTAAGATTCTCTCTCCCTCTCCTTCTGCCCTTCCCCACTCCCTCTTTAAAAAAAAAGAAAAAAGAAAATGATGTAATAAAGAGTGTTCTTTGGGCAGAGAATTACCACCAAAACATCTTAACATTCCAATATTCTACTAACAATATCAGCTTACAACAAAAACTGGAAGCATGTGAATAGCCACTTTCTAATTTTATTCTGCCTACTCGGACTATGCAAGAGGAAAAAAGATGATAAATAGCCAGAGAGATTTTCTTGACATCATGCTTAACTGAAATTTCAAAATAAATCAGTTGAGCTCATTTTTAAAGACCTACAACTAAATTATCATTGGATCGTTTTGTTCTGCTCCCAACTGAGTTTCTGAGGGACTTGTGGTGAGATTCAACGAGATCTGAAAATGGGCCACAGTGCGCAAACATTGCAGTTTGGTTTGATTTAGTCTAACCCTTGTGTAATAACTTTCTTTGAAGTGTGGGTTGAGGAGCAGGTTACAAGCCCGAGGCCACAAGCTCATCTTGTTCTTGTTACAACTCAGATGCCCTGCAGTCCCTGCACTATATATCAGAGACTTGGCCCTGGAGTCCCTGGCAGATCAAGAGTGGAGCCTTCATTCCCAGCACAGCAGAGCAACTGAGCAACAAACAACAACATAGTTCTGTTTGCTTGGGAAACCCATTTGACAAAAGGACATAGGTGAGTCTTCAAGGAGCCTGTGAGCCTGAGGAAGCCTGACTTTGCTCTCAAAAGTAAGGAAAAAGGTTAAAAAATCCATCTACCTGACAGAAAGGTCCCTGACCTGGGGAGAGGCGGGACACATTTTCAGATTGCTGGCCAGCATCTCGCCTTCTGTAGCTTTGGGATTGCTACTTCTCTTCAGATCCTCTGACCCAAGCAAATCTCAAGGCAAGTCTCTGACTCCTCTCTGGTCTGATTTCTCATCAGCAAAATGAGGGGGTTGGACCAAATGATCTCTTAGGCCTCATCCTACTCCAAAATTTGGTGATTCTGACCCTGTGACAGTCTTGTAGCCCCCAAGGGGCTAACTTTATTCCTTCTGTTGGTCACATATTTTCCAGCAGCCTGATTTAGACTCTTACAGCTGAATTGGACCATGGATGATTCTAGTAAATAATACTTGCACAGTTTGTTAGAACCTGTTAAGTGATTTTACATATAGTATTCATTGGATCCTTAAAAAAACATTAACCCCTTCCGCCTACCCCGCCGGAGCCTCAGGACCGGAAGCACCGCGCTCGAACCCCAACCGCCTCTTCTGGCTTGAAACACCAGCGCCGCCAAGATGCTGGCTTACCACTCTTCTCTCATGGACCCTGACACCAAACTCATTGGAAACATGGCACTGTTGCCTATCAGAAGTCAGTTCAAAGAACCTGCCCCTAGAGAGACAAAAGATACAGATATTGTGGATGAAGCCATCTATTACTTTAAGGCCAATGTCTTCTTCAAAAACTATGAGATTAAGAATGAAGCTGATAGAACCTTGATATATATAATTCTCTATATTTCTGAGTGTCTAAAGAAGCTCCAAAAGTGCAATTCCAAAAGCCAAGGTGAAAAAGAAATATATACCCTGGGAATCACTAATTTTCCCATTCCTGGAGAGCCTGGTTTTCCACTTAATGCAATTTATGCCAAACCTGCAAACAAACAGGAAGATGAGGTGATGAGGGCCTACTTACAGCAGCTGAGACAAGAGGCTGGACCGAGACTTTGTGAGAAAGTTTTTGACCCTCAGAATGATAAACCTAGCAAGTGGTGGACTTGCTTTGTGAAGAGACAGTTCATGAACAAGAGTCTTTCAGGACCTGGACAGTGAAAGGAGCCTGAGCAGACACCACAGCCGTGGGCAGCATTTTACAGCAAGATGTACACAGTTATTTGCCTTTATTTGATAAAGTTTTATACAGAAGAGAGAAGAGTGTGTCTTCACTTGAAGAGCTCTTTATCAAGAATTTGGGGGGGGGGAGGGAAGAATGGGTGATTTGAAATTTTCTGCAGTATTAAGCTGGTGCTTAATAAAAATAGGTAAGAATAAAGAAATTTCTAACATTCAAAAAAAAACATTAAGGAAGGAAAAGGTATTCTCATTTTATAGAGGAGGGAAGCTATGCTAAGAGAGGTTAAGTCATAACTGCTAACGTGACTAGGGCCAGATCTGAAAAGAATAAACTCCAAATGTGAGCTTCTTAGGCTGGATGAGGCATACACATTTAGTAAAGAGATGTGTTGAGTATCATAGATGGGAACAGTGAGCATTCTGTGAACCTGCCTCGGAATTCATACTACAGTCACCTGTATAAACTCTGTTTGAGTGAAGAGGCAAACACTCCAAAGAGAGAGCATACAGCTAGAAGTAATTTTCACTTCCAGGATAAAGACTCTTAGCTAAGGGTAGGGGTCAAGGGATGTTCTTCAACTCCTGATGCAGTGCTCTAAAAGGAGAGAATGGGGGATGGGGTGGAACTCACCTCGGGTAGCTAATGAAGGGTAACCAGTTCAAGCCAGGGACACTGGTGGAAGGCTGGTGGGAAGTGAAGATTTGGGGTGTTACAGTCTGGGCACTGAGTACTGACTATACCCCAACCCCTTGGTAGAGCTCATGACCATTGCTTACAACTTATATTGTATTTTGTCCCAGCCTTGAAGGAATCCTGTGGAGAGTTAGGGAGGCTGTAAAACCCTAAAGATAGGGTGAGAGAAATAGGGTCTGCAACACAAGGGGGTATATTCATACACACACACACACACACACACACACACACACACGGTAAGCCTTCCTCTGTGGTGTATAATTAAATAACTGCAGTGCTTAGGGGCAGAGGGCTTCCCCATCTGAGAGCAGGGCCTGCTGGAGCACAGGAAGTACTAGGATGATTGGAAGGAAAATGAATGATAACAATGTCAACAACAGTGTGGGAGTGAGCAATGGGCAGAGGAGTGGCAAACCCCAAAGACATCTGAGTCAGCCCCTGTCATCAGGGGTGACAACAGGGCTGTGGCAGCAACAGCAGAGGCTAAGGGGCAGTGGAGTGTGGGGCCACATCGGCTGCTGCAGCAGAACAAACAGTCAAGTTTGTTCTAAGTTCCTAAGCTCCTCTAGGATTAGGAAAAGATCAAGACAAAGATATGACACAAAACTAAAAGCATGGTTAATATCATTTTGAGTCTTGGATCAGTTAACTTTCATCACAGACCAACTCTGGGAAAACCCAAGAAGGTGAAATTTAATAAGAATATATATAAAATCCCGCACATAGATTCTCAAAATCAACTGAAATGGAGGGGTGCCAGAGTGGCTTAGTCAGTTAAGCGTCTGCCTTCAGCTCAGGTTATGATCCTGGGGTCCTGGGATTAATCCCCATATCAGGCTCCCTGCTCAGTGAGAAGTCTGCTTCTCTCTCTCCCTCTGCCCCTCCCCCTGCTTGTGCATGCTCCCTCTCTCTGTCTCTCTCTCTCAAATAAATAAAATCTTTAAAAAAATCAACTGAGGTGGATAGGACTGACAGAGTAAGATGTGACAGGATAAGAGAGATTTAGTTTGGGGGGTTTTGGTGACCAGAAACTCAGCAGGTGCCATTGATTTGGCTGCTACAAAAAACTAAGAACCTCAGGCTACATTGATGAAAACACATGTCCAGACCATTGGGCATTGTGGCTAAACCACATGTGCAGTATTATGTTCGGTTGTTGGTATTGCCTCCTAAGAGAAACACTGGTATTTCATGCTTGTCCACAGGAGCATGACCAAGATGATAAGGGGTGCAGACACCAAGTCCCACTAGGGGCAGCAGGAACTGAGGAAACTTGGGAAGATCTGAAAGTCATCTTTAATTCCTGAGGAAGACTTCTTGAAAAAGAGTCACACTTGTGTGGCCCTTATAGGATATCATAGAGCTGTTCAGAGGTAGAAGGATCTGGTTTGAGGAGTGGCAAAATCCCCAGACTGGAAGTGGCTTTCATGTTGAGGCTGGATGATATTCTGGCTGGGAATGTCCATATAGAAATGGTTTCTGCATTAGGTAGAAGCTTGGACTAAATGACCTCTGAGACTCCCTCTAGCTCTTAGAGACTAGGTTGGAGATTTTTGCCTTAGAAACCAACCATTCGGTTCCAGAGGTAAAACTCCAAAGGGACCATACTCTACCATGGGCCTATGGGGTATAGAGTCCTGCCATAGCTACTGCTCTCAGAATGCCTTCTCAGCAAATAATGAGGCTCCAACTCATTTACAATCTGGGAACAGGAAATGTACTTTTATGAAGCAAATATGTATTTGCCTACCTGGTGCCCCCTAAATGCAATCAATCAAATTAGTTTTGTCTTAAGAATATCTCAAAGTCCCGGGGCACCTGGGTGGCTCAGTCATTAAGCATCTGCCTTCAGCTCAGGTCATGATCCCAGGGTCTTGGGATCGAGCCCCACATCGGGCTCCCTGCTCCGTAGGAAGCCTGCTTCTCCCTCTCCCACTCCCCCTGCTTGTGTTCCTTCTCTCTCTGTGTCTCTGTCAAATAAATAAATCTTTAAAAAAAAAAAAAGATCTCAAAGTCCCTCTCTTCTTCCATGTCTCCAGGAACCCTGCCTTGGTTCAGGCCATCGACATCTTACACCCAGACTTTTTCAACAGCCTCCTAAGTAAATGCCTTACCTCCACTCTTACCTTCTTCAATATACCCTCTACAGAGCAGGCAGAGTAGTTTTCTGTTTTGAATAACTCCCCACTGACCATGTGGGATAGTACCAGCTCTTAATGTTGCATGGAAAGCCCTGCAGCCTCATGTTCTGTGACTTCCCACACATACCACCATACCCCACACACACACACTTTGTGCTTCAATAATGCCACACTATTTGTAATTTTCTTCATACACTATACTGTTACGCATCTCTCTGCCTTTGCATATGCTGCTCCCTCCATCTGAAATGCCTCACCCTTTCCAACCCCCACCTTACTTACCAAAATAACTCCTATTTATTCTTTTTCATACATAAAAGCTTTGCTTGTGCATAACCTTTTAGGAAGCCTTCCTTTAACCTTTTCCCCATCTCACACGATCTCCCAAAGTTAATCATTCCTTCCTATTTGCTATGTCTCTAGCTTTGTACATGGTTGTATTACAGCATTTGCTACATTGTACTGATGCATTATTTACATATCTGTGTTCTCCATTGTTCTTGGGCTCCTCAAAGGTAGAACCAAGTAATATTCATCTACAAATTCCCAGCACTTAGCACACTATTTAGCACGTAGCAGATCTCTATTTGTTGAACTGATCTGACAAAGGTAACTTTGTGGACATACCTATCATTTGCTGTGATACTGAACTTTGTATTATAGTACACATGAACACCAAGTTCTACAGTGAAAAATGAAAAACTTTTAAAATTGCCTAGTAATATTAAGTAATATTAAGTTAAATAAAAAAGATCCAAGGCCAAGAACAAAGACTTAGAATGGAAGAAGGGGAAATTTTAACTATAAATTTCTACCACCCTTGTTTTTGTTCTGAAAAGCTTTAATCAGAGAGCTGGTCCTGAAGAACCTTGGGTTTCTAGTCTTGGCTTTCTGAAAGGGAGACTTTGAATTCAGAAACTGAACCATGAATCTTACTCAACAAACATTTACTGAGGGTGTACAAAGCCTGGTGCTTGGATGCCTGGGTGGCTCAGTCAGTGAAGTGTCTGTGTTCAGCTCAGGTCATGATCCTGGGGTCCTGAGGTCTAGCCGCAGGTCAGGCTCCCTGCTCAGCAAGGGAGTCTGCTTCTCCCTCTCCCTCTGCCCCCTGCTTCCTCTGCTTGTATGTGCTCTCTCACGCTCAGTTTTTTTCTCTCAAATAAATAAAATCTTAAAAAAAAAAAAGCATGGTGCTAAGTACTGCAGTAATCCAAAAGGGAAATTTTTTTTTAAAGATTTTATTTATTTATTTGACAGAGAGAGAGACAACAAGAGAGGGAACACAAGCAGGGGGAGTGGGAGAGGGAGAAGCAGGCTTCCCGTGGAGCAGGGAGCCCGATGCGGGGCTCGATCCTAGGACCCTGGGATCATGACCTGAGCTGAAGGCAGACGCTTAACAACTGAGCCACCCAGGCACCCCCAAAAGGGAAATTTTGAAGCTAAAGTGAAATAATAGAAGAGCTTTACTTTATAGAGTTATAGGGTTATTAATATGCATAAGGAGACTACGTAGACTTATCCTATATGCACAATGACAACTTTATAATTGGGATCAAATAATAGTTTACATTTATTGAGTTCTCATTATGTGCTATGACCCACTCTAAGCATTTGGTTCACTCATTCAGCAAATATTTATTGAGGTCTAATATATAATCAGCACCATTCTAGGTGCTAGGAATCCAACAGGAAACAAAACACACAAAAGCCCTGCTCTTTAGGAGTTTACATTCCATAGGGGAAGACACAACAAACAAAACATACATAACAACAGATGGTGATAAGTGCTATGGGGAAATGTAAAACAGAATAGAAAGGATGCTAGGGGTATGGGGGGGTGTTAGATGCTAGGGGTATGGGGTGTGTGTGGCAGTTTTCAGTGAGGTTATCAGAGAAGACATCAGTGAGGAGGTGATACGTAAGCAAATACCTGAAAGGGCTAGGAAACAAGCCATAAGAATATCTTGAGGAATAAAATTCCAGACAGAGAGCAAAGCAAGTACAGAGACCTAAGGCAGGAGCCTGTCTGTCATATTTGTGGAACAAGAGGCCAGGTGGCTGAGGAAGAGTGAGCAGTGCACACAGGTGGAGAGGAGGTCAGCGGACTAACCAAGGGCCTTGTGAACCAGTATGAAGACTTTGGTTTCTACACTGAGGGATGTGGGACACTATTGGAGGGTTATGACAGATTATTAACAGATCACTTTGGTATGTTGAGAGTAGACTGTAGGAGGGCACAGACTAAAGTACAGAAACTGTTCCAATAATCCAAGTGGGAAATGACAGGCTTGGAACAGGATGGTAGCAGCAGGGTATTGAGAGATTGGTTTCAAGATATATATTTAAGTAGAGATGGCAGGATTTGTTGATGAAATTGATACAAGGCAAGGGGTGGGGGGGAGTCCGAGATGACTTCAAAGTTTTTGGCCTGAGCAACTCAATGGATAGAATTGCCATTTCCTGAGACAGAAAACTGTGGAAGAGGCAGCTTTTGGGGGTGGGTGTGGGGAGGAGAGATCAGGGGTTTAACTTTGTGTTCAATTTGAGATACCTACTAGATAACCAACTAGAGATGTAAAACAGTTAGTTGGGAGTGGGGGAGATTTAAGCTGGAGTTATAAATTGAGGAGTAGCCATCATATAGATACTTATGAAGTCATGAACCTGGAGGAAATCATTAAGGAGTCTAAACACTGAAGAGAAAAAGAAAAAGACTAAGGACTAAGCTCTAGGGCATTCCAGCATTTACGGATTAGAGAGATGAGGAGAACTTTAGGAGGAGCAGTGACGGGAGAGAAAAGCCAGGACAGCAAATGATCTTGCAAGCCAAGAGAAGAGTGGTTCAGGAAGAGAAGGTGATAAATTGTGCTGAATTGTGCTGATCAAATAAAAAGAAAACTAAGAATTGATCATTGCATTTGACAACATGGACACAAGAGAAGTAGGCGAACACCAATACTATTGATTCATTTAAGACCCACAACAACCCTCTCTAACGATAGGGATTACTGTTATTCCCTAAAGAAGGAAACTAAGGCACAGGAACATTTAGTAACTTGCACAAGGTCACAAAACAAGAGAATGACAGAGTTGGCATTTGAACCTAGGCTGTGTAGTTCTGGAGCACTCCCTGCCTGGGGAAATAGGGAAAACAGAGGAGAGACATTTTATGGGAAATTTGACTACATGGCAAAGAAAAGAAAACCCTAGAATGTTACTTCTATCCTATTGTGCTGTAGCTCTATTTCTGATCCTACTCCTTGACTTAATCTCCTGTAGAGTTTTTTGTTCCAAGTCAGTAAAAGGCATTGATTGACTTTAAAAGCCCATCTCTATGGAGAATTTATGGGTGCTTAATTAATAACCATGACTAGCCTACTTAGCTCAACTGGTTAGATCACAGTGATTGACACCAGGGGTGCAAATGCATTCCTTGACATGAACCAGTCAGTTTTACCAGGACAACTATGTTTTGTGGACATGGGCTAAATTTTTTGCCCTGAACAAACACCTTGTATACAGATTCAGTGTGGTAGTTAATCTCCTGAAAAAATAATTATAGTATGTGTTCTATTGCCAAGGTATTAGTAGTACCTCTTTCCTGTTCAGAAGACATGTTATTTTCTTTTTTAGTGCTGAGGAGAGGGATAGTTTACTGTGCCCACATCTTTACAAGGTGATAGCATCCTCAACAGCTCAGATTTGTAAACTAATGTCTATATTTTGGAGAGTAAATAGCTGCTCTTTATAAAAATGGGGTAGACTATATTCTGGAACCAGTCAGATGGAGACCAAACCTGAATAAAGCATTAGCAAGAACAGGACCCACCATTCAGGAATATCTTTGAATAAATCTGGGGAAAAGAAATTTTGACTGAGTTTTTAATATTTTAAAAATCAGCTCTACCTTTTTAGGGAACATTACCTAGTGAGTAATCTACAAGGCTTTGGGCAGCTAATACTGGTTAAAAATCTCTATGTGTCAGTTGTGATTTAAACTTCCAAGACCTCACCCAGTAAATTTATTCCTCAGGTAATCATGTCCTAGCATCTGCCCTTTATTTAGATCTAATGGCCAAACTCGGTTCTGCCCACATTGATTTACTGTATCTACATTTTTGGAGGTAATGAGAAATTTATAATAAACTTTATACTTAATGTAATTGTGGATGGTCACTTTTAACTTGCATCCTACATATTGACCCACTAACTTGGTGTTTTGATCACTTGGCAATCTTTGTCAAGCCTGGTTACATCTGAGGAGTATTGCTGATCAATACTCTGAAATCCCCATGCAAATATATAATTAGAAAGTATCTGTAGCTCTCTTTTTTCATCTCCCTTAAGTCCCAGATTTCCCCACAATTCCCACAGTGAAAATATTTGTTTTTGTTGTAATCAGAGTATAAGACTTCTTCCCATTCATAGGACATACCACTGTGCTACTATTCAATGCTCCCTTCATTCCAGGTCATATCCAAGGCTCGCCTCAGTGTTGTCACCTATGATAAATGATAACTAGCAACAGATAAAAATGTGAATTCAGGCATTAGAGATGCTATGTAGACACAGAAAAAAGAAGCTTTAGTGAAAGATTCTTTCAAGATCTGGCTATCAACCCATAGCCAAGTCGGGTTCAGTCAAGGTCACATCCACATTCTCCTCCGGCTCTACACAGATGCATGCACCACGGTGCCATTTTGCCCTGCCAAAATAGCTCTTGCGGGATAATTCTAACTGTCTCACTAGGCCAAGCATCTGATTGTCGGGGAAAAAACAAAAAACAAAAACTAATAAAAAACATCACTGCAAAATTTATGTATATTCAGTTTTTCTTTATTTCTTTTTAACCAGCATGAGTGATGGTAGGAGGGAACAAAAAACAAAAAAACACAGCCCTAATGACATATCAACAGCTTAGTTTTTTCGGATGGATCCAAGGCTGGTTCTTATAAACTGAAAAGAACATTTGACCAACAAAAGAAGGGTTCTAATCAGGGCCGCCTGGGTGGCTCAGTCGTTAAGCGTCTGCCTTCGGCTCAGGTCATGGTCCCAGGGTCCTGGGATCAAGCCCCACATCAAGCCCCACATCAAGCCCCACATCAAGCCCCACATCGGGCCCCACATTGGGCTCTCTCCTCCGCAGGAAGCCTGCTTCTCCCTCTCCCACTCCCCCTGCTTGTCTTCCCTCTCTTACTGTGTCTCTCTCTGTCAAATTAATTAATTAATTAATTTAAAAAAAGAAGGGTTCTAATCAGAAGATTTTGAACATAAGACTAAGTTTCCCACTTGCTTGGCGCTTTTTTAGGTAGAAAGGCTTAAAACAGCTTATGGAACATTTCAAAATGATGTCTTATAAGCATTTTGCCCTTTTTAAAATCACACATAGCCCTTTAATATGATAGCAAACAGGCTAGGCAGTTTTAAGTCTGTCCACAGTTGGCAGGAACTATGATGCATTTAACTGTATCTACCACCACAGAGGCTGGTTTCCCCACAAACCTCCCTAGCAGTACATGGATGGAACTGTGGATTTTTTTTTTTTTTTTTTTTTTTGCAGGAGAGAAGCTTATACATAATCCTATTACTATCCTAGGCACCTATTAAATATGATTGAAACAACGCCCATTGGAAGTCTTAAAACCTTAACCACCAGTTTTACTTCTAAAATAAAGTAAACTGCCAAAAGTTCTGATAAAAGTGACAATTTATATTTTTAAGTAGTACAACTGGAATTTTCCTATAGCCGTAGACAAAGGAATTCTTACTCAGATAAGTAGAAGAGCACCAATAAATTTAAGGTAGCTTATGCAAGTTAGGCACTAATGAATGTCATCTTCTGTTTTGTCATGAAAAAAGATCTTTCTGCTGCTAAAGGAGACTGATTTAGATTATGAATAGCTGTAGTGATTTGCAAAAATGGCTCCAGAGAGATAGAATGAGACTCCATATACTCATGGCACTTGAGGTTTCTGCCCTTTTTGTTGAAAATTAATTTGTCCTGTGGGTTATTGGATTCTAGCTCAGCCAATGTATATTGCTCAGTCATCACAAATTTACTTAAAATTTAGTGTAGCTGAAGTTCATTCAACAAGACAAAAGTCTACAGTTGAAAGCTTCTAAAAATCTTTTTAAAAAACTGGCTAACAGTGTAATTGAAAGTGCTGGCGTCTAAGTAGATTCACATAATGTTTTGCAGGTATCAATATATACTGTATTACTATGTTAGAAATGGATTTTTCACCTGTTTCCCAAGAAAAAGCAGATAGGGAGGATTTATCATCCTTTGGTAAGAGGACATTTTGGTTGAAGCTTCCATATTCTGAAAAATGTAAATCCCTAACTTCAGATTAGATAATACCACATATTATGGTAGTAATACCATATGTTTCATTCACTCATGTATTTTACGTTATTTCAAAACAAATAATTTTAAAAACAAACAGATTATGCTCCTAATGCTTCCAAATCCCAAATCTGTTACACTGAAAAAAATTAGAAGTACACCAGTTCTGTCTCCCTGTTTGAGCAGCTCTTACCGCAGGCAACTCACTTCCTACTTAGGAAGCTACACCATGGAGGCTTATAGACTGGGAGGGTCAGAGCAGAAAGAGTCTTCAGACAGAGCATCAGGATACAAATCACTTGCTTCTGACAAAAGGAACACTAGTTTAATGGCCATGCTCCTTTACCCAACAATAATGAGAGGAAAAGAAAAGAGACTGTTCTTCAAAAGGGGCTATTGTGAGAAATACAGAGGAGACATTAAAAAAAACAAACAAACAGCTAATTGTGGGAAACAGCAGTTTTTAATTCATCCTTCCCTTAACATGTTTTCCTTAATGTAATACATATTTTTCATTTTTATACATTTAAATATGTATATTTAATACATTAAACACATTCACATGTGTATGTTTTATTTCCCTTTGAAAATCTAGATGAATTTCAATACTTATTTAATAACTAAAATCACACTAGAGAATCTCAACCGTGCTTAGGGCCATCGGGGTAGCACCTAACTAAACCGATACACAGGAGGCAACAAACATTATTTGTTCATTTCATTTATAGCTGAAAGTTTACTACATAATAAGACTATTAAAACACTATATTACAGAATATTACCAAGAGCTAAACCTAAATGGCAAAAACGGTCAGATGTGTCATTTCATTAAGACAAGAAAGCAAATACCATTTGGGGCGACCTAAAACGACCTAAAGAAAAGTTTTGGACTTTTTTTTTTTTTAATAGCAGCTTTCATTTTATTCCTTACACTTAGATTACAACTGAACTACACAACTGGTAAAGTTCAAACTCTGAAGCAATCAGCTGCTCTTTGCTTGAGGTACAATTGCAAAAATGAGATACAGAGTGCTAACCAAATCATGACACAGTGGACTGGAAATTTTAGATTAATAAACCTCTTCCAGTGGAGAACTAAATAACTTTTACAGTTTTATCTATGGTTATTTGTTTCTCTGAAGATTTATGGTCCTCGCAACAGATATGCATCTTATCTTTCACTTTCCAGATTAAGGAGGGATGATTTTAAACAGGCTTCTGACTGGCATAATCTGGAATTGCAGATGATCTCAATTTTTTAAAAAATGTTAAAAGTGAACTTGCAAGTCAAATGAAAATGACTTTGTGCATGTCAGGTGCACAGGGAAAAAAAATCTGCATACAGCTAAACAAGGCTGATCTTCCATTAGCAATACTGATCCCCTTGCCCTGCCCTGAATCAGCCAGGTGCAATCTGTACATGCTTAACCAGGAATTAAAACTCTTCATGCTGCTGCTGCTTTAATTGATTGATGCTAAAAGTTTAGAAAATAAAACCTAACCAGCTATTACAAAGCGCCTTTAACCAAGCCTTCTCCTTTGAAAGCAGGATCCTCAATTGAAACTGGCAGACCACATTTTTAGGTTTCAAGCAGCTCTGTCATTCTACAAGGAATGTGTCTGCCACTTCACACGATAGCTTGAGCTGAAAGACATGTACTTTGAATCAGAGAATCAATAGAACACTTAATGGACAATTAGGAGAACAGCTGTAGGACTGTCAGAGACCCATCTGTACACAGCTCAAACAGCAAGCCTGGACAGGGCCCGGAAAACAAAGTACACTGCTCCAGGGCACTGGCCCCAGTACAAAACCTCCCTTTCATTTCTCATTTAATGTTAATATAGTGTTCTTTTTCATTACAAATTTTAACACGTGTAGAAAATTATGGAAATTGCTTAAGCCATTTGTCAACTTATATCATGTGAATTGATCAATAAATTTCACTACTTTGTTGTTAATGTAGATAAATTTTGGCATTTAATTAAGCTCCAGTGAAAATGTGGCCACTTTTAATTTCAGCAGATGCTGTCATTTCATTTGTAATACATAACTACAGGGGTAAATACAACCCAATCATGAATTATCACTAAATATTTATAGACAACATAGCACTTCAGAAAATAGACACAAAAGATTTTTACAATGAAACAATTACTATGTGCAAAATCTGAAATAGGTAGTGATGAACTCTAATAAGAGCTGTGAACAGAATCTTAATATTGTAGCTCCATAAAAGAATTACATATGTATATTTTTCTCTCATGATCCTGTTTCCATCAATTATGTCTCTTATTAGGCAGAAATAATTTCAAATTCTTTTCACAGAATTGTTCCAAATGTTAAAGGATAGTTCTCTAAGTTTGTGGAAGTATATGAAAATTTATAAATTAAAATAAAAATCCATTCCTTTAATTTTTTCCCTAAATTTATGTGGATACAATTGGAAAGCTCCTCTTAATGGATAAGAGGAAAATCTTATGATGCTCATTTCGTACACATGATTGGAATTTGAGCTATAAGGTTGGTCAAGAGGACACTAGTGTGGGGAAAGGAGACAAGATACTGGACAATGGAAAAAGCAGAATGAACTTTTTAGGCTTCCTCCATATGGCCTGAGGGGCCCCGAGATGAAATCCTGCTCCTGACAGCCAGAAGCCCTATAGCCTTAACCCTCCGTGGCGTAGTCTGACATGATAAACTGCTGTATCTCATTTGAGGGGGAATAGGCTGCCTCTTGGTGATTCTGCTGGTGCCTTCAGGGAAAAGGGGATTCGAAATCACATTGCTGTCTTTACAGTATAATCCACTCCATAACGCCCATTCCCACCATTGTCTAAATGCTTTAGTAGGAGGGCCCTTCTGGCTGTGCAATCACTGCATTTTCAGCAGAAAAGCAGACCTGAGTGCCTGTGGAGAGTGCCTTGGTAAGTCTTTAAAAAAATAAAGTTTAGGGAAATCAGCTGATCCCTCATTCCTATTTTTACAATGTCTCCATGTCAAATTGGCCATCACTGCTGAGGCAGTTTGGCACTTTCTGTTGTTCTGGCAGAGGAATACCTGCTCAGAGAAGATGATTCTCTAAATTCAGACTCTATTAGAGAAATTAGAATTAAGCAGCCAAAGGGAAAATGGATTGGGTCTTCTTGCTGAACCAAATTACACATCTAACTGCCCAGCCAAAATTCTCTCTCTGGCTCATTCTCACATGTTCATATTTCTTTTTATTCCAAAATATAAATTTCCTAGGACTTCAGGCCTTGTTTTTATACCCCTGAAAAGTAAAAGGGGCTTGAAAATCTACCTCAGCTGTAATGTGGATAATTATGGATCTTTTTGTAATCTCTGAAATCTAGGAGTTCACAAGGTCATAATCCTAGTATTCTCCTGAGTCATGCAGCTCTGTGAATTGCTCTGTCTTTGGGGGAAGCTGAGGAAAGATACAGGTTATTGCACAGGCTAGGGAAATAGTGCCATTTGTTGAATATTTGATGTAGACATTAAAGAGGTAAGAAAGTTAAGATGTAAGATTGGGTGAGAAACAAAAATTGAGATTCTAAAAGATTGAGATTGTAGTGAATTAAAGATGGCCACAAAATTCTTTGCCATTTCTCCAGTCAGCAAGTGGAGTCTGTTTCCTTGACCCACGAACCTCAGCTGGCCTTAGGAGTGGTTTTGCTCAGTAGAATTTAGCAGAAGTGATACCATGCAAGATCCCAGGCAAGGCCCTTGAGAAGGTCTGGAAGGTCTGGAAGCTACTGCTTTTGTACTCTCTTAGGAGTCAGCTGCCATGCTTTAAACAAATTCGGGTTATACTACCAAACGTTGAGTGGTTACTTAGAGAGTGGTCGTGGAAAATAAGAGACCATCCTGGGTGTTCCAGGCCTGGGCAAACTCCCAGCTGAAAGCAGCCGCCCCAGGGACTGCAGCTTCATCATGTGGAGCAGAAGAACCTCAGCACTGAGCTCAGTCAACCCACAGAACTATCAGAAATAACAAATCCTTATTAGGTTAAGCCATGAAGTTTTCAGGCAATATGTCACATGGCAATAGAAAACCGAAACAGAGATTTTATAATAATCCGTTCTTTTTCTTCTACTGTCCTACTCTGCTTTTGAAGTTATGCCAACTAGCAATCAATACCTGTTTTCCTATGCCTCTTGCAGAAGTGACCCAATAACAATAAAATAAGAAGCCAAAATACTAATGGGGCAGGGGTAAAATTCTTTTTAAAAAGGAGCTCACACTGATTCCCTCTGCTATTAGTTTTCTGTTTTCTCTCTTTATAACTTCATTCAATATCCAAAGTCTATATCAGTGCTCAAAATGGACACCAAAAGAAAGGCAATTTTTGTAACAAGAACTCCATCCCTTTTCAGGATTCTAGTCTTGAAAGTCAGTGCAATGACCCAATTTACGTAAATAGAGCAGACTTTTTAAAAGACATCAGGAGATGTTCTGCAATTTATATTAAAGTTACCAAACATTAGCTCTTTTTTTTTTTTAAAGATTTTATTTATTTGACAGAGAGAGATACAGCGAGGATGGAACACAAGCAGGGGGAGTGGGAGAGGGAGAAGCAGGCTTCCCGCCGAGCAGGGAGCCCGATGCGGGGCTGGATCCCAGGACCCCAGGGTCATGACCCGAGCTGAAGGCAGACACTTAACAACTGAGCCACCCAGGTGCCCCAAAACATTAGCTCTTTAAAATAAATTTTCTCTCAGCTAAAAGGACAAACTAGAATGCAATCAAAGCTCTGTCATATATAGGTGTGTAACTTGGGCAAGTAATTTTATCTTTCTCGGCCTCAGTTTCCTCATCTATAAAAAGAAGACAATGGACCAGATACTCTTTAAGTTCCCTCAGACTTTGCCAATTTTCAAAGATGTATGTCATTTTTCAGGTAATGTCAGCTCACTCTTAATCCCTTATTGTGATCACGTTAGTGTCAACTAAAAAGTCTTTCTCTATTGCCCAAGGCAGGAATGAATATATCCTTAATCTAATATTCTACCCCTGAATAATTGAGGTGATTGTATAATTAACTTTCTCTCAGAAAGCATAATCCTAATTTTTTTTACTCCATCATTCTATAAGAACAAAGAAGTATGACAATTTGTCTTTACCATGCTGGTCTCTAAATGGATACCTATTCTTCATAAAGTTCATAAGAAGTTAGTACATGTTTTGCTTGTGGAAAAGATCTGATAGGAACTGAGAGAGGGTAATAGCTTTAGCATGGAGCAAAATACCTTCAAAACTCACTGGTTCTTCTGACACTGAAAATGCTGATGCTGAAAATACTTTGTACTTCAGAGGGTCTTCATGAAAACTTGCTAACTTCTGGGTTTAGTCACAAACAGAATTTGAGTATAACTAGTTAAACAAGCAAAAATAAAAGGGCTCTTTACCTTGTTGCATTATTATAGTAAAATACGGTAAATATTTGGTATGATAAAGTTAGTTTTCATTATAATATCTAGGAAAGGAACAATATGGTTCATTAATTCCACAGACAATTCCAAAATTTAGTGGTTTCAACCATATATGGAATCAAATAGATCTGGGGTGGAATCCTGAATGAATCATTTACCAGCTGGGTAGCCTTAGGCAATTTGATTAATCTCTGAATCTCAAGTTTCTTCCCTACAAAGCACAGATTTCTGTTTATGGCATAAAAATGAGATAATGCATATAAAGTGCCTAGAATAGTAAGCACCCAGTAAATATAAGTTACAATTAAATGTGAGCTCCATGAGAGCAGAAACCTTGCTTGTTTTGTTCACCTTTCTATCTCAAGTGCACAGAAAAGTTGCATAAGTAAAAGATGATTACTCTGGTCAACAGCTCCAACTTCTTTTTGTGGTCTTGCTACATTGTTTATCATGTAGAAGTCACCTGCCTTGAATTTCATGCCCTTTAATTTGAACCATCTAAAAGACAAAAATCAGAGGGAAAAACCCTACATAGATCACCAATCCCTGGTAAATTAAAGTTACGAGCATGAACTTAAAGACAACCATGACTCACAGAGAATAGAAGAATCGCTCATCACAAAATAAGTAACTTTGGAAGTTGTCCTAACTGCCTTTACGAAAGGCCACTACTTTTGGTGAGCTTCTGCTTTGGTAAAAGTTTTCTAACAAGTAAATTGGGTTTTAGAGGTCCCTGCAGAATAGTTGTAATTCAGTCTGACAGAGGAATAAAACAGAAAAAGGTTCTAGACAATTTGCTCCAGGTCAGTCGGTGATCAGATTGAAATCAGAACTCATTGCTTAATTTCCTAATTATTATTCAATTACTGATCATACTTATTTGCCTCCTATATTGAGAGAATTTGGTTAGTGGTATGAAGCAACATTAGAAAACAAGGTATATAATGTGTGGTCTCAATCTTCCTTCAGGGAATTCAGGCTGAATTTGCAACAAATCTTATAAATCTTACAAAGATCAATGATCAGAATCTGCCCAGGGGTCCTGCTGCCCTAGATGGAGAATCAATTCTGGTTCACATTCATATGAGCATACTTTTAGTGTGGCAAACATTGGTGGTAGAGGATGAGATTGTCCCATCCCCAAACTGCCTAATCAATCATCCCCTGTGAAATGAGCCAGTTTATTGGGTCTCTACATATGGTAAACACAAAACCATACAAAAAGATTCACATTCCAAGATAAAACTCTGATATTTCTATAATTACAGAAGTTAATACGGCTATTCATAAAGTCAATGAATGTACGAGACTTAAAAAGCAGAAGAGAGAGTTAAGGGAATTAGAGAGGAGGCCAAACTATAAATATGGAATCTGGTATTAAATGTTCTAGGTACCTGATAATAGATGGTTTATGACATAACTCACATCAAACTACAGTGACTACTTTCATCTTTCTCCACTCCCACTCCTGTGAGAAGGAAGATAGCAAGCAATAGGAAATGGGAAAAGATAGTTTATAAGGAGAATTCCCTGGGGTGCCTGGGTGGCTCAGTTGTTAAGCGTCTGCCTTCGGCTCAGGTCATGATCCCAAGGTCCTGGGATCGAGCCCCACATCGGGCTCCCTGCTCTGTGGGAAGCCTGCTTCTCCCTCTCCCACTCCCACTGCTTGTGTTCCTGCTCTTGCTATCTCTCTCTCTGTCAAATAAATAAAATCTAAAAAAAAAAGAAGCAGCAGCATTCCCACAGACAGAACTCTGGCTGAAACTTGGGTGTCTTGTTCTTTGCACCCAGGGTTGGATAATCCAAGTTATAGAAGAGCTCTCAGATGATTCTAAATCTTCACCTTCATATCAGCTTGTTTGTAGCTTCTGATGGGATTTAAAGACTCTAAGAGCTAATCTATCTAAATGTAAACAATCGGTTTGGTCTCTGTTCTTTACATGCTAATATTAAGAAAGTATCCTTTTATGTTGTGGAAGTCAGGTAAACTACAGTCAAGGTCTGTCTGTGGCTTGAGGAAAGGCTGACTTGAATCAGAGATGTGGGTTTGGTTCGATTTCCAGAGCATACCAAATAACTTTATGCTAGTTCTTCTTGAGAAGTTGATGTGTACATGTGCATAAAATGTATATTAGAAGTATATTAATACAATTCTATCTCAACGGATTTAATTCTTAAATGCTACATATACTTGTTTAATCTCCCATTTTAAAAGTAGAAAAGGTTAGATTATAACATCAGGTTAGCTCTCTTTGAAGCAGGTAATAATTAAGTTGATTCACTGTTGCAATTACTGTCAAATCCCCCTTAATTACGAGAGATTTTATAGCAGCTTCATTATACGTCTGCTATAATGCATTGTGGCCCTAAGGAGAAGTGTTGCAGGAAATTCTGCATAGCATGGATAATTCTAACCTGCAGTTACAGCTTCCAGCAAAAGCTCCTGCACTAAATTTATCTTTTTTTGACATTTCTCCCTGTTACTCAAGCAGTTAAATGAGGTAACATTACTGAAATACGTACCTAACTTTGAAAGTTAGAATTGATTTCTCCATAGACATTAAAAACAAAACAAAACAAAAAGAAATAGAGAAGGGATAAATTAGCCTTCAATAATTCCTGAAAAAGCATTAAATTATGTTTAATAATGAATTTAGTTTCTAGCATCCAAATAGATGAGATCTATATCAAAATCACAAATATATCTCACATTTCTACTTCTTATGGATATTTCTTATATGATAAGACAAAAATTATTACTGAATTCCTAACAGATAATCTTGAAGAGGATAATCAACTGCTTTTTATTTATCAATGATTTTTCAACTAATTCCTGGGAAAAGCAATCTCTTAAAAAAGGTCATTTTTAAGTTTCCACATCACTGCTTGTTTTCATTGGAAAAATCTTTACAAATCAGAGCCTGCAAATTGAGTAAAGTTCAAAACAGATAACTGAATAAAGTCTCTCACATACCCCTTTTTGACCAAGGAATTTACTCCACAGAATATATTAGATTCAGAAAGGGTTGCAGTGTCAATGACACTATTGGCAGCTGTGTTAACAGTTAAGGGCCTGGCTTTGTACAGCAACACAGTTATTAAATTTCTCCAGAGACCATGACTCATTAATCAAATATTCATACATCTCTGTAAATACACACTGAACAGAGAATACCCTCAGAGCTGAGCATCCCAGTACAAGTGCTCTTTCATGTAACACTGACAAAATCCTGAGAACATGCGGTCATGTTCTGCATTTCTAATGCACTATGTCCTCTTTAATACTCCATTTCCTAAAAACAGAACACAAATGATCTTACTGATCGCAAGTGTTAAAGGGTTACAATTAAAATTATTCCACTATTGCTTCATACCGTCTTTTTTTAAAATGAGGACAGTGAATCAATTCTTCTGTTCTTTGTTTACCATCAAACAAGTAATTTTTTCCCAGGCGGATGAAGAAACCCAGGCCATGGTCCTATTAATACAAGAATTTGTATTAGCATGAAAACAACAAATCACTACTTAAACTAGGAAGGCCAAATAACTTAACATATTAGCAGACATGAACTTGCTATATTTTGCAAAGTCCTCAGTCTGCTTAATACCACTGGGAGTTTTCCTCCTATTGTACAGTAACAAAAGGTTCTTTCTCAATTGCAGTCTCTGGAAAATCGGGCTCTGAAAGACATGGAAAGAAGAGAAGGCTCAAAATGTAGCCTCATAAGGCTACTAGGATCAGACTCTTCACCTCAGGGTAGACAGGATGTACTACGCAAAGGGAAGAGAGAAAGGGAGCATCTTACATAAACTTCCCATCTATCTCACAGTTTCTGAAACAACGGGAACCCGATTCTTAATGCCAGTAAAATATAAGCAGATCTGTCAAGGGCTATCTCCTCTTCAGCCTGTCCAGTCTACTAACCAAACTGCCTGTGTCTTTAATCCCAGTTGTCCAGAATTCTGGCCACATTAGATCAAAGACTTCCAGCTGCCCAGCTTTCATTCCCATGCAGTTCAGTCCCCCTCCACTCTGTGCTATTTTTGCTTGTGCCTTCTTCTCTGTCCTTTGGAAGCTCTCACTCAATATGGTGCATGGACAACTAGAACAGGCTTTGGAATGAGGAGAGGTTTAAATCCCAGATCTGCAAATTACCAATTGCTCTAACTTGGTAAGTTACATTACCATATCTGACCCTCAGTTACTTCATCTCTAAAATGCAAACAGTAAAAATACCTAATTTCCCAGGATTTTTGTGAAGATTAAACTAAATATACTAAGTATTTTATACAATTATAAAATACTTAGTAAGTGCCCAAAAAATGGCCACTGTTGCCATTAGTATCATTACTGCAGTCATCAATCCTCTGTCTCTTAACATCAACTCAAACTTTTATTTTTCCCGACAATACTAAGGAATTCCTAAACTCACCAGCAGAGACTCCTCCTTCCATTTAAACCTCTCTGATTCAGAGGGGTAGCTTTGCATTCCTACTTCCAGGTGCTGGCTCTGTCATCATTCACACCTTCTCCTACTGATGCTCCCACCATCTACTTCAGACACTCAAAATGCTCCAACTCCAGACTGCAGCCTGAACTTCTGTCTTGACTAACATTCTCTTGACCTATCATTCTGTGTCCCCCACTTTCTTACTCTAAATCCTCTGGTAAACTGGTAAAGTCAATGGACCCATTCTCAAAATATATTTAAATATAAATGAAATACATATGGCTACAAAGGGAATCGTTGTTAAAAATATTTTTATATTTGTGACGTATGTATCTGCTTCTTTATCAACACATTAATAAGTCCTAGCAGCAAGTCCTGCCATAATTTCAAAGCAGTGTAAATATTTCAAAATAACTACATTAATTATGATTTCAAAGTATTTATGATTTCTCTTAGTGACAAAGTCCTAGGTACTGCTGATACAACTGTATTTTGTTGCCTGTATTCTTAGTGGAAGAGAAATACTGTGTTTCAGTTAGATGTTAATGAAAATAAAGATGTAATTTTTTTGCGTCCAAGTTCATAGACTCTTGAATTCTTTTTCTGGGTTCATCAAGTTAAGAACCTGTACATTAAATGATATACTGTTCTTCAGCCCCATCGAAATACACTAAGTTCATCCATAGACTCTATAGAATTTTATCTAGGTAAAACAGACTGTAGGAGTAGGGCTTTAGAAATCATCTTCCAATTTTAAATCTTCACATTTTAAAGTGTTAGAACTAAATCCCAGTTCTTCTGACTTCTGTACCCTTTGTTTATTCCTTCATAGTGTCTTTCCTCCCGTGTTTCTCTCCCAGGCATCTACCTACATAAGTATTAATTTCAGCCTGATACTCAAAGCCCTCAAGGCCTTCAATAAACATTTCATTCTTATCACACATTTTTCTGTCCACATCATCACAGGATGTTTATCATCATCCCCTTACTAAATACCAGTGCCCTAGGCAGTAGAACAACCAGAATCAGTCACATGTGCTTCAAATGCACCCTAGGGGGATGGCCCTCCACCTTGACCCCACTTTCATTTAGAAAACACATCCATGGATCCTCTCTCTGGGTCCTTGTGCTGTTTCCTTATTAGCCCAAATACTTACCTCGTCCCTGCCTTTATATAAATCATGCCAGACTTCTAGTATTCATCTCAAATACCACCTCCTCCACGAAGACTTTCCTAACCCCCATAACCAGATATAAGCTCTCTTGAAACCAAATATAATTTTATTTTGTATAAGTTCTAAGTCTTCTCTTCCCCTACCAAGTGTGAGTTTTTTGTATATTTTCCCCACCTTTAAGTAAATTTCTAAGTTCCCTGACAAAAGTGTCACTTTATCTCAATGAATTCTATACAGCCTACAGACGTTCAATTATTAGAATAGAATTAAAGGTTTTAGGGGATTTGGGTTTTCTTTCTTTTTTTTTCTAAGTTTTGTCCTTCAATGCCATTTCACACACAAAAAAATACTCTTAAAGCCTTTTCAAATCTTAAGGCAGACATGAATGAAATCTTGACAACAGTTTTAAAGGCTAATACTTACTGAGTATTCACTATGGGCCAGGCATTTTTTCTAAGTGTTTTTGCATGTTTCCTCGCTTAATCCTCCCAATAGCCCAATATAATAGTTACCATTATCCATATTTCATAGATGAGATTAAGTAGCATGCTCAAGGCCATGTAGCTAGTAAGTGCTAAAGTCACAATTTGAGCAGAGCCAGTCTGACTCTACAGTTTAACCAGTTTATTAATGCCATCTCCACTGTATAACACTGAAGCGTGACAGGGAAATTAAGTATCTGTTTTTTCCTAAATACAAGGATTCATAATTTTCTCCAAAGTAGTAGTTTTAAGTGAATATGGGTAGTCTTACTTTTGAAGCACTTGCTGTGGCCACTGCTTGGATATAACAGAATCTATAATTTTACATGTGACCATAATTATAAGACCTATGTTTTACATGTTTTTTTTTATTTTTTTTTTTGTTTAAGATTTTATTTCTTGGGGCACCTCTTGAGTGGCTCAGTCGGTTAAGCAGCTGCCTTCAGCTTAAGTCATGATCCCGGGGTCCTGGGATCGAGCCCTGCGTTGGGCTCCCTGCTCAGTGAGAGCCTGTTTCTCCCCCTCCCTCTGCCTGCCGCTCTGCCTACTTGTGCTCTTTCTCTGTCTCTCTGTCAAATAAATAAACAAAATCTTTAAAAAAAAAAAAGATTTATTTATTTGTGAGAGAGAGAGTGAGAGAGCACAAGCAGGGAGAGCAGCAGGTAGAGGGAGAAGCAGGCTCCCTGCTGAGCAAGGAGCCTGATGTGGGACTCGATCCCAGGACCCTGGGATCATGACCTGAGCCAAAGGCAGACACTTAACCATCTGAGCCACCCAGGTGACCCTACATATTTTTTTTGTTTTAAGATTTTATTTATTTATCTGAAAGAAAGAGAGAACACAAGTGGAGGGAGGGGCAGAGGGAGAGAGAAAGGGGTCAAACAGACTCCCTGCTGAGCGAGGATCCCGATACGGGCCTCAATCCTAGGACCTTGAGATTATGACCTGAGCCAAAGTCAGACACTTAACCAACTGAGCCACCCAGGCACACCACTTGCGTTTTACATGGTTTATTCCTTTCCAAACATGTACCTTTGGTGTTTGGAGCCAATTTTATACTATGTAAAAATTCATAACACTTTATGTTAGAAAAACAGAAACTGAAAAAATGAACAAAAATTTTGCAGAAATTAAGCTGATCCTAAAATTCATATGAAAATACAAGGAATTCAGAATTTCCAAGATTATCTTGAAAATAAGAAAGTTGGAAGACTTAACACTTCCGAATTTCAAATTTTACTACAAAGCTATAGTAATTAAGATAGTGTTGTACTGGCATGAGGATAGACATAAAGATAAATGGAATAGAACTGGGAATCCGAAATAAACCTTATATTTATGGTCAGTTGATTTTCAGCAAGAATGCCAAGACCAGGGGCACCTGGGTGGCTCAGTCGTTAAGTGTCTGCCTTCGGCTCAAGTCATGATCCCAGGGTCCTGGGATCAAGCCCCGCATCGGGCTCCCTGTTCGGCGGGGGGCCTGCTTCTCCCTCTCCCACTCCCCCTGCTTGTGTTCCCTCTCTCGCTGTGTCTGTCTGTCAAATAAATAAATAAAATCTTAAAAAAAAAAAAAAAGAATGCCAAGACCATTCAATGGGGAAGGAATAGTCTTTGCAACAAACAGTGCTGGAACAACTGGATATCCACATGCAAAAAAAAGGAATATGGACACTTATCTCACATCTTATATAAAAATCAACTCAAAATGAGTAAAAACAAAAAAACCCAAATGTAAGAACTAAAACTCTAAAACACTCAGAGGGAAGTATAAGTGTAAATCTTTTTAACCTTGGATTAAGCAATGGTTTCTTAAATATGACACAAGCAACCAAAGAAAATAGAAAATAGATAAATTGGACTTTATCAAAATTAAAACCATTTGTGTTTCAAATGGCACCATCAAGAAAGTGAACAGAATGGGAGGAAATGTTTGTAAGTCATATATCTGATAAAGGACTTGTATCCAGAATATGCAAAGAACTCTTCCAACTCAACAATATAAAGACAAATAACCCAATTTAAAATGAGCAAAGAATTTGGATATATACTTCTCCAAAGAAAATATACAAATGGCCAACAAGCACATGAAAAGATGTTCAACATTATTAGTCACTAGGAAAATGCAAATCAAAACCACAGTAAGGTACCACTTTGTACACACTGGATGGCTAAAATGGAAAAGACAGGCAGTAACAAGCATTGTTGAAGAAGTAGAAAAATTGGAACCTTCATACAGTGCTGGTGGGATTGTAAAATGATATAGCACATTGGACAACAGTTTGGTAGTTCCTTAAATAGCTAAACACAGAGCTACCACATGACCAGCAGTTACACTCTTAGGCATATACCCAGGAGAAATGAAATGAAAAGTGTCCACACAAAATTGTGTACACAGATGTTCGCAGCATTATACATGATAGCCTGAAAGCAGGAACAACCACTGTCCATCAATTGATGAATAAACAAAATGTGGTATATCCATCAAATGGAATATTATTCGACCACAAAAAAGAAGGAAGTGCTGATATATGCCACAAGTTTTGAAAGTAGCATGCTTAAGTGAAAGGAGTCAGATACAAAGGCCACATCTCTGTTTGAGTCCATTTATATGAAATGTCTGGAATAGGCAAATCCATACAAACAGAAAGCAGATTAATTAATAGTTACAATATATCAGTGAATATATTAAAAACCACTGAACTGTATACTTTAAATGGGTGAATTACATCTTAATAAAGCTGTTACTTAAAAAAAAAAATCCATGAGACACCACTTCACACCCGCTAGGATAATAGTCAAAAAAACATTAGATTTTCATATGTAATCTGATTCCCCTAAATCACCTGAAATATTATAAAATTCAGACTTTTGAACATCAGCTGACAAAGAAGCACGTTGCGCTCTGAGACGATGCTGCCTGCCAGCTAATGTCACAATCTTTGTGTAGCAGCTTATACAATATTGGATTTTATATTTCATTTCCCCTTATTTTGTAAACATGACAGGAAAATAGAAAAATGAAAGTACTAAAAGTCATGGTAAGAAATGTAGGTCTTGCCCCTTAATTTGATATAATTAATATAAAGATAGAAATAATTATTAGCCTCAGGGCGCCTGGTTGGCTCAGTCAGGTAGGTAGCCGACTCTGGATTTCAGCTCAGGTCATGATCTCAGGCTCTTGGGATCCAGCCCCATGTCGGGCTCAGCTGTTAGGATTTGGCTTGAGGATTCTCTCGTTCCCTCTCTCACTGCCCTTCCCCCTGCTCGTGCACTCTCTCTCTAAATAAATAAATATTTTTTTAAAAGAATTATTAGCCTCAATGAAATGCTTACTTTGTCAGTCAACTATATGTTTGACTATAAAAGAATAAAAATAAAGGACATCTATGAAATGCTGTAACTGTATCATCCAAGATCATGTCAAGCTTATATGATTAAAAATCATTTTACAATGCTTTTAACTCTTTTAGAACCTTCCTTAAAACATTGTTTGGAAACATCTATGGTTCAATTCCTTGAGATTCAACTATTCTAATATTTATAGGGTCAAATATACAAAAATAAGAGTCTCTCTAAGTACAGGCATGAAACTGGCCAAGCACAATGGGTCAGTTTTAGGAACCAGTCACAAGACACACAAAAAAAGACTACCATGCAAATCAGAGGCTTCAGACAATGTTAGTATACAAACCAAAATGTAGAAGACTGGTAAGTGGTGGCTCTCTCCATCAAACATAATTTTTTTTTAAGATTTATTTACTTAGTTTGAGAGAGAGAGCACACGTGGCAGGGAGGGGGAGAAGAGTCTTAAGCCGACTCCATGCTGAGCACAAAGCCCAGGGTGGGGCTCAATCTCATAACCCTGAGATCAAAACCTGAGCTGAAACCAAGAGGCAGATGCTTAACCAACTGTGCCACCCAGATGCCCCCAAACACAATTTAAAAAATAAGAATCAAAATTCAACCTATTAAACATGCTTAAATGTTTAAACATGAACACAAAACGGAAGGGAATATGGACAATTGAAAGTAATGTATGTATTTTTTTAAGATTTTATTTTCAAGTACTACACCCAGGGTGGGGCTCGAACCCACAACCCCAAGATCAAGAGTCAACATGCTCCACTGACTGAGCCAGCCAGGCACCTGAAAGTATATGTTAAAAGAACAGAAGTGTGAGGTGAATTTTTTTTCTGGGATATCTACTTAAAGTATTTTGGAAATAATTTAAATATATATGTGCATCTTTCCATTAAAACCCTCTGATTATTAACTAGACTCCTGACCATAAACTCTCTTGACCTGTTCCATTATGTGATCATCCAAGTCCCAGGACTCTTATTGTTACCTTAATCCCAGATCTAATTCCCCATCTTAGATTTATTAATTATAATTTAATATAAGTAAATTGATCACAATTATGTTGAGTAAATAGCAAGTAGTATGTAAATATTAGTTATAGGGATGCCACATTACATAACTCCAGGTAGTGCCATTCACATAACATATACCAAAGATAGAGTCCCTTGGAGTTATGCAGCATGGCAGCCCATATCGAATTCCTGGGATTGGTCAGTATTTACTTTCTTCCAAAGCCTACATCAAATTTTAAATCATCCCAGCCTACAAGCCTTTTTAATTCACTTTTTTAATTCATATTTTTTAAATCTGTATCAGTTTGCTATACTGTATTTTCCTATGATATTTCTAATTTTGTTTACCTTTTCTACTTATAACTTCTTTTTAAACCCATGAATTCCCAATTCTTGTTAACTCTTATTAGTATAAGATATACAAAAACATAATTATTAATTTAATTTTCAGTAATTTAAATGGAAGAGAATTCTCTGTGGAATTTTATGTTTTACTCTTGAATGACAGTATCTGGACTTGTTGACTTAAAATAAGGGAAGAGCTAGTAGGAAGAATAACTTAAGTTGGTGGAAGAGGAGAATCCTGAGCTCACTTCCTCACACAGACATACCAGGGCTGCACATACATATACAGCAACTCTCTCTGAGAACAGCCTGAAGATTGGAAGAACAGCTTTTCCACAGCTAAAGACATAAAGAAAAAGACCACATCAAGAAGAGTGGTAGGGGCAGAGATGCCATCTGGTCAGGACCCACAACCCCAGTGTGGCAACCCACAAGTAGAAGGATATCACAGGTGCAGAGGTCCTCCCTGAGGAGTGAGGGGTTCAAGCCCCACATTAGGCACCTCCCGCCCTGAGGACCTGCAGCAGAGAGACTAGCCTCCATAACATCTGGCTTTGAAAATCAGCAGGGATTAACTCCAGGAGCTTTGAAAATCAGTGGGGCTTAACTCCAGGACAGCCAGAAAGCTATAGGAAATCAAGACTCTGCTCTTAAACAGTCCATGCACAAACTAACTCCAAGACCCAGCACAGAGGCAGCAGTTTGAAAAGTGCCTGGGCTATACATGAATATTTATTGACTAATTTTAGGACAAGTGCTAGAGAGGCAAGGATCTGTAGGAACTTTCTCCGGGAACAGAAGCACTGGTGGGTACCATTTTTCTTGCCCTCCTGCTTAGGCCAACATTGGTGGGTACCAATTCTGACATTCTCCATCTACGTTGCTAACACCATTCACCCTGCCCTGGCATTCCCCTGCAGACCCACCCCACCCAACCTGCCTACCCTGGCTGGCACCCCTCCAAAGCAGCTCCTGTCCCATAGGATAGGGATAGCCCTGCCCACCAGCAAGCCCACAAGAGTAGTGGCCAGGCCTTGCAGGAAGCCACATTGGGTCTAGCCCTGCCCACAAGTGCACCCATCTCAGTCTCAGCCAGCCAGACGAGAGTGCGTGTAGTCTACACAGGGGACAGGGGACACCCTCAGAGTACCTGGTTCTGATGACTAGGAGGGATTGCACTTCTAGGCCACACGGAACACCTTCTGTATAAGGCCACTCCCTCAAGACCAGGAAATTTGTTGATCTACCTAATATATAGAAAGGATAAATGAAGAAACAGAGGAATATGTTCCAAATGAAAGAACAAGACAAAACCTTAGAAAAAGAACTAAAAGTGGAGATAAGCAAACTACCTGATAAAGAGTTCAAAGTAATGGTCCTAAAGATGCTCACAAAATTCAGCAGAAGAAGGGATGAACACAGTGAGAACTTCAACAGAGAAAGAAGATATATTTTTTTAAAAAGTTAGAGCTGAGGGGCACCTGGGTGGCTCAGTCGTTAAGCATCTGCCTTCAGCTCAGATCATGATCCCAGGGTCCTGGGATTGAGCCCCACGTCAGGCTCCCTGCTCAGCGGGAAGCCTGATTCTCCCTCTCCCACTCGCCCTGCTTATGTTCCCTCTCTCGCTGTGTCTCTCTCTGTCAAATAAATAAAATCTTTAAAAAATAAAAAAAAATAAAATAAAAAGAGCTGAAGAATACAATAACTGAAATGGAAAATACACTAGAGGGAATCAATAGCAGATTAGAAGATGCATAAGAATCAGTGATCTGGAAGACAGGGTGGTGGAAATTATCCAAGCTAAAAAGCAAAGAATTTTAAAAAATGAAGATAGTTTAAGGGACCTCTAGAAAAACACCAACCATACTAACTAACATGCATGTTATAGGGGTCCCAAAAGGAGAACAGAGAGTGAAAGGGAAAGAAAACTTATTTGATGAATTAATAGCTGAAAATTTCCCTAACTTGGGAAAGGAAACAGACATCCAGGTCCAAGAAGTACAGAGAGCTCCAAACAATATGTACCAAAGAAGTCCATACCAAGACACATAATAATTAAAATGTCAAAAATTAAAGAATCTTGGGACGCCTAGGTGGCTCAGTCAGTTAAGCACCTGCCTTCGGCTCAGGTCATGATCCCAGAGTCCTGGGATCGAGTCCCACATCAGGCTCCCTGCTTAGCCTGCCTCTCTCTCCCTGCTTAGCAGGGAGCCTGGTTCTCCCTCTGCCTGCTGCTCCCCCTGCTTGTGTGCTCTCTCTCTCTCTGAAAATAAGTAAAATCTTTTTTAAAAAATTAAAGAATCTTAAAAGCAGCAAGAGAAAAGCAACTAGTTATGCAAGGGAATACTTGTAAGACTATTGGCTGATTTTTCTTGGCTGATTTTTCAGCAGAAAATTTGCAGGCCAGAAAAAAGTGGCATGATATATTCAAAGTATTGAAAGAAAAACACTTACAACCAAGAATATTCTACCTGGCATGATTATCATTCAGAATTGAAGGAGAAGTAAAGAGTTTCCCAGGCAAACAAAAGTTAAAGGAGTTCATCACTCTAAACCAGATTTATAAGAAATGTGGAAAAGGCCATAACTAGAAGTAAGAAAATTATGAAAGAAGAAAATCTCACTGGTAAAAGCAAACATATAGTAAATGCAGTGGATCAACCACTTGTAAAGTTAATATGAAGATTAGAAAACAAGAGTAGCACCTTTCTACTTGCTAGATGGGATGCTGCCCAATTCATGGATCATCCAATAAAGCCAATTAGATCTTCAAAAAAAAAAAAGACAAAAGTAGTCAAATCAATTACATTTACAATAATTAGTTAAGGGATACACACAATAAAAAGATATAAAATATGACATACAGAAAATGTAGAAGGGGGTGTGACAATGTAGTGCTTTTAGAATGTGTTTGACAGTATGGCAGATCCACAAATAGTTAAAAATAGAACTACCCTACAGTCCAGCAATTGCACTACTAGGTATTTACTCAAAGGATAGAAAAATATGCATTCTGCCCCTCCCCCCACCCATGCATGCATTCTTGCCTTCTGTCTCTCTAAAATAAATAAATCTTTTTTTAAAAAAAAAGTATTAAAAAAATATTCAAAGGGATACATGCACCCCAATGTTTATAGCAGCATATCAACAATAGCCAAATTATAGAAAGAGCCCAAAGTCCATCAACTGATGAATGGATAAAGATGTGGTATATATATATATATATATATATATATAATGGAATAGTACTCATCCATAAAAAAGAATGAAATCTTATATTTGCAATGAAGTAGATGGAGCTAGAGTGTTATGCTAAGTGAAATAAGTCAGTCAGAGAGGCAAATACCATGTGATTTCACTCATATGTGGAATTTGAGAAACAAAACAGATGAACATGGGGTGGAAGGGGAGAGGCAGGCAAACCATAAAACAAACTCTTAACTATAGAGAACAAACTGAGGGTTGCTGGATGGGATGTGGGCAGGGAGATGGGTTGCGTGGGTGATGGGTATTAAGGAGGGCACTTGCGATGAGCACTTGGTGTTGTACGTAAGTGATAAATCACTAAATTCTATACCTGAAACTAATATTACACTATATGTTAAGTGACTGGAATTTAAATAAAATTTGGAGAAAAGAAAAAAACTTGTATTTTATATGTTTATTCTATAATTTCTTAATTCAGTATTTACTCAATACACATTCTGAGATTTTTATATTAAAAAATAGAATGTGTTCAAACTGATATGACCATCAACTTAAAATAGACTGTTGTATACAGTAGATATTATATATGAATCTCATGGTAACCACAAACCAAGACCTATAATAGATCCACAAAAATAAAGAAAAAGGAATCCAAGCATAACACTAAAGAAAGTCATAAATTATAAGGGAAGAGATCAAGAAAAAAGGAACAGAGAAGAACTACAAAAACAAGGACTAAAATAAGTACATATTTATCAATAATTACTTTAAATGTAAAGGGATAAAATGCTCCAATCAAAAGACATAGGGTGACTAAATGGGTAAAAAAAACAAGACCTATCTATATGCTACCTACAAGAGTCACTTCAGACCTAAAGACACATACAGACTAAAAATAAAAAGATGGCAAAAGATATTCTATGCAAATGAATAAATTTAAAAAGCTGGAGTAGCACCACTTCTTTCAGACAAAACAGACCTTAAAACAAAGACTGTAACAAGAGAGGGCACCTGGGTGGCTCAGTCGGTTAAGCACCTGCCTTCAGCTCGGGTCATGATCCCAGGGTCCTGGGATCGAGTCCCGCATCGGGCTCCCTGCTCAGCAGAGAGCCTGTTTCTCCCTCTCCCTCTGCCTGCCTCTCTGCCTACTTGTGCTCTCTCTCTGTCAAATAAATAAATAAAATCTTTAAAAAAAGAAAAACTGTAACAAGAGACAAAGAAAGGTATTACATAATGACAAAGGGATCAATCCAACAAGAGGATATAACAATTGTAAATACCTATGCACCCAACTTAGGAGCACCAAAAATATAAAGCAAATATTAATAGGCAAAAAGGGAGAAACAGAGTAATACAATAATAGTAGGTGACTTTAAGACCCCATTTGCATCCCTGATACTGGCAGAAAATCCATAAAGAAACAGTGACTCTGACACATTAGATAAGATGGGCTTCCCAAATACAGAATATTCCATCCAAAAACAGCAGAATACACATTCTTTTCAAGTGCCCATGGAACATGCTCCAGGATAGATCATGTTAGGCCACAAAACAGTCTCAGTAAATTTAAGATTGAAATCATATCAAGCATCTTTTCCAACCACAATGGTATTAAATTAGAAATTAATTACAAGAAAACTGGAAAAAATATAAACATATGGAGGCTAAACAACATGCTATGAAACAACCAATAAGTCAACAAAGAAAGCTAAGAGGAAATCAAAAATATTTGGAGACAAATGAACATGGAAACACAATGTTCCAAAATTTATGGGTCACAGCAAAAGCAGTTCTAAAAAGGAAGTTCATAGTGATACAGGCCTACCTCAAGAAACAAGAAAAATCTGAGATAAACAATCTAACCATACAACTAAAGGAAGAAGAAAAGAAGAAAAAATAAAGCCCAAAGTTAGCAGAGGGAAGGAAATAATAAAGATTAGCGTGGAAATAGAGATGGAAGAAGGAAGGAAGGAAAGAGGGTAGGAAGGAAGGAGAGAAGGAAAAGAAAAAGAAAATCAACTAAACTAAGAGCTAGTTTTGAAAAGATAAATAAAATTGATAAACCTTAGCCAGATTCATCAAGAGAAAAAAAGGGAGGACTTAAAATCAGAAACAAAAAAGCTACAGATGACACCACAGAAATACAAAGGATTATAAGGAACTATTACAAACAACTATATGGCAATAAACTGGACAACCTACAAGAAACGGATAAATTCCTAGAAACATACAATCTTCCAATATTAAATTAGGAAGAAATAGAAAATCTGAACAGACCAATTACTGGTACTGAAATTGAATTCGTAATCAGCAAATTCCCAGCAAACTGAAGTCCAGGACCAGATGGCCTCACAGGTGAATTCTACCAAACATTTTTTTAAAGATTTTATTTATTTATTTTTATTTAAGAGAGAGAGAAAGTGGGGAAGGAGGGGCAGAAGGAGAAGGAGAGAATCTCATGATACTCCACACCGAGTGTGGAGCCCGATACATGGCTCAATCCCACGACCCCAAGATCATGACCTGAGCTGAAATCAAGTCAGATGCTTAACCGACTGAGCCACCCAGGTGC
This sequence comes from Eumetopias jubatus, assembly GCF_037043125.1. NCBI lineage: Eukaryota > Metazoa > Chordata > Mammalia > Carnivora > Otariidae > Eumetopias > Eumetopias jubatus. The sequence goes on from NW_028274810.1 coordinate 55,941,901, forward strand.
CCCTCTACCAAACATTTAAAGAAGAATTAATACCTTTCTCCAACTATTCAAAAAAAAATTGAAGAGCAAGGAACACTTCCAAATTCATTCTGTAAGACCAGCATTACCCTGATACTAAAGCCAAAAACACACACAGACACAGACACACACACACATACATTCCAGGCCAACATCCTTCATGAATATAGATGCAAAAATCCTCAACAAAATATTAGCAAACCAAATTCAACAATACTTTTTTTTAAGATTTTTTATTTATTTTTCAGAGAGAGAAAGAGGGGGAGAGAGAGAGCACAAGCAGGGGGAGGGAGCAGCAGGCAGAGGGAGAAGCGGGCTCCCTGCTGAGCAAGGAGCCCAGTGTGGGACTCATCCCAAGACCCTGGGATCATGACCTGAGCTGAAGGCAGACAGTTAACTGACTGAGCCACCCAGGTGTCCCTCAATAATACTTTAAAAGTATCATACGCCATGATTAAGTGAGATTATTCCAGGAATGCAAGGATGGTTTAATATCTGTAAATCAATGTGATGCACCACATTAACAAAATGAAGGATAAAAATCATATGATCATCTCAATAGATGCAGAAAAAGCATTTGACAAAATCCAACATCCACTTATGATAAAAACTCTCAACAAAGTTGGTAGAGAGGGAACATACCTCAACATAAATAAAGGCTATATGTGACAAACCCACAGCTAACATCATACTCAGTGGTGAAAAGCTGAAAGCTTTTCCTAAGATCAGGAACTAGACAAGACTGCCCACTCTTGCCACTTTCATTCAACATAGTACTGGGAGTCTCAGACACAGCATTCAGACAGGAAAAAGAAATAAAAGGCATCCAAGTGGTAAGGAAAAAGTAAAACTGTCACTATTTGCAGATGACATGATACTGTATATGGAAAACCCTGAAGACTTCACCAAAAATACTAATGAATTGAGCAAAGTTGCAGGATACAAAACTAATAGGCAGAAATTTGTTATGTTTCCATATGCTAACAACAAACTATCATAAAGGGAAATTAAGAAAACAATCCTATTTATAATTGCATCAAAAAGAATAAAATGCCTAGGAATAAATCTAACCACAGAGGTGAAAGACCTGTACTCTGAAAACTATAAGACATTGATTAAAGAAACAGAAGATCACACAAATAAATGGAAACACATACCATACTCATGGACTGGGAGAATTAACATTGTCCATACTACCCAAAGCAATCTACAGATTCAATGCAATCCCTATCAGTAGCATTTTTCACATAACTAGAACAAATAATCCTAAAACTTGTATGAAACCACAGAATACTCCCCCATAGCCAAAGCAATCGAGAAAAAACAAAGCAGGAAGTATCACACTCTCAGATTTCAAACTATACTACAAAGCCTTAGTAATCAAAACTGTATGGTACTGGGACAAAACCAGACACATAGAACAATGGAACAGAATAGAGAGCCCAGAAATAAACCCACACTTACATGGTCAGTTAATCTATAATAAAAGAGACAAGTATATACAATGGGGAAAAGATGGTCTCTTCAACAAATGGTGCTGGGAAAACCAAACAGCTACATGCAAAAGAATGAAACTGGACCAGTTTTTTTACACTATATACAAAAATAAACTCAAAATGGGTTAAAGACCTAAATGTATGAACTGAAGTCATAAAACGCCTCAAAGAAAACATAGACAGTAAACTCTTGAACATTGGTCCTAGAAATATTTATTTTTGGCTCTGTCTCCTCAGGCAATGAGAACAAATGCAAAAATAAATAATTGGGACTATATCAAATTAAAAAGCTTTTGCACAATGAAGGAAACTGTACAAAATAAATAGGGAACCTACTGAATAGAAGGAAATATTTGCAAATAATATATTTGATAAAGGGTTAATATCCAAAATTGATAAAGAATTCATACAACTCAACACCAAAAATAAAACAGTACAATTAAAAAATGGGCAGGGGACCTGAATAGACATTTTTCCAAGACATATAGGTGGCCAACAGGCATATGAAAAGCTGCCAATATCACTAATCATCAGGGCAATGCAAATAAAAGACACAGATTATTACTTCACACCTGCCAGAATGGATAGTATCAACAAGACAAGAAATAACAAGTGTTGGAGAAGACATGGAGAAAAGGGAACCCTCCTACACTGTAAATTGGTGCAGCCACTATGAAAATTCTTCAAAAAATTATAAAATAGAAATACCATACCACTTAGCAATTCCACTTCTGGGTATTTATCCAAAGAAAACAAAAACACTAATCCAAAAAGAATAGCAAAATATAGAAGTATCCATCAATAGATGAATGGATAAAGATGTGATACATACATATGTGTGTATATATATCAGAGAAAGACAAATAACATATGATCTCACTTATATGTGGAATCTAAAAAACAAAATAAATGAACAAAACAGAAACATATTCATAAATACAGAGAACAAACAGGTGGTTGCTGGAGCAAAGGGGGGACGGGGCAAGTGGCAAAATAGGTGAAGAGCATTAAGAGGTACAAACTTCCAGTTATAACACAAGTCATGGGAATGTAAAGTACAACATAGGGCATGTAGTCAACAATATTGTAATAACTTTGATGACAGATGGTAACTACACTTTTATCATGGTGATCATTTCATGATGTATATAAATGTTGAATCACTGTTTTGCACCTGAAACTAATATAATATTGTATGTCAACTATACTTCAATATATAAATAAATAAGGGAAGATTGAGTTTCTAAATTTCTGGAGGAATTGGTTACAGAGTAGCATAGTAATTTGCCTGCCTAATAACATACATGTATTCTTTACTTTTAATATATTTTTCTTATATGAGAGAATAAGTGAAATTTTATAACTAGTTGTGAATGTTTTGGGCCATTTCTTGCCACCAATAATGTTGAGGAGGACTATAAAAATGAAAGAGAAGAAAATGCTAATTCAAAAATGTGTCTGCAATACTGACTCTAAATATTGTTCAAAGCTTATAGGTAAGGAGAAAGTCTTTATCTAATGATGAAAACCGCACAAAAATGCTTAAGATTTCTAAACTGAGTTAAGATTCAAACTATAAAATGATATAAAATTTATATTTTGGAATAGGATGAGATGTTTCTAATTTTTTCTGGTCTAATGTTTCACTTTTTCAATTCAGTATCTCAAAATATTCGGTCTAAATGCTCAGCTGAATATAATACACAAAATTGTGGTGATTGGCAGTATTGAGGCTATAATAAATAATACACAATATTTATTCTCCTAAAATTTTTTAAAGAAATTTACTCTTCTTTTTATAGAAAATAGTAATCCCTTTCCAAGAAATTGCCTCTATCAATATATTTTGGATATTTTAACTAAAAATTCTAGTTTCCTCCTTATGTCTATTTCAGTAGAAATTCATACAGTTATTTAATATTTTCAAAGTGTTTTCTCATTATCTGTTCTTTCTCTTATTTCCTACTTCTGGAAAATTCTTAGAGTGTGCTTTTTTTAGTTATATTTGAATATATAGCCAAAAAGACTTAGGTATACAATGCAAGCCATTGAAGGTGATCTGTGATAAAGCATGAAAATAAAACTTTCCCAGTTCCAAAATAATTAGCAGAGAAAAGGGGGGGAAGCTAGATCATATGATTTGACCAGAAATACAGTGCTTTCCAGCATGCAATGAGAGAAAGTAACTAGAGATCTCTAAAAAATTAAGATTTCTGACCTAACACTGGATATATTATGTAGTTAAGTCATTTTTGCTCTTTTATTCCTTTAATTCTTCTAAAAACAAGATGGAATTAACATATATACTTTCAGATATGCTTGCCCTTGGACAATGCTAAGGTTAACAGAACACAAAAGTGACCTAAATTTTTAATCCTATAAAGTTGTCTTCTCAATAATACAGATTTAATGGGGTTAGTTTAATATAAAAACAGAAAAATGAGTACCTCGGGGAAATCCTTTTGGACATACTTGTACTGTAAAGGATCTTTTCATTCACTCATCCAGCAAATGACTCTCAACATTGCCTGCTGGTGGTTAATATATTGACAAAAGGGGATTCAAAGTGTCAAATCTTATGAGGAAGAGAGAAAAGAAACCTTCACCATCAAAAAGTCACATTAAGAATTTTAAAAATTCATTTCTGAAATGTTAATGGTAAAACTAGTATCTTAATATTGATGTCCAAATGCAAGATCCTCCTATACTAATCCTAACAGAACACCCATCTTAGTACCTTGTCTTTTTTTTTTTTTTTACTTTCCTTTATTCCAGGCTGAAAGAGATCATCCATAAGCTTTACTGACCGAGTTTATTGGCTGTCAGAGGTTGAAATGAAATCTGTGTTCAAAACAAAGTCTGAAACCAGAATATACAGTACCTCTATTCTAAATCTAATAATGTAGTTTTGTTGCTGCCCTTCCAATAAAAGAGTAGCACAACTTTTGACTGGTCCTCAGCTGAAGTTGAATAAACAGGCAAGATAAACCAATCAGCCTATCTCGATTTTCATGAATGCATGCATTCATTCATACACATTATTGAATACTTTTTATGTGCATATTATGCTGATCATTTCCAATTCTACACATTTATTCTCAGTCATGGGGATAACTGTATTCAAGATTGGTTTGTTTTGTCTGTACAGTATTCTGAGTATTTTCAATGTAATTCAATGTAAAGGAAGTTTCTGCCTCCTCTCACCTCAACTTTATTCAGGTCTAATTATAACCTACTTAAAATGATCCCCAAAGATGGTGAGAAAATAACAGAATGCAATAGTATAAGTCTAAACTTTTATGTAGTTCTTGTAAGAGGATACTTACAATCAGTTCTGATTCATTTGAAGGTGTGGGTACTCTCAGTTGATGTGTTTGTTGTAAAATCCTGTGAATACTGCAGGTGTATATAAAGAACAAACTGCAATAATTTAGACAAGACAACTGCAGTGCATAAAATCGGGCATACTACTGATTTCTTATTCCTATAACTGTTTTGACATTCTAGGAAAATTAGTACTGGACTTAATTTGTCTAGATTTTATCAGGCATAAAGGAAAATTTTAGATTTCAGGCCATTTATACCAATTCAATAAACTGTCTTCACAGGGAAATGCCAAACCTGATTTCTCTCATCAGGCATACTAAAGCAATCTGCCCCCTCTGTTTCAGTTTTGCATGCAACTCTAAACCTAACAAATAGGCTTTCTGATGGAGGAGATCAGTGACTTTAAATGATACACAATTTTTATGTCTTTATAAGTCACCTCTCCACACTGAAACATGAAAGCTCCATAAAATAAGTTAATATTTTGCTTTCAGAGAAACAATATTTCCTGCCTTCATTATAAATAAATAGACTTCATATGAGACAATGATTTTTTTCAAATTAAAGAACTAAAATAATCCTATTAAAACCAAACAAAGGTATTTTATGTTCTCACATCTTTATTAAAGTACAAAATCCTGGCTGAATAATAACTCATATTTTTATATCACAAATTTGCCTTTCAGTAACACATAATACACTTAAGGCAGATTTACCTTATAGATAGACTCAACTTCTAAACACCACTACACTGATTTATACAAATAGCAAAAATCACACAGAGGAGCATCTACTGATATCCTTCTTAGTACTTATCTTTAGATTTAAAAACTCCATAGTAAGCAGAATTCCCATAAAATTCCATTTTTAAGATAGGAAACAAACAACTGCTACTATCTCAAAATCGCCTTTATCTGATTTGATTGGATGAAGTTAATATTAATAACATAACCTTTCAATTTCTGGGGAAAACCAATACTTTATATTCACTCCTCAGAGAAGGCTTGATAGCAAGCAAAATGAGGAGCCATTATAAAATCATATTGCTAAGTATTACATTAACTCACAATTCTACTTACATAATTGTATGCATATCACAGCTAACAACTGCTATTTAATATATCCAGATACATCCATAAGTATCCTCTGGCTGCATTAATAACAGGAGGCTATGCAGCACTCAAGATTTCATTCTCTGGCCTTCTGGTTGTTAGTATAAATAGAAGCTTTTGAATCTATTTGGTGATCCCAATTTTGGGGCCTATATCAAAAACCTTCAGGAGACTAGTGGCCTCAGGTGGAAGAATTTGAAGACTGGAAGGTTTACAGTTAAGTTAGAGTTATCGTTAGCAGATCTTAGGGAAATCGGAATGCAGCCAGAATCACTTGATATTTATTAGAAATAAAGATTCATTAAATCATTTCTCCTTCAGAAAAATATCTTTAAAACTTGTATATTTCCAAATGTTCTTTTTTTAAAGAACATATAAAATTAAGATATTTGTGAAAATAAGCCGGTTTCAAGTAAACTTGTTTCTCTTCATTGTTCCCCCTGCAGAAGTGTTCTTCTCAACAAGCACAAATGTACTAGTCTTTAGAGCAAGACAAATTCTTCTGTGCTAAATCTTTTTAATCTTTTCTTTTCATCCTCTGCGAAAAGGTCTTCTTCATTGGTTGTAGGAGATGTAAAATCATAGTCTCTGGAATGCCCATTTACAAAAGTAAATAAGGGATATTTCTCTTTAGAAGAAATTTTCAGCATCTGTAACAGAAAGTACAGAAAAATCCCTTACTGGATGCAAGAGTGCACAGTAGGGCCACATGATGAAATCTAATGTTTTAGCCCTGAATCTCTCTTGTTAGTTTCTCTCATTTACATTTATCCAGTATGACTGTTTCACTGTTCTGGCTAAAAGACAAAAAGTTCATCAGCATTGTAGAGTTTACTTATAGCTAAATACTTGCTTCTCCATTAAGAGTAGACCATCAAAAATTAAGTACATTATCATTCCCATCCTACCTCCCTCAAAGTAAGTCTTCTAATCACCTTCTGATTTAAAGGTTTACTAAAGAACGAAGACTTATCTTCTTTTGGTAGTAATAGACAATAAAACAAAATGGTATCACTGACTATAGTAAAATATTGTGAAAGACTGGTACCATTACACAGAAGAAAAACCATTAAACTGAGTCAGAAGGTTCATTCTAATCTCAATTCTACAACTTACCTTGATGAGACCTTGGACAAAATTACTCTACCTATCATCTACAAAATGCAGCAAGAGATACCCAACTCCTTACCTCAGAGGATTGTTAAATTGACCAAAAACAATAATAAAAAGTTATTTTTAAAAATTTAGTCTTTTCAGAGTCATGTATTTGAAAAAATATTTCTGCAGTAATTTGGTAAACATGAAAAACAGTGTTCTTATACATAGTAATAATCCATACCTTACCTATTACCTTCTTAAAGCTACATAATTCAGAAGTGAAAAAAGTAGTACCTGGAATTTTGTGGGGAGACCAACAACCTTTATAACCTCTATCAATTTCAGATTCGTTAACAATCCAACAACCCATTCTAAACCACTTTAAATCTTTCTGTTAAATAAATTCTATTAAAAAATTAAAAGAATTTTCATTAAAAATGAATAAAATTTTTGAATGACATTTTGATAGAAACAAACTTGTCTATAGATAACAAGGACCTATAAGGATTCTGAAAAGTTTATGTGAATTACAGAGAATGCTGAAAAAATATCAACAGTATTTACACATCATTAATCATGATCAATTAATTATAATTTGTTTCTAAAGGATAATTTCAGGGGTAAAAACTAAATTCTCCCAAATGTCAATATTCAACTGAAGGATCATCAAATTCTTATATATTGCATTTATAGATTCTCTTAAAATGTGGCTAAAATAAATATGTAGCCCTAGCATACAGATACAGTGTTAAACTTAAAATATTTCAATGAGACAGTTAATATGAAATACATTTTTTAAATTGAATGGGAATGAACCATTTAAAAACAAGTACTTAGAAAAATTAGATGTAATGAAAATCATGACCTATAATTCATATTACTCTCCTAAAGTATACATTGCTCAAATTTATTTTATTTACACTCTATAAAATAAAAAAGGGAAGAAAGAAGGAAAAGTGCAGAAAATAAAAATAATGTGATCAAGCCTCTTTCACCTCCAGCCAATGGCTGGAATACAGTTGAAAATTGTTGTCATTTTATGTTCATTTAATGTCACTTGTTAAAGTCCAGTATCTAATGGGCATTGTATCATTTTCAAATCAGCACAACAAATCTAGTATTTTCATCTCTTCATCCTTTCTTTCAAGATCAATAAAGAAGTCATTTAGGTTTATTAGTGGGTCATCAACTAAGATTCAAATCTGTGACCCAGGACAAAATGTCAGAAAGGGGCCCTCTGTCCTTTAATTACAAAATGTACCTACTTTTTGCAAACTCACTCATAGTGTAAGGCCCCCTTATGTGTATTTATTGATTTAGGCTTTGAGAATTACAGTTTTTCTAACTTTTCTTGATTTATTTAAAATATTTTAAAGATTATCAAATGAAAAATATATTAAAGGTTTACGCAAATGAACTGAAACTTATGTCCACACAAAAACTTGTTTTATTCAAAATTGCCAAAACTTGGAAGCAACAAAGATGTCCTTCAGTAGGTGAGTGTATAAATAAATTGGTACATCCAGACAATGGAATATTACTCAGCACTAAAAAGAAATGAGCTATCAAGCCATAAAAAACATGGAGGAACCTTAAGTGCATATCACTAAGTGAAAGAAGACAATTTGAAAAGGCTACAAACTGTAAGATTCCAACAACATGATGTTCGGGAAAAGACAAAATTATGGAGATAGTAAAAAGACCAGTGGTTACCAGGGATTAATAGGAAGGGAGAGATAAATAGGTGGAATACAAAAAATTTTTAGGGCAGGAAAACTATTCTGTATGTTACCATAATGGTGGCTACATATCATTATACATCTTTCCAAAATCACAGAATATATAATACCAAGAGTGAACCGTAATGTAAACTATAGACTTTGGGTGATAATAATGATGTGTCCAATGTAGGTTCATCAGTCATAATACATACTGGGGGGATGTCTAGTGGGGGATGCTGATGGGGAAGGTAATATATGGAAACTTTCGGTATTTTTCACTCAATTTTGCTATGAAATTTTAACTGCTCTAAAAAATAAAGCCTATTATATATATATATTAAAGGACAAGTGAGTTGGGCAGTAAGGTAAGTAATAACCTATCAGTACATAAATATGATATGGCAGGGAAGAAATAATTTTAGAACAAAGAAATATGGAATGCCAAAGGAAACTTTAGAAATTATTGAGCTTACTCACATTTTATAAATGGGAGAATTGAGCCCCAAAGTATTTAAATTACTTTCCCAAGATGACTTAACAGCAGCAGCAACAATAAAAAGAGATAAACTAATAAGGAATTATTTGGGTTATTAGGCCTCAATCACTTATCAACATGCCTTTTAAACACTTTTCCTAGCTCATAAGTACCCTATCAAGAATGTTTTTTCAGACTTTTTTTTTTAAGAATAACCATTGATTTGAAAATTTGATTCTAAAAACTTTTGTCAAAAGTGAAAACTTTAGTTTTCCTTTCTTATATTACAAGTCAAAACTAAGCTTAAAGTCCCTCCATGATGGATAACATAAAATCTACATGAAAAAAAAAATTCTAAACTAGGTTATCTATATGACATAGGGTATTACCAATTGAAATACTATACAAAATAAGAGATAAAAGTAATTTAGTAACGGGATATTTATTATATAATGTTAAAGGAAAAAACAGGATATAAAGCTATATCTAAAATTTAATCTCAATTATGTTAAAATCATTTTAAATAAGTATTTTCAAAAGACTAGAAAGATATACAATAAAATATTAAGTTATCTATGAATGAAAGACTTAGTGGTGATTTTTTTGTTATACTTCTAATTTCCAAACTTTCTAACATGTATATCTTGATAGTTAGGAGAAAACAATTTTTTAAAAAAATTTAAGATAACTGTTTTACTATTTCATAGTTGCTTATCAAAAGGTGATTCAGTGGTTTGCTCAACAATAATTTTAGAATAGGCAAGTCCTCTGTTGTATTTTAATAACATAATCAAAGATACACTAAAGCAGCTTTATTATCTAAAAGGCAAATCATTTTTCAGGAAGCCAAATAATTTATCACATTTTTCCTATGTGCTACGTTGACAGGTTTTAAAATCTACAAAGGAAAAAGCTGGAGGACAGAAGTTAAACAATTTCTTCCTTCTTAATGCTCATAGGTGTAAGGAAGAACAGAAATAGAACCAGGTGATGACCTCTTCTCCCCAGGTCAAAACCTTTACCTCTAGCCTCCACCTCCACACATGTAAAATTATACCCAGTACAGAGCAGTCTAGATCTATGTGGTCTATCGTCAACATTATGTCCACAGTGGAGCTACTTTTTATGTAGTGATTAGGTTCTACAGTCAGCCCATAATGTGAAAATCAAATACAATCAAAATCAGTATAGTCAAAATTATCTTCAAAAGGCCTTTAAATTGTTTAAAGGGTGTTATGTATAGTCTTGTGTGTACAACCCTATTCCGTAACATGTATAAATGTACAACATACTACAGTCTATATTAGAGTATGTAATAAAGAGCACACATGGTTAAATACATTCCTGTTTTATTGCAAGAGCTCATGTAGTTGAACTGAAGTAAGTTAAAGGTACATGTGATACTCATTCCTGTCTTCTCTCTGCTCAATTACTGTAACCCAACTTTTACCCCTCGCTGTACTGAAAATACTTTCTTCTGGTCCTGAAATAAAAAAGGCTTTTATTAGTTCCTATTCTCTTGATATTTTTCCAGCAATCAATACTGCTAAGCATTACTTTCTTAAAATATTCACTTCCTTTGATTTCTGTAATTTTGCTTTCCTGTTTCTCCTCCTATTTTTGAACTATTTCTTCTCTATCTCCTTCATTGACTCCACTTATTCCTACATCCCAAAATGCAGGTATTAATCAATTTATTGATCCTTTATCTTCTTTATATATTCTATATTCTCAAAAATATTATCTGGGGCACCTGGATGGCTCAGTCGTTAAGCATCTGCCTTCGGCTCAGGTCAGGATCGCAGGATCCTGGGATCAAGCCCCACATTGGGCTCCCTGCTCAGCGGAGCCTGCCGCTCCCACTGCTTGTGTGCTCTCTCTCTCAAATAAATAAATAAAATCTTTTAGTATTATCTACTCTCAGTTTCAGCCATTCCTCTGTTAGGCTTTGTTATTATACATAATTTACAGTTGAGGGGTTAGGTGACTTGTGCAAGTTCACACAGCTAGTAACTCACAGAGCCAGGATTTAAACTTAAGCAGTCCGGTTCTGTTACACCACTAAACTATACCGCCTCCTACAGTAAGTAGAGGCATGCTGCAGTAACTACTCAAACTGATGATCATTTCTGCCTCCCAAAAGTAGCTCCCTTCCAGAATTCTCCAGGTTTCTATCATTGATAACATCATCTTTATTAATTAGGAATGATTTTTGTGCCAACTGACAAAAAGTAAGATAAAATACAACAACGGCTTTAGGTACCAGGAATTGTTATCACATAACAAAAAGCCCGACATTGCTGGCTTTGGTTAATTGATGTCAGACAGTTCCTACAATTCTCTTGGCCTTTCCCTCATGATCACAAAGTACTACTGAAACCCCTGGTGTTGAGTTCACATTCAAGGCAGGGGCAGATAGATATAAGGGGACTGACAGAACCACATCTAAATCTACCATTTTATCAGAAGAGCAAAATTTTTCCCAGATACTTCCAGCACACATCCACTTATATTTCACTGGCCAAATTGTGCGTAAATACAAGGGAGACCAAGAAAAATGAATATTTAGGTACACTGTCCCCCCAAACAAAAGCAGAATTCTCTTAGCAAAATAACAAAAAAGAGGTGGCTATTGAACAGGTAACTAATGGTGCTTGCACACGATTCAGAGAGAACCATGATAAAAATAAAACAGGGTAATGTGGTAAGGAAGGATGGGAAGGCTTCTGTAGGTTCTGTGGTCAGAAAAGGCCAAGCTGAGACCCAAATGACAATAAGCAATCACACATTAGAGTTCTAGGAGAAGGGCACTCCAGGTAGGAAAATCAGCTAGTACAAAGGCCTAGGATGCCAGTACACTTAGCATGTTCAAAGAACAGAAAAAAAGGCTAGTGTGGCTCAAGGGTAGAGGAAAAAAGGAAGAATGGTTGGTACACAAGAGCCAGATCATCCAGGCCCTTTTTAGCCACATTAAACATTCTACTTCATAACATTCAACCATAAACATTCCTTAACATTCTACTGTAATGTTTCTGCTCGTGATGGTCCTATCATCTAGCTGCCCTTCATACTTCCTTTCTGATCATACAAACTCAGTTAGTCCTCAAAGCTCCAGCCCACTGCCAAGTACCTCATTCTGAAGTGCTTATAACTTTCTCCAAAGTCATACAGGTTGTCTAATGTAGCATAAGGATTACAAACATGGACTATGGAACTTAGTCTCTGCTCAAAACCTGGCTAATACCTACAAACTATATGACCCTGGGCAAGTTACTTAACTAGATGGTCTCATTTTCCTTAGGCTGTAAAATGTCAGTATTGATAGCATCTATGCCACACAGTTGTGAGGATTAAATCAATTAATATATGTAAAGTACTCAGAAGATTTCCTGGCCTCTAATATGTTGGCTATTATTGCTGCCATTATTATCACAATGTCAGTATTTACTAAATATATTTTTACAGTCATTTAACTTTAATATCCATTTCATGTCTTCCCAACTAAACAATAAGTCCCTGAAGATTTTAAAAGAATCAGAGTTCTTATCATTAAATCCCAGAAGTAAAGAAGACCTATGAAAGAAAAATATCTCTCAGATTTCACTTGGAGAATATAGAACTAGGAGGGTAAATATAATCATGAACATAAACCTGACACACTAAGGTGTTTTACAAAAAGACATTTACCAAAATAGCAATGGGTATGAGAAATTGCGTACCATTGGAGAAAATGGGAATGTATGTTCTAGAAGAAGAAGCAAACTTATTCTCCTGCTTTGTGAGATGAAGGAGTAAAAGTTACATAGAGAATGATTCCAACTCAATATAAGAAATGCTTTTTTAACAATAAGGGTCTGTCCAAAAATTGAAAAGACTTCCAAGGAAAATACTTAGCTCATCACTACCTGAAATGAAGACTAGATAGGCAACTGTCTGGACCACGTGGATTGATGGATAAATAGGAGACTGTAGAGAATAGTGCTTATGAGCACATATTCTCAAAGTTAAACTGTCTGAGTTTTGAATCTCAGCACTATCATTTATTAGTTGTGACCTTTATGAAGGTTACTGAACCTCTGTAAGTACAAGATTCCTCATGTGTACAAGGGGATAGCAGTACCTACCTCAGAAGGTTTGTGTAAATTAAATGAAATAATGTATATCAAGTGTATAGCACAATATCAAACATATGGTAAGGACGCCACAAATGTTAGCTTTGGATTGGATAACCTCTAAGATCTTCTAGATACTAGGACTCAATGGCTGTAATATAAATTTTGTTCTGGGTGCCTGTGTGGCTCAGTTGGTTAAGCAACTGCCTTCAGCTCAGGTCATGATCCCGGGGTCCTGGGATTAAGTCCCACATTGGGCTCCCCCTGCTCTGTGGGGAGCCTGCTTCTCCCTCTGCCCCTGCCTGCCACTCCTCCTGCTTATGCTCTCTCTCTCTCTCTCTGTGTGTCAAACAAATAAATAAAATCTTTTTTTAAAAATATATATATAAATTTTGTTATATAGCTAGAGGACAGCTGGCTACTTGTAAATATTTTTTCCTGTGTGGACATCCATAATCAAACAATTTCCTAATACTCACATTTTTATTTGAGATTTTCTGGTCTCAAACATCAGTACTATTAGGTAGTTAAGTTTATCATTAAAAAATGGTATTTTATCTTATAATTATCTTTAAGCTGAGAACAAGTGGAAAAAAAGGAGGAATAGAGGATGTGAGATAAGATAACAATAACCTACATCAGGCCTTTTTACAAGACGGCAGAGCAGAGGAGATATAATCTAAGTTCAGGGATTGGGAAAGAGATGTGTTGGCAGGATACTTATGAAAAGTGAGCAAGTTCACCCTGCAGAACTTGGAGAGGAAGAGTATACAAAAGCACAAAAACAGAGGTGAGACACAAAACTAAAAACAAGGAAACTCACTGAAAGCCAAACATACAGACTCAATTCCCAGGTCCCTCCTCGCAACCAAAACCCTTCTTTGCTCCACACTAGACATCCTACAGACAGAAAAATAAGATGTATTCTTTGGAAAAACTGAATAAAGATACGGCCTTTAGTACACCAGGCACAGTGATGGCTACAAAAGCTAAAGATTTAAGTGAGACTCTAAAAATATTAAACTGGAGGGCCTTTCAGCATCCTTCACTTCTTGGTCCTAGAGCACCAGCAAGCAACATACATTTCACAGGGAGATGGCAGAACTCCTCTCTGAAAAATGGGACAACTCCCGAGAAAAGATTATCACTTACTAACACTTTTCACCAATGAAAAGGCATATTCATCACCTGATCATCCTAATATTGAAAATCACCAGCTAAAAAGCCATGCTCAAACACACAGAACTTCTACTCACCTCTTTAGTGCCTCATTCTTAAGTATAAACAGACACAGAAGATCACCAGTTATTTGAGGGAAAGCATCCAAAGGAGAACTGGAAGACTAAAGCAAAAACCAAAAAGGATCCAGAAGGAAACAGAAACAGCAAAAGAAGCAGAAGAAAATTTCAAAATTACTAGAATTAATTTCCTTGGGGAGAAGAAATAATACAGCCATTAAAAAAGAAGAGAGGTGGGGGGGAGCAAGATGGCGGAGGAGTAGGAGACCTAGATTTCGTCTGGTCTCAGGAATTCAGCTGAATAGGGATGAAACCATTCTGAACACCTACGAACTCAACAGGAGATCAAAGAGAAGAATAGCAACAACTCTCTGAACAGAGAAGCAACCACTTTCTGGAAGGTAAGACGTGCGGAGAAGTGAATCCCAGGCGATATTCGGGAGGATAGATGGCGGGGGAGGGGGCCTCTGACGACCGCTTCTGGCAAGTGATAGAGCCAGGGAGCACAAAATCGGAACTTTTAGAAGTCGGCTCCACTGAGGGAACGTCGCTCCAGTGGCTAAGCGGGGGGTGGAACCCTCGCGGGACAGTGTGGTCTCAGGACCCTCGGGGGTCACAGAAAAACCGGGGGTGCCTGAGTGCAGCAGAGCTCCCAGGTATCGGAGTGGGGAAGCCGGCTGCAGAGACAGAGCCGAGGCGCGGGCTCTCAGCTCGGGGTTGCCATAAACTGTGATCCACGGCCCAGTCGGGCCACTGCTCCTCCAGCAGGGACCCAACAAGCGGCAGAGCTGGGGAGACGCCCCTTCCTCCCCCGGGAGGAGCGGCGCGGGAGCGCACCACAGGGATCTGCTGGGTTTGGAGACTCTACATGGGGTTGGGAGCCAGAGATAGAAACAGTCGGTCACAGGCTGGGTGAGCACGGAGTGCGGCCGGAGACCGGGGAGACAGGAGTGACTGCTTTTCTCTGGGGGTGCACTGAGGAGCAGGGCCCTGAGTTCTCAGCTCCTCCGGGTGGAGATTGGGAGGCCACCATTTTCACTCTGATCCTCCAAAGCTGTACCGAGAGCTTGCAAGGAACAAAAGCTCCTGAGAGCAAACCCGAGCAGATTGTTTAGCCCGGACCGACAAGGACGGGGCAATTCCGCCTCCCGCAAAGACATTTGGGAACCATGGCAACAGGCCCCTCCCCCAGAAGATCAGCACGAACAGCCAGCAAGCCAAGTCCAAGTTTACCAATCAAGGAGAATGGGAGAACTCCAGCGCTAGGGGAATACTCCACATAGAATTCATGGCTTTTTTACCATGATTCATTAGTTTTTCAAAGTTAATTTTTTAACTGTTTTTTTTTTTATTTTTCTTTTTCCCTTTTTCAACCAACATCTTATCAATCCCTTTTTTAAAAAAACATTTTTTATTTTTCATTTTTAGAGTCATATTTTATCCCTTCATAGTTAGCCTTATTTTTGGCATATATATATGTTCTTCTCTCTTTAAAATTTTGAGATACAGTTTCTTCTAACAGATCAAAATATACCCTAAATCACTAGTGTATGGCTTTGTTCTAGTCTCATGCCTGATCACACTCTCTCCCTTTTTTTTTCTTTTTTTTAAATCTTCTTCTTTCTTTTTTCAAACAACTTCTTATCAATTCCTTTTATAAAACCTTTTATAATTTTCATCTTTGCAGTCATCTTCCATCCCTTCATTGTATCAACCCTTATTTTGTGCATATATAAGTCTTTCTTCCTTTAAAATTTTAGGAGGCACTTTCTTCTAACAGACCAAAATACACCCAAAATCTAGTGTGTGGCACTGATCTATGCACTAGCCTCATCATATCTGATCATATTCTGGTTTTTGTTTTGTTTTGTTCTGTTTTTGTTTGTTTTTATCTTTTTCTTCCCCCCCCCCTTTCTCTTTTCTTTCTTTCCCTTTCTTTTCCCCTGGTTTCAGGTCTTTTCTGATTTGTATAGAGTATATTTGCTGGGGACGTTGTTAACCTGTTAGCATTTTGTTCTCTCATTTATCTATTCTCCTCTGAACAAAATGACAAGATGAAAAAAATCACCTCAGCAAAAAGAACAAGAGGTAGTACCGTCTGCCAGGGACCTACTCAATACGGACATTAGTACGATGTCGGACCTAGAATTCAGAATCATGACTTTAAAGATACTAGCTGGGCTTGAAAAAAGCATGAAGTTATTAGAGAAACCCTTTCTGGAGAAATAAAAGAACTAAAATCTAACCAAGTCGAAATCAAAAAGGCTATTAATGAGGTGCAATCAAAAATGGGGGCACTAACTGCTAGGATAAATGAGGCAGAAGAGAGAATCAGCGATATCGAAGACCAAATGATGGAAAATAAAGAGGCTGAGAAAAAGAGATAAACAACTACAGGATCATGAGGGCAGAATTCGAGAGATAAGCGATACGATAAGACGAAACAACATTAGAATAATTGGGATCCCAGAAGAAGAAGAAAGAGAGAGGGGGGCAGAAGGTATATTGGAGAAAATTATAGCAGAGAACTTCCCTAATGTGGGGAAGGAAACAGGCATCAAAATCCAGGAGGCACAGAGAACCCCTCTCAAAATCTATAAAAATAGGTCAACACCCCAACATCTAATAGTAAAACTTACGAGTCTCAGAGACAAAGAGAAAATCCTGAAAGCAGCTCGGGAGAAGAGACAGGTAACCTACAATGGTAGAAACATTAGACTGGCCACAGACCTATCCACAGAGACCTTGCAGGCCAGAAAGGCCTGGCATGATATCTTCTGAGCACTAAACGAGAAAAATATGCAGCCAAGAATACTATATCCAGCTAGGCTGTCACTGAAAATAGAAGGAGAGATAAAAAGCTTCCAGGACAAACAAAAACTAAAGGAATTTGCAAACACGAAACCAGCCCTACAAGAAATATTGAAAGGGGTCCTCTAAGCAAAGAGAGAGCCTAAAAGCAGCATAGATCAGAAAGGAACACAGACAATATACAGTAACAGTCACCTTACAGGCAATACAATGGCACTAAATTCATACCTTTCAATAGTTACCCTGAATGTAAATGGGCTAAACGCCCAATCAAAAGACACAGGCTATCAGATGGGATTAAAAAACAAGACCCATCAATATGCTGTCTGCAAGAGACTCATTTTAGACCCAAAGACACCCCCAGATTGAAAGTGAGGGGGTGGAAAGCCATTTACCATGCTAATGGACACCAAAAGAAAGCTGGGGTGGCAATCCTTATATCAGACAAATTAGATTTTAAAACAAAGACTGTAATAAGAGATGAAGAAGAACACTATATCCTACTTAAAGGGTCTATCCAACAAGAAGATCTAACAATTGTAAATATCTATGCCCCTAACATAGGAGCAGCCAATTATATAAGGCAATTAATAACAAAAGCAAAGAAACACATTGACAACAATACAATAATAGCGGGGGACTTTAACACCCCCCTGACTGAAATGGACAGATCATCTAAGCAAAAGATCAACAAGGAAATAAAGACTTTAAATGAAACACTGGACCAAATGGACTTCACAGACATATTCAGAACATTCCATCCCAAAGCAACGGAATACACATTCTTCTCTAGTGTCCATGGAACATTCTCCAGAATTGATCACATCCTAGGTCACAAATCAGGTCTCAAGTGGTACCAAAAGATTGGGATTATTCCCTGCATATTTTCAGACCACAATGCTTTGAAACGAACTCATCACAAGAGGAAAGTCGGAAAGACCTCAAATACATGGAGGCTAAAGAGCATCCTAGTAAAGAATGAATGGGTCAACCAGGAAATTAAAGCAGAATTAAAAAAATTCATGGAAACCAATGAAAATGAAAACACAACTGTTCAAAATCTTTGGGATACAGCAAAGGCAGTCCTGAGAGGAAAGTATATAGCAATACAAGCCTTTCTCAAGAAACAAGAAAGGCCTCAAATACACAACCTAACCCTACACCTAAAGGAGCTAGAGAAAAAACAGCAAATAAAGCCTAAACCCAGCAGAAGAGAAATAATAAAGATCAGAGCAGAAATCAATGAAATAGAAACCAAAAGAACAGTAGAACAGATCAATGAAACTAGGAGCTGGTTCTTTGAAAGAATTCACAAGATTGATAAACCCCTAGCCAGACTTATCAAAAAGAAAAGAGAAATGACCCAAATCAACAAAATCATGAATGAAAGAAGAGAGATCACAACCAACACCAAAGAAATACAAACAATTATAAGAACATATTATGAGCAACTCTATGCCATTAAATTAGATAACCTGGAAGAAATGGATGCATTCCTAGAGATGTATCATCTACCAAAATTGAACCAGGAAGAAATAGAAAACGTGAACAGACCTATAACCACTAAGGAAATTGAAGCAGTCATCAAAAACTCCCAACAAACAAAAGCCCAGGGCCAGATGGCTTCCCAGGGGAATGCTACCAAACATTTAAAGAAGAATTAATTCCTATTCTCCTGAAGCTGTTCCAAAAAATAGAAATGGAAGGAAAACTTCCAAACTCATTTTATGAGGCCACCATTACCTTGATCCCAAAACCAAAGACCCCATCAAAAAGGAGAATTACAGACCAATATCCTTGATGAACATGGATGCAAAAATTCTCACCAAAATACTAGCCAATAGGATCCAACAGTACATTAAAAGGATTATTCACCATGACCAAGTGGGATTTATCCCTGGGCTGCAAGACTGGTTCAACATCCGCAAATCAACGTGATACAATACATTAACAAAAGAAAGAACAAGAATCATATGATCCTCTCAATAGATGCAGAAAAAGCATTTGACAAAGTACAGCATCCTCTCTTGATCAAAACTCTTCAGAGTATAGGGATAGAGGGTACATACCTCAATATCATAAAAGCCATCTATGAAAAACCTACAGCGAATATCATTCTCAATGGGGAAAAGCTGAGAGCTTTCCCCCTAAGGTCAGGAATGCGGCAGGGATGTCCCCTATCACCACTGCTATTCAACATAGTATTAGGGTCCTAGCTACAGCAATCAGACAACAAAAAGAAATCAAAGGCATCCAAATCGGCAAAGAGGAAGTCAAACTCTCACTCTTTGCAGATGATATGATACTGTATGTGGAAAACCCAAAAGACTCCACCCCAAAACTGCTAGAACTCATACAGGAATTCAGTCAAGTAGCAGGCTATAAAATCAGTGCACAGAAATCAGTGGCATTCCTATACACCAACAACAAGACAGAAGAGAGACAAATCAAGGAGTCGATCCCATTTACAATTGCACCCAAAACCATAAGATACCTAGGAATAAATCTAACCAAAGAGGCAAAGGATCTGTACTCAGAAAACTATAAAATACTCATGAAAGAAACTGAAGAAGACACAAAGAAATGGAAAAACGTTCCATGCACATGGATTGGAAGAACAAACATTGTGAAGATGTCAATGCTACCTAGAGCAATCTACACATTCAATGCAATCCCCATCAAAATACCATCCACCTTTTTCAAAGAAATGGAACAAATAATCCTAAAATTTGTATGGAACCAGAAGAGACCCCGAATAGCCAGAGGAATATTGAAAAAGAAAAGCAAAGCTGGCGGCATCACAATTCCGGACTTCCAGCTCTATTACAAAGCTGTCGTCATCAAGACAGTATGGTACTGGCACAAAAACAGACACATAGATCAATGGAACAGAATCGAGAGCCCAGAAATGGACCCTCAACTCTATGGTCAACTCATCTTTGACAAAGCAGGAAAGAATGTCCAATGGAAAAAAGACAGTCTCTTCAACAAATGGTGTTGGGAAAATTGGACAGCCACGTGCAGAAGAATGAAACTGGACCATTTCCTTACACCACACACAAAAATAGGCTCCAAATGGTTGAAAGACCTAAACGTGAGACAGGAGTCCATCAAAATCCTAAAGGAGAACACAGGTAGCAACCTCTTCGACCTCAGCCGCAGCAACTTCTTCCTAGAAACATCGCCAAAGGCAAGGGAAGCAAGGGCAAAAATGAACTATTGGGATTTCATCAAGATAAAAAGCTTTTCACAGCAAAGAAACAGTCCACAAAACCAAAGGACAACCGACAGAATGGGAGAAAATATTTGCAAATGACATATCAGATAAAGGGCTAGTATCCAAAATCTATAAAGAACTTATCAAACTCAACACCCAAAGAACAAATAATCCAATCAAGAAATGGGCAGAAGACATGAACAGACATTTTTCCAAAGAAGACATCCAAATGGCCAACAGACACATGAAAAAGTGCTCAACATCGCTCGGCATCAGGGAAATCCAAATCAAAACCTCAATGAGATACCACCTCACACCCGTCCGAATGGCTAAAATGAACAAGTCAGGAAACGACAGATGTTGGCGGGGATGCAGAGAAAGGGGAACCCTCCTACACTGTTGGTGGGAATGCAAGCTGGTGCAACCCCTCTGGAAAACAGTATGGAGGTTCCTCAAACAGTTGAAAATAGAGCTACCCTACGATCCAGCAATTGCACTACTGGGTATTTACCACAAAGATACAAATGTAAGGATCCGAAGGGGTACGTGCACCCCAATGTTTATAGCAGCAATGTCCACAATAGCTAAACTGTGGAAAGAGCCAAGATGTCCATCGACAGATGAATGGATAAAGAAGATGTGGTATATACACACAATGGAATATTACACAGCCATCAAAAGGAATGAGATCTTGCCATTTGCAACAACGTGGATGGAACTGGAGGGTGTTATGCTGAGTGAAATAAGTCAATCAGAGAAAGACATGTATCATATGACCTCACTGATATGAGGAATTCTTAATCTCAGGAAACAAACTGAGTGTTGCTGGAGTGCTGGGGGGTGGGAGGGATGGGGTGCCTGCGCGATAGACATTGGGGAGGGTATGTGCTATGGTGAGTGCTGTGAATTGTGCAAGACTGTTGAATCACAGATCTGTACTTCTGAAACAAATAATGCAATATATGTTAAGAAAAAAAAAAAAGAAGAAGAAGATAGCAGGAGGGGAAGAATGAAGGGGAGTAAGTCGGAGGGGGAGATGAACCATGACAGACTATGGACTCTGAAAAACAAACTGAGGGTTCTAGAGGGGAGGGGGTTGGGGGGATGGGTTAGCCTGGTGATGGGTATTAAAGAGGGCACATTCTGCGTGGGGCACTGGGTGTTATGCACAAACAATGAATCATGGAACACTACATCAAAAACTAATGATGTAATGGATGGTGATTAACATAACAATAAAAAATTTTTTAAAAAAAGAATACAACAGAAGAAATAGGTGAAAACATAACTAAATTTGCTATAATTCCGTTACTGAGCTCCTTGCTAATTTATAAGAAACTTATTTAAAAATCTCTTTAATTCATTCCTTCATTCAACAAATATTTATGGATTCCTCCAATGTGACAGGCAGTTCTAGGCACTGGGGAAACAATAATATACAAAACCAACAAATACCCCTTATTGAAATTACATTCCAGTAGAGTAGAAAAGTGGTAAATAAATTAAATATACATAATGTGTTTATATGAATGTGTATGTGTGTGTGTGTGTACTTAAACGAATATGCTAAGGAGAAAACTAAAACAAGGAAAGAAGGAAATAACAAATACATAAAGGGTGGCCAGGAAAAGACTAAGAAAGTGACAGGTGAGTAAAGACCTGATAAAAGTGAAGGAGAGAATCATGAGAATATCTGCAGGAAGAGAATTGCAGGCACAGGAAAACAAGCAGAATCCTTGAAAGAGAAGGGCACCTAGCATTTTCAAGGAGGCTAAGTTGGCTGGACTTGAGAGAGGAAGGGGAAAGGTCAGGTGGGAGGTGGATAGAGGGAAATTCCACTTACAGAAAGCCTTATAGGTAACTGGGAGAGTAGTGGGCTTTTACTGAGTTAAAAAATTACTGTAGAGTTTTGAATGAAAAAGTAACATGATGTTGGTTAACATTTTAACAAAATCACTCAGGCTGCTATACTTAGAAGATATCCTATAGATAGAGCAAGGGAGATCAGTTAAGAAGCTATTGCAATAATCCCAAGGAAGATAAGATGGTGTACCAGGGTAATAATGGTAATGGTGAGAATTCGCCAAATTCTAAATATATTCTAAAGGAGAGATGATAGACTTTGCTGATGAATTTTGGGCATGGGTTGTGAGATAGAGCAAGGGTTCCAGGATGATTCCCAGACTTTTATCTGGACCTTAAGGAAAATGCAACAGATAAATCTTATAAAATTTGTACTCCCCAAATTAAATTATATGTTTCCTATTTTTCTTGTCCATAACACTATATTTTTACGGAATTTTAAAATTTTGTTACCCACTTGTGGATTTAATGTTCATCTTGTCCACTTAGGCAAATGTTCATGAAGCTAGGAGTCATAACTTTCTTGTTCACCAGTGCATACCCAGCTCCAGACAGTCATTCAACATAGTGAGTACTTACTATGGGCCAGGCACTGTTCTAGATGCTTTGGGATACATCAGGGACCTAAAACAGGCAAAACATTCCTGCCCTCATAAAGTTTATATTCCACTGGGGAAGACAGATAATAATAAATGTAATAGATAAGTAAATTATATAGTGTATTAGAAAGTAGTAAGAGCTAATAAAAAAATAAAATGACAAGGTAAGAGGGAATGGTGGGGAACACTGCATCTTTAAATAAGGTGCTCAGATTATGCCTCACTGAGGAGACATCTGAGCCAAGACTTAAAGGAAGCAAGGGAATCCGTCCCACAGATACCTGAGGAAAAAAGCATTCCAGTCCATCACAATTAGGTTAGACATCTGCAAGGAGGCCAACATACTAAAGCAGAGGGAAAGAGGGTAGAGTAAGAGATGAGGGGTTGAGGTAAGGGAATGGGGCATGGAGACACACATCATCTGGGGCCTTGGAGGATATGGTAAGAGCTTTTTTATTTGTAAATGAACTGAAAAGTCAATGCAGGTTTCAGAGAAAAGGAAGATCAGTGAAGCTGCTAAATCAAGAATAGGTTTGGGGGAAGGGGGTTTAGAACCAAATTAGGCCATTGTAGACCATAATAGGGTCAGCAGAGGTATGAAAAGTGGTCTGATTCTATATATATACTGAACATCTAATTGGTTATAGGATATGAGAGAGAGAAAGGAGGTAAGGATGACTCCAAGCTTTCGGCCTTAGCAGATAAATCTGCCCTTAAATGAGATGAGTAAAATTATGAGCAGAAACAGGCTTGAAAAGGAAGATCAGAATTTGTTTTGGACATGTGCATCAGACATACAAAGGACGCTGAATGGCATCTGGAGATACATAATCTATAATTGGAAAAAGAGGTTTGAGTTAAAGACATGATCTTGGTTTTAGTTGACTTATAATTGATATTTAAAGCTATAGGACTAGATGAAATCACCAAGATAAAAAAGATGTGAGAACTGAAGACTAAGCCATGGGGTGCTCCAACATTAAGAGACTGGGGAGAAGAGCAGACAAAGGAGAATTGAGAAGGAAAAACTAGTGAAGAATGGGAAAAACCAAGAGTTTTTGTTTGTAGAAGCCAAATGAAGAAGATGTATGAAGAGGTGTAGTGGGTGTTCAGCTATGGCAAACATTAATGTTAGGGTAGGTGGGATGAAGACTAAGATATGATCAATGGACTGAGCAATGTGGGGGGCATTAGTGACCCTGAGAGGAGCTTTGGCAGAATGGTAGGGGTGAGAGCTTTGGCAGAATGGTAGGGGTGAGAGCTTTGGCAGAATGGTAGGGGTGAGAGCTTTGGCAGAATGGTAGGGGTGAGAGCTTTGGCAGAATGGTAGGGGTGACCAATGTTTTTAGCAGCAATGTCCACAGTAGCCAAACTGTGGAAAGAGCCAAGATGTCCATCGACAGATGAATGGATAAAGAAGATGTGGTATATATACACAATGGAATATTACACAGCCATCAAAAGGAATGAGATCTTGCCATTTGCAACGACGTGGATGGAACTGGAGGGTGTTGTGCTAAGTGAAATAAGTCAATCAGAGAAAGACATGTATCATATGACCTCACTGATATGAGGAATTCTTAATCTCAGGAATAAACTGAGGGTTGCTGGAGTGGTCGGGGGTGGGAGGGATGGGGTGGCTGGGTGATAGACATTGGGGAGGGTATGTGCTACGGTGAGCGCTGTGAATTGTGTAAGACTGTTGAATCACAGATCTGTACTTCTGAAACAAATAACGCAACATATTTTAAGAAAAAAGAAAAAGAAGAAGATAGCAGGAGAGGAAGAATGAAGGGGAGTAAGTCAGAGGGGGAGAGGAACCAGGAGAGATGATGGACTCTGAAAAACAAACTGAGGTTTCTAGAGGGGAGGAGGGTTGGGGGATGGGTTAGCCTGGTGATGGGTATTAAAAAGGGCACATTCTGCATGGAGCACTGGGTGTTATGAACAAACAATGAATCATGGAACACTACACCAAAACAAATGATGTAATATATGGTGATTAACATAACAATAAAAAATTAAAAAAAAAGAATGGTAGGGGTGAGAGCTTTGGCAGAATGGTAGGGGTGAGAGCTTTGGCAGAATGGTAGGGGTGAGAGCTTTGGCAGAATGGTAGGGGTGAGAGCTTTGGCAGAATGGTAGGGGTGAGAGCACTCAAATCTGTTGATTACCTGAACTGCCATATTAATGAACTATTAATCTTTTTTTCCTAGACATTCAGATGTAAAGCAGACTTGTTTTGGGGCTCTCCCGTTCGCTTGCCCTCAAGTCCCAGAAACTGCTTTGTCTTTCTACTTTCACTAACTCTCAAAACAGTTCCTTCCTCTCCCATCCCACAGCTCTGTCCTCATCCAAGTCTTTGAAGAAGGCATTACAAATCAATGAAGAAAGGTAGGCTTTCTAATAAATAACGCTAGAACAACCAGTTATCCGTGTTTCCCCCCAAAAAGATGCAGATCTTAAGACATATACAAGTTCTAAATGTGAAACATAAAACTTTTGGAAGAAATGTAGGAAATTTGTGACTTTGGTTATTACAGATTTCTTTGATAAAAAATTCAAAGCCCATAAGGAAAAAGATTTACTAATTTGACTAAAATTAAAGACACCATTAACAAGTGAAAATAGTAGCCTGGGAAAATATATTTACAACACATAGAGCCAACAAGTGGTGGTATCCAGAATTATAAATTTGATTTGATTTCCTTCAACTCAACCTTACAGAGAATTAGAGAAAGGAAATAAATTCACAAACGGGGAACCAAAGAACCGATAAACTTTGATAAGATGCTCAATTTCACTATTAGAGAAATATATATTAAAACTACAAAGAGATACTATGTAGTTATATTTATTTATATCCATGATATTTATATCCATGAGATTAGTTAAAAGTATAAAAGTCTTACAATATCAAGTGTTACTAAGGATGTGAATCATTGGAAATTTTCATATACTGCTTGGTATGATCACTTTGGAGAGCATTTGACAATATCTAGCAAATCTAAAAATATGCATACCCTGTGACCCAGCAATTCCACTCTAGTGTGTATCTAGGGTATCTACTGTAATAATCCCAGTTAATGTAGTACACGTAAATGAAGAGATATAAACAAGAATATTCTTAAATATCCCCTTATAATATCTTAAATATTCTTAAATATAAACAAGAATATTCTTAAAAACATTATTTGTAATTGAAAAATGAAACAAGCTAGATGACCATCAACAAAAGACAGTTTAAATAAAAAGTGGTATATTGCAAAATGTACTACTATTCAGTTATGAATAAGCTAGACCAATACATATAGATCTAATTTCTAAGTCACTCTTAAATGAAAAAGCAAATTGCAGGATATATACATTTTCATATAAACATACCATTTATGATAAATTTAATAACATGCAAAGTAAGTAATATGTTGTTTATGGATATAATATAAAATATAATATTTTATTATTATATATACTAATAATAACATATACTAACTTAGGACAATAGTTACCACTGGGAAGGAAGGAAAAGAATAAGACTGGGAAAGGTTAAGAGGCTTCAATTATATATGTATTTTTTTTCCTTATGCTCAATGGTAGCACATGGGTATTTATTATGTTATTCTCTATATTTCTGTATGCTTGAAATTAAAAAATAATTTAATAAAATCAACATATTGCTAAATTACAGACCTCTTCAGCCTGGCATTCAAGACTCTTCACAAAATTATCCAACTTCCTTTTCTAGCCTCATCCTCTGCTGTTTTCTACAGCAGGGTTTCCCAAGCTGTGGACACATACATGCTTCCTTCATTATTTTTTTATGTACGCCATCTCTATTACGGTTATTTTTCTTTCCATAGTTTTTAACTTAAATAGCCTGTACAAATCACTAACAGGAAATCACATGTTTAATATGCCAGTTATATTTTTCTAATATGAATATAAATAAATACATATAGATTAAAATATGTATGCTGGTGCTACCTAAAGACATCAAGTATCACACTTTGGGTTGCAATCTTACACCAGTGGTTCTCAAATTTGTTGTACAAGACTACTTGGGAGGCTTGTTAGAACTGGAGACTCCCAAGTCATAGAGGATCCTAATTTAGGCAGTCAGAAGACAGAAATGCTACTCTACATGTACCCTTGACACCTAACAAATTGGACTATCTGCCATTCTCTAGACAAGCTCTACGTTTTCCTTTTCCAATACCTTTCCTCTTGTTACTTCCTCTGCTTGAAGTAACCTTCCTTCTCCTTAAGCCTATACTTTAAGTACCAAATTAAATATCACCATCACAATAAAGAACTTTGACTTGGATGTGACATTGTTCTCATTTCAGCATCCTTCCTTCTGCTGTCAATTTTTTTCTATTTCTGTATGGGTGCTTATCATATTCAATGTAATGTATATGTACTTGTCTTATTCCCTCTCCTGGCCTATAAATGCTACTTGAGGGCAGAAGCCTTATACCTGTTCAAAAGTAGGGATTATGGCTTGGTCATTTTATACTTTCAACATGGTAGTTACTCAGATACTTGCTGAGCTGAGCTCTGCTAAACACTAAATTAATTTCACAATTTTATTAATATTTTAAAAATCATGTAGTATAAGGCATTAGAATACTCATCCATACAGGATTACAAATTAAACATGAGAATCTAGGCTACCTAGCTTTATTTTCAAAATGAGACAACTGAAATTATATCCTGCATTGAAACAAATAATTTAAATTGTTTTAATTTTGAAAGAGAAAAAGTAAGTTTAACATAAAAATGCCAAGTTCAGTTTTTAAGATGAAAAGGAAAACTATTTAACTTAACAACCTTCCAAGCAAAAGTAAATGATCAAGTTATTAATCAACAAAGAGTTTTTGATACTGCTATGAAAAGCTATTAACTTAAGAACAACACTATTATTAAATAAAGTTAATTGACTCTGGCAAAATTCTCAGTACTTCCAAATGATATTTCAATATGGTTTCCCTTTGTTTAACTATTGCATATTACTCTGATGCATCATGAGCAATAATTTCTAAATATTCTTCCCATGTAAAAACCATAATATATATAAATATATACACTTAAAAATATATAGGCAATATATTATATATATATACATATATATATAACCCACAAAAACTGTAAGTTTTAATCAGAAAATATCAACATGCAACTCATTTGTTCATCTTGTTTCTTCAATTTGGTAATAATTTGATTTGTTTCTATTCCAGGAATAGACTACTTTACTGTTTTAAACACACTTATTTTCACCTAGAGAGAAAATAAACTAGTAGAAACAGAAACAGGGCTTCAGATGGGAAATGGCCATCAACATCACTCTACATTATAATATCAGCTGGATTTGTGTGTTTTAGCACATATTTGACATGATACTGAATTGCCAAAGAAAAATTAAACAAATGTATATACTAACTTCAAGTAATTAAAAGAGGGGGGAAATGGAGAAGACACATTTTGTTTCGTTCACTTGGTCCTCTGGGTTAAAAAGGAGAATGAAAAGATGACAACTACGAGAAATGTAGAATAAGGAAAGGTTCTCACATATCTCATTTTCTCCTCTCATTCATTTTTCTGTCATCTTCCTGTTAAATTTCCTCTTTTGCAGGGCAGGTCAAGTAAACTAAACTTAGCTTGTATGAAACTTTTTATTTAACTTTTCCATTCTATTCTTACATTGTAAAAATCAAATTTCAACCCATCAGGTCCATTTTCCAGAAGAAAACTAACTGGAAATTAAAGCAGTAATGAGTATTATTACAGCTGAGCTCAAGTTAAAAATTCCAAAAAATGAATCTAGTATTGGTTTTACTTAGCATAAAATGATAGCCTATAATTATTGATATTAATAAAGACAGCCATCCAGTTATGCTTACTTCCTAAATAAGTAATCTTTTTTATTTTCCAAAGTATTAAATATAGACAGACCTTAAGGTTCTTAAATGTTTTAGCAGTACTCAAGGACCAAAAAAATGCAGAAGTTTAAAGGTAATGAGAGGGAGTTAAATAAACCTATTTCAAAGATCCTATAAGTAGAATAGATCAGATTAGACAAGCTTATTGGAAGGTAACAACACAGCTCATTTTATAAAGCAGTTTTGAGAAATCCAAAAATACCATTTCTCTTAAAAAAAAATCAAAGAAGCACTTGGACTAACAAGAAATAATGCACAATTTGGCTTGATCAAATACTTCATTAATTTTTTTCTACTCCCTAAGGTATTGCCCTTTTAAAATCCTCTTCAAATAAAATATAACCTAATTGCTTGCACACGGCTAGTTTGCAAAGGGATTTTTATTTCAACAGTGCCACCTAGTGGAGCAATTGATACTTTCAACTGGTCACTAGTTGGTTTCATTAGTCTCAAAGGCTAGGAGTCCCCAGATAGTTTTATTTTTCTGGTTCACAATATTCCTAATAATATTAACATTCAAGGGGAAAATTTACAAAAGAATAATTTACAGATTTTTGTCCTCTGATAGGTTATCTCTAATAAAAATTAGGTTTTTTACAAATATTATTATATTTTAAATAAAAGTACCTTAGTGATTTCTTCAGAAGCTCGTTTGAAGTCCTGAACATTTCGACAGTAAAATCCTATTGTACAGCTAGGATCCATTTTTCGAAATGACATCTTTTTGGGAGAAGGACAGTGGAATGTCTGCAATTTTAAAAGTTCTTTAGGATTAATTTGGTTTTATTTGATGGACTTCAATATATACAAGATATTACTTAATTTAAAATTTGCCATCTAGCTTTTCTCATAAATATGCTTTCAAACAGTGTTTTAGTCTGTCCTATGTAAATGGTCCTTTCCACTCTCCAAAGCTGTAAAACATGACAGCCAACATTGTTTACATTCGATTCAAATCTCCACCTTCTGTGGCATTAGTGCCATTCTGTAAAAGAAAACACGTGTGTCAAAGTGGTATGCATTTCTAACACTTGCAGAAGGGAGGGAAAATGTGCCACTGGAAAAGACATACATAAGCTAGTACAAGGTTTAGAATCAAGTTAGTTATTTCTATGAAAATTCAATTAAACCTGGGGTTTTGGGGGGGTTTGAGATTTTTTTTAAAAGATTTTATTTATTTATTTATTTGAGAGAGAGAGAAAGAGAGCAAACATAAGCAGGGTTGGGGGGAGGGCAGAGGGAGAAGCAGATTCCCCGC
The DNA here is from genome assembly GCF_037043125.1 of Eumetopias jubatus. Taxonomy (NCBI): domain Eukaryota; kingdom Metazoa; phylum Chordata; class Mammalia; order Carnivora; family Otariidae; genus Eumetopias; species Eumetopias jubatus. The sequence continues at coordinate 55,972,185 of NW_028274810.1, forward strand.
TGAGCAGGGAGCTCGATCCCAGGATCCTGAGATCATGACCTGAGCCGAAGGCAGACATTTAACCGACTGAGCCACCCAGGCGCCCCTTTTTTGAAAATTTTTTTTTAATGTTTAAAACCCTTTAATAAGGATACCAAGACTTTGTAAACAAATATACAGATTTATGTAAATGTTCCATTATGATATGAAAAGAGGTCAACTTCAGAGTTTTAGCAGTTGACACAATCAGTACATAATTGCATAGTCTCCCAACACACTCTTCTATGCTTTACTTTAAATTCTTGTTTATTCCCATATGGGACACAGTTGAAAATTGTTCTGTTATGGTCCTTGCTCTCCTCCTTACCATTCCTGCCCCTTCAGTTCACTTTTCTCATGTGGTCACAGTGCCACAGACATAAATTGGCTGGGGAAGCTGCACTAGCCTCTCTGCTCTTGCTAATGGGATATAGATAACTGGTAGAGTCTGGGATCTTTAGAAAATACAAAAGAAAAGGGAAGAATATAAAGCTAATCACTCCAGTCTTTTTTCCTTCACCACCACATTCTGGTGCTTTGCCTAAAAGATTTTTTTTAACTGCTTGAATGCTCAGATATCTTGTCCTTAAAAATCACTGAGGCTACCAAAGTCTGTTTTTCTGTGTATAAAAAAATGTTTACATGTAAAAAAGGAGGGCCATAAAAAATAAACATATTCATATTTGTTTATGTTTGTATAAATGAACTGTAAGGATATACCAAAATTAACAAGTTTAGGGGACAGAGAGAAAACTGGGCAGATGGTAGACAGGTGTGAGAAATTCTTTGTTGTATATTCTGTATTTTTTAATTAAAGAATAAGCTCAATTAAGAAATGATCTAGGGGGCACCTGGGTGGCTCAGTTGGTTAAGCATCCGACTCTTGATTTTGGCTCAGGTAATGATCCCAGGGTTGTGAGATGGAGCCCCCATCTGAGTTCACGCTGGGGATGGAGCCTGCTTAAGATTCTCCCTCCCTATCCCTCTCCCGCTGCCCCTCCTCCACTTGCTTGTGCACATGTGTTCTTTCTCTCAAAAAAAAAAAGAAAAGAAAAGAAATGATCTAGGCTGAATTTGAACCCATAAAATTAAAATTTCCCTACGTTTAATACCTAAAACGAAGGGATTTTAACTTGAAACTATCTATTAAAATACATAGGCTTTCATATTTATGTTCATGGTAAATCAGTCAAAAATCACTCTTTTCTCTCCCCCGATATCCATCCTGGTGATCCAATTAGTGTCCCATGTTATCACAAGAGGATATGCAAAATGCATACATTCAAGCTGCTTTTTTCCCTTGCAGATAGTTCAATCATATATTAGATTCAAATCCACTATCATTGCAGTAAATATAGCCAAACAAATGTGTTTTCAAAATTATGACTTCTATAAAATGCTTAGCCAATACTTACCTTATATAGTGAGATCCAACCTAACTAAACTCGAGTCTCCAAAGTAGGAATCAACACAAGTATTGTCTTAGTTGGAGTTTTTTCAACACTGTTTCACCTGCTTTATTTACCTGTTTTATTGAAAACAAATCTAAAAAGGCACAGAAGAGCTACATAAACTTGTTAACAATATACAAGAGTATATTAGTGCATAAGGCACAGAAGGCTCTAAGTCATATTTAAAAAAATTATTCTAGGGGCGCCTGGGTGGCTCAATCAGTTAAGCGTCTGCCTTCAGCTCAGGTCATGATCCCAGGACCTGGGATGGAGCCCTGTGTCCGGCTCAGCAGGGGATCAGCTTCTACCCCGTCTCCCTCTTCTCCTCCTCCCCGCTTGTATTCTCTCTCTTTCTCTCTCTCTCTCTCAAATAAATAAATCTTTTTTAAAAAAGTTATTCTAGGGGCGCCTGGGTGGCTCAGTCGGTTAAGCCACTGCCTTCGGCTCAGGTCATGGTCCTGGAGTCCCAGGATCGAGTCCCGCATCAGACTCCCTGTTCGGCAGGAAGTCTGCTTCTCCCTCTGACCCTCCCCCCTCTCATGCTCTCTCTCTCTCATTCTCTTAAATAAATAAATAAATAAATAAATAAATAAATAAATAAATAAATTTAAAAAATAAAAGTTATTCTACATACATATAAGCTATCTAAAAATAATCACCCTACTCTTTCCAAAGCCAATAATAAGGAATACTTAGTTTTTACTACTTGGGGATAAGAAAGAAGGGCGAAAGGTTTTTACAGGATCCAACAAAGTATTTTTTAAACTCATCTACAAGGATGTCCTACATTATGCTAAATTATGTTTTCATGTAAAAACTAGTAAGACTAAACCAAATAGGTTTAGTGTTGTTTCACTGTATTGCCTCAATGATGACAGATAGTAATGACAAACACTACATTGTTATTCCTGGTTGTTTTGATATCTATAAAGATCTTTTTAAATTATTCACAAAAACACAGATATAAATCTCTGGTAACTGAAAACTGAAATTGCTATTGGGTGTAACTTTATGAGTACTAGGACTCATATTACAAAGAGGCATTTTATACCATTAAAACTAAAAATTATATTTTTTCGCTCACCCAAGAAGATTCTGAAGTCAAGCCAACATTAATTGATAATTCAGAATCTTTTCTATTTATTGCAGAACAAGTTAGACTTTAAAATATTTTGCCAAGGGGTGTTACACAGCTATATTTACTTTGTGATAATGCTTTGAGCCATGTACTTACAATTGCTTTTTTAATTTTTAAAATTCTGAAGATTGGTAAGAGTAGCACCCTCTATAAACACATTTTAGGGAGTATTTACTAGATACACTTCTGTGACAATGAAATATGTTTCTGAAAAAATTAGTCAAGGTGAGTCAATTCCCATTTATTTCATTTTTCAATACATTATTTATTCACTGCCTCAACAAATAGTTATTAGGTGCCTACCAAATACCAAGTACTGTTCTAGGCTTAGTTTTTTGGAATAGTGGATCCTGTTACCTAAACATACAAATAATACTGAAACAAATACTTTTAGGTGTAGCTATGCTATTTTGGTGATTTAGATGGAGCTTCCTAAAATAGTTAGAGAATACCCTTACTATAAAGCACCTCCTACCAACTGCAGTTCACATGTGTAATTCATAAAGGGTACATCTTTCACTGATGAATTCACTCATCCATCTATCTAATCATATCACATCATTCTTAAGCTTTAATGTCACTATTCTTTGATTTTACTAGGGTAGATTAAAATAATCACCACTGCGTGGACATCCTAAAATCTGAAACTTGAAACTGGGGGCCCAGGAATCACAACAGACTAACATGTCTACTAATAAGACTTTTCTTGCATTATTACTAGATTATTAGTATTTAGTAAATCAAATATTGTCTTAATAATAGAATAGAATTTGGGGGATGGGGGGATGGATTAGCCCAGTGATGGGTATTAAGGAGGGCACGTACTGTGTGGAGGACTGGGTGTTATACACAAACAATGAATCACGGAACACTACATCAAAAACTAATGATGTACTGTATGATGACTAACATAACATAATTTTAAAAATGCAAAAACAGAATAGGATAGAATTTGTTATTTATAAGAGTTAGAACCAGTCATTCTGAAAGTGTATCATATATAACATGAAGCAATAGTCTCTGGTTTCAGAAATCTTATTAAATACCCCCCCCACACACACACACACAAATATATACATATGAAGATATATATCTTCTAGTCCTCTCATCCTGAAAATTGATACTCTGCCTGAACCACTGACAGTGGGAACCCACAGTTCAACATACCCTCACTGCTAAAGCCCATTTGAGTTCTTCTCATTCCCTTCTAATTTCAATTTGTCTTTTCACAACTTTTTTCCTTAAGGTAGTTCATGCTGCTCCTTTATACCCCATTCTCTATATGAAAATTATAGATATATATACATTCATGACTACTTATGTTCACTTCATAATGTCAAAAACTCTGTGAAGATAAAGATGAGTGAAATTCTCTTCTACAAAGTTAATATAAAAATTCAGTAGTATATACTAATATATTTTATAAGAAAGTATCACAAGAATGGAAAATTAATACAAATATATACACAATCAAAGGGAAGAAAAGAATTCAACAGACGACTAACTATAGTGCTTAGGACAGTGCCTTGCATATGGAGAGAGCTCAATAAATGGTAGTTTAAAAAAGAATACATGAGGGGTACCTGGGTGGCTCAGTCGGTTAAGTGTTTGACTTTGGCTCAGGTCATGATCTCAGAGTCCTGGGATCGAGCCCTGTGTTGGGCTCCCCACTCAGTGGGGAGTCTGTTTCTCCCTCATCCTCTGCCCCTCCCGCCACTCATGCCCACTGTGTCTCTCTCTCACAAATAAATAATAAAATCGTTTAAAAAATAAAAAAGAATACTTGGTCTGATTTGGTTTCAAAATTTTAAAAGTTCAACTCTAAATATATAGGAATTCACTACCATAAGAACAACAAAAGATGTAATCTGCTAAGTCTCCTCTTTAATCTCAAATATTCAGATATCATACTACTTTCTTAAATTCTCATAATTCTATTGGACTCAAAGCACTCACTAAGTGATTACTTACATGGAATTGCCTAAAGAGCTAAGATTTTAATTTCTCCATTTATTGACCAAAAACAAGTATTGATCAAAAAAAGTTTCTTTCAAAAATAATTTCAGGTGCCTGGGTGGTTCAGTTGGTTAAGCATCCAACTCTTGATTTCAGCTCAGGTCATGATCTCAGGGTCGTGAGATGGAGCCCCATGTCAGGCTCCATGCTCAGTATGGAGTCTGCTTGGGATTCTTTCTCTCTCCCTCTGTCTCCCCCCCGCAAAATAATAAATTGAATCTTTAAAAAATAATTTTAATCATTGAGGTATAAGTGTGGTTTTAGAATGCTCATATAATTATGTCAAACAATTGCAAATTTTCAATAGCATAAATACACAGAACCTATATAACAAGCCAAGGATGGCTAATAATATAGGGTAGTTAAAATACCTCCAGCTGGAGCATTTTAAGCTTAAAATATGATCAAACGCAAAAAGTAAAATTTTATTCCTGTAGAAAAGCAACTTGCTATAGTTTTTATATTACACTCTCATAGAAAAATAAATGATACTATTCACTAAATAGCCTAAGATAAATCCCTGAACTAAGAAAAATGAAAAACTGTCCAAAGGAATTACCCAGATAGGTGGAGATACTCTATCAGCATCTCAAAAATATAAATCTAAACCCACTTTCTCAGTTGTCCTACTGTATAAGAAATAAATGCTTCTGTGCATTTCAGAAGTTACATAACTTCACCAAACTTTGCAAAGTCTCTTAAAATCATTTCCTCTTTTCCGTTCTCACGACCAACACCCAACTTCAAGCTTGTATTGATGCACCTGTGAAGTGTTGCACCTGCCTCCCAATACTGAGCTACAGCCTTTCTAATATTGCTAGTGCAGACATAACCAGGGTAGTCACTCACCTGGTTCCTTTGTAGAATCTTCCAAAATATCAGATGAATAGTCCTTCTCTACTGGTTAAAACAGTCAACAGTAATAATCTTTTAATTTGCCTATTTTAGATAATATTAGAGTGCTACGAATAATTTTCCATCTGAGTTTCAAATATCTACTTTTTTAAGGAGTTAATATGGCACAGTGGAAATGTAACTTAGACACAGGAATCAGTGCCACAAGACCACCACGCAGCTGAAAGAAAATTACAACGTGGTTCACATAGCAAAATTCTGCCACACCTCCCACAGTATCAGTCAACTAGAAATATTTATTAAGGTCTACATGTAAGAAACTATGAGGGAAGAAAACAGAAAGCAAACCTTATGTCTGGCCTTAAGATACTTGTAGTTTTTAGTTCAGGTAATAGTCTACAAAGAATGCTAGGATGTTTTATAATGTATCTTTCAGAACCAGATTTTTTTTTTAAGATTGATTTTATTTATTTATTTATTTGTTTGTTTGTTTGACAGAGACAGAGCACAAGAAGGTGGAGCACAGAGGGAGAGGGAGAAGCAGGCTCCCCGCGGAGCAGGGAGCCCAAGGTGGGGCTCCATCCCAGGCCCCTGGGATCATGACCTGAGCCGAAGGCAGATGCTTAACAACTGAGCCACCCAGGCGCCCCTTAGAACGAGATTTTAATCTTACAGTTTATTTTCATAATCTATCCTTTAAATACTACTAGATATTAATATTAGCTAGGAAGCTATTACCAAAATAAGTATTAAACCATATTTCCTTGAGAATTAGTGATCCATGCCAATCAAATGATTACGATTATTTTAAAAGTCTGCAAAAGCAACAACTGGGAAAACAAGAACCAAAGCCATGTAATAATTACATGTCTCACTTATGCACTCTCAAAATTTTCTGAATTAAAATACTGGGTCACTGGGATGCCTGGCTGGCTCAGTCGGTAGAACATACAACTCTTGATCTCAGAGTTGTGAGTTCGAACCCTGCAGTGGGCATAGAGATTACTAAATAAATATTTTTTAAAGTAATAATAGGGGCGCCTGAGTGGCTCAGTCGTTAAGCATCTGCCTTCAGCTCAGGTCATGATCCCAGGATCCTGGGATCGAGCCCGCATCAGGCTCCCTGCTCAGCAGGAAGCCTGCTTCTCCATCTCCCACTCCCCCTGCTTGTGTTCCCTCTCTCACTGTGTCTCTCTCTGTCAAATAAATAAATAAAACCTTTAAAAAAGTAAATAAATAATAAAATTTAAAAATAAAATACTGGATCACAAATGACCCAACATAAAGGAAAACAATATGTTAAAGCAGACCTAAAACGGGCACGTGGGTGGCTCAATCAGCTAGTCTGCCTTCGGCTTGGTCACAATCTCAGGGTCCTGGGATTGAGCCCCACATCCAGCTCCCTTCTCAGTGGGAGTCTGCTTCTCCCTCTCCCCCTCTCAAATAAATAAATAAAATCTTTAAAAAAAAAAAAAAAAACAAAGCTGGGGCTCCTGGGTGGCTCAGTCGGTTAAGTGTCTGTCTTCGGCTCAGGTCATGATCTCAGGGTCCTGGGATCAAGCCCCACATCCGGCTCCCTGCTTGCAGGAAACCTGCTTCTCTGTCTCCTCCCTACTTGTGCTCTCTCTCTCAAATAAAAATTAAAAAAAAAAAAAAAAATCAGAGCTAAAACAAATACCAGAAACCCAACTTAGCTCTTGAAAAACTCAACTAGGGGCTAAGACTCAACTATTATACTTAAAATAATTTGGCAGGTAGTCTCAAGTCACTTTGTCATTCTAACCCAACTCCATCATCTTTTTCTTCCCCCCCTTTTTCTTTTTATTAAACATGCCTAACATTTTAAATTCTTCAGTAATATTTAGCTGTTTATCTACAAAATAACTTGGAGGCTTGATCATTTATTTTGGTAGGGCTAGGATATCTTAACAAGTTAGAGACAAAGATAAATGAAGAAGAAAGTGTGTCATAAATTAAAATTCAGCAACAAATTATTTAACCTTTGACCACTGTGTGGAGAATGGTTTTATAAATCAGTAAAATATTATTAACTTGCAATACCATACATCTCTACATACTCAGTTTGCCTCATATGGTAAGAAAACAGTACCAGCTCTTTATCCATAGTACCTCAAGAGGGAAATCCTTTATGCTGACATCTACAAAAGATTGGCAGTAATGAGGATCCATGTAAATCAAACTGTCATCTACAAGGACAAAACAGAAGACAAGTAATTCAAAAAACACCTTATTATTACACTGCTTACAATCCAATTTCTATGTAGAACAGCTGAAAAAAACCTGGGAGTAACAGCTTGCCAGACTGATATTCATTGACTGAAACATAGGTTTGCACAGGACAGATTAACTTTTGCATAATCAAATATGCTTGTATAAGCAGAATTTTTATAAAGTGATGAGACTGTCATTTAATTTTTGGTGATAAAATTACTTTCACAAACACACAATTATATTCTACAGTTTGCATATGAAAAATGTATTACACTACTTTATCCTGACAGGAAGAACATATTGCTTGTCATTTTATCATCAACTAGCACCCCTAAAACTGGTAAAAAGTAAATAGGTAAATAGTAACTGCCAGAATGTGGCAGCAATGTCTTCTGAAGTTTAGTGAAACCAATAAATTATGCCTGTTTATGCAATAACAGAAATTAAACATACATTTTACAGAATCCAATTATGTTGTGGACCAAATGACAAATGAGTGGCTATGGTAGGACTGATGAATTTGTAAGGTGCTCATTTTGCTCTGTTAATCATCCTGTTTCCAAATGATCCCAAATTAACTTTCTGACTTATAAAAGAAAACAATAAAGAAATATATTTTACTAAATCACTGACCTTGAAATCCAGCAAAGTAGTATGACTGTTTAGGTTTGCCACCAATAATACCCACACAATATTCAAGGCTTAAAACACCCTGCCAAAAGAAATTAATTTAATTCAGACTTAGAGTCAAGAGGCAAATGGTAATTACTCAAAACAACCTAATTTGTATTAGCAGTATTAGTATGCATAGTAGTTCCCAAATTTTTCACCACCAGTTTTACTGTTATTACATATGCCCGAATATTTTAAAATCCTTTTATCTACCACACTATTTTCCATTTTCTTTAAATAACTCAATATTAACATGACTAAATCATCTATTCTGATCAGCATGTCACTCAACAACATTAACAACTACTATGTGCCAGATACAGAAATAAATAAGGTCACCATATAAAGGCAATAAATCTCCTGCCAGAGCCAAAACACTTGGCCTTTGGGTTAGCTGGTGCAGCCTTATCATAACATAGTATTTTCATCAGGCTTTCTGAAATACTAGAAATAGTCCTTAGACCTTATCACTGTTTTCACTGAATCTTGAGTCTTAGAATCCTAAGCTACAAACCATTTTCTAATTAACAGCATTCATTTGACACATTTTTATGCTATTTCACAAATTTATTGTAATACACATAAAGACAAATGAAAACAATTTAATCCAAGGCAATTAATAATTGTTATTGCACTTAAAGTCAACTTAATTTACTCATCATAAAATATCAGGGATACCTCAATAAATTATTTAGTGTGCCCCTCAGCATCTATTTTAAGTAGAATTCTATTTAAGCAGGCCAAATAATTTTAAACCTTTTTTTAAAGATTGTCTTTTTGTATTGTATTATTTATTTATTTATTTTAGAGGGGAGCAAAGGGGGAGGGATAAGGAGAGAGAGAATCTGGAGCAGACTCCAAGCTGAGCATGGAGCCAGACGTGGGGCTTGATCTCACAACCCTGAGCTGAAACCAAGAGCCCTACACTTAACCGACTGAGCCACCCAGGTGCCCCAATAATTCTATATCTTTTAAAAAACATGTCCAGTGGAATCATGTAAAGTCTTGTCAAAGGTTTAGCTTATATCATGCATATATATATAGCATATGTTATAAAGTTAAAAAACATTAATGATAAAATGAACATTATAAAACCCCAGAAATATTAAATAATAGTTGAACTTCCCTTCTCTTATATGACAGGATGTTTTGAAATCTAGAACATATAAAAATAACAAGTACATGGGGTGCCTGGGTGGCTCAGTCAGTTAAGCATCCAACTCTTAGTTTTGGCTCAGGTCGTGATCTCAGGGTCGTGAGATGGAGGCCTGCATGGGGCTCCACACTCAGCAGTCAGTATGCTCCAGATTCTCTCTTTCCCTCTCCCTCTGCCCCTCCCACTGCTTTCTCTCTCTTTCAAAATAAATAAATCTTTAAAATAAATTAATAAAAATACAAAGTACATGAATACTTTTTCCCCTTTAACAAGTAATCAAACCATGGAGTATTTTTTTTATTATTTTCTTAAAAATAATAGGTGGTTGGGGGCACCTCGGTGGTGCAGTCAGTTGAACGCCTGACTCTTGGTTTCCACTCAGGTCGTGATCTCAGGGTTGTGAAATGGGGCCCCACATAGGGCTTCACACTGAGCACGGAGTCTGCTTGAGACTCTCTCTCCCTCTCCCTCTGCCCCTCCCGGCCACACACACATTTCCTCTCTCTAAAATAAATAAATAAATAAATAAATAAATAAATAAATAAATAAATAAATAAATAAATCTTTAAAAAATAATAATCATATCTGGTTGTTATTTTAAAAACAGAGTGTATATTAAAAAATAAAAATTGGGGGGCCTGGATGGCTCAGTGTGTTAAGCATCCAGCTCTTGATTTCAGCTCAGGTTTTGATCGCAGGGTCCTGAGTTCAAGCCCCACTTTGGGCTCCATACTTGGCATAGAGCCTACTTAAAAAAAGAGGTAAAAATTTCCTGGGTGCCTGGCTGGCTCAAAGACCATGCAACTCTTGATCTCAGGGTCATAAATTCAAGTCCCATACTGGGTGTTGAGATTACTTAAATGAACTAATTTAAAAAAAAAAACCTAACAATTTCCCAAAACCCCAAAACACAGAGCTCATCATTATTAATATTCGGGGAACACCTTCTTGAACTTGATCTGTGTTACACAGAGATCACATAGAGATTTATGAATACAATCTTATGTATGTGGCTTCACACTACATATGCTGTTTTAACTTTAGTCACTCATTATGTTGTAAACATCTTTTTCTACCAATAAATATAGATCACTAGTATAATACCTAGTGGCTGTAAAATATTCAATTTTATGAAAATAGCCCAACATGCTTCAAAATCTCCATCATGAGTATTTGTTTCCAGAGCCTCCCTGTTATAAATAACCCTTTAGAGAAAATAACAACTTTGTATATTTTCAGTCATGTGAAAATATCATAGAGGTTTTTTGGAAAGGAGAACTGCAACTAAAAAGTTAAATAAAACAAAGAAGGCATAGGTTAAAATTTCAGAGCTAACAAATAAATTAATCTGAAATTATACAGAAAATAATAAAATATTATTCTATTTTTATTATTATTCCATTAATAGTCTGTTGTTCTGTTCCTTTCCCCTCAAATAAAAATCCTTAATTAGAGAGTGCCTTACTTCAACTTGAGGCAGTCTGATCAGCTGACACACAATGTTTTTGACAGAAAGAACCATGAGGAAGTGAAAGTTCTTAGTCCCTCATAGCCAAGAAAAGAAAAAATATATACAGCAAGAATCATCAGTGACTCTCCTCAGCAAAAAAGAATGACTCCAAGTAATGGAATAAAGACTTTGGTTCCTGACATCTATATTTTCTTTGCAACAGACTAGAGGAGATTTAGCAATAAACACTTAGAAGCAGATTAGGAACTAGAATGCCATTACATATAAGAGACTGTACCTTTGGAAACCTGAAACACTCTTCAGTTCCTAAAAAAGCTTCTTCACAGTTATCTAGTGGTGAGAATTTATTGAGCTATACCCATGAAGCAATAAATAAGACTGACGTAATCAGTCAAAAAGAAAAGTCCTAATTTGTCTTGCTGGAGAAGGAGAACATATTAGATTTTCCCCATTCCAGGTCTTTTAAAATATAAATAAATAAATAAACAAACAAACAAACAAACAAACAAACAAACTTCCTGAGCTAAGAGCTGATAAAGCACCACACCACGTTTCTTTCTCCTCACAGAAAGTAGCAGGGGATGGTCCCATCTCTGAAAGATTGGAATTACCTTGATTAATAAATTTGAAAAATAGAACCGAGTGGTGAATTTTAGAGAGTACAAGCGCAATGGTTTGGCAGGAAAAAATACAACTGCTGAAAAAGAAGGAGGAGGAAGTGGAGGGAGAGAGGGAGATGGAGTAGGAAGTGTGGAATGGTGGTGGACATAGAGGTGGAGGAGGAGGAGGTGAAGAAAGAGAAAGAATAGAGGAGGAAGAAGAAATGAAAGAGGAAGAAGATTATTCTTCTTTTAGGACTACCAGACACTCTATTTTTTCACTTCCAAGTGAATGCCTCTTTACAAGTTATCATTTTGGCTTTTGACCCAACCAACCCCTAAGCAAACATAACACATAGCATATAACCTACTTCCCTCAGCCATCTCAGCCATTTTTTGCCGATAATTAGAAAAATTAAAATGTATAAAATGTATAAATTAAACTGGTAGAAGCTCAAAGAGTATTACATTTTTAAAAGTCCATATTTTAGGGGCGCCTGGGTGGCTCAGTCGTTAAGCGTCTGCCTTCGGCTCAGGTCATGATCCCAGGGTCCTGGGATCGAGCCCCACATAGGGCTCCCTGCTCAGCGGGGAGTCTTCTTCTCCCTCCCCAACTCCCCCTGCTTGTGTTCCCTCTCTCGCTGTGTCTCTCTCTGTCAAATAAATAAATAAAATCTTTTTAAAAAATAAATAAATAAAAGTCCATATTTTAGGAGCGCCTGGGTGGCTCAGTTGGCTGAGCATCCAATTCTTGGTTTTGGCTTAGGTTGTGATCTCAGGGTCGTGAGCCCACATCAGGCTCTGCACTCAGTAAGGAGTCTGCTTAAGATTCCCTCTCCCTCTGCCCCTCTTCCCCACTCACGCTAAATAAATAAATAAATAAAATATTTTTAAAAATAAAAGTCCACATGTTAGGGAAAAATACAAAAATAACAAAAATTCTGGTCTGTTACCAGTTTGCTATCTGAACTTAAACTTACGACGTAACATCTGTCTTTTCTGTTTTATAAGGATAAGATAGTTCCTAGCTGTTCTGATGGCAAAATGAGATATATCTGTATTAAAAGTATTACACAAATATGAGCGTTAACAAGTATTTGTTGAGCAACTCCTATATGTTGGGTACTGAGGATCACTTTAATAGCTAACTATGGTTTGTTTACTACACTTCAGGCTCTAATAAATCATTCAAGAGCGTGAGGCAGTCCTACCATCTGATAAAAAATATTAATACCTTAGCTAGATGAAACATGCCTTGAAGCCATCTGCAGCCCATTCCACTAGAAATGGGGGTTTGGCTAAAGGAGTCAGTTCCAAGATTGTCTCAGTTTCTAGTCTTTTCATGGTTATAGAAAAGGCAGAGGGAATCTAGTTCAGACTTGACTACAACCTACTGAGACATGGCAACATGCCAGAAGTCTCAAAACCCTCAATGAATTTGCTAGATGAAATGGTTCATAACGTCCCACATTCTACCATTAACTTTACTACAGAGCCCACATGTTAGAAATCAAAACCCCACTTCTACCTAGGGGATTCATATGTTATCGATATAGTATAGTATTGGTATTATTAGTAACATGTATGCCTGCAGAATTTTAGTAACTATTACAAAAAGCCAATATACCAGCTAGAAAACTTCCGTATCTCATGTATTGAAAACAACTGCTCTAGATTTTTAGAAACAGCAGAGTCTATAGTGAGGATATATGTTCCACTCATATACACATGGACCATGAAGCTTCACATGGGGAACAAACTGTTACTGAAACATAAAAGACAAATTTCAAGATTACTATATGCCATAACACTCCATTCAAAGAGAAATTCCATCTCTGGCCCTGAAAAGATGAGAAACTTTATTAAAACTATGAAAATAATATAAATACTATAATCTTAACCAAAACTAGTATTTCAAAAGTTAAAGTTTTGTGCAAAAAACAGAATCAGACCTATAAATACAGAGAGAAGGGAGGCGGGGGAGATGGGCAAAATGAGTAAAGAGGAATGGGAGAGACAGGCTTCCAGTTGTGGAATGAAAAAGTCACAATCATAAAAGACAGCATAGGGAATATAGTCAATGACACTGTAAGAGCATTGTATGGTGACAGAGGGTGAGCACAGCATAACATATAGAGAAGTTGAGTCACTATGTTGTGCACCTGAAACTAATGTAACATTGTGTGTCAACTATACTGAAATTTTAAAAAATCCTTTTAAGTTAAAGTTGTGTGACAATGGAACATCTTGGTGCCCAAAACAAGATAATATAATTAGACAGGTTCATCTGGAAAAAAGAATTACGTGTTCTCAAATAGAACAGATTTTTAACTGGTTAATATAAAGAAAACCAAGATGGAACCTTCCCCCATACTATCTTCATCATTTCTGTCTATATAAATAAATAGTCATTCTACTTATTGACCTTATGGTGGCACAGGAATCAAGTTAAGAGATAAAACAGCAATAATAGTAAACTCAGTTTGTTTCAATAATTATCTCAAAATAGTTTAATGTGGGTTTTATAAATAAAGGTACACACTTTCAAACAATCACAAATAGGGATAATGGGTACTGTAGACATATTATAGATTATGATTATTGCTGCATCTATGTCTCCTTGATTAGCTACAAGAAGTTTAAAAGGCTTTTTACTTGATCATAGAACACCATACCCTTCAAATCATATTTGATCTTACAATCTGAAATTTAAAATTTCTATTATCAAGCTTTATAAAATCATCACTACCAATTTCATAGAAAAAAAGACTGCAAACCTTCTGTATTTTTCATATTAGCTAGCATTACCTTAAAAAAAATGTTATTTCATACCTTTACAAAATCTAAGTAGTCGGTGTTGGTTCTTTCCCCACCAAGTCTAACAGGGATTAGAATAATAACAGCTTTGTCATCTATATTATCAGAGGCCATGGAAGTGCACTGCTTATCAATTACATCAGAACTGTAAACTGAGAAAAATACAATAAATATGTATTAAATTCTATAAAAATGATTTTCAGAAATATTTTTACCCTAATCCCACCTCCCCAATAGCCAGTCATCTAATCTCTGATATCACTATCAAGGTCTCAATGAATTAAAAAATGTCTACCTCGTTTATACATTCAGCAGGTACTTACTGAGTAGCTACTATATGGCATTAAGGGTTTCACCAGTGAGCAAAATAGAGGAAAACCCTGTCCTCATAGATCATATACTCTAATATAAGGAAATAGACAGTAAATTCATAAAATATAAAATATGTCAGATGGTTGGGGCGCCTGGGTGGCTCAGCTGGTTAAGCATCTGCCTTCAGCTTAGGTCATGATCCCAGGATGCTGGGATCAAGCCCCACGTCCAGGGAGTTTGCTTCTCCCTCTTCCTCTGCCACTCCCTTCCACTTGTGTGAGCTCTCTCTCACTCAAATAAATAAAATCTTAAAAAAAGATGTCAGATGGTGATGAGTGCTTTGAAGAAAAAGGGAGAAAGATGGCTAGGAAATGTAGGCGTGAGGGGGTGGGAGTTAAAATAAGGTGGTAAGGAGGGCCTTATGAAAAACATAACATTTAAGTCAAGACAAAGTAAGAAACCAAGAAATGCCAAAACTTGGGGGAAGAGCATTCCAGGTATAAAGATCAGTCAATGCAAATGCCTTAAGGCAGAGTCGTAGCGAGCATATTCCACGAACAAGAGGCCTGTGTTTCTGGAGGGAAGTTGGCAAGGGGTAAAATAATACGAAATAAGGTTAGGAGATAAAGGAAAACACTGGGGGAGAATGAAGACAGATTCTGTGAACTTTTTTTTTTTTTTAAGATTTTATCTATTTATTTGAGAGAGAGCAGAGCAAGAGAGAGAGAGAGCATGAGTGAGGGTGAGGGGCAGAGGGAGAGAGACAAGCAGACTTCCTGCTGAGCAGGGAGCCCAATGTGGGGCTCAATCCCAGGACCCTGGGATCACGACCTGAGCCAAAGGCAGATGCTTACCCGTCTGAGCCACCCAGGCGCCCCAGATTGCATGAACTCTTAAAGGCCATTTTGAAAGACTGCAGTTTTTACTTTGAGTGAGACAGCATGCTACTGAAGAGTTTTTTAGAAAAGGAATGTCCTAATCTGACTTACACTTTACTAGTGTGGTTCCTGTGTTGATAACAGACTGTAGGGGCAAGGGCTGAAGAACAGAGAACAGTTAGAAAAGAGGGCGCCTGGGTGGCTCAGTCAGTTAAGCATCCAACTCTTGATTTCAGCTCAGGTCATGATGTATAGGGTCCTGAGATTAAGCCCTGCATCAGGTTCCACATTCAGTGGGAAGTTTGCTTCAGAGTCTCTCTCTGCCTCTCCCTCTGTCCCTCCTCCTGCTCACCACGCTCACATGCTCTCTGTCTCTGTCTCTCTCAAATAAATAAATGGAAGGAAGGAAGGAAGGAAGGAAGGAAGGAAAGTAGCCGCAGTAATCTAACAAGATGATAGTAGCTCGAACAAGGGCAGGAATTGTGAAGATAGGGAACAGTCATGGGATGGTCATGTGGAGCTGGTTAAAAGTGATCAGTAAGTTAAAGAACTCCTTAATATGTTAAATGCAAGATGGGAGAAGAAAAAAAGGAAGTCATAGGTGATTGAATGGCTTTGGTCTAAGTAAACAGAGTAAGAGACATACCATTTACAAAGACATACTATAGACAACTATAGGAGGGGAAAGAGTAGGAGAATTGGGGATTCAGTTTTAGACATGGTAAGTGTCAGATATCTATTAAACATGCAAGCGGGGAGGATGAGTAGACAGTTATGGATATAAAAGCCTGGATTTGGTGAGAGGCCCTATACATTTGGGAGTTGACAGCGTATAGATGGTCCTGTAAAGCCATGAGACCAGGTGAATTCAAATCTGTGTACAAGAGAAGAGGTCTAAAGGCCGAGTGCAATTTTAGAGATCAGTGAGATAAGGAAAAGCAGCAAAGAACACTGTGAAGGAGTGTGCACTGTAGAAGGAAAACCTGAAAAGTAGCATTCTAGAAATCAAGTAAACAAAACATTACAAGGAGGAAAAAGTGGTCAACTGTGTGAAATGCTGCTAGTAGATTGTGTGATGTGAGGACTGAGAAGTGACCACTGGATTTCTAGCAAGATTAAATTATTGATAAGAGCAGTTTGGGTAGAGTGAGGGGTGTGACAGCCTAAGTAAAATACTTCAAGAGAAAATGGGAGGATTTGTAGAACCAAATATAGACAAAACTTTGTTTTGTTCAACAACAAAAAAGCTTTCTTCAAACTCCCTGTTTGAAGAAAAACAAACTCTTCTACTCTTGTACAGTTAGCTGATTAACAAATTCTGCTACTTGTGCCCCACTTCTCCCCTTTAAATTCCAAATTTAGGTTATGAGCTATCAAATTCTTCCGTTTATCAGCTTCCCTATCTCCCATAATCAATCTAAACCAAAGGCACAAAAATGCAACCATAGTTCTTTCCATGTTTCAATTCTATCATCTTACTTTTTCCAAACTACTCAGTAATGGATTCTGATTATAAACCTTTAAATTCTCTAATTTTTCTGAGGCAGCACACACATGACCATCCCTATCTCTGACTCTTCTGACCTAATAGATACTTGAATCAAATGAGCCTTCCCTTCAGAAAACAGATTGCTGGTTTCCAGAGGCAGGGGGTGGGGAAGAGGGGGAAGTGAGTAAAGGGGGTCAAAAGATACAAACTTCCAGCTACAAAATAAATAAGTCATGAGAATGTAACATACAGCATGGGGACTACAGTTCATAATATTATGTTGTTATATTTGAAAGTTGCTAAGGGGACACCTGGGTGGCTCAACTGGTTGGGCGTCTGCCTTCGGTCTCAGGTTTCAGGTGGTGATCCTGGGCTCCTGGAATCAAGCCCCATATCTGGCTCCCTGCTCAGCATAGAGTCTACTTCTCCCTCTCCCTCTGCCCCTCCGATTTGTGCTCGCTCTCTCTCTCAAATAAATAAAATATTTTTTTAGAAGTTGCTACAAGAGTAGATCTTAAAAGTTTTTATCACAAAAAAAAGATTTTTGTGACTATGTATGGTGACAGAGGTTAATCAGACTTACTGTGGTGATCATTTCACAATATATACAAATATTAAGTCATTATATTGTACACCTGAAACTAATATGTCATATGCCAATTAAATCTAAATAAAAAAGTATAACCAAATAACCAGATAAAAATTAGAATTATATACATTCCTCACCTGTACAGTCTTGTGCAACATAAATAGTTATTCCTTGTAAATCAGGGTGTCTTGCTTCTTCAACTGCTTTTCTAAAAAAACAACATGTATCATCCTTTAAAAGCCTAACATTTCCAGTTAATAATTAAAGATTTAAGGGGAGGGGCACCTGGGTGGCTCAGTCGTTAAGCGTCTGCCTTCAGCTCAGGTCATGATCCCAGAGTCCTGGGATCGAGCCCCGCATCAGGCTCCCTGCTCCACGGGAAACCTGCTTCTCCCTCCCCCTCTGCCTGCTGCTCCCCCTGCTTGTGTTTGCTCGCTCTCTCTCTGCCAAATAAATAAATAAAATCTTTTTAAAAAATAAATAAATTACTCAAAGAACATTAAACCATAAGTTACAGGGTGGCTGGGTGGCTCAGCTGGTCAAGCCTTGGACTCAATTTCGGCTCAGGTCATGATCTCAGGGTCATGAGATCAAGCCCCAGATGTGCTGCATGCTCAGCGGGGAGTCTGCTGGAGATTTTTTTCTCTCTCTCTCTCCCTCTGCCTCTCCCCTCCTCCCGCTCACTCTCTCTCAAATAAATAAATGTTTTAAATAAATAAATAAATAAATAAATGCATGACTTTTTTTCCCTTCACTCAAAAACCTATGTAACCTGAACAAATGAATTTCCTAATTTTGAGTCTCAGAATTCTGTAAGTAAAACTGCAAGTTGAAAAATATTTCTCAATGAATATAATGTTCTCGATGGTGCACATGATTTGAAAAAAGTCACAATATCTGTAAAAAGAAATTACACAAATTGGAGAAATAGAAATATCTTTATTTAACTGTATCTTTATAATTTTTTAATTTCACATAACTTATTATTTATGTTTGTATGTGTTAATTTAGAAGAGGGATTGGCAAACTATGGCCCATAGGCCAAATACAACCTGTGGCCTATTTTTGTACAACCTGCAAGCTAAGAATGGCTTTTATAGTTTTGAAGGGTTGTAAAACAAAAAAAGAAAAGAAAAATGGTCAACAGAGCTCTTTACAGTCTGTAAAGCCTAAAATATTTACCATGAGGCCTTTTACAGAAAAAGTGTTCTGATCCCTGGGGTATAGAGCATAATATCTTGAAGAGTAGAAACTAAGTTTTATAATTATGCTTTTATAAATATCATACCAAGCAGGACTTGATATTATTATTAACAATCCATTTAATAACATTAGACAAATACATTTCCATTTGTAAGCATCTGGCCTATAAAATATAAAAGCCAGCTAATATGCAAAAAAATGTATAATAATTTCTAATTTATATATTATTTTAAATGGAGTAAACTTACTATAACATACTATATTTGGGTGACATATTAATGATTCCATTTACAACAATGGGACACACAACAAATAAGACAATTTTCTTTTTAAAATTAAGCAGTATCCAAATGGCACATAAAAGGCTGAGGTACAGTGAAATTTGACTTTCGACTTTTTTCTAACTACTCTGAATGTCACAGACCCTTTACTTTTACTATGATATAATTATAATATTAATAGTCCCATACATTTACAATTCACAAGAATCTGATGTGTGCAAAGAAATGCTGAAAACATCAATTTTAGCTCTTGACATTTCATTACACTATCAGTACATTACAGCCCCCAGGTTACACTATTAAAAAAAAAAAACTATAATGTTATGCATGTTCCAAGGTTGAAAGAGTTGTTAGTTTTTAGAACATTCCAATAAGGTAGTCTAATGAAAACCTGGTTAGAAAGGGACCCTAAATATCTATCCCCATGAACAAAAGAGGAAAAATTTGTCACAGATATATTAAATGTAACTAGAGTTGCAATGTCTTGTTTTTTCCTTATTAGCAAATGAATGCTTCCTTATGAATATTCTCAAACAGTAAGACTTTAAAAGTTCCAATTATATATATGCACTGCAAAAATCAGTATCTCTGAGCCTAAGGACCTCTGTCATAAGATGAAAGATTTTAATACAATTTTACCTTAAAATATGAGCAACCACAGCTGGTCCATACCAATCTCCAGCTTTTTTCCCAGACTTCTTTCCATATTCTATTAGTTGATGTAAACCAAAGAGAGCCAAAGGGGAATCACCAAACCAAGAGATGATTTTCCTGTGATAAATTTCATTTCGCATTTCATGATCATCAGAATATCTCCTGATTGTTTTCTTCTGAGAGACTGTTGGGGTTTTGAGTTCTCTTTCCCCTGAAAGTGATGCTTCAAATGATGCAGTAAATTTTTTTACAGTGTTGGAAGTCCATGATTCAGAGTCTGAATTTTCAATGTCCAAAGCATCAGGCCAGGTCCAAGCTAAAGTAGTTCCAAAGCAAGGTGTTCAGATCTTTTAATAGATTTTAACAATTCTACTAAAATAAGTAGATAGCATTTAAAGTCATATAGGTTACTAAACTAAAATAGTAAACTCAGAAGTAGGCAAATTTACAGAGACAGAAAGTAGATTAATGGTTGCATATGGCAAGCAGGGTATTGGGAGTGACTGCCAAAGGTATGAGGTTTCTTTTGGGGATGATGAAAATGTCCTAAAATTAGGTGATGGTGATGGTTGCAGAAGCCTGGAAGCATACCAAAACCACTGAATTGTTTACTTTAAATGAGTGAATTTATGTTATGTAAATTATATCTCAATAAAGCTTTGAGATAAAATTTAAAAAATAATATTGAGAAATAATTTTTAAAAAATAGTAAACTCAGGTACAAATAAACAACTCCGCAAAATGCTTTTCTTTCCTTTCTTTTCTTTTGACAGTGCTGAAATGGAATGAGGACTTCTGTACTCCCTTACTAGTACTATTTATCAGACATCCAATCTTGACTACCCAAACGCACAATAAACATATTTACTAACATTAATGAGGGAATAACTTCAGAAAGTAGATTTTAATTTGACTATATGTTAAAATAGAAGTCTTAACCATGGAAATTTTAAATTTCTTTTCTTTGTCCTTTTCTCAAACAATCTTTTCAAAATAATCATTGTTTAGGGAGTAATATCAATTCTCTAATAAATGAAATGTTAATAAATAGAAGTCATTAAAGATCAAACATACCCCCAAAACCAACTATATTCACTACTTCAGTTTTTATGACAAGACAGTTCCAAGCACACATATAACTTTAAGTTAACAAAATGAATCATAGATTCGGAGAACTAGTTAGGACTATAAAAAATATCCCAATTCTTGCCCGTGATTGCACAAGACTACAAATAAATCATCCCAAAGTTTAAAAATTCTTTTTCTTTGTATTATCCATACCACTCTTGAATAAACATTCTCTCTAAATAATTTCATCAATAATCCCTACAGAAAGGTTACCAAATATTTGCCATGCATTGCAGGGAAATTATCTAACACTTTAAAAATATGATAAGACTTAGTAATAACCATATATGATAGCTTAAAATACTAAACTAAAATCTCCCTACAAATGTACAAATTATTAAAAATGGTAAGAAAGGTTTTTCTTTTTTAAAAATAGATAAATGTAGGCGCCTGGGTGGCTCAGTTGGTTAAGTGACTGCCTTCGGCTCGGGTCATGATCTCAGGGTCCTGGGATCGAGCCCCACATTGGGATCCCTGCTTGGCGGGAAGCCTGCTTCTCCCTCTCCCACTCCCCCTGCTTGTGTTCCCTCTCTCACTGTCTCTCTCTCTTCAAATAAATAATATCTTTTTAAAAAAATAAAAATAAAATAAAATAAAAATAGATATATGTAAGAAGTATCAATATTTTTGAGAGTCTTAAAAGACTAAGCATGATAACCTTATTAAGAATATGCCTAGGGCGCCTGGGTGGCTCAGTTGGTTAAGCGACTGCCTTCGGCTCAGGTCATGATCCTGGAGTCCCGGGATCGAGTCCCGCATCTGGCTCCCTGCTTGGCGGGGAGTCTGCTTCTCCCTATGACCCTTCCCCCTCTCATGTTCTCTCTCTCAAAATTTTTTCAAAAAAAAAAAAAAGAGGGCGCCTGGGTGGCTCAGTTGGTTAAGTCACTGCCTTCGGCTCAGGTCATGATCCTGGAGTCCCGGGATCGAGTCCCACATCGGGCTCCTTCTCCCTCTGACCCTCTTCCCTCTTGTGCTCTCTATTTCTCATTCTCTCTCTCTCAAATAAATAAATAAAATCTTTAAAAAAAAAAAAGAATATGCCTAATCAAGGGGCTCCTGGGTGGCTCAGTCATTAAGCGTCTGCCTTTGGCTCAGGTCGTGATCCTAAGGTCCTGGGATCGAGCCCCGCATCGGGCTCCCTGCTCTGCGGGAAGCCTGCTTCTTCCTCTCCCACTCCCCCTGCTTGTGTTCCCTCTCTCGCTGTGTCTCTCTCTGTCAAATAAATAAATAAAATCTTTAAAAAAAAAAAAGAATATGCCTAATTAAGTTAACTGATTATAATCATATTTGTAAAGATAAAAACATTTTAAAGCATTATTGATATATAGAGAGAAAATAAAGAAACCGGTTTAAATTTCTTAAGATTTAAATAATATAAAAATATCAACTATCTGCTCAAAGTCACTGCTATTGACCTGCTCAAGATTTACTGAACTGGAGATAATCCAGATAATTCAATCAAAAAGAACTAAATAACAACAACAACAACAACAAAAATCCAAAGGCTACTAAAAACTTATACTTACATGTAAGTCATATCTAGCCTAGTTCAATAAAGATGGAATATGCTAGATTAGTTACAACTTTTAGAAGACATCAGGAAGCCAAGAAATTAACCATAAGAAATTTTACACAGTTTGCAAGCTGGAGTTCAAATTTAAAAAAAACAAGCAGGTTGCACCTGGGTGGCTCAGTCAGTTAAGCCTCTGACTCTTGATTTTGGCTTAGGTCATGATCTCAGGATTCTGAGATTGAGCCCCACGTCAGGCTCTGCACTGTGTATGGAACCTGCTTAAGATTCTCTCTCTCCCTCTCTCTCTGTCCCTGCCCCCCAAAACAAAGAACAAAACAAAAATCCCCCCAAAAACAGAGATTTGGTTTACCTCTACCAAGAAAGTGTAGTACGAGTCCTTGAGCCAATAGCATCTGGCCAGTTCTTAATGTACAGCCCCAACCACAGTCTGTTGTCAAAGCCGAGCCTTCTATTTGAGGAAATTCTTCCCTGTAGGTCAACCATATTCTTGAAATGAAATCTTTACGAAATTCTTCTACATTTCCTGCAATTACATGATCTTCTATTGTACATCCTGATCTTGCAGGTAACAGTGTATTTTCATCTACAAAATAAAAATATAAACTATAGTCTAAATATATGCAAAGAAACGTCAATAATGGTATTATGTTCCCATTACTGTCCATAAGATATGGAGTATATTATAATTTTTCTAACACTTTTTTTCAATTTAAATGAAGATAAATGTTATTCTGCCTAATCAGGCTATTATGAAAATCAAATAAGAATGGATGCTGAGGGGCACCTGGGTGGCTCAGTTGTTAAGCATCTGCCTTCAGCTCAGGTCATGCTCTCAGGGTCCTGGGATCGAGCCCCGCGTCGGGCTCCCTGCTCCATGGGGAGCCTGCTTCTCCCTCTCCCACTCCCCCTGCTTGTGTTCCCTCTCTCGCTGTCTCTCTCTCTCTGTCAAATAAATAAATAAAATCTCTTAAAAAAAATAAAACCTCGCTGAAAAAAAAAAAAATGGATGCTGAAATGTTTTGTACACTCTTGAACTAGCTAATAAAAGGTTTCATCAGTAATACTGTTAATAATAATATCCTATATTCCAAATATAATCAACTCTTTTATGAGGGGATAATATAAAAATACCTTTTCTTTTTGCCTCATTTGGCTCAGGATATACATATTAGTGCTCTCTAAAATGAGGTTTGCAAATAAAATATGATTTGTCAATACATAAAACTGAACGTAATCACATAAACTAGTTCTAAAAATCAAATAAAATGTGCACATTGTATTTATTGTCATGAATATTTATACTCAAATTATAAAATCAAAACTAAGAAGCTAAAGAGTAAGAATATAAAATTCCTAAATATATAGTTACCCTTTCATGCTGAATATTTTTTTAAAACTCCTCCCACCCACATATATCATTTTAAAAAGCTTTTTCAAATTGATTATCTGTAATACAATTTCTATGTGAAAATTGTGGTCACTGTTTTCCCAATAATTTACAAAATACTGGGGCTCAAATGAACTAACATTCCTTGATTACTCTCTCAAAATGAACGGACATTGCTTGATTACTCCTAGAGAAAATATCTTAGTCACCTTTACAACCTCAGCATATAGCAGAGTGGCTAAAACAAGTAGATCCTAATAAATGTTGCTTGGTTTGGGTGGGTGGACAGGTGGATAGATAAATCTGCCTACAACTTTCAATTCCAAGGAGTTCAATTTCCAATGCCCTTCTGCAGGATGTTAAGGCAGTTTTATCGTGCTTTTATTCTTTATCCTTGCTGCACCTATCCTTCTTCAAGTTCATTCTGAAAAAATTACAATCACCTAAACTTCATAATATTCAGCTTAATGGAGCTAACTTGTGGCATACAGTTTCAATGACAATAAAAAGAATGACTGCCGAGCCCCCATTATCGATGAATTTCTCTCAATATTTGAAGTTAATTACAAATAAAAATGCCTAGAAATTGAACATGGCCCTACAAATATGTCCAAAATTTCTACTATAGAGACATTTAAATTTGTCTGAAATTTGATACAATAGTACATAACTCTCGCACCTCATCCTATGGCTTGCTGAACATATAGTTCCTAATCTCCTACCTTGACAAAGTGATTAATTCTTTATCCTTTTAAGATCTAGTCTCTAAAATTACTCTAAATTTACTCTAAATGTTTACTCTAAATTTACTCCAAATATAAAATTTACCGGGACCTGGGTGGCTCAGTTGGTTAAGCCTCTGACTCTTGATTTTGGCTCACGTCATGATCTCATGATGGACCCTGCATCGGGCTCTGGGCTGGGTGTGGAGCCTGCTTAGGATTCAATCTCTCCTTCTGCCCCTCCCCCCCCAAAATTTACTCTAAATATTATTGGAAAATTGCTAGTACTAAATGAACTTCATTATCCTCTTGACTTTCCACTATAATAATACAGCCCCTGCTATCCCATTCTTTGACTGACTTTTCTTTTCACAATCTTAATTATATCTATAATATTTATCTACATCTGCCTCCCTTCCAAACTTCAAGTACACTAGAAGAGAAGGAATGTTTTCTTCTGCATCCCTAAAGCTCCAGCACTTAGCACAGAGTTCATTCAGTTCATAGTAGATGTGCAATAAACAGTTGTCAGGTGAATGTAAGATAAATGGAACCAAAGGAAGAGGGGTTTTTAAATCTTTGTTTTGCTCTGCTTTTGTTTTTTATGATGGGAGAGATGTGAGATCAGAGCTTTACGAAGCATGGGAAGTCACAAAGAACCACAACAAAGAATGAAATGAAGGCTGATAAAGGAAACAGAAGAGAACTGCTATTAACATTGAGGGTTCAATCAAGGCTGACTATCACAAACAAGCTAATATGGGAAGTAATTATAAGTAAACAAATTATAAAATGAGCCCTCAAAGACTACAGCTCTTGTAATTATCAGATACAGGATAAAGTAAGTATGCATATGTTTAAAAAATAGAAGGGTATTGAAAGTTAGACAAATAACAAAAAAACAGACTATTAAAATTGATCAGGCACATAGAAAAGAAAACCAAATTGAACTGCTAGAAATGAAAAATATAATAACTAAAAATAGAAATTTGGTGTAAGATCAAACAGAAAATTATACACCACTTAGGAGATACTTTAAAAGCTAAAGAAATTACTCAGAATACAGCACAGAGAGACAAAGTAATAGAATATGTGAAAAACCAAAGAATTTCAGAGACAAAAAAAAAATCTAACAAAGATTTATCAGAGATGCTGGAAAGAATGGGAAGAATGGGGAACAGATATAAATTAAAAGTGGTTGAAAATATTTCAGATTTTAAGAAAGATATGAATTCCAAGGAGAGTAAAATAAAGTTCACACAAAAGATAAAGAAATGATCTGAAAAACAACCAGAGAGGGGTGCCTGGGTGGCTCAATCATTAAGTATCTGCCTTCAGCCCAGGTCATGGTCCCAGGGTCCTGGGATGGAGCCCGGCATCGGGCTCCCTGCTCAGCGGGAAGCCTGCTTCTCCCTCTCCAACTCCCTCTGCTTGTGTTCCCTCTCTCACTGTGTCTCTCTCTGTCAAATAAATAAATAAAATCTTAAAAAAAAAAAAACAACCAGAGAGAACAAAGAAATGACAGCTTCAAAATACTAGAGAGAATATCTTGTCCTAAACTAAGCAAGGATTTATTAAACAGAACACATAGTAGTAACTATTTAAGGAGGTAAAATAGTTAACCAGACTATATTAAAATTAAGCACTACTGTTCTTCCAAAGATAACATTAAATGAGTGAAAAAATAACCAATAGATTAGAAGACATTTCCTATAGATATATTCAAAAAAGGATTCATATCTAGAATATATAAAGAAAACTCAGGAATGAATCAATAAGAAAAAGATAATCTAATAGAAGACATATCCAAATGGAAAAATGTTTATGAAAATATGCTCATTCCATTAGTTATCAGAGAAATGCAAATTAAAATCAAAATGTAGGGGCACCTGGGTGGCTCAGTCATTGAGCGTCTGCCTTTTGCTCAGGTCAGGATCCCAATCGAGCCCCACATCAGGCTCCCTGCTCCACGGGAAGCCTGCTTCTCCCTCTCCCACTCCCGCTGCTGTGTTCCCTCTCTCGCTGTGTCTCTCTCTGTCAAATAAATAAACTCTTAAAAAACATAAAATCAAAATGTAGCTCTAATAAAAAAGAAAAATATCAAGTAATGGTGACATAAGAGCAAGCAGAATTACTACACACACCTAGTAGGAATACCAATTGGCACACCTACTATATAAAACCTATTGAGGCTGACCATATGAATACCCTATGATCCAGCAATTACTTTCCCAGGTATACAGACTGAATGAAAATCCATACACATGTTCATTCACCAAAGCACATGTACTAGAATATTCACAGCAGCACTCTTAACAATTGCCAAAAATTGAAAATTACCCAAATGCCCCCCAAGAGTAAAACAGGTAAAGTTTGGCACGTGCACACAATGCAATACTGGAGGGAATACAAAAATATCCAGCACCCAACAAGGCAAATAATACAGTGTCTGGCAATCAATCAAGGATTACTCAGCATGCAAAGAGACAGGAAAACACAAGCCAAAATGAGAATACTCAATCAATAAAAACTGAACCAGAACTAATACAAATGTTAGAATTGGCAAACAAGGACATTAAAAAAGTTATTACAACTATTTTATATATGTTCCAAAAGGTAACTAGAGAAAAGGAAGACAAAAAAAAAAAAAAAAAAAAATGGAACTTCTAGATATATATAAACTACAATGTCCAAGATGAAAAATATATGACTGGGATTCATGGCAGATTAGACATTGCTAAGGAAAAGACTGAAAGACTGGTGAACTTGAGGACAGGCAATAAGAATGATCCAAAATAAAACACAGAGAGGAAAAATAATTTTTTAAAAATAAAGGACCAGCAGGAGCGCCTGGGAGGCTCAGTCAGTTAAGGGTCCAACTCTTGATTTCGGCTCAGGTCATGTTCTCAGGGTCATGGGATCAAGTCCCGTTGGGCTCTGCGCTCATAACTGAGTCGGCTTGAGATTCTCTCTCTCCTTCTCCCTCTTCCCCTCCCCCCACTTGCACTCTCTCTCTAAAATAAATAAAGTCTTTTTAAAAAATAAAATAAATGGGGTGCCTGGGTGGCTCAGTCGTTAAGCGTCTGCCTTCAGCTCAGGTCATGATTCCAGGGTCCTGGGATCGAGCCCCACATCGGGCTCTCTGCTCCGCGGGAAGACTGCTTCTCCCACTCCCACTCCCCCTGCTTGTGTTCCTGCTCTTGCTGTGTCTCTCTCTCTCAAATAAATAAATAAAAATCTTAAAAAATAAATAAATAAATACATACATACATACATACATAAAATAAACTACCATCAGTGAGCTGTGGCAGAATTTCACCAATGAAAATATATGTATAATTGGAGACCCAGGAGAAAGAAAGGGAAGGAAAGAAAAAATATTTGAAGACAAAATTACTGAAAAAATTTCAAATTTGAGGGGCGCCTGGGTGGCTCAGTCAGTTAAGCATCTGCTTTCAGGTCAGGTCATGATTCTGGGGTCGTGTGATTGAGCCCCACACCAGGCTCCCTGCTCAACAGGGAGTCTGCTTCTCCTGCTTCTCCCTCTGCCACTCCCTTGCTCATTCTCTCTCAAATAAATAAATAAAAGCTTTTTAAAAAATTCAAATTTGATCAAAACTATGAATCAACAGTTCCAAGAAGTTCAACAAAACCTAAGCACAAGAAACATGAACAAAACTACACCAGTGCATATCATAATCAAATTTTTCCAAATTGGTGGGCGCCTGGGTGGCTCAGTCATTAAGCATCTGCCTTTGGCTCAGGTCATGATCCTGGGGTCCTGGGATTGAGTCCCACATTGGGCTCCCTGCTAGGCAGGAAGCCCGCTTCTCCCTCTCCCACTCCTCCTGCTTGTGTTCCTGCTCTCGCTATGTCTCTGTCAAATAAATAAATAAAATCTTAAAAAAAAAAAAATTTCCAAACTGGTGATAAAGAAAAAAATCTTAAGTGCTTAAGGAAGTAGTAGTTTCATCTTACCAACCTCTGAGTCACCTATGGTGAATTTATTCATAATGATATATAAGTATAGGATTCTTTTTTTAAAGATTTTATTGACTTATTTGAAAGAAAGAGAGAGCATATGAGCATGAGCAGTGGGGAGGGGCAGAGGGAGAGGGAGAAGCAGACTCCTCGCTGAGCAGGGAGCCGGATATGGGGCTCAATCCCAGGACCTCGGGATCATGACCTGAGTCGAAGACAGGCACTTAACCAACTGAGCCCCCCAGGTGCCACAATAAGTATAAGATTCTTAAACTTGATAATCTGCCTTCTATTATTTTATTTCTACTAATATTAAGGCACATTTGCAAAAACTTAGATTATTTTAACCAGGCTGAATCTGGCATGATCTTTCAAGCTTTTAAATTTATCTTGCTACCTTTCCTGAGCTACAAACTCTTCATTTTATATTACACAATTCTTCCTTCCCAGTGTAAGATATCCTGTTGTGCATTGTTATGTCATTATTTGTAGTATAAGAGTTCCTGGGTGGCTTAGATAGATAGAGAGAGAGAGAGAGAGAGAGATAGATAAAATATACTACCAAAAAATATTTGTAGTATATAAATTCAAATGGTCCTACCAGTATTATCTTGACCAAATACCAAAATTTAATTTTACAGATTATCTGTGAGAGAAGCAATTAAGGATTTTATTTCATTCTAAGTAAGCTTAATCTTTTCACAGACACCATGCCCCCATCTGGCTAGGATTTTTCTAGGTTTTCTCTTAGATGATTCAGGACATGATGGGCCCAGAGACTGTTAAGGAAAAAACTGAAATTTGAGGCCATCTCTGGCATACCAGTTCTATCATAGGGGCCAAAATTATTTAACGTAAATTGAACAGAGATGAGGCTCTCCCACTCCCCCGCCTGTGTTCCCTCTCTTGCTATGTCTCTATCTGTCAAATAAGTAAAATCTTTAAAAAAAAGAAAAAAGGAAAAAAACACTTTTTAAAAAGTAGAGAGGGTAGCACAGAGGCTAGAAAATGATAAAAGCTTTTTCTGAACTGAAGCCATCTCAGGGAGGGACTTTGCCTAGGGATCTCTTTGTAGAACATAAGGAAGACATGACATGAAAGTAAGACATCAAGTGGTCTTACTATGTGTGCTGTTGGTTTTTGTACTATGTCTACTGTTTTTAGGGATCTGTGTTGCTCTAGACCTTGCCAGGGTTATGGAAATAAAATCCCAGACGTTACGGAAATAAAATCCCAGAATTTGGAATTTTTTGAATCATAACTTTTAATAAAAAATGGCATGCATGAAGAAATGAGTTATATAGAGGTGTATCACTTAATTTCCAGAAATTTGAACATTTTTTAGATCTTGTTCTGTCGGGGCAGCTGGGTGGCTCAGTTGGTTAAGCATCTGCCTTCGACTCAGGTCATGATCCTGGAGTCCCAGGATCGAGGCCCGCATCGGGCTCCCTGCTCAGCGGGGAGTCTGCTTCTCCCTCTTCTTCTCCCTCATCCCTGCTCGTGCACACGCTCTCTCATTCTCTCTCTCTCTCAAATAAATAAGATCTCATTTTATTATTGATTAATATTGAAAGTATTTTGTCTGACCACAATGGAATTGAATTAAAAATCAATAAATGATGCAAGAAAATACTATATACATTGTTTATAATGGTGAAAAACTAAAAACAAATGCCCATCAATAATAGAATGAATAATTTGTAGTAATTCATACACTGGAATATTATGCAGCAATAAAAATAAACTAGAACTACCTGTAACAACATAGACAGTTCTTAAAAACACAACTTTGAAAGCCATAAGCAAGTAACAGAAGCAAAATATAGTTTGATTCCATTTTCAAAAAATCAGAAACAGGAAATACAAAATCATTAGTAACATTGCAATAGCGGGTTTTTTTGGCATGGGAGGGCTATAATAGGGTAGAAGCACACAAAGATAAAAAATTACTCAAATACCATATGATTTCACTCATATGTGGAATTTAAGAAACAAAACAAAGAACAAAGAAAAAAAGAGACAAAAAAACAGATTTAACTATAGACAACAAACTGGTGGTTACCAGAGGGGAGGTGGGGAGGGGGATGAGTGAAACAGGTGAAGGAGATCAAGAATACACATACTGAGGGGCCCCTGGGTGGCTCAGTCATTAAGTGTCTGCCTTTGGCTCAGGTCATGATCTCAGGGTCCTGGGATCGAGCCCCGCATCAGGCTCCCTGCTCTGCGGGAAGCCTGCTTCTCCCTCTCCCACTCCCCCAGCTTGTGTTCCCTCTCTAGCTGTCTCTCTCTCTGTGTCAGATAAATAAATAAAATCTTAAAAAAAAATACACATATTGTGATGAGCACTGAGTAATGGATAGAATTGTTGAATCATTGTATTATATACCTGAAACTAACATAACACTGTGTGTTAATTATACTTGAACTAAAAGTTAAATAAATAAAAGTAATATTATATTTTTCTTGTTGAGTACAGTTTTGTTACTCTCCTTAAAAGTATTTACACAAGGTTTTTAACTTCTCTATGTGTGAATAATTCATAATGTCAAAATTTTTAAGATTTAATATAAAATTATTAAAATAATAAAAATTTAATATTTGTAATAAAGAAATAATACAAAGAAGAAAAAGTCTTTCTTTTTTTAAATTTTTTATTGTTATGTCAATCACCATACATTACATCATTAGTTTTTGATGTAGTGTTCCATGATTCATTGTTTGTGCGTAACACCCCATGCTCCATGCAGAACGTGCCCTCTTTAATACCCATCACCAGGCTAACCCATCCTCCCACCCCCCTCCCCTCTAGAACCCTGTTTGTTTTTCAGAGTCCATCGTCTCTCATGGTTCGTCTCCTCTTCCGATTTCCCCCCCTTCATTCTTCCCCTCCTACTAAGCCAGAGGAATGTTGAAAAAGAAAAGCAAAGCTGGTGGCATCACAATTCCGGACTTCCAGCTCTATTACAAAGCTGTCATCATCAAGACAGTATGGTACTGGCACAAAAACAGACACTTAGATCAATGGAACAGAATCGAGAGCCCAGAAATGGACCCTCAACTCTATGGTCAACTCATCTTTGACAAAGCAGGAAAGAATGTCCAATGGAAAAAAGACAGTCTCTTCAACAAATGGTGTTGGGAAAATTGGACAGCCACATGCAGAAGAATGAAACTGGACTATTTCCTTACACCACACACAAAGATAGACTCCAAATGGTTGAAAGACCTAAACGTGAGACAGGAGTCCATCAAAATCCTAAAGAAAAAGTCTTTCTTCCACTGGATTCTGTCATATCGGTCATATATCCTAGCTTGGTGCTGAAGTAAACACTTGCTACTTCAAAGAGTGGTAGGTGAAGATAAGGCCAACATGCTGAGATTAGCAGAGTCGGAAGATGAATAGAACCTGTGTCCTTGATGTCAGAGAGGCACTGAATTAACCAACCTAGAGCCATCCCTACATAGGACCTCTGCTTGTGTATGTTAATACATCCCCTTATTGTTTAAGCTACTTTAAAATACATCCGTTAGCAACCTTTCCAATTTGGTCTCCTTCTGTAGTTTTATAGCAGCCTGTACTTCTGCTTCATCACAAATACCATAATAGGATTGATAACTTTTGTACTTAATTGTTTAATGTCTCTCATCTGCTGGACAGTACGGTCCTTGAGAGTAAGGACTGTGCCTGTCATACTTTCAGCATTAACTCCAGTGCCTGGCACATTATAAGACTCTCAATAAATATTTGTGGAATAAATGAATAACCTTATTCATCAAATCTCCCACTACTGAATACTTGAGTTGTTTCCAACTTTTTATTTCAATAAAGCTACAATAAACATCCTTGTACATGTGTTCTCCACACATACAGAGAACTTCTCTATGGTAAATACTTAAAGGTCAAATTGCTAGGTCCTAAGTTGTGTATATTTTCAATTTTTCTAAGTACTCTCAAATTTTTCATGAAGCGGTTGTACCAATTTACCCTCTCATCAGCACTGCTTGAGTTCCTATTTCTTCACATCCTTGCTAACATTTGGTATCATGAAACCTTTCAATTTTTGCAAATCTGATGACTAAGAAATAATATCTCATTTTAATTTGCACTCCCTTTATTATTAACATAACATTTTTCTATATTTGGCCATTCAAATTTCTACTTAAAAAGCACCTGTTCAGGGGCGCCTGGGTGGCTCAGTAGGTTAAGCAGCTGCCTTCAGCTCAGGTCATGATCCCAGGGTCCTAGGATCGAGCCCCGCATCGGGCTCCCTGCTCAGTGGGGAGCCTGCTTCTCCCTCTCCTCCCTGCTCAGTGTTCTCACTCGCTATCTCTGTCTCTCGCTCTCAAATAAATAAAATCTTAAAAAAAAAAGCACCTGTTCATTTTCTTGGCTCATTTCTTCTTGGGTTGTTTATGTGCTTCATATTAATCTGTAGTTCATTATTATTTTGGAGACTACCCTTTTGTTTAAGAAGTAGATGGAGAGACAGAAAGATCCTCATGTGATACACACACAGATAAAAGAGAATGAAAGAGCATGTGCAAATATCTTCTCTCTCTCTGGCTTGCTATGAAACTTTGTTTATAGTGTCTTCTGTCATGTAGATATTTTAAATTTGTATTTGGTCAAATTGATCAATATCTTCCTGTATAGGCTGTAATTTTATGTTTTATATAAGAAGGTCTTCTCTGGAACACCTGGGTGGCTCAGTTGGTTATGCATCTGACCTTGGCTCAGGTCATGATCTCAGGGTCCTGGCATCGAGCCCAGTGTTAGGCTCCCCACTCACGGAGTCTGCTTGTCTCTCTCCATCTGCCCCTACCCACATTCATGCTTGCTCAGTCTCTCTCTCAAATAAACAAATAAAATCTTTTTTAAAAAATAAGAAATTCTTCTCTACCAAATATCATAACCCCCTAGCTCCCTAAAACAAAACAAAACAACACAGACCCACACTCACTAAATGTAGGTTAGCTACTGTTACTTTTCTATCTTTACTACTCTAGTGAAACTGCTCTCTCAAAAGTCATCAGCAATTTCTCTGGGGCACCTGGGTGGCTCAGTCGTTAAGCGTCTGCCTTCAGCTCAGGTCATGATCCCAGGGTCCTGGGATCGAGCCCCGCATCGGGCTCTCTGCTTGGTGGGAAGCCTGCTTCTCCCTCTCCCACTCCCCCTGCTTGTGTTCCTGTTCTCACTATGTCTCTCTCTGTCAAATAAATAAAGAAAATCTTTAAAAAAAATTTTTTTAAAAAGTCATCAGCAATTTCTCATTAACAAACCCTAGAGCCTCTACCGAGGCTATTTCCTACGCAACCTCTTGAGCATTAGACATTTTGTCCTGAAACTCTTCCTGAAAATCTCTTTCCTTTGGTCTCTATGATAATATACCATTGTGGGGTTTTGTCCTATATATTGCCTATTCCTTCTTATTTCATTCACTAATTCTTCCTTATCAGGATATCCTTAAAGATGGATGTTCTCTACCTATACTTTCCATCAATATGACCTTACCCATTGGCCTCAAAGGCCACCTCTGAAAATAAATACAAATCAGTTCTAAACAGCATACTTCATTCAGACTGTTCATTTCTAAATAGTCTACTTCAAACACTACATGTACCCTCAAACCCATGCTTCCTTTATATAGCACATTTGGTTACTAATACTACCTATCATCCAAGATAGTAGTTTCTAAGTCTTCTTTATCTCCTATCTCTCATGTTACTAAATCCAGTCATTTGTTAAATGCTGTTGATACTATTTTAAAATATCTCAAATCCATCCCCTCCTTTCTATTTCCACAACCCTATATCAGAGTCATTGTATCTTGCCTATTAACTGACTTCCAATCATTCTTCTATCAGTTATTCTTCCAAAGCATGTATTTAGTTATGGTTATTATGTGCTCTTTCTGGGCAAGATCAACGTCCTAACCAGTACATTCTCAACATATGATTACTGATTTCACTGAAGTTTGGCATTTTTGTTGCTCAAAAATCTAAGACAATAACAATCATTGCAATTAAGAAGCCAACCAGGCACCCCACTCTCTATCTCTCTGAAAACTTAGAAAACCTTGCTTACACCAAAAATTCTGTGACACGTAGGAGTCCAAAGCTAGCCCCTAAGAATTCTGCTAATTCTCCATAGCTTAAGCTTTAATGGTCCTTCGCGTGTCCAGGCACTACAATATGAGTTGTCTTTTTCATTCGACATGTCAAATTCATGCCCTTTCCAAAAGAACTCCTCTTGGATTAAGCATTTCATAAGCTTACCTGACTTTACTTAAGATCAGGGGATGTCAACAAGGGAATGTCTCAATGAACATGCAGCCTCTTACCACCTTTCTAGCTCCTCTCCTTTCTCCCTCCAGATCCCCACACCTTTCTCCTTCCCTTTATCACCACTCCTAAACCAAAGCAAAATACAGTAGATCCTTGAACAATGTGGGATTAGGCACTCCAACCCCAACCCTGTAGTCCATGTATAACTTTTGAGTCCCCAAACACTTAAACTACTTATAGCTTATTGTTGACCAGAAGCCTTACCTGATAACGTAGTCAATTAACACATATTTTCTCCAGTTTCCTATATCATGACTAATAATACTATTTAAGATGCTTATATGTACCAGGCACATCACTAAACCCTTACGAAACAGTTATCATTAATACTTAGTAAAAATAAATAATTTGCCTGAAGTAACAACTAATTAGTAAAGAGCCAAAATTCAAAGCACTTATGTCTGACCCCAAAGCCCATATTCTCCTCTGCCTATAAACAAATGACATAACTTTTTAGTATTGCATTCAAGAAGCCCCTCCATAATTTGATTCTTTTCAGAATTCTCTCCCACCATACCTACACTAGACATCTCTGTTTCTGAAATATACTCTCTAATATCTTGTGCCATTCTATTTACCTAAACTGCATCCCTTCTTTGTCCATCACCTTGCTAGTCATCCTTCAAGAATGCTGTGAGGATTCAGTTAAACACGTAAATTACTTAAAATGCTGCCTAGCACATAATAAATAATAAATGTTAGCTGTTATTATTACAAGACATTTAAAAGGTTTTAGAAAATTGCTGATAAATGATATGCCAAAATAGGTCAACCAAAAATAAAAGCCTTGATAATGACATACTCTCACATACATTCTCTCCTCTCTCTTACACACATACATGCACATTCACACTCATACTCACACTCATACACACAAAATCAAGCAAAGATATACAGTAGAAAAAACACCAGTCGTAAAGTGAGACATAGTCTTGGTTTAAATTTCAGCTCTGCTATTGAATACCCGTGTGACTTTGGACAAATTACTTAACTTCTCTAATCTCCTGTTTCCATACTCATAAGGTAAGGATATTTGAATCAACTTTCTAGGCTTGTTGTAAGAATTAAAGACATTTCACAAAGAGCTTAGCATGATGCCTGACACATAGAAGGCACTCATTAAGTGACATAAGTTACTAAAAGAAAATACATGATAATTATTAAAATAAAACATATGATAATTATTAAGAGGATGAGTAAATGTGGAAACTTAAAAACATCAAATGAAGTCAATTTCAGAAATTGGAACATCCTTAAGAATTGGAAAATATACCATTATTAGGTTAACTCAGGTGATACTTTTAAGTATTAGCATATACTTTAAAGTTATCAGAGAACTTGATACCGAATATTAAGATATCAATTCAAATAATATTTACTTAGCATTCATACCATTATAAGTCCAAAACTATGAGGGATATAACAAAAGAGGTCATGATTCTCATCCTCAAGGAGTTTACTAGAAACCCAAACCATTGCCAATATATTTTGTGTTACATCAAATACAGGTTCTTAAAAGAAATATGCCAAAACACAGGCATAAAAAGTAGTATGGTGGTTCCCAGAGGCTGAGGGAAAGAGAAGGTTGGGGAGTTACTGTTTAATGGGTAGAGTTTCAGTTTGACAAGATGAAAAGTTCTGGAGCTAAATGGTGGTAATGTTATTAGCACAACATTATGAATGTATTTAATACCACCAAACTGTACACTTAAAAATTACTAAGATGGTAAATTTTATCTTATGTGTATTTTACAATAAAAAAGTGTAAGTAAAAACCAGAAAGAAATATGCCAAAAGTAGATTAATCTGGAAATAAACAAATGAAAACAGTTACACAATGAATTTCTACAAAGATTTTTAAATGGGTTACAAATTTAGCACTTACCTTCATATTTAAAATGGTAACATTTTCCAAGCAATAATACAGGGGAATTTCTACTAAAATATGTTTTTGTTTTCAACACCCAACCTAAACGAGAAAAGAGAAAAGTAGTTTTACAATTAAAGGATTTCAGAATTTCAGACTAAGAGTCTAGCAGCATTCCTTTTTCTTAATTTCAAATCATTAATTCTCAACTATAGACACGCATTTTTTGCAAGAATAGCAAAATATACGGACAGTGAACGTAAATACAGGCCATTTATGCGACATTCAAACACAGTTAAGTATTTTAAACACATTCTATCCATGTAAAGGACATGAGAAAATAATTTAATTTTAATTTATTTTCAAACAGGTCACAATGTTCTGATGGTATAAAACTTAAAAGGTACAAATTCTATTCTAGTTTCTCTGACGTCAATCTCTTTTCCCAAATGTAACAAATGTTACCAATTTCTTGTATTTCCTTCCATCCCAGATAATTAAAATATCTGAAGTAATTGAGTGTTCCAATGAAGTAATTTAGGGACAAGGTAACACAGTACACTAGTGCTTTTGATAAATGTGGATTGAAGTTTCCTAGGGAAACGTTATAACCCCATCCTGTCAGCCACCTGAGGATCTCTGAAAGTAGCGAATAAAGCTTTCAGAGATCCTCATGTCAGTTTTCCACCTCCCAATTCCCAATTCCCAATCCCCAACTCTAGTCGCAAACTCTAATTCTTCCAATTTTCTCCCTACTAAAGTGTAGGTGTCTAAATGGTAGTATCCTCTTGGGTTTTATTTCCCATGACCCTGAGAGTATGACCTGAGCTGAAACCAAGAGTTGATTGCTCAACCAACTGTGCCATCCAGGTGCCCCTCCTCTTGGTTTTTTATGGTACCATTAATAGTTCTCGATTTCCTGAGAAAAACACTTGTCCATTACATTCCTGAATATTTCCAAGTATATGAAATTCCTGACTGCTAACGGTAGCCTTAAGAGCCGCTTCTAAAATGCAAGAGCATATAAACAGGAAGAATCTGAAATTGGGAGTCAACAGATTTAGGTCTACTTTTTTATTTTTCTTTCCTTTTTTGGGGCAGCAAAGCAAAGTTTATTGAGCGATAGTAAAGAGGGAGGGGACCCAAGAGGGTTGCCCAACTTAGGTCTCCTCTTAAGTAAACTCTCTGCCATTTATATTGAAGAGTTGTTAGAAAATTTAAAATCAGTGATTCTTACGAAAGTGCCCCCCCAAAGTGCTATAATATAAACATAAAAAACAAATAAATAAAAATGTGTATTCATAATAAAGATGATGCAAGTATTTGAATTTGCTGGAAAAAGGGATGGAAAAATCAAACACACAAATCAGGCTTTCACGCAGCTTGGATTACTGCAATACTCTGCCATCAGTCTTTCTTCACTCTAGCATATGCCACATGTCACTGCCAAATTAATCTCCTCGTGGCTCAGCTTTGATTAGGTAACTCTTCTGCCCAAAAACCATCCTCAGTGACTCATTACTTAACAGATTTATTATGAACTTCTCAGTGATACTAAAGACTTTCCAAAATATGATACAAATTAACTTTACAGTCATCTTTTCCACTACTTTTCACCTATACTCAAAGTGGGGCTTGCTATCTGGGTCATACTATCAAAATGTCCTCCTCAATATCAGCCTATCTAAATCCTACTTCTTCTTCTGGCTTATGCCCTTCTAAGCCCTTTGTTCCTTTTCTCACTTGACTCTGATGCTCTTCTCTAAACTCCAATGGGAATTTAGTACTCAATGGCCACCTACTGTATACCAGGAACTAGGCTAGGCATTTTACAAACATTATGTCTTAGAAATATTATTAGTACTGTACCAGAATGATTCTAATCCCCAAAATAGTAATAACTCCTTCCCATACAACATCATTTCTAAGGCAAATTTGAAGAACTTCATAAAAACAACCTCAAATAAAAGGAAACAATCTTTAAGGAGGAACTTTTCTCTTTCTCTCTATGCTTTACCCTCTGCCTACCCCCTCCTACCAGTCACCAGTCCTTCCTCAAGAAAAGAGAAGTTGCGAATCTAATTTCTTAGAGCCTGGGGCACTGCAAGGATCCACATTTTACATGAGCATAGATTTATAGTGCTTTAAAGCTCAACCATCATTTATTTATTCATATGGTACATACTCTCACTTTTGTACTTCCTGTGCAAACCCTGGCAGGACCTAACCCTCATGATGGACTGACTTCTTTTAATGCTCCTTGATGCTAGGTACATAAAGAGGACTCAGGACTTCTGATAAGGTCCAGCCATTTTTCTCTCTTTCCACAGACATGTCAGAGCTGAATTAGACCAGTATGCCAAGTAACTAGTCTGTATTCTTTTTTTTCTTTAAATTATTTAGTTTTAATTGACCAATTTTCATTTTATCTTTTTAAAAGCATTGTAAGAAATATACCACTATCTCTGCCCTAGCTTGTTGATGCTGAACCAGGATGTTCTGGCACACAGGGATGGAAAAATGAAGGATGTAAAATCCATAAAGGTATAGGGTAACAGAGCCTGGGACATAGGAAAGAGCCATGAATAAGAAGTATGATTATGAATAAGTGCTTACACATACTGAAAAATATATATTCATCAGAATTCTTAATACTCAAGAATATTTTTATTTTATTCCTCAATCTCCCCCACTTTTTACCTCTAAATCTCAATTTATAGCAGCAGGGAGGTGGGACAGAGACAAATTAAATGTCATTATGACTTCTAAATAAAAACTAATTAAATAAAACTAAATAAATAAGAAAGTAAATTTGGCAAAAAAGCCATTAAATAAATTGACACAGGGCAGTGACTGTCTATGAGGGGTGAGCATTGGCCAGAAGAAAGAATGAAGAAACTTTCTGGGGTGAAGAAAATTTTCTATATATTGATTAGATTGTTAGTTTCATAGTTATACTCTGCAAATTGTATACTTACGATCTGTTCATCTCCCTTTATGTTACTTTTCTCTCAATTACAAAAAAAAAAAAATTAAGAGATAAATCAGAACACTGTTGCAGTTATTTGTTCCTTTAACAAACCACTCTGAAAATAATTTGAAACAACTTTTTTTCTTATATCACACAGTTCCGTGGGTTGACTGGGCTCAATTGAGCAGTTCTCCTGCTGGTCTTGCTTGGAGTCTCTAATGTCGTAAAAATCAGATGGAGAGGCACAACTGAGACACTGCATTGGCTGATGCTTTATCTCTAATGTAGTCTCACAGCCTTTCTTTGTGTGACCTCTCCACATGGTTTCTCCAGCTGAGTACCTAAGCTGGTTACATAACAGTTCAGAGATCCAAAACAGAGCAAGCAGAAGTTGCCTCTTAATAGCCAGGCCTAGAATTGACACAGCCTCATTTGTATCTCATTCTATTGGTTAATACAAGGCATACGCCAGCCCAGATTCAATGAGAAAAGAAACAACACAAGGTGTGATTAAAGATCCTTACTAAGGACCATCTTTGGAGACTAGCTACCATAAACAGAATATTATAAAAAACCCTATAGTCCATTAAGTCAGCAACTTGAAAATCACAAGGCTTTAAAAGATGTAAACAAGCCAAAGAACATAGAAATAACAGATGATAATGATTTTCTGGAGGATCAGAAATATACAGAAGAAGGATGGTTTACTTATTACTATTTTAAAAAGGAAGTCAAGTTTACATGCCTCATAAAGTTATGTAAATAAAAGGGGGGAGGGGAGAAGAAAGCAAAAATGAAATAGTTTTACAAGAAAGTAAGGTCCACAGTCTTTTAAATCTTAAGTGCTATGCCATTTCGAGCTCCTTCATCATTTCATAATATTGACATTGATAAAAGTAATCCTAAATTATGTTCACTGTATCCAGAAAACAGCCAGACTGAGGAGCAAGAGAGGCTGGGTTTGAATACCAGTTTTAAGAGTTATTACCTAGATATGTGACTGTGAATATGTTGCTGAATCTCAGTTTTCTAATTAAAAAAAAAATCTCAGAAAGATATGAGATTTGGGGCACCTGGGTGGCTCAGTTGGTTAAGCGACTGCCTTCGGCTCAGGTCATGGTCCCGGAGTCCTGGGATACAGTCCCATATCAGGCTCCCGGCTCAGCAGGGAGCCTGCTTCTCCCTCTGACCCTCTCCCTTCTAATGCTGTTTCTCACTCTCTCTCTCTCTCAAATAAATAAATAAAATCTTTAAAAAAAAAAAAAAGAAAGAAAGAGGGGCGCCTGGGTGGCTCAGTCGTTAAGCATCTGCCTTCAGCTCAGGTCATGATCCCAGGGTCCTGGGATCGAGCCCCGCATCAGGCTCCCTGCTCGGCAGGGGCCTGCTTCTCCCTTTCCCACTCCCCCTGCTAATGTTCCCTCTCTCACTGTTTCTCTCTCTGTCAAATAAATAAAAAATTTTTAAAAATCTTTAAAAAAAAAAGAAAGAAAGAAAGAAAAGATATGAGATTTAAATAAGAAGATACATAAATTATCTACAAAATGTTAATGTGCTATGGGTGTTCAATCAATGTTAGTCCTTCCTACACCACCCATACTACACAAACTCTAAACAAGGAAAATACA
This sequence comes from Eumetopias jubatus, assembly GCF_037043125.1. Classification (NCBI taxonomy): domain Eukaryota; kingdom Metazoa; phylum Chordata; class Mammalia; order Carnivora; family Otariidae; genus Eumetopias; species Eumetopias jubatus. The sequence continues at coordinate 56,013,576 of NW_028274810.1, forward strand.
TAAAACATTTTAGAATGATTTTCACCAATAAAATCAAACAAAAAATAACTACTTTGTAACTTGAAGGTATCTAGAACACTTAGTTACCCTGAACGATCTGTTCTTTAGAGATTAGCGATTACCATAATTTTACTATAGACACTTAAATATCTAGATAAGGAAAACAACGCATATGTAAATAATAGGTTAAGTAACAATTCTTAGGATACTACTAAAATGTGAGTACCTATATGACAATTTTCAACTTATAAATGAAATCTCCATCACATAACCTATTCACCAGATAAAATGGCTTAAAAAGAGTGTAAGCCTCTATTTGCAGATGAACATGATCTTACATACAGAAAACCCTAAGGAATCCGCAAAAAACTGTTAGAGCTAACAAAACAGAACACCAAGCTTACAAGACACAGGATCAAATTACAAAAAACAACTGAATTTCTATATACCAGCAACAAACAAACTAAAATAAAATTAAGAAAACAATTCATTTTAAAATAGCATCAAAAAGAATACTTAGGAATAACTTTAACAAAAAAGTGCAAAAGTTACACACAGAAAACCACAAAACATCATTGAAAAAAATTATAAGCCTAAATATAAGGAAAGACATCCCATGTCCATGGATTGGAAGACTTAAGATGACAATACTCTGTTAAGATGGCAATACTCTGCAAGTGGTCTACAGATTCTATATCAAATCTATATCAAAATCCCAGCTGGATTTCTTATAGAAATTGATAAGATGATAAAAAATTCGTATAGAAAAGCAAGGGATAGGGCGCCTGGGTGGCTCAGATGGTTAAGCGTCTGCCTTCGGCTCAGGTCATGATCCCAGGGTCTTGGGATCGAGTCCCACATTGGGCTCCCTGCTCCTTGGGAGCCTGCTTCTCCCTCTGCCCCTCTCTCTCTCTCTCTCTCTGTCTCTCATGAATAAATAAATAAAATCTTTAAAAAAAAGAAAAGAAAAGAAAAGCAAGGGATCAGAACAGCCAAAACAATCTTGGAAAGGAAGAACAAAGTTAGAGGAATCACACTTCCCAATTTTAAATTTTACAAAAAGTTAAAGTGATCAAGAGAGTGTGATACACATGGGCAGATGTGTAGATAAATGGAACTGAATTGCAAGTCCAGAAATAAATCTCTACATCTATGGTCAACTGATTTTAGACAAGGGTGTCAAGACCATTCAAAGAAGAAAGAATATTCTTTTCAAAAAATTGTACTGGGACAACTAAATACCACATACAAAAATGAACTTGGACTTCTACCTCACATCACATGCAAAAATTAACTCAAAATGGGTCAAAGACCTAAATATAAGAGCTAAAATAATAAAATTCTTAAAAAGAAACATAGGTACAAATCTTCATGATCTTGATATAGGCAACAGTTTCTTAAATATCATATCAAAAGCACAAACTGGGGCACCTGGGTGGCTCAGTTGGTTGGGCGACTGCCTTCAGCTCAGGTCATGATCCTGGAGTTCCGGGATCGGGTCCCACATCGGGCTCCCTGCTCGGCGGGGAGTCTGCTTCTCCCTCTGACCCTCCCCCTTTCATGTGCTCTCTCTCTCTCTCTCAAATAAATAAATAAAATCTTTAAAAAAAAAAAAGCACAAACAACCAAAGAAAAAAAATAAATAAATTGGATTTCATCAAAATGTCAAAGTTTTGTGCTTTAATGGACACTATCAAGAAAGTGAAAAGACAACCCCTAAATGGGAGAAAATATTTGCAAATCATACATTTGCTAAGGGATTTGTATCTAGAATATATAAAGAAAAAGAACTCTTACAACTCAATAATAAAAAGACAACCCAGTTAAAAAAGGCACAAAGGATTTACTTTTTTTTGTAACTGTCAGCAGAAACAAATCTGATAACTTTATTTTTTTTATTAACATATAATGTATTTGTGGGGGTGCCTGGGTGGCTCAGTCGTTAAGCGTCTGCCTTCAGCTCAGTTCATGATCCCAGGTCCTGGGATCGAGCCCTGCATCGGGCTCCCTGCTCAGCGGGAAGCCTGCTTCTCCCTCTCCCACTCCCCCTGCTTGTGCTCCCTGCTTGTGCTCTCTCTCTGTCAAATAAATAAATAAAGTCTTTAAAAAAAAAAATCATATAATGTATTTGTTTCAAGGGCACAGGTCTGTGATTCATTAATCTTACACAATTCACAGCACTCACCATAGCACATACCCTCCCCAGTGTCCATCACCCAGCCACCCCATCCCTCCCACCCCCTTCCACTCCAGCAACCCTCAGTTTGTTTCCTGAGATTAAGAGTCTCTCATTGTTTTTCTTCCTCTCTGGTTTCATCTTGTTTCATTTTTCCCTCCCTTCCCCTCTATGATCCTCTGTCAAATTCCTCATATCAGTGAGATCATATGTAATTGTCTTTCTCTGGTTGACTTATTTCACATAGCATAATACCCTCTAGTTCCACCCACATTATTGCAAATGGCAAGATTTCATTTTTTGATGGCTGCATAATATTCCTGTGTGTGTGTGTGTGTGTGTGTGTGTGTGTGTGTGTGTGTGACATCTTCTTTATCCATTCATCTTTTGATGGACATCTAGGCTCTTTCCATAGTTTGGCTATTGTGACACTGCTGCTATCAACATCGGGGTAGAGGTGCCCCTTCGGATCCCTACATTTGTATCTTTGGGGTAAATACCCAGTAGTACAATTGCTGGGTCGTAGGGTAGCTCTATTTTCAACTACGTACAAAGGATTTAAATAGACATTTCTCCAAAGAATATATAAAAATAGATAATAAGTATATGGAAAGATGCTTAACATCATATTCATCAAGGAAATGCAAATCAAACTCAGTGAGATACTTCACACCCACGGGAATGGCTCGAATAAAAAAGATGGGCAGGGCACCTGGGTGGCTCAGTCAGTTGAGCATCCTATTCTTGGTTTCAGCTGGGGACATGTGAAATTAAGCCCCACGTCAGGCTCCGTGCTCAGCACAGAGTCTGCTGGAGATTCTCTCTCCCTCACCCTCTGCCTCTCCCACTCATGCTCTCTCTCTCCCTCTCTCTCTAAAATAAACAAATCTTTTAAAAAAATTTTTTAAAAACATGGACAACATAGGGTGCCTGGCTGGCTCAGTCAGAAAAGCATGCTACTCTTGATCTCGGGTTGTGAGTTCAAGCCCCACATTGGATTTAGAGATTACTTAAATAAATAAAAAACTTAAAAAAAAAAAAAGGATGGACAATAAAAAGTGTTGGTGAGGATGTAGAGAAATTCAGACCTTCAAATATTGCTGATGGGAATATAAAATGGTGCAGCCACTTTGAGAAACAGCTTGGTAGTCCCTCAGAAAGTAAACTTAGAGTTAACATATGATCCAGCAATTCTACTAATAAGTATATACCCAAGAGAACTGAAAATATATAGTCACACAAAAACTTGTATGTAATGTTCATAGCAGCGCTATTCGTATTAGCCAAAAAGTCAAAAACAACCCAAATGTCCATCAACTAATAAATGGGTAAAGAAAATGCAGTATGGCCATACAGTAAAATATTACTCAGTCACATAAAGGAATGAAGTGGTGATACATACATGCTACAATATTGGATGAATTTCAAAAACATTATGCTAAATGAAAGGAGTCAGACACAAAAGGCCACAAGTTGTACGATTCCATTTATATGAAATGTCTACAATAGTCAAACCCATAGAGACAGAAAATAGACTGGTGGTTTATTTATCCAGGGGCTGGAGAGATGTGGGGAGGAATGGGGAGTAGCTGCTAATGGGCCCGGGCTTGCTTTTATGGGTGATAAAAAGGTTCTGGAATTAGATAGTGATGAAGGTGTACAATCTTATAAATATACTAAAAACCCCTGAATCATAAAAGGGTAAATTTTTTAGTATGTAAGTTATATCTCAATTTTTAAAAAAATCAATGTCCATAGTTTTCAAAATGAAATGTTTCATTATTATCAAGTTGTAACTATCTAAATAGCTAGCTGGCCATGCCTTCCAGTGAACCAGGAGCCAACTGTCAATTGTGTTTTACCCGAATTTGCATTATGAAGGGGTTTTGCTAAATGTTATCATTCCTATTTTATGGAGATGAACTTCTTCCTGTTGCAACTGGTTCTGCTAAGTATTTTCCATCTTTGAAAGTTTCTTCATCTCCAATTTGTTTCCAATCCAAGGTGGGTTTCAAAACCACCATATGCTCCTTATTGGATTTGTTTGCAAACCAAGAATAACTAGGTTAAAAATAAAGGTCTAGGGGAGTAAGTTGGAGGGGGAGACAAACCATGAGAGACGATGGACTCTGAAAAACAAACTGAGGGTTCTAGAGGGGAGGGGGTGGGGGGATGGGTTAGCCTGGTGATGGGTATTAAAGAGGGCACATTCTGTGTGGAGCACTGGGTGTTATGCACAAACAATGAATCATGGAACACTACATCAAGAACTAATGATGTAGTGTATGGTGATTAACATAACAATAAAAATTTTTAAAAATAAATAAATAAATAAAGGTCTAAGGGTACTCCTAAGAGAAATTCATAGGTATCAGTATGGAAACATTATACTGTCTACTTTGTGTGTTCAAAGGTCTATTTTGCTTGCTTCCTGGTTGCCTGAAACTGAGTCTGAAAACCAAGATATTATCATCACTTAAATAAATTCTATCTGCTTCTGAATGTTCAAAGAAAAAAGGACCACATAATATGCCTGAATTTCTAGACAATGTTTATGATGATATGTGGTTCTTTCTTAAGGATATAGGCTTATCCACATTCCTTACAGAAATATTTCATTCAAAGAGAAACTTAAGCAATTGTGAGTGACTTAATAAGGCAGATGATATATGTCTTCAAATATTTCTTTAGATTTATACAATTTTTAAATGATACTTACTATATTTCATGTTGTTCCAAGCAGATATAAATTTAGTTTTTAGCTTGTCAACTTCATCTGTTCCTGTGGCCTCCATATTCAAATTCTAAAGAAAAAGCCATAACTTGATTGCATTCTTCTGTAAAGTTAAATCTTTAGTACTAAAAGAAAAAAAATTAAAGAAAAATAAGTAATGAGTATATATTATATGGTACAATACTGCTAAAGTTTTACTTATGATTAAGTACAATTTGAACTGCAAATGAGCAAACCAATTTCTCATTTTACATAACAGAATATAATATATTCTATAAATATTTTAATTACAAAAAACATTAAATACCAAATATACAATAAAAATTATCACACAAAACCAAACAATAATCTCCTCCAAGTACTCACAATTAAGAACAATAAATTAGGGTGCCTGGGTGGCTCAGTTGGTTGAGTGACTGCCTCCAGTTCAGGTCATGATCTTGGAGTCCCAGGATCGAGTCCCACATCCAGCTCCCTGCTCAGCGGGGAATCTGCTTTTCCCTCTGACCCTCCTCCCTCTCATGCTCTCTCTCTCTCATTCTCTCTCTCTCAAATAAATAAAATCTTAAAAAAAAAAAAAACAATAAATTAGCTTAGTGAAACAACTCCACTTTGGTGCTTGTGAGACTATTCAAGATTTGTTTTATTTGTAATGAGAGAAAGTGGTTTTATTTTTTTTAAAGGTTTTATTTATTTATTTGGCAGAGAGAGAGCAGGAGAGCGACAAACAGGCCCCTGCCGAGCAGGGAGCCCGACGTGGGGCCAATCCCAGGACTCTGGGATCATGACCCGAGCCCAAGGCAGTCGCTCAACCAACTGAGCCACCCAGGCGCCCCGAGAGAAGGTGGTTTTAAATCTTATAAGAAATGACAACTATCGGGTGCCTAGGTGGCTCGGTTGGTTGAGCGTCTGTCTTCAGCTCAGGTTGTAGTCCCCGGGTCCTGGGATCGAGTCCACACTGGGCTCCCTGCTCAGCAGGGAGTCTGCTTCTCCCTCTCCTTCTACTTCTCCCCCTGCTTGTGCACTCTCTCTCTCGTAAAAATAAATAAATAAAATCTTTAAAAAAAAAAAAGAAATGACAACTATCTTTAGAATGGAGGATTCCACTTAAACTGATTAAGTCACTACTTTCATATAAAACCTAATTGTCAGGATGCCTGGGTGGCTCAGTCTGTTAAAGCGACTGCCTTCCGCTCAGGTCATGATCCCAGGGTTCTGGGATTGACCCTCATGTCCAGCTTTCTGCTCAGCGGGGAGCTTGCTTCTCCCTCTCCCTCTGCCTGCCGCTCCCCCTGCTTGTGCTCTCTCTCTCTGACAAATAAATAAAATCTTTAAAAAAAAAACAAAACCTGTTTTGTTTTTTAAGGCATTTCCTACATTTCCTCCCTATCTCAATACTGTAGCATCTTTTAAAAATAGAATGGCTTGAGGCACCTGGGTGGCTCAGTCGTTAAGCGTCTGCCTTCGGCTCAGGTCATGATCCCAGGGTCCTGGGATCAAGCCCTCCTGGGATCGAGCCCCACATCGGGCTCCCTGCTCTGCAGGAAGCCTGCTTCTCCCTCTCCCACTTCCCCTGCTTGTGTTATCTTTAAAAAAAAAAAAAAAAATAGAATGGCTTAGGGGCACGTGGGTAGCTCAGTCAGTTAGGCATGGGACTCTTGATTTCAGCTCTGGCCATGATCTCCGGGTCCTGAGAGCGAGCCCCACGTGGGACTTTGCACTCAGTGGAGAGTCTGCTGGAGATTTCTCTCTCTTTCTCTCTCCCACTACCCCTCCACTTCCCACTCCCCCGCTCGGCTCACACATGCAGTCTCTCTCTCTCTCTCAAATAAATAAATCTTATAAAAAAAGATAGAATGGCTTAAATCTACAACAGAAGATGTTTTCTTACTTTAAAATAAAAATAAATGTAGCTCACAGATATTTGTTTTATAACTGACTTGAGGGAAAATTGAGATGTGCAATATAATCTGAAAAAGGAACAAATTATACCTTAAAATGCTTGTGCTTATTTGCAATAATTCAGATAGTTTACTTATCAAGAAAAGAATGCTGCACAGAAAAAAAAAGAACGCTGCACAGAACACTGCCCTCTTAGGGTTATAAATATATACTCAAAAGTATTGATACATTTATTTCTCTAACAATAGACATTCCATTTTATAATATGTACTAAAAGCTACTAATGATACAGTACAGTTGAGGCAGGAGAAAGCATGGTCCATTGGAAAAATTTTAAAAGTCAACTAGAGCACAAAAAATCCAAAAAGGGGGCTTGAGATGTGGCTATAGGTTTGACATGGGCCAGAGCACACACGGCCTTGTACACCATGCTAAGAATCTTGTTGTTTATCCTAAGAATAATTGGTTTCAAACAGGAATATTAGAATCTGATTCTGTGGGTCTGACTCCCAGAGCAGCACAAAGAATAGATTGCAAAGGAAAAGAGTACATGATTATAGAGTTTACCAGTACTTTACAGGACTAGAAGAGAGATGATAATAGCTTGGAATGGAGCAACAGAGAGGGAGATAAATAGAAATTATAAGGAAATGTCTCAAAAATTCAATATCTTGGTGATTAAATGAATATAGAAGGCAAGAAAGATAGATATGCCAAAGATACACCCATGTTCCTGGCTTGTGAAACTAAATAAAAGGTGCCAACAATTGAAATAGGGAGCATCAGAAGAGATTCAGGTTAGAGGAGGAAGATCATGAATTTAATTTATGTATAGTTTGAGATGTCTCTGAGAGATATATTAAAGAATCAAACATTTATTTAATTATTCAATAAGTTATTGCCAGGCACTGTTCAAGGCAATGCAGATACAGCTTGGGACAAAAGCAGTGAAATACTTCCACTCATGAAGCTTACATTCTAGATATATTCTAGAGAGGCCAACTAAGCAGTTGGATATATAGATCTGGAGCTTAAAGGTGAGGTCTGAGTGGGAGCTATTAATTTGAGAACTACTGATGTATACATGAGAATTAGAGCTACAAACATGTTCCTCAAGGACTTTGCCTTAATGTTTATACCCTCAGCCTTGAGACTATTCAAGGCCCTTCAAGAAATTACATCTGCCATTTTACTTAGCTTCCTCTCTTGCCACTCCCTCACTGCACCATTCACTGAAGCCAATTGTTTTTTTTAAGATTTTATTTACTTATTTGACAGAGAGAGACACAGCAAGAGAGGGAACACAAGCAGGGGGCGCAGGAGAGGGAGAAGCAGGCTGTCCGTGGAGCAGGGAGCCCGACGCGGGACTCAACCCCAGGACCCTGGGACCATGACCTGAGCCAAAGGCAGACGCTTAACGACTGAGCCACCCAGGCGCCCTCACTGAAGCCATTTTTAATATTGATATAAAAGCTTCCTAAACTGGACATGCTTCCATGTCTTTGCATGTGCCGTTCCCTCAACCTAGAAGGCCTTCCTACTCACCCTCACTTTTTGACAACTTATTATCACGAGTCTCTAAGACCTAGCTTAAGTTTCACCTCCTCTGGTCAGACTTGTAAGATTTCTACCCACCTCCATACCTCAAACTAAACCAGATGTCCCGCTCTTAACTCCCATAGGATCCTATGTCCTCCTCTATCATGGCGTTCATCACGCTGTACTCTAATTACTTCTTACCTCTTACACTAGATGGTTAACTTTTTGAGTGTCCTTGAGTTCTGCCTGGCATGGGATTAGTTCTCAAAATATGTTTATTAAATGAATCAGTGAATAGATAAATTAATAAGGTATATCACTAGTAGCACTTAAAAGCTGTAAAACTCTATCAATTGGAAATTTTGTCACTGACAACTAGAAATTTTCCTCCAGAAAATTGCAAATTTAACAAAATTTGGAGAAGTACAGAGAAAGGTTTATAAAATGTGCATCCACATGATTGATTACATATCCATTAAAAATGTCTCCAAAGGGGTCCCTGGGTGGCTCAGTTGGTTAAGTGCCTCACTCTTGATTTCAGCTCAGGTCATGATCTTGGAGTCATTAGATCGAGCCCCACATCAGGCTCCACGCTCATCAGAGTCTGCTTGAGATTTTTCTCTCTCCCACTTCTGCTCCTCCCCCTGCTGTGTGCACTTGCTCTCTCTTGCTCTCTCTCTAATAAATAAATGGGTTATTTTAAAGATTTGATTTATTTATTTGTCAGAGAGAGACAGAGCACAAGTAGGGGGAGTGGCAGGCAGAGGGAGAAGCAGGCTCCCCCCTGAGCAAGCAGCCCAGTGAGGGACTCAATCCCAGGACCCTGGGATCATGACCTGAGCCAAAGGCAGATGCTTAACCAACTGAGCCACCCAGGCATCCCAATAAATAAATGTTTTTTAAAAAATGTCTCCAGGGGAATCTGGGTGGCTCAGTCGGTTAAGCATCTGCCTTTGGCTCAGATCATGATCTCCAAGTCCTGGGATCAAGCCCTGCATCAGGCTCCCTGCTCAGAGGGGAGTCTGCTTCTTTCTCTCCCTCTGCCCCTTCCCCCTGCTTGTGCTCGCTCTTTCTCTCTCTCAAATAAATAAAATCTTTTTAAAACATACTTAATTACAAATAAATACAGTCTCCAGAAAGTCTGTGATAATGGGGAAACACTGGAGAAGCTAAAACTTTATGCATCGTATGATACTAGCTGGAAAAGTAGCAGGGGAAGAGTTAGAAAGAAATCAAAAATTGACAAGTTTCTCTGGATGTAAAATTGTGTGTGGTTATTTTTATACCACTATTGCCCACCTCTTCCAAATATTATACAGGGGCACCTGGGTGGCTCAGTCGTTGAGCGTCTGCCTTCAGCTCGGGTCGTGATCCCAGGGTCCTGGGATCGAGCCCCGCATCGGGCTCCTGCTTGGCGGGAAGCCTGCTTCTCCCTCTCCCATTCCCCCTGCTTGTGTTCCCTCTCTCGCTGTGTCTCTGTCAAATAAATAAAGGAAATCTTTAAAAAATAGTAAAATAAAAAATAAAAAACAAATATTATACAAAGAACAGATGTAATTTTTAGAATTTAAAATTGTTATTGTTGGGGCGGCTGGGTGGCTCAGTTGGTTAAACGACTGCCTCGGCTCAGGTCATGATCCTGGAGTCCTGGGATGGAGTCCCACATCGGGCTCCCTGCTCAGTGGGGAGTCTGCTTCTACCTCTGACCCTCCTCCCTCTCATGCTCTCTTGTCTCTCATTCTCTCTCTCAAATAAATAAAATCTTAAAAAATAAATAAATAAGTACATAAAATTTTTATTGTTAAAAAGCCACCAACCAGAGTACCTGGGTGGCTCAGTTGGTTGAGCGTCCGACTCCTGGTTTTGGCTCAGGTCATGATCTCAAGGTCATGGGATTGAGTCCCTCATCAGGCTCTGCACTCAGAGGGGAGTCTGCTTGAGATGCTCTCTCTCCCTCTCCCTTTGCCCCTCCCCTTGCTTTCTCTCTCTCTCAAATAAATAAATCTTAAAAAAAAAGCCACCAAAAAAAGTCACCAACCATGAGTCTTCTAAATTTAAAATATTTAAAGTAAGAGAATATACACACGTGTATTTTCTTTTTTTTTAATTTTATTTATTTATTTGAGAGAGAGAGAGCAAGAACAAGGAGGAGAGGCAGAGGGAGAGGGCAAAACAGACTCCCCACCGAGCAGGGAGACCGACACGGGGCTCAATCCCAGGACTCTGGGATCATGACCTGAGCCAAAGGCAGACGCCTAACCAACTGAGCCACCCAGGTGCCCCCTGTATTTTCTTTCTAAGTCAGAAAGAAAGTAAAGGTAATGGGGAATACTTTGTTCAAACAGTTTGCAACACTGGTTACCAGGAACACCCTGGATAGACCTTAGCAAGAATGTAAAAGTGATCCCTTAAAGTGGGTGGGAGGAACATAAAGCCAAAGTAAGATATTTTGTATGGGGAAAGTCTGTACCTTAGAAAATGGCTCCTAAATAAATAAATAAATAGCCAAGGTAAGATGCCGTGACAGATTCAGAAATTAATGAAAAAATTTTCTAACCTCAAGGAACTTAGAGTAGAATAAATTGTTAGGTTACTCTTTTATTATTACTACTCTTCCTCAAAATTCCTGCTTATTGACTATTTACTCAGAATAAATATACCCCCAAACATGACACATTTAAAATGTTTTTGTAACATATCCTTGACTATGCTATAAGAATACTTTTATTGCCATTGTACATAGGGTAGATGAGAATAATAAAATTATTATTATAAGGTCAAACTAGTTAAGCTGTTGCTAGTTTATTTTTTTAAATGACTTTATTTTTTTAAAAGATTTTTATTTATTTATTTGAGAGAGAGAGAATGAGAGATAGAGAGGGAAAAGGGTCAGAGGGAGAAGCAGACTCCCTGCTGAGCAGGGAGCCCAATGTGGGACTCGATCCTGGGACTCCAGGATCATGACCTGAGCTGAAGGCAGTCACTTAACCAACTGAGCCACCCAGGCGCCCGCTGTTGCTAGTTTAATAATTCATATACAGTTGACCCCTGAATAATGAACAATGCAGGGTTTGGGGCACTGACCCCCGGTTTAGTGAAAACCCATGTGTAACTTTTGACTCCCCCAAAACTGAACCGAATGTCTCTAATATACAAAGAGCTCCTAATAATCAATAAGGGAAAAAACACCCAAATAGAAAAAAAATCCAAGCACTCTAAAAGAAAAAGACCAATAAACATAGGAAAATATTTTCAAACTTATTAAATCTAAGTAATGAACATTAAATGAATTTCATACTTTTTTCATCATCATTAAGAGATGAAATTAATGATCCTGAAGAAACAAGCATTTTACATAATAATTTCTCAAATAAAAAAGTCCATGAGTACAGAGAATATGTCTCATTCACTACTGGCATACTGGTGTGCTAATAGACACAAATATCTGCTGATGACAAAATTATGGTATATACATATTATGACATAGATCTATATTTATTACCATAAAAAGATATCCAGGGAGCATCAAAATATTTGAGGCAAAACTTGCTAAAACTGTGAGAAGAAACAGATGATTCCTCTATTAAGGTTGTAGGCTTTCATACCCCTCTAACAGAAAGAAATATAGGGCCAGCAGGCAGAAAATCAGTAAAGACAGTGTTGAATTAAATAGCACCACCTATCAACTGGACATAACTGACAGACTACTTCACTCAACAAAAACAGATTACACATTATTCTCAAGTGCACATGAAATATTCACCAAGATGGACAAGATTCTGGGCCATAAAACACCTCTTAACAAATTTAAAAGAACAGAAATCATATAATCTTTGTTCTCACTGAAATGGAATTAAACAAGAAATCAGTAACAGAAAGTTAGCTGGAAATTTTCCAAATACTGGAAAATTAAACAAAATACTTCCAATAACACAGGGCCAAATAAGAAACCTCAAGAGAAATTAAGAAATGTTTTTACCTGAATGAAAATGAGAATACAATTTAAAATTTGTGAGATGCAGAAAATTCCCTTAAAATTTACATATATTAGAAAAGAGGAAAGAACTAAAATCAATAATTCAAGCTTCCACCTTAGGAAACTAGAAAAAGAAGAACAAATTAAATCTAAAGTAAGCAGAAAAAATAATAATAAAAATTAAGGCCGAAAGAAAGAAATCAGTAGAGAAAATCAACAAAACCAAAGCTGATTCTTTGAAAAGATCAGTGAAATCTCCAAGCGTCTAGCCAGGCTAACTAAGAAAAAGAGAGGATGCAAATGACTAACATCAGAAATGAAACAGGGGACATCACCACAGATCCCATGGACATTAAAAGGAGGATAAAGGAGTATTATGAACAATTCTATGCTCGCAAATTTGATAATTTAGATGAAATGAAGCAATTCCTTTAAAGACATAGTTTGCCAAAACTCACACAAGAAATAGACAATTTAATTCGGCCTATATCTATTAAAGAAATTGAATCAATAATTAATAAACTTCCAAAAAAGAAAGCATCAGGCTCAGATGGTTTCACTCTTGAATTCTACCAAACATTTAAGGAAGAATTTATACCAATTCTCTACAATCTCTCCCAAAAGATAAAAGCAAATAGAGTACTTCTTAACTCATTCCATGAGGTCAGCATTACCCAAATACCAAAATCAGACAAAGCCATTATTGGTACTGGCAAAGGAGTAGACAAATAGACTGATGGAACAGAATAGAGAGCCCAGAAATAGACGCACATAAATATAGTCAACTGATCTTTGACAAAGGCAATACAACAGAGCAAAGACGGTCTTTTCAATAAATGGTGCTGGAACAACTGGACATAGACATGCAAAAAAAAAAAAAAAAAAAAAAGGAGGGGAGCCTGGGTGGCTCAGTCGTTAAGCATCTGCCTTCAGCTCAGGTCATGATCCCAGGGTCCTGGGTTCGAGCCACATATCAGGCTCCCTGCTCAGCAGGAAGCCTGCTTCTCCCTCTCTTACTCTCTGAGCTTGTGTTCTCTCTCTCGCTGTGTCTCTGTCAAATAAATAAAATCTTAAAAAAAAAAAAGGAGATGGAAGAGATCATACACCCTTCACAAAAATTAATTCAAAATGGATTGTAGACCGGGCGCCTGGGTGGCTCAGTTGGTTAAGCGACTGCCTTCGGCTCAGGTCATGATCCAGGAGTCCCCGGATCGAGTCCCGCATCGGGCTCCCTGCTCGGCAGAGAGTCTGCTTCTCCCTCTGACCCTCCCCCCTTTGTGTGCTCTCTCTCTCTCTCTCATTCTCTCTGTCTCAAATAAATAAATAAATTTTTTAAAAAAACGGATTGTAGACCTAAATGTAGAACACAAAACTATAAACGTCCTAGAAGATAACAGAGAAGAAAACCTAAATGACCTATAGCATGGCAATGACTTTTTAGATACAGCACCAAAGGCACAATCCCTGAAAGAAATAACTGGAAGCCTGCTTCCCCCTCTCCTACTCCCCCTGCTTGTGTTCCCTCTCTCGCTGTGTCTCTCTCTCTCTCTCAAAAAATAAATAAAATCTTAAAAAAAAGAAAAGAAAATGAACAACCTAATTTTAAAATGGGCCAAAGACCTTAACAGATTCACTTCACCAAAGATATAGAGACAGGCAAATAAGCATATGAACATATGTTCCACATATGTTATCAGGGAAATCAAATTAAAACAATGAGATACCACTACATACCTATTAAAATGCACAAAATCCAAAACACTGATAATACCAGATGCTGGCAAGGATGCCAAGCAATAAGTACTCTCATTCATTGCTGATAGGAATGCAAGATCTTACAGCTACTTTGGAAGACAGTTCAGCAGCTTCTTAGAAAACTAAACATACTCTTGGCATATGATTCAGCAATTGTGGTCCTTGGTATTTACCCAAATGAAATAAAAACAATCCACACAAAAATCTGCACAGATGTTTATAGCGGTTTTATTCATAATTACCAAAACTTGGAAGCAACTAAGATGTCCTTCACTAGGTGAATGGATAAATAAACTGTAATACATCCAGACAGTAGACTATTACTCAGGCACTTAAAAGAAATGAGCTATCAAGACATAAAAAGATATTAAGGAAAACTAAATATATATTACAAAGTAAAAGAAGCCAAACTTAAAAGACCACTGTATATCAAACTGTATGATTCCAACAGTACGATATTCTGGAAAAGGCAAAATTACAGAAATAGTGAAATGATCAGTGTTTGTGAGAGATGGGGGCAATAGGGGTAAAGAATGAGTAGAAAGAACACAGAGGATTTTTAGGCAATAAAACTATTCTCTATAGTACTACAGTTGTAGATACAGATCATTATACATTTATTTACACCAAAAGTGAACCCTAATGTAAACCATGGACCTGGAGTGATAACAATGTGTCAGTGTAGGTTCAACGGTAACAAATGTACCACTCTGGTGCAAGATGTTGATAGTGGGGAAAGTTCTACGTTTTGTTAGGAGGTATATAGAACTCTGTCTGCTCAATCTTGCTATGGACCTAAAACTGCTCTAAAAAAGTAAAGTTTAGGGTGACTGGGTGGCTTAGATGGTTAAGCATCTGCCTTCAGCTCAGGTCATGATCTCTGGGTCCTGGGATGGAGCCGCACCTCGGGCTCTCGGCCCAGCAGGGAGTCTGCTTCTCCCTCTCCCTCTGCCTCTCCCCCTGCTCAGGCTCTCTCTGTAACTCTCTGTCTCAAATGAATAAATAAAATCCTTTTATAAATAAATAAAATAAAAAATAAAAAAGTAAAGTTTACCTAACTTTATAGAGGGTGAGGAAAAGGAAGAGAGAATAGCATGAATATAATTTACACATCTATATGCACATATACTGTATATGTATATAGAGATGCACACACACACGAATATGCAAAAACAATGTCCAGAAGTCCATGCTAAAAGAGGAACTAAGAGATGAAATGTCATCTTTTCTTTATTTTTTGTACTTTTCTTTATTTAAACTGTTTACATTGAATGTTTACATTAAAATAATATTCGAAAATAAATTGCTGAGATTAAAAACTGAATACAGGAAATTACAAATGTGCCTGAAACTGCTTGACTAAGAAACCTACAGAGAAGACATTCTATTACAAAATCCTAAGCAGCTTCTAAGAAAGATAAAATGCTGAGACAGTGCTTTTTCCTTTTTAAGATAAACAATTTTATTCTTCCGGTTCTTAAAGACATCAGATTCAGCTATTTAGTCATGTAGAAAACGTAACTTCCTCAATGCAATACCCTAGGGCAGCTCTGGCTGAATAAAATGACTTGGAGGATATCCCTAGTTAATTCATAATTTTTTTTCTCCTTAAAATAGTAGTTAAGATTTAAAAAGAGGAAAAGGAATAAATTAATAATTGAGTCCATTCAGTCTGTTAAAATGTCTTTTTTATACTTGGTGAGATAAGCCAAGGAAAGGCAAGAAAACAGTACTTTTAGTTTAACTACAAATGAGCAAAAAACACAAATGAAACCCAATGAACTTTAAGGGTAGTAGTACCATTAGAAATTCTAAACTATCCTCACCCACAAATTCCCTTTCCAAAAGCTTTCCTGATTTTTAAAAAATTAGAAATGAATTAAAATTCATTCTATCAGGTATAAAGTGATGATTTACCCATTACCTAGTATATTTCAATCTCTTTTGTTATCTACAATAACTGGTTTCACTGCTCCAGTGATCAAACTGATAGGCCAAAATTCTTGTCTAGTTTATGTAATGTCAGAGCCTTAGTCTAGAAAACCATCAAAATAACATTCTTCACAATTTCCACACACCTTTTTTTAAGATTGTATTTGTTCATTTGACACACACATACAGAGAGAGGCAGGCAGAGGGAGAAGCAGACTCGCCACTGAGCAAGGAGCCAGATGCTGGGATCATGACCTGAGCTGAAGGCAGACGCTCAACCAACTGAGCCACCCAGCATCCCTCCAAACACTTTTAAGAAGGGATTTATGGTTAAAAAAATGGGGGGGGGGGTGTTATGGTTTTTTCTTTTTTTTTTTTTTAAGATGGGATTTACGGTTATTTCCTAAACTTTAGAGAAATTAGTAACTTTTTTCAAGTAGACTTTCTTTATTAATGCGTACTACAATAAATCTTACCATCCACCATTCCCATATTTCTGTTCACTGCTTACCTTCTGACAAATCCATTCTAATTAAAAAATAGCAGTAAAGAGGAGAAATCTCTATTTTATTTTATCTTAGTAAACATAAAGCTACCAGATGAGGTTTATTCCTAAACTTTACTGTTAATGATGTGAAAAGCAGAGTGAACATTAAGCAGAGTTCTTTTGGAATGCAGAGCTGCAACACTTGATATGAAAATCATCGATTGAGACCCAGATGTCATTTTTAGAGAGTCACTTTTCTAACCATAACCATGCATTAAGACAGTCGATAAATTATAAACTGATAAATGTAAAGGGTACTCAAATCAATGTCCTTGAAGGGCAGATGAAGGTAATCAGCCTCTCCCATATGGCAATAGATAGAAGAATATTTTATCCACTGAGAATTTAAAGCCAAGAAAAAGCTCCTGACAGAACTTTAGGGACTGACTCTACAGAATATATCTCAGTCACATAGTACAACCGACAAAAACACTGCAGACTTACAGTGAGATGCAGAAGATGCTTGGGCATCTTCCCCAAATGGTATTCTGCAGCAAGATGAAATATAGATATTGATTTAGAATTTTTTATGTGCTTTTAGCCATACCATCAAATAAAATGAACTGTGAGGTCCATTCTAAGTTTTCACCTGCTGTAACCTTTTCTACCTGCTTGCATTTTTACTAACAAATATTAATCCCTTGTCTGATCTTGAATGTCTCTCAATATGTTGGTCTGTCATCTCTGCTCTCTTATTTCTCTCCATCTCAGTTCTTTGCAGAAACATCAATTACCGTATCCATTTCTTTTTCCCTCTTTTCCTGTATTTGCCAATCTCCTATCTTCATAACTGAACACGTAGTCTAAAAATGTTGTTTGTAAACCCAGCATGTTTATTTCTTTTAAAAAGTCATAAATATGGGGGCACCTGGGTGGCTCAGTCAGTTAAGCATCTGCCTTCGGCTCAGGTCGTCATCCCGGGGTCCTGGGATCGAGCCCCACATCGGGCTCCCTGCACAGCGGGGAGCCTGCTTCTCCCTCTCCCTCTGCCTGCCACTCTGCCTACCACTCTGCCTACTTGTGCTCTATCTCTCTGTCAAATAAATAAATAAAATCTTTTTTTAAAAAGTCACAAATATGAAGAAAGGGAGAACACTGGTAGTATTTATTTGGATTGTCTTCTTTCAGAGCTAGGGGTTTGGCAAAGTAGATGGCAGTAAGAGGTAAAAATAAAAAGATTGAGCAAAGAAACAGCAATATAATAAGGGCAGGACTCACATATTCAGAAACTGGCTTTTAAAAAAGGGTAAGAGGCACCTGGGTGGCTCAGTTGGTTAAGCGGCTGCCTTTGGCTCAGGTCGTGATCCCAGGGTCCTGGGATTGAACATCACATCAGGCTCCCTGCTCATTGGTGAGCCTGCTTCTCCCTCTCCACCCCCCCCACTCATTCTCTCTCTCGCTAGCTCTCTCTCAAATAAATAAATAAAATCTTAAAAAAAATAAAAATAATAAAAGAGGGATAAAAGAGCTGATAGCAAAAAGATTAATAAGGAACTAATAAGATAGTTTTGCCTCAAGGATACAGTTTATAAACATTCTTGCAACTCCTCAGGAATATACCCTCCAGTTAAAAACACTAAATCAATGCACAGCTACTTTACAATGATAACTCAAATAAAATGTACTACTTATACATTATTCTCTTAAATCTAAAAATTAAAAAGAAGAAACTAAGTACTGAGCATTCATTTACCCTCACACGTGACTTGTACCAAGGTCCTACAATCAAAAATCTCCATTTGAGGGGCGCCTGGGTGGCTCAGTCAGTTAAGCATCTGCCTTCGGCTCAGGTCATGATCCCAGAGTCCTGGGATCAAGCCCCTCATGGGGCTCCCTGCTGAGCAGGGAGCCTGCTTCTCCCTCTCCCACTCCTTCTGCTTGTGCTCTCTCTGTCAAAATAAATAAATATTAAAAAAAAAAACAACTCCGTTTGTGCAGCACAGAATATTACACGTTCACAGACTATAAAGTTGGTCATCATAACAATCTAAATGGGAGATAAGGAGTTTAAATGACTTCAATCACTTACTTAAAATTATAGTAAGAAGTATTAATGAAATCTGGGCTGTTTTAAGCATTCCTTGATCTCCTTGATCTTATCTCTAAGAAGCATATAATATTTACTCTAGTTTAATAACTAAATTTTAATTATGTCAGGTAACCTCTGACGGGTCCAAGGTAACTATGAATGGTTGGAGCCTCCATACTTTAAAATGCAACTTTGCAAGTGGTGAAATATGCAGTCTGCATAAGAAGCAACATACAGGGTCAAATTATTTAATCATTAACAAAATTAACCTAACCTCTACAAGAACTGAGGGATGTCAGAATCTCAGGACTGAAAGGGAATTTACAAAGTACCTAGTTAACCAGTAAGTAGTAATATTAATAACAGGTCTTAACCATTTTCCCATATAATACACTCCAATCTATCCCTAATCTCCCCTAACCTGTGAACAGTGAAAGAAAGCAGCGAAAGAAAATGTGTAAACTTAAAAGATTGAAAAAAATATCACTCCCATCCCCAGGAATCTAATCAGCTATCTGGTTCAAACTCACTAACTAATCATTAAGTGGGCTCAACCACCCATATAACAGCAAGATCTCCTTTACAACATCCTAGCCAAGTGCATTCACCCAGCCTCTGAGTGAACACCTCCAAAACAGAGTTCGGTGCTCAATGAGTTCTGTACTGAGCTAAAAATTCAGCTGTAAGTTTAAAAGCCTAATACTATTTTATTTAAACTATTTTTCTTTACTAACATAACTGTTCTAGAGTATCCACATAACTATATTATTCCAGCTACTTTTAAACAATTTCACTTGCTTGAAAGACATTTGGAACCAAAAGTCCTGTGTCTTTATAATTTCCACCAACTGGTCCTGGTTGGGCCTTCTGAAACTAATGTCTTCCATTTGATAACCCATCAGATATCTAAAGACCTCCAGGGGCGCCTGGGTGGCTCAGTCAGTTAAGCATCTGCCTTCAGCTGGGGTCATGATCCCAGGATCCTGGGATTGGTCTCCTTGCTCAGTGGGGAGTCGGCTTCTCCCTCTCTCTTTGCCCCTCCCCCTACTCATGAGCGCGCGCGCGCTCTCTCCTCTCTCCCTCTCTCTCTCTCCCTCTCTCTCTCTCTCTCTCTCTCTCTCTCTCTCTCTCTCATGCGCGCGCATGCGCACGCTCTCCCTCTCAAATGAATGAATAAAATCTTTAAAAAAAAATAAAAGTTAAAAAAATAAAGACTGCATCGTCTCTTCGCCACATTAAATATGCTCAATTCCTTCAATTAGAAGACTGCTATATGAGTGGTAATGAGAACCTCAACCAGGATACTGATCAGGGGATAAGAAATGAGATCTAAATAGCAAGCTGAGATGGTAGAACTAGCAACATCAATTCAGTTTGGGACACACTAATTTTGAGGTTTGTTTAACAAGTAAATATGGACAAGATCTTTTCCAAGTCCCATTCCATTAGTTACTTCTGCTACAAAAAGGTGCATCCATATTATTGAGACTAGTAATTATACCTCATTTAAACACAAAATATCACATTTTTTCATTCATCAAGTACTTGAGTGGTTACTTTTGTAAGGTACTATGGGAGATACAATGAGCCATGAAACCCAGTTCCTGTCCCCATAAAATTTACATTCTAGGGACGCTGAGTCGGTTAAGTGTCTGCCTTCAGCTCAGGTCATGATCCCAGGGTTACGGGATCGAGTCCCACATCAGGCTCCTTGCTCAGCAGGGAGCCTGCTTCTCCGTCTGCCTGCCGCTCACCCTGCTTGTGCTCTTTCTCTCTCTGACAAATAAATAAATAAATAAATAAAATTTACATTCTAAAATGCAAGATGTTTATAACTAACCAGAACTTGGGGCACCTGGGTGGCTCAGATGGTTAAGTGTCTGCCTTCGGCTCAGGTCATGATCCCAGGGTCCTGGGATCGAGCCCCACATCAGGCTCCTGGCTCAGCAGGGAGCCTGCTTCTCCCTCTGCCTCTCTCCCTGCTCATGCTCTCTCTCTCTCTGTGTGTGTGTCTCTCTCTCTCTCTCTGTATCTCTGTGTCTCAAATGAATATAACTAACCAGAACTTAAGATGTAGGGCGCCTGTGTGGCTCAGTCGGTTAAGCGACTGCCTTCGGCCCAGGTCATGATCCTGGAGTCCCAGGATCGAGTCCTGCATTGGGCTCCCTGCTTGGCGGGGAGTCTGCTTCTCCCTCTGACCCTCCCCCCTCTCATGTGCGCGCTCTCTCTCTCTCTCTCTCTCTCTCATTCTCAGTCTCTCAAAATAAATAAACAAATCTTTAAAAAAAAAAAGAACTTAAGATGTAATATGGGTATGTCCCACAGTAGAAATATAAAATGTTACAATTATTGAGAAATATTTTTCCCCTTTCCAATGAGAATATTCACACAAGAAAAATATCACACACAGTCACAAATGGGATTCTTCAAATACAAAGACCAAGGACACACAAATAATATAAATCTTACTATTTGGGGGTATAAATAAGGATAACACTAGCCATATTTCTTAGGAAGGAGTTAAACTACCCTCAACAATTATGTCTATTGTTAAAGATTAACGCTTGAATTGTATCATCAGTCAAAAGAGCATTGTTTGAAATGTTCACAAACACAACTGTTTTGGCTTACAAATGGAACTGTTTGATGTCATTTTCCCATTTCTAATTTTAAACAATTGTATATCAATTTGAAAATAAAGCTAAGCGTTTAAAACTTTACAAAGATAAAAAAATGCGTATTTTCTACCTGATATAACTGTTCTAGAGTTCCCTATAACAATATACATATTATGATAAAGTTTTAAGTTATTATGGCTACTTTAGTCGTTTTACCAGATAACTTATTTTACAGAAAGAGTCTATTAAAATGTAGTTTAGTAGGAACTTTATATTTTAAGCTGATAACATCGCACAGAAAATATAATACAAATAACTGTGAACACATAATTTGACTATAGGTCTTTAGCAGGATATAGTCTAAGGACATCAAATGGCAAAGAAATCTTTAATTGGTAAATCTGTTGTTGGAAAGAGTATCAGTATAGTAACATCAAAACTATCTTAAGTGTTTTACAGGAGATTAGATGAGTAAATATACTGATATGGTTTTGAATCAGAATTCTCCCTGTAGGAAAAAGGAGATACAAATATGAACTGCCAGAAGGTGAAGATGAATTTTGTGGTTCTGAATTTGAATTGAAGGTATCCTCTAAGTGTGTGTGTGTGTGTGTGTGTGTGTGTGTGTGTGTGCATGTGTGTATCCATTTAAAGGACCTAAAAGCAATGATACTCCAGTAGCAATGAGTATATTCAATGCCCAAATCTTGGTTTCTAAGTACCATTTGCAACTAAATTGAACCAGGACTCCATGGTAGAATGACTAATCCAGGTATAAGCAGGGAATATACAAGGTAAGCCTAGAATGTCTTATTGTACAAAAAAATAATAATGTGCCCAAATACCAAGGTGAACGTATGCAAAGGCCACAGCCACCGGCTTGAATTTGACTAATCAAATTTGAGATAATTTAATCATCAAAAAAGAATAATGGTGGGGCACGTGGCTGGCTTAGTTGGTGGAGCATAAGACTCTTGATCTCATGGGGCGGCTGGGTGGCTCAGTCGTTAGGCGTCTGCCTTCGGCTCAGGTCATGATCCCAGGGTCCTCGGATCGAGCCCCGCATCGGGCTCCCCGCTCTGCGGCCAGCCTGCTTCTCCCTCTCCCATTCCCCCTGCTTGTGTTCCTGCTCTCGCTGTCTCTCTCTCTCTCTGTCAAATAAATAAAATCTTTAAAAAAAAAAAAGACTCTTGATCTCAGGGTCATGAGTTCAAGCCTCACAGTGGGCGTGGAGCCTACTTCAAAAAAAAAAAAACAAACAAGGGGCGTCTGGGTGGCTCAGTCAGTTAAGCATCTGCCTTCAGCTCGGGTCATGATCCCAGGGTCCTGGAACTGAGTCCTGCATTGGGCTCCCTGCTCCACTGGAAGCCTGCTCCTCCCTTTACCAGTCCCCCTGCTTGTGTTCCCTCTCTCGCTATGTCTCTGTCAAATAAATAAATAAAATCTTTAAAAAAAATAAATAAATCTTAGAAGAGGAAGAAGAATGGTAACAGATTTATAACGAATAAAAAAAATTTTTTTTAAAGAATTCTTGGGTACAGGGCGCCTGGGTGGCTCAGTCGTTAAGCATCTGCCTTCGGCTCAGGTCATGATCCCAGGGTCCTGGGATCGAGTCCCACATCGGGCTCCCTGCTCAGGGGGAGGCCTGCTTCTCCCTCTCCCACTGCTTATGTTCCTGCTCTCACTATCTCTGTCTCTGTCAAATAAATAAATAAAATATTTTTAAAAATTTTTAAAAAAAAGAATTCTTGGGTACATAGTGATACTAAAATAACAGAAGAGAGGAGGAATAGCTGTTCTTTAGAGAAGATAGTCAAGAAACATGTAAGATTGAGAGAACTGGAAAACCACTATCTGGCAACCACCAATGCAATGATTGATTCAGGTAAGGAAGATCCATGGCTACTAAAACCAAGGACAGAAAAAAAAATTGTTGGAAAACAGAATATCCAACAATCTCAAAGTATTACCTCCATAGATTATTAAGTTCAAAAGGGAAAAGATAACATTAGGATGTAGAAATCTGGCTAACCTAAATGACTGATCTTAACATTACCAATAATGGGACAAACTGCCATTATTTTCTTCCTGAAATGGTGAAATGGAAAGTTTACAATATCTCCTATGTAACAGTCTTAAAAAAAATATTTAACCTGAAATTGTGGGGAAACAATCAGATAAATTCATTTTGTGAGGCATTCTACAAAACAAAATGGCCTGGACTCTTCAACAAAACTGTCAGTCTTGAAAGACCAAAAAACAAAAAACACAAAAAAAGGAAGGAGGAAAAAGAAAAGGTGGGAATTGCTCTAGATAAAAGAAAACAGGCATAACAACTAAGAAAATTCATAATCTCTGATTGGAAGGATTTTTTTTTAGAGATTTATTTATTATTTATTTGAGAGCGAGAGTGCAAGTGGGGGGGGGGGGCAGAGGGAGAGGGACAGGCAGACGCTGCACTGAACACAGAGCCCGATGCGGGGCTCAAGCCCAGGGCCCTGAGATCATGACCTGAGCAGAAATCAAGAGCTGGAAGCTTAACCGAGTGAGCCACCCAGCTGTCCCAATTGGAAGTATTTTTTAAGTATTTTTTTAAAGCTATAAGGGACATTACTGATAAACATCTGGGTAAATTCAAATTTTTTAAAACGGCCTATACATTAGATAGTATTATCAATCAGAGTTAAATTACTTGGGTGTGCACACAGCATTACAGCTATGTAGGTGAATGTCCCGATTCATAGGAGATATATGATGAAGAACTTAGGAGTGAAGTGTCAGGATGACTCCACCTTAGTTTCCAATGGTTCAGCAAGAAAAAGAAAGCATGCGATGTGTGTGTATTTAGAGAGAGAGAAAGCAAAATGAGGTATAATGTTAACAACTACTGAATCTAAATAAAAGATATACAGGTACTCGCTGTACTACTCTTTCAGTTTTTTTATAGGTTTGAAACTTTCTTTTTTTTGAAGATATTATTTTTATTTTTTTTCAAGAGAGAGTGAGAGAGCGTGCACAAGTTGGGGGGAGGGGCAGAATGAGAAGCAGGCTCCCCACTGAGCAGGGACTCAGATCCCAGGACACCAGGATCATGACCTAAGCTGAAGGCAGACGTTTAACTGACAGCCACCAAGGTGCCCTAGGTTTGAAACTTTCAAAAGAAAAATGTTGGGAGAAAAAAGTAGGGTGGAAATTAAATTGACTGATTGGACTTTATTAAGTCTAACTACTTTTTTATCCTTTCCATAAGCACTAAAAGCAAGTATGAGGTTCAGAAAGGTTTGGCTAAAAATAAAAGTAATAATCCTAACAAATAATAAGTATTACAAACCAAGCCACCATTAGTTTCCTATTATAGCTGTAGACGAAACATAATCTCTGATGAAAATACTTAAAAGAGGACATGTGTTAACTCATCTAGGACAATTATGAATCAGCAAAACTATCTTACATAATACTTACTCCAAATCCAAATATGACTAACCAAGCAAATTTTTCTCCAATTGAGATCTTTTAGTTCTAAAGATCTCTACAATGAAGATGTTGTTACAGACACACAGATAATTTCAGACCGCGTATCTATAACAATAATAAACACAAACTCTATACCAGGAATTTTGTTAACCTATGCACATATGTCATCTCATTTAATCCTTACAGCAACTCTATAATGCAGATACTATTATTATCCTCATTTTATAGATTAGGGGGAAAAAAGGCTTGGAAAGACTAAATAACTTCTACAAGGTCATATTGCTAGTAAATAGCAAAACACACCTTGAATCTAGGCAGTCTGACTCCAGAGGCCATGCTCTCTGCTCTACACATTCTACTGCTTTACTACGAAACATAAAATTTAAAAAATAAACTGACTGTATTGGTTCAACATCTATCAAAAGTTACACAAAGGAGACATTTCAAGGAAAAATCAAGAGCATGTCTTTCTTCCCTAATACACATTTAAATTTACATATACACTAACTGAATGAAGTTAGAATTTAACCAGATGCCCAGTTTATTGCCCATAATCCCACATGAAAATAAAGATCATATACCTATTCGTATATGGTTGAATATGTTACATATAAATTCAGAACAAATACCAACATATTTCCAAATACTTTCATCTAGAACTTTATCCCTGCTCACTCAAGAAAAAATAAAAAACACTGAAAAAATTTGTTTCAGGTACACCATTCCTCAAGTATACTTAATTCAAACAATGACATAAAAGAAAAAAATAAGAAATTAGCCTTGAAAACTGATGCCACCATAAAAAAATATTAACAAACAAACCATGTCCCCCCAAACCTGGTCTCTTATAGTGTTCTCTCAATGAAGTGTACCACTATCCATCCAGTTACATAAGCCAAAAAGCTAGGCACCACCTTCCTCTCCCTCATTCCTCACATCCAGTCTATCACCTAGTTCCACCTCCTAAATATCTCTAAATCCACTCACTTCCATCTTCACCACCATCTTGCCCAGGATATTATCATCTTTTCCTCTGACCTCTCCCTATCCACACTGTTGTCCCTCTTGTAAACAGTTTTTCCTCTGTATAACATCAAGTCCTTTCTCATAGCACTTAAAATAACTGGGAACTTTAAATTTCTTTCAACATTTGATTTATGTCTGCCTCCCCAGTTATACAATATGTTCTATGAGGGTAGAAATTGTATTTCCTCACCATTTCATCATTGTGACCTAGGAGACTGCCCAGTTAATAAATAAATGCTAAATGATTGAATGCATGTCAAAGACTGCAAGTTTATTTATAAACAGAAAGAAATCGTTATAAGGTCCACCAACCATAAGGAGTACTTTATTTCATCATTTCTAAATCATACATTTACATTTTAACTCTGAAAATAAATACATCTTATAGTTGATGATCTTTGTTACATTGGCAATATTTTTTTCTTTCATACTGGTTCATAAAACAAAGGTGCATCTTGGAATTTTTTTTTTAAATCTCATGATTTGATGAAATAAGTAAATCAATAACACACCTGGTCCACTCAGTTCAAACTTGGTAATCTAGCCTCCCTTTCTCCTTTGGCCACCACACTACTCCCAACACTGAATATTAACAGAACCTACCGGTTCTTTCACCAACAGCTATCAAATCTATTCCTTTCTCCCAGTCCCACTAAAATAACACTAGATCTATCTAATTCCTCCTTGCTACATCTCTGAACTCTTGTCATAGCTTCATTCATTTAAATATTTGTTTCAAATTCAACCAAAACTGTGCACTTGTGTGTGCAAGGAACTAAAGATACAAAGCAGTCCAGTTATCTGTCCCTCCCTCTCTTTTCTCTCCCCTACAATTCAGAATTTTCTTCTTTTTAGGCGTCAAGCTAGAATCACTTTCCTCCCAGTTTCTACCTACCAGATCTAGTCACTACTTTAGTTCTAGATTAAATCTCATCTTCTTCATTAAATCATTCCTAGTTCATCTCTCTTTTCAACTTTAACATTCTAAAACACATAAAATCTAATACAGCATATTGGTTGTACTTGCTGCTTCTTGAAGGCAAGGTTTACATCCCCCCACACATTCTGCTAATAGTGTAAGCTCCCCAAGAGCAGGGACTTTTGTCTCTTTTGTTCACTGTTATATCTCCAGCAACAGATAACATATATCATGTACCAAATAACAGCTGCTTCAAAAGGTACTTATCGAATTAATGTCCCTTATATATTCCAGGATAGAGAACACATCTTTGCAGCTGTGGTATAGTGGGAAGAGTCAAAATGAACTGGACTAACTAAAGAACTTGAACTGTTTGAGCTTCAGTTTCTTCATCTGCTAAAACGTAAACAATGTTCACCAGCTCACTGAGCTGTTACATTGATTCAATGCAATAATGCTTTAACAGCATCCAGTATAGAGCTGAGGACAAGAGGATGCTCTCAAGAAATGTTTTGATGATTTGTCTTTTCTTTTTTTTTTTTTAAGATTTTATTTATTTGAGAGAGAGCACAAGCAGGGGGAGCAGTAGAGGGAGAGGGATAAGCAGACTCCCCGCCGAACAGGGAGCCCGATGCAGGGCTTGATCACAGGACCCCAGGATCATGACCTGAGCCGAAGGAAGATGCTTAACGACTGAGCCACCCAGGTGCCCTTGATGATTTTTCTGACAATAGTTAAATAGCAAGACGTATTCAATAAATGCTTACAAAATGAATAAAATCTCAGGAAAAATTTCAAAAGTTTGCATAATACCTAGCCTCTTATCGTTTATCCAATCAAGAATTCTATGAGTGAATTAAATCTGAAATATAGGGGCGCCTGGGTGGCTCAGTCATTGGGCGTCTGCCTTCGGCTCAGGTCACGATCTCAGGGTCCTGGGATCGAGTCCCACTTCGGGCTCCCTGCTCCGCGGGAGGCCTGCTTCTCCCTCTCCCACTCCCCCTGCTTGTGTTCCCTCTCTCACTCTCTCTCTCTCTCTCTCTGTCAAATAAATAAATAAAATCTTTTAAAAATAAATAAATAAATAAATAAATCTGAAATACATATTCAGCTCCAAATCATAAGCATGGCTGAAAACATTTCTGACTAATTAAGAATAATTCCAATTTGACAGGGTACAGGTATTTATATTTTACTGACATGTATAGATTATATTTCACTGCTTAAAGAAGAACGAAAGTTTTACTATTAGGATTTCCATAGTGCAATAATCAGAATAAAAGAAAAACTGCAAACTTATTTGAGTTACACAGTCCCCATAAAGCCAGGAAGTACAAAAATTTCTGTCTTGGGGCGCCTGGGTGGCTCAGTTGGTTGAGCGACTGCCTTCGGCTCAGGTCATGATCCTGGAGTCCCGGGATCGAGTCCCACATCGGACTCCCTGCTCAGCGGCGAGTCGGCTTCTCCCTCTGACCCTCTTCCCTCTCGTGCTATCTCTCATTCTCTCTCTCTCAAATAAATAAAATCTTAAAAAAAAAAAAAATTCTGTCTACAAAATACTAGTGAATAGTATACAATGCTGTTTTACCACCTGTATCAAAATATAGAAAAATACACCATGGGGCGCCTGGGTGGCTCAGTCAGTTAAGTGTCCGCTTTCAGCTCAGGTCATGATCCCAGGATCCTGGGATCAAGCCCCACATTATGCTTCCTGCTGGGCGGGGAGCCTGCTTTTCCCCTCTCCCCCATGCTTGTGCTCTCTCTCACTATCATCTCTCTCTCTCCCTCTCAAATAAATTTTTTTAATATTTTATTTATTTATTTGATAGAGATAGACACAGCGAGAGAGGGAACACAAGCAGGGGGAGTGGGAGAGGGAGAAGCAAGCTTCCCGCCGAGCAGGGAGCCTGGTGCAGGGCTCAATCCCAGGACCCTGGGATCATGACCCAAGCGGATGGCAGACGCTTAACGACTGAGCCACCCAGGCACCCCTAAATAAATAAAATCTTTAAAATATATATACCACAAATAATTACAACAAATAAATTTTTCAACATATTTGCATTCCATTTTACAGAAAAAGAGCATTAGTTAAATGGTTTTTAAACTTTTTTTTACTCCGTTATACAATTCCTTATATTGGCTAATTTTTAACTTTAAACCGTTCCCAAAATTTTACAGATAATGAACTGATAATTCAATATAGCATCAGATTATTGTACCAATTAGAAACTCTTCCTTGTTCAGTAAAGAAGCTTTATTAATTTGTAAACTGGAACATACATAGATTTTACCTTTCAAAGCTTTTCCAATCCCTCTGGGTACTTTCAATGACTCATAATCTAATTACAGATCATAAGCAAGCAAGAAGGAAAGGGCATTTCCTTGTGTCTATCTGCTATTAACTGACACAAAATCATTGCAAATTCCACAGGGGGCAGATGTCCCTACTAAGAACAGAGGGGGGAAATATCCTACCTAAGTAAATCAGATACAAAGAGCTGTAGGACAAGGTATTCTCCTCTAACTATAGAGCAGCAGCAAATCCCTTGTGGGAAAATAATCAACACAAAACGAAAACGGAAGCCAAAGAAATCTTAAAGAAATAGAAACCCTATAAGCAGAAGTATGCCGAGGTGACCACTGACGAATCTCAGATTCACCAGTCATCCTAATAATGTATTCGAACTTCCAACCTCTAAAGCCCTTAGATGGGACGGAGGTGGAAGCGTTGAGGATGAGTGAGAACCAGATAAAGGGAGTGAACGTTAATGTCTGGATGGAAAGGCATTAAGATATTCAGGCGAGGGTGTTAAGGTCTGCATAAGTAACAAAGGCCAAAAAGGAGGAAAGGTATTAGGAATGAGAATACTGAGACCTTCAGAATCTAATTTTTGGTTTTGATTTTCATTTCTCTCTCTCTTTTTTTTTAATGGGAAAAAGTTAAACGGATGCGATAGCTTAGGGGACTAGAGGTCGTATCTGGAAAACCAAGAAAAGCTACAAGGAGAGGGGAACAGCTGCCTACAGGAAGGCTTACGGTTTGTTAGGTTTGGAGCCCAGAAGGGCCAGGGGTCAGAAGACAAATCACACTAGAAAGTAGATGAGGGAGGCGCCAAAATCCTCAAAGAGAGCCTAAACAGTTGGCCACAGGATCTCCACAGAGGGCAGTGTCCCCCAAAAACCCGGTCATTTGGGGACCAGAAACACTAAGTCCCAACCTTCTCCTGACTCCGCTAGGCTCAAATCGCCCCTCACCGAAATAGAACTGGAGAAGTGTAAAAAATGTGCAGGAGCCACCAACCCGGGAAATGTTCCAGCTCTAGCAGCAGCCGCCCCAAAAGCAGCCAGTACACACGCAGACGCTCCGACCTCAGCGCCGCAGCCACAGACCCTCGAGCTCCCCGGCCACCGTAGTAAGAGGAAAGGCCTCCCCCTTCGAACCCAGTAGGTCAGCCACTTCCGGGGCACTAAATCCTTTTGATTAGTCGTAGCAACACGAACAGCCCACAGAGCCATGCTCCACTTCATCCTTTTTCCCCACTGTTCGCCACCCCAGCCCCTAGGTCACCAATACGGCAAAGCGCAGAGCCAAGGAAAAGTATCTATCTGTAATTGGTGTCTCTGATAGACAGTCCACGTTACGCGTGCTTTGAGTTCCCGCGGGACAATTGGACTTCAACTCCCAGCGTGCCACGCCACGCCACGCCCCCTCCTTTGGCACCAGAACTACAAGACCCGGTATGCACTGCGCCCCCTCGTTCTTTGCTCTCCTCCTGACAGCCGCAGACCCGAGGTGTGATTTCAGAGGAGTCACTAAATTCCTTAGAAAATGTAGACCCACATTGATAAAAATGCCGCTATTCTGTGCTTTCCTGTTGTGAAGGTTCTCTAAGCCAAGCTATAGTTGAGACTGTAGGTAAATACTTATAAAATTTTAAGGAATGTGTGCATTTTCCACATTCCGATTTTTTTCAAGGATTGAAACTCAGGACAGTATAACGCTTTTTATGAAATGGAAATTTTTATCCACACTCATAAGGAGTATGATACTAAATTATTGCAAAATGTAATCCTAGGTCGTTTTGCAGTATTGAAAGATTGTGTTGGAACAAGGACTGCCACACATGCTCCTGAATTGCATAAGAAATCATAGTTAAGAGCAGTGAGTGAAAAAATAACAGTCTGTATTGCCGGACTGTGCGCGCACATGGCAAAGGAAATCTTTCAGAATGCCGAGTTGAAAGTTCAAAATTAAATTTTAAAATGTTTTTCACTTTTTTAACGTGTTAATGGTTTGGATTATTTTCTTTATAACTGGAACTATTTATTTTCTATTATGTGGTAAGGCAACCAAGTAACCAGTCACACAAAGGATATAGCAAGATCATAAATGTAACATTTATTAGAGTGAACAAAACAAAATAACTGTTTTCTTGCCTCATTAAATAGCCTGTGGTTCCATATTTTAAAATACAGAACTTTGTTTTGATTTCTTAGGACAGATAGCATGTATCAAACAAGCTGTCTAGATGCCTTTGTGTTACTTTCATAAAGATTTAGATTACCAAGAATGAATATATATTTTTTTAATCTTATTTATTTATTTGACAGAGAGAGACACAGCGAGAGAGGGAACACAAGCAGAGGGAGTGGGAGAGGGAGAAGCAGGCTTCCCGCTGAGCAGGGAGCCTGATGTGGGGCTTGATCCTAGGACCCTGGGATCATGACCTGAGCAGAAGTCACAGAGGGAAACTGTATTCTATAACATCGACAAGGCATCCACTGCTGTACAAGCTGCTTTCCAACTACAGTGTGCTAAATTATGCAGCACTAGCGAGTAAATATTTAAAATCTATGATCACAGAAAACAATCTGCTGCTTTCCATACTCATGCAGCAACAATATGAATGCAGTAAGAGAAACCTTTCCATTGGAATGATTAGAGGTAATGATAAACTATAATTAGGTTATCTGTTATTCATAACTGTTTGCAGTAAATAAATACATAATTGCATCCACTTATTAAAGATGTTATTAAGGAAGCTTTTAAAATATGCTAAATAATTGATATGCATATTCTAAAGTAATTTCAATGATCAATTGTGTAAATGAACATGAAAGAGGGTTTAAAGAGTACATAATTTATGTAACAGACTTTAGGTTTTAAAAGGAGATTCTTGGCAGCTGCAATACTCAGCAATATTCTCTCCTCATTTTTAAATGTCTTTGACTTTCCAATTCAGCCAATTGCCAAGCACAGGAGAGTTAAAACTGGACAAGATATTCATTTCAGTTCAACAAATACACAGTTAGTGCTGCTAAGGACAAAGCCCTTTGTTTAACCACTACAGTCTATTTCTGAAGCACAGAGAGTTTTGATAGTTGGGAAAGATTTAAAAGGGAATTGATCAGAGAGCCTTATCAGAATAGAAAACGGAAAGTAAAATATATGTAACATAATCTACTAATAATCACTTATGCATTTGATTAATTGGAACTCTATACTAGCTAATATACCTTCTAAGAGGCAGGAGCCACATCTTAAATATTTGTGTCCCTCTCAGCTCTAACACAGTACTTAGTTCAGAGTAGCTTGCTCTCCATAAGTGTTTGTGGGAGTTCAGAGTGATGTCTGAAGCCCTGACACTCCCTTCTTATTCACACTATGTAGTTTTTTTTTTTAATATTTAGTTAATTTATTTATTTGACAGAGAGAGGGAACACAAGCAGGGGGAGTGGGAGAGGGAGAAGCAGACTCCCCGCAGAGCAGGGGGCCCGATGCGGGGCTCGATCCCAGGACCCTGGGATCATGACCTGAGCCAAAGGCAGATGCTTAACGACTGAGCCACCCAGGTGCCACCATACTATGTAGTTTTAATATAAGCTATTTTTAACATCCAAGCTTCGTTTTCTTAATTAGTAATTCAGATTATATAATAAAACAGGTATTAAAACCAGAATATTTCATTAATCAGAATGCACTCAAAAACATGAAAGAACATTTATTGCTCTGTGTGTGTGTGTGTGTGTAACACAACATTTATTTTAAGTGTCAAGACCTTTCTAAAATGTCATTATAGGGGCGCCTGGGTGGCTCAGTTGTTAAGCGTCTGCCTTCGGCTCAGATCATGATCCCAGGGTCCTGGGATCGAGCCCCACATAGGGCTCCCTGCTCAACGGGAAGCCTGCTTCTCCCTCTCCCACTCCCCCTACTTGTGTTTCCTCTCTCGCTGTCTCTCTCTGTGTGTCAAAAAAATAAATAAAATCTTTTAAAAAATAAAAAATAAAATGTCATCATATCCCAGGCATATACTTTGAAACCATACCAGCCATCCTAGTAACATTGATTGTGATACAACTCAAGATTTTTTTAGTAAACTTTTAATCCTTAACTTCTACCAAGTGTACTTTATCCATTTCTCTTCCAAACCCAAGGAGAGATGAAAGGTCTGTTTAACAAGTAAATGTGTAACATGAATCCCTGATCAAGAATATTATCTTGAGATAAATAGAGCTCAGCCCTTGATGAGAACAATAACTTATAGGCCTTCAAAAGCTAAAAAAATATATTTTGAGGAAAACTTAAAACCTTTCCTCCTTTCCAAGTGACCTTATTTCCATCACCTCTCCTACATCTTCAATCTCTTTTTATTTCTCCACTGCCCTCTGTACCTCAACCTAGCTACAGAATCCCATAATTTTGAAAGTGAGTTCAGTGGATTCAGCTTCCCTCCTAAATGCAATATTACTCCATCCTCCTTTTCATTACATAGCCACATTCAGCAAGTGCTGCAAAGTAAACCTTAGTCTTGAAATGCCGCGCGCAATCTGGCCACAGCTTGTATCTACCAAATACCCAGCACTGTGCTAAATCCTGGAAATATGAAGAGAATTCAGATAGGAAAATTATGGTCCCACAATACAGTGTGATAAACATTATAATAGAGGTATGGACAAGGTATTAAGAGAACAAGGAGTGTCATTTACTCTCAAATTGAGGGACCTTAGAGGAGAAAGTCCTGAGATAACTTAAATGACAAAAATAATTCACCAACTGCAGAAGAGGGAGGCTCAACCAATGTAGAATAACTCATAAATTCATTACAGCTGGAACATGAGAGTGAGGGAGTGGTAGGATACAAAGCTGGAAAGATAGACTGGGGCTATTTTCTACAGGGGTCTTGTGTACTATGTTAAGAATCTTGGACTTTGGGTGCCTGGATGGCTCAGTTGGTTAAGCGACTGCCTTCGGCTCCGGTCATGATCCTGGAGTCCCAGGATCGAGTCCCGCATCGAGTCCCGCATCGGGCTCCCTGCTCGGCAGGGAGTCTGCTTCTCCCTCTGACCCTTCCCCCTCTCATGCTCTTTCTCTCTATCTCATTCTCTCTCTCAAATAAATAAATAAAATATTTAGAAAAAAAAGAATCTTGGACTTTAACCGGGTTATATAGGGAACCATTTAGGGAATGACATAATTAGATTGCATTTTAGGCTGCAGTGTTATGGAGAATGTCTTGGGCTGAAAAGAACAGTTAAGATAATTGTTTTCAAAATTCATATTAAAAAATGGGAAATCTGAAGTAAATAGTGATTTAAAAAAAAACAAAAGAATTGGTCAGAGATATTAGGATAATAGAATCAAGAGGAGGTATGAGGGGGAGAAGGAATCAAGAAGGACCCCCAGGTTTCTGCTTTTCCAACTTCCATATGTTGAGTTAGGAATGGTTGGGGCACCTGTCTGGCTCACTCAGAAGAACTTGTGGCCCTTGATCTCAGAGTTGTGAGTCTGAGCCCCAAACTGGGTGCAGAAATTACTTGAAAATAAAATTTTTTCTTTTTTAATCTAAAAAAAAAAAAAGCAATGCTTAAAGAATTGCCAGATGGCTATATCCAGGAGGCAGTTAGATATGAAGCTTAAGAGAAAGATTTGAGCTCAACGTATACCTTTGGGAGTTACCAACTTTAGATGATGGTTGAAAAAATGGGCATGGATAAGATTTTTTTGTTTGAAGAATTTATTTATTTATTTGTCAGAGAGAAAGAGAGAGAGGGTGAGCGACAGGCAGAGGGAGAAGCAGGCTCCCCACTGAGCAAGGAGCCCAATGCAGGACCCGATCCCAAGACCCTGGGATCATGACCTGAGCCAAAAGCAGATGCCCAACCGACTGAGCCACCAGGTGTCTTTGGGCATGGATAAGATTGTGAGCTAGGAAGATAGGGATGTAAGCTCATAACCCGGGAATGAGTCAAGGTAGAGAATTGTATATACAAATGTCTCAAAATCCTTCATGGGACAGGATTTTTACATAAAGGCAGAGGATTACAGAATGAAGAGAGAGCTGAACTCATCTCTGAACCTGGTGTGCATGAATAAATGAGAACAAAAAGACAAAAACAAAAACACATACATTCAAGAAAGTTGCAGAGAGACCGAATCCAGAGACAAGTCAGCATTCAATAAGACCAGGAGGTGAGGGGCACCTGGATGGCTCAGTCGGTTAAGCATCTGCCTTAGGCTGGGGTCATGATCCCAGGTTCCTGGGATAGAGCCCCAGTTGTCCACGGGCTCCCTGCTCAGCTGCTCAGCAGGGAGTCTGCTTCTCCCTCTCCCTCTGCTGCCCCCCTCCCCTCCCTCTGTGCCCTCCCCACCCCCATCCCTGCTCCTGCTCTCTTTCTCTCAAATAAATAAATAAAATATTTTTTTTTAAAGTCCAGGAGGGGCGCCTGGGTGGCTCAGTCGTTAAGCGTCTGCCTTCAGCTCAGGTCATGATCCCAGGGTCCTGGGATCGAGCCCTGCGTCGGGCTCCCTGCTCTGCGGAGAGTCTGCTTCTCCCTCTCCCGCTCCCCCTGCTTGTGTGCACTCTCTGGCTGTCTTTCTCTCTGTCAAATAAATAAAACCTTAAAAAAAAAAAAAAAGTCCAGGAAGTGAATTCTGTGAGGAGAATCATGTTGTAGCAAATTAGAGCATGAGAGAAGGAATGGAAAGATTTCTAAGGGAGAAAAGTAGTAAGAGGATTGGGTCAGGGGAAAGGGAAGCACAGGTGAGAGCACAAAAAGAAAGATGATGACGAAGGATGACAGGAATATGAGGTATATTCACCAGCCTCAAGGTTTCAAAGCAGAAATTCTATATAAATCTGAGGTTCACCCTGTGTGTAGCTTTCAAGACTCTTGGCAGCAGAAGGTGCAACTGACTTGCTTATACTCGCATCCTTGTTTTATAATGGATTCCACATCCTCCTTACAGCCCAGAGCTTCTGGGCAGCGATATTCCTTCCCCAAAGCCTACAAGGCATAAATTATGATTTGCCTAAAGTTTAGACTCTAACCAAACATTGTGGCCTATTTCTTTTGGTTTAGGCATGAACATGTGGCACAATTCCAGGCAATGAGATGTGAAGGAAAATTTGCTAGGGAGCTTCTGGGAAAGGTTTTTGGTAACAAAAAGCAGTTCTCTTAAAAAAAAAAGGGGGGGGGCGCCTGGGTGGCTCAGTTGGTTAAGCTACTGCCTTCGGCTCAGGTCGTGATCCCGGAGTCCCGGGATCGAGTCCCGCATCGGGCTCCCTGCTCAGCGGGGAGTCTGCTTCTCCCTCTGACCCTCCCCTGTCTCATGTGCTCTCTCTCTCTCTCTCTCACTCTCTCTCTCAAATAAATAAATAAAATCTTAAAAAAAAAAGCAGTTCATGCTGTACACCCTGGTCATAGCAGCATTATTCACAATAGCTAAGGGTGGGAGCAGCCCAAGTGTTCATCAACAAGTAAATGAATAAGCAAAATGTATAGAGACACACAATGCAATATTACTCAGCCTTTAAAAAGTAAGAAATTGTGATACATGATACAACATGAATGTACCCTGAGGACATTATACTGAGTGAAATAATCCAGTCACAAAAAGACAAATACTGTGTGGTTCCACTTACATGAGCTATCCAGGGCAGTCACATTCAGAGACAGAAAGTAGTGGTTGCCAGGGGCTGGGGGAGGGGGGGAATGAAGAATTATTATTTAATGGGTATAGCGTTTCAGTTTTGTAAGATGAAATGAGTTCTAGAGATAGATGGCGGTGATGGCTGCTCCACAATGTGAATGTACTTAATGCTTCTGAACAGTGCACTTAAAAATGGTTAAAATAGTAAATTTTATGTTGTGTATATTTTGCCACAATGAAAAAAAAATTGGAGGGAAAAAAAAGCAATACATGCCAAGACCATTTAATGGCAAAAGAATAGTCTCTTCAACAAATAGTGGTGGGACACCTGGATTTCCACATGCAGAAGAATAAATTTGGATTCCTAACCATATGATATTCCCATACCATATTTAAAAATTAACTCAAAATGGATCAAAGATCTAAATATAAAGGTTAAAATAATAAAACTCTTAGAAGAAAAAATACGGGTAAATTTTCATAACCTGGTTTTAGCCATGGCTTCTTAGATGTGACACCAAAGCACAAAAAAGAAAAAAATGGGTAAGTTGGACTTCATCAAAACTTAAAAACTTTCATGCATCAAAGGACACTGTGAAGGAGGTGAAAAGATAATCCACAGAATGGAAAAAATATTTGCAAGCCATTTATCTGATAAAGGTTTAGTATCCAGAATATACGAAGAACTAACAGATGAGAAACAAAAAGACAACAACCCAATTAAAAGATGAGCAAAGGACTTGAATAGATACTTCTCCAATAGATACATACAGATAGTCAATAGCACATGAAAAAATGCTCAACATCACTAATTATATTTTTATGATAAGTAAAATGTGTTTTTTATGTTTAAGCCTATATATATATATATATATATACACATATATATACACACACTTAAGAGTAATATATAATGTTCAAAACTGCAAAATCTGGGCGCCTGGGTGGCTCAGTTGGTTAAGCATCCAACTCTTGATTTCGGCTAAGGTCATGAGATCCAGCCCCACATTGGGCTCTGCGTTGAATGTGGAGCCTGCTTAAGATTATCTCTCTCCCAAGACAATTATCATATGATCTCACTGATATGTGGAATTTAAGAAACAAAACAAGGATTATCTGAGAAGAGAGAAAAAAATAAAACAAAACAAAACCAGAGAGGGAGACAAACTATAAGAGACTCTTAATCATAGGAAAAACGAGGGTTGCTGGAGGGGAGGTGGGGAGAGGGATGGGGTAACTGGGTGATGGACATTAAGGAGGGCATGTGATGTAATGATCACTGGGTATTATATAAGACTGATGAATCACAGACCTGTACCTCTGAAACCAATAATACATTATATGTTAATTAATTGACAAAAAATTCTCTCTTTCCCTCTGCCCTTTCCCCAGTTCACACACTCTCTCTCACTCTCTCTCAAAAAAATAAGAAAAAAGAAATTGCACAATGTTACACCAGTCACTGCATTAGATATGTGTTCTGTATAACAAATTACCCATTTCTTAGTGGTGTTGTTTTTGGTTTTTTAAGTAGGCTCCAGGCCCAACGTGGAGCCCAACATGGGGCTTGAACTCACAACCCTGAGATCAAGACCTGAGCTACGATCAGGAGTTGGACTCTCAACCAACTGAGTCACCTAAGCACCCCCATCTCTTAGTGGTTTTAAAGAACAACATTAATTATTTCACAATTTGGCGGGATTAGGAATCTGGGCATGACTTAGCTGGGTTCTCTGCTTCCTGGTTTCTATCAAGGTTGTAATCAAGGTTATGGCCAAGGTCTGTGGACCCATCTGAAAGCATGACTGGGGAAGAATGTGCTTCCAAGTTCAATCAGTAGTTGTTGACAGGATTCAGTTTTTTGTTGCACTAAAGGCCATAGTTCCTCACTGGCTATTGGTCATAGCCACTCTCATTTCTTTGCCTCAATAGCATCTTGTTTCTTTTTTTTTTATTCTTTGTTTTTAAAACTTTTTATTTATTTATTCATGAGAGACAGAGAGAGAGAGAGGCAGAGGGAGAAGCAGGCTCCCAAGGAGCAGGGAGCCCGATGCGGGACTCGATCCCAGGACTCTGGGATCATGACCTGAGCCGAAGGCAGACACTTAACCATCTGAGCCACCCAGGTGCCCGCA
Source organism: Eumetopias jubatus (assembly GCF_037043125.1). Lineage (NCBI taxonomy): Eukaryota > Metazoa > Chordata > Mammalia > Carnivora > Otariidae > Eumetopias > Eumetopias jubatus. The sequence goes on from NW_028274810.1 coordinate 56,052,272, forward strand.
TCTTGTTTCTTTAAAGTACATGAGCCAAGAAGGCGATAGAGTCTGCTAGCAAAATGGATGTCATTGTCTTTTAAAATCCAATCATAGAAATAACATCTCATCACTTTTGTTGTATTCTACATATTAGAATCAATGTACTATCTGTAGCCCACACGCAGGGAGAGATGATTACAAAAAGGCATACAGTGGTGCCTGGCTGGCTCAGTCGGTGAAGCGTGAGACTCTTGATCTCAAGGTTGTGAGTTCAAGCCCCACACTGGGTGTAAAGATTACTTAAAAATAAAATCTTAAAAAAAAAAAAACCAAAAAACTGAAAACAAAACAAAGGGGCATACATACAAAGAGGTGGGGATCATTGGAAGCCATTTTAAAAATACCTACCACAGTCACCTTATACAATTGTTGCAAATACCATGCTAATTCATAAGTACCTTGCAAGGAGCCACAAAATGGAATAGGAACAGAAGCAACAAAGTGAACGACTAGCTTTATGGTGAAATGATTCCTTGCTATTCAAGAATCTAGTGCATTCATGCTTTCTGAGAGAAAGAATTTGACAAGGTAATTGTCTTTTTTTTTTCTTACCTAAGCATTTTGCCACTCAAATCCTCTCCATACTCTGAAGCAATGTTTTTCTTTGATATTGCCACCAACAAAACCCAAAACCACTACCTTTGAACACAGTTGCATTACGCAGAGCTCAGGATGTAAGAATCATTTCTTTGGGGGCTGAACATTATTAGTAACAAGAACAAATCTTTTGGGTGCGAGGTTGTACTGGATTAGTACTGAGAACCAGCAAGAGAATGATAAAGCCGCTCTTGTGTTTTTAGCATAATATGCAACCCTCTAAGGCATGGGGACATAGGACAGTGATTCCTCTTTCTTGGGGCTAGTGGCATAACTGATGTGTTTAAGGCACCTGGAACCTAGTAGGCAGTAAATATTCTACTCCTTGGCTAGTCTAACATTTCTCAACTTTTAGATGATTTGAACTCTGGTCAGTGTGACTTCAAAATTCACAATTTTCTTTCTCTCTTTCCTTATTTTAATTCCTTCTATTCTTGTGAAAGTTAACCATTTTTCCAATTATTTTTTAAAAACTTATGCTCTTCCTTCTACCTTACACTGCTCTCCAGGGAAGAACAGCAAGTTAAATACGACTCATAAACATTACTTCTGTTAAAAATCTTAGCCTGACTCAATTTCAGGTTCTTCTGAATCTAAATATAGTTTCTCTCTCTCTTTCTTTGTTGATAGAAAATTATTAACTATTTTGGGTGTTAGGAGACTCAGAAATTCAGTGAGCCAGGAGAAAGAGGAAAGAGTCTAATACTGGCAATTTGTCACTTGAACCAAAAACCAGGTCTCAAACTTTGAATTGGGCAAAGATTCAAATAGTAATGTTTATCAATAGTTCATAATAACATGGAAATGTGCTTTATGTTTTAATTGCAAATGAAAAAAGCTCGATAAAAAATTATGCTTGTAAAATAATCACAACTCTTTCAAATGAAAAACTACACTTAGAAGAAAAGATATCAAGATATACAGATTAAAATATCAACAGTAGTTGCCTTTAGATGAAGAAATTTTTTTTAAAGGTTTTATTTATTTATTTGACAGAGCGAAAGAGCACAAGCAGGGGGTGCTGCAGAGAGAGAGGGAGAAGCAGACTCCCACTGAGCAAGGAGCTCAACGTGGGGCTCAATCCCAGGACCCTGGGATCATGACCTGAGCCGAAGGCAGATGCTGAAGCGACTGAGTCACCCAGGTGCCCCTCTACATATATATTCTGATTTTTTAAATAACTTAGGTCTTTGAAGAGCCTGGGTGGCTCAGTCAGTTAAGCATCTGACTCTTGGTTTTGGCTCAGGTCATGATCTTGGGGTCGTGATATCGAGCCCCTCACTGGGCTCCCCGCCCAGCATGGAGTCTGCTTGAGATTCTCTGCCTCTCCCTCTTCCCCTCCATCTGCTTGTGCACACGGATGTGTGCACTCTCTCTCTCTAAAATAAATAAATAAAATCTAAAATAACCTAGGTCTTTGATAAAAATTCAAACATTAAGGAAACATACTACAGTCGAGATAATGACCCCTAAGAATCTGATGCATGATTGTAACTTTTTATGAATATATTAAAATACTATTACAAACATTTGTTAATATACTGAATATGTAATGGATTGCCTACAATGCGTTAGGCACTATTTTAGGGGCTTGGGTTGTATCAGTGAACAAACACAATGATTCCTCTTCTCAAGGAGCTTACATTTTAGTTGGTTAAGATGGAACAAACAAAAAATAAAATAGGGACACCTGACTGCTCAGTCAGAAGAGCATGCCACTCTTGATCTTGAGGTTGTGAGTTTCAGCCCCACATTGGGTGTAGAGATTACTAACAAAAATAAATAAACTTTAAAAAAATAAAATAAGTAAATTATGTAGAATGTTAGAAGATAATAAGTCAGGGGTGCCTGGGTGGCTCAATTGTTAAGTGTCTGCCTTCAGCGCAGGTCATGATCCCAGGATCCTGGGATCGAGCCCCGCATTGGGCTCCCTGCTTCACAGGGAACCTGCTTCTCCCTCTCCCACTCCCCCTACTTGTGTTCTCTCTCTCTGTCAAATAAATAAAACCTAAAAAAAGAAAAAGAAGAAGAAGAAGAAGGTAATAAGTCTTTTGGAGGTGGAGGGAGGAAGAAAAACAAAGGATGGGAGAAAGGCCTGAGGGATAGATTGTAACTTTAAATATGGCACTGGAGGGGGGAGCCTGGGTGTGGCTCAGTCGTTAAGCATCTGCCTTCAGCTCAGGTCATGATCCCAGGGTCCTGGGTTCGAGCCCCATATCAGGCTCCCTGCTCAGCAGGAAGCCTGCTTCTCCCTCTCTCACTCTCCGAGCTTGTGTCCCTTCTCTCGCTGTGTCTCTCTCTGTCAAATAAATAAAATCTTTAAAAAAAAATCTATTAAAAAAATAAATAAATATGGCACTGGAGGTAGACCTCATTTAGAAGGTGACATATGATTGAAAATTTAAAGGAGGTAAGGGAGGAAGGCAGGCAGATAGAAGGGAACAGCATTTAGACAGAAGGAACAGGCAGTGCAAAACCCCTAAGGTGGGAATGTGCCTCACCTGTGCACTTCTCTAGTCAGAAAGGTCTGTAAGTATTTGGAAGCTAACAAGCTCACTGTGGCAGATAGTTCTCCTACATTCTAATTTTCACTTAAAATCTCAAATTTTATTATCAACAAAAAATATTGTGTAGTTTTTATTGAAGTAACAGGTATACTTCATTCGTTTTTGAAAAAAATTCTGTCAAATGCCAAAGTCTGAATAAACATAGTTTGCCAGTTACTCTTTCATGTAAAAATGGTGTTTCAAGAAAAAATTGTCTAGTTTAGCTGGCAACTCAAATAATCACAGACTTCTTTTTTTTTTAAAGATTTTATTTTATTATTTATTTGAGAGAGAGAGAATGAGAGATAGAGAGCACGAGAGGGAAGAGGGTCGGAGGGAGAAGCAGACTCCCCGCAGAGCAGGGAGCCTGATGCGGGACTCGATCCCGGGACTCCAGGATCATGACCTGAGCCGAAGGCAGTTGCTTAACCAACTGAGCCACCCAGGTGCCCAATAATCACAGACTTCTGCCTCCAGAAGTGTGAGACAGTAGATTTCTGTTATTTAAGCCACTAAATTTGTGGTACTTTATTTATTATGCCAGCCCTAGCAAGCTAATACAGCATACAATAATTTATGAATTATGTATATCTTTCTTTTTTTACTAATTCAAATATTCCCAAGTCATCAACAGGATGTACAAACATGTATAATAATAATTAAATTCAATCATCTTTGATATGTGGATGACATTCAGTTATATAAAACCATACTTAAAATTTTCAACTTGTTGTTATAAAAGTATTTTTTGGCAAGGTAGGAAGATGGAACATTATAGTTTTAGCTCTTATGTTTAGGGTCTTTTTTCTGTTTTTGCTTGTTTGCTTTACATTTAAGTCTTTGATCCATTTTGAGTTCCTTTTGGTATATGATAGGAGGTAAAGCTTCATTCTTTTGCATGTGGATTTCCAGTTGTCCTAGTTCCATTTGTTGACAAGACTATTCCTACACCTGAAACTAATAATACAGTATATGTTAACTAAATTGAATTAAGTAAAGAATTTTTTAAAAAGACAAGACTATTCCTTCACCACTAAATTGTGTTGGCATTCCTGTTGAGAATCAATTACCTATAAATATATAGGTGTATTTCTGGAGTCATAATTCTATTTTTTTTAAAGACCTTACTTTTTTTTTAAGATTTTATTTATTTATCTGACAGAGAAAGAGACAGTGAGAGAGGGAACACAAGCAGGAGGAGTGGGAGAGGGAGAAGCAGGCTTCCCGTGGAGCAGGGAGCCAGATGCGGAGCTCGATCCCAGGACCCCGGGATCATGACCTGAGCTGAAGGCAGACGCTTAATGACTGAGCCACCCAGGTGCCCGTTAAAAACCTTACTTTTAAGTAATCTCTGCACCCAACGTGGGGCTCGACCCTGCATGCTCCACCGACTGAGCCAGCCAGGTGCCCCTCTATTCTTTTGAAATATATGTCTATCCTTATGCTGGTACCATATTTTCTTTCATTACTGTAACATTGTGATAAGTTTCAAAATTGGGAAATGCGAGTCTTCCAATTTTGTTCTTTTTCAAAATTGTTTTTGCTGCTGCCATTTGCTTGCATTTCTTTAAGAATTTTAGGATCATCTTGTCAATTTCTGCAAAAAGAAAGTCAGCTAGAATTTTTATAGGAATTGCATTGTATCTGTAGTTCAATTTCAGGAGTCTCTCTATAAGCCATAGTAGTGCTGATTACATAATATAAAAATATATTTTTGTATCTGGTTATAGTTAAGAGTATGGACTGCGTTGGGGCACCTGGGTGGCTCAGTCATTAAACGTCTGCCTTCGGCTCAGGTCATGATCCCAGGGTCCTGGGATGGAGCCCCGCATCGGGCTCCCTGCTCGGCAGGAAGCCTGCTTCTCCCTCTCCCACTCCCCCTGCTTGTGTTCCCTCTCTCGCTGTGTGTCTCTCTCTCTCTCAAATAAATAAATAAAATCTTTAAAAAAAAAAAAAGAGAGAATGGACTGCGCAGCCAAATTACTTGAGTCTTAATCCAAGTGCTGACACTTATTAGGCGTTTGACTTAGGGGCAAGATATCTAACTTCTTTGTGCTCAGTCTTCTCATCTACAAAATGAGGATAATAATAGCACCTACTTTATAAGATTGTTGTGAAGATTATAAAAATAATATAAGGAAATTACATGGGCCAGTGCTAGACATATATTGTCTGCTCTTATTATACTCACTTTACTAAACAGCATATACCTTATCATCATCATTCTTTGTGTAATAGCCAAGTTGGCTAAATTTTAAAGAATAACTTCTAAACATGGGTATCTGTGTTTCAGGTTATAACTATTATATTAAAGATATCTTCCTTCATACAAATAATAGCATGAAAGTTGGTCACATTAAATTTATCCAAGAAAATGTATCATAGTATTACTTACAAAGTATATTCAGCATAAAAACCTAGTGAATTAAACAGATTTCAATGAGCTGCCAGTAGATGGCTCTCTTAATTTGCTGTTTTATTTTCAGTTCAAATTTGTGCTTTTCCCAGGCAAGTCACAACCATCAAAAAACCCTGCTAATGGGGTAGAAATGATTCCCCAGAAATTAATCCATTTGTCTATTTTCTAGAAGGACTTAAAATCCACAGTTGTATTCATTTGCAGAGGAACTCTTCAGAAGATAGCTGTGGGAGTTTGTTGTTGTTTATTTTTTTTTAAGATTTATTTTTATTTATTTGAGCAAGAGTGCAAGAGCAGGGCACAGAGGGAGAGTCTCAAGCAGACCCCACGCTGAACTCAAAGCCTGTCACAAGGTTCACTCTCACAACCCCGAGATCAGGACCTGAGCTGAAACCAAGAGTCTGACGCCCAACAAACTACTTCACCCAGGTGCCCGGTTTGTTGTTGTTTAATGAATAAAACCTCAGGAACACTTTGGGTAATGTTTTAATCAGAGACAAAATTTTTGATTATTTTTACATGTCATGATATATGGATGAACCTAATTTATTTTTTAAATTTTTCTTGGAAAATGAACTTTTAATTTTTCTTTTTTTTTAAGATTTTATTTATTTATTTGAGAGAGAGAGAGAACAGAGGGAGAGTGAGAGGGAGAAGCAGACTCCCCACTGAGCAGAGAGCCCGATGTGGGGCTTGATCCCAGGACCCTGAGATGATGACCTGAGCTGAAGGCAGACGCTCAACCGACTGAGCCACCCAGGCACCCCGAACTTTTAATTTTTCTTGCTATCTCATTTGTTTATAACAAAGTCAGGTAATGACTTATAAAAATCCATCTTTTCTAGGGACATCTGGGTGACTCAGGCAAGCGCCTGCTTTTGGCTCAGGGGATCGGTCCTGGGACTGAGTCCCACATTGGGCTCCTTGCTCAGTGGGGAGCCTGTTTCTCCCTTTGCCTGCCGCTCCCCCTGCTTGTGCTCTCTCCTGCTCTCTCTCAGACAAATAAATAAGTAAAATCTTTTTTAAAAACCCATCTTGGATTTTGGTTAAGATCGTTCTATTTCTATGACATTTTACCTTTCTTTTACTGTGATTAATGGCATTTATTAGTTTTGCTATTAGTTCCTTGAATGTTTAAAAATAAAGCTATATTTTATTCTACAAGATATTTGTTGCTATGACAGATATATCCAGATATTCACCAGTTAAACCTTTTAACGTGTAGAGTTTATAGCTCTACCCAATGTCTCTGCAAAGTTCTAGAACATAAGTTCTAGATTATCTTCAGATTATATCTCTAAACTCCTAAATATACCTGTGCTCTACAGTTGCTATCCTAAGCAAGTCCAGGGGGAAGCCCAGTCTCTTCATTGCTTTCACAAAAGACCCACTTACATGGAAGCACTTGATGAAGATCTGTAGAATCCTAAAGAGAAGTCACAGGGCAAGGCTTTTGGTCTTTAATTAGGACAATCTTTTGATTTTACTTCCTATATCCTCCTCTTTACTTCTCTCCATTTCTTCCTATATAACCAGAATTTAAAAATAAATTCAACCCTGTTATTCATAGGTCTGCCAAGTGTTAGACCCTTCTGCCAAGAACCCCTGCCAAGTTCTTCAGACCCTTCAACTGACCCCATGGGTAGCTCTAAAGCTGAGATGGCCTTTCAGACATGTCTTGAATCAAGGCAAGAGGCCGGGGCTTGGAACCCCTCATTGATCAGTCTGGAGGCAAGTTATTCCCAGAAAGGAGGCATAACCTGGAATGAGGTGCCTCCCTTTGTCTAAGGGTAATTCAGAGAAAGACTCAGCTTTGAGCTATCAGCAGCCAACACTCCCAAAATGCAGGGAGAAATCAGTGCTTCCATCCTAAAGGTGGCATCTGGGCAGTGCACCACAGCAATCTACCTCAGAGTCCATCTTCAGAAAAAGAAAATGAGGCCTAAACAGCAAGACATAAACCCAGAAAGAAATGGAGAGACCCAACAATATTATTTGAGTAGCTCAGCTTAGCTCTCTCCATGGAATTCCTAGTTACAAGAGTCAATAGATTCCATTTTCTGCTTAGGCCATTTAATATTGGGTTTCTGTCACTTGCAACTGAAAGACTCTGACTAATGATACCGTATGTTTAAAGAAAGCAATAATCATTAATTTCTTCTTTCAGCACTTACCACAATGTTATATTATAATTTATTTGTTTACACATCTATCTTTCTAGTTAGACTGTAAATTCCCTATACGATCACATTTTATTCATCCATCTCTAGCATCTATAGCAGTGCATAAATAAAGGAGATAGTGAATAAATATTTATTGAATTAATGAGTAAGGAAATACCAAAATGATAGACAATGCGTAGGTATAGACATGGATGAGTTCACAGGGCTCATTAAGGAAAGTGTAGTCAAAAGTTTGTTTGAGGGACGCCTGGCTGGCTCAGTCAGAAAAATGTGCAACTCTTGATCTCAGGGTTGTGAGTTCAAGCCCCTTGTTGGGTGTAGAGATTACTAAGAAAAATAAGCATGGGGCACCTGGGTGGCTCAGTCGGTTGAGTGTCTGACTCTTGATCTCAGCTAAGGTCTTGCTCTCACAGTTGTGAGTTCGAGCCCCACACTGGACTCCACACTGGGCATGGAGCCTACTTAGACCGAACTAACTAAATAAATAAACAAACAAGCAAACTTAAAAAAAAAGTTTACTTGAAAGGCATAATATTTGTCCTCTCTGATTTCACATTTCCTCTCTTAGTTCAGTCTAAACTGGAATTTAACCCAAAATACTCAGATTCTTTAACATCAGGTAGCTTAAGTTTGATGTTTAAACTAGGTTTAGTAGGGTGCCTGGGTGGCTCAGTTGGTTAAGCGACTGCCTTCGGCTCAGGTCATGATCCTAGAGTCCTGGGATCGAGTCCCGCATCAGGCTCCCTGCTCAGCAAGGAGTCTCCTTCTCCCTCTGACCCTCCCCCCTCTCATGTTCTCTCTATCTCATTCTCTCTCTCAAATAAATAAATAAGTAAATCTTTAAAAAAAAAAAAAACTAGGTTTAGTAGAGGGTGCCTGGGTGGCTCAGTTGTTAAGCACCTGCCTTCGGCTCAGGTCATGATCCCAGGGTCCTGGGATCAAGCCCCGCATTGGGCTCACTGCTCAGTGGGGAGCCTGCTTCTCCCTCTCCCACTCCCCCTGCTTGTGTTCCCTCTCCGGCTGTGTCTCTCTGTCAAATAAATAAAATCTTTAAATAAATAAATAAATAAAATAAACTAGGTTTGGTAGAATGCTCATTTCTTCTTAAAATATACTTTTTTGCCTTCTCTCTGATTCTGGGTTCCATGTTCATTCTTGGTCTGTGGATTTGTTCACTGTGTATTTGCTCTCAGGCCCTGTGCTGGACTCTGGAAATATAGCAATGAGTATGATAGAAAGCCCTGCGTCCAGGAACTGTATATTCTTTAAAAGGAAGGCAAATTTTAAACAATTGCAAATGTATTTGTATTATGGGAGTGTATAACAAGGGAGGATAACCTAAATTGTGAGATTAGGGAAATTGTCCCTGAGAAAATGACATTTCTACAGAGATTCAAAGGAAGAATATATAAGTTAGCTCCCAGAAGTCCCCAACATTTTACTGTGTCTCATTGTCCTAAGGTAATCAGTATGATCAGAGGAATAGATGAATTCACTAATTCAATAAGTGAATCAGTTATTTTATTAATTCAATAGAAATTCACTAAGTAGCTAAGCTCACAAGAATCCACTTCTGGAACTGAAGGTGAGATTAATCTCTCCAAAATTATATGGTTAAGAGTAAGAGAGAAATTTTTCCCAAAAGGAGATTTTTGGGTGCAGCTACAGAGAAGAAGTGGGAACAGATGTTGGGCAGTAAGCACAAGCATCCCATCATAGGCAGCAAGACTTGATTCAGAAAGCCAGCTAGAAGACCTTTGCAGTAATCCAAGCGAGAGATGACTTAAGGAGAGGCCAAAAAGGGTTGACAGAATGGATAGGACTTGATAATTAATTGGCTGAGAGAATAATAATTGGAGAGACTATTCAAAGATGACTCCAAGATTAAAATTTTTTCTTGCCCAGCTTTGACATAGTTAGCCTAGATGTCTTAAGAATTTCCTGGGTGAGGGCACCTGGGTGGCTCAGTTGGTTAAGCGTCTGCCTTCGGCTCAGGTCATGATCCCAGGGTCCTGGGATCGAGCCCCACATCAGGCTCCCTGCTCGGTGGGAAGCCTGCTTCTCCCTCTCCCACTCCCCCTGCTTGTGTTCCCTCTCTCGCTGTCTCTCTCTGTCAAATAAATAAAATCTTAAAAAAAAAAAAAAAAGGGCGCCTGGGTGGCTCAGTTGGTTAAGCGACTGCCTTCGGCTCGGGTCATGATCCTGGAGTCCCGAGATCGAGTCCCGCATCGGGCTTCCTGCTCGGCGGGGAGTCTGCTTCTCCCTCTGACCCTCTTCCCTCTCGTGCTTTCTATCTATCATTCTTTCTCTCTCTCTCAAATAAATAAATAAAATCTTTAAAAAAAAAAAGAATTTCCTGGGTGGGTCCATGAATGAGAAAAGATTTCCCTACCTTATCATAAAGTTCTTTTTGGATGTTTTCTAAACTATCTTTATAAATATTTCCCTTTAGAAACCCTTTAGAGTTCTCGGTTGTTCTTCTGGACCCTCATATGCTTTTCTACAGGGTATTGCTTTTCTGAACCATATTCACTAATCAAACATTAAGCCTCCTTCTACCTTAGCTTCTTTATGCACTATATTAAGCAAGCATCTGACCCCTTAATATTAACCATTGGCAAATGTGTTGAAGTTGGACATTATGTTTTTAAGATTTTATTTATTTGTCAGAAAGAGAGAAAGAGAGGAAGAGGGAACACAAGCAGGGGGAACAGCAGGCAGAGGGAGAAGCAGGCTCCCCAGAGAGCAAGGAGCCTGATGCAGGACTTGATCCCAGGACCCTGGGATCATGACCTGAGCCTAAGGCTTAACCGACTGAGCCACCTGGGTATCGCAGAAATTACTTTAAAGTAGTTCTTTTAAATAAAAAAAAAAAAAATAGTATACCCACTAGGGTGCCTAGGTGGCTCAGTCAGTTAAATGTGAGGACTCCTGATTTTGGCTCAGGTCATGATTTCAGAGTTGTGGGATCAAGCCCCGTATCCAGTTCATTGCTCAGCAGAGTCTGCTTGATATTCTCTCTCTCTTTCTCTCTCCCTCTTTCTCTCTCTCCCTACTTGCACTCTTTATCTCTCTCTAAAATAAATAAATAAAATCTTTAAAAAAATTAGCACACCCAAAATTGTAAACATAAATTGTGATGGCTACTCATCTGATGATTCCCCTGTGACTCTATTTTGTAAGAGATTCCAGATCCCTGGTCACAAATGTAAAGCACATGATCTGGACTGGGTCAGCTCACGTTCCTTACTTCCCTAGCCACAATGATTCATCCTAGGGATGGGCTTATTTTTCCTTCCTAGAGATTTTTTATACTGAAGCTGAGAAAAAGATACTCACCTTTCTCTAAAATAACTAAGCTTGAAAGAATACAATTTTTTAAATTTTTTTAAAAGATTTTATTTATTCATTTGACAGTGCAAGAGGGAACACAAGCAGGGGGAGTGGGAGAGGGAGAAGCAGGGTTCCCGCTGAGCAGGGAGCCTGATGCGGGACTTGATCCGGGGACTCCAGGATCATGACCTGAGCCGAAGGCAGACACTTAACTGAGCCACCCAGGCACCCGGGAAGAATACAATTTCAAATCTCTTTGCCTGTGCACTCTTCATGAATTCAGATCATCTAAAGAAGGAAAAATTAACAGCAGTGTGCAAAAAGAGACACAAGATATGGAAAGAGACAGAGAAAGAAACAGAGGTAGAGAGACAGAGATCTTAAAATCAGGGAGCATTTATATCCCTAGATGCTGCTGTCCATGGAGGCAGCTCAAATTCTGACCTTTCTATAGCTTGCTCATATGTTCTAGAAGGGACCCCAAGTGCCAGCCCATGACAGGCACTCTAAAAATGTTGAGATAGAGGACTTTACTTTGGACCAAGATGAAGTAACAGGGACCACATTCACCCTTCCTTCCAAAACAATGAAAAAAGTAGACAAAATATAAGAAAAATGGTTTTTAGACATTGGACATCAGGCAATACAGGATAGTATGATTTCAGGGTACCTGGCTGGCTCAGTTGGTGGAGCATACAACTCTTGATCTCAGGTCATGAGTTCAAGCCCCATGTTGGGGGTAGAGCTTACTTTAAAAAAAAAGGGGGGGTGCCTGGGTCCTTCATTCAGTTGGGCATCCGACTTTTGATTTCTGCTCAGGTCATGATCTCTGAGTTGTGAGATTGAGCCATGTCGGGCTCCGTGCTCAGTGGGGAGTCCACTTGAGATTCTCTACCTCTCCTTCTCCCTCTGCTTTCTCCCCCTTCTTTCTCTTTCTCTCTAAAATAAATAAATAAATAATTTTTTTTTTTAAGATTTTATTTATTTATTTGACAGAGGGAGCAAAAGAGCACAGCAGGGGGAGCTGCAGAAGGAGAGGGAGAAGCCGACTCCCTGCCAAGCAGGGAGCCCTATGTGAGAGGCTCTATCCCAGGACCCTGGGATCATGACCTGAGCGGAAGGCAGATGCTTAACCATCTGAGCCACCCAGGCGCCCTAAAATAAATGAATAAAGGGAGGAAACAAACAAAGTGAGCCCTATGAATACCTCTACTTACTGTCTGGAGAGAATTTCCATACTGCACTGCACAGAGGGGGAGCCCACGTGGAGTCTATGGTCTCCCTGAGTTGAAAAGATAGAGCCGGGGTCATGAGAGGACAAGGCAGCTAGAGTTTTCAGGGCAGCATACCAGAGAGGAGATTGCTGCATAGAGAGTGTGCTGGGACGATCTGCAGAGGGTCTACCTCTATTGCTTAGCGGAGTATTGATCAGAGTATGGATATAAGGAACTAAGGTGGAAACTAAGAAAAAAAAATCTTTATAATTTTCTTTGAGCGATCTGTATTTCAACTTGAGAAATAAATGATAAATGTATCCTTATAGTTTCCAATGAACAAAACCTCTAATGGTTTTTAAACAATTACTGGATGAATGTGAATCAATCAATTCTTCCCTGTTCCTTAAGCTAGTTGTGGCCAGATTTCTCTTGCTTACAACCAAAGAATGTTAACCAATACATCTTATAATTCCACTTCCCAGAGTTTATCTTTAAGAACTAACAAAGGATTTAAAAGATTTTGGTTATAAGAATGTCTATCATTTTATTTTATTTTTTTTAAGATTTTATTTATTTATTTGAGAGAGAGAGTGAGAGAGAGAAGGATGTATATCCCCAAGAATGTGTATCATTTAAAAAAAATTAAAGAATGTCTATCATTTTAATATCTATAAATCTCAGAAATGAGGAGTGCCTGGGTGGCTCAGTCGGTTAAATAGCCAACTCTTGATTTTGGCTCATGTCATGATCTCAAGGTCATGAGATCGAGCCCCATGTGGGGCTCCATGCTCAGCAGAGAGTCTGCTCAAGATTCTCTTTCCCTCTCCCTCTGCCTCTGCTCCACCCTCCTCTCACTCTCTCTTTCTCTCTTGAATAAATAAATAAAATCTTTTGGGGCTCCTGGGTGGCTCAGTCATTAAGCATCTGCCTTCAGCTCAGGTCATGATCCCAGGGTCCTGGGATCGAGCCCCACATCTGGCTCCCTGCTCTGCCGGAAGCCTGCTTCTCCCTCTCCCACTCCCCCTGCTTGTGTTCCCTCTCTCACTGTATTTCTCTCTCTCTGTCAAATGAATAAAAATACAATTCAAAATAAAAAAATAAATAAAATCTTTTAAAAATATAAATAAATAAATCTCAAAAATGAGAAACAAAACAAAGATTATCTATGCAAATTTTGGTAAAACAGTCTATAAAATACTACGTAGTAACTAACATGACATTTTAGTTTCTTATTTGACATAGAAATATGTTTATGATATATTGATGAATTTTAAAAGGCAAGTTATAAACCAGCATGTGTAGCTTTTTATTGTACTATGTATATATACATATAAAGTGTGGATTTATCTTAAAATGTTAATAATTCTTATCTTTGGCTGTTACAGTTCAGGTAGTTTTTATTTTCTCTTTTTTTTTAAGTATCTGTACAGGGGGCACCAGGGTAACTCAGTCAGTTAAGTATCTGACTCTTGATTTCGGCTCAGGTCATGATCTCAGGGTCATGGGATTGAGCCTGTCCAACTCCATGCTCAGTGCAGAGTCTGCTTGAGGTTCTATCTCTCCCTCTCCCCCTGCTCTCACTCTCTCTCTAAAATAAATTAAATAAGTCTTTTTTTAAAAAAGTATCTGTATATTCTGATTATTCTACAACAAATTTGTTTCAACTATTAGTTTTTAATACCTGTCTCCTTAGTTGACCCCAGAGTTTCTGTTTTTGATCTAAAGTTTACCTCTGAATTCCAGTGTATTTGCAAAGCAGAGGAGATTGACACACTTTTAGCCAGTTAAATAAGTCCTTTCCTGCTCAGATTACAAATTCCTCCTCTATCTCCAACTCCTTTTCCAGAGCTCTAATCATTGCATTTGTGCAACATAACAGCTCTATACAATGTGCACACACTGCAGGCACAATAAAAATTGTTAAGTAGATGGTTATTCTCTCAATAATATCCTAAGACAAAAATAAAAAATAAAAAAATAATATCCTCTTTCTGCCCGTGGACACCGCAGAGTAAGCATCATTAAAGTCTCCCCTCCCACCGCCATCATGTCTAAGTCAGAGTCTCCCAAAGAGCCTGAACAGTTGCGGAAGCTCTTCATCGGAGGTTTGAGCTTTGAAACAACCGATGAGAGTCTGAGGAGCCATTTTGAGCAATGGGGAACGCTTACGGACTGTGTGGTAATGAGAGATCCAAACACCAAGCGCTCCAGAGGCTTTGGGTTTGTCACGTATGCCACTGTGGAGGAGGTGGATGCAGCCATGAACGCAAGGCCACACAAGGTGGATGGAAGAGTTGTGGAACCAAAGAGGGCTGTCTCAAGAGAAGATTCTCAAAGACCTGGTGCCCACTTAACTGTGAAAAAGATTTTTGTTGGTGGCATTAAAGAAGACACTGAAGAACATCACCTAAGAGATTATTTTGAACAGTATGGGAAAATTGAAGTGATCGAGATCATGACTGACCGAGGCAGTGGCAAAAAGAGAGGTTTTGCTTTTGTAACATTTGATGACCATGACTCTGTAGACAAGACTGTCATTCAAAAATACCATACTGTGAATGGCCACAACTGTGAAGTAAGGAGAGCCCTATCTAAGCAAGAGATGGCTAGTGCCTCATCCAGCCGAAGAGGTCGAAGTGGTTCTGGAAACTTTGGTGGTGGTCGTGGAGGTGGTTTTGGTGGGAATGACAACTTTGGTCGTGGAGGGAACTTCCGTGGGCGAGGTGGCTTTGGTGGCGGTCGAGGTGGTGGTGGCTATGGTGGCCGTGGGAATGGCTATAACAGATTTGGTCATGATGGAAGCAACTTTGGAGGTGGCGGAAGCTCTAATGATTTTGGCAATTACAACAATCAATCCTCAAATTTTGGACCCATGAAAGGAGGACATTTTGGAGGCAGAAGCTCTGGCCCCTATGGTGGTGGAGGCCAATACTTTGCCAAACCACGAAACCAAGGTGGCTATGGTGGTTCCAGCAGCAGCAGTGGCTATGGCAGTGGCAGAAGGTTTTAATTACTGCCAGGAAACAAAGCTTAGCAGGAGAGGAGAGCCAGAGAAGTGACGGGGAAGCTACAGGTTACAACAGATTTGTGAACTCAGCCAAGCACAGTGGTGGCAGGGCCTAGCTGCTACAAAGAAGACATGTTTTAGACAATACTCATGTGTATGGGCAAAAAACTCGAGGACTGTATTTGTGACTAATTGTATAACAGGTTATTTTAGTTTCTGTTCTGTGGAAAGTGTAAAGCATTCCAACAAAGGGTTTTAATGTAGATTTTTTTTTTTTGCACCCATGCTGTTGATTGCTAAATGTAATAGTCTGATCATGACGCTGAATAAATGTGTCCTTTTAAAAAAATAATAATAATAAAATAATAATAATAATAATATCCTAAGACAGAGATGTTGTATAGTCAAAGGTATATGTTTAATAAAATGGGGCCAGAGAGGTTTTAAACTTCTACCAAAACACATTGAAGCAGCTCAGTTATTAAGGCTTACAAATGTTTTCCAGTGCCTGGCTGATCTAATGCTTTGGCAAATATTGAAAGTGACCTATATCCCCAGGGGGAAGCATATTACATGTAATAATTTGATGTCCCAGATTTTCGAGAAAAGACCTGATTTCTTCCTTTCTTTTGTTTTTCCACAACAAAGGTCATTCCTTTATTGGATTTTAGCTTTTATGTCTCTGAAAGATTTTTCCTATAAATGAATTCATGCATTTATTTTATTTTTATATTTTTTAAGATTTTATTTATTTGACAGAGAGACACAGCGAGAGAGGGAACACAAGCAGGGGGAGTGGGAGAGGGAGAAGCAGGCTTCCCACCGAGCAGGGAGCCCGATGCGGGGCTCGATCCCCTCATGACCTGAGCCAAAGGCAGACGCTTAATGACTGAGCCACCCAGGCGCCCGTGAATTCATGCATTTAAATAAAAAAAATCTTTTGCTAGTTTACAAATCCCAATTATTAATTTAAAAAAAATTACCAAAGCATCAGAGTTGGAACAACTGATCCTCAGGTAGGGTAATGTGGTTTTTTGGTTTTTTTTAAGATTTTATTTATTTATTTGACAGAGAGAGACACAGCGAGAGAGGGAACACAAGCAGGGGGAGTGGGAGAGGGAGAAGCAGACTCCCCGCTGAGCAGGGAGCCCGATGTGGGGCTCGATCCCAGGACCCTGGGACCATGACCTGAGCCGAAGGCAGATGGCCAACCGACTGAGCCACCCAGGCGCCCCAGGGTTAATGTGGTATTGATGACCCCAGCAGGATCGAGGAGAGATTTGAATATTGTGGATATTAAAAATCTGTTCACGCTTTGGTAACCACAAGAAACTACCACGTGAATTCCCAGACAATTTGCACCATAACTACTTCTGCCCTAAATTATAATCCCAGATATGAAGCTAACTAGCTAGTATAAAAGAGGCTCAGTCAAAATTTTGTTGCTTTCATATCTTCATCTCTCAAGTAGAATTTTAAAAAAATGAACTATCAGCCTTGCTGGGTTGTTTTGAGGATGAAATGAAATACTCAATGCACAAGTGATCTGAAAAACATTGTTTTTGCCAAGGAGTCCTTGGTTAAAATCTTACTATGGACATTAAGAAATAAAACACAGAAAAGTTGAGTTGCCCTGGTTGAAGAGGGTATGAAGGACAGAAGCCCATCATATAAATTTTAAATGTGACTGTTGCTCCTTCCCATGTTTTCTAGGGAAAAATAAGAACAAGGAAAAAAAATAAAAGAATAAGAATCATAATTCCACCACATAGAGAACTGTGGATGGACAATATTTTTCCAAACCCTAAAGTTTATCTTCAAACAAACTTGAGCAGGTAACTGGTTGAACAGAATGAAGTCTTTTCCCATTGTTCCCTGGGGCTGGGCTAAGTGAGATTCCAGGCCAAGGGTCAACTTAAGGAAGGCAGATTTCATCATCAAGTCCAGGAGGCAATGAAACCTATGGCCAGAAAGAGGAGACAAAGGCCAGAAGCTGCTGGAGAAGGAATCTGAACGAAGAGCTAGACTGAAGTAAGACTAGAGAGCCCTGGATAAGAGTTGGAAACAGGGCTAAAGTTCCTTTAGCATGTCTTTAATTGCCTAGCAGCTGTAACTTCTTAGTTCAATCAGACTAGTATAAGGAATCCGTGTTACCAAGGGAATTAACTTAAGAATGTGGCCATTTTGTTAAACTTACAAAACTGGCACTGGATTTTTGGTTAAAGGTTACTATAGGAGCAACTGGGTGGCTCAGTCCCTTGAGTATGGAACTCTTGGTTTCAGCTCAGGTCATGATCTCAGGGTCATGAGATCGAGCACCGGGTCGGGTTCTGTGTTGAGCCTGGAGCCTGCTTAAGATTCTCTCTCTTCCTCTCCCTCTCACTTCTCCCCCCACTGCTCACAGGCACTGTCTCTCTCTCTCTCTCTCTGTCAAAAAACAAATAAAAAACCACGTTATTTTGAATATACTTTGAATTATAAAGGTAAAAGATAATTTTTGTATATTTTTTTCATTTAATTGGGATGATTTTCAAGTATCTGCAATTATGGTAATTGTAAATTAAGGCATTAAGAATTTATTGGAGGGGCGCCTGGGTGGCTCAGTCAGTTGGCCGTCTGCCTTCGGCTCAGGTCATGATCCCAGGGTCCTGGGATTGAGCCCCGCATTGGGCTCCCTGCTCAGCGGGAAGCCTGCTTCTCCCTCTCTCACTCCCCCTGCTTGTGTTCCCTCTCTCACTGTGTCTCTCTGTGTCAAATAAATAAATAAAATTTAAAAAAAAAGAATTTATTGGAAAAAAAATTTATTGGTAAGTACCATATATATCCCCATTCCAAGAAATATGATGAGTGAATAAGGTTAAAATAAATGCTTTAAGGTTTAAAAAAAAAAAATGAGTAGGATTAGGGTGAATATTTCCAAATACCCCTGCCTTCTGCTACTTTCTTATAACTCCAGGGCAAGAGAAGGAATATAACTTGAAAGAACTATGGTAATGCCCAAATAAATTAAGACTTTTCTATACCAGTTGTTTATAAATATTATTATTATTTGATCTATTTTTCCCTCTTTACCAAATCTATAAAATGATATTAAAATATTAAAACCATTTATGAATCTGATTATCAAGTTAAAACATTTGTCTAGAACCTTTCAACTTATGCACACAAATGTTCAAAACCTTTCAGAAACATTTGATGATTGCTCCACATCTTTCATTACCGTCCTGCACATCTTTAGCCACTCTTTACTCTAGGAAGTCCCTGACATACTCAGACTGAGCTAAATGCCCTTCTATGTGCTCTAAGTCCCTCTATGTATACTTCTATCATTTCTACTTACCACCTGTGTTGAAATTATCTGCTTATAATCTGTCTCTTTGGCTCAATTGTAAGCTTGTATGGAAATCCTCCACAAACCCCAGAGTAGATTGAGTACCCCTATTATAAGGCTCCACAATTCCCCCTGAGGGAGAAGCAGGCTCCCCGCTGAGTAGAGAGCCTGATGTGGGACTCGATCCCTGACCCTGAGATCATGTCCTGAGCCAAAGGCAGACGCTTAACCGACTGAGCCACCCAGGCGCCCCTGGGAGAGAGAGTCTTAAGCAGACTTCGTGCTGAGCACAGAGCCCAATGCAGGACTCCTCTCACTACCCAAAGATCACAACCTGAGCCGAAACCAAGAGTCAGGCGCTTAACTAACTGCACCACCCAGGCAACCCCCTCTGGTTTTTCTTTGTAACACTTAAGGGTATGATTATTTTTGTAACAGGGGTGGTAATTATCACTCTCCAGTACTCCATAACCATTATGGTTGAAGCTTTCCCTTACCACTATCACTTTCCTCACCGTATTCTATTTTCAAAAGATTATTTGAAAAAAAACAAAAAGAAGAAAGTTGGGTGCTTCTTGCTTCTTTATTTAAAACAATAATTTATCAGGGTTCCTGGATGGCTCAGTCAGTTAAGTGCCTTCTGCTCAGGTCATCCAGGGTCCTGGGATGGAGGCCCGTATCAGGCTCCAGGCTCAGCCGGGAGTCTGCTTCTCCCTCTGCCCCTCCCCTGCTTACGCTCTCTCTCTCAAATAAATAAATAAATAAAATAAAACCTAGAAAATAAAGTAAAAAATGAAACAATAGTTTATCTTTGTACAGAGCTTTAAAAGTTAAATGCTACTATAATACTTATAATGAAAAAAAGCATTACATTGTTCCTCCTTCTCTACTCCCAATTCCCACTTTTCAAATGCAATATTTTTTCCATTATGTTAGCTAAATATTCTTCTGGTACTTGCTTCCATCTTTCCTAAAAAACATCCATGATTGCTGCTATTTCAAGATTGCTCAGTTTCATATCTTTAGGCTTCCTGCTACAGAAGATGAAGATTAGGATTTCTTACAACACTACCCACCCTATGCCACATCACACACACATTCACATACACTCTTTTCCTCCTTTGTTTCTCCCCATATTATAACTTTTGGTCACCTCAACATGACTGTTGCAGTATACAATGATTGTACTTCCTTTCTTGTACAGTATTTTTCTTTTGGAGTTAATAATAATTGTCTTCATTGTTTGCTCAGTTTTCTATGTTCCTATAACTAATTCATCCTCAAACATTCCTCCAGAATTATAAATTTCCTCTCATAATGTTCAAATACATCAGGTGTTTGTTTGTTTTTTTTAATTTATTTAACTCATGGCAACATCCCTTGTGAAGCCCTCTGCTCTTCTGCCCCAACATGAATAGATTGTTCCCTAGCAATATTATCCGAATATGGCTCTTCTGCCCCAACATGAATAGATTATTCCCTAGCAATATTATCCGAATATGGCTCTTCTGCCCCAACATGAATAGATTGTTCCCTAGCAATATTATCCGAATATGGCTCTTCTGCCCCAACATGAATAGATTGTTCCCTAGCAATATTATCCAAATATGGCTCTGGGATCTCCATGCCTATCCTGAGGATTCTCTTCTCCCTGTGCTGGATCTCCTATTTTCTAGTATCTTTCTTCCTTATTTTGCTCCTTTGTTCTGTGGAACACATTCTCCAGTGTACATGTTAGATACAGTCTTTAAGAATGTGAACATCTACAAATGTCTTTATTCTATCCTCACACTTGAATGAAAGTTTGGCTGAGTATAGAATTCTAGGTTGAAACTATCTTCCGTGGAATTCTGAAGACATTGATTCATTGTCTTCTTGTATGAAGCACTGCTGGAAAGGGTCAATTCTTTTCTAATTCTAGCTCTGTTTGTGGCCTCCCTTTTCCCTCTTTAGAAATGCTCAGGAACTTCTTTTTGTCCCTCAAAAATGAAAATTCACATGAGACACCTTGGTGTGGGTGTTTCTAAATTTATTGTGCTAAGCATTTAATGAGCTCTCCTACTTTGGAAACATGTCTTTCAATTATGGGAATTGTGCTTAAATTACTACTTTGATAATCTCCCCTCTGTTTTCTCTATTCTTCCTTTCTGAAAGTTTTATTATTCAGATGCTGAACTCTCTATAATTTTCTTCTCTTTTCCATTTTTCATTTTTTTAAAGATTTTATTTATTTATTTGAGAGAGAGAGAATGAGAGATAGAGAGCACGAGAGGGAAGAGGGTAAGAGGGAGAAGCAGACTCCCCGCTGAGCAGGGAACCCGATGTGGGACTCGATCCCGGGACTCCAGGATCATGACCTGAGCCGAAGGCAGTTGCTTAACCAACTGAGCCACCCAGGTGCCCATTTTTCATTTATTTTTTATTTTTGGTTGTACTTTCTCAGAGATTTCCTTCAATTTTATCTTCCAATTCCTGAGCTTTTGGGATTCCACAGCCATGAATCAGTTTGCTGTTACTACCTTTTCCTCTGTAAGTTCGGATTTTAGCTTTCTTTAGACTGGAATATTCATTCTCACTTATTCATCTACTTCCGTGCTTTAAATTTTGTTATATTTTATCCTTTCCCACTCTCTTGGCTCTTCTTGGTTTATGCCTTCATAGGGATTTCAAAAGAAACCTGTGGTGAACACATGTGTTCAATCTACCATGTATAATAAGGAACTTTGTTTCTTGCTCACTAAAATAGCCATGCTTCTTCTTAAGGCATCATGGCCAGCTCTGAGTTACAGGGAAAAGATCAAGTACAAGTACAGAAAAGAAAAAACACAGATATGAATATTTCAAGATATTACCTTATAACATTTCCAAGAGTGCTGGAGCTAGCTTGTACTAGCTCAAAAGAATAGATGGTTTTATTTTCAGAAATTTTGTGAGCTAGTTGTTACACACTATTATTAAAAATTAAATAAAATAAATTTATAATGCTTATTATAACCACAACTTATGAAATAAATTATATTTTAAAAGATAATAAAGACAAAGAAAACAAAGATAAAATATTCAAAACTCATAACTTCCTATTTTAGTGAATTTTACTACTATTTATGTTTTTGAAGTTATTTACATCTATGCTATCTATATGGTGGAAATAATATATAATCTCTCTCCAACTCCATATTTAGGAAAATCATATTAGTAGCTTACTCAAAAGTGGCAATACTGGCAGTATTAATAAAATGCTACAATAAGGGTAAATATTGTTCTTTTCCTCATTTAGACTTAAGAAGGTGATAAAGAGGGGTGCCTGGGTGGCTCAGTTGGTTAAACATCCAACTTTTAATTTCAACTCAGGTCATGATCTCAGGGTCGTGAGACTGAGACCGGCATCAGGCTCTGCACTGGGCATGGAACCTGCTTACAATTCTGTCTCTCCCGCTTTTTTTTTTTTTTTAAGATTTTATTTATTTATTTATTTATTTGACAGAGAGAGAGACACAGTGAGAGAGGGAACACAAGCAGGGGGAGTGGGAAAGGGAGAAGCAGACTTCCCGCGGTGCGGGGAGCCCGATGCAGGGCTCGATCCCAGGACCCTGGGATCATGACCTGAGCCGAAGGCAGACGCTTCACGACTGAGCCACTCAGGTGCCCCGCTCTCTCTCTTTCTAAAAAACAAACAAATATATATATATTTACATATATATATAAAGTGATAAAGAAAAATATTAATAATACAAATTAAAATGGGGTGCCTGGGTGGCTTAGTCCATTAAGCATCTGCCTTTGTCTCAGGTCATGATCCCAGGGTCCTGGGATTGAGCCCCGCATGGGGCTCCCTGCTCAGTGAGAAGCCTGTTTCTCCCTCTCCCTCTGCCTGCCACTCTGCCTACTTGTGCTCTCTGTCAAATAAATAAATAAAAAATCATAATAATACAAATTAAAATTAAAAGTGTGTTTTGTCTGTAGCAGTTAGATTGTGAATAGCACCAAAAATTTTTTGTAATTTTGAAATTTTTGAAAACTAGTATCTCATTCAAGAAGAAATCACTCAGTCTTTGAGAAACAAGTGAAGTTTTGACATTCTTCTTCCTTGTTTCACTTCATCTTCATCTTTAACTTAAAATATCAACCAACATTCCGGTGGAACCACACTCATTTGTTGATTACAACCATAGGTGTGCCGTGGATTTAAGAATTCTGCAAAAATCAACAAAATCGTTTATTGAGAACCAACTGGCTATAATGACTTCACAATAAAGTGTATATTATTATTTATAAATTCTGGCTACACATTTTTATCTTAATAAAATTTAATACACACACACTTTTTTGATTTATTTTGTAGAGAGCTAGTTCTTAAACATGTATTAATACATCACTGTCTATAACTTTCTCTAGATTATAAATTACATCAGTGCAGTAATTCTTTTTTTTGATTCCCCACGCCTTATAAGGTTTCTGTTCCCTACTAGGTACTCCATAAACATTTACTGAATGAGTGGATGAAAGCTCAAGAATCTTGCCTTGTTCATTCTTATATCCAAGAGCTAGCACAGTGCCTGACACAAATCAAATCCTGAAAAAAAATGTTTGCTGACCTGAACTGAACTTGAGTCATATTCTCCTAATTCTGAAAACAATCCCATGGCAATCAAACATCAAGAAAAAGAGTGAGATGGTTTATTTTTTCAGGCACAAGGCTTGTTTTCATAGTTGCTTTGTAAGTTAAGCCACTGGCTGCAGTAAGTCCAGGATGAAAGCCAGATCTCCTGATTCCTGAAACAGTGCCCTATTCATTAGGTTCCCTGTTTCTCAGGGACACCAGTATTTTCTGACACTAATGTTGGGCAGGAGAGCTGGTTACTTGCTTTGTGGCTACAAGATTTTTACTTATGATAAACGACAATAAACAGTCAGGAGGAATCAGATAAAGATGTCTACCATTTAATGAGTACACACTACGCTCACTATAAAACTCTTGCTTTAAATCTAGTAGCTGGGGGCACCTGGGTGGCTCAGTCGTTAAGCCTCTGCCTTTGGCTCAGGTCACGATCCCAGGGTCCTGGGATTGATCCCGCATCGGGGCTCCCTGTTCCGCGGGAGCCTGCTTCTCCCTCTCCCACTCCCCCTGCTTGTGTTTCCTCTCTCGCTGTGTCTCTCTCTGTCAAATAAATAAATAAAATCTTTAAATAAATAAATAAATAAATCCAGTAGCTGGTTTCTCTCAAAAACACTGTAAGGTAGGAACTATCTGTACATTAGAGATGAAGACACTGAGTTTCAGAGAGGTTTGTGAACTTGCCTAAAGCTCACAGCTGCTTCGCAGCAATACTGGGATTCAAAACAGTTTCGTCTTTTTTTTTTCTTTTTTAAGACTTATTTATTTATTTTGGAGAGAGGAGAGGAGGGACAGAGGGAGAGAGAGTCTTAAGCAGAGCACGGAACCCAACATGGGGTTCAATCTCATGACCATGAGATCGCTACCTGAGCCGAAACCAAGAGTCTGATGCTTAACCGACTGAGCCACCCAGTTGCCCCCAGAACAATTTTTTCTTAAGACAAATACCAGTATATTTTAATTGGACAATATTTCTTAACCATCAACTATTTGTACAGCATTATTCATGTACCACTTCCAGGATTCACATGCCAATCATATTATCATTTATTTCATATTTTTCTTGGAGATTTTGTTTAGCCTAATCTGAAATAATAATATCCATGAAATGATGGGTTATAATGTTGTCATACTTTTCTAATATGTATTAACAGGAGTACATGATTATTAAAATAAAAAATTTGCCGGCTTACCACCTACAATGACCTTGGGTACTGTCAGACACATACGCTTCCCTGAGGCAAACACTGCTTCTTACAATGCTGCAGATTTAACTTGTACTTGAGCAGGAGCAAAGGTGATGGTCATATTTTTTTTTTTAAGATTTTATTTATTCATGAGAGAGAGAGAGAGAGAGAAGCAGAGGGAGAAGCAGGCTCCCAAAGAGCAGGGAGCCCGATGCGGGATTCGATCCCAGGACCCCAGGATCATGAACTGAGCCGAAGGCAGACGCTCAGTGACTGAGCCACCCAGGCGCCCGGTCATATTTTTTGGTTTGCTTTCTGTTTCCATCTTGAAATAAAAAGAAATAAATCAATCTTTTACTGGAAGGGAGGGGGAGACCCTGACTCATACTTCCTTGAGCAATTTCCCATTGCACAAAACAAGCTTTACGAAAGCTTAATCCAGGGTCACTGAAACCTTTCAGGCAACTGAATTGGAATTAAACTTGGCAAAGATTACTAAATGGCACCACTGTTAGACAATTGAAGTTTTCTGCAGCAAAAACAGAATTCAAGAAAAATAAAACCAAATTGTTGGAAAGCACCTACAGAGACAGTCACACAGAATTCAAAGATCTAAGAAAAGCTTCTTGGCATTTTGCTGCCCCAGCTGGAGTTGATAGAATTGTTTCTAGTCTTTCCTGTAAGTAAGTTGGAGGAGGAAGTAGTTGGCTTGTCTTTCTTGGCTTTTGAGTGGGAGGAATAATACGGCATTATCAGAGATAATGGCAAAAGGAAAAAGGGGGGGAAATATTTGAACTGCTGAAAAACTAAATTCATATCTCTGTGGAAGAACCCAGATTTGGCGAAGTAGATAATTTGTAATGTCCAATGCACTTCAAAGACAAAAAAAAAAAAAAAAAATTAAAGGAGCATCAGAAACTAGAGCAGACAAGACCACCGTGGTAAATAGTACAGATATTTTTTAAAGTCTGTGAAATATAAATGTCTACATTTGGTTCAGTTTTAATCTATCTCTTTTATGGTGTCTGCAAGTCCCTCCACAATATGGTTTTTACCACATATTCAGTCTTCTTACCTCAAACATATTTGGGTCCTATACCTGAGCCCAGGCCCAGGGTCACTGACATAAGGGTTTCACCTACCTCTGGACTTTAAGTAGACCAGAACTTACAAATCATAGTACTGTGTCCCTTTTATTTCTTTTTTTATCTCCTTTTGTTTCCTTTTTATTCTCAAAAAGAAAATCCCTCGTAGAATTTAGAGCTAGGAAGAGTGCTGTTTTGTTTTATTTTGTTTTGTTTTGAGGAAACAGAATCTTTTTTTTTTTTTAAGATTTCATTTATTTGACAGACAGAGACACAGCGAGAGAGGGAACACAAGCAGGGGGAGTGGGAGAGGGAGAAGCAGGCCCCCCCACCAAGCGAGGAGCCCGATGCAGGGCTCGATCCCAGGACCCTGGGATCGTGATCTGAGCCGAAGGCAGATGCTTAACGACTGAGCCACCCAGGTGCCCCTTGAGGAAACAGAATCTTTCACAATAATGAGAACTTCACAATTAAGTTTTCATCTTAAAAAAAAGTGTTCATCTTGGGGCGCCTGGGTGGCTCAGATGGTTAAGCGTCTGCCTTCGGCTCAGGTCATGATCCCAGGGTCCTGGGATCGAGCCCCACGTCGGGCTCCTGGCTCAGCGGGGAGCCTGCTTCTCCCTCTCCCTCTGCCTCTCCCCCTGCTCATGCTTTCTCTTCTCTGTCTGTATCTCTGTGTCTCAAATGAATAAATAAAATCCTTAAAAAAAAAAAAAAAAGTGTTCATCTTGCCCTGATGGTGTGGCTAGCAACCTAAATGACAAATTTCATAATTAAATAATTATTTAAATTAAATTAAATTTTATTTACATTAAATTATGTAAATTAAATAATTTCCAGTTGCTATAGAATCTTCACAAAAAAATTAGACATTATTGTTCCTCCCTTCCTGGGAAGGAGTCTAGGGGTAGGAAAGGGGAGGGTAGCCAGGACTTTGTGTTCTATTTGGTACGGTCTAGGCTTCCTTCACCTAGTTAAGAAAACATTGTTTTTGGAGACTTGTTGGATTGGCCTAAAAGAGGAGAACTTCCGGTATTAAGAGAGAAGGGGCCAGAGCAAAGATGGATTATATCCAGAGTAGGCAGTTAGGCTGTGCTAGGTCCTCTGGCTGTGGGGCTCCTCATTCTGCTTCCTCACAGTGGCCTGGACGTGGCAGGAATGTTGTTGAGCATGGCTTTCTGTGTACCTGGGGACTGAGCACTAAGCTGTAATCATCCCTGTAGTGAACATTCCAGTCGCCAAATTTGGCAGAGGGAGTAGATGCTATCTTCAGCAGAGGCAACCACCTTTGACTAGAGTGTAAAGACTGACAAAATGTGTTTCAGCAGCAAATCAGTGGATTGAGGACTCCCTATACATCTCTTCTCCACATCACTTTTCCTAAGTTACATCAGCCTTGGGTTCTTTTATAAAGAATGAGGTAGGGCCCTCTAAAAATAACTATGACTGAATTACCAACCCTGATAGATAAGAGCCCAAAGGATTTAATTTAATTGAGGAAAAATAATGAAATGTGATATTTCTTACACCATAGTTTTTTAAGTTATTTATTGCTGTGTAACAATATTACCACCAACTGAGTGGCTTAAAATATCACTCATTTGTTAAAGGCTTAAAACATTATTCATTTATAGGGACGCCTGGGTGCCTCAGTCGGTTAAGTGTCTGACTCTTGATTTTGGCTCAGGTCATGATTTCAGGGTCATGAGATCAAGCCGGGCTTGAGATTCTCTCTCTCCTTCTCCCTCTGCCCCTCCCTCTGTGCTCTCTCTCTCTCTCTCTCTCTGTCTCTCAATAAATAAATAAATAATAATTAAAAAAACTAGTCATTTATTAGGTCGTAGTTTCTCCCCATAAATCTGGGATGGCTTAGCTCAGCCCTCTGCTTCAGGGTCTCTTACAAGGCTGCAATCAAGTGCTAGCCAGGGCTGGGCTGGGCTCTCATCTGGGGTTTGACTGGGGAAGGATCTTCTTCCAAGTTCACATCATTGTTAGCAGCATTCAACACCTTGTAGTCTTTTGGACTGAGGGCCTCAGCCCCTGGGCTGTTGAGCAGAAGCTGTCCTCAGTTCCTTGCCACATGGGCCTTTCCATAAGGTGACTTACTTCATCAAAGCCAGTTCAGTCAGAGAGTCCATAGAGAACATCTGCTAGCAAGATCAAAGTTACAATCTTTTGTAATGCAACAACATAGGTTACCTTCCATCACCTTTGACATATTCTATTGGTTAGAAGCAAGTCACAGGTCCTGCCTACACTCAAGGAGAAGGATTTACACAAAGGCATGAATACCAGGAAGTGAGGATAATTTGGGGCCATCTTTGTGTCTATAACACAAATTATAGAACAATTTTAAACCTGTTATTTAAGATGTTCATGGAAAAGTGTATAATTTAAAACACAGTAATTTACATTTACCCCAATGGTTGTCATATTATCATTCTTCTTTCTCTTAGTCTTTATTTTCTTCTTTTATTTATAATATACTACTTTATTATATGTGCCTTTTCAAAACTTTCTCAAATACTTTGTGGAAAGGTGTGTATATAAATAAACATACTTAACATACTAATATAGACTAAATGCTCACATACCCCTGAAAATTCACACATTAAAACCTAATCCCAAATGTGATACTATCTGGAGGTTGGGCTTCTGGAGGTGTTAGGTCATGAGGGCAGAGCCTTCAGGAATGGGATTAGTGCCCTTATAAAAGACACTCCAGAGACTTCCTCGCCTCTTCTGTGTGTGAGTCAGAGAGATGGACATCTATGAACCAGGAAGTAGCTCTCATCAGACAGTGAGTCTGCCCATGCCTTGACCTTGGATTTCCCAGCCTCGAGAAATTTGATGATAAATAAGTGTTTGTTGTTTGAGCCACTCATTCTATGGTATTTTCATTATAGCAGCCCAAATGGACTGGGACACATATTTAATATAGAAGTACTGACTTTATTAAAGGGGAAGATAGGTCCTAAAATATATATGTAATATTTACTAAAATGAGGACAAATCTGCATAAAATAAATATGAAAAACTTTTCAACTTCATTCATAGTAAGAGAAAGGCATATTAAAACTCACTGATATACAAATTTTTGTAGGTCGGATTGGCAAAAATTTGAACACTCTGTTGGTGAGGCTTGTGGGAGAAACAGGTAAGAAACAAACTTAAGTTACAATGTTAGATGTTGATAGATGCTAGGAAGAAAATTAAAGTAGGACAAAGAATTAGAGCAACAGTCTTGTTATTTTCTGTAGATTGGTCAAGATGGCCTATCTGAGAAGGAGACATTTGGGCAGAAACTGGAATGAAGTGAAGAAGTGGACCTTCTGGGATCTACGGAAAAAGCGATTGTAAAAGCTCAGAAATGGGAACAGGTTTGCAAAATTTGAGGAACTAGAAGAAAGCCAGAGTGGCTGAAGCACAGTGAGCAAGGAGAAGAATGATGGGAAACGAGGCTGGAGAGGCAGCCAGGGGTCAGACTGGGGAGGGCTCTGTGGACCATGATAAAAACTGTTTTTCATTCTGTGAACCAAGGCCATTTGGGGGTGGAGCAGGAAAGTGAAATTATAGGCCCGAAGTGTTACAAGAATTACTGTGGTTGCTAAGGGGAGTGGGTGATGGGGAGGAACCGGGCAACAGTGGAAACAGAAACCAATGAAAAGACTTGGTTCCTATTATGCATATGAAAGAGAACTCTTGATTCCCAAGCCCATCCTCCACCCTCAACAGACCATTCCCCATTCTTTCCCATCTCAGCAATGGCCCTGCGATCCTCCAAGTTGATCACTTCTTCTCCCATATCTCTTACACCTACTTTTTTTTTTTAAAGATTTTATTTATTTATTTGAGAGAGAGAATGAGAGACAGAGAGCATGAGAGGGAGGAGGGTGAGAAGGAGAAGCAGGCTCCCCGCTGAGCAGGGAGCCTGATGTGGGACTCGATCCCGGGACTCCAGGATCATGACCCGAGCCGAAGGCAGTCGCTGAACCAACTGAGCCACCCAGGCGCCCTCTTACACCTACTTTGATCAGTACGTTCCTCTGACCTTATCTAAAGAATGCCAATATCCATCCTCTCTTTCCAGGTCCGCTCTCACTCTTAGTCCCAGCTATTTTCGTCTCACTGGGACAGCCATATCCTCTCTGCCTTTGCTTACAACCGCGACAAGCCATTCTTCGCCAGCAGCCAGATGATCTGTGGAAAATATAAATCAGATTGTGACACATGTCAGCTTGAAACCTGAAGGGTTTCATTTAGCATTTAGAAGAAGCTCTTGGAGCACCTGGGCGGCTTAGTTGGTTAAGCGTCCAACGTTTGATTTCCCCTCAGGTCACGATCTCAGGTTCGTGGGATTGAGCCCCATGTTGGATTCCTTGCTCAATATGGAGTCTGCTTGAGATTCTCTCTCTCCCTCTGCCCCTCCTGCTGTGCTCCAAATAAATAAATAAATAAAATCTTTAAAAAACAAAACAAAACAGTAACATCGATACTTCTTGTCAGTCTTTTCATAAGCCAGCTTAAGAGTACATCTCTAGGGCGCCTGGGTGGCTCAGATGGTTGGGTGTCTGCCTTTGGCTCGGGTCATGATCCCAGGGTCCTGGGATCGATTCCCGTGTTGGGCTCCTTGCTTCTTGGGAGCCTGCTTCTCCCTCTGCCTCTCTCTCTCTCTCTCTCTCTCTCTCTCTCTGTCTCTCATGAATAAATAAATAAAATCTTTTAAAAAAAAAAGACTACATCTCTAATTCATTTCATGCATGTGGTAGGCAGAATTTTGGCCCCCATGAACTCCAACCCCTGTATTATTCCTGTGATTGTGTTATGTTACATGGCAAAGGGCAGATTACCTGAGCCTGTACAAGTAGAGACAGAAGCAGAAGTCAGAGAACTTCTAAACAGGAGAAAGACTTGACTTACCTCTGCTGGCTTTGAAGATGGAGCAAGAGCCCATGAGCCAAGGAGTACAGGCAACCTCTAGAAGCTGAGAGTACCCCCAGCCTGCAACCACCAGGAACTGAACTCTGCCAATAAACTGAATGGCTCTGTAAGTGAATTCTCTTCCAGAGCCTCCATGTAAGAGTCCTGTCTGTCTGGGGCACCTGGCTGGTTCAGTTGGTAGAGTGTGTGACTTTTTTTTTTTTTTTAGATTTTATTTATTTATTTGAGAGAGAGAATGAGAGAGAGAGAGACCATGGGAGGGGGGAGTGTCAGAGGGAGAAGCAGACTCCCCACTGAGCTGGGAGCCCGACGTGGGACTCGATCCCAGGACTCCAGGATCATGACCTGAGCCGAAGGCAGTCACATAACCAACTGAGCCACCCAGGCGCCGGAGTGTGTGACTCTTGATCTCAGGGTTGAGTTCAAGCCCCACATTGGGCATAGAGCTTACTTAAAAAAGTAATAATAATAAAATAAAAAATAAGAGTCCTGTTTGGCCAACACCTTGACTTCAGCCTTGTGAGACTCTAAGCGGAGAATGCAGCTGAGCCCACCCAGGCTTTTGACCGACAGAACTGTGAGCTAATAAATGGGCATTGAGTTTGTTGCAAGTTGTTGCACAGCAGTAGAAAATTAATAGAATTTAACTTTCTCTCTTGCTCACTGTCTTACCACACAGGCTACATTTCTCTTCTTCAAACATGCTAAGCTTCTTCTGCTGTAGGATCTTTACGTTTAGATTTCCCAATACTCTAATCGTGACAGGCTCCTGCTCATACTTTGGGTAACAGCTTAATCACCACAATCTCAGTAAATCCTTCACTGACTATCGTAAGCAACACCCTCCCCATTTATTGTTATATATCACTGTCTTCTTCATAGTACTGGTAGGTAGCTCTTAGTATGCACTTCCTATGGGTCACACACAGTTCTAAGCACTTCACATGGATTCATTCATTTATTTAATTCATTCATTCATTTAATCTCCCCAATGTAGAGGCTGCTTTTAAGCAAACAGGCTTGAGCAATGGAATGTAGAAAGGACCCACAGAGACCATCTGGCGACCCATCTCAAAATATCCATGGACCCTAACTGATCAATGGGCTACTTACAACTAGGCACAGTTACCAAAAAAGGGAAGATTCCACATGTCACTGTACCTCCTTATCTTCCCCCTTTAGAAAGAGCCCCCACCCACTGCCTCGTGGCAGATAGCCTGTCCTCTGCGGTCCTGCCCGCCGCTCCCTTGCGGCGTGTTCCATAAGCTTCTATCTCCTTTGTTCTGCCTCAGGTGAATTCTTTCACCTCCTGCACCACCAGCTTGCACTCAATTGTTGCCCCACATTTGGCAGGCCCCCTTCTGATCAAAAGAAACCCCATTTAGACACCATATCCCCATAAAGTTATGAAGTAGGTACTATTCCTATCCCCATTTACAAATGAGGAAATGGAGGGGCACCTGGGAGGCTCAGTTGGTTAGGTGTCTGCCTTCAGCTCAGGTCATGATCCCAGGGTCCTGGGATCAAGCCCTGCTTCAGGGTCCCCTCTCTGTGTAGAGCCTGCTTTTCCCTCTTCCTCTGCCTGCCGCTCCCCCTGCTTGTGAGCACTCTCGAATGCTCTCTCTCTGTGTGTCAAATAAATAAATAAAATCTTAAAAAAAAAAAAATGAGGAAATGGAAACCCAGAGACTGAGTAACTTGCAAAGATCACATAGCTAGTAAATAGCAGAACCAATATTTGAACCCAGGCAGACTAATTCCAGAGTCCACACACTTAAAACTGTATTTCCTCTACAGTATTTATCACATTCTAAAATCATCTGGGTTTTTTTTGTTTATTTGTTTGTTTGTTTGTTTGTTTGAGAGGGAAGGAAGGGGAAGCAAAGCGAGAGGGAGAGAATATTAAGCAGTCTCCATGCCTAGCATGGAGCCCAACACGGGACTTGATCTCACAACCCTAAGATCACGACCTGAGCCAAAACCAAGTGTTGGACGCTTAACTGACTGAGCCATCCAGGTGCCCCTTATCTCATTATTCATTCATTCATTCATTCATTTATATATTTATTATTTTTCTCTCCTTCCACACTCCCACCTGGCATGTAAGCATCTCAAAAGGAGGGATCTTATTTGTCCCATTCACACAGTAGCTGCGGAAGGATGGCAGAATATGCCACCCCAGAATAAGACACGTATTTTAAACTGAAGGTAATTGAGAAGAAGCAGATATAAGAAAAACTTTCTGAGGTGCCTGGGTGGCTCAGTCAGTTGGGTGTCTGCTTTGGCACAGGTCATGATCACAGCATCCTGGGATGGAGCCCCGCATTGGGCTCCCTGCTCAGCGGGGAGCCTGCTTCTCCCTCTCCCTCTGCCTGCCTTTCTGCCTACTTGTGATCTCTCTCTCTCTGTCAAATAAATAAATAAATAAATAAAATCTCTAAAAAAAAAGAAAGAAAGAAAGAAAGAAAAGATAAACTCTGCCCTCCCCTTATTTGCCTAAAGGCAGGACCTAAATTTGTAAAGGTATTTTCCTTCCTATCTCTGCCAGGCAGGATAGAAGTTGATCATGGGAGAAAACTCTAGACCCTTATTAGCTCCAAGGAATCTACATAACAAACTTTAGTAACTAGTGCTTACCTTCCATTATTTCCCCCTTGTTTGCCTTCCCACAGTCTGCCACCCAATTGAAATTCAAAGCCCTTTTCCTTTGTCTTGTCACTTCTCGAAAAATTTATCGTTTGTTAAGATGCTATATAAGCCCAAATTCTAACCATCCCTTTAAACTATCCCCCACACACCAACTTCTTTCTCTCCGAGGGGTTAATGTTTCCCTGCCCACAAAATGTAATAACTATTCTCCTTTCCCCTTCTTCCCACACTATTTTCTCCCTGGTCTCTATAAGTGGCCCTCCCCACCTCCGAATATTCAAATTACAGTGTATTTTAGAGAAAACTCTCTTCCCCCCTGAAATCTTCCCTTCCTCATGGCAGACCTCTGACAGCTATATTCACATTTTACTGTAGATAATTATCACTGTTAGAGGTCTCACAGCTGACCCCATTGACTCAAAACAACACATTAAAGCCAAGATTCTGACCTGCAAAACATTTCCTCAATAGCCTGACATGAAACAAAGATGATCACACTGAGGCATTTGACCCAGGCTGCACGAGTCCATGGAAGTTAATTGTTTGGTGATTTCCTGTACTTGAGGCACAAATGCTTCCTTTTCCAACAATAGACTCACTAAAGCCTCAGTCAATGCAATGAAATTAGAGACTAAAAGAGCGGCCTATATTCAGATAACAGTGGTGATTTAGGCTATGAGGTTTGCAGGATTGAAAGGTCATTCACGAAGGAACTACAGGCCCTCCCTGTGTGAGGATTCTTGATTATGGTTCTGAGGATTTCTGGGGGGGCTCTGGCCCTCCTACTAAGGACTCCTTGATTTTACGGCATCCCCTGGAGTTCAGAGCCTCTTTCTTACAAAAAGAGGAGAAGGTGGCTGTGGGTAGTATGCAAGCATAAGCTATCAAAGAGACCAAACTCCTGAGAAAACATAGGAGACCCTTCATGAATTAGATTTTGACTACCCAAACATCTCTCTTTGGCCTCAACCTGACAAAGATGCTGTTTTTGATCAAACTTTATTCAGATTCTTCTAAACTCTCTTCTCAACTAGGCTTTGACCTTGGGCTTCAGTTTCAATTTTTGCTGGGCTCACATGCACCAGTTGTAGCAAGAATCCTGCTAAGTCAGTGTAGAAGGAATCCCCCACCTTAGGTATCTGATCACCCTCAATATCTGGTCAAATTTGCCATTCCCCACCATCTCCCAGGTGATACCTGATGATTCTGGCCTACTTTTAGCAAGAATCCTATTCGGTCACTTTAGCAAGATTATTCTACCCTTTTAGTAGTTTTCCATCCACTGACTGACATCCCCACCCACCCACACCATCCTTGGCTACAAATCCCCACTTTTTTTAAAATTCTAAATTGAGCCCAATTCTATACTAAGGTCTCTTTTCTCCTATTGTAATAGTTCCTGAATTAAATCTGTTTTCACGATTTTATTTTTTTAAAGATTTTATTTATTTATTTGACAGAGAAAGACACAGCGAGAGAGGGAACATAAGCAGGGGGAGTGTGAGAGGGAGAAGCAGGTCTTCCGCGGAGCAGGGAGCCCGATGTGGAGCTGGATCCCAGGACCTGAGCTGAAGGCAGGCGCTTAATGACTGAGCCACACAGGCGCCCGTTTTCACCATTATAACTACTTACTATCCAGCTCTTGTTTTTGTTTGACACACTCTTATAGTGATACTGTGTGCCTGTCATGCTGACTTATTTGTTAATTACTTCTCAGAACATTTCTTGCTTTTCCACATCTCCCTGCCTCTCCTCCTGCCTAGGAATATCATTTTTTCACTCCCCTGCCAGGTTAATTTCCTAGTCACTCTTCAAGACCAAGTTTATATCATTAATTAGCCAAGTCTCCTCCTTTCCATTCCTAAAATCACTACCACCACTCAGGCCCTCAAAATTTCTTGGCTGGATTACTGCCAACAATCTTCATTCTCCAGGTCTCCAGCATTGAAACTTTCACATCCATTTTCCATCCACCAGCCAGTTGATTTAAAATGCAAATTTGATCAGCTTATCTCTTACTTGAAATCTTTTTTTTAATTGAAAGATGAAGTGATTCTTATTTTATCTTTTTTTTTTAAAGATTTTATTTATTTATTTATTTGACAGAGAGAGAGAGCAGGAACACAAGCAGGGGGAGTGGGAGAGGGAGAAGCAGACTTCCCGCCGAGCAGGGAGCCCGATGCAGGGCCCCATGCAGGACCCGATGCAGGACCCGATGCAGGACCCGATGCAGGACCCGATGCAGGACCCGATCCCAGGACACTGGGATCACAACCTGAGCCAAAGGCAGGTGCTTAACGACTGAGCCACCCAGGCGCCCTCTTATTTTATCTTTAACAAGCGAGGTATGTGCTGAGAAATACCAACATCACAACTGGTTTAGAAAGCTGCAGACTTTCATCTTCTCCAATGTGTTCCATCCCCCCAGGCTGGAGAATCCCTAACTCCTCTAGTGTAGACCAGGCTCTTCTAAATTGGTATTCCTCCTTCCTGGGTGCTGCCTGTCCCTCTCCATGAAGAAGAAGAGGAGGAGAAGGATGAGGTGGGGGGGAGAAGCAGCAGCAAAAGAATACAAAGAAAGGAAAGGGGCGGAACTATGTAGAGAGGAGAAAATGCTGGGGAGAGAATATGTGCAAATACCCACTTGAAAAAGGAGCATCACCCTTTTTCTTTTAACTCTCTCTTCTTTGCTTTCTTCTCCTTCAAAAACATCTCTACAGTACTGAGAATTTTCCCAACTGAAAAGTCTTCCAGAGGGGCGCCTGGGTGGCTCAGTCTTTAAATGTCTGCCATTAAGCGTCTGCCTTCGGCTCAGGTCATGTTCCCAGTGTCCTGGGATGGAGCCCCACATCGGGCTCCCTGCTCAGCGGGAAGCCTGCTTCTCCCTCTCCCCCTCCCACTTGTGTTCCATCTCTCCTGTCTCTCTCTCTGTCAAATAAATAAATAAAATATAAAAAAAAGAAAGAAAAGTCTTCCAGAACATATTTCTTGGCAAATATGAAGGCTCTTCTATAAACACTAACTTAGATACGGACCATCCAAATAAATGTGAGATTTGGGGAAATTATATTCATTTATCCAACACGTATTTATTGCGACCCTTTATGTGCCAGGCACTAAGCTTGGAAGCAGTGCTGAATAAGATAGATAAAGGCCTTTGGGAGCTGTCATTAGCATTGAGCTCATCTATACTCTCATGTTTCATAATCCGTTAAAATAAATGTCCTCTCTTGAAATCATAGCAGTGATAAAATATGAGATTAAAGTATCTATCCCAAGGTTACATACAGGTAGGTGCTTAGTATAATTGCTTTGTAATGATAAAGTGATACTATTAAAACTCTAAGTATAGGCAGGTAATTTCTCGAACTTTATAAGGCAAAGGAAAAAATAAATTTTTATCAAGAATATTAGAAAGAGCTATAAATCAAACAATTGGGACCTTCTAGATAGACAAATAGATGTATTTAACCTGTGAGTATGCTATCAGAGTTATTGAAGATACTTCTTTCCTGTTCCTGATGTTTCTTCCATTTGACAGGAGCCCATTAGCGTATATATTAGTACAGTGCTTCTGATCTGCCAACTCTGCAGTCATTCCACCCTGGGGGTAATGTTTGAGAAAAGAAATTGGGAATGAACAGCTCAGCTTCTTCTTCTTGGAATATAACTGAAGAAAGGAGCCATGTGTTATCTCTCTGCTCCTCCAGGGTCAGGCCCCGCCCATGCTGGGGCTAGAGGAGGGGACTCCCCGGTTCCTGCACTGCCTGCAACTGGGTAGGTAGGTCTGAATAACTCTGGACTCAGCATTAGGAAGCCCACTTGCTCAGACATCAGCCCTCCAACCTAACATTGATCCATAATAAAGGCGATTTTCTCTGCAAAGAGACTTTTTAGTGTAAAACAGGTTAGACTCTCCTTTTTGTCTGTTAACACTCTCATGGTTTATACCATTCTTAAACAAAACATATCCAATAGCAACAACACAAAGAAAACTAGAATTAAAGAATGAAAACCAAAATAATTCTTTTGTGCTGGTAAGTGGAAACAATGTGTTTTTGCAAAGCACTAATGAGCAGTTTGTAGATTTTAAGAATTCCAGGCTTCAGCATTTTATTATGGAAAGTTCATAGAAGGAGTTGCCTGAGCAGAGATGGGAGTTCTTTTGGATTCGCATGCTCACTCGCGGTGGAAGTCAGGAGAATACATCAAGTGCATCAAATAAATGATTAAAAATACACATATATGGTCTATCCAGACAACCAAGGATTCTTTAATAACTGAATTGTTTGAGTTCTGGCACTGACATAATAAAATCAAATGATTTTTTTTCCTACTCTTAAGCGATATGGCCTAAATAAAATGCTCTTTCGTATTGGCTCTTAGGGAATCAGGTTTTTCAGACTGCTGTGTCTCTAGGTCTTGTGCAAAACTGAATTCCTTACTTCTTCCCTAAATCTCTTCTTTTGTGTTCTTACTTAGTAAATGTTATTCACCATCATCCATCCAGGTACCCAAGGCAGAAACCTGGATATTATTTCTGGCATCGTCCTGTCCCTCACTTTTCATAGCCAATCTGAGTCAACTCTACCTCCTAATTACCTCTCAAACTGGTACATTTTTTTTTTCATTTTCACTGCCACTACCTTAGCTCAGGTCCTTTTCTTTTTTACTGAAATATATTTGACATATAACATTGTATAAATTCCAGGGGTATAACATGTGCCTTTTTTTTTTTTAAAGATTTTATTTATTTATTCATGAGAGACAGAGAGAGAGAGAGAGAGAGAGAAGCAGAGGGAGAAGCAGGCTCCCAAGGAGCAGGGAGCCAGATGTGGGACTCGATCCCAGGACCCTGGGATCATGACCTGAGCTGAAGGCAGACGCTTAACCATCTGAGCCACCCAGGCGCCCAACATGTGCCTTTGATACATTTATATATTGTAATATGATTGCCATTGTAGCAACAATTAGCACCTCTATCATGTTACATAATTATCTTTTGTTTTCAGTAGCTGGAATAATGAAGTTCTAGTCTTTTAGCAAGTTTGATGATTAAAAAACAATATTATTGTCTATATTCACTCTATAGTACATCACAGCTCTGGGGCTATTTTGCTACTTATTTTTTTTTTAAAGATTTATTTATTTATTTGAGAGAGAGAGAATGAGAGATAGAGAGCACGAGAGGGGAGAGGGTCAGAGGGTCAGAGGGTCAGAGGGAGAAGCCGACTCCCGGCCGAGCAGGGAGTCCAATGTGGGACTCGATCCCGGGACTCCAGGATCATGACCTGAGCTGAAGGCAGTCGCTTAACCAACTGAGCCACCCAGGCGCCCTATTTTGCTACTTATTGTACTCTTAAACAACAGATAATTATGTACCCTTAAGCAACCTCTGTCCTTTCCCCTCACCCCCATCCCCTGGTAATCATTTTATTCTCTGTTTTTACAAGTTCGGCTTTCTAAAATTCCATATATGTGTGATATCATAGAGTACTTGTCTTTCTCTGACTTATTTCACTTAGCATAAAGTGCTCAAATTCCACCCATGTTGTTCCAAATGGCAGAATGTCCTTCTTACCCATGATTGAATAATACGTTTACTGCATTTTCTTTATCCATCCATCAATGGACACCTAGGTTGTTTCCATATCTTGGCTACTGTAAATAATGCTGGAATGAACATGGTGGGGCAGACATCTCTTCAAGTTAGTGTTTTCATTTTCTTCAGATAAATACCCAGAAGTGAAATTTCTGGATCACATGGTAGTTCTATTTTCAATTTTTTGAGGAACCTCCATACTGTTTTTCATAGCGGCTGCACCAATTTACATTCCCACCAACAGTACACAAGAGTTCCCCTTTCTCCAAATTCTTGCCAACACTTGTTATCTCTTGTCTTCTTGATTATAGCCATTCTAATAGATGTGAGGTAATATCTCAGTGTGGTTTTAATTTGCACTTGCCTGATAATTAGTGATGTTGAGTGTCTTTTCAGGTACCTGTCAGTCATTTGGATGACTTCTTTGGGAAAAAGTCCATTTAGTTCTTCTACCCATTTTTTTAATTGGATTGTCTTTTTGTTACTGAGTTGTGTGAGTTCTTTATATATCTTGGACATTAACTCCTTATCCAATATATGGTTTCCACAAATTTTCTCACATTCTATAGGTTGCCTTTTCATTTTGTTGTTTCCTTTGCTATACAAAAACTTTTAAGCTTGATGTAGTCTCATTTGTTGATTTTTGCTTTTGTTTTTTTGTTCTTTTGGTGTCATATCCAAACAATCATTGCCAGGCCTCCTGGGTGGCTCAGTCGGTTGGGCATCTGCCTTCGGCTCAGGTCATGATCTCAGGATCCTTGGATCGAGCCCCACGTCGGACTCACCGCGGGGAGCCTGCTTCTCCCTCTCCTGCTCCTCCTCCTTCTGCTCACTCTCTTTCTGTCAGATAAATAAATAAATAAATCTTAAAAAAAAATCATTGCCAAGACCAATGTCAAGGAGCTTCTTCCCTACGTTTTGTTCTAGGAGTTTTATAGCATTTGGTATTGTGTTTAAGTCCTTGATCCACTTCAAGTTAATTTTTGTGGGTGGTGTGAAATAGGGTTCCAATTTCATTGCTGTATACATGTTTTTCTAGTTTTCACAGCACCATTTGTTGAAGCAACTATCCTTTCCTCATTGGCTACCTTGTCAAGTATTAGTTGACCATATAAACAAGGGTTTAATTCTGGGCTCTCTATTCTGTTCCACTGGGCTATGTGTCTATTTTTGGGCCGATACCATACCGTTTTTATAACTTCATAGTAGAGTTTGAAACCAAGAAGTGTGATACCTCTACCTTTGTTCTTTTCCCTCAGGATTTTTTCTTTGGCTATTCTGGGTCTTTTGTAGTTCCATACACATTTTAGGATTTTTTTTTCATTTCTATGAAGAATGACGTTGGTATTTTGATGGGGATTGTATTGAATCTATAGATGGCTTTGGGTCCTTAATATTTTGTACTTAGATGATAGAAACTGTGCATTGTTGGGGCGCCTGGGTGGCTCAGCTGGTTAAGCGGCTGCCTTCGGCTCAGGTCATGATCCCAGGGTCCTGGGATCGAGCCCCGCATTGGGCTCCCTGCTCCGTGGGGAGCCTGCTTCTTCCTCTCCCTCTGCCTGCCTCTTTGCCTACTTGTTCTCTCTCTCTCTCTGTCAAATAAATAAAATCCTTAAAAAAAAAAAAAGAAAGAAACTGTGCATTGTTTCCCAGAAAATTTATTCTTCCCTTTATTTAGGGTAACATACACCTGTTGAGGTGCCAGTGTGGCTCAGCTGGTTAAGTGTTCGACTCTTTATCTCAGCTCAGGTCTTGATCTCAGGGTTGTAAGCTCAAGCCCCGTGTTGGGCTCCATGCTATTAATGGAGCCTACTTAAAAATAAGAAAATAAATAAAGTAAACCCCTGTTTTTCTAATTGGACACATGGCCTCACAAAATAAAAACTACAGGGGTGCCTGGGTGGCTCAGTCATTGAGTGTCTGCCTTCAGCTCAGGTCGTGGTCCCAGGGTCCTGGGATCAAGCCCCGCATCGGGCTCCCTGCTCAGCGGGAAGCCTGCTTCTCCCTCTCCCACTGCCCCTGCTTGTGTTCCCTCTCTCACTGTCTCTCTCTCTGTCAAATAAATAAATAAAGTATTTAAAAAATAAATAAAATAAAAATAAGAACGACATTTCGTAGCTAACTTTGCACTAGGCAATGGGCGTGTGTCTAAATTCTGGCTAATGGGATAGGAGCTGAAGTGATGTAGAAATTCCAGGTCATAAACTTAAAGGGAAATATATCCCCTTCTTCATTTTTCTGTATCTCAGGCTGTAATGCATCTGTGGTAATGGTGAACTATCTTGGAACATACAGATGAGGGCAACAGTTGAGACTCCATGGCCTGGAACTGCTCTCTACCAGCTCTGGATTGCTTCTGCCCAGACTTAGGGAGGAAAAAACTTCTATCTCACGTATACCACTTCTTTGGCGGGGAGGGTTTCTGTTATAGTAACCAGATCTATGGAGTAATACCCTTGGATTAACACAACAACCTTTGATTAGTCTTCCCATCCTCACTTTTAACTTCTCCGGTAAAGTCAGAGTAATCATAGAATTCAGAGTAATCGTAGAATTCAGATTTATCGTAGAATTCAGATTTGATCAGCTCGTTCCCTGTCCCACTCCACTTCCCAAGCCATTTCTTTCAGGGTGTACATTATAGTCCTCAACCTGCCATACCAACCCCTTCATAAACTGGCCTCTGCTTTTTCTCTCCAGTCTCACTTCTTATCATTTCCAACTTCGTATGCCAAGCTCGAATTCCATAGAACCATTTGCAGTCTCACAGAATAAGCCAAAGCTCTATCTGTACATATCGTTTTTTCTGCTTGGAACGCTCATTCCCCACACTCACTGGTTTCTCTGTCTGGCTCATTTCTACTTGTCCTTTAGGATTCAGGTCACCTCTTCTTGCCCACCCAAGAATTGGTTAGAGTCTTTTCTTATGTATTCCCAAAGTACTCTGTGCATACTTTTGTCAAAGAATTTCCTGTTTGCTTGTCTACTTCCCTCCCCACCTCTCCCTTATCAACTTCCTGGAAAGCAAGGATTATTTTCTCATTCATAGTGTATCACTATGTCCCGGCACAAACCTTGGCACAGAGTAGCACTCAAAAGATATTTATTCAGTGAGTGAATAAATCAATGAATGAATGAATACCATGGAGTCATGAAAGTAATATGTGAGTGGAATTTAGAGACCTGCGTTTTGTCCCCAGTTCTGCCACTTTTTGGATGGTTTTAGTTGAAATCATTTCATTCCACTTCAACTGAGCCAGATAAACTCTCAGCTTCCTTCCAGGTCTGTGATTTACAAATACATTATAGAGGGAAAAGTAACAGTATACAAGCTTACAGAGCTGACAACCATAAGGGGCTACCTAAGTAATTCTTGTACTTAAAAATGTACTTTGAAGAAATATGCCAAATAGAAGCAAACTTTTATAGCCATATTTAAGTTCTTTCTACTCTGGTTTCTCTTCAGATCGCATACATCTTTTGCCTTTTACTTATAGCTTTTGAACTATGTTTGTACTATCGATTGTTTTCATGAAATCTTTCAGAAATATCTATCATAATCTCTGAGAAGCAGAGAATATTAAATTCAGTGATAGTAGGTAAGTTTTTAGAGGCAGCAGCAGAGAGAGAAGCAGAGTCAGAATCTGATTCGGAATTTTCTTGATAGAATATCCTACCTATTGTAAAACAAACTAGTGATATTATAGAGTTAAACCAGTAAAGAAAGCAATGAATTTTAAAACAAATTGCAGATAGATGAAAACAGCA
The DNA here is from genome assembly GCF_037043125.1 of Eumetopias jubatus. Classification (NCBI taxonomy): domain Eukaryota; kingdom Metazoa; phylum Chordata; class Mammalia; order Carnivora; family Otariidae; genus Eumetopias; species Eumetopias jubatus. The sequence goes on from NW_028274810.1 coordinate 56,094,785, forward strand.
AATACCAGAGCTAAGGTATGAGATAACATTCTATTTTTGAATCACATAATTCTGGGTTCTGGCAGCATTCTTCAGGGGTAATCATCTACTCTTAACCTACCATTAAGCAAGGCTACTCTTAGTAGTCCCCAAACAGAGCAAGTTGTACAATTCTTTAAAATGTTTGGAAAAAGAATACTCTACAGTGCTTTTTCATACTTGTCCCAGGGCCATATGATACTGATAACAGAGGATTTTTATTTACCTTAACACTCATCTAGTTTCATCATTTCTGTTTTATAGTTGAGGAAAAAGAGGTTCCAGATGGTTGTGATTTGGTCCAAGTCACAGAGTAAGATTATGGCAGAGCCAGAACTAAACTCCAGTCTCAGGGCGCCTGGGTGGCTCAGTCGGTTAAGTGTCTGCCTTCGACTCAGGTCGTGATCCCGGGGTCCTGGGATCGAGACCCACATCGGGCTCTCTGCCCTGCGGGGAGCCTGCTTCTCCCTCTCCCTCTGCCTGCCACTCCTCCCGCTTGTGCTCTCTGTCAAATAGGTAAGTAAATAAATCTTTTTTTTTAAAGATTTTATTCATTTATTTGACACAGAGAGAGTGAGAACAAGTAGGCAGAGAGGTAGGCAGAGGGAGAGGGAGAAGCAGGCTCCCTGACGAGCAGGGAGCCCGATGCGGGACTCGATCCCAGGACCCCGGGACCATGACCTGAGCCGAAGGCAGCCGCTTAACCGGCTGAGCCACCCAGGCGCCCGGTAAATAAATAAATCTAAAAAAAATAAAAAATAAAAATAAATAAATAAATGAACTCCAGTCTTTCTGATTTCCAGCCCCCTGCTCCAACTGTATCAAGAGGGACTGTGACTTTCAGCACCTTCCCCATTTCACTCTCTGCGTCTCTTGGTAAATTCTTAATATGGTCCCTGGCTCCCCAGCCAAGGCCTTATCTCTTAGTTAACAGATTGAACCAATTTCCTAGCTGTGGTAGGCAGAATTCTAAGATGGCCTCCCAACCGTCTGCCTCCGGTGTACATGTTCTGTATAAGCCCTCCTCAAGTGGGTGGGCAGGACCCATGTATACGATGAATAGTTGGTCCCCTGACAGATTACATTATATGACAAATGTATGATGGTCACCTTTGGTTATGCAGTAATAGAAAACAAATATATCAGCATTACATGGTTATATTTACTAAGAAAATGGAATGCAACCCGAATGTTGCTGTCTCAGTTTCCCTGATTTCTACTTCTGAAATGCTACATAGCTTTCCATCCTTCTCTTTCCTCCTGAGGTAGCAGATGAAAGATACCTCTTTCTCCCAATGTTACTAAAAGTGTCTCTCTCATATTATCCAATTTTCTTTCTCCTCTTAGTCATTCCCCACAACCTGCAAATGTGTAGGGTTTCCTACCCAGCATAACCTTTCTTTTCTTTTTAAAGACTTTATTTTTAAATAATCTCTAGACCCAATGTGGGACTTGAACTTACAACCCCAAGATCAAGAGTCAGATGCTCCGCTGACTGAGCCAACCAGGCACCCTGCAGCATAACCTTTCCATGACTCCAGCTCTTTTTAATTTTGGTGCTTCTCCTTCCTTTCTCTGTGTCAGACCTGCTTGTTTCAGATCTACTGTACCATTCCTAAAGAACACTGGGCTCAGCTGGGCCCAGATCCAGAATAAATAATATCCAGCAGGTCAGATCCTAGCTTAGTTAAGTGAAATAAGAATAACACACTAGGGCACCACAGATTTTGGTTCTGAGCTGTCCCTTGATCCTACATTGCCTCTACTTGCTTTCTTTCTTTTTTTTAAAAAAGATCTTATTTATTTATTTGACAGAGAGGTAGAGAGAGAGAGAGTGCGCACAAGCAGGGAGAAGCAGGCTCCCCGTAGAGCAGGGGGAGCCCAATATGGGACTCTATCCCAGGACCCCAGGACCATGACCCAAGCAGAAGGCAGTCGCGTAACCAACTGAGGCACCCAGGTGCCCACCTCTACTTGCTTTCTTTTCTTAACCTGGCTGCTTAAACCTTCCAGTCTAGCTACACGATACATTCATCCTCTGAGCTTTCAACTCTTTCTTTTTTCTCTAATCAGCAGGTTGTCTTCTCCTGTCTGACATCATGCTAATTTGAGACTTTTTTCCAACTTAGAAAGAACGATGCAATGAACCCCATGTCCCCATCACCCAGCTTCAACAATCATCAACATAAACCCATGTTGGATTATGATTTTGTGTGTGTTTGTGTTGTACATAGATTAAATGTACCACCTAAACCATTTTTTAAAAGATTTTATTTACTTATTTGAGAAAGAGAACGAGCAAATGAGAGCATGAGTGGTGGGGAGAGGCAGAGGGAGAGGGAGAAGAAGACTCTTCACCGAGCAGGGAGCCTGATGTAGGGCTCGATCCCAGGACCCTGAGATCATGATCTGAGCTGAAGGCAGATGCTTCACCGACTGAGCCATCCAGGTGCCCCCATGTTAACCATTTTTAAGAGTGAAGTTCAATAGGGTTAAATATATTCCTATTGTTGTGCAACAGATCTCTGGAACTTTTTCAGCTTTTAATACTGAAACTCTGTATTCACTAAATATTAATCATGTTGAATTTTTAAAAATCTCATTTATTTATTTACTTATTTATTTGAGAAGGAGAGCACTTTGGTGAGTGGGGGGAGGGGCTTAGGGGGAGGGAGAGGGAGAGGGAGAGAATCTCAGGCAGACTCTGTGCTGAGTGCAGAGCCCAATGCGGGGCTCCATCCCATGACCCTGAGATCCCGACTTGAGCTGAAATCAAGAGTCAGACCCTTAATCTCCTGAGTCACTCAGGCACCCCTAATCATGTTGAATTTTATTTGTTTATTTATTTTTAAAGATTTTATTTATTTATTTACCAGAGAAAGAGAGAGGACAAGCAGGGGAGTGGTAGGCAGAGGGAGAAGCAGACTCCCCACTGAGCAGGCAGCCCGATGTGGGACTCGATCCCACGACCCTGGGATCACTATCCGAGCTGAAGGCAGACACTTAACCAACTGAGGCACCCAGACGTCCCTTGAATTATTTTTAAAGCAAATCCCAGACCTTATATAATTTCATTCATAAACACTCCCATGTGTATTTTCGAGGAATAAAGGACTCCCTCTCCCTCTCTCTCTCTCTCTTTTTTTTTTTACAACCACAAAACCCTTATCACACTTAAATCAAGGTTTCAACAGGAAACAGATGACACATTCAAAATAAGATAACTTTAGGAGGGTTTATTTAAAGGTTGTGTGTATAGGGGAATCACAGGTATAGTGCACTAACCCAAAGTAAGTGACTAAGTTGGTACTTCCTACAATGCCATATGGATAAGGGGAGTGAGTGGTTACTAGAATGTAGAAGAGTCAAGAAATGGGCAGAAGAGATGAACAGGCATTTCTCCAAAGAAGACATACAAATGGCCAATAGACACATGGAAAAATGCTCAAAATCACTCAGCATCAGGGAAATGCAAATCAAAACCACAATGGGATACCACCTCACACCAGTCAGAATGGCTAAAATTAACAACTTAGGAAACAACAGAGGTTGGTGAGAATGCAGAGAAAGGGCAACCCTCCTACACTGTTGGTGGGAATGCAAACTGGTGCAGCCACTCTGGAAAACAGTGAGGAGGTTCCTCAGAAAGTTAAAAATAGAGCTACCATATGACCCAGCAATTGCTCTGCTAGGTATTTATCCAAAGGATATAAACATAGTGATTCAAAGGGGGCACATGCACCCCAACGTTTATAGCAGCAATGTCCACAATAGCCAAACTATTGAAAGACCCCAGATATCCATCAACAGGTGAATGGATAGAGAAGAGGTGGTGTGCACACCCACCCCCCACCCCCCCACACACACATGAATATTACTCAGCCATCAAAAAGAATGAAATCTTGCCATTTGCAACAACGTGGATGGAACTAGAAGATATTATGCTAAGCGAAATAAGTCAGTCAGAGAAAGAAAATTATAACATGAGTTCACTCATACATGAACTCATCAACAAAACAGATGAACATGGGGGAAGGGAAGGAAAAATACGAGGAAAACAGAGAGGGTATAGGGGAACCACAGGTATAGTGCACTCATATAAACCATAAAAGACACTTAACTATAGGAAACAAACTGAGTTGCTGGAGGGGTGGTGGGTGGGGGAATGGGGTAACTGGGTGATGGGCATTAAGGAGGGCACTTGAAGAAATACGCACTGGGTGTTGTATGCAACTGATGAATCACTGAATTCTACCTCTGAAACTAATAATACAGTATATGTTGATTAAATTGAATTTAAATTTAAAAATACTTTAAAAAAGAGTCTATAGAGTTGGCTGCTCTGAGAGAAATAAATAACTTTGTCCAAGAGACACAGTAAGCAAAAGATGACCTTGCAGGGAAGGAAGCTGGGGAATAATACCCTGATATTATTCTCCTCCCTCCCTAGAGCTCTTACCACTATTTTTCACTGGCCAAGTCCATCTAATAGTTAAAGGCAGGGATGAGATATAGTTGACACGCAGGGCCAGCCTTCCAGAGCAGAGAGCAGGGTAGAGAGTGGATCTAGAGGAACAAATGGAAAATATCCAGAAAATAACAGTTCTTAATGTCATTTAAAACCCAGTTAGTGGGGCGCCTGGGTGGCTCAGTCATTAAGCATCTGCCTTCGGCTCTGGTCATGATCCCAGGGTCCTGGGATCGAGCCCCACGTCTGGCTCTCTGCTCAGCGGAGAGCCTGCTTCTCCCTCTCCCTCTGCCTGCCTCTCTGCCTACTTGTGCTCTCTTCTCTGTCAAATAAATAAATAAAATAAAATAAAAAAACCCAGTTAGTGATCAGAATTTGCTGTCTCACAATGTCTTTTATTTTATAGTTAGCTTTTTTTCGTTAATTCCCAAAATTTCACACATTGTATTTGGGTTGGAATGTGTGATGGTTAATTTTATGTGTCAATTTCACTAGGCCAGATGGTGTCCAGATAGTTGATCAAACACTGTTCTGGGTGTTTCTGGATGAGTTTACTATTTATTTTTTTCTAAAGATTTTATTTATTTATTTGAGAGAGAGCCAGTCAGAGAGAGAATGAGCAGGGCAGAGGGGCAGAAGGAGAATGAGAAGCAGGCTCCCTGCTGAACAGGAATCCCGATGAGGGGCTCAGTCCCAGGACCCTGGGATCATGAACTGAGCCAAAGGCAGACGCTTAGCCGACTGAGCCACCCAGGTGGCCCAAGTCTCATATTTAAATTGATAGACTGAGTGAAGCAGATTGCCCTCCATAACATGGGTGGGCCTTGTCCAATCAGTTGAAGGCCCGAATCAAACAAAAAGTCTGACCCGCTCCTGAATAAGAGGGAATTCCTCCTGTTGAATGGCCTTTGACCTGGAATATAAGTTGTTTCCTACCTTCAGATGACTCAAATTGAAATATTGGCTCTTTTGGACCTTGAGTCTCCTGGCCTTCAGACTGGAACTATACCATCAGCTTTCTTGGTTCTGAGGCTGGAACTACAGCCTTAGTAGTTAGGAACTACTTAGACTGGAACTACATCCTTGGCTCTCCTGGGTCTCCAGCTTGCCAACTGCAGATCTTGAGACTTGTCAGTCTCTATAATTGTGTGAACCAATTCCTTATAATAAGTCTCTCTACCCCCAACTCCCTTGCCCTCCTCTCCCCTCCCCATTCTCTCTCTCTGTCTCTTTCTCTTATTCTGTTTTGCTGGAGAACTGTGACTAATATAGTATGCTTCTTAAGTCTGTTTTATCCCATTTTTTTTTAAAGTTTATTTATTTATTTTAAAGTTTGATTGATTGATTGATTGATTTGACAGAGAGAGACACAGTGAGAGAGGGAACACAAGCAGGGGGAGTGGGAGAGGGAGAAGCAGGCTTCCCGCTGAGCAGAGAGCCCAATGTGGGGCTCGATCCCGGGACCCTGGGATCGTGACCCAAGCTGAAGGCAGACGCTTAACAACTGAGCCACACATTCGCCCCATAAAATTTATTTATTTAAATAATCTCTATACCCAACATGGGGCTTGAACCCATGACCCCGAGATCAAGAGCCTCATGTTCTTCTGACTGACCTAGCCAGGTGCCCCTTGTTCCATTTTTTAATGACAGCTTTATTGAGATTTGTGACAGAATAAGAAATATATATTTGGGCTTTGTCCCTGGTTCCTGACACAGAGTTTCTAAAATCTTCGGAATTTTCTGAGTAATAGAGGTGATAGAGCATTTTTTGTTATTCATAAAAAGCTCCTTTCAAGCATGTCTGAGTTTATGCCAATAAGGTGACTTAGTGGGCCCCTAGATCACGTCAGGATGGGGCTTGTTGCCAGAGGGACCAACCATGTGATTAGAGAGTTGAAATTTTCAGCCCCCACCCACAGACCTCTGTGAAGGTTTGGGGCTGGAGATTGAGTTGAATCACCAGTGACCAATGGTTTAATCAACCATGCCTACAAAATGGAACATCCATAAAAAGCCCCAGATGATGGGATTTGGAAATCTTCTGAGTTGACAGAAACATTCATGTGCTAGGAGACCAGTGTACTGCAACTCCATGCAGACAGACCTCCTGTGCTGAGACTCTTCTGGCCTTAGCCTAAGTACCTCTTCTTTTGGGGGTTTATTTGTATCCTTTCTAATAACTAGTGATAGTAAGTAAAGTGTCTTCCTGAGCTTTGTGAGCCATTCTAGCAAATTACTGAACTTGGGGAGGTTATTGTGGGAGCACTGAATTTATAGCTGGTTGGTCAGAAGTACAGAGGGCAACCCGTGATTTGCAACTGGCACCTGAGATGGGGGCACTCTTGTGGGATTGAGCCCTTTACCTGCAGGGTCTATGCAAACTCTGGGTAGTGTCAGAATAGAAATGAACCATAAGACACCCAGTTGGTGTCTAAAGAGTTGGAGAATTGGCTGGTATGGGGGAAAAAACTACATACATTTCATGTCAGTGTTGTGAATAAAAACAGTTCAAGATAGAGTTCACATTTCATACAACTCACCCATTTAAAATGTATAATTTATAACTTTTAGGATATTCACAGAGTTGTGCAACCATGACAATTAATATTAGAACATTTTCATCATCCCCAAGGAAGCCTTATACCCATCAGTAGTCATTTCCCATTCTCCCTTTCTCTCTGCCCCTGGGAACCACTAATCTACTTTCTGTCTTCATGGATTTGTCTATTCTGGACATTTCATATAAATGGAATCCTACAACTTGTGGCCTTTTGTGTCTGGCTCCTTTCACTCACATAATATTTTCAAGGTCCATCCATGTTGTAGTTTTTATCAGTACTTTATTTCTTTGTATTGCCAAAAAATATATGACATTTTATCCATTCATCAGTTGGTGGGCATTTGGGTTGTTTCTATTTTTTGGCTATTAAGAATAATACTGCTATAAATATTCACGTGCAAGTTTTGTGTAGACATAGCCTTCATTTCTTTTGGGTATATACCTAGGAATTGAATAGTTGGGTCACATGGTAAGTTTAACATTTTGAGGATCTGCCAGACTGTTTGCCAAAATAGCTACACTTATATCCCCACCAAAAATATATGATGGGTTCCAATTTCTCCACATTCTCATCAACACTTATAAATATCTGCCCTTTCTATTCTAATCATCTTAGAGGATGTGAAGTGGTATTTCACTGTGGTTTTGATTAGCATGTCCCTGATGTCCAATGATGTTGGAACATCTTTTCACATGTGTGTTGGCCATTTGCATATTTTCTTTGGAGAAATGTCTGTTCAAACTGTCCATTTTATTTATTTATCTATTTATTTGGGGGTGCAGAGGAGAGGGAGAAAGAAAATCTTAAGCAGGCTCCATGCCCAGCACGGAGCCTGATGCAGGGCTTGATCTCACCACATTGAGATCATGACCTGAGCTGAAATCAAGAGTCAAACTCTTAACTGGGTGAGCCACCTAGGGGCCCCAAAACTGTCCATTTTAAAATCGAATTATTTCTCATTTTATTATTGACTTATAAGAGTTGTTGATATATTCTAGACATTTAACTCCCATTCTTTGCTTTGCTTTTTCACTTTCTTAGTTGTGTTTTTTGATGTACAAAAGTTTTTAATTTTGGTGATGTCTGATTTACTTTTGTTGCTTGTTTTTATTATATTTTTAATCTTTTAAAAATTTATTTATTTATTTATTTGAGAGGGAGAGAGAGGAAGCAGGAGGAGGGAGAGTGAGAAGCAGACTTCCTGCCGAGCAGGGAGCCCGATGTGGGGCTCGATCTCGGGACTCTGGGATCATGACCTGAAGTGAAGGCAGACACTCAACCAACTGAGACACCCAGGCACCCCAGTGTTTTTAATCTTTTAAAAAAAAAATCCTTGGGGCGCCTGGGTGGCTCAGTTGGTTGGGCGACTGCCTTCGGCTCAGGTCATGATCCTGGAGTCCCGGGATCGAGTCCCACATCGGGCTCCCTGCTGAGCGGGGAGTCTGCTTCTCCCTCTGAACCTCTTCCCTCTCATGCTCTCTATCTCTCATTCTCTCTCTGTCAAATAAATAAATAAAATCTTTTAAAAAAATAAAATAAATAAAATAAATCCTTGTCATTTATTTGTTGAAGGAACTGTGTCACTATGACTTATAACATTTACCATATTCTTAATTTTGCTAATTGTAAACCTAGGGTGTTGCTTATCCCCTACATTTTCTATAAACTGATAATTAGATCTAGAGGCTTGAACAAATTTGGGTTAAAATTTCCAGCAGGACTATGTCATAGGTGGTAGAGTATACATTCTAGATATCTCCTCTTTACATCTCGTGAGGAGGAGTATAATGACTGGTTGACTGTGTGTATGTGTTAAGATTGATGAGCGGGTTGTGTTCTTTTTTTTTTAATTTTTTTTTTTATTTGACAGAGATATAGCGAGAGAGGGAACACAAGCAGGGGGAGTAGGAGAGGAGAGGTTTCCCCGCGGAGCAGGGAGCCCGATGTGGGGCTGGATCCCGGGACCCTGGGATCAGGACCTGAGCTGAAGGCAGACGCTTAACGACTGAGCCACCCAGGCGCCCCAGCAGGTTGTGTTCTTAACAACCTGACCCAGCCATTTAAAATTCCCCAGCAGGGGTGCCTGGGTGGCTCATTTGTTAACCATCTGCCTGCCTTCGGCTCAGGTCATGATCCCAGGGTCTTGGGATTGAGCCCTGCACCAGGGTCCTGGGATGGCTCCCTGCGCGGGGACCCTGCTCGGCGGGAACCGTGCTTCTCCCTCTCCCACTGCCCCCGCTTGTGTTCCCTCTGTCGCTGTGTCTCTCTGTGTTAAATAAATAAATAAAATCTTTTTTTTATTAAGATTTATTTATTTGACAGAGAGAGACACAGCGAGAGAGGGAACACAAGCAGGGGGAGTGGGAGAGGGAGAAGCAGGCTTCCCGCCGAACAAGGAGCTGATGCGGGGCTCGATCCCAGGACCCTGGGATCATGACCTGAGCCAAAAGCAGACGCTTAACGACTGAGCCACCCAGGCACCCCCTAAATAAACAAAATCTTTAAAAAAATAAAATAAAATTTCCCAACAAACTCTTTTGGAATGGTTTATCACCTATAATCTTTGGGTCAGTGCTGTCCAATAGAACTTTCTATAATGATGGAAATATTCTATCTGTATATTGTCCAACATGGTAGCCTCTAACCCTATGTGGCTAGTGAATGCTTGAACAATGCCTAATACAACTGAAAAATGAATTTTAAACCTTAATTTAAATTTAAATGGTCAAATGTGGCAAGTGGTTACTCTAATGGACAGTACAAGTCTAGATTCATTATTTCACCAGAGTCTGCCTTACTTATGCATCTGTTAGCTCAGATTTTTGTAAGAGAAGAACTTTCCCTCACCAAATATGACTACCTTGAAACACAACTCATTCGGGAAAGACATATTATGGGCTTGTTTTTCAAGTGGACACTGAGCCTGCATTGCAGGTCATTTCATTGGAATAATCTGGCCTTCTGGCCCTTTCCAGCTCTGTAAAGCAGGAGAACCATGAGGGGCAAATATATTTAATTCTGGTAGGATAGCTATTGTAGTCTCTGCATCACTTTCGGGGGGCTGTAATAGATGCTACTGATGCTTCGACTTCTCCCCACAGCTCGTCTCTGACTAGCTGCAGCTGGGGAGGACAGTTACGCACATGATGGCTTCCCACCGGAAGCACAATCATCTCTCTCAGTTTTTTGCAGCAGAGAGTATGGGGGTAGTTAATGTCCCCAGCGGCAGCCTTCAACCAAGGGATTTAGAGGTATACATTTAGTTAGCTAAATAAATACTCAACTTCAGAGGGACAATTCTCAAGTGCATATCAACAGTTCTTCAGAGAGTCACACGTGGGCTTGAGCCTCCTTGCCCACAGTGGTTAATCTCAATAACACACCGTTTACTGGCTTTCCCTCCTCTGTTCCATTCTTTCTACTACCTCATTCCAGCTTCTTAGGATCACTTCCTTAATAAACTACCTGCTTCCAAGCCCTTGTCTCAAGCTCTGTTTTGGGGGAAATGTAAATTAAGGCAGGATCTCAAATACTTTAGTCCATGGCATTTATTCACTCAAAAACATTGACTGAGTGATTATAATGGATCAGGCTGTGTATTATGTGCTGAAAATACAATGGTGAATAAGAGATCGAGTCTGATGGGGCACACAGATTAATAGTCAATAACTGAATACTGTAGTAAGCATCATAAACAGGATAAACATGGGTATTATTAGTTGGGAAGTGTCACCAGGTATAGGATTCCCTGAATTGTCCCTTTTGCTAGGTATTAAGAGAGAGTGAGTGACAGGACAAAGCAGACAGAAGCATCTTTAGCTTGGACTTTGTACCCAACTCCTGGGCTTCAGTTTGGGATTGAGGTAAGCCTAAGTGGTATGCCCAGTCTTCCCTTCCTCTAGACCACACTCATTCTGCCTTCTTAGAGCCTTCTAAGAGGGAGTCCCAGGTCAATCACACTTGACTTCAAAAAATTTCAAATTTTTTTTTGCTTCAAAAAAATTCAAATCTTAGCAAGGAACTACTCCCTATCCCCCCAAAATTCCCCAAAGAGAACACATTCTGCCTGCAAAGCCAGAACTTTATCCCTTATGACACAAAACTTTGCCCTTTTGTGGTGTGGCCTTAAAAACTTGACCTTGCCACAACCATAATCCTTTTTAGCCCTATATTAAAGGGGGCAACTTGAGCTTGCTTATCATTAAGAATGTGAAACTAATGTAAGCCCCTCCATCCCCCTTTTTCCATGCCATATTCCTAAGTCTTCTGTTTGAAGGACTTTAGAACACTGTGTATATTTACTGAGAAAACTGCCCTGAGGCATTCTTACCTAAAACTCACTATTTTTAGGCTACTCTGCCAAATTAGTCCTAGCTCTTGGAATGTACTTTCTTTACAAGTATCTTCCCATTAGTGAGGAATTTAGGTTCTGAATCCCAGTAAATGGTGGGGCCATCTGCTGCTTTCAGGGTTCCACCCAGGCTTTCCAGTTTTAACAGTTAAACATGAGGTTGAACTCCATCCAGTTATTACCACCTCATGTCAAATGAACATCTTGGTGATAATCTAGTCTTCACCTGATGCTGAGAATTGATGCTATCTAGAATTTATATGGAGCTTCCTGAATTTTTCCTGTCTTAGCACTTGAACATACTGTTTACTCGCTTATGTTTTCAGCCAGTCTCTAAACTCTTTGAGGCCACAAAATGTCTTATTTACCATTGTCTCTCCAGGGCCTAGTGGTGTCAGTTGACTAAAGGAAGGCTTGTATTAGGTAAAGACTCTTTCAGTTGCTAAAGACAGAACACCCGACTTAGATTAGCTTATGCAAAAACCCAAAACCAAACCAAGCCAAAACAATCCCAGCACATTATTAGTTCATGTAACTGCAAAGTCCAAGCCTCAAGTAATGTTATAAAGAGCTCATCTTTCTCCATTTTTTACTTTCTTCTCTGCTGTGTTTGGCTTTACTCTTAGGTAGGCCTTTAGATTGAGGTCCCTCGTGTAGCAAATGCAATTTTCAGTTCTGATTGGGCCCAATTTTCTTGGTCTGATCCACGTACCTATTCCTAAACCAGTCATAGAAGCCAGGGGAATGTGCTTCTCTGCTTGGCCAGACTTAGGCCACATGTTCGTTCTTGAACCTGGAGGTGAGGGCATCAGCTCCATATAAGTATGGTGGATTGAGACTGGTGTGTGTATTTATGTGCAGGGATATATAGGGAGCATGGATACTGGGGAGCCAAAGCAATTCCACGGTCACTCCCTTTGTAATGAAATGCATTTTCCTGATTTTGGACCCTTGTGGGACACGGATATCTGCTCACACCAGACTTGCCTGTGACTGTCAGCTCTTCCCCGAGGTGGGGGCCACCACTCCAGCCTGGAGTATTTCCCAGGCTCTGTCTACCCTGCTTACAGCTTGGTCCTGCTTGTCCCCTTCCAGCTCTAAATGTTCCCAGCAAGCTGCACAGTGCATGCAATGTCCTTTCAGACACTTTGGCAACTAGTGAGTCATGTATACAAAGAACCATTCAAAGGCAGAATGTGGTCAATTCTCTAAGAGAGTAGTGAAAAGATGTTTGGAGAGCAGAGATCAAGGCATACAACATCTGGCTGGGAGCATGAGAGCAGACAAACGCTTCAGGGACTATCAAGCACCCAAGACAAGTTTAAATGTAAGCTGAATAATGATAATAACAGTGATAGTAATAACAGAAGCTAGTACATATAGGACTTACCATATGTCAGGCCCTGTTCTAAGAATTTTATATGAATTAACCCAATGAACTGCATAATACTGTTTTGTTTTTTTTTTAAGATTTTATTTATTTATTTGAGAGAGTGAGAGAGCATGAGAAGGGAGAGGGTCAGAGGGAGAAGCGGACTCCCTGCCGAGCAGGAAGCCCGATGTGGGTGGGACTCGATCCTGGGACTCCGGGATCATGACCTGAGCCGAAGGCTGATGCTTAACCACTGAGAAACCCAGGCGCCCCTGCACAATACTCTTTTAAGTAGGTACAACTATTCCCCTCATTTTATAGTCAAGGTTAAGTAACTTGCTCAAGGTCACATGTAAGAAAGTGACAGAATAGGACTGGGTTGCTATCAAGCAGTGTCTTAAAGGCCAGGTTACAGTGTAAGACTTGACTTGCAGTTCTTTGAGAAGCTGTTTCATCTTTCCCAATGGATTCAAACTTCCTGACAGCAGGACTGAGTCTAGTTCAGCTTTGTGTTCTCTAGAATATCTAGGTGGGTTACACATTCAAGCAGAAGTTACACAAAAATCCTCTTTGAGTAGACTATACTGGAATGTGCATTGTTAAACAAAATATGAAGCCTTCCACAGTGGTTATAAAACTAGACAGGAAGTTGTGGATCTGACTAATTGAGGCTTTCACCCCTGACTCAGTGTGTGACTGAGCAGATGGCTCTATGCTACAGATTTTCCAACTGTAAAAGAGAGGAAAACAAATATCCAATTACCTCACAAGGACACAGAGAACATATTAACATATTAATAATAAAAAAATACACGTAAATCCTGGCAATACTTGAGTAAAGGTACAAGAAACCAAGTTTATTTTTCCTAGTTTCACCATAACATCAGCAATCAGCAAATATGAATTAGGAGCCAAACATTCTACATACTATGGGATTACAATAGAATAAGACATGATTTTTGCTAGTCCCTGTTCTATAGGATTTAATAGGCAAGATCATTTTGCGTGGTAAACATGTAGACTAATAGGACATCAAAATGGTAAAGTACATTAGAGCTCATCTGGTCCAACATTTATAAATGGAAAATGAGATCCCAAAGGGGGAAAGTAATAATCTCAGCAAGAATATTGTTGTCTTTTTTTTTAAAGATCTTATTTATTTGACAGAGGGAGAGAGCAGGAACACAAGCAGGGGGAGAGAGCGGGAACACAAGCAGGGGCAGTAGGAAAGGGAGAAGCGCGGGGAGCCCGATGCGGGACTCGATCGCAGGACCCCGGGACCATGACCTGGGCTGCAGGCAGACGCTTAACGACTGAGCCACCCAGCGCCCTCAGCGAGAGGGTTGTTAACGGAGAAATACTTATCTTCAAATAAAAGGACTGGGCTCTGGGTTTGAACCTCAGTTGAAGAGGTTACCGTATGTGTGACCTGGGGCCAGGCGCTTAGCTTCTCTGAACCAATTTCCTTGTCTCTAAAATGGGCATAATAAGAACTTACTTCAAAGAGCTGTCGTGGCGATTAAGATCATGCCTGTAAAACTTTCATCTGTGCCTGGCTAAACACCACAAGTCAACTATTATTGTTACCTGTGTAGGAGAAAGGTCTTTTTTAGCTCTTTTTCTACAAGAAAAACCATTTTTTCTCTGGTCAGACCCCATTCATAAGGTCGGAGCAGAACAGAAAGTGCTTTCAACTGCTCGGAGATGGGCGCTGCAGGAACAAGAACCCAGCCATCCAGGGCGGCAGAGCACAGCCCCCCTCGGCAAAACCCATCTTCCATTTCCTCCCCTTCCTTTTCGGGAAAGCCAAGCCCCCCCCCCCCCCCCCCCCCCGCGTTCTGTAATCTTATTTTCCTGCCTCGCCAAGTCGCTGGCTCCTCTCTGGCTGCTCTCTGTGTCCTTTCAGTCGTGCGGGCCCCGCGACAGCGAGGCGGCCAGGACTGGCGTGTCGCTCCCTCCACGCCCCATTCTTCCCCTGGGCTCCAACCGGCCGCAGCTGCGTTCCGAAGCCCGGGCTCCCGCGGGGATTGACGCGCTGGGGGAGGAGCGGTTTCTCGCTGCGCGCCTCTCAGGAGCATTACGGCAGGGCTCGTTCCCGGCTCCGGCCGCCAGCCCCAGCCTCCCCGGTCCGGAGCTGGGACTGGCGGAGGCCGCGAGGGAGGGAGCGCGAGCGAGGAGGCACGCGCCCGCCCGTCCGCGCCCAGACCGCCGCCGCCGCCGCCTTAGCAGCCATGGCCGAGCGCCGCGCCTTTGCCCAGAAGATCAGCAGGTAAATCTCGGGCGCGGGGCGCACCGCCGCAGCGGGAGAAAGAGCCGGTAGCCCTCCCGATCCCGGCCTAAGAGGCGGCGGGTGGGTGTGGCGACGCGGGCGCGGGGATCTGGCGGCCTGGTCCGCGGCTGGGCGGAGGGGGCTTGCGGCTGTGGCGGGTGCCGCCGAGGCCTCGCGCCGCCCTCCAACCCCGGCCCTCAGCCCGCGCCGGCGGCCGATCCTCGCCCCGGGTGGGGGTGGGGGGCGCAGGGAGCCCTGCACACCAGCGCGCCCGCCTCCGCCCGCTTCTCGGCGGCCCGGGCCTGGAGTTTTCGCGGCGGCTTATTGCAGGGCGGGTGGGGGAGCTCGTCGGCCGGCCGATCGGCTCTCCCCAAATTCTTTGTGTCCCCACCCCCGGGGTGGCCGGGGGCCGCCGCGGCGTCTCGCTCCCTCGCTCTCCCCGCCCACCCCCGTTTGCCCCCAGGAGGGTGCGGGGGTCCGCCCTCTTCTCCTCCCCAACAAAAGGTTCGGCGCGCGGCGGGCTCCTGGACGGTGGGAGGCCGTCCCTTCTTCACGCCTCCCACCCTTCCCGAGAAATCTGACAGGAATCCGCTTTGCACCCAGGGGCCAATTCAAAGTGGGCTCTCGCACCCAGAATCTAAAACCTATACTCAAAATGAAAAGTTGAGAGCTTATGGTCTGCACCTTGGGTGTGCAGCTGCCGAATCTTGGACGAAATTGTAGGCTGGAGCTTGATCTTAGTAGCATGTGAATTTAAACGTGCGTCTGTGTTTCTAATGGCACCAGACGAAGATGGATGATAGGCAGTGTTCTTTTTACACTGGCCCTTTGACTCATATTTTAGGAGTCTGGAAGTAAGCAAGCAATCACGGTTGAGATTTCCGAACCTTTTACCTGCCGGTGGTGGGTAGGTTGCCAGAACCAAAAATTGAATTACGGCGGGGGATTCTAACATTTATAGAATTTCATTGGGAAATATACTAATGTGTAAGACACTAGACTGTGTTGGTTTTGTTATAATGTCCTAAGAAAAGAAGCATTCGAATGCATTACTTTTTTGACAATTTTATGTGGTTCTGGATCTTTGTCGTTTGCTGATCTTTCTTAAAGATTTTTGGACCGACCAAACAGGTTCTTTCTTAACCGCCTGAACTTCCAAAGCGTTACTCTGTTTTGTCACGTTTTTCATTTAAAATTAACATCTTTTTGATTTAAACTTTGTGCTTAATTGTTCTTTGAGCTTTAAAACATTTAATTTTATCCTTAAGAGGCAAAATAGCAAGGGGTGCCTGGCTGGCTTGGTCGGTGGAGCATGGGACTCTTGATTTCGGGGTTGTGGGTTCGCTCAGTGTTGGGTGTAGAGATTATTTAAAAATAAAATCTTAAAAAAAAAGAGGCAAACAGCAAGTGCCTAAGAACATGTGCTCTGATGTCAGATGACGATGCCTGTTATTTTTCTAACTTGGCACCTTGATCAAATTGTGTAAGCTCTCTTAAGTTACAGTTTTGGCATCTGGAAAATGGGTATAGTACCAGTACCCTGTTGATAACATTGTGAACATTAAGTGGCATAATTTGTGTGAAGTGTTTAGCATAGTGCATGGCCTTTAGTAGCTATCATTGAACAATTAATAATTGGTATATCCTAGGGAGTTGTGGTAGAGTTAATAGGAAATTACTACCTTTTTTTTTTTACTTTTTTTGCAAAATAACTGGATCTTGTTTCTGAAGGCAATGCCATTGAAAAAATGTATTACTTGACATACATGCTTAGTATTAATTTCTCTTTAATAGAACCAAGTTTCGCTGAGAACATGTGTTGATCAGGAAATTGCACATTAGGGAGTTAGATATGAAATATATATGATACCTGTTCTTCATTCATGGAGTTTGTGCTAGGATTAGACAGAACAAAATACAAGAAAAAAAAGAAAGTTTCACAAAATAACACAAAATTCAAAATAATAAGCCTTGTAAAGTTGTCAGATTAAGTAAAGCAATGGAAATGAGACATTCATTGATTGGAGAAATACTTAGAGGAGGTGACTGGTGATTGATTGGGTATGGAAGGTGAGGAAGACTGAGGAGTCTGGGATGACTTCCAGGTTTCTGACTTGGGCAATCAGGTGGATGATGGAGGCAGTCCTTGAGGTGAGGGCGTACAGGAGGAAGAAGGGATTTGAGGGTGGGAATTGAGGTGGGAAAGAGATGATTCAGTTTTGGACATGTTGAGTTTGAGATGCTCGTTGAGCATTGAAAGAGAAATATTTGTTAGGTTGTTGGTGAGGTTTAAGATGCAGAAGAGAGATTGGGCTGGAGGTCAATAGATTTGGGAATCATCAGCAAGGAGATTGTAATTGAAACCAGAGGAGAAGATGAGGTAGTACAGGAAGAATGCGCGGATTGATTTGGACGGAACTGTTATAGATGACGAATTACTGTGATTGAAAGGTACTTTCATTCTTGTTACCAAGTATGGCCAAATAACACTTCTTTTTTTTTAAAGATTTTATTTATTTATTTGGGGGGGGAGAGAGAGAGAGAGAGAGCGCACAAGCAGGGGAGGGGAGTGGGGGTGGAGGGGGGGAGGGCCAGAGGGAGAGGGAGAAGCAGACTCCCCACTGGGCAGGGAGCCCCACGTCGGACTCGAAACCAGGACCCTGAGATCGTGACCTGAGCCGAAGGCAGACGCTCAACCAACGGAGCCACCCAGGCGCTCTGGCCGAATAATACTTCTGAATAAATTCTTGTTCTGCTTCTTGGTTTCCTACTAGAGGAAGTATAGCACATACTCTCGAGATAAACTGCTTGGGGTTGACATCCTAGCACTGGCACTCATTGAATAAACTTGGGCAAGTTACTTCACCACACTTCTGCCTCATTTCCCCTGTCTATAAACTGGGGATCATAGCAGGACCTACCTTAATGGGGTTGTTATAAGAATTAAATTGGTTCCTGTAAAGTGCTTAGAACAGTGCTTTCTACATAAGTGTCCAGCATCATTACAATATTTATAATGTGGTGTAGGACCTTTTCTTGGAAGTGGTCTTTTTATGATATGTATATATGAAATTTGTTGCTCTGTGAATAGCCTGTTGCCGTTTGAAACCTTATTTTTCTTCTTTTAAAGCTTTATGATTGTTCTGAAACCTTTATTTTTTTTTTAAAGATTTTATTTATTTATTTGACAGAGAGAGACAGCGAGAGAGGGAACACAAGCAGGGGGAGTGGGAGAGGGAGAAGCAGGCTTCCCGCCGAACAAGGAGCTGATGCGGGGCTCGATCCCAGGACCCTGGGATCATGACCTGAGCCAAAGGCAGACGCTTAACAACTGAGCCACCCAGGTGCCCCTGAAACCTTTACTTTAAAAAGAATTCTACTGATTTCTTTTCTGGCTCAGTCATTTCCTAACCCTTTGCATTTAGTGCTGTTATTTTTTGAGGGCATGATTTTGGGATTTCTCAAACTCTTATTTTTTAAATTTTAAAAAAGATTTATTTATTTATTTTTGTGGGGGAGGGGTTGGGAGAGGGACTCTTAAGCAGACACTGCGCTGAGCTGGAGTCCTGTGCCGGCCGCCATCTCATGACCCTGAGATCAGGGATCTGAGCCAAAACACAGAGTCCAAAGCTTAACCACTGTGCCACCCAGGCACCCCAAAGCTCTTTATTTTTTATCACTGATTGTACTACTTACCTCAGCTCATCGTGGAAAAGCAGCATGTATGTTTTATTCATAACAGTTATTGCCTATTGTTTGTTCCCCCTACTTTTGGAGGACAAGGTGTATACATTGTTGATTACCCCCTTTTTAAAGATTTTATTTATTTATTTGAGAGAGAGAATGAGAGAGAGAGAGAGAGAGAGAGAACATGAGAGGAGGGAGGGTCAGAGGGAGAAGCAGACACCCCGCTGAGCAGGGAGCCCGATGTGGGATTCGATCCCGGGACTCCAGGATCATGACCTGAGCCGAAGGCAGTCGCTTAACCAACTGAGCCACCCAGGTGCCCGATTACCCCCTTTTTAATCACACCCTAGGCTATAATAGGTACAATTTGTGGAGTGTTGATTGTAGATTAATGATTTTGTTTAGATTATTTTGTCCTGTTATTTGATATTCAGCAGAATGATGAACATTTGGATACACTTAAAGCACTTTTTACTACATTCTCATCTTTATTACCTAGAGAGGCGGAAGAACATTGTAAAGGATATAGACACCAGGTCACATTGCACGGACTGGAATTCTGCTATACCACGTAATAGCTATATAATTCTGGGCAGTTGATCTAATTTCCCTGTCTTGGTTTTCTCTTCAGTAAAATGGGGATAAAAGTGTCTATGGGTCATCATGAAGATTAAATAAGTTAATACATGTAAAACACTTAAACCGTGCCTGAAACATAATAAGCATTCAACAAATGTTAGTTGCTGCTATTATTATTCCTATATTATTTACAATGATTATTATTCCCATAATCCAGATGAGGAACTGAGGCCTACATACCATGAAATTATTTGCCTAAATTGGGACTCAAACCCTAGTTCTCTGATTTCAGATCTTAAACTTTTTATTTGGTTGTATTTCTTTCTTCTAACAGTGCTGCTGTTAGCATCCCCAAAGTTACCCTTACCTACTTAATCTTTCCTTTATTAATTTGGTATCATTTTGTTGCCTAAGAAGCAGAATTGAATGAAAGGCTTTCATCAGATTTTTATTTTTGAGGAAAATCTTAACATGAGTAGGATTTCCTGGACATAGGCTTATTTATAACCTCTTTTTTTTTTTTTTAAGTTTTGAATCTGTTCATAACTCTGGCTGTACAGGCCCAATCTTTCAGTCTACTTTCTTCAATTCATTGCCAAATAAATTCTTTCCACATAGTATCAACTACTTCTGTGCTGCCTTTTTCATCACTTTGGCCTTTTGTTGTACTCATTTCACTAACTCTTAATGCTGACTGTCTAACCTGTTTCTTGCCCCTGAGAGAGAGAGCAGAACAGTGCAGAGTTACAGAGTTGATCTTTTATTAATGAATGTCTTTTCATTTGAAATGAGGTTTACTCTAAATCATTTCTCTTATTAACATCTTTGTTTCCCTACCCCATCTTTTACTGAAAAGTTCTGGATCACCTAACATGATTCCATTACAACCTCAGCATGCTACTGTTCCTATAGGTCATTTAACCATCTTTCTCCTGAGCCTGTAAGGTATCCCTTCCCTAAAGTTTACCTATTTTTTTTTGTCCTTTGGACCCTATTACCTTTCCACCTCCCCCAGAACCTTGATCTCGTAATTTTTCCTTTCCTTTCTAGCATCTTCAGTCTGTTTCTTTTTATGGATCTTTCCTTTAAACCATAAGACTTACTATGCCTTTCTCATCATAAAACAAAGAACCATTGATCTTCTGGCATTTCTAGCTGCCAACCAGTCATTCCTTTTTTCTAATCACATTTCTCACATGTATGTGGTGCAGTTACAACCACTTTCTGCTTGTTCTCATCAGTCTCTGGGCCATATGGCTGTGCTTCCCGTGGTACTTTATGTGTACTTGAATTATGGAATGCCTGAGGATTAGGAGCCTTTGACTTTTTTCTTCATCACGGATTTCATGAGCTACTGTTTTCTGGGTTTTGTCTTTTTAATTTTTCTTGCCCTCATCCCCCATGCCCCCATTTTCCCTCTACTTTATACTGCTTTTCAGAGCTCTTTGACGACTGGTCTGTGTCTTTTTATCTTGTGTCAGGCACAGAATCTTGTGGCAACTGGACATGTAAGAATTGTTTGAATGAATGCCATCCTGCCACATTGGAGCATCTTTTATTATCTCACTTCTAGATGACCTCAGCGGGGCCAGAGCTGATCTAGTCTCTTACCTCCTGTAATTGAAACGTGTTGCAAATGAAGTCTCCCTAAAATACAGCTTTTATCATGGCATTCTTTTGTTCAAGAATATTATAGTAGCTTCCTACAGTGTTAAACCCAAACTCTTGCTTGCATTTTAAAGTCATCTATAGTCTGGTCCTTTTCTTGTTGACTTATTCTCCAGCTTACATTTTGGACCACTCAGTCTAACATTTTCCTGGTACCCTCACAAATGCTCTGCTCATTTCCAACTCTGTAACTGTTCCGTTTTGGTTCTTTTTCTTTCTTTTTGATATATCCTTTCTCTTTTCTAAATCTTACCCTTTTCTGCAGACCACTCCAATCCACTATACTTACTTTTGGAAAAACCATTTCCTTGCTTTTCTTTTTTAAGATTTTATTTATTTATTTGAGAGAGAGACAGAGAGAGCACAAACTGGGGGAGGAGCAAGGCAGAGGGAGAGGGACAAGCAGATGCTTAACTGACTGAGCCACCCAGGCGCCCCCATTTCCTTGCTTTTCTTTTTTAAGATTTTATTTATTTATTTGACAGAGAGCGAGAAAGGGAACACAAGCAGGGGGGAGTGGGAGAGGGAGAAGCAGGCTTCTTGCTGAGCAGGGAGCCTGATGTGGGGCTCCATCCCAGGACCTTGGGATCGTGACCTGAGCCGAAGGCAGACGCTTAACCGACTGAGCCACCCAGGCGCCCCATCCTTGCTTTTCTTTATTCTTTCCACCTATGAGTGCATTTCTAAGTAAAAGCATTTTTTCTGTTTTTGAATTCATTTGAATATAATCATATTGTATGTTGTATTTTTTTTGTCTTGCTTCTTTTGTTCAAAATTGTGTCTGTGAGATTCATTCATAATGTTCCAAGTAGTTGGAGTTCATTCTTTTTTCTTTATATTATTTCATTGTATAAATATACCATGATTTTCCATTCTACAGTAGACGGGCATTTGGATTATTTCCAGTTTTTGGCTGTTAGAAAAATGTTCCTATGAACATTCCTATACATATATTCTGGTATGCATGTGCATGGATTTCTCTAGGGTATACTCAGGTATGGGATTGCTGGTCCTTAGTTATTCTTTATTGCTCCTCATAGCAGTTTTATTTATCATGGAGTTTATTAGGTAATACCAAACTGTTTTCTAAGATAGCTGAAGAAATATACACTCCCACAGTAGTCTTCCTGTACCTAGTTGGCACCACTTGGTATTGTCAACTTTGTCATTTTTGCCAATCTGATGGATGTATGCATGATGCTGTCTTACTGTAAAAGTTCTGATTTCTATTTACTTGATTACTATTGAGATTGAGCTCTGTTTTGTATGTGTATTGACTATTTGAATATACTCTTTTGTAAATTGCCTATTTAAATCTTTTGCATTCTCCCCCCTTTTTTCCTTTGTATTATTCTTTTTCTTATTGATTTGTGTACTTTATATATATTCAGTGTATTAATCCATTGAATGATATTATGTGTTGCAAATATCATTTCTCACCCTGTGGTTTTTTAAAAACTCTTTTATGGAGTCTTTTGAAAACTAAGTTCTCAGCTGTTTTTTTCTTAAGATTTATTTATTTTAGAGGGAGTGAGAGAGCACAGGGAGGGGCAGAGGGAGAGGGAGAGAGAATCTCGCACAGGATCCGTGCTGAGCACGGAGCCCGACTCAGGCCTCCATCTCATGACCCTAAGATCGTTAACCTGAGCCGAAATCAAGAGTTGAATGCTCAACTGACTAAGCCACCCAGGCACCCCAACTAAGTTTTCAGTTTTGTTGTTGTTGTTGTTTTGTTTTTTTAAGATTTTATTTATTTATTTGATAGGGAGATAGAGAGAGCCAGAGAGCACCAGCAGGGGGAATGGCAGAGGGAGAAGAAGAAGCAGGCTGCACAGGGAGCCCGATGCGTGAGGCTCTATCCCAGGACCCTGGGATCATGACCTGAGCCAAAAGCAGATGCTAAACCAACTGAATCCAGGTGCCCCTAAGTTCCCAGTTTGAATACACTTTTATCAGTTTCTCTCTTTCTCTCTCTCTTTTCTAAAGGTTAGTACTTTTGAGGTCCTGTTTAAGGAATATTTTCCTACCCTGTGGTTGTTAAGATATTCATCTGTATTATTATAAACCTTCTAGTTACCCCCTTTATATTTAGGTTTATATTCCACTTGACTTGATACGTGTATGGTGTGAAATTTTAATTTTTTTCCAAATAGATTATCCTTTCCCCATTGACCTGCCCTGCCACCTCTATAATAGATTGTGTGTCCTTATTTGTGGGTCTTTGTCTGGGTTCTCTCTTTTGTTCCATTGGTTTGGTTATACATATTTTCACCAATTATAAACAATTTTAATTATAATAAGTCTTGGAATTTGGTAGAATAACTCCCCCCACCATTTAAGAGTGTCTTGACTTCTCTTAGCCCTTTGAATTTCCTTGTATATTTTAGAATCTATTAAAAAACAAAAAATCCCCAAGTCCTATTCGTATTTGATTGGGATTACATTGAATCTGTATATCAGTTTTGCAGAGAAATGATGTCTTTATAGTACTGAGTTTTCAAGCCTTGGCCATGGTGTATCTCTTCATTTACTTAGGTCTTCTTTACATCATACAACAAAATTTTATAATTTTCTCTGTAAGGTTCATGCATATCCTTTGTTAGATTTATTTCTAGGTAAATAACCATTTTGTATCCTGCTATATACCTTGCTAAACATGTCAGTTCTAAAAATGTATCTGTGGTGGACGCCTGGGTGGCTCAGTCGGTTAAGCATCTGCCTTTGGCTCAGGTCATGATCCCAGGCTCGTGGGATTGAGTCCCGCATGGGGCTCCTTGCTCAGTGGGGATCCTGCTTTTCCCTCTGCCTGCTGCTCCCCCTGCTTGTGCACTCTCTCTGACAGATAAATAAATAAAATCTTTAAATAAATAAATAAAAATAAAGTGAAACTTGAAAGTTATTTAAAAAATGTATCCATGAATTTTGTATTTTCTGTGTCATCTGGAACTTACGAATTTTTGTTCCTTTCCAAACCTTATAGCTGATTTACATTTTTGTCTTGTCCTGTGGACGGTTATCTTATATTACTATGTGGATTATTACCATTTCTGTTTAACATTGTACTAATTCTGAGCATCCTCATTTTGCTTATGACCTCAGAGGGAAAGCTTTCTATGTTTCACTTCATAGCAAGCCTAATGGTTGCTGTAGGTTTTTTTGTAGATACCCTTTTAATCTGAGTTGCCAAGAAAACAGAGTGAGACAGGATTAAGAGTTGAGGATTTACTGGGAGGCATAATCCCGGGGCATCAAGAGAAAAGGGAGGTGAGGCAGAGACGGGGAAACAATGTAAGGTGATACCTTATCTTATTGGCCATTGCTTCACAAAGGGCTTGGAGAGAGACTGTGTTTGGCAGATATGCTGGCTTGGTCACACAGGATATCTTTGGACAGAGGGACAGTTTCTCACATCAGTAGATAGGAGTCTGGAAGAAGAAGAAATTGATCTACCTGCTTTTGTCTTGCATCCTGTTTTCCATTAGTCAACTCCATCTCCTCAGAGAATGAACTTCCCTTCACTTTTGGGTTGCATCATAGAGCCCTTTGGCAAGCAGTCTGGATGTATCACTACACTTTCAGTGGCTTTTTACAGAGGAGACTTTTTGGTTGCATTTGACAGAAACACCAGTCAGATTAATTCGCTTATAACTGAGTACATCAGGTCTCAGGATACCGAGGGTTTCAGCAGCCTCTTCTCTTCGTGTCTTTGATAGATTTTCCACTAAATGGTTACAATGAGAGTTGACAGACCCAGGCTCAAATCCTACCATTTAGTTCTGGCAGAAAAGATTCAGGAGCTCCATCATTGGTTTGGCTTGTGTCACATGCCCCTGCTTGAACCAATTACTGTGTTTAGGGGATAGGGGATGCTGGCCATTCCTGGATCACATGTCATTCTCCTTGGCTTGAGGAGAGAGGTGATGGTGTCAGCCCCACCCAATCTCAAGTAATGAGTTCTTTGCCAAAAAGAAGAGGTTTCTAACCAAAAGAAAGAGGGGGAAGGTAAATGCTGGTCACACCAAAATAACTGGTATTCTTTAAGTTTGGTCATTGTAACTTGTTCAGCTTCACTATGATTATTTAAATATATAGCAATATAGTCAGTTGTACTACATGTTAAAATTTATATGTAACTGATGAATCCAAAAATATAAAGAAAAGCAGTGTAATGTGAAGCAGCTCTGGATCCCTGTTCCTTATCTTTAAGTTTAGCTCTGATCTTAATGCCAACTCAGCCCTCACGGGAAGGTCTGCTTAGTTTTCGCGATTTGGCTTTCCCAGGCTCCTTTCTGCTGTAGTTCTGCATCATGAGGTGTTTCTCATTTATCCTCTGCGACCAGAAAACTGCACTCATATCAGCCATTTAATGATTTTAATAAACTTTGCTGAAGGTAAGGGACTGTGGTAAGGAGCCTAAGGGTGCAAGACTTTCTTCGAGAATCCACTTTGGCTCTCCTCTTTTCCTGTCTTCACATTCTTTCTCTGACTGCAAAGCAATTTCTTTCTCTCATCTTCATACAGCCAGGCCCAGGCTCTCTCTCTCTCTCTCTCTCTTTTTTTTAAGATTTTATTTATTCATGAGAGAGAGAAAGAGAGAGAGGCAGAGGCAGAGGGAGAATCAGGCTCCCCGCTGAGCAGGAGCCCGATGTGGAACTCTCTCCCAGGACCCTGGGATCGTGACCTGAGCCAAAGGCAGACACTTAACCAACGGAGCCACCTAGGCACCCCTGTATTTGAATTTCTTAAGGAATTGGCAAACTTCCACAGCATCTACACCATTTTACATTTTCATCAGCAATATATGAGAGTTCAGATTTTTCCACATCCTGCTAACACTTGTTAATTGTTTTCTTTTTGACTGTAGGCATTCTAATGAGTGTGAAATGGCATTTCATTTTGGTTTTGATTTGCATTTCCCTGATTTGTGATGGTATTTCTTGTGCTTATTGGCCATTCACATATCTTCTTTGGTGAA
Source organism: Eumetopias jubatus (assembly GCF_037043125.1). Classification (NCBI taxonomy): domain Eukaryota; kingdom Metazoa; phylum Chordata; class Mammalia; order Carnivora; family Otariidae; genus Eumetopias; species Eumetopias jubatus. The sequence continues at coordinate 56,120,736 of NW_028274810.1, forward strand.
ATATCTATTCCTATCTTTTGCTCATTTTTAAATTGGGTTATTTATCGGGGTGCCTGAGTGGCTCAGTCATTAAGCGTCTGCCTTCGGCTCAGGTCATGATACCAGGGTCCTGGGATCGAGCCCCACGTTGGGCTCCCAGCTCAGCGGGAAGCCTGCTTCTCCCTCTCCCACTCTCCCTGCTTGTGTTCTCTGTCTCACTGTGTCTCTCTTTGTCTGTCAAATAAATAAAATTAAAAAAAAATAGTTAAATTGGGTTATTTATCTTGTTTTTGAATTGTAGAGTTTTTTATATGTCCAGAACATAAGTCTTTTATTAGATATATGAATTACAAATATTTTCTACCTGCTTCGTTTCTTCATTTTCTTTTTTTTTTAATATTTTATTTATTTTATTTGATAGAGACACAGCGAGAGAGGGAACACAAGCAGGGGAAGTGGGAGAGGGAGAAGCAGGCTTCCTGCCGAGCAGGGAGCCTGATGGGGCTCGATCCCAGGACCCTGGGATCATGACCCGAGCCGAAGGCCGACGCTTAATGACTGAGCCACCCAGGCACCCCTGTTTCGTCATTTTCTTAATGGTGAAGTTTGAAGCACAGAGATTTTAAATTTTGATGAAGTCCAATACATCAATTTTTTTTTTCTTATGTGGATCGTGATTGTGGTTTTATTCTCTAAGACTGCTTAATTCATGGTCAAGATTTCCTTCTCTGTTTTCTTCTACAAGTTTTTATAGTTTAGCTCTTACTTTAGTTTAATGATCCATTTGCATAGATTTTTGTGCATAGTGTGAGATGAGGATCTAAATTCATCTTTTGTGGGACTCGCGGCTGGCTCAGTCAGTGGAGCGTGCAACTCTTTGACCTTGGGGTTGTGAGTTCGAGCCCCACATTGGGTGTAGAGGTTACTTAAAAATAAAAAAAAAATCTTTAAATCTATCTTTTGCATGTGAATGTTCTATTGCAACAATCTTTGTTGCAAAGACTATTCTTATCTCATTGCATTGTCTTGGTACCTTAAAAAATCAGGTGACCATAAATGTGTTTCTTTTTTTTTATTATGTTATGTTAATCACCATACATTACATCATTAGTTTTTGATGTAGTGTTCCATGATTCATTGTTTGCGTATAACACCCAGTGCTCCATGCAGTATGTGCCCTCTTTAATACCCATCACCAGGCTAACCTATCCCCCCACCCCCCTCCCCTCTAGAACCCTCAGTTTGTCTCTCAGAGTCCATAGTCTCTCATAGTTCTATGTGTTTATTTCTTTTTTTTTTAATACTATGTTGACTATTTTGAATTTTTTTTTAAGATTTTATTTATTTATTCGACAGAGAGAGATACAGCGAAGAGAGGAGACAGACATAAGCAGGGGGAGTGGGAGAGGGAGAAGCAGGTCTCCCGCAGAGCAGAGAGCCTGACATGGGGCTCTATCCAAGGACCCTGAGATAATGCCCTGAGCCGAAAGCAGACGCTTAACGACTGAGCCACTCAGGCACCCCTATGTGTTTATTTCTTGATACTCAATTCTGTTTCATTGATCTGTGTGTTTTTTTTTTTTTAGGATTTTATTTATTTATTTGACAGAGACACAGCGAGAGAGGGAACACAAGCAGGGGGAGTGGGAGAGGGAGAAGCAAGCTTCCCACAGAGCAGGGAGCCTGATGCGGTGTTCAATCCCAGGACCCTGGGATCATGACCTGAGCTGAAGACAGACGCTTAACGACTGAGCCACCCAGGTGCCCCGATCTGTGTGTCTTTTCTTAACACCAATACCATACTCTTCTGCTTAGAGTTACTTTATAGTAAATTTTGAAGTCCGGAAGTGTGAGCCCTCCAACTTTTTACTTCCTTTTCGAAATTGTTTTGTTCATTCTGGATTTTTTGTATTTACTTAAGCATTTTAGGATCAACATCAATATAAGGTTTGCCAATTTCTGCAAATTTCCCCCTTTGGGGATTTTGATATGGATTACGTTGAATCTGTACATTAGTTTTGGGAAGAATTGCCAACCGAATCATATTGAGTCTTCAGATCCACAAACACAGACTGTCTCTTCATTTATTTATTTATTTATTTATTTATTTATTTTTACGATTTTATTTATTTATTTATTTGAAAGAGAAAGAGAGAGAGAGAGAAACAGCATGAGAGGGGAGAGGGTAAGAGGGAGAAGCAGGCTCCATGCTGAGCTGGGAGCCCGATGTGGGACTCAATCCCAGGACTCTCGGATCATGACCTGAGCCGGAGGCAGTCGCTTAACCAACTGAGCCACCCAGGCGCCCCTGTCTCTTAATTTATTGAGATATTATTTGATTTCTCTTAGCAAAGTTTTGAAGTTTTCAGTTTGTAAGTCTTGTACTTCTTTTGTTAAATCTGTTTCTAAGTATTGTTTCTGATGTTATGATGAAAGTGAAAAATTATTTTTGGTTTTTCGTTGCTAGTGTATAGAGATACAGTTGATTTTTGAACATTGAACTTATATCCTCTGCCTTTGCTGAACTTGTTTATTAGTTCTGGTAGTTTTTTTGTTAGGATTTTCTGCATACAGGAGCATGTTGTCTCTGAGTAAAGAGTTTTATTTCTTCCTTTTTCATCTGAACACCCTTAATTTGTTTCCATTTCTTTCCTTCCTTCTCCTGCTGCACTGGCTAGAACGTCTAGTACAGTGTTGAATAGTGAGAGCAGACATCCTTGCTTTCTCCCCAGTCTAACAAGAAAAGCATTCAGACTTTCACCATTAAGTATGATGCTATTTGTAGGCAGGTGCTGTAGGAAAGGAAAGGAGAAGACAAAGATTTGAGAAGTATTTAAGAGTTAGAATGAACAGGACTTAGCAACTAATTGTATACAGGATATAATTTGTACTTTTGTGGGAGATTCTGGCTTTATTTTTGTGAAGTAGGTTGGAATTGAAGACAAATTTATCTCCTTTTGGGAAGATTGACTTTTTACAGTAAAAGGTTTTCTCACCCTCTCAGTTTTCATTTTAGTTGCCAATTTCAGATCAGTGTTAATTTTTCCAAATGCTAAATTAAAAATTTTTTTTGCTGGGCGCCTGGGTGGCTCAGTCGTTAAGCGTCTGCCTTTGGCTCAGGTCATGATCCCAGGGTCCTGGGATCGAGTCCCGTATTGGGCTCCCTGCTCTGCGGGGAGCCTGCTTCTCCCTCTCCCACTCCCCCTGCTTGTGTTCCTGCTCTCGCTCTCTCTCTCTCTGTCAAATAAATAAATAAAATCTTTAAAAAAATTTTTTTTTCTGTAGTTACAAGTTAATATGTTCCATGAAGTTGGGAACAATGTTATCACCACGTTTCTGTTGAGGAAATTAAGATATGGTAGAATGCTATAGATAGAGTGTTGGAGACATCCACATCTCTTTCATACAGTGCTTTCTAAATCTTTGACTTAAATGTTATTCCAAAATTGTGTCAGATGGGATACATGAGTCATCAACATCTTTTTTTCTTTATCCTCCCCAAAAAGGAATTATGTCTTAAATGTTAAGTGTATTATATAGAAGGACTGTCTCTGTGCTTTGGTTTCACAAATCAACCTTTCTTTGTTTTTGTTTCTTAGGCCTTTAGTGGCTTCTGGCCCACTGTGAACCTAAATTCTTAAAGAATTTAACACAGGCTAACTGACAAGTGACAAGGACTCAGAAGGGAGTTTTATTTAGCCATCCCTGAAAGATAGGAAACAGATCATAACAGTGGTGGTGGTTGTAATTACAGTGTTCCTATTAATATGTTAAGTGTATACACTAGACATTTTCACTGAGTATCTTAGCTGACCTCATAGGCTAGGTTTTCAAGAACAGAGAACTCATTAATATGAACTGTAGCTAGAATCATTTACCTTTGGAAACTTGCTTCCAAGGAAAGAGGCCTTAGGAGTTTTATGGATCTAAATTCAAACCCTGCCTCTCTACCTTTCATTAGCTTGTGAAAGTTACTTTATTTTTGAAGTTTATCTAAAAATATGTGTTTTTGGGCGCCTGGGTGGCTCAGTTGGTTAAGCGACTGCCTTCGGCTCAGGTCATGATCCCGGAGTCCCAGGATCGAGTCCCACATCGGGCTCCCTGCTCAGCAGGGAGTCTGCTTCTCCCTCTGACCCTACCCCCTCTCATGCTCTCTCTCTCTCAAATAAATAAAATCTTTAAAAAAAATAAAAATATGTGTTTTTCTGACTGTAACGTAATATATGGTGCTGTAGAAAATTTGGAATACAAAAGGCCCAAAAGAAAAAATAAATTTTTTTCTTTTTCTTTTCACGCATAATTCTAGATTTAGACAAAATTCTCTCATGGAGCTTGCATTCCAGTGATAATCCTTACAAATCTAGAAATAGCCTAAATGTCTACCAATAGAGTTTGCTGGTTAAATATGTTCTGGTTCACCCATATCCTAAACTCTGTAGCAGATAGAAAGCCGGAGAGCAATGTTTAAGAGTGGGGGCTCTATGTTCAGATCTTGGTTCTATTCCTTATTAGTTTTGTGACCTTAACCTCTTGATACTTAAATATCCTACTATAATGCCTGCTTCACAGAGTTTTTCTGAGGATTAAATGGGGTATAACAAGTCTAACACATTATACAGTATCTGGCATATAAGTTATAAATGCTTGATAAATATTGTTAGAGTGTTATTAATTTTATGTGCTGATATGGAATGATTCCCAAGATATATTAAGTATATAATGTAAGGTATCAAGAAAAGTTTTTTTGTTGTTGTATGATGTCATATGTAGACATTAAAAAGTAGGGGCGCCTGGGTGGCTCAGTCGTTAAGTGTCTGCCTTCAGCTCAGGTCACCGTCCCAGGGTCCTGGGATCGAGCCCCGCATCGGGCTCCCTGCTCAATGGGAAGCCTGCTTCTCCCTCTCCCACTCATGTTCCCTCTCTCACTGTGTCTCCCTCTGTCAAATAAACAAATAAAATCTTAAAAAAAAAAAAGTAGACACATATTTTTCTTGAAGGATACCTGATAAAATATTAAGTGGTTACATTTGGGAAATAAGATTGGGGATTGGAGGTAGAGAGATGTACCGTTTGTTTTTACCTCTTTGTGAGGTTTGAGTTTTTTAATGCCAGGTATATATTCCTTTTGTTTACTTTTTTAAAAAGATGTCTTCCTGGGGCACCTGGCTGGCTCAGTCAGTAGAGTATGTGACTCTTGATCTCAGGGTTGCGAGTTCAAACCCCACATTGAGTGTGGAGTCTACTTAAAAAAAAAAAAAAATGTCTTCCTTTATAGATTTATTTTGTCTTTTCTCTTTGTTGGAAAATCTTATTTCCTCTGCTACTTGTAATAACTTTATTTACGTAATTGTAGAGTTTGAACATAGTTCTGGAACCAGCCCTTTGCAGATAGGTTAAAGTAATATTAGAGACTGCTTTGAGATAAGTAAACATATCATATATCTTGTTTAAAAAGAGTTTCATGTATAATAGCAGAGCATTGTGTTTCCGTGTTTCACTTAATAAATGGGATAATGATGTCAGCAAGGCTCTTACAGAAACGGTTATATATTTAGAATTCTTCTGTGGATTCAGAGTTTTCACCTCAGCAAATATTTACCTATTTGACAGTAATAGATAAAAAGGCGTACTTCCTTGTCCTTTCCCAATCAATTAGAAACAACTGTACTTACAGATTAGTTTACTCTGAAAGGCATTTGGAAGATTCATATACTGAGTAGTCTCTATATTCATTCTTCTGCCCTATCTCCTTTTCTCTCTCTGCACTCGTATACCTGTGTCTCCATTTCTTTCTCTCTCTCCATCGTCTCTAGACAGAGGATGTAAAGATTAATTTGGGGTGCAGTCCCTGTCCTTAAGCTCACATCAGGGGGCGCCTGGGTGGCTCAGTCATTGAGCATCTGCCTTCGGCTTCGGTCATGGTCCCAGGGTTCTGGGATCGAGCCCCGCATCGGGCTCCCTGATCGGCGGGAAAGCCTGCTTCTCCCTCTCCCACTCCCCCTGCTTGTGTTCCCTCTCTCCCTGTGTCTCTCTGTCAAATAAATAAATAAAATCTTAAAAAAAAAAAAGCTCACATCAGTTGTTCCATTCTAGTATTCTCTCTGAACTACTTTTTGGGACGGTGGGGGAGAATTATGATTTTCTCTCTATTCCCATTTTTTCAGTTCAGCTTTGAAAACATTTATTAAGTACTCAGGATGTGCCAGGCACTCTGGTAGAGGGTACTTTGTAAATGAAGTCCCCCCTTGTATTGCTTGGTTTCTTTCAAGGAGATAGGTAAGTAGATTTCAAAATAATTTGATAGATGCTATGTCTATGATATTGTTTGGTATCACAGTGAGATAGTTTTTGATAGAAAAGTGCCACCAGATTGAGTTAAAGAATATACATTTTCTTTAATGGCAGAAATTAACCTGCTTTGAGACATTTATACAGAATAAGAGCCAGCATAGCATACTCCAGAAGTGAAGTTTCCTTGTCCTCCCTAATTCCTCAAGGAGGTTCAAAGTGCCTCTGAAGTGTGAGAATGTGCCAGACCTGAGAAGCCAAGTTCTTGATCCTTCACTGTTCCTTTTTTCCTTCCACCATACTTTTTATATTAGAGGGTTGCATTGGTATTCCAGAAGAACCTGCTTTGCAATTTATGTGCTTATATGAAAAAGAATGTTTACAAACATAGGGCTTTCCTACTGCTGAAATCAGTCTCTGTGTCAGCAAGGCCAGGTTCTTATTCCAAGGTGAAAAGCAGTCATCCGGCTAGTCGGCTTCCTGTCTAAATGAGCGCCTTAGTAACTCTGTTTCCTTGAATATATATGGATACATATGATTACTTTGAAAGCACAGAGGAGGAGAAGCTAACCTGAGTGGAACAGAACAGAAATAATCAGGCAGGGCTTTATGGAGGACACGATATACTTCTTTGAAGAGTACTTGTGCCGTCTGTACTCCATAATTAGTTTGCTAGTTTTGTACATTAAGGTAGAGTAATAATAACTGAAGAGTTTAAAGCTAAGTTACCAACATCACTTGCATCTCTAAAAATATAAGGACATTTCCCCCATTACTATAATACTGTTTTCACACATTAAAAAAACAGTAATTCTTAATAATGTAATACCTGTCCATGTTCAAATTGCTCATTATCCCCAGAAATGTCTTTTGTAGCTGGTTTGTTCAAACCAGGATCCAATTAGGAACCATTCATTACAGTTAGTTATATCTCTTAAGTTTTTCTTTTCCTTCTTTTAGATAGACTATACCTTTTTTTTGTCTGAAGTCTTTTTTCTTTTTTTTTTTTGCTAAAACTTAGCCCGCTGTCTTTACTTATTTATTTACCCATGACACTGATTTGTTGAAGAGACTTGCAGTACAGAATGACCTGCCTTCTGGTTTTTGTCTGATTGCTTCCTTTGGCACCAGCTTGTTCAGCTTGTTCTAGTGTTCTCTGTATTTCCTGTTAACTGGATGTTAGATGTACAGTTTGATTCAATTCAGGTTAAACATTTTTGGCACAGATACTTAGTAGGTAACACAATGTTGCATTTCTTTAATCTATTGTTTTTGTTTTTTCCTGGTAAATTATTGATTTTTTCAGTGTCACTGCTACTCCTAGTAAAGCCTTTATTTGCAGGAGGTAGGCATCTCTATTAGATGGTAATGAATATTTTTAAAAAATTACAAATAGAAAAATATCACCTGGCATTATATCTAAGGTGAATACTTTGTGATACTTAATATGTGTGTTTATATACACACACATCACACGCATATATACGTACATACACACAGACACATTCATACAAACACAGTAGATTACATATATACTGGATTGTGATGTAAGCCTTATTTTGTCCTCTGTGTCCTATTCAGAAAAGTTGGATGATCATTAGTCTAGAGGAACTGAGTCATTGTGAGCTGTGCTATATCTTTGCACTCCTTGGAGTGAGAATACCTCATCAAGGTAAATTCCTGTCTACTGGCATGGATAACTATTTACTGTTTCACATATTGGGGAAACCATGTGCGATAACACAAACAAACAAACCAGCAGCTGCCATCATACCAAACTACATACTGTATCTTGGTTAAGGTCCTTAAATATATTCCTTTGAGTTTCCTAATTCATCCCAGCAAGGATTCAGGGCACTCCATTTTTATGTTGTTACTTGCAAACACTTTTGCTTTGCTAGTTCTTGTATTAGATCTTCATACACTTGTGAGAAGAGGTCCTTTTCAGATTTTGTTCTGTCTAGGTAAACAGTTTCCCACCTGATGTCTTCATTTCTTCTCTGTGCTTTAGATACTTGGGCCACATGTGACCATCAAAGTACCCTGGGGGGTCTGGAGGCTTGTAGACCTTTATACTCCTCCTCCTTTTATATTCTTCGTATGGAATGGTAAGAAAGTAGCTTCTGTTCCATAGTGTGTCAAGGGGCTTATAGTTAAAGAGAAGGAAGCCTTTGATCATTAATATGGGAATTTCTCAGCATTTCCAGAGTCTGTTGATAACAGTGAGTGTCTTGGGCTTTTTGTCCATCAGGAAATGGTGGATATCATTTTTTCCATGTTAAGTGCTTCAAGCACGTCATCCTGCAGAAATCCATCTGTATTTGTCTGTCTCTCAGACTGTGGCTTAAAGAAATCATCCTGAGATATGATGCTGCAGTTTAGAAGGTATTTCTGCAAATTCTTAGCCAGTGTTGCCTTCCTGCCACTTGTCACAGTACTAATTCCAATGACAAATGTTTTCATAATTAGCATAGAAAATCATGTCTTCCTAAAAGTTTCCAGGTGCCAGTTTGAGTCCTCCCAAGCAAAGCGGCAGAAGCCCATAATCCCTCTTTCCACACCCCTACCAGGTCATAGGTGGCCCACGTCTAATCTGTTGTTTTCTTTATTTCGCTTTTCTTTATCTTTAATACCAATGGTAGAACTGTGATTCCACCCATCAGTTACCAGTCTTGGGCTTGGATAGTCACAACACTGGAATATCAACTGTTCTTTTCCTTTTTCCTTGGGGGATTTTTAGCCAGCCCTTTTTTGCCTTGTCTCTGATGTAGTCTCTTACCTGGTATATTCCGTGGTATATCCTCTTAACCTTCACTTCTTCCCTGACTTTTATTTTATATATAAACAGTTACAGTTCCAAGAGATCTTATTTCTTATTTGACATAGTACATGGCAGCTACTCTTTGTGACTCTATAGGAGGAGCTCAGTTAAACTCTTCTGTTTTGTATAAACTCTCCTTACTCATCTTTTTAATTAGCATTTATTTATTAGTTGTTTTATTTTATTTTTTTAAGTAAGCTCTATGTGGGGCTTGAACTCAGGACCCCAACATTAAGAGTGGTAAGATCTACGAGGCTTCCCTCTCCTTACTCATCTTTACTAATAAGGTTTTACTTCTGGTCCCATGGAGAATGAGTAGAGATGAGAGAGGCTCAGATTGGTCATTCTGGATATCATGGGTTAGATGGGGCATCTGAAAGTGGGAGGAGGTCAGAGGAAAGATTAAATACAACATAATTTCCCTCAGGATGTGAGTCCTTTATTGGTTATTTCCAGTGTCCTATGGTGAATGGCCTTAGTGTTTTCTTTTGTGAAAATTGTAATGCATGTTGACATAATGAGGGAGCTTGTGGAAATGGAGAGAGTTGATCAGGAGACAAATAGGTCAAGTATTCAATCAATTCTTTTGGGAGGGGAAGAAGGTATTCCCTTATAATTTAGGAGCATAAGTAACTATGGAATTTTTGACCTATTCTTTCTACTTTGCAGTTTATATATATATATATATATATATAAACATTTAAGATTTTACTTTCTTATTTGACAGAGAGAGACAATGAGAGAGGGAACACAGCAGGGGGAGTGGGAGAGGGAGAAGCAGGCTTCCCACTGAGCAGGGAGCCCGATGCGGGGCTCGATCCCAGGACCCTGGGATCATGACCTGAGCCGAAGGCAGACGCTTAATGACTGAGCCACCCAGGCGCCCCTACAGTTAATATATTTTTTAAAGATTTTATTTATTTGACAGAGAGCACGTGAGTGCATGCATAAGCAGGGGGAGTGGAGGAGGTAGAGGGAGAAGCAGGCTCCCTGCGGGGCTCGATCCCAGGACTCTGAGATCATGACCTGAGCTGAAGGCAGACACCCAACTGACTGAGCCACCCAGGTGCCCCTGTAGTTAATATTAGTAGCTTATTAGAAGTAAAAAAGGACTTCCCTGTAATTCCCTACAGTAGAGCTATCACTAGGAGTAGGAAAAATTATTATTATTTTTAAAGATTTTATTTATTTGAGAGAGAGAGCACGCACAAGTGGTGAGGAGGGGCAGAGGGAGAAGAAGGAGAAGCAGACTAATTCCAATGACAAATGTTTTCATAATTAGCTTTGAAAATCATGTCTTCCTAAAGTAGGTAAAGGGAGGTAGATGCCAGGCTCCATCCCAGGACCCTGGGATCATGACCTGAGCTGAAAGCAGATGCTTAACTGACTGAGTCACCCAGGTACCCCAGACTAGGAAAAATTATTATGACAAAAGGCAGTCTACAGTAGGCCCCCATTATCCACAGTCTGACTTTCTGTGATCAGCCTCAGTCAGGGAACAGATGCTCCTCCTCCTGAGGATTCAGCATCTCTCTTCTCGGTAGGAGCCTAACGCCACGTCCCAGTGCCTAAGTCATTCCCCTCATTTCATCCCATCGCATAGGCATTTAATCTCACATCATCACAAGAAGGGTGAAGATAATATAGTAAGATATTTTGAGAGACCACGTTCACATAACTTTTATGACAGTATATTGTTACAGTTGCTCTGTTATTGTTGTTAATCTCTTACTTTGCCTCATTAGTAAATTAGACTTTGTCATAGGTATGTACATACAGGGAAAAGCACATAGATAGGGTTCGGTAAAATCCACAGTTTCAGGCATCCACTGGGGGTCTTGGAACTATTCCCCATGAGTAAGGAAGGACTACTGTCTAAAAGGATTTTAACTGATATCAGGAACTATATTCATCATATTTTTTGTCTTGCATACTTTGGACCCTAATATTTATTTTTCATTTGGGAAAATTTCCTCACTACCATTCTATGAAATCTCATATAGAGAGGGTCTCAGTGTAAATACATCCCTTGTTTAGGTTATATTTTTATTGCTATTATAGCCTATTTTAGAAATGGTTTTTATTTTCAAATTATTACTAATTTTCTTTTTTTGGGAAATTATGTAATGTAGAAATAAGACAAATATTTGTAGCATGGGGATTATCTTTTGTATATCTCTGTTAGTCAAGAAAGAATCATCTCTTTTTTCAGGTAATCATATTTCATTTATTTTAAGTTTCACTGCTTAACATCTTCTGAAATTAGGGTATGTCTTCCAATTAATTGATGGTATGGTGGTTAATTGGCAAGGTTTTTCTTTCTTAGCTATACATGAAGTAATGGCAGGTCTTAATAATTAGTGACATCTTGAATTTGATGAAATTCAGATAACTCATGGTTTAGCCCCAGAAACAATGAGGTAGTGCTGAGGTTGATAGACTGAGTTGAGTAGCACTGAGGAAGAGACACATAAAGAGACATAGAATACTTATTCTGTGTCTGTCTGTGAAAAAGCTTTTTCATATTCTCATCTAAGTCTTGACAAAAGGATCAGGAGATTTTAAGGCCTTTAAACTTTAAACACAATAAAGAACACACAATATATAGGCTTCATTAAAAGACCCAAGGGGAGGGGCACCTGGGTGGCTCAGTCGGTTAAGCGTCTGACTTCGGCTCAGGTCATGATCCTGGAGTCCCAGGATCAAGCTCCGCATCGGGCTCCCGCTCAGGGGGGAAGTCTGCTTCTCTCTCTCCCTCTGTTCCTGCTTTCTTGCTCACTCATTCTCTGTCTCAAATAAGTAAAATCTTAAAAAAAAAAATGAATGAATGAATAAATAAATAAAAGGCCTAAGGGGAATCCTGAACTGAAATGAACTTCCTTGTTTTTTCACATCTGGCGGAAAGTGGAAAGTACAGAGAGTTCCCTTATACGTTTCCCCAGCAGATTTCCTTTATTTTTATTTTATTTATTTATTCATTAAAGATTTTATTTATTTATTTGACAGAGAGAAAGAAAGAGAGTGCACACACACACACAAGCACGGGGAGCGGCAGAGGCAGAGGGAGAAGCAGGCTCTCTGCTGAGCAGGGAGCCTGAGGTGGGGCTCCATCCCAGGACCTTGGGATCATGAGCTGAGCCGAAGGCAGACGCTTAACCAACTGAGCCACCCAGGTGCTCCAAGTTTACCTTATTTAAAAAAATTTTTTATTTTTTATTTATTTTTTTTAAAGATTTTATTTATTTGACAGAGAGACACAGCGAGAGAGGGAGCACAAGCAAGGGGAGTGGGAGAGGGAGAAGCAGGCTTCCTGCCGTGCAGGGAGCCTGTTGCGGGGCTCGATCCCAAGACCCTGGGATCATGACCTGAGCCAAAGGCAGACGCTTAACGACTGAGCCACCCAGGCGCTCCCCCCAAAATTTTTTTTTTAAATTTTACTGTTTTAAGTATGCTCCATGCCCAGGGTGGAGCTCAGTGCGGGGCTTAAACTCATGACCCTGAGATTAAGACATGAGCTGAAATCAAGAATCAGATGCTTAATCCACTGAGCCACCCAAGGTGCCCGAAGTTTCCCTTATTGTTAATATCCTTCATTAGTGCGGTACATTTTATAATTTATGAGCCAATATGGCTGTATTATTATTAATGACAGTCCATGGACTACATTGGGTTTGCTCTTTGTGTTGTACCTTCTGTTGGTTTTGACAGATGCATGAGGACATCTGTTTACCGTTACAGAATCATGCAGAGTAATTTCACTGCCCTTTAAATCCCCTGTGTACTACTTTCTTAGCCCTTCCTTCTCCCCCTCTAGCCCTGGCAACCCCTGGTTGTTTCTTTTTTTTTTTAATTGTCTCCATAGTTCTGCCTTTTCCAGAATGTCATATAGTTGGAATCATACAGTACACAGGCTTTTCAGATTGGCTTGTTTCACTTGCAGGATTCTTTTAAGGTTCTTCCATGTCTTTTGTGGCTTGATAACATATTTCTTTTTATTGCTGAATAATATTGCATTGTATGGATGTGCTGCTGCAGTTTGCATATCCATTTACCTATTGAAGGATGAACTTCTAGGTTTCAGCAATTATGAAGAACAAATTAGCCTTTTATAAAACACAGAAATGGTCTAAAGTACCTCAAATCACCCATTAAAAAAAAGTTGAGGTAATTCAGTATCTTGAGACTTACTAACTTTTTTTTACCTTTGTATCAAAAATTTCTACTTGAGTAATAGGCTCAAAACAGGCTCAGTAAATATGTGTGGAATGGTTGAACATGAAAAAAGGAAGGAGGTTTGGAAGAGAAGAAGGTGGGGGGAAAAGATTGTATCATAAATCTGGATATTTTTTGGAAAATGAGATTGTTTAGAAATTCAGCTGGAGATTTGTATGGGGACCGGGGACCAAGATGTTCAGGGCTCTGAATTCAGCCTCTGGTTTGAGAACGCTGCAGAACAAAAGCATCAGGCTGGCCCAGAAATCAGGTCATTAGACCTATTTCAGTTTATTTGCGGTAGAATGATTGGAGAAAGTGGGTTTAGTTTTTGGAAAAGAGTAAAAAAACCCAGAAGGCTAGTTTTATAAAATAAGGAAGTAGACAGTTGATGAATCTAGTGTAGAGGTTAGATACTAACTACAGAAAAAGAATTGCACAAAATCTATGGATAGTGGTGTTTATTTTGTGTTCTTGAGTTATAATTTCTTTTTTTATTTTTGAGTTCTTATTTCTATTTAATAAAAATGTTACTAATGTGAGGAAGTTATTAGTTACTGGATTTGGGACTCATTGAATATTTTGCTTTATAGTTTTGTGAAATATGAGGAATATGGAGCCTGATGAGGTATAAAGTCATTTGAATTTCTAAAATATTTTTGTTTTAGAAATGCCATGTCAGTAAATTTGAAATACTAGTATGCCCCCAAGGGTTAGTAACCAGCTTGAAATGGTGGAACTTCTAAACTCTAATCCTATTTCAAATAAAGACTTATCTGTTGTATTATGGTAATGCTTTTGTGGTTTACTTCATTTGTCAAAAAGTTCAGTAATACCGTATATTTCATAGGACTAACCAGTCGCCTGTTTTGAGTACTGCATGCTAAATATTTTAGGGAGAACAATGATGAATGAAACCCCTGCCTCTGTTTATATAGAGCGTACATAAAATATGGAAAAATAACTAGGAAGGAGGAAAATGCATTAGATTATAAATGCTCTAAGAGTTTCAATGAAGGGTGGTAATTTTAGTTGGGGTGAGCTAAGACGTTTGTATGCATGTCTTGGTATTTGAGTTTAGCCTAAAAACTAGATAAGAATTGAATTTGTGAGTATAGGAGAGAAACAGCTTTGTGGGAAGCAATTTATGTTCACTGACAAGAATTTGGGAAAGGACACACAAGGCAGGAAAGGTGATTAGGGTCAGATTATGGAAAGCCATTAATGCCAGAGTATTAAGGACGATTTCTATTAGTAAAGTAAAAATAAGGGATAGTTTTCTGGGACATGAATGAGGAGCTAGTGATATTAGAAAGGAAAAAGGAGGGGCGCCTGGGTGGCTCAGTCGTTAAGCGTCTGCCTTCGGCTCAGGTCGTGATCCCGGGATCCTGGGATGGAGCCCCGCATCGGGCTCCCTGCTCAGCGGGAAGCCTGCTTCTCCCTCTCCCACTCCCCCTCTGCTGTGTTCCCTCTCTCGCTGTCTCTCTCTGTCAAATAAATAAATAAAATCTTAAAAAGAAAGGAAAGAGGAGTTTTTTTCTTCCTAATTCTTTGTTTATAAAATATTTTAGAATTTTATATCCTTAAGATATGTACATTTTAATATATATATGTATATATGTCTTATTATAGCTTCCTGCTGTGTTGAAAGCCAAAGTATGTTTCCTGAAATGCCAGATACAAAAAAAGCCTTCTGTAAGTTGGCTGTCACTTTTGTGTCCTACATCAGGATAAAGATGTTCTACTGTAATTATAGGCAGTATTTACTGAAGTAGCTTATGAATTTATGGCCCTATTGATACTCTGAGATTTTGTTGGTTTTTAAATGAATATTTAATATACTTAGTTTTCTTCCATTTTAAATGTGGTTGTTTTCTTTTTAAATAATGTATTTACTTTCTTTGTTATAGAACTGTGGCTGCTGAAGTCAGGAAGCAGATCTCTGGACAATACAGTGGTTCTCCTCAACTGCTCAAAAACCTCAGCATTGTTGGCAATATATCCCATCATACCACAGTAAGTAACATATTTAAAATCTGGGATGTCAACTGGCACATTACTGACAAGGCTGTGAAGAAATAGTGGAAAGATGAACCAATGGATTGGGCTCCATCACTAGTCTAATAATCTGATTTGCTGCTACCCCTCTCTTTCCTGAAATTTGAGTTGGGGAAGAGTGTTAGGAGGTATAAGACAAGTGCTGATTTCCTAGTCAACTCTGAAACTTTACATTCAGGATTTATCAACTCTGGAATTTTATGGTTAAGACTCCCCAGATCCAAGGTGATTCATTATAGGAAAACTTAGGAATCTATTCTGGAAATAGGTACTGAAGGAAATATTAAATAATTACGTAGATTTGTAGTATTATCTGTCCCCTTTTATAGAAGGGAATATACAGTTAGTGAATCATTGCCTTAGCCAGTTACTATGTCAGAGGTATAAGCGTATGTGTTCTTATTAAGGAAACTGGCATGAGGATAATCAATTTTTAGAGAGAAAGCTCGAGCAGGGGTGTGGGCCTGGAGGGAGAGACAGAGAGAGAGAGAAAATCCCAAGCTGGCTCTGATACTGGGCTCACTCTCTTGACCCTGAGGTCATGACCTGAGCCAAAATCAAGAGTCAGATGCTTAACCAACTGAGCCACCCAGGTGCCCCAGGATAATCAATTTTGATAAAAAACTGATACTTAGTAGTTATAGTAAGAATATGAATTAAAAATATACCTCCAGTCCACAATAGCCAAACTGTGGAAAGAACCAAGATGTCCATCGACAGATGAATGGATAAAGAAGATGTGGTATATATACACAATGGAATATTATGCGGCCATCAAAAGGAATGAGATCTTGCCATTTGCAACGACGTGGATGGAACTGGAGGGTGTTATGCTGAGTGAAATAAGTCAATCAGAGAAAGACATGTATCATATGACCTCACTGATAGGAGAAATTGTTAATCTCAGGAAACAAACTGACAGTTGCTGGAGTGGTGGGGGGGTGGGAGGGATGGGGTGGCTGGGTGATAGACATTGGGGAGGGTATGTGCTATGGCAAATGCTGTGAATTGTGCAAGACTGTTGAATCACAGATCTGTACCTCTGAAACAAATAATGCAATATATATTAAGAAAAAAAAAAGAAGAAGAAGGTAACAGGAGGAGAAGAATGAAGGGGGGGAAATTGGAGGGGGAGACCAATCATGAGAGACGATGGACTCTGAAAAACAAACTGAGGGTTCTAGAGGGGAGGGGGGTGGGAGGATGGGTTAGCCTGGTGATGGGTATTAAAGAGGGCACGTTCTGCGTGGAGCACTGGGTGTTATGCACAAACAATGAATCATGGAACACCACATCCAAAACTAATGATGTAATGTATGGTGATTAACATAACAATAAAAAATTAAAAAAAATAAAAATATACCTTCATTTGTCAAAAACTAAAAAAGTAATTAAGAGTGACGGGTAGAATTATGTATCAACACTTTCCATTTAGGTATGAAAGGACAGCAATTATTGAAAAAACATGGTATTCCAGAACATAACAGTTTGATTACCTTGTAATGAGATGTTTATGTTTGTATTATTAAAAATTTTAAAGATGGCGTTTACTTTCTTTTTTAAAGATTTTATTTATTTATTTGAGAGAGAGAGAAAGAGAGAGAGAACATGAGAGGGGCAGGGTCAGAGGGAGAAGCAGACTCACCGCTGAGCAGGGAGCCCGATGCGGGACTCGATCCCGGGACTCCAGGATCATGACCTGAGCCGAAGGCAGTTGCTTAACCAACTGAGCCACCCAGGCGCCCTGAAGATGGAGTTTACTTTTAACAACAGTAACATGCTGATGGGAGAAATTTTAGAATATATGGATTTCTTGGTGATTTCAAATACATGGAGATGATCCTTTTAATAGCCTCTCAGAGTCTTGAACTCCTTTTCTGTACTATGTCCGGTATTACACCTCGGCTACTCACTTCCATAGTCATGCCCTAGATTTGGTCATTATAAATAATCGTAACCCCTCTGTAATCTCAGTTTTCTGTTTCTTACTCTCTGACTACTGCTTCTTAGCTTTCTTGCTCTCTTGTTCTGGTATCCTTTAAAATTCATTTTTATTTTTATTTTTAAGTAGGCTTCACACCCAGTGTGGGGCTTGAACTCATGACCCTGAGATTAAGAGTCACTCATCGCTGACTGAGCCAGCCAGGTGCCCCTCTTATACTGATATCCTGACTCCAACTATCCTTCATCCCCAGAACGTGGAATCCGTGATGCTAGTGACTTTTTCCTGTGCCTCACACTTTGATGTTTTCTTTTCTCTCCTTATACCAAACTAAAATTATTTGATGATTGTTATAATGACTCTCTAGCATGTAACCTTGAATTCCTTAGCTTCTCATGTCATTGGCACAACCTCAGTGCTGTTCAAAATCCAGCTCTCTGCTTACTTTACACCTGCACTTGTGCGGCTGAGTGTGGCTGGAGAAAAACATAATCCTGTTGGCTGGTCTCACTCAATTTATGACCACTCCCTCAGGAAGACTTTCACATTTCCAGGCAAATAGTATGTTTTCCTGGTTCATTCATTTCCCCACTATTTTAGTTGGCTTATTTCATGCCTCCTACTGTTAACCCCTAATCGCTTTTTTCCATTTTTACTGCTCAGATAACTTGGCTTCACATTGTGAAAACTGAAGCCGTCAGAAAAGAACTTCCACATACTCCTACCACCATCTGTACCCATGTAGTCTACCTGTACACCTGTGACTCAGGGTGAACCACTTGTGAACAAGCGGAGGGATTAGTCAGTCCCTACTCCACTCAGTTATTGAAATACGGTCCTTTAGTAATTCTTCCTTCTCTTTTATCACCTTTCCTCTCTATTTACCTGATCATTCCCATCAGTATACAAACATGCTGTTATTTCTCCCATTTAAAAAAATCCTTCTCTTTTGCCCTACTTTTCTGCCTGTCCCCAGCCCCCAGTATTTCTTTGCTCTTCTTTGCAACATAGTTCCTTCAAAGGATTGTCAGAGCTTGCTGACATCAGTTTGTTTTCTTGTATTCTCTCTGATAAAGTACTTTTAAATTATGGGAATCTTTAAACATACACAGAAATAGAAAGACTAGTATAACCATTGCTATTTTCTTACTTAATCACAATGCTGTTATCACACTTAACCAAAATTAACAGTAATTCCTTGGTATCATCTAATATCTAGTACATGTTAAATTTCCTTGATTATCTCATAAATACCTTTTTAAAGTTGGTTTATTCAAATGGAGATCCACATAAAATCCACAGATAGAGTTTGGTTTTTAGATCACTTGTGTTAAAACAAAAACAAAAACAAAAACAAAAACAAAAACAACAACTAAAGTAATTTCTTCCTCCCCTAACTTCTAACTTTGTTTTTATGCCATTGAACTTGTTGAGAATATCAAATTAGTTGTCTTACAGAATTGCCTGCCTTGGGGAGCCTGGGTGGCTCAGTTGTTAAGCATCTGCCTTCAGCTCAGTTCATGATCCCAGGGTCTTGGGATCAAGTCCCACATCAGGCTCTCTGCTCAGTGGGGAGCCTGCTTCTCCCTCTGCCTGCATCTCCCCCTGCTTGTGCACTCGCTCTCACTCTCTCTCTCTCTGACAAATAAATAAATAAAAATCTTTAGAATTGCCTGCCTTTTGGATTTTATGTTTGCTTCCCTATAGATTTGTTTCTCTATCTCCTTCATTTCCTGTAACTGATTAGGATTCTGGTTCAACTTTTTTGAAATTTCTTCCTTGTAGACTCATTTCTCTATCATTCGTATTTCCTGTAACTGATTAGATTCTGTTTTAACTTTTTTTACCAGCCTTATTGAGTTTTAATCACATACCAGACAGTTCACCCATTTAATTTACAAATCAGTGGATTTAATGTATTGACAGATATATGCAACCATCCCCACAGTCAATTTAGAACATTTTCATCACCTCAAAAAGAAACTCTTCAGCTATCACCCAGCCAAAACAACCTCTATCAAATACCAGAATTTTTGATGGTGCACCAGAAAGGAATGAAAGAGATCTTAACACTAAACATGTCAGCCAAATTCCAACGCATGGATTGTTAAAGTATCGGAGCATTGCCTGTGAAAGGTTCTGTAGTGCTTCACTATTGCTTCTCATCACCCTTTAACCCTGCTAATGGCCCAGCCACACTTTTTTTTTTTTTTAAGATTTTATTTATTTATTTGTCAGAGAGAGAGAGAGTCACACAGAGGGAGAAGTAGGCTCTCCGCCAAGCAAGGAGCCTGATGCAGGACTTGATCCCAGGACCCTCAACCGACTGAGCCACCCAGGCATCCCCCAGCCACACTCTTTTATAAAATCATGTTGTAGTCTCTTCCCTTGGGTCAGTAAATATAGGATCTTTCCTTGGAGTCTTACAAAATAATTTATAATCAGCTCATCACCACATTTCAAGACTAACCCAAGCAGCTGTCTCTGATGGGCATTAGAGGGAGGGGAGATAGGTTGTAGCAAAAATAAATTTGATTCTGTGATCCAAGTCTAGCTAACACCACATCTAGAAAGCCAGTGACCTGTGTGAGTTTGGGAAACAAGATCGTTTATCCTACATTTGGTGTTTTTAAGAAAGTGTCATAGCTTCCTTCCCTACCCTAAGACTTACTCATGGTATGGTTGGTCATTCTTTGAGGAAAGATTAATTTTGAATTAGACATATGCAAAGACTCCCAGCTTTTGCCATTATTTTCATTGAATATTCATTTGTGACACTTTGAATCCTGAAAGGTATGCTGCCCTTGAAATAATACCTGGGCAAAGAAACATGACCTAAAAAGTTTTTTAAAAAAATTCACTTCAGTTTTTTGCAACGGGTTTGCCGCCAGAACACAGGTGTCGTGAAAACCACTGCTCAACCTAAACCAAAATGGGAAAGGAAAAGACTCACATCAACATCGTCATCATTGGACACGTAGATTCGGGCAGGTCTACCACTACTGGTCATCTGATCTACAAATGTGGTGGGATCGACAAAAGAACTATCGAAAAATTTGAGAAGGAGGCTGCTGAGATGGGAAAGGGCTCCTTCAAGTATGCCTGGGTCTTGGATAAACTGAAAGCTGAATATGAACGTGGTATCACCATTGATATCTCCCTGTGGAAATTCGAGACCAGCAAGTATTACGTGACCATCATTGATGCCCCAGGACACAGAGACTTTATCAAAAACATGATTACAGGCACATCTCAGGCTGACTGTGCTGTCCTGATTGTTGCTGCTGGTGTTGGTGAATTTGAAGCCGGTATCTCCAAGAATGGGCAGACCCGTGAGCATGCCCTTCTGGCTTGCACACTGGGTGTAAAACAACTAATTGTTGGTGTTAACAAGATGGATTCCACTGAGCCACCCTACAGCCAGAAGAGATACGAGGAAATCGTTAAGGAAGTCAGCACCTACATTAAGAAAATTGGCTACAACCCCGACACAGTAGCATTTGTGCCAATTTCTGGTTGGAACGGTGACAACATGCTGGAGCCAACTGCTAACATGCCTTGGTTCAAGGGATGGAAAGTCACCCGTAAAGATGGGAATGCCAGTGGAACGACTGAAGCTTGAAGCTCTGGAATGCATCCTGCCACCAACTCGTCCAACTGACAAGCCCTTGCGTCTGCCTCTCCAGGACGTCTACAAAATTGGTGGTATTGGTACTGTCCCTGTGGGCCGAGTTGAGACTGGTGTTCTTAAACCTGGGATGGTGGTCACCTTTGCTCCAGTCAGTGTTACAACTGAAGTAAAGTCTGTTGAAATGCACCATGAAGCTTTGAGTGAGACTCTTCCTGGGGACAATGTGGGCTTCAATGTCAAGAACATATCTGTCAAAGATGTTCGTCGTGGCAGTGTGGCTGGTGACAGCAAAAATGACCCACCAATGGAAGCAGCTGGCTTCACGGCTCAGGTGATTATCCTGAACCATCCAGGCCAAATCAGTGCTGGATATGCACCTGTGCTGGATTGTCACACGGCTCACATTGCTTGCAAGTTTGCTGAGCTGAAGGAGAAGATAGATCGTCGATCTGGAAAAAAGCTGGAAGATGGTCCCAAGTTCTTGAAATCTGGTGATGCTGCCATTGTTGATATGGTTCCTGGCAAACCTATGTGTGTTGAGAGCTTCTCTGACTATCCTCCTCTGGGCCGTTTTGCTGTTCGTGACATGAGACAGATGGTTGCTGTGGGTGTCATCAAAGCAGTGGACAAGAAGGCAGCTGGAGCTGGCAAGGTCACCGAGTCTGCCCAGAAAGCTCAGAAGGCTAAATGAATATTATCCCCAATACCTGCCACCCCAGTCTTAATCAGTGGTGGAAGAACAGTCTCAGAACTGTTTGTGTCAATTGGCCATTTAAGTTTAATAGTAAAAGACTGGTTAATGATAACAATGCATCGTAAAAACCTTCAGAAGGAGAGGAGAATGTTTTGTGGACCATGTTTTTTTTTTGTGTGTGTGGCAGTTTTAAGCTCTTAGTTTTTAAAATAGTACTTTTTAATGGAAACAACTTGACCAAAAATCTGTCACAGAATTTTGAGACCCATTAAAACAAAAGTTTAATGAGAAAAAAAAAAGTTCACTTCAATCTCTCTCTCTCTCCCTCTCTCTATCTATCTATATTGTGGTAAAATATATATAACATAAAATTTATCATTTTAACCATTTCTGAGTGTACAATTCAATGGCATTAAGTGTACTCTCAATACCACTATCCATTCCCAGAAAGTTTTCATTATTCAAAACTGAAGCCCTTTAGCCATTAAACAATAACTCCCGGTTGTCCCCTCCTCCCAGTCCCCAGTAACCTCTGTTTTATTTCTATTTCTATGAATTTGTCTATTCTATGTACGTTATAATGTGCAGTCATACAATATTTGTCTTTTTGTCTCTGGCTTATTTCACATTAAGACTCAATAATATACCCTTGTATGTGTATACCACATGTTGTTTATCCATTCATCTGTTGATGGACATTGGGTTGTTTCCATGTTTTGTCTGTTGGTGGTATTGCTGCTATGAACATGAGTGTACAAGTGATCTGAGTCTTCCATTTGCAAGTTTTGGGTAGAATCCTAGAGGTGGAATTAGTAGATCATATGGTAATTCAGTTTTTTGGTATGATTTTTTGGGAACATTCGGAAGGCTTCCGATTTATTTATATGCTCTCCTACACTTGTTTTCCATTTTTTTATAATAGCCATCATAATGGGTGTGAAGTAGTATCTATGTTTTTGATTCGCATTTCCTTCATCCTACAAATTTTGTGTTATATTTTCATTTAGTTCAACGTATTTTTTAAATTTCACTTTTCAGACTTCTGTAATTCATGACTTATTTGGAAGTGTATTTAGTTTCTAAGTGTTTGGAGATTTTCCTTTATCTTTCTGTTGCTAATTTCTAATTTGATTACATTATGGTCAGAGAACACACTCTGATTTCAGTTCTTTTAAAATTGTTGAGGTTGGTTTTATGGCTCAGGATATGGTTTGTCTTGGTATATGCTTTTGCTGCTTTTGAAAAGTGTATTTATTCTGTTGCTATTGGGTGGAGTGTTCTAGATATGTCAGTTAAGTCCTGTTAGTTGATGATGCTGTTGAGTTTTACCATATCCTTGTTGGTTTTCTGTCCAGTTGTCTTATCAGTTGTTGAGAGAGATGTCATGAAGTCTCCAGTTTTAATTGTAGATATGTTTTATTTTTTCTTTCAGTTCTATTAAATTTTGCTTCACATAATTTATAGTTGTTTAGTACATACACCTTTAAGATTGCTGTGTCTTCTTGTTGGATCATAGCTATTATCATTAGGTAATGTCCCTTTTTATCTAGTACTTGTCTTTGCTCTGAGGTCTACTTTATCTGATTTTAATATAGCCACTTCAGAATTCTTTTGATTAATGTATGCATGGTATCTTTATCCATTCTTCTGTTTCAACCTCCTTATATTGTCTTATTTGAAGTGAATTTTTTGTACACCATATAGGTAGGTCATACTTTTAAATTCATTCTGCTATTGTCTTATCTTTTAATTGGCGTATGTAGACCATTTACATTTAATGTTACTATTGTTTTTTTTTTTTAATTTTTTTTTATTTATTCATGAGAGAGAGGCAGAGGCAGAGGGAGAAGCAGGCTCTCCGCCTAGCAGGGAGCCCAATGCGGGACTCGATCCCAGGACCCTAGGATCATGACCTGAGCTGAAGACAGACGCTTAACCATCCGAGCCACCGAGGCGCCCCAATGTTACTATTGTTTTGCTGGGGCTTTAGTCTGCCATTTTATTTTTTGTTTGTTCTCTCTGGTTTTTTTTTTTGTTTAAATTAATTAATTTATTAGAGTGAGAGCGAGAGAGATCATAGAGGGAGAAGCAGACTCACTGCTAAGCAGGGAGCCTGATGTGGGGCTTGATCCCAGTACCCTGAGATCATGACCTGAGCCAAAGGCAGACACTTAACTAACTGAGCCACCCAGGTGCCCCTGTTTTTTGTTTTTCTGTTTTCTTTTTCCTCTCTTCCTGTGAATTATCTGAACATTTTTTAGAATTCCATTTTGATTTATCAACAGTCTTGTTGAGTGCATATCTTTGTACAGCCTTTTTAGTGGTTGCTTAGGGATTATATTTACATAATTTATCACAAAACTAGTGTTGATGTTTTAACAATTTTGAGTGAAGTCTAGAAATTTTATGTACCCTTCCTTCCCTTTACCCTTTATTGTATTATATATAGACCTCCTTAGATACTATCCCAACAGTAAGAGGAAGAAATGCCTTGTTATTACTGAATGAGCAGATGTCCCTGTGTGGTCTCCACCGACACTGTGGAGGTGGGAGGCTCATACCTCCTAGTAGATACGAAAATCCCGGTTCCCAACTCTTCTTCTTCTTTTTTTTTTTTTTAAAGATTTTATTTATTTACTTGACAGAGAGAGACAGTGAGAGAGGGAATACAAGCAGGGGGAGTGGGAGAGGGAGAAGCAGGCTTCCCACCGAGCAGGGAGCCTGATGTGGGGCTCGATCCCAGGACCTTGGGATCATGACCTGAGCCGGAGGCAGACGCTTAACGACTGAGCCACCCAGGCGTCCTCCTACTCTGACTTTGATTCTGTGCTTGGTGGGGAGTGTTGGATGCCTTGTTACAGCTTTGTGAGGGTGAAGTTTAGCTTTCCACTTGGGCTTGCTTGTGTAGATATGGGTGGGCCCACAGTTTTTCATATAGTGTTTGGCTGAAGTAGAATGGTTATTGTGTAAAACTTTTCTGTTTTGCTGGGATGCCTGGGTGGCTCAGTCAGTTAGGCGTCTGCCTTTGGCTTGGGTTGTGGACCCGAGGGATTGAGCCCTGCATTGGGCTCCCTGCTCAGTGAGGAGCCTGCTTCAGTCAATCAATCTCTTCTATTTTGCTGTGCTGCCCCTCTCTTGGTCCTTTGGCTGGGGAGAACAGAATTTTGTTGGGGTTCCCCCCACAACCCACCCCATGGCGTGTCTGGTTTGTGAGCTTTCCTAGCTCCAAGCATGGAGTATATAAGGCAAAAAGAAATTTTAGCTAACTCCCTGTTGTACCATTTCTTGAGTCCCGAGGTCCCTGCTGATTTGCCTTTTTCTCTACCTTTTAGAGTCTTCTGATGTTTATTTTATATAGACTGTCCAGCATTTATAGTTGTAATTAGTGGGAAGAATAGGGAAACTATGTCTTCTTCCCGGAAATGGAAGTACGTCCTAGTGACTTTTAACGTTGAACACTTTTTTACGTGCTAACTGGCCATTCCTGTGTCTTTCTTTGTGAATGTCTTGTCAACTTTACCTCCCCATTTGAGAGAGTGGTTTGTCCTGTTATTATTGAGATGTAAGACTTATTTATATATTCTTGTTAGATATGTTTTGTGACTATTTCCTCTTACTATGGCCTTCTTAACTATCTTTTGATATGTCAGATTTTTCTCTTATAATTATTTCTGTGTCTAAGAAACCTTTGCCTGCTCCCAAATCATGATGTTCTCCTATGTTTCCATCTAGCAGTTTTATGGTTTTAGTATTTGTATTTGTGTCCATGATCCATCTCAATTTAAATTTTGTATATGTTGTAAGGATTGAGATTCATTCCCCCCCAGTATAGATATCCTGTTTTTTCAGCAATTATGGTTGAAGAATATTCTGTTTCCCCATTGAATTGCTTCCTTCCCTGTATTAAGAACGGGGATACTATATGATGTATAGTTTATAGTTTGTACATCATGATAGTATATGATATTCCTGAGAGAAGAGGTAAGATAGAATTCTTAGGGGAGAAAAACCAGGAATTGTAGAGCTTGAAGACCCATTTTTAAATTTTGTACAGTCATTAGTGGCTATTTCATTTTCAGGAGTTGTTTGAGTTCTTTGAGCACAAATGCCCTTATTTGTAGAGCTGAAATACTAACTTTCTCTAACTTACAGGGTTTGGGAGAGGTTTTGAATGAGAAAAACACTCAAATGAGTGTTTATGATGTGCTAGTCATTATTTTACCTAACTATCTATAAAACGTTGCTTTTCCTGTTGGGGTTTGTTCAGTTCAAAGCATCATAGATTAAAGCACCTCATTTCATGACACGTACCTGCAAGTCTCAGTGTTTTTACCCAGTTGACATCTTGAGAAATTGCATGTTCTTATTTTCATTGGTCCACAACTGCACGTTTGTTATATAATTCTTCACAGTTTTGCTTAATATTTTTTCTCATGTTAGTAAGAAGGAGGGTATCTTATTAAAATGTATAATTTCAGCTTGGCTAAGGAATTCTGTGAATATTCTATTACTGCTAATAGGTACTTTTAATAGACTGTGTGTATTACTTT
The DNA here is from genome assembly GCF_037043125.1 of Eumetopias jubatus. Lineage (NCBI taxonomy): Eukaryota > Metazoa > Chordata > Mammalia > Carnivora > Otariidae > Eumetopias > Eumetopias jubatus. The sequence continues at coordinate 56,146,911 of NW_028274810.1, forward strand.
CCTTTGGCTGCCGGAACAAATTACCACAAACTGTGTGGCTTAAAACAACAGGAATTTATTCTCTCACAGTGCTGGAGTCCAGAGTCTGATATCAGTGGGCGGAAGTCAAGGTTTTGGTGAGGTTACACTCCTTTCAGAGACTCCTTTCAGAATCAGTTGCTTGCCTCGTCCAGATCTGGTGGCTGTTTGAGGCCGTATCAATTCTGTCTTTAAGGCAAGAAGGCCGTATCATTTCTGTCTTTAAGGCCAGAATCTTTAAATTTCTCTTAGCTGTGTCTTCATATGGCTTTATCCTCTGTGTGCCCCAAATTCCCTGTGTCTCCATATGAGGATATATATGATTGCACTTGCACTTAGGACCCACTCATATAATCCAGGATGATGTCCCCATTTTAAGATCCTTAATCCTATCTTCAAATACTCTTTTATTTGTATTTATTTGTTTATTTTGCCATATTAGGTCCATGGGTTGGGATGTGGAGATCTTTGGAGGGCCATTTTCAGCCTGTTACAGACTGGTTATATATTTATACTAGAATAATCAACAGTAAGAACAAATAAAGTAAAACCGCTGCTTATAAACTTAGCAGTGACAGTTCCAAAGATAAAAAAGAAAAAAAGAATCCTTCCAATGAGCATGTTGTCACCGTAAAGTATTCTAAAACTGTTAATTATCATTACTGATTTTATGTGAGGGGAATGGACAAGGTCTAAGCGAGATTAGAGTATTGACCCAAAAGTATAAACAAGTACAAGAGCCAACACCAGGGTGCCTGGGTGGCTCAGACGGTTAAGCATCTGCCTTTGGCTCAGGTCATGATCCCAGGGTCCTGGGATCGAGCCCCACATCAGGCTCCCTGCTGGGAGCCTGCTTCTCCCTCTCCCTCTGCGCTAACATTTTAGAAATAACTAGGTTAAAAACATGTATTTTTAAAAACAATAAATTTCCTCTGCTTAAAGTTTTAAAATTTTTATATCCACCTCTCCCTTTCTACCTACCTGTCATACCCACCCCTCTTTATAAAGGTGCCCCTTACTGAAGCAGTGGACCCAGTGGATTTGGAAGAATACCTCATTACTCATCCTTTAGCTGTGGATTCTGGACCTTTAAGGGATTTGATTGAGTTCCCTCCAGATGATATCGAAGTTGTTTATAGTCCTAGGGACTGCAGAACCCTGGTGTCAGCTGTACCTGAAGAAAGGTAAGGCGACATTTACATATTTTTGGTTTAAGTGTAACTATGGAAAGGCTACCTTCCTTGATTCTGTTGAGATCCTATTTCTTGTGGTAGTATTGTTTCCTTTTATATGAAGAAGAACTGAAGCAACCAAATTCACAGACATCAGTGCTTTCCTTACTAAATTACAAATTTATTTTCTTTTTTAAAATAGTGAAATGGATCCACATGTTAGAGATTGTATAAGAAGTTATACAGAGGACTGGGCAGTCGTGATCAGAAAGTAAGTCATAGGTTTATTATAACATTAAGAAATGCTGAGTAGGATCTATAAATGGATTAAGGTAGATTAATAATAATTATGAGACCTGAACATTCATTTAAAAAAAATAGCTGAAGAAACAAAAGAAGGACCTTTTTTATGTAGATATTTTCTCCTTAGGAGTTCTGCAATTACTGTGGCCTACATCACTTAACTTTCTGTATAAAATAATAGGTTTATCAGTAGTATTTCTATATTATCATAGATCATTAATAACTAATGATACGTAATTATAATAATTTATGGTCTAACTCTTCTGGGAAATCATGGGTAGGTTTTGATGAATAATTTGCATTTCTCAAAAAGAATCCAGTTTGTTGAAACTTAAATGATTAACTTTATAGCCAGCTTTCCAGATCAAGCTGTTTGAAAGGTCTCCATCCTTTATTAACTAACTAAATATTTATAGGTCCTTGACCAGTATATCGAATCAGGTAAATATTTTTTAAAAATAATGTTTTGTTCTACCACAAAATTTCTTTTTCTTTCTTTTTTTTTTTTAAGATTTTATTCATTTGAGACACAGAGAGAGCATGAGCAGGGGGAGGGGCAGAGGGAGAGGGAGAAGCAGGCTCCCCGCTGAGCCAGGAGCCCGATATGGGACTCGATCCCAGGACCGTGGGATCATGACCTGAGCTGAAGGCAGACACTTAACCATCTGAGCCACCCAGGCGCCCCACAAAATTTATTTTTCTAATGGATGGTGTTTGAGATATCAAATCAGGTTAAGAAAAAAAAGTTAAGTTTCCTTTGCTCATTTTAATTTGCATAATGAAGAGTCTTCATCCTGAAAATTCTTAGCCTTATTTTATTTTTCTAAAGGAAAAATAAATGTCTGAAGTAGGGGAGAATTCTGTTATGACATAGTTTTCAGAAACTGAAGTTAGCTGTGCTAAATTGTACTTGCAATGGTCTTGTATCCTTGGCTTATTGTTTTGCCCCTATGGCTGCTGTCTTATTTCACTGGGTTTAATATTGTGCTAAGCATCACTTGGGGATACTGCTGACATGCTTTTTAGTTTTAGTGTGACCTAATAAAAGCACAGTCTGCTACCCTTTATAAAGAAGAGCTGTTTTTATGAACCTACCATTTTGATAAGTATTCCAATAGGTAGATTTTCGACATTACTGAAGAAAACTGTTCCTCTGTCAGCTAACTCAGAAGTCTTTACCTCTCTACATGTATGTTGGAAACTTCTAATTAGAAATCTTAATATAAAGAGATTAGTTGTAAAACATTAATCTCAGAATCATGGAGTCTGCTACTTAACTCTCATTATGGGGTTGCTGACCTTGGTTTAGGCAAGAGGGTAAGGTAGTTAATATTTTTGGGTACTTACTGTGTATCGAGCATTTTATTGAGCTCTTGACACTCATCTCAGTTAGGGTTCCAACAGATGACATAGCTCAGGCTCAGAATAGTTATGTCTTTGAGGTCCCACAGCCAGAAAGCGGGATAGCCTGGATCAGACCCTAGGGACACTGGGTTCTAATGCTTAAATTTTTTCTGTTACATCAGATATTATTTTGTTTATTATCTGTAGTAGTAAATGACAAAATGGGCACTCTTGTTGGGCTACAGGTTTTAAAGTATCCCTGAAAGACAGAAGATAGGGTGCGATTGGAACATAAGAGAAAACCACAGTACAGAATAATCTAAAGAAAAGATATATGTAAAAACCTCAGTAGGGTTGTAAGCTCCGAAGTAGTAAATTCAGGCAATGGAAGGGGGACCTGGGGTACTGTTGGACATTTGGTTACTTTGACCCCTGTACCATGTTTGCACAGGAGTGCCTGCAGAGAGATCTATGTCTTTTTTTAGAGCAGTGATTTTGGGGGCTTGATCTGATAATATAGTGCTCAGGGTGGGCATGCCTTGGAAGAAGAAGGAGCCCCTCATACCCAGAAGAGTGGATACTGGCAGATTCTGCTTGACAGCATGATTGCTTCTTCTCCACAACCGCCAGATATGGGCTGAGCTGAACAGATACAGTGTTTTCAGGCGGATATGGGCTTACAGATTTAAAAATGAGCACATAAGCCAGAATTGACAACTATTTGATGAATACCAGCATGCTTCAAAGAGAATTATCAATCTATAAATAACAGAACAATTTAAAGCTGGAAGTAGTTAGAACACAGATTAGAACCCATAAGTGTAATTAATATCCTCAAGGATATATGAAAGGATATGGTAGACATATGAAAATCAATTGGTTATCTTTGGAAATTAATATTTTATTCAGTGAAAAAATATAAAAACTCAGCAGATGGGCTTAATGGTGGAGTGGACGTGACTGAGGAGTGGAATAGTATGCCATAAGATGAAACCACACCATTCGTCTATAATTCAGCACAGAAGTATAAAGGGACAGAAAGTACTTCGTTTATTTATTCATTCAACAAATACTTAACTGAGAATCTGGTATGTGCCAGGCACTATGCTAAGCAGTGATGATATGGCAGTCAACAATTCCCTGCCCTCATGGAGCTTACTTTCTAGTTGGGGATGAGGGCCATGGACAATAAACAAACACAGATAAATAGGTATGGTGGAGGTAACTCTTATGCAAAAAAAAAAAAAAAAAAGTAGGGTGAGAAGGATAGGGAGAGCCAAGAAGAGTGGCTAAATTTCCTACTTTGTTAACTAATCAGAAGAGACCTAACAGGGGCGCCTGGGTGGCTCAGTCGTCGAGCGTCTGCCTTTGGCTCAGGTCATGATCCCAGGGTCCTGGGATCGAACCCCACATTGGGCTCCCTGGTTGGCGGGAGGCCTGCTTCTCCCTCTCCCACCCCTGCTGCTTGTGTTCCTTCTCTCCCTGTGTCTCTCTCTGTCAAATAAATAAATAAAATCTTAAAAAAAAAAAAAAAAAAAAAGAGACCTGACAGATAAGGTGAATTTGAACAAAGACCTGAAGGAAGTAAGGGAGTGAGCCCCCTGGATATCTGGGGGAAGACATTATTAGGCAGAGGGAAGAATAGCACATGCAAACGCTGCATACTGGAAGCGTGCTAGGAATATTCAAGGAATAGCAAAGAGGTCAGTGTGGCCGGGATAGAATCAATGAGGGACAGAGCCAAGATATGAGGTCCTAGCAATGGTGGTCTGTGTGTGGGGTTGGATAGAGAGCTTTATAGCAACCAGCTAGAGGTCAGAGTGGTAATTTAGAAGAGTATTGATCGTGAATCATGTCATTCTTCTCAGTTCTTGTGAATTTTATACTGTCAATATTTTAGGACATAAAGGAGGTAGAATGCAACACATTTCTGGTTTATTAGAGCAGCTTAGACATGCACCTTTACAAATTAAGGAACTTAAAGCATTTTATGAAAGATTAAAGCATCTATTTTTGAATAAAACCTTTCATGTTACTATAATGAGTATCTTTTTTTTAGTTCTTTCAAAGAAAAATGCTTTCTTTTATTTTGTGATTACACTGGGATATGAACATCATGTAGCTGCTATTTTAATATCTTTAGCAACAAGACACAATATGAATGATTCATATCAAGTGTGATTCTTTACTATTTCATAAATTCACTGGTGGCAAGAACCATATCATCCTCTGGTAATCATAATTGTTTTTGCTCCAATTAAAATTTTCCCCAGTTGGACTCTATGGTGTGGAACAGTAATCGCTCTTTGATCTTAGTGTCTGCTTAATGCTCTTGGATATTGGGTTGTTAGGAAAGAAGGTTACATTAGTTTAAGAGTTATTCTAAGTGTAATATATATATTATGTAGCAATATATGTTAACTAATATATGTATACAATGGTGTAGATCTTGCGGTTTTTCCTTTTAAGAGTCTACAGCTTTAGCTTGTTTCAGATCTTTTATACGTAATGACATATAGGAACTTTATTTGGCTATTTGAAATTTTGAGATTCAATGCTTTATATTTTTCTGCCTCTTAAAAATTTACATTGTTATGAATGCAGTATATATTTTCTACTCTCTCATTTTATTCTTTAGCCTGGCTTCCCATCCTTTCTTTTTACTGAAAAGAAAAAATATTATCTGAATTGGTGGAAGTACAACTTAAGTTATATATACATGGTTGTCATGGAAAGAAGGAGAATATGACTTACTTTTGGAATGTCCTAATCTGCTCTCTAGTTGGAGTAAAGGAACTTTGAACGGAAGTCTTCTTAAACTTCTGGTTAAATGTTTAACATGATCAAGACTGCTTTATTAATGTAAAGAAATAATACAGAGAACAGTTGGCTTGTTACATAATGATGAAAATGAAAAATTTCCAAAACTGACATTTACTTAACTATTTTATTTTGAATAGATATCATAAACTGGGAACAGGATTTAATCCTAATACATTAGATAAACAGAAAGAAAGGCAAAAAGGTTTGCCAAAACAGGTCTTTGAATCCGATGAAGCTCCAGATGGCAACAACTACCAGGATGAGCAAGTAATACCTTTATTTTTAAATGACTAAAAGAAATTATTTTAAAGTAGTTTATTTTTTTATTTCTTTATTAATATATTTATGTTTAATGTTTTGCATGACAGGATGATCTTAAAAGACGTTCAATGTCAATAGATGATACTCCAAGGGGTAGCTGGGCCTGCAGTATTTTTGACTTGAAAAATTCACTTCCTGATGCTTTGCTTCCCAACTTGCTTGATCGCACTCCCAATGAAGAAATAGACCGTCAGAATGATGACCAAAGGAAATCGAACCGCCACAAGGAACTCTTTGCTCTGCACCCATCACCAGATGAGGTATCGGTATTTAGATATAAAGAACTAGATGCTTATTAAGATAGGTATTTTGGGAGTATTGCATATAGTATAATAATACAGGGAATATAACTCAAACATAGGTATAATTTTTAGTAAATGAAATATACTTTTTATTTGAATGAATATATTTAATATATAACCTAGTGTAACTTCTGTGAGTTGAGCACACTTAGGATCTACTGACTTCTGTTTCAGGGTAAATTGGTCCTTGTTTTCTGTACTCAGTTGTGAAGACTCAAAGTATTAGATTTAAAATAAGTACTTAAAAAATTATAAAGAGTTGAAATATGGTAAGAATGTTCATTTTAACGTTGCTTGTCAATTTGTAGGAGGAGCCAATAGAACGACTTAGTGTTCCTGATGTGCCCAAAGAGCACTTTGGTCAGAGACTTCTTGTAAAATGTTTATCACTCAAGTGAGTATTTGTTTATTGTATAACTTCTATTTTTCAAAAAATATTTTGAGTATTAGTATGACAAAATCCTAGTAGAGTTTATGCTTGTATTTGTGTCCATTTGAGAAGTATTGTTCTTCTGTACATAATTTCATTTATTTATTTATGTGAAACGATTTATTTATTTATTTTGACAGAGAGAGAGAGATGGCAAGAGAGGGAACACAAGCAGGGGCAGTGGGAGAGGGAGAAGCAGGCTTCCCGCCGAGCAGGGAGCCCGATGCAGGGCTCGATCCTAGGACCCTGGGATCATGACCTGAGCTGAAGGCAGACGCTTAAATGACTGAGCCACCCAGGCGCCCCTATTCATTTATTTTTTTAAAGGATTTTATTTATTTATTTGACAGAGACACAGCGAGAGAGGGAACACAAGCAGGGGGAGTGGAAGAGTGAGAAGCAGGCTCCCCGCTGAGCAGGGAGCCCGAGGCGGGGCTTGATCGCAGGACCCTGGGATCATGACCTGAGCCAAAGGCAGATGCTTAATGACTGAGCCACCTGGCCCCCTTATACATAAATTTAAATGCTACTAAGCATTAAAACTGTTTTGTGAAGCTGAGCTTGAGAGCATTTTTGGCTCAGAGGTGGAGATGACTCTTTGTCATAGCTGTATATAAAGCTTGGAAGCATTTCCTTTTTTTTTTTTTTTAAGATTTTATTTGTTTATTTGTCAGAGAGAGCACAAGCAGGGGGAGTGGCAGGCAGAGGGAGAGGGAGAAGGAGGCTCCCCACTGAGCAAGGAGCCTGATGTGGGGCTCAATCCCAGGGTCCTGGCATTGTGACCTGAGCCGAAGGCAGACGCTTAACCGACTGAGCCACCCAAAAGGCATTTCCTAAGTATCTTGTATTTACCAGATGCTGTACTTGGCTTGGGGGATATAAAGGCAAGGTAGCTTTTCCCTTAAAGAGATGATTATACATTTGTTACATAGTAGGCTTTGTGTTTTTTTTAAGATTTTTAAGTATATATTTCTTTATGTAAAAAGTTAAATGACTTCTGATCTAACATCGTCAAAGTGATTTGATAGTTAATTACTAGTTCTGACTTAAGATAAAGGAGTTTCAATTCATAGAACTTTCTAAAAGCAGCAACTCATAAGGATAGACCACTTCTGCGTTTGGATAACTTGGACAGTTTCCTTCCTTTGAAAGTTAAGGTACTACATATTTAGTTAGATTTATCTAGACACCTGTTAGTGCTTTAGTGCATTGAGTCTTGAATATCAGGACAGCTAATATCAGTTATTATGATATAATTTCTGTATAAAATTCACCCTTTTAAAAGTCAGTAGTTTACGTATTTGTTACTAAAATTTTAATTCTATTATAGTTAACAAATGACATTGTATTATTTTCGGGTGTACAATATAGTGATTCAGTAATTCTGTGTATTACTCAGTGCTTCTTGTGGTAAGTGTACTCTTAATCCCCTTCACCTATTTCACCCATTTGCCAACCCACCACCCCTCTGGTAACTATCAGTTTGTTCTCTACAGTTAAGTCTGTTTTTTGGTTTGTGTCTTTGTTGTTGTTATTTGTTTGTTTTGTTTTTTAAATTCCACATATGATTGAAGTCATTTGGTTTTTGTCTTTCACTGAGTTATTTCACTTAGTATTATATTCTCTCTGTTCCTTTCTTCTCTTGCTCACTTCTTTTTTTGGGTAAAGATTTATTTATCTGAGAGAGAGAGAGAGCATGCACGAGTTGGGGGAGGGGTAGAGGGGGAGAGAGAGAGAAAGAGAATCTCAAGCAGACTCTACGCTGAGCATGGAGCCCGACTTGGGCTTGATCTCATGACCCTGAGGTCATGACCTGAGCCAAAATCATGAGTTGATTGTATAACCAGCTGAGCCACCCAGGCTCCCCTCTTGTTCACTTCTCTCATGATTTTCTGGCTTTCTTTAGTGATATACTTGGATTCCTTTCTCTTTATTTTTTGCATATCTATTACTGGTTTTTAATTTGTGGTTACAGTTAAGTTTGTGTATAACATCTTATGCATAAGCAGTCCATATTAAGTTAATGGTTACTTAAGTTTGAATCCATTCTTTACTCCCCCCCACCCCCAGATTTTAGGTATATGGTATCATACTTTATATCTTTTTATTTTGTGAATCCCTTGCCTGACTTTTACAGATGTACTTAATTTTACTATTTTTGTGCTTCCCTCTTTTCTTACTCCTGCTTATTGTCTTTCCTTTCTGCTCTAAGAATCACCCTTAACATTTCTTGTAGGGCTAGTTTAGTGGTCATGAATTCTTTTAATTTTTGTTTGTCTGGAACCTCCTTATTCTCATTCTGTTCTGAATGATAGCCTTGCTGGATAAAATATTCTTGGCTGCAGGTTTTTTTCTTTCAGCACTTTGAATATATCTTGCTACTCACTTCTGGCCTGCAAAGTTTCTGCTAAAAAATCAGCTGATAGCCTTATGGGTTTTTCCTTGTATGTAACTGTTTTCTTTTCTCTTGCTCCTCTTAAAATTCACTGTCAGTACCTTTTCCATTTTAATTACTGTGTGTCTTGGTGTGGACCTCCTGTGGTTGATTTTCTTGGTGCCTCTCTGTGCCTCCTTGATTTAGATTTCTGTTTTCCCCAGGTTTGGGAAGGTTTCAGCTATTATTTCTTCAAATAAATTTTCTGTCCCCTTTCCTTCCTCTTCTCCTTCTCGGATCCCTATGATGTGAATGTTACTATGCTTGATGGTGTCACTGAGTTCTGTAAGTCTCTTTTCATTTTTTATTATTTTTTTTCCTCTCTTTTATTCAGCTTGATTGCTTTCCATTACTCTGTTCTCCAGGTCACTGATCCCTTCTTCTGCTTCCTCTAGTCTACTATTTATCCCATCTAGTTTATTTTTAATTTCAGTTACTGAGTTCTTTGTCTTTGATTCATTTTTTTTTTTTATGTTTTCTGTCTCTTTGTTGAGTGTTTCACTGAGGTCCTCCCCTCTTTTCTCAAGTCCCATGAATATCTTTATGACCATTACTTTAAATTCTCTTATCGGGCATATTACTTATCTCATTTTTGTTTAGTTCTCTTGCTGTGATTTTTGTCCTGATTATTTCATTTGGTACATATTCCTGTGTCTCATTTTGTCTAACTCTTTGTATCTATGTCTGTGTTGGGAATGTCAGCTATGTCTCCTACTCTTGAAAGTAGTGGCTTATGAAGAAGAGGTCCTGTAGTGCCCTACAGTGCATTGTCTCCTGTTCACCATAACCCAGTGATTCAGGAGGTCTCCTATATGTGATGCATGTGTCCTGCTGTCGTGGCTGATGCTTTTGCCCTCAGTCCAGTTATCTGCAATGGCTCTCTGCCTGTTTTGGGCAGGGTTTGGTCCCTGTGTTATTAGTGGGATGGTGTGAGGCTGCCTTGGGCTTAAGTTGAGTAACACCAGGCATTTGCCAGAGATGTAGTAGCACTGAACTGCAGGGCACTTTCCCTGTGTTGTCTCCTGAGAAACTTTCATTGGTGGTTGAGGCCGGCAGTCAGACCAGCTGTCTACCCCTAGCCTACTGCTAGGGCATGGGGGGATTGGTGTGTGTGGTTATCTTTCCCTTTCCCTAGGGTAGGAGTTTCTTTGGAGTGGTCCTGGCCCCTGTTGGGGCTGGTTGCTCACTGCCAGGCTTATGGCATTGCTTTGGATGGGTTCTGGTCAAGGGCATATTGCAGGGGGCAGGTCTGCAGGAGAATGAAGAGGCACGGTGCGCTGTTAGCAAGTTAGGTGGACAGTTGGTGCTGTGCTGGTTCTTGCAGGTATCTAGGCTGGGGGGTGGAGAGGGAAGTGGCACCCACTAACTTCTTTGTTCCCGGAGAGGTCTTTCAATGATCCCTGTTCCTCTCGCACATGCTCTGAGATTAGTAAACAAATTTCCTTTCTGTATACACCAGAAATTTTTCTTTTCCTTTTTTTTAAAGGCTATTTTTAAATTTAATTTTGAAGATTTTATTTATTTATTTGAGAGAGTGAGCGAGAAAGAAAGCATGAGCGGGAGGGAAGGGGCAGAGGGAGAGGGAGAAGCAGACTCCCTGCTGAGCAGGGAGCCCGATGCGGGGCTCCATCCCAGAACACTGGGATCATGACCTCAGCTGAAGGCAGATGTTTAACGGGCTGAGCCACCCAGGCGCCCCATACACCAGAAATTTTTCAAACTGCTCCGTCTATGCTGTAAAATCTGAGGGTCTGGGGCTCCTGGGTAGAGCAGTAAGTTAAGCAACCAACTCTTGGTTTTGGCTCAGGTCTGCGCTCAGGATGGAATCTGCTTAAGTTTTTTCTCCCTTTCCCTCTGCTGCCCCCCCACCCATGCATGCATGCTTTCTCTCTCAAATAAATAAATAAATCTATGTTAAAAGAGAAAAATCAGAAGGACTTTTGTTGTGCTGTTTCATTAAAGGCGGAGACTCAGTTTCCTTTTACCTTCCTGGCTCTCCCAAAGCCTAGCTGCTGATTTTTAAAGTTCCAGCTGTTAAACCCCACTGATGGTAAGAACTGGTGAAATTTGGCCCTTCTGATTTTCAAAGCCAAATGGGGATTCGTCTTACCCCTGCAGGTTCCCGGTGCCCGTTCTGATGGTCTGTTTTTTCCTCCACTTTCTGTGCCTATTGTTTTCCTCCCTCCTGCAGGTCCATTTAGCTCCTGACCTCATCTCTGCCCTTCCTACATTCTTTATGTGACCTCTTCTCTACATTTAGCTGTGGAGAGTCTGTTCTGCCTGTCTTTGGGGTTGTTTTCTGGTTTATTTACACTTATGTGGGTGTTATCTAGTGGTATCTGTGGGAAGAGGTAAAGCTTAGGGTCTTCCTACTCTATCATCTTCCCCAGAAGGCTTAAGTCAGTGGTTTTTAGTATATTCCGAGTTGTATAACATTACTGTGACTAATTCTGGAACGTAGTCATCACCCCAGAGAGGAACTCCATACCTGTATTAGTCTACTCAGACTGCCATAACAAAATACCCTAGACTGGGTGGCCTAAACAACAGAAATTTATTTTCTTACAGTTCTGGAGACTGGAAGTTGAGGATCAAGGTGTTGGTAGGATTGGTTTCTGATGAGGCCTCTCTTCCCGGCTTGCAGATGGCCACCTTCTTGTTGTACCCTCACATAGCCTTTCCTTTGTTCCTGCATGAAGAGAGAGAGGTCTCTGGGGTCTCTTTCTCTTTTTATAAAGACACTACTCTTTTCGTCTCAGGGTCTCAGTTTTATGGTCTCATTTAACCTTAGTTATCTACTTAAAGGTTCTATCTCTAAATGTAGTCACATTGGGGATTAGGACTGCAAAATATAAATTTTCAAGGGACACAATTCAGTTCATAAAGGTACCCTTAGTGGTCACTCCCTTTTCTTTCAGTTCTTGACAACGACTAATTTACTTTAGGTTTCTTTGAGTTTCCCTATTCTGTGTAACTCATGAAATGGAATTATATGATATGTGGTCCTTGTGTCTGGCTTCTTTCACATAGCATAATGTTTTCAAGGTTTATGTTGTAGTATATATCAATACTTTGTTCTTTTATATGGCTAATAATATTATACCGTGAATACAGCACATTTTGTTTATCCATTTATCAGTTGATGAGCATGTGTTGTTTCCACTTTTTAAAAAAATAACAGCTTTATTGAAATATAATCACATATTATGCAGTTCACCCAAAGTATACCCAGTATAGTTCACCAGTGGATTCACCCAGTTCACCCAACATTCAATTCAGTGGGTTTTAGTATATTCACAGATTTGTGCAATATCAACACAGTCGGTTTTAGAACATTTTCATCATCCCAAAAAGAAATCCCATATCCATTACTTTTCACTTTTTTCCCCAATTCTTCCAGCCGTCGGCAACCACTGATCTATCTTCTGTCTATATAGATTTGTTTATTTTGATCATTTCCCAATAATGGAATAATACAATATGTGTTTCTTTTTGTCTGGCTTCTTTCACTTAGTATAATGTTTTCAAGGTGTATCTATGTTGTGGCATGTATCAGTACTTGATTTCTTTTTATGGCTGAGTGATATTTCATTGGATGGATACACAATATTTTGTTTATCCATTCATCAGTTGATGACCATTTGGGTTGTTTCCACTGTTCTAGCCATTATGAGTCATATTGCCAGGACATTTACGTACAAGCATATGTTTTCATTTCTCTTGGGTATATACCTATGATTAGAATTGTGGTTGATTTGGTAACTACCTGTTTAAATTTTGGAGGAATTGCCTGGCTGTTTTCCAAAGCAGCTGCACAATTTTACATTTCCACTAACAAGTACAGGGCTTCTAACTTGCCTTCATTCTTGCCAACACTTTTTATTATCTATTTTTTGATGAGAGTGGATGTGAGGCATCTCATTGTGTTTTGTTTTGTTTTTTAAATATTTTATTTATTTATTTGACAGAGAGAGACACAGCGAGAGCAGGAACACAAGCAGGGGGAGTGGGAGAGGGAGAAGCAGGCTTCCCGCCGAGCGGGGAGCCCAATGTAGGGCTCGATCCCAGGACCCTAGGATCATGACCTGAGCCAAAGGCAGACGCTTAACAAGTGAGCCACGCAGGCGCCCGTGTGTGTGTGTTTTTCTTTTAAGATTTTATTTATTTACTTGACAGAGAGACAGCGAGAGGGAACACAAGCAGTAGGAGTGGGAGAGGGAGAAGCAGGCTCCCCACTGAGCAGGGAGCCCAGTGCAGGGCTCAATCCCAGAACCCTGGGATCATGACCTGAGCCGAAGGCAGATAGATGTTTAACCAGCTGAGCCACCCAGGTGCCCCTCAGTTTGGTTTTATACTTATGATCTTACTGACTAATAAAGTTTTAAATTTATTATTTCCCCCTTAAAGAAATAAAATATAGAATGGATTTTCACATCATTTTGTGTTCTTTAGTTTTAGTTTGGTTAGCTTTTGTTAAAAATTCTGGACCTAGAATTATATATGTATGATTTCTCTATGAAATGAAAATATGAAATATGAAAAATCCAGGTTTAAAGTAAGGAAGAACTTAGTCACATTGTGATTTTAGAAAGGGTCAGAAATGATAGTTTTATTTTTGTCATCAATTACAGAAACTGATACATTTATGAAAATAAGTTTTCTTACATTTTGTTTTCCAAGAATAACCTTCCTTTATCCTGCATGAGAAAATTGTTTCTAATATTAAGAAGACTGTGAGTCAGCAATAAAATGGTCTAGACATTCAGGGAAACCCTACCCAGGCATGGTTAGCTGTTACAAAACTAAGAATTTCTTGGGAGCCTAGAAATGCTAAGAAATCTTTCCACAGGGGTAAGCACTCTGTAGCGAATTTTTACATTGGGGCTGTTTCCCAACCCTGTTTTAATGGACTCTACAAGAGAAAGAGGTTGTACTCAAACAGGGTGGAAACAGACTCCTGTATTAAGTGCCTAACAGCAGATTTTATACAAGTAGTATTCTAGGTGGTAGGGATATTTATCTGTTATAACTTTGGCTCTGGCAGGGAAAATCTTAGATATGAAACAGAAAAAAAAACCCCAAAAGAGTAACTGCTCTTGAGTTCATAACCATAAGCTTATGTACTATCTGTGTGGTTCAGAAAACTCCAAGGCAACAATGTAATTCCAGATTTTTAATGATATAATTATCAGACAAAATTGACCATAAATCATGATAGAGGGTCAATACATGTTGATAAAATGTTCAAAACTGTATTATGAAAATTGTATGAAAGCAAACGTGTTAAAATATACCCCACTAAAATCTGTTCTTAACAGTTTAATATCTGATGCATCCTCTAGCCAAGGACAATATATTAAATGAATTTTTGGAACTAGGATGTGGAATGGGAGCTCGCTCCATCCATTCCCCACATTGAGTGGTATTGTATTGCTTCCAGGAACAGTGCGCCCTCTCGGAGGGGGGAAAAAAAAATACACCCCACTAAAAGAAAAAAAAGCTTAAAAGAAATACCCTGCTCCTTGGGAGCCTGCTTCTCCCTCTGCTTCTCTCTTTCCCTCTCTCTCTCTCCCTCTGTCTCTCATGAATAAATAAATAAAATCTTTAAAAAAAAAGAAAAGGAAAAAACCTTTTTGCAGCTTAGTAGCCACTGAGTATCTAATGCTCAAATAGTATTCTTTTTTCTTTTTTAATTCAGCTTGGTGGTTTCCTCTTTATTGATGTGCCTCCTACCTTCCCCCCACAATTTCAGTCCTTTCCATCTACCCCCAAAAAAGGAGGTAGTGAAAGGAAGGGAATGTTGGGGTTCTGAGCCCCTTGGGCAGTTAGAAAGGGAACAGAAACCAAAACAATCGCTGGATGTGACAGATTGACAATCGAGAAGTCTAAAGCAGAGTGGGAAAGGTGGTAAGAGAAAGGGGCGAAAGGAGAGGTCCAAGAGGTCACCTCCCCCATGAACCCTCCTGCTAAGAGGGGCTGGAAGAGAGCCTCAAACATTAGGAAGTGCAGGTCCTGAAGAAGGGAGGTGGTGGTTGAGCCCGGAGAAGGAGTAGGTCAAGGAAGGGGGGGGGCCACCTCTCTCTTTGTAGAACGGGACTCCCCACCTCAGGGGGAGCAGCTTCACAGACCGTAGACACTTTCATCACTGTAGGCGATGTATAGAAAGAAGTCCTCTTCATGGTGTTTCTGGTAGAGCTGACCCATTGTGGCACTGGTGGGTGGAATGACATTGTTGACAAAGAAAAACAAGGCATCCTCAGCTTGGAGATGAATTCGCTTCCGGATCAAGAAGTAGAACTGACCAACTGTGAGATCAGAAGGCACTAGATATTTCTTTTTGTCCAGGTCTCCTATCCGAGCTTTGGGAGCCTTTTCTACTATCACTGGAACCCGGTCCGGGTATTTCTTTCGGATCTTCTCGCCTTCAGAGCCTCTTTTTTAATTTTTTAAAAAAGATTTTATTTATTTGAGAGGGAAAGAGAGGAGAGAGAGAGAGAGAGAGAGAGAGAGAGAGAGCACAAGTGCCCAAGAGCAGGGGAAGGGAGAAGCAGACTCCCTGCTGAGCAGGGAGCCCCATGCAGGGCTCAATCCTGGGGCCAGGGATCATGACCTGAGCCAAAGGCAGACACCCAACTGACTGAGCCACTCAGGCACCCCTCAAATAGTATTTCTTGACAAACTCAAGCATGCATATGTTTGGTTGCATGGGAGTAATATGGTATGCTTTTTTTGAATTTTCTGACTCATATGCTGAACATATGAGGAGTATACATTGAAAAAGAAAAGATAAAAAAGAAAAAAACAACCACCATGGCAGTCCTTTGTATAATGGAAGAGCCTTTGAAACATAAAAAAAAAAAAAAATCAAATTATGTATCTCATTTAAAAAATTCTTGTCATGCATTAGGAGGAGCTTTTCTTAATGTGAAACACACTGGTTTTTTCCTCAGGATTTCCAGCCTTTGTTCATCAATACTAACAATATGGATCTTTAAATACTGTTTCTGGAATATCATAGAAAAAATTATACATGAATTTTATGGTGCTAAATTACAAAATAGGATATTAATATTCTCAGTAAGGAATGAACATTTCTCTTACCTTTGGTCCATTTTTGCTTATTTTTATCTGAATTTTTAAAATTTATACGAAAATGCAAAGGGCCAAACGGAGGCAGGGCAGTTTTGAAGCACTTTATGAAATAAACTAGGTATCAAGACTTAATACAAAGCTACATAACTAAGACAGTGTAGCATGTACACATAATTCAGTAAACCATCCAGTGGCATAGAGCTAGATATAGACCTATATGTTCATGGGTTTTTGATTTACTATTAAAATGGTACGACAGTAGTCTCCGTCTTATCCATGGATCCAGTTACCAGTGGTCAGTTGCTGTCCAGAAGCAGATGATGATCCTTCTGATGTATTGTCAGAAGGTCAATAGTAGCCTAACCCTACGTGGAAGCCTGTGTCATTCTCCTCACTTTATCTCATACATAGGCATTTTATCCTCTCATACCATCGTAAAGAAAAGGAGGATGAGTATAGTACAATAAGACATTTTGAGAGAGAGAGAGACCACATTCACGTATCTTTTATTACAGTATGTTGTTATAGTTGTTCTATTTTGTTATTAGTTATTGTTGTTAATCTTTTACTGTGCCTAAAGTATAAATTAAACCTTATCACTGGTTGTGTATGTATTGGAAAAAAACATAGCATATATAATTTTCAGTACTGTCCACAAGATTTCAGGTATCCATGGGGATCTTGGAACATTTTTCGCAGATAAGGGGAGACAACTGTATAGACAGTAGGGGAAGGTAATCTCTTTGATAAATTGCCAGGACAGTTAGATATCTGTTTCTCTCTGTTTCTCTTTCTTTCTCTGTCATACAGAGGGGGCAGATATCTTCAATACATTCATTTGACAAAGTGTCCATATACAGAATTCATAAAGAAGTATAAATTAATGAGGAAAATGGCAAATATGAAATAGAAAAATGGCCCAAAAGAGGATACCTATGTGGTCATAAATATATGAAAAGATGCATGTTAAAAGTCCAGTGTGATACCACATACCCACTGGAGTCACAGAGTCCGAGAGAGCGACAGTAACACGTGTTACAGAGGTTGCAGAGTAGGCTTTGTAGAGGTTGAGCTGTGTAGACCGTATCACCAAAATCCCTATTCTTTTGGTTTCTGGGTTGAGTCCTGCTAAAAGAGGCATCAGCAGGAAGTCAGAGGGTAGAAGAGTGTGAAATCAGGGGTATTTATTTCCTTTACTCATTCCCTGTGAGGTCATGTTGATTGGTTGCCTCTTTCTCCCAAGGCCACTGTTTCTGTGAAAGGCCCTTATATATCTTTTCTTTCTAAATTTTGGTTTACCACTTCCAAGGTCTCCTTTAGGTCAAGGTTTGGTAATGACTCCCTGCTGTTGTTGTCCCCAGAGAATTGGACTCTCTGTAGTTGTTCTTCCTAGATCTTGTCCAATCTTTATGAATCACCCACCGTTCATTAAACTCTTAACCCAATGCGAGTATGTTATCTCCTGCAAGGACTTTGATAATACTCTTACGATAAAAAAAATGAGCAGTGTAGAACAGGGTTTTTATAACCTTGGCACTATTGAGTTTTTTGTCTGGATAATTCTTTTTTGTCAGGGGCTCTCCTATACAAGGCAGAATGTTTAGCCACAGCCCTAGCCTCTACTCACTAAATACCAGTAATACTCCTGCAGTAATGATAATTTCAAATGTCTCCAGACAGGGGCACCTGGGTGGCTCAGTCGTTAAGCATCTGCCTTTGGCTCAGGTCATGGTCTCAGGGTCCTGGGATCGAGCCCCGCATTGGGCTTCCTGCTCCGCGGGAAGCCTGCTTCTCCCTCTCTCACTCCCCCTGCTTGTGTTCCCTCTCTCGCTGTGTCTCTTTCTGCCAAATAAATAAATAAAATCTTTAAAAAATAAAAAAATAATAAAATGTCTCCAGACATTGCCAAATGTCCCCTTGAGGGAAAATTGTCCTTTGTTGAGAACCACTGCTCTAGAGTTTTAGTTAACCTAATGTTACATATCATTTCATTCAGCAGATATTTACTAAATGTTTCTTGTATGTAAATCATTGTTCTGGGAAGTGAAATTAGACATCTCGATTTAAGCATACAGTTCTAAAATACATTTTGGCATATTCATATAATGAAAATTACTATGCCAACATTAAAAATCATGGTTAGATTAATATTTATGACAGGGAAATATATCCATAAAATAATAAGTTGAAAAAGCAGACTACTAAATGTAGTGTTTTAGAAAAATCCATTCACAGAGTGCATTTATACATAGACAAAAGTCTAGATGGATAGGCCCTGAAACTTAATTTTGGTTCTCTCCATGTGGTGGAATTTTGTATGCTCCCATTTTCCTCTGAAATTTTTTACGTGTTTTCTCAGTTTTTTTTTTTTACATTGAATATACGGGATTATGTAGAGGAGGTAATGGTTGATTTAGACTGAAAGATATACATGGAAAACTGTTTCAGAAAGAAGGGATAGCATAGATGTAGAAAGGTTAAACTCCTTTTTTTTTCCTTCTTAAAGGTTTGAAATTGAAATTGAACCCATTTTTGCAAGTTTGGCTTTATATGATGTCAAGGAAAAGAAAAAGGTAAGAGTATATTGTTTGAACATCTTTTGTCACAATCCTTGGTTTCAGAAACTTTTTAATTTTTTTTTTAAGATTTTATTTATTTATTTGACAGAGAGAGACACAGCGAGAGAGGGAGTATAAGCAGGGAGAGTGGGAGAGGGAGAAGCACACTCCCTGCTGAGCAGGGAGCCCGACGCGGGGCTTAATCCCAGGACCCTGGGATCATGACCTGAGCTGAAGGCAGATGCTTAACGACTGAGCCACCCAGGCATCCCTTTAATTTGTTTTATAAGAAAATAAGTGATAGTATTTTTTAGAATTGTTAAACATGTATCTTTTGTTTTTTTATTTTATCTTTTATTTATAAAAGATTTTATTTATTTATTTGAGAGAGAGCACAAGCAGGGAAGCAGGGAAAAGGGGAAGCAGGGAGCCCAATGCAGGGCTTGATCCCAGGACCCTGGGATCATGACCTGAGCTAAAGGCAGAGGCTTAACCAACTGAGCCACCCAGGCATCCCAAACATTTATCTTTTAAAAAGAAGATAGAAATTTAATTCATTGAGACTTGTTAAATATTTTCTTACTATAAAGTAGTTTAGCTGATACCTAGTTTTTATTTAATGAAAAGGGTTCCAGAAGCAAGTAGCAGAAGCAAGCAGCTTTCTTTTAGTTTAAGAAAAAGTTAATATAAGAAAAGCATTTCAGGCAAATGATGTAAAGGATTAAAATCATTAGGAAATTTTGTTGATGCAATTTTAAAATTCACACTAGCTAAAAGATCATGTATATGTGCTTGAAATATTTTGTCTTAAATACTGCTTTAGTTTTACCGTATCTTTATTACTCTTAGAAGTTTTTCAGAGGGCTATTTCATACAGCATTTTTTTTTTTTTAAGATTTGATTTATTTATTTGAGAGAGAGTGGGGAAGTGAGTGAGCAGGGGGGAGGGGCAGAAGGAGAGGGAGAAGCAAGCTCCCCGCTGAACAGGGAGGCCTTCCATGGCTCGATCCCAGGACCCTGGGATCATGACCCGAGCCGAAGGCAGATGCTTAACGACTGAGCGCCTAGGCACCCCTCATACAACATTTCTTAATTTACATTCTAAGCCTAATTAATGTGTAGTAGAAACTAAGTACTTTCAGTGACTTTTGCTGTCAATATATGATAGATTTCTGCAGTGGAACTCTGCTCCAGCAGCTTGTATTTGCTAAATCAAACTGCTAAAATATCATATAATTTTTTAAAGACTCAATCTGAGGTAATTCATTATAATAATTTTTTTGTGTACTTTATTACAGGTTACATTTCTAATCAAAGAAGTTAGGGATATAGTTCTTTAGAATGTTTCTTGTATATTTCCCAAATATTTTATGTATTTCTTTTTAGTGTGATTTAGATATGTAAAGGTTGGTCTTTGAAATGTATCATAAACTGTATGTTAGTATAGTGTTCTAATATCTATAATATTTTAAGACTGAATATGCTTGATTTTTGCAAAATGCACAGATTTTAAATTTAATATATGAATGTTTTTTTAGATTTCAGAAAACTTTTATTTTGACCTTAATTCTGAGCAGATGAAAGGATTATTACGTCCCCATGTACCACCTGCTGCCATTACCACCTTGGCAAGATCAGCTATTTTTTCTATCACTTATCCTTCACAAGATGTTTTTCTTGTAATAAAGGTGAGAATAATGTTAAATATATTTATTTGTGTAGTGTCTGTATATTGTCTCTATTAATATCACAAGCTTTTCAGGGGCAAAGATTTTATCTTTTTTATTTTTTCATCTTAATATTTCTTTTTTTTAAAAAGATTTTATTTATTTATTTGATACGGGGGGGGTGGGGAACACAAGCAGGGGGAGTGGGGGAGGGAGAAGCAGGCTTGCCGCCGAGCAGGGAGCCCGATGCGGGGCTCGATCCCAGGACTCTGGGATCATGACCTGAGCCGAAGGCAGACGCTTAACGACTGAGCCACCCAGGCGCCCTTCATCTTAATATTTCTTAACACAGTATTGGATGTATATTACAGGTGCTTCCCAAGTTTTTTTTTGAGTGGGAGCTCTGTTAGTAAGGATTCTCCGGAGAAACAGATCAGTAGGATGGAGACACACACACACACTGACACACACACACAGATTGATTGCTTTTAAAGAATTGGCTCATATAATTGTGAAGGCTGGCAAATTTGAAATGTGTAGGGCAAGGTGGCAGGCTGGCGTTCAGGTAAGGGTTGATATTGTAGTCTTGAGTCTGAATTCTGCAGGGCAGCAGACTGGAGACTCAGGCAGTGTTGAGAATTATTTTTTGGGAAACCTCAGTGTTTGTTTTTAAGGCCTTCTCATAATTGGATGAGGTCCACCCACATTGTGGAGAAGGTAGTCTGCTTTACTGTACTGATTTAAATGCTAATAATCTCTAAAAAAAAAAATCTTCACAATAACATGTAGATTGATTTGATCAAATAACTGGGTATCATAGCCTAGCCAAGTTGGCATATAAAATTAACTGTCATAGGAGCCTTCCTATGATTTTATCACTCAGTTCCTATATTATATAAATATCAGTATCTAAATCATCGAGGTCATGGAGCATTATGATTTGAATGTTAGCCAGTTAAGAATAAGAATTAGAAACATAGGGGGGATAAAAAAGAGAGAAGCAAACCATCAAACAGAGGTTTTTTTTTTAGTGTTCTGTTAGTCACCATAGAGTACATCGTTAGTTTTTGATGTAGTGTTCCATAATTCATTATTTGCATATAACACCCAGTGCTCATCACCACACGTGCCCTCTTTAATACCCGTCACCTGGCTACCCCATCCTCCAACCCCCCCTCCCCTCTGAAACCCTCGGATTGTTTCTCAGAGTCCATAGTCTCTCATGGTTTGTCTCTGTCAAACAGACATTTAACTATAATGAACAAACTGAGGGTTGCTGGAATGATGGTAGGCAGGGGGAGGGGTTAAATGGGTGATGGGTATTTAGGAGGCAGTTGTGATGAGCACTGGGTGTTGTATGTTGGTGATGAACCTCTAAATTCTACTTCTGAAACTAGTATTACCCTATATATTAACTAACTGGAGGATAAATAAAAACTTGAAACAAAACACAAAAACAAAAACAAAGAATGATTACAAATTGTAAAATCTGAATCTTATTAAGCTCCTTAGCTTAGGATAACTTGAAGAATAATTTGCCATAATTTGACCTTGACTTGAGAGAAGCCTAAAATATATTCCTTAATCATTTTATCTTTATTTATATAAAGTTACAAAAGGTAATGAATTTTACAATAAGGTTATAAAGTGGATTGTCATGAAATGAATCCTGTTTACCCACAGGAATAATGTCCTAATTTGTGGACACATTGCTATGAATTCAGGTTAAAATAGGTCTTAGCTACAATGAACAGTCAATCCTAGAAGCAACGATTTCACAGCAGTGGTCTCTAGAAACTCAAAGAGTAAAGTTCTAGGTATTAATACAATTGATAAATATAGTATATACAAATTCCTTTACATAAGAATATGGTACATTTTCATAAAATAGAACATATTTCAGGAAATGAGATGGAAAGATACAGCTGATGCTTGGAATATTGACTGCTTGAAAGTGAGATTATTTAGTGACGATTTGGTTGTCATGGAGGGAACAGCTTAGATGGGATTAAGGATAAGAACTGTAAATGTTCAATATAAGTAAATAGGGATATAAATCATGGTACGTTCATATGATGGGATACTCCGACAAATAAAACCACAATTTGAAAGAATTTTTAGTGACACAGAAATGTGTGTGTGATATAATATTTAGTGACAAATAAGTCTGGTACAAAACTCTGTTGTATGACCTCATTTGTGTAAAATACATATGTACACAAATATATGTATATACATAGCTAAAGGCTTTCTTGTAATTTCAAAAAAATGAATAAGTTAAAATATTGTTAAAATTTTAAAGGAAATTTTAATTTAGGAGGTTTTCTTGAATCTTAATCTTAAATCCAGCGGGATGTTTTTGTTTCTTGAGAGGAAAAATTCCGTTGATCTGTGTCTTGGTGAGCTATTGCTATACAAGTACAAAAAGAGAAAATCCCAGTGGCGTGCAACCACAAGCACTTACTTAGGTCATGCATCTGAGTTGTCTGGTGGTCATTCGATATCGGTTGTACTCTCTCTTAGGGGGTTGTGTTCCTGCAACTGTCTCTTGGTTGGTTGCAGGTCAGTGGATTCAGCTGGAGCTGTACTTCTCTGTCTGTCTCTTTTTTTGCAATCTAGCCTGGCATAGTCTCGTGGTGATTGCAGAAGTGTCAAAGAGTAGACCCACCTGCACAGGCACCTTTCAAGCCTTTGGTCACATCATACCAGCTAATATTCTGTTGTCCAAGACAAGTCATGTGACAGAACACAGAAATCAAGGAGTTGGGATATATCCTTGGCCTCTTTATTCAGAGGAATTCCAATGTCAGGTGGCAATGAGTGGGGTAAAGGAAGGGTGAAGAATTGGTGCACTCTGTCACAGTCTGAGGTACTGGAATTCTGGCTCAGCCAGGATTATTAATTCCTTGCTCATTTTTGTGTCCTGTTTAATAGCGTTGTGTGTCCTGTTTAATAGCATTACCTCATTACCCTGGAGGGTTCTTGTGTTTCTCTTTGTAGTGACTACCCCTGCCCTTCCACCGGATAACTAGTATTCTAACTTCTGTCACCATTGCTGGCTTCTCTTCTTGAAGTTCTTATGAAAAGGAATCCTACAATAGGCGGGCTTTTGTGTCTGGCTTCTTTTACTCAATATAATGTCTGGGAGAGTCCTCCACATTGTTATGTGCAGTATTAATTTATTCTTTTATGTATGTTGTCATGTCATACTCCTTTACAGGATTAAAACGGCTTATTCATCCTGCTTTTACTTAAAAAATAACCTCTCTTAGGCTTTCCTGATACCTTTGGGTATATCTTTTTTTTTTTAAGATTTTATTTATTTGACAGAGACATAGAGAGAAAGGGAACACAAGCAGGGGGAGTGGGAGAGGGAGAAGCAGGCCTCCCGCAGAGCAGGGAGCCAGATGCGGGGCTCGATCCCAGGACCCTGGGATCATGACCTGAGCCGAAGGCAGATGCTTAACGACTGAGCCACCCAGTGCCCCCCTTTGGATATATCTCGCCAACAAATGCACAAAATAAATGGACATAAAGCACAGATGCTCATAGACATAGTTAAAAGCTATGGCAGCTTGATGCTGAGATGCTGAGTGTCGTGTCTGGGGAAGGAGCGTGGCGGTGCCACTCTTGCTCCTCAGGGTGTGTGCTGCCTGTATTCTGGAAACTACAAAGGAAATGTTGAATGTTCTTTTTACTTTTTGCCTTTTTTTTATAAAAGTGAAACTCTTCAGATTTCTTTCAGTTAGCGAAAGCAAGTATTAATGTAGGTCTTATATAAAATAAAGTGGCATAATGCAAACTTTCTGAAAGTGGGGATACTTGTATTTTTTTTCTTTTTGATATTATTGTAAATGAAATTGTTAATTTCCTTCTTGAATTGTTCATTATTAGTGTATAGAGATACAAATGATTTTTGCATGTTGATTTTGTATCCTGCAACTTTGCTGAATTTATTAGTTCAACCATTTATGTGTGTTTGTGTGTTTGTGCGTGTGTGTAATATTCAGGTTTTCTGAACAAAAGATCATATCTGTAAACAGGGACAATTTTACTTTTTCCTTTCAAATTTGGACTCATTTTTTTTCTCTTTTTCTTCCTTATTTTCTGGCTCAGACTTCCAGTACTTTGTTGAATTGAATTGGCAAAAGTGAGCATCCTTATCTTGCTCCTGATGTAAGAGGAAAAACTTTTAGTCTTTCACCATTGAATAAGATTTTAGCTGTGGTGTTTCCATATATGGCCTTTATTATGTTGAGAGAGCTTTCTTGTATTGCTAGTTCGTTGAGTGTTCCTAGTGTGAAAGGGTGTTGAATTTTGCCCAATTATTTTTCTTTATCAGTTGAAATGATCATGTGGTTTTTTTCCCTGTCATTCCATTAGTGTAGTGCATTATGTTGATTGATTTTCTTATATTGAACCATCCTTGCATTCCAGGCTGATTGCTTTTTTTTTCTTTCTTTCTTTCTTTTTTTGTGGGGGAGATTAACTAGTCTTTACTTTTTTTTCTTTGACAGCTAGAAAAAGTCCTACAGCAAGGTGACATCGGAGAGTGTGCAGAACCATACATGATTTTCAAAGAAGCAGATGCCACAAAGGTAGAATATCATGCATCTCATTTTCCCCATCTTTATAGCCATATAGTCCCTCCCCATTTCCCCCAAATCTCTGAGTCCAACTCTAAACATCCTTAGATTTCCCAATTTATTATTAGGGAGAATACAATACAAAGCATATTAAGGAATTTCACTACTAATTCATTATTTTCTGTTGGCCTACCCACTTTATTAGTTTCTTCTTTATTTCCTTTGTTATCTAGCTTGTGTCATATGCTGTTATTCTTTTTTTTTTTTTTCCTTAGAGGGGGTTGGCTAGGAGCAGATGGAGTGAGAGAATCTTAAGCAGGCTTTTCTCTTTTTCTTCCTTATTTTTTCCATAATGCTTACTACGGAGCCCAGTGTGGGGCTCAGTCTCACAACCCTGAGGTCATGACCTGAGCTGAAATCCAGAGTCAGACACTTAACCGACTACGCCACCCAGGTGCCCCTGTGAGGTTTTCGTCTTTAAAATCTCCCTCATCCCCAAACTAATGGACTCTTTCCTTTTTTTTTTTCTTGGAGAGAACTAAGTTAATATAGTTTAATTCCTAAATAATTAAAATTTTCAAAAATAGTGATATTTTTATAAAATAGTGATACTGATAATAAAATTTTTCATAGCAAAACAAGAGTATTCTGGAGCTCTGTCTAGTTGCAGAGAATTAAGGAATATGGTAAAAATAGAAAATGCAATCTTTGTTTTGCCATCAGACCACTATGTTGTAGAATTTGGATCAATTTATAAAGCAAGAGTAATTTATATAAAGGTGGTACCAAATTTCAGATACCCTGAGTTAGCTACAAGAATAACAGATGAAGAACACCTGAGTGGCTCAGTCATTTAAGCATCTTCCTTCTGCTCAGGTCATAATGCTGGAATCCTGGGATGAAGTCCCACATTGGGATCCTTGCTCAATGGGGAGCCTGCCTCTTCCTTTCTCTGCTCATGTTCTCTGTCTCTCTCCAATAAATAAATAAAGTCTCTTAAATAATAAAAAAAAGAATAACATTTGATCTTAGATCTTTGACCACATGATTTAATAGTTGAAATAGCCAGGAGAGTATGCTTGAGGAATACTGGACAAGTTACCAAAATCTAGAATATGTTTTGCTTTCTGTCTTTGTGAAATTTATAACAAGAACTGAGACTTCTGCTAATTGAGGTTGACCTGGGTACACGATAATGTTCTCTTATCCCTGGCTAGCTGGTTGAAATCAGGGTTAATGTATTCTGGCTTTCCCCAGGTTGTCATTTTTTAAATTAAATTTGCTGTTTTATGGAGCTCATAGTTATAATAGCAACCTATTACATATGTATATAAGCTGATTGAATCAAGTACACTGGATATCTAGTCTCTTAAAGCAAGTTTCTATTTTGGAAGTATAATAGATAGCAATAAACAGTGCTACCATTTAGTTATCCTTCCCTCTTTTCCCAGACCTGAGTCTCAAGGTAGGACAATCATTAGAGAATACATCCTATATGGAAAGAGTATGTAGGAGATTTGGTGTAGGTTTTTACTCTTGGACCATTGGTTGGCTATCACAGGCCACCTTAGTATTTCTGTCAAGGACAGCCTGAAAGTTGGGCCAGCTTCAGGATATCTTCCCGATAGGCACATACTGTTTGGACCATCAGTCTTTTTCTGGATTTAGTCCCTTTGTAATAATTTTTTCTTTACTTCTTTTATTACAATTCTGGGCTTATATGTTATTAGCCTGTTTATGGCCCACACTCCCACCTTACCTTACTCCTTTTCTTGCCATAAATTAAGGATTAGTTCCAAAGGGCTCAACTGCTTCCATCTTTTTCAGTATAATAAAATTTAGTAAGTCATAACCTTGAATATTTTATAGTTAGCGTTACGGACTAGAATATGGTTATGTTTCTTTTCATAAAATAGTACTTGTAATACATAAACGTGTTTGGCACTTGCTCTCCTTTCTTTCCTACCAAGGTGAGAAAATCACAAAGAGAAATTTGAAAGACTTACTCTACACATACATTTATAGAATGGGTTGAAATTATTCATTGGTTAAGATAAATGTGTTAGTTGATCTCTGAAAGGTATAGATTATTTTTCCATCCTTTTTTAAAAAGATTTTATTTATTTATTTGAGAGAGAGAGTGAGCGGGAGAGAGCACTTGAGCAGGGGCAGAGGGGAGAGAGAGAAGCAGGCTCCCGCTGAGCAGGGAGCCTGCCTGGGGCTTGATCCCGGGACCCTGGCATCAAGACCTGAAGGCAGACTCTTTTTTTTTTTTTTAAGATTTTATTTATTTGAGAGAGAGAGAATGAGAGAGCACGAGACGGGGGAGGGTGAGAGGGAGAAGCAGACTCCTTACTGAGCAGGGAGCCCGATGTGGGACTCGATCCCGGTACTCCAGGATCATGACCTGAGCCGAAGGCAGTTGCTTAACCAACTGAGCCACCCAGGCGCCCCTATTTTTCCATCTTTGTTGAGAATTGAGAATTCTTACTCTGTCTTTTTATGTATTATGAAGTAGTCTTTAATTCATTTCTTTTGAGCATAATTATATAATGTATAAAGTTTTGTTTTGCAGAATAAGGAAAAATTGGAGAAGCTGAAAAGTCAAGCCGATCAGTTTTGTCAAAGACTTGGGAAATATCGCATGCCTTTTGCTTGGACTGCAATCCATTTAATGAATATTGTAAGCAGTGCGGGGAGTTTGGAAAGAGATTCTACAGAGGTGGAAATAAGCACTGGCGGTAAGAGTGTTTTATATAAAATATTTCTAAATGTTTAAGTTTTTTCTTTTTTCTGTATAGGCTTGTTTTATTTGTAGACTTTGCAGTGTTCTGAGGCATAAAGGGTTTTCTGTTTTTGCTTTTTTTTCCCCCCACAGCTTTATTGAGATGTAATTTATATACTATACAATTCACCCATTTAAAGTGTATAATTCATTGTTTTTTTGATATATTCACAAGGTTCTGCAACCATCACCACAATCTAATTTTGGAACACTCATTAGCAGTCATTCCATTCTCTCCCAAACTGGAAACCCAACCCTAAATAACTTCATAACTCCTTAGTCTGTATGGATTTGCCTATGCTGGACATTTCATATCAATACAATTATACAATATGTAGTCTTTGTGTGACTAGTTTCTTTCACATAGCATAATGTTTTAAAAGTTCATGTTGTAGCATGTATCAGTATTTAATTTCTTTCTTTTTTTAATATTTAATTTCTTTTTATTGCCAACTAGTACATCATGTGGATATGCCACATTTTATTAATCCATTCATCAGTTGATGCACATTTGGGTTATTTATACTTTTTGTTTAATATGAATAATGCTGCAGTTAAGGTTCATGTACCAGCTTTTGTTTGGACATGTTTTCATTTCTTTATATACTAGAAATTGTTGGATCATAGGACAATTCTGTATTTCACCTTTTGATGAACTGCCAAGCTCTTTTCCATGTTGCTGCACCATTAAAAATTCTATTAATAGTGTGTGAAGGCTCCAATTTCTCCATATCTTTGACAACACTTTTATTATCTGGCCCTTTGATTACAGCCATTCTAGTGCACGTAAAGAGGTTTGTCATTGTGGTTTAGATTTGCCTTTCCTTGATAGTTAATGATCTTGAGTATTATTTTTTACACTGACTATTTGTATATTTTCTTTCGAGAAAGAGGTAGTCATATCTAACTTCGCCCATTTTTAAAATACCTGTTTTGTCTTGTTACCTAGTGGATGATCTTTTTTTTTTTAAAAGATTTATTTATTTATTTATTTGACAGAGAGAGAGACACAGCAAGAGAGGGAACACAAGCAGAGGGAGTGGGAGAGGGAGAAGCAGGCTTCCTGTGGAACAGGGAGCCCGATGTGGGGCTCGATCCCAGGACCCTGGGATCATGACCTGAGCCGAAGGCAGACGCTTAATGACTGAGCCACCCAGGCACCCCTGGATGCTCATTTTTTATGGGGCTTTTTTATATTATTGTCATCAAATTGTAAGAGTTCTTTATGTATTCTGGATACAAATCTTTTATCTAAGGACTTGCAAATATTTTCTCCCAGTCTGTGGGTTGGTGGTTTGTTTGTTTTTTTACTTTTTTGATGGTATTGTCTGCAGCACAGATATTTTTTGACAAAGTTCCATTTTTCTGTTCTTTTGTTGCTTGTGCTTTTGGAGTTATATCTAAGAAAGCATTACCTAAGCCACGATCAGGAAGATCTACCTGTGTGTTTTGTCTAAGAGTTTTATAGGTGTAGCTCTTACATTTGGGTATAATCCATTTCAAGTTACTTTTTGTACATGGTGAGAGGTAGAGATCCAACATTATTCTTTTTACGTAGATACTGAGTTGTCCCAACACCCATTTACTAAGACTGTTCTTTCTCCAGCAAATGGTCTTGCCATTCTTGTTGAAAATCAGTTCATGATAGATATATGGGTTTAATTCTGTACTCTCAATTCTTTTCCACTGATTTATATTTCTAAGG
Source organism: Eumetopias jubatus (assembly GCF_037043125.1). Taxonomy (NCBI): domain Eukaryota; kingdom Metazoa; phylum Chordata; class Mammalia; order Carnivora; family Otariidae; genus Eumetopias; species Eumetopias jubatus. The sequence goes on from NW_028274810.1 coordinate 56,176,451, forward strand.
TTATGGTAATACTATTCTGTCTTGATTATTTTAGCTTTGCAATAATTTTGAAAGTGGGGAGAGTGGTCCTCCAACTTTATTATCTTCTTTAAAGATTTTGTGTGGGTGTGCCTATTTTGGACCCTTGTAGTTTCATATGAAGTTTAGAATCAGCTGTCAGTTTCTGCACAAAGGCAGCTGGAATTTTGATGGGCATTACATTGAGTCTGTAAATCAATTTGGGGAGTATTGTCCTCTTAACAATATTAAGTCTTCCAATCCATGAAATGTTTTTCCATTTATTTAGATCTTAACATTTTCCCAACATTTTACAGTTTTCAATGTACAAATCTTGTCCTCCTTCTGTTAAATGTATACCCAAATATTTTACTGTTTTTTATGCTATTTTAAATGGAATTTTCTTTCTTTTTTTTTTTTTAAGATTTTTATTTATTTATTTGACAGAGAGAGACACACAGAGAGGGAGCACAAGCAGGGGGAGTGGGAGAGGGAGAAGCAGGCTTCTCGCAGAGAAGGGAGCCCGATGCGGGGCTCGATCCCAGGACCCTGGGACCATGACCTGAGCCGAAGGCAGACGCTTAACGACTGAGCCACCCAGGGTCCCCTGGAATTGTTTTCCTAATTTCATTTTTAGAATGTTCATTTCTTGTGTATAGAATACTGACTTGAATATTGATCTTGTACTATGAAACCATTTTGAAAATGTTTATTAATTATAGTGTTATTTTTTTCTTTTCTGGATTCTTAAGGATTTTCTCTATACAAGATCATGTCATCTGCAAATAACAAAAAGTTTACTGTTTCCTTTTCAATCTAGATGTCTTTTATTTCTTTTTTCTTTTCTAATGATCTCATAACTAGAACCTCCTCTATAATATTAAAGTGGGAAGAGTGGATATCCTCTTCTTGTTCTTGACCTGGGGGGGGGATGCATTTAGTCTTTTATCATCAAGTATGATGTTGCTGTAGGTTTTTTATAGACATAATTTAGTAGATTGATGACATTCCCTTCTATGCCTAACTTTTTGAGTGTGTTTATCATGAAAGGATGTTGGATTTTGTCAAATGCTTTTTCTGCCTTTGAGTTGACTTGTATGGTTTTTGTTTTATATTCTTTTACTGGGTGTATTGCATTAATTGATTACATTTTGGATGTTAAACTAATCTTACATTTCTGGGAGAAATCCCACTTGGTCATGGTACATAAGCTTTTTGTAGATGTTAGAATATGTTTCTCAGTATTTTGTTTAAAATTTTTCTTCTATATTCATAAGGGATTTTGGTCTTCAGTTTTTCTTTCTTTTGACATATCTGTCTGGTTTTGATATCAAAGTAACACCAGCCTCACAGAATGAATTGTGAATTATTGCTTTGTTTTTTGGAGGGTTTTGTGAAGGATTGGTATTTGGTTTTTGAAAAATTGGAAGAATTCACTAGTGAAGCCATCTTGGCTCTTAAGTTTTATTTAACTAAGTAGATCTTTTCACTTATTTTAGATCTTTTTATATTTTCTTTTTTCATCTTAAATCAGTTTCAGTACTGTTTCTTTCTAGAAATTGGTTCATTTTGTGTAAATTATCTAATTGTTGACTTACAGTTTTTCATAAAATTGTAATATAATCCTTTTTCTAAGAGCTGTAGTGATGTCTCCTCATTCATTCCTGATTTTAGTAATTTCAGCCTTTCCTATTTTTTTAATTACCTATTTAGCTAATGTTTTTAAAATTTTCTTTTTGAAGATCCAGTTTTTGGTTTCATTGATGTGTTTCTAGTTTCTCTTTCATTTATTGCCATTCAGCTGTTGTCATTTTTGAGTCCTTTCTCACGCTTCCTTTGGTTTTAGTTTTCTTTTTCTAGTTTCTTAAAATGTAAGGTTAAGTTACTGATTTGAGAGCTTTCTTCTTCTTTTTTTAAGATAGGCATTTATAGACATAAATTTTCCTCTGAGCACTGTATCCCATATGTCTTAGGATATTGTGTTTTCATTTTCATACATTTTAACTAAATTTCCTAATTTCCCTTGCTGTTTCCTTTTTGACCCACTGGTTATTTGAGAGTTTGCTGTTTAACTTCCACATGTTTATGAATTTCCCAAATATTCTTCTGTTACTGATTTATAGTTTGATTTCACTGATGTTGGAGAACATATTTTATGTAATTTCAGTCCTTTTGAATTTATTGTATTTTTTGTCTTATGAGTCAGTCTGCCTTGGAGAATGTCCTTTGTGCACTTGAGAAGAGCATGTATTCTACTTTTGCTTGATGATATGTGGTATAGCTATCTGTTAGGTCTAGTTTGTTTATAGTTTTAAGTCTTCTCTTTCTTCGTTGATCTGCAACATAGATCTTCAGTTGGTTTTGAATAATAGGGTTATCTTGCAAGGTCTTGGAATTAAAATTCTGTTTCAAATTCAAATGCTAATAGGGTTATCTTGCAAGGGCTTTGAATTAAAATTCTGTTTCGAATTCAAATTCAAGTCAGGGATATTATATGGTTACTAAAATTTTCATTGTGTGAATATTTCCTAGCAAATGCATAGTTCCCCTGTAGCTGCTCTTCATCGCTCATCTTTGGTTTTATGCATAATTTTAGTGTAGTAGAGACTTTTTTTTACACTAGAGAAATTTTAAAAAGAGAATCGGATGATTTAGGTATAGTGCTTCCTTACTGATCTCTCCAGAAGTGAAATTGTTCTGGGTTTTTTTTTTTTAAGATTTATTTATTTATTTGAGAGAGAGAGTGAGCGTGGGGGAGAGGGAGAGACAGTCTTAAGCAGACTCTGCGCTGAGCGCAGAGCCTGACGTGGGGCTCAGTCTCACAAGTCTGAGATCATGACCTGAGCCGAAAACCAAGAGTCGGATGCTTACCTGACTGTGCCGTCCAGGCGCCCCTCCAGAAGTGAAATTCTTACTACAATCAATATGCTGAATAATTTTCAACTTTAATGGTTTTTTTCCCTGTGGTTGGAAAACTGCTTGGAAACAAGTTTTAAATATTATGAAAATGAATATCATACTGTTTTTCCCCCCTTGGTAGAACGAAAAGGGTCTTGGTCAGAGAGGAGGAATTCTAGTATTGTTGGCAGACGATCCCTCGAAAGGACAACAAGTGGAGATGATGCTTGTAACTTGACCAGCTTTCGACCTGCTACTCTCACAGTGACGAATTTTTTTAAGCAGGTATTGTTCTGTCATGTAGTTATTCTAGGGGGCTATTTGTACATAGAATTTTTTTGGTTTCAGAAAATTTGTAATTGTACATATACATGCAGTGATTGTGATTTTGAGAAATTTAAAAAAACTTTTAAGGATAAAAAGTATAAGAATAAAATAATATTGTACCTCTTGTATAATTATATTTATTTAAATGCTATACTAATACATCAAAATCAATCCTCCACATTTATATCCTATTTCTTATTTGTAATTTTTAAACATTTATGGTTTATGAATTTTCTTAGTGATTGTGTGGTTGTCTCTCTTCCCCACCCAAGTTTTTTTTGGTTGAATTTACCACATCCATGGTGTATGGAATAGGACTCTCAGGCCTTTATAGTGCATTTTTGTGCTGAAAGGTAGTTAACATTTTTATAGGTGCATTTATAGGTCCAAGAAGTTCTTGATCAAAGATATTTTATTCTTTGCAAATATGTTCTCTGTACTTCAAATCATGAATCAAATCAGGAGTTTTTAAATGCTGGTCATGATCCGTTAACAGTAATGGAAATATAATAGATAATACTCAGCTTAAAAACAAACACAGTAGAATAGAAAAATAATAGTGCATCGCACATAGTGAGGTTAAAAATTGCTTTGGTGAGCTTTTTTCCCCCTAATTTTTGTATGAGTACATGCACGTATGCATGTCCATACTGGATTTTGATACAAAATGAATTGGTACCATGCATATATTTTGGAACAGATGAAGGGCAAGTGCTAAGTATTGTCCAAGAATTCCTTCTTTTGAGTTCTTATTCTAAAAAAGAGGAGGAAATCTTGGCCTACTGACATCTTATAACTTGAAAGAGGCAAGGTTTAGGAAAGGATGTGCCATGAAGTAAAAGCTAGCAATCTACCTGAAGGCCCTTTCACAATTTTATTGCAATACATTTATAGACAGCTGCTCTGAGAGATTCCATTGGAGAGTAAAGCAGCTGAGAAGTATCTGAAGTGGTAAGGGTCTTTTTATTATGGACAATAGAACAAGAAAGGAAAGGCCACCGTGTTACTTGGATGAAGTGATCGGCTAAATAAAGCTATAGAAACCAGGCAGTAGATTTATGTGATATAGTGACACAGCCTTGCAGCTATGACATTTTTCTCTCTTTCTACTTCTTCAACCGCTATATCACTTCTGCAGTATTTCACCATTTCTTTTTTCATTTCTTCAACCTACTTTATTATTGAACTGGTTTTGTAACCTTAAATCAACAAGTCATCCATCCACCCACCTACCTATTGATCCAACAAACAGTTTCTGACTGTTCAGCATGTACTGAGTATCAACCCACCCACCTACCTATTTATCCAGCAAATATTTTTTGAGCATTCACCATGTACTGGATACTGTGTTGGAGACTGGTAGCTGGAAACTAGCACAAAGTGATTGTGAAAACTTCAAATGAAAGATTATTGGGAACATCAGCAATAGAAAGCATTTATTTGTTTATTTTAATGGAAAGCATTTCTACTTTGTACAATCAATTTTTTTTAATGATTAGCATGTATAATTTTTAAAAGTATTTTTAAACAGCTAGTGTACTATGCATCAGGCAAATGAAAAGTAAGTAAAAAAGCAGAGATTACAATTTTAATACAGTAGAATTCAAGGTACAAAATGAGAAACAGAAGGCAGTTCTTTTTTAAAGTTGATGAGCAATTACTAATCATGAATTTGATACAGTAATCAGGAGTGCTTATGTACAGGTTTGAAATTGTCAAGTCAAAATTATTGAAAGTACATGGAGATATAAAAACAAAATTAAACCCACCCATTAGTTTCAAGAACATTTGTTTTATTTGTTGACAGGTATATAAGTTGGAGTACACAGTGGTGAATATGCAAAGTGGAAGTGGGGGGTGGTCAGCTAGGCTCATTCACGTTTGGAGGTTGACTTAGATCATTTGATCTAGACTGACTTCTCTTGGGAAGACTGAAGTGACTCAGGTGTCTTCCATGTCTCTCTACTTCTATTCTTATCCTCTAGCAGGTTGGCTTGGTCATGTTCTCATACTAATGGCAGAAGTTCAACGGGGGGGCCAAGCTCATTTGTGCAAATGTTTGTCAGGTCTCTGCATCACATTTGCTTATTGGCCAAGACAAGTCACATGGCCAAGCCGAGGGGTGGGAATTATGCCTCACCCAACAAAAGGTGCACAGGGAGTAAAGAGTTGAGGCCAATAATAGAATCAATTTAACAGGTTAAGTGGACAGAAATAATTAAGTAGAGATAATCTGAATGTACTATAAATAAGGACCATTTAAAGGTCTGACTCAAAAGAGGAGAGAGTATACTGTTTTAGCAACTGATAGAACATTTACAATAATTAGGCCACAGGAAAAAATCTTCATAAAATGAAATTCTCTAATCATAACTTAATAAAACTCAAAACTGTTAATTAAAGTATTAATAAAAATCTTGAATCACTTGGAAATTAAAAATCACTTTTCTGAATAGTGGGATGAAAGAAGATCAATTCTTTACTCTGTATAGAATGTAATAGTGAACAAATGGGATATGGCTCAAGGTGAGCTCACAGTAATAAAGTAATGTTAAATATGTTCATTAATACATAAAATAAGAAATATATAAAGTGCATTAAAAACAATAAGATATCAAGTGCAGGTTTGGATTAATGAAATCTAAAGATTGACTCTTGAATAAGGGAGTAAAATTCTTACTATTTTAATTGTAAGAAAAAATATTAAATTGAAAATTTTGTATTAGGTGTAGTTTGGTTTGTTGTTTGTTTGCTTGTCTCTTTTCCCATTGATTGAGATTGTTTCACAATTTTCTTTCTGGTCTTAGTGTCAAGATAATTATGAGTAGATTCTGTAAACAAATGTATAAACAAACAAAAAGCAGAACCAGACCCGTAAATACAGAGAACACATTGATGGTTACCAGAAAGGGTTAAGGGTGGGGGGATGGGCAAAATGGATGAAGGGGAGTGGGAGATACAGGCTTCCAGTTATGGAATGAATGAAGTCACGGGAATAGAAGCCACAGCATAAGGAATTTGGTCAATGATATTGTAATGGTGTTGTATGGTGATAGATGGTAGCTACACTTGTGCTGAGCATAGCATAATGTATAAATTCCTTGAATCACTATGTTGCGCACCTGAAACTAATGTCACATTGTGTGTCAGCTATACTCAACTGAAAAAATTTTTTAAAAAAAGTATTTGCAATCAGAAAAAAAAGGTGTATTTTTTGTTGCTACTTATTTTTTTTTTCAAATTTAGTTAATGCTGTATATTTTGCATTTGAGAAATTTGGTGATATAAAATTGAAAAGACAAATACTCAAGTGTAAAAACTTTTTAAGACTGTCATGTATATATGTTTCTTATATGTCTGTATTTTTCTTTTTCTTTTTTCCTTTTCATCTACCTCGAAATTGTATAGATTTTCTGTATTTTAGAGTGTCCTGTAATACCTTATAGACATAAATAATGGGCTATAAGTAAATATATAAAATTAAAGTATAGATAATAGTATCATAACGCTTAATAAAATTTGAAAGCATAAAAAAGGAAATAAATCAGCATGATATTTATTTTTAATCATAATTATATTAATTTAATCTTTTCATTCTGACTAAACCGACAGAAGAGGGTATGAATATTAACAGGCAATATACATTTATTTTCAATCTACTATATTTGTTTTATTGAATACTTTTTTCTCAGGAAGGAGACCGCCTAAGTGATGAAGATCTGTACAAATTTCTTGCTGATATGAGAAGGCCATCTTCTGTTTTACGGCGACTAAGACCTATTACAGGTATTTTAAAATTTTGAGTAGACATTATTACAACTCTTATCATCACTAATATGTCCTATTGTTGGTAATTATGCATTCCTTTTTACACTTATCTAACCCATCTGTCTTTCTTTGCCCAATGCCTTTCAGTCTTCTTCATTTTATTATTCTCTTCTCATGGTCTTAACAGTTTGTATGCAAGATTCAGTACTTTTGATAATTTGAGTACTGAAATGAGAATGATGAATAATATCGTGGCTTAAAATTATTTTTTAGAGGAAAGAAAATGTACATAGAATGGTAAATATTCAGAAACAGATTCATATAATCAGAGCAAACCATTCCAGAGTAAAAAAGTTCAAATTAAATCACTCATCTTTCAGAATGTTGGCTCGTTGTATGCTAAATGCCTCTGTTTTTGTTTTTTCTTTCTTTCTTTTGCTTCTTTCTTTTCTTTTTCTTTCTTTTTCTTTCTTTCTTTCTTCTCATTCATTCATTTGGTAGGCATTTATTATTTTACATGTAATTATGTCTGTATCAGTAATTTATAACTTCTTGCAAAAATGTGATCTAAATCCTTCCAGGAACATTTTTACATGAAGTTTTTATTATGTTTACATTGTTTTTATAATATGTTTTTATATGCAGCTCAGCTGAAGATAGACATTTCTCCTGCACCTGAAAATCCCCATTATTGCCTAACTCCAGAGCTACTTCAAGTGAAGCTTTACCCAGACAGTAGGGTTAGACCTACCAGAGAAATTTTGGAGTTTCCTGCCAGGGATGTCTATGTTCCAAACACTACTTACAGGTAACACATTTTAATTTTAGAGATTTCTGAAATTAGATACTATATATTCTATTATGAAAGTAGAACTAGAATGAAACTCTCCAAAAATCCTTTGTAGCTTTGTTAATCATTCCATTTCTTACTCTATGATTTTACTAAGAGCTGTAATGTATTAAACTTATACTATGTGCCAAGTCAAAGGTCAGATGTTAATTACCTTACATACATTATCTTATTTAATCCTCACAGCTTGAGGTAGGTATTACCTTCATTTTAAAAGTGAGTAAAGCGATGGAGAGGTCAAGTATCCCTCACTGTGGTGGAACTAGCACTGGAAGTATGGGCTGTGAGATTAAAACATTTGAACTCCCTGTTACTGTATTTCCTTAGATGTTCTTATTAGCAGAGTCTAGCGTTCCATAGGAACCAGACTTATGTGGCTGCAGTGTGGTCCAGCAACTAATCAACGGTGTTTACTGATCCACTACTCAGAATACTTGACAGGAGGTTGTTGAATAGGCTTTCCAGGCTCCACTCCATAACTCTAAGGGTTCGTTTACTTATACTCCTTATGAATGAAGCCCCTTCACTTGTGAGTGCCTAGCCTGTGACTTGACATTGGGATAGCCAGCAGGGCAGCTCAGATGTAAGATTCCAGCCCAGACTTCCCCATCATAGCATATTTCACCACTAAGTTATGCAGTTTCTGAGGCCAAAATTTTTGGAATCAAAGTGATTTCTCTCCTTTTCTTACTCCTCACATTTACTCCTCAAACAAGTTTTATAGGCTCTGCTTTCAAAATGTATCCCAAATCCCATAGTTCTTACCTTCTCCAAAGATTTTATTTATTTATTTGAGAGAGAGAGAGAGAGAGCAAGCACACGCACACACACACCAGTGGGGGAGAAGGAGAGGGAGAGGACAAGAAGCAGACTCCCCACTGAGCACAGAGCCCCAAATGGGGCTCCATGCGGGGCTTGATACAGGGCTCGACTAGGGGCTTCAGGCCGGGCTCCATCCCAGGACCCTGAGATCATGACCTGAGCCCAAGTCAGGTGCTTAACCGACTGAGCCACCCAGGCGTCCCTTACTCGTTTTAAAACTCTAGGCAAGTCACTATTGAGACCAGCACTGTCAAATAGAAATATAATGGGAACTACATTTGGAATTAAAAATTTTATAGTTCCCACATTAAAAAAATAAAAAGAAACCAGTGAAATTAATTTTAATTATGTTATTTAACCTAATATACCTAAAATATTATCACTTCAACATGTAATAAATGTAAAAAAGTGTTGAGCTATTTTACTTTTTTCTTTCCTACAAAACGTCTTCAAAATCAGGTGTGTATTTTATGTTTAAAACACATCTCAGTTTCAGATGAGCCACATTTCAAATGCTCAGTTGCTGCATGGGGCTAGAGGGTAGCATATTGGACAGCTTCTGATCTCAGATTTTTCTGTACCTTTCTAATTTGATCATCTTCCTTTAACCCTGCCTAAATCAATTCTCAGCATTATCACCAGAGAGATATTTAAATGTTCTCAATCAGATCATTCATTCCTCCATCTAAAATCCTTCGGTGGCTTCCATCATAAGCAGAAAAAATGCTTTTTTTTAAATAACAGTCTTTAAGACTCTATATGATCCGGCCCCTGCCTGTCTCTAACTTCATATCCTGCTCTGCTTTGCTCATTTCACTTTAGCCTCAGTGGCCTTTTTACTCATCCTTGAACAAACAAAATGTCATTCTCCCTAAGGCTTTTCCATTTGTTCTTCTCTTTCCCTGATATGTTTTCCCCTATATTTTCATGTGGTTTGGTTCCTTATTCAGACATATCTGTGATAAAAGGTCACTGCCTTGAGAGGCTCCCTCTCATCACCCTAGGTAAAAAGATCCACGGCTTCTCTCCAATTCTTCACCCTTCTTTGTATTTATTCTTATCTAGCATCACATTATGTAGTTATATGATCGGGGTTTTTTTGTCTTTTTCATTATAATGTAATTAATGTAAAGGGAAGGGACTTGTCTGTTTCCATTATCACTTTATTTCCAGCATCTAGAATAGTATGTTAGCACATAGGCAGCACACAATAAACATTTATTCATTGAGTTGAGAAATAAGGAACTGGACAGTGGTATGAGAGTGGGATTTAGAGTCATAGAATTAGGGCTGTGATTTCTGACTCCACTATGCACTACTTGGTGACTTAGGACAAGTTACTTAATATATTGACCACTCAGTTTTCTTATTAATAAACTGTGAGGTCATAATTATACCTGCCTTCTCTTGTGAGGGTACAGAGTACAAAACACTGCATGTAATTGGCACTTAGTGTGAGTAAAATTTCTGCAAGTTAGGCTAAAGAAAATATATATTGCTTTTAAAAGAAATAAGGTATTATAAAATTATTCTTCTATAAATAATATATTTAAGTACTTACAAGCACATGGAATAAAGAAGTGATTATATAATCCAAAATTTGTATGAAACCATTTTGAGGTTATCAACTGGACCTCTTACCTAGTACAGGAATCACATCCAGAGCATCCCTAACTTGTATTTATCTATCTTGCTTCTGCTTGGATTATTTCAGAGATAGAGAAAGTAGAAATCGGGGTCTTGAAGTGGTCTTTTCTTTCATTTTCCTACCTGTTTTTGTTATTTACATATTTATATTTTTTGTTAAAAAGAATTGTATGAATCAAAAACTAATGATGTAGTGTATGGTCATTAACATAACATAATAAAAAAAGATAAAAAGAATTGTATGAATATACTTAAAGTTCGTGTAAGTACTGTAGGCTTAAAATTAAAAACAGAGGTCCTTCATCTTATTCCTACCAGCCTTTCCCTACTTTGATGTCTAATTTTCAGTGCCAATCACTGGTAACTCTTTTTGCTCCTTCTTTTGGTATTTTATTCCTTGTTTTCTAAACAACATATTAGTGCTACTATTTCTTGATTCTTGTTCAGTTTTAAATATCCATTTATTGTTATATTAGATGAAGATTTAACTCTTACATCTTCCTTCCTAAAAATACATGTACTTGCATAAATTCAGAAAAAAATACATATTCTTGTCATCTCTTCCATATGTGTATTCCAGTTTTTCATTAAATCAGTGTTAATTTTTTTAGATGTTTGTGATTCTTATGTAACTAGTTTTGCAGTGGAGCCATGAAGATTACTATGATTTTATTCCTGCATTTGATTTATATTTATATAGCTTTTTGTTTTCCTGAAATGGTTACATTATTTAGTTTCCCTACTTCTCTGTGTGTTACTGCTAAAATTCTCTAAAGCTTCTTGCAATACAGCAAAATACATCAGATAATCATTTCCTGTCTTGCAGCTTCCTTAGTTCCCCTTGCAACTAAATTGGAAGTGTGGCCAAGGGAGTTTCTGAGGCTCGCTAGGCTTACTGTACAGTTGCCATCTTGGAGCCTGTTTACCATGATCCTGGAAATTCTCTTTGCATTTCTTTTGCTATGGAGTCTTTATTTCCTGTATATTGTTCTTTCTTGTTTTACTCATTTTACTGACAGCCTTCAGTAACTTCCTGAAACAGGGTGTATGGGAGTAAATTTTCTGAGACTTTTACAAAAGTATGTTTATTTTACCTTTACTCCAGAATTACTGATTTTGCTGGAAACAATATTCCAAGTTGTAAATTATTTTCTGTCAGGATTTTGAAAACATGACACAACTGTCTTCTGGCCTTAAGTGATTCTTTTGAGTGGTCCAATATACTTTTTTTTTTCAAAGATTTTATTTATTTGAGAAAGATAGAAAAAAAGAGAGAGGGTGTATGAGCAGGGGCAGAGAGGCAGAGAGGGAGAAGCAGACTCCCCGCTGAGCAGGGAGCCCAATGCGGGGCTCAATCCCAGGACCCTGGGACCATGACCTGAGCCGGAGGCAGATGCTTAACGACTGAGGCACACAGGTACCCCCCCAGTATACTTCTGATTGCTAATCCTTTGTTGGTATCTTTTCCTTTTTTGAGTTGTTTTTTTTTTTTTACCCTTGGTGTTCTGAACTTTCATGTGATGTGCTGATACGATAACATTTATTTAGTGCTTTATAGTATTTCATTTAAATTGTTCTCATTTAAATTAATTTATTGTCTCAGAGGAATCTTATAAATTATATAATTCTGGCAGAATTGTTACTTACCTTTTATTTACTATAAATAAATAAGAGATAAGAAACTTATCTGGACTTGAACCCAGGTCTTGTTTTCTGTATTCTTCATCCTTTGGGATGATAGTACATCCAGCATTTATAGTTATTGACAATATGAATAAAATTAAAGTTTCTTCTTGCTAGATAATTGATTGCTACATTTTTATTAAAGCAGGCAGAACACCTTTATTTACCTTATTATTTGCCTCAAAATGTGCCTCATTATTTATCCTTGTCTAATAATTTTTTTAATGCCTTATAATTGAGCTAAGTATGACAGTTGATAGAAATGTTATCCTAGGGTATTATGTATATGAAGGGCCGGAAGAGCAAATCTAGACATGTTTTAGGACTTGAATGGAAGTTGGGTAGAGAGCTTATCTCAAGTGAGAAGACATCTTACTGAATGAGGTAGCCTATTGTTTTCTCTCAATTATGTATCCAGTTTTAATCCAGTTTTACTCTGGGGAAGAAGAAAAAGTTAACACACCAAAAGATTTAAGTGGACTTTATAAAGTATAAATTAGGATGGTTTTACTGTATGAGCTTATAGAAATTAAGTAAACATGTATCAGTAGCTGTTTCAGGTAACTTGTTTATTTGTGTTTGATTTTGGTTTTTATAATTGAATGCTTTACCATTTAAAGTGTTTAGCATCAGTAAAGATCATTGATTGTCCAAAAACTGTAATTATTTTCTATTTTGGCAGTAAACTTTTCAGGTATAAGAATGAATTCATAGCTAATTAGCTTGAGAATGATCTGGAGAGATCTTTTAATGCATCTCAGCGCCTTTGGCTTGGACTGTATCTAAATACTCTATTAATTAAAGAGTCGATACTCATCCCAAGCATTATTAGTGCAAGTAACATTGTCGGCAAAAAACGATTCATTAAATGTGAAAGAAGAACTGTTCTTCTCTCATGAGTGAGCAGTTTATTCCCAGAGAATAGTAGAACTAGCTAAACTTATCAATAAGATTAGGTTTATTTCTGTTAAACATTTATTGAAAACAAATACTGCTTTAGGTTCTAATATTTTTCATCAAAATAAATTGGTTTCAGGTTAGAATTTTATATAATCTTTTTTATCTTATGTATTGCCTTTAAGGATCTCATGTAAAATACTTTAACTCATTAACAAACATTGTAAATTGTAATATAGGATGTCAAGTTTGCTAAGTTTCTTAGGGTACAGAAAGGATCATAATGCTTTGTTAGTAATAGGTGAAAACTGTTGAAGCAAGAAGGATACATTGTTTAAGAAAGAGATTAATAATTTTGTACTGTAAGAGTATCTTCAAAGAAGTAAAGAAAGTTAAGTACAGGAGAACATAGAAGTAGAATTATGGTTTCTATACTTTGTTGATATTTTTCCTGTTGTTACTCGGCCAAAAAAAGTTTCTTTCATTTTTAAAAAAGAGTGATTCTAAAGTTGATTGTATGCTTTTTTTTAAACCAATCTCTGAGTTATAAAAAGAAAGAATAGTTTTTGTATTACTTGAAATGATATGACTCTATGCATATTTTATGAAAAATTGGGAAATGGAGCCATATTTTGCAATCATATTTAATTTTAGGAGTTATCTAAAATTGGAGATTGACTGGTTTTCCTTCTTTTTACATGGGGATAATAAAAGTTCCTATATCTTAGAAATTTGTGAGGATTAAATAAGATAATACATATAAAGCTTTTTGCAAAGTGCCTGACACATATTAAATGCTCAAGAGAAGCTGAGTCATTATTATTATCATTGGCTTGATTAGATTACATTTATCTAAGCATTACACAACTGGAGAGAGAATAGTTTGAAAGCATAGGGGTTCTGGGCTTTTGGGGTATAATTAGATAAGAAAATGATTTTAAAAGGGGGGTTATCAAAGTTAATAGTAGCCTGCTTTGTATTATTACTTGAGCCTTCAGTGCCCATGTGACCTGAATATTAAATCATATAGATTGCTTGTTCTACTTAATACTTTTAAAAAATTATAGTCTCGTGGACAGCTAATATTTTTAGGAATTTATTAGTTTGTTTAAAAAAAATAACCTTGGGGCGCCTGGGTGTCTCCGTCAGTTAAGCGTCTGCTTTCGGCTCGGGTCATGATCTCGGGGTCCTGGGATCGAGCCCCACATTGGGCTCCCTGCTCCGCAGGAAGCCTGCTTCTCCCTCTCCCATTCCCCCTGCTTGTGCTCCCTCTCTTGCTCTGTCTCTGTCAAATAAATAAGTAAAATCTTAAAAAGAAAAACAAACAAAAAAAACCTTTATCGTATCTAGAAAATCTCGCATAGAAATAATTCTAGAATGACAAAAGGGGGATGTAGGAAACTTCAGAAATCAGCTAACATACAGATATCATAAAATATTTGCATAAGTTTCCATATATATTTGCCAACTAAATTGTTGCTGGATCATAATAGTATTCTTCTAACCCAGTTTGAATTCTTCTTCTTTTTAACCTTTTAAGGAATGTTTCACGGTAAACCATAATTTCAGGTAATACACACTAGTGGTCATTATACAAATCTATATGTGTACATTTTCCCAGTGAATAATGTTTAAAAAAAAAAGGTGAAGTTGACACTGAGACTCCTTGTACTTTCTATACCATCATTATTTCATTAACTGTGTGTAGCAACCTGCATAGAACCAGTGTTATTAGCTGACATTCCAGAGGGATCATATTTGCAACTGAAAAAACAAGAAATTTAAGCATTTTTAATGTGGGTTTTAAGAAAATATTTGCACATTGTGGGGCGCCTGGGTGGCTCATTCAGTTGAGCATCTGCCTTCGGCTCAGGTCACGATCCCAGGGTCCTGGGATCGAGCCCCGCATTGGGCTCCCTGTTCGGCGGGGAGCCTGCTTCTCCCTCTCCCTCTGCCTGCCACTCTGCCTACTTGTGCTCTCTCTCTATCTCTCTGTCAAATAAATAAATAAAATCTTTAAAAAAAAAAGGGGGGGCGCCTGGATGGCTCAGTCGTTGGGTGCCTGCCTTTGGCTCAGGTCATGATCCCAGGGTCCGGGGATTGAGCCCCGCATCGGGCTCCTGCTCTGGAGGTCTGCTTCTCCCTCTCCCACTCCCCCTGCTTGTGTTCCCTCTCTAGCTGTGTCTCTCTCTGTCAAATAAATAAATAAAATCTTAAAAAAAAAAAAATTTGCACATTGTATTTATTTTTAGTACAAAATTTGAGTGTATTTTAGAGTCTCATGGGGCAAAAATTTTAAAATATTATTGTCTGAATGGATGTGATTGAAGCAAACATTTGGCTGAGGTGAGAAAACAGGTTAAAAAGAACTATATTATGAAAATGACAGATTTCCTATCACTTAACACTTTTACCTCCAATATTTATGGTTATTATCAGACAATGTAGAAAAAGCTGTCTAAAAAGGTATACATGTAAAAAATATATATGTTTAATTTGTTATTTTTATATTTTTAAAAAACATGGTTTTAAAGAAATTATTGTGATTTCTCAAAGATACTTTAAAAAAGTCTCTTATTAAGCTATACCTAAAATTTGAGATTTTTGTATTTAAATAACACCCCCCCCACACACACACACATTGTTGGTTCACTTGTTTTTGTAGAGTATTAATCCAGGAGAGACCTGGTCTTTTCAAATCCTTTATAGGGGTGAATGAAGGCACACAGATAATATGGCAGTTTGTAGCTAATGTCATGCATTTCTTATTGTGCCAAACAAATGAAGATTATTTACATTAAATGCTTGCTTTATCAAGGAAATAGTTATCACAGTATCATAGAAAAAATACTAGTGCAGTTGTTACATTAAGATAACCAAATAGGGCACCTGGGTGGCTCAGTTGATTAAGCATCTGCCTTTGGCTTAGGTCATGATCCCAGGGTCCAGGGTTCCGGACTGTGTCAGGCTCCCTGTTCAGTGGGGAGTCTGCTTCTCCGTCTACCCATTCCCCCCTGCTTGTGCTCACTCTGTCTCATCCTCTGTCTCTCAAGTAAAATATTTAAAATAAAAAGATAACCAAATAATAGCAGTGGGGAAACTTTATTTTATTGAGTATCTGAAATCATCTGAAAGTTAGATACTGGATTGTGTGTAATGTTATTCGTGTTCCAAGTTTGTACTTGACTTCCATTGTTGAATTCGAGTTATAAAGATCAAGGTATAATCTAATTGAGCAAATGCTGTGTGTTCGGTTTTTAAGAGCTGCGTCACACGTCATTCTATTCTTAGTGGGATTGTTAGAATTGGCCTCTTTTCCAGAGTTTCCTTAGTTGCAATCACCTACTGAACTTTCATCTTTGTTTTTCTTCCAATTTTTAGAAAGATGGTATCTAGCAGATATTGTGTTACTAAGAATATAAGAATGAATGCAGTGGTTCAGACCTGGTAACAGTGTAAGAAACAAAATGAAGGGGCACCTGGGTGACTGAGTCGGTCAACCGTCTGCCTTTGGCTCAGTTCACGATCCCGGTGTCCTGGGATCCAGCCCCACATCGGGTTCCCTGCTCAGCGGGGCGTCTACTTCTCCTTCTCCCTCCGCCTTTCCTCCCCAGCTTGTGCTCTCTCTCTCTCAAATACATAAATAAGAAACAAAATGTAAAGACGCCATTCGTTTTGATCTGGACCTTGGTTAGCAGTTAGGGCTATGCCCCATACATATCTTAATAATCCTTAGTAAGCTTGTAGGTTTACTAATCTGAATATAGTCTTAAACTTTTTATAATGGGAAATTACAAACATGCAAATGTAAATAGAACAGTAAAGTTAACCTCCATTGTCATTCTTTTTTTCTTTTCAAATTCTTATTTAAATTCTAGTTAGTTAACGTAAACTTTTTTTATTAAGTAATCTCTATGCCCAGCATGGGTCTTGAACTCACAACCCTGAGATTGAGAGTTGCATGTTCCACTGACTGAGCCAGTCAGGCTCCCCTCTGTTGTTTTATCTATTACTTGTTCCCTTTTTTCTTGTAGTATTTTAAAACAAAGCCTAGTCATTATATCATTTCACATGTCAATCCTTCCGTATGTTTTTTTTTTGTACTATGTTATGTTAATTACCATACATTACATCATTAGTTTTTGATGTAGTGTTCCACGATTCATTGTTTGCGTATAACACCCAGTGCTCCATTCAGTACATGCCCTCTTTAATACCCATCACCAGGCTAACCCATTCCCCCATCCCCCTTCAGTATGTTTTTCTGAGTAGTTCAATAAGCTTATTACATACTGATTAAATTTTTTCCCTAAACTTTTGTTTCTAGAAACAGATTGGCCAGTCAAAAGTAAATGTATACTGTTTATATTATGACCCATGTAATTATGATTCTTGAACTAGGTCATATTATGATAGATCTTGCTTTGGACTTGGGTTCTTAAAATTTTTTTTGTCATGGTACACTTGCAGTCTTGTGACTCCGATGATTCTCTTTTTTGGAATAATGTTTTTAAATGCATAAAATAAAATACGTAGTATAACAAAAGAAATGAATTGCATTGAATTATAATTATCGAGATATTAAAGTTCTGATGCAAGTTTCTTTATGAATGAATTAAAAAATACCTAGCCACAGGTCTAAAAGTTACCATATTTTCTAAGCAGTAATAAGCATGTGACAATATTCTGAGATATCTGCAATAGTTGTGAGACAAAAATATGTATGATTTCTATTAATGACAAATTCTCCTGTATTGCTAATACTGGTATGGGTAGTTTCCTACATTCAAAATTTAAAGAAGTGCAAATTTCAGTGAAAACAAAGGAGTATTTTTCTTTCCATTCAAGTTTATGGTCCCCTGCTTTAGAGAGTATTAGTTTTTGTGTTTGTTTTAGTTTTCATGGGTGTCTCAAGCTATTGCTACATACTCTGCTGTTCTGGTTTTGCCCTAGATATATCACTGTAGGTTTTAGTCTATCTTAATTGATCCTAGTTTTATTTTAACTATAAAAGTTTTTGAGTTGAGAACTCTGTTTCCTAACATTTTTACATAGCCACCCATGAATTTTTAGTTAGGGGCTTGTATTTGAGTGTGAGGAGTATTATCTCAGACTCTGAGGGAAGGAGTAAAGTTCCAGGAATGGTAGCAGAATAGGAGAGCAGTTTTGTTCTATCATGAGAATTAGAATATTTTTAGTTTGGAAAAATTTGTACACATTACATACTTAAAGCGATGTGGAGTGATATCCAAGATCTAGTTTTTACAAGTATATACATTTGCTTAGAATTTTATAGTTCATAAAACCATTCAAATACCCTATTTTACTTGATTACAACAACCCTATGAAGTAGATTTGGCAAGATTATCATTATTCCCATATATGGGATTTGGAGACTGAGGCTTATTTGGAGACTGAGGCTTAGTTGCTTATTTGAAGATAAGTAGTTATAGCCTTACCTTTTTAAGGTTGTAGATTATCACTCTTTTAGATATACCTAATCATTTTGTTAGATCTGTGATTGTTCCCAGGGTTAAACAAATGAATTTAGAAAAAGTTTTTCTGTTTGAGATGGCATCCTTGATTTTATATTTTCTAAAATGTCATTGAACCTGATTTTATAAAGGCACACTATGGGAGGTTGTTAATCCTACTTTCATGACCTTGAACTCAACATTTCACACCAGTTGAGTAATTTTGTCCTAGGTGATTTGCCGTGAGAACACTTTGGACTTTGATAAGAGGACCAACCGTTTGGTCCTTTTTTTTTTTAATTTTCAAAACTACTGTGTTGGATGATCACTTAGGAGTACATACATCAACGCAGTGCTGTGGTTGTTAGTGATGGGAAAAATCACAAGGAAATTTATTTTACAACAGAAGGTGAAATATGTAACAGTGCATATTTGGAATAGGTTTTATAAAGGAGGCAAATAGGAACTCAAATACTGTTTAATGCAAATATTTTTGATTAACAAACAAGGTAGTTGATTTCCATGAGTTATGCTATTAGGAAGAAAAGATACAAGCATGAGAACATGCTGATTATAAAATGACAGAGAATAAACAGGTTATACAAAAATAGGTAACCCCAAAATGAGAAATGTGTATACTTGCTCTCAGTAAAATTTACACTGGTTCAGATTGAACTCTTGGTATAGAAATTTGGCAGTGATTTACTCAAATCAAGGAGATAGACTATCTTTTTGATGCTCTTGGAGCTTTTATTACTATTTTTAACAATTTCTTTTTTTAATTTTTTTAAAGATTTTATTTATTTGACAGAGAGAGACACAGTGAGAGAGGGAACACTAGTAGGGGGAGTGGAGAGGGAGAAGTAGGCTTCCTGCTGAGCAGGGAGCCCAATGCAGGGCTCGGTCCCAGCACCCTGGGATCATGACCTGAGCTGAAGGCAGATGCTTCATGACTGAGCCACCCAGGCGCCCCTCTTTTTAACAATTTCTGTTATGATTTGCCATATGTACTTTTCTGTCTTCATTTGTTAAGTGCCAGTTGAGGGGTACAGACAGTACTGCTGCATGGTTTTAGAGGGTGGAGCCCCATTTACAAGGATATTTGTAGAGGAAGTGAGATCATTTATACCTTCAAGTATAAATAGGAGCTAGCCAAATAGAAAGGTGTATAGAGGCATTCTAGACAAATGGAATGGCATTAGGAAAGTATACAGGGGATGTTTAAAAGTAGGTAATTATGATAAGAGCTAAGGGTTTGTGTTGGGCAAGAAATGGTAAAAAGTAATTTGGGGGCGCCTGGGTGGGTCAGTCGTTAAGTGTCTGCCTTCGGCTCAGGTCATGATCCTAGGGTCCTGGGATCAAGCCCCACATCGGGCTCCCTGCTCAGTGGGAAGCCTGCTTCTCCCTCTCCCACTCCCCCTGCTTGTGTTCCCTCTCTCCCTGTGTCTTTCTCTATCAAATAAATAAATAAAATCTTTAAAAAAACAAAAGGTAATTTGGGGTCAGATTATACAGACTCTTGAATATCTGGAAGAGATTTGGATGTTTTCTGTAGGCTTCTGCCCTTCAAATTGGGGTACACATTCTTGCTGTATAGGGTATGCAGGTCCACAGGATAAACATAACACACCTTCCAGGAATATCACTTTTTAGAAGATTTGGGGAGGAAATAACTATTTATAAATGAAGATTTATAGAGTAGAAAACACATTTCAAATGCAATTTTAAGATAAATTGTAAGATTTAAGGTAAAATCCTAATAAGATCATGAAAGAAGTATGGGCTTATATAAAGCCATTTCATCCTCTAACTCTAGAATTGTAAAGATACGTTGTCAGTATCCTCAAGCTGTTCTACTCTTTTAATAGACACATTTGAATGACACAGGTCAAAGTAGTATGTAGCCATTATAAATTTGTTTTAGGAAAATTGAAGGAAGATAGACCTAAACTTAGGAGACCAGGCAGGAGACTATTCAATAGTTTAAAATTCAGGTTAAGAGCAGGCCTTGGTAGGGTAGAAAGCATATCATATTAGCAGTCTTTTCAAAAGAAGATTGTATTCAATATAGTGGCTTATGATACAGGAGCAGTGGTTCGCAAAGTTAAGTAAAAAGCCGAGATGTCTCCCAGGTTTTAAGCTTGGATGGCTGGAAGTGTGGTGGTACCATTAATGGGTACACAGAGGCAAGGAAGAGTGTGATGGGGTATAGAAATGGGGGAAGGACCAGCAGAGGTGGCAGGGCTTTGATGAATTTATTTGATATGTTGAATTTGAGGAGACTGTAGGATATCAAAAGGAGGAATGGCAGATAGGCAATGTTAAGAAGGGGTACTGGAGAGAGATCTGGGAATAATATGTAAATTTGGGAACTTTACTCATGGAACATAGACGAGTCCATGAGAGTAGATAGAATTTCTGAGGATGAGAGTGGAAGAGATTTTTGAAGATTGTACATTGGCCCAAATATGTCACATACTAGGAGGGAATTGGGCTATAAAAATGTATTCAGGTTAGGGATAATCCTTGGAGAATATAGTCATAGTGTGGAAGCAAAATGAGGGTCAAGTTTGAAAAAAGAATATTGTTTATTAGTAAGTTAGCGGAGAGATCCAAGAGAATGTGGACTGAGAAAAGGGCATTAAATTAGACAATTGTGAGTTAGTGGTGTAATTAGAATACTTGGCAAAGGAGTGAGGACAGAAGGACATAATTTGTGAATCGTAAAAAAAATCCTTTCTCTACCAGAATTATCTCTCAATCTGAGCATATTTTATACAGAAAAAACTCAGTACTCCTAAAAGGAACAAAATGAAACATGTTGTGTAAGAATTCTAAAAAACTGGAGAACAAATAGAAGAAGCAATTGGTATATTAAATAATGCATTATTTTGTATTTGAAAGCTTCCAGGTGTTTTTGGAAAAAAAGTCATTATGGTATTCTGGCTCTAAAAAGTCAATTTTGACAGTTTGGCTGTGGTTTTAAAACTTATTCTTTTGTATTTTATTGGAACAAGATATTTATGTAGGATCCACATAGATCATACATATTTAACATGTCATATATGTAAAAAAACGACATTGAGTAATTGAAAATACATAATGCTGAATATTTTTTGACTAAGGTGAGTCACTATATAACTTAGGTACTATATTTAAAAACTAGATTTAATTCAAAATTTTATTTCTATTTGGTAGTTTCTTTAAAAAACTTATTTAAAAAATAAATACTGTTAAGTGATATTTTTTATGATCAAAAGATTTGTATTTAGTAATCCTTGAGGGTTAGAATTCAAATTTTTAAAATTAGAAGTAATATAATCATTCTTTTATTACATGTCATTAAAAAACTATAAGAATTTAAATTTCTATATTTTAAGGGAGTGAGTCTTTATTGAATTTGGAAACATACATACACATCTGTCAGGCTATTTAAACATTCAATAACTTGTTATGATTTTTACTTCTGTTTGACAACCTACACGTAAGTATTAGACTCATACCATGTCCAGGGGGAATAAATTATTAAACTTGAGGCCGCAGATACTTTCATTCTCATTATATTCTGAGAAGATCCCTTTAAAATTGTTTTCACAATATTGTATTAAAATATATAAAAGTGTATAGATAAGTTAACAAATATGTTAAGATACAGTGATGCTTGATATTAAGGTCAATATGACCTAGTAATCATGATCTACTGTATTTGTTTAAGACAGTTAACCTCTTTTAACACAGTATTTTATCCTGCTTCCTTTGACTTCATAAATAAAGCATACCAAACATTTATTTCAGATTGTTTGGTAGCAAAATGAAGCATCAGTTTAAAATTAGTATTAATAGATTTTCATATGTACTCTGAACTGACTGAATTTTAATTTTGAAATTAATAATATTGCAACATTTAGGAACTATTATCAGTCTTTTAGTTTATTCAAGTTCAGAATTTTAGCAAGAAAATTAATTTTTTAAGCTGAGCAAGTTATGAAATTAGGCTACATGATGACTTAAAAGTCCTTGTAAATTTTTTTTTTTTTTTAAGATTTTATCCATTCATTTGACAGAGAGAGACACAGCGAGAGAGGGAACACAAGCAGGGGGAGTGGGAGAGGGAGAAGCAGGCCTCCCACTGAGCAGGGAGCCCGATGCAGGGCTCGATCCCAGGACCCTGGGATCATGACCTGAGCTGAAGGCAGACGCTTAACGACTGAGCCACCCAGGCGCCTCAGTCCTTGTAAATTTTTTATTTAAAAAAATGACTTAATAATTCACCCATTGGGTAAAATTCAGATTGTGACTACATAAAATTGGTTCTCACATCACAAAACATATGAATAAATGATATCATAAGAATTTTGATTGGGAAAGATAAATGGTATTCTTTGAGGTGATTCGACGATGTGTTTACTTTTAACTTGATAGTGACTTTAAAAAGAATCTATTTCTGAAGGTTTCTGTTAGGGATTTAATACCAGATTCTTAAACCACAGTAACTTCAGATGAGTTTAATGTTTAATTTGTTGGCTTTTTAATTTGTCTCAGTTCATTCAGAGCTTTCTGAGTCTGTTGGATGGATCAACATTTTAGTTGATTTGACAGAGTATAACCTTCCATTTGGAGACTTCCAGCATATTCCTCTTCTCCTCTCTGGCTTAGTTTTTGCTCTTGGCTTGTTATATTTACCATTCAGGTTGTTTTCCCCACAAACATTGTGCCACCACCAGCCTCCTAAAGAAGATAGATAGGGCATTTCATGAATACAAACTCATCTAGTTACTGTTACCACATTTCCCCATGAATACATCTTCACTTCTTACAAATATGATAGTATTGTAATGCATAATGCATGTATCCCACTTTTAAATATTCTGTATAAGTCTTGTGTATATCACCCAAAATAAAATACGTGAGAAGGGTTGTAGGTAAAATAACAAGTTGAACTAGAATCAGATTAATAGTTATGTTAAGAGGTTTTTACCTCTAGAGAAAATGTTTATTTGGGATACAGTTTTAAAAGAGTTGACATTGTAGGTATTAGCTAATACTTTTGGAAGATATTTCGTAGACATGAAAATGAAGTATTGATATTAGGAAAATGATACCTGAGTAACTTTCTGGACAGTTGACATGTCCTTTTGCCATGTGATCCCAAGTAGAAAACACCAAATCTTTGTGTTCCGGGAGTGCATTGGGGACGTTGCCACTAATTTCAACTAGATGTAACGTATAGTTGGTTTCATGACTTCCCAAGTGAAAGGAGTATTCGATATAATGCTTGTTGTTGTCCCAGTCTTCTAGTTCAATTCGTAAAATGTAATTAGATTGCTTTACTATGGAGTATATCTTCTCTAGACCCAACCAAAATTCTCCTGAAAAGAAAGTAAAAATCTGCGGGTTGTTAACTGCAGATTAGGTACCAACAGGTTTGTTTTTTTTTTTTGGATATTTGTTTTTTTATTGGTGTTAGTCAGTGAGTTGTTTTAGCCTAGAATCCCTTGGTTATTTATTTTTAGCCTAGAATCCCTTGGTTATTCACTTGAGAGAGCGAGAATGAGAGAGAGAGAGAGAGAGAGAGAGTACATGAGATGGGGGAGGGTTAGAGGGAGAAGCAGCCTCCTCGCTGAGCAGGGAGCCCGATGCAGGACTCAATCCAGGGACTCCAGGATCATGACCTGAGCTGAAGGCAGTTGCTTAACCAACTGAGCCACCCAGGCGCTCCGAATCCCTTCGTTATTTTAGAGTCTCTTAAAATATTTCTTTTTAAAACAATTTTATTGAAGATAGTGAAATGTACAAAAAATGTTAAAAATATTAATAAGCCTGCCCTAAAGTATGATTATCATTTTTTGAGACATATTTCATGGGTGAAACATATTAGGCAATTATAGATATTTTAGATCTGGTCATTGGTAAAATTTATCTCATTTCTAGGTCCTTATGTGTACTGGCTTTACTATCAGGAATTTATTAATACCCATATACTATCGAATGGTTTGTTAAGTATTTGTACTATTACATCCAGTATTACTTGGATGATAATAGTGTCATTTTCTTCAAATATAGTCTTGGCCTTTGATATTTGCTTGATATGTTTTCTTTGTAGAAAAATAAGGGAATAAATTTTTTAGACATTTTAAATTAAAAAACATAATTCTTAATAACTTCTCTTTAATCTTAAAAATTATTTTTATTTGGAATTAAAAACAACATAAATACAAATAGATTTCTTTTTAATTATTACAATCCTTTCTATTAAAGTGTTTAAGGATAAAAGTCAAACTTTTATTGCTATTGAATTAGATGACAATTTTAGGGATTTCAAGTACAAATGTCTTATTTTCTTGTAGAAATAAATGAGTATTCTGGATTTAACAGCCTTTTATTTTAGAGTTACACTAACTCTTAGAAGATTTGGAACTGCAAAACATATCACCAAATAGACCTTTTAGTTAGGGAATTAACTAGTAGTTTGAATATAAAATTTTTTAAATGATCAAATAGTACTGTTTAATAAAAAATTTGATAAAATAATGGATGTTTTCCTGTTTATAAATGAGTACTTATATTTGTGAATTTTTATAATGTGCCTTTTGGATTTTTAAACCTCTGTTATTTTTGTTTTGCTTATTTTGTGATTAAAATATAATAATTGTACTGAGTTAACTCATTTATTTTAAATCACATTTTCTATAGCATACATTTATAATATTTAAACAGCTGAGATTTAAACATTTTGTACTGTACCTCTGACAGTTTCTTTGTTCCTTCCACCTTCCAAATAATTAATATTAAAAATGTTAAAAAAGAAGTAGAGTGACCAGTGATAAGGATGGTTTCTTCATAGCTCATTCATAGCATTTACCACTTATCAGAGCACATAGCATTTAATCATAATTATCTTTAATAATTATAATTATGATAATTAGAAGCCATCAAATTCAATTGTGATACATATACTTAAGAATGGACATGAAATTGTGATTAAGTATAATTCAAATAGATGCTTATAATAACTGTAAATTACTAACAGTTATATAATTATTAGTTAATAAATTCTAAGAAGGCTGGGCCTATTCCTCATTCATTGTTGCATTCCTAATGCCCAATCCAAAATAGATTCCCAGTAAATATTTTTAAGTTAACAAGTGAATGAATGAATGAATGAAGTCACCTTACCATCAAGTCTCCCAAAACCATATCTGTAGTTTTCCCAGGTTTTATTGAAGTTTTGTGATCCATCTGTTCGGTGTTGAATTAATGTCCATGAACTATCTGAATATAATGAACAAAATTGTGTATTTTAAGTAGATTGACGCTGACAGATGTAACAAAATACTGTTTTTGTTTTTTTTTAAAGGTTTATTTATTTGAGAGGGGAAGAGAAAGGGAGAGAGCACAAGCTGGGGATGGGTCAGATGGAGACGGGGGGAGACAGAGAGAGAAAGCAAGAGAGAAGCAAGCTCCTTGCTGAACAGATTGCCCAACATGAAGCTTTGGGATCATGACCTGAGCCGGAGGCATATGCTTAACCTACTGAACCACCCAGGTGCCCCAAAATACTGTTTTCTTGTTTTTATTTTATTTTATTTTAAAGATTTTATTTATTTGAGAGAGAACGACAGAGAATGACAGACATAGCACAAGCAGGGAGGAGAGGGAGAAGCAGACTCTCTGCTGAGCAGGGAGCTGATGCAGGGCTCAATCCCTGGACCCCAGGATTGTGACCCGAGCCAAAGGCAGATGCTTAACTGACTGAGCCACCCAGGTGCCCCTTGTTTTGATTTTAATTGGTGGTTGTGTAATGTCATTAATATCATATGGTAATACCATTTTATTATTTATTATGGTCCCAAGAAGTTAAATAAAGGGCAACTAATGAATCTATCTTAATAAACTTGTTAACAATAATAATTTCAGATTACTTTCTGGGAAAAGATGGAGAATATTGAGTAACTGCATGAGTAAATACAAAAATAAACAAGGCAAATATAAGTACTAGAGCTATGCAACTACTCATGTTACTTATATTTCATTTACATATATTTAGAACAAAGATAATAGGATTAGTCTTACTAATACGTAGTCAATAACCTGAGCTAATTACAGTCCATTTTCTCTTCAGGCTGGTTTTACCTGATTTAACATCACAGTAGACATTAAAAACTTGAGAGTTGCTGGGTCTGATGGAATAGATGCCCCTTGTACGTTCGCCTCTGTTATAAATGGTGGTACAATTAGCAGGAATGTCTAGAATCAAGAGAGTGTTATTACATAAGATATAGTAATAGGAATGGTATCTTTAGAGCTTGAGCTTTTACTTGACATTTTATGGATTTGTGGTGAATGTAGCCCTTAGCCTTTTTCAGTAATATATTACCAAGAAAGTACTTTATACTGAAGCAGATTTATTAGATGGCATGTTATGCAAACAATATTAAAATAATTATTATTAAACTGATTTGTTTTTAGGAAAAGTGACAAAATGAGAATTTTAGACACATATTTTTGCTAGATATAGGAAGAATATAAATGTAATGCCACATATGAGACATTATTATAGTGCTTGGTGTGCATAGCACTTTAATAGGTGTATGTGGAAAGAGTAAACATATAAGAAGGAAACTTACAGAGACCTTTTGTGTGTGTGTGTGTGTGAATTACATATAAGTAAATGTATTTTGAAAGTATTATTTTGTGAATATTCAATTGGGAATGGAGACTTTGTTCTTTCATCTTTGTGGTTCTTTTTTAAATGAAAATTTTCAACAGGAAAGTAGAAACATTAGAACTTCATAGTCTTTCCATCTGTATTCAGTAATTGTTAATCTTTTGCCATTTTTGCTTCATAAGTATACATGTATACAAATATGTATCTTGCTGTGCTATTTGAAAGTAATTTCCAGACATTATGACCTTAACCCCTTGAATATTTCAGCTTGTAACTCGTAAACATGAGATTATTTTCATACATAACTATACCATTATTATATCTAAGAAAATTTAAAATAATGTCATATTTAATATCCAGTCTACATCTATATTTTCCTGATTGTCTTAAGAATGTGTTTTATATGGTTAAAACAAACCTGTCAGGATCCAATTTAGGTTGACACATTGTATTTGGTGGATTTGTCTCTTTACTCTCTTATAGTTTAAGAACAGGCCCTGAGAATAGCAATTTTTGATGGGAATGCCTAAGATAGAAAAATTTGATGATAAAATACCTTCAAGAAAGAAACCCAACAAATTAACTTACCATCATGTTCTACATTGTTTGTTTCATTCAAGTGAAGAAAGAGGGTAGTTCTTGGTGCTCTTGGTTTAGAAGAAAGAGAATTTTCTGTGGATTCTTGAATACCAGTTCTTCTTAGCTGATGAAAGAATATAAATCTTTTAAAAATGGTACTGAATATACAGTTAGGGGAATCTGAGGGAGGATATTAAAAGTACAACTTGTAGGGGCACCTGGGTGGCTCAGTCATTAAGCGTCTGCCTTCGGCTCAGGTCATGATCCCAGGATCCTGGGATCGAGCCCCACATCGGGCTCCCTGCTCAGTGGGAAGCCTTTTTCTCCCTCTCCCACTCCCCCTGCTTGTGTTCCCTCTCTCGCTGTGTCTCTCTCTGTCAAATAAATAAATAAAATCTTAGAAAAAAAAAAAGTACAGCTTGTATACATCTTTAAGTTCATAATATGTTATTGCTTTTGATGTTAAAACAGTTAAGCAGTGACATACAGATTATACACATAACCTGTTCTCAAAATACTTAATCAAGCACATTATTTAATGAGTTAAAAAAACTAGAGAAAGAAAGAGAGCAAAGCACAAATCAGAAATTGGTCAAAAAAGAGTAAGACCAAAGGTAAAGACTGCTTATTAGCATTTTTTAATATGTTCTGTTCATTTATATGAGTAGAATATCTATTCTATTCATCAACAGGCAGATTTTAAGCTTAATAATTCTCAGTTGTAGGCCTTATTGATTGAGTTTCAGACCTGCCTTAAAGACCCAGCACATAATTTGAAAAAGGCTGCTTTCTTTCTTTTTTTTTTTAATGATTTTATTTATTTATTTGAGAGAGAGAGAATGAGAGATAGAGAGCACAAGAGGGAAGAGGGTCAGAGGGAGAAGCAGACTCCCTGCTGAGCAGGGAGCTCGATGTGGGACTTGATCCTGGGACTCCAGGATCATGACCTGAGCCGAAGGCAGTCACTTAACCAACTGAGCCACCCAGGCGCCCTCTTTTTTTTTTTTTTTTTTAAAAGGCTGCTTTCTTAATAGTTTTCTGGAATGTAAACATACCTGCAAAAGTAACAAATTGGCAGGCTTATTTGCTTACTTTCAATGCATTCAGTATTTCATTGCAAGTTTTAGCAATGTTTAGCAATAACAATTTATTTTTATGCAAAATGTGCTGGGTTTGCAATTTATTGACTGATAGCTTATTGATGGCCTAAGAAAAACAGATTATGTAGTATCTTAATAGTGTTTTTTGATGTCGGCATTTCCTGTGACCTTACTCATAAGGATCTGTTGCAGAGTTCATTTTCTGGATATTAGCCTTTTCTTTGAGGTAACTGTATGATGTTAAAGACACTTAACTTACAGAGTTTCAAGATTATTACTTGAAATTTGAGGAACGTGGGTCAGATGATCTGAGCCTTCTTTTAACTCAGATATTCATTGTTTTGAATTCTTCAGACATTTTATTATTAGAAAGAATGTATATCATTTGATAATAGTGACATTTTGTTTTGTGAGTAGGCTCACTTAACCATAATAAAAGATATAAGAAAAAAGAATTTAGAAAAATAATGTAATGAGGAAGTTATGTAAATCAAAACTAATTGGCAAAACCCCCTTTTGGATAATTAGCAAAAATAAGAAAATAACCTACTAAACTATCATTCATAATTAGCAAAAAATAACCTGAAATTATGAGTTAGAAAATTTCTGAAACATATAACGATATATTTGTATAGTGGAAATTGTTTTATAATTCTTGGCAACTATTTTTTTTACAAGTCTCTCCAAATTTGTATTATTTTTGGAACCCTCTGGAGTGCCTGTTTCATAGTATTAGTAATTAATATTTTTGAAATGCTGGTTTTCACATAGCTTTATTCTAAATAGGTATCTCCCTCACCTACATTGGTAGATTATTTATAGGTTACATTGTAGATTAATTATACTGTTGGATATTGAACTTTATCAGGTACACAGTTTCTAATATTACTAATAGCAAGCTTTTATTGACTTCTTTGTGTTGAATATGATACTAACTTTATTAATTCAACATATATTTATTGAATTCCTAATATGTCTCAGACAGTATTCTATATTCCAGGGCAACAGCAATGAAAAAATGAGGAAAATCCCTGTTCTTATGGAGTTTACATTCTATTGAGGGGACAGACAAATAACTAAAATATACATATTATGTGAAATAGAGATAAGTGTAAAGGAAAAAAGGAGAGTGATGAAGGAGGTAACAGGTTTTAAGGATGGGTTTGGGAATTGTAATTTTTGATTAAGTGACCTAGTAAGACTTCACTGAGAATTTTATACTTAACAAAGACCTAAAGGAAATGAGAGTGGGCCAGGCAGATCCCAGGGAGAAGAGCATTCTTCCCCTGGATGATAGAGGGAACAAGGGCAAAGGCCCTGAGACAGCAGCATGTTTGATGTGTAACTGGGAAGAGTTACCCCAGTGTGACTAGAGTTGCGGAGATGAAGTCAGAGATAAGAGTCATCTGGGGTCTTATGGGCCACTGGAAGTGAGATGGTAAGCCATTGTATGGTTTTGAGCCAAGAGAGACATGATCTAATTTTGACTTAAAAAAAAAATTTTTTTTTTAAAAGATTTATTTATTTGAGAGAGAGCATGAGCAGGGGGAGGGGCCAAGGGAGCCTGACCCTGAGCCAAAGTCAGACGCTTAACTGACTAAGCTACCTGGGCACCCCTAATTTTGAGTTTTGATAGAATCATATCAAAGATATAGTTTACATGAGTTAATTCTTTTTTTTTCTAACGACACTCCGATAAGATAGGTTCTATTATTTTCTTGATAGAGTAAGTGAGGAAACTGAGAGACAGAAGGGTTAAGTAATGTATTCAAGGTCACAAAAGTTTTAGAGCCAAGATTCAAACTCAGGTAGTTTCTTAGCTTCACAGTCTACAGTCTTAACAATCATGCTGATGTAATCTGTTTACTCATTATCCAACTATAAGTTTTAAAAATAAATTTAGGGTCTAATGTTTTCATAAGCCTAGATTTTATATAAAAGATTGGATATACCATTAAAATATTGACTTACCTGGTTTTCTATTTCTTTTATTTGACTATGCTGTTGGTTTAATTGTCTATATTGTTCCTCCACAGTCTGTAGAAGGTCTTTGATGCTATTATCTTGCTGTTCTACAAAAGTCTGGACATAGATTGTAGGGTGGTTAGAAGTTTATCTTTCTTATTTCTTTTTTCTTTCTCTTGTTAAATTAGACTTATTTTTTATAACACAATCTAAATTTTTAAAACTAATATTGGATTAGATAACTGAATATTGGCAACATTTTTGTCTTATATGCTTCTTTGAAATCCTTTTGTTTTTATGTTTTAAAATGTACCATCTCTAAAACCTAATTTCCTGAACTTCAAAGTACTTCAGTTAAATGGAAAAAAAAACAACCAGTATTTTAATAGGACTTAATCTTTTACCATTTACTTATTACATTTATCCGTTTTATTTTTACTTCATTTTTTTGTTTTTATCCATTTTAAACATGGGAGGATAGTTTCAAATTATATTCTTTAACTTTACTTGCCTCCAGTAATTTGCAATACTGTAATAATTTAGTGTTCTAATTGGTTTGTAATTTTTATCCGAAATGTAAAGTTCAGTTGTTTTTAGATATAATGTTAGGGAATCAGAAAAACCAACTTGAAATTATAATGGGAAATTTTATTTCCTAGAGGCTTTTTTTCCTTGAGAAAAGTATAGTATTTCAATGATTCAACAAAGTAGCATGTTTTAAAATATTTTTTAAGAAGATCCACATTGGAAACATAATCATGAACCCTCTTTGATTTCTACTTACTTTAAGTGAAGTTACTTCTGGGTGTTCCTGAATTTCAGGTTGATTTTTAATTAAATTGGTTAATTGCTTCTCCAAATATCTCACTTTTTGTTGAAGTAGAATTTTTTCTTCTAGGAGGCTTTCAAGTTTTGAGTTGAGTTCAAGTGACATATTCTTCACTTCTTCATTCTTGACTTGCAGTTTGGATGTAGTTCTTCTAAGTTCCTTTTCTTCTTCTTTGATTTCATTGGTTTGCAGTGATAGGTCATAAAAAGACTGATCAAAT
This sequence comes from Eumetopias jubatus, assembly GCF_037043125.1. Lineage (NCBI taxonomy): Eukaryota > Metazoa > Chordata > Mammalia > Carnivora > Otariidae > Eumetopias > Eumetopias jubatus. The sequence continues at coordinate 56,208,175 of NW_028274810.1, forward strand.
ATATTGAGTTTTTGAAATATATCATTAATTTGGCCCTTAGTTTTATGGACAAAATCTTTAAGACCATGTCCTAACTGAAGGAGGCCATTGGCTAAAATTTTTACATCATCTAACATAGCAAATCTTGATTTTGGCTCTGGAGATATAGAATCATATGAATAGTCCTGGTCAGTTTTGGAAGAAATAACTAGAGGAATGATAAAAAGAAAGAGCTTAATTGTGTGCATTTTTATCCTAATTATTCAACTAATTTTCTCCTGTAAGCAGACCTAGACTTCGCAACCCCAGATATACCACGATTTGCCACATGAGCGGTAAGATTGGCAGGCGAATATAGTTAATCATTAAGCTGTGTAAAGTTGTACGAATGTAACCTTCTACATTGAGTTAGATCAGTGCTAAATGAAATCAAAGAAGTGAGCAATTAACTTATTAGGTCATTTTAAGTTGTTAATGTATTTAATTTTGCAGTGTTAGAAACTCCAGTTTCAGGGTTGCAAGAGCTACCTGTGTTTTTGGTTTTTTCTTAAAGATTTTATTTATTTATTTGACAGAGAGAGACAAAGCGAGAGGAGAAGCCCAAGCAGGGGGAGTGGGAGAGGGAGAAGCAGGCTTGCTGCTGAGCAAGGAGCCCAATGCGATGTGGGGCTCAATCCCAGGACCCTGGGATCATGACCTGAGCCTAAGGCAGACGCTTAACGACTTAGCCACCCAGGCACCCTGAGCTACCTGTTTTTGAAAGCTTATATTAATTTCTTTTTTTAAAAGGGATTTACAATAGACAAACTCTTTTGATTGGTAAATTCACATTAAGGTTAAGGAAAGTTAATGAATTAAGTATGTATTTCCCAAATTGTATTTTAGTTATTTGGACACAGCAGCCTATTCCCAGAAATGGGTTCTCTGTGAAGCCAGCCACCACTTCTTCAAGTGGCATTAATGGCTCTCAAGCCTGCCTTCTCCTGCTACTTTGTATAAGTTAACATATGATTATGTATTCCTTATTATTTGTCACTGTAGTTGTTGGTATGTCTTTTTGCTTAAGATGATCTTTCCTAACCATATTTGTATATTCTCACAAAATCTCATACAAGGTATCTCACTCCCTTTCTCTATTATATACATTCTGCGTTTATGTTCTAACCTTTTTTCCATGTGCCCACTGAAAGACCAATAGATTAGGTGATCTTCTAAAGTCAGACTAGAATTACATACTTCCAATGTTTGAAACAATTTACCTGTTACAAGTTTTTCTGAATTTTGTGAGCTTGGTAACAATTTTGGTAATATAAACTTAACAAAACCAACAAATTAATAGTATGTTCAAAAATAAATGTTCTCCTTTGCTTCTAACTTAGTGTTAAAAGTGAAAATACTAAATGCTTCAGTTAAATTATAGCTGATTATACTTTTTTTAAGAGAGAGAGTGTGCATGCGCTTGCACAAGTAGGATGGGGAGGGGCAGAGGAAGAGCGAGAGAATCTTAAGCAGGCTCCACACCCAGCGCAGAGCCCCATACAAGGCTGGATCTCACAACCCTGATGGGAGCCCTGATGACCTGAGTGGAAATCAAGAGTCCGACACTTAATTGATTGAGTCACCCAGGTGCCCCTGATTATCCTTCTTGAGTGCTCATTGAGAACTTTTTGAGAAAATAATAAGTTCTTTAAAATGCCTTATCTTGATAAATTAATATATAATTGTTAAAAGAGTGTGGGTTCTGGAATCAGACTGTCATGTATGTCCAACAGCCAGCTCTAGCTGTCTGGCCTTGGACAAGAAACCTAACCTCCGCCTGCCCCAGCCTTCTCATCTGTAAGGTGGGGTATAGTACATACTTAATAGGGTTATGAGAATTAAATGATATGTGTAAAGCACTTAGAACAGTGTCTGGCAAATAGGAAGTACTCAAAATGTTAGTTATTATATCACATGTAAACAACCTTTGAACCAGTGTATGTGTGTTTAATTAGGCCTATCTGAAAAAAATTTTTAAAGTTAATGGCTTTTTTGCAAAGTGGAGAGCTTTAACATAATGAATTTTAGTTTAAATTGTGAATTGTCAAGCAAAACTATAAAATGAGCCATTTCCAAATTTCTATGCTTAGAAATGCCTCCTCGTGGTATGCAATAGAGACCCTTTCCTTTGATGATTTAGGAGTAAGGGCTTTCGGATGTAATAGCTGCAGTCAGGTAGTATACCATAGTGGTTTTGAGTATGATTCTGGAGAGAGGCAGGCTGACTTGGAATCCTGGCTGTCCTGTTCTTCAGCTCTGTATCTCTTGGTCAAATTATTTGGCTTTTCCGTACCTCCATTTTCTTGTCTGTCAAGTGAAGGTAATACCTACTTTATAGGATTGTATGAAGATTAAGAATTAAAATTTTTAAAGCACAGAACACTATCTGGTGTAAAGTAAATACTCATAATATTATATATTAGTTACTTGTTGGTAATTAGAACTAATTAATGCATTTATGCCCATACTGTAATATTTTATTGATGAATATTATCTAATAATAAGATGATGTTGAGAAATTTTGCTAAAATTTAGGTTTTCTGCAGTTTGGTCTCGGATCTTGGTAGATAGAAGGAATTATATCTTTTGTTTAGCCTGTGTATACCTTGTTTTAAAGTGTTTAATAGAGAACCATATAAATATTTCTCTTTGTAAGAGAAATAAGGAATCCAAGTAAAAAAAAAGATATAAATACTTCCACTAATAAAGAAGAAAAATAAAAAAGTTTCTTATTTTTCATTTTCATCTTACCCTCACCAGTGTTAAAGTGTATGTAGAACTAGTGAAGAAACTTGAATTTTATCCTTTTTTAAAGGAAAAAGTTAGTGTTGTGATCATTGGTCATGAGGGCATATTTCAAAACTTCTCTTAACTAAACTGTCTATTTTTCTGGCTTAAAACTATCAACCCTGATGTTTCATCCACCTTCTAGTTGAGGGGAAATTGAGATCAGCCAGCTTCTCTCTGTTGCACTATAAGCAGTTTATGGGCAAGATCTATAACTTTTTAATTTGTATCCCTTATAGTACTTTATTTAGTAAAATGCCTTATATGTTTGAGAAACAATATAAATGAATGAAAAAGAGAATGATAAAGTCATAACATGGGAGTTTTCCAGGTACAAAATTTGCATATAGTAGATGTTCAACCTGTTTTGATATAGGAGGCTCTTTTTAGAGAAAGGAATTTGGAAAGTTTTTTGAATTTGCCCCTTCCAGTGCATGAAAGTAACTGGACACTAATACAAAGACGGGCTATGTGAAGGAATTTCCTTCCATTTTGGTTACTGTATTAGAATATTAACAGTTTCTGCACAATTTACATAATTCCTTACATGTGACACTAACAGATTAAAGGCAATGGTCACATATTCTTGGTTTATATTATGTCATCTCTGGGTGGAAATATCTGGATAATTTTTTTTTCTTGTATTAGTTTGACATGTTACTGAATATACTTAAAGTAAAGAAATTGCCTATTCACGAGCTGTAGAAGAGTACCAACATGGGGAGTGTAATAAAAATAGTAATTTTATAAGTGATTTTACATCTGCCTTTTAATGCCTCCTTTCTGAGTACACATTGTCAAAGGCAGAATCTAAGCTTTGCTTGAACTTGTGCCTATTTAAATAGAACCCTAATCAAACATAACCAGTAATGTTATGAAAGTTTAAATATTTTTATGCCAAAGAAAATAAGAAACTAAAAGTTGGGCCCTAATGTAAGCATTTCTAGTTTCTAAGAACTAATATACAAAGCTTTTTAGCTACATAGAGTTTTAAGACATTTAGAAGTCTTGTTTAAGTTTCAAGCAAAGCAAAGTCCTTTGTCCTCCCCCAGGTTGTGCAATCTTCCGGAGATGTGACTTCCAAATAAAACACAAGGCATTTGGATCTTTTGAATGTAGTATCCCTTTTAATTTCTTCCTTTTAAAAATGTGATTTGTTTTTGATTTAATGTTTGGTAGAAAGATTCTGAAAGTAACTGCATGAGAAAAACCCATTTATAAATAGAAATATATTAACTAAAGTGAAGAATAATGCCCGATTAATACATTTGCTTCCCTGTCCTCTCTTTGTCTGGAACACTGTCCAATGGAAATACAATATGAGCTATATATGTGATAAAAAGTAAAAAGTAACAAGTGAAATTCATTTTAATAGTACATTTTATTTAATCCAGGATATCAAAAATTACTTCAATGTGTGATCAACATAAAAACATTAATTATATATTTTATATTCTTTTTTCATACTAAATCTTCCAAATCTGGTGTTTTTATACTTTCAGCATATCTCAATTAGAATAGGCACACATCAAGTGCTTAGTAGTCTCATGAGACTATTTTATTGGACAATGCAGATCTAGAAGATGAGTGACCTTTGAAGTAATTATTTGTATCTTACTTTTTTCCCCATGTTAACTATTAATAAATATTAAATTTTTATGCTGAAAGTACTTATTGTGGAAACCCAGATATTTCTGAAACTTGTAAAAGATAAAAATCCTAGGGGCACCTGGGTGGCTCAGTCGGTTAAGCTACCAGCTGTTGATTTCAGCTGGGGTTATGATCTCAGGGTGGTGGGATCGGGCCCCACAGGGAGCCCCATGTGGGGCTTTGTACTTATTGGGGAGTCTGTTGAGATTCTCTCTCTGCCCCTCGCCCCCCACTCACACTCCTGCTCTCTTTCTCTAAATAAGTAAATAAATAAACAAACAAAATCTTAAAAAAAAAAAAATCCTGACTCTTCACCATTAATATTTTGTGGTCTGTCATACCAGATCCCTTGGGTGAGTAACTCCACATAATTTCTCATGTCAGATTATCCTTCAGAAGCATAGTGCCAGTTTACAACCCTGCCAAGAGTAACGAGAGTTCCTCTTTTCCCATGAATTTTTACCAATGCTTAGAATGAGAAAAACAAAAAATACCAATAAATCCTTTTTTAAACTATTTATTTATCTGTTTTAGAGAAAGAGTGCATGCACGTGTGTGTGCAGGGGTGGGGCACGGGCAGAGGGAGAGAGAGAATTTCAAGCAGACTCCTGCTGAGTGCAGAGCTTGAGGCAGGGCTTTATCCCACAACCCAGAAATCATGACCTGAGCCAAAACTAGGAGTCTGATGCTTAAGCGTCTGAGCCACCCAGGTGCCCCCTCCATAGCAATAAATCTAATAGGCAAATATGTCTAGTTTATTTTCCTGGGCATCTATTTTGCTCTCTTTATGAATTACCAAGGTATTATGTAAGTTCCTCTGTCCAAACTCCTCCCCCCCTTTTATGATTGTTTCTTTTTTTTTTTTTTAAGATTTTATTTATTTATTTGACAGAGAGAGAAACAGCAAGAGAGGGAACACAAGCAGGGGGAGTGGGAGAGGGAGAAGCAGGCTTCCCGCGGAGCAGAGAGCCCGATGTGGGGCTCAATCCCAGGACCCTAGGATCATGACCTGAGCTGAAGGCAGACGCTTAACGACTGAGCCACCCAGGCGCCCCTTGATTGTTTCTTTCTGACTAATTGTAGGAATTACTTACAGATTATGGATACTAACTCTTTATTTTGTATGTAACAAATAGTGTTTTTTCAATTTGTCATTTGTCTTCTGCTTATGTTTATGGTAATACCTGCTCTGCAGAGTCTTAAAAATTTGTCTTTTATAATTTATGCGTCTCATGCTCAGAAATGCCTTTCTCACCTATAAAATATCGTGTCTTTAAAGCTTTTCTAGTGCTTTTATGGCTTTATTTTTATTATTTAAGCCTTTGATTATTTTGGAATTTAATTTGTGGAGGGGGTGAAGTATGTATTCATCTTTTTTCCCTGATTGACTAAATGCTATCTCAACACTTCATTAATCTACCTTCTCACTGCTGATTTGCAGTTGTTCTGAAGTATTATAAATGCAAGTTAAAGACTTACTAGGTTTATGTGGGAATTTATTAGTGGAGTTAGTAGTCAAATGGAAAAGAATCTGGCTTCAGTTTTATGCCTTTTACCTTCAGGAACAAGTTGAATTTAAAACTGTTTGGCTTATATTGGAAATCAGGCATAGCTTATAGATAATGTTTAATTAATTTCCATTTAATCTGGAATCCAAACTCTCAGAAGTATTAAGTAACTAAATAGTGTGCATTCTGTATTATTCACTAATTCATTCAATATGAGGCACTGTTTTAGGCATCGGGAATATAGCAGTTAACTAGATAGATAAAGTCCTTGCCCTCCTGGAGTTTGGGCTCTGTCTATCTATCTGTCTGTCTGTCTGTCTATCTATCTATCTGTCATCTATCTATAATGGAGATATATAAACAAGAAATAATATATAAATGAACAAGATAATTTTGGAGGGTTTTAAGCAAATTGTTTAAGAGTTGTGAATGAAATAATAAAGTGATGTGATGGTGGGGGGAGATTAAGGTTAGGTTTTCTGAGACTTGAAAGATGGGAAGAGTTCAATCATTGTACTTGTCCACAAAACTTAGATGGTAGTAATGACATTGTAGAGGTTCTGAGGTGTGGGGGACAGCATAGTGTGTTTTGCTTTTCTGTGTGTTCTGCACGTCTATCCTATTTACAGTTTTTTAATTGAAATATATGGGCAGATTCTTTTTTTTAAATTTTTTATTGTTATGTTAATCACCATACATTACATCATTAGTTTTTGATGTAGTGTTCCATGATTCATTGTTTGTGCATAACACCCAGTGCTCCACGCAGAATGTGCCCTCTTTAATACCCATCACCAGGCTAACCCATCCCCCTACATTCCTCCCCTCTAGAACCCTCAGTTTGTTTTTCAGAGTCTATCGTCTCTCATGGTTCGTCTCCCCCTCCGACTTACTCCCCTTCATTCTTCCCCTCCTGCTATCCTCTTCTTTTTCTTTTTTCTTAACATATGTTGCATTATTTGTTTGAGAAGTACAGATCTGATTCAACAGTCTTGCACACTTCACAGCGCTCACCATAGCACATACCCTCCCCAATGTCTATCACCCAGTCACCCCGTCCCTCCCACCCCCCCACCACTCCAGCAACACTCAGTTTGTTTCCTGAGATTAAGAATTATATGGGCAGATTCTTTAGCCTCAATTCCTCTTGTGGGCTCCAGTGACATTCTGTGTTCATAGCACTCATCATACTACATTATAATTATTTGCTTGTTCAGTTTTCCCTGTAGGCCAGTCAGGTGAAAACTTTGTCATTTATCTCTATATTCTTAGTATCTAGCACACTGCATATTCAGCAAATGCTTGTCACAATGAGGAGTTACAAACATAATTAAGGGCAATCTGTTATCGTGTGCTTTGGATCCTATTCTCTCCTACTATTTCAGGAGTTTTTACTTTCTTGTTCTAATGTATGCACACTGTCTCAGCTGGATTCTTTTCATCAGCGTTTAATCAAACTCAAACCTATCCAATCTTAAAAAGCTTACAAAATCCCTGTATTCCGTCTCTAGCTATTGCATAATCTTTCTCTTCTTTACAGCTACCTTTTTCAGAATTTCACTTTTTTCATTTTCTTAACAGCTTCCTGTTCTTGAACCTACTTTTGTGTGTTTTCAGCCTGATGTTATCAGTAACTTTCATGTTGCTAAGTCGAGTTGACCTTTTTCAATTCTTAACTTATTTGGCCCCTGGGTGGTGTTTGACATTTAACTGTTTAATTCTTTTTTTTCTTTAAGTAGACTCCATGTCTAGCGTGGGCTTGAACATGGGGCTTGAACTCACCATCCTCAGATGAAGACCTGAGCTGAGATCAAGAGTCCGACCTTAACCAACTGAGCCCTCCATGTACCCCTTAACTGTTTAATTCTTCTTATATTGTTTTCTCTTGGATTCCATGTCACTGCACTCTCATGGTTTTCTTTCTACTTCTCTGTGGGTTCCTTCTCAGTCTTCTTGGCAGTCTCATCCCCTGCTGGATGGCCACAGTATCTTGGAGAACCTTAAGACTCCATTCTTAGAATAGCACACATGAATAATTATGTGATACTCTAATTCTCCCATAGTTTATATCCTTCAGAATGATTGTCAGCATAGGAAAAATGATAGGTAGATGCAAGACAGAAAGGATTAAATAAAAACTGTGTAGTCTTGAATTGGAATTTGAAGTATCAGTATGTACTCAATGCATGTTAAAAGCATTTTCTTCTTGGGATGCCTGGGTTGCAGTTGCAGTTGGTTAAGCATCCATCCGTCTCTTGGTTTTGACTCAGGTGGGTTGTGAGACTGAGCCTTGCGTTGGGCTCCATGCTCAGCACAGAGTCGGCTTAAGACTCTCTCTGCCCTGCCCCTCTTCGATCTCTCTCTTTCTCTATCAAATAAATAAATAAATCTCAAAAAACAAAACAAAACATTTCCCCCCGCCTTTCTACTTAAATGGCCTAGGAACAGTGACTAACCCACAATGAGTACCCAGATTGTAGCTTGGAAAAACATTTCTCATTCAGAGAACCAAAGCTCCTTGGAGAAATGGCTGATTCTGGGTCCTGGGAGAAACTGTATAAGAAGAGCTTGGAACATCCTGCTATATAGCAGATAGCAAGAAGTCACCAAAGAGTATTATGACTGAATCCCAAGGATTCAGGAGCCAGTTTGAATTGGCCTTTTCATTTGCCAAAGATGGGACAATTTGAACATCAATAAAGATAATAGCTGCAGTGTATTGAAACCAGTTAATACATTTGGTCCATGAGTTTATAGGTGATGCTAAGAAAAAAGAACTAATTTCTCTTAGAAGATTATAATGCACCAACCGCTTATTTTGAAAACTGGAAAATAATGGAAAAGAAAGCATTTATTCCTGTCTCTGATATAATGGCTCACTGGCTAAGCAAATAGTAGATGAGGAAAAGTACTCTTCATAGAGATACTCCAGCTATTAAATAAAGGAGGACTGATGGAATATTATCTTTTGGCAACCCTTAATGGAGATAATGGATTTAAGCATTGATCACCATCTCCTTACTGCACAAAAAAACAACAACCAGACATTTTCCTCCTGCTAGAAGGACACGGTACCATTTATGAAATGATCTTGCCAAAAAGCCCTCAAACCTAAACATAACCAAAGCTCTAGATCCACCTCTCAATTTATAGAAAACACAAAGGAATGTGTTAAATGTCACTACAGGGATGCAATCAATAAATTCTAGCTTCTGGAAAAATTACACAAAAACAGTCCCATTTCTTCAACAAATACATTGCAAAGGTAGAAGATGAAAAGACTTGCACACAGTCAACTAAGTATCTCTTCCATAGCTTCTGCATACCTCTCTCACAACACAACATTATTGTGAAGTGGTCTGTTTGTAGGCATTTCTGTCTCATTAGACTGTATGTTCCTTAAGACTAATCTTCCTTTATTTCCCTTGCATGTAACATGGTACCTGATGTTTGGTGCAGAGTCAATAAATATTTCTTGTGCACATTTTATTAGATGACTTCAGTGGTTAGCCAATCATAGTCATCTTTGCTCCTTGGTTCTTTTGATTAGGAAACTGACCAGTCATAACATTTCCATATTTGCCTTTTTCACTTTTGACTATTTGGACTACAGCTGACTCTTTCAGTGACTTTTAGATTGTACGCTTATTGTTATACACACCTCTCCTCTCCCATAGAAATTACTTTATTGTTCTATCTAATTTTATTTTTTATTTTTATTTTATTTTTAATTTTTATTTATTTGACAGAGAGGGAACACAAGCTGGGGGGGGGGCAGGGAGAGGGAGAAGCAGGCTTCCCGCCGAGCAGGGAGCCTGATGCCGGGCTCCATCCCAGGACGCTGGGATCGTGACCTGAGCCAAAGGCAGACGCTTAACGACTGAGCCACCCAGGTGCCCCTGTTCTACCTAATTTTAAAGGTCATGTGTTCTTACTGTAAAAAAATTCAAACAAAATAGAAAAGTATAAAAAAGAACTAGAGCCTTCACTGTTAACCAGGAATAACCTTTTATCCCTTTCTTTCTCTCCTCCCCTTTCTTCTTTCTCTGCCACCCCCCAACTTTCCTCTTGTTGGATTGACCCATCCGTCATTATGTAATGACTTCTTTGTCTCTTATTATAGTCTTTATGTTATAGTCTGTTTTGTCTGATATAACTACCCCAGCTTTCTTTTGGTTTCATTTGCATGGAATATCTTTTTCCATTTCTTCACCTTCAGTCTGTGTGTTTCCTTATATCCAAAGTGAGTCTCTTGTAGGCAGCATGTAGATATGTCTTGTTTTTTTTTTTAACCCATTCAGCCATTCTGTGTTTTGACTGGAGAATTTAGTCCATTCACATTTAAAGTAAGTAATTGATAAGTATTTACTTATTGCCTTTTTGCTAACTGTTTTCCATTTGTTTTGTATTTTGTCTCTGTTCATTTCTTTTCTTACTCCTTTCCTTTGTTGTTTGATGACTTTTAATAGTATGCTTAGGTTTCTTTATTTTTTGTGTATCTGCTATAGGTTTTTGCTTTGTGGTTACCTTGAGGCTTGCACATAACAACATGTATCTAGAACAATGTATTTTAAGTCAATAACAACTTAAGTTTGATCCAGTTTTAAGGTTCTTCATTTTTACTCCCCTCTCCCATGTTTTATATTTTTGATGTCATATTTTACATCTTTTTATCTTGTGTATTCCTTAACTAGGTATTATCGTTATTTTTACTACTTTTGTCTTTTAACCTTCATACTAGCTTTATAACTGATTAATCTGCTACTTTTAGTATATATTTACTTTTCCAGTAAGATTTATTCTTTCATATTTTCTTGTTACAAATTAGCACCTTTTCTTTTCAGCTTAAAGAACTCCCTTTAATAGTTCTTGTTAGGCCAGTTTAGTGATGATAAGCTCCTTTAGCTTTTGCTTGTCTGGAAAACTCTGTCTCTACTTTACTTCTTTTTTAAAGATTTTATTTATTTATTTGACACAGAGAGAAAGAGACAGCTAGAGAGGAAACACCAGCAGGGGGAGCAGGAGAGGGAGAAGCAGGCCCCTCCGATGCGGGGCTCAATCCCAGGACCCTGGGATCATGACCCGAGCTGAAGGCAGATGCTTAACGACTGAGCCACTCGGGCGCCCCTACTTTACTTCTGAATGATAACTTTCTTGGGTAGAGTGTCCTTGGATGAAAGTTTTTTCTTTCAGTACTTTGAATGTATCTTGCCACTGTCTTCTGGCCTGCAAAGTTTCTGAACAGTCTGCTGCTAGTCTTATTGGGGGTTCCCTTGTGTGTAACAAGTTGTTTTTCTCTTCCTGCTTTTAGGATTCTCTCCTTCTTTTTAACTGTTAACATTTTAATTGTAATGTGGCTTGGTGCAAGTCTTTTTGTCTTTATCTTTTTTGGAACTCTCTGGGCTTTCTGGATCTGGATGACTGTTCTCTTCCCAAGGTTAGGGAAATTTTTAGCTATTATTTCTTCACAATTTTTCATAAATAGCATATGCCACTATACATCCTGCTGTGGAACCTGCTTTTTTTCTTCATCCAACATTCTAGGTATCTCTTTCTGTATCAATAAACATTGCTGCACATTGTCATTTTGCTGACTGCATAGTATTTCTTCTTATTAATATATATTAATTTAATTACCTAGAACTGTGCTGATGAACATTATATTTCTTCACAATTATTTGTAATTATTCTCTATTACAAAAAGTGTTGTAGTGAATTTTTTTAACACATCCATTTGTAGATGTGTGTAGTTATCTCCTTAGACTAGAGGCAGGTTTCTTAGATCCAAGGTTGTGTTCATGTAGAATTTCTATATTGCCCTGCCATGTTCCAGAAAATTTTGACCTCTGTTTTCATTGCTTCAGCAGTTGATTAGCAGGGCTTTATTATACTTGAAGTCTTGTTCATCAGTTCTCAGCACTAGTCTTCAGTAAGGAACTCTCATTCTATATCTTTTCTTTTTTTAGCCCTCTCTTGGTGTCTTTTCTTGAATTATTTATCTTCTCTGTGGTGGCAGCAGGGACTGTTAAAGTTGTGTAAGATGCAAGATCATGAACTGGACATGAAATAAATGCAGTCTAATATGTGATTATCTTATAGCAACTACCATTGTTACACCTAGCATATTGTTATATGTGTTTTTAAACAAACATTGTGGAATGTTAGACCTCTCAAATCCTTGATCATATTTATATAAAAGTTTCATCTATAAATGTCATCTTCTTTATCTCTGCTTGGAGGAACTAACATAATACATTATTAACTTTTTTTAAAAAAAATTTATTTATTTTAGAGAGGGAGAGAGAGGACATGTGGTGGGGGGAGGGGCAGAGGAAGAGAGAGAAAGAGAGAATCTCAAGTGGACTCCTTGCTGAGTGCAGAGGCAGGGCTTTATCCCATGACCCTGACATCATGACCTGAGCCAAAAATTAAAGAGTTGGCCACTTAACCTACTGAGCTACCCAGGCACCACTGCTGTTAACTTCTGTTTTTTTTTTTTTTTTTAACATTTTTATTTATTTGTCAGAGGGAGAGGCAGGCAGAGGGAGAAGCGGGCTCCCCACTGAGCAAGGAACCAATGCGGGGGTCGCTCCCAGGACCCTGGGATCCTGACCTGAACCAAGGGCAGACGCTTAACCAACTGAGCCACCCAGGCACCCCCACTATTAACTTCTTAATAATGTTTTAGTCCATACTCATTTATTTCCCAGAATCCTCTTGTAGACGAAAGAATTTGTGTTTTTAGGTCTGACTGACGTATATTCTGACTTCAGCTTTGCTGCTTACCTAGTTGTATGTGAACCTCACTTAAGTTTTCTGGGCTTCAGTTCATCTGCAAAATTGGGGTATATTTGATTGCTGCCTTTGAATGATTGCTCTAGGAATCAAAACATTGGATGTGAAAATAGTATAGTGGCTAGCAAATATTAATAATTCAATATTTGTTCCATCCTTTTGTGGCATGCAGTAATACATACTGTTTTTAGATATATATTCACTATCATGTATACTATTGCCTTCACAGAAATCTTCTCTACATATACCCTCAGAGTCTCAATTTTGCCAATCGTCAAGGTTCTGCAAGAAATATAACAGTGAAAGTACAGTTCATGTATGGGGAGGATCCAAGCAATGCCATGCCGGTAAGAAATGTTCTTTACTTTTCCTGTTCTTCATATGTGGTTCAAATAAACTTTCTTTTTTACTTCGTCGGCAGCTCTAAACTGGAAATTAATATTATCTCGTAGACCAAGTTTCTAACTGCATTACTTCCTATACAGATAGTACAAGTTTACTTGAATTCTTCTTTAAAAGTTTTTATTTAAATTCCAGTTAGTTAATATACAGTGTAATATTAGTTTCAAGTATATAATATAGTGATTCAGTACTTCCATCTTGAAGTCTTAATTATTGAGGACTTGGTATATGCTAGTCACTCCCAGAGATACAAAGATGAATAAGACTTGTAACCTAGAGGATATGAGATAAACACATAAAATTCTAAAATAGTGACTTACAAAAGAGGATCAGAACAGAATCACCTAGGGTACTCTAATGAAGCACAGATATGTATATATATTTTTTCTATTCTTGTCATCTGTGATTCTGATTCTTCTCCTTTAGAATGAAAGGCCAGGTAAGGGAGGTGTAAGTTGATGCGTAGTATATGAGGTTGTGGTATAGGTTGAAAATGTTCCCCACATGATTCTAATATGTATGATTTTTCCCATGTTTGTTAAGAAATCTTGATAATAGTGCATATTACACTTACCTAGGGAGCCTTTAAAAATACCAGTGCTCAGACTGAATCTTACTCCAATTAAATTATAGTGTCTGGGGGTGGGAACTAATCATGTATCAGTATTTTTAAATCTTCCCAACGGATTACATTTTGCAGCCAATACTGAGAACCAGGGTATTTGCTAAGTGTTAGAGGATTGCTATAGGGATTCAAAGGCATAGATGTACACTAGTAGGAGAGAGTGTCTTGCTGAGGTAATAAACAGGTATCACCTGGAGGAGGTATATCTGAAGTAAAACCAAAGGTGTTTAAAATGTAAATGGCATTGGGTCTTAGACAGTGGAGGAAAGAAAGCACCTCTCCCAAGTTGGAGAATGTCCTTCAACAGTGGTACAGCGCTGGGTTGCCAGTGAGCCAGAGCAATGTAAGATAAGTCAGAAATACTTGATTGAGGCCAGACTGGGGAGATTCTTGATTGCCCAGATTGTCATTTAGGATTTGGGGAACATTAATGCACATTCTGTGAAATACAATGCAAGTTCCATGAAAGTAGATTTTAGGTTCAACTAAACTTAGTCACATATGGAGTAGGAGCACAACTGTCACTGTAGATGTTCAACTTCTGAGAACCCTAGTGGAATGAAAATGAGCTTAAGAATAGGTGCATTGTTAACAGTTTTATTTTAGCCTTCCGTGTCAGTCATTAAATCAAGTCTGATTTTCTACTTACTAGGAAAGCCGTATGTTTTCTCTTTTCCTCTTGTCCCCGTTTCATCCACATTTATAGATCTTGACAGCAACAAGTACAAATTATTCATCTTTGTAATCTTCTATGGCAGCTGCCTCAGATCTTTGCATATAATACATGCTGAATAAATATTTGTTGGTAAATGTAGAATTTATTTTTGAGGTTTGGAATTAGCATTTCATGTTCTTTATTAGTTTTTTATTTCTGCTGAAGGAATGAATGTACTATCACAGTTGATGAAAAGATACTGGATTGTGAAAGTAGGTGCTTTGTTACGTGAATTGCCATATGGATTTGAGCTAATGACAAATGCCGTATACGTAAGATAATCTGTTGTTATTGTTTGCCTAACAAACTCTTCCTTGTCTTAGCATATGGCCTCCTCTGCAGAATTCAGCTGCATCCAGCCACATTGGCAGTTAGACCACTCCCTCTTTTGGTGCTACCATAGCATCTTCTCATTTCTTTTATGGGCCTTATCACCTTAAGATTATATGTTTACTCCTTTATCTTGTCTACTAGATTGTGAGCTCCTTGAGGGCAGGGACCATGTCATGATTGTAACCTGATGCTTGTCATAGTGCTTGGCACAGAAATGATCCTCAGTCTGTGTTGATGAATGGTTAAAAATACCTGTCAAATGGTCAAAAAAAGGAACACTTTCCACTTTTTGTCATTCATGTTATGAATATAAATGTGTTACTTTGTGAAAAATGATAGTTTCTCAGGAGGAAAAAAGGTACTGCACTCCTTTCGCTTGTGTGTCATTAATGATATGAAAATATAATGCTTTTATGTTTATCCTAGTGGCTGGTTGAAAGTATAGAGACATAGACACGTAGTCCGGCTTACTTTTTTAAAAAATAAGGACTACTCAAATGGATCCTAAGATAATTTTTTGATCATATATTGATATGATAAAATCATAAACCAAGTTCTGTTATTGGAACAACATTTTATAAAAACATGGTAACGTATTCTTCGCAAATTGATGAAATTAGACTTATCTAGGAGAGTCATAATTATTACACCTTTACACACCTTTAAAATAAAAGGACCTGCTTGAACTGTTACAAAAAGAAACACAAATATCTGTTAATATGTTCTTTTTATTTACGGATGGTACCAATTAATCCCTTTGTATAAGATAGAAAGTTTGAGTTATTTTACCAGTTGTGTTGATGGAAGTGTGATGACATGTCCATGTACTTATTTCTGCATATGTAGAGATGGCTGGCCAGACGTAAGAGTTTAACTTACGGCTAGATAACATTGCAAGCCTAACTGTCTCACGTAGGAATTGTAAGCCATTTATCTAATCAGCTGCCCTAATTAACTATAATATTGCTATTAGAACTCAAGAGGCAGATATACAAGACTGAATTATTTTACCTCTAACCCTTCTCCAATAGTATTGTACTTTTTTTTGTTGTGGTGGATTTTTTTTTAACACATATGAAAGAATATAAGAATGGCGCTCCTCCTTCTTTATAGAGTAGCTTATAAGAAATACTGGAAGCAAAAGATACATAGCTTGACCTAAAGTAGGATTTTTAAATATCATTTATAAATAATTTATATTTGACTTACAGAATGATTACTGTTTTAGTAGAGAAGCCACCAATTTGTAAAGAACTACCATTCTAAGACCATATTTCTTACATAAATTCCAAACGATATGCTACATCCAGATTTTAAAATGAATTCTTCACCTTCTTTAAGAAAAAGAAAATATAACGGGGAGAAACTTTTCGAATGTTTGAATGTCAGATGGGTCTGTAGTTGAAAAATTTACAACTAAGCAATTGAATTTATTAATAAGCGTTAGTAGGCACATTGTTCTTCATTGGGCTGATTTTGCCCATTGTTCTCCAGTAGTTATTAAATCAGACAAATTCTTACATAGATATGAACATCCAGCATTTATTACAACAAAGTTTCAACATGCTGTTATTTGTTACAGGTAATCTTTGGTAAATCTAGCTGTTCAGAATTTTCAAAGGAAGCCTATACAGCCGTAGTATATCATAACAGGTACTGAATTCAAATATTTCTTTCAAAGTTACTCACTTCTCAGTGGCATTGTTAGCACTCACGTTAGTGTGTTTACCAAATGCTTTGCTGCACTGAATGTGCAAATTCAAGACAGCTGACATCAGAGTTATAATTTTCAACCTGTAGATGCATATTTTTCATAGACATCAAATATAAGACTTTATACACAAAACATCTTTCATATCAAATTCTCTGACCCTTTCATTTTTATTTTACTGTTATTGATTATCATTGTGGCCTCTGGTCCTTTGGACTTTCTCTGTTATTTTCCCCTCGACACTTTGTAGTTTTACTTAACTCTTTACTAAGCTTACAGCCATTAGTCAGTTAAATTGGTAGTATTCTCAAAATCTAATAATCCTTTGACTCAGGACCCTTCCAGTTTACTTCTTTTGGAAATTTTTAACTTTGGATAACTTTTCATCTCTACTTACTTTCTTTTCTTTTGTTTTGATTATTGAATGCTGTTGGAGAAAAATCACAAAATTCTACCAATCAAGATGATCACAAATTAACATCATTTTATCCATATGGTTGGGCTGCAGAAATTCATTTTACTTTATTTCATCTTCCTTTCGGCCCCACCACTCTTTGGTAATCTTGCTATTGCTTTTTTACCCTCTGTCATTTGGCAAGACATATTTTAAGCCTTTCTCTTCCTTTCTGTAGCTCCTACTTACTCTGTTTGCCTTACTCTTAGCATTCCTACGTTATTAAGTGGGTTGAGACCATCCAACTTGAGAACCATCCATTTGTCTACTCTTTACCTCTGATGATCTCTGCATGGTCTGCCTTTCCTTCTGGCTCAAGGGCAGTTGGGGTGCACACCTGGCTCAGTGTGAGTCTTTCCCCTGTGCTTTTCTCCAGTCTCATCCTTGCTCTTTCAGAGTGTGACTCCGTCACTTAACCCTTCTCTTGTCCCATCAGTCTCTTACTGTCAAAAAAAAGCTCAAGTTCCTTGTACTTAAAAAACAAAACAAAGGTCTCTCTCTTCAGTGTTGTTGTGCAGCATGGTTTTCCTTGCCCTCCTTAAAACTTTATTCTTTCTCACCCTTACTTAACTACCCTCTTTGTTTCCTCCCATCTCTGTGGACAGTTTTTTTTCTGTAATAATTGCTCTAATTTTTCTTTCTTTCCTTTCTTTTTTTTTTTTTTGTTGAGTATAGATATTCCATACAAAACAGTAAGGTTTCACCCATAACCTTTTTCTATACTTTACTCTCTGTAAATAATCTTATATGTATTTCTCAGAGTTACAGTCAGCGAAAATGCTACTACTTTTATCTTTGTGTGGATTGTTCCGAACTCTTATTTTGTCATAACCTTCTTTGTGAGGTGGAGACATATATTTTTTAGTGGCCCTCTTGGGCATGTTCAGGGTGCCCTGCTGCCTTCTCAATATCTATGTGTTTATCCCTGATTCTCTTCTGGACCCTATCTCTGTCTGACTCTTCATTTTTATTAATGGTACCACAATTTTTCCAGTTCCTTTGATTCAAAATCTAAAACATCCTTGCTATCCTTCTTCTTTTCTCTAATATCCCGTCGTCTTTTACATAATTTTCCTTTTGCCTGATTACCAAACATATCCTGTGCTCTTCTGTTTCTGGGCCTTTCTTGGATCTCTTTTTCTATTCTAATACCAATTCCCTCGACTGATTGAACTCCTATTCATTCTTTAAGGCCTGTACCATATAGTCTTCCTAAAACAATTCCCTGATCCAAAACTTGAAGTAATCTGTTCAGCTCTCTTCTTGAAGCACTTAACCTTATATGCTCTATACCAGGAGTTGGCAAACTTTTTCTGCAAAGGGCCCAGTAGGTTTGTTTTAGGGCTTGTGGGCCATATGGCCTCTGTTGCAATTACTCAGCCCTGCTGTTATACTGCAAAAACAGCCGTAGACAATAAGTAAAGTTGCAAATGAATGGGCATGGCTGTCTTCCAATAAAATTTTACTTATGGACACTGAAATTTGAATTTCATGTAATATTTCAAGTGAAATGTTATTCTTTTTATTTTTTTTAAGGACTTCTAAAAATCATTCTTATTTTGTAGGCTACAAAACCAGGCAGTGGACTAGATTTGGCCTATGGGCCATAGTTTGCCAACCCCTGCTTTATAGCATTGCTATTGATATATGTGTGTCTTATTTATATTTCTACTAAATTACATATTTTTGAGGGTAATTATTTTTTCATGTTTATCTATAAAACCACCACAAATATAACACAATACTTAGCATAAAGGTGAACAATTAAAAGTACTTGTTGATGAATAACTAGTAGATGCTTAATTTTCCATAAAAGCCTTCAACATAGTATGATTTCAGAAAAGAAATGAACTAAAACATTCAGTACCAGGAAAGATACTGATAAAGAAGGTAGTAATTTCTTAAAGTATCTCAATTTGTAGATATATCTTTATTTTTGTTGCTCGCAGCATTAGTAAAGTTAAAATGACAATACTGTCTAACATTGTTAGTAAATTCAACTTTCTTATAATTCAGTAGTGATTAGTAAGATCAATAATAAGATGCATAGCATCTTTTATTCACCAAAATCATCAAATTCTCAAATGGCTAGCATTAATTATCTTTCTTATAGGTATTAAAAGCCTCATCTACCTAATGTTTCTGTGATCAAATCTACAGTTGTTAGTGTTTTTGAGGCTTATTTGAAATGTAAGGATATTAGACTTATTAGCATCAGAGTTTTTTCTAATTTGTGGAACAGAATTCACTTTTAATTAGTTGGACCCATATGGTTTGGATGCATTTTCATTGAATATAATTCTAAGAGATACTAACCGAATATGGAAGGTTGGGATGCTAAGGTTCTATCCCTTTTAAGTCTATATCATAAATAGCAGCAATACTTTTCTATAAAAATGCTCCTAGGGACCACTCTCAGTGAATACTGAGGTGAAAATGCCATTGGTTTGATCAAACATGATATTGGTTGTATTCTTAAAGTGTCTGGGAGCACTTCTAAACTGGGACAAATGCAATTTGTAGGTGTTCCTGATTTTTTTTCTTTTCGTTTTTTTTCCCTCTTTTCTGAGCTGTCAATACATTAGTTTATGTTTTGTTAACATCTATTTCTTTAGCAATGGAATAATTGATATAAAATATTTCCATAGAGAGCCCAACTTGATACCAAGTTGTCTAGAGATACTTGTTTTTTTTCTTTTTTACAAAAAGATAACACATATTAATCTTTAGCATGAAGCTGCACTCCTATAATAGAAAAATGTTTTTTTTATGGTATGGTTTTAAAATATCTACTTATTAAAAACTCCTATTATTTTTTCTATGTAATGTGTATCACAATATAGAAAGCCTTGCATAGTCTGCTCTTTTATATAATTTCCAATCTAATGAAGATCTCAGCATCAAGGTGGTGATTATTAATGAATTTTAAAATAGTAGGATTACCCAGCCCATTAATAAAAATGGGATGAGAAATTTCAGAAACAGAGGCAGCTCCCTCAACTGGAAATAGAAGTTAGTTACTTAAAGTTTGGGAATAGAGAAAAATATTTTGTACTAGAAGAAAAATTAAGTATGAATCCTGAAATTTAAAAATTACTCAAATATACCAATGCAATAATTACTTATTTTGAACAAATTACTGACTATTGATCTGTT
The DNA here is from genome assembly GCF_037043125.1 of Eumetopias jubatus. Classification (NCBI taxonomy): domain Eukaryota; kingdom Metazoa; phylum Chordata; class Mammalia; order Carnivora; family Otariidae; genus Eumetopias; species Eumetopias jubatus. The sequence continues at coordinate 56,228,329 of NW_028274810.1, forward strand.
TTGTTTTGTTTTTTTGTATGAAGGTCTCCTGATTTTCATGAAGAAATCAAGGTTAAACTCCCTGCTACTTTAACTGACCATCATCATTTGCTTTTTACTTTTTATCATGTTAGTTGTCAACAAAAACAAAATACTCCTCTTGAAACTCCTGTTGGATATACAGTAAGTATTTTTTTGTTTAATATTTAGCTCTTCGATCTTAAAAATACTGTAATTACAGTATCTGAGATGAAGTTGGTGTTCATTATTACTTGAATATTCCTTATCGGATTCCCCATAAGGGTTAAGAAAAGTCATCATAATAAGAAAATACTCGTTACTGTAATTAAGTAATGTAATTAATTACCTAACATGTGTGAACACTTAGGTGTTGGTCCTGATTATTATGTGTTTACCCAACAATACAGTATAAATATATTAATTTTAATGGTTCTTCAGAAGAGAATGGTTTCAATGTAAAATGATTAAAAGAGACCCTTGGCTATTAAAATTCTTTTGGCTTTAATTAAAGGCAATTAAAACTCTTGAGTATTTTTTGAGAATCATTATGATTGAATTGCAAAGGTAAACCTAAGGTGAAGGATATGGTGTCATGATGTGCTATCACAACTTTGTCAGAAAAATCGTGCTGCTACCCAAAAGAGAAAAATCAACATTTGACTTTTTTTTGTTTCTTGCAGTTTATGAAATGAATTTTGCTAAACGTAACAAAATAAATTTATGTTCATGCTTTTTAGTTTTGTTGTCAGCATTCACGTTTAATCAAACCTTTCCCTATATACATTGACACTATTACCCCCATTTAAAATGGATCCACTTGGTGGCCTTTATCTTCTACTCCAGCTTTTTCTGGGATAATAAGGACCATCTATAGGTTCAAATATTGCATGGTTAGTTAGTAATAGTAATGTTTTAGGGATCCTCCTTAATAAAATATTGTCAGGGAAGCTTTTCTTTAGAGGAATCATGGAAACCTATTATTATTACTTAATCAAAGCCCATTGGTGTTTGGTGATGTGAGACAAATTTAGCTCATACCAAGTTCTTAAAACAGATTTTCCAAGTAATTACTTTTGTAACAAACATATTTAACTTAATATTGTTTCCTTTTTAATTAAAAGTGGATACCGATGCTTCAGAATGGACGATTAAAGACTGGGCAGTTTTGCCTACCAGTCTCACTGGAAAAACCACCACAGGCTTATTCTGTACTGTCTCCTGAGGTCAGTATCTCTCATGGTGAAACTCTCCAGATTGAATGAAATGAATTTTTTATTACAAAGGTATTTTTCTCAAACGAGACCTTGCTATTCTGGCTAGAAGTATGTAGATAATAATACTGTTTTCTTTTAGAATTAAAATTACTCTGTAGAATACTTAAAGCTTTTAATCTAAGTATATTGATTTTAAAACCAAAGTAATATGTGAAATATAAACTTAAAAAAGGCAAATTTGGAGAATTTTCATATTGTAACATGAGAAGCTTTAAATAAATGAGTTTTTGTTTTGTTTTGTTTTGTTTTTTAGTAGACAACATTTCACTGAAAGTCTGGAGGAAGGAGTACAAACAAACAAATTTTTTAGAATATTTTTGTAATTGATCATGTATGTGAAAATAAAGTAGCTATAAACATGCAATACAAGAGGGGCACCTGGGTGGCTCAGATGGTTAAGTATCTGCCTTCGGCTCAGGTCATGATTCCAGGGTCCTGGGATCGAGCCCCATATCAGGCTCCTGGCTCAGGAGGGAGCCTGCTTCTCCCTCTGCCTCTGCCCCTGCTCATGCTCTCTCTCTCTCTCTCTCTCTCTCTCTCTGTATCTCCGTGTCTCAAATGAATAAATAAAATCTTTTAAAAAAACCATGTAATACAAGAAACATTAGCAGCTGTGATGATGACATATGTGACTTGAAAGAAACAAAAGCATTGGAAAAAGCTCAATCAAGAATCAGTAGCCACTGTTCCAAACCCGAAGTGCTTTTTGAGAGAACTGTTACAGGATGATTTGCACGTGACTCGTTGTATGCATTAATCTGAACTATGTCTTGGGAATGTTCTCCTGGTGGCATTTATTTTCAGAATAGAACTCGAAAAATATTCACAAATAAATTTTTATTTTTAAAAAACAGAGGCAACAGAAAGCTCCTGCTCCAACCTCCTTTCTTACTGTTCTCTGTCACTTACTCTGGCCCAGCCACACAGCACAGTGCCTTGGCTGTTCTCAGACGTGCAGAGTGCATTCCCACGTCGGGCCCTTTGCAGTTTCTCTGCTGGCAGTGCTCCATCACCAGGCCAGCTTCTTCGTTTCATCCAGATAGCCCCTCAAATCCTGCTTCTTCAGACAGAGGTCTCTGAGCGCTTCATTCAAGTGCAGCCTCCACCCTTTTTTATCCCTTTACTTTGCTTTGTCCTCGTAGTACTTTTCATTGACTTTATACTTCATATATCTTTGTTTATTTTCTACAGAGTATAAATTCCAGGAAGGTAGGGACTTTGTCTTTCTTGGGCATTGCTCTCTCTGCAAGTACTTAGAATAGTGCTTGGCTCACAGCAGGCAGTAAGTATTTATTAAACGAATGAATAAAGATAGTAGGAAAGAAAGATGACTCCTTCCTTCCTCCCCACTCCACCCCCTTGCCAAACCTTTCATTCAGTTTTCTAGGAACACATCTTCTCAGTAAAATCAGCTAGTCTTCCGTCAGGGATTGCATTATATATTTCAAAAGGAAATATTTTAAAAGAAAATCTGATTTTATGAAGTTATGCTTTTATTCTTAATTGATTTGCAAGTGCAAGGTCAGCTTTCTAAAGGGAGGTTGATGGTTTTCTTCTAGCTACCATGCTGTGTATGCTCATATATAAAGAATATGGGCATCATTTGGATTTGACTATACATGTGTCGTATGACTGATAGATGATAAGTGCTTAAGCTTTTGTATTTTTTTAAAATTTATTTGAGAGAGAGAGATCATGAACAAGGGGAGGGAAAGAGAGTGGGGGAGAAGCAGGCTCCCTGCTGAGCTGGGAGACTTGGGGCTCGATCCCAGGATCCTGGGATCATGACCTGAGCCAAAGGCAGAGGCTTAAAAAATTGTGGTAAAATATACGTAACATAAAATTAGCCATTTTAACCATTTTTAAGTGTCCAGTTCCATGGCATTAAGTGCATTCACATTGTTTTGAAAACTAGCCTCTTAAAACTATTTTTAATTGAGGTATATGTATGTCTAAACAATACATTTTTACTTTGCTTATTTTTTGGATTTAATGAAAAGGGTATTATGCTGTATATAATCCTCTGGGGGACTTGGTTTTTTCATTCAGCATGATACTGCCAAGACTAGTGTTTCTTTATGATCACATATAATGTTTATATAGTGTATCTATATTTTGCTGGCATTTCATTGTACTTAGAATATAAATCTAGATTTTTCTCCATGACCTCCAAATCTCCAAAGGATCTGAGCTCTTCCACCTCTTTAACATCATCTTCTACCATCCCTGAGCCCCTTCTTCTGTACTTAGAGCTTCTTCTAAACTTTTTCCTGCTTCTAGGCCTTTGAATTTTCTTTCCTCTTCCTGAACTTCACATGGCTGGATTCTTTTCATTTTCTGAATTTTATATAAAATAATACCTCCTCATAGAGGTCTTTGCTTACTCCATGAATTTCCAACCCTTCCTTCTACTTCACTGCTGATATACTCTATCATTTTTAATCCAATTCTGTTTACTTAATACTTACCACTATCTGAAATTATATTATTTATTTCCTTACTTTTCTCTATAAGAAATGGTGGGTAAGCTCCCTGAGAGCAGACCTTGTGTTTGCCATGGAACTTTAGTACCTAGAAAACTGTCTAGAGCCTTCAATAAATATTTGTTGTATGAATTTAAAAAGTTACAGGATTGTTGATATTCGGAAAACTAAAAAATGAAAATTTTGTTGAGACCATACGAAGTTTCTCAAAGTGATTAGCCATTTGGCAGTGAGGAATATCTGTTGTGTTCTTTTCCCCACAGAAACATTGGCCATTTCTTTGCATCTCCCTCATCGCACTCCCCCACTGGGGGAGGGCAGGCATTTCACTGGCATGTGGAGAGAGGGGACTCTAGGCTGTGAAATATAAACCCATTTGCCAAATCCTGCCATAGTTCCTCCCCTTCCAAAGCTTGAGTGCCATTTTGCAATGAACCACCAATGACATGCAGTGAAGGATATTACCTAGCTACCTTTTAAAAAAGTATTTTTAGTATCTCGTTTGCCCAAGTTCACTGGGTATTTCACTTCTCTGACCTAAGTTAGAGTTGGACTAAATCTGTGACATCCTGAGTAGCTCACTAATTTTAACTACATTAGTTGAATGTGGTTGATACATCTGTGTCCTCATTTCTACAAAGAGCATACCAGGTTGTACCAAGCATAGTCAGGACATGCCATGCCAACATAGATGTATTTAACTATTAACATGGAAGTGTATAATATATGACTATAGTATTTTTATTTTTATTTTATTTATTTTTGTTTTTAAAGATTTTATTTATTTGAGAGAGAGAATGAGTGAGAGAGCACCAGTTGGGGGGGCGGTGAGCAGAGGGAGAGGGAGAAGCAGACTCCCTGCTGAGTGGGGAGCCGGACACGAGGCTGGATTCCGAGACTCCAGGATCATGACCTGAGCCGAAGGCAGATGCTTAATTGTTTGAGCCACTCAGGTGTCCCTCATTTTCATTTAAAAAATTTCTTATTTTATTTTATTTAAAATCAAGTTAACATAGACTGTATAATATTTTTAATAGATATATTTTGTTTCATCTAAAAAGAAGGAAAAATTATAGGATTACTGGTATTAGCAAAACATAAAAAGTGAAAACTACATGGATCAACCAAGAATTTAATGCTGAATTAAATTCTTGTATATCCATGCAGTGGTGCAGTAGTTAAGAGGAGTAATGCAGATTTCAATATCCCACCTCAGTATCCCAGTAGAACATTCATTCATTCATTCATTCATTCATTTATTGAGAGGAAGAGAGAGAATCTTAAGCAGGCTCTACACCCGGCATGGAGCCTGATGCAGGGGTCAGTCTCACAAACATGAGATCATGACCTGAGCGGAAATCACAAGTAGGATGCTCAACCTACTGAGCCACCTAGGCGCCCCCCCAATCGAACATTTATAATAAAAATATAAAAGCAAACAGTATAGTGACAACCAAACTCACACCTCAAGTACACATCAGTAATTGGGTGATAAATAGTTTGGAAAATACACATCAAGTTTAGCAAGGTTAACTTTTGAAGGGTAGGGATTATTAAAGTTTTTATTGTTTCAAATCTCATATACTTTCAAAAGGCAGTATATCATTATTTTCAGGGTTTCATTCCTGGCCTCACCATTTATTAGTTGTGTAACCTCAGGTAAGTTTCTTAATCTCTCTGCTGTGGACTGAATTATGTCTCCCTACCTCATCCCGCCCCCACCGTCCAAATTCATATGTTGACAACGTTCTAACCCACAATGTGCTAGTATTTGGAGATGAGATCTGTGGGAGTTAATTAGGTTCAAATGAGTTTCAGATGAGGTCAGGAGGGTGGGGCCTCATGATTAGTGCCTTAAGAAGAGACATCAGAGTACTCTTACTCCTAGCTGTGTGAGAACACAGTGAGAAGGTAGCCGTCTGCAAGCTAGGAAGGGTTTCTCACCAGAAACTGACCATGTTGTCACCTTGATTTTGGACTTCTAGTCTCCAAACTGAGAAAATAACTTTCTGTGGTTTAAGTCACCCAATGTATGATATTTTGTTATGGCAGCCCGAGCCAACTAAAATATTCTCTGTGCCTGAATTTTCTCATCTGTAAGTTGAGAATAATTAATGCTTATAAGAAGGGGTTACGTTGGTGATCAAACTGATAGTAGTCTGTCTAAGTCTAAGAGCGCTTAGAGTGGTGCTAGGCACATGAAAAGTGCTATAAAGAAATGTTCGCCTCTGTTATGGCATTCCTATTGCCACAATGCTTGTTAGAGTTTTAAGACAACAGTTCTTACCTTAGCATGCATCAAAATCACCTGGAGAGGTGTTAACGCCAGCTATTGAACCTCACCCCCAGGGTTTCTGATGCAGGACGTCTGAGTTGGGGCTTGGTTATTTACATCTCCAATAAGTGCCCAGATGACATTTATGCTGCTGATCCTCAGATCAGACTTTAAGAACCACTATATTTAGAGCAGTCTTTGTTCATTTTATTTGCGTATCCTATTTTTTTAAGCCGAAAACAAGTGTTTTGGGTTGAAAGAGCTAGTATTAATTCTTTCTTTGAATAGTTTGAATTTACTGCACCATCTTTCTTTTACAAAAGTTTCAAAACCTCTATTTACCTTAGTAGAGACATTGCATTTCTTACCAACTTAGTCTTGAATTTTGTAAGAGGAAACTGACTTTAGTCGGTTTTCTTTTCTACGTTTGATAAAAAATGAAACCATGGGAAAGAAATCCCTAAAATGTTTTTTTCCTGAGACTTTCTATTTTGGTCATTTATTTCAAGGATATTTGTAATTGCTTGTTGAAGCCTGTTTTGTTTTGTTTTAATGATGACGGTCCAGCATCTACATCATCTTAGTGTTTATTGATTGCCTTTTTTCTGGTTCTTGGTGTGATGCAAGGTTTGTTTTTCTATCTAAGACATCTTGGGTATTATGTTATGACCTCAGACCTTATTTAAGCCTTGGGTTTTAGCAGTAGGGGGAGGCACTATTGCCACATTCATGCAACAGGTAAAGATCCACATTCCTCACTTTGCAGTGGTTTTTCAGGGTGCTTACTAATGGATAGAGGTGGGATTTCAGGCTCCCCACTAGGCCTCCGCTGACATGTTCCTGTATGTGAGGAGGAAGGGGCATCTTGGTACTGCTCCCTGCTTGGCTTCCACTGACACCACAGTTGACGGGGTACTTGTGACCACTGGGCTGGGACCAGTTTCCACCTCTGTCTTCTCTGATAACCCCCAGTGTGTTGGGCGGTGGGGTGGGGAACGAGGGCATCTCATTACAGCCAGCTGAGGGTGGACACCTGCGCTCCCTCCTCAGCCTTTGGAGGAGGGGTGGGGCTGCAACTTGTTTCCTTATGTTTGGCCAGAGTAGGGCACTTGTTGGCTTTGATTAGAGAGAGCAGCCTTTTCTTGGAGCTTGTTTTTGTCTACTCCTTTTGGTGTTTCTGGGTTGCCAGCTTCTTTAGCACCTAGTCCAGGATCTATGATGGAAAAATAAAACCCAGGGAACACTACTTTATATTTCTTCACATCCCGAGGTCCCTAGTCGTTTGCATTCTTCTTTCTACCTTTCAGTGTTTATTTTGTGTCTCATGCTCAGGGTTTTTCGCTGTACTTGGCAGGAGGAATAGAGAGAAGTGATGTATTCTCTTTTTAAAAATAACTTTTTATGATATAATTTTAATTAATATTCCTAGCAATTTACATCAGACAGAAAGTTTTCTAACCCTTATAACAGAATTCCTTTGCGAGGCACCTGGGTGGCTCAGTTGTTAAGTGTCTGCCGTCAGCGTGGGTCATGATCCCAGGGTCCTGGGATCGAGCCCCGCATCGGGCTCCCTGCTCTGCGGGAAGCCTGCTTCTCCCTCTCCCACTCCCCCTGCTTGTGTTCCCTCTCTTGCTGTCTCTCTGTCAAATAAATAAAATCTTAAAAAAAAAAAACAAAAGAATTCCTTTGCTGTGAATATTTTACAGCCTTATTAAAACAAAATAGGCGTTTTTTTACAAGAAAACAGAATATTAAAATGATACTGTAGATGTGAATATATTGAAAAGAGATTCACAATACATGTGAAAAACAGGTTTAAAATAGTGTTTTATATAACCTATGCAAGGATAGGGTGTGTAAAAAATGTGCACAGAGGAAGATTTGGAATGATATAAAGGGATATGTCTTTGGGGAGATAGAATTTTGAGTGTATATTTTCTGCTTTTTGCTCCTTGAGCCTTTTAATTCTCTGGTAAGAAACAATGATTTTGTAATAACAAAAAATAAGCTTTACATTCATTTACAGTGTATAAAAATATATTTCCACAGGATTTTTTTTCTCATTGAGGTATTATAATTTTTTTATTTTCAGAATTTCTAATCAACTTAAGTATCTGTGATCATTATATTTAATATATTTAATATTTTATAGGTTCCTCTACCTGGCATGAAATGGGTAGATAATCACAAAGGTGTTTTTAATGTTGAAGTTGTTGCTGTTTCATCTATCCATACACAAGTAAGTGAGTTTTAATAATTTTTATGATCAATTTTCACTTGAATGAACATATTGTCTAGTACTTAAATCAGTTTCATTATCTGCTGTAACTTAGGGGATTATATATCAGAAATGTATAAATTTAAAAGTTACTTTTTAAAGGAATCAACCAAAGCCTTTTAATATCCACCCAAGCAAACTTTTTGCTCTTCAAAATGTCATCGGTTTCATTTTGAACAATTCAGTGACTTTTTTTTTTTTGTAAGTTTCTGGTACATTGCAGAATTAGAGTTGAAAACCATCATCCAACCTGTTTTATTCCTCATAGACTTCAGATATTTCAAATGGTGAGAGTTTGATTGATCATTTGCTCTGTCTTCTCTGCTGTTTATCTGGAATATGCCAGGTTCTCCTCAAAGCCTGTATATTTACTTTCTCTAGCTGGAATACTTTCCTCCTGACATGCACTTCTTTTCAGTAAGACTTCTGCATACCTCAGGCCTTTCCTGGGGACTTTTTGAAAAAAATTTATTTATTTATTTGAGAGAAAGAGAGAGTGAGTGCACGAGCATGCAGAGGGAAAAGGAGAAGCAGGGAGCCTGACGTGGGGCGCCATCCAAGGACCCTGAGATCATGACCTGAGCCGAAGTCAGATGCTTAACCGACTGAGCCACCCAGGCGCCCCTTTCCTGGAGACTCTTCACCATAGCAGCCCCATTACTCTGTTGTCTCACCCCGCAGTTGCTACTGCTTCTAGCTCTTACCTGTACTCTCTTGCACTTTCGCTTTCTCTCATTCTGTGTGTGTGTGTATGTGTGTGTAATATGTGTGTATGTACGCATTGTACATATGCATTTATTTATTGGTTCTTTCCCCATTAGACTGTAAGCTCCGTGCAGTCAGGGATGTTGTTACCTGTCAAGGAAAGACACTTCCCTTCAAAGACCTTACAGTGTAATAGGGGAAAGTGTAAAAATAATAGCAGTACAGTAAAGTTAGTATTGTGTTAAATGTATGAATGAAATCCTTTCAAGAGTAGAGAGTTGTCTGTTCTGCTGGGAACTGAGATGTTGTATTGATAAGTAGGCATTTACCATACAGAGAGAGGGTGGGCAGTTCAGATGATAAAAAGCAAGTGCAAAGGGATAGTAGTCTAAGGACAGGCAGGTAACCTGGTGTGAATGTAATTTATAGTGCCTGGGGAAATTGTGATAGATGAGAAAAGAAGACCAGGCTGGTAACAGATTATGAGGGACCTTGAATGCCATCGAGTTTAGAGTCTAGGTAGATGGTGATTTCTAACGTAAAGAAGAAAGATGAGAGAAGTAAATTTGGTTGCATGCTAAGAGAGATTATGGAGATGATTCTGGAGTTACAGTGAGTTTATTTTTGAGCCTGTTGAGTTTGAAGTGCCTATGTACTTCAGATAAAAATATCCCAAGGCAGTTGTAATTAATTTCAAGTTTAACATTGAAGGTGGCAGAATAAGTGTGATAGCTGAAACTATACTGGCTGAGTAATTATCCAGGGAGAAAATGTAGAGTGAGAAGAGGCAAGTGTTTAAAATGGAATCCAACTTGAAAAGGGAAGGGGTGGGATATGGGATTTCCAAGGCCACCCTCAAGTTCAAGGATTTTCTAGCAGAACTCAAGAGGACCCAGCATACAGTCATATTCACAGCAGTGATTTATTTTAGTGAAAGATAAAACAAAATCACCTAAGGGAAAAGAGATCAAGTCCACAGGAAAGAAAGCACAAGCTTCCAAGATCCTCTCCTAATGGAGTCACGTAGGTTGAGTGGAAGCAGCATGTGTGAGATGTTGTGTACCAGGGGAAGCTCATTCATTAGAGACTTAGTTCCCAGGATTTTTAGTATAGGGTGTAACATAGGCACCCTTTGCCTATCACATACCAAAATTCTTGAGTCCCAGAAGGAGAGCACGTTTTCAGCATAAACCATACTGTTTGCACAAACAATTTAGGTGTAGTAAGTCATCCCCTATCAGGTGGAACTCTCTTGGAATCCAGGTTCTCATCTGGCCTTCCAAATGATAGCAGTCTTAAGCTTGCTATGTTAACTCTTTTCTGCAGTAAAGTAGGGAAAAATAAGACCGAGCACCTCTCTGTTATGTTTTAAAACAACAGCAACAAAAGGTAGTAGATAGATTTTAAGCATTATACAGGTAGATCCCAGTAAAAGAATGGCTCCAGTGGCGTTTTTCCTCTTCTGGTACTGGATATGTTCTGTTTCCTATAGTCTTTACTCTTTTGATAATGATAAGATTGATGTTATAGTATACTGTTGAAATGTATTCTTTCCCTTAATAGGATCATATCTTCTTAAGTATAAAAATACGTTATTCTTCATGTTTTTTTATTCCTATAGTCATTATTAGTTTTCTCTTTTTAGAGTTGGTAGTATAAGTATCTTTTACTCCTAACTTCGTTTTTATAGAGGCAGATACATGTGTTATCTTTATGTGACAAAGAAAGATTGGGGCAAAATATATAGATGATTTAGAATCTATAGAATGTAGGAGAAGATAAAGTGGAAGTATCTACTTTGTAGTACTCTGGCTTTCACAGTCCTGATGAGTAATACTCAAGATTTTATAAATTTTTGCCACTATGTAGAACAATTTCATCATGTATTATCTTCTTAAAAGGATCAAACACAATAATGTTTCTTATGTTTTATACTTTGCATGTAGCTCTTTGAACTTTACTGGATCTATAGTTAGAACTCAAGAATTTTTTATTCATTTAAATTCTACATATCAAATTAGAACAATATTAGAACTATAAATGTGAATGAAGCTGTTCGGCATTATTGTCTTAAAGTTTATTTTCACTATTAACTAAGTAAAAGTCTTCCCAGAGTTCCAATAGACTTCTGTTCACATCTCACTGGTCAGCGCTATACACGCAGTCATATACACATCTCATCAGTAGGTATAAAGCAAGCTGGGCAACCAAGCATCTGCCCTGGGACTGGGCACAGAATTGCTTTAAATAAGACTGTGGTTCTGTTGGTGTAGAAGGAGGTTAAATAATAGCAGTCAGGATTTAGTCAGGAGATGGAAATTGCCAGTAATTCGAATGGAGACAATTTATATCCAAATAATTGTTAACTTGGTTAAAGGTGATTCACTACTAAATGGGGTAAAAGAAAATTCTGTGATTGTAACAGAGATAGCAGTTGCAGCAAGTGGTAAGGAAGGAACTTAGAAACCTAGGGGAGGATCCTGAGGGCTAAGAATCAGACCTCCGAGGAGAGGACACTGCTGCTTCGGGCACACGTTGCCTGCCCTGCCAGGGTGTGGAGGGCACCTGTTCGGGGACAGGAGCCACCATTCCTGGTGTGAACACTGCTGCCATGTCCCTCACCTCTGAAATGCCAGCATTCACGTCTGCTAGCTGCCATCGGGAAAACAAATAGGAAGAAGGAAGGCTGTTTCCTGTACCCTCTGTGGTCAGAGCCTAACCACAGGCCAGCTGACAAAGGAGAAATGCAATTTGAAGAGTCCAGCTCCAGTTATTACAAATTGTGGCACGATGGTGGGTTTGGATGGAGCTGAGAGGTAATAAACTAATAATGGGCACAGGCCTTGTACTGATAGACCTGCACGGTCAGTAAGTTCTAAAACAATAGGATGGACTCACACTGGGGGGAAAAATCCTTAATTAGTATCAATAGAATTCTGACTAATTAATAGTGTTCAGAATGGCCACTTTACAATAATAAATGAGAATAGATCTAGTTTTAATTGGAAACAATGTATATAATTGTGTACTTTCTTGTATTACTAATTTATACGAGCTATTTTATATTTATATGGTCCAAAGTTTTGGGAATTTACAGTTATAATTGGTTAGTGATTTTGTTTATTCTTTGTTTTAGGATCCTTATCTCGACAAATTTTTTGCTCTGGTCAATGCTCTGGATGAACACATGTTCCCAGTCCGAATTGGAGACATGCGTATAATGGAAAATAACTTAGAAAATGAATTGAAGAGCAGTATTTCAGCATTGAATTCATCTCAGTTAGAACCAGTGGTCCGATTTCTTCATCTTCTGCTTGATAAACTGATACTTTTAGTTGTTAGACCTCCTGTCATTGCTGGCCAAATAGGTAATTTTTACTTATGTTTGGGGAATTAGGAAATTTGTAACGTGGCATTTCTAGCTTTTGCAGAAATAGAATCATGATTTACTATGTATTATCTATAAGGACGGTGTTTGACTTGGGGGAGGAGAGGGTGGGGATGTTTACTTGTTTCTGATGCCAGAAAGTAACTTTTTTTTTCATTTTTATAAAATGTGCCATATAGATTTCAGCTCAGATTATGGAAACAAATTCATTTATCCACTCACCAAATACTGATTAAGCTCTTACTATGTGCCAGACACCAATAGGCTCTGTCCAAGGCTTAGTTCCTGATTTTAAGGATCTCACAGAATATTTTGGAAAACAGGCAAACAGATAAATCATTTTGCTTTTTACATGATGTGTGATTTACCTAGCCTACATTTTTACTCATCTGCTATCCTCTATTTAAAATAGCTGTTCTTGGGGTGCCTGGGTGGCTCAGTCGTTAAGTGTCTGCCTTTGGCTCAGGTCATGGTCCCAGGGTCCTGGGATTGAGCCCCGCATCAGGCTCCCTGCTCAGCTGAAGCCTGCTTCTCCCTCTCCCACTCCCCCTGCTTGTGTTCCCTCTCTCGCTGTGTCTCTCTCTGTCAAATAAATAAATAAAATCTTTAAAAAAATAAAATAAAATAGCTTTTCTTTTCTTCATTAACTCAGAATCTCTATATTCTCATTTTCTTCTGTGTTATTCTGGAATTAGAGGTAGTCCTGTTTCCTGTGTTAAATGGTTGCACAAAGGAGAGGAGTGTTCAGCTCCTTGGAATTTTATTTTATTCTTATTATATTTTTATTTTTTAAATTATTTTTTTATTATTATGTTCAATTAGCCAGCATATAGTACATCGTTAGTTTTTGATGTAGTGTTCAATGATTCATTAGTTGTGTATAGCACCCAGTGCTCATCACAACATGTGCCCTTCTTAATACCCATCACCCAGCTACCCCCATCCTCCCACCCCCTCCCTTCTGTAACCCTCAGTTTGGTTCCTGGAGTCTAGAGTATCTCATGGTTTGTCTCCCTCTCTGATTTCTCCCCCTTCAGTTTTCCCTCCCTTCTCCTATGATCCTCCACACTATTGCTTATGTTCCACATATGAGTGAAACCATGTGAGAATTGTCTTTCTCTGCTTTAGGGGAGACTTGTTAATAGAGGAGATTTTTGGGTCAAACATTTAAACTTGAGTAGGAGTCTGACAGGCAAATAGCTAGTCCAGGGTGATTAAATAGTATGTGCATGGTATACAGACAGATAAATGAACTGGGAAATTTGGAGGAACCTCTAAGTAGTCATAAATTGGAGGGTTGGTGATTAATGATGATGTTGGAGGTGAGGGAGATGAAATGGGATCTTCCATGATCCTTTAGGGCATTGGGACTATTATTCTATAAGGAATCAATAGTTTTTGAAGGATCTGGTCTAATAATTAGGGAAGTAATGTGACCCAGTTTGGCTTTTATAAAGATGAGTGTGCTATGTGGAGATGGGTTGAAAGTGGGAAAATCTGGAAGCAAAGAGACAAATTAGGAATCTTATAGAATTTCATACAATAAACTCTGAGGTCCTGCCAAAACAGGAGGCGACAGTGAGTTGGAGAAGAGGGGTGGATTAAGAAATATTGAAGAGCTATTGTACAGAGTACTGTCACAGGAGTCCTAGGAGAAGGTTTTAAGAAAAAATTTTAGCACTGTTCATTTTTGTAGATTATGTAAGTAAAATAATAATGCCATAGTAGCAGACATTTGCACAGCACTTTAATATATGCCAGCAATATTGCTATGCACTTTATTTATATTAGTGGATGAAATGCTCACAACTCTATGTGTAGATAACATTACCACTGTTTTACAAGTAAGTAGAGTGATGAACACTCTACTTGAAAATTTGCCTAAGGATTCAGACCCAAGCAACTGACTTCAGAGTCCCAGTCTTATCTACTAAAGAGGTGTTCACTAGTGAAATTAACAAGAGTTTTAGTCAAACAGTGAAAGTAGAAACCAGATTACAGAGAATTAAGCGCAATATACATGGTGAAAGGAATACAAAATGTATACACTATTTTTCAAAGAAATTTGGTTAGAAGAGGAAGCAGGGTTGATAATGGCGTAAGAATGGAATCATTTGAGCATGTTTATGCGCTTTGAGTAACTAGTGGAGGGGGGAGAAAAATATAAGAGGTGCTAAAAGGTTTAATTAATGGAGCAAGCCTATGGGACAAAAGTCAAGTGATCATTGTTATATAGGAGAGGAGCACTGCTTCCTTTAGAAGGGAAATAAAAATGATTTCAGATTTGGATAAATTTGTGGTAAAACGTTGAGGACTTTAATACTATAAATTTCTACTGTGAGATAAAAAGCAAAATTTCTTGAGAAGGGAATAAAGTGGATCTGAGTTTTGAGAAGGGTTCTGATGGTTTGGGATAGCTACTATGAGGAAAAGGAAAAGGAATTAAGCAGGAACCATTTATTGGATTATTCCAGTTTTAGGAAAATTTAATTGGCCTCATTTCTGTTCATAATTTCCTGTCTTGATTAAATAAATCATAGGGGCGCCTGGGTGGCTCAGTTGCTGGGCGTCTGCCTTCGGCTCAGGTCATGATCCCAGGGTCCTGGGATCGGGCCCCCATCGGGCTCCCTGCTCAGCGGGAAGCCTGCTTCTCCCTCTCCCACTCCCCCTGCTTGTGTTCCCTCTCTCACTGTGTCTCTCTCTGTCAAATAAATAAAATCATAAATAAATAAATAAATCGTAGACTCTGAGGCTTAATCGCCCAGAATGGCTGTTTGTTTTACCCATTTATTTAGTGTGCTACCAGAATTTCCCAACTTTTGCAAAATTTTCATTACATACTCACTTGAATGACTGGGTAGGTATTGCTAGCCTGGCATTTAAAATGCTGTGCCGTGGGGCGCCTGGATGGCTCAGTTGTTAGGCGTCTGACTTCGGCTCAGGTCATGATCCCAGGGTCCTGAGATTGAGCCCCGCATCAGGCTCCCTGCTCTGCGGGAAGCCTGCTTCTTCCTCTCCCACTCCCCCTGCTTGTGTTCCCTCTCTCACTGTCTCTCTCTGTTAAATAAATAAATAAAATCTTTTAAAAAAATAAATGAATAGGGGCGCCTGGGTGGCTCAGTTGTTAAGTGTCTGCCTTCGGCTCGGGTCCTGAGCCCCGCATCAGGCTCCCTGCTCAGTGGGAAGCCTGCTTCTCCCTCTCCTACTCCCCCTGCTTGTGTTCCCTCTCTCGCTGTGTCTCTGTCAAATAAATAAATAAAATCTTTAAACTAACTAACTAAATAAATAAAATGCTGTGCTGTCTTACCTCAGCCTGTTCCTCCAGGTGCCTAATCCTTTTACCGATTCCCTCATGTCAGTCATGGTGCTTATTCACTCACTATCCTCTTTTCTTAGTATTTTAAGTTGATATTTTTAATAATCTACTTTCATTGTTAATATTTTTTTAAACGAGTAACATGCTCATTGTATATTGGGTTTTCAGAGTCCTCTTTTAAACAAGAAGTGACTTTTCAAAGGTGATACACAAGATAGATTTCTTTTTTTCTTATGTGCTTTGTATTGTTTTGCAAAATAATGGGTACCTGTTGGGTGATGTTTTGTTTTTTGACTGAGCAAACCCATATAGTTTTCATTAGTAAAATAATTGTGTTTTAAAATTTTGTTTAGAAAAGTAATTTTGATTCAGCTAATACAGCATTAAAATCATTAAATACCATCTTTATACACTTACTATGCATGGTCACTATACTTAACACATGTAGAGATGATAAACCTTGATCTTTTTGGAATTTGCAGTTTAAAAAAATGAATGCAAAAATGTGTTCCTTCTTCTTAAAAGTTAATCTAGGTCAAGCATCTTTTGAAGCCATGGCATCAATTATAAATCGGCTCCACAAAAACTTGGAAGGAAATCATGACCAGCATGGCAGGAACAGCCTTCTCGCATCATACATCTATTACGTTTTTCGCCTACCAAATACTTACCCTAATTCACCATCACCAGGTACGTTATTCCTTTTCCTTTGAAATTCTCTTGTATGTTCGTGGCAAAATGGAAATAATCTCATAGTCTAGTGGGATGCATCCATTCAACAGCTAGCATTTACTGAGTGCTTGCTGAGTGGCACGGAATATGCTGGGTGCTGGGGTTAAAAGGATAATTAAGTTACATCTCCAGGCATCATCATTTCTACAGTTTCCTTTAATTTGAATTAGAGCTTGGTTGAATTAATTCTTGGAAACAAACCTTGAAAATAAGTTCTGTGTCTCTGGAAGCATTTTACCGTAAGATAAATAGAATGTTATATTTGTCATTTGGAATGTTGGACATTAAAGAAGAAATAGGATAGCTTAGTTCCCTGATAACTTTGTGAAACCTACAATAGTATAAAAGCTTATTCTCTAGAAAGGTCCTAATCTCTTCATGGTCAATAAGATAATGTAGCCTTTGTGAATATCAGCGCCCAAAGTGGTTACTTGGCTTTGTATGACACTGGTGGTAGTGTGGTGGTGCGGTGGGGGGCTGTCTTGGTTTGAATAACTCGTTAGGTGTTAGTTAGTTAATGATTTTGTTGGGCATACCTTTCAACCTGCTCACATATTTGTATGAGCCATCACTCATCACTAATGATGGTAAGTGACCTTTCCCAGCTCTTGGCGACGTTAACATTAATAATGGTGAGAAATACATATGACATTCATTATGAAAACTAGACATAATAGTAATATGACTCTAAGTTTTAGCTTATTTTATTTCTTAATTGCAAAAAGAGAAGTAATTGACTTATATTCTGGGTTGTAATTTCCTATCTTGATTTAAAAAATTATAGTACTTTAGGCTCTGAAGGTATATTGTGGACTATATACAATGTTTCTCCATTTTACCTTTCATCCAGTGTACTATTGTAATTTCACAGATTTTTCAAACCATCTTTTTTACATGCTGACCTGACAGTTGTGTGTCATTTGCAAATATGAAAGGTTTCTTTAAGAAAATGGTATAAATTATGGATACAGTTGCTGGGTATTTTTATGTTCATAGAATATGGTTGAATGATGGTTGAACATAGTTGATTTTAGAGGAATTCTTGCTTTTATAACTTGGGCTCTTAGAAGTATCTTGATTATACATATATATGTATATCGTAAGGATGCCATTTTGTTATAGTTCAAATTTCATTGATGAAGTTGCAGAAACAAAACACAATCTCATTTAAGAGATGTTGACAGTAAATTGGTTGTCCTTCCAGTGACTGTATATCCAGGACAGAGTAGGAGGAGTGGGAGAAAGGAAGAGTCATCAGCTGAAGCATTCTGGGTCCTAGATACTCCTATCTAAAGTGAAAATAATGTGTGTGTGTATTTTGTCTTGTTTTTTATTGTACACTTAATATATAATCGGAAACATTGACAAGATAATGACTTTATTTGCATGTGGTTTTGTCAACTGCTGTAAAATAGAATATCTTGGTATAGCTCTCAATAAGTTTTAAGTGTTTTTTTACTTAGTATTTTTCATTTAGAAATAAATAATTCCTCATTTTTATGGAATTTTGTAAAGTGGCAGAGATTTTTTTCAGGTCCTTTCCTGACTAATTTTTTTGTTTGTTTAATTATGTGCTATTCTATATACAACTCTAGGTCCTGGGGGTTTGGGAGGATCAGTGCATTATGCCACAATGGCTAGATCTGCTGTGAGACCTGCAAGCCTTAATTTAAATCGTTCTCGGAGCCTTAGTAATAGTAACCCAGATATATCTGGGACTCCCACGTCACCAGATGATGAAGTACGGTCAATCATCGGCAGTAAGGTAAACTGAAGATACTCATCTATACATTTGGTTTTCAGTTTATGAACAAATGAGAAATGTCCAGTTTTATTTTATTCTTAATTTTAAAATGTATTTGAGTTAGTAACAGGCAAGACATTGTACCTTTCTATCAGTCTACACTAAGTGTCTCATGTTTCTATTAAATAAGCTTGCTCTTACAACTGGTTTGTGCCTTCTGCTCAGGAAAATCGCCAAATTCAGAAATTTGTCCAGGATTACCTGTCCATATAACATTTTTGTGTGTACTTCGTCCTGTGAAAAATGACTAGATTAATTTCCTGTAGAGTTAAAAGAGACCTATCTGACTGCTGTGTACAAGGGACATCACATCATTGATTTAAAATATGAACCTCCATCCTTTCTCTGAAAAATATCAAGACCATTGATTAGCCTTCATTGGTAGTAGAGCTGCCTTTCACTGGAAAACTCTATATAAAGATGCACCAGAGCTCAAAAAATATGATTTATTTAATGATGGTTAATGATTATTCCAGGTAACAAGTGAGAAGCCAGCTAGTATAAGATCCAACTATATTTTTTAACAGCATCTTTATTAACCCCCTCAAAAAAAGGAATAGTTAGTACCTTTTTATAGGTCAGGTACAAAAATAATTCCGAGTTTAAACAGAGTGGAAAAAAGAACAGTAAGACTAAGGCCAGTAAATAGTGTTATGTTGTGTTTTGACCAAACCATTTCAAAAGTAGTTTTTGCCATTTGAAAGGAGGGAGATACCATTGTTGTGGAATCACAGCCAGCTTTCTTTGGCACTTTTAGGCTATTAACTAGGATCTGAGGAAGAATTAATAAACATGTTCTAGCATCTGTGTTGAACCCTTAGCCTGAACTATAATAGATTTTTTTTTAAACAATCTGGGTTTGTTATGTGAAATACTTGAATGTTGATCAAAAACATCAGAACTACTCATACCTGTTCATATAGTTAAAGAAATTTTACATTCAGAAGCTTCTAATGAACTTAAGCCTTGCTCTTTTTTAAAAGTAACTTAATTTTTAAAGTAATTGCTCACAGATCAAAAATATATTTTGTAGTCTTACATTTTAAATAATAAACATGAATTTCAGTAACTTACGGATCCATACAGACCTTACTCTAATTAAACAACTTTCACTTTCTGTGAACTCCCTGAGGGAGTGATGTGCAGATACATCTTCATGGGCTTGTGCAAAGTAACCTGAGTAATACAGCAATCGCCAAAGGAAAGGCTCCTATGCCCCCAACCCCCATATAGTTCCATCTTTAGGAAAAGAACTCAGGTTTTTTTTATCCTTGTATTCATTCTCAGTTGTATCTCATTATAATAGAGGTAGTACTTAGCATTATTTATATACTGTAAATACAGTTCTGTAGACTGAATCTGATTTGTGAATTAATAAGAAATTTTCCTGTTAAAGAGCTACAGAGATGAAAAAGATACCATTGTCCTCAAGGTTCTACTTTTATTTTTTTATTTTTATTTTTTAAGATTTTATTTATTTATTAGAGAGAGAATGAGAGAGAGAGAGCACGAGAGGGAAGAAGGTCAGAGGGAGAAGCAGACTCCCTACTAAGCAGGGAGCCCGATGCGGGACTCGATCCCGGGACTCCAGGATCATGACCTGAGCCGAAGGCAGTCGCTTAACCAACTGAGCCACCCAGGCACCCCTCAAGGTTCTACTTTTAAAATGCCTCTTAATTTCTCTAAGACTTGCATTATGTTTCATCTAGAGTAAGTCTAGAGTTTTCCTTTTTATGATGTATTTGACAGATTATAACATCAAGATTTAGAACAAAGGTCTACATATATTGGAAAGATTATTTGCCTTTTTTCAAATAGTCATAAAATGAGACATAATGATGACAAAACTTCTGATGATATGTATTGTATATATCTGAGAAAGCCATCATGAGAATTTTTCTTACGACAACACAGCCTCTTCCTAATCAAGTTTTATTTAAATGGATTTCATGTTTCCTCTTGGAAAAATTTTTTTTAAAAGATTTTATTTATTTATTTGACAGAGAGGGAACACAAGCAGGGGCAGTGGGAGAGGGAGAAGCAGGCTTCCCGTCCAGCAGGGAGCCCGATGTGGGGCTCAATCCCAGGACCCTGGGATCATGACCTAAGCTGAAGGCAGACACTTAATGACTGAGCCACCCAGGCACCCCCCTCTTGGAAAATTTTTGATAGTTACTTCATTTTGGAATATCATTTAGTCATAATCAATAATAATGGTGTAAAATTTTATCTCATTCTTAAAATTATAAGGAATTTGAGGTTTATTTATAGCTACTGTTCATTCTGATTTCATTGGCCTGGAAAGTCAAGAAACTTTTTTTTTTTTTTTTTTTTTTTTTGGTGTGAGAGAGAGAGGGAACAGGAACAGGAGGGAGAGGGAGAAGCAGACAACCTGCTGAGCGGGGAGCCTGACATGGGACTGCATCCCAGGACCCTGAAATCATGATCTGTGCTGAAACCAAGAGTCAGGTGCTTAACTGACTGAGCCACCAAGGCGCCTGAAAAAAATCTTTTTTTTTTTTTAATGGTTTTGTCTTTCCCCTGCCTCAGCCATGGTCATGCCATAGATGTCATTACTAATAACTTTAACCCTCATAATCTCAGTTTCATGAATTGTATTCTCTATTAGCTCAAGTTTTTCTCCCTAGTACGCCAACTCCTAACACTGCTCTGCAACCTCCCATCACTTGATCTGATGACCTTTTACTGTGTCTCAATTCCTTAATGTTATTCCAACTTAGCTTAAATTCCATGACCAATCATTTTTTAAAAAGATTGATTTATTTATTTTAGAGAGAGAGAGAGAGAACACATGAGTGAGGGGAGGGGCAGAGCAGGAGGTAGGGAGGGAGAGAGAGAGAGAGAGAGGTAGAGAAGCAGACTCCCTGCTGAGCGCAGAGCCTGATGCAGGGCTCAATCCCAGGAGCCACCAGGTGCCCCTCTATGACCAGTCATTATAGTTAACCCTGTTATAATCAAACCTCAATTGCCTTATCTTTCTCTTATTTCATTTTACTTGCGTAGCCCAATCTCAAGCCCAATCTCAAGACGTAACCCAGTCGTCTGTCTGTGCCATGTCGGCACCTGTGCTGATGAACATGACTTGAGAAATACTGTAATGACTGGTTTCATTTGAAATGAAAAGCCATGGACCTCAAGAGAGCCCTCAATGCTGTCAGGAAGTTAATTATACTATATTTCTGCATTCCATTTACTTTCCCATTCTCCCAGAAAGATTTCATGCCTTCTTCCCTTATCTGCCCACCAGTTGTCCTTCTCACTTTATCTCCTACTTCATTGAGAAAGTGGAAGCCCTCAAAAGAATAATTTTGTAGATTTTACCACCATATCTACCTACCTACTACCATCTATGACTACCCACTACTTAAAATAATACTCTGCTACAAATGAACTATCCATTTTCATACATTCATTTGTAGACAAGCTCCTGTCTCCTCTCACCTACTCAGGATCCTCACTCTGGCAATTATTTCATCTCTCTGCTGCTTCATCAGTTGCCCCTATCTACTAAAACATCCCATCCACATAAAGCATGATATTATTTATCCCCAAATCTCCTCTCTAGCATTTTAGCTGCTAGCTTCCTCACTATTTCTGTTATGTTTTGTAGTAGAATTCCTTAAAAGAGTTTCCTATACTAGCTGTCTCCAATTCTTTTACTCCCATTCTCCTTACCCTACTTTAATCAGATACCGCTCCCATCTTCCATCCAACCTGCCTTTGTTAATGTCACCAACACTCCATGTTGCTAAATCCAGTGGTTAATTCTCAACACTCCGCTTACTTGACCTTACAGCAGATTTGGACATAGTTAAATTCTTTCCTCCTTGGTTTATTATATTTACTTGCCTTCCAGGGCCCTGTACTCTCTTGTTTATCCTTTTACTGTTCTGGTTATACCTTTTCAATCTCTTTGGATTCTTCTTTTCCTGATCTCTTAATCTGGAAGTGCTCCAGGCCTCTGTCCTTATCTCTCTCATCTTCTCTCTTTTCTCTCTGTACTCACTTGCTTGATGTTATCCAGTCCCATGATTTTAAATACCACTGTATGCTAATGACTCCCAAAATTATATTTCTGAAACAAATTTCCCTCTGAAACTGTAAACTCAGTCCTGTGGCCTTTCCTAAATCCTTTTGTTCAGATTTAGGTATATGTTAAAGATCGAACCACTGCTCACTACCTCTGCTACTACCAGTTGGTCTGAACTACCATCCTGTCTTCCTCAGTTCATGTAATAAACTGGAAGATGGTTTCGCTGCTTCCAACCTATGTTCTCTTCTTCTTCTTCTTTTTTTTTTTTTTTTAAGATTTTATTTATTTATCCGACAGAGAGACACAGCGAGAGAGGGAACACAAGCAGGGGGAGTGGGAGAGGGAGAAGCAGGCTTCCCGCCGAGCAGGGAGCCCGATGCGGGGCTCATGACCTGAGCCCAAGGCAGATGCTCAACCGACTGAGCCACCCAGGTGCCCCCGAACCTATGCTGTCTTCACAACATAGCAAGCAGAGTGCTGCTTCCAAAGCTTAAGTCACAAAAAACAAAACTTAAGTTAGATTATGTCATTCCAGGGGCACCTGGCTGGCTTAGTCAGTAGAGCATGCAACTCTTGAACTTGGGGTTGTGAGTTCAAGCCCCACATTGGATATAGAGATTACCTTAAAAAAAAACAAACAAAACTTTCTATCATTCCTCTGAGCACTATAATCCTATTACTAACTCCTCCACCTCTTTTCTACTCCGACCACCTTATTTAAATGTATAACATGTATCTTGGGGACTTCTGATCCCCTCATTCTGTTTGTCTCCTAACATTTACTGCCTTTTTATGTAGCATATAAATTAATAATTATTTTTCAGTGTTTGTTTACCTTACCTTTATCACAGTATGAGCTCCATGAGGTCAGGCATAGTTGTTGAGTGATATATTCTAAGCACCCATAATGGCCAGCATATTGAAGGTGCTCAGTGGATATTCAGTGAGTGAATGTTAGTAAGTATTGCAAGAATAAACTACTCCTTTAGAAGTTATGTTTTTGTTTGCCTTCTTGCTGCCAGGATTAATTATATATTTAATGATATTAAGAGATTTGGCTTTATGAAAGTTTTGGCTTCATATTTTATTCTTTAATATAAAATGTAGAACTCCTAAAATTCAGGAATACTTACATCAATAGGATTTTATTACTCTGATGGCTGTAAAATCAGATTTGTGAGACTTTCTTCATAATTATTTTTTCCAAAACTGATCTCTTTGCCCTAGCAGTATTCTTTTAACATTCAGTTATGTAAATATATGATTATGACAAGTTTGAATTTTATTGCTTTTAATCAAATGCCAGTGCAGTTTTACATGGATATGTAGTTTCTTTGTAATATATCATCTCCTATTTTTAAATTTAACACTGAGAGCTTACTGTGTGCTAGGCACTATGCTGAGGACTTGCAGATACAAAGCCGAAATCTTTGAATCCTAACAGCAAGTTGATGTCAGGTCAAATATATTAGAATATGAGCCTTGCCCATGGAAAGAGCCTATCTATATTTAAGGGACAGAATAACGTTACAGAGATGTGACAAAAACAAAAGCCCTTTCATGCACATGTGCACACATTTGGTTAATCTGTTCTGTTAGTTAGAGATCAGTAAATGTAGTTATGACATTAGTAAATATCAGTGATGAATTTGCTTAAGGAAGTTAAGATATAATTCTTAGCTTTGTAACACTTAAATTATCGCAATTATTTGCTTTACAGAATAATTGGCCATAGGTTTTCTTTAACTAGTTAGCTTTGATTTGATGTAATTACAACTGCTTAGTCTGAATATTGTGGATATAATATACAATGGCACAATGAGATTTGTTGTTTATTCTCACATTACTGATTAACATGTGCCTTAATTTAAAGGAAATTAAGGAGGTGAAAAGTGTGTTTAAGAGTACAGGAAAATTATTGATATTGTGGAAATTTATGGTAGAGAGAAGAGCACAGTTGTAACGTTCTAAAAATCAGATGCTTATGTATTATTTTTGTAACACGAGTGGTGGTTGTAAAAATTGCAAATGGCAGAAAGAACTTCATACGGTGGAGACATAAGTTGGGAGACTGGTGAAAACTTTTAACTTATCTGAAAAACATTGTTTGCAGATTTGCTTTTATTTGAAATAATACGGGGTTCTGAGAAGGTAGGTATTTTAAACAAATCTGATTACATAATTTTACTAGTATTTGAATATTCTCTCATTTACTTTGCTAGGAAGCATTTAAAAAAACATGAGTAGGAAGTTTTCGAACTATGTCAACTATTTTTTTTTTTTTGAAAGATTTTATCTATTTGCCAGAGAGCGAGAATGTGCACGAGCAAACAAGCAAGCAAGCACAAGTCGGGAGAGGGGCAGAGGGAGAGAGAGAAGCAGGCTTCCCACTGAGCAGGGAGCCCGATGTGGGACTTGATTCCAGGACTCTGGGATCAAGACCTGAGCCAAAGCCAGACATCCGACCAACTGAGCCACCCAGGCGCCCCAGAACTCTTTTTTGAGTGTTTACTATATTTGAAGCATTGTACTTAGTAATTTACTTCCATTTTTAAATTTGATCTTTGCAATATGAGGGAGACTATGATTATTCCTATTTTATACTAAGAAGCTGAAAATGAAATTAGATAATTTACCTTAGGTTTTACAGTTAATAAGCAGTAGAACCTGGATATGAACTTCAACACTCATCTTACACATTCAGTATAAAAAATGAGTGGAAATGGAGGCTTACTGTATCATTCAGTCGCTCTGTATTTTTGGAAAAATAGGGAAAAAGAAGGAGGGAAATTAGTCTCCCTAAAACCTAAACTCTTGAGAGTTAGTTTGTCTTGCCTCTTTCTCCCTAATCCTCATTCCCTCCTGTAGTATTGATACATTGGCTTCACTCCCAGAGATTCTTAGTTGTTTAGAGTTAAGGCCCTGCATATTTATTGTTGTTGGCCTTTCCAGGCAAAACACATGTCTACACAGTTGATTGTTGTTATTACTACTCTTGTTTTTCCTTTACCTATCCTTTGGTGCTTTCTGGGGTTGGGTCCATAGTTTGTCACCTTTTCTTGGGTTGTCTTCATTCTTTTTTTTTTAATATGATTTTATTTTATTACTATTTTTTAAATTTTAATTTATGTTAATCACCATACATTACCTCATAAGTTTTTGATGTAGTGTTCCATGATTCATTGTTTGCGTGTAACACCCAGTGCTCCATTCAATACGTGCCCTCTTTAATACCCATCACCAGGCTAACCCATCCCCCCACCCCCCCCCAGAACCCTCAGTTTGTTTCTTAGAGTCCATAGTCTCTCATGGTTCATCTCCCCCTCCAATTCCCCCCCTTCATTTTTTTCCCTTCCTACTATCTTCTTCTTTTTTTTTTAAACATATAATGTCTTATTTGTTTCAGAGGTACAGGTCTCTGATTTATCAGTCTTACGCAATTCACAGCACTTACCATAGCACATACCCTCCCCAGTGTCTTCATTATTCTTATTCCAACAATCCTCTAAAAATCCCTTATAACTGGCTCCAGTTCTAATAGCAGATTCCCAGGCCACAGCCCAGGTTGCTGAATCAGGATTTCTGGGGATGGGGCCCAGAATCTGAATGTTATAAAACTTCCCAGGTGACTCTAATGATCAGTTAGGTTTAAGAAATTAAAGCCCCAGTTCCCTTCACCTGGGATAATAACTTCTTTCAGAGAGGAACAGATGTAATTCACTTCTGGTCATACACAGTAGCATGTTAAATTCAGCGATAGTGATGAAGATGTAATTCCTACAGACCAGCCCCATCATAATGCTTTTTTTATAATATTTATATAAAATAGTAGCCTATTATGTTTAATTACAACAAGCACAATAAAACTGATCACAACCCCAAATCCACCCTCATTTTTAGGCAGGAGCAAATATTAGTCATCCCCCCCTTTTTTTTTCTTAATATCTCTTGTTGTTCCCTTAGAAGAAAGCAAAAGAGGAAGCAAGGTCAAATAGAATTATGGAATATCAATACACAGAAGTTTCCGTTGGTGACAAAGTGAAAGTAAAGGCTTTTAGACAAGAATGAAATGATGTACTTCGATTCTTTTTTTTTTTCTCTTTTAAATCCTGGTTAGAGTCAGAGGAAATTATGTTGCTAACTCGTGCCATCTTTAAAGAGGGTTTGGGGGGATGGTACTGTGGGAACTTTAGTTGGTACTTCAAGGTGATCCCTTTACATAAAGAGAAATTATCTTTAAATGCTATACTTAATATTCTTTGTGACTTAAAAACAAATTATGTTATGTAGTAAGGTAATTTTGGTGAACTAATACTTCTAGATGCCTAAAAATTTTGGTTGCTTTAACAGTACTAATTAAAAACATGTTTGCATTGGAAAGTCTGGATTTCTTTAAGAATAATTTATGGCATGCCACATGTAATATTTCTTTCCTTTCCAACTGCTTTCTGTTATATGCTTAGGGTTTAGATCGCTCCAATTCCTGGGTTAACACTGGTGGTCCAAAAGCTGCCCCATGGGGATCCAACCCCAGTCCAAGTGCAGAATCAACACAGGTGGTGTTTATATTAGAGGTTTCTTTATTGGCTGCTGATGTTTCCCTTTAGAACATTACTTTTTAGTACATACTATGATTTCAGTGGCTTGCTTTTTAATCATTAAAAAGTGTGTATTTTTGTTTACTTAGCACATTTTCCAACTACTATGCATGAATACCACCAATTGCACCAGTAATGCTCTCCTTTCCTACTTCCTGTCTCCCTCCCCCGTCTCTCCACCCTGTCAGTATTTCAGTGCCTGCTGTTTATGCAAGTGATGGCTTTGATAACAGTTTCTACTGTAGGGGGAGCACATCTCTAGTAGGAATTTTAAAAAATTTTATGTGGAAAATAACCTGACAGTTTTCTATTTGCTTTTGGTTTAAAGTGTAGTTTATTGTATCCTTTTCATTAGCATTTACTATCTTGTCTTTTTTTTTCCCCCATAATTACTGACTAGAAATACTGGGACTAAGCTGAAATTAAGTGTGAACAGTATATGATCCCCGTGCTGTAAGATTTAATACCAGAAGCAAAAATCCGTTTTAATTTGTATTGTGTTGCAAAGTATGAAATTTGTGTATGACTTAGTTGAACCAGGTATTGCTTACTTAAGTCTAGTTGCTTCATAGCTAATATTGCATGATACCTCAAAATATACTTCTCATCTGTGTATTGGCTTTGGAGTGAAATGCTCCTGTTCTTGAAGAATTTTACTCCGTGTTTAATATCATAAGTGTTTTATATTTGAAGTATATGGCAGAGCCGAATAGTAGTTTTTGATAGTAGTGAAAAGTGAAAGAATTTTCTTTATTGAGAATAAAATTCTTGATTTCTTTTTTTGGTCTGAAACCAGTGAGAAGTATGTTTTTACTTTTTACATTTTCTTACTAGGTGTGTGCATGTGTATAGATCACACAGATAAAAGTTTCATTCTTTGCAGCACTCTGAATTTATATAGTCATTAAAATATTCATCTTTTTACTAAAAATATATAGAAGCCATTTTGATACTTCTAATGTACTGTCATTAAAGCAGCTTAAAATGGTGAAAATGAGATGAGCAATAATAAAACAGTTGTTGAAACCAAAGTAAAACTATTTAAAAAATTGTATGTAATCCTTGAGCTGCAGAGGCCTCCACAGCAGACTTTAATGTTATCTCGTCATTCATTCACCTCCACTCCTTAGGCTATGGATCGAAGTTGTAATCGTATGTCTTCACACACAGAGACGTCAAGTTTCTTACAAACATTAACGGGACGCTTACCAACTAAAAAGGTAGATTCATATGAAGAAAATCCATATAGGGGGAAAGTTCTTAAATAGATGTAAGATTTCTTTATGTAGCCAGTATGTTGCAATAATTGCATTTAAATTATTTGTTTAAAAATACATTTGAGCAAGCACTGCTTGTCTGATGCCTTTGTTTATATCTTTGGGATTGACTGTTTGAAATCAAATTTGATCATCAAATTTTAGTACCAAAAAATGTATCAACTCTGAATTCTGTTTCTGTAACTGCTTCTGTTTTGTGTTTTAAATCTCCAGGGAAAGGAAGATGAGTTAGAAAAATTATCACTCTTAGTAAGATATGTTGATTTGCTTCCCTTATGCACAGTTTTGTTAGTCCTTTTTCATATCGATACACACTACTTTGCAAATGCTTTGTATGCATATCCATTATAAGGCAGGAAATTTCTGCTATGTTTGTAAAAAAGACTTCAGATACCTGAAAACTTGAAAATTAATGGCTTATATCAAAGTTTAAATTTTTAAAGGTATTTCCTAAATTGTACCAGCAAAGTTCATGAATGTATTTGCATATGTTGGAATATGTATTTAAGGCACAATCAAGATCGTATTTGTAACTGTGAGTTTTTGGTCTAGTTTCTGTTTGCAGGTACAATTTAGGAGCCTGTTTCCCACCTGTCCTTTTAAAATTACATTTTACTGCAAGATAACATGTAATTTTTTCAGCTGTTCAACATGCCACTGTCTTACATGTATAAACAGCCGTTTCGTTAATGGGTGTCCTCACTGCATCATTGAATGGTTCACATGCCTTATTTTGCTTATTCTCATTATATCTTCATTTGTAATTGCATTATTATTTGGCTTATGTTATCAGCAGATATGACTTTGATAGTAACTTTGGCTTTACTTCTGGATAGCTTTTTCATGAGGAGCTGGCTTTGCAGTGGGTTGTCTGCAGTGGCAGCGTTCGGGAATCGGCTTTGCAACAAGCCTGGTTCTTTTTTGAATTAATGGTGAGCAAGCTTAACACGTTTTTAATACTGTTTTCCTTAGTTAACGACTTTGTGTTAGCTCATTATTTCATCCTAAGAATCCTTTTCTGTTGTCCCTCTTAGGATTTTACATGTGCCTCCAAGACAAAATTACTCTTGTTACATCTCTGAATAAACACTGTGGGCCCTTGGCACAATTTAGGTGGAATATGAAAGCTCCCGTTAACTATTTTTTTAGAGATGGTTGCAGAACCAGCTGTCTTTTTAAAGGAAACGTGGTACCTTATTTCTTAGCCTGGACGTGGCTAGTGTGTAATGTATTGTAGATTTCATCCCAAACATAGATAAAAAAGGCCTTTATAGATCCTCACTGCTTTCATGGTTCGAAAGCTCTTAAGGAAATGCCACTTACAGCCAATTAAAAAACAACACTTTTGCTCAATTTAATAAATGATATTAAAAACAAGGGAATTAATATCTTAATATTTATATACACATAAACACATATATACACGAGAGCAATAAAGATTTGCCGTGTGTACAGTGTGTAGCACTGTCCCTGTGGGCTGGGGGTTATCAAGGCACAGAGAGATTAAGTAACTTGTTTAAGTTGGTACAGCTTTTATTTATTTATTTTTTTTAAGATTTAATTTATTTATTTGACAGAGAGAGAGCAGGAGAGCACAGACAGGGGGAGCGGCAGAGGGAGAGGGAAAAGCAGGCCCCCTGCTGAGCAGGAAGCCTGATAGGGGCTAGATCCCAGAAACCTGGGATCATGACCGGAGCTGAAGGCAGACGCTTAACCAGCTGAGCCACACAGGCACCCTGGTACAGCTTTTAGATAGCAGAACTATGATTCAAAGTCAGGCATTTTGGCACTTAGGGACTTTCCTCTTCAACCTCTAGAAAGCTGAAGTCATTGAAACTTTTTCTTCCAAAAGAGAAATGTGTAAAAAAATAAAGGAAAACAAAACAACACAAAAAGGAAGGCAGGAAGAAAAGAAACAAAAAGAGCTTCCAGAATATGTCATAGGGTCATTCTCAGCATTGAATGTTACCTATATTGAGGATAAGAAGACAGTTTTTCTAGAGACTTACTAATCTACAGAAGAAAATAAGTCAAGGACCCTATGTAAGTGATAGGCAACTCATTTTTTCCTTCTAAAGAATAAACACCAGGTTTGTCATTCTTGTGCTTTTAATAGAAGATCAAATTGTAATTTTGATTTTTTTTGATAGTCTTTCATGTATGTTCAAATTTCTTTAGAATAGTTAAAAAGCTGCAGTTTAAAACTTAGCTCTGCTGTTTACTAATTGTTGAAACTTGGCTCTGATTTCTCAGAATTCTGTATTACTAATACCACATTGTTGTAATTATCAATAACCAGAAGCATCTTTTAAAAGATTTATTTGAGAGAGAGAAAGAGAGCGTGAGTGCATACACGAGCATGTTGGGGGAGGGGGAGGGAAAGAGACTCTCCAGCAGACTCTGCACTGAGCACAGAGCCTGATGTGGGGCTTGATCTCAGGACCCTTGAGATCATGAGATGAGCCAAAACCAAGAGTTAGACACTCAGCGGGCTGAGCCACCCAGGTGCCCACAGAAGCATTTTGTACACATAAATCACTTTGTTAATTTTTGCCTAATATCTTATAATTCATATTGAGTCATCAGTGTTCAATGTACATTCACCATATGTCACTATATTATAGATGCTGAAGAGACCACAGTGAAGTCAATGTGTCTAGTGTCTCAAAGCTTACAGTTTGGGGTATATGGAATGTCAAAATGTTGAGTCTCGGAAAGATTTCATTTAAAACCGTTTTAAAGGGGGAAATATTTTTCTGTTCACATTCATAATTCTTTTCATATTGGTAGCCAGAATAATTTTATGAAGGTGATGCAGTGATTGAATTGTACTGTGTTTGATATTTCTTGGGAACATATGAAATATTAAAGGGAGAGTCTCAAAGTTTTTGAGGAGCTAGAAGTATTTCAGCCATCTGTTAAATCACATTGTGTAGTGAAAAAATAGCCCTAATGTGATTAACTGTTAATTGCATTCATAATAATTTAAACTAATGGCTTATTTATTTTTTCAGGTAAAGAGCATGGTGCATCATTTATATTTTAATGATAAACTTGATGCACCAAGGAAAAGTCGTTTTCCAGAACGTTTCATGGATGACATTGCTGCTCTTGTCAGCACAATTGCTAGTGATATAGTTTCACGATTTCAGAAGGTAATGATAACTTTTTAAAAAATTAAATCTCTATAAAGCTCACATTATACTATCATACTTTTATATGTTTTTGCTTTTTATTCTGCTTTCCAGGACACAGAAATGGTTGAGAGACTCAACACAAGCCTTGCTTTCTTTCTCAATGATTTGTTGTCTGTTATGGATAGAGGATTTGTCTTTAGCCTTATTAAGACCTGCTATAAACAGGTAATGCATAACTAGTAATAATTAACAAATAATTTAAACACGGTGTTTGCTGTTTTTAGAGTTGCAGCTAAACAATCTTCAAGAACACACTCATATACTGATGTTTTTAAAAAGCAGCATTTTTCTTTTTAAAAAGGATTTATTTTCAGGAGGGGCAGAAGGAGAGGCTCTGAGAGAGAGAATCTCTGGGGCACCTGGGTGGCTTAGTCAGTTAAGCATCTGACTCTTGATTTTGGCTCAGGTCATGATCTCAGGGTCCTGGGATCGAGCCCCGTGTCAGGCTCCCTGCTGAGCTGGGAGTCTGCTTGTCTCCCTTTCCCCCTGGCCCTCCCCCTGCTGTCTCTCCCTCTCATTCTCTCTTAAATAAATAAATCTTTAAAAAAAGAAATAAAAGCAGAGTATTTTTATTAGTAAGGCAAAAATAAATTTCATTTGTTTTATGAGGACACAGTCCTATGGCAAGCTGATATCTGTACAGCTGACTTTTCCTTGGTTTTACTGGCCCAGTCATAACTCTTCGTTCCCATTCTGAAGATCATCAAGTCACTAGTCTAAATGTTAAGCAGCCCTGTGGGTGCCTGGGTGGCTCAGTCAGAAGAGCATGTGACTCTTGATCTCGGGTCTGTGAGTTTGAGCCCCCCATTGGGTGTAGAGATTACTAAAAAAAATAAACTTTTAAAACAATTTGGAAAAAAAATAAATGTAAAGCAACCCCCACGATGCCATGCAAGAGTACTAGTTACACTGAATGAGCAGCCAAATGAACTTTTTTGTATATTTATTGGGTGATTTTTATTTTTATTTATTTATTTATTTTTTTTAAAGATTTTATTTATTTATTTGAGAGAGAGAGAATGAGAGATAGAGAGCACAAGAGGGAAGAGGGTCAGAGGGAGAAGCCAACTCCCCGCTGAGCAGGGAGCCCGATGTGGGACTCGATCCTGGGACTCCAGGATCATGACCTGAGCCGAAGGCAGTCGCTTAACCAACTGAGCCACCCAGGCGCCCTGGGTGATTTTTAAAGCAGCTGCATTTAGCTGTATAGTTCTCCTAATGTAGACCTAGACATTGTAGAGTTTAAGATCATGGACAGATGCTTACCCAAATCCCCAGTGTCAGTCATTATGTTGCTTTTATTATTTTTTAAATTTACTTATTTTTTCCATTATGTTGCTTTTACTAAACTAAAAGCATCCTGGAACTTTTCTACAAAGAGCTGACTTTAGCTTAAAATTTTTATCAACTGATTAATGAAATGTGTCTTTTGGAAAACATTAGTTATTGGTCCTGATAGGCCATTTAGGTAATGAGCTGTATAATCATCCTAGAATTACCTTTTAAAGGAAGTTTAAAAATATGCAGCTCTTAGGGTCCTATCCCAGCATTATTGAGGAGTTTGGAATCATGGGGGTGGGGGGGTGGGCATGTGGGGGCACAGTGCTTGTGCAGCATTTCTGAGAATTGCTGGTCCACAGGCTCATTTCTGAGAATTACTGCTTTAGAATGCTGTTTGGCAGTCTAATATTTAGAATTTTGTAGATCTATCAGCTGCCTTTATTGTATGTTCCATTGATTGATTAATTGATTGATTTACTTCAGAGAGTGTGCATATGAGTGGGGGAGGGGACATACGGAGATGGGGGGGGAGAGACTCCTAAGCCGACTGTGCGCTGAGTACAAGCCCGATGTGGCGTTTGATCCCACAACCCTGAGATCATGACTTGAGCAGAAAGCAAGAGTTGGATGCTCAACCAGCTGATTCATCCGGGTGCCCCTGTATGTTCCTTTTAATAGAGAAGTTAAAACTACACATGGGCACTGACCCACCTGCAGATATTTGCAGCAGTATGTATTATTTTTCTTTCCCCCCAAAATTTCATGTTCTGTTGCTCCTCAAATCTTGTTGTTATTCTTCAAGCATTGATTTCCTGTGTTTGCCAAACACTGAGCTAGACCCTAGGGATGCCAAAGCTATTAAGTCAGTGTATATATGTCTCTTCAAAGTAGCTTATCATGTAGCTGGGTGAATAGACAAAGAGGTAATTATAAATACAGATTAACACAGCTGCTGCTTATCCAAAGAATGGATCAGTTCTTTTATGAAGTTAGTTTGGTGGTATACTTTTCCTTCATAAAGTGCATCTTTGAGAAGTGGAAGTATTAATCCTATATTGGAAATACAAAGAATATGACTTTTAGCCTAGTCAGTGGATTTGTAAATCTTAAATAGATCTTCTAGTTCCCCATTTTTTATTCTAGCAGTAACTCTGGAAGAAGTGGATACTGTTGTTTACACCACAAAACCCAAAACTGCCCACTAAATACTTCACCTGTCATTCTGGTGTTGGCTTAGAGAAATGATAAATTCAATTGGTGTTCTTTTATTTATGTAATGCTTACAAGGTATCTTCAAAGCTTTATTCATTACCAAATCCAAGTGTGCTGGTGTCCTTGAGACTGGATTTTCTGCGAATTGTCTGCAGCCATGAGCACTACGTTACATTGAACCTGCCCTGCAGCCTGCTTACTCCACCTGCATCACCATCACCTTCTGTTTCTTCTGCAACATCTCAGGTATGCAAAGTGTCTGAAAAAAATTTTTTATAGAGCTCACTTTTGTAAGAAAGCATTCTGAGCCCTGGAATAAATGATAAGAAAGACTGTTGAATAATAGCTGTGTGATAGGCTCCATAGTAAGTGCTTTATAAATATTATTTGCTCCTTAGAGTAATGCTAGGAAGTAAGTTCTATTATTTTCATTTTACATATGAAACACAGAAGAGTCATGAACTTAGCCAGGGTTACACAGTCATAGGTGGCAGAGCTAGACATTGACTCAAGGCACATGTTGACTTTATTCTAGAGCCCAAGGTCTTAACTACCATGTTGTACTCCTCTTACAGATTTATGCACATCCATGTGAGTGAATTCACTTAGGTAGGCCATTTCGTTGTTTTCACAAGTTGGGTTTTCTTGAAGCAGATGCAAGGTTGTCTTGAGTTTGGGATAGAAGATGTTTATTAGGGATCAGTACCTGTGGAAGGCAAAGAAGTGAAGCCTAATGTAGCAGAGAAAGAAGTCAAACTGTGGGGCAGTCCTGAGAAAGCCCTGCCTACTGCCCTTGTGCCTAGAAAACCCAAAGGAAACTAGGTGGTTGTTCATAGGGTTTTATTGGGTGGCAGCAGACTTCAACAGCTAGTAGTTTCTTTGGGGGGGGGGCGGAGGTTCCTTTTTTAAATGTAAATTCAGTTAATTAACATATTATTAGTTTCAGAGGTAGAGTTCAGTGATTCATCCGTTGCATAGAACACCCAGTGCTCATTCCATCACCCAGTTACCCCATCCCCCTACCCACCTCCCCTGCAGCAACCCTCAGCTTCTTTCCTATGCTTAAGAGTCTCTCATGGTTTGTCTGCCTCTCTGATTTCATCTTGTTTCATTCTTCCCAGTTTTTTGTTTTTTTTTTTTTTACTAACCAGAATCATGCTGTATGTATTGTTCTTTGGTGTGCTTGTTGGAGATGTTTTCAGCCTAGCTCATTCCTTTTATCCATTCTGTATTCTGCAGAAATAGTGTCACCTTTTGGGTTGCTTCATTCTGCTGTTATAATTATGCCCACTTTTGTGCAGAAACTTGAGCATAGGGGCTGGAATTTGAGGAGAAGAGTGCCAGTTTGAGCCCTTGGCAATCTGAGGTGAAGGCCTATTGACTTGGCATCGAGCAGGGGGCAGACCGTGCATGCTGACTCGGGCAAGAGGTTGGCTGGACTGGGAATTTGGGACCCACAGGCCAATGGCATCATGTATGACAGGGACGTGGCTGGTTTTGCTTTTAACTTTTGCTTTTCTGGGAAACTGTATCTCTCCTTCTATTCTAAATGAAAGCCTTGCTGGATAGAGTATTCTTGGCTGTAGATTTTTACCTTTGAGCAGCTGGAATTGATTGTGCCCTTCCCTTATGGCCTGCAGAGTTTCTGCTAAAAAACCCACTGATAGCCTTGTGGGGTTTCCTTTGTATGTCACTGCTTTCCTTTCTCTTTCTTGCCACTTTTTTTTTTATGATTTTATTTATTATTTATTTGATGGAGAGAGACACAGCAAGAGAGGGATCACAAGCAGGGGGAGTGGGAGAGGGAGAAGCAGGCTTTCCACGGAGCAGGGAGCCTGATACGGGACTCGATCCCAGGACCCTGGGATCATGACCTGAGCCGAAGGCAGACGCTTAATGACTGAGCCACCCAGGCGCCCTCACTTGCCACTTTTAAAATTCTCTCTTTATCACTGCTTTTGGCCATCTTATTTACTTTGTGTCTTTGTGCAGACCTCTTTGGGTTGGTTTTGTTGGGGGCTCTCTGTGCCTCCTGGATCTGGATTTCTCTGTCCTTCCCCAGATTCAGGAAGTTTTTAGCTATTATTTCTTCAGACAAATCTTCTGCCCCCTTTTCTTGCTCTTCTCCTTCTGGGATCCCTACCATGTGACTGTTAAGCTTGACAGTATCGCTGAGTTCCCCGGGTCTGTTCTCATTTTGCGTATTTTTTTTTCCCCTCTCATCTGCTCAGCTTGATTACTTTCCATTACTCTGTCCTCCAGGTGGCTGATCTGTTCTGCTTCCTCTCATTTGCTGTTTATTCCAGGTGGTCTATTTTTATTTCCATTTAGTGAGTCCAATAGCTCTAGTTGGTTCTTTTTTACGTCTCCTATCTCTTGGTGGAGGGTCTCATGGAGGTTCTGCACTCTTTTCTCAAGTCCAGTGAGTATCGTTATGAACATTACTTTAAATTCTCTATCAGACATATTACTTATCTCCATTTCGCTTAGGTCTCCTGCTCGCTCTGATTTTGTTCCACTCTTTCATTTGGGACATACTCCTCTGTCTCCTCATTCTATTTATTGCTGTATCTGTTTCTCTGTGTTAGGAAAGTCAGCTACGACTCCCACACTTGAAAGTAGTGGCTTTATGAAGAAAAGGTCCTGCAGCGCAATGTCTCCTTTTCACCAGAAAATGGTGCTTCAGGGGGGTGTCTCCTCTGTGTGTTGCTACAGGAGTGTCCTACCGTTGTGGCTGGGATGTGTTTGCCTTCAGTCCAGCCTGCGATGGCGCTCTGCCTGTTGTGGGCAGAGTCTGGTGCCCACGGTGTTAGTGGGCCGGTCTGGGGCTGGCTTGGGCTTGAGTTGAGTCAGAGCAGGTGTTTGCCACAGATGAAGTAGCACTAGACTGCAGGCACTTTCCCTGTGTTGTCCCCTGAGAAGCTTTTGTTGGTGGGTGGGGCCTGCAGTCTGACCAGGTGCCTGCCCCCAGACACTGCTGGGGTCACAGTCGGACGGGTGTGTGGTTATCGTCCCCTCTTCCTGGGGCAGGACTCACTCCGGAGCGGTGCTGGCCTTGTCTGGGCCGCGCACACACTGCCAGACTTATGGCACCACTTTGACGGGATCTTGCCAAGAGCAATTGGAGGGGGTGGATCTGCTTCGCTGTGGCCTCTTGTCTATGCCGGGCTGCGGAGAGTCTGTTCTGCCAGTTTTCAGGCTGCTTTCTGTGTTATTTATGCTGATGTGGGTTCTCTCTAGGCGGCCACGCAACAAGAGGTGAGCCCAGGGACGTCCTACTGCGCCACCTTCCCAGCAGCCTCTCAACAGCTAGTAGTTTCTGTCAGGACAGAAAGGGGTTATATCATAGCAATTATTTTGTTTCCTATCATACAGTTTGAGATAAAGAGATTTTCTGGTTTTAGTATCAGAGAAGCCTGGTTCTTCCCTCTAGTGAAACATTCTTTCCGCTCTGTAATTTCTGAGGCAGACAAGCTGCTTTCTTAATCTCTTCATGTTTAAAGTTATCTTAACTTTTTGTAATGTTGTTTTTGAGTTATTTAATTCCTGGATGTAATTCCCTAGCCTAGATCAATCTCAGATGCATGATAAAAAAATTTTTTTTAAACTTTACCTTGATTAGAAAACATGAGAGAGCACCCATAACTTTTCATTTTACTTTTACGAAAAATCTTATGGATTGGCGTATTTCACGTACTCTTTTACCTGGCTAGCATACGCTTCTTCCTGTAACAGATGAGGCTGTGTCTTCTGCTTTCTTCCCACATCCTCTGCCAAAGATGTGGCTATCCAGTGAAGAACAAATTAATCATAATATAGTTCCTAAAACCTTTAATGAAACACATTTGTTTATATCTAACTCCCTCTGAACATCTCATTCAGCCAAGAAGTTAATAGAATTCTTTCCATTCTCTTGCTCCCCTTGTTTTTTATCTAACTACATTAATTTCATTCTAATAGACGATAGAGACCTCACTCTTTCTGGGGGGAGGGTGCAAGAATAATCTTATATACTTATTAGGAAGATGATTTCTCTGTAGAGAAATCTGAAATCTGTTCTAAAAAACCTCACATGGATGGTCTTGAATATGAATTAGAGGGGGATGAGATTACAATCTTGAACTATATCTTGGGGAAATGCTATTTTGCAGTATTAAAAACTATGAGTGAATCACAAAATGATAGTAATTTTCTAAAGGTAGTATTTTCTCTGAAAAACAATTTTACTGGTATTTGGACTTTCTCTGGAAACCAGTAACTTTGACTATAAATATGTCTTTTGTACTCAGCAGTAAACGCATAATATATCATTTGGGTTTAGTTGCTTTTTTTCTCCTTTAGGGTATGATATTGAAACATTAAGTGGCTAAAAGAATAAAGAAAAGAAAGATGGAAAACTTTCAATCTGAGAAAAAAGAAATAGGAAATACACTTGGGGCGCCTGGGTGGCTCAGTCGGTTAAGCGTCTGCCTTCGGCTCAGGTCATGATCCCAGGGTCCTGGGATCAAGCCCCGCGTCGGGCTCCCTGCTCAGTGGGGAGCCTGCTTCTCCCTCTCTCTCTGCCTGCCGCTCTGCCTACTTGTGTTCTCTCTCTCTGTCAAATAAATAAATAAAATCTTAAAAGAAAAAAAAGAAAATACACTTGATCTTAGCCAAAAATCCGAGAAGCGATAGGAAATAGAAAATAATTAAAAGTGTTATTTCATCATAGTTTCCTATACCAAAAGTAAGAGCAGTTACTTTCTCCAATTTTAGTAATAGTAATGTAAAATAAACTACCCTGGGTGAAGTGTATCTTACTTTGAGATAATGCTCATACTGCATTTGTTGTAATGTTCTGTCTATAGGATGTTTTGTTGCACAGCTATTGTAGTTTTGTTCTATCTCACTCCCAAACAGAGTTCTGGATTTTCCACAAACATACAAGACCAGAAGATTGCAAATATGTTTGAATTATCTGTGCCTTTCCGCCAACAGCATTATTTGGCAGGACTTGTGTTAACAGAGCTGGCTGTCATTTTAGACCCTGATGCTGAAGGGTGAGTAGACTTATTTTGCCTTGGGAATAGCAATTTGCTTTTGGATAATGGGACAGAAGTATCGCACTTATATTCCTAAGAATCAAAAGAGTACTCTTTACTACTCTTCATCTACTTCTGTATTCACTAAGTTCCATACCCGTGTTATCTGCATTTCACTGATTTTAAGAAAGCCATTTTTTCATACTTCATCATCTCTGAACTTGAGGTTTGTTTTGAAATCAGTGGTGTATCATGGTTTATTTGATAGCATTTGTTTTTCCTTATTCATGGTTACAAAAAATATTTGTGAATATAAGTAGGTAGACTCTTAGATTTGTTGATACACAGTAGGCACATTTCAGTTGAGGAAAATGGACTAGTTTTCTATTCCTTGTAAGGAAAATTTATTGTTTGCCATTATACTGTGTAGCATTGTATTTCAAAATATGCCCTATAAACAAATATTCTTAGGTTTTAAGAATTTCCAAAGTTGTATACACTTGTACAGGATTTTTAGAAATTGATATAGTAAAGAAAGGGCATATTCTCTGATGATTTGAATTTATAGAAATAGCTTTAGTGTTGTGGTCTAGCATCCCTAGAGAGTACTTCTATCTTAATAATTGTTTTAAAAAAATCCATGTAATCATAAATCCTTTAGGTAATGGTCACTTTTAAAAAATCCTCCTAATAGGATCTTTTGGAGTTTTTTAAAAAGTTTTATTTAAATTCCAGTTAGTTAACATGCAGCACAATATTAGTCTCAGGTGTACAATAGAGTGATTTGACACTTCCATAACAATACCTGGTGCTCATCCCTGCAAGTGCTCTCCTTAACCCCCATCACCCATTTTACCCCTCCCCCCACCCCCCTCCCCTCCGGTCACCAGCAGTTTGTTCTCCATAGTTAAGAGTTAAGAGGCTGGGTTTTTTTGCTTA
The DNA here is from genome assembly GCF_037043125.1 of Eumetopias jubatus. Taxonomy (NCBI): domain Eukaryota; kingdom Metazoa; phylum Chordata; class Mammalia; order Carnivora; family Otariidae; genus Eumetopias; species Eumetopias jubatus. Next base: position 56,268,163 of record NW_028274810.1, read on the forward strand.
TCTCTTTTTTTCTTTGTTTGTTTTGTTTCATAAATTCCACATATGAGTAAAGTCATAGGGTATTTGTCTTTTTCTGATTGACTTATTTTGCTTAGCTTTATACCCTCTGGATCCATCCATGCTCTTGCAAATGGCAGGATTTCATTCTTTTTTATTGCTAATATTCCAGAGTGTGTGTGTGTGTGTGTGTGTGTGTGTGTGTGTGTGTGTGTGTGTACACCACATCTTCTTTATTCATCTGTTGATGGACACTTGGGTTGCTTCCATATTTTGGCTATTATAAATAATGCTACAATAAACATAAGGGTGCATATATAAATTTTTGAATTCGTGTTTTTGTATTTTTTGGGTAAAATCCAGACCTTTAAGATTTATTTATTAGAAAGTGCACATGTGTGCACAGGAGGTGGGGGCAGAGGGGGAGGGCGGGGAAGAGGAAAAGAATCCCAAGCAGACTGTGCTCAGCATAGAGCCCACTGTGGGGCTCGATCTCATGGCTCTGAGACCATGACCTGAGCCAAAACCAAGAGTAGGATCCTTAACCGACTGAGCCACCCAGGTGCCCCTACATCTGGACTTTTAATAATGGTCCTCAAAGCCCTGTTTAGCTGGCTCTTGGTCCTTTTGCCACTGTCTTCCCCCCCCACATACTAAAATCTAGCCATGCCGGTCCTTTTCTTCTGTTTCTTTAATACGTCGAACTCATTCCTACCTTACGGTATTTGCACTTGGATTTTTTTTTCTCCGCCTAACAGTGCTCATGTTACCCTAAGACTGTCATGTGCCCTGTGATTCTTCAGGTCTCCGCTCAGATAGCATCGTCTCAGGGAGGCTTTCACTGGCCACCCAATCAAAATGATAGCCACACTGCCCTGCCACAGTCATTCTTAAACATATATTTTTTCTTTTATTTTCCACAAAGCATTTCTCTGAAATTTGCTGCTTAATTTCTGTCTCTTCCCATTAGAACGTGATTTCATGAGAGCACACACTTTTATCTTTTTTGTTTGCTGTTGTACTTCCAATGCCTTAACATTTTGTCTGGCACAAGGTGGATAAATACACATTCATAAATAGATGTTAAGTCAGTGATATATGAGTAATTAACTTTGGGAGACTTACATCCCATCTCTAAATTTTATATTCTTTAGTGATATACAGATAAAATACAACATACATTGTCTTAGGTAAGTACTTGAGAGGAATGCTTTTCTTTTTACTTCATCTGCTTGCTAATAAGAATAACTCCTTGAGTGGCAGTAATATGTTTTAATATTGATCAAAGATTTGCTCTTTAGAAACTTTGATTATAGTTAAAAAATTAAGACTATGAAACAATATGATTAAATGCTGATTTTGTAGCGCATAATTCTATAGAAAATCAGTACCTTTACTGCATTTGTGACACTGAATTATTATTTTTGCGTCTGTGTTTCTCTCTGACAATAGCAAACTCTTTTAAGAACAGGGACAGTGTCTTATCCCTAACACTTAAAATAGGATATTGCAGGTCCTGCATAAACATATATTTAATAACATGTGATTGAGTAATGTAGACCTGTGAAAAGGCTTATAAAGATGATTGGGTAGAGCTTATTGGTAGGTTAGGGTCGGGCTGGTAGCTACACAGCTAAGGAATACACACCCGGGTTTGGGAGTCATCATTGGTAATGCAAAAATTCAGAAGGGAGAACATAAAAACCAAATGACCAGAATCTGAGACTTGGGTGAAATGAGAGAGAGAGTATGAGGACAGGGTGGGAACTATTTGGAGAAAAAATTGAGAAAAGATAAGATGACAGCGTCGAGTAGAGAACTGGAGAATAAAATCTGAGATATGTCAGTTAGATGTGGTTCTTGACGGTGTTTAAAAATACACTTTCTGAATAAAAATCTCAAAGGAAGAAGAAAGAATCTCCAGCTAGATTGCATATATAGCAATGTAAAGCGGCACATAAGATGAAGGGCTCTGGTTTCCAATCCCAGCTTTGAAATTGGCTATGTGATCTTAAAAGAAATAAGAGCTAGTATTTACCGAGGAAGGCAGTGTACAAGGCAGTGTGTTAATTAAGTATGTTACATAAATTATGCAACTTAATTCTTATAGCCACCTTATGAGGTAGGTAATTACCCTCTTACTGTAGGTAGGGAAACAGAGAAGGTAAGTAACTCTAAGAAATTATTTAGTTATTAAATAATGAAACTAGTACAGTGCCATGTTGTAAGCATTCAAAAACTGTTAGTTCCAAAGAAAGGGGGTAGATAGTAGGAAGTAAGTGGAAACAGCTGCTATGGACTGTACATTTAGGAAGTTTATTACTGGAGAAATTATTGTAATAGTTTATTACTCAGAGAGAGTATATAAGGTAGAAGAGACTAGTTTCAAGTGAACATGTGTTTTCAATATAGGAAAGGCTTATTTGAAAGAAGAGAAAATTTTAGTGAGGGGGGCATTGAAGCTGTTGAAGACGCGTGGGGTTCATTAAACATAATGGAGAAATTACTTTTTGAGAGAAGTACAACTTTTTCTGAGACAAAAGGAATGAGAGAGATAAATGTGGGGATGTGTTAAAGATCTGGGTAGAGCAAATTCAGAATGGCTTTTCTTCCCTAAAAATCAGAAGTCGGAGGTAAGATCTTTTTCTGAAGCGGATGGTGAGAGGCTGAAGGGGAGAATGAGGTGTGGAACTGCTGCCAGGTGTAGCCCTAAAGGCCTGTCGACGTTGGCCAAGTGTTTAATTAGAATAGTTGGCAGAGTCAAAGCACCTTCAATCCAAGAAGAGGCCAAAAAAAAAAAAAGTGATGTGTTTTAGCCCAGTTGAAACTCAGGGGATTGAACCTATAGAAGGTGTATGGCACAAACAAGGTAGATGAGCAAGGAAGTTGAGTTTAAATCCGAGAAGTCAAAGACAACCCCCCCAGCCTATGGACTGCATAATCCATCAAGTAGAGGATTTTTCTTTTAGAAAAAGGACATAAAAGTTTATTTTTGGCAAATGTGAAAAGATCTAATATGAAATAAAATTTGAAGCTACTTAAGATTTTTTTTTGCTTTAAAATATAACCATAACTGGTCTTAAGTTATTTAATATGAATATATACTAATAAGGAGTTAATATAAAAATAATTGAGATTTACTTTTAGGTGAATTTGTTTAGCATTTCTTTTTCCCCTCCATCTTTACTTTATACGGAGAGACATTTGTTAATTTCATAATGAGAAGCGTTTCATAGGAATACATGCAAATATGTGGCAAAGTTTAAGTTAAACAAAATTGATTCAGTACTGTGACTTACTGTTTGCTTTAAAGATATTAACTAATCTCTGTGACCTTAGTGCTGCTGCTGCTTCTTCATCTTCTTTTTAAATAGACTGTTTGGATTGCACAAGAAAGTCATCAATATGGTACACAATTTACTGTCCAGTCACGACTCAGACCCACGGTACTCTGACCCCCAGACAAAGGCGAGGGTGGCCATGTTGTATCTACCTCTGATTGGCATTATCATGGAAACTGTTCCTCAGCTCTATGACTTTACAGGTACTTCGTATATTTAAAACACGTCTTAAAGGAAATCTCAGTGTTGCAAAGTATTAGAAATATCTCGAGGCTAAAGATCTTATTTTAGGAAAAGAAATACAAGGAAATGTACACTGGCATAAATAAACTGTAAATATTTAACCATATTACTGAATGACTTTTGACTACATCAGAGAAATCACTGCAAGCTTTCCTCAAGTAGTTCTTACGATGAATTTTAAAATAATGATTTATAGCACTTCTGTACCTACCTATTAGAAAGTAGATTTTTGGTATGAGACTGTACTGTTCATCCCAAAAAATGTATATAAAAAAACAGGGCAGATGTCTCCCACCTTTAGTCTCTTTTATATTCATATATATATAATTGAAATTAATATTCACCTGAATAACAAAAATTAGGTTTTTGTTAACACTGGGCTAATAAGTTGAAGTTATGTTGCTTTTTAAAAACTAGAACTCACAAAGTTTTACTGTTCTTACTTTCCATATTTAGAATTTCTTGAATTCCTTCATTTGTCCTAAAGAAAACCCTGTAGTTTACATTTAAGAAAACATTTAAGAAAACAAAAACAGGGCGCCTGGGTGGCTCAGTCATTAAGCATCTGCCTTTGGCTCAGGTCATGATCCCGGGGTCCTGGGATTGAGCCCCACATCGGGCTCCCTGCTCTGCAGGAAACCTGCTTCTCCCTCTCCCACTCCCCCTGCTTATGTTCCCTCTCTTGCTGTGTCTCTCTCTGTCAAATAAATAAACAAAATCTTTAAAAACAAAAAAACATTTACTGAGTACCTATTACATATTAAGAACCTGAACAGAGCTGGTGATACAAAGATAACCAACTCTGTGTCTTTAAGGGACTGGTAGTTGAGTAGTTCAACTGGTATTTTGATTGCCAAAGTGGGCTTCCTAATCTGAAGGCAGAGATGTTTATATTATTATATCTTCTTTGACTAGCAACTTCTCTACAAAACTATAAATTGTTACTGTAGGAATGAGTTAATGTTTACTGTTTAAAATAAGAAAATCTAATGATAAATATTACTTCTTAACAGGCTTTTCTTTTAAAGAGTAATGGAGAATAGGGAATTGCATGCTCAATAACTGTTAATTAACCTAAATGGAAATTTGGTTGTTTATTTTGGGATTATTTGTTTTTCCAGAAACTCACAATCAACGAGGAAGACCAATTTGTATAGCCCCTGATGACTATGAAAGTGAGAGCGGAAGCATGATAAGCCAGACCGTTGCCATGGCAATTGCAGGAACATCAGTTCCTCAGCTAACAAGGCCTGGCAGCTTCCTCCTTACATCATCGGTAAGAACAACCTCCTGCAGAAGTTTTTTCTAGAAAGACAGATATTTACAAGGATGTACCCTTAAATAACATTGTTTATTAGCTGATGCAAGAGTACTCTTGAGTTTCATTTACTTTGTGGAAATATTAAGGTTCTGAGAATATTGCTTATCTTGTACTGAGTTGTTTTAAAAATTAATTCCTCAAGGTTTATGGTTGCTCTGTATTCCATCATTCAGAATTTTGGAAGTTACCTTATTATATATGGCCTATTTTCTTTATTTTCAAAATACATTTTGTTCTTCAACCCTAAGAAATATTTTCAGTTGTTTAGCAATTAAGAATATTTTTTTTAATCTCTGAAGATTTATACTGTTTCATGTTGAATAAAATCAATAGGTACTCTGCCCCTGTAATTTATGCCCCCTTAAAGAGGGAAGGATATGGGAGCAGAGAGGAAACAAACTGCCAGTAGAGCCAGATCAAGTTCTAAAAGACTTTCTTTCAGAAAAATGCGAGAGTACTTACGGAAGCTGTCCTGACAACTTCAAGTTTTATTGAGATAGTTTACATATCAAAAGACTCACCCATTTTAAGTGTACAGTGTCATGGTTTTTAATGTATTTACAAAGCTGTGTGGCCACCACCCCAGTCTAAGTTTAGAATATTTCCATCACCCCAAGAAGAATGCTTAGGCCTATTAAGAGCCACTCCCTATTTCCCCCCAGCCCTAGGCAGCAACTCACCTACTTTCTCTGTGTATCTGTATAGATTTGCCTATTCTGGACATTTCATATAAATGGAATTATACACTGTGATCTTTTGTGTCTGGCTTCTTTGACTACATGTAAAGTTTTTGAGTTTCAGCCACGTTGTAATGTGCATCAGCACATCTTATTTTTTTTCTTAATTGCCAAGTAATACTCTTTTGTATTGATATACCAGATTTTTATCCATTTGTCAGGCGATGAACCTTTGGATCCTTTCCAGTTTTGGGCTGTTAAGAATAATGCTGCTAACAACATTTGTGTACACATATGTTTTTATTTCTCTTAAGTAGATACATAGAAGTGGATTTGCTGGGTCATATGGTATCTCTCTGTGTAACATTTTCAGACACTTCTAAATTCTTTTAAAAGTGGCTTCCCCATTTTACATTCAGCAATAAAGGAAAAGTCCTGTTTCTCAAATCCTCACTAACACTTCTTACTCTCCTTTTTTCTTGTAACCACCTTGGTATAGAGTAGTATCTCATTGTGGTTTTGATTTGCATTTCCCTAATGTCTACTAATGTTGAGCATCTGTTCATTTGTTTATTGACACATCTTTTTTGTCTGTCTTATTTAGAGAAAAGTTCATCCATCTTCCTTGCCATTTTAGTATTGTGTTACTCATTTTCTTGTTATCAGGTTGAGAGAGTTCTTCATATATTCTGAGTACTAATCCCTTATCAGGTGATTTGCAAGTCTCTTCTCCCATTCTGTGTATTATCTTTTTGCTTTCTTCATGGTGTCTTTTGAAGTGCACAGGTTTTTAATTTTGCTGAATTCCAATTTATCAGTTTTCTTTTATCACTTGTACTTTATAAATTTTGTATGCATAATATCAAAAGTACATGCACAATTAAGGTATCGTAATAGAAGAAACAATAGTGTACCCACTACCCAGCTTCAGAAATAGAACATTGCAAATTCCTTGAAAGTTCCCAGTCTGCCCTCAATTCAGTCCCTGTCTCCGCCCAGAATGACCACTGTGGTCAATTTTGTTGACCTTCCTTTTCATTTTTTAAAGCTTTTCTTGTGTATAATATACTACATATTAAAAAGTACATGAAACATAAATGTACAAATTTACAAAATATTGTAAAATGAACACCTATGTAACCACCACTCAGGACAAAATATAGAATGTTGGCTGCCTTTCAGAAATCTCTAGCATGTTCTTCCCCACCACAGCTATCCACCAAGCCACCCTCTATCCTGACTAATGAAGTAATTGCTTAATTTTGCTTATAGTTTTATCATTCAACTTTGCACCCCTAAATACTGTAATTTAGTTTTGTTATATTTTTAATTTTCATCCATGTTATAAAATGTAGCTATAATTTACTGATTTTTATTTCTGTATGTCTTTAAATTGTCTATAGATTAATTTATTTACCTCTTCTAGGCTTAGATGCATAAATGGCTTCTGGTCTTTGGTTATTTGAAATAGTAATCCTATAGATTTCTTTACATGTATGGTATGTGTGTATGTGTGTATATATGCTTTTATTTAGGTTATTTCCTAGGAGTAGAATTTGCTGGGTTATAGAATATGTATGTATCTTTATACCAGATATACCTGGGTATTTTTCCAAAGGGTTTATCTCAATTTATACTTTACCTACAGTATGAGAGTTCCCATTCTTTCACATGTTCATCAGCATTTAGATTTTTTCAGACTTGAAAATTTTTGTCAAGCTGGTAATTTATAGTTGTATCTCATTTCAGTTTTCGTTTTCCTGATGCCTTATGAGGGTATGCACTTCTTTATATACATGTTGGCCTTTTGAATTTTCTCTTTTGAGGTTCTAGAGTTTTTCCCATTTGCCATTTGGTTGTCTGCCTTTGTTTATGATTTGTATGAGTTTATTTCTGGATCAAGCCCATTGTCAGTTATAAGTGGTTCAAATATTTCTTGTGTGTGTGTGTGTGTGTGTGTGTGTGTGTGTCTTGCCTTTATCACATACTTAATGGTGAATTTGGTGATTAGAGTGTCTTACTTAAAACACTTAAATTTGTCAGTCTTTTTTTTTCCTTTACAGCTAGTGTTTTTTGTATCTTTAAAATTTTTTTCCCTATTCCAAGATTTTGAAAATATTTCCTATGTTATTTTTTAAATGCTTTTTTGTTCTTTTATATTTAATCCTAAAATCTACCTGGAATTTTTTATGAACAGTAGAATCTGGGGATTCGGGTTTGTTCGTTCGTTCATTCATTCATTCATTCATTCACTTATACCGAATTATTGCAGCACTGTTTATTAAAAGATTATTTGGCCTACTCCTCTAGAGTCCTACCTCAGTATGGTCTATCATGTAGAAAAAGTCCTCATGCATATAAAAAAAATTTGTCTTTCTACATAAATTTTAGAATCAGCTTATGCTGTTCCACTAAAGAAACAAAAAACAGTGAGCCTGTGGGGATTTTGGTTGAGATTATAATGAGTCTATGGATCAGTTTTGGTGAAAATTGATATTAAATCTCTTAATCCTTGAATATGATAGATCTCCCCATTATTTAGGTCTTCTTTAACATCTATGAATATATAAACTTTTATAGGTTTCATTTTTTAGAAATATTTTATTCATTTGAGAGACAGATTACAAGCAGGGAGAGAGGCAGAGGCAGAGGGAGAGGGAGAAGCAGACTCCCCACTGAGCAGGGAGCCTGATGTGGGCTCAATCCCAGGACCTGGAGATCACAACCTGAGCCTACGGAAGACGCTTATCCATCTGAGCCACCCAGGATCCCCTATGGTTTTCACTAAAGAAGCCTAGTACATCTTTTATAGTTGTGGTTTTGGTCCTTGTTTTTATAATATTATAAGATTTAAATAATACATACAATTATATGTAATCTTATAAATGTCATCTTTTTCGAAAATTCTTTTTTCCAACTGTTGATTAATTTTTGTGGAAATAGAATGAATTTTATACAGTGATGCTTATTTCCAGCAGAATTGCCAAACTAATAACATATGTATAGATTTTTTTTCTACATACACAATCCTATCATCTGTGAATAATGGCAGTTTGTTCCTTACTTTCAAGTTTTTTTCATAACTTGTTTTCCTGGCTAGAACTTCCAGTACGGTTGTTAAATTCAAGTGGCAATAGCTGGCATCCTTAATGGGGGAAACTTGCAACATTTCATTCTTACACATATGTGGTATAGTTTTGGGGGGATTTTTTGGTTTTGGGTTTTTTTTTAAACTCTCCTTTGTTACAATATGGAAGTCTTCTTTCTGTTCCTGGTTTGCTAAGAGTTTTATTTTTTAATTATGAATAGGTGAGTTTTATTATGCTTCCTTTGAATCCATTGAGACGCTCATGTTATTTTGCTTTTAAATCTTTTACTGTGACCTCTTTCAATTGATTTTCTAATGTTAAATCTACCTTCAATTGCCAAATTAAACTGATTTTTTTCCAGGATTGTATATTAATGGATTTTGTGTGCTGTAATAATGATCTTTACAGGTTTTGGAATCAGGGTTAGGTCAGCCAATTTAAATTTAAAAGGGAGTTTACCCTTTTATTCTGTTCTCTGTGAGGACTTGTTTAAAATTGCAGTTATTTCTTACTGGAATATTTGGAGAACCTGTGGGTGATGCCATCTGTACTTGTAGTTTTCTTTTTTGAAAGTTTAAAAATTACTGATTTAATTTCTTTAATGACTATAATACTGTTCAAGTTTTCTATTTCCTTTTACACTGATTTTTGTAAATTTTACTCTAGTAGAAATTAAAATTTATTGGCACACAAAGTTCAGATATCTTCTACAATCTTTTTAAAGTCTGTGCCATCTGTAGTAGAGATAAGTGGTTTCATTTCTTTGACGGGCTTTTTGTACCTTTTGTCTTATATCAGTCTCAACAGAAATTTGTGTATATCTTTAGTCTTTATAAAAACCAGTTTGGGGGCATGTTGATCCTCCCTTTTGATTATTTATCTTCTTTATTTACTGTCTTCTATTTTCGGATTTATATTGTTCTTTTTCTAACTTCTTGAGATGGCTGCTTAACTCACTAATTTTCATCATTTCTTCTTTGGTACATATTATAAGCCTGTACATTTTCCTTTAATTATTGTTTTAGTTACATGCCACAGCTTATATGTAGCATTTTTATTATTTAGTTCAAAAATATATCTAAATTGCATTATGATTTTTTTTAGAATTTTAGGCTGTAAGTTTTTGTTTTAAAATATCTAGTCATACATGAACAGACGTTTCTCCAAAGAAGACCTACAAATGGCCAACAGACACATGAAAAAATGCTCAACATCACTTGGCATCAGAGAAATCAGATGTTGGTGAGGATGCAGAGAAAGGGGAACCCTCTTACGCTGTTGGTGGTAATGCAAGCTGGTGCAGCCACTCTGGAAAACATGGAGGTTCCTCAAAAAGTTAAAAGTAGAGCTACCCCACCAATTGCACTACTAGATATTTATCAAGAGGATACAAACATAGTGATTCAAAAGGGCCCATGCACCCCAATGTTTATAGCAGCAATGTCCACAATAGCCAAACTATGGAAAGAGCCCACATGTCCATTGACAGATGAATGGATAAAGAAGTTGTGTACACACACACACACACACACACACACACACACACACTGGACTATTACTCAACCATCAAAAAGAATGAAATCTTGCCATTTGCAATGAAATGGATGGAACTAGAGAGTTTTATGCTAAGCAAAATGAGTCAGAAAAACAAATACATGATTTCAGTCATGTGGAATTTAAGAAACAAAAACAGATGAACCTAGGGGAAGGGAGGGGGAAAAATAAGATGAAAACGGAGAGGGAGGAAAATCATAAGAAACTCTTTAACAATAGGAAAAACCTGAGGGTTACTGGAGGGGAGGTAGGTGGGAGGATGGGGTAATTAGGTGTGATGGTCATTAAGGAGGACACTTGATATAATGAGCACTGGGTGTTGTATGCAACTGATGAATCACTAAATTCTACCCCTGAAACTAATAATGCAGTATATGTTTACTAAATTGAATTTAAATAAAAAATTTTTAAAAAGTTCTAGTCATAGGGTGGGGCGCCTGGGTGGCTCAGTCAGATAAGCATCCAACTTTTGATTTTAGCTCAGGTCATGATCGCAGGGTTGTGAGATCGAACCCCACATCAGGCTCTGTGGTGGCAGAATATAGAGCCTGCTTAAGATTTGATCTCTCCCTCTGCAGCCCCATATTTATTTATTTATTTGTGTGTGTGTGTGTGTGTGTGTGTGTGTGTGTGTGTGTGTAGTCAGGAAAATTTTTCATAATCCCCATGTTTCTGATTTTGGCCTGATTTTATAATCAGAGAACTTTGTGTAATTTCACTTATATTTGTAGTAACTGGTTTTATGGTCTTGTATATAGTCAGTTTTTGCAAATAGCTCGTGTATTTGAAAATGCATATTCTTCATTGTCCTATATTTGTCCATTATACCTATTATTTCAAATTTATTAATCTTATTGTTTAAACCTTTTTTTTCTTTTTACTGAATTCTGTCTGCTTCTTCTAATACCCCCCCACTACAATCATGTTTTTTTTTTTAATAACTTGTCATTTTGTCAGGTTTAGTTTCCTTTGAGGTCTTACTATGAACTTTACATTTTTTGATGGATTGCATCTTTTATCAACATGAACTGTAGTACTTTTTTTTTCTTTTTGCCTTCAAGTCTGCTTTTGTATATTAGTATAGTTATGCTAGGTTTCTTCTGAGATATGAGTTTTTCCACCCTTTACTCTCAACATTTTTTTCTTATGTTTTAAATGTTTGAAACTTATGTTTTGGATGTCTTTTATAAGTAGCATGTAGTTAGATTTTGTTTTAAATTTTTAAAATCTGCTTATTTTTGTCTCACTAGAGTTTTTTAAAATCCATTTAATTTAGTATAACTAAATTTAATGTGAATTTAATGTACTTAACATTTTAAATTTTACTTCATATTGTCCCATCCCTTCTGTCTCTTTTGTCTCCTTTATTGTCTTATATTTTTTTTCTCCTTCCGTTTTTTTCCTCATTTTACTTTTTCCTTTCTACTAGTTTGGAAGTTAAACATTGTTTGTATTCTTTTTGTGATTGTATTACAAATCACAGTATGCTTCCTTGAATTAAAGCCCACTCTAATTTAATCATTACCTTTACCTTCACATTGGTTAATAGAAGGCTCTCAGAACAGGTTGCCAATTTATTTACCTTTCTCCCTACTTAAATGCTATTTTCAGGCATTTTTAATTGTATATATCATTAAACTTCACAAAACATTGTTACTACTTTTATGGCTATAGAAATTTAATTATCATTTAGATTTGTCCATGTGTTCACCACTGTATTTGCTCTTTTCCCAAATTTGTAACCTTTCATAAGAAATATTTTTCTTCTTTTTGAAATATATCCTTTAGAATTTTCTGTGCTATGGTGATGAGCTCTGTGTTTCCTTGAAAAATGTGTGACCTTCATTCTTAAGGTTTTTGTTTTTTTGAAATAGCATCTGAGTTTCCTGTTTTCTTCCAGCATGCTAAGGACATTGTCTCTACTGTGTTCTCATTTCCATTGCTGATTTTTCCCCCTCTTCTTTATGATATTCTCCCTAGAACTGGTCTTCTGTGGTTTCTCTCTGTTCCATCTAGTTTTGAATATTTATCCTGCTTGGTATTTTTTGGACTTCTTAAATCAGTGGTTCAGCATCTTTCTTCAGTTCTATGAAATTCTCAATTATTTATGCCCAAATATGTCCTCTTCTCCATTCTGTCTCTCCCCTTTTTGCATTCCAGTTCAACATACGTTAGTCTTCTTTATCTCATCCTCTGTGTCTCTGCTCTTGTTCTGTGTAGCCCCTCTTTTTGTTGACCTGTGCTTCGTGCTGGGTTGTTTCTTTTGATCTATCTTCCAGTTTATTAGTTCTCTCCTTAGCTGTATCTAATATTACATTAAACCAATCCATTGGGTTCTTAATTCAGTTATTGTATAATTTGGCTAAGTGAATTTAGGTGAATTCACTTACATGTGCACGGATCCATAAGAGGTAGTGAACATAGATAAGTGCTCAATCTCTCTCTAGAGCCACACTTTCTGCATTTGAGTCTTGGTCCCACTCTTTACTGCAAAATACCTGTACAAAATACTTCTTGGTGTCTTGGTTTTCTTGCCTATAAGATGGTTTAAGTAATAATATTCATCTCTTTGGATGGGTGCGAGGAATAAATAAGTTCATATGCATAAAGTTTTCAGTACAGTGAAGAGCACAGAGTAAGCATCATACAAGAGTCAGCTGCCATCATTTTCATCATCCCGGACAGCAGAGGGATTAGGGTGGTAGTTGAGATCATGACACCAGCGGTTAAGTACTTCCTTTGTCTTTTTCTCTCAACATCCCTTCCACTGCTTTCTTATTATTTAGTATATTTACTTCACCAAATATTAGAATGTAGTGTAATAGAAAAATATAGAAGAATATGAGATTTGGTGTCCGGTTAACCTGGACTAAAATCCTGGCTTACTTTCTAGCTTTTCATTTCCTTACCTGTAAACTAGAAATAACCGTAGTTAGTACCATCTCATAAAATCATTGTGAGCATTAAACATGAAAAAAATGATTGGCATAGTGCCTGGCACATTTCAAATTTTGTTATGTTTTGTCATCATTGTCATCGTTATTGTCATCCTGTATTCTTGTCTGTAAAACTGAGATGATACAACTCACTTGGTAATATTGTTGGAGGATGGAATGAAATAACGTATGGAAAGAGCTTAGCATGATGACTGGAGCAGAATAAATACAGAATAAATGGTATTGTAGACAAGTTTTTATTCTTAGTTTTCCATTTATGTTTCACATACTGTATACAATTGCAGACTGAAGACTGAAAATAGCACCTTCACCTTATCTGCTCTAACAGTGGCCCTTGAGAGGAAACTGTGGTTCTCTAAACCTGATCAACATTTTTTTTATTACTTTCTATTCTTATATCACTTTTACTGAGTGCTTTTTTCCTTTAACCATATTACATCAAACATGATGAAAATAGATACATTAGTTTTAATAATAGGATCTTTTAGCTTTGTCCCTTGATGTTTATTTATTGTCTGCTGGAAGCACTACCATAAATTAAAACAATCTTTCAATCCCGGGAAAAGTTTATTAAAATTCAGGACCTTAAGTTTAAAGTTCTCTGTGACTTATTCAGGTATTGTCTAAATCAAACGGTGGGGCTTTTTTAAAAGATTTTATTTATCAGAGAGAGAGAGGGAGAGAAAGAGAGAGCCTGATCTCACAAGTGGGGGGAGGGGCAGAGGGAGAAGGAGAAGCAGGCTTCCCACTGAGCAGGGAGCCTGAGGCAGTTGTTGATCCCAGGACCCTGAGATCATGACCTGAACCAAAGGCAGACGCTTAACCGACTGAGCCACCCAGGTGCCTCTTCAAATGGTTCTTTATAAATATTTGCTTTTTTAAGCAATTTTTGTTTTATTGTATTTAGAAGAAAACACCTAACAACCCCCCAGAAGAAACGGCCATTGATCATTCTGTCTCATTCTACTATTCTTTATTTTCAGAGTGGCAGGCAACACACTACCTTTTCGGCAGAATCCAGTCGGAGCCTTTTGATTTGTCTACTTTGGGTTCTCAAGAATGCAGATGAGACAGTTCTACAAAAGTGGTTTACAGATCTCTCAGTCCTACAGCTAAACCGGCTACTAGATTTGCTTTATCTCTGTGTATCTTGCTTTGAGTACAAAGTAAGTGATCACTATGCCATTGCAGAGAAGAATGAGAAAGCAAACATCATGTGGAAAAGGAAGAACAAAAGTTCCTCAATGTCTCTTCTTTTCTAATGTTTAAATTTTAGGGAAAGAAAGTATTTGAAAGAATGAATAGTTTGACCTTTAAGAAATCAAAAGACATGAGAGCAAAGCTTGAAGAAGCTATTCTTGGGAGCATAGGTGCTAGGCAAGAAATGGTGCGCCGAAGCCGAGGACAGCTTGGTACGTACACAGTATCTTCTCCTGGTGAGAATTTTTTCAGTTTCCTTGAACTATATATTATAGTGATCATTGTTGCGAGTCTTCAAAGATTCTACACTTTTTTAAGTGTTTTTCATTTTTTGTTTGTTTGTTTTAGAAAGGAAGGGGGGTGAGGAGCAGAGGGAGGATGGAATCTTAAGCAGGCTCCACACATGGAGCCTGATGCAGGGCTTGATCTCACAATCATGAGATCGTCACCTGAGCTGTAATGAGGAGTCAGATGCTTAACTGACTGAGCCACCCAGGCGCCCCTTAAAAAGTGTTTTAAATGAAACGGTGAATTTACTTGAGTAACCACTTCTTTGTAGGAATTCAATTTAGAGTTCTAAACAGGGTGAGCATATTTCCTGAGTTGTTCTGGAGAGTCCCGGTTTATTACTGTTGCCCTTGTGTGATTATTAATAGCACCCCTCCCCCCTTTTAAGACTTTTCAAAAGCAGTTTTAGGTTCACAGCAAAACTGAGCTAACAGTACAGAGATTTCCCGTATACTCCCTAACACACATGCATTGCCTTCCCCGCTGTCGATATCCCCTGCCAGAGTGATGACTTGTTAAACTTGGTACAGAACCAGCACTGACACATCATTATCATCTAAAGGCCATAGTTGACATTATGGTTCAGTCTTAGTGTCATACTTTCTACATAGCATCATTTTTTACTGTTAAAAATTTCCTATTTGGCACAGTAAATTAAAATACCCAGTATTTAAGGGAAATATATTGTCCATCAGACTCAAATATCAGAGAGAGAAACAGGTTAATAGCATTTGAGGCCTGTTTTCTAATCCCAAGTACTGCTATCCATTAGCCATATAACCTTGGCCAAGCCACTTAATCTCACTTTCCTTTTCCTTATCCACTTGTGATTGTTTTGAGAACTTAGAAGGTAGTTTAACTAACTGATCTTATCGTATTTGTAGTGACTGTGTGTGTAAACATTTCCTAAATTCTAAAGTGACAAATAATAGTGTTGCTGAGAGCTCCTTAAGGTCAGGGACATGGTTTAGTCATCTGTGTATATGACACATGCTAATAGGTCAATATATATTTTATGCACATTTACGTGAATTTTTTTTTTAAAGATTTTATTTATTTATTTGACAGAGAAAGACACAGCGAGAGAGGGAACACAAGCAGGGGGAGTGGGAGAGGGAGAAGCAGGCCTCCCGCCGAGCAGGGAGCCCGATTTGGGGCTCAATCCCAGGACCCTGGGATCATGACCTGAGCCAAAGGCAGACGCTTAACGACTGAGCCACCCAGGCGCCCTACATGAATATTTTTAAGGTTTTCTGATAGACCATGAACACATAAACACGTAGACATCATTTATCTATGTAAACTTAAATATCTTTTATATGCTATCCAGTATATTTGGAATTTCATAAGAATACAAAACCTTTGCCTTTGGAATTAAGAGAACCATTTTTTTTTTCACTTTGAATTTATATACAGTCTAAAGTGTACTTAACAGATTTTCTTTTAACTCCTTTATTACATACAACAACCCTCTAAAATATGAAAATGAACTTTTATTTAGGTCATTTAATTATCACCAAAATCTAATGAATGATTATCCCTACCTTTAAGTTAAAGAAAATGAAACTCACCAGAGGTAAATAACTTGCCTAAGATCATAAACTAAGTGACAAAACCAGGCTCTTTTGACTTCCAGTGTAGTGCTCTATATTATACCACAGCTCTTTCTAAGGTTTAATGTCAGAGAGAGTGGAACTGTTAAGTGTATGTTACGTTTTTAAGCCTGTGGCCTTAGGACAGCTATCTTTGAATATAAGAATTGAAGTTCTCTATGTGGAATCTAAAATAAATAAATGAATAAATTCATAGATACAGAGAATGGATAGGTGGTTGCCCTGGGTGTGGGGCGAGGGATGGGCAGAGTGGATGGAGGAGGTCAAGCGGTATAGACTTCTGGTTATAAAACACATAAGTACTAGGGATGTAATGTACAGCATGGTGCCTACAGTTAATACTGCATGGTATGTTTCAAAGTTACTAAGAGAGTATGTCTTAAGGTCTCATCATAAGAAATTATGTGTGGTGATGATGTTAACTAGATTTATAGTAGTGATCATTTCATACATATATTGAATCATGCACCTGAAACTAAAATAATGTTATATGTCAATTAATCTTATTTTTTTTTAAAGATTTTACTTATTTATTTGACAGAGAGAGACACAATGAGAGAGGGAACACAAGCAGCAGGAGTGAGAGAGGGAGAAACGGGCTTGCTGTGGAGCAGGGAGCCCGATGCAGGGCTCGATCCCAGGACCCTGGGATCATGACCTGAGCCGAAGGCAGACACTTAACGATTGAGCCACCCAGGCACCCAGTCTGATTTTTTTTTTTAATTAAAGTTCTTAGAAAAGTTAAGCCTTTGCGATTCTTATTTATATTTGGACATACAAGTTATGTCACCTAATGATAGATATTCTTAGCTAAGAGATGAGAGAGAATTTCCTGGGGGAGAAAAAGTTAATGATGAAAATGTAAATAGATCCCAGATAATCAGTTTTGTTAACTGTGTAAAGATAGGCATATATTTTTTTGTTTTCTTTTACAGAATTTTTTGAAGATACAGATTTCACAATAAAAAAAAAGGGAGATAAGGGAAGGGAGAGAAAGCAGAAGAAATATCCCAGACATGTCCTTTATTGTGTGGCAGATTTGTCTCATTATTTTTAAAATTTCTATTTGAACTCTGAATTTTTACCTTTTTTTTTTCCATCCTCCTAAACAATTTTAAGTCTTGGGTTTTTCTTTTTCTTTTTTTTTTTTTTTAAGATTTTATTTATTTATTTGACAGAGAGAGACAGCAAGAGAGGGAACACAAGCAGGGGGAGTGGGGGAGGGAGAAGCAGGCTTCCCACGGAGCAGGGAGCCCGATGCGGGGCTCAATCCCAGGACCCTGGGATCATGACCTGAGCCGAAGGCAGACGCTTAACCGACTGAGACACCCAGGCACCCCAACTCTTGGGTTTTTCAAAAAGGAGCATTAGTTTTCTAGCTGAAGGTCTGAAATCATGGCTGATTCCATCATTTAGGTGTGTATCTCTCCACAATTCTAAATGCCTTCTTCATTTCTGTTGAATTTGTGTGAACAAGTTCTGTTGCTGCTACCCCTTATGGGAGCCCCCAGCATTCAGTTTGCTTTCCATCCCAGAAACTTTGGGAGAAGACCCCCATCTTTCTCCTATCCTGCCTTCTGTGGACCAAAGGAAGTAATTACTTTAGGAATCCTTCTATTTTGTTTATATATTAAACAAAAACTTTTTGAGCTCTCAGTATTGCCAGACGCATCGTCAACCCCGAACATAAAAGGGTGAACAAAATAGGCATAATCTCCATTCTTAAGTAGCTTAAATTCTTGTGATCCTAAGTGCTAATGGAGAGAAATACAGCCAATTAAGAGGAAAAAAGTGTTGGAGAGGGACGTGTGGGTGGCTCAGTCAGTTCACCGTCTGCCTTTGGCTCAGGTCATGATCTTGGGGTCCTGGGATTGGGGCCCGCCCCACCTCGTCTGGCTCCCTTCTCAGTGGGGATCCTGCTTCTCCCTCGCCCTTTCTGCCCCTCCTCCCTGCTCACGCTCTTTCTCTCTCTCTTAAATGAATAAATAAAATCTTTTAAAAAAGAAAAAAATGTGTTGGAGAGTTGGGGAAGACCTTTCTATGGAGATTATGAATGACTGGCCAGTGAAAATTTGTGGGAAGAACAATCACATAAGAGGACCAATAACTATTGTGGAGGTCCTCAATCAGGAGCATGTAGAGGGAGATTATATATACAGAGAACACACAGAATGACTGTGGTGGTGTACGCAGGAAGGAGAGTGGTTGAATGTAAGGTCTTACCACGTGGGTCCTTATAAGTCATTGTTTAGGTTTTGCGAAAATCTGTGTTAAGAAAGTTTGCTTATATAAAAGGGAGCTTGTTTTTTAATATTACACGTAACAAATAGATTTCTTCTATAACTTTTTTTTAAATTTTAATAAAAAGTACTCTTGTTAGTTTTTTCCACTTGTGCTGAAGATAAAATGACTATATATAAAGTTAGCATTGTGCAGTATTTCTTATAAGTTGCAAATATACTTATAGGTGGTCCAAATGAAATAACATTTTGAAAATGGTTTTGAAATTTATTTGACAGAGAGAAGCCCATCTGGAAGTGCCTTTGGAAGTCAAGAAAATCTGAGGTGGAGAAAGGATATGACTCACTGGCGTCAAAACACTGAGAAGCTTGACAAGTAATATAACTTTCTATTTTATGTTACTGATGGGCTTGTTGGATTTCAAATGCAGGATGAAAATCACTAATTTTAGTGTTGTTTTTTATATATTAGGTATTCAAATCTTAGACAACAAAATACTTATATTTAGTTTTTAAATTTTAGATTAAAAAAGATTTGGGGGAAGAATTTTTCATGTGGTATAGTAAAGCAAAATGTTACCCATTTTGTTTCCAACAAATGTGTCTAAATATCCGCCTTTGAATTATTCTGTAATAATTTTTTAATGTATTTTGGGAGTCACAGTGAACTAAATATTTCCAGGTCACCAACAGTTATAAAGCTAATCTTTGCCCTCTTGGAGCTTAAAATATAATTAAAGAAAGACAGAATACTTCAGGTCTTCTGTTTTTAGCATGAGGTAAATAGGTACACTGACTGACCCTACTGCCAAAAACAACTAAAAATGTACTTCACTGATTCTGGGATCTTAAAGGGCTGTACCATTGGTGTAGGGGAAACTAGAAGTAAACCCTTCTCACTGCCTAGGTGACCTCGGGTAAAATTGGTTGGCTTGAAATGTGGCATTGAGTCAAGGGTCTAAAATTTTTCTCTTGAGAATTTGTAATTACAAGTTAACCCTCAAGTAGGTTGACTGGCCCAATAAACTCTGAGAATATGGTGACCAACTCATTCCTGTTTACCAAGTATACCCATGTTCATATCCCAGGGAATCCCACAGTCCTGTCCTAAAGCAAACCAGGATGCTTGGTCACCCTACGTAAGAATTATCTTGAGACCAGGCTTTAGAGGATTTTCACAGATAAACTTGCGGAAATACTAGCTCACAGACCGTAGCATTATAAACCATAGGAAGGACTGTCTTGTGCAAGCCAGCAGAGAGCAAGTCACAGACTCAGTTCCATATAGATGAGCATTTGGATTACAAGAAACTGTCTTAGTCTCTGCAGGCTGCTGTAACAAAATAGAACACACTGCGTTGCTTATAAACAACAGAAATTTATTTCTGACATTTCTGGTGGCTGGGAAGTTCAAGAGTATTTCTGATACAAAATATTGAGAATTTAGATGATAATTTAGAAAAAAATAAGTACTTTCATCTTAAATAAATTGAAAATCCTTGAAATGGTAAGATGAGCACTAAACATTTTGAGTGTTGCTTTACATGAAGCAACCCTATATCCAAGCCCACATAGCACCACCTAGTGTCAGTGCCGTTCAGAATAAAACAGTGTCCTGTGTTTGCTACATCTCTGAAAGCTAAAAATTTATGCTTTCAGTGGTATTGTGGGACTGTAATGGGGTGAGAAAATATGTACTGACATGGTTGACAAAATGCAGGGTAAAAGAAAACACTTCTTATTGTGTAAAATATTGTCTTTTTATTCTCATAATTTTTCTTTCAGGCAAATATTGAAAAATGGTTCCAAGTTTTTTTCTATGAATCTTAAAACTTAAGTCTTTTTTGCATAGTGGTTCTATGTAAATGTACTTTCTTATAATATTTTATATTAGATCAAGAGCAGAGATTGAGCATGAAGCACTGATTGATGGAAATCTGGCTACTGAAGCAAACCTAATCATTTTGGATACATTAGAGATTGTTGTCCAGGTAAGATACAAACGAGGAATGTCAAGTATAGACTTGGCAAATTGGGATTGTGCAAAAAGTATTTATTGAGCCATACAATTACATTAAAATATCGGTAGTTCATAAAAATTTTTTTCTTTTTTTCTCACTTAAATTCTATTCTTTTTTTTTTTTTAAAGATTTCATTTATTTATTTTTTTGACAGACACAGCAAGAGAGGGAACACAAGCAGGGGGGTGGGAGAGGGAGAACAGGCTTCCCACGAAGTGGGGAGCCGGATGCGGGGCTCGATCCCAGGACCCTGGGATCATGACCTGAGCGGAAGGCAGACGCTTAATGACTAATCCACCCAGGCGACCCCTGTTCATTCTTTTTCCCCCTATTCTTCCCTTATTCAAATCCTGCTCAGCTTCTTTTCCCTGATGTTCTCCTAGATCTTATGTTGTCCTTATCCTGTTTCTTAAAAACTGTTTTCTTATATTCTGTCTCCCTAACCAAATTGCAGGTATATCTCCATTTTTTAAATCTGTTTTTAAATTGCAGACAGTTTCTGTAACAGAATCCAAAGAGAGCATCCTTGGTGGGGTACTGAAAGTCTTACTGCATAGCATGGCCTGTAACCAAAGTGCAGTTTATCTACAACACTGTTTTGCTACACAGAGAGCCCTGGTTTCAAAGGTAGGTCATTTTTGAACGTGCAGTCTTCCCAGACTTTGCTTTCTCTTTTTATGTTTTGTAAGATCATCTAACACAGTCGTTGGTTAATATATTTATAGTTAACATTTTAATAATAGCCTGAGACCCACGATTCATCTTTGCCTCTTTTCTACTGTTGCCTTTTGTAATTTCTTTCTTATTTGGATCACCCTTAACCAGTTTTGGGTTTAAAAAAACAGTAGTTTTGTTGTGGAGAAGGGCCCCAAATTAATAACTAATTGAAAATGTGGGGCTTTCCTTGTTTTCTCTTTATCTCATTCTGTCTGTTCCTTATTAATTTGATTTGTTATGTAAGGTGTAAATAATTCATTCCATTGGCGTTAACTTACCCCATGATGAATGGAAAAGAAGGTACTTTTGTTTGTTCACCTACTGCAAGTATTTATTTCTGGTATTTGTCTTTCCCCAGGAAATAGGGATGTTCTTAAATCTTGAAGGTATCTATTTTATCATAGTCATCTAATAATATGGAATGCGCAGAGCTGTCAGTGGAGATTTAACCAATGGGTTATAATAAAATCATTGCAGAATTATTACATGTTGGTTACCATATTAAGTGTTTTGTGCTTAGTATCTCATCTCAGATACAGTCCTACAATCCCCTGTAGATATCGCTAGGCCCATTTTATGGCTGAGAAAACTGGTCCAGCATTGGGCTACTGGCTAATAAGTGACATAATCAATATTCAGACCCAATCTGCCTGGCTCTGTGGTCCACATTATCAAGCATTAGCAAATAGCACTTCACCGTTTTTTTAAAACGCTATACCTCCAACTCTCTAGTTCGGGCTCTATTAACCTTCCCCTGGAACTCTGACTGCGGAAGTTCGGTGTTAGTGTTGTTTTGTTGTTATCGTTGTTTTGTGTTGTTTTGGACAGTTCCCCGAACTCTTGTTTGAGGAAGAAACGGAGCAGTGTGCGGACCTGTGCCTGCGCCTTCTGCGGCACTGCAGTAGCAGTGTCGGTCCGATTCGGTCCCATGCCGGCGCCTCACTGTACCTCCTCATGAGACAGAACTTTGAGATCGGGAATGTAAGTGTTTATCCCTTGGCTCATAAGGGGCTCGAACTTATGCAGATACCTAGTTAGCTTGTGTCAGAGGGGAGCAGGGCGTTTTGTATATTTCAAGCCTACACTGTCTCGATATTTCTTATTACGTGGCTATCTTACAGAAATCCAAATCTCCAGTTTGGCTTCCCGTACTACAAATAACCTATAATAGTACAACTCGGAATATAAATGTATCACGAGCTATGGAAAATTTAATTATTATCATTAAGTAAAATGAAAACACTAATAAAGGAAATGAAAGGTTTAAATGTCTTGGTTTGATATTTTTTGATTATGGGCCAGCCTGAAGAACTCCATGTTTCCATTAAAGTGTTTTGTTTGATAATCTATTCACGCGTAGTGTTTTTTTTCTAACTTTGAGTCGAATGTATAGTTCATTTATTTTTACTTATATAAGTATTTAAGGCCTGGCTCGTCCTTTGAGCCCTGTTTTGGGTATCTCATTGGTTCTGATATATAGTGTTTTCGGTATTCTTGTTTGGTAGATATTTTGTAGTTTCAGTTTGAATTTTTAATCCCAAGAGTTGACAGTCCTTTTTGTTTTAAAGTTTAGATGTTAATTTCTGGTTTTATTTCAACGTGATTATACAATGTTAAATGCTGTGTCTCCTTTTTTGTACTGTGGATGTGTAATGTTACACAAGTACTTAAATAGAAAGAGTTTTCTTTATTTCAGAGTACTGAGTTAAATATACCTTATTAATTACATTATTTTTCTATATCCTTGTTATTTTGGTGCACTTGGTGGACTGAAGGAGGTGATTTAAAGCCTACGCATTATTTATTTCTCCTCTACCTCTTATTTGGTAAATTGGTATTCATAACTATTGTATCTTTTGTTACCTTTTTTTTTTTTTTTTTTGCTTTAATCATTTCTTATTTGGCTAAATACTCTCCTGTAGTTGTTTATGCAAGACAGTTCGTGGGAATAATATCTACCAAGTTCTTGGTTGTTCAGTGTTTTCTGTACTTAAAGGACAGCAAAGATAGTTATGAAGTTTTTTGCCTCAGACTTTGAATGAAAAGGAGGGGGGGCAGTGAGAAAGACCAGTAAAACATACCAGATAAAGAATAGTTAATAGAAAAAAGAAAAAGAGATACTTGAATACCATTTTCTTCTGGCTTTAAATATTGTTATAGAGATATCTGAAGATAGTCTGATATTTTCTTCCCTTTTAAATAACTTTTCCCCTCCCAATTGCTCAAGGGATTCTCTTTAAACTTAAAATTAAATACATTTTCTAGAATGTATCTTGGTATTGACCAATTTTTGTTAATTTTCTCAGGCACATGATACCTACTTTCAGTTTATTTCAGAAAGTTTTCTTGAATATAAAGTTGAATATTTTCTTCCAGGGTTTGGGGTGTTTCTGCTAGGTACCAGTTATACATATGTTGGGTCTGTTTTGCTTTACTTTTTTTGTTTTGTTTTGCTTTACTTCTTGCCTATCATTATTTCCTCTTTTCCTTTGTTAACATTTAAAATTTCCATTTATTGTGGTTCTTTTTCTCAGAATTTCTCTGTCCTATATACCTTATGTGCTCTCCATGACATCCTTTCTTTTTCCAATTTTATCTTTTTTTCTGTTTCTTTTTAAGTTGTGTCAGCTCACATGTAAGCTCCTATTTTATGTCCTCTCTTTCTGATTTGTGCTCTTTCCTTGAGTTTATTTCTGCCTTGTTTTCCTTTCTAAAGTTCATATATTTTAATAATTTAAGGCAAAATATTTCATTAGAATTTTCATCTGTTTCATAACAACATTTTTCTATTAAGTGTTTTTCATCTGGTGAGTTTCACTAATCTTCTCTTTTTTATTACTCAGCGTAGAAGGAGTTGGATTGTCTTGGCTCAGGTATTTGTAGGAATTTCCTTCAGGAATGTGTTTCTCATGGAATTTTGCTATTGTAAACGCACCTTGCCTAACTTCCTGAAGTTTCTGGTTAATCCATTTCTAGCCAGTCTTCCCAGATTTTTAGCTCATTTCATTTTCAAGACAAATAGCTTTATGACTTCAAAGTGAGTCTCCTATCTGAAAGAAGTATTTTTCCCCATTATTTCTGAAATCTGTGCCCTAGCATCCCTATTTGCTTTCTTCTCCTTGCCTTCTTTTGAAACTGTATACTATCTTAGCCTGTCTTGGCAACCATTCTGCATTTTTCTAATACATGAATTACATCAGACGCCTCCTTTGATGAAAATAAAGTTTGTGGATTTTTTCCTATTCATCTTTCATTTTTGTATAAAATCCAGGAGAAGCAGGAAATTGCAATTTCACACTGTCCCTTTTTAACTGGAAGCCAAGTCCTCATTTCTTAATCGAGAACAGAAGGATCCAATTACTTTATTGATCCTGTTTAGCTTTTGAAATAAAGTCCCTAAAATTTGACCACACTTGGAATCTTCTTGGTACATCTTCTGTTGTTTTAGGAAAGCTTTATATAATAGGATAAAAATAGGTAATTTGTCCTCATAGTGTCAGGTAGTACCTCTAATAAGGAATAGGTAATTTAAAACTGGCAGTGATTTATAGTTTATGTATTTGACAGATATTAGAACCAAGTATTGAACTGTGTTCTAGGTACTGTAGTAGGCATTGGGCACACAGATAGAAGAACAGTCTTTTTTTTTTTTTTTTTTAAGTAGCTTAACATTTAGTGGGAGAAGAAATGAACAGTGCTCATCTATGAACAGCCAATGTTCATCCTAATAATAGCAAGAAGTACCCTTTCTGTAGTGAGGATATATAAATTCATATTAGGTAAAACACTTAGTAACTGGCACTGAGCAAATGCTGAATAAGTGTTTGCTGTTGTTAATATAATGAGAGGTAAGCACAGGGCACTGTGTAAGCACAGAGAAAAATAATTTATGCTGCCAGAGATGGGTTTTCAGTAAGAGGAGATGCTTGAAGCAAGGATGAAGAATTGCTCAATCAGAATGATAAATAGGTGGCTAGCACTTTGTAGGTGAAGAAAATGGCACATGCATAATTAAAAAGGCATGGAGACAAGAGATGGAAACAGGCAAACAGAGAAAGATACTCTTTTAGCACTTTGTGATGGTTCTGGCTGGAAGAGAGAATAGGAAGAGATAAAGTTGTAACTGAAAAGGCCTAGACTAAGCTATCCCTAGGGCAGATACTTGTTTTAGTACTGGTCTTTCAATTCCCACTGTATAGTTTGCTATATTTACTGAGTCATATACTTGAATTTTATCCTCAAGGCTTCGGTCAGCCATTGGAATATTTTAAGGAGAGGACTGATATGTTCAGACTTGAAAAATTTACACAAATTTCCCTGATATTATGTAGAAAATAAACTTGGGTTATGAGAGAAAAGGCCGTAAGGTCAATTAAGAAGTTAATAATGGTAATCCAAGTAAGACTTGGTAAGGGTGTAAACTATAGCAATGGCCTTGGGAATGGAGAAAGACCAGACTGGAACAGATTGGGGGTAGTGTGGACTGGCTCTATGGTTTGGATAAGGACAGGGGAGAGTGACAGAGGGATGATTCCTAGATATTTTTTTTGGCCTGAATGACTACAAGAATAGTAGTACCATTTGTTTAATAATAGGAAAAGAAGGTATATTAGAAATGTTAAAATTGGGGTGCCTATGAGATCCAGATAGAGCCATCTAGTAAAATACTATGGCCTGGAGCTCTAGAGAGAAATAAAAGCAGAAGACCTAGACATTATATCTATACCAGTTGAAGGCAAAGAAATGGATGAGGCTGTTCAGAATGACAAGTGAAGAGGTTTCTTGACAAAATCTTGGGGAACACTGGTTTTTAAAAAGGGCAACCAAAAAGGAGTGGATATATTTAGGAAAATCAAGATAAAATGGTACCACTGAAGGTTAGGCAGGAAATTTTCAAGGATAAGAAAAGTAATCAATACATTTAAATATACAGAAATGTCAGGTAGAATATTGATCAGAAAGTATCTTGGATTTGGCCTTTATTAGGTTATCCCTGATTAACCTCTTAAAAGTGGTTTCATAGGGGGAAATGGTGGGACAGAAATGAATTTACCCTGTAAAAGGAAGAATGTAAACTAATTCTAAGCATTACTCCAAAGATTCTGCTTTAAGTTACTTCATGCATGATGTGTGTTAAATTACTTTCATCATGGTAATGGACCTAATGAAATGGGCTGGAGGTTAAAGACAACATCTCCCACTACGAATTTTGTGATATTGGTCAAGCTCTATAACCTCATGTGTAAACATAGTGTTATTATTAATAATATATACCTCAAAACAGATTAATGTAAAGTGTTAGGCACAGCTTCTAATTCAATTCTAATATATGGCTTTTTTTTTACTCTGTTTTGTAGCATATTATTCTTGGCAAAATTCTGAGTGTTAGGTTTTATTATAAGGTTTTAAAATAATTTGATTTTAATATGCATATTTCATTACTTTTTAAAAAATATCTTGCATGGAATGGTTTTTTTTTTTTACTAACCTTTTCATTTAGCAAGTACAAGAAGTAGACTTTTTTCTTAAGTTTTTCTATTTTAAGTGCTGACCTGACAACTTCTCTGTTACAGAACTTTGCTAGGGTTAAAATGCAGGTAACCATGTCACTGTCATCCTTGGTGGGCACATCTCAAAATTTTAATGAGGAATTCTTAAGACGTTCTCTAAAGACTATATTGACATATGCTGAAGAAGATCTGGAATTGAGGGAAACAACATTTCCTGATCAGGTCAGTCAGAAATGTGACTTTCTAGATCATTAGTTGAAATGGGATGATAAATAGGCACTTTCCAAATCGTTAATTCAAACTTTGGTTTTTACTGGAGGAATCTGTATTTTTCTTTCAATCCATAGATCATATGCCATAGATGCAGTGAATCATTTTGTTTCAGTAAGCCATGCTTCCTTCTTGGAAAGCTTAATATCTTTGATATGTAATTCTGTGAATTTGTAACAAATAGAACAAATAGTAGACCTAGGCAGTATAAACAAATAGGAAGCTTTATGATGAAATATTATTCCCAGTTATTAATGAAATAGTAATTGGCCTTAAAAGTGAAGTTTTTACAAACTACTGTTGGGAGAATCAGAAACAGAGAAACATAGGAGAGAATTCCCTTTTGTATTCTCTTCTTGTATCCTCTACATCCCTGTATTTTATTTCTACTTCTAGTTCTGTTTGTTTCCAGGTGAGAGAACTGGAAACAAAACAAAACAAAACAAAACAGCTCACTGAGGAATTAGTATAAAGTTTACTACCCTTCACTCACCGTACCCCAGCATATCCATATCCTTTAGAACTATATCAGTATCATTTTATTTGTTTTGCAACCTTCAGATGTTTATCTGAAATGTCTTCCAAACTAATTTAGTGATTGTGAATGAATGATAATTAAAGAATTTTTTTTAAATAAAATTCTCTGCTGCAGGTTCAAGATTTGGTTTTCAATCTCCATATGATCCTTTCTGATACCGTTAAAATGAAGGAACACCAGGAGGATCCTGAAATGTTGATTGATCTAATGTACAGGTATCATTTGTTTGATTTGTTTATACCTTGTATAATAGGTTTAAATTGGTAAAAGTTAAAAATAGAAGTACCCTATGATCTAGCAATGGCACAACTAGGTATTTACCCAAAGAATACAAAAATCCCAATTCAAAGGAATGCATGCACCCTGATGTTTATAGCAGCATTATCTACAATAGCCAAATTATGGAAGCAGCCCAAGTATCCATCGACCAATGAATGGATAAATAAGATGTGGTGTATATATATATATATATATATATAAATAATGGAATATCATTGAGCCATCAAAAAGAATAAAATCTTGCCATTTGCAACAACCTGGAGGGTATAATGCTAAAAGTGAAATAAGCCAGTCAGAGAAAGACAGATACCATATTATTTCACTCATATGTGAAAGTTAAGAAACAAAACAGATGAGCAAAGGGGAAAAAGAGGAAGAGAGACAAACCAAGAAACAGACTCTTAACTATAGAGAACTGATGGTTACCAGAGGGGAGGGGCCAGGGGAATGGATGAAATAGGTGATGGGGATTAAGGAGGGCACTTGTGTGATGAGCACTGGCTGTTGTATGGAAGTATTGAGTCACTAAATTATACATTTAAAACTAATATTACACTGTATGTTAGCTAACTGGAATTTAAGTAAAAACTTAAAAAAATAAATTGGTAAAACATACAGAAAGCATTAGATAAAAAAAATAAACATACCGGAATTACTTAAGTCATTTTCTAATGGTAGATTGAAAAGTCAAAATGCACTTTTTCCAGGCTACTTCTCAAAAACAGAGGATTTTTAAAAATAATCATGACACATATTTATACCTTACTCTCCTGTGCCCTAGACTTCATGCAGAGGCCTAAGACCCATATTTTAAATGTAAAAACCAGTCCTTTAGGAATACAGCGTATTATTTTACCATAACATTAAGTTTCCTGATTTTAAATATGGCTGTGCCTATAATGTAATATTTCTAAGAGCACATTTTGAGAAATTTGTAATTCCTGTTCTATCTTGCAAGATGCAAGTAAAACTTGAGACTTTACTTTGGCATATGACCCTCTCTTTTTATAGTTTTGGTGTTCTTTAAAGACACAAATATTTCTTTAAAATAAATATGATGCAATGAAACTATCTTACAAATCTTTTTTTGACTATAAAACTTCTTTACATTCCCATAATGAACACATATGTTCTCATAGCTTTCCCTTACTGATAGCATGTTTTTTGTTTTTTTTTTTAGTCCCCCTACAAAAAAACTGCTATCAACCATTCCATGGGCCCACAGTTACTTCTTTAAGCATATTCAGAGACATTTTCATACCATTCAAACACTTGTCTTAATAGGTTGTGCTCAGTGACAGAAACCTCTCTAGGTAAATACTGAACAAGCAGTCCAACTCCCTTCCAGCTTGGGAAGCAAATGCTCATTGAAAAGAATTTCTCTTCCAATTAGAATTGCCAAGGGCTACCAGACCTCTCCAGATCTGCGACTGACCTGGTTGCAGAACATGGCGGGCAAACACTCAGAACGAAGCAACCATGCCGAAGCTGCCCAGTGCCTGGTCCACTCAGCAGCACTTGTCGCTGAATATCTGAGCATGCTGGAGGACCGCAAATATCTTCCTGTAGGATGTGTAACATTTCAGGTAGGAATCTGCCAGATTTACATTACATCAAGGTATGTCCTTTTTAGTTTTACCTTTTCTTACTGGTGTTAAGATTCACTCAGCTTGTAAGGAAAGCATAAAGACTAAAGCTAATGCTTCACCAGATAAATTATCATTTCACTATCACTGTCTTGAATACATTGATAAAGAGTATTTCTTGTTAATCCCCCCCCCTTTTTTTTACCTCTAAATACCAGTGTTTATTCTCTTTGCCTATACTGCTGTGGACTTCATAGCATCTATGAAATACATGTGAAGTACGGAGAACCCGAATACAGTAGAAACTCTGAACTGGCTTTTACTTAAAACGTCACATAACCCAGCATTCTCCGTTCTCTGTATAAAAGAGGCAGATAACCGTGGCTCAGAGATGATAGTTTACTCCCTCGTAGGATCCATACCTCTGACCCACTAGTGGAATTCTTTGCTTGCCAGGAGTCAGTTATGCTTTGCTTTTCTTGAAAACCTGTGAATGTCAGATTTGGGAAATTACAAAACTTAATTAATTGTTATCTCTGCTGGTGAAATCTAAATGTGGAGAGAAAGCCAGTCATTGTTTCTCCAAAAACTGAATTAAATGTTTTGCAAAGACTTGATAAAAGTGAGTCTCCAAAACAATTGCTGTTGAATTAATTTTGGACCAACTACAAAAGACTGGGGGGAGAGCTCCTAGAAATCTAGGATAATTGGATAACCTGCTAAGTTCAAGTTTTTCAACTAAAGAAACCAGAACTGGAAATCTTTACTGAAGGTTGCATTATGGGTATCTAGTCAAGAGAGATTGGATGAAAATCTGGAGATCTGTACACAAAGAAAAGGCCTTAGATTTACTTTGAAAAAATGTCAAATGAGTGTATATTTGCTATAAATGTTTAGGTAAAAATATTTAAGGTAGTATGCATTATTTCTTCTTTGGAAATAATGGCTGATCCCAATCTCATTGGATTTTATTATACCTGAGTTTGTTCATTAACTCAATGTATGTTAGGCAAGCCAAGCCATATTGCACCTTAATTTTCCTGGTGGGGGGTTTTGACAAGATCATTTAAGTTAAAAATAAAGACTGTTTAAGTCTCCAGTGTGCTGTATCATATCAAGATTTTTCTAATTTTCTATCTCACAACTTTTATTAATGGAAAAGTTACCTATAGTATTACCATTTATTGTCCTCTTCAGAATACAGAAAGATTTTGGAGATTTGTCTATTATCTTTGTGTTGACTACCCCTACCTTTTTTTTAATCCAAGCTGGTATTAATATTTCATCTTCAGTTACTTCCTTATATATATCTTCCATGCTAAGAAATTAATTCCATTTCAAAAGCTGTTCTAATTTTCTCCCCCAGAATATTTCATCTAATGTTTTAGAAGAATCTGCAGTCTCAGATGATGTTGTATCTCCAGATGAAGAAGGTATCTGCTCTGGAAAGTACTTTACTGAGTCAGGACTCGTGGGATTACTGGAACAAGCAGCTGCTTCTTTCTCTATGGTAGATGACTCCTGTTCATTCTCCTTCCACAGATACATACCTCTGAATTATTCATAATATGTATATTCTCTCTGCCTATCTCCAAGCACCTTAAAAACTGTCTAGGAACAGATTTTTCTCTGTAGATATATCACTGCCTAACTCATTTTTGTCTTAATAATCTGTCATTTCCTCCAGTATTTTTCCTTTGCTTATTTATGAACCATCACTTAATCTATAACAGATTTTTTTTTTTTGGTTTATAAAACTTTTACCACCAAACATTTTCCAAAACCTTAAAATTAAAAATCAGAACAAAAAAGAAAACCTCTGGATGATTTTAACTTCCTGTTTGAGGGGACTAATGTGGCTCTAGCTCTAGAGCTGGTCTGTTGGATGACAGGGAGAATCTTCTTTTGAGTGTTTTGGACGTTGCCCTGGTGCTCAGGAAAATGATGGCCCCTCATCTCTTGGTTGCATAGTGAGCCCTCTTAGGAAGGTGTTAGAGACCTGAAACTTACTTACCAGAAGCTTAATGAACTACGTCTTTGATCCCTTGCCTGTACCATGTTATAAGCCCAGTCCTTGTCCCTCCCTATCTGTATGTGAAGGATTGAAGCAGTCTTTTTGATCCATAATAGGATGATTATTGGAGAAGGGAAAGATAGCTAGCCCTGCTTACTTTCTTAAACTATGGTAATAGGGACACCTGCTTTCTCTGACATTTCTGTTGGGTATTTAGTGTCCCATTGTCAAGGTTTAGAGACTGTGAAATTCATGTTAGGGTAAGGGGGAAGCTTAACATAATATGCAATGCTGCCCTTCTTCACCATTATACTGCTATAGGGAATTGGTTATTCTCCTGGCCTTAACCCTACCCTGCGATGTGTTGGTTAAGGGCATCTATTTAGAAGGCATACAGCCAGAATTCATATCCTGGCTCTGCTACCTTAGTAGTTCACTCACTCCCGGCACAAATTACTCAACCTATCAGTGCTTTGCTTTTCTCATCCATTAAATGTATCTACTAGTAGTAGGAGTCCCATGGGAATGCTGTTAGGATTAAATGAGTTAATATATGTAAAGTGCTTATCACGGTGCCTGGCTCCAAGTAAGTATTAGTGTTTGGCATTACCATCCTCTTCACCATTATTCCCACTGAGAACCAGCTTATTTAAATATAATTATTCTGAGACTCTTAAGAATGTTAGGTGATTGGCCATTTTAAAATTTCCTATCTGAGGACCTCGAATGTCCTGATTGCTCCCCTTGATCCCTGCTGCTTGAGTTTCATTTTAAGTGATCTGAACTAGCAGTGGGGAAATGTTTTTTGTTTTTTTTTTTTTAAGATTTCTATTTATTTTTTAACAGAGAGAGAGACAGCGAGAGAGGGAACACAAGCAGGGAGCATGGGAGAGGGAGAAGCAGGCTTCCCGCCGAGCAGGGAGCCCGATGTGGGGCTCGATCCCAGGACCCTGGGATCATGACCTGAGCCGAAGGCAATCGCTTAACGACTGAGCCACCCAGGCGCCCCGGGAAATGTTTTTTGCTATTAATGGAATATTTTAATAAATACACACTCTGTGTTTGTGTGTGTGTAATTTTAATAATTCATAGTAATACAATGGCCTGTATTACAGAAGTTTTTTTGTAATAGCATATAATTATGAAATTCACTGTTTTTCAACTAATCTGTTTAAGTTTTCTTTTTTAAATTTTTTTAAAGATTAATTTATTTGAGAGAGAGAGAGAAAGAGTGCAGGAACGGCCTGAGGGGCAGAGGGAGAAGATCCTGGGACTTCAGGATCATGACCTGAGCCGAAGGCAGACGCTTAACTGACTGAGCCACCCAGTCGCCCCCTAATCTGTCTAATCTTAATTACAATAATTACTGGGGCATTTTGGTTACACTATATATATTTAACTATTACAGTTACATGATTGCTTAAACTCCTGTGAACTTTTACTAGAAAATTTAAGAACCATATGTTTATTTCCTTGGGAAAATATGTTGATTTATGAGGTAATAGGAACTCAGCAGCTCTTGGAAAATCTCTTTCTTCCTACATTATAGCCACCAACCCGTTATTAAGGATAAGAAAACGGAATAACAGTACAGACACATGTTGTCCCTCACTGTGGTTGTGTTAAGCAGAGTAGCCCTTGGCTGGCCATTGGCCTCTAGGGGAATAAAATCTGGTAGCTCAGAACCTTCTTAAATCTGGTGAAAGATCACTGATTTTTTTCCCACAGGGTATTTTCAATAAGATTTCCTATACCAATTTAATATTTTAGAAATGTAAATAATTTTAGTTTGCCAAGATGCCACAGGTTATCTGATATCTGTGACTAATGTAGTACTTGGATTTCTTTTATTCTTCTCAGAATTAATTTCTGCCACAGTTTATATGCATATGTAAGTACTCACACTCACACACTAGTGAAGTAGTTACTGTGTAGATATCAGAATGTTCAATTTCAATTATATAGAACTTTAAATATGCATATGTTTTTTGTGTAAAATACACCCACACATACATATCCATCCATCTAGAGGAGATAATGCGTTGTGTAAAATTCTTTTATTAAGGCTTGATAAAGTTAAAAATTAGTAGTGTTTGTTTTTATGTCCTACTGGGAAAGCTTCACTGGTATTGCCTTAGTGGAAGTATTGTGAATTCATAAATTGTAATTCTTTACTTTCATATTGATGTAAGAGAAAACAATATCTTATAACATTATTCTTATAGGCTGGCATGTATGAGGCAGTAAATGAGGTTTACAAAGTACTTATTCCTATTCACGAAGCTAATCGGGATGCAAAGAAACTATCCACAATTCATGGTAAACTTCAAGAAGCATTCAGCAAAATTGTTCATCAGGTAATGATTGCAATTTCAGTGTAAATGGAGAAAACTGTCTGAAAGCATTAGTGTTGCTTTGTCCTGATGTCAAACTAGATCCGATGAAATGACCGTCTTACTCAGGTTACAGATGAACAATGTCAAAATGATGGTTCATGGCCAGAGCAAGATTCATTAACAAAAAATGAATTTACCTAAAGTAGATCATGATCATCATAAACTTTCTACATAGTTTTTTTATTCACTTTTTAAAAATTAATAGTTGGCAAATTTTTAAAATTGTGAGTTCTTTTCTGTTTCAAATGTGAGTTAAAATTGTGAATCTGATTTTTAAGTTGATTTCTTTTGCTGCCAAAAAAGCTTTTGTATTTGTTAGTTTTTTATTAAATGATATGAAAGTTTAATAAACTAATATTGTTAATGTTTTCAACTTAGCTTCAACTGTTTTTCCCTAGATGTTCCATTCAGTCATCCTTTAATATATTTCTAATATGAAAATAATATTTAGTGAAAATAATGACTAAAACTGTTGTCTTATGCTTATTGAATTATAATAGTATGATTTTAGTACTTGTTTATAGTTCATGGAATCCACATATTATCACCAAAATTAAAATCAAAATAAGGCTTGGTTTAAAAATCAACTAGCAATTGATTTCCCTGAAACTAAATTCTCGGTTCTCTTAATATCCTCTGAAATATCCTGTTGAGCCTCCTCCTTCCCTTCCCTTCCCTTCCCTTCCCTTCCCTTCCCTTCCCTTCCCTTCCCTTCCCTTCCCTTCCCTTCCCTTCCCTTCCCTTCCCTTCCCTTCCCTTCCCTTCCCTTCCCTTCCCTTCCCTTCCCTTCCCTTCCCTTCCCTTCCCTTCCCTTCCTTTCCCTTCCCTTCCCTTCCCCTGACTACCTGTGCTGTTATCTGCTACTGCCCCCATCCAAGAAGGACGTGGAGTACTGATGGTCCACGTTTGTATTCATTACTAGTCCTGTTCTACTGTCTGTCAGCTTGACCTCCTCTTTCTCGCTGTGGACTAAGCTATTCTGGATGAATTGATATAATCTGAAAAACTTTAATAGTCTTAAAACAGGGCTGCTATACTGTTAAGTCAATATTTTATTGTCCTCTACTAAAACACTGAAATTGCCAGAGATTTGTTATGATTCATGATGGTAACAGGTGGGTCTTATAATAATCAGTTGTGTACATATACTGTAGGTTACATGTCAGGTCTGGAACACCTGGAGCTAGTAGTTTACAAGAAATTTTTCTCCATTGTATGATAGGCATTTGAGCAAAATTGCGATTTCTATTTCAGTTTACCCTGGGTAGTTCAGTGAAGCACAGCTCCCATGAGTTAGAGGTCTAATTCAGATACATTAATTGAACACATAGCTGCCTCTTTTTCACCAAAATTTATAGTTTCTCTTTCTAAAGTTTTTAAAAGGTGAAATTTTAACTACTTAGGTTTTGAACAAGCAATTTAGGAAATTATCACCGATCTTAAGTGAAAGAATATGGTGTTAAAAATATCCTGCTGTCTTCTGTTCGCAGAGATTTTATGGTATATGGTGCCTTACACTGCTCAAGTTCCTTTGGCCTTTTTTTTTTTTCTTTTAAAACTTTTTTTTTTTATGACTTGCCCTTTTTTACTTTTTATTATACAGAGTACTGGCTGGGAGGTAGGTAATGTTTTAGTTAGTTAAAGACACTAATAGATTGATTTGACGAGATTTCTTATGCCAATGCTTTGCCCACATGTGCTAGCTGTGGGCATTCTGTTGCTATCTGCTATCAACTGAATTCATTAACCAAAGAAATTTTGTTAAAATACTCTAAGTTATTTTAAGCAATTTATTATTAAGAGGTTGTAGGCAGTGCATGGAAATTCATATGTTGTACTAATGAGATTCTTTGGTAAATGAGCCACTTTGTCATCACTTTAGTTTGTTTTTATCCTTTGAAGCATTTTCTTTCATCAACATTTACACACAGATTTCTTTTTTTAACCATATTGTTTCACCTCATTTTACAGAGGTCGATTTATGTGTTATTGCTCAGAGGTGTGTAGAAAATACCATATTTCATCTGATCAAAGACGCCATCAATTGTAAGACATACCATTATTTTATATGCCTTTGAGAAAGAAAAGGAAACGTATTAAATCACAACATCAGGGATATTAAAATGTGGGCCAAAAAATGTGCATCTCAGAATTGATGAAATAATGTGTTGATTTGATCTTGAGTCACTTCACCTTGAGTATGAGCACTACTGAGGGAAGAAATTCACTTTGTCATTTAAATTTTGTTGGTGGGAGGGATAAAGAGAGTGGGAGAACATGAAATTTACTTTGACCTCCTCTACTGACAGGTTGATAATTTGTGTTGAAGACTACGTACGCTTCCTTTTATGTAGGAGGTAGGCTTGTGAAGAGCAATGTATGAATCGAATTTTACCTGAAAAAAGCCCGAAAGATTTGATTGCTATTGTTTTAAATCTTTCTATAAAGAAAAGAGTTCTGGAAAATGTGCCCTAATTTATTTTGATGAGGTAAAGCCAGGGTATTAATAAATCAGGTTTATTTTAAGCGAGGTATACTTGTAAAGTTGTCTGCTTTGCCTCTCACTTTGAGGTCACATTTACGTCGTCAGCTCAACAGCTTAACACTTTCTCTGGTTTTGCACTGCGGTCCTTATTTGGGGACCCAGATAGAAAACCTTAGGAATAAATGTTACTACTGTGTTTATTCCATTCCTGAATTAGTCCCTACTTTTTGCTTTTCTTCAGATGAAGCCAGTACTTGTGTATCTACCTTAATTCTCCAGATTCAATGTGTATGACCTTATTAATATCTAATATATAATTCCTCATTTTTGTGGCTCAGTTAAAAGGTAACAGAAAGAGACTTGCCATGGTTAATCTAGGAATGGTAAAGTTCCTTATGGATTTCCTCACATGAAATGAAATTAGCTGAAAAGTAGGCATGAAAGAAGATATATTGAAACCTCTGAGCAGTTTATTACTAGTCGGCTTGATGCTAAATCGACCCCTGAAAGGTATAATTTTCACTGGTTATGACATTAATATCATTCTGTCATCATGTTTATTGCATGATAAAAGTCGTGCAGACTTTATTTTTCTGTTTATATTCTTGTCACTACCTTTCACTGGACTTTTAGCTTTGTAGCTTCTAAAATTGTTGCACGTTTGTTTTTTTGCCTTTCCCTTATAAAACTTAAATGGATGCTTGCATTTTAAAAATGTGTTTGCCACCATTTGCTGCTTATTTGTTTTGAAATTTCCCTAATTAAAATGCTTTCTGTTTTCTCTTCTCTCTTGCCCCTGGTTGCTGACCCTACTCCCTACTTTTACTATTGTCTATTGTGGTAAGTTCCTATCTTGTGAATATTTTTCTTTTTGACTCTGTGAAAACTTCAGTAATTTTGTTTTTTTCTAAAAGCTGTGTTTCCTAGCTAATATCCTAGTATTCTCAAAGAACTCACTGGTTTAATATCCAGTAGGGATAACTTATCCATTGTGTAGAAAGGCTATTGGAATGGATAACTCACTACATGACTTACAGGAAAGCCCTTCTGGGCAGTGTGTTTCATTTTTCATTATGCTCTTTGATTTGGTACAAATTATTGGAGTTGGCAGAGCTTTTGAGGGGTGTGTGTGTGTGTGTGTGTGTGTGTGTGTGTGTGTGTGTATAAAAGATAACTGTAAAACTTGACACTTAGCAATTTGGTCAAGTATTTACCATGCAGAGGAACAAATCAGGAACCCGTCACAAATCATGGTGGCTCTTCCCTGCTCTTCCGGTCTCAGTACCTTAATGGCTATTTAGTGTTCACCTTTATTTTCTCTTTTCCCAAGCCCATTTCTTTTTCTGGCAACAGTAGGAAATAAAGTGTGTTTTAATCATTTCTTTCACGATTGCATTTTAAAAAAATTTTTAGGAAAAGAGAAATACTGAATTTCTGTATGGAAATTTTTATACTGATTTCAGTTTTTGCATGTGTGTGTTTCATTTTTAAAAGAAGCATTTATCCATGTACCCAACAGTGATCAGTTTCAGAAATAGATTAATGCAAGTTTGGATTTTTCAGAATAATCAATCCCCAAACATCGGTAAAAGTCATGTGACACTTTCTCCTTTCTTTTTTTTCTTAAAAGATTACAACATGTTTCTTCAAAGGCAATATCACTACTGTATTAGGTGTATCTTATCGTCTCCAGAAAGTCTAGAGAAGGGCTTATTAGTTTTGTGAAGCTAAACTCTTTCTGCTGGACTGCTAAAGAAAAGTGGAGTACCCTAATTTTTGAGATCGAAACATGCAAAAGGGCTATATCTTAACTCTTGTCATTGGGCTGGATGGACATGACTATGAGGCAGTTTTTGGGGTTTTATATGCTCAGAAATACTGGCCATAGTTTTGGTGCAATGGTTTCTGTTGAATTTTTTATGCTTTAATCCATGCTAAAGCTAAGTGAGATAAATTAACTCAGCTAAGCAAGTAAAGGTAGAGCAGAATTAGAAACAGCGATACGATGGAGGCGGGGGGAGTCCCTGAAGGAAGGGAATGAAAAAAAAAATTCCAAAAGCCTAGTCTTTACCTCAGGGATGTTAAGTCAGATATAAAGAAAGTTAAGGAAAACATAATAGGTGGGAAGAATCTTATCTCCAGGAGGAGACACTTTTTGGGTAGTTGGTGACTCCCTGATAATTGGCACAGACTCATGACTGAGCTTCTGATGACGCAGTACCGCTGATCGTGTTCTGCCCTTTATGCTACTTTTCAGAAAAAGGAAAGACTTGGACAGAAAACATGCACAGTGTGGAGGACAGTAGATGTGATTTCTTTTTCCTGGACTATGACATGGAATGGTTGAAACTGAACTTCTGAAAAGAAATGTAACAGGCTGTATCTTAGGATATATTGCATAGGTGAACCACCAACCTGGTTATCATATTAGAGTAGAGAGGACAGTGTTGTAATATAGCAAAAGACAAAGCATAGGGTAGGAGGTACCCATTAATTC
The DNA here is from genome assembly GCF_037043125.1 of Eumetopias jubatus. NCBI lineage: Eukaryota > Metazoa > Chordata > Mammalia > Carnivora > Otariidae > Eumetopias > Eumetopias jubatus. The sequence continues at coordinate 56,306,996 of NW_028274810.1, forward strand.
TCAAAAGACTTATTCAAGGAAATTCTCAAGGAAAACATCAGAAGTGGAAGATGGTTCAGAGATCATACTTATGTCCTAATGTTTGTATATCAGTATATAGGGTATGGGAATTTATATAGCTTAATTAAGAACTTGGACTTCAGGTGTCAAATATATTGGTATTTAACTCTCAGCCCCACCACTGATTAACATGTGACCTTGGACGAGTTACTTTTCCTCATCTATAAAATGAGGGCAAAAAAAAAATGGTACCTATCTCATAGTTGTGATAAGAATTAATAATTCGTGTAAAGGGGATAATAGCATCTAGCACAGAGTAAGTAGTTTAAAATGTTGGAGATTATTATTTTTATTGTTACTATAACATCATCATCATCATTATCATTATTGCTACTTGAAATCTTAACACAGTTTGGCTAATGAAATCTAGGAGGTGTTATTATGTTCCCAAGTTGACATCTACTACTAACTAAACTGATGAAAGCGTTTGCGTTCTATAAGAGGAGTAGGTTGAGTAGAAGAGGAGGGTGATGACCACTGTCTGAAATCCTGGTGTGCCTGTCTGGAAATCAGTTACCTTGAAGGAAGCATAGCAGAAAACAGTTAGGTGTGGATAAAAGTTTTAGTAGTGATGTCATTGTAGAAATACAAAACTAGCCCCACAGAGTGTTCTTGCATTAAAGATAACAAAACTAGAAAAGATTTGCAGTCCATTTGTCATAAGACATTTCAACCGTTAGAGACGTGGAGAGAGGAGTAGATGGGTTTTGCTTGTCTGTGATGTGGTCGCATCACCCAGGAGATGGTAGAATCAATAAATAGAAGAATAAATTGGAGTGTGGGAATGATAGGAAATTCAGAAAGAATTCATGACGGCAAGGAAAGGTAATGCTAGAGAAATAGAAGCTAGGTTGTAGGAAAGTAGAAAACGAGTGTCCTCCTGTGGTCTAAAACTCTGAAGAAGAAATAAGATGAAGTGATATTTTTGCTGAGGAAGCAGCTATATGATCATGGGTTCGTGAACATGATAGAGTCAGTGGTTTTACACTATAGAACTTTTTGTAAATTGAAAATAAATTTACTCAAACTCTTAGCCTTCCTTTTGTTTCCTCCCCCATTCCAGTGCACACACATTCATTCTCAGTTCCAGTAACTCCTTAGAGTTACCTCTCTGATCTACTCCATTCTGCCTCTTGCACACTCCCCTTCAATTCCCCGGCCTCCTTCCTGTTCTTCAAACATACTGGAGAGGCTCTGTCCTGGGACCTGTGCACTGGCTCACTCTTCTGCCTGCAGTGCTCTCCCCAGAGATCCACATGAATAACTCTCCCATCTCCTCCACATCTTTGCTCAGATGTCACCTCTTGGTGAGACCTACCCTAACCACGCTCTTTGTCTCTTTTGTTCACTGATTTATCACAAATGCCCAGAACAGTTTGCTGACATATATGGTAGGCACTCAGTCAATATGTGAATGGATGAATGGTTTCCCTCACATTCTGTTTCATGGCTTTTATCTTTTTTCTTTCTCTTTCTTTCTTTCTCTCTCTCTCTCTCTCTGCTGAAACGGTCTTTCCTTCCTTCCTACATCCAGTTAGCCGTTCTTCTGACTTGTAGAAAGAACCCTGTGTGTCACCTCTTCTGTGACCTGGGTCCAGCAGGATTAATCTTTCCTTTCTTGATTCCACTTTCTATTATAACACATAACCCTTTGTATTGTAATTATTTGAGTATATCCTCTACTTTCTTGAGGAGCCAAATCTTTTCATTTTTATTTTCGTATTACTGACGAACAGTGTCTAACACATTATAAGCACTCAGTAATTTTTTTCCTTAAACTGAATGTCAGTATACGAAAGTAAATAAAAAGAGCTTGAAGTGCTTAGTAACTAGGTATAAGCTGCATTAATAAAATTCAAGTTCATATGGGAGGCAGTGAGCCCACTGATCCCTGCACTGATCAGGTCACATCAGCAGTATTGTGTCTGTTTCTGAGATGCCACACTTTGAAAGGTGGCATTGAAAACTAATAAAATGCAAACACGATAGTAATTCCTATCATATAAAGATGATTGGGAACTGGAAAGTTTAGCTAAAGGAAACAAGTCCTAATCGCGGTCTTCAAATATTTAAAAGGCCACAATATTAAAGATGTGGAATAGCATTTTAAGTTGGACACCTCTGAGAGGAGTTTGGCCAGAATAACAAAATTTTACTATTTGTGGTTTCTAAAAGTAGAAATGTTTTATGTGTATATATGTGTATGACATTTTTGAAACATAATAATCGCAAGGTATTAATTTTCTCAAACGCCATTTTTATTTTCCATGCAGTGCCTTCATTCCTTGATTATGTCAAAATTTGCTGTTATATTGTTTCATTGGCTTATGGATGGTTTTAATCAGAATTTTGATTGAATACCTTTGTTTCTAGAGAGATTTCATTTGCTGTAGGAACTCAGTTAATTTTTATACCTGTTAAATTTTGAAATGACTGTGAAAAAAATTTTTAGATTAGAAACCTCGTTTGTTTATGTTTTTTTTTAGCTCCAAAGACATTTTTGTCTTCAAAACTTTATTTCTCCTAGATAGAAATGTGGGGATATTTTTAGTCACTGTACCTTTTTTTTTTTTTTGGTGTTATGAAACTAGTAAATTAAGGATCAGCGTTTCCTGTTTTGCTTAATTATCTGTTTCATTTGTGACTTATTTTATATATCCTTTAGCCTTTCCAGTAAGAACTCAATATAGGAAAAGTAAGTATAAGACAGATTAGGCTTAAAGAGAATTCAGAGGTTTTTAAATACTTATGTGAGGCTGTGTATATAGGCACTACCACAAAATCCTTCTGAAACATCTTGGTGTTTTTTTTAAAGATTTATTTATTTATTTGAGGGGAGGTAGGGGCAGGGGAGAGCGAGAATCTTAAGCAGGCCCAACACAGGGCTCAATCTAATGACCCTGAGATTGGGACCTGAGCCGAAACCAAGCATCAGGCGCTTAACCAAAGGCACCACCCAGGCACCCCCTTTTGAAACACCTTCGTAAATAAATTGTAAGAAGTGCATAGAAAGCTTCCAAATATTTTATCTTTATTGAAGGAATTTGTCCTCAAATGTGCTGTGTAAGAATTCAGATGGTCTTAGTGTACTTTGTACTTGAATGTGTGGTTAATGTATGCAGGGGGTGGTTTGGGGACTTTAGAATAACCAACTTGTGTCACAGTTTTTTCTTATCTCTCATGCACTTTTCCCTTTCTGTTCCATTTTTTGTTACTCTTCCACATAGAAGTATTGTTATGGAGAGAGGGACACCCATTGTAAATTGTTTGCCTTTGGGCTTCTGGATGGTCTTGCCATTTACTGACTCTTTCCTCTATGCCAGGTGCTATATACTTGGCTCCTAACTTTTATGATCTCATTGATGATATGTATAAAGATTGTATAAAGGCAAACGCTAACTAAAAATGTTAATGTTATTTTTAAATTTAACTTTATTTGGTATGCTATAATTTCAGAATAATTAAGACACAGTTCATGTTATACAAAGCATCTTTTCTTGCAATAAGGAAAATAATTTATCTCAAAGTATAGGGACTTAAAAACATAGACCAATGTGAGGTAGTCACTTGATACAAACTCTGAAAAACATTAAACATATGTGATTTAGTCACCTGATAAAAGCCCTAATTGCAGAATGTTATTCGTTAGAAATAACGAAAAAGAAAGAATATTTACTTTGTTTTTACCTTCATTTGAAAAACAATAAAATTTTGTAATTTTGAATGAAATCTTTTTGCAATGTTTTGAGAATTTTATGCTATAGCAATGTAAACATAATGTGAAAAACAAAAAAAAACTTTGTATTAAAGTTTCTTTGTTTTCCTACGCCTAGGATGGTAAGCGGATGTTTGGCACCTATTTTCGTGTTGGTTTTTATGGAACCAAGTTCGGGGATTTGGATGAACAGGAATTTGTTTACAAGGAGCCTGCAATAACCAAACTTGCAGAGATCTCTCACAGATTGGAGGTGAATGCTGTGGTAGCTTATAAAAGTCATCTTTATTTTGTGTTCTCTATGATGAATTGACTTTCAGATCCAGATTGAATCATTTAATAAGGCAGATCCTGCCAAATAAACTACTCCTTTAGAGACTAAGGATTTTTTGATAGCTACAGTAATAATCTTTCAAATCCTTCAAATCTTTTATGGCAACAGTAAAATAATATTAACTTTTTTTTGAGGCTCTTTTTTCACACATCTTTTAGAAACCGCTACAACCTTCAGAATTACTGTGATTTACAGAGAAATGTATAGTATTATCTACATTTTGCAGTAAAAGGCATAAGGATTTAAGTAGCAACTAATGATGGAACTGGAACCCCAAGAATTTTTTTTTTTAAGATTTTATTTATTTGAGAGAGAGAGTGAGAGAGAGAGAGCACATGAGACCCATGAGAGGGGGGAGGGTCAGAGGGAGAAGCATACTCCCTGCTGAGCAGGGAGCCCAATGCGGGACTCGATCCTGGGACTCCAGGATCATGACCTGAGCCGAAGGCAGTCGCTTAACCAACTGAGCCACCCAGGCGCCCACCCCAAGAAATTTCTGACCCAAGTGCGTTATCTCTTTGGTCTGATTCCCAGTGAGAATCCTTTAGAAATTAAAAGCCTGAAATCATACCCTGAAAACACTTCTTAGAACCCCTTAACCTTTAGAACTTCTTCATTTTTACCATGAATGACTAGTTTTCATATTTATAAGGTTTACCAATCTCTTCTGCTATAGTCTTTCCAACTTCTCTCTATTCTTTTTTACTCAAAACGCAGCCCATGGACCAGAAGCACTGGCCTCATCTAGGAGATTGAAATGTAGAATCTCAGACCCTGCCTACCCCAGATATTCTAAATTAAAATCTCCATTTTAACAAGATCCCTGGGTGACTTGTATTCACATCAGAGTTTGAGAAGCAGTGTTCTGGGCTTGTTTTAATTCTCAGCTCCTATTAGTTTCTTGAATGTTATATCCTTATTGGTGACTTCCCTGGCCTCCCTTCCATAAATTGGCTTAAAGTGTGATTTTTTATTTTTCAAGAGCTAAGTAAGTCTTGGGAAATATTGAGACAGTATTTTCCAAATTTACTCAATTATAAAAATTATCTTTGAGGGAAGAGTAGGGGTTCTCCTTTGAAGATTCAGATGTAATTTTTCCTGTTGAATAGCTCCATCTGTTGCCCATGCTGCTCCTCCATGTTATATGGAAAAGTCACTACATTCTTGACTGGGTTGCCTTTTCAAAATCTAAACCAGTATGAAACTTTCAGCAGATCAGTGCTTTTATTTGAAAACTCTGGAATATTAAATCATTCATAAAAATCAATGTTGGTTCATTGACCCATGTCTGCAAGAAATCAGGCCACATCAAACTCAATAGTAAGATCCTATACATCAAAGATACCTTGTTTCTTTGGTTCTGCTTTCTGTTCCCTTTTTATTTTTCTTGAGGATCCCTTATGGAATCCTGTACTTTTATTGTAGAAAATTGTTCTTCTATTTTGTGTTAAAGTGAGTAGATATAAATAATATCAAATAAATAGGCTAATATAATTTTTGTGAACCTAAATAATTATTTTGTAATTACTCAGATGGTTGTACAAGAACTCACTAAATGGCCTAACTTTGCTCAGAAGTCTCCCTCAGAGGGCTTCTCTGTTCTCCACTAATGTTAACTTCATTTAAAGGTTTCTTTTTCTTTTATTGTAGGGATTTTATGGAGAAAGATTTGGAGAGGATGTGGTTGAAGTAATCAAGGACTCTAATCCTGTAGACAAGTGTAAATTAGATCCTAACAAGGTATGGTGGGTGAGACCGAATGCCACACAGGTGTAGCTCTGAGACCATGATTTTGTGGGAGAAGGACTAAATGATTTAACAGTGAGATATGAAGGCCTTTTTTTTTTTTTTTTTTTACCCCCAGGCATATATTCAGATAACCTATGTGGAGCCGTACTTCGACACATACGAGATGAAGGACAGAATCACCTATTTTGACAAAAACTATAATCTTCGCCGTTTCATGTACTGTACGCCCTTCACTTTGGACGGCCGTGCCCATGGGGAACTTCATGAACAATTCAAACGGAAGACCATTCTGACTACTTCTCATGCCTTTCCTTATATTAAGACAAGGGTCAATGTCACTCACAAAGAGGAGGTAAGTCCACAAACGAGAATAGGATTTGTGAAGCAAAGACATTGGAGCCGTGTGAGAACAGCGTGTCTGTAGTGTTACGTACCGCCTGTCACATGGCAGCATCCTAGAACTTTACCCATTTTTGAGTCATTAACTTTGGGTTCTTTTCTAAATCTCTAGTTTACCCTCAGCTTATGCTTTAAAAGGCTGGCTCCCCCCCACCCAATTTAGGGATCCAAAGTTTGGAATTCTATTATTAGAAAACAACTTATAGTTGGTCTCCACTTTTTAAAAAAATGATTATATATCAAGCTCATTGAATAGTTTTCAATCAGTACACTGACCTATTAGATGTTATTTCACCCAGATCATCTTAACTCCAATTGAAGTTGCTATTGAAGACATGCAGAAAAAGACCCAGGAGTTGGCATTTGCAACACATCAGGATCCAGCAGACCCCAAAATGCTTCAGATGGTTCTCCAGGGGTCTGTAGGCACAACAGTGAATCAGGTTAGTGCTTTTGCTGGTTCTCTGTGATGGCAGTCGTAAGTGGAATTGGGAATGATTTCCTGATTATGTTTCACAAAGGCCACAAGTGTCCGATCAAGTGGAAAAAGATAGGTGGGTTAGGAGTGCTTTGCAAAAGACACGAAGTATACATGAAAATAGACTGAAAAAAGAAACTTTTTAGTATAACTGCAGTTATTAAGGTTTTCATGCCTGCCCTCTGTACTGCCTGTATTTTTCTACCTATCTGTTCTTAAACATTCTATTAAGAAGGAACTGATTCACTTAAAATGGCCCTTCCTTTAAAACCTCATACTGAGGGGCGCCTGGGTGGCTCAGTCATTCAGCCTCTGCCTTCGGCTCAGATCATGATCCCAGGGTCCTGGGATCGAGCCCCGCATTGGGCTCCCTGCTCCATTGGAAGCCTGCTTCTCCCTCTCCTACTCCCCCTGCTTGCGTTCCCTCTCTCACTGTGTCTCTCTTTGTCAAAAAATAAACAAAATCTTTAAAAAACAAAAACCTCGTACTGAAAGAACGTGATCTAAAAAGATCTCGTTTTCAGAGCTCTGTTCATACATGTGAATGCCTGCTTCCTTAGATATTCCCTGATGTTCTTCTCCAGATCTCCTTCCCATTGAGTCATGAGGAGGAAATATGTGGAATCACTCTGAAAATTTTAATATATGTACATAAGATATTATTGTTTGGTGCTTTGTCATGTGCAGATTAGAAGCCATCCCTGTTTATCTCCTTGTAATGGGTTCATTCAGATTCTCTTGCTGATGATTAGGGAATATTCCAGGGTAAGGGAAAATCCAGAAAGGCTTCAAGTAAAAATTCATATTATATATCTTACCTATATTTTAGGTTAAAGAAACAAAGCCAAAAATTCCCCTACCAAAGCGGAAATAAATGTTTTAACACCTTTACCCCTAAAAACATACATGATTTGGGGGTTTTACTTCCAAATGATATAACCCTCACAAGGGATCATCTTTAACTTGCAGTGTTAGAACACATTTGGAATAGTGAGGGAAGCTATTTTAGCAGAATCAAGTATCTAATAACCAGTGGCTTGACGACTGTTTGCATCCAGGGTAAATTAAGGAATGTAAAAAGTACAAGGCAAAATGTATTGATAAATATAATAGTCAATCCTTGAACTCCTACTATATTTCTTTGAAAAATACTCAGCAATTTAATTACAGTACCTAAGCATATAGATTTGGCATTAGGAGAAGCTAAAAATAGTATGGCCAGAATCTGTCTGTGAGAAGGTTTTTTTGTATTTTGGTTTTTTTTTTAAAGATGGGTGTATTTATTTTAGAGGGAGAGAGAGTACACTCAAGGGTGAGGAGAGGCAGAGGGAGGGAGAGAGAGAGAAAATTTCAAGCAGACTCCCTGCTGAGCCCACAGCCGGACACGGGGTTCTGAGATCATGACCAGACTGGAAATGAAGAGTCAGACGTGTAACTGACTGAGCCACCCAAGTGCCCTGAGAAGTTTTAATATAGACATAGATATATCTGCATTACACTTAAATGCAGCCATCTCAGTGCTAAGAAAAAATCATTTGGGTAAATTCAACCTCTGATTTTAGAGAAGACAAAAACACACTTGTTTTATTTTCTTATTTTACAGGGGCCTTTGGAAGTTGCCCAGGTTTTTCTGTCTGAAATACCCAGTGACCCAAAGCTCTTCAGACATCATAATAAACTACGACTGTGCTTCAAAGATTTTACTAAAAGGTACTCAAGGCTTCCTGCGTAAAGACCCTCAAATTGAGAATGTCCAAACCACAGAATGGTGTAAGGGTCTTAAGGGACTCTTGAAAAGAGAAAATCTAGGAAGTGGCTCACAAAGAGGAACAGTTGGTGTATAACTTACTATTCCTTCAGGGTGTATACCTACCCCCTACCTCTAATAGTCTATATTGCCATATTTTTAAAGATTAGAAAAGCCTAGACTCAAAAATTTTTTAACATGAAACTATTAGACTAGTTAGCTGTTTAACCTGAGAGTTGTTATTTATTGTGAACCTTCAGTGTGAAAGTTTTTGCTTCCCTTCCCTCAGGAAACATACAAGCAGCAAACTTGGAAGCAGAAAATTTGTGTTCAAATCTTGTCTTTGTCATTGTGTGTCCTATTCCAGGTCATTTAATCTCTGTGATCATTTTCTAATCTATTAAATACGGATGATAATAATAATCTACTTCCCACAGGGAGGTTGTGCAAGTTAGATGAAATAATATATGGGTGTCTCAGGGTCCCCAGGACCACCCCCAGTTTTAATGATTTGCTAGGAGGACTCACAGGACTCCGCATATAGTTGTAGTCATGGCTGTGATTGATTTCTATGGAAAGGGACAAAGTAAAAACCCTCAAAGGGAAAAGGCACTGTGCGTGAAGTCTGGGGGGATCCAGGTATAGACTCTAGAATCCTCTTTCAGGGGGTTCACACAGGCGCTCCTGACACCTCCAGCCAAGAGCTGGGATGAGCGGGGATAGCGTGTGTGAAATGTTGTCTACCCAGAAGCTACTGAGTAGAGGGCCAAGATTGTTGTTGAGGGCTGTTCTTATAGGCCCCTACTGCCTGGCAGGTGCCAGAATTCTGAAAGCAGGTGTTCAGCATAAGCCATAACGTTTGTATAAATAGTGTAGGCACAGTGAGCCGCTCTTACCTTCTGGGAATGATTACCTCCCGAAATCCAAATTCCCAGCTGCTAAGCAAGGGCCAACGTTGCAAATAGGCCTTTGAAGGGTATTAGTCTCAGGCCTGCAGTTAACTCTTTTCTGCACAGATAATACTTGGCACAAAATAGGTGTTGGGCAAATATTAAATTTTGAAACAACAGGAAAAAAGTCATTTATCAACTTGAGACTGATTCCTGCTTTACCAACACTGTAAGCTTGACAGTAGAGGGAATGATTAATTTTACATGGTGATGCCAGGGAAGATTTCCCACAGAAGTCAACATTTGATATGGACCTTGAAGGATGGATATTAGTTTTTCAGGCAGAAATGAGGAGAAGGGTATACTAAATAGAAAAGGAAAAAAAACCCCAGCATGCGCAAAGTTCAGAGACTGTTCTGAGAAAAGTGAATAGTTTAATGAAGCTGGAACCATAGACTCTGTAAAGACAAGCAGTCAAATACTGGGTAAGTCGACTGGGTCTGGATCGTAAGAGAGCCTTGTGTACCATTCAGTAAATGACATGATGGTCACCTAACGAAGCGGCATCAGAACCCAGTCTTTGACTCCCTTTTATGGTTTCTCTTATTAAGTCATACACTGAACCAACTTTATCAGGGGTAGAAATAATTTCACATCAGTTTTGTCATCAGAAAATTACGAGGAATGCTAACATGTTCAAGTATTTTAAGATGGAATTTCCCCCGTTCTCATTGCAATAGCTATCATGAATTCCTATCAATTTCTCCTGCCTGAACATGATGACTGTCTTTTAAAAAGGCTTCAGAAAGCTTCATCGGAAATCTGAGATTCCAGAATCTGATTATTGTGCCAGACCACCTTCTAAGTTTGGTTTTAGGAGACAACAGGAAACATAGCTTCTCGTGTATGGAGTAGATGAACTGTGGTAGTAAAATAAAGAAATCTACTTTATACTTGTAGCATTGACTCATTTCTAGCATTAATTTTATTATTAGGGAAGTTTTGGATAACAACCAAAAATCCCCTGCTATCTGTGTGCCAGATGATCTTGGAACAATACATACTTCTTTAGGTCATAGACATTTAAGTATAGACAGTTACTTCTTTCCCTGCTGTTGTTTTGACTACATTTTAAGTCACATGTCCTCCTCCTTGTATATATTGATGATAAGGTGATCAATTTCTGTAGTCTGCTGGTCTCTAAGTATTACCACCAACTGTAGAGAAGGTTTTCTTAAATGACAGACAAAAAAAAAAAAAAACCCACTCCATAACATAAACCTTATCAAGAAAGTTACAGCCTTTTTTATTATTTATTATTTTGTTGGTCATGCTATCTTTTTTATTTATGTGTTACCTTTTATTTTTATATCAGTATGCATATATATTTATAAAACTCACAGTATACATATAATCTTTTTATTTTTCAATTAAAGTTAAAGCTTTCTAATGATTATATTATTTCATTAAATATTTGAATTTAAGTTTTTTTTTTAAGATTTTATTTATTTATTTGACCGAGGGAGAGACAGCGAGAGAGGGAACACAAGCAGGGGGAGTGGGAGAGGGAGAAGCAGGCTTCCCCGCTGAGCAGGGAGTCCGACGCGGGGCTCGATCCCAGGACCTGAGCCGAAGCAGACGCTTAACGACTGAGCCAGCCAGGCGCCCCTATTTGAATTTAAGTTGAATTTAAGTGTGGTGTGTTCACCAGTGCATTGGATCTTTTTTTTTTTTAAGTGTTTTTTGTTTTGTTTTGTTTTTAGTATAGTTGGCACAACAGTGCTACGTCAGTTTCCGGTGTACGACATAGTGATTCACCTTCCCCATATCTTATGCTGTGCTCACCACAAGTGTAGCTACTGTCATCATACACTATCACAGTACCATTGACTACATCCCCTATGCTGTGCCTTTTATGCCTGTGACCTACTCATTGCATAACTGGAAGCCTGTGTCTCCCAGTCCCCTTTACTTTTTCTGCCCATCTCCCTACCACACTTCTCTCTGGCAACCATTAGTTCTCTGTATTTATAGCTCTGATTCTGCTTTTTGTTTGTTCATTTGTTTTTTAGATTCCACATATAAGTGAAATCATGTGGTATTTGTCTTTCTCAGTCTGACTTATTTCACCTAGCATCATACCCTCTAGGTCCATTCATGTTGTCACAAATGGCAAGATGTCTTCTTTTATGGCTGTGTAATATTCCTGTGTGTGTGTGTGTGTCTCACATCTTCTTTATCTACTCATCTGTCAGTGGACACTTAGGTTGCTTCCATATCTTGGCTAATGTAAATAATGCTGCAGTAAACATAGGGATGCATGTGTCCTTTATAATTAATGTTTTCATTTTCTTTAGGCAAATACCCAATAGTGAAATTATTGGATCATATGGTGTTTCTGTTTTTAATTTTTTGAGGAGCCTCTACTATTTTCTACAGTGGCTGTGCCTCTTTTTTCCTTCTGTTAAAAATTTTAATCATGAAATGACTGAGCCGAAGTACATGAACATTTTTATTGGCCCTTAATATATCGTGCATTGCAAAAAGTTTCTAAGTATTAACAGTGCCAAGTATGCAAGTGTACTACTCTCAGTACACCTTGCTTTAAGTAATGCCATTTAGGTAGGATGTCTGTTGTTAATCAGTTTAAATGGTATGTTAGTTTGCTATTCATTTGTTAATCATTTATTCCTAAAAATAATTAACACCTTTGCATGTATTTACTTTTTATATTTTGGGGTTTATCTTTTAAAATTTGCTTTCATTAAATCTTGAATAGATTCAATATAGTATTTATAACATTTGCTATTAAAGAACGGGGAGAAAAAAATCATTACCCACCCTGCTTAAGAAATAGCATTCTCATTGCTTTGAGATCCCCTCCTCGTATGTTCTTCTCTGATAGCATCTCTCCTTTAGAGGTAACCACTATCATGAATTTCATATTATTTCCTTGTCTTTATCATTTTCTCATAAATGAGTGTATCCCTTAATAATACACTACTTCGTTTCATGTTTTTTGTATAAATGGACAGTGAGTATAATTCTGTGACTTGCTGTTTTCAGTGTTTGTGAGATATACCTATAATGTTGCTTTATTTTTATATATTGTATGAATATGCCATGATTTATTCATTTTTCTATTGGTGGATATTTGGTGGTTTCCTGTGTTTTTGTTTTTAGTTACAAAGAGTACTATTCAAATATCCCTCTATTTGTGAATTGACAAGAGATTTTCCAGGAGTTACATACCTAAGAGTAGTGTTGGTTCATAGGTTCAACTTCAACCAGATAATTCCACTTTTTTTCCCCAAATTGTGTAAGCCATTACACATAAAGGAGCTAGAAAAAGAAAAACAAAACCCCAAACCAGCAAAAAGAAAGGAAATAACAAAGATTAGAGCAGAGGTAAATGATACGGAAGCTAGAATAAACAATAGATCAATAAAACCAGGAGCTAATTCCTTGAAAAAATCAGAATTGATAAACTTTCACCCCAACTCAACAAAAAGAAAAAAGAGAGAGAGGACTCAAATAAGCAAAATCATAAATGAAGAGGACAAATAACAACCAACACCACAGAAATATAAACAATTACAAGAGACTGTGATAAATTGTGTGCCAACAATCTTGAAAGCATAGAAGAAATGGATAAATTCCTAGAAACACAAAATTGAAGCAGGAAGAAATAGAAAATTTGAACAGACTGATTACTAGCAATGAAATTGAATCCATAAAAACAAACAAAAAAAACCTCCCAACAAACAAAAGTCCAGGACCAGACGGCTTCACAGGTGAATTCTACCAAATATTTAAAGAGTCAATACCTCTTCTTCTCAAACTACTCCAGAAAATAGAAGAGGAAGGAAAACTTCCAAAATCATTCTATGAGGCCAGTATTATCCTGATACTAAAACCAGATAAAAACACCACAAAAAAAGAGAAGCACAGGCCAATATCCCTTATGAACATAGATGCAAAAATCCTCAACAAAATAGCAAACCGAATCCAACAATACTGTTTAAAAAAAAAATCATTCACCACAATCAGGTGGGATTTATTCCTGGGATGCAAGGGTGGTTTAGCATTCTCAAATCAGTCAACATGATACATCACGTTGATGAGAGAGGATAAAAACTATAGGATCATTTCAATAGGTACAGAAGTATTTGACAAAGTACAACATCCATTCATGATAAAAACCCTCAACAAAGTAGGTCTAGAGTGAACAAACATACCTCAACATAATAAATTGGTAAGGAAGAAGTAAAACTTTATTTGCAGATGACATGATACTATATATAGAAAACCCTAACAATTCCACCAAAACCTACTAGAACCAATAAACAAATTCAGTGAAGTTTCAGAGTACAGAATCAATGTACAGAACTCTCTTGCATTTTTATACATTAATAATGAAGCAGCAGAAAGATATTAAGAAAGCAATCCCATTTACAGTTGCACCAAAAATAATAAAATACCTCGGAATAAACCAAAGAGGTGAAAGACCTATACTCTGAAAACTATAAAACATTGATGAAAGAAATTGAAGATGACACAAAGAAATGGAAAGATGAAATGATCATGGAAGCACACACACACAAAAATTGCTACCCAAAGCATTTTACAGATATAATGCAATCTCTGTCAAAATACCAACAGTATTTTTTTTTAAGTTTTATTAAGTAATCTCTGCACCCATTATGGGCCTTGAACTCATGACCTCGAGATCAAGAGTTGCTCACTTTTCCAACCCACCAACAGCATTTTTCTCAGAACTACAACAAATAATCCTAAAATTTGGGGCGCCTGGGTGGCTCAGTTGGTTAAGCAGCTGCCTTGGGCTCAGGTCATGATCCTGGAGTCCCGGGATTGAGTCCCGCATCGGGCTCCCTGCTCGGCGAGGGGCCTGCTTCTCCCTCTAACCCTCCCTGTTCTCATGTACTCTCTCTCTCTCTCATTCTCACTCTCTCAAAAAAATAAAATCTAGAAAAAAAAATAATCCTAAAATTTGTATGGAACAACAAAAGACCCCAAATAGCCAAAGCAATCTTGAAAAAAGAAAAAACTGGAGGTATCACAATTCTAGACTTAAGTTATATTACAATGCTGTAGTAATCAGAAGAGTATGGGACTGGCACAAAAGTAAATACTTAGATCAGTGGAACAGAATAGAAGATGCAGAAATAGGGGCGCCTGGGTGGCTCAGTTGGTTAAGCGACTGCCTTCAGCTCAGGTCATGATCCCGGAGTCCCGGGATTGAGTCCCACATCAGGTTCCCGGCTCAGCGGGGAGCCTGCTTCTCCCTCTGACCCTCTCCCCCCTCATGCTGTTTCTCTCTCTCCCTCTCTCAAATAAATAAATAAAATCTTTAAAAAAAAAAAAAATCCCGAAATAATCCCACAATTATATGGTTAATTTGTCTTCAACAAAGGAGGAAAGAATATGCCATGGAAAAAAGTCAACAAATGGCATTGGGAACACCCAACAGCTATATGCTAAAGAATGAAATGGGACCACTTTCACCACACACAAAAATAAACTCAAAATGGATTAAAGACTTAAATGTGAGACCCAAAACCATAAAAATCCTAGAAGAGTACAGACAGTAATTTCTTTGACATCACAGCAGCGTTTTTCTAGATAGGTCTCCTAAAAGCAAGGGAAATAAACTACCAGGGCCACATTAAAATTAAATGCTTCTGCACAGCAAAGAAAAGAATAAAAACTAAAAGGCAACCTGTGGAATCAAAGAAGATATTTGCAAATGACATGTGATAAAGGGTTAATATCCAAAATATATAAAGAAATGATACAACTCAACACCCAAAAAATAAATAATCCAATTAAAAAATGGGCAGAAGACATGAACAGACATTTCTCCACTAAGAAGACATCCAGATGGCCTACAGACACATGAAAGGATGTTCATCACCACCATCAGGGAAACGCAAATCAAGACTACACCTCACACCTGTCAGAATGGCTAAAATCAACAACAAAAGAAACAACAGGCGTTTGCCATGATGTGGAGAAAAAGGAACTCTTGTGCATTACTGATGGGAAGGCAAACTGTTGCAGCCATTTTGGAAAACAGTACGGAAAACAGTATTCCTCATAAAGTTAAAAATAGAACTACCCTATGATGCATTAATTTGGGTATTTACCCAAAAGATACAAAAACACTAATTCAAAGGTATACATGTACTCCTATGTTTAACGCAGCATTATTTACAATAGCCAAATTATGGAAGCAGCCCAAATGCCCATAGATAGATGGAATGGATAAAGAAGTGGTGGTGTACACACACACACACACACACACACACACACACACACTGGAATATTACTCAGCCATAAAAAAGAATGAAATCTTGCCATTTGCAACAACATGGATGGAGCTAGAGAGTATAACGCTGAGAAATAAGTCTGTCAGAGAAAGACACATGCCATGTGATTTCACTCATATGTGGGATTTAAGAAACAAAACCAATAAGCAAAGGAAAAAAAAAAAGAGGGAGACAGGCAAACCAAGAAACATTCTTAATTATAGAGAACAAACTGATGGTTACCAGAGCGGAGGAGGATTAAAGAGTACATTTATCATGATCAGCACTAAGTAATGTGTAGACTATGTCGAATCACTATATTGTACACCTGAAACCAGTATAAAACTGTATGTTAACTACCCTGGAATTAAAATTAAAAACTTTTAAGAACTTAAAAACAAAATGTTAAGACAAATTTAAATTTCACCAGTAATGTTTGAGAGTTCCTCTTGCTATTTAACTACACTTAGTATTGTCTGACAGTTTAACTTTTACCAGTTTGATGGGTGTGAAATGATATGGGATTATGGATTAAATTTGCATTTCTCTTTTTCAAAGAGGCCGAATATCTTGTCATGTGTTTGTTAGCCATTTCACCTTCCTCTCTGTAAAGTTACATGTTCAAGTCTTTTGCCATTTTCCTATTGGATTCTTTTTCCTTACTGATTTCTGAGTATTTACATAATCTCGATATATACTTTATTATTTGTAAGTATCACAAATATCTTCTCTGAATTTGGGGCTTACCACCTTTTTTTTTTTTTTAAAGAAGTTCTTTAATGTAGCTCAAGGATTGAGTCTTTTCTTTATGACTACTGCTTTTTGTATCTTAAATTAACTTTTTCGCTGAGGTGATAGTATTTTTTATTTTATTTTTAGATTGATTTGTTTGACAGAGAGAGAGCACACGCACAAGCAGGAGGAACAGCAGAGGGAGAGGGAGAAGCAGAGTCTTTGCTGAGTGGGGAGCCTGATATGGGGTTCGATTCCAGGAGGACCCAGGGATCATGACCCTTAGCTGAAGGCAGACGCTTAACTGACTGAGCCACCCAGGTGCCCCGGTCATAGTAGTATTCTATATTGACTTCTAAAACCCAATATAATGGTTTCTCTAAAACTCAGTGTAGGGTAGGGGCACCTGGGTGGCTCAGTTGTTTGAACTTCTGCCTTCAGTTCAGGTCGTGATCCCAGCCCCATGTTGGGCTCTCTGCTCAGTGGGGAGCCTGCTTCTTCCTCTCCCTCTGCCTACCACTCTGCCTACTTGTGCTCTCTCTGTCAAAGAAATAAATAAAATCTTAAAAAAAAAAAAAAACAATGTAGGCTAAAAACGGGAAGAAGGCAAAAATGGCTTTTTTATTTTTATTTTAAATCCACTTGCATTTGATTTTTGAGTGGTTCAAGAAAGGGATTAGTTTTTTTTGTCCATTCTGATGATTGGTGATTATCTTGATACCGTTTATTATGTGGCATGAATTGGGGTCAGATTTCTTTTCCCTATGGATATCCAGTTGACACAGCACCACTTATTTCAAAAATTGCCCTTTCTCTTCTGCTTTGCGGTATTATTATAAATCAGGTGCTCGTGTTGGTATGCATCTGTTTCTGTGATCTTTATTATCTTCCATTGTTCTGTTTCTCCTTGAGCCAATATCATGCTCTCTTAATTACTGCAGCTTTGTAATAAACTTTGATATCTGGTAGAGCAATTTCTCTCACCTTTTGTTCAAGGACTATTTTGGACCCTTTTCCTTTTGATATAAATTATAGAATCAATTTGTCTTTCCCTCCACCTCCCTACCCCCCTAAAACTAATAACCTGAATCTGTAGATAAGTTGGCAGAGAGTTGGAACTTCTACTTTAGAACTTGACTCTTCCAGTCCCTGAGTATGACCTAGTTCTCATTTACTTAGATGTTTTCTTAATATTTTGATTTTCTGTAAAGGCCTTATATATCTTGATTTTATTCCTTGGTATTTCATACTTTTATGCTTTTGTTAATGGTATCTTTTAGAATTATATTTTGTTTGCTGGCATACAGAATGCAGTTGAATTTTATATTTTTACAAGAAGATATTGCCAAACTCGTTAATTCTAATAATTTATCTGTAGAACCTTTTTTAATTTTTACAGTGATGTTTAGAAGCTCCAGTACTATGTTATTCTGAATAGCAGTATGATAGAGGATATCACTTTCTTGTTCCTGATCTAAAAGGACAAAATGCTCACCATTTGAGTATAGTGTTTTCTTCAGGTTTTTTGTAGATACTTTTAATTAGGTTAAAGAAGTTCCCACCTATTTGTTGTTATGCTGAATTTTCATCATGACAAATTTTAGAATGTTATCAAAGGTGTGTGTGTGTGGTATTGGTACAACAGTTTCCTATTGTCTTGTTTAGGAGTTTTGCAACTGTGTTTATGGGTGAGATTAAATTACACTTTTTTCTTTATAGTCCCATTAGGTTTTGGTATCCCAACCTTGAAATAGGAGTTGGAAACTCTTCTCAGAAATGTTTTTTTTCCCCTCTATACTGTAGAATAATTGTGTTACATTGGGATTACCTATCCTTAGAATGTTTAGAATTTGCAGATTGTTGTTTTTTGTGTGGAAAGATTGTGACTTGACTTCGAGTTCTGTTAAGTTGCTTAGCTCTTCACTTCTAGCTTTTTTTAAAAAAATATATAAGCCTTTAAGACTGTACATTTTCTTCTGAACATCACTTAGCTGCAGTTCTGCAACTATTGATATGGGTACATTGTTTAACATGCTACGTTGCTCTTTTAGGGTCCAGGTTTTCTTCTTAAATATCTGAATAAATTGGACAAAGGATTGTAATCAAGGACTATTCATTTAAGCACCTTATTTGAACACTGGCAAACCACTGTGCCAGATGCCATTGTTCCTGCATAAGTGAATAGGGTTAAAAAGTCTAGTGGTGGTATGTGGAAAAATGGCTTAAGATTTAACATTAAAAATACACAATATTCAATTAAATTAAGACTGTTGGTGAATGTTAGAGTGTAAAAGAACTCAAGTTGATCATCTGTTCCCTGCCTTACCCCCAGTGCAAGAGAGACATTGAACCGAAAAATTGAATGACATCATCATGGTAAATATGTGTTAATAGCATCAGGCTCTCAAACTATGCCAGAGAAATCTTTTGGTAACATACTGTTTTCCCTAGGTGTGAGGATGCCTTAAGAAAAAATAAAAGCTTAATTGGGCCAGATCAAAAGGAATATCAAAGGGAACTGGAGAGAAACTATCATCGCCTTAAAGAGGCCTTACAGCCTCTGATAAACAGAAAGATCCCGCAGTTATACAAGGCAGTATTACCTGTCACCTGCCACAGGTATGCTCATTTTTGTCTGTTATTTTGGGTCTCTGCAGGAAAATGAAATCTGCTTGGTTTAATAATAATGAATTAGTGTAACTTTTATTACATGGTTTCAGATACTGTCTCTTAAAACCTAACAAGTTCAACTAGCCTATTATGAATAACCCTATTATCAATCAGCCTTCAAGACAGAAGTCAGTTCTTTCTGTAATTTGAGAATAATAAAGTTGTGTTAAATACACATTCTAATCAAGACACAACATGTAAGTCTGGCCTCCTAAAACTATTTCTTTTAAAGTCCTGTCACACTTTATTTGTATGGGAGAATTTACTAGAATGTATCAGGAGCCAGATATTCATTTTCCTCAGCCCTAACAGTAAATAGTATTAGAGTATATTCTTCTAGATTTGTATTAAAGCAGGCAACCCCATTGAATATCAAGAGGGCTTCAGTATTTTTCTCCACTAATTGTGACAAATAAAACAATACTTACCTTTAAGAGGTTGTTACAGAAATTAAATTTTAGGCATGTAAAGTTCCAAGCAGCGTTTTAACATTTTACTTTAGCACCTGAATTCTGGAGAGGTCATGATAACTACTGAACATTAACTGCCCTTTTTTTGCATATTGAAATCCAAATATACGTACAACCATTGAGTATTTTACCACCCTTTTCTTTGAACTAGCAACAGTAAAGCTATTAAATTGTACTTAATTGTACTTAATTCTTACAAATGGATTATTTTATAAAATAATAATTTGAAATTTTCTTAATTTCTAATATGGTAAATGTCACTTTGAATCCACATAAACAAAAGCTTCCCGGGGTCCTCAGTTTTTAAGTGTAAAAAGGATCTAAAACCCAAGAGTTTGAGAACTGCTGAATTCTTAGGATTTAAAATTTTAAATAAGCAGCACCTGCCTTTTCCCTTTTAATAATCACAAATCTTTTCTTGAAATCTCTCCTATTATCCCTTTGCTCCTGTTTTATCACAATACCTAATACGCCTATTGGACAAATGAATAAATGATCAATGCACTTGGCAAAGTGGTTACTGTAATATACTTTTAATCTATAAAACTAGAATATATAAGGCAGAATGTATAGGATGAACATGTAACTTGAAAGTTAAGAACTTTGATGGCAAAAACATTTTCAGTTTTTGATGGCAAACTTTGAGCTAGCTCTGGCAGAAAAAAAGTACGTAAAGCGTATTTTAAAGGAATATGCAAAAATTGTTTACTTATAATTATATCCTTTCATTTTTCTCCCCAGAGATTCCTTTAGTCGGATGAGCCTGCGCAAAATGGATCTTTAAAATAAATGCACTTGTCTTATTCATTTGAAGAGAGCCATGTATTCAACACTGAGTATGAAAAGAAGATTTATTGAAAAAGACAACTTGGGGCTTAATTCTGGAAATTCTGGCATTAATTTACTACTCATTGAAGAACGCAGTGGCCAAAACAGTATCAAAAGTAGATCACTGAAGTTTGAGAATCATGGCCATGGTTTCTCATGTTCTGGTAATATGCTGTTATCTTTTTTTAAGACTCAAAAGTAATGACTCACTATACATTTACTATTATTTATACCATAGCTAATGTTAAATTTATTTACTTTAAGTTTGTATTTTTTAATTTATATTACCATTTATAGATTCATTTTGGAACCATTTTAAATGTAGTAATGCTTATTTTAAAGGTACTATTAAATATGTGAACGTTTACACTAATTTTACCGAGTGAGACTTTAAAAATTTTTGTTGACAAAAGCAGAGAATCTTGAATTAAGAACTAGTTCCAAAACTAGCAAAGTTCTAAAAATGAAAATTGACATTGTACGGGCCAAAGAGCCCCAAATTAAATAAATGAATAAATGGGTAGTAGATAGATACTGGTAACTGGTTTGTGAAGTCTTAAAACAGGTTTCTAAGGTATTTTCCATTTAGAAACCAAAGAAAGGGATTCAGGATAAACTGCAGAGTAATTTTACCTAACTAAACTTTTGTCTGTAAGTAACAATTGAATACTGGGATAGCTGCTACCAGTCACAGTAGCTTAATCTTTGACTCTCAATCTTGTTACACTGATAGTAGTATGAACTTCATGACTCTCAGCAACTAAAGTGAATGATTCCTATGTTTCAGATTAAACAAGCCAGTCATTTTATGAGTTTGGTCATCTAAACTGGAAAACTAGAAATCTGCTTTAGAGCTATCTTACATCACCACAAAAATGACACTGAGAAGCTGGTGTTCGATTTTAATCTACCAGTTGAATGAAAAGTTTTATTTTTTAACGCTTGTATAGACTTTATAAAGTATATGTAAAAGATAAAATTAGCTGTTTTAATTGAAATTAAGAACTAATTTAAAATAACTTTGACATGAAAAACTAAGGCAAAAATCTTTTTGAAAATATTTATTCCAATTACTTGGCAAGTTTATCCAAGAAACTACGTATTAATGATTTTTGGAAGTGTTTTCAACAATTTTTTTTGTGTGTAGTAATATAGCTTATAGAAAGGCATCATTTTTAAGCTGTCCCTTTGATCTATTGACCAGTGACATGAATCACTTAAAAACTGATTAAATATGGTGCCTTCATTCTGTAGTTGATGTTGAAACAAGATCTCAAAAATACCTGCTTTTCCTGAGACCATAGGGGATGGTTGATCTCCTTTCTCCAGCCTACCTTTATAACTGGCACTATTATGTCAAATTCATCTTACCTACATCAATTCAAAGACTGAATCACAAAAAGATTTTTCAGATGAGTCAACAGTGTTGGACCAGAAGGGCTGAGGAGTCAGAAAGGCATAACCTCAAAAACTTGGGGACAGAGGATCCACATGAACAATAAGGAAAGACAAGGAGTCAAGAATGGAAATTCATTAAACAAAAATAAGGTAACAAGTACTCTCTCCTCTTTAGGGCAAGGGATGGGGGAGGTGTACTTAAGGGAGAGAATATTAAGTAATCCCTAGGTCATTACTCATTAGATTATATTACGTAAGAGCTTGGAATAGTTCACATAAATCTCAGTGACAGTATCAAAAACTCTAGAATTTATATAATTATGATTTAATTACCATGCAATACTGTTTTCTGACTTGAATAAAAACAGGCTTCCTCTGAGAACAATGGTATAATACTAAACACTTCCTTAATTCCCACATACTTCAGTTTTCTTAAAACATAAACTTTCTCATATCAAGAATCTATACCAAGTTCTTAACATTGGCTGTCTCTTGAGTATGAGGCCCAGGCTCTATCCTAAAAGTACTCCATCAGAAGCTTATGAGTAGTGTTCAGGGCTGTTGCATTTTAAAAGTTCCATTAATGATTCTTTCTCTATCAGAAACGGGCTGTTTCTTTTTAAAAGTTCGATTAGTGATTCTGAATGTAGAATGAAGTGAGGACCGTGATGTTTTATATCACACCATCTTGTGGAAGAATATATATTAGACATGATTTAACTGTGTGATTAATTTATTAGTTGACAGGTACTCTTGTTGAAATGGGGGTATAAAAGTGTTATTCTAATAGCATTTATATATTCTTTAGGTAATTGATCATTTACCAATTTAATATACATTTAGAATGAAAATTTAACCACATTTTTGTGTGTGCACAAAGCATCATCTTTACAGATTCTGTAAAGTTATGTCTACTTTAAAGGACAACTAGAATGCAACAATTTTTACTATAAACTTTTAAGTATGACACCGTGGATGGACTAAGCAGTTTCTATTCGAAAAGTCTCTTCACCTCCAACTCTCACAGTATTATTAAAGGTAATTATGCATGTTTATTCTCTTCTAGGTTTGTGTGTGTATGTATATATATATTATACATACACATACATTTTCTTAAAAGAACTCAGCTATAGTTACGGTAAAAAAAATATACAAGTAAAAATGAGCAGTTATATACATAGTTGTTAAGCAGTTTAAATTTTATTGACCTCCCGGTTTTTAAAAAAAGTTAAATTTAAGGTCACACCTCTAAATTTGATATACTATATACAGATCGTGCAGAATATGACTATGAAGAGATACAAATTAGTCCATGCCCAAAAAGATTTACTAGAATACAGAATCATTTTCATAAATACATATAAAATTCTTGTGAAGATAGAAGGGGACTGGCTGTCCAGGTTTTCTGAGACACTTTTCAAAGTGATTCAAGGCACAAAATGTACACTACTGTGAATACACACATATTCCAGACTTTGTGCCTTTAAATACAGCCCATTAAAGATTTGGCTTCAATGACTTATAAAACTAAATGTACTGAAATGAGATTCTGCTTTTTAGCTGAAAAACCACAGGACCTATAAACATCATATAGATAATTACTCCAAAATATGGATACAAATACAAGCACTTTATTTTAAAAAGCAAACACAAAAGAATAGGTGTAAATTCAAAAGTGTTTAAATGCTTCCCATTTGAATAATTCAATTAAGAACCTATACAAGTTTGTTCCCAGAAGCTAATGCATCACTAGTCTCTACTACGGGAAATGAATTCTAAAAATTAACATGGTTTTCAGTAATTCAAATGTCACTATTTATATAAAAACCTAGAGAGACCAATAATATCCAATAGCTTCAAAAGATAAGCTAGACTCTTTGATGTAATCAACTTTACCAGCTTTTGTCCAGGTCTGTTTAATATATACATAAGGAAAATACTCTATAATTTCTTATAAAATAGCAAATAAGGAGTAGATGTAGGAGATGTAGAAGGGGAAAGAGAATTCAAAAAGTCCTTCTCTTCTGTAACTTTCACTTCAGAATCATCAAAAAGTAACCACTTCCCCTCATACTCCTTTAGGCTTTGCACTACATATGAAATTTTGTTCTCAAATCCACTTAAGTTAATGCCTGTTTGGTCACTGGATTCCTTGTTTGCGTCAAATTCATGGGTCCCATTAGTATTGTTAGTCTCAGAATTTCTATTTTCATCAAATGCTGTACTGGCAACTTTATCGGGATTAGATGCTTTGTTGTATAGCTCATAATCTGCTTTGCTCTTTTGTCCTCCAAGAAGTCCAATAGCTTCTACATTTTTTTTGTTCAAAACTTTACTTGACTGTGTATTTCCACTGACTCTAATTGACACTTCTTCATCATCATAATTTTCAACCACACCCCTTGCTTCCTCCTCATTCAATGGTTCTGGCTTACCTATTTCACACATTTGGTCGATCACAAAATTTCCCTTATCTAGTTCTAAACTGTTAAGGTCGGTGACTTTAACAGAAGCAGTGTAATGCCCACTACTGATGGTAATGCCACTGTGCATCACAACCGCAAATAATCCATAGCTGTCGTTGGTTGGCTTTGTGCTCCATTCTTCTAGTGACAATTTAAGAGGTGTCAGTAAAGGAGTGTTGATCTTGGAAAGTCCACCACCATAACAATCAAACCTTTGGAAGGAAAAAAAAAAGGGGTTTTCTGCAATTCCACTTTACATATATTCAGTTTTACCCCCAAATGTGAAACCAAGTAGGAGTCTGAATGACCCTTAATATTTAGTGCTTTATATAAACATAAAATAAAAACCAGACTCTAATTTTGTATACTTAAGTATACAAAGAAAAAATACTGAAGTACTAATATTCAGCTGTTTCTGTGAAGGATATATGGCATTCTCCCTTTCATTTTCTCTACTGTCCTCATTTTGTACAATGAGAAAATCAGTTTTTAAATGCCATTTAACTTCAGAATCTTTTATATTTTAGTTAAGTAATTTTAATGTGAAGGCTTTCTCTACCAGGATTTGGGGAGCAAAGAAAATGTCCACTGAAAGAAAGCACTGTGTGTCATCTTCAGGCATAATAATGTGTGTAGAGAACTACTGGAAAGCCCTCATGGTAATTTCAAACAATTCATTTACATGTATACATGTCACAATCTTTACTTAAATTTTCAACAAGAGAAGAACTCTCTCTCATTCTTCAAAGAACTAACAAGAGAAGAATCTCTCTCTCATTCTTCAAAGAACTAGTTTGACTCCTGGCTTACTTGGAAAATGAAATAATTCTGCCTTTTTCTCCCGTAAAAAAAAAACAACTCAATGTATATAAAATCTTTTCATTGCTTTAATCAATTTAATTTGAAACTGTTTCTAATAACGAATGAAAATTAAAAAGATGTGGGAAGAAATCCTAGAATCTGTATTCATACCAAAAGGATTTAAATTGTTGCATTTTTACAAGAAAACTGTTAAGAGAACACTTTTCTAAGGTAATCTTTATAAATTACTTCATTTCAGTTTATGCTATTACACTATTTTACTATTATAGTATTTTGAACAAAACTTCTTATAGAGTTCATTTTTTTTCATGTAGCTTTTATTTATAATACTCACTCCAAGCCACTAGCAGCAAAGCACTTCAAATGAATAGTTATAACTTCAGGCATTTTGTCAAACAAAAGACTTCGTTCAGCTTCAGTATAATGATGGCAATTTTCACAGAAATATTTATCTTCTCCTACAATCCTCTCCACTGAAGCAAACTGTGAAATTGCCCATCTCAGAGTCTTCATTTCTGTTTTTGGCTCTGGAGAAACTACATAAGAGAATTCCTTTCACTCACAAATGAAAAATCCCTCAGACATTTAAAATTAAACAAGGTCCATGTCAAAATTAACATGCAATTTCAACTAATTCTTCCCAAATAATTAATAAAAACATTCCTTTGAGTTTCAGAGACTTTTAAGTTCATCCTCAGCAGTATACATATCTTAAAAATACTTATATTTGGACAGCCAAAAAGTATTTAGGTGACAGGACAGCAAAATGAAGATAACCTACTCTCTGAGTGTTAAGATAGACTTTAGTTTAGCTATTAATTTCCAGTATCTGAAGAGGTAAGCCAGTCTCGTGATCACTTCCCATATCTTTCCCTACTTTTTAAACAGTGGCTCAAAGATGTAGCTCTAAGACTGAGACACCCAACAGTTATTAAAGTGTTTCATTTTCCCTTTTTCCCCACTGTATATATTAAAGATGTCACAATTTTCCAAATGCTAACTATTAACAAGTGAATCTATAGAAGCAGAAAAATGTTGTTATACCAGAGACTAAAAGCCAGCTTTTTCTCAATAATTATGTCAAGCTACTATCAGACTGTGTTTCGTTGAAGAAAACTACTTATTCCATGGTCCACACAAGTCCATACAAGATTCCAATTCTGCTTACTTTCAGAACTCTCCTCTACTTTGGAAAGCTCATCTTCTTGTACTGGTACACTGATGTCCTGAAAATCTTCTCTTCTTTCTGTTAAACTTTCACATTCTAAGCAACGAGTCCTTAATACCAGCTGACCTTGAAATAATTTCTCTACTAGCTCAAAACCAATTTGCTCTGCACCTAAAAAAAAATGAAAACTTTTCAGCATAGCCCATATAACCAATAGTTCTTTTACAGTGTATCATGAGTAAAAGGTTAATTTTTACATCTAAACTTGCTTATTAGCATTAAGAGGTATCTTACCCAGGACCTATGAATTCCCTGTAAAGACAGTTTTGAATATGAATTACTGTTGTCTCTAAGAAAGTAAGTCACAATTATGTCATTTTTAACTCCCTTCCCAAAGACATTCCTATAGGAATAAACCCCCAAATAAGTATAACACTGTTGGTAAAACCACTAACCACATCAATACTACACATTTTGTCTGAGATCTGGACATTAGGTAGAAATCCAGTTCAAGAACAGTGTAACTACTTAGTTCTCTAAAAAATGTATTTCATTAAATGCAATTTGAGTTTATTGTCAAGTACTGCTTTCAAAAGGTTAAAATAATTCTCCATTAAAATGTATTGAACTCCCCTTATTTATAAACCATAAATTAACATTACATTAACATCGCCTTAAAATTAATGAGATTTATACACACACATCTAAGCACAGTGTTTGAAACACCACAGTTCATGTTAAAATTTTCTCTTAAAACTCACAAAGTACATTTATATTGTACACGTATCTAAGAACATTACAGTTCTGCAGCTGTTAATCCTCCTACCTATCAAAGTCTAAGAATAAATTATACTGACCTTTGTTTATGGGCTTAACTTCATTAACGGGCTTAACATTATTCCCTGGAGACTCAAGTTCACAACCATTAGTTGTGTTATCATTTTCACACTTCCCGCAGTCCTCTTCAAGATCATATTCATTTTCTTTAGACTGTCCTTTGGATCCCTGGTTTGTTGTTATTTTTCCCAGACTACAGAATTTAGAAAGAATGCTGGGTTGCTTAGTTGCAGGCTTTAACCAATTTATTTTAACTCTTGATTTCTTTTGTGAGGGTCTTGCACTTTCATTTTCAGAAACATACTTGGGGATTATTTTAGAAGGAATCTCTAACGTATCACCTGTAGCTTTCCTTTTTGATCTGGTTTGTCTCTGGTTCTCTTCCAATGACTGGTGTTCCTTGGATACTTTAACTTTTTTCTTCATGTTACCAAATTCAATGTCATTTTTTCTTTTCCCATTTCCTTTTGGGAGTTTTTCTTTATAGTCTTCAGAATGCCTCAGGTTGTCCATCTCTATGCTGTTAATACCACTCATTTCCTCTTTCTGATGAGGTTTTTCTTCTACCTTAGTAGATAATTCTACCACTTTTACTTCTTCTTTTTTTAGGAGTTGGCATGTTTCTTGAATGTTTCCCAAAATACACTGTAATACTTCCTGTGCATCATGCTGTAGATATCCTTCATACATAGGGTTGAGTTCCCTATAAATAAAAATTTCCATTTCATCTATTCTAGTTTTAAAGATAGAATACAAAAACCCTTTCTATAGAGAAATTAATTCCTTTAGAGAGAGCATAAATTTTAAAAATCTAAAAACATTTATTCAACTAATTTGAAACTTCTTACCTAAACTTGTAACTAAAAGTAAAAACAAACATTATCACAAATACTTTCATCCTCTTCTAAATACCAGTAACAGCTAGTATATATATTTTACCATGTACCAGGTTTTATTCAAGATGCTTTTTATGTTAGATATGTAACATAATTCTAACAATAATCCTATGAGGTAAGTACCATTATCACCCTGATTTACAGATAAGGTAGCTTGCTCAAAGCTAGGATTCACACCTGCTCTTCGCCACCATGCTACACTACACTTAGTGCTCATCAACAAAGAACAGTGTGTTTACATCCAACATGAGGCTCAAAGTCACAACCCCTAGAGTAAGAGTTGCATACTCTACCAACTGAGCCAGTCAGGTTCCCCACTCTAGGTCTATTCTTAAATAACTTTTTAAAGGTTTACCCTATAACATGCTAGATAAAGTTATTTTATATACTGGATAAAGTTTCATTTAAAACAATACAAAGAAATCTAATCCAGCTAATAGTTCTGCAAGCACATACAACAAAACTAGAATACTTGCAATTTACAGTTCTTATGCATAATATATTTTGAATAAAAACCTATAATTCCCAATCTAAAATTTCTTAGGACCAAATGTATTTGAGAAATTCAGTAATTTTCAGATCAAAAAAATGGCACTTGCACTATCCCATAATTAAACATATTAATTTCTACAGAAAAAATCTATGAATATTCACATTATAAATAAAAATGAGTAAAGGGTATAAAGAGCCTCATACCGATTCAGATCTAATGAATTTATTAGTACCAAACTTACCAAAGACATGTCTAATTTCCAGAGCCTCTGGGATACTAGGGACTGTAGATCTGTAGTTTCTGTTTTCTTTGCCCTTTATTCCCCCTATTTGTTCACATATCACTCTCCTCCAAAGAGAGCAGTAAGTTCCTAAGCTGGAATCCTAAAATTATATTAAAGGCTATACCTGAGTGTGTTAAGCAGTCGCCTTGGCTGAGTAGCAAGTTCATCAGTGTATTTCTCTGGATTTAAGAGAAAGCTAGCCTGAAGCTGTTCAACTGAAATGATCAAGGACTGTAAGCTGCATATTAGTTCATAACTTGCCAAAGAATCTTCTTTGCAATTTCCCTGTCAAAAAAGAAGCCCACAAACCATTAAACAAATTTAAGTACATTCCCCCTTTTCTTCGTCTTACTAGACAATACTAGCTTTGCTAAATTTAATTTATTATAACACTAATTTTATGGAGGTATACTAAAAAATTTTAAGAGTAGTTTTTGATTACCTTCTATTTGGAAGAGAATGGTTTTCTGGTTGTGTAAGTCAAAGTTTTCTTTATATTTAAATTTTAAAAGTGAGTACTTGAAAACACAATAGATAAGTAGCAGATGGTGTAATGGTATGATAAACTGTGACTCTGGCATATAAATGACAATGTTTATTGGTAAGCAATAAATTAGAGGGCAGGACACTGTAAAAGGTGATAATGTATTTAGCTAACCTACAAAAATGGGGAAAAACACAGGATACTGAGAAATTTAATTCTCAGTTATAGTTTAACAGAGAAATAATCTGTTCTCCTCCTCCCAAATCCTCTGTGTAATCTACTACTTTCTCATTTCTAAGCAAGTGAATTTCCATGACTATACTTTTTATATATGTTGTTCTTTTATTTTTTACCTTATCTTTTTGATTGGTTTCATCTTTTAGGGCTTCTTTCTTCCTTGAAATAATGTTAAATAAGTGCTTCACTCCAGATTTAAAACCAGGACAAAAATATAATACCTGTAAGAAGTAAGAATGTCTGAGTGTTTATCTATTTTTTGTAGAGCACTTTTAAATGTGCATTAAAATTCTGAGATTAATATTAGATCAAAAATTGTTTTCTATTTCATCATACTAGCCCACTGTCTTCCCTCAGTGGCAGCAAAGCACTAAGGCTGGGCACATATTGCTAAGAGTTGTGGTTATAAGGGTATACAACATAAAGCAGAGTTCCAAAGGTTAAAATTCATGTCACCATTGCACTAGGAATCAAGCAGAAAAACTAAGGGTTTGGCATCTTCCAGTTAACCAAAGTCAGTTCAATTTTGTTATTCCCATTTTATTTAACATATCACTTTCTCTCACCCCAAAGGAAGCTGGTAACGTACAATTTAGCATCATTACTTTAGTCCATTCTAGTTTATTTACAATCAAAGGCAAAGACGTATGGACAATTATCCCAATAATCTGAAATTCTCAGAACATTAAATGTGACATCATGCTTTGCCTACTAAAGCTTTATTATATAGCAAAATCATCAATTTACCTGAAGTATACTGTTAAGATAACAAGTATTGCCGAGATTATTCAGGCCCACAAATGGTAACAAGTTTTCTCTCTTCTCACAGTTTATAGGTGAGGACTGTGCTGCAGGAACAACTTGATCACTATGAAGTATAGAGCAGAGAGAGGTTTTATGAAGTGTAGTATCTTAAACAAAGTGGAAATTATATCTAAGATTTAGTCTTTTTCCAAAAGTTGTATGAACTGAAAAGCATATGGACTTTATTCAGGTGACACTTGAGGAGAAGAAATCTGTACAGGTGCGAAAATTGCTACGTACCCAGAAAAAAAGTTTTACAAGCACTTGTTAAAAATATTATACACAACAAGCCTCTAAACAATTCCATCATGAAGCTGTTAATCCCATTTTAGAGAGCAGAAAATTGAACTGGTACTGTGATTAATAAACCCTCCATGACATTTTTAAAAGTAGTCTCTCAATAAAAACCTGGGAATACACCATGATGGTATCTAGGAGAGGCTGTACTACCTAAGAAATCAGGTTCTGTTAAGATTAAAAGGAAAGAGTCTATAAAGAGAATCACACAGTTGTCCTTCACTTTAAAATGAACTGTTCAAGTTTATAATTCTTTTACCTTAACAAATAGTAGGTCCCACAGCATTTTTATTTATTTTACAGCTGCCACTTACTACTCTAGCACCTCAAAGTGTTTTAAACAACAGCGACCTAGTGTAGACTACAACTAGAACAGTAATAAAGTATTCCATTTTGTTCAGATCTGAGTCACTGAAGAATTTGCTTGCATCAAAGCATTTCCTATTTTTAAGTTTATCTTAAATTGGCAACATACAACAGGTTTGATGATTCATACATATTTGATATGACTATAAAATTTAAATATCTCAAGAACTGTCAAGTCTTCTGAACCACCAAAAGAAAAAAAACACGTTACTTCTTTACCCTTTACACAGAATGTGTTATACTACGAACAAATTTGAACTGAAAAATAATTTTAGCCAATAAATATTTCTCCAAGTTAATCTAACTGGCTAATAGGTTGTCTCACTACTGTGTGTTTTGCCTTCAGAGACTATCAAGTCAGAATGTTTGGAGATGTCAAAGTTCACTGCTTCTTCACTGATACGGAATTTTTTAAAATACAGAAATATACTTAACATACATACATTTCAGATCCTCTATATTCAGAAGCCTTTTCTTCATTCTCTTGAGAATCCGTGAAATCTAGGGCTCTCTTAGTTTCCTTTTTCTGAAAAAACTTCAAGGAAAGTCTGTTTTTCTTTGATGGGCTACCTCTTGAAAGCCCATTACTTTCACTAGGTATGACACCAGGCATTTTTTCTTCAAATCCCAAGGAGTTGACAAGAATTAATTTATACAAGGATGTTGTAATCACCAATCATATCTGTTAATCGCAGAGAAAAGGTTTAATTACTTTTCAGTTATCTGCTGTAGGCAATAAAATCATTAATTTTGAAAATTTACCAAGGAATGGAATTAATTAGAACGTCGCATTTGAAAACCCAATGCTTGGCCAATAACAGGCACTCGACGCTTATTGCTTAAATGAAGGAGCTTGCCATTTGTCTTTAACTTTCTTAACAAAAATTATCAGATACTGAACTTTCATTAGTCTGTTGGATTAAGAGCCACATCACGAAATATCCCCATTTTAGTACACCTACAGTAACGTAGTAGTGAGTAAAAAGTTAATTTTTATTTTAACTTATTCAGAAAATATCGACTGAACAACCATCTCTAATTTTTTTTTTTTTTTTAAAGATTTTATTTATTTGAGAGAGAGAGAATGAGAGATAGAGAGCACGAGAGGGAAGAGGGTCAGAGGGAGAAGCAGACTCCCTGCTGAGCAGGGAGCCCGATGCGGGACTCGATCCCGGGACTCCAGGATCATGACCTCTAATTCTTAAGCACAAGGTGAGAAAGAGAAAGGGATGAATGGGAAGTCAGAGTACTAGAAGTGAATGAGCCTTCCAAGGTCTTTTCTAGTTATTAACATGAATACATGAAATAAAGTCTCTAAAAAGCTTCTTTAAGGTATAATTTGCACAAGTCACTATGTTGTACATCTGAAACTAATGTAAAGTTGTGTGTCAACTATAGTCCCAATTAAAGTATAATTTGCATATAAGCAAAGGCACAGATCTAGTGTTCAGTTATACCTAAAAACTTGAGTGAAGAGTAATGAAACATGCATGGTTGGGACAGTGGTGTAAAGAACTGCCGCACTTTGTGCAGTCCAAATTGTTAGGCAGTAAACACAATACACTACTGATTTTCCAAACACTTTTTTAAACTATAATAAATTTTCTTTAATGCTGCTTAGAGTAGAAAAAATACGATTTTGACTTTTGCAACCTTTTTTTCCTCTAGTTAAAACTTTTGGATGAAAAAAACCCTGCAGTACTTGTGATAGATATTTTATACACCCATCCTATTTTCATTTAGATATCAGGGGAAAATTATCTGACTGGAATATTGGAGCACAAAAGCTCGACAGTGACTTTCAAATACAGACATATTAACAGGATGAATAGATAATTGACTCAAACTCCATCTTTACTAATAAAGCATTTCAAACTGGGCTGCCGCTGATCTGGGAATTCACAACATTGAACTCGGTAGTGAAACCACATTTTTGAGACTCAACTCAGAAGTAACTGGAAAGTTGACCAATTTCCCCATCCCCCTCTCCAACTCAATTTACCCTCCAAGTCACTTAATGCTACTGATGGAAAGCTATCATGAATGATAAACCAGGCTGCGCGAATTTGTCAGGGATCTCTAAGCATTAACGATTCTTGTCAAAGGTTTTTCTTGGGAGCTAATTCTTATGATGGAAAGTGTATTCTCTAACCGGATTTAAGTATATGTTAGGAAAAAAATGACCGCGTAGCTGAAATAACGGATAAATCCTAAGCAATAAACCCTTTTGGCTCCCTCAAATCACTAACATTTAACATCACTGACAATATCACATTTTTACCAGCTACCGCATCTTATGCTACACCACTTCTTGCTCCTGGCTTTCCTTAAGTCTAAATCAAGTTTCGCAGAAAACATAGTAAATCGAGCATTAAATGCTCCTGAACAAATGACAGTACGAACATTCAGTCTCATTAGTTTTAAGTTCTTCCCAAGACACGACTCAATTCCAGTTTTTCGGGAAAAATGTAAACAAGGACAGCATCCTCCACAAAGGTTTAAAACACGTGGCCTTCTAAATACTTCTAGAAAAATTGAAAGTGCGCGATAAAATTTAGCAATTCCGGACAACCCGAGTGGAAACATTTTCTCCTGACCCCGCATCACTCCAGGAACGCAAAAGTGCAAAGACGAGGCCGTGCTGCCGTCCGTGCGCGTCAGACACGGCCGGGGCCCGGCGGGAGGCTGACCGGTAGCGACTCCCGCCGCTCCGCAGCTCCGGGCCCCCTCACCCGCGGAGTTGGCCTATTTATGCCCAGCCCGCACCTGCCTCCCCGAATCCCTACGGCTGCATGAAAGGCACCCTCCCCCCTCCCCCCCACCGACACAGCGGTGCCGGGAGGGCTTGGCTGGCAGCTTGGCAACGGCGCCGCAGCGAAGTGGTCCTGGCGTCTCCCCCGCGGCGTCCCAGGGCAGCGCCCGTTGGGACCCGGCCGAACTTGCCTTGGCGCCCAGGCACCGGCCCCCTCCTCCCCAGGCCCTCCTTACCTGGTCATGGCCCAAAGCGAGGTCCGCGGCGATGACGCCCCGAGTGCAGCCGGGATGGGTGTGGGTGCGACAGGTGAGACCCTGCCCGGGGCCCGCGGGGCCCCCGACCCAAGGAAAAGCTGGTCGGACCGCCCTCCCCGCAGGGGAGTGACCATTCGCTCTCAAGAGCGGGAACCCGGGCTGCCGCTCGGTCCTGCCCTGCGCCGGCACCAACTACATCCCGAGAGCGGCGCCCGCGCCCGCCCCCGCCCAGGGATGGCAGGGAGCACCAGAAGTAGTCCCGCTCGCCAAAAGCCTGAACCGCTAGGGTCTTTCCCACTCCACCACGGAGGGGAACTTGGCGCGTTTTCCTCACTCTCAGGACCCCCGTGTTTTAGCCTCCGCCCGCGCCAGCACTGCGATTGGAGGTGGCGTCCTTCGAAAGTGCCGGTTCTAGTCTCCACGCTGCAGAGACGCGAAAGGCAGGAGCCGCCTCGCGACCGCCACTCGCCCCCCTGGCACGCACGGGCTCCGGAACCAGCTGGAACGGTAGTTTCCCCAAGATCCTAACGGGTTCTGCAATTTCAAACAGCGCAGGCAGCGTCACGGGCAGCTCGCGCGGGTCCTCGCTGAGGGCGCGCGCTAGGTGCTGGAGGCCTGGCTGGCGGGCTCGAGCCTCACACCCTTTTTTTTTTTTTTAACCATTCGTGCGCGCGAGTTGAGGAAAAGCGTACGGGTCGGGAGACGGGACAGGGAGAGGATGGGACCGTCTCCTTCCTCGAAAAGACGACGCTAGGTGCTCAAATCCACCAATCTACGATAAGCAATCCACCAATCTACGATAAGCAATCCCCCAAACGTTGCCCCCACCACCACCGCCCAAGAGGAGCCAATCAGAAGTACCTAGACAAAAGCCAAGTGGGTGGGCGGAAGAAGGAAGTCAAGCCAATACCAAAAAGAAGAAAGGAGAACTCCACCAATCATTGCTAGATATGCGGAGTACCCTTCAGGAGCGGTCCCCTCCTTCCGCTCTCATTGGCTTTCGAGTGCGCGCTTTCGCCGCCGACTGTTAAATCTGGCTCGGTGTTTTGTGAATCCTCGACGATGGGACGCCTCCGCGGGTGCGGTTTCCGGAGTGAGGCCCTCACAATAAGTCCCGCCCCCTTTCTTGCGCACGCACTCGGGCGGGGTTACTAGGGAGACTAGTTTCGGAAAATGGCTGACGGGTCCGCTTGGTGCTCGGCTTTCTGATTGGAATCGCAGTCCCGGCCCCACGGCCCCCCAACAGAAACCAGCGCGGCCCTGGATAACAGCGAATTCTCAACCGTATACTGCAGCGCTGAGGCTTCTTCCTTGGCCCTTCCATGCCTCAATTTCTTGTTTACCCGTTTCCCTTACCGGCCAAACAAGGAAAAGAGCATTTTAAGGCCCAGCTCAGGCCTGGGGAGCTAGAAAGGGTTTCTGCGCGAGCCCTTACTAGGGCTCAAATGCGGCGAGGCAGGCCTTACCTGGTTTTTGTTTCCTTTTGTTGGTATGCTTACCTTAGTGAGGTGACCTCACAAAGCAAGTGATGGAGTTAAGCAGAAGTTCGGTCCAAATTCATTTAATCAAGCATGATTTTGGGTGCCTACTATGGTGCCAGGCATGCATTTTTCAAGGCTCTAAGGACACAGTGTGAATGAAATACATTTCCTGATCCATAGGAGCTTTACATTCTAGAGAGAGGCAGAAGTTAAACTAAAATGATAGGAAATAATGAGTGGTAGGGAAAGGAGATAAAGAGTGGGCTATACTAGATACGATAGTCTGGAAAGCCCTCGAGTTGACATTTGAGCAGAGAGCTGAATGAGAGTGAAACTTGGAGGAATCTCAGGGAAGAATGATTCAGGCAAAGAGAACAGCAAATTTAAAAAGTCCTCAAGCTTAACGTGCTCGGCGTTCTGGACAGAAGCAAGGAGGCTAGGGTGCTTAGAGCACATTGAGCCTAGATGTGATGATTGTGGGAAATGAGGTTAACATCGGCAGGGCTCTGATTAAGTAGGGTAAGGAAATGGAAGTCATTGGATGGTTTTGAGCTGGGGAGTGACATAATTTGTAAAGTGACTGCTTGTGGTGGATAGACTGTTGACCTTCAGAAGTGCAAGC
This sequence comes from Eumetopias jubatus, assembly GCF_037043125.1. Classification (NCBI taxonomy): domain Eukaryota; kingdom Metazoa; phylum Chordata; class Mammalia; order Carnivora; family Otariidae; genus Eumetopias; species Eumetopias jubatus. The sequence goes on from NW_028274810.1 coordinate 56,343,059, forward strand.
TGGAAGGTTAGCTAGGAGACTGTTCCAGATGCCCAGGAAATAAATTATTTGGCTTAGAATAAGGTGGTAGCAGTGGGAATGTTGAGAACTGGTAGGATTCAGGATATATTTTGAAGTAGAGCCAACAGGATCCACTGATGGGTTGTAACAAAAAAGAGACCAAAATGACAAGGATTATTTTTCCCCCAAAGCAACTGGATAATGGTTGGTCCTTGCTGAAATGGGAAACATTAGGGTACTAGTGGGTCTGTTGTGAGGGACTATTGTTCTTGCACACTATAACTAAGATGCCTGCTTTACATACAGAGAAGTTGAGCCAACAGCAAGTTTGGAGCTGGGGGGAGGGGGAAATTTGGATCAGGGGATATAAATTTAGGAGTCACCAAATGGTATTTAAGACCACAAGACTGGAAGAAATCACCTAGAGTGGAAATCTTTATCCTAAAAACTCTGCAGGGCATTGATGACCTCTTCTCTTGCCAAGCCAAGAATCCTAAATCCAGATAACTGCCTCTTAATTTACTCCCCTTAGAATCAATACCCTTTCCAAATACTCATTTTAAGAGTGAGACTTTAAAGCTCCTAATCATTGAATTTTTACAAATAACAGTATGACACACACAGCGACTCTGAGCTGCCTAAAGAGAAATTAATGCTATCACTTGGTAAAATAAGCTCAAAGCTAGGGTATGAGCTACTTTCAAGGGATTAATAATTCCTATTTGGGAGCAGAAAAGAAAGCACCCCAACTCATTTTGAAGCCAGTATAATGTTGATCACCAAAATAGACAAGGACAGAACTAGAAATATAATTATAGGTCAGTCCCTTAGTTTGCCATTGTGTATCATGTACTGGAGTGTTTCATTCTCTAGTACTAGCAGAATCATTGGTACTTTCAAACTCTACCAGGACAGATAACCAATTCTAGTTTCCTATTATAATCTTCCTAATTCTAGTTCTCTTATCTTAATTGAAATCCCATTGTCTACAGCCACCATTCTTCCTCTACAATTTATAATATCAGTCAAGGTTCAGTTGAAGAGAATAGAATCCATTCCCCTGGTATAAGCACAAAGAGTATTGAATACTTGGGAGTGTTGATTAAATAGACTCTAAGATTAGTTTTTCAGGAGTGAGTCCCAAAGTCTTCACAGAACCAGGCCACCAAGGGAGCAATGACTTTCTACAATCAGGAAATGAAGACTCCTGAACTATATTGCTCCTGCATATACCTAGGAACCACAACCATCAGAACGCTGCTTGTGTGGCCAGCTCCAGAACCACACTATACCCACTGTGATCTGCTCTAGTACAATACATGTCTTCAGTCCTGAATGTTAGGGCCCACAGTACTAGTGGCTAGATATTGACACTTCTGCTAATGCTGTTCCAGAAATACCAAACACCTCCACAACTGTGCTTGTCGGTAGCGACACTGGAAGCCCATGAATGTATATCAGGCTTGATGTATCTGGCAATATAATTCATGCAAAAATGTAAAAGGTTTCTGATCCTTTTGTTTTCACTCAGTTCTATGTAGGAGAAATTACAGCTGTAGTTCTTGCCAAGATAAAATTTTTAAGCCCAAAGACTCTTATTTCCTGGCTTCCATGTGCTGCTCCACTACCTTACTCTTAATGACAGCTAACTTGGGGGCACCTGAAACAATGGGATGTTACAGGTTGACAGCATTCTTTAAAAAAAAAGTTTTTATTTATTTGAAAGAGAGAGCAGAGGGAGGGGCAGAGGGAGAGAATCTTCAAGCAGACTCCCTGCTGAGCAGGGAGCCTGACGCGGGTCTCAATCTCACCACCTTGAGATCATGACCTGAGCCGAAATCAAGAGTCAGATGCTCAACCGACTGAGCCACCCAGGCACCCCAGGTTGACAGCATTCCTAATCCATTTTTGTCAGCCTCATATGGCTGAACAGCAGGCATATTTCCTTCGAAGACTTTTGTTCACAGGCAGTTTCTGTGTGCTTTGATTTAAAGGTACAGAAGGGTTTTTCGGCCCTTCCAAATTACGGAACTCAATACACTTAGATTGTAGACAGAATTCCCCTCTTAGCAAAGCTATATACCTTTCCATTCCTACTTGCAGATTGACTATCTCTCCCCTGAGCTAATCAAAGAACTGTGCTAAACTGGCGAAAATTTAAAGCCAGCAAATACCAAGTTCATACATTTTTCCAATTATTTCCCTTCATGCCACAAATATCTTGCAACTGGACAAGGGTCTCCAGTTTTCCATGTTGCAGTGTCTGAATCTCTACAACACACTGCCCAAATGCTTCCACTAAGCCAATACAACATTTAAGTCATGTTTTGTGCTGTATGAGTTTATAGGGATCAAATTCTGCATCAGATAGGAATAGGTTAATCTATGAGAAACAGTATTTTTTTAAATGTCCTTAGCCAAGATGAACACTTATTTCTTTATCACATAAACAGAGTGGAGAGGTAGACAGTCTAGATTAGTGGTGATTCCATGACCATCAGGGACCTAATTCCTCCATTCTCAACATGTGGCTTCTATCTTATGGTTCAGATGGCTACTTAAGTTCCAGCCATCATGTCTACATTCTAATAAGCAGAAAAGAGAAAGGGAGAAAGATGATCGTGCCTCCTCCCTTGAAGGATACTTCCTATAAGTTGTATACACCATTCCCACTTACAACCCATGGGCCAGAACTAACTTTATTTTCAGTGTCTATATGTCCAATAACGGATCATAATATCAAGGAAGAAGTATACAACAGATATTGGGGGACAAATATTCTCTGCTATGCTTGTACTTTCTTGACTAAATAAAAGATTTCCCCAGCTGGGGAAGCAGAAATTAAAAAAAAAAAGAAAGAAAGAAAAAAGAAAGAGTAAGTAGATCTTTTGGTTCTTTGCAAAAGAGAACGTGCTTGATATCTCTGTTTGCCCTAGTAGTAGATATGAAGATGCGACCCAGAACACCCTTCAAGAAAGGACATGCTCCCAAGCTGCAGGGAGTACCTCCAGCTGTCAGCTCCATCAGGGTCTACTTCAGTTGCAGGGAGAAGCCTTGCTCAAGGTCATGCCCTTTCCAGGGCAGCTGATTTTGGGTGATTGCACAAGGCTGGAATAGAAAGACTCTGCCATTATGGCCCACCATGGGACATATGATTTGCAATATTCATTCCAGAGTTTCTGTGCAGGTAGTTCAAAGCTTTCTTGCACCCCTGGGGTGCCTGGGTGGCTCAGTTGGTTAAGCATCCAACTCTTGGTTTCAGCTCAGGTGGTGATCTCAGGGTCATGAGATCCAGCCCCACGTCGGGCCCCACGCTCAGTGCAGAATCTGCGTGATGCTCCCTTTCTCTCTCTCTCTCCCTCTCCCTCTGCCACTCCCCCTGCTCATGCTCTCTCTTTCTAAAATAAATAAATACATCTTGAAAAAAAAACCAACTTTCTTAAACTGTACTAAAATTTTACTTCTCTGTCCAGTCCTGCTTCCTCTCCCTTCCTCCATATGTTCTATGTTCTGTCCCAGGGTCTGCTTCCCAAGAACCCTACGTGTGATAAGTGATACCAGGATTGGTTGGAGAAAGCAGGCATTAAGATGGAATTTGGGAGATGGATTATGGACCACCTGGCTGGTGGCAGATGAAGCACAGACAGCCCCTGGCACAAGGTGATGGTCTAACTGGGGTGATATATGAGGTGGAAGGCAACACTAGAGGTGTGACATATCAGGAATTTGAGACATACAGTAAAAGTAACAGTGATAAGGATAACAGAATTGGATGACTATTGCTAAGTTCTATTAGTTATAAAAAGAAGAATGAACAGCTGAGGGTAGGTATTAGGCAATTTTAAGTGTGGAGAGAAAGCCAGAGCCCCTGTTCATTGCACATGAGAAAGCTCTCATTAGCAGCGAAGGAGTGGAGAATGACAAGCAATAAGACCAGACTTTAGAGTGGTTAAAAGATGGTTAAATGACCAAAAACGGCAGGTCTGTTGTGGCAAGGTCAGGGCCATGAACCGAGAAAATCTAGCATTCCAACACATGGAGGAGACAGCTGGGTGGTGCTCCTAGAGATTTTCATTCCTCAGGCTCCTCAGATGCCTGCAGTGTGGCTCTCCTCACTCCTCACTTGTCTCTACTTAGAGCTATCACTTTTCCTGTGCTAGAAGACTTCGCAGAGGATTCTAACTGGAAGGCAACATGTTCCCCTCTCCCCCAGCAGACACCCCCCCGCCCACACACACACACACACGCCTTCCGCCACTAGGCCTATAATTAGGGTTAAGTCATAGCATAACCTAGTTGGGAGGTACTATGTCTAATAATGGAGGTAAAGGACTATTCCCCAAAGAAGATGTAAGACCTAGCCAGCATGTACCACCAGTAGCTTGAGGAGTAGGCATGGGACAGGATTCAGAGAGGCCTTGATCAAGGAGGTCAGACCACAAAATGAGATAGGGAAAATTCTACTGATGGTGGAGCATGCTCCCAAAATATTTAACATCCTGGCAAGGGCCCAAAGAGTTGGTGTGAACTCACTGCTATGATGGCTCCTACTAAAGCATGAAAAAACCCAGTGCTTTCACTAAAACTGAAATGCCAGAAGTGCTGGGACAGGTAGGTAGGACAAGAAAGGATAAAAAGGTTCAAGGAAGTAGGTGTATTAGAATGGATGTACTATCTGTAGCCAGAAGGTTATGATAATTCTGTTCTGAAGGACAGCCCAAAGGACACACGATTTATCAAGGCTATAAGAAATGCATTGGTGCAAAGGGCAGGAATATCACTAAAAAGTTTAGTAGTGGCTCTCTGCAAGTCATGGCTGAAGGTAGCAGAGGCCTCCAGAACCCGACTCACTGATAGCAATGCAGATGACAGGACCCCAAAGCAATAAAGACCAAGTGGCAGTGCTCAACTCCCAGAAGCCAGGGTATTACAAATATTATAATGTGGACCTAACCCACACATTTATGGAAATGGTTAATAAAACATGGTATCCCTAAGGGCAAAATAGGTAGGCAGCCAACAAAGGTCCTATTTAGTTTGTATGAGCCAAAAAGAAAATCAAGCCTAGCTGACCAGGAGGCTAAGATCCCTCACTCAATAAATTCACCATTCCTTAATCCACTTTCATACCTGAGCTAGTGTATAGACCTGGAATCACTGACTGAAGAGGTCCTTAGGAGGAAGGTCCGTAGGAGGAGGGAATGCTACATTTCAAGTATAAATGATAATGATTTTCCTAGTTCATCATCTCCAAAGTATCTTTGGTCATTTACCTGGGTGACTGTACCTTGGGGAAATGCAAATACCCAGACATTTCAAGGACTGTTAGACACAGGGTCTGAATTGACATTGATATCCAGAGACCAGTGGGAGCATAGAGAGGCCAGTTAATAAATGGGACCATGACAAGGTCTAGCTCAGAGTGGGTCTACTGGGTCTGTGGCCCCACCCAGTCATCATTTCCCCAGTCCCCAAATGTATAATGAGCTTCACCTATTTGGTAATTGGTACAAATCCATGGGAACCTTTGCCTGTAAAGTAAAAAGCCATCATAGTGCAGGAGGCCAAGTGGGATTCCCTGAAATAGCTTCTCCTCCCCACCCAAACATGGCATGGGAAGTCAAAATAATAGTGTACCTCAGGAAGGGATGGCTGAAATTAGTGTCACTCTTACGAATTTAAAGGACACAAGGTACAGATTCCCATCATAACTCCATTTAACTCACCATGTGGCCTTGCAAAAAGTAGATGGCCCCTGAAGGATGACAGCAGATTACTGTAAAGCTCAACCAATTAGTAGGTCTGATGGCAGCTGCTGTGCCAGATGCAGTATATTTGCTAAAGGACATTAATACAGCCTCAGGTATTTGGTGCTCACCATTGACTGAGTGAAATGCATTCTTTTCTATCCCGATCATATGAAAAGATCAGAAACAGTTGGCATTCCCATGAAATAGATAAAAGTACACATTTGCAGTGTGGCCCAGGGCTATGTTCACATTCCTGTCCTATGTCATAAAAGAACCTGAAGAGATCTGGACCTTCTGGATATCCTGAAGAACATCACATAATCTATGACATCAATGACCTCCTGCTGATTGGGCAGGATAAGCAAATTATGCTGTAACAATACCAGGAGAATTAAAAGACTAAAAATGCACATGTGTGGTGGAATGCCAAGGAAATGTGCAAAAGAAGGCTAAATCCTTACCTTCCATGTCAGGAAGTTGGTAGATAACAGCTGACTGAAAAGCAAGAAGCAGAAATATGAATGTGTTATTTAGATAAGTGGAGGTAAATACCAAAGAATCAGCTTAAAGTTGAAAGTAGTTGCCTTGAGGGAAGTAAAGCCTTGTCAGAACTATTTAACTCTTTAAATCATGTACAACTTTGAAAAACTAAAAAAACTAAAAAATATATATATTTTTTGTTTTGTTGAAGCACTGTCAATGAATTATTTTTCTGATTTCATCCCCTGGGAAAGGTCAGAGCAAATAGGTTCAACAGGAATAGATTCTTTGAGATTGGGGTGACAATTCTTCCAACCTTCACCTTCTGGGTGCTAGTAAAAAAAGGGCTTAGTATGTGAACCCCTGGCCTTAATCCAGCATCTTTAGTAACCACAAAAGGCAACCAACCTCAAAACAGCTAGTAAAACCACTATCCAGTAGTTAAATTTAAATAAAAGATTATTTCCACAAATTAAAGTCTGTTTAAAAGGTAAAATCCACTCGGCTTCAGGATTTTATATTTTGTTTCACAATCTAAAGCCCCAGGATAGGTGGGAGGATCTCCCATGCCTAGGAAAGGAATGCCTTGCCCCACTTCCTTCATGTTTGGTAACAATTCAGTAGAGGAATGTCCGGTAAGTGGGTGGGTGCTGAGGGGGTAGCAGGAAGTCTCATGGGCCTATTTATATTTCACGGAAGAGAGTCTTCTCTTTCTCATACCATTAAGATTCTCTTACCCTTTGTATGTTTAACCCATCCTGAAGAGAGATCTATAGTTAAACTCCAATATTTGTTCTACTCTGAATAAAATTTACTTCAATAAAGTACTAAGTACTTAGAAAATAAAATCTTATTCTTTCTTTTTTTTTTTTTAAAGATGTTATTTATTTATTTGACAGAGAGAGACACAGCGAGAGAGGGAACACAAACAGAGGGAGTGGGAGAGGGAGAAGCAGGCTTGCCTGCGGAGCAGGGAGCCTGATGTAGGGCACGATCCCAGGACCCTGGGATCATGACCTGAGCCGAAGGCAGACGCTTAACGACTGAGCCACCCAGGTGCCCCAAAATCTTATTCTTTCGAGTATTATAATGGACTCATGGCTTTTTACAGTCTTAATTTGTTTTAATTAAGTATAATTTTTATTTCCTTTTTGAAGCAAAAAAACAGTCATATTTTAACCTGTGGTGACTCCTTTTAAACAGGCTTCCAGGTCTTTCAACATTTTGAAAGCATCCTTGCGTTCAAGCAAATTCCAGGTCCATCTTTAAAAATATTTTCTTGGGCACCTGGGTGGCTCAGTTGGTTAAGCGACTGCCTTCAGCTGAGGTCATGATCCTGGGGTCCTGGGATGGAGTCCCGCATCGGGCTCCCTGCTAGGCGGGGAGCCTGCTTCTCCCTCTGCCTCTGCCTCTCTCTCTGACTCTCATGAATAAATAAATAAAACATTAAAAAAAATAAAAATTTTAAAAAATATATAAAAAAATATTTTCTTACTAACTTGATGATACTATATAATACGTTGTTTTACCGTACTGTATGCTTAAACCACAATATTATTAAAGGCTTATAAACCTTAATTAAAAAAACTTATTTAAGTATGTCATAAGTCACTGTATATTACTTTATCATTTCATTCTGGGCTTTGAAGAGAGCCCATGTATTTTTTTTTCATTTATTTATTTATTTGAGAGGGAGCGAGCATGTGCGTGCATGCGCAATTGCAAGCACAGAAGCAGGGGGAGAGGCAGAGGGAGAGAATCTAAAGCAGACTCCCTGCTGAGCATGGACCACCCCCCCATCTTGGCCCAATCCCATAACCCTGAGATCATGACCTGAGCTAAAATTAGACTAAGCCAACCAGGTGCCCCCCCACCATGTATTTGCAATCAGATAAGAATACAGTTGGCTCTAACATGAGGATTGTGTGATGATTATCTTTCACCTAGTTCAGATTTAGAGTTTGTGTAGGTCTTGGTATGGAAGCACCCCAATACGTGGCAGTCTAAAATAATCTAAAAAATCTCTTATTTCTCATGATTCTATGGCTTCGCCATGCTCCTTTGGTGGCTGCATTCAGTTGGAGGGTCATCTGGAGACTGGAATCAGTGGGGTTCACTAGGCTTCCCTCTCCGTTGGTTGCTCCTCTTCAGAGAGACAGCATGGGCCTTCTCCACAAGGCCATGGCAGCAGAGTTCCAAGGGGGCAAAACCCAGTGTGCAACGTATACCAAGCCTCTGCCTGTATCCCTCTCTTTGGTCAAAGCCAATCCCATGGCCAAACTCAAAGTCAGGCATCTTCATAAGGGCATGGATATAGGGGGAGAGGAGGGCTGAGTCACTGGGGTCATTAATGTAACAAACTACTCCAGTCTTCCTGTGAATATTATCTTAAGGCAGAAGTCCCATCACTCAGGGTGTTAACCTTAAGAAATGAAACTGAAAATAAAACAGTTGTTTCACCAGCAAGATAGTTTTTTGTTTGTTTGTTTGTTTTTCAGGAATAGCAGAGAATTAAAATCTGGGACAAGCAAACTAAAGCAAAACCATAGGCAAATCTGGAGAACAAAGGAATGAAACCCTTTTTTATAGAGGAAAGGTGGAACCTGGGAGGACTATTATAAGCAAAAAGTCCATTAGAGTAAACTGGGATTTTGAAGTATAGTGACTTTTCATTGGCTGACTTGTGACAGTCACTCATTGGCTGGGCTATTGTTGGGGAGGAAGAAAAACTTTCTTCCTTCTGCTGGGATGGAGTAAAGTTGTATCCACTTACAAGGTCCCTCTCTCTTCCTATTGGGTCTGCAATTGACAAGGAGTGCTAGTGTGTGCAAGCTCCCCTTGCTGACCTCTCAACTTCGTTCTAAATGATATTTTCTATTATTAATTTTCTTATTTTTCCCTTTTGATCAAGATCTTTCTTCGAAAGCATCACTGATCAAGAGTCAGGTTTTCCACATTTAGTGGTTTTGTCCTTCCATGCTATGAAGACCTTTCCTGGTTGCCATGTCCCATGTCAGAGGGAAAGTGCATAACAGTTGAAAACTACTGAAGGCCCCATTTGAGTAACAAGAAAGATTAGGGGGGAGACCTCTCAGGCACTGCCCATCTATAGTCCGTATTTTATTTAGATTGTAAGCATTGGAGATCATCTCAAAGCACTGAGTGAGCATCACCTTATTGGGTATATCATTTTAAAAAATTTTGACAGGTGACAAAATACAAAACAAAATAATTATATAAAACAGAAGAACTAACATGAAAATTCCAACTGTATGATGGTTCTAAACCAAGACTCCAGGTCTGAAAGTAGCCAAAGGGTGGTATTACAGGGACTAGTGCAGGGGATAATGAGGCCCTGAGCCTTGTAATCTTTAATTATGGGCTTGATGTCTTGAAGAGCTTCTTTATTTATAGTGTATTAATTCTGGGCAGGGGGAGCTTTTGAGGAATCTATCTGAATCTTGATGGGAAGTGTACTGTGGATTCTGCCAATATTGATTCAGGATTTTGCCCATAAAGAGGATGGTAGCTAACCCAATAGCAACAAATGATTGGTGTCCCCAGACTCAGCTATAGCACTGTTGGAGACGGAGCAAATAAAAAAATGTTGAAGGGTCATTTAACTAATTTCCCTGGTTGACTATTTTGATTACTACTATCAAATTATAGAAAGATTCCCCCCACCTTTGGAAGAAAGGAATTCTGGCATGATACTTTTCCAAGAAATCTTGGCCCAGTTAATGACTAGAGATGGAGAAACTGAGAAGAAAAGGCTGTGTGTCTCTCAAAGGGCCCAGACAAAAGGGAGTAAGTATCTGTTGAAGTTTATTAGAGACCCCTGCTGTTTGAACTGCTTTTGTATTCTGAGGAAGGGGCTGCTGTATAGTAGTGGAGCTGAACACCAAGTGTGTAGCACTGGTGTCAAGACAGAGATTCATTCCCAATCTGAAGAGTGGATTCTCCAAGCTGATTAAGAAAGAGGATGCCTGGCTGGCTCAGTTGGCAGAGCATGCAACTCGATCTTGGGGTTGTAGGTTCAAGCCCCACATCGGGTATAGAGAGTACTTAAAAATAAAATCTTTAAAAAAGAGAGAGAGAGAGAAAGGATTGGAAAGGGCTTCTGTAGTTCCTCAGATTCCCATCATTGGGAATGAGGACATTGGAAAGGCTGGCTAGAGGGCTGAAGGCACCTGGAGCTCTTGAGTTGATAGCAACCTTTTCTTCCAATGCCCTGGCTCTTTGCAACAATACTGGAAACTAGGGGAGTTTTGGTTTGTTTAGGGGACTTTTTTGCCAGAGTTAAAAATGAAAAATTTTAGTTGTCTTTCTTTTAGGTGACTCATCTAGGATGTGAGCAAGCTAGTTTATCAAATTAATTAATTCTGGAATGAACATAGTTTCCCATTCCATCCTGGTCCTTTTAACTAAAGGAGAAAGATCCTGGTTCAGCCCATTTATAAACATAGAGTTAAATGCTACCCAGGTGGATTCAACATCTAAAGGAAAACCAGAATTCTTTAAAAACAATTTGGAGTCTTTTGTAATAGTTATGAACAGGTTCATCAGGCTTTTGTGTGCCATTCCTGAAATTTGTTCCAATCAGGAGGCTTAGGAAAAGCTAATATAATTGCTCTGCAGAGATGTCCAGCAAGTGTTCTAGCATCTTGCCAAAAGTTAGGGGTTTATTTCTCTAAATTCCCTTCAGGATGCTCCCCTTGGGTTAGTTCCATCCAACGTTCAGCCTGGTCCTCACCAACAAGCATGTGGACTAATTGATAGAAATCTGAGAAACCAAGTTGGTAAGTTTGAATAACTGTTAAATTCTTTAGCAAACTTATGGGGGCCCTAGTCCAGGGGACATAAAAAACTTAACTTTATTTAGATCCTCAAGAGTTAACTTTAGAGAGACAGGTTTTAATAGGTTCAGGAGAGGAGGAAATGGATAGAGATTCAGAGAAAAAGAGAAGTTCAACAGAGAGAAAGGGGAAAATGTGGAACCTGAGAGGACTATTATAAGCAAAAAAAAAAAAAAGGAAAATGGTGCTGGAGGCAGGGCCTGGGCACAGGGCAGCTGCTGTGTGTGTGTGGATGAACATGAGGGAAGGGAAAAGGCCTCAGAAGCCATTCTGACTCTTTTCAACTGTTTGTTTGCCACAGTTAATTTAGAAACAGTATTTTGTAAAAGGCAAACTTAGAATCCTGAAAGTTTGGAAGCCTCAAGTTATAAATTTAAAATAGGCATCCCCATTCAGTTATTTTTTTCTTGTCTTGTTTTCTTTTTTAGGAGCCATAGCCTTCTAATTCATTTTTGAATAAAACAACTTTGATGAGATGAAAAATTCCCCATAATGGATGCTGGTGTCCTAAGTTACTTTTGGCTAAGTTAGTCCATTTAGTTACACATATGCATGAGGGGGCACCATAGTTTTTTCAGACATAAAACTGGTCAGGGGCGCCTGGGTGGCCCAACTCTTGGCTTCAGCTCAGGTCATGATCTCAAGGGTCATGGGATCGAGCCCAGTGTAGGGCTCCACACTCAGCAGGGAGTCTGCTTGAAAGATTCTCTCCCTCTGCCCCTCCCCCCACTTGCACTCTCTTTCTCTCTCTCTCCCCCTCTCAAATAAAAAAAATAAAATCTTAAAAACTGGCCAGAGTCCCAGTAAGGGCAAGTGGGGCACCCTCAAAGCATTTTGATGACTGGGATCCCATTTCTTGGAGATTTTTCTCTAAACCTCTATATAAATTCTTAAACAGCACAGTTTTAACAGGAACAGCCTGGTTCCAAAAGGAATCAGACCAAAGGCCAGCACAGTTCCAGTAGAAACAGTGTGGTTCCGAAAAGGAGTCAGATCAAAGGCCAACACAGTTCTAACTGGCACAGTTCCAACAGAAAGTCTGATTCTGAAAGGAGTCAGACTGAAGGTCAAATTAGTACTCAGAAAAGACAAGGCCTTAAAACAGATCCCGAATAAAACCTGGAGGACTTGAACACAAAGACAGCGAAGCTCGAAATGCAGGAGAAAACTCACTCTCAAACTCCAGGGTCAGTGAGAAAGCAGTGAGTCCAACTGGTCCTCGGGTACTGGCACCAGTTTGCTCGCCAGCCTTAGAGCTTTTGGGGGTCCTCTCTAGATCGCCCTTCTCATCACCAAGTAATGTTAACCTGAAAAAACAAAACCACCAGTTATTTTACCAGCAAAAATAACTTCATTTGGGAACAGCAGAGAATTACACCCTGGGACAAGGAAACTAAGGCAAATCCATAGGCAAGCCCAGAGAGCACAAAAGACTGCTCTCTTATAGGGGAGAAGGGGAAGCTGGGAGGGCTGTTATAAACAAAGTCCATTGGATTAAACTGGGAGTTCAAAGTATAGTGGCTTTTCATTGGCTGAGTTGTGACAGTTTCTCATTGGCTGGGCTGTTGCAGGGGGAGGAGGAAAAACTTTCTTCCTGGGCCCGGATAGGGAGGAGTATCCAAGTGCAAGGTCTTTGGGTTTGCAGTTGATAAGGAGCACTAGGGTGTGAGAGCTCCCCTTGTTCACCTCCAGACTCCATCCTAAATGAGTTTCCTTTTATTAATTTTCACAAGGGATGTATCAGACAGATGACCTAATATTGATACAGAATTTTATATGAGATTTGGTGTAAATATCCCCTTAACTATAGGTTTTTTAAATATACAAATATACATTTCCTAGTAACATTTTTAATCTTTTATTGCAGGCAGTTAACATTGAACACAACTATTTTATGTTTATTTAAAAATGTTTTTTCCTCCAAGTTTTTATTTAAATTCCAGTTCATTAACATAGAGTGTAACAGGTGTTACAATTTAGTGATTCATCACCTACACACAATACCTAGTGCTCATCACAAGTGCCCTTCTTAATACCCATCACCCATCTCCCCTCCAGTAACCCTCAGTTTGTTCTCTATAGTTGAGAGTCTGTTTTCTGGTTTGCCTCTCTTTTTTCCCCCCATGTTCATCTGTTTGTTTCTTAAATTCCACATATGAGTGAACTTATATGGTGTTTCTTTCTCTGATTTATGTCGCTTAGCATTATATTCTCTAGCTCCAACCATGTCATTTCAGATGACAAGATTTCATTCTTGTTTATGACTGAGTAATATTCCATTGTATATATACACCATATCTTATTTATTCATTCATCAGTTGATGGGCATTTGGGCTCTTTCCATACTTTGGCTATTGTTGATGATGCTGCAATAAACATCAGGGTGCATGTACCCCTTCAAATTAGTATTTTTGTATCCTTTGGGTAAATACCTAGTAGTGCAGTTGCTGGATTATAGGGTCCTTCTATTTTTAACTTTTTGAGGAAACTCCATACTGTTTTCCAGAGTGGCTGTACCAGTTTGCATTCCCACCAACAGTGTAAGAGGGTTTCTCTTTGTCTGCATCCTCACGAACACCTGTTGTTTCCTGTGTTTGTAATTTTAGCCATTCTGACTGGTGTGAGGTGGTATCTCACTGTAGGTTTGATTTGTATTTCCCTGATGATGAGGGATGTTGAGTATCTTTTCATGTGTGTTAGCCATTTGTATGTTTTCTTTGGAAAAACCTCTACTCATGTCTTCTGCCCATTTTTTTAAACTGGATTATTTTTTGGGGGGGTGTTGAGTTTGATAAGTACTTTCTAGATTTTGGATACAAACCCTTTATCAGATGTCATTTGTAAATATCTTCTCCCATTCTATAGGCTGCCTTTTAGCTTTGTTGGTTGTTTCTTTAGCTGTGCAGCTTTTTATTCTGATGAAGTCAAATAGTTTTCTTGTTGTTGTTGTTATTATTTTTTGCTTTTGTTTCCCTTTCCTCAGGAAACATATCTAGAAAGAAGTTGCTATAGCTGATGTTGAAGAGGTTACTGCCTGTGTTCTTCTCTAGGATTTTGATGGTTTTCTGTCTCACATTTAGGTCTTTCATCCATTTTGAATTTATATTACAAAGCTATAGTGATCAAGACAATATGGTACTGGAACAAAAACAGACACATAGATCAATGGAACAGAACAGAAAACCTAGAAATGAACCCACACAACTATCTGGTCAACTAGTCTTCGACAAAGCAGGAAAGAATATCCAATAGAAAAAAGACAGTCTCTTCAACAAATGATGTTGGGAAAACTGGACATGCAAAAGAATGAAACTGGGCCACTTTCTTACACTAATTTTTATGCTTATTTGTTTTAAAGATTTTATTTATTTATTTGAGAGAGAGAATGAGATAGAGAGAGGGAGCATTAGAGAGGGGAGGGTCAGAGGGAGAAGCAGACTCCCTGCTGAGCAGGGAGCCTGATGTGGGACTCGATCCCAGGACTCAAGGATCATGACCTGAGCCGAAGGCAGTTACTTAACCAGCTGAGCCACACAGGCACCCTAATTTTTTATGTTTAAAAAATCTTTAGGGTCATCTGGGTGGCTCAGTCAGTTAAGTATTTGACTTCAGCTCAGGTCATGATCTCAGGGTCCTGGGATCGAGCCCCACCTCGGGCTCCCTGCCCAGCAGAGAGTCTGCTTCTCCCTTTCCTTCTGCCCCTCCCTCTGCTCATGCTCTCTCTCTCTCTCTCTAATAAATACATATTAAAGATTTTATTTTTATTATTTATTCATTCAAGACACAGAGATACAGAGAGAGAGAGAGAGAGAGAGAACATTAGCAGGGGAGGGGCAGAGGGAGAGGGAGAAGCAGGCTCCCTGCTGAGCCAGGAGCTGGACATGGGGTTCAGTCCCAGGACCCTGTGATCATGACCTGAGCTGAAGGCAGACGCTTAACCATCTGAGCCACCCAGGCGCCCCTCAAATAAATAAATTTAAAAAATCTTTTTAAAAAAACTCTATAATACATATACTTATTTCATCTACAGTTCCCCAAGCCAATTAAAAAATTTTAAAGCAACTTAATATTAACATACAGTAAAATTAATATTGTAATTAAGAATTATAAACATCACAATTTCAAAACTACCCATTAAGATGAAAGAAAATGCTTTCTATAGGTTTGTATTTTACATTTTCATCTGTAATTATAAGAACAAATTTATTTTATTCTTTTATTTATTTATTTGGGGGGGCATGAATGGGGTGGAGGGGCAGAGCGAGAGGGAGAAGCAGGATCCCCGCTGAGCAGGGAGCCCGATGTGGGGCTCGATCCCAGGACCCTGGGATCATGACCTGAGCCCAAGGCAGATGCTTAACTGACTGAGCCACCCAGGTGCCCCTATAAGAACTAATTTATAAGAAAGTGGGTATGTGAATGATATTATGTCTCAACTATAATATGTTTACATTTATACTTTTTTCAGTAGGAACACAAATATTTTAGCTACTTTAACGTTAGAGAAAAATTCTGAATTTTTGCAAGGAATAAAATAAACCATGTTTGTATTTCTAGTTTTTAATTTTTTTAAAGATTTTATTTTTCAATTAATGTACCCTCTACCCTCAGCATGGAGCTCGAACTCATGACCCTGTGATCAACAGTCACATGCTCTACCAACTGAGCCAGCCAGGCACCCCTACAATTTTTTATTTTGTAGTAGCTACACTTTCCCTTCAGATGTGAATCATAGTCACATTAAAAAAGTCAAAGGTCATAAAAAATTTTCTTTTTACCAATAGATTTTCTTTTTAAATTCACTTATTTAATATTAAGTAAGGAAATTTTCCTAGTAAGAAATGTTATTGTTCGATTAGTTATATCATATATATTTATTACTTTGAACTTTAACATTTAATATAAAAGTTCTAAAATTTGGAATTATAAAATTCACATCAAAAAACCCCACAAGAACTCACATGTGATTTTTCTTCCCTACTGAAAAAGGAAAAAGGAATGGTTTAACTCCCTTATTATCAGCCCAGAAACCATGGTCTTTGAATCAAGATTCAAAGTGACACCATTTTTTCTCACTTAAAAGTTAGGCATGGAGGAACTGTGTGTTTGTTACCAGATATGTAAGTACATGTGTGAGAATGTGTGTATAGGCATTTTATTATTATTATACCATAATATAATTGTTTGTCAGTATTTAATTGGAAGTTAATTCTTTTTCTCATGTAAGGTTATTCTGAAAAACAGAATTGTTTTAAAACAAATTAATTCATAAATTATAGTTTTATTGGTTTATCACAATTTGTCACAATACTAATAAAACTTTTGCACACAAAACATGCTTATGCCTTTTCATTCTTGCAAACAGATATTAAAATAATTTGTTTTTATACCTTTTACCAATAGAATTTTGTGTTTTCAACTAAGGAATTTAGCTGCTTGTAAGGAACCTTTTCTAAACAATTGTTTTTGAGATCTCAAGACATCCAAATATCTTTTTTTTTAAAGATTTTATTTATTTATTTGAGAGAGAGAGGACATGAGCAGGGGGAGGAGCAGAGGCAGAGGGAGAAGCACACTCCCCGCTGAGCAGGAAGCCTAATGCGGGCTCGATCCCAGGACCCTGAGATCATGACCTGAGCCGAAGTCAGATGCCTAACTGACTGAGCCACCCAGGCGCCTCCATCCAGATACCTCTTAAAACCTAAATTAGTTTGCAGAACATTTGCATAAATTACATTGCTTTTAGATCATGCTCTTTTAATTCTTTGTTTTTAAAAGCAAACAACTTATAAACTTACATTAAGTTATTCAAAATTATTCAAAAGTATGAACTTTAAAAAGATTAAAAAATAAACTTTTTAAAATTTCCCCTCATTTTGAATTATAAAATCTGTAATAATTTCTGCCATCTCTTGTTCATTCTCTTGTCTTTTTGTCAATGGGATATAAAAAGCCTGTCTGGCTTAGTCGGATGTGTGACTCTTGCTCTCAGGGTTGTGAGTTCAAGCCCACAGTGGGTATATGGATTACTTAAAAAATAAAATCTAGGGGTGCCTGGGTGGCTCAGTTGGTTGAACGTCATCCTCTTGATTTTGGCTCAGGTCATGACCTCAGGATTATGGTATCGAACCCCACATCAGGCTCTGCGCTCAGCATAGAGCCTGCTTGAGATTCTCTCTCTCCCTCTCCCTCCCTCTGCACCTCCCCCTGCTTTCTCTCTTTCAAATAAATACATAAAATCTTTAAAAATAAAATAAAATCTAAAAAAAAAAAAAGCAGGCTGGGCTGACTTACCTAGTTTTGCTGAAAACACTGCCCTGGCCTTCTAGGTTTTTGAAGTCTCCACAGCTGAGATCTCTAAGTACTTCATTGTTTTCTCATATACCACAAAGTCCAGTCTGCCAGGCTTCCTTGTAGTTTCCTGCTCCCTTGAGTTTCAGATTCATCCTCAAAAGAGTAACATCTTGTCCCAGATTACCTATGGTGCAGGGATTTCCAACATTTGTGAGTCAACATTTATATATCCCTTAAATCAATTTATGAGCATGTCCTTGGAGCTACCCTCTATCTCAGTGCTCACAAGAAAAAACACCCCCTCAAACGACTTTAGCCTTGATTTACCCAGGATTATTCCTCCATTCACATGGGGGTGAGGGGAGGGCAAAACATTGAATTCAAAACGAATCTGCTCTGAGCTCAAGACTTCTTCAAGGTAAAAACCAAAGCTTCTAGATCCTCATCTCAAAAGACCCCTTGAAAAAAAGGCAGCCAGGCTGACAGGTGCACTGCTGGGAGAATTCAGGAACACTGCCTTGGTGAGTCCCCACTTTTGGAACTGTTGCCTCAGCATCTTCACATAATCATAAGTGACTATATTTCAATTTATACAGGGAGACCCACTCATTGATATCACATTCTTCCTGAAGTGTAAACAACATTTTTACACTTTTCTTACCTAAGCAGCTATATTTATTAGAAATCCCTCACGTTAGAATTAGGATTAAAGAAATCCCTTTCTTGTAGAGACCTTTTAAACAGACCTAGTACCAGTTTAGCTAACGCAAATTTAGCTAGGGTTTGCATGAAAAAGCAGAATTCCACAGAAGGAAAAATATATATATATCTAGTAGAGCAAGATGAGTTTCAGGAATTTTAAAAAAAAATTATCCATAATAGATTTATATCCACTATAGTAACTTTTGTTACTATGCCAGACTTCTTTTTCACCCATTTAGCCTGCTTTCCAGATATTTTTTATTATGAACTATTTGAGAGATATGGAAGAACACACAAGACAAAAATATAACTTGTGGTGCATGATAATAAAATGAACATCCATGAAACCAGCAATCAACTGAAAAGCTGGATGTCAATAGTTCTGTAGGCTCCCGCTGGGCCCCTTCCCCATCTCATCCCATCCCCCAGCCTTCCTCCCTAGGTAACTACTACTTTGTTTTCATTCTCCTCTTATCTTTAGAATTCTGTCAAATATATGTGTGCATTGGGATAAACTATCCCATTATGTTTGGTATCAAAGTTTATGTAAGTAGTAACATTCTACAACTTGATTTTTATATCGGTTGTATGTTTGAGGAATTCAACTATGTTATTGTAGTAGCCATAGTTGACTTTTTTCCTGTTGTGTAGTATTCGATTGTGTGACTATGCCACAATTTATTTATCCATTCTCCTGTCAATGAGCATTTCAATTATTCCCAGGTTTTTTTTCTTGTAACACATATCTATATATATCTTGTAGTAGACATGTGCACGTATTTCTCTATGTTATATATGTCAACTTAGCCAGATAATGCCAAATGGTTTTCCAAAGTGTTTATACTAGTTTATACCCACACAATGTATAAGAATTCCTTGTTCTTCTCAACCTCATCAACACTTGATATTGTCAAATTTTTAAACTTTAATTTTCCCTAAACCAGAAGATATAAAACAGTAACTGATGGGGCACCTGGCTGGCTCAGTCCACACAGCATGTGGCTCTTGATCATGGGGTTGTGAGTTTGAGTCCTACGCTGGGTGTGGAGATTGCTTAAATAAATAAACTTTTTTAAAAAATCTTAAAAAATAAACAAATGGCAACTCGCTGTGGTTTATATCTGTATTTTTCTAATAATTAATGAAGCTGAAGATCTTTTTTATATGCTAGTTTTCTTTTGGTATATTTTCTTTAATGATGTTTCTATCCAAGTCTTGTACCTAATTTTTTAAAAAATTGGGCTGTTTTCTTCCTATTATTATAAGACCTCCTAGATACTATATAGAAGTTTTCTTCAGGTATATTTTGCAAATATTTATCCTCTAGGGCTTCCCTTTTTATTTTCTTAACAATGTCTTCTGAAAAAAAATTTTAAACTTTGATGAATTCCAATTTATCATTCTTTTTCCTTTATGGTTCATACTTTTAGTGCTGTATCTAAGAAATTGTTACTTGACCTAAGGTCAAAAAGACTTTCTTCTGAAATGTTATAATTTCAGCACTTATATTTAGTTCTACTTTCTTTTTTAAAGGTTTTTATTTATTTGACAGAGAGACAGAGGTAGAGCCACAAGTAGGCAGAGCGACAGGGAGAAGCAGGCTCTCCGCTGAGCAGGGAGGCCGACTCAGGGCTTGATTCCAGGACCCTGGGATTATGATCTGAGCTGAAGGCAGCCGCTTAACTGACTGAGCCACCCAGGTGCCCCAGTTCTATTTTCTATTTTAAGTTAATTTTTGGATGTGGTGTGAGATAATAATTGAGATTATCCAATTTTGTATATAGATATTCCAGCACCATTCTTGGAAAAGACCATCTTTTCTCCTTTGAATTACCCTGGTACCTTAGTTAAAAATCAGTTAATTATATACATGTGGGTTTATTTCTGAACTCTTTTTTTTTCCTTCTGAACTCTATTAGTGAATTCTATTAATCTATATGTCTGAAGATACTTGCAAGTGATATATCTGAGAAAGGGTTAATATCCAAAATATATAAAGAACTTATACAACTCAACACCAAAAAACCCAAATAATCCAATTTAAAAATGGGCAAAAGACCTGAATAGACATTTTTCCAAAGAAGACATACAAATGGCCAACAGATACACGAAAAGATGCTCAGCATCACTATCACTACTCATCAGGGAAATGCAAATCAAAACCACAACAACATATCACCTTACACTTGTCAGAATGGTTAGTATAAAAAGACAAGAAATAACAGGTGTTAGCCAGGTTGCAGAGAAAAAAGAACCCCTGTACACTGTTGGTGGGAATGTCAACTGGTGTAGCCACTGTGGAAAACACTGTGGAAACAGAAGTTTCCTCAAAAAGTTAAAATTAGAAATACCATATGATCCAATGATCCCAGTGCTGGGTATTTACCCAAAGAAAATGAAAACTCTACTTTGAAAAGATATATGCACCCCTGTGTTTACTGCAGCATTATTTACAGTAGCCAAGATATGGAAGCCACCTAAGTGTCCATCGAAAGATGAATGGATAAAGAAAATGTGGTTATATATATGAGTGGGGCTGGGTGAGGATGGGCAAAATGAGTGAAGGGGAATGGGAGATATATGGTTCCAGTTATGGAATAAATAAGTCATGGGGATGAAAGACACAGCATAGGGAATACAGTCAAAAGTATCATAACAGTACTGTAGGGTGACAGACTACACTTGTGATAAGCATAACATAACCTATACAGTTGCTGAATCACTGTTGTACACCTGACACTAATGTAACATTGTGTCAACTATACATCAATTAAAAAATATATATCTGTCCTTACACCAATATCACATGATCTTGATTACTGTAGCTTTATAGTGAGTCTTGAAATCAAATAATGTATGTCCTCTGAATTTGTTCTTCAAAGTTATTTTAACTATTCTAGAACTGCTTTGCATTTACATTTAAATTTGGAATCAAGTTGTTGATTTATAAAAACACAAAAAACACTGAGGAGACTTATCTCTTCAGAGCAGGTAAAGGACTGAAGAGCAGTAATGTGGTCAAATATTTGACAATCCTGTTATCTGTAGTATGTGAAAGATAGAAAATATACCTAATAAACTTGCCTTAACTTTACCTTCCATGTCTCTTCATTTCTTTATATTTTTTCATATGAATTTGACCTCCAGTATATATTCTACATAATTTATTCAGTCCTATCTTCCACTTAACCAATTCTCTCTTTAGCAGCTTCTAGTCTATTGATCCTAGCAATGAGTTTTTTATTTCCTTTACGATATTTTTAATTTCTTAAATACATATATATACACATATATATGTGTATATATATATAATATATATGTATGTGTATATATATATATATACGACACCTGGGTGGCGTAGTCGGTTAAGCATCTGCCTTCATCTCAGGTCATGATCCCAGGGTCCTGGGATCAAGCCCTGCGTCAGGCTCCCTGCTCAGCAGGGAGTCTGCTTCTCCCTCTCCCTCTGCCCCTCTCCCCTGCTTGTGTTCTCTCTCTCTCTCATGCTCTCTCTCAAATAAAAAAAATATTTAAAAAAAAGATATAGATCAATATATCTATATATATCTATAAATGCTTTAATCTGTCTGCATATGTTTTCCCTCATTATCTACATTTTAAACTTCATCTTTCATTTATTTAAACAGATACTGTTATTTAAAAAATTTTTAGACAGTAATTCTAATATCTGAAATCTTTCTTAGTCTGGTTCTATTGATTTTATTCTTTTCTGGTTGACCCTTGCTCATTGTGGCTTTTTCTTTGTGTGGGATTTTTTTTTTTTTTTTGTCTTTTTACGTTGTAAGCTCACATTTGTTGCAACTATACCTGTAGGAATATTTTGAGGTATGGGTTAAGGGTTCTTGTGGTAGGTAGAATAATGATCTCCCAAAGATGCTGATGTCCTATTGCCTGAAACCTATGAATATACTGTCTTACATGGAAAAAGGGACTTCACCGACATGATTAAGTTTAAGGACCTTGAGACGAAAAAATTATTTTGGATTGTCCAGTGGACCCAATATCATCACCTGAGTCCTTAATCCTGGAGAATTTTTCCCAGCTGTAGTGAGAGGAGCTATGGCTACAGAAGAGTCAGAGAGATGGAAAATTGCTGGCTTTGAAAATAGAAGAAGGGGGCTATGAACCACAGAATATGGTTAGCCCCTAGAAGCTGGAAAAGGCAAGGAATTGGATTCTTCCTTAGAATCTCCAGACAGGGGACACCTGGGTGGCTCAGTCGGTTAAGCATCTGCCTTCAGCTCAGGTCATGATCCTAGGGTCCTGGGATCGAGTCCCACATCGGGCTCCTTGCTCAGCGGGGAGCCTGCTTCTCCCTCTGCCTGCCACTCCCCCTGCTTGTACTGTCACTCTCTTTCTAGCAAATAAACAAAATCTTAAAAAAAAAAAAAAAAAAAAAGAATCTCCAAACAGGAATGCTGATACTTTAAACTTAGCCCAGTGAGGCCCGTGTTGGACTTTTGACCCATACTGTAAAATAATAAATCTGTGTTGTGTTAAGCCACTGTATTTTTGGTAATTTGTTATAGCAGCCATAGAAAACTAATCCACATTTTTCCCCCAAGGAGGATATCTTCAATTTCTTGCTTATGCCCAGAGGCATTCCAGACCTGGGTCCATCTTAAATAATGATTTGAGAGGAGGAGAGGTTTGTAGTTTTTAGGATCTTCAGAATAAATGTAAATTCAGGCCAAAATCATGTGAGAGCTGGTCAATCACTAAACTTCTCATGGGAGACTTTTTTTTTAACCTCTCCAAACCCAAGCCAAAACAATGTTCCGGATTCTCTACCTTTGTGGAGAAGGTTCCCCCCACCCAGCTTCCTTCGATAGCCTTTCCAGTGTCCCAGATTTACTTAGAGTGGTCTCTGCTGTCTCTTTGCCCTGGGTGGGCCCAAGGCTTTCTTCCCAGGTCCCTCTGTGCAGTGACATCGCTGCCCGTGGCTCATGTGTGCCTCAGCCTATCGGAAGGCTTCGGCATTCACTTCCCTCAGTGATTTCATCTTTCCTTTCCTTAGTCTTATGCTCCCTCCCCGGCCTTCAGCTCCCATTTTATTACTGACTTCATCAGTTTTCTCTTTCCTTCTTGCAGCTCATCTAATCACGCAAAAGAGACTGAGAGAGTGGGTGCGTTTGTATTTTGTGGAGTAATTCTAGATGGTATCCAGCCGAAGAATTTCAGGATCTCTAGTCTTCCATGTTGCCAAAGTGGTCACATTTAACTTCTGAATCTGTCCGTTTCTCTCCATCTCTACAGCCTCAGTTCAGGCTGCATCCTCAAATTGCACACCTTCCTGCAAAGCTTCTCTTATTTAGTCTTCCCACCCTGATCCATCCTCTTCCTGCCATTAGACTTGTCTTTTTAACAGATTATCTGTGAACAGTAATGTCCTAGCTCCCATGTATGGTGTGCCATAAAGAGAGTTTTTCCCTGTTTCTCAGGTCTCATACGCCATCACTTCCGTCTTCCCACCCTACACTTCAAATACACCAAGCTGTTGGCAGTTTCCTCAACAGGCTATGCTCGCTCACAAATCTGTCTTTTCTGTACTAATTTCTTTGCTCAGATTCTCTTCTTTGGCTTCTTTTTTCCAATCCCATCTCTACCTGTTGTTAACTTTCAAAACTCCTTAACTTCAACACCTAGTTCAATCTTCTCCTTGATGCACCCTTCTTTAGCTTTTCCCTCCCCTGAGCACAATTTGCTCAGCCTTGATTGGCTGCTATGTTGCAGGCCCCTTGCTGGCCCAGGGGTTACAAAATAAATAAGACCAAGTTTCATCCTCAAGGGACTCATATTCCAGTAGAAGGACCCACCGAGTTGTGGGGTTAATCATGCCATCTTTCTGTTACCATCATAAACTAGTTGGTCTTATTATGGCACTTTACACTGGATGCTGAGTTCTTTGTACACATAGGTATCTGGGTTGTTTACATTTCCATTCCAAATTACCAAATTTTATTCTAGTTTTATACAAAGAGAGAGGAATAACTTATTTAAATATCTGCCTCCGTCACTAGGCCATGGACTCTTTTAGAAAATAAATCCTGTATGACTTATCTTTGTGTACGCCATAGGCACTTAATAAGTAAATGGACAAATGAATTAGTTCCCACTTGTTCTGACCTTCTGTCATTCGAATGTCACTTCTGCAGAAGCTCACACAGAATGAACTGTCGCCTCCTCTCTATTCTGGTTTTACTTCCTATAGACTTCCATTTTAACCTTTAACGTTTGATAATATATTTATATTGTGGCTCTCCATGGAGATACTTCTTTAAAACTCTGTATCCCCTGTGTCTCTGCCTGGCAAAAAGAAAGTGATTGATGAAGGGGGAATTGAAGTTTTTTATTCCAGCTCAAAAATGCAAGTCCATCAAGCTAGTCTTAGAAATGCCAATTGCTGAAATTACTCAAAGTTAAAGTAATTTAAATTTCATTTTATTTATTTGTTTTTTTAAAGATTTTGTTTGACAGAGAAAGAGAGAGACACAGCGAGAGAGGGGACACAAGCAGGGGGAGCGGGAGAGGGAGAAGCAGGCTTCCTGCTGAGCAGGGAGCCTGATTCGGGGCTCCATCCCAGGACCCTGGGATCACGATCTGAGCCGAAGGCAGATGCTTAAGGACTGAGCCACCCAGGCGCCCCTAAAGTCATTTAAATTTTAATAGTTAAAAGATAAAATTTTCTAGTTTAAAAGGGAGTATATTTGGCCAGTTAATGAATTAACTAGTTAAAAGTAAAAGGGAACTGGTTGGAAGTGTGTGCATAGGGTGGCGGTGTGCATTGGTTTAGGCTAGGAAAAAAACTGCAAAGGCTGTACCCATAGCAAAGTGACGAGGCTACAACAGACCAGTGATGAAGGGGAGTAAATCACTGAGGATGACTGTGTTTCTTTCCCACAGATTGCCTAAAGCCACAGGGAAAATGGTGGAAAATTCACCGTCGCCATTGCCAGAAAGAGCGATTTATGGCTTTGTTCTTTTCTTAAGCTCCCAATTTGGCTTCATCCTGTAACTCGTGTGGGCATTTATTCCTGAATCTTGGCTAAACTCCTTAGGATTAACCTATTGGCCTCAAAAATACTGGGCAGTTGCATTGCCCGTCTACTTCCTCATTACTATAGTAATTGGTTACATACTCTTATTTGGAACAAACCTGATGAGTACCTATCCGTACCATGATGAGTACCACTCAACTCCATTCATATAATCACAGATAACTATGCTAAAAATCAACAGCAGAAGAAATACCAAGAAGAGGCCATCCCAGCATTAAGAGATATTCCTATTAGTGAAGTAAACCAAATGTTCTTCCTGGCAACTAAATAACTTTATGCCAAAAACTAAATTGTATGTAGACTAACACCGAGCATTTACTATAATTTTTTATATAATAATTTTGACCATAATTATTTTGACTCTCTCTCGTACCCGATATTGAAATGTAAACAAAGTAAGTTGATTCTTTTAGATTGTTATATTAATATTATAAAAGTTCTTGAGTATTAGTTATTAATGAACAGAATAAATAAAATACTGCATTACCATAAAAAAAAGTAAAAGGGAACTTTTCAAGTTTTAACTTTTTAACTAGCTAACTGAAATAAGTATCATCTAAGTTTCATCCGTCTGAAGGATCTCTGGAACAAGGAATGCCTTTAAGCCAAATTAAGACATTAGGACTCAGAATGCCTTTAAGTTTTTCCACAGTAGGTGGCGCTCACTTCATAGTGTTGACTGGTCTTTAAGCTTGCTGGTTTTCCAAAAGACTGACTTGGGGATGGAAAAGCGTGGTCCCCTGCATTCATTATGTATGCTGAGGGCAGAATATGTAATTGCTATGAGGATTAAAAAATAAGTATTGTTAATATTTTATCCAGCTTCTGTTGATTAGTACTTGGAACACTTTAGCAAGTTTCTTTGGCTGAGTGGCTTAATCAATAATCTGCTTAGAAGAGGGGAAGGTAAGAGTGGTAATTCACTAGGATATGAAGTTGTTTATTTTTAAAATTACTTATTTATTTACGTAATCTCTACACCCAATGTGGGGCTCGAACTCACAACCTCGAGATCAGGAGTCACATGCTCTCCAGGCTGAGCCAGCCAGGTGCCCAAGGACATGAAGTCATTTAATGGAGCATTTGAAAGTTAGGAATTAGGCAGAGTTGCAGTTCTATAAAATGGAGATATTAATATTACTTTGCTCTATTTTATTTAAGCTTTTATATATTTATTTGACAGAGAGAGATAGCAAGAGAGGGAACAAAAGTAAGGGAGTGGGAAGAGGGAGAAGCAGGCTTCCCACCCAGCAGGGAGCCCGACGTGGGGCTCAGTCCCAGGACCCCAGGATCATGACCTGAGCCGAAGGCAGATGCTTAACGACTGAGCGACCCAGGCGTCCCTACTTCACTCTATTTTTAAAGCTAATGTTTGGGGCCCCTGGGTGGCTCAGTGGGTTAAGCGTCTGCCTTTGGCTCAGGTCATGATCCCAGGGTCGTGGGATCAGGCTCCCTGCTCCACAGAGAGCCTGCTTCTCCCTCTCCCTCTGCCTGCCAATCCCCCTGCTTATGCTCGCTCTGTCAAATAAATAAATAAATAAAATCTTAAAAAAAAAAAAGCTAATGTTTGTTGAGTGCTTACTACGTACCAGGCACTAGATTTAACCCTTCATGTGGATTATGTATTTAATCACCACAATCCTATGAGGTAGGAGCTTATCAGTTAAAAACTGATCCTTCCTCGGGGCACCTGGGTGGCTCAGTTGGTCAAGCGGCTGCCTTCGGCTCAGGTCATGATCCCAGGTCCTGGGATAGAGCCCCACATCCGGCTCCCTGCTCAGCAGAGAACCTGGTTCTCCCTCTCCTTCTGCCTGCCACTCTGCCTACTTGTGCTCTCTATCTCTCTGTCAAATAAATAAATAAAATCTTTTTTTTAAAGATTTTATTTATTTATTCATAAGAGAGCGAGAGAGAGAGGCAGAGGGAGAAGCAGGCTTCCTGCGGAGCAGGGAGCCTGATGCGGGGACTCAATCTCAGGACGTGGGTTCATGACCTGAGCCGAAGGCAACCATTTAACCGACTGAGCCACCCAGGTGCCCCTAAATAAATAAAATCTTTAAAAAAAATAAAAAGGGGCGCCTGGGTGGCTCAGTCGGCTAAGCGACCGCCATCGGCTCAGGTCATGATCCTGGAGTCCTGGAATCAAGTCCCGCATTGGGCTCCATGCTCACCGGGGAGCCTGCTTCTCCCTCTGACCCTCCCCCCCTCATGTACACTCTCTCTCTCTCTCATTCTCGCTCTCTCAAATACATCTTTTAAAAAAAAAGAAAAAACAAACAAACAAAAACTGATCCTTCCTCAAAACCCTACATCCCCCTCTAAATGCAGCCCTTCCCTTGCCTAGTCTTCCCAAACTCCTTGTTACTACTTATTGTCCCTGTGTCCTGTCTCTCACAGTTCTACTCCCTTCAATGTGGCTTCCACCCACTTCGCTCCATCAAACCATTTTCTCTAAGATAATTAGCAGCCTCCATGTTTTCTTCCTATGCTGAACCTCATTATTCACTCTTCCCTTGACTCTGATGGGCCCATGACACTTGGATCTTCAGCAAGTGCAGACAGGTGGGTTATGAATGCAGCTATGTTGGGGCTCTCGGGTGGCTCAGTCAGCTAAGCATCTGCCTTGGGCTCAGGTCATGATCCTGCGGTACTTGGATCGAGCCCCTGGTTGGGCTCCCTGCTCTGTGGAGAGTATGCTTCTCTCTCTCCTTCTCCCTCTCCCCTTCCCTGTGCACCCCTGTGCACCCCTGTGAGCGCATGCACTCTCTCTCTCAAGTAAATAAATAAAATCTTTAAAAAAATAATGAATGCAGCTATGTTACAGAAGGAAAGGGAGAGTCAGAGCAATCCTTTGTTCCTTTTCTTCCAGTCCTTCCTTGCTCATCAGTAAGGTGAGGGCGAAGAGTGTTGGTAGAATGTGTGTGTATGGAGAAATAAAATAAAGCCAATTAAGCTAGTTTTGTGCAGCGTTTCCACTATTTTGGTAAGAACAAAATACATATTCATGTATGAGCTATGAAATATGAATTGGGTAATTTCAGTGACTCCACACAGGAGTTAAAAGTTCTTAAATTTGCATTTAAAACTGCCACTGCACAATATAAGATGAATGGTAAAATTCATGCTAATAATTTAAAATTTTAATATTTCTTTACTTAGAATGACATTAAATAGCAAATTAAAAGCACCATGGCAAGTTGAGAGAGAGACCTTGGAATAAAAAACATTACACGTTTAGTACCTTTAACAGCTCATTATCCTTACTTTTTGAACAAGGGGCCTTGCATTTTTATTTTGCACCAGCCCTGCAAATTACCTAGCTGGCCCTGGTCACAGCCCTGACTCAGGAGTGCTAAAATGTAGCTCTGATTTCTACAACTCAGTGTGATTTCTGACTCTGAACCCCTATTCTGCCTGATACAAAAACTTGATTGCTCCCATTCAGAGAAATTTAGTTTGATTCAGTAATTTCTTTGTTACCCTAGGTTCAGAATTCAGTTTTGGGTTCTATCCAACCCAGAACAGCATCCCTTGTCCCCCTAGGTTGGCACATAAGCATAGAGGGAAGGGGGTTTCTGGCTTGTTGCCATCCTTGGCCAGCACCAGCTTTTGATGTCAGTCCTTAGTCCCCTCTTTCCTGATGGGCCTCTGCACCCACTGCATTTGAGAACCACGTGCATGAGATGATAACAACTTAATTGGGGCTCTTTTCTGAGTTCTTGATTTATTTCACTCATTTGGTATGCACAATAATCCTATTAGGTCAGAACTATTATATCCATTTTACAGGTGAGAAACCAAGGCAAAGAGAGCCTAGGCAAATTGTCCAAGGTCACACAGCTCGGGAGTAGCAAACACACGGGCTCTAGAACCTGTTGTCTTCGTTACACACTGGACTCCCTCTTTCAACCTTGTGCTCCGCAAAGGCCCTACTTGGTCATGATAAATGTTTTTTGTTTTTGTTTTTCACTAATATAGTGTTAGATGGGATTTAAAAATTTTTTAATTTAATTTTTGACATTTATAAGAGAGATCAGCCTATCATTTTATTTTCTGATTTGAGTATCAGAGTTATGCTAGTCTCATAAAATGAGTTGGGTAGCTTTCCCTCTTCTTCTGGTCTGTGAAAAAATTTATAAGAGCTTTTTTTCCCCCCCTAACAAGTTTTAGAAGAGCTTGTCAGTTAAGCTGTCTGAGCTGGTGGCTTTTTGAGTGTGGAGAGACTTATTTAACCAGCAACCAGCAGCAGACATTGTGCACTAGATTTGAGGCTCATGCAGGGAGCGCTGACTGGCATCTGGCCCCTCCTGTCAAAGGTGCAGAGTACAGGTGACATAGGTGATGGCAGTGAAGTTTCTTCAAGAACCATCCCCTGGTGCGGTTAGGCATGTGTCCTGGTTGTATGGGCCCTGAACACTTCTCTGCTGGCAACATGGTCTAAGCCTGGCTCCCGGCCCTCCTGCAGAATCAAAGCACTACCTAATATCTTATTAGTTCTTTTCTGCTCAAATTAATGTGGGTAGATTCTGTTGTCTGTAACTAAGAATAAACTTTAAGATATAATACATGGTCGCTTTTTGTGTATTTATACTCTATTTAGTACTAGTTTTTACTCCACTTGAGCACTCATGTCTGATAGGAGTACGGTAAAATATAACATGCACAATATTGAAGGAGAAAAAGAAATCTGGAGGATTGACAAGACCCAACCTTATGACATACTGTAAAGCTACAGTAATGTCAATGCAGTATTGACCAAAAAACAAAACAAACCAAAAACAGATCAATGGAACAGAATAGAGAGCCCAGAAATAGACCCAAATAAATAATCAACTAATCTTTGACAAAAGAGCAAAGGCAAAAAATGGAGCAAAGATAGACTTTCTTTTTTTAAAGATTTTATTTATTTGACAGAGAGAGAGAGCACAAGCAGGGAGAGCAGCAGGCAGAGGCAGAAGCAGTTTCCCTTACTGAGCAGAGAGCCAGACATGGGGCTCGATCCCAGCACCCTGGGATCATGACCTGTGCTGAAGGCAGACGCTTAACCGACCAAGCCACCCAGGTGCTCCAAGATAGGCTTTTTAAAAAATATGTATTTATTTAAGTAATTTCCACACTCAATGTGGGGCTCGAACTCACAACCCCAAGATCAAGAGTCTCATGCTCCTCTGAGCCAGCCAGGCACCCCGCAAATATAACTTTTCAACAAATGGTAAACAACTGGACAACCACATGCAAAAAAAAAAGGAATCTAGATTCAGAACTTCCTTACACTCTTCACAAGACTTAAAATGGACCAGAGACCTAAATGTAAAACACAAAAGTATAAAACTCCCAGAAGATAACATAGGAGAAAATTTAGATGACATCAGGTTTGGTGATGACTTTTTCAATGAAATGTCAAAGACACAATCCACGAAAGAAAGAATTGATAATCCGGACTTCATTAAAATTAGAATTTTTTTCTCTGCAAAAGAATGAAAAGACAGCCGTAGGTGAGGAGAAAATCTTTGCAAAAAACACATCTGATAAAGGACTGTTACCCAAAATATACAAAGAACTTTTAAAACTCAACAATAAAAACACAACAACTTGATTAAAAAAAAATGAGCCAAAGACCTCAACAGACACCTCACCGAAGGAGATATACAGATGACGTCAACATAAGAAAAGATGCTCCACATCATATGTCATTAAAGAAATGCAAATTAAAATGACAATGGGATATCTCTACATACCTGTTACAACAGCCCAAGTCCAGAACACTGGGAACACCAAAATGCTGGTGAGGATGTGGAGTAAGAGGAACTCACATTCATTGCTGGTAGGAATGCACAATGGCATATTCACTTTAGGAGACAGGTGGTTTTTTTACAAACATACTCCTACCATACAACCCAGTGGCCATGCTCCTTAGTATTTACCCAAAGGAGCTGAAAATTTATGTCCACCCCAAAACCTGCACACAACTGCCAAAACTTGGAAGCAACCAAAGATGTCCTTCAGTAGATGAATGAACAAACTGTGGCACATCCAGTCAGTGGAAAATTATTCACCATTAAAAAGAAAGGGACTATCATGCCATGAAAAGACATCAAGCAAACTTGAGTGTGTATTACAAAGTCAAAGAAACCAATCTGAAAATGCTACATACGGCACGACTCTTAACTATATTCCGGAAAAAGCAAAACTATGGAAACAGTCAAAAGATCAGTGGTTGCCAGGGGTTAGAGAGGAACGAAAGACGAACAGGTGGAGCACAGAGGATTTTTAGGGCAGTGAAACTACCCTGTATGATACCATAATGGGGGATACATGTCATTATACATTAGTCCAAACCCACAGAATGTACAATACCAAGAAAGAACCTAACGTACACGATGGACTCTGGGTGATAATGATGTGTCAGTGTAGGTTCATTGGTTGGAGAAAATGCAAAAAATGCACCAGTTTGGCAGGGGATGTTGATAATGGGGCAGGCTATGCCTGTGTGGGGCAGAGGGTGTATGGGAAAACTGTATACCTTCCATTCAGTTTTTCTGTGAACTTAAAACTGCCCTTAAAAATGAAGTCTATTTCAATATATATACATATTTATATAACACACTATGTTATAAAGTGCATTTAAGGCCACAATTTGGGGAGAGGAGGATTGTTCCTTTTATTATTTAGGAACTGCCCTTCTTTCTCACTACTTATTACTTTCAGCCTCAAATTCTATTTTATTTAATGACATTTTGCTACACTGGCTTATTTTTTATTACTGTTTATACTGGAATTAGCTTCACCTGCAAGAACTGAGACCCAAAATAGCATAACCTAAGTGAGGGAGGCGATTTTCCTCTCCTCAGTGGAAGTCCTGAGATAGGGCGGCCCGGAGCTGACACGGTGGCCCTGGTGCACGCGTCCTTGGGTACCTGGGTGTTCGAGCCTCGCTACTCGGTGGTCCACAAGGGTGCGGCTCTCAGGCTCACGGTCCTTCCCACCCCCACCCCGCACAAGAAGCCTGCTCAGCATAATTTAAGCAGAAGCACTCACGCTGGCCGTGAGATCAACCCCCTGAGAGGTCAGACCTCGCTGTGTTCAAGATCGCGTCTGGGCCCTTCATCACCTCAGTTGTGCAGGGCAGCTCTCTAATATCAACCCCCACAACCGCTCAACTGCGCTCCTTCCGTCCATCCCTGACGTGGTCAGTTCTCCCCCTGTGCTCTCCCCGAACTCACAACTGTGTCATCTTCTCTTGAACCCAACCCTCCCTTCCCCCACCCCCGCCCCAACTGCCGTCCCATTTCTTTACTCATTCTTGCATCCAAATCCTTCAAAAAGTAGTGATTTTGCACTCTCCCCAATTCCCTCACCTTCCGTTCTCCAAACCCACTCCATTCAGGCTCTGTCCCACGTGACCCCTGAAACCTCTGAAATCCACTTTGTTAAATCCGGGGTGGATTCCCAGTCTCATCTGCTGGTAGATCCGCCTCTGGGGCCAAAAGCAGAGGAGCGTCCCCCATGGGGCCAGCACGGGAGAGCCTGCCTGACCTTGCCACACACATCAGTGCTCAGCCGCCAGGCCCATTTAGTTCTACCGACATCAGGTCTTACCAGTTAATTCTTAGAGGCTGCACGGTGGGGCCCTGTGTTTCTGACTGCCCACAGGGCTGCATGTACGGACACCGTCACTGGTGAACTCACCTGCCCTTCTCTCTGCAGAAAATATGCACACTGACCCGGTGACCTCAGCTGCGAGCACTCCAGGGAAGCCCAGCCTTTCGGAGGCTCCCCCTCCGCCCAGGTGATGGAGTCAAGGCTACGCAGGGGGCGGAGGCAGGGGGGATGCGAAGGAAAGACGAATTGTTTTCACCAATCTGGCTCACAGCACAAAATTTAAGAGGGCTTAACACTTACAGATCCTGTGCGTTTGGAATTTGCAATAATCTGAGCATGAGAGCTGTGAGCTTCTCTTTTCAGGCTCTGCACTTTAAAAGCATTAATCAAGTAAAATGAGAGTTGCCCAGCTGAGACCACTTAAAACCCATTCTTTATCTCACTCAGTTCCCACCCAGACTCTGGGTCACTCCTGGCTTCAGGTCTGAGGACTCTAAGGAGCTTTTACCAAAACTCTAGGTGCCTAAGAATACGGTTCTGAGGGGCGCCTGGGTGGCTCAGTCGTTAAGCTTCTGCCTTCGGCTCAGGTCATGATCCCAGGGTCCTGGGATGGAGCCCCGCATCGGAGCAGGAAGCCTGCTTCTCCCTCTGCCTGCCGCTCACCCTGCTTATTCTCGCTCTCTCTCTCTCTGTCAAATTAATAAATAAAATCTTGAAAAAAAAATACAGTTCTGAGTCCTGAGCCTGACTTTCATGACCCTTCATTGGCTGAGAGCTAGCTCTGTGCTAGGCTGTTTCAGGGGCTGGGATACAAATGTAAATGAGACATGCTTTCCTGTCCCCTGCTCCCCAAAACACAGCCTCAAGGATATTCAAATAAGCTGATACGTGCAGTGATAGACACAGGCATGGAATATGTTATTTGCCAGAGAGAAGGGCCCATGTGTGGACCTTGCAGCCTCCTCTCCTCCCACAAAAGGCGTACCTCTGATGCGGCCGGTTTGCTTTCTCCCGAGGTCATTCTCAGTGGCTTGCGGATGGTGGCCTTCCTGCGGGGCCTCACATGGTCTTTCTTGTATGCATGCGTCTGGCATCTTCCCTCTTTGTGCTCTACTGATCTCTTCTTAGAACACCAGTCAGCTTGGGTTAGAGCCTCCCCTAATGACCTCATTTTACCTTAATTACCTCTTTAAAGGCCCTATCTCTAAATATAGTCACATTCTGAAGTACTGAGGGTTAGGGCTTTGACATATGCATTTTGGGCGGAGGGAGACATAATTCAGCCATAAAGGTGCTCAAGAGAGATTTTTAAAAATTTTGTATTTATTCCTTTAAAGAGATTTTTTAAATGAATGAATAAAGCATTAGATATTAACAGATGAACTAGACATCCCCTAAATACATTTATACTAATAGACTTTAAAAAAATTCTCCCGGGTGCTTGGGTGGCTCAGTTGGTTAACCATCTGCCTTCAGCTCAGGTCATGATCCCAAGGTCCTGGGATGAGTCCCACATCAGGCTCCCTGATCCCTGGAGAGTCTGCTTCTCCCTCTCCCCTGCCCCTACCGGTCACAAAAATAAATTTAAAAAAATCTTTAAAAAAACATTAAAAAATAAAAAATAAAAAAATTCTCCCAGTATTATCTGCCAGGAGGCACAAGGGTATAGCAATGAGGAGAAAAAACACACAAACCCACATGATGTAAGGTTAATGACATCATCACTTACCATCTGTATTTGTGGAAATCTTTAGGGCTTACAATGACATTGTTTGGATTCATCCTCACCAAAGCACAATCCACCTTACATTAATTCTCTCTTTGGGTTTGATAATAAACCATGGGGAGCCCCCATATCAGTCCCTGGACATATTTCAGAGGCCTTATGTTTTCCTATGGGATGTAAATGTTGCCTTGTGAGTACAGGATCCCATGGTTCCCTGTGTACACATTTAATTTTTGGAATTGGTCAATCAAGTTAGGCTCATCTAAATTCAAAATCAAATTTCATACTGTCATCTAGGGTGGACCCAAAGGTGGTGGGAGGTTCTTTTTTTTTTTAACAATATCTTCCTCAGGGGCTGGTCTTCATGTATCAGCTCTTAGCATTCCAGTTTTACAAAATAAATTTCTACTGTCCTTCTAAAGTTCACTTTATAGTTACGTAGCATCCCCATAAAACATTCTGGCTCTATGTTCTATCACAGTTCATATAGGTAGACTTATACACACTACTCATTGACCCAATACAAGTCTTTCTTAGGACTCTTCTGTAGCATGTGGAATGGACTGAGGTGACCTGTGAGCCTACCCTTTGTTCATTCCAAAAGCAACACTCTTCAGAAGGCTATGGGGTTCCAGTCATTACACTCTTGTTCTACTTTAGACCCTGCTGAAAAGTAGTGTCATTGTGGGGGTGGGGGAGAGGGGTAGTGAATACAGCAATCACATAGGCACATGATTTCATAAGGATTCTATCATAAAACAAGGTATATAGTTTCCCACCAAAACCTTTTCAAACTCCTGAGATTAATCCCATCTGGCACTGTGAGCAGTTTTCCACAGTCCATAGATGAGCTTGGGCAGGAACAACTGAGTAGCCATCATTCATCCATGGGTCAGCTATCAAGACCCATGAGGTTACAGTGCTCCAAGAATAAACTTACCACCCACCCTATGTGTGCCACCAGAATGGTACTCCAAAGTGGGCTTTTGGCTAAGAAATCTTAGCATCATAAGGGGCCTTCAGCTGGAGCTTCCGGTTTCCCATTCTGTTCAATTTTCACCAGGAAAAATACCAGGACATTCTAACAAGTATTTCCATAAATGAGAGATATACCCTTTCAAAGAAAGTAAATTCCATGGTTGTAAGTGGTAAATAATATGGTTGAACAAGGGTTGACAAACTATGACCTGCAGGCCAAATTTGCCGGCTGCCTGTTTTTATAAAGTTGTTTTTGGAACACAACTATATTCATTAATCCATGAATTGTCTATTGCTTCTTTTGCACTACAAACACTAAACTGAGCAGTTATGACAGAGACCAACTGTCCCACAAAGCTTAAAATACTTATTGTCTGGACCTTGACAAAGTTTGCTGATCTCGTGGTTTGATCACACCTTGATCTCTTTCTTCTAACAAGTAATGGATTCAAGCTACCCAATGTTTTACCCCAGGGCTCCCAACTTTGCCTTTGACAGCTGATTATGTGCAATTACTCTCAGTCAATTTTTACTATAATATTTTCTACAGTGGCGGTATAGTTGATTATTAGGGTCCTCAGGGCACACTCACGGAATACACACTTATAATGGAAGGAATCCACTCATTAGCACTAAGAGGTTGTTCCAGGCAACTGCTAAGAATACAATGAGTCTCAGAAAAATAAAATAGAATGAAAATAGAAAGGGAGGCAAACCATAAGAGATGCTGAACTCTAGGAAACAAACTGAGGGTTGCTGGAGGGGAGGTGGTTGGGAGGAAGGGATAATTGGGTGATGGGCATTAAGGAGGGCACTTGATGTAATGAGCACTGGCTGTTATAGGCAACTGATGAATCACTAAATTCTACCCCTGAAACTAATAATACAGTATATGTTAACTAAATTGAATTTAAATAAGGAATTTTTAAAAAGATTAAAAAAATTACAATGAGTCTCACCAAGTTGGTCCTGGAAGCAAGTATAGCTCATCCCTCATCTTATGGCCAGATGAAATTCATATACAAATTTTTTCCTCTGTCTCTGGTTTTTATAGATCTAGACAATTACTATTACATAACTCTAGGGTACCTGGCTTTTACCTCCACTTCCTGGGCCATGACTATTGAAGGGTTCCGAAAAGAGACTGTTTTGTAGGAATTATTTTTCTAATCATGAACACAATAGAAAACAATCCACTTTTCCATCTGACTCAAATATTATCAAATAAAATATATTAAAAAGTCTATTATGAGGACAACAGTAATCAAAACCAACTTTCTCTAGAACAGTATTTCCTCAATCTTTTTTTTTTTTTTTGCTATTGCCCTTCTAAGGAATCTTTTTTGACAAATTTTTCAAATCACTCTTCTCTCCATAAAATTTTATCATAAATGTACTATATATCTGTTTATGTACTATGCCTTTTGGAGAACCATGAACCATTATAACATCTAAGATTTTGTCACCCCCATTTGAGAACACATGTTCTATCACAATTATCCAACATGACATCATTTTTTAATCCATAGTCCCATTTTTTTTAAAAGATTTTATTTATTTGACAGAGAGACAGAGAGAGAGCACAAGTAGGCAAAGCGGCAGGCAGAGAGAAAGGGAGAAACAGGCTCTTGCTGAGCAGGGAGCCTGATGCGGGGCTCCATCCCAGGACGCTGGGATCATGACCTGAGCCAAAGGCAGCCGCTTAACTGACTGAGCCACCCAGGTGCCCTCATAGTCCATTTTTTAATCTGGCCTCAGGAATGCAGTTGATACTGTGGCTCCCTTCTTGGGCCAAAGTGCTCACTACACTTGCCCCTTTTGGGTGATTGGCCAGGGACTGGTGTGGGCTGGAAACCCCTTGTATATAATAGGGGCCAGGGCTACTGTCAGAGCACCATTAACAGCTTCTTATCAGGTCTTTGTTCATTTAACTCCACCTTGAGATCTTGCCAATCATCTTTGTTTACCAGATCTACTTGACTCACTATCAGTTAAACAATACTGGGGGTTGATCAGGGGTTGGCGTTAAATACAATATGATTGAGAGTATTTCCTGTATGAAATTGAGGCTATAAATTCTTGTCAGGAAAAAATCAGAACCAGCACATACCCCAAGGCAATTTCCTTGAGGGCACCTCTTGGTCAGTCTAGGATTCCTAACCCCAAAGTAGAGCTAATCCAGCATAAGAGCTCTTGTGGTAAGCCTAGAAATGAATCAGTCCACAGGTGACTAGGAGGACAGAGAGATTCAGGAGATTCAGGAGAGATGTTACAAAGAAAACATAAAGCACATAAATTGCCTCATTTGTTTAACCATCTTGAGAAGAGATTTATACTTCAGTCCCGAAGTTTGTATGTGACATAGTGATGGTTATCTAAAAAACTCAGAAAACAGAACCAAGGAATTACTGGGGTGCCTGTGTGTCTCAATTGGTTAAGCATCTACTTTCGGTTCAGGTCATGATCCCAGAGTCCTGGGATCGAGCCCCGTGTTGGCCTCCCTGCTGAGCAGGGAGCCTGCTTCTCCCTCTGCTCCCTGCTTGTGCTCTCTCTCACTTTCTCTGTCACTATCTCTGTCTCTCAAATAAATAGTAAAAAATATATAAAATCTTTAAAAAAAACCAAGGCAATTACTAACTTGACAGAAAACAAAAAGCTGTACAAAAAAGTAATCATAGCACACTGCATTGTTCAACTTGGAATAATATATACTTCTAATAATGTTAACATTGAGTATTAATGTTAGGCTGGAATATATTTTTATTTTTAGTATTTCCATATTCTAATCTCTTCCTCTAGGAATACTTGAATATATAATTTAGCACTTGTTGATGTTTCTTATATAGAAATTATGTAGACTGGCCATTTATTCTTACCACCACCCTATGAGTCACCGTGATCATTTAACTAATGCCACCACTGGTGAGGGAGAAGCCTGGGGATTTCTCTCCAAAAGGGGACCCTTCCTCATACTAGAAACACATCTGCTCCAGAGCTGGGTATCAGCCCAAAAAGAAAGATATACCTATCACTGAGACACACTATGGTGTCCCTGATAGTAACAAAAGTCCAGATGTGAATGAACAGACCTGGAACTTCCAGATTTGAGAGTGAGATCTCCCATAGTAAAATGGTTATCATTGAACAGGGGTTGGGGTGCTGCTGTCTCATCAGGATTTTTTTTACTTGGGCTTTAGGAGCTTGAAAGAATCCCATTTCTTTCTTTCTTTCTTTTTTTTTAAAGATTTTATTTATTAATTTGACAGAGAGAGACATGGGATCATGACCTGAGCCGAAGGCAGACACTTAACCGACTGAGCCACCCAGGCGCTCCTTGAAATAATCATTTCAATATTGTCTTACCACAATGTAGTAGTTTCTGATGTTGCTGCTATAACAATTTACTAAAAAAGTAGTGGCTTAAAACAATTCAAATTGATTATCTTACAGTTCTGGAGGTCAAAAGTCTGAAATCACTTTCACAAGGCTAAAGTCAAAGTGTCATCAGGGCTTCATGCCTTCTGGAGGCTGCAGGTGAAAATCCTTGTCTTTTCCAGCTTCTAAAGGCTACCCAGGTTTCTTGGTTCATGGCCCCCATTCATCTTCAAAGCCAGCAATTGTATGACTTTGATCCCTGCTTCCATTGTCACATTTCCTTCTCTGATTCTGACATTCCTGCCTTCCTCTTATAAGGACCTATGTGATCACAGTGGATCCACCCACCTGGATAATCCAGGATAATCTCCCCAACTCGAGATCCTTAATTTAATCACATCTGCAAACTGCCTTTTGTTATGTGAGGTAACACATTCATAGGTCTAGCAGATTAAAACATGGACATCTGCCTGCCACACTAGAGGCTCCAGGTAGATTCTGGTGGTGGGAGTTGAAGAGGGTGAATGGAGGAGCTGCAACCACTACTCTCTGACCCTCAGGTCAACCTTGGCCCAGGGTTGCCCTTCATAGTCTGTCCTCCCAAATAGCTGCAACCCAGGTATTTGGATGCCATTTATGACCTACCTGTGTCCTCACTTGACCCAGGGAGATTTGCTTAGACTAGCAATTTCACCATCTCTGCAGATCTGCAGTTCTCCAAATAAACTTCTGGAGCTTTGCCTCAGCCTGTTCAGCATACCATAGAGTCCTGAAAAATGGCCTGGAGGACAGGCATTTTAATTTGGCAGCTACCTTGTGACACCCTCACCTTTTTATACTTCACCCCATAAGCTTGTATTTACTATGGGTTGTCCAGAGTTAAAAACCTCATTCTCCTACTGGTGGACTGCTTGAAATCAGGGCATCCTGTGCTATCCAAGCTAGATCATTCTCATCCCCTGGAGAGCCTTAGGGTCCCCAGGGCCCATGGTTCCACCTTGGGAAGGCAAAGAGAGCCACAGGGGAAGAGGGCCAGATGACCTTCCTTGCTCACCCTTCATGCAGAATCCTATCTCCTGTCCTTGCTCGGCTTTTGTTTTGTGTCCTCACTCTGGCATTAGAGCCATTCCTCCTAGTAATACTGTCTTGTAGTAGACCAATGTGGGTGCTCTCTGAGCTAGGGGAAATTTTGTATTTCAAATTTCTATGACCTCAAGTTTTTGGGAGGGCTCTTGTAGTTGGCACATCTGTATTAGAGTCGTGGTAAGGAATTTCTTTACTAGAGAGCTCCTGGGGTGGAGGGAACACTTGCCGTTTTGTAAAGTTAGAAGTGTTGCATAATGAACTGGGTAGCTTTATTTCTGAATTAGACTGTGTCTGACTGGCTTTAAGAGGGATCAAAAAACTCCCTGAGTTTTCAAGAGATATGAGAAGAATTTCTCCAACTAAATCCATTTAAAGGGATGATAGTAAACCAAATGAACTTATATTCTGATTACATGCCACAAGTTAGGTTTGTCTTGTTCAGCATACCTAATATACAAATTTCCTTTATGAGGTCTCAGTGTGAATAAATTTCAACTGATTACCAACATTCACCCACCTGCAGACTCATTAAATATTCTCCAATATTTCTATCAACACTCTTAAAATTTCTCCAATTGGGTGCCTGGGTGGCTCAGTTGGTTAAGCGACTGCCTTTGGCTCAGGTCATGATCCTGGAGTACCGGGATCGAGTCCCACATCGGGCTCCCTGCTCAGCGGGGAGTTGGCTTCTCCCTCTGAACCTACCCCCTCTTGTGATCTCTCTCTCTCTCTCTCTCAAATAAATAAAATTAAAAATAAATAAATAAAATAAAATAAAATAAAATTTCTCCAATTTATGCCTGTTGGGAAATGTACTGGAAATCTAGTTCAAGTGACTTCCGCTTCCAAATAGCACTCCCTCCCTCCCCATTTCAGGCCACTTGATCACTTTATTGGGTACAAGGAATAGATTTGGAACTGGAAAGATTTCCTCTTTGGGGAACAATTAGCCAGTGTGGGGACACAGACCATCTGGGCCCAGTACAGAGATAGCTTTCTTCCAAGAGGAATGCTAAGCACCTAGACACCCTGACCCTTACTGTTCCAGTCCTTGTTGGGATTCTCTGTTCCAGGGTCCTGTAATGAAACCTGCAGGTCAACCCCATTCTATGACTACTGACTGGAGTCTGACTCCTTGTAGAAGCTTTGTATCTTCAGATTGGAGCCCAGCATTATCTCCTGCTACCCACCTCAGCCTGGGTCACTGGCAAGGGAGCAGGAAGATCCCTGTATTTGGAGTACAGGGAGAAAGGAACAGAACCAGGGAAGTCATCTCTTGTTTAGTGAGCACTGCTGTGCCAGGTATTGTGCTGTGTGCTTTGCATACTCAGTGTAATTTCACTGAATTTTCTTAACAGCCCCATGATGTGGGTATTACTATCCCCATTTTGTAAGGAGACCAAAGTTCTATATTGTCAGGGATCCAGCAAGAAACAGATGGCATACTCAGGAGGGTTAACTGAAGAGAGTTTAAGGAAAGGACTATTTATAGAGGTATGAACAGAGGTAAGGGAAGTAATAAGAGATAATGAAGTCTTGAGGGATTAGCAACAGCTAGGAGCCATTATCACCCCTAGGTCTAAAGGGAAAGAGGGAAAGAGTTATTTGGAACATGAAAGCTGAAGCTGAAAGAGGGTCAAAACAGTGTAGTACAACAGGGCAGGGAGGTGGGGGATGAGGGGGATTATCATCCTGCCCTCTCTTCTCCCACTGCTCCTACCCAGTGGTTTCTCCACCACCACTTTCCATTGGCCAAACCCAACTGGATGCCAGGGAGCAGGGATGTCTGGATGATCCAGTCGATAGAGGTCAGCCTCCTGAGGGGCAAATGGAGAACAGCCAGCACATGTTCTGAGAGATTAAGTAATTTAACCAAGTCTTGTGCTGAAATGTAAACCTTGGTCTTTCTGAATTTAGAGTACCATCCTGCTGTCTTCCCTTTATCTACAAGAATAGCAGCTAGAAATTGGAAGGAAAGATAGACAAAGAAATTAAATTTCAGCTCAGAGACTAGCTATATCCAAAGTACATTCCAAACAAACACTAGGCTTTTGTTGCCAAAATGTTTGACAAATGCTTTATTTCATACCTCCAGTTTGAACTCCAAAATGTGTTTTAGCATATTAAAGACTCTGAGAAGTAATTAAACCTAACTAATTTTTGCTCTTTTCCCCAACTCAATTGACCATAAAAACTTTTTTGTTCATGTAATACCAACTTCACACAGACTTGTATTCTTAAAAACACACTTGGGGAAGTACTGCCTTAAGCAATGTAAGGTGTTGGTAAAGGTAAATGAAGCTGCAGTGGAGAAAATGAATTTGAAGAGGTCAATGTGGGAGGCAGGCAGACCAAATAGAAGACTACAGAAGACCTGGAACTTGTGAAGCTGCCATAGGAAGGAGAGGAAGAGCAGGTTTCCCTTCCCCTTCCCCTTCCCCTTTCCTTCCCTTCCCTTCCTTTCCCTTCCCTTTTCCTTCCCTTCCATCTCCCTTCCCTCTCCCTTCCTTCTCCCTTCCTTTCCCTTTCCCTTCCCCTTCCCTTCCCCTTCCTTTTCCCTTCCCTTCCCTTCCCTTTCCTTTCTGCTCCTAGAGTGACACTTAAAGCCTGGGGAGCGGTTGTCATCCCCCACATTGAGAAAGTAGAGCAGAGGGTCCAATTTGGCTTCAGGGTATGAGAGAAGCTCTTGAAATTACTTAAAATATTGTGTGTCCATGAATATAGGCATTTTTCTTTCAGGGAATAGTGTCCCATAGCTTTTAGCATCTTTCCAAAGGTATCCTTGAAAAAAAAGAAGCTTAAGAACCGTTGTAGAATGAGAAGAGAGGAGGATTAAGGGTGGAGTCTGCAAGGAGAGACACCAAACAAGTCTGACACCCATTGGCCCAGCGATGAAAGAAATGCAGCGTGAAACGGGCCATGGAATCCAGAGTGGAAGGAAAGATGAGCAATTAACA
The DNA here is from genome assembly GCF_037043125.1 of Eumetopias jubatus. Lineage (NCBI taxonomy): Eukaryota > Metazoa > Chordata > Mammalia > Carnivora > Otariidae > Eumetopias > Eumetopias jubatus. The sequence continues at coordinate 56,385,944 of NW_028274810.1, forward strand.
ATGGGCAGTCCAGCACAGTTAGGTCTAGAGATAATCCTTTTTTTTTTTAAAGATTTTATTTATTTATTGGACAGAGAGAGACACAGCGAGAGAGGGAACACAAGCAGGGGGAGTGGGAGAAGGAGAAGCAGGCTTCCCGCGGAGCAGGGGGCCCGAGCCCAATGCAGGGCTTGATCCCAGGACTCTGGGATCATGACCTGAGCTGAAGGCAGGCACTCAATGACTGAGCCACCCAGGTGCCCCTAGAGATAATCCTTTTGATTCAACAATTAGGAGGTTATTGGTGGCCTTATCAAGAGCAGTGTCAATAAGGTGTTGTGTGGGTGACAATACAGAGGGTGGAATAGTGAGTGGCTCGGGAGGAAGTAGAAGGCATGAGAAAAGACAAACTCCTTTAAGATGCCTGGGGCCAAGATAAGACTAAGATTTAAGTGTTTCTATTAGTTTGAGAATGAGAGCAATAAAAGCAGTTTGGCACTCAGGGCCCACCCCTGAAGATGCTGTTATAAAAGGAAAAATGGATCCCACATACTAAAAACAATTTCTCTGGGTGAATAACAAATATAACTCATGAAACCCATCAACACACACACCCATGCAAAAGCAGCAAATGAAAGTAGGGAGAATAGGTCACAGTAAGGATAAATATTGAAGATCAGAGTCCAGAGGATTTGCTTTTGATCTGAGCAGCTGGGTGAAATGATGATGTTTTTTACAGAGTTGGGGAAGACTGGGATAAGAGAATTAGGGGTGGGGGCGCCTGGGTGGCTCAGTTGTTGAGCAGCTGCCTTCGGCTCAGGTCATGATCCCAGGGTCCTGGGATCGAGCCCCGCATCGGGCCCCCTGCTCCGCGGGAAGCCTGCTTCTCCCTCTCCCACTCCCACTGCTGTGTTCCCTCTCTCACTGTGTGTGTGTCTCTCTCTCTGTCAAATAAATAAATAAATCTTTAAAAAAAAAAGAGAGAATTAGGGTTGGAAAGCAAGAGTTCCATCCTGGAGATACATATATTATGGTAATCACTTTGCAATATATATGCATATCAGATCATCACACTGTATACCTTAAACTTATACAATATTATATGTCAATTATATCTTAATAAAGCTGGAATAAAGTCTAATTTATATACATATACATACTTATATACATTTGCATATACAGACGTACATATACATATAAGCATTTACCTATATACATATACCTATAAACATTTATAGATATATACATATATACATTTACATATATATAAATATATAATTTAGTAATTCAATTTAATGACACATTAAAATGCCTGGCTTTACCAGCAACCGAGCTGCTGCACTAAGGCATTAATCATTCATGTCTCTGATTAGTAAATCAAAACAAACACTGAGGTTGGCTTGGAAAATTTTCAAGTGGCCTATACTTCAAAGAAATGGACTCTTCTTTTTTTATGGCCTGTGGCTAATACTAGCAAAATAGTTTGTCCTGGGCACTTAGGTTTAGCTGGATTCATGTCACGGCATCCTAAACCTGAAAAGTGATCCCAGAGCAGAAAGAACGTTTCCTGTTCCTTTCCCTTGGAAGTATTTTCACTTTCAGGAGACATATCAATGTTGCCAAGTGCTTCACTCATCAGCTCATGGATGTGGACCCCACAGCTCCCATTGATGTAGCAATCCCTTTACGGAGACCAGTTTGCCCTTAAGAGAAATTCTAGGCCTCTCACATATATTTATATATTATTCCACGTTGCCAAAAATTCCACACTGAATGAACCAGAAGGGCAAATCATTCCAAGTCTTGTTGCAGCTGCCATGGTTTTCCTACAACTGGGTTGTGAGACGTACAGGCATCTGGGTTGTTAGTAACCAAGAATAAGAAATGCAATGGCTAGTCCATTGAGTGTAATGTCTTTACTGGTTTAATTTTAGCAAAGATGAATATGTATAAGGCCTTTTGTAACTTTGTTCATTATTTTGGTCCCTTTTCACACAAGATCTTCTATTCCTCAACCATGAATTCCATTAATAAATAATCTCCATGGTCAGAGAGGAAATAATGTATAAATTTTGCCTATACTTTTCATTTGCAGATGGTTTCATATTTGATCTTTACATTAGAACCAATGTTTCTGGGTTTGGTTTTTCAAATGGCACCTTCCAAAATCACCTGGTTGTTGGAAGGACCTAATGAGATGCTACAGGTAATGCCCTCATCACAGAGCCTGGCACATAGTCAGTGCTCAAGAAATACTGGCTGGAAGCAGAATGCACCATGGTTAAACCATTCTGGAGTTGGAGTGCTATCTTTATGAACTTGAGCATGTAAGTTGACCTCTGTCCCTCAAATGTTTGTCTCATCTGTAAAACAGAGAAAATGACAGTCCTGCCTCACAGGGTTGGTGCACAGATCACAACATTTCCATCAATGAACATCAGAAACGTATGTTTGTATAAGTTAACATGTAAAACATTCCCCAAAAGTACCTAGCACACTGTAAGCATTATTTAAATATTAGGAACAATTCTGGGATAATAGACTGAAATGATAAAATGGTTTTATCACAATATGCATACAAAGTATTTACTCAAGGTATTCATAATTTGTATCATACTGCCTAATTTTTGTTGTTACATACAATTAACACCCATGCTTACTATGTCCTAGGCACTCTGCAAAGCACTTCTAAAAAAAGATTTATTTATTCATTTGAGAGAGAGAGAGAGAGTGGAAGGAAGGGGGAGAGGGAGAAAGAAACCTAAGCACTCTGCTCTGAGCATGGAACCCAACATGGAGCCTGATCTCATGACCCCAAGGCTATGACCCAAGATGAAACCAAGAGTCCAACACCCAAACCACTGTACCACCCAGGCGCCCCTGCCAAGTACTTTCTAAGCATTGCTTTACTTAATTCTCTCAACATTCCCTAAACAGATGAGGAAACTAAAGACACAGAGCAAATGAGTGATTGCCCCCAAATCAGCGACTTATCCACGGTGTGTCCAACTCCAGAACTCATACACCAGTCTGTTATACCTCCTACAATTGTTTGAAGCTATTGCCAATAAAAACACATGCACAATAGGATGCTAAAAATAAATAAGGTCTCTAAGAAGGGAGCCAATAATTGAGACTAGAACCTGGGATAAAATAGTAATTCCATCAAGCATTAATTTAGAGCTAAGTTTTCTAGCAACCCAGACAAAACAGAAATTATAATGTGTAATGTGGTATCTGATTTTAAAAAAATAAGCCATGCTCTCCCTTACTTCACTCTGAATCTGGTGCACTCCTACTCATTTCTTCAACAATATGTGCCATGGTTTGTATTCTATTTCTTACTCTGCCATTGGGCCCAATGGCAGCAGGCTAATGTGCTTTCTATATTTCAAAGACACGGTAGCTTAATGCAGCATTTCCCAAACTTTGATCAGAAAAAAAAAAAATCTTTGTTGGCAGCACATCTATTAATATCTCCAGAACAATGTTCCTCACGACACACTGATCTAATGTAAGAGTATACGGAGGTGAATAAACTCTGGCCAATGTCCAAGGTAAGGGAAATAATCCTTGTATTATGCTTTCATCTTGCTTTCAGTTGTAAATGTTAGGTTTTCTGTAAACAGGCCTTCTGACTCATTAGGGCTCTTCGTACAAGAAGGTATGTTTGCTTTAGAGTCTTATGTCTCTCAATAAAGCCAAGTTCTGAAAACACATTTTGCTATAATAAAGACCTGTCTGAGATCATAAAGCTAAACAGAAGTACGATGAATTAAAAAATTCTTCCTTACCATGGAACTAGCCACAAGAGACCCATAAATATTTATGTATATAATCTTTGTCTATGAACCCATTGGGCCAATACAAAACCACCATGTTAAAGAAATACATATGGTTATCCATATGTGGGTGGGTTCATGGGTAGTAATCGTAGGGTATGTGTCGTATGTGTCCTTCAGGAATATTAATTGCTCTCCTCCAGCTGGGTGACTTTGACAAATCACTTCCCCTGCAAGCTTCTCAATCTGCCCTCTGAAAACTGAGGGTATCGAATTACAATGTTTCCAAAACTTCCCTAAAGATAAGAAGGGGGGGGTAGCAGTTAAATACTGAGATTACTAAACCCTCTGCTGAGAGTATGATTAAAGGGATCTAAGTTGCTTATTTTTTTTGTTTGTTTGCTTGCTTGTATGCTTTTCTATTCATTTGTTTAGTATTCCCTCTCTTGAAAGGATTGGCCTTACACACTCTTGAAGGTGACCAAGGAAGTCCCCCTTTACTCCTATTCCTGTAGAATGAAGTAGGCCTGCAGGTGGCGGGAGTGGGATGATCCTGCTGTATCCCTCACACCATATTAAGGTCTTTAAAAATAAGTGAACCGAATAAACATTTGCAAGTAAATTTTCCAACATTAAATTATTGCAGAGTTGTGGAGCACCTGGCTGGCTGGTCTGTAGAGCGTGTGACTCTTGATCTTGGGGTTGTGGGTTCAAGCCCCACGTTGGGTGTAGAGATTACTTAAAAATAAAATCCTTAAAAAATTTTTGCATAGTTGTTTGAGGTTGGGGTGGAGGCCACAGAGGATGATGATGTCAGACTCCAGAACACAAAATTTTTTTCCCCTGTCTTCATTTTTAAAACTCAGCCCATCCTAACATTTCCTTCTGAGACCAGAAGTATGATCCTGGGCTCTGGGCCAGAACCTCTCCCCCTTTTAAAGACTGGCCTCTTTTCTCTCATTTCTTTAAAGAATGGAGAAGAGCAGAAAAACCTGGAAAACATTATGCACCTTCAACAAAAATAAAATCCAAACATACTATGTCAATTTCTCATAGACACTGTCGCCAGGATCTCATTTTATTTTCAGATATGTGGGAGAATCTTTTGTGAGACACTCAGCCCAGCACAGCAGGGGGAAAACAGGATATGCTGTAACTAGGTTGTAAATAGATTTCAATCCCTTGCACCACTCTGCCTTTGATTCCTAATGCCCCGCCCCATCCTGGAATGACAGGGCCAATAGCCTAAATCTCAGAGGGTTATAAAATTCCCTTCACAGAGCCCTAGAATTCCTTATGTGCACAAACTAAATAGAAACAAAACCGAAATTGCGACAAATGCATTGAAATAAAACAAGCATTTTTTTTTCAGTACAGGAAGAGTAACAGATCAAACAAAGTCACCCAAATTGATTTCCTCACTTGCTGACCTGCGTACCTTTATTCTGCACACTGCTTCCTGTTCCCTGGTGCCCTTTTCATTAATTTGCTGGTGGATTTGAACCCAATCTGATTCCCGTCCTTTCCAGAAAAATTTCATTCTCTCCTGAGAACAAACGTGTAGGTTGAGGAAATAGCAGTTAAAAGTGAAAATAAGTTAATACCAGACAAAAAGTATTGAGTAAAGCAGGCTAAACTTTCTTCATGCTTTCTTTCTTTTAATGCCTACATATCCCTTGGAGGTGTCTGCTCTTATTTTCTTCATTTCATAGATGAAGAAACTGAAGCTTCAAGGGGTTACAGCTAGTAAGAGGCTGAGCTAGGACTTGAACAGATTTCTGTTTTGCTCCAGTACTCAAGCTTCTAATCACTATGATAAACCTCTTTTATCAGGAAGCTTTGGAAGGACTTAGATATTTATGTTAAAAGTAGCAGAACTTTGTAGGGAATATGCCAAGGCAGCAAGACAGAGTAAGAAAGGGCAAAGGCAGCCACATATACTTGGGCATATTGGGCTCTACACACCTCCGGGGGGCGCCATTCATGTTGTAGTCTATGGAAATGGCACCCTTGAAGTTGTGCTGGGCACTACCTCCATGGCCACATGCCATAAATGGGAATGGGCTTTGATGTCTAAATAAGCTCCCATGATCTTTGAGCTTGGGTCAATAAGTGGCTTCACTTCTCTAGGCTTCAACTTCATCACAAGCAAACTGGGGTTGCCAATAAACACAGAACAGGCAATCCTGCTAAGATGACTGCTACCCCAGTGGCTATTACAGTGGTTATGAATGCATAGTTTATGAGTACCACACCCAGAAAGCAATTTCTCCTAGAGTGCTCTTCCTGGGGATAGAAGATCATTTTGAATTGGATTTGGCCAAGTGCTAGCTCCTTCTTCTTCTGAACCTCTAAATGCAGGAGTGTGGAGAGCTCAGTATTCCAGCATCCCTTTTACCTATCCTCATTCTCAAGGTTATCTCCCGTTGGCCCATGACTCAAATGCCATCCAGATACAACTCCAAAGTTCTATCTCCATCCCTAACCTCTCCTGGAACTCCAGATTCTGTATCTATCTAGATATCCCCACTTAGGTATTTAATAGGCACCTGAAACTCAATACAATTTAAAATATACACACAAGCAACAATAAAAAAGTTGGACTACATCAAAGAGCCCTGTAGAGCACAAGAAACGATCAACAAAATGTAAGGCAACCTGCGAAATGGGAGAAAATATTTGCAAATCATGTATTTGAAAATGGGTTAATATCTAGATATACAAGGAACTCATACAATTCAATAGCAAACTCCCCCGAATAATAATAATTGTTATTATTATTACTTTATCCAATTAAAAATGAGCAAAGGATCTGAACAGACATTTTTCTAAAAAAGACATGCAAATGGCCAATAGGCAGGTATATGAAAATGCACTCAACATCACTAATCAAAAGCACAAGATATCACCTCGCAGATGTTAGAATAGCTATTATCAAAAAGACAAGAGATAACAAGTGGTAGCAAGGATTTGGAGAAAAGAGAACCCTTGTACACTACTCATGGGAATGTAAATTGGTATAGCCACTGTGGGAAATAGTATGGAGGTTCCACAAAAAATTAAAAATAGATACATACCATATGATTGAGCAATCTCATTTCTGGGTATATATCTGAAGGAAATGAAATCAGTATCATATACACCCCTATGTTCAAGCATATTGACAACAGCCAAGACATGGAAACAACCTAAGTGTCCATCAATGAATGGATAATAAAAACAAATATTATTCCGTCATAAAAAAGAAGGAAATCCTGCCATTTGCAATGATGTAGATGAAACTCCACTGAATTCTTTCTGGAGTGCATTCCAGACAGGATATTTCATCTGTAAACATTTCAGAATGTATGTCTAAAATATAAAGAATCAAAAACCCCACAATATCATTAGCACATCTAAAAAATGAGCAACAGCTTCTTAATTTTATCAGATATCCATCAGGAATCACTACATGTTCCCCTACAGTCCTAAAAATATTTTTTGACAACTTGTTTGCTGACTGCATCCCATCGTGCCCTTTTCTCTTGTTTCTGTAACAGATACAGAGGCTCGATCAGAATCAAGTTTGAATTCTCTCTCTCTCTCTCTTTTTTTTTTTTTTGGCAAAACTACTTTATAGGTGGTGGTGTGTACCTCCACTGTGAGCTCTGTTATATCTAATGTCTCCTTTTGTGATGTTAGTGGGTGTTGGTGATCATTGCCTACATAGAGAATTCATTAGGGATTATGAAGTGGTGATCCTCTGACTCTATCGTTCCTTTTAATAGTAGCTGAAATACTTGTGTGAAGAGAAACAGTTTGTACAATTAATACATATATTTGAATATTTGAGGCAAGTTTATTTTAGAAATGTCAGGATACATTTTTGATTCTTCAATTTACCAGTTTTCAAAATACTTTTCAAAATACTTTCAAAAGCCATACAGATGGCTTCCTGGTGTATTTTCAAGTAATCAAAGCAGTCATCAAGTAACTATATTTTAAAGTCACTTTGGAAATTTACATATGATTATGCCTTCAACTCTACCCTATTAGGTTCAAGTGCATCATTTGGTTTTATTTTCTTCAAATTTGGCAAAGTAGAGTATGTAGGGAATGCTACCATTTACCCAAGAATGATGTGTGTGTGTGTGTATACACATATATATAAATTCTTGGAAGAATAAACCACAAAAAAAGGGGAAGGACAAAATAGCATGGAAGAGAAAAGGATAAAGGCTGTTTTTATAGATTTGACTTTAGAACCATGCATACATATTACATAATTAATAAGCAAAATTAAATTACATAAAAAGCAATCCTTAAAACTCAAAAGAATATAACTTTAAAAAATTTTTTTTTAAGATTTTATTTATTTATCTGAGAGAGAGAGAGCAAGAAAGCATACACAGGCTCCCGTCAGGGAGCTTGAGGTAGGGCTCGATCCCAGGACTCTGGGATCATGATCTGAGCCAAAGGCAGACACTTAACTGACCGAGCCACCCAGGTGCCTCAAGGATATAATTTTTTGAAAGTTGCTTCTACCACTTCATGGCTGGGAAGCCCTCAGTAAGTTACTAAGCCTCAACTGATTCATCTCTAAAACTGGAGTAATTACAGCAACTCCCTCGTTGAGTTAATATGAAAATTAAATCATGTGCATTAAGTATATTTAGCACAGTGCCCGGCAAAGGACAAGTATCCAAAATATATTAGCTATTATTTGTAACCCTAAACCTTGGAGCAGAATAATTTGGAATCAAGTATCCATTTTACATAAAGATTCTCCCTGAGATCCTTCTCAATATGGAGATCCTCCTAGATATTTAAATATTTCATTCATAAAAATGTAGTTTTTCAGAAACGGGGCTATTACAATCTTGAGAGGGCTAGTGGTAGTCCATACCAGCCAAGCACAGAGAATCTGCTGAGAGCTGGACCTTGGAGGTGGCATTGACTTCACCGCACTCCAGTGAAGGAGAGGCAGTGTTCACTGCACACTAAGGACTTCCCGCCTCTCTGAGTAGAGGGAAGCTTCTAGAACTCCACACACAAAAGAGCAGGGCTTTTGGGGAAGAGACTGGACTAGGCCAAGGCGCTTGGTGAGAGGAAAGCCTTTTGAACCAGTCTTTCTTCTGACATGTTTCTGCTCTATTACTCATGTACTCATGAACATTGCCTCTTCCCATGATGAGTCTGAGGGGGTCAGCATCTGGTTGGCAGGGAGGTTCCTGAGAGCCATTCCTAACCTAGCATAGGTCTTGAAATAACTACACACCAAAGTGAATTTGAGCCACATGAAATGTCCCATTAAACCCAGACTAAATAGGTTAGATCCAACTCATTCTTTTTGTTGAAAGATTTATTTATTTGTCAGAGAGAGAGAGCACAAGCAGGGGGAGCGGCAGGCAGAGGGAGAAGCAGGCTCCCCACTGAGCAAGGAGCCCGATGTGGGGCTCGATCCCAGGACCCTGGAATCATGACCTGAGCCGAAGGCAGACACTTAACCGACTGAGCCACCCAGGTGTCCCAACTCATTCTTTCTTTACCTGGATCCTAAAATTGCTTTTGACACACGGGAAAGTAGTATGGGGGGAGCAGGTGGTAGGAATTGCAGTGGAAAGAGACAATAGCCTTAACCAATTTCAGTTAATATACTGTGTTTTTGCAAATTTATAAAAACATATGACCATATAAACACATTGTTGGGGATCCTCCCAGGGCCTTGGAAGCGTGTCTGCAAATGAGGGACCTTGTGGCTTAAGCTTTGTCAGCTTCATAGTAAATCTGCCTTTGCTTATCAAGAAGCTCAGTTTTCAAAAGGATTTTCTGGGAAATCCTTTTTGTAGAACTGCACCTCATTTCTCAATCTATTAGTCTGTGGGATGAGGTATTTCCGTGTCCAGTTTTCTAAAAATGGAGTGATGCCTGCATGTAAGAGCTAAAAGCTATGTGAGGTGGCTGATGGGGGCGAACGGGTGCTAGCACCAGCTGCTTCCAGAATAGTTTTCAGGGTGCAGTAGCCATGGCAGGGGCCAGGTCTGAGCAAGGAGGCAGCACTCTAGGGAGTAGATGCACCCCAGACACAGGTTGGTGGAATCACTCGGCACCACGGCAGTTAACAAAGACAATGACAGCAGAGGGGAAGTTTCCCGAACAACCTCTGCCTCTCAACACCCCCACCACACATCCCCATCCCCCTACCCCCACCCCACTCCCTTGCCAGATAGCTATAATTACACTGGCCAGGTTTAGCTGGAGAATTCTGGATGCATTCCCATTATGGCCTTATTGATATCCCCTGTTATCATGCCTTTGGCCCCTAGCCAGGAGAAGCACCTGGTCTAATTTTATTTATCGCTAGATCCCTAATATCCTCTGGGAGCGTCAGGACGCTTCATTCCAAAGACTGCACGAATGAAGAATATTATTGCAAATTACTCATCTCAGACCTGAGCCCAGACTTCTGTTTTGCATTTTTATAAATGGCTAAAAGGTTAGCTTTGGTTGGATCAGTTAGAATCATAACATTTTAAGTTTCACCTAAGGTTAAAGTAGCAGCTTTCAAAACTCATGATTTCAGAATATCAGGAAGTGACGAATGAATTAATTGGAAATTATTATTAGAATTAATGAAGCTTTCAGAATTGCCCTTGTGAGCCCCGTAACAAACTCCTTTTTGTTCAAGTTTCAAGAAAGTCACCCAGAACATGGCTCAAAGTTCCTTAGATGCATATCTCTGTAATGAACAGGAGGTTTGAAAATGTGCCCTGCTTCTGCTGTACAGCAGACTTTACTGCTTTTCAAGATGGAAAGATTTTTAGCTTACAGAAAAACAAGCACCCTCATCTCCCTCTTTAATTCCTATCCCTCCAACAGAAACACACAGTGAAAGAACAAGTCAGCTGGGTGGACTCTCAATGGCTTCCTGTGGTTGTAGCTCTATTGTGGGACAGAAAGGATATTCAGAAAGAAAAAGTGAGATTTCATCTGTACTTTCATAAGGAAGGAATGTGATGCGGTCTGCGCATAACTCTGTAAGGTATATCTGTTGTTGCAGGAATGGGTCACAAAATAACTCCACTTATGCAATTATTTGTTTTTTTAAAGATTTTTTATTTATTTATTTGACAGAGGGAGAGATAGCAAGAGCAGGAACACAAGCAGGGGGAGTGGGAGAGGGAGAAGCAGGCTTCCCGCCGAGCAGGGAGCCCGATGTGGGACTCGATCCCAGGACCCTGGGATCATGACCTGAGCTGGAGGCAGATGCTTAACGACTGAGCCACCCAGCGCCCCCACTTATGCAACTATTTGTACAATAGCTGTTTTCTCTATTAGATTGAAAACTTCACATGGGCAAGGCTCAATTTCACGTGGGGAAGTTTACCTTTATGTCCTTAGACTCTAGCACAAGATGGATGCCAAAAATATATATTGAACAAGCACTATCAAAGTCCCAAAGAGTGATTAAAAAAAAAAAAAACCATAACTAAGGCTCACATTTAAAAAAAAAAAAGTCCAGTGATTTTTAGGGAAGAAAATGTACTAGTTTTTGATAACTTTTCATTTTGCAATAATACTAAACTTACAGAAAAGTTTTAAAAGTTATACAAAGAACTCCTGGGTGCTCTTCATCCAAATTCCCCAAATTTTAACATTTGCCACATTTGCTTTAGTACATATATTAGAGAGTAAGTTGCAGACATGCTGCCCTTTTATCTCTGAATACTTCAGTGTATAATTCCTAAGAACCAGGACATTCTCTTATATAACTATCACCTGATTATCAAAATCAGAAGATTAACAGTGAGACAATATTATCTAATCTACAGACAGTATTAAACATTTGCTCATTGACTTAATATATCCCATATAGTAAAATAAAAATAGTTTTTAAGGATCCAATCCAGGAGTACACATTGCGTTATAATATCTCTTTAATTTCCTTCAGTCTAAGACAGTTCCTCAGTCTTTCTTAGTCTTTCATGACCTTAACATTTTTGAAGAGCATAGCCCAATTATTTTGTAGGAGGTCCTTCAACTCAGGTTTATCTGATGTTCCTTCATGATTAAATTCAGATGTTGTAGCTCTGGCAGGATCAACAGATAAGTGATGTTGTGTCCTTTGCAGTGCATCATATCAAGAGGCACAGAAGACAGTTTGTTCCATTCCTAATGATGATAACCTTGATCCCTTGAATAAGGTGGTGTTTGCCAGTCTTCTCTACTGTAAAGTTACTATTTTCCCCTTTGCAATTTCCCTTTGTAGTTAATAAGTATTTTGTGGGGAGACAATTTGAGGCATGCAAATATCCTGTTCCTCATCAAAGTTTCAACTGCTTGCTTTAGCATCCATTAATAATTTTTGCTTGAATTAATTATTACTATGATACTTGCTAAATAGTGATTGTCTAACTCTATCATTTACTCCACGTTTGTTGGTTGGCATTCTATTAGAAAACTGTTCTGATACTCCTCTGTTTAACTGATGTATTTATTTATATTAACATGGGCTTTAATTATTGTTTTTGGCATTGCAGTTTTATCTGTTAATATCATTATTTATTTGATGTACCTATTCTCCCCTTTTAAGTTGGCTCCCATGTTCTTTTGACATGGCCCATTATTTCTGAGTATTACCCTTATCTGTAAGATAACAATATGTTCCAGGCTCAACCTGAACCTTTTCTGCCCAGCCCTAAAATCAGTCATTTTCTCAGGAGCCCAGGTTCCTTTAAGTGGAGAATGGTCTCAGATTCACTTTTTTTTTTTTTAAAGATTTTTATTTATTTATTTGTCAGAGAGAGAGAGAGAGCACAAGCAGGGGGAGCAGCAGAGCGAGAGGGAGAAGCAGGCTCCTCACTGAGCAATGAGCCCGATGTGGGACTCGATCCCAGGACCCTGGGACCATGACCTGAGCCGAAGGCAGACACTTAACGACTGAGCCACCCAGGCATCCCCAGATTCACTTTTAAAATGAAACAAAAGCAAAACAGAGAAAATATAACCACTCAATACATGTAATAAATATTTTAAACATATTCTGATCTATGCCATTGCCAGTTAAACAAAAGAGACACAAAGTTAGATTCATTAAGGCAGTGTAGTCCATTACAGTGTGTAATGATAAAGGATCATTACATTGGACTATTCAATTGATGATGTTAATGGTTTTTTAAATATTAAAAGTAATCAACTTAGTTCCTTCTCAAAATTAAAAAAATAAGCTCTCCATACATTAACGTCTTATTTATGAAAACAAAACAGAATTACTAGAAGAAAATTCAGGAAAATAGCTTTAGAATAGAGCTACTGCAAGATTTCCTAAATAGGCACAAAGAACATACAAGTTCATAATTATCCCATCTTTTTGGTATACTCTTCATTACTGTGCATCAATCCACTTGTCATTATCAAATTCTTCATCTCAAAGTCCACCTTGTCTGATATTTATATTTGTACAACAGCTTGCTTCTGATTGGTATATTTGCAGTATGTCTTCTGTCCCTTTATGTTCATTTTCTATCAGTTTGTTGAGGCCTGACTCCTGTAAACAACATACACCTGCATCTTTACCTTGTCACAATCTATTTTATGTTAATACCAACTTACTCTGGCAAAAAATAGCAACTTTGCTCCAGTAAAGCTCTATTTCTCCCTCCTTCCTTTGCGCTTCTGTTATCACATCTATATTATATCTATATAAACTCAGTAATACCCAGTTATAAATATTGCTTTAAACACACATACAGTTGGATTTGAGTTACTGTCTGATGTTATTCTCTTTTGGCATGGAGGATTTTGTTTGGTATTTCTTTAGGCAGATCTAGCAATGAATCATCTCAACGTTTGTTTATGTGAAAGTGTTTTGATTTCATCTTCATTTCAGAAGGATAGTTTTGCTGGATATAGAAGTGTTAAGGACGGTTTTCCTGGAAATTGCATTCTTCACTGACAGTGTTTTGTTTGCATCTTGAATATGTCATCCCACTGCTTTCTGGCCTCTGTTGTTTCTCATGAGAAGTCAGCCATTAGCGTACTTTTGTTTCCACTGGTATATAATGAGTTATTTTGCTGCTGTCAAAAACCTGTCTCTTGGGGCACCTGACTGGCTCAGTCGATAGAGCATGCAACTCTTGATCTTGAGGTCGTGAGTTCAAGCCCCATGTTGGGTGTAGAGATTACTTTTTTAAAAAAAGTAAAAAAAAAAAAAATTGTCTCTGCCCTTTTCTTTCCTCGATTTGACCATTAAATGTCTAGATGTGCTCCTTTTTGTAGTTATTCTGCTTAGAGTTGATTGAGATTCTTGTATCTTTAGGTGAATACTTTTTGACAGATTTGGGAAGTTTCTGGTTATTATTTCTTCAGATGATTTGCTACTCTTTCTTTTCTCCTTCTTGGGCTCTTATTATACGTTTATATCTATGTTGGAACAATTAACATTGTCCCACAAACATCTGAGGCTCTATTTATCTCTCTTCGATCTTTCTTCTCTCTCTTCTTTAGAATGGATCATTTTATTTGATCTATCTTCATGTTTACTGATTCTTTTTTCTTTCCTCTTAAATCTGGCATCGAACCCATCTGGTGAATTTTTTTATTTTAATTTTTGTATTTTTCAATCCTAGAGTTTCCATTTGCTTTTTTTTTACAGTTTTTACAGTTTTAATTCCTCTTTTGAGACTCCCTCTTCATTGACTCAATGTCAGTATATTTTCTCTTGACTCTTTGCATATACTTATCATTGCTGCTTTGAAGTCTCTCTGCTAAATTCAACAACTTGGCCCATTTAGAGACAGTTTGCACTGGTTGCTTTATTCCCTGAGCATGGATCACACTGTCCTGTATTTTATAGGTCTAGTAATTTTGGTTAAATATTGGACCTTTTAGGTAATATTTTACTGTGACTCGATTCTGTTTTTCTGAGTTTTTCTTTTCTTTTTTTTTTTACTAGCCTATACTTATACTGTGGAATCTCTCCACAGTGTGCAGTCACTGATGTTTCTGCTAGCTTCTTACTCTGATTTTAATTTTTTAAGCTGGCCTCCTAGGGGTCATCCCATGCCTGCATAGCTCGGTGGTTAGCCGATGATTTGCATAGAAGTTATTCTCTATCCCCTCCAACCTGTAAAGCTTCCATTCTCTGCCTATCAATCTGTGTGTAGGTTGGAGAATGCATTCAACTTTGCAACCAGTTCCAAGTCTCCCCTGGCTTTCACTTTTTACCAGGCTCTCTTAAGTCTCTTCCAGTCAGCTAGGTGTGTGTGGAGTTGAGCTCAGTCCTCTTATAGCTCTCCCATTTTCAGAATCTCCTCGCTGAATATAATGTCTTCTCCACTACTCACATCAGTTGGAACAACAACCTGAAACTAGCAAAGCTGTGGGCTTTCTCCTTCTGTTCCCACAGAGCCTGCCACCATTAGCTACTCCAAAGACACTGGCAAACTGTAAATAAGAAGTAAAAATATGGCAAAAGCTATCTTTTCCTGTGCTTTATAAATGTTAATAATTACCTTAGCGCTTTTATGCAACAGAGCATTTTCAGATAGTATATGGTGCCCCCTACATTGCAGCATCATATTGGGGCCAGTCATAGAGTACAAAGAAAAATGAATTGAGTATTTTTTTAAAAAATAGGCTCCATGTGGAGCCCAATGTGGGTTTTGAACTCATGACCCTGAGATCAAGACCTGAGCTGAGATCAAGAGTCAGATGCTTGGGACGCCTGAGTGGCTCAGTCTGTTAAGCGGCTGCCTTTGGCTCAGGTCATGATCCCAGGGTATTGGGATCAAGTCCCGCATTGGGCTCCTTGCTATGCGGGGAGCCTGCTTCTCCCTCTGCCTGTCGCTCCCCCTGCTTGTGCTTGCTCTCTTTCTCTTTCCCCTCTCTCTCTGACAAATAAATAAATAAAATTTAAAAGAAAGAGACGCTTAACCAACTGAGCCACCCAGACACCCCAAATTGAATATTTTAACTGTAGATATGATGAACTCTTTAAAATTCAATAATTGTTTCTTATGGCTTTTCAAACTAGAAATGAAAAAGCTACGGAAGTGCCTTACAAGGGAAATTATTGTATTTTCATTGGCTGGAAAAGTACACATAATAGCAGAGGGACTAATAAAACCTTATATAGTTCACATTGCTGAATGACCGCTGGATGGAAAGTCAGTGACAGAAATCACAGAACTGCCATCTTTCAATGATTCAGTAACTCAAAATAAAGATTTAGCTACAAACAAAAAGGCTGAGTTTGTATCTCCTCTATAGAGCTGAACATTTGCCTGAAAACAAACAAACCTACGTATCTGCCTAGACTTGCAGTTTTGCTTATATTCAGGTTCAGCACCAACTAATCATCGGAGATCTTCCTTTACATGAATACGATAAACACAAGTGGTATTGAAGTTTTCAAAGTGTTAAGTAACATTTTTTGAATGGCTTGGGTTATCTAGTAAAAACTGTTGACGTTAGTCCGGATGGTGTAAAAGCGATGGTGGGTATAACTGCTGGCGCTTTAGCATGAATCAAAGTGATGGTGCCTCCCTATACTAGTAGTCATTAGATTCTTCACCACCACACACTTGCAGGAAAAAAAATTTTTTACTGAAGAACATCCTTGATGAAGCAGTAAAAATTATTAATTTTGTAAACTCTCATTCCTTGAGTACACACACACATTTTTCTTTTTTTTTTTTTGAGTACACATATTTTTAATATCCTGTATTGAATGGGAAGTACACATAAAACACTTCTTTCTTTTTTAAAGATTTTATTTATTTATTTGACAGAGAGAGACACAGTGAGAGAGGGAACACAAGCAGGGGGAGTGGGAGAGGGAGAAGCAGGCTTCCCGCTGAGCAGGGAGCCCGATGCGGGGCTCGATCCCAGGACCCTGGAACCAGGACCTGAGCCGAAGGCAGACGCTTAATGACTGAGCCACCCAGGAGCCCCCACATAAAACACTTCTGCTGCATACCAAGTATGATAGCTATCTCGAGGAAAAGCACTGTTGCAATTGTTTGAAATAAGAGCTGACCTAGTTTCTTCGCTTATGGAACACCATTTGAAAGAAGGACTGACAGACGAACTTTGGTTATTCAGACTTGAGTATTTGGCAGACATTTTATAAAGAATGGACAAAGGGAGCCTATTTGACAGGAGATATTTGTGAGCTATTTTGAGAAAATAAAATTCAAGCTTTGCTGCAGAACTTAAAATTGGGGGAAATTTGTATTTGTCCCCATGAGCTCAACAGCTTCCTAATACTTAAAGACTTCTGATGAGATCAATGGTGATAATAACATATGTGATATTTAACAATCTTGTATGCAGATCTTCGACTTTCAATGGGGTTATGTCCTGATAAAGTCATTGTAAGCTGAAAATATCATAGATCAAAATGCATTTAATAGGGGTGCCTGGGTGGCTCAGTTGGTTAAGCATTTGCCTTTGGCTCAGGTCATGATCTCAGGGTCCTGGGATCGAGCCCCAAGTAGGGCTCCCTGATCAGCGGGAAGTCTGCTTCTCCCTCTCCCTCTGCCCTCCTCCCCCACTCAGTCTCTCTCTCTCATTCTTCCTCAAATAAATAAATAAAATCTTTTTTTTTTAAAGAATTTATTTATTTATTTGACAGAGAGAGACACAGCGAGAGAGGGAACACAAGCAGGGGGAGTGGGTGAGGAAGAAGCAGGCTTTCCGCTGAGCAGAGGCCTGATGCGGGGCTTGATCCCAGGACCCCGGGATCATGACCTAAGCCAAAGGCAGACGCTCAACGACTGAGCCACCCAGGCGCTCCAATAAATAAAATCTTTAAGAAAATGCATTTAATAGATCTAACCTCCTAAACATCACAGCTTAGCCTAGCCTACCTTAAATATGCTCAGAACACTTATGATAGCCTACACTTGGACAAAATCATCTAACACAAAGTCTGTCCTACAATAAGGTATTGAATATCTCATGTAATTTATTGACTACTGTACTGAAAGTGAAAAACAGAGTGGTCGGAGGGGCACAGAATGGCTGTAAGAGCATTGACTGTTTACCTTCATGACTGCCTGGCTGAGGAAGATGCATTCACTGCCCCTGCTCAACATCACCAGAGAGTATGTACTATGTAGCTAGCCTGGAAAAAGATCAAAACTCAAAATTCAAAGTATGGTTTCTGTTGAATGTGTATCCTTTCATAACTGCTCCGTGGAGATTTCTAGCGAGTGTTCTAGCATCTTGTCAAAAGTTAGGGGTTTGTTCCTCTCAGTCCCACTCAGCATTTCCCTTCTGGCTAGTTCCATCCAAAGTTTGGCCTGACCCTCACCAACAAGCATGTGGACTAACTGATGTAAATCTAAGAAACCAGGTTGCTAAGTTTGAATAAGTATGTTAAATTCTTCAGCAAACTTATGCGGGTCCTCAGTCACTTTAGAAAACTCTTTATGGCTTGTAATTCAGCTTTAGTCCAGAGAACACAAGAAACCTGAGGTTTATTTAGATCCTCAGAAGACTTAACTTTAAAGAGGCAAGTTTTAATAGGTTCAGGAGAGGAGGGGTGGGGATCGATTCAGAAGAAAAGGGAAGTTCAGCAGACAGAGGAAAATGGTGCTGGAGGCAGGGCCTGGGCACAGGGCAGCCGCTGTGTGTGTATGGATGAACATGAGGGAGGGGAAAAGAGGCCTCAGAAGCCATTTTGACTCCTTTCAACTGTTTGTTTGCCTCAGTTAATTTAGAAATAGTATTTTGCAGGGGCGCCTGGGCATCTCAGTCGGTTAGGTGTCGGCCTTCAGCTCAGGTCGTGATTTCAGGGTCCTGGACTCAGCCCCGCATCGGGCTCCCTGCTCAGTGGGGAGTCTGCTTCTCCCTCTCCCTCTGCCTCTCTCCCAA
This sequence comes from Eumetopias jubatus, assembly GCF_037043125.1. NCBI lineage: Eukaryota > Metazoa > Chordata > Mammalia > Carnivora > Otariidae > Eumetopias > Eumetopias jubatus. Next base: position 56,404,564 of record NW_028274810.1, read on the forward strand.
GTGAATAAATAAAAAAACCTTTAAAAAAATAGAAATAGTATTTTGCAAAGAGGCAAACTTAGAAGCCTGTAAACATCTGAAAGCCTTGAGGTACCATTTAAAATAGGTATCCCTGGGTGGCTCAGATGGTTAAGCGTCTGCCTTCAGCTCAGGTCATGATCCCAGGGTCCTGGGATTGAGTCCCGCATCGGGCTCCCTGCTCCTTGGGAGCCTGCTTCTCCCTCTGCCTCTCTCTCTCTCTCTCTCTCTGTCTCTCTGTCTCTCATTAATATATAAATAAAATCTTTAAAAAAAATAAAAATAAAATAGGCATCCCATTCAGCTTCACCCCCCACCCCCCGCTTTTCTTTTCTTCTAAGAACCCTCGGCTTTCTAATTTAATTTTGAGTAAAACAAGTTTGGGGAGATGGAAAATTCCCCATAATGGATGCTGATGTCCTAAATTACTTTTCGTTAAGTTCGTCCATTTAGTTTTACATGTGCATGAGGGGGCACCGTAGTTTTTAGACATAAAACTGGTCAGAGTCCCAGTAAGGGGAAGTGGGGCACCCTCAAAGCATTTTGATGACTGGGATTCCATTTCTTTAAGGATTTTCTCTAAAGCAAAGGGAAAAATTCCTCAACAGCAGTTCTAACAGGAACAGCCTAGCTCCAGAAGGAATCAGACCAAAGGCCAGCAGAGTTCCAGTAGGAACAGTCCAATCCCAAAAAGGAGTCAGACTGAAGGACAGCCCACGTCCAACTGGCACAGTTCCAACAGGAGCAGTTCTATTCTGAAAATGAACCAGACTGCAGGCCAAACAAGTACTCTCAGAGAAAAAAACAAACAAGGCCTTAAAACAGATCCTGAATAGGGGGTGCCTGGGTGGCTCAGTGGGTCAAGCATCTGACTTCTGTTCAGGTCATTATCTCAGGGTCCTGGGATGGAATCCCAGGTGGAGCCCTGAGTGGAGCCCCCCCGTGGGGGACCCTGCTCAATGGGGATTCTGCCTGTCCCTCCCCCTCCCCATGCTCCTGCGAGTGCACACGTGCTCTCTCTCTAATAAATAAATAAAATCTTAAAAAACAAACAAAAAACCCAGATCCTGAATACATCCTGGAGAACTCAAGACACACATGTGGAGCTTGAAATCCTAGAGAAAACTTACCGTTAAACTCCAGGGTCAGTGAGAAAGCAGTGAGTCCAGTTGGCCCTTGGGTATTGGCACCTGTTTACTCACCAGGCTTGGAGCTGTTGGGGGTCCTCTCTGGATTGCACATCTCATCATCAGGTAATGTTAACCTGAAAAAACAAAACTGCCAGTTATTTTACCAGCAAAATAGGTTTATTTATTTTTAAAGATTTTATTTCTTTATTTGACAGATACAGGGAGAGCAGGAACACAAGCAGGGGGACTGGGAGAGGGAGAAGCAGGCTTCCCGCGGAGCAGGGAGTCTAAGGTGGGGCTCGATCCCAGGATCCTGGCATCAGGACCTGAACCGAAGGCAGCCGCTTAACCAATGAGCCACCCAGGTGCCCCGCAAAATAGGTTTATTTGGAATAGCAGAGAATTGCAATCTAGGACAAGCAAGCTGCAGGAGAACGAGAGGCAAAACCATAGGAGGGATCGCTCTTACAGAGGAAAGGGGGGCAATTGGGAAGGCTGTTATAAACAAAACTCCACTGGAGGGGCACCTGGCTGGCTCAGTTGGTAGAGCACGCAACTACTGATCTCAGCGTTGTGAGTCCAAGCCCCACATTAGGCGCAGAGTTTACTTTAAAAAAAAAAGAAAAGAAAAAAGTCCATTGGAGGAAACTGGGAGTTCAAAGTAGAATGGCTTTTCATTGGCTGAGCTGTGATAGGCTCTCACTGGCTAGTCTGTTGCCGGGGGAGAGGAAAACCTGTCTGTCTCCTGCCGGGCTGATAAGGTAGTATCCAGAGGCAAGGTCCTCCCTTCCTGTTGGGTTTGCAACTGACATCAAGTAGTCCGGAATTGCCCTCCCTGCCACCTGCCTTTGATTCCATCCTAAAGGAGGTTTCCTTTTATTAGTATTTGTAATATGATTTCAAATCCACACTGCAACTAACCTTCAAGAAATTATCACTTGTCGAGTTTTTGTGTGTTCTCAAAGAAAAATATCGCAATGATCTGAAAAAGCTATTAAAATACTCCTCCCTTTTCCAACTACATATCTGTATCTGCGTGAGGCCAGAGTTCATTGGTTAAGTAATTCATTTAAATAATATATTAATAAAATAATATTATTATTTAAATAATTAATACATTTTAAATATGTTTTAAAATTCCCCAGTTAATTTTAATATAATAAATAGAAGGAGATATGACCTATGTATAAACAATAGCTCTTTAGGGTCTTCAATTTTCAAGAGTTTAAAGGAGTCTTTTTTTTTTTTTTAAGGAGTCTTAAGACCAAAAACTATTGACGGCACCTGGGGGGCTCAGTTGTTTAAGCGACTGCCTTCGGCTCAGGTCATGATCCTGGAGTCCCAGGATGGAGTCCCACATCGGGCTTCCTGCTCAGTGGGGAGTCTGCTTCTCCCTCTGACCCTCTTCCCTCTCGTGCTTTCTATCTCTCATTCTCTCTCTCTCTCAAATAAATAAATAAAATCTTAAAAAAAAAAGACCAAAAACTATTGAGAACAACTAGATTTGAGTAATAAGGGCAGAGGAGTTTTGGAGGTTTGAAAAGACAGGAAAAGATGTGAGATAATACTGGTTATTTAGCAGAGTGGGAAAGTAACTGGCCTGGATAATGTGGCAAGAGCATCCACTAACGGCCTACTCGCAGTTACTGATCACAAATTTAAAGTGAGACCAGTCAGCCTAGTGGTGTAGTTTTTCTCCAGCTACATTTGAGTGCATAGTGCAGGCTTGGAGCAGGTGAAGACTTGGATTTACTGTAGTTTGGCTTTGCCAGGCTGGTGAAAAAGAGGAAGACTAGGGTAAGGGAGTTTTGTGCACAAAGAATGATTATGGTGATATACTGTGGAATCTAATCCGGGCAAAAGAATGGAAGGCATGAGAAAGATGAGACATAGTGGAAAATGGGAAGAATAATGAATAGTCGGCTTTGATAAGGTGGCTGACTTGTTGGAAATGGAGCTCTACGTGGTCCAAGAGTGGGATGCTTCTAATTTAGATCGTAGAGGGGGTACAGTTACCATTTATGGGTCTAGCATACGACAGTGGGACTGGTGGCTGAGGTAGAGGGGAGGACAAGGTCACACGGGAAGAAGAGAGTGAGGAATCAGCTGGTGGGATCTATATATCAATTCCAGTTGTTAAAATGTTGCCATTGTTTTGTACCAGCTGGTTAATGAGTCCATCCGAGTCCCCTGATGCTCCTCCATTGCCTTGGCCACCCTGGCTCCCTGCCCCAGGACCCAGGACTTCCCTATAGCAATTAAAGTGTAATACCTGGTGCAGGCTGAGGCCCTCCAAGGGGAACAACTTTGCTTCTGATTGGTCTCTGCCTGTGCTTTACCTGAAAGTCACCACTGTTTCTACGAATATCGAAATCGCCAAGATTTGAGCTAGGCATACTGTTGGAGAAAGTGGCAATGAACATGAGCTAAAATCATCAAGGAGAAAAGACCAAAGAGCCAGGGGTCTAAAGACGCCTGCCTGCAGTAAGAAGTGAGTGCTATTGTCTGATGCTATGAGCTTTAATGCTGGAGATTTTCATAGAGGAGGGAGGAGCAAAGATCTGGACCTGGAAACAAGGAAGAAGCAGACACATAGCTGGCTTCTGGGCCCAATGGGAGGAAGAGGAGGGGAAGAGAGCAACTGCCTCTTGCAAGGGCTATGGAAGAAGCAGGGTCCTCAGGAGAGAGCCAGGTTGCAAGAAGGTGAAAGGAACTTTCAGAGAAGAGGTTGAGGGTGTGAACGGTGGCTGTCAATCCTATCAGACCCAACAAATATTATGCAATGCTCCTCTACTATTTTGAAATGGAGTTCAGAGACAATATAACCTGTGCATAAACATGATTTTTAAAAGTGAATCTAACGCCTGAGTGACATATAACAGAGAAATAAAAGTAGTATTATTTAATTAAATAACATCTCTTTCAATATGTAAGAGCTTAGGAATGCCCTCAATCAGGTTAGGATAAAGTGATACGCTTGCAATTGTATACCGAATCACCGTGGATGACAGACACCCACAGATGCAAATCGTTAGTGTTGTATTGACTCACAACTCAAACACCTTGAGCTGCTTTGCCATTGGTAATGTGATTTTTTCCCCCAAAATAGTAAAGAACTCCTGGTAAAGTTTCAAATATAATAAAGTACAATATTCTCTTAATTTACATCATCTTTGCAATCTTAAAAAATTCAGCATCCTTGGTCCTTACCCATCCAGTGGCAGTGGGGCTTTGCAACAACCCTAACAATTTAAAATATTCCCACAAATTTCCAGAACTGTCCCTAAGAATCAGCACCCTTCGTGCTGACTTTCCCCAAACAGGGGATTTTTTTGAATGACCATTATGTGGGGCAAGGGGCACAATGTTTGACCTTGAGAAGGGGTGGATGTTGCAGTTAGCTGGGGAGGAACACTACAGAGCTGCATGTCTGTGACGCATGGGCTCTGTCCTGGAGGAGCTGGTAATCTGGTGAGCAGGTGAGATTTAGAGGAGACTAAGAGCATCGAAAATAATAGTTACATAAAGGTTACATACTCTTTACTTTTAATAATACAAGAAAAGACAGGAAGACTCACAATAGCAACACTTTTCACAGGAAAAAAATCAATCTCGTGGATTTTAGAAGCATTCTCTTGTCAATTCAGTTTTTAAAATATGTGACAGAGGTTTACTATATGGAAAGAGTTACTTGCAGTTGCTTGGTTTTCATGGATAGTTCATTTAATAAAGTTGTAAATTTAAAACACAGCTTTTCTTAAGCCTTTAAGCTCAATTTCATTTGTCCCTTAATTAATATTCCGTTAAGTTTAACAGATGATATTTCTTGAAACAATGAACCCATTTAACTATCATGCTTAATTAAATCCCCTTAAACATTTCAAATTATAATCCCAAATTTAATATACTTGATTCTCTCAAGCAAGACGCTCAACAAGGCTGATTCACTGATAAGACAAAGAAAACCTTCTGTAGCATGAAAACTCTAGTTACAAACCTAAGGTGTCTAAAAAGTCCTCAAAACATTTCAATCTTGGGTCACCTGGGTGGTTCAGTCGGTTAAGCGTCTGCCTTCGGCTCAGGTCATGATCCCGGGGTCCTGGGATCGAGTCCCACGTCGGGCTCCCTGCTCCGCGGGAAGCCTGCTTCTCCCTCTGCCTGCTGTTCCCCCTGCTTGTACTCTCTCTCTCAAATAAATAAATAAAATAAAATAAAAAAAGAAAACCTCCCTTTAAAAAAATTTTTCAATCTTTTAGACAAATAAGGTTTATAAAATTAGACAAATCTTTATGCATTTTAAAAGTAACATTTCCAGGGGCACCTGGGTGGCTTAGTTGGTTAAGCATCTGCCTCCAGCTCAGGTCATGATCCCAGGGTCCTGGGATCGAGCCCCGCGTCTGGCTCCCTGCTCAGCGGGGAGCCTACTTCTCCCTCTCCCTCTGCTACTCCCCCTGCTTGTGCTCTCTCTTTCCATCTCTCACTCTGTCTCTCTCTCAAGTGAATAAATAGAATCTTTAAAAATATAAATAAAAAATAAAAGTAACATTTCCAATTAAAATAACACAATTAACATGTCAAATTTTCTTAAATGGTTCAAACACCATAAATAACTATTATATACAATTTTTCATGATGGTCATAAAACTTATTCCTAAACCTCACATGAAATTATTAATCACATGGGCTTAATTTACTTTATTATCTCTGTACTTGGTTGTAAAATTCCCTGAGTAGTAGTCACTAACCCAGCTGCAGGGAGCAGATGTACCATCTCAGGCCAACGGAGGGCCTTGGCCAAAGACTCCCGTTAAGGATTTAGGTTTCGAAGTCAGAGGTTCTGGCCTACAAGTTGGATGGTACCTCTGGGCTGATGCCACTCAAGACTCAGGTTCACCTCCCCAAACTTATCTTTAGGTCATGGAAATTTAAATCCCCAAATGGTTCTTATGATTTGGATCATGAGTCACAAGAAGTTATTCCACGTAGTCAAATCTTAAAATCTTTACTGTAACTTCGTTCATGCCTCTTTACTGGCTGGTAGGACTATATGCTCTTCACCTATTTTATTTCTTACTTGTCTCGCTGATCTGACTTTTTTTTTTTTTTACTTTTTCTCTCTCTTTTTTTTAAAGATTTTATTTATTTATTTGAGAGAGAATGAGAGATAGAGAGCATGAGAGGGAAGAGGGTCAGAGGGAGAAGCAGACTCCCTGCCGAGCAGGGAGCCTGATGTGGGACTCGATCCCGGGACTCCAGGATCATGACCTGAGCCGAAGGCAGTCGCTTAACCAACTGAGACACCCAGGCACCGTCACTAATCTGATTTTTATAATCATTTTATGGACATCCCTCCTTTGCTCCCCACCTGAATCCTGTATGATTTAGCGCAGCTCCTGAATTGTTTAAATTAATTCACCTAAAATCTATTGAGCTCCTCCTATGGTCCAGATACTATTCAAGGCCCTGGAAATACAGTATGAAACAAAACAGAAAAACAAACAACCCTACCCTCATGGAACTGCCTTTCTAGTGAGACCATCACCTTCTCACCTCTTGAGCTCACTCTGAGCCGGAACTATGTCATTGAAAACCTTGGCTGGCTCAGGGCCCAGAACATAACAATAAAACAGGAATAGTTAATATTTCTGAGAGCTTACTGTGAGCCCAGCATAATTCTAAAGGCTTTGCTTGTGTCTTTCATGTAATCCTTGCAACAGCCCAATGTTGGGAGGTGGTTATTTTACAGATAAGGAAGGAGGCACACCAATGTTCAGTCATTTGCCTGTGTCCCATAATTTGTAAGTAACAGGGCCTGAGTTCTAAACCAGTCCATTTTCTGGCTTATATTTAATGGCTATACCACACTACCTCCTAGAGTAGTGTGAAGTAAATGTCTGAAGAAAAAAAATCCATAGGAAATTCTTGTGGTCCTAGTCAGCTGGTTATCTTGGTGTGTGTTGACAAACCAAAGGTTTATTTCTCCTTCCTACCCCCCAACCTCATGTCTTTCTTTCTTCTGTTCTGCCTAACTGGCATGTCTGTTGATGTTTTATTTATATATTCTTAATTTAAACCATGTACACCAGGTGTCCAGAGCCAGATTCTATCAGGAAGCTTGCCCTACCTTTGCAAGCAGGAAAATGGGATTAGATTAAACCAAAAGGGAAAAACTGTGTGGCGTCTTCGGTTCATCTCCACCTACTCCTGCCATGGCTGATCATGGCGGACCAGAGGCAACAGATGTCCTACTGGGAAAGCCACAGAGCCTGAATGCTTGCTTGTCAGGCACCATTTACAAAAGTAGACAGATTCAGCCTTACTTGGATTGGTGGCAATTTCATGAGGAGCCTTCAGCAGTGACCAAGGAACTTCTCCCTCGTCAGACAGCTTTCTCAGGAGTGGGCATCGGGCAGGGTGAGAAAGAATAGATGTCCCCAGTGCAGACACCTTTTTAGGACTCTGTAGTATTGCTTAAATGGGAGTGTGAACGTTCATGAGGCTCTTTCAAAAAAAAAAAAATCCCTTGTTTTTGATCATTAAACAAAATCCACTGTAAGAGTCAGTGAACTTTTCATGGTTTTGTTGTATTGCCTTAAAGCAAAACTATAAATCTGTGTTTCCCATCTAATAGTGAAGTCTCAATAACACTAAAATGATTTCGGTAAGGAGTTAAGGACAAGTAAGATGATAGAAGGTCAAGCCATTGTGATTTGAACATTGAAAAATACCACAAAGGCTTTTTATACTCATGTGCTGGCAAATGTGAACAGAGCAGTCCTTGACTGCTTGTCACCTACCGCTTATACGAGGTAGGGCTGGATTCGGTATGTGACAGAAAATCTCAAAATACCAGTGGCTCAGACAATGGTGATTTTCGGAATAATGGCCTTTAACAAACACTCCTTGGTAATTATGCCTTTGGGTGACTTGCCAATAGGACATTAGCATATGTGACACCAATGGAGGTGTGAAAAGCACTTGCATATCAGCATTTGCCTTCTCTTTTTTTGGACCCTGAGACTGCCATGTGAAGAAGCTTAGGCTAACCTACCATAGGATAAGACCAGATGGAACACAGATGAGCCATCCCCGCTGGGTCCCCTGGATCAATCAGACATATAAAGCCAACGTGGGCCATCCAGCTCCGGCCAATCCTCCAGCCACACAGCTGACCTGTAGAATCAGGAGCTAAATAAGACAATTGTTGTTTTAAGCTACTAAGTTTAAAATAGTTTGTGATGCAGCCAAAGCCAACAAATGCATATAATGTAGAAACTTCTTTTTTCCTCTCTTATAAATGAGAAATATGAAGTCCAGGGATGGTATAGTATTCCACTTTGTCATGGACTTCTTCCGTCTTGTCATTCCCCTATCGGCAGTCAATGGCTTATACTTCATGACCCAGAATGGTTGCCAGAGCTCCAGCTAGTGCAGTTCAATTTCTAGCCAGCAGGAAGCAGGGTAGGAGGAGTGATGGAAGAAAAATAGGTTCCTTCTCTTTATAAACACTCCCCAAAAGTTTCACATACCACTTATGCTTACATCTCATTGACCAGAATTTAGTCATGTGGCTATTATAATCCTGGCATCATTTTCTAACAAGAGAAGTTAGGAAATGTCATCTTATTTCTAGGAGCCATTAGCCCAGCTAAAAATCTGAATTGTTTGTTTTGGTTTTGTTTTGTACTAAAGAAGAAGGGAAACAGAATCTGGGGGAAAACAAGCAGCTTCTGCCTAACTTTGCTCTGTTGTGAACTCCTGCAGCCCAGGCTTTTACTCGCCTTTGAATCCGCAGCACCCCACGGCTATTCAATAATGTCTGTGGAATGTCCCTGAGGGAATGGATGGTTTCTTCCTCAGACCCCTGAAGGGACACTCACCAGTTTAGGAAATGTACCCCACCTCCAGCAGGTGGTTGGCACCATCCTACTATAAGTGACTATCCTTGATCTTATTAGGGAGGTTTCAGAAGGTAGTAAGAAAACCCTGAGCCTTAAAGTCAGAAATCCTGTCTCTGTCACTTTCTTCCTGGGAGACTCTGGGCAAAGGACCTACCTTTATATATCCTTGTCTTTAAAGTGAGAAGAAAAAATTCAACCTTCATGGGGAGTTCATTCTTAACAGGTACAGAATATTTGTTTGGGGTGATAAAAAATTTTAGAAATAGGTAGTGGTGATGATTGCACAACATGGTGAATGGAATTATTGCCATTGAAATGCACCCTTGAAAATGGTTTCGAGAATTCTTACTTCACAAGCTTGCCATATTTCTTCCGGGTGTGCCTCATGTAAGTTTATGGAAGAACGTGACAGGGGAAAATTTAGAAAGGCAATTTAGAAAGGCAAAAAACAATCACAAAAGGGTGGTCTGGGATGGGGTGAGGGGATGAATGGCAGTGGTTGGAAGTCAGTAATTACATTTTCCAGGAATGTTCAAGTCTTGTAACCAGAACCCTCTGTGGTCTCTTGGCAACATGCAGACCGTACAGAGAAATGCCTGACATGCAGAATTCGTGACGCAGTGGTTCTCTGGCGGCCTTCTGTGCAGAACTGATAGTGCTTATGTTTGCAAACTCCCAAAAACTTTATCATCGAGCTAGATGAGACAGAGTTCACTCCATCTGGTCCAGACTGGTCATTTTCAATTCAATGAACATTTAACGAATGCCTGTGTGCACTCATTAGGCTACTAATAAATATCCTGGTTCTTGCCTCAGGACATAAGGTCAAATTTCATTTCCCTACTGCCTTAGCTTTGACAAATGAAAGAGCAGAAGTAATGTGTGTCATGCTGGGTGAAAGCATCCTCCTTCCTTTTTCCTGCCTCAGTGAGTGCAGAAGCACATGATAAGATGAAGCGTCTGTCACCTGTGTCTAGCAGTGGCTACAAAGGGCCATACTTGGGGCGCCTGGGTGGCTCAGATGATTAAGTGTCTGCCTTCGGCTCAGGTCATGATCCCAGGGTCCTGGGATCAAGCCGCGCTTCTCCCTCACCCTCTACTGTTCCCCCAGATTGTGCTCTCTTGCTCTCTCTGTCAAATAAATAAATAAATAATTAAAAAAAAAAAAGGGCCATACTTGCCACTCTGCATGAAACCTGCAGTATGACGGAGGAAAAGAGTTTTGTGTGTTATGTCTTGGAGACTTTGGCATTGTTTCTTACTGCAGCATTACTTAGCCTAACCTGACTATGTGTCTTGCCCTGGGCTAAGTGAGTATTTTAACATAGAGAATAAATTCTAGAGTGAGGGAGCCTGAGTGTCCATTAGAGCGAGGGAGCCTGAGTGTCCATCTGGGTTAGTTACTTCCTCATTGTGTGATCTTGGACCAATCAGTGAACTTCTCTGTGCCTATTTTCCGCATTTAGAAGAAGGGGGGAAATAATGGAAACCACCTTATAGGGTTTTTATGAGGATTAAGCTAGGTGAGCAACATAGCCCAGCACATAGTAAGTTTTCAAAAATGTTGGATGGTGATGATCTTATTTAATTTTCACAACAACTCTACGTAAGATTTGTTGATTGTCAAGCCATTGGGATTTTGGTACTATTACTGCAGCATAACCAGGCCCTAGGCGCACAAGTAACAAGACAAAATTTTGAGATTAGAAGTCAGCACTGACCCATCAGTCCACCTTTCAGGCGAACTTCTGTGTGCCTCGAAGCTGTCCAGCTCAGTGTGCAGGTACTTCTCATCTGTCTCCTCATCTCAGCTGCTCTCTAGAGGGTTCATTCACTTACTCAGCTTCGCCAGTGACCAAATCCATGCAAAAGATCCCCCTGGGGTGGACACTCAGAGCTACAGCCCTACAGCCACCAATCCTGGTCCCTCAGTCAGAGAAAGTCCTGCTCTCCTGCCTAAAAGGCTGCCCAGGCACCAGACCCTTAGATACGGAATCCATTTGATTCCCTTCTGCACCAGACTTGCCTCTTGGTCTGCCAAAGCCAAATGATTTATTTAAACAGTTTTTAAAAAGAAATAATTGGTGCACAAGGTAGAAATACTCCAAAGATGCAAAAGGTTATAGAGAGGTGTCTCTTCCACCCTGCTCCCCAAAGGCAACCGAGGTGGGTTTTTTAATCAGTTCCTGTTTCTCTCGCTGGCTGTCCCATCGCCAGGAATGCACTTCTGGGGCTAATCTCCTTCCTGCCTGGTAGCCACACCCACTGCTCTCTCCTGCCTGCAACACCCTCCCCCTGGCCTCCTAATCCTGCACATCCTGCCAGGTCTATTCAAGCCACCTTCTCTAGGAAGAGGTTTTTAGCAATTCCAGCTCTTACTCATCTCTGTTCTTCCTGACAGCATCCCATATCTGGACATTTTGTCATATCCAACTGACCAGGTGGTAGTTTCTAATGCTTGGTGTAGGCCACCCTCACTTCTCCAACCAGACTGAAGGCCAATTATCCATCCCTGTGGCTTCCAATACCGCCCACGCCCCGATGACTCCCAAATCCACTCTCCCGAGTTTCAGACATATTTCGGTTGAAACGTATCTTCCTAGTTGTCCTATGGGAATGTGCTAAACTGAATTCTTGCTTCTTGCCCTTAACTTACCCTACTTCTTGAATCTCCTCTCTCAGTGAATGGCATCAACATCTGTTTAGTCATCTGAACCTGAAACTTCCCACCACCCCCACAGCCACTATTCCCCTATGCCCCTGAATTTCCGGCAAGGTGACCACCTGCCATTCTCCAGACAGAGGCTTCACTTTTGTGCCTTTGTTCCTTCTATTCCCTTGATTTTCCTCTTTCCTGCTCTCCTCTGCCCAGCCCTAGCCAGACTCCATGGTCCAGCACAACTATCATCTTCTTCGTGAGACCTTTCCCTCCCCTCTAGCTCTGATCTCCTCTCTCGGGCAGAATAAACTACTCTTTCCTCTGTGCCCTCATATTTGTGTTCATGCTGCATGTACATCACGTTGATGGTTGTATCTGCCTGAGAGTGAGCAGACATCATCCATTCATTTAGCATTCCCAGTGCCAAACTTGGTGCCTGGTTGTTGAGGAGACAGATATTCAATCTATGTCTCTTAGACACATACATGAATGAATGAGAGAATGCATGGAATAGATATTATATAACTTTTAAATCTGTAAACAAGGGATTGTAATGTATAATTTTTAAGGGACCTTGAAGCTGTAAAATTCTATTATTTGGAGCTCCTCAGTGTCTCTAGCAGCCCCCTTCCTTCCTTCCTCCCTTCCATCTTTCCTTTCTTCCTCCTTCTTTCATTCAAATAGCTATTGAGTTCCCTGTGTGCCAGGTCCTGGACAGGACACTGCAGAGACTAAGGATAATAAGGAATTTTGTCTACTTTCAAGAAGCTCACACCTTGGTATCACAATTCCAGATTTCAGGATAATCTACAAAGCGGTAGTAACCAAAACAGTATGGTACTAGCACAAAAATCGACACACAGGCCAAGAGAACAGTATGGAGAGCCCAGAAATAAATCCAAGCTTATACGGTTAATTAATCTATGACAAAGGAGGCAAGAATATACAATAAGGAAAAGACAGTCTCTTCAACAAATGGTGCTAGGAAAACTGGAAAGCTGCAGGCAAAAGAATGAAAGTGGACCACTTTCTTACACCACACACAAAAATAAACTCAAAATAGATTAAAGACCTAACCATGAGACTTGAAGCCATAAAACCCCTAGAAGAAAATATAGGCAGTAATTTCTTTGACATTGGCTTTAGTAACATTTTTCTACATATGTCTCCTCAGGCAATGGAAACAAAAGCAAAAATAAACCATTGGGACTACATCAAAATAAAAAGCTTTTGCACCATGAGGGAAACCATCAACAAAACAAAAAGACAACCTATTGAATGGGAGAAGATATTTGCAAATGATATAGCTGATAAGGGATTAATATCCAAAATATATAAAAGAGGTATACAACTCAACACCAAAAAAACAAATAATCCAATTTAAAAAAGAGAAGAGATCCTGAATATACATATTCTAAAGAAGACATACAGATGGCCAACAGACACATGAAAAGATGCTCAACATCACTCATAATCAGGAAGTGCAAATCAAACCACAATGAGATGTCACCTTATGTCTGTCAGAATGGCTAGAATCAAAAAGACAACAAATAACAAGTGATGGTGAGGATATGGAGAAAAAAGAACACTTGTACCTGTTGGTGGGAAAATTGGTGGAGCCACTGTGGAAACAGTATGGAGACTCCTCAAAAACATAAAAATAGAGTTAGCATATGATCCACTAACTCCACTACTGGATATTTATCTAAAGAAAATGAGGGCGCCTGGGTGGCTCAGTTGGTTAAGTGACTGCCTTTGGCTCAGGTCATGATCCTGGAGTCCCGGGATCGAGTCCCGCATCGGGCTCCCTGCTCGGCAGGGAGTCTGCTTCTCCCTCTGACCCTCCCCCGCTCTCATGTGCTTTCTCTCTCTCTCATTCTCTCTCTCTCAAATAAATAAATAAAATCTTAAAAAAAAAAAGAAAATGAAACACCAATTCAAAAAGATATGTGTACCCCTGTATTTACTGCAGCATTATTTACAATAGCCAAGATATGGAAGCAACCCAAGTGTCCGTTGAGAGATGAGCAGATAAAGACGATGTGGTATGTATACAATGTTTCTCAGACATAAAAAAGATTTGTAACAACATGGATGGACCTAGAGGATATTATGCTAAATGAAATAAGTCAGAGAAAGACAAATAGCATATGATTTTACTAGAATCTAAAAAACAGAACAAATGAACAAGCAAGCAAACAACAAAAAAGCACAAACAGACTCTTAGATACAGAGAACAAAATGATGGTTGCCAGAAGGGAAGGGGTTGGAGGACAGGCGAAATGGGTGAAGGGGGGTGGGAGATACAGGCTTCCAGTTATGGAATGAATAAGTCACAGGCTGACAGGTACAGCATAGGGAATATTGTCAATGGTATTATAATAGCCTTGTATGGTGACAGATGGTAGCTACACTTGTGGTGAGCACAACATAATGCAGAGAGTTGTCAAATCGCTATGTTGTACCCTTGAAACTAATATAAGAGTGTGTGTCAATTATACGTCAATAAAAATAATAATAATTTAAAAAAAGAGACTCACAGCTTAATGGTGGGGGGAGGGGCAGGAATGTGTAATTCAGATGTCAGGCACCCACTTCCCCTTTCAGACAACAGCTTTCTTTAACTTATAGGCCAACAGGTCTGGTACCACTGTCTCTCCCTGGGTTGTCCACTATGGCTAATATCATACATATTTCCCAGGGGCTCCCACTTCCTCTGTGGGCCCCCCTCTTTATTGCTGGTCACTATTTGAAACTCATGGTCACCTGACAGAATGAGACCTTCCCCACTGGTACCAGAAGATTGAGAGGCACAATCTCCCTTCCCTGACTACCAGGCTTCTTAGGTCTTCCCGAGGCTACCCTTCCACACTATGCAGGTATACATGACCTCCATCACAGGAAGGTTGGAACAACTTAGACTTGGGCACCCTTAGACTTGGACCCTTCACAGAGTGGATCTCCTGGTGAGCACTTCCTGCTTCTAACCTGGTTCCCTTTGCCTTTGTGTTTGTATCTTCTCTCCCAAGCACTATCCATCTGAATCAACATCCACTTTTCTAATAAGACCTATCTTCCCACCTTCAAGGAAGGATATCAATCACTAAACTCATTTATCCCCCATTTTCTGCCCCAAATCTGAGTTATTTACTTCTAGGTAAGACCACAGGGCTCCAACCAATGGTCATCAAGACTCAAGAACCATGTGGGGAAGGGGTTTCCAGGTCCCATGGTCAAAGACGAGTAAGAGTCCTGCAGGTTAGATTTCCTTTTCCACATGCTACCAGCAAGAGCTTTAGTCCTCCTTAGCCATTTCATTAGTGGTCTGGCTAAATTAAGGAAATACATGTTTCCTGATGACAGACAATATTTTTTGGACACAGTATAATCATTGTAAACCCTTATTACAGGAGAGAGTCCTGCAACTGCCAGAATGCCTTGCCTATCTCTGGAGTCAATACGCCCTATTACTGTGCAGAGCAGGACTCAGTTCCTTTTTTGCACTGGAGGACAATCTGTTTACAAATAAAAGAACAATGATAGCTCCTAGGGGCTGTTCCCAATATTACTCCTGCAAAACAGGCCTCTGTATTTTCACTGTTGCAACTCAAGCGTCATGTGCAGTAAAGAACGTGTAGTCGGTGTTCAATTATTGACTGTTCTCAATCTCAGTCAATCTCAAATAATATCACCAGTTACCCACTTGCTTAGACAAAAATCTTGGACTCACCACCCCCGCCATACTCCGTATCCAATTCATAAGTCAATCTTGTCTCTCTATCTTCAGAACACACTCTAAATTTGACCACCTGAATCTACCACCAGCTTTATCCTGTGATATTTTTCTTTTTTCTTTTTTTAAAGATTTTATTTATTTATTTGACACAGAGAGAGACAGCAAGAGAGGGAACACAAGCAGGGGGAGTCGGGGAGGGAGAAGCAGGCTTCCCGCCGAGCAGGGAGCCCGATTCGGGGCTCGATCCCAGGACCCTGGGATCATGACCTGAGCCGAAGGCAGTCGCTCAACCAACTGAGCCATCCAGGCGCCCCATGTGATATTTTTCTTTATTTCACTTACTACCTACCATGATACTATAAATCTATAGGTGGTCCTCATTATTTGTGGATTCCCATCTACTTGTTATAATTCATTTATGATCCTAAAATCAATTCTTCTGGTGCTTTCGTGGTCTTTCACGGACACCCATAGAGAGAGGAAAAAATCTGAGTCACGTGATGAGCATGTTCCCAGCTGAGGTGAAACAAGGCAACCCTCTGCCTTCTTGTTTCAGCTCTTATACCATAAGTATCTTTTTTACGTCTATTTAGTGTCATGTTTTCACATGTTTGTGCCTTTTCTTGGTGATTTTACTGTTTAAAATGGCCCCCAAGCATAGTGCTGACATGCCATATAGTCTGAAGTGTAAATAGGCTGTGGTGAGCCTTATGGAGAAAATAAAATATGTGCTAGATAAGCTTCATTCAGGCCTGTAGTTATAGTTACAGTGCTGTTGGCACTGTGCTGTTGCACAGTGCAATGTTAGCAAATTAACAATATATATTACATAAGGTGTCTTTAAACAGAAACACACATAAAACAAGGTTATGTATTGATCAGTTGATGAAAATGTGACCAGAGGCTCAAAAACCTAACCCTGTATTTCTCCTAGGAGCAGTGGTTCACAGTGACTTTATACAGTGTAACTGCTGCAAATAAGGAGAATCAACTATATTACTTTGTTTAAAATTTTATTTCTTTATTTTAGAGAGAGAGAAAGAGAGAATGTGCACCAGTGAACAGGAAGGGGGGTAGGGGCAGAGGGGGAGGGAGAGGGAAAAGCAGACTCAGTGCTGAGCATGGGACTCCATCCCACAACCCCGAGACCGTGACCTGAGCCAAAATCAAGAGTCAGAAGCTCAACGGACTGCACCACCCAGGCACCCCATATTAATTTATTTGTTATCTGACTCACAGCAAGAATGAAAACTCAGTGAGGGCAGAAACTTTGCCTTTCCTGGAATGATGCCTGGCACATAGAAAGTATTTAATAAATACTTTTGGATCAATGAATGAGTTAGGAGACATTTTGTCTGGACCTCGGGTGATGGAAAAAATTGCTGAAGTTAAACAGTTCCTGAACATAAGTGACAAATTACAGTATGATCAGCCGTATCTATGATGATCACAATGGAAACCGCAGGTATTTTCAAATCATTGCACAGTTGTAGAAAACCTGAAATATAGTTTTATACTCATCAATACTTTGAATTGTAGTAGGGATTTTGCTCACTACCAGATATCATTATTTTAATGTGTCAATAAAGGAACATTTCAGTACCACACATTTTAATAATTGTATTGAGCATAACTGATTTCCTTTGTAATCCTGTGGTTTTTATCTTCTGCATTTAAGACATTAAACATTAAAACATTGAGAGGAGATCCATAGGCCTTGCTAGGCCATCAGTGAGATCCATGGCACAAAGGAATTTAAGAATCTTGGACTAAGTTTGGGTCAAGGCCACATTCAAGTCACAGAGCAAGGATCATGAAGCTACTTAGAGAGAACTGGGATCTACACTCAAATCTGCCCGCAAGCATCACCATAGACCGGGCCCCCTCTACAAAGATACTCCTCTGTGCATCCCCTCAGACATCTGGAAGAACATGGGCAGAAAGTTTCCAAAGGATTCCATAAAGTGTGTCCGTGTGCAGAGCTTCTCACAGGGGCTGGAAGGCATCGCTCTTCCAAGGGTGGTCTGAAAACTGTTTTGATCAAAGATGAGAAAAGAACAGAAATTGAGAGTAAGAGTTTGAGGAAACCTTTTTAGAAAGTTGAATCTAACAATAAAACAACTAAGGCTTGTATTTTGTGTCTTTGTGTTTTTAAAAACCTGCCTTTTATTTTACAAAATCATCAGTTTGCAACGGATTGGAAATTTACAAAGACTAAAAACACACAACCAAACAAATCTGGTCTTTTTTCCACACAGAGTTTGAGAATCACTATTGCTGGGGGGTACAGTGGACAGATATGGGGAAAGAGACGTGGATACAAATGGGCAAATGCACGGAAAAACAAAATGATGGTCACAGAAGTACATCAGACTAGCAGAACTGGGGAAGGCAGAGGGAGGAGGAAACATCTGAACTGTGTTCCAACCAACGTCCAGAGGTAGAGATGATGCCTTTCTGGATATTCTAGGCAAGGGGCTCGGCACGAGCTAAGGCAAGGAATGTTGAACACGAGGTGCATCAGGGAAGGCGGCTATCAGGCAAGATGGGGCAAGTGCCTGTGTGTGTCTGCAGTGAGTGGGGACAAAATACGGTGCGAAAGTGGCCCAGAAGGGTAGTGGGAGTCAATCATGATGACCTTGGAAACATGGTGGGGATTTGGGGCTTCTCAGTAGGCCATAAAAAGCCACCGACCTGTTTTGAGCAGGAAATGAAATGATCATATCTGAGTTTTAAATGATAGTATTTGTTAAGTGAAATTAAATTTAAAAAATTCTCAGGCACTTTCAGAGAAGAGAATGTGCCTCTTTCATCAGAATGTACAAATACACAGACATTGATTTCCATGTCTGGATTAACACATGCAAAGATGTGCATGAATGAGGATTGCTCTGGAAAACCAATCTGCCTCTTTTCTCCTGTCCTCTCTTCTCCTCTCTCTTAGTATTTCCTCTCTTTCCTCTCTTACTCTTTGTGTCTCATTTACCACTTTCCAACAGTACTTCCTGTGATGAGGGAAAAGGCCCATATCTCAGCTCAGAGCTACCAGCCACACGTGGTCACTGAGCCCTTGCAATTGGGCGTCTGTGGCTGAGGAACTGAACTGTAAATTTAATTTAAATTTAAATAGCCGCACAAAAAAATTTTAAACAGCCACACGTGGCTGTTGGTTACCATACTGGATAGTGCAGAGACTTTCACTACAATGAAAACAGGGAAGGAAAAATATAGATGCCAAGAAATCTTCAGACGGGCTGTCATGGCATATTCAGTTAATGAGAGTTGTCACAGTAGAATGAAGATGGCAATGAATCCTGTTTTTAACCCAAATATGTATGTTCTGGCCTATTTGTGCCCAGTGCACCTCTTGGAAAGAGGCCTAGGAACCAGGAGCTTGGATCCTGATTTTGATATATTACTTTACACAGGTCACTGCCAGGGGAAGGGCAAGAACTAATGTGCACTGAGCATTAACAAAACACCAGGTGACATGAGGTGTTAAGTTTACAGATTACTACACTTGAATGTCACACAAACCCATGAAATAGCATTTTTATTCCTACATGATAGATGAGGAAAAGGAGGAGCAGAGAGGTAAGCAATTTGTCCAAGCCACCCAGGTCTCGAGGTGTAGAGTAAGTATTTAGATATTTAGAGCCAGTTCGAAGGCCAAAACTCTTTCCACTGCACCTCTGGGCTTCCCTAAATTCTTCTGAGCATCTACTCCCTCCCTTCTTGCCCCCCCCCACCCCCTACCCAGTGAGACAGGACAGGCAGTCCTCATGCTGTCTACCCTCCAAGAGGGTGAAGAGGACCTAATGAAAGTTGGGAAGGCCCTGATATGTTGACAAGGCAAACTGTGCTGAGTGTGCGTAAGGGAGGGAGGTGATATTTTCTGAGAATACAAACAGGGCACAGTGTTCTGAAATGGTTCTGCACTCTCGCTGATATTGAAAATACTTTAAATTTTCCATTTAAGAAAAACCTGAGGCCAGGCCTGTTTCAATCATGTAAAAACCAATATCAGTTTGGAAAGGTTATCACAACCTTGCCAATTCCAGTCAACATTAAAAATGCAAATGTTTAGTATTTAAATATAGCCTTTGGCCTCCAGCACTCAGGACATCACCTAAACCACAGTGGGCAGCCATCTACCCCTGAAGACTTGGCTGGCTCACTAGGAAGGAAGCAGAGGATGTGCCTAAAAGTCTTCTTTAGACCAGGCTGATGGAAGCACTTCTGCCCCATGAAGGTCTGGGTCCTCAGAGGTTGTGCAGTTGCAGTTGCTGGACCAGAGAGACATCCATTCACTGGGGGCAGAGACCCCGTCGATTTTCTTTGTCCTGGTCTTCCCAGTACCCATTCCAGTGCCTGCTTCGTAGGAAGAGCTCAAGGGATATTTATCTAATAGATGAATTCATTCATTCATCATCTTTTATAGGTTATCCTATCATATCCCAGGCATTTGGGGAAATCTCAAGTAATTTACCATCTAAGAAGGGTGGTAAGATGTGCAAATAAATAATAACAACATGAAATAGCATCAAGTCAACCTTACCGCAAGTCTTAATTCTGGAGGTCTCTCAACAGGTGTTTGAAAATGTATCAGATGAAGAATACTTGTGTGGTCAGACATCATGATTCTGGGTGCTCTGGGACATGGAGTAACTAGGCAGAGCGATCAGCAATGGGAGCTCCGTGGAAGAGGCACCAAGAACCACTGCTGAGGGGGGCTCGTGTCCTCGGTAGTCTCCTCCAGTCAGATTGTAGGCTCTCTGAGGACGGGACTGTGCCTTATTCAGCTCTGCGCTCCAGTACCTCACATGGGGCCTGACACATAGTAGGAAGCAACATATGCTGAATGAATGAAGAAATAAATGAATGAACATTAGGAATCCATAAGGGATCGTAGAAAAAGCGGCATTTACTGAGAGTTTAGCATGCACCAAATACTTAATATATAGCTTCTCAGTTAATTATAAGAATCAGGATGCAGCCAGGAGACAGAAACCACATCAGCGACTCGAACAGAGAGAATTAACAGAGGATTGTTAACTGGGTATAAAGTCATTAACTGGGTAACTGAAAGGGCAAGATGAGCGCTATAAAGTATAACCGAGCTAGCAACTGCAGAAAGCAGCTCTCACCCTACGGATGAGGGACCACAAGGGGAAAAGTTGCGATTATTAAGTTAGACGCTCGGTAGAGAGACCTTGTGAGTTAGAACTCAGACACCGGAACGGGGGGCACAGCCAGACTGGAGCTGGTGTCTCTGATTGGATGCACAAACCTAATGCGTTGTTGAAACTACAAACCGGCTTCAGCTACTGCAATGGGAAGGCCTTTGCCGTTGCTAGGTGAAAAAGCCTTGCTGGGGTGATGCTCAGAGCCACCCCTCCCTGCTTCGAGACCCAGTTCAGATGTTATCTCTCCTGAGAAGCCTTCTTGATCTCTTCCTTCAGATAGAAAGCCCACAGGAAGCAGACAGGAAGGCAGAAGTCTTATTGTCTGCCTCCAGCTGTGCAGCCCCCTCCAGCACCCCCACTGGCAGAACTTAAGAGGGAGCCAGCTGGACCAGCAGAAATGGGATTCGTGGAGACCCAGCCCAGTCATCACAAAGCAGAGTACAGAAGGGTTTTGGAGCTGAGACACCATGGTGTCCTAACCATACAGGAATCTTCCCATCAATGTCGCAGTGTGGAGACTGCTACTACCCCCATCATATGGATGAGGAAACCGAGGGTCTAAGAAGTCAAGGTGACTTGTCTAATAAGTTGATGTGGCAGCAGCCTGATTTGAAGCCAGGTCCATCTGCTCTTAATGGCAATACTCTACCAAGTTTCCTTCACGTTTTTATGTTAAGAAGGTGTCAGGGGACAGGACAGATTTGAAGTCCCAGTGCTGCTGCGTCAGCAGCTGGGGATGAGATGGGGTGGGGGGGTTCAGGTGTCACCTATAAGAGCAGGGAAGCAGGCATGGGGAAGTCATTACAAATATCTCCCAGTGTGCCACTTTAATCTCTCACTTTACTGTCCTTTAAGAAAGTTGAGATATTCATTACTTGATCAAAAATTAGCCACTCAACAAACTC
The DNA here is from genome assembly GCF_037043125.1 of Eumetopias jubatus. Taxonomy (NCBI): domain Eukaryota; kingdom Metazoa; phylum Chordata; class Mammalia; order Carnivora; family Otariidae; genus Eumetopias; species Eumetopias jubatus. The sequence continues at coordinate 56,426,099 of NW_028274810.1, forward strand.
CTCCCCATCCTTCAAGACCCAGCTCAGATGCCACCTCCCCGAGAAGCCTTTCCAATCTCTACAGAGCCAGCCATGCACTCACACGGTGTCCCCGTGGGACTTGATGCAGATACCTGGGCGGGGTTTTCTGGACTATAGGCCACACTAGATTGTGGGCTGCTTGAGGGCAGGCCTGAGTCTGTCTGGGCTCGACCTGACACACGGGGGGCACCCAATGTCTAGTGATAATTATGAAGCCTTGTTTCTTCCAGAAGCGTGCTTCTGTAGGAGCACAAGCAACTTGAGGACCATATCTTTTGACTCATTCTCTGCTTTCCAGGAGTTCTTGGTCTAGTGCTGAAGACATGTTGGAAAAACACTGAAAAACAAACCCCTGGTTGAGCCCTTCACCTCCCGCCTTTTCCAAAACATTCTTCTCACTCAGTCAGATGGAAATGTCACCATTGGAAGCCCCTGCTAAAACCTTCCAAAGGTTTCCTGCTCTTAGGATAAAGACTAACTCCTCAACTTTTTTGTCTAGGACCTCTGTCATCTGTTCCCCTGCCCCTCTTCAGCCTTGCATCTCATCGCTCCCCAATCCCCTCTGGCCTCCTTCTACTCCACGGGCCAGCTACTGAACCTCTTCAGCTTCCCCAACTCACCAAGCTCTTCGCATCTTGGTTCTTCGCTGGTGGGGTTCCCTCTACCCAGAACCCTCTCTTCTTGCTCCCTTTGCCCGAATCACTCTGGCTTATCTTGTAGGTCTTAGGTGCTGAGTCACTTCCTCCAGGAGGCTATTGGCAGGGTAACATGATGCTCCCGGAGCAAACTGCTCCTGATCATGCCTCTTATCCTCTGAATTGTAATGGCCTGCACTTGCTCAGAACACTGAGCTTCCTGGTACAAGGCAGATGCTTTGTAGAACAGATCTGAATGAATTAAAAACTGCAAACAACAAAAAACTAAGAGAGGTCTCTCCAAGGGAGTTTGGAAGTCACAGGCTGCCTAAAACGTGGTGAGAAAACTCCTAGTGTCCAGGCGCCTGGTAAAAAGAGGACCTCTGGAATGGTACGAAGGGCTCTGGATCTGGAGGCAGAAGATCAGGGCTGGAGCCTCAGTGACTGGGGGGCAACCAGTTGGACGCTATGTTATTTTCTTCATCTCTATGATAGGCGATGTTTTCCTCCACCCTACTGGGTGCTACAGTTCACCCAGGAAATTAAACTGACAAATGACAGATTAGTGAGAGAAAAACCAAAGAGAGTTTATGAGTGTGCACAGCATGCATACACGTGGGAAAAAACTTAGTGATGAGCGACTCAAAAGGGTGGTTAGAGCCTGGGACATATATTATATAGCAACTTAATGAAGGACAATAAATTTGTAGAGCAGTGACAAGACAAAGAAAGAGAGGTCTAAGCTATCAGGGGGTGCATACTGTGGATAGGGAAATAAACAAACGGGGAAACGACTAGAAGATAAGGGCTATTTTAGCAGGTGTGTTAAGTCATTCCTCTTGGTGTCATGTGTGACCTGCTAAGAGTCTAGAGTTATCTCTTGCAATGAAGAGTTTAAGAGTTGTCCTCCTGGGTCCTCCCTTTCAGGGTGCAGGAGAGGGAGATACCTTTACAAATGGAAATTCATGTTCTGCTTTTAGGCAAATAGGGGGTAAAGGCAGAGCACTTTTTTGGTGGTTGCTGTTTCTCAGTTGTCTTCAGCCCTGGATAATCCTTATGACAAAAGAGCATACTTTGGGGTGGCATATTCTGATCCCTTACAGTCTAAAAATTCTTGTCCTTCCCGCCACGTAGGCTTGGGATGGGATGGTGCACGTGGGAACTCTGTGCAAACTATAAAGTGCCAGACGAATGTCAGGCATAACCATTTCCACAACGATCATTTCCAGGAGACAATATAGGCTGCAGCCTGGCCAGTTTTAGTCACAGCAGTCCAAACACAGGCCTCAAGCTTTCTAGCTCCTTCTCCCCCAGGGCCGGGGGCAGCGGCGGGGGCGGCGGGGGGGGGGGCGCGCTATTTGCAAAGAAGACACATCAAAGCTCCACCTGTGGATTTTTATAGTTCAATGTTGCATAAGCTTCCCTCTTGAGAAATAGAGTCTGGAGGAAAGGTGAGGAAGCTAATCTAAACTTCCTGCTCCTCAGCCCCCACACCCCAAGGCTGGCTCCTTGAAGACCCAGCCTGCAGGCCACTCCTGACTTTTGTTCCCCTTGTTTCTCCCTGGGACTTCCCTACTGTTCTCTGTGGAAGCCAGAGAGACAAATCTCCTCAAAAAGGACCCAGTGCACTCCCATGGTCCCAGGCCCGCAGAGCAATAAAACAAAGGACAGAGCTCATTGAGCATGATTCAGCCACAAGAATGGGACATTTTGAAGAATTAAAATCCTCCTTTTGCTCCTTAACAAAGCAAAAGACATCCATAGAGTAAACATTAATGCACCTACTATATGTCAGGTAATAAACATGTTTTGCATTATGTCAACCGTCCCCATTTTAAGGATGAGTAAATTGGGGCTTAGGGTATTATGCCAAGTGAAATAAGTCAATCAGAAACAGACAATTATTGTATGATCTCACTCATAGGTGGAATTTAAGAAACAAAACAGAGGATCATCGGGGAAGGGAGGGAAAAATAAAACAAGAAGAAATCAAAGAGGGAGACAAACCATAAGAGACTCTTCATCATAGGAAGCAAACTGAGGGTTGCTGGAGGGGAGGAGGTGGGGGTACGGGATAACTGGGTGCAGACGTTGAGGAGGGCACGTGATGTGATGAGCACTGGGTGTTATAGAAGACTGATGAATCCCTGACACAACTATCTCTGAAACTAATAATACATTATATGTTAATTAACTGAATTTAAATTAAAAAAATAAAATGGGAAAAGAAAAAAAGAAAAGTTTAACTTGGATGGGGGGCGGGTGGGAGGGCGGATGGGGGCGTGCATGGGTAGGGAGGCGAATGGGCGGGTGGGAAGATGGGGGCGTGCGTGGGTAGGGAGGCGAATGGGCGGGTGGGAAGATGGGGGCGTGCGTGGGTAGGGAGGCGAATGGGCGGGTGGGAAGGCAGGTGAGAGCATGACTGGGTAGGTGGATGGGAGAGTGGGAAAAGCTTCTTGTCAGAATCAAGAGGAAGGGCTTGTATCCCCCCAGAAAGGCAGGGCTGTTCCTTGTGATTTCATACCGAAGCCCCTCCCAGGAAAGGGCCTTGTGTGTCGTCAGGGCAGTTTAAGACACGCTCTGGCACAGCTGTTCCCTGGACCTAAGACTCTAGAGAGGGTCTTTCAACTTTTAGTTGTGGTTTCGGAGTCAGAAGAGTCTTGGCTCCACTATGTATGTACTGTGTGACTATAGACAAGTCACCCAACACCTCTGTGCTCAGTTTCCTTATTTGTAAAATGAAAAACGACCCAACCTCATAGTGCTATGAGGTTTAAGTGGTGTCACTCAAATATAAACATTTGTTAAATATTTATAACAAATATTTGTGTTAAATATAAGTTAGTTTTCTTCTCTCTGTCTCCTAGGCAATGTGAAAACCATTGCAGAGATGAGCTAAGACTAGTGAGAATCTCCCCTGAAGGGGAAAAAATCCAGGTGTAGCTGAGCTGCTCTGGAGCAGGCCTCACTGTACTCTTCTGGGGTTGAGAATAGTTTCAGTCCAGGTAGCCAAAGAGAAATGAGTTTTCCCTTGTAATGAGGAAATTAAAGGTGACTCTGACTCTCGGTGACCTCTGAACTGTGGCTTCGTTTCAGTGTCCTCAGAGAAACTTAGGTCCAGACCTCCCATGGCCTTTTCTTTTGACTGAGAGAGGAACTGGTAGAGAGAAGTGGGGAGACAGGGGACAGAAAGGGGTAAGGGCTGAAGATCCAAAGCAGCCTGCAGGCACATTTACTTTTCCTGACTCACCCAAAGGACGGATGTGGAAAGAAAGTATATTCTGTGGGGCTGTCGTGGGACTTAAACTGAAGGAGATAATGGACCTAAAGCCCCAGAGCCTCTTCCACTCCCTGGCAAGAGCTTCATGGGTGGAGATGTTATTATGACCCCAAGGACTAGAGTCAGATCCCTCCATGGGTCCAAGGCCCAGTGACCCCATTGCAGCTGCTGTCATGGGCATTGCCTTCCAGGGGCAGAGGCGGGAGGCCTTTGGGGTAAAGAATACCGCAAGACCAGTACCCCTACCTCACATCTGGTGGGGAAGCTGGCCTGCAGGGAGGGGGATGAGCCCTTGAGTTTACACTGGTCTCCTCTCGGTACCCCTCTCTGCCTAGTCTTGGGGTGACATGAGAAGTGGAAACGGTAGGAGATGTAGGGAGAGGAGTCGGTGAAGAGATTGCGCCTGGCCCTGACTCTCCACTGCCAGATCGGAGAGAATGGATGGGTGGTGCTGGATGGTAAAGCCACCTCCACCACTGAGGGACAGACGCTGGGGTAGCAGGTCAAGTCTGCTAGCTCGAGAGTCCAGGGAGTCCCCTCCACGTAACCAAATGGAGGCAGTGCAGAGGAAGACCTGCCGTCTCTCCTTAACTTTGCCCCCTCCTGTCAGTACCCCTCAGCCTGTCAGCCCCTCACACGCTCTTGCGGGGGGTCCTAGGGAAAGCGACCTGTGAGAACAACTGAAAGAGCAGGTTCCTACAAACCGCACCCCCCACCCCAGGCCGTCGGAGGCTGGAGCAAGGAGACCCCCTTTGATAGTAGGTAACAAAAAGAGAGAGAAGAACCCTTCCCCTGTGGTTGTTCCTTCAGTCAGGGCTGGGGTGTGCTGACAGGATCCGCAGAGGCGACACTGGGGCCAGGGGATACAGTGACGGCTGCCGAATGCTAGTGCCAGAGGCGGCGGGGCCGGCGGCGTGTGTGGCGGGAAGGGAAGAGGACAGCATGGAGAGGTGGCCTGGCAGCCAGCCGGCTGCATTCGTTGCTAACGTGGGAGGCAGTATTTGGGAGCCGCCAGAGATAGACAGACGCTTTGGCGGGGGGCGCAGTTTGAATGAGAGTGGGATTACGCAGCAGCGAGTCCAACAGTGAAGTGACAGCACGCGGGTTGCAAGTCATCATTTCCAGCAGTTAAAACCCTGATTAATAAAGGCTCCCAAAGGCTGTGTTCCTGCCCCAGGGCCAGTGGAGGTTTTAGAAGGACATTACAAATGTTGGCTATTGTCCTTCATAAAGGAACAATTCAACGAACAGCCCTGGCCTAAAGGGGGGAGGTGCATTCCTCCGCGGGGTTGTGTCCCACCCCGGGCTGTCCAGTACGGCACAGGAAGTCATCTGAGTCAACTGCCGGTGACCTATGACCTACGGCCCAGCACAAGAAGGGAGCACAAAAAGGGAGCTGGGCCAATCAGATTCCCACCTCAGGAATTTGAACCAAGAAATGCTGAGACACGCAGGCAGTTAGCAGCTGGGCTGGAGGCCACAGGAATGCACTGGAAGGTTCTATGCAGTGAAGTCAGAGCCAGAGTCTACTAACCACAGAACCGGTCAGTAGAAGGTGAGCGGAGAGCAATGAGACTCTGGGAAAGACAAGGAGAAAAGCAGCAGCCGAGAAGGAAACCACGTGGTCCCCGACACACTGAAGCACCTGGCACCTCGATCCTCGCTCCAGCCCTGACTCCACCTTCCTCCCTTTCTCCTGAGGGATGGGAGTGACTCTCTGTTCCTGGAAACCAGTCCACGGTGGTTTTACAGGTTATAACAAAGACATTGAAGAACGGTGTGCGCAAGGTGGAGAGTCCAGGCATGATGATCAGCTGCCTCCCAACCACATCTGAGGCCATGCAAGAAGAATTTGACTTTAAAGGCCTTCGCACATCTAAATCATGCTCCAGGGAGGAAGGCAGTGCTGTGGAGTGGTTACTTAACCTTGGTTGGGAGCTAAAAGCTTCGAATCCCAGCTTCTCTTTTTAACCGTGGGAACTGGGGGCAAATGGACTCTTCTAAGTCTCAGTTTCCACATCTCTAAAATGGGGATAGAAAAGAGCCTCCTCCCTCAGGTTGCTGGAGGTGTTACTGGGGCATGCCTTGCGTTGGGTAAGCACTTCCTTTAGCTGCTGTGTTTGCTGTGTATCAACTCCTCCATGAAGGGTAAGAAGTGGAATTAGAGGTTGAGGAATCTCCCTGTAGAATTTTCTACCTGCAAGGACCAGCGGGGGGCTGTCCACTGACAGCTGCACACCACTGCTCGTTGTCACTCTCAGGGATTCTGTAAGGAAAGAGGCTTTCAGGGTCACCTTAGCTGCAGACAGGCCTGACTTAACCAGTCATTTTATTAATAGGAGCGTGTCATTTCTGTCTTAAAATAGCCACACAAAGTTATTTAAAATGAGCTTCCAGGTGGGTGGTCAGATAGCTTTTTCTTTTTTCCCTTTTTATTGTCTTCCTCTTAGAGTTTAAGAACTCTCAAATTTTTCTATTTCATTTATAGCAAAACAGTCATAACAGGAAGATCCATTGCTCTGTGTAACTTCCTGAGTCGAGGATGTTCAGACTGTCTGAGGGGGTCCCACAGTCAAGCGCCACTCCCACCCACCCCTCACACCCTTCTTTGCGGTGTCCCTGGCAGACACTCATCTGCCAGGCATGTTGAGCTTCGTGGCTCCAACAGGAGGGGCCTCACGGGGGGGAGGGGCCTCACAGGGGGCGGTGCCTCTGGGGGAGGGGCCTCCATGGGGGAGGGGACTCATGGGGCAGGGGGTAGGACCTAACTCAGGCTTTTGCCTCTATTCTAACCGTTTGGGTTTTGTGTGTGTGTGCGTGTGTGTGTGTGTGTGTGTGTGTGTGTTAAGATTTTATTTATTTGACACAGAGAGAGAGTGAGAGAGACAGCACAAGTAGGGGGAGTGGCAGGCAGGCAGAGGGAGAGGGAGAAGCAGGCTTCCCACCAAGCAAGGAGCCCCCTGTGGGGCTCCATGCAAGGGCCCTGGGATCATGTGACCCCAGCCAAAGGCAGCTGCTCAACCAACTGAGCCACCCAGGCACCCCATGTATTCTAATCCTTTAAGTCATGGATGGTCCCTTCCTGGAAGCAAAAAGGCCCTTTCCTAACCTCAAACCCACACGCTCCCTGCCATGACCATTTCTTTCCCTCTACGTGTTTCTTACTCACTCTGCTCCCAAACCCTACTCAGCCATTACACCCTCCTGAACCCTCCATCCATTCTGAAGGCTCGTATCACTTTTGTCTTAACAGAAGTCATCACTTCCTCTGTGGTTTTTCAGGGGAAAGTGGCTCATCCTCTCAGACTCATTCCCCGGTTCAGTAGAAATAGTGGCTGGACTGTCCTGGCTCTTCGTTGTCACTCTGCACCAGCGCTTGTCCCCACACTCATATCTTTCTTTAAGCCTCATGCCATCCGACCGCTCTCCTAAGCACTGAAAACTGTCCAGAGCTCACTCCCTGAATCATTCATGGCCTGGCTCTCAGTCTTCCTCTCTAGCTCGGGTTCTGTGTCACCCTAGGAGATTTCAATGCCCAGGCAGACAACTGACTAGACTGTTACTTCTTGGGTCTTCTTAACTCCAAGGGACCTCACCTTCTCTGGACTTCAGCCACCATGCCCAGACCCAACGCTGGATCTTATTATGGTTCCATTCTCGAATCCTTTTAACTATCTCATGACCTCATACCATGACACTGGCACTTTGATCTCCAAAAGACCCCAGCTCTCCTGTCCTTCTATTTCCTTCAGTCTTTCTATTTCCTTCAGTCTGTCAGTCCTCCTGGTGGGAGTCCAGACCCTGTAGGTGATCGTGAACTGCGTTCACAGCAGTACCATCATTTCCCTTGCGTGGCTATCCTGCTACGCCTTCCTCCCCACAACAAATTCCAGTTCTTTTCTTCCAGTCTCAGTGGAGACCATTCAAGTCCAGCTCCTCAACCTGTGCCCTGCCCCTCCCCTGCTGACTCCTCTCTTCTATGCTTCAACTCCCCCACTCCTCTGATATTTTCCTCTTGTTCTATAAACCTGTCTAGGTTACTCCCTCTGGCAAGAGCCCTCTTAAGACCCTTTCTACCACTCTCCAATTTGACTGTCCCCCACTATAGTCTACTCATGTGTGACCCCCTTCCTCACCTCCTACACATTCCCCAACCTAATGCACTCTGGTATCTGTCCTGACCACTCAATGGAAACTGCTTTCCCTGAAGTCATTATCCTAGGTAATATTACTGTGTAATAAATTACAAATTACCCCAAACTTAGTGGCATAAAACAACCATTTTATTATGCTCATGCATTCTGAGGGTAAGTCAGATTGGTCACATAATATAGTCTTTTTCTGCACCATGGTGTCTTCTGACCAGAGACCTAAACATGGCCTCTCTGTGTGGTCTGGCTTCCTCAAAGCACGGCAGCCTCAGGGCAGTCTGGTTCCTTACATGACATGCTCTTTGGCTTCTCTCCCAGGGTTTCAGTTACCACCTATGTGCCATCAGATCCCAGATCTGTCCTACCACAGTCCTCTCTAAACATCAGAATGGAGACCCATCAGCCTGGTGGATGTGTCCAAGGATACATCAATTTCAGCATGAACTAAGGTGAGCTCACCATCTTCCACTCTAAACCGGCTCCTCTCCTGGTATTCTTCCTCTCTCTTAGGGATACCTAGTTGTCCAAACTTTGACTCTTCTTCCTCACTCCTTACATCTGATTATTTACCAAGTCATGTTCATTCTGCCTCTGATATGTTTCTACAAATTTGATCCCTTTACAAATGAAAAGATTAAGAATCAGAGAGGTTGTTACTTCCCAAGATTAAACAGCTATCATGTATTTATTCTTTCACGTGTCACGTGTCAATCAAACACTTACTGGGTACAGCTGAGTTCTAGGAACTGGGATGAAAAAGCTTGTAAAATGTGGTTCCTGGTTCCTTTCATGGCAGAGATAGGCAAGTAAAAAGTAGATTACTATAAGGTATGATAAATGCTGTGATTGTGGGGAGCACTGGGTACAACAGGGGCAGTGAGCATATCCTGCGGTGGGAGGGGTGAAGGTGGGGGCTTTATTAGTTAGCTATTGCTGTGTAACAAATACGCCAAACTTTGTCTGCTTAAAACAGCAAATGTGTATTAGTTCATAGTTTCTGTGGGTCGGAAATCTGGGTACAGTTTAGCTGGCTCCTCTGGATCAAGGCCTCACAAGGCTGCAGTCAAACTATGTGGGACAGCAGTCATCTCAATATTTTACTTGGGGAGGAGGGTTTCACCCTCAAGCACACTCACCTGGCTGTTGGCAGGCGTCACATTTTCAATGGATGTTGGCCAGACACATCAGTTTCTTGCCTCTCCATTGGGCTACTCAGAACAACCCTTGTTTCTTTCAGAGCAAGGGTTCTGAGAGAAAAACAGTGAGAATAAGGGAAGAAGAGAGGGAGCCCAAGATGCAAGCCAGTCTTTCTGCAACCTAATCTTGTAAGTGATAGCCTATCACTTTTGCCATATTCTGTTTGTTAGAAGTGAATCACTAGGTCCAGCCCATACTCAAGGGGACAGGGTTGCACAGGACATGAATAAAAGGAGGAGGGGATACCTGGGGGTCATCTCAGAGACACTCTGTCTCGGTGGTCAGGTGACATCTGAACTAGATTCAGAAAGAGTTAGCTATGCAAAGAGCTATGCAAGACTGTCCTCGGCAGAGACTGCTACAGGTAAAGCAACCCGGAAGTGAGAGAGAGAGAGAGAGGGAGAGCTGAGGTTGGAAGAATTCCATGCTCAGGAAGGTTAGAGTATAGGCTGCCATCCACATGGAGATTAGAATGCAAGTGGATGTTGTCGAGATCTGTTTGATAACTAATTCTGTCGTCCAATGGGCCACCTGTGCCTCCCAACTTAATATCAGATTTCTTGCTTAATATGTTACCGTCCACACTATGATTTAACTAAGTTTCAAATAGTTAATCGACATTGACTGTTTCACATACACAACAAAGCTCCATTATATAAAAAGATAAAGAAATTGAACTTACAGTCTCTTTCCTTTTTACAAAACCTCAAAAATGCTCAGAATGCTTTTCCAGGAGAGCACATTTATAAATTATTACCAATGTGAAAGAAACGGCTAGTATTTCCAGTTATCAGTGGGTGGAGGTGACCTGACACTTTGGAATGTATTTATTTAATTTTTAAATAAAATTTTACATTGAACTATAACACAGAAAAGCACCCAAATAAAGCACAATGCAATGGATTTTCAGAAAGTAACAGTCTTGTAAATATTACCCAGATTTAAAAAACAGAACATTGTCACCTCCCAAATGTCCCTTGTGCCATCTCCAAAGATATCCACAATCCTGATTTCTGTCATCATGGAGAAGTTCTTCCTGTGTTTAAACTTTATCAAATGGAGTCATACAGTCTATACTTCTTATACTTGGTACTCACCATTCATTTTTGTGAAAGTCTTCCAAATTGTTTTTTTTTTTCCAATTTTTAAAAAAGTAGGCTCCGTGCCCAACATGGGGCTCAAACTCACAACCCTGAGATCAAGAGTTGCATGCTCTACCGACTGAGCCAGCCAGACACCCCTTCCATATTGTTTTAAGTAGCAGTAGTTCCATTTTCACTGCTGTGTAGTATTCCATTGAAGGACTTAACCACAGTTTATCCATTCTACACTGGACATAAACTTAAATGGTTTCCAGTTTAGGGAAATTATGAATAGTACTGCTATTACTATTCATGATTATGCTTTATGATGTACATATGCGCACGTCTTTATTGGGTGTATGTCTAAGGATTGCTGAATCATGAGTGCACATATATTCAGCTTTAGTAGATATTGACAGTTTCCAAGGTGACTGTACCAATTTACACTCCAGGAACAATGTTTATGAGATCCATTTGCTCTACATCTTTGCCAACATTTTGTATTATTAACATTTTTACTATAAGCTATTCTAAAGAATGTGCAGTGATACCTTATTGAGGTTTAATCTGCATTTCTCTAATAATTAATGATGTTGAGCACTTTTTCCTATCATTGCCTTTCAAATACCTTCTTTTGTGAAGTGTTTGTTTAAACGTTTGCTCATTTCCCTATTGGGTTGGTTTTTTTCTTATTCCTTTGCAGACATTCTTTATATATTGTATTAGTTTTTTAGGAAAGTCATAACAAAGTACCACAAACTGGGTGTCTTAGACAACAGAAATGTATTTTCTCACAGTTCTGGAGGCTAGAAGTCTGAGATCAAGGTGTTGGTAGAGTTGGTTCCTTCCGAGGGCTATGGGCAAACCTCTGTTCCATATTTCTCTCCTAGCTTCTAGGTGGTTTGCTGGCAATCTTTGGTGTTCCCTGGCTTGTAGATCTCTGCTTTCATCTTCACACGGTGTTCTCCCTGTGGATGTGTCTCTGTTTCCACATCTCCCCTTTCCTAAGGGTACCAGTCACATTGGACTAGGGGTCCATCCTACTTCAGTATGACTTCATGTCAACTAATTATATCTGTGACGACTCTATTTCCAAATAAGGTCACATTCTGAGGTACTAGGGGTTAGGATATCAACATATGAATTTTGAGGAGGGGCACAATTCAACCCGTAACATATATGTTTTGAAAACATCTTCCAGTTTGTGGCTTGCTGTTACACTCTCCTAATTATGTTGTGGTAGGTTAAAGATGACCATAAATTCTTTTTCACTCTCTCCATTGAGAGTTGGTGTTTATTACTCTTTCCTTCTGAATCTAGGCTTGCCCTGTGACCGCTTAACCAATAAAACCTGTTGAAAGTGATGCCATACCAGTTCTGGGCCTAGCCTTTGAGAAACTGGGCAACTTCTACTTCTTCTCTCTTGGAAGACTTGCTTTTGAGACACCAGTCCGTGAGAAACCTGAGCCAGCTGGAGAGGCTTTTTAATGTCAGTAAGTTTTAATGAACAGAATAAAATACTTGTTTAATGTATCATTGTGGTTTCTGTTGTTGTTGTTGTTGTTGTTTTTAGGGTTAGTGCTTCTGGTGTCTTGTTTAAGAAATATTTGCTTCCTTCTAGGACATGAGTATTTACCTATGTTATATTCTAGAAGCTTATTATCTTTCACATTTTAATCTGTATTACCTAAATGATTAATGATTTTTATGTATGATATAACATAGTGGGGGCATATTCCTCTTGAATTTAATAATAATGATAACTTTTTGGAATTTAGAATTAAGTGTGCAGTATAGAACACCAACAAAGTAGTAATTTTTTTTAAAGATTTTATTTATTTATTTGAGAGAGAGAGAATGAGAGATAGAGAGCATGAGAGGGAAGAGGGTCAGAGGGAGAAGCAGACTCCCTGCCGAGCAGGGAGCCCGATGCGGGACTCGATCCCGGGACTCCAGGATCATGACCCGAGCCGAAGGCAGTCGCTTAACCAACTGAGCCACCGAGGTGCCCAACAAAGTAGTAATTTAACATCACAAGTAAGTAAACCTCCATAATTAGTTTACCTGTTTTACCTACCTGCACTCCTATCACTCCCCAATAGGTCTCAAGACAATGAAAATTTAGTTATTTATTCACTCATAAAACATTTACTGAGAGCCAGGATTTACATTTATCTGTGCTGGATTCTAAACTAGGTGCTGAAAATCATCCAATGAGATACAGGCCTCTCTGAGTGTAATTACATCTTGTGGGGAAAATTGGCAATAACACATAATTTATTTATTTTTAATTTTTTTAATGACACATAATTTAAATTGTGCTGAATGTTTGAAAGAAAAGCAGAGATGCTATAGGAGTGGAGCCCAGGAACTCCTAAGTTAGTCCTGGGGTTGGAGGTACAGCAGAGAGATTCCTTGCAGAAGTGATATTTAAGCAGAGATTCACAGGGTGGATATTAATTATCTAAAGGAAGAACTGGAGGGAGGGAAATTCTAGGCAGAAGAAAACATAGCATGTGCAGAGAACTCTAGGCAGGAAAGAACCCAGTGTGTTACAGGAACTAAGAGGAGTCTCATGGCTAGAGGAGAGAGGATAAGGGGCACACGAGTTGAGACTGGAGAGGTGGAAGGGGCTAGGCCTATAAGCCTTCTTAAAGGCATCAGACTTTATCTCAAGAGCAATGGATGCCTTTGATGGGTTGTAAGCAGGGGAGGGGCATGGCCAGATATGTATATTTTTGAAGATCACTATATAATACAAGGTAGAACATGAGCAATGTCTGACATAGGCTTCAAAATGCCATGGTGGTTCCAAGCATGGAGAAATCCCATTGTCTGAGTTATCAGGAAGGCCTTCATGGAGGAAGTACCACGTTATGGTAGAATAATTCAGACACGGGAAGACAGGGTGTGTGTGTGTGTGTGTGTGTGTGTGGTGTGTGTTTACTGGGAGGCAGAGAAGGAAGTGTCTAGGTGTAGGGAGTAGACTGCACTCCCTACAAAGCTAGATATGTATGGGACGGGTCTGGGGAATGCGGAACTGTCCTCCAGTCTGGCTGGAGGATAATGGGAAATAAAGCTGGAAGGTTAGGTTGTGGACATGAAGGGCCCAGAAGGTATACATGAATACATATATGTACAGCCCACTCTCATCATGTGCTGATCTGTGTTGGCAAAGTCGCTTACTTGCTAACATTTTCTTATAACCCCAACATCAATTCCTGTAGCATTTTTGTAGTCTTTTGTGGACATGTGCAGAGTGGTGAAAATTTTGAGTCACCTGGTGTGCGTGTTTGCCGCTGAGGTTGAGCAAGGACACCCTCTGCCTTCCTGTTTCAGCTCTCATGCTCTAAACAAGTGTCCTTTTTGTGGTCTATTTAGCGGTGCTTTTTTACATTTTTGTGCTTTTTTAGGTGATTTCGCTGTTTAAAATAGCCCCAGAGCATAGTGTTGCAGTGCTACCTACCTAGTGTTCTAAGCACAAGAAGGCTGTGATGTGCCTTATATAGAAAATACATGTGTTAAATAACCCCCGTTCAGGTGTGAATTATAGTGATGTTGGCCAATTAGTTCAATGTTAATGAATCAACAATGTACATGATGGGGATTAAGGAGTGCACTTGTTGTGATGAGCACTGGGTGATGGATCACTATATTGTACACTTGAAACTAGTATTACACTGTACGTTAACTCACTGGAATTTAAGTAAAAACCTTAAAAATAAATAAATAAAATAAAAATATAATGTATATATAGTTTTTAACCAAAAACATGAAACAAAGTTATATATTGATCAGTTGATGAAAATGGGCCCAGAGGCTTGTAGGAACCTAACCCTGTATTTTCCCCTGGGAGCAATGGTTCAGTATTAGCAATTTCAGTGTTTGTGGTCACTTTATAGGACTCCTGGGAATAATGAGAATTGACTGTATCTATGCACCTATTTTCCCCCCTTGAAAGCTGGTTTTTGAATATTATCAACGCACCACTGACCGAGGCAGATCTTGCAGGAGCTCACCACACTGTGGAGGTGTTAGTGAATCACACTCTCACAGCTGGGCAGTGTTTTCTTGAAGCAGGATCTGAATGACACATCACCATGTTAGCAGCACTTTCTAAACTCTCAGTTAGAGGGGGTTCAGTCTTTGGAGTCACTAAGACCCAAGTTTGAATCCCACCTCCCCAGTTAACTAGTTGTGTGTCCTCAGGCAAGTAACACTGTTACCTTTGACGGGAGAATAATGGCCATTCGACAGTTTTATCATGAGTCCTGATGAGACGGTGTGTGTAAAGTGCGTGACTCAGCCCCTGGCACATGCATTCATGGTGAATACTTGTGAATCCAGAAAATGGGGGGAGCAAGGAGGCCTTCCGTTCTCTGCCTGCTACCCAGTCCTTTGATTACAGAGCTTCAGGATACAGCAGTGTTGTGTCCAGTCATTCTAAATCAGCTTTTCAGACTCACTCTGTCTCAAAGGCCCAGGCTGGGTCTTGCACTGGAGATTCCCAAACTGGAGATTCTAGAAGACCTGCTGCCTACAAGGGGTCCTCTCTTTTCAGGACCACACAAGGGGTCCACTTTCCAGTCTAATTCTTGTTGCTCCCTTGTTACGGAAAAATAATTTCCTAGCCAATATCTCTGTCTGTGGCTCCTGGTTTTTTTTTTGGCAGGGGAGCCTAAGGGGTGCATCTATTTGCTTAGCCCACTTTTCATCCTGTTTCTTGATACCCTAATCTGGGATTCAGAAGCCCTGGCTGCCCCAGTTCAGGCCTCGCTTCCTCTGACTCAGCTTTACCCTCAAGATACAGCCTCATTTCTGAGTCACCAGGCTGAGCTTTCGAGGACAACAGTCTGGCACTCCCGCTCCATCTTCCCAGGAGAGGTGCTATGTCTCCACACCCCAGTGCCAGTCCTATGCCTAACTTGGCTCACAATGCCCAGAAACCAAGAAACAGATTTTTAATGAGTTTGGAGGATGCAGAGGAAAAAGGCTCCAGGACCAGGAGTCAGAATGCTGGGTTCAGTTCCAGCTCTACCAATTAGCTTGTGCAACTTTGAGCTAGTTGTGGAAGCCTCCTGAACTGGGGCTTCCTCTTCCATAAAACGTAAGTAGTAATCCATGCTGGGTCCACCCCACAGGGACATCGGGAGGCCTGAATGAAATAGTGTGAAGTGCCCCCAAACTCGAAGGTACATACCCCTGTTCCATGGGCTAGATCAGGTTCATAAACTCATTTCATTTGGCTTGAACAGCACTGACCTAGACTTCAAGTGATTAGCATTTTTAAAATGAGTTATCACCAAACTGGGAGACTTCACTTACATATCTGATGGACAGCTTCTCTTTAAAAATGAGATGATCTTGCCATATTAACTCCTTGCCCTTGTAAAAATAAAGAGAAACCTCACTAAAATGGATTCAGGATGCTAGAAGGGGAGGCTGCTAGGGGAAGCCCTACCACTCAGTGTCAATTATAGGAAAAACTGTCAACTACTGACCCCTAACAGAAGACTCTCAACAGGAAAAAAAGCATCAATTACAGGCCCCCAAAGGGAAAGATGTACATTGCATCTCCTACAAGAGATACACCGCCCCTGCAGCTCAGCCACTGAAAACCCGTTATCACGCCGAACTCTTCCTTCTCTCTACTGCACTTTTGTTCAAAACGGCCCATCCCAACTCCCTTCTTCTCTGTACAATAACGTTCCTCTCTTTTGTTTGCCGGATTTGCCTATGGTTTTGCTCTGGCTTGCTTGCCCTGGATTGAAATTCTCTGCTACTCCCAAATAAACCCATTTTTGCTGTTATAGTGACCGGCAGTTTTATTTCTAAGGTTAATGCCCTGACCGGCAACAACCCACTAGAGCTGAACAGCAGCAGCCCCTTCACTTGGGCAGGAGCCTGGAGCTGCCTTCAAGCTCGCCACAGTCCCCACTACTTCCTGTTACCTCCCAGTACTTAGGCCAAGCCTCTGTTGCCATTTCTTGTTGCTCTAGGGCTGTTAATTTGCTTCTAGTGGAGCCCTGGTAGATGGAAATCTTTCTAATAATCATGTTTCTATCAAAATGGGAAAATGAAAGTCCCAGAACTGTCCCTTGCCCCAGATTATCTCCCCCTTCAGGGTCTCGATGTCAAAAAACGCAAGCCCTGCAGTTAAGTTTTCCCCTGTGCCAAATGGCCCTTTGAAAGGTGTGTAAGGTGAGTGAGAGCTGTGATCTGGAGTCCCGCAGGCTCTACCCCAACCCTGCCCACGCCTGTTTGAACTCATCTGTAAAATGGAGTAGGATCAGCCCTTTTACCCTAGGTTGACTGTGTACAACATATGGCATTTAGTGTGCTGGTCACTCCAGGTTGGCGACTGAAATGGAAACGGTTTGAACTGATAAAAAGCATTGTGGGTGGTGGGAGTGTGAAGTGAAAGACTGGATTCCTGAGTGGGGCTAAAGCAATGGCTGGGGAGGAAACAAGCAAAGGGAAAAAGTACTGACTTAGAGGAGATACGAGTTCGGTTACACCCATTCCCACCCTCACTCTCCCACCTCTGCAATGAGAAAATCCCGCCAGGATGTACAAGACCTCACTGTACCCAGGGTTCTGTTACCAAGACTGGGTTCTGGTGGTGGCTTGAGCAAGCATTACCTTGTGTGACTTTGTCTCCCCCTCTATAAGATGAGGCTAGAAATGGCCCAACAGTTACTGCGGTCGTGAAGATGAAGTGAGAAATGTACGTGAAAGCACTTTGGAATCTGCAAAGCACTATATGCAGTTAGGAGTTTTCCAGCCTCTTTACAAAAAGTTTTTCTTCCAAACTCTGTCCAAGGGCTTTAAAGCTTATCAAGGCTAAGACCCTCCCCTCAGTTTCGCAATGCCGCCCCTTCCTACACACCAAAGCCCGCGCCGCGTCAGGAGTCTTTTTTTTTTTTTTCCTCCCCTAGCGAAGGCGGGGACTTGGGTGGTGTTGGCAGCCGGCGACGCCGGCCGCGCCTGGCCAGTCCCGCAACGGCCGCGGTGGGTGTGCCCCACAGGGTGTGCGCCCCGGGCCCAGGCCCAGCTCGCCGGCGAGAGGGCGCCCGAGGGTGTGCGCGCCGCGGGCGACCGGAGTGCGCCAGCCCGGGGGTGCGCGCCCCGGACGGGGACAGTGCACCCGGAGGCTGCGTGCGCCCCGAAGCCGGGGTGTGCGCCGGCCCCAGGCACGGCCCGCCGCTTCCCTCCCGACTTCTGCGGCGCGCCAAGGTAAGGCGCTCTGCGACACCAGCCCGCGCGGCGCGGTGAGTGGGGCGTACCAGCACCCTGCCCCGCGCGACCCGGGTCTTGGCCCCGGCCAGTCTTCTCCGCCTCCGCCGCCCGCCTCGCCCCCTCCCCGCGCCGCGTCCCCGGCTCCCCTTAAGACAGAGGCTGCGGCAGCCTGGGCCGCCCCGGCGCCCCTGTCTGGGGTTGGCGACAGCGCGGGGAGGGGGCTGCCGGGGCTGCGCGGGCTGCGCGGGCTACCCAGCGGCGGGAGCCGCTACCATTCCGCCCCGACCCGCTCCCCGAGTCCCTGTGCTGGGGAGGGAAGAGACCAGTGGGGAGGGGGAGGCCGCGGTGTCCTTGCGGCTCCGGTGGTGCAGCCCCCGCCCAGTGCTTCCCAGCGGGGCGCTGCGCTGCGGTCCGGGATGCAGATTGCGGGACTGGGCGCCCTGCGCCGGCTCCCAGGACGACCCGGAATCGAGCTCTTAGTCTCCTGTCTTTCGCAAAAGCCGGCCCCCAGTGTCTATCCTGGTATCCCTCGGCTCCTAGCTGAACTTTCCAGGGCTCGCGTTGGGCCACGACCTTGGATGGGGGCAGCGGGGCCGCCCTGGGGAGCCGCGTGCGCTGGCAGCCTCGGGCACTTCCGTTGAGCCTGCCTCTTGGTGAGATTCCCACCTTCTCATCTCTCCCTTAAGGTCAGACCTTTGACCCCAAGTACTTTGTCCCTGCAGAGTGGCCAGTTACTTAGCCTGGGAGTTGAAAAGTAGAGTCTCGTCGCCCCTACACCAGGTCTAAATAAGCCCTTGCCCTGAGCCTCTGCCAAGGCTGCAACAATGGGCGGTTTCAGTTCTCAAGAGACCTAGGGTGCAGGCCTGGGGGCCAGGAAGAAGCATTTTCCAGGAGACGGAGGAGGAGATTCCCCCCTTCCTGAGGATGACCCCCTGAAGCTTGGGCAAAGTATTGAACAAGTAGCATCAGGGGAGGGGCAGATGCAGACAATGACCAGGTTGAGGCCTGGGGACAAAGCATCTTGAATTAAACACACAACCCGCCTGGGTAAAACCAAATGTGGGTTCTTAGGAACCTTTCAAGACATGACACAGAAGAACACAGAGCTACACTTGGAATAGCAGCAGAGTGCACTCTGATATGCCTTTTCAATTCCAGTCTTCCTGCCCCGTGTCTGAAACTCTGCCTGCTGGACCATAATGTGAGTTCTGGGGAACGAGAAAGGACAGAGAATGAGGGATGGCTAAGGGTGCATTTGGTCAACAAATACTTGCTGTCTGCAGGCACCAGGCAAGGTAGCGGGATAGAGAAATGAAGAAAACACGCACTATCTGGCCGCATGGAGTGTGCAGTCCAGTGGCCAAGACCTACATGGATCAAATCACGCAAATACAGAATTACAAGCGGTGCTGACTTCTTTTGAAAGGGAGGGATAAGGTACTGTGAAATTCTGTGATAGGCACCGTAGTCGCTCCGTTGGAAGGCTGGTAGGAGTTAAGCAGTTGAAGAGGATTGAACGAGCCTTCTAGTCAGAAGGAACAGCACGGGAGAGGACTCCGAGGCAAGCAGCAGAGACCATTAGAGGGACTGAAAAACTGTATCAAGCGATGACCAGGGGCCCAAATGGCATGCCACTGCCTGGGCCAATCAGTAGATCCATAGTTTCCTTTCTCAGCCATGATAATGGACAGTCGGAGCCCCCCCCCCCCCCCCGCCCTTGGTGGAGTGGCTTATCTTAAGACTTTTAAAGCTAGAATGAACTCATTGCCTATAATGTAAAATTCTTTAGGATGGCTTACATGGCATTTGCTAATCTGAGTCCCACCTTTCCAGCCCCGTTTCTGGTTCTCCCACTCCCCCATCTCCTGACCACCATACCCCGCTCCGTGAGCACCCTCTATGTTTTACTCATGGCTACACTTCAGGCAGTTCCTGGAACACACGTTGTTTTTGCACATGCTATCCTTTGTCTAAAATATTCTCCCTACTTGTGCACCCAGTGAATGCACACCCAGCTTTCAACGTCAACATGACACTTAAGTTTTCCTCCACCACCACCGCCACCACCGCCGCCGCCATCCTGTAAGGCCTTTCCTGACCAGAGTCCAATGCTGCCTTCTCTGTTTCCGAAGCTCCCTGGACATGTTTCTGTCCAGGGAACATCAACTGCACTGAGCATCACAAAAACATATTTCTTTTTCCTCCTGTTCTATTTGTGTCTCAAGTACCCAGCACAGAGAAGGGGACACTGAAGGTGCTCAATAAATGCTTATTGGATGAAAACGGTCCAGGCTGGTATTTCTTAACTTTTTGGGGGGGAGGGAGGGAGTGTTACATCTATCCTGGAGATTCTGATAAAATTGTGGACACCATACTTTCCTCCAAGTGCATATAATCTCCTGTCACCCACTGACCCCATTTTCAGAACTTTGGACTTTAAGTTTACAGGAAGCAGAGGCCCAGTGAGGTGCAGTAACTCCAGCTGGTTAACAGCATGCTGCACCCCCCCAACCTCCACCACCTCCCAGCCCCCAGCTCCTGACTCCGGGGCTCCTTCCAGCTCTCTCTGCATCTCCAAGCCAAGTAGCCTCCTTTCATCCCTGGCACCTTGTGAAGGCCACTGCTTATGGCTGGAAGATGGATATTTTGGTTTTGCTTCAGTTCAGTAGCAGCCTAAGGTGTGACAGGGAGAAAAATCTTACTATGGGCAGAGTTGACAATTAGGAAGACAGATGGGCCATCTCCCTGACCTGTTTGCGTCAATGTTATTACATCTGTTTTAGTTGGAGGATGGTCACGTGTGCTTCACAGTCATCTTCTGGGCCCTGGATTGAGTTGTGTCGGCCAGGTTTGGCAACACTCTGGATCCAGGGCCCAGCTCTTGGTCTTGTCAAAGGCTTCTTCCCTATAGGGCAGGCTCTGGGGATGGATGAAGTGAATGGGGTTCTTGCTTCCCACCCTTGGAACTCTGGCCTGCCTGCCTCCTGCTTTCTGGATATCAGATGGTCAACCACTTTGTGCTATTCTGTAGTAGTTTGTGGGACGAGGCGTGGGCTTGGAGCCTAGGGCATACGGGGATTGGAGCCTAGATCTGCTGCCCACCGGCTGTGTGATTTACAGCTAGACCCCTAACCTCTCTGTGCCTCAGCATGCTAATTCCCCAGACCCAGAGTTTAGATGAAGATAGGCCTTCTGTGAATGGTTTCCAGTCTACATGGATAATATTTCAAAGTAGGATTAAAGGAAAGATAAGGGGCCCTCCTGCTAACAATAGGCCTGTCGCAGTTTCCTGGATAAAATAAGTGCTGCCCCAAGATTTCAAGGAGATGGTTAATGTGATATGCAGGCAGTTATAGATTGGTGGTGTCTGAGAAGCTGGCTGAATGTTCCTTCTCCAAGGGAAAGAAGTGTATTTTCAAAAGGAATGTCTCACTGTCTCGTCTGGGCCCTGGGGCCTGGGCCCTGCCCTGTACGCAGCTTTCTGGGGACACAGGCTTTGTGGGAGAACACATGAATTCCCATCTCCCCTCCCCCCATTATTTTTCCCCCAAAGTGGGGAAATTGTTGGCTGGATTTATTTATATTTTTAATGTCGCTGTGGCTCCCCGCCCCCTCTTTCTGTGGAAGCATCCTTTGTTGTCTCCTTTGGTATGTATTAATAGTTTGCTGACGTCAAGTGACAAGGGGGCACACAAATATGGCACTGGGGAGAACTGGCTCCACGCAAAGATGCAGCCTTTGGTGTCGATTCCCCTCCACGGCCTGGTTTTTGCGCAGAAGCCAGAGATGCCAGCTCTCAGTGAAATCGATTTTGGTTTTCCTTAGCGGGATACCAGGCGGCAGGGCTGAGTGTTTCCTTGCCCATCTCACCATACCACTTCCTTCTGCCTAGCCTCCTACTCCTGGGGAAGGGCTTCAAAGACGAGGAATGTCAACTTGGGTGGTGGCCGAATACAACCTAGTG
Source organism: Eumetopias jubatus (assembly GCF_037043125.1). NCBI lineage: Eukaryota > Metazoa > Chordata > Mammalia > Carnivora > Otariidae > Eumetopias > Eumetopias jubatus. Next base: position 56,447,668 of record NW_028274810.1, read on the forward strand.
TGGTCAGGGCCTAGGCATTTATTTGGCATGATACTGATACTGATACTGAGTGTGTGGGGAGGAGGGACATTTTATCAGGAATGTTTGAGTTTTGTAAGAAATTGTTTTCATGTGTCATTTGTATGATTTAAATAAATAAATAATAGAGGCCATCACCCCTCTGCTCCTCAAAAAAAAAAAAAAAAAAGGGAGGAGGGCGAGGGAGGGGCCATGGCTTCACCACGTGCTAGCCCCATGAGCCTGAGCAAATGCCTGGGGTTTACTGAACTTCATTCAGCTTTCTCATCTGATAAACGCTACTCTTAGTGCTGACTTAAGGCTCTTCGGATGCTGAAAACAGAGACTCCCTAAAGCTGATTCCAATGAAGAGGGGGAGGAGCAGTGAAATGCAGCCGTGATATTTACCAACAGGCCTGAAAGGGTGGAGGCAGGCCTCGAGGCAGGGTGGAGAAGGTTCTGAGTTCCAGGCTATTCCACCAGCAGAGCCTGTGCCATGGGGTCAACTCTGCACCTGCCCGCGCCAGCCCTCGTCCTTCTACCACAGGAACCTCTCTCCTTTGTCACTCAGTACAAGTGCCAGAGAGGATCCTGTTGTGTGAGCTCAGTTCTCTGGACGCTGAGGCTCTCTCTCCAGGCCATGTCTTGGCTGGGCTCTGGCCAGCCTGGGCATGGGTTGCTGCCGGGGCAGACATCCTCCCTGGGCCAATCAGATGGGAGAGGGGAGCAGAGGAGGGTCATGTGTACAGAACGAGACCTTTTGTGGCAGGAAGGGCTGTGGGTGGAGATTCCTCGAGAAAGACATGAGCTGGAACTCTGGGATATGCCCAGTACAAATACTGACTTAACTGGAAGGACCTAACAGAGATTCTTAACTTGGAGTTAACCACCCCAAAGAGCTCACGTGTAGAATTCAGTTTGTGAATGTGGTTGGGAGAATAAAATAACATCTTTACTTAGCATTTTCTTTGAATTTTCTTTAGCATTTACTATGAATGTAGGCAACAAACCATGGTGTATTTGCAGTATCTGGGAGGTTGTCACCAGTAGAAATCACAAATCTTTTCATATCTCATTTTAGCTGCTGCAGATAAACTTGAACTATGATTTATGCCCATTGCAGCTTTGAAATTGCAGTCGTTATAACACCGGTGCTAAAGCTTGTTATTTAATGCGTTAATAAAGAATGTATATTGCTATATTACACATTCATTTTTTAAAAAATTTAATAATTATATTTCAATGTAATTGGCATTCTTTGTAGTCAAGCTATGCATTTTATTTTATGTATTTGAAAATGCTCCAAGAAAGGGTCCATTGGCTTCATCAGTCCACTAAAGGGGTCCGTGGCACAAAAAGGGTTAAGACCCTCTGACAGGAAGTTCCCACTTTCCCACCCTTCCTCACCCTAATCTTTCATATACTCATGTGTGTATACTATACTGTCTATATATATATATATATATACACACACACACATATATACTGTCTAATTAGTGCAAGACATTCTTGAGCAGTAGTAAATTTCATTTACTAGTTTGGCAAATTTGCAAGAGCGCATAATTTGTAGTTTGGGTAGAAGGTTTTGATGTATTTCCAGAAGTTAATTTACAAATTGCAGGCACACATGGGCAACTGGTTAGGTGATTCCTATCAGCCTACAAACCCAGCAGCCCATACATCGATTGCTTGGTCCATCCCATGCAAAGCAGTCCATTGAAACAACCACAGACTGGACAATTGTGTTCTTGAGAGGTTAAGGAGCTTGCGTAGGTAGCTAAGACTAATCGATGAATCACTTGATCAAATGCAAGCTGGAATCTAGGAAGGAGGAGGAGCGCTGGGAGAAGAGGCTTTGAAGTGGGCTCTGAAATGGAGGGAATGCCAAGGAAGCAGACAGGAGGAAGGAGGGAGTCAGTGAGGATGTGGGGGGACTGGCCAGATGTCGATTTTGAGGAGGAAGCCTGGAGAGAGGACAGCCTGATGGAGCACGTTAGAATAGTGGTTGGTGTTTTGCTATCGTTTACTGAATGCCTGACAGGTGCCAGACCCGCGCCAAGCCCTTTCAATATGGCAGTTCTTCAGTCTTTACCAACTGCCCAGTAAGGTGTGACTATTATTATTCCATTGTATTGGGTGAGTAAAATGAGGCTCTGAGAGGTTAAATACTTGCTGTCGCTCACAGAGGGATTAAGTGGGTGGAGCCAGGAGCTCAGCCCAGATTTGGCTAATTCCAGAACCCAGTGCTCTTAAAAATCACTAATACACCACAACCACAGAAGAGTCTGTTTGGAAAAAAACTATGGCTGCCATTTTGCTTCAGTAAGAAAGTGCTTACTGTCCATCCCTGTCTTCCCCATCCTTCTCGCCAGCCTTTTGCCGGTTCTCACCCCTCCTCCCTTCCCCCTCTCTACCCTTACTCCTCTCCCAGGCGCCTGCGCTACATTAGTGGGGGGCGGGGTAAGACTCGAGAGCAGAAGCTGTAAGGCCAAGCGGAACCGGGTTCTCACCCCAGCTCTGCCGCCTGGCTAAGACCAGGCCAAGCCTCAGTTTGTATCTGTGAAATGGAGGTAATGATGCCTCCTTCTTAAATTTGCATGCGTTCTCTCTGGTGCTTCAGTGCTATTTTGGATAGTTCTTTCCAGTTGGGTGTCTCCAGCCTCTGTTTACACGGGGTGATGGCCCCTATATCCTAGGCTTCCCTAGGAGGGCTTCCCTGAACCCCTCAAACCTGGCCTGTGGGCAGCAGGTGTCACTCCTTGTAGGGTCAGCTCTGGCCTCCGGGGAGAATTCATGAGCATTACTTGTGAGGCTGTCCCCTCTGTCTCTAAGCTCTCTCCCCCCATCCCAGGGCTCAGTGCAGCATCTGGCCTGGAGTCTTGTTCAGGAGAACCTTGGATCAAAGCAAATGAACGGTGTCCTTTGATTCCCTTTGCAGGACCATTCTTGGCACCTGTTCTAGGTCCCATCACCTGGAGCTTGTCTCTACGAAACCTCACTGGTTACCTAGACCACCCCTCTCATCTTATAGACGTGGACCAGCGAGGGCAGGTGTCAAGCTCTGGTGGCACAGGGAGTGAGCTGGGGAGAGAACCCAGGCCTCTTGCACTTGCTCACCTCCTGGCCCTGACACTAACACTGAACGTGTTTCTCTGCCACACTGTTAAGCAGGCTGCTATTCTGGGGTGAGGGGACGTGCGTGGAGCACCTCCGTGGAGCACCTGAAATTACATTCTTGTGCAGTTGCTTACTTGCCCCACCCTTTTTTTTTTTTTTGAGATTTTATTTATTATTTATTTGACAGAGAGAGACACAGCGAGAGAGGGAACACAAGCAGGGGGAGTGAGAGAGGGAGAAGCAGGCTTCCCATTGAGCAGGGAGCCTGATGCGGGGCTTGATCCCAGGACCCTGGGACCATGACCTGAGCTGAAGGCAGACGCTTAACTGACTGAGCCACCCAGGCGCCCCTACTTGCCCCACTCTTGTGCCTGCCTCAGGGCTGGCCTTCTCTGATCTAATCTTCTCTTGCATTCTACCCCCAAGTCCTCGGCTTTGCCAGCTGCTGAATGGAGCCTGTGTCAGCCAGGCCTGTGGGTGGCCACCTTCGGGGGATGCCTGGTGGTGCCCAAAGACTCCTGCCCTGAGAATTCCGCCCACTGGCAGGACTGAGGCCTGAAATTCCTGGCATTCAGAGTCATTCCTTTGGATGACTTTGTCTTCTCTAGAGAGCTATTGTTAAAACGCTAACATGTTGCCCTGAAGGGGGAGCCTCCTAGCTCAGCACTGTGGCCCAGCGTGGAAGAGGGCAATGCCTGGGGCTTTGGTGAAGCCACACCACCTCCCTGTCCCTCCGCTTCTTAGCTGTGAAATGGGGATAATGCGAGATTGCATTATAGTGTTACCCCAAGGATGAAAGGAGATAGTGCACATACAGTGCTGGACACGTAATAAATACTCAATAAAATCAGCTTCTTTTTTTTTTTCTTTCTAAGGCAGATTATTTGGTCCGTTCTCTCGCTGAAGTCCTGGTTCTTATTAGTTTGTGTATGTGTGTGTGTTTTAAGTATTTCGTTTATTTAAGTAATGTGGTCTCCTTTTAAAATTTTTTTTCTCCTTTCTAATTATAAAATGGTTTTGAACTTACTTTATTTTCTTGTCTTTAAACTAGGGTAAAAGATCCTGTCTTATTGGTTCATTGAGAATTTATTGAGCTAAAGTACCTGGGGATGCCAGGCGTGCCGGGGCTCTCAGTGAGAGCCTAGTGATATTCTGAGTTACCCTGGAGGTGGGGATTGAAAGCACCTGGGGCTTGGGGGGAGGTTCTCGGTGGGTCACTGGGGAGGAGATGGAAGACAAAGAAGGAAGAGAAGGGGGAAGCAGGGGGGGACCCTGCTCCTCCATCCCGGCCGTTTGAACCTGGAGTCTGGGTCAGAGGGGACCTGGGAATACTGTCCCAGCTCTGGAGGAGGGTGGATCCTGCGATCTTTCCCCAGATCTTTGGCCTTCTAGGCCTGTTCTCGGAGGTTCTGAATCCCCTGGAGGAATGGCATTCTTGGCCTTCCCTCCCCCCCGCCCCGCCCCACCCCACCCCAGCTTGACCTTGGTGGAGTGGTGGTGAGCAGACAAGTTTTCCTTACCCCATTGGTCTCCCATTGGGTGTCAGTGGGTCCTGTAAATTGCTCCTTTGAGAGCAGTTAGGCTTTTGAGAACATCAGCCCCGGCCAGATTCTCTGCAGTTTCTCCTGAGACAAAGACAGTTCTCTTCAGCCTGGGTCTGGGAGAGGGTCTAGGAGCAGGAGCATCCTGGCCCAGCCTCCTGGCCTGTGAATGAGGGGCAGCGTCACAGGAGTTTTCTAGCAGGCCCCAGAGCAGAGAGCCTCACTTCCAGGGCTCTCTGCGAGAGGATCCTCCCCTCCTCCTTGTCTTCCCTGGGCAGTGAGAATTGTGGTCAGCCCTTCTCCTCACACTGGCCTGCTGTGAGCTTCTCCAGTGTACCTTCCTGCCAGCCTCTGGGCAAGGCTCATCCCCATCGTCGTCCATCATAACCAAAGTCACCCTTCCAAAGCAGGGTCTGACTGACACAGAAAATCACTCTCCCTTAGTCCAGAGACCAGGAGCAAAGAGCAGAGGTGAATACTGGTTCCTGGGACCTTGAAACCAAGCAGCAACCTGCCACTCAGGTGGGGAGGGAGGGTGAAGGGGATACAGCTGGAGCCTTCCCATGTATCTGCTTTTGGGCTGCAAAGGAGCCAGCATCCATTTCAGGCCACGAGTGGGGCTTGGAACCGTGCAGTTCATTACACCTCACATTTGTTGATTGCCTGTGGGCTGTTACTATCCCTTCTTTCCTCCTTCCCTCTCTCCTCCCTCTCTCCTCCCTCCCTCCCTCCCTCCTTCCTTCCTGCCTTCTAGTAAATACCCGCTAATCACTTACACTGGGCCAGGGAGTGTGCTAGGCAGGGAGCTTACAGCACGATAGAGGAAACAAAGAATCACATAGCTAATTACACACAGTTTGATGAGTGCATCTGACAGATGTTCTTACAGGGTGCGATGGGGGTGCAGAAGCGGGGGCAGAGGGACCCGTTCTGACTGGTGTGTGGAGAAGAGACGACGACGCTGGTAGCTAAAACTGTCTTGTGGGTTGAGTCGGAGCTACCAGATGGAGAAGGAAGCAGGAGGATGCCAGAGAACGGAAGCAGACGGAGGTGTAGAAGATGGTGTAGGAGATGGGCAGAGCCACAGGGTATACGAAAAGCTCAGGGTGATCACTTATTCACTGAGTTTTGGTTTTTCCTCCTGTAAAATGAGGATAATGGTAACCAAAGTCATAGCTGGCACACACACACACACACACACACACACAAACATCCTTCCTTTTTACCAATTTATGACCTACCAGCCAGACTTAAACGTGCGGAAATAAAGACAATGAGGGGCAGAAGGCAAGGAGTGCCAAAATCAGTGGAAATACGATGGAGGGGAAATAGCGTTTGGAAGAAAGCCTTGGAGGATTGGCAATATTAACTGGGGTTAATACTTAGGATTAGGAAGAGTTGGTACAATTTAAGCGGATCCTCGAAGGATGGGACAGACTCTGGTAGAGAAGACAGAAAAGGGTGTCTGAAAGGTTGATACAGTGTGAGCCCAGGCACAGAGGTGCTCAGGCACAGGGTGAGGCTGTGAGGGGCAGAGGAGCTGAGGACCGGCCTGCAAGGGTGGCCTGAGATCACTTCAGTGCCTAACTGGTGGGCTGGTGGGCAGCACTGGGTTTGCACGTGGGTTTTATTTATCCCCAGTATTTAAAAAAAGAAAGAAGATTTAGGTAAACATGTAAAAATCAGATTTTACATAAATCCACATGCTTGTTTCTTTTGGAAAAAGTCAGGTCTGGCCACACCAGCCCTGAATTAAGTGAGTTGGTGACATTCGGGTGATCGCGGCTGTCCAGAGTTGCAGGCTGATATCCCACTGGCCAACTAGCTTGCCCGGTCTCTCCACCATGCAGCTCACTCTCAAGTTCATACAGTGTGTTCAGAAAGCTCCTACTGAAGTGCTAATTCATTACAAAGGAAGGGAAAGAAAATTCTAAACCATTAACTTTGTAATTCCTTCATCAGATGAGGGAATGAATTTTACTGCCTGGGAAAATTTTAATTATGGAGTAGCAGTTAGGTGGGGGCAACGGAATGCTTCATGCACGATGGCTTGGTAGGGGAAACTGTCAGAAGTGAAGCATGGGAGGAGACACCTGAAAAGAGATGTTGGGGCCCTGCGGTGAGTCATTTTGACCACTTCACTCAGCCATGGCATCTGGTGTCTTTGCTGGAAGGACCAAAACACCTGTCCTTGGCAAATATTTATCGCATTGTAGATGCTACTACCTTACTTTATTAACCTTTTAAGCTTAAAAAATTGGACTCTTGAAGGACAAGGTGAAATTTGTGTGTTTTTTTAATTAATAAAGAAACTAATGAAAAAGAGAACTTTTTTCCATTTTTAAAATAATTTTTACAGTGTGTGTGAGAGAGAGAGTGGGTGGTCTTTGCAATTTGAAAGGTTCAATAAACCCTACTGGGAAATTTTTTATTAAAAATTATTTAAAAAAATCATGCCAGTGAGTGGCAAACATTTACAATAATGCAGAAACATATGAAAGAGAAAACTATGAACTGTTAAGAACTGATGATTAAGAGGGTGCCTGCCTGGGTCAGTCAGTAGAGTATCTGACTCTTGATCTCAGGGTTGTGAGTTCAAGCCCCGCGTTGGGCGTGGAGCCTACTTAAAAAAAAAAAAAAAAAAAAAAGGATGGGGCACCTGGGTGGCTCAGTCAGTTAAGCGTCTGCCTTCTGCTCAAGTCATGGTTGCAGGGTCCTGAGATCAAGCCCCACATCAGGCTCTCTGCTCAGCGGGGAGCCTGCTTCTCCCTCTCCCTCTACCTGCCGCTCCCCCTGCTTGTGCTCTCTCTCTCTCAAATAAATAAATAAAATCGTTAAAAAAAAAAAAGAATTGGTAGGGTATATGGGATAGTTTAGGGTGTATTATTCTAGACGTGGCACTACACATCTATGAGATGTAATTATATCCTTATATAGATCTAGGTATCTATCTATCTATCTGTATAGAATTTTTTTTTAGTAAAAATGAGGGTTTACATACTATTCTGCTGTTTTTCTCCTAATGTTCTGTCTTGAATATTGAAGGTCATTACATCACCTCTATGCCAATGTAAAGAGAGTCTGTGATGGAAGACACTGCCAGGTAGAAAGTGCCTGTTTTGAATCTCCACTGTGTCCCCCTCAGCCTCAGTTTACTCCTCTATAAAATGGGGACAACGATTCCTTCCTTCAAAGGTTTAAATGAGGGTTAAATACAATGCAAAGTGTGCTCAGCACAGCTTCTTGGATAGTGGGTGACCCCCTGCACCGCTGAGAATAAGTAAACCCTACTTCCATCTTTCTTTCTTAGGCTAGAATTGGGGGGGGGGTGTCAATTACGGTTTTTCACAGTGGAATTTAAAATTCTTTTTTCAGAGCTGAGTAACATTAAAATCTCAAGCAGTTCATTAACAGATGCATTCAGGTTTTGTGTAGGACATTTTCTCTGGCCTCACTTTTATTTATTCAGCTGCAGGAAAATTCCTGAAGCCAGGTATGTGGATTGGAAGGTATGTCTGATAGGGAAGCTGTGACCTGTGCCTGCCCTTTGTGGGGGCGCCCTCTTGCGGGGGGGGGGGGAGGAAATCCGCCCTTCCAGTACGGGGGTGGGGATTCAGGTCTTGTCTTTGGAGGCATCCCCTTCCCGCTACCTACTTTTCCTTCTTCACTTCTCTCCTTCCCCTTCTGGTTCTAAACTACACCCACGCTATGTCCCCACTTCCTCCCTATAGTCTCCCCCAACACCTTTTACTTGTGTAGACCCCAACCCTAGATTAAACTTTACTCTCCCATTCCTTTGATGCTGCCTTGGGACTGAGGGATTCATTTTTAAACCCATGCCCTTTGACCTCTGCTGCTGCTTGGCGTCCCTCATGTTTATCTGCGTTGTCTCTCGTGGGGCCTCCCTCTTAGTCCGTGGTCTGTTTCCTGCCTTACTGGGAAGGTGGAAGTCATGTGGCTTGAACTCTCACTCCCGCCTCATCATTTCTCCGCATCTTTGCTCTCCTCTCCCTTGCCAGAGCCCAGCCTTACTTAGCCTCTCTGGGCCTCCTTTCTTCATTGCACAGTAAGACTAATAAAATCGCCTTGCAGCTCTGGTTGCGGGGCAGATGGAATTCAACTCTGCTGCCTGTGTTAGCAGCGCCTGGAGTACGTGTCGGCGCTTATACCCCTCCTCCTTCTTGCGTCTCAGTCCGTTCCCCCTCCTGGCTTCTCCCCCTTGGCCTGCAGACACGCCCACCTTCCTCGGAGCCTACCTTGCACTTCTTTGAGCTTGCTGCCCATTTCTCTCCTGAATTCCACTGAAGCAACAAAGTGTAGCCCCACCTCCTGCTTCTACCATCTTGTCAACCCCTGGCATCTTCCCTTGTCCTCTGAAACTGAGCCCAGGCTCCCTGGTTTCCTCAAGATATACCCATTTTGGGTTTCTGGGCTGCGAGCCACCCTGGTTTTTCTTCCCCATCGGCTCCCCACATGTGACTTACTTCAAGAGTTTTCCTTACCCTCCTCCTCTGCTCACTCTTGCTCCCCACCCCCCAGTCCCCACACGCGTCTGCCCCTCTAATCTTCAGGTCTCCCCCGCCCCGTCTTGGGCCCCCTTGTTCCACTGTCTGCTGGGCCACACTCTCCGGGTGAACCTCTCTCTGTGGGTGAACCCCTAGTCGGGCCCTCAGCAGGCCCAAGGATGAACACCCATCCCCCTACTCCCAAATCTCTTTTCCCTCCGGATCTTCCTAATTCACTGCTTGTCCCCAGCGCTCTAGTTACCCAGATTGGAAACGCCGGGGCTGCCAACACCTCCCTGTCTTCCCTGATCCCGTGCCTGTACAGAGTGAGCGTTCAGCAAACAAATGGAAACCAATGGATCCCCCAGGTTGCCGAGTCCTGCCATTTTCTTTCTTTCTCACTCATCCCCTTTCAATTCCTACTGCATATAAACATTTTAGATACTTCATCCCAATGAATCTGTACAACCGGTAAGGAGAAAATTGTGTTTTTCCTGTCTTACACATGTGTAGACACCATGGCTTGCGGGGGGTGGTTTAGGGAACTTGCTAAACACACAACTGGTAAGTGGCAGAGCTGGGATTCAAACTTGCACCCACCTTCCTCCAAATCCACATTCTTCTTCTTCTTTTTTTTAAAGATTTATTTATTTATGTATGTATTTGAGAGAGAGAGAGAGAGAGAGCACAAGTTGGGGTGGAGGGGCAGAGGGAGAAGGAGAAGTAGACTCCCCACTGAGCAGGGAGCCCAACAGGGGGCTCGATCCGATCATGACCTGAGCTGAAAGCAGACGCCTAACCGACTGAGCCACCCGGGTGCCCGCCAAGTCCACATCCTTAATCTTTATGCTCTCCTCCCTCTAGCAGTTCCAGTAGCAGGCTATGCTGTAAGCACTGAGTAAGCCCTGCAGGCTAAATACCATGTGTGTAGATGGACACCTTCTTCTGTGGCTAGACTGCTAAGTGTGTTGCTGTTCTGTTTATCCTGCTGTTACCCCAGCTCATCGCTGGTTTACTTCAGGGTCTGTGCCTTGACCCTTGGTGTTAACGCTTGGAAGCAAGTCCCTGCTGTGAAATGCAAGGGCCTAGAAGTAGGAATAGGAACATCTCTTCAGATAGGGCATATGTTTCCCTTTCTCTGGGTCTTAATCTCCCCATCTGTACAATGAGAGAGTTGGGCCAGTTAATTACAAGAGCCTGTCTAGCTCTTATGCTCCGTGAATCGGTTTCATGGTTCTGCTTCCCGCTACCCACTGTGTGCTTGCTCAGCACACAGTAGGTACTGCTGGGCAATGCCCAGAGAGCAGAAGATGCATCGCCCTGGCTGTCATGAGATGACAGAGTTATTCTGGGAGACAAAGCAAACATTCAGGAACCTGCCAACAATGTAAGGCATTATGTAATTATGCCTGCGATCTCAGGTTATATACATTTGTGATGGTTCAATAAAGGAGAAGAAAAGCTGCTGCTCTCTTAAAAGAAAAAAAATACATAAAAGGAGCAGTTAGTGAAAGGCATCCAGTCAGGCCAGACTTCTCGTCAGACCCGCCACACTCTTCCCTCTCAAAATCATTTGTTCATTCTGTAAATACTTACTGTCCACTAATGGGCCAGGTCTGGGGACACTGCCCCCGAACACTACACCTCTCCCACTCTCTCACTGCCGCCGGAGTTGTATCCGACACCCAGCTTTCGTCTGGTTCCTGCCCTGCTGAAGAACCTTCGATGCTTTCCTGCTCTCGGCAGAATCAATGAGGTGACCTCCGGCCCCGCCTTCCCCATTCTCTGCCCCCGCCCTGCAATCTGGGCCTGGTTTGCTGGCCATTCCCCAAGCCCCTCATACATATCTTCATGTCTGAGCTAGAGGGCTCCTTCCTTGGTGGGCCTGGCAGGCTTGTATTCATCCTTCAAAGCCCAGCTCAAATACCACGACTGCAATCGGCTTGCAGTCCCCCGTAATGCCTTTGCCCACCTCTGGGACACCACCTGGGCTTGTTTAGGTCTCTGCCTCCCATTTTGGATTGTGAGTTCCTTAAGGGATCTTTATTACCTGTCTTATTCATCCGTGGATCCCCAGAACCTAGCCCTGTGCCTGAACAATGATTTCTGATGAATAGCTGACCTAACACCATCTGTAGAGGCCCATCCCTGAACAGCAAGGCTCCCCTTGCTTCCCTCAAGCTGCTGGGCTCTTTCACTTCATGTCTTGGCCCCCACCCCCACGCCCCCGGCCCCGTGAAGGTGACAGGATGATTGAGGAGGCATCACTGTCTCGTCTCCAAACATTAGTGGGGAGGGAGACTCAGCCAGAAAGGGCCTCACTTTGGCCCTGGAGGGGCTTTTAGCAGCGGTGTAGGTGGAAACCACCGTGGCCAGTGGGCTGTGGTGAAGGAGGCATTGTGTTGGGCTTGGCTGGCGGGGGTTCTGTGCTCCAGAGCACAAGTGGGTAAGGATGTCGGGCGGGCCGGCTCCGAGCTGCACACACCCGCCGCGGGGCTGGGCATAAAACGCCTTCTGCCCCGGGAAGAAAAGGAGGCTTTGTGTGGTCTGGCTGCACTCCAAGGGAAATACTCCTGTTGTTCTTCTATTTTAAACTGCTCCCTTTTTAAAGAAGGAAAGTCCAGAAGTGAAAATCTCTCTCCCACTCCAACACATCCTGCCCACCAATTTCAAATCAGTCGCTGCCTTGAAAGTATTAATGAATCTATTAATCCATCAATTCATTCACTCGATGACTAGAGCTTTAAGGAGCACTGCTATGGGTCGGCCCTGTACGAGGCACCAGGGAGATCATCCTTATCCGTTTTAGACCCCATTCCTGATCGCTGCGTGTCCACATCCTTGTGGAACATGGCCCCACTCCTTCTCTCAGGCCTGACGTCCCCCTAGGGTTCAGTATTCCCACTTCAAGGGCTCCATTCGCCCCTGCCTGTTCTCCGCCTCTGCAGCCCAGTCCTGCAGCTCCTTGCAGAGCCCTGAGTTACAGCCCACCACCCTTTCCCTGACTCAGCCCTTGCAGACAAGCATGGACAGAAGCATGCCACAGCCTGGGAGGTTAGAAACTTAGGCAGGAAGACCTAAATTCAACCCGAGCTCTACCATTCACTTTCTTTGTGACTTGGACCCAGTGATGAAAGCTCTCTGGGCTTTGGCTTCCAGAGCTGCAAACCAGAGCAAATAACACTGGACCTTGCACACGGAGTCTTTGGGAGAAGGAAAAGATAGTGGTGCACTACCTGACCCAGTGCATACCATACCACAGGCCCCTCTCAATAAATAATAACAGAACAATGAACAATTATTGAGCACCAATTAGTTGCTTCCTTCCCTCAGAAACAACAGCAACCACAACTTCTGTTTGAATGTTTTCTACATGCCAAGTGCTCTGTTAAGTATAGGCATGTTGCCACCTGGACAGCCTTACAGAAGGGATAGTACTATTGTATACCCTTTCAGAGCTGAAGGAAACTGGCCCAAAGAGGTAGAGTGACATGGCCAAGGTCACCAAGCTTCTAAGCATAGGAGCTGGGAATCGTGCCAAGGTCTATTGGGCTCCCGCGCCATCCCTTCCCAAACACACGGACCCCGCCATCACACGCCTGGCTCCTCGGTGCTGGAACCAGCAGCACCAGCGTCTCCTGAGAGGGTGCTGGAAATGCAAATCCTCAGGCCCCCCCCCAATCAGCATCTGCATTTAACAAGATCTTCAGGAGACGTACATGCATAATACAGCTTGAGCTGCATTGAACTACAGTTCATAAAATGTTTTTTAGACTAGGTTAGAGCAGGACTTCTCAACTCTAGTGTACATCAAAATCACCTGGAGGGCTTGTTAAAACAAGAGTCCTGCCCCGTCCCCGCCCCCCCCAGAGATTCTGACTTTGTATCTCTTGTTTGTTCCCTTCACATTTATGATTTTCATCGGGGGTTCCTCAGTGTAGGGATAGTGGATTTGAGTGGGATGCAGGCAAACTCCTGGCTCAGGTCTTAGCCCAAGATGGCTCTTGGTTTATAGCTGTTGGAGCCATGAGGGGAGATCTGAGCTGGATTGGGTCCTCAGAGTCACTGGTAGCAGCATCTCCCTGCTTTTGGGGGAAACTGGCCCATTAGCAGGGAGGTACATCTCTCTCCTGAGTTGTATGAGGCAGGACCATGGATTCCTGCATCAGCCACAGCAGCGCCTGCCCCGTCCCCCCCACCATGCCCAGGTGAACAACAGAGAAACAAATTTAATTTGTCACTGAAAACCCTTTATCTGGCCTGAAAATATGTCTTTCTAATGTAGATTTTGACAGAGTGCTAGATCTGCAAAGAGCATTTTCTCTAAAATTAGTATCTGTGTAACTTGACCGCTGCTGTCGAGTTAAATAGCAATTAAACTCTCAAAAGATTATTTGAAAAGTAATTGTGTTGTATTGATTAAATCATTTTGAGTTAATTAGAAAGTCACAGCATTTCTTAGCTTATTCCTTTGCAAATAAATTTATTTATAGACCTATTGCATGACCAAACAATGTTGTTTATATTTTCAATAATCATCCGATATTTAAGGAGCATGGCTGGTGATGCAATTTAATGCAAAGACTCCCTCATTTGCTACATCCTTCTATTTGTTTCCTTCCTTTTCTATTTAAGCTCCACTGGCAACTTGCTTCATAGACAGTTACAGAACTAGAATCTTAAAGGCAGAGAACACTGTGGTCAAGAGCTTGCTCTCTAGAGTCAGACACACTTCAATTTGAATTCCAGTGCTGCCACTTCCTAGCTTTGTGCCCCGAACCTGTCATCTGTGAAAAGGATGTAGAAGCACCTACCTACTATGCTCAATTTGAAATTTAGTAAGTTATCATTTGTACAATATCGGATAATGTCTGGCTAATAATAATTATTATTTATAATAATAACAATATAATTATTCTGATGATGATGCCTCAGTTTGGTCATCTGTAAAATGGGTGTGTCAGGGAATTAAAAATGTAAACACACGAATATTCAAAACTTCTCTGCCTGTGAAGACTTCAAGTAATTCCCTTCTAAGAAAATTTCAAACAGAGTTTTCTTGGCTCTTTCCCCAGTAATGCAGATTGGGGTCACCCAATGATGAGAAAGTGCTGGACAAATGGAGCCAATATTGGGATTCCCGGTAATGAGGGGAGAGAGAGACTGGCAGAGGCTGGGTGAGTAGATGCTAGAGGTGAGGGAGGTGAATGAGTGAAGAGCCAGGTGGAAGGGTTTAAGTAAGAAATGACGGAGAACAGAGCTCACTACTTCTGGAACAGTTGCTTTGCCGGAAATAGATGCTGAGAAGAGCAGAGATAGGAAGAGAAAATGTTAAGACTTTGTCTTGTGCTAAGAATGCACTTCCCCTTTGGTGTTTTCTCTAGAGACTGCAGTGAAGGTTTGGATTGCCTCCAATTCATTTTTTCCTACTTAACTGCCGTTTCTTTGAACACAACCATTGAGCTGAGGCCGAGCCATGAGGGGCCATTTTTACCTCGTTTACAGGGGAGTCAAGACAGTGCTATTCCGGGGCTGAATGGGGATGAGTACAGGACTCATACAGAGTAGGTGCTTCACAGGTGTTGGTGACTATGCATCATACTTTCCTTGTGACCAGAGCCGGCCAGCGAAGGTCACCAATAGGAGTATGCACAGTTCTCTCGCTCTCTTCACCGCAATAATGCCATTATCCCACATTTAACCTGGGACGCCGGCCACATTGTTTTTAAAGAAACCAATCGAAATCAGTTTGATATCCTCCAATACCACACTACAGGCCACTGCCATCTGCAGGAGGCTTATAAAGGAAAGCACTCGATCAGGAGTCTAGAAAACAGAATCTGACCTTTCCCTGCTGTATGGTATGGACAAGTCATTGAGCCTTAGTTTCCCCAAGAGTAAATGAAGATGATGTCCCAGGACTTGTTTTGTTTCTCTGCTCCCAGCAGTAGACAATCTGCAGGGGTGATTGAGCGCTTGCTACCTGCAGACCCCGAAGCACGAAGGAGGGGCCTTGCTTTACAAAAGCCCCATAATCGGACTAGAAGAAAAGATGTGAGCATCTTTATTGTATTTGTTGTTAGGGTTAATTAACAAAAGTCTGCCTGTGCTATGCTCCCAATGCCCGATCATTTTGTGACATCTTTGAGCTGCTGTGAGTGATATAGACATGGGATGTGAATTTTGGAGACACCTTTTCTTAGTGACTTTACCCACATTAAAACAAAACAAAACCCAAACCAGAACAGTATATGACCTTTCTATGTACTGCCGATGCTGCACTGCAGTAAACTCCATCTTCTTCAGGAAAACACTGAAGTTGATGGAAGTTTCTAGAGCCCTTCCTCTCTCACTGCCTCTCTCTGGTTCACTTCTGATGATGCCCAACGCTTATCCAGCTGCGTGCTGCTGAGGCTGGGTGCTCCTTATCCTTGTCTGACCCATATCATATAGGCCTGCTCTTCCTTAGACAGTGCCTACTGGAGGGGCAGGCGGGGCCTTGGGAAAGAATAAAAAGCCTTTGAACTTGCCTGAAAAATCTGGAAACATCTCTGGTTCCACCCAGGTGTCTGGAGATTACTTATCAGGCTCAGTTTGGTTTAACTGACTTTCTTGAATGTGTAGGCTGTGCCAAGATAAATCTTCCTCCCAGCCCAGGAGGCAGATGCCACAGCCCACGCAAGCCCTAAAGTGCCTGCACCTGCAGCCCATGTTCCGAAGCCAGGCAGATGTCTGTGAAGGCTCCCACTGGATTCTGACCAGAGACAATGATGCCGAGAGCAGGGGCTGCCCAGAGAGGCTGGGTGCACTGTGGACGGTGTGCCTGTGCCTACCCTGGAGAGGTAGGCTTTCACTGAAGCAACCCAGGAGGAAGGAGGGGAGGCTGAATTCCATGGTTTACTCTAAGTTGTGGTTCTCAAGCTCTTTTGACTGTGGCCCCATTTGGCTAAGCATAAGACCCTGTGGCCCACAGAGCCCAGTGGCTCCTACTTTGCAGTTGGAAAGAATTTGCAATAACAATGGATAAAAGGGGAAGCGAAAACTAAGCAACGTGGTCATGCAGCAAATACTCAGAACAAAACAATCCACAGAAACTCTGGAAAGTAATCTACAAGCAAAATAAATTAACAGAATAGAAGCAATTAAAAACCAAGCCAATGCTGAGGCTGTGGTGCAGCAGTCAAGGGTCATAGGTACAAACAGCTAAACCAATTCTAGCAAGCTTAGGTAGAAGAGGAATTCATTAAAGGATGTCGAGTCACTCCACCACCCTCTCCTCAATCACTTGCCTGCAGCCCTTCCTTTTCCAGGGCACTTTCTTCCAGTTTGAGGTCTGGCCTGTGTGCCTCTACCTGTTGAGCACAGGTCCCATGCCTGAGTCCTAACTGAAATGGAGGCTGGCACCCTAAATTCTGGTTTCAGCTTTGGGGAGGTGCGACTCCTAAGGAAGGAAATAACCCAGGCATAGGAAGGGTGTTCACAAAGTCCTGGCTAGCCCAAAACAAGCAACAAATATCTTCTGTATTAGTAACAAAGCGTCCTCCAGAGACTTTTGGGAATTCCAGCTCTTGGCCTGTGCGCATACACAGGAGTTTTGCAGTGCTATTTAGTGAGGGATGGCGGTCACACTTCTTTGTAGAACCAGAGAATTAATGTTCTCAGTAAACTCTTGTAATGAACTAATTTTTGTTTGTGAATGCCAAGGCTTATTAACTCTGAATAACTCACTTATGTTTCTAGTTCCTGAGAAAAATGAGATCCCATGTATGGGGTTTCTTTTTGGGGTGATGAAAATGTTCCAAAATTAGATTGTGGTCTTTTCAACAACTGGTGCTAGGAAAACTGAATATTCATATGCGAAAGAATAAAGCCGGACCTTAACCTTAAACCACATATACGAATGACCTCAACCTTATATCAAAGTCGTCAACCTTAAAGCTAAAACTATAAAACTTGTAGAAGAAAACGCTGAGGAAAATCATCATGACAGTGAATTTGGCAGCGATTTCATGGATCGGATACCAAAGCACAGGCAACAAAGAAAATTCAGATAAACTGGACTTCATCAAAATGAATAAGCTTTGTGCATCAAATGATACTGTCAAGAAAGCAAAAAGGCGTCCTGCAGAATGGGAGAAAATACTTGCCAATCACATATTTAATAAGGGGTTAATATCCAGAAACTCAACTACCACAAAAACAATTTTGCCAATTCAAAAATGGGCAAAGGACTTGAATAGACATTTCTTCAAAAAAGGTATACGAATGGCCAATAAACACATAAAAAAGATGCTCAACAATCATCGGTCATTAGGTCAGTAAAAATCAAAACCACCAGGAGATGACACTTCACACTTACTACATTTGCTAGGATGACTATAATAACTTTTTTTAAATGGGGAAAAAAAAACCCAGGTGCTGGTGAAGATATGGAGAAATTGGAACCATTACACATTGCTGCTGGGAACATAAAATGGTGCAGCTGCTTTGGAAAACAGTTTGGTGGCTCTTCAAAAAGTTAAAAATAGAATTACCATATGACCCAGCAATTTCACTTCTACAGGAAAGCAGGGACTTGAATAGGTATTTGTATACCAGTGTTCATAGGAGCATTATTCACAATAGCTCAAAGATGGAAGTAACCAAGTGTCCATTGTTGGATGAATGGATAAACAAAATGTGCTACATGCACACAATGGAATAATATTCAACCATAAAAAGAAATGAAATTTTGCTATATGCTAAACCTTGGATGGACCTTGAAGACATGCTAAATGAAACAAGCCAGATACAGGACAAATATTGTATGATTCCATTTATATGAGGTATCTAGAAAAGGCCAATTCATAGAGACAGAAAGTGGACTAGATGTTACCAGGGCAAGAGGGAATGGGAACTAACTGCTTCACAGGTTACAGAGTTTATGTTGGAGATGAAAACGTTTGGGGTGTAGATAGTGGTGATGGTGACACATTATGAATGTATTTAAACGTCATTGAATTCTACACTTACAAATGGTTAAAATGATAAATTTTATCTTATGTATATGTATTTTTATTTTAGTTTTTAAAGATTTTATTTATTTATGTGTCAGAGAGAGAGAGAGCACAAACAGGGGGAACGGCAGGCAGAAGGAGAAGCAGGCTCTCCACCGAGCAGGGAGCCCGATGCGGGACTCAATCCCAGGACCCTGGGATTCTGACCTGAGCCAAAGGCAGACACTTAACCAACTGAGCCTGTATATGTATTTTACCACAGTTTTAAAAATTAGGTGATGGCAATGTTTGCACAAATCTGAGTATGCTACAACTATAGAATTGTCCAATTTATATGAGTAAATTGTATGGTATGTAGATTACATCCAAATAAAGCTGTTTTAAAAAAAAATCCCTTCCAGCTCTGACAGTTTCTATGATCCATCCATTCACTCATGTATTTATTCACTGATTCAAACATTTTTGTTGAGTTCCTATCATATCAACGGTTCGGAATAAAGCAAACACAATCTCTGCCCTCCCCTCACTTTACAAAGGAATCATAGCTAACATTTACTGTTTATTTTATACAGAGCATTGGCATAAACACTTTACACACTCATTTCATGCAGTCCTCACAACCATGTACTTAGCTGAATAAGGAAATTTGCTCAAGGTCACAGAGCCAGGATTTCAACCTGGTCTGCCTTACCTCAAAGCCTGCGCTCTTAACTATTTATCATATGTGGCCGCTGGGTTCCAGCCACCTGGAATTGGGGTCTCCCTGAAGACCTGCCCCGAGGCCCATGTGTCAGGCTGCCTGATCTGGTAGCATGGGAGAGTGAACGATGAGGTGGAATGCCCTCCAGGAGGGAGTGAGTTTGGAGAATAAGGCCTAAGTCAGGGGTATCTTGCATAGCCATTTACAGTAATCATTATAGAGCAGGTATAACTAATTTTTAAAAAAATGGTTAGGTGATGGAATTTTATTTTATTTAATTTTAATTTTATTTATTTGACAGAGAGACACACAGCAAGAGAGGGAACACAAGCAGGGGGAGTGTGAAAGGGAGAAGCAGGCCTCCCGCGGAGCAGGGAGCCCGATGCAGGGCTGGATCCCAGGACCCTGAGATCATGGGCGCCTGGGTAGCTCAGTCGTTAAGCGTCTGCCTTCGGCTCAGGTCATGATCTCAGGGTCCTGGGATCGAGCCCCGCCTCGGGCTGCCTGCTCGGCCGGAGGCCTGCTTCTCCCTCCCCCATTCCCCCTGCTTGTGTTCCCTCTCTTGCTGTGTCTCTCTGTCAAAAGAATAAATAAAATCTTAAAAAAAAAAAAGAACCCTGAGATCATGACCTGAGCCGAAGGTAGACGCTTAACGACTGAGCCACTCAGGCGCCCCTAGGTGATGGAATTTTAAATATAAAATCAAATTCACAACTGAATTTATATTATTATATTAACAGCTAATATATTTATTATTTGTTGAACACAGCCTATATAGCAGCCTCGGTTCTAAGTGGTTGACATACCTCATCATATTTAATGCTCCATGACATGTAGGGTGTATTACTCTTCCTACTTTACAAGTGAGGCAGCTGAGGCACAGAGAGGTTAAGCAATTTGTTCAAGGTTGCACAGCCAGTGGCAGAGCTGGGATTCCAGCCATGGCTTCTCGACGTGGAGCCCAGACTCTTAACCACCACAGAACTTGCTCTTTGGTTATGTTAAGATATACAAAGTACTAGGACATGAGGTGGTAGGATTGTGGTGATTTCCCACTTTCCCCCCCACAAATAGTTAATGCTTTTATTTTCCAAGAATATATGATGATAGGGATTTTTTAGACCAAGAAAAGAAATCCCATGTCTCTGTGACCTTTTCATCTTCTTACTTCACTGTTTTATTTGTTGTGTTTGATTTGGCAGCTGCCTGTGCACGGGCACAAACGAAGCCCGGGCGGGGGAAAGAGGCGGGCAGCATGGCGGAGATGCAGTGAGGTGTCGGTGCCGCAGCAGCCCTATTGGCTGCCGCTACCCCGATTCGGCGGCAATCTTCCGGGGAGGGCGTGTCCCCTTCTCATCACACCCTTATCGAAACGGAGGATCTTTCTTTTAAAGACATTTTCCCCCGGGAACTTGTCTGTGTCGTTCGACGGTTAAGCGCGGTGCATACACTGAATTCGAATCTGGGTGAGGACAGTGTTGATACCTGGGCAACTAACTGCGCTGAGCCTTACCTAATGGGAATCACCGTATCAGCTCATAGGGTTATTGTGCGAAATAAATTGGATGGTGTTTGGAATGGACCTAGGGTGCCTGGCACAGTGTAGGGTCAACAAAGAGTATGGCATTTGGATGTTATCTGGGTCCTTTTTGATTAATTCCTGCGGTTAGAAATCTTTCAAATCAGTATTTCTTCTTTTCTGAGTTGCCTGCTCGGGCCCCTTCTTCATTTGTCCCTTGGTGTGTGGATTTACAGTGCGTTTGCATCGAGGACTGAGAGCGTTCTGGGAGGGTCTTTTTCCCTGGGGCCCTGAGCCTTCCATTTTCTGTGGGAAACACGTTTCACTGGTTAGTGCAGCCTCCTTTCTCCCTGAAATTGGCCCTGTTTCCTCCCTGAGAAATTTTCACCCGTTTTAGAAGGGTCAGTCTTCAGAACAGCTGATCCCCCCTCGGACTGCTACACCCCCAGGTCTCACACGCATGATTTCTTTCTCCATCCATTTGAGTTGTGGTCTGTCACAGTGGCCGTGGCCGGAACCAGTCTGCTCAGAGAGGCTCTATTTCAGTGGCATGTGTACCTAATGAGCATGCTCCCCCTCGACCCTGGGTAATCACATCAGCTGCAATAGCTGACCTTCCTGAGCAAAGTGCAAAAGCCAAAGGGACTGCTTAGATAAAAGGCACATTCTTAAGATAGTTTCATCTCCTTTTCCCTCTTGCCTAAATGTCCATTGTGCCTGACTTGGAGAGTCCACTCTTTTCCCATCGTGGGGCAAACGGGACCTGGGCCAGAAGTTGGAAGTTTCTAAACTGCAAAAGGAATCAATGTCCCCTCGGCCAAGTGATGCTTGCCAGAAAAGTTCTTGCGGATAAATGTGTGTGGTCCTGGGGATTCTCCGGGGGGCTTGGTGGTAACAAAAGATTGGCTACTATCTTAAGACCTCTGTCTGAGTGAGGCCTAGGGGTGGGGACATGCCTGTTTCCGACACATGGCAAGGCCCAGAGGACATGGAAGGGGGTCCTCCCACAAGAAGCACAACCCCTAGAGAGTTGTTGGGGTTTTCCATGAAGACCTTCCCTAAATGCGAAGTCACCTTCTGCGTGGACAGCACCAACCGTGAAGCTTGCTTCCCGGTATTTGTGTGTCTCCTGCAGGCCCGGTTCAGGCTGCATGGCTGAGAGGAAAGGGTATATTGGATCGCGAGACAGAAAATCTTGAGTTTGAGTTGAGCCTTTGCCTTTTGTTAGCTTTGTAATGTGGGGAACCAGCTTTGTTTCTTCATCTGGAAAATGGACAGTAACATTCCTGGTTCTGCTCACCTCCTTGCCTGACTGTGGAGCGAAATGAGTGTGGGGGGCAAATTAGAAAGGTATAAAAGAAGACTCTCTCCTCCTCTTAGACATGGAGTGGTCAGCACAGCGTCTGTCCCAACATCTCAGGTGGAGCCCAGAGAGATGAAAGGGCTCCTTCTCTCCAGAAGAGGTCTGAAGTCATAGGACCCGGAGAAATGGAGAGCTTTTTTTACTCCCAGTGTCCTGGTGAAATGATACATGCTTCTAGCCATTCTCTGGCCAATTTGGAGGGGATGGTCAATGATCATTTTAATCTATCAGAGAGGCAGCTGGCTCCTTGGTATATTTTTCCACATAACCTCAGAGTTCAAGGTATATTTCTGATTTTTTTTTTTTTTTTTAATTCTGGTGGTTTGGCCTGTGTACTCAGTTAACACAGAAAAATACTTTCAGCAGTTGAGAAAAGTGTATGCTGCTATCCCATAGCCTTGTCCCTCACATCCACCTGTGCCCTTTGGTAAGTCTCTTGACCTCCCTCTTGAACAAGATGCCCTAGAATCTTTCAAGGAAAATAAGGAGTGTGATCCAGTATAGTAGGAAAAACAGAATTCTAATCCAAGAATATTCATTTTAATCCAGATTCGCTCTAGGGTGAGCCAAGAGAAGTCACTTAGAGTCTCTGTCTCATTTTCTGCACCTGTGCAATGGGGCTGCTCATCCCCATCTGGCTGCCTCAAGCTGCTTTGAGGATAAGTGGGACGTAGAATGTCAAGTGCTTTCCAAGTGCACTGGGCTGGATGCAGGCAGCATTTCGGGGTGACACTCAGCTCTGGCATCATCCGCAGCGTGGGTTGGGCAGTGTCTGTGAAGGTCAGAGCTGCTCTGACATGTCTTACTGATGGAGCTTCATTTCCCAGGATAGCTTCGTTTGTCTAGGGCTCACGGACGGTAAAGGGGTCGAGGTCCCTATGATCTTTTTGCTAAGCCTGCATGCAGGAGCCCAGATGTTCGCCTGGCTCCTTTTGACCACACCTACCCCGCTGTACCTCCTTCAGGTCCAGTCGTGGTGCTCGATTTGGAGAGCTTGGAGCCTCTGAGCGCAAGCCTCACATCTGCCTCTGCTCCAAAGAGCTGTGGCTGCAGTGGGCTGGCTGAGACTCCTCACAGCGCTTGCCTGAGACCATCTGAGATTGTCCTCCACAGCTGCCTTCTCACTGGCTCCTGCACCTGCCCCATGAACTCACTGGTCCGTGCTGCTGTTAGAAATCCTGCACAGAGCTGGATCCTTATAGTAGGTATCTCCTTGCTTGTCTCTTGCTGCCAGAATAGGGTGCATTTTGGTCCAGGGGCATCAGACTGGTAGAGTGGCAGGAAGCAGAAGCTGCCAGTCTAGTCCTGGGATCTCACTGGCTATTATATCTTCCTGCTCTGCCCCAGTAGACTTCCAGTTACTGACCAGGGCAGCCAGCCCTGGGATTGCTTGCGGAAGCTTTGTGTGATTGTGAGACCCCAGGAGGTCGGTGGATGAGGAAGTTTCTAAAGCAGAGCTTGGAAGAAAGAGATGCACCCCTGGAGGGTTTCAACTCCTAAGGACAATTTTCCGTGTCCTCCTTAGGAACAATTTTATTAACGAGCCACCCGAGCTGCAGGGAGAGAGAAAGAAAAGTGTAATTATGACCCCTCGGAGAAGCATCCAGAGTTGGGGCAGTCAGGGGAGGAAGGTGTGTGTTGTTTCAGTGTCGTTAGCTGTGGCAGTAGCTCTGGGCACTAACTTTCCAATGAAGGATTCGAGCTTGCTTCCTCTTGCTGCAGGATCAGGGATCAGCTTATTGAGCACTGAATTCCTGCCTGACTCTACTCCCCTCTTCCCAGGAGAGAAAAGGAAGTCAGTATTTGCTTTTCCAGCAAGGTCACAGATCACCTGACCAAAGCCTGTAACAGCTGGAAAGCCAGTGCTGCTGTGCTGACCCGCCGCCCCCCCCACCAAGCCCTCAGCTCTGGTCCAGCAGCCAGCACCTCGCTTTCGGCAGGGAGCGGCTCCAGACGATGGCAGGGGGAGGATGCCAAGGCAAGGTAATGTGGTGATGAGAGCTTTCCTCCCGACAGTTTGCCCTTCCTCACTAAGCTCCAGATTCAGCTGCTGCATTGCAGGCAAAAATGATAGACACTTGCCGAACGATGTGAGACTGGAGTTCATGAGGTTGTGTCAATGTGCCATTTATTGAGAAGGAGTTATCTCTTTGTTTCCTGGGTCGGCGGGAAGTGAGCCGGCTGGAGAACTCCGTAGGCAGAATCTTTTTTAGGAGTGCAGCTCCCCTTCCTCGGGTGTTTGGGCTTCAGCCCCTCTGGATGTTCAGCGGCACTGTCAGAAGCCTCCCCGGCACAGGGGCCATTTACACCGGGAGGCGTGGGGCCCTGGAATGGGGAAGCAGGAAGTGCTCATCATTTTGGCAGGATCCCTAAGAGGTACGGGTACATTTTTTTTTTTTTTTTTTGGTCGTCTTTTGGAAAGAGTGCTTTGTCTTTGCAAGTGATTGTGCAGGGATTGACGGGGTTGCTGTTTGGTGCACTACCTTGCTAAATACTTGGCTTTGTAAGGTTGAATTCTCCAAGAATTATCGTGGCAATACGGCCGTGCTTGGAGCCAAGCTTTCCTCTCAAGGAAATGCAAGCTGCTATTTATTTTGGCATGCAGCCTGTTCTAGGATGAAATACGGCGTTTTTATTATTGCAGAATAAAGAGAGGTTTGAAGAGAATAAAAGTACAGAACTAGGTTTCAGTTTCAGGACTAAGTTAAGGAAGGTTTCTTTGTATTTGGATTTGAGGTGAGGAACGAGATTGTAAATGGCATCGTAAAAGGAGTAACTGCGGAGGGGGAGAGGGTGTAGGTCTACACTGCAGGAGTCGGGCTGGCTGGGGGAAATCAGGACTGTTCCTAATGTGGCCTGGTAGTTACACGTGGGCTGTCAGAGTGACTGCCTCTTTGGTGGATTTTGAACAGGCAGTCCCCATCTCTTCACTGCCGGTTGGCTTGGAGAGGTGGTGTGGAGGGATGAAGTCGCACAAACTGTCCTACCCCTAGGTAACTGGGTAACTTTGGATCGGCCATAGAACCTCTTTGTGCCTTTGATGTCGCGTTTGTAACTCGGAGGTGCTACCATGAACTGAGTGTCTGCCACATGTTAGGATGTGGGGGTGTGGAGGTGGGGGGTGAAGGGGAAGAGATGAGTCTTGCAGGAATTCTGACCTTCGCAAGCTTACAGAGTAGGAGGGGAGAGGAGCGAGAGAGAGAGAGAGAGACAGAGACAGAAAGCTGAAAGCTGTATATACTTGAAACATCTCGAATATGATGATCTAATGAGAGAGGCTGGGACTGAACGGGGCATTCTTGATCCTGGGATAGGCCATCAACAAATGAAAAGTTGCATAACAACACCAGGTAGTATAAGGTTCTGAATACCGAGGATACAACCTAACGGCATTGAGCAATAAATTGCTTTATGTCAAAATTTTTAGTGCTTTAGAAGGTTGTAAAATTCCATTTGAAAGGGGACTTCTGCCCAACAAAGTTAATTGTCATATTCCGTTGTATTGCAAAGTAGCATGTGTTGATGTGGCAATTTTTCTTCAATTCCATTCACCAAATCACACCAAACATACACCCTTAGCTAAATTCTAAGATGTCCACCCCCGGGACCATGCCTGTGGCCCAAGTGCAGAAGGAGGCTGGGGTGGGTGAGGCTGCCAGGGGCGGGATGGGGGCCTGACAGTTCCCTCCTTTCCTGCCTGTGTCTAGACCTTTCCAGTGGAAGCTTGCTAAGCCCTCTTCAGAGAGTTAGGGTGTCAGCTCCATTTAATTTCTGTAACCTTGCAATGATTGATTTTAGTAAAATTCAAGTCTAAGGGAACTATTAGAAGTCTCCATAGAGTTCTTTTTTTTTTAAGATTTATTTATTTATTTGAGAGTGGGGGAGGGGAGGAGCAGAGGGAGCGATCCTACAACCCTGAGATCATGACCCAAGCTGAAACCAGGAGTTGAACACTTAAGCGACTGAACCATCCAGGTGCCCCTCCGTAGAGTTATTTCAGTGAAATTTGACCTAATGTGTGCTGCATAATTATTTGAGGCCCTAGGATCTGATACATTAAGGGCTGAATCCTAACTCAAACCAAAGGCAGTGAGTGTGACTGAACTCTCTGAGGTGAGGTGAGTTTTTGTCAAAGATCCATCTGCACCCAGGTGGCCCCCTCTTGCTTAGAAGGAGCCTTGTTGCTTAGTGTCCAGTCTTGGAGAAGCAGATCACACACACCTTTGGCCAAGAGGCCTTACAAGAGAGGAGTTCTCCTTATCTGTCCCAGAAGGTGTTTTACACATACTCGTGGGAGAAGCAGAGAAGCATCAAAGTCAGGATCATTTCCTGCTCCCCCTCCAGTGCCCCTCCCCCCAAGAGAGCTAGGGATCAGTCATAGCATCGGGACCCGGCAAATATTTACAAATCACTTCCCAGGACATGATTGGAGTTGGCTGGACTTGAGGGCAAATCCTGCTCCAACAGCTGCTTGTTATGTGACTTTGGCAGGCCTGGAAACTCTCTCAGCCTCAGTCTCCCCATCTAAAAAATGGGGACAATAATAATAATCTCCTTGGGGTTGTGGTGAGGATTGCATGAGATAATTCGAGCATGTTAAGTGCTTTGAACTCTGCCTGTTGCTCAGTAATGATATGGGGTAGGAAAAAGAAGGGAGCAAAAGGGAGAGGAGAAACCATGATGATGGAGAGACAGGTGAGGGGCTGTGCTTAGGGTTCATGTCCTCACCCTTCTCTTCTCCAGACTTCACCTTGAAGCTGCCAAGCCTCTCCTGCCCGCCAGCATCTGGGAGGTTCCCCCACGGCCTGCAGACTGCCGACCTGCGGCATTATCAGCTGCAGTGTCCTCTGCCTGGAAACCCTCTCTTGCTTTTCTTTCTTTTTTAAAAAAAATTATCTTTATTTTTTAATTGAGATAACTGAGACATAATTGACATATAATATTGTATTGGTTTTAGGTGTACACCATAATGACTTGATATTTGTATATATTGTGAAATGGCTTCCACAGTAAGTCGAGTTAATATCTGTCACCATAATTACGAACTACATAACACCATAGTTACATAGTTACAAACTATTTTTACGATGAGAACCTTTTTTTTTTAAATTCCCGTCTAACACAGTGTTATATATTAGTTTCGGGTGTACCGTATCGTGATTTAACAATTCGAAACATTAGTGAATGCTCATCGCGGTAAGTGTGCTCTTAACCCCCTTTATCTATTTTGCCCATCCCCCCCCTCATCTCCCCTCTGGTAACCATCTGTTTGTTCTCTATAGTTAAGAGTCTGTTTTTTGTCTCTTTTTTTTCTTTGTTTGTTTTGTTTCTTAATTTCCACATACAAGTGAAACCATATGGTATTTGTCTTTCTCTGACTGACTTATTTCACTTAGCATAATACCCTCTAGATCCATCCATGTTGCAAATGGCAAGATTTCATTCTTTTTTATGGCTGAGTGATATTCCATTGTGTATACGTGTGTGTATGTGTATGCTGATAGATATCTATCACACTTATGATGAAGACTTTTAAGATCCACTCTCTTAACAACTTTTAAATATGTAATACAGTGCTATTAACTATAGTCACCATGCTGCACATGACATCCCTATGACTGGAAGTTTGTACTTTTTGACCACCATCACCCATTTCATCCACCCCGTCGCACTCTGCCTCTGACAGCCACCAATCTGTTCTCTGTATCTATGAAATTGGGTGTTTTTAGATTCTACAAACAAGTAAGATCATACGGCATTTGTCTGTCTCTGTCTAACTTATTTCACTTAGCATAGCGCCCTCAAGATCCATGCATGTTGTCACAAACAGCCACGATTTCCTTCTTTGTCATGGCTGAACACTATTTCATTGTATATATTTACTACACTTTCTTCACCCTTTCATCCGCTGATGGACACTAAGGTGGTTTCAGAACCTTTTCTTTCTAGCAAGGGCGAACCTCCCTCGCCTCAGGTTAGAATCTTCCAGATCTCTCCACTTGCTGCCTCCTTAGCAGCCACACTCGCCCTCCTTCAGTCACACTTGCCCTCCTTCTCCCCAACGTCTCTCTACTCCAGCTCTGTGCAGCATTCAAACTCAAGTACTTGTTGCCCCCAAAGTAGGTGAGGTACTTCGTGTTGCCATTCCCTCTGCAAGGAGTGTCTCTGCCCCTAGAAACCGGGCGTGCCCTTCCGGGCTCTGTCACACTTGCATAGGGAAAGGCCCCAATGGCAGCTCATGGAATGGGTTTGGAGCGCTCACAGAGAGAGGATACATGAAATTTTGCCGGGCAGACTTTAGACTTCCTCTCATTTGGTGGGCCACACATTTTCCAGCCCTCTTTCCCGGTTTACTTATCTCTTCCCCTTTATTCCATCCCGGGTTGTTGGAGGCCACCCCTCATCCATCTCTTACTCCTAGTTTCCCCCAACCCTTCCCTCATCACTGGTACACTTTTCTGGTCCGGACTTCATTGCCAAGCACATTGGAATTCCTGAAACAACCCCGTGTCCACTGCTGAGGTGTCAGATAATTCATTGTTAGGATGTGTGTGGAGTTAGAATCATAAAAAGACCATTTCCTGGGTGATTTATTATAATGAGGGCAGGAGCCACGTTGTTTACCATTCGAAGAGAGAGTCCTGGGAATGGATTAAAACTTTGGGGAGAATTTATGATTAAACCTCAAGGTACCCTAATTCAGTCTGGACAGTCTTCTGCCTGAATAGTTCCTGATGTCTTTGGAGCACCCAGCTTGAACTTGCCCTGCCCTGCCCAAGATTAGACATCACCTCTGAGGATCAGTGCCTCCTCAGTACTTGCAATGATCTCACACCTGTTTTGAATCTCATTGGGATGTCCCAGATCATTTATAAGTACTCTGATCCCAGTTTTTTCCCCCAAAATGGATTAGAATTCTTTTACCATGACAGAGGGGAGTAGATTACAGCTTTTGATGTTGTGGAAGGAGTACCGTGCTAGTTGTCAGAGCTCTGGGCCTGGCTCTGCCCCCTTCACTAGAACGCCGAGAGGCCCCGCACAGAGCAATTAACTTCTGAGCCTCAGTTTCTTCGTCTGCCAAGTGAGGGGGGTGGGCCAAATACTTCCTTTGGTGTCGACCATCGATCGCTAACATCCTGTGAAGACATGCCCAGGATCAGACACACTCTAGGAGGAGTATGGAGCTCCTGGGCATCCCTGGGAGAAAGGCAGGGATGGGAGTTCTTTGGAGTGCTGTTGCCTCCATACTTATGCTAACTGTGCTTGTGTCCTTCTTTCTTTCAGGACTCTTCAGTGGGTTGTACAGACTTATCGGATGAAGAGTGCCTGAGAGACTGACAGTCTGCATTCCCTAAGATGGAGAAGACAGATGGTAGGCAGGCTGCTCTGTATAACCTGGTCTAAAGTGAGCACTTGGGTTGGAAAGGGATTGCTACCATAGATCTGAGAAACAGCCTAAGGGAGGCTCACAAGAGACATTCCCCACACAGATAGTGCTGGGAGACCCAAACTATGTATTTCAGGTATGAACAAGAGAAAGTAGTAGAGGATAAGAATGAAGCCTTATGGTTATATCAGACTTCTGTAATTGTTGGACAGTTTTCTCATTTCCTCCAAGCACCAAGAAGGGAGCAGGATGCTCTCACTCATTACTCTCATTTTAAGGATGAGGAACTTTAGGTCTGAGAAAGAGGCACAATATGGTGAAAGAGCCTTCGTGTATATCTGGGTGACTTCCTGTTATTTAACTCCTCTGAGCCTCAGTCTCCTCATGTATCAGCTTTGCTGTGGAACAAATCACTAAAAAATTTATTGACTTAAAGACATTTACTATTTCTGAAAAGATTCTGTGGGTTGTCTGGGCCATTTTTTCTGGTCTGGACCAGCATGGCTGATATTTGCTGGGCGTCTTCATGTGTTTGTGGTCTTCTGGGGGACTTAGCTGGATGGTTTAGAATGGCCACACTTACATGCCTGTTGGTTGACTCCATGTCACCTGGGGCACAGGTGATGATTTGGCCATGTGTTTCTCATCACCCAGCAGGTTAGCTGGGGCCTATTCACATGCTGGCAGAAGGGTTCCAAGCACAGCAAGAACAGACAAACCCCAATGTGCCAGCAATTGTCAAGTCTCTGCGTATGTCACACTTGCTGTTGACCCACTGGCCAAAGCAGGTCACAAGGCCAACCTCAGGGTCAGTGTGGGAGCGGAGGGTCCAAGAATGGCTATTTCTGCAAACAGTCTACCACACCTCGTTTATAAGCAGGTATTAATGCCTACTTCATATGGTGGGTAAAATACTAGATGAGATAATGCATGCAAAGTTGTTGAGTAATAACTATTTAGTGCAACAAATGTTTTCATGAATATTCCCCTCATCCCCTGCCCAGGAAACTTGCTGAAGGTCATAGACTAGACCCTGATCTCCTGACTTCTTCTTCTTTTTTTAAAGATTTTATTTTTAAGTAATCTCTACACCCAACATGGGGCTCAAACCCATAATCTTACAATTTTTTTTAAAGATTTTATTTATTTATTTGACAGAGAGAGAGAGCACAAACAGGGGGAGCAGCAGAGGGAGAGGGGGAAGCAGGCTCCTCGTGGAGCAGGGAGCCCGATGTGGGGCTCAGTCCCAGGACCCTGGGATCATGACCTGAGCCGAAGGCACGCTTAACCGACTGAGCCACCCAGGCGCCCCTCAAACCCATGATCTTGACATCAAGAGCTGCATGCTTCACCGACTGAGCCAGCCAGGCACCCCCCCAATCTGCTGACTTCTAATGAAATGCTCTTTCCCGATCACCAAATGTTGGGAAACAGGAGTGCCTATAATCCCCCTGAATCACATGACCCTTCACCAGCACAGGACTTAGGGACCAGACAGCAGCCCCAGCCCTGCCTCTTCCTTCTCTCCAAATGAGGTCACTGTATATTTCAGGAGTTTGCCTTTCTCCCCAGAGAGCTGCCTTTTCATGGAAGTGGTTCCACAGAACACCAGCTAATTCTCTTCATGCCCCGGGGGCCTGTTATTCCTTCCTGCCTCATTTGTCCCTGCTCAGCAACCTCAGCACTGCTGTTCTCCACGTGATTACCCACAGCTAGCTCAAGAAAGGGGCCCCCTCCCTTCAGGCACAACTGCCTCGCCAAGAAAAGGCAGAAGAGGGACGAGCTTCCGTCACTGTCTTGGCCTCCTGAAGAGGCTCATTCAATTCCCCTTCCTTCCCGCTGTGTTTCTGGCCACCTTCCCTATAGTTTCTGTTTTACCTATTTCCTTCAGAAACCTAGTACAGTCTTTTGGACTTTTCTTCCTCGCATTAAATACCTCTGATTCATTAGCTCACCTGCTGAACTTCACTATGTTCCTCAAGATAATCACTGTGGCATCTCCTTCCTTCCCTAGACCCCTTCAAATCCCCTTTTCCTTGCGTCTGAGTCTTAGGCTCATGACTGTGTTGCGGGTCATTTCCAAGGGTCTAGTTCTCTGGCATGCTTTCAGACCAAGACTCTGGAGGGAATCCTAGGTAGCTCTGAGCCTGTATATCTTACTTTTTTCTTCTCCCCTGACTCATTTTCCCAGTTCCTCCAGAATTATCTTCTTGGACTCTTGAGGCTGTCATTCTAACACAGAGCTAAATATTCCAAAGAATGAGCACACCCTCCGCAGATCCTCCCCTGCCCGACTCAGAACCAGCCCATCGTGCCTTTCTTGAGTACCTGCGCCATGTTCTGTCGCATTCATGCTAACAACCACAACAACTCTGTAAGTTAGGTATTATTATCACCATGTTACAAATGGAGAAACTGAGGCATAGGGGAATTCAATAATTTGCCCAGATTCACATAAGTAGGAAATGACAGAGCCAAGATCCAAATCCAGCCAGTTTGGCTATGTGTTCGTTTATCTAATCAGAAGCTCATTTTGAGCAGAGATGGTCCTCTTAATTAATTCTTGCCCTGGCCCAATGCCCGGAATTCTGAGCTCCTTCATACCTGTCACCAGGTAGAATTAAGAGGAACAGAGCCAAATGTGAGCACAGGTCTGCTGGCATATCAGATCAACTCCCTCATTCAAGGTCCAGCATTCCTTTTACACTGGGAGGAAGAAAAGGAACACAGTGGGGGTGGCGGGTGGAGCAGGTGTGTGTTTGTGTGTGTGTGTGTGTGTGTGTGTGTGTGTGTGTGTGTGTGATACCCCATAGTACTAGCTTAGGAAAGCACCTATGAAATCCATCATCCTGGATAGCTGTTCAGTCTCACACTCCTTTGGTTTCCTTCAATCTCCCTTGTAGAAGATTTTGCCTTTGAATCTGCTCTTTCTTATTTGATGCTATTCTTGTATTTGTGCTCTGGACCTGCTCCCAGAGGCCACCGGGTAAATCAGCCTCAATTGAATTGAGGCAATAAGCAGATAAATAATGCAGCCTTTCCTTTAGGAGAGTTCTCTGCCTTCCGGGTCATAAATCTGCTCTCTGCTTAACTTTAAATATCTTCTCTCTGATTTGGCCTGTCTCTGTAATCCAGGAGGCTGCTGAGTCAACCACGAGGCCTAAGAGGACAGCTGAGCATAGCCTGGAAATCTAACAGAGAGCAATAGCCCTCAGTTACTGAAATTACCAGTGTGCTTCTTTGGGGGAAAGCAGGTTGGTAAAAAAAAAAAAAAAAAAAGTTGTGTGGGTGAACGGGAACTTATTTGGTGTTTTGGCAGGGCTTGAGAAGTAGTCACTCCTTCCTGCCTGAAGTTCAGGTCCCTGGCACAGAAATGGTGGAACCCAGTGAAGACCATCCCGTGGGCTGTCCCCTGCCATGGTCATGGTATAACTGCCCACAGGCCCTGTGGCCTTACTTAGCATCGAGCCCGGTAGGCTTGATTGTGTCAGTGTGCACAATGTCAGCCTGCATGTGTCTAGTTGGCTTCGTTTAGTTCTTTGGAAATAACTGTACTAAGTACAGAGGGCCACCTGACAGCACGTGGCATTGACCAAAAGGAGAGATCTGTCGGGGAAGAGGGAAGAGGTCAGGCCTAGTGTGCCAGCACCTTTAGGGGAAAAGCAACCCCAAGAAGCTACCCCCAGGTAGCACCTTCATTTGCACCTTTTCTTTAAGTCCCTTTCCCTTCATTGCCTTTAGCGTCTCTTACCTGGAGCATGTCAGCCGGCTCCCATCTGGTCTCAGGGCCTTTGGTTTGTCCTTCATCCAGTCCTCTGCGAGGACACTCTTTGTGACACCACCGTTGATTACCTGAAGAGTAGAGTCAAGGCTTGTTGGTGTGCATGCAAGCTGCCCATGACCTGGTTCTTGCTGACCTTTCCAATTGTCTCCTTCTCCTGGTTCACTCTTCTCTACCACACATCACCTGCACTTATAGAACCCCAGAATACTGTGGCATTCCATACCTCTGTGCCTTTGCACATTCCCCAACATGTGTCTAGAATCTGCCCTGGCTATTTATTGCTGCATTACAAACACCCCAAAACTCAGTGGCTGAAAACAAGAATGTATTACTAACACAGCTTAGCTGAGTGGTTCTCACTTGGAGTACCTCCTGTCACTGAAATCAGATGAGGGCTGGGGCCGGAGTCATCTGAAGGTTAATTCCTGGCACCTGGGCTAGGATGGCTGGAACAGCTCAGGCTGGCGAGGCAGCTTTCTCCCTCTTCCCACATCACCTCTCTATGGGGCTCTTTGGCTTCCCCACACTATGGCAGGTCTCGGGGAAGTTGGACTTCTTACATGGCATCTGACTTTCCACTGAATGGAACTTACTGGCTTCTTATGACCTAGCCTTAGAATTCTCTCAGCATCATTTCTACCATATTATTTTGGTCAAAGGAGTCACAGGCCAGCTCAGATTCAAAGGGGTGGAGAAATAGACTCCTCTCAGTGTGGGATTCCCTTGACCGTATAGAGAGGGTGGGAAGTGATGGTGGCCATCTTGGAGATAAACAGCTACAATGTCTTTCACCCTCTTGTTCTGGCAAATTCCTGTTTGTTTATTTTATGCCCAATCTTATGTCACTTTTGTGAAGTCATCCCTCTCCTCCCAAGGCAGAATTAACCTCCTGAATAAACTGGGAAAATAAGTCAAGAAGGCTGTCTTTTGGGCACGTATCTGTTACCGTCCTTGGCACACATGTTGTACCTACTGGTGTTTCTCCTACTTGACCATACATTTTTTTTTTTTTTTTTGAGGGCAGGGCTGTTCCTGATTTATCTTTGTGTCCTTAGGATCTAGCTTAGCAACCAACACATAGGTCCGCAAAAAAAACAGTGGTTGAAGTGAGCAAATTGAATTACTACTATTTTGTAATTTTGCCCACAGGGCCCATTACCCTTGGAACCAAGCAGTCAGTCAGTCACAGAGAATTTATGGAGCTCCTCCTGTGTGCCCAGGCAAAGCAGCTTCCATTATGGGGCTTCATAATGGAGCTACCACAGAGAGGCCCTTTGTGTTTCCACAAAGATAATAACTACAATATTGAGTACACATGGATGTTCATCATTGTTCAAAGCACTTTATATGTATAAATTAATCAGTTCTCACAAGATTCTCACCTTGCTGTTAGTATTCCGACTGTATAGATGATGAGACATAGGGAGGCTAAGTAATTTCCCCAAGAGCCGAAATACAGACCAGGCTTTTGAATCTGCATTCTTGATCTCTGTGCTGCCCACTAATGTGCTCTCCTGAGCTAAGCATTTTGGGAGCATGTTTAGCAGAATGTCACAGAGATAATAAGGGGGATTACCTGAGAACAGACTGTTTAACCTGAAGAAGAGACTACTTGGAGACAAGTCCTACGGATTCAGTCAAAGGACTGACTTGTTCTCAGCGTCCTCTGCCGGAGTCAAGAAAACCACTGGTGCCTTGGCGTGAGGGAGAACTTTCTCACCACAATGTCCCCTGACAGTCTGGGCTGCCCTGAAAAGTCATGAGTCCCACTTCTCTTGGAGGACATAGGCCAGTGTCCCTTTGATATGGCCTTGTCCCTGACCACCTTTTATCCAGTCTGTGAAGAATGTGGTATTTCCTCACTTGCCATGAGTTTTTGTTTTTTAAATATTTTTATTTATTTATTTGATAGAGAGAAATATAGCAAGAGAGGGAACACAAGCAGGGGGAGTGGGAGAGGGAGAAGCAGGCTTCCCGCTGAGCAGGGAGCCTGACATGGGGTTCGATCCCAGGACCCTGGGATCATGACCTGAGCCGAAGGCAGACACTTAATGACTAAGCCGCCCAGGCGCCCCTTGACATGAGTTTTTGAAAGTGAGGTTCATGTTTGTTAAGCACTAAGCAGTTTTCAGGTGGAAAAGAGCATGGGCTGTGCATGATTACACACGCCAGTTCTCTCTGATCTTCATGTACCTGAGGGCTCACCCAGATGAGGATGCTTACATAATGTAAAAGGCATAACTCCTTGATATCTCTGGCTTCAGCAAGATTTCCTAGTATCCATTTGAATAATGCGAGGTTCTGTCATCATGTCGAGGCAATTGTGTACCTTATCCTTCAAAACCCTCAATATTCATAATTGCCAATTAGTACCCCGATCTGGCAGATTCCTGGCCACTTCAGTTCAGTCATTACATGACTCAAACCCAGAAAAACAGTACGAGACTATTTTTTTTGCTGGCCTGCTGGGAGATTCCACAGCAATAACTGAGATGAATACTGCAAATTGGAAACTATTTCCTCTACCTGTTTCCTTGCAGACATTGGCTAAGTACACACTGATTTAATAACCTGGATTCTCAGCATTGCCAGAAGACTGTGAGCATCTCAGCTTAATTTAGAGGCAGGGACATTTAGGAGAAGTCTCTCGCGAGAGCATTAAGTCTAAATCACACATATTAGGCCTCACCACCCATAATTCTTATTAACATTGTGCTTCCTTTTTACATGTCTCCCAGCCAAAGACCAGTCCTCTCAGGGGGATGAAGAGAAAGGCCCTCCAAAGAGCCACCCCTACTCTGTGGAGACCCCGTATGGCTTTCATCTGGACCTGGACTTCCTCAAGTACGTGGATGACATTGAGAAGGGAAACACCATCAGAAGGATTCCTATCCACAGAAGGGCCAAGCAGGCCAAGTTCAGCACTTTGCCTCGAAACTTCAGCCTTCCTGACAGCAGGGCTCGCCCCCATGCTGCTCTTCCCCACCAAAACTTGTCCCCAGTGGTGCTGAAGAAGGTGTCGCTGGGGACAGAGGAGCGAGCCCAGTCGCTGCCCCCTGGTGAACACCCACAAGCCTCTGCCAGTGGGAGTGAGGTGAGCTACCACAGGAAGGCCCTACTGGCGGAGACAGCCAGATATTTGGAGGCTGTTGCGCCCGGGGAGGCAGAACCAGCCCCCGGGAGTGGACGGCCCCAGCTCTTGAGAGCGTCCAGCATGCCAGCCACACTGCAACAAAACAGGGCCTCAGAGGACTCAAGCCTAAACTCAGGTCCCCCCACACCTCCAGCCCTCCCTCCACTTCAGGGTGAAGGCAGTGTCTGTGAAGGCGCCTTTGGCCCTGCAGATGGATTTGCAGGTTTTCAGAACTCCACCCCACGAGCAACAACCCAACCCAAAGTCAGAGAGTTTGGGGACGTGGTGCCAGGGATTCCAGAGCTGGTCCAGGAGGGCACCGAGCCTCCCGAGGACGAAGATGAAGAGGAGGCTCCAAATCCCCTCTCTCTCCCAAGTCCTCCCTTCTTATCTGAGGATGCACTTGTCGTTCTGGAGGATGAAGAAGACGAACACAAAACCAGAGAAGCAGAGGTGGTGGTCACCCCTGGCTCCCCAACACCCAGCCCCCCACCGCTGCCATCACCCATTCCTGAGAATGAGTTCCCCCTAGAAGAAATCGAGCTCAACATCAGCGAGATCCCACCCCCACCACCTGTGGAGATAGATGTGAGGAGCATTGGCATCCGGGTCACGGAGGAAAGCCTGGGCCTCCCTGCAGTGGATCCTGGAAGCATCTCCAGCCTGAAGCAACGGCTCTCTGCCCTCGAGGGTGAGCTGTCTGGAAGAACCAAGGAAGTGGCCCAGGTCAGAGCTGCCCTCCAGCAGCAGGAGGAGGAAATCAAGGCCAGAGGGCAGAGGATTCAAGAGCTAGAGCACACTATAGCTCGACTGGCAGAAAAGCTTAGCCACGAGAACACCAGAGCACAGAACACCAGAGACACTCGGGGCCACACTGACGCTATGGTCAACACTGACCCCCTCCATGGACTCTTGCCCAGGGAGTCCTGTGACAAGAGCACTGAGGTCAACCTTCTGGGCAGCACAGGATCTGAAAGCTGGAGGGCCAGAGGAGAGGAGAATGGCCTCTTAGTGGGGCAGGCCAGCCACAAACGGGGGGATCAGAGCCCAGCAGAATTCATGCCACCACCACAGCTGTCACTGCCACAAGGAGCCGAGGTGGTCCTCGCCCCCTCTTTACCTAGCTGCCTCTCCACTGAGCTGAGGATCGAAGAAGCAGGCTCTGAGCAGGAGGGAAGCCCTCAGGTGGGAGCCGAGGGTCTGGGCAGGGGAACAGGGCGCTCTTCATGGAGCAGCGACAGAAAGACGCCCCCAGCAGGGCGAGAGGAGACCAGTTCAGAGCTGCCAGGGAAGGAGCGCCCGGGGAGGCCACCAAGCTCGCCCACAGATGCCACTATCGGCCAATACGTTAAGAAGATCCAGGAACTCCTGCAGGAGCAGTGGAGCTGCCTGGAGCACGGGTACCCGGAGCTGGCCAGCGCCATCAAGCAGCCCGCCTCCAAGCTCAGCAGCATCCAGAGCCAGCTGCTGAGCTCCCTTAACCTGCTGCTATCTGCCTACTCGGCCCACACTCCACCCCAGAGGGAGCCCCCGGCCCCCTCTGCCTCCCCGCCGATGGGTAAATACGGGTGCCCAAGGCGGGGAGCCATTTCTCCTTTACCTCATGAGTCAAAGGGAATAAGGATTTGAATTGCATGCATATATTTTTCAAAAGGTTCAAGCACCTCCAGGAACCCAGTGGAAGAAACACCAATCTATGTAACAGTGGAGGCCCTGTGCCCCTACTCTTGTCCTGGCTCTAAGGCTTGGACTGCAGGGCCACCACATATAAGCTGGCACAGATAGCACAGGGCACAAAGATGCTGGCCAGGATAGGCACCACGGGGGCCTAAATTCAGCCCCCACTCCCTTGCCAAGTCTGCAGCACCGTGTCCACCCGGGCAGCGCTCATTTCTCACTTGCGTTGCACAAAGACAATGTCTAGGGCAAGAACGGCCCTGGCTGTGTGTGCTCTAAACCTCAGCCTCCCTTCATTGTTTCCTGGGCTCTTGCCTTCCTGTGGTCCTCTCTGGTTCTTGCATTTAGAGGTTTGCTCTAGCCTGGTTTTGAAGGAGCACTGTATTGAGATCTGAAATATTTCACTGAATAGTTTCTGTGCGTGCGTGCGTGCATGCGTGTGTGTGTGTGTGTGTGTGTGTGTGTGTGTGTGTGTGTGTGTGTGTGTAGGAGAGAGACGGAATGCTACATGTGGAAGTCAACCCTTGGGCTGAGCAGCACTTCTCTTGTAACAGATCACACACTCCTTTCTGTTGAGTAAAGTGGAACCATATTTTGCTTTGCTCAACGAGCAGTGTGCAAGTCTGCTTCCTGCTGCAGATCACGAATGAGTTGCTTTTTTCATTATTTCGGTGCTAATTCCAGTCTTGCCCATTGGAAAATGCCTCCTATACCTTTGAGCACAGCAAAAAAGACGTGCTCTTGCTCATGCGCCTGCCATGCCTACCCCACATCCCAGGTGTCACGTGGCACGTAAGCCAGGAAAGACCACGGAGGTGCCCTCGGGCCCAGGTGGGCATGGGAACAGGAGTCGTGTGTATGGGGTTCTGCGCCTGCCCTGCCGTTCACTGAGCAAGTCTGAGCCTCAGATTTCCCCTCGCTAAGACAGGGACAGTGATGGCACACGCACCACATGGCTCTTCTGGAAGAGTGCTCCAGGAACTCCACTCTGTCATCCACACACAGAGGGGCTTGTGAACAGGGACAGTTGGGCTGGTGTTGACCAGAAGGCCGGGCCTCCTCAAGACCTTCACAATATCTGATTTACATGATCTAGATCTCTGTCCCTTTCTCCCTCCGCGCATGCCTTCGGCCTGTCTCCCCTCAAAGCAAGAGTCCCGGTTTTGCTGCATTCTGGGGCATCCCCAAGATCATTCTAACCTGTGATGTTGTGTCTACCTAGAGATCTCCCCGTCGACCAGCCTTAAATCCATAATGAAAAAGAAAGACTATGGCTTCCGTGCAGGAGGTAATGGGACCAAAAAGAACCTTCAGTTTGTTGGGGTTAACGGTGGGTAAGCATCGCTCGTGAAGCCCAGACTGCCCCCCTCCACACTACCTATCCTGCTGTGGTCCTTAGCACTCGCTTTTCCTAGGGGGAAGCATCTGGTTTCCATTTTTCTTCAAGGGAATTAACGGCCCTTGAAAACTCCCATCTTGGGTTTGCATGTGTTTGGCTCCTTGCCAGCTGTGGTGGTCTGTTGGATCCTGTGCTTTTAATGTCTCGGCTTTGGTGTCCCTGGGGACAGGGTTCCAGGTGGCTTCTGGGAGTTTGGGGAGCACATGGGCCCTTTACAGAAGACATTTAATCTGAACCACAAGAGTGAAAGCAGGACAAACTCTTAATTTGTTGAACTTCAAATTTCACCCATTTATTTTTTTTTCTTCCTTTTACTAACTTACTGCAAACCAAACCAGCATTTTTTAGGATGAAGAAAAACAACCAAGGTCTATTGACTTGGAACATGAAGCAAACCTTATATATTCTAGAGAGTAAATCACTGGATTTAGAATGTTTTCTAAATCAGTCATTCAACAAACATTTATTAAATGCCAACAAATGTGTTAGGTGTCAGGGATAAAGAAGTCAAATAAATCCTTGGTCCCTGCCTTTAGCTCATAGTTTGGACAGGGCAGAGATAGGACAAGAAGTAAAGAGAAAACACCAATCTGCTGAGATGAATTCTAGTGAAGAAGAGAGTGTGGGCCCAAAGGAGGGGCACCGGACCCAGCCAGTGGTGGGCCCCGGAGGTCGGAACCCCTGCTAGTTTGGGTCAGACCAGAAGGGAGACACCAGATTTAAAGAAGGGTGACATCACTGTTGCAGGCTCTGTGAGGAAAACGTCAGAAATAACGACATGGGATGTCACAGGAGAGTCGCTGTTGCCATTCCCACTAACGTCAGACTCTGTGAACCCAGGAGAAGCAGGTCCTATCCCTCCCCTGCCCCCGGCAGTGCCCGCCCCGGGCCCAAACCTGGAAGTCCATCCGTAGCTATTGCTGGCCCCATTGTCTACCATCGACTCCCGCCTGTCTTCCCTAAAATGTGCCAAGTGAGGCCCATCGTGGGGCCCTTGCATTTGCTGTCTGTCCTTCCGACTGTCTCCCCACCGCCCTTAAAGTGCCCTTGTCCCAGATATTCTTCAGTATTTGTCACTTTAGTGCAATGGTTCTCAACCTTGGCCACACCTTGGAAACCCTGAGGGAGCTTTAAACATACCAGTGCCTGAGTTCCCCCCCCACCCCCCAAAACTCCGGCTTCATTAGGCTGGGGTGCTGTGCAGATATTGGGAATGTATACACCCTCAAGTGATTATAATGTGCAGCCAAGGTGAAAAACTTCTGGTCTAATTAACATAGGCCCTCCACCCATTACTCTAGTCCATGGTCCTTTATTATTTTATTCATTGTTCTTATCACTATCTAATTATCTTGTTTACATGTTTGTTTTCTGTTTTTCTCTACTAGCAATAGAAGCTCAATTAGGACAGGGGCTTTGGTATAGCATTAAGAACAGAGTGTGGCACACAGTAGGTGCTCAATAAATTTCTGTGGAATGATTGAATGGACTTCCAGGTGAAGTTTTTATGGAAGCAACTGTAAGAGAAGAACTGCTTGGTAAACATAATGTGTCCCCCCTTCTCTTAGTCACAAAAGCAAAAGGTTGTTCCAAGCACAACAGAGGAAGAAATATCTGTGGTTTAAACAAGACAGAATATGAGCATGCCAAGGAGCAGCCTGGCTCTGCAAATCCAGTGAGCATGGGGGCCTTACATAGGGGCCAGCATCCAGAGAAAGGGCCTAAGGGGGTTCAATGGAAGCTGTGGCCACTGGTCTCCCCTGGTCTCTGTGGCAGTGTTCAATGGCCCCAGAGCCTGAAATTTTCATCTTAACTGCAGGATCCTCTAACAGGGGGTCTCCTGTTGACCATCAGCAGAAGGATCCATAAATCTGCCGGGACTTCCCTCTGTGGTCTGCCACCTCAATGGAGTCGCACAAAACTGAACCTAAGGATCACTGCTGGGGAGGGTGGGCCACGAGGCAAGGGGGCCATGCCCTTGCTTTTGCTGTTGCAAGCAGTAGCTGAATAGGCCTCAGCCAGGACACGCAGATGCTG
This sequence comes from Eumetopias jubatus, assembly GCF_037043125.1. Taxonomy (NCBI): domain Eukaryota; kingdom Metazoa; phylum Chordata; class Mammalia; order Carnivora; family Otariidae; genus Eumetopias; species Eumetopias jubatus. The sequence continues at coordinate 56,488,823 of NW_028274810.1, forward strand.
GGTTCAGGCACCCGTCAGACTGTTCATGTTTCCTACGGAACACTGCTGGGAAGAGACATAGATGGGTCCTCCCATGTCAGATGTAAGCCTGGCTGGAACAGGGGGGGCGAAAGGGAAGCTTCACAATCACCCAGAGACGTGAAGATCTGTCCATCAACTCCCAAGAATTCAGGGTGGGAGTGGGGGCCGTTTGCCTACATCTGGGCCCCTCTAGACAACACGTTAGGACCCCAGAAGCAAATGCTTTTGTGAGAATCTTGGATGGCTTATCTGGATCATCCGAATGCACAGGCCAATTAGGGCATGGGCTATTTGTGTGTTCCCTGCAAACAGCTTAATTATCTTTTCTCCCCACATGGCGTCCGGTGTCAGGCCACAGCTCTTGACCACACCTTTCTCTGACGTAAGGTTCCTGGGAGTCCCCTCACCCAGGCGTGCCGATACAGAGAATGGAGGATGTGGTTAGCAAGCTGGGGATTATTATCTGAAGCCCACCTGGTTCTTATTTGTGTTGATCTGGACACCGGGCAGGAAACACAGAATGAGTGATCTTTGTCTCCTTCTCCAGCTACGAGACCACCTCAAGTGAGGAGACCAGCGGTGAGGACACCTCCCCGGAAGAAGTGTCAGACAGCGAGGCCGAGAAGAAATGTGATGGCCCAGAACACAGGCGTGGTAAGGAGGCCCACCCTGCCTACAAGGCTGGGCTGAGCATCCCTGAGGGCACCAGCACCACAGGCCAGGAAAGTGGGCCTGGGGAAGAAGTCCCCCATCCCAAGGCTGAGAGGTGAGTCAGATGGGTACAGATGGGGGCACCTGATCTCTGGGAAAGAGCAAGGGCACTTCTTCATTCTTTTATTCTATTATATTTGTTCATTTGTTCATTTGTTCATTCATCTTTCTATCCATTCACCAGTGTTTCCGGAGTTTCTGATCTATGCTAGGCACAGATGTAACTCCTGCCTTCGTGGGATATACTGTCACACACAGAGCTCTACCTGTCAAGCTAACATCGTCCCGGGCCTGGAAGTGTGAAGGACTTTACATGGACTATAATCCTTTTAATTATCCTGCAAAGTAGAAATTATTATAATCCCCACTTTACAGATGTGGAAAAGAGACTTAGAGAAGTTAAGGGACACAGCTGTGTGGGGCTTCTGACCCAGGTCTTGTCTGATTCTCACCCACGTGCTTTCCTGCCTCTCCCGTTGGCCATGTTTTTTCCATATATTTTTTTATTTTTATTAACATATAATGTATTCTTTGTTTCAGGGGTACAGGTCTGTGATTCATCAGTCTTACACAATTCACAGTGCTCACCATAGCACGTACCCTCCCCGGTGTCCATCACCCAGCCACCCCATCCCTCCCACCCCCCACCACTCCAGCAACCCTCAGTTTGTTTCCTGAGATTAAGAGTCTCTTACGGTTTGTCTCCCTCTCTGGTTTCATATTGTTTCATTCTTCCCTCCCTTCCCCTATGATCCTCTGTCTTGTTTCTCAAACTCCTCATATCAGTGAGCTCATATGATAATTGTCTTTTCCTGTTGGCCATGTTGACATAACCCCATCTTTTAAAGAGATGCGAGGTCATGTCACCTGATGAAAAGCAGCCCTGTCTTTGAGGCTGGACACACTTGGGTTCAAATCCCATGTCTGCCACCATGTTCCTTTACATAAGGTGCCTAAATTGTACTTGCCTCCAATTCTTCATCTGTAGTATGTGGGTAGCAGCCACCTGATAGGTTTGATCTGGGGACTGGATAAGAAAAAGCATGTAAAATGCCTAACACAGTGCCTGCCATAGACCAGGCTCTCAAGAAATAGTAGAGGGGAGCCTGGGGGGCTCAGTCAGTTAAAGTGTCTGACTCTTGACCTCAGCTCAGGTCCTGATCTCAGGGTCATGAGTTTAAGTGCCACATTGGGCTCCATGCTGCGTGTTGAGGCTACTTAAAAGAAGAAGAAAAACAAGTAGTAGAAATAAGGAGAGTAAGTCCCATTACCAACATCACCCCCCTCAGCGGGGTGGTGGGGGAGTGACGAGCAGTGAATGGGACTCACTGGTAAGCAGGTCCACAGGGCTGCTCAACATGGCAGCACTATACAGACATGCTGAGGGCAGAGCTTCCTGGTGACCAGTGCCATCAAGTCCCACCCCAGGATGGTCTGTCTGCTCTTACACTGACACAGGAAGAGCGCCCAGCACCGAGAGCACCCCAGCTTAACTGAGTTTCATTGTATTGACTCTATTAGCATTGATGGTATCCTTCATGAAAGAATAACCTGGAAAAAATTGCTGGTAGGGATTGGGTTCTCTGGATTTTTCAAGTCACTTAGGCAGGAAATGTTTTATCCAAAGTCAGGAAGACAGCCTTCCCTCTTCCCAGCATGTCAGGAATTGCAGTTAGTCCTATGGCCCCCAGAATGCTTTGGTGATCTGCTCCCGCCTCCTGAAAACAGCAGGATAAAAAGGGCAATGTGCTTGACTCACTCTTCAGCAGAGTTCAGAGGCCAAGCCTTGTCAGGAGGCTGCATTCAGCGGAATGCTCCTTGCCTGGGAAGTGGCCCAGTGTGGGTGCTTTAGCTGCTGAGAATCGAAAGTCAAGCTACGGGATTACTTTCTTTTATATTAATATGAAAACTGATATATATATGTATTTTTTTTCTTTAGATATAAACCCTCAGAAGAATTCCTCAACGCATGCCGGGCATTGAGCCAATATCTGCCAGAAACTGGGGCCACCACCAACCAACTCTTGGTACTGTGATTTTTCACTGTCATGGAAGGATGTCCCTACTGTTTAAGCTGTTAGTTCTGACTGGGTGACTTTGGTCCCTTGCCTGAGGCAGCGGTGTGGATGTGCATGGAATCCCTTTCCTCTGGGTGCCCTCCTTTGCCCAAACTCTGCTGCTGGGGTGATGATAATTATGCTGGAAGACAGGACCTGATGCATATGCATCAGGGAGCAGCCTGGCGCTCAGAGGCACTACGGAGCGTTATCAGGCATTGCACCTGGAAGTCCAGCATAAAACTGTATGTGGCTTCAAAACCAAACCAAACCGTGTGTGGCTTGGGCTCAAAATCACCTCACAACTGGAGAGAACTATGGGCAGAGTGAAGAGTATATGGAATGGGAACCGGGGGTTCTAGTCACCGGACAGCTGCTAGTGAGATATTGAGCAAGTCATTTCACCGCTCAGAGCTTGTTTCCTCATTAAGAAAATGAAGGTGGGTGGTGGGCAGTATGTCTTCATTACCCTCAAGCCCTGGTATTTAATTCTGTAGTCTTTACTATGTGTGTGTGTTTTTTTTTTAAGATTTTATTCATTTATTTGTCAGAGAGAGAGAGAGCACAAGCAGGGGGAGCAATAGGCGGAGGGAGAAGCAGGCTCTCCGCTGAGCAAGGAGCCCGATGCGGGACTCGATCTCAGGACTCTGGGATCATGACCCGAGCCAAAGGCAGATGCTTAGCCGACTGAGCCACCCAGGCGTCCCTTTACTGTGTTTTTTTGTCACGAACCTCTGGGTCAAGAGACCAAAAGCAAAAAAAAAAAAAATATCCGCTTGCTCCTTAACACCTTCGTGGCCCACAAGGAATTAAACATGTAGCCATTAGGTTTTACTTTTATTCAAGAGATCCTGGCACAGACACGTATTCCCAATTCAGGAGAGCCAACCTGTCAGTGAGGCCCTGACATCTAACAGCCTATAAGCATTTTTAAAGCCCATTTTGTTCTCCTTTGCAGAAGGGCCTTAGGGGTAAAAAAGCAATTAATTCAGCCCAACCCATTTTGATTATTTTATCTTAGCTGATTTTGCAAAACAAAAACAAAAACAACCAGTATGTGATGTGAATGTTGATCGAAACTCCTGTTACTTAATCTTAAATGAATTATGGAATTAAGCTTTATGTTCCTTAATATTAGGATCTTTCTCCAGATTCTCCTGAAGATTCCACAGGAAAGGGAGATATTCTGATATATAAAGTGTTTCAGCCACAAAAGATTCCACTGTTTCTGCGTAGAAAAGTGATAGGGGAGGGAAGTCTGGCTGGCTCAGTTGGTAGAGCATGCAACTCTTATCTCGAGGTTGTGAGTTCAAGCCCCAGGTTGGGCATAGAGTTTACTTAAAAATAAAATTAAAATTAAAAAGAAAAGAAAAGCAATAGAGGATGTGCAAACCTGACACCACACCCATATTAGGATCAAAGTACCCCTTCCCCCACCCCACCTTAGAGACAAAGCAGGTTGTACAAGGGCCTCACTCTATAGAGCCAATGGGAGGTTAGGGACCCAGCCCTGTTTCATTCCCATTTTGTAGATGGGACAGGTAAGGTTCAAAAAGACTATATCACTTCGAAGGTCACACAGGTGAGCTGGGACTTAAGCCTGGCCACATGGGTTTAGTGACTCCAAATCCAGTTCCTTTCCAGAATGAGTGTGAAATCACATCGCCACACTTTCTCCTCCCCTTCAGATAAATAACTTAAACATGTTCTATTTTAAACATGTAGGTCATATAACACACAGAGTTGATGTCATTCACTCTGGTTCCTCATTCATGGTTCCAAAGGAGCTACATACTGCAGATAGTGGGGTCCCGCCATGGGTTGTTAAACCATTTTCTCTGAAGGTTCTAGCAAAGCTTAAAAGCCAAAAATAATTCAAGCACAGCTGTTTGGGTTTTATTTCTAGCATCAGTTGGGCATGTTGTTTATCTTAGGCTTTCAGCATGCGTCTTCCCCATTAGTAAAATGTTGTGACTTGCTAGCCATGCCTATTAAGAACACACAAAAGTCCTGGTAGGGTCCAGGCTGAGGTCAACATAGGCCGGCTATATGTGTGTGAAAGACAGGGCCTTGGTTATGCTGTATGTACAGGGGTTTGATCTAAACACACGGTAGATTCAAAGTGTCACCTGGAAAAACGCTTTGTCACTGGTATTGTTTGCTCTCCCAGACCTCTTTCTACCTCACATGGGGGGCTGTTCGCACAGGTTCCAACCCACCTCCTGCCCCAGCTCTGACCCCTCCAGGAGTAGGTCACGTGGAGTTAGAGGGAGCTGAGGGGACAGAGGTGGACGCATCCAAAGCTGACTTCTTCCAGTGGAAGCTAACAGCCCAGCTGGAGCCCCCCAAGCCAGGTGACCTCCTGGATTTGGAATCTGTTGGTTATTTCAGAGGCAGCGCTTGAACACCCTCCGTCAAGAGTGGTTCCGCGTCTCCAGCCGGAAGTCTTCGAGCCCTGCTGTGGTGGCTGCCTACCTCCGAGGGGTCCAGCCCCACTCCCCACACTTCCTGCAGCTGCTGGTGAACTTGGCTGATGGCAATGGGAACACGGCCCTTCACTACAGCGTGTCCCACTCCAACTTCTCTGTGGTGAAGCTGCTGCTGGAGACAGGTCAGAAATGGTTGTGTCTGCTCAGTCTGGGTCCCTCCTTGAGGGGCCATTTTGGTATCCACTTCCTTCCAGCATGAGACTCTTCACTGTCCTGAGCTCCTGCTGTATTCTAGTACTGGACTAGACCACCATGCCTTTATCATGGCACTTATTCTTCACAACACCCTTGTGATGGAGGTGTCATTATCCTCATGTTGTGCGGGACAACATCACGCAGCCTAGGAGTGACGGTGCGGACAGATGGGTGATGGGGCTGGCTGAAGGCGTGTCCAGGCCCAATGGCATCTGTGAGTTTAGGAAGGTTGTATGAGGGATATCTAGGAGGGTACCAATAACAGATATAAAACCCCAAATGATCTCCATGGATTAGGCCCTCTGCTGAGCACTTGGCATGTGAGATCTTGTTTAATCCTCAAAACTCCTGTTAAGAGGGATGATTATCCCTGTTTTATAGATGATGAAAGTGAAAGTGATGCTCAGAAAAGTCAACAGACTTGTGTGATCCTGAGAGCACGCAATGACTCAATGTGTTGCTGGGGTTTAAAGGTGATACCATTGGTTTGTTCTTCTCATTCCCGGCATCCAGGAATTGGAGCACGTGTTAGATCTGTAACCCTTATTTAGGAGGCTGGAGGAGGAGTTTAAATGAGCATAAGGAAGTCTGAATTCCAGATCCAACAGCTTTCCCCCAACTTGGATCTTATCCACCTTTGCTTAAATGCCTCCCACAGCTTTCCATTGCTCTAAGAATGAAAGGCAGCTTCCTCAGCCTGGCCTTCGGGAATCCCGGATGGCCTGGCTCCCGCCTGCATTTGCTACCTCAATCATCACCATGTAGCCCCCTTCCATCCACTCCAGTCACATGGCCTCCCACTCACCAAGTTCATTCCCTCCGTAGGACTGCTGCCTTCTCTTTCTGTCTGAATCCTTCTCCCTGAAGCCCTTCTCAGTCCTGGCTCCTTCTCATCACTCCAGTTCTCCAAAATTCTGTTAGGCAGCGTTGAGGGCTTTTTACCTGAATGGAAGGGTGATGTACCTAATGACAGCCTAAAACTTTCTGCTTTCCACACCATCAGAGGAAGATAAAGTCACAACTCTAACATTGAGCCAATTGTACTCGATTTCAGTTCTTCATGGATTCATGGACACCATAAAAGGGGTAGCTCAATTGAGAAAGGCACATAATTAAATGGAACATACCTCTGTGTTCTGTGCATGTAGAGCCTCATCTTGAAGCAGCTTGGACTTGAAGCCGGTTAGAAGTTCTCCTGGTGGGCCAGGCCAGGCCAGAGAACAGGCGGCCTAAGCTTTGGTTGTTACGCATTTCTGCTGGTGTTGACTGAGAATCCATTCGGTTTTCCTCAACCCTAAAGTGATCTGGAAGCTTTCTGTTTATCATACTGATACAGCTAAAATAGCCATAAGCATAAAGTATGAAGGGGAGCTGGAGAATGGGGTGAAGTACCATTACTTTCCTTCACTGTAGAAGGCCTGTTGAGGAGGGCATATTGGTCACACTCTGAAACCTAGGCACGCAGTTGTGAGGCATTCAGAAAGCACATTACAAACCATAAGGGGCTACACAGAAGTGACTCATCATGATTGAGTATAGAGCCAACAGGTGCACCTCCGCCACCTAAGTCCTTAGTGATGCACCTTTATTTTGCCAGAACGCCACTACAGAGGAGAAGGCTTGTGGAATTGGAGCATGCTCAGTCAAGAGCCTTTCCCCTCGCCTACAGGGACGGTTGGCTCACTCCCTGGTGGCTGCTCAGAAGCATCTGCTGTGAAAGCCCTGGGTCCTCAGCCCCTTTTCTGAGCCCCTGGGCAGGAGTCAGTCCTTAGTCTACTGAGTTATAAGTCATGTTTCTGAAGAGACTAAAGAGAACTGTAACCTGAGGACTGTTTACACCTCTTAAAAGCAAACATCAAATAGTCATGAGAATAACAAGGCAATGCAGATATTCCCATCTTTCTCAGGGCAGAGCTGTGAGGCAATGCGTGTGGTTATATTCAGCTTTCATAGCCCAGCTGGTCATGACAGTGGTCAGAATGAATTTTTTTTGTATCCAATGGCATCCTGGTATCACGATGGCACATTTCTGAAAAATTGTTTGAGATGGGGTGGGGGAACTGTCAAACCAATATTGTTTTTTTACCCAAGAACAGAACTCCTAAGTAGCCCAGACATTTTTTCATAAAAAAACAGATTTGTTACAATGAATACCTAAGTCTTCATGAGCAAGTAGCAAGGCTATAAAAACAAGAATACTATTCTGGACAATAATAGTGAAACAGTTAATGCTTATTGAGTGTTTGCTATGTGCTAGGTGCAGTTCTAAGTGCTTTCAATATATTAACTCATTAAATTTCACAGTAACCCCATAGGTTCTATTATCACAGTAACCCCATAGGTTCTATTATTCTCCCCATTTTACAGAGGAAATGCTAAGAAAGGCTAAGTGACTTGATCTACTGAGATAGTTTTTTTATTGTCCAAAAGAGATACGTAGGTTTTTCAGATAAGCAACAGTATGGGGAAGATTTTGTTTACCTCATGGTACTGCCCTTATGGGGTGGGATCGTTTATACAACGGATAACAGGCTGATGATCTCCTATGTTGCCTTTGGTGGAGAGGGATATGAATGCATATCCCTAGGGTTACAAAGCAGACATTTCTTCTGAGTTCTCAACTAATACTTCATCTTAAAAATATGCTATTTTTCATTCTACTGTGAAATGTATTAATATAAAAATGCTTGGAGGCTTTTTTTCTCCCTCCATTTTTCAAACGAAATGGTTATTCCTGGAAGACTTCCTATGTTTATCCTGTGGCATTTTTCAGGCCCCCCGGTACACTGGCCAACATATCACTCGGCCTTTGGGAAAGACCTGAAGACTCAGCCGTCAGCTTAGGAGTTACACACAACATAGGGTAAAACCTAAAATGCACAGCTCTGGGTGCTGTGTGGCCGGGTGAGTGATGGGCTCTAGAGCCAGACAGACCCACGTCCTGGTCTCGTTTCACCTTCACTTGGGCAGTTTATGAAGCTTCAATGACCTTCGGTGTCCAGAACACTGCTTTAGGAAATAATCATGATCATTGCATCCCTTGGCCATCTCTGGACCTACTACCATGGACCTTCTTGCTGGGTAGCTTCAGAAAACTTGTAAAGAAAACTAGCCACTTTTAAAGGCTGCTACAAATGTAAACACTGACTCCACCACTGGGAAGGGACTGTTCTGTACCATGGCCTTTTAACCAGCAGGCAGTTGGCAGATGTTGATCAGGCTAAGCAGAAACTCACTTCTGCTCCCTTGCGAGCTAGTCCAATTGCCCACTGCTCCCCTTGCAGGTGTCTGCAATGTGGACCATCCGAACCGAGCTGGCTATACTGCCGTGATGATCACTCCCTTGGCTTCTGCAGAGACCGACGAAGACATGGCTGTCGTCTGGAAACTCTTAAGAGAAGGAAACGTGAACATCCAAGCTACTCAGGTAGGAGGTGTGAACATGATCCCCTCTTTAATAAATATGGGTACCTCTCAGTTTTATTCTGCCAGTGGGCTGAGAAATTCCACAGAGATCCATGTAGAGTTTTTAACCCAAGAAGGCTGGGCCCTCCAAATGGCATCTGTCCAAAGCCTGTATATTTGGTCTCCTCAAAAGCTTCTGAGATCCAGATAGGCTAGGATGGAGGTCAGTGAGCTTGTCATCTATGTCCTGGTCCACAACTGGGCAAAGTCCCTCTGGATCTGACTTCTTGAACGAAGTGATCCCACAGTTAGCACCAGCAGGAGAAGGCATGAAAAGGCTGAAAGCATTTGCTAGTTGGTTGCACAGGAAGCCCCTGCAGGTGACCCACCTCAATCATGAATTAGAAAACAGTTCAGAGGGTTGGCATGTCTCTGTTCAGCTTCCGGGTCCCTCTACTTGACAACACAGAGTAGGGGTCTGGTCCTTAGCCAGTAGGGCTTTGCGTTAGACAAGGCTCCATAGAGAACAATGGGAACTCTTCAAAAGACCACGTACCCATCTTTGACCAATATGAGAACAACACAGTGCATGCAACTCTCCTTCTCCGTCCCCCACCCTGAGTGATTAGAGATGTAGCCTAACTATCAAGAACTGTGAAGGGTGTGAGATTGTACTCTACCTTAATGTTAACAAGTTAGCATGCTACAGTGTCATGGATGCTGGTAGAAGACATGAAACTCCTGTGCCAGAGACGAAGGAGGGTGTATTATTCACAGCAAGAAGAGTAGTCACAGCATCGGTATTTATACCAGTTCTCTGAGCCCCAATTCCCAATTCCCATAGGGCAGTGTGAGGATGGCCAGATCCCTGTGCATAGAGTGGGTTATATTACTGGATAGGAACCCTGAGCATAGGGAACCTGAATCTTTTATACTGGATAGTGAGTATGTCTGCCCTCTGTTTTGGAGAAGATACTATCTCTCTCCTTCCAAGGCTGTTCACTGTACCAGCATCTTTAAAAAGACTGTCTAAATTATCACGATTTCATTCACATGTGGAATTTAAGAAATAAAAGAGAGGATTATCGGGGAAGGGAGGGAAACTAAAACAAGACGAAAACAGAGAGGGAGACAAACCGTAGGAGACTCCTAATCATAGGAAAGAAACTGAGGGTTGTGGAGGGGAGGGGGATTAAGGTGATGGGCATTAAGAAGGTCATGTGATGTAATGAGCACTGGGTGTTATAAAAGACTGATGAATCACTGACCTCTACCTCTGAAACTAATAATACACTGTATGTTAATTAATTGAATTTAAATAAATTTTTATTTTTATTTTTTTTAAGATTTTTATTTATTTGAGAAAGAGAGAGAGAGAGCATGAGAGGAGAGAGGGTCAGAGGGAGAAGCAGACACCCCACTGAGCAGGGAGCCCGATGTGGGACTTGATCCTGGGACTCCGGAACCATGACCTGAGCCGAAGGCAGTCGCTTAACCAACTGAGCCACCCAGGCGCCCTAAATAAATTTTTAAAAACCCCAAAAATACAAAATAAAAAGACCATGTACAACAGCAAGGCAGGTAATGCCTCATTCACTCACAAGGTGTGGACAAAACTAAGAGACCCATAAAAAAGTGCCTCCCAACAATATATTTAACTCCCCTGTCCACCCCCCGACAAAGTGACTGCAGATGGTAGCCTACCCAGATAGAGTCACTTTGCACACTCCATCTAATAGCAATTCTACTGGTGGCAAGAAACAGACATTTGTAGATCACTTTCTGTTTTTCAAAGTATTTTCACCTAGAGCTCCTACACCACTGGATTTAAAGAGAGCACAAGCAGGGGGAGCGGCAGGCAGAGGGAGAGGGAGAAGCAGGCTTCCGCTGAGCAGGGAGCCCGATGTGGGGCTCGATCCCAGGACCCCGGGATCATGACTTGAGCTGAAGGCAGATCCTTAACCAACTGAGCCACCCAGGCACCCCTCTAAATTGGTCCTCTTGCAAGAAGGGATCCTCACCAAAATAAAAATCAGTGCCCCCCCCTTTTTAGAGGGGGTGGAGTGCAGCAGAGGGAGAGGGAAGGACTCTCAAGCAGGCTCCACACCCTGTGTGGAGCCTGACGTGGGGCTTGATCTCACAACCCTGAGATCATGACCTGAGCAGAAATCAAGAGCTGGATGCTTAACAGACTGGGCCGCTTTTTTATAGAGGAGAAAGTGAGTGATGCTCTAGGAGGGTGAGGGGCTCATCCCAGGTTGCTAAAGGAGGACGGGAATTCATAGCTGCTACTGCTCCCTCCAGCTCCCTCCAGGGCTTCTCCATAGAGAAGAGCAGTAGGGATCAGGTCAGTAAGAGTGAGTTGGGAGACTGGGAGTCTCCTAGGCTAAGCTGTTTCTTTCTTTTTGTATCTCCAGGATCAGCAGAGCGCCTGGCATATAGCAGCAGTCTATAAATATCATTGACTTAAATTGTATAGAATTGGACCAAGAGGGAGGTGAGGAAGACAGGAGAAGTCAGGCAGAGGGGCAGACAAGAAGACAATCTACACATGTCATGTGGCTTTCAGTGGAAATCTCATGGTCTGTTTGGTCCAGTGAAGAAAGAACCACTGGAGGGTTCTGCGTGGCTCAGTCAGTTAGGCATCTGCCTTCAGCTCAGGTCATGATCCTGGGGTCCTGGGATCGAGTCCCACATCGGGCTCCCAGTTCAACGGAGAGTCTGCTTCTCCCTCTGCCTCTGCCCTGCTTATGCTCTCTCTCTCAAATGAATAAATAAAATCGGAATGGAGGGAGGAAGGAAGGAAGAACCACTACTTCAGGGCTGAGTATAAGCAACCCAAAAGGCAAACAGTCGTCTCTGGACAGATCTGTATGGGTTCTAGAGAAATGGAGAACCAGGACACCAAAGAATACATTCCCACATACTGAGCATTTGTCATACATTACCTCCCACGCTCTTAACAACAATAATAGCTAACATATGCAGAGCACTTGTTAAGCACTCGGGTCTCACAACAACCCATAAGGCAGGTAACTTTGTTAAGCACTCCCATTTTACCAAATCAGGAAAAATCACTGAGAGGTTAATTTGTCCAGATTCACACAGATAATAAGCAGCACAGCCAGGATTTTCCTGATTGCAAACCCCCTTTCTTTTTTCTAAGCCCCAGCATTCTGGGCGGGGAAGCATAATCCATCAGTGACTGCAGATTGGCCCTTACTCAGTGAACAAACACATCAGCAAACATGTCCTCAGCACTTTCTACGTGTAAGACACGGCACTCAGAGATGCAGGGGATCTGAAAGGACAGAAAACAGAAAGGTTGCCTCATTCTCACAACCTTAAAAAAGGCTGATGTCCAGTGAGAGAGACAAGCCTGAACTCCCTGGAACCCAGGATAACCATGAGGGCAAAATATAATCAAGTTGTGTAAGAGGACCATGGATATAAAGGAAAATCTGTGAGAAATAATGCCCAATTTGTAATCAGAAAAATCACTACTGGTGTGCCTGGGTGGCTCAGTCGTTAAGTATCTGTCTTCCGCGCAGGACATGACCCCAGGGTCCTGGGATCGAGCCCCGCATCGGGCTCCCTGCTCCGCGGGGAGCCTGTGTCTCCCTCTCCCGCTCCCCCTGCTTGTGTTCCCTCTCTCGCTGTGTCTCTCTCTCCATCAAATAAATAAATAAAATCTTAAAAAAGAAAAAAGAAAGAAAGAAAAATCGCTACCACACATTGTTATATTTACATCCTTTATTTCACCTGATTCCCACAAAAGCCCTGCAAGGTACATGGGACAGGTCATTATTATATTAATTTTTAAGAAAAGAAAAAAAACCAGGATTCAGGGAATATGAGGGATGGGGGCCAGGGTCATGCACTAAGAAACAGAAGAACCAGGGCTTGGGCTCACTTTCTGACTCTGAGCCATTGCCATGTGCGCTAATGATTACAGGGATGTCACAAAGGGTCAATGGCGGGGCACCTGGCTGGCTCAGTCCGAAGAGATTGCGACTTCTGATCTCGGGTTCGTGAGTTCGAGCCCCAAGTGGGGTGTTGACATTACTTAAATAAATAAAAAACTTAAAGAAAATTGTCTGTGACTATGGATTAGAAATGACCACAGGACCATGCAGGCACAGATCCTGTCAAGACAGAGAGGGCTCTGGGTATCACTGAACTGAAAATACCAGGGGTGTTCTGAGCAGACAAAGCCTTCCTAGAGGAAGTTAGGCTGGGGCAGGCCATAGGAAGCCATGGTGGCGAAGCATTCAACCCTTCCTTCACTCCGTCGTTCCACGTTTACCAGCATGTACTCAGTGCCAGGCACTGGGGGAACAGAGATGAAATGAAAAAGACTTAGTCCCTGCCATCAGAAATTTCACAGTCCACGAGAGAGAGAGATTGACAGGTTGCAATACCAAGTGGTAAGTTCTGTGTTACGATCCCGTACCTGAGGGGTTCATAGAGGGCTTCAGAGAGGATGTGGCATTTGACCAGTGTTTGGGAAAAGCAGAAGTTTGCCAGGCGGAGAACGATGGGTCCAATCCCAGCGGCAGGAGATTCAGACCAATGGTCATTTTCTGGCAAAGTCTTGCCCAAGTGTCCCCGGGCTGGAGAGGGGATCCTCACCACACCCCTGTGCTCTGTGTGGCAGGGGGGCCAGACTGCGCTGATGCTGGGAGTCAGCCACGACCGGGAAGACATGGTCCAGGCGCTGCTGAGCTGCCAGGCAGATGTGAACCTGCAGGACCACGAGGGATCCTCGGCCCTCATGCTGGCCTGTCACCATGGCAATGCCGACATGGTGCGCCTGCTCCTGGCACACCCCGCCTGCGACAGCACCCTGACCGACAAGGTGAGACTTCCAGGCAATTAACAAGTAGGTGTTTCACTTCCCTTCCTGAAAAACGCCTGGCCAGCCAGCAGAATTCCAGGGACCACGTGACTCTGGGATCATGACCTGAGCCAAAGGCAGACGCTTAATCGACTGAGCCACCCAGGCGCCCCTGGACACATGCTTCTTAAATAAGCGTCTCTGTCAGTTGATGGTAATGACAGTAAGGATGGTGGCCAGCATGGACCCAGTACTTGCTCAGCTCTGGGCACTGCACGAAGCACAGACTGCAGGCCTTGTCACTAAAACCCCACAACAGCTTTATGAGGTTGTCTCTGTGGATGCCATCCATGTGCTCATAAGGAAACAGAATCACCTCGTGGTTATGTAACAAACATACTCCCCCCCCCCCCATCACACAGCTGGTGCAGGCTAGCTCCATCGAGTTCCTCAGAGTACTCTCAGGAGCCAGACCCTTTCCATGCATTAGCTCACTAATCCTCTCGATAATCTAGTGATGTAGGACACTTCCATCCCCATTTTTACTGATAAGGAAACAAGAGACCTAGAGAGTTTATGTAGCTGTCCTCAGGTCACAAGCTGCTGGTTCTCGGAGCAAGGATGCAGGCCCAGGTTTGACTTCAGTGGCACTATAATGTAATGCTTTAAACACCCTTCCCTGTACTTTCTTAACATCCACAGTTTGCAGGGGAAAACAGCCTGGAGAAGGGAAGAGTCCCCTCCCTGCCCAAGGGGAGACCCTCTCACCGGGCCATATCTGAACCACCCGAGATTGTTCCATCACTGATTCAAGCTGCTGGGTCCCTCACATCATACCCGGGCAGCACGCACCCTGGTCCAGCAGTCTTCAGTGCCCCTGAACCCCAACTCCGCCCAAAGCCATTTCTGAGATAGAGAGCACAGACCCTCTGGAAATGCATGTGGGAACAGTGGTGGGTTGCTGGAAAAAAGAGCCTCCTGTTGCAAACATTATACAGTCAGACAAAGGATCTGTGTTCATGAACTCCCTGCAGGGTTGCCCTGGGGCAGAAAGAGGCAGCCTCCCCCCCCCCCCCCCCCCCCCGCCCTTTCTGGAACAGGCCCAGGGTCCTCCTAGGAGGGACTATTGCCCCAGGGAAGCCTGAAAGGGCAGGCCTGCGGGACAGGGGGCACGTCCCTGGTCAGCTGGGATACTCAGGCGGTGAGTGTGAGAGCATCTCCTGGACACCTCTGTCCACATCTGTCACAGGTTAAGAGATAGGTCAGTGACTGCTTTCTGGAGGTGGAGGAAAAGCGCAGTGAGAGCTCTCTTGTAAGCTGGACAAATCGAGTGATTGCTAGAAGCATGGGCTCTAGACACTCGTAAGTTTGAAACTGGGTTTAGTAACTGTGACTTCAGGCAGGTCATCTAACCACTCTTAGCCTCTGCAAATGGGGAGAGTCATAGACTGTACCTAAATATGGTAATATTTGTAAAACACGTATTTGACATCGAGCAGATGTTCAGTTGCTGGTAACAGTTATTGTCATGAATAGGTGAGCAGAGACAGCTAATCAGAAGCAACCAGCACAAGAAAGAGTAGGGGCTTTGGTGTTTGCAGGCAGCGCCTGGAGGGCCTAGGAGGATGAAGGTCTGGAATTAGGGGAGCAAGTCAGACAAGAATAGCCACCAAAGGGAGAAATGGCTCTCACTGAGGGGTGATTCTGCTCTCCAGGGGAGATTCAACAATGTCTGGAAGACATTTTATTTGCTGTATTGGGGGAGGAGGGGAGGCAGGGGATGCTGCTAAACATCCTAACGATAAAGAACTACAGATCATCTGGCCCAATACATCAGTAGCTGTGGAACTCTGGCATGGGTGAGTGCTGAAGTCCAAGCAGGATTGGACCACTGTCCCGGTCAGTGCTGGATCAGGAAGAGCCTGACCAGGGTTGAGGACCAGGGCGGGGCCAGAATCCTGGGAGGGAGGAACGGGACAGCTACCCAGACGGTGGCCAAAGTCCATCGTAGTAGAAGGTGAGAGGGTTAGGGGATGCTCGGCGAGCACAGGGGTGCCCAGGAAGTGCTAGCAGCAGGCCCACAGAGGGTTCTAGACCCTACTGATGGCCCACTCACCTGCTGCCTGCTTGGCTGAGGGCTGACTCAGGATTCACACCCCAATTTCCCAAAGTTAACTTGCGTGAGACATTTCAGAGGGACCAGGGAACTGCCGACGGAGGCCCTACTGAGCACCAAGCCCTATTATTCCAGCTTTACCCTGAAGGGTGGGGTCCGGCCCTTACTGTGGCCACCCAGTCGTTTCAATGTGCACCTTCCCTATGGGGACTTAGATGCAGGTTTGGATGACTTGATAATTTCCTTGGAAAACTGAGCAAGAATTCCGTACTGAACTAGGTTTCTCTAATCCTACCAATATTTACAGGTTGATATAAATGTGGAACCCCCAGAACAGCCAGTAAGGCCTTTCTCTACGTTTGGAAGGTAATTTGAGAAATCAGTTACCCAGCCTCTTGGGGGCTGCCCCAGGAATGAGGAAGAGGAGGTGGTGGGCACAGTGCTCTGGGCTCTGAGGCTCACACTTTGAAGGGCTTGTTTCAGCAATGCCTCTAAAGTACCCATCAAACTGAAAACTTCCTAAGGCAGAGACTATGCCTTGCTCCTTTTTGCCTGATACATAGTAGGTTCTTGTCATATTGAAAGACAGCACCACTACTACACACAGATCCGCGCGCGTGCGCACACACACCCCCCCACACACAGGTGTGCTGGCTGCCTGAGCCCCTCCCATCTCTTCAGTCTTCAGTGTTCCCAGCCGGGACTGGCCAGGTGGGGTTCCCACTGGAACCACGCACTGTCACCTTGTTCCCAGGACTCTGGCAAGGGCATTTAAGGGATACACCCTCCCCAGGTGGTCTCTCTGGCCACACTTTCTGAGCTGAATGGGGTCCCCCACTCTCCAGGTCTGCAGGTGAGAAGCCCACAGATGCAGGCTGTCACCTCCCGATGGCCCTGCTCAAAGATGCATGTGTCCCCTAGGACTGGCCCATGGCTCTTTCCCATAATCATAGTAATCACACCATCTCCGCCTCATAGAGCCTCAGGGTTGGCAAAGCACAGCGATGGAAACCAGAGTACAGGGGGACAGGCCTGCCAAAACCCAAGCCTCTCTCTTCCATCGAAACTCTGCAGGCTGCTTTTAGAAGACTCCTCTGCTTAAGGTCTTTGCTTGATTCCAGCCTAGGAGAGTACTCCTTACCAGCTCCTTTGCTCAGGTTCATCATCAGCTTGAAATGAATACCTCTTTGTTATCATCCAGCATTCCTTCTGTCAACAGTGCTCACTGGGTGCCGACCACAGGGCAGGCACTGGGCCAGGTGCTGGGATGTTCTTGCTGGGCTGGCAACCACAGGCGAGATCTCGCGTCTGACCTCATGGAGACCGAAATTTATCAAACAGCTCCACAGATACCAACTTAAAAATGGTGGTGAAAGGAAGGTACAGAGAGTCATGAGGCATTTTCAGGAAAAGAAACTCTTATGTTTGATGAAGCCCATGCACATCCTTCGGGGTCCTACTGAAACACCACTTCCTTCCTCTGCTCCCTGAACCCCAACACACACACACACACACATACACACACACACACACACACACACATACACACACAGCACCATCCTCTCCCCTGAGCTCACTCGGTTTCTCTTCTGGTATGTCTGGCTCTGTGCCATGCATTATAGTGATTGACAAGTGTGTGGAGCCCCGAGGGCAGCTGGACTCCATCCTCATGAGACTGAAGAGCTCTAAGCTGTGTGTGAACACCCCCCAACTGCTTCCGTGGATTCTCACATTTCAGGAAGTAATTCCACTCATATACAATAGGGCAGCAATCCAACGGGGTCTTGGGTGCCCCCCAACATATTAAATCCATGAGTAGTTATGAAGCAGAATATAAAAATATTCACACTCCCTGGGCTACATAAGGGTCATATCGGGTTTTGCCTCCAAATGAGTTACCAAAGAAGTGGTTTTGAAGCTGCGGGATTTCAGAATTCTAGAATGGGACTGAAGAGACCATGGCTGCCATCACAGAGCTCAGCGTCTGCTGCATTGAGTCAGCCTTCCCCCTCACTCCTTTTTTTTTTTAAAAGGTTTTATTATTTATTTACTTGACAGAGAGAGAGAGAGAGAGAGAGAGAGAGAACATGAGCAGGGGGAGCAGTAGAGGGAGAGGGAAAAGCAGACTCCTCACTGAGCAGGGAGCCCAATGCGGGGCTCGATCCCAGGACCCTGAGATCATGACCTCAGCCAAAGGTAGATGCTTACCCAACTGAGCCACCCAGGTGCCCCTCCCCGTCACTCTTTGTAGAGAATGGCCTGTGTTGTTGGACGAGAGCCCCTCTGAACACCTCTTCTTTAGACAGTGGGCCTGGCATCTCCCTGCACAACAGCAGTAATGTAAAAAGCACCGTGGCATCCTGCATCAGGTGTAAAAATGTGCATGTGCTTCTATGCTGTAGACCCACTTCTCAGAGTTGGTCCTTAGGAAATAACTAGAAAGGGGGAAATGTTTTCTGCACTAAATCTGTGATGCTGCAGACCTGGAAACAACCTAAGTCTCCAATAGAAGAGAAAGAGTTCAGTAAGTTATGGAATATTACACAGCCAATAAGAAAAAATTATACGTTATGAAGACTGTGCAAGAACAAGGAAAAATCTTCTAGTATGCCATGATACGTTAAAAATAAAAGCAGGTTCAAAACTGATATGTACTATCACTCCTCTTTAAAAACCAACAACAAATTTGCACAAGAGAAAAGACTAGAGGGAAATACACCAAAATGCTAACTTTCATGAAGGTCTCGGTAATGGAAAAATGGAAGAGTTATTTTTTTCCTCTGTTTTCCAGTTTAAAAAAAAGTATTAAAAACCATGTGGGAAAAACCAACCAATCATGTGACACTTACTTCCATCACACAGATTTCCCAGAAGTGACTTGCTGTTTCCTTGGAAGGCGACCCATTTTTCATGATCCTCATGCCATTCCAATCTCCCCCTCTCCTAGGGTCTCTGGATGCTTGGAATAGACTTTGATGCCCCATGCCTACTTCCAACTCACCCTTCTCTAGGGCAGGAGGCAGACAGGATAAAATCTGTTTCTCTTTTTCTCTCTTCCCTGCAGGCTGGCCGAACAGCTCTGTCCATCGTTCTGAAATCACCCGCCCATGTGGAAATTGCAGGGCTTCTGCGGGCCCACGCAGAGCAGGGCAGGTCCCTGGGGCCCTAGGGGCTAAGGAAGAACTGGCAGCTGGAAACAAAAGGCTCCTTCTCTGGACTCCTTAGCCCGTGGAGAGGGCATGGGTCACAGCCAGAGGGCCACCATTCAAGAGAAGAAACTATGTCAAATATGCACATACATTCCTGTTACATAATTCTGCTCATTAGAACGCTTTGTAGTTTTTGCCTTAGGTCAAGCCCCAAAACTACGCAGGCTGCAGAGCAGGGTATAAGGTACAGGGTGCATCCGTGTTGTCTAAAAAAATCCCAAATATCTTCAGCCTTGAATTCCTCATGACTCTATTCTTTGTAGCACTGTGTAGAAAGCACATAGGCAGGAGCACATTAGCCAAGCAATACTTTTTACATGGAATTTTAAAGTGCACCATCCTTTTTGTTTTGTAATCAGGTATATGAATATGTCCCATTGAATATGCATGTCTGGAGAGGATTGGGCGGGGGTGGGGGGGGTGGGGGGTGGGGGGATGTGGATTTAAGCAGCCACCCTGGCAATCATTCTCTAGAGGACCCTCAGAATCACCACATAGACAGCTGAAACTGAACAAACCACATACTTTAAGTGGGTTTGTTTAGCTTGGGTTGACAGAGAAATCCTAAATTTGGGCAAAGTAGGAAGAGCCTATGGGTGTCAATACCAGATATACAGTCTTTACCATTTCTGAGTCATTAAGTGGCTCCAATTTGTGCCAGGGAAATTGGAATTAATTAGGAAATCCAATCGAGTAAAGCACACCACGTGTATTTAGGCAGAGTCCAGTTACATCAGCTATTCTTAATCTATGAAAGAAACAAGTGGGAGTGAGCATCCTCCTGGGGAAAGGTTGTTGTCATCCAGAAGCCACCACCCATATCCATGGCCTCAGGGGAATCCTGGCTCCTTTCCCCACAGAGCCCTTGTGTGAACTCTGTGCCCCCAAGAGGCTTGGAGGTTTCTGAGGCTCCTGGTTGCAGAACCTGTCAACCTGGGCTGTGGCAGGAGTGTGGGAGCTGGGCTGGGCAGGGCCCCCTCGGCTGACTGCTCTCTCTGCCGGACAGTTCTTTCTTAAAACTTCCATAATCCCAGGGGTCCACATGTGCATGGCTTCTATTCAGTAACTCACACAAGGTTACCTATTAATTTGTTCTTAAAGTCTCTTATGCAAAAAAATCCTCCTTATATAAAAAGAAAGACATCAAAGTTTGGTGAGCCTTGCACTGGAAACTCAAAAGCTTGAGTTCTCATTTTGACTTATATGCCAATTTGCTTGGTGCCCCTTGGGTGAGTCACAAAATCTCCATGGGCCCTGGTTTCATCATCTCTAAGAAAGGAAATCATTATACAACCTACCTCCTGGGGGTGTTGTACAAGGAACAGCTGAACGGAAGTTTTGGAATCCAATTTGTAACCCATAAGGACTGTCTACAGAAATGGCGCAGTGAACTTCTGTACGCAGCTGGGATTCATGAGAGACTCAAAGTCCCAGAGCAGGACACTGACATGTGACAGTGTTGCTCAGAGGTAGAGAGAATGGAGCGAATAATGAGCTAAAAATAGTTTAAGTGGGTTTATTTTGACCTCAAAGCACACTTGAAGAGCAAAAACCCACCTTAAAAAATATTCTAGCCCAGTGCTTCTCAAATTTTGATATGCATACAATCACCTGTAGATCTCGTTAGAATGCAGTAGGTCTGAGGGGAAGGGACCTGAGATTCTACATTTCTAACCAGTTCTCAGGGGATGCTGAATCTCCTGGGCCACAACACACTTGGAGTAGCAAGGCTCTGGCCTGGCCTGACTGTTTATATATTAAAACGCTGCCTCTCAATCTTTTGTCTCAAAGTTGTTTCTTTGCATTTCTGTAGTGGGTTCTTGGAATTTGCATTGTGGGTCTTATTTGTATCAAAGTTCTGCAGACAGCAGTAGGGGGTCTGTGTCCTATGTTGCCAGTTTAGAGTCTATTTTTGTATCTCATGTTAGGATGGCCACTTTCATTTGGGTCACATTATCTTTTAATGATCTTGAGTCCAGCTATCAAAAACAGCTTATTTTTTTTTAAGATTTTATTTTCTTATTTGACAGAGAGAGAGACAGTGAGAGAGGAAACACAAGCAGGGGGAGCGGGAGAGGGAGAAGCAGGCTTCCCGCGGAGCGGGGAGCCCGACGCGGGGCTCAATCCCAGGACCCCGGGAACATGACCTGAGCCGAAGGCAGATGCTTAACGACTGAGCCACCCAGGCGCCCCTCAAAAACAGCTCATTTACCAGAGAAGACAAACTGGTTTGCCTAGGGTTTGAGGCCACGGAGTCACTATCAAAAGGCTTTGTCCATCGTTTCTCAGATTTTTAGTACGTTTCTTTTCATCTTGACTTTGGAATGTGAACACAGGATCTCCCTCCTTATAACTATTCCACTCCGTTGGAATGTCTGAGCCCAGAACACGGTGAGACTGAACAAGCATAGCCTGTCACCCTGTCATTGTCTCTCCAGTGTTCATTCAACAAACATGTACTGACACCAGCCAGGTGCCTGACACTGTTCCTTGTGCTGGCTTTTATTTATGTATTTACTTATTTTAGTCACTTCAACTTTATCACTTTTTTAAGATTTTATTTATTTATTTGAGAGAGGGGTGGTGGGGAGAAGGAGCAGAGGGAGAACGACAAGTAGACTCCATGTTGAGCGCAGAGCCCAACACGGGGCTCGACCCCCGGACCCCAAAATCATGACCTGAGCCGAAACCAGAATCAGATGCTTAACGGACTGAGCCACCCAGGCGCCTCTCAACTTTAATATGTTTCTGTTACTGAAGTATGACTGACATACAATGTTATGTTAGTTTCAGGCATACAGTGTATTAATTCTATACATTACTTGATGTTCACCATAGTAAGTGTAGTCACCATTTGTTACCATATGACATTATTACAATATTATGAACCATATTCCCTATGCTGTAATTTCCATCTCCCTGACTTACTTATTTTATCACTGTAAGTTTATACCTCTTAATTCCCTTCATCTGATTTGCCCATCCCTTCTTTTTTTTTTTTTTTAAGATTTTATTTATTTATTTGACGGAGAGAGACACAGCGAGAGAGGGAACACGCAGGGAGCCCTATGCGGGGCTTGATCCCAGGACCCTGGGATCATGACCTGAGCCAAAGGCAGATGCTTAACGACTGGGCCACCCAGACGCCCCTTGCCCATCCCTTCTTAACATCACTCATCGTCAGGGAAATGCAAGTCAAAGCCACAATGAGATACCAACTCACACCAACCAGCATGGTTAGTATCAAAAAGACAAGTGTTGACAAGGATGAGGAGAAGAGCGAACGCTCTGGCTCTGTTGGCAGGAATGTAAATCAGTGCAGCCACTCTGGAAAAAATTAAAAATAGAAATACTATATGATCCAGTTATTCCACTACTGGGTATTTGCCCAAAGAAAACGAAAACATTGTTTCAAAAAGATACACTGGCAGTGGCTTTAGTCGCCCCTTAGAAAAACCGTGTCTAAGGTTACCATGTTCCCAAACCCAGGCTTACCAAAATGTTAAGCCAAGGCTCCACTGATTAATACATTTGTCAAGTGCCTGACAGCACAGCCGCCAAGCAACATAAATCAGGCTTGCTGGGGACAGATATGAAGCTTAGGCTTGGAAAGAGGCCCACAGATATCTTAGCTTCCCTCACTGCCTTCGTGGGGCGTACAAACTGTTTTTGGAAGATAGGACACTGTGCCAATAGTAAGGAATGAGACCAGGCAATATAATTCATTCCACAAATATTTCTATTTTTCTTTCCTTTTTTTTTTTTTTATTTTAGTGGGGGAAGGGCAGAGGGACACACACAGAGAGAGAATCTTAAGCAGGCTCCAGGCACAGCACAGAGCCTGACTCGGGGCTTGATCTCAAAACGTTGAGATCACAACCTGAGCTGAAATCAAGAGTCGGACGCTTAACTGACGGGGCCACCCAGGCACCCCTTCCACAAATATTTCTAGAGTGCCCACTGTGCGCAGGCACTGGGCTCACATTAGAGATATCGTGCCTCAGGCTTCCACTTGGCCATCTACTTAGGAAAACGGAACGGTGAGAAGGAAGCCCAGAATGCTACAGGGGTACTGATAAGGGCTACCAGAGCTGGTCTTGGGAATCCAAGGAAGGCTTCCTAAAGGAAGAGGTATCTGAACTGAAAATTTAAAGATTAGTGGATGTTTGCCAAAAAAGGAAGAGAAGGGAGAGGTAAGGAGAGGCAAGAGTGTGCCACGTAGAAAGCAGGATTGCCAAGGCTGAACGATGGGACAGCAGGCATTTGGGGACCTTCACTCAGTTCAGTAGGACTTCCGTGTAGAGTCTGAGTGAGATGCTGGGATCAAAGGGTGGAGTCGGAAGAGATGAGACTGACTATCCATGAGGACAGATGATAAAGAGCCTAAAGAGTCTTTGTTCCAAAGGCAATGGCAAGCTGTTGAAAAACAGACTGACAACCAAGAAACTGTCAACCCTCATCAAACACAGATTTCTCAGGGACCTGCTGTCATCCAAGTACTGTGTTTGGGGCTGGGGACATACTGGTGGGCAAGTTAGACACAGAACTCAGTTTTGCAGGAAAGAAAGACAAACCCATCATTCTGGTGCAAGATGATGTGTGTTGAAACTGGGAAAGTATGAGGTGCTATGGAGACACGTGGGTGGGCCCCCCAGCCTAGTCTGAGGGTGGGAAGGGGGTCCAAGAAGGCTCCCTGGAGTAGTGAAGCTATCTGAAGGATGGGGAGGTATAGCCATGCCAAGAGGAGCTGAGGAAGAAGCATGCAGAAAGCCTCAAGGCAAGAGAGAACATGGATTTGGAGCATTAAAAGATCTTCAGTGTTCCTGGAGTAGAAAAAAAAAAAACAAAAACAAAAACAAAGAATAGCAAGAGGAAGCCAGAGAAAAAGCCACCATAACAAATTTGAACTTGAAGGAACTAGGGAAGCGGGACATGCCACTCAGATCTACATTCTAGAAACAGCACTTCACTTTGGGGGCACGGGTGACAACTGTTCAGCAAACACCTGTGGCCTACCTATTGTAGGTGCTAGGCTCCAGAGTTAGTGGTTTGGTAGCGGAGATGGACACAGGCTGACAACTGTGCTGTAGGATGAGCGTCTGAATCGTGCTGTGGAGACCACCGCTGTCCGAGCGAGTCAGGGAAGCCTTGCGGAGGACGGGGCTTTTCTGCTAAGCCATACAGGGGTGTAGGAGTTTGCCCGGGCACACTGGACAGAACAGCAGCCGTAAAGGTGTGGCGTAGAAAGAGAATGGCCTGTCTGCACAGTGGAGCGAATTCTAGAATCACTTCAGTTTGGGTCACCTTGTGGAGGTGCCCACACAGGAGGAGACTTGAGAAGGTCTGTAGACACATCTCACTTGTATGTTTGAGATTAGATATTTCGACTTGAGCCTGTTAGCTTGAGGGAGAATCCCAGACTCCTTTGAGAATCTGAAGGTCTCTTCAGAAAAATGCACACATGTGCAAAATGTGCATGTCAGTTCAGGGATTCAGAAATTGGCAGTTAAAATCTCTGCTACAAGCAGTAGGGAGCAGAGTGATCAGATTTGCACTCAAGAATGATCCCGGGGCGGGGTTGGCGAGAGACTGGAGGCTAGATCAGTTAGATGGTTCTCGGTAGACACTGGGTATGAAGCTGTGAAGGCCCAGTCCATGATGGCATCAGTGGGGAGAAAGAATCAGGCCCTATGGGAAAGGCATCAGGAGTGGGGATGGGCCAGGATGTCATGACCAACTGGATGGTGGACAGGGGTCAAAAATGAATGACAGGAAAATGGTGGTGCCATTGTCCAATATCCACTCTTCCCTTCCTCCTTAGTAATAAATCTTCAGCCTGTAGCTGGACATATCATCACCCAGAATACTCTATCTCCCAGCCTCCCTTGCAGCTTGATGTGGTCAGAGAACTAGGTTCCAGGGTGAGCGAAGTGATGTGTGCACACTCCGGCTCCTGCATTTACAGGGAAGGGAAATGCATTCCCCCCCCCCCCCCACTGGCAGGACTGTGGTAGTGATTCATCTTGATCCATAAAGATGAGGCCAATACCCTATGGATCATAGAATAGCAAGTCAGAAAGAGCTTAGACCCCCAACACTGTAAAGCCATCAGATCTGATCTGGACTATTTAGCCCCCATTTATATGTGAGCATGAAACAATCCTTTTACTTGTTTAAGCCATTGTACATTTGGATCTCTGTCGCAGTAGGAACTGGACAAGTGCACTCAGCATCCCATGACAGGCTCAAGGGTCTAATGTGATGGGTAGTGGATTTCAGGAGGGAAAAGCTTGGGAAGGCTTTTGGAAGGAGCATCCTTTCAATGGCTAGACATAATGTATATCTCTTCATGGTACAGGCCCCTGTCCCATGCCCACAGTGAAATCATCCAGCCCACACAGCCTTGTAGAAGGTGAGGCCTTGTGTCACCCTAGCAGATTCCTGAACACAAACTCTGTATCACAAGGTAGCTAGTCCTTAAGCAAGACAGTACTTATGAACTGGCCTGCCATGGAAATGTGGGCAGGACTAGTGAATTTTCCTAGAAATCTGAATAAAGAAACATGCCGAGTTTCAGGCAAGAGCAGTGGGTTATGGTTAGAGAGTAAGAATGGAGAGAGGACATGAGGTGGAATGAGGCCTAAGGAGAGAGAGTCCGCATGCACAGAAGTCAAGACAGTTTGAAAGTATGAGCCACCAGGAGCAATGGGCTGAGAAAAGATGGAGGACAAAGAGAAGGGTATGCCTATCAGATACACACCTACGGACTGGGGGCCAGGCTCTCCTTCCCCAGGACCCTCCCCTCCCCACGCCCTTGGGCATCCACGGGAGACCTGCGGCACTCCGATAGGAAAACCTGGCCCTTGGCCATTGAAGGATGGACACTAGATACTACCTGGGCCAATCAGGACTTCCAGGAATTTTGCAGCTGGGATTTAGGAGATTCAGTCTCCCGGGTGTCTGGGTTATAACTTGTAGATCTCAGAAGCTACTAGTTGCCAAGTTCAGCCCTGTGGTTTGAGGAGCAAAAGTGACTCGTCAGCTAGAAAGATTGAAGTCAGATTTCCTGGCTTCACCAGAGCAACTCCTGCCCCTTTCCAAAGACCCCAGTAGATACCCACATCAATGCCACGACTACCCTACTGGTTTTCTTTACCTCATCTCCTCTCTGGCCTCTGTAGCTTGGTGTCTGAGCTATCTTGGGTGTTGAATCCCAGCTGGACCACTTGGCCACTCAGGCTCTTAATCTGTAAACTGGGCATCCTTGTTTCTCCTCTGTTCTTGGAAGTGGTTAACTGGATAAAGTATCTGCATAGCGCTTGGCCCCCATGGAGAACTTGATATACGGTAACGGTAGCGTACTGCCCCCTCCCCCCAGGCACTTGATCCTTTTCTCTGAGACTTGGCCTCATAAAAATAGCAGCTTGCCTTCACAAATGACTTAGAACTACCCAGGCATCAGTCTGAAGGGTGTTATATGAAATCATTTATTCTTCACAATAATCCTATGTAGGTATTAATATTATTCCTGTTGTACATATGCAGAAACTAAAGCACTTAGAGGTTAAATAACTCATCCAGGGGTGCCTGGGTGGCTCATTTGGTTGAGGTCTGACCTTAATTTTGGCTCAGGTTATGATTTCAGGGTCCTGGGATCGAGCCCTGTGTCGGGCTCTGTGCTTAGCGGGGAGTCTGCTGGAAATTCTGTCTCCCCCTCTGCCGCTCCCCCCCATGCTCGGGCATGCCCATGAGCCCAAGCACTCTCTCTCTCAAATAAATAAATCCTTAAAAAAAAAACCTCATCCAAGGCCACACAGCTAGTCAACAGCAGGTCTGGGATTTCAAGCCAGGAGTTCTGGCTCTATGACTACACAGCACTACCTGCCATATATCTGGAGCTCTTTTAGCTTCCTTGCCAGTGACCCAGGCTGGGGAGGGGCGCCCAGCAGCAGGGGGTGGACACTGCTGAGGAAACACAGCTGCTTCAGAGAGCCAGCGTTTAGTCAGTGGCTGACCGGCAGGTCCTACTGGGTGGCCCCAGGACAGAGGAGACAAATAGGCAGAGTGTTTGGGAAGAGAACAGTTCAGGGGTCAGCACTCCCATGTACTCAGCATTTCTGGGGAGGAAAGCAGCCTTCTGTGCAGGGTGCAGATGGACTGAACCCCACACTGACTGAACTGTCCTTTAGTAGGTAATTCCTTACAGTTCCAAATCTATTCCTTCGCCTGCCCTCATTCTGGAGAGAGATGGGTCTGGACCAGAGGGAGCCTGGCTGGTGTCCCCGGGGGGAAGTGGGGGGCCCCACTTGTTCCCCTCTCTACCCCGCTTCCACATCCTATACCCCATCCTGCTTCCGTGCTCAGGGAAGGCCTGGTAACAGCTCTGGGGCCTTTGCTCTGAAACAAACAGAACCATTCCATTGTTCAGTGGAGGATAGGAGAGACATTCTCTAACCCTTCTGTTGCCTTAGAAGTGAGGAAATTTCCATTCTTCTCCAGGAGGGAAAACCACAGGAAGAAACTAGATCTCCTTCTCTACTATCCCAGTGGTCAGACCCACAGCAGGACTGGGACAAAGCTCAGACAGACTCTGTCTCTGTTCTAGCCGCCTGCAGAGAGGGCTCACACTGTTGTCTTCCACCCTTTATTGGCTCAGAGAGGCGGGCCCGGCTCTGGGGAAGACTGAGGTTCTAAACACCAATTCTCATGTGTGGGGGTGGTTTCCAACCACATCCAAGCAATTCTTGGACGCTAGGTGGGTGTCCTCCCAGTCAGCTCAACGCTGACACCATGTCCCCGGAGAAAGCATCAGATTCCACAGGTTAAGGGCTCAGTTCTCCAAGACCGCCCCTTCCCCACTTCTCATGCCACCTGTGCTTCCTACCCACTGGCTATAGGCTAGAGGTTCCAATGGCCCCCTCCTTGGGTTCAATTAATTTGCTAGAGCAGCTCTCAGGACTCAGAGAAACATTTTACTTATTACATTGTTGCCAGCGACCAAGGCATGAGAGCCCCTGGCTCTGGAGGCCCCAAAGGACAGAGTCTGGCCACAATCCAAAGGCAAAGAGACAAGTGGTGGTGCAACAAGAAAGGAGTTTATTTCAGTGAGGCCAACACTGGGAAGAGAGCAAACTAACGTCCCAAGAACTGTCTTCAAGGTGCTGAGAATACTACTAACTTTATATAGAGAAAACATGAAACAAGGATTGATGGGTACATGCAGCTAAACAGCAAAGGTCAGGTTGATCACTGGCGTGGGGTCAATCATGGGGAGTCTTTTTTTTTTTTAAGATTTTATTTATTCATTTCAGAGAGAGACAATGAGTGTGAGAGAACATGAGCCAGGGGGAGAGAGAGAAGCAGGCTCTCCACCGAGCAGGGAGCCCGATGTGGGGCTCGATCCCAGGACCTTGGGATCATGACCTGAGCCGAAGGCAGCCGCTTAACCGACTGAGCCACCCAGGCACCCCAGTCACCGGGAGTCTTGTTGGCATCACAGTAGTTGTTATTACTTGGGGGGTAGTTTCAGTGCCCATCACAGGACGTTTTGCCTGTTGGGTCCCTTCCTGGAGTGAACAGATAAACTGGAGGGAAAAACAAAGCGATGAAGAGGAACAGATTGAAGGCAAATGGAGCCAGTCAGGGCAATGACTGGGTGGGTCCTCCAAATCCCCACTGTCAAGTCACCATTCCATTTCAATGGAAGAAGGGAGGATGCTCATTTCTTCTGCAAACTACTTCCTGCTGACTGGGGATGATGTAAGAATGTTGGAATGGAAGACTTTGACAGGGTAGGAGAACTTTGTTTCTTGAGTTCCTCCTGAGATGGACAGCAAAGAGATAACTTAAGATCTCCTATAGTGGGGATGGGGTCACTGCTGGGTGATAGGCATTAAGGAGGGCATGTGACATAATGAGCACTGGGTGTTATATGCAACTGATGAATCACTTAATGCTACCTCTGAAACTAATAATATACTATATGTTAATTGAATTTAAATTAAAAAAAAAAGATCTCCTATGTGAGTTGTCATCCACTCAGACGGTTGTGAGTCCTGCCAAGAGTCATTGTCTGGAGGTGCCTTCTTAATGTGGGTGTGATGAATTCATAGCTGGACGCCTGCACGTTTTGGAGAAGTAGGAGTAGTTAGAAGCATATTTAAGGACCTGTCCATTTTTCAGTTAACCCATCTTCTGGTCCTTGGTTCTTCCAAGCCTTTAGTAGGACCCAGTCTCCTGGCTGAAAAGG
Organism: Eumetopias jubatus; assembly: GCF_037043125.1. NCBI lineage: Eukaryota > Metazoa > Chordata > Mammalia > Carnivora > Otariidae > Eumetopias > Eumetopias jubatus. Next base: position 56,518,112 of record NW_028274810.1, read on the forward strand.
GTGCAGTGGCTCCTCAGGAAATGGCTTGGTCTTAGAAAAGGCAAACTCATGGATAGATGTCAAAATTTGATTCAGCTGCTGCACATACTATTTAATTCCATTTGCATGTTCTAGGTAGGGGCAAATAGCCCCTACTCAAGTCTGAATGGGTTTCCCATATGTAATTTCATAAGGGCTCCATCAGAGCCCTGCTACTAGAGGCCACCCTTCCACAGAGGAGGGCAATAGGAAGTGCTTTTTCCCAAGTCAGGCCCGTCTCTTGGCACATCTGTGGCCTACCTATTGTAGGTGCTAGGCTCCAGAGTTAGTGGTGGAGATGGACACAGGCTGTGCTGTAGGATGAGTAATGGGTGTCTGAATCGTGCTGTGGAGACCACTGCTACAGAGCGAGTCAGGGAAGCCTTGCAGAGGACGGGGCTTTTCTGCTAAGCCATACAGGGGTGTAGGAGTTTGCCTGGGCACACTGGACAGAACAGCGGCCATAAAGATGTGGCGCAGAAAGAGCATGGCCTGTCTGCACAGTGGAGCGAATTCTAGAATCACTTCAGTTTGGGTCACATTGCGGAGGTGCCCAGACAGGAGATTTGAGAAGGTCTATAGACACATCTCACTTGTATGTTTGAGATTAGATATTTCAACTTGAGCCTGTAGCTTGAGCATTTGCCAGTGGGCTACTCACATATGACTGCACCTGCGACCGTCTCCACGTCCCTCCTGGTCTGGGTGCAGTCTGGAAGCAGGAGTCCGGCCCTGAAGCTTCCAAAGTGATTATTCTGTAGCAGACATCGGGCAAAATGAGCAAGGCCCAGCGGGGATGAATGCTGATGCATATTAGAAAGGTCAAGCAATGCAGGGAGCATACAGCTTCTGCTTGGGAGACACGGATGCATCTGGCCCAGACAAGAAGACCTAATCTAATTTCTAAACAGGAAGAACATAACTCCTTGGGATGGAACAACAGGCCTGATTTGCCTAGAAACTTACGGGGAGTGGGAGGTGGGGGATGACTAACATTTAACTGAGGACCTGTAGAGCTTTTTTTTACACAGCATTTCATGGAAAAGCTTAGCATATCCAGAATCTTGGTAAATTGAACAATATTTTCAATACCCTAGATGGAGAAAGACCAAAACAGAGGTAGTCTCCTTTGTTTAAAGGAAATTTGTAGCAAACTTTCTCTCTGAAATGAAGGAAACATTCCCTGTTTTTGGGTTTTTGTTTTGTTTTGTTTTTAATCCAGATGACCTCTTTTTTTTAAATAATTTTTTATTGTTATGTTAATCACCATACATTACATCATTAGTTTTGGATGTAGTGTTCCATGATTCATTGTTTGTGCATAACACCCAGTGCTCCACGCAGAACGTGCCCTCCTCAATACCCATCACCAGGCTAACCCATCCCCCCAGCCCCTCCCCTCTAGAACCCTCAGTTTGTTTCTCAGAGTCCATCGTCTCTCATGGTTCGTCTCCCCCTCTGACTTACTCCCCTTCATTCTTCCCCTCCTGCTATCTTCTTTTTTTTTTCTTAACATATATTGCATTATTTGTTTCAGAAGTACAGATCCGTGATTCATCAGTCTTGTACAATTCACAGCGCTCACCATAGCACATACCCTCCAGTGTCCAGTTGACCTCTCTTTGACAGTCTATTATCCAAAAGAAGGTAACAGTTGATAATTTTCCACTGGTGTGTGCTCCCCAATGAGGTGAGGTGAGATCTGACATCCCAGTCTCAGCCACATCAACAATCCTCTCATCTCATTTGTTAATCGTGAATAAAATAAAAAGATCTGAAAGAGTGAAGAGCCCATTCTTTCTGGAACCTACATCCCATCAAGTGCTGCTCTTAACACCCATTTATTCATTTAGAATTGGGAATAAAGGGTTACTTAAAAGAAAAAGAAAGTAAATATTTGGGGCCCCTGGCTGGCTCAGCCAGTAGAGTATGCAACTCTTGATCTCTGGGTTGTGAGTTCAAACCTCACGTTGGACGGAGTTTACTTTAAAAAAAAAAAATGTAGACTTGGGATGCCTGGGTGGCTCAGTCAGTTACACAGCTGCCTTCGGCTCAGGTCATGATCTCAGGGTCCTGGGATCGAGCCCCACATCGGGCTCCCTGCTCAGTGGGGAGTCTGCTTCTCCCTCTGCCACTCACCCTGCTTGTGTGCTCTCTCACTGTCTCTCTCTGACAAATATATAAAAAAAAATCTTTAAAAAATTAAAAATAAATAAATAAAGATTATGTAAAAACGTCTCTTAAAAAAAAATGTAGACTTGGGAATGAGGGAAGTCTTCTTTCATTCCTCCACACACTGCAGCTCTGGCCTCTGGCTTCTAGGACTTCTTGTTTATTTTTGTTTTTGTTTAAAATGGAAAGTTGATTTGCTCAGTACACCAAATAGGAAACAAGCACTGTCATGACAAATATACAGAAATATGCAGACCAACATAAAACAGTAATTTGGTTTAAATGAAGGGAAACCTTTTTAAATGTTATTAACAACATACCCCCCAGAATCTTTTCTTCAGTTAATTTAACTATACATTTCAATAAAATGAAGGATAAGGGATTAAGTGGAAGTGAGCTTGTGAATTTTTCTTAAGAATAAAACTCCCAACTCTATCAATCCATGCCAGTTAAACACTAATTTCCCAAATAAATGCAAAACGAGATGAAGGAGTTAGTGACTTTTTTTGCTTAACAGTCCAGAGGAAAATGGTTACTACAAATACAGCAGACAAACCATTAGGACTGACCGATCTAGGGCGCCTGGGTGGCTCAGTCATTAAGTGTCTGCCTTCGGCTCAGGTCATGATCCCGGGGTCCTGGGATCGAGCCCCGCAATCAGGCTCCCTGCTCAGCGGGAGGCCTGCTTCTCCCTCTCCCACTCCCTCTGCTGTGTTCCCTCTCTTGCTGTGTCTCTCTCTGTCAAATAAATAAATAAAATCTTTAAAAAAAAAAAAAAAGACTGACCGATCTAGATAGTATTGTACTAAATTTCAGTCTCAAATTGTGCTAAATGCTTATCATTAGTATGGCCCATTTTGGTCCACGATATGGTTTAATGCCAAGACAGATCCCCACTTGTTAAACAAATACATAGATAACTGTTGCTTTTTTGGTTTTGTTTTTAAATGTGTGTGTGTGTGTGTGTGTGTGTATATATATATATATATATATATATATATATATATATATATACTTTAAAAAGTTGGGTATATTTCCACATACAAAGGTAGGTTTTTCCCAGGAGGAATTTACAGGAAGTAGTCTGCACCAGGTAATATGAGACTCTCTACCACAAGGTGCTGGGTCAAACTGAGGGAAGGAGTATTTTAAAGTGTCATCTAATATTCCATGATAGCACCCTGATTCCCACAACAGTAACAGTAAGTAATTGGGTGCACTTTTAAAAATGGTAACCACATTCTGATCATGACACCAACCACATTCCTCCATGACAAGTTAGTGAGCTCGAGAAACCAGTGTGAGACCATTGGCATGGTTAAATGTTTCAGAAATGTCTTGTCCAAATGTATAGCCAGCACTAGGTGGTGAAATATTCCCCTGGCCGTGATCATCTGGATCTGACCACTTACAGATCACACCATGGGCCCTCCTGTGGAACTTCTTGTAAATGATTCAAGGCGCTTATATGATCCAGTGTAACTAGGAACGGAGAGAGGCCACCATGGAGGTCGAATATCTGTCCATCTACTAAAGCTGTAAGTGGAAGATAATCAAATAGATCTGTAAAATATTTCCACACTTTGGCATTTCCATACTTTCGTAGACAGTCATCATAAAAGCCATATACTTGGGTAACTTGTCGGCTTTCATGGTTTCCTCTCAATATTGTAATGTATTGTAGGTAACACACCTTTAAGACCACAAGAAGTGTCACAGTCTTCACTGAGTATAGCTTCTATCTACATAGGCACCCATGAATAGTTTGTACTTGGTGATTTTCCACCAGTTCTAAAGAATTCCATTAGATCATGGAAATGACCACGCACATCTCCACACAGGGTAACAGGACAACGAACCTCTTGCACTTTTGATTCTTTTGTTAAAATTTCCTTAGCCTTTTTGCACCTCACCACACTTGGTTCTGGTTAAGCTGTTTATAATCATTCAGCTGCTCAACCCACTGGTGCAACTCCTTGGTGAACATCTAGTTGTCCATGGCAGCCAGATCCCCTTCCCCACCACCTCCTTCCCCCTTCATGCCCTGGGCACCGTTCCCTTCTCCAGCTGCTGCCAGCTCCCAGCAGCAAAGGAAGGAGCTGGGGAGCAGGGAGAGTGGCAGCGGGCCCCTTGCACCACCTAAAGCCAGCCTGGCGAGGCTGTGTGACTGGGGAGGGAGTGGGTGAAGAATGCGGGCAGGTTAGGTGGCATGCCAGAGTGCCGCAGGGGTCTTCAGCGAAGCACCCACCAGGAGCTAACACCTGCTACCCCCACGGCCTCTCCCTCAGGCTCCTCTTTTTTTTTTAAGTCCTTTTGAAAGGTTTCATCCTCTGGCCAGCACAAACATGAAAAGATGCTTGACATCACTTACCATCAGGGAAATGCAAATCAAAACTATGAGTTATCGCCTCACACCTGTCAGAATGGCTAAAATCAACAACAGAAGAAACAAGTGTTAGCGTGGATGTGGAGAAATGAGAACCCTCACTGTTGGTGGGAAGGCAAACTGGTGTGGCCACCGTGGTAAACAGTATGGACGTTCCTCAAAAAGTTAAAAATAGAACTACCTTAAGATCCAGTAACTGCACCACTGGGTATTTACCTAAAAAATACAAAACCACGAAATCAAAGGGACACATGCACCCCTATGTTTATAGCAGCATGATATACAATAGCCAAATTATGGAAGCAGCCCAAGTATCCATCGAAAGATGAATGGATAAAGAAGATGTGAGATACATACATACATACATATATATATATATATATATATGAATATTACTCAGCCATAAAAAAGAATGAGATCTTGCCATCTGCAACAACATGGATGGAGCTAGAGAGTATAATGCTAAGTGAAAGAGTCAAAGAAAGACAAATACCATATGATTTCACTCATATGTGTAATGTAAGAAACACAACAAATGAGCAAATGGGTAAAAAAGAGAGAGACAAACCAAGAAACAGACTCTTCACTTTAGAGAACAAACTGCTGGTTACAGAGGGGAGATGGGCGAGGGGATGGGTGAAATACCTGATGGGGATTAAGGAGTGCACCGATGTGATAAGCACCGGGTGTTGTATGGACTGTGGAATCACTATATTGTACACCTGAAACTAACATAACACGGTATATTAACTATACTGGAATTAAAATTAAAAACTTAATTAAAAAAGGGTTTCATCCTCAACTCTTCTTTTCCCTTCTCTCCTTAGAACCCTCAGGACTTTAGTGATTACTTTCATCCAAATCACTTCCACTCCTAACACTCTTTCCTGACCCTCCAGAGCTCTGTTCATCCCACCTGACTTTGAGCACTGACCATGCGGAAATGCCTGATAGATGTCCTACCCTATCACCTGTGCCCAACAGCCCGGTCCCAGCATTTGCCTGAATCCTTTCTGAGCTCACAGCATCCAACTCTAAACAAGGGCTCTCCACTGCCTATAGAAATTCTCTAAACTCTAGCCTTGGATTCAAGATCCGGTGTGGTCTGGCTTCCAAACATTCATCACTACCCTACTTGGTATACCCTCCGGCTTAACAATACCTCTATGCTTTTCCGACCTCTGAGAACTTGCTTACATTGTTCCTTCTGCTATTACAATCTTTTCATGCCCAGTTTCTGCATGTTCAGAACTCACCTAGGGTTCTCATCTAGTCCTTTGGGTTTGAAGTAGCAAAATACGTTGAAATAAGTAAATTCCCCAAAAGGCGATCTCCAGTGGGTGTGACATCCTAGAAGGTCAACACAAGGCACCACCTCAAAGGAGAGTCCAGTTACACATTAACTGCTGGTAACAGAAAAAATACAGGAGGAGTCACCTATTCCAAGAAGTTAGAAAAACAATAAATAAACCCAAAGAAAGTAAAATAAGGGAAGCAATAAAATTAAAATCAGAAATTAATGATTAAAGGGTGCCTGGATGGCTCAGTCCGTTAAGTGTCAGACTCCTGATTTCAGCTCAGGTCAAGACCTCAGGGTCGTGAGATTGGGTCTCATGTGGGGCTCTGTGCACTCAGTGTGGAGTCTGCTTGTCCCTCTCCCTCCTCCTCTGCCCCTTCCCCTGCTAGCAATCGGGGTGTTGGGCACATAGGACATCAGGCACCCCTGCATGGTTAGTACTCAAAGTCAGGTGGGATGAACAGCACTCTGGAGGGTCAGGAAAGAGTGTTAGGAGTAGAAGTGATTTGGATGAAAGTAATCACTAAAGCCCTGAGGATTCTAAGGAGAAAAGGGAAAAGAAGAAGAGTTGAGGACGAAACCCTTTTTTAAAAAAAATTTTATTTCTCTCTCAAATAAAATCTTTTAAAAAAAGAAATTAATGATTAAGAAAACAAAAAAATGAATTTATCGATCTAAAAACTAGATCACTGAAAAATATGGATGTCACTAGCTAGCCTTACAGAAGAAACAAGGAAGAGAGCACAAAAACACAAAATTAGGAAAGGGAAACTTGTCCCATGTACAGAGGAAATAGAGATAAGTATGAGACCATTATATACCACTATAATTTAATACATTTTGAAAATCCTAATAAAACGATGATCTTCTATGAAAATATTTTTCCCAAAATTGGGTTGGAAACACATGGGAATAAACAAATAAATAACATGCAGAAATAAAGACAATTCTCCTCCAATACCCTAGTCCTAAATCATTTCACATGTGAATCTTTAAAAATTGAATAAACAGATTCTTTGATGCTGTTTAAACTATTCAAGAGCAGAGAGAAGTAAAGGAAATACCTTCACTCATTTTACATAATTGGCAAATGACTGATCTGAGAACCTAATAAAGACAAAACTGCAGACTAGTTTTACTTGTAAAGAGTTAAAAAAAGTTTAAATATATATATATATACACACACACAAACCACATATAAATTGTATATATCAAATCAAATCAGCAGTACATTAAAAGAATAACATACCAAGACCAAGTAAAGTTCATTTCAGGAATCAAGGAATACAAAGATGATTCCATATTAGGAAATTTAGTAATATAAATTAATTTTAAGTCAAGAGAGAAGCCATGATTGTCTTTACTATTAAAAATGCATTTATTAAAATTTATACACCCACTCCTCTTCATAAACCTCTTAATAAAAAGAAAATGGAGTATCTTGTTGACTTAGTAGAGCATGTGACTCTTGATGTGGAGGTTTTGAGTTTGAGCCCCACACTGGGTGTAGAGATTACTTAAAAATAAAATCCTTAAGAAAATGAAAATAAAAGGTATTCCTTTACTTTAACAAAATTATTTCTCAAAACCAAAGCCCAAATGTGTTTCATGCTAAAACACCAGAAACATTTCTGACCAAGTCAGGTATAAGAGACGACCTAAGAGTACCACGGCTATTGACTATTGCTCTAGAAGTTCCTGCCAAGACAATTAGACAAGGACTGAATTAAAATGTGTAATTAATAGAAAGGAGGTTGCAAAACTGTCATTATTTACAGAGCATATGGTTGAACATCTAAAAAAAAAAACAGCTTAAACCTACTAGAAAAATAAGAGGTGAGAAAAGAGATTATTTAAGAGATTATAAAAGAGATTATTTAAAAATTAACATTAGGGGCACCTAGGTGGCTCAGTAGGTTAAGTGTCTAACTCTTGATTTTGGCTCAGGTTGTGATCTCAGGGTTGGGAGATTGAGCACCATTTTGGGCTCTGTGCAGGGTGTGGAATCTGCTTAAGATTCTTTCTCTCTCTGCCCCTTCCTTCCTTAAAAAAATTAATATAAAAAAAGCAGTATTTTATTAAAAATAACTTCTAGTTAAAAATTCAGGTCAAGATGGTAGATTGGGCATATTCTAAAACACTACTTTCTCTGCCTGATACATAAAAATGCTAGCTAGAATATTTAAAATATCTTAGTATTAAAATATTTTAATACGTGTCTCTAAGGCAAGAAAAGGGGGTTCCACAGGTGTCCGATATATGAGTAGTTGAGGTTGTATAGCCCACGAAAGGACCAGAGAGGAATACAGGCTATAGGAACTGAGGTTAAAAATGCCCACAAGCCTGGCATTTAATGAGAAGTTGGATCTGGCTGCCTATCCACAAAGGGAAGTGTCTGAATGTCCTTCCATTAGCCCAAGTTCTTAGCTAGAAGACAAGAGTTAGCCCTCCCAGACTGGAATCATGCAACTGGAATCCTGAGTCCACATACATGTGGGGCCTGTATTCTCAGGGTGGCAAAATCCAAGCCAATCCACTAACATGAAAAATGATCTAGAATCAGGGAATCCAAAATAGAACAGCAGGGTCTTGATCTTTGGGGTTGTGAGTTTGAGCCCCACGTTGGGGGTAGAGGTTACTTTTGAAGAAGAAGAAGAAGACGAAGACAAAGACGACGAAGATGAAGAAGATGAAGACAACGAAGACAAAGAAGATGATGAAGACGAAGACGACAAAGATGACGACGATGAAGACGACGAAGATGACGAAGAAGACAAGACAAAGAAGAATAAGAAGACGAAGAAGAAGCAGAAGAAGAAGAAGCAACTCCAGCCAAGTACCCTGCTGTCTATAAGGGACCAACAATTTTCCAGATCGTACCAGTGTGGCCCTTCAATAATTGAGTGCCTGCCTCCAGCCTGGGGCTGAGGAGAATAAAGAGGGCTCTATGTCTTGGGCATCAGAGACAGCTTCCTGGCGGAGGTAACATCAAATGCTAAGTGGAAGGCATTTCCAGGTGATAATGGGGAGGTTGTGGGAGCAGCCTGTGGGCTAGGCAGAGAGAAAGCAATACAGAGAACTGCCAGTCCAGAGAGGTTGGATGGGGAAGTGTAATGAGAGAAGGGAGAAACCAGTTACAGTCTCTTCAAAATCTCTGTTGCCTTGAATTAATTTGTAAACTTGTTTTGGCTGTCTCTTGGGCACATACAATTTTTTAAATTAAAATTTCCCTAATGAGGGGCGCCTGGGTGGCTCAGTTGGTTAAGCGACTGCCTTCGGCTCAGGTCATGATCCCAGGGTCCTGGGATCGAGCCCCGCATCAGGCTCCCTGCTCGGCGGGAAGCCTGCTTCTCCCTCTCCCACTCCCCCTGCTTGTGTTCCCTCTCTCGCTGTCTCTCTCTCTCTCTGTGTGTCAATTAAATAAATAAAATCTTTAAAAAAATAAAAAATAAAATAAAATTTCCCTAATGAGATGATAAATTCTTGGATGGCAGAGAGTTTGACACAGTTATCTTTCTTTCCAGCAGAGCCCTATCCTTGTCTGGAGAGACCAACTGCCAGGCAGCCAGGCTCAAATCTGGCATCACTGGCAGCATGAACAGATGATGATGATTAATGTCGCTGAAGACCCATAAGCTTTCTGCCCCTGCTGCACCCGGGCTCTGCATGGAACACAGATTCTTCTGGTCCGAAGGCTCTGACAGAGGTGAGAGGGGCTCTGGGGCTTGAGGGGGTAGGACTACATCCCCGTCCCTCTGGGTGAGACAGCAGGATTCTTGCTTTTGAGTCTCACCTCTTGCATCAAGTTCTTGGCTGTGTTCATTTAACAGTTTGTTTGCAGAGTTCATAATTTTTCAGAGTGGATCTGGGGGGAATCCGCGAATCCGCGTGTTCTTGAGAACAGTTTAATTTTATGTTGTAATTCAGAGAGGATGAGGAAAAAAAAAGCCTAATATAAGCATCTTCTAGGGTCTCTCCCTCAGTTATCAGAGCTGCTTCTGTCTTGGCACACTGGGGGAAGGAAGGTTTCCTGGTCGGTTTGAAGAGAGAAATGCCCTGTGAGAATTAGGTCTCTCCCAAAGACAGGCAGAAAGTTCTAGGGAGTTCATAATCATGCTGTGAACAACTATTAAGTTCCAGAACAACATTATGGATATGGCTATATTAATGTTTTTAATTTCACTGGCTTTGCAGCTTTCTTTGTAATTCAAATGTAAGTCTGTTTCCATTTCATAGTTGCAGAAGAGCTATTAAACCCAAGGAGTTTAACTAAGCACAAAGCTTACGTAAGTAACTTTATAACAGAAAATTCTGTAACCAAACTTTTTTCTTTAGAAGCCAAGCAAATCTGTGAGGCCTTTGGCCTTCATGTAGGGGGTGGTGTTGCTGCTGGGACTTTGAGCAACCTGCTCGTTTCAGGGCCTGAGCTGGGGCAGCCACCTGACCTGCCTACCTGGCACATCCATGTCACCTTGACCATGTGGGGACATCTTTGCGTGCACCTCGACCGCACACCCACCGACTGGGGCATCTGGCCCACCAACTGGTGCATCCCAGGACCACAGCTTCTAAGACCTTCTTCTCTGTGGCCTGTCCCTACACAGCTGAGGTGGTAGGCTGCCAATGGTTCTCTCCATTACAGGCTATTGCAAGTGTTACAGGTAAAGACATTTTGGTTAGCAGTCCCCCTCTTTTACAAAATAGGAAGACTCGAAAACTTTGCCTGATTTGCAAGTCCAAATTTTGTTTGGATAGCATGTTAGCATGAACAAAAAGACAGCTGCTGATCTCATTATTAACTGCAAACGGGACCGGCCAGCTTTTACCAGATGAACTGTACTCAGAAGATTCAGACTTCTTAAGAAATCATTCACCCATTGAAAAAAGACTGAAAAAATGAAGGCAGGCAAGAAATTTCAGAGAAGTGATGAGTGATCACTATCTTTATAGTACCCACATGAATGCTCAAAGTATAACAAGTTTATTCTAAAAGCTCTGGAGTAGATAGGAATGCTGCTTATTTAGTAATTTCTACACCCAACATGGGATCAAATTCATGACCCTGAGATCAAGAGTCACATGCTCTTCTGACTGAGCCAGCCAGGAGCCCCACGAGTGCTGCTTACTTAGATGTTGGTGTAGTTAAAGTAGTTCTTCTGATGAATACTGGGATCATCTAGACTTGCTTGAAACTTCAACTTTGGGGACGCCTGGGTGGCTTAGTCGGTTAAGCATCTGCCTTCGGCTCAGGTCATGATCCCAGGGTCCTGGGATCGAGCCCGGCATCGGGCTCCTTGCTCAGCGGGAGCCTGCTTCTCCCTCTGCCTGCCTCTCTCCCTGCTTGTGCTCTGTCTTTCTCTCTCTGACAAATAAATAAATCTTTAAAAAAAAAAGAAACTTCAACTTTGTGCCTGTAAAAGTTACAGCACAATCTTTCATGTTTCAAATGTATCATGGAGTACTCTTGCTTTTTTGACTCTTTAAACCTTACAGTATGCAACAACTATAAAGGACTAGTGATCTGGGTACCAAACAAGAAAAAAAATTGCACAAGGGTTTCCACTTCTGAATTGTCGTATTATCTCACAAGTTTAAATAAGATGATCTACCACCATTGTTCTTCTAACTGTCCAGTATATTAGCAATTCCCCTGTGTGGTTAGGAGGGTGAATAATTCCTTAGACTTTTTGCTAGAATTAGGGTGTCGTCATGACTAAGTGGTGAACTTAGCAGATGGAGATAAGCTTCAAGTGATGATGTCATTATTTTTTTGCTATGTCTTAGCTTTGATGATTAAAAAACCAATTCTGTATAAAACTAAAATGAGTGAGAAGAGAAACAGAGAAGGAAAAGTCATGCAATATCTTAATCAATACTGGGAAACACTGGGGTAGGAAATCTATTTACCAGTTCAATGGCCCAAGGTTTTGTATTTCCTTTGAAGAACTTAAGCTGACAAAATCTGTGGCTTTGACACATGGACCAAAATACTTTAGCTTGGGGTGGCAGGTGCAGCAAATCTCCGTGGCTCCTCAAAAAACTTTCCTGAATCTGGACACCATCAGCTTAAACTAAGAAAGTTTGGCCCTTGCCTTCAAAATGGAAACCTTAAAAGAAAGGACTGTATGAAGAATCCAGCCTGCGGATTGACCGAACTCCAACAAATGAGAATGCTCCATAGTGCATCACTTTGATGCATTCTGTTGTTTCTAACTCTGTGTTGGTGAACTTTCTGTCCTTTTTTTTTAACCATTTCACATCAAAACAAATTTCTTAATTGAAACATAATTGGCATGTAACATTGTGTATAAGTTTAAGGCTTATATCAGGTGTCTATTACCCCTGACTAAAGGTAAAAATAATTTTTCTGTATTTAATTTGTATCTTTTTTATGGTGTCATCTTTTTATGCTGTCACCTGTTGAGTTTTAACTATTTCTTTCTTTATCCTAATACTTTCTCATTTAATTCAATTTTGAAAAAATTCACCACCGGGGTGCCTGGGTGGCCCAGTCAGTTGAATGTCCAACTCTTGGTTTTGGCTTAGTTGTGGTCTCGGGGTCGTGGGGTCGAGCCGCGTGTTGGGTTCTGGGCTCAGCGTGGAGTCTGCTTGTCCCCGTTCCTTTGTCTGCTTGCATGCAGAAGCATGCACTCACCCTTTCAAATAAATAAAATCTTAAAAAAAAAAGTTCACCACCAAAGTCTTTGAGCATAGTTTTGATCATGACACTCCCCTAAATATAACCCTTCAAAAGCTCCCAGGTTGCAGTAAATCAGAATGGCTCACTCCAACTCTACAGCAAGAGTACAAATGGAGGCCCACATATTCCTACCTGAACATTTTTTTTTTTTTAAGATTTTATTTATTTATTTGAGAGAGAGAGAGCAGGAGCAGGGGGCGGGGAGACGGAGAAGCAGACTCCCCGCTGAGCAGGGAGTCCATCATGGGGCTTGATCCCAGTACTCTGGGATCATAACCTGAGCCAAAGGCAGATGCTTAACCGACTGACTCTTGGTTTCGACTCAGTTCATGATCTCCAGGTCCTGCGATAGAGCCCCGTGTCAGCGGCCGTGCTCAGCACAGTCTGCTTGTCCCTCTCCCTCTGCTCCTCCCCACCCCGCTCTCTCTCTCTCTCTCTCTCAAATAAATATCTTAAAAATAAATAAATAAAAATTACAAAACCTAGCAAACTACTACAAATATGCCTTCATGAGGCCACAGAATGCCACATTCCAGTTCAGAATTCTCAGGCCCCTGCGAGTTCCATACCAGAACACGGAGACAGAAGAATCATCTCTGGCCCACAAACTCCTCTTCCTACCCCCTGCTCACTGTTAAGTTTGGAGGGTTCCTGTAATACACAAGTGGACACCCAGACTCATCCACACCTCTCCCCAAGAAAGCACACTCCATCAGTCCTTGGCCACCTGTAGGGCCCAAGGATATGCATACCAGCTCTGTATCTTTGGGAAGTTAGGTAGGTAAGAGGTGTTGGAAAGCCCAAACACGAGGCTTCCTCAGGTGGTCAGCCAGGAAATTCTGAGAGCTTAGCTAGAAGACAGGGGGAAGGGCAGGCTCCTCCCTCTTGGACTCCTTGTGTGGACTGGGGTCAGGGAAGGGTCCAAGAGGTGGGGGGTTTTGGAGAGCCGCCTTGCACAGGGGTTAGGGTTAGGGGGAGTTCAAGGCCAGTGGTGGCCTCAACGTTTGCTTGTAAACACACTGGGTTCTCTCCACACTTCTTCCTAAGAGAACTGTTTTCTCCGGCCCTGCTCTAAACACAAACCAGAACGAAGCACAAAAGAACAAAGAGACACAGATACAACCCTAAAGTGAAGTAGGAAATGAGGGTAAAAGTAAAGAGTGACTTCACCTACATTAAGAATAAGAAAAAGGTACAAAGAAAATTTAAAAAAAGAATAAGAAAAAGGTAAATCTTGGTAAAAGAAATGAAACAAAATTTTAAAATAAGTATTAGAAACCCCAAAGGAGATACGATGAAGGACATTTATTTATTTATTTAAAGATTTTCTTTGAGAGAGATCACAGAGGGAGAGGAGACAGAAGAGCTCCCGCTGAGCAGAGAGCCTGATCCCAGGACCTGGAGATCACGACCCAAAGGAAAGGCAGATGCTCAACCGACCGAGCCACCCAGGTGCCCCACGATGAAGGATATTTAATGTAAATGAGCCAAAGGCTAAAACCAAAGCAAGAAGTGAAAAACATAAAACTAGTGGAGATAAAAGATAGAGTGGGTAGAAAGAGGCCCAGTTCTTTGGCAACGCAGGGAGAAGGGAGAGAACAAGCCCGTAAAGACATAAACTTAAAAGCACAATCTCCAAGCAGATAAATAGGTACAGCGCCTCTGCATAACCCCCAGTGACAAAACGCAACCAGGTTTGTTATCTCACTAGAAGTCAACTTTGAAAGTTACAAGGTACCCCTTTTTTCCTCCTGAAATGTGTTTTCAATTCCCTCCTTTGTCGGCAGCCAGAGGTAAGAAGCTGGCCCTTACAGTTGAGACAGCCGAAACCACTAACACCGTTTTTGAAAGCAGTATGAGTAATATTTAGCAAAAGGCATAAAATGACCATGCTCTTTGATCCATTCATTCCAGTCCTGCTAGACTGTCCTCTGACAGGAGTCCTGTAGGGCTGAACAAAGGAAACATTCCAGTCCTTAAAAATTTCCAAGTTTCTGTTTGTGCTGACTCCAAACGTAAAACCAAAATGTCCAAAGGCAGGAGGAAGATTTAACAAATTATGGTATATTTATCTGAGGGATTATGCAGCAATTAAAATGATGGTAAAAAGCCTTTTAATGAAAAGATATCCTTTATTGGGGTGCCTGGGTGGGTCAGTTAAGCGTCTGCCTTCCACTCAGGTCATGATCCCAGGGTCCTGGGATGGAGCTCAGCGGGAGCCTGCTTCTCCCTCTCCCTTGGCCTGCCACTCCCCCTGCTTGTGCTCTCTGTCAAATAAATAAAATCTTAAAAAAAAATACCGTTTATTAAGGGATATAGGCAGAAAATAAAACTCATTGGGCTGTAAAATTATACAAGGCATACAAATCATTATTTAGAAATCAATGTTCTAATAGCTGTGTTGTTTCAGTGATAAGTTTTGGGTAATTTCCCCTTTCCTTCCCTTTCACAAGATACAGGCGCACTCAGCTTATCACAGAACCCCAAGGCCTCTAAACTGTCACCTTCTGATTCTGCTCCCCAGTCACTGTCCTTAGGCTTAGGAACCATTGTCATCCCCGTGTGGCTTGGAGGCTGCACTGTGCACCTCAGAGATCTCTAAGGCAACAAACATCAAATCATGCACTTTTAGCAGCTTGAACTTTTTTTTTTAGTATATGTGCTGCCGAAGCGAGCACGAACTTTTTTTTTTTAAAGATTTTATTTTTTGACAGAGAGAGACACAGAGAGAGAGGGAACACAAGCAGGGGGAGTGGGAGAGCGAGAAGCAGGCTTCCTGCGGAGCAAGGAGCCTGATGCAGGGCTCGATCCCAGGACCCTGGGATCATGAACTGAGCAGAAGGCAGACGCTTAACGAATGAGCCACCCAGGCGCCCCTTGAACTGCTTATTCTTGACTGGAGTGGGGCATCTGCACTGATCTGACCCTAGAAACTGATCAAAGTAAAACATCATGTTCCTTTTTCTTGTGCAAATTTGGCAAGATATCAAAACATCTCCCCTGTTTGATTCCAAAATTGGGTGTGGCTGTTATATATCGATATTTTACTTCTTCCACATCTTTTTTAACTAGGCTCCATGCCCAGTATGGAGCCCAATGCAGGGCTTGAACTCACAACCTGAGTTCAAGACCTGCACTGATCAAGAGTCGGACGCTTAACTCACTGAGCCACCCAGGTGCCCCCTTCCATATCTCAGGCGTATGTCCTCTGATAAACTCCCTTAGGGTTCCCAGAGAACATAGTACTTCCCCTTTTATATAACTCCCAAGTCCTTTTTTTTTTTTTTTAAGATTTTATTTATTTGATAGAGACACAGCGAGAGAGGGAACACAAGCAGGGGGAGTGGGAGAAGGAGAAGCAGGCTTCCCGCTGAGCAGGGAGCCCAATGTGGGGCTCAATCCCAGGACCCTGGGATCATGACCTGAGCCGAAGGCAGATGCTTAACGACTGAGTCACCCAGGCACCCCCCAAGTCCTTCTTTAATGCCTGGCTTTCCCACTAAGACCATAAACTCTACAGTCAGAGAATGTCTCTCTCAGCATAAAGGTGTTTGGACCCTCAGTAATGAGTTCCCATCTTCCCTTGTTGCAGTAAGAGGACATCTCTGTTTCTAAGGGCCTGGTGTATGCTGTCTGTCCTGGGGGAGATTACCACATACTCCCAGAGAAAAACCAACCATGAACTAGAAAGTCAAAAACACAGATTTTTAGGAGAGCCCCAGGCTTGCGCCATAAAAGAGCAATGGAAATTCTCAGCAGGAGTCAAGTCCTCCCAGCACTGGATTTTCCAGGCTGTTCTATCCACCTGGAAGCCCTTCTTCCTGTCTTTGCCCATCTAACTTCTAGGACCCTTCAGGGCTTGCTATGGGGATCGCCTCCTTTAAGTCTGGTTTGACTTCCCAGACTATGCAGATTTGCAGGGAGCAAATAGTTTCTGAGAATGGCTGGAAACCATTCAAGGTTTGTTGCAAAGAATTTATTGATCCACTGATACCTTCTAACTCTCTTTATATGCTACCTGTGGAGACAAGCATACCATGCGGGTAGGGATTTAGTCCCTAGGGTGTTCGTATTTCTTTAAAAATCTGGAGGCAATTAGGAATGTAAATAGTAGAGCCACTATGTAATACAGTATCAAACCTCCTGAAAAAATTAAAAATTACCGTATGATCCAGCAATTCCATTTCTGGGTATTTACCAAAAGAATTCAAAGCAGAATCATAAGAGCTATTTACGTACACACCCATGTTCATTACAGTATTATTCACAATAGCCAAGAGGTACAAACAACTCAAATGTCCCCTGACAGATGGATAAAGAAAATGTGGGATATACACGCAATGGAATGTCATGCAGTCTTTTAAAAAGGAGATCCCGTTACATGTTACATGGATGAATTTCAAGGACATTATACTAAGTGAAATACGCCAGTCACAGAAGGACAAATACTGATGATGTCACTCATGAGGGATCTAAAGTAGTCAAAATCCTAAACAGAAAATAGGAACGTGATTGCTGAGGGAAAGGCGGAGGGGTTAATGGGAGGTTTTAGTTTTGCAAGACAGAAATTCTAGAGATGCTGCAAGATAATGTGAATATACTTAACACCAAACTGTGCGCTTAAGAATTTCTTTTTAAGATGGTAAAGTTAATGGTTAATGTTACGTGATTGTAACCACAATTAAAAAGAAATTAAACCCAGGAGGCAATATGCTAAAATACCAGTAACATCAGTTTGATATTGATGGCCACTTAGAATTCTCATCATTCTTCTTGCTGTTTCTATAAATTTGTGCAAGTTAAGTAATGTGTATGATTTTTCATTTCCTCATCTACAAAATTGGGGGTAATTGCACAGAATATTTTAGTGATGAGAAAGGAGAGTGTGTGCAAGAAAAGCATCCTGGTGTTTAATGCACAGAAGTTCAGCTGCCACCACTCTTCTCTCTTGGTCCTCACCAGCCTTCCAACACACTCGGCTGACTCCCGTGACGAAACACACGACCAATTAATGGCAGATTGGTTCCACAAATCAAATACATACAACAGCATTTAAAGTCATGCTTGTTATTCCACAAGTCCAATAAAAAAAATGGATGAAGAAATGAACATTTTACTTTTACCAAATCTCCAATAGAGCTATCGTGTGTGTGTGTGTGTGTGTGTGTGTGTGTATACACTTTTTTTAAGGGCGTTGCTGTAATTAAATCAACAGTGTCTAAGTCATAAATGTAACAATCACTGAATTTCCACATACTTCACCTTCAAACCAAAATTTATTTACCAGAATGGCTCAAGCCTGGGGAGATGGGGTGGAGCTGCGCTGTGGGCAACTTGGATCAGGCAGTGGCAAGCCTCTCCCCAAGACAACACACTAGAGATTAGTTATTTTTAGACAGTGTATAAAAATTTTAAGTTTGCCTTGTGGCAAAAATTTCAAAACTGGAGCTCCTGGGGCACCTGCCTTCAGCTCAGGTCATGATCTCAGGGTCCTGGGATGGAGGCCCACGTTGGGCTCCCTGCTCAGTCGGGAGTCTGCTGCTCCCTCTGCCCCTCCCCCTGCTCGTGCTCTCTCTAATATAAAATCTTTAAAAAAAAACACACACACAAACTGGAGCTCATGCCTCTTCTACAGGCCCTACACCATTATTCCACAAGACTCAGTCAACCCCCCTTTTTATAGCCTGAAATCCCCTTAACACTCATACTGCTTTGAAATATTTTATTACGTTCTTTCTTGGAAAAAGTGAAAATTGTAAATTTCAGAAAAACAGATCAATGAAACAGAACAGAGTCAGAAAACTGGCCTACTATTTGGCAATAAATAAAACTTCACTTCTGACTTAAAACCATATATGAAAATGGATTTTGGGTAGAGAATGAAATGTAAAACGTTAAAATGTAAAGCCACACCCAGTGCTGATGAGAGTATGGAGCAACTGGAAACATCATACCTTGCTGGTGGGAATGCAAAATAGTTCAGCTACTTTGGAAAACAGTTTGGTGTATATATATATATATATATGTTTACCATACAACCCAGCAATCCCACTGCAGGCATATATCCAAGAGAAATGAAACCTTACATTCACACAAAAAATAATACATACAGAAATGCTTATGGCAACATTTTTGGAAATTGTCAAAAACTGTTCAACTTGGAAATGGATCAACAAACTATGATACATCCATAAAGCACACTACTCAGTGATAAAATGGTAATGATTGATAAAAGCAATGTGGATTAATCTCAAAGGCATTATGCTAAGTGAAACAAGCCAGACTCAAAAGGGTTATTTTAGAGACTAATGGAACAATTCTGTATTTTCTTAAAAGATTTTTACTTCTTAAGTAATCTCTATACCCAATGTGAGGCTCAAACTCACATCCCCAAGATCAAGAATCATAAGCTCTTCCAACTGAGCCAGCCAGGCACTCCCATCTTGTGTTCATATACCTGTATCCACTTATCAAAACTTGCAACACTATACGTCATACAACATGTTACTATATGTAAATTATACATTAATTTTTTGATGGAAAAACATAAAAAAACATGTAGAATATTTGATTGTAGGTAGGAAAGGAATTCTTAAAGACTTTAAAAGCACCAACCGTAAGGAAAAAAAAATTATGGGTCTGATTACATAAAATATTGAGGATTTCTGTTCAAAGAGGACAGAATAGACAAAATTACCAAGTGAGTAATGGGGGCACCTGGGTGGCTCAGTCGTTAAGTGTCTGCCTTTGGCTCAGGTCGTGATCCTGGGGTCCTGGGATCAAGCCCTGCATCGGGCTCCCTGCTTCGGGGAAAGCCTGCTTCTCCCTCTCTCACTCCCCCTGCTTGTGTTCTCTCTCTCGCTGTTGTCTCTGTCAAATTAAATAAATCTTAAAAAAAAAAGTGAGTAATGAACTGGGAGAAAGTATTTCTACCATCTAAAAACAATATTGGATTACTATCCAGTTATACAAAGAACTCTTGTAAATCATAAGAGAGGCTTTGGGGCGCCTGGCTAGCTCAGTAGAGTATGTGACTCTTGATCTGAGAATCACTGAGTTCAAGCCCCACATTGGGTGTGGAGATTACTGGGAAAAAAAAAAAAAGGCTTTTTTTTGGTCACTGATAAAAGAGCAAAAGATATGAATCAGCAAATTCAAAGGGTGAACTCTAAATGACTACAAAAATATATGGACGGCTTCTCAACTTCGCTAATTACAGAAATACAAATTAAAACAGGATACCATTTTACAACCATTATGTTGGGAAAAATTAGAAAATTGAGTGGGGATGTAGGAAAGTAGGAACTCCAGTGAAATACAGAAAGATAAGTCAAAGCATATATGGCAACAGAACTCTGACCAGCAACTTCTACAATTAACCTGGGAAGCCAAACCACCTTTGCAGCAGTTGGTCTAGAATGGTCAGACTTGGTCGATGACTTACCAAATTCCATTTTTCCTCCCATTTCCAACTCAGAGCCAACCAAAGCCAAATATGTTCCCCAAAGTCATGACATAAGATGCCCTACTCCTGGGGCACGTGGGTGGCTCAGTCAGTTCAGCGTCTGCCTTCAGCTCAGGTCATGATCCCAGGGTCCTGGGATTGAGCCCCATGTCGGGCTCTCTGCTCAGCAGGGAGCCTGCTTCTTCCTCTCCCACTCCCCCTGCTTGTGCTCTACTCTCCCTGCCAAATAGAGATGCCCTGCTTCTAGTTAGCTTCCCATGCCAATAACCTCCAATGGTAGCATACCTAGAACCTCTCCTTTTGTTCCACTCTAAGCTTTCCCACTAACTGCCTCTGAGTTTTTGATACTGGCCATGCTGGCTGGCTCCAACATAGTAAGGTCTGAATGAATACTTTGGGCTTGTTCTCATCTGGGTGGTCTTCACTTTTCACAAACTAGAACCACTCTAAAAAACAAACTGGCAATACTGAGTGGAATTAAGCATAAGCTTACATTAGGATCCAAAAGGTACTCTTGCCCAGGTCCCTAAGGGGGAGGGATAAAGACGGTCATAAACAATGGGGAGAGAGAGGGAGACGGAGCAGCTTAGGTGTCCACCACTAGACAAAGTGATAAAATATTCAGGATACATACTGTAAAATTCATTAGAAACAATGAGTTAGATGTGCATAATAGATTGTCTTTTTTTTAAGTATTAATAGTAATAGATAAGGTCCAAAGCATAATTCTATTCACATAGATCAGAAACACAATCACTCACAAAAGGACATTTTAGAAGAAAAACATCCAAGGACTTACAAGATTTGTGTTAGTAGGTGGATACTAGGAGAGAGAATGTAGGAATAAGGGCAAGATTAACAGGAAAATACGAGAGATTTTGAACAGACTTGATAAGAGTAGCAGGGACTGAAGGATATTACCAACTGTCTACTTTTCTGCTGGAAATTCTCACCCCTCCCCACACCCTGGGAAAAAAACAGCTTAAACACTATCCCCAAGTAAATGCTGCAAGGGGTTTTGACTGTGTAGGAGAATGTCAACGTAAGCATCCATGTTGGAGGGTTCTACAGGACAAGCTCTCTCTCAATCTGGTCACTAGAAGTGTATCAGCATCAGCAGAATTGTTGCCTGATCTCCTATAATCATCTACAGAAACAGGCTATTAGTCTTGAAGAAAGCAGTGCGTGGGCATCCTAACAGAGTTCATGAACACTATATTAAGTTTCCTGGAGCTGATAACAAAGTATGACAAATAGGTGGCTTGGAACAAAATCACAATTCTGGAGACGGAATTCGGAAATCGAGGTAGTGACAGATCACGCTTCCTCCATAGGATCTATCGAAGAATCCTTCCTTGTAACTTAACTCTAGTTATGTAAGATGTTATCATTGGGGGAAGAGGGTAAAAGGTACATGGGACTGACTATTTTCTCAACACCTCGTATCATTTCCTAAGTAGAGCAAAAGGTAAAAAGTACTTTTACAGAAGTAAAGAAAAACTGGAGGGGGGGGGGAAGCCTATTAAGCCAGACATAGCAATGAAATGCAGCAGAGTAGAAACAAAAATAATGGAGTACCTAAGATTAATGTTTTGTTTCCTGACCTACCCATTCCCAACACAACTGAAAATGGCCTCTTGTGGTGCTCACTCTAAAATCAACAACTGGGGGTGCCTGGGTGGCTCAGTTGGTTAAGCGACTGCCTTCGGCTCAGGTCATGATCCTGGAGTCCCGGGATCAAGTCCCGCATCGGGCTCCCTGCTTGGTGGAGAGCCTGCTTCTCCCTCTCCCTCTGCCTGCCTCTCTGCCTGCTTGTGCTCTCTCTCTCTATCTCTGTCAAATAAATAAATAAAATCTTTTAAAAAATTAAAAAAAAATAAAATCAACAACTGGGGGGCACCTTACTGGTTCAGTTGGTAGACCATGCAACTCTTGATCTCAGGTTTTAAGTTCAAGCCCCATGTTGAGTGTAGAGATGAAAAATAAACTCAACAGGGCGCCTGGGTGGCTCAGTTGGTTGGGCGACTGCCTTCAGCTTAGGTCATGATCCTGTGGAGTCCCGGGATCAAGTACCGCATCAGGCTCCCTGCTCAGCAGAGTCTGCTTCTCCCTCTGACCCTCCCCCCCTCTCATGTGCTCTCTCTCCGTCTTTCATTCTCGCTCTCTCAAATAAATAAATAAAATTTAAAAAAATAAACTCAACAACTGGGAGAAGGGCAACCAGCTTTACTTCAGATCTACCAGCCAGGAAGCAGGATTTCCCATCTACTGAGGATTCTTATGTTGCGCACAAATGTCATCTTGCAGATTTTACAAGAAACCTGGGAAGAAGGAATGAACCCAGTTACATATGAAGGAACTAGAGATTCAAGAGGCATTAGTAACTTGCCTGTGGTCACACTACGTAGAGTTAAAAGAGCTCAAAGTCAGGTGTACTGAGGCCAGGGCATTTGAAGTTGCAAGGTCCAAGGTCAGAGTTGTAAGGACTGAACTGAGAAAAGCTGATTTCAAATGCTGGGCAAGGACACTTTTTGTTTTTGTAAATTAAATATACTAAATAAGCCCTTGGGAGCAAAAGCCATAAAATGGTTACTTCATTCTCTTCATTTCCTCTTATCTATGTTGCAAATCAATTTATTTTATTCTAGACTAACAACTGAGAATACATTGACGTCCAACATTAGGAAAGAGATCTGATCTCTTCATTGGATGGCTTTATGCAATAAAATGTAAAGATTAACTATGTAATGACAAAAGTAAGCAAATGAAGCATATTCAAAAGAAAAAGGTTTAATATAAAGATTCAAGATTCACATCATGATGATCTAAAATTGAGTACCTTCTTGTGACAAAAGTTCAACTTTTGCATATTTCCCCTATTTAACTTATCCTGCCATCTTTTTTTCCTGTTTTTCTATTACTTTCACCCCACCTCTCCCTATGGTTACATTGACAGATTCCCTCCCACTCCCCATTAGTTTAGAAAGCCTACTCTTGCACAAACTACAATGATTAACACTAATTTTAACACACCCTTCAACTTCACCAACATCTAAGTAGCATCTGTAACCTTCCTTTCCCCTACTCCCCAAGTACACTGTTCACAGTCCATCCTCCTGGGCAGAAATGTGGCATTTTAATTTCGTTTTCCTTTTTGACTCTTGCTGAGGGAAGAAGGTAATATATATTGTGTGTATGTGTTTATAGTTACCCTAGATTGCTAAAGTATATCCTCCAGTAATTCTTTCAAAGAGGGTATGCAAGAAACAAACTTTGTGAATTCTTCGGTATCAAAAAATGTCTTTGTTTTACCTTCAAAATCAAATGCCAATTTGGCTGGGTATAGGATTCTAGGTGTAAAGCCTTTTGCCTGCAGAACTTTTATGACATTGCTCCACTGACTTCTAGCATCTAGAGTATCTAATGATAAGTCTGCGGTCAATCTGATTCTCGTTCCTCTGTAGGTTATTTCTCTTTTTCTGGAAGCCTTTAAGATTTTTTCTTTATCACTGGAATTCCCAAATTTCACCAAGATGTGTCTAGGAGTGAGTCTCTTCTCATCAATCTTACTAGGTATTCGGTAAGCACTGACAACGTCAAGACTTGAATCCTTTAGCTCTGGAAAGTTTTCTTCAATGATTTCCTTAATTATTTCCTCTGCTCCATTCTCTTTATTATCTTTTTCTGGAATTCCTATCAAACGGATGTTGGAACTTCTGGATCTATCCTCTATGTCTCTTGACCTTTCTTTATTTATTATCTGTTTGGCCATTTGCATTGTATCCTTAGAGAATTCTTCAATTCGGTCTTCTAGATTGTCCATTCTCTCTTCAAGTGCGTCTATTCTGCTATTCAGAACATCTATTGAGTTTTTTATTTCCAAGACCTCTGGAAGGTAATTTTTAAGATTTGCAACCTCCTCCTGTAGCTCTCTAAAGTTGTTAATTACATTTTTTCTAAAGTTTTCTTCAGTTTCTTGTATTAAGTCTGTTTCTTTAGATGTTCGCTCATCTGTTAGAGTTTTGTGTCGCTCTTTGTCAGCTTTCCTTAAAAATTTGGTGATTCCTGATGGAATACTCGAATTTGTACTTAAATGCCTTTTCTGCTTGTCAGAACTTATCTCTAGTGATTTTGAGGGAGAGGCCAAATGCAAGGTCGGACAGACTGTCCCAACTCCTTGGTTTCTGGGCATAGCTGTTTCCTTTTTATTCTGGGTTTTTTGTACCATCTGGTGTTTCATCAACTTTTTCTTCTCAAAGTCCTGAGCCAAATAATCACAGGTAATTTCGTTGAGTCCATCTGAGGCCTCTTTTTTCTCAATCTGGGAGGCAGTCTTTACATTTTCTACCTCAGAGTCCTCTCCTTCCTCCCACGATAAGACTACTTCCATTTCCCACTCTGAACCTTTTTCTTCCTCTGGCTCAGAATCTTCTACTGCTTTAATTAAAACAATCTCCAAACCATTATTTTTTTCTTCAACTCCACATTGTGTATTTACCACTTTAGAATGACGCTGAAAGGTTGAATCCTGTTTCTCACGTAATACTGAAGTCTCTTCTTCTCCCTCCTCCTCCAGCCCTGAAGCCTCTCCTTCCTCATCCAACTCTGAAGCCTCTTCTTCCAGCTCTGAAGACTCTTCTTCCTGAATCTCTAAGTTCTTCACCTCCTCTGGCTCAGCAACCTTTACTTCTTTAACAAATAGAAAGCTCAAGCCATCACTGGCTTCCCCCTCAGCTCCATGCTTCAAATCTAGTAGTTTTTTTTCCTGAAACGGGAAAAAAAAAGTATCATGCATCTTTTAAAGGAATTAATCCTTTCACTAAGTTTGACTACATATTTTAACAATTACCAAATATCCAGAAAATTATTACTTGGTCTTTAATGCCTAGGTCTCCAAACAAGTCAGGTTTCCCCTATGATAACCCCATCACACCTGTTATCTTTGTAGCACCTGCAACAAATTTCTATGAGGTCATAGTGTTTAGGGTGTTCCTTCTATATTCCCAATACTGACTCTCAAGAACAACCTGTGTTAGTGAATGTCTGATTACATGCAGGACCCTATGATAAAGAGACTTCTCTAACTTCAGGAACACTACAAAGTCCCCCCACCCCTCCAAAAAACCCACATTTCCTTTTCCCCCAAAGGAAACAAAAGTAGATTTAGTATTCCTTAAAGATCCCATAAGCAGTTCAAAGTACAGCCACATTACTCAAAAGGAAAGCATGTTTTGGTTAGGAGTACAGGCTCAATTTAAGACCACTTTGTTCAGGGGTGCCTGGCTGGCTCAGTTGGCAGAGCCTGCAACTCTCAATCTCAGGGTCATGGGTTCAAGCCCCACTTTGGGCATGGAGCTGACTTAAAAAAAAAAGACTGCTTGTTCAAACCCAGCCGTCACATTTGCTACTGGTGCATCAACTTGCCCTTTAGAAGAGCATCTACTTCAAGATAGTTATGAGGGTTCAATAGGACAACCTAGGTATTGAGCTTGAGACAGTACCTGTAATATAGTAAGTTGGCTCATAATATTCCTTGGAACCATGTCCTTGCCTCTGAGCTTTTCACTTAATGCTCCCTCTGTTACAGAACTCTTCCCTATTTAGGGCTGGCTGGCCACTATTTGTCCTTCCACCTCCCCAGATCATCAAGGACAGGCAAGTCACCAGGGAACAGTTAATTTCTGAGGACCCATCAAAAATATTGGCTTACGATACAGACCTCTGAGGAGACATTCTATTCATGAATTGGCATAATTAATATTGTTAAAATGTCTATACTACCGAAGGCAATCTGCAGATTCAGTGCAATCTCTACCAAAATCCCAATGGCATTTTTCACAGGATAGAACAATCCTAAAATTTGTATGGAACCACAAAAGACCACAAATACCCAAAGCAGGAGGCATCACACCCTGATTTCAAACCATATTACAAAGCTATAGTAATCAAAACAGTTATGGTATTGTATGGAACTCACAAAAACAGACAGAGATCAATGTAAACAGAAGAGAAAGTCCAAAAAAAAACCTCAAGCATATATGGTCAACTATTTATTGAAAAAGGAGTCCAGAATATGGAATGGGGATAGTGTCTTTAGTAAATGGTGCTGGGAAAACTGGACAGTCACATGCAAAAGAATGAAACTAGACTACTATCTTGCACCACAGACAAAAGAAAGAAATATACACACATCCAAGAAGAGACAGAGAATCTCAACAATATACCACAGGAATTATTTTTTAGGATTGGAATCACAAAAAATATTCAGAAAATAACCGAAAGTGTTCTCAATGAAATTAAATACATGCGAACATAATCTAGTATGATGTAAGAAACAAAAAGATAATCTAATATGATATAAAAACAAAAATCCATACATGGAATGAATAACAGCTAAATATTAACATTAATGAACACTTGAATAGGCTTTAGTAAATAGGTTTATTTGCATTTCCCTGATTGCTAATGAAGACCGGCCAGGACTGCTTTATAAATTCAAAGTTGAACATACATATCATACTTGATGATTTTTTTCATCATCCTATTGCATGAGGGCTTTTAACTGAATTTACTCCTTTGCTTTTTTCTATTTTTCCTTTTAAGGATTTAAAAGCTACTATCCTAGTGTTTATCCTAGGACATTTTTCTTTTAATGTCTGTAATGAATATGTACAAGCTCTTCCAAGCTTCCAACACCATCCATTGAAAGAAAAAAGCCATTAAGTTATTACTTTTAATGTCATGCTTTTACTTTTAAGAAATTATTTTTTAAAACTTGCTTAACCTTTGGAATAACCTTATCAACTATTACTTATTCTCTGTACATAGCTCCACAGGTCTACTTACCACTTTTTCTTGAATCCCGTACCTTCTTCCCTTCTTTATTTTTTCCTTTTGTGGGACTACATCTTTCAGTAATTCGTTCATAAATGGTTTTTGGCTAATAAAATTGCTGAGACTTTGCATATCTGAAAAGGTCCTTACTTCACCATCACACTTAAATGTTAATGTAAGCTGGCATAGAACTTTAGGTTCAAAATCATTTTCCCTCAGAATGTTGAAGACGTTACTCCATTGCTGACTAATGTTCAGTGTTGCTGATGAAAAGTCGGCCACCAACGTAAGTACTGCTCCTTCATCTTCTCTGGAGGTTTTTAGAATTTTCTCTTTATTCTTTAAATTCTGAGGGATTTTTTCCTCTCTTTTTTCTCTGACCAGCTCATCCTCTCCAATCTCTCGGTTCTCTCGTGTTACTTCTGTATGGATACTACGATCTCCCCAAGTGTTGTCTATATTGCTTATGGCTTCTTCCACACTTTCCATGACTTTGTCATTTTTTGATTCATCAAGGGACAATTCCTTACCTTGGTTCATACTGTACTCTTCAGCTTTATCTAATTTGTTACTCAGCTCACTTACTTCTTTTCTTTTAAGGGTCAAATTTTCAGTATCTTCAACTATTTCAGAGTTTGCTCCTATTTTCTCTACCAACCCTGTTTTTTGTGTGGCTAAACCTTTTGTTTGTGGCCACTCCTTTTTGGTACTGGAGTTGTTTATATTTTTCACTTCAGGTACTTTACTTTCTACTCCTAAAATTTCCTTTAGATCCTTTTTAAGGGATTCCCTTATCTCTTCAACCATTAAGTCCAGATTTTCCATCAAGCCGTTAAACTTCATCAGCATAACTGCTGACATGTCTTTGCATTTTAAATCTAATACCTGAGCCATCTCCTGGTCAGTTTCTATCAACTGAATTCTTTCCCTATGGGTGCTATTTTCCTGTTTCTTTGCAAGTTTAGCAATTTCTGACTCTACAATGGACATTGCGGATACGTTGTTTTATTTTCCTGAAGAGTAATTTTTGTTCTTGCAGGTCTGCTAGACTCCCCGAAACTCAAAAATCTTTAAAATATATATATATCATCTGAAATATAAAAAAATAAAAACTCATTTACTGAAGAATTCTTTTGAGAATCACAGTAATCAAGAATATAAATGTGGTTATTAAGTAAACTATGAGTACTCCACAACCATTTAATATAAAGGGTAACAACATGGGTATATGCATGCATGCAAAAAAAAAAAAAAAAAAGTCAGAATTCAAAACTCACATTATTAAAACCCCATTCAAGTAAAGTTTTCAATGCCATAAATCAACCAAATAGTAGATTAAAAAGACTGAGGGAAATCGGCCAGTTTCCTATACTATTAACTTTGGGGCACCTGGGTGGCTCAGTCGTTAAGCATCTGCCTTCAGCTCAGGTCATGATCCCAGGGTCCTGGGATCGAGCCCCATGTAGGGCTCCCTGGTCGGTGGGAAGCCTGCTTCTCCCTCTCCCACTCCCCCTGCTTGTGTTCCTTCTCGCTGTCAAACAAATAAAAATCTTTAAATACCGTACCAATTTTTTGAAGTTTAAGGTGACATGGACAAAATGGAAGAAGCCCCTTTTTTGATTGCAGAGAGTTAACATTAAGACTTTAATTTCTTAAAACCAGCTATCCAGGCGCCTGGGTGGCTCAGTCTGTTAAGCATCTGACTTGATTGCAGCTTAAGGTTGTGATCTGAGGGGGCTTGGAGCTCTGCGCTCAGCAGGGAGTCTGCTTGAGATTCTCTCCCCCTCTCCCTCCACCCCTCCCCCCTTCACACAGGCTCTCTCCCCCCCAAATCTCAAAAAACAAAAAACTACCCAGCTCAAGTCAATTCAGACTATTGCTTTCCAGAATGCAAGTATTAAGACATACCCTGAGGGGAGGAGAGTAACTAAAACCCATGCCTACCCGCACCTCACAAAGGCCCATTTTGTCTTTGCTCGAGACTCAGTTGTTCCATTTTTGTTTTTCATCATCCACTCTCCTGTCCTGACCCTGCATGGTGGGGAGGCAGAGACCACCCCCATCCCTCATCCTTTAGTTAACAGGGATGAGAAGAGGGTACACACAATACACACACTTTGGACAACAGCTGGGATGCCTGTTCCTGAATCTTTTCCTCTGCAAAGCCTAGGAGGTGTTCAAGTTTTAACCAGTTGAGTTTACTGCTGACACACTAACAATTGTACCCCCTACCGATTCATCACTGCTGTCAAGACCCCAATTGCTTGAACTTGCAGGTATGTAAAGAAAAATTAAATCCCCTTTAACAGAATTCAGTGACTTAATGGAAGGAGACTAGAGCAAATAAACAAAACTGCTAGCTATTATTGAAGCAGATGAACAGAAGAGAAAGGGGAAACAGGACTCGTGAGTACGCACAGTAGCTTTGAAGGAAGCATCTAATGGAAGGATACAAAACACGGATCATAGGAATAGAACCACCCCCCCACTGGAATTAAGTCATCTGACCGGGGGGAAAAAAAAAAAAAATCAAATCATCTGATCTGGTGCAAGGTTAATAAAAGATGCATGTACATCTATATATAATCCTGATAAAACTTCTGAACGCAGACATGAGCCATGTAAGTTCCCAGACACTCACATTTAGTGAGCACAGACTATATGCTAATTACCGTGTGGGACAGTAAAAGAAAAAGATGTTGACAGAGATGGGGTGCCTGGGTGGCTCAGTCACTTAAGCACCCGACTTGATCTCAGCTCAGGTCATGAGATCAGAGATGGGAGTCCTGCATCGGCTCATGCTGGGTGTGGAGCCTGCTTAGGATTCTCTCTCTTCACCTCCCCGCTCCCCACAGGGACTCTCTCAAAACAAAAAACAAAAAACAAAAAACAAAAAACAAAAAACCCTGACATGGGATCTCCCCTTTAAGGGGGTGAACATCTAGGGAGAGACAAGTATCAAATGGCAACTGTGCCAACTTACAAAGTAAGGGTTGAAGGTCAAGGGTGTCTACACCAGGTGTCATCTGATGTATTGACTGAGACCCAGGAAGGCTTCCCTGCACAAGTAGCTCACACCGAATCTGAGATATCAGCAGCAGTTACATAATGAAGAATGGAAGCAGGTAGATTCCACGCAGAGGAAAAACTACCCACAAGGCTGGAGCGAGCATCTGTGGAAGGGTAACCTACAGGAGGGAGCAAAGGGGATGGCTTTGGTGCATTTGGCTTCCCTACTAGACAAATGCTTGCTATGCACCAAAACAGGAAGGGCCAAGAAAGAACCAGGTTTTAAAGGAAGAGTACAAATTTTGTTTGACCTATGAAGTTTGAGGTGCTCTTGAAATAATTAGAGAACAAGCTAAGTGGGTCTAGAACCCAGCCTAGTTTCTGCTCTGCAGATACACATTTGTGAATCATATGCCCATAGGCAGTTAATTTCATAACAAACATTCAAGAAAGAAAAAAATCAAATTAGCATGAGACTTAAGATGAGATGATAAACCATATACTGGGAGAAAATACTTCCAAAGATACATCTGATAAAGGATTGTTATTCAAAATATACAAATTCTTACAATTCAGTATAAAGAAAATGAACATGATTTAAAAATGGGCAAAAGACCAAGAGACACCTCACCAGGGAAGATCTGCAAATAGCAATTCAGCATATGAAAAGATGCTCCACAACCATCAGGTAAATGCAAATTAAAATAATGAGATACCACAACATGCCTACTGGAATGGCCAAGATCCAAAATATTGGCAACATCAGATGCTGGTAAGAATGCACAGTTAAGGGGCGCCTGGGTGGCTCAGTCGTTAAGCGTCTACCTTCGGCTCAGGTCGTGATCCCGGGGTCCTGGGATCAAGCCCCGCATCCGGCTCCCTGCTTGGCTGGAGGCCTGCTTCTCCCTCTCCCACTCCCTCTCTCCCCCTGCTTGTGTTCCTTCTCTCACTGTCTCTCTCTCTGTCAAACAAATAAACAAAAATCTTAAAAAAAAAAAAAAAAAATTAAAGAATCATAGTAGCAGCTAATAGGTTATATTAATGTTGGGACAAAAAGGGTACATACTTATAATCACGTAGTTCAACAATGTCTCATTACAGAAAAACCAAAATAAAAAAATTATGATAGCATGAATTTAAAAGATAAAGATTTCTATGTATGGCATTTACATGAGTAAAGGATACAGATATTTAAATTCTAAGATAACTCAGTCAAGTGTCGCCTTCAGCTCAGGTCATGATCCCAGGGTCCTGGGATCGAGCCCAGCGGTCAGGCTCTATGCTCAAGGGGGGAGTCTGCTTCTCCCTCTCCCCCCACCTTGTGGGCTCTCTCTCTCAGATAAATAAAAAAATTACTTAAAAAATAAGCCAGAAGTTTAAAAGCAAATAATTTCTACATATAAATCACTACATTAACTACTCAAAAAAGAAAACATTAGTTGCAAAAAATCTTAAATCTAGCATTCATTCATGATAAAACTCAAATTATGAGCAACAAGAGGTCAAAGGAAAAATGTATATTAAAAATTTTAAGTCAGAGAAAAGGTCAAAAGAGGAAACATCAACTTGACTACTAATACAAAAAGTGATCAATATTACACACATATCACCCCTCCTAATGAAATAAACTACAAAATCCAACACCGGGAGTTGTACCTGAAGCTTAACCAAGGCGACTATGAGAAAGCAAGGAGTAGTAGGGCGCCTGGGTGGCTCAGTCGTTAAGCGTCTGCCTTCTGCTCAGGTCATGGTCCCAGGGTCCTGGGATCGAGCCCCACATCGGGCTCCCTGCTCGGCGGGAAGCCTGCTTCTCCCTCTCCCACTCCCCCTGCTTGTGTTCCCTCTCTTGCCGTGTCTCTCTCTGTCAAATAAATAAATAAAATCTTTAAAAAAAAAACAAAACCGTTTTGTTCCCAGATGAAGGGAACCTCACCTGAACTAATCCTTTTTCTGTTTAGGACTTCCTTGTCCTGTCTTTAAAAACCTTACCCTTTGGGGCGCCTGGGTGGCTCAGTCGGTTAAGCCACTGCCTTCAGCTCAGGTCATGATCCTGGAGTCCCGCGATGGAGTCCCGCATCGCAGTCCCTGTTTGGCAGGGAGTCTGTTTCTCCCTCTGACCCTCCCCCTCTCACTCTCACTCTCAAATAAATAAATAAAATCTTAAAAAAATAAATAAAAACCTTACCCTTTCTGTAAAACTTCGGCACTCCCCTCCATTTGCTAGACAGGATGCAGTCCAGCTCATGAATTCATAAACTTGTTTGAATTTTGTTTTTTTAAAAATACTTAGGTTTTTTTTTTTTTAAACTGAAGCATAGTTGCCATATACTACGGTAGTTCAGGCGTACAAATAGGGAATCTACCTTACAATACGTTCCCCGCTGATGAGTACAGTCACAATACTTTAAAGGTAAAATGACATGTCTGGAATTTACTTTAAAATAGTGCAGCGGGGGGGGCGCCTGGGTGGCTCAGTCGTTAAGCATCTGCCTTCAGCTCAGGTCATGATCTCACGGTCCTGGGATTGAGCCCCGCATTGGGCTCCCTGCTCCGCGGGAAGCCTGCTTCTCCCTCTCCCACTCCCCCTGCTTGTGTTCCCTCTCTCGCTGTGTCTCTCTCTTTCTCCGTCAAATAAATAAATAAAATCTTAAAAATAAAAAAATACTGCAGCAGGGACGTCTGGGTGTCTCAGTCGGTTGGTTAAGCGTCTGCCTTTTGCTCGGGTCGTGGTCCCAGGGTCCTGGGATCAAGCCCCACATCGGGCTCCTTGCTCAGCAGAAAGCCTGCTTATGCTGACAAATAGATAAAATCGTAAAAAAAAAAAATATATATATATATATATATATACACATACACACACACACACACACATATATAGTTTATTCTATTGTATGTGTGCAAGTATTCCTAACATTTTTTTTTTTAAGATTTTATTTAAGCAATCTCTACACTCTATGTGGGGCTCGAACTCACTACCTCAAGATTCAATGACTGAGCCAGCCAGGTGCCCCAACTCCTAACTAAAAAATTGTTAAGAAAAAACCACTGGACTGGGGCACCTGGGTGGCTCAGTCGTTAAGCGTCTGCCTTCTGCTCAGGTCGTGGTCCCTGGGTCCTGGGACTGGGCCCCGCATCGGGCTCCCTGCTCAGTGGGAAGCCCGCTTCTCCCTCTCCCACTCCCCCTGCTTGTGTTCCCTCTCTCGCTGTGTCTCTCTCTGTCAAATAAATAAATAAAAATCTTTAAAAAATAAAAATAAATAAATAAATATTGATCCACAAGGTAAAAACAAACACAAACCCCTCATCAGATCAGTATTATAAAGAAAAACCAATACAACATTCAACATTTTAAAAGGTTCCATATCCAGAAGTTTCCTTAGAACTACACAGAACACACAATTTTCATTACATAGTTCTGAACTGCAAGAAAGCTAAAACAGAAGGGAAAAAAAAGCTGAACAGATAAGTAATCCAAAGAGGGAGTAACATTCTAAACCACCACAAAAAAATCATTGTTTTTTGTATTAAAAGCTTATATAATAAGCTAAAATAATATAATTAAAAGCTTATATAATAAGCTAAAATAAAAAAAAGGGGGGGATGCAAAGCAATACCAAACATGAAAAGGTGCCCAAGCTTGGAAGTTGAGGATATATTTTTTTTTTAAAAGGATCACTTTTGCCTATCTGGAGTGGGAGTGGTTACAACTTTCCAGGAAATTGGAAAACCTATTAAAATCAAATATATTACATAACTCTCCCTTGAGACTCTACGCCAGGAATAAAACCACCTGTACTTAAGAACACAGAGACAAAAGGTTTAGCATTGCGCTTTTTGTGACAAAAGCCCAGAAAGCAATGCCATTTAGTTAAGAGAATTGAACCACTTAAGGTCTAATCACACTGTGCAACTCTAAGCAGCCATTACCAAGTATATTTAGAGACAAAAACACACAGCTTTAGAGTGTCCTTGATAAAGAAAAAAACAAGCTGCAGAAAACGCAGGTAGTACAATCTCATTTTTGTAAATGCACACAAAACCAACAGAAACAAAAATGAACAGTAAACATGAAATAGGCGCAATTTTATGAATCCGGCAAATGCAAACCAGAACAGATTCTAGTGTTTTAAAAAGCGGATATAGCCAGGGCTGGGGCAAATCTCTCTCCATTGAAAGGGGCACTGGGAATTATCAGAACCTTTTGGGTAATTAAACTGGGACAGTATAATGCCATTTAGAAAAAGTTCCAGCCAGTCTTTTTCTTTATTCTTCTCCCCTGCATGCAGAAAAAACCCGGATACAGTAGGTGATAAAGAAATGGCAAACCACAAACTCTGGGTGGCCACAGAGAATGGCGTGGGGTATATGAACTCTTCTTTTTCTAGCTAAAAGGAAATCCACAATACCGCCAGCAAATTCAGGAAAAAACAAAACAAAACCCACATGAAGAACTAACTGGCTTCCCATTTTGAAAATTCACCACAGAGGAAATGCAAGTAGATAATAAACATATGAAAAAGCAGTCCCGACCAAGGAAATGCAAACCGAAACAAGCTGGTCGGCCTGGGAGATTAAAGGAAAATTTGTTCACCCTCCCCCTACCCATGGCCTAGGGTGTGTGAATTGCTAAAGATTTCTCACCCTGCCTAACAGGTTCCAGTCTCCCGAGCGTGCCCTCCTGTGGTTTATTAAAGTTTATTACAACATAAACCCAAACTCATGGTGCTGCACCCATGAAAAACCTCCCAAATTTTCCTACGCTAACCCCTTTTGATGGCCGTCCAAACCTGACCTGAAACTTGCCAAATGGGCCCCAGCCTCAGTGCTGGCAAATCCCGTTTTCCTCTCTGATTAGGGATTCTGAAGCCTGAGTGGATGGAATTTCAGGATGTCTGGGATCCTGCGTGGGAAAGAGACTACTTACTTTCTTTCATTTATCTCTGCCCGGAATTTAGCATTTGACAGTGATCAAAATAGTATGTTTGGGATACAGAGTATGTGATCCTCTTAACCTATTTAACAAAACCAAGTGGCAGGTCTAAACTACTTTTTAATTTGACATAATGAGGGTAAATGTTTCACCATACCTGCCACAACTGTATTGTGAGATTCCTGTGATTTCTAGTGGGGACAAAACCTCGGATTCGGCTAAGACAACCACAGCCCCAGGCAAAGGCCCACACCCTCTACCGCTAGACTCACAGCTCAACGGGCCAAAGGTCAATTGCCCAATTCACTCTCAACTATGCACCGGAGAACCCTTGCCTTCCACTTCTCCACCTCCCCCCGCCCCGCAGGCCCTCAACCTCCAAGTCTCACATGCTTACCCAGTGAAGGCCGTTCACCTGGAAGAAAAGTTCTCTGCAGACCAGGACTTGGTCTTCCGCACAGCCGCCTGTCAGTGCCTAGAATTCAAGCAAAGTCCATGACGCAGAATTTAAAGTTTAAGGTTTAGGGGCGCCTGGGTGGCTCAGTCGGTTAAGCGCCTAACTTCGGCTCAGGTCATGATCCCGGGGCCAGGGATCGAGCCCCGCATCGGGCTCCCTGCTGAACGGGGAGTCCGCTTCTCCTGTCCCCTGGCTTGTACTATCTCTCGCTCGTTCACTCACTCTCTCAAAATAAATAATAAAGTTTAAGGTTTAAATATGTAGAGAAATACCCCATTTTATACACAGGGAAAAAAAGTCTCTTCTCTAGCTGTGTATTTGCTTACATTTATAGGATCATAGGAGTAAGTATGCAAAGATACAAAGTTATTAATGGAGAGTCTGGGAGGGGAGGGCTGCCGGGAAGGGGAAAGATCTAGGGCCCCAACTGAGGAAGGACGCAGAGGGACGCGGACAGCGGTTGGCTTCTTCTTTGTCCTAGCTGGGGTACATTTCCTGACATTTTGGCAGTAAACATATATTCCTTTTGTCTGTTTGGAAAAAATAATTTCTGACAACGAAGGAGATGCAGAAAAAGTCACTACCTTCAAATCGATTCCCTTCCAGTTTACGGAAAATACTGTTTAGATGAGTTGAAGTTCAAGGCCTCGCATCTAGGAAATGGGGGACAGACCGAACCCCCAGGTCCGCCTGGCTCCAAAGCGCTCACTCCATTACTCCCCAAAGACACCGTGGAAATTTTCACCTCCCCCACCCTTCTTTTAAAGCCAGGAATTAAATACTGCCTCCTTTCCTTGACTTCATTTTCTCCTCCTGGCACTGCTATTTTACTTTTTCTTTCTTTCATTTTTATTTATTTATTTATTTATTTATTTATTTATTTATTTATTTATTTAAGTAATTTCTACACCCAATGTGGGGTTCGAACTCACAACTCGGACATCAAGAGTCTCATGCTCTTCTGCCTGCGCCAGCCAGGCGCCCCTGGCACTGCTTATGTTCCTACTTTCCGGGGAGGGGACGCTCAGGAACGTGCCTCTCTCAGCAGCCCCTCAGGAACGAAGCGGGTAGCAAAGCGAGAGGGGCCCCTGCGGCGCCCACTGCCCTACCCCTTGGGCCAGCCTTACCTGGAGAAAGGATCCACCCTGAGGACGCACCCGCGCGCCAAGCGAGCAGGAAGGCCACTTCAGCGAGTTTTGCTGGCTCCTCCCTTCCCCTGGCGGAGTTCGATAGATTCTAGTCCAATCCCCTCGCAACCTACACTCCCTCGCCCCTCCCCTGGAAATCTCCTCCAGTCCTGAAGCATTTGCTGACTTCCCATTCCTGACCGCCCCCTGAACCAGGCCCCAGCTCTGATGCCTCCGAGCCTCGGGCTGAACGAGCCCCACCCCACCCCATCCATACCTCCACCTGACCCAGCCTCCCAAACCACCCCCACCCCAGCCTGCCTCCACCTCAAACAACCCCCTTCCCCAAGTCGCCCCCAACAGCCCTGACTCCTGGCTCGCATCTCAATAAAGACGACACTAATTGCGTAGTTTACTCGGGCGGTAACCCCAGGGGCCGTTCTCAATTCCTCTGTTTTCTTCAGTCCCCACGTTCAGTCATGCCCAAACCCTTGAATATGTCTCCTTGTCTCCCTCTCCATGGCTTCAACGCAGTTGGAGCCTGCCATTTCTCGCTGGTCTCCCGGCCTCCCCTCGGGCTCCTCTGCAGTCCTTCTGCATATAATCCTTTTGAGTGGTTTCCCACTTCAGGTAAAGTAAAATTCTAACCCCTCATCCCATTCTGACTCCCTCTTTAACATTGTCTTTGTTCTACTCCCCATCACAGGGAATAGCCTCCTTTTTCCTTTTCAGAAAAGAAATTCTTGCCTCAGGGCCTTTGCACTATCTGTTTCCTTTGTGAGTTATTTTTCCAGCTCTTTCACAGCTGATTTCTTTTCATGCTCAGGTCTCAGGTCGCATGTTAATTCCTCCAAGAGCCCTCCCAGAACCCTTTCCAAGGGAGTCACACACCCTATCTTATCACCCTCTTTATTTGGTTCCCAGTTATCAGAACCTGAACATAACCATTCAACTCAATTTTGTGTTTTTGTGGAATGTCCACTTCCCCACTGGAGTATAGAATATAACCCTAGTAGGGCAAGAACCTTCTGACCTTTCTTGTTCACTGATTTATCTACCGTACCCAGACTTACGGTGTATGTACTGGGCCCTTGTGTGGAACAAGGGAATGAGTGAGTGAGTAGACTTGTCAAATCAGACTCTGGTGGTACTCCGTGTACTGCTAAATGTGAGCTATCTCCAGAGGAAGGGTGGGCCAAGCAGCTCAGGGAGCTATCCTGAGATGCAGATTCAGGGGTTCTGGGTGGTTGGGTTCCCCAGGAGTTCAGACGGAGGTTGACTTGGTTAAGGTTATACAGTTAATAAACAGTGAAGCCTCCACACCTGGTAGTGCCCAATCAATGTGTGTGGAATACAAAGAGCTCTGTTAACCTCAAAATAAAGGCCCCACGGTGAGAGGCAAAGGAGTGTTTATTTGGGATCAAAGAATTGCAATTTGGGGAGGACAGATGCAGGTAAATGTGCAAATAGCGTCCTGCTTGTGGGGTGAAAGCAAGGGAGAGGGGAGAGGGCAATGACCTGAGTTGAAAAAAAAAAAAGGTTTTCTCTGGATGTTTTAACAGCTAAGCTCCTCGGGGTTATACATTGATTGACTACTGATTCTATCTTCAGAGAGTCCACAACCATCAGACTGGTGATCAGGATGTCCATTCTGCTAACTTCTCAAACAATTGCTTGAAACAACGGCTATCCTGCCCAGTTCGCAGATTTGGGCCGGGTTACACCGAGGGGAGTGAGCTGTTTCTCTACTGTGGCCTCTCTCTCAATATTTTTAAATGGCTCCAGTCATGTCAATTTTTCACAGTATGTAGTATTTTTTTTAAATTCCTTCTGCCTCTCTGGCATTATTAATAAAATTGCTCAAATGGAAAACAATAAAATTAAATAGGGCAATCAAGTGGCAGAAAAAAAAACTTGAATGTGAGTGGCGGTTGAGGGCAAATGCATGAGCTGGAGTGGTAGTCTAGGTGACATTGTAGGGATGCGGTCAGCGATATTCGGAGTGATGGAAACCATACAGGAAGGGTCTCGTTTCTTGAACAAATATCAAGGGGAAAAGAAAGGGGTGGGGGGCAAAGATTAAATGTCAATCTTTAAATCATTAAAAGAGACTTAATCACTGAGCTCTACCTCTGAATAAAATACTATAAGTTAATCAGTTGAATTTAAATTAAAAATTTTTTTTTTAATTTTTTAAGTGAAAAAATAAATGGACTGAGTAAATTAAAAAAATAATTTAGTCTATATATCTTTTTTTGGTAGGATTTGATTTGTTCAGGAAAAAACAAACAAACAAAAGAGAGTTAAACAACATATTATAGGGAAGAAAAATTCCTCCTCTGTCCTTCAAGGTCTTCCTGCTGGACTAAGAATTCAGTTTACGTGAGAGAGGTCAACAGGAGAAAGTGCCAGTTTTATTCTGTGCGCACAGAGGCCCAATAATGAAATAAAACCTAAAGAAAAGATGGAGACAGGCAGTTTTTATACTTTTTTAGACATAGAGACAATAAATTTGTAAGAAATTGATAGGATAGAGAAAACAGATGTTTGAGAACTTTAATTAGTAAGGATTTTTTTCAAGTAGGTTGTGTTACAGGATTTTTTTCTCCCTTGGTGCCCATGGTTCTTGGTCACGAGGCTTCGAAGAATGAAGAGGGAGAGCAGACGGAGTCGTGGGCAGCAAAGCAAAGTTCACTGAGCGATAGCAAAGTGATAGTACAAAGCTCCCGAAGATGGAGGGGACCCGAGAGGGTTGCCATTGGAGTTTCTGAGTCTAGGGGGTTTTATGGGTTTGTTGGAAGGTTGTTTTAATCTGACAAACCTTCCCTGCACCAGGTTTTTGTCACCTACCTTTCATGTGGGAAAGGATGGAGGGCTCCTTCCAGGGTCTGTAAAATCCTTTTAAGGGTGGTTTCCTCTTAGGATGGAGGCCCCTTGTCCTGGCCTGCCTGCCTTCCAACTACCGGTCATCAGAGACCACACCCAAGACAGGGCTTGAACTCACAACCCTGAGATGGAGAGTTGCAGGCTCGACTCACTGAGCCAGCCAGGCAGCCCTGAGTTAGTAAAGATTTTAAGTGGAATTTTGGCTGAGGTAGATTAGGAAAAAAGTAACAAGTTTGTTTTTCAGCTCTCTCTGGTGATAAGGATGTCTTTTTACTTCTTAGTACAGGGAGAATACCTTTCATACGGGAGATTTGTTTCCTGCTTTCAAGAGGACAGAGGAGGGTCTGAGTGTCCTTTCACCAGCTATTTCTTAAGAAACTTCTATTCAGGGGCGCCTGGGTGACTCAGTCGTTAAGCGTCTGCCTTCGGCTGAGGTCGTGATCCCAGGGTCCTGGGATCGAGCCCCGCATCGGGCTGCCTGCTCGGCGGGGAGGCTGCTTCTCCCTCTCCCACTCCCCCTGCTTGTGTCCCCTCTCTCGTTGTGTCTCTCTCTGTCAAATAAATAAATAAAATCTTAAAAAAAAAAAAAAGAAAAAACTTCTATTCAAGGTAAGCAATATGACAAAGTTTGGGGCGGCCTGCCCTTGGCCCTACAATATCAATTGTTATTAACTGAATGCAGTGTGTGTGGAGCCTGTTTGGATCCTGACTCAAACACAGGAGAGTACACCAAAAGGGAGACAAAAAGGAAAATTTGAACACTGACTGGATATTTGATGATTTGAAGAGATTAGCTGTCATTTGCACTAAGTGTAATAAGGCTACTGTGATTAGGTGTTTAAGAGAGTAAGACCTCCCAGCCCTGTGTGCAGCAATTTTGGGGGTGAAAATGTTTGTGCCTTGGGCCCTGGGTTTAATGGGCCCATCAAGGCCTGTTTATTGTAAGAAGTGGAGCAGGCTTTGGTTGCCCTAGAGCACAAGGTTGCCAGCAGGAGCCTGCTGCCTCTGGAGGTATGCAGAGAACTTCCAGACCGAGTGGGCCTCAATCGTGGGGGCTTTCTGTGGTAATATAGTACCTTATTTATTCTGCCCATTCATAATTAATATTTGAGAACAAAATATTAATGGAACTTAATCTAAGAGAAGTTCAATTTACATTTTGTTTTACATCTCATTTCAATGAGAGACAATCAAAATAATTATGGTCAAAATTAGAATGTCAAAAACTTATAAATGCTTACTGCTACTATGCCTACACTCAGGTTTTTTAATTAAAGATTTTATTTATTTATTTGAGAGAGACAGAGAGAGTGAGCAAGAGAGAGCACGAACTGGGGGAGGGGCAGAGGGAGAGGGAGACGCAGACTCCCCGCTGAGCAGGGAGCCCTGGGGTCATGACCTGAGGGGAAGGCAGATGCTTAATCGACTGAGCCCCCCAGGTGTCCCTGGGTGGCTTCCTCTTTGTATTCCTTCTATGATTGTATGAATGGAGTTGACTGGAGAGGTACTAATCATGTTAATTCCCAAAAAAAGTACACAGCTGATTGCTATAGTTACAAGGAGGTAGACAGGTAAGGCAACTGCCCAGAGTTTTTGAGGCCAATAGGTTAAGCCCAAGAAGTTTAGCTAAGATTCAGGAATAAAAGCCCATACCAGATAGTATGAAGCACAATCGGGAGGGTAAGAAAATCTCAGGACCTGGATAAATCACTTTTTCTGGTGTGGCAATGGTGAATTTTCCACCATTTTCCCTGTGGCTTTGGACAGTTTCAGGGCTGAGTCCTCTGTCCAATCGCCCACCAGATAGCAGCAGGAAGGTGAGAGAAAAGGCCTTGGCGCCGCAGTCACCTGACCTACACTTTGTGGTGCCCAAGTAGTTTTAAGACAAACTACCCAGGAGGTTTGTGCAAACAGGGTGAGCGAGCGGGCTCCCAGTGATGACCACCAGTTCATTGTTGAGTCTGCCCAGCTCGTCAGACTTAACTGGCCTCTTGGGAGAGAAGATGTTGTGTGGTTCCAGTTGGATGACCAAGTTGACGCCCCTTCCACATGCCAGGACAACCCTAAGCCTGAAAGGAAAGGTGTTCCTGAATTGTAGCAGAATGCTGAAGAAAACCAACCTGGAGTTCTAGCTGAGACACAGCCCTTACCCTCATTCTGCTTGGAATGCCCTTCACCCAAATTCCACCCTTGATTCTGGGTCAGTCAACTCACTTGTCAACTGTTTATTGTGCACGTACTATGTGCCAAGCACTGTCTCTCAAAGTTTGGCTCTGATGACACCTCCTTCAAGAAGTAGCCTTGTTGGACTCTGTAGCCTGAGTTAGGAAGTCTTCGGAGGGCCAGCATTGCTGGGACTTCAGGCACTCATCACTTAGCACAGTTACAGTTTCCACTGCCCACTCATAAAGCTGGCTCCAGATTCAGGCTGTTGGGTTGAGATCACCACTTTACCAGCTATGTGACTTTGAGTGAATTAGCTATCCTCTCTGTGCATCCTTTTTTTTTTTTTAAGATTTAATTTATTTATTTGACAGAGAGAGAGAGAGCAAGAGCAGGAACACAAGCAGGGGGAGTGGGAGAGGGAGAAGCAGGCTTCCCGCCGAGCAGGGACCCCGATGCGGGGCTTGATCCCAGGACCCTGGGATCATGACTTGAGCCGAAGGCAGACGTTTAACAACTGAGCCACCCAGGCGCCCCTCTGTGCATCCTTTTTAAAAAATCTACAAAGTAGGCAAGATAGTACCTACTTTGTGGTGTTGGGAGAACTGGAGATAGTTCAGTTAAAGTACCTTTCACAGTGCTTAGAAGTCAGTAATATGTGCACGTTGCGATAAGTTTGTTAAATACAAGAAAGTACAAGGGCGCCTGGCTGGCTCAGTCCATACAGCATGCAACTCTTGATCTCAGGGTCATGAGTTTGAGCCCCATATTGGGCATAGGGCCTACTTAAAAAATAACATACAGGAAAGTATAGAGAAGTGAAGATACGTCCAAAAAGTTGATGCACATTCTTTCAGATTTTTCTATGCACACATGTACTTACATAATATATGAACCTCTTACATCAGTGACCTTTCCTTCTTTTGGGATTTTGATGAGATTTGAGTTAAACATAAAAAAGAATTGGGGAAGAAATATATATATAATTCAGTCTCTCCAGCTCTGTTTCCTGTAAAATTAGAAATCCTATGGTACCTACCTCCTAGATTGTGGATTAAATGGAGTAAAACATGCAAAGGTTTTTAGAATATGCCTAGGGCAGGCATGGTAAGCCTCAGATGTTTGCTATTAATATTGTTAATTTCATCATTTGTTTAAATGCTTGGCAGGGTTTTTTTCCCCCTCAAATAGGTCTTACACATTTTTGGGGGGGTTGACCTTATTTCTGGGTAATAATTATTTTAATTGCTATTGTGAATGATAGTCCCCCCAAGCCCCATCTCTTGCTGATATGTGGGAAAGTAGTAGCTGATGTCCTATTGCTAATAGCTCATGGGTGGCCTAGCATCTCCTGGGCAAGACAGATCTTGCAAACAGATTAATTTTAACATAGCATGTTAATTGAAAAGATAATAAGCAGTGGTTCTATGAATGGTAG
Source organism: Eumetopias jubatus (assembly GCF_037043125.1). Taxonomy (NCBI): domain Eukaryota; kingdom Metazoa; phylum Chordata; class Mammalia; order Carnivora; family Otariidae; genus Eumetopias; species Eumetopias jubatus. Next base: position 56,560,994 of record NW_028274810.1, read on the forward strand.
GGAAGGAGGCCGGCCGAACTTGCAGGGGAGGTCTGAGGAAGTTTTGTTGGAAGTTGTAATAGTGGACTGCGTCTCGAAGGACAAGCATTTTGCATACCTTGCTAGTGCGGTGCTCCCATAACTGCTTACCTGCTCCTCAGTGGAGGTGTGAAGGTGGCGGGGGCGGGAGGAGCCTTTGACCCCTGCTCCCCATGCTGTTAGGACTTCAAGTAGAGCACCTGCCTTGGGACTAGAGACCCTCTCTCTTTTTCACTGCTCTTGTTCCTACATTTCACAGAAACCACCCTGTTCTAACAGCTAGCCCTGAATTTGCCCCCTCCCTCAAACCCAAGGGATTGGTTATAGCTCTCCTTTGGGATGTAGCACTGCTCTAGCGGAGGACATATTCTAATCTACTAAGATTTCTTGGGAGAAGAATGGTTTCTATGGAGACCGGATACCTAATCCTACCTGTTATTACAGATTCTCATTTCTTGTTTCTCATCACAATTTCAGGGTGGGGATGCTCCTCTGGATTTATGTAATAAAAGCAAAAAATTTCTTCTGAACAAAATTTCCTTCTAACGGCACATGAATCAGGTAAATGGAAAACCTGCGCCACCTTCTGGCCACGAGTGTGAGTAGCTTTCTTAAGTCCCATTGTTCTTTCAAATTAAGGCAGGTTTTTCCCTTCTCTTGTTGCTACATCAGAGGCTCTGAGAACTTCAGCGTGTGTTCAGAGAAGACTCACCTGAGTTAAGTTAATGCAGATTCTGATTCCTAAGCGAGTACCTGCTTGCCCCGGGATTCTGATGGAAACTGTTCACGGACCACACTCTCAGAAACAGTAACAATGATGGGATGAAGGCCAAAATGTAAAACGAACAATGGTTTTAAAAAATTGTTTTCTAGCTAAAAAAGAAAACACTTTTGGGGTGCCTGGCTGGCTCAGTCAGTGGAGCATGCGACTCTTGATCTCAGGGTTGTGAATTGGGTGTAGAGATTACTTAAAAAGAAAATAGTTTTTTTAAAAACCCACTTTTTCATGAAAGTGTAAAAGTTTAGGAATACAGAAATATTAAAGATGAAAATTAAAATCACATATAATCCCAACAAAAGCACCATTTTATAATCTTTCTTAATGTTTTTTCAGTTTTGTGTCTGCAGTGCAAAATTTTCTTTGAAAATATGCATCATTTTCCTTTGGGGGACTCAAAGTCATGTGGTATTTAACCATTCCCACATGGGTTACTGGTGGACCTTTAGACCATGTTCACTATTTTTTTTTAAGATTTTATTTATTTATTTGACAGAGAGAGAGACAGCGAGAGAGGGAACACAAGCAGGGGGAGAAGGTGAAGGAGAAGCAGGCTTTCCGCTGAGCAGGGAGCCCGATGCGGGGCTCGATTCTGGGACCCCAGGATCATGACCAGAGCTGAAGGCAAACACTTAACGACTGAACCACCCAGGCACCTCTAGGCTGTGTTCACTATTATAAATAATAGTATAGTGTTGGTGTGACCATCCATTTACATTAATATTTGTGTATGACTGTGATTCTTTCCTTAGGGTGTAATGGGAATGACTCTGGTACAGACTGATTCTGGGTAATATTGCCAGTTCGTTGTTTCTTGTTTCCATACATTGGCCAGAGCTTCCAAAACATGGAACTGCATAGATGAAAGAAGTCAATTCCTCTACAAACATAACAGTCTCCAATTAGAATAATAGAGACTATCCTTCCAAATGTTGAATGGAATTTTACATCCCACGAGGTAGTTCCTCTCTAGGTATATTTTCTTCTGTTCTTTGTTTCCCTTTTTCATTTTCCCCCCAAGCTAAAAAAAATTTTTTGGATTTGGATGATTTTTCATTATTAGCCTAATTTTATTTATTTATTTATTTATAAAGATTTCATCCATTTATTTGCCAGAGGGACAGAGAGGGAGAGAGAGAGAGAGCACAAGCAGGGGGAAGGCAGAGGGAAAATCAGGCTCCCTACTGAGCAAGGAGCCCAATGGACTTGATCCCCGGACTCTGGGATTATGACGTGGGCCAAAGGCAGACACCCAACTGACTGAGCCACCCAGGCATCCCTATTAGCTAATTTTAATGAAGAGGTTTGGAATAATAGGAGAGTATGGTAAGAAGAAAAATAATATACCTTTTTTCATGATGAAATATTATGTGATATACCAAGTTCAGTCCTACTTTATTGAGTGCTAACTTGGTCATGCACTACGTTGGGCCCCATGGGTATGAAGTAAGTGGTAATCTAATTCACAACCTAGAGAGTAACATAGGTATGAAAATAATTATAAAAAAGAAGTGATGAATACATTCAAGTTATACAATGCTCAAGGTATAGATATACCAATATGTAATTCATTTAACTTTCCTATGTTATGTTATCCCATGAAGTAGGTATTACTCTTATCATCATCATTTCCATTTTACAGATAAGAATACTAAGGTACAGAGTAACTTGCCCAAAGTCCTAAGAGCTAGGATTTGAACCTATGTGTTCCTGCTCCAGAGTCCATGCACATAACCATTAAACAATAATGTCTCTCTGTAATACCAAGCAGGGAAGGACTATAACTCTGGAGGATCAACAAGGATTTTTAAAAATTAAAACTTTCAACTAATGTTAATTGAGCATCTATTAAATGGCAAGCAGTGTGCAAAGAGCCGGATAGACAGTGGTGAAAAAGATGGTCACGGTCCACGCCTTTATTAAGCTTGCAATCTAGTAGAGGAGCCAAACAGTAAACAAAACCACAAATGGATTCATAATTATATACTTTATATATGTGTGTGTATATGTGTTCGTATGTATGTGTGTGGGTGTGTGTGTAATGAAGGCAAAGAACCAAGCACTAATATAAAAATAATAACAGACCGAGGAAGGGGTATTAGATGACAGTGGCAGTATGCATGGCCCTGCTGAGGAAGTGACATTCAAGTCTGGAGCTGAAGTATGAGGAGTTAGCCAGACACAAAAGTGGAAGGAAGAGCTTGAGTACAGAGGACAGGAGCTCGGGGAGAGAGGGACTGAAAGAGAGGCTGTGATACCGAGGGAGAGGTTGGTCAATGAAGGATTTGAAGCAGGGGTGGGGAGGAAGTTACAAGGTCCTACGAATATTTCAAGAAGATCATTGGATTCTATGGAGTATGAGTTGAGGGAGAGAGGGAGAACTTGGAGAGCAGTTAGAACTGGGAGAGCAGGCACGGAATGATGGTGGCCTGGACCAGGCTGGTGTCTCTGGACATGGAGAAAAGTGGGCATCCTGCAGACATACATTAGGGGCACAGCCAACAATCCTGCTGGGTAGCTTAGATGTTGGGGGTGATGTCTAAGAGTTTGACTTGGCCAGCTGGATGGATGTGAAGCTGTCTGCTGAGGTGAAGCCTGGGGGTGAACAGATTTTGGAGGGATCACAGATCTCTCCAAAATCCAGCTCCCAGGGGCACCTGGGTAGCTCAGTCATTATGCGTCTGCCTTCGGCTCAGGTCATGACCCCAGGGTCCTGGGATCGAGTCCCACATCAGGTTCCCTGCTCCGCGGGAAGCCTGCTTCTCCCTCTCCCACTCCCCCTGCTTGTGTTCCCTCTCTCACTGTGTCTCTCTCTGTCAGATAAATAAATAAAATCTTAAAAAAAAAAAATCCAGCTCCCAGACATGAGCTTTCACTGGAGTTCAACAGGCTTAAATCCTGTTCCTTTTTTCAGCCTAATTCACAATCCCCTCCCAATTCTTCCTCTCTTCCATCTCTAAAAATAATCATAATCACCCCCAAATAATAAGCAGTATGACTTGATTTCTTGAGAAATGGGGTGGGGGGGTGAGCTCTCCTACCAGGCTCCTTGGGCCCCACCCATTGCTCTTTTCTTCTTGCAGGCTCTTGTGCTGTGACTCCAGAATATAAACTCCTCTCTGGTTGTTCACCCATGTGTCCCTCTTCCGAGGGGCATGTTATGTTTTCCGTCTTCTTCCCTGGTGAACTCCCCACCAGCCCTCCCCATTCACAATTGGTAGGTTTATCACCCCCTCTACCTCCATGTTATTTGCAAACCAGTTTCAAAGGGGAGTACGGGAATAATTTGAACATTGGTGCAGCTGAGACTTCCAAGCCACAGAAATCTTGTTCTTGACTCCATTAGAGTGATTTCTTTCAAGGGCACACTGGATCACAAAACTCCCCAGATGAAATGATCTCACTGACTCTGGAATGCGGAAAAGATGAGTTCCAGGCTCTGTCAAGTGGCTGAGAGGGTCCTTCCAGACTTAGACCCTTTGGTCTGCCCAGTTATGTCTTTCCACTTCCCTTCCCACACATTCCATTCGCACTTGAGGCCCCCCCCCCCCCCCCCCCCCGGCAAGTCAAGGGCAGAAAATAGGTCTTATTCACTTCGGTATCCCCTGAGCCTAACATATAGTCAGCTTTAAATAAGTCTTACTGAGTAACTGAAAAAGTCTTACTGTACTTCACATGTTTTTTTTAAGTTAATTTTTATGACTGCTAAATCTTCTAGCACTTTCTAAGTGAATCCTAAAATAGCAGTTTTATTTCAGATACACAATAAAATGATCAATTCCAGCAGGAAGACTCCTCCAGAGTGCAGGTCCTGGAAGGGGGCAGGATAAAGGGGGTAGGGGCGACACCTAAGGACTGAAATCCATGCCCAAGCCGTGAAACCCAAACATTTCTAATTTATTGCTCAGTGTCAAGAGCCAGGCAAACGGATCCAATTTGGGTAATGGAAAAACGGAGATTTCAAGGCAATGGAGCGTGGTCATAGTCAGAACCAAACCAGCAACAGCTGCGAGGATGATGTTTACCTTCTTGTACTGTTAACCTGGCCGGGTAGGAGCACCAACATTCTGAGGCTCTGCCCGCATTGGAGGTCACGCAAGCTTTCACTCCAGCCTGGACTCCCCTGCCATCCGTCACCTCTCCACCACTTCAGTCTCCCACTGAAGACTCAGCTAAATGAACATTTTTTTTTTCCTCCTGCTGACGCGGCCTGGGATTGCAAAGACCCGGGCCTCGCAGCGTCTCTCCTGCGCCCCCGCGCGGCCACCTGTGAATTCGCAGGCTGCCGTCAGCTGTGGCGCGACTGCCCCGAGTCAGAAGGGAGCAAGTTTGGGCGCAAGTGGCCCGGGTTTTCATTTCTAGCCTCTGCAGGTGGAAGAGAATCAACCCGCTACTGAAGCACGTGTCCTGTCCTCATCAGCGTGCAGCAAAGCCAACACCTGGCAGGCCTCCCTGGTTAGAATCCTCGCATGGCTGGTAGAAAACCAGTGATCAAGGGAGGGTTTTTAAGAGGGAGTAATTATATTTCAGCTATGGACACATAACTTCAAAGGCTGCGGGAGAGAAGTCGCGGTGGTGTTTCCAACGAGCCCTTGATCTCTCGCTCAGATAAGCCATGTTGTATCGATGCAGCTTTGCCTTGTCAATGATCACAAATAATGGCATCATGAAGCCTGTACAGTGGGCGGGGCTTTCAGATAAGGAATCAGCTACTGAGAGGTCAGGACGCTAACGGGAATGGGGGGCAGGTGGGGTGGGATGGTCCCAGAACCCCCTAGGGGGACAGGGAGCCCCTCTCCCATCCTCCTGCCATGGCTCGAAACAAGTGTGTTATGGCCTTCCCACTCCTGAAAACAACCCATTTTCAGTGTAATTCATGAGTCAGAACGGGCTGTCTGGCCTGCGGTCTAGTCGCCAGCCAGAGAAGGAAGTCTGTTTGACAGCAGGTGGGGAGGTGGTTTTACAGAGGCAGCGCGAAGCCTGCTTCCACCGGCTGTGTGATCTTGAACAGGTTTCTAACTTACCCGGTTCTTAGTTTCCCCTTTGTAAACAACGGGGACAATAATACCTATCCTGAGGTATTGCTGTGATGATTCATTGAGTTCCCTACCCCCCACTATTTCCTTATGCAAAATTTCAAACATACAGTAAAGTTGAGAATTTAACAGAGAATATCCACCAAGATTGTGTCATTTTTTTAAAAGATTTTATTTATTTGACCGGGGGGGGGGGGGGGATGTTGCACAAGCAGGGGGAGTGGCAGAGGGAGAAGGCAGATGCTTACCGACTGAGCCACTCAGGCGCCCCAGGGAGGCTGCTTCTCCCTCTGCCTGCCCCTCCCTCTGCTTGTGTGCGCTCTCTCTGTGTCAAATAAATAAATAAAATCTTTAAAAAAAAAAATCTTAAAACAAGATACCTAACTCTCCCACCACCTAGTTGACATTATAGGAGAAGCTCAGGGTGATCAGAAGCAGCAGAAAGGGGCTTATCTGGGTCTGTGGGGTCGGAAAACTTCCTCAAGGAAGTGGCTTTTAAGATTTTATTATAGTCTATAAATACTGTTATATACACACTGTAATGTGCACATAACTAGCTTTACTCTACAGCCCAGAGGTGGTGAGCTAACACCGGAGATGTACCCAATCAAGAATCTATATCCCAAGATGGGTAATTAGCAATTGAAAGACCATATGCTCCTGGGATGGCTTTAAACATCATCTAAAACTACACTTTAAACATCATCTAAAACTACATCTAAAACTACACTAAAGGGTGCATTAATACCTTAAGGGTAACTTTTTCTTTTCCTTTTTCTTTTAACAACCTGAGATTAAGAGTCGAATGCCCTACCCACTAGGCCAGCCAGGCCCCCCTTAAGGGTAATTTTTAAATGCGTGAAAAGAATGTGTTCAAAATCTGTTGTTGGTAGAAAGATGAAAGAGGCATCCCCCTTCCCCTTTGCTTAAATAGTATCTAATAATCTAAAGACCAACACCTTCAGGGGGTCCTGCTAGGTCTGGAGCTCCCGGTTCTGCTTGCCCCTCCCACCTCCCCCGCCTCCTCAGGAAGGGTTTATTATCTGTTGGGACATAGTCTCAATGTTGTTGCAATTGCCTTGGGAGTGGAACTTTTTAAACCAGGTGTTTGTGGAAAGGACTTAAATAACTGCTCTTAACTCTGGCTATACCTTAGAATCCCCTGGGAAGCTTTAAAAAAAAAATTCTTGGGTCTCAACTTCCATCCCCCCCAGTCCTCATTTAATCGGTCTGGGGTGTAGCCCAGTTATTGGGCATTTAAAATAGCCCCAGGTGGTTTTAATGTACAGCCAATGTACCGGCCTAAAAAAGACAGTGGGCAGCTCACTGAGCTTCCTGGACAGGTGGGGCTGTGTGTTGTGCTGCCTGCTAATTCCTGTTTATATAGTGGCTAGCTCAGTCAGACTTGGTCTTTTTGATGGAACAGACTTCAGACAGTGAGATGGTGGGGGAGGAGGCCTGTTGCCTCTGACCTGTTGGAGGTCACTGGTATCTACCAAAAAGAACTTGGCGATTGTAAATTACTGCAGAGGAAGAAAAAAAAAGGGAAAGTGCTCTAGCCTTGGGGTTCTCTAACTTCACTGTGAATCCGAATCAACCGGAGAGCCTGTTAAAACACAGATTTCTGGGGGTGCCTGGGTGGCTTAGTCACTTAAACGTATGACTCCTGATTTTAGCTCAGGTCATGATCTCAGGGTTCTGAAATCGAGCCCCAAGTTGGCCTCTGAGCTGAACGTGGAGTCTGCTTGAGATTCTCTCTCTCAAAAAAAGACAAAACAAAACAAAAACAGAGATTGGGCCCACCCCAGAGATTGGGTTGGTCCAGGGCAGAGGACACATTTGCATTTCTCCCAGATGCTGCTGCTGAAGTGGGTCTGTGGCTCTATCTTGATCAGCGTGGCTTTCTCTGCTAATGAGCAGTCTGGGCAACGTCCTAAGGGTGAGACAGCCTGGCTTATTCGGGCAAGCATTTGGTGACTGCCAGAGATTTAGATGGAAGGTAATCACGAAGTACTTCAAAAACATGCTAAGTTTGGACTTTACTCTGAGTGCAGTGAGAAGTCATCTAATTAGACGTATAAATACCAGGGGGTCCCTGGCTGACGAGATGGCAGAAGTAGGAGCTCAGGTGTCTGCTCCTAGGGGATCTGGGGAGGTGGTATTGGTGAGAGTGACTGATCCACAGCTGAGGAGGGGGCAAGAAGCTGGAAAAGGTTTGAAAACAAGGACAGAGACCACTTCCATGTGTACCTTAAGGCAAGGCCATCTCTAAAGGAGTTGCAATTTGGGGCACCTGACTGGCTCAGTCAAGATCAGACTCTTGACCTTGGGGTTGAGTTCAAGACCCACATTGGGTGTAGAGATTACTTTAAAATACTAAAAAAAAATTAAATAAATAAAGGAGTTGCAATTCAAAGTCCCATGATGTCTGTGATAATGTTATATGTCAACTTTAAGGATGCTTTTGGATGACACATTTAAATCAATCAGTTGAAGGCCTGAATAGAACAAAAAGACTGGCCTTCCTGAGCAAGAGGAAATTCCTTGGACTTCATTTGCACCACTGACTCTCCTGGGAGAAGAGCCTGCCAGCTCACACTGCAGATTTTGGGTCTGCCAGCTTTTATGATCCAGTTCTCAAATTTTTAAAAACTGATGAATCAGGGCGCCTGGGTGGCTCAGTCGTTAAGCATCTGCCTTCGGCTCAGGTCATGATCCCAGATCCTGGGATCGAGCCCCACATCGGCCTCCCTGCTTGGTGAGCCTGCTGCTCCCCCTGCTTGTGCTGTCAAATAAAATCTTAAATCCTTAGGGTACTGGGGCCCTGGAGCCTGTTTTCAAACAGCTATCCTGAAGTTCCCAGGAAAATAAATCATGACTCTGGCCTCGAGGGGAGTTAAATACTAGAAGGCCCACCTTTACTCCACCATTTCTTCTGCTCTCCCAGGAGAAGAAAGCTAGGCACATGACCAGCCAAGCCACCAGTCGACACTGCACCTGTCACCAACTACGGCTACCTTGAGAAGAATGCATAAAGCATGAGGGTTATGGGAAGTTCTACCTTGGAAATTCTTCCCAGAATATATGGGTATATGGGGAGTTGATAGACCGGGCCTTTTTTTTTTTTTAATACAGAAAGACCTTTCCTTTTTTATTTTATTTATTCATTTGTCAGAGAGAGAGAGCACAAGCAGGGGGAGCTGCAGGCTCCCCGCTGAGCAAGGAGCCCGATGTGGGACTCGATCCCAGGACGCTGGGATCATGACTTGAGCCGAAGGCAGTCACTTAACCGACTGAGCCACCCAGGCATCCCAGACCAGGTCTTTTTTGTCAACAGCTTTTGTTTTCTAGCCTTTGTTTTTATTTTTGTCTTGAAAGTGCCTTGTGTTGTAGAGCTAAGTTAGGTAGAACCGAAATAAACTTTAAAAATTTGGGCTAATTTAGAAGCCATGCGTGGGTGCTCTACAATAGCTTGCTGAATTGATGAATCCCCACTGAGGTTTACTGAGGATTCCTCTGCCTGCAGATTAGCTGGGCAACTGGGCCACTTACTTCCCCCTGGCATGTCTCTCCCACCTGTGAAATGGGAGTGGCAGTGTGGCAGGCAGGACAGACTCCCATTCTGAGACTGCCACCATCTCTAAAATCTGATTCTAGAAAGAGGATCACAGAAATTTTTGTTCCTATGTAACTTTGCCCCGCCTGGGTCCTAATACTTGACAGCAACATCTCAGGGACCAAAGCTGCTTACTTGCTCCTTAAAGTGACTGGAAATAAAAATGCTGCTCAGAAGGGGTGGAGGTTAAAGTCCTTTACACACACACACACACACACACTCTCTCTCTCTCTCTCTCTCTCTTCCAAATTTCAGTTTATATTGGCATTATGCAGACTGTGAAATGTTTCTTTTTTAGTCTTTACTTAAATATAGAGAATCTGACAATTGGAAGTCAAGCTGTCAAAAACTTTGCATAGAACTATTACCTAAATTAAAAATTTTGTGTTCAAAGAAGTCTATTCTGATTGACTTTTATAGGAAAATATAAGTATAAATATAAATGGAGGAGGAAATTGAAGCAAAAAAGTTTCAGTTGTTTCTAAAGTTTGAAAACCAATGCTGTAAGGAAAGGCAATGTTGCTTGAGCTCCCAAGATAAGGTGGTGGTAGTTCTGATCCTGATTAAAAAAAAGTGTGTTCCTAAAACCAAAAGACAACCGACAGAATGGGAGAAAATATTTGCAAATGACGTATCAGATAAAGGGCTAGTATCCAAAATCTATAAAGAACTTATCAAACTCAACACCCAAAGAACAAATAATCCAATCAAGAAATGGGCAGAAGACATGAACAGACATTTTTCCAAAGAAGACATCCAAATGGCCAACAGACAACTTGAAAAAGTGCTCAACATCACTTGGCACCAGGGAAATCCACATCAAAACCTCAATGAGATACCACCTCACACCAGTCAGAATGGCTAAAATGAACAAGTCAGGAAATGACAGATGTTGGCGGGGATGTGGAGAAAGGGGAACCCTCCTCCACTGTTGGTGGGAATGCAAGCTGGTGCAATCACTCTGGAAAACGGTATGGAGGTTCCTCAAACAGTTGAAAATAGAGCTACCATACGATCCAGCAATTGCACTACTGGGTATTTACCACAAAGATACAAATGTAGGGATCCGAAGGGGTATGTGCACCCCAATGTTTATAGCAGCAATGTCCACAATAGCCAAACTGTGGAAAGAGCCAAGATGTCCATCAACAGATGAATGGATAAAGAAGGTGTGGTATATATACACAGTGGAATATTATGCAGCCATCAAAAAGAATGAGATCTTGCCATTTGCAACGACGTGGATGGAACTGGAGGGTGTTATGCTGAGTGAAATAAGTCAATCAGAGAAAGACATGTATCATATGACTTCGCTGATATGAGGAATTCTTAATCTCAGGAAACAAACTGAGGGTTGCTGGAGTGGTGGGGGGTGGGAGGGATTGGGTGGCTGGGTGAAAGACATTGGGGAGGGTATGTGCTATGGTGAGCGCTGTGAATTGTACAAGACTGATGAATCACGGATCTGTACTTCTGAAACAAATAATGCAATATACGCTAAGAAAAAAAAAAGAAGATAGCAGGAGGGGAAGAATGAAGGGGAGTAAGTCGGAGGGGGAGACGAACCATTAGAGACGATGGACTCTGAAAAACAAGCTGAGGGTTCTAGAGGGGAGGGGGGTGGGGGGATCGGTTAGCCTGGTGATGGGTATTAAAGAGGGCACATTCTGCGTGGAGCACTGGGTGTTATGCAGAAACAATGAATCATGGAACACTACATCAAAAACTAATGATGTAATGTATGGTGATTAACATAACAATAAAAAATTATTAAAAAAAAAAGTGTGTTCCTGAAAAGGGATTGCCCTCCTAGGTCACATGGGCAGGTGTGGCTGTGGGCAGAGGTGTGAGAAGGAACCCAAGGTTGGAGTCAGTTCCAGAAGCTGGGAAAAACCAAGGGGCTTACTGGTGTAGTGCTTCTTTAAGTGCAAAATGCTTACAGAAAATTGAATCATCATATTATGAGAACTCGATTCTCAACAGCATCTTAAATCCCTTTGATTAGATCAAGGATAAAGGGCTAAAGGGCTTTTGCTCTTGCCCATGAAGAATTAAGTGCTGTGGGAATTGCCTTCCTGCTGTAGTAAACACCTGAAAAGTGGACACCATAGACAAAACAACAGTTTTCAGATATTGGGCAATAGGCAGCACAGGACTTTTGTCCCTGAAAGGGAAACAAGGTCCACAACTGCCCCAGTGTAGTGCCAGGAGGCAGTATCCAGACCACAGCTCAGGAAGGGGAAACTGAATAGGCTCAATTTGGTGGAGGAGAGATCAAAGGTCAGGGAGGCCAAGATGGCTAGAATGTGTAAGGCAGAGTCCTGGATGGGAAGGAGGTCTGAAGAGACAGAGCAATAGAGATCTGCAGAGGGACCCCCTTAGTCCTGGCTGGAGTCCTAATCTGCACGTGCAGGGGAGGGGACTCCTCAAGGCCAGGAAAGAACCACCTGGAGTCTAGGCAGGGCTGTTGAATAGTTTCCAATGTTCAGGATGGAAAGACCTCATAATATACTGGCATTGGGTGGAATTTGCAGGATAAATCCTTATTTTCAGCAGGGCAAGATTAGCCTAAACTAAAGCTTCATTAGGCTCATCCTAAGAAAGTCTAAAAAACAACACTTGAAAGGATCCAACTGATCACAAGTAATTTAAACTGTGGGTAAGAACAGTCCGCTGCTATTTAAGGGATACAACAAAATCCACCACCAAAAAATGTTAAGTTTTACAACGCTTGGCATCCAAAAAAAATCAGACATGCAAAGAAGCAGAGAAGTAAGACCCATCCAAAATTAGAAAAGATAAATCAATAGAAACAGCTCCAGGAATGTCAAAGATGATGGAATACTATAATAGACAAGGATCTTAAACTACTACTGTAAGTCTTAAAATATGTTCAGGTACATAAAGCAGGGACCAAGTACACATGGCCTATGAGCCAAATTTGGCCTGCTGCCTGTGTTTGTAAACAAAGTTTTATTGGAACACAACCAAGCTCATTCATTTATGTATTATCTATTGCTGCTTCCATGCTACCATGGCAAAGTTGAGTAGTGATAAAGATTGCAAAGGGCTGCAAAGCCTAAGATACTTACTTTCTGATTTTTTACACCAAATGTTTGCTGACCCCTGATGTAAAGGAAAGCATGAACACAAGCAGGGAAATGAAAGGTAGGTGTGTGTGTGTGTGTGTGTGTGTGTGTGTGTGTGTGTGTGTGTGTGTGTCCCCAAATAAAACTTCTAAGGATGGGACATACAGTATTTGAAAAGTATACTGGATGGAATTAACATGAAGATGAATCTGACCTAATCTGTTTTCAAAGAAGCTCATCATCTGTTGGGATAGGCTGACTTCTTTTGACAACAGAGGGGCGGAAGGTGTGTGGCTGGGTTAAAAGAACAGCAGTCTGCAATTCCAAATTCCTGGAGTTAAGGTGTGTACCAGGTTAAAATTCCTCACCAAAGGGTCGATGGTATTTGAAGCACCTTGCCCGGTTCCAGAGGTCAGAGCACAGGCCTACAGAGTGGACATTACTCCCTATCCCAGTGGCATGGCCGATGTTGGGAGCCCTGCTTTCAGTTCAGTTGTGGCTTTTTGATAGCACAGACTCTAATTCCTCAAGCTCACACTATTATAATCGGTGACACAAGTTGCTGATTTTGGACAACAGTTGTGTGCTAAGCCACCCTCAGCAATACGTTTTTTAAAGGTCATTACTGTTTGAAACCATGAATCATCAGCATGTCTAATTTCAAGCCACTCCCATATATGAGAAAAGAGGTTTATTGCTCATGTTTATGTAATACTTCACTATGAGCTAGGAACCGTACTAAGGCTTCTACCTGGACTTCACTCATGATAGTACTTAGAAACCACCCACCTCCACCCTTTTCTAACCGAAGAAACTAAAGCAAGGGATAATTAAATAACTTGTTCAAGTCCACAAGGCTGGGGAGTTGGGATTCGAACTCGGGGATGCCAAGACTTGCCCTCTGGACTACTGTACTGGCTCTTGTATAAAGCACCTGTTCTAATGCCTGGTAACACACTTGCCACGAGACAGCCATTAATGGATCCCAGATTTTAACAGGACTGGAAAACTTTGTGAGAAGTCGGATTCCACCCCCCCACCCCCCCACCCCATTAGGGAACAAAATGGCTGGAGAAAAAAAAATCAGATGTAGAAATTACGCTTTTTCATACATAACAAGATTCCATTTGCTCTTTAGGCAACGATACTTAGAATCTTTGGAAACATCTTACATAGACACTCGGCAGTTTTTTCCTGATTTACTTCCTTCCCGCGCTGCCTCCAATCACAACACTTAGATTCCCCAAATGATGAGGGCCAAAACAATACATGTGGCTATGAGACCAGGGCTCTTTTCACAAATTCCCATCTTTGTCTCCTCTTAGCTTGTCAGTAAGTTCTGGTGCAACAAAGCATTTTTGGCCAGGCAATTATTTAGTAGTTGTGCAGCAGAGACAGAACCAGTCATGAGAATTTTGGTCCATTTACTGCAGCAAGGAGTATAAAGCACAATTCCCTTAGCAGTAGACTTACAGCGGCATGACCTAAGAGGATAATGTGTATGAGACACAACAGCAATGTAGTATTTCAAAATGTGCATTTAATGGCCATTCCATCAAAATCAAGCAGAATCACATTTCAAAATATATGAAGTCTTATGTGTGTGTCTGTATACACACGCATGTGCACAGACACACACACTTTTTTTTAAGGTGCATTTCCAAGTTTTATTTGGGCTTCATTTCTTCTTGGCTGCCTCAGGTGTTCTCACAGGTACAATTAGCACAGAACTTCTGAGGTTGATAGATTCTCACGCACTGAAAGATAAGATTCTAAAACATTGCACGTCTTGGATATGTTAGAAATTCCAAAAGCCATATGTAACTTCAGAAAACTTAATACCAGTCATGAAAGACATTATTCAACATAAAATTTAGGCACTCTATACTTTGGAATAACCACAAAATATTCCGACAAGAGTTAATGCACTTTGTGATTACTTCTACTCAAACGTAATTCTCAATTAAAATCTGTAATTATTAAATAACATTTTTAAATCAGAGCCCATTCCATTTTGTTAACGACTGTGAACCATTTGCAGCATTGTGTTTTAGTTCAAAGATACTAAACTACTTCTATTAGTGATCCTGGTACTCATCTTTCATGGTACATTTTTTACAGAAGAACCTATAACATTAACTGATAAGCATCTCCCCGCCCCCACCTCCTGCTAATACCTAAATAAGAATGCCTCTATTCAACTTTAAAGGTATTTTTGTATTTTCTGCTGTCGTTGCTTTCTTAGCATGTAAAACTTTAGCAAATGAGGGGCTTCCTGAAGATCAGGAAACATTAGTCAAGTAGCCCCCTCACTGATTCTTAGGCTGAGTTCATTTCCACAGTCACTTGGTGGCCAAGCATGCTGCTCCATCCCTAGGCTCCTACAGTTTGTGCTGCTAGATTGGCCAGTAGGGAGCCAAGGGAAAGGATGCTCAAATTTTTCACTCCACTTTGCACAAGTCCAAGGCCACCCAGACCTCATCTGACTTGAGGGAAAACTTACTGATCTCTGCAAACTGGTTCTGGGGCTTCTACCTCCTTGTCTGAAGACTGAAGGGGAGGCAATAATGCCTGCCTACTGAGATGCCATTAACCCCAGTTGAACTTGCTGGACTTGAATATAATTTAGCAAGTTAGAATTCAGAACATGGATGCTAACTGTTCCCGTGGAGAACAAGGGTGCATTTGCTCAGTGGTATAGGTTTATGTAGCCAAGAAAACAACTAGAAAGCCCTCCAGAATTTTCAGATTATAGTCTGCAAATGGACCCATCATAATCACCAATGACTAGCTTATAAAGATCTATCCAGAGAAACAAATTTGAGACATATCTGACTCTAAGTCGTGCAGAAAAGAGCACAATAATTTCCCATAGGAGACTTGGGTGTTTCATCATGGGGATCAATGGTAAGTTAATTACACTATTAATGTTTTTTGGCATACCTGAAGAGACAATTAGCATAAGTAAATCATGAGTGAGATGACAAGTTGCTTAACATTTGTTTCTGTTCATCAGAGGACATGTGAGCTTGCTGTAAGCCTCTGAGTGAGGAGGGATGGGCAGAGAAGGGCACAGGAATGAGAGGTGGTTAACTTCAGTTGCAGCAAATAGAATCAGAACCAGTTACTACTAGTGGATAAACATGGATGTGGGATGCAAATCAGGTAAGACTCGTTCTAGGTTTAGAAATTCACCTCACCAAGAGGCTGAAGGTTGATTTGGGCAATTCATGTGAAATCTTGCCAACTCTCCTGAGCAAAGAGGGTGAGGGGGTAAATGAAGGTGGATTCTAGAGGAGGCTGCTTTTCATCCTCTCTCAGAGCTTCATCTTCCTACAGATACTCTACACCATCTATCTTGTGATTAGGACCCGGGGCTCATGACAGCACAGTTAAGATTACAGTCCCTTTCTGGCGTTTTAGAATGGCCACAGCTTGCTCATGAGTAACACCTTCCAGCGTCTCGCCATTGACAGCTAAAATCTGATCGCCTCGCTTCAACTGGCCATCATCTGCAGCTGCTCCCTACAAACAAGAGACATTCCAGTTTAATCCAGGACCAAGCAGTTCACAAATAATATTAATATTATGGTGTGCTTATGAAAAGAGCAACTTTAAAAACTACCAGTTAAAAGTGATTTCTAGGTAATGTTTTTCAACCAGGGAAATTATGAATGTAGGATGTGTTACTTGAATAATGGTTGAATAGTAACCATAATTATGCACTGCTTAGGTAACATACTAGTAGACATGTACTGACATTCACATTTCTTTTAATACAAGTAGGACCTTATTTCAATATTCAGTATGGAATGGAATTTGAACATCATATTCACGAATACATAATACACTGACAAAGGCAGAACTGAATCTGGTGTTAGTCTTATTGCCAATAACATCATTACATAGGGTTCCCATTGCATTATTAAGATATCAGTACTGAGGTGATCTGTCAAAAATAAGTGTAGCCTCGGGGTGCCTAGCTGGCTCAGTTGGTAGATCATGCAACTCTTGATCTTGGGGTCAAGAGTTCCGAACCCCATGTTGGGTGTAAAGATTACTTAAATAAATAAGCTTAAAAAATAAATGTAACCTCTAAATGGGGTGAACTGTACGGTATGTGTGTTGTATCTCAATAGAGTTGTTTTACATAAACATTTACATAAAATACACAGAGTGTAACATCTCTAAAATTTTGCAATATCACATTCAAAAGCTTCAACTTCATTTATCTTTCATCATTTAGAGTTCTGAATGATTACTTTCATTATATACTCAGTCATGCATGGCTGCTCAAAATGGCACAAAGCAAGTGAAACTTGGGCTTTTTAAAATTCTAAAACCAAGTTATCTAAAAATACCATGATATTACTAGAAGTATTTTGGATGAGTAAGGAAAGAAAATAACCTAGGCAATGATTTGTAGAAGGCTTTCTCCTTTTGTTGGGGTAACTGTGAAAATCCCTTGAAAAATTAGTGCTGGGAGAGTCCCCTAAATGATGTTGAAGTGCTGGGGAAAATAATGGAGGCCCACAGCCCTGATGGTCTCAGGCAGGAGCCAGACTGAGAAGCACTAACTAATGCCCCAGAGACCTGTGTCTACCTGTAGTATGAAGGTCCTCAGGTGATGGGTGAATTATCTAGAATTTCAAAACTGCAAAAAGGGTGGAATTCTGGTATTAAGGTATAATAAAGATTATTCAAAACCAGGTCTGTACTGGGGGCTAATACCAAAATTAAAAAAACTTGTAACTTCATTCAAATCTTTTTTTTCTTTTAAGAAAGTATGTTAACTAAGGGGCGCCTGGGTGGCTCAGCTGGTTAAGCGACTGCCTTCAGCTCAGGTCATGATCCTGGAGTCCCGGGATCGAGTCCCACATCGGGCTCCCTGCTTGGCAGGGAGTCTGCTTCTCCCTCTGACCCTCTTCCCTCTCGTGCTCTCTTTCTCTCATTCTCTCTCTCTCAAAATAAATAAAATCTTTAAAAAAAAAAAGAAAGTATGTTAACTGCAACACGGACAAGATTAAACAGCTTGTGGATAAAATCAGAATCACTTGGCTAACTTGATTTTATTAAATATTACATGCTAAGATCTAAGGACTTTAGGAAACCTCAGATATTTGTGTACTTTTTTTGAAAAGCATATCCAGTTTTTTAAGTTTTCATTTTCAGTAATGCAAAAAAGGGTGACTTTTCAACTTTCTGGGATCTGTGTATTTTTGCAGGTATTGCTGTGTTTACCCGGTCATTACTACTGACCTCTCCTGCTTGATCAGTGTGGCATTTGTAGACTACGCAAAGGAAGAAATAAATGATTCACAGACAGACCTCCATCTAGTTCATAAATGTGGCTTTACCCACTTGCTGTGTCCCCAATTTGTCACTCAGCCTTCCCTAATACTGTAAAATAGGCATCTACTACCTACCTGTTGGCCTGTTCTAAGGAGTGAATGTATGGCACATGGTATTTACTCAATAATGGTGGTAGTGTGATAAAATAAACTCTCATGGTGATTGAGCTCATGTTTTCAGATTTCACAGTCTCTGAAAAGCTGTTCCCTAAATGCTCGGGATTGTTGTTGTCGTTGTAAGCCAATTTTTTGTTGGCTTATGGTAAATTCTGATTGCTGAAAAGACTGAGACCTAACGCTGGCTTTGACTTTGAAGTTTCCAATCAAACACCTGAAAGAAATGGAAGGTTCTGATAGCCCGTTAATCAGATTAAGTCCCAAAAAGCCTATACATTCAAAGTGCCTGTCATGCTTCCTATTTCTGGAGGGGAAAAAAAGACCTCGATGGGCCAAATTAATAGCTTGGTTGAGCAAGAGAATTATTAAAAGAAGCTTAGGGACACTAAGAAAGTCCCGTAAAAACCCCCACCCTGTGGGTATCTGAGATCCAGAAACTTGAGAAGACAAACATTTTTAAGAATAAATGATCATTGTTGGGCGCCTGGCTGGCTCAGTCAGAAGAGCATGTGGCTCTTGATCTCAGGGTCATGAGTTCAAGCCCCACGTTGAGGTGTAGAGATTACTTAAGTAAACTTAAAAAAAGAGTGTATGTTCATTGTTTAAAAACATGGAAAACATAGCGATAGTTTCTACATCCTCAAAATTCCTATGGAGGAAATGTTTATCTTAGTGTCAAAATTCATTTTTAGAAGGATTTCACCATTAAAAAAGACAAATAAACCAAAAAACTCTTTTGCTAGTTCTTGGTTTATTGATTCTCTAAAGAAAACTTTTAAACTTGGATATATTGGTTCACTCAAACAAATAAAAAAAAAGTCATCCAATGAGATATCATTATAATAAACACTATGGAACTATCTAAAACTAATGATAATAATTGTTTGCAGTGGCATATTCTTTTATTGAGACTGAAGTAGGCTATTAGCTAGGGCTTTAAAACTTTTTTTTTTTTAAATTCAGAGCTTTTCATTTTTAGGTGTGCCTCACTTTACAAACAAAGGTCCATTCCTTAAAAAATAAAACATATCAAGGATATTCAATATTTCCTCCTAGGTTACCACTTGCAGACGTGCTTTCTAAGTGAGCACTTTCAATGAGGACCTTTGAAGACAGATTCTGTGGGAGCTTCCGTGCATTCATTATCTCCATTACTTTGTCCCACTGTGATCTGATGGTGGTTTCTTTTCAAAAACCCACCAGCCATGCATGACCATTTCATTCTCAGCTGTATGTTCTGCGGACCTGACTGAAGGTGCCTGCACCTGGTCCCACTGTCTATGAGTTGTCTAGATGGGTAGAGCTGGTGTGACTGCTAACTCTAGGCTGTCGGTCAAAAGGCCTGAGAAACTGACCAGTCCTCTGTTTGAACATAGCAGATCCACCTATGAAGTGAGCAGGGGATTACAAACATTCTGGAAGGGCTTTACGGAGGCCAAGGCAGGGAAGCAGAATGTGTTTTTCACTATTCTTATCTACATAGCTGGCTTTCTTAAAAAGCAAAGTATAATAATGCTCCCCCAAAATAATTGTCACAACTATTTTGTTATATATATATTTAAATATATCCAAATTTAAAAATGAAAATTATCCCAACTACTGTTGTCTTAGGAAAAGGAGGGTCTGTATGTAGCTTACCACCTTGGGAATTATCAGACTGGGGCAGCCCTGCTATCCAGAATGTTTCTGACCTGCCTTTCCTCTTCCCTTTTGCCCATCACTGGGTCTACAGGTGTGTGGTTTGGGAATAACAGGTCTTCTTAATAGGCACCCTAACAAATTGGAAACAGGTGGGTAAATCTACAGCTGCCTACTGTGTTCCAAAAGGAAATGCCAAATGACTTAAGGATTATGTCAGGTCATGGTTAGATTCCATTAACGGGTGGTAAGAGCTGCACAGGTAAAAGTGAACTTGTTATTTAGTGTATAGTGTAGCTTTCTAGAAAGAGTATCTTATTTCTTCTCTTGAAGACCTTTATTTCTTTAGGAAAAAGCAGTAGGAGGCCACTGGATCAATGAGTAAACAAATGCCTGCGATAAAACCAATGAAGAATAAAGCTGTACTATCAATACTAAGTCCCTTCCAGAGATCTTCAAAACTTATAATAAAATTGAATTCCAACTTTAAAAAGCACAATAAAGTTAAAAATAACTTATCTAAGGGGCGCCTGACTGGCTCAGTTGGAAGGGCATGTGACTCTTGATCTCTAGGTTGTAAGTTCAAGCCCCACACTGGGCGTAGAGATTATTTAAATAAAGAAACTTAAAAACAAAAACAAAAACAAACCCTTACGTAAGAGCCATCTAAAGGCAGCAGTAGGAATTTATACCATGACCTATGAATCAAGTAGGATGTACTGGTATGTTTAGGTCCTGAAAAGCACTATTACGCAGTCAGAGTCTAATTTAGTGGCCTGATCCTGCAAGTACCTTAGCAGAGGTCTGGAAGAGACAGAGCAACTTAAGCGGAAGCATCCTGAGGTTACTGCTGACAGCCAGCCATTAATGCCGCACCGACCCAAGGCCCGTACGGAGCTTTCTGCCCCGGCCCTCTGCTGTCATCTTTTCTTGAAGGAGAAAGCCAAACTTTTGTTCTAGCCCAGAATAATACTTCCAAGGCCAGCTTCCAAAGAGTGGGGCACTGCTCCTTATATCGTGTTCTTGAAAGAAGACACTCTTTTAAAATCTACTTTTGTAATAGGGTCCAAAGAAAATTACTCTTCCTGTAACTCCACTCTTATAAAAGAACTCCTCTTTCACTAGTCTGGTGTGGGAATGTCCTACACAAGGTTGAAATGAAATAAGCATACAAGCACACACCCAGCTGTAGCTAAAAGTAAGCAAAGCAAAGCACTTTAAAAAAAATCTCACCTAGGTTTAATTAAAAAAAAAAAGTACAGTAAAAAGGAAAAAAATACCTTTGCAAATATAGTCTTGACATAAATTGGCAGGTCTCCATGGGGACTTCCATAACCCCCTACAATACTAAACCCCAATCCTTCAGAGCCTTTCTCCAAAGTAATAATCTTAGGTGGAGGTGTTCTGAAAACACAATGCACGCTGTTTAATTCAAGAATAGATATTGAGAGGGAATTTCATTTTAATGGAAGAACACAGATTTGAGAGAGACTTTCATACCGCGAAACTATGAAGGCCAGTTTATGAAATCGAACTCTCAGAGAGCAACCTAGAAGCTTACTTTTACATTTCCCGTGTCACGCGGGACTGATGAGCAGTATGTCTTTAATGACCTGATGTTTTAGGGGTTTCTCTTTCATAAAACTCACTGTTTTTTTAATGAAAAATAAAGTCATGATGCTGAGCTTGTCACAGAACTCTTCTATATGCTTAGTTTTTAACCTTGACACTTACTGTTTAAAGCTGAATGAGACTGCCTTTATATCCTTAAAGAAGGTGCGGGCAGACGGAGAGGTGGGATAGCGCTCAGCTTAGGGGCAGACCGCCAGTCTGCAGGTGGGCTTCTGTGCAGGATAGGGGCGGCCAGCTCAAAAGCTCAGCACATGGCTGCTCCTTTTCTGCCCGAGTAGCCCCACACACCTCACCCACCACTTCCCCCTAGGGGACCCAGGGTGGGAACTCATTCTTCCAAGCCCCCCTTCCAAGGTGATGCTTTCCTTTGGGAGAGTTAGCCGATCCTCCTTTGTATCCCTCTGCAGTGGGGCCAGATGTCCACCACGCACTCGCTATACTGTGGCGTGCTGCTGAGTCATTTTCTCCTCTACCACACTATGAACTCCTTAAGTCTCTGTCACCTGTCACCTCTGTTCCCGGCTGTCTGCATTGCACTTGTCACAAACTCAGGATCATGACTGTGTCCGTGAGAAGCGAAATCCAGGATAAAAGAGAGAAACCAAGGAGAAGCAAAATGGATAAAGACTGTTTGTTTCAAATGGGTAATTCAGATTTTCAAAGTTTCGTCCAGTGTGGAAGTCTTCTCTCTTAGAAATAACATGGCTAAAAATTAAATGATCTATGTGGGCTCAAGTTGTTTAAGCTTAGCGAATGCCAATTTCTTATTCCCAAATGCCCTTGTCCAAAGGGTAAAAACCTAAAGGAACCCCGGGATTCTGGCGCCTGCTGTCTTCCTCGTCGGGGGTTCATATTTACACATTGAGCGCCGCACCTGGTTTGTGGCAGCATGCATGTCCTAGGGGCAGAGCTGTGTGATACAAACTCAGCTGTTCACGGATTTAGAGAAATCTGCAAAACTGGGATATAAGCCACCTTTGCATACGCTGTTTTGTGTGACTAGAATATTCTTCCGTCTCCCCCTGCCTCAATTTTGCCCGGCTTATTTTCGGGTGGATTTTCAGCTGGTTCACACCGATGTACTTACTGGTTGTTTACAGCAGGCAGTCCATAGTAACTGCTGAACATCCATGTCCTATAAATTGCTAACTGTTTTCAATACCACTCCTGCTTATTCCAATTCTTTTAAAACTAATCCGAAGCAGTAGTGTCTCCAAGGACACGCCCTAATAGGGTTGTGCCCCACTTCCATGGTTTCACAGCACCCTGTGCTTACTTATCTTTCTCGTGGAACGTGGCTCCCCTATACTTATCCACTCTTACAAACTTGGATTTATGGGTCTGTTTTCCCAATTCTCTGGCAATTCCTCGAGGACTGGGGCAATGCTTTCACCTATGTTTTTTAAGTTTGAATCCTCAGAGCCCAGTCCTTGTACAGTAGCTGGCCTTCGGAAGGTGCTCAATAAAGATCTGCTGAAATAATGATGAATTATCCCCAATGGCCACATGGTAATGATGTCATGAATAAGGCTCCACATTTCATGACTTCGTGGCCTTGTCAGTATTCTCAGGCATGGCGCACTGGCCAGTCATGAATTGGATTCATGGTTCCTCTTCCAAACGCAGCCCCCTGTTTCTAAGGATATTGAAGCAGGAATCTAGATGTCCAAAGTCATTGTTTTAGAGCTGGGCCGTGGGAGCCACCAAATCATTAGAGACCATAATTGTGCTTCTTCGTGATGAGAGACCTGTTTTTGCGGGAGGGTGGGGGGGTGGTGGAATGTAACTCCACTCCTCAGTTGGCAACATCAGATGGAGTTTGCCTCCATTTATCTCACATTTTCAATTCGTTTTAATTTACTTTCATATAGAAGACTAATAAAAAAAATCTCCAAATGTTAACAGCAGTTGGATTATAAATAATTTATTTATCCTTTTATGCTAGTGATTACAGCCAGGAGCTATGGCTCCTAGCAAAGGAACCAAGATTACAAGGGCATCTCTGCACTTCCATAGGACATCAAAGGATGCTAAAGGTGCACAAGCTACCCTTCCTATAATAGGGTCAGGGCCATTGTAACTTGCAAATATAATTTTATGTATTTGTCATATTTTAATAGCATGCATTTATTACTTTCATAATGAGAAAAAAGTAAAATGAGCTTAAGTTTAATATTCCTTCCTCAAGAAAAACAAACTCAAAAGTATCATTTAAGCTGTGAAGTACCAGGAGAAAGTTCGAAATGTCTGTGATCAACAGCGCTTTCCAATGAAACATTCAGATCCATCAACAAGCATTTACTGAGCACCTACTGGTGACCAGGCACTGGCAGTACTGAGAGGCATAACTTTAGGCAGCATTTCTGAAAGTACAGCATTTCTGAAAGTACAGATCCTCTGCCGATCTGTAGCAAAACTGCCCTGGGGAATCCACTGCAGACCACCTCATCAGAGTCTCTGAGAATGGGGCCAGAGAAATGAGCCATTTTCAATATGCTCCTTGGATATTTAATGTGCACATTCCAGTGTGAGAAACACTGCTTTCATGAACAATTGTAACAGCAATGATGGGTTTTAATGAAGAA
This sequence comes from Eumetopias jubatus, assembly GCF_037043125.1. Classification (NCBI taxonomy): domain Eukaryota; kingdom Metazoa; phylum Chordata; class Mammalia; order Carnivora; family Otariidae; genus Eumetopias; species Eumetopias jubatus. The sequence continues at coordinate 56,584,854 of NW_028274810.1, forward strand.
TGCCAGCAAGTATAACAATAAGATTTAATCTCAGAACAAGATTTTAGCTTAGAATACACAGTTCCCTGCATAATAAAGCAGGGTGCACCTGGGTTGTAAATCTGTGATTTCTTAAGGAAGAAGGAACCGTGTCAAAGTAACCAGATGCAGTGTGTGTGCAGGCCCTTGAGAGCAGTCTCTTAAGAAGTTCTACGTGGAACCAAGCCTGGTGAGAAATCAGGAAACTTTGGTGCATTCCTGGAGATTCTCTAGGAGTTAGGAAAGGTAATGTGTACTTCATCCCTCTTCTTCTCTAGAGAGCACACTCTAGATTCTGGAAAGGTCTCGCTGAGCCTTGCCCACACACGTAATAGGCACTTTGCATCTAGCATACTCACTCTGTGTCTTCTGGGTGGTGTTCAGCAGTGGGAGAACCAAGGTGGTAGCTTGTAGACATGTTTTCAAGCTGAGTTGCTATGGCGCTTATATTGGTATCTGCTACAACCTGGGGGAAAATTAGAACAAGAAAATTCACTGTAAGTCAGGGGAGAATTAGAGAAACCATATGATATTCGATGACTGGTTCTCATCCTCATCGGACTCAACCTGTCTGCAGGATGGATTATTCTCTCAAACTACTGTCTTCATTTGGCTACCATGACACCATACTTTACTAGTTTCCTTTCTATCTCCTGAACCGCTATGGGAGTGCCACAGGCTCCGTCCTTGAGTTTCTTCTCTCTCCCATTTAAACCTCCTCTTAGTTAGCTCATCTTATCTTGTCTCTCCCTGCTTGATCATCTAAATACCATCTATGTAATACCAATCTATGTAATGATAATTCCTGAATCTGCATCTCCAGCACCACCTCTTAACTCCAGATTTCTCTATCCAGTCACCAGTTAGTGGGATGTCCAGCAGGTATGTCAAAGCTAACATGCTAGCAGCACTGAGCCCACCCCCTCCGACCTCTGCTCTGGTAGTCTTCCTCATCTCAGGTAACTACAGCTTCATTCTTTCAGTTTCAGCAAATGCCTCGGTGTTGTCCTTGACTACTTCTCTCACAACCCACATTCAGTTCTCATAAAATTCTATTGGTCTTTTTTTTTTTTTTTAAGATTTTATTTATTTATTTGAGAGAGAGAGGGAGAGCACAAGCGGGGGAGGGGCAGAGGCAGAAGAAGCAGACTCCCTGCTGAGCAGGGAGCCTGATGCGGGACTCGACCCCAGGACCCTGGGATGCTTAACGACTGAGCCACCAAGCGCCTCTCTATTGGTCTTTCTACAAAATCATCTCTTGCCTGGAGTTCTACAAAAGCCCCCTGGCTGTTCTCCTTGCTTCAGCCCCTCCCCGACTCACTCCATAGCAGCCAGAACGGTCCTGTTCAAACTCAGCAGATGATTACACTCCTCTGCTTAAAACTGTCCAGAGGAAACCCAGCTCCCTAAGGTCACAAGCTTAAGTCCTTACTATGACCCACAAGGTCATCTGCAGGTAACCTGCCCAGTGATGTCTCTGCTTTCAGCTCTTAACATTTTCCTCTGTGGTCACGGTGCTCCAGCCACACTGGCCTTCTCGCTGTCCCTCTAACATGCCAGGGGCGTCTCCACCTCAGTGCTCTGCCAGTGCTCCGCCTTCTGCCTGGAACACTCTGCGTTCTGCACGGGTGGCTCCTTCACTTCCCACAGCTCCTTGGCCACTGTAACTAAAATTTCCACACCAACACCCAGCCCAACATTTCATACCCTCCTCTGCTTTGTGTTTCCTTCTCACCACCACTACTGTCTAATAAACTTTATCTATTTTACCTTATTTATCTTATTGTCTGTCGCATCATATTAGAGTGCGAGGGCAGGAAGCTTGTCTGTTTCAGTCACCACTGTATCCTCATTATGTACAACACTGCCTGGCATATAGATGCTCAAATAATATTTGGTGAATGAAAGAAAGAATGAATGACTATCTCTGACTCCCTATTATTTGTTTTTTTTTAAGATAGTTCCAAACAATAGTACATGACAGGTAAACATCCACTTTATATTTGTGACCTGCAAATAACATTCAAAAGCATTCAAAAGAAATATGGTATAGCTCCGACAGCTCATACTAGGACACAGAATGAGGTCTGGAGTTCAGTTTCTGCCATTTAAATGGTGCTGTGCCTGAATTTCAGCTTTCTCATCTGTTGAATGGGAATTATAAAAGCCTGCCTTGTATACTTAGCCTGGAGATGCCTTCCATCTCCACTAGTTCTGAGCTTCTTTCTCCAGAGCTCCTGGGCTACTCCTGTTTCTGACCAGTGGTTCTTCTTATAGGTTATAGTCGTCAGTGCACTAGTATGGAGTGAGGCACCTGACACCAGTGCCAAGAACTGGATTTGACTGCAGTTTCAGAAAGAGCCAACAGAGGGCACGGCTGCCTAAACGGCTAAGTTTAGCTGCAACTAACAAATTAACAATAGTAACAATAGAGTTTTTACAACAAGGAAAGCAAGGGCCAGCCCTGGTGAGTCAGAACACATTGTGGTGAAATATCCTATTCTGGGGGAAAACACAGCTGTGTGCAAGTTATGGAATCTTCTCGAAATACCATCATATACAGAATGGCTGAATGAACTGGGCAAATATTTAGGATAAGAGACAAAGAGGAAAAGGTAGGTTTGCCTTGACCACAAGAGCCCCTCCACTTTCCATCAGCCCTTTCTGTACTCTCCCCACAGCAAGTGTATCGGAGAAGTCGTCTTTGCATATATATGACCTCTGTAATCTCAACCTACACCACCTTCATGAACCACTCCATCCCAGCAGCCATCCCATCACCAGACCTAAACTTCTATGGCCCACTTTCTGGCCTTCCTCCTGCTGCTGGGGCCCACTTTTCCATCTCTTGGCTGTTCTACTCACCACTGTGGCTCAGTCCTGTGCCCAATTCCCACATGCACACTCAAGGTCTAGGTGACAACGTATATATTCCCATAGCTTTACTTTTTATTTTTTTAAAGATTTTATTTATTTATTTGACAGAGAGAGACACAACGAGAGAGGGAACACAAGCAGGGGGAGTGGGAGAGGGAGAAGCAGACTCCCCGCTGAGCAGGGTGCCCGATGCGGGGCTCGACCCCAGCACCCGGGGATCATGACCTGAGCCGAAGGCAGACGCTTAACCCACTGAGCCACCCAGGTGCCCCAAGATTGAAAATACTTAATTGCTCACTGGTGATGACCGTCTAACTAGAAAGGATGCCAGGATGCTAACCACACAGGTGCTTACTCTCTGAGTATCAACCTGATACATCATCCCTCTCTCACCTATACCATATGTAATCCACCACCAAGTCTTCTGGATTCTACCTCAAAAATGGTTCTCAAATCCGTTTCCTTTCTGCCTCTGTGGTGACCATCCTAATCAATTCATCATCATCATCTGCCTTTTAACTGGCATCTCCACTCATCTCTTCTATACAATAGCCAGTTACCTTTTTCAATATAAAATGGATAATGGCACTCTCCTGCTTAAAACCTTTAGGTGGTCTCTCTCTGTACTTAGAATAAAATTCAGACTCCCTAATTATATCCACAAAGGTCCTCCCCTAGCCTGCTCCTCCAATCTCATCAGTTTCCTTCCACTCCACTCCACATTCCAGTTCTCTCTGCCCACAATCTGCCCCCTCCCCCCGCAAAAAAACACCAGTTGGCCTGGTATCAGCTTACAAGTCACATTCCTTATACAAGCCTTCTTTACTACTGGTGCTTAAATTAATTTCTCTTGTTTTCCTCTCCATAGCACTCCCAGAATATTTCTCACAAATTGTTATGATACATATTTCCGTGACTGCTAACAGGTCTCCCCCACCTCCCCATCACAGGATTCATGAGGGTAAGGACTGCTTCTTACTATTAACATGCCTGGCATGTAACAATTGCTTAATGAGTATTTGTGGAGTGAATGAACCCAAAACCTTCCTAAGGAATAGGGATTATGGGACTCAATTTTCTGAATTTCCACAGAACAGAGTGAGACTGATAGAGGTTACAAGGAGATTGGTTTTGGGTCCTTTTAAGGAGAAAAAAACTCTATAGTTAGGCCGTTACAGAATGGAACGGCGCAGCTTGTTAAAGCATGAGCATCCTGCCAAAGCAAGCATTCAAATAGAGGCTCAAAATCTATCAATTTGGGATATAGCAAAGGGGATTCCTATATTTGGTGGGAATTTGGACTTGTACTCTCAGCTAGCCATAAACAGACCATCCATTATGGGGCTGAAGAAAGTCAATAAAAGATTGTTTTCTCTAAGGTACCTTCAAAAGCCAAGTTTTGATGGCAACCTGCTCCTTTCCTTGCCCATTTGCTCAACCTAGAACAGCGCCACGACTACTGAGTACCAACTGAGCACTTACTTTATGCTAAGCACTCTCCTGAGTCCCTACAGAGGTAGGTACCACTATTATTTCTGTACTTTAGACAAACGAACCTGGAGCTGAGAGGTTTAGTAACTTTCCCAAGGTCAGTTAAGGAGTGAAGGCTGGTTTCACTTCCGTGTCATTTCACTCTAGAATCTTGTGCTCTTAATCATATGCAGTGTTAGGGTACAGATCTGGTCTTGGACTCTCACATCAGGCAATCTCACACTGCATATAGTTACATACAGTCTAGATATGGCAGTCAGGGAGGAAGAGGGGTAGAGAGATAGTTGAACAAGCAGTTGCAAACAGAGCAGACCATCCTGGTGTGTGGTTGACAACAGGCGGGAAAACTCCCTGGCTCTCACAAGGTATTATAAGAAGAGGGCTCAGGGCATGGGAGATATACACCCATGGATGTTCTAGAAGGATCTTTTTTTTTCTTTTAACTTTTAGAAAGAGAATACACTTTCAAGAGTCCATGAATCAGCCATATAAATTGTGAAACCAAAGTCACAGTTTTATTTGGGTAAAAATTAAATTTTTTTATCCAGCCAGAAAATATAAAAATACTTCTAACAGCCCCATCTTACAGAAAAACTCACATCCCTCTAAAATCTGAAGGCCTCGGGCGCCTGGGTGGCTCAGATGGTTAAGCGTCTGCCTTCGGCTCAGGTCATGGTCCCAGAGTCCTGGGATCGAGTCCCACATCAGGCTCCCTGCTCTGCGGGAAGCCTGCTTCTCCCTCTCCCTCTCCGTCTCCCTCTGCCTTTGCCTCTCTCTCTCTCTCTCTGACTCTCATGAATAAATAAATAAAACATTTAATAAATAAATAAATAAATAAAATCTGAAGGCCTCTTGCTTACCCCCAACCCTGAAATAAAAAGGACCTTCCACCCATTGATGATATTAAATCCAAGGGGCTTACCTAGGTTCCTTGGAGCTATTCAAGCTCCTATTTTGTAGGAGTGGAAGCCAAGAAGCTAGATGGGAAATGTGAAGGATTTTCACTGATGGCTTAGTCTTTTGTAGGAAGACAAGGAGACCATAAACCCATCACCCCTGGAATGACTTATAGCCCCAAGGTGTCTCCATTAACCATCATTAACCATCTTGGCCTCAGAGCTGACTGGTCTTCCCAGGGATAGATTTGTGAAAGATGATAATCCGATCTATCTCAGAAGGATGTGTATGTTCAGCTGGGTACAAGTCCAAGGAGATGTGGCCCATGAGTCTTAGTTCAGCCCTGTGTCAGAAGTGTCTTCCCCCATCAACACCACGGACTGAACAACATGGAGGCAAGGCTGGGAAAGGTCTATTTATGTGTTTTGAAGGGGGAAGACAGACTAATGGGAGGTTTACTCATTTTTTTTTTTAAAGTAAATCTATAACTCCTGGGTACAAAGTTCTGTGGTAGTTCAGAAGTAAAAAAAAGGGGGCAAGAGTAGAGGGAACCAACGGAAAGCAGATGTGTTCTGTCCCTGCAACGGACAGGCTTGCAGTTGATGTTATCTAGTGTGGGGGGCACACTAGATAACACATGCTGTTCAAAGTGGAGAGAGGAGAGGAGAAAGATAGGGTTTCTGGGTAAAGCAAAGAAGGCTTTGAGGTCCTCAGACAATAGGTATTAAGGTCTGAGCAACTTGAATATGTGGTTCAGGAGCTGTGGTGTCCGGAGTCCTTGGACCCAGCTACAGCCAGCTCCATTTCCGCATTACTCAGATCAGCAACCTTTCTTCTCATCCCTCATCCTGGGGACTGGAGATATGGAAGATGTCTTCCTTGCTTCCCACTCACCCATCAAGACCATTCACCTGGTTCAAAACCTGTGGGTCCTTTATGTTTTTCTTTACTGCTGCACATAGTGCTGTTACATATATCTTGAGTGGGTCTTTAAGACAGATAACTAGATGCGGCACTGCTGGGTGATGGGTATGCACAGAGGAAATGGAATAGATCTTCTGAAGCTGCCAAGTGGCTGCAGCAGTTTGAACTCTTACCACCAGGCTTTGATGATTTGTTTCCTCACCTTCTCCCCAACCTTGTTAGGATCAAATATTTAATAAGTGCCTACTCGAGGAGAGGGAGGTCACTGGTCTGAGGGAGGTTGAGGAGGAAATCCCTGTACCTGAGGAGAGGGAGACGTGTGAAATGAAGGAGGAGGAAGCCACTGTAACTGAGGGGAGAGAGACTCGTGAAATTAAAAAGGAAGAAGTCACTCCACCTGAGGAGGGGGAGACTTGTGAAATGAAAGAAGAGAAAGAGGGAGTCTCTCTGAGACTTGTGAAATGAAGGATGGGGAAGAAGTCCTATCCTCTGAGTGTAATGAAAAAGCAGAGACTTGTGCATCATTGGAAGAAGAACCAATAAGGATGTTTCTCCCTCCAACTGCCCTTGCCCCTCACAGTGTGTTTCCCCTCCAAATGGATTCCCTGGTCAAACTGTGTTTTCCCCTCCAGGAGCGTATTTATTCTGATACGCTTTCTCATGCCTTGGCTTCTTGTGACATTTACTAATTTAGGTTAAAAGCAAAAACTAAATTCAATCAGAATTGTATGTTCTATATTAAAATGATGTATGCTTGATACTTTCTAATTGGGTAATAAAGCACAGGATTTTATTGCATGGACCCTAGGATGAGTACCTTTCCTTAAAAATAGGTTTTAGGGGGCACCTGGGTGGCTCAGGTGGCTCAGTTGGTTCAGTGTCTGCCTTCGGCTCAGGTCATGATCCCAGGGTCTTGGGATTGAGCCCCGCATCGGGCTCCCTGTTTAGCAGGGAGTCTGCTTCTCCCTCTACACCTCAGCCTAACTCCCCTGCTTGTGCTTCTTTCTCTTTCTCTGAAATAAATAAAATCTTAAAAAAAAAAAAGGTTTGAGGGATTGTTTTGGAGAATTGAGAAGTCGAAATATTTTCCAGATAAGTAGGATTATCACAATGTACAAAAGCTTGAGCTCCTTGCTTACAACTTTTCTGAGCTGCCGATCCTGCAGAGGAGTAAGATTAGCCCTTAGATTTGTTAGGAGTCAAATCTTGCAGTACAAAATACAAACTCAGCACTCATACCCAACCTGGGTCCTAGACCCATAGTGTGGATATGCTGAAAACCGACAGGAAGGCTGTCAAGTTAAGGTGCTCTCTGAGAAAGGGGGCATCTTAAGATGGGGCACAGAAGAACAATCAAGAAAAGCTTGCCTTGGGCGCCTGGGTGGCTCAGTCGTTAAGCGTCTGCCTTCGGCTCGGGTCATTGTCCCAGGGTCCTGGGATCGAGCCCCACATTGGGCTCCCTGCTTGGTGGGAGGCCTGCTTCTCCCTCTTCCACTCCCCCTGCTTGTGTTCGCTCTCTCGCTGTCTCTCTGTCAAGTAACTAAATAAAATCTTAAAAAAAAAAAAGCTTGCCTTGTCCCACACCTGATATTTGGTGTAACTTAATGAAGTAGAAAGCACATCTGCTTCAAGTTTTTACTTCGAATCTAATGACACTGATTCCAGGGACATCAGAGTATACTGACTTCAACGTATCTGTTTTTAAAAATATAATGGTTTGTAGTGTCAAAATGTTTTAAGTTTGGAGTAAAATAAGGGGCCAGGTGACTGCTAGTGACATTACCATCTAGTGGCACACATCTCAAATGCCACCTGGAAAACCACCCCGTTTCCAGGGTTTTAGAAATGTTCACATCTGCTGACCTCAAGCCCATATTACTATAATGAAAGTAATACAGTGCCACTTATTTAATGCTTACCATTGGCAATCTGCTATTTTATTAAACATTACACCTCATTTAATCCTCACAGTGACCTTGGAAGAAAGGAGCCATGATTCCTATTTCTAGAAAACTGAAGAGTTAAGTGAGAGGACTCAAACACATGACTTTCTGACACTAAAGACTACTTGTTCTATAGAACTTCCCAGCGTCACTTGGCTTTCTATCCATCATGACCTCCACAGGTCAGCTGGTTACATATCAGAAACACCTGGGAAGCTTTAGACTCTCTTGAAGTCCATGCCACATCCCAGACCAATTCAATCCCTGTGGTAGACAGAGGAACCAGTACTGGAATCAGTGACCTTATTGCACAGCCAGGTTAAGAACTGCTCACAAGCCTCTCCTTTACTGATACTCACATGTGCCTTTAGATCTTGCCCTGCATCCTCCATCACACACCTTTTCTGTTTCCAACCCAATCCATCTTTCTCCTCTAGTAGAATTTTTCTGGACCGAATTGGTAACCGTGCTGATTAGTTTGCTATAATTTCATATCTTTTAACTCAATCATCATAGCTCAGCAACCCACTCAACGTGACCAACACTTTTTGGGCCAGGCCCTGTGCTAGTGGCACAGACATTACTTTGGATTGGTTCACGGTTTCAGGGGGCAATGACCCCCAGGCACTCCCTATTCCCCAACTTTTTGGTTGGAGAGTTTCCAAACAAAGGATTTCACAGGATTTATAAAGAGGGGAAAGGTGGGGTGACATGGATATTCCAGGCATAGAGAGTAACATGCTTTATTCTCTCTAAATAATGCACCACTCCAGTGGGTCTCAGGTTGGCTTCTCAACTAGCAGCAGCATCACTGCAATGATCATCATTGAACATTTTTTTCTTTTAAAGATTTTAAGCAATCTCTACACCCAACGTGGGGCTTAGACTTACAAACCTGAGATCAAGTCTCATGCTCTACCAACTGAGCCAGCCAGGCACCCCTTCACTGTAAAATTTTTAATCTTCTTTTTCAGAGGTAATATCATCCCTACCTTGTCTTCTATTTCCTTTGCTCCCAACTACTCCTTTGCTATTGACCTGCCACCAACTCTGAAAGAAAATCAATTTCTTTAAAGATTGCCAGTGATTTATTTACCAGTTATAGTGACTTTTCCAGCTTTATTTACTTCTGCTTCATTGGTAAGTGTGCTATTTTTAAAATTCTTTTCTCCTTAAGTGTCTGGAACCTGTAATCTTGACTCCTGGTTCTTTTCTGTCTATTTTTCCAGGATATTTCTTTTTGTGTGCACATGATAGAAAATTAAATAGTACAGCACATGATAAAAAATTCAACACTTTGACTCTCTAGAGACACACTAAACATTTCTCTTTTCAATTCTAGAGGTATAAGCTAAGTAATATGCTTATAGTCCTGTTTTAAAATTTATCGTCTTGTTGATGTCTATCAACTCCCTATTTCAACAGATGAAATATTCTAGTGGATGAAAATTTAGCTTGCCAAACTCTTCCACTTTATATTAAAGTTCTACTTGTTTCCTGTGTTTCTTTATACTTATATATATTCTATATACTTTATACTTAAACCTCTGTAGTTCTAACAATTTCCAACAATCTCTTTTATTTCAACTTTAAAGATTTACTTCTCATACTTTCCTCTCCACTAATACATCCCAAATAACCATGATACTAATATGTCATGCATATGATGTTTGGTTGTATTGGTTTTATTATTATGACTTACAGTGTTTATATAAATGTTATTTATACTCAGTTAACTACTGCACTATGATTACATTTCCTTTTCTTGGTACAAATTTATTTTCTCCAAGGTAACAATGACCTTATTTTGTTTAATTTTTATATACTTATCACTGAGCCCCAAATTTTCCCAGTCATCTCAAACTTCTAATTTAGTTAAACAGATGAGAGAATTCATCTGTTCCTTTTCTTTCCTTCTGATGCAGAGCCATCTCTCTTAGAGTGTCTTCTCCCCCTGCTCCAATTTGGGCAAGTTATTCTCTATGCTCGCTACACAGCTGTCCTGGGACTTCCACGTTTCTCAGCATTGAATCCACTGGCTTCCCTCTTTCTTACTTGCTCTTTTGCTGGAGTACATCCCAAAGTAATTTTCTCAGAAATATACTGCTGAAAAAGAGGTGCCATTTGAATCTCTTGTTCTTCTGTAAGTAGCTTATACGTTTCTCTTTGAAAAGTTTACAATGTATATAGGTATTATATTTATTTATCCTGCTTACTGATTCACGGACCTTAGGCTAAGATTTATTTTTCTTTCTTTCTTATTTTTCTGTTTCTCTTTTTGCAACTCCTATTTGTTGGATATTGGATCCCTTGAATTAATCCCATGTCTTTTTCACTTCCATTTTCAATTGAGGGTTCAAAAAGAAGTCACTGTTTTCTCTATATTATCTTAATAAATATGACATCTCTCTCTCCCCACAAACCAGCAGGTGGACCCTCTTATATCAATTGTGTGTGTGTGTGTGTGTGTGTGTGTGTGTGTGTGTGTGTGTGTGTTCTGGAGAATGTCCCCAAAGGGTCTCCCAAACTACTTTGTAGACAGACCCTTAATGAATCTCCCTGACTTCAGACTCTTTCCCCTGCCTTTCCTACTTGCTGTTGACTTCAAGCCTTTGTCTTGTCTTTGTCACCACTGTTTTCATTCATTTATTCAACCAGTACCTATGATATATAATGTGCCAGGCAGTGGGGATGTTGACATTGAAAAGCCTCATATGGCTTCATTTACCCTGTTCCTAGCAGTGAAGTCTCCCCGAGTATTGGCGGTACATTTCCTTTGCCTACTGGACATCTCCAACTATAATGTTCTCTCCCAAAGTCCTCTTCGTATATCCCCTAGTTTAGTTAGTGCTACCTCAATCTACCCATTCTACTACACTCTTGAATGTTTGCACGATTTCTTAATGGACCTAAAACAAGTCTCACAAGTTCCTTTAGTGATAAAAATCTCTGATATGCTCTTTTTATCTTCTGTGTTCTCAAAGAAAGATGTACCAAAAAAAAAAAAAAAAATTCTAGCGGAGAGTCTGGGTTACCTGATTTTGTCCAAAAAAGGTTTGTTTCATGGTCATTCTATAGACAAAGGAGCTTAACCAGACAAATCATCAGACTAGAAAAGCAAATATAACTGGGAACATTTAAAATGACTCGTGTAACCACATCAATCTCCACTGATCAATCTATGATTGAGAATAAGAAACCATCAGACTTTAAGGGCAGAAATATCTACCTTTTATTAACACCCAGAGACAGAAATTTATACTGTGGGGAGAAGCTTCTGTAAGTATTGGTCATCTCTTCCAGTCTTTCCCTTTCATCACCCTGCAGTCCACTGACCCAGACCTTAATCTTCTCTGTGCAACCAGCAGTTGCTGACTGCTTTGCATGATACACCGACAGTAAGCCTTTTCCACATCATCAGACACAATTACCTGACCTTCCCTACTGCTCTGCCAATGGGCTGGCTCACCTGATGATAAAAATAATTACCTAGTGCCAAGTCAGCTGTAATAACTATACTGCTGGTACGATATGCACATTGTTTTAATTAAGGCAAATATACTATGTAACTGAAAGGCATGCGATGCAGGACATAAGAGTTTTCTGGGTTTTGTATCTAAAGCCTTTGGCAGCACATATGCTCCATACCCATAACTGTGTAGATTATAACTGTAAAAATCCCAAAGGATTCCATTAAGTTTTTAATAGCACAGGTTAGAAAATAACACTACCAACTAATGTGATTAATGCAAAAGAGCATTTTAAAACCAAATGTCATTTTCTTAAAACACAGAAAGAGAAAAAATAAGGAACTTGTTCAAAGGTATGTGAATAGTGGCAATTTGAGTGAAATGTTAATTCTGCATGGGAGAGCTTGAGTTCATTGTCATTTAAGGTGCTTTTATGGTTAATGTTACATTTTTACACTGTGGCTTCTCATTTCTCTGTGAAGAAGGTAGAACTGAACAGATTACACTGGTGTATGAAAATGCTGGTAATACCTGATTTTGCTAAGGGAAACATTTTTTTGTCTTGACATAGATATTAGTTCAAATAACTTCCTTTTAAAAATCTGTGTAACAAATGGTCCCCAGAGACTGAGGAGTTGCACTTTTAGGCCTCTAGGGGTCAGCATAACTCGAAGGAAGAGCAAGCGCGGCGAGTAAGAAAAAGCAAGAATGCACAGGTCGGCTGGCGACTAAGGTGGGGTGGAAGGAGAATGTGAGGTGGCAGCATAAGGTCCACTGAAAGTGAGGACCAGGAGCAGAGCGGAAGCTGACTCTACAGCCAGTCCACACAGTGTTCTGGTTTGTGTTCTGCAGAAACCCGGGGGCCCAAATCACTGAATAATATGTTGCCTATCGCATAAACTCCCTTGAAACTACCAACAGTATTTGTAGGATCTCCTTCATACGTGCTGAAAGTAATTTACTTTTTTTTTTTTAAGGGATTTGTTTATTTTAGAGGGGGGAGGGGCAGTGGGAGAGAGAGAGAATCCCAAGCAGACTCCCCACTGAGTTCGGAGTCCAACGTGGGGTTCTTCTACCCCATGACCCCGAGATCGTGACCTGAGCCGAAATCAGGAGTCGGAGCGTAACCGACTGAGCCACCCAGGTGCCCCATTGTTTACTTTCCGTAATGTCTGTTTTGGCCCTTTGGATTTAGACCACTGAGATGTGAGAGTTAAGCACCACAAACTGGTTCTCCCCAGTGTAAGAGCTTTTCAGTTTGAAGGATTTTATTTTTAAGTAATCTCCACACCCAACGTGGGGCCCAGACCTGCAACCCTGAGATCAAGAGCTTCATGTTCTACTGACTGAACCAGCCAGGCACCCCTGAAATTATTATTTGAAGGCTAGAATGATCTGAGGGGTTGGCTAGCCCTAAGGTACTAAATGGTGGGTTTTATTCTTTTCACCTGTAAAACATTCAGTACTACTACGGCAGAAGTGTGGTGATTATAATCATACATTTTGGAAGAAACTTATTAGCAAAACTCACAGTATCATGCCTCTCACTGCACCATATCAATCTCAGAGATGCATGGAGTGCTGAAATTTAAGGAGGGGTAATGAATAGCACACCTCCTTTCTACTTCCTGCTAGATTTCCCTGTGTATCTGTACAATACTCTTGGGGACCACGGCTGATAAATAATTGTCTGCCTCAGTTAATGACAACCACACAGTGAGAATTTAACAGTGTTGGCAATCATTTATGCTATGGGGGAAAAAGATCATTGTATTTTTTCCTTCCTTTAAAGGCAGTGGAAGAAACAGCGTTTGGGCAGTTCAGTAACAGGTTTTGGGCATAAGAAAAGAAATCATTTCCTATTCCTCACAAACTTTGATTTACAAAAGAATGCTGGAAGCTAAAAGCCTTGTTGATTTATCACGTGAAGCAAAGAGTAATTTTTCTCCCCTTGTTAGGCTTTCATATAATCATGCTCACTGCCTGTATGGGTGGCATTAAAGAATTTCTGAATAAAAATAATAATTTCTTGCTTTCAACCTTCATAATTCACATCAGCAAGCACCCTGCTGGGCGGTGATGCCTGCTACCAGTGACGCTCAATCTTTTTTGCACGCCACTTATCTGCCTCGCGCAGCTGCGTGTTCCATTGATCGCAATACCTGCAGGATAATGCGCCCGTAGGCGTTCTTTAGCAGATTAACCACATCCACGTGAGACAACCCATCCAAAGGTTGCCCATTAATGCTGACAATCCGATCTCCAACCTGGAAGTACAAAAGTGGTAGAAAATCACTATCATTAAGAAAAATTCAATTTGAGGAGAATGCTTAAAATTCTTTTTAAGTCGTATTTCCTATTTGTGGCTATTGTGAAGATTCTGTGTTTCTCCTGTGTATGCAAGTTCCAGAAGCATGAGGAATTTTTATGGCTTTCCCTAAATACAGACCAATCAGAGAACAAGAAGGGGGTCAGGTTTGATTAGGGGAAGGCACGGCAGGCCACTTTTGTATTTTGGCAATGGTGGTTCCCCAGTAATAGTGGGGCATACAAATTAACTGTTCAATAAAGCTCTAATGAGGAAGCCAAATATTTTCTCCTTTATTTTTCTACCTAAGTTAAGATTAAGGGGTAATGGGGAAAAAAAAATCGTAAGAATGTTAATTCTTCTGGTTGAAGGACGATTCTAAGGTCAAATCTCTCTCAGGTGAAAATTAATTTTGGGTGAAATGTGCTAAAAATGGTATGGGAGGCTTTGCAAATGAGCTGCAATTTCTTCTTTCATCGGGAAGCTTTGATACAAACAATAATATTTTTATATGCCCAGGGACCTAATGAATTTTAGGTGTAAACTTTCTCCAATGCATTTTGCCCTCAGCATGCGTCTCTGTTGGAATTCCAACTTTAAATAAAGCACCCATGGCTGCAACTTTGTCTCCCACCACATGCTGTTAGCATTTCACCATTTTCCTTTTGTTTACCTTAAGCTTCTGTGTACGTGCAGCCACACCACTGGCCTGAATCATGGCAATAAATATTGGGATATCTCCTAAGGGACTTCCTTTTCCTCCGGCAATACTGATTCCAAGGGCATCACTGAGCTCCTAAAAAATAAGGAAAACACAGTGCTCATATATTTAATAAAAAATCACAACCTGATTGCTCCCGGATAGCTGTTGAACAAAATCCTTCCATGATGCAGGAGGCCAGGGTAACATAGGAGTTAAGTGCAGCGCCTTTGGAGTCAGAAAGAGACCTGTGTTTTCAGCTCTAGCACTTAATTAGCTGGGGGTGGGGAGGGTCTTAAGGCAGTTCCTTAACCTCTTAGAGTTTCCATCTTTATGTTGATTTGAGGATTAAATGAGATGATATAGTGCAGTCTTAGCCTACAGAAGAGGCTCAATAAAAGGCAACAGTAGGAGTAAAAACACACACAAAAATACAAAACAACCCTATGTTACTGCTCAGTTTAGTGGCCAATTTTGATGCAGACTTGGCAAGTATGTTCTCATATGGTGTTTATGATTAAACTGCCACACATATCATGCTCTTCTGGGTGTGAACAAACACACTTGGCTCTAAAAGAGCTGCACGGTTGCATTACAACAAAGGATCTGAGAGGACACCCACTGGAATGATAACAGAGTTTGCAGGGAGAAGGAAGATGTGGCTGAAAGTGTCCGCTAAGATTAGGAGGTGAGGCAGCTTGATTCGCTGGGACCCTGGTGACGAGATCCTGGCTCTCGTCCAGGTCTTCTCCACATTTGTATCACAGGGTTACTATTTTAAAAATCACAGAATGACTGACATGTTCCACTTTCAGTGTGGTGGCATTTGCTCAACTACAGTAGCTCTCTCCCGCTGATTAAAATGCACAACTCTGTCAAACAGAAAACAACTACCTGAGGCTTCGGAAAAGTAAAGAAACAAGTTGTGGTAGAGACCCAAAACTTGGAGTAAAAGCAGCAGAGGGTGGATCGCCCCCTTCTTTTCCTGGCAGCGTTGTCCTGAGGGTGAGAGCTGGTCAAGGAGCTGGAAAGGTGGCGCACAGTGTAACACTGATGTGGACGCCTCTCTCGCCCCATCTCGCCCCATCTTGCTGGTCAGAGGAACCAGGCGAGGGAGCCCCCGTGACTGGAGAATAAAGGAAGAAAGCTGGAGCAGAGGGCACCACAGAATTCTCTGGATTCGTTCTGAGTGACTCATGTGCGGGACCGACCAACACAGACCTGAGCTGGGAGGTGAACCCCCGCTCCCGGAAGGGGAGACAGAATTTGCAGTCTGAACCCAAATGGGCTGACTGCCTGCTAAAACATAAACATCAGTACTCTTCTGAGTCTACACAGCGTTACATTCCTGAGGACCAAAACTACTCAGTATGCAAAGAAAATGTGACCAGTGTTTTTCAGTTCTTTAAAATATGAAGGACAGTGTGCCTGGGTGGCTCAGTTGGTTAAGTGTCTGCCTTTGGCCCAGGTCATGATCTCAGGGTCCTGGGGTCGAGCCCTGCATCGGTCTCCCTGCTCAGCAGGGAGTCTGCTCCTCCCTCTGCCCCGCTTGTGCTCTCTCTCTCGCTTACTCTCTCTCAAATAAATAAATAAATAAATACATACATAAATGTTGCAGGACGTTTGAAAGTAAAAACTGTAACACTGTTTGGTGGAGTTCTCAATTTATGTAAATGTAAACATATGATGACTATGGCATAAAAGTGGCGTGGGTGTGGTAAAGGGACTTACATGGTAGCAAGACTCCCGACATTTTAATTGATTATTTAAAAATATACACGGCTTAGGGTGCTTCAATTTTACCTCATAAAGTTGGAAGATGGGAAAAGAACAAAATGACAACAAAAACCATATATGAAAGAACGTTAAAAACTCATGTCACATAAGTGTGAGGAATTATTCTTTACTATTAATAATATTACTAATGCTGCCATGTCATGCCTATAAAAGAAGAAGGGTGAAGCTGACCTCTCCAGTCACGGGTCATTTATATCCTGTTTTTGAACATATTTGTGTCTGGCTTATGTTTTTTGAATGCATCAACAGTAAAGCAATGCATGCAAAATGGCAAGATGAGTTTCATCACAAGTTTCTGCTTGAAACATGTGTGGGAGAACATGGTTCTCTCTCCTGCTGGGAGTAGGCCTTTTTATAAAAGCCTGTAAAAAAAAAAAAAAGTGGCTGAAATGACTAAGGAAACATAAAATTATGTTTTTTTTGTTTTTGTTTTTTTAAAGATTTACCCATTTATTTGAGAGAGGGAAAGCACACATGAGCCTGATTGGGGGTGGGGGGAGAGACTCAAGCAGACTTCGCTGCTGAGCTCGGAGTCTGACATGGGGCTCAATCCCACTGCTGTGAGGTCATGACCTGAGGTGAAACCAAGAATCAGAGGCTCAACCAACTGTACCACCTGGGCACCCGCATAAAATGTTATTTTATAAACCTTGGAATAAGGAGAAATTTATGGAATAACTTGGCTTTGTTCAAATCCATCATAATGCTTCTGTAATTTACCCATAATTATGTACATGTTTGGTAGATTTAACTTTCCTATCATAGGAACATCTGAGTTGCCACTCTGGTGGAAAGATACTAGGAACAAATGAAGCCAATTTACTACAAATTGTAGTCAATAATAATGGATGCCACTTCCTGGACATCTATGATGCACTAGATACTATGCTAAGTACGCTACTTGCATTATCTCATTTAATCCACACAGTAAGATTGACCTTGTGAGTTAAGTGTTGCCATCCCCAGTCTACAGACGAGAAAACTTGAATAACTTGCCAAAGGTCATAGAGCTAATAAATGGTAGAGTGCCTTCAAACACAGCTATGATTGATTCCAGAGAACTAAGCTATGCTGGATATCTCTTCATTGCAGCTGAACCATGATTATAACAAGGTCATAATTTCTTTTTTAAAGACTTCTTGAATCCCAAATTTAATGGTTGGAAGTGATCAAAATAAAAGTACTTTCCAATATTCTGGATATCACACAGGAGTTTGAAAATCAGGATTGGCAACTTTATGAACTTAAATACAACTTACACAATCTTCTCAAGGAGGCAATTTAGCAATATGTATAAAAGCCTTTAAGTAACAAATGTGGCTTTTGAATCAATAATTTCATTTCTAGGAACGAATCCTGAGGAAATCACCCATGATATAGCTAAAAAAAGAAAAACAAAGATGTTGCTATAAAAGAGCAAAAGTTGAGAAATATGCTAATTGTTTACTAGGAGGAAGCTGATTAAGAAAATTACAGCACATTTATATGATGGAATACTATGCAACTAATAAAAATCATGCTGTCTGCCATAAAAAAATATTAGTATGGCTAAAAGTTCATCCTTTAAAGTGAAGGAGACAGGGGAACCTGGGTGGCTCAGTTGGTTAAGTGTCTGACTCTTGATTTCGGCTCAGGCTGTGATCTCAGGATCCTGGGATCAGGCCCTGCATTGGGCTCCGTGTTTGGCATGGAGTCTGCTTGAGATTCTTTCCCTCTGCCCCTCCCCCTGCTCACACATGCTCTCTCTAAATAAATAAAATCTTAAAAAAAAAAAAGTGAAAAAAGACAAGCTACCAGAGTTTAATATACTTTTTTTTTTTTTGGTTTGCTTTATAAAACTTAAATACATGCACAAAACATAGTGGATGGTACATACCAAAAAATTCACAATGGTCCTCTATGTGGCTTTACTGTATTTTTCTAAGTCTATTTATGTTACACAAACCATTTAATGCCTTCAGTAACTTAAAAGATCACACTAACAATGCAAAAATTGTATTGAGGAGAAAATATACATTTTAATGGAAATACAACACCAATCAGAAAAATAGCAAAATTATTGACCTACCCTGATGATCTCAACGGTCCTTGGTCCCATATCTGTGCCTATAAATAAGGAAGCAACACAATTAACTTTTTAAAATAAAGAGATAACAGAGTTAGGATTTAATATTCTCCTATAAAAATATTATCCTTTAAAAAAATAGTATCATTTTCTAGCTCTTTCAAGAGAGAATACAAGCAGAGAGAGAATACATACTTTATCAAAATCCAAACTGGCAACCATTGGTTAGGAGTTATTTTTTATTTTTTTAATTTTTTTTAACAATGAAGAGAACTTTTTTAAAAAAACTGGATACAGGTCTGTGATTCATCAGTCTTACACAATTCACAGTGCTCACCATAGCACATACCATCTCTGGTGCCCATCACCCAGCCACCCCATCTCTCCCACCCCCCACCACTCCAGCAACCCTGTTTGTTTCCTGAGATTAAGAGTCTCTTATGGTTTGTCTCCCTCTCTGGTTTTGTCTTGTTTCATTTTTCCCTCCCTTCCCCTATGATTCTGTCGTTTCTCAAATTCCACCTATCAGTGAGATCATATAATTGTCTTTCTCTGATTGACTTATTTTGCTTAGCATAATACCCTCTAGTTCCATGCATGTCATTGCAAATGGCAAGATTTCATTTTCTGATGGCTGCATAATATTCCATTGTGTGTGTATACACACACATTTTCTTTATTCATTCATCTGTTGATGGACATCTAGGCTCTTACCATAGTTTGGCTATTGTGGACATTGCTGCTATAAACATTGGGGTGCATGTGCTGGTTAGGGGCTATTTTAAAGAGGCCCTCTGTTTGAGGTAGATGTGGTCATAACCATGTGGTCTGACAGAAGCTGATGGAAGTACTAACAGCTACCCAGGATATCACCATATATCGTAAGTGGCTTGGGGGATGGGCTATTTGTGTATCATTGTACATTTTCCTGCCTTAATCGAAGACAACCCTCTCCTCAAGGAGATTTAAAAAAGCCTGCCCCACCCACAATGGTATATGCACTTTTGACCTTCCTCAAGTGACCTGTCATTTGAAATTTTTCTCTTTGGGAAATGGTTTTCTTTTATGAAGTAGTTTAGATTTCTACTTTCCTGTTTTTCATGTGATTTGTGTACAGTTAAAGGCACATTCCCAAAATGAGTCCCTATGGCTTTCCTTCCTTTAGAACAGGCTTTTTATCAAGCTTGGGGCTTAGGTGCACACGTTCGAAGATTTCAACGTGTCTGAATTGAGGGTGAAGAGATTGTTTTTAAAAAATATTAATATTTTATTTTATTTTTATTTTTAAAGATTTTATTTATTTATTCATGAGAGAGAGAGACAGAGGCAGAGGGAGAAGCAGGCTCCCAAGGAGCAGGGAGCCCAATGCGGGACTCGATCCCAGGACTCCGGGATCATGACCTGAGCCGAAGGCAGACACTTAACCATCTGAGCCACCCAGGCGCCCAAAAAATATTAATATTTTAAAAATTGGATCACAGGATGGTTTTGCTGGAGGTGTGTCCAAGTCATACCTGAACTTTTGGGGTAAGGATCTGTAGCTCTTTTTGTGCCGACCAGGTTTTGCAGGCTGGTGATGACAGGAGCCAGGGAGGGATGGAAGTTGCTGTGTGCGCCGTGCTGGCTTCCCTGGAAAGAAACCCCGCCGTCAGCTGCACTCAGACACTAACTTGGTCTTAAAAATTCAGACTTAGTATTTTAATTACTGAAATAGCCATAACCATGTGACAGAAAATTCTGTACAGGCTAAAAGAGAAAACAGAAGTGACCCCTACTCACACCCTTACCACCCTACCCCAATCCCATTTGACATTTTTCTTTTTTTTAATATATGTATTTTTTTCATTTTATTTATTTATTTGTCAGAGAGTGAGCGAGCACAAGCAGGGGGAGCGGCAGGCAGAGCAGAGAGAGGGAGAAGCAGGCTCCGCATCGGGCTCCCAGCCCAGGACCCTGGGGTCATGACCTGAGCCAAAGGCGTCCCATCATTTGACATTTTTCTATCGCCTTCCTCTTTATATAAGCTTTATATGTATGCATATATATATATATATTCTTTCTCACATATCTATTCATCTATTCATCAATGTTTAAAAATTCATTTCAAAGTGACAGACATATGGATTATGGATATATATATTTAAAGGAGTGTTTTCTATATTTTTCACAATGGACATATATATTTAAAGGAGTGTTTTCTATATTTTTCCTGAAAGGATATGATTTAAATCAATAGTGCTATAATAATATTCAGAATTGAGGGAGTATAGCATATTATAACTTTTGCCTAAAAAAATCTTAGAACAATGTGTTTGCCATGGCCTTTATAAATATGAACTGTGCCTGGAAGTGTTCCCTCAGTTATCTGAGGAAAAGATTTCTCAAGTGCTTTTCCATAACACACCGTCCTTTGAAGAGTAAAGACATTCTTTTCTGGTTGGTGGGAAAAGACTTTTTAAAAAAAGAGGCTTGGTGGCCCCAAGAATAGATCTATCTTAGTGAACCCACTTTCTCTAGGCCAAGTCTAACAAATTATAATTCTCCTTGGCCCTCGGAAGAAGACATTTATCTCCCCATCTTATAATTGCCCAGAAAGAAATCCGTGCCCCTAGAGGGTCTGAAGGTGGAAATGTCTCGGAATGGGATTCTCTTTTTCTCCAGTTGGGTCATGGGCTGGTCTTCAGCTCGTGATAATGGAGGACATTTCCTTTTCACAGCCAGCTATGAGCCTTCTTTTAATTAGCCAAGTATCACTGCAGACTCTCGTTATCATCTCAGCCAAAATTTTAAGGACAAAGTAAGGATAAAACATATTTACTGTTTTTCTTAAAATTGAATTAAACTTCTACCCCCTAAGGTTAAAAACTCTGTGCAGGAAGGTTAGATAAAAGTGTCTGATACTTTGTCTTAGGTTTCCAAAATTGGACAGCTCACATTTATAGATGAGCTAAATGGTGATGATAGTTTTATTGACATTTAATAATCGATCTTCTAAATTTGTTAGCTCTGTATTTAACCTAAGTGTGAACTTTATTAATCTCTAAGACATTCTTATACATGTTCTTCAATGACAGAAATCTAGTTCTACCTACTACCTCATCCTTCAGTTCAAACTTTTTTTTAATTTTGTTTTATTATGTTATGTTAATCACCATACATTACATTACTAGTTTTTGATGTAGTGTTCCATGATTTAACTCAAACTTTTCTTAAAACACTGGAATTCTTTGTATCCCTTTGTGCTTTTGCATATGCTATTCCATCTGTCTGGGATGCCTTCTCCCTCTTTTCAACCTGTCAAACTCCTTTTGCAGTGAGATCCAATGGAGCCTCCTCTGTGGCACCCTCCCATATTCTGCAAGGAAGAAAAATTTTATCCCCAGTATTGTTCAGTCTGAATTCTAACCTGCACACAACAAGGCTTTAGTGAAATCACTCAACAAGTAATCTTCCACTAAGGAAGAAGCTCTGAGACAACTATTTTTGCATCTGAAATTCCCACTGTTGATAAAAGTCTGCTCAGAATCATTATCAACCATTTGCTCCTGGAGCCCCACTTCAGCACTGTGTCTTAGTACACATGATATTTGCTGCTCATTGCATAGGCCAGAAATGAAAAGAGAAAATATATTCTAAAACTTAACATGATGTTTATTGGGTTTCACTGTTTTGAAGATTCTCTAAGATAGCTAGTCTGCGATTCTAGCTGAACAATGGTATTTTTCTTTACCTATTTTGTAATACCAGTGAAGCAAAGGAGGTAGTTATTAGCATCCCAGAAGCACCTGTGTGCTAACCACAAACTCAGAATGACTTGTGAACAAAAGCCTTGGAGAGGCTTTAAGTCTAAGGCAACTAGGGAGGGGACCAAAACTCATGCTTTTAACCTCAAAACAAAGGCCCATAAATAACCCACAAAGGAGATGGAGGTCACATGTTAAGTTTCTACAGCTTCATTATGTACCAAATGGGACAAACATATAGTCTACCATCTTGATTTTGTCAGCCATTATCATAAAAACAAAACAAAAAACCCAAACTTTGAAATATACTTTGTTAAAAAAAAGTGGCACTTCCATCAGGCTTGCAAATAAACATAAGATGTTTGCTAACCTACAAAGTATCACCCATTAAGGCCTCCCTCTCAGAGGAGAATCCCCCCCCACACTTGGCTCTCTTAGGAATATGCCATTAATTGCCCTCAGCATGTGTGAGTGGCTATTCACAAGTTAACTTTATAGCAATATTTAATTGAATGAATAGAACAATGTTGTGCTAATGAGGGTCAAATTGCCACCAGATGTTGCTTCTTTCTCTCTTTCTTTTTTTTTAAATAAACACAGCTGTGTACATGCATGCATAGGGAATACAGAACTACTAGTGGACGAGAAAAGTGGTTCTAAGGGAATACTGGCAGGCATTAAAGGAGAGAAAAATCTAGGGATTAATGAATATTAACGAATTTCCATCCCACCTTTCATTTTTATTTCAAACATATTAAAATGCCCTGAACATGGTGTTGTGAATATGATGTCTAGTACACATTATTCCAATCATTTATGAAATGGGGAGCTTTCTCCCAGTGGGGATGGGTGAGTGAGTCAGTCTGATGGGAACCCAGCAACAACCTGACTATTCTGTGAGGTCTTCCTCGAGGAGATCCAGGAACCAGCTCGGAGTCTTCCAATCTCTAGCTGCACCAGCCCCTGTGCACACTTGGGAAGACAAGAGGTGAAAAACAGCATTTAACTAACTTCTAAATTATCATGGCAGAGCTTCCCCTCATCTCCGCACCAAGAATTGTAAATGGGTGATGAAAGCAAGAAGGAAAAGGAAAATTCAGTAATCAAAAAAAAAAAAAATCACACAAAATAACAAAAACTCATCAACTCCATGGTATTCATCTCATGACTTCGTGACTTCTTTAAACATGGTAAAAGTATTACATATCAATTCACCTCTTCCTTCTCCCTTCTGATGAAAGTATTCATGAGCAGTGAAATAAGAAAAAGTGGTGAACGGGGGATGGAAAAATCAAACATAGAGATAATCTACAAATAACAAATTCTCTCATAAGTCATAACTGACTATACCAGGAAATCAGGATTTTAAAATAAAAGAGGTTCATTTGTCTTTGCAAAAGCTTCCACAGTTATTTGTGAAACTGTATAAGATGCAGCTGATTATAGTTGAATGGAAATTTACAAGAATTTTTATTAATCATTTTCCCCCAAGGGAGGTAGTGTCCATGTGGCAGAGACACTTGGAAGGTAATTCTGAACCTAGCCTCTCTACAGCTTCAGTGAGAAACGGCTTGGGTGGTGGGAAAACCACTCAAGCAGATCCTTGTCATCTTGGACATGCTCCTTTACTTTTTCAAACTTCATTTGTGAAATACAGGAATTGGTCTAGATAATCTTCAATGGTCCCTCAAGGTATTTTTCTTTACCTATTTTGTAATACCAGTGAAGCAAAGGAGGTAGTTATTAGCATCCCAGAAGCACCTGTGTGCTAACCACAAACTCAGAATGACTTGTGAACAAAAGCCTTGGAGAGGCTTTAAGTCTAAGGCAACTAGGGAGGGGACCAAAACTCATGCTTTTAACCTCAAAACAAAGGCCCATAAATAACCCACAAAGGAGATGGAGGTCACATGTTAAGTCTCTACAGCTTCATTATGTACCAAATGGGACAAACATATAGTCTACCATCTTGATTTTGTCAGCCATTATCATAAAAACAAAACAAAAAACTGGATTTGGTAAATTCATGACAATACAGCTTTAGAGAAAAGGATGAATTTTTTGATTCCAGGAGAACTTATCCCATCTAATGCATTCAGAGGGTAACTGTGGGTACTTCGTTTCTCACAAGGATAAAAACTAGCTTGGGAAGTCCCCAAAGAGGTTTCTCTGTCAATCCTGATCCTGATAGTATATCTAGCAGCTTTCTTGTAAAGCTATATATGATGGGTTAAAATAATCCGAGATTAGCTCTCTAGTGAAAACCAGAGTTAGCATAAAGTCTAACCCATTTATAACCAAGCTCGATTAGAACGGCTCACTGTGGACTTCAGGCAGACAGTAGCCTGAGGACTCACCTTGAGGACAGTGGCCACTGTCTCTTGTGAAGCATTTCTCATGTCCTCCCCATTCACAGATAAGATCTGATCTCCCTGAATCAATCTCCTATCAAGGTCTGCAGCTCCACCTTTCACGACGTCAGAAATAAACACTCCACTTCCGTTTCTGTGAATACCACAAAGCAGTGGGTAATGGCACAATTTAGTATTTCTGAGTAAATCTGAGATTATTGACATTCTATACAGTTTCACTAAATCCTGAAGCTTGGAAGAGAGGTCCTATCCAATAATATCCACTAACTTCCAAAATGATAAACCTCAGAGTGCTTGCCCTTTAAATAGTTTAGACCTATTTATGCTGCTTACTGTAATACTCATTTTTATTGACCCAAGGGCATCATTTCTGCAAGAGGACAATCTTAGTGAAATGAAATGGATCACTTGTTTTTTAAGGTGGTATACTAATCTACAGATGTTCCTTAATTTCATAATGAGTAAACTGTTGATAAAAAATATACAGGTTATTGTCATTCACTAGCTATTGCAAACAATGTGCAACGGATAACATATCTACAAGCACACCATGAGAATATTCTAGTCGTGGAATTGCTAAGTCAAAGAATTATGAATCGTGAGAGCTTATACACCTGACCCTTCACAATGGAACTTTCTGGGCTAAGGGATGTGAATGTTCCTTACAACTCAATCTGAAGTACTAGTGTTGTATGAAGACTGTTTTATCAGGCCAGTAGGAGACAATAAAGTAAAAACCATTCCTCTAAGTGGAATCTCCCCAGGCATATGTATGTGTCACAACCAGCAAGCAAATTTCAACTTGGGCTCTGTCAGGTGCTCTGCACCTAGGTGTGCATTGAGTTTGTTTAGAAATAGGAGTCTCAGCTTTTTTGATTTATAATGCATTTTCAGTGATGATTTAATAGTGCTGAAGGATGAGATCATGACAGCACAGTACTTGGCACAAAATCCGTGCTCTCAAAAACTGTCTCCAATATATTTTTATTTTAATAACAACTGGACAGCTGGAAAAAAGCACTAGGCTAGCCATCAGAGGTCTGTGAGGGCACAGGACATAATATGTAAAAAAACCAACTTCACTTCTTCCTAAGAAGATGGTTGATAACCATTTAGGACCGTACTGGGGTGTCACCTGGAAACCGTGCAGCCCTGTTGGAATAAATACACACTAAATATTGAAAACCAGTAAACCATGGGAGCTGGAATTGCAGTTTCAAGATATTACTTACTTTTCTAATCTACTACTGTTATTCTATAATGCCCATCATATGGGTAAGCAGCACAGACTTCAAAAGAAAAGCCTAGCCAAAAGGATCTACCTAGATTTTTGTTGCAAGTTATTCTTTTGGGGACATCTTTCTTAATGAGAACTACTGTCATGAAAAATTTGCAATTGTCTCTCAACTACATCTGCTCGGCTAAGTTTTGAAACTCACCAACTAGTTGTAGTTAACATAAGCATGAAATTCACATGGTACTCCGTGGCAGAGCAATTTTCTTTCTTTTTTTTTTTTTTTTTTACAAATTTTATTTATTTGAGAGAGAGAGACACACCGAGAGAGGGAACACAAGCAGGGGAAGTGGGGGAGGGAGAAGCAGGCTTCCTGCCGAGCAGGGAGCCTGATGCAGGGCTCGATCCCAGGACCCTGGGATCATGACCTGAGCCGAAGGCAGACACTTAACGACTGAGCCACCCAGGCGCCCCGGCAGAGCAATTTTCTTAACCCAACGCTGTATAAACCTAGCTCTTGATATTAGCTGTTTCTTGGGTATGGTTGCTTTAATTCACCCCTGCAAGCCTCAGATCTCAGGGACTCCAAGGTGAAAAAACCTTCCTGACTCTGTTCTTATTCTATATGGGAGCAAATACAGTCTGGGTTGATTGAGTTTTGAGTTCTATCTTCATACAACATACTTTTTCTTGGTTAAGATCTTGCTCAGAAACATGACCTAGGTCACTCTAATATTTATATATAAATAGTTTAATTTTAGAAACCATATCATTAGTTTACATAAGACCTTATCTGCTGGTGTTCATAGACTCCCTAGGGCTCTGGAGGGACAGGCCAATCTGTCCTGTGTGTTTCCTTACCGTTTCCCAACAATGCTCAGACCCAGTCCTCGGCCGGCCTTTTTCTGCAGATCCACTGGGAAAACCTCCAAGTTCTCCTCATCCCTGTAGTGTGCCTCATCTCTATACACCACCAGTCGCACCTTCTGGGGGGTCTGCCTCAGGGCTGTGATGGCTTCTTCGTGGCTGGCGCTCCTCAGGTCAATCCCATTAACCTGGAACATCAGGCATCCGAGATGGGCTGCTGACAGCAGAGGCCTCTATGCCTGCTCTGTCTGCTGAATTCCTTAATCCAACCAGTGAAAAAACCTCTAGAAATTTCCAGCCATTCCTAAGGCACACAGGCAGTGACTACTAGTAGTAGTAACTGCTTCATGTATAAGGGAGGTTAACCCTTATACTGCCCCCAACCCCCCAAAAGCTTAGTACACACAATAATGCAATTTTGCATAGCTGTGAACTTTACTATGGGATCAACATGGTTGGGGAGGGAGGGCGAGAGCAGCAGGAGGGGTGGAAGGGGCCGACTGGCTTCATTTAAATGAGGTCAAAAGGGAAATAAACACTAGTGTTTGGTCAGCATTTTTAGACTCAGTCGGCATACTGAATTTGACATCCTCACTCTTAATTGCAAACATCACCACTACTTTAGAGTAAGTGGGAAAGAAACAAGAGGTTTTCAACAGTGTCAAAAACCCCTTGAAGTACACTCTTCTGAACCTGGATCCAAGTGAGCACAAATAGGACCATGAGTGAGAGGCAAACTATACTGGAAACAGCACTGAGTAAAGCCATGGCTCTGCTGGCAAATCTTGTGAATTTGGATAAGCTGCATAACCTCTTGTCAGCCTCCGTTTCCTCATCTGCTAAACAGAGACCAGAGCCAACTTACTATTTTTTTTAACTTAACAAATGTTTGTGTAATGCTTGTGGATCAACCCTTTATAAATATTTACTCATTTAATCCTTATACTAACTCTCTGAAATAGGTCCCATTACCATTTTACAGATGAGGAAAGTAAGCCATGGAGAGGCTAAGAGACTTGACCAAGGTTACACAGCGAACAGATGGAGGAGTCCCAGTTTGAACTCAGACTGTCTTCCCACCCTCAGTCTCTATACCATTCTGCCTCAACTTCCTCTCAGAATGAATTCCTGGAGCCCCCTGCCACAGAGAGAGTCAAGTAGAGCTGTGGATCAGTGGATTTAACACAAGGGAGAAACTGAGGAGCAGAATGGCTGAGGACTCAAAGGAAGGAGTCACGGGTCACTCCCTCAAGGTCACAGCTAGGAAACAAGCCAAAGGGAAGGATAGCCCCAGCTCATGGCCAGGGGGGATGGCAGAATGGAAGAGTTCCCTCACGATGCCGGTTCTCTACTCCACGTTCTAGTCAATCCCTCTGTGTTCTGGGTAGGTCAGGCTTATCTCTGGTCCTCCATTCCTTCATCTGTCCTGTGAGGGATTGGTCTCAGGCTTCCCCAATTCTAACATTCCAAAGACGAATGACTCATGGCATGAAGAGTAGTTACAGAGAAGGGAGAAGAGAGCAATGAGCCCTTCCTGGAGAAGGTGCGTTTCGAGCTACTCTTTTTTTTTTTTTTAAAGATTTTATTCATTTATTTGACAGAGAGAGACACAGTGAGAGAGGGAACACAAGCAGGGGGGAAGGGAGAAGCAGGCTTCCCACTGACCTGGGAGCCTGATGCGGGCCTCGATCCCAGGACCCTGGGATTATGACCTGAGCTGAAGGCAGATACCCAACGACTGAGCCACCCAGGTGCCCCTGAGCTATTCTTTTTTAAAGCTGATTCTATGATCCAGAAAAATGTTTTAAAAGCCTGATTTTCAAGCTGTTTTTTTTTTTCTTCTTTTTCTTTTCTGGTATATCTTGGGTTTCTGTTCTCACACAGTGTCCAGCATCCACTGTTACTTCGGGCCCATGCTGCATTCTCATTGTTTGAGAAGTATATCCATAGAACAAAGGGGAAAACAGTGTCTCTGGAAAATGTGGTCTGAGCTGATTATTTTCCCTGTATTCCAATAGATGGCACACAAGACCACTTCTGTTACACTCCACTGCAACATAGTTACTTCTATGGACTGAAGGCAAATTCTCTTAAGCCTCTAAAATAGCTTTTGAAAGGCCCTAACAATTATACTTTCAATAAAAAGCACTGTCATGAAACTAATATTATAAAAGCAATTTATACTAAATTCCAGCATGAAGATGCCTGCTCAAATCCAAGTGATCTGCTCCAAGTTCATAGTTTTCATTTCCTCCTCTGCTTATCAAGAGGCACCACTAAATGGCACCAGTAATCATAAGAGAAATATCGCTGTGTAGCTCGAATACTGTGGCGTGATGTATTACCTTAAGTGCCTTACAGAAGCACTATATGCATTATTTAGAGCATTGATGGTAGGGATGGCAATAGCAGGGCTCTCTATTTGAGACAAAGAGCCATAGGAGGCCCCAGTTGTCAATGGGCGTGTATCACATCTCTTGGGTAGGACAAGGAAGTGGGTGAACCACTGCTTTAAAAGGAAAGAATAACCATACTACACAGCAGTTCCTCGCTATTTTAGTTCACAGGGAAAACCAGGCATTAGCCCTCTACTCTTTCTGCTCCCGCTTGCACATAGAGGAGGATAATGGAGGTGGGGGTAGGGTTAGATGAGGGACTTTGTTTTAGAAAGATAGAGCGAACGTGCGTGTGCACGGGCCGGTGGGGAAAGGCAGAAGGAGAAGGAAAGAAAGAATCCAACGCAGGGTTTGCTCTCACAACCCAGAGATCATGACCTGAGCCGAAATCAAGCCTGACGCTTAACTGACTGAGCCTCCCAGGTGCCCCAAGGGACTGACTTGAAAAGCAGAATCAGAAAGAAGGCAGTCCATGCTAATTATAGAATCGTTAATCTTGCCATGCTAAAACAGTATTGGACTCTATCTTTGAAATCTTTGTAAGCAAAAATCTGGCTTGTCCCAATTGTTTTTTCTTTTTTTTTTTAAGTGATCTTTACGCTCAACGTGGGGCTGGAACCCACAGCCCCAAGATAAGAGTCGTGCGCTCTACTGACTTGAGCCAGCCAGGTGCCCCATAGCTTGTCCTAATTTTAACCTGAGGATAGAATTAAAACCATGAAAGGCCAGCTGCCAATGCAGAGAACTCTTATAAGCAGAAAGGCCATTGTCTGGAAAGCACTGGTGTATTCTCTGGTTTCATGGTCTTGAAATATACCATCAAAGCTGGCCTGCCTTCTTAAGGCAAACCTGCAGGCCACAGGCTGATTATGCATCATTATGCATCTACACACATCGACCACAACTAGAACAAGCCCGAATGAGGGGCCTAAGCTGCTTAGAAAGGAAACATGTTACTTGACCAAACAGCTATTTCTTAACTGAACACACTATATGCTCTTGTGGACTAGATACTGCTTGGCGTAAAAGAACAGCTTGTCCTGACCAATTAAAAAAAATAATAACTTTTTAGTTGACACACAATGTTACATTATGTCCTGGTCATCTTTAATGAGAAGTGTAGACCATCCATCCATATTGAGTAATGTAATTCAACTGGATGCCAGGAAATGGTTTGAGTTTTCAATTTCTCCTTTTACTTAATTGCTTTCTTCATGTTAACCTGTCCTGTTTGCTTGTATGTGAATATACTATATGGAAGATTGTTATGAAATAAACTATATTTATTTTAAGATTTTATTTATTTATTCATAAGAGACAGAGAGAGGCAGAGGGAGAAAAAGGCTCCCTGCTGAGCACGGAGCCCAATGCAGGACTCAATCCCAGGACCCTGGGATCGTGACCTGAGCTGAAGGCAGACGCTTAACCATCTGAGCCACCCAGGTGCCCTTGAAATAAACTATACTTAAAGTACACAATTTATACTGTGAATTTATATGATTTAAACCTATGCAACCATCACCATAATCAAAGAAATGCACATATTAGATTTAGTTTCAAGTGACCATTATAGAATAATTCGTGGGCTTACAGATCACATAAGTATCTAGACATGTATGCATCTGTACTCTTGAATATTCTATCTATTTATTTTACAGAGCCAATTATGATAACACCAGTTAATTAGAAAACCTAGGGAGGGAAAAAAAAAAACCCTCAAAACTTCTGACCACTAAAAAATGGTGTTGTATGCTAAAGCAGTCAAGCCAATTCCCAAAGAGATCTCGCTTATTTTTCTAACCTCAGACACTTGTGCCTTAATGAATGTACTGGGAATTTGTCCTAATCCAATGATGAAGCCCAGTAAAAGTCTGCAGAGAAACCCCGAATTTAATTTGCAATGAGCCTGGCCTCTCCTTTAACTCCTTCTTGCCTATATTTTCTGCCCTTAATTATATCTGTGGTTTCATCTTGGGAGGCAGACTTGAACCACCAAAGGGAAAATAAAATTCTATGATGTCATTCATAATGTGCTATATTAAAGTTGCAAGGCAAAAATGCACATGCCCACCATAAAATGTTAACTATTCAATTAAATTCATCCAATGAAAGAAATAAATGTTGCCTAAAGGTTTCACACCATCAAAAAAGCTCTTTCGTTCCACCTACCAGAATGCCTGGCATTGACCTGCCATTCATCCGTTCCCTAGTTCAGACACTGCCTACCTTGGCATTTTTTTAAAAGGCTTTAACACCTTTGTTAATTGAGAGTCCATTTGAAAGAGGCAAGCTAGCCATTTCACATGTACCACCTAAAAGGAGAAGATCCCACATTTTCATCAACTAGAAAACAAAAGCAGAAAGGCATGGACCTCCACTTTACTTAAAGATTTATTAGGAATAAGAAAACAATGCTTAAAACTGCAATGAAAGTCTTTAAAACGTCAGGTGTGCATGTTTATGCATATGTGTCTGTATGTCTGTGTTTTTAGGAGCGAATTTAGACAGGTATAATGGAGGGGCCAAAAAGTCAAATTGCAGTACTATACACTCTCACTTGCTATTAAGACGATAGAACTATTAGAACTATAAAACTTCAATTTAAAAAAAGTTTTCACAGATTTAGATAGATAATCTGCCGTGATTCTGATGACAGTTATTCAAAGTACATTAAAAAAAAGAAAAAAGTAAGGTACATGTTTTGCTAAATGGGAGAGAAGTGAGGATATAGTTAAGTACAAGGCAGTGAGTAAACAGACTTTGTGGATCAAGGTCAGTAAAGGAATTGTATTTGCTAGTATGTTTTTAAAAACATTCATTCATTCATTCACTCATTCACTCATTCATTCATTCAAGAAGGCTGGGAGGGACAGAGAGAGAATCTTGAGCAGGAGCAGGCTTCATGCTCAGTGGATGTGGGGCTGGATCTCAACCCTGAGATCATGACCTGAGCCAAAATCAAGAGTCGGACCCTTAACCAACTGAGCCACCCAGGCGCCCCTGTATTTGTTAGTATTAATAAAATTCATAGTCCTATACCTCTAATATCTGGTCACCGGCCCAAAGTCTTCCATCTCTGGCTGCCGCTCCTTCCTCGTAGACTTCATGTATAACTATAGCATCCTATAAAAAAACAAATTCTTATTAATTTCCAACAACCATAAATGCTTCCTTACATAAACAACTAAACATAGGCAGCAACCCATAATTTGCTCTTTGCTAATAATGTCCTATTTTATTTGACCTAAAAGTAAACACAAAACATGGAGTTATGATATATTCAGAGGTGTAATTAATTTTTCCTAGGTTTATTATTTCATTTGACTGGCTTTGCCTAATATTTCAAGTTAAACTTGCCCCATGTGTTTTACTGTTAACCTGTACATTGCTGCTGTGTATGAACTTGAGGTGAACTATGTGTCATTCTTTCTTACATTTTACGGTATATTTTGAAACACGGTTTCAGGTATTTATTAGTATTCAAGGATTTGGCATAGATGTGTGGCCTGATGCAGGGGGTCTGTCAGGCCTCATTACTTGGGCAATGAAAGAAAGAACTGAAGTGGAATGAAATGACCCTGGAAGATGAAGCATGGAGGAGGGGAAAGGGTGTTCATGAACCTAAGTGTAAGACAGCTGTGGGTTCAAATTCTGACCTGCCCTTGTGTAACTGTGGGCAAATTAACTCCTGAACCGAGCCTCCTGAGCCATAAAATCAGGACAATACCTAAGGTAGGTAAGTATAAGCTGAAGAAAGCATATCATGGTTAGTGAATTTAAAAGATTCCTATCTTTTCAAATTAATAACTTTACATTTTTTATCATAAAAATAACCCATGTAAAGGACTTAAGCAAAACCACAGGGTATAGTGAACCACAGAAGAGACTGCCTCCCTTGCTGGTCCCACTCCCCAGAGACAATCACCATCAACACTTTCCTAAGGATCCCTGCAGACAGTTTACATCTATACACCCAAATACTGATATTACATGTATATGGGTTTTGGTGAGACTGTTTTGAAAAATATTCAATTGAATATGTTCACACAACTTTTCACCCTCATGTTGAGCAAACGGGATTTTTTAAAAGATTTATTTATTTATTTGGGAGAGAGCGCACGTGAGCATGAGTGCCATGGACACAGGGAGTGGGAGAGGGAATCTGAAGCAGACTCCGTCCTGAGCACAGGGCCCTGCACAGGGCTTGATCTGACAACACTGATTGGGTCACGACCTGAGCTGGCATCAAGAGCTGGATGCTAAACCAGCTGCGCCATGCAGACACCCCACAAGCCGGGGATTTTTATGGAGCTGGAAACTGAGCCAGAAGTCATTGGTTCTTTCTGGTGTTTATCAAACTGAGGGGCACTGAAAAAACAATGCTGGGAGGATCATGCCGGCTGTCTTATTAGAGGGCTGCTGGGAGAGGAAAGGAGCTGCTGCTGCTGTTTTTTTTTTTAAGATTTTATTTATTTATTTGAAAGAGAGAAAGCACAAACAGGAGGAGCAGCAGGTAGAGGGGAGAAGGAGAGGCAGACTCCCCGCTGAGCAAGGAGCCAGATGCGGGGCTCGATCCCAGCACCCTGAGATCATGACCTGAGCTGAAGGCAGACACTTAACAACTGAGCCACCCAGGCGCCCCAGAAAAGAGTTTCTGATGGAGATTAGAAAGAGGTCTGTGGGTCTTATGAGAAGCGGATGGATTTGAGCCCTGCACTGCCCAGTGTCACCTCATTCCCCACCCCCCCACAGCACACACGCTGGTTGCAAGACCCTGCAAGCCGACTCTAGGCATAATGGATCCCACCTTGAAAGAAGTCCTGTGTCCCAACCATTGGGGCTTGGAAGCCAGCAGGATTTCTTGACTTGTGATCATAAAGGTCTGGGTAAGAAAGGGCTTGATGATTACCAGGAGGACTGGTGATAATGACCAGGGGCCTACCAATGATGTCTGGGAGCTCTGTAAAGAAACCAGAACTCCGAGAGTTTAAAGCGCCTCCAAAATGACTGAGGCCGATTCTGCCTTAGTCCAGAAGTATGGAGCCTCAGAATCAGAACTGACAAGAAGTCAACATAAAGAAGTATTTCTTGCAAAAATATAACAAGATAGGAAAAAAAGACCCAAACCAAATCTTTTTTTTTTTTTTTAATTTATTTGAGAGAGCAAGAGCACAAACAGGGGGAGGGGCAGAGGCAGAAGGAGAAGCAGGCTTCCCACGGAGCAGGGAGCCCAATGTGGGGCTCGATCCCAGGACCCTGGGATCATGACCCAATCCGAAGGCAGACGCTTAACCGACTGAGCCACCCAGGCACCCCTCAAATCTACTTTCTTAAAAAAAAAAAAAAAAAAAGCTTTGTATACAAATTCTGGAGTAGAGAAGCAATACACGAGAATATTAAGAGGTTCTACAACCAGATGACCCAACTGGATTCCAAATACCTTTACAATATTAAACACTTTCATTTTACTACCACACAATTCTGAAAACACTCTTTATTATAGCAGTTAGAGAGGCAGCTCCCAGGAGCCAGGAAAGATTCCTTAATCCATTTTGCACTATGGATTCTGTATCAGCAACAGATTTTAAACCATTCTTTGTTTTAACTCTTGACTTAGGAAATTTTCACACCCAGGGAGCACCTACACTGCCAAGAGTTGGTTTCTCTGAACTGTTTCAGGGGAATGGTTTGTGGAAACGTGCTGGGTCAGTGGCTTCAGGTGATCCCCAAAACAATGCCAAGATGACACCAAGGGCCACTTTTATGAAAGTAGTGCAGGGAGAAACTAATGCAAGCTTCTGGTAATACCCCACGTTATGCTGGTTTTCCAAGTTTGGAGGCCAAACACCCCATCTTCACTGGAGTGGGGGAATCAGATTGAACTCCTACTATACACAGTTTTTATAGCGTTACACTTTCAGCCTAAACTCCTTTCAATCTTGCAACATTACAAAAGTCAAATGAGAAACTTCTCTTCGTTTATACTTAAAAGGAAGAAAAAGATCCAACGGAGTTTTTATTTCATAAAAGTAGCTGGAATTGGTTGAGCATCTGCCTTCGGCTCAGGTCATGATCTCGGGGTCCTGGGATGGAGCCCCGTGTCGGGCTCCCTGCTCAGTGAGGCATCTGCTTCTCCCTTTCCCTTTCCTTCCCTCCCTGTTTGTGCTCACTCTCTCACTCACTCTCTCTCTCAAATAAATAAAATCTTAAAAAAAAAAAAAAAGAAATACACTGTTTCTCAAATGCCAAACTCATGGCCAATGATCTGTTTAGTCCACGAGTCTGTGTGGAAAAACTCCCCATTTATTCCTTTCCTTGACTACTGCTGTGATTTCTCTTAAAGTTATCAGTGAAAATGCAAGAAAACATGAGACACACTGACCCAGCAATAGAAAAAAGTCACATTTCTTACCATGTGCCCTGTGTGCTGAAAGTGTGTTGTGAGATTATGGCTCTAGACAGCTGCATTAACTGGGGGTGTAGAGGTGAGAAGTGGGGGCCAGCAGCTAAATTAGAAATGTAGGCTGGTTGGGGCACCTGGGTGGCTCAGTCGTTAAGCATCTGCCTTCGGCTCAGGTCCTGGGATCGAGCCCCGCATCGGGCTCCCTGCTCCTGGGAAGCCTGCTTCTCCCTCTCCCACTCCCCCTGCTTGTGTTCCCCCTCTCTGTGTGTCTCTCTGTCAAATAAATAAATAAAATCTTAAAAAACAAACAAACAAACAAACAACTTTTAGAAATGTAGGCTGGTGAACTGAAAAGAAAAATGGATTTATTTTTCCCAAAACTTACATGATTCATAAGGTAGGACAGAATAATAAAAAAAAGATACTGCACTGAGATATTTTAGGTAGCTATTTGACAAGGCAACATTAAAATTTTCTTTCTACTTTGAAACAATTGTGATTAGATGAAATAATGGGTCATTAATGAAAGACTGCCCTTTACTGTTTAAAAAACAAAAAATCTGGAGTTGATTATACATAGGGTTCTTATCTTCTCATTGTATATCCTTTTAAATGTTGATGCTCTTGAGCTAGTCACACAAAACTGCTTGTTGGCGCAGTTCTGAGTGGCTTCTCTCCCACCCCTATCTCTGCATATTTAAATAACATTCCTTCACCCTAGAATACCTCAGTGACTCTGTCTACCAATACCAATGACTTCTTCTAAAACTCATCTATTCCAGAAGCAGTGTATTAATCATTTCCCTGTGGGTGGGTTGCTGGCTTACACTGAGGAGAGGCTGCAGAGACAAATGCTTATGAGCTAGGTCTCTGGAGTCAGATTTCTTAGTCCAAATCCTGGCCCTGCTACTTCTGGCCATGGGCCTTGGAAATACTATTAACCTCTCCAGGCCTTAGCTTCCTCATGTTTTTATGGTTTTAACAATATTATCTACACATAAAGCTTTATGTACAATGCCAGCACATAGTAAGAAGTGAGAACATCTCATTATATTTAACGCCTCTGTGCCAAAGTTGCTGCACGCTTCCCATTCGTGCCTTTCAATCCTCATAACAAGGAAGCAAGTGCAGTATTATTAGTCTCATTTACAGCTGGGGGTATGGAGGCTCAGAAGGATTCAGACGTGACCAGGTCTTTGCAGCTTCTAAGTAGGAAAGATCAAATTCCAACTTGGGACTGTTTAACACCAAAGCCTGTGTTCCTACCACTACTGCAAGCGTCTCATCTGTTTTGAATATTTTATTTTGCACTTGTATAAGAGCTAACTTGGGATTTTCCATATGGCATCAATTCTGTTGAATTATTGTCTCCTCAACTCCACAGCAAAAACCTTGAGGGCATGAGCTGATCATTTTATAGAGAGTGAACAAAAAGACAACTGTGGAAGTGAAAATTGAAGCCCAATGAGGTGAGGTGATGATCTATGGACCTCACTTGCTAGTTCTGGTACCTGGTTAGGGTTTGCACTACACAAAGCATGATGGGTAAGCCCTCTCCCCAATCCAACATGGAGTCTCGCTCTTAATTCTGTTATTCTCGTCTCTTTCCTTCCTTCCTTCCTTTCTTTTTTTTCTAACCTCTTTCTGCGTACCTAGATTATTCACTGAATGATTTTTTTCTACAGGAGCAGATATATACAAGGGATGCCTTGATGTGTGAAATAAAAAGTTGTTCAGTCCAAAAAATCAGATTAATTCCTCCTAATGGAAGACTTAAGAATCATTTACAGATGACCAAGACCGACATATAACAAAAAACTAATTTCCTCTTGGTAGTTGTAATTTTCACTGGGACAAGAGAAATTTAAGTAAGATGGTCTGTTTATTTACTGCCTGAGACAAGACCAACAATTAGGCTCTGGCCACTCTACATTATTCATTTGCCTGGCCAACTCTGGAGCCAGGGAAGAATTTCATCAGTGAGTTGGAGGGTCTTTCATATGTTGCGCTTTCCCTAATCAGAAGGGTCAGGTAGGATTTCAGAGACATAGGAAAAGTCTTCTGCTTAAAAACTTCTCTCTCATCAATTTCTGAAACATTTCCATTAATTAGGGATAACATTAAAAAAAAAGACACCCAGGAAGAAGTAGCTGGCTAGTAAATTTAACATATTGTTTAAGGGACCACTGTCTTAAAGTCTCCATTCTTTTTTTTTTTTTTTAATATTTTTATTTATTTGACAGAGAGAGAGAGAAAGAGTGCGTACAATCAGGGGAAGCAGCAGGCAGAGGGGAGGGGGAGAGGCTGACTCCACTCTGAGCAGGGAGCCCGAAGCAGGGCTCGATCCCAGGACCCTGGGATCATGACCGGAGCTGAAGGCAGCAGTTTATTTTTTTTTTATTTTTTTTAGATTTTATTTATTTATTTATTTATTTGAGAGAGAAAGAGAAACAGCATGAGATGGGAGAGGGTCAGAGGGAGAAGCAGGCTCCCCACTGAGCCGGGAGCCCGATGTGGGACTCGATCCCAGAACTCCGGGATCATGAACGAGCCGAAGGCAATCACTTAGCTAACTGAGCCATCCAGGTGCCCCCAAAAGCAGATTTTAACTGACTGAACCACCCAGGTGCCCCTTACTGTCTCTATTCTTAAAAAGGTATTTTTAAAATATAGATAATATACATATATGGTACTAGACTCAAAAGAGTATACACTGAAAAGTTTCTCTGTAGCACCTGTCCCTCAGCCAAATCTCCCTAATTAGAAACAAATAGTATTAAGTTTCTTGTGTATTTTTATAGAGATAGGCTATATATCTATATTTGGAAAGTACAAAGGCACCAAAGGCTTGAAGGCCATGGTCTCTCTTATCTGCTACCTCTTTTGTTTCATGAAATTCTACTTGAGCCAGCCAAGTGCCACCTCTTCTATGAAACTTTCTCTGACTCTCTCCCCCAGGCAAAGTTGATCAACCTTCCTGTGGATCACTGCTGTATTTCCTAGTATTACTGAACTTATCACAGTATCACAATAGCTTCTTCATGGATCTAGGTCCTGTACTACGTCCTAGCCTCTGTGGAACCCTTTCACCTCCTCTTTGGTGCTGAGCCCAGAGTAGGCACTGAGTAAATGTTTGCTAAATGATTATCAAGAAATTGGTTGGGATAGAAAAAGGCATCAAAATGACCCAGAAACAGGTGGCTGGCAGGGTATGTCATAACCTTACCCTAATCCAACCAAGTTTTTTTCTCTCTTTTAAATACAAACCAAGCTTCTAATGGCAAAATATTAGTGATATACAACCAAAATGCCCATCACACATGGATGTTAAATCCATGTGAATTTCCAGAGGATTTACTTTAGCTCAAAGAGCAATTTTTTTGAGAGAGAGAGGGAGGTGCAGAGGG
Organism: Eumetopias jubatus; assembly: GCF_037043125.1. Taxonomy (NCBI): domain Eukaryota; kingdom Metazoa; phylum Chordata; class Mammalia; order Carnivora; family Otariidae; genus Eumetopias; species Eumetopias jubatus. The sequence goes on from NW_028274810.1 coordinate 56,623,766, forward strand.
AGAGAGAAAATCCCAAGCAGACTCTGCGCTGAGTGCAGAGCCCAGCTCAGGGCTCAATCTCACACCCTGAGATCATGACCTAAGCTGAAATCAAGAGTCGGCTGCTTAACCAGCCGACTGAGCCAACCAGCCACCCCTCAAGGAGCAATTTAAAGAGCCAAGGTTGAGGGACTTAATTATCACTGAGCCCCATGAAAATCACAACTTTCTCAAAGGGGATTCAAACTCTGCATTGCTGGTCAAGAATTTCACAACACACAGTAATGGACCCTTAGAGTCAAAGTCATCAGACACTTCAGCCCATCTGCCACCATTTTCTTTACTGTTCAAGCTGCCGACAAGTAGATAAAGCAACTCATCACATACCAAAAATCAGCAAAAGGCAATTTTATTATTGTCACCATAGGCCCAGAACCCTTAAAGAAGCCATGTGGTAGAAAAAGTAACTATGGATCTCCTGTGGACGGAAGAGTATCAGTAAGCAGAATATCAGTAAGCACCCTTGTGCGGGTAAACTCTTTCCACAGAATGAGATTTAATAGATTAAATTTCTAGATATCAGTGGATTGTTTCAACAAGCATTTCAGAACAACACTTTGAAAAAGAATTATGTTGTAGATATTACTATAAGGGACCATGTATATATGGCTTAATTTTACTGCTTGCAGGCATGCTTTACTTAATTTGGATCACTCTAGAATTAAACCCAATCTTTGCTGTGCTCATAAAGCCCCTGCTCCCATTCTCCTCAAAAAAAAAAAAAAAAAAAAAAAATCCTAAGGGACATTTTAACTACAGAAAAATTTCACATTAAATTTCACATTTAGGGGGAAAACATATTACCAGTGGTCCCCAAAGAGTGTTATGTCTTATTTCCCTGCTTTATGGGAAAAATCCCTCCTAATAAGAAAAACCCATGAGGACCACAGAAGGATTAAAAATATTGTGTATAAAATGGGCATTGTTTTTCGTCTGGAAGAAACCACGGTTCAGATCTGTGGCCTTAGAGGAGTAATGCTCCTTCTACAACATCATTTAACAGAGTTCCCCTCTGAGGCGGTTGCTGCCCAGAAATGAGACAGATGTGTCTTCTATACAGTAGACGACTTTCTCAGCAGGAAGGCCAAACCAATGAGGGGTGATAATATAGTGGGGATAGTAAAATGCTCAGTCCAGTGCTGTGCAAATCAAAACGATGTGGACCTCTACATTGAAAAACATATGGAGATGTATTAAGTTACTGATTTGTGATGTCTGTTGCAGTTAAGAGTTTAAAAAGAAAAGTGTGGGCTAAAACTGTGAAAGAATATTTTACTCTGAACAAAGTTGATTGTACTTATGTAAGTAAGGGGATAAGTGTCTTTAGAACATGATGCTTTTCTGTCCTAAACCCTTTGTGTCCAAAACAAAACAAAACAAAACGAAATCCAAGCAAACCGAACAACCAAGATTCCCCATTATATTTTAATTAGAATGTGATTTGGAAAAAAGGGGGGGGGCGGTATGGTGTGGAAGAACAGAAGGACCCAGGACGGGGAGAGAAAGGAGTTAATTTTTCTCATAACTCTGGCCAATTTTGCAAGTGGTTCTACATTAACGGCTTGCTTCATGACACTTACAGTAAAGCAAAGAGTCGAAATACATGGTTTCTAAAGTCATTCCACCTCTCAAATTTTAGACCTCTGTGAACTCATATAGACTGCAAAGCAAAGCAGAGATTTTATGCAGATACTTAGGTCCTGCCTAAGAATAATTAGATCTCCTTCTAAATGGCAGACCAGAAGAATCCCCGCTCTCACAAGCTGAGGGAGATCAGAAAGAGATGGGGTGGGGGGAGTCGGGTAACTAGCTAGTCTACTAGTTACTTTTACTGCAAAACTTAGTGGCTTAAAACAAAAACTAACCATTTGTTTGTCCATGATTCCGTGGGCTGGCAATTTGGGCTGGGTTCAGGGGGCAAGTTCTCCTCTCTCCTGTCTCAGTTGGGCTCACATGAGTTTGTGGTCAGGTTGGCTGGGGCCTCAGCCAGGATAGCTAGACCCCTCTCCCTCCAGGTGCTCTTTCCAAGGTGTGTCATCCTCCGGGAGGCCTGTCCAGACTTGTCTGCAAGGTGGCAGTCTTTCAGGAGGACAAGAGCTAAACCTAAGGCCTTGGGGCTAAGGTTTGGAAGTCATTCAATGTCACTTTCACTATTTTGGTCAAAGCAAGTCAATTGGCCAGCTGGAATTCAAGGAAGCTGGAAAGAGCTGCACAAAATTTATGATCAATTTTAACCTCCTACAGACTCTATCAAGTCTGCCAGAGGAATTTTCCAGCCCGTAAACAATGGACAGCAGCAATGTATGGTGGGGATCCTGGCTATGGACACATAAACCTGTGTTCAGAGTTGAGCTCTACCACTTATCATGGCTTTGTGATACTTCTATTAAGGTGTTTAACCTCACTGAACCAGTGTTCCCGTCTCTGTAAAATGGAATAAATCCTACCTTTCAGGGTTTGAGGATGAAGTGAGATTATGTACATAATGTCAAGCAAAGTGTCAGCCAAATAGATGTTGAGTATTTGCTAATGAGGACTCCCAACACATATATATCTAAGGCTGAAGGGGGCCTACATGGGACATGAAGGAAGGAAGGTATGTCAGAGTGGTCAAAGTTCATGACTCTAAGGATGAATGACACCGACACCAGTCTCGGTCCATTTTTTAATTTCTATTTTTCCTATAATTATGGTGAACCAAGAATACAACTGATTGCTCCTTTCTTTCTTTTTTTTTTTTTTAAGATTTTATTTTTAAGTAATCTCTACACCCAAGTGGGACTTGAACTTATGGAGATTACGAGTTGCACGCTCTACCAACTGAGCCAGCTAGGGGCTCCCTGAGTGTTTCGTTTAACGAATGATTATGCTACAGGATATTTTAGGTCCTTCCTCTCTCCCTCCCTCCCTCCTTCCTTCCTTCCTCTCTTTCCTTCCTTTCTTTCTCTCTCTCTCTCTCTTTCTTTTTCAGAGGGAGAAAAAGAGGGGTGGGGCAGTGGGAGAGGGAGAGAGAATCTTAAGCAAGCTTCAAGCCCAGTGCAGAGTCCAACACAAGGCTCCATCTTACAGCCCTGAAATCATGACCTGAGGTGAAATCAAGAGTCATAATGGACACTTAACTGACTGAGCTACCCAGGCACCCCTTTAGGTTATTCTTTCTTAAGTCACGGACTGCTCAGGGCTAAGGCCAAGGGACCATTTGAATGTAAACAAGATCTAAGCCAGACTGCAAAAGTCCTGTTACCAGGTATTTTGATTCTTTTGTTTTCGTTAAGTATAGTCAGTCTTCATTGTTTGTGGATTCTGTATTTGCAAGGTCACTCACTCCCCCAAATCAATGTTCCTGGTACATTCACAGTCATTTGTGGACATGGGCAAAGTGGTAAAAAATTTCAGTTGCCTGATTCACTTGTTCCCAGCAAAAGTAGAACAAGGTGACATTTTGCCTTCATGTTTCAGCTCTCCTATTGTGAACAAGCATCTTTTTCGTGGTCTTTTTAGTGCCACATGTTTTGTGTATTTGTGCTTTTGCTGTTTAAAACAGCCCCCAAGCACGAGACTGAAGTGCTGTCTTATGTTTCTAAGCAGGAGAAGGCTGTGATGTGCCATATGGAAAAAAATACATGTGTCAGATAACTTCTGTTCATTTATGAGTTACAGTGTTGCTGGCCATGAGTTCAATGTTAATGAGCCAACAATAGATATTAAAATAAACTATCTTTAAAAAAATAACACATGTAAAACAAGGTTATGTATTTATCGACTGTTAAAAAATGTTGTGACCAGAGGAATCCATCTCTGTATTTACCCTGGAAGTAATGGTTCAGTATTCACTAACTCAGTGTTTGCTATGACTTTATAGAACAGAACTACCATGAATAACAAGAACTGACTGTACTTCCTACTATTGCTTCTCCCTGGTGATACTTCTCTACAACATAGCTGGGAAGTCCAATGTGAAAGGTGATAAAGGTAGAAAAGCAAACATGGGCTATCTATAATAGGGATGGCAGGACTCCTGTCAACAGAGGCAGGTCTCTGTTTTCCCTTCCCTGCTATTGTGGGGCAGTAGGTTGACTAACCCAAGGATGGAAGACTGAATGCATTTTTCTTGCTGTAGCATGTATTGTTATGCTTACATTCCATGTGTTTTGTAGATCTATATTTTTTTGAACCCATTATAAAGGTAAAGGGCAAAGATGATTCAAGACAAGTTGCACAGATACTAACCTTCCCCACCTTTAAGCCCCCTGCTTTGATGCAAAAGGTATTTGGCATACCCTCGCTGATTCATGAGAAGCAAAATGTTAAGAGATTACTTTCAATATCTCATAAGAACATGCAGGACTTGAGGTAGAATGTAGTCAATAAATGCCATATTTTCTTTAAGATGATTTTTTCCCTTGTTTTATTTTAATTTTGTAATTTGGATGAATCTCAGAATCAAGTGTACATTCACTATACTGCTTTCCTATCATGGATACAATAAAAGATTACTTTAGAAGAAGTACAATATTTGTCAAAGTGATAGAGTTTTGTTTGCCAACTTCATAGGTTGAATAATTATGTTCAGAAAACCTGAAGAAACCATAGCTATACAAGGGAAGTCAACAGAGTCAAAAGAACTTACTATACTTGGAATCTTACTTTTGAAATCTGGATACTCTAATAAATTAGGTTTCACTACATAGATTTTCTACAAATCTCAAAACACAGTCTTCAACTGATCCCCATAAAACTCTGCTACAAAAGGAACAAAGGGTGAGTCTCTATATCCTAATCCCAATTTATTCATTTATTGTAATATGCTTCAGGTAGGGTATGAAGATTCATACCTACAAAACCCTCCAAGAGAAAGAAAATGGATCACAATGTTCAGCACCTATTATTCTGAAATGCAGAAACTTTCTTGGGTAATAAACTATAGGCAACACGAATGAGTGTTAAATCAGCAATACTAGTGGCTCTTGACTAAAAGTACGGATTAAATGATCAGTTACACAGGAAGCGGTTAACAGCAATCTGTGTGTGTGTGTTAAACAATGGACTACATAAACTATCCTAAAACTCAAGCTCAGGGATTGCAAACTCTTGCACACCACAGGTAACTAAAATGTGGAATGAAAATCACAGCAATAAAACAGCTAATATAAGAACTGCAATGAATATATAAAAAGTTTCACATTTTAAGACTCAGAAAAGCTTTCCCTTCTCAAACTCAGAAAAGAAACTGTTTTATATTTACTTAAAATGGAGTTCCCTTGCCAAGACTGATTTAGCAAAAGGTTGATACTCATCAATATGAATATAATTTTTCATACTGAAATATAGATTCATTTTAAGGAAATGGGATAATATTTGCATTATATTTTATAAGTCCCTATAGTTCCATCTGGTCCTTATTTATCTAAACTTTACTCAGCTTGCATAATATTTTTGCTTACAGTCATATTCCTTAAGATCAGAAATGCCCAAATCTGGAAATTCAGAGGTACTATTCGTTAACATTCTTTCAGTGTGATTCATAGACTTTTTGCAAACTCTGCTTTGATTTTAAAATAAAACTAAGGTAATAAGATGTTTTGTGTAAAAATATATGACTTAAGCAATAATGATAAAAGGAGCCTGGCTTTGGGGGATTACACGCCAAAGCAAACCACACTCCTCATGAAACAGACCGTGCAAAGTTCATTTGAAGGTAATAGCAAAATAAAACACTTAATCAAATGTAAAATAGTTTTCTATTCTGCTTACTTAAAAAAAAAAAAAAAAACTAGTGGTTTAAGTTGCTACAGTTCTACATTTAAATGGCCAAAAGCAGTAACAGCTAAACAACAGCATGTAACATGGTGAATCAGGGTTAAGTGAGTTTGCTGCAGAGCTGGACATATGGTTAGAGCTGAAAGACAGGTATTTTTCACTTCAATTTCTAGATGGATGACTTTACCACATAGTATCCAAATGTGAGAGTCCTTCTACCTCCATGCTTCTTGCTGATGTACCTCTCCTATCTACAGAACTGCTGTTTAACGAGAGTGAATTAAATTGCAGGTGGTGAAAAAAATACTGATTTGAAACATGGAGAGAAATAAGATTCAGAATCTGACATTCCCAGGCCTTCTAAATATTACGAGTATCTAAATTTTACAATTTACCCTGGCCATTCACTGACCTCAGTTACAACGCTGCAATGGTACCAAGAATATAAAGACAAAACAAATGTCCTGGCTAACTGTTTTCCTCTTACAAAGAGACAAGCTTATCTCCAGCCCAGAGGAACAACACAAGTGTAACAACTAGGGCTTATATTCATAAACTTGATCTTTCCAAAAGTGGTAACAATGACTAGCTTCCATAGAACAAAACTAAACAATAATTAAGCCTTATTTTCTAGTTAAAAAAAACCTGAAGATCAAAGTTTTAAGGAAGTTGTGAGATGGGAATGTAAAAAGAGAGAATGAATTTCCTTAGACTGCCATAACCTTGGGGCACCTGAGTGGCTCGGTTAAGCGTCTGCCTTCGGCTCACGTCATGATCCCAGGGTCCTGGGATCAAGCCCCACGTCGGGCTCCCTGCTCAGTGGGGAGCCTGCTTCTCCCTCTCCCTCTGCCTGCTGCTCTCTCTGTCAAATAAATAAAATCTTTAAAAAAAATTAAAAAAAGACTGCCATAACCTTGAGAAAAAGACTTACCAATGTAAATGTTCCTTCCTGATTAAAAAATAAAGCCTAATAATTATATCCTTGCAGAGAGTGGCTTGCCTGCATTTGTCAAATATTTCTTGAGATTTGGCACTCACTACATAGTTCATTCCACCTTTGCCCAGCTGATGTTAGGAAGTCCTTCCTTATGAAAATGTGAAATCTGTTTTTCACTGAGCCCCTTGGAAGAACCTGTTCTTATCCCTCATCCACAAAAAGATAACCTTCCACGTTTGCAGAGAGTTGTCATTGTCCCTTCCGATCTTCCCTTTCCCAACTCTATTCAATTGCAATGATGTGGTTTCAACAATGTCCTTGTCAACCACATAATCATACCCAGAAATGAACAGTATACTCTAGCCACAGTTAAAACTGATCAGGGAAGCACTGCAGACAGATCTAACAGCACGTGCAAATGTCTTGAAAGGAATGGAAGGAGGCCAGCCTGGCTGGAGTCCAGAGTGGCTCCCAGAGGCTAGAGAGTCATATTTTTATGTGATGCAAGGCACTATATGGGGATACTAAAGGTACAAAATACAGTAAAACAGTCCTGTTCTCAAGATACTCGGGGTCTGGTGGGTGAGATGAATAACTCCCTTTTATAGGTGAAGGTCGATGACACATAGTGGTTGCCCTAGAGAGGGAGCCCAATCGTGTGGCTTTGGGGCCAGATCGTCTGATTAAACTGCAACTGGACGAACTGCTAGCATTATGCCCTTGGAGAAGTTACCTAACTTACCTGCATCTCCGTTTCCTCATCTGTAAAGTGGGGATAATACCACTACCTCTTCTACAGGGTTGTTATGAGAATTAAATAAGAGGATACATATTAATTACATATTAAGAAGAGTGTCAAATCACTTTTTAAAAGTGATGCTGAAAAATATCTAAAAAGTCATGTTTCTCAGTGTGCAGCTGATACATCAAAGACAGGCAGATGAAGGGAGCTGAAGATATGTTTTAATACGAATGTTTAATAATAATCAATAATAAATGAACTCATGGGGCACTTGGGTGGCTCAGTCAGTTAAGCATTTGCCTTTGACTCAGGTCATGATCCCAGGGTCCTGGGATTGAGCCCCACGTTGGGCTTCCTACTCAGCGGGGACTCTGCTTCTCTATCTGACCTCACCCCCCCCCCCCCCCGCCCTGGCTTGTGTGCTTGATCGCTCTCTCTCTCAAATAAATAAATAAAATCTTTAAAAAAAAATGACTGAACTCAGTATACAGGCATTGGAAAAAGTCCTTTATATTATTTATCTTATAATCCACATACCAACTCTAAGAGGTCGATTTTGTCACCGCTATTGCACAAACGAAGAAGCAGATTTAACCTAGAAGGATTAAGGTGCTTGTCCAAGGCCCTACAATTAGAGATCTGGGATTCAGATGCCATAGAATCAGCATCATTACTCAGCCTATTAGATTTGATATAACACATTATCTACAGTCTGGGACCTTTGGTAATGGTAACCAGAGAAAGGAAAATGCACAGAGTGAGGGTCCTGGAGAACCTTTCGTCATTCTTTCTGCACTTCACTTGGTCAATCCCAAGAACAGTCCAAGTCTGCCAATACTCAGATAAAGGATCTGTTTCTTAAGTTTTTCTTTCTCTTCCCAAGGCTGATGATAAAATAACTCCAACAAAATTGACACTGCAGGACTATGTTTTACTTCTTCTCAAATATTTCAGAGAAGGGGGAATGGAAGGATTCAGGGAGAGGCTTAAGAAATATGTGGTGAGCATCGTAAGAGGTAAGGGTCCTCAGTCTTTCATTTGGCAGAGTATGTCAAGTCTTCTGAGTTGCAAGGTTTCATGCAAACTAGCCCTCCAAGACCAAAAAGAGTGGTGGTGGTGGCGGTGGGGAGACGGGAGAGGTAGGATGATGGGTGGGTGGATGGGTGGACTGGAGGAAATAATATAAATAAATATACTATCTATTTTATACCTTATCTGATTTCCTTGCTGTGTACCCCTCTAAATTCACATGTAGAAACTCTAATGCCCAATGTGATGGTATTAGGTGGGACTTTTTGGAGGTGATTGGGTCATGAGAGCAGAGTCTTCATGAATGAAATTAATGCCCTTACAAAAGAGGCCTCACAGAGGCTCCCTTTACTATGTGAGGATATGAGAAGTCTACAACGCAGAAGACGGCCCTCACCTGACCTTGGACTTCCGGCCTCCAGAACTGTGAGACCCGGAGTCCTGTTGTTTATAAGCCACCCTGCTCCTTCCTTTCCTTTCCCCTTTCCTTTCCCCTTCCCTTCCCTTTCCCCTTCCCTTCCCTTTCCCCTTCCCTTCCCTTCCCCTTCCCTTCCCTTTCCCCTTCCCTTCCCCTTCCCTTCCCCTTCCCTTCCTTTCCTCTTTCCTTCCTTCCTTTCCTTCTTTCTTTGTGTAGGCGGGACTTAAAACTCAAGACCCTGAGATCACTACCTGAGCTGAGATCAAGAGTTGGAAGTTTAACTGACTAAGCCACCCAGATGTCCCTAGTTGTACTTTTTTCTACTTTCCAGAGAAAATTCCCTATTTTAATAGTCCTTACTAGGATTTTTCATTGGTTGGTCCCTTAGACCATCAACACTAAAGGTAGTAGAATAAACTTGACTGAGAGTGTAAGGACAGGGTTACTTCACTCAACTTTATGTCCTTGGCACTAAGAAAAGGGCAGCCTTTAAGCAAACATATGTAAGCTATCATAGAAGAGCCACATTCACGAAAAGCAGACTCGGGAACACATCAGAAGATTAAAACAACAGAGGCAGAAGTCTGTCATTGAGGATTGGGTCCAGGTACACTCATAAACCTTCCCCAGAGGCTCACCCTCACCATTATGTTAGTGTTTTAAAAGGCCCATTTAGATGACCGGCTGCAAGCACACTGGGATGCTAAGTGAGAGCTCCCTCTCTGATCTCAGAGACCACCTGCCTTGGCTCCGGAGCAATTATTTATAGCAGATAGGACTGATGTGGTGTCAAGACCAAGTCCCAGGGGCTTAATTCCCCCAAAGATGGCAAAAGTGTCCACTGGATACACAACAAAGAGGACCCAGAAACCCAAGTTGGGCGGGTTGCAGCAGATGCTTAAGAAGGGTCACTAGCACTCAGAATGTCAGAGCTGAAGTAAGGGTGCGTCACACAATCAAATGTGCAAAGACAAGTGCAAAGGTACTTTTGACAGGGGTCAACACTGTCCACAATCTCCTTTCAGATGCTCTCAACTTCATTTGCTGACTTCCTGCTGACGGGGTGCAGTCCCATGACCTCACTGGATAATGTAACCTGGAGTGTCAATGAGGCTGCATATTCCATGTCAAAATTTGGAAGGAAAAAAAGATCTTCACTGTGGTAAACAATCTTTTATTTGTTAAAGCACCTTCCACCCGCCCGTGCTGTTCAGCTTCACCAAAAAACGACATGGCTATATATAACTCATGAGTCTAACTTACAGCTTTTGACGAGGTACCTGGGGTTAAGAAATAAAAGCTGTGTCCTATTTCTCATTTTTAAGTGGTACTTATCCTTCCAAGGACAATGGGAGTTACAGCCTCAAAAGGCAGAACTATGTATTATGAACTTCAGAATGCCGTTAAAGAATTTTTTTATTTTTATTTTTTGGTGGGGGGGTGGGGTGGATGGGTGGGCTGCCTCGTGGTGGCCAGAGAAGCAGAAGCAGAGCATAGTATTTAGTGAAGAGCCTCAGCCAGGAAGCAGTAGGTGATGTGGACAGCGGGAGCCCCAAGCTGGTAGCCAGTAGCACGAGGACGTGCAACAGTGAAGCCCCAAGAGTACCACGGCCACGTCTCATTCAGGTTTTCTAACCCACCCACATAAAGCAAAATCAGATTAATAACAAAGCAAAAAAAAAATCAGCTAACAAACTCATTCAGCTGGGAGAAACATGCTATGGGATTTCAATTGGGAAAAGATTCCATATTTCCTATGGGGAATCTGGTTCTGCCTTATTTTAAGCAATATAGATTTAAATTTACAAAAAATAAGAGGGTTACTTCTTCATGAAAGAATTCACTACAGAATTTCCTTAAAATGTAATTTCCCTGGTTCATTTCAAATACCAATTTATATAAATTCACTTTATTCAATATTCAGGAATATCTCTTTGGAAAAATGAGAAAACAGACTCTGGAAGGTAGGAACAGCCAATGTTCAGGGTCAGCCAATAGTTTCTGCATACTACCCCAAAGGCCTTGGGATAATGATTTATATATAATATGCTTTAAAAATATGTAATATGTATATATATTCACTTCCTTACGACCCCAGAACTTTTCTGCATTTCTCATTATCTGGCTTAGAAAGCTATCTGTTCAGCTTCTGTCGCTGAGGAAAGGGGCAAATTTTTCTTTAGATGTTTCCCTTCAAGTGGTCTGGTCTAGGCTATATTTTTAAATCGTACTTACATCTCACCCCATGAAAGGGTGGGAGCTAAAACTGGCTGCTGAGCTAGTTAACTCCAGGTGTTCCCAGTTCCATCCAAGATGATGAAAAAATACCCTCGTGTATGCATGAAGCCACACATAGCAGGCTCTGCCTGCACAGCCAAGGCAGAATAATTCAGGAAATAAATTATCCCAGACTCAGGAGAAAAGTTATTGCAATACTTTAATCAGGTGGATGAAGATAAAATCTTTTAATAAACAAACCCCAGTGTCTAAGTACAGTCCTATTTAGGTTGTGCACTAAGAGGGTGTGTGGAGCTGCCTTCGCTAGATCAGGTGGGATAGCGGGAGGCCAAAGGGCCGAGACCAGGGAGTGGCAGAAGACATGGAGACCCGGGTTTCTGCCACACCGTGTGGTTCTTGAGTTGCCTATGGCTTCAGGGGCCTAATAGTTACTACAGAAAAATATAACAGGATCTTCCCACCTCCCGACAGTACTAACATGGAAATATACTCCTGCCAAAAATGAAAACGCATTTTACTGATATTACACCTGTTTTACCTGTAAATCTGGCATATACAATCTATTCCTTACTAAATAAAACGGGCAAAAGAAATACCAAAATGTTCATTTAAAAACATATTTATTAAGAAGAAAACTTGTCTCTAGGGAGAGGCCCAGGATGGGTTTGGAGGGCAGGGCTAGGGGGAGAGGGTTGGAGGGAGCTTTGCTTTCTACTTTATATCCTTTTGTGTCAATTTAACTGAGTATAATATGTATGTATTACTTATTCAAATAGATATGCATTGATTCATCACATTTTTATAAATCAAAACACAGAAAGTTTTACAAAAAAATGGTAATGAGTAGTGACATCAAAATATACTAAATAGGGCACCTGGGTGGCTCAGTAGGTTAAGTGACTCTTGATGTCGGCTCAGGTCATGATCTCAGTTGTGAGAACGAGCTCTGCGTGGACATGGAGGCTGCTTAAGATTCTCTCTCCCTCTGCCCCTCCCCTTCTCTAAAATACATACACACACACACATACACACACACACCGAATAATCAAAGATCCATCATCCAAGCAAAAACTAACATTCTGATTTTTTAAAAATTACGAGTAGACATGAACACAGAATAAAGCAAAACCTAAATTGTGCTAGAATAATTGATACATATTGTTGTCTAGCATTCCATTAAATCATGATGATGATCATAATAATAACAGTTCATACTTATCTTACACTTAGTAGGTACCAGACACTGGCCTAAATCCTGTTCTTTTTTAAAAAATGTTTATTTTGTAATTTAGCAGATTTGGGAGAGAAAGAGTGAGCATGCATGTGAGCTGGGGGGATGGAGAGGGGGAGAGGGAGAGAATCTTTTTTTTTTTTTTAGATTTTATTTATTTATTTGACAGAGAGAGTGAGCACAAGCAGAGGGAACAGCAGAGGGAGAGGGAGAAGCAGGCTCCCTGCTGAGCAGAGGGCCCGCTCCATCCCAGGACAGAAATTATGACCTGAGCTGAAGGCAGATGCTTAAGCATCTGAGCCACCCAGGCACCCCAAGACAGAGAATCTTTTTTTTAAATAATTTTTATTGTTATGTTAATCACCACACATCATTAGTTTTTGATGTAGTGTTCCATGATTCATTGTTTGTGCATAACACCCAGTGCTCCAAGCAGAACGTGCCCTCTTTAATACCCATCACCAGGCTAACCCATCCCCCCACCCCCCTCCCCTCTAGAACCCTCAGCTTGTTTTTCAGAGTCCATCATCTCTAATGGTTCATCTCCCCCTCTGACTTACTCCCCTTCATTCTTCCCCTCCTGCTATCTTCTTTTTTTCTTAACATATATTGCATTATTTGTTTCAGAAGTATAGATCCGTGATTCATCAGTCTTGTACAATTCACAGCGCTCACCATAGCACATACCCTCCCCAATGTCTTTCACCCAACCACCCAATCCCTCCCACCCCCGACCACTCCAGCAACCCTCAGTTTGTTTCCTGAGATTAAGAATTCCTCATATCAGTGAGGTCATATGATACATGCCTTTCTCTGATTGACTTATTCCACTCAGCATAACATCCTCCAGTTCCATCCACGTCGTTGCAAATAGCAAGATCTCATTCCTTTTAATGGCTGCATAATATTCCATTGTGTACACATACCACTTCTTCTTTATCCATTCATCTGTCGATGGACATCTTGGCTCTTTCCACAGTTTGGCTATTGTGGACATTGCTGCTATAAACATTGGGGTGCACATACCCCTTCAGATCCCTACATTTGTATCTTTGTGGTAAATACCCAGTAGTGCAATTGCTGGATCGTATGGTAGCTCTATTTTCAACTGTTTGAGGAACCTCCATACTGTTTTCCAGAGTGGTTGCACTAGCCTGCATTCCCACTAACAGTGTAGGAGGGTTCCCCTTTCTCCACATCCCCGCCAACATCTGTCGTTTCCTGACTTGTTCATTTTAGCCATTCTGACGGGTGTGAGGTGGTATCTCATTGAGGTTTTGATTTGGATTTCCCTGATGCCGAGCGATGTTGAGCACTTTTTCATGTTGTCTGTTGGCCATTTGGATGTCTTCTGCCCATTTCTTGATTGGATTATTTGTTCTTTGGGTGTTGAGTTTGATAAGTTTCTTTATAGATTTTGGATACTAGCCCTTTATCTGATATGTCATTTGCAAATATTTTCTCCCATTCTGTCGGTTGTCTTTTGGTTTTGTGGACTGTTTCTTTTGCTGTGCAAAAGCTTTTTATCTTGATGAAATCCCAATAGTTCATTTTTGCCCTTGCTTCCCTTGCCTTTGGTGATGTTTCTAGGAAGAAGTTGCTGCGGCTGAGGTCGAAGAGGTTGCTGCCTGTGTTCTCCTTTAGGATTTTGATGGACTCCTGTCTCACGTTTAGGTCTTTCAACCATTTGGAGTCTATTTTTGTGTGTGGTGTAAGGAAATGGTCCAGTTTCATTCTTCTGCACGTGGCTGTCCAATTTTCCCAACACCATTTGTTGAAGAGACTGTATTTTTTCCATTGGACATTCTTTCCTGCTTTGTCAAAGATGAGTTGACCCTAGAGTTGAGGGTCCATTTCTGGGCTCTCGATTCTGTTCCATTGATCTATGTATCTGTTTTTGTGCCAGTACCATACTGTCTTGATGATGACAGCTTTGTAATAGAGCTGGAAGTCCGGAATTGTGATGCCGCCAGCTTTGCTTTTCTTTTTCAATATTCCTCTGGCTATTCGGAGTCTCTTCTGGTTCCATACAAATTTTAGGATTATTTGTTCCATTTCTTTGAAAAAGGTGGATGGTATTTTGATGGGGATTGCATTGAATGTGTAGATTGCTCTAGGTAGCAATGACATCTTCACAATGTTTGTTCTTCCAATCCATGAGCATAGAACGTTTTTCCATTTCTTTGTGTCTTCTTCAATTTCTTTCATGAGTATTTTATAGTTTTCTGAGTACGGATCCTTTGCCTCTTTGGTTAAATTTATTCCTAGGTATCTTATCGTTTTGGGTGCAATTGTAAATGGGATCGACTCCTTGATTTGTCTCTCTTCTGTCTTGTTGTTGGTGTATAGGAATGCCACTGATTTCTGTGCATTGATTTTATAGCCTGCTACTTTACTGAATTCCTGTATGAGTTCTAGCAGTTTTGGGGTGGAGTCTTTTGGGTTTTCCACATCCAGTATCGTATCATCTGCAAAGAGTGAGAGTTTGACTTCCTCTTTGCCAATTTGGATGCCTTTGATTTCTTTTTGTTTTCTGATTGCTGTGGCTAGGACTTCTAATACTATGTTGAATAGCAGTGGTGAGAGTGGACATCCCTGCCGCGTCCCTGACCTTAGGGGAAAAGCTCTCAGCTTTTCCCCATTGAGAATGATATTCGCTGTAGGTTTTTCATAGATGGCTTTTATGATATTGAGGTATGTACCCTCTATCCCTATACTCTGAAGAGTTTTGATCAAGAAAGGATGCTGTACTTTGTCAAATGCTTTTTCTGCATCTATTGAGAGGATCATATGATTCTTGTTCTTTCTTTTGTTGATGTATTGTATCACGTTGGTTGATTTGCGGATGTTGAACCAGCCTTGCAGTCCAGGGATAAATCCCACTTGGTCATGGTGAATAATCCTTTTAATGTACTGTTGGATCCTATTGGCTAGTATTTTGGTGAGAATTTTTGCATCCATGTTCATCAAGGATATTGGTAATTCTCCTTTTTGATGGGGTCTTTGTCTGGTTTTGGGATCAAGGTAATGGTGGCCTCATAAAATGAGTTTGGAAGTTTTCCTTCCATTTCTATTTTTTGGAACAGTTTCAGGAGAATAGGTATTAATTCTTCTTTAAATGTCTGATAGAATTCCCCTGGGAAGCCATCTGGCCCTGGGCTTTTGTTTCTTGGGAGATTTTTGATGACTGCTTCAATTTCCTTAGTGGTTATAGGTCTGTTCAGGTTTTCTATTTCTTCCTGGTTCAATTTGGGTAGTTGATACATCTCTAGGAATGCACCCATTTCTTCCAGGTTATCTAATTTGCTGGCATAGAGTTGCTCATAATATGTTCTTATAATTGTTTGTATTTCTTTGGTGTTGGTTGTGATCTCTCCTCTTTCATTCATGATTTTGTTGATTTGGGTCATTTCTCTTTTCTTTTGATAAGTCTGGCCAGGGGTTTATCAATCTTGTTAATTCTTTCAAAGAACCAGCTCCTAGTTTCGTTGATCTGTTCTACTGTTCTTTTGGTTTCTAGTTCATTGATTTCTGCTCTGATCTTTATGATTTCTCTTCTCCTGCTGGGTTTAGGCTTTATTTGCTGTTCTTTCTCCAGCTCCTTTAGGTGTAGGGTTAGGTTATGTAATTGAGACCTTTCTTGTTTCTTGAGAAAGGCTTGTATTGCTATATACTTTCCTCTCAGGACTGCCTTTGCTGTATCCCAAAGATTTTGGACAGTTGTGTTTTCATTTTCATTGGTTTCCATGAATTTTTTTTAATTCTTCTTTAATTTCCTGGTTGACCCATTCATTCTTTAGTAGGATGCTCTTTAGCCTCCATGTATTTGAGTTCTTTCCGACTTTCCTCTTGTGATTGAGTTCTAGTTTCAAAGCATTGTGGTCTGAAAATATGCAGGGAATAATCCCAATCTTTTGGTACCGGTTGAGACCTGATTTGTGACCTAGGATGTGATCGATTCTGGAGAATGTTCCATGGGCACTAGAGAAGAATGTGTATTCCGTTGCTTTGGGATGGAATGTTCTGAATATGTCTGTAAAGTCCATTTGGTCCAGTGTTTCATTTAAAGTCTTTATTTCCTTGTTGATCTTTTGCTTAGATGATCTGTCCATTTCAGTCAGGGGGGTGTTAAAGTCCCCCACTATTATTGTATTGTTGTCAATGTGTTTCTTTGCTTTTGTTACTAATTGCCTTATATAATTGGCTGCTCCCACGTTAGGGGCATAGATATTTACAATTGTCAGATCTTCTTGTTGGATAGACCCTTTAAGTAGGATATAGTGTCCTTCTTCATCTCTTATTACAGTCTTTGTTTTAAAATCTAATTTGTCTGATATAAGGATTGCCACCCCAGCTTTCTTTTGGTGTCCGTTAGCACGGTAAATGGTTTTCCACCCCCTTTCAATCTGGGGGTGTCTTTGGGTCTAAAATGAGTCTCTTGCAGACAGCATATCGATGGGTCTTGTTTTTTAATCCAATCTGATAGCCTGTGTCTTTTGACTGGGGCATTGAGCCCATTTACATTCAGGGTAACTATTGAAAGGTATGAATTTAGTGCCATTGTATTGCCTGTAAGGTGCTGTTACTGTATATTGTCTGTGTTCCTTTCTGATTTATGCTGCTTTTAGGCTCTCTTTTTGCTTAGAGGACCTCTTTCAATATTTCTTGTAGGGCTGGTTTTGTGTTTGCAAATTCCTTTAGTTTTTGTTTGTCCTGGAAGCTTTTTATCTCTCCTTGTATTTTCAATGATAGCCTAGCTGGATATAGTATTCTTGGCTGCATATTTTTCTCGTTTAGTGCTCTGAAGATAGCATGCCAGTCCTTTCTGGCCTGCCAGGTCTCTGTGGATAGGTCTGTTGCCAATCTAATGTTTCTACCATTGTAGGTTACCTGTCTCTTCTCCCGAGCTGCTTTCAGGATTTTCTCTTTGTCTCTGAGACTCGTAAGTTTTACTATTAGATGTCGGGGTGTTGACCTATTTTTATTGATTTTGAGAGGGGTTCTCTGTGCCTCCTGGATTTTGATGCCTGTTTCCTTCCTCACATTAGGGAAGTTCTCTGCTATTATTTGCTCCAATACACCTTCTGCTCCTCTCTCTCTTTCTTCTTCTTCTGGGATCCCAATTATTCTAATGTTGTTTCGTCTTATCGTATCGCTTATCTCTCGAATTCTGCCCTCGTGATCCTGTAGTTGTTTCTCTCTCTTTTTCTCAGCCTCTTTATTTTCCATCATTTGGTCTTCTATATCGCTGATTCTTTCTTCTGCCTCATTTATCCTAGCAGTTAGTGCTCCCGTTTTTGATTGCACCTCATTAATAGCCTTTTTGATTTTGACGTGGTTAGATTTTAGTTCTTTTATTTCTCCAGAAAGGGTTTCTCTAATAACTTCCACACTTTTTTCAAGCCCAGCTAGTATCTTTAAAGTCATGATTCTGAACTCTAGGTCTGACATCGTACTAATGTCCGTATTGAGTAGGTCCCTGGTAGACGGTACTACCTCTTGTTCTTTTTGCTGAGGTGATTTTTTTCGTCTTGTCATTTTGTCCAGAGGAGAACAGATGAATGAGAGAATAGAATGCTAAGAGGTTAACAACGTCTCCAGCAAATATACTCTATACAAATCAGAAAAGACCTGAAACCAGGGGACAAGAAAGGGAAAGAAAGAAGAGAAAAAAAAAAGAAAAAAGAAAAAGATAAAAACAAACAAAAACAGAACAACAAAAAAAACACAATATGATCAAATATGATCAGGCTAGTGCATAGATCAGTGCCACACACTAGCTTTTGGGCATATTTTGATCTGTTAGAAGAAAGTGCCTGCTAAAATTTTAAAGGAAGAAAGACTTATATATGTACAAAATAAGGGTTGATACAACGAAGGGATGGCAGATGACTGTAAAGATGAAAATTATAAAAGATTTTATAAAAGGAATTGATAAGATAAGAAGTTGTTTTTAAAAAGAAAGAAGATTTAAAAAGAAAAAGAAAAAAGAAAAAAAAGAAAAAAAAAGGGAGAGAATGTGATCAGGCAGGAGAATAGAACAAAGCCATACACTAGTGATTTAGGGTATATTTTGATCTGTTAGAAGAAATTGTATCTCAAAATTTTAAAGAGAGAACAACTTATATATATATGCCAAAAATAAGGGTAACTACTATGAAGGGTAAAAAATATGATTCTAAAAATGAAAAATAAAAAATGTTTTTTTAAAAAAGGGATTGATGTTGTTTGAGAAAGGGAAAAAGAGAAATTTAAAAAAAAAGTTAAAAAATTAACTTTGAAAAACTAATGAATTATGGTAAAAAAGCCATGAATTCTATGTGCAGTATTCCCCTAGCGCTGGAGTTCTCCTGTTCTCCTTGATCGGTAAACTTGGTCTTGGCTTGCTGGCTCTTCGTGCTGATCTTCTGGGGGAGGGGCATGTTGCCGTGGTTCCCAAATGTCTTTGCCGGGGGCGGAATTGCCCCGCCCTTGTGAGTCCGGGCTAAGCAAGCTGCTCTGGTTTGCTCTCAGGAGCTTTTGTTCCCTGCAAGCTCTGGAGGACCAGGGTGAAAATGGTGGCCTCCCAATCTCCGCCCGGAGGAGCTGAGAACTCGGGGCCCCACTTCTCAGTGCGCCCCCAGAGAAAAGCAGTCACTCCTGTGTCCCCGGTCTCTGGCCGCACTCCGTGCTCACCCCACCTGTGACCAAGCGTTTCTATCTCTGGCACCCGACCCCGTGTGGAGTCTCCAAACCCCCAGATCCCTGCGGTGTGCTCCCGCGCTGCTCCTCCTGGGGGAGGAAGGGGAGTCTCCCCGGCTCTGCCGCTTGTTGGGTCCCTGCTGGAGGAGCAGTGGCCCGACTGGGCCGCGGATCACAGACCCTAAGCTGAGAGCCCGCGCCTCGGCTCCGTCTCTGCAGCCGGCTTCTCCGCTCCGATACCTGGGAGCTCTGCCGCACTCAGGCACCCCCGGTCTTTCTGTGACCCCGAGGGTCCTGAGACCACACTGTCCCGCAAGGGTTCCACCCCCCGCTTAGCCACTGGAGCGACGTCCCTCAGCGGAGCCAACTTCTAAATGTTCCGATTTTGTGCTCTGCGGCTCTATCACTTGCCAGAAGCGGCCGACGGAGGCCCCCTCCCCCGCCGTCTATCCTCCCGAATATCGCCTCGGATTCACTTCTCCGCACGTCCTACCTTCCAGAAAGTGGTCGCTTTTCTGTTCAGAGTGTTGTTACTATTCTTATCTTCGATCTCCTGTTGAGTTCGTAGGTGTTCAGAATGGTTTGATCCCTATTCAGCTGAATTCTTGAGACCATACGAAATCCAGGTCTCCTACTCCTCCGCCATCTTGCTCCACCCCCCGAAGACAGAGAATCTTAAGCAGACTCTGTGCTGAGCGCAGAGCCCAACTTGGGGCTCAACCTCACAACCCTGAGATCATGACCTGAGCCGAAATCAAGAGTCAGATGCTTAACCAACTAAGCCACCCACGCTCCCCTAGATCCTGTTATAGTATTTCTTAAATGCTGCTACAGTGTTGTTGGTCTAATAAGCATTTATAGGGGCGCCTGGGTGGCTCAGTCATTAAGCATCTGCCTTCGGCTCAGGTCATGACCCCAGGGTCCTGGGATCAAGTCCTACATCGGGCTCCCTGCTCCGTGGGAGACCTGCTTCTCCCTCTCCCACTTCCCTGCTTATGTTCCCCCTCTCTGTGTGTGTGTGTCTCTCTCTGTCAAATAAATAAATAAAATCTTTAAAAAAATAATAAGCATTTATAAAAAATACTCAAGATAGAGAAAATCCTGGTGAAAATGAAACACGAGAAAAACTTGAAAGCTGGCCAGAATATACAAACATATCTGTAATTATGTTTTTTTCCATACCACAAAGAAGCCAATTCTTCCACAGAAGTGATAAAGGCCATAATGAGGCTCAACAACGAACTCTGTGACGGCGGATATACTTCACCTCTAGGAACTTACCAAAGGTGTGTCTTTTCCTCCCACAATGCTGAGACCAAGACCTGAACGTCCCTTGGATATTTCTATAATCATTTCCTGGCCAGGAACAATGGGACACGTGGCTGGGTCCACTGACAGAGGGGCCTGGAAACCACCTGGAGAAGGATGAAACACAGAATGATGGGCAAGGAGGGGAGGCAGCCCAGCAGCCCGGCCTGCACACTCCGTTAGTTGGGGAGCACCAGTTTGCATGGGTTTGTCATTTCACTCTTTTCCTGCTGAGCACTGTCCAGCAAAGAGCTGGATCCTTAATGCCCTCTCAGGAAGGGATGAAACCCGACGCTTTTGAGATGAAAACAATAACTACCCCCCTTACTCAATCATCTATTTTAAGTATACTTGAAATTTTTTAAAGCTTAAAACATACCCTGAAAACTCATACGGAAAGATGTAAGATGATGAAATGATGAAGTACATATAGGTGTATGTTATAATGAAAATGAAGACTGGTATGACAGAAGATTCTGGGTTATAGTTAGAAGATACTAAGAAGAACTAGTGCTTAAATACTTTCAGTTAGAGCATATCATGGATTAAGATATATAAAGGATTTCATCAATAAAGTATGATGTTAAGATAAGAATTACCTAACAATGATCCCGAAACATATACATAGTTTAAAAAAAAAAAAACAAAAACCTGTCATAAACACAACATTCAAGAACTAATTGCTGGGTCCACAGCTGAAAAACTTGTTAAAGGAGTTACTGCTACTTTATAAAGGTTTACTTTTTAAATTTTTAAAAAAGATTTAATTTTTTATGTTTAAGTTTTTAACATTAAATTTTTTTTATGTAATCTCTGCCCTCAAGGTGGGTCTGGAACTCACAACCTGGAGACCAAGAGTCTCATGCTCTACTGACTGAGCCAGCCAGTTGCCCCATGGTTTACTTTTTAAAATCATTGTTTTATTTGATTTATTTATTTTTCTTAAGTAGGTTCCATGTCCAGCATGGAGCCCAACGTGGGGCTTGAACTCACGACCCTAAGATCATGATCTGAGCTGAAATCAAGAGTCGGTTACTCAACCAACTAAGCTACCCAGGTTTCCCCAAATCACTGTTTTAGATTGGGTTTCTTTAAAAAAATGAGAGAAAAAAAATACTTACTGGCTAGGAAAAGATGTTTAATACAACCCCTTTTTCCAGCATAACTTCTACATATGTGTATTTTCCAGATGACTGAACCCAACTAATTGAAAAATCAAAATATTCAAAATGTTAGCTTCAAGAGCTTCTTGTACAAATAATAGCCTCCAGAGAATGTCATCTTTTTTGACAACTAAGGTCGATCATCATGAGTACTGACTCTTACCCTGGGATAGAATTTAGTTAAGGGCTGAGAATAAAGGGCCCCACCTGTTGGCCAGCTGCAGCTAATGCACAGGGGCCAAATTGGGATCCTCAAAGCTCATTAAACATCTGTCCCAGCAAGGGCCCCCAGACTATGGACTACAGGCAAAGAATGATTTTCACATTTTCAAAAGGTTGAAAAAAAAATGAAAAGAAAAATAACATTTCAAGACATGTGAAAATAACATGAAATTCAAATTTCAATGTCCATAAATGAAGTTGTATTGGAACACAGCCCTGCTAATGCATTTACTTCCAGTCTACGGCTGTTAGCACCCTGCGACAGTGGAGCTGAGTACTTGCAACAGAGACCATATGGTCCACAAGCCTTAAATATTTACTATCTGGCTCTTTACAGAAGAAGTTTGCCAATCCCTGATATTCAACAAAAGGAGAGAGGCTCTAGGTAAGCCTGTGGAGGGTTGTGCTCTGACTCAGCAAGAATAATAATAAAGCAGGTTTTGGAGTGGTGGGGACGTGGATTTAAGCTCCCCAGAAGGGAATTAATAGGTGGGTAAAAATGGAGGCTCATTCCTCATCCGAAAAATGCATGTAGCAAGCTGCTTTCTAATAGGAAGTAAGTGAACAATGTGTGTGTGGTGCCCAGTCCAGCAACTGGCATAACACAGCATGCATACAGTTGCTCTTTCTGACCGCATGGCATTTATTAAGCTTATGGCCTCCTAGTTAAGAGTGAGAAATTTAGTGACACAACCTCGGTAACAGTAAAAAATGCCCTATTAGAAGGAGAGTATTAAATTATAAACCTAATCTGACTCTAGATCTTTTGGCAGCAAATGTATTTCACACTCCATTTTCCATTCATTTACAATAGAAACAATGTGCAATAGTGCCTAATTTCATAAATGCTTTGCAAAGTTTATCCTCCTTTTGTAAATGACTAGTTTAGCCTCTTGAGTGAGAAGAGAGATGCCGGGGATGGCATTTCTCTTCTTTCACTTCTGCCTCACTCTGGCCAGTCCTGAGTCAGGGTTGGTATGTATTTCTCCCATACAGTCCAGCCCAAAGCCTGATATACCAAGCCCCTGATAAATGTTTGGTAAGTAGATGACCAAATGAGTAGAATTTCCATAGATTAAATTATGGGTGATTAATTTCTGTTATCAAGATATAAATATGTGATGCATCTTATCAAAACTCAATTGGTCGACATTGTGGTTACTTTCTCAGTAAAAGGCCAGGTGGTCAGTATTTTGAGCTTTACAGACCATACATTCTCTGTTGAACTACTCAATTCTATCCTCATTGTGTGAAAGCAACCTTAAGACTACAGGTAAACAAAGGAGTATTCCAATAAAATTTTATTTATGGTCAGGGAAGTCTGGGTTTCAGATAATTTTCATGAGATACTCCTTTCACTTTTTCCAACCTCTTAAAAATATGAAAACCATTTTTAGCTTGCAGACCATACAAAAACAGATGGTGGGCCAAATCTGACCCATGGGTCATAGTTTGCTGACCACAGTCATCAAGTATTTTAGTAAAAACCCAGTACTTCAGAATAATACCTGCTTGCTAAAGTTTTTATTGAGTTAATATTTATGAAAAAATAAGCACAAGACAAATACATAAAGGTGTTAGGCCTGCTAAATTCATGCAGGGGTGTGCTTCACCACTGGTGAGGCCCGTGTTTTAAATAGCCACTTTTTTTTATGGACTTATATCACATAAAAGCAAAGTGGAAATACTCATTATTCATTTTGAAATTCTATTTTCAACTGCCAGTCAGCATAATTCATGCCAGGAATTCAAAGAGAGAAAGCGAATACTCATGTCTTTAAGCACTGAAAATTAACAGTCTTCAAATCACTTACATCAACATATGCAAGGCTAACAATTTGACTGAATATGATTTTTAGGAGATAATACTTATACACTAAACAAAATCTTTTGGAGCGATTACAGAATAATTTGTAAGCTTCATATGCAAACAGTATTTACTGAGGGCCTTTTTTTTTGTTCTAGCACTTTCATACTCAATAAGCACTGGGCATTCCCCCTAGCAGGCGAGGAAAATGGTGACCTGCCCATGTCCTGGAGCTAAGGAAGTGGAGGAGGGATGCAGAGCCAGGCTTCCTGACCCTGGTCCAGTGCTCTTTCCAGGATATCACCATACCCTCCTTTTCTCATGTTGGAGGAGTCAATTCGGCTCACAGAATCATACCATAGCTTGTGAAATCCACATCCGTGGAATGGTACGATGGAGCTGGTGCTAAAGGTATCTCTTGTGAACTGAAGGAGACTTTTGTTGAATATTTTTGCTGTTTCATCTGGCTGACAGCCTACAAAAGAAAGGAAAATTAGAGGAATGTCGAAGAGGAGAATGAAAACCAAAGGATAAGACTTTAAAACTGGTGTGTTGTTACCAAAACAATGGTGGCACTCCAATAATGTCTGAGAATTTAGGGTGGGAGAGGTGGCAGGAGGAAGTTAGGATGATATCTGTCCCATCCCCCATGCTTCCCTATTTAACTTGACATCTAAGATGCTTCAGTGAAGGATGGATGAAGGAAGGGAAGAAGGATAACAGCTGATGATACTCTATCATTGTGGTCTGTATACGATGCTGGGGCTGGGAAGCAGAACAAAAATTTTTACAATTTCCATTGATTTTGATGAAATCGATGTGAAGTCCACATACCCATGTTGTGCCCACTGAAAAGCAATCTATGCTGCAGAAGTTCTGAGCATACAACAATGTCCTTCTCTTCTGGATACATCCACAATAGTTAAATGCATTAGGCAGGTTAATTGAGCAACATGAGGGCCAGGAAGAAGAAATTAGCATCCACTCAAAGTCTACTAAGTGCCAGGTACACCGAACATTTTAATTCACCTCCAAGAACTATACCTTATTCACCCTTGATCCCCAGTACCTGGAACATAGTAGACCCTCAATAAATGTTTGATGAATGAATGAATGAATCGATGAATGGATATAGAAGAGCAAAATTGAAGACATGGAAACTCAGAGTTGAAAACGAATTTGTAATTCAATGAAGGTACAGAGACCTTTGCTGTGTGAGCTTTGGAAAGTTAACTCGTAATTCTGGATTTTTGTGGATAATACCTCCAATGAATATTAGTATTAGAAAACTGAGAAAAACCAAAAGGACTCCATGCTCGCTTAACAGGCAGTTAAGAAACATAGGTAGTGACCTGACCTGCCTTCTGGATCTGTAGTTAGCCAGGGAACCCATCCCCAGCTGGAAGATTCTGGTGGAGGCAGTGAAGCACCAGGCTGTCCCTGGAGTCTAGAAATAGGATCAAGGTAACTGCTCCAGAACAATGACACCTCAAGATTCTTTCAGTGGAAGGCTATGCCTCGATACAAGGCACCGTGCAGTATATAAAAACTAGAACACCAGCCATTGTGTATCTGTATTGTGCTTTCCAGTTTTTAAAAACACTTTTATATCCGTGAATTCTTTTAATCCTGAGAACAACCGGGAGGGTTAGACAATATTACTTCCTATTCCAGCTAAAGAAACCATTGTCAAGTGGCTTGTCTGAAATCACACAGTCATTTAGAGGAAGAGGTCAGATTAAAAGTCAGTAGTAGCTAAAGAACGATACAAATTATGTTTTTATTTTTATTTTTTAAAGATTTTATTTTTAAGCAATCTCTACCCCCATTGGGGGCTTTAGCTCATAACCCTGAGATCAAGAGTTGTGTGTCCTACTGACTGAGCCAGCCAGGCGCCCCAGAACGATACAGATTTAAAATGTTTCTCAAACAGCTGCTAGGCACTGATTCTATGGATGTTCATTTTCTTTTCTGTAGTTTTTCTCACCAACACTTAATAATGACCATATACCTACTTAAGAAGACTTATTCAAAGACATATTTTCAGCGATTTAAAAAAGAGGGAAGGGGAAAAATGACAAATATGGGTTTACTACCAGAAAACTGAACAATGGAACCACCTAGATATCAATTACTCTGAGGACATTTTCTAGTGTCCTTGAAGCTAGATACATCTGCAGGCTAAGTTTTGGTCAGTAGGATGAAAACAGATGCGAACTGTACAATTTTCAGGTCATTTTCTGCAGGATAAGGATCCTGCCTTCCTCTTCTCCCAAACTGGAATGCAGATGGGATGACAACATCCGAACAGCCATCTCAGACCCAAAACTGGACGTATTTTTTTTTGAGGATGGTAATCAGAAAGGAGGTGCCTGAGTGTGTGACACTGTGGAGACACCGTAACATCCTCACACTGATTATACCCATACTTAATACAGAAGAGAAACTTCTTATAGAAATTGAGCCTAATCTTAATTCATACAGTACTTATGTTCAACTTTTGTTTTCTATCACCTTTAAAAAGAACATCAATAAGATGTGAAAGCGTTCTTAGCGATTTAAAAAAAAAGATGTATTTATTTTTTTAACCACTTTTTTTTTTAATTTTTAAAAAAGTTTTTATTTATTTGTCAGCACAAGCAGAGGGAACAGTAAGCAGAGGGAACAGCAGGCAGAGGGAGCAGACTCTCCGCTGAGCAAAGGGCCCGACACAGGACTCGATCCCAGGACCCTGAGATCATGACCTGAGCTGAAATCAAGAGTTGTACTCTTAACCGACTGAGCCACCCAGGCATCCCTATTTATTTGAGAGAGTGAGAGAGAGAGCGTGCATGAGTGGGGGGCAAGGGGCAGAAGGAGAGAATCTTCAAGCAGACTCCTTGTTGAGCCTAGAGCCCTATCCATGAGATCATGACCGGAGCCAGAACCAAGAGACACCTAACTGACTGAGCCACCCAGGTGCCCCAGAATCATGTGATTTTTAAAACAGTAATGTTTGTGCTAATTGTTATATCTCAGCTCCGGGTTGCATCCCATTGCATTGTGCATAATACATTTCCAACAGATAGTGATAGCATTGAACTCAATTAAAAAATAAGGAAACAGTCCATAAAACCAAGTGAAACGTCCAACATAAATTTTTAGAGGCTGACCTCTTGTTGGTAGGTGTGATGATAGATGGAATGTGTGCTCCTGTGACTTAACCATTGGCACAAACCCAAACTACTAAGAATGAAAGATAAGAAAGGTTGGATTTTCTGTTTAATGTCTTCTATTCAAATATGAAGAGTTGGAATGGACTTTGTAGGTTATCCAACCTAACTAAACCAGTGGTTTTCAAACCCTGTCTTCATAACAGAAATTGCCAGGGAGTTTTTTTTAAAGATGCTGGGATTTCTCCCCCCAACCCCATCCTAGACCAAATAAATTGGCACCTAGGTGGAGCCCAGGCAAGTTCTATTTAAGAATTACTGCTTAAAGTTAAACCAGGGAGGGCGCCTGGGTGGCTAAGTTGGTTAAGCGACTGCCTTCGGCTCAGGTCATGATCCTGGAGTCCCGGGATCGAGTCCCACATCGGGCTTCCTGCTCAGCAGGGAGTCTGCTTCTCCCTCTGACCCTCTTCCCTCTCGTGCTTTCTATCTCTCATTCTCTCTCTCTCAAATAAATAAATACAATCTTTAAAAAAAAAAAAGTTAAACCGTGGATTCTTCACCCAGGGTAAATGGGTTTCTAAGAGATCCACAAAGGACATTTTGGGAATTATAAAAGTCATGTGTTGTACCAAAATTATGTTTATCAGTGTTTTTGGGGGAGTCTACAGTTCATTTATGATGGGAAAACAAAAATCACCACTCAAAGAAGATATGAACTGTTGAGTTTGCTAGTACTGATTGGCCTCAGTCACTTCACCTCTTTACCTCTAAACTTCCTCATCTGTAAATTGGGAGAGATCAAAGAGAAAAGGACATAAATAAACCTATCACTATGCCAGGAACAGTTTAAGATTTCAACTGATAATAGCTATTAATGTCTTCACATCTTTTGATAATAAATGACCAGCCAGCTCCTGATTAAAAACCATGCAGGTGGTTTAGAACAGCTCAAGGGCTGGGGAAGTTCTTCATAATGAGCTGACACAGCCTCACAGAGGTGCTGCCCAATGATGTCGGCTGGTTCTCTTCTGCAGCCATGTAAAAGGGTCATAATCACTTTCCCAAAAGGACAATACTTGAGATATTTAAGCGCTTGTTTCTCGGCATGGAAAAGAAAGGGTAGGTGGTGTTTAGGATTTGTCCTAGCTCTAAAGTTCTACGGTTATAACATTTTGGGGATGTCTGGTATGTGACTTGAGGTAAGTGGCAGCATATGAAGCATTAGCATATTAATATTATTCACAAATTCATTAAAGTCTGGTCTTAAAAAAAATTCGCTTACATATTTCCATTTGATCCAAATCTGGTTATTTTTAAGGCTCTTTCTATACCTAATCATTTTTTTAAAAGTTTTAGATTTGAAAGATTTTATTGCTTTATTTATTTGAGAGTGACAGATAGCGACAGGGATGGCGAGAGAGAGTACGGGCAGGGAGGAGAGGGAGAAGCAGGTTCCCCGCTGAGCAGAGAGCCCGATGTGGGGCTCGATCCCAGGACCCTGGGATCATGACCTGAGGCGAAGGCAGACGCTTAACTGACTGAGCCGCCTAGGCACCCATGAAGTTTTTTTTTTTTAAAGATTTTATTTTTAACTAATCTCTACACCCAACATGGGGCTCAAACTCAAAACCCTTAGATGAACAGTTGCATCTTCTACCAACTGAGCCAGCCAGGCACCCCTACACCTACTCATTTTTTAACAAATTTATTTTAGAGACAGAGCATGTGAGCGAGCAGGGGGTGGGGGAGAGTCTCAAGCAGACTCCGTGCTGAGCGTGGAGCCCAACGGAGGGCTCGATTCCACGAACCTGAGATCATGACCTGAGCCAAAATCAAGAGCTGGATGCTCAACTGACTGAGCCACCCAGGCACCCATATACCTAGTCATTTTTATTTCGGTTTTTAGCATATAAGTTTGGAGACTTTTCAAAGGTATTTTCTTTGGCAGTGTTTGAAATATCATGTAAACTCTAGTTCCTTGAACATAAAAATAGCTAATACAGTAATAATTTAAATTTTAGTAGCATGAAGGTATAAACTAGCACACAGAAATGAGAATCAAGATTTTAAAAAGAAAAAACTCAACAGCAACAGAAGTACAAAAATTTGACAGACAGAAATTTATATTTAAGAGAAGTGAACTCAAAATGTAAGGAACACCAAAGTTACTGTATTTATATTTTTACAGAACTACAAATTCTCCTACTTAAGATTTTTTATTAATGATATTAAGTAAAACATGGCACTCTTGGAATTTAAGTGCAGGTGTGTTTGTATGGATGGCTCACTTTTAAACACCTGCTTAGGGTACTGGCCCAGGAAGATGCACAGAGAATATTTCCACACACCTTGCACAGAATGAATGATATGGCTGTGGGTTGACTTCAAATTCTAAGACACACCATAACCTCCTAGCAAGTAATAAGGAGTCTGATTTCAATGTAATCACTTCCTTTTCTTCTGGAACCCTATTATAATGCACACCATCCCAGTAGAGCAAAACCTAAAGTGGAAATTACGTACATTGTCAGTTGGGCACTCCAGTGCCTTCTGGTGACCTGCCACTATGCCCTGACCAGCCATCTGGGAGATATCCTCCTAAAATGTAAAAGATATAACCAGTTAGTGGCATTGTAGGGCTCAAGTGCTCTCTCCAGCTTTAGCAAACACCATGGGGCTTTGGCTCTATTGCAAAAATGACCAAAGCACCAGTCATAAAATTTCCGTTCATCCATCTGAACCAAGTCCCTCCCCTTAATGAATGCAGCCTTGTCATTTCCAAATGCTTCCTTTGGGCCCTTTCAGATCTATCAGGCTTTAAACCTATCAGATACCCACTGATGGTCACTTCAGCTGGAGTTTTTTCTTCTTTTGCCATTCCAGTAATCTCTGAATCTGTATTTATACCGAAATTTAGTTCTTTCAGGGTTTGAACTCTGATATTATAACTTTTTTTCCCTCAAAGTCACTAAAGACACTGGAGGATACAGAGTTAAGTGAGTCCTGAATCCCATGGAAAAGTGCAGAGTCCATCCAGATTTGAGAGAGAAATAAACTACCAAAATCACACAGGAAACCAATGCATACCTAAAGGGTGGTTTATTGACACCAACAAATTGACCAGAATGCTTATGTCTGCTTCCCACCGTATCCCATCCTTCTTTACAGGCAAAATTACAGGAGAAATTATCATCTGATGGTTGACTCTCAGGCATGAACTCCTGCATTTGGACTTGGACAAGGCAGGGAATATGGAGACAGACTGATTTGGATAGGAGAAAGGATGGGCTTACTGTAGCCCATGGTAAATGTCTGAGAGACACCACCTCTCAGGTCTAACATATGGAATGCAGGTAGGTAAGCTATCAGAAGATGATGAGAGGTGTGACTCATATAGCAAAGTGGTAGTTGTTTGTGACCCTAGTTCCTCGACTCAAAGAGTTCTGCAACCCTGAGCGGATTATCTGACATCTCCAAGCCTCACTCAGTCTCCTCATTTATAAAATGGGAAAAAATAAAGGTTCTTATGCTCTAGGGATGTTGTAAGGATTAAATGAGGCAATATTAGAAGAGCACTTAGCATGGTACCTGGCAAACAACAAATATGTAATAAAGATGTTGATGATGATAGTAAATGGAATCCAGCTCTGATACACCCATATTCCTAACTCTATTGTAGAGTTGGTGAAAATACTTACATGGACAGGACACTTTCTCCTTTGGGGAATGCTGGAGTTCTGTCTGATATCTGCCGCCCCCACCCTGGTTTCTTTTTTGAACATACTGACATACCCTTAATTCAACAGGCTCCCATCAGATTTGTAACAATACAATAGGTAATGATCAGGTCATGCCCAGCCACTCACTAT
This sequence comes from Eumetopias jubatus, assembly GCF_037043125.1. NCBI lineage: Eukaryota > Metazoa > Chordata > Mammalia > Carnivora > Otariidae > Eumetopias > Eumetopias jubatus. The sequence continues at coordinate 56,654,362 of NW_028274810.1, forward strand.
TATTAGATTAGGTTACAATCTCATTCTGTCTCATCAATTCCCTATTGGTTTACACCTGAGAAATTTAACCCCAGCACATAATATCCTGAGCCTGCAGCCTAGGTCCCCGGGGTTACTGCGATTTCCCTTATCTGCCCACTTATTTTTTGGGATCATAGCTCTTTTTCATTTAGATATAGATTCTCTCTCTTTCTGCCATATGGGACAAACACTCTAGAACTCCTCCCAACAACCCCCCCCAAGTGAGCCCCCCTAATTGTGCTCCTAAACAGATTACATGACATGAATTCACAAGTTACTTCATGTCTAATTCTTCCCTGAGCCCCTGGGCAGTGCCCCTTCCATAGCATGACTAAGTTATTTTCTTACAATTTATGCAACACTGTTTTGTATCTTTTTACGTGTCTGTCTCCCACATATTAGTATGACTGACTTTGTCTTATTTGTTTCTTCAACATATGGCAGAATAGACTGTGAGCTTGATAAAGGGCCAGTGCTGAATGAATCAAAGTTCAGGAACTCAAATCTTAAATGCACCTGGGTGGATTTCAGAGCCAGCCGTGAAAGAAAGGATGCCTAGTGAAGGTGATCCTATGGCTTCCACTTAAAAGGATCAAAGTTGAAAAAAGACAGACATGGGAAGGTCAATAAATGGTACTCATGGGGAATTTTTAGAATCAAACTTCTAACCTACCTTATAAATGGGAACCACTGCTATTACTCCTTCCAGTGTGGATCAAACAGCCTTCCGAAGAGCAACAGTGCCTCTACTTGAAAATAATACTACATGTCTGCAAGTCTACCTTTGTTTAAACCCAGATTAACTAGCGTGGGACCAAGGAGCTGACTTCCCCAGTTAAAGACTTAAAAACCCAATTTGCATGTCACACAGAGCTACTACTAATTAGTTGAATTCACCCTCATTTGCACTTGTAAATAAAAAGGGCACTGGAATAGTTGCCAGAAAAATCTGGGTTCAGACTGGTTCCACCACTTATTAGCAGCAGTAGTGCTAGGAAACCTTCATTTTTAGCAACAGTTAAGAATACAATAACAGCTACTTAAATAAGGGGTTGCCAGCAAAGTTGAATTCAACACATGCTTACAAAGCATCTACTCCGTGCCAGCAAGGAAGAGGACTAACGGAGCCTTGCGCTCGTGACATTTACATATCTGGTGAGACAGATAGCAGAGAACAGCTATGGAAACGTTGAATTATAACGGAATGTCATCTGTAGGAAGGTGTGCGGCAGATAGCAGGTGCCTGAGGAGTGACAGTTTCCCTCCCTTTCTGTTGTCCTCAAAATGTGGAAGGATGAGATGAGGAAATCAGAGCTCTGAAAAGCATCTGGTCCAACACCCTGTCCCATTTCTTTCTTTTTTTTAAAGGAATTTTTTTTTTAAAGGATTTATTTATTTGAGAGAGAGAGCATGAGCATAGAGGGAGAGTGAGAGGGAGAAGAAGACTCCCTGCTTTGCAGAGAGCTCGAAGCGGGACTCAATCCCAGGACCCTGAGATCGTGACCTGAACCAAAGGCAGACACTTAACTCGACTGAGCCACCCAGGTGCCCCCTGTCCATTTCTTATACGATTACCCTTAAACCTCTGGGCCAAGGGACGGGCCAGTGCATGATGATGATGATGACAGCTAAAGCTTACTGAGCACTGACCGTGCCAATTACTGAGCTAGATACCACCCCCTTTTCGGATACCAATGTATGCAACAAAGCTATGTATGCGATAAGAGTCATTACCATCCTCATTGCAGAGTTAACTGGGGCAGGAGAGGCTAAAGCATATGCTGAACCAGAACTTAATCCAGACGTATTGTGCTGCAGAGCCCCTGCTCTTAACCGAGGACAAGCCACCGAGGGAGAGGCAAAGTGCCGTTCACCTCCTCCAAATGACACACATGAGATTCTTAGGAGCCCGTCTCAACATAGTGATTCCATTTTTAGATACAACATTAAGTCAGAACGAGTCATGCCAGCTTATTTTGAGCTTGGGCAGGCAAAAATAAATTCATGGCACTAGCCACCACAGTGACCTGGGGTGAGTCATTTTCTTCTGTGTTTTGTGTTTAAACATAAATTTGGAACTTGCTCATCTTCCAACTACTGCACCGAGGGAGTTCTTAGTGCCTTCAAAGCTGAGGTTCTGGGACATTCTAAGGTGTTGACTTTGCACAGGAGACCCCTAAATAAGAAGGCTGAGGAAGGAGTGGGGAAAGATCATCTCATTTGGTGCCGCAAACCAATAGAACACATTCTATGTGCGTTATGTTATAACCATCAGCACAGTACTATAAGCTCCTGAAAGAAAATGCTTTGTGGGCCAAGCAAATTACTCTGATCAAGAGAAGGAGCTTTCGAGCAGTGGGCATAAAAAGCAACACTGGGAATATTCTATATAATAGATAATGGGGATGCCCAGTTTACAATCACCGAAGCTGGTTGACTTCTATCCCAAAGTTGGATAATCAACATGCCCGGTCTGTCCAGCCAGAGTAATTGGTCCAAGGGTAGACATTTGAACTACATAAGAACATCCTGTGGATTTTCCAAAGTGGACCCAAGGGAAGGGAGATAGCCCCTTTCTGGCCCAGAGGCTTAGTAGCTTTTGGTGGCCACACTCCCAATAAGCTGAGGAAGCAATCTGCGGGAGAAGTCAGAGAGACATCCAGATACCTCTGGCTGCACCAGGATTCAGGTTCCAACTGTTCCTGAGGCTGTCAACCCTGCCTTTCCTGTAGTTATGTAAAAAGAGCCTGGAGCCTATCAGTAAATTTTCCTTTGTCTGTAAGGTCAAGCTTTATCAGGTTTTGTCACCTGCAATCAAGAGTCTACTGATTAAAATGAGGTGGAGCCCAGAAAAGATCAGGATAACAAGCTCACAGGGGTCAAGCCACAAGGTAGCTAAGTGGAGATGAAGAAAGTGAACGGAGCATAAGACAGAGAACTAGAGAGGGCTGCTCAGCCTAAAGGTACTCAAATTCAATGATTTTTTTTTTTTTAAAGATGCCTGTCAGACACTGATTGTCTCCTGCTGATTTGGGTCCTTGGACTCCTGCTCCTCTCCTGGATACACTAGAAAAAGACAGCCTTTGCCTGAGTGAGTCCCCCCCCCCAACTCCTCCCCCACCTGAGCCCCTGGATTAGCTGAAATCCTATCAGCAAGAGCTCCCCAGCACCTTCCTGTGCCCTTCTGCTGTACTTGGCAACACTAGGAATTACTTAGGTAAAGTTGGATGCCAGTCCTGGCTGTGACACTTAGTTGCGTCTCTGTGCCTCAGTTTCCTTATCAATCAAATGGGGACAGTAATAGGCTCAGTGTCCTATAAAACATAAATCAGTACACTTAGAATGATGCCTTCTGGAGCACAGAGGAAATGCTGTGAAAACGTTAGCTGGCATGATTCTTGGCAGTTCTAAAAGCACCTTCGAGATAAGATTTATGTGTCTCTTTCACTGCGGTATGTCCTGTGGCTGGCATAGTGTCTGGGACATAACAGGCCTTCAATACTAAACTTGCTTAATTTCTGCTCCCAATATGGGTTTTAGATTGTAGGACCTTAAAAATTATGACAAGTAAGACGTCTCCAGAGAAGTGAAACTTGACAGGCTCAAAGAACAATGTGTCAGCAGCACGAGGTTTCTGACAAAAGCTCTGAAATTCAGAAACTAGGGCACTCGACATGTAAGAGGGCTTGAGTTCTGGACCTTCTGCCAATGTGTCCTTTTCCGTTGCTGGGTCCTTGGTGCTAATAATTATGATTCTTAGGCTATTTCTCAGTTTAGAAAAATCTGCTAAGCAATAGCTTCCTTCCAGGCAAGTTCAATTTCATGTAACAGCAGACCAGTTAAAGGGGTTGGGAGTGAAAGCAAGCCAGAAGACATCAAAGATGGGAATTTGTGTTAAAAACAGGCACCTCTATTTCTGTCTGTGAGTTCATGAGGTTACCTTTACCTGCTACCCTCACGTCTATTATCTTCTTCATTTACGATGCACAGGCAGAGAGAATGGAGGAAAAAGCCAAAAGCTTTCCTCTTGTGACTTTCATGAAGGAAACAGACTTGACTGTAAATCTACCATCTTTTTTATGACCAGGAAAGGAAAATTTATCATGTAGGCAAATCTCAAGTGATTTTCAGAAATGCAAGATATAAAGTACAATGAGCTGTGAAAAATGCCACATATTTGAATGCACTTGAACTCTGCCATTGGCAATTTGCATACTGTCACAAAAGAGAGGCAGGTGCTGACTTACATACATTCCCTCTGGCTTCTTACAAGGGAATTCCGAGGCTCTTGTTTTTTTTTTTTTTTTTTTTTTTAAAGATTTTACTTATTTGACAGAGAGACAGGAGAGAGGGAACACAAGCAGGGGGAGTGGGAGAGGGAGAGAAGCAGGCTCCCCGATGCGGGGCTCGACCCCAGGACCCTGGGACCATGACCTGAGCTGAAGGCAGACGCTTAATGACTGAGCCACCCAGGTGCCCCCTAGGCTCTTGTTATAGATGCAGTTTTCATATTGGATCTGAAACAGAAAATAGGCACAGTGACATCTGCTCCCCGAGCCGAACTAGAAATCCTGCAGTCCTTGATGGACTACAAATTGGGGATAAAGATGGATTTTAAGTACACAGTCCAGCCGTTTAAAAACAAGCAGGATATACATCTGAGAATTCCAGCCTGGAATTAAGACCCATAATCATCAGAAACACATTTTAACCTATTTTTCCAAACTTGGATGCCAGCATTTTAAAAACACTTGGGAATAATTTTTAATCAAGCACAATAGTCAAAACTGATAAACTAATGTCAATTATACTTCATTTAAAATTTTTTTAAAGCAAAATAAAATATAAAAATTGATAAAATGAACCTGTACCAGAAGTCACATGGCATATTAAAAGTTAAAATTCTAGGGTGCTTGGGTGGCTCAGTTAGTTGAGTGTCTGCTGCCTTCAGCTCACGTCACGATCCCAGGGTCCTGGGACAGAGCTCCGAGTCGGGCTCCCTGCTCAGCGGGGAGCCTGCTTCTCCCTCTCCCCCTGCCCCTCCCTCCGCTTGTGCTCTCCCTCTATCAAATAAATAAAATCTTTAAAAAAAAGTTAAAATTCTACACTTAACTCATTATCTTCCTCTACAAATCTATTTTTTCTCATTTTTTTTCATGTTATTGTTTTAAAAATTAGAGACAGTTTCGGCCTCCTACTTATCCAGGTTCAAAACCAAAGTCAGCTTTTACTAATCTCTGTCCTTGCCTGCTTTGACTGAATCATTTGCAAAACAGATTGTTTCAGACTTTGGGATTTCACAGACCAGAAAATTTTCAAAACAATGTCGGGATTAGAGTTACTCTTCCCACCCCCCCCCCCCCGACCCCCCAGTAATGAAAACCAAAGAAATATAGGCTGGAGCATATGAATTTACCATTTTGTAAGTCAAGAAACGGTCAAGTATCAGTGATTTCAGAGGGTTCAACCTATTAGTCCTCTCCTCCCAATTACTACCATGTATCATTACCATAATGTCACATAGGAAGAGCCATTTTAACACTAAAAATTTAGGTAGGGCACAGTTTTAAAGGGCAGTCCTTGAAATTGGATAGTTTTAGCTTCATGAAGAACTCTCCATGTGGTTATTTTCCGTATTTCCCACAAATCAGTGGAAACTCACAGATCCTCATGGGTCTAACTCTTGAGTATTATCTGAATAGCGGAGAAAGCTTGGACTTTGGAGTCAGGTAGTGGCTTACATCCAAATTTCTCTACCTATAGGTTATGACAAACTGGATTCTCTAAACCTCAGTTTCTTCACAGGTTAACATCAACAATCTCTTGGAGAGGCAGTGTGGCATGATCAGGCATGGGAGTCCAGCACATAAGGCTTTGAATCCTTACTGTGACACTAGTGCCCCTAAGCCTTTGGGCAAGTGAATTAACTTCTGGAATACTCAGGCCACTCATCTGCAAAATGCAGATGGTAATAATAATGCTTTCATGATGGGGAGGATGGAGATAAACACTCTGTTCAGGTCCTAACAGATAGTAAGTGCTCAGTAAATGGTGGAGGGTATTATTATTATTATTATTACTACTGTTTTTGTCAGGAAAAATGAGGTAATATTTTAAAAGTGCCTACTGACAAGTACATAATTAGTAGTCATTAAATAGTAGTTTCCTTCTTACACAGAAATCTAAAATTCAATATACAAGAAGGAATGCGTGAGATTAATGGCAGCTCACGTTTTCACAGCATTTCCTCTGTGCTCCAGAAGGCATCATTCTAAGTGTACTGATTTATGTTTTATAGGACACTGAGCCTTTTACTGTCCCCATTTGATTGATAAGGAAACTGAGGCACAGAGACGCAACTAAGTGTCACAGCCAGGACTGGCATCCAACTTTACCTAAGTAATTCCTAGTGTTGCCAAGTACAGCAGAAGGGCACAGGAAGGTGCTGGGGAGCTCTTGCTGATAGGATTTCAGCTAATCCAGGGGCTCAGGTGGGGGAGGAGTTAGGGGGGGACTCACTCAGGCAAAGGCTGTCTTTTTCTAGTGTATCCAGGAGAGGAGCAGGAGTCCAAGGACCCAAATCAGCAGGAGACAATCAGTGTCTGACAGGCATCTTTAAAAAATCACTGAATTTGACTACCTTTAGGCTGAGGGGCTCTCTCAAGCCTGTTGTCCCATACCATACCCAGTCCACTTTATCCACCCTTCCCCACAAACGTGCTCTTCCTCCCAGCTTTCTTTTCTCAGAAACAGCACCCACCATGCAGCCAGTCAGCTGCCTCGATGCATGGAACTCAGTCTTGGTCCCTCTCCTCCTCCATCAACTTTCATCTCAGTTACTCTCACAACGTTTGAACTCTTGCTGCCTTCAGCTTTGACATTTTCTAAGGGATTTTTCACAGGGCATTCAGAAGGTGTCTTTTCAAATGGCTCATCTCATCATCATCTCCTGTTAAAAACCAGTCCAAAGGTTTCCCTTGGTCCACGAGGCTTTCCTCCACCCAGCCTCTGTCCACTTCGTGGCTTTCGCCTCCTGCCACTCGGCCTGAATGGCCACAGCTCTGTCTCTGGTATTAGACCGGGGTGCAGAGTCAGGTGTCTACAGGTGATGGGGATGCAGGAAGCAGGCTGGGGTGGGGGAATGCTGGAAAAGTAGGGACAGAAATAAACTGGAAGTGCATAAATGATTTTTGGGCTGGCTTGGCATGCTGGTCTGTTTTCAGGAAAAAAGCGAAACCAGGATTTTTATGTGAATATCTCCTGATTTATAAAATCAAACATCTTAAGAACGCATCATAGAGGGGAAGTAAGATCTGGATCGGACTCTGACAGCCAGTTTGTGACCTCTGCATCAGACTGAATGTGCTGTACTCCTTAATGAAAGGGGGCTTATTTATCTTTACGTTCCTAGAGCCTGACACATCGCAGGTTCTCAGGAAATGTGCACTGAATAATGAGAGTCCTGGCACACCTAGATTTTTTTATAGGGAAAATCTGGTGTTAACAATAGCTACATTTACTGAGCCCTTACTGCATGCTAAGTACTGTGCTAAGCATTTCATGTATAAAATCATACTCTATCCTCATAACAGAGAGGTGGGGACATCCCCCTCCTCCTCCATTTTTAGATGAAGAATGCAGACAGACCGGATAAGGCACTTTTGCTAGTGAACAGCAGAGGTGAAATCTAAGTTTGTTCAGATTTCAGAGCCCAGGATTTGTATCTGATAGTCTTTTTCATCTGAGAAAGCAAGTACTATCAGGCCATTTGGAGACATGGGTAGTATCTGTAACACTCAACACTGATTTTTCAATAGGTATGTTTGAAAATTCTGTATGGATCAAGCATAGCAAGTGGAGAGTAAAAAGTGTGCCTAAAATGTTGCTATTATAGCTGGTGGAGACCGAAATGGTAGAACGCACAGCCTGTTACAGCGTGAATTTCCATGTCACAGCTCACTGAGGTTAGTGGTAGTTAATTCAGAAACGACTCATGCTTCTTCAGGCATCTTGCTACCCCATACATTCCAAAATCTCCACAAAGAACCCATAGGTTGAATGCCACCCTGAGCTGACTGAAATACTCTCATTTTTCTGTTCTTGCCCTAAGGATCAGAAATATTTCACAATGAAAGACAACAGTAAAAACACATCGCAGACAGTTGGAAAAATCTAAACATTGTGAAAATTTTTGAAAAGTCTAATATGTTATTTTAGACGCCACTGTCTCAGATCTGTGATGACAAGGATCATTGGACACACAGACACATAGACTGTATTGTTGCGAAGCAGTTTCATAAATTGGGGGAAGAACGCTGAGCACATCTGTTGGGGGCATTTCCTCGCAGGTTTATCTTGGGCTGCTGGCCAAATCCTGGGATGATGCTGGTTCTCAAGACCCAGATGGTACAACAGTTGCAGCTCTAAACCTGCATTTAGAGGAAGGTTTTAAAGAACACATATTGCAGAAGGTTTGCATACCAAGGGCAAGAAAGGTAAATTCCTTTACTGGCAACTTTCTGTGGAACTTGTATTTCCTTGCTGTGTATTAAAATCTTTGCACAGAATATGAGAATATATAGCTGTTGCCATCTCTTGTGGATGGCCATGGCTACAGTGAACTTCCAGCTGGTCAGGCAACATCCAGCCTGGCCCCTGTCCAAGCGAATCACCACATCACAGCTCCAGTGCAGAGTCACTGTCTAGAGTCCCACAGGGCTTCCCATTGCCTTCAGCACAGAGATCACCTGGTTAACATGGCTGGGCTCCAGTTTGGTGTCCAGCTCACCAGTGCTGGGAACCATGCACTCTCCCACCTTCAGGTCACCTGACTCCCCAAGGCTCACGCATCACCTAGCACCCTTCCTTCTTTCTTGTTTGCCACATTCCCAGTCGCGTCAGCTTCTCCTTCCCATCTCAGTTCACTTCCCTGGGAAAGCACTCCCCTGACTACATCAAATCCCCCTCTTATATGCTCCCTTAAAACCAAGCACCTCTGGTTCTTAGCTCTGATCAAAGTTGAGACTTCAGTCTATTTGTGACATTATGTTCATCTCCCATGAAGACTGTAAATAACACAGGAAGAGAGACTTTGTTTACCTTCGATGGCATCTTCCCAGGCTCTAGCACAGAAGGCAGGGACAGGCAGAGTGTAAGAATTTATAAGACTGAAAAAGAATCTGGGCCTTTTCTACCAGGGATTATTGAACACCGGCAAATTATCCCAAAAGGTGGAAAGACTATACACTAAAATTTCCATGCATAGAATCATGTTGTATAACAGATTCACAGAATTTCTAGAGGTCATCTCAACACTGCTCATTTGATTGCACTTTGTGGATCATCTATAGTCTTACTTCTCCGCTTTCTTCTCTTGCTCTTGTTTTTTTAAAAAATATCTTTATTGAGATATAATTAACATACCACAAAATGCCCCCATCTCAAGTTTACAATACAATGGTTTTCACATTCAGAGTTGTACAAATATCATCACAATCTAAGTTTAGAACTTTTTCATAACCTCAAAAAGAAATCCTATACCATTAGGGTCACTCCCATTCCCCGCCCATACCCCCAGCCATAGGCAACCACTCATTTATTTTCTGTCTCTATAGGTATGCCTCCTCTTGACACTTCATACACACAGTATGTGGTTGTAGCATCATGTATCAGTATCAGTACTTCATTATCTTTTATTCCTTTGAATAATGGACCACATTTTATTTATTTATACATTCATCAGTTGGTGGACATGTAGGCTGTTTCCATTTTGGGGCTATTATGAATAATGCTGTTATGAACAGCGGTGTACAAGTTTTTGTGCAGGTATGTTTTCATTCCTCTTGGGTGTATACCTAGGAATGAAATTATGATACAATATAATTATGCTTAATATTGTGAAGAACTGCCAACTATTTTCGCAACTGGCGATACTACTTTATATTCCCACTAGCAACGTATGAGAGTTCCAACCGCTCCACATCCTTGCAGCACTTGCTATTTTCTGTCTTTTTGATTATGGTCCTTCTAGTAGGTGTAAAGTGGTATTGCATTGTGGTTTTGATGTGCATTTAATTCCCTGATGGTTAATGAGGTTGGGCATCTTTTCACGTGCTTATTGGCCATTTGTGTATCTTTAGAGAAATGCCTATTCAGATCCTTATCCACGTTTTAATTATTTGTCTTTTTATTATTTTGTTGTAAGCTAGTTACTTTAAAATGATTTTACTGGCTATTAATATCTGTAACAGCATGGAGAAGGAGACAAGAACAAAAGAAAAAGTAAACTGGTTTTACATCAAAGCAGGAAATTATGGTATTTGACAGGGTTAGAGGACCCCAAGGTGGTAGCAAGAACAGAGGTTAGCTCTTAGAAGAAAACAGTACTATCTCTTTCTTTCCTTCCCTCGTTCCTTCGTTCCCACTAGCCACTGAGCTTCTAAAGACAGCAAGCTGATGTGAACACGTGTCCTCAAACATCTCAAGCTCTTTAAGAAGCGCTAGTAGCTCTGCTCATCACTGAATCTTCTGCACACAGCAAGACATACTCAATTAATATTTGTTGCGTGAACAAATAGACCACACAGTGATATTTTTTGATATTCCAGAAAGGCTGTCTATGTGAACTATACAACAAGGACAAGATGGGCTTTTGGGGCAAAAAGAACTGGGTTTGAATCCCAGCCGTACCACCGGCCTTAGGAACATACTTGCCGCCTCTCAGCCTCAGTACCATGTCAGTAAAGTAGGGCCAATAATATGTGCAGCATTGGGTTAAATAAGATAACCAGTATGAAAATGACTAACAGGTCAGCTTCTCAAAAAACTTTAGTTTCCTTCATTTTATGACACATCTGTTTGGAGGTCTGTATAAAGTTACAGAGACTTGTCTTTTACTTGCCAAAGTAAAAGGTGAATTTCTGTATCTTTATCTGTTTATCTGTTTCTATGTTCCAATTTTCTTTGTAGAAGTACAAGATTTAGACAAAAGGGAATGAAAATCATGAAGTTCAGATGTGAATGTAACTTTCTTATTGTCCTTTGACTTCAGTTTGGTTTTACGTCTGTATCTCTCTAAAAGGCAGCAGTGCGTAGAGGTTTGGAGACTAGCTTCCAGCTTCAGTGCATGGACCTGGATCTAGGCTTCACTGGGTGATTATTTATTTATGTGCTTATTTAAGATTTATTTATTTATTTGAGGAGGGGAGGGGCAGAGGGAGAGAATTTTTAAACAGACTTCCCGCTAAGCATGGAGCCCCCGACCCAGAGCTTGATCCCAGGACCCTGAGATTATGACCTGAGCCAAAACTAAGAGTCGGATGCTCAACTGACTGAGCCACCCAGGTGCCCCCCACTGAGTGATTATTTAATGTCTCAGTGCTTCTGTTTCCTCATCTCTTAAATGGGGATAATACTAGGACTAACCTCATAGGACTGTTATGTAAATGAGCTAAGAATAGTATCTAGCACATAGGCATTCAATAAATACTGCCTATTATGATCAGCATTTGTATTTTTCAGTTTGAAAAATTCACTTCGGTTTTCTAAGTACACTGTAATGCTCTGCTCACAACAGCTAATCCTTATGTGGCTAACACTAAATGTTTTAATCAGAGTAAGAGCATCATCATTATTAACAACAACTCACCCTTGTACAGAGATTCCAGTGCACTTTGGCATGGTTCTGCATAGTACTGTATAGCTGGCCCCTCCTCAGTTCTCACAACTGTGGCTTCTTTCTCCTATTTTATAGATGTAGAAACTGAGGCAGAGAAAGGTTACATACCTAAGATTATATTGCTAGTCAATGGTAGAGTCAGGATTTGAATCCAAGTAGTCTGGCTCCAATGTATGTACTCTTGATAATTTATACTGCCTCAAAAGAGCACATTGTATTAACGCAGATATTCTCAACATGTTAAAAACATAGATTGAAGGGCACCTGGGAGGCTCAGTCGGTTGAGCATCTGCCTTTGGCTCAGGTCATGATCCCAGGGTCCTGGGATCAAGTCCTACATTGGGCTCCTTGCTCAGCGGGGAGTTTGCTTCTCCCTCTCCATCTGCCTCTCCCCCTGTCTTATGCTCTCTCTCTCTCTCTCTCACTCTCTCTCAAATAAGTAAATGAAATCTTTAAAAAGCAAACAAAAAACATAGCTTGATATCCAAAAGATTAAGAAAATTACTTTAGGGATCCATGACCTTCTATGTCAAGATACCAGAGAGTCAAAGACCCTTCAGGATAAGCCCCAGCTCTTCCAATTTCCTGTTTTGTGATCTTTCACGAAGCAGATTAAGGTCTTATCTGTAAGTATGGGATAAATAATTCCTGCCCTACTTTTTACATAGGGTTATTTTGGGGAATAAAATTGAATAAGATCACGAAGTATCATTTTACAAAAAGTTTAGATATTAAAAAATTAAGCTAATGAGATGACACTGTTTTGCAAATTGCAAAGCTCTGTGCAGATAGCTTTTTAAAAGTTTCTTTCAAAAGGCTTAAAAAATAGTCTTAACAGGCTCTCACCTAGACTTCTGAAATAGATTCCAGACACTTCCCTGCCTCCAGTCTCTCACAATTGAGATCTGTTTCACAAACCATCATCTGATCAGTTGTCTAAAAACAAGTTATTCTCCCTTTAAAAATATTTTATAGAGAAATCCAATACCTATTGAAGTTATTATAAACCCCTTGGCTGTTAATCTGAGGACTACTGAGATATGGACCAAAGCTAACCACAACTGAACAGTGGAAACAGTCCTGCAACATGCTGACCCATGGCTTAATCTTAGCTCTGAAAACAGGTAGTCTTGAAGAATTTAATAGCTCTCTGAAGTACAGTTTTTCATAGGTAGCACCTTGTGTCTACCAGGTATCCATGTAGCTACTGAGATACTGATTGAGCACTGGGCACATAAAGATGAATTCAAAGCATATTCTTTGAGTCTACTGTTCAAATTATATTGCCCATTGTTTCCCAAAAAGCCCAACACTTACTTGCTACTCTGTAATCCAGACTGGTAAACCTCCTATCTAGGCCAACCTCACCAGTTAATTGTCTTCTCATCTTTAAAGGTTTACCTTAAAGGCCATGATTCTAAGAAACCTTCCTTAATCCCTGAATGAGATGGTCTTCCTTCCACTTTTGAACACATGCAACATAGTGTTTTTTTTCTCTAATATACTTCTGCATGTATGATTTTCCAGATACAAGTTCTATTATCCTCACTGGTTCTAGAGGTTCAACTGCTGAAGAGCAAGGCTGGTGTTTCTCCTGGTCACTCCAGCAGGGGCCAGCATAGTGCTGGATAAGACACTTTTAGAGGGTTAGGGCTTAGTGTTTCCAACAGTCTTGACATAAACAGGAAAGAGTCAAGACCCATACAGATCACATGCCATCCTCTGACAAGAAGCATTGGGCAGGGCGCCTGGGTGGCTCAGTCGTTAAGCGTCTGGCTTCGGCTCAGGTCATGGTCCCAGGGTCCTGGGATCGAGCCTCACATCGGGGTCCCTGCTCAGCGGGAAGCCTGCTTCTCCCTCTCCCACTCCCCCTGCTTGTGTTCCCTCTCTTGCTATGTCTCTCCCTGTCAAATAAATAAACAAAATCTTAAAAAAAAAAAAGATGCATTGGGCAGCAATCCTAGGATGGTGTAGCAACTCTTGCACCAATCTTATAATAGAAATAACCATGATAACTAGTGACAATTAAGTTATTAATACTTTATAACAAGATAACGTTAGGTTGCACCATATGAAATTCTTACCTACAAAAATAGCAAGTTTTTATGATCCAAACTAATATTTTGCTAATTTGTTATCTATCCTCCTCCCCCTACTCAACCTGAATAGACTCCCCATGAGAGCAGGCATAACCGCTCCAAAATTATTTATTTATCCGGGGGGGGGAGGGGGGGATGGGCAGAGGGAAGAGCGAGTCTCAGCGCAGAGCCCGATGTGGGGCTCTGTGGGGCTTGAGCTCCCAACCCTGAGATCATGACCTTGGCCCAAATCAAGAGTCAGACGCTTAACCAATCGTGCCACCCAGGTGCGCTGAGAGCAGGCATTTTTCTACATTTTGTTCTCTGTTGTATCTCTAGTGCCTGGGACATAGTGGCATTCAGCAAGTATTTGCTGAATTAATGAATGAACCTGCTAAACACCAACTATTTGCCTTATACTCTACTACATGATTTATACCTTATAACCTGTTTGTTTCTTCCTAACATCCTGATTACTATTCATCAGGTGAGAAAACTGCGGTTGGTGAGGTCAAGTAACTCGTCCAAGACACTCTTGACTAATATTTTATGGTAGGGCATTTGTATTTACGCTATAAAAGTTGTTTAAATTTAGGCTATCTTTCCTCCCTCAACTAGACCACACACAGATTCTACTGGAAACAGTGAGAAAGAATTGTAATACTAAAAAGACAGGGAGGTGAGGAGGGGAGGGAAATAGAAAGAGGGAGCAGTAAGTGGGTATGGAGAAGGCTTCCATCTTGGTGAAATGCAGTATAAAACAGTATCTAAAAATTGCCCTCAGCCCTTCAAGTCCTCTGCTTGAGGGTGGGACCCTTTAGTTGTCTTGACACTTGGAGCCCCATCACTGGCATTACTTTCTCGGGAACAGCAAGTGGATAATGGATGGCGGTTGCCTATAGCCTACAAGGGAATCTCTTTGGACTACCAGACTCTTCTGGCAAGCAGGAAGTGTTCTCACCCTTTTTACCATTGCCTCTGTGGATTGCATTGGAGGCCCCTACTTACAAAAGCCCTGTTGCTTTACAAGACTTTTCCCTATCTATGGAGATACAGTGCCCCCCAAAACCCACGTTAATAGTATTTTTAAATGAATTTTGAGTTCACACTTTGTTGATGTTACTCACTCCCCTTCCAGTGCAAATATGCTGTTTGTCTTTTAGAAAGGGAACAGCGTAAACTTGGAACATCTTGTTCAAGAACACTGGTTACAATCTGTTAGTCCCAGTGTTCTTGAGGCCAGGGTTCTTGGGCCCCATTTACAATTTGCCCAGGAGTAGCCCATTGTCAGTTCCACTTTTGCTGAAATGTCCTTTTCCTTCAGCCTGAAAGAATCAGTTTCTTTTCTAGGACACAGAATCTAAGACAGTCCCAATATACATTTTCTAAAAGTTGAAAGAAGACAAATGATTTCTCTAACTCTCTGAAGTAAAATGAACAACTCTGTGCTGCCACAAAATCAGGGTGACCCTCCCAAGTGATAATTCTTTGAGATTTCTAAGATATTTTGAAATGGAGAGAAAAAGCCTACATTTCTTTCTAGAACTTGTAGTCTAACCCTGTAAGTACAAGGCTGCAAAACAAAAAAAGATGGACTGTGAATGTAAGCACAGGAGTCAGACTGAATGGAGGTGAATCTCCAGGTCTACTACATTCTAGTGAGTGGCCTCTGGTAATTTAGTGAACATCATCAGCCTTTGGTTTCTTTGTGTGTAAAAGCAGGGTATTACCACCTACACTATAAGGATGAGGAAATTAACATAGCATGCAGCACAGTACCCAGTACCCAGTAAAAGTTCAATAAATATGAAATAAAATATCAGGCATTAAAATATATAAGGAGGGAGCGTTCTCTAAAACTGACTCTCTTTGGGGCAACTAGCTGGATCAGTTGGAAGAATATGTGACTCCTGATCTCTGAGTTGTGAGTTCGAACCCCATGCTGGATGTAGAGGTTACTAAATAATAATAATAATAATAATAATAATAATAACAAATAAATAAATAATAATAAAAAACTTAAACAAACAAACCTGACTCTCTTCTAATGCTCCAGGCCCTGGGTGAGTTTAACCACCTTTTACTATGAATCAATGGAATACATTTAACATCTTTTTCTGTGCCTTTAGGGACTAATTTAAGATAGCCCTAGCCTTAAAGAAGGCCAATATTAAACAAGATTAAAAGAGAAGTTACTTCTTCGGGCTCCCTGCTCAGCAGGGAGTCTGCTTCTCCCTCTGACCCTCTTCCCTCTCATGCTCTCTGTCTCTCATTCTCTCTCTCTCAAATAAATAAAATCTTTAAAAAAAAAAATATTAAAAAAAAAAAAAAAACGAGAAGTTACTTCTTTTGTCCCAGACAGCACAATTCAAGTGTGAAGACAATAGGAGAATATGCTATTCGTTGGAATTAATGGATCACTCCATATGGAAAAGCTTCTACTAGCTCAGAGATCAAGATTCCTAGAGAAGTAAACACAACACAAATTGATCCTTTCCATGGTGGTACAAAATATAGATCATATACCTTTAAAAAAGAACATTGGATGAAAAACACCCAGGATTCTTACCAGTTTGGAGCTTTCATTTTCAGGCAACTGTTTAATACCAACTTCGAGACTGCCATCTTCCTCACTGCTAACAGGTTCAGTACCACTCTGACCCTATGGGACATTAAGAAGAAAATGGTAAAGATGTTATTCTTCACTCACACTGCCCAGAACTATATAGATACTCAACCACAATAGCTTGCTTTATCATTGTTGTAGATACTGTTTCCTCTCTAGTGGCCATTCCTATTCTCCTCCTTTCCACTAGAAGGTCATCCCCACAACCTCTGCCCCTACCCACCACCCCCTGGATCTGTCCCTGCTGCTTACAGATATGCCTTAGAAAAAGCTGATCCCTATTCTCTGTTCCAAAGTTGGGCCTGATTGTCTTATGGTTAATCCCAATCTTTTTGCCAATGACTTTGCCAGGAGTGGATATGCGATCCAGTTCTGCTCAATGAGACACAAAGAGACTTCTAGAAAAGTTCTTCCTTGGTCTTCTTCTTCTTCTTCTTCTTAAGATTTTTATTTTTTAAGTAATCTCTATACCCAAGGTGGGGCTTGAACTCACAATCCCTAGATCAAGAGTTGCATGCTCCAGACTGAGCCGGCCAGGTGTGCCAGTTCCTCCTTGGTCTTAAAAGAACCACAAGAAGATCCCCTACCTCCCACATGAGCAAAGTTGGAGATGGAAAAAGTGGACTCTGATGGCTAAAGTGGGCCATTGCATCAACCTGACCTGAAGTACAGTCTTATTCTTAGCAGCCTTCACATGAGAGCTCATAAATTTATTGTTTCAGCCAGTTAGTTCTTCTGTTCCCTCTAGCCAAAGCTTTCTGAGATGTTTGTTTATCTTCTGTGCAAGATTAAACTACTTGAGCTAAGAGACTGTATTTATCCTGTTTCTCTCTCAAACTCAAGTACCTAACACTGTGTCTGGTACATGGAAAACACTGGACCAATCTTGGTTGAACCAATGAATGGAACAGTTGTTTTCTTGATGGGTTTTTTTCTGCAGAATTCTAAAAATATTTATTCAATATAAATGAGACATAAGAATTAGCCCCATCAGAATTCCTGAACAGGGGCTCCTGGGTGGCCCGGTTGGATAAGTGTCCATGATTTCAGAGTGCTGGGGTCAAGCCCGTGCTCAGTGGGGAGTCTGCTTGCCATCCTCTCCGTGTCCTTCCCTCAGCTTGGATGTGTGCGTTCTCTCAAATAAGTAAATAAATAAAATTCCAAAACACATTCAGTATCTCAGTTGAATTGTAACGTATTAAATGTTATACTTAATTAACCAGAAGTCTGTTTACTTTCTGAGGCCACATGGGGGGAGGGGGAGTAAGGATGATACATGGAGTGTTTACATTCTATTTATTTGGATTTTTATATTAAAACACCACCATTTTGGGATTACTACAAATCTGGTGGGACTGTTTGGAGAGAAAATAGTTTAGATTTTGGGACATTCAACCTCAACTAACTCAAAGTAGTACAAACTGAAGTAAAGATATAGTGTTCTTTCATCTATCGAATGGACAAGAGAATGGACAGAAGATTCAGTACTGATAACGTAGAGAAAGAGGAATTTTTACATGCCACTGAAAGAATATAGGTTTGAACAATTTTCAGAAAAAAGATACAAAATATAAACATATACAAATACGCATGCAGGAAAATATTTGTCAGGGTAGAGGAGAAATTTTTTAAATTGCTTACTTCTGGGAAATAGGATTAAAGAATGGAGAACTGTTGCATTAGTTATTTTTATACTGTTTGAATTACAGAAGAATTCACATGTATTACTGCAAGTTTAAGAAATAAAGGGGAGCTATGAGAAATATCTAAAAGAAAACCAAATCTAACAAAGAAAGTAGCATAGGGGTACCTGGCTGGCTCAGTTAGAAGAGCATGCAACCCTTGATCTCGGAGTCATGAGTTCGAGCCCCACACTGGGTGTAAAGATTACTAAAACAAACAAACAAACAAACCCAAAACCCCCAAAAAACCAAAATCAAAACAAAAAACCTAAGGAAAAAAAAAAGAATGGATATTAAATTGGTCAGATCCAGGTTCAAATCTCAACTTGCAAATTAGAACTACATGACTTTCAGCAAGGTTCTTTCTGAGTACTTATTTTTAAAGCACAGATAAAAGTACCAGATTAAAACAGTACCCCATCAGGTTGCCTTGAAGATTAATACATTAACATGCAAAATGTCTATTAGCACAACACCAGGTGCAGTTAATTTGTTTCCAGCTTTTTGTTGAGACAGGTTCTTAATCCATCCCGTTCCGTGTAGTCTTCCTAACAACCCTGTATGAGTATGTACCAGTATCATTCCAATTCATGGATAGGAAGATGATACATTTTTTTAAAAGATTTTATTTATTTGATAGAGAGATACACAGAGAGAGGGGAACACAAGCAGGGGGAGTGGAAGAAGGAGAAGCAGGCTTCCCGCGGAGCAGGGAGCCCGATGCGGGGCTCGATCCCAGGACCCTGGGATCAGAACCTGAGCTGAAGGCAGACGCTTAACCATCTGAGCCACCCAGGCACCCCCTTAATAAACATTTTTAATGATACATTTTAAATGAACTTGCCTAGCTAGTGAGAGGCGAACCCAGGATTCAAAGCTAGGTAAGACTGACATCAAAGGTCCCATTCTTGTTAACTATGCTCTAGGCCCTAAGTAAATGATTCTCTTGTTTCTTTTCTCTCTTTATTCCTTGTTAGCACTGAGTGTTGATAACTAATCTTATAGAAAACAGGATTCACAATCTTTAAAAAAAAATCATCATTAATTTTTAAACAGTGTTTTAGCATTTGTTAACCAGAAATTTTCATTAGGTACAGTATCTTCCTCTCAGTGAATTTTGGGTAACCAAGAAGTCACCATATAAAATAAACATGCCCAAGTTAAGCTTGAGAATATATAGATTTTCAGCATTTTAGACAGCGGGTAAATTACAGAGACAGAAAAATTCAGAAGAAACAAATTATACTTTTTAATTTTTAAAGATTTTATTTATTTATTTCATAGAGAGTGAGAGAGAGCACAAGCAGAGGGAGCAGCAGAGGGAGAGGGAGAAGCAGAGAGTCCAACATGGGGCTCGATCCTGGGACTCTAGGATCATGACCTGAGACGAATAACCGCCTGAGCTACTCAGGTGGCTTTTAAAAACCAGTACTTATTCTATGGGAAACCTTTAATGTCCCAAATATTTCGTGTGTCTGCTTCTGTTAGCTGGGGTGAGCCCCAAAGAGGTCCTGGTTTGGGGGGGCTATACTATCCCATCGAGGCTTCAGGCTTCAAGGGAGTCAGTGTTTGTAACTGCAGCACATTCAATTATAGAACAAACACACAGGGAGCTCCTCTGATCCCAAATGACAGGAGCTTTTCACCAGGACGGTGGTCGGCTGATGTCATTCATCTAATTATGCACATATCTTCCTGGGGAAAGCAAAGTGCTATGTAAATAAGTCAGAGGAATCTTACATTTCTCAGCAATGTGAGTATAGAAGTGTTTTCTTGTTCTTTATAAAATGAATCCTGAAGTCGGGGAGAAACCAGTTGTTGGATGCTTCAACTTTGAAAACGTAAGAAAACATGGGCAAGGCAGCTGAGGTTGCAAATGGGCTGTAGATCTTTTAAGATTTGAGTAAAAACAAAAAAGAATACCCTTTACATCTATACCTACAGAATTATCACACAAAGCCGAGTCTCAAATGTCACTTACTCCATAAATCCTTTCCTTCTTAGCTAGAAGACATCTCTTCTCCCTCTAACCTCACTTAACGTTTTACCTGAACTTCCTATGTCACTTACCATCTCCTTTGCATCCTAATTACGTATGTACGGCATTGATCTTCCCAATGAGGCTGAAAGATCCTTGAATCCAACATCTGTGCCTCATTCATTTCCTTTGATTTCCTTTGTCTGATCCTTCTTTATATTCATCCTGGGTCTCTCTCATTTCAAAGTCAATGCTCTTTATAACTCTACTATGAACAGCTTCTAAAGCTTTTCCTCTGTTTTTAGTTACTGGGTTAGTTTGAGACGGTTCCAGAGAGGAGGGTTTAAAGTCAAAATCTAGATGGAGAGGAGTCAGGTAAAAAAGGAAGTTGGAGTTGAGAGAGGTTAGCAATAAAGCATGCGCTTTCCTAGGAGAGCTACCGCTTATAGAAGGCTTTTCATGCTTAAATGAGGCACAGAATGAAACAATGTGGGGTTCTGTTCTGAGAACAGAATGGCTCACATGTGTTAGGCAACCTTGAAAATACCCCGCTGACCAGGAGCTTAGAAATGGGGAATCTGTCAGGGATAGGAAGAGGAAAATAGGTCAGCAAGCATGACTTCCAAAGCACAGTTGTATCACGGTGGTTTGAAGACCATCTGGTTGATGGATGGTGGCCCAGTGACACCCAAGATGATTCAGCTAATTTGGGTAGCTGGGTGTTCCCTTCCTTTCTTGCTGATCCTCAAACCACCTGTCCAAAGCTGCCTGTGCAGGCAAGGCTGCTCAAGGGCAATGACCTTTCCCCACAAAGACCATAGATAGTAGCTTCTGTGGTGAATTATGTTTTTAAGATGAATAAAAAGAAAAGCAAGACTTGTGACTGTATGCCTAACACAGCCTTTAGCAAAAAAAAAAAAAAGGCAAGAAATGCTTTTCAATCCTCAGAGAAGTCCCCTCCAAACCTTCAAATTCCCTCCCCTGGGCTCCTTAAAAATCTACATAAAGTGATGATACTTTTTATTTTTATACTACTTAATTTTTCATACCTACTACTTACCTATAGTTTTCCCCAACTAGACAGTGGGAGAACCTTGAACACAGGAATTTATGCTTGTTTGTTTTTTTTTAAGATTTTATTTATTTGACAGAGAGAGAGAGAGGGAGAGAGCCAGAGAGCACAAGCAAGGGGAAGAGCAGAGGGAACGGGAAAAGCAGGCTCCCCGTTGAGCAGGAATTTATGTTTTTATTTGAAAGCAGGTTATCTATCGGGGCGCCTGGGTGGCTCAGTCGGTTAAGCATCTGACTCTTGGTTTCGGCTCAGGTCACGATCTCAGGGTCCTAGGAACGAGCCCCACAGTGGGCTCTGTGCTCAGTGGGGAGTCTGCTTCTCCCTCTCCCTCTGCGCCCGTCCCCGCACTTGCACTCACTCTTGCTCTCTCTCAAAATAAATAAATAAATCTTTAAAAAAAAAGAAAGAAAGCAGATTATCAATAAAAGCTAAATTAGTTAAGGATGTTACTGCGGACTGGAAGAGCCACACTTCTGATCAGTTAAATGTTCCATAGTGTTGTTCCCTACCCTCTTTCCTCATTTAACATGATGAAACAGGGGCGCCTGGGTGGCTCAGTTGGTTAAGCATCTGCCTTCGGCTCAGGTCATGATCCCAGCATCTGGCTCTCTGCTCAGCAGGGAGTCTGCTTCTCCCTCTCCCTCTGCTCCTCCTCCTGCTCCTCCTGCCCCTTCTCTCTCACTCTTGCTCACTCTCTCTCCCAAATAATCTTAAAAAACAAAAAACAAAAAAAAAAACCATGATGAAACAGTATATTAGTATATATGACTATTTTCCTTTTAAGGTTTTACTAAGCAAATTAAAAAAAAAAAACAACAGCAACTGTACCTCCTTGGTACAATTGAAAAAAAATTTTAATAAAAAACTTGTATTGGTTTAAATTTTATCATCCCCGTATTTCCCAAACCCAGTGCTTTCTTCCAAAAAACCACAGGATGATTTATTCATCTCATTACCAGCCTAAATTCACAAATATTTCTTTCTGCAAAGTCATGTTGACTGGATGTGACAAATTGAATTTCTTTCTTCTACCCCCATAACGAGCATATTTTCTAGGCTACTCAGAATTCCAGGAAGGCAGTGCACAATTAAAGGTAAAATGGGAATTATGCTAATGGCACTCCCTGGGTAATCAACCTGTCCATCCTTTAGGAGGCCTGCCTCATCTCACTTAGTATTCAAAAAAGTACTTCTGAGAAAAAGAAAAAATGAAGTCGCTTGCTTCTTTAAAGATATTCTAAAAAGATGCATCCTGCCTTGTTGAGGAATGGAATAAATATCTTGCAACCCAAGTATACTTGAGCCTTGAGCACCTCTTACAAGACCACAGCAGCGGCTTCCTAATTGGGTTTCCTTCTCCGACACATCCCTGACGTTGCTATTAGACGAAGCTACCTAAAGTAGGGCACTGATCGGACCATTTCATTGCTCATTTGACCTCAATTAATTTTTCAAACCTCATCTTCCATTACTCCCTTTTACATACCCTTCGATTCTTCTCCCCATTCCACATCCTGATTTTTCTTATTTCCGTTTTTGTTTGTACTCTTCCCACATTCTTATCTAACCATAGTCTGATTTTAAAATCCAATCGACCCATCAGAAATAGCTGTTCTCTTACCAGGAAATAATATTCATCTTCTCTGAACTCCTCCTAAAGCTTTATCTCCTGGGACACCTCGTTTTAGTAATATACATGTCTTATATTCCTTATAAGACTAGAAGTTCTTTGAGGTAAGAGACTATGTATGTGATCTACAAAGTGGGTATTTGATAAATAGCAGAATAAATTAAATCAGTAAGAAGTGTCCAACATTGAAATGAAGCATCCAGGACATAGCAGAAACGCTTAAATATGGTTCACTCCATTCACTGATTCAACAAATATTAAGCAAGTGCTATATGCTAGGCCCTGGGAATGCAGTGGTCAAGACAGTAAGCCCAGCCCACCAGAAGCCTGCAATTTAGTGTTCTGCATATAGTTGTACATTCTTCTTTTTTTTTAATGGAACCTTTTATTCTTGGTCAAATATTTCTTTAATTAACATATAATGTATTATTTGGTTCAGGGGTACAGGTCTGTGATTCATCAGTCTTTATATAATACCCAGTGCTCATTACAACACATACACCACCACCCCCCCAATGTCCATCACCCAGCTACACCCCCCATCACACCCTCCCCTTCAGGAATCCTGTTTGTTTCCTGAGATTAAGAGTCTCTCATGGTTTGTCTCCCTCTCTGGTTTTGGCTTGTTTCATTTTTTCCTCTCTTCCCCTATGACCCTCTGCCTTATTTCTTAAATTCCACGTATCAGTGAGATCATATGATAATTGTCTTTCTCTATAGTCGTACATTCTTAAAATGTTAAGATAGTGAGAGAACTACAAGCAACATAATCCTAGTTGAGAAACTTCTTTAGAAATGGGTCCTTCTTTTCTATAAGGCCCAGGTGACATCACACAAAGGACAATTTTTATTTTTTAAATGAACCATGAATATTACTTAACTATGAAGGGAGTTAAGATTACTGAAGGGAATGATGTGGGATGAAGTTGGTCATAATAATATCTCACATTTGAACACATTATATTCCAGGTGTTAGGCATTATTTTATTCATTTTTTAAAAGATTTTATTTATTTATTTGAGAGAGAGAGAGAGAGAGAGAGAGAGGAGCAGGAGCGGAGGGGGGCAGAGGGAGAGGGAGAAGCAGACACCCCGCTGAGCAGGGAGCTGACATGGGGCTTGATCCCAGGACCCTGGAATTATGACCTGAGCTGAAGGCAGAGGCTTAACCAATGAGGCACTCAGGTGCCCCTATTTTATTCATTTTGAGTCATAAAACTTGGAGGAGTCTTTCACAAACAATTCTTCAAGGAATTATTAGTTGTGAATTAATAAAAAGGAAGTGGAAAGGCAACCCAAGTGTTAGAAACAATAGGAACAAAGACCTAAGTACTGGAGAGACCAAGATATGTGTGTGTTTGGGGGGGTGGGGATCAAGAGATAGATGGAGACTGTCTAGTGCTTTATTATGCATTAATGAGAAAAGAAAGCTGATTAGTTGAGGTTGGGGAGGTAAATACAAAGCCTTAATTCTAATCCTGAAACAAAGATCTGCTAGGCAAGAGGTACAAAAGGTGTTTTAGCAAGAGCACAGATAACAGTAATATAGTAAGAATTCCTGTGTTGTATGTAACTGTTGAAAATGGAAGATGCTGGAGGCTGGGAGTTTTGCGAGAGAGCTGTAATAATATAATCACAATTAAAATGAGTTCTTACTCTGTGCCAAGAATAATGCTAATCATTTTATAAACATGATTCAATTCTTCCAACAAATCCATAGAATTAATTATTATTATCAACCCTCCTTTAAATGTGAGGAAATGGAAGCTTATAGAGCTTAACTGGTTCAAGTTCACTCTGCTAGTAAATGGAAGAACAAATATTAGGACTCGGATCTGTCCGACTTCTAAGCTTATGTTCTCAATCACTGTACCAGCTGCCCCAGTATTATAATTACCAAGAATATAGCAACAGAAATGCTAATAACCCCTTATGTATGTATATAGCTACATGGATGATGAAATACTTTTACCTACATTTAGTGCTTGATCCTCATAACTACCTGCTGACACAGACAGGGGAGGTTATGAATGTGGCTTTACAGAAAAAGCAAGACTTGGAGAGGATCACTACCTTAACAAGGTCATGTGCTCAGCAGGTAACTGGCAGAGCTAAAACAAGAAGCCATGTCTTCAGACTTCTTGTTCAATGTTCTCTTAGCACTCTTGTTCACTCTGCTAGCACATGACTTCACGAAGTGATTTTGTTGTCTGCCATGTCCTTGATGTCTAAAACAGTACCTGACACATAGTAAGGGCTCAATAAATATTTGCTCAATAAGGGAATGAATATGAGATCCCATTCATATATAATAGTGCTATTCAATGTGGACTCTTATCAGGCCCAACATAATAATGCTATGGCTGTATCTATTTCGTTATAATTTAAATGGGCTAGTGCTTTCAGCAATATGTCACATATGAGTTATGCTTAAGTACTTACTAGAAATGGCTGAGGAGGGAAAAGGCCTCGTGAGAGGGTCACAGAGGCGAGTGCAAAGGGATAAGGAAGTGGACATTGGACCAGAGCATACCAGACTACCACCCTGAGGAGGGGTATCACCCCTCATTTGGTGGCAGTTGTTGGAGACTGGCAGTCCAGAGGAAACCTAAAAAACCCTCTTTATAATTCAATTCACATATTCAATTGTAATTTAAAAAGATTTATTTTTTACAGGTGACTGAATGATTAGAACCCATTTCTGTGGTTAGCACAATTCAAAATATGAAAACAAAAAAAAGTTAAAACAGTAGCTAATATTGTATAATCTACTTTAAAAATTGAGTTAAATATACTTAAATAATTGAAGAAATAAAGTTTACATTTATTAAGCATTTATTTTGCACTGTGAGCTGTATTAAATGCTTTATATATATTACTTCGTTTGCTCTTTACAAGTCTGTGAGTATGTGGTGGTGACACCCGTAGGTGCAGATGAAGCTGGTGCTGAATAACATACCTACTACCTCTGGGCATATGGACATACTATTTAGCCTCCTTAGACCCAGTCTCTTCTTCTGCAATGTAATATAGTAATAATATTACTATATTATTATATAGTAATAATATATAATACTGTCTCTCAAAGGCCTGGATGTAAGTGGGACATGAGACCACATTCTGAAGGCCTCTAAGACAGTGTTCGACATAGTAGAATCAAGATTCAATCATCCCCTTAAAATTCAGTTTCAAGAGGATATTTTGATGGGAATATTCATAACTACTAACAATACTATAGAAAAAATTATTCTAAAATGATTCCTCTTATTCTCCCCAGTCCCTCCAAAAGATTTATATTACATTCTATAAACACATAGAATTAAGTACTAGTGTTTACTATTAGCTACCATGTGTCAGGCACAAAGATATATATGTCTTATTTAATCTTAACAACCCTATGAGGTGAAACTATTATTACCCTTCTACAGATAAGTAAGGAGATGATAGAAGGTAATCTATTATCCAAGGCCCTGTGTCCAGAAGATAGTTATGCTAGGACTTGAACAGAAACAGTATGGGTCCGGGGCCCCTCTGTCTACCCTAGGTCTTAACTAGAATGAAAATACCCAGTGCTGGCAAGCTTTGGCTAAATGGCTATCGGTAGGGAGTCAATACCTATCACCATAATCTTTTCAGATAGCAAGTGGTCGATACAAGTGAAAATTTTGAACTTGTATAGCTTATGACTCAGCAAGTGTACTTGGGGGAAATCTTTGCTATAGAAATAAAAGCACTAGTACCTAATACTTCTCTCTCACACACACACTCATAATCTTTACTTTAGTATTCTTTTACTGGCAAAACATTGGAAAATCATCTGAATATCTGTCAGTTGGAAAAAAAAGTATAATAGGAGTGTATTAAAATATGGCCATTACATTAAGCAAAAAAAGCAAGTTTTTATTTTTATTTTTCTTTTTAAAGATTTTTTATTTTATTTACTTAACAGAGAGAGAGAGAGCACAAGCAGGGGGAGCAGCAAGGAGAGGGAGAAGCCGGTTTCCTGCCAAGCAGGGAGCCCAATGCCAGACTCGATCCTAGGACCCTGGGATCATGACCCGAGCTGAAGGCAGACGCTCCACGGACCGAGCCACCCAGGCGCCCCGAAAAGCAAGTTTTTAAAAAATGAATAGAATCGGCGCCTGGGTGGCTCAGTTGGTTAAGTGACTGCCTTTGGCTCAGGTCATGATCCCAGGGTCCTGGGATCGAGTCCCACATTGGGCTCCCTGCTCAGCAGGGAGTTTGCTTCTGCTTCTGCTCTGACCCTCCCCCCTTTCATGCTCTCTCTCAAATAAATAAATAAAATCTTAAAAAAAAATGAACAGAATCTATTCCAGAAGGATGTAAAACATGCACCTCAAACTTAACCTACCTAAAATAAACCTCTTAATTTCTGCTTCCCTGTTGAACAGCTATTCTTCAATAGACTGTAATAAATGGCACCACTATCTACCTAATTGCTCAAGCCAAATATCTAGATTTATTCATGACTCTTTCTTCTCAGCTCCCACATTTAATCAATCAAGTCTGATTCAACATCCAGAACACCCAGAACCCACTCACTTTTCTTTGCCTCCAATACCAAACCACAATCTTCATCTAACTGCAAACGAGTCTCATGTGGGTCTCCACCTTCTACTGTATTACTATTACCTTCCCGTAGTCCATTCTCTACCTAGTAGACTGTACACTGAGTCACCTCATTCCCCTTTGCTGGCTTCCAGCACACATAGGCTAAAACCCAAACTTCTTACTCTCACAAAGATCCCCGCCCCATTACCACTCTCCAGGCCCCCAATATGCCTCTAGCCATATCCCTCCAGTGCCTCAGCACACTCACTTGAGAGTTATTTCTGTCCCCTCTGCAAAGAAAGCTCTTCCCCTTTATTTTTGTGTCTGGCTCCTTCTTATCATTTTGATCTTGTTTACATTTCACCTTGTCTAAGAGTGCTTCCCTAACACCAAATGAAGTGGTCACAAGTTACATTCCCTATTTTAATTCTCCGCAAGGCACTGACCACTACTGATAATTCTCTTGCTTTATTTATTCATTTATTTATTAGAATGTAAGTTGAACCACAGTAAGGAGCCTTCTGTTTTATTCACACCTATCTCTAATGCCCAAGCCTGCCTAATGCATAATAGGCACTCACTGAATGCTTGTTGAATGGAAAGAATGTATTATACAATTGAGTTTTTACTAAAAGAGGCATTACTCACATATAGCTGTTTACTTTTGTGGTAGAAAAGGAAAAAGTATGAAAATACTAAACAGTAAATATTAACTTCCTCGGGGAGGTGGGGAAAGGAAAATGAACTTTTTCCTCCTAATAACTCTGCATGGCTTGATTAGTTACAATAAGTATGTATTTCTTTTTGGAATTAAAAAATAATTCAATAAATAAAAAATGTAAAGAGAATGTAATATTCCCCCAGCTGAGGAGATACTTGATTATATAGCTAGTTAGCTATCTAATGTCTGTCTAACTCTAGAAGCAGATCAATGTGATAGCAATCTTGTACTAGTAATTTCTCCATTAATATAATTATTTAAAGATACCTGTGATCATAGATAATAGGTACTAACGTGTTTTGAAACTATAAAGAAAGAGGTACTGATGGTTACCAGAGGGGAGAGGGATGGGGAGATGGATTAAATAGGCGATGGGGATTAAGGAGTGCACTTTTCCTGATGAGCACGGGGTGATATATGCAGTTATCGAATCACTATACTGTACACCTGAAACTAATATTACAATGTAAGTTAACCAACTGGAATTTAAATAAAAGCTCAAAAACAAAACAAAACAAAAAACAACCCACCAAAAAAGATAATTTTTTCTAATAAATTCTGAAATGCCCAATTAGGACAAATTATAGATCCAGAAAAAACTTTAAGGAACTTTGAGGAAAGTAATATTCATATGTTAAGTTTTAATGTGTTTAACATTATTTGATATTACCTTTTTTTCCTTTTTAAGGAAGGGGCGGGGGGATGGGGGTGGTGCAGAGGGAGAGCGAGAGAGAGACAATCTTAAAGCAGTCTCCACGCTTAGCACGGAGCTCAAAGCTGGGCTCAATCTCATGACCCTGAGATCATGACCTGAGCTGAAATCAAGAGATAACACCTTACACCAGTTAGAATGACAAACATTAACAAGATAGGAAATAACAAATGTTGGCGAGGATGTGGAGAAGGGGGATCCCTCCTACACTGTTGGTGGGAATGCAAGCTGGTGCAGCCACTCTGGAAAACAGTATGGAGGTTCCTCAAGAAGTTAAAAATAGAGCCACCCTACAACCCAGCAATTATACTAGGTATTTATCCCAAAGATACAGATGTAGTGAAAAGAAAGGGCACCTGCACCCCAATGTTCATAGCAGCAATGTCCACAATAGCCAAAATGTGGAAGGAGCCGAGATGCCCTTCAACAGATGAATGGATAAAAAAAGATGTGGTCCATATATACAATGGAATATTACCTCAGCCATCAGAAGGATGAATACCCACCATTTGCATCGACATGGATGGAACTGGAGGGGATTATGCTAAGTGAAGTAGTCAAGCAGAGAAAGACAATTATAATATTTTTTTCACTCATATGTGAAACATAAGGAATAGCACAGAGGACATTAGGGGAAGGAAGGGGAAACTGAAGGGGGAGAAATCAGAGAGGGAGATGAACCATGAGAGACTCTGGACTCCAGGAGCCAAACTGAGGGTTACGGAAGGGAGGTGGGGGGATGGGGTAACCGGGTGATGGGTATTAAGAAGGGCATGTGTTGTGATGAGCACTGGGTGTTATATGTAACTAATGAATTGTTGAACACTACGTCAAAAACTAATGATGTACTCTATGTTGGCTAACTGAACATAAAAAAAAAAAAGTCAGACGCTTAACTGACTGAGCCACCCACGTGCCCCTATTTTGTATTACTTTGTAATCTTACCTCAAATACTTCCTAATTAGGGAAATTCCCTATTTAACAAATTCTATGAATCTGGAATACCAGATAATGAGAATCAAAAATGCTAGATTTTGGAAAAAATAATCCTGACAAATCCATCTAAGTCACTACATGCCAATTAGGGGCCGTCTTACCTCAACAGAACACGGGGAGCTTGACGGTACCGGAAAGGGGGTAACAGCCATCTGATTGACTGCATCTTCATTTCTGTGGATGTGAAAATAGGCAGAATCAGTACATAGCAAATGCTAAGTTTCTGGCTCAAATTACAACCATTTCCTCTGTTGAAAATGTATACAAAGCACCTTAGAATAAAAATATGTACAAATACACACTGGTTTTAAGCATGCAAAGCTATTTAGCACAGAAAGGGATCTATTACCCCAGGGACGCTGGGATATGGTTACGAGAGACAGAGAATGATGATGCTAGGGGTTAGCTAGGTCTTGCTTAATAAGTCAGGTGCTGCTGAGGATCATTTTGGAAAGACAGCAACTCTTTCAGCACTGTGGAATATAAATTTTTCAAATGGCTGTGTTTAACCTCTAGGCCCATTAATGTCCAGAGCATTTTGTTCTTTGAACTGGAAAGGTTCCCGGCCTCCTCACTTGGCTTCTAACTTTGTTCTGCCAAATGAAGGATGATGGGATGTGTATGACAGGCCCTCCATGGGTGGGCACTGTGAGGAGGCGTGATGGATGGGGAGAGTGCAGATCCAGACAGAGGATGCTTTGTGGGTGAATTCTACTCCTCCTCATCCTAATGGAAGCAGAGATGGTGGGAGCTAAAACTTCATCACCAGGGTCACAGGTACAGAACAACTCCTACAATACCAGTTCTAATTATTTGGACCTATTTCCATGACGTTACCAGCAAATGATAAACAGTGGTTCTTCTGTGGGAGATCTAACCTTTACTATTTCTTCATGACGCAAACCCAGTATCATTATCTCAGGGTTTATGTGACATCTGACTTTAGGTTTAACAGTACAAACCAAGGGAGATCACAACAATGCTTCTTCCTGGTATGCAAAGATCTAAGACTGCTCACAGATCTCTCCCCATATGACCAGTATATTCAGGATAGCCACTACCGGATTTGGAAGGGCACTCAAAATCCAACCCCTTTACTTCTCACCAATTGGAAAAAGATCCATTGGTCCATGTCATTCCTGCTTCGGTGCTTTAATCGTATCACTGCCCTTACCTGAAAGGCCTTTCTTTATTAAATTTATAATCTATCTATCCTTCCCCTCCAGTGTGAGTTCAATAGCCTCACCTAGATGAATTATTCCCTTAAGTCAAAAGACCATCTATATATTGATGTGTTCCAAATTCACATAGTTAGCCCAGGTCTTTTTCTGAGCTTAATATCTGATCTCTAACTCCTACTTTATATCTCCGTTGGATGTCTTACAAGTATTTCAAATAAAATAGATCTCTTATTCCCACTCAGTCACCAGAGGGTTCCATGATTAATCCTTCTCATTTGAGTAAATGTCAACAATGTCCACCCAGTTATTCAACCAAGAACTGAGGAGGCACTCTTGAAACCTCTAACCCCTCAACTGTATATTCAATCAAGAAGTCTTGTTGATTCTACCTTCAAAACATATCTTGAGTCTTTCCACTTATTTCCATCCTATCCTAGGGCAGGCTGTCATCTTTTCTTTTCTTTTCTTTCCTTCCTTCCTTCCTTCCTTCCTTCCTTCCTGTAGGCTCCATGCCCTGTGTGAAGCCCCATGTAGGGCTTGAACTCAGGATCCTGAGATCAAGACCTGGGCTGAGACGGAGAGTTGGACACCCAACCAACTCATTCACCCAGGTGCCCCTAGTTATTATCATTTCCTCACCAGAGTTAAAATAAGAGCATCCTATTTGGTCTCCTTACTTATATTCTTTATCCTTTTTCCAATCTATTCCTCACCCAGAAGAGTTATTACAGTTCTAATACATAAACCTGATTATATTTCTATCCCCTGCTTAAAATCCTCCTATGGCCTCTTATTACACTTAGGATCAAGTCCACAATTGTTAGGGAGGCTGTAAGGCCTTGAACAATCTTCCCCAGCCCCCATCTCTGGCTTCCTCTTGTTTTCTCTTCTCCTGGCTCACACTTTGCTCCAATCCAGCTACATGAAATTTCTTCCCATTTCTCAGCTGAGCTAAGCTCCATCCACCTCAGGGCACGATCTAGCCCTATCCTCCTCTCATCTGCATGTCTGTTGCCCAAATCCTTTGTCTGATTTATGTTCTTATTTCTTCTTCATAGCTGACCACAAATGTCATTTCTTGAAACAAGCCTTCCAGGAGCTCTACTGTATGTGTATAGCACTCTATACAAAGACTGCAGTTCTGCGTGCTTCGTAATTCACCTATAACTGATCTGCATGCAATGTGCTTCCAATCTGCCTTCTCCTGGATGGTACACTGCAGTTCTGCGTCCTTCGTAATTTACCTATAACTGATCTGTATGCAGTGTGCTTCCAGTCTGCCTTCTCTGGGATGGTACACTGCAGTTCTGCATCTTTCGTAATTTACCTATAACTGATCTGCATGCAATGTGCTTCCAGTCTGCCTTCTCCTGGATGGTACACTGCAGTTCTGCATCCTTCGTAATTTACCTATAACTGATCTGTATGCAATGTGCTTCCAGTCTGCCTTCTCCTGGATGTTATACTCCAAGGACAGGAAGCATGTCCTTCCTACTCTCTTACATTATCTGGGGCAATCAGTGCCTGACAAACAGTCTGTACTTAACATAGTTGTTAAATGAATCTAACTGCAAGAATTCAATTGAACTGCAAAAATTCTAGGCTGATGTAAATTCTTCGTGGAATGAGGCAGAGTCTAAATAAAGAGGTGAAGTCTAGGTACCATTTCTTATTCTAACCTTTTGAGATTCTTGTATTATCTAGCATATGAGCCAAACCAAAGCAAAAGGGTGAAAACCTAAAACCATAAAGTGACAGTGCATGAAGAATATCTCTGTTTTGGGCGCCTGGGTGGCTCAGTTGGTTGGGCGACTGCCTTCGGCTCAGGTCATGATCCTGGAGTCCTGGGATCGAGTCCCACATCGGGCCCCCTGCTCAGCGGGGAGTCTGCTTCTCCCTCTGACCCTCTTCCCTCTCGTGCTTTCTATCTCTCATTCTCTCTCTCAAATAAATAAATAAAATCTTTAAAAAAAAAAAAAAAGAATATCTCTGTTTTTCTCTGACACTATTACAGATGCCTTGAGCATGCACTGTTACATTAAGAGGTGGCTATTGTTTTTCAGGGAGTACAATCCATTCCTCAGCAGTTTGCTCATACACAGAAGTAATCAGTTACCTTTGGATAAGTAATTGCATTTTCAAAGTGGTAATTCCCTTTCGCATTCATTTTCCTTCATTGAGTAACACAACAGAACTCAGCTCTACCTTAGAGCTAAAAGCCAACAGGACCTGTCTGCTCCAGATTCAGAGCTCATGGGGCAGAGTATACTTGGCAGTAATTAAGCAGATGGCTTCTCATACCTCTCTCAAAGGTTACTAGCATTAAATATATGGCTGCACATAAATTCTTATTGAGAAGTCATGATTACCTGGACCAAGTTACTTCAAATCAGCCAAGTTATCCCTTCATAATTTAATGGTTTCCTCTAAATTAGTATGACTTTAATGGCCTTTAAATTCCATATTAATTTTTTTAAACCTCACAAAATAGAAAACTTACAATTACTCTCAATGGAGAGAAGGAAGCTGCTTTAAGAAGTTACATTTCATAATCCTTTATAATCCACTTACTGGGGAGTGTTCACGCACCTCCACATCAAGCAAGCAAAGACCTGACAATTTTAAAGAGAAATGAGTAGGAAGAGGGAAGCCATAGGAGAGAAGGCATTTACACTTCAAACAAGCAGTTAACCTGAATGACTTCTGGGGACCCTCTGACCTTTCCTCTCCTATGATTCTCATAAAGAATAAAATCTGTTTGCTTTATAACTTCCTTTTCCTTTCCAATAATATAATTAATGTAAGTTTCTTAGGCCCAGGTGCCCCATACAGGACACAATCAGAAATTGTAACTGCTTGTTGGTATTTTTATAATTATCTTTAACAGCTGTTGAGAGAGATAACAGAGTGCCACCATGGGTAAGGGAATAGTTTTCCGGAGTACAGAACTCTGCCTGTATGTATGTCTGTTAGCATTGCATTTGCCATGCTCTATTAAAATGATCTGTGCTGTTCTTTCTCCTTCTCCAAGCCCAGGGATGGGATCTTATCTCTGCATCCTCCTTGCTTGCAACAGAGTACCTGACAGAGAGTAGGTGTAATATATGTTTGTTGAATAAAAGTGATCTTAACAGGGTAAGAAAAAGATATGGAGGCAGAACTATCAAAACTATGCCCTGAGTTTTTCAAGTTGCTTCAATGAATTAATGATGGTATACTGCCTCTAGCCAGCCAGCTATGAGTATTTGCCACCTTAAGAGACATTTCTTGGGGTGTCTGCCCAGCTCACAGTGATTCCCCGAATGGACCAGAATAGTAATGTCTATATTGTGTAATGACAGTCTGCCTCAACCTCAGTGGTGGATGTAGGGGGCAAACACCTCTCTTAGTTTGGGCCAATCAGATTCTTTCCCAGGGACTCAAAAATTTAGAACAGACACAAAGATCTGGAGTGTAACGGCTGGATAATATCAATGGAAATGCTCAAGGCTAAAGAAGGGGTTCAGACGTCCCTTCTGCTGATATCTCTGGAGTCATCCTGGCTCCTTTTCTTCACTCTTAGCTGAATGCCTCCTCCTTAAGAGTCCCTGAGACATCCCTGTATTCTTACAATGCATTCTCCTTTTACTTTAAGCTGGCCAGGATTTACTTTAATTCACAGTGAGTGAACAATTTGTTTTGGGTGATGGTTGCACAGGTATATGTTTTGTATTCTCAAAACAACAAACTGAACACTTCAAGTCTATTGCACTGAGTGTAAATAACACCCCAGTTAAAAAATTAATTCTTTGTTATATCAATGTAAGACAACCATGCTATTCTGGGAAGAAACCTAGAGTTAGGCAGACCTAGGTAAGGGAACAGATTCTATCACTAAGATATAAGCAAGATACTAAACAACTCTTTATTTTTATTATTATTTTTTAAGATTTTATTTATTTAACAGAGACACAGTGAGAGAGGGAACACAAGCAGGGGGAGTGGGAGAGGGAGAAGCAGGCTTCCCGCGGAGCACAGAGCCCAATGCGGGGCTCGATCCCAGGACCCTGGGATCATGACCTGAGCCAAAGGCAGATGCTTAATGACTGAGCCACCCAGGTGCCCCTAAACAACTTCTTAAAATATTGGTTTCTTAATCTATAAACCTGAGATAGTGGGATGCCTGGGTGGCTCAGTCTGTTAAGCGTCTGCCTTCGGCTCAGGTCATGATCCCAAGGTCCTAACCCGTGTTGGGCTCTCTGCTCAGTGGGGAGCCTGCTTTTCCCTCTGCCTGCCACTCCCCCGCTGCTTGTGCTCTCTCTCTGTCTCTTTGACAAATAAAAAATAAAATCTTTAAAATTGGGATAGTATCTTCTAACAGAACTGTTGTAAGATAAGGTCAATGTCAAAGCACCAAAGCACAATAACAATTGTTAACATTTACTGTTTTATGGTTTCATGATACATGATTCAGTCTCAGATACTTAAATTTCCAGGGGCTAAGAGTGCTCCGTTACTATCAATTCATTCAGACATTAACCCTTATATTCAAAGAAATCACTAAGTCTGATGGTTTCATTCTGGACTTCATTCTTTCTTCTCTTTTTCTTTAGTCCCATAGCCCCCATCCTAATTAATGGGCTTTTCACATTGTCTGTACTATAGCAAGAGTAACCTTACTGGTTTCCTTGTTCTGCTTTCTCTATGTCTCAGTCAATCCAAATCACTCCCTTCTCAATTATGAAAAACAACCCCTTTTCAACAAGCTTGAAAATGCAATCTGAATAACTCAACATCACAGAGTTCCCCCTATAGGTGCCTGTTTTGCCTGTTATATAAGTATTTATTTGTATGCCTTAGAAGTTCTTAAAGATTAAGAACTTCTTCCTTAACTCTATGGTCCTATTAGCATCTGACATACAGAAGGTACTTCACAAATGCTTAAATTAAATTTGTTCATGCAGTTTGGACTCAATTCTTTCCCATGGAAATCTACCCAGGTATCATGAACTAGCTTTCGCTGTTCTCACTTCAACAGTCTCTCTCCCTCCTCTGCATTTCTAAACTATTTACATAGATTTTCTCAGTAACTTCATTCTGTTCTTCCAAGAATACTTTACTGCAATCTTGGAAGCACATACATGTCATATACAGGAATTTGTTGATAAAACCCTATATGCTTATTGCTCATCCATCAAAGTTGTAACCATAATTCAAATTGTAAATCTCTACGGATTTCATTAACATGTTACTTGAAGCATTTATCCAACAACTATTGACTACCTTCTTAGGATAAATATGAGATAGTCTCTCCAATACAACCTCTAAAAGAACATGACAAATTACGGTAAAAGAAAGATTAGAAAGCTACGATAAGAACACACTTATCCTTCAGGAAAGCACAAGGAGCTCATGACAACAATTTACGAATGAGGAAAAGAAAATCTGATGTAATGGGTGGTATATGCATGTGTATGCAGAATGCCTTAACTTTTCATTTATCATAGTCAGAGGTCTCTCCAAGAAGCATTTCTGTATCTTTTCAAAAAGTTAGTGTGTTCCATCCAAAATCCGTATGGAGTCTTAAAGGACCCCGAACAGCCAAAACAATCTTGAAAAAGAAAAACAAAGTTGGAGGTCTCACCCTTCCTGACTGCAAAACTTACTACAAAGCTAGAGTAATGAAAACAGTGTGGTACTGGCATAATGAGAGACTTAGAGACCAATGAAATAGAACAGAGAGCCCTGAAATAAACTCCCACATGTTTGCTCAAATGATTTTCAACAAGGATGCCAGAACCATTCAACTGGGGGGCGGGGGGAAGGTGACAGGAAAGCTCATCTTTTCAACAAATGGTGCTGGGAAAACTAGATATTCATGTGCAAAAAATAAAGTTGGATCTTTCCCTTATACCACATTCAAAATTAACTCAAAATGGATCAAAGCCCTAAACATAAGAGCTAAAACTATAATACTTTTAGAAGAAAATATAGAAGAAAAGCTTTGTGTCATTGAATTTGGCAATGATATCCTGCATATGAGACCAAAAGCACAAGTAACAAAAACAAACAGATAAACTGGACTACATCAAAATGAAAAACTTCTGTGCATCAAAGGACACAATCAACACAGTGAAGAGACAACCTATCAAATGAGGGAAAATATTTGCAAATTATAGATCTGATAAGGGTTTAATATCCAGAATATATAGAGAATTCCTACAACTCAACAAAACAAACAACCTGATTAAAGAACAGGCAAAAAAGGTGAAAATAAATTTCTCCAAAGAAGACATACATATGGCCAATAAACACATGAAAAGACGCTGAACAGCACTAATCAGCAGACAAATGCAAATCAAAAAAAACACAGTAAGATACCACCTCATACCCAATATGATGGCTACTATCAAGAAACCCAAAAATAACAAGTGTTGGTGAGGTTGTGAAGAAATTGGAACCCTTGTCCACTGCTGGTAGGATGTCATATGTCATGGCTGCTATGGAGAACAGTATGAAGGCTCCTCAGAAAATTAAAAATAGAATAATTATACAATTTAGCAATTCTACTTCTAGGTATATATCCAAAAGAAACAAGAGTAGAGTCCTGAAGTCATTTGTACTCTCATGCTCAAAGTAGTGCTATTCACAATAATCTAAAGGCAGAGGCAACCCAAGTGTCCCATGACAGGTGAATGGATAAATACATGTATATATACAAACAATGGAATATTATTCAGCATTAAAAAGGAAGGAAGTTCTGACAAGCGACAGCATGCATGAACCTTGAAAATATTACGGTGAATGAAATAGGCCAGTAACAGAAGGACAAATGCAGTATAATTCCACTTTTATAAGATACCTAGTATAGTTAAATACAGGGACAGAAAAGTAAAATGATAGTTGCTGTGGGTGGGGGAGGGAGAATGGGGAGTTATTATTTTTTTATTGCCAGGTACAGATTTTTATCCATCTGGAGATGGAGAGTGGTTGTGGTTGTACAACAACATGAATATACTCAATGCCACTGAAGTGTACACTTAAAAATGGTTAAGATGGTAGATTTCATGTTATACAGATTTCACAATTTTAAAAAATTATGCAAGACCAAAACAAAAAAATGCAAGTGTGATGAGAATATATTTGAAATACTTAGACTATCACTTAAATATCATTACTGTCTTCTGGACTGCTGAGGATACTGACACTTGGAAATTCACTTTCATTAAACCCACAGGATCTTATTTTATGCCAACAAAACAGCACTATATCCAAAACAGAAGTTATGTGCCTGAATTCAGCCTGGATAGCTGAGTAGGTAGATTTCATTTTGTTTTGAAACCTGTTCTAAAATGATTACAACTACAATCTAGTGCCTAGCACATTGTTTAAACACACACACACACACACACACACACACACACACAGCGCGATGAATAAATGAGGAACACATGAACACAGCTAAACAGGCCTAGATATTATTTTCTGATTGTACTAAATATAGTGATGTAAGACACTTGAGGATAGGAAAAATAAACTCTACATTTGTTACATTAATTGGGACACGACACTGAATTAACATTTGGCTAGGAAAGTTCGATATAAATGAACCAGAAGTCACATATAAAACAAAGGACGTCATTATATTTCAGTGGGAGCAAAACTCCTTTCTGAAAAGATTCCAGGAGATATTTCTAACTCTATGAACAGACTGAATAGTTTTCAATTTCCAGCTGGATGAAACCACCAAAATAGCAATATGCTGAATCTGAAATAAATGACCAACGATAGAATTATGAACTTTATTTACTTGCCATTCCAAACAATGCCAACCACTAATGAGGGCTGTTGGGAGTAACTCAGCATCCAGACCCACATTTCACAGAGGGGGCCCCAGGCAAGTTCTAAATAATTATTGCCAGTTGTGCAGAGGAAAAGGTGGCTCATGAAATACTTGGCACTGCAGGTTGGTGGAAGGGTTGATGTGGGGAGCATAGGACTAGATGGATGGATGATGTAGCCAACTGAGTTTCTCACAGAGGTTCTTACTGAAAGATAACGTAGTAGATGCCCTCAGCCACCTGCTCCTTATTCTGGCTGGCAAAGGCCTAATGTTCAGATTTCCAGCCCTCACCATAAGGCCATATTCTGGGGAAAGGTGACTTCCCCCCATCCCAGGTATAAATCCAGGATAAATCCTGCTTAATTCCTCTGAGACAATCATGGCAACTTCATTTCAAGAGCCAGTGAATGGTCTGGCAATGGAAATGTGTCACACTGGAGATCCTCAATAGAGACCTGTTCAGGGGTCTTGTGCTTGCTAAAAAAGTTTGAAGGATAAAAACTTCTCAGAATCAAGGCTAAAAGCCTACAGGTGATAAGAAAATGTGCAAAAGGAACCAAATATCTTACTCTGGTTGTTCATGATTTGTTCAGAGGTTCATTTTTTTTTTTAAGATTTTATTTATTTGACAGAGAGGGGGAGAGAGAGAGAGAGAGTACAAGCAGGGGGAGTGGCAGGCAGAGGGAGAGGGAGAAGCAAGCCGGGATCATGACCTGAGCCAAAGGCAGACGCTTAACCGTCTGAGCCATCCAGGCGCCCCCAGATAGCTCACTTTTATCACCTTTCCCATTCATTAGGATTCTTTGGCAGCAAGCAAGAGAAATGAATTTGGACCAACTAAAGCAAATGGGAATTTATCAAAAGGTAAACTGGGATCTCACAAAACACAGGCAGGCAACATGATTGGACTTGGAACATACAGAAACTAAGAGACCTCCAGAGGACAAGGAAGCAGGAAAACAGAATGATGTCATAGCAGGAACCTCCGATGAAGGCCCTGTGGTTTCATGAATAAACACCATTCATATAAAATCACTCACATTACTTGCTTCCTAGTCTAAGCTAAGTATCATATTGCCCAAGCTTAGGTCACATGACCAACCCCTGGCCACATCTCAGCAGTGAAATACATGGCTTCTTCAGCTTCCACAGAGGGAGAGAGGCATCTAGATGTACTGCTTCTACTGTTCCACCATAGTACATACACTGTGTGTGTGTGTGTGTGTGTGTCTGTGTGTGTGTGCAGAAGGTCTACTTAAAGGAAACAGACATTCTATGAGGATAGGAGTATAAATACTGATCAGCCAACAAAACAAAAAAATAAAAATGAAGAAAAAACTGCGCACTTCATCTCTAACCAGACACAATTAGGTGTTTCTGAGTGCTAAAAGAAATCAAACAAATATAGTCTTAATTCCCCCAAGCTAGTACTATGTTAAGGAAGGGGGGTAGCAAAGAAAAAATTACCAATTCTGTCCCTGAAATAAAAATGATTTTCTAAGCTATTTTACAGGTCATGCAAGAAAGTTTGGTAGCAACACATTACCTAATACACTGAATGCACTGGATTCATGAATGATCCTGCAAAGTTTGGGGTCACTTCACATTGACTAGCTACAACTACCCTCAAAAAAGGGAAAACTTATGGCTCCTGTGGCTATTCAAAAGAATATGCCATAGGCTTTCAAGATGATTCCAGAAATGTATGACGCAATGGAACCATAATAGATTAAATGTACAGCTTCCCCAGGTGACCACAGTAGGTCCAAGGGAACAATGCTTCTTATTTGGATGCATAAATTCCAATGTCTTGACAAAAGATCAAAACACTCCAATTCCACCTTGTCCTGGAACTAAAAGGCTTATAAATTCTACTAACAAACATAAGATTAATAAAATTACTCTTTAATATGGATAGTACAGGAGACAAGTACTGAAGAAATTAAGCAAGAGTCAGCATTTCAGAGCACTTGAGAGACTCCTATGGGTCTACCAAGTGCTCCAACTAAACGGAGAAACAGAAGAGCCCTGAGATTGAAAAGCGTAACTTTCTTTCTCCCGTAATTCCTAGTAAGAACTCGATGCTAATGACAGGCCTCTTCCTCAAAACATGTCATATATCCCATGGATGACACTGTATTGCACACTTAAATTTCTTTAATGGCCCAAGAGAGTCAGAAGGATGCTTCCTCACAGATTTCAAAGTGGCCAATGTACACAGCTATACTCATCCAATGACATTTTCCTTTTTTAAATTTTTTGATTTTTATAACTTTTTTAACAAGATTTTTATTTATTTGACAGAGAGAGACACAGTGAGAGAGGGACACAAGCAGGGGGAGTGGGAAAGGGAGAAGCAGGCTTCCCGCGGAGCAGGGAGCCCAATATGGGGCTCAATCCCAGGACCCTGAGATCATGACCTGAGCTGAAGGCAGACACTTAACGACTGGGCCACCCAGGCGCCCTACAATGACACTTTCCTAAAGAAGGACTGCTTTTCTCCTAGAAGTAAATGTTCAGATACACTGGGTATAATATCCAATTTCAGAAACTTCTGGGTTTCTGTACATACTACAATTTTGTTTAATTAGCCTTCAGGTCTGAGCTCCATCCAGCATCTTTCTCTGTAATACCTTCCCCAAGGCTCCAAAGATTATGTTAATTGTGTCTCCCATATGTTCTTGAAGTATTATAGCACCTTTATCCCTGGATGAGGTACCAGACTGCTTATTCTCTGCCTCCTCCTTCAAGGTACAGCTTGTGTTCTTTGTATCACTGACTCCACAGCTCCAGCACAAGTAGGCACTCAGCAAATACTTGTTGAATAAATGCATGAATAGTTCTTTATGGAAGTAAAACTCATGTTTATTCCCACAATCTTTTTTCCCTCTTTATTTAGATAGAAAGAATTGGAACACAATAAGGAATTTAAAACAGGCATTCAATTTGCTTCTTCAGATGGACTTCTCCCACAGATGACTCTGACATTCACATTAATTTCAAGTCAATATCATCTTTTAGGGATATGGCCAGAGGATAACAGGCCACGCTATATTTTTAATTACAAAACAAGACATATGTTCAATCGATACTGTATGGTGCCTCCCATGGTGAGTCCACTTTGACTCAGTAGGGCTTGACAGCCAGCACTAAATCTTTCCATGGGGTTCAGTTTCACTTGGCCTCCTCTACCCCAGGAGTTTTTATACAGTACACATTTTCCACATGTAATTAAGTAATGGAGAGTGAGTTGTTCTACATGACATTTAATTTTCAATAGTGGGGGAAGGTATGACAAG
Source organism: Eumetopias jubatus (assembly GCF_037043125.1). Classification (NCBI taxonomy): domain Eukaryota; kingdom Metazoa; phylum Chordata; class Mammalia; order Carnivora; family Otariidae; genus Eumetopias; species Eumetopias jubatus. The sequence continues at coordinate 56,696,429 of NW_028274810.1, forward strand.
AGCTGCAGGCAAGATCATTAATCTCCTTGGATCCCTGCACTGCCAAACACAGCAATTCGTTCTTTCCTGTATTAATATAGCTCTCCTCCTGTACCTAAAATTATAGTGCTTGTGTAGCGGGGATAATGTCGAATGGGAAAATCCACAGAATTGAATGTGTGCTACGTAGTAAGAACTCAAGATTGTAAAATACACCTGGATTATCCACTGTAGAATAATTTAGTATGCCAAAGTCCAGACGTGCTATAGACACAAGTATGTGATTACCGGATTGTCCAAAATCTAATGTGGGGACAAAGGGGGAGGAAAAAGTGATTATGTAAGTTATGAATACATAGCAGCAACTTGCTAATTTTCACTGATGACTCACATACCTCCTGTGAATTACAGATCAGTTAGTATATGAATAAATACAAGTGTTAAAAGAATATGACAAGGACGTGATCACACAAATGTACATTACTATAGACTAAAGGACCCCGTTAATTAAAATGTTGCCTGCAGCACATTTTAACAGCTTTCTGTGATTACTGCTAATCATACTGCCAAATCTGTGGCCAGTTCCCATTTTTATCTCGATTGTCAATAAATCTGGAAAAGAGCTGCTGCGGTATAGAAGCCAACAATATCTCTATGATGGAAATGCACAGAGAATCAATAATTTCAACTAAGGAAGGAAGTATCAGCAAATAGAAGCACTAACTATAAAGAAACAATTTCTAGACATCACTGTTTAAAGTAACATTATACAGCTTAAGTTATGCAGCTTAAAAGAAAAGTGTAATTGCACCTGCTATGCTGAGATGATTTAAGTGTTAACTTCCTGAAACCTGATAGCAAACCAATATCTAACTGCTTTAGGATTTGGATCCAAAATAGGCACAACTAGGGTTCTCATACCAATAGTCTGAAAGAGGTAACCTATAGGCAGAGGTGTATCTAAAAGAGTGATGAACTAGATAATCAGCCTGAAGGAGAGAGGATGATATGTTGGACAGCACCTAAAAGCACAGGTCACGGGCGCCTGGGTGGCTCGGTTGGTTAAGTGTCTGCCTTCGGCTCAGGTCATGATCTCAGGGTCCTGGGATTGAGCCCTGCTTTGGGCTCCCTGCTCAGCGGAAAGCCTGCTTCTCTCTCTCCCTCTGCCTGCCATTCACCCTGCTTGTGCTCTCTCCCTCTGTCAAGTAAGTGGAATCTTTAAAAAATAAAATAAAATACATAAAATGCACAGGTTACTACACATAAATAGGTCACCAATCTCCCACTATAACCCACTGGTGATGTACAAAGCAGAGGAGCATATTTTCTTTTTTTGATTTCCTTAAGTATTTTAAATTCGGACACTATTTGATGTTACTCACCCCAGTAAAATTATAATATATTTTATTGACATGGGGATTAATTCACATTAATTAGATTTCTCTTTATACATTCTTTCATTAAATGGTATTCTGCTTCTCGTTAAGAAGTATCAGGTCATCATTTAAAAGGAGGAGGAGGAGGGGTGCCTGTCTGGCTCAGTTGGTGGAGCATGCAGCTCTTGGGCTGTCCGGGCCCTGAGCTCAAGCCCCATGTGGGGTGTAGAGCTTTAAAAGAAAAAGGGAGGAGGGGGAGAAGCAGTGGTGGACACAGAACTAAAAGACATGTTTTAGGCAGGCTATGCCCATGTCTCTTATTCTAACATTTATTGGAAATGGTTTTATACAGTATCTGTAACTATCTCTTATAGTGATTTTTAAAAATTTTTATTTAAATTCTAGTTAGTCAACATACAGTGCAATATTGGTTTCAGGAGAATTCAGGGATTTATCACTTATATACAATATCCAGTGTTCTATCTCTTCTAGTGTTTAATCATTATGATGTTAATTAAAATTCTTAAACTGTGAATGTGCTTCACTTAAAAAAAATATTCAAGATTCTGGAATGAGACAAAATCTATATGAAGGAATGGTTCATCAAAAAAAATATTCAAGATTCTGGAATGAGACAAAATCTATATGAAGGAATGGTTCATCAAAAAAAATATTCAAGATTCTGGAATGAGACAAAATCTATATGAAGGAATGGTTCATCTTTTTCCTCCTCTTTCCTTCTCCCTAACTTCTTTTACCTCCTTTCTCCCTCTCCCTCCCTTTTCCTGCCACCATCATCATCATCTTCATCACCACAGCGCAAACATTGCTGAGCCCACATCACCAGGCAATTTATACATAGTAAGACATTAGACAATCTATGAGACAGCTATATATATATATTTAAACACTTGACTTTTTTAAAAAAGAAAAGATTTATTCATTTGAGAGCGAGTGAGCACGTGAGCAGTGGGAGGGGCAGAGGGAGAGAGAGAATCCTCAAGCAGACCCCCACTGAGCTCAGAGCCCGACGTGGGGATTGATCCCAGGACCCTAAGATCTCGACTTGAGCTGAAATCAAGAGCTGACCGCTTAACTGACTGAGCCACCCAGGCACCCTGAGACAGCTATATTACCCGCATACTGCAGTCAGGAAACTGAACAAGCTCACACACTTGGGGTATTCTAGAGCCAGGTTTCATGAGATAGGGTGGATCTCAGGCTTGCTTAGAAAAGAATGTGTCACTTAGGTAAGAGCTCTCAGGCTCTCAGTCAGATCAGTAGTTCCTTCCCTTATGGAAACTGAAGCATTAATAAAATGTTGGCACACAAATTACCAGATACATATCTACTGAATCAAACAAAAGGTTGTTAGCAGTGCGTAAATCTGTCTTGATTCAATTTAAACTCGTTTTCCTTTACACAGTCTCAAAGTGGATGACAAGAGACTATTCAAAAATCACACCTACATCTCTTTTTCTCCATACAAAGGAAGCTAGAGAAACTTTTCCCAACTTAGATTTGGGAAAGTACTGAGGAGAGGGACTTACGTATGAGAAATTTTGTAAAATAATGAATTACTTTTTATCTATATGTATTTTTTTCTATGTATCTTTAAGTACACAAAATAAATCAAACTAACTTACTATGATTGTTGCCTTTGGAGAATAAATAATCTGGAATTGCTTAGAAGGAGTTGAAAGGAAATTTATTCAATAAAGCTTTCTGAATGCCAACTATGTGTTTAGGCACTACAATTTAATGACCATGCAAGAAAGGTTCATAATTCAATTACATAGTTTGAATGTACATTGATACTTCTATGCTTAAAATCCCTTCCAGTAAATACATATTCTGTGGCATCCTCAATCATACTTACACTATTAATTTACTGAACAAATTATTTCCTTGATTCTGATCTCCTCTGAATGATCAAAATTGAAATCATCAGACACTAAATTAATGGGGCTTCATTACTATTATTAAAATTCTCCTCAGCTTTCTCTTCTCTATTCTAAATAATTTCAAATCATGTAACCTTTCCTTCTTGAATGAGGAGGGTTCTATTTCCCAATTACTTAATTGCGTTAATGGTTTCCTTTGGGTCCCATTCAATTTTCTTTTTGCTCTTTAAATTGGGATGACCCTGTATGGGTGAAGAGGTGACAGCAACATCAAGGACAGCACCTGCAGCAGTTGCCCCCACATGCTGAGCATGAAGCACAGATACTGGTTGAGTGCTGTGGGTGCCTGCTCATGGAACCCTCACATGACTCTCTGCAAAGCATTCAAGCCGGCATGCATTTCTGTCGATGGACACCTTCATCGCTTTGAGTGGTTGACCTTTCCTCAAGTTTGTTCATGTTTTCAGCATCTAACTCTAATTTCGTAACTTCTGGCGACAGGAAGGGCAGAAAAACACGAAAAGGAGATTGGTGCCTAACAGAGGACTTCAAGGTAGGTGAGCCAGAGGACCTCAAGGTGAGCGAGCCAGAGGAGCTTGACTTAACACACAAAGATACAGAAGAAGGAGAAAGGATTCTCCCTTTGGAAACAAGAAAAAAACGCTGGAAATCCAGGAAGTGCCACCGAGTGGGAGAAGAGGCTACTAATGTAGGATTTCTTTAGGAGCAAAGCAGCAACAACGCCCTGTAGCTGAAGTGATGGCATGGGAAAAGGTATGTCAATCACCTACATTAGTGCCCATATTTGGGAATAAAACTACCCTGAATCCCAGGGGTCCCTGGGAATGGATAGGTCTTAGTAACAGTAGGAAGAAGAATGATCATCACTGTCACAAAATACCAGCCAATACTCTTTTAGCCTTTATGTGAGAGTGTGTTCAACATTTCAAATTTTTGACCTATCACAATGAATGAGGTAGATGCTTTATTATTCTCATTTTACAGCTGATACCTGAGACTTAGAAGGAAAAGAAACAGAGTGACCATTAATATACAGGGTCAGTTATATCACTTAGTGATAATTCAGATTCATCAGTCACTTCAGTCCAACAAAAGGAATCAAACATCCCATTGCTGATGAGGCAACAATAGCTACCACCAATGGGAATTCCCAGTTCTGACTTACTTATACCAAAAGGATACAGTCAGGTAGCAGGGAGGGTAAGGGAAAAAGTGGAACCCCAAACATACCACAGGACTCTAGACAGCAAAGCTCACATCTGCTCCCCTCTGGATTTCTCACCAGCACTCTTACTATGAAGTTCCTAAAATGTTCCTGGGTTCTGTTTTCCTGCTTATTCCTTGATGAAGATATTAATGAGTCAGCAAATATACCACATGGTGGTGACAGGAGGAAGGGAAGCTAGAAGGTTCTATTGAGGGGATGATCAGTCCAGGAAGGGAAGAAATTTAAAAAACTGAATACAAATACTAGCCTCAACCCCTAAGTCCATCATATGAAATGTAAATAACAAGAAAACCTCATAATTGAAACAATCTATACTTCCCTTAAAGTGACAGTTAAAAAAAGGAAAAGGTATTTTTAGGATACAGTGATTTTGTTAGACAAACCAAAGATAACATAGTCTTACAAAATAATATCATCTTCAGAAGGGATCTTAGATTTTAAAAAAACAGATATGTATCTATCTTTACCTGATGAAAACCAGCTTGACCTTTGACGGGGCGGTCTTAATAATGGCAGACGCATTTTGGTGACTTCTTCCATAGAGGATCTGATTGTTTATCTATTTGGGAAAAAATAAAATGCACTTGTAAAAATGCAATGTGTATACTTTGTATAAAAATATACATGTATTTATTTGTACATTCATGCAAATCGATGGGTATATACTTGGAATTAAACAATGAAGTCCATTCATTTTTAAGTGGGTCCGTGTAGAACTCTATAATGCTAAAAATCTTAATAGTCTTTGTAGTATGGATTCAAATACTAATTCTAAACAGCTATTAACATCTCTTAAATTCAGTTTTGAATGCAGTTAATAAAGAATATACAATCCTTGACTCTTCTGCTAAACTTTAAGAGGGCAATAGTTGAGTAAGTACAAAAACTTTATGGCAGATATATTTCCTACCGCTTTTCCAGATTTCTAAAAGATGTAGAAAACAGACCAAGCTGTGGTATTCACGAGTTCTGGAAGGCCCATTAAACATGAGTCTGAAAATGTGTCAATGTTATTACATAGCATAAATTTTGTTACTCCAGAGGAGGTAAATATTATATACCCATTTTAAATCAAATTTTAGATCAACTGCAGAGAAACATTTTACTATACACAATCAATGAGCCATCTGCTCTTATCCAAGATGAGGTGGGATTTTTTTTTTAAAGATTTTATTTATTTATTTGAGAGAGAGAGAATGAGAGATAGAGAGCACGCATGAGAGGGAAGAGGGTCAGAGGGAGAAGCAGACTCCCTGCTGAGCAGGAAGCCCGATGTGGGACTCGATCCCAGGACTCCAGGATCATGACCTGAGCCGAAAGCAGTTGCTTAACCAACTGAGCCACCCAGGCGCCCGATGTGGTGGGATTTTTAACTTGATTGAATTCACCTAAATATGATCTAAAAACATTTACACTCTAAATTTTTTTACTTCAGATTTTTCCACTGAAAAACTATGCTATAATCAATCTTTTATTTCATCCAACTGATAATAGCTCACACAGTTTTGGCTTTTCTCCTCCTGTCTCTTTAATAAGTAGTTAATGATCTATACTGTCCCAATGTAACTGAGGCCTTGAAATTTTCTACTGTTTAAGGAATAGTATAGTACACTATGTAAGGAATAGTAAAAAGGGATTTCCACTTTTTGTACTTTGCATTTGTCTGTCCTTGATGTCTCTGAAATTTTGTGTTTGAAGATACACCCGGAAAAGATTTTTGTCATAGCCATCATAATGAAAATTGTATGGAAATGAATACTTCAAAGGATGGAGTTGTCTGAAATGAAGCTCATCCATCATCTTGACGGGGTAAAGCGGGTATGCACCTCAAAGCCTGCTGCAGAGATTAAACTGGAACCACCTCCTCACTATGCCCCTCATTCTACCAGCTTTTGTATTCACCAAGATAGTCAACCTCCCAGAAACCCACTATCGCCACACTATTTCTCTGTGCCTCAGTTTTCTCTCTCTTTAAGATGTATTTCTTTATTTGAGAGAGGGAGAGAAAGTGCGCATGCATGCATGAGTATGGTGGGGAGGGGCAGAAGGAAGAAGGGAGAGAATCCCTCAAACAGACTCCATGCTGAGCGCGGAGCCTCATATAGGGCTCCATCCCAGGAGATCATGACCTGAGCTGAAACCAAGAGTCGGTGCTCAACTGAATGAGCCACCCAGGCGCCCTTAAGTTTTCTCTTCTTGAAAAGGAATCTGGGCACCTACTTCATAAAACTGTTGTGAGAATTACATGATAGTGCCTTTAAATTTTATTTATAATAATTCTAATACATAAAGAATTTTTAATTTGGGGATGTTCAAAATTACTCATCTTTTCTGTTAAGGCTTGTACCTTTTTAATATCATGTGTTTATTTTTTTTAAAAGATTTTATTTATTTATTTGACAGAGAGACAGCACAAGCAGGGGGCGTGGGAGAGGCAGAAGGAGAAGCAGGCTCCCTGCTCAGCAGGGAACCCAACGTGGGACTTGACCCCAGGACCCTGGGATCATGACCCCAGCGGAAGGCAGCTGTCTGACTGAGCCACCCAGGTGCCCCTAATATCATTTATTTATTTATTTATTTATTTATTAAAGATTTTATTTATTTATTTGAGAGAGAGAGAATGAGAGACAGAGAGCACAAGAGGGAAGAGGGTCAGGGGGAGAAGCAGACTCCCCGCTGAGCAGGGAGCCCGATATGGGACTCGATCCCAGGACTCCAGGATCATGACCTGAGCCGAAGGCAGTCACTTAACCAACTGAGCCACCCAGGTGCTCCCCTAATATCATATATTTAAAGATGTGCCCGCCCCCTGGATGAATACCACAATGATGTACCCGTGCCATTATACATCTGTCTGATACCACAGAATGTACACCACCAAGAGGGAACCCCGATATAAGCTATGGACTTGGGTGATGATGATGTGTCAGTGCACCAACTGTAACAAACATACCACTCTGGAGGGGGATGTTGGTAATCTAAAAGGAACATATGGGAAATCTCTGTATCTTCCTCTCAATTTCACTGCCCTTTATATATATAAATATATATTTTTGAAGTGCCCACCCTTTAAATTATATTTTCTCCTAATACTTTCATGGTTTTATTTGTCTCATATTTATATCTTCTTACCTTAGTTATAAGGCAAAAAATAGTTAAATAAGTCACGTAATTATTAAGAGCAGTGTGAAAAAGAGTACTTAATGACATACAAAATGTCCAAATGTACTAAGCAGCAAAAACCTAGTTATAAAATAGTATGTCTGTCATGATCACTTTGTTTTGCAAACCATATTTCTCAATCTCTTTCATTTATAATAAATGAGGAACTTTGTTTTATTTATTTATTTTATTTTCATTTATTTGACAGAGAGTATGAACCGTGGGGAAGGGCAGAGGCAGAGGGAGAAGCAGACTCCCCACTGAGTGGGGAGCCTGACACAGGCCTGATCCCAGGACCCTGAGATCATGACCTGAGCTGAAGGCAGATGCCTAACTGACTGAGCCACCTAGGCGCCTCATAAATAAGGAACTTTAAATCACAATTTTATTTTATTTAAGAATTTTTTTTAAATTTCATTTATTTATTTGAGAGACAGAGAGCACAAGCGATGCGGGACTCGATCCCAGGACTCTGGGATTATGACCTGAGCTGCTTAACCGACTGAAGCCACCCAGGCGCTACATAAATAAGGAACTTTAAATCACAATTTTAAAATGAGATGACATGTGGAATATGCCTGATTCAATGTCTAGCGTTCAGGTAATTATTGGCGCATGTCTTCCCCACTGTGTCTGACCGATGCTTTCAGAAAGCAGAGCTATCAAATCTTCCTGTCTTTGAATTCTGTGGCACTGGATTTAAAAATGTTCTCCTATTGCACTTACAGCTCACCTTACGTGGTATAGTCAATCCCTGTTAGGTGGTGAGCATCGGTGCAGGCACAGGGCATTTACTGAACTGAGCTCAACTTCCTAAGGGCAGGCACTGGGTCCCCCACCAGGTACTCGCTAGTCTGCCCTGCGAAGCTTGCTCACAGCGGTGCTCGGGAGGATGTATTGGATCGCAGAGCCCCGAACGGAAGCGGTGCTTCATCAACCCCTAGTCAGCTTTCTCTGAGGTGGGCTCCAGCCTTCAAGGGGACTGACGTGTTTCCTTTTTAAGGTCGTTTTTATTAGCAAAAGCTTGAATATACAGAAAATTCAGCTGTTTCAAGTTTATGGATAGGCCTGCTTTTCAGCTGTGATCTTCCATTTGGATAGAATAAAATGTATGGTCCTACTATTCTAAGAGGGGAAAATTACAGCCCAAATGAAGAAAGCGGGTCATTAATTTTAATTTATCTAAGAGTAAATCTACAGTTAGGCCTTCCTGGTGCTGTTTGTGAATACTCTGGGGCTCTGGCTATAGAAAGGTAGAAGAGCTTGCTTGCTGTGGATGTTTTTTCCAGTGCCAACAACCGTGCCATTTACGGGGATGGTAGCTGCTCCCGCCAGTGCTTGGAGGCCTCTGGAGAAATGCTGTATGCAGTGCGAGACTGGGAACACAACAAGAAACTCGAGAGAGGGAAACCTGATGTCACTGGAGTCAATCAGAAAGGAAAATGCAGATCTGGGGATTAAAAAAATCTAAGACAAAGCCTCTCTTCTGACCTCATAAAGAAAACATTCACAGCCTCTGAGTTCCAAGACAGTAAGATCTCTTTTGTGTTTTTGTAGCTCTTACTTAATATAAAATAATTTCACCATTTCAATGAAAGGTACATATAGCTTCCAACTGCATAAGCAGTTTTTCTATTTCTTCATCACTAAAGGAAACACACTCCAGAGAAAATTCAGTAGGTAATTAAAAAGAATATGATGTATTTTACACACAATTAACTTTAGACTGTCACTTCTTCTATTTCTGAGAAGCTGCTGTTCTCTGAGGGCACTATTCTTTAACCACCAGATGTAGGACATCCTCTAAGTATAGCATAGGCAATAAAGAAAGCACTCTACACCTCCTGCAAGTCCTTCAGGTTAATTCTAATTAATGATAGCTACCATTTTCCAGTGCTTGCTCTGTGCCGAACATTATGCTAAGCTCTTTAGGCACAGTATCTTTTATTTTTATTTTTTTAAAGATTTTATTTATTTATTTGACAGTGAGATAGAGAGAGAGAGAGAGCACAAGTAGGCAGAAAGGCAGGCAGAGGGAGAGGAAGCAGACTCTCCACTGAGCAGGGAGCCTGACATGGGGCTCGATCCCAGGACCCTGGGATCATGACCTGAGCTGAAGGCAGCCGCTTAATCAACTGAGCCACCCAGGCGCCCCACAGTATCTCATCTAAATCTCAGAGCAACTAGGGTATTATGAAATTCCAAGAGTTTAAGCAATTTGCTCTCGGTGATTTAGCTATTTGTTTAAAAGCTCATAATCCTAAGGCACACCTAGAGGTCCCATCTGTATGGTGCACATAAAAATCAGATGATTTTGAAAGTCATCTTTATAAAGATGTCTGTTAAATGAACTCTTGAGTGTAAACAGGAGGATGATGGTGACCTACTATCTTAGGTCCTAGAACTCTGAGATACGCAAGTCAGAATCAAAGCATTTTACCACAATGCAAAGAGGAAATGCCCCATAGTTGACTGCTAGGCTTCTCAAGTCCTAAATCCAACGTGGAATCCCTTAAGACCGTACTTTTCTCTTTGTGCAAACTACAATGTGAATAATAATAATAGACACCTATTACTTTTTTTATTAGATTGATCACCATTTTAAATTTTTTTCTGACTCATGCCAAGGGAAAACAATTAAAATATTTCATTTTGGGGCAAACACTGCTCCCATCCTTATAGAATATGAGTGATCATTCAGATTATCTAGAAATTAGAAAAACATCATTTTCTATTTACTTCCAGGAAACTGAGAAGCAGAAAAGTGGCTTTCCCAAAGTTTCTCCCTTCAGAGGTGACTCAATGATATATAAAAATAATAATAAATTACTTAGGTATGTCCTTATTTTTGACAGTATTCTTATTAGTGGGAAGAACTATCCTTAGTTCTGACTGGGTGTTCCCATTACACCTAAATTATCTATCATCTTAAAATCTGAGCTCTACAACTCTTCTATTCAAGGATAACCATATATCTCTACTTCCTCTGGGACAGTCCAGCTTATGCATGTTGAGAGAAACTCATAACAATTCTCTACACCTTCTCTGAGCTTCTGTGAGGTGGCCATATTCCACCACGTGGATGAAGGCGCAGGAATTCCTGAGGCTCCCAGGCAACCTGAGCTCCGAGCTCTGGGAGGGACACCCATACTACTACAGTAAATTATCCCTTTTTTGGTTAAAATTACCTTGACCTAATTTCTGTTCTTGGCCACCAAAAAGTCTCCACTCATACAGTATCTCCACCAGTATTTCTAAATATGAACTTATATATTCAAGTGACATCCCTCTCCCTATCTCCTAAATCTTATGCTCTCTCCGACACTTGGTAACTTATCCGTGGCATTCAGAAGGAAAAGAAAGGAGAAAAAGACAAAGGAAAAAGGCTTTCTGTCTAAAGGAGCATTCTATGCTCTTGAGCTACAACTCTGGTTTTCTTATCTGTGTTTGGCTTCTTCTCCTGAATACTGACAAAAAGGGTTTTCTGAGATCCTCCACATGGTCAGTAACTTCGATCTCAGCTCAGCGATTCCTGGCCCCAGAAAGACACTAGTATTTTATCACAGGTAAATTAGTTCACCTTTTCCTAGGTTCTGAATTTCTAGTTCAATGAGGTATAATTCAGAGACAAATAATAGCAGGTCTAGATAATGAAGACAATAGCCTCAAATGATAAGCCTCTTTCTATAAAACTCAGAAGTCACATTGTAATGGTTTTTTTTTTAATGTGATTCGTATGTCCCTCCATGGGTTGGTTTCTGCTACTGTAGTGGGAGGAAAAAAATCCAGAAAACACTATTTTGAGGTAAACCCTTTATATTTAGGTACCAAAGATAGGATAATTAGTTGCATTATTTTATAGTTTGTAGAATTAGGGTTAATACAGCAAGATTCAGCAAAAGTAAATGGATGTAAATCGTTTTGTTATACTACATAAACTTTCACTTAAGAGGTCTTTAATGAGATTTGTTTCAATAAAATTAATTATTCAAAAATATCACTCAATTTTCCATAGTTCAACTGAACATGAATATAAATTTATGCTGGAGAGCAACTCAATTAAATCTATTCAAAAAACTTACCAAATTGGAAGTCAAAAGTTAATTAACTTAAGCTAGGATTAGAGATCTTAATTATACAAAAATTAAAATTTAGTTCAAGCAACAGATTTGCCTGAGGTTTGAATATCATGTTATAATACAATACTCAACAACACCACTTCTGCTCGTACTTTTATTAAAGTAGAAGGATTTATTATGAACAGTTGAGAAATTATTAAAAAACTGAGACAGGATTCAGGTAACTGGAACTTCTGATAATGAAATCTGAGAGTCCTTCTTTCTATTTTTAAATATTTTCCATATTTTATATTTCATGACACCGGAACCTACAGGTTAACTTTTTTCTTTAATAAGCTTTTATTAAGTATAACACACATGCAGAAAAAAACCCACAAATAAGTGTTTACAACTTGATGAATCTTTTTATAGGTTAATTTTTTAAAAAATATTTTATTTGAGAGAGAGAGAGAGAGAGAGAGAGATCATGAGTGGGGGCGGGGCACAGGGAGAGGGAGAATCTTTAGCAGACTCCCCGCTGAGTGTGGACCCTGACACAGGGCTTGATCTCATGACCATGAGATCATGACCTGAGCCAAAAATCAAGAGTCAGACATTTAACTGACTGAGCCACCCAGACACCCCTCCTTTAATCTAACAATTTTTAATCTAACAATTTCACTGCTAAAAATTTATCCTAAAAAGATTAAAAATCTCGGATCAAAATGTCTATCATGGCTATACTTTTAATAGAGAAAAAATAGAAAAACCCTATACTCATCAACAAAAGGTTTATTACATTTGCATTGTTATGTTGATAAATGGAAAACTGTGGCATTAAAAGGAGGTGAAGGATGACACAGACCTAGATCCATAAAAAGATAAAATTGTTGAGTGAAAAAAGTAAATGACAAACTACATTATCGATCACATTATTTTCATTTATGTAAAAGTTCTGTCTGAGTCTAAAGAAAGCTCTGCATCTACTAAATGTCAACAATGATGTTATCTCTGGTGGGATGTGAGGTGATTTCAGGTTTTTTTTCTCTACTGATATTTTATTACTACTTATAATAACATCATTTAATAAATGCTTATAACACACAAGGCACATGCATATATACACGTCTTTTATACATTATTTCACCTGATTTATACAGATAGAGAAACTGAGGTGTAGTGAGTTTGAGGAATTTAACCAATATAACATATCGAGAGCCAGTATTTATAGCCAAGTCTGAGTCCAAAAGCCCTCCTGTTAATGATTAGGAAACATTCCTAAAGGTATTTATCTGAGGTTGGGGAAAAAAAAAGTCATAGGATAAGTAACTCATTTTTAATCCTGTGAAATTTTAAATCCAATTAACAGGGCCTCACAAAATAGAAACCCCAGACCCAGAAATATTCCAAAAGAAGTATAATAGACATATGTTATCTCCATCCGTTTACTCATTTATTCAACAGTCACCGTACAAGTGATGAGGACACAGGGATTTTCATTACCATCATTACCAGAGCTTACCATGTACTGAGCACCAGGTATGTTCCAGGTATCAGATTCTCTGAACATCACTTTAGAGGAATTACTTTATTCAGTCAGATATGGCTCCTACCCTCAAGCATTGCATGTACTCTAGTAAGTGACCACAGTTTTATTTATTTATTTATTTTAAAGATTTTATTTATTTGACAGAGAGAGGGAACACAAGCAGGGGGAAGGGGCAGAGGGACAAGCAGGCTTCCCGCGGAGCAGGGAGCCCGATGCAGGGCTCGATCCCAGGACTCTGGGATTATGACCTGAGCCGAAGGCAGACGCTTAACGACTGAGCCACCCAGGCGCCCCATGACCACAGTTTTAGAAACAAAAAATTGCACCGCCATAGGATGAATGTCACATAAAGCAAGAAGTGACTGTCTCTTCTGAGATGGGTGGGCTGGTCTTGAGGCACAGATGGAAACTTCGCAGGCACAGCGGGAGGTAAGTGGCAGGAAGAACACGGGGACCAGGGGAAGGTCTATGAAAAGATGGGCAGGGAAGAAACGGCAGGTCTCTTTCTAGGAACCACAGGTACTGCAGTACTGCTTTGGGGAGGGGAGGCGGTGTGTTACAGAAGTAACCAGGTCCTGTTCAAAGACCTTGTAGAAGATTTTCTCTTTCCAAGAACCTTGGGCACTAGCCCCCGTGAAGAATGATGCTCACTTTCCAAACCACCATTTCAGTTTTGCAGGTGGGAGAGAGGAAGAGAAAAGGAAGCAAGGCTGGGGAACAGGGAAGATGACTGCAACTCACGTGAAAACAATTTCACTCTAATGAAAAAATATTTCTGAATAAATTGTTAATCTTTTTCTCAGCAGGACAAAATAATATACATCAAGCTCCAATAATTTAATACTTTGGGCAAAGGAGGAGGTTTTAAGGACTTAGTTTAATGATGTAGTGCTGAAATGAGGTCTGCAGCTTCAGTGTAATCTATTTCTTGTGAAGTACAATGTTCCCAAAGGAACACATTCATTTAAAAGGTTTAAGCGTGAGAGATTTATTTTTTTCAAACAAATCTAATTAAATTGAAATACCTTCTAAAGGCAAAGTAATAGTAATATGTAGCTCACATCTCTCTAAATTTGGGATATATTCAGAAAACAGGATGTTCTTTTGAATCCTAAACCTTGACAATTCTGAAAAATATTGACTTCTAGGAAGTGAGCAGAGAGATACATTTATGTTTTGCTCTGATTGTTAGTGTTTCTGTGGAAGTTGCCCCAATTGCTACAGGTTGGTTCACTTGATCAAAATGAAGGAGGTGCCTGTAGATAATTTCCTATTACTTGCAGGGCATAGGAAGGGGTGAATGGAGGCAGAAGTGTAATCTACCTCTTAACAGTTCATTAATATTGCAAAAAATTGTGTTTCCCTGGGAGGCTGAGGCATTACAACCCACCTCTCTTAGTGGTACTGGTAGTCACGTAAGTGAATAGGACTCAGCTGACCACTGACCTGGAATTCCTTCTTCCAAGAACATTGGTACATGCTATGAGTAAAGACTTCCCCCAAACTAGTAAGGCCCAGCTTAATGTTTGCTTCTTTCATACAATGATCTAATTAGAGCTCTACTCCAAGTCCCTCGGTTACTAGCCTTTTTCCTCTCGACTTCAAAATACTTTCCTTGACATGCCCACAGACAGCCACACGCCCAGTCATCAAAGGACTTGGGAGGATCAAAGTACCTAACTCCCCTCCTCCCAACTTCAGCTTCTCTTTAAAAAAAAAAAAAAAAAAAAAAAAAAAGACACAAGTCTTGTCAGTGAACCAGTCCTATAGAGTCAGGGTTACATCATGCAAATCTGGTAACTTTAAGGCCTATCTCATACAGAGTTTGGCTCTTCCTCGCTGCACTGCCTGATGGGTAGGCAAGGTGGGTGCTTCTGCGCTTTGGTAATGAGGACACTGAGACTCATAATTTAAAATTATTTTGGCTCTAAATTTTCTTGTCCATCCTTATTTATGTTTCTGACTATGATTCAAAAGTATTAGGTTAGCAAGTAGATTTTAATTTTAAATGATTCCCTAATATACTGAGTTGTCATAAAGATGTTAATTCTTACTGCTGTTTTTCTCTTTTTTAACTCACAGATTACACTTTTTTCATGTTTCTAAAATACCATGTAATCATAAAAAATTGCACACTCAGGGACTTGGATGAGGATTCTAGGGAAGAGAGTGGCAAAGCCAGAATCCAAACTCACATCTCCTGATCCCAAAGCCTCTGTCTAGTGGGGATGAGGCTGCAATGGGACTCCTGCTACTTTGCTTAATACTCATCCAAATCACCCAGAGCCCAGCCACCTCCCTCCCTCTCCAAAATAATTCCCCAGCACCCAACTCTCATTCTAAACTCTGTAGTGGTGAGGGCAGTTAAAAATCCAAGTGGCAACTTTAAAAGCTGCCTCACCAGAGTATAGTCCTACTTTCTCAGTCACTTCCTTAGGGGTATATGTATGATATATATGTAAAGAATTTTTTTCAACTAAAAAAACTGCATCTGGCAGGTTGGCTATGGTCTGATTACATACAGTGTTTGCCAGGTTTGCGGGGGAAATAGCTTCTTAGACAAATTTTCCACTTCATGGTTTGTAAAACACGGAAGAAAGATGATTTGATATTTTTTACGCCACATATTCAAACAACTGCACAAAGACATGTTATAGTAGTATTTGTACTGACATATAACTAATATATATCATAATGACATATTCAGTAAAAAAAAAAGGTGTGTACAATAGGATGCGGTTTGTGTGCATTAACTTTAAAATCTATCCTTGGCACGATGTATGTGACAATGCATGAGACCAATAGGAAAGACGGTAAATTGACAGGGGTTACTTGTAGAGGAGTAATATTACAGAGGTAAAATTAGAGGGAAGATTATTACTTTTACCTGTACCATTAGAATTTTTTATGATTACATGGTATTTTAAAAACATGAAAAAAAGTGTAATCTGTGAGTTAAAAAAGAGAAAAACAGCAGTAAGAATTAACATCTTTATGACAACTCAGCATATTAGGGAATCATTTAGAATTAAAATCTACTTGCTAACCTAGTACTTTTGAATCATAGTCAGAAACATAAATAAGAATGGACAAGAAAATTTAGAGTCAAAATAATTTTAAATTATGATATTTAAATATTGTGCAAAATTTTGAGCCTTTAGCTGAGAAATCATCCTATTCTCCTGCCCTCATTTTTCTAGCCACAGCCCCTACGTTATGTCAATCCCATTCGCTTGGTATTTAAAAGAGATGTATGGAGACGGAGACTCAAGTTGAAGAGCAGGAAGTATTATGGACCATGTAAGGATCTCTCCTCCTTTGCTTTTTGTGGATTCCAAGACACATTCAATGCTAAATGGTTAACAAAATTGCTAGTTCACTGAGCACACTATTTTATTTCATGCAATTGGTGTGTAAGCTGAACTGAATAGCAAATGGTTGTATATTCTACAATAAGTCTGCTGATACTTTTGTCAATGTCCTCCTATGACAGGAGCAAAAATTCACATCTAGACTCCTAATAAGATTCGTTATATACTGACTAGTTAAAAGCACACCTAGGCACCACATTGACATCTACTAGGATGGGGTACAGTGTTGTTATTTAGGTGAACCTGTCCTGTGATTCTGATACACAAACTTGGTTGAGAGCAACTTACACAGCTGATGAGATTTGTCTGGTAAAATTTATGAGAAAGGATTTACATCTTTTATGTTCCTTAGAACAGAGATCAGGAATTCCTTAGGCTAAGTCATGTGCTGAAGTTTGAAAGCAAAAATTTAGATCCCAGAATCACAGAACATTAAGTCTGAAAGATTTTTAAAGATATTATTGACTTCTCTCCCATTTTACAGTTAAGAGATGACAAGAGGGATTAAGGGATTTATCTGAGAGAGAAATAGTTAATTAAAAATGCATCTAGTATCACAAGCTATCTCTCTTACAAAAAAATAGTACATTTTTAACAAATAACAACTAGTATTCTTGTTTTTCCATTCTGTCATCTTTACCTCTGATTTTCAGGTCAATTAACCTAAGGTTACGGAGCATTTAAAAAGAATCTATACAAAGAAGAAATATCTGATCTAAATAAGGATTTTTATTTAGAGTAATAACAAAAACAATGTCATGATCTTATGCCAAAACAGTTGGGCTAGGTTTTTGAAATGTCTGTGGAAGTACACTGAATAAAATACATAGGCAAAAGAATGAAATGAGGGAAATGTACATCTGTATCAAGGACTTAGTTAAGTAGTTCAATTTGCTGGATCATATAATGGTGAAGCAGTCACAGAAGCTGGAAAGGCAGGTCAAAGTTATCTTTTGAAGGACTTTGAATATTATAAGGAGTTTTGACTATCCCATTAGTGAGTATCCTTCTTTGTTATGCTTAAATTTCATTTTAAAACAAAATAAATAAAATCTTTAAAAGGGGGGGTGCGTCTGGGTGGCTCAGTCAGTTAAGAGTCTGACTCTTGATTTCGGCTCAGGTCATGCTCTCAGGATCATGAGACTGAGCCCTGTGCTGGGTTCTCCGTTCAGCTCAGAGTCTGCCTGAGATTCAGGATTTTCTCTCTCCCTCTGCACTCCCCGCCCCCCCCCGCTTGCCTGCAAGGGATTGCTCTCTCTAATGAATAAAAGTTAAAAAACAAAAACCACCAAAAAACCCACATAGATAACCTAAATAGGTGACGAAAAAGCATCTGACAAAATACAATGTCAAATTGTGATTTAAAAGGAAAAGCCTCATATCAAATCAGAAATGGAAAGGAATTTCCTCCACTTGAAAGGGCATGTATGAAAAACCTACATATAGCTAAGGTCTTATTTAATCATCCAACACCAACTGGCTTCTCTGAGATTGGGGACCAAAAAAAAAAAAAGGGAGAAAAATGAAGGAAGGAAGGAGGATAAAGGTCAGAAACAGTGTAAAACTCCCTGTACACAGATGAAATGATCAATTACCTCTAGAAAATGCTAAGGAATCAACAAAAAACTACTAGAACTAGAACTAGTAGGTTAGTTTAGCATGATTATAGGCTACAAGGTTAATATGCAAATACATGAAAATCAACTGTATTTCTATATACTAGGAACAAATAATGAAACGATAAAAATCCCACTTATAAAAGCACTGAATAGAAAATACATAGGAATACACTTAACTGAAAATGGAAAAGTTCTACACTGAAAATTATGAAACATTTCAGAAAAATAATTAAATGGAGAGATATTGCATTCATAATTTGGAAGACTCAGTATTGTCAAGATGTCTAGCCTCCCAAAATAAAACTATAGATTCAATACAATCTCGATCAAAATCCCAGAAGCCTTTAAAAAAAAAAAATAGAGGGGCGCCTGGGTGGCTCAGTCATTAAGCGTCTGCCTTCGGCTCAGGTCATGACCCCAGGGTCCTGGGATCCAGTCCCACATCGGGCTCCCTGCTCCGCGGGAAGCCTGCTTCTCCCTCTCCTTCTCCCGCTGCTTCTGTTCCCTCTCTCCGTGTGTCTCTCTCTGTCCAATAAATAAATAAAATCTTTCAACAACAACAACAAAAATTTACAAGTTGGTTCTAAGAATCACACGGAAACTCAAAGGACCTAGAATAGCCAAGACAGTTTTCAAAAATAAGAACAAAACGAGGATGTAGTGCTGCCTGAATTCAAGACTTGCTAGAAAGATATGGTAATCAAGACAGTGTGGTGATGGCATCAACGATAGGCAGATTAATAGAAGAGAACTGAGAGTCCATAAACAGACACATAGTTATATGTTAATTTCATTTTTTGACAAAGGTGCAAAGGAAGTCAATGAGGGGAAAAAAGTCTTTTCAACAAATGGTGCTGGATCAACTAGGAATTCACATGAAAAAACCCATCAACCCTTACCTCACAGCACACACAAAAATTAATTCAAGATGGATCACAGAACTAAATATAAAAGCTAAAACTATGAAGTTTTTAGAAGAAAATATAGGATAATATTATTGTAATTATTGGAGGTAAGCAAAGATTCTTAGCTAGGACAGTAACTATAAAAGAAAACATGAATAAATAATGATTTCATCAAAACTAAGAACTTCTATACACAAAGATATATTACGAAAATAGACAAGCCACAGATGGAAAGATCCATAGAAACCATGTATCTGACAAAGAACTAGTATATCTGTAAAGAACTTCTACATTCAACTCAATTTTATAAAAAGACAACCTAATTACAAATGGGGAAAAGACTTAGACACTTTATAAAAGAATCCATCTAAAAGGCTGCTAAAGAAGAAAAATGCTCCACTTCATCAGTTGTCAAGAAAATGTAAATGAAAGCCACAATAAGGAACCATCACAAACCCACCAGAGGAGTAAAGATTGTGGAACAACCAAAATGCTCATACACTGGCTGGTGGGAATGTTTAATGGCCCAACTATCTGGGAAAAAGGGCTGGCAGATTCTTTCTAAGTTAAACACTTTAACACTACCCTAATTTACTGTTAATGTTTATCCAAGAGAAAGGAAAATATTTGTCCTCAAGAAGACCTGTCACACAAATGTTCCTAGGAACTTTATTCAAAACTCTGCAAAAAATCCAAAAGTCCATCCACAGGTAAACTGATAAACAAATTGTGGTAGGTATACAACGGAATATTATTCAGCAACAAAAAGGAACAAACTACTAATACATGCGACAGCATAGGTAATCACAGACATGCAAAGTGAAAGAGTACATAACTATATGATACCATACATGTGAAGTTCTGGAACAGGAAAAACTAATGAAAGGAAAAAAGGAAAAAAAAAAAATCAATGCAGTATTTGCCTCCCATGATGGGAGAGGTTCCCATGGGAGAGTACATGAGAAAAGTTTCTGGGGAGAGAGAAATGATAGATGTTTGGATTATTCAGGTGTATACAGTTGTCAAAGTTGTACAGAGAAGATCTGTGCATTTCATTTTTTGTCAATTTTGCCCCCACCCTGACTGTAAAAATAATAACTGCGTAGGGATGGACACCTGGAGGTGTAGATGACACAGAAATGACCGAGTGTTGGGCACTGCTGAACCATGTGAGGGCTACACAGGATTTCATTACACCATTCTACTTTATAGATGCCAAAAAGCATCCTTAATAAGAGGGTTTTTTTTGTTTGTTTGGTTGTTTTTTTTTTTAAGGAGGAAAACCACATATGGGTATACTTCCCAGGTAAGATTTTCCTAACAGAATACCTTTTGATTTTTTAAACCTCAAACTTCAT
This sequence comes from Eumetopias jubatus, assembly GCF_037043125.1. NCBI lineage: Eukaryota > Metazoa > Chordata > Mammalia > Carnivora > Otariidae > Eumetopias > Eumetopias jubatus. Next base: position 56,716,959 of record NW_028274810.1, read on the forward strand.
AGGATCTACATATACTCTCAATGAAGTATTTTTCAGTAAATGTTTATATAGGAAAAATTTATATCTATACCCTCACTACAAAGTAAAACATTTTAAACAAAATGTGTGAGGGAAACGTCCCAGCATATTCCAAGTACAGAATCGCAGGGTGACATTTTGAACCACAGACTCAGTGGCAACAAGGAGGATGTGCAGTTTGGATGTTCGTGGAGCAACGAGAAACCGTGTTATTGCACACAATGCAACTGTGTTTTTTTATCTTTTGTTTTGTTTTGTTTTTAAAGATTCTATTTATTTATTCATGAGAGACAGAGGGAGAGAGAGAGTAGCAGAGGGAGAAGCAGGCTCCCAAGGAGCAGGTAGCCCGATGCAGGACTTGATCCCAGGACCCTGGGATCATGACCTGAGCTGAAGGCAGACGCTTAACCATCTGAGCCACCCAGGCGCCCACAATGCAACTGTGTTAGCAATCATACTATTTGGTGATTCTGAAGTGATAGTAGACACGTCACATCCTAACACGATTATGTGTTACCTATAAGCATTATTTTCATTGCATTTCAGTAATATTTTAAGAAAATTGGTGGGAGGGAGGACTGGGGTTGATGTGTAATGCATAAATTCTCCTGACTTAAAATAATGAGAAATAGGCTCATGGCTATTCTTTGGGGTGGCACATCTGATTCTCACTTTGGGTTACTGATTTTAGGCCTATCTCTTAAAAACTGTAATTAAAACACACGTATACAACCATATTTTTGATGAGTTTAAGCAGCTGTCTGATATTGTTAGTAAGTCAACCCTGGAATAAGAATTTCATTAACACTTTTCTTTCAGGCTTCGTGCCTTAAGATTGCATAGTGACTGCAAGAGATTTCCATTGTGCAAAGGGAGCAAAATACAGATATAAGTGGTATGTTGAGATGATAGAAAGAAAACCTCAATAATCTAAGAGCATATCTTGGGCACCTGGGTGGCTCGGTGGTTGAGCATCTGCCTTCAGCTCAGGTCATGATTCCAGGGTCCTGGGATCGAGCCCTGCGCTGGGCTCCCTGCTCATTGGGGAGCCTGCTTCTCCCTCTGCTCTCCCCCACCCCCCTCTTGCTCTAATAATAATATCTTAAAACAATAATAAAAGCATAACTTTCTCGACTGCATTCCAGTATGGTTATGATGGCAATGAGTAGGACTGAAAGGAAGCAGAGAAGAAACTGGAAAAAGCAGGGAACAGAGGCCTGAAGAACTACCCCAATATGTCACGTAAATGCCAAGAAAAAAACTGCAGGAAGGAGAGTCTTGCTAAAAACCAATTATTCTTTCCAAGTGGCAACTTTCTCCCCCCAGCATACGTTCCTATCCTTGCTTTTTATATTCTTTCCACGGTAATCTCTCTTCAATTATCCTCATTTTGACTTTCTGCTTCCATGGCACTTTGTCTTTCATGCACTTTATCTCTGATTTTAAGATAATGTGGCTCACTGTAGCAATCCCACATAAAGCTTTTGTAGAGTGATAGAGGACTGCAATAAAAATTAAATGATTGTCATTCCTCCAAAAAATCAGTAAGAATACAGACTTCAAGCCTAAATATTTCAGCAGTATAAAGACAATGAAGTGTGACTAAATAATTCAAAACTCTTCCCCCAACAAGCCAGGGACAGAAACCCAAAATGGCAGCAATAGAGCTCTAGGACTTCATGGCAGGAAATACAGACAAGAATGGGGCCACCCAATGTGAGCTAGGTTTTACGAAGTATTTCCTGCAGACTGAAAATAAAACCTTAACTTTACAATGGTATTGAAGAGGAAAGCTCCTAAAATACAAAGTTCAGAGAAGTTCTCAAATTGGGCAAGAAAAATCTCAAAAAAGGATTACTTTTCTTCTTTGATTCTTGAGGGATAGCTATAATTTCACTGATTGCATTCTTCTTTTATTGAATTCAAAGTGGCATCCAATTAACAAGAGTAACAGGGTATTGTATTGTGAGAAACTATCTCAGATATTTTGAACTAGTACCAGACTAACTGCATTAATCGAGATCTACCGAAACTACAAAATGACGACAAATTTACTTGCTACTTTTTAAGTAAGCTCTATGCCCAACGTGGGGCTTGAGCTCACGACCCTGAGATTAAGAGTGGCATGCTCTACTGACTGAGCCAGCCAGTCGCCCCGACCTACTACTTTTTAGAATCATTATTAATCCAATTAGCAATAATCGCACCTCGGATAAACCTCACTGGCTACGATACTGCCACTGCGCAAAGCTAGAATCATTATTAATCCAGAATGAAATAATTTAAGAGCATAGCCTTTAGAGTCAGAAAAGGTAGTGTTTGCAGGTTGATTTTACCCCTTCACAGCTCAGTTTCCTTATCTGTAAAATGGGGATTAAAATAGCACCACTTTCATAGGTTTGTTGTAAATGTCAGGAGAACGCATGTAAAGAATTTAGCACTGATTTGAAAATAGTAAGTATTCAGTGTAGGCTCAATTCCTAGTATGGCTTCCCTAGCCCCCAAATGTTCCCTTAATGAGTACATCTTTTTGTAACTCACATTGGATATCACACAATGCATGAGAGATGACTTAACAAGACACAGAGATAGCTATTGATTATATGCCGGAATAACCAGGGGGCTGCACTTTGAAGAAAGGAAAAATGTTACACAGACAGCAGAGACCCCATGACTGTTTTATGTGTGAGGCTGACCCCTCAGCCAGTACCACATTCTTCTGTTGACTTTCAGAGTTGTGAATTAGGCTGCCGACTATTTTTGAGTCCCCAAATGGGGTCACTTTAGCTTTGCATATGGGAAGGTCATATTCAGGATCTGCTAACAGTATTTATTTTTGTCAGGCTTAATCAACCATTTTTTAACAAGTGCCTTGAGACATGACATATAATACATTACTTATTTAAATGTCAAGTATGTTTTAACACTTATGAAGCCATTGTCACAATAAAAAATTGGGTCGATCAATTTATTTTTGCACTTTTAGCTATTATAAAATATGTATCTCTTAATAAAACTAGGGAAAATCATTTTATTGCAATTTTGCCAATCCTTTAGTCTTCTTTCTGCTCCTCAAACTAGTGTTTCCACAATGGGCTATTTATTACCTCAGGTCTCTTAGGGCATAATTATTGCATCAAGAAGCACACTTTATAAAATTGCATCCATGTACGGTAATAATCTAAAAGAGCCAATCTAAGATAACAGATGCTTTTGACTAAAAATTAGAAAGAATCTTATCTGTGGATGCACAAAAGCTAGTGACTTGTTTACTACTCTCCTGCGCTTCTAAATCACATTGAAGTCTTCCAAAAGATTTCAGGAATAATTCACTGGCAAGAAGCAGAGAGTGAAGAGTAGGTGCTAAGACTGGGTGGTGTATAGAGCCCTGAGGTAGGAGCTTTGTCCTGATGCAGCTCCATGGATCTGGGCCAGTCATTGACAATTTATGGCTTCAGGCTTTTTTCTCTTCTAAAATAAACATAACGAGACAGTAAGATCTGAGTTTAACTGTGGTTCTACGTCTTCATCCCTCTGCAAATACGGGAAGCCTTCGTGCTTTTTATTTGTAGTGGTTCTTAAGTAAACATATTAGACACTTGGAAAATAACAACACTTAGGTTTGGCTGTTCTGCAGGTCAATGTTTCAAAGGGGATGCGCGGGCTCTATCTTGCAGGGTGTGGGGGGCAGAGAGACTCAGCTCTCTATGCTAGCCCCATCACTGGCACCGGCTCGTGCTGCCCCCAGCTGCTTCTGTAACCTGACAAATCACTCCAATTCCCCATGCAACGGTATCTACTCGCTCTTCCTGCACTTGCACCGTAGGGAAGATTATAAATAAATCCTACATTCATATGACAGCACCATGCCCAGACCTGTGTATTTTCTGGGACTAATTGCTCAGGGAAGGCCAATACTCTGGTGCAAGTCTCATTCCAGTCTACATGGTAATTATATGCTAATGCCTTTTGAAATTAATTCAGAAGCCCCCACACCAGCATCGCAGTAAAGGGTAAGGAAGCTGAGATTTAATCACATTGTCTTCTGGGGGATTAATTTAAGATTTCTTTTACACATGAACTGGGCCATCTATCGACAGAACTCGCTGGCTGCTCCAGCACCATTAACAATGCAGTCCCACAGCAACAAAACTGCTGGCCAGTGGAGTGCGGAAAATCAGTCACGGCCAGGCTCTCGTGAGGAAGCAGAGCTTCTGACGTCGAAGAAGCCACCGTACATGTTCGACCCAGCTCTTTTCTATGTCCTATAAGTTAGCCTCCTCTTAGGACCGAAAATAAGTCCGATCCACAATGAATAAAAGGAGGCTCAGAGCAGAGTAAGAACATAACAATAGTAACAAAGCAGTCCTGAGAAATAATAGGAATAAATGGTGGATCTGTAAAAACAATCAAGACACGGATAACTTGACCTCATAGAGAAGCCACAAAAATAAATGGAGTGTGGGTGGGTAAGTAAATATACAAGATTTGCTCCAGCCCAGAAATCTAGTAAGTATAATCTAAAAGCCCCCTATAGGGGCGCCTGGGTGGCTCAGTCGTTAAGTGTCTGCCTTCAGCTCAGGTTGTGATCCCGGGGTCCTGGGATCGAGCCCTGCATCAGGCTCCCTGCTCTGTGGGAAGCCTGCTTCTCCCTCTCCCTCTCCCCCTGCTTATGTTCTCTCTCGCTGTGTCTCTGTCAAATAAATAAATCTTTAAAATAAATAAATAAACAAACAAAAGCCCCCTATATAAGCCTCCCACACAATGCAGTGTCCTTCTAAAATCTAACGCACTGCAATATCCAAAGAACAGCTATTTTAACATGGGCTTGTAGCTTTCCTGGTACTCATCATTAAATCAATTTCCTATTCTCAGTTCAAAAGGACATTGGATATGATATCATGCGATATACAAATTCCTCACATATCAGAGAGGAATGATTAAAATTTTTTCTCAGCTATAAAAAGAAACGAGGGAAATGTTTCCCACACAAATTTTCTCCAAATTTGCCAAAACTTTGGAAAAAGCCAAAAGTCACATGAGAAGATGGGTTATAACTGCTTAAGAATCCAGTCTGTGCATTTTTCCGTTCTCTCAGTTTTTCAAGATGCGACATAGAGCTATTGAGGAAGATGACGGCTTCCCTTTGGGACTCACTTTAAGAGACAAGTGTAGTCATATAAACAAACTATAAAAACCTCAAACACACAAATCCAGATGAAAATACTATTTTACAAATAATATCAGCTGAAATGTATTACTTTGTGCCAGATACTATGGCAAAATTTGACCCATCTTCTCTCACTAGTTCTCAGAACACCTTCTAAAGTTAATGCTATACAATTACTAGACTGTAAGCTCTATGGGAACAGGTACCATGGATTTTGTTCACCAAAGTAAAATCAGCACCTTGTTCATACACTGCTTCCTACGTGACAGATGCATAGCAAGATAGTTGCTGAATATGTAATTTTCATTACTTATGGCAACTGAGGGTTAGAGAAGATAAGTAACTAGCTAAAGACATGGAAGGCTAGAATGTGTGCTGCAACATATATTTATCAATCTTTTTTTTTTTAGACAAGAGAATCAATGGGGAGTGGAGGAGGATCAACTTCTTGCCATGTTTGATCTTCTTGCTCTTTCCATCTCTGCAAGAAGATAAAGTCGCTGAATAGCAACAAAAGAGTCAAATTTGGAAAGTAAAAAAAAAAAAAGAGTAGATGGGTGGCAAGATGTTAATATCCTTTTTCAGACAAGAGAGCTCTTCCAGCCTCTCACCTAGAAAACAGAGACCTAAATTTTCTGTCTAGGAGGGAGGAAATGTGATCTAATCAACAGTCAACTATGTGCAAGGCACTGTGTTAATTAAGCCCCTTCCGAAATGCAACTAATGACTGAAAGAACTGGGGTAAGTTACAGCAGCTCTTCCAAGTTCAGTGCTTGCTGCCCTGTACCCAGTAAGACTTCTGTGTATGGACTGTAACACATTGCTCTGCAGCCCCTGCTCATTTGTTACCCACATCTAACACAATGTCAGGCAGAGAAATAAAATACCGGTGCTCCTGTTGGTCTAGATCTCATGGGCCATTACTCCATCTTGAGTCTTAGTAAGATATAATAGAACTAGAATCTTCATGTTCTAAATTACAGCCTTTGGAACATTTTCATATACCACACAATACAGGAAATCCATGTCTAGGTCCATATAACACAACATGGTAACTTCATATACATGATTTCCTAAAGACTAGAGCATCATAAATCAGGATTCTCATGGATCTAAACAAATGGGGTTCGGCTGATGTACCACGGGGAACACAGTACACTTCAGTGGTTAGAGCATGAATCTTTAAGTCCTGCAAGCCTGGGTTCTTACTGAAACTTAGTAACTTAGTTCTGTAATATCAGACAAGTGACTGATGCAGTTTTCTTTTCCATAAAATGGGGATAGTATGCGTACTTACCAGATAGGTCTCTTAAGAATACTGAATACAAATGTGGGAGCATATAGGTAAAGTAGCAGTGAAGCTCAGTAAATTAGTTTTCACTTTCACCTCGATGACCACCACCATCACTGAAGAAGTCTCCAAGCATCAACCAAAGGAAATAAACTTGAAGTGATGAATTGTATTGGTTAATACGTACTGCTGCCTTTGAGTTTTATGTATTTAATGATTATGCTGGTCACTGCTACTACCCAAGGTGGGTCCCTTTCATAATGCTGTATTACAAAAGAACAAGGAAGCTAATTCCAGAAGTGACTTCTTTGTGGAAACAGCTTTAAGATGGGGAGAGGGGCACCTGGGTGGCTTAGTTGTTAAGCGTCTGCCTTCGGCTCAGGTCATGGTCCCAGGGTCCTGGGATTGGGCCCCGCATCAGGCTCCCTGCTCAGTGGGAAGCCTGCTTCTCCCTCTCCCACTCCCCCTGCTTGTGTTCCCTCTCTCACTTCACTGTGTCTCTCTCTGTCAAATAAATAAAAATCTTTAAAAAAAATTAAATAAAAAAGATGGGGAGAAACTACTGAGGCTTGGGAGAGGCATGATGCTAACCGGCTCGCAGTGGTGTCTGACCAGTTTGGGCTGTTATTTATTATTAAGCAAATCAGATTATGGGTGACTGTGAATTCTATTCTGAGTCAAAGTCTGACAAGGAAATCATAAAATGCAAAATCAGAAACCCTCATTTTAAGTGAGCGGTCTGATACTCAATGCCTCTGTAATTTCTGGACCTTCATATGTCCAAGTGTTAGCACGTTTTATCCAAGAGGCTGCAGAGCACACCAGTTAACAGAGGCCAAAAAGCTGAACTGCCGGGGATACTGAATCCCAGCACCACTGTTTACTTCGTGATCCCACCAGTAAAAGAGGTGGCTGTACCCGACACTTAGTACGCATCAGCTGCCGCGGCTGTGCTTCGGATTATTGTATTCTTCACTGTGCAGTGCAATAACCTTTCCGTGTCTGTTTCCTTCCTCTATGCTGTGAGCTCTCTGAATGAAGGGACTGGATGTATTCATCTTTCTTTCCGTGTCCAGTCCCAAGAGACACTAACAACGTTAGCTGAATGATGAACTCAAACAGCAAATGAACATCAAAGTGAGATCAACTCGGAACAGAAACCCTGACTTTAAGTTGAGGAAAATACGAATAAATAAGATTACTGATGACATCATCTAGCAAGTAATTAGCAAAGGACCAGCATCTCCTTAGCCTCTCTTACCTCTATCCTGTTCCTAAATAAGGAATCAATGTGGTCTTAACCCACATCACCAACTTCACAGATAGTAACCAAGCCTTATCAACCAGTTCACAAAGTTCTGTTGGTTCTAACACCTTCCCAAAAAACTAAACAAGAACAAAAACAAATGCCATACTTATGGTTTATTCTAAAACTAAAGAGAATTTTGAAAAATACTAATAGATTAGTATACAATTTAGTTTTAAACATTTTGGAATTTATGTTAAAAACAAATCCTATTCTTTTTAATAGGGTTTCATGAGATTTTAACTTAAGGGTCCCTGAATTATTTTGCAAGATTAGGTCCTACTCAAGCAGCAAATAACATTTGCAAGCGACAATATGATTTCTGTTCTTCCTTTGGAAAATGATTTTGAATAGTTGAAGAAGATATAATTTGTAACATTCTTCACCGTCACCTCACTTTCCTGCGGACTATTCCCTTTCACCCCTTTACCTGACCAAAAGAGAAATTAAAAATCTATGTCCCTCACCTCCAACAGTTCATCTCCAATACGCATTCGCCCATCCGTGGCAGCAGGTCCTTCTGGGTTAATTCCCACCACAAATATGCTCAAGCGCGACCGGTCTTTATTACCAGCAAGGCTGAGTCCAAGTCCATTCTTATCCTTTTCAAGCTCAATAATGTGCAATTCTCCAGGCAGGTCTGCATATCTTTGCCTGATTTTTTCTATTGAAAAAAAAAGGGGGGGTTAAAAAAATTTAAATAGAGCACTTAAATCTACATTACAAAGGCATCAGCATGTCCCCATTCTTACCATGATGGTCCTTTTTTTGAGAATGAAGTAGTTGAAGTCATTCACGTATAGGTAGGTTACAGTTAATTATTCCATCTCCCTTTAAAAAGTTTACTTTACCAATAAAACCTTCTCTGATTGTTCAGGTTCACATTGGCCCAGACTTTCTGTGCATTATTTTGTTACCTAAGACAGTCAACACAAAGTGGTAGAAACCCTGGCTTCCCTACCCCCCTCCAAAAACAGAGGGGGGTGGGTGGGAAACAAAGAATATATACTGAGCATCAGCTGTGTGCCAAGAGAGTGTTTGGTCCTGGAGATGTCATGCTGAAACAAAACAGACATGGTCCCTATTCTCATGGACTTGCATTCCAATAGGAAAAAAAAAAATCAACAATTAATTCTAAATAATTACGTTTCTTTAAACTATACAAATGGTATAGAAGAATATTTTATGTTAAGTGAGTAAAACAAGGGGAATTGAGGATATTGGTTTAGCTGTCAGATCTGAAATCAATACACAAATCAACCATTTACTCAATGTCCAATAATTAATACATTATTTTATTCTTTGGAATTCCATTTCTTCCTGTGTAAAATGGGCATGGTAATACCCACTTCATGGATGTTGAGAAAATGAAGTAAAAGTACACGTTAAAGGACTTAATAGCTAGCTCATGGCTTACAGGTATTCTATAAATCTTTTATTCAATCTTTTGTCTCTGCTTGCCACCTCTACGCTTTGGTCTCAATTACCTATTTTAGGATTTGGCTGGTTGTGCTTCACTTGTGTTGATTATGTGCAACAAAACCACACTGGCAGATCAGCGTGGGGAATGATACTGCTTTAATCATGTCTTGTCCCCCACAAAGCACTAGCTTAGGCCAGGTGTGTTTCTGGGCCTCAAAGGCTGACACCTTCCACTATGGTATGATGCAACCATCTTATCAGTTGAATAACCAGTTGGTAGATTTTGATTATCCTGGAACTCTACGCTTTGGCTAATGCTTGACTTAGGTCCACTATCCTTATAGGGAACCCTGCAAATTCAAAGCTGAACTCAAATAATTAGTGTTAAGGGGGATGGGGGGGGAAAACAACCTAGCCATTGTATCACTTTTCCAGACCTAACAAACACTGCCTTAGGAGAGTAGATAAATTTTAAAATCATAAAAATACTTTAAAAGAATTAACCATATAAATGGCTGCTTATTTTAGAAAGAATAAATCTGTTTGCTTTATATGATTTTGAAAAGAATCTTACTTTCATAGGTAAAGCTTATTATTAATAATAATACATTTAGCAAAGTACAGTAAGATACAGGTCTTGCAATGTAACAAAAGTGCCTTCTATATAGAAAAAAATAAAGTCATATTAACACTGAAGTAAAGAAGCTCAAAGTGTTTTTTTTGGTCAACTACCAAGAACAAGACACTATGTGGGTATTTTAACAAATAGAGACCTATAAGACACACATTACAAGATGCTTACATAGCAGCATAAGAGAAACAAATACAATAAATATTAGACAACTACAATTACTTAAATAGAAATTCCAATCACCACAGGGGCTGGTCACTGAATAAATACTAAATTAATTGTATGAGTCGTAACTGCTTTTACAGTTTTAAGAACCGTTACTTCTAGAAGAGATTTCATGGAAGCAGCAGAATTTGCAAAGGGTTTCAAACAAGGTATAGAACTTAGTTATGAGAAATATCCTGTAGATGGACTAGCAAGTGGAGAAGCATATATGGTGGTAGAGCGAGGAGAAGAATGTGAGCACCCACTTGGCTGCCAACTGAAAATTCTTTGGGTTGGTGGGTGGGTGATAAGAAATCATAGTACAAGGTTTACAGAAATGCCAACTGGGGATTTTGCAGGAGTGCTCTGGGGTCCCCCAGAGATGGGCCTTGAGAGGACATTCGGTATAAGACCTCTTTTCCCAGATTCAACCAGACCACTTAATGCTTTCATCCACTTTGTTGGAGTTACAGGGTAAAAAAGTTAAGGAACGCCACTACGGCTAAGAAAACAAGCTAGAACAAAAATTTTAACATGCCTCCCTCAGAAAATAATAAAACAGAGATTGTTTAAAAAAGATACTGAAGACTTTACCACCACCATAAGCTCAAAGTAATAGATATAAGAGAACTCTATATCAGACAGAAAATACACACATCTGTGGAGGCATGCACAGAACACAGAAACAGACTGTGTGTTGAGCCATAAAAGAATCAACTACTCTTACAGAATCAACATCATACAGGCTATGTCTTTGGACACAGTGCAATGAAACTATGAAAAACTATGAATTATTGACAAAGAATAACTTTAAAATTCCACGGTGTCTAGAAATACATTAATGTTAGTGAAAAGCCCAAGGTTTAAAAGGGAAATAAAAAAGGAAATTAAGAAATACAGTACTAACAACTGAATAAAAATGAAACTTAGATGTTAAACTTGAGGGATTCAGCTAAAGAGAACTTAGAAGGCTATTTACAATTTGGAATAATTTTTTCAGAAAACAAGAAAAAAGTTAAACAATAATAAGCATTATACCCAGGAGGTTAGAAAAAGAGCTACCTAGCAAATGCAAAGAAAAAAGAGAAAACAGTAAAATAAAGGCAAGTATTAATGAAAATAGAACCATCACCATCAATCAAAACCAAATAATCCACAGAACAAAAACACTACAACAAGGATCAATGAAGTTAAAACCCAGTTATTTGAAAACATTAACAAGACAGACACTGCAAAAACTACTCAGGGAAAAAAATAGATGAGAGAAATAAATTCGTGAACTAGAAAGGGGAAATAACCACAGACAGATCTATAAAATAAGATTGTAAATAGTGTATTGATATGAAATACTGGCACACCTTAAAATCTAGAGGACAGATGAATTTCTCAAAATTTAAAATGCCATATATAGTGTAAGAATAAATGTAAAACTGCAATAGACTAGTAATTATTAAAGAAACTGAAATGGGGGCGCCTGGGTGGCTCAGTCGTTAAGCGTCTGCCTTCGGCTCAGGTCATGATCCCAGGGTCCTGGGATAGAGGCCTGCATCTGGCTCCTTGCTCTGCAGGAAGCCTGCTTCTCCCTCTTCTACTCCCCCTGCTTGTGTTCCCTCCCTCACCATGTCTCTGTCAAATAAATAAATAAAATCTTTTTTTTAAGATTTTATTTATTTATTTGACAGAGAGATAGAGAGCACAAGTAGGCAGAGTGGCAGGCAGAGGGAGAGGGAGAAGCAGGCTCTCTGCTGAGCAGGGAGCCGGACATGGGGCTCGATCCCAGGACCCTGGGATCATGACCTGAGCCGAAGGCAGCCGCTTAACCGACTGAGCCACCCAGGCGCCCCTAAATAAATAAAATCTTAAAAAACAAAACAACAACAACAAAAAACTGAAATGATAGTCAAGGATAGTCCCTTTAAAAGAACAACCCCCCCCCACACTTCTAGATATTTTTATATTTGAATTCTATCAGATTTCAAGTGTTAATGAATTTTATCCATGTAAGCTGTTCCAGAACACAGGGGCGGGGGGTATCCACTTCATATTTTGAGGCTGGTAGAATCCTGATTCTCCTTCCAAAAATAGAGACAAATCAAGAAAAGAAAATTATAGTCTTATTTAACTTAGGGTCATAGATGTAAAATTATTTTTTAAATAATTTAATTGAGAGCATATTGAAAATATTAATTTGACCTCTATGATATAGCCAGTATTTCACCATTTTCTAACATAAGAAACAGCAATTTTATATGATTCAACCTAAGAATATATTATGGACAAGGGCACATTCCAAGAATGCAAGGAGAGTTAAATATCAGGAATTTTTTCAAGGAAATTATCACATTGATAAATTAAAGCAGAAAAGCTGGAAAATTATGTTAATAGATAGAGAAAAGCATTTGAGAATTGATTTTTTTTTTAAAACCCCAAACTGTTGGCAAACTAGAATAGAAGGTACTTTCTGGACTTAAACTGAAAGACAGAAAATATAACAGGAAAAAAATAATTGCATATTTAAAACAAACAGGGAATTAATATGTAGAGAAGCAGAAAAAGGTTAGCAACCTCAATAGAAATCTGGTCAAAAGATACAAAACTCAAGTCTCACAGACATACAAAGAAATGCTCAAGTTCATTAGTAATTATGGAAATGCAAGTTACAGTGAGATACCAGTTTTCACTATTAGACTAAAATATCTGAAAGCTATATTAAACCTTAGTGGAGATATGAGGAAGACACCATAGGAATCCTTGTGCATCCTTCTGGAGAGCAGTCTGACACTACTTAATCAAATTAAGCATATACATATTCTACAAACCAGCAATTCTGTTCTTGGAAATATCCTAATAAATTCTTACACAGGTCTTAAGGGGATGTTACTGGAGACAGCAGGGGAGTGTGGAGGTAATGTGGGTATCTGTCACTGGGAGAGAGGATAGATGAAATGTGGTGGGTGGACATCACAGTGTCCCATCAGCAGGCAGAAGCAATTAACTGGAGGTAGTGACAGAGATTTTCAAACAGGGAGGAAAACAATGGGTCAATACCATTTATACAAACTAAGATTACCAGCAAAAATGGGTTTATTCGGGAATAACAGAGAATTGCAATCAGGGACGAGCAAGTGATGGCAGAAACCATAAGAAGGGCATATCCCAGAATCATAGACTTTTTAATTCAGGGAAAACAAACTAAGAAACTATATAAAGTTACATTCTCTTATAGCAAACCCCCACCATCACCCTCAGATTCCGTTTTATAAATAAAAAAGACTGAAGAAATGAAGATCTTGTATAAGGTTATGAAGCTAATTGATAGCTAGAAACTAGAGTCTTCTAACATATAAATTCTTTCTCTACCAAATCATGTTCAATTTCTCCAATAACATTTTAATTGTTTAAAAAGATTTTATTTATTAATTAGAGAGAAAGCGAGCATTCGAGAGAGCATGAGCAGGGGGAGAGGCAGAGGCAGAGGGAGATGCAGATTCCCCGCTGAGCAGGGAGCCCAATGCAGGACTTGATCCCAGGACCCCCGGATCATGACCTGAGCTGAAGGCAGACGCCCAACCAATGGAGCCACCCAGGTGCTCCATACAATAACATTTTTAAAGAATAAGAATTAATTCAGATTTTCCCCTCAGTTAAAGAAACTATCTTTAGAATCCTCATAATACCTCCTTACATGAAAGAAACATCTCGTAGTTTGCCAGGTCCCTCCACCTTTGGGAACACCTCCATTTGCACGTTAGTGGACTGGTCAGTGTTTGGGCCACATCTGCTGAGTCCAAGTGCTGTGCTTTCTTCTTCATATCACACCTATCTCTTAGACTGGTAGAATTTTAAATAATAAGAGGATCCCCCTAAAAGAGCTCAGACAATGGTTCCCAGGACTAGTCTCCTTAGAATTGCAAGGTTGGCTACCTAAAAATCACCCTGAGAGCCTATGAAACAGAATCATAACTGGGCTCTGCCTGCTCAGATTCGGAGCCAATGACACGGATTGAAGTTCAGTAATGGGGTAAGTTTCTCTTTGTAACAAGGTCCTTAGACGATTCTCAGGGGCAGCTAGATCTGTAAATAACAGATTGATCTCCGATGCAATACAAACATTTTTTTCTATAGTTATCGTGACAGTCAACCATAATCAAGTTCACAGATACCAAAATTTAAGGCAGCCTTTAAATACATCCTTCACAAGACTAATCGAATATGTAGAGTATCTCTGGCTCCACGATCATGCCTCAGGATTAAATAAGAAATGTTTTGACTATATAATAGGTTACTTAAGGATCTCAGTCTTAGCCTTTCTGCTTCTAGCTCCCACCCTCCCAAGTGGCCCCCCTCCCTCTCCTATCTCAGATGTTTTCTGCCATTTCCATGACTACTTGTTTCTACTCTGAAGCTGTAATAAAAGGTGAGCTAGATTTTCAAAAGGGAGGAGGAAAACAAAGTTAGTCTTGGCTGGGGCTGGGGGTGGGGGAAGCAGAACTGAACCCTCATCTTTGAAAAACCAAGACACCTCATGCCAGCTTGTTAATTCAGAATCTGAGCAATTTGTAGTTGGGCTCCTCGGGCTGAGTCAGCACCAACTGCTCTGCAGTGTCGGGCGGAGGGACTCTGCCGCATGGGAACCCCACACTGCCTGATATTTGCTTTGGGGGCGACTGGGACTCATTTCCAGGGTAACCAGTGCCTGAGCAAAGGGCACGTCCCCAACTGAGGAAGGGGATAAGTGGGAAGAAAATGTGTAAGGAGAATGGTTTTCTTAAATCTTTTTTTCAGTTTCACAAAAAATACAGTTAAAGAGGTAGGGTAAAGAGTATTATTTTATTTGAAGCCATTGGGGTTCTCCCCCGAAATTAAGAAAATAGAACCCGCACTTTGTTTCCTGTACAGGAGCACACATACACACCCACATGAATTATGTTAAGTACCAGCTTTCAGCAACAAAATATTACAAGTGTTTACAATGATCCAGGATCTTACTATCCCCAGTACTGGTATTTTTCTGGAAATATTTGTGATAAATAGCCACCGTTATACTGATTTTCATTGACTTTCACAATGTATTGGTCAAGTGGCAGTCATTACTATCCCAAATAACCTAGATGCCCTTCCATTTCTAAATACAAATCAGATTAGGATATCAGGAACCCCGTTCTTTGGCACCAGGCTTTAAGTTCCCTGAATGAACATCAACCTAGAATAACTAGAGAGAGAGAGAACAGTCTTTTCTACTCAGCTGAACAGTCATGCTTGTTTTAAACACGGATTTTCTAGCCCCATGACGGTGTTACCTGAAGAAAGGAATCTCAAGTTGCTCATAATTCTGTATCAAAGCAACAATGCCTTTTCCTAGTCCAAGAAAGCCAGTAAGATTTCTCTAGTGTGATCTCAGGGTGTTTTCCTATCATCACAGGATGCCAGGTGTTGCTAAGTAACAGAGCCTTTCTCCCAAGAAAGAAACTTAATTCAAGTCACTGCCCAGTATTTTAATAGAAAATGTTTAACACACCAGAATAATAACCTGATACAGTTTCAGAAACATTTAGTTATCTGGTCTGTTTTTAAGTAACAAAGGATAATACAGAGAAAATATTTAAATACATTTTCTTTACATTAAATACAAGGATCCCACTTTTAAATAATCAGGCTATAATAAACATCTCTTAATCTAATTTTCTTATGCAGTTACCAACTTTTTAAATTCTCTATGAGTTGGCAAGTACATGCAGATTTGAGAAGTAAAAACATATGAAAAAAATCGTAACTAAGCATAAAAAACAGCATATGAACTTCAGTAGCAAGGAGCAAATCTCACGTGAAAGTCCAGACCAAACAGAGCAAATAATAAAAATAAGTCAACATAAAGAAACTATATCTTACATAACAACAAATAAACAAACTTCCCTCTTACATGTTGTAGATGCTTTGGCCAGTATGTAAATGTGATAATATTATATGGATCTATAAATAGAAATTAATAATTGAAACACACAAACATGAGAACTACACTTAAGTATAATAACAGATATTGTTCTAAGTACTTCATTATTAACTCACTTACTCTTTATGAAAACTCCATGAGATGGGTATTACTTCCAACTTTATAGATGAGGAAACTGAGGCATAGATCAGATAGGTAATGCACAGTTGCACAACTAGTGAATGGTAAAGCCAGGATTCAAAACCAGGGAGTCCAGCTCTGGAGTCCATGATCTTAGGTGAATGCCAGGGCCAGAATTAAACAAAAAGTATTACTCACAGAATTAAGAAAACCAGGTACGTCAAATCATTTCATTCCTTTCATTCACAAAAATTCAATCCACATTAAATAGAAGAATGAAAAGAAAAATCAGCCATAAATCTAAGTGAAGAAATTCAGGCAGTCAGTTAGAACAAGAATCAGGGGCGCTTGGGTGGCTCAGTCGGTTAAGTGTCTGCATTCAGCTCAGGTCATGATCTCAGGGTCCTCGGATGGAGTCCTGCATTGGGTTCCCTGCTCAGCGGGGAGTCTGCTTCTCACTCCCCTTCTGCCCCTCCCCACTCTGGCTCTCTCTCAAATAAATTAATAAAATATTTTTAAAGATTTTATTGATTCATATGAGAGAGAGCAAGAGTGAGAGACAGAGCACAAGCAGGGGGAGTGGCAGGCAGAGGGAGAAGCAGGCTCCCCACTGAGCAGGGAGCCCCAAGCAGGGCTCCATCCCAGGACCCTGGGATCATGACCTGAGCTGAAGGCAGAAGCTCAACCGACTGAGCCACCCAGGCACCCCTCAATAAAATCTTTAAACAGAAATTAGAACAAGAATCATTAAGACTATTTCCTTAAGAGATAATACAGAAAGAAAAAAAAAGTTTCAACTAATAGTGAAAATCTAAAATTTTCCCATTAGATGAATCAAAATCCAATCAAATCCGTATGCAAAAAAACCCAAACAAACTTGCATTTAGTAATTGGTGGACCTGGGGTTCAGATTCAGGTCTGCCTCACTCCAAATCCCACGTGTTTACAAGGCACACGAGGAAGATAAAAACACCTGCTGTGTTCACATCTGGGAGAGTGGCAGAAGGGGAGTCTAAAACCTGCCTTAGTCCTTTTGTAATTTACGATTTGGTGGGAGACATGAAACACACGTAGGCAATCCCCAGAGCCCAGCCTTGGGAGGTCTAATCTGGGAGCAGTACACATAGGATGACCTGATGACCTGATGACCTGAAGAGGAGAGCTGAGGACTTTGAAAGACCAAGGGAGGACAAATGCAATGATGGGGGGACACAGAGGTAAAGCTAGTGTGTGATGGGAGGAAACAACTGGTAGACGAAACCAAGAAGGCTGTGAACTGTTCGGACGTCTGAGGGAAAAGGGAGTAGGGCAAGGAGAAGGGAACAAGGAAACAAAGGTCTGAGCCTCAGAACAGGGAGCGAAGCACGAAGAGATGACAATTTAGTTTGAACGGGCTGGTCTGTGGTATCAATAACAGAAAGCTGCTGAGTTCAGCCTGGCGCTCCAGAAGGAAGGGCAGGTAAGCCCAGAACTCCCACTGATAAGCAAAGACAGGTGAAACTCCTGGAGCATTGTCCAAGAATGAATCTGCACCTAGTGGGAGTGCTCAGGGGAGCAGGAGTGGGAGCCCGACCATTAGGAGCTCATTACTATCCACCCCAGAGGAAATACATATAAACTGGGTTTAGGTGCCAACTGACATAGAAAAAGGAACTCCTAGAGTCAAAGAAAGGAGTAATAGCTGACTTCATGTATTCACTAAAAAAATATGAAATGCTTGGTCTGGGCCAGGCATTGTGCTACTTGCTAATAAGCAGGTAAGTGACGGTGAATTAAAAGATAAAAGAATAAGGGTTGAATTAGGTACTATCAAAAGCATAAGAAATCCCCAATATGACTGGGATCTTTCAGTCACATAACAGCAAAGATTCAACTTCTGTATATGGTACTTAACTGCTTAGGAATCACATTCAGTTTGGAGAGGGAAGGAAACCAGTCCAGAGCATCCACAAACAAGGATACAAGGATCACTGAGATTAATCACAAACTAATGGCAAAATCAGGAACAGAATCCACAAGTCCTCATTGATTAGTTTCACTATTAAATCTCAGATATTGGGGCAATTAGGCCCAGTCTAAACTGAAGTTAGCAATCTCACCCCAATTCCTTCTTTATTTCTTTAAAAAAAATTTTTTTTAAAGATTTTATTTGTTTGACAGAGAGAGCGAGCGAGAACAGGAACACAAGCAGGGTGCGTGGGAGAAGGAGAAGCGGGCTTCCCGCTGAGTAGGGAGCCTGATGTGGGGCTCGATCTCAGGACCCTGGGATCATGACCTGAGCCCAAGGCAGACGCTTAACGACTGAGCCACCCAGGTGCTCCTCCTTCTTTATTTCATGCCGTGAGAAAACTAATCACTCTGCCAAATCCCTCTGATAACGAGGGATGTGGGGTAAGGCAAACATTCAGTGGGGGACACACAACTGGAAAATAGTTTATCTACAAAGTACAAGCTCCTTGACCACCTTTAGGCTTAAAATAAGAAATGAAGTTAGTACAGAGGAAAAGTTTATCTACCCTAATTAGAGAGGATGATCACATTTGCACCTATGCTCAAACATAAAGGCTCACATGATCAGTCTTGATGGATTATGTCCACAGAGGCTTTCTGTAAGAACACCATCACACCCAAACCAGTGTTTCCCAAAATGTGGTCCACAGATCACCTAAGGTTGTTCTGTAGAAAAATCACCTGTCTCGGCTCCATGTCTTATCTACAAAATCTAAATTCTGGGGTGCAGACAAGGAATCACTTTTTTTTTTTAATAAAGATCTCTAATTCACATTAAAAAAATATTAAAAACTTAAGAGAGGGGCGCCTGGGTGGCTCAGTCGTTAAGTGTCTGCTTTCAGCTCAGGTCACAGTCTCAGGGTCCTGGGATCGAGCCCCGCATCGGGCTCCCTGCTCAGCGGGAAGGCTGCTCCTCCCTCTCCCACTCCCCCTGCTTGTGTTCCCTCTCTCGCTGTGTCTCTGTCAAATAAATAAAAATCTTAAAAAAAAAAAAAACACAACTTAAGAGAGATCCCCCTCTAAGCTCCAAATGCTGTTGTGGATCCTCAAGATGACTGAAAACAAGGTATAAAAAACGATTTGATTATCAATGACTCTAGATTTTTCCTAAGTCTTGAGAGAAACCAGGAAAAACATTTTGATTTTGAAAACAGCACTGAGAAAAACCAAATGCAATTTTACCAACACTCTTTACAGTCATTTGTCATACATTTTAAATATCAGGAGAACATAGAATATGGTTCTTTAATCACTATAAAAGCACCAAGTCGCAAGCTCATGATGGTGATTGTGTGGGAGAAATGTGTTGGAGTCACGCTGATTTTGCTCCCTGGTCATTACCCAGTCATGCAGTGATGCTCAGCAAAGCTCCACACTGGCAACAGATCAGGAAATCAGCAGTACACTGACAGCATTAAGGTGTTTAATTATATTTTCTGGAAGGGAAAAAAGTGGCAGTTTGCAATAATTAAAGAGAACTGTAGAACAATATAGAAAAAGGAATATAACACGGTATTTTCCAAGTTTACCAGGTCCTGTTAAGTGACTGATTCTTTGGAAGCAAACTTCCCTCTGCATACCTGCTTAGGAAACCATCTGGCTTTGTTTGCCTAGGGCCCTGTATATACCTATTAGTTCCAATAACCATCGGAGCAAGGTTCAGGGAAGAAGTAGAATTCTAGCTGAGATTTGACAGTATTTTGTGTAGTCATCATTAATGGTTTATTGGTTATGTTTCCCCACTATCATGAAGGAAGAAACTACCTGTTTTGTATAGGCAGGGTTCATGGCCCAGAGCAGGTGCAGCATAAATACATGAATAAATTATGGAAACCAAAATTTACAAATTCTTTATTATCTGAATTGGTCAGTAAACAGGTTAAGTGAACCAAAATTTCTAATTAATAGAGTTATATTTTCCCTAAGAATTAAGTTATAAGAAAAGGCTCCAAGATCAAACTGAGAAGAACACCTTTTCTGAGTAACACGTTTCATCTTCATTAGGAACATTATCTTTTAGGTATGTTAAGCCAGATTCAGTCAGAACAAAAATACAAGCGGTTCAGAGTCAAAAAGATCTTCACCAAAAGGTACATACTGAAGTCAGAAAGTGCCACTGTTCAAAGTCCATTGATCATATTGTACCTGTTTGACCTCCTCCAAGTTACTTAGCTTCAAATTCCCATCTTTAAAATAAGATAACATTTCCTGTCCTAGGAATTGGAGAAGGCAGAACTAAAGAACATACTAAAATGTTTAGCTTAATGCCTAGCGCGCAAAAGCTTTATTCCCTAACCAGCCAAAACTTTCCTTCTTTACGTCTTGCAGTTGGAGAGCTCCTGAATATACCACATAAACCAGCTTTAATTACATTGCAGTGCTTATTAAAATTATCATTTTTATTTTAAAAGTGAGGAAACAGGTTATGAGAATTTAAGTAACAGGCATAAGGTTGCATGGTACATTTAATCTTTAAATAATGATAAGGAAATATCCCATGAAACTTTTTCTTTAAGATTTTATTTATTTATTTATTTGACAGAGAAAGAGACACAGTGAGAGAGGGAACAGAAGCAGGGGGAGTGGGAGAGGGAGAAGCAGGCTTCCCGCGGAGCAGGGAGCCCGATGCGGGGCTCGACCCCAGGACCCCACTGGGATCATGACCTGAGCCGAAGGCAGACACTTAACAATTGAGCCACCCAGGTGCCCCCCAACCCCATGAAACTTTTTAAATCGTTTTAGAAGACAGATCAACACTAATTCCACAATTTGTCATGATTTAAACATAATTAATTTTGTTCGAACAATTTTAAACAATAGCAAAACTGGTTTAACATTTCATCCCATAGCATGTGAGATTCCATATTTTATTTATTTATTTATTATTTAATGAGTCTCTGTCCAGGTTTTCTTTAAAAATTTTTGAAATTTATTTGACAGAAAGAGAGAGAGAGAGAGCGAGCACAAGCACAAGCAGGGGGAATGGCAGAGGGAGAAGCAGACTCCCCACTGAGCAGGGTGCCCCACGCAGGGCTCAGTCCCAGGACCCTGGGATCATGACCTGAGCCGAAGGCAGACCCTTAACCAACTGAGCCACCCAGGCGGCCCTTCCATGATATTTTAAACAGGGCTTAAGCAAAGAAACCAGTTACTGGAGAGATCGCCTTTACTTCTGCAACAGGCTGATGGCATATTCACGTTTCCAAGTCAAATGGGAGGCTACTTGGTGCAGTGGAAAGAAGCAACAGAACTTGGTGAAGTACCTGGACTCTACTTTCTAGCCATGAAATCTTGGGCAAATCATTTACCTTAGTCCAGCCTCTGTTTGGTCATGAGTCGAATGAAAATAATCTTGCCTGCCTTTAGCATCTCACAGGAGTTTTAAATGATCAGATAAGTGGTACTTGTGAAACTCGTAAAAACAGTCATGCTCTAAAACAATGTAAAAAAGGTGGCAATCTTCTTATATAAAGATTTTGCTTTTGAAGTTTGTTTTTCTTTTAAATAAAGACTTATTGAAAATAAGGGAGCATCATCCTGATGAAATTTCTACTTCAAATGACAACTAAACGAGGGGAGTGAAAAACCTGAGCGGTATCTTATAGTTCTGCAATTTGGACACTGAATACTTGGATGGTGGTATCTTTTGAACAGTTCAAAAGTTTCTTGGCTAAAAGTTAACTCCCTGGGGGAAAGGAGAGATGAACAGGTGGAGCACAGAGAATTTTTAGGGCAGGAAACTATTCTGTATGGTACTATAATGGTGGATACATACCATTATACATTTGTCAAAACCCACAGAATGTACAACACCATGAGTGGACCCTAATGTAAATTATGGACTTTGAGTGATAATAATGTGTCAATGTAGGCTAATTGATTACAACAAATGTGCCACTTGTTGATAGTGGGGGAAACTGTGAAGGTGGGGGGTTGGGGAAGAGGGGAGTTAGCAGGAGATATACAGAAACTCTATGTACTTTCTGTTCAATTTTGCTGTGAACCAAAGCTATTCCAAAAAAATCACATCTAAAATAAGTAAGTAAATAAATAAAAAGTATATTATCAGAAACTATAAACTTCCTAGAAGGAAACATGGGAAAAGCTTCATGACTTCAGACTTGGCCATGATTTCCTGGATATGACGCCAAAGGCAACAAAAACAAAAATAGACAAATAAGACTACTTCCAACTTACAAACTTTTGTTCATCAAAGAACACAATCAACAGAATGAAAAGGCAACCTATGGAATGGGAGAAAATATTTGCAAATCGTAACCATGATAAGGAGTTAATATCCAGAATATGTAAAGAGATCCCATAACTCAACAACAAAAAAATTAAATAACTCAATTTAAAAATAGACTAAGGACTTGAATAGACATTTTTCCAAAGACAATCTATGAGTGGCTAACAAGCCTATGTAAAGATGCTTAACATCACTAATCATCAGAGAAATGAAAATCAAAACCACAATGAGATGGCACCTCCTTCCCATTAGGATGACTACTATTAAAAATAAGAGGTGTTGGTAGAGGAGCACCTGGGTGGCTCAGTTGTTAAGTGTCTGCCTTCGGCTCAGGTCATGATCCCAGGGTCCTGGGATCAAGCCCCACATCAGGCTCCCTGCTCAGCAGGTACCCTGCTCCTTCCTCCCCACTCCCCCTGCTTGTGTTCCTTCTCTCTCTGTGTCTCTCTCTGTCAAATAAATAAATAAAATCTTAAAAAAGAAAAAAGAAATGTTGGTAGGGATGTGGAGAAGCTGGAATCTTCCTACACTATTGGTAGGATCGTAAAATGGTGCAGCCCCTCTGGAAAACAGTACAAAGGTTCCTCAAAAAATTTTAAAAAGTTACCATATGATCCAGTCATCCCACTTCTGGGTACATATCCAGAAGAACTGAAAGCAGGGTCTTGAAGAAATATCTGAGCACCCATGTTCACAGCAGCACTATTCATAGTAGTTTCCCCTCACAATAAACAGATGAATGAGTGAATACTAAATGAAGTGACTAAAAGAAGTTAACCCTTGACAATGTATTTAAAGATTACATTGTGATCTAGATCTGTCTGTGCCAAAATGACAACTGGGAGTGGGGAAGGAGACCGCATATACAGTCTGTGGAAAAGCAGCAATGAAAGGAAGCATCTATCCTGCACACCCAGATATGCCAAAAGATTAGGCTCTAAGAACCTGGCGGCTAAGATGATGATAATAAAGACACAGACAAGACACCAAAGACTGTCAAAATAAACTGCCAACATTCCTCATTCATGTCCTTCCCACAGAGGAACAGATACTTGTTTTTTCTCTGGTGTTGGAAATTTTGCACCATTTAATTTTTTATCCCTTGGGTTTTAATATCTTCTTGGCTTTTTTTCAGGCAGTCAAGATGGTAACATGAAAAAGGAATGATTTCAGGCATCATAGCCAGTCTGTTCTTATTTATCTTTCGTCTTCAGACTGATCACACCGAAAGAAGCTGACAGTCAGAACCTGGACAGGATCTTGCACATCAGTGAACAATTGCTTTCTCCCAAGAGAAAAGAAAAGATAAATGAGAGGGGAAGGGACGGAGAGGAAGGAGCAAGCAAAACAGGAAAGCAAAAGTAACAGCGGAGGGGGAAAGCAAGCAAGGAAAGGTCTTTTGAAGACTAATCTAAAATCTCCGATGGGCAATTCTGAACTCAGATTTATAACAATAGCTGATGCTGCCTTTCTGACAGGTACCTTCAAATAAATGATCTCATTTAGTATTTCAACAGCCCTTTCTAGAAATAAGGAACACTGAGGCTGGGCGGGATTAAGTGCACTGCCCAAGAACGTTAGCTCGCAAAAGGTGGAATTGATATTTTAACATAAATCCCTGTCCCTTTTATAAATTATAAACCACACATGTTTCTTTAAAAGGTAATATAAAACTGTATCTAGCACTCTGCTCATCTTTTTTTCTAATGCATAGTCAACTTAATCCTCTGGAAAGCAGGTACTGAATGCTTATTAAAGGTATCTTTCCTTGACTATAAAGTTCAACTCTTAAGAGTAATTTAAATGCTGTATGTCAATTGTACCTCAACCAAAAAAAAAGAAAAAGATAATTTAAGGTAAAATTAGTAAACAAAAATATCACAAGCAAGTTTAGAAAAAGGTAACAATTTTAGGAATAAAAGGAGAGTTCTTAACTTAGTATGGGTAAATAGGAACAAAATGACCCCCGATATTTTTGATAGCCTCACTAAATCCCTAGCACTCCTAGCTGCACCCAAGATGCATGAAAGGGTTCAGCAAATGTTTCTTTTGGAGCTCCATTTTCTGCCATGTTCCCTTGCATGCTGCACTGTAGCCATATTACAATATCAAACGGCTCCTCCGTTTCCCCTGCCTTAGTAACTCTGTACAGTGATGGAAGCAGCATTCCATGACCCCTCCGGCACAAGTCTGTTCTCTTATTTCCAAGATACTGGAACCTTTTCTGTCAAAGCCTCTTCTCCCACTGTGAAAACTGATTTACTTATCTCTCTTCCTCACAGGACCAGGGTTCCTTGGCAACCAGACTCATTTTGTACCCCTAACCCCTCTCACGGTATCTGGCACATAGTAAACACTCAGTTAAATGAGTAATAATGTGAATTGCAGCCACAAGAAGTTAAGGATGAGAGAGGAAATATTTTTTCAGGTTTGCCTTTCCTAGCAATTCACTTTTGCTTAAATTTTGATGGACTTCTACAGCCCTAACAGATTACCATTCAAGAATAAAGATGGGGGCACTGGCAAGAGAAAATCCAAGGTACCTGGTACAAAGGGCCCAAAGTCCCCTCTAAAGTCTATATAATAGCTTCCTCGATGAATTCCCAGAGGCGTGCTCCTGGGGAGCCTGGGTCTTCCTGTCTCACCCTCCCAAACTCTCCTGGTACAAATCTCTCCTTCTCTGACCATCCAGAGCAATGCTCCATCCAGTTACATTGGGCCATAGAACCTAGTGACTAAGAGCAGGGGCTCTGGAGTGAGACGGTGGGTTCAAATCCCACTTTTGTCGCTTGTAGTTGGAAAAACTAGGGCTGTTTAACCTCTGTCTTTCCTCAGCTACCTCATGTGTAAAGTGAAAATCATAATAGTAACCATGTGTTTGTGTTGTTTGGGGGATTATGTGAGGTAATGCGTTTAAAGCCTAGCACAATACCTGGTCCTATTTCCAGCTTTACTCTACACTTTTTTTACTTTGCAGAATCCTGTAATTTCCCACATCTGCAAATTTTCCACATGATAATCACCCTACAGCCCACAGACTGCGAAGCCCTCCCTACACTCCTTGCCTTTTGTCCCTGTCACCGGTTTGCTCCGTCCCTGGTCAACTGAACTACTTAACTCCCTGGTCCCTACTTATACCCTATGAGTTCAAAGAATAAAAAAAGGCTCCATGGATGGACATGTAGGGGGAGTGGGGTTGCACTTTGAGAACCACGGTGTTCACTACATGATTATGTAACTTTTAGCTGAGAGATATCAAAAACAGTTATGAGATGAATGCAGAAGACATTAAAGACAATAATTATATTCAAATGCAAATAACATCTATTGAGAATGAGTTTTATACTAGGCATGCACTAGGCTCTTTCATATATTTTTTTTTCTCACTTAATCCTTAAACTAACATTCAAGGTAGGCATTAGCTATGTATACTAAAGATGAATGAACTGAAGCCCCCAAATTTTAAATGGCTTGAGGTTGTGCAGCTAAAGACTGATTAAGGTGAAATTTCAATACAGATCTTCTGATTCTACACACAAAGGCTCTTTGGCTATACTATCTGGTTTTTTTACTTCCAGAGATAAAAATGAGTTAAACGTATGTATTTTTCTTGATCTGGATCAGCAACGTGAAGGTGAACTTCGCTTAGTCCCCCCAGTATGAGGTAAGTATAAAGGCTGAAAATTCTGCTTACTCATTCACTCGCTCAACTTGTTTTTAACGAAAAAAGCATTGTGTTTGCTAGACGTATGTTGATGGGCAATGAAGGCCTGACTGTGGAGCTTACCACCTATGGAAGCGACGGGTTTAATCTAATAGTCACGAAATTAACACAGAAAAATGGTAGAGAGAAAAAGCACCACAAGGACTGTGTAGAAGAAGTGTTGGTATCTGAAATAGACATCAAGAAGGGCTTCCTTAAGGAAGTGAGGTTCGGGTTTAAGAGAGTTGAAAGAGTAATATTAACTGAACAGGTGGAAAGAGTGTGGAAAGCCTCTAATGCAGGGAGGATGGTATGCTGGAGGAACTGCCACTTGAGATAGAACAGGAGGCAAGAAGACACTGGAAAGATATGGAGAGAGATCCTGGGGCCAGATCCTGAGGACCTCTGGACAAATCCAATAGAAGCCACTGAACTTCGGGGCAGGGATGAATGACTTACCTACAAAAGAATCCAAATCTAAACTATGTTGTAAGTGAAACCTAATGCTTACTTATAGATTATATACATAAAATTCAATTAAATTTTAAAGCCACTACAATGTTAAGTTCCAGAGCAGGCAAACAGATTTTGTAGCAGAATAATCAATCAATAAATGAATAAATTTTAAAAGTTCACCAACTCAGCAGATTTTAATATGTAAGACATCGATATAAAATCCTGTTCATAAATACAACCACAGATTGGAGGCTTTATAATTTTGAGTTATAAAATTAAGTTGTGTAAAACCCCTTTTCATTTTTTTAAAGAATTTTTTTCATTTTTAAGTAATCTCTACACCCAATTGGGGCTCAAACTCACAAACTTGAGATCAAGAGTCCCAAGTACCATCGATGGAGCTAGCCAGGCACCCCTCATTTTTATACTATTTCAGGCGTATATAATCAAATGATCGTGTAGCACAGTATGTAAGTATGACACATACACATGATTTGAGTTTAGCTCTAACTTAACAAACTTCATTAAGAGTAAATGCTGCCTTATTTTCTTTCCAAATTCCAATTTAGGAAGAACTTAAATATCTTTTCTGTATGTCAAAGAAATCTCTTCTGAAAGCTTTAATCTGCCAAACTATCACATTTTTATTTAACTGGCTATTTTAAGAATAATCAAGCACTTGTAAGAAAATTATATTGCTTTTTAATATACCTTAATATAAAGTATAATAAGAAAAAAATACATATTACCTTCTAGATATCATTAGAATAAATAACTGTTCAACTAAAATCATAAACCAAAACCAAAATACTATACAGGCCTAAATGTTCACTCTCGTCTGGTTTGGACAAATAGTACAAGCCAGCAAACAAACAAAAGGGATGATGTATGCTGCTTTTTATACTATCCTTCTTAAACAAAGTGCTTGAAGTTCTATATAGAAAGTGTATTTTGGTGGCATTCCACAAATAGAAAAATGTGTACTTTAGAATGGAGGAAATGGAATATTATACTACAGCTTCTTCCCTACTCTTATTCCAAAGTTTTAAACCTATGTCATAAACATAAAATAATGGTCAAGGCCGGAACTGAAGAGACAAGAAGTTAATAAATTATAGGCTGATGGGGTAGGAGGGTGAGGGCGCTGAGCTGTAATGTGCACAATAGGCCTAAAGGTCTTTAGTCCCTCTCATGAAATTCAAACAAGTGCTAACCATTTTGCCTAAGGTTAAAAGCTCCACCTCTCCCACCATGTCTTAGGTCTTAAAGAATTTTTTTTTTTTAAGATATTTATTTATTTGACAGAGAGAGACAGTGAGAGAGGGAACACAGCAGGGGGAGTGGGAGAGGGAGAAGCAAGCTTCCCACTGAGCAGGGAGCCCGATGCGGGGCTCGATCCTAGGACCCTGGGATCATGACCTGAGCCAAAGGCAAGCGCTTAACGACTGAGCCACGCAGGCACACCCTGATGTTCGCTGCGGGGTGCGTGCCAGGCCTTACCCATACTCTCTGGCCATCACACCTGCTCTCACAGCTTACAGCACTGGTTCCACAACGACTCCCTGCACATCTAGAACCACACTAGGC
Organism: Eumetopias jubatus; assembly: GCF_037043125.1. Lineage (NCBI taxonomy): Eukaryota > Metazoa > Chordata > Mammalia > Carnivora > Otariidae > Eumetopias > Eumetopias jubatus. The sequence goes on from NW_028274810.1 coordinate 56,745,076, forward strand.
TCGCAGGACAGTTCTCAATAAATGCCTGTCAAATGAATGAACACATATCTTCTTTTCTAAGAAAAGTTCTACTTACATTAGCTTATGGCCTTCTCTCCATATTTCCTAGAATATTAAAAATCCCACCATTGGAAAATCTGCTAATTTGTCCTCTATCCATCCTATTCTACCTTTCCTGTTCATAGAAATGCATACTTTTAGCTGGGCATGTGAAAAATATTTTTCAGCCTCCTTTGTAGCTAGTTATAAGACTAAACTCTGGACAGTGGAATATAAGCTAAGGAATTCTGGGCAAATTTCCAGAAATATCATTAGGGGAGGAATGTTGCCCTTCCCTTCCCCTTTTTCCTTCCTGGCAGCTGGAATGCAGCCTTGATCATTAAAGCTAGTGTCCTCCTCACCCTGAGAGGATGTAGGGAGTGGAGGTGGCACCACGACAGGAAAGGAGCCTGGCTCCTAGACACCGTACAGCGCCTGCTTCCAGACTCATACCCGCGGGAAAAATACATTCCTGAGAACAACTCCAGAACAACTATTATTTTGGGGTTTCTTCACTTGCAGTTAGAACTTAATCCTGATACATCTCTACACAATTCTCTGTATCCTCCCCTTGTATTCTATCAAGTTAATGGTCCTTTAAGATTATAGTCAGATTATTTCTTTGGCTCAAGAGTTTTAAGAGTCCTCTACTGTATATAAGAACAAGTCTCTTTGCTTAAAACCCTGGGGCATCACACCACAAACTTTACCAACTACCGTACCTACACACTTAGGTTGATGTAACTTGTATCTGCTTGGTCAACTACAAAACTGCTTTGTGTTGGGGCATCTGGGTGGCTCAGTTGGTTAAGCATCTGCCTTGGGCTCAGGTCATGATCCTGGGGTCCTGGGATCGAGTCCCACATCAGGCTCCTTGCTCAGCGGGGAGCCTGCTTCTCCCTCTCCCCACGGCTCATGCTCTCTCTCTCAGATGAATAAATAACATCTTAAAGACAAACAAACAAACCCAAAAACTGCTTTGTGCAAGTAACTGAAACCTAAACTCCAGACAGGCGTATTTGAAAAGGAATATTGTAAGAAGAAAAGAAAAGAAACAAAAGAACATAGTCAATGCCAAAACTTTCACCTACCTTCTGCATGATTTTATATAACCTGATGCTCATCCATTTACTCATTCAATTAATATTTATTGAGTGGGTCCTCTGGACAAGACATTAACAAGACGTGCTGATTAAAAATAAATCAAGACACACTATCTTTGTGAAGCTATAAATAGAATGAATAAGCACCTATGAATAACCATTATCATCATAGTAGGCTGTAAGAGTAAACGTGAAGAGAAGAGCTGGGAGAGTGAGTTATGGGAGACAACACTTCTAGCTAAGACAATCAGGAAAGGTTTCCTAGTGAGAAGAAAAGATGGTAGCGTTTGAGCTCTGACAGGAAGGGCTGCTTGCCTGTGTGAGCAACCACAGGCTACCTTACCCCTATTTCTTGTGTCTGCTGGATATAAATTTTCTGCTTTGTCTTTTGCAATCAGGTTGACACTTGTCCTTTGCTGACCCTGCAGTCAGCAGATTTGACTAAAGTCTCTCTGTCAAATACAGTTTTTGTCTCATTCAATGTGAATGTTTATTGTTACAAGGTATCAATGCTTGCAACTTTAACTCCGCCTCTTTTGGTGACAATGCATCTGGCTCAAACTAAATGCATCAGAAGTCAGTGTTTCCTCCATCTAGAAATGAATGAAATAAAAAATATTGAGAAAAATGCTCGGTAAAATGATCTTTCCCAGGGTACTAATTTGCATCAAGTTTGTAGGAAATTTCCAAAGAATCAAGAGAGATTTAAAATGTTCTCCATAAAAATTCTACTTCATTCAAAGAACAATTTTTATGATGAACTTAGACTTGTATAATAGAAAAGCATGAGGCAAAGGATGATCATGATGAGAAACTACCGTCTATCATGTGCAGGATACCTGCTCCAAGCAGGCAGGATGCTATGCACTTTGTATGTATTACATCCCTTTGTCCTCTAAACCATCCAGTGAGGTAGGTGCTTTCATCTCCACTTTACAGTTAAAGAAAGAGTTTTGGAGAGATTAATAAAGAGATGACTTGGGACTAAAATTATAGAACTCCAAACCCCAATCTCTTAACCACTAAATTATGAGTTATATGCATTTATATAAAGTCAAAGATAATTGCTTCATCAGAATATACAAGAAATACTGATGTTGAATAAATAACTTGAAAACATCATTTACTCTTTCACACAACAGTAAGCAATTATTATGCACAAGGGACTGTGTTGGACCCACGTGACAGAACCATTCTAAACATGGCAGCAGAATTCTTTATAGAAGTGGAAATCGTTACTTCCTAAAGTTACACTGCAGCTTGTATTAATTTCAGAGATAAAATGTTGCATGTTATTTATTATCTGCTATGTAATCATTGATCCTGCACTAATTTCAAAAGTCATACTATGCTGTCTAGTTCTATTTGGCTGTTCCGATTTAAAGTGTCATCTAATCCTCCTATCAGTCATAGTTGTTATAGATTAGAACAGTGGTGTTTTATGGGTTTGACGGGTAACGTAATACAGAGAAGAACTACCCTATCCTACCCCAAAAAACATACATTCTGAACTTAAATAGAAAATTCAAAGGATTGACAGTCATCCTTGAACTCCTTATGGGCTGAAAGACTGCACGTTAAAAAGCCCAGATTAAAATTTTGGCTCTTATCAAAAACTAATGATGTAATGTATGGTGATTAACGTAACATAATAAAAAAAAAAATGTTTGGCTCTTAGGCCACCTGGCTGGCTCAGTCAATGGAACACACGACTCTTGATCTCAGGGTTGTGAGTCTGAGCCCCAGGTTGGGTGAGGAGATTACTTAAAATAAGATCATTTAAAAAAAATAAATAAAAATAAATTTAGGGGGGTGGGGGGATGGGTTAGCCTGGTGATGGGTATTAAAGAGGGCACGTACTGCATGGAGCACTGGGTGTTATATGCAAACAATGAATCATGGAACACTACATCAAAAACTAACCATGTCATATATGGTGATTAACATAACATAATAATATAAAAATAAATGTGAAAAAAAATTAATTTAGGCTCTTAACGTTAGTTGAAAATAGATATCTTCAAGGTTTTGTCTGCTCTTACCAAAGTATGCCCTCCCCCTAAAAGTCACGGAACTAGCAGGAATCTAGCAGGTAATGTCGTCTCACACTCATTTTAGAGATTAAGAAAGTGAAGCATCAGAGTCAGTGATTTCCCACAAACAACAAGAGGCAATACCTTGATTTCTAGGCCTCACTCCCTCTGCTCTGCCAGGAATATCAGGGAATCTCTCTGGATCATCTCTATGATCCCTGAGGAAAATTAGAATCTCACACATATTTAAGGCCAGATCCACGATGGGTATTTCAAACAAAGATAGAATAATTTGTCAAACAAACCAGAAAACACTGCTTAAATCTTGAGAAAATCTTCCAGGTAAATCTCTATGATTTTCTTTTTTCTTTTTCTTGAGAAAGAGAGAGAGAGAGAGGGAGCAAGTAGAGGGGCGGGAGGGGAGAGAGAAAATCTCAAGCAGGCTCCACACCCAGCACAGAGTCCAATGCAGGGCTCAATCTCACGACCCTGAGATCATGACCTGAGCCGAAATCAAGGCTCAGACGCTTAACCGACTGAGCCACCCAGGCATCCCTATGATTTTCAAATGATAGGGTACTTGAAACACAGAGGGTTTTAGGTCTGTAGATACTTTCCAAACATTAAGCAATCATATAGGGAATAATATAATTACATTTTATATTAAAATTTTCTGATCCATAAAAAACTGATTAATTTAATTCAATATTTGATACCACCATCTGCCAGAAAGAATTAGGACCATGTTTTAATTACAAGTTAAATTTAAGGTTTGTACAGCTGATTTTTAAATAGCATGTAAAAAACCTGAGTAACCCGGCTGAGATAATTTATGCCAGCAAAGTAGAGAGGGTTAGAAATAGTATATCACTAATTGTATCTAGAAGATAAATATATAACACAATAAGCATGTAAACAAATTATTTCATAGTAAGAGTATATCACAATCAAGTTAACAACTTTCAATCTTGCATGAAGGAAAAATAATATACCAACTAATAATGTACACATTTTATATACAGCTATCCTTTTCAGAGTGCTTACCATTTTAAAAGTGACATATTAAATACTTTATATATTATGCTATTTAATCACCAGGAAAAAAATGTATGGGATAGGTGGTATGACCTCTATTCATAGAAAAGGAAATCAAAGGCCGGACAATTCTGTAGTAAGTAACTTGCCCAAGCCTACACAGGTAGCAAGCTGTAAGGCAGGATTTGAACCCATAGCTGATTGAAAGCTTTAAATTCTATGGTATAATTCAGGGACTGCCAAACTTTCTGGAAAAGAGATAGCACATATTTTAGGCTTTGGGCCTCGATAGTCTCTGCTTCAACTAATGAATTCTGCTGTCTCCTATAGTTCAAAAGCACTAGGGACAATACATAAATGAATGGGTGTGGCTGTGTTCCAATAAAACTTTATTTACAGAAACATGCAGCAGGTTAAATCTGGCCCATAGGCTGTAGTTTGCTGAATCTTGCAATATATGATTAATTTTAAATATGTTCACCCTGCACCAAAAGTTTGCTGGTTACAAAATGAAAAAGCTGCTACTTTTTCCTACTTGACCAAGAAACTATCCTGTTACTTGCTCTGAACATTTTAACAACAATGCATAAATCATATTATAGATTTGTTCAGAAACCACTAAAGAAGCACACAAAATGTTTGATTTAAAAAAAAAAAGAAGATAGCTGAGAACAGGAAAATAAACTCATTTACGCATTATTCTACTGTCCACCCTCCCCAAGTATATCAATTCCTCATAAGAACTTCTTTATGATTATTAAAAAAAAAAACTTTTCTAAGAAAAACCATGTTCCACTGGGAGAAAATGTCCCTTCCTTATATATACTATCATCGCACACTATGTAGCCCATAAAAAGAACCTTCTAAGTAATACATGTAGATGATAGAATAATTTCATCTTCTTTAGTGAGCCACTGTTTCACAAGAATGCTCCCTTTGTGAATTGAATAGATTTGGCCATTCCCTCACGAATTATTCATTAGGTTACATGCAAAAATGGCTTTTCTTCCATCAGTTCAAAGAACATTTATTGAACATCTACAGTGACCTAGGCTTTGGCTATAGAGGAAACGGATGCCTAGCGACCTACCCTCAACACAGCACCATAAGGCACATTAAGAGCTGTAGTCACACATGGGAAGGGATTATTTAGGCATAAGCTGAAAGAAAGAAGAGCACAGACACATGAGGGAAGTTACAGATTCCACAGGGATTGAAGAATGAGAAGCTAGTTTCTGCAGGTTCTGTGATCTGTGGAAACACAGATTATCTACCTGCCAAAATAATTCTTCTTAAAGAACAATCAAAACAGAGGACTAAGCAATTTGTGAATTATTACATAAATGTGCCTTGGCAATCAATCAAGTCAAATGTCTGTCATCCGAGGAACCAAAGCCTTTAACTTAATTTTGCACAGGAGCAGAGACCTGTTTTCAGAGATTTCGTATGACACAGATGAACAGCCATAACCAATGTAATTTTATTATTAGACTATCAGTATGTGCATGTTTTAATCCCTGCAGGTATCATCAAAACATCTCCATTAAACATCAGATGTATTCAAACAAACACTTAGATGGGAAGCTAGTAAACTGTCCATTAGATAGAAATTTTTTAAAAAAGCTTTTATAACTCATTTTTTTTTTTGCTTTATGAAGCTGAAAGGTGCTACCTTCTCATTCCCAGCATGCTCTTACATCTGCACTGGCTTTTGAAATACTGGAGGGAGCAGATATTGAAAACCTGAAGCAGGTAGAGGCAACCCTGAGCCAAAACCCAAATGCAATTCAAAACGTTTACCAAAGTGCTAATACATTTCCATATCACCTAGGATGAACCTGAAAATACTAAAGGACTCAAAATATAGTTTCTTAAAAATTTCATCTAAGTATCTATTAACCTTTCCTACTTACCCATTCCCCTCCGGTTAGCATCAGGAGACTTGCTATTTCTTTTCCAAATGTAGAAATCTTTCAGTAATGGAAAAGAAATTTGTTTATGCTCAGAAGCCTGATTCATGCTGTGCAGTGTGTGATGCCACAATGATGTGTACCCTGAAAACTAATGGCACATCTCCATTACTGTATTTTTCCCCAATTCAGCTTCATTTGGTTTGTGACTTTTTCTTTTAAATTGGAACTTCCAGTATTAAAATGTGGTTTGCTGAAGAATATGAATTTTTTGGAATTCAGAACTTCAGCATGCTTTTTTTTTGGAATTCAAATAACATGTCTATCTACCCCATTATTGGAAAAGAGGAGAGTAATCAATTTGTCTTTGCCAATGGAATGAATTACTTCACTTACATACTTGAAAATATGTAAAGTTAAAATTGAGTAAAAGTACAGCGTTTGGAGTCCTCTAGACTTCATCTATAAAATAATGAGACTTTAAAAAACACAAAATTATACGGACTTTAGAAAAAAATGTATGGAAAGCATTTAGCACAGTGTTCAGAAAAGAAGTACTCAACAAATTTAAAGGAATGAAACTACAAATTTTATTTCAACTATTCTAAAATGTGGTTTCCATGGGTTAGCTACCACCATAATTTCCATTTCAGGAAATAATAAATTTGTGAGCTTTCAGTTTTAGAATTCTTGCTCCCCTAAAATCTGGTCTTACTTTGTCCTTTCTGCTTTACTGCTTGTAACATTTCTTTGCCTAAGTGGACTCCCACATCTGGAGCTATCATACTTTTGCCAATCCTACCAACTTTTCCACCTCAAGCTCTTCCAGAGGGGTTTCAAGTCATTTTGTTTCTCCACCTATATGAATCTTCTCTTTTTAGGAAGATTATAAACTTCCTGAAGGCAGAGGGCCCACTGGTATATTTCTCCCCTTAGTCTTAGGAAGGTATTAAACTAAATTTTTTCATTACATCATAGAAACTGAGGCTAAGTCATACTTCCACCAAGACATGAATAAAGCACTCCACACTTTCTAGAAAAAGAATTTTACTATCTACAAAATGGGAATAAGATGACTGACTTAGCACAGATATATTCAGAATATACAATATGAATTCTTCACACTATGCAAGTATCTTAGAACCCTGTCATAGCATAAATGTAAAGAAAAGAGATAAAGTGAATATTTGTGCAAAAAAGCACATAACTATCTAAATAAGAAAACATAAAAGAAACATAGAAATGATATTTCTCACCTTCCCTCCCCATTGTATTCACCAAAAGAGGTAGTTTCTCAAAAAAAAAACCCCACTTTAAATGATACTTAATTTTTGTACACTACTTCCCTAATTTGAATTATAATATTTTGTTTAACATTGGATCAATTTAAATGATGAAAGTTAAACCTATACTCCTATGCAAACATGAAATATTTTAAAGTGGCCTGTTTTAAAACCACCTATACCAAAGCAACATAAACTCATTCAAAATAACATGTTTCCAAGCAAGTACAGAAAAAGAGTAAATTCTCTGCAGACTGAAGCCTCATCTTTTATTTATCATTCTATGTATAACTATTTGTAAAATATGCCAGAAAGAGACATGAAATAGAAGGATGCTTTTCAAATTAACTGAATGCAGAGCAGTGAACATAATATAAAGACTATTAGAAAGCATTAAAATACTCTGGAGTTAAATGTGTACGCACATTTCAAGGTAAATAGAAACCTTTAATAAATGCTGAATGTGTTTATTATGAAAATCATGAACAATTAATCCTGAGCAGCAGTACCGGAAAAGTAACTTACATTTAACACATAAATAAATGTCTACTTATGAGACATTTACAGCTAATAATATAAAAAATATTTTCATATATTATTTGAATGAAATGCAAAAGATACAGAAATTCCTACTGACTAAACATGTGTGCAATTTCTGGAAAACCCACTGTGAGGATTCATGAGGGTTCTACTGTGGTTTATGAAGCTGGACAGTGGCAACTTTGAATTAGTGAAATAGAGATTAAGGAAATCATCAGGGATGACAGGTCACACTGAGGAGACTAAAGCACACACATATTTTTAATCTGGAGAAACAGATGTTTAAAATGAAACTTCCTAACATAAAAGGAACACGAACAAACTGCTCTAGGGAGTCTGAAGAAAAGCAGGTAGGGTCCACCAATACCCAAGATTATTCCTATCGTTGCCTTGTCAATACAAGTTTGAGAAAGTAGTATTGAAAAGATGACCTTTTGACAAGTGAAACCAATTCCAACTATAAAATGAAAAGAAACACAATCAGGACAGTTGTCACTACAGGGAATCTGTGACACATCCATTTAAGGGCTGACATTTCCTCCAAATCAAAATCACAAAACTGGATACTAAATAGCTCAGGATGCCAACAATGAGATCTTCAGAAATTGTATTTTAGGCAAAAGAAAAGTTCTTGCTCAATTATTTTGACAGCATAGCCAAGAATAAGGTTTGCTAGCTTAAATCAGGTATGCAGCATATATTCTGCTATTGCAGTAGAAATAACCTAATTTGCGTGTGCACTGCTGGAAAAAAAAGGGGGGCTACAATGTGATGTCTAACTCTTTGAGTTTACAGCTGCCTCCCTTAGGAGGTAAGAAGACACCCCCCCCCCCCACCATTAAGTCTAAATATTCCACATCTTACTCGGATTAAAAGCTCTGTTAATAAATTAATTTTCTAAAAGTCAAGCAAAAACATACACTAGAGTATCCTACTGTATGAAATTATACTACCAATCTAGCAATGATTTCAGGAACCGTGTGTTAACAAGGAAGTCCCTGATAATACTTCCAAGTGTTGAGCCCCCACCCCTAATGAATTCGAATTTGTAGGTTTAGATGAATGGGACTTGGAGCATAATTAGCAAATAATATTTAAGGTGCTATTTTACAATTTAGAAAAAGCAGGCTTTTGTTTACTACTAGGATACCTTAATGATATTCTGCTTTCATCCACAACAAAAATGCTGAATGGTCAGTTTTCAAAAATTAATCATAATAACCTTGTTCTAATATAAATCATCTTCCCTTTTGCTTATGGTGAAGTCACAAAGAACAACAACAATGAATGTCCAGGAGATCTACCTCTCAATTACAATTCTGAAAGGAGAGGATACCACAGGAACACAGTGTTAAGAATTTTGGCACCGAAACTCACTAGTATATTCCTGACAGTCTGATAAACTGCTCTACTTTTCAAAAACATTACGGGGAAAATTCCAGCTACAATACACATGAAAGGAAATTTTTATAGGTTTGTTTCTAATGCACAATTGCCTGGCACATGCATATGTCCCCTCACTCTTTCACTAAAGAGAAATGCCTTAGCTTACAATTGTTCAAACCTTCACAACAACATTCTGCACCCACACTTAAAACGGCTTCAGACTGCATTCCAAAAGAGCCACAGATCACAGAGGCACAGATAGCTTACCTGGGAAACCCCCTTGGACCATTGCTGTACCAGCGTTCCCTTCAGGGTATCTGCATTCCTGATAAACATTCAGTGCTGGAAGCAGCTCAAATCCTCACCAGACTCTGTCCTCTCTCTCCTGTCGACCTTGGGCCTATTTCTTTTTTTTCCTCCCCCTCGGATTTTATTCTCCTTAAGGGCAAGTTGTCAGTCTATTTCTATCATGAGAAGCAATCAATTAAGCTAATTTCAAGCTACCACTCAGGCTAACAGTCCCGTCTGTCAGTAGGTAGAAGCTGCCTGGGAAAAGTACTCCGGGAGAAGCAAAAATCCCTGGTTTGCAACATCTGACCCTCGGATGCTTCACACTGCGGACTGTGGCGCTCCGTTACCCTGCTCACATCGGGATGATTGCTCTATTCCAGAGCAGGAGGCAATACCAACGCAACCCTTTATTTTGTGGCCAGCTTCAATTAATATCATTTTAATGACCCAGTTTCCCAGCTGAGAAATAGTTCAGGGCATTAGCTGCATCTTTTGAATGCAGATAAAAAGGAAACAGGGGTGGATGTTAGCCTCTCGGAAGTGAATGAAACAGTTGTCAACTTACTGTCTCCTTATTGCTCACATCATTGAATCATTTTTATAACAAAGAAACTGGTGAGCCGCACTAAACGTGCGGTCTCCCTAGCGAGATTCAACTGTGTCTCAGTAGCGTTTTAAATGTGCAGTAAAGATCTGGTTCAAGCAGTCAAGTCTTCAAGTTAGCTTTTTTCTTGGGGGGGGGGGCGGGATTATGAAAAAAAAAAATTGAAGCTTCAGAGAAATCATGAGAAAAAATGGTTGTGGGTTCTTAAACTTTTTTTAAATGCCTCATTGCATCCCTTTCTCCTTCCCACCCCCAGCACACCAGAATAGAATCGTAACCAGCTGCAATTACTTCATTATCTATCGATTACTACAGTGTTCTCTAACCTTTCTTTGTAAAACGTAGAACACAAAGTCATCTGCCTGCTCACCTGTCATACAGATGAGTAAAGTCAAGAACACCTGAATATAAAGGGTTCTCAAAAGATTTTAAATTCAATTTTTTTATTTATATTTACAATGAATACATCCAAATTCTATCAAAGGCTGGAACTTTGGGAGTTTCCAGCATAAAAAATCAACTAAACTAGGAAGCAACATTCACCAATCTCCAATTATAGGACCAGAGTTAAGAATTCTATTTAATTTACTTAATTATAAAGGGTTCAGAAAAGGATGATTAAACATAGGAAATGAGAAAAAGAATTTACATAAAACTAAAAAATTAAAACTTAGCCTTTATTTCTTAATCTTTCCTATTTTGCACTGTCAAAAACAAGAAACGAAGAAAAGGACAGAGCAAACAAATCCATATATCTAGTAAAATGAACATAGAAATATTGCTAGAAGCCACTAATGAATGCTGTTTGCTTATTTGAGGTGAGCATTCTTAACATTCCTTAAATCCTTGATAATAACTGCTGTTGATTATAGTGACATCTGTTGGCAAGGTAGAGATCAACTAGAGACCACAATGATAAAAAAAAAAAAAAATTTAAACCAAAAAAACTACTAGCTGCTCAATAAATCTTCGTTGATCATGACTGCTTCGTGTTAAAAATTGGCTTGGTGCACACAGGATGGCACGGGAAGGGAAAGCTTAAATACGGCCCTGAACATCAAAGGAGACTGAGACTCCATTCTTGACCTCAAAGTAACTAATTTTGTGACTTTGGGCAAATTAATCACTTTCGGGGGTGGGGGGTGTCTTAGGATTCTTGTAAAATTAGTCAGACCAGAGGAGTTCTAAGGTTCGCAACTCCCAGCACTATCAAGGAAGATATTAAGATACTATTATTCCCTTCTTCAAAGTAATGTGCTATTGGATTGCCCTCTAACACAGACCTTTTTATAGTAAGTTTTAACTATCCTTTACAAATGTGATTCTTTAAAGAAATTTTTATTTAGATATAGTTGATATATAACATTATATTAGTTTTAGGTGTACAGCATGATGATTGCTATTTGTATATATTGCAAAATGATCACCACAGTAAGTCTAGTTAACATCTATATCACCATACATTGTTGCAAAATTGTGATGAAAAATCTTAAGATCTACTTTTAGCAACTTTCAAATACACAGTACAATACTATTAGCAATAGTTCCCATGCTGTACATTACATCAAGATTTATTTTATAGCTGGAAGTTAGCGCTTTTAAATTTTTAACCTCCTTCACCTACAAATGTGATTCTTCAATTTAAAATTATGTCTGAGAATTTTAACAGGCTTTATTTAATATAATTCATATTAAATTCACCTGCTGCAAGCATATTATTTCACTGATTTTCAGTTTGCTTACAGATGTGTGCAACTATCACCACAATCCAGCTTTCGAGCATTTCCACCACCTCAGAACATTCCATCAAACCCAATCCAAACTCCAAATCTAAGCAACCAATGACCTGTTTTTTATGTATATCCTATATAAATGGAATCATATAGTAGGTAGTCTTTTGCACTGGGCTTCCTTTACTTAGCATCATGGCATATGTAAGTATTCTGCTTTTTTATTGCTAAGTAGTATTCCACTGTATGGATATGTTATGTTTATCTACCAGCTGATGGACATTTGGCTAATCCTGTTTTGAACTATTATGAATGATGCTGCAATGAACATTCATGTAGGAATCTTTGTGTGGACATAGGTTTTCATTTCTCTTAGATATATACCTAGAAGTAGAATTATTAGATTGTGTGGTAAACTTACATTTAACTTTTTTTCTCTTTTTGAGAGCAAGCACGCGAGCATGCATGCGTGCACACATGCGCTGTGGGGGGAGTGGAGCAGGGGGAGAGGGAGAGAGAGAATCTTAAGCAGGCTCCACGCCCAGCCTGGAGCCAGACATGGGGCTCAATCTTACGACCCTGAGATCATGACCTGAGCTGAAATCAAGAGTCGGATGCTTAACCAATTGAGCCACCCAGGGGCCCCATGTTTAACTTTTTAAGAAATGACCCAACTGTTTTCCAAAATGGTTGTACCATTTTACATTCCCACCAGAAGTGTGTGAGGGTTCTGGCTGTAGTGCCCATCTTTTTTATTAAAATCATTCTTGTGAGGGACACGTGGGTGGCTCATTCGGTTAAGCATCTGCCTCTGGCTCAGGTCATGATCTCAGGATCCTGGGATCGAGTCCCACTTCAGGCTGCTTGCTCAGTGGGGAGCCTGCTTCTCCCTCTCCCCCTGCTGTTCCCTCTGCCTGTGCACGCTCTCTGACCAATAAATAAAATCTTTAAAAATAAAATAATTCTTGTGAATGTGTAGTGGTTTTAACTTGCATTTCCCTAATAATTAATAATGTTGAGCATTTTTATGTGCTTATTAGGCATTTATGTATCTTTAGTGAAATGTTCAGTTTTGTCTGTTTTTAAAAAATGGGGTTGTTTTCTTATTGAACTATAAGACAAGATGCTTTTTTTCTTCCAAATAACATATTTTGTTATACAAAATTTAAGTGGATTAAATAAATTTGAAAGCAGAAGATTTTCCTCAAAACTCCCCTCTCAAAGTAGTTGTACATGCTTTTGTACTTTTATCAATTAAAAAATACTAAGGATTCTACAAAATTCAGCTTTGGCTATAAAATCTGACTAAACTCTGCTATTCAGCGCTGGCTTCTGGAAGGCTAAAGATCTGAAAGATACTCGGACGTCATTCAGGTCCCTCTGCACCCATGCAAGATCAGTAATCCTGGGACAGCATGGATTAACAAAAGAAAATAACTATGTATTAATGGCAATAACTCAAACAAGGATGATGTTTTGATTTACTGTTAATGCCTAGGTTAGAATTCTTGATGTAACTTAGAGTGAAAAATTTATGTGCTTCATATGTTGAAATCCTCTCAGTTAATTGAAGTACAAATGCTCATTAATGTAACATACTACAAATAAAGATGAGGGTGAAAGCTGCTACCATTTTGTATGAAAAATTAAAAAAATTTTTTAAAGGTTAAGTAGGAAAATATATTAACAGTTAATGTGAATTTTAAGAGAATTAACTCTCTAAAGAACATCGTGACCTTTGTGAATCAATAAATTCATAAATATTTAAATACTACAAGGCAGAATAAGGGAGATTAAGTCATGTTATAAACTTTGTAGGGCTGTTTGGCAAACTAGCACTCACATTAAAGTAATCTTTAAAAGCCATATTTTTAATTTTTAAATTCCATTTGGACAATGAATTTTTCTCAAAAAATTCTCCTGTGTATTTTTCCTACATTGAGAGGAATGAAGTAAAACATCAACCCTGCAATGGTAAAATTCCACTGGAAGAAAATAATTACAAAATCATATACCAATACTTCTATGATAATTCCACCTTTGGTGCAAAGAAAATGTAAAGAAAAGAAAGAGAAAAATACTCAAGAAAAAGGAAGTATTCCAAAATGCCTTTCTTGTCCAGTGATCCCAGCTGAAAGTGGGAGCATAGCGGCGTCACAGCACAAAATGGAGAACAGGGAGCAGCCTAGCTGTACAGAGTTAATGAAGTACTGATCCTACCCAATAATGTTAAACTTAAAACACGTGTAAACATGTAAAAAATTAAGCTATAGTAAGTTTTACTAAAATTTCAATATATACATACGCCAGAAATTTCATTAATTTTTTCTTTTTTTTAAAGTAGGCTCCATGCCCAGTGTGGAGCCCAACACAGGGCTTGAACTCATGACCCTGAGATCAGGAGACAGACGCTGAATCGACTAATCACTTGAGGGCCTGCAGAAATTTCATTCTGTAGTGGCAATATTTGGCAAACATTGAAGAATGCTGTATTACTATTGATGAGACTAAAGAGTAGTAGCTAACATTTCTGGAATACTTCGCACTTCCTATACACTGTACACTTCCTATACAAGGATTTTACATACATTATCTCTTCTAGGATCTCATAGCAACTCAGTGAAAGGAGTACTATTTAGTATCTCCATCTTACAAATGAGGAATCCAAATGAAAAGGATGCAGCCTATTTCAAGTCAGATGGCTACTAGGTGACTTAATCAAGGCTTTACTATGTATTAGTTACATATAATATATACTGCTATAATTGCTATTAGTGAAAAATGCAGAACACATTTTTGTAGGTATATACACATATACATACACATATATTCACATGGGCAATGAATATTCCCTAGGCTATTTCACTGGAAGTTGAATTATTCAGTCAAAGAACATGCACATTTAAATTTTTTATACATGCTGCCAAATGGGTCTCCAAAAAGAGGTACATGAATTCATATTTCTGCCAACAGTATGTAAGTACTCCTATTTTCTACAACCTCTCCAACAATGAGCAATATTAATTTTTAAAATCCTAAGTAATGTGGTAGGCAAAAAATCATTAATTTACATATCTCTCATTATTAGTGAGGTAGAAAAGACTTTTTGTATTTGTTGCCCAAATCTCTTTTGTTACATACTGTCTGATCTTCGCTTGTTTTTCTATTGATGTACATGTCTTTTTCTTCTGACATGTATATGTTTACGTATACATATATATTTTTTTATTATCCCCCACTTTCATACTCTTTTTTATACACGGATAAACTATTTCTACATCAGGATATAAATTTTATGAGAGAATACCTAAGAACATTTTGCATATTATTGGTAATGATACTGTTTAAAGATATATTTATTGTTATTGTTTTCAATTTTTATGTAAGTAAACTTATAATTATTTTCCTTTAGTGTTAGTATAATAATATGAAAGGCCTTTCCTTGTGCCAAGATTACATTTTTAAAAAAAAATCTTTATAGACTATTTATAGTATTTGTATGGTTTCAGTTTTTAGAAGCAAACAATATTCAAAATTAATTTCTAATTTTGATGAGAAATGGAGATCTCTACATTTTCCCCCTAATTATTACATATATCCCATCATTTATTGAATAATCCTATTTCTGCTCTTTCAAAAAAGATTATTTTTATGTTCTAAATTCTTAACACCTGGGTTTATTTCTAGACCATTTTTATTTGCAAATACTAAACAGATTTAATAACTGCAGGTTTTTTTTAAGATTTTATTTATTTATTTATTGGAGAGAGAGAACAAGCAGTGGGAGAGAGAGAGAGGGAGAAACAGGATCCTCACTGAGCAGGGAGCCTGAAGCAGGGCTCCATTCTAGGACCTCAGGAACATGACCAGAACCAAAGGCAGCTGCTTAACTGACTGAGCCACCCAGGCGCCCCTAATTACTGCAGTTTGAAACACTGTTTCTAATCAGAAGGGCTGTTGGTACTCTGGGCAGGGTAACTCTTCACTGTATGGGACTGTTCCATATAACGTAGTGCTCTTGGCAATGCAACTAATAAATGACAGCAGAATCCTCCAACCATTTAGACCAGGGGACGACTGGCAATGTGTGGAGATCATCACAACTGGGGTGGGAGAGAAAGTGTTACTGGCGTCTAGTGGATAGAGCCCAGGGATGCTGTCAAATATTCTACAACGAAAAGAACAGCCTCCTTCCTCCACCCAACAAGGGATTATCTGGTCAAAATTACAATAGTGCCAAGGTTGAGAAAAGCTGATTGAGATAACCAAAACACTCCCACTCATTTCTCTAAGCTCCAGGTTCAGTCTGAAAACCACCAGTTTAGAATATATTCAGATACGAGGAGAGAATTTTCAAAACTGTCTAGCATTTCATTTCCAAATCAATTTTCAGACTATATATATTTAGGATTTGGATTCAAATTATCTTAAACTTACAGACTAATTTAAAAACAAATGAAATCTTTAATATACTTACCCTTCCAATCAGGAAAATAACATGTCTATATTCCCCCCCCCCCAAATCTTCTTTAATAAAGTTCCACAGTTTTCTTTAAAAATAAGCTATAGCGGTTGTCAACCTATGGTCCATGAATTCTTTTTTTTTTTTTTTAAGATTTTTTAAATTTAGACAGAGATAGCGAGAGCACAAGCGTGGGGAACAGTAGAGGGAGAGGGAGAAGCAGGCTCCCTGCCAAGCAGGGAGCCCAACACGGGGCTCGATCCCAGGACCCTGGGATCATGACCTGAGCCGAAGGCAGATGCCTAACCATCTGAGCCATCCAGGTGCCCCTGGTCCATGAATTCTTAAATGAACTTCAGGACTTCCACTAAATAGGCAAAACGATGCCTATTTAAAATGAGGTGTGTGTGTGTAGATGAGTGGGTGTGAGTGTACATGTGTGTGAGGGTGTGTGCATAGGTAACAATGGTTTTGTGTATCTATATACATTTTTCGGGGGGGGGGGGGGATGGGTTTAGAGCTTTCATCACAGTGCCAAAGAGTAAATGTCAGAAAGTGATTATGGATTACTGCATTGAGTTTTATATTTCTAATTGTATTATTCCTAGGTATTTTCTAGTTTGCCCATTATCACTATTAGAAAAGTTTTACATTTTTTCAGTAATAATACAGATTAGACAATATTTTTATGTGTGCAATTCATATATAGCCTTACTTGATATTGCCAAAATTTTGGGGGGGTTTTGAATTTTTGAGATTGACTACAACACCATCTGTGAATAACTGTTCTCTAATTTTTTTCTTTTTGGAGGGGGCAGAGGAGGTGAGCTCAATGCACTGCTAGATTCTTGAGGACAGTAGAGCTAGCAAGCATCCTTGTCTTCTTCCAAATTTAGATGCAGATTCTATTTATGCTAAGAGGAAGAGGGGTGTGCGGCAGGTTCCCCACCCCACTCCAAGGGAATACATGTGAATTATCTATAGTCTTTTTAAAAATTAGAATATATATGTATGTATATTTTAGGTATGACTATAAAGAATTTCTGAATAAATATGGTGAAGTGGACTGACTGCTAATGAGTAGGACTTTTTTTGAGGGGGTGATGAAAATGTTCTAACTGTTCTAAAATTGATAATAGTGATGGTTGAACAACTCTGTAAATAAAAGCCACTGAGCTGCGTACTTTAAGTAGATGAATTATATAGTAATGTGGATTGTATCTCAATAAAACTAATTTTCTAAAAAAGCAACCCCTCTAAACTTATAAATATTGTCACTTTGAATAATTTGCTAATATATCACATTTCAGGGAGTCTTAGCTAATATCCAATCTTTGAAAAAATGAAATAAAACAATAAAGTAAAACATGAAGACGCAAGGTGTTAGTGATCTAATTTTTATTTGTATGGTGCAATTCACAGGATAATTTTATTATGCTTCAGAGCTTAAATATATACTTTTTACCAAATATTATGTATGACATAAAATTTGGTGGGGTGTAGAAGGAATCTGAGCAAAGGGTGAATAATTAAACTGGGTCCTTTTTGAGAGAAAAAAAAATTAAGGTGGAAAAACAAAACACCAAAGGAGAGTACACCATTCTAAAATTAAAGTATTAAAAAAAAGGCTTTAAGAGGCCTTCAGCCTGTGGTTCCATTCACATCTTTGCTATACCACTTAAAAGCCAAGTGTCAAAGAAGTCAATTATATTCTGAGTTTCCAGAACCTAATATGCATCAAGAGACATGTCTTTTGTAGGATTCTCACTGCTTCTTTATGATCACTCTCTTAGAGGTTACAAAAAGTCATTCCAAAACCTTCTGCTCCCTGATGTTTAAAAATGTAGTTGAAAGAATGAATACCAACAGGTTTGAAAGACGGGGTGAAGTAAAAGCATTTACTGTCTGGGATCAAAAGTGAACAAAGCAGGACTTTTTTGAGATAGTGGCTTCTCTCTCTGGGGATTGATACTTTTATATAAGGTGAGGGGTGATATATTGGGAGAGAGAAGGCAAGCTGTTCTGGACAGAAGGCTCTGAAACTAGATGGATGGTACAGCTCAGTAGAAAGGATCTGTCTGAAGCCCCATGAGCACACGTGGATTTTCATCACACTCCCGCCATCACTATGCAAGTCACATACCCTCCATCAGTATTTTGCCCCAAATACTGTGTTTCTGTAATGTGCCAGGCCAAAACAAAGAGGATTACTAGACTCATGGAACGTGAAGGGAAAGACAGATATTAACCAATAATCACATAATCACATTTTGTTAAGTGATATAAAAAAAAACTATACAAGAATATTTATTAGAATAAGGAGTGAGGCAAGGTTTTCCGAAGGTGAGATTAAGCTGAAATCAGCAGAAAAGGTAAGATCTCCTTTCAAAGACTCTTTTGTAAATCAAATGAGAAAGCATTTAAAGACTTGGGGAAAATGTAGGACGCGTAGTAGGTACTCAGTAAATTGTGATTACAACTATATATAGTTACTGAAATTGTGGCAATAAAAATGCAAAGGAAGCTACCAGTGTGGGAGAGATTGAGAAGATTAATTTAGGAAGAGAGATGATAAACATATGTGAAGTTTTAGTCTGGGATAAGGACTTTATGAAAAATTAAGAATATAAGGAAAAGGTCAGCCTTCAGGAAAAAACACATTTTGTTTTTTGCAAAAGATTTAAAGTGCTAGTGGAAAAAAGACATGGTCTTTTTTTTTCTTTTTAAAGATTTATTTGTTTATTTGAGAGAGAGAGAGACTGAGAGAGAAAGAGAAAGAGAGAGACAGCACAAGCTGGGAGAGGAGAAGCAGGTTCCCCACGGGGCAGGGAGCCCAACACAGGGCTCGATCCCAGGATCCCGGGATCATGACCTGAGCCGAAGGCAGACGCTTAACTGACTAAGCCACCCAGGTGCACCCCCCTCTTTTTAAAGATTTATTTATTTCAGAGAGTATGGTGAGGGGGAGAGGGAGAGGGAGAGGAGAAGCAGACTCCCCACTGAGCTTAGGGCCAGGACTCAGGGCTCAATCTCACCCTGAGATGATAACCTGAGCTGAAATCAAGAGCTGACGCTTAACCAACTGCACGACCCAGGCACCCCAACAGCCAACTGAAAACAGGTCAGGATATCAGAGGGAAGTTATGGCTAAAAATGAAGATTTTAAAGTCACCATGTGATAGTGAACTGAGTGATACTGAACCTTTGACAAGACCTTTAAATTTAGGTATTAAAGACTATTACCATAAAGTTAAGTCTGGGAAGTTCTGTACCATTGGTAACTTCCCTTTGACAAATCCTGCAGGACCTATACTGGCAGTTTTTTGACAGCTAAGAATTTATGTAGCTATTGTTTCTTAATTCTTAATTGTTTCATAATTATTAAATTTAATTATTAAAATTTAAGGATTTTTCATTCAATTGATGGATAGACTTCCTATAATTAGACACCAGAATGTCATGAATTATGTCCAACTACGCAAGATAAGGGATCTATGATGTAAATACCTATCATGTGCCACACTTTCTATATGAGTTGTAACATTTCTTTTTTAAAAGATTATTTATTTGAAAGAGAGTGCGTGCGAGAGGGCATGAGCAGGGGTAAGGGGGGAGTGGGGAGGGGCTGAGGGAGAGGGAGAAGCAGATGCCCTGCTGAATAGGGAGCCCGATGTGGGACTTGATCCCAGGACACCGGGACCACGACCTGAGCTGAAGGTAGACACCTAACCGGCTGAGCCACCCAGGTGCCCCAACATTTAATTCTCATAACAATCTCCACAATCGTTATTTTTATCAAGTATTCTTTTTCTTCTTATCAGTTTTATGTTACTAAGTTCAATGGTTGCTTCCATGATTCTAACCTCCTCAACCTCTCAGTATCATTCCACAGTTGGCCACTGACGTTCAGTGACAAAACCCTTCTTGTAACACGTTCTTCTCTTAAACAGCCTGACTCTACAATCTCCTGGAAATGTTCTTATGCTAGGACACTCCTCTGTTGGTTCACGAGGCCCATGCTGGGTTTGCTTCCTGTTGCTGTCTACACATCACTCCTAAGCAAACTCACCAGCTCCCATTAAATGCCAGCTTGGTTTTCTGAATACAGTCCCTGGATGAGAAGTATCAGCATCACCTGGGAAATTATTTGAAAAGGAAATTATTGGGTCCTCCTAGATGAGAAGAATCAGAAATTGAGAGTGGGCCCAGCAACTAGTGCTTTTACAAGCTCTGTAGTTTCCTTTGATGCACTCTGAAGTTTGGAAACCAGAGCTATAGATTAGTGTTTCTCATATTGCAGGCTGCGACTCGGTAGTCAAGAAATAAACTGAGCTGCAAACAGCATTTTAAAAAATGAAACAATAAAAAAATAAAGTTTTTCATATGTTATAAAATATTTTGTGAAACCTTTGTTTCAATTATAAATGCACTAAGTGTGTGTGTACACATCTATACTTGATTGTAAAGATTTTATTTATTTATTTCACAGAGAGAGACACAGTGAGAGAGGGAACACAAGCAGGGGGAGTGGGAGAGGGAGAAGCAGGCTCCCCTCTGAGCAGGGAGCCCGATGCGGCACTCGATCCCAGGACCCTGGGATCCTGACCTGAGCCGAAGGCAGATGCTTAACAACTGAGCCACGCCGGCACCCCTATACTTGACTGTTAAGTAAAATATAGGTTACTATGGATCACAATCTGAAAAAAAAAAAAATCTGATCTATAGGACTATATAAGCCAGCTCTTTGATTCCTTCTTGTCACTTTGGTCTTATCTTGGCCTTTCTTTCCTATTCTACTTAATGTCGACTCCTCCAAAGCATTTATTCTCACACTATGTTGTTTTATTTTATTTAGACTATTTATCAATATTTTCACTATCTTATTGTTTATAATCTTTCTCTCCCACTAGAATATAGGCTAATAGGAAGAGAGATCTTATTCCCTATGTTCCCAATACCTAGAACAGTGTCTGCCCACCTATAATATCTACTCAATAAACATTTTTTGGCAGGATGAAGTTTATGACTAAGTAACTCAGCAAAGCTCACCTAAGTTAAATTATTTTTTAAAGATTTTATTCATTTATTCATGAGAGACAGAGAGAGAGAGGCAGAAGGAGAAGCAGGCTCCCCACTGAGCAGGGAGCCCAATGCAGGTCTCAATCCCAGGACCCCAGGATCATGACCTGAGCCGAAGGCAGACACTTAACTGACTGAGCCATCCAGGTGCCCCAGATTTTAAACTATACTTTAAAATCCTATGTGTCTCATGTCTGTGATCTCTCTAATGCAATCACCCCTTCCTGGTGGGCCTAAGGCTTAGATTCCAGCCATCCACTTCACAGTCCTGGACCATAGGAAAGTTTAGAAAATCATATTTTCAGAATTGTAAAAAGATATACTTAGTTTGGGACAATAAGAATCTGGTAAGACAGTGAACCAATCTACTCTTAGTTTTGGATGGAGGAACAGAGTAGTCATTTCATGAGATTAAAAAGCCATGGGATCCATTTCACAAAGAAATATAAGAAAGCTAGAGGCTTTAGGCTCACCTACATTTTAAATGTGAACTGTCTAACACCCCATACAGTTCAAACTCTTCTGCAGAAAGATGAACAGTGAATTCAATGGGAAGGGAAAAGTATGCGGAGAAGAAAAAAATTAGAGAGCAAAACAAAAGGGAAGTCATATTCACAGCCCAAATATATTTGCTGGAGAATCTGTGAAATGTTATAGTTATAAGATGATTCAGGAATCAGAAGTCTTTTTCTGCATGCAGTGCAAATCGGTGTCCTCCTGAACCCCACTAATGCTGTGAATCTGTGCACATGTGTGAACATACATGTACATGATTGGAACTTTG
Organism: Eumetopias jubatus; assembly: GCF_037043125.1. NCBI lineage: Eukaryota > Metazoa > Chordata > Mammalia > Carnivora > Otariidae > Eumetopias > Eumetopias jubatus. The sequence goes on from NW_028274810.1 coordinate 56,767,355, forward strand.
GGGAGGGTGCTGCTCTTCTATCTTATGGCCTCAAAGTGATATTCACTAGATAACCCCAAGCACTTTGTACCTACTTCTGCCATAGTAAATGAGATTTAAGTTAATGGGAAGTACAGATGAAGAGTACAGGCTCTGGAGTCAGAGAGTCTGGGTTTAAATTACGTTTCTACTACTTACCGGCTATGTAACTTTGAACATATTCCTTAATTTTTCTGAGCCTCAGTTTATTTGTATAATTAGAGACCTCACAGGTTAGTATATCGATTGGGTTAATAATACATAAGATATCGCAATCCTTATACCAAACTCTTCAAATCCTTTTCTCCTCAGATTCTAACAAGCCTATGAGGAAGATTACTACAAGACTTCCCTTCCCCCATTACAGATGAGCAAGTGTGAGCCATGAAGGGGTTAACTTGTCCATGAATTCACAACTAAATAGAACTAGGATTAGAACAGTCTTAGTCACAAGCCTAAGCCAGATTTCCTAACAACTATGCAAATATAGGCATTCTAGCATCCCAGAAATTATGAATAACCAATGAGCTATCTCCACTCAGCTGCAGCTGTCCTAATACCTGTATCAGAACAAGGGATTGTGTTACATGTGAGCACACACCTATCAATCATCTCCATCATGTGTAACTCTCCAAAAGAGGTGGAGAAACAAGGCACTACAGCACATTGATCAAATTTTGTTCCCTTCTAGGTTGGTGACCCCAACAAGAAAAAAGGAGCTATGTTTTATTTCTTTCATAACAGATTTACTTAACACTGTTGGTAAAAAGCAGTTGGCTTTCAACAGAGATTTGTTGATTAATGAAGAAATAATGCACCAGAAAGGGCTCTATAAAATCAAAGTGCAAATCAATGTTTTATAAAGCCAACTAAATAATTATAAACATATCTATTTATATTCAAATTTATATACATACTACTGTATTTAGAAAAATATTGAGTCATAAAAATCAACATAATAATAATTATTAGTAAGAGCTATAATACTTGTTGAAATTTTACCATATGGCAGGCTAAAGGCTTTATCACCTTGTTTTAATCTTTACCACACACCTGTGAAGGAAGAACCATGATTTTTATAGAAGAGGCCATGCTGAAGGTCATACACTAAGAAGTGTTAGAGCCAGAATTTTAACTCTTTCGATATCTATATCAAACCCTTTTCTAAATTGTGGAAGGAACAAGATTATTTTTAAAAGAACATATTTCACAAACCATAAAATCCACCCATTTCAATATATAATCCTGGGGGTTTTACTATATTCACTATCACCACAATCTAATTTTAGGGTATTTTTCATCCTCCCCCCAAAAATTCCATGTACAATAGCAATCGGATCTAACTATATATACTTTACATGCATAAAAGAGATGCAAATTCTTTTAAATAAAGCCTCCATTAAATATATGTATGAATGTATATTTGATACAGCTAATGCAAAGAAAATCATGAAAGGAACTCTAAAGGAGAAAATATGACTTGGGTCTTTTTCTAATTTTGTATTAGCAACATCACCATCAGTTTGAATAGAGCAAGTAATCAAGAGCTGACATCCACATCCAACTCAGATTATTGTGGGTCAAACTGGGAGTTAAAGGACTTCTTAGCATTTTCACATTCACATCCAAATATTAAGACTAGGAGGAAATGTAGATAAAATAGTGTATAACCTGCTGCCTTTGATATTCACTCTAATACTATATTAGCGTTAAGGAGGAAAGTTTAGGAAAATAAAGTCACAAAAGGAGATATAACATTTTCCTTTTCAGCATGATATGCTTATACACATTTTCTAAGAACCCACAGCATTGCATTTGATAATTGACAATACTCCTGAAAGCACAATTTAATGAACTCTGCATTCACTTCAAATAATGAAAAGGAACTCACTGTTGGTAAATGCATATTCTTCTTCACTTTCGTCACTGTCCTCAGATGGAGCTTTATAAGGAGGTGGAAGTTTCATTGGAGGTGGAGCTGTTCCTTGTCTCTGAAAATGCAAAATTTGAGAGAAGGTTAATTGCTTTTGCACAATCCTCTTCCTCAATGACAAACAGGCTAAAAAAATAATCTGGAAATACTCTGACTCAATCCAACTTCAGTCATATAACAAGGACTATAAAACAATTTGTTTTCTTATATTTATGTTATTATGTAAGTGACTGTGATGTAAGCACACCACTACAGAAAACAGGAATTCAAAAGCACAGCATTTAAGACTGTTGACCTACCCAGAAGAATGCATTCCCTTCCCCAGTAAGAAAGCCAATTATATATATTTTATTTACACTCTTACCAACCAAATAATCCAAATGAAAAGCATTTCAAAATCCACTGTATTATTACATTTATTTAAAAATCTGTTTATCAAATTGTAGAAGGTACAGATTTCATTCTATAAAAAATAGTTGAAATGAAATGCCAAGGTTTTCTAACTGAAAAAATATTCATCTGTAATTTATAGTCAACACACATTTTAGTGTTTTAAAAAAGAAATAAATCTTTATGATGAATACTTTTTGTATTTCGGTTAAGTATTCTTTAAATTTACACACCAAATGATGCAGCACATAAATATTTGCTTTGGACTTAATTAAAGCAAAACAAACTCAATGATCAGATTACCTTCACAGAATGTAGACATTTTCTTGAACGCTGGGAAAAATAAAACATGCTAAAGTTTATGGAGGTCCAAGCTGCTAAAAAGAATAGGAGCTGATATACCCAAGCACTCCACAAATACCAAAATAACGGGATTAAGATTTTGTTTTGCTCCAGTGTTTCAGTAGAGTACATTCAATTATGATTTATATGACAAAACCACTAATGGCAGGATACACTCTAGTAAATGGACAATGACTGGTCCATTACAGAAAGCAGGCATGTAATAAATTCCTCCAAAGCAGAAAACACTATCTGCAATCCATAAACAAAAACACACACCCAAATTTATTTAAGATAATGTCTAACCAAAGCAGCACTTCATCTATATGTAGAAAATTCAAAAATCAGTAAAATGCAGGAGTGATGAAGAGAAGATGCCAAATACAAAATGCCTATTAAGCAACAAAAGAATACAGAAATGTGATCATGCTGTATCTTTATTCTTGCTTGGAAAACCTTAGAAGTGAGTTAAATGAAGAGTAAAGAAGGCAAATGAATTCCTTTCAGTAACCTTTTTCTCAGAACCACATCATTCTAGGTCAAAAATAGTAGTTGGAACAAGGACAGCCAGCTTTTAATATTAAGAGATAGAATTCTCTTTGACGGTATTTTAAAAACATATTTCAGAGGAAACTGTTTACACCACTGATTTATTAAAATTAAATTCTACCAACACTGTGGGAAAGAATATAGAATAAGCACGTCTTGGTCACCCTAAAGTTTGAATGTGGGTTGCCATATACCTGGGGCATCTTTCTACTGCACATGAGGGAAGGTTATAGGGAGGACCTAGCTCTCTCTGTGGCAATGAAGGCTGGAGCAAGGTACATTCAAGGAGGCCAGGTGAATGTAATCTCCATGAGGGCAAAGAACAATAGTGTGGTATCCTCACTCCGAGAACAGTGCCCAGTACAAAGCAGGCCTCCCTTAACTATATGCTGAATGAGTAAATAACTGGTTGTCAGTCATGCCGATTAGGTCTTCTAACATATTACCTTCCAGAAAAATGACAATGATGGAAAAGGTTCTTGTCCAATAGCATTTCACATTAATTTTGTCTGGTAGAGATTCAAATTATTTTAGTCCTGTAGGAAGGATAACTCCAAAGGTTATGGTTTTATTGCCCTGTAAGACGTTAACCAGTTTTGTATCTAAATTTGAATCTAACTTATGTATTCTTTCTTTTTTTCTTTGACACAGAGGGAGAGCGTGCAAGCAAGGGAAGGGCAAGCAGGCTCCCTGATGAGCAGGGAGCCCCGTATGTGGGGCTTGATCAGAGGCCTCTGGGATCATGACCTGAGCTGAAGGCGGACGTCTAACTGACTAAGCCACCTAAGCGCCCCTGCATTCTTTCTTTGAACAATTAATAAATACTTCACTCTCTCCAGTTCTCTCTGAACCAGGCTAACCATCTTGTTGGTTCCCTCGTTAATGAGTTAAGTAAATAAATGTACATTTTGCATTATTTTATAGGTCACTTTTTTTTCTTAAATTATATTTTGTCAGTTACGGAGGTCTGTTCAAGTAGACTCACCTTCCAGAACCAGTTAAACAGTTATGCCTGAAATATGCAATTCATGAGCTGCATAAGCCCATATACATGATTTTTTGGCACCCACAGTAAATCCCCAGTGGCAACAGAACTTTGTCGTTTTGACTCTGTTTCTCTTATTTCCAACCCTATGATTTTGTTTCTGATACTAAGCCAAGTTTGGCTCTGATTTGCACTTGGGCTATAAGTTATTTCCCATTAGTAGCAGCAATAAATGGAGTCTGGTGTTACGGTCTAACAATTTAGTGGTATTTGAGGGTCTATTATATATTGGTTCTACAGGGATCTATTCTCTATAGGGTGGGAGACAACAGCAAAGGTTGTTAGGCTTTGTCTGCCTGTTGCTAAGTTTTTGTATACTAACAGGTCTTGAGTGCAATGGAAATAATAGCTTTTCGACATACAGACCAGGGGGCTTGTGTACTTCTGGGTCTACATGTGTCATATGGCTGAAGCTGCAGGATAGGAGCTGAAAGTGCTCTGTGTAGCTGAAAGTGAGGAAAGCCCTTACATCTCACTGCGAGAAATATCTTCCTTCCTTCAGAGGGTGCTAATAAATTAGAAAAACAAATCTCTTTTTGATCGGTTTGAAGAGACTAATAAGCATTAGTTAAGTCTAATATTCCCAGAGTTTTCCAGAAAATAGTAAAACTTGCATTACCTTAGATGTGACAGCCTTTTAATTAAAAACCAAAATCCATTTTTACAAAAACCACTAACTCAGAAGCATTTTAATGTGACAATCCAGATTCACAATATCAAAGTGATTTGGTGATTTAAATTTAGAAACAGTTCTACTTTCTTCCTGATATCCTTGATCTTACTGATGTGGTGTATAAAGCAAAAATATGTAAGACTATAAAAACATTTACAACAATGTTGCATGATCCCCACATGTCTACATGCTATGTATGTATACAGATATATTTACATATTGCAAAGTATTGTCAGCTAGTTCTGAGACCTAACAAAATGTGGAATATCATGAGAGAACACTATTACCTGCTGCTGTTAAGAATAATCAAAGAGCACATCCTGTAACATTCTAAGTGCCACCAGGAAGATCACAAGAAATCATTTTGATCTCTGCAAAAACCTTCATGAGGTTCTCCTTAGCCCCAGGCTCTAGCATGTCCAGATTTCTCACTTGAAATAGACACCTTACAGAGGAATAATTTAAATATAATAAAATGTACTCCGTTTAAGTACTTACTTGGAATAGATACATTTTTATAAGTTTAACATGACTGTATTTTTAGAGACTATTATGTTTGGTGGGAGACGACACTTTCATTTGGGTAGTACATAAAAAGAAAAAAGAACTAACAGGAGACTACTTTTCTGTGAACAAGCGTCTCCCACTTGTGTTCATGTCCGTGACTCCTTTAAGACAAAGAATATTATGATGTAAACCTGAAAAAAATTTTAGAAGGAAAATACCAAAGAGTTATGAGGATATAGTTAATATTTGTATGTCTATGACTCCTGATGGCCTGTCATTTCACACTCTGTGATGAGAAACAGCACAGACAATAGTGAACTGAAACAAAACAAGAAAAAAACTAGGAATTTATTCAAGACCTGTTTATGTATTCTTTTGTGGTTTTTTTGGGGGGGGTAACTTAGTTTCTTAGTCACACTTTTTTTTTTTAAATGTGAATGATCTCAAGCCAAAATTCAGATTTCTAGCCTACATCTGTCCTAGTAATTGGTTTCAGGTACTTTTTTTTTTTTTTAAAGATTTATTTATTTATTGGGGGGGAGTGATTGGGGGAAGGGGCAGAGGGAGAGGGAGAGAGAGACTCTTAAGCAGACTTGTGGCTGAGCACGGAGCCCCCTGATATCATGACCTGAGCCAAAATCAAGAGTCAGGCACTTAACTGTGCCACCCAAGTGTCCCATTTCAGGTGTTTTTTATCATGTCTTTTTTGATTGTCTAGGTAATTCTAGAGAACACGCACTGCTTTTGTATTAAGGAGGAAATAATGCATAAAAGGAATTACTTCTAATGATACTTTTTAAAGAGATAATATAATTTGTAATCATCTGACCTCCCAACTTTGGGAAGGTTCCCCTGTCTGCATCCTGCGCATGCTTCTATCATCATAATTATACTTCTATTTATTTTACTACGTGTCACATTCATTGGTGCACCTCTTGGAGTAAAGATGCTTCATCATTCTAGAAGGTAGTATAGTGCTTGGCATGTAAACTGTGATTTCAGAGAAGAGACACAGTAAAGTACATCTTGTAACCACTGAAAACAATTAAGTACAATCTTGTAACCACTGAAACATCATCCTGTAACAAAGAAGCAGATACTGGTATGACTTTTTTCATTGCAATGTTAACTCAGTGGTTATTCTTTATACCAAAGAATTCAGCTGGACCGACTTTTGTGACTTTTGGTTATTACCGAGCTCTTACTGCATTTTTAAAATTTGAATGAAAATATCCTTGCTTTGTATTGAGATTCAATTTGGTTTAAAGGAACAGGCCAAAATTGATAAGAACCATATATTTATCTTTTTCCTTCTTGGGATCTTAAGTGGAATTATCCTGAATCAACTAAATTACCTTATTCCCTAAAGTAATTAAATTAGTCACCAGTTTATTCATTTGTGTGTGGTTATTACCTATGTCCCTACAGATTGATCCCTTGTCTGCTTCCTTTATGACGTTATATCCCCAGACTGCTGCAGTCCTAACTGCCACACTATATGTAGGATTCCAATAGACATTTGATGAATGCTCAGATCTGTGAATCAAGATATGAACTGACAAGGGGCACCTGGGTGGCCTAGTCATTAAGTGTCTGCCTTCGGCTCACATGATCCTGGGGTCCTGGGATCGAGCCCCATATTGGGCTCCCTGCTCGGCGGGAAGCCTGCTTCTCCCTCTCCCACTCCCCCTGCTTGTGTTCCCTCTCTCACTGTCTCTCTCTCTCTCTGTCAAATAAATAAATAAACAAACAAACAAATAAATAAATAAAAACTTAAAAAAAAAAGATATGAACTGACAAAATTCTAGCAAGAGGATAGACTAAATATTCTGAGAAATCCATCTGAACCACAAAAAGATGACAGATAAACTTTCAAAAATGTGCTTTTGTAACATGTGACTAAAGCCAGAAACAACCATAAATCCCAAATCATAAGGTAAAATGGGGCACAGGAAGGTGGCATTTGCCCAGAGGGTATGTGCCATTCCTGGTGACCTAAAGCCAGAGATGTTTTGTTTTGTTTTTACCTTTACTCATTCAGCGAACATATACTATGTGTCTATGAGGTGTGGGGCAGTGTTCTCAGCAATGGAGACAGAGTAATGATGAGACAGATGAGCTCCCTGTCTTCATGGGGCTTCTTTTCCAGCCCCTCTCAGATGCCACATTTTGTGGGTCTTCATGTCTTATCCCCAAACTGCTTTAAGGTAGTAGTCACCGAATTCTCCATTGTTTGCCTTGCCCCATTAGAATGGAAGCTCCAGGAGTGCAGGGAATTTTTGTCTATGAAAACTTCATTGTGATACACTGACATGAAAGAATACACACATTTTAAAGTGTACAATGTGAATTCATCATCATAATCAGGATGATGAATATAATTATCAGTCCCAAAAGTTTCTCCGTGCCTCTTTTTAATCCCTCCTCCTTCCTGCCCCTTTCCCTGGTCCTCCGTTCTCTTGAACTACTAATCTCCTTTTTGTCAGCATTGGTTTTATTTTTCTAGACATTTAATCCCTGTAAATAAAGGCTATTGCCTTGCAAAGGCTGAGAAAAGATTTCTGCAAGTAATGACCTGGATCATGTACATAACTAGTATTTCTACACGCCATAACCATGGTCTTCCAGAATCTACATATTATCTGTGTCTACTAGTGATTGCCAAAAACAACTACACAATCCTGAACACATAGCATATGCTACTGCTAATCTGATAATAATCTATGTGATTAAAATCTTAATTCAAAGAAGGTGGCCAACCAAGCTAAAATACAACCCTATAATTTGGTAAGGAATCTAACGTTATTTTTTCTTATCCTTTTTAAGAACCCTTCCCCCCAAATCCTCAAGGAGCCTTGATTGAGCCCTGTGTACATGTCCACAAATAAAGTTTTCCCAAGTGTTCAATTCAGTTATAGCTTTTTTATTCTTTTAACAGGGTGAAACCTACAATGGATGAAGTTAAAAAAAAAAAAATCAAAGAAACAAACCAAAATCTTGACCACAGCTTGAGGTGGAAAAAAGGAAAAAAGGTATTCCCTCAGAATTCCTTACAAGCTCAGACTCTCTCAGGTTGGAGACCTGATTTCATTCTGTGTGTGGCTCAAAAATTTCCAAGCTAAAAACCAGGCAAACACAAAAATAAAGTTGGCAAAGATTCAGTGATACTAGATGAAATAGATGTTTGGGCATTACTAAATAATGTCACATATGAATAAAGATAATTTAAAACTTGTAGACACCTAATAAATTAACTTGAAAAAGTATAAAATAAAAACTGAAAAACCACATGAAAAATAGACTAATTTTACTATCAAAATGGGAGATTGTTAGATTACAATGACCCCCCCCCAAAAAAATGCCAGTAAGTATGTAGAGTATCTGAATAACTTAATTAATTAATTTGCTCTAGTGACTTTGTATATAAACCTATACCCAATAACTATCATGTTAGGAGTGCCTGGCTGGCTTAGTCGGTGCGACTCCTGATCTTGGGGTTGTGAGTCTGAGTCCCATGTTGGGTGTAGAGATTACTTAATAATAAAATCTTCCAAAAGAAAAACTACTGTGCTATTCTTTTAAATCACAGATACACATTTAGATAACTGAGAATGTGGTAGGCCATAAGAAGTCTCACCTAATGTAAAAGAATGTTACATAAATCACAATCTCTGATTATAATTGAAATATGTTAGAAATAATAAGTTTTTAAAACCATTCACGTGGAAATTTAAAAATACATTTCTAAATAAATTTGGGTAAAAAGAAATTATGGGGACTAAAAATAGAACAGTACTGAATAATAGATACTCAACTTAAAATCTTGGGATGTAAAGAGTGACTTAGAAGGAAATGTATGGTCTTAAAAAATTAATAAACTCTACGACTATCTAAAGATTATGGTGGGGTGGGGGGAGTAGAAGAAGAAAACCAAAGTAAAGCAATATAAAGATGAGAACAAATTAAGCAGAATAGGGACGCCTGGGTGACCCAGGGTTCTGGGATCAAGTTCAGCATCGGGCTCCTTGCTCCGAAGGGAGTCTGCTTCTCTCTCCCCTTCTCCCTCTGTGTGTGTGCTCACTCTCTCTCTAGTTCTCACTCTTTCTCAAATAAATAAATAAAATATTAAAAAAAAAAGAAAGGAACTATGGATAGAGCATGGATAAGTCAAGCTAATAAACAACTTTGGGGCACCTGGGTGGCTCAGTTGGTTAAGCCTCTGCCTTCAGCTCAGATCATGATCTCAGGGTCCTAGGACCGCGCCCCCTGTCAGGCTCTCTGCTCAGTGAGGAGCCTGCTTACCCTCTCCCTCTGCCTGTGCCTGCCACTCCCTCTGCTTGTGCTGTCAAATAAATAAATAAAATCTTAAAAAAAAAAGATAAACAACTTTATACCAACAAATGTAAAAAATTAAGTGATATCAATATTCCTAGAAAAGAATCAATAACCATAACTGACTCCAGGTGAAATAGAAAATCTGAATCGTTCCATAATTATTAAAGAACGAATAAGCATTTTAGATTTTTCCCACATAGAAAACACAGGCCCAAAATGGCTTCCCAGGCTAGTGTGACCAAAGACTTAAGGAATGAATAATTACCATTTTACACAAATGCTCAGAGAACTAAAAAAGAAGAAATACACCTACTATTCATTTTAGCAGTCTCATATATTCAAAAGCAGATAGAATAGTACTTAAATGGGAAATTCCAGGCCAATTTCATTCCTAGCCACAGATGCAAAAATCGTAAAGGAAATAATGCCAGCAATGTGGTGGGAAAAAAAATGATCAAATTAAGGTTAATCTAAGAATTCAAGATTGGTTTGAGATTATGAAATCTATTAATGTAATTTACCACATTAAGGGATTCAAGGGGAAAAAATGTATACATACACAATTATTTCAGTGAATGGATAATACATCTGATAAAATTCAATGCCAATGCCATTCATGATAAAAATTCTTAGCAAAGGGGCGCCTGGGTGGCTCAGTCGTTAAGCGGCTGCTTTCGGCTCAGGTCAGGATCCCAAGGTCCTGGGATCGAGCCCCGCATCAGGCTCCCTGCTCTACGGGAAGCCTACTTCTCCCTCTCCCACTCCCCCTGCTTGTGTTCCCTCTCTCGCTGTGTCTGTCAAATAAATAAATAAAATCTTAAAAAAAAAATTCTTAGCAAAATAAGAATGAAAGAGGTGCTTCCTTAACTTGAAGGATTATCTACAAAAATTTACAGCACACATCATATTCAATGGTGAAGTATTAAAAGCAATTTCTTAAATATCAGGAGGAAAAACAACAAAAATGTTAGCTATTATTACTTATTAAACATAGTGGTTTTAGTGGATATAATAAGATTGGAAAAAAGGGGAAAAGAAAACTGCCTTTATCCAGAGTGATTATTATTACCCATACAGAAAATCCAGAAATAAAATTCTACATAGTATTAGAATTTGAGATCCATATTCTTATTAAAATTATATACATTTATAGAGGACATAATGACCCTAGAAGGCTCTACATATAGTATTTAAAATATTTAGTAAGTTTATCTTTAGGCGGTGGGTTTATGAGTGATTTTATCTGTTTCAGTCTTTCAGTTTTTCCAGTGTTCTGCATTGGACTATTTTATTTTATAAAAGAATAATGGGGGGCACCTGGGTGGCTCAGTTGGCTAAGCGTCTACCTTTGGCTCAGGTCATGATCCCAGCATCCTGGGATCCAGCCCTGTATCGGGCTTCCTGTTCTGTGGGGAGTCTGCTTCTCCCCTCCTTCCTGCTCATGCTCTATTTCTGTCTCTCTCAAATAAATAATTTTTAAAAAGATTTAAAAAAAGGAATAATGGAATAATGTTACAAGATGTCAAATAAATATATAAAAAATCAATTTTACATCTACATACTAGCAACAAACAGAAAATGCAATTTAAAATACTTAAAAGCAATACAAAATGTAAGAGTATCTAGGAATTAACCAAAGATTTACAATATCTTTCTCAAGAAAATTATAAAATTGAAAAAAAAAAGAATTTAATATATAAACAGATATACCATGTAAATGATTAAAAAGGTTTGATACCACAAAGATATAACTTCTTTACAAATTAATCTACACATATGATACAATTCCCATCAAAATCATCAAAGAGATTTTTTTGTGGAATTTGACAAGCTAGTCTTAAAATTCATAGGGAAAAGAACAAGGATACAAATAGGTAAGACACCTCTAAAGAAGAATAAACATGTAAAGGAAATTGCTCTAATAGAAAACAACATTTATTACTATTAGGCTTTAAGAACTGAGCTAGTACAGCATTTGTGCTGGGATAGACACGGGAAACAAAGAGAACACTCAGAAGCAGACCCCTCCTGATAACCTGAGCTAGTACAAGTTGCACTACAAGTCAGTAGGTAAAGGCGGACCTATTTTAAATAGCAGGATAGTTCTCTTTATGAGGAAAAAATAAAAATTCATCCCTACCTAATAGCATATCCTAAAATAAATTTTAGATCGACTTAACTGCTAGAATAGATAGAGGCAGGAGAACAGGAATGGATAACTAATTTTGACTGATGGTAAGGAATGTTTTCTCAGTAGAGATAACTTTGAGCTCCTCCTTGGAGGATAAAAGGAGGAGCAATGTGGGAAATGGATTTCCAGGCTGAGAGAACAGCAAGATCAAAGTCCCATAAATTCCCAAGAGTAAGAGGCATTTTCTGGGAATGGACAGACAACTAACCCAACTGAACAGGAAAGACAGACAACGATGACGAGGGATGATTGGTGCTTTATCACATCTTTGCACCTATGTTTCACTATGTTTCTGGCCTTCATCCTGGCCAGAACCAGTTATATTCATAGGAAGGAAACATTATAACACAGTCCTTCTTGCCTGATAACTAGTCAAAACACCATTCTCATTAACTGCAGCTCAGATAGGCAAAAAGACACCAAAACCATTTTTTAAAGGCTTGAGAGGTTCAAGTTACCTTTTCTTTTTTTTCTTCAGTGTTTTGGTCCTGGTTATTAGTGATTTTGTTAGCCTTGTTATGCACACTAGGAATGACCTATGACCACAAAAAAAAGGGGGGGAGAAGGAATAAAACATTTAAATGTCACAATCATTACATTTCTTAATTTTTAAAGTTAAAATCTTAACTAAGTCTCTAACTTCATCTAGAAAGTAAAGACATGAGAAGTATAATTCAAAGCAAACAATACAATTTGAAAAGTATTACAAGCTAGATTACCCAAAATATTGTGTGTGTGTGTGTGTGTGTGTGTAACATCAAAGAACGATAAACTCACAATATGTGTAGATCCAGAAAGTGAAAGTGAAGATGACAAAAAAAAAATCATCCCAATACTGATTGTCATCCAAACATCTCATTTTGCAAAATAGTTTTAGGGGTGACCTACATAAACCCCTCCCTAGAACACAAGATGCATCATTTGATAGTTTTACCTTATTTCATCATTGTATCCCAATTCAAGTATGTTATCTAGTACACTGTGCACACTCAATAAATATTTCACTATTACTGTTAGCATGAAGATAAATTACAAATCTATTTACATCCCTGGATAAAAGCTCAATGAGAGCTGGAATTTAGTGATTTATCACTATACCTAGTGCTCAGAAAGAACCTATTACATAGTTGCACTCAATAAATGTTTATACATGAACAAAATAGTTCCATTTCATAGAAATACGTTTAATTCTCAATGGTGCCAACAGCATAGTTTACTTTTTGACTCATTTCTTTTTACAAAACAATCTATGAAACATCCTGGGAAAATATAAAATTTTTAGTGATTTTTTTTTTTTTTAGGGCTCCTCAAATAGCTAACACAAATAATCTTGGCATAGAATCTGATGACAGACATGAAGGTTGTAAGAAAAAAATCTCCTTTCCCAGAAATGTAAAGAAACTGCCTGCCTAGGGGTAATTTAAAAAACAAAACAAAACAGAGCAAAACACCTCTCTCTAAATGCAATTTAAGATTAAATTTTCTTCACCTTTAATATAGAGTCTAAAGAAATAAACTAATTTTGGAATAAATGAGAAAGTCTCAGGAATGTTTCATTTAAATAAAAATAAAAAACAACAGAGGCACCTGGCTGGCTCAGTTGGTAGAGCACATGACTCTTCATCTCAGGGTCATGAGTTCAAGCCCCACATTGGGCATGGAGCCTCCTTATAGATAGATAGAAAGAAAATAGTAATGACACTGATCAACATATATTTAATGTTTTGTATGTGAACAGACTCTGTTAGTGCTTAGTATTTATTCCTCTATTTAATACAAACAACAATCCAAGTCCATGTCCGAATTCATTAAACTTTGAGACTTTCTGCAAAACCCCAAAAGAAGTCTTTTTCTAATATTGGGACCATCAAAGAAGGCCCAAGTTCAAAACCTGGTGGTATTTCTTGTCCTGACGAATCTTAAAACAGCCTTCCTCACAAAGCAGAATACCTGTCCACACTGGACCTACTTTCTCAAACCATGGAAAAAACCAGCTGAAGCTGAACAGCAGAAGCTCTGGGATGGGAAATAATGTCAGCTGCCACCCGTAAGGTTTACACTGTTTTTTTGAATAGCACAGAAATAAATCTCTGTAAATGTATCATTAGCCAAATTTGGAAGACAAAAGGCTCGCCAAGACTGCATCTTTAATAAAAGTAGAAGACAGCATGTTTCTTGTGAAAGTAAAAACTGTATTTTTATATGTTTAATATGAAGTTTAAAAAGGTGCCATTATGAAACCATGGTATTAGGGAAGAACAAATGGAATACAGGGGAATAGAAAGCAGCATAGGATAATAAATCTAATGAAATTTAATGATGGTCCCAATTTCAAACAGGTTTGTCTTGAAATGTGGAAAAATAATATGTGAAATGTAGTTATGTTATTAAGTGGGAGGGGGGGAATACCCTGGCATAAAAACTTTCTATAGCGGAGTACAGTATAAATCATCAGTTCTGCTCTCAAGTAAGCATTTGCCAAATAAATCTAAGTGGATACGCACATTTCTTTCCAGCAGAATTCAGAAGAAAAAGCTTAAAAAGGTAATGTGTTGGTGATACTCTGAAAGCATCTTTTTTTTTAAAGATTTTATTTATTTGAGAGAGAGAATGAGATAGAGAGAGCATGAGAGGGGGAGGGTCAGAGGGAGAAGCAGACTCCCCACTGAGCAGGGAGCCTGATGTGGGACTCGATCCAGGAACTCCAGGATCATGACCTGAGCCGAAGGCAGTCGCTTAACCAACTGAGCCACCCAGGCGCCCCAGCTGAAAGCATCTTTTAAAAAGCGCAAATATAAAAAAGTAAAATATAACTCAAAGAATAAAAAAAAAGTACAAATATAAACACCACTGCTCAATTCATGATGTTGATGACAATCTCCATGTGACCAGGGCACTTTAGACATAGGGGCTTTGATGATCCCAATGTCAGAAAATGACTTCTTTGGGGTTTTGCAGGAAGTCTCAAAGTTGAATGTAAAGTGGTCGAAAATGATTAAGCATTTGGCTGTATTTTCTATTCCTGTGATGACCAATACTACTTGCAACAGTAAATAAGCCAAAGAGAGGGTCATTCTGCAAAGATACTGAACTTGATTCCTTTCAATGCTTCATTCAACAGGAATTACTTTGTGTGGGGCGCCTGGGTGGCTCAATCATTAAGCGTCTGCCTTCAGCTCAGGTCACGATCCCAGGATCCTGAGATTGAGCCCCGCATCGGGCTCCCTGCTTCACAGGAAGCCTGATTCTCCCTCTCCCACTCCCCCTGCTTGTGTTCCCTCTCTCGCTGTGTCTCTGTCAAATAAATAAATAAAATCTTACAAAAAAAAAAAAAAAGAATCACTTTCTGTTAAAAAATGCAACAAGTCATGGACACAGAAATTTACTCCATCACCTGAATGTGCTCCCTCGACTAGAACCAGAGATAGTTCAGTGCTTGATGAACTAAATGTACAATGTGGCAGCCTATTGTGCTGCATGGGGAGTAAGTGACTTGAGCATGACATGGTGCTAAAAAGATTAATTCTTTTTTTGAGCAGTGAAAGAAATTGCACTGTTTGTGTCATCTAAGCGATAATTTCCACCTTAGCTCACCGGCAAAGGATGGATTAAATGCATGCTTGGACTTTTTGGTTGACTTTATATCCTCCTTTTTTTTGCTTTGAATATTTTTTGGCAGGGCAGTCACAAGGGGCCACCTAAAGGTATCAAGTAATTGGCTCATTCTCGCTCAAAACTGTTTCTTTGGGTTTGAAGTACCATTTGGCAAGGAATAATCTGGCCAATTTTCCTACGGAACTCAGATTCCAGAAATAAAAGTGATAGCCTCAACGACCTTCTCAATATTTTAAGAGCTAAAAGGTGGATTCCAAAAACAAGAATTAAAAAGTGTATTCCCCCAAATTTCAAATTGTATAAAAATGAGAAGACGTTACTCAGTTCATCATTCTCAGTGAGTCTTGTCAGTATAAACACAGCACTAAGACTGGGAGGGGTCATACTGCAACAGAGCGCACCCCAGCAGAGCTGCCCCAGAGGGGTGAGCTTATAGCCCCCTGTGAGCAGGCAGGTTACAAGTATGTCAAAATGTATTGATGCCCCGCCCCCACCCTCAGGGCCGCCAAACATCTGTTCGCCCAGGTTGCCATACAAATATTATTTCCTGTATGCCTTGACATATAAAAGGTCGAAAAGCACCGCATCACTTACTGAAAAGCATTTTAAAAAAAATGCAGTTTTTCTACTGTTCAGAAGTGCCTATGTTTTGAACAGCTGTCTTCCACTATGAAAAGGAAAAATAAACATTTCTTCCAGTCACAGGGCTTAGGGGTGATATTTTTGCTGCATATTGCAAAATAAAATACATATCCTGCCACTGACATCTATGTATCAAAGTTCTAATTCCATACTGAAACAGTAATTTATTACAGATAAAAGTGTTATGATTAAATACTGCTAGTTTTGAATTCAGGATGTCCAACAGAACATACAACAATGTACCATGTCTGTATTTTTACACTCTTTAATAACTACACAGAGCATGAAGGCACCTCTAGAACGTTTTCATATCTGACCCCCTTTATGTTCGAAGTATTTTATAAACAAAGTAACTGACTCAGAAAAGTTAAGTAACTTGTCTCTAAGTTAGCAAAGCTGGTCAACAGGGAATTAAGGAACGGAAAACAGGTCTGACTCCATAGCCTGCAACTTAGTCCAAGGCAGACTGGAATGACTCAAAGTTAACCAAAAGACCAAAATCAAAGTAAAAAAGGGGAAAGTGAAGTCAATAACTAAATTTTTATGAAGTAACGCTTTTTCTAGGCAATAGAAGGATCAAAATGAAAATAAGTGGAAAAATACAAGGAGGCAAAAGCTTGGTCCATAGATATATAGAGTATTTTTTTGAAAATATCAACTAAAGCATACTCTTGGAGTGGATGACAAGCTCTGAACAACGAACACCACAGGATTTCCCGCATTCTTAATGGCCTCCACTGCTTCTCTGTGCGAGGCATTCTGCAAATCTACTCCAGACACCTAAAACAGAGAAGTAATTTCATTTCAATTAGAAAAGCTATAGAGTTCACATGTATTATCTAGTGATGAGAACAGCCAGTCTAATGAATTAGACCAAAGCCAAAAAAAGGGGGAGAAAAAAAAAAAGATTTGCCCATAAAAAGCTTGTTTAAGAACATGTTTAAGGAAAATAACATTCCACCTTCCAGAAAAGTGAGTAAGACAAATATCTTAATAATAAGAGCCCTGGTTAAATATAATTATCCAAAATAGGTAGTTCGGTCAGTGACAGAACCTTAAGAAGTTTCTGAGCTGTGATGTCACCTCTGCCACTAAACAGCACAGAATTCTGAGTGGGGACAGGGGAAGGCGGTCTGGACTCTTCTCTCAAATTGAGAAGTACGATATTTTAAGCAAATTGTCCATTATTTTAATTGACTAGTTGAACATTTCTCAAATCATGTTTAAAAAAGAACCATGAAAATATCCATAGGTTTTTACTAAAAGTGTTCTCTGTTCAGTAAATTGGGATAAGTATACACAGCTCCTTATCATACAAATTTCAGACAACCTAACTTGCAAACATGTCCAAAATCTCCAAGAGCATTCTGTATCTACCATATTTAACAGAACCAATTTTTCAAACCGATAAAGTAACAAAGCCTTAATAAATGTTGGGGTGGCTTATGGTCAGTGGATAGTGACAATTTTTGAATACCTCTTTGCTTTAAGGAGACCAAAGAAATAGGAATGTAGGTGGATAAGGCTGTGGGATCAAGGTTGGCTTTCGTGTTTAAGATGGGAGGTATTACAGTAATCATGGTGTGGCGGAGAGGGAAAATGCATGCTAGAGAGAGAAGTGACACCCGAGGAAGTGAGTCCTTGGACACTGAAGAGGGAATGACTTCCGTGGCACAAGTTAGGGAGACTGGCTTTAGTTAGAAGCACAAATAGTTCATATGTTGTTACAGATACCGTTAGAAAAAAAGATTTGGCATGCAGTGAGAGCAAGGGGAAGTTCCTTTTTCTACTGCTTCTATTTTCTCCATGAAATAAGAAACAAGTACCATAAACTGAGATTAAGATGGAGGAAGGCAGTTTAGGAGGTGTGAAGGAGTTACCTCTGGAAGCAGGAGAGTGAAACAACTAGAGAAATATTACAGGATTTCAAGGCAGAACTAAAGACTCACTTGAGAAGGAGCTCATGAATTTAAAATGAGACCAGACAGCCTAGCTGGTTATTTTCTCCAGCCACGCTAGGGACCTGAAATAAGCCAAGAGTTGCATTTAACTACGATGTGGTTTCCCCAGACAAGTTCAGTAAAAGCAAAGGGGATCCAAGGAGCTGGAAGTGATAAGGATGATCAATCACTGCGTCAGAGCATGGTGAGGAGAAAAGCAAGCCCACCTGAAGCTGAGGGACACAGATGTAAGGGCCCGAAGGTAGGAGACAGGACCCCGGTGTGGGAGAGGGGTTTAAAAGCAGGTGAGTGTAGTGCCCAGTGCAGAGAGATCAGTCAGGGAGGCAGCTGAAGCCACATGACCAGGCAGAGGCTCTGGCAAGAACTTTGGCCTTTTATTCTGACAGATATCCCCTGGAAGGTTTTAATGAAACCTTCTCTTCTGTGAAAACCTCTTTTCTGTGAAAACATCTTTTCCCATTTGAACCCAGGAAGGATATGAGTAATAGTAAACCAATATAGAAAAAAAATTTAACTGAAGCTTAAAAGCTATCACAACAGTTTGGTGAAGCTTCTCATGAATAACCTAATCCCCAAAACATTCAACAGTAAGAGAAGTAGAAGCTATAGAACCATTTCATCTTCGAGTAATAATCAGCTTTTGTTTCCCCAACACACATTTCCACAGGGTTAAATGGGAATCACTGAAGTTGGGAAGTTAGGGAAAAAATGGAATTCTGTTATATTACAACAGAAATATAATCTTAAGTTTTTCTCAGCTTTAAATGTATAACCCAAAAGTATGTCCATTCACACAGGTAAGACCCATTTCCCAAAATTAAATTAATTGCTAACTTCCCAGGTCAACAAATTCTTTTTTATACAGATCTAGCTCCTTTATGCAATTGTTTCAAGGCAGAGAGAAATGATTATTAAGCTTTCCTTAAAAACAAAACAAATGAGTAATGCTTTTCACAGGAAAAAAAAAGTAAACAAATGACTCCATATGCTTGACAAAATAAATATTAAAATGTTAACATTTCAAATCTGCTGTCGGTTTAAAGAAATTATTAAATCTGGGACAAAACAGTGGGTTATTAGTATATAAGTGATGGATAAGTAAGAGAATACTTTGTATTCAACTCACAGCAGAGAAAGATGAAGGGGAAAACACATAATTTAAAAAGATAAAACAATG
Organism: Eumetopias jubatus; assembly: GCF_037043125.1. Taxonomy (NCBI): domain Eukaryota; kingdom Metazoa; phylum Chordata; class Mammalia; order Carnivora; family Otariidae; genus Eumetopias; species Eumetopias jubatus. The sequence goes on from NW_028274810.1 coordinate 56,786,733, forward strand.
AACAATACAATTAGAAAACAGGCAAAAGACATGCACAAACATTTCACTAAAGAGGACATGTACAGATGGCATGTAGAGTTCTTTATCATTAGCCATTAGGGAAACTCAGAACAACAAGATATCACTATCTACCTATGAGAATGTCCAAAATGAAAAATAGTGACACCACCAAACGTTGATGAGAAATGTGGAGAAACCGGACCACTCATATATTGCTGGTGGGAATGTAAAATAGTACAGCCACTCTGGAAAATAGTTCCTTTCAAAACTAAAAATGGACTTACCATAAAACCGGCAATTGCATTCTTGGGCATTTACTGCAGACAAATGGAGACTTATTTTCACTTAGGAACTTGTATACAAATGTTTATAGACGTTTTATTCATAATAACCAAGAACTGGAAACCATGTGCCTTTTATACACACACACACACACACACACACACACACTTAAGATTTATTTATTTATTTGAGAAAGAAAGAGGGAGAACACAAGTGCCCAGCACAGGGTGGGGGTGGGGGGGGCACAGGGAAAGAGAGAGTCCCAAGCAGACTGCCCGCTGAGCACAGAAGCCAACGAAGGGCAACTGCACTACCCTGAGATCATGACCTGAGCCGAAACCTAGAGTCGCCACCCAGGCACCCCAACCCAGGTGTCTTCCAATGAGTGAATGGTTAAACTGTGGTACCTCCACACCATAGAAGTACTCAGTCACAGTAACAGGGAATGAATTATTGATGGACACAACAAATTAAATGAACTTCAGTGAAATTATGCTGAATGAAAAAAGCCAATCTCAAAAAGATGCAGAATACATAATTCCATTTATGTGACAACTGTGAAATAACATAATTATAGACATGGAGAAACAGATTAGTGGTTGGCAGGGGAGATGAATGGCTGTAGAGGGCAACACAGGGGAGTCTTACAGTGATACAGCTGAGTTTCTTTGATTGTGGGGGTGGTTATGCAAGGCTACACATGTGATAAAACTGTGTAGAGCTATAAAAATACACAAAGTTATACATCAGTGCATATATAACTGGTGTTGTGCCAATATCAGTATTTTGGTTTTGCTATTACACTATAGCTGTGTCACACATTAACACTGGGGGAGGCTGAGGGAGGAGTACCTGGGACTTCCTTGCAAATTTCTTTACAATTTCCTTTGACAGTTTCAAAATAGAAAGTTGGGAAGAAAAAGGACCACACAAAACACAAAATATATATTTAAAAATTAAGTTCAAATATATCAGTAATCAAAGTAAAAAATGAATCCGTGTCAGTTATTTACTAGATGAAGATTATCAAGGTAGATTTAAAAAAGCAAAATCCATGGACGCCTGGGTGGCTCAATTGGTTAAGCGACTGCCTTCAGCTCAGGTCATGATCCTGGAGTCCCGGGATCGAGTCCCACATCGGGCTCCCTGCTCAGCAGGGAGTCTGCTTCTCCCTCTGACCCTCTTCCCTCTCGTGCTCTCTATCTCTCATTCTCTCTCTCTCAAATAAATAAAATCTTTAAAAAAAAAAAAAGCAAAATCCAGTTATATGTTGCTTATAAAACATACAACTAAAACAAAATTGTAAGGGTAAAAATGAAGGAATGAAAAAAACAATGTGCTATATATGCAAATACTAAATAAAGGAAACCACACCTGCCCCTGAAGTCAGAGTAATCCTTTTAAAATACGTACACATTCACAATTCTATAATGGACAACCTTCCAAGCTCTCTGTGATATGGCTTCACATTACCTCTCAGACTTTTCTCTTCACACTCTCTTGCTCACTCTACCTACATCAGTGGTGCTGGACTTCTTTCTGTTCCTTCAACATAGTCAAGCAAACTCCTACCTCAGAGCTTAAGCATTTTAGTTCTTTCTGCCTAGAGACTTCTTCCCCTATACATCCACATGGCTCACTCTCTCACTTCCTGTATTTGTCCCAACATCATCTTCTATAAGCTATCTATCGGTTGCAATCAGCACCTCCACTACCCTTCGTTCCTCCTTATCTTTCTGCTATTTACTACAATCTAACACTCTGCATATTACCTATGTTATCTATCTTCCCCACTACCATGTAAATAACCTAAGAGTAGGAATTTTGCTCATTTTCTTCACTGCCGTATCCCCAGTGTGTTTGGTATCTTCTTTTAATTTCAAAAACACAAATATAACCTTAATATTTGTATATTCAGAGCAATTTTACACAGTTCTTGGCTTTAATCCTCACAATGATGCTACGGGTTTCAGATTCTCATTTCCATTTTATTTCGAAATTGAGAATAAGGTGGGTTTAATATGTCCAAGAACAGATACAAAATAAACAGCACAATCAAGACTTCAACGCGTGACCTTCAGGGCTCTTTTCATTCTATCAGAACTAAAGCACCACAGCTGAAGTTTAGCATCATAAAGCACGTATCAAGAACACGATTCTGGGATTGAAGCTATTTAATATGATGTCCATCCAATAAACCCAGTGCAAAGAAATATGTGAGATTCAGACCTCAGGACGTTCTCAGCGCCTTGATGTGCCCTAAACTCTGCTCTGTAAAGCTTACCACGTGTGAACAATGGAGTCACCCCTTCCTCCAATGGAGGCTGGGAGGATGAGCATGGCTATCCCACTGACACATATTTATACAATGTAGAGCCTGTTATAGAGAATATAGTCAATAATATTGTAATAATGTTGTATGGCAACAGATGCTAACCACACTTGTGGAGAGCACTGCATAATGTACAGAATTGCCGAATCCCTATGTTGTATACCTAGTACACCTGCCAAGTTAATGTAACATTGTATGACAGCTATACTTCAATTTAAAAGCAGAACATTAGAAATTTTTTAAATGATGAAAAAAATTAGAGTTTGTTAAAGACTATGGGAGAAACACAATGCTCGCCAGCTGACTCATTCTGTTAAATTGTAAAAATTTTTTTAGTCAGCTGATCCTTTGTCTATGCTATATGATAACCACCCCAACTTTAGAATCTCATAAAATTATGCAAACAACATAAAAACTAGGGCACTGAAAGAAAATACACCAAATGTATCCACATATACCCCAACAAATGAAGGAAGGACTTCCAGTTAAATGATTACTGTCTTAAAGTAGGTTTCAAACAAAAATGGAATTTTAACATCACTCACCTCAAGTATTTTATCTCCTGTTTTAAGAGCATTTGTTTTTCCTGCTGGACTGTCTTCTAAAACTTGTTTGATAAATATACCTTTAAGTTCCTCTCCATTCTTCAGGCGTTTTATGACAGTTTGTCCACCAACAATACTAATACCAAGAGACACATTGGGTTCCCTAAATATCTCAACACTGTAAAAAGAAAATAAATTCACTTACGAGCAAGTTAATATAATTTGTTGGACTGTCACTATAAGTGTTCGATTTGGACCATATTCTTGTGACTCATATTTTATATGAATATATTTTTACAATTTTCGAAATTGTACCTAGTTCCAAAATCATAGGACATTATCAATCATTCACGGCACACGTGAAAGCTTGAATTTGGAAAAAGATTTCTAAAACAATAAATACACCCTCTTAATATTCAGAGATTTTCGTTGGCCTTAATGTTCCCATCTCCTACCACAACATATTTTCTATAATTAGTTCTTTAATTCTACATTCCTAATATCAGCAAAGAATGGATGAAGGAAATAACAAATGGGTGGGGGGGGCGAATCAAGAAAGTCGCATATTATCATTTTGGCAAAAAGCACAGACTTTCACAATAAAATAAATTTGCCACTAAAAGGCTTCTTGCCCAAGCTGCCTTTTCCCGTCAGCAGGTTTAACCTGTGCTTCTTTAAGTAGGGGACAGATTTTGCTCTTAAAGCTGGCAGGCTCTCTTTTCTTCCTACCTCCACATCACTTTTTAAAATAGAGTATGGAATAAAACTTGCCCTTCAAATGGTTATGAATATTACTCAGACTGCAGATGTGGCCAATGATTAACTGAAATTAAAAAGTAGTTCAGAAAACAGCACCCAAGAGTCTTTAAGACAAAACACAGAAGTGCAAGAAGAAAACAGACCATGTGGGTGGGTACTGTGGGATTAATAATGCATGCAGAATAGAGCAGCTAATGGAAGACTTTTATATTCTGTTCGCTCAAACAAGGCACACACTTGGACGAACACAAAAGGAGGATAGAGATAAATGAATACATGCTAGAAGCCTCAACTACTGTTGCTGTTATTAAAAAAAAAAAAAAAGGGAAGAAATTTTACTGCATTCGAGGCAGTGATGCAATAATAAAGTATACCTAGTCCAGTGGTTACTATCATACAGGGACATTTGTAAATTGCTTTTTCTGAAAAACTATAAAACTTTCCATTTAATGTTGACTATAGCCATTTTGCCTGGCTAAAAATCCCTAGATAAGACAAAACTAAAATTTAGGCCAGCCTACATGTGGATGATGGCAATTTCTTAATCAGTACATGTCACATGACACTATGAAATTTAAGAGCAACTAACTGATCGTGTCCTCCTGAGAAAGCCAATAATGTCATCAACATACATTCTTGGTGGACCCCAGTGGCTGAAGTTTGGAGTTTCTTCTCCTTCACCTTCTTCTCTCTCAGGTAACTCACTGAGGGGAGAGAAAGGAAAAAACATGGTGATTAACATAACATATTAAAAAAAAAAAAAGAAAAAACACACAACTTGTAAAACAGTGTTATATTAAAGGCTCCTAGAAAGTTTCAAAATTAAACAATCTATATGTAAATAGTTAATTTTTAAGCTTTTAAAATATTTATATCAATAAAATACATACAGCAACCAGAACATTGCTTTAATGTTCAACTCAATAAATATCCATCTGTCACCAAAAAATCATAGAACTATTATAACCACTTTTATTGGTGACACTCTAGATGCAATTTTCTAAAATCTGTGTTTGATTTGTACAATTTCACATTTGTTTTTCTATCAACATATAAAATATTAGGAAATATATTCCTTCAAACTTGGTACTGATGGACCAGCAAAGAGAACACTCCAGCATAAACCAACATCAATAGCTGAAATGGCTGAACAGTTGGTAAGCACAATCCCTCTTTCTAGATCTGTCACCCTGACCCTAAATAATTCCCTTGTCATTTGTATCCCATGAATGTTTTGTGTCATTATCCCATCGCTCTGCAGTTTGCAGAGATTTACTTACGTTAGATCTAATTTGATCCTCCCACCTACCACCACACTTTCACCCATCAAGTTATGTTAGTATGGAAATAACAACATAAAATGCTGAATTACAGAATACTTACATAGGTAAAGCCATTGCATAGGGTAGACACATTACAAGGAGTCCTAAGCCCCAGTCTAACCTGCACCATGAAATGGGTGTGTGACTCTGGACCACCAAATGAGATAATAGGTCTGACGGTGTAAGTTGTATTACTCTACACAAAAATGTAGGCACTACCTCTTCCATTTCATGTTCACAAAAACCCTGTGAAGTAGCACTGCAGGTCATACTATTATATTTTCCACATGAGGACTGAGGCTCACAGAAGGCTCCTGCATAATCTCTTCGCAGTATCCAAATCTATGCTGCAGCACTCAACGTTTCAATGCTGCATTTTTCTCTGAACTCTCAAGTAAGTCCCATAAAAAGTAACAAAACTCCACCTATTTGCTGCTTCTACAGACAGACTTTCTAGGATATAATGGTTTAAGGCTGAGTGAGAAAGAGAAAACTGAAAGGATCTAGACAATCCAAAAATCAGTTAAGAAGCTGCGATCATGGGGTTCCCGGATGGCTCAGTCAGTTGAGTGTCTGCCTTCGGCTCAGGTCATGATCTCAGTCAGGGTTCTGGGATGGAGCCCTGCATGTGGTTTCCTGCTCAGCAGGGAGTCTGCTTCTCCCTCTCTCTCTGCCCCTCGTTCTCTCTCTTGTAAATAAATAAAATCTTAAAAAAAAAAAAAAGGAACTGGGATCATCAGGGGCCATTAACATCTCACGCACTACCAGATGGCTTTCTTGCCTCAGACAGTGTATTTTTTATTATTAAAAGCATCACAATATTCAAGGAAAAAGAGCTTGGCAGATACTTGCCAATTACTTATCTAATGTCCTCTCCCCCTCCTTCCTTACCAACATAAACTCTCGTTTATTCCAGGTGGCACTATGCCCAGCTTTAAAGAAATACATTTTCTGGACTTCCTTTCAGCTAATGGCAACTGGGTGTTGTGTTCTGAAATGAAAGTAAAAGACCCTAGAGATTTCCAGAAAAAAACCATTTTTGGGGGTTTTTTCTGCCAGAGAGAATCATCTGGCAGGAGCCTTTTTCTAGGACCTTCCCTTTCTTCTTGCCTAGAAGGCAGAGATGACATTGGTGGTGAAGAACCCATTTTAAAATCATGAAGAAACAATGACTAAACCAATACATTAAGAATAGCAGAGCAGAAAGAAGAAGGTTTTTAAGACCCTGACAGATTGGGGCCCCTGGGTGGCTCAGTTGGTTAAGCGACTGCCTTCAGCTCAGGTCATGATCCTGGAGTCCCGGGATCGAGTCCCACATCGGGCTTCCTGCTCAGCAGGGAGTCTGCTTCTCCCTCCGACCCTCTTTCCCTCCATGCTTTCTATCTCTCATTCTCTCTCTCTCTCAAATAAATAAATAAAATCTTAAAAAAAAAAAAAAAGACCCTGACAGATCACCTTCTTCAGGGGTTTTTACATAAAAAAATTAAGGCCCTGTTTGGGGGTGTTTGTTTATAAGCAGTTGAATGCAATCCCTAAATGATACCCATGATTCTACCAACTTAAGTCTTTATTTTATCACATCACATTGTTCTTTGCACATGTGCATATATGTTTGTTGGATAGTTGTGACAGCAGAAACTTCCATATTTTGATTACGCTATGTAATAGTAAGGATTAAATGATATATAACTGGCATTTAACTGAGGCTTAACATTCATTCCCTTTACAATTTTTCATTTGAATTTGTATCAAAATTTTCCCCGTGTATTATAATCATCATTTTCTTATTTAATAGCATCTTAATAGCCCATGCTATTGATGTAATTTATTTACTATCCCAAATATGATACACTGAGATTATATCCTGGAATATGGACAATACTGCAAGGAATATCTTCATGCTCTGCTGCATTTTATTTTTTTATTTTTATTGTTTAGATGTATTTATTTTTTTATTTTAGAGAGAGAGCACATGCGAGCTGGCGGAGGGGGAGAGGGGGAGAGGGAATCCTCAAGTAGACTCCACACTGAGCTTGGAGTCCGATGCAGGGCTCAGTCATACGACCCTGAGATCATGTCGTGAACCAAAATCAAGAGGCAGCGGCTTAACTGACTGAGCCACCCAGGCACCCCACTCTGTTGTATTTTAGAATTCCCCTTTAAATATAAATTGAAGATTACAATTAAAAATCCATAAAGCAAACCAACATTGAAACCTTCCTCCTCTCCATTTTCTACTTTCCTGTATCCCAAATCATAATAGGTTTGATAAGAAGCAGCAGCACTGAGCTTCTAGAATCCTTAAATTTCTCAAGTGACAGAGGTGATAGGATCATCTTTTGTTATTTATAACAAACCCTTTTCAACCATACCTGAGTTTATTATGCTAGTAAGAGGACTTTTGGTGAGGCCCCAGATAGTTTCAGGACTGGGTCTGGTTGCCACAACAACCATATGATTAGTTAGAACTTTCAGTCTCACCCTCCTCTGGGAAGAGGAGAGGGGCTAGAAATGGAGTTCCATCACCAATGGCCAATGATGTAACCAATCATGCTCACATAATGGAACTTCCAGACTGGCACATACATCAAGGTATTGACGTACTGGTGTGTGTGGGGGGTAGGAACGCACCCAGGAAATGCATGGAAGCTCTGTATGCATCCTCCATACCTCCCCTCCATACCTTGCCCTATGCATCTCTTCCATTTGGCTATTTCTCAGTTGTATCCTTTATAATAAACCAGTAAGCGTAAGTAAAGCACTTTCCTAAGTTCTGTGAGCCATCCTAGCAAATCAAAGGTTTTGATCATCAAACCTGAGAAAGGGATCATGGGAACTCCCAATTTGTAGCTGGTTGGTCCGAAGTACAGCTAGCAACATGGGACTTGTGACGGGCATCTGAAGTCAGGACAGTCTTGTGGGACTAAGCCCTTAGACTGTGCAATCAGCACTAACTCTGAGCAGCTAGTGTCAGAAGTGAACTGAATTTTAAGACACCAGTTAGTGTCCAGAGAATCAGCAGTTGGGCAGAAGGGAAAACTCACATATTTGGTGTCAGAAGGATTGTGAGCAAAAACAGCTCGTAAGAGGCATTAAGAAAAAAAAAAAAAACCCACATAGGTATTTTTACTATGGTACATATATGCTATTACTCAATTTTTAGAAACCTAAAATAGAATGGAAACCAAGTTTTAACATTAGTATGGACGATTAGTTTCCCCACTTAAAAAAATGAAAACCAAAAATTTCAAAAACAGCTGACTTTCACATACAACTAAGGGGGGAGAGAAAACACTGTCTAGAATATGCAAAATTTTAGTTTTGATAGTGTAACAAAAGGATTATTCTGTTGGAAGAAACTGATTTTTTCAAAGCATATTATATTTCTTTAGGAAGTTTACACATATTTTCTGCAGATAATTTCATACCTAGAGAGAGATTAAACTTGCAAATCTTAGGGGTACCCGGCTGGCTCAGTTGGGGGAGCATGTGACTCTTGATCTCAGGATTGTGAGTTCAAGCCCCACGTTCACTTAAAAATAAAATCTTTAAAGTACAATAACCCCCCCCCCAAAAAAAAACCAAAACCATCTTGCAAAAGCTTATCTAGATAGTGTGATTTATTTTGGAAATACTATCACAAGAGATGAGCAACTATACAAACTAATGTGGTCACTTTACACTGATGAATGCATATCCTTTTAACCCAAATTAAAAATTAACTGAGAAAGTAAAATATTTTTACTGCACATATTAAGATCTAAATTTACACAAACATATTTAAAACTTTAACAAGGGTTTTCTGACCTCAAATTTTATAATTTGCACTGATTAAATATGGTCAGTACCTCAATCAGTTGGAATCTCATGTTAAAATAAATGAAATTTACTTCTCACACTTTGATCCAGAGTTTTATAACCAATTTTCCCCAGAGGAATTAACCATCCAATAGAAACAGTGCTTTTTATTTTAGACCTTTATAACAAATGGACAAAGGTAACACTTTTACAGAACTGGGGGGAAAGGTGGACCACCCCATTAATGAACAAGTGGATATTAATGTAAGACTCGATGATATACAATCTCTAGGCAAATCAAAATTTCAGCATCATACAAAAATGAGAAGAATCAGACCTTTTCTTTCCAACATACCTTCTTTCATATAAAATTTTTACCTACTAAGTACTAAGCCAAAATGTGTGTCAAGTAAACTCCGTACTCTAAAATGATGCAAGCAGGATGAGTTTTGGTTGTGACTAAACTATCTTGAGATTTTTTTTCCTCTTTAAATACAGATTCTATATGGTAATTTTGCATGACACACCACAGGAAACAGGACAATAGGCACTAGTGTTTTTCACACTAGTAGGGCTACTTACACAGATGTTACACTGTGATTTTGAAGTTGCAAAGCAAATTAGTATCTGACACCAGTATATATAAAGAATTAGGCATTCCCTTACATTAAAGTTTAGAAGGACACAGACTGCGCTGAGGGAAAGAAGCCAGACACAAAAAAGTACCTACTGTAGACAACATTTACATGAGTTCTAGAATGGGAGAAATAATTTACGGTGTTAGAAGTCATATTAGTAGTTGCCCGGGGCAGGACATTGCCCAGGAGTGATGGACGTAATATCTTGATGAGGCTGTGACTGAATTTATCAAAATTAAACAAACTGTCCCTTAAAATTTGTGCATTTTATATAAATATGTAAAACTGTGCTTAAGAGTTTTGTTAAGAAACAAAAACTCAAGCCATAATGGGTAAGTTGCTTTCTTACATCAAATTTACTTCTCATTTGGCCTTCTGTAGAGCCTGAATTAGTAAACAAAGATCTAATTATATTTTCAAACACATTAGTGTCATGCTCTATGTACCTCTTGTCTTAATTTTTCACATTTGTCTTCGCCTGCAGAGCACACAACAGCTCCAACAGCATTATACTAGAAATCTCCCGTTTTCCTCCCAACTCAAACACTCCAGGGTAGTCTTTGCTCAAATGTACATCTTTATTCTCCCCTAATCCTCAGCCTCCTACCAATGTTCTGAATCTACACAAAATTTACCTCAAAGGTAAACCTATTAGATATCCACTATTGCCTTAGAAGGCTTTACATGCCAGGCACTGTACTGGGGCTCAAAATTTAACAATAACTCATTTAATCCTTTCCCCAAATATGACAACACCCTCCTATTTTACATGCCATATTCATAACAAAGGATCAATACCTGAAAGCATTTATTTTCATTTGCATACTAGTATACATATAACATGATTTTTTTCAATTTTAAATATAAGTCTTTCATCTCAAGTTCATCTTCCCAGGCTTTAGGCTCTGACACCTTGTTTTCCTTACTATGAGTTGATCCTACTCATTACACACACCCACACAAAAGAACTACAATCTCCTCCAATGTTTTAATAAACTCAGCAACAAAGAACACCGCCCTAGAAACCTCTGAGCCCACAAGTCTATCCTTGTCATCTAGCCTCACTGCCAACCTTTCATTAAGCTCTGTTCAATGCATTTTATGAAGTCCTTTATATGCACACTTATTTAACTCAAAGAACTACCCACTTTATAAGTGAGGAAATACAGACACAACGGAAACCTTCTCAGGGTCATGTAGCTACAGATAACAGAGGAAATGTTTGGAAGGCAGCTATGCTCACCACTATACCACCAACGCCAAAGGAAATGTTTGAACAGTACCTATGATGTATCTATATTACAGATCTGCTATTACTCTGAGAAATGTGCATGTTCCCCATTATGGGCACCCATATGTCTTTAGGCAGTAGGTGATGACATAGATGAGTCAGAAAAAGACTAAAGCCAGGTGGATTCTGAAGACAGGATCTCAAGCGGCCTTATAAGGAAAGAAGGAGAGACACCTGGGTGGCTCAGTTGGTTAAGAGTCTGCCTCCAGCTCAGGTCATGATCCCAGGGTCCTGGGATCGAGTCCCACATTGGGCTCCCTGCTCAGCAGGAAGACTGCTTCTCCCTCTGCCTGCCAGTCCCCCTGCTTGTGCTTTCTCAGAACAAAATCACTTGGATACCCTCCAGAGTTATCAGACCCTGCTTGCCCAGAGGCCCCTTCCTAGAGATCTCTACTTTCAAGGAGTATCTGACCTCTTACTACCAGTCCTCTTGATCATCTGATGCTAGAAGCCAGAGGAGCTCATGTTCCTGGTCACATGGGATTGTAATAATCAGTGTCACCCAAAAAGGAGCTCATACTCCTAATCTGGTGCCCCAGTATTTGTGACTCCTGTAGAAGGGACACCTCTACACTGCCTGATTCTTGGGGCCTGTTAGGCTTACACTCATGAGTCCCACTAAGTTGTAACCAATGGACAAAAAATTCTTCATTAGCTACGACCCCTAGAGCATAGCAAGAGGCAAACAGATCCAGGAGCTTGGTCTTTCCACACGGGAACCTATTAATCATTAGGACTGTAGCCTGAGAGGTAGGGTTCTAATTAAGCATGCATCTTGAAGCTGACTAATCCTTTCCAGAGACCTCGGAGGGCAAGTGCTTTCATCATGCTCACCCTCTGCCACACTCCAGAGTGACACTGACTCTTGGAGGGGAGCTTTCCATGAGTCTGGTGCCCAGTTTTTGCAGCTGACATCCAGGAGACACCACTTGATTGCCTGGCTCTGGTGGATGAAGGGTCTTGCATTCCTGGATCCCACAGGACTATGGCAATCAGAGGATGATTCTTGGCAGGCTACTACCACCAGGGCAATTCAAAGACAGCAGACTGAGGCACATGCCCCAGTCTTTCTGTAAAAAAAGGTCACTTGCTTATTCTGGAGCTTCAGACTGAGGGGCAATATTTTAGGTGTGGCACACATTCAGCGACCTACAGTGCTGCTCTAAAGGAACTTGGGCTGTGAACACCATCCTGGCATTCTCCTTCTGCTTTGCTCCAGTTCACTGGTATCTCCCCAAAAGGAGCTTATACACTCTTCTGGAGTCCCAATTTCTGTGACTGCCACCCAAGGCACACCTCTAGATTGCCTGTCTGGTGGCCAGTGGGGCTTACACATGTGGCCCCTCAGGATTATATATATATATTTGCATGTTTTTAAAGCTGCTGCCTGAGGGTCTGGCTTTCAGTCAACCTGAATCTCCCCTTTTGGACACTGACAGGTATTGGCACATCCTCAACTACCAGGAGCTACTAAAATATAATAGGCTGTTTGGACAAGCACAGAGGTTTGGGAAACAACCAAGAGCTGTAGTAGGGCTGAATGAAAAGTTTCATCTACTACACAGGGCCACTCCTTTGAGACTGGGAGAGGTGGCTGTTTCATCAACCGTGTAACAACCAACACAGAAAGTCAAGCAACATGAAGAAACAGAGGAATGTTCCAAATGAAAGAACAACAACAAAAAAAAACCTCAGAAGAATAGCTTAATGAAATGGAGATAAGCAATGTACTTGATAGAGAGTCCAAAGTCATGGATATAAAGACGATCACTGAACTTGAAAAAAAGAATGGATGAAAACAGTTAAAACTTCAACAAAGAAATGGAAAATATAAGAAAATACCAAAGAGAAGTCACAAAGCTAAAGAATGCAAGAATTGAACTGAAAAATACACTAGAGGGGTTCAATAGATGATGAGATAAAACAGAAGGATCAGGCAACTCAAAGACAAAGATCTCACCCAATCAAAGAAGCAAAAGGAAAAACGAATTAAAAAAGTGAAAATAGCTTAAGGGATTTACAAGACAACATCAAACAAACTAACATTGACTTTTTATAGGCCTCCCAGAAGAAGAGAGAAAGAGAGAGAAAGAGGTGGAAATCTTATTAGGAAATAATGGCTAAAACTTCCCTAACTTGGGGAATGAAACAGCTATCCAGCTCCAGTAAACCCAGAGAATTCCAAACAAGATGAAGCCAAAGAGATTCACACCACAACACATTATAATTAAAATGCCAAAAGTTAAAGACAGGAAAGAATATTAAAAGCAGCAAGAGAAAGAAACCTTGTTACATATAAGGACCACCCCCCTCATAAAACTACTAGCAGATATTTGAGCACAAACATTACAGGTCACAAGGGAATGGCATGATATATTCAAAGTGCTGAAAGAAAAAACTTCAAACCAAAAATATTCTATCTGGCAAAATTACGATTCAGAATTGAAGGATAAAGAATTTTCCAGACAAGCAAAAGCTAAAGGAGTTCATCAGCACTAAAATGGCCTTACAAGAAAGGTTAGAGGGACTTCTTTAAACTGAAAAGAGGGGCACCTGGGTGGCTCAGTTGGTAAGCGACTGCCTTTGGCTCAGGTCACGATCCTGGTGTCCCTGGATCAAGTCCCACATTGGGCTCCCTGCTCAGCGAGGAGCCTGCTTCTCCCTCTGACCCTCCCCCCTCTCATGTACTCTCTCTCTCTCTCTCCCTCTCTCTCTCCCTCTCATTCTCGCTCTCTCAAATGGATAAATCTTTAAAAATAAATAGATAAATAAGAAACTGAAAAGAAACTGCTAATTAGTAATGAGAACACATGTGAGAGAAGAAATCTCATTGGAAAAGTAAATATATAGTAAAGGTCATAGATTATTTAAAAAGCTAGTGTAAGGGTTAAAAGAAAAAAACAGTAAAAATAACTATGATTACAATAATTAGTTAAGGGATACAAGATAAAAAGATGTAAATATGATATCAAAAACAAAACATGGTGGGGGGGCAAAAATGCTGAGCTTTAGAATGGGATCAAATGTAAGGTATTATCAACTTAAAGTAGACTATTATAGATATAAGTTGTTATATCTAAGTTTCATGGTAACCACAAGTCAAAAACCAGTAGTAAATACATAAAAGTAAGAATATAAGCATACCACTGCAGTCATCAAACCAAAAAAAAAGAGAAGAACAGAGAAAAGCTCAACTACAAAAACAGAAAACAATTAGCAAAATGGCAATAAAAACATATCTGCCAATAATTACTTTAAATGTAAATGGACTAAAATCTATACTCAAAAGAAAAGAGTGGCTGAATGTATTAAAAAACAAGACCCATCTACATGCTGCTCTATAGAGACTCACTTCGGATATAAGGGCACACACTGAGTGAAAAGGGAAAGGATGGAAAAAGATATTCCATGCAAATGGGAACTAAAAGGAAGCTGGAGTAGCCATACTTATATCAGACAAAATAAACTTTAAAACCAAGAATAACAGACAAAGAAGTGTGTTATACCATGATAAAGCGATCAGTCCAGTAAGAGGATATTTGTAAAGATTTATGCCTCAACACAGAGTACTTAAATATATTAAGCAAATATTAACAGACCTAAAGGGAGAAATAGAGAGTGCAATACAATAATAGCAGGGGATTTAATTCCCCACTTACATCAATGGATGGATTATCTAGACAGAAAATCAATAAGGAAACATCAGCCTTAAATGACATGTTACAACAAGTGGATTTAACAGACATATAAAGAATATGCCATCCAAAAGCAACAGAATACACATTCTTCAAGTGTACATGGAATATTTTCTAAGACAGATCTTAGGCCACAAAACAAGTCAATCAATTTAAGATGACTAAAATTAAACAAAGCATCTTTTCTAACTGCAATGGCATAAAACAAGAAAATAATTACAAGAAAAACACTATAAAGTTCACAAATACGTGGAGATTACACAACATGCTACTGAACAACAGATGGGTCAAAGAACAAATCCAAAGAGAAATAAAAAAAAAAATCTTGAGATAAGCAAAAATGTAAATAAAACATACCAAACTTTATATGATGCAGCAAAAGCAGTTTTAAGTGGGAAACTCATGGCAATAAATGCCTACCTCAAGAAACAAGTCTTGAACAACGTAACTTTACATAGTAAGGAACTAGAAAAACAAATGAAGGCCAAAACTTGTAGAAGGAAGGAAATAACAAAGATTAGAGCAGAAATAAATGAAATAGAGACTAAAATGACAGTAGAGGGGCACCTGGGTGACTCAGTCAGTTAAGAGTTTGCCTTCAGCTCAGGTCATGATCCCAGGGTCCTGGGACAGAGCCCCACGTAGGGCTCTCTGCTCAGCGGGGAGCCTGCTTTTCCCCTCTCCCTCTGCCTGCCACTCCGCCGGCTTGTGCACTCTCTCTGTCAAATAAATAAATAAAATCTTAAAATAAATAAATAAATAAACAAACAGAGAGTAGAAAGATCAATGAAACCATAAGCTGGTTCTTTGAAATTGACAAACCTTTAACTAGACTTACCAAGAAAAAAAGAGAGAGGACTCAAATAAAATCAGAAATGAAAGAGATGTTACAATTGATGCCAAAGAAATACAAAGAATTATGAGACAACTATGAAAAATTATATGCCAATAGATACATTTCTAGAATCATACAATCTTTCGAGACTGAATCAGGTAGAAAAAGAAAATCTGAACAGACTAACTACTAGCAAGGAGATTGAATCAGTAATTGAAAACCTCCCAATAAATAAAAGTCCAAAACCAGATGGCTTCACTGGTGAATTCTACCAAACATTCAAAGACAATTTAATACCAATCCTTCTCAAAATCTTCCAAAAAACAGAAGAGGTGAACTCTTCAAAACACATTTTATAAGATTAGCATTACCTTGATACCAAAACCAGACAAAAACACCACAAAAAAAGAAAATTATAGGCCAACAACCCTGATGAACAAAGATGAAAAAATCCTCAACAAAATATTAGCAAACCAAATTCAACAATACATTGAAAGGATCATACACCACAATCCAGTCAGATTGATTCCAGGGATGCAAGTATGGTTCACCATTCACAAATCAATGTGATATACTACATTAACAAAATGAAGGATAAAAATCATATGATCATCTCAATAGATGCAGAAAAAAGCATTTGAAAAATTCAACATCCAGGGCACCTGGGTGGCTGTTGTTAAGCATCTGTCTTCGGCTCAGGTCATGATCCCAGGGTCCTGGGATTGAGCCCCACATCGGGCTCCCTGCTCAGAGGGAAGCCTGCTTCTCCCTCTCCCATTCCGACCCCCCTGCTTGTGTTCCCTCTCTCGCTGTGTCTCTCTCTGTCAAATAAGTAAATAAAATCTTTAAAAAAAAAATTCAACATCAACATTCAATATATTTATAATAAAAACCCTAAACAAAGCAGGTATAAAAGGAATGTACTTCCACATAATACAAGCCCATAGCTAAGATCAGACTTAACAGTGAAAAGGTGAAAGCTTTTCCTTTAAGATCAGGAACAAGACAAGGATGTCCACTCTTAACATTTTTATTCAACATAGTACTGGAAGTCCTAGCCAGAGCAATTAAACCAGAAAAAGAAACTAATGGCATCCAAACTGGAAAAGAAGAAGTAAAACTCACTATTTGCAGATGACATGATATTTCTTATATATAGAAAACTCTAAAGACTCCATCCAAAAATTGTTAGAATAAACAAATTCAGCAGTTGTAGTACACAAAATCAACATGCAAAAATCTGTTGTGTTTCTTTACACTGATACGAAGTATCAAAAAAAGAAATTAAGAAAACAATCTCATTTACAATTCCATCAAAAAGAATACCTAAAAATAACCAAGATGAAAGACTTGCATATTGAAAACTATAAGATAGTAATGAAAGAAATTGAAGATGACACAAATAAATGGAAAGATATTCCATGCCGATGGATTAGAAAAAATATTATCGTAAAAATGTCTGTACTATCCTAATATACAGATTCAATGCAACTATCAGAATTCCAATGGTATTTTTCACAGAAACAGAACAAACAGTCCTAAAACTTCTATGAAACTACAAAGACCCAGAAGAACCAAAGCAATCTTGAGAAAGAGCAAAGCTGGAGGCGACATGCTTCCAGATTTCAAACTATATTACAAAGCTATAGTAATTAAAATAGTATGGTATTGGCATAAAAAGAGACACATAGATCAATGGAATAGAGAGCCCAGAAATAAACCGAAACATAGATCATCAATTAATTTACAACAAAGGAGCCAAGAACATACAGTGGGGAAAGGATGGTCTCTAATAAATGGTGTAAGGAAAATTGGACAGCCACATACAAAAAAATGAAACTGGACCACTATCTTACAGCATACACAAAAATTAATTCAAAATGGATTAAAGACTTGAATGTAAGACCTGAAACCATAAAACTCCTAGAAGAAAACATAGGTGGTAAACTCCTTGGCATAGGTCTTAGTAATTATTTTTTTAATCCAACATCAACAGTGAAGGCAACAAAAGCAAAAATAAACAAGTGGAACTACAAACTAAAAAGCTTCTTCTGCACAGCAAAGGAAACCATACACAAAATGAAATGGCAACCTACGGAATGGGATAAAGTAACTTCAAATCATCTATCTGATAAGGGACTAAAATCCAAAATATATAAAGAATTCATACAACTCAATACCAAAAAACAATCCAATTAAAAAATGGGCAGAAGATCTGAATAGACATTTTTTTCAAAGAAGACATACAGATGACCAACAGGTACATGAAAATATGCTTAACATCATGAATCAGCAGAGAAGTGCAAATCAGAACCATAATGAGGTGGGGCGCCTGGGTGGCTCAGTTGCTTAAGCGTCTGCCTTTGGCTCAGGTCATGATCCCAAGGTCCTGGGATCAAGCCCTGCATCAGGCTCCTTGCTCCACAGGAAGCCTGCTTCTCCCTCTTCCTCTGCTGCTCCTGCTTGTGCTCTTTGTCTAATAAATAAATAAAATCTTAAAAAAAATAAAACCATAATGAGGTATCACTTCACACTGTTAGAATGGCTATAATAAAAAAAAAAAACCAAAAAAACAGAAATAAATGTTGGTTGGCAAAGATATGGAGAAAAGGGAACCCCTGTACACTGTTGTTGGAAAGGTAAATTGGAAAAATATGGAGGTTCCTCAAAAATTTTAAAATACAATTACTGTATGATTCAGCAATATCACTTCTAGGTATTTACCTAAAGAAAATGAAAACATTTATGTGAAAGATATATGCACCCCCATGTTCATTGCAGCATTATTTATGACAGTCAAGATACAGAAACAATCCACTGATACGGTATATATGTATGTGTGTACACACACACACACACACACACACACACACACACACACACACACACTAGACTATTATACAGCCATAAAAGAATGAAATCTTGCCTTTGAGACAACATGGATGGAACTTGAGGGTATTATGGTACCTGAAATAAATCAGACAGAGAAAGACAAATACCACATTTTCTCTCTTATATGTGAATCTAAAACAAACAACAACCAAAAAACCAAGCTCATAGATACAGAGAACACATTGGTGGTTGCAAGAGGCAGGGGGTGAAAGGCAGGAGAAATAAGTAAACTGTTTTTGTTTTGTTTTTAGTTTAAATAAATTGAATAAATATTCTCTGATCCACAGACACATTATCCATTGCACCACTGGCCCCCTTCAAATTGAATATTAAAAACAAAACAAAACAAAACAAGTCGGTGTCTGTGATAAAGCAGCACAGTGCTTATTATATAACTTCGCCGGGTCCTACACAAAAATTAATGCAAAGTAGAAACTCTAAAATATCATTCAGCACTTCATGATACCCTGATCTGAAAGACTGTCCTCCAAAACAATCTATGCATTACTCAGGAAAGCTTCCGAGTGGCAATAAATACTCTCCTATGAACCTAACTCCATGGGGGCACATCTTGAAAGACTACAAGAGGGGAAAAAGAGTTACAAGAACTCTTCCAGAACCTGCTGAAATTTCAATATACCCTGAATCTATGACAGCAAGTAAAAAAAACAATTTTTTTTGTTTAACAATTCTAGAATTGTTTAACAACTCTAATGCAAGACTGATCTCAGAAGATAAAAGTTAGGTCAAAACTCTTGAATGCCTGTGCCTGCACTAGAAATCAGCTTGTCAAAGTTACTTTAAGAGAAAAAGTAATGAACGGGGTAGGAGTCAAGTGCATCTTCCCTCTCTGAAGCTGAAGAATTGAGTAAGACACAATGGATGTTCTGTTTGGTCTTCCACATAAGAAAGGAGGGGTGGTCTTGGAAATTTGTTTAGATACTGTCCAATTCTGCAGTCACAGTTCTACACCTTTAAAGAAGCAGCCCCATTTCCAAATTCTTTGACCAGATTCAATTATTAACACCAAACTGGAGGAAAATTTAAAAAAACACAAAGATGTTTCATTTGAAAAGTAATTTGACCATATAAAAAGTCATAAGATTAGGGGTACCTACCTGGCTGGCTCAGTCGGTGGAGCAGGTGACTCTTGATTTCGGGGTTGTGAGTTCAAGACCCACATTGGGTGTGGAGATTACTTAAAAAATTTTTTTTAATTTTTAAAAAGTCATAAAATTATATTCCTAAGCCTTCCAGTACTTCCACCTCCAGGCATCTCTCCTAAAGAAACAAACCCACTGCCTATTTAAGATTATGTGTTTCCCTGGGAGCTGGTTACATCACTCGCACCAGGATGCAGGACCTGTCAGCACCTCCCCTCTGCACACTGGTCCAGTTCTGCTGAATAAAAAGCCACCGAATTCCTCCAAGTAGTTGAGCCGATCTGAGTCTTTCCTTTCCACTCAGAGAGGAGTTATGCCAAAGCCCAGAGACCAACTGTTTGTGATATGAAGTTTCTATCTAAAACTATAGGCAAAGGTCATGAGGTTGCTGAACCAAGAAGTGCTATCATTCTAAGACACTTCATATATCAACACAAAACCATTCTTGGACTGAAGTTTTAATAAAAACATAAAGGCCAATAAATCCACCCTATCTCTCATCCCTGTTATGCTTGGCCACCAACTCCTTCCTTCCCTGATGCTCTGGTTTCTCCTTGCTTCCATTCCCAGACTCACCCCCAAGACCCTCCAGCCAAACTACCCATCACACTCCATGTAATCTCCTTGAATTGTCAAGAAACTACTCCACACCCTGACCTCTTCACCGAATGTTCTCTCAACCTCTTCTGTTCTCTCAACAGCTTCTGGTTCTCTGCCACAGATACCACACTCAAGGGAGTGATGCTCATTTCCTTGCTCTGGGAAGCTGGAAAGGGGGGGGGGGGGGGCAAGATTTTTCTAAAATCCCTTCCCTGCACTAAGCTGTTACTCTCCTACCACTGTTTCAAAAGTGAATCCCTACTCAGACACCTCTCCTTTTAATGCCTACATTACTACCACCTCATCCCTGTTTTAAAATAACCTTTACCTAAATGACAAAAAATATATAAAAAAGAATCTCTTGGGATTCCTGCCCAAAGGACCCAAAATAGCACTTGTATTTGCACTTTCCTTTTCCTTCCTGACACCTGTCTGTGGAGGAGGTAAACTTCTTCCCATCAAACCACCAAAGGCTCATCTCTCTAGGTGTGCAATGTCCTTCTCTCCCTTCACCCTTGCCAGGGACCATGTTTAATCACCATCTTTCTAGCATCGACATATTCATTCGCTGGATCTATCCCAGAAAGACACAGACACAGAGAGAGAGAGACACACACACACACACACACACAGATATATATGTAGTTATATATGTGTAACTCCTTCTCCTTTACCTCATTTGACAGAGGGAAACACAGCGAGAGAGGGAACACAAGCAGGGAGAGTGGGAGAGGGAGAAGCAGGCTCCCCGCCGAGCAGGGAACCCAATGCGGGGCTCGATCCCAGGACCCTGGGATCACAACATTAGCCAAGGCAGACGCTTAACAACTGAGCCACCCAGGCACCCCCGAGCCCCAGGACCCTAGCATCACGACCTGAGCCAAAGGCAGACGCTTAATGACTGAGCCACCCAGGCGCCCCCATGACTATCTCTGGGCTCATCAATTTCCTCCAACATTTTGTTCATTCATTCCACTCCACTATTTTCTTCCTCCATTCATACCTATAACAATGCTACTTTGCAGGACTATAATTCTGGCCTTATGCTCTTATTATTTGAGCTTACCCTGGATGATTGTTCAAATCCAGCAGTTTCACCTACACTTGATCTTGCTCCCAATTATCCACATCAGGATAGATCTCAACATTAAACCCCAGAATCACACACCTAATTGATTCCACTTCACTTTGTGAAACCCTCAACATGTCCCAAACCAAATTCATTTTCCCTTCCAACCTGTTCATGCTCCTATAATTTTTTTTAAACTGAAGTATAATATACAATGTTTGATTAGTTTCAGGTATACAACATAAGTGATTTGACAGTTCTATACATAGCAAAAAGCTCACCATGATAAGTGTAGCTACCATCTATCACCATAAAATTATAACATTATCCACTATATTCCTTATGCTGTACTTATCCCCATAACTTATTTATAACTCGAAGCATGTGCCTCTTAATCCCCTTCACTTATTTCGCCCATCCCTCTTCCCCCTCCCATCTGGCAACTACCAGTTTTTTCTGTTTATGAGACAGTTTCTGTTTGTTCATTTGTTCGTGTGTTTTGTTTTTTAGATTCCACATATAAGTGAAATCATATAGTATTTGTCTTTCACTATCTGACCTATCTCATTTAGCGTAATATCCTCTTATGTCTGTCTATGCTGTTGAGAATGGCAATATTTCATTCTTTTTTCTCACTAATATTCCATTGCATGTATACCATGTCTTTTATTTTTTAAAGATTTTATTTATTTATTTGAGAGCGAGTGAGTGAGAGCACAGGAGGAGAGGGAGAAGCAGACTCCCTGCTGAGCAGAGAGCCTGACATGGGGCTTGATTCCAGAACCCTGAGATCATGATCTGAAGGCAGATGCTTAACTGGCTGAGCCACCCAGTACCCCAATACCACATCTTCTTTATCCATTCATCTATCAATGTATACTTAAGTTGCTTCCTTTGCTCCTACAATCATATATGAAAGAATTAATGGTGCCACAATTCATTTATTGTCCCAGTCCAGAAACACAAGTCATCCTCAACTATGTCTTCTCGCCCTGACACATTTTATCAGTCACCAATTCCAGCAAATTCTCTAACTCTTGAATCCATTCCCTCCTTAATCTGCTGTATGTCTTGCTTACATTGTTAAAATAAACAATTAAACTCTTATTCTCTAAGCAAATATTCTATGTAATCTTTTCCACACAACCGCAAGAATACAAAATTGTATATATGCTTCAATTTTAAGTATGTGAAATTCTCATAGTAATTGTCTAATATTCAATTTTATTCATATTTTCTAAATGTTCCACCATAATCATGTTTTTAAAATAAAAGCAAAAAGAAAACTACTCTATAATGTGAAAACAAAAATAAATGGTATCATACCATGCTTCAGTGGTATATCTAGATGATGTTCCTGTGTATGGCGAGGCCTTGGAAACAACTCGGGTCCTGGGGAGTTGGTATAAGGGCAAATCTTGCTCCATTCTTTGAGCCACAGCAGGGAGTTCAACAAGCAAGCCAGGGCCTTGGATATCGTTTGGAATCATCATACCTAAAGAGCAAACCCAGATAATAGTAAATACAAGATGATTTCATTCATCCTTCATTCGTTCAATAAATAGTTATGGGCATCTAATAGGGGCAGACCTTTCAAGGTAGAAATCTTACTTGTATTAAACTAAATAAGTGAAATGTTTAATACGTCATTTGGTGACAAGTAGTATGGTAAAAAAAATGAAACAAGGAAGGGGGATAGGGACTGCTCAGTGGAAGAGAGTTACAATTTTACATATGGCCTCACGGAAAAGATGATATTTTAGCAATAGAAATATTATATCAAAAGAACCCCCTTAATGATTGTATTCTAATCTCACTACACATTTTCCCTTCTTAACCTAAGCTGTCCCAACTGCAGGCACTCCTACATTTCACTTATTTTAAAAAAATTCCACAGAATAACAAATAACCAAATAAAAACATTTACATTAAAATTTTTTTTTTAGTTTTAATTTCAGTATAGTTAACACACAGTGTTACATTAGGTTCTGGTGTACGATATAGTGATTCGACAACTCCATACATCACCTAGTGCTTATAATGTTAAGAAAACACATTTTTAACAGGGCTTTGTTTACAAATTTCAGAATTCATTTACATTTGTTTACCTCATTTGGTTTTCATATCAAACTATGAGTTAGAAAAGATACTAGCAACCATATTTTATAGATGGAGAAACTCAGGTTAAGGAATTTTGCCAATTGGAATGTGCAAATTTACCTGACCCGCCATCTGTGACATTTCCCAATTTACTGAAAAAAAGACTAGGGCAGAGTTGTGCTTACAGTCCTAGGACACATAATTAGAGACCTGCGCCCATACTGGCATAGGTCCATTAATCACCCTTAGGATACACCCC
This sequence comes from Eumetopias jubatus, assembly GCF_037043125.1. NCBI lineage: Eukaryota > Metazoa > Chordata > Mammalia > Carnivora > Otariidae > Eumetopias > Eumetopias jubatus. The sequence goes on from NW_028274810.1 coordinate 56,810,313, forward strand.
AGTAATCGATTAGAAATTCTCAGCCAATCTTTCTTCAGCATATTAGACAAATATTATGAATTGTGATCATATGCCTTCCTTGAATCCATACATTTATAGTATTTTTTTGGAGCTCTGGCTTTTTAGAAAATCAGAAGTGATTTTTAAGGGTCAGAGAAATTACCCTAAAATTTTTCCTATAAGCACGACCTAAACTCTTCCCATTTTTTCGTAATGAACAAATCTTCTGCAAACTCACTACTATTGCTTTTTATTTTATCTAGAAACTTTGGAATCAGTTGGTAATGCAACAGAACCTGAAGAGGGGGTGAAAGTAACTGTAATGCTCAGGTGGTATTATAGGATGTCGCAGGTGCCTGTCCACCATCCCTGTGTACCCTTCTACTCCTGTCCACAGGGACCTACATTCCTGCAAAGCACTGTAATCCGTATCATTGCCTCAGAGTTCTAGCTTTGCCTATGGCTTCCTCCTTCCCACTGAGGAGAGACCAGGGGTGGGGCCAAACACCAGTGTTAGGAAGAGGGAACCGGCTCTATTTGCAGAGCGGTTTCCCACCCACCTATGCTGGTAAAAGTAGCCTGTTAAATTACGGCATTGGGTTTCAGAGGTTGCTGCAGTCCATTTAAAACTTTTTATTACCTGTTCCGCACAAAGGCTGCCCGTGCCCTTTGCCCCACTCTTCCTCCACAGACCCTTGGTGCGGGGGCTCAGGCACACATTTCTCATCTGTCACTGTGCTTGACACACTCAAACTTTACAGAGCTGCTCACCAAGTGCACTACAGTACCCAGAGCCCATAAAACAAATCGAGTCCTCCAGGGCCTATGCAGGTGTTGGGTAAGGGCCATACAGGCGCACAAAGGTTAGAAAAACAAAGAAGTTAAAAAAAAAAAAAAGGTTCCTGGACAAATGGAGGTTAATGTTTATAGGAGAGGAATGGGGGAAATTTTCAAAAGGCTTATACTTGGTGAGGTGCAAGAACAGAATGGTCAATAAAATAAAGGCAAGAAGAATCTGAGAGGAGGGTGAGTTATTGTATAACCTGGCCACTGCGGGTGGGGGGCGGGAAGGAGGGCTGTTGAATAACCACACATAAGTAGCATTTCACTTTCTTATTCAACAAGTATTTCTTGAGCACCTGCTAAGGTAACACAATCAGATATAAGTCCCTTCTAGAAGCTCAGTTTATAGTAAGAGCTACATGCAAATGAGTAAGTGTGCCTGACTCTTGGGTGCAATGATAGAGACTCATCCAGCATTCCCTGGAGGTACCATCCAGGCAGGGGCAGTCAAACATTAGGAAACAGAACTACTTTCTATCTGAAACCTTCTGAAAACTTGTAACACTAAATGTATTATTGTCTTGGAATTTATCTTGTATGTTTCACCTTATTAATTATGCTAATTTATAGGTTTAGTTTCACAGCCCAAGAAGAGTAGAGGCTCTTAGAGGATACAAAATTTTGGATTAACTACAGGGTCAAGAATAGCCGTTTACACATAAGGTTCTCAAAAATAAATTTTAAATTAACTGTTCAGAAAAAGAAATTTAATTATTCAGAGATAAATCTAAAATTGTCTTTTACTAATAAAGTCGTCAAAGAGTTACTGATTTGAAAGATGGCTTAGAGAACACTTAGCCCAAATCTTTCATTTTATAGTTGAGGAAACAGAGAGGCATGGAGAAGCCTGCAGGATTGCCTGGTGACACAGAGGGACCAGGGACTGAAACAGCCATTTGCCAAACAGGATCTCAAGAGCAAAATCAAATCTTGAGTAGAATGAAGTCAATATGGATGCTGCTGAAATCTGTGTCGACTTTGTATTAGTAATTTCTCAGCCTACCCACGGTTAGCATTAATCCAGATAGTCATGCCGGCTGCACCGCATTCTAGAGGCTTTCAAAATTTTTCCTGAAAGCATGTGGTTATGAATGCTTTTCCAGTGAGGACAGATCTAAGATACACGTCTAACTTCATTCCCGAAATTATACTCTAAAATATAAAGTTCCAGGGCCTTGCAAAGTATTAGGTTAAGGCAGTTAGTGAGCAGATTGGGGACCTCTCCAAAAGTTATACCCAACCAGAGAAAGTATGAATGTGACCTTACTTGGCGTCGGTGGGGGGGGGGGTCTTTGCAGATACAGTTAGTATTATGAGATGAGACCATCCTGGGTTACCCACGTGGGCCCTAAACCCAATGACAGATGTCCTCATAAGAGACAAAGAAGAGAAGACACAGGGCAAAGACAGGACAGCTGTGTGAAGACAGAGGCAGACACCATAGTGATAACAGCCATGAGCCATAAAAGGCTAGAGCCACCAGAAGCTGGAAAAGGCAAAAAGCAGGTTTTTCCCTCAGGCCTTCAGAGGGAGCACAGCACCTTGATTTAGGACTTCAGGCCTTGAGCAGAGTGAGAGAATGAATTTCTGTTGTTTTAAGCCACCAAGTTTGTGCCAATCTGGTACAGCGGCCCCAAGAAACTTACATAGGCAGAAGTCAGAGGAAGTAACTCTGAAGTCGCTTAGGTAATACACAAAGCAGAGCTCAAAAGGGACTATTTTTCCTGTGTTCTTCCCAACTCTGCTGCTCCTCCCCACCAGCACCCATCCTATTTAGCCTGTCTACCCTTTCAATCCTGACAGTGTAACGCAGAGAGTGAGTCTCAACCAGGGGGAATCTCGCCCCCCAGGGGACATTTGACAGTGTCTGGAGAAATCTGATTTTGATCATGACTGGGAATGAGAGTACCACTGGCATGAGGGTTAGAAGGCAGGGAAGCTGCTGAACATTCCACCATGCACAGGTCAGCTCTCCACACAAAGAATTACCTGGCCCAAAAGAGTAATGACATTGCTATAAAGTATCAATGGCAATCAAACAGATATGGCCTATTAATTCAGTTGTTCATTCATTTGTGCCATAAATCTTCTCCAAGTACTCAGTGGGAGGATTATAGAAATGTGGTAAATTTTTAAAAAATAGTACAATGGGACACTTGTGGGGGAAAAAGTCCATTTTCATCCTAGTCACAATTGGTTATCTATCATGAAAAACTGGATAAACTCATCCAATCTTAGATATTCAAAATTAACTATCCATGCTGTGTTTTGACTCACAGGGAATTGACAATTGTTATCATCTCATAGATGACTTCAATCTTTTATGTTTGTTTTTTTTGAGAGAGTGAGCAAGAAGGGGTGGGGAGGGGCAGAGAGAGAATCTGAAGCAGGCTATACACTCAGAGCAGAGCCCAATGCTGGGCTTGATCTCACAACCCTGAGATCATGACCTGAGCCAAAATCAAGAGTTGGATGCTTAACCAACTGAGCCACCCAGGTGCTCCCAGATGACTTCAATCTTTACCACTAAAGATCCCATTCTTTAGATTTTATTCAATAGAATGCTGAACTCATAGAAACCATTATAAAACTTTCTATAGTGCATTCTGGCCCTATGTATTACCATACAACATGAGAACTGCCCAAAGAGAAAGACTTTTCCTATAAGCAGTGATAATATGTGAAGGACAGCATAAATCCTCAACAACGGCTCTATAAATCCCAGTGCTGTGAAAGAACTTAACTGTCTCACCTAGGGATCTTAATAATATAACAGCCTTCGATATTTCAGTGTTGGATGAAGAAAAATTATTTTTAAAAGTCAAGTTTTCAAAATTATATAAGAATCAATATTGGGGTAGGCAAGGAGAGGCACTATACTTTTAGGATTCTTTAATAGAAACTAAGTTATTAATGCACCAAAATTGACCATAATATATGGCTATAAAAATGTTTCATAAATGTTTAAAATATGCCTTGCTTTATTAATATTTAACAACCCTATTCAATGAGCTAACAATATCACTTAATAGCACCAGAGATTTTAATATGTATTAGTAGAGACTTATTTCAGGTTTAGCATGTAAGGTACTAGTTTTAATTTTAATCCATACTGCTCATAAAAAGCAAAACCAGGCACTGAAAATACAGCCCTCTCAGAAAACAGAATCTGAAAGCCCTCCATTGACATATGAGCCATGTTTATTCTTCCAGATATTCTGAAGCAGATTAAAAAACAGACTTAAATTTGTAGCATAATGAATGAAAATACGACAGTAAGAGTTATCGTATGTAAAAATAAAACTGAGAGATTGCAAAATAATGTAATTTGTGTTTATGAGAAACAAAGACCACAAACCTAAATCCAGACTGCTTTCTGTTAATGAATTAAGATTTTCCAGATCATCAAATCTGCTTTGTTGACTGTCTCCTTCAGATGAGGGTATGGAGGGTGTGGAACCGATGCCAAAATTTTCTTTCATCTTGAGAGGAAGACAGACAGAAATGCATTAGTACTTTATGATAAAGTGAGGAACATGATAATGTTGTTCAAACCAGATAGCAGATAGTGGAAAACTGGCCCTACAAACAGGCCTTCCAGTTAACGGTTTATACTGTGGCAAGCAGTAACAAACGCTGATAACTTTGTATCTGCAAGGGTACAGGCTAATAAGATCTATTTTTTTAAAGATTTTATTTATTTATTTGAGAGAGAGAATGAGAGATAGAGAGCACGAGAGGGAAGAGGGTCAGAGGGAGAAGCAGACTCTCCGCTGAGCAGGGAGCCCGATGCGGGACTCGATCCCGGGACTCCAGGATCATGACCTGAGCTGAAGGCAGTCGCTTAACCAACTGAGCCACCCAGGCTCCCAGATCTATTTTTTTTTAAACCCTGGATTTTTTTAACCAAAAAAACCTGTTTTATAAACATTAATGAGTGGATTTAAGGAAATGATCACAGAGGTGTAAGAATAAAGATCTATCCAACCAAGAAAGGTCAATGGTTGATACACACTGACTCATGGATCATGTTGGACCACAACCTCAATAGCTTCACTGATGATCCCAAAACACCTGGTCGGAGATTTTCATAGCTCTAAGCTCTTGCTTTGCCCTTCCTATCACTTTTATCTGCCTGGCGAATACCAGTAATACAAACCTAAAACCTGCAGATAAGCACAATCAATGATTTTTGCATTATCTGCTTGTCTTCCTTTGATACATGTCTTCTATGGTTTCTGAAAGTTATAGTCTTCCAGAACATACAATCTTCACTAATGTATTTATTGGATTTTTTTTTAAGATTTTATTTATTTGAGAGAGGGAGAGATAGTGAGACAGAGCATGAGCAGGGGGCAGGGAGAGGGAGAGGCAGAGGCTTGATCCCAGGACCCCAGGATCATGACCTGAGCCAAAGGCAGACACTTAACCAACTGATCACCAGGTGTCCCGAATATCTTACAAACTTTTATAGGCATAAAATTAAATGATACTGTTAGGGCCACCAGAGGGACATAACTCAATTCATTTAAGATGAATAACACCATTATTCTCTATTGTTGGAAATTTAGGTTGTTCAAAACAAAAAAGGTGAATGACATCTTTTACACGGTCCATTGTTTACATTAATATTATATTAGTCATACTTCAATGTAAGAGAAGGATGTCTCATAAACTGATATACCAAATACTGACTTTTCCATACAGATTATGAATATAGCTAAGTATAGAACTCTATCAGATATCTAATGGAACCTACAGAACATAGAATTCAACTCAAATATTAAATTGGGATGAGAAAGGAGATGTAACAACCTAGCTGCCTAGAATAAAAGAAGAATTCCTTAGAGAAGCGAGTAAGGAGGAGATGGTAAGCACTGAGTACTTAGAAGAAATTTTACAGCAATTCTGGACTTAAAAAAAAATGTTAATGACAGTTATGTAACTGAGGAATAAGAGAACGGATAGCTGAATCTGAATTTCAATATAGAGGGTCAGCTCTTTAGAAAAATGAGTTTTTCTAAATAGAGAAGAAAATAAGGATATACAATCAGTCTTAGGTAAATAATCCCCAGGCAAGAGTCAGATCTTTTGAAAAGGGGCAAAAAACTTAAGACACTTCTCCAGAGAATATATGAAGATGGCCAATGAGCACATGAAAAGCTGCTCAACTTTTCCTAATAATATTTAGAAAAATGCAAATCAAAACCACAATAAGATACTACTTTGCACCTTTAAAAAAAACAAAAACAAAAACAGAAAACAGGTATTGTCAGGCATGTATAAAAATGGGAAAATCTGTGCATTACTGGTGGGCATATAAAGTGGTACAGGTACTATGGAAAATAGGATGGTGGTTCCCCCCCCAAAAAAATTAAACATAGACTTGCATATGATCTAGCAATTTAACTTTTGGGTATATACTCCAAAAAATTTAAAATAATGATTTGAACAGATACTTTATATCAGTGTTTGCAGCAGCATTAGTCACAGTAGCCAAAGGTAGAAACAATCCAGATGTTCATCAAGTGATGAATGGGTTAAAAGACTGTGCTATATACATACAATGGAATATTATTCAGCCTTATAAAGGGAGAAAATTCCAACATACGCTACAATGTGGATGAAACTTGAAGGCATGATGAATGAAATAAGCCTCACACAACAGGACAAATATTGTATAATTCCACTTAAATGAGGTACCTAAAGTCATCAAACTCTTAGAGAAAGAAAGTAGGACTGTGATTGTTTGCCAGGGGATGAGAAAAGGGGAGAATGAATAGTTACTGTTTAATGGGTACAGACTTTCAATCTGGGAAGATGAAAACAATTCTGGAGATGGATGGTGATAATGGTTGTACAATAATGCAAGCGTATTTAATGCTACTGAACTGTAAGCCTAGAAATGGTTAAAATGGTAAATTTTATGTACAGTAGCCCCTCCTTATCTGTGGGGGATATATCCCAAGACACCCAGTGGATGCCTGAAACCAAAGATAGTACCAAACCCTGTATATACTATTTTTTCCTATATATACATACCTATGATAAAGTTTAATTTATAAATTAGTCACAGTAAGAGATTAACAACAATAACTGATAATGAAATAGAACAATTATATTGTGATAAGAGTTATGTAAATGTGGTCTCTTTCTCAAAATATCTTATTATACTGTGCTCACCCTTCTTTTTATGGTGATGATGTGAGATGATAAAATGCCTAAGTGATAAGATGTAGTGAGGGGAATGATGCAGGCATGTGTTAGGCTAGTACCGACCTTCTGAGAATATGTCAGAAGGAGGATCACCTGCTTCCAGACCTTGGCTGACCAGGTAACTGAAATTGTGAAAGTGAAACCAGAGATTGGGGGGGGGGAGGGGGAGGGAACAGAAGGGGCTACTGCAATGTGTATTTTACTGCAAGTAAAAATAAAGAACCAGATCTATAAATCTTGATGGTTTTATCCTTCAATTAAAATGGAGTGAGAGAGTAGTAGAGAAAGGTAAATCTAAGTAGTTGGGTACTACCTGCACTCCACAAATAAAGCTATGTCTGTGGCCCAAAATGGATATTATAATGAAGACAGAAGTGATACTGTTACTCTACCCTTCTGGAGGCACTCTCTAAAGGAGTATTGAGAATTACATATTTTGTAAAGTATTCAAATGTTTTAACAATCTACCCAAAGCTTGTAAATATTAGATAATAAATTTTCATCACATAAGTACCTTTCTAAGAGGAGGGCAAATAAAGATTCAAGCCCATCCTGATCTTATGTGTGTAACTGTTATAGAGAATTAGACCATTCTATCAAAAATATGCCACTTTGGCATAAGGATTACTTGGAGAGGAAGACAAATGCGAAACAGCACATACAGAAAAGCTATCTTCCCCTAAGTGTTCACCATCAGAGATGAATCTAGATTTTTTTTCAGCTCAGAGATGGCAGCAAGAGGAACATACATAACAAACCTAACTACAACAACCCTTATCTTTCATCAATTTCCCCCTTATATTTACCTTCCTACAGCTCTGACCCTAAAACCTAAACCCTTTTTCCTTTGTCTTGTCACTTCTCAATAAATTTATTGTTCTTTGTTAAGAAGCTATATAAGCCCAAGTTCTAACCACCCCTTTGAGTTATTCATCACTGAGTTTCTACTGCATGAGTGCATGCCACACTTGTTAATAAATTGTTTTTCTTTTGTTAATCTTTCATCAGCTTAATTTCCAAGACCCCAGCCAGAGAACCAATGAGGGTAGAGGAAAAATTTTTTCTCCCTTACACTGCCATCATTGTGGAGTTCAGGAAGGGAGGAAAAGAATGCTCAAAACAAGAAGATTTAATTATTTAAAGAAAATAAAATATTGTGCACACAAGACACATTAAGGCTGAAATTATTTTTTTTAAAGAGAGTGTGTGCAAGTTGGAGGGGAGGGGAGGAGCAGAGGGAGAGGGGGAGAGAAAGAATCCCAAGTGGGCTCCTAACACGGAGCCCCATGTGGGGCTCGATCTCACAACTCAGATCATGACCTGAGCCAAAACCAAGAGTTGGACATTTAATCCACTAAGCCACCCAGGCACCCCTGGGGTGGCAACAAGTTTAATCAGTGCCATTTTAGGGACCTTATAGGTCACCTCACAGAATCAGAAATGGAAAATAAAAAGAAGGAAGCTAGGAAATTTAACACAGATTTAGTAATTAGGATGCAGGTCTTTCAAATTGTGAGCACTGAATGTTGTTATAAACAAGCTTTTTAAATAGCACTTTAGGGCGCCTGGGTGGCTCAGTTGGTTGAGCGACTGCCTTTGGCTCAGGTCATGATCCTGGAGTCCTGGGATCGAGTCCCACGTCGGGCTCCCTGCTCAGCAGGGAGTCTGCTTCTCCCTCTGACCCTCTTCCCTCTCATGCTCTCTCTCATTCTCTCTCAAATAAATAAAATCTTTAAAAATAAATAAATAAATAAATAAATAAATAGCACTTTAACAAACAACAAAGTGGTTATATTGTGAAGATAATCACTATGTGCTTACAAAAGGAGTTCTTTTAAAGCCTATTGTTATGCAAATGAGTACTTGAGATCAGGATAAAATTCTGACTGATAGTATGGATTAAAAAATTACTGTATCTCAAACAACCTATATGAAAATTAAGATGATATATTTGGAAAACTGTATTAAATGACAGAAAGGTGATTCTAGTGATAATTTATTTATGGACATAAATATGCATTGAAAGACTGAATAAAATTATGTCATTAAATGTGAGAATAGGCAAAAAATTTAACATTTGGCAGTTTTTAAAATATGAATGTTTAAATTTATAAATACTGTGAATGTACCTGTGACTATTTAGTCTAGAACCCTAAAAGTTTATATACTAAAATGGTCCTCTATTTCAGGTTGCCTTATATTTAGGTAAATAGAAAATTTTCTTTTTATAGAAGAAAGCCACAACAAAGGAGTATTTATGAATATTCACTAATCTGTGATTAGAATTTGCTCCATATAACTCAATATTCTGTTTGGGTTAGAGTACTTACAGATACAGGAACGGGACTGGCAAGGAAAGGAAGCACCAATGTCAATGGCAACACACCAGGTGATTCTTTGTCACCTCTGCCCATATCCAGGCATTATTCACATAATCCCAAAACATCTGTTCTCTGGTAGACTTTCCAGAGTCCACTAATCCTCTTGCATTCCATAAATACAGCTTGTATAGCACCTTGCATAGAAGAAGGACCCATAGCATTTGCAAAAGGGGGAAAAGAAGGATAGTTCTGAGGAAGGAGAGAGCAAAGAAACTAGCCCCATGGGCCCACTGAGAGTAAAGAAAAGCACACTCCCCACAGCACTGCAAGAAAGTTGCTGATGTCTGTGAGGGGAGTACTGCGCTGTACCTAAACATACTGCTAAGTGGCCTTGTAAAAAATATCCCTAGGAGCGCCTAGATGACTCAGTTGGTTAAGCTTCTGACTCTTGATTTCAGTTCAGGTCATGATCTCAGGATCGTGAGATCAAGCTCCATGTGGGGCTCTGCCCTGGACGTGGAGCCTGCTTAAGATTCTCTCTCTCCTTCTCCCTCTGTCCCTATACCCACCCCCCTTAAAACGAAAAGCAAAAAACCTCTATATAATAATTTTCTTTTCATTTCCCTGGAAGCTGATTTGGGGCATGAAATGAACAAGCAAACTAAAACATTAAAAATGTCCCTAATGAAAGATTCCAATTGGTGACCAGTTAACCCTAATTTTATAAAAATAAAGTTTATTGGTGATCTATAGTAAGGACAAACCTATTTAAATATAATGCTTTCCTGCCAAGTTGAAAATAGGCAGTAACACAAGTGTAAAGATAATTTTTAAGAGTTCAGTGATCTTCTATTTAGTATCATATGTAACACAGAGAACAGTGTGAATAAACAAGACACAAACAACATATCTTGAGTCAATTTTGCCTTGATTTTCCTAATACAAATACACAATATGAGAAATATAGAGGGGTGTCTCCCTGAGGGAATAAAAAAACCACAAATGGCAAAAGAACTCTTCTTTGAAATGGATAATCTGGAGAAATACATCATTAAAAAAAAAACAAGGCAAAAACCCACTATAAACCACTATAAAAGGCAACCACAGCTTATGGACTCTTACTAGTAGTTGTATAATACAGAAAAGATGAGTTTATCCTTATAGCATTACACTACACGGTATATCTTGGAAAAATGATTAATTACAAAAACTGTATTTTCCATTACGTTTTGTTCTTTTGAAAGTGACAGGACTTAGGCACAGGGGCTGGGAGGGCAGGGGAGAGAAGGAGGGATGTGGAAGAGCTGTTCTCATCCCTTACCATGTTTCCAGCGCTACAGCTGTACTGCTGTGTCTCCTGGGAATACATACTCCTCATGGATCTGGCTTCTTGAAGCTCAGATGGTTCGCTGTCCTGTAACCACTGAGTGCCAAAGTGAAGTTCCTTCACAGAGGGAACAGGAGCAGCCTCTTGAAGGTGTGATGAGGGATATAAATCCATGGACGGAAAGTGATCTCGATATAGCTCGTATTCTTCATCAACAAGCATCTCTCTTTCTTCCCCCATCTCCTGCAATCTAGGAGTCAGAAATTCATGCATCTCCCAGGCCTCCTTGCTGTTGTCTATCGCTTTCTGTTGGGACTGAAAAGCCTTTCCCAAATCGAGGAACGGCTCATCTACAAGCTCCTCTTTATAATAGGGTTCATCTCTAAATTCCTGTAAATAAAAGTTGCAAAAATAATTTTAACCCCACCTGTCCTGAAGTGGCACTCGACGCATTAACTGGGGAGTTAACCCCTGACATAACCTCAATGACTACATTCCACGCCAAGGCACAGTTACTTGAACAGCTCTCTATTACAAAGGAGAAATAAAAGCTCACTCCCACATAACCCTCAAAGAAAGGGACAAACAGTAAGAGGCAGAAATCTGCCCCTGGCAAGGTGAATGACTATTCCAAAAGGGTTGTTATACATTAACCACCTGAAAATTCTCAATCAGAAATAGGAATTTTGTTAACCTGCTGCACTGAACATTTAGCTCATGCATCTCATACAGAAGTAGTACATAAATATAGACACACATCATACTATTACCTAGGAAAGCAAAGATATTTTCAAGCTTATAAAACTTAAAAGAAATTATGGCTCTTGAAATTATCAAAAAGCAGTCTCTATAAAGATATGGGACGTATGTCTCAACTACTTTGAGTATGACTATTTTATAATATGCCCTGTAACAGAAATGTATTTTTTTCAACTGTACTGAAATTACATGGCAAAAAGGAACCAATACAGTATGTTTTTTAATTAACTGATATTTCACTAATTAGAAGTACACACAACTGAAACTAGTCATACATGTGCAGAAACTTTGCTGAGTTCCTAGGTATTGCCTGAGGAATGTATGGATTTGCTGAGCCTCTAACCTAACCCTGGGGATCCTCAAGAGTGCTGAGCACAACGAGGCCCAATTCCTCTTGAGAGATCAATGATATTTCCTACTTGGACACCTATTCATTAAGTATTACCAAATGCAAATTCATGAAATGAACCTACGACTTCCCACCTTTAAATTACTATAGTGTATCAAATACTGCAAGCTAATTTTTTTACAGGTGTGTTTACACGGTATATTTGAAGATGTCATACACTTCACGAAATTTTAACAAAGAATGTCTACACTAAAAAAACCCCCACAACGTATAGTACAGAAATAAATATCAGCTCGAGGCACTGTCAGTAAATTATGCAAAGAATATCACCAGACAGTTGTTATCAGGTAAAGCAATACCATACGCTACCTGCAAAGAGCAAAATAAGCACAATTCATTTTCAGAATAAAAAAGGAAAAGCTTCAAAATAGCCTTTCTAAAATTAAAGCGTAAAAAAGGGTTTGGCTAAATAACTCTTTTCTTTAGAAAGTATTCAGTAAGAAGTCCTTTGGTATAGCTCTATTTTCTACAGCATTTTAAATGCATGTCTATTTTTGAACATTGTGTTCTACCCTCAAAATTTTAAGACTGTATCTGTGGTATAAAATAAGGTATGTTTGTGCTTTGAAAATGCCTTATATCTGGCCTATGTCATTTATGAAGCCACTGAGATACAAGAGGGAAAACAGTTCATTTAAAAAAAAAATAGGGGTGCCTGGGTGGCTCAGTCGTTAAGCGTCTGCCTTCAGCTCAGGTCATGATCCCAGGGTCCTGGGATCAAGCCCTGCATCGGGCTCCCTGCTTGGCAGGAAGCCTGCTTCTCCCTCTCCCACTGCTCCTACTTGTGTTCCCTCCCTCACTGTCTCTCTCTGTCAAATAAATAAATAAAATCTTAAATAAAAGAGGAGAGGATCATTTTATTTATATCCCTTTAGCCAAGAGTAGGAACAAGCTTTTGTCTTCTTTATAGAAATGTTAGCTCACAGCAAACCATTCAAATAGGAAATCAATTTACTAAATACCTTGGGTGCTTCAAGTATTAAAGATGAATTTATATCATGAATTGTTCCTGAAAGTTCAGTCTTGTCTTCATTATTGTTTGAATGTAAAATATAATGACTTTCTTCCTCTTTATCATCTTCCTGAAAACAGAAAAATTTTTATTTTATTGTTTTAAAAGATCTTATTTGAGAGAGAGAGAGAGACAGAGAGAGCGAGCGAGCGAGCGAGCAATAGCACAAGTTGGCGGGGAGGGGCAACGAGAGAGGGAGGAGCAGATTCCCCTCTGAGTAGGGAGCCAACCTGTACCAAAGGCTGATGTTCAACTGACTGAGACACCCAGGCACCCCTGGAAACAATTTTTATTTTATTTATTCATTTATTTTTTAGCACAAATGAAGAAATGTTTTTGTCAACCATGAAGCTATCTTTTATTGAGATATAACTGACATATAACATTATACATATTAGGTGTACAACATAATTAGATGTATGTATATACTGCAAAATTATAACAATAAATTTAGTTATATCTAAAACTTTCAAATATACAATATGGTCTCATTAACTAGAGTCATCATGGTGTACATTACATCCCCAGGCCTTATTTATCTTATGACGGGAAGTTCGTACCTTTTGACGACCTTCACCCATCTTACCTACGACTCCCCGCCTCTGGCTACCATGGGAAGCACTTTTTTTTTTTAAGATTTTATTTATTTATTTTACAGAGACACAGTGAGAGAGGGAGCACAAGCAGGGGGAGTGGGAGAGGGAGAAGCAGGCTTCCCACTGAGCAGGGTGCCCGATGCTGGACTCGATCCCAGGACCCTGGGACCATGACCTGAGCCAAAGGCAGACGCTTAACGACTGAGCCACCCAGGCACCCCAGGAAGCACTTTTATAAACAAGAAAATACCTTAGTTTTGAACTCTCTTCAGATTAATTCTCATCTTCCCATTAAGTGCAAGGACACAATAAAATGTATGCAAATTGTTTCATTAGAACAAACTTTTCTTTAATAATTAAAGCCATATTTGAGTCAAAGCTTCTCATTTTTTCCCTTTTTAAGTATTCCTAAAACTACTTGCAAAAGAATGAAACTGGACCATTTTCTTTCACCATACACAAAAATAAACTCAAAATGGATTAAAGACCTAAATGTGAGACCTGAAACCATAAAAATTCTTGAAGAGAGCACAGGCAATAATCTCTCTGACATCAGTTGTAGCAACATTTTTCTAGATGTGTCTCCTGAGGCAAGGGAAATAAAAGCAAAAATAAAACTATCAGGGCTACATCAAAATAAAAAGTTTGTGCACAGCAAAAGAAACAATCAACAAAACTAAAAGCCACCTACAGAATAGGAGAAGATATTTACAAATGACATATCCAGTAGAGGGTTAGTATCCAAAATACATAAAGAATTGATTCAACTCAACACCCCCCCCAAAATCCAATTAAATAATCCAATTAAAAAATGGGCAGAAGACACACAGATGCCAGCAGACATGAAAAGATGTTCATCATCACTCATCATCAGGGAAATGCAAACCAAAGCTACAATGAGATATCACCTCACACCTGTCAGAATAGCTAAAATCAAAAGCACGAGAAACAAGTGCTGGTGAGGATGTGCAGAAAAAGGATCCCTTGTACACTGTTGGTGGGAATGCAAACTGGTGCAGCCACTATGAAAAACAGTATGGAGGTTCCCCAAACAGTTAAAAATAGAAATACCATATGATCTAGTAAATTCCACTACTGGGCATTTACTCAAAGAATATGAAAACACTAATTTGAAAAGATATATGCACGCTTATGTTTATTGCAACATTATTTACAATAGCCATATTTGGAAGCAAGCTGCCCAAATGTCCATCAATAGATGAATGGATAAGGAAGATATGTTGTATATATAGACAACGGATATTATTCAGCCATAAAACAACAATGAAATCTTGCCTTTGCAACATGGATGGAGCTAGAGAGTATAATGCTAAGTGTAATAAGTCAAAGAAAGACAAATACTATATGATCTCACTCATATGTGGAATTTAAGAAACAAAACAAATGAGCAAAGGAAAAAAGAGAGACAAACCAAGAAACAGACTTTTTTTTAATTTTATTTATTTATTTGACAGAGAGAGAGAGCGTGAGCACAAGCAGGGGAGCGGCAGGCAAAGGGAGAAGCAGGCTCCCCGCTGAGCATGGAGCTGGATGCAGAACTAGATCCCAGAACCCTGGGATCATGACTGGAGCCAAAGGCAGCTGCTTAATCAACTGAGCCACCCAGGTGCCTGGAAACAGACTCTTAACTATAGAGAACAAATTGATGGTTACTAGGGTGGGAGGGATGGAGGAAATAGGTGAAGGGGATTACCATGATGAAAAATAGATAGATAGATAAGTAGGTAGGCAGGTAGACAGACAGGTAGATAATTTTTTTTTTTTTAAGATTTTATTTATTTATTTGACAGAGAGAGAGACACAGCGAGAGAGGGAACACAAGCAGGGGGAGGGTCAGAGGGAGAAGCAGGCTTCCCGCGGAGCAGGGAGCCCGATGCGGGGCTCAATCCCAGGACCCTGGGATCACGACCTGAGCCGAAGGCAGACGCTTAACGACTGAGCCACCCAGGCGCCCCTAGATAATTTTTTTTTAAAAAGGAAATTCAACAGGAGCACAAACTAGAGTTTCACACATTTGTCAGATATAAGATCAAATTACCAAGTCAGTATCATTACCTCTACTTCAGCAATAGCTAATTTGAAAATAAGACATTATTCACAAAGGGGGGGGGGACCAGTAAATTACCTCAGAATTAAACTAAAAAAGACCGTACAGCATATTTAAGGAGAAAACTGTAAAAGATCTGACTAACTAGAGACATATTATGTGGGGAAAAGAAAGTATTCCTTAAATTAAAAAACATCCCCAAAAAGGACCTTAATATTAAGAAATATCAGTATAGGGGCACCTGGGTGGCTGATTTGGTTGAGCGTCCAACTCTTTGTTTCGGCTCAGGGGCGTGGGATCGAGCCCCACGTCGGGCTCTGTGCTTGGTGCAGAGTCGGCTTGAGACTCTCTCCCTCCTCCTCTGCCCCTCCCCCCACTCATGCTCTCACTATCTCTAATAAATAAATTAAATCTTTTTAAAAAAAGAAACGTATCAGTATACACAGGGTAATATTCAAAATATTTAACCAAGGTACAGTGCAGTCACTTGCCATCAGAAAAGTTTCAGCCATCCTAGTGTTTACCAGCTCAATAGCAGTCCTAGGTCAGAACACAGCTACTATTTATGAAGTCCTAGCTCTAAATCACAATCCAGGGTAAACACTTCATACACTTTTTCTCAGCTTAATCTTCACAGCAATCCAAGTCAGGACTTTATATATTTATATAAAAATAATGGCAACACATATGTATTTATGACACTATGTGCCAGGCATAGGTTTAAGCATTTTAAATATTCAACTTAGTATATTTATTAATGTATTAATATACATTCTAAGAGGTAGGTACTCTTATTAACCCTAGTTTACAGAGGTGTAAAAAGTTACGTAACTGGCTCTAGGGCCTGGGATCTCAACTACCACGCCATGCAGTCCCCACATACAGACAAGGAAGTGGGGGCTGACGAGGTTAAATAACTGGCCCAAGGACGCACAGCCTTGCAGATCACAGAACTGAGCAAAACCCCCCAGCTGCCTGGCTCAAGCATTCCGCTGCTGGCTCTGACCCGTTAGCTCTGAAGACACAATGCAGTTTTTAACTAAAGTCAGTTCATTCATTTTTTGGTTCTGGTACGTCTGAGATGAATTTGTAGAAAAGAGAAGATAAGCCCCATTCATGGTTAACATGAAAATATATAATATGAAACACATTACATAGACAATGTATATCTATACAATACATGACTTAATAAAAATTCGTGTTCTCCTAACTTTTATATATTCCATAGACTTTCTGGCCCCAGCTGACTTTGGGCCACCTTCTTCACACTCTCTACCCCACTTCCGCAGAGGCCTGAATGAATGCTCAGTAAACATTACATGATAAAGTTAAGTGGCCACCAAGTGGACCACCAGAGAGACAGAGACCTTAACCAAGATCTGTGCCTCACTCTTTACAGTTCCTGAGCCAACAGTTTTGCGAAAGGCACCCAGATGTTAAAGAAGGAATTAGTGGTAATTCCACTAAGAATTTTTTCTTAAAGATTTTATTTATTTGAGAGAGAGAGAGAGAATGAGCAGTGGGGAGGGGCAGAGGGAGAAAGAAGCAGACTACCTGCTGAGCAGGAAGCCCCATGCAGGACTCGATCTCAGGACCCAGAGATCATGACCTGAGCCGAAGGCCAAAGCTTAACTGACTGAGCCACCCAGGTGTCCCTCCACTAAGAATTTTTTACAGTCCTGAAAGTGACCTTTGTCTTCATCCCTTTTGTGGCTTCCCACTCCCAAGTATCCTGGAAGCCTTCTACTCACGAAGGGAAGCCTAGGCAAAGGTCTGCCTCACGATTACTACGTTCCAAAACCCCCTCAGAATGTGGCTCTGATATCCTGAAGTCTCTGCAGCTCTCGCTCTGCCAGAAATACCACAGGAATCCACACCCAGCCAGTAACTAAGCTGTTTTTTTTACACCGCCTGACACATCCCTAAACTGCTTCAGAGTAAAGTCATGCTATTTAAGTCCTCCAGGACATAAAACAGTTTGGGATTTCCTCTGGCAGCCCAAATAATCAGGCAAGTAATCATCAGGGAAAATCTAGACAACAACACCCCCTCCCCCGCCAACAACCAAAATATCAAGAAGATGAGATCCCCATAAAAATATCAAGTTCCTCCCCACAACTTAATTTGTCCAGAAATCAAACCAGGCATCTCCTGGTGTCTCACGTTGGCTATGGCAACACCCATACACCAAATATAGAATACAAAGTCAAGAACTTGATTAGTTATGTGCTATACTCTTTTAAAATATTTAGTATCTGATAGTATAATATACTGACATCTTTGTGGGGAATTCATGAAGGCCATGTTGAGGTTCCCCCATGCATAAATACTATGTGTAACACAGGATCTATCTCTGTCTATATATCTATAAGTGAATACACTTATCTATATTTACCTATACATAAGGACACATGTAAGTATGTTAACATAGTCATATAGCATATTAATAGAATAAAAGAATCTTAGAGTTAAGAAAGATTTTAGGACTCCTCTAGTCTTGTTCAGTCTTTTCAGAGATGAAAAAATAGGCTCAGAGAAGGAAAGTGGTATACCGATGATCAGATTACTAAGATAATGTTTCTCAAAAATGTGAAATTCTGCATCAGAATTACACGGGTGATTCACTGAAGAGGCAGATCCCTAAATAGCACATCCCAATGACAAGATGAGAATCTCTGAGGGTAGGACCTCCAAAACTGCATTTTAACCATCTCCCAGGTGATCCTTATGTATAGTACATATCTTTTTGTTGAAACCCACTGGGCTGACTCATAGAAAAGCTAGAAACAGAGTCCAGGTTTCTTGAAGTCCAGTTTAACA
This sequence comes from Eumetopias jubatus, assembly GCF_037043125.1. NCBI lineage: Eukaryota > Metazoa > Chordata > Mammalia > Carnivora > Otariidae > Eumetopias > Eumetopias jubatus. The sequence continues at coordinate 56,828,684 of NW_028274810.1, forward strand.
CTTTACTAAGACCAGCTGTTTCCAGACAGGCTGCCTGCAAACTAAACTTGCAACAAGTTAAATATACAGCACTGTGGTCTGAAGCCACCTGAGTTTATATCCCAACTCTGCCCATACCAGCTACATCACTGCGGATAAATTGCTCAATTCTCTGTGTCCTGATGGGCTCATCTGTAATCTGTAACCTCTTCAAGTTGCCAGGAGGATTAAGTTAGTTAATACATGTAAAGGTTTTAAAATACATACAGTAAGCACTCAATAATATCTTCATACTGCTTGCAAATTACCACCGAATATTCTGTTGTACTGGGGAACCTCAAAACCACCCTAACTGTAATATGGCCCTTAGTCATAAGCACTAATCTGACCTGGTAGGTAAGATTAAGCAGTAAGAGAACTTCAAAATGATCTGACCACATAGAGTTCTAGATGCTAGGGGTTACGAGGCACTTTGATGGGCAGAAAAGCATATTAAAATCTCATTGCCTATGGTTAAAACAATATAGTTAAATGGATTTCAGCTTATCATGCCATTTCCACATCATTCCCAAGTGAAAGTTAAAATGCATAGACTTATTTTAATTTACATTATAAGGAATGTGATGAGAACATACAGATCTGTGCTAATATCATGAAGATAAAAATAGTAGTAAAAGTGGTAAAAGGACTAGCAATGTTAGCATCTATTTATATAATAATTTGCAAGCACTTTATGAATATAATCTTTAGTCCCCAAAATCTTAAGAGATAGACTTTATGTTTCTTAATTTTTTAAGTCGAGGAAAGAAACTTGCATTAGTACACAGAGTAAGCCATGAAGAGGGATTCGAAACCAAATCCATGTTCTTAAGTATTACACTATTATCACGTCCTATATTAACAAAACTGAACACTTACCACCAAAGGCTTACAGATGCCAAGGCGTACGATGCCTGGTGGCACAGCTTTCAACACTTCTACAGCTTCAGCAAGTGTGGTGTTTTCCAAACAGTGTTCATTAACTGAGACCAGGCGGTCTCCAGGTAACAGCTCTCCCCCTCTTTCTGCGACACCATCTGCCACCAGGGAACGGATCACAATCACTGATCTTGTGGGATCTAAAGGGTCCTAAGGATCAAGCCAAGAAAGAAAGATAAGTCAGTTTCTGAAAACACATATACTCGTGAATCTCATTTGACTATTTACATTAAGTATCCAGCATTCTGGTGATATTCTTCCAAAGAGGTCAAAATCTATTACAATATCACTCTATACATGCACACAAATATCAGCTTATATCAAGGTGGAAACATCATCTTAACAATTTCAGTTACACATCTGAGGGTTCAATACCTACACATTTCTTCTTTGAACTTTTGGTGACTGGTACTTTGTTGGGCCACAAGAAGTCTGGTGACAGTTGAGCAAGATTCTCTGACATCCTCAAGCACAGTCATATTACAGACCAAAGACAAGTCTGATCTTGGGCAATATGGAGGCTCTAAGAGAAGTGTACTATGGTAAACGATACTTCATTTTTTATGTATTCCACCAGTATAAAATCCTCCTGCTAAATGAATGAAGTTCAAAAAAGATATGGAATCCACAGGATATTCCATTGCATGAGAAAAGTAGTTTTAGAATAACATAGGTATAATTGATAATATATAAATTGTAACATGGTATAGGGACCCCATGGTGAGAACTATTCTGATAGAAGAAAACCAGTGTCATTTCATGAACAAAACCAGTCTGTAAATAACTCTCATCTACTGGGAAGGACCCATTTTTCTTTTTATTAAGCAGCCCTAAAGATAATGTTGACATTCAATAAATACATGTGGTTAATAAGAACCAATTTATAGCCCATTATTTTTTATTTTATTGGACACTGATATATAGTACTATATGTCAGGCTCTATTTTAAGTGCTTTACTCTAACACTTGTCTATGTTTCTACAGATGAGGGAACTAAGGCTCAGAGAGTTAAGGAAACTTGCCAAGATTACCCATCTGGTAAGTGGCAGAGCTAGGATTCAAACCCAACCAGTCTGGCTCCCAAGTCCTTCCTCTTGACCACCATGTTCTGTCACTTGATCCACATTAAAATAATGGTACAATTACTGAACATCAAACTTAGTAAGGGAGAGAAAAAAAATCATCAAACCCCAGGCGAAACACTTGTTTTTGTTTACTTTGTTCCTATTGTTTCATTATGCATATACTGTCCCATAAAGGCAAGGTGTAGTAACATGAGATTCTACTACTGTTGAACCCTTCCTGACAAATGAGAGAGAAACGATCATGTTTTGTGTTAGAATCCGAAGACTATGGAATTAACAAAGTGAGAATTTGCCAAGTTCCAGGCTGTCAGTTTGAAGTGGCTGATGGTTCTTTTGAAGTTTTCTGATCCATTTTTCATAGACCTCTGTGTTTCAGACATCAAGGTTCATTTTCAAGTACTATATGGAGTTTTAACCAAATATATGTAAATCAACAAAAGCTACATGGCTAATTCCTTGAAAAATGCGTTCAAACGTAACTTATCTTACTTTCCTTAACCTTGCTTTTCTGTTCCAAGGTCAAGAGATTCTTGGTAAATCTCTAACATGCTCTGATGTATAACACTTCATATTTATGAAGAGTATGGAAAGTAAAAATAGTCATGAGTACTCACTAATAAAGTACATAGTCTTAAACTATAATTACACCAATATTTTCAAGTAGAGGGAGCTATTGCATAGGAAGAGAAAAGAACAACAAAAAAAGTACAGTGGTATTATCAGCAGGCAATCAGTGCAGATATAAAAGAGCTGTCTATTTTGTCACCGGCAACCATGAATCACAACACACTTTTCATTCTGAAATATGAAACCATTACATTTTAAGTTTGACACACTAATAAATAAGCTGTACAATTATGTCCTTCATTTAGGATGTCAGTTTGTGATGAAAGGCTTTTTTATTAGGGGGGAAGGGAAACTACATAATAGCATATTCCCCTCATGAAATGCACAGAAAGCAACTAGCATTACTTCATATTAATAATTACTAAGCTTTCTTAGAGAAAATTGCAACAGTAAAATATACCAAAAGCAAAGAAATGATTTCACCAGCCTGATGCAAGCTATCTCTGCAGTTTCACATAACACCAAATCAAAAAGCACTATTTTTTACCCCAACTAGGTGAATAGGCTTTCAAAATGCAACCAGCTGAAATGATAATTAGAAACATCTCAAAGAAAGATTAACCGGGCAATACCAGAAACAGAACGATTAACAGATTTCCCTTATTATAGAAAAGTCACGGTGAGCATTCATTTATACAAAGTGCAGTCTTCTTTAGACCTTAAACTATACCAGGTGTGCCTGCTTACTAAAATTTATTCAGGCTTAGACCTCTAGTTATTCTCAACACTAAGTCTAATCTACCACCCCTTTTCCTGGAAGAGAGAACTAAAGGGCAGCTCCTTTGTCATTAAAAAAAAAAAAAAAGACAAACTATCCACTTCTGAAGATGCCCCATTATGTATAATCACTATTTCATATTCTGTGATGACTTTTCTGACTGTGTGATTTCCCACGTAGCTGAATGAAGTTGCTTTAATGAGGAACGGTCATTTCCTTTCATGCTCATCACATGTAGTAGCTGCCCTATGGAAAATGAGCAGCTGCTGCCTACTGGGGCGAATGCTATTCTTGAGGCTTTGCTGCATAAAAAATGCTGAAAAACCAGCCTGATTTAGGCTACTCGTCATCAGGAAGGTCTGTTTTCTGAAAATATAGCCCACAATAGCATACCCATGTTGCAGCAAACAAAATGTTATGACGATATTTCTTAAGACCTCTACCCAACTTTGAGACCCCATGCAGATTTTTTTTAAAGTCCCCATCAGTTTTTATCACCTTTTATCTCAATTTTAATACCTCTAATTCTTCCTGTTTTGGTACATAACACTGCGAGGAACATTCTTTTCCAGAATCAACATTGTTTTAGACTAAGCAGTCAATAGAGGGCACTAAAGACTAATCACAAAACACAAGAACAGCATCTTTTACTATGCCAGCTATTCTCTTCTGAAGGATTTTTCTTTATTCAAAAGCCTTATATTATTATACAAGTTATAACAGTATCCCCTATGTTTGCCTCAACTCAACCGTTTATGAAAGGTGCTCCCTACAGCTCTTAAAAATATTATCAAACTCCTACAATCAAGTGAGAACAGCTAACCTCCCTCAGAACACCAGACCAGAAGACAGGAGATCTGACTTGAATTCTTCTCACTACTTAGCTATGAAATCCTGAAAACCCAAATAGCTGCTGTCTCACAAGTGAATACAATCACTGTATTGCTTGAAGGAAAGTGCATATAAGAATTTTTGAGGTTTGCTGAAGTGACATTCATGTTTGATATTATAAACACAGGATGTTTCCATGTAGGGGAAATCCAAGTTGACAGACTTCTCTCCTCCCATAATAATCCGAGTGGAATTACCATACACCCAAGCATTCACTTAATCCCTCTCCCCTCACCCCTCCGCTTAGTTGCTAGCTAAAGCATGTCAATTTGATTTACTATCTTTTCTATTTGACCCTTCCTCTCCATTTCCGCTGCCACTACCTTGGTTCAGCTGCTCATTATTTCTTGCCTGGGCAACTGCGAATCTCCCTATCTCCGATCTTGCCCTCATCCAGTCTATTTTCCACAGAGATAAAGGAATACTCTTTAAAAATAAAAATGTGGGGCTCCTCGGTGGCTCAGTTAGTTAAGCGTCAACTTTTGATTTTGGCTCAGGTCATGATCTCAGGGTCGTGAGATCGAGCCCTGCATGAAGCTCTGCACTGGGCATGGAGCCTGCTTAACATTCTCTCCCTCTTCTAGTGCCCACAACCCCCTGCTCACACACATGCTCTCTCTCTCTCTCTCTCTCTAAAAAAACAAAAACTGAGCACCTGGGTGGCTCAGTCAGTTAAATGGCTGACTCCTGATTTTGGCTCAGGTCATGATCTCTGGGTCCTGGGATCCTGAGCACTCCATGCTCAGCACGGCATCTGCTTAGGGATTCGCTCTCCCTCTCCCTCTCCCTCTGCCCTTCCCTCCCCCTGGCTCACACTCTCCCTTTCTCTCTCTCTCAAATAAATAAATCTTTTTAAAAGTAATAAAAATAATAAAAAATTTTAAAAATTTAAAAATTAAAAAATAAAAATGCAACCACGATTTCTTCTGTTTGAAACACTTCAGTGACACCCAACTGCCTTCAGGATCAAGTCCTAACTGCTTGGTAGAGCAATTCCCTCAGATCTGCAGATGAGTCTAAACTCCTCTTACTCTCCCCTTATGTACCATTGCCCATCCCTGTCTGCCCCACACGTTGTCCCAACAATACAGAACTACTGAAATCCAAGGACTATGAAATGCTTTGACATGCTTCGTGACATCCGACAAACCATTCCACCTGCCAGGAATACTTTTTCCCTGCCCCACTGCCGCTTCTCTCCATCTTTGCCACCACTCAGCTCCAGTGTGTTTCCGCCAATGAGAAGCCTTCCCTGACTCCCCAAAGCCGACTCAGGAACTACTCTGTGATACCCCTAACCCCAAAAGAGGACTTCCACAGAGCATTCGTCATAATATTGTTTTCCTTACTGTCTCATACCTCCTAGAGTAAGTTAGGTCCTCCTGCTAGATGTATCCATGGCACCTTGCATTTTCTTTATTATAACACTTTTGACATTTTACAGAAATTATTTTAACTGTCTTACCTACTAAAAATAAGCTTCACAAAAGCAAGGGTATGTTTGCTTATTTGCTGCTTTATTTCCAGGACCTACTATAGTGACTGCCATATGGAAGGTACTCAATAGTGTTGAAATACTGAATGACTGAAACTATTTAGTGTCTCTCTCCTCACTGGACTGTTAAGTACATCAAAGGTAAAGGACACATCCCATCATAGGTGAATAAGAACAACAGCACTTACTGAGTTCTTGCCATGCCAGGAATGTTCTAGGAATCTTACTTATTAGAATTCATTTAACCTTCAAACCACCATGAGGGAGGCACATTATCCCTACTTTCAAGATGAGAAAACTAAGAGGAAAATTAACCAAGCCCCACAGCTGATAAATGGCAGAGCCAGAATTTAAACCAGCTGGTTAAGTTCCAGGGTTTATGCTCTCAGCCTCTAAGTGATGCAGCTTCTCTATCTTCAGGTATTTGCCAAATGAATTAATATTGAAAGAAGGCAAATTGATAGAAGATAATATTTATTGCCTTGCCAAAGTGTGCAAAGTTGAGTCCCTTACATACCACACTTGGCCATCACAGGTTTATGTTTCGGTACCTCGCTGATGAAGTTATCACAGAATGTGTAGCATGGCTGTATGTACAAATCAAACATGCCTTTGTTTGCCAAATTTTAATTTATATCTGTGTTCTCGAGAATCCATTCATTTGGTGAGCTAAAGACACCTTTACATGAACAGATACAAACATGTGACAGTAATCATGCCCAAATGGATGGGCATAATTTCCAAAGTCTCTGCAGTGTCTATAAAGTGTAGTACATGAGTATTTGGGTACATTCCCACAGATCAAAGAGATCAGAGTCACATAAACTAAGGCAAGGTGCAGGGGCAGAATGGTGGTTCAGTTGAAATGTGGGCTCTGAGAGAGAGATATCAAACTGAAGACGTGGGGAGCTCTAGCCATGAAGCTGCTCTGTAAGTAAAACAACAAATCCACACAAGCAAATATGGCAAGCTCAGTGGAAAGGCATGGAGGAAGGAATGTTACATAAAGAGGAGACTGAAGAAATGAATAAGAATAGTGGTCACATTTAATAAAATTGGCAGAGGTATTTTTTAAAGAGGAACATGAGACATATACCATGGATTGTTCTGACAGTCAACATTTCTATGCTTTGCAGTATTACTCTAATGCAGAAAAACAGTAATCAAGATGTAAACAATGACTTAACTCCATGGATTCAAAATAAAGAACAATGTCTGTTCTTTTCTGCACTCAAAACCCTAACTTTTAAAAGCATTAAGGAAATAGGAGTTTTTATAGCAGAATGGCAAAGAGATAGACCATATTTTATTTCAGATAAAAATCTGTGTCTAATAGATCGATGGAACAGGACAGAGAGCCCGGAAATAAACCCATGCTTACATGGCCAATTAATCTATGACAAAAGAAGCAAGAATATACAAAGGGAAAAGACAATCTTTTCAATAAATAGTGTTGGGGAAAGTGGACAGCTACATGCTGTGTGAAGCTGGACTGTTTTCTTACACCATACACAAAAATAAATTCAAAAGGGATTAAAGACCTAAATGTGAGACCTGAAACTATAAAACTCCTAAAACACAGGCAGTAATCTCTTAGACATCAGCTTAACCAACATATTTATGGATAGGTCCCCTCAGGCAAGGGAAACAAAAGCAAAAATAAACTACTAGGACTATACCAGAATAAAAACTTGAGCACAACAAAGAAAACCATCAACAAAATGAAAAGGCAACCTAGCGAATGGGAGGTGTTTGCAAATGATATATCTGAGAAGGGGTTAATATCCAGAATACATAAAGAACTTCTACAACTCAACACCAAAAAACAACCTGATTAAAAAACGTATAGGGTCGCCTGGGTGGCTCAACTGGTTAGGTGTCCGACTTGATTTCAGTTCAGGTCATGATCTCAGGGTCGTGAGATCAAGCCCCCCGTGGGGTTCCATGCTGGATATGGAGCCTGCTTAAGATTCTCTCTCTTCCTCTCCCTCTGCCCCTCCCCGACACTAAATAAATTTTTAAAAATGGATAGATGACCTGAATAGACATTTTCCCAAAGAACATATACAGCTTAACATCACTAATCATCAGGGAAATGCAAATCAAAACCACAATGAGGTATCCTCATACCCTAGTAAGAATGGCTAGGATCAAAAAGACAAGAAGTGACAAGTGTGGGCAAGGATGTAGAGAAAAGGGAACCCTCATACACTACTGGTGCAAAAGTAAATTGGTGCAACCACTACTGAAAACAGTATGGAGATTCCTCAAAAAATGAAAAATAAAAATATCCTAAAAAAACTGGGAAAAAAAAAAACCCTATGATCCAGTAATCCTACTGCTGGGATTTACAACAGCCAAAATATGAAGCAACGCCAAGTGTCCATGAATGGATGAATGGATAAAGAAAATGTGAGACACACACACACACACACACACACACACACACACACACACACACAGGAATATTACTCAGCCAAAAAAAAAAGAATGAAATCTTGCCATTCTGTGACAACATGGATGAGCCTACAGGGCATTATGCTAAGTGAAGTGAGACACAGAAAGACAAAGACCATATGATTTCACTTACATGTAGAATCTAAAAAACAAACAAACAGACAAATAGAACTAGTGGTTGCTAATAGGTGAAGGGGATTAAGAGGTACAAACTTCCAGTTATAAAATAAATAAGTCAGGGAAATGAAAAGTAGGGCATACGGAATATAGTCAATAATATTGTAATAACTTTGTATGGAGACAGGTGGCGACTACACATCATGGTAAGCACTGAGAAATATATAGAATTGTCGAATCACTAAGTTGCACACCTGAAACATCACATCATATGTCAACTACACATCAATAATAAAAAACATTACGTATAGATTACCTTTGATAATTTTTTTAAAGATTTTATTTATTTATTTGACACAGAGAGAGATAGCAAGAACAAGAACACAAGCAAGGGGAGTGGGAGAGGGAGAAGCAGGCTTCCCGCTGAGCAGGGAACCCGATGCGGGGCTCGATCCCAGGACCCTGGGACCATGACCTGAGCCGAAGGCAGACGCTTAACCGACTGAGCCACCCAGGCGCCCCTACCTTTGATAATTTTGACACTTATTGTCAACTGAGTATATTAAAACATAAAGGCGGCCTATAGTAAACTCATGAGAGGAAATATGGTTAAGTCACAGTCTTAATCTTATGTTTAATTACTTGAATTAGTTCTTAAAGTTCCATGTTGTATAGGTCCCCACACCAAAATAACTGCTCTCCTCAATCACTGGAGTCCTTCACCAAAATAAAATGATTCCAAAAAAATGGCTGGGAAAACTTCTAACAATTATAAAATAAAAAGTGCTCTACCAATGAACAGATCTCCTAATCAATGAATTCAATGTTGTGGTATACATTACCACAAAATGAGGCTACTGAACCTAATTCCACAAATACGTATTCACAGAAGTGTGAGGAAGTATATTTTAATAATTTTAAAGGATCTACATACATTAATTTCTGGATAACATGAGGTAGATAGCTACGGAATATTTGATAAGAGAATTATTCCAACTCAACAATGGTTAACTGAGAGAAAGCAACAAGTGGCAAATATTTGTTTCTTGAAGAGTATACTCGTAAATATGGCCACTAATATTTGAACTGAGGAGTATATAAATTAAGTGAATTTTCAAAATAAGATCTCAAGGAAGTTACTAAGATGGAGAATACTGAAAAAAAAAAAACCCAATATATTTAAAAAGGGAGACCACTAACTCTTCCATCCTGGAGGTAGGCAGAAGAAAGAATTGGTACAAAGGCAAAGGAAAGATTCTTTTGCACACACACACACACACACACAGATATCGTAAAGAAAAAATGGTGATCTGCAGAAGCTCTGATGTACAGCTGGTATGAATTAAAATTTCCATTGTGAGCAATGTCAATCAGGAAACAGAATCCAAGGATAGTTTTTTAAAAGGAGAAAATAGACGTAGGGGAGAAAGACAAGGAAGACAGCTATTCAATCCACTAGTGGTAGGATGGGTGTGGATCAGAAGTCAGGGGACAAGTTTTGAGCCCCAGTTTGGTGCCAGCCTGGCTGTGCCTAATTTCACAAGTTCATTTCTCTGAGTTAGTTTCCTCAACTGTAAAATGAGAACATTGGATATATGACACTTAGGATGTTTCCCCAACTCCAAAATCCTGTAACTAAATTTGACAGAGTATCTTGAGTCAAATTTGTCATTAATTTCTACCAAAACATTCAGAAAACCACTATAAAAAGTAGGTTATGATGTGAAAGTTAATTCAAAACAGCATCGGTAATGAAAAAAGATGCACACTATGGTCACAAATATGGTATAATTTTAGTTAGTGATGTCTTTTAAGAACTCATAAAAAGGTCAGTGACTACACAAGATCTAACTTCCTGAGTATTCTACAATTGAAACAAAACATAAAACAAAGTATTTAGGACATGTGCCTTTTTTTATACGATGAATCTTTTTTTTTTTAAAGATTTATTTATTTATTTGAGAGAAAGAATGAGAGAGAGAGAGAGAGAGAGCACATGAGAGGGGGGAGGGTCAGAGGGAGAAGCAGACTCCCTGCCGAGCAGGAAGCCCGATGCAGCACTCGATCCCGGGACTCCAGGATCATGACCTGAGCCGAAGGCAGTCGTTTAACCAACTGAGCCACCCAGGCACCCTATATGATGAATCTTAAAACAACATTTTTTTTCCTTTGCCATTTTTAGATTGCATCAAAAGACATGTCAGGGACTATTAGTTGAATTAAAATCACTAGAATAGTTCTGGTTTAAGATAGTGGGATGTAATTAATTATACTAAAAGAGCTTCTGATTTGACCAACAAGCTAAGCATTTACTTTTAGGAAATAGAAATAAATGTATTTATAGGGAATGCTAGGCAATAAATGATTTAATGAATAATGGGCAAGCTACCTTATCAAAATCTAATCCCATTTTTAACTATTTTATAATATAGCCAAGTATTACACTAATCATACCAATTACCACAACACCATCATGTTCAAAGTACCCACAAAATACATTCAGTGCACTCAAGATAGATTAAACTGATATGGTTCCTGGCTCCTTGTGTCTTATTACTTCCTAAATACTATTAGGCATTAAGAATAGATTTTTCCATGCATCATGCATAGAACTAAACAGTCCCTGAGCAGCAGAGTAAGCACAGCACATAAGGCAATTAAAAGTGCAATGGAAGAGAAGTGGACAGAGAAACTTGCTAAAAAATCAAAATATATTGTAAAGAGGAAGAAAAATACATCAGCTTGCACATAATTTTACTCTGCATAGCTTGGTACTTTTTAAAAGTCTATTTTAAGCACAATAATTTAAATGGTTCAAGCAGAAGTCCCGTGGAAATCACTTCTTGAAGACTATTTCTTTCTCTTATCCTTTTCTAGTCTCTGATTAGGTATTTTCCTTGGCTATTAGACCTGTTGCTTGAATGTTTTATCTCACGAAAATTTTTTGTCATACTGTAATTGTTTCCCATTCACTCCTGGCCCAGGATTTTTTCTGGTTTTAACGAAAATAAAACAAACAAACCATACAACAATTCTTTACCTACAAGTCTCATCATCTGGCTGAAATGTCCACTGAGCAGACAGTAGTACTCAAGTACAAAGTCACACCCTCTATTAAAATTACGTTACTTGAAATGTGAATATACATCACACTATGGAACTGCATACGTTAAGATGGTCAATTTTATGTGTATTTTATCCAAAAAACTGTTAGGTAGAAAAATGAATTTATAAATAATAAATATCATAGTATCTTCCGGGGGGGGGGAACTACATTAGTTGAAAGTTATTATGATGTAGGGAAAATGTAGACACACAAAACTTGAAAAAGCTTTTCTAATGTTAGTTTGGGAATTTATTTTCATTTTCCAAACAAATCGTTCTCAGCCTAAGCACTTATGCATACTAGCTGAGACTTGGGTTTCTCATTGGTGAAGTGAGGAGAACAATAGTATAGATTTCACAGAGTTGTGCAAAGCATTAAATGACACAGGTCATGAAAGGTGCTTTCTAAGTCCATAGAGGTCACTTCATAAGTACTGTTACTGTTCAATACTTATCACTGAAGATGATGACAGAGAAGTCAGCAGGAAATATGGGACTAAGGAGTTAACAATTACCATTGAGTTTACGGTCTTTTAAACTCAACTGAGTGTATGTGATTTAAACCAACAGTGCTATCAACTACTAAACCATTGGTGATATTATGCTTACGTGGTAACACATGAAAATAAAGAGCTGACCCTGTAACTCTCCAGATACATAGACCTCTGCATCTGAAGAGAGGCTCAGAGCAGCATGGCGTCCTCAGCCGTCTTTCTCCCTTGGAGCAGACACTGAAAAACAGAAACCCTCTCTAGGCTGGGAGATTTGCTGACACACACAACCATATCAAGGACACAGTATGCCCTGCACTCTGTAGAAAAAATTCTGTGATTTTTAAGAAAAATCCTTGAACAGGAAGCCAATACTCTGTAATATGCAGCATGTAACATGAAGAATAAAACTTTGCCAGCTTTGAAACTGTACAGGAGAAAGGCCACGGAGTCCTGCCGGGAAATCTAGGATGCAACACAACAGTTTGTACTCTCTGGCGGTGAAGAAAGTCACCAGGTCTCTAAAGAGCTCTGGCCAAGTGGAAGGAGTCAATGCAAGGAACCACAAGACATGATCTCAAGTAAATCTTTTGGAATTGTAATAAGTATTTTTCTCTGGAAAGACAACTGGAAATTTTTTGTCATTTATCATTGTGTTAAGCCATGGTTATGAAGAATCAGTGTCGTTTCTGGTCTGAACACTGTATTTCACACCACTGGAGCTCAGAATCCCAGCTCCATTCCCGACTAATTGGGTGATCTTGAGCAAATTCCTTAACCTCTTGTTATCAAGTTTCCTCAGCCATAAAATGAAGATGATTACAGGAGCTACCTCATGGGTTTGTGGGGATGATCGAATCAGTTCATGTATATATCAAGGCTGTAAGCAATGCCTGACCCAGTGTAAGCAGTACATAATCCATAATCATGGGCTATTATTACCATGTGAAATGGTAGTCCTGTTTTCCAAATAAAATAGGAGAACACAAAGTTTCTCAAAGGATTTTTCATTAAAAGGAATAAAACTCAAAAGTTTAGATAGAGGTACATACAGTTAACAGCCACTAAAAAAAAAAAAAAAAGACGACGACGACTTGAAATAAGGACCAAGTAATCAATCCTGGGACATTCCTATGTCCACTACCTGTTTGTCTACAAGGCATACCTCAGTTCCCTGTGAGGCCCCTCTGAATCCTAAAAAGCTATCATCACAGAGGCTTAGTCTCACTTCCAGCACTGCTAAAACCATAATGTATTATACAGAGTTGTTCTCAAATCTGTTTCCTTTAGTGTGCATAACATGTTTATTTATCCACTCTCTACTCCCAGTTGAATTTAAACTCCATGAGGACATGGAGTCTATGGTTTATTTTGTTCACTACTATATTCTCCATGTCCAGAACAGTGCCTGCCATAGGGGATGCTCAATATACATTTGTCAAAGATCTTTAACATCTCTTTTCATCTGTATATACCCCATACTAGCTCATATTAAATGAACAATAACTTTTTTTGAAGGAGAGAATGAGTAACAGGTATAGTCACTGTGTGCTCAGATTATGTTTTTTAGAATCATCATTTTTCAGTAACTGGTAACATGTTAATTTATGCCTAGGAAAGTGTGGGCATTTATATACGTCTTTTATTTAGTCTTTATAACTTTATAAGGCAAATATTATTTCTATCTCAGAGATGATTATTTTAGTAAACTGAGAATAAGAAAGACTAACAAGCCTGTCCAAAGTCCCAGTAGGGAGGCACAGCCAGAATGAAAACCTGGTCCTCTCTGACTTCTAAGCTGGTGCTGCTAACCATCCTATATGCTCACAGTGGTGTACGAGAGAATGTCGTATCTGACTAAAGGAAAATACAAAAGGAACAGCTGAAAGGGAAACCTGAGCCCTAGAAAATGGTATGTAAAGATCAGGCAGCCAATCCCCTTTCATGCATCATTAACAAATTAGGCCTCTGGTAGCACAAGGAGGCAGTACCACTTCCTGGCCCTCGCTGGAGAGAGCATGGCCTCTTTGATCACTGCCTGGCTCCAAATGACACCCACAGACAGGGCAGAGCAGTACAAAGCACCAGGCCTGGGGAAAACAGATTCTCAATACCTGTTGGTGTTTCTGATTCAGTCTTTCTGCCATACTGCAGGAGGGGCTATGACTTGTCATCTACACACCATGGTTCTCGATGGTGACATCAGAATCAAGGGAGGACTTCCAAAATACCTCATACTCAGAGAGGTCGGAGAAGCCTGGTGATGAAATAGCTCTGGAGAATGAGTTTCTTCTTTAGACCAACATTTTTTTTTTGACAGTTATTATTCTCTTTTTAATTACATGGGAGACAGATACACAGCTAGACTAATATCCACTAACTTCCTGGAATATGTTCAGCATTTCACAAGAGAGATGTTATTGCCAGGTTTTGCAGTAAATCTGAGCATCTTTATGCCTCTATTTTAGCTCTCTGTGGCTGTTTCATGAACACTAATAATCTGCAGTTCGGCTATGTGTGAAATACTCATGAAAGGTAATACAACAGACATTACCATTTTCAGGATCTCCTCCTCAGCAATGCCTCCTAGTATGCAGCAGAAACAGTCCTTAAGAAACATCTGTTAAAAGGGGAGTCACTGGGGCACCTGGGTGGCTCAGTAGTTAAGCGTCTGCCTTTGGCTCAGGTCATGATCCCAGGGTCCTGGGATCGAGCCCCACATTGGGCTCCCTGCTCAGCGGGAAGCCTGCTTCTCCCTCTCCCACTCCCCCTGCTTGTGTTCCTGCTCTCGCTAGCTCTCTGTCAAATAAATAAATAAAATATTTAAAAAAATAAATAAAATAAAAGGGGAGTAACCCTATGAGAAAGCACCAACCAGGTGACAAGCATTTGCTGCCTGCCTTCTATTCCATCTCCCCCCCCCATTAGACACAATGGGATTTTTTTTTCCCTCCGAATTCATATTCCAGAGGAGCCATGAAATTCCCGCAAAGTTCAACATCAGGCCTGACTTAAGATCTTTGGGGCCTCCTGCTAACTCATCCCCCTGCAGCTGCCTCGCTAAGGCAAGCTTTTGATCTGTACTATCTGGATTTCAAGCTGATATACACACAGCCGCTTTGATCTCTTATTAAGTGGCTTCTGGTCTCCTGATGCCTTTAGTCTTGCTGCACTGTGGTTTTTGGAAGTCAGTCATCATCCTGAGCACACTACAAACTCCACACACCAGGAGTGGGCTCCCTTCATTCACCCACTTTGCAGGCTTGAAAAGCAATCTTTAAGCCATAAGGGAATTTCCCCACTAGCCACAATCAATCCATTCCATGAACACACTACTAAGAATTATTTTTCAAATGAAGCAGCTTAAAATGATTTAAAGGATACAGAACTTCCCCATAGAGGGAAAGGAAGCAAATTCTCTGTGAAAAGAAATCTTCACCCCAGTTGGCACTTTGATGTTAATAAAAATAAATGTGGATAGGAATCAGGGATGGGCACCGAATAGTCTTTACCAGTCCCAAGTTCCACTAAGCAAAAGTGACCTTTAAATGCAGATGTGTGGTTTGTTCAACAGCAAGCTATATATTTGCAAGAACATGGACACTACCATTAGCAGCAGATTGACGCCATTTTTCTTACTCTTACTATCTTAATCCTACACGGGTGAAGTGAACCCAAAGAACTCTTTTAAAAGGGTTAAAAAGGGGGGGCACGCCTGGGTGGCTCAGTCGGTTAATCATCTGCTTTCTGCTCAGGTCATGATTCCAGTCTCCTGGGATCAAGTCCCACATCGGGCTCCTTGCTCAGCAGGGAGCCTGCTTCTCCCTCTGACTGATGCTCCCCCTGCTTGTGCTCTCTGACAAATAAATAAATAAAATCTTTTTTTTGGGGGGGAAAAAAGACAAAAACAACAACAAAAGAAAAAACTAGCCCAGATATTGGTGTCCACGTTATGAAGCCCATTGAGCATGAAAGTGTACATATAGTAACCTGCAACACATGACTGTCCTCCGTGTCTTAGATTCTAGAAATAGTATAGGTTTGTATCTGACTTTTTAATATTACTACTGTATGTACTACTATATGCTAAAACTATGTTAATACCTACCTAATTCTCTATCTTAGATTCTATGAACTAATTAGCTGACAGGAACATAATGATATTGGGCTTCCACAAGTTAGTAAACACTGTGTACTGGTAGAGGCAGCCACCAAAAATAGCAAAAATTAAAACCCTCAATTCCTCGGGGTTGTAAGTTCTAGCCCCACGTTGGATGTAGAGATTACTTAAAAACAATTTAAAAAATAGTAATAATAATACATACATACATTTCTAATGTGTAGAGAAAGTCATTCTGTTGTACATATAAGAAAAAAGCCAACTTAAAGCCACATACATAAAATTTACACAATCTCTTCGTACAACTTTTAAAATCTTTTTTTAAAGAATTTATCTAATGGAGTTAGGAAGGAGTCAGGCAAAAACTGCACACTAAGTTTTTCTCAGAAATAGTAAGGTATGCCATATCCAAGACTCCACAATACTGCAATATTTTATATTCATACTATTTGGGCTTTATAACCCATTTCTTCTGTTAGGAAAAATTAATTGCCTTTTTTTAATAGGGAGGAATATTTTCACTATTGTTTTTAGTGAATCATCATTTGTCTTTGGTCTTTCAATTTTTTAAAATATTACTAACAGTATTTATGTATGAATCACCTCTCAATGGCTATGCTATAATGTTTTCTAATTTTTATCTATCTAAACCCAAAGTCTTTTAAAAATATCTGTTCTGGCAAAAATTGAGTCTGTCCATATCAGGAGGGGAGAGAAATGAGGACTGGGATGTTGGAGGGAAGAGAATTATTGGTTAATAAATTTTACCTTCTAAATCACTGAAATTCAAAAGTATTAAGAATGGTAATATCATGGCTAATGTTCAAAAATTGGCTAATGTCAAACATTCCAGTGAATTATAATCATGAGGGGTTATTCAAAGTTCAACATAAATCAAAACACCAGAAAATATCCACTTGCCATGTTTAATATATAAGGTCAACCCAAGGTGAAATCCACACAATTCTAAATTTATTTAAAGCTTTTTGATAGAAATTTTTAAAAATCACAGACTCACGCTACCTAATAATTGCTTCATTATTGAACAATAGCCCAAACAAATTAGTTGCAGTAATTTAGGATTCTTAAATTTGTAATTATTTTCATGTGAAGCAATAAACACTAGCTTTAACACAATGCATATGAGCACACTATGTTAATTTTTAATACTTACTAAACTTTCATATAAGCATTAAAAATGAGAATGCTATCTAGCAGCTTGTCCTTAAGATATGAAATTTTTTTACAAGCCAGAAAAACAAGAAGATCTGCTATAATAAATTTAGTACAAAAATCTCCTGTAATAAAATGCACTCATAAAGGAAAGGAGCAACATAATATGGTAGTTAAAAGCATAGATTCTGGGAGCTGACTGCTTGAGTTCAAATTGTAGTTCTGCTATATACTAGCTGTGTGAACTTGGAATAGTTACATAACCTCTCTGTGCTTCAGGTTCCTCACTTCAAAAATGAGGATAATAGTAATAGTACCCACTCCACAGGGTTCTTGTGAGGAATACATAAAGCAATCAGAACAGTGCACCTCAAACAGTAAACAATAAATGTTAGCTATTATTATTGGATTTGTATTAATATTAGGATTAGTATGAGTATTAGTAATATTCCAAGGAAGAAAGACATTACACATAATCATAACTAAAGCACCATATGTAAACCACATCTAGAAACTGGCAAGAAATTATACTATATAAAGTTATAACCAAATTTCTTAAGTTTTGTATTGCTTAGAAACAGAGTACATAGTTAAGCCATAATATTCATGTTCTTGATAAATTACGCACATTGCTGTTTTCCATGACACTATCCTCTAAGGTATGACATTATAGTGACCAGTGAGTCTTCTAATACGGTTTAAGGCAGGATTTTAACTAGCCACTACATGGAGTAGTACCTAGAAATATTTGAGACTGATAAATATTCTACCTTCATTCAAATCAGAGCCAATAAAGCTATTATCTACTTTATCCTAAAATCTAATGAGGCGGCTTACAACCTGAATCATATTTACTGTAACATAAAAACTATGTAAACCATAGTTTACTATGTTATAGTAAATATGATTCCCTTTTGCTTTCTCCTTTTCCTTTGCCCCCATCTATTTTAAATACCTTTCATGAAAACGTATATCTAGTTTGCTCTTTGCATTTTCAGACTTTCACCTATCCAGATAGCTACCCCATAGTTCCATGGCCAATTCAAGATCCTTTATCTGCTCACTCAAAAGCAAACTGCTGGCGCATAATCCACAATAGGATAATTCACATATGGTTCATCAGGAGTTGGTTCCATTTTAGAATGTAATTTTATAATTAAATTTAGATTTCATTAAACAAAAGTATCTACTTATTAATTTTCCTAATCTAACTAGATAGCTAAAAATTGGGTTAAATATACTGTAGTAGGGCTATACCTTCAAGAACAATATCTAGACTTCTGTAGTTTATTTTCTAAATTGGATGATTATCAGTATTCACATACCCATAGTAATTTTAACATTTCCTACTTCTTTACACATGCATTTACTTAATCCACAGCAATCCTTTGAGCTAGACATTATCCCCATTTTATAGATGAAGAAACTGCATAAGCACCAACAAAACAGACACTGTATATAATTTTGTCAGGTTCCTGAGGAAGTTCTTACTATTCTAGAGAAAAACCAGTTAGTGAGAAATTAATATTGCTAAGTAAATTTTCAATCTCTTCAATACTGCTAATGCAGCCCTTTACAACCTGGAAGCTCTCCCACTGTCCTAAAACTTTCTCTGTGTGGCCAAAATGTTTCTAGAGTATTCTTATTCTAAACGTGCTAAGTGGGGAAAGGGGATGTGAGTGGATCTGCATTGGTCCTATTCAGCTACCTAATAAATTCATACAGGATGCATCAAATACAGTAATAGCCAGGAACATGGCCTTTCATGACTTTTGCTAAACCTTCACCTGCCCTTGCAAAAAAAATTTTTTTGAACTTTAGAATTTATTACCTAATTACAACAATGGACAATATAACCAATTAATTAACTTGCCCGAAACCAAATTTTAAATTGTTTATGTGTCATCTAAATGTCATAGTGTTTACCAGTTCTGTATGCCACTGACAAATGGTGAAATGTGCTGAATACAATTATAAGTAAATGTACTTAAGACTGACTTAAGAAAAAAATTCAGTTTAAGATTGAATGTTTTTGCTTCCAAGGTTTAGCTACAGAAGTAAATAAGCTGAGTGCTTTAATATGAATCAAAGTAGCATTTGAAAAATAAAGTATTTTTCTATCAGTTCTCCAAGAAGCACAAAGGCAAAATTACTTCTTTTGCAGCAAAATTACTTTATACAATTTGTGCAGAAATGTCAGTATATGTAATGATGAGGATAAGGGGCGGGGGGAGAAACATAGAATTTTATTAAAAAAATAAAATTTAAAAAAACCAAAGTATGCCTCAAGGCATACCTATAGGAGTGCAGTGAAGAAAAAATATTTTTCCCTATTTGGGACTATGTTTTTTTTTTTTTTTTAAAGTGTAAAGCTCAGAACTGATAGAATTCTTGTTAACTAGTTAAACTCTTAAAGACTCTCAACTTTTTCTTTCTCTCCTTTACTGAAGTTTGTTTTTATTTCTAAAGCACTTCTCTGCTTTCACATGGAATATTCAAAATATAAAACTTACATACAATGTCACTTAAGAGGGTAAGAGCAACTATTATATTATATAAGAATGCAAATACATATAGGTTCCAATCATAATGGACATGTAGCTGAATATCTTAACACTTCATCTAAAAGGTATTTTCATAGCTAACACTTCATCTGAAAGATGTTTTGTAAACTAAATCCTAATTATCAAAATGGTTAACAAAAAAATCTCATCAAATGTGTTCATTTACTTCCAGTTATTTTTGGCTAAACTAAACTTTATTCAATCATTCTGTGAATACTTATCACTTATCATGTGGTAGATAATAAGGGCACACTGGGGAAGAAAAATTGAGATGGTACCTACAATTTGTTTTATATGCCCTTATATTTTTTAATAGCTTTTATTTTTTTAATTTAAACTCCATTAATTAACATAGAATATATTATTAGTTTCAGAGGTATAGGTCAGTGACACCCAGTGCTTGTTATATCATGTGACCTCCGTAACGTACATCACCCAGTTACCCCATCCCCCATATACCCTTATATTAACCAGCATAAACTTCTAAAATCTTACAGTATTGATACTTCTTGATAAAAGTATTTCCCCAAATATGCATTATTTACAATCCACAAATCATAATTCAGTAATATTCCAAAGAAAAGTTCTAATAACAGAGAGGGTTATTTGGCACAGAAATATGCCAGCAAAAACGAACTATCTATCTCAGTAATCTTGAATCACACTACCTAAATATGGAATTTAATGTTCTTACATAATGCTCAAAGTATTTTTCTTTTAATCTGTTCCCGAATGCCTTATTAAAAAAATTGATTTTTATATCACTTGGCATTTTATGTGCTTTGATAGAGTACATTCTGCTTTATTAAACCACAATGTGTTTAGGCAGCACTAAAGTATTAAAATATGTATCTTAAAAGTGAAGAGGTTTTTTGCCAACAGTTTTAAATTCCCCATGATAATCAGAAGGTCTAAAAATACTGTAAACCAGTAAACTGATAGAACATATAGATATCCTATTGTGATCTTTCACACACAACCCCCCAAATGCATTAGTGACTTTAGCTATAAATGGAGTACATATAAATACATAAATAGTATGTGTTCTGTGTTAAATATAAACATGTAATTTCATCAAGAACATTTCTATTTAATCAAGCTCACTGATATCAACAAATAAGCAAAACAAAAACCTTCGTGTGAAGTGGAGATAGAAGAGTGAGAGTTGGGAATGACTAATGTGGATGGGTTTCTTTCTGGGGTGATGAAAAGGGTTCTAAAATTAGACTGTGGTGATGGCTGCACAACTCTGAATATACTAAAAACAACCCAACAGCATGCTTGAAATGCATGAATTTTATGATATGTGAAATGTATCTCAATGAAAATGGGACTGAAAATCCCTCCATATAAAAAAAATTCTTCAAACTCCAGTCTCTAAAAGCATCCATGGGTATAAAATTATTGCTTCCCTCACTGTTCAATTATTGTATCATCCCTCATTTTAATCACTAAGAAGCTACCAAATGCAAAGGTAACAATGGAAATTTTAACACCTGTCTTTGGACGGTAGCATTATATCTCAAATCATTCAGTTTTCCCTAGTGGGTGCCTTAAATAATTACTAGTTCACATACCTTTAAAACAAATCTCTCCAAAAACTCAAAATAGATTCTTATACCTGGTAATCCAAGATGCTGAATCCCAAGCCTTTATGATCCTTTACTAGTTCAACAATCTTGACTTCAGGAGACCATAGTGCTAATTCCCCATCATCATCATCTTCAGTATTAACGCCTACACTGTGGTCAGCCTGAAAAAGAAGATAAATGCTTCAAAACATTGTCCTTTCAATTCTGAAAAGAATTAACATAATCAGGAATCTCATAGCTTCTTCTCCAACTGGGAATTCTCTTTGGCATGCATACTTTATCTTTTTAATCTTTTCAGAAGGGGCATGCACTATAAGTATATACTTATACTCTAGTATAAGATCTTCATGGAAATTCAAGTACTTAAAAATGCAGACTGTTCATACAGTTGGATTTTCTTAAATGTAAAGGACCTGTTTCATTCAAAATATTAACACTGACCTCTTATACTTCAATGAGTTCTGTCATCCCATTAGAAGCATAAAAGGAAAAATACGCAAATTAAGAAAAAAAATGAAAATACCATACAAAATCAAAGCTTATAAGATATTTAAGTAGCAAAACATGAACTCATAATTACAGTGAAAGATAGAAAGATGCCAACAGAGAGAGAGGATAGTACAAGACACAAGAGAAACCACTTCATTGGCTTCTGGAATTTTATAAGAAAAACTTCACTAGAAAAAGTGGGAAAAAATTCAAGTTCTTGGGAATCATCTAAGTCTAAAAAGCCAGTAAAAAAAAAAAAATCACTGAGTTGAAATAATGAAAATCGCATCTTGGAGCACGTAAGTCAGCAAAACTATCCAATACACAAGTCCTTGGTTATTTTCCTTGACTTCATACCCCCAAAGCCCCTATTCCAGGCTCCCCCAACTCCTTTCAGGGAGAGTCACTGCTACAGGGACTTCTAGGAAGCTCAGTGATAGCGGGTAAATGAGTCGACTACACAGAAGAGCTGCTTCAACCTTTAGTTTTCATATGATTTATCTTCCTCAAAATACTCTGAACATCTATCTGAAGCTCAGAGATTATCTTCTTTTTCTTTGTAGCCCTAGCAACTAACAAAATGACAGGCTAGAATGGAAAATCTGTGTGGGCTACCATGGGGTTTACCAATAGCTATCCACTCAGCCCACAACAGAGCCCGGCTCACAGTAGGCGCTTGATAAATATTTGTCCAATACATTAACAAATCATCCATCTTTGACTGCATATCCCTTCAAACTTTTTAAATAAAGCTACAGGCTAAATAGTAATCTTTAAAAATAGACTTCTTAAAACTTCGGGTGCGCTTAGTAAATAGAATCAAAGTGCATCATTCCTAGGAACACAATTTTTAGTGACTTGCATTAGAAAATCCACTTAATTAAATCAGAGGGAGGGGACCCCTCTAATATGGAAGAGTAAGGCACCACAGCAAGTACAAAAACATTTTTTAAATTAGGGTTGGTCCAGATCTCAAACTGTCCCCGCAGGACATGGAAAGTCAAAACTCAATCCATGGTGGATTGAATCTAAACATGGGAAAAATTTCTGGGTTCTTGAATTACAAAACTTGAAATTAGTGGGATGTTCTGGATCAATAACCTCTGTATATATCAGCCTGATGTGAGGAAATGATATTTAAAAAGAAAACATTTTTATACCTTCCAATAAAAAGTAAAGTTCCAATAGCTAATATATAATATGATTGATGTTTTACTGGGGCATTTAATACCCTCACTGATTAATGAGCATTAGAATTCTGGCTGAGCTGCCTAACCAGATAAGGTTTAAGAACCTAAGATGATATGGGGATAAATGAAAAAAGAAAAAAAAGACAGAAAAGCCAGGATTTTAAGAAACGACACACACTTACAAAGCCTAAGTTGACAGAAATTTTAAGGCATCCAAGGTATATAAGATATTATACTCCAACCTGAGATATATCACTTTGATACAATCAATTCTGTATAACTCCTGTATTTACAGAATAGAAAGCAATCAACTAATGGGCAGCAAGGCTGACATTTAGAATAATTCAAAGCTGTTGTTTACCCATTGTGGTAAAGGATGACAGATGGGAGCATTGAGTCAGCAAGCTGGGTGATTTACACACCCTGTAAGATTAGATTAAAGGCATTTTTATCAATCTTTAGAGGTAAGCCCTCATCCACATGAATTTTAGTAAAGATATTAAGAATCACAAAAGTGGTATTCAGGTTCCTTCCCTGAAATATGTTTTACCAAAGATAAACATTAAGAAAAAAAAGATTCTCAGGGCGCCTGGGTGGCTCAGTCATTAAGCGTCTGCCTTCGGCTCAGGTCATGATCCCAGGGTCCTGGGATCGAGCCCCGCATCGGGCTCCCTGCTCAGCGGGAAGCCTGCTTCTCCCTCTCCCACTCCCCCTGCTTGTGTTCCCTCTCTCGCTGTGTCTCTCTCTGTCAAATAAATAAAATCTTTAAAAAAAAAAAGAAGATTCTCAATCAATAATGGACTAAGCAATTCTTATACACCCTGTACAGAATAAAAACACTATGAGACACAAAATAATTTTAAGATACGACTCTGCTCACAGGAGCTGAGTTTTGTTGTAAAAGCAAGCTCAATACACATGAAAGCATCTGTGACCATAAGAGAGGGCTAGCCTCTCACATACTTCAGGAAATCAGGAAACAAAGATGGCTGGACTGGAGGAGTCAAGAGCTATAGTTAACTTCTCCAAAGCACTTCTCATGTGCAAGGCATTGCACTAAGAGCTGGGCATATATTACTTCATTTCCTTCTCACACAAACTAATGAGGGCAGTAAGTACTATAAGTATCCCCAATTTTCAAAGAAAGAATATGAACAGAAAGTCAAGTTATTTGCTCAAGGATTCACTAAGTGGTAGAGGCATGATTATCTTGAAACTGAGACCACAGGCAGGTAAAGGGAAGGCTCTGTGTGTCTAAACTGGTGTTCATGGGGCACCTGGGTGGCTCAGTTGGTTAAATGTCTGCCTTCAGCTCAGGTCATGATCTCAGGGTCCTGGCATCAAGCCCTGCATCAGGCTCCCTGCTCAGCGGGGAGTCTGCTTCTCCCTCTCCCTCTGCTGCTCCCCCTGCTTGTACACTCTCTCTCAAGTAAGGGGTCCTGGGATTGAGCCCCACATCGGGCTCCCTGCTCTGTGGGAGGCCTGCTTCTCCCTCTCCCACTTCCCCTGCTTGTGTTCCCTCTCTCGCTGTCTCTGTCAAATAAATAAAATCTTTAAAAAAAAATGGTAAGGCACGTGATTAAAACTGTTTTTATAATCACAATGTTCTTAAAAAAAAAAAATACCAAAAGCACAG
Source organism: Eumetopias jubatus (assembly GCF_037043125.1). Classification (NCBI taxonomy): domain Eukaryota; kingdom Metazoa; phylum Chordata; class Mammalia; order Carnivora; family Otariidae; genus Eumetopias; species Eumetopias jubatus. The sequence continues at coordinate 56,853,391 of NW_028274810.1, forward strand.
AAAATGTTATTTTATTCTCTGACCTTCTGAAGGCTTTTACAGCAATTTTTACTCACTTCAAAATTGGTCATAGATCTTCATATTTCTAAGGCTCTGAAAAAGGGAAGTCCATTAGATATTCAACACTCACCAACATCTTAAGTTTAAGATGAACTGGGTTGAACTGGGAGCCAAAAGTAATGAGCCCAGGAAATTACTAAAAAAAAGGTTCTCTAAAATCAAAGTGCATGCACATTAATGTCACCAACATTTCAAGTAAAAAGAAAAAAACGAGAAGAGAAAAAGTTTTATGATGTGAAATGAAAGGTAACGGTTTGTAAAGCTATGCATTATTGCCTTTGAGCACTACTGTAGTCAAATAAAAGAAGACGGAAATTTCTCCCCTCCTTTCATATCCAAATACACTCTTCAGGGCATTCTTGATGAATGCTCATTCCTATGGGAACCACAGACTATTCAGTTAGTACCTCCATTTTGGGAAGAGGGGCTTCAGTGTTCCTTGGTTCATCCACAGAAGCTTCATCATCAAATAATCGTCGACAGCAAACCAAGGTAAAGGGAGGAGGCACCTCTTTGAGAAAAGAGACTGCTTCTCGGCGAGATTTCCCATAGAGTTGCACACCATTGACCTAGAAAGACAAGGGATAAGTCAGAATTGAGCAGGCCCCGAAGAAAAAACCAAAGTCCCATGCTCACATGGATCTATCCAAATAAAAACAGGATTGTTTTATTTTCCCCATGAACAAAGGGTCTAAACGTAACCACATTATTTTAGTGGTAACTAAAAACATTAGAAATCAAATGTATAAAAATTAAGGTTAAACCTTTACTGAATTTCAGTGAAGAAAGTCTAAGATGTGTGCGGATGACAAGTGATCTGCCTAATTTTTCACACCTCCATGGTTTCTCTTTTCTACCCTCCAATGTTGAATTCTCTCATCTACTTCTATACATCTCTCCTTAAACATGCTAGATATCATTGCTAGGCTTCCTAAGACCACCTCCTTTTGCTTTTTCATTTCATAAAAATGTCACTATAGATATTCACACTAATTTGAAAGCTGTAATGAAAAACCGCTCAATTTACAATGTGTAGGTAACAAAATCTAGGATACTCAGCTGTCAAAATTTAGCATCACTTTTCACAATTTTCTTTCACATGCCATAAACTTTTTTTTATTTAAATTCAATTAGCCAACATATAGCACATTAGTTTCAGATAGAGTTCAATAATTCATCAGTTGCATATAACACCCAGTGCTCATCACATCACATGCCCTCCTTAATGCCCATCCACCCAGTTCCCCCACCCCCCCCAACCTCCCATTCAGCAACCCTGTTTGTTTCCTAGAGTTAAGAGTCTCTCATGGTTTTTCTCCCTCTCTGATGCTTAATACTATCCTAGAGAAATCATGTCTATAGAAATACATGTAAAGTTTCCCTCCATTCTATTCTTACATGTTCTGCTCACACAGCCGTCAAGTATAGGAAGTGTGTCAGCTTTCAAATTGTCTGATGTGTGTTCCATATTCTTAAAAGAACAAAATGATAACTACTAATGCTTCGTACTTATCACCACAAAATTATCTAAGTTTCATATTTTAGTGCACAGTAATAGTATTTTGCACCAAAGATGACTTAGAAAGATAAACCTATTCTAATTTTTTATCTATTTGACTAAAGCTCCAGAAGCTCTCAGTTCTGACTCAATGCCACTAAAACTGATCTGCCTGCTACTGCCCAAAAGCTGAAGCATGAACATAATCCAGGCATTAATCCAATCTTTTCCCATCTGACTCCTACTTTCCTGGGAGGGTTCAGTGGCATTATTAGTTTTAAAGATATTTCTGGGTTGGCATCAGTTCCTGACAGGTGCCATGCTAATGTCCAGATCACTGGCAGGGCTGACTTTACTGGGAGAAACCTTTGCACAGAACCTGTCCTTCTCTGAGAATATGACACTGTGGGTTGTTGCAAGCATCTCAGCGGCAGCGGCCTGAGCCCCAAGTCAATCATCCATGGGAGTCATTCTCAGGCCCTCAACATACAAGCACTTAGCCGTCAGGCCAGACACCATCTCTCTGCCTCTTAATTATTTACAGAGATATCGCAACAGAGTAAAGAGACCCGTATGTGCTTCAGGGAGCTGGTCCTGGTAGAAAAGTCAATATCATCTCCCAGGACTTTCTGACTGATGAAAGAGATCCAGGGAACAGCAAGTTCAGCAGCTGATAAAAGTTTTTCCTCAGAAGAACTCAAAGTCAACTTTCACTGGTCACATCATGTCCCCACTGCCAACTGGTGCCACAAACACAGAAAGTTCTCAAATCATCCGAATGTGCAGTGCCCTATACTGAGAAGCAAGAATTCTTCCAATATGCAAGTCTCAGTTTGTGTTTCACATTACTTCAACAAATTAGAAAATCACTTTTCAGGTTTTCATCTTAGAGTACATTTAAATATTTATTTAGCTCATTATTTATTCATTTGAATTGTCTCCAATTATTATAGCAGTGCCTGGTAGTCCTCCTCACTACTCTCCACTGTTAAAGGGATTGGTCACATTTCCCATTACCATTACCCCTATCTAAGAGGATTTATGGTTGCTGTAAATAGCTGCTCTGGGCTAAGACTTGGAACAATGTTCTTACCCCAAAGCATATTTGTGTTTCTGGTTTTAAGCTCTAAGGAGTACACTACACACACACACACACACACACACACACACACACACACACACACACACACTTTAGGTTCAGGAGTTTATTTGGCTAACTTCAGAAGAGATTTTTTTTATTTCTATATCTGGCTATTCAGAATAAGCCAATTTTTATTTTAGAGTTCACACTATTTCTCTCGGCCCTCCAACTTGAGACTCTCCTAAGTGCTATCAAGTCTCAATTATTCAGACTTTGTGATCAGAAAGAACACACACATACACATTTGCTGAGTACATAATACTATACAAGTACTGTACATATACAAGTATTGTCCCACCACATTACCTCATTCAATCCTCATTCATCTTAACCCATAAAGATTGTTTATGCCTTTTTAGAGTGATAATACTGCCAAGTATTATCTCTCACAGTGAGATAATGCTTTCAAGTTTATATGGATGAGTGCAGTCACTCTGGAAAACAGTATGGAGGTTCCTCAAAAAGTTAAAAATAGAGCTACCCTACAATCCCACAAACACAGTACTGGGGATTTACCCAAAGAATACAAAAACACTAATTCAAAGGGACACATGTACCCCAATGTTTACAGCAGCATTATTCACAACATTCAAATTATGGAAGCAGCCCAAGTGTCTAGCGACTGATGAAGGGAATGGATAAAGAAGATGTGGTATACACACACACACACACACACACACACACACACACACACACACACACGGGAATATTATTCAGCAATAAAAAAGAATGAAATCTTACCATTTGCAATGACATGGATGGAGCTAAAGAATATAATGTTAAGCGAAATAAATCAGAGAAAGACAAATACCATACAATTTCACTTGTGGAATTTAAGAAACAAAACAAATGAGGAAAGGGGGAAAAAAGACAAATCAAGAAAGAGACTCTTAATTACAGAGGACTGAGGGTTACCTGAGGGGAGGTGGGCGGGGGAGTGGGTGAAACAGATGAAGGGGATTAAGGAGGGCACTTGTTGTGATGAGCACAGGGTGATGTCTGAATTGCTGAGTCACTATATTGTATGCCTGAAACTAATAAAACACTGTATGTTAAAATAAATAAATAAAGCTTAAGGGACACCTGGGTGGCTCAGTCAGTTAAGTGTCTGACTCTTAGTTTCAGCTCAGGTCATGATCTCAGGGTTCTGAGATGGAGCCCCAGGTCAGGCTCCATGCTCAGCACAGAGTCTGCTGGAGATTCTTTCCCCCTCCCTCCCCCTCTGTTCCTCTCCACCCACCCCCCATCAGCTTGCACACTCTCTCTCAAATAAATAAAATCTTTAAAATAAAAAAAAGTTTACACTGATGATATTCCACTAGACTGTCATAAAAAAATGGTGAGGTTAGGCATCTATTAATGAAAAAACAACTCTCAAAAACAGTTGAGTGACATGTCAGAGGACAGATTGTGAAGCTGTGGCAAATTAAAATGCAGAGGCAGCTCTTCTGACTTCAAGCCTTTGCTTCACTCCCTATCTCCAGTGTTTTCACCAGAAATCTTTACTTAAGAATTACAGTATACTACCTTATTATATCATGTTCTCTTACAAGATGGAAGGCCCATGGGATCCTAGTCTTGGCTGAAGCACAGAGGACTCAGCTGATAGCTGGGATCATGCACACTTCCTCTATGCTTGCCACTATTTCTTTATCACCTACCACATACTAGTAGTGAATCATCCTTCATGCCACTGAATCATACACTAAAAATGGTTAAAATGGTAAATTCTATGTTTTGTATGCATATTTTTTCTTGGAGAAAAAGTATTTTATTATTCTTTTTTTTAGCTGTAGTTAACAGAACACTGTATGTTAACTACACTGAAATTAAAATTTAAAAAATTGTAGTTGACATACCATGTTACTTTCAGGTATACAATACATGTATATTTCTCACAAAAAAAAAGAGAATCAAACTGGTTTTTACTAATTCCACTTCTCTCAAAAATATCTCCTTTCTCAATACCTAAAACCTACAGAAATGGTCTCCAATCTATAGATTATCATGTGTGATATCCATAAAGCTATGTATGTGCCCCAACAATCAAAAGAGAAAGATATGATCTCAGTACCAAAAATAAAATAAACAAAAAACAAAACAAAAAAACCCTAAGTCATGTAGTAAAACCTAAAGACATTATTCCACAATAAGCATCCCAGTAGGATTCCTTGAGCACTTCTAAAAATAAGCTGCTTACTACAGCTTAAAACAGGATTCCAACATCTTGCCTTCCTATGCTTATAACAAAATTTAACAACCAGTCATAGCGGCTTTCCCTCTGACCTCAAAAGTCAGCCTAGAATTCTCAACATACTTCTCTAGGTGGCCAGACACTGCTCCCAACAACCCTATTTGCTATCCTTGTCATTTCACTTCTAGTAAACATCAATGCACCTGCACCCAACAACCCTATTTGCTATCCTTGTCATTTCACTTCGAGTAAACATCAACCTTAGAAAGACATCTCTAAAATCAAGGCCCATGGAGTCTAATGTTGGCTAAGGCTACGAGGTTGATTCTATTAAACCCAAGTTAGAGCTTCTTGTGGTTCCTAACTCTTGGCAGAACCCTCTTTTACATAGCCTTAAGTCTGACCATTCCCCACATTTATTTTTTTATAAGCTTAGGAAGTAGTGTATTTGAAAAAACAGTGAAATGGGTGGTAGAAAACATGAACTAAAGTCATCATACTATTGAGTATATAAAGTTGGGGAAAATCAATGCCTTATTTTCCTGTCTGTAAAATTAGGGGATTCAATGCTGTTAGCTCTAAGACCGTCCAATCTAACAAAATCTCTCAAGAAGGTTATATCAAAGCAGAAGTGCTCTAGAATTGCTCTAGCTGAAGACAGGCTGGGGAGCCTGAGTGAGCCCACAGAGGCTGCCAAGTTGGGGAAGCAAGCTCCAAGGAGACAATCTGAATACCAGTCAGTAATACATTAGCCTATCCAGCTAGCCTAATTCTTATTAGAAATAACCAATAAAACCTGCAAGTGAATGTGTCTACATGTTGCAAACAAGGGGTAGGAATTTGTCTCTTAAAAAAGAATTTTGCTGGGACACCTGGGTGGCTCATCAGTTAATCGGCTTGGGTCATGATCCCAGCGTCCTGGGATCAAGTCCTGCATCTGGCTCCCTGCTCAGCAGGGGGCCTGCTTCTCCCTCTGCCCCTCCCCCCTGCTTGTGCGTGCTCTCTCTCTCTGACAAATCAATAAAATCTTTAAAAAAAAAAAAGAAAAATTTGCTAAAAAAAATCCTAATTATGCTATTAAACTAAAACAGGACATTAGCTTCTTTCTCAATCACTTAAATAAGCACTCAAAAGAACATCCAAGGAGTCCCAAAAGATGGGGAAAATGAACTGAAAGCATATTATCTATTTTCTTTATCATTACATAGGCTGTATTTTTCTTTGCCTTTATTTCATTTTCTCCAGTTTTATTGAGATAAAATCGACGCACAACACTGTGTAAGTTTAAGGTATACAATGTGATGATTCGACATACATCTGTATTGTGAAATACTGTCACGATGAAGTTAGTTAACACATTCATCACCTCACATGGTTACCATTTTGTGTGTGTGGTGGGGGGGTGGGTAAGAACATTTAAGATCTACTCTTACAGCAACTTGGGGACTATCGTTAACAATACTGTGTTGTGGGACGCCTGGGTGGCTCAGTCAGTTAAGCGTCTGCCTTCGGCTCGGGTCATGATCCCAGAGTCCTGGGATTGAGTCCCACATCGGGCTCCTTGCTAAGCAAGGAGCCTGCTTCTCCCTCTGCCTGCCTCTCTCTCTCTCTGATAAATAAATAAAATCTTTAAAAAAAAAAAACCATACTGTGTTGTATCCTTGAAAAGATAGTCTCCATCAAAAACTAATAATGTAATATATGGTGACTAACATAATAAAATAAAATTAAAAAAAAAAAGAAAAGATAGTCCCCAAGTATTTTTCAATGTAAGTAGGTCATATTACATTGGCAGTAATGTAATTCAGTGTATTTCTGGTAAAAATATATTTTCCTACAACTCAGAAATTCCTGTCCTGTGCCTTTTATCTCTCAGAAATTTTACCTCAAGAAGCTCATCCTCTGGCTGCAGGAGGTTCAGTGTATCAACAGGACCACCTGGAGCAACTGAAGAGATATAATGGTGCCCATCAAAGGAATCCACTTCCATGCCAAGCCTCAGAGTATGAATCGGCAGCAGCTGTAGCAAAACACAAAGCAACAACATCAGACCTGACAAGGGCATATCCAGCTGTTAATCCTCCATCAAGGATTATTTTGACATTAAAGTCCCACCTCTTGAATCAGATCATCAAGATCCCAATAGAAGACAATAATGGGAAAACTAGCCACCAATAAAATACGAATAATTTGCCTTCTTGCTCTCACTCCTCTTTTCCTTTCAGATTCCCTAGGGATGGAGAGACGGATGTACAAATTCTATTCTTCAATTCTAAGCATCAGGCATTCCAAACTTTCTATAGTTCCCAGTATGGATTCTGGGTTTCATTTTTCTGCAGGGCTTCCCATCTCCCAGAACATTCTAGTTCCTCCTTATTACCTAATTTCCACTCACACTTCAATACTAAGGCAGCGTCACTTCCAGGAAGTTCTTCCTGATATCTGAGTTAATGTGCCTCTGTTTGGGGTCCAAGACTACCTTGTATAGATCTCTATCACAGCTCATAACCTACTGTGTTTAGAATTTCTATTTTCTTGATTGTTCCCCCTGCTTAAGTGCAAAGTTTGTATCTTCTCTCTATAACCTCAGACCCCACAATAGTACCAGGCACTAAACATGGACTCATTAAATATTTTTTTGAACTAATCTGTGAAAAATGATGCTTCACCCAAGAACTCCTTTTCCGGGGCACCTGGGTGGCTCAGTCGTTAAGCATCTACCTTTGGCTCAGGTCATGATCCCAGGATCCTGATATTGAGCCCCGCAGAGGGCTCCCTGCTCAGTGGGAAGCCAGCTTCTCCCTCTCCCACTTCCCCTGCTTGTGTTCCCTCTCTCACTGTCTCTCTCTCTGTCAAATAAGTAAAATCTTTAAAAAAAAAAAAAAAAGAATTCCTTTTCCATCTCACCAACTTTAGTAAGAACAATTTCCAGTTGGGGGAGGGTGGCTATGTAATGAGGAAGGCAATCATTATTCCATCCTAGGACTGATGCTGTTGGCTTAGAAGGATTTATATGGGCTCAGGTATGAGTCAAGGGTTAAGAAATTCTAGCCCATGTCAAAGTAAAGAGATGAAACCTGCTGTTGCTGGCTGTAAAGGTCAAATGCACTCACCAAACTCTACTCCCTTGACTTTTAAAGATGGAGCTCATGATTTCTCATTGAGGCTATATAAACTCAAATATGGTAAATAGTACTAATCATGATTTATATTTCCTATATCAACAGTCTATTTATCTAAAAATACCAGGCCCACCTCTAACTATATATTTGGTAAGGAGAAAACCCTACACAGCATGGCAATGCATCCACAACATGGTTCTTTCCTTCATATTTCCTATTCCCTGTGACCCCTTGTCTCTGAGCTTGTCACCTCCCCTTAGTCATCTGCTCTGAATCCCCAGAGTTCTAAGGCTTCAGACACCATCTGGGGCTGATTTCCTTCCCACTATATACACACAGACAAATGTGAAGTGGCAAGCAGTCCAGCACACCAAGACCTCAATGACTTAAAAACAGGCATGAGGGATTTCTGGCCCTGGGCTAATTTTCTGAAAATTAAGTGCTCCTGACCACCAAGCACTTCAGGATCTACAATCATCTCTGGCAATAAGATGTTCTAATGCTCTAAATGGAAGGTTAGCATTGTTTTTATTGTTTCCTCTCGGTGATTTCTTTATTTCTCACTGTGGTCCCCTCATCCTCTTGCCGAGTCATTGTACCAAATCATGCGTATCAAACCAGAAGACAATCAGTTTTATTAATGTTAGTGGGTTTTATTTTTTTGTTTTTTGTTGTCTTTTCTTTAGTAGTAAAAGGTTAAATAAAAACTCTCAGAGAAATGTTTCTATAAAGAAGAACTAACCCATCCATGTCTGCCAACTCTCTCCCTTTATGAAGCAAACACTGGGGCAGAGTGGTCAGTATGTCCAACCATAGGTCATCCCCAGTGGTATGAAGACTGTTTGCAAGAACAGATTGCTCGATTTTCAGGAATTTTGCAAGTCAGCTGTTAAATGTAGCCATCACTAAAAAATTCTATATAGCTACAATTAAATAAATGGTATTAAAAATAAATCTAATAAGTATTCCAAATCCATCACTTCCTAATTATTTTTACCACACTTCATCTACCTTCTTTAAGGGACTACTATGTACAGTGGAAATACTACCTAAATACTCTACATGCTGCTGAAGGGGTGAACCAAAAGACAAATGAAATGGATGCTTTGTCGAGTTGCTAAATGAAGCTGGGCAAGGTAATTAAATAGCTCTGTTCCCACAGAGAAATCTGAAACGATGAAGTGCTATTGTGAATCGTTTCCCAAGTCAGTGTTCAGTGATGTCATTCAGGTAGCTTGAAATCTGCCATGGTGGGATTATTTACACCACAGCTATTGGTAAATACTACAAATTTGGATTGCTTTTTGTTTGATTTCTTTTGCTGTTTTGAGAGCTAGACATTTACAAGCATACCACCGATCTACAATCTAGTCTGGACATGATACCAGCATATATTTATAGGATATAAACTATGTGCAAGGATTTGCATTATTAGCTGGAATCATAAGGTGAATGAAAGAAATAGTCCTGACCCCCCACAGAACTAATATCAGTGTGAAAGACAGACAATAAATAAGCAAGAGGGCAAGCAGACATAAACAAGTAAGAAAACAATTCGCCAACAAGGGCACCTGGGGGGCTCAGTTAGTTAAGTGTCTGACTCTTGATTTCAGCTCAAGTCATGATCTCAGGGTCATGAGATTGAGCCCCAAGTCAGGCTCTTGCTTCTCAGGAGTCTGCTTGAGATTCTCTCCCTCTGCCCCTCCCCCTGCTCACATTCTCTCAATCTCTCTCTCTCAAATCAATCAGTCTTTAACAACAAAAACAAAACAATTCACGAACAAACAAGCAAAAACCAAGTAATTACTAACTGTGATAAATGCTATGAAGGAACTAATCAGGGTCAAGATACCACACACGACTGGTGGAGGTCATTTTGGAAAGTTGGTCAGGGTAGGTTTCCCACAGATGGGGACATGTGTGGTAAGAATTGCAGGGTAAGAACACATCAGTCCTACAAACAGCCTCCTAGGGGGCTGCCTGTGGAAGGTCAATGAAAGAGGTAATTGCCAAATTTTTGTTCGAGCAACTGAGTAGATGGTGATAACAATTTCTGCATAAAAGTGCCCAAATTAAAACAAAGACATTGCTATACATACAGACTGTTGCTACTTAGATAAAAATATGCCCCCATAAAAAATAAAAGGATTAAGGAGGGAACTGATCCAGTCTCCTCATTCATCCCCCCTTCCTAATCCTGACCTAGTCATGTGGCTGACCCTACTCCCCACCACATCCATGCAACTGCTGAAGTCAGGAACAGGCTGGAGCACAGAGCAGCAGCAGAGGGTCACCCATGGAATCCCTTGCCTTCCAGATACAGGGCTGTACCCTTGTAGGCGATTCTCCCAGATCTATAAACAGCACACACTTCCCAGAAACTTAAACCATGAACAAAACACACACGCTCCATCTTCAATCATGCTGAACAAATAAACCAGAAATGATGTTTACGAAATCTGTCAATCTGAAAGAGGCCTACCTAATATTAGTTCTGAATCTAAATCTGAGTACAGCTGGGTTTTTGAGATTTCATGTTACATTGCTGCAGGCTTCTCTGCGGGAGCGGGACTGTTTAATTACCTGTCCCAGCTGCATTTAGCAACTCAACAAATCAACCGTTTCATCTGTCTCTTTCAGTTGTCCATCCCTTCGGTATTCTGAGTTCTTAGAGAGCAGAAAGTGCTAAAATGACAGAAGTGGGTGCAACAGACAGATGATTGATGCCTTCACACACATCCCATGTTATGCTTTATTGATGCTTATTCAATGTGCTTTGCAAGGGGTCCTATTTAAATTTACAAAGTTAATGAGCGGCAGGGTTTTCATGATCCTGATGTGACAAGTAAAAGATAACAAGGAAATATATCCAAGGAAAAGTATGACCATTGTGTGATTTACTGTCAGTGCTAAAATGATGAAGATCAAATGAGACCAAGCAAGCCAGAGCCCTTCAACCTGTGAGTGGAAAGATCTGTCATGAAGCAAACCACAGTTCATTCATTTTGCTAAAAGCTCTACTTTTAGGACCCTAAAACAAGATATCAGAATGCTCAAGTGAGAATATAAATGATGTTGCTTCAGGGAAAAAAACCCTTCTGGAGAGGGACAGATATGTCAGCAGGATGGGGGAGGATGCTTCCAAAAAAGCTAAACTTGAAATAGGACAGAAAGAACCCCATGATTGGTTCTTGTAACACACACACACACACACACACACACACACACACACACACACACACGATGTTAAATGCCACTTATGTTTAAAAGTTAGAGGGAAAGAAGGACTAATTTTACCATAAATAAAAAACAAACTTTCCAAGAATGAAGTTACAACCTTTTAACAGTGAAACACAGCATAAGCTTCTCGCCCATTTAAAATTTTTAATTCTGAATATTCAAAAAATACACATTGTGTGCTCTCTTGTACAGAAATATAATGAAGGTTCTTTTTAGTGGCCTAAGACCAAGGTCAAGAGTCAATTCGCATTTATCATTTTGTTTTATCATAATTTTAACTATCACTGATGTTGCCTGCCTAGCCCACATGGTATTTGAGCTTTTGACACCTGATCTAACGCTTTGTACTTATGACTCTTGTTCTACCTTTGCTCTTGGTATTTCCTCCACCTGGAATATCCAGTTATTTTCCTGAACCCATTCTTCAGGGTATACTTCAAGCACCATCCTCCCAATAAACCTCCTTTCTCTTTCTTGAGGAAGTACCAACTCCTTCCTCAAGCAAATATAAGGCCTTTTAGCAATACCTGAACAGTAGAGTTCTCAGTGGAGCCAGGCAAGAAAAGAATCACAATTTCCTTTAGGAACCTCACCACAAACTATAGAATTGAATATTGGTCAGGAAGAACAAAATAGGGCATGTGTATTTTTTTTTTAAAGATTTTTCATTTATTCATTAGAGAGTGAGCAAGTGAGAGCAAGGATGAGGGGAGGGTTAGAGGGAGGGAGAGGAGCAGACTCCCCGCTGAGCAGGAAAGCCTGATGAGCCCCATCCCAGGAACCCGGGATCATGACCCAAGCAGAAGGCAGACACTTAACCAACTAAGCCACTCAGGCGCCCCAAAGACATGTGTATTTTGAAAAAGCTCCTGTTTCTGATAGACCACCTACCCTAGCTAAGCACCTCAGTTACTATAGTTACTTGATTCTGTGCCTTGTGCTCTCCACTCAACAAGAGACCAGCAAAGTGTAAAATCACACACTTGAGAATTCATTAACAGTAGTTCCCTCTGGGGAGGAGAATAAGGGAACTGGGATAGGAGAGAAACTTATTTTTTGTAGGACGTACTTCTGTAACTTTTTAATTTTAGATCTTGTCCATATATTATTTATTTAAAAAAAATGGCACACATCGCTTCTCGGCCTTTTGGCTAAGATCAAGTGTAAAAAAAATGGCACAGGTGTAGAAGCCAGATAACCCTTGATTTGTTTCCTAATTTTGCCACTTACTAACTGCCTATGATCTTGGGCAAGACACTTTACCTGCCTGACGCTCAGTTTCCACATATCACTACTGGAAAGAAGAAAACAGCTGCTGACCAAAAGGGTCACTGTGACAAATAAAGGAGAAACTGTATTTGAAGCAAAGAACCCATCCTGGTAATTGCGTGGTAACACCCACGGCAACTCTTGGGGGGTCCAGTACATCCCACTGCCTTAAAAATTAGATTTGCTTGTATCAAGTGAGGGGGAAATGCATGTTTGAATGCCCTTTGGTTCAGAGAATATAATTTAGGAAGGAAATAAAGTGAAATTCGTCAGCCTGTCTTGTCAAAACCAGAGAACAGGACATGTTATTTTTGTTTCCCACGCTGGGGATCTTCCTAATGCTCACTCTGAAGCACAATTGATGGCCAGCAGAAAGGTCACTGGAATGAGCTTAATGCTTCTCCCTCACAGTGCTGTGATTATCTTAATAGTAAACAGTTGCCAAGAGAGCCATCCCTAAAAGTGCAAGTCTCCCTAGATGCGGGGAAAACTGTTCTCATGTCATGATTAACGGCTTCCTAGAAGCAGTGAAAGCTAATGCTCAATCCACTGCAAATTGCTTTCACCTCCCTCTTTCCCCGCAACTTCATCTACCTCACAAGAAAACTTTCTCTAGGAACACTGGCCAGTGATATACGAAGGTGCTTCTTGAATCGTCATCCCCTTCAGAGCGGTGGCAATGGGGTAGTAAACTGGAGTGACCATCCGAAGACAGCTAGACCCTTAGGAACACCGGCTCTGGCCATGAAACATGGCTTTCCTAATCAGAAACCTGATGAGACAGAAGAAAAACCTAGAGCTTGACCTCAGATCTTGACACTGTTCCATTTAAACCTTCCACTAGTATTACCTGGGGCAACTGAAGCCCAGGCTTACCACCATGGATCTGGAAGCTCTTCAGCCCTGGGTCTTCCTCACCAGCCTCATTTAACATCCTAGTCTTCACTTAGTCGGACCCTAAAACTGAAACAAACAACTTCCATTCTCCCCACTGGCTGGCCCTATCTTCCCACAGAGCTTTTATACCTGCCCTTCACCAGTTTCCCAGCTCCAGACATCCTTATCCTTCAAGCCTGAGCTCCGAAAGGCTTTCTCTGGCTCTCTCTCCAAAATGCTCCCTCCTCCCCAGTTATGCTGTCACCATCCTGTTTAATCCTTTGCATCCCTCCTAACTATCTACAACTATTTATCAAGCTATTTTTCCACTTGCTTACTATCATGCCCTTGCCCAAGCCCAGAGTCTAGGCTCTATGAGAGCCAAGGCCTTTTCCATTTTGCTGCCCATCGTTGGTAGCAGTGTCTGGCACAGAGTAGGAACTCAGTAAATACTTCAGAGATGAATGAATGGGCTCTAAACAGCAACCTGCCCCTGTGACTATACAGCTGTAAAATTTGAGGTGAGTCATTGCACCTGTGCAAACTTTAGTATCCTGGTCTGTGAGGTTCTGCTAGAATAGAGGCTCATTTACATACTGTGTGTGGGGGGGGGGGATGGGAAGCTGCTGAGTTAAGAACTAAACTCCCAGTTATAAGAGGATTTTTAAAAACCATAACTCATCAATATAAAGAAATAATCTGTGGACATTTATAATTAAGAAACTATAGAAAAAAGTAAATATGTGTGATAATGTTATGTGGGAAAAGTGCACATCCCTTCTCTCTCACACATACATTACATAAAAGGATGGGCATACTAGTACTACACAACGCAGAGTACTAACCACTATACGATCACGGCTCATCCTAGTACTACAAATATGTCAACACATACAGGTAACAAATGTGAAAAGAGAATAGTGCAATTATGGACGACTCTTCCAGGGCAAAAAATTTTAAAGAAATAAATACCTTGGCACAACAATTTTCCATTAAATAAATGTTTTAAAATACCTTTTTTTTTTTTTTTTAAGCTATAGTCATCAAGACAGCATGGTACTAGCACAAAAACAGACACATAGATCAATGGAACAGAATAGAAAACCCAGAAATGGGTCCACAACTATATGGCCAGCTAATCTTCAACAAAGCCAGAAAGCATATCTAATGGAAAAAAGTCTCTTCAACAAATGGTGTTGGAAAACCTGGATAGCAACATGCAGAAAAATGAAACTGGACCATTTTGTGACAAAAAATAAATTCAAAACGCACAAAATAAATTCAAAATGGATGAAAGACCTAAATGTGAGACAAGAAACCATCAAAATCCTAGAGGAGAACACAGGCAGCAACCTCTTTGACCTAAGGCCATAGCAACTTCTTCACTAGACACATCACCAGAGGCAAGGGAAACAAAAGCAAAAATGAACTATTGGGACTTGAGCAATATAAAAATCTTCTGCACAGTGAAGGAAACAACAAAACTAAAAGGCAGCCTGTGGAATGGGAGAAGATATTTGCAAATGACCTATCTGATAAAGGGCTAGTATCCAAAATCTCTAAAGAACTTAACAAACCCAACACCCAAAACCCAAATAATCCAGTTAAGAAATGGGCAGAAGACATAAATTAGACATTTTTCCAAAGAAGACATCCAGATGGCCAACAGACACATGAAAAGATGTTCAACATCACTCGTCATCAGGAAAATATAAATCAAAACCACGATGAGATACCACCTCATACCGGTCAGAATGGCTAAAATTAACAACTCAGGAAACAACAGATGTTGGCAAGGATGCAGAGAAAGGAGAACCCTCTTACACTGTTGGTGGGAATGCAAACTCGTGCAGCCTCCCTGGAGAACAATATGGAGTTTCCTCAAAAAGTGAAAAATAGAACTACCCTATGATCCAGCAATTGCCCTACTGCGTAATAGTCCATTGTGTGTGTGTGTGTACACATATATATGTATACACACCAATATGTATACACACCACCTCTTTATCCATTCATCAGTCGATGGATATTTGGGCTTTTTCCGTACTTTGGTAATTGTTGATAATGCTGCTATAAATATCAGGGCGCATGTGCCCCTTTGAATCAGTATTTTTGTATCCTTTGGGTAAATACCCAGTAGGGCAATTGCTTATGCTAAGCAAAATAAGTCAGAGAAAGACAAACCTTATGATTTCACTCATGTGGAATTTAAGAAACAAAACAGATGAACATAAGGTAAGGGGAAAAAAAGAGAGGGAAGCAAACCATAAGAGACTCTTAATTATAGAGAACAAACAGAGGGTTGATGGGGTGGGGGCTAGCTGGGTGATGGATATTAGGGAGGGCACTTACAATGAGCACTGGGTGTTATATGTAAGTGATGAATCACCAAATTCTACACCTGAGACCAGTATTACACTACATGTTAACTAGAATTTAAATAAAAATAGTTTTTTTTAGAGGAAACTTTGCAAGTTTAGAGACTAAAAATGAAGCACACAACTGGGAAACAAAATCACCATTTATTGAACAAACGTTATATATTAGCACTATTAATTATGTATGTATTAGCTATATTAATTAAGGCATATATTATATTATTATATTTATACTTAATCTTCCAACATAAGTATTATTGTTCATATTCTACAGAAGAAAATTTAGGCTGTTTATTTCACTTCCTAAAATGTTTCCTCAGATGTCACCTTTTTAATGAGGTCTTCCCTGGTCAACCTATCTAAAATTGCAAACCCACCCTCTGTCCTGAATTCCTTATTTATCTGCCCTGCCTTAAATTCTGCATGACATGTATCACCTATACAATGTAACCTATTTTTTTTATCTCCCCTTATGAAAATATAAGCTCTGCAAGGCAGAGATTTTTTTTTCCTCTGTTCTCTTCTGAAACCGAAGCACCCAGTAGAGGACCTGACACAAAGTAGGTATCAATAAGTATTTGAAAAATGAATAATGAATGAATGAATGTACAGCTGATGCACTGGTGAGTTTCTATGAGTTAGTTCTGAAAGTCTGTTCAACTCAAAGCCTTTCCATGTGTTTATACCAGAGTTGTTGAGTGTGTTTGTGTGTGTGTATTGCATAGAAGTTTATCAGGAAAGAAATGAAGTAAGACAGACTGGTGACAAGGAACTAGGAAATGAAGGTGAGACAGAACATCTATCTGGAGAAAGACAATGCCATTCTTTAGGATGTGCACACAAAGTGTGGTTATTATCTTTTTTTTTTTAACTTCTCATAGTCTGATGATACAGGCTCTTACTGGCTTTGAACGTAGGAGGACCGACAACTAAAGCTGACTGCATGATGAGCTGAGTCTGAGCTAAGGTATGTTTCCCCCAAGGAGATCTCTTGAGTTCTAAAGCTATATGGACAATGAGGCTAAAAGCCAATTGGGAAAACTCTGAAAAACAAAGATTTCAGCAGCCCCAAAGTACTGAGGAGATAGAATTGGAATTCAGGTCCCAAGAAGAAGGGACCAGTATACATTCCTGAATCATGTAGAATACCTGAAAGGCTAGGTCTTAGGAGCAAGGAAAACCAGAGTCTGAACCTTTGTCTGTACCTCTGTCTCATCTCAGAGATAATCACCCACCCCCACCCTGCACATGCGCGTGCGCGCGCACGCACACACACACACGCACACGCACACACACACACACACACACACACACACACACACACACTCTCCTTATCGGAAACAAGAATGAGTCTCTGGCCAAAGATAACATCACCCAAAGCCTTTGTAGTTGCCCTACATAATGTTGGGCATTCAATTACATTATGGCGTGAGGAAAGAGACAACCAAATAACAAAAGAAAATAATCAAACAACAGAAACACACACAACGTTGATCCAGGTACTGAAATTAACCATTTAAAGTCCTTATAAGCTGTGATTAATATGTTCAAGAAATAGAGGAAAAGATGGCAAATACAGATTTTTTAAATTACAAATTCCACCAAAGAATATAATCGAGAAAGGAATAAAACAAATTCTAGAATAGAAAACTGTAACAAAAACTAAAATTAACTCAATAGATGGGCTTTAGCAGATTAGGCAATTTAGTAAACTGGAAGACAGATAAATAGAAAACATCCAGTATCTAAGAGTTTAGTGTATATTAAAAAACAGTTTTAGGGGACAGCATCATTGATTTTTATGAATGATAATAAAAATAGTAACATACTAATATGTACTTGCAACTCTTCTAGGCACAGTATATTTAATCCCTATAAAACCAATGAGGTAGGTAATATCCTATTAATATCTCCCTTTAACAGACAACAAAACTGAAACAGAGTGTAGATAATTTTGCAAGCTAGTGAATGGATAAGCCAGAATTTGAACTCAGGCAGTTTGACCCCAAAGTCCATGTAATCAGTAAACTGTACTGCAGTGATTAATAACGATTGAAATTTGGTGAAGTTATTTACATTTCTTACTATCCTCTTAAATTCCTCTCAGCATAGTTAGATGGAATTACTAATTAGTGACTGCTCTAATGATGATTTTGTAAGCAATTTAAAATTAATTACAAGTTGTGCCATGATGCTTTTATATGGCCCATCAGAGAAAAGCTTGGTCAGTTGGCCCCATAGGTATAGCAAGGTAGTGACTCAAAATGCAGGTTAGTATAGGAGGAAAGAAATACTCTCTACAGTATCAGCCTTGAAAATTCAAACCTATAAAATGACAGCCCATATAATATAAAATTATGGAAGAGAAATATTCAGCACAAATACTCAAAGAAATGGTAGAACTATCTAAAGAGAGAACTTCTTACAAAACCCACATGGGACACAAAGAACTCCTCTCAAATAGTGCATGTGATAGCAGAGTTTTAGCTGGACTGAACTCATATACCAATGTAGGATTAGAGTATAAATTCTGAAACTATTCTAATAAGAACATCTTTCTGTTCTCATCATTTGTTGAGAAAGCCACCAAGAAGGCTTCTCTTTGGCCAAATGCCCTTTTTGATTATCCAGAAGAAGAACTATAAAATTAATTTGTAGTGAGGAAAAAACTAAAAATGCTTGGGGAAACTGTTACCTTCACCTCCTGGCATTTTGCCATTAGAAATAAAGCTCTTGCTATAAAATGTTTTAAGTTCAAGAAAAAATGCCGCTTATAATGCACTTTTCTGTCTTTAGACATCTAGACCCGAAAGATTTTGTAAAGTCCATGTTTGTGGTCTTGATTTTTAAGAAACATTTTTAAAGTTCTGCTGATAATGTCTGCAAGGCTAACACACTCTGGACAATGTTACTCTGTGTACTACCTATAAGGTGGGCAAAGCATCAAAGCGGGGTTTTGGCTTCTGAAAGAGGCACAGGCACTCCATGTTCTTCCCAGGCATATCTAACCATCACCTTTCATAACAGTGAGAACCTACCACATTTCCAGAAAACATCTAAGACTAAATTTTGGAAACTTCGGTCACAGCACAAACTTAGGTTCTCTAACGAGAACTTAGAGAGAGTTCTTCAAACAACAGAAAACATTTAAAAAAAAATAATGCTTACCTTTGAATATTTCTGTAACTCGGCATCATCTGCAATCTGCGTATCCAAAGTAGCCACCTAAATTTGCAAGAAAAAAAGATCTCCAATATCTGTAAAAGCATAACTTTATTTCTTCTTAGGTTTTCTAAAAAAAATTCTGTAAACCCTATATACTGATAACACCATCTGATATGCATTATCATTTTTCCAGTATTTCTGAAATCCAGACGTATAATACATAATGTAAAATTTCAGAGATTTTTTGTTGTTGTTGTTACTGTTTTCTATAGCAATCTTCTCCCCTAAATTACTCAGCTGAACCAGAAGGGGATGGGCAAAACACATACAGTATTTTTAAAAATCCATGACCCCTAAAATTTTAATATAATCCTCTGTTGTAAGGAGTCCATACAAATTTTATCCTTTTAACAAAGCCAAGAGTATAATCATTTTTACTTTTAAATTCAGGCCTTAAAACAAAATTTGCCAGGTCAGTTAAGTGAGACAAGTTTGGAAAAACTGAAGCATCTGACTTTCCACAGCAAACTCCACCATTTCCCTGGGAGAAATAGCTGGAAAGGACACAAACAGAAAGACCTGGCCTGGTGAGAAGCTCATGGAATACTTAAAGCTCTTAATCCTGGCCTAGCCTCAGTGGCAGATATCCACAGAAGTGAATTCCTAGCAAGCAAAATACTTTACTGATGATTTGCATCTGTAAGTTGTAAATAAAGTATGGTGCAGCTGGAAGGAGGGGTAAGTTAAGCAATGATCTAACTAAAGCTTCT
This sequence comes from Eumetopias jubatus, assembly GCF_037043125.1. Lineage (NCBI taxonomy): Eukaryota > Metazoa > Chordata > Mammalia > Carnivora > Otariidae > Eumetopias > Eumetopias jubatus. Next base: position 56,873,104 of record NW_028274810.1, read on the forward strand.
AGAAGTACATTTCATATAAGTAGATTCTAGAAGAAAAATGAAATCAGAAACAGTGGAGTACATGAGTGCATGCATGCATTTACTTATCTTGCCTGGTTTCTCCTTTCTGCTCCTCATCCCTCAAAACAGCAAGAACCGTTAACGAATAAGTTGTCACTTTAAATTCCCAACTTCAAATTCTGTCTCCTCTCACCATTATGTTACGTTCTCACTCCTTCTAACACTCCTCACTCCTTAAGTTTGGAGGAGTAGTTATAAGGAAGATAAAATTTTAACCAAAAAGAGCCCATCACAAAACTGTCCCATTTATAAATACTGGGACGCCAAATTACTTTGAATATCAAACCACTAAGAATAGTAGAAAAAGTTATTTGCTAAGGTGATAGCCTAATAACAAACATTTGCACTCTATGAAGTAAGGAAGCAGCAGTTCATGAGGACCAAAAGAAAGTATAAAATTAGCAAGAATAGAGTTATGGAATGTTTTAACTCATCTTAACGACAATGGAAATTTTCTGACAGTAAGATAGTGGTGGTATGTTCTGAACTGAGAAAAAAAAAATCTCCAACCAGCCAACAAGTACTAATGATAAACATATGTAAGAAAACATGAATGACAATAGAAATGTAATAGAATATTTTATTACTAATTCATTTAGTGAACACTGTAGAAGCTTTTCTAAGCACAGCTTCCTGTTTTCACGTGGATTCATAGGGGGGAATGGAATCAATCCCTCACTCAATGAATCTAGTAACAGGTGAAAGGAAGTCTAATGGACCACTGGTGCTATAAACTTATACCTAACCTAAATTACTTCCTGTTCTCCCTAATACATTTGATAATCATTCTTTCATTTTTCTCATAAAACTGTTAATCAAGATTCTTTGTGAAACATAGGACTAATATCCACAGCCCTTTCAGTGTACAATAAAACAAACAGATCATAAAAGCAATCATAAAAAAAAGCCAGCAATTTTAAGCAGCTGATACAGGTTGTAAATTTAAAGGCAAATCTTCTAAGATTCTTCTGCCTACCGTTGACTTAATTGTTTTCAACATGAACCGAGTGTCTGCTAATTATAACTGAAACTTGTGCGCAGTCCTTAATTGTTCTTACAGCTTAAAATGCTGAAAGAGGTAAAAACATCAATTGATCCACTAGGGAAGAAAGGCAGGAGGAAAAATAAAGTCAAGCTGGCTAATCTCGGGCTCTCCCATTTCTTTAAGCTGCAATGTTAGGAGCTTGACCTGCAATGAGACATGAATTTTTTTTTATTACAATATTTTAACATACCATTACTTCATAATCCGGGCCCAAGAGGTTTTCCCATCTAGATTTCAGCTCATTTTCTGTAGAGTCTGGGACCTTTTCTGGATTAAAAAAAAAAAAAAAAATGAAGCTACTCTGAGCCAAAACTTTACTAAATTCCTCACTAATAGCACAGTTCCAGTAAGTAAAAGGGAAATGAATAAAAAGGAAAATGCATTAACTTGGGTCTACCAGGTAAAGGAAATCAGAGGTGACTTATAAGACTAACGTAAAATGTAAGGCCAGTTGTGACCAAATTATGAAGGGGCTTTTGTGAAGGACTATTTTAAAGGGAAGAGGAACATGATGAATTAGAAATGAAATTTGAAATATATGCACTTTATATGTAAACATCCTGCAGTTTACAAGTAAAATACATCTGGCTTTGCTTTACAATATGTTAAGACAAACAAGGATTGAATTTAAATGTTAATCACTTCAAAGTAATACCTTCCACTCACCCACAGAAAAAGTAAAAACTTATCAAGACATCTTTACAATCAACTGGGCATATCAACACAATCCGGTCAGACTTCTCATTTGGGCGGATATAAAACCAGGTCTGGTTTAATTCAACAAGGGAGATGCATGAGCTTTAACATACTAGAAACTCTGTGTACTTTGGTCTCATGTAGTTACTTGGTTATACCTTTGTGACTCTTGAGTAGAATATTGCTTTTGCTTAGTGTAAGATAACATTAAAGAACTAAGATTTTAAGTGCCCTGCGTGTCCTCCATTATGATCTTAGCCAGAAGCTCAGGACACAGTTCATAGTCTGAATAATGCCTAATAGGCAAAAGTTAAAGTACTAAAAATACAATTTCAACTTATATCCATAGCAGTAGCAGAAAATAAACAAACCTTCACTTTTTTTAAGTTAAAGAAAAACTCAATTTTGTCTTAAGATTAAACAAGTCACAGAACACTTACTCCAGCTGACATAACCATCTGTCTAAAATCGAACATAACTTGCAATATCAGCTCTTTCAGTCTTCAGCATGGACAGCTCATCTTGGATGCATATAATGCTTAATTACATAATGCAAATCATCAAGTAAAGGCTAACCTCAGAATTCAGAGCCTAAGACTAATAAACACTAAAGAGCTTAACTCACTAGATGTACAAAAGTATATTCAGGAAATAACTATCAACTGACATGCTAGGTCACACGTAAGGGATAACCAAAGATCTTATTAAAAGCAAAATATCATTCATGTGGGCTCTGCACCTTTTGCACTTCCGTAAGAAATTACGTTAAGAGTTCTACCATCTCTGTTAAATTTCCGTGCAGCAGTTTCTTATCTGGCAAGCTAATTTGCAATGTTTTGGTTGAATCGTAAGCTTAAAAACATGATATTTAAAGATGACATTTCATACACATGTATAAAATAATGATATCTCACCTATAATTCTTTTAACTCTTTCATCTTTCATTTGTATAATGAAAGTACAGACAGTCATGAGTTTTAAAGCAGAGCACAAAGCTAAGTACCAGAGGAAAAAGACTATTTTCACAGACAATAAATCCTGGGCGACACAAAGTGACTTAAAAAAATGAACAGGGTGATGATCTGAAACAATTATTCACATGGCAATGAAGGGGAGCAGAATATGCCACCCCAAAATATGCCATTTTAGCATGTAGAGTATTTTGACCTGAAGGCAATCAAGACCCAGCAGACTCAGGAAAAACTTTTATCTTTCCCTTAACTACCTAAAAGAATTTAGATAGAAGTCACAGATCTGTACTTCTGAAACAAATAATGCAATATATGTTAAGAAAAAAAAAAGAAGAAGATAGCAGGAGGGGAAGAATGAAGGGGGGGGAATCGGAGGGGGAGACGAACCATGAGAGACGATGGACTCTGAAAAACAAACTGAGGGTTCTGGAGGGGAGGGGGTGGGGGGATGGGTTAGCCTGGTGATGGGTATTAAAGAGGGCACGTTCTGTGTGGAGCACTGGGTGTTATGCAGAAACAATCATGGAACACTACATCAAAAACTAATGATGTAATGTAAGGTGATTAACATAATAAAAAAAGAATTTAGATAGAAGGCTTATACCAGAAAGAGTTATTACCAGAGGTAACTTTTTTCTCTGAAAGACCTATTGGCATGGCACAGCAAACTTTTAATTACCAAACATTTGCTTTTCTTACCATGCTGCGAATTACCCTCCTCATCTTTGAAGCCCCAGGCCTCTATCCTGTTCCTTATTTTAGAATGGTATATAAACCTCAATTGCCCAACTTACTCTTGGGCCTCATATTTTTATGGGGCTCCCATACTTATGAAATTTGTTCTTCTCCTATTAATCTGTTTTATGTCAATTTAATTATTAGACCAGTCAAAGAACCTAGAAGGGAAGAAGGGAAAGTTTTTCTGCCCTACAGCAAAAAAGACAGCTAACTTCTTAACCTAACTTCTTTGGTCTTACCGTCAAGCTGAAATTATATATATTCATGAAGGAAAAAAATGCAATGAGATTGGTCCAAAAAAAGCAGATAAAAGTGTCTGAAAATATTTCTAACTTCAGAATGTATTTGATTTTCATGCAATAGTTCCATGAAAATCTATCTGGGTTCACTTGAACATAAATAGCAAAGATCTAACTTAATCCACTTGGGTCAAAAAGAATAAGGTAAATTTCCAAATTATAGGAAATTTTTTAACTTGCATGAGGGGTTACTCCTTCCCTGAGGTCATCCTTTCCTGAGACAAGACAATCAAAGCCAAAACTTCTCTGCAAGAGGATGGTGTTAAGTATCCCATTTCATTCAACTGTCAAGGCTTTCCAGAGCACCCCTGTGCAGGGACTCGAGTGAGACTGCTGTTCAAAACGCTTCCAGAACAGAGTCAACTATGTAGCCAAGGTATCAGAGTACAAAGTAATAGGACAAAGTTGCACATAAATTAAAAAGATTAAAATATAAATATATAGCAATCTGGCAATTTGATATAACATGTAAATATGTATACATTATGAATTATTACGGTAAAAGGAAACACTGCTGTATGTATAGATAGCTAGATATCTACAGCTATATCAATGATAATACATGTTAATATATGCACTAATTAAAAATGCTGACAAGATTAAAAAATAGTTAACACATACTAACAAAAGTGCATGCAAGGGCGCCTGGGTGGCTCAGTTGGTTAAGCGACTGCCTTCGGCTCAGGTCATGATCCCAGAGTCCTGGGATCGAGTCCCACATCGGGCTCCTGGCTCAGCGGGGAGTCGACTTCTCCCTCCGACCCTCTCCCCTCTCATGCTCTCTCTCTCTCAAATAAATAAATAAATAAAATCTTAAAAAAAAAGTGCATGCAAAATTAAACAAAGATTAAACAATAACATGCTTGGTCCCCAACTGCCACAAGTGTTAAGATGTTGATATTAAGAATATCCGATTTTGGGGATGCCTGGGTGGCTCAGTCAGTTAAGCATCTGCTTTCGGCTCAGCTTATGGTCCCAGGATCCTAGGATAGAGTCCCGAGTTGGGCTCCTTGCTTAGTGGGGAGCCTGCTTCTCCCTCTGCCTGCTTCTCCCTCTGCCTGCAGCTCACTCTGCTTGTGTGTTTGCTCTCTCTCAAATGAATAGTCTTAAAAAAAAAAAAAAAGAGTATGTTATTTTGGGGGCACCTGGGTGGCTCAGTCAGTTAAGCATCTGCCAGGTCCTGGGATCAAGTCCCATGTCCCCTCCCTGCTCAGCAGGGAGTCTGCTTCCTCTCCCTCTGGCCCTGCCCCCGCTCATGTGCTCGCTTGCTCTCTCTCTCAAATAAATAAATCTTAAAAAAAAAAAAATCCTAATTTGTATCTTTCAAAATGCGTCTAAAATTTCTCACGTTATATTAACTATAAAGAGAGAAAACAGTTAACAAATGAGAAAGTCATGCTTTGTGCCTACCTAATTTTTCTAAGGCTTGTATGTTGTCATTTTTCAGAATATCCATTCTTTCTTCAGTTTCCTCATCCCCTCCATCCAAATCAGTTTCAGTTTCCACAGCTCCAGTTAGGTAGCGGGCTGGTGTTTCCGATGGTTCTACGGCAGTTCCTAAAATAAGAATTGCTAACTTGAATCACTAGCAGCTGAAGACCATATTTAAGTGAGCTTATTCCAGTCCTGTTCACAACCTCATGACAAACACCTCAGGTAACTTACATATATGATTCCTTTATTGAAAAGGATAAGGAACCAGGCAATGGGAAGGTAAGATCAAGGTAAAGCTGTTGACAAAGCAGAAGTAGATACTTTTCCAAATAGCCTTGGAAAAGAAAAAGAACACTTAAGTCTTATACTCTTGTGGTTGTGGTGGGTAAGGAGCAAGATATGCAGAATAAGCCCATTCCAGTGCCCTGGGCTCTCCTAGGTTCTGGCATGACTTCATCACGAGTTTAAAAAAAAATAACTCTAGGAATTGGAAGGGACTTGGAGAGAATTCCGCTGGTTGCAGTGGTTCCTCCCATCGCTAAAGTGAGCTAAGTAAAGAGTTTAATCTCAAGCATGCAAGTCACTATGTATCTCTTAAAACACAAGAAAGGTTGAACAAGAGTCATTTTAGGTCATTTTTAAATGATCACACATGACGTATAAAGTATTCTTAACAAAAATATTTAACCTGGATCTAAGACTTTCTATCTAGCTTCTCACAGGAAACATAGTGGATAGAGGAACAAGTTGAATTATACCACAAGGACAATTAAATTCAGAATGTAGTATTCTAGTGACAAATGGACAAATCCCTTTACAATAAGTCTGTGCCACAGAGGCAGGGATGGGGGATTCTTCTAGATTAAGAAACCAAAGAAACATAATGCAGACAGTAAGTCCAATCTGTGATTGAATCTTAATTTTATGAGGTTTTTCCTTCAGAGAGGGGGAAGAGGGAAAAGAAGCTACAAAAGACATTTGGGGCCAATGTGTTAAGTATTTGATATTAGGGAATTACAATTAATTTTCTTTGGTGTGATATTATTATATAATATCTTTATTTTTAGAAACTACAGATTGAAGTATGTAGGATTAAAGTGCCATGATGTCTACTGTTCACTCTTAAATGATTAAGGAAAAAAGATAAATAGATGAAACAAATATGGCAAAACATTAACTGCTGAATCTAAATGGTAGTTTGTGGGTATTTGTTATATTATTTTTTTATTTTTCTGTATGTTTAAATATTTTTATAATACTGTTGACCCATGAACAATTTGGGGATCAGGGGCACTTCCCTTCCCCATGCAATTGAAACCCACATAAAACTTTTGACTCCCCCCCTCCAAATTTAACTACTAATAGCATACTGTTGAGCAGAAGCTGTTGATAGCATAGTCAATTAACATATTTTGTATATTATGTGTATTATATACTGTATTCTTACAATAAAGCTAGAGAAAAGAAAATTTTATTAAGAAAATCATAAGAAAATACATTTACAAAAATACAGTACTGTAATGGAGAAAAATCCATGTATAAGTGGACCTACACAGTTCAAACCTGTGCTATCAAGGGTCAATTTTTATAACCAGTTAAAAGTTCCCATGATCTTGGGGCGCATGGGTGGCTCAGTTGGTTGTGTCTGACTTTTGATTTCCACTTGGGTCATGATCTTGGAGTCCTGGGATGGAGTCCCATGTGGGGCTCCGCTCAGCAGGGAGTCTGCTTCTCTCCCTCTCTCTCTCTGCCCCTCCCCCCACTAGGCACTCATGCTCTCACACTCTCTCTCAAATAAAAATACTGTAAAAAAATTTTTTTTAAGTTCCTATGATCTTAACATGATATTTTTAACCACGCATAAAATTTCTTAGATCATTAATCCATTGATACAGACGAAAAGCACAGCCTAGTACTAGCCAAAGTAACGTGGCCAGAAGCTGCTAGTGTCCCTGGGGAAAATAGTTACATACCAGAGTTTATAGTACAGAGCAGTACATGATGTAATTGAATGCTACAAGTAGTATCCAAACTGGTACACAAATAAGATGTACAAGGTATACAAACAGGAGTTTAGAGGCCAAAAAGACAGATTTAGAATGGTAGAGGAAGGTATTGCCCAAGAGCTAGAAGTCGCGAGGTTTGCTGCAATAAAACAGACAAATGCTGGCTGTGGACGGCACACGAAAATGTTGTTACATGGGGCAGGAAACCAAGGCATCACCATTCCCCTACATTAGAGTGGCTGCACATCAAACAGGTGATTGCTGCAAGGTATGATAAATGCTAGAGTAGAGCACTCTTCCAAGAGTGCTAGTAAAACCCACACGAAGGACCTCTCAACCACGGAAGAAATGCAAATTTAGAGTCAAAATTTATCCCAACATAAATTTAAAATGTAGGCATGTGCAGGGAAGAATTGCTAATTCGCAGATGACATACTTTATTTGATACAGTAGACTGAAGCCAAGGGCTCTATCAGAGCTATTAAAAACCATTATGTTGATATAAATATTTATGTAAACCTTTTAAGGTCAGTATAGCATTTGTACAATCTGTACTATTTAGGTGATTTTTAATTTCATACATACGATGCAGTTGAAAGGGCATCTGTCTTTCAGCAGCAAAATTTCCACTATCACCTAAAATTTAAAAAGTTCCGATTTAAGTATAAATCAGTATCAACCGAAAGCAAGGCTTCCAATAAAATCTTTAAAAAAAAAAAAAAAGCAAGGCTTCCAGGCTTATTATATTCTTCAAAAGAGAGGGGGAAAAATGTATTCCTCGTCTGACAAATTCTAAAGGAATTATTCTTACTTACTAGTTCTCTAACTAGTAATTCATTTTACATTGAATTTGTTTTTCAGGATTGTCAATTCTGTTGATCTACACATTAATAACTTGGTAGTTAAAAAACTGGGATACATATAATTATGTATTTGTTCTATAATGAAATTTGCTATTCTTTAATCAAAATAACAAGTATTTCACAAATAAAAATATCCTTAATAGAAATCCAGGTTTTATTTTTCCCCTCTGTATTTCAAAGAGTAAATCAGGAGACATTAGAATCAAATATATTGTTAGAAGTCATAAGAAATCTGAAATGTGCAAAATGTCAAAGCAGTAGACAAATGAGAGCCCCTAGAACAAAAGGTGTCAAAGCTTTATTATTCAAATATAAGTAATAAATGAAATTTAGAAGCTTTTTGGAAAAATGATTTCCATCTCCATTTAGAATAGCTCTCAGAGTTAATGCATGTGAGGGTTCATGTTCTAACATTTGGACTGGCACATCAAAATAGGCAAAGGAAACTTCTTCAATGCACAAATGAGCGGATTCATTTCTCCATCACTGCATTATAAAAGATGGGCAGTTTTTCCTTCCCAGACTCACAGAACAACTTCCATAAGTAAGCTATTCTTCCAAGCCCAGACTATGGGGTGGGGAGAGGGATAGTGGCATTAACTACCTGTGTCGTATTGCATGGAGCACTGGGAGCTATATGCAAACAAGGAATCATGGAACACTACATCAAAAACTAATGATGTACTGTATGGTGACTAACATAATACATTAAAATAAATAAAATAAAATAAAAAAATAAAAACTACCTGTGTCTGAAGGCCATTCGAGTGGAGAAGCAGATGAAGATGTCTTCCTTCGAACTAGGGTTAGGTGTACCACTTGCCCTGCATTTCGTAATACTTCAACAACATCCTGGTTGGCAAAACCCTGAATATTCACACCATCGACCTAAAATATTAGGAGACCCATTACACAGAGGTTTCAAGTTAGCTGCTATTTTCAATTCTGACAAGGCAGAATAAAATTAGGCCTCTACCCCTGCAAATCACAAGGCATTTCCTAAGCCAAGAGTCATGAAAGATGCTTCCTTAGATGGACCTGAAGGACAAAGATTCAAATGACACCAATAAACATTTGCGTCTATGTAAATCACTAAATTAAATGTGTGTGTCTATCCAGATATGTGTGTTTATGCTTCAAAAATATTATTCAAATAAACTTTAATATTTAACCAATTTCTACTAAATGGAGAAAGACCAGCCTGAATGGACAAAAGGTAATTACTATATTCTCTGATCTATAAAATATCTCAAATTTGTATGTACTCAAAATTACTGTTAGTAGAAACATTAAAAAGACCTGGTTAATAACTTACTAAAGTGTATATAAAATGAGTGAGTTTAAAGAACATAGAGGTGCTTGGAAGTCTTTTTTTTAGGAGAATGCTAGAATATCTTTCCCGTGTGTGTGTGTGTGTGTGTGTGTGTGTGTGTGTGTATGTGTGTATTTTCCCTACCATTATGGTTAGTGACTCCTTTCTTCACACACAGTAAAAAAAAACAAAAGCAAACACAAAAAACAAACTTAGGACCCTGAGAGCCAAATCAATGAGATTTCACTGAACTTAATTTTTTAAAAACATTATGAGATTATATAAAGCCATAATCCTCTCATACACACTATAATCAAGATAACTTCTTTTCCCCAACTTGATTCAATTCTAAAACAAAGGGCAGTTACTTACAGCAACTATTTTGTCATTCACTTGAATTTGGCCGTTGTGGTAAGCAGCACTGCCAGGTATTATACTTTTCACATAAATCCCTGAAGCCTCCCCTGAGGTGCACAAAAACATATGGAAAAAGGAAGAAAAGCTCTAATTAGACCTTGATTGCAAAATTCATATCAAGAGGTTAATTAGCTAGAGGGGCTGACTTGAGGCTTGATAAATACTATTTTGAACACAAGCAGAGAAATTGATGGGTTATTTCAAACTGTCACCACCACAAGTGACCCGAATTTGAAATGATGTGACTGATGACTATTTCTGGAAAAGTAATCAGTAATGGAAGCTGGATGAAACACTCTCTACTATCAGCTGGAATTCAGGAGAACCCAGGCAGTCTCACCCTCTTCTTTTGGGCTGTCCCCCTTCTTCCTGCTGCTTTGGAGACTTCTCACTTTTCACCAGCACTAACACAAGAGTCTCCTACCTGGTCTTCCCGCCCACATTTAGTTCACTGCTCATGTTAGCTTCCCAGACACAGAAAAGTACACACAGTGTTTAAAAAAAAAAAAAAAGAATTTCAGCAATATTAAATAATCTTCACATTATAAAATATTTAAATACAAACAAATGGCTAAATAAAAATTACAACTATATAAAAAGTATACATGCCTATGGGCAAAGACTTAGAAGAGAAACTAGAAAATGAAAAACTGTAACTCTGGATGATTTTATATTTTTATTCTTTCATTTCAAATGAACTTAAAATATTGCCCGTAGAAGAAAAATAAACATCAATGAATTCTATTGCCTACATAATAAAACGTAAATTTCACAGAATCATATTCAAGGACTTCCATTATCTGCCCAAAACTTTTTTTTTTAACTTATCTTCCAACTGCCACCCCACCAAGACAAAGTCCACACACGCAGGACTCTTGATATTTCACCAAAATATTAAGTACTGTCATGATATTATCCCCTTTATTTTTTCTTCCTATAAACCTTATCCCTTCTACCAAAATCCTTTTTCAAGCCTACCACAAGTGGCTCTCTGTGAATTCTTTATTTCGTTCTGTCAAATGTAATCTTTCATCTGCCATATGATAGTTTGCTTATAGCTCTAAGACACATATTTCATTTACCCTTAAACAATTGAGAGTTATTTACATTTTTTCTGACTAGACTTTTCTTATATTCATTTTTCTATCCTTTCAGAACTAAGCAAAGTAACCCCCTCAAACATCCAATGAATAGAATAAAACAAAAATTACTCTGAAAGACTACATGTCAAATAGCATACTGAGTTTTTAAATGCTCTAGTTTTTGGATTCACCATTGCCCACCTCCAAGTCCCCAAAACTTCTTTTGAGAGTAAAGAAGTAAAATGACTCTCTTCTTTATTCAGTAACATAAACATCAAATTTTCTCAATTTTCTATTGGTTATTCATTTCCATTTTACTTGGTGTGTATATTATACTGTTAGGTTTACAAGAACACTCCAAAAACTTAATATAATAAAGGTTCATAAGCCACAAGTTTATGAACTAAGCCATGATTTCTCTAACGTGACAGCATATTAAGAGCTATTCAATATAGTTTTTTTCCCCAACATTATTATACAATCCATACTTAGCTCTTTTGGAATTCATTCAAATTCTGAACCTAATAAAGGTAGTACTTAGAAAAATCTAAAGGTTTAAAAACAGTTATTTCATTAGGCTAAAATAGCACAAGGTGGTCTGACATGAATTTCATTCAGGACTTTGAATACATTAGCACTCTTAATCTTTCCACCTGCTGTAAGTATGCAAAATAAGAATTAAAAAAAATTAACTTTCTAATCTTGCTATTTTTTAAAAAAACAGAACATTTCATAACTCTGAATTCATGTTACTAGCAAATATTTATCAAAAGGTTTCTTTTTCCTTACTCTAATGATTGTCTTGTAATAATAGATTAACTCTTACAATAAAAGTTACCAAAGCTTTGCATATAGGAGTTGAGGGAGTGTTACTCAGAGATACTTGGGCCATGTATGTATTCTTACAACAGAATCCCTTTATTTGACAGGAAAATAATTCTAATTAAAGAATTTGTTTTATATTTTTTTAGTAATTATAGTAATACTTTTTGACATTCATAGTATGAAATATATACAGTAATCCTTTTATATTATCACATCTAAAACATCATAATATGTAACAGTCACAATATTTAAAATATATCTTAGAAAAAAAGAAAAACAATTCAAATGTTATACATTGAGTTAGACAATTAAATCCTTTTGTTAATGACAATCAAGTCAGCTATAAAACTACTGAGATAAAACCAATTCTCTAATCACTGAAAAGTAACTGGCTGCCACTATAGATACATGGTTTTATTGTTCAGTATTGAAATTAAAATTTGCAGATATTTAATTTTACTATCTAGAAACCTTAACATCCTTTACAATTATTTCCAAATATAAAATAGAAATGATTCATTTACCCGTATGAGCAGTTCCAATATAGCCAACAATTCTAATCCCAAGACTCTGTCCTTCTTTTTTAATGAGTTCAACATCGTAAGTTTCAAAAAGTGAACTGTCCTAAAAGGAAAAAACAATTTTAATTATACATAATATTTAGTTCCATAACTGAGTGTAGTCAATTTGTGCATGGTTTGTCAAGTATTTTTTTAGAACCTGTGGCAGAATCTTAAGATGGTCCCCATGACTTTTGATTCCAGGTGCTATTCCTGTGTTTATGTTCCATTATGTGGCAAAGGCGAGATTATCCAGGTGCATCTAATCTAATTGGGGGCCTTTCAAAAGCAGTTTTCTGGCTGGCAGCAGCAAAGAAGCGAAATTGAAGCATAAAGCCTGGACTTGTGGGTTGAAAATGAGGAGGTCCTGTGAGAAGTTATACAAGGCACCTGGAGTTGCTGAGAGAGGTCCTCAGCTGACAGCCAGCAAAGGAAAGAGACTTCAGTCCTACAACTGCAAGGAACTGTATTCTGTGGACAACTCAAATGAGCTGTCCAGATAATGAGCATCCAGATAAGAGTCCAGACAGCGCTTAATTTTGGCCATGCAGGAATCTAAGCAGAGAGCCCAGCCAAGCCCACCCAGACTTCTGACCTACACAACTGTGAACTAACAAAGCCTGTTGTTTTAAGCCACTAAGTTTGTGATTTTTTTTTTTTTGAGAGAGAGAAAGAGAGAGCATGCGTGAGAAATGGGGCCTGATCCATGACCCTGAGATCATGACCAGAACCAAAATCAAAAGTCAGACGCTTAACCAACTGAGCCACCCAGGCGCCCCTGTGATAATTTGTTACACAACAACAGAAAACTAATCCAGCCACTTAGAAAAAACTCAGGATAAGTTTTTATCTTAAAAACAAAACAAAACAAACAAGAAAACCCCAAAAACAACAAAAAACAACCAAATATAAAGAAATATTGAGAAACAAATGGTTTAAGAATTATTGTGAATAATAATTATTGGGAGCAAAAAATATCAAACTAAAACTTACTTTCATTACTTGCCTTCTATTTTTAAGATTCTATTTATTTATTTGACAGCGAGAGAGGAAACACAAGCAGGGGGAGAGGGAGAGGGAGAAGAAGGCTTCCCGCCGAGTAGGGAGCCCGATGCGGGGCCCAATCCCAGGACCCAGGGACCACGACCTGAGCCGAAGGCAGACGCTTAACGACTGAGCCACCCAGGAGCCCCTAAAATACTTCTTTAAAAAGATTACGTGTCTAAAAACAGGATTCGATTCAAAACACTAACATTAGAAAGGAAACAGCTGATTGCATCAAATTCTTACTTATCACACAGCTACATTGGTCCCCACTGCTGAATTGAAGGCTCCAGAGAGCTAGAGTAAGGGAGGCGAAGAGAGTGGCTGTAACCAGTTTGGAGAGGAAAACAAAAATGATGTTAGCATCTCAGACAGAAAGCTTCTCCTCATAAGGTGCCAAGTAGGGAGAGGCAAACAACGTTCTAGAATCGGCCCCCGAATGCACATGAATGATGGTCTTCCACCTCTTCCTGCCAAAGTCACTTCTTTCTTCTTCCCCCTGCCCCTCCTTTTAAAAGCTATTTCTTTCCTTTTGGTTTATTACCCTTTGCTTCAGAGCCTGTGAGATGGCTGGAAAGATCTTGGAACGGACCAGAAAGATCGGAATTCAAATCCCAGCTTTGCAACTGACGCACTATTATGACTTTTTTTTTTTTTTTTTTTTTTAAGATCAAAACCTGAGCTGAGATCAAGAGTCGGATGCCTAGGTGCGCCTGGGTGGCTCGGTTGCGCATCTGCCTTTGGCTCAGATCATGATCCCGGGGTCCTGGGGTTGAGCCCCATGTCGGGCTCCCTGCTCAGTGGACAGCCTGCCTCTCTCTCTCCCTCTACTGCTCCCCCTGCTTGTATGCTCTCGCTCTCTCTCTGTAAAATAGATAAATAAAATCTAAAAAAAAAAAAAAAAAGAGTCAGATGCCTAACTGACTAAGCCATCAGGTATCCCTCACTATATGACTTTTAAATGAGTAATTTGGATTTGAGTTCCTTCATCTAATATGATCTTATCTTGATGAAAGGATAAGGCCTATCTTGCAGAATTCCTGTGAGGATTTCAGATGACCTTGACAATTCTAGGTGTTTGATAATAGCAATGATTATTGTTATATCATTATAATGATTATAATAGATAATATCTATTTCCTTTGTTCATTCTGTTCCTATCTAATTTATACATTGACCAGTATTTAGTTTCCCCTCCAACACGTGAATGTCTCCTCACCACTCCAATGAAATAGAAATGGCAAGTATTGGGGTGCCTGGCTGGCTCGATCGGTAGAGCATGCGACTCTTGATCTTGGGGTCATGAGTTTAAACCCCACACTGGTCATAGAACTTACTTTAAAATAAATTTTTAAAAAGCCCTTATTTAAAAAAAAAAGAAATGGCAAATATTATTTTCCAATTTACAGATGAGTAGCTTTAGTGCAGGGAGGTTGGATGACTTAAGGCTGAGAAACAGCAAAAAAGGAAATCAAATTTGTCTAATGTCTCTAAACTGGGTTCTCTGCTTCATTGGTGAGCACTGAGGCACTACTCCCACCCATGTGGCACTTTGAGTCAAAGGCCCTTCTAATCTTGCAGGGTCTCACACCCAGTATTTAAGGTGAAAGAATGGTTTGCATACTCACAGCACTAGGGCTCCTGTGAGCTACAGCAGGCAGGGCAACAGGTAAGGCTGCAGGGGTGGGAGGGGTTACAGAAATTGCACCAACTGGGTCTCTTGCAACAAGCATCCGGACTGAGTTTCCACAGTTCCTTAGCACTTGTGCAACTTGCTCACTGGTCATTCCCTGCACATCTGTGCCACCAATCTTCAAGATGTGGTCCCCTGTCTGGAGTCTTCCATCCTTTAGTTGAAGAACAAAACAAAATTATTCCAAGAAATCAATGATCTAACTGCACTGGCTAATAACCAGTTCATCGGACTTTCAATTCTGGTACAATGGGTGACAGAGAATACAATATGCTAAAAAAAACAACAGTTTTAATGAATGCTGAACTGGCAACAGAGAAAAGGAAATCTTTGCCAAAAAAAAAAAAAAGATGGGGTAGAGAATGTGTTCAAAAGGAGAAGAGTAACTAGAATTCTAAAATGGGTTATTTGCTTGAGGGCATCACTTCATGCCTATTGGCCTAGAGCCAAAGTATTCATGGCCACAAAGGTAAGGAAGAGATCAGAAAACCCTGGGCCTCAAGAAGGGAAGTAGGTTGGATCTGAGACCTCCGGCATCAAGCTAGGTGGCATCAAGCTAGGAACTCTGAAGGCCAACACACTCAGTGGCACATTAAAGGATCAGCAAGATGTCAGTGTGGCTGGAAGAGGGTGAGCAAAGAGAAGAGTATTCAGGAGATGGGAGCATTAACTGGAGGTCAGCAGTGCAGAGTCAGTGGGAAGGGAAGTCACTGAAGGGTTCTGAACAGAGAAAGGACACTATTGGACTTACTTTCACCAAGATCCCTCAAGCTTCTGTCCTGAAGAGAGACTACAGGACAGAAAGCAACAGAAGCAGAAATACCAGTCTGGAAGCTAAAACAACCTAGAAAGAGATGGCACTAGCCTGTGGACTAGGTTAGCAGTTGTGAGGAGGAGACTCCAGATGTCTTCTTAATGAACTCTCAACAGGCTCTACTGATAGCTTCTACACGAGGGGTGAAGGGGAAAAAGACTCAAAACTCCCAAGTTTTTAGGCTAAGCAACTGGGTAGACAGCGCTATTAATTGAGAGAAAGTGGCCTACAGAGGAATGGATGGGTGGGAGTAGAAATCAGGAGTTCAGTTTTAGAGATATCCAGTCTGAGATCCTATTAGACATGCAAGTGGAGATGTCAAATATGCAGCTGGATATACAGATGTGGAGTTCAGGAGAGAAGTCCAGACCACATATTTAAATTTAGGAGTCATTAGCATATATAATGTATTTAAAGTCAGGATTCTGGGAGAATTTAGAGAAAGGATACATAATGTTCCATTTTTAAGCTGGGGATATCTCCATGGGTAGTTATTACTATTGTTGTTATTTAAAATGTTTTATTTCTTAAACTAAGTGATACATACATTGGTGATTGTTGTCATTATTTAAAATGTGCACAGCCATTATACATACTTTTTTAGATACTTTTAAATGTGTGTATTTCATACCCAGAAAAGTTTAAAACACAATATATCAAAAAGTACATCAGTTCAAAATGTTTAGCATTTCTATTCTACCTCCATTTGTCAAATTCTTGAAACAGTGGCTCCATCTACATTTTGTTTCATCAGAAATTTTGAATTCTCTTTACTTACCTTTACTATATTAAAGTTACCAAGATGTAAACATAGCTGGCTACAAAAAATTATACCTGCCTAGCACTTTATAGGTCTAAAATCACTTTTTATATATCATCTCATTTAGAGAGGGACAACTTTAAAATGAGCAAATGGGATTCAGAAAGGTTGACTGACTTGACCAAGGTTGCAAAGCTACTGAAGAACAGTTCTCATTTAGTCCTTTGTCTTACACTTTGATACCTCCAGAATGACAGTAGTAGACAATAAATTTACTGTTTTCCTATTCTCCAAGAAACTGCCTATTACCATCAAAATGCTTAAATAAAATGAAGAGGAAAAGTAGGTATTTTGCAACTGGGAGAGAAGGACAGCCTGAGAATAGAGCAAGGACCATCGGGCTTGTACAGTGCTAGGCTTCCAATTCCTGGCTCCAGGAGGCACCATCAATAAGGCATAGATGAAATTCAGAAGAAAAAAAGTAAAAAATAAAAAATAAACATAAATATAAAGGCTTAAGACTAAAAAGTCTATTCTCCATCCTTCCTTTTCCTCAATTTTGCAGGAACCTGAATAAAGGTAGGTATTAGATCCAAATACTGAGTAAAAAGCTATGGGCTTTGTTGTGAGGCCTGTAGAAGGCCCTAGAAGCTAGTGGAGGGGGAGAAGAAGAGGAAAACAAATGCAATTCAATTCAGAAACATTTGCAAAGACTCAGAGAAAAGACAGATGAAAGAGGAAATAAGAATTAGTGGATTTCTACTTTAAGCAATGGTAATTTGATATTATATCAATGCAACAACCTAAAATAAAACAAGTAACTCCTCAAGAGAGTCAGTGGTCATGATGAAAAACACTGGTGAAGCGGCCTCTGTAAATCAAACCATCCTTGGCCTGACCAAAGAATAAAGAATATGTCAA
The DNA here is from genome assembly GCF_037043125.1 of Eumetopias jubatus. Taxonomy (NCBI): domain Eukaryota; kingdom Metazoa; phylum Chordata; class Mammalia; order Carnivora; family Otariidae; genus Eumetopias; species Eumetopias jubatus. Next base: position 56,890,644 of record NW_028274810.1, read on the forward strand.
GTAAGTGAACTTGGCTTGGCCAAAGAATGCCACTTCACCATTAAGTCCATATTTAGTCACCTCTAGGCACTATTTCTTTTCCTATTTTACCTTAATTCAATTTAAAATGATGTAGATAATATGCATCTGTCACTGAAAGTCAAACATTTTCTTCTTCCAGAAAAACAGGTGTTCTGAGGAATTCATAAGTGCGAACACAGTCATTAGATTGATAGGAAAGACACCAAAATGGCAGCTACCTTGTTTAGGTCCAGCAGCCCCAAACACTGCATTTTACTGATATTTTTTTGATCGACATTCTCCTTCCATAACCTGTCTACTGTGCAAGGAAATTAAAAGGCATAGAGCTCCTTTAGTTCTTTAACACAAATCATAAATCAATGACAGCCAATAAACAGCTAGGCCAAGATGCAAAGATATAGCATGCTAATCAAACATTCAAATATAAAGGTTTATTAACCCATAGGTTCTTTCAAAAGAGAAAAATAATTAGGCATATAGCCTAAGATAGTATGGAAGGCACAAAAAAACAGCTGATGTAATAGAGTACCCCACATTACAATGAAAAGACTAAAAGTATCATTTATTCACCTTTTAAAAAAAAAAGATAAAATACTTTAATCCAAGTTAGCAGGTATAGGCTAAAAAATATATTAGTTTGCATTTTAAATTCCCTGATAGGCAGTTTGGAGGATAATTTCAATTCAAAAAAATATTTGAGGGGCACCTGGCTGGCTCAGTGAGTAGAGCATGCGACTCCTGATGTAAGGGTCATGAGTTCAAGTCCCTGACATTGGGCATGGAGCCTACTTTAAAAAAATAATAAAAATTTTTTTAAATATACTTTAATAAACAAATAACAAAATATTTGAAAACCTAAAGGAATTTAGGCTTGAGCTGCAAAATAAATCAAATTTGTTTCTTTGAAAACTAAAACACAGAAAATAAAATTATTACTAGGTTTGATTCCAGACCAGTTCTATCATTGGTCTTTAATCAAAAGGCAACATAACATAGGCAGAAAATCGCAACTCTTTATAAACTCTTTTCCTCAAATAATTAAAGATACTACATCTAAAAACATCTATCTCATCTTCCTCAAATTCCCAGAGCCCTCATCAACTGATTTTTAATGATAAGGAAAAGATCTGTTTATAGACTCACTCAAAGCAAAATTTCTTGGGAATAATCAACTATTCAGTGGCCTCAAGCTGGGCCTTGCTTATTCTAGACTAAAAATTTCTCATAGTTCACACCCACCCTCCAATCTCTGCTTGGTTACATACCTCCTTAGTATGAAAGATTACGGGATAGTTAACATGACTCCTAATTGCCCAATACCAAAAAGTCAGTAATTCATGACTACTTTTAAATAGACTGCATTGTTATAGTTACCTTCCAGGGAAAATGGGGTTCACTTAGTATACCTGATTCCCCTAGAATTTCTCCAGACCACAAGAAAAGTTACTTCTGTCAAATGAAGTTTTACACTACCCATTTTCAACTAAAAACAAAAACAAACTTCTGTTGAAAATTTTTGAAATTTTTGCCACAGCTGAACAGAATTCTCAAAAGATGTATGTTTCAGGCACTGTGATTTTTGGAGACTGAAGTTACAGGTAGATATGGGCTTACAGACTTACAGGTTTTAAGACTGATGTATTATTAATGTTATAGGTTATAGATTCAGAATATAGATTATAAAGCTCCCCTTACACAATACCATGTAATTTTCCTATCCATGGAATAGGCCCTGAGTGCATTTACTGACTGGTCATTGTAACTAAATCTCAACAAGTGTTTCTTAAAAAGCTCATATGAATCACTATTTTTCGATTTCATTTACTTTGTAACATTAGAGGCAGTAGACAGTAGAAGGACAAGTACAGGCTTTGGAGACAGACACACCCAAGTTCAAATCCTGGCTCTACTTTGATCAAGCTGTAGAGCCAAACGTCGGCTACTTAATCTACGTCGGCTACTTAATCTCCCTAAATCTCAGATCCCTCTTAAGCAAAATGGGAATAAATCCCTCTCTCATTGATTTGTGAGCATTAAACTCAATTACTATATGTAAAGTCTTTAGCCTTTGCCTTGCTTATAGCAAATCATCAAATGCATCCATTTCTGACACCCCTTTAGGCTGCAGTGACCTCAGTCAGGTGTTCTCAGGCATATTCCCTCAACTGTACCCATCTTTTAACTGTATATCTGTAAACACAAAAGGAAATATAAAGGGCTGTTTCATGAAACTCTTCTGAGTAAGAAATACAAACTTCCTTCTCTAACTTTCTATTACCTCATTTTACATTCTTTGAATACACCCCATTAGCTGAACATAGGTATTACTTTATGATCAATCTTGATCACATCTAAACTAATGACCTAAGACATCTATATTCCCTTATCATAAAGATTGCCATAGTCAACAGTGAGCATTAATATTCAAAACATGAGTACATTTTAATTAAAAGCAGTAATTCCCTTTCATTCTTTTAAAGCTATGATCAGCCTACATGAGCAACAACTTGTAAAAGCTTAGCAACAATGCACAGAGCCAGTTCAAGAGATCTTATCAGCCATTAGCTCAGATGAGAAGAGAGAGGGGATGGCTCTGTCTCTCCTGTTTAGGCCTCACCATATTCCCTACAGGAAAAAGACAATAGTTCTGTTGCTTCTAGAGCTGGCTATTACCTGATAAGCTTAGACCAACCCTGGACAAGTATACATCTGGGAAAGAAAAACATTAGGATCAACTTCATATAAATAGATTTAAGCAGTAAAAGACAGGCTTCAGAGTCAGAGAGATGTGGACTCAATCTTGACTTTGTCATTTTCTAGTTGAGTAGCCCTGGGCAATTTCTTAAGTTTCCGTATCTCTAATTTGAAAATAAAATGTATGACTGTTTTAAGGATTACATGAGAATAATGTATATTAGGCAGATAACAACATCTGGTATAAACACTTGCTTCTGCATCATGACTGATGGGCATACCCCAATCCCCTCCTTGATGACCTAAAATAGTGACATTCCCTTCCAGTAAAGGCTGAAAATCAGACCTGGGCCTTTCCCAACACTGTCTCAAAGGGATTAATTTGGGAAACTGCACATCATATTCTCCTTGTGACAATTCTTAATGCACGTTAGGATATTAAAAGCTCAGAAAATTCTTACAGTAAAAAAGTCTATTTGATTTTGTTTAACTTGGTGTTTTCTAAATTTATCTGACCCTTGGTTTTTCACAGTAACTACTCCACTCGGCATCTTGAAAAATGCTACTCCAGCAAACAGGCTTATGAAAATTGCTAAGTGGGGGGAAGGGAATGTGGGAAAAGATATCAAAATACTCCACAATACCTCATTCTTTTTCAGGTTACAAAATATTTCCAAAAACCCTTAAGAATATGTTTTCTGCCACAGATGTGTTTTGAAGATCCATAAAATGACAATTCTCAGCCTCACTGGTCTCAGAAACCCTTCATACTCTTAATTATTGAGGATAGTGAAATGGGCATTACAAAGACGCACAGGAAACTTGTGGGTGATATGTTCATTTTCCTCATTGAGGAGATAGATGGTATGATGGCTAAAGTTTATGTGTTACCTTGGCTAGGCTATGGTACCCAGTTTTTTGGTGAAACACTAGTCTAGATGTTACTGTGAAGGTATTTTGCAGATATGATTAACATCTACAACTGGCTGACTTTAAGAACATTACCCTTGATAACATAGGTGGGGTGGAGAGGGGCTCCATCAAATCAGTTGAAGACTTTAAGAGCAAAAACTGAGATTTCCTTGAGAAAAAGGAATTCTGCCTTAAGACGGTAACAGACAGGAAACAGTTTCCTAAGAAATTTTGCCAACCAGCACTACAAATTTCAAAGTCTAGACTGCAATATCAACTCTTGCCTGAGTTTCTACCATGCAACCCTGCCCTACACATTTCGACTTGCTGGTAAACATATGTCAAATTTATTGAACTGTATACTTTACCTATGTGTGGTTTATTGTATATCAATTATATCTCAAAAATTACTGAGAATCTCAAAGAGCTTTTGTTTATGTGGTTCTCCTCTGTTATCTACTGAATTAGAAAAGGGCATGGGGTGCCTGTGTGGCTCAGATGATGAGGTATCTGCCTTCAGCTCAGGTCATGATCTCCAGGTCCTGGGATGGAGCCCCACCTCAGGCTCCCTGCTTAGCGGGGAGTCTGCTTCTCCCTCTCCCTCTGCCTCTCCCCCTGCTTGTGCTCTTTCTCCCTCTCAAATGAATAAATAAAATCTAAAAAAAAAAAGAAAAAGAAAACAGCACAGAGAAATTTTAAAAATATTTAATATACTAATATACATTTCTATATAATGATGCATACACTTTTCATTTTGAAAATAAAAGCTATATTTTCCACAACAAAATGGTGAGAAGAGTGGTACTTTTGAGTATTTTTGGAAATCTCTAATATCTGGCTGAAGGGAAGACAACTGGTTTTGCACACCTGCTTTAGCATTCAGTATGTTGCAATATGTTGTTTTGGCTGAAGTATATAAAGCAAATATGGCCTCAATTAGATACATAGTTGGAAAATGGAGGAGTATTTTAATAGCCCTTAGAGTCCATTCTTCTTTGATAACACACCAAAACTTGACAAGTTGTGGTTTCTTAAAGATCAGTGGCAATATGAAATCTGCAACTTCATCAACAAACTTTCAAATACTGTTTCATTTAAATCTATTGATCAGTCTTGAATCCCGAATGGACCTTTTACCTATATACTGTCATATCACACATTGGTCTTCAGAAAATACTGATATACAGACTCATGCAGATGTTCCAAATATTGACATATTTCATTATACAATATTTTAAAAATCATACTAATAGCAATAATCTAATCAGAAAAGTCTTTAAATATTGGAAAATGTCAAGCTCATGGTAAAACACTTTTCCAGAATTCTAATTTTTGCTTCAAAGTTCAAATTTTATCATCACCCACAAATGCTATCAGTTGTTTTCCTTGAAGTGACAGGTTTGCTTCATTCATTTTCAAAGAAATGTCTGCCAAGCACCCAAGTCTCAGTAACCGTAATTTTTCTGTCAATTATTCTTTCAAAAATAAAAATACTATTCCAGATTGGTGGTTGCCAGAAGTTGGGGGGGAAGGGGTAGCAGGTGGGCAAAATGTGTGAAAATGGTCAAAAGGTACAAACTTCCAGTTATAAAATAACTAAGTCATTGGGATATAATGTACAATGTGGTGACTATAGTTAACAATACTGTATTGTACATATGAAAGTTACTAAGACAGAAGATCTTAGAAATTCTCATCACAAGAAAAAAATGTAACTGTGTTATGATGGATATTAACTAGACTACTGTGGTGGTCATTTCACAGTATAAAACATCAAATCATGTTGTACAGCTGAAATTCATAACATTTATCACATTTCAAAATTTTTCAATGAGAGCAAAAAATTTTTAAATTTTTAAATGTTTTCCATATTAAAAAAGTGGCTAGTTTGTCTCACAAATACTTTAAAAGATTTTATTTATTTGAGAGAGAGAGAGAGAGATCATAAGCAGGGGAGAGGGGTTGGGGGAGCAGACTCCCTGCTGAGCAGGGAGCCCAATGTGGGACTCGATCCCAGGACCCTAGGATCATGACCTGAGCCGAAGGCACGTTTTACCAACTGAGCCACCCAGGTGCTGTGTCTCACAAATATTTTCTCAAACCAACCATCATAATTCAGTATGTGGCAGAAGTGCTGGAAATAATTTTTTGCTTCACTTTCTTAAGTAAGACTGACTTTTTTTTTTCATTTTTTTTTTTTTCTCTTTCTCCACGATGGAGAAGAATGCAGTGACCACTAGCATCGTTTGATGCCATTTCCTTGTCTTAATCCCACAGAACCCTACAGGGATCCCCACAAAGCAAACTCTGAGAGGAGCTTCTCTAAATACAAGTGGAGGTTGAAAATAGGAATATTAACAGCTCCACAGTTTTGTGTAAGATGGAACAACCTTGAAAAGAAATGGGGTGCTGAGGAATTTATCTCAAAGCTGCATTTGCAAGGCAAGTTCATTTTTACTTATGCTTATTAGAAGGGATATATTTGTAGGTAACTGAACATCAATTAGTGAAATTTACATATTATTCTGGTTATCATGGACAGTTCACATACTATGGGCTCACTATTAAGTGGCATCATAACCAAATGTCTAAACTATTTTTTTTTTAATTTTATTATGTTATGTTCGTCACCATACAATACATCATTAGTTTTGATGTGGTGATGCACGATCCATTGTTTTCGTATAACACCCAGTGCTCCATGCAGTACGTGCCCTCCTTAATACCCGTCACCAGGCTAACCCATCCCCCCTCCCCTCTAGAACCCTGTTTGTTTCTCAGAGTCCATAGTCTCTCATGGTTCGTCTCCCCCTCCGATTTCCCCCCCTTCATCTTTCCCTTCCTTCTCCTAATGTCCTCCATGCTATTCTTTATGTTCCACAAGTAAGTGAAACCATGTGATAATTGACTTTCTCTGCTTGACTTATTTCACTTAGCATAATCTCCTCCAGTCCCATCCATGTTGATGCAAAAGTTGGGTATTCATCCTTTCTGATGGCTGAGTAATATTCCATTGTATATATGGACCACATCTTCTTTATCCATTCATCTGTTGAAGGGCATCTCGGCTCTTTCCACAGTTTGGCTATTGTGGACATTGCTGCTATGAACATTGGGGTGCATATGTGTCTTTGGGGTAAATACCCAATACTGCAATTGCTGGGTCATAGGGTAGCTCTATTTTTAAATTTTTGAGGCACCTCCACACTGTTTTCTCTAAACTACTTTTCTAAAAACTACATGCAATGTTTAACATTGTTTTCAATGTACAACTAAGCAGAAATAGTTCATAAGTTTTATTTATTTTTTTAATTTTATTTATTTGACAGAGAGAGAGAGAGAGAGGGAACACAAGCAGGGAGAGTAGGAGAGGGAGAAGCAGGTCTCCTGCTGAGCAGGGAGCCCGATGCGGGGCTCCATCCCAGGACCCTGGGATCATGACCTGAGCTGAAGGCAGACGCTTAACCATCTGAGCCACCCAGGCGCCCCAGTTCGTAAGTTTTAAGATGGCCCACTTTCAGGGGCATCTGGCTGGCTTAGTCAGTGGACCATGTGACTCTTGATCTCAGGGTTGTAAACTCAAGCCCCATGGTAGGCATGGAGCCTAGTTTAAAAAAAAAAAAAAAGCCCACTTTCAGTTTAAACTGCTAAATAATGAAGTGTAGCCATTTGGCTTATAATGCCAGAAAACTGTAATTCAAGTGAAATTTACCACATACAATAGTAGGACAAATGTTTATAATCACTGTATGTGCCTTCTGAGTTTAGCATTTGGGTCCTTGAAAGATACACTGGGAGAGAATACAGATATTCAAAATACAATACCTATTAACAACTCTTCAACAAAAAAATACTGTCCTCTGATGGAATCAAGAAGACTGTCAACCACAAGCCAAAAAAAAAGGTTGACTTAGGAAATGTTTCAAATAAAACCAAGTGAGTATTAACATTCATGGGAATAAAAATTTTTTTTAGCAATACTTAAACTCTAATTATGGAATCATATATCCTAGTAACCCACGTTATAAAATTACATTTCAAACCATACAATTTAAACTGTATGACACCAAAATGAGAACGAGTCAACTTACTCGATCTGCTAATCCTCCAGGAACGATCGTCCTCACAACCACACCACTTGATTTTCCTCCAACTATTCCAAAACCTAATCCAGAGCCATCATTAATGAGCTCAACATCTTCAATATGGCCCCAATGAACCTACAAATTAATGGCAAAAAAAGCCAACATTAGTGAAACGCAGATGCTTAGCTTTCCAATACAATAATTACTAAAGTAAAAGATATACCAACAAGTAATCAGGACAACTTTCTAGAGGCTAAGAGATATGTAAAGATGATCAGATGGTCCCCGCCCTTGAAAATCTAGATAATCTAAAACACAAATAATTAAAATATGAGACAGAATACTGAATCATAAGATACATAGCTTGAAGAGGATAGAGACATGTTGCCTCATTCTCCAGTCTGTACACAGTATCTAGCACAATGTCCAGCACACAGGAGGAACCAATAAATATGTATTTACCTGAATTGGAAGAGAATCAAAGACTATTATAAAGATGCGGGGGGGGGGGTGGATAGAAGAAGAGATAAGAGGTCGAAGCCGATTAAGAATTACGGAAAGCTTTGGGGCGCCTGGGTGGCTCAGTTGGTTAAGCGACTGCCTTCGGCTCAGGTCATGATCCTGGAGTCCCGGGATCGAGTCCCGCATCGGGCTCCCTGCTCAGTGGGGAGCCCGCTTCTCCCTCTGCCCCTCCCCCCCCATTCTCTCTCTCTCAAAAGTAAATAAAATTAAAAAAAAAAAAGAATTACGGAAAGCTTCGAAGAAAAGGTCGCATTTTAACTGCAGTATGGGGAGAAAAAAAAAACACACATTCGAGCAAAAGGGAAATGTAAGAGCAAAGCAGGGCCATGTAACAGAATGGGTCAAAGATATGGTCAAAAGATTGGATTTACTTAACTGGATAAGCAAAAGGAATAACTGAAGGTTTTAAAAAGGAAGGACAGGGATGCCTGGATGGCTCAGTTGGTTAAGCGTCTGCCTTTGGCTCAGGTCATGACTTCAGGGTTCTGGGATCGAGTCCCGCATCGGGCTCCTTGCTCAGCGGGGAGCCTGCTTCTCCCTCTGCCTGCCACTCCCCCGAGCTTGTGCTTGCTCTCTCTCTGACAAATAAATGAAATATTTAAAAAAAAAAAAAAAAAAAGGAAGAACAGGAACAAAGCAGTGGTTTAGGAAGATTAATCTGACAGCAATATGAAGGATGAAATGCTGAGGACACAAGGTAAAGAGACTAATTAAGCAGGCTTTTATGCAGGAGAGGAAAGGTAGGCCCCACTGAAGACATAGCAATAGGACTATATGAATCAAACAGAGACGTTAAGCATTTTCCCTTTAACTAGTAGGCTTCTGTCAGAAATGTGCATTAGGGGTGCCTGGGTGGCTCAGCTGGTTAAGCATCCAACTCTAAATTTCAGCTCAGGTCATGATCTCAGGGTGGTAAAATCAAGCCTCTGGCTCTGCATTCAGCGGGGACTCTGCTTAAGATTCTCTCTCTCCCTCTGCCCCTTCTCCCCATATGCGCTCTCCCCCAAATAAATTAACCTTAAAAATAAAATGTGCATTAAATTCACATAATCTAACCACAGAACAAAATCTGCCATCTCAAGCTCAATAGGGTATACTTACTGGTTTTACTATTATACTAAGTTGGACAGTTACTATGCAAGGTTAAAATAACCAGGAATATTAGGATAAGTAATAAATTCGGGTCTAAAACAGTATCTAGTATCTAGGAAGCAATAAATTTGTTAAAATATGCCTTAATTAATGATCACAACTAATATTCAGAGTGTATATTTTGCCCCAGGCACTGTGCTTAGCTCTTCACATGCACTCTCATTTAATCCACATATTATCTCTGTGAAGTGGATGCTGTTATTAGTTCCAAGGAAAAGAAGAAACTGAGGGGTGGAGGAGTCAAGGAACCTTCCTGATATGACACAGCTAGGAAGTGGGAGAACTGGACTTGAACCCACCTTAGCCTGGCTCCAGAGCCCTTGTTCTTAATCACTATGCAAAGCATTTTCCCACTTTGTTCATTGTATTTATTATGTAAATTGTGCTGTATAAATATCACTGATTACAAAAGGGAAAATGTCTATACGTTAATTTGTGTTGTGACCTTGTACTGTACCCAGACGGTCTATTGTTTCTTTTGTCCCAATGAATGAAAATTAATCAGCTAGTACTTAGTGTTATAAGAAAGTAATATTTATTAGCTTGCATTCTGAAGATGGAGGCCAAAATCTGTAAAACGTTATAAACCAAGTTGAACGATTCCCAAAAGAGACATATGCTTTTATTCTTTTAAACTACTCAGTATACATGCTTACATGAAAAGGAAACCTTTATAATTTTGCAGTGTCAATAATCTAGTCATAAATACCCAATGTAATCTACAAAAATGTTTTGATATAACTAAATATTACTTAAGATACTCAACAGTAAATCTCTAATAAAAACTCTCAGCTTAATTAAGAACTGCCTATATCACTGAGGAACAAGACTCTTTCCAAATAAGTTATGCGTAATACAATGCACCTTTTACATTAAATAATAATCTTAAATAAGGAGAACCATAGCACATTGAAAAAACAATCCTCTGTGAAATATCTTGTTTAATATGCTAATGCTGTATTTAGAGATGTGATCTTTCCTGAAGTATGACAAGTAAGATAACATCTTCTAAATGTCTTTACACTTCTTAGAATCAGTAGCATAAATCAAAATTATTTTTCCAAATTTGTAACTCACTGTTTCAGGCAGAGTGGTATCAATTAGGCTGGTAGAAGTACTGCTTTTTCTGTGGACGCGTTCCCTGGCCACAACCAGATGCAAAGATCCAGTGGTTTGTTGTAATAACGCAATTGCTTGCTGATAGGAAATGTTCTGATCCAGTGGTGTGTGATTAATAGCCAATATTTGGTCATTTTCCCTTAATCTTTGATCCCTTGATAGAATAAGAAAATTCTGTTATCAGTGATACAATAGCAACATTAAAAAAAAATCTTTTATTCAAGTGGAGCAGTTTATTTCTTATGGCACTACTTCACTTAGTACATTTATTCAGATAATTATATGACAGCTCTTCAGGGTGCTTTTCATCAGAGCACTTATTAGCTAATTAAGCGATTAAGTGGTGCATCCCTAAACGTGTACATGCACACATGCGCGCGCACGCGCACACACACACGCACACAAAACCATTTGGCTAGAAAAATAAGCAAAAACAATGCGTGGGGGGCCCCCACTGCCAAGGTTTTGCAAATAAGAACACTGCCACCATTCTGCACGAATCCTATACTGCTGAACCCCTTCCAATCTGACTTCAGCATATACCACACTGTGGTAACTGTATCCTCAAATTCACCGATAACCTCCTCTCTAGCAGAGTCACCCTGTCTAGATCGTCCTTTACATCTCTGACATCTGTCAATTGTTAGGCCAAACTCTCCTTGAAAATCAACAGATGCTATTTCTAAATCTGTATTTAAGCCCTTCTCTCTGTCCTAATCCCCAACTGCCAACCAAGGTAAAAAAGAACTATTTTAAAAAGAAATTAGCAAAACCTTAAGGGAAAACACACTATTATAGTTAATATTTACTGAGCACTTGTTAGAAGCCACATACTGTGCTAATGCTTTACAGGTATTATCTCATTTAACCCTCACAACCACCTCTTAGTGACAGGGGAACCTGGGTGGCACAGTCAAACATCCGATTCTTGATTTCAGCTCAGGTCATGATCTCAGGGTCCTGAGATCGAGCCCTGCACTGAGCCCCATGTCAGGCTCCGCACTCAGCACGGAGTCTGCTTATCCTTCTCCCTCTCCCCACTTGTACTCTCTAAAAAAAAAAGGTAGTTACCTTTTACATGTAAGAAATTAAAGCCTGGACAAGCTTAGCATCTTAGCTGACTCTGAAACATATTTCACTTTAGTAGGATTTACTCTGGTTTACGTGTTTGACTTCATTATCTCCCAGACACCACTCTCTCTTCCCATTTCTCCAACATCACCCCTTCAGTTCCTTCTTAACCCTCTTTATCTCTGTTGCCTCCACCCATCTTCTTCCATTCCCCATGTCAACCATCCAATGGAGATCCTTCTCTAATGCCTAAAACTGAACTTTCAAATTTCTCAAGGTTTATTTTGCTAAGCTCTTTATGCTGGTATCGCCCAACTTGAAAACGTGTAACAATTATCTGTGATTACTGACCAGTTAAGGAGCGAGCCAAAGGAAAGAGAACAAACTCTTATCATCATAGTTTCATAAATGAACATTAACCTTCAAAATACAGAATCTCCCAGAGGAGGGATTTATCTAATTCAAAAACTGAGAATTATGAAAATTCCGTTATATTGCCCTTATCTTTCTTAGGTCACAGCAGATTCAGCAAAACTTTGTCATGGATCAGAATTTGGTAGTATTTTTTTTTTCTTAAGATTTATTTTAGAGACAGCGAAAGTGGAGCGGGGAGACAGAGGGAGAGAGAGATCTCCAGCAGACTCCCCACTGAGCACGGAGCCTGATGCAAGGCTCAACCCCACGACCCTGAGCTTGTGACCTGAGCTGAAATCAAGAGTGGATGCTTCACCGACTGAGCCACCCAGGCGCCCCTGGTAACTTTTTTTTTTTTAAGATTTTATTTTTAAGTAATCTACACCCAACATGGGGCTTAAACTTACTGGCCTAAGATCAAAAGTTGCATGCTCTACCAAGGGAGTCAGCCAGATGCCCTCAGAAAAGAATCTGGTAACTTCTGAGCTCAGGGACACAGGGTAAACTTGGTTGGTATTCAAAGGCCTGTGCATGGGACGCCTGGGTGGCTCAGTCAGTTAAGTGTCTGCCTTCAGCTCAGCTCATGATCCCAGGGTCCTGGGATCAAGTCCCACATTGGGCTCCTTGCTCAGCAGGGAGCCCGCTTCTCCCGCTGCCTGCCGCTCTTTTGCTGTCACTCTTGCCCTCTCTCTGACAAATAAAATCTTAAAAAAAAAAAAAAAAGCACTACCTCTTAAACAAAAACAAAAACAAAGGCCTGTGCATGTGGTCCCCAAGTAGTCCTTCCAACTTGGCTTCCTGCCCACATAAACCCCCTTTCCGACTATTCTGATCTCCTCTTTCCCAAACATGTCTGGCGTTTCCCGCTCTTGTGTAGATGGTTTCCTCCATCTCTGATGCCCTTTGACTCTACTCAACCAAATCAATCCACCCTCTGTGATCAGCTGAGTGTCTCTCTTTCCCACCCTCCCCATCACTTACCTCATTATCACAGTGCTCTGAACCACTCATTTACCACTCACTGAATATTCATTTACACTAAATATGCTATCGACAGAGCTAGCTAAATCCTACTAACTTGTACGTTTTCTGAGGACAGACACTCATGTTTTAGATTCTCTTTTGAAACTAGCAAGTTACATATGAAAATATCTATTTTTGAGGTCAAAATCGTGGGTGGCTCTCATAATAAATCAGTTATCATTAAAAATGCTTAGGGGCGCCTGGGTAGATCAGTCAGTTAAGCATCTGCCTTCCGCTCAGATCATGATCCCAGGGTCCTGGTATTAAGTCCCACATTGGGCTCCTTGCTCAGCAGAGAGCCTGTTTCTCCTGCTGCTACTCGTGTGTGCCCATGCACGCACTTGCTCTGACAAATAAATACAATATTTTAAAAATAAATAAAATAAAAGTGTTGCTTATACATCCTGGGGCACCTGGGTGGCTCAGTCAGTTGAGTGTCTGCCTCTTGATTTCAGCTCAGCCTGGTGGGATTGAGCCCCGCATTGGGCTTGCAATGGGCATGGAGCCTGCTTGGAATTTTCTCGATCTCTCTCCCTCTGCCCCTCCCCCCACCCCTCATTTGCTCTCGTGCTCTCTCTTTAGAAAAAATAAAAAATTAAAATGTTGCTTATACATCCTTTTATTAGTATTAGGAAAGGCTTGTATTATGTTGAGATAAAGATACAAAATTGTAGATGCTCCATGACCTTGTCTTTATAAAAAGAAAACATTCAAATGTATTTCCTAGTTGTCTTAGGGTAGTCAAAGTCCTAGAGTTTGCTTATCATATTTCTATATTTTATGATTTTCTATTATATGTATGTATTACTTTCATAATTTTGAAATATATATTTTATAAATTGAAAATGTTGCTTGTGAACCTTTCCCAAGTCCTACCTTTGTTTTTAAATGTGACCACTATGGACAATACCAGAAATTACTTCCAGTTTCCCAACTCTAATGTCCTTCTTTCTGACTTCTTTACCTAAATTCCTATTCACAGCTTGTTCATTAAGGAAAATTTCTTAATTAATCCCAAATGAATGAGATACTCTTGACTCTTTTCAACCCTGATATAACTCATTTGGATAAGTTCTTAATTTACTCACGTTCAAATCTTCTATTTTCTGGAAATCAATCTATTTTAATCTACCCCCTTCCTCCCCCAAAAGACTGCCAGGACACTATACTTCTTCCTAGTTAGTATCTGCCCAGGGAATATAACCTCAACTCCAGATAAACAAATTGTACAGAAAAGAAATCTCCGGAAAATATGATTTTGATGCATTCTAAAGTTGAAAAGAATTAGTTTTACTGCTACTATTATTCATAATTTAACTCCCACATACTGTTTGTATATACTGAATTCATATTTTTCATTTAAGGTGAGATGAGTTCTGTCTCTCCATTGCAACATTCAAAAATAATGGATTCCCATTACTTTGAGAGACAATGGGTCTTAGGTAAGCTCCTAAAATAACACAATTCTATGTGGAAAGTCCTCAGGAGAAAGGAAGAACTGATCATGAAAACCATTTAACATGATCTAGAAGGTCATACATGACTGACCCCACCTCTCTCCAGTCATTTCTCGTACTCTCTTGCACTAAGCTCCCACACCAGGTAAATACCAGCCTCACTCCAAGGATAGGAGCTGTGTTCCTTCTCTCCATATGACTACTGCTCAAGACAGTCTCTTTACTCCTCTGACACCTTCTGCTCTTTGCAGGCCCCACTGTCTCCTTTAAGCACTCCCACTGTTTCCCTTCAAGCACTGCTGTCTCTGGGAAGCCACCTGACTGCTTAGCCTTGGTCAAGGCTCTTTACACACTAACATGTCAAACTTCTCTTTTTGAAAATGCTCACCTCAATCTGTAACTACAGAGTACCTCAGACATAAGAATTGACCACAAAAAGGTTGCACAACTTTGAAGACACACTAAAAACTACTAAATTGTACACTTTAAAATGATGACATTTATGGTATGTGAACTGTATACCAATAATAATTTTTTAAGTTAAAAATTGAGAAAGAAAAGTTGGGCCAATAAAACTTAAATAGACTTTTTGTCAAGGGACAGCATAGCCTAAAGTAAACTAATGGTAAGTGACCCTAAGTCTGGGCTCACCTGGGATTGTCTAGGTTTGCCAGAATAGTCCTACTCCATACCTGCCGTTTCGGGTCATTAACAGAACCCCCTCTCAGTCCCAAAACTCTCCCAACATGGACAATAAACTATATGGTTACCCTAACTATGTATACCCAATCTCCAAGAGCAGCATAGAATTTCACAAATATATCTGGCACTGGTAAGTTTCCTCAGAACATACCTGAGGAAATGCTGCATGAAATGGCAGAATAAAAGCTGCAAAGTCATGGAAATCCATTATTTCTGAATATTCAGGTGGGGAGTCTAGAAATGATCCCCCATGAATGGAGAATGTGAATTCAAAAATTTATTACTGGCTGAGAATTTTTTTTTTTAATAATAGAACCACTACTGTTGCTATCATTTTAATGGTAGTAGTAACGTAATGAATAGTGTGCTTATTAAATGAATAATAAACAGAAGACCTGAAATCAAATAGAGAGAATATAAGGCTTGCACATACCCCTTAAAATAAGAAAACCATGGTACAGTCCAATAGGGGGGAATCACACAGATTTAAGGAGGCTTTTATTTGACAAGAGAAATAATCAACAGTGTGATAGGACCACAAAAACAATTTTATAATCTTAAGTTTAATAAACCACAGCATGCAGAATCCGAATTTCAGTATTTCCATGTTACTGATCAGACGTAGCTAAAATACCATGTTCGCTTGTGGGAGAGTATGGCAGGATAGAAAGCACACTAGCTTGGCTGTCAGACTGTCTTGGAATCATATCAGGGCTCACGGTTCCAGCATCAACAGCTCTGTGACTACAGGTAAAGCACTGAACCTCTCTGAATTCAGCTTTCTCATCTATGGGGCAGGGTAATGGTATTACTAGCTAGATGGCTGCCACAAGTACATGGGAGAATATGTGCTAAAGGCCTGACAAAGGCATATGAAAAGGGAACGTATTAGCTGCTACGGTTAACTGTTTTAATTAATAGTTTCTTATTCTCTTCAGAATAATGTTTTCAGGATTCTCAGAAAAAGATTAGCAAAACGCAAAAGGAACATCCTCCTCACCTGTCTGCTATACTCCCTGGCTGCACTTCCTTCACCAAGATATCAACTTCTCCCAGATTTTGACTTCTCAGGGCCACCACACTGAATCCAAGGCCTCCGGATGAAGGCCGTTCTATATCGATATATTCAATTTGCCGGCCCTAAGGAAGGGGGATATAAAAAAAAAAAGTCAATGAAGTACATTTAACCACTGTACCCTTTCCAAAGAACTGAAATTGCTATTTTTGTGAGTAACACAACAAACAGCTTCTCCTAAGTCATCTCTAGCCAAAAAAACTAAGCATTTCAGCAATAAATTATTTCTGGAAATCCTCTCACTTGATTGTTTTCAGTAGGACATAAGAGGGCGTGTGCAGTGTTCTGCAACCTCAGGGAATCAGAGAGGTATTTTCACACTTCATTCACATTATGAGATGAAGACCAAACTGGATGAAAATTCCTTAGAAAAACAACTTTTTCCACAGTAAATTCTAAATTACTTTTTCTACTGAATTTCTCTAAATTCTCTTCATGCAAAATACATTTTTAAATGAGGAAAGCAAAATAGATATCAAAAATATGCCAGTGTTCAGCCTAAGTTAGAAAGAGCTGCAGTTGTTAGGGTCCTGTTTTAAATTATATTGTGATGAATTAATCATTTTATTAGATTAATTCAAAAGATTATGGAAAGGCCGCCATTCAAATGCGTTCTATGTGTAATGAACAAGTATTTGATTGCTTTAGTTAATAATTGCATTTATGACATGAGAACTTCATAGATGTAATCACGTAACAGAAGCATCACATAAAAATAATTATTAGTCAAATTAAGAGGACAGAGCTATAAAGTCAAAAAGGAATTAGGTATAGATTTAAATATCATACCTTAGATTCTTTGTGATCTTAAAACTCAACTTTCATTTCAAAGACACTTATTAGAAGGTGAGTCGACAAACATAAAACACATCCAAAAATTCAACTATTTAATTTTTAATACGTATTAGGGATAAAACTGGATTACTCCCTCAAATGTTTCCCGAGATTTTCCAAATCATATTAACTCTAACTCCCATTAATTCTGTATTGATAAAAAGTTAAAAACAGTTCAAAGGAAATTTCATCACTTCTGGCAGACATATCAATTTTCCTATGATAAAAATCATAAGAATCTCTTTACAAGTGCAGATATGTGTCAAATTGGAGTAATTGTCTAAAAACTCCTTACCACACACATTTTCCTTATGTCATTTTAAGCCAATAAATTTCTAATCACAGGTTAGAAAACAGCATCAATCTCCCCTAAAAATAAAAATGCAAGCAAACCACACACAGTAGCAAATTTTAAGGCAAAAGAGAGTATTCTTCTTTTTAAAGAGTATTGTTTTCTTTTCTAACCTATAACAGGAGAAATACAGCTAAATATTCCCATGACAAGATATAACTTTACCTGCGCCATCTGTTGAATGACTGAGTTGAAGTCTTCATTTCTTGGCTTAGGAGTCCAAGGAAATAACCCAGAGACAGTCAAATTATTGGAGGGTCTTTGGGCATTCCCATGAGTAATGGCACCATCTGTAAACACTAAAAGACCTTTCCTAGAAAAATCAAAGTTGGCCAAACAATCTGAGGGTATGTGGCTGAGCTGTTGGGGAGAAAAACAAAAGAGAATCATCAACAGAAACCTATAGAAAATAAATTATTTCTATTTATTAAATATTCTATTTTGCCCATTACATGTATAATTTGCATATTAAATATTTGTACATAAAAAAATAAGACACAGATACATGAATCTGTGTGTTTGTAAGGCTACAATTTTTTTATTTAGTATTATATAGAATATTTAATAGGTTAAAATGTGTTGCTTCCTGGGGCACCGGGGTGGCTTAGCTGGTTGAGCATCTGACTCTTGGTTTCGGCTTGGGTCATGATCTCAGGGCGTCTGCTTGAGATTCTCTCCCTCTCCTTTCCTTCTCCCTCTGACCTCTCCCAGCTCATGCGCTCTCTCTCTCTCTAAAATAAATAAATCTTTAAAAAAATATGTTGCTTCTTCCCTTGTACCATTACCTCAAGTTAACAGCATGTACAACAGTTCACCACACTTCAAGTACACAGATACATCCAGTCAGATAAACATGCAGACACTGAGCCCTTTTGCATTTCCATGTAAAAGGCCACAAAAGATCCGCAGGTAAGTTAAACAAAAATAACAGTAACAGTATTTACTGAATGATTGCTATGAGCAAAGTACTATACCAAACTCTTACTTGTTATCTCATTTAATCCTTATAACAGCCCTAAGAGATATTATTATTCCATTTTGTGAACATGAAAACTAAGACACATAGGTTAACTTGCCCAAGATTAGTGGCAAATGAGTCACAGAGCCACTTAAACATGATAGGAAAAAAGAAAAAAAAAGGGCGGGGGAGAATTCTGTAATTATGGTGAATAGGAAAATAGAAGTTAAGTTTTAAAATACCACTGGCTGATACAAGTGCCACCAGTGGAATAAAGGTAACATCAAGAACAAATGTCGGGGGGGAGCCTGGGTGGCTCAGCTGGTTAAGTGTCTGCCTTCGGCTCAGGTCCTGATCCCAAGGTCCTGGGATTGACCCCATGTTGGACTCCCTGCTCAGCTGGGAGTCTGTTCCTCCCTCTCCTTCTGATCCTCCCCCTGCTTGTGCTCTCCCTCTCACTTACTCTCTCTCAAGAGAATAATTGAAAAAAAAAAAAAAAAAAAACAAATGTCAACAGGACCTCATTAAAAAAAAATCAACACCCATCGAAACTCTATGAAACACTCAAAAAAACTCAGATTTTACAGTTGAATGGATAAAAATATGATTATGCATATAACAACTGCAAACTACATAAATATAAAAGACTGTTATTATGATGCAGTGGTTGGTCAAGTCCACTCTTAGTCCAGTAAGAGTAACAGATTTATAGTGACCTTTCCCAATTTCTGTTGCTACCAATAGAATTCACTGTTGCAATACAGGACTCATCCCATGACCAGGGAATATAGAAAGCAGACCATCAATATGGGAAGTGCTAAAATTATGGTATAATTCTGATCTAGAGAAAGAAATCACAAAAACCATATGTGCAGAGTTTAATCCTTAGTTATAGAAAAATCACTTGCTAAATATTTATGGGCAGCCATTTTGATTATCAGCAAAAACCATTGTTTTCCCAGATTTTATTAATTTTCTCTTAACAATTCTGCTACATTATCTCCAATTACATTTAAAATTCTGCCCAAAAGTAACCCATAGGATAGCTACTATTCAAGCCCAGCTTCTAGAATAGATGATTTAAAATCAGTTTGCCATCCCTGACCCCAAAATACAGCAACCAAGAGGACAGCTAAAATTATTAATTTACATTACTCTGAGAAGACGTGCTATGTATCCAATAGTTGAACACATATGCATGTAGAAACTGCAAGAGTCCGGGTACTATGCTATATGTAGTAGAGGAAACACAGGTAAATATTAAAACACCAGTTATAATGCTCCTGAAAACTTTCTGACCAGAATATCCATGACAGTTAATACTTATTTGGTAATTATTTCATAAATAATTGATATTTGAGAGGTGTAAATAATATGCTACAAGGGTATGATCACTTCTTGCTAGAAAAAAAAAAGACTTCATAAGGAAAATATATTTAGGCTAAACACTATTTTATATTTTGAAGAAAATGTTGGGAAGTCTGAAAGCAATCTGACCTTTACATATTTAAATAAGTACAACTTATATTCCAAAACCAAACACAAAATTTATCATAAACATTTTAAGTAGGCTTTACACCCAACGTGGGGCTTGAACTCAAGACCCCAACATAAAACAGACACATGCTCTACAGAGTGACCCAGCCAGGCAACCCCCATAAACATTTTTAAACTATCCATGCCAATGCGCACTACAGGTCACAAGTCCCAGGACAGTCTCTTGCTGAATTAAGCGTACTTAGAGGCAGTTTGTCTGTGTTTATCTCCTTCTATGTTTCTTTGCTGGTTTGAACATACCAACATGTAAAAAAACCCTGATGAGTAACTTACTTGCCCTCTCAGTTGCTTGATGGACTGCTGAAGCGTGAGTATCTGATTGAAGAGGGGGCTCTTTAGTGTCTCATAAAACAGAGAGAGCTTCTCATTCTGCGATGTGTCCCCCTTCTCCTGCAGTTTCATTTTTAGGCGATCAAGAACTTGTAGGACCTGCAGTTTATCTTGTTTGAAGAAGGATAATCAGAGCACAAGTTAATTCCATCATACATTCCATTTTGATTTTCATTAATTTACTGACAGAAGTATATATCTAGTATACCTGGACCAGGATTTTCAGGCATTTTGAATGACTGTCTTCAATTCCTTTTAAAGAAACCTAAAGAAAAATTTTAAAATACAAAAGATGATTTTCCATTAGTATATACTTGTCTATAGTTCTGTAAAAAAATTATAGAAAACCTCAACAAAATTCTTCATCAAAAGGCTTCACTCAAATTCAAACTACAATAAGGTGCCACTATATACACACTAGGTTGGCTCAAACTAGAAACATAAACAATTTGTTGAGTGTTGACAAAGACATGAAGCAACTGGAACTCTCAACATCACTAGTAGGAACGCAAAATGGTACGTGCGCTTTGAAAAGTTGTTTGGTAGTTTCTTACAGAGTTAAAAATATGTTACTATATGACTCAGCACTTCCACTCCTAAATACTTACCAAGAAAAATGAAAATACAAACTCACAAAAGACCTATACATGAATGTTTATAGCATCTTTATTTATAAAAGCCTTGAACTAAGAAAAACCCAAATGTCTAATAACAGATGACTATATAAGCAAATTATAGAATGTAAACAGAATGCTCAGGAATGAAAATGAAAAAAATTATGAATATACACAACACGGATCCATCTCAAAAATAGTACGTTGAGGGAAAGAAACCAGACAAAAAAAGGTTACAAACTGTCTGATTCCATTCACATGAAGTTCAATCTATAGTTATAGATTAGTTTACCTGTGCAGGGTAGAATGGAGCTGACTGGGAAAGGATTTGAAGGTGCTTTTTGGGGTGATGGAAATGTTCTAAGTTTTGAATGGGGTACAGTGTTTACACAGATGTATACATTTGTCCGAATTCATTGACCTACGTATTTTATTTTTAAAGATTTTATTTATTTGACAGAGAGAGAGGGAACACAAGTAGGGGGAGTGGGAGAGGGAGAAGCAGGCTTCCCATGGAGCAGGGAGCCCGACGTGGGGCTACATCCCAGGACCCTGGGATCATGATCTGAGCCGAAGGCAGATGCTTAATGACTAAGCCACTCAGGTGCCCCCATTTTCTATGTTTTTAATTCCAGTGATTTGTTCAAACTAGCCTAAAATGTAATATAATCACAAGTCAAAATGCTAGCAAACCCTCTGCTAGGACCAAACTGGCACTTTCACGGTTGTCATTTATAGTAATGGTACACTAGGTTGTAGTGAACCATCAAAGAAATAGGAGTACTATATAGTCAAAATTCTCTTACATCAACTCTGGATACAGTTGCTGAACGAGGTCTTTATCTTCTAATTTAAGGTCACTAAGTAGGAAAGTGTATTAAAAGCCAGAAGGGATGCCATCTGCACTGATAAAAGGTCCATGTATTCCATCCAAATGTTCACTGGATTCAGTGCGAACTACCAAACTGCTGAAGAGAGCATCACGGAACAGCTGATGAGCTCAGCATCTCAACTGTGCAACCTGTACAACTACCCATTGACAGGTAACTGAGTAACAAAAGACCGTTTCAGTGGCACTGTCTTTTTCGAAAGCAGCCTAAGGCCCAAAGGATTGACAAGAGCAGCTCTGTGGTCATTAATACATCAATCTCTCTGAAAGAAAGAATGCAAGCTAAAACTAGGAGATGCAATTTTTTACTGTCAGATGGGCAATTTTTTTTAAATTAATAACAACACGTACTCTAGATGTCATGGAAAAACAGGTGGGAATAGAAATTTGCACAGGCTTTTAGAAGAGCAACTTTAGCAATAGCTATCGATATACTAAATTTGCATTCTCTTTAACCCAGAAGAGCTATTTCTGAGAGTCTCCCTTAAAGAGATACTTGCAAAAGGGCACACAGATGTGTTGTACAAGGATATTTACCTCATTGTTAAGAACAAAACTCCAGGGGCACCTGGGTGGCTCAGTCGTTAAGCATCTACCTTCGGCTCAGGTCATGATCCCAGGGTCCTGGGATTGAGTCCTGCATAAGGCTCCCTGCTCTGCGGGAAGCCTGCTTCTCCCTCTCCCATTCCCCCTTCTTGTGTTCCCTCTCTTGCTGTGTCTCTGTCAAATAAATAAATAAAATCTTAAAAAAAAAAAAAAAACCAAAACTCCAGAAAAAATTAATCTATCAAAAACAATCAGTCATTATAATAATACAGTAAGTCTGAATCTATTGAAATGAGAATAGGAGGGAATCAGTTAACAGTAAGTCTGTGGCTCCCTCCTTCAGGGAAGGATTCCCAGCTTGATAACCAGAACCCCTTGGTTTTTTGATAGATAACAGCCCCCCATTTTTAAATGTCAGTAAATACCAGATTTTTTTTAAAGATTTTATTTGTTCATGAGAGAGAGAGAGAGAGAACACAAGCAGGGGAGCAGCAGAGGAAAAGGGAGAAGCAGACTCCCCGCTGAGCTGAGAGCCCAACATGGGGCTCCATCCCAGGACCCGGAGATCATGACCTGAGCCGAAGGCAGACGCTTAACGACTGAGCCACTCAGGCGCCCCAATACCTGATCTGTCTTAATTGCTTTTTGTAAATAATCTGAAAATGTATGGATTTATGGGTCATGGCTGATGAGAAGATAGGAGAAAATCACAGAGACATTTCCTGCTTGTGTAACTAATGGAGTATAAAACTCAGGATTCCCCAAACTCAAAAGGTTTCCTTTGAGAAAAATGTTTCTCTATATATTGTTGAGAACTTGTCTGGTAACCCAAAACAAAAATGTGTCCTAAGGTTGAAATTTACTCCTGGAAGCAAATTAAAAATTTTGGGTAAAGTCTGTCAGAAATATATTTACAAATTACTTAATGTCAATCTATATGTAACTAGGTATTTTAAGTGTGTCAATAATAGGTCCTAAGAAGAAAAGTGACATTCTTTGGAATGCCTACTGGCTGGGTACTCCTCCAGCAAAGAATGTCTGTGCTTACCTCCTGCCTGTAACCACTGAATCATGAGTAAGTTTTGGTGCTGGTTTGGTGAAGTTTGAGCTCGTTCGCATGAGCATGCTTTGACAATTTAATCCTCTATGTTAACACAAGAACATTAACACAACAACTGATTGGGAAAACAGCAAGTTTCAGGATACGTGCACTATTTTCTTAAGGAAAAAAATATGTATTTGTGTGTAAGTTTCTAGATTTAGAAAGATAATTTCACAGTGATAACTTCTAGAAACTAGAAATGGGGATGGGAGATAAAAAAAATTAGACTTTGGGGCGCCTAGGTGGCTTCAGTTGGTTAAGCAACTGCCTCCAGCTTGGGTCATGATCCTGCAGTCCTAGGATCGAGTCCCACATCAGGCTCCCTGCTCAGCGGGGAGTCTGCTTCTCCCTCTGGCCCTCCCCCTTCTTGTGCTCTCTCTCTCTCTCTCTCTCATACTCTCTCTTAAATAAATCTTTAAAAAAAATTAAGACTTTTACTTTATAGATTTTAGTGCCGTTTGAATTTTATTTCAAAAGCATGTCTAATTTTTATCACTTAAAAACTAAAAAAGATAATGGCTGAGATGGCCTAATGAGAGAGCAAGCAGATACAAAGATAATAACAAGAAAGGATAATTATATTGTAAGGCATAACCGTCAATCACAGTGGTGTGTGCCATGGGCTAAGTGAAATCACAAAGGGAGACAGACTAAACCTGCGTGGAGATGTTTGGAATGCTGGAAAGAGAACACATTAGAAACGTCTCTCAAAAAAGGAAAAGAATGTGGTATAAAAGAAGAGTGGTCATTTGCCTTCATTTGCCTAAAACAGCCTCAGATTACCTGGCATCGTTATGGATAGTGTTCCATTTCCCTCGCAAAAGTGTGGCCGTTATGAATGGATAGAAAAGAAGTGGCATATATATACAATAGGTATTACTCAGCCGTAAAAAAAGAATGAGACCTTGCCATTTGCGACAACATGGATGGACCTACAGGGTAATATGCTAAGTGAAATAAGTCAAAGACAAATACCGTATGATTTCACTCATATATGGAATCTAAAAACAAAACAATGAGTAACCCCCAAAAAAACCTCTTAAATACAGAGAACTGATGACTGCCAGGGGGGAGGTGCATAGAGGGATGGGTGAAATAGATAAAGCTGATGAAGAGGTACAAACTTCCAGTTATAAAATTCTTAAAAATTTTAAGTGTCACAGTTTGAATGACATGTGGGGCTACCCTGGGTCAGTGGTTCTCAAATTTTAGCATGCATCAGAATAGCCAGGAGGGCTTGTGCAAACACAAGTTGCCAGGGCCCACCCCCAGTTTCTGATTCTGCAGGTCTGAAGTGAGCCAGAGAATTTGCATTTCCAACAAAGTTCCCATGTGATCCTGAGGCTGCTAGCACAGAGGCCACAATTTGAAAACTACTGTACATAGGTGTACAAGCTTGTGAATTTCTGTGAGAATATTAACTAGCTTTAAATGACCTAGTATAAGGTCTCTGAAAATAGGACAAAAAAAAATAGTGTTGTTATGGGGTTTGTGTGTGGGTTTTTCATTTTTGTTTTGTTCGTTTGTTTTTCTGCAACTGTGGACTGCAAATTGATGCTTGGCTCATAGGTAAGTACCAAAATTGGGAATAAGCATTTAGAAATCATGTAATGTGGCAGAGTAATGTTGATCTATTCAATTTAGTAATAAAACCTTGACTTGCCTTTTTTATTTTCATTTTTCTAACAATTCCTTTTTCTGATAAATTATGTTACAAAAATATCAGTCCTTGAAAGACTGGGGGTGCAGGGGAAACCTGATCTCTTACTACTGACAGTCTAAGCAGCACAGACTTAAATAGACTTTGAGAGGGTCCTTGTAAATAATGCTAAGTAGACTGGTCTTTATCCTGTAAGCAACAGGAAGTAATTAAAGGCTTTTAAGTAGGGAAGTATCGAGTTCAGATTTCTATTTAAAACGGTAATTCTGGTAATAGGATAGATTAGTGGTCCTCAAACATTTTTAAACACACATTCCCATCAGTGAGAATATGTTGACCATTCACCTTATTTTTTATAATTATATACATATACTATTATTTACATGTCATGTTTTAAAACATACACAAAATAAAAAATGCCATGACAGTAAGATAAAAACACTAAAAAGCAAGGTTTTATTGTCATTTTCCTATGGTCCCAATGGATCATCCTGTACATTTTGGGGAAAACCAAGGTGGTAGAGTATCCCTCAGTAAGGGTTAAGAGTAGAAACTGGTTGGCGATCCAACCTTCTGACTCATATTTAATAAAAGGTTAAACTTTGTCCACCAAGCAGGCCTGGAAAATTACTACAGTCCATGGTGTTAGGTAATATCTAGGGAAGGGGACTAAAGCCTTAAGGATATGTGAGGACAGAAGGGAGAAATGCAGTTAATTCTACAGCTCAACATTCAGTAAGCAGCACACAGGCTAAATGGTCTCTCATTTTACGGTCGTAAGAAATCTTCAACCAAACCACCTTGAACTATTTGACCAGGCTGAGAAACAGGGCTTACAGCAAGGAATCTCAAGTTTGTTTAAAAACGGTCAAGCGGAGTCTAACTTGTCAGAGAGAGGCCACCTAGAATCGGTCATAGCCTAGATATTAAAATGCCACAGTGTGCCGCTGTCCTCACAGTTGTGGAGCCTCCAGAGAAGGGGTAGTTATTATGCTTAGCGGCTTCCACTCCATCATTGATCAAGGGAGTCTGAGCCATGAATTTTTCATGGCTGGTTCACTGGAGGATTTGACTGAAGCAAATTATTATAATATTGTGGCTTTTCTTTATACCCATGCCTTTAGCCATTACCAATTAATGGAATATCTGAAAAAAAGCTGATGCAGAGATAGAAATTTAATTTGATTTAAATTTCTAGGTGGAGGAAACTTACTGAATAGATTAACCTCCTCAGTTCAAGAATTTAAGCGAACTAAGGACCCTGGGAAACATACTTTTCAGATTCCCAATAGCACACAGAATAGAACACCCCAAGACATCTTAATACTTCTATCTAGAAAATTTGGGAGAAAAAGATCACTGGCAATCAGTTTGGTAAAGTACAGGTATTCAGCATCTAACTGCAGATATGAATTGGGAGATCACAAACTCCTCACCGGGAATTCCCCCAGAGCGCAAAGGAACCAGGGTGTTTGAACAATCTAAAAGCTATTAACTATAAATGAAGTCATGATTTCAGAAGTTATTCAAAAATGTTAAGTCCACAAACAACTTAAAGTTTCTTTCTTTTTTTTTTTTAGAGATTTTATTTATTTTTGCAAGACAGAACGAGCTCAAGCATGGGGGCGGGTAGGAGAGGTGGAGGAAGCGGGAGAAGCAGACTCTCCTGAGCAGGGAGCCCAATGCGGGACTCGATCCCAGGATCCTGGGATCATGACCTAAGCCAAAGGCAGATAACTGACTGAGCCACCCAGGTAAAGTTTCTATTGCTTCCTTTGAAGGGCAAAGCTCAGGTTGTATCTAATTATCAAGCCTTTGTCCCCAAAGCTCAGCATTTCTGAGGTACCAATTAAATGGGAAACAAATTCTCCTAGCCAAAGTAAACACATGTGCTACCATGCTAATACAGATTCAAGACAGTTGTCAGTCTTGTGTCCCTATCAAACGACAAGGCCTTTTGTAAACCTCTTAGATATAAAAGATAATATATTTTTGGCTCCTGCCAAAACACTACATTCCTGGAATTCTGGAAACAGATATATAAATTCCAGAACAATCCTGATGTTTTGGGGGCCATATGCTTAAACCATAACCAATGCAGGGCGCCTCGGTGGCTCAGTTGGTTAAGCGACTGCCTTTGGCTTGGGTCATGGTCCCAGAGTCCTGGGATCGAACCCCACGTCAGGCTCCCAGCTCAGCGGGGAGCCTGCTTCTCCCTCTGACCCTCTCCCCTCTCCCCTCTCATGCTGTCTCTCTAATAAATAAATAAAATCGTTAAAAAAAACCATAACCAACGCTTAATTAAGTGCACTTAATGCTAGATATTCAGGACATGTTGAAATTGAAGATGAAAGATACCGTGTTAGAATCAGAACTGAAAATTGAGTCAGTTCTTCAGAATAATTCAACTGGCTAAATACTAATTTTCTTATTGAACTATTCAAAGTTAATCAATGCATATCAATATTCTGCCTGGGACTTGGCCACTGAGTGAGAACAAAGTTAAACTGTTTCATGGTATGCTTTTGTCTTTCTGTTGGTGGCAATTTTCTCTAATGATTGACAAAAAACAAAAACAAATACCCCCAAAACTAGGCAATTTTCACATTTATGGATCTCTGTGCAGCCAGTCCCTCAATGAAAAGACCCAGGCATTCATAAATGATTAGTTTCCACCTCAAATATTCTGTTCAATTCTCCCCACACTGTAGGCCGTATGCCCTTCTCTCCAGAAATATGGTCACAGCATTTTCGGCATGCTCGTGATATTCAAAACAATCCTAGCAAATTGTGAAATAGACCAAACTAGGCTTCCCACCAATGTTCACCCTCGCTCCTGCTTCCTCCCGACCTTTTCCCCAGACCATTTAATCTGTCACTAAATCACGTAATTCACCTTTTGGTGTCTACTATGCACCAAAGGCAAGGACATTCTGTAAAAATCTCACTTATCTTAACAATGTAGTATTTATCACCCCCATTTTGCAGATGCAGAGAACTTGCTACAATTTCAAAAAAAAACGAGGAAATTTCACCTTGGGAGGAGAGAAAGTCAACTGTTAATGACTTTAAAAAACAAGAGCTGGAAATTTCACATTTTCAACAGTGACAGAATGTTTGTCAACCTAACCCTCAGCATCCACTTAAACTCATCTCCTTCTCCTACCATGCTCTCGTCCTGGAGCCTCATTAAAATCTCCGGAAAATAACTCCAAGGGGACTGGCTGCCCTTTTCAAGGCAGAAGCCTTAGCTTTACCCAGCCCCTACTGTCAAAGTCACGCCCACCAATTAGGGGTCAAAGCTAAATGAAAACTGGTCTGCCCCGAAAGCTACCTAGTAACTAGGCAAGATGTGCAGAGCACCAAAACAAAGGGCAGGACTTTGGTTCTGCTTTTGTTTCTAAAAGAGTAAGACCAACATGAGAGAATGCTCATCTCACAGAGACTTTACTTATTTTTTCTTTTTAAGTTTATTTAAGTAATCTCTACACCTAACATGGGGCTCGAACTCACAACTCCAAGATCAAGAGTCGCATGCTCCTCCAACTGAAGCAGCCAGGTGCCCCTTACTAACTTCTTTTAACCTGAAGGCAGCTTCATAAACACATGTAATCAATATACAGAGAATTAAATCTGAAATTCTTAAAACACACACTGCCTTTGTTTACAATATTGTTGTTCAGCAGGTTTTTAAACTATATAAATGGTCATCATACTGTATATCCTTCAGCGATTTTACCTTATCTTTACAGTTTTAAGATTTAGTCATGAGCATATATGCAGCTTCTCTTCATTCACTGTAACTACTAAATAGGATTCCACTGTAGGAATCCATGATTTATTCCCCCAATCTCCTGTGAATGAGCATTTAGATTGTTTCCTATTGGTCACAAACACAAAACAGGATTAGAACTAAACACCTACCTCGGGCGCCTGGGTGGCTCAGTTGGTTAAGCAACTGCCTTCAGCTCAGGTCATGATCCTGGAGTCCCGGGATCGAGTCCCGCATCGGGCTCCCTGCTCAGCAGGGAGGCTGCTTCTCCCGCTGACCCTCCCCCCGCCATGTTCTATCTCATTCTCTCTCAAATAAATAAATAAATAAATCTTTAAAAAAAAAAAAGAACTAAACACCTACCTCACTAATCTACTGTCTTCCAGTTGATTCAATCACCAATTCATCAAATAAGGAAGACTCTATAGCATAGGAGCGTGAAATCCTGGAGACATCTGGGATCTATGGCTGGGAACAGCTCTGTGTTCTTGCACCAATTATTTATATTTCCTTATACCTCAGATTTCTCATTTGTAAAACAGAGTTAATGAATTACTACATATTTACCATTGAAAGGACTAAATAAGGTATTGGAAAACATGCATCCTGGCACACAGTGTACCTTCAATACAGAGTGGCTACTATTATCAACATCTCCTTTCAATCAAAATTGTTTAAGGTATTTTAGGGGCTTCAAAAAAACTAATAAATTTTTAGCTGAGATTTTGCTATTTGCTCCATAATGGTTATTTCTCAGAAGACCGAACAAAAATGTTCCGTAATGCAACGAATACGGGGGGGGGGGGGGCGGCAGATAACTTGGGAATTTAAAAAACCTGTTTGTAAGTAGGCATGTTAAGTGCTTCAGTCCACTAAACCCTCTCAAGGATAAATATACTCATACTGAATCTTAACTCAGTGCAGTTCAACAGAAAAATGTGAACCACAGAAGTAACTTCAATTTTTCTAGTAGCTGCATGAAAAAAGTTAATAGCAACAGGAAAAGTTAATTTAATATTTTTTACTTCACCCAATATATACAATCAAGATGTAAATAATATAAAAAAATTAGGTATTTTACTTTTTGTTTTACACTATATCTTCAAAATCTGATGTGTCTTTTACATTTGCAGCACATGTCCATCCCAACCAGCCCTACATGAAGTGCGCAATAGTCACATGTGCAAGGAGCTAACCAAGTTGACAGCACAGTATTAACCCATGGCTTCTCAGAAAGATCCCTGTACAGTGTTTTTAGCAAAGACTTTTGTTTACCAGCTAACATGGTCTCGATGCCTTTTATCAAATAACTCACAAACTTCAGTTCTTGCCATTAAAAATAGCACAACTCCGTAATTTTAGCGGTGGAGGAGTAAAGAGGAGGAGAATCATGGCTCACAGTTTATAAAACACATTCTTAACAAGAATTTAATTTCAACCTCCCTGGAGCTCAGTAAGGTAGATCATTTACAGATGGGAAAACAGAGGACCAGGGTTAAGTGACTCGCCAAGTTCTGTAGTAAGTGGATCCAATACCACGTCTCCAAACTCCACAGGCTACACAGTTGTACAAATGCAGAACGTAAGCGGGCTCTTCATCTTCAGCAGAGATCTATCCCAGTGACTCAAGCAGGGTATTGACAGGCTCTAAATTTCTATTTGCACCAGAACTTAAAATGAGGGTTTTAAAAAAGGCATCCAGGGGCGCCTGGGTGGCTCAGGTCATGGTCCCAGGGCCTGGGATCAAGCCCCATATTGGGCTCCATGCTCAGCAGGGAGTCTGCTTCTCTCTCTCCCCCTGCTTGTGTTCCTTCTCTCGCTATCTCTCTGTCAAATAAATAAATAAAATCTTTTTAAAAAAGAAAAAATAAGTAAAAATAAAAAAGGCATCCAAATCTACACAAAAACATCTGAGTATGAAAAAACCATAGCGGGGCGCCTGGGTGGCTCAGTCGTTAAGCGTCTGCCTTCGGCTCAGGTCATGATCCCAGGGTTCTGGGATCGAGCCCTGCATCCGGCTCCCTGCTCGGCGGGAAGCCTGCTTCTCCCTCTCCCACTCCCCCTGCTTGTGTTCCTCTCTCGCTGTGTCTCTCTCTGTCAAATAAATAAATAAAATCTTTAAAAAAAATATTAAGACATGACTTAAACTTAGGCCTTGAGAGATGCCTGTTTGGCTCATCCGGTACAGGCATGTAACAAATCTCTCCGGGAGGTGAGTTTGAGTCCCGATCTTGGGGGTAGAGTTTACTTTAAAAATAATAAAATAAATGTACTAAGGCCTCTAAACACAGATAAGAGCTTAATACAATTTTTCCATTTTAAACGCAACTATTATTCTAATGCCAAGGTCATCTTATGTGACTGTTAACAGGATCTCAATTAGCAAATCTCTTCAGAACGGAGTTTACAAATTCTATCTCATAAAGTACCTTCCAGCTCCGATATTTAACTTTTTAATTATCTTAAATTTTTAATAATCCTGATGCAGGCCGCAGGGGCCTAGGAACATCAAGTTCATCTTAGTTAAAAGTCACAATCCCCCTAACTTTTCCTGGTACTGCACAATGAAGCAATTTGCGTTTTTACGCCCACTAGCTTTTTTTCTAAAAAAAGATGTGTACAAATGAATTGGCAGTCAATAAGAGCTTAGCGTAGAATGTGGTATCAACCATTCTCCGCGTAACTGAGATTTTTTTTCTTCTAGGTCTCCAGAAGGTTTCCTCATTAATAAACACTTGTCTGTTGCGCACCTATCAATGGCCAGACTCTAAACACACCTGAGAAGCAACTTAAGAGATGGGGCCCTGAAAGGCAAACGCTCTCAATTGCAGAAAAACCAGTAAACAACTAATTCGAATCCAAAGTGATAAGAGCCATCTGGAGATATGACAAACTGCCAAATGAACACTCTTGGGGGAGATTAACTTGGCACACCTCCTAGGTGCGCCGTGAGGGTTGGGGCTCTCGGGGGTGGGGGGATTTGAAAATGTTTTCCTGAGCTCGACTTAAAGTAGGAATCCAGCAATATCCCCAGAGCCTGGAGGCCACAGTACTTTACATCTGATCCTCCCCATCTAAAAAGTGAGGCTAGCAGAGCCCAAGCCTGACCGCCGGCCGGGGAGCTCGGCTATGTGACCCCCTCCCCCGGCCCCAGGTGGGGCCGAAGCCAAGTCGTCCTCTCAGATAAATCTGGAACCCCGTCCTTCTCCGGGCCCCCGTGGCAGGCCCCCACCTGGTGACCCCTCACCCTCACCAGAGGAAAAGACTCCGCCCAGCTCTGGGGCCAAGCGCAGGCACCGATCTGGGTGCAAAATTTGATCCCTGCCAATCCCGGAACAGAAGTGGGCCGAGATTTGAGGGCCGCCAGGGCCTGCCGAGGCTGGGCGGCTCCGCGGCCAGCGGCCTCCGCGAGCTCTGCTCGGAGCCGGGTGGGGGGTGGGGGCCACGGTGCGGTCACCCAGGCCGGACGCCGGAGGACTGCGCCCCGCACCCTCCGTGGGACTGGCCGGGCGCCCAGCGGCGCCCCGGGTCTCCCGCGTCCACCTCCTCCCGGAGGGCGGGCGGAGAGCGCGCCGGGGGCTGGGGAGGCGGGCTCCCACGCAGGAAGAAGAGCTGCTCCCGGCCGGCCTCGGGACGCAGGGACTACCACCCCGCACTGCACGCGCCCGCATAGCCAGGACCCCCGCTTTACCTGGTCCGGCGGAGGCTCGGGAGCGAGCGAGCGGGCTCGACGTCGGCCCTCCCTCACCTGGGCGGAAGTGAGCGGCCCAGGGTGACCGCGCCTCACCTGGCAGGCCCTTCCCCAGCACCGACCCTCCCCGCCCGGGGCGGGGCGCCGGAGTGGCGCGGGTGGCTCGGGCGGGGGAGCCTGAGCGGCGGGAGGCCGACTCTGGGGAGGGGAGTGCGGGCCGGTGGGCTTCCCTATTTTCTGCAGGTGAAATTCGTCTGGGTGAGGGAGGGTTCAAGAGCCTGGAAAACGTGGGGTCTGGGGGCCGAGCGGGCAGGTAAAACACCAAGTGGTGGGGGCAGCCCGCGCTAATGGAGTGAGGTGATCCTGCTGGGCAGGTATTGTAGGAGGGCTGGGCGAAGAGCGAGACCCGAAGTCAAGCAAATGAAAGGATATTGATGAAAATTTGGTCAGATCTAATTAGTCCTCCATAGTCCCCCATTTCAGTTTGGTCATCTTTCCCTTGTGTTTTCTATATTGGCTGACCCAACATAAAATTCTAAGAAGTGCACCTGGTGAAATTTAGTTGGGGGAAATAAAGGAATCTGACAATATTTGTCTGCAATATGCATGGCACTACCTTATACATACTGATGTGGGAAACAAGAGCAGAAGAAAAATTATTGAATTTTCTTACTACTTACAGCCCAGTGACAAGTCCTTGAAACAGGCAGAGTGACCTTCCTCTAGGAACTTAGATGCCTCGATGTTAATACTTCGCTAAGGGCAAGTGGCAATCTTAGCCCAGCCCCTAGGATCGTGTAAGTCTAACATAATTCCTTTGGCGACTTCCTTTATCTCTACCGTGCAAAATACATGTTGGCAATCATCCTCCAAGCATATGACCCATCGATATACATCTGAAGGGTCTCATGACTGAGGGTTTACTAAACAATAATAAATTCCCTTTTCCAACAATAGCTAACCCCCTCCGTATCCTGGAAACCTTGTTTCCAAAATACCTGGGAGGCTTACCCTATCCCTCACCCCTTCCCATCTTGAAAGTGTATAATGGGCCATTCCTCATGATCCCAGTGCAGCTCTTTCTACCGACGGGTCCTGTCCCCTTGCTGTAATAAAACCACCTTTTTGCACCAAAGATGTCTCAGGAATTCTTTCTTGGCTGTGGACTTGGAACCCTAACGTCTTTCCTACCTCATTTTCCGTACCTCGTTCTCTCTGTGAGGAAACTGTACTCCTGATAGGTTAAGTGATTTGCCCAAAGTTTGGGACCACATGGGATCTTCTGACCCTTAAGTCCTGTTTGACTTAACTATACATTTGTAACATTTTTGTTCTTGATATCATAACTTGACATTGAGAAAGATCTGTGTAAAACTCACAATTCCACTCTCTTTAATTATCCCACTCTCTTTAATGTAACTAACTTAAGAATTTTGATGATAGGCCTTTTACTTTGTATAATAAGGTCCATGCATTAACCATAAAGAAAATCAATCTTCAGGTCTGTATTCATTGAACAGATGCAGTATTTGTTAGGCACGGCGATTGACTCTGTAAAATGTTAAAAAAGGGGATTCCTGTCCTCAAGGAAGATGAGGCATATACACAAAACAACTGCAACATAACATTTGTTGTAAGATAAAGCACTTGGCACTTCACAGTGTTGTTAGTTTGCTTGTTTTAAAGGAAATATTACTTTCTAGGCCTGGTAAAAAGATACACAATTGCGGCCTGCTTCTTAGGGACTAACAAACTATTAAGGGAAATAAATTTATACAATAACTTAGATTACCAAATAGAATGAACCCAGAACTTGCAGAAAATAGACTACACTTGTTGAAAGCATCTGTTAGGACTTAAACAGGTTTTTAACAGGTATTTGGGATTAAGGTAAAATGGAGCAGTCACTGGTATGGCATACAGGTGGAGATCAATTCTCTTGAAGCATCACCTGGCAAGCATTGGGTCTCTTCTTCGTCTAACATTTGATGGTGGTTATGAACATATTCCCCCTTACCCATAAAATAATGTGACTTTGAATTGATCATGAAACAAAGTTCAAGCTTCTTTTCTTAATATGCAAGGTCCTCTAAATTCTCTTCCCTCTTGCTCTCTTCAACCTAATCTCCCAAACAAGCCTAGTGCAGGTCCTTGGAGTCACCATACCAGGGCTTTTCTGTGGGTTATTTCTTCCCTTTCCCAAGGCTGGAATGTCCTGCAAGCCCCACCTTTCCCCTAGGGCTAGACTCAAATCTAGCTTCTAAAGAGAAGCTGCCTCCCTGACTACCCCAGCAAACATCCTTCACCACCATATTTAATCTAATTTTCTCCACATTTTTGTGTTAATTTAATGTGAGCTTTCCTTTGGCTTTTACCTGGAATTTAAAAACATTTATTTAATGTATTCAATACATTTTTTAAGGAGCTTACTCTATGATAAACATTTTCCGGCACTGATTTGGTTTTTGTTTATTTTAACCTCTGAGAACCCTCAAGAGTGTCTTATTCACAGAATGATGAAGATGAACCAAATTTTTAAGAACACCTCTGTGAAATCAGAAGATCTGAGCTTGAAACCTGACTCCACTATTTCTGAAAATATGTGATTTTGGCAAGTTACTTAACCCTTCTAATTCTCATTAGTGAAATTGAGGTAACAGTGCTTACTTCATATGGTAGTTTCAAAGGTTAAATGAGGAAATGCATGTATTGCATATACCTGGCACATAGAAAGTGCTCAATAAATGAAGCAGCCCATAGATGGGAATGACACTGACAGATACTGGTGACAACCAGGGGATCACCAAGAGTAGTAAATAAAGTGAGACCAGAGCAGATGGAGGAGGACCGGAAAATATTCTGGGGAACGTTAGGTTATGAAACTTTATCCTTCATCTTTAAGAAATTAAAGAACCACTGAAAAACTTCTGAATAGAATGTGTCTATTAAAACATTTAATGACTGATGTTTATTCTTTTTTCTTTTAAGATTTTATTTATTTATTTGACAGAGAGACAGTGAGAGGGAACACAAGCAGGGGGAGTGGGAGAGGGAGAAGCAGGCTTCCCGCCGAGCAGGGAGCCCGATGTGGGGCTCAATCCCAGGACCCTGGGATCATGACCCAAGCCGAAGGCAGACATTTAACGACTGAGCCACCCAGGTGCCCCTGATGTTTATTCTTTTAAAAACTATATATTTTTTTAGAACTTTTAGGGTCATAGCAAAACTGAAAGGAAGGTACAGAGATTTCCCTTATACCTCTTACTCCCACACATGCACAGCCTCCTTCCATATCAACGTCCCCCACCAGAATAGTATGTCTGTTACAACTGACGAACCTACATTGACAAATCATAATCACCCAAAGTCCACTGCTTACATTAAGGCTCGCTCTTGGTGTTGAACCTTCTATGGGCTTAAACAAATGTATAGTGACATGTATCCACCATTACAGTATCACACAGAATATTTTCACTGCCTCAAAAATCCTCTTGTACTCTGCCTACTCTATCCCCCACCCTAACCCTAATTCCTGGCAGCCACTGATCTTTTTATTCTCTCTGTAGTTTTGCCTTTTCTAAAATGTCAGATAGTTGGAATCGTATAGTGTATAGCATTTTCACATTGGCTTCTTTTACTTAGAGATATGCATTTAAGGGGCACCTGGGTGGCATAGTTGGTTGGGCACCCAGATGGCACAGTCGGTTGGGTGCTGGACTCTCGGTTTCAGCTGGGGTTATGGTCTCAGGGTCCTGGGATCAAGCCCTGTGTCGGGCTCCGCTAGGTGTGGGGTCTGCTTGGGATTCTTCCCCTCTCCCTGAGCCCCTCCCTGCTGTGTTCGCACTCTCTGTCTCTGAAAATAAATAAATAAATATTTAAAAAAAAACTATTTTAGAAATATGCATTTAAGATTCCTCTACATTTTCTCCAATGGTGGAGTCAGGTTTATAGCTCTTTTTTTTTTAAGCACTGAATAATATGCCATTGTCTGGATGTACCACAGTTTATATATTCACCTACTGAAAGACATCTTAATTGCTTCCAAGTTTTGGCAATGATGAATAAAGCAGCTATAAACATCTATGTGCAGGTTTTTGCATGGACATAAGTTTTCAACTCCTTTGGCTAAATGCTTTGTAAGTGAATGAAGATTTAAAATAGAGTAAGGAGGCCTGAAGAGGAAGGGCTCATTCCCTATCAACTTGAGGTCAATTGCAGACCCTCAAAAGAAGACTACTTTACTACCCCAGCAAGAGGGAGGAAGATTTTCTCCTTGCCCAGCAATAGCCCAGCCAATGAGAAACTGCCACAAGTCAGCTGATGAGAAACCATCACCACCCTGAACTCTCACTTGCCTCAAATGGATCTTTGTTCAAAGCAGCCCCTCCCAGCTTCCTCCTTTTTCTCTATAAAGTAACATTCATCTCTTTTGTTCTCCTGATTTGTCAATGGTTGTCATAGCTTGCATGTCTCAAATTGCAATTCCTCTGCTATTTCTGAAAAAACCCATTTTGCTAGTAAAATAACTGACCGTTTTATTTTCAAGGTCAACAATGCCAAGGAGCTTAAGTGGGATTTTGAGTAAGATTTTGAATATGATATAACAGGTTTTTCTTTTTTTGATGAAAGATTCATCAGAAGCAGTATAAAAAAAATGGACTGGCAAACTTAGAGGGCCTAGAATCAAAAAGGAGGAAGAAGCCACTATAGCAACATAAATGGGAAATGATAAATACCTGAAATAGGATAAGAATATAGGATTGAAAAATGAACACAAAAATATCAGTTGTTTACTGATTAGATAAAGGGATTACTGAAGAATAAGGAGAAAACTAAAGTGTAAAGATGATTCTAGGGGCGCCTGGGTGGCTCAGATGGTTAAGCGTCTGCCTTCGGCTCAGGTCATGATCCCAGGGTCCTGGGATCGAGTCCCGCATCGGGCTCCCTGCTCCTTGGGAGCCTGCTTCTCCCTCTGCCTCTGTCTCTCTCTCTCTCTGTCTCTCATGAATAAATAAATAAAATCTTAAAAAAAAAGATGATTCTAAATTTTGAACCTGATAGAAGGGATATTGGTGGTGACAATGAGAAAAGCCAACTTATTCTGTGTTGCTTTTTTGAGAAGCAGATTCTGGTAGAGTCAGTATTAGGTCCTACGCATAGAGTAGGCTTTATTGAGTGATGGCAAAGTTAATTAGATAGTAGGCTGTTAGACTAGTGTACCAAAGAGAGGACACAATCGGAAGTACTTGAGAGACAACAGCATGGATGTAGTAGGATTCCAGATATGCTAAATATCTACCAGGGACCCTTCCTGGCTCAGGGCATGCAACTCTTGATCTGGGGGCTGTGAGTTCAAGCCCCACATTGGGTATAGAGATTACTAAAAATAAATAAATAAAACTTAAAATAAAAATCTACTAGAACTTTGATATTATGAATTTATCACAAGAGGAAAAAATTGCCCATCACAGTCAAATGAAAAAGAAAATTTTTTGGAGGGTAACAATCTTTTACCTCCTAATGTTTCTGTCCTAACCATGGAAATGGGAGTCAGGTTGGTTTCTTTTCTTCTTCTTCTACCCCCCCGCCACAAGATTTTATTTATTTATTTTTTTAAGTAATCTCTGCACCCAATGTGAGGCTCAAACGCACAGCCCCAAGATCAAGCGTTGTATGCTCTACCCACTGAGCCAGCCAGGCACCTCCAGGTTGGTTTCCTCAGGAACTTTTGTGATAGGTGAAACTATCTGTTATTGTAATAAGGTCTATACTAAAATCTTAGGAATGGAAAGAGCCAATGTGCAGAGCCCTTAAATCCTAGAGGAACTTTTTTCAGTCTTCACTGATAATCTTTCCTAATGCTTCTATACAGCAATTTCCATATCGGACTGTGCTATTCATGTCTTTTGCTTCCTATAGAATTCTATATAATTTTTATGTGCCAAAGAAATTTGGCACTGAAAACATACCTAGGATTGAGATTTAAGAACTTACTAAAATGAGAAGATGTAGTAATCATGTGATCAGAGACTATGTGTGCAAAGAAATAAAGTAATGTATTTCACTGAACCATAAGAAAATAGATTAAGGGGTAGTAAGAAGAGAAAATGATTTTTTTTGGTGAGGGGTTATTTATTTGTATTTTTGGTGGAGAATGTGGGCAGTGACCTGAGAAAGTGAATTTTTAAGTGTACCATTGGTTCAAGAGTTAAAAATTTTCTATTGCTTCTTTACTTTTGTGGGAGACTCTTTTGTTCTTTTCAGTTTATACATTGTAGGAGAGAATGAAGATAATCATTAGAACCATAAAAATAGATTTTGTAATGGGATTAATCAGCAAAGCATAAGCATTTTCAGATAGTTAATTGTTCAAATCTACATGAAAAATGACACAAAGATCAGCAATATTCCTACAGTCATAAGCAAAATACCTAATTTTGTGGTACTTTCAATAAACTTGGACTAGAAAGTCTTCCTTTCACATTCTGATTATCTTTAGATTGTATTTTCAAAATCAAAGCAGGACATTTTGAAAGTGTATCAAAATGAGGGGTGCCTGGGTGGCTCAGTTGGTTGGGCGGCTGCCTTCGGCTCAGGTCATGATCCTGGAGTCCTGGGATCAAGTCCCGCATCGGGCTCTCTGCTCAGCGAGGAGCCTGCTTCTCCCTCTAACCCTCCCCCCCTCATGTACTCTCTCTCTCTCATTCTCGCTCTCTCAAATAAATAAATAAATCTTTAAAAAAAAACAAAGTGTATCAAAATGATAGTCAAAATGCAAAGTCACTGTCTTTTATTACTAGATAATAAGGTAGCAGATATCCTGAAACGTATCCTTGGATTTTAGCTAATCCTTGACCCCAACCCCTTTGCTAAATTTCATCTCAGGTTGAGGCTGAGAGATGGTAGTTGAGTTGTATGTTATATATAGTATCGGTATTATTTTAACTTAAAGTTAATAGTTTTCTAGGCTGTATGTTTTTAGATGGTCATGTATCCTATGAAGATACAACTCTGTTCCTCCAGTTTGGCCTGGATTTTTTTTTTAATTTTATTTATTTATTTGACAGAGAGAGACATAGTGAGAGCAGGAACACAAGCAGTGGGAGTGGGAGAGGGAGAGGCAGGCTTCCCGTGGAGCGGGCAGCCCAATGTGGGACTCGATCCCAGGACTCTTGGATCATGACCTGAGCCGAAGGCAGACGCTTAACAACTGAGCCACCCAGGTGCCCCTTGACCTGGATTTTTAATTATTCTTATGACTAGTGACAGAGTCACAACATTTTTAATTACTCTTATCTAGTGACAAAACATTGTGTATCAAGTACTGTTTTGGGGGGAATATCTAATCCAAACCTTTGTCCTACTACAGTAACTAGTACAGGCTTCTATTTTAACAATTGTCAAATAGTACTTTAACTGTTTAGCTTTTCCCCTAGTAAACATAACATGTTTAATTACTAGGTTCTTGTCTCCTCATTTTTTGAGTCTGTAGGGTCTTGCCTGATGTTGGGCATATAGTAAATGCTTGATAAATATTTCTATGGAGGGGAAGAGAGAGAAAAGAAAAAAGAAAAGAATAAAGGGAGGAAAGAGAAAAAAGAGAGAAGTCAACTTAAAACAGAAAGTTTAAAAATTGAACTAGTAAATTTCAAATTTCCTATCACTTAAATCTTTAATTAAGCATAATTTTTTTTTTTTTTTTTCTAGACGGGAGGGGGGTGGGGGGTGGGTTAGCCTGGTGATGGGTATTGAGGAGGGCACGTTCTGCATGGAGCACTGGGTGTTATGAACAAACAATGAATCATGGAACACTGCACCAAAAACTAATGATGTAATATATGGTGATTAACATAACAATAAAAAATTAAAAAAAAAAGAAAAAAAGAAAAAAAAAGCATAAATATTTTAATTTAAAAATACCATAATTGGGGCGCCTGCGACTCTTGATCTCCAGCTTGTACGTTCAAACCCCAACTTGGGTGTAGAGATTACTTTAAATAAAATCTTCAAAAAAATAAAAATAAAAATAAAAATAGCATAGTAATGCCGAAAAATTGGTTTAAGAAAAATTTTAACTGTAGTTACAATACTAAAATATTACTGCAAATAATTTCATGTTTATTCCAAAATGATACTTCGAATAATACATTATCCGATGCTTCCCAAAGTGTGGTTCTGGACCAGCAATCTCAGCATCTCTTGGAAACTCGTTACATATGCAAATTACCCTGCCCCACCCTAAATTTTCATAATCATAAACTGAGGGTGGGTCCCACTCTTGGTGTTATAACAAAGCTTCCAGGTAACTCTGATACGCCCTAAAATTTGAGAACCACTGCATGATGCAATTCGTCAAAATTAGTGCTACTGTGAATGAGAAGACACCAAATTCAAATATTTTTACGTTAAAAAAAAAAGAAAGAAAGAAAAGATGGCTTAAACTTTCACTAAAGAAAGTAAACGTATTGCCCAGGATAAAAGATATGCCCACTACAGAATTTTTTTTTTTTTAAGATTTTATTTATTTATTTGACAGACAGATACACAGCGAAAGGGGGAACGCAAGCAGGGAGAGTGGGAGAGGGAGAGGCGGGCCCCCCGCTGAGCAGGGAGCCCGATGCGGGGCTCGATCCCAGGACCCTGGGATGATGACCTGAGCCGAAGGCAGACCCCCAACGACTGAGCCACCCAGGCGCCCCCAGAATTTTTAGAATATACAGAAATTTAGAAAGAAGAGATGGAGGAAAAACCCTCCAACTTTTCACTTAGTGTAGTCGTAAATTCTTTAATATCCTTTTCTCACAGGCCCTCTCGCTCGCATAAATGTCCACTACTAAAAATAAGTGTAATGCCTATTTTTGTGATGGAGTCCTTAAGTTCTGTTTAAGAGCCTTCCATAAGTTCTTCTCTAAGCGAACAGATAGGTCATTATATCATAACAGTAAGAGCACAGATTCTGAAATTGGGCAAATATCAATTTGATCCGAATTCAGTAACTAAGGTCGACATGTTTTTTAGCGTCGTTGAGCCGGGCTCATTATCTGTAAACCCAAATCCTACCAGGCCTAACCGAGATAATGTTTGTAAAGCGCTTAACAAATCTCCGGGGTGCCGCTGGCACATTTGTAGGTGGAAAAGTCACAGCAGGGTTAGCTCGGGAAGCAGTGGATGCAGGGCCGCTGATTCTCAAAACTAGCCTTCTTGCGGATCTCAAATCACAGCTCTCCCAGGAAAATCCGCGGCCCTGTAGGGGAAAAAACCGGCCTCCAACCGAGGCGCGGTCCCTTTAAGAGCCTCGCTCCCTCCGCCCTTCTCCCGTCCCCGCCTAGGCAAAGGCGGAACCGGAAGTTGTGGGGGACGCGCCGGTCCCCAGCATGGCGGCCACTTGGCCGGCTGCTCCGGGGGCTGTGGCCCCCCAGCTCCTCGGTGTCCTGTGGTTCGTGTCAGTCACCACGGGACCTTGGGGAGCTGCTGCCATCGCCGCCACCGGTGGCGAGGAGACGCTTAAGTGCGAGGACCTCAAATTGGGACAATATCCTCTCTGAGGAGCCCCCCCTCCGCCTTGGGGGTGAGGTAGATTAGGGGTGGCGAGTGGGTCGCGGCCCTCAACAGGGGCCAGGGTTGTGTTTAAGGGATTGGTGACTTGTGGCTTTTAATGACCGACGGACTCTCGGATGTGAAAAAAGATGTGGGGGTGGGAAGGACAGCGTGATTTCCTTGGGATTTTACTGATTGTTAGCTCTTCCTCTTCTGATCCACCAATTTTTATTAATTAATTACTGGTGCGCTTATTTGTTCAACAAACACCTAGATCCTGAAGTATGCCAGGCCCTGTTCTAGGCACTAGTAATAAAAAGATTGTTAGCCCTTCCTCTTCTGATCCACCAGTTTTTATTATTAATTAATTAATTAGCGGTGAGCTTATTTGTTCAACAAACACCTAGATCCTGAAGTATGCCAAGCCCTGTTCTAGGCACTAGTAATAAAAAGATTGATAGGCTCCACCCTAGAAGTTAGCTGACTTGGGGGAGGAGACAAATAAGTAGTTAACGATATATTCCTTGTATATTGCCCAGTTATCATTAACTCTTTGCTTATTACCTTACATCATCGTCAAACTCCGTGAGATGCCAGACTGTCAGGGGCATACTCCTCCGTGTTCTAACTGTGGGCCAGTTATCTGAACTCTGTTTTCTCTTGAGTAAACATGTAGATAACAATGGTACCAACCTAAAGATTTGTTGTGAGAAAGTA
Source organism: Eumetopias jubatus (assembly GCF_037043125.1). Classification (NCBI taxonomy): domain Eukaryota; kingdom Metazoa; phylum Chordata; class Mammalia; order Carnivora; family Otariidae; genus Eumetopias; species Eumetopias jubatus. The sequence continues at coordinate 56,933,450 of NW_028274810.1, forward strand.
GTGCAAGTGAATCACGTAAAACGATGCCTGGCACATAGTAAGGACTATCTGTGTTACTTATTTACAGATGAGGAAACAGGCTGAAGGGATTAAGTGGATCTGTTCATTTTAATAGCTCTGATGATCCATATGAAATGGGAGTTACAGTCAAAATAGCTACTTTTGTACAAAATTAGATCATTTTATAGAAGTTGTAGAGCAGAAAAATTAATAACAGAAGCCAGAGATATAAGAAAGACTTGAGACAAAATTTTAAAATTAAGAAAATTCTATCATATACTATTTTTATGTAGGTTGGAGAGAGGCAGCCATTATTAGATGCTTACACAATAGCTCTAATTTACTGAATACCGTTATGCTTGGAGTTTGAGAATCACAGACCTAGTAAGTTGAGTCTTCTTTGGCAAAAATGTCAGAGCGATTTGAAGAAATAATTGGATGGTATTAAGAGTTGTACGATTTGAACCTTAGATTGGGCTGAGCATTTGGTGATGAAAACTGGAAAATGTCTGTTACTCCTGGCATGAAGATGAAGTTTCCAGTAGTGCTTAAAAAACCTTAAACAGGTGTCAGGTTCTCTGTTTCCAGAGACATCTTATGAAAACCTTATTTATCCCATTTTAGTGACAATAAAATACTTAGGAAACAAAAGCCGCCTGCGCGTGTTTTGAAATTAGAGGACAGTTATTATACCTGTTTTCAAAACTTAAGATCCTGTTGGGGAGACCATGTAGACTCACCTAAAAGAACTATCTTCTCTGCAGTCTAATGGAAAGCGCTCTAGGCTTGGAATCAGGAAACCTGATTTTACTCTCTATCACTTATTACATGACTTTGGATAGGTCTTTCAAACTTTGAGCCTCAGTTTGTGCTTCTGTGATATGGGAATAATACTATCTACTTCACAGGGTTATTTGTGCTACATGAAGTTATGTATGTGACAATACTGTGGGGCCCCATAAATTAGTTCAGTCAAATCTCTGGAAACTGATTTTTTCCAACCTGAAGCTCTCTTACAATAATTTGGTAAAGATTTTAATTTCCAATTTTCCTTTATGCTTTATGCTGACTGATGTTCTTTAAGGATGGCATCCTTTGCTAGAGCTTTTAATAAGTATTAAGTTAATATACTTTTCCTGTAATAAATTAATGTTCAAGTAGTATTTAGTAATGCTAAAGGTATATTTGTGGTTGTGCTTGTTGCTTTGGACCAACAGCTTTTTTTTTGACGTGTGAATGTAAACATGAGTATATAATACAAGATATTAAAGATAAGATGATAATGTTTTGTGTTGGGATGTGGTTCATATTTCCTTAACTTTTCTCACATATATTTGTAAAGATCCAAAAATAAATGATGCTACACAAGAACCAGTTAACTGTACAAACTACACAGCTCATGGTAAGACTTCCAGAAACATGTTTTTAAAAACAATTTTTGAAACATAACTTCATAAGTCAGTGTATGATCACTAAAACTAATAAATGTGTGCTTTTTCTTGAGTTAAAACATTCAGTTTCTAGAACAACTTGGAGAACTGGCTAAGGGTTGTTAATATTTAATTTAAGAAGAATGTTATTAGTTTTGTGAACTGGAGAGTTTTATATACTCATTCATTTTTTTTAAAACCTTTGAAATCAGTTTATGTAGCTTATGCAGAGATGCTTCTTAGATTTTTAATTACTTGAAAAGAACTTAAAATGGGACTCTTAGCCCCGTTAAGTCCAATGAGAAGTTGTATCACCCATATTATACAGTTGTAAAATAAACTTAGGTACATCCTAAGTATGAAAACAGTACAGTTAGGATTTTAAATATGCATCAATATTTTTTTTAAGTATTATAGAGATGTTTTGATAATAGATACCACCCTCAGCCTAATGGTTTTGGGGAGCTTCTAAATTCTAAAATATGTAGAATGCCAGATAAAAACTAATGAATTGTTCTGAGTGGTCTTTTCTTCTATAGGGGTATGTGTTGGAAGGGAGGCAGACAGATGTATGTTGGAACTATTTAGCCTTCTTATTTGGCATCGTACATAATGATGACAGTTACATGGTATTATTTTGAGAAAAGAGCACCTATTGAGTATATACTGATTGTTTTATGTATTAGGCAGGAAATAAGATAGTAATTGACATTTTCTTTTTAAATAAAGTCTCTCAAACAGATTCATTATGTAAATGAGATTAAAAGAATTGTTTTTCCTTTTTTTTAAAGATTTTATTTATTTATTTGACAGAGAGAGAGAGAGCATAGGCAGGGGGAGTGGCAGGGAGAGGGAGAAGCAGGCTCCCTGCTGTGGAGGGGGAGCCCAATGAGGGACTCTATCCCAGGACCCTGGAATCATGACCTGAGCCGAAGGCAATCGCTTAACCAACTGAGCCACCCAGGCGCCCAGGAATTGTTTTTCTTATAGCAAAACACTTCCATGTTTTTCAATATATTCAAATAATTGACCTCTTGATTATGAATTCGTATATATTTTTATTTATTTATTTGTTTATTTATTTTAAAGATTTCATTTATTTGACAGAGAGACACAGCTAGAGAGGGAACACAAGCAGGGGGAGCGGGAGAGGGAGAAGCAGGCTTCTTGCCAAGCAGGGAGCCCGACCGATGTGGGGCTCTATCCCAGGACCCTGGGATCATGACCTGAGCCGAAGGCAGACGCTTAACGACTGAGCCACCCAGGCTCCCCAATATATATTTTAAAAAGCAGATCTTCTTTTATCTTTTTATATCTTTATATTTTGGCACACTACTAGCCCAATTATAGTCAACAAAGATACTTGAAAATAAGTTGTGTTAAACTTTTATAATTGGCATTTAGCTACTATTCTGAAGTAGTGAAGTTTTACCATATAAACAGTAATAGGTTTTACATATATGTATATATATGATTTGTATAGTAAATATTGCTTAATATGTATACATATATTTAATTTAGATGTGTTAAAGGAACTTTGTTTTTTTAGTTAATTTATAAGTATACTCTGATTTGTCTGTTTTACATTTCAGTCTTTTATATTGTGCTTTCGGAACACAGAATAGAGTTAACATATATAACGAAGACACAGCTTTCAGATACTCAACCATTTATATGAGAGATACTAGAAATCTGTGAGTACTGTTTGACTCAGGTATCTAACTAAATTAGGAAGCAGGCAGCCACCTATTTCAAAAAAGCGTTTTCTAGCCTATAGGGTTCTTTGCAGTTATGAGGATTTTGAAGGAAATTATGCAACTAAAAAGAATAGTTTCTGCCCAAAAGAGCTTTGCTCTTCATTTAGGAGTCTCTTGTGTAAAACAAGGTTGAATCCACTTGTGCAATTATTGATAAGTAAGTTTATAAACACAAAAAATCAAATGATCAGACTAGTAGGAAGTAAAAGGACTTGGAGGTATTATGGTACTATCATGGCTTATCAGGTAAGTACTCATAGTTGATGTAAGTCAAAGAGCTACAGGACAATAAAAGGAAGGTTTTCTATAAAAGGGAATGATATGATTATTCATTTGGAGAGGAGAAACCAAGTACCATATTAAATGTGGGAACATATATAAAATGTAGATTAATAAATAAATGACTTTAAATCATTGTCATGATTTTAAGAAGAAAATAAAGTTTCCGAGACAAAGATGAGTCACAGGGTGGCTGCATATGGATGTACAATTTGTACATGACACCAGTATCTAGCTGAGAGCTGGGATAGATTCTGCTGTCCCAGCCCAGTGCTCATGAGGCTGTGTCTGTCCGTGGGAAGTTTTTCTTTTAATTGCCTTTTTAAAACATACGAGGGCTAGTGGAGTAGTCATGGTGAATCACTTCTAAGTCCTGATCAGAGAGGACATCTAAATGACCCTTGAAACATGTTTTTGGGTCCTAACATGGAACTGATTAACAGGAGAAAAATATTAGGAGTTGTGAAAAGTGTGAGTTAAATGGTCTTTCTCAGCCTCCAGCCAAGATTGTTCTTCCTCTGTTTTTTCACTGCGTATACGAAGGACTATTACAGAATCCTCAAACTAAGTTTAATTTTCTTTCTTTTTTTTTTTTAAAGATTTTATTTATTTGACAGAGAGAGAGACAGCGAGAGAGGGAACACAAGCAGGGGGAGTGGGAGAGGGAGAAGCAGGCTTCCCGCCGAGCAGGGAGCACGATGCGGGGCTCGATCCCAGGACCCTGGGATCATGACCCGAGCCGAAGGCAGTCACTTAACCAACTGAGCCACCCAGGCGCCCCAAGTTTAATTTTCTTTAACAGTGCTTTTTGGGTAGGGATAAGAACAATGTTTTACAAGAGGGTAATTTCAAGATAAAAGAATTGGGACCAAAGGCAAAGTAATTCAACTGTAACATTAAATTAATGTGATCTTTTTTTTTTTAAGATTTTATTTATTTATTTGACAGAGAGACAGCAAGAGAGGGAACACAAGCAGAGGGAGTGGGAGAGGGAGAGGCAGGCCTCCCGCAGAGCATGGAGCCCCATGTGGGCGGGGCTTGATCCCAGGATCCTGGGATCATGACCTGAGCTGAAGGCAGACGCTTAACCGACTGAGCCACCCAGGTGCCCCTAAATTAATGTGATCTTAAAATGGTTCCCAATTAGAGTACAGGCTTCCAGTAATGGAATGAATTAAGTCACAGGGATGTCAGGTACGGCATAGGGAAGTCACTGGTATTATAATAGCATTGTCTGGAACAGATGGTTGGTACACTTGTGAGCATAGCATAATGTATAGACTTGTCCAATCACTATGTCATACACCTGAAACTATTGTAACATTGTGTGTCAACTATATACTTCAATTTAAAAAATAAAAAATAAAAACCCTAAGGACAACCTATCACAAAAAGTCAGTGAGACCTTTCCAAATAAGGCAAATACCTTCTTAAGATATAACCAATCAAATAACTTCCTTGCTTTGCTTCCATTTCTCTGTAGAAGTCTTCTAGCTCCTGCAGGTGGGTAGAGCACTCTAACCACTTCCAGTTTGGCACAGCCCAATTCAGATTGATTTTTGCTCAAATAAACTCTTACAATTAAAAAGAAAAATAGTTTCCATTTAACCCAGTGCCAACTAACAAGCATATTTATTTATTGAGAAATGATTTGTAATAAATAATTTGATAATTAAATTGATTAAAATAAATGGATCAAGATAATTACCTTAATGAAAATTTATATTATAGGATATTATTTATTGGGAAATTATTTACTGTATTTATTGAGAAAAATTACATGGCAGGCTTCTACTACGTATAAATAATATATGAAAGAAGACACAATCTCTGCCCTGAAAGAGTGTTCTGTCTACATTGTACAGACATACACAGGCAAGTGTTTTCAATTTTCCGATCAGTGAAATACAAAAGTATTTAGACTCCATCTCTAGAAAATTTTGCTCTGGTCCTTTGGCAGGTCTTTTTTATTTTGTTAAGTTTTTATTGAAATATATTTATAGGAAGTACACAGAAGTGTAACTCAAATGATTTTTCTCAAGCTGAACACATTTGTGAATGTTCCAAATCAAGAAATAACATTATTAACATACTAAAAGCCCACTCATGCTCTCTTATACTCACTCTTCTGCCCTAGTGGATAACCCATTACCCTAACTTCTAACAATATAAATTAGTTATGCAAAGAGTGTGTTATTTTTAGACTTTTTATTTGGAGATAATGTCTTTTTTCTTTTTTAAATATTTTTATTTTTAAAATATCTTTTTTTTAAGATTTTACTTATTTATTTGAGAGAGAAAGAATGAGACAGAGAGAGAGCATGAGGGGGGGAGGGGCAGAGGGAGAAGCAGGCTCCCCGCCTAGCAGGGAGCCCTATGCGGGACTCAATCCCAGAACCCCAGGATCATGACCTGAGCCGAAGGCAGATGCCCAACCGACTGAGCCACCCAGGTGCCCCTATTTTTATTTATTTTTAAAGAGAGAGAGTGTGAACACATGCACATTTTCCTGGGTGAGGGGGAGAGGGGTGCAGAGGGAGAGAGAGAATCTCCAGCAGACTCCACTCCCAGCGTGCAGCCTGACACTGGGGCTCAATCTCAGGACCCTGAGATCATAACCTGAGCTGAAATCAAGAGTCAGACACTTAACTGACTGAGCCACCCAGGCGCCCCTACTTGGAGATAATTTCAAACTTACAGAAAAGTTGCAAGAATAAGAGTAGTACAAAGAGGGATGCCTGGGTGGCCCAGTTGATAAAGCGTCTGCGTTCGGCTCAGGTCATGATCCCAGGGTCCTGGGATTGAGCCCTGCATCAGGCTCCTTGCGCAGCAGGGAGCCTGCTTCTCCTTCTCCCTCTGCCTGTTGCTCCCCCTGATTATGCTCTGTCTCTCTTTGTCTCTTTCTCTCTCTTTCTGACAAGTAAATAAATAAAATCTTAAAAAAAAAAAAAGTACAAAGAACACCCATATATCTTTTGCCCAGATTCACCAGTTGTAAACACATTATTATTCTTGTTTTATCATTGTATGCTCATGCATTCTCTCTCTCTCTCTCAGTTTGTATGTATTTTGCTCCTATGTGTGTTTTTCCTAAGAATAGAGATTCTAGTTGCTGTAAACTTTAGTAAATTTAATATATGTAGTTTACCATCCATACTCTAATTTTATCAAATGACCCTAAGTAATGTTTTTATAATATTTTTTTGCAGTACAGGATCCTAAGATCAGGTCTTGACCCTTAAATCTGACAGATCAAAACTATAGTCCAGACTGGAGTAGGATCCCAAATCACTTAACTCCCTAGGTCAGTCCTTTTGATCATTATGAAACGTCATTGTTTATTTCTGATAGCTTTTTTCCATTTAAAAAATAATGCTACTTTTTATAATCAAGAAATACTGTGTACTTACTGGTTTAAACTGATGCCATTTAGGGCGCCTGGGTGGCTCAGTTGGTTAAGCGACTGCCTTCGGCTCAGGTCATGATCCCAGAGTCCTGCTCGAGTCCCACATCGGGCTCTCGGCTCAGCGGGGAGCCTGCTTCTCCCTGTGACCCTCTCCCCACTCATGCTGTTTCTCTCTCTCTCTCTCAAATAAATAAAATCTTTAAAAAAAAAGTTTAAAAAAAAAACTGATGCCATTTAAATCATAGACATTGGCCAGAGCAAAACTTTTTTTACAGGAAATCTGAGAATTGAGTAGTTTTCAGGTTGTAGCATGTTGCTTAATTTTGTCTACTAGTTAACATTTATTGGTAACTGGCTTTCTTAGTCTTATCATATTGATTTGTTATTTTTGCTTGTTCCTGAAATCAGTGTAAGCATGGAATTTATGGTATAATGGAAAGAGTATTGATTAAGAAATAATGAGTGTTAACCTAGGATTTCCAGAGTCTTACTCATAAGGCTTTTGTCAAGTCATTTAATTTCTTAGAATCTAGTTTTCATGTTTGTGAAAGAAAAAAAAGGAACATATTACTAGTTTTGTCTACTTAATAGGGTTTTTTAAAAATAAGGGTCAATGAGACACCTGGCTGGCCCAGTTAGTAGAGCATGCAGCTCTTAATCTCGGGATCATGAGTTCAAGCTCCACATTGGGCATGGAGACTAACTTGAAAAAAAAATAAGGGTCAAAAGAAATTACCATGAAGTATGTAAGAATAAACTCTAGGGTTGTGGGCTTCTTTTGATTAATTTCATTACACAAAATCTTCCCTTAGTGTTACAGCCACTCCCAATGTTATATTCATTTCTCATGTCAGGTTCATTCTTCGTTTTCTCAATATTGAAGTTCTCTAATTTGCTAGAGTGGAGAACCTAATACTTGTTGAACATTTTCTGTAATCAAGTATCATGCTTTACACACCATATGCTTTTACTACATACCCAATACCATTACAAGAATAATATCCACATTTCACAGATGACAAAAACAAGATTCAGTGAGGTTTTGTAACTTACTCAAAGGAACAAACTCGTTAAGTTGACAGAGTTTGGACTAAACCCAGATTTGTCCAGTTCTGAAGTCCTGCTCTTTGGAGTTCACTTCAAAGAAATCTGATTAAATCAGTATTGATGTTTCTCTTATTTTCTCATGTAATCTCTGTATATATTTGGAGCAGCAGCTTATCCTTCCTCACTAAAGTATATAATTTTCATCCCTTGAAATAGTTATCTCATACTTCTCTCAAACCTTAGAATCCTTTTAGCAATATGGTTTCTTCATTCTGGTACCTCTTTCCACTGTTTGTAGCTTTCCTGAGGTTCTGAGCCTAGAGCATTGAGCATTTTTCTCTCATATATCTCATGTCAAATATAAATCATTTCCTATAATAGAAATAAAATACCATTGAAAACTATAATTGTCAAAATTTATTGTTTGAACAATTAGTAGTATCTAATTGAAAATAGAAAGGTATGATTTCTTAGTATTTAATATTCTTATAAGGCCTTTTTTCAACTCACCTATCAATGTTTGATTTTTTTAAATGTACAGGAAACTGTCATCTCAAAAAACAATGGATTTTTATTAGGCAAGGTGTATTGGACAATAACCCCAACTGGAATCATAATTACAGTGTTTTGCATTGCAAATATCTCTTTAAGATCTGATTTTAGATAGTCTGCAGGAAGATCTCACAAGATCTGGCTGTAAGACAAGAAAGTGACAGCTTCAAACTGAGCAAGTAAGTGCAAGGTAATACATTTAGAGGAAGATTATCTAAAATTTAGCAATAGAGGGGCACCTGGGTGGCTCAGTCGGTTAACCATCTGCCTTCGGCTCAGGTCATGATCCCAGGGTCCTGGGATTGAGCCCCACATCGGGCTCCCTGCTCAGTGGGGAGTCTGCTTCTTTCCCTCTCCCACTCCCTCTGCTTGTGTTCCCTCTCTTGCTGTTTCTCTCTCTATCAAATAAATAAATAAATAAATAATCTTTAAAAAAAATTAGCAATAGAATTCTGTTTAATGACACAGTTTGCCAATCCAGAACTTACTATTTTGAGGATTTAAAAAAATTAAAGATCCATTTTTAGGAAAAACTTGTGTTTATAGATTTCTTGCAGGTCACTTGTTTGTGGAAGTGGAATGGGCCTCATCAAGGCGAAAAAGTAACTTTTTAAACCAGACATCTCTTTGATTTATATGCCTGATGCCTAAACTCTAGTAGTACATGTACTCCTGGAGGTAGACAGAGCTTTCCAAGAGGTAAACAGGTATCATTGTTGAACTGGTTTCCTAAGGCTGTTATAAGAGTGTTAAAATAGACATTGACGGTCTCAGTCCTAGAGACTAGAAATCTGAAATCAAGGTGTTGGCAGGGCCATGCTCCCTCTCAAACTCTGGGTGGAATCTGTCCTCCTTCCTTCTGACCTGCTGATGGTGGCCAGCAATCCTTGGCATTCCCTAGTTTGTAACTGCATCAGTCTGGTCTCTGCCTCTGTCCTCACATAGCATTCTCTCTGTGTGTCTTCAAATCATCTTCTTCCTGTTAGGTATGCATGTAATTTCCCCAGTTCATAAGGACAACAGTCTTATTGGATTAGGGCCCACCCTAATGACCTCATTTTAACTTGGTTAAAGCTGCAAAGACCGTACTTCCAAATATGGTCATACTCTGAGGTACTGAAGATTAGTACTTCAACATATCTTTTTTTTGAGGGGGGTATGGCATAATTCAGCCCATAACAGGTGTCTTTAAAGGAATTGATTTCCAGATTCTCAGATACTATGTGTTTACTTTTCCTAAAATTGATGTAAATTTTCTGAATTTTATTTTTTTTTAAGATTTATTTATTAGAGAGGGAGCTCATGGGGTGGGGGGCAGAGGGAGGGGGAGTGAAGCTGACTCCCCACTGAGCACCAAGCCCAGTACAGGGCTTGATCTTTAGATCCTGAAATCATGACCTGAGGCTAAATCAAGAGTCCAATGCCTAATTGACTGAGCCACCCAGGTGCCCCCAAATTTCTGAATTTTCAAGAGGAGCTCTTTCTTATCCATCCTCTGTTGGATGATGATGGCTATTTAATTGTTGTAGTGTTTAGATTCCATTGTAAAGCGTTCTATAACATTTAATGGCAATATTTATAATATGCTGGAAATTATATTTTTTCCAACCATTTAAGTCCATGATGAAAAACTTTAGATATCGGGCGCCTGGGTGGCTCAGTTGGTTAAGCGACTGCCTTCGGCTCAGGTCATGATCCTGGAGTCCCGGGATCGAGTCCCGCATCGGGCTCCCTGCTCAGCAGGGAGTCTGCTTCTCCCTCTGACCCTCTTCCCTCTCGTGCTCTCTCTCATTCTCTCTCTCTCTCAAATAAATAAATAAAATCTTTAAAAAAAAAAAAGAAAAACTTTAGATATCAACTTAAGTGTGTAAGGGAGTACAGAGTTGTAAAAAGTTACTTTAGGAAGTGTGCGAGTAAAATTTTTTGAAGACCACTGGTCTAGAGCAGGGTTTCTCAACCTTGGGATTGTTGATGTTTTGGATTATGTAATTCTTTGTTGTGACGAGGCTGTTTTATACATTGTAGGATGGTTTGGTTTTTTTTTAAGATTTTATTTATTTATTTAATAATTTTTTAAAAAAGATTTTATTTATTTGACAGAGAGAGAGAGCGAGAGCAAGAACACAAGCAGAGGGAGTGGGAGAGGGAGAAGCAGGCTTCCCGCCAAGCAGGGAGCCCGATGCGGGGCTCGATCCTAGGACCCAGGGATCATGACCTGAGCCGAAGGCAGATGCTTAACAACTGAGCCACCCAGGCACCCCAGAGATTTTATTTATTTTTTGACAGAGAGAGAGAGACAGCAAGAGAGGGAACACAAGCAGGGGGAGTGGGAGAGAGAGAAGCAGGCTTCCTGCCGAGCAGGGAGCCTGATGCGGGGCTTGATGAGGGGCTTGATGAGGGGCTTGCTCCCAGGACCCTGGGATCATGACCTGAGCCGAAGGCAGACACTTAACTACTGAGCCACCCAGGCGCCCCTGCATTGTAGGATGTTTAGGGGTATCCCTGGCCTCTACCCCCTGGGTGGCAGTAGCAGCTCCTCAGAGGTGACAACCCAAAATGTCTCCAGATATTGCCAGATGTCCCCTGGGGAACAAAATTGCCCTTGGTCATTGAAATAGAGCATATTGATCTTCTTTCAGTCAATAACATGGAATATAAGCATTTCAGACATTTGCTAATCTCAATTTTGAGTTATCTACTATATAGTGCTAGACATGACCTAAGATGGCAGATTTTCAAGAGATACCACCTAAGGGTCGTGGTAATAATTTATTCACAAAAGTCAATACATTTTATCCCAGTATCAAGGCAGGTGTCCAAACAGCTACATATAAATTGTCTGTTAACTTTTGCCCTATCTCTGTAGATTATAAATCCTTGCTTATATCTGGAGTCAAGAAATGGTTGTGTGGGAAACCTCTATGTTTTGTAAACCTTCTTATTGAGGACTTTCTCTGTGTTTCCCTGGGGTCATGAACCAAACCAAGTTCCTGCAGTCACTTAGAGGTGAATTGGAATGCTGTCTTTGAATTATACCACAAAAGCTCTGTAAAGCTTTCTGTCTTAACTATCAGGAAGCTCTGATCTAAATTTGGGGCTCAATTACAATGTCTTCTCTTACTTGTTTCCTAGTACAGTTGACCTTTGAACAATCAAAGGGTTAGGGTGCTGGCCCCTGTGCAATAGAAAGTGTGTGTATAACTTGTGATTTCTCCAAAACTTAATTTCTGATAGCCTACTGTTGGCCAGAAGCTTTATTGATAACAGTTGATTAACTCACATTTTGTATGTTATGTGTATTATATACTGTATTCTTACATAAAGTAAGCTAGAGGAAAGGATGTTATTAAGAAAATTATAAGGAAGCTATATTTACAGTACTGTGTTGTAGTCACTGAGAAAAATCCACATATAAGTATATGTATGCAGTTCAAACCAGTGTTGTTCAAGAGTCTACTGTGTATTATTTCCTCACTCTTTGTCTTCCCTTCATTTTATTACTTTTTTGCTTGTTATAAATGAGAACCATATAAATGGTTCTCATTTATACTGAATCTGTGTCTTTTAGTGTAAATACCTGGTTTTGGACACGTAAATACATCAAATAAATTAAGTTTATAGGTGATATAGTTTGAACTTTCAATAACCCAACAAAAGTGTGTAAAGTAATTTTACATTTTTTTCCGACATCATTTTCTCAGTGTACTACTCTGGCCTATAAAAGGACAATGATTTGTTGGAAATCATAAGATAATTATAAAGTAGACAGAAAATGAATACCGTTTTCCTTTCATGATAAAACTCTAGGCTTCTGTGGTTTTTTTTAGACTATTATACAAGGTTCTATTTTCATTTTCTCAAAAAAAAAACAACACAATCCTGTAATTATTGATCCTAAACATAGAGATAAGCAGTCTGAAACTAGCATAAAAGCATTAGTACCTTTTAATCAGAAATGGTGAAGAGGAAAAGGCAATACATTTATTGAATAGCTACTGTATGCTGTGCTTTGTACTAGGTACTTTATACCATATTTAATCCCCACAATGGTCCTATGAAGTAGGTGATCTTAGTGCTATTTTTATCTACAAGGAATGCAAGGTTTTGAAAAAGGCAATGCACATAGATCTTTATACAATAAGGCTATAAAGGCTTCAGGACAGCTCCTGCCTAGCACATAGTAAGCTCTGTATTACTTCCTCTTATTATGTCATCTGGGATAGGAGTAAAGATCAAAAACGCTTAAGTGCTAAAATGGTATGCTACATCAATTCCTAGAGGGAATAGAGAAACAAATACACTTGGAATAAGTAATCTGGGAGGGGTGGCGCCTAGCTATCTCAGTCAGTAGAGCATGTGACTCTTGATCTCGGGGTGGTGAATTCAAGCCCCATGTTGGGCATAGAGATTACTTAATAAACAAATAAAATGAACAAATAACTTTTAAAAAAGAAAATTATTTAGAGTAGATGAAAAGAATTTTAGTTTATAATAACTGTCTTCTGCAAGAGTTAATATAAACTGAAAATACTATCACATCATGTTAAATTTAATGAATTACCCAATGAGTTGCCAACAAAAATTTGAGAAGTATTCTTTACCCTAGAGATGGAGTAAAGGGCAGTAATACCGTACAGTTCTTTCCTTGTCACCTTTGTCAGAGGCAGAAGATTGAACTAGAAGGGTCATGCATTGAACCCAATGTGACAATTCTTATATTTTTGTGTTGAGACCACTATATCATATTATCCTTTGTTTAGATATTCCTATCTAAAGTCTCATGTTAGGTGTTATATTGGGAGGTGGTGTTTTATAATTTTGTATTTTCTTGTGCTTTTTGCTAGTCTTAAACATGATTACATACCTTTTCTGCAGAAAAACAGTGGTTTCTTGCTTTTTTTTTTCTTCCTGCCTTTAGTTCCTTGTTTTCCAGCACCCAACATAACTTGTAAGGATTTTGGTGGCAATGAAACACATTTTACTGGAAATGAAGTTGGTTTTCTCAAGCCTATATCTTGCCGAAATGTGTAAGTCTATTACTGAAGCTAAATTTTTAGGTTACTTGCCTATGTTGTATCTTGACTACATAGAATAAAGAGATAAAAAGTTAATTTATGGGGGGAAAATACTGCACTAATATAATTTATCTTTTTTGCCTTTCTCAGAAAACCTCTATTTTAAGTGTGCATATTGTTAATATAAATGCAATTTACCACCAAGTAAAGCACAGTAGTTCATTATGTGGGATAAATAAAGACTGTGAATAGCCTCATGCCATGTTAAGTCAGTCAGTTTATGCCACTAAATGAGTTATGAAAGATTCTGTTTTTAAAATTTTGGGGATTTCTAGAGTGCAAAAAAGGATCGTGTAGTTCTAGTATTAAAAGAATGTTGGGGTGCCTAGGTGGCTCAGTTGGTTAAGATCTGACTCTTGGTTTTGGCTCAGGTCATGATCTCAGGATGATGAGGTCAGGCTCTGTGCTCAATGTGGAGTCTGCTTGAGGTTCTGTCTCCCTCTCCCTCTCTCTCAAATAAATAAATCCTTAAAAAAAATAAAAGAATGTTAATTATTAATCATTTGCATATTAAGGGCATTCTGAAATTTGGTTTCATTCTTTGTAATAGGTATGGATGATGAATGGTTAAACAGAATTTAAAAATTCATTTGGGATGTTAAGACAAGTGGCTTTATTTCGTTAGGAGTGTTCTTTGTTTAAAGGACTTTTAAGTTTGCTTTTTATTTTTGCTGTAGTAAAGCTAATATCTTATATTTCTGCCTTGTACTAAAAACATGAGTTAGTTTTACCCATTCTTATTAATTGGTGGCACTATACTTTTATCTCTTAACTGTACATTGTTCCATTTTATTCGATGGCACCTATTTACAGTTGTATCAAGAAATAACCACTGTTTGGCTTCTTTTCCTTCCTTCCTTCCTCCCTCCCTCCCTCCCTCCCTCCCTCTCTCTCTCTCTTTCTGTCTTTCTTTCTTTCTTTCTTTCTTTCTTTTAAACTATTTGGCTATTTCTACCAGTTCTATTAGAATTCCTAGAAATTACTAGTGGAGTCTTATTTTTCTTTTGACCCTCCTTTACTGAGTTAATGAGAAGCTTTAGATTCTGTCTTGCTGTGTAATCCTAAGCCAATCACTTAAGCTTTTTGGGTTCCAAGATTTCTCATTAGTAAAGTAAAAATTGCTAAAAGGAATTACTTCCCAAGTACTTACATATGGTTTAGCTCAGCTTTGAATTTATGGATTGATATTTCTTTTTTTAAAAATATTTTATTTATTTATTTGTCAGAGAGAGGGAGAGAGTGGCCGTGCCCAAGCAGGGGGAACAGCAGGCAAAGGGAGAAACAGGCTCCCCACTGAGCAAGGAACCCAATGTGGGACTCGATCCCAGGACCCTGGGATCGTGACCTGAGCCAAATGCAGACGCTTAACTGACTGAGCTACCCAGGCATCCCTGGATTGATATTTCTACCATAAAAATTCCAAATGACTACCAATTTATTAAGTGCTGATCTAAGACATCATAGGTTATAATACAACAACTTAGAAAATCAATCATCTGTTGAGAACAGCTAACCACTCAGGTCAGACTTACAGGTTTATATTACCTGTAATAGTAACACCACAATGGTCTGTTACTCAATTTCCAAGTTAATTCTGATTTTTCTTTCAGGGTCTATGGGTAGATTAGGCTCAGTGTGACTGAGCTGTACTAGTCATGCTCACAAGACACTGATGTCAGTTATCAGAAGAAATGTAATTATCAGGGAGACCAGATATTCGCAAGTATACTGGCCAATTTATTCCCCTCCTATAGTAAAATCTGCAGTTCCAAAATAGAATTTGCCTAATGAGCATTGAATCAGAACAAGGGGAGCTAAATTGATGGGTAAATTTAATGATAAGTCACAAAATTAAGATCACCCTATAAATCATTTTCTTATATCAGAATATTCAGTACATGCCTACCGAAGAGCCAGCTCACTGACAAATTCTTACTCATTGAATGTTCCTTTCCTAGTTCACATATTTTCCTTCTCCTGTTAGCATATTCTTTTTCAAAATGTATATAATATTGATACTTGATGACAACTCCTGTCTTACTATTGCAGATGTGGTCATTCTATAATGTATTCTCCAGCGACTCAAGTCTGGTGACCATGTCTGATTGATCACCAAGCCACACACCTCTTTATACTAGCCAGCTGTTTTAGTTGGAGCCGACTAATGGCTGCAACAGATGTCTTTAGAATTTCAGTGGCTTAACACAATACGAGTTATTTCCTCCTCACCTCGTAGTCCAGTTGGTGTTGGCGTGGAGGGCTGGGTGAGGCAAGGGGAGTGATTGTTGCTCCAGGCAGTAAGACGGGAGCCTTGCTCCTTTCACCTCTGGCTTGGCTTCCTCTTGTCCTCAGAGACCTTTCCTTTCAGCTGGCAGATGGGAAACAGGAAAGGAACCCCAGGGAGGTGTGTTTTATGGATCAGATCTAGAAATGGCATATACCATTTCTGTCCTCGTTACATTGGCCAAAACTCAGTTATGGCTACAGTTAACTGCAAGATGGGCTAGAATATGTAACTTCACTGTACGTCCATGAGAAAAAGGTCAGTGGCTCAGTGAACAATTAGACAGTCTCTGCTCTGCCACCCATTTTCAGGTTATTCTTTAGGGTGATCTAATATATAGATAATTGTGTTTCTAATTTCATTCCTCTTTCCAGCCAAGCTTTTTGAAAGGCTTGTTCCTATAATACTTACCTTTTATGAATTTTTCTGTTTAATGGAGTCCAGCTTTCGGCCATGCTGAAATTCACCAGCAATCTTTGTTCTATCTCAAATGGATCTTTATAGTCCATATCTTAATCTTTCTACAGCATTTGGCATTTCCTTCTCTTAAAATTCTTTCCTTGACTTCTAGTATAAAACACTCTTCTGTTTTCTTTGATACCTCTTCTTTTGTTTTTTCCTTAAATCTTGATAGTCCCAAGATTATATCCTTGTCATGTTCCCTTTTTCATTCATTCACCCCTTTGGCTTTTTCATCATCTTTATATATATTAAGGTCCCAAACTCCATCTATCATCTCCTTCAAGTCATCTCGTCCTTTGTCTTAGTGAATGGCACCTGTCTTACTCAGTTTCTTAAGCTGAAACTTTGGAGCATTCTTGACTTCTCCTTTTCCCCCATTTCCCACATTTAGCGTAGTTACTTCTGCCTTCTTAGTATTTCCCAATTTTGTTTACATTTCTGTCCTACTGCTACTGCCCAGTAGGTTATACCTGGAGTTTCTACAAAGCCTACTGATTTATTTCTCTATTTCTAGTCTTGTGCCCCATTCCAGGGTAGATGGGACACCACTGCCCTCAGCAAAAAATCTGACTTTCAATATTAGATGCATAAACAGGATCTCTGGTCCATCTACCATCTCTCCCAACTCCCCCCAAATGTCCTAATTGTGAGTGAAATGCAAAAATAAAACAGGATTGTAAGACTGACATAATCAGATTTGACTTTAAAGTGAAAACTCCAGCTACCTCTCTGTTTCTTTCCTTCCCTTTTGAAGCAGAACTCCTTCAAAGAGTTGTCTAATACTCCTGTTCTTCAATTTTCTTTTTAATTTTTTATTGTTATGTGAATCACCATACATTACATCATTAGTTTTGGATATAGTGTTCCATGATTCATTGTTTGTGCATAACACCCAGTGCTCTACGCAGAATGTGCCCTCTTTAATACCCATCACCAGGCTAACCCCTCCCCCCAACCCCTCCCCACCAGAACCCTCAGTTTGTTTTTCAGAGTCTATCGTCTCTCATGGTTGGTCTCCCCCTCCGATTTCCCCCGCTTCATTCTTCCCCTCCTGCTATTTCAATTTTTTTCATTCCAGGCTTTCTTAAGCCTGCTCTGTTTGGTCTTTTTCCTGTACCACATCACCAGAATTGCCCTTGCTGAGGTCATTAATGAACTCCTTTTGATTAAATTTAGTGGTAAATTCTCAGCCATTACTTAAGTAATCTGTCAGTCACATGTGGCACAATTGATCACTCTGTTCTCCTTAATACACTGTACTGTCTTCCCTTGACTTGCAGTATACCACAGTCTTCTAGTTTTACATCTTCCTCACTGTTAGCTCTTTCTCAGTTTTTTCTCTTCTTGATTGCTTAATACTGGAGTATCTCAAGGCTTAGTCTGTGAATCTCTCTCTCTCTCTCTCTTTTTGACAGGGAAATGTCCTGGTTTAAAATACTTCCTACAGGGCGCCTGGGTGGCTCAGTCGGTTAAGCGACTGCCTTCGGCTCAGGTCATGATCCTGGAGTCCTGGGATCGAGTCCCACATCGGGCTCCCTGCTCAGCAGGGAGTCTGCTTCTCCTTCTGACCCTCTTCCCTCTCATGCTCTCTATCTCTCATTCTCTCTCTCTCAAATAAATAAATAAAATCTTTAAAAAAAATAAAATAAAAAATAAAATACTACATGCTTGCAACTTCCTAATTTATATCTCCAGCCCAGACTTCTCTCCCTAACTCTAGACTTGTAAATCCAGCTGTCTTTTGAACAACTCCACTTAGATATCTGATAACTCTCAAGCTCACATGTCCAGCATGAAATCCTTAACACCCTTCCGGGACTAGACTACCCTCAGCCTTCCCCAACTCAGTTAATGCTAGCTTCATCTCTCTAGTTACATAGGACAAAATCTTTAGCTTTATTCGTATTCCTTTCTTTTTTCATTCCCTAAATTGAATACATCAGGAAATCCAGTTGTTATACTTCACAATATTTCCGGAATCTGATTACTTCTCAGTGTTTCTTTTGCTCTGACTCCAGGTCAAGCCACTATTAATTTTCATCGGATTATGGCAAGAACCTTCAGACTCCTTTGTCCTTGTGGTAGCTTGCATTTGTTAAACAAATTCCTCCCTCTCAATCACTATTAACTGGGTGGTGTATACTTTCTACTCTGTTGATTTGGGGCTTGACCACATAATTGTATTTGTTCTATGTAATGCTAGCAGGTATGAAACAAGCAGGGGCTTAAACGTGTTTGTGAGGTTTAGCTCTCTTCTTGAATCTTGGTGATATGTTCTGAAAAGAACTTGTCTCAGGTAAATGCTACACCTTCAGCTGGGCCCTAGAAAAACTTAAGAGGAACTGATTTGAACTAAATAAGTAGCCTGGATTCAGACTGACCCAAACTTTAGCCTGAAGCAGTATCTCCTGGCTGAACCCACCCTAGATCAACCAAACCACAAGCAATTGCAGTCTACGAGTATGAGGTAATTGCTTATTGTTGTAAGCCACTGAGGTTTAGGGTGGTTTGTTATACAATGTTACTGTGACAGTAGCTCACAAGTACTCCCCTATAGTCTATTTTCAGCAGAGCAGCTAGAGTTATTTTAAAATCTAAATCAGATCATATCACACATCTACTTAAAATCCTGGAGTAGTCTCCCGTATCCTTCAGAGTACAGAGTCTTTACAGTGGTATTCAAGGCCGAGCATGATTTGCCCTCTTTGCCCCTTGTCATCTCTCTGACAGCTCCTACTATATTCTTATGTTCTCTAATTCCATGCCTGCTATACGGGCCGCCTTTATAGACCTCAAACATGTCAGGTGTGCTGCGCTCGCCACAGCAGTTCTTTTGCCTGGGATGTTCCTCCCTTAGAGGTGTGGCATGCTAACTAATTCACCTCCCTCAGGTCTTTGCTTATATATCACTTTCTCAATGACACCTACTCTTATTACCCTATTTGTATCTTAGATCACCCTTCTCTGTACCCCGGGCATTCTGAATTCCCTAAATGACCTGCTCCACTTTTTTTAATAGCATTTATGACTTTTTTTTTTTAAAGATTATTTATTTGAGAAAGAGAGAGCATGGGCGGGAGGAGGGGAGCAGAGGAGCAAAGGGAGAGGGAGAAGGGGACTCCCTGCTGAGCAGAGAGCTAATGCAGACTCAATCCCAGGGACTCGATCCCAGGACGCTGAGATCATGACCTGAGCCGAAGGCAGCCACTTAACTGACTGAGCCATCCGAGTGCCCCCATGTATGACTTTCTAACATAATATATGATTTACTTTTAAAATGCTTATTTTTATTGCTTGTTGCCTATAGATTGAAAGCTCTTTAGGGGCAGGGATCTTTGTTTCTTTTGTTCATTAATATATCCCGATAGCCTAGAATAGTGCCTGGCATGCAGTAGCTACCCAAAAGGCATTAATTAAACGAATGAATGGATGAATGAACAAATTAACAAATAAGTGATAATTAACACTTTTGTTTCCTAAAATGTTTACATGTTGGGAATACATGTATATAACACTCAGGTTCTAATTTTGTACAGAAATGGCTATTCATACAAAGTGGCAGTTGCGCTGTCTCTTTTCCTTGGATGGTTGGGAGCAGATCGATTTTACCTTGGATACCCTGCCTTGGGTGAGTATGTTTCATCAAGAAAAAATCCTTGTGAAACTTGTATTTCAGGTAAATATACCTGTTCTTTCCGTTTTATTTTTTTAGAGATTTTATTTATTTATTTGAGAGAGAGAGCACAAGCAGGGGGAGGAGCAGAGGGAGAGGGACAAGCAGACTCCATGCTGAGCACAGAGCCCAATGTGGGGCTCAATCCCAGGACCCCTGACATCATGACCTAAGCCGAAATCAAGAGTTGGACACCCAAGCGACTGAGCCACCCAGGCACCCCTAAATATACCAATTTTTATAGATTAAATCTTTGCATACTATTAATAGTTAGAAGTTCCATGTAATGGAGTTGAATAGCTAATGTTCTTTTGTGAATATAGAGCTAGCTGTTAGCTCTACAGTTCAGCTTGGGTAAGGAATATTGACTTTTCCTGTATTTTCATCTTTATGAAAACACACGCAAAATAGTAAAGGCACTTCCTTAGGACAGTAGGCTTGAGTTGTCATTGTTAGTACCGGGAACATGGTGGACATTTAATAAATATTTTATGAATAAATGCGTATCTTTTCTATCCTTCTAAGAATATTTGCCTTCTACCTGAACCTCTGTCAGTGTTCCCTTGGGAATAGAAACTTTCTTTCAGGAGAAGCTTGGGTTGGAACTATGGCAACCGGCATGAGCTGGTGTGGAGCCTGACTTCTATTAACCTTAGCATCCCCCCACACACGTTCCTTCTAGCTGTAATCTTCCCATTTACCATAGTTACTAATGCTTGTGAAAACCATTTACATTTGATGATAGCTTTCGTTTAAACAATACTTTTATATGCCTGCCCTTAGTTAAGCCTTACAGCTCTCTGACTTTATCATCCTCTTTAAATCTTCTTTACCAGGTAGGGAAATTGTCACCAGAGAGGTTAAGGGATTTACTGACCCTAGAGGCCTTGTTTTATTCTGTGACATATTTGTCGTTATCATCCTTGTTTTATGGATAGGGAAATTGTCATGAGATTAAGAGATTTACCCAAGGACACTCTGCTAGTGACCTGAATTTGAACCCAAATTTTCTGGCTCAAGAGATCATGCTTTATTTACTGTAGTACTCTGCTTCTATATTAGCCCTTTACTGAGCAAATTTTAAAGTTTCTGAATGCTCTGGTTTCCAGCTAGCAAGGCTAATCTTATTCTTTCCATGTTGCTACCCACCAGAGATCAAAGAGGAATCTTTACTGTGGTGTTAGTAGGAAGTATGTTTCTGACAGCCTTACCTGGAACTCACAGATTTGTTCAGTTAATAGACATTTATTCTACATTTACTATCTGTTAAGTAAGTAACTAAGTGCTCTGGAAATGATGAAGATCATAGTTTATATTGGTTAAAAAGGAAATAAATATGTTGGTTGGTCCATTTATGATACAGCTATTACAGAACCATGACAAAGTGCTATGAGAGCACAGAAGAGGGACTGATTTAGTCAGCCTTGGGGTGTGAAGGAGGACTTCTTAGATGAGGTGACATTTGAACTAGGTTTTGAAGGATGAACAGATTACAGAGATTGAGGGCATTACACAGAACAGCATGTGCAAAGGCACTGGGTGTGACAGCATGTGTGCATGCTGAGAGAATGGTGGATAGTTGAGCTTTTGTTGTAGGAACAATAATGGCAGGAGATGAAAAATGACTGTAGAGGTAGTCTGTGGGCAGATTATAAAGGGCTTTGAGTGTCTTGTTATGGAGTTTGGACTTTACCCTTTAAACATCAGAAGCCATAAAAGTTTTTAAGCAGAGAAGAGTCATGGTCAGACTCATATTTCAGGAAGATGCTATTGGAGGAATTGAGGGAAATGGCTGAGAACAGAGAAGGACTGGTGGCAGAGAAAGGTGGAAGGAGATTGATGCCATCTGTGGTCCTGGCCTGAGTGACGGCGCAGCTCACTTTCCTACCATGTGTTAGAGCAGCCATACCTTTCCCTACAGCAGAAAGCCATGTGATCTGCACAGAAGGCCTTGGAGTTGCTAAAAGAGCAATCCTTTAGTCTAACTCTCTTTTTAGATGATGGCTGGCTGGCTGGCTGGCTGGATGGATGGATGGATGGATGGCTGTTAAGACAGAGAAACCAGATTCATAATGAGAAAGTAAAATGTTGTGGTGTTGGTAAGAATACACCTGAAGGCTTCTGCCTTTATCCTCATATTTTCTCCGTGTTCTCTTTACAAAGACAGACTTATGTGTATATGTTGGAAAGATTTCTAACTTTTAGTAAGTTTTTAAAAGGTTAGGAGGAAAGGGGAAATACTATTCTTTAGAACAGTTTATTCTGTGATGATTTGGAATAGTAAATCTGTTTTATATATTTGGCTTAATGAGTGACTTTTTGGCTTCTTGGGATGTGTGTCAGATGAGCTGTCACGTCATATATGTAAGTTAATGTGTTTGTTCTTACTGCAGCACATAATAATATGTCGGCATGTATATTGTGAATTTTTCTTCCTGCAAAGTAAAGCTCTGGGTAACAAAGCTCTGTGTAGTGGCTCTGGTTAGTGAATGTTTGTTTCCTGCCACGAGCTGCTTTTCTCTGGCCACCGCTACTCCAATCTATTATGAGCTTAAGTCAAAGAGAACCTTTCCCTTGGAGGCTGAGATTCTATAAACTTGTGCAATTTTTTTTTTTAAAGATTTTATTTATTTGACAGAGACACAGTGAGAGAGGGAACACAAGCAGGGGGAGTGGGAGAGGGCGGAGCAGGGAGCCCGACGCGGGGCTCGATCCCAGGACCCTGGGATCATGACCTGAGCCGAAGGCAGATGCTTAACGACTGAGCCACCCAGGCGCCCCTGCAAGTGCAATTTTTAACATTCAGCATTATGCTACAGTGTAAAGTTTTCTTTTGTTTTGTTTTTATCGTTAAATAAGTTACTGTATTTTTTTTAAAAGATTTCATTTATTTGTCAGAGAGAAAGACAGAGAGCACAAAGCAGGGGGAGTGGCAGACAGAGGGAGAAGCAGACTGCGCAAGGAGCCTGATTCAGGACTTGATCCCAGGACCCTGGGATCATGACCTGAGCCAAAGGCAGATGCTTAACTGACTGAGCCACCCAGGCATCCCAATAACTTACTGTATTATCCCAACCACCTTTGGATGTTTGTTAGTTCAGCAAATATTTTTACTGTTGGCCTAAGATACAACTTTCTCAAGATTGTTAAGTCTGTCACTTCTCATTTGTCTGCTTTCCAGCTTCTGAGTTTTTGTTGCTATTGTCTTATCTTTTATTCTCTTTGTTCTATTGGGTTTGTGGACTTTAAAAATTCCCTACCATCTTTTAGTGGGGTCTTGGAGTGAGAGGAGCTAAGTAGGCATGTCAAAGTCATGATCTTTAACTGAAAATCCTCTTATTTCTTTTAAGCATTCAAATATTTTGATTGTATCTTGCATTTAAGCTGTCTTAATATTTAGGATTTTGTTATGTTTTATTAACTGATCTAATATGTAAAGTTACAATGTTTTTAAGTTTTACAATTTTAAATGCTTTTAAATTAAATTTTAATTTTTACTAAGAATTCAGGGTTAAAGAATTTTGGTATTTTTGATTAAAATGATTATCATTGTAGTACTACCCTTACTACAATGTTGACTGGAATGGAAATAGTTATAGATGGAGCCTAACATTCTTTTTTTTTTTTTAAGATTTTATTTATTTGAGAGAGAGAGAGAGAGCATGAGGAGAGAGAGCATGAGCAGAGGGGGGAGGCAGAGGGAAAAAGCAGACTCCCCACTGAGTAGGGAGCCCAATGTGGGGCTCCATCCTAGGACCCTGGGATCATGACCCGAGCTAAAGGCAGATGCTTAACTGACTGAGCCACCCAGGCGATCCTGTTTTTCTTATAATCTTATTTAATCTTCATGGTTATGAAAAGCAGTGGTAGCTTTTTAAATTCTTCCCTAAACTCTTTATGACCATTGGAATTTTATAAGAACAGAATAAATAATATAAATCATGCAATATGAAACTTGCTTTTTCTAAGTAGTTTAGTGTTGAATGTGATATTTCATTATATAAATTTTACTTCAGGATTAAATAAGGGAAATGTGTTGGAGGTGAAACTGAATAAAATTTGATAAGATCTAAAAATTCCTTTAAGAAAGTTAAAAAAATTTTTTTTAATTTAAAAATTTTTATTTATTATTATTATTTTTTAAGATTTTCTATTTATTTATTTGACAGAGAGAGACACAGCGAGAGAGAGAACACAAGCAGGGGGAGTGGGAGAGGGAGAAGCAGGCTTCCCGCCGAGCAGGGAGCTGGACACGGGGCTCGATCCCAGGACCCCGGGATCATGACCTGAGCCAAAGGCAGACACTTAACGACTGAGCCACCCAGGTGCCCCCAAAATTTTTTATTTTTAATTAGGGGCTTGAACTCATGCCCTGAGATGAAGACCTGAGCTGAAATCAAGAGTTAGATGCTTAACCGACTGAGCCACCCAGCCACCCCCAAAATTTTCTTTTCAGATATTTCAAATTCCTTTTTAGCCCATGACTATGATTTATATATAGCTTTATTTCCTTTAATTGATTTATTCCTCAGTATGCAAGCGCTACATTAACTAGAAACTTTTTTTTAATGAAAGCTTATTTTTCTAATAATATTCTCTCTTTGTATTCTTAACTGTGTTAACATCTGTGATTTTTTTTCATATGCAATAACTAGCATATTTTGTTTTGCCCAACTGTAGCATTAAAAGATTATGGCTTCCCAAAGGTAATAGCTCTTTTGGAGCAGTTAACAGGGGAGAGATACTCTTTTCAGAGTGGTATTCCTTTTAAAATGTAAATACTTTCTTATTATGAGAATAACAAAGTGTTTTTAAGCCCAAATCTTAAAAAATCTTTGGTTATATTATTCCTTTTTTGTTTGTTTTTTTTTTTTAGTTTGAAGTTACCAGTTTGGACTGGTATATAATATCCACAGATCATGGGACAAATAAAGGGATATATAGGTTAAACTGTTCTAAGCTTTGAAAGCTCTCCTTTATAGGTACAGGTACAAAAAGAAGAGTGGTAGCTAATTACCAAATCATTCTAGAACACCTGTGGTTTGGGAAATAGCAACTTCAATATGCAATAATCTACATTCTCTAAAACAGTTATGCAGACAGCAGTATTTGCAAGACTCAGCCTGTAATAAAAAAAAACAGAATTTTTTTAAATACCCCAAATTAATCTCTGTTCTTTTTATTTTATACCCATATAAATCCTTTGATTGAATTCATGTTTTTAAAATGTAAAGTTTAGGTTACTAAAGTATAAAGTACACTCAAAACATGAGCTTTATTATTAATGTCATCTGGCAGCATAATCTTTTTGAAAGAATATATCTATAATAGTAATGGTTCAGGATAAAAATGGATCGTTCTTTAGTAGAAACACTTTTATTTGGAATTTTAAAACAGATTTTAAGATCTAAAACTGATACTTCTTTTCACATAAGAAGTTAGTAAATAGTGTCTGTACCAAGAGACACTTTTTTATTTGGAAAAAAAATGTCAGTCTACTTTTGGTAGTTCACAAATAACCTCACTTTTTTAAAAACTGGTATGATGCTCAAAATAATGAAATCTATAAGAGTAATGGTTTGTATTTGTTTTAATAAATGCTTTAGAATGTATGCCACTTTGTGTTGTTCAAGTTGATCATTGTTTGCAAATAAGATAATTTATTCTTGATAGGGTTTGTTCCTTCAGTAGTCATATTGACTAGGCATGGGAATGATCCAACAGTGACTTCCAGTTGCTCATGGAAGGGAAGGGGAAGACAGATAAATAAAAATATATAAGCCGTATCGTGGGATATGTGCAATGCTGAAAGTTAAGGGCAGGGCTGGGGAGCATCAAGGAATATTATTAAATTCATCCTGAGGACATTAGAGAAGACTTTCTAGGAGTTTTAAACAACTCTTAGAGGTTAGCTAGATGATTGGGAACGGCATGGGGAGTGCAGAGGAGGAGTCAAGGAAGAGAATAGTGTAACACATGGAAGTGTAGACATGGCTGAGGAGACTACAAGAACACTGCACATTGGAAGGGATCTTCAGGTAGTTTGGGAGTAACCCAGGCAGAAGGAATTTGCAAGATAAGAGATTAGGTTAGATGATCCTACTATTTAAAGAATGTGATTTATGCTGTCTACATTTCTCAGTGAATAATAATTGTGGGAATAGGTGAAACAGTGGTAGGAGACATAATGACTGGGCTAACATTTCAAATGTTTGCCATGTGCCATGTACTATTCTAAGTTTTTACTTTTTCTCGTTATCTCCTTTAACCCTTAGTGTCCTTCCTATCTTATTTTCATAAAATATTTTTATATTTTGAAAGCTATAACAAGTTTAAGATAGCAGTATTGGCAACTTCCATTAGTAAACTTATCCTTTGTGTTACATTTGCAGAAATAGGTGGACCATAGTTAATACTATAGGTTCAGAGTGAAACAGGATGTAAATCACTGTAATGATTTTAAACTTTGAATTTTTTTTCAAGATTTTATTTTATTTATTTGAGAGAGAGAGCGAGAGCACAAGAGGGGGTAGGGTCAAAGGGAGAAGCAGACTCCCTGCTAAGCAGGGAGCCCGCTGCGAGACTCGATCCCGGGACTCCAGGGTCATGACCTGAGCCGAAGGCAGTCGCTGAACCAACTGAGCCACCCAGGCACCCTCAAATTTTTTTTTAATAATCAGCTTAGTTCCGGGGCACCTGGGTGGCTCAGTTGTTAAGCGTCTGCCTTTGGCTCAGGTCATGGTCCCAGGGTCCCGGGATCGAGCCCCGCATCGGGCTCCCGGCTCAGCGGGAGGCCTGCTTCTCCCTCTCCCACTCCCTCTGCTTGTGTTCCCTCTCTCACTGTCTCTCTGTCAAATAAATAAATAAAAATCTTTAAATTAAAAAAAATAACTAGTTCCTTAATTTTTTAAGCAGCTTTATTGAGGTACAAATGATATACATTAACATGCATATTTTTATTATTGTTATGTTAATGACCATACATTACATCATTAGTTTCAATGTAGTGTTCCATGATTCATTGTTTGCGCATAACACCCAGTGCTCCACGCAGAACGTGCCCTCTTTAATACCCATCACCAGGCTAACCCATCCCCCCACCCCCCTCCCCTCTAGAACCCTCCGTTTGTTTCTCAGAGTCCATCGTCTCTCGTGGTTCATCTTAACATGCAAATTTTAAATGTACCGTTTGATAAGTTAGACATATGTGTACACCTATGAAACAGTCCCCATAATCAAGATAATGACCATATATGTCACTCCCCAAAGCTTCCTCCTGCCCTTTGTAATCCCTGCCTCTTGGCCCTCCTCATCCCCAAGCAAACATTTATCTGCTGTCTGTCACTGTAGGTCAGTTTGCAGATTGCTTAAATGCTTAAGTATCATCTTGGATCTGTTCTGTAGTTTCTTTAAATGTATGACTTCAGGAGTAGGTGACACTCACCGAAGTTCCAAACATACATATCATGCCCTTATCTATTATTTTATCTGAACAGGAACCTCTTATATTCATTTTTCTGAAGCACCCTTAAGAAGGGGTTCAGCAGCAGAATATCAAGATTTTAATGACTCATTATTGTTCTCTTTTTGAGTGTTACCACATTACTTTGCCAATAAATATACTTTTATGTCATTGTTTTAAATAGCTGCATAGTATTCTCTCCTCTTACTAGGTATACCTTGATTTTCTGAGATAATTTCTCCCTGTTAAACATTTAAATTGTTGCTAGTTTTTTGATAGTCATACAAGAAATATTTATCAAACTCTTACTGTCTGTCAGGTACTGTTCAAGGAATTGACTTGAGTAAGATAAGGACCCTGTCTTGAGGAATTTTCATGGCAGAGGAAGACCGAGAATGAATGAACAAACCAACAAACGAGGCTGTTACAGATTTTTAATTGGCACCAAAAAGGCAATAAATAGGGGAGATGTGATAGGGCCAGGGGCTTTGTGGAGAAGCTGTGTGCTGCTTTAGATAGACATGTGAGACTTCTCTAAAGAAGTAGTGTGAGAAATGAGATCTACAGAATATTGTTGGAAGGGGTCATGACAAGAGCAAAGGCTCTGACATGGTTATGTTTTCTTAATGGGGTAGCAAGTAGATGTTTGTAGCAGCAAAGTCCACAATAGCCAAACTGTGGAAAGAGCCAAGATGTCCATCAACAGATGAATGGATAAAGAAGATGTGTATATATACAATGGAATATTATGCAGCCATCAAAAGGAATGACATCTTGCCATTTGCAACTACGTGGATGGAACTGGAGGGTGTTATGCTGAGTGAAATAAGTCAATCAGAGAAAGACATGTATCATATGACCTCACCGATAAGAGGAATTCTTAATGTCAGGAAACAAACTGAGGGTTGCTGGAGTGGGGGTGGGGTGCGAGAGATGGGGTGGCTGGGTGATAGACATTGGGGAGGGTATGTGCTATGGTGAGTGCTGTGAATTGTGGAAGACTATTGAATCACAGATCTGTACCTCTGAAACAAATAATGCAACATATGTTAAGAAAAAAAAAGATAGCAGGAGGGGAAGAATGAAGGGGGGTAAATCAGAGGGGGGAAAAATAGAGTAGCAAGTAATTAAAGACAAACTTTTTTAAAAAACTTTTTTTTTTTTTAATAGAGGGGGAAAGGGGCATTGGGGAAGGAGCAGAGGGAGAGAGAGAGAATATTAAGCAGGCTCAATGCCCAGCGCTGAGCCGGACAGGGGCTCAATCTCACGACCCTGAGATCATGACCTGAGCTTAACCAACTAAGCTACCCACGTGCTCCAGAACCATTCTTAAAATTAATCTTGTTAAAAGAAAATTGAAGAAAGGGAACCTCTGTGATATTTCCAAATTTACATTAAATTGCTGTGTGAAGAGGGATACATTTCAGAACTAGAATGAATGAGTGAATGGAGAGAATATACCAGTTGAGTGGATCAAGTTCCCTGGGCAACTATAATAAAATGCAACTAATGAAAAAAATAATTAAAGGAGTTGTTATATAAGATAATGGCTAAAAAGTTAGAGGTCTTTAGGAAACAGAAAAGCTGAGACAACTTATCCATTCATTTTACAAATATCGAGCATCTGCTATGTGTTAGGCGATGTTGTAGGTACTAAGGACACAGGAGTAAATAAACCAGATAAAAGACCCTCCCCTAATGGGACTTCCATGAGACAGATAGAACAAATATAAAATAATAGATAACATAACAAATATTTTGAGAAAAGTGAAAGCAGAATTTTATATAATCTCTATATTTTAGTAGTTTTAAAGTGATTTCGAACATGTGTTATCTTAGTACTTACAACATTATTCTGTAATATGTCTAATACTAAAAAGGGAAAAATAATCATCTAATGTGCTTACATAGTTCAGTCTTATTTGTGTATTTCCAAATTGTGTGCAGGAGGTGATCTCATCCACTCTTGTGATTTTAGCTGGCATCTGTTTGTAGTTGATACTTAGAACTACCCTTTCACGAAGAGTCTTGTTTCCTACCATTTTTATATGTCTGGAAGGCAATTTAAGTTTAAATATAGAAGAAAGATTACTCATCCCACCCGCACCCCCAACCTGTCTCTTTATTCCATCATCATGGTTTTCTGTTATATCGTGTATGTCCTAGATTCTATGCTCTGTAATGATCTGTTCAGTACCTTAGTTCCAAGGTTGTGACTGAAGGCAGAGATGTATATAATGCATAGAATTGTTGATTTTGAGTGTAGAATCAACGAACATGAGATGCTTTTTTCTAAAAAATATAGGATAAATTTAAGATAAGTATAGGATAAAGATAATTGGGTTGCTAATAAAAGTTTGCAATTTAACTATAAAATAAAAGTTTTATCTTGGTTATTTTTTCTGTGACTTGACAATATTTGTTTGAACTTCTAATGTAAATGTGTATTAAAATTTCAGTCACAATGTATTAAATCTAAATAAATAAGGACTAAGAGATGTTCTATAGCTCTGGCATAATGCAATTTAAAGATTTATTTCTTTAGGACTTTTAAGAAATTTTGTGACATTAGAGTGAGTTTTTATTTCAGTTCATAATACTTACTTGTTATGTGAATTAATTTTTTTTGTGGCTTTTCTATTTGGAGGGTCTTTTATTTTTTATTTTTATTTTTTATTTTTTTTAAAGATTTTATTTATTTATTTGAGAGAGAGAATGAGAGAGAGAGAGCACATGAGAGGGGGGAAGGTCAGAGGGAGAAGCAGACTCCCTGCTGAGCAGGGAGCCCGATGCGGGACTCAATCCCGGGACTCCAGGATCATGACCTGAGCTGAAGGCAGTTGCTTAACCAACTGAGCCACCCAGGCACCCTATTTGGAGGGTCTTTTAAACCTTTCTCATATTTTCAGGTGAAGATTTGAGTTTTTAAAGTGTTAATTTTAGGGGCCCCCGGGTGGCTCAGTTGTTAAGCATCTGCCTTCGGCTCAGGTCATGATCTCAGGGTCCGGGGATCGAGCCTTGCATCAGGCTCCCTGCTCAGCGGGAGGCCTTCTCTCTCTCCCACTCCCCCTGCTTGTGTTCTCTCTCTTTCTCAAATAAATAAATAAAATCTTAAAAAAAGGAAAAAAATGTGATTAATCACACACAAAAAATAAGGTGTTAATTTTATATTCTTGATATAAAGAGTTTGTGGTATAGTATACATAATGATTTATTGGGAAATAGAAAAGTTAATATTTATAGAACTTCCAGAATTTTAAGTGACTTTATCTTTTTTTCCAGGTTTGTTAAAGTTTTGCACTGTAGGGTTTTGTGGAATTGGGAGCCTAATTGATTTCATTCTTATTTCAATGCAGGTAAGTTAGTTTCTGTCCAGAAAATGAACTACTTTTCCATTCAAATTTGAGTTCTGTGATCTTTTCCTGGTGTATTTTAAATATATAGAAAGCACACTTTATCTCTTAACTCAGGCAAAAGACCCTGCAGGCAGAGTATCCCCCAGTGGGAACTGAAATTACCCCCTCAAGCAATAAGGATTGCCCCAAGCCAGTGAGACCCCACGTGACCGACCCCCAAGAAAGTGATCAACCTGACCTTTGCTGCCCCTGCTGCACGTACCCACCGACCTTTGTCCCTCATTTTCCTGATAAAAACTTGGAAGTGTTTTCAGCACTTTGGAGACAGTCTTTGAGACGCTAGTCCACTGTCTTCCCAGTGTTGGCCTCATTGAAATAAATTCCTTTCTTGTTTCAAAAAAAATAAAAATGAAAGTAAAAAATTAAAAATAAATATTTTAGAAAGCAGTTGGGAATAACTTTTTCAGTTTTTTTTTAGATACTGCATCTAAGGGATCATAGCCATGTTTCCTTAAGTAACATTTCCCAACCTATGTTCTACCAGTTAGTGGTTCTAAAAGACTACTATCTTTTCATTAAAAAAAAAAAGGATTCATGCTCAAATATGATTGTAAATGGTAGAAACTGAAATCCAGCTATCTTAAGCCAGAAAGAAAAAAGGAATGTCTGGGCGTTCTGTAGAAAATCTGGGAGTGGGGCTGGCCTCGGGCACAACCAAATCCATATAAGCAAATGATGTGTTCAGGAACTCTCCTGATACCTCTCTCTGCTTCTTTATGTTAACCTCATCTTTTCCTGCTGCGATAGTGTGGAGGCAGGCATAGTGTGTGAAATGCTATCCTTTAGCATTTAAAAGTGACACCAGATGTTTTACATTAAATTACACTGAACTGATTGTGGTTAACTTATGAGGATTCTTAAATTAGAGAAGGAGATGAATTTATCACAACAAATGTCACAAAACAGCATTTCAGTAAGCATTTATGGAGCACCTCATGTCTTCAGTAAGAGTGTCAGTATGTATGTAGATCATCATCAGTTTTGGTCTTCTTTCTCATACAATATTTCCACTCCTCAATTCTGTCTGCTTGATGTTAATCCTTATGTTTTAAAAGAAAGTCAAAATCCAGGAGATTTTGGTAGCATACTGTGAGGAGGGTACCATACTGTGAGGAGGAGGCAGCATATGGACCAATAAGATACCAGAATTAAACAAGGAAAATATTTGGTTTTAAAGTTGGAATTTTCCTGTCTTTATTCATAAACATATGCCTAACCAAATATCCTGCCTTCTCTGACTGGGGGACAGGCAAGCAGGCATGAAGAGGCTAAGGTACTTGTGCACATATGCTTAGAAATGGATTTCTCACTTTAAATGAGGATCCAAGGAATTTCATGTATTATTGGGATTCTTTAAAATATCCAGAATTCAGTGTCTTTGAAACCCATTTACTTAATATTTTCACACTAGGTTCTTTCTTTGGTGATGTCATTGCTTTATATAAAGCTTTACTTATATCAAATTACAGAGCTTATTTGATTCAGCGATTGCTTTCTGGTACACAAATGCCTGAACTTTTGAGAACAAATCGTTCTTTAAGATCTCCAACTGAACCTATTGCATTAAGAAATACTAAGGCAGAATTAGAGTGTTTGAATTTCTGCAGCACATTTCCCTAAGACATTTTAACAGGTATGGCCACATTAGCTTTAGACTGCTCTCAGATTGGGGAAAAAATAAGTTTTTAAATGTAGCCAAATAAGAGGGGTAGCCTTATTCTACATGTCATGTAATATACTTAACATGTGATGTTGACTACTTTAGTTTTTAAGAATTATTTTTTCAACAATTAAAATGTTTTTAATATAAATATCATAAGCTATGTTAATGTTTTTGTCCCAAATATATTTTTTCCAATGTCTCATAGACCTTTTACATTTGTCCATCATCTTTTTGTTTATTCTTCTTTCTCATTCTCTCCATCCTGTTTTTTTTTTTTCTTTTTGCCATTAAATATTGTTCCCCAGTGAATCGCAATGTTTTTCTATTGGGCTATGATCCCAGAAACATATTGTGCATGAACTCAAGACCTATAAAAACATACTTTGCTTCACAGTGTTTATAACAAAAATCCAGGAAAATCCTCCTTAAAAAAAATAGGTCTAGTTATTTCTTCTTTGAACCAAAGTAATATAAAGCATAATGCACATATTACTAAAGTAACCTTTACATGTCACTATATTTACTGAAAATACTTTAATGAATATCTATTTGTTAATAAACTTTTGAAGTTTCTTCTTTTTTTTGTTCTTAAAAAGTATGAACATGGCAGTGTGAATTAATAGTATAAAACATAGAATTAATTCAGCCCTTTTGTGCATTCAACAAAAATCTAAATCAGTGATATATTTGTAACATACAGTCTTTCAATTATAGGTAACTGTTGTGTATCATTACTGTATGTATAATTCATAAGGCAGTTCTGAAGATTTTAAGACATTCTTTGTGCTTATATATTTATATATATGTTATGATGGATTGATTAGACATTTAATTTTTTTGTCAGAAAAAATATGAGAATATTTTGATTTCATTTAAATTTTTTTCACTCACACAATCTGGATGTTTTTAATTGTACCAAAACCATTGATGTGGAGTCTGCAAAAAAAGGGAAAAGAAAGTTTCCTTTGTTAAGTGGAGATAAGATAGCCACAAATCGGAAAGATGAAGATGGGTAGAGGGAAAATGGAAATACGAAATGGAGTGTAGAAGGCTGTAGGAAGGAAGTCAGGGTAGTCGGTGACAATTTTAAAAAATTCTATGCATCATGGAAGAAATTGCTTTCATTTTTATTCCTGTTAACATTACAGAGTAGATCTCCTTAAGGGACTAATAACTATATGAGCAGTAGAAATTCACAGAAGCGGCATAATTTCAAGACATTACGAATTTTATAAATTTGTAAAATTTATAAAATATCTCATTAGTTTGGTATTTAATATAGATAATCCACTTTAGCACTGAATTATATAGTGTTTCTGTGTTATTTTTTAACTTTTAGACATGAGGTTTTACTTTTCACACATAAATTTCTTTAGGAAAAAAAGTTTTTTTACTATAGCACTGGTAGTATGCTAAACATAGCATATACTATCGAAAATTTTGGCTGATTTGAACTGAATGCAGTATACCTTGTGAAAAGTGTAGCTTTGTACCAATTACAGGGAAGATGAGAAGCTAAAAAAGGTAGTTTTAAAAAGTGCTTGCTTTTTCTTTAGGACCTTGAAGTGTTAAATTTCTTAGTGTCATTTGAGAAGTAATGAATAAAATAAAAGTTGATATGATAAACTATAAATAGTAGGTTTTATGCCATCGGTGAAAATGGGTTTAGTGAGCACCAATCAGGTATAATTTGTTGAGGTCCTGCCCTAGAGAAACTTATAATCTATCCCAAAAGTGTTCTGATAGTAAGATTCCATTTATTATCAGAAATAAAATGTTTCCTTGGGAACTGCAGGCTTAAAATAAAAATGAGCTGATTTTATCTTGTTTAAATTCTTTGAATTTTACTGAAAATTTTAAAAGACTAGGCTTTTCAGTTTAGAGCATGAGCAAGGCTCAAGTTGTAGGTTCACTTCTGTGTTTGCCAGTTTGTTTTGTTCAAGACATAGCCTACTCCCTTGCCCTGTGACATATGTATACTGTTGATCAAAGGAAGAACTAAATCTGTAATCACCCTAAATCTGTTACCAGTACTGGAAAAGTTGATCAAAGTCCTTGATAGTTCACTAGATGTAGGACAGCAATATATAAAAACCAGTAGACATTTTATAGATACCAAGTCTTTCAAATTGCCTGCTCTATTATTTATTTAACCCTGGTGTGATTTGTTGGGGAAATAAACTGGAAAACTGAGGAGACTGATAATTTGTGTAGCCTCTGCTCTGTCCTGTGACCTTAATCAGGCAGATTTCACTTAGTTCACTTTTCCTGTGGGCAGGTATTTATTCAGTGAATTAAAGGAATGTTTAAAAAACAAAGAGTATCTTTTTTTTAAAGATTTTATTTATTTATTTGACAGAGAAAGACAGTGAGAGAGGGAACACAAGCAGAGGGAGTGGGAGAGGGAGAAGCAGGCTTCCCACTGAGCAGGGAGCCCGATGCGGGGCTCTATCCCAGGACCCTGGGATCATGACCTGAGCCGAAGGCAGACATTTAACGACTGAGCCACCCAGGCGCCCCAACAAAGAATATCTTAAACTGGTTTTGAGATTAATCCCAAAGCTGTGTTTTCTTCAGGAGATATAATGTATGAATCTTATTCATTTCTTGAGGAATGATGTTTATATTGGTTATTTAGGATTAATACTAACCAGTCTTTACATCAAATGAAGTCAGGGGGTCTGCATGCATAACTTCTGGCACTTTGTAGGAATTTTGGTGTTTTATTTACTTATTTTTTAAAGATTTTATTTATTTATTAGAGAATGAGAGATAGAGAGCATGAGAGGAAAGAGGGTCAGAGGGAGAAGCAGATTCCCTGCTGAGCAGGGAGCCCAATGCGGGACTCAATCCCAGGACTCCAGGATCATGACCTGAGCCAAAGGCAGTCGCTTAACCAACTGAGCCACCCAGGCGCCCTGGCGTTTAATTTAAATGTGACTAATCAGATGGTTTTAATAGCCTCACATTAAAATTAACCACACAGAAGTCAGCTATGAACACAAAAATGTAATTTGACTTTTAAAAGAATATATATATTTTTGGGAGGACTAGGAGGACACAGTTTGCATCATTGTGCTCTAATTGCAGACAATGGAGTCATTTTACTTTTTTCGCCAGGTTAATAGGTCTTTAGGAGATGATTTAATCTTGCCAGTGTTAGTATTTGCATTCTTCATATGGAGAAACTCCTAAGTGGATTAGATCGCATAAAAGGGTGCATTGATAGAGTTGTATAAAGTGTTCTTAGTTTTCCTTTCCCTCCTTAATTCATTCATAACATTTTAAATTTGTAAGATAATTTGAGTTACCTAAGCCAGTATGACTTCAATGACAATGCAAAGACATTAATGAGGGAACATAGATAGATAGCTATTGTTAAAGGTTAGGTATGAAAGTACTTACTAGTAACCACATTTTTTCTTTAACTTATTAAATGTTACTTAAATATGTTCAAGCAAAAATACATTTTCCACTAACAAAATCAAAAGTTTATAAATTGCAAACCTACAATATTAACAAAGTTCACATAAAGTAAGCTCTCCTGGTGTGGTAAAAATATATATATATAATATAAAATTTGTTATTTTAAACTTTTTTAAGTATACAGTTCAGTGGCATTAATGACATTCAAAATATTGTACAACTGTCACCATGATCTATTTCCAAAACTTTTTCATCACTGTAAACAGAAACTCTGTACCCATTAAGCAATAATTCCCCATTTCCCACACCTCCCAGTACCTGGTAACCTCTGATCTACTTTCTGTCTCTATGAATTTGCCTATTCTAGATATTTCATATAAGTGGAATTATATATTTGTCCTTTTATGCCTGGCTTATTTCATTTTAAACAATGTGTTCAAGGTTCATTGATATTGTGGCATGTATTTGAACTTCATTCCTTTTTATGGCTGAAGAGTATTCCATTGTATGTATATACCACATTTTGTTTATTCATCTGTAGATGGACACTTGGGTTGTTTCCATGTTTGGGCTATTATGGATCATTCTGCTATGAATATTTTTGTATAAGTATCTATTTAAGACCCTGTTCAGTTCTTTTGGGTATATTCTTAGGAGAAGATAGACTTTTTTTTTTTTTAAGATTTTATTTATTTATTTGAGAGAGAGAGAGATTGGCAGAGGGAGAGGGAGAAGCAGGCACTCCATTGAGCAAGGAGACCCATGTGGGCCTCGATCCCGGGATCATGACCTAAGCTGAAGGCAGACGCTTAACCAACTGAGCCACCCTGGCGCCCCAAGATAAACTTTTATATAAAGCTAATTGAAGAGAATATCTTCATGACCTTAGATTGGTTAAGTCTTTTTAAACAATATCCCTAAAATGTAAATCATAAAGAAAAAAAATTAGGGAATTTGATTACCTTAAGATTAAGAAATTCTATTTTAAAAAAGATACCATAAGCATAGACCACCTTAACACTTAATAGACTGAATAAAAGGATACTAGCAATAGGAATTGATATGATGAATATACAAATAATTTCTGCAAATCAACAAGAAAATATAGATCCTAATAGTTAAATGAGTACAGCGAACTAATAGGTGATGCACAGAATCACCCAAATAACTAATACGTAAACAAATACTTCTGGGCATTTACTCTAAAAAAATTGTACTGCTGTCCACAAGGAGTCATGTGCAAAGATTTTGTCTGTTGGAGCCTGTTTGTGGTAGCCAGAAGTTAGAATCAACCTAGATGTGTACAATAATAAGAGAATGGATGCATCCTTTAACACTAGGCTGCAATTACAAGCACTTATCTAGATGTACATATGCTACATGGAAAGGTCTTAAAATTACAGTATCCTGTGAGAATTGTTTGAAACTGAACAAAGTCCACAACAATATTATTTGGATAAATTAAAAATACATATTCAAAGAAAATGTTTTTTAAAAATAAATATGTATCCAGCTCATATACCAAATTAAGTGTATGCTTATTATTTGTGTGGGTAGGTGGTAAGTGGGGATTGTAGAGAATTAGAATGGAGATCAGAGGTAAAGAACAAAAAAAGGGAATTTGGTGACCACTTCTTAACATTCTCAACTTAATGTGTATTCCTAAGTTTCTTGGTTTATTCTCTTTGCTGTAGACTTTGTACCTATAGAAAAATCTACCTCTTAAGGTAAACAAGATTTTTTTTGCATTTAAGCTGCTAAAGAGAATCAGAAACAAAGAATTTAAATTCCACCCAATGCCTCCAGACCACCACCATTTCCTTTTTTATTTTTTTTTTAAAGATTGTATTTATTTATTTGACAGAGAGAGACACAGCGAGAGAGGGAACACAAGCAGGGGGAGGGGGAGAGGGAGAAGCAGGCTTCCTATGGAGCAGGGAGCCCGATGCGGGGCTCGATCTCAGGACTCTGGGATCACGACCTGAGCCGAAGGCAGACGCTTAAGGACTGAGCCACCCAGGTGCCCCCCACCACCATTTCCGTAGGGAGAGTATGGTAGGACGAAAGATACCCATGTTAAATCCCAGGAACCTGGGAATATTACCTTATTTGAAAACAGGGCCTTTGCAGATGTGATTAAGTTAGGGATCTTGATATGAAGAAGTCATCCTGGGTTATCTGGGTGGGTCCTAAATCCAATGACAAGTGTCCTTATAGGAGACAGAAGAGGAAAAGATAGAGCAAAGAAGGCGTTGTGAAGACAAAAACGCAGATTGGAGTGATACGGCCATAAGCTGCGGAATGCCAAGGAATACTGATGCTGTCGAAAGCTAGAAGAGGTTTAGAACAGATCCTCCCCTGAGCATCTGTAGGGTATGGGGCTGTTGCAGATAACCGTGCTTTTAGACTTCTGGCCTTAGATCTGTGAGAGTAAATGTCTACTGTTTTAATCCACTAAGGTTTGTGGTAACTTGTTACAGTAGCCACAGGAAACTAATATAGAGGATATGATGTTGTTTTCTTGTGGTTTTAAGGCTTCTCACACAAGAGACCTTGATACCTATTGTACAGAATAGCTTCCCACAGTGTAGTGACCCTCCTGTTTCCCCTTTTGGAAGATGAAGACCTGTAGCAACCTCTTGGTCCATGAATTGGACCCATAGATTATGGAAATATTCCCCATTTTATCAAATGGAAATACTTCATGCTGTAGAATTTTCTTCAGGCTATTTCTTAGCAGAGAAACAAACATAATTTCAGGTTTCATACTCTGTTGCCAATAAACAAATGGACATTGGCATATCTAACAGTAAAAAATTTCTCAGCATGGGATATTTTTAAAGTCTTGTAATTTTATAATTAACAATTTAATAATATAATAAAGGAATTCGTAATAGGCACATGTATTGTACATAAGTATATATAAGATGCTTAAAAACATTTAAGTTTTCGATTTTGGTGAGAATAGTTGAAAATTTTGCAACAGATAGTTTTCTTAAATGTTAAGTAGGATGGGGACGCCTGGGTGGCTCAGTTGGTTAAGCGACTGCCTTCGGCTCAGGTCATAATCCTGGAGTCCCTGGATCGAGTCCCGCATTGGGCTCCCCGCTCAGCAGGGAGTCTGCTTCTCCCTCTGGCCCTCCCCCGCTCATGTGCGCGCTCTCTCTCTCTCTCTCTCATTCTCTCTCTCTCAAATAAATAAAATCTTAACAATATATATAAAAAAATGTTAAGTAGGATGAACAATTTCTTCCTTGATGGCATAGTTCAAAGGAAAGTATATTGATAATACCTTGTAGATGTGTTTACATTTAAATGTCATAGTCATACAAGATGTAGAATTTAAAAAGTACCGTATAGATCAGCTTATTCTATTCCTCTTTATATGGATACAAAAACCTGAGATCCAGAGAGGATTCCTCCTTTTCCAGTTCTCCCTTCCTCTGGTGCTTTCCCACAGTGACCGAATTTGTTTGTCTTTGGGGAAGCTCTTCAGGTGGTTTTAGCAGAGAGTAGCAATGAGAGCCGTGCTTTGGTGATCTGGCAGTAGTGAGGAGAGGGTGCTGAAAACTAGTGCATTATCAGGTGTTTTTGGCTACAAGTAACAGAAACCTCAATTTAAATTTGCTTTCATAATACGGTAGTTTACTATATCATACCAAGAATCTAGATTTAAGGTAGTTAAAAGATTTGTTAATTTAGAGCTGAAGGACATAATGGTGGACCCTCCCTCCCATTCTCTTCCCTTCCTTCCCTCCTATTTCTCCCTCTCTCCTTCCTTCTTTCTCTTTGCCATCTTCAGGTCTTTTGGTTAGCATCACTTCATTATATAGTGCCTGTTAGCAGCAGAAAGAAGCCATGTCCCCCCCCCCCCCCCACATATCTTCTTAAGGGCAGATATGCCAACAGTGAACTTGCATTATTGGTGGTTGGCCAGAATTAGATTCCATGCCCAGACAGACCCAGTCTCTGGAAGGAGGAGTGGAATTCCTGTGCTAGAACTGGTTGTTGAGGAGCCACAGTGACAGAGTTTGAGTGGAGAGAAATGGTAAGAAAATGGCTGAGTTAGATACAGATTTAGATCCTGTATTACCAGGTAATAAAACTGTATCCTTCTGGGCTATCTTCTCTACAGAACAGAGGAAACAAAACAAAAACACAAAAACAACACATTATTTTTCTACATGTTAACTACTGACTTTACAAGATTGTAAAACATGTGGGTCCTGATTGGCTTTAGTTAGTTTTACATTTCCCAAGAGAGGCAAGTGAACCTCAGGTAGACTTAATAGAAATGCATGATAGGAAAAGGTCACCTAATCATGTATTTTCCTTATTTCCAGCCTTGAATACTTTTTTTCAACAGGAATAGGGGAGACGGCAAAGGAAGAAAAAGAGAATGGGACAAAAGGCCTGGTCCCAAGCTATGCACATGTTCCTAATTAGGCAGTTTTTTTTTTTTTTTTTTTTTGCCATATGATTTGGTTTATTTCTACAGGCTGGGCTTTAGTTTTTCTTTGTTCCCCTCGTCCAGTCTCAAAACACGTTGTGACTCCTAGTCACTCGTTCTTCTCTTTCTCGGCTTAATGCTCAGAGTAGTTTCCTCTGGGACCTTGATTACTGCAAAGGTTTTTTTTTTTTTTTTTTAAAGATTTTATTTATTTGAGAGAGAGAGAATGAGAGATAGCGCGAGAGGGAAGAGGGTCAGAGGGAGAAGCAGACTCCCTGCTGAGCAGGGAGCCTGATGCGGGACTCGATCCCGGGACTCCAGGATCATGACCTGAGCCGAAGGCAGTCGCTTAACCAACTGAGCCACCCAGGCGCCCTACTGCAAAGGTTTTATTAAATCCTTTTTTATTTTTTACTTTTAAAAAAAGATTGATTTATTCATTTGAGAGAAAGAGCAGTGGTAGGGGCAAAGAGAGAGGGAGGGAGAGAATTTCAAGCAGACTCCAGCTGAGTGCAGAGCCTGACCCAGGGATTGATCCCAAGACCCTGAGATCAGGACCAGAGCCGCAATCAAGAGTCAGACGTTTAACCCACTGAGCCACCCAGGTGCCCCAAGGTTTTATTACATTCTTAAATAACATTCATAAATATCAAACCAAATTAATCTTTGGAAAATAAGCAGAGTGTGTAACAGTACCCAGCATGGTATTTAGTACAAAAGTGCTTTGTGTTATTTGAATATTAATATTTATAGTTCACTAGTATAAGCTCTTCGTGGGCAGAGATTGTATCTCATTCACTGTTATGTGTATAATGCCAAGCACAGTGCCTGGAGTGTTGTAGGAATCCAGTATTTGTCAAATAGTTTTAAAAACCAAACTTATTTTTAAAACGAAGCATGCACTACAACAGTGTTCTTCAAACTCTGGTTGTATAACCCCTGAAAGAATTTTTTTTAAAAATCCCTACCCTCCACCCGTTTTTAAGTTGACATTTAAGTTTTCCATCATAAGTTTAAATAGTTGCAAAGGATATAATTTCTGGTTTGCAAATATTGACATATTTAAATAAAACTGTTATATCAATTTTAAAATGTATCCAATGAAATATAAATACCATAGAATTAAAATATCATTCATTTTAAAAAAGACATGAATGAACCCTTCACTAAGCATTGTGATTTTTACATAGTTTCTTTTTCTCCTTGAATTTGTATTTCTAGTTCCATTCTCCCACAGAATTTTATCCTAATGTAATATTTTTTAAAATTTTATTTATTTTATTATGTTATGTTAATCACCATACATTACATCATTAGTTTTTGATGTAGTGTTCCATGAATCATTGTTTGCATATAACGCCCAGTGCTCCATGCAGTACGTGCCCTCCTTAATACCCATCACTGGGCTCACCTATCCCCCTATCCCCCTCCCCTCTAAAACCCTCAGTTTGTTTCTCAGAGTCTGTAGTCTCTCATGGTTCATCTCCCCCTCCGATTCCCCCCCTTCATTTTTCCCTTCTTTCTCCTAATGTTCTCCATGCTATTTCTTATGTTCCACAAATAAGTGAAACCATATGATAATTGACTTTCTCTATGTTTTTTATGCTTGAAAAATCTTCTACTGATCAGTTTCATTATCATGATTTTCATGATTCATTAAAAGATTATAAAATTTTCTGTAATTACTGGATTGTTGTCATAATTGTTGATACACAGTTGATCAAAACAGCATAAGCATATTATATATTATAAAAATGATTTAGCAAATTACTTTTAAGCAAAAAAAGTAAAATGTTACTGGGAATGCAACTTTTGAAAAAGATGAGGCAGAGCAAGCATATTTTTGGACTCTTGATTAAAGGAGATTTCCTGAGGCACCTGGGTGGTTCAGTCAGTTAAGCAGCTGCCTCTGGCTCAGGTCATGATTTCAGGGTCCTGGGATCGAGTCCCGAGTGGAGTTGGGCTCCCTGCTCAGCCGGGAGCCTGCTTCTCCCTCTCCCTCTGCCACGCCTCCTGCTTGTGCTTTCTCTCGCTCAAATAAATAAATAAAATCTTTTAAAAAAATGATTTAAAGGAGATTTCCTGAAGTCCTGTATTTTGAATTATCCCTTTGGCTCATCAGAGGCACTGTTCCATCATAATACCTGCTTTGATGGCATGCGTGGTTTATTGTCATCAAGTTTCTTCTGGAGAAAGGACCACAGGGAGAGGGAAGTGGGAAGGGAACTCTGACCCCACCGTGGCTTGGTATCAGGTCGATCACTTTTACAAAGAATATTTATGGGAATTAAGGGTCTCAAAATTGATTTCCTTTAAACCATCTGGGCTCACATACATTTTGGTAAATCTTTGTGTGCCCCTAGGGCTACAGTTTGAAGATTGCTATCTTTTTTTTTTTTTAAGATTTTATTTATTTGACAGAGACAGCTAGAGAGGGAACACAAGCAGAGGGAGTGGGAGAGGGAGAAGAAGGCCTCCCGCAGAGCAGGGAGCCCGATGCAGGGCTCGATCCCAGGACCCTGGGATCGTGACCTGAGCTGAAGGCAGACACTTAACAGACTGAGCCACTCAGGTGCCCCATGAAGATTGCTATCTTAAAGAATAATTTGTAGAAATCAT
This sequence comes from Eumetopias jubatus, assembly GCF_037043125.1. Taxonomy (NCBI): domain Eukaryota; kingdom Metazoa; phylum Chordata; class Mammalia; order Carnivora; family Otariidae; genus Eumetopias; species Eumetopias jubatus. Next base: position 56,976,451 of record NW_028274810.1, read on the forward strand.
GTTAACTGGATTGTCAGAAATGTGATTAGTGGACAAGATGACTGTAATGAGCGTGTGTTGTTTCTTTTCTATCTCTTCCATTCCACGTGGTTCTGGAAGGATTGTCCCTCACACTACCTCCCACTCCCACAGGGACTGGCCTAGCCAATCACATTAATTCTATTCCCTTGGCTATCATAATTTGTCCAGCAGTAGGCATAAAACCCAAAATCAGTCCTTCCCTGGAATTTGTATACAAACACTGAGGAAGAAAATTATACTTTCCACGGGGAGCTTCTGAGCTTTGAAGATGTAAATCTGGAGCTGTTGGCAAGCAGGTGGGAATGCCTCTCTGCAGAATGAAGGCAGAAGAGCTAAAAGGCTCAGAGGCCAGACCAAGGGCGGTGGCGGGGGGGGGGGGAGCAGCGGCGCGGTGTGTGTGCATGTGTGCATGGAATTTCAGTCCTTGAAGCCTTGGTTCCTGCAGCTCTTTGGATCCTGTGATTGTTCCCAATATCCTTTTCAGCTACCTGAGCCACTAAGTTACTTTTTTTGCTTGAGTTCAGTTAAGTTGTATTTTGGTGCTGCTGAAATAATTTAGTAGCAACCGAGCAAAGTAAACACAAAGTATTGTGAAAATGTCTTTTGTAAAATGGTAATTTTGAAAATTTTCTCTTCTAGATCGTTGGACCTTCAGATGGAAGTAGTTACATTATAGATTATTATGGAACCAGACTTACAAGACTGAGTATTACTAATGAGACATTTAGAAAAACACAGTTATATCCATAAATATTTTTAAAAAGAAACAGTAAGTCATATGCATGTATAATCTTTATTATGGTATATTATCTGTATAAAATTATGAAAATGTGAGAGCCACAGGAAATTTAAGATCATCTAATGTTATAAGCCTCTCATTTTGCTTATCTAGAAACACAGGTCTCCATTTACCTGAACCATCTCTAGTCTTTTATAAAGCATTTTTATGTACCCTCATTGCTCCTGCAGTTCCTGATTCAGTCTCTCTTTGCAGAGATTATGGTTAGAAGAGAGAGTTCACAACAAAAAGATAACATCAAAGCAAAAAGATATTTCATAGTATTACATGATGGTTATGAGGAAAGTATGTGTTGTAGAGCGTTCAGTACGGCATGTCTTTGCTGCTCTCCTGCTTTCCTGGGGTCAATATGATCCTTAAACCTCTTCCTTCTCTTCTTCCCTAAACCTGAAGGTTGATTGAGTCTTAACCCTGAACTACTATAAGTACTTAACTCTAACTTAAAGTTTGGCCCTGCCCATGAGAATTATTAACTGGCTGCAGCTTTAAATAGGTAGTACACTTGGATAAGTCAGAGATATCATCAGTCTTCCTGGTTCAACTCGCTGGTTCTCTAGGACTCTGCTACTACAAGGTTTTTATTTCCAGGGCTGTACATTAGTCTATTCTAATAAGTAATCTTCCAATAATGCTAGATTTTTCTCAGGATTTTGATAGACCATCAGGAAAGATTCCCTAGCACAATCTCCTCAGCAATGGAGAAGTCCTATATAACATGTAGGGTGCAGGGTACTTGTTAGGTGATAGTTCACTTTGAACCATCTAACAGCTCTCAGAGAGAAGGCAGAGAGAAAGACAAGCTAGACTTTTTTTTTTTAAGATTTATATATTTATTTGAGAGAGAGAGAGCACCCATGCGAGCGGGTTGGGGGGCAGAGGGACAGATTCCTCAAGCAGACTCCCCACCGAGCGTGGAGCCTGCCATGGGGCTCAATCCCACAACCCGTGAGATCATGACCTGAGCCAAAACCAAGAGCCAGACCCCCAACCGACTGAGCCACCCGGGCGCCCCAAGGCAGGCTAGATGTTTTGGCCAAAGTCATAGTCCTAGGGTTTTTAGTTGATTCTGTCTCAGATAGTGCTTCTAGAGGCCAGGAAAGGAGCAGACATTTATTTTCTATGTTATAGTGTATAAATAGTTTATGAAATATAATTTTGCCACAAAGGTAGATTTTTTTTTCTTTTCTCACAATAAAATACGGGATCTACTTTATTTATTTTCATGAGAGTTGAACAGTGACAGACCCTGTCAGGATCTGAGGAATTTATTCAACTGATTGACCAAAAAGTTTTTCAAATCTTTTCTTATAAACTATAAGAATCTTTGGATTTAAATGAAGCTTAGAGATCCATCTACCTCTTCTTACCAGGGAATAAATTGAGACCTGAGTAAGTCCAGACTAAGATACAACTAATCAGTACAAAGCTGAATGTAGAATCCAGGATTTTGGTGCCTTCCACTGGTGGTTCTGCACTGCCTACCCCACCCCCTCCCCCACCAACTCTGTCATTTTGCAGTAAGCATCTTCATTTTGGAAATTGTCAGTCCTACTTTATGAGAAAGCATGTATAGTTTCACATAGCCCTATTTTCATACTGTAAATTGTCGTGTCTCTTTCAAAAGTTTACAGATTGTTTTTAAGCCATAATGTGGAAGAGTTAAGCAAATGCAGTTGAGTAAGCAGTTTCATTCTCTGTAGTCTGTTATATAAACTTTTAATTGGGATTCCAGGCTCAGATTTGATATTTAAAACTTGAGGGGCTCATTGAGAAGGCAGATCTCTGCACTTTCATTCACATGATCTCCTACAGTATAAAGTACTCCAAGAGAAAGAAAAAAATGTCCCGAGTAAATGAAGCATTAAAATGTGCATCTGCAGTAACCTCATTTGACTCTTAAAATACTGTGTTTTAATGTATTTCTTTTTTCTGTTTTAGGATTTGGGCTTCCTTGATTTCAATAGAGCACTCTCAGTATGTGGATTTCCAGATTATCCTTTTTCTTCATATACCACTTTATGGATTCTTTATAACTTTTTGTTGATATTTTTTGTTTTGTTGTTTTACTTAAAAGCATATTATTCTGAGATTTATTTAATTGGACTTTCTTTGAGAGCTGTGTGATAATTGAGTCTTAGGCTACTGTCTCCATGAGATAGATAGCTTATTAACCCAATATTCTTTAATGCCTTTTCCAAAGGCAAGTTGCGACTTGTCATTTTCGCTTCTGAAAAATAAAAGAATGACTTATTCACATTTTTTTTAGTGCTTTATTATTAAGAAAACCTTATATGTTGAATGTAGCGGTCTTTTGCATTTTGATCCTTCAAAGCAGTTAATCCACAGTGTGAACAAACACCATTTCCTATATTGCCTGGGGCTGGGGCCGCAGTTGTGTATGAGAACCCACCTGTTTTTCTCTAGCTTTCAGATCTGCCTCTGCCTTGGTATCCATCGAGTGAAAGATCACTGGGGAGTCTGAAAACTTGAGGCAACATGGATACTTCTGGCACTAATGCAGGCCTCTGAAGTGTGAAGTTGTTCCTTTTTGCTTTGGGAGTGATGCACTAGCTTTTGGAAAACCAGCTGCTGACTCATCTAGCTCAGCGTAGTTATATTTGAAGCTGGATGGACAAGGTGGGAACACCAAACAGATGATGAATGTCTTCCATCTGTTAGCGCTGCCAGGCAGATGCTGGTACAAGTGCCTTGGGTGATGCACCAGTGTCTGAGGGAAGCAGCACCTGTACCTTAGGACTGGCTTCCTCACCGCGTTTGGGAGGGTGGTAAGAAGATGGAAATACCGGGAATGTTATATGTCCTCATAATACTGTCATGCTTTCTTTAGTAACACGCATAACGATTTCACAATTACTTGGGTCCCAGCTCCTCAAGAGTAAAAACCATCGTTTTTTATCATTCATTTTTCTCAAAAGTATACAGTGACAGTACAGTTAGCTTCCTAACATGTTAGTCATTCAGTAACAGCTTCTGCAGTTGGTGGGAGATTATGCGGTATTGATACATGAAATGAATTTGGATTGACTCCTCATGTACGCCAAGAATGGTCTCTCTGATTCATTCGTTAGTTAAAATACTGAGTGTCTACTGCGTGGGAGTTCCTGTTCTAGATGCTAGGGTGCAGCCCTGAACAAAACACAAACAAACATGTCTGCCCTTCAGGAGCTAATGTTCCCTGGGGACCGACTTTTCACAGTGATAGTATTTCTGGCTGCAGTTAAGCTAGCTGGTAGATATCCATTTTCTAGTATTTCCTAGCTCCTTTTGGTTGCAAACAGTGCTTTGGAGTTTAACCTTAGGATCCCCTAAGCCCAGATTTGAAGTCTTTACGTTTCTATAGCCATTTAATTCAATTATATAAGAAATATCTGCAATCAAATCTTGAAAAGTAATCTTGATTCTTGTGTGATTGTTAGTTATTAACATGGCCAGTGGGAAGTCTGTTTCAAAGCAGGTGCTTCTCAAAAGTATTTATTCATATAAGCTGTACTCTGAAAGGGTTGTAGAGAAAATCTAGAGAGAAAGTCTCTTCACAATACATTCTTAAACCCGTAGATTCTGTTTTCTCTATATAATTTCCTAAATTTACATGACAAGAACACTTCAGATTTTCCGGTTTGCCTAAATCTCTGTTGTCTAATATATGTCATTCTTTAACAAACGGTTTTCCTGTGTATTATTATATTTGTTTTTTATGTAAATGCATTTAATACATGTAAATGCAGTTTTTGTTTTGTTTCGTTTTGCTTTTGTGGAGCACTATTTTGACTATTTGTTAGTAGTGTCTTTGAGTACGAATCATTTTGAGGCCTCTGTATGAGGTTTTTTTTTTTAAGATTTTATTTATTGGGGCGCCTGGGTGGCTCAGTTGGCTAAGCGACTGCCTTCGGCTCAGGTCATGATCCCAGGGTCCTGGGATCGAGTCCCATATCGGGCTCCCTGCTCAGCAGGGAGTCTGCTTCTCCCTCTGCCCTCTTCCCTCTCATGCTCTCTATCTCTCATTCTCTGTCTCTCAAATAAATAAATAAAATCTTTAAAAAAAAAGAACACTTCAGATTTTCCGGTTTGCCTAATTCTCTGTTGTCTAATATATGTCCTTCTTTAACAAATGGTTTTCCTGTGTATTATTATATTTATTTTTTATGTAAATGCATTTAATACATGTAAATGCAGTTTTTGTTTTTGTTTTGTTTCGTTTTGCTTTTGTGAAGCACTATTTTATTTTGACTTTGTTAGTAGTGTCTGTGAGTACGAATCATTTTGAGGCCTCTATATGAGATTTTTTTTTTTTTTTAAGATTTTATTTATTGGGGCGCCTGGGTGGCTCAGTTGGTTAAGCGACTGCCTTCGGCTCAGGTCATGATCCTGGAGTCCTGGGATCGAGTCCCACATCGGGCTCCCTGCTCAGCAGGGAGTCTGCTTCTCCCTCTGACCCTCTTCCCTCTCGTGCTCTCTATCTCTCATTCTCTCTCTCTCAAATAAATAAAAATCTTTAATAAAAAAAAGATTTTATTTATTTATTTGACAGAGAGAGACCCAGTGAGAGAGGGAACACAAGCAGGGGGAGTGGGAGAGGGAGAAGCAGGCTTCCCACCGAGCAGGGAGCCCGATGTGGGGCTTTGATCCCAGGACCCTGGGACCATGACCTGAGCTGAAGGCAGCCGCTTAATGACTGAGCCACCCAGGCGCCCCTGTATGAGATGTTTTATATGATAACTCTGCTTTTAGAGCAGTGACCAAAATTGTGAGATGGATTAGCTTGGTCATTCCTTGGGTTACTCCTAAACCCTCTAGGATGGGATGGAATGGGTTCTTTCAATGCTACAGAAATAGTGTTTCTCTAGAAATATTTTTTTTTTAAGATTTTATTTATTTATTTGAGAGAGAGAGAATGAGAGATAGCACGAGAGGGAAGAGGGTCAGAGGGAGAAGCAGGCTCCCCGCTGAGCAGGGAGCCCGATGTGGGACTCAATCCCAGGACTCCAGGATCATGACCCGAGCTGAAGGCAGTCGCTTAACCAACTGAGCCACCCAGGCGCCCCTCTAGAAATATTTTCAAATGATACTACTTTAGCCCGAAAGAATTAATACGATTTCCAGAAGTACCTCTCTACCCAGGAGGATTTCTTACCTATGCTGTATTAAAATAAAAGACCTCTTGAGGACTTGAAAGACTGTGCTATGTGTATGGCCAGCATCTGTTCATGGGATTCCTAGGACTATAAGAAATACTGGTTTCGGGCACCTGGGTGGCTCAGTTGGTTAAGCGACTGCCGTCGGCTCAGGTCATGATCCTGGAGTCCCGGGATCGAGTCCTGCATCGGGCTCCCTGCTTGGCAGGGAGTCTGCTTCTCCCTCTGACCCTCTTCCCTCTCGTGCTCTCTATCTCTCATTCTCTCTCTCTCAAATAAATAAATAAAATCTTTAAAAAAAAGAAATATTGGTTTGTGGGTATGTTTTGTTTTACAAAAAAAATGTGTGTCTTTTCCCCTTATTTTAACCTAGATGCTTAAGGCTAGGTTAAGTATATAATACTGATAGGCAGCTAGGAAGCTAAAATAGATCTAATAGCAAGAACTAGCAAAAAGAAAACTTAGTTCTTAAAAAGTACAAGTCTAAGATGTCAATTCCTCTTCCTCATTCAAACACCTTAAATGTAGATATTCCCCAGGGTTCTGGTACCTTCCCTCTTCCTTTCTCTAATTAAGTCAGCATCCATTTTGCTTTTTTCTATTTACAAAATTAATACAAGTATAACGCAGAAATTCTGGGAAAACACCAAAAGAATATAAAGGAAAAAAATTCCATAGTTCAAAGATAACGATGTTCATATTTTTATGTCTGTCCTAGTAGTTTTTCCATGCATTAGTTTCTTCACAAAAATGATACATTAACCATACTGTTTTGTGGCCTGCTTCTTCACATTGTAAAGATTTTTCTATTTCAATATCCTTTTACAACATTATTTTTAATGGCTGCAGAATATTCCGTGTCTGTATCATAATTTATTTATGTAATTCCTTTATGTATTCTTTGGTATTTGTTATTCCAATAAATCAACAACACACGTTTATGATTCTTGCCATTCTTAGTAAAAACAAAAATCATATATTAAACTTCTTGATACCTATACACAGTCCTAGTTAACCAGGGTAATGAAGAAGTATTGGGGAATGATAGCAAATCGAGTAGTTTGGCACAGGGTGTTGAATAGTTGAATTATCTAATGCCTTCCAGAAAGCTTCAAGATAGAGGCTTTTTAAGAAGGAGTAAGTAGGAGGTGATCCCAGAAGAAACAGGTGCAGTGTGAACATGGGGAAACAAAAGAAGGCAAAGTATATGACCATGAAGTGAATGCTTAGAGATGAGAGACTTAAAGAGAGGAATAGATTAACACCTAAAAAAGAAAGAAAAGAAAGATACCAGTGCACCGAAGGAAAGAGAAGTCTCCCAACATCCTTCCTGCTTATTCTTCCAATATAACATGTGGCTGGGCCCATCTGGCCACATCCTGGTTGATACCAACTTTATCAAACTTTTCCATTAAAGCCAAACTCAACGAAGTATAGTCAATGATGGACTGTCTGTATGCCAAGTGTATCCCTTGAATAACTGACTGCATAATGGTTGAAACTGAGAAATTGGGGCCGAAGTATTGTGTAACCCTAAAGATTGCCAGGGATCCAAGATTTGAACGATTACCAATGACACACAAAGGAACTTAGGCAGATGACTGCTTAGTACAGAGAGAGTAGCTCACAAGTGTTACATTGTGGTCACAGTTGACCGGGACCTTAAATGAAGGATCTGGAAGATCTCTGGAATTCCCATCATGTACATTTCTAACCATAGGTACAACATTTGAGTGGATACCAGATGATTATGGAGCCCCTTGGTTCTAATTCTTAAAGGTAAGAGTTACTCTGCCTTCCTTTACCAACTTTTCCTGTTGCCTGTTCATATAATAATAGGGTATAACATGAATTATTATTCCATTTATCCATTTGCTCTGTTACAAGCTGAGTATGGTTAAATACACTGACTTTTTGACATTGTTTAAAAAAAAAAAAAAGTAAGTAGGAAGCTCAATCTCAATGGTCTTTATTCTCCCCTACTGAGAGGGAAAGGAAGATAGGTAAATTCAGAAAATGAGAAAAGTTACTAATTAGGAATGAATAAAGGAATTCTGAACAGCACTGAGTACCCGAAAGAGTCCTGGATTATTTCATCTGTAGCTGAGTTGATGAGCGTAATAGTAATAAGTAATAGTTACTTATTCCTATTACCTCTCTCTTTTTTATTTTTAAGATTTATTATATGAGGGGCGCCTGCATGGCTCAGTCGTTAACCGTCTGCCTTCGGCTCAGGTCATGATCCCAGAGTTCTGGGATCGAGTCCCGCATCGGGCTCCCTGCTCAGCGGGAAGCCTGTTTCTCCCTCTCCCACTCCCCCTGCTTGTGTTCCCTCTCTTGCTGTGTCTCTCTCTGTCAAACAATCAAACAAACAAACAACAAAAAAGATTTAAAAGAGAAACAGGTGTTATTATTTAAGAGAGAGTGTGTGAGCAGGGGGAGGAGAGAGAGAATCCCCTGAGTGCAGAGTTCGATGCGGGGCTCGATCCCACAACCCTGAGATCATGACCTGAGCTGAAATCAAGAGACGGACACTTACCCAACTGAGCCTCCCAGGTCCCGCCCTCTTTCTCTTTAAAGTAATCTCTATATCCAACGTGGACTCAAACTCACTACCCTGAGATCAAGAGCCAGATGCTCTACCAACTGAGCCTGTCAGGTGCTCCCCTGTTACCTTTTTAAATAGAGCCTACTATCTTAATTCTTAGTAAATGTAGCAATGCTCTTAAAGCTGGTCATTGTCTGATGGAGACAGAAGGTTATCTACCTTCTTAGAAAATAGATATTTTTTAGGAAAGATAAAAATATTAAGGCTTAAAACCTTTGAATTTCAAGAAGATTTTAACTTGTTAAAAGGTCCTTTTACCACTCTCCATGTGTAGGATGTTATGGTAAGCTCATTTTTTTTAAAGATTTTTATTTATTTATTTGAGAGAGAGAGAATGAGAGAGAGAGAGAGCATGAGAGGGGGGAGGGTCAGAGGGAGAAGCAGACTTCCTGCTGAACAGGGAGCCCGATGTGGGACTCGATCCTAGGACTCCGGGATCATGACCCGAGCCGAAGGCAGACACTTAACCGACTGAGCCACCCAGGCGCCCTGCTAAGCTCATTTTATATTTTAATTTTTTATTTTAATTTTTATTTTTTTAAAGATTTATTTATTTATTTTGAGAGACTGAGGATGAGAGAGAGAGAGAGAGCGAGCGAGCACATGAGAGGGGGGAGGGTCAGAGGGAGAAGCAGATTCCCCGCCAAGCAGGGAGCCCAGTGCGGGACTCGATCCCGGGACTCCAGGATCATGACCTGAGCCGAAGGCAGCCTTTTAACACTTTTTATTTTTTTTTTAAATATTTATTTATTTGAAAGAGAGAATGAGATAGAGCATGAGAGGGGGGAGGGTCAGAGGGAGAAGCAGACTCTGCTCAGCAGGGAGCCCAATGCGGGACTCGATCCTGGGACTCCAGGATCATGACCTGAGCCGAAGGCAGTCGCTTAACCAACTGAGCCACCCAGGCACCCTCATTTTATATTTTAAATGATTTAGTCCTCACAACATTTCTGTAGGGTCTTTCTAAATAGTTAATATCACCATCCCCACTTTCCAGATAAGTAAATTGAGTCCCACAAAATTTGAATGATTTGCTCAAGGTCATGAAATAAGTGGTGAAGCCAGAATTGAAACCCAGGTCTATATCTGCCTTATTCTGCCTTCAGTGTTATAGTTACAACTGTCTAATTCTATGAGACACTGCTAATGACTGTATTAAGAGATATTTCTTAATATGTTGTTTCATGTTTTCAGTATGGAAATTATCAGCCTACACCAAGCCTTTTTACTTAACTGATAGTTTGCTGGTAAAAAAAAATTATTTCAACTTCTCAACTTTGCATCATGCAGATGCCAGCATGCTTTATGAATATCTAAATGAGACTATGATGAAGGAATGATTTTTCTAAAACCCAAGGATTTTCCTGCTGCCACCTTATCTGACATTTGCAGCACTTTCTGGACTAAAAGTCTGATTACGTTTGTATAACAAGGAGAGAGATGTTAGGTAGGACCATACTGTCATGCTCTGCTTAGTCCTGCTGTGATCAGATGATGACAGAGAAATCTGTAGATGGTGGGATTGCAGGTGCTTTTTATTTAGTTAGGGTGGATTTTTCTTTTTTTTTTTTTTTTTGGCTTATCTGAATTTTCTAACTTTCCCACAATAAACATGCATTATTTGCATGCATGTATTTGACACAGTAAGTGATAGTATGGGTAAATTAGAACAAAGAACCGAAGAAAATCTTGTTTTCTTTGTCCTATCCTTCCTCCTCAAGATACACTTACCCTAATCTCTGATGTGACTCTGACTTTAAGGACTAGATAATACATTTAAAAGAAAAAGGCATATCTAACACATGATATCAAAGGTCTGACATCCAACCAGCACAGTTTGATGGGAAAATCATCAAAGCAGGACTGTGGAATCAGGCCTGAGTCTGTGTTCTGTCTTTGTCACTTGTTTTGTAACTGAGCACATAACAGTTATGAGCCCCTCTGTCTTCATATAAATAGGGATCATAATATCAATTAGATGATGTTGAGAGATTAAAATGAAATAGATAACAGTCATTATTTATTGAACATACTTTAAAGGAATAGAATGCATTAGGCATTCTATTGTTGGGGGGGGGTTGTCCATCTGGAATTTGCAAGGACTTCCCTTATACTTGGGCTATAGTGTGGTTATACCTTGAGTGAAATGCTGGAGGACTTGAAAGTTCCTTTTACAGAAGGAGGGTAAGATGTGTTCTTGATAACATAATAATAAAAAAAATTAAAAAAAAGATGTGTTCTTGGGACATTGTTTATCTACAGTAAACCTACCTCTATTATTGCTATTGTTACATAACCACTCTGTGTAATAAGGGTTAAAAATGTCTCCTTTTTCAAGAAAGTAGTGGGTTTTTTTCAAGATTTTATTTATTTGAGAGTACATGATGGGGGTGGAGGATGGGCAGAGGGAGACAGAGAGAGAGAGGGAGAAGCAGACTCTCTACTGAGCAGGGAGCCCAACTCAGGGGCTCGATCCCAGGACCCCGAGATCATGACCTGAGCCGAAAGCAGATGCTCAACCGACTGAGCCACCCCTTAAGAGAGTAGTCTTACTGGCACCTTCACTGCTTTAAGACTTTCCTAATGTAAGAGAAGCCTGCAATGTGGCAGATTTCATTTTCATTGCTTTTTAATAGGAAGTTCTTTGGAGATATTTATCTAATACATTTAGAAATGTTGCTATGAGGCAGGAATGTTGCTACTTTTGGCCAAAATTAAGGTTAATTGCAAGCAATCGCTACACATAGAACAGAATTTTGCTTTTACCCCATCAATGTTATCAGAAAATGCCAAGCATGTGGAAATTAAAACTTGAAAAATGATTAAGGTAAGAACTCTTTGGGCTGCATATGCCAAAGGAAAACATCTTAACAGAACACTTTAGAAAGTGTGTGGCGTTTGGAACTTTTAATCATATAAGCTCATTTTATATTTAAGAGGGTGTGAATATGAAGGCTCAAGGTTCTTTGGTTTTCCAGACAAACCTCAACATCTGACTATTTATTTGAATGAATGAAATTCCTTTATGATCGTGACATTAGAAACATAGGGGAAATGACGTGTCTTCTTTATGTGATTTGTGACTGAGTCAAACTGTTGGGAGTGAAGTGGCTGGAGATATGACACAAATTGCTCTAAGTAATTTTAGAAAGGTATTCAAAAGACATGAATTTATTGTTTATTAATTCTCAACTATATATTGACCTACTGTGTACCCCTTCTGCTCTTGCCCTTGTATATATAACAATATATTCTCCACACAGCAGCCAAAGCAATAAAAGTAAATGAGAACATGTCACTTTTTTGCTGATTCTTAATGGCTTCCTGTCATGCTTCAAATATGCCAAATTGGTTCCCACCTCAAGATTTTCATGCTGGCTCTTTCCTTTGCCTGGAATGCTTTTTCCCAGGTCTTTGCAAGCCTGGCTTCCTCATTTGTTTGAGTCTCTGCTCAAATAATCCCCCTGACTGTCCTTCTCAAGTACTACCCCAGTCGGTCCTCCACTGGTCACTCTCTGAGTCCTTACCTCTCTTCATTTCTGTTCACAGCACTAATGCTAGCCAAAATGACATGCGTTTATTTATTCTCCCTTTGTTTCCCCTACTAGACTTTCTCTTGGATATCGCCGTAACTTCAGTTCTTAGAACAGTCCCTGGAACATAATAGGTGCTCAAAGGATATGCCCACTGGAATGGGAACACTAGAAAGGGTTAATAGGAATATAAATTAATTTGAGATTAAATAATCTTCTGCTTTGAATAATTTACTTTAGGAGTTGGCATTCAAACATGGTCCCAACCCTAATTATTGTCTACAGAGAGGGGATGGGTAAGGAAATGAGCCTATGCTGATTTATTCAAGTCCTTGATGGTCCCAGTGCTTGGGACGCTGCCTGGAACAGTATAATAATTTTAACAACATTAGATTCTTATCATGGGATGGATGATTGTTAGAGGTGGTTCTCAAAAAAACACCAGCAAGTAGATTTTCAGAAACAATAGGAAGGAGGTAGGAAGGAGGGAAGGGGTGCTACTAAATCCCTTAATATGTGTCATATTAGGTGTCATTATATACTTTCCTGACCTGATTATCTTGTTGGTAGGAAGACTAAGAGCCTTCTGGAGATATCCATGTCCTAATCCTCAGAACCTGGGAATATGTTACCTTATGTGACAACAAGGATTTTGCATGTGTGATTAAATTAAGACCTTAAAATGGGAAGATCATCCTGGATTACTTGGGTGGGCTCAATACAATCACAAGAGTCCTTAGAAGGGAAAGAGGGAGGAAGGAGAGCCAAAGACAAGATGACTGACCGGAGGCCAAAGAGGAGAGAGATTTGAAGATTCTGCACCCCTGGCTTTGAAGATAGAGGGGTGGACAATGGGCCAAGGAATGTAGGTGGGTGCTAGAAGCTAGAAAAAGAAGGAAAGGGGTTCTCCCCTGGAGCCTCCAGAGGAGCACAACTCTACTGACACTGTGACTTTAGCCTAGTAAGACCTATTTCAGACTAGTAACTTCCAGAACTGTAAGATTATGAATGTGGGTTGTTTTAAGCCACTAAATCTAGTGTAATTTGTTGCTGCCCCACTAGGAAACTATTACAGTTGTTACATTCGAAGTGAATTACTTACAGCTTGTTGTGGGATCATCCCTTTCTCCACTCTTGCTAGTCTTTGTCTTTTAATGGATGTGTTTAGACTATTTGCATTTAAATTAATTATTGACCTGTTAGGGCTTAAGGCTGCCATTTATTACTTGTTTTTTGTCTTTTTCTCTGTTTCTCATTCTGTTTCTATCTTTTGTCTCTTGGGCATTACCTGAGTATCTTTTTAAATTGATATTTCTTTATTTACAATGCTTTGGAGCATGTCACCTTGCCTCATTTTCTTTAATGGTTGCTCTTGACATTACACTATACTTACATAACTTGTCACAGTGTACTGGTATCAACATTTTACCACTGTTAGTGAAGTATTGGAAGCTTACCTTGGTTTAGGTGCCTTTACCTTTTCCACTTTTTTTTTTTTTTTTTTAGTAATCTGTACACCCAATGTGGGGCTCAAACTCACAACCCTGAGATCGAGTGTTGTATGCTCCACCAACTGAGCCAGCCGGGCACCCTTACCTTACCTTTTCCACTTTTAAAATGGTACAGCAGCAATAAGGAACTAAGACAAGCCTCAAAACCTCTTTCACACATGGCTACCCCTATGGGCTCAGGAGTTAAACTTCCCAGGTTCAAATTTTACCCTCTGCAGTTAATGTGCTGTGTGACCTTGGGCAAGATACTCACCCCTCTGAGTCTCAGTTCCCTCATCCATAAATTGGGAAGGAAGTGGTAATACCACACTACCCATTAAACATTGCTATTTATATTTCCCCAGGCCCTATATGCAGCATTTTCAAAACTGTTCTCAGCTGCTGCTGCTGCTGCTGCTGCTGCTTCTTCTTCTTCTTCTTCTTCTTCTTCTTCTTCTTCTTCTTCTTCTTCTTCTTCTTCTTCTTCTCTTCCTCCTCCTCCTCCTTCTTCTTCTTCTGATTCTTTATAACAGGCTTTATTTTTTAGAGCAGTTTTAGGTTCACAGCAAAACTGAGCAGGGTGTACAGAGATTTCCCATATATATCCTGCCCCCACACCTGCACAGCCTGCCCCGTTATCCACATCCCCCTCCAGAGTGGCACTTTTTTTTATCATGGATGAACCTACACCCACACATCATAATCACTCAAAGTCCATAGCACACATAAGGCTTCACTCTTGGTGGCTTGTTTTCTACAGGTTTGCACAAATGTATCATAACATGTATCCACCATCATAGTATCATACAGATACTATATTGATGTATCACACAGGCACTATATTCTCACAGGCCTAAAAATCCTCTGTGCTCTGCATATTCATCCCTCCCTTCCCCCTAACCCCTGGTAACCACTAATCTTTGTACTGTTTCCAGAGTTTTGCCTTTTCCAGAATATTGTTAGAATTGTGCAGTCTGTAGCCTTTTTAGATTGGCTTCTTTCATTTATTATGCATCTATAATTCCTCCCTGTCTTTTCATGACTTGATAGCTCATTTCTTTTAGTGCTGAATAATATTCCATTGTCTGGATGTACTACAGTTTATTTATCCATTCATCTACTGAAGGACGTCGTGGTCATATCCAAGTTTGGGCAATTACGGATAAAGCTGCTATAAGCATCTGTGTGAAGGTTTTTATGTGGATATGTTTTCAACACCTGTGGGTAAATACCAAGGAGCATGATTGCTGGAATGTGTGGTAAGAGAATGTTTAGTTTTGTAAGAAAACTTTAAACTGTCTTCCAAAGTGGCCAAATCATTTTACCCTTCCACCAGCAACAAATGAGGGATCCTGTAGCCCTCCATTTTCACCGGCATTTGGTCTTGTCAGTGTTTTGAATTTTGGTCCTTCTAATAGGTGTGTAGTGGTATCTCATTTTAATTTGCATTTTTCTCATGACATACAATGTGAAGCAGCTTTTCATATGATTATTTGTCATCAGTAGATCTTTGGTGAGGTGTCTGTTAAGTTTTTTGGCTCATTTTTAGCTGTGTTACTTGTGTTCTTTTTGTTGAGTTTTAAG
The DNA here is from genome assembly GCF_037043125.1 of Eumetopias jubatus. Lineage (NCBI taxonomy): Eukaryota > Metazoa > Chordata > Mammalia > Carnivora > Otariidae > Eumetopias > Eumetopias jubatus. The sequence continues at coordinate 56,991,639 of NW_028274810.1, forward strand.
AGTTCTTCATATACTTTGGACAGCAGTCTTTTATCAGATGTGTCTTGTGCAAATATTTTCTCCCAGTCTGTGGCTTGTCTTCTCATTCTCTTGAAAGTGTCTTTCACAGAGCAGAAATTTTTAATTTTGGTGAAGCTCAGCTTATCAGTTAATTCTTTCATTGATCGTGCCTCTGGTGCTGTATCTAAAAAATCATCACCAAACCGAGGTCATCTAGATTTTCTCCTATGTTATCTTCTAGGAGTTTTATGGTTTTGCATTTTACATTAAGGTCTATGATCCGTTTTGAGTTAATTTTTGTGAAGGGTGTAAGGAAAGCCTGTGTCAGGAATTTTTTTTTTTTTACATGTGGATATCCAGTTGTTCCAGCACCATTTGTAGAAAACTCATCTTCATTTCTAAATTTATTCCTCTTGTGTCCTATGGTGGGAGAGAGCAGTGCCTCTACCAAGAGAGTAGAGTGCCTCTACTCAGCAGTTCTCTCTCTTTTTTAAAGATTTTATTTTTTTTAAGTAATCCCTGTGCCCAGTGTGGGAACTGAACTTACAACTCCAAGATCAAGAGTCGCACTCTCCATTGACTGAGTCAGCCAGGCGCCCCTTAGCTGTTATCTGTGATGCTATCTTGTCCCTACATCCTATGGATCACCAACCTTTTCAATCCCACCGTGTAAGTGCTCTGAAATCGTTACTTCATCCTCACTGCCACTCTGTTTTTCAGGTCCCTGAATTCCTGTCATTTGGGAACCTGCGACAAATTCCTGTCTGGTCTACCTGGCCAGTCCCAGCTTCCTTTCTGTCCCCATTCCTGCTCCCACCACAGTGATCTTTCTGAAAAGCAGATCTGATCATCTCTATGCTGCTTGCAACTGCTCAGAAGCTCCCTATTTCATTTCTAAGATGAAATCCAAATCCCTTTTGCTGGATTAACAGGTTTATCCTGACTGAGTCCCAGCCACCATGGTTACACCCCCCTTCACCGCCAGGACATATGAGCTGACCCCTTGAGGCGAGGGGGAGTATGTCCTGATCTCCCTCACCCTGAGACTCGTGCTGACCGCTGCTCACCCTGGTCACCCACTCCAAAGTATCTCTTACTTTCTTGAAGACACAAGAAGGAGGTCAGAAGTTCAATCATGTCTCCTGGGGCTAAAATGGAAGTATCTGCAGGAACACGTCCTACTGGAGGTTCTAGGGGAGAATCCATTTCCAAGCCTTTTCCAGCTTCTCTTTGAGTTGGGTTTGAAGCCTTTTTCTGTCCTTCCGTACTACCCTATGCTTCCCTCCAGCACGGTACTGATGATTTATTATCGTGATGATCTCTTTAGGAGACAGTAACAATACTTCTGAAGTTCATTGATTTTGGCCTTATTGCGATACGTTGCAAATGAAACTAAAATGAAGAAAAGTAACGTTAACAGACACCTGTGTACTTGGCACTGAAGTTACATATATGTTAGTGATTTGCCATACTTGTTTAGGTTTCTCTTATGAAATAAGAGGTTATGCCATAACTAAAGCCCCACCCCTTCCAAACCTTTCTCCACCTTTCTTCCCTGAAGGTAAACACTAACCTGAAGTCAGGGAGGAGAAGTCTTTACTTCTCTGTCTCCCTCATCGAACAGTCGGTCAGCACCACAGGGCGGGCGGGGAAGACGGGTGTCATTTTACTGTGGTCTCCCCATTGCTGGCGCGTAGCACAGGGCTTGTCACATGTGCTCCTCGAGCAACCAGCTGGTGACACTAGCCTCAGTGGCGGCCCTGAACCCACTACCGTCCAAAGCAGCTATTTCTAGAGTCTTACACAGCTCCACCTGCTCTTACCCCACTGGGAGTTTGCTCTTTCCCAGAGAAGGGCTGAGATGATTATGATGGGGGCAAAAAGGAACAGAGGGCAGAGCATGAATTTTGGAATCACACTTACTGGGTATGTGCCTTTGAGCATTTTCCTAATCTCTCTGGGTGTTTAATTTCCTTTTTTGGAAAAATGAGGCCAATCATATTCATTTCACAGGGGTTTTGTGAGGATTAAATAAAGTTAACTGTGAGTCTTCTTCCCTCGATGGTGGAATAGGTGCTCGATGAATGTTGCCAGGACCACACAAACAATTAAGTGTTTTATCTTTTTGTTTTTTCTTTCTCAGATTTTTCCCCTCACGGGCTTTTTATTTGCTTCTCCCCATGTCCCCATTCTGTTCCTTCTCTCATTCCATTGCCTCAGCCAGGAAGAAAGCTCCACAGTGCACTGCCTGTCTGTAGCCCATGTACCCTTAAGGTCCAGCTCCATGCAGTTCTGAATATTTCAGCTTCCTTGTCCTCTTTTCTTCTTTAAACATGGGTCATAGATCACTTAACCTCTGTGATGAACTCTCTCGAATGTGGCATTTATGTTGGAGTGCTTTCCCATTCTCTTTGTGAGTTCCTTGTACGCCAGGACTGAGTCTTATATTTCCGTTACATTCCATGCTTCTCAGCCCTAATACAGGAGGTAGGATGACGTGGAGTCAGGCTGCCTGAGTTCAAATCCTTGTTCTGCTACTTGCTATGTGATCTGGATCAAGTAACTTCAGTTTTCTGGACCTCAGTTTTCTTAGTGTAAGTTGGGAGTAATAATAATCCCTCCACCCCAAGATTCTTGATGTAATCACATTTTCAAAGTCCCCTTTGCCATGTAAAAGAATATATTTGAAGGTTCTGGGAATGAGGCTTTAAACATCTAGTGGAAGGGCATTTACTCTGCCTCCCACACCAATATAGTAAAACTCATTCATTCATTCAACAAACATTTAATCATCACCTAGTATATGCAAGAGCTTCTTTTAGGCCCTGGGGTTGCAAATACAAATAAAAATAACTTCTAGTGCATAGATAGTATCGAGTTTAGTGGAGAAACTTTGTTGGCAGTGGACCTATCTTTGATCAATGGAGGGGCAGAAAATGGATCCAGCACAGCACTCAATAGGTTAAATACACCCTAGACCTGTGTGTGTGAATACATGTCAATTAGGTTAAAATATTCTTGAAATTGCTCTCCCAATGAGAAACCAACAGAAATCACATACACAATTTTAAAGTGAGAAAGAGAACGTGGAAGGGCAATATTGTCTTTTATTTTCTGTTTATCACCAACGTGGTATGTATGGATTGCAAGGATCAGGGAGAAAGGTTTTTCACTTGGGCATCATCTACCAAATAGAGTAGGCTTATTTCATTTACCTTCTCATCCATTGAAAAAACACACCGATTTGCTGTTGTTTTTTTTTTTTTCCCCACTCATGCTTTCAATTATTGATTGTGAGGTTGATCCAGGGCATTAACACATCCTATTCACAGGAATAGAAAATGGGAGAATGAACACAGGGATGGGAAGTACCTGCCAGAATGCTTAGAGATATGGGCCATGGTTGGCAAAGCAACATGCTGGAAAAGAGAACAAACCAAAAGTAATATTTTCAAGTGACAAGTCAATCATGTCTTTATTTCTATTCCTTTGTCAGAAATGAGTAAAAAATGTCCCTCTTTAGACCCGTATTTCCTATTGAATAATCCTTCCTGACTTCTTTGAACACAGACTTGCCCTCCAAACTTCTTTTCTCCTGCACGGTTTTCCTCCTACATGACTGCCAAGAAGTGGGCTAATGACACCGAAGGACAGAAGCCAGAAAGGTTCTCTTCCTTTGCCAGGACTTGGCAACAGGTCACGTGTTTTCACTGGCTGGGGTTTGGGCTTATTTGTGTTTTGTCTTCCTTAGCTCTGAAAGGACCAGAAATGACTGGAGTGTCTTAAGATGCAGGAAGTTCCCACCAGCTGCTTTTGTTTATTCATTATTTTAAAAGGTGAGACTTGTGTGAGTCACCTTGGTTTGTAGTGACCACACAGCTCTCTTTGTGAAAGTGACTCTGACGTTCTCTTTTTCAAACAAATATTTACTGGGTACCTACTGTGTGAAAGTTAGGTGCGGTTGGGCAGGAAGTAGGGAGGGAATGGGCATCTACTGAACTTAAGTATGTGTGTGCACTGTGACCTTTTATGCTTAGATAATTTGCCTAAGAAGCATAAGCCACTGAGGCGCCCCTGCACTCAGAGATTTTCATTGTGGCAGATGGGTTTCTTCTTTGTGCCAGCTCCCATTGTCTGTCTATGGCACCCTGTCATGAAGGACTGTGAGCTGAGCTCACACAGGATGGGAAAGCATGGTGAGATTCGATAAATTATGTCTGCTCTACGTGTGAGAGGGGACGCTGGTGACATATATGCGTGGAAATTTTCATGTACTCATTAAACTCTTACTGAACACCAATCGTGTACTAAGCACCATGAAGGCATATGTGGATATAAAGGCGGTACAAAGCAATATGAGACAAATGCCAATAGATGACCACACACACACACACACACACACACACACACACACATGGTGACACGGAAACGTAGAGAAATTGCTCTGGAATGGTCCAGAAGTCATCAAGGAACAGCTTTTTCCATGAATGGAGCCCTGTGTATCAGTCAAGGTTTCATCAGAGAAGTTGAACCACTATGAGTGTTATGGAATATGGGATTTATTATAGCAATGAGACATGACATCATTGTGGGGGGGTCTGGGGAAGTAAGTCCAGAAAAGGGAGCTGGAGGGTCAGAATTAAATTTATCAGCCCTCCTGAAACACTGGCCCTGATGGATAGGTAGGAGCTTGCATGGAAAACCTGGGAAGGCAGGTGAGTCTAGCTGCTGGGATGGGACTACCAGGGGAAGCACTGGAGAAGCTCATGGAAGGTTGTTGATTCTGTATGTGGTGGTGGGCTGGAGCAGTGGGTGGTCATCAGGGCCAGCAACTGGGAACAAGGGCTGGTCACAGAACAGGGGGAAGCTAGGACGCATTTGAACCTGCTAGTGCCTCTGGTTTTGTCTCTCATCACATCTAATCAAGACTTCAACCTTCTAGAACTCTTGCAAATTTGTCTTCTGGGCAACTCTAATGTGTAACCATACAGGAAAAGAGATCATGAGAAATATCATTCCAACTTAGCCAGGCTGACACAGTTCAAAACATCACACCTCAAAAAGTGACACAAATCTGCATAAGAGGAGTGAGCAGAGCATGTGGGAAGGCTTGTGGGCAAGGTTTGGTGGTGGGGATGAGAAAGTTAGCGTTTAAGAAACCATGAGTAGGTGGGCCTGTGTATAGTGAAGGGCTTATGCTAGAAGATAGTGGAAGATAAGGTTAGAAACAAAGATTGGAAGCATTATTTAATGATTTAATTAATCTATTCAACCATTACTTACTGAGCATATTTTCTCCCCCAGGCACTGTACTAAGTGCTATCTACCAGGCACTATACCAGGCTATCACTATGGTGATAAATAAAGAGCCAAATTTTGAAAGATTTGAATGTTAGACTACAATATTTGTTCAGTTTTTGATCCATCTCTTGAGAAATAATACACTCTTCCAATTGGGACAACTGATCAGTTGAATTTCTGCCCTTAATTCAACTCAACCAGTACTGAACTCAATTCAACCGACATTTAAACCCCTTCCCTGGGCAAGCTCCTCGCAGACTCTATCACTGTCCTCTCAAACAGTGAAACATGGCTGTGCCTGACAATACTGGTCAGAGCAGAAGTATTGAGTCACTTCTTTCCCTGGCAATTTTCTAGAATGATTTGTGCTTACATTTTATTTTAAGCTATAATGTTTTTCTTCCAAAGCAAAAGTACTTTATTAGGTGCTTAAGTCAGACAAACAGTATACAGACTGAATTGCCTTAAATACCCCAGTTTTTATTGAAACCAGTGTTATTTCAGAACTTGTGCTAGTGAAGTGTAGCACAGCTTAACACCGTGCCTCTTGCTGGGCATACATGATCGCATTTAACACTCACAAAAGCCTTAAAAGGTAGATACTGTCATTGGACCCATTCTGTAGAAATGGAAAGCAAGACTTAATGAGATTAAGCAACTTTCCCAGGATTATATAACTAGTAAGAGACTGAGCTAGGAATTCACTCTTCCTAACCACTCTACAGCCAATAAATGAGGAACTGGTGACTTTAAGAATCCTCCAGGTGACTCAGTGGGGAATATTTTACAAGCAGGATAGGTGTCTAAGAAGTATTGCTCATAGTCTTAATAGGTACCAGTTGAGGATAAAACATCTACGGAAGGAAATCTGCAAAGAGCAAAGAGTGATCTTTGAAGTCTTTAGGCTGCACTCCCAAGGTTTGAGTTGGCATATGAGCATTTCCTCTAGGTTCCAAGATGCAGGCACCTGCAAGTCAAGCCCCAGTGATATTTGGATAGTTCTGAGCATTGTGTGCTGGGTGCTTTTTCTCCCCCCCACAACGAACCCCTGAACTTACTACCGGATAATGTGGATATCCTGCCATTTCTGCTAAATAAGAAATGTAATGCAGATCTCATTTCATGATATATGGGTGTATGTCATGTGTGAGAAAGAGTACCGAATTTTCACAGAGTCAGAACAGTTTGACCCTTGCAGGATGGGCCACGAAGTCAGAAGTATTTCATTTTTTCCATTTCTATTTTACCACTTGCTGTTATCCCAGATCCTTATTGAAGTGTTTCTATCAGCTTGATAGACTATACTCTTTTTCTTTTTTTAAAGATTTTATTCATTTATTTGAGAGAGAGAGAGTGAGCGAGAGAGAGAGCAGGAGCAGTGGGAGAGGGAGAAGCAGACTCCCCGCGGAGCAGGGAGCCCCACGTGGGGCTTGATCCCAGGACCCTGGAATCATAGCCCGAGCCGAAGGCAGACGCTTAACCGACTGAGCCACCCAGGCACCCCCAGATTGTACTCTTTGATACAGAGCCCATTATCTAGTAAGAGATTTCTACTTTACTTGGTAGGTTACCCAGCCATGTTTCATTTAACCCTCATAACAGCTTAATGAAGTAGACAAAGCTACTACAACTCTTTCCATTGTACAGCTGAGCAAACTGAGGCCTAGAGAGATGAAGAGACTTGCCCAGCTAGTTAATGGCAGAACCAAGACTAGTCCCAGCTTTTTCTGCTCTGCCACATAAGTGATGTCAGTTCTGGGAAGGAAAGCACCATCGTTGTGAGTCAGATTTTTTTACTTTTTAATCACATTTTCACATGTTGACATCCTGTTTTCTTTTGGACCCATTCTAAATTAATTTTTGGATGGGGCTTCTTGAGGTTGTGCTGCTGAGGAGGAGTGGTGGACAGGAATCCAAAGCACACGGGTCTATGGCCAATGGTCTGCTTTCTTTACAGCCCAGGCAATTCAAACCAAATGTGACAAATGGACAGAATCTCATAAGTATTCCAGCTCGTCACTTCCCTAGTTTGATTACATTGTACCGGCTGGCATTTGGAACTCGGTTCAGGGTGCATAGAGCTGAATTATGCAATTTGCCAATATGCAATTAACTGGAGTAGCAACACATTCAATCTAATGGGGGCCAGACAGAGACTGCATAATTCTTGGGAGCACAAGTTGATTATGCAGTTAAGTGATACGCACTTAAGAGAAGTGCACCACATCTATCTGATCCCATTTCTTCCAATAGATTCTTCATGGCACTTTACTCCAGCCTTTCTGCTTTTATGGTCAAACATTCTAACCTGTATCCACTTGAAGTGAGAACCTTACAGTTCATATGCAGATTCAGGATTCATTTCTTTTAAGAATCAACCTTTAAAAATCTTAACTTTTGAATACAAAAACGGATAGGCACGTGAGAAAGGAAAGGGGTGAATTGGGGGGCTCTGTATGTCTGGGTCTTAAAGATAGGGAACAATACCTGAATTGTACAATTTAGGGTGCTTCGTTTTCAATTTCTTTTTTTCCCCTTGGTTAGGAAGTTGTGTTTCAAATGCAAACGTGAGGTGCATGAAAAGATTTCTTTTTAAAAGCAATGGCCTTTGCAGTCGGTATTTTTTTTTAACTTGAAAATGGATATTGTAGAAAGGGGGCCCTTTTACGAGAAACTCCAATTAAATGACAGTTCATTGAGTGTAGCCAGTTTTAAGTTACTGTAATGATGATGGATCGTTAATTTAATTTGGCAGGTTTTACTGGTTTACTGTATGCTTGCTGTATGCCCTGGGTTGACCTAAATCCTTTGGGGGGCCCCCAGAAGTATAAAATATGGCTGTCTGTCCTCAACCTCCTTAGCAGGTCACGAGTCATGCATACAAAGCAATTGAGGAACAATAAAACACAGCATATGATTAGGTGTCCAATATGGTTGTTAAAGATGAAAGAAATCAGAGAAGAGAGAAAGTAAATTGGCCTGGAATTTCTCATCACTAGAGGGAGACAGAGGGAGAAGCAAGGGTCAGAGCTTCACATATACTAGGTCACATCAAAACTATCCTGTAAGGGTATTACTGTCCTAAATTTACAGATGAAGAAGCTCAGGCTCAGGGAGGTTAACTTGTCCGTGATCTGCAGGTAGTAGTAAACAAAGTCAGAATTTAGAATCAGGTATACCTGTCTCCACACTTCCTCCTTGGAGGTGTTCAGGTGGGAAGCCAAGGCAGATAGTCTGTGGAGGGTTCAGACCTCTGTTGGGAGAATTAACTGCATGTTCATCACCATCTCTCCCCATCCGGGGTCCTATGGTGTGGAAAGATTTCAAGGAGCAGGTGAGAGTTTTGAGAGAGCTCCTTCTTATCCCTTTAGCAGAAGAGATGCTGGCCTCACAGACAGAACTTTTCCTGAGTTAAATATATTTCTGCCAGTGTAGCAAAACCAAATGTGGTGACTGAGCAAGGAATTTTAGCATTTGTGACTTAGCATTTGTGACTGTTGTAGTAGGCAAGGAAGAGAGGGTAACAAAGATTAATTGTCATTTTATCATCAAATCTCCTTTCCCTAAAGGAGAAGATGCTCATGGCCCAGGAGTAGGGAGCCAGGTGTGACTGGGCCTGGCGGGGACCAAATGGGTCCCTATCTTTTAGGTTTGTATCAAAAGCACTTCTGTGCTGTCTGCTACTTAATAATTTACTCTTTACCTGTATTAGTTTTCTACTGCTGTGTAACAAACTTAGTGACTTGAAACAATATCCATTTGTTATCTCAGTTTCTATGAGCATGGAGTACATGTATACAGTAGCTGGTTCCCTCGCTCACAATCTCACAAGACTGAAATCAAGATGTCATCTAGGGCTGCATTCTCATCTGGAGGCTCAACAAGGGAATAATCTACTTCCATCCTCATTGAAGTTGTTAGTGGAATTCAGTTCCTTGCAGCTGTGGGACTCGTAGTGGTTTCTGTCTTGAGAGAGCACTTTGCAGTTTGCAAATGTTTTTTCATTCTAAAATTAACTGCATGCATTCTCTTCCTATTCTCAGCTAAAGATTCCACTGGTCAAACAATTGTCCAAACCAAATCCTGAAAGTCACCCTTGGCCATGGGAGGATGGATTAGCCTGGTGATGGGTATTAAAGAGGGCACGTATTGAATGGAGCACTGGGTGTTATATGCAAACAATGAATCATGGAACACTACATTAAAAACTAATGATGTAATGTATGGTGATTAACATAACATAATAATAAAAAAGAGAAATGAAAATATAAAATATAAATGAGAAAGATACTCACCAAAGAAGTGATATTTCTGGTCCTTTTACAATGATAATTATCAATTATTTCATTTTAAAATTTGTTTATTACAACTGATTCCAAACTATAACAGTTTTCCTCATTTACAAATTCCAGACACCCGGGAGCTCACCATGTTCCCCCACTGGCACAGATGAAGAGAGTAATGAAGAATTAGCCTTAATTATTCAGGCTAAGAAACCCAGATTATTATGAGAACAAGGTAAAAAGCAAAACTTTGTCTTGGATTATCTCAAGACAATTGTCTGAAAACTTCCTGCTTATTTTTCCTGATTGAACCTGTCTTTTCAGATTAATGTGAAGTGATCTGTTTCTCTGTGATTCAGAACTTCACAGAACTTGGCAGGCAAAGAAATACAAAGAAAGGAAGAAAAGGAAAGGGGAAAGTGGGGGATGAAAGAAGATGGGCGGAACTTGAGAAGGCTTAATAAAGTAATAGAACACACCCCAGACCCTCAGGGAACAAAGGAACAAGGCTCTTGGGAGACAACAGATGTTCTCCTTCCCAAACCGTGAAACACCACACTCTATACCCGAACTCCTCCTCACTCCAAGGAGTGGCTAATACCTCTTATTGGAATATCTGTGCAACAAAGGAATTGTTTTCCTGATGATGAGTGCTAAAGGCAAAATCACATTGCCAGGTACTGTGAAGAGCAAGTTATCCAAATTGTCGGTTTGGTTCTTATTTCTCTAACTCAACTTACGGAGGTAGAGTCTAGCTATAGTAAAAGGCCTTAATTTTAATTGTACGTATCCGTGACTTTTGACAAAGTCGTAGACTTATGCAACCACTACCAGAACCTTGGCCATGACTTCATTGTCACACTCACCAATCATTTCTAGCAAGATGTACTGAAAATACACCCACTGCCTACTGTGAGGGTCCATCGGAGTCCAACAGAACCAGTGTCGTTCTAGTTCCTCCCCTTACAGTCTGCATGACCCTGAGTTTCTTTATTTGTAAAATGCACAGAATAATGATAATCTCCTCATCGGGTTGTTATGAAGATAAAATATAGTGCCAAGTGCAGTGCCCAGCCCTTAGTAAGGACTCTATGAGTATTAGCTACTGCCATTCGCCTTCCTTTCAAGAATGGTTACCAGCTTCACATACCTGATATTATCCCTCTATAGTATGACATAAAAAAAGTTTCTTTTTTTTTAAAGACTTTATTTATTTATTTGAGGGAGAGAGAATGAGAGAGAGAGAGAGCACATGAAAGGGGGGAGGTTCAGAGGGAGAAGCGGACTCCCGGCTGAGCAGGGAGCCCAACGCGGAACTCGATCCCGGGACTCCAGGATCATGACCTGAGCCTAAGGCAGTCGCTTAACCAACTGAGCCACCCAGGCACCCTAAAAAATGTTTCTTATGGGGTGTGTCAGGCCCCGAGGAGACAGGGACTATTGCTCCCCTCGTTCTGAACATTATACCTCCATTAGTACAACCTGGTTGCTAAGCTTTCTGCTCTAGAGCTACTTTATTCTAAGAACTTTCAACATTGCCTGCCCCCTCAGATGGAGGGATTTCTCATTGCTGTTTTACAAAACACTGATTCTTGATCGAAGAAGGGCCATTTCAATGACCGCCAGTATACTTTAGAAGGAAGATAAGGGGGCAACATGGTAGATACATTTAACCAAAGTAGAATGGTGCAAGGTGAAGCCTTGGAGATGTTTACTCATAACAGACACATTTTCTGCATTTATTATTAATGTTTCAGAAAATACTGTCTTCTTCCAGGTATGTAAATTTCGTGTTAACTGGGGTGGCATAAGCAGGTGGGTGGAAAAGTGCCTGGTCCATTATGCATGACCATGAAAGTACGGTAGTCCATAAACATACAGCTTCCTTCTCCAGTACATTTACAAAATCCGTTTCAGTTACTTGCCTGTTTGATGCTCAGGTGGCTGCAGCAACGGCTGCTCAACGGAAAGTCCAAGAAAAGATCAGAGAAATGTAAACAATTGACAATCTAACAAGAAGGCACTGTCCCCACTGGAAACTCATTAGGGGCAAGGACTTTGGTGCCTATAAATAGTCTTTGGAGGCAGGCATCTTGGTGGGCTGCTCAGGATACCCCGACCATGTGGACAGATCTGGATTGATAAGCTGCAGTGAGGAAGTGCTAAAATGCCACATAATGTCGGGGCTGAAACCATTCCAGCTCACTCAGACTTCAGGTTTTCTGTGTTGAGATTCCATTGGCACCATGATTTGTAATCAGTAAGGGGTTCATGGGATACCCACAATAGGCTACCTGCTCCCTCCGAGGGTGCTAACCTAGTGAGGATCGTCGACCACCTGATGAAAGTTCTAGTCCCACCCGATGCTTCAAAGTTAAGTCATATATTGTCCCCCAGATTGGATTCAAGCAAGCTAGTTTGAAGTGGGGGGTGTGTGTGGAGTGACCAGGGACGTTTTCTGTTGTGTGAAGACCTTCGAGCGCTGATGGCTGTACTATGCTTAATCTCAATCCTCATTTTCATCAGGAATATCTCATGTACGGCAACAAAATGGAGAGTCCATAGGAATGAGAACTTTGATTTCTGGTTTTGACTCTTTTTTCAGGACACTGGTTGGAAAAGGCCTAACAAGTAAAAACAGGAAACAGATCCTTCTGAGTGGTGTGTTTTAGTATAATTGCCTCTTCCAGATTTTCTCAAGGAAAAAACATTTGATTTTTGGCATTTGGTCTTAGTATTAGGACAACTTACAGCCTGTAGGCAAAGGCTTTGTGAAAACAGGCATATTGATGCGTAAGGTTAGGCTGCCTTTTTTTTTTTTTAACTAGGTGAACATAAAATTTGGATTTAAAATTATATTAATGCATTTAGTGACTACTCTTGATGTTTTGGGAGAATGGTGTCCTGAGTTAAACTCAGCAGACACTTCTTGAGCATCTCTTGAGTTTAGTGCTACAGAGTCAATCCCGACCTTGAAGAGATCAAGTCTAGAGAAGAGACTGTATCCTAATTTTTTTTAAAGTCTCCATATTAGAATGTCAAAATGTGAGATTGTGGCAAGAATTTATGTTCCTTTAAAGCTGTGGGATTTTAGAAAGAACAGTTAGAACCCTGGGATCCTGGCACCTTTGACCTTTAAACTACAGTTTAAAGAAAGATCACGAGCTTTCCAAAGTAGTTTAAAGTAATCCTGCAATGGAGTCATACAGAACCGTAGGGATGGCCATTGCATGCCGTCGAAGTCTCTCTGACTCTTTCCCTGCCTGTTGTGTGAGAATTTTCACCATCTCCATTCCTTTCACATGGTCCTAGAAGTCTTCAAGAAGGCTCTCCCGTGTACTCCTCCTACCAGTCCTTGGTTACTTGGTGGCGGCCACCGTTTTTTTTCTTACTTCTCTATCTCCTTGTAATGAATCTTCTTTCAGGATGAAAGCTGGTGCTCTCAGCCACCAAAGGCTCCCCCCATGGCTGCTGGTGCCAGCCGACATGTATGGCCACGACTCTGTTGGCACCTCCCCAATTCTGGTGCTGCCACCCACTCTGCCTACAGATATAGTCAACACCTTTCCTCTCCTCCCCTGCTTTGGGCCAAAAGGCTCTAAAACAAAACCAGAGCACACACCTGGATCCCGTTAGCAATCTGTTCAGGAGCCAAGTAAGCAAGGAATTTTTGAGTCACAGCCTTTCTATCCCCCACTTTACATCTTTCTGCTTGCTACCTCATCAAGCAGGAGAGGCCTGACAGTAGAAGCTCAATCCTTGCTTTGGATGCCCCAAGCCATGCCCCATTTCTGCTCTCATGTACCATCCTCCCTGGGAAGAACCGATATAACTTCAAATAGATTGGGAGAATCTATTGTTAGATGTGTTTGTAATAAGGCACATGCCTATGCTCCCCACACCCCTAAAATTAGCTCAGAGAAATATCCTTTTCTCCCTATAGTCAGCTCTGACTGCCAAGGAGAAGCCGATTCCCTGAGGCTGTTTGTCCCAGACCTTCCCCTTCCCAGTGGGGGTCTGGGCTGCCTCGTTTTATTGCCTGCCTTAGAGAGAACAGTCTGCTTTGTCAACAGGTTAAGAATCCCAGCTGTGCACACAGCACACAAAGCAGTTAGGAGCAGAGGTTTTGGTAGTCGGATCCTGACCCTGCTACTTCCTATCCAGGCTAAGACTGTCCCCTTTTCTGTAAAATGGGGAAATCCCTGTGCCAATGGGGAGCGCTAAGTAAGGTTATCTATACTGTAGCTTTGACTTAGAATAATTACTCAACTGTTGGGTTTTGTTTTTACATTAAGGTGTACGGTGTAGTGTTACAACATGGCTTCCTCTCCAGCTCCTGATTCTCTGCAATCCATTTTCATTCAGCTGCTAGATTGATCTCCCCAGAACGTTCGTCTGTGTGAAAATGTGAGATGAGCTTCCTATTACTCATAAAGTCCGGAAGTCTTTCTCTCTGTTCAAGGCTTTGATCCGACCCCAACACAATGTTACCTCCTTTTGTTCACTACTCCTCTTCACACATCCTCCGCTCCAATGAAAATCAACCCACATTCCTGAAGTCCACCCATGCCCTGCGCACTGTTTGTTCTTTTATCTGGAATCCGGATCTTATCTCTTCTTCGCGCCTGGCTCAAGTGCCACCTCCTCTACCAAGCCTTCCCCAGCCCATAGCAAACTCCACATCTCCATGGACTCTACGGACGAAGGGCATTTATTCCATGTCACCACACAGTTATCTATGCAAACTTTGTGCTGCAAATTTACACATCCATCTCCTGCATCAGATGATGGATGATGGCATCTGATTCATCTTCATACTCCTAAGCCAGGGTTTCTCAACCTCAGCACTATTGACATTTTGGGCTGAATAATTCTTCGTTGTGGGAGATGACATGTGTATTGCAGGCTGTTGAGCAGCACTCGTGGTCTCGATTCCCTAGAAGCCAGCAGCATCCCCACACCCCAATTTGACAACCAAAAAATTTTTCAGACATTGTCAAATGTCCCCCAGTTGAGAACTGCTGTCCTAGATTGAGCCTGGGGGTCTGAACATGGATGATTCTCAGCAACTGCTTACAAAAAGAAGGAAGGAGTTTGGATTAGGCCCTTTTAAACAGTAGTGAAATATATAATTAATGATATTCTTTCAGTAATTAGAAATAAAAGGATAGAATTCCCATGAGAAGTCAGAACTAGAGATAGAGATTTGAATGTCACTATCATGGAAGCAGCCAATAGGTATTTATTGTATAGCGTAATGCTTAGGAGTCTGGAGTCAGGTAGGATTTGGGTTCTGAAACTCACCTTCCCACTGTGAGCTGTTACTGTGGGTATTTATTTCCTAATCTTTAAAAGATTTCATCCATTTATTTCAGACAGAGGTAGGGCGAGAGGTAGAGGGAGAGCACGAGCGGAGTGGGGGGCTGACTCCCCACTGAGCAGGGAGCCTGAAGGTGGGACTCGATCCCAGGACCCTGGGATCATGACCTGAGCCGAAGGCAGATGCTTAAGCGACTGAGCCACCCAGGCGTCCCCCCATGGGTGAGTATTTAAACCTCTCTGAGCTTCAGTTTTCTCCTTCTGTAAAATGGGGATGATAATTGTAACCCACATGGAGTCGTTGTGAGGATGAATTAGGTAACGTACTTACAGGGCTTAGCAGAGAGCCTGGAACGTAGTAAGCATTAATAATAGTTCAAAGCTATTATTAATATCGTGATTATTACTGTAATAATGATTCATTTCTAATCCTTTCAGAGGTCATGACAGTATTACTTCCATTTTATAAATGGGTTGTGGTTAGAATCTGGATCTTTTGATCTCCAGCTTTCCCTGGATCATGCTCATTTGACATAGCTCAAATGAGTCATTCACAAGAAGGATCTTCACTTTATTTGGAAACTGAGCCCTAACTGCCTACAGCAAAAATTCCTTTTCAATTGGTAAATACCATCTTCATCTGTAACTATCACTGGGAAACTCAGTAACTGCTTATTAAGCACTTTTTGGATAAGTAGATGCGCTGGATACTGGATATAAGACACCTGTGTTGCTAAAACAAAGCACCTGCCTGCTTGTAGGTTACAAACCCACAAGCTCAAAGATTCTGTCCTTTAGGCTTGAAAAAATGAATTCCTAAGTTTAGCAACGGGTTGGCATCAGCTCCAGGCAGCATTTGATATTTGGAGTAAAGCAGCATGAGCCGCTGCCCTGGCCCAGGGCAGAAGCTAGGACAGAAGCTCAGGACAGCACAACAGGTAGGAGGGAAGCCAGTTTCCTCCTGCGATAGCCAATCGGCTGAGCGCGTCCACGCAGGCCCATCTACAGTAAAGCAGGATAATCCTCTTGCCTTAGAAACACCAGAGAGGTTAGGAAAATTTCGCCCCAAACCATTTCTATCATCAACAAACTGGCTGACTGCGGTTGTGGCGGAGGGTGGGGGTGGGGGGAAGAGATCCTCTCCATACTTCTGTTTACTCATCTGCAAAATAAGGGCATCAGATGAAAGGAGTGGTTCTTGGTGCTGCCCGCCTTGGAGGCGGAACACTGTATTAGTGCAAATAGTGCAGGATTTTTGTAGCAATTACTAGCCATTAACAAAATGCTTGACAACTCATAAATACACCTGAAAAAAAAAAAGTTGTTTTTTTGGGGGGCGGGAATCACATTCCGTCTCTGTTGTTTAGATAGAGTGGATTTGCCCATCCATGTATTCAATAGTTGAGCACATGCTAGGTGCCGGGTCTGAACGAGAACCAAATACTGCCTTGGCCCTCAAATGGGGCTTAACGTTTAACGAGCATAGGTTGGAGGAAGGGCCTGATATCTTTTCTCCTCCAAATCCAAATCCCTGTCCTGAGTCTGGCCCGCCGCCCTTGCTTGGTGATGGAGATCCCTGCCTCCCGACTCCTTCCCGCCCGGTCCGCCTCCGCGTCCGCTGGGACCAACCCCCCTTCCCCGCGGTGGTCGGTCCCCACCCCCACCCGGTTTGTGCCGAAGCGGGGCATCTACGCCGCGTGCCTTCCGATTCCTGCAGGTGGAGCCAAGAGCTCGGCTGCGCGGCGGACGCTGCTTGCCCGGCAGCCCCGGCCGAGGCTCGCGGGCTCCCTCTCCCCTTCTCTCTTGTGCGGTCTCCCTCAACATCCAAACCAACCGAGTGCGTCTGAGGTGAAGTCGTGCCAGACTTGGAGACGGCTGCCAGCTCCCTCTCAAGTCTTGGCTTCACAAAGGAAAGCAAATTACAAAAATGGAAATTTTCAAACTAGCGTTCAGTGGTATTCAAATCGACGTTTGGGTAGCACGCAGGCACAGACCGCGTTCGTGCTATTTTGTGATTAAAATGATACCGAAAATACCTCCTTGCTTTGGTTTTCATCTGCTAAAGCGACTTGTGTCTTTCCCTCTTCGAATCTCCCCTCTGTGTGGGGAGCGGCCAACCCCTGACCGCTCGAGAATCGCTAACATTTTGATCAGCGTCTGCTGAAATCTTGCCCCTGCTGACTTCCCTAAAGAGTTGAACTTTTAAAATGCCTGCGCTTTTCAGCCTGGAGAGATACAAATGAAGTTTCTAGGTACTTCGCCGGGAAGTTCTGGGTTTGGTGGCACGAGCCACGAGCTCTGTGGTAGTGTCCACGTCGCCTCTCGGCGTCGTCTGGACGCAAGGAGCAAACGGGAAAGTTGGATCGAGGGCTCTGTCTCATCCTTTTTTAAAAGATAGTTTTAAAGTGGCCGTTGAGCTGGGTCTCAAATGGTTTCACTTACTGTGTATTTTTTGCAGTTGCCAGACAGGCCGTGTCCCAAGTGGGCGGGTGAGAAAGGCGCTCCCAGCCCCCCTCCCCCCCAGATCGTACCATTTCTTTCCTTGGAAGCTTTGCGCGGCTCCTTACACAGCTGTGTTTGCAGTGCCTGGAGACAGGTGGGGGAGCAGCCTCCAGCTGAAGCTGCCGGCTCCCTCTCTAAGGACTGTCTGAATAGCTATTTAAAAGAAAATGTAAAGATCACACATGCATACACCCACACACTTTATTTATTACTGTTTTTGGTGGCGGTCACTCACTATGCCTGACTGCCGTCCGAAGGCAGCCGTACCGGTTTGCCCGGGGAAGTGTCAGAAACATTCTATTAACCTGTATTCTTCAGGCCACATTGGCGTTGCCTTGGGCCACGGCCGTGTCTTTCTAGGTACAGTAAAAGTTGGGTCCTGTGGCCGTGGCCAAGCTCTGGACTGATTATGACTCTCGGAGAGAGGACTACCCAGCTCAACAGGTCAACCCCAGACTCTCATGAACACCGGGCAATGTTCAGGCCCTAGTCACATGAAGAGGTTTTGTTGATTTGGGTCTATACAGATTAGAAGTCTCTGGGTCAAGCGATCGCAGATAAATCAGACGAGACAGGTAGTGTTTTTCAGACTTCAGAATGGAAGGATGACTTCCAGTTTGGATCAGACACCCTGAGGGCCCTAGTCCTGCATACCCAGTGTTCTCTGGGACCCTCATGCCTTGGTTTGTGCTGTTGCTTCCTCTCAGACTCTCTCCCCTAGCCTCCTCTTTGCTTAGCAAATTCCTGTTCGTCCTTTAAGACGTCTTAAATGCAACCTCTCTGAAGTCCTTCACAGCCATGCCCATGGCTATGGTCCCCCACACCCCCATAAAATTAATAATCCTGTCATCTGTTAAATATAACTCTATTGTTTGAGCTATATAACATGCTGCACTGTGTTAGACTTTTTTTTTTTTTTTTTGCCTCTTTTTCTCCTGACAGAATATACTCTTTGCAAAGGCGGGGAACACATCGTTTTTACCTCATATCCCTCATACTAAAAATGCTTAGGAAAATCTGTTGAATGAATAAAGAAACAGGCTTGGTTTCTAAATATATTCAAAGGAGCAATTTTTTTTCAGGTTCTCCTAGTGCAACAGCCAGACATCTTTGACCGTGTCTGTAGAGCTGAGAGTAAACATCTTAACGTTTATGTTAAAGTCTGATTTTCCTATCTGAGAGACATTCTCCTGCTTATGGTAAGAAAAGTTTGATGTGCATGTAGCTGGAAAATTTCTGTATCCCCACCACCTAATTAATGCATCTGTTCCTACACAATCCAAGGGGAGCAGAATATCACTACAGACATGGGAGTCTGTGGGAGTGATGTAGTTCTCCTGTCACTTTGGGGTACTCTTACAAGTTATGCTAACAGGTTGTTATTTATTAGACTTTATTCATTAAATTGCTGAAGCCACAAACCTGGAAGTGTCCTTGGAAGCTTCCTCTCCCTCAGGTCCCATGTCCAGTTATCACCAAGTTATGTCACTTCTTCTCCAAAATATTGCTTATATTTGTCCAGTGTTCTTCACGTCTGCCATTGTCCCATTCTAAGCCACTATCACTTCCCATCTGGACAACAGTCAAAGTCTTCTGGTTCGTCTTTCTGCTTCTTGTCTTGCCTGCCTCCCATCATGTCAACCCCTGGCCTACCACCTTTGAGTGGCTACATAATCCTTACATAATCTTAGCATAATTCTTCACATGACAGAGTTTGATCTGGCTCTCCCCTATCTTTTTAGCTTCTTTCTCGCTGAATATGCTAGCCTTCAGGTCCTTGAACTTGCCCAAGTCTTGCCTACTTCAAGGCTTATCTGTGTGCTTACTTCTCCTGGGAATTCTCATCTACTCTCTTGGATTACTTCTCATCTTTCAGAAATCGATTTCAATGGCACTTTCTTGGAGATGTGTTCCCTGCTTCTCTTCCCCACTCCATCTCTCCTGAATAAATCAGATCCCCATTTTTGTTCCTCCTGATGCTCTACTTTTTCTTTATGTTAGTTATCACAGGTTTACAATGATAAAAATTATTGATGTTTTTATTCAACTTATGCCTGTCTCCCCATCCACAGTAGATCACATGAAGGCAGGGATCATATCTCTTTATTCAGAAGAGTGTACCTGTATACCAGTAGGTAGTCAAGAAATACTCTGGATAGTGCTGCAATGAGAAATGCTAGCAGGTCATGTATAACAGGCCTGTGACATGAAAATAGTTTCATGCAAAAAAAAAAAAGTAATCTAAAATGAGACTCAAAGATGTTTATGCACATGGAGCAAGCAAAAGGAAGACTTGAGTTATGATATGATATCCCACGGCCTTTCTCCACTGCTGTTTGAAAAATAAGAAGAGAACAAGAACAAAAATATTTGTTTTACAGCTCTACCAAGAGTCAGCCCTCCCCTACTCTCCCCCTTGCATCAAGTACATCCTGTACTTTTGGCAACATGTTGACTGGATATTTAAAAGCTGTGAACTGTTCTGAAAATTTCACATACTGGGTTATGGGCCATGTGTGTTTGATCAAAATTCAATTACTACACTGTACCATACTTGGAAACCTATCATCCCAAGTTATGAAGTATGACGAAATAGGCGAACCTAATTGGTTCAGTATGGGAACAGTATCAACCAACCTTGTTATGATAAATAGCTTCCTGTGTTAAAGGTTCTCTAGAGCTTATAAGTATCTTGGCTCACCTCCTTCAGTGGAATAAGAATATTGCTCCCAGGGACCCCCTAGATCACCGTCCCTCCAATGCACAGCAGTTCAGAGTTTTCTTCAACTTACTGCCCCTGAAAAGAAAAATGCTGTGCAATTTTTCCTCTTCCTTTTCATTTCTTCATTTAGAATTTGAGTACCTGCGAATTTCTTTAGCTTTATTTTTCTTTAGAAAAGCAATTTAAAAATTATAAAGCATTCCAAATACAGAAAAATAGACAAAACATCGGACATCCTTATACCCACCACACCGAATTAACAATAATTTTTTCCTATTTCCAGCAGATCTTTTGTCTGATGTTTCTTATGTGTTCTTTCTTTTCTTTTTGGGATCAAAGGTAGACTACCATGAATTAAAGTACAATATTAATGAGGTTTATCAATTAAGTGCTGACATACTTTAATACACTTGAATCAGGAGGATGTACATCTCATTACAGAGAAGTACCTGCAAGTTGTAAGTCTTTTCAGGTGTTGAATTGGATTCAGTAAGGATTCCTTGTCTGTATTGTAGATGAGATCATGAGGATCCCAAGAGGAGGAAGGTTTTTGGAAGTGTGGGGAGAGAGATCAAGAAATTGTCTTAACAGTTTAGAAAAGAGAAAAAAAATGGGAAAATATTTCCATGCTTTGGGGTCATCATGGATGTATGTACTCAATTTTTCTTAAGCAGTGACATTTTGGATTAGGTTGGAAGTACTTCCTTCTGGTGTTCTAAGTAACAGGCAAAACAACTGGGTGATAGGCATCTTAACTTCTGAAAGACAATCCATAGCATTGGGTTTTTCCTCAGAAGACAGCTTTAAGGCCAAAAAATTTGCATGCATTTACCCTTAATTCAAGTCAATCACTTGTGGTTGCTTTCTCAAGTTTGCTCATTCACCATTTCTATGAGACCATCCTCCTTAACCTCTTCACAAAAAACCCGGAATGCTAAATCTGCATTTCTCCCTTGGGGGAAAAAAAAATTGTGCTCCGTAAAAAGTTGTTTCGGTAAAAAGTGAGAGCTTTAGTTTGTCTTTGACAATAATTCATCAATCATGAGTGCTGCAGTACATAAGCAAAGCCCAGAGAAGGATCCTTGGTGAGGGTAAATATGCATGCCCACACAAAGGGAAAGTGAATATACTGTGTGGCTGAGCAGTTTGAAATCACAACGCTGCCAAGATTAGATTAGAGATGTTCTTGTTCTCTGCAGTCCCATTAGGTTTACTTTAGAAATTGCAATTAGCTTAAAAGTTGTGATTTCTAAAACGACCTACTCGCCTTCTCGTTTTCCCCTATCAGGTAGATGCGAGTATCGTAATCCTTACGTAATTTTTAAATAGAACTTCCAGCAAGAAGTGCTCCCTGAGAGCTGTAAACTTCAAAAAATAGAATGCCACTGTAGGCACTTATGCTAATAAGGGCCTACATAATTTTTTTTACTTAACAAATGTCTGATTTTGGCAAATCAGCTTTTTTTTTTTTTTGTATTGAATCTCGCTTGATTGAATAGCACAGGATTCGCCAGAATACTACTACAGTCTGTACAGTAATTAAGGAAATAGTTCTTGTCACTCTAATAGAGACCAGGCTCCACCTGCCTGTAATAAAGTTAAATGATAAAGAATAAATAAAGGGAAAAATAAAGGGACGTCATTTACTAACATGTGGTTATTTCAGATGAATAGTAGGTATCACGCTGTGGAGTATTTTATAGGAAATGTTGCAGAAGTTAACAAAAGGATATCAAATTTTCCAATTTAATGAAATAATCATTTTAGTAAAAGAAACTCTTCAATTTCTCTGTTTTGGAAAAGTTGATTTGAATTATTTTAAAACACAGCTTCACCAAATATGGGTGAAACCCTACTACAGTAAACATCAGTTTTAAGACAATTTTCTCAGTAATCACAATGTACACTTAACTATAGTAAAAATAGTTCCAAGCTTTGGAAAAGGCCACATTACATAGTTTGAAATAATTCTGACAGAAGTAAAATTTCCCTTATGGATTCATTGTGCCAAAGTGGGGCATCCTGGCTTCTCCCCTCATTGTCTCTGATTCTCTCCTGCCTCTCTGTATTTATCTAATTCAGCTACGATATGTCTTGTTGTTTCCAATACGGCTACACAGAGCCTAAAGGCACTGGCAAATCTCTGAGTAAATCTCACCTGGAAGCCATGAAATAGAAAAATACAGTTTGAAATTTTTAGAAGGAATTGAAGTGAAGGAGTAGTGCTCTGCAAAGGAAAGGGGCAGCACCATATTAGCCATTGTCTTAAAAATTGCTGTGTTCTGTATTTTGGAAGGTCTGGGCAGGGGTCAGCAAACTTTTTCTATAAAGGGCTGGTGTTTTGTGCCGGTCACAGCCTATCAATAACCAGTATTGTGGTTGTACTGGTCCTTGTGCGTGTGTGTGTGTGTGCGCGCGCGCGTGTGTGTGTGTGTGTGTGTGTGTGTGTGTGTGTGTGTTTAAGATTTTATTTATTTATTTGACATAGAGAGAGAGCACAAGCAGGGGGTGCGGGAGAGGGAGAAGCAGGCTCCCCGCTGAGCAGGGAGCCCAAAGGAGGGCTGAGTCCCAGGAGCCTGGGATCATGACCCGAGCCAAAGGCAGACACTTAACCGACTGAGCCACCCGGGCGCGCCAGCCCTTGTGGTTCTTATTAAAATTGCAAGATGCCCTTTGGCAACAACCATCAGGAAGCCTTGAAAAAAATAAAGACTCACAAGACCTAGACATTACATAGCGTACCTGGGGCCACACAGCGAGGTCCTGGGTGGGAGAGAAAGAGAGCCCATGGCTCTGGGGTTCTGTTTTAATTGAGGTCAAGAGTGGTAGCCTAGGGTTTTGTGAGCTCACTCTTTATTGGTTAATTAATTAATTAATTAATTTTTTATTGAGGTAAAATTGGTATATGACATTATATTAGTTTTAGTTATGTGCACAACATAATTCGAGATTTCTATACACTACAAAGTTATCACTGCAATACGTCTAGTTACCATCTGTTACCATATAACTGATCCTCTTCAACCATTTCATTCACCACACAACCCTCTGTCACGCTGATAGCAGCTAACATATTCTCTATCTCTGAGTTTCATTTTGCTTATCTGTTTGTTTTTTAGATTCCACATATAAGGAAAATCATACTGTATTTGTCTTTATCTGACTTATTTCACTTAGGATAATGTCCTTAAGGTCCATCCGTATTGTTGCAAATGGCAAGATCTCATTCTTTTTAATGGCTGAGTAAATATATAGGTATAGATAGATCTATAGGGTGTATATCTACCCCACATCTTCTTTACCCACTTATCCACTGGTGGACACTTAGGTTGTTCCTATACTCTATTATAACTAATGCTGCAATGAACATAGTAGTGCATGTTATCTTTTAAAATTAGTGTTTTCATTTTCTTCAGATAGTAACCAGAAGTCAAATACCTGGATCATATGGTAATTCTATTTCTAACTTTTTGAAGAGATTCTATACTGGTTTTCATATTGGCTTCACCAATTCACATTCCCACCAACTGTGCATGAGGGTTCCCTTTTTCAGCAACCTCTCTAACACTTGTTTCTTCTTGTCTTTTCGAGACTGGCCATCCTGACAGGTATAAGGTGATATCTTACTGTGGTTTTGAGTTGCATTTCCCTGATGATTGGTGATATTTTCATGTGCCTGTTGGCGATCTGTATGTCTTTGGGAAAATGTCTATTCAGATCCTCTGCCCATTTTTTAAAAAGATTTATAAATTTATTTGAGAGAGAGAGGGAGAGAGAGAGAGTGAGAGTGGGCACATGGTGGGAGGGGCAGAAAGAGAGGGAGAGAATCTCAAGCAGACCCCCTGCTGAGCGCAGAGCCCAAGGTGGGGCTCCAGGGGCTCCATCTCACAACCTGAGATCATGACCTGAGCCAAAATCAAGAGCCAGACTTTTAACCCACTGAGCCACCCAGGCACCCCTTCTGCCCATTTTTTAATTGGATTGTGTCATGAAATATTATTCTTTTCATTTTTTCCAACGATTTAAAAATGTAAAAACTATTGTTAGTTCACAGGCCATACAAAATCAGGTGGCAGGCCAGATTTGGCTCACACGCTATAGTTTGCTGGCTTCTGACCTAGCTGATCATATATTGTTTTCATTTAACAAATGTCTGTTAAGCACCCCTACTTTGACCAAAATACTTTCAAAGCATTATGAGAAGTATTAAAATATAGAACACATTCAACAAATATTCAACACGTATCTGTTGAGCTCTGTTATGTCTCAGGGACAGTGCTAAGGCTGGAGATCTGATGGAGAGCAACACAGACCGTGCTCTGCTCTCACGAGTTTTCTTTATAAAGAAGCATGAGAAGTACCACAGCGGGGGAGTCACAGGAATTTTGGTAGCACATGACAGATATAACCTGACCTTGAATAGCTTTTGGTTTTTTTTTTTTTATGGTACTTTGTACTTGATCTTCCTATTTCTAATCCTTCCCTATAATTCACTATCTGATTCTTCTTCCTTTTTTTTTTTTTTAAAGATTTCATTTATTTATTTGAGAGAGAGTGAGGGAAAGCATGAGCAGGAGGGAGGGGCAGTGGAAGAGGGAGAAGCGCACTTCCCGCGGAGCAGGGGGCCCGATACGGGGCTTCATCCTGAGACCCTGGGATCATGACCTGAGCAGAAGGCAGACACTTAAAACCGACGGAGCCACCCAGGCGTCCCTCTGATTATTCTTCTTAAAAGAGAATATGGTGATGATACTTCCCTGCAGGCGAGAAAAGTAAAATTACATGTAGGACAAATTTCTGTTCCAGCGAGGACAAACTGTTGCCCCCTCCATTGTGGGCGTGGTCCAATTCATCTGCCACCGGGTGGCTATCTGCTCTCCCCAGGGGGTGGCAACAGATAGGGAGCTAAGCTGGGGTCTCTGCTGTGGGAAGAGTGAGCACTCCGCAGTGGTGCCATCCAGATCCAACACAGTGAGGAGAGAAATCTTACTCTGTTATTGAACCCCATAAATAACAACCAACTCTGCCACTGTGGTCCCTTGCTTTATTTGTGAGCACATTGAGCAAGCTCTGGCCTTCATTGCTAGGAAAGATGCTGACTGATATTCGCAGATCAGATCATCTTCCCTACTGTTACTGAGAGCCTCCTCTGCAGTGGGTGTCCTCCAATGAGCATTCACACAGGACACAAATATTCACACACTCTGGGGCCATTCTGTGAGGTCCAGCCTCACAACTCTCTCCCATTCATTCTTGTTACCAGCCCTTTAATCTTGTTCCTTCCAAGTCTGTGACCATCTAGCTAAACCATTAGCACTATCCACAAATTTCTGTAGATCTGTACCTCTTCTGTTTCCTTCCAGGAAGGGGACAGTCATATGTACTGCTTAAGGTTCTGCCTACCGAAAGAAGTACCTTTCCTTAGTGTCCTTCAGGAACCACCTTTAAGTAGGGCATACTGTTCCTGCAGTCTGCTTTTAACCAGTGCATATTCCTGCAGAGTTTGGTTGTTTGTTTTCCTTTCCTTTTTTTTTTTTTTTGCTCCTTCAGGTCACTTTTCATAAACAAATCCCTACAAAGCTATTAAAATAAGTTAAAGGGGGCACCTGGTGGCTCAGTCCGTTGAGCTGCCGATTCTTAATTTCAGCTCAGGTCATGATCTTGGGGTCTTGGGATGGAGTCCCTCGTTGGGCTTCATGCTTGGCAGGGAGTCTGCTTAAGGATACTCTCTCCCCCCCCCCCAAAAAAAGGATTCTCTCTCTCCCTCTCCCTCTGCCCCTCCCCCCGCTCTCTCTCTCTCTCTCTCTCTCGCTCTCAAATAAATGAATAAATCTTTAAAAAATAAGATAAGATGGGCTATAGAAGGAGGAGGCCGTGCCACCGGAGCAGGTGCCCTGGGAAGGTAAATGACGTTCCCGGGCAGTTTACCACTGCCTTTACCACATGTTTTAGGATAAGTGCATATTTAACACTCCCACTTGATTTTGGAGTATTGCTATGGATACCCAATTTATAGATTGATGTATTAGATAATACACAGTTGTAATGGGCAGCTCAGGTCACATGATTTCTTGGTTGTCCCAAGGCTAAGCAAGCAGTCTCTACCAGCCAGGAGATGTTTCTTCAAAAGAGACTATGTGTTCGTGGAAGAGTGTAGGGCTTTGCTCCAAACCCTAGGGGCTTGTATCTTGATTCTTCTATTGGAGCCGTCAATCCCGTATCCTCATCAGTCATACACACCTAGAGCACCATGATTCTGCTAGATCATATGTCCAAGCTGCTTGTTCTGCATCCTGGACCAGCTGGAGAATTGTTGCTTGCTCTGGGACCTAATCAAAGCTGACAGTCCTTAGGTGTTACTTGGTAAATGTGTCCAGCAGTTTATCCCAATGTGGTTTGAATTGCCTCCAAAACCCTAAGAGACCTTCTAAGCATTTCTGTGTTGAGGTGGCAGAGCCCTGGGTTTTTATGAGGTTTATCTCACTCTCCTTCATGCACATGTGTTTTATCAAGGAGTCTAGAACTACAGCTGCTTCTTATTTGCTATGTCTTAAGGATAACGCTATCATCCACATACTGAACTACAATGATATCCTGTGGGATGGGGAGGCTATCAATGTCCTGTTGACTACATTTTCACGGAGAGTCAGAGTTGTTGTAGCCAGGAAGTAAAACAGTACAGGTGAATTGCTTTCTTGACAGATGACAGCAAACTTTTCTGGTAGTCTCTGCTTATGGGTGTAGAGAACAAAGTATTTATCAGATTGATAACTGCATACCAAGTGCCAGGGCCTGGGCTGATTTGCTCTAGTAAACAGACCATATCTGAAAAAGCAATTGCAATTGAAGGGCTGTTTACATGACGAAATTTAAGAGAATTCATTGCCATTCTCCAAAACCCATACATCTTCTGCCATGGTCATAGTGGTGAATTGAATGGGGTTTTATTAAAAGTCACCACCCCAGCATCTTTCAAATCTTATTTTTTTAACAGCTTAGTTAATTACTTTGAAGTGAACATCCTTGTAACCAACACGAGTCAAGAAACAGAACTTTTGCCAGTCACTCTAGAAGCTTCTACATGTACCTCATGCCGATCACAGCCTTCTCCCTTCAAAAGTAACAGCTATTCTGACTTCTACGTAGCGATCACTTCCTTGCCTTTTTATGCTTTTATCACCTGAATGTGCATCCTTAAATATTATGGTTTAATCACACCCATTTTATACAATTTATCCCAGCCTATTTGAAACTGAAGAGTTTCCCAAAGTCTGGGTTTTTTTTTTTTTTAATTGTGTATTCATGGGGTAATTCTACATGCTTCTTCCCCCTTTGTATTTCCTGCAAATTGGCACCTAGATCCAGAGGGCTGGACTCAGGTTCAATCCCTTTGGCAATACCATAGGTGATTTTGTGTTTTTTTTCATTAGAAGATGCATGTCTGTCCAATTTTTCACTCTTTTTATGATTTCAACAGCTGGTGAAGCTCAAGGCCAAGACCCATTTATTTATTCGAGGTTTCAAAATTGTGATATTCTGTCATTTTGTTTTCATATTAGCTGAAGTAATTTTATTATTTTTTAAAAGATTTATTTATTTGAGAGAAAGCACATATGCACATGCAGACACAGATATACACACTCATGCACGCGCATGGAATAGGGGAGGGAGAGGGGAGAGGGAGAGAGAAAATCTCAAGCAGACTCCCCACTGAGAGAGAAGGCTGACTCGGGGCTCCATCTCACCACCTTGAGATCATGACCTGAGCTGAAATCAAGAGTCTGACGCTTATCTGACTCAGCCACCCAGGCGCCCCTGAAGTAATTTTATAAAGGGAAACTTGCCCCTGTCTATTAAGCTAGTTTACGTAAAATAGGCAAGATAAATGCTTGATTCTTTCTTTTCATTTATCCAGTTCTCAAGGAAGTAAACTGAGTTCCTTTTCATCGTCAGAATGTGACCAATTGGTTGTTTTATATCTTACTATAAAACTTACGGCTTTAAACATATTTGTGAGTTTCAATCTATTGCAACTTTTTTGAAGCTGAAATTGTATCATTTTTGGCCAATAGGAGCTTCTTCAAGTCAGCTCCTGGATCTTTTAGACATGACCATGGTCTTTGATAGCTTCCTTGCTATCTGCTATGTCAAGATGTTCCAGGCATGTCTTGTACATCTTTACCTAGACCTGGATCCAGTCATTTTTCTGAAAATCCCTGTTTTCTTTTAATGAGGAATGATATTTCAAAACCACAACATGGGCCCTTGGGATACCTGTGATTACTGGGTTGGTCACGGGTTTTTATTCATACTAACATTTCCAATTTAAATTCAGGCTCCACGATTTTTTATTTAACCTCTTCTATATTACATCTGTATCCCTTTCTTCTACACTGAGAATCTGGTTTGCAAGGACATGATAGAATTAGAATATTCCATAATTATTAATTTGTTTTGTCCTGCATTACACTTAGAATAGTCTCAGGTTAGCAATGCTAATAATACTACCACCAATTATGATTATTGAAAATATAATTTAAAAATATTTTTATTTTACATATACCCCCATTTCCATCTCCCCCATTTTTAATGGTTTTACTATATGTTAATTGTCAAATTAGGCAGCTTTTATATACTATCACCTCTCCCTTCTAATCCTTATTTAGTCTTTGATATTCAATTAAGTATATATTTAATACCCACCATCAGTCTTTATGTTGATGATTGTCCAGTCATTTGGTTGTCTGAAGCTCATTGGCTTAAGATAGTACTATCCCATAGAATTTTCTGTGGTGATAGAAATGTTCTCTATCTGCCCTATTCAGCATGATAGCTGCTAGTTGCGTATAGGTCTTGAGCATTTAAAATTTAGCTAGTTTGATTAAAGAATTGAATTTTTAACTTCATTTAACTCATTAAAATTAAAATTTAAATAGCAACACGTGCCTAGTGGCTACCATATTGGTCAGTCAGCTCTAGTAGATCTCTTAGGAAGGACTCATGGGAATAGTATTCTCTGAGTTCTTGCATGTTGATAATAATTTGTCTGCACCTTTTATATTTGTAGGTCAGTTTTACTGTATATAAAATCCCTGGCTCACATTTTCTCCCTTCAAGCAATTTAAGTATGTTGTTTTATTTTCTCCTGGCATAAAATGTTGCTGTTGAAAAATCCAATGATAATACTTTTTTTTCATTATATGTCATGTGTGCCTTTTTACCTAGAAGTCTGAAATATTTTTTTTCCTTAAAGCTCAGGAATTTTACTAGAATATGCCTCAGTGTTTGTGTAGATACTTCAAGACTTGTAGATAATCAACCACCCATGATAATTTCATTAATTGTGAATGCCACTGCATGCCGTGGATTACCTAACATCCCATTTTCCATTGGTGAAAGTTCTGCACTCTTTTCCAGAGCCAGGATATCACCAAATCCTCAAATTCAGTCTTTGAGGGTCTATTTCCTGGGACCAATGCTGGTACCAATTTCTGTATCAGGAGACGGAAACCATTCCAATAATTAGAACAGAGTGAATTTGTTATAAAAGAGAGACATTAACTTTATAAATGGTGTGACCACCTTACATATCTTTTCTCAAGCATACAGTGTGCTCTTTCAATATACAATTTCAAATACTTTTATTTTTTATTTCAAGAAAGATTCCAGTATTTGGTCTAGTCCCCTGCTTTGGGTATGTTTCTTCAGGGACTCCTATTATCCATATATTGGATTTTCTTTGCCTATCTTCAGTATTTATCCCTCTCTCTTGAATTCTTTTTTGTTTTTTCTCATTTATTTTTGAATTAAAAATTTTCCTTCCTTTTATCTTCCATGTTTTAAAGGCTTCACTTGTGTTTATTTACCCTTACTTTTCTCCTACAGTAATCTTTATTAAAAAAAATTTTTTTTGCCCTTTATTGGTAATTTTTCCTTCACTTCTGTCACATCACTTCTGACGGTTCCTGATGCTGAATTATGCTATTTTCCCCTCTATTGTATTTTCTTAATATCTTTTAGCTCATTTTGAAATAGTATATTACAGTTTTGCTTTGTTTTTGAGCACAGCTTTTGAGTGTGTTTTCTTTGCTTGTAGGGATATCATTCTGCTCCTTTTTTTTTTTTAAATAGTAACATTTTATGGGACTTGATTTTGACACATTTTTGTGTTATTCATTTTAATATAAATTTGGTTATTATTGCACTTTTAGAGGAGGCTTGTTTCAGATAGATCTTCTAACTTTACACAGTGTCCTCTTCTGTTGTTTTCATGTAATGTCTAAAAATGTGGTTTGGTTTCTGAGATTTTTCTGGCTCTTTTCCCCCTCCCACACTTTGATCTAGACTTTCCTTTACATTTATTTCTGTTTCTCCTATTCTACTCAGATGTAAGGCTACTGGCAGCAGTTTCTCCTGTGGAAGTCTGTCAGGAGTTCAAGGGGATTAGACAACTCCAGCCCCTTTTAGGCCTTGCTCCTGGCCCCTTACACTCACCCACTAGTGGAGTTTCTGCTCCTTTCTCAAACTGACCAGCTGTACTTTTTGTCAGTTTCTGTTGCCTTTGAGGGGGTTTCTATCCATCACTTGCATTGTTGAATTTCTCTGATTTCTCCAACCCAAATGACAATAACATGTAGTTCATGTTACTGTCTCCCCCACCCCATTTGTATTTTGGGGTTTGTTGGATATCTTATCACCTAGTTTTGCTATAAATATTGGTTACATATAAATTTTTCTGTATATTTTTATGTGGTAATTCAAAAAGATTCTAAACTATGCTGCCCCCTGCTACCACCATCTTCCTCTTTCAAGTTTTTTTTTTCCTTCCTGAATTACCAGAAATTGAGTTGGTTTTTTTTTTTTTCAGGGATAGCAGAGGGATTGCAATTCAAGAAATGCAAACTGTAGTGAGCTACAGGTGAGACCCTCAAGTCTTTGATGGTGGTATTAATGTGTAATTCCCTCAGGGATGTGATACTGTTTTTGATTCGCTATTTGGTTCACTTCATTAGTCCCTTCCCTTCATGACAAGAGAATGAATGTGTATAATCTCCTACTTGATGAAATGTTATTACAACTTTGTCTTCTGGAATGGGAAAATAACCACAGAATGGGTTCATGGACTTTCCTGGCCCATTGCAAGATGGATTCTGGCCAAAACTGCATGTATTACTTGACCCTCCTAAGCTCTTACTCTTACTAGTGGGTCATGTTTGTCTTTTGTATCCCTAAGGATTAATGCTAAGAACCAGTGTCCAGTTAAACCCTAAAGAATGGGTATTTCCCTTTCCCAGTAGACAGTTACTCTGGCAAGTGGCTTAAGTTTATTTAAGGAGACAAAGAAGAAGTTTACATGCTTGAGACAATGCCACAGGGTCCTTGCTCAGGGGTACCTGGCTTCTATATTCAATAAGCTCAAACTGTGAACTGGATCCATTTCTGGGAATTGGGTGAGGTAATCTGACTTTTCACTGAGGCAACTCAAACCCAGTGCTCAAATATCCCAGATTTTTTTTTTCTTGACTTTTTTGTTGCCCTTTGGTTCAATCCTAGGAATCCAGCCATAAATAATCTCATTCTTGAAGGTCAGATCATTCTGATTACAGCTGTATTCCTGCTGCTTATATGGTAACCAGTTAGTACTACCACTTGACCTCTGCCACTCCAGAATCATATCCTCACCACTGAACTCAGTAAACCTATTTTAATACCAGCCTCTCCTACATAGGGCAGCCACTGTAGTGTTTTAAAGGATATTGGTGCTTCAACCAGATCTATTTCTCTGTGTCTTAGTTAAGGGACCATTCTTTGGGCCCTCTTGGCAAACATAGTTAGATGGTGAATGAACAGGTCATAAATAGTAATTCCATTTTAACACTGTTATCTCCCTAAGGTTTTGTATCCATGCCCCCCCGCCACCGCTACATTCTGCCTAGGAATTTTGACATTTCAGTCTAACTTGGGGTAGGCCTCTGTTGAAACCAGATTTAAATTGATCAGCTGAACAAACAAGTGCATTCTCCTGAATTAGATTACCGAATTAGAAGTCTCTAGTAAATGAGGGTGCCTGGGTGTCTTAGTCATTGGGCATCTGGCTTCGGCTCAGGTCATGGTCCCAGGGTCCTGGGATCAAGCCCCACGTCAGGCTCCTTGCTCAGCGGGAAGC
Source organism: Eumetopias jubatus (assembly GCF_037043125.1). Lineage (NCBI taxonomy): Eukaryota > Metazoa > Chordata > Mammalia > Carnivora > Otariidae > Eumetopias > Eumetopias jubatus. The sequence goes on from NW_028274810.1 coordinate 57,023,932, forward strand.
CTGCTTCTCCCTCTCCCACTCCCCTTGTTTGTGTTCCCTCTCGTGTGCTGTGTCTCTCTCTGTCAAATAAATAAATAAAATCTTAAAAAAAAAAATCTCTAGTAAATGTATCCATGTTGATAATTATTTCTAATTGCTCTAGTCCTTTCCCCCTCTGAATCCATTATCACACATATTCCCCAGGTTTCTACAGGTGTAAGCAAGCAGGAAATTGTAATATTAAATGGTAAACTCTCTTTATTGGTCTCCTTGAGGCATAATGGGATCTGACTTTTTCTTTGAGGCAAGAAACGATGAAAATGGTGGAACATAGCCATGGCTATGGTGAAACACAAGGTTAGCTGGCATCTCCTTGAAGGTAGATACTTCTGGTAAAGTCAGCACAGGCTTTCCACAAAAGGTGGAGCTAGCTTTCTCATGTGGGAAAGAAGGACTGCTTCTTCTACCAAGTAAGGCTCAGTGTATACTGAGGGCTCCAGAGACTCATAGTCATCTGAATTTGTCCAGATGTTCTCATCTCAGTTCTCAGGGTTCCATTCCTTCCCTAATCAAAGTCTGTCTTGACCATAAAAGAGTCGGGGAGGCTGTGAATTCAATTTCACTCGTAAATCAATAGTCACATGACCAGCCTTGGCATCTTACTTTTGGACATGTCATCCTGTTGGCTTGAAGAGATTAGAGGTTGTTTGATGGCAGTTACAGAAACCTTTCCTCTAATTTTGCCTAGAGTGTAGCATTTTAAAAAATGTACATTGGCTCCTTTCTATAAGCTCTCCAGGGCTTCAGAAGTGTTGAGCTTGCCCCATAGTCCTTGTTTGCCTCATTCCAACCATATGAATCCACCAAAGGTTTGCCTTCAATAGGCACTTAATTTAAGTCCTCGAAAAAATGTGATAACTTAAGTAACTCTATTTGCAACTGTGCCATGGACTGTCAGTTCCCATTTTTCAGGTGGAACCGAACGAATCATCTCTGCCTTCAAATCCAACCAAATCAGATAACCACTTCCAAATTCTTTTTGAGAGTCTGTTGTCTATAAATACTTCTAGTTTCACAAACTACAAAGTAGTCAAGGCTCAGTATAGGCAATGGAAAATATCCCAGGTATTTTAAACACTAAAGGATTTTGTATAAGAAATTGGATGCTTTAAGAAATGGCTAGAAATGTTAGAGTAGTATGAATCAAGAGATCTATTAAGTTCAGTGCTTATCATAGATGCTACTCAGAGATCAGGTAGCTGGGGTTAGAAAGCCACTTCTTCTGTCACCATCGAAACTTTCTTGACACCCTTAACAAAGGTGTTAACCAGGCACTGAATCTGGTCATCATTGCCTCTGACTTGCCTTTTTTTTTTTTTTTAAGATTGTTAAAAATTTATTTATTTGAGAGAGAGAATGAGAGAGAGGACATGAGAGGGGGGAGGGTCAGAGGGAGAAGCAGACTCCCTGCCGACAGGGAGCCCAATGTGGGACTCAATCCTGGCCCGATGTGGGACTCGATCCTGGGAGACTCCAGGATCATGACCTGAGCCGAAGGCAGTCGCTTAACCAACTGAGTCACCCCAGGTGTCCTCTGACTTGCCTTTTGACACTTGTGTTTTTATGAGCATGCTTGTTAACAATAGGAAGACAGGGACACCTGGGTGGCTCAGTCGGTTGAGCATCTGCCTTCGGCTCAGGTCATGATCCCAAGGTCCTGGGATTGAGTCCCATGTCAGGCTCCCGGCTCTGCTCACTTGTGCACATGTGCTCTCTCTCTCAAATAAATAAATAAAATCTTTAAAAAAAATAGGAAGATAGTGTCTTCCATATTTTTCTTCCAAAACTTTTGTGAGAGTCTTAATTGGCAGAACCTAATTTGCATATAGAACACTAGCTGCAAGAGAGTCTGGGAAATGCCATTTTTAACTTTCTAGGCTCTTTAAGGTGAGAATGGATGTTATCCAGTATATCAAAAAGCCAAATGCTTTTTTTTTTGGCTTATGTAAATCAGTTGCTGTTGCTTTATGCAAAATGGGAGATAAACTATAATGAGGTGAAAAGTTAATGGAAATGAGGCCATATAAAGAGCAAAAATAGGATACTCTTTAAAAAGTTTGTATATGGGGGCGCCTGGGTGGCTCAGATGGTTAAGCGTCTGCCTTCAGCTCAGGTCATGATCCCAGGGTCCTGGGATCGAGTCCCACATCAGGCTCCCTGCTCCTTGGGAGCCTGCTTCTCCCTCTGCTTCTCTCTCTCTCTCTCTCTCTCTGTCTCTCATGAATAAATAAATAAAATCTTTAAAAAAAAAAGTTTGTATATGAAGAGAGAGATGAGATGGTAATTAGTGGGAGAATTCAGAGGAAAGGGACAGTTTCTATTTAGATATAAGAGATTTAAGCATTGTTATGGGTTGGGGGGGAGCAAAGAGTAGAGAAGGGGTTGGTTGAGGACTTAGAATAGGACACGAGGGACAATTGATCATACAAGGTCTGCAGGAGGTGGGAAGGTAAGGATCAGGGTTACAGGCATCAAATTTGGCCTCAAACAGAGAAGCAAGAGGATCAGCTTTACTCTATGGGGGTCCTGCCAGGATTTTGAACATGCAAGGTCCTGCCAGATGTGTGAAATCAGGGAGCATGATCATAGGCAACCTCATATCTATATCAGTCATACAAGAGTAGTTTGTATAAAATAGATGACTAGATGTACATGTAGTTCCAGTTGTTTTCAAATGAAGAACTTATTTGGGGGCATGATTTCATCTTTCAAATACTTTAAGCCACTTGTTGTCAGATATTTACTTAGGACAGATTTGATCCAACCTGTATTGTGTTAAAGAGGAACACTGTGAAGCAGCATTCTTGTAAATGTGTGAAACCAACCAACACTGGATCAATGGCTTGCTCAGGACTCCACACTGCTCTGCTCAAGCCTATACAGAGTCTTCCATTTCTGCTAGCCAGCCCACATCTCCATAACTTAACTCTAGCCATGGTTGATGTGGCCTGTTGTAAGCCCCTGAAAAGCAAGTTAGTATTGGTTGGGAAAAATAATGCAACAATGAAGTTATATCCACAGTAAAAATGTCTACCCTTGGAAATCAATATGATAAGAATGGACATTTTGAACTAGGTTATGCAAAAAAAGCAAAAGTAGGGGATCAGGACAGAATGAGGTCTGCCTTTACATTTATCTTTTGCTAGGGCTGTTAGGTTTAAAACATCCAGGCAGGAGGCTCTTGTGTATAAGGGCAAGTGGAAAGCAGAGAGAGTCAGTTCTCTTGAGGTGATGTGATTGAGTCTTCCCAGGTGGCCAGCAGAGAGGTGAAGGTTGAGCAGACTTCTTGAGAGGAGTGGTGATTTCAAGGGAGCTTTCCAAGGGAAAATAAAAGGATTCCCAATTTCCCCTCTTCATTTTCTTCAGTTGGTCTTGGGTCAAGAGGTCACTTGGGTGACTCTAAACTGTCCCATATATTCTCACCCCCCACTTTCCCTCTACATCCATCAGCCTAAATAAACCTACAATCCAATTAAGAATGGTTTGTGCAAAGGTAATGCAAATGTGCCCTGAAGGCAGTCCCTGAGCCACCCATTCCCACCAGCTGTGACGCGAAGCCCTTGCTGTAGAGATAGTCTGGAGCTGCTACAGGCTTTCATCCCAGATGCATGTTCTAATGCTTTATCAGGAAAACAAAGTTGAAAAACACTTTCCTATGATGTGTTAAAAATTCTGTCTGTGATTCTCCTTTCTCCCTGACACATCCACTGGAGGCTCAATGCCTTGTACTACCTCTGTTAGCCTAGCTACCCTCTTTTCTGACCCACCCAAATCTAGGGCCCTTCCTCACATTTTTGAGATGAATCCTACCTGTGTCCCTTTCTCTCAGGGCTCTGCAAGGTGACTGGTTAGTAAATTTAATTAACAAATGCACAATAACCCCCACCCACCCCGTTTCATGCATCACTCTTTGAGGATAACATTTGCATTTTAAATGAAGCTTCTTAGACTGTCAAGCTCAGCAAGTAGCTTATAGATCATCAGGACAAATGCTCTGATTGTACAAAGGAAGGTCGCCCATGCTCCCAGGCCTCACAGGACTTGCTAGGGGGTCTGAGGGTGAGGAAGGGATAGAGCCAGCCCTGAAACCTGCTTGGGGTCTAGTCTACCTTGCATCATTACCCACAAGCTTCACAAGATGATGAGTTAAAAACAGAATTTTCAGGTACTAAGGGAAAAGATATATTTTGAATTGCATATTTATTTAATAAGCGACCTACAATTACACACAAAGTGATCCCTCCTTACCTAGAATTCCTATTCTCATTGATCTCTGTGGCCACTTAACGGAGAAAACTGAAATTGTTTCTTACTTATATGTCTCCCCAACTGGACTCTGAGCTCCTAAGGACAGGGACTGGATTTTATTTGTCACTGTGTGCCAGCACCCCGGCCAAGGTCGGGCAGAGTGGGGATTCAATATACATGGTGGAAGGAATGATTGAACAAATGAATGATTTGATCCACCAGGCACAGCAGATGTAGTCTTAGGTACCACACTTCCATGGTTCTGACAAAGTTATCCTAATGGTGAGGCATCTTTTCTAATATTCTTCAAATTTTATGAGTTACTCACCCTCCTCCTCTAACTCCTTGTACGGCTGGTTGCTGCCTTTAACTTTTACTTTTGTGTCCTACGCTGATGTGATTACCTCTCGAGTTTTTTCTCCTCCGTAAGATTTCTTTTCCTCATATGGTTATCATCACCCTTTTGCAAGATTAAGAAAATGACATGCTTAAAGAATACCAGATTAATCTGTTTCGATTTTTTTCCTTCTCAGCTAGGGATAAAAAAAGAGCCTTTTGAAGAACCTTTAAATCAACAGTAATTTCAAATTTTCACAACGTAAAGAGGCAGAGCACAAAGTGAATTTGACACTTTGAAAAATGCTGTAAGCCTCCCAGTAGACGGATGAACATGCTTCCACTTCATGAATGCTTGTTTCTAAGTATTCCATAAATATCGATGTCAGGGTTGTTAAGTAATTAATATTAACCTATTGAGAAAGCGTTTCTTTTCTAGGTGGTTGATTTCCAGTGGGGAGACTAATGAAATATTAAAGACCATGTGAGATGTTTTCTATAATTACAGTTTCTAGCTGTATTTACAAATGATGTGTCTACATGCAGTGAAATAATAACGTGGTATTAATCTGTTTTTATTCCTATACAGAGTATATAGATTTTTTTTCAATCTGAACCTTCGCCGCCCAAGCTTGTCAATAGTTATTTATTACTCTGCACAATTGCCCTCCTAGACTCTTTCCTGTTTCTACCATGATTTGCAAGGCTACCATTCCACATTTTTATACCTCTCTGTTTTCTGGTTCTTGAATCATCATGAGCTGTTTCTGTGAATTCTTATACTTTTCTTATTTATAGAATAAACTCATTTTGAGTCATCAATATGACCCATCTCTAGTTAGTTGAGTGCTTAGATCTTGGGGTTTGGGGAAAATCATATCATGTAAATGTTTATATAATCTGAGTGTTCTCTGGGGCACTCTTGCAATTAACCTGAACCACATTCCACACCCGGTAGGAAAGTCTAATGCCCTCTCTAGCATTTATGCAGATTCTCTGGGACTTTAATTTCTTTTTTTTTTTTAAGATTTTATTTATTTATGAGAGAGAGAGAGAGAGACAGCACGCTCAAGAGAGTGCACATGAGCCGGGGGTTGGGGAAGGGGTAGAGGGAGAGGGAGAAGCAGACTCCCTGTTGAGCAGGGAGCTGGACATGGGGCTTGATCCCAGGACCCCGGGATCAGGGATCATGACTTGAGCCAAATGAAGATGGCATAACCGACTGAGCCACCCAGGCGCCTCTCTTAATTTCTTATAGTCATCTCTGAGTCTTGTATTTCTAGTCAATTTTTGTTTTCCATTCTGCCTTTTTGTGGTTGGTCATTTCTCTTCTTCACTTTAGTATTGACCCCAAAAGAACTCAAACACACTCCTCCTCCCCAGATGCATATCTATCTATACATGTACATATACATATACATGTGTTTACACATAATATATATGTATGTATATAATACATATACGTGTGTGTGTGTGTGTGTGTTTAATCACCAAAGGCCTCTGTATATGTGGCAAACCAACGTTCGGTCAAACAAATGGGAGATTCAGCAGTATAGACAGATTAAAAGAAAACTTAGATGTGTTTTTGAAAGTTCTTCTAGTCTTCCAGCTACTTGCCCATTATTTCCCATCTCTATTCCTTTCTCTCTCCTATGCCCCTTTCCTCTCAGAAACAAAACGGCTTCCTCAAATTCTTCCTACTATCTATGTGGAGCAATCTAACTCCCTCCACCCTATTCCAAATCCCCACAATCCCTGGCTTTTCTTTGCAAATGCAAGAACTCTGTCCAAGCTTAAAAATCACTGTGTGCAAGAGCTCACGCCATTATATTTTTTGATAATCCTCCTCATTCTCTGCTGGGAGATAGGTCATGCCTGGTTTTGGCTCTTCTATTACACCTAATTTTCAAGCAGAAATTATTGGATACCTTCAGATTTTCCTCACTCCTCAAGAGCACATGAATAAGGCAGTTCAAATTTTTGCTTTTATTTTTCTTTATGTATTTATCTTTTGCTGTAAAAATATATCACACTGACCATGATTTTAGATCATTGACCTTAAGAAATAATTGAAAGGAAGAATTTCAGAAGCATCCTTGCTGACCTTGCTAAATATTTATATGACTTAAGTCGATTCAAGCAGGATTGTTTCCGATGCAAAGAACCTTGAATTGCTTTTAGTATATAAAATGCTATGACTTTCACGTGTGTGTTGAAAGAAGTTTAGATTTGCTGTGTTTAAGAAGGGAGAAATAAATTTGAATAGGACATTTACCTTATACAGTATGGAGAAAATGTTTCAAAAATCAAATAAAATGTGCTTATTAAAAGAAAAAAAACCTGCCTTTTATTCTCCAAAAACCAAGGAAGAGGATTAATCTACTAATAGTTTAGAAGCTCTACTTTCTTTCATTCAAGACAGAGTCCTCAGTAGCTACCCACTTGAGGACTTACCCAATCAGTACCTGCAAGAAGGAAAATCACTCCTTAGACTCATTCCCCCACAGTCACGAGGCTCAAGCAAACGTAAGTCAAGGCTCCTTTTACAAAGTCCAATGTCAGATGGAGAGCTCCTAAATCTTTTTATTCACTGAATTGGACCGGGCATGATGGCTCTTCTGGTAAGAGTTTTCTTAACTTTATGTTCATTTAGTACTTTAAACTAGGAAAATAAGAATAAAGACTAGAGTCTTTACAAGTGTTACTAAGTCTTTACAAGTGATACTAAGCAGGTTTGGGGGTAGAAGGAATTCACTTTATACAAAGGGAACTCCTAAACATTTTGCTAAGTTATTTGTTCATCTATGTAACATGTTTTTTATTGGCTCTTACATTTCAGTTACTGCCATTCTGAGGGGACACAAATTCCAAAGATATCTGAGCCAGGCTTCTTGGTTGCTAGTATCAGAATGTAACTCATAGGACTTAATGCACAAAAGGGAATTTATTGGCTTATATAACAGGGAAAGGTGGCATGTACTTGTTTCTCAGATACTGATCCAGGGGCTAAATTATTTGGGCTCTATTTCCATATTCTAACTGTGCCTCTCTCTCTAGGGTTGGCTTAACTTCATAGACATGCTCTCTTCATGAGACGGGGAAGGGGAATGGTGGTGGTCCAAGGCCTTTATCATTATAGTGTTCAATCCAAAAGAAAAAGAGGGATCTTCTTTTTCTAAGATTCATATATTAATACCATAGAAAGAGTATTCAATCACACGCCTATGTTTACATCAACCATTGTCACGAGGCTATGGTACCAGAGTTTGCCAGGCCTGGGTTACAGGCCCGAGCCTGCTGGAGGCAGGTAGGCAGAGCACTGTGAGGCCCAGTCTCAGCAGAACTACATGGAAAGAAGGAGTGGCTTTTCCACAATGGAAAGAATGGTCCCAAGCACACAAATAGAACTGATGTCCACAACAAAAGACTGAACCCCTTCCTCAAGAAAGTCCGAGTGTGGTGTAGGAGAGGGACATATGAACAGTGGCAAAATAGTCAGATGAAAGCTAATACAGTGCAGATAAGCCCAGAGCACTATGTGACCACAGAGTGGGGGTCTGTAACTCAGATTTGGACTGTGAGTGATGGTTCCTTGGTTGAATCTTGATGGACAAATAAATAGGGGTTGTCAGTGAATATGGGGTGCAGAATAGATTTTTTGGTATTAGACATAGCACAAACAAAAGCAGAGAGACAAGCCAGCATAAAGGCCATTTGAGGAACCCTAAATATTTGGAAAAGGCTCCAGTGCAGCATGTTTTGGGGGATTTTTCAGGAGAAAAGACTAAAGAAGTATAAGGGGCTAGAGTATGAGGGATCTACATGACTTGCAAAGCATTTAAAGTAGTTAAAGTTGGAAAGTTACGTGATGAAGTTTGTGTTTTATGGCCTCAGGTGGAGAATAGATTGGAAGGCACAGTGAACTGTAGGCGGAGACCTTACGCAGTAATCTGAGGGAGAAATGGCGAAGACATAATTGAAGTAATGCGATTTAGGAGACATTATTGATAGGACTTGACAACTGATAGGATATTGTCAGTGAGAGAAAGGGAGAAATATGAGATGACCACACGTTTTCCAGCTTTGGTAACTTGGCAGATGGTGCTCTAAATCACCGAGAGAAAGAACCAGATGTTTTTGGTAGATCACGAAATTTGGTTTGGAAACTCATCTTTATAATGCAAACCTGAAGTGTCCCCAGAAGCTAAATGGATTCATGAGAGAGACCGCGGAGAACATTGTTGTCTGCAGTAGAAACAGGGACAAGGTGACTTCTCAGGATCCTTTGTGCCCACCCCAGTAAAGAGTCCGTCGCTAATTTTAACCATATTTACCTTCCTACTGTCAGAAGTTCCTGTGACCTTTGTTAATAGCTGATACAGCTTTGATACAGCTTGTTCCTATATTTGTGGGCCTTGTACAGAAGGAGAGAATTTTAATATTATGCTTTATTGATTTAGTCTTCATAATTTAGGGATAGCAGCCTAGTGATATGAAAAGTGGAGTGGTGCTTAATCATTCCATTCTACAGAATGGAATTAAAGGCTATCTTTAGTTTTTTCCAGCAGGCAATTGCTACATTTATAGTTTTTCTTCATAATGATTACCTTTGACACTTCAAAGTGTACAACACAGCATCCCAGCTCTCTTGTCTGACCTACAAGGCCAGGAACAACCTGATCTGACCCATCTTTCCAGCCCCATTTCCTGCCACTCTCTCATGTAGATACTCAGCTCTGATCAAGGTGGTCTGAACCTCAAATGACACTGTGACAAAGTGCCTGGCACATACCCGCACTTAAATCTTTATTTAATGAATTTTTGAAAGAAGAATTAAAGAAAATCAAGTGGCTCTCTTTCCCTCTTTTTGTAATGCTTGTTCTTTTTCTGATGAAATAGTGTTTTCATGGTAAAAATTAAAACACACAAAAATTAAAATAAAAGTTACTTATCATTTTATTATCCAGGATCAACCATTGATAATTTTTAGGTGAATTTCCTTTTTTTTCCTATGTATGTAGAAGCATATGTGTGTATAAATATACACACACATATGTGCACCCATATGCACACATGAATCTCATTAGATAAAATGTTGAATTCTGCTCTTCTCACTTAGCATTTAACCTAAACTTTCTCCCAATCTTAGAGTACTCATGGATACTATGCTTTTTAATTGTCTATGTAAATATCTATCAATTGAGATATAGTTATCTCATCATTCTCTTGTAGTTAGGTATTTAGGGTGTTTCTAGTTTTTGTAAATGATAAATATTTTACAAGTATCCTCATAGGCAAATTTTATCAGCATCTCTGGTTATCTCTTTAAATAAATTCTTAAAAATAAAATTCTGGGGTGCCTGGCTGCCTCAGTCAGTAGAGCATGTGACTCTTGATCTCAGGGTTGTATTAGTGTGAGCCCTACATAGGGGGTAGAGATTACTTAAAAATAAAATCTTACAAAAATAAATAAAAAGTAAAAATAAAATTCTGGATCAAAATATTGTGGACATTTAAAACAATCTTTGATTTACATAGCCACATGTTTTCTAGAATAATTTTACCAATTTATATTCTCATCAAATTATGAGAGGCACCTGTGCGGCTTAGTCGGTTAAGCCTTGAACTCTTGATTTCGGCTCAAGTCATGATCTCAGGATTGTGGGCTGGGGCCCTGCATTGGGCTCAGCTTTGGGCGTGGAACCTGCTTAGGATTCTCTCTCTCCTTCCCCATTTCCCCTCTCCCTCCCTCTCTAAGAAAAAAAAATAATTTTTTAAAAGATTTTATTTATTTATTTGGGAGAGAGAGAGAGAGCAAGCACGAATGGGGGACAGAGGCAGAGGGAGAAGCAGGCTCTCCACTGAGCAGGGAGCCCAATGCGGGACTTGATCCCAGGACGCTGGGATCATGACCTGAGCCGAAGGCAGATGCTTAAACGACCGAGCCACCCAGGCATCCCTAAAAAAATAAACTATATGAGAATTATTATCAACAAATTGCATGAGAATGATTAATTTTCAGGATATTTAAGCATACGTCAGGCTAGAAACTAGGCTGGTAGGGTTTTGTGTGTGTGTGTGTGTGTGTGTGTGTGTGTGTGTGTGTGTGTGTGTGTTGCGTATGTAACTTTATTAAACATCCAGACAAGTTGGAGAATAATTTATATATTAATGATATTTAAACTTCCCATAGACTATGTTTCTCCAGTTATTCCAGTCAGTGTTATTTTTGGTCTTTTAAACTTTTAAAGTTTTCATTTATGGGTAAGTTACACACATTTCTTGTTAAGGTTATTCCTAGGTATTTATTACTACTGATACTGAGAATGGGATATTTTCTCATTGTATTTTTTCATTAGCTGCCTCTGCCACATAAGAAAACAATTGATTTTAAAACTTTTTTTTTTAAATCTCCTTCCCATCTTGTAAAGGAAAGAAAAAATAAAAAGGAGGAGATGCTCTGACTACCTTCCAAACATGCTTTGCAATTTATCCTCCTCTAAATTTTGTTCATATGGTCTGGCTCTCTTAGAAAGCCCTTCTAATGCTTTTCCACCTAGGAAAATCTTAACAATGAAGAAGAGACTGTGGTAGACCGCCTGAACTCCTCTACGTAAAGAATGCAGGTTCCGGGACCCCCAAGGGGCACCTGCCAGATGTGCTCAGCACCGTCCCCAGTGCTCTTTCTCAATCTCTTCCGGCTCTGTGGTATCTCTGCATCTGCCAATAGCAGCCAACAAAGGAGAAGGAATGCCTGGTCCTACCCCCACCTGCCGGCTCCCTGTGAGGTACGAGCACCTATACTTGCTGGCCCTCCAGCCATGGTACACCCGTCTCCTTGTTTAAGCCCCAAATGAAGCCCCTCCAGTCATCCATTTCCTCTGATATGGTTGTAGTGTTTATTTACCTCTTGTCTGTCAGGTCCAAAACAGCTCTTCTACGTTCTGCTCTGTGACGCTGGGCTCAGGGTCTGCAAACTGTATTTCTCAGAAGCTCTTGCCAGTTGGCTTCCTATTAGCTGATGGACTGCCAAAGGGAAGAACTGGAGGGGGATTGGGAGGTGGAAAGGAGAAGAAAGAACTTTCTATTTCTAGTGTCAGTGTCCCTACAGCGAAACAGCAACAAGGTGCAGCTGCGGTTCCCAGCCCCCAGCTTCATCTGGCGCTCCCCAAACCAGCTGTGCCCTTTCCCCTTAGAAGTGCCAACACGGGCCAGCCTCACCCTTCCTCAAGGTCTGAGCCTACTCTCTTCCCCTCCTCTTCTTTCCTTCCCTCCCCTTCTCCCCCCTTCCCTCTCCTATTTAGTGCTTAATCCTACAGATCTCAGCTCAAGCATTGACTTCTCACATCATGATGCTTGTTCAAGGCACATCTGCTGAGGGTAGGTAAGCTGGCCCCTCTCACATGAAAACCAGCAAAAAAATAGTCAGGAGGTACTTTCTGGGCTTTATGAGTACGTGAATATGGGGCTTGGTGTGGGCTTTTGGCTCTAATTGTGCGCATGGTTGTTTTTTTATACTTCTTTTCTATTATCTCCAAACCTTGAGTCATAAGAACTAGCCGATTTCATTTCCTTTCCTGTTACTTATTCCACACAACCTGGTTTTCTCTACTGTCCATTAGATTATCCACTTTCATGGGTGAAGGGATCATATCTATTTCACTCACCCACCAGCAGGATACAGAACATATGCAGTGAATATTTGTGAAGGAATGAGTGGATGATTTGGCTATAATTGCCATTTCTGAGGCCATTAGTGGCCCACCATTTACCAAATGGACAATGGACACCTTCAGACCTTCCTATCCTACTCTGCTAGTATTCATGCTCTGATCCCTTAAGTTTTGTGGCACCACTCTTTGCTGGTTCTCTTCCTACCTCTCTTGCTGTCACTCCTCCATTGGCGTCATGGTAGCCTCTTCATGAAGGTCCCACCCTATCTTCACTGAATTCTCCAGGTTAGCCCCTTCAGAGACCAGATGTTTCCCAGGTGATATCAATAGATTACTCAACTAATTTGCACCATCTTTCTGGAATGTGATATTGTTTCTGATTTACTCTTTGGGCTGTGCTGGAGGTAGGGCAATTTCAGAGACCTCCACTTCACTTTACCCACTATGGTAGCTTTTATCCTACAGATCAAGGACCCAGTACGGGAGTTGCACCCAGTATATCAAACCCAAGTGAACATTCAGGAATGGGGAAATGACCACTGGGTGAGTCCATGGATCCAGGGTAAAATGGATCTTGGCGAGGATTCCATCCTTTACCTGGTCCCTATAGTTTTACTGTTCTGGGTTTTTTTTATTATACTCATTGCTATCTGAGTCTATTTCTGAAATGGCCTACTCCTACTAATAGCCCTGGCCTTCTGTACAAGGCTCTGGAACATTTGATGATGCCCAGAAGAATGGGAAGTCACTGAGAGTTTTAAACAGAGGTAATAAAGTCAGATGTATGTTTTAGAGAGGTTAGTTTGGCAGCTTTCTGACAACCTCACCACAACATTCTTTCTGGTCTTTGTAAATGGTGTGTCTTGGCGTTCTCGTGGAGCACAATCATTTGGTGAGTCTTTGGGCCTTACTTACTTACTAAATGCATTCCAGCGTGCCTACTTCTGTGAACCTTCTAAGCACTTTCTCAAACATCTGGCACAGCAATTCTGAAATTTTGATTTCATTTAATGTGGTCCAGTGCCTTCCCCAATATTTTTAGGAGCTGTCCTAGAAGCAAGTTTGTACTATCTCTTGGATTTCTTGCTGGAATGTTAAATCCTGCATTTTGACAGAGTGCTCTGAAATAAATAAACTCATCCTTACCTAATCTCATGTTCTAGCCCCCTTGATCATGCACCCTCAGAATCTGGCCCCCACTTACTCTCCAGCTCCCTCTGGTACATGTTGGTTATGTCTTGCAGCATGTTTGGGAAATAGTGGGAACAGTCCCTTTCCTCCCTTATTAGACCTAGTATATCTCCAGCTGGATTACATGGTGACGTACTTCTAGGTATAGCCTACTGTCAAGGGTGGGAAGGATGTGGGCGAAGATACTGCAAGGGGCACATGCTGTCTTTCAGGGCAGAGATCTCTGCATTGTCTTTAAGCAAGGGGGATTCTCAGCCTTACTAAGGAGGGTGGGACATTTCTGTAGGCTGAGAGAGTTCAGAGGAGTCTAAGAGTTCAAAACTTGAAGGGACATTCAGCTGGATAATCCTGTGTCGGGTCTCTCTCTCTCTCTCTCCTTCCCCCGCCCCCAACAGAGCCTTGTCCCTGTGTAACAGGTATGGTTTGGTTGGTCATTTAACCTTTTCTAGAGTTCTGCCACTTTGACTTAAGTCTAGGGTCTGAGCCTCAACTTTCTCTGCCTTCCTACTGCAGCACATGGGAGCATGGTTAGAAGCTTCCAAGGAGCCCCTTCAGCTTTCACACTTGGTCTTCAAATGCCTGTTGATCTCTCATTGCTCTTTGTTATCTTTTTCTAAGTTATCAGTGGCACTTATCAACAAGTATCCAACCCTATTTTCCTTATAGTTAGTAATTACCCCATACTTCTCAAATGCCTGATGCTTTATACCACCCAGCACAATCCTCTCCTCTGATACACCATTCTAATGGACCACAAAGGAGCATGTTCACAACTAGATCACCACCTGCTACCAAGGTCCATCTGTATTCCACAAGTGATGGAGTCCTTCTTGCCAGCCAGATGATGAGTGATCCAGCTCCCAAATTCCACCTTACATCCTGCTCTTTTGGTCCATTCCTGGTGCCAGCTGTCACAGATTGGGTTCTCAGAAAGCAGATGCTGAGGCAGAGATTGCCATGCAGGATGTTTAGTAGGGGTCAACACCTGTGGAAGGCAGGAGAGGTAGCAGGATAAGGCAGAGAGAGCAGTCCAACTCTGGTGCATGCCTGATAAATCCTCAGCCAACTCTCTAGGGGGCTCCAGAGGGTATATGATCTGTTAGAGTTATCCCATCATGGGGTGGACTAGCTGGGCCTTTATACCCCCATGGGATCAAGTATTGGATATGGGCTTTCTAGGAAGGGCATGACCTTTGGTGAAGTGGCTCTCTGCAGCCGAGGCAAACCCTGAAGAGACTGACATCTGGAAGCTGTCTGCTGATAGCACTCCCAGTTGCTGGGGCAAAAAGTTCTACCTTGAAGCAGGATCTGGGTGGCATACCTTCATGTCCACCGCAACATTTAACAGTGAACTCAATATCTGTATTAGTCAGGGGACTCCAGAGAAAACAGAACATATATATATGTGTGTGTGTGTGTGTGTGTGTGCTTAAATATACTTATCTATGTCTATATAGACAGGTGGAGAGATAGACAGATAGATATAGACATAAAAGATTGGCTCATGCAGTTATGGAAGCTGAAAAGTCCCATGATCTGCTGCCTATAAGCTGGAAAACCAGGAAAGCTGGTGGAGTAGCTTTAGACCAAACCTGAAGGCCTGAGAACCAGGTGAGTCAATGGTATAAGGAGTCTGGGTCTAAAAGCCCAAGAACCAGGAGCAGCGATGTGTGAAGGCAGGAAGAGATGGATGTCCCAGCTCGAATGGAGAGCAAACTCAGCTTTCCTCCACCGTTTTGTTCCATTCAGGCCCTTGGCATATTGGATTGATGCCCACCCACCTTGGTGAGGGCAATCTTTACTCCATCTATAGATTCAAATGCTAATCTCTTCTGAAATATCCAGAAGTAATGTTTTACCAGCTATCTGGGCATCCCTTCAGTTGACACATAAAATTAGACATCACAACTTCTATCCTCTTTTTTTCCTCCTTCACACCTTTTTTCTTCCATGTTCTTCATCAGTGGGGGTGGAGCTACTCCTCAACCAGGCATCTGGAAGCCATTCTGTTTCTCATCCCTCACAATGATCACATCACCACATTTTAATAATTTGATATCTTGAATATTTTCCACATCTATCCCTTCCTTTCCATACTTCCCACAAGAGCACAGAGCCTCAGCATCTTTCCCCTGGACTGTCTCAGTAGCCTTCCGACTTCTCTCTTGGCCTTTAGTCCTCAAGCTCAATCCATCTTTTACTAGGCTGCCAGAGTGAGCTTTCTGAAACGTAAATCTGATCTTATCTGATCTTCTTAACTCCCCATTCATTCATTCGCTCAGTAATGAATTCATTCACTCAGTAATGAATTCATTCACTCAAGGAATCGCTCAGGTCAAAGACTTTGTAATCAAAGAAGTCTCCTCTTTTCCCCTCACATGCATTAAGTCCTGTGGGCAACAGCTTCAAAATATATTCTGAATTCAGTCACTTTTCCCCAAGTCCACTTCTGTGGCCCTGGTCCAAGGCTTCCTTATACCTCATAGGGACCAGTGACATAGCCCTGAATTTGGTCTTCCTGTTTCCTCTATTGCCTCTTTACTGTGATTTTTCCACAGGAGAGTCAGAATAATTTTTTTTTAAATGTAAATCAGATCATGTTTCTACAGAAAATGAACTCTGCCAACAATTTGATAATCTAGGGGAAGCATATTTCTGATAGAGGGAACAGCAAGTACAGAGGCCATGGTTGGGAGCAAATTTGGGGTGTTTGAGTAACAGAGGAGAGGTCAGAAGGACTCTGTTACAGTGAGCAAGGGAGACTATGGTGGGATGGGGTCTGGGAGGCCTTGCATATTTCTTTCTTGCATATTTCTTTCTCCTGGCCTTCCCTTCCTCTACCCCCTCAGCTTGCTCTCCAGTTTCCGACTCTTACAGTGTGCAAGTGAGGGAGAGTGGAGGAGATAAAGGTCAGGAACTACTATATTTGAATTCCTTCTATCATAGGCTGGCCTTCTATTCTTGGGCTAGACAGATGTTTAAAGCTGGAGTGCTTTCCAGGCTCTTCTAGAGGTTGCCAGCCCAGCTCTCCAACTGCAACTTCAACTTACATTTCTCTTTGGCTTGACTATTCTCTTTCTGTAGACCCTGGCTTAACAGGAGCCACTCTCCATGGGCTCACTCTTACCCAGGAGGTTCAATTGGACAGAACTTAATAGGTTTGGGACCCAGCTCTCTCTTTAGCATTGCCATGTCTGTTCCATGTGAAATACTCTCCCTGTGTCCCCCCAGACTAAGGATGTGCAGGACTTTCCCCAACTCAGCAGCCCTCTCCTGACTCCACCTTCAAAGTGGCCAGTCATTCCATTGCTCAGCTTCAAGAAAGCCCAGCAGGAGTCAGAATATAGGCCGTGGTTGTATCTGCCAACATGTTGCTTTCACCATGTGGCCCAATGGAAGCCCTCTTCATCTGGCTTGAAATGAAGGAGATAGATGCTTCCATCACCAGCTTCCCATCTTTCACCCAATCACATACATGCCCCTTTA
Source organism: Eumetopias jubatus (assembly GCF_037043125.1). Taxonomy (NCBI): domain Eukaryota; kingdom Metazoa; phylum Chordata; class Mammalia; order Carnivora; family Otariidae; genus Eumetopias; species Eumetopias jubatus. The sequence continues at coordinate 57,040,905 of NW_028274810.1, forward strand.
CAGGGAGGTGTGGGAACTCAAAGCACTGTTAAAAAAAATTATAGGTTCTACATGCCAATTAGAAAAGGAGAAGACTTTTTAAGGTCACTTGGCATACTTTCTACTTAGTTGTTAGGAAGGTTAGGAAGAATCACTTTTCCAATTAGAGGGGATGTGAGACAGTGACAGTTCTTTCCTAACATAGATGAAACGGGTGATGCTGGTAAAAGAACTCTGACCCTAAGTTAAGAAAGGGGCTATTAAAATAATGAGTCAGGATTTCAAATGACACATCTAAGGAGGTATACTAGCCAGTCATATAGCTTTTGTTCCTAAGAGCGACCTCTTTAACACAGACCACTGAGAAGAGGGAAATGCAAGAATGGAGAGGTTTTCTTGCTCCCAATCACCTCTATCTTAGAACCTTCCACTCATCAGAGAAATTTCTTTGTCAGAAAAGTGTTAGATGGAAGAATGGTGGAGATTACTAAGGCGGAAGTAGTTTTTCTCCCCCTGTCTGAATAAAGAATACTTATTTACTCAACAAATATTTTTTGAGCAGCCCCACATGTCAAGAGCTGAAAAGGGAATAGTAAAGAACTTCATCTTTACTATGATAAAAGGGGGTTATCATTCAGAAGAATGCTGATTTTAGTGTTACCTTGTTATCGGAATTAGCGAAGGCAGATGCTTAAAGAAATCTGTAGTGTGACCTATAGTATTTCTCAGAGAGATTGGCCTTGAGGAAGTGATTTTATATTTTACTACTTAATATACCAGATATTCTGAATGCAAAAAGCAGTGAAAAAAATGGAAGAAAAAACAGAAAGAAATGGATAGGATTCATTAAAAAACAGATATTAGATTTAGTAATGATGCCATAAATTATAATTGTTAGAATAATTTTTATAAGTAACATTTAATGGGCACTTTCTATATGTCAGATCCTATGCCAGGCGCTTTCATGGATTATGTTATTTTTCATAACAATACTTTTATTTTTATTTTTTAAAATATTTATTTATTTCAGAGAGTGTGTGTGCATGTGTGCAAGCGGGGGGAGGGGCAGAGAGAAAGGGAGAGGGGAAGCCGACTCCCCACTGAGCATGGCGCACCATGCAGGGGAGATCATGACCCGAGCCAAAATCAAGCTTAATTGACTGAGTCACTCAGGTGCCCCCATAACAACACTTTGCAATATGCATATTATCATCCCCATTTTGTAGATGTGGAATTTGAGGCACAGGGAGGAGGTGACAGAGTCAGATTTGAAAATGGTTGTCTGAGTCTTAACCACTGCTTCATGCAATCTGGGATGAAAATGCACGACACAAATTCCCTCAGCTGTACATGCTCCGTTGGAGTCAGCTGTAAATGGGATCCATGCTCAGGGGATTACTGCAGATGAGCCCATAGTTTCTTGGTCCCAGGGGAAAGGCTCCTGGCACTCATCTCTACTTTGTGATTTGTCATATGTTTAAATAATAAGAATGTGCTAGATTTTCTCCTAAAACATACTTATTCCATTAATATTATCACCCTTGCCTTCTTTGTGTTTGAAAATCAGTAACATCCTGTTGTAAGCTTTCATCTTACTTGTCCTAAATGAAATTGTACTGAAAGGAGTTAAGGCATTTGTAAGCAATGAGCTTCAGGGAGTGAGTTGGGCATCTGAGAGTATCAGAGCCTTGGCGAATTATTCTCAGTGCCTGTGGCATATGCGAGCCCAGAATGCCAGGCACTCTAAACAACGGAGTCCCTCCCTTCCCCAGCAGAGTTGAGATCCTCTCTGAGAACACTTCCTCGACTCCGGCCATCTCCTACGGGTGCTCTGTGAAGGATTCTGAAACCTCCTTCAGAAGCTGGAAGAAGCCCATCGTGCCAAGATGAGGTGCTGAGAACCCACTGCTGCGCTGTTGACCACGTGGAGGCGGATTTTAAGGCTATCTGCTAGAAAAGAAGAACAGGACCTCCTGCTGAGAGAAAGTCTCCCAAGTCGAGTTGGCTTTCTGGAAAACAACTGGATATGGTATTGGTCTTTATTACAGTTTCCACAGACTTAAAAAAAAAAAAAAGTTGTTTATAAAACAAAAGCCGCATACAATTTGGTATGGTAACATTTTTTAGAGTTTTGTTTTTGCACAGCGGAAACCAGGGCTGATGTGGTCATGGTGGAAATGGAGCCAGTTCTGTTACCCCAAAGCACCTCTCCTAAAACACGAAACTGAGTAAGCCAGGCCTGGCCTTGCCAGGAACAGCCGGCATTGTTTGGCTCCTCGGAGAGACTTCCGGGACACACTGCTCCGCAGGGCCGCCGCGGAGCGCACGCCCGCCGCGCCGCAGCGAGCACACCGCCCGCCCGGGCCCGCGGCGCTCACGTTCCCGGGTGGAGAACAGCTCCCCGGTGCCCTCCTTTCTTCCAGTCCCGTGCCAGGTCATCACGGTCACGGCTTCCCGGACGGCGCTGTGGTACACACGGCTCTCGCCTCTCCTCTCCACCGCGAAGGCGTCCTGGGCAAACGGAGACACCTCTCTTGTTCTCTTGTTTGCAGTCCTTCAGTGCTCGGTCAGTGAAAGATGCCAAACGAAACATCCAAGTTTCCTGATGTTTTGAGCCAGATCATGTGAAAACTAAAGAAAATCCATGTTTGCTGGCTTTGAGAACAGGAGTGAACAAACTACTTGTTAAGCTCAAAGGAAGCGACTTAGAAAAGAGCCAGACTCACGATGAGAAAGTAGAACGGGGAGGAATTCTATTAAAATTTGGGCATCGAGACACCTCCTATAGTGGCTGTGTCTCTACTTTCCATACAACCAGAATAATTTATTTTCCCTCTTGCTGCCATTCTGTGGTGAAAAATTAAATTCAGTGCTGCAAGCAAAAGTTGTGGGGGGTGGGGGAGATTTCTTCTGGAAATTTTGGAGGCCACTGTACTGTAGAAACTATTTGGATAGTTTTTATACGTATATTTTCCTAGGAAAATGAAAAATGGGTACTTCATTTGTTTGATTCATTCAGTGGCATGGTGACTCAGGGCTGGACAAGAACAGACTAGGTTCCTGCCCTCGGGAGCTCACAGGTGATAAGTGGGGGAAATAGATAGTAAATTTGTAAACCCTGAAATGTATCATGTAATTTCTAACAGTGATAATGTTCTGAGGAAAAGTAAAACAGGGTAAGGAGATAGAAAATGAATAGGCAAGGTGGTCAGAGAAGGGCCCTGGGAAGAGAATATACTTAAAGGACTGAAGGACTGGCAGGAGTGAACCACGCACAGTTCTAGGGGAAGGGCATTGCAGGCAAGGCTGGTGGCTGAAGCTGAGTGCAGGAGGGAAAATGGCTGAGACTGGAAGCTAGGCAGAGACCAGGGCAAGTAGGCTCCTGTTTACCATGATAGGGAATACAGATGTTATTCCAAGAGTTATGGGAAGCCATTTATTGACTTTGTTTATTGTCAGCTTTTTTTCCTACCCAGTTCCAAAAGGAGAAAGTATTTCATCCATTCATTCGATAGTTATTTATCAAACACCAACCATATATCCAGCTGGGTCCAGTGCTTAAAAAGTTGTGACCTCTAGGGGTCCAGGTAGCCACAGCAGCTTGGGTCCTTTCCCCCAATGTCCACTGGCTGCCCGTGGCCTTCGCACCCCTGCCCTGGGCCACATGCTGGTTGAGCTGCCCAGCACCACCCTGTGCCCCGAGAGGTGAAAGCAGGCCCAGGCTTGGCAGCTGGCCGTGGGGCTCGCGCGGGTTCCGGGTAGAGTGACACAATCGTGCCTCCAGCACACTGGTGCTACCCCTTTGACGTTAGAGGACATCAATTACACGTTCTTTACTCTTGAAACTCTGTGGCCAGATTGACCCAGGAAAACTTGGTAAATTCCCGCTTTATGAAAGACGTGGGCTTAGACCCCTTGGTTCGAGTGGAGATTATCATGGCCATTGGAGGACGAATTTGGGTTTGAAATTCCTGATGGAGAAGCAGAGAAGTTCATGTGTCTACAAGAAACTGTAGATTACATTGAGGATACAAAGGATGCACATGAATAAAATACCAGACTCCTCTTCTTCATTGAGAGAAGACTCAGAATATACTGGCGAGTGTCTGCAAGTGAGAACGTGTTTTTGGCATTATTGCTGACTTTGACAGTGTAATTCTGCTTAGACTTGTATTTAGATTGTCTAAGTGTTTTTGCCCTTTGAATATAAATCTAGAAAACCAAAAGGAAAAAAATAAGGTTGGGACCTCTGTCACCAAATGATGGGATAATAAAATGATGTGGACAACCAGAACAAAAGTGGAATGAAGAAAATTCCAGAAGAGAGACAAAAATATTACCGCTAATACTAATGAACTAGGAACACAAATTACAAATATTAATGCTAGTTAATAGTAATGCTGTGCCCTAGGTGCCATTCATATATTTTTTTCACAATGACACAATGTCTTATGTACAATTATTATTATTCCCTGTAAATAGGAAACTTAGGTCACAAAAGCAAAGTAATAGCATAAGGTCAGTAATCAATTAGGCTCAGAAGCTAGGATTTGAATTCCTGTTTGTCTGATTCTAAAGCACAGGGTTTACTTAGAGGAAGGAGCTACTGTGACAAGTCAAGTTTGGGTACCTCAGCATGTGTGGCTGTATCTCCCGGACTTGGGTCAGATTGGTTTGAGATAGATAATCCAAAGTTAAATAAGTAGGGCACCATGAAGTTGGGTATGAAGATCTTTAAAAACCACTCCAAAACACTGCAAGGAGGACAGCCCACAAATGACCTTTTCCTTCATAAAACATGTTACGATTAATCTGTAATAATAGTGTTCTATTTGTTCCTCATTTTTTTCCTGTCTCCCCTCCTGCATTGTAGCTGCCATCAGGACAAAAACCATGTCTGACTGTTCACCATTTTATCTGTAGAGCCTAGCACAGCTCCTAGAACACAGTAGGGGCTCAGTTAATATCTGTTGAATGAATTAATTAATTAAACTTCATTTCACTTCTTTCCAGGGCCTGCCTTGGCTGCTGTGTACCCCTCCAGACAGCATGCAGAGACAGCAGAGAGTATAATAAACAGCGGAGGTATTTTGCAATTCACGGCTGACCCATGCTGACCCTTTATTTAATTAAATCTTTCACTTGTGAATGAATCATTTCTTCCATTAATTAAAATAGGATACACATATGTCTCTGTAAAGTATGTGTCAAAAGAAAGCATTCCACCTAAAATATACAGGAGTTGCTGACCACCGTGGCGAGTCATCCATCATAATCTGCTAAAAAGATCGGCTCTGGAATGAGAACTAGCACAATCATCGCTTATGCCCTCAAAAATATTAGTTGCAGTGTCGCAACCAATCTGTCAGCTCCTGTGTTAATATAAGGAGGAACGCAGAGTGGGAAGCCTGAGAGAAGCGTTTATTTTGGAGGGCAGAGCATGCGGTCCCCGCACTCCAGGGATGCCATCATCTCTAATAATTGCTTGGAGCTGGGCTCTCTGGAGACTTGTATCTTGATTGTTGGAGCTGGAAGGCAGCCGGGATTGCACCGTTTGCAAGGCTCCACATTCGCTCCTTCGGTTCCTCTGGAAGCCAGAATGAGAGCCACAAGAAAGTGGATCGTGCTTTTCAAGTGGCAAAAGCCAGTTTGTGTTTCCATTCATCCTCCAGTCTCCCGCTGGAAGAAATGGGATGCAAAAATCTATTTGTGATCTTTAACTCCAGGAAACAGTGAGCATATCCTGCTATTGTTACAAATATTTTGCCTCGGAGCAAACTCTGCACTGCCCAAACCCCGAAGGGCCTCGATGAAGTACCTAACCATGTTTAAACCTCACCACTGAGGCTTCTCCAGGCCAGATGAAAAGAAAGGAGGGATACAGCAGTAACTCAGCTTAAAAGTACCTCTGGTCCTCCAAAACAAGTTTTAAATATTTTGCAAGAATTCAAATGCAACAGTTTTTGAAAGAGTAAGAAATTGTGAAGCCTATTCCCTTAGTGAAGTGTCAGGCTCCGCAGGAGCAGAAATGATAAACATTCTCCCTGCATATTTAGGAGGTTGTTTCAGAGGCCAAGCGATTGCTAAACCAGTCGTGGCAATCGAATGTGTTTTATTACCAGACTTTTATGTTGAATATTAACTGCGCTTTTATTTTTTCCTTCACATGAATCCAGAAGACAGGCGCAGAAATGTTGTAGGAATGGTAAGGACCTTTGTGATCACTGGGGCGATTTCCTGTGGTGGAAAGGCCCCTTCTCGGGAAGTGACTTGTCCAAGGCCCCAGGGCAGGTGAGCAGAAGGGCCAGGACTCCAAAGTATGTCTCCCATCTCATAGTCCTGGGCTCGCTCTCCTGTGTCTGTGCTGAGGGCCAAGTCACAGGTGATGGATTCCCCAGCACGTGCTAGGTATGCTGCCAGTGAATTGCTTAATGCTCTGATTCCAATGGTGTAAGAGATTCAGGATTAGTTGACAAATCTCTCAGGCACTCAGAAAAAATCAATAGCTTTTCTTAGACTTCAAGTCCAAGTGATCTGGATTATCTCAGAGGTTAGTCTTAGTCACTGTTGTCTTTAAATTTTTGGTACTTTCTCCCGTTTTCAACACTTGTCTGATACTCATTGGCTTATCTCCTGGATCAAGATACAGAAAACTGAAAAGAAGAGGTAGGTGAGAGATTTAACATTTGGTAGAAATGGCCAACAGCACTGCAGGATCCATGTTTCTGTTCTATTACCCTCATAGAGTAGTGAGTAAGAGCATAGACTCCAGCCTCAAGTCGCCTGGGGTTCAAATGGGATCTTTGACATTTAGAAGATGTATTGTCCAAGATCACTGATCTTGGGCTTTTTCAATGGCTGAGCCTTGGTTTTCTTCTCTGCAAAATGGGAATTACAGTATCTACTTTGTAGGACTGTTGTGAGGATCAATTTAAAAATCTCTTGGAAATCCCATTGCTATGTGTCATTTTGTGACATGAATACATACACATAAACAATAATATTAGAACATGAGCAATGAAAAAATTAGACCATTGATTTGCTTTATGTTGATGGAAGCCCTAATTAAAGGTCATTTTTGAGAGAAGAGCATCCTCATGCCACGTGATGATGCTACTATGTCCTCTCTCTCTGCCCCCACCCCACGCCACCTCGGTTTAGATGCCCTGTGTCCCGTGTCTACATGGCTGTAGCAGCCCCTGCTCTCCCTTCTCTTCCTTTTTTTTTTTTTCCATCTACAGTCTAGTTCTTCTTGAGTAACTTCTGTAAAGCACATATTTGGCCATAGCATGCTCTAGCTTCCAAGCCTTCCATGAGTCCTATGGCTCATAGGATAAAGCAGTACAGTCGGGTCCCAACCCATTATTCTAACTCATTTTACCAGCATCATCCCTACACCCTGCGTTCTAACCAAACAGGACTACCCACTGTTGCCTGAACGTCCCACACAATTATACACCTCTGTGCCTTTGCTCATGATGTGTTCTTGGCCTGAGATCTTCTTTCCCCACTTCAGCACCTACTAAATTCCTGGTTATCCATCAAGGCCCAGCTTCAATTTCACCTCTCCAATTAATCCTTTCCTTACTCCACTCCCCTCTTGGCAGAATTAATTACTCCTTGCTTTGTGTTCGATGCTCCTTCGCTCTTATCTCACAAATAGCACTTACTCTGTTAGGTTATGTTTTGTTGTATATATTTCTGTCCCCAGCTAAACCTGGATTAGCAAACATTCAAAACCATTCCTTCTTTCCATGCCTTTGGTTCTTTTCCCTGCTGAGATCAGTGCTGCTTACAATCGGGTTTAACCAGTGCTCTGGGCAGCCCTCTACATCCATGAGGGTTGATACCAGTGTGAAACATATTTGCCAGTCTGCAGCTGAACTCTGACCTGCCCTGGGTGCAGGGCCATGTCTTACTTATCTCTCTACCTCTCGTACCTGGTGCAATACCTAGTACTTAAGAAATGTTAAGTACACGAAGGTGGAAGTATGACAGCACTGAACTATTAGATGTGAACTTGCAGGAACAGGCTGGGCACCGAAAGCATGGAAGGGAGGCATAGGCTGTTAATATTACTCGACACCACACTTCATATCCTGGAGCCTGGGATATGGAAACGTCAGTTCTGATTATGAAAGGAGCTCAGACGTGGGAAATTGTTGCAAAGTAACTCAAAACTGTCTTATACACACATACACACACAGACAGTCTTGTTTGGTAGAAAAGACGCCTCCCATACACAAGAAACTTTTAATACCATATGGAACTTATCAGCCATGTGGTAAGGTATTTATCTTCTTCATCCTTCTTCACCAAATATTTCCAAATAAGTCTTTGTATCCAATTTTATAGAAAAAATATATCTTGTTTTATAATGTAGGTTAATTGGAAAGTGGGGAGATTCATTTTATAGAGATTAAATTTATTATTTAATTAATAATTAAATATAAAAAATATAAAAATAATATAAATTTATTATTTAATTAATAATTAAATATAAAAAATATAAAAAATAATAAATTATTATTTATTATTGTTCAGCAAACATTTACTGGATCTTTGCTATGTACCAGGCACTGTCTTAACTGCTTAATATGTATTGTCTCATTTGGTCTATACAACAGTGCTTTGAGGTTGATACCATGATTATTCCCATCTTGCAGATGAGGAAATTGAGCCTCAGGTTAAGTAAACTGCATAATATTTCACATCAAGTAAATAACAGAAGTGAGAGTCAAAACAAGATGTGCTAAATTTCAGAAACCATACTCTTAACCATCATGTTATATCTCATGAGAATACACATTTCATCCTGTAATAGTCAGCTTTTTCACAAGAATGCTGTGTAACAACCACCTCAAAGCTCAAGAGCTTAAAATAACAAGCATTTATCTCATGATCACAGGTCTGCAGATGAACTGTGATTCAGCTGAGTTAGGCTGAGCTCAGCTGGAAGGGTCTGTGGGTTCAGTTTATATTTGTTCCACATCTTTATTTTGGGGTCAAGGCTAAAGGGATAGTAGCTACTCAGGGCATCTTGTGGCAGGCAGTTCACTAGTGCACAAGGTCAAAGTGAAACTGAGAAAACACCTTAAGGTAAGTGTCATGTCCACAAATATGTCATCTGCTAATCGCAGGGCCAAACCGAACATTAGTGGAGGAGGAAGGTGAAGGCCCATGATGGGCTGGGGATTGGAGTAGATATTTACTGAATAAGAATACAATGTATCACACAGTACTTTTATTTATTTATTTTTAAAACAAAGTCTAGGATACATAATCCTTTGCATTTGGGCAGGTATTATTTCATTTTTGTCCCTGTGCAAAGGTACAAAATGCCAAAGCTACTATTGAAGATTTTAGCCCTTCTATCCCTTATGCAGTTCTATGCTGAGCACTAAAATGCGGGCTCTTGACCTCTTTAGAACAGAACCATTGTTGGCAGATCACAAATCCACACTATTCTTCACCTGATTGTTTGCCAAGTTCATAAAGGTGTTTATATTTTTTTAAAAACCTTGCAATAAAACTTTGATTTTCTCAAGAGCAATGTATTTTCAGAAACCCAGAAGTTCTTGTGAACAGCTCCTATAAAGCATCATAGAATGAGGTCAAAGAGTTTTAGAGCAGCCTTCGAGGGCCCTTGGTTCAACCTCCTCATTTTACAGATGAAGAAACAAATAGTTTCAGTTTCAAAGTTCCAATTATTGCATATAGCCCACTATGTGTTTTCCAGAAGGGGAATTATGAATATCTTTCCAGGCCACACACATTTGATATTTAGCTAATGTTCTCCCTGATTAAAACCATAACTTTTTGAATGGAGAATATGCTGGGGTGAGAGAAGGAACAAGGATTAGAAAAATCTAGAGTGAAAAGTACAATTGATTACATAAATATCTTTGAATACTTTCTAGGAGCCTGGCCTGGTGTTCGTTTCCAGGGTTATGATGTGACCAAGACAGAAAAGGGTCCTGTGCTCTTAATGCTTCCAGTCTAGCCTGGACATGTAACAAAAGAGTTAACAAAGCAAAAAAGCAGGGTGTCAGGAGGGTGTGTAAGGTAGAATATAACCTAATGTATATGGGCAGGAGCTGAGAGGTAGTCTGAGAAGGTCTCCCTGGGAACAGGATGTTTTCCCATAAGGGCCTTTGTGGGGGTTGAGGTAGAGAGTATTCCAGGCAGAGGCGAGAACATGTGTAAAGGCCTAATGGAATGGAGAAGTAGTCAAAGAAGCTGAAGCTTTGCCAAGGAGGGGAGACTAATGGAAGACTGGGCAGGTAGTCAGGGCCCAGACTGTGGGCATCTTACAAGACAAGAGTAGAGTGTGGGACTTTATTACAAAGGCAAAGCCTTCATAGTAGGAGAATGACATAATAATAGGATTTGCATTTGTCAAAGGAACACTTTGGCTGTATTTTCAAGAATAAATGAGAGAGGGGGAGAAAGAGAAAATTGGGGAATGTAAGAAAATGACACAAAGAACTGAATAAGAATCTAGAACGAGTGCATCCTGATCTTCAGCCCAGGTTGGCCATAGGTGATGCAGAGTGGACGGTTGGCACGCATGGGTACTTCTGTGCACACGTGCACATGTTCATGGATCCTCTCTTCTCCCTAAACTCATCCACAGCTTCCAGATAGCCCAGCAATAGGATCCCTCCTTTGGGATTTGAGGATATCTCCAGAACATCCTGGTTAAAGGACAAGAACAGCTTTAGAGTTAAAGCTGGCAAACCGGACACATATATTTGGCTCCCTTTCTCCTGGTAACCTACTAACACAGAAACAAAGAGGATAGAAAACGGGACAACAGCAAAACCTGGGGACAGAAATGCGGTCAGACTGGCAGCGAACCTAGCAGACTTGGTTGACCAAGCCGCATGCTAAGCCTGCAGCGGGGAAACTCCAAAAGTGAAGCAGGAATTAGTGGTACCTGCTATGTCTGAAAGTGAGAGAGAAGGTGGGCCAGACACAGGAGGGCTAGGGGAGAGGGTCTAGAGGTAGGGAGGTGTCCCCTGAGCCCCCTGCCTCCTATGCCAGGAAGTTGCGTGACTCCTTCTTCACTATAGTAAGTGACAGGAGAGATTTATTTTCGAGAAATGGTAAATGGGATTTCTGAGGTGGAGATGCTAGGCAGAGGTGAGGTATGGGAGGATGCTGTACCAACAACAGAAAGACTCAAGGAATATTGATGGCCCGACTGAATATTTGGGCTCCAGCCTTCTTCCCACACTCGGCTCCCAGAACATAGCAGTCAGGCATATACTTGCCAAGTAGGGGCCTGCAGAGTCTTCTCTGGACATCTGACCAGTCCAAGAGGAGAGGCCTAGGTTGAGGGTTCCCTAGCAGTCGGGTCATGTGACCCCCGCCCCCGCCCCCAGGGCTAGGTTGGAGCAGGGCCAGGTTGGAGCAGGTCAGAGGGCTCTGGAAGAGACCCCAAGAAGATGAAATCAATAGTCACTAATGTGTTTGAATGTATTGAGAGGCTTTTACGCAACTGGAGCAGAATTTGGGTTTGATAAGTGATAACTATATTAAAAACCAAGCAAATGAAAAAACAAGTCACTCCAGGTGGGAAAAGTTTTGTGCAGGAAAGAAAAAGTACTCTTGGTATCCCATACGACTTAGCTACCTATAGCATTTACAGTCATGGTGATGTAAACATTGGATATCAATCTAATGGAATCACAACACCACTATATTGGGCAGATGGAATACTAGAAGTGTTTGTGTGGGTGTGAGCCTGTGTGTGTTAGAGGTGGAGTGTATCTATAGAGAGCTGAGTCGCCATCTTCCATGTTGGAAAACCAATAGATAATATCTATAATTGAAAAATCATGTAGCTACAAAAATCTGTTATTTGGAAATTTACAGTTAAATATTAACAGAATCAGAAGAATTGAAAGAGGCTGCCTTTGAGAGCATGAAATGGAGGTGGGGAGCATTGCATGGCTTATTGACTTGCATTTTTCATAAGACTTATAAACCTACTTGACTCTTTCATATATGTGTATGTATAATGTTAATGAAAATGAACATTAAATTTAAAAAGGAAAGAAAAAAGTAGGCATGTTAATATATCCCATTATTAGCTTTTTAATAAAGCTTTCTCCTGGGTACTACCACAATACCAAGTTACATAGCCATTGCTTTACCTGGTATTATGGGTTAAATTGTGTTTCTCAAAGATGTTGAAGACCTAACCCAAAGTACCTCAGAATGTGATTGTATTTGGAGACAGGGTCTTTGTAGAGATAACCAAGTTAAAGCAAGAGTGGGATCTAATCCAATATGACTGACATCTTTATAAAAAGGGGAAATTTGGACACACACAGGGAGACAGACACACACAGGGAGAATGCCATGTGAAGATGAAGGTGAAGATCAAGCAATGTATCTACAAGTCAAGGAGAGCCAAAGACTGACAGCAAACCATCGAAGCTTGACACCTTGATCTTGGACTTCCAGCCTCCAGTACCGTGCAACAACACACTGTTGTCCGAGACTTCCAGTCTGTGGCATGTTGTTATGGTGGCCCTCGGAAACTCATACACATGGTATGCGTTGGCTCACTTACATGCACTCTGTAAAGTAAAGGACCGTGTCTCCGACTCTTCCTCTGAAGGAAGAAGAAAAGGAAGAGAGAAAACAAAAGGAGGAAGGGAAGAAGAGAAGGACCAAAATGTGCCTAGATTGACCTTGACTCCAGAGGGGGGAAAAAACTGCCTTTGTGCAAGAGGGGTTTTACTTCTGTCTTTAATTCTTTTATTATATTTTAAAATTCTTATTTATTTATTTTTTAAGATTCTATTTATTTATTTGACAGAGAGAGAGAGAGAGAGAGCACAAACAGGCAGAGGGGCCGGGAGAGGGAGAGGGAGAAGCAGGCTCCCCGCTGAGCAGGGAGTCTGACTCAGGCTCCATCCCAGGACCTCGGGATCATGACCTGAGCGGAAGGCAGGCAATTAACCGACTGAGCCACCCAGGCAGCCCTTTAATTCTTTCATAACTGGAACATTTGTACGTATTATGGTTGTAGTTGAAAAGTAAGTAGATAAAACATATACATATACCAAAAAAAAAAAAAAAGGAAAACTCTTCTTCAGTTCTTCAAGATCTCTAAGTGTGAGAATAACTAATTGATGATGTTGAAGTTTAATAAATGGCATTGGGTTAATAAAGAATAAAAATATTGTATTTTAATTTGTTCCTTTTCCCTAACAAAGTAGGATAACTGTCTTTGGGCAGGCTGGGCTCTGTCTGACTTCTCCCTGGGAACGCACAGAGTCAGAGAGACACTGACCTGGGGCAGTCCTTCTTGGACTTGCTTGGAACATTTAGGAAATTTTCCAGGATTGACCCTTGACAGATACAGGAAGTAAGGTAATAGCTACCGTTGTCCAGGTTCCAGTATGTGATACATAAACCACACGCAGCCTCTCTGGTTCACAAGGTTAAAAGTTATTAACTGAAATCAATTGAAATAAAAAGAGTCACGTCTGCCATGGTACACAATTCGCTTCTCCAGATGGCTTTGGCCTGCACTACGGGACACACACACACACACACACACACAGGGACACACACTTACTCACTTCGGGGAGAGCAGAGGCAGCTGCAGAAGCCAAAAACCTCCCCAGTCCTAATTAAACTCTCCAAGTTTCCAGGCAACACAGCCAAGGAAAAAAATCATTTCCAAGCCGAAGACCCCCAGCCCCCAGCCCCCAGCCTCCACCCCAGCAAAGGAAACGGGTCATTTGGTTTAATCAGCCCACGTGCACATTCTCTCTCCCCAGGTTGCCAAGAAGGGGCCTGTACCTAGCAGAGGTATTTGTGTAATCAAAGCTTCTGGAACTTTCCCTGCCAAGGCTACCAATGTGAATAGGCTCCTGAGGTAAAAATGTTCCCCCTGCTGGGGACGGCGCCCTTGAAGTCTACATCAAAATCAAGCCAGGGTCACAGCTGTTGCGGCACCCCACCGTGAAAAACTTGCAAGAAATCCTAGCCTGTACTACTGTTTTGCCTCAGGTCTAGAGGAAACAGGCTGCAGTTGCAAGTGAGAAAGAGAGGAACGATGCGTGGGGGTGGGGGTGGGGGTGGGGGGGCGGGGGGGTGGAGAAAGAGAAAATGAGAGAAAGGACAGAGAAGAGAGAGAATCTGCTTTTGAAAAGGCAACACTTCTAACTAGTACTTTGGGGTGGAAGGACAAAGCCACTCCGGAACCTTGCCCCCTTCACCAAGGCAACCTCACCCCAGTCGCGCTCACTCATTCCTCCCGTGTGAGCTGGGGGTCGCAGGTTGGCCAAGAGCCACTAGGTGGCAGCAGATTAACTCTTCCAATGCCAGAATGGGCGCAGCGCCGACCGGAATTGGGTCTGAAAACTTTGCATCTGGTCATTTCCCTCAAAGGAAGGGAAATACAAATGGCTTTTTCTGTACTTACGGATCCTTGGCATGCAGCGTAGATATTGGAGGAAATCCTCTGAAGGGAAGATTGCTTCCTGGTCACCCATTCACATGGTGGCTTGAGGCTGGGTGAAATGCAATTGTGTATGCGCCAGGTTTCATGATTTCAGTGACACTTGGTTCACAACTGGTTCAAGGGACTAAAAGATCCTTTGGGAGAAATTTATGCTCACCTTCAATTCACTTTAACAAATACTAAATACAGTGAGAAAGGAGTGCATTCCATTTCCTCCCGCTGATGGCCAGGGCCCCTGCCCTTGAGGATTGTGGGGACCACAGGTACTAGATGAGGAGTATTCTCATAGTTAACCACCTTGGATGAGTAAAGGAAAGGAGACTCAAATTTGCTATCCACAAAAAGGAAAGACTTAAATAAGTCTTAAGGGAAAATAGTCCCTGAAGATCATTTTACATCGCACTTCTCTGATATGGGAAGCCTTATGTTTTTAGGGTGAGCAAGGCCTAAAATATGGGATCCATCAGAAAGAAACTTAGCCAGCAGGGGCTAAGAATGCTTGCTGTTCAGATGACAAGGAAAACAAATCATTCTCCTGGGTATTCTAGCCTCTGTAAAGCACCCCCTCAATTCTGCCTCTTAAACTTTTGCCACAAATATAAAAATACCGTGGTGTTGATTGGAGGAGTAGGGCGGGAAGGTGACATTGATTTACTTTAGAAAGGGTGGAGAGCGTCACCAGCCACAGGAGAAATCAATTCAGAAATGGGGAAGGGAGCTGGGGGTGGAGGACAAGTGCTCTTGCAGTTGGGTTTAGGAGAGATTGGAGGCTCACCTTCAGGGAGAGGGGGGAAAGAAGGAGGAGGAAGGCACAGTAAATATATGATATATGTGACTAGAGAGGGATGGGGAAAGGCAATTTTAAGATGTTTTGCTGTGCATTTGGGATTCTCTTTGATATGCTTCAAGAGAACTCAGAGAAGATTAATGTTGCCTTATAATGATTCTTATTTCTTGGACTGGAAGGCTGCCGAGGCCACTAGCAAAGCACCATCCAGGTCACCACCTCCTTCCTTTTCCTACCTGTCTAACTGGTAGGACAGTATCCAGGTTGTAATTTCTTTCAGGAAAAGTCATCCCAGGATCTCCAGTAGATTATACAAAATTAAAGTTTTTTTTTTTAAATTTTTTATTGTTATGTCAATCACCATACATTACATCATTAGTTTTGGATGTAGTGTTCCATGATTCATTGTTTGTGCATAACACCCAGTGCTCTACGCAGAACGTGCCCTCTTTAATACCCATCACCAGGCTAACCCATCCCCCCAACCCCTCCCCTCTAGAACCCTGAGTTTGTTTCTCAGAGTCCATCGTCTCTCATGGTTGATCTCCCCCTCCAATGTACCCCCCTTCATTCTTCCCCTCCCGCTATCTTCTTCTTCTTCTTTTTTTTTTAACATATATTGTATTATTTGTTTCAGAAGTACAGGTCTGTGATTTAACAGTCTTGCACAATTCACAGCACTCACCATAGCACATACCCTCCCCAGAGTCTATCACCCAGCCACCCCATCCCTCCCATCCACCACCACTCCAGCGACCCTCAGTTTGTTTCCTGAGATTAAGAATTCCTCATATCAGTGAGGTCATATGATACATGTCTTTCTCTGATTGACTTATTTCACTCAGCATAACACCCTCCAGTTCCATCCACATTGTTGCAAATGGCAAGATCTCATTCCTTTTGATGGCTGCATAATATTCCATTGTGTGTGTGTGTGTGTGTGTGTGTGTGTGTGTGTGTGTGTGTGTGTATACCACATCTTCTTTATCCATTCATCTATCGATGGACATCTTGGCTCTTTCCACAGTTTGGCTATTGTGGACATTGCTGCTATAAACATTGGGGTGCACGTACCCCTTCGGATCCCTACATTTGTATCTTTGGGGTAAATACCCAGTAGTGCAATTGCTGGATCATATGGTAGCTCTATTTTCAACTTTTTGAGGAACCTCCATACTGTTTTCCAGAGTGGTTGCACCAGCTTGCATTCCCACCAACAGTGTAGGAGGGTTCCCCTTTCTCCTCATCCCCGCCAACATCTGTCGTTTCCTGACTTGTTCATTTTAGCCATTCTGACGGGTGTGAGGTGGTATCTCATTGAGGTTTTGATTTGGATTTCCCTGATGCTGAGCAACGTTGAGCACTTTTTCATGTGTCTGTTGGCCATTTGGAAGTCTTCTTTGGAAAAATGTCAGTTCATGTCTTCTGCCCATTTCTTGATTAGATTATTTGTTCTTTGGGTGTTGAGTTTGATAAGTTTTTATAGATTTTGGATACTAGCCCTTTATCTGATATGTCATTTGCAAATATCTTCTCCCATTCTGTCGGTTGTCTTTTGGTTTTGTTGACTGTGTCTTTTGCTGTGCAAAAGCTTTTTATCTTGATGAAATCCCAATAGTTCATTTTTGCCCTTGCTTCCCCTGCCTTTGGCGATGTTTCTAGGAAGAAGTTGCTGTGGCTGAGGTCGAAGAGGTTGCTGCCTGTGTTCTCCTTTAGGATTTTGATGGACTCCTGTCTCACATTTAGGTCTTTCAACCATTTGGAGTCTATTTTTGTATGTGGTGTAAGGAAATGGTCCAGTTTCATTCTTCTGCATGTGGCTGTTCAATTTTCCCAACACCATTTGTTGAAGAGACTGTCTTTTTTCCATTGGACATTCTTTCCTTCAGCATTTAAATTCTACTCTGTGATTTCACCGAAAGGACAGGAAGTATCACAGTAAGACAACTCTCTATCATCAAGTGATTTTTGGATGGTGGTATCATGTTGTTTTCTTGAATCATTACCATATTTTTGCTGGGTACATGGCAGGGCTAATAGGTATTTGATGGAATTGGGGTTTACAGTGGCTTCCCTATCCTAGCTTCTCAATTGGGAGCAAGAACTGTTATGTCTTGGAGAACTTGAAATGAGTTAGATCCCAGGACCCTGATCATGCTACCATCTTTTCCCTCTGCTGGATTCTCCTTACCTCTGCCCATCCCTTTACCACCCAACCATATCTGGTCTGCTTCACAAATTCCTACTTTAAAGTGAAGACTGTTGAAATGTCCTGGCCTTTAAGACACCTGCTCTGACCGTTCACCCATACTCTCTTGGACATAAGTCACCATCTGGTACTGTTGTAATGTTTTCATATCTACCCTCCTAACTAGAGTGAAGACGCAAACTGTCTTTGTATCTTCAATGCTCAGAACGGTGCCTGGCACCCAGGTGCTGCTCAGTAAACCATTGGACAAAGAGCTGTCACATATCTTTTCATCCCATGCTGAGAAAGCCCAGGAAATCTATCATTTTCAAATACTTAACCTAGAACTCAAACTGCAGTTGGTGCTAGGGAATTCAATTACTCTTCTAATAATGTGTACTTCCCATTCTCCCATTGGCAGTCTCAGCACAAAACTCACTCAAATTCACAGAAAGTCGAGGAAAATATCTAACATGACTTGCTGATCATCAGAGCTGTAAGAATATGGTTCTCAAAGCCTTTAGTAATGGCCATTTCAGTGCCTCGACTTCTGCTTTTGACATGAAACCCTTACTCTTTTAAAAACTGTTTACTTTTTTAAATACAAAAGTTACTCCATGCTCATTAAAGAAAATTTGCAAAAGGGAGAAAAGCAGAAAAGCACAAAACAGTTTTCAGAGTCTCACTATGTAAATAGTGAGTCTATAACATTTTGGAGTATGAATTACTCTCTTATTTACGGAATTTAATAAAAACCAGATGACAGCACCCGCTGTCTGCTAAAATCAGAGGCGGCTCCCACGGCGAACACATAGGTGGATTTCGTCGCTGGCTCCTGCAGCACACGTGGCGGGGGGGCTGGGGGGGCGGTGGGGAGTGCCTGCAGGCACGCCCTGGTGAGCAGCGCTAGGTGGGGGGAGAGGAGTTAATGGAAAGGGTGAACTCGCACGTTTGGGTGCTTTGGCTTAAGCCTATGGCGCTTCGTACCTTGCCAACCACTCTTCTGTTCTCTTCAAATCCCCTGGAGTCATGACAAGTCTCAGGCTGCGGTTCCTTCCGGCTCCCATTTGTGCATTACTGGTCAGTTCTTCCAAGCAGCAGTGCCGGTCTCCCGGGCCTCGCCAACAGCTCCATGACCTTCATTGCCGCTGCCTTGACTGAACTTGGCTCGAGCCGCCATCATACTTGATCTTTTGCATCCAGCATGGTGCTCTTCCTTGGACCCTTAGTGGTCACCCCGGCACTGTCCCGTGAGACTGGAGTGGGACAAACAGCTCACCAGAATGGAAAGATCGCGGTAGAAAGAGGACACCTCATTGATGTAAGGAAACTGGTGGAGGCACTTTTCAGCCTGAGGACAGTCGACCATCTGGGTGCCTCATCAGAGAGCTGGCACTCACTCATCTGCGTGGAACGAGCAGCCCCTGGAAGAGCATATACTGACTTCGTGACCCAGGAATGGATTTTTGCATGTGTACATATATTTGTTTTATTTGATGTATGCAGTGTTTCTGAGCCCAGAGTAAGGAATCAGTGTTATCACTACACAAGGTTAACTTGTGCTCTTTGCCCTGTACTGAGTTAGTTGCCAGGGACACAAAGATACACATGACAGTCCAGTAGGGAGACAACCATGCACCTGTATGGAAGGAAGGGAATTTATTTTTATTTTTATTTTATTTTATTTTTTAAAAGATTTTAATTTTTTGACAGAGAGAGACACAGCGAGAGAGGGAACACAAGCAGGGGGAGTGGGAAAGGGAGAAGCAGGCTTCCTGTGGTACAGGGAGCCTGATGCGGGGCTCGATCCCAGGACCCTGGGACCATGACCTACCCGAGCCGAAGGCAGATGCTTAACGACGGAGCCACCCAGGCGCCCCGGAAGGGAATTTAATATTTATTGAATGTTTCTCTGTGCTTGGTATTGTACTAGATTTTTTTTTTTTAATGAACACATTTAATCTCAACAAAATGTGAATTGGATAGTATTTCTTTTCATTTTATGTTAGGAGGAACTGAGGCTCAGGGAGCTGTTTACTTCCCTAACTCAAGCTGCTGGGATTTTGCACAAAAGCTAAAAACCCCCGTCTAGGTCAGGGACATACGGTGGCAGGGAGACGTGGGCTCGAGCGGCCCGCTGAGGCTGGGGGGTATGGCCACCTCGCAGTCTGCTTTGCCTTGCTTTCTGAGTCAGCTGTGACTCGGAGTGACACTGTCACAGAGAAGCTGTTCATGTCAGCTACAGCCCGACTGCCTTGCAAGCAGGTGGGGCTATTCCTCTGCTTCGTAAACCGCTAGTTTTGAAGGAGGCATTTAAATTCTCTCCATCCTTCCAGCTAAGCTTCAGTCTTCCCCTCCTCCTCCCCTGACAGTGCCGAGGAAGGACTGGCTGCCCGACTCTGATGTGTAGATAAAGATGGATTTGTGTGGCTACCAGTGGTTGGTCTCAGGTCTGTGTCTTGACATTTCTGAGCTCTGGTGCCCCATCTATATGATGGCACAATCACTACTTGACAGGGTTATGATTCTGTTTCTTGAGATATAAGAAGTGGTGGCTCACAGAGCACATGGAACCTTTCGATGCTTCATAAACGTTAGCTCGTCTCTTCACTGCTTTCTAAGCGCCACTGTTAGGGACCTATATGGTCAGCACTGGTTCATGTCCTGAAATATTTTCTGTTTTTCCTGTGTGTGTTAATCTTTGTCCCCCAACCCATTTCCCTCTTCCACCAGCTGGCCTTAAGTTCTTTGAGGGAAAATACCATGTTATATATTAACACCTTTTAGGGTGTGTGACCCATAGCAAACATTTTTAAAAAATTGATTGATTGATTGATTCTGTCTCGTTGACACCGTGTTCTGACTGCGAAGTGACATGTGAGCAGTGGAGTATTGGAACCAGCTCATATTGGCTTGTGCAAGTCACATTAAATTCTTGGGAAATTCGCGGGCCAGTTGTTAAACTGTGGATACTTAAAATTTTGCTGTGGTAGGAGTATTTACACCACAGAAATTGGCAAACCCTGTGACTCAGGGCTTTGCTCCCTTTCCACCTCTAAACACACATAGAGAACCAGTTGTGTGCTAGATGTCCTGATAGTCTAATTTCTGGTGCATCATTATTTTAAAGAAACTTCTGATATTTAGCTTGGTTTTTCCAGAACAGAAACCTGCAGAGTATCATGGACCAGCTATACCAATAACAGGGTTTCCAGCCTTAGAAGTGGAAACTTAAAAGATGTCACTTACTTTAACCTCCCTTCCAGTGTAGAAATATCTTCTTTGACATTCCTGATGAATGCCCATTTGGCCTCTACAGAACAACACTCTTAAGGATAAGGAGCTCATTTATTATCTTCCAGGCAGTCTTTCTCATGGAGAGCTCCACAGTTATTCAAAAATTTTCCTTCGTAAGGATCTGTTCCTACCTTTCCTGTAACTTCCGCTAATTGTTCTTGGGCCTGCCTGTTTTCTGTAGCAAAGCAGAATGTCTACACTCACCGAGTGATAGCACTGTGCACACTCTCAGAGCTCCTCTTTGTCGGGCTGTATGGCCTTCGTCCTCCAGCTGTTAAGACATGCTTACCATGTCACTATCCAAGAACTGAACAAAATATTCTAAATTTGGCCAGTTCAGTACATTCAAGTGAGACTCCCACTTCCTGTGATATTTTTCCATTAGCATATGACAACTTTAGTTTGTGTTATCTTAAAAAAAATTAATTCTTTGCATGGGCATCATTTTCAAGCTGGGGCCCCTCAGTGATGTACCTAACACAATTCATTTTATGAGCTCAGCCCTTAACATTTGTGGAAGTTATACGTCATATTCCCATGATTGATGCATTATTTATTTTTTTGAGTACTTATTTTGGTATTCATTGTGTTAAGTTTTTAGTTTTGTGGCTTCCCCCACTGAAGGCCTTACTATAGATAGATTTCAAGACTAAATACAAATATTCAACCAGTTGTAGTTTTACTTAATTACTAATATTCAATAGAACTTTCTAAAATTTGGGTAAAAGGATGCCATGAGAAGTTTTATCCAATAGTTTGCTGAAATCAGGCATGTTTATATAATTCCCTGGATTTGTAAGTCCAGTCACTGAATCAAAAACGGTAGTGAATTTAATGTAGCATGCCTTGTTTTTAGTGAACTCAGCCAGCTTCTTATGATTATCTACTTGTTTCCTAATCTGCTTATAAATGTTGCATTTAATCATTGATTCTAGAATTTTGTCCTGAGAAAAAACTTACCAATCAGTTCTTTCCCTCTTTCTTTCTTTCTTTCTTTCTTTTTTTTTTTTTTTTGAGAGAGAGAGAGCACACATGCACTCAGGGGGGTGGAGGGGAAGAGGGAGAGAGAGAATCTTAAGCAGGCTCCACTTCCAGAGCCCAATGCAGGGCTCGATCTCACAGCCCTGAGGTCATGACCTGGTCAAGGGTCAGATGCTTAACCGACTGAGCCACCCAGATGCCCCTTACCAATCAGTAGTTTCTGATAGTCATCTTTTCCTGCTTATTAAAATTCAGGGTTTCTTCTTAACACTTTTTTTGATACCCATCCTAGTCACTCTGATGTCCCATGGATTCTGTCTTGGGAATCTTGCTAGTCCTACTCATATCCTGTTATATAATTTGTCTGGTTCTTTAGTGCACTGCTGTCTAATAGAAACATGATGCAAGCCATGAAGGTGAGTGACTTATATAATTAAAATTTTTCTAATAGCAACATTAAAAAAGTGAAAAAAACCAGGTAAAATTAATTTTAACTTTTATCTCCAAATTATTATCATTTCTACATATAATCTGTGTAAAATTATTAATGAGATATTTTACATTTTTTATACTGTCTTTAAAATCTAGTGTGTGATTTCCTAACAGTAAATCTTATTATGTACTAGACATGTTTTAAGTGCTCACAAACCACACAGAGCTAACAGTGATCACAATGAATCACACAGGTATAAACATGCTCATTTCAAGGGCTGGACATTATTGTTGTTATTATTATGCATTATTTTATCTTGTACTTCATTCCCATTTTCAAAATATTTCTTCTTTCCTTTTCAGCACGAAGTTCTCGCTCACAGTCAAGAAGGCCAGAGCTAAACAGGGATGGAGTGGCCTCGCTTTCTCTTTGTTAACATTAACGAGGGTACCTTTTACAGTTAAAAACCATAAAGAAAGCTCGTTAAGGGCAACAACATCCCCTAGCCCACAACTCTCTCTAGAACCACAAAATGGGTATGTTACAGAGGCCTGGGAGCTAATTCTCTCCAGATGTTTGCAAAGCGAGCAAGACCAAAAGGTGGAAACTGAAATGACTAAACACTTAATAAGGAGCTGATGGAACCAAGGCCCCAGGGTTGGCTCAGCAATAAGTGAAACACAGAGACCCTGTTTGTTCAGAGGAACTTCAAAGCCCCCTATAAACTCCTAGGAAAGGTGAGAGGCAAAAACGCTACAGAGAATCCGGCATTCCTGCAAAGTCAAACTGGGGACTAACTTGAGATGCTTTTCCTGGTGCTTAAGAAGAAGACCGAGGGGCAGGTCTGGTAAGCAGATGTTTGACTTTTGTTTATGCCCATTCTTACATACAGTATGTGCATGTTGGATAGAAGCATTTCTCTAGCTAACCCAAAGGGGATAAACCAATTAAACATTCAGTTAAAAAAGAATAGAGAAAATGCCTTTTCTGTACTAAGTATTCTCTACACTACAACCATTAAATTACTAATGAGACATAGGCCACCCAAATAAAGTTGGTTATATTTATCTTCATTTCTTTCTCACTTCCCTCCCTTTAATAGGGGGACAAACAACATGGAGTTTTGGCTAAGATTATAATTAAAGAGGAGGAAGAGAGACTAATTCATCAAATGTGGTATCAGTTGAAGGTCTGATATGTTCTCTCTTTGGTCACCAGTTATCCCGCAAGAGAAATGCTTCTGGGATCCAATTCTGTCACTGTTTTTTTGGTTTTGTTTTTGTTTTTTCATTGCTAATCACTGTGACCTGCCAGGTGTAGGCTGTTCACCTTTTCTATCTTTCTTTGGGGTTCAAAGAAAGAATGAAACACTGATAGCTCAAAAAGAAGACAAAGAAAGTGATCAACAGTGACCCCATAGCCTAAGCAAAATAGCCGCCGTGGAGAGGGGTGGAGAATGGCTCTCATGAAATAGTTGCTAAGAGAGAGTAAAACAGTTCTGATAGTGTTAGCAACTGAAGCAAAAATCCCATCTTCTCCTTGGAGAATCAACAAAGTGGGTCCACCAGCTTTTTTTTTTTTTTTTTTTTTTTTTTTTTTAGAACAGAATTACGTAGCATTACATTGAGAATATAATGGTTAGTTAAATTCAGTCTCTTTGGACTGAGGTAGACCTAGGTTGGATTCCCAGCTCAGCTGCTCATCAGGTATGTAAAGTTTTACGTTTTTAACCCTTCTTGGATTTCAGTTTCCTCATCTATAAACAGGGCATGAAAATAGTACCTTTTTTTTTTTAAGGTTTATTTACTATTTTAGAGAGAGAGAGTAGGGGAGAGGGGCAGAGGGAGAGGGAGAATCTCCAGCAGACTACCCACTGAGCATGGAGACCAATGAGGGACTCGATCTCATGACCCTGAGATCATGACCTGAGACGAAATCAAGAGTGGGTTGCTTAATGGACTGCACCACCCAGGTGCCCCAGTACCTTCTTCTTAGGACTGTGGTGAAGACAAATTGAGTATGCATGCAAATACTTACCTTTATAGCCTAGATCCTGGCAAAAGGTGAGATAACTAATGATACCCAAGGCGACGGCCTATTTTTTACCCTCCATCCCAGGCTTTTGTTCAGTTTTCTCCCTGCAGAAAGGTATTCTCTTGGTCTTCACAGCCTTCAGTAGATTCCATGATTTGTAGCCAGACCATTTTCCTTTGTAATCTCCAGAGGATGGGTTCATCAAGTTTTGCTCCTCGGGCTAGCTTTCTTGATACAGAAAAGGGGCAGTCTCAACTTAGCCTTGTACTTGGTGAATTTCTTAACTCTGAGCATTTGCTGGAAGTATGGTGTTCTGAGATGGATCATTGGCTAAGGAGCCACAAGGCACCCTGTACCGATGTTTCCCTCAGTTCCCCTTCTTGGTTCTTTTGTGTAAATGATCAATCAGCATAATAAAGCATCTCATAAAGTCATGGTTTGACAAGAGAAACATCAATGTAAATACTACACAGACAAATACTGTGAGGAGAAACATCTGGATGTCCACTGCTTGTTTCCTGTTGAGAGAGTTTGGGAATTTGGGGATTTTAATAGTTGGACAGGGCTAATTTTGGAAACTACTTCACATTTGTCCAAAAAAAAAAAAGCACACACTTATTGCACTTCACTCATCAGATGAGGGAAGTTGGTGGTCAATTTCCCAGGCCTCTCTGAGAACAAAAGAGATTGGATTGGACGTGGAGCAGACAGTTTTCCTTCTCTTGCCGCTCTTCACTGCTAGGGCACTCCCACTCCTTCGTCATGGTTCAGGTTTCCTTGATTTCTTCCTTTCCTGCTTGCGTTCCGTTTCCTCTGAGTTTCCAGAAATCTCAACTTTGAATTCTGGCTTTGCTGCTGACTGGCTACTTAAACTTAACAAATCTCTCACTCTGTCTATACCTCGGTTTCCTCTTTTGAAAATAAAATTAATACTAATAGTAATAATAATAGTTACATTTTACACTCAAACTTCACAGGATTGTATAGATCAAGTCTCCTCCCTCTCCTTCCCGTTCCCAGAACATTTAATGTTCTTTCTTGCTTCTATTATCTTTCAATACAAGGCTTCCTTCCCTTTCTCTCTCCCTAGAAAACTGTGACTCAGCCTTTTACAGGCAGCCCAGATATTGCTGATACTGTGAGAGATTCCTGGTCTCCCTCTCACAGGTGATAGTGCTGTATCGGGACAGATGGCAGCTACACTTGTGGTGAGCATAGCGTGACGTATAAACTTGTCGAATCACTGTGTTGTACATCCGAAACTAATATCACATTGTGTGTTAACTGTACTCCAATTAAAAAAAAAATTTCAAAGCACTTTTAGTAGCATGGGATATCTTACTACACATCTTTAGTAAGAAACAACGAGTTATAAAATAATGCAATCCAAATCTGGTAAAATATGATATGTGTACATAATTAAATTTATTTAACAGAATGATAAATGGGACTCTTCTTGTCTTGGACTCCAGGCTACAGCAGCAAAGCTGAAAGAACCCTCACATTCTAAAGAGGAGACACTAGGTACATAACTGCAGATGCTATTAAAAGGTAGACCAGATAGTCTTGTAACACCCCACCACCTCAATCAGCCTACATAAGCAAAGACGAGACACTCAGTCAATTTGCTTAGATAGAAACTCCATTTCCTAGGGACAGGGGGTCACAGGTGAACCCAGATAGTTGTGCTATATCCTGTCTGAGCACCCTGAAGCCCAGAGGGTGGAGGAGCAGTCTACGACAGCAGGGCAAGGAGAAGAAGCAGCAGAAGGGCCGTGTGATTCCACTATTCGGCGTGGAAGGGATGCCTCAGCTTTCCACAGGCCAAGAGAGTATTTGGAAGGTAACTGGATTTAAAGCTCCCTGAAGGTCACCCCAGCAGAAAACGATCTAGGATAGCTGCCAAAGCTCGGTGTGGAAGATGACAAGATGTCACTCCCACTAATGTCAGGGAGCTGCACACTGTGTGGTCCTTGGGGTGCAGGCCATTAACCCACACGCCCAGTGCTCCAGAGACCCAGGGTGTGGGAGCCTCCAATCACAGACAGGCCCAATTAGCCAAGGGAGACCTAAGACTGAAGCAGGGGCAGCGGCCGTGAGGAGAAGATGTTTCTCTCTCTTCCTCTTTCCCTCTCTTCCACCCCAATTCTGGAGAGCCAGTGGTGGGAGAAGAACAGACCCAGACACACAGCTCCCAGTCCTCACTAAGAGGGGCTGGCCACGACTCAGGCCAATGGGTCACAAACTGGAGGATGCTGGGGAGAGCAGAAGTTCTTACTGAAAGCGAAATGGAAACTTGGATTTAGGCTCAGTGAAACTTGCCGTTATAATTGAAAGTGACATTTTCCTTGGCCCAAGTAAACGGCTTGAGTTGACGGCTACCGAGCCTGGGTGGCAGACGGGCCTGAAAGCACGCAGGGGGCCTCTGTGCCTCTCCAGCAGTCCCCTACTGAAGACCAGAGCCCCTGGCCTGCCACTGAAGAGTGCTCTGCAGCTCCCATTGCTCAGGCCACTGAATGGGTAAGAACAACACTGAGTGGTCTTCAGCTGTTCTTCCACAGGCTCTAAAACAGAACACAGAAATAAGATGGATAGAAAATTTAACAGTTTCTTAAAAAAGAAAAGGGAGGGCGGCTGCTGGGTGGCTCAGTTGGTTAAGTGTCCGACTCTTTTTTTTTTTTTAGATTTTATTTATTCATCTGAGAGAGAGAGAATGAGAGATAGAGAGCATGAGAGGGAAGAGGGTCAGAGGGAGAAGCAGACTCCCTGCTGAGCAGGGAGCCCGATGTGGGACTCGATCCCGGGACTCCAGGATCATGACCTGAGCCGAAGGCAGTCGCTTAACCAACTGAGCCACCCAGGTGCCCCAAGTGTCCGACTCTTGATTTCAGGTCAGGTCATGATCTCTGGGTCATGGGATCAAGCCCTGCACTGGGCTCTGCGCTCAGCAGGAGGTCTGCTTGGGATTCTCGCTCTCACTCCCCCTCTGCCCTCCCCCACCTCCCCCCACTCTCTCTCTCAAATAAATAAATAAATCTTAAAAAAAAGAGAGAGAGAAAGAAAGAGAAAGAAAGAAAGAAAAAGAAAGGAGAAGAGAGGAAAGGAAAGGAAAGGAAAAAAAGAAAAGAGAAGAAAGATAACGCAGTCTCTAGGTTTAAAACTGTCCCAGGTAAATACTCAGTGGATTCTGTCAGTAGGAGCACCACAACTGTATCTCCTTTTCAGGTTGTTTTCTCTTTTCCTCCTTATTTCTGTGATGGTGTCTGAGTTTAGGCAGAACCTTACATGTCCTCTTCACAGTGGGAGAAGTCTCTAATCCATGTACTGTGTCCTCATTTTGCAGAGGAGAAGATAGAGGTTCAGTAGCCTGTAAGGGTCCACAGCTAGTGAGGGGCAGAACTCCCTCTGTGGTTGGGCAGAGGTTGATGCACATAAAGGCAAGATTGCCAGGTGAGTGGATTAAGCCGTTGACATGTCGGAAGAATGAGGGGCATGCTGGCTGCATTGGGTGGCTGAGGTACTAGATCTTGATACACTTGTCAGGACACTCCCAGACTCCTATAAAACACACCAGCCTGACACAATTGAGTCGCTTCTGTATTTCTGAAAGACGAACATGGTCCAATAAAGGACATAGGATTTCACATGACTCAAAGTATGATTTGCCCTATTTGTTCCATTCACTTATTTCTCAGCACTCCCTCTTCTATCAGGGAAGAAATCCTTCCCAGAAGTCTCCTATCCACGACCACAGTCTTACCCTCATGTCTCATTGGCTACAACTCAGTCCCATGTCCACCTATCCACCCATGACTGGCAGAGAGGACTGGGGTAATCACAGCCCTTGCCCAGGGCTGCCTGACACTGAGCAGCACTGGGGATCTGTTAGCAGGGAGGAAGGGCTTGCAGATTATTGGGAAGGCCACCAACTGTATCCCTCAACAACCATCACTGGCCTTCCTTCTTGTTAACAGAAAATGAAGCGACAGTGGGAGACGGGTGCTGCTGAAGAAGCCGTGGATGGAGCAGTCGACAACAGTTCTGCAAAAATGAGCTGGATCATCGGAGTGCAGTCCCTGATAACAGGCTGAGTGCTCTGACTGGAGCTTCAACAGCGCTGGTTGCTTATGAGAATGATCCTATCTTACCTGCTTGGAGATTTGGATTTTGTTTTTCATGAGAATGCTCAACAGGGAACCCCCCTCCGTGCAATCCCTCTTCCTAGGAACGCACAGAACCAATCCAAGGAAAAACCTTGAGGACAGGAAACTCCAGTTTATCTATAAAACAAACATACTTATAGTTTAAATAATCAGCCATAGGTTATTGGATTCCTTTTCTCTATTTATACACTACTTTTATGAGAAACTGGCAAAGTATATACACACACCCCAATGTTAGGGATTTAGTAAGAAAAGCCGTTTCCAGGGTATATTATAGTTAAAGTCATACTAATTCAGCCCAATCCTTAAACACCTATTTCGCCTCAGTCTGCGCTGTGGGGAAATGATATAATTATAACCCTGAGGCATTGCAGGACATGGGAGAAAGAATGAAGTCTTCTTGTCAAGTTTCTATGTTAATTGCATGTTACTGTTGTCTAATTATTTGTCAGGGAAAGGCAATGAATAATGATGAGAAAAGCATGGGTTTTGCAGCTGGTGGACTTGGAATTAAATCCCAGCTCTGCCACTTAGTAGCTGCCTCAGTTCCCTCATATTTATTAGTAAGAGTTTTGGGGTATCTTCAAGATCAGTTTTAGTGCACAGAAAGATTAATCAGAGGCTTAGTTTGGCTTTATAAATTCTGTTCTTTTCTTAAAGTTACAAAGTGAAAACTTGAGTACTTCCTTAAGCTTTTAAATTTGGCTTCAAATCATATGAATCCATTTTTAAGTCTGGCAAATTTTAACAATCACTTTTGGGGTGGCTGTGACTAATGTTGGTTTAATTTACAAACTGGGTTAATTGAACATCTTCTAATATCTTAGAAGTGCGGTTATACATTTAATGTATTTGCTCCCTTCCTTAAGGATTTCAATTCCCTGACAACAAATAAAACTTCCTTAGTATTAAAAAAACAAAAACAAAAACAAAAAAACCCTGGGGCGCCTGGGTGGCTCAGTCGGTTAAGCGTCTGCCTTCGGCTCAGGTCATGATCTCGGGGTCCTGGGATCGAGCCCCGCATCGGGCTCCCTGCTCAGCAGGGAGTCAGCTTCTCCCTCTCTCTCTGCTGTTCCCCTTGCTTGTGCTCTCTCTCTCTGTCAAAAATAAGTAAAATCTTTAAAAAAAAAAACCCTTATACATCTAACAAATTAAGCTTATAAATATGGGAAACTGTAGTTCTCTTAAATAAACTTAGTGAGACTTCAAATTTAAAAATCACAAATTTAATTAGGTATTCGATTACATAATTTAAGTTAGAGTTCCAAGACTGTCACTCTCCTGGTCAAACTCACATAAGTGTGAGAAATATAAAACACTCGCATAGATTCCTTAGCCTGAAATCTTAATATTAAACCCTTCTGTATTTGTCTATACAAACATCACTGAAAGTCCCCCAGGTCGTTTAACTCCCGCTACCTGCAGTGACTCCTTTCACACCTCACTTAGAAAACCATTGTATCTTCCCATGTAATACATGGGTTGGCTTTCTGAGGTTGCTTCCTATGTTACTAGAGATTTCAGCCAGGATGCCGATTGGACTCTTGTCGTTGATGCTGCTTGGATGTGTTGAACTTTATAGTTGCAGCTCAATTTCAAGTTGAGGCTGTTTAAGTCAATCTTGCCCCTGGAGTCCATTTCTACACATTCCTATGTGTATAAAGGAAACCCGTAATTCCTGCCCCAGGTAGTCTCTTGGTTGAGTTTTGCATTTTCTTGGCAAAACCTTAAGATCTGTGTCTCCCTGCTTCTTCCATGTTCCTAGAGTCCCATAACACTTGTTATTGATATTGAATATATGCATTGGATATTGAAATGATAGCTGATTGAATTTCAAATATCTCTCGTGGTTTCACTCGTGGTCACAATATGTCAGGTCAGTCTATTAGCAATCTATACATTTGGAATTTTAATACCTACCTGGTAGGGTTGTTGTGAAGTAGCATTAATTATTAGGAGGCCCCTACCCCAGTGATGGTCCATTACAAACACTCAGTCAGCCATAGCCACTGCTACTGTTTTTACAACCCATTGATCCTAATGCATTTCCTTAACTCAGCCTGCTCCTTTCCTCACTTCCCTCATTGGCCAGCTCCCGTGCCATCATGACAATAATTACAGTATCATCACACCCTCGCATAAACCCATAACTGTCTTGCCCCTTTCTTTCCTTGTCCTTCTACTGTGGTACAACACCCACCTGTGTAAATCCATCTTTCTACCTGCTCCATGCCCGCTCCCACACAGCTGAATGTGGCCTGAGGAAACCACACTACCATGCTAATTGGTCTCCTTTCAATTCTTGTTCACTCACTTCAATGCTGCCTTGCAATCACCATATAATTTCCTAATCCATTCACTTTCCCTCTCCTCAATGACTATTTCATACCTTCTCATCTCTCCTCAAATTGCCACGCTTAACTCTGAGCCCATGAGCTTGCTTCCAGTGTCACTAAGAAAATATAGGCACTCAGATGATAGTTTCCACACACTCCCATCTCCATATACAGCCACCTCCCTGCATCTATGCCTGTTTCTCTTGGGCGAACCCCTAGCAAAGGCCAACTCCCTATTCGTGCACTAGGTCTTATGTTTTCTTGTCCATTTGAGGACACTGCTCCAGCAGTACCCCCTCTCTCTCCAGCATTATCAAATTTTTCCTTTCTAGTGGATCTTTCCCATTTCCCTACAAACTTGCTATTAATTGTCCCATCTATTTCCCATTCTTCTCTTGACTTCATTTCTTGCCCAGTAAAGCTCCATTTCTTTACTTCCTTTTACAACAGAACTCCTTAAATGAGTTGTCTCCATTTCTTTTCTCCCATTAGCTCTTGAGCGTAGTCCCCTCAGGCTGTTGGCACACCCCTCCAGGGAAACTCTTCTTATCAAGGTTACAAATGACTTCCTCCATCTTCTAAATCCCATGCTCCATTTTAGACCTCATTTTTCTTGACATATCTGCAGAATTTAACATTCTTTCTTCAACACATTTTCCTGTTTCTATTTTGTTTTGTTTTGTTTTTGCTACCCCATTGACAGCTCCTTCTCAGCTTACTTTTGCTCTTCTTTTTTTTCTCCCTGATCTCTTAACATTCAGTTAAGAAGCTCATTTCATAGAGCTCTACACATTTCTCTTTACTTTCTCTACACCTTTCTCTCTACACTTTCTCTTTACACTTTTCCCCTTGGTGCTATCATCGAGTCTCATGAACTCAAATACTATCTATACACCAATGGCTCCCAAATTTATGTCTCCATTATGGACCTGTCTGCCCTATATCCCCACTTGGAAGTCTAACGGGCATCCCAAACTTAACACTGTTCAAGATTAGGGTTCTGTGCTCTCCCAAACAAATTTACCAGCCTTCTCCATTTCAGGAAATAACAGCTCTATTCTTGCATTTACCTAAGGCCAAAACCTTAAAGTCGTACTTGACTCCATTCTTTTTCCACCGGCAAACCCTATCAGCTTTCCATGAAAATAATATATCAAGAATTCAAGCTTTTCTCACTGCCTCCACCGCTACTGCTATGATTCAAGTGACTCTCTTCTCTCACCTGGTTTTAGAGCCACAGCCTCCTTACTGTTCTCCCTGCTCCCATCTTGTCCCCACCTCAGCTTATTCCTGACAACCAAGTAGAATATTTAAAAAAATTGAAGTCAGATAATGTGACTCTTCTTTTAGTGACTGATCATCTAGAGAAAAAGTCAAAGTCCTTACGATGGTACACAAAACCTTACATGATCTGGAAGTCCATTATGTCTCAGATTGCATCTTCTATTACTGTTATCCTCATTCATTGGACTCTAAAATGCTAAGCACACTCCCACTTTGAGGCCTTGGCACTATTACCCGTGTTGGGAGTGCTCCTCCCTCGCTATCCGCACTTCTCACTCCGCCGCTCCCTTCGGGTCTTCAATCAATTGTCCCTGTGTCAAACTGGAAGGGCTAGGTGATCGCCAAGTAACAAGCAACCTCAAGACCTCAGTTGCTTGAAACCAGTCATAATGCATGTCCATGTTGGGGGTGGCTGGGCTCTCTCCATGTTGTCCTCACTCCAGGTTTCAAGCTGACAGAAAGGTCACTATTGAAACATGGCTGTTGGAGGGAAAGAAAGAGCACAAAGAATCATAAACTAGCTCTTGGTGCTCCCACACCCAAACAGCATACCTCACTTCTACTCACATTTCATCAGCAATAGCAAGTCACTAGGCTTCTTTAATTCCAATGTGGCAAGGAAATACGATCCTATCACGTGCCCAGAAGAAGAACCAGAAATACTGATGAACAGTACTATAACATTAATGGTAATCACAGTCATCATCTGAGACCTTCCATGGCCATGCAATAAAAAATTATATGCCTTCCCAACTACTTTCTCCTTCCCCTATTCCCCTTACCTACTTTATCTCTTTAGCATCTCACTATCTACATATACTCCATACATTACTTGTTTATCTTGTTTGTTTTATATCAGTCCTCATTAGAATGTCAACTTCAAGGAAAAAGAGATTTTAAGCCTGTTTTATTCAATGTTGTGTTCCCAGTGTCTAGAATAGTAACTGCTATATAGAAGTGTTAGGTAAAAATCTGTTGAATAAATGAGCAAATGACAAGAAAGATACAAGTAGTGATCCACGTAAAATATACAGTGATTTTCAGTTGCCCAGGCTTGGGATTTGGCTTAAACCAGTGTTGGGTACTATTGATTTACTTGAAATAAATTCGAGTATATAACAACTTCTGCAAGTCTCTATGCCTCAAGGAGAACATCTCCATCCTCAAACATACCAGATACATGGGAACTTATTACCTTTCTTATTTTACACTATTTTTGTCCATGGAGGCGAAGGAGCAACTTGACTTTCAGGGAAATAAAAGGAAAAAATCTTCCTTTTTTCAACAAAGATGTGGCTGAAATCAAGGTTTTTTGTTCAAAAATACTAGAAAGTCCCATATGTGACAAACACACTCTCATTTCTCCTTCCTGATCCATGTGCATTTCATCACATGTGCAGTCCCACCCCCATCCCCACCCCCACCCCACCCCCTGTAAACAAAACTTATGCCAATAATGAAGCTCCCAGGATCTTAATTTGAAAAGCTTCATCAGTTTGAGGTCAGCCTCTCTGCATCATGGTCTTCTTTAATGAATCAAATAATCTATTTCTCAAAATGGCTCTGCCTTCCTCAAAAGCTTCATGTGGAATTCATTTTCACATAGGGATAATTACAGGCAGCACTGAGACTAGACACTGTGGTGAGGGATGTGGATATTCACCAGCTCCTTGAAGGCAAATTACAAAGGAACTTAGTACAGAAGCTAAAAAAAGGTCTTAGTCAGTAGAAAACAAAGTTGTAGGATGTAAATATCGAATCCAAGGCTAGTTTGCTTCCCCACTTAGAGAGATTATTGCTGAGTCAATTATTTCCGCCAAGATTTGTTTTTTTTTTTCTTGCACAGACCACATCCCATTGTGTAAATATTTGAGGGAGCAGTAACTACATTTGCATACGATATGTGAATCATTTGCATAAAATTATACTGTCTTTGGAAAAATTCTAAGTTAAAGTGAAATTAGTTATATTTTCCCTAATTATGCTTTCCCTAGCTTTTGTGCCTCAGTCTTCATGGCTCCCATTGCCTAGAGGAAAAAATGCAGTGTCCTCTGCCTGGTGCATTATAGTCCTACCCCACCTGTCCTACAGTTACCGTCTCTTTTCCTGCTCCCTACAATATTTGATGCAGTAGTCACACAGAAGTGACTATTAGTTGACGGTCCATTAGGTACTTTCTCACTTTCTTCCTCCCTAACAGAACCATGATTTTCTTCCTTCTGGCATTCGTAGACCTTGTGTTTCAGGTGCCCTCACAAAGCCCCAGGGTAGAGGTTTTGATTAGGCTACAGCCAAACTGGTGGATCCCTTTCCTTGGTAAGTGAGTTCTTTTGACAAGGAGCTGGTGAATATCCACATCCCTCACCACAGTGTCTAGCCTCAGTGCTGTCATCCTGGCTGATGAGAAGTAAAAGGAAGGCTGCTAGGAGATTTCTGGCAAAGTTTCCTGCATCTTAAAAGAGGACACACACCGAAGGGCGGAGACCCACCTCTCTTCTGCTTCTAGACAAGGCTGTGCGGGCCGTGATGCCTAGAATAGCTTCAGCATCACAGAACCATGAGAGCAGGTGGCACTCATGAGATGGCAGATGGGAGGAACCTGAGAGCTTGAAGGGGTCATTGTGCCCCTGGCTTAAGACGTCGTAATAATAATTACAATTGTGACTTACATGTCAGGTGCTGTTATGAGCATCTTACACACGTTAATTCACTCAATCACCACAACCACCGTATGAAGTGGGCATTTTAATTATTTTCATTTTATACTTGAGCCACCTGAACCAGAGAGGGGTTAATGTGCCAAGGTCACTCTCCTTATTTGTTTTTCCAGCTTTTTATTATAGAAAAGTTAAAGTATATGCTCAAGTAGAGACTAGCGTAATGAATCCCCACATAGCCATCAATCATCCAGTTTAAACAATTAACAACTTATGGCCAGCCTTGCCTCATTGGTGCCCCCTGTCCACTTTTCCTCTGCCCCACATTATTTTGAAGCAAATCCCAGACCTCATATTATTTCATTCTAGATTACATCATGCATGACAA
Source organism: Eumetopias jubatus (assembly GCF_037043125.1). NCBI lineage: Eukaryota > Metazoa > Chordata > Mammalia > Carnivora > Otariidae > Eumetopias > Eumetopias jubatus. The sequence continues at coordinate 57,075,920 of NW_028274810.1, forward strand.
AAGCTGAAAGCTACTTTTATTTGGGTCTTCTGTTGCAACTAAAACTAGTCTCTAAATATTAATAACTTTCTCCTCATAAAAATTTGAAAATGTAGATAAGCTGAGGGCAAAGTACAAAAACCACCAACAATATGATCGCCTAGCAACAACAACTAAGAATAATTTAGTAGCGCACTTCCTTTCGGTATTTTGTATGAGTTTGTTTTGAATATAAGATTGTATATTTTCTGCTTGTCAGAAATATATCAGTGACCTGAGCACTTTCCATCCTCCTTCCAGCTCCCCTGATCTTTGGGTGCTGGGCTCCCTCTATCCTTTCTTCTAGAAACTTGTAGAAGTGCTCCCTTTGCACTTTCTACACACCCCCACCGTGGTACTTTAGTAACACGTGGCTATTGTCTGTTTACCCGTGTTCCTGACTAGACCAGGGCATACCAAGAGCAGGGGCTGTTTCTGAGTTGTTCTTTTTAGTCTCTGGTGCCCATTATGTGATAAGAACTATCTGACAAAACTCATGATAAGGATGACATTGAACGTGGAGTGGCCTGCATCATGTGGTGTCTCCTTTACAAGGATCCAGTGGAGAAACTTTCCTCTCATGCCAGGGATGGGTAGAACCTTGTCACTCCTGAAAAACAGGTATACTTTCTTTAGTGGAAACAATGACAGTTGTACTATTAGTTCATGTGTCCATTTTTGCTTTGGTCACTCGATTGCTCAGAGCCGAAGTCATGGTTCTAACTTTGGAAAGTGTTTAAAATTTTCAAAACATTAATTCTCTCACTGGTTTTATTTTATTTTGTTTTCCCTTCACCATGAAGTATTTATACATGAAATAATCATATGGTATCATGACAGGACCACTTTTGACATGCCAATTTGAGAGTTTTCGTCTCTTCCTTTTTCTGTGAGAGTAGCTTACAGATTCTGTGTCTTCTTGCTTCAGGGGTGGTAGACTAACGGTTTACTTCCCTTTCTGGATTTGTTTAGAAAAGTCTAAAGTCTTTAGGGAGGATGAGCTAAGTGTCCTACATGGAGAGGAATGGCTTCTGAGGGAAACATGGAAAGAGGAGGATTTCCCCAAGAATGATGAGAAGACTCCCAGAATCTATTTGGATCTGTGGGTTTAGAGAGAACAGAGGGAAGCAGAGCTCACAAAAGTGGCAAGAACCCAGGTGGGTAGGGTGGCAAACCCTCCTCCCCCAGCAGAAGTGGGCTTGGATTAGAAATTAAATTTGATATATAAAAAACAAAGACAATATTTCTTACATACCTAAATTTGCAGACGAGGATTCATATTCACAACACTACTTAATGAATTTGTGAAAATCATCCCAAATCCTTTTTGGAATGAGACAGTGTACAAACAAACAAACAAGCAAACAGAAGAAAACCATCATTATCATGGAAAGAATGTGAGCTCTGGAGGCAGAACTGTCATTATTCTACTTCAGGCCCTTAATTTTGTCCCTTGGATCTGTCCAACTGTCTCCCAACTGTTCCAGCAGTACCCAGCCTTGCCTGCTTCAGGGCACCGTTCACCCAGCTGTATTCTGCAAATGCAAATTGGTTTGGGTCACTTCCTGCTTTAAGTTCCCCGTTAAATCCCATTTGCCCTCAGGATGAAGTTCAAGTCTACAAGGGCCTTCGTCATTTTGCTTCCTGTCTGCCTCTGTAAGCCTCATCTTCTAAAAACATCTCCCATTCCAACTGAAACTTGACTGTCAAGCAATAGTGGGCTACTTGCTATTCTGCTGCTTCTCTTCTGGTTTTCGCATGTGCTCTTCTCCTTGCTCACGTTCCGCTGACTCACTCCTCCTCTTTCAGGACTCTGCCCAGGCATTAGGGTCATCCAAGCAAACTTCTCCAGCTCTTTCCTTTCCATGTTGTTTGTGTGTGGTGTCTCTTCACTGTGTCCTCAGAGCATCCTAAGGTTACTCCTACGTCACTTATCACAGTGATTCCAACTGCATGTGTCACTGTAAAAAAGAACATGGACACTTGTTTGTAACTGGCATTCTAGTATCTACAGAGGTACTCGATGCACAGTAAGATGGGAGCAGGAAGACATTACAGGGAGGGACATTGGGAGTCTAGAGAAAATCAGGAAGAAGTCTAGTACTGAGGCCCACACTCAATAATGGGGCCTGCAGGCAAAATGGTTTGGAGTACAATATGAGGACATACCCCAACATGCCTGGGCAGAGATTGCTAAACTCTGCCCCAATACCCATTGTCTGTTTATCTTGAGTAATAAAAACTTCTCCAGACTTTCAGGTGGTCACATGGCCACCCAGCGAAAGATTCCATCTTCCCAGCCTCCCTTGCAACTAGCTATGGTCATGTGACTAATTTCAGGCCAATAGGATGAAAGTGGAATGATGTCTTTTAAAGAAAAATTATCATTTTAAAGAAACACTGCTTGTGCTGACTTCCTCTTTCCCCTTCCCACAGGCTGAGATGCAGATGCAGGTAAGAAGACCTGCATTCCTGAATGATCCTGTGGGGGTGGAACTTCCCACCCAGACTAGAGAGCTCTCCTGGCTCATTTCTGTCTGTCAGAATGAAACAAATTTCTGCTATGTTTGGGTTAGGGTGACATATAAGGCTGAAGCTCTTTTCCAGGTATTCCATCCAGAAAAATGTTGTGGGGTTTACCAATGGGAGTGGGAACTCAGGGTGAGGTGGGGGATTATAAGGAGTCATGCCAGAGTGCATGTCCCACAGGACACCTGTATTGTGAGGATCTCAGTAGGGACTCCCTGTGAGCTCCTGAGAGACTCAGTATTTGGACTTCGGCTGTTCATGGGCGTTGACTGCCAAGGAAGGAGGGGCCAGACAACATTTAAATAGAAGAATTTTGCTTCCCCCTTCCCCACCCTTCTTTAAGGTCCCAAAACACTGGAGAAGAAAGAGGAGGAAGGAAGAGACGTGAAAGAGAGAAAGCACACTCCCTTCCACAGTAGACAATAAGTCTCTTGAGTTAGGAGGGAGATAATTAAGTTGGATATGAGTTTGAAGCTTTAAGCTGGATCAATTGTATTATTTTGTATTTTTTAATATCTGAAAATGGTGAAAAGTTTTACCTAAAATGTCATTTAGAGAAAGGAGAATGAGAGTCAACAGAGCTTTTTTTAGGGACAACCACTGGAAGAAATAATATTTTTCATGTTTGATTCTACCGAATTTAGACCATTCAATAAACTGGCTACAAACTGAAACAAAAAAATCAAAATGAAAATAGCTAGAATGATAACTCTAACCTCCTTTCACCCTGCTTTGGCAGTGGCCCTCTTCCTTATGAAAAGGGCAGGGGAAGGAGAGAGAGGTGAATGCCAGAGATCTAGCTTTAGGAAACCCAGTGGCATGAGAGGCCAAGGGCATTCCCAGCATTATCCCATTACCAGTGAGAACTCTCAGCCAAACACCGCAGGCACTCTTGGCCTTTTTCTGTTCCTTTATTCACTCCCTCCCAGGACAGTTGGAAAAACTTAACTGGTAATTTGGGGAAGAATAAATGGAAAGTCAGCCGGACTCCTCCCTTATTCTGAGAGTAAGTTGTCCGAAGGGCTATGCATCCTATTCTGCCTCCCTAGGCCACAAGGGGCACAGGAAACCGATCCTACCTGTTCCCTAGGACTGGGTGGCAAAGGAAGTGATTAGCATTATTGGGCTCCCCCCCAACCCAACCCAGAGGACAGCAATGTGGTTGAGTAGAAACACAGCATATTAGACAAGAGAAACAACAGTCAGAGGATCGGGAAGGGAGAAGTGACTACAGAGTGGTTCCAACTATAGGCGCGACATTCCAACCTCACCTTGGAATGCCCAGAGAGATGCAAAAAAAGAAGGTCTGAATAAGTCATCTGGCAGGTGAGGACTGGTAATAGAGCAGATTTAGGGGCAAACTCTTGAAGTGACTTAACCTTGGCCCCATCGGCTAGGGCAATGAAGGGAAGATTTGGGCTGCAATAATCACCAGCTACTTGATAGGTAAATAATACCAATAGGTAAATGATACTCTTGCAGGTGTTTTATGGAACTTAGGGGAGAAGCAATCTAACATCTAATAAGTTTAGAGTCTAATACAATTTATTGAAATGTCAATGTTTCTTCCTGCCATGGAAGGAAAAAAAACCCACATTTTCCTCAGAGTGTTCCACTCAAATTCTCTCCAGTTTTACCCCTCCTTGTTTTTATTGATTCTGCAGCTTGGTGGAGAAGGTATGAGATTAGATTAGTTTAACAGAACTAACCAGTGAGATCCAACTGAACCACTTAAATCCCCTTGAAGGGCTAAAGAGTCTCAGGAGGCAGAGTTTTGAAGATGTTCATTTCAAATCCTTTTTTAAAAAGTAGAGGTGTAGCTACGCTTCACCATCCCAGACTGCTTTTGTCCACCCCACCCCCCATAGGAAAAAATTCTGAATTCAGCACAATTCTTGTCCTAAGTAAGTGTTTAATAATGATATTCATACAAGTCCTTGTTACAACAGAGCTAACAAGGGCCAGATTGGTTGTGGTTGAGTTATATTTGCCATTTTGTGGGCTATGTCTTTGTAAATCAGCCAGATCATTGCCTTAATTAGGGTTGTTTGGGGGTTTGAGGATGGTGCAACAAGGTCACTCCTTTCATTCCCACGGTTCTTCATCAGTCATTTTGTATGCCAAAGCACAACAGGCACGAAATGGCCTGATCGCATATTTGCTTTAGGAAAAACAGCAGGCTTCCAAAGTATGCAATACTGTAGATGACTCAAGGTGTCCCTCACTGCATGTGGGGCAAAAAATGTATGCTGCCCGAATTGTGATAGAAATCTCCAAACCACATACACATCCATTGTTAGAGGTTCCAGAAACATCGAACTAGTGTCTTGGTTTTCTATACCAGTGCTCTGTACCCTCTTGTCACCTCTCTGGCAACCCTTTTGGATTGAGGTTTTATTGGGATTTTGTCCTTGGACACTCTCCTTGGGATGTTGCTGGGCTTTACACCCTATAAGTGTGCATAGTTCCATTCTCCCCATGGTCCCAAACAGTGAGGGTAAGCCCAGGTGTTACTTCTTGGAATGGGACCCGCATGAGGGGAACTCCTCCCCTCCAAGTAGTGTGCTTCCTTTTGACAAGGGAGAGGGAGCTTGTCTCTGAGGTCCTTTGGGCTGTGACGGCATCAACCATCTGTTTGAAGTTTGTAATCAACCAGGATTGGGTGGTGGGAATGGAACAAGTTAGGAGAGGCCAAAGCAAAAACAGGACCACTGCAAAGCCCACACCTTCTTTGGAATGTCTCTAAGGGTAGTGAGCTGTCAGTGCCAAGCCACCAGGAGCAAAGCATAGAGGAAGCTAGTGTAACAATGGTCTCTGCAGTTGCAAGGTTCTGTCCATACAAACATGGTGGTCAGCTCAGGGAGAAACCCCGGTGTTCTCTCTGGGGCAAGGTGGTCCCAGGAGGGGATGGACAGGGGTGAGGATTGGCAGGTGGACATGGACAGAGATAGGGATGCCTTACTTCAGCTGAAAAACAATTCTAATATGAATGGCTATTTTTACTTTTTAGAAGTAAAAGAAGCAAAAAGAAAGAAAGTTGGGGGTGGAAGACTGCTAGAGGTGGACACACTGAAATCAGCCCAAGTGATATCTTGCATCAAGACAGCAAGGAAGTTAAGAAAAACTGGAGTTCATTTGTTCAACAAATATTTTTGAGCCCCTGTTGTATACCAGGCTCTGTTCTAGGCACCAAGGATACATCAGTGAATAAATCAGAGAAAAATCTCTGTCCTCATAAAACTTACATTCTAGCAAGTTCAAGGTTGTTACGGAAAATCTATGGGTACATCTAGAATGTTGGCATATCCCTGATGGATTTTCGTAGTTGTTGCGGGCTTCATTACTTCCCAGCTCATCCAGCACATTACTAGTGATGATAATCATGAAGGGCTAATGTACACTTTTTGTACATTAGCTTTTTTAATCCTCACCGAAACCCTAATGTTACTTTTTTCCCCTTGAACCAGTTGGTCTCTGTGGCCAAGTTGCATAGTGTGCTCTGACTGGTCAGGCCTCTGAGACTGCCCGCCCTCCTCCTCCCCCTACCTCAGCCACCTCCTTTGGGCTGAGACAAATGTCATTGGTCCCATCAGAGCCACGTGGATTGAGCAGGATAACTGGAATGGGGTGAGGGCTGGCTCACCAAAGGAAGTGATGCTGGGCAGACAAGCATATATCTATTAATCACATAATAAGCCATTCTAGAAAGGCAATGGCTTCATCATTCAAAGTCCAATACTCAGGAATGATGCAGGACAAAGCAGAGTAGGACTAAATGTCCCATTTTATAAATGAGAACACCAAGGCACAGAGAAGGGATGTAATTTGCTCAGGTTCATAAACCTAAAAAACATTGAAGACAGGATTTTGGTTTGACTGCAGAGCCCATGCTTTATTACTGCATCATTCTGATAAAATCATAAAAGGCAATTTTAGTTACTATAGTTCATGGATTCTAAGAAGTCTATCTTTCCCATTTTAATATCTCTGCAGTTGAGATGTGCCATATAATAGATATGAATGTGGAACTTAAGAAACAAAATGAACAAAGAAAAAAAAGAGAGACAAAAAAAAAATCCCTGTTTCTTAAACACAGAGAACAAACTGGCGGTTTCCCATGGGGAAGTGGGGAGGAGGAGGGGTGAAACAGATAAAGGGGAGCAAGAGTACACTTCTCTTGATGAGCACTGAGTAATGCACAGAATTGTTGAATCATTGTATGGTACACCTAAAACTAATGCAACACCATATGCTAATTAGACTTAAATAAAAATAAGGAAAAAATAGATATGGTAAGAATATGTAGGATCAGTTTCATTGGTAGCATTTTTTTTTCTTCCTCAGTGGTATATAAAATAATGGTGTGTCTTGCAAAAGAAGTCACATTAGGGTTGATGAAGCACTATATTCTTTCAACGAATATTGCTAATGCTCCTACTCTGTGCCAGGCAGCCATGCTGGGCTCATTGTGCAGTGCGGTGCACAGTGATACAGAGAATTAATAATTACCCATGATGCCAAGTGGTGTGTGAAGTGAAAAAGTCATGCACGGGAGGGTGTGGGACTACAAGCGAGGGGCACTAGCTGGAAGGAGGGGGTCAGGGGAGGCTTCCCAGGGGATGGGATATAGGTGGTAGAGAAAGGAGAGGAGTCCAGTGGGGATAGAAGTGGCCCCCTCTTGATGGAGGATAAAATATGAGACAGGGAGGGGTTCGGGATGAAGCTCGAGGTGTGCAAGCACCATTTGATGTGATGATGCCTGATTTGGCTGGACTACGAATGTCATGCTGTATACACAACAAGCAATAAGGATCCACTTAAGGGACTGTGAGGAGGCCATGGCCAGATTGCATTTTGGAAAGTTCCCTCTGGCAGCTGGGTGCCTGATGGCTTAACTGGAGGCTGGCTCAGGGGCTTGGTAGTCACGCAGAAGGGCAACGTCAAGCAAGGGCTTGTGCCCCGGAAGTCAGTGTCAGCATGCAGAAGAGGAGACAGGTCTGAGAATCTTTTAGAGAGAAAATTGAAAAGGCTTGTGATTGGATTTGGGGGTGAGGGGGAGGGAGAGGAGTCAGGGATGATTTCCAGTTTCTGGGCATGGAGCCCAATCTCACCATCCTGAGATCATGACCTGAACTAAAATCAAGAATCTGGAGGCTTAACCTACTGAGCCACCCAGGTGCCCCTAGTTACAGTCCTTTTTATATGCTAGGCACTGTTCTCAGATGTTTACAGGTATTAACTCTCATTTACTTCTCAAAATAATATACATGCTATTTACTATTGCTGCCCCATTGTAAAGATTAGAAAACTGAGGCACAGAAAGGCTAACTCACTTACCTAAGTTTCCAGAGCTAGGAAGTGATGGAGCTAGGATTTAAAACTAAGTAGTCTGTCTTCAGGATTTGTTCTCTGTCTTTGGTACAGTTGTTTTGTCTTGTTTTGTTTTTGTTCTTTAAATAAAATTTTCCTTCTTTTAACCATTGGTAAAAAACAAGGTTTCAGCACACAGAAATTTTGTTTTGAAATTTTATCCTTTTATTTGGCAAAACACATTCATATGGCAAGACTAAATCTCAGCCCAAACACCACCATTTTTGTGACACTTTCCCTGCCCCAGGGCTTTTCTCCCAGAGTTAAGCATACCTTCCTTTGGGTTCCCCGGAGATCCTTAGGATGCTATTATGAAAATATTTCCCTCTTTGTGTTGAATTTCCTTTTTTCTTTTTTCACTGTTCCTGAGGGCAGAGATGTTGTATCGGACCTTCCCGTATCCTCAAATAGCTAACAACAGGCATGGAATACAGTTAAGTTCGCCAGGAAAAGGAAGGAAGGAAGGAAGGAAGGAAGGAAGGAAGGAAGGAAGGAGGGAGGGAGGGAGGGAGGGAGGGAGGGAGGGAGGAAGGAAGGAAGGAAGGAAGGAAGGAAGGAAGGAAAAAAATTACTCCTTATTTTACCTAACATTTGACACATCAGGTGTTACTGTAGACAACACCCGTCCTGCTCTCTCTGAGCTTCCAGAGCCTTGCAAGGACAATCATATGAGGTCCATCTGCCCACTGTGGACAGACCTTCTATTAGGATGTGTGGGCCCCAGGTCCTTCAGCCATGACCCCCTCCCCGTAGCAACAGCGGGCGGGGCCTAGTGTCCCAGGGCCTCCAAATCACACCAGCCACCGGGGAGAAAAGCAGAGGGGCAGTCTCCCGCCATGCGTGCAGAGGAACAGCCCACGCGCTTCCCCCGGAGCTGGAGCACAACATGGATGCCAGGTTCCGGCTTCCTGTGCCCGTGCCAATACCGTAAATCCCCTGGGAATTCCTTTCCTCTTCAATATCTTAATTTCTTCTTTTTATGTAATGGGACCTAGGAATGCTCAGCACATCCCCTTCCTCGCTGTTTTCTGAAGACCTATTTATATGAGTTCTTGCTATGTACTTCTTGAGGAACACCATCACCGTTTGGAAACGTTGCAGCATCTGGTTGGTGTTTTGTGTGAGGGGTGGGGTATCCATTTCTCCATCACGTGGCGGAAGTGCAGCAGCTGTAATATCTCATGACAGGGCTTCACTTTATTCAATAAAAAAAAAAAATAGCATTGCTCTCCTTAACAAAATTATCCTCAACCCTCCACCCATCCCCCAAAACCTGACCTGTGGTTTCAATGCCTCTTGTCGTAATAGCTTTAGATGGTTTGCATGGGGTATTAGTTAGCTCCAGAATCTGCTTTCAATTCGGTTGTTTCAGATTGTATTTTCCCTGGGAGCCATTAGTCACCAAATGTTGACAAGCATTTGTAACGATGCCATCTCCCCTTTGTTTATATGCAAGTGCGGCAACCGAAATGATTTATTTATGCTTTAATTAAAATTTGTGGATAGACCAGTGATTTTTAGCAGTGGCTTTTCTAATTTGTGGGCTCCAGGAAGAAAAAAAAATCAATAACCTGATACCATTTATGTTTTTATAGGTACCCCAGGCATTTCTAATGCAGACCTGCCACTCACCTGCAGTCTTACTCTGAGCAGAGTGATCCTCGCCACATAAATCTTCCCCAGAGGCCGAGAGCGCCTATATTTCAGAGTCACTTCCCTTCTGTGTCAGCTGTAAGTGAGATGTTACATGCTTTCCATCTCATGATTTTCATGGCAAGGCACAAGGCTAAAATTAATATTGAAAATAAATTGATGGACTGTAAGTTTTATAATACCTGACCCGATCCGTAACGACTGCTTAGAATTTTAATAATTTAAGCCCATTGAGTTTGGTTCCTGCATATTCCCTCTGCACACCGAAAGTGTACCCCATAGGGTCTTTGAAAAGAACATGCCCCAAATGCCGAGCTTTTAGGGGAACCTAATATATTCGGCATTGCAGGTGCATAAATCTCCATGAAATTGCACCAAGTTAACATATTTACTGGTGCACACAATTTAGTGAGTACTTTGTAAAAGTCTAAATAAAGATAGATAAGACAGGTAGATATGGAGAAATAATGAGTAAATGTTCCCATATATATTAACAGGGTGAGTTCATTGCCTTTGCAAGGCTATCAGCCTAACTGGAAAAGAATTAATTAATTTTCAAGGTGTTCGGGATGGTTTTAATTGCTGTTTTTCAAAGTCTGGGGAAAATGAACTGTTTTTGCATTTTCTGCCAAACTCAGATGATCATCTCTCCAGTAGTCAGGGTTGGGGGGCGTGGAGAGAGTGATGACAAGGAGGGTGGGAAGAGAGACGCTTGGCTTCATGCACCCTTTGGGCCTTTGGAGATAAAGGCCCGAGGAACAAGGAGAAGCTCGTTCATTCACTCAGAAAGTCTTCCTACGAAGGAGCCCTTTTGAGTTTCTGCAGCTTCTCTTCTTTCAGAATACATATTTTCGGAAGGTCCCTGCAAGCATCCTCACTCACTTGTCTGACTTTTCCCTTTTCTCTCATTCCTCCCCCTTCCCTTAATGTTCACAGTTCAGCTCTGGGAACATTCAAGTCAGGTTTTCAGTGCAGCATGTTGGGAACATCTGGCCATGCTACCAAAGAGACCCCCACCCCTGCCTACCCTAGAAGGACAGAGTCTGTGTCCTTTCCTCAGGGCAGATACTCTAGTTTGTGGAGATAATAGCTCATTTCTTGGGAACTATCTAACTCAGATATGGCTCTCTATCTAATTCGGTGAAACCTTTCACAGAAGTTCATTTTCCAAATCAAGGAAGTGTGAAACTGCTGCGGTGGTCGAAATGGTGGTTTTAAAATAGACGCCGAAGGAGCAGGGCTCCAATCTGGCACGGTCCACGGGCATCTCTCCTGAACTCCTGGGACTGCTTGGAGCAGAGGTGGGGAAATCATGGAACCGATGCTCCTTCAGTATTGGTCATATGGTTAATTTAAGCGAGCAAGGACTGAAAAAGCCGACCGAAGAAATCTCCATGTGGCATCCCTCCTTCCTCAGCTGGTCTCCCCTCCTCCACTCTCGGGACCGCCATTCTTGCCTTGTAGTTCAGATATATGGGATGTCTTTCCGCGCCTGCACTACAGGTAGTTCTCTCTTACCTCCAGGCCTTTGAACATAGTCTTTATTCTGCTTGGAAAACACTGTATCCCCTACCCACCTCATCATCAACCAGCTTACTCCACTAACCCTTTAACTTAGAGCCCTCAACCCATGTGAAGCCTTCCTGGTCTCAAAGAACCAGGCGGGGCACATCCTCCTATAATACTGATATTTCACTTTCAGCACATGATGCTGTGGACTACTAATCTTACTTAGTTTCTCTCTGGTCCATGAGCCTGGATGCCAAATTTCCAAATGAACTATAAGCAAAACCAGAGTTGGATTTATTCCACTAAAAATGTTGATAAAATTCCTATACCCATTTGTGATAATGATGAACAAAATCTCAGCAAATTAGAAATAAGAACATCCTGGGGACACCTGGGTGGCTCAGTCCGTTAAGCGTCTGCCTTTGGCTCAGGTCCTGATCCCAGCGTCCCGGGATCAGGCCCCGCATTGGAGTCCCTCCTCAGTGGGGAGCCTGCTTCTCCCACTCCACTTCCCCTGCTTGTGTTCCCTCTCTCACTGTGTCTCTCTCTGTCAAAGAAATTAATAGAATCTTAAAAAAAAAAAAAGAGTGTGGAGAAATTGGAAGGCTCACAGGTTGCTGGCGGGAATGCAAAATAAGCTAGCCCCTTTGGAAAATAGTTTAGCAGTTCTTGCAATTCTACTCTTAGGTATCTACCAAGGTAACCGAAGGCCTATGTTCACACAGAGACTTGCATAGAAATAGTCCTAGGACCATTATTCATAAAGCCCCAGATTAAAACCACCCAAATGTTCATCAACTGATGAATGAATAAAATGTGGTATATCCTTACAAGGGAATATTATTTGACCATAAAAGGGAATGAAATAATGGTTCATTCTACAGTATGAAGGCACATTGAAAACATTATGCTAAGTAGAAGAAGCCAGACATATAAGCCCACATGTTGTATGATTCTTTTTATATGAAGAAATATCTAGGATTGGCAAACCCATTCAGACAGGAGGCAAATTAATTGTTGCTAGAAGTTGGGCAGAGAGGGAGGAGGGAACTGAATATGAATATGTGTTTGTTTTTTTTGAGGAGATAAAACTGTTCTAAATTTAGGTAGAGGTGATGGTTGCTCAATTCTATGAATATATGAAAAACCCCTGAATTGTACACTTTAAAAGGGTGAATTTCATATGTGAATTATATCTCAATCAATCTTTTATTTTAAACATCTCCCACTATGGCTATACGTTTGTCTAATTCCCTTTTTTTGGTCAAATTTTCCTTTATTATTTATATATATATATATATATATATATATATATATATATATATATATATAAAGTATGTTATTAGGAACAAAAAAATTGAATTTTTATGTCTTCCTGGCAGAATGATACTTTTATTATTAGGAAATATCACTCTTCATCTCCAACAATACTTCTTGCCTTAAAATCTATTTTGTCTGATGGTCGTCTATCTACATCCTATTTATTTTTATTACGTTTGCATTGCTTTCTTTTTCTACACTTTTATTTTCAATCCTATATGCTTGTATTTACATTATATCTCTTGTAAGCAGCATATAGTATTTTCTTTATTTTACCCAGTCTTTAATTTGAATTTAGTTTGATTTATCCAGTCTTTGTATTTTCATTAGAATATTTAGTCCATTTAAATGTAATGGAATTACTCATTTATTTGGGTTGAAATCTATTATTGTGCAATTCTTTTGAATTTGTTCTACCTTTTCTATGTTACTTTTTGTCTCCTTTCTTTTCTTCTTTTGGGTTAAAACTTTTTATTTCATTTCCCCCTCTATTATCTCATTTGTTATACATTCTTTTATTATTACTTTAATGTTTATCTCAGAGGTTACAATATGCATACTATATTTTGATATAAATATAAATCTACATTTTATAAATAATATAAAATTTGACCTAACTGTAATGATACGATATAATATATATCATTACATATAATACAAAAAAATGCAAGAACCTTAGAACACCCTTACACCATTTAATACCCTCGCAACTTTTGTGCTTTGTTGTCACGTATTTTATTTCTCTATATGTTTTATACCTCACAAGACAGTATTGTTATTATTTATACAGTCAACATTAATATAAGATTTTCTAAAATTTATCTTTTTGTTCTTCTTTCCTTCCCATATCTCTACACTTGGGAGTGGGAACATTTTCATTCTGCCCGAAGAACATCTTTAGCATTGTCTTTAGTGTGCATCTGTTGTCTCAGAATGTCCTTATTTTGCCTTTGTTTTTGCAATACATGTTTGATTCTAGGTTCCCAGTTATAATTTCTATTGTAATATATTTTATTTAAAAAATCTGTATGTGACTCATTACATTGATTTCACAAACCATTACATTGAAGTGGCTTGAAGTCCACCACAAACCATTGCAAATCCACAGATTGAAAAATGCTGCTACAGAATGTTCCCTGTGATCATCCAGCAATCACAAGCCATCCTCAGAAGTCAGTGGTTCCCATAGTGAAGAACATCCAAGAAGCTTGCTGAAACACTAACCGTTCATACAGAGAAGGCCTTTGGAAGAGTCATTCAGTCCTCAGCTTCCCAGACTCTGCAGCTTGGGCCTGAGCCAGGCTTGATGAGTTACAGGACAGTTTCTGTCCAATAAAGGGACCAGAAATCAGACTGTGAATGTTGCCACTCCTTGCCTAGGACTGAAAAGATGCATACTTAAGAAACAATAATTTGTAGACTCATTGGCCAACCTTAGCTCTCAGAACTTGAATAGAACCATCTGGAGGCTGGCTGAGGCAACTATAAAATTCTAAAAATTCACTAATACTTTAAGTATTTATTGAGTGTCTTCTCTATGCCAGGCACTCAACATAAGAAGATAAGGTATTGACCTCCATAACTGACAAAACTCCCATTAAAGTTGTGACTTAAACAGGCCTTACCCTTCCTTAAGCACTGGTGGGTAAACACCACCAACTTCACCTCCATACCTCTCCTGTTCTTCCATTGTTCACCAATAACCCAAGCCACCTTCTGCATGACCCCATATGTTTTAGTTACTCTAATACTCTCAGTCAGGTCTTAGTCAAGGTTTGAAGTATTGGGGGCCATTTTACCATTCATCCTATATTCTTCCTTTCCATATTAATTGTGTGTCTGGTACTGTTCTAGGTTCTGGAGATTCTACCATTGTAGAACTCCGTGGAGTAAGGATGACAAATAAATAAACAGACAAATGGATCTCTAATCTTATGTCATGTAGAGGTAAGACTATGAATAAAGGTAACAGGAAAGAGAAACTGAGTGATGGGAATATCTAAGAGAGTGTGCTCAATGAAGTTCTCTCTTAGCAGGTAAGATCTGAGCAAAATTCCAATGAAGTGAGAAAACGAGTCATGAAAAAACTTGATGGACAAGTACTTCCAGACAGAGGAACAGCTAGTACAAAAAACCCACGGTTGGAGCTTGCCTGGCCTATCCAGAGAATAACAAAGAGGCCAGTGTGGCTGAAGCAAAGTGAGCAGGAGGGGAACTGCTAGGAAATTAGGTCAGGCAGGTGGTCAGGAGTCTGAGCATAGTGCCAGGTGTCAATTCCTTGTCTTTAAGGTGATTTGAGTAGATGGATTATTAATTTAATGATTGTGAGTAAATGTTTATTTTCTTTTTATATAACCAACATAATTTTGTTTTTAAGGGTTTCTTACTCATTACTTTATAAGCCTGAACATAAGCAAATTTAATTCAAACTATAGCCCTAGAAATAACATCGGTGTTAAGGTCAAATTGGCTTAATTTTTAGACCCATCTGTGAAATGAGGATATGTAGCTCTGTCCCACCTGGTTGCTCTGAGGATTAAAGGACGTAATGCATAAGGCAAAAGCATTCAGCATGGTGCCTAGCACACAGAAGGCACCCAAAGGTTAGTTTTGTGTCATTAGAGCACAAGCTAGGGGAGATGTGGGAGCTGAGGCCTCCGGGGATTAGCTCACACACGGCACCAGCTATCATGCTGAATAGATCAGATCTTATCCTGATGAGGAGACCCCTTTGAGGGAGAATGGGATTACTCAAGAGGGGAGGGATTTGGGAGGGTGGCAGCAGTAGTGGGAAGGTTATGGGAGGGACAGGAGAGAGCAGGCCCAGCAAGAAGGCCACTGCAGGATGGTAGGGGAGAAAGGGGGAAGAGGTGGGGTGGAGTTGTCGGGGAATGGGTTGAAGAGATGCTTGCAGTTCCCAAAGTTATTCATGCATTGGTGCCACTGAGAGAGCTTCTTCCTCCATCAAGATTGCTCTTCTCCTTCTGCCCTGTTCTCCCTTCCTCCTTTTCCTCATCTTGAGACTCTTCAGCTCAGGACACGCAGCTGGCTCTAGATGCCCTTCCCTCCCTTCATAGCGCCTTGACTCTCCTGGAAAGAGGCTTTTCTCTTTTCTCTCCCCACCTCCCTTCCTGGGAGGACGGCATGGATTCTGACCCCCCTCTCCTTACCCTTAGCACCTTTAGGGATGCTCAGTCAACTTTTGTGGTTCGCATGCACTCTGGCATTGTGATTTCAAAACTGATGTTAGTTAACCCCCCAGGGGATTCTTCTGTTTTTCACTAAGAGCTATTCATTCCTTGTAATTACAAGGTCCCAGGTTTTAAGACCAACCTACATTCTTTTAATTTTAGAACAGCATGTGCCCCATAACAAGAGTATGTCCTGCTGCCCAGCCTTCTTGTTCAAGGATTAAGGTTTCTAAGGAGAAGCTTGCTTCAGTGCCCAGTAACCAGGTTGCTGTTATTTGGCCTTCATCCTTGAAAATTTGTAATTTATTGCTTCTGATATTTCCATTGTGTCCCATCACAAGATGCACAGATAACAGAGGCAGGTCCGAGATAAAGAATGGCCAGCAGAACCATGCTAATAATTATATCAGCTCCTTAGGGAGCACAGTGGGCCCATTTGCTCTGGGAGTCTATTGTGTATAAATATACTTTAACAAATTACCAAACAGGAGTGCCTTTCAGGTTGCTCCAAGAAGACAATTACTTATAGCCAAGCCAGTGAATAGGGAGGAGACAGTACATCAAACCTGCAACAAAGAGAAATGGGAAGGCCAGCAAAGAGAGGCCCTGTCAGCAGAGCTGGTGTGGCTGTTTGGTTGCTTCCTTTCACGAGATATGTGGCTCTCTGCTCGAGTTCTGGCATTCTGAGAGCGAGATGGGCTGGAGAAACATCAGAAAGAGGGTTCTCATGTGGAGAAGATGGTAGACACAGCATGCACAGGCTTTGGAATCAGAAATATCCATATTAATACCATTACTACTACTGGGGCGCCTGGGTAGCTCAGTCAGTTGAGCATCCGACTCTTGATTTCAGCTCAGGTCTTGATCTCAGTGTAGTGGGATCAAGCCCTGTGTCGGGCTCCACACTCAGCATGAAGTCTGAGATTCTGTCCCTCTCCCTCTGTTTCTATCCCTGCTCTCTCTCTCTCTCTTTCTCAAATAAATAAAAAAAAAATCTTTTTTAAAAAATACCATCACTACTACTAACATCAACCAGCAAATACTTCTGTAGAGCTTACTGTTTGTCAGTCATTGTTTTAAAGATTTTGTGTATGTTACCTCATTTAATTCTCACAGCAATTCTGTGAGATAGGTATGATGATTGTCCTCATTTTATAGAGGAGGAAACTGAGACATAGAGAGATTAAGCAAAGATGAAGGTGGGAATCAGACCCAGGCAGCCTGGCTCCAAAGTCAATTTTCTCAACTACTCTGTTTATCAGCTATTCACCTTGGACAATTCATTTAAGGTTTTTGAGTTAAAGTTACCTTCATTGTAAAATGGGGATATGAGAGGGTTATTTTGAGGAGTCAAATAGTAGTTACACAAGAAAATAATTAGAAAATAGTGTAGTGAAAAGAATCCTGAACTAAAATATATCACAACCATTTTTAATTTTTTATTTATTTTTATAAGTTTTTTTAAAATTGAAGTGTAGTTGACAGATACTATACTAGTTTCAAGTGTACAACATAGGATTTGACAATTCCATACATTATGTGATGCTTACAACAGTAAGTGTAGTTGTGATCTGTCACCTACAAAATTATTACAATATTATTAACTATATTCTCTATGCTGTACCTTTTATCTCCATGACTATTTATTTTATAATTGGAAGTTTGTACTTAATCCCCTTCACCTATTTCACCCCTTCCCTCCAACCACCTCCTCTCTGGCAAACACTGGTTTGTTCTTTATATTTATGGATCTGTTTTGTTAATGTTGTTTGTTTTTGTTCTTTCATCTCATTACAGTTTTTGATTGTAAGCAACAGAAACTTATGGATTCACCTAGGCAAAAATGGAATTTATTGAAGGGATATAAGATATCTTAAGTTGAGTGCCCATAAAACCATCTCTCAGACGAAGAGATTTCTGCAGGACATTCACTGGAGAGTGCTCTTGGCAACAAAACCCACCAGAGAGTGAGCTAAGCAGGATCGGGCAGAGGGAGAAGTTGAAGTTGATCCCACAGGGTTGACCTTTCAGAGTTGTCCCAAGGGAGGCCATGCCAGGGAAGGCACATAACCTCGGGTGAGACAGCACCCATGAGCAAAGGGCAATTCTTGGATGAGATTTATCTGTGACCATCAGTAAGCAACACTCCTAGGAGCTGAGGGAATGAGTACCTCAGTCATTCTGGACAGCGCACCAAAGTATCCATGACAGGAGGTAATGCACAGAATTGAAGTAAAGCTAAGCTGCCAGGCTTGAAAAGGGGAGTGGCTTGGCCGCACTGGGGAGTAAGGTAGCAGGAATACATGAAGAATCGTTCTGGAGTCATAATGTCACTCTGCTGGGTCCTTTCACTTGATGGTCACATTCCAGGCATACAGCACCTGGACGGGTCTACTAGGTTGAATGCCTACCTGCTGACCAGGATGGGTGGAGTCTTTGATGAAAAGTTCTACCAAGACTGGATTCAGAGTAAATTGTAGTGGAGTTAATAGAAGAAGAGGAAATAGATGGTAGGTGGGCAAACAACAGTTATCCATTATACCTCAAAATCAGGAGACTTGGGGAGAATTCCTGATAGAGTTAGGGTTAGATAGTTTGCAAAAAAGCACCATTATTTCCATCCTTATATTCTGACCCCTGGAAATGTGACTTTAAAGCTCCTCCTATCAAGAGACAGAGACGATTCCCCAGTCCTTGAATCCATGCTGGCTTTGTCACTTGCTTTGACCAATAAGTAGGATGCAGTGACATACCAGTTCTGATACCAGACCTGGGAGGTCTTGAGCACTTCTGTTCTCTCATGGAATCCTGCACAGCTGCCTTGTAAATAAGCTTGGACTAGTCTGCTGGAGGACAACAGACCATGTAGAGCAGGGATGCACCATCTTACTGAGGCTACCTTGGGCCAGCCAACTCCAAGAAGACTCAGCCTCTAACTGCACATGTATGAATGAGCCCAGGCAAAACCACAGGAGCCCAGCCCACAAATCCTGATACACAGAACAATGAGCTAAATATGTGGTCACTGCCACTAAGTTTTGGGGGTGGTTGTTACTTGGCAAATGCTAACTGATACACACTGCTAATATACTGTGTGACAAAAAATAAGGAACACACCCTCTCTGGGGCTCCCTACTTGAGAAATGAAGGGATTGTACACATGAGGATCCTTCCTGATCATATAGTTCAGGAATCTGAGAAGAGCCAGAAGTGGGGCTAGACTACCAGAAAGCAGAGCATGAAGCTGCCACTTACCTCCTGTAGAGGGGCCCCTGAGCTGAGATCTCTTTAGCATCTCTGATGAGTCGTGAACTACTATCAGGTGAGGATGGGAAAGTGACGGTGGTGCTGATGTGGCTTTTTTTAATGATCGGTGAAACATAGGCTAAAGACCACACCACAGTCCACAGAAGGCAAGGACACACAACTATCTCTCTCTTCCCCATGGTTGCGATAACCTTCTGCATCATTCCATTCACTGGGGATGGGGATTATGAATGCTTTCTTCCAGCCCAGGTTTTTGTCATTCAAATCGGTACCTCCTTTCCTGTACATCTGCTTTTCCTTAACTGAAGTCAAGGGTGCAGAGTTGGCGAGGCAGTTAATCTCAGATTCCTCGCCACATCCAAATCCAAACCAGCCGTTATTTTTCAAATGAGGCCTGTGGCCCAGAATGAGCTGGTATGTGTGCGTGCATGTGGTTTTTTAGTTAGCTAATTAGTTGACTTTTTCAGTTTTCCAAGTCTTAGTAATAATTTTTTAGTTCTTGCAACATTTATTGGAAGCATGTTATGCACCATGCATTATATCAGCTGCTTTCATGCACATTACCTTATGATTATCCCCCATTTTCCAAATGAGGAGAAGGAGGCTTAGAGGAAGTATGTTACTTTCCCAAGGCTATGGAGCAAGTAAGTGGCGGAGCTGGAACTAGCATCAAGGTTTTGAAGTCTAATTTAAGTATTCTTTGTCCTATTGTGAGCAGCCAACCAAGCCAGGGACTTCTGCCTGGGCTGTGGGATCACTCCTATAGAAAAATGGGGGTTTTGAGTCCACCAAGTAGAAGCCAATGGATACCTGAAGGGAAAGAGAGCTTATCACCAATATCTGAGATATTTACATTGTTATAGAATGGAACCATAACTTGTGTTTAATAATATACATAGTTGATTTCATGTGGAAAATAAAGCTTTGTATTTTATCGGGTCCCCAAAAGTTACCTATACTGTTACACTCTTATAATTCAAGCTCGAAGGGACATATTTCCTGAAGCCTATTGTTGAATTCAAATGAATTCAGGGCCAGTGTTTAGCTGGCAGGTACCAGAATAGGTATATTGGTTGTCCAAGGGGGCAATAATTCCAGAGTTGGCAGAATGCTCTTGCCCCAAGCCTTCAGAATACTCACACACATCCCCTCCCTGACTCAGCAATCCTGCACCCTCACCCAGGGGACACTTCATCCCATCTCCCCATGATCCAGCAACTCAAGGGTTAACACCTGGCCCAGTAGGGCCCTAGTAGCTGGCTCCCCACTGCTGGGGTGGGGGGCACTCTCTGTTGGCCCTCAACACTGAGTGCTATTATTTCCCTAGCATTACTCTTCTCTGCTTAATACAACTTGGCACTTTCAAAAGAGCTCTGATGGGGCTAGACTTGAGGATGGGCCAGGGGTGGCAAAAATGGGTGCACCTGGAGTTCTGTGTTCTGGAACTTTTTCCATCTTTTACCATGACTCTCAAAATCTACCTGTCTCATGTCTCATCCACTTAGGTCTCATGGTCTGCTTTCCATGGAGATAAGACCCATCCCCTGCAGAACACTAGTCTCCTGAATAAAAAGGTTCTGTGGTCATGGAAGTTGGTGAATGCTGCAAGCCATACCCTCATTTGAGAGCTTTACATATTTACATAGCAAAGGCTCTGAAAAGACCTTTAATAAAGAAATCTACCTTGTTTAATCCAGCATTTCCTAACCATGGAACCCCATCTGCTCCTCCCCCATTATTCCCATTGAATTTCTACTTTCTCACAGGAGAGACCAGGGATGTATAAAAGCCTGGAGGAGGGTGAATGAGGCGGTAAGGAGAGGGAAGGGAAGATGAAACATGCTGCTTTGTACTTGGTGAACCAGAAAGGGACAGGACATGAGGTAGGGAGGGGGCGGTGGAAAAGCAAACTGTGCAGGGGAGCATGGCTCTGGCCCTTCTGCACCGCAGCCACCACCCCACTCTAAATCCTGGGCCAGCTCAGAGAAAGAAGAGGGCCAGCCAGCAGCTGGGATTCTCCCCAGCAAATCTGGAAGGCCTCCAGGCAGATTCCACTCTGCTGGTTGAGAGCTAGATTCTTGTTCCAGCTCGGTAATTTTCCAGCTGTGTAACTTTGAGCATGTTATTTAAATTTCCTGGACGTCTTTTTTTTTTAAAATAATTTTTTATTGTTATGTTAATCACCATACATTACATCATTAGTTTTTGATGTAGTGTTCCATGATTCATTGTTTGTGCATAACACCCAGTGCTCCACGCAGAATGTGCCCTCATTAATACCCATCACCAGGCTAACCCATCCCCCCACCCCCTCCCCTCTAGAACCCTCAGTTTGTTTTTCACAGTCCATCGTCTCTCATGGTTGGTCTCCCCCTCCGATGTCCCCCCCTTCATTCATCCCCTCCTGCTATCTTCTTTTTTTTTTCTTAACATATATTGCATTATTTGTTTCAGAAGTACAGATCCATGATTCACCAGTCTTGTACAATTCACAGTGCTCACCATAGCACATACCCTCCCCAATGTCTATCACCCAGCCACCCAATCCCTCCCACCCCCCACCACTCCAGCAACCCTCAGTTTGTTTCCTGAGATTAAGAATTCCTCATATCAGTGAGGTCATATGATACATGTCTTTCTCTGATTGACTTATTTCACTCAGCATAACACCCTCCAGTTCCATCCACGTCATTGCAAATGGCAAGATCTCATTCCTTTTGATGGCTGCATAATATTCCATTGTGTATATATACCACCTCTTCTTTATCCATTCCTCTATCGATGGACATCTTGGCTCTTTCCACAGTTTGGCTATTGTGGACATTGCTGCTATAAACATTGGGGTGCACGTACCCCTTCGGATCCCTACATTTGTATCTTTGTGGTAAATACCCAGTAGGGCAATTGCTGGATCGTATGATAGCTCTATTTTCAACTGTTTGAGGAACCTCCATACTGTTTTCCAGAGTGGTTGCACCAGCTTGCATTCCCACCAACAGTGTAGGAGGGTTCCCCTTTCTCCGCATCCCCGCCAACATCTGTCGTTTCCTGACTTGTTAATTTTAGCCATTCTGACGGGTGTGTGGTGGTATCTCATTGAGGTTTTGATTTGGATTTCCCTGATGCCAAGCGATGTTGAGCACTTTTTCATGTGTCTGTTGGCCATTTGGATGTCTTCTTTGGAAAAATGTCAGTTCATGTCTTCTGCCCATTTCTTGATTGGATTATTTGTTCTTTGGGTGTTGAGTTTGATAAGTTCTTTATAGATTTTGGATACTAGCCCTTTATCTGATATGTCATTTGCAAATATTTTCTCCTATTCTGTCGGTTGTTTTTTGGTTTTGTTGACTGTTTCTTTTGCTGTGCAGAAGCTTTTTATCTTGATGAAACCCCAATAGTTCATTTTTGCCCTGGCTTCCCTTGCCTTTGGCGAAGTTTCTAGGAAGAAGTTGTTGTGGCTGAGGTCGAAGAGGTTGCTGCCTGTGTTCTCCTTTAGGATTTTGATGGACTCCTGTCTCACGTTTAGGTCTTTCAACCATTTGGAGTCTATTTTTGTGTGTGGTGTAAGGAAATGGTCCAGTTTCATTCTTCTGCATGTGGCTGTTCAATTTTCCCAACACCGTTGGTTAAAGAGATTGTCTTTTTTCCATTGGACATTCTTTCCTGCTTTGTCAAAGATGAGTTGACCATAGAGTTGAGGGTCCATTTCTGGGCTCTCGATTCTGTTCCATTGATCTATGTGTCTGTTTTTGTGCCAGTACCATACTGTCTTGATGATGACAGCTTTGTAATAGAGCTGGAAGTCCGGAATTGTGATGCCGCCAGCTTTGCTTTTCTTTTTCAATATTCCTCTGGCTATTCGGGGTCTCTTCTGGTTCCATACAAATTTTAGGATTATTTGTTCCATTTCTTTGAAAAAGGTGGATGGTATTTTGATGGGGATTGCATTGAATGTGTAGACTGCTCTAGGTAGCATTGACATCTTCACAATGTTTGTTCTTCCAATCCATGAGCATGGAACGTTTTTCCATTTCTTTGTGTCTTCTTCAATGTCTTTCATGAGTATTTTATAGTTTTCTGAGTACAGATCCTTTGCCTCTTTGGTTAAATTTATTCCTAGGTATCTTATGGTTTTGGGTGCAGTTGTAAATGGGATCGACTCCTTGATTTCTCTCTCTTCTGTCTTGTTGTTGGTGTACAGGAATGCCACTGATTTCTGTGCATTGATTTTATAGCCTGCTACTTGACTGAATTCCTGTATGAGTTCTAGCAGTTTTGGGGTGGAGTTTCCACATACAGTATCATATCATCTGCAAAGAGTGAGAGTTTGACTTCCTCTTTGCCGATTTGGATGCCTTTGATTTCTTTTTGTTGTCTGCTTGCTGTGGCTAGGACTTCTAATACTATGTTGAATAGCAGTGGTGAGAGTGGACATCCCTGCCGCGTTCCTGACCTTAGGGGAAAAGCTCTCAGCTTTTCCCCATTGAGAATGATATTCGCTGTAGGTTTTTCATAGATGGCTTTTATGATATTGAGGTATGTACCCTCTATCCCTATACTCTGAAGAGTTTTGATCAAGAAAGGATGCTGTACTTTGTCAAATGCTTTTTCTGCATCTATTGAGAGGATCACATGATTCTTGTTCTTTCTTTTGTTAATGTATTGTATCACGTTGATTGATTTGCGGATATTGAACCAGCCTTGCAGCCCAGGGATAAATCCCACTTGGTCATGGTGAATAATCCTTTTAATGTACTGTTGGATCCTATTGGCTAGTATTTTGGTGAGAATTTTTGCATCCATGTTCATCAAGGATATTGGTCTGTAATTCTCCTTTTTGATGGGGTCTTTGTCTGGTTTTGGGATCAAGGTAATGGTGGCCTCATAAAATGAGTTCAGAAGTTTTCCTTCCATTTCCATTTTTTGGAACAGTTCCAGGAGAATAGGTATTAATTCTTCTTTAAATGTCTGATAGAATTCCCCTGGGAAGCCATCTGGCCCCGGGCTTTTCTTTGTTGGGAGATTTTTTGATGACTGCTTCAATTTCCTTAGTGGTTATAGGTCTGTTCAGCTTTTCTATTTCTTCCTGGTTCAATTTTGGTAGTTGATACATCTCTAGGAATGCACCCATTTCTTCCAGGTTATCTAATTTGCTGGCATAGAGTTGCTCATAATATGTTCCTATAATTGTTTGTATTTCTTTGGTGTTGGTTGTGATCTCTCCTCTTTCATTCATGATTTTGTTGATTTGGGTCATTTCTCTTTTCTTTTTGATAAGTCTGGCCAGGGGTTTATCAATCTTCTTAATTCTTTCAAAGAACCAGCTCCTAGTTTCGTTGATCTGTTCTACTGTTCTTTTGGTTTCTGGTTCATTGATTTCTGCTCTGATCTTTATGATTTCTCTTCTCCTGCTGGGTTTAGGCTTTATTTGCTGTTCTTTCTCCAGCTCCTTTAGGTGTAGGGTTAGGTTGTGTATTTGAGACCTTTCTTGTTTCTTGAGAAAGGCTTGTATTGCTATATACTTTCCTCTCAGGACTGCCTTTGCTGCATCCCAAAGATTTTGAACAGTTGTATTTTCATTTTCATTGGTTTCCATGAATTTTTTTAATTTTTCTTTAATTCCCTGGTTGACCCATTCATTCTTTAGTAGAATGCTCTTTAGCCTCCATGTATTTGAGTTCTTTCCGACTTTCCTCTTGTGATTGAGTTCTAGTTTCAAAGCATTGTGGTCTGAAAATATGCAGGGAATAATCCCAATCTTTTGGTACCGGTTGAGACCTGATTTGTGACCTAGGATGTGATCGATTCTGGAGAATGTTCCATGGGCACTAGAGAAGAATGTGTATTCCGTTGCTTTGGGATGGAATGTTCTGAATATGTCTGTGAAGTCCATTTGGTCCAGTGTTTCATTTAAAGTCTTTATTTCCTTGTTGATCTTTTGCTTAGATGATCTGTCCATTTCAGTTAGGGGGGTGTTAAAGTCCCCCACTATTATTGTATTGTTATCAATGTGTTTCTTTGCTTTTGTTATTAATTGCCTTATATAATTGGCTGCTCCCACGTTAGGGGCATAGATATTTACAATTGTTAGATCTTCTTGTTGGATAGACCCTTTAAGTAGGATATAGTGTCCTTCTTCATCTCTTATTACAGTCTTTGTTTTAAAATCTAATTTGTCTGATATAAGGATTGCCACCCCAGCTTTCTTTTGGTGTCCGTTAGCACGGTAAATCGTTTTCCACCCCCTCACTTTCAATCTGGGGGTGTCTTTGGGTCTAAAATGAGTCTCTTGCAGACAGCATATCGATGGGTCTTGTTTTTTAATCCAATCTGATAGCCTGTGTCTTTTGTTTGGGGCATTTAGCCCATTTACATTCAGGGTAACTATCCAAAGGTATGAATTTAGTGCCATTGTATTGCCTGTAAGGTGACTGTTACTGTATATTGTCTGTGTTCCTTTCTGATCTATGCTGCTTTTAGGCTCTCTTTTTGCTTAGAGGACCTCTTTCAGTATTTCTTGTAGGGCTGGTTTTGTGTTTGCAAATTCCTTTAGTTTTTGTTTGTCCTGGAAGCTTTTTATCTCTCCTTCTATTTTCAATGACAGCTTAGCTGGATATAGTATTCTTGGCTGCATATTTTTCTTGTTTAGTGCTCTGAAGATATCATGCCAGTCCTTTCTGGACTGCCAGGTCTCTGTGGATAGGTCTGTTGCCAATCTAATGTTTCTACCATTGTAGGTTACATATCTCTTCTCCCAAGCTGCTTTCAGGATTTTCTCTTTGTCTCTGAGACTCGTAAGTTTTACTATTAGATGTTGGGGTGTTGACCTATTTTTTATTGATTTTGAGAGGGGTTCTCCGTGCCTCCTGGATTTTGATGCCTGTTTCCTTCCCCACATTAGGGAAGTTCTCTGCTATTATTTGCTCCAATATACCTTCTGCCCCTCTCTCTCTTTCTTCTTCTTCTGGGATCCCAATTATTCTAATGTTGTTTCGTCTTATTGTATCGCTTATCTCTCGAATTCTGCCCTCGTGATCCTGTAGTTGTTTCTCTTTTCGTCAGCCTCTTTATTTTCCATCATTTGGTCTTCTATATCTCTGATTCTTTCTTCTGCCTCATTTATCCTAGCAGTTAGTGCCCCCATTTTTGATTGCACCTCATTAATAGCCTTTTTGATTTCGACTTTGTTAGATTTTAGTTCTTTTATTTCTCCACAAAGGGTTTCTCTAATAACTTCCACACTTTTTTCAAGCCCAGCTAGTATCTTTAAAGTCATGATTCTGAACTCTAGGTCTGACATCGTACTAATGTCCGTATTGAGTAGGTCCCTGGCAGACGGTACTACCTCTTGTTCTTTTTGCTGAGGTGATTTTTTTCGTCTTGTCATTTTGTCCAGAGGAGAACAGATGAATGAGAGAACAGAATGCTAACAGGTTAACAACATCCCCAGCAAATATACTGTATACAAATCAGAAAAGACCTGAAACCAGGGGACAAGAAAGGGAAAGAAGGAAGAGAGAAAAAAAAAAAGGAAAAAGAAAAAGATAAAAACAAACAAAACCAGAACAAAACAAAAAAAAAACAGAATATGATCAAATATGATCAGGCTAGTGCATAGATCAGTGCCACACACTAGCTTTTGGGCATATTTTGGTCTGTTAGAAGAAAGTGTCTGCTAAAATTTTAAAGGAAGAAAGACTTATATATGTACAAAATAAGGGTTGATACAATGAAGGGATGGCAGATGACTGTAAAGATGAAAATTATAAAAGATTTTATAAAAGGAATTGATAAGAAGTTGTTTTTTAAAAAGAAAAAGAAAAAAGAAAAAAAAGAAAAAAAAGGGAGAGAATGTGATCAGGCAGGAGAATAGAACAAAGCCATACGCTAGTGATTTAGGGTATATTTTGATCTGTTAGAAGAAATTGTATCTCAAAATTTTAAAGAGAGAACAACTTATATATATATGCCAAAAATAAGGGTAACTACTATGAAGGGATAAAAATATGACTTTAAAAATGAAAAATAAAAAATGTTTTTTTAAAAAAGGGATTGATAAAATGTTGTTTGAAAAAGGGAAAAAGAAAAATTAAAAAAACAGTTAAAAAATTAACTTTGAAAAACTAATGAATTATGGTAAAAAAGCCATGAATTCTATGTGCAGTATTCCCCTAGCGCTGGAGTTCTCCCGTTCTCCTTGATCGGTAAACTTGGTCTTGGCTTGCTGGCTGTTCGTGCTGATCTTCTGGGGGAGGGGCCTGTTGCCGTGGTTCCCAAATGTCTTTGCCGGAGGCAGAATTGCCCCGCCCTTGTGAGTCCGGGCTAAACAATCTGCTCGGGTTTGCTCTCAGGAGCTTTTTTCCCCTGCAAGCTCTCGGTACAGCTTTGGAGGACCAGGGTGAAAATGGTGGCCTCCCAATCTCTGCCCGGAGGAGCCGAGAACTTGGGGCCCCGCTCCTCAGTGCGCCCCCAGAGAAAAGCAATCACTCCCGTCTCCCCGGTCTCCCGCCGCACTCAGTGCTCACCCAGCCTGTGACCGAGCGTTTCTCTCTCTGGCTCCCAACCCCGTGTGGAGTCTCCAAACCCAGCAGATCCCTGCGGTGCGTTCCCGCGCCGCTCCTCCCGGTGGAGGAAGGGGAGTCTCCCCGGCTCTGCCGCTTGTTGGGTCCCTGCGGGAGGAGCAGTGGCCCAACTGGGCCGCGGATCACAGTTTATGGCAACCCCAAGCTGAGAGCCTGCGCCTCGGCTCCGTCTCTGCAGCCGGCTTCCCCGCTCCGATATCTGGGAGCTCTGGCGCACTCAGGCACCCCCAGTCTTTCTGTGACCCCGAGGGTCCTGAGACCACACTGTCCCGCGAGGGTTCCACCCCCCGCTTAGCCACTGGAGCGACGTCCCTCAGCGGAGCCGACTTCTAAAAGGTCCGATTTTGTGCTCCGCGGCTCTAGCACTTGCCAGAAGCGGCCCACGGAGACCCCCTCCCCTGCCGTCTATCCTCCCGAATATCGCCTCGGATTCACTTCTCCGCACGTCCTACCTTCCAGAAAGTGGTCGCTTTTCTGTTCAGAGAGTTGTTGCTGCTCTCCTGTTCGATCTCCTGTTGAGTTCATAGGTGTTCAGAATGGTTTGATCCCTATTCAGCTGAATTCCTGAGACCAGACGAAATCCAGGTCTCCTACTCCTCCGCCATCTTGCTCCGCCTATCTCCTGGATGTCTTTTTTTTTTTTTTTTTCAGTTCTAAAGATTAAATTAGAGAAATACATGTAAATGACCTCAAACTTGAACATGCATGGGAATCAACTGGAGAACTTTTTAAAACAGAGTGCTGGGCCCCACCCCCAGGGTTTGATTAAGTAGGTCTGGAATGGCCTGAGGAATTCACACTTGGAACTAGTTTCCAGGTCCAACTGCTGCCGCTGGTGGGGACCACACTTTGAGTGGCATGGCTAAAAGCCGAAGTGCTTTGTAATTTGTAAAGTCTATGTCTTAATTCATTTAAATTAATTCATCCATTCTGTGTTAAAATAATGACGTGTTCATGGGATAAGTTTTATCTCTTACTACCTCTGTGCTTTGGGGAGGAAATGCTTTTATTTCTCTGCCAGAGGAGCAATTCCCATGGTAAAAGTTTTAGGAAAGCATCTGGGCACCCGGCATCCTCTGCGATGCTTCGTGGGCAGGCATCTGCTCTGGCTGTGGAATGTCAGTCCCCCAGACATTCCCCATGATGGGACAGAGGTCATCTGTCATCTCTGGAGAGCCGACACTGACTGTCACACCCTGTTGGTGGCTGTATTCTGTGGAACTCTGGTCCCTCAAGATGTTCTATGAGAAAACTTTTCTGTGATGATATCCCCTCAGGCATGTTCTATTTCTTCCTCGCTTCACAATATTCATTAATGCATAAAGGCTCTGTGAAGTCCCTCGGGAAAGAAACCTAATCAACTTTCCTCTGGTGGTGTAGCAGTTAGAAACACAGAGCCTGGACCTGGGCAGTCCAATACAGTTGCCACTAGCCACATGTGGGTATTTTAATTTAAATAATTAAATGTACACAAAATAAAAAATTCCATTTCCCAGTCTCACTAGCCACACTTCAAGTATTTAATGACTACACGTGGCTAGTGTCTACCATTTGGACAGCACAGATAGGACATGTTTCCTTCACTGTAGAAAGTTCTATTGGACCCAGATGCAGGACTTCAAAACCCAGCTCCACCGCTTACCACCTGCATGAACTTGGACACGTTCCTTAAATTCTCAGGGCCTTAGTTTCTCATCTATAAAATGGGCCTAGTAAATGATACATACCTAAAAGGGTCGTTGAGAGAATTAAAATCTTATGTACATAAAGCATTTAGATTAGTGTCTGGCACAAAGCAAGCCCTCCATAAATGGTGCCCATTATCATAATTTATTTAACTTACAGTTCTTAAACCAATTTTGGAATCCTTTATCTTTGTAATACTATTCATTTCATGGAACTAGTGTTCTATGGGAACACAGTTTGGAAAACACTGTCCTAAATTTTAAAGCAGGTTTCAAGAACACAGGGAGATTCTTTACACTGTGGTTCTAAATACAGTCACAAAAAAATCCCAAGGAAGAAGAACATGGCTACCTAAGAGCTAGCTGAGACTCTTAAGACTGCAAGAAACAGAGCCCACTGAAAATTTCAAATAACACAGAGCCCACTTTCAAATAAAAAAGGAAATTTTTGGAAGGATTCATTGGTTTCTTGTGGAGTCCAAAAAAGTTGAACACCTCAGACAGGGGAAGAATAGTAGTAACTCCAGGATTGTAACAGCAGGAGTTGAATGCCTTTTGTTCTAGAGTTCTTCCAATGACAGTTCTCAGTCCAACTCCATGATCCATCTTTCAGGTACATTTTCCATAGAGAGAATTTTACAGGGCTAGCTTAGGTCATTCTCCAACTGTAGTCCAATCAACTATGGCTGAGGCTTAGCCACATGACAGAAATATGATTCCTTCTATGTGATGGGGAGCAGGGATGTTTCCAGAGAAAGGGTGTCATCAAGCAACTCAGAGAAATGACTTGCCCAAGACCCCCCCAGCTCTCTCTGATGCTAAAAGCCTTCCTTCTTAATTGCTGGGCAATACTCCCTGGACTAGAAGATTCACATCTGGGTTTCATCTTGGCTTTCAAACAGCATAATCCACAAACAACAGGCCTCTTGTATTGCTTGACAAAGTGCTCACCCATTTTTGGTATATCAAGCAAGGCCACAGAGATCAGACAGAGCATAAGCAGTTTGGAGGGATAATAATAACCCTATGCAAATGTTCCATGATTTATAGACCTTCAAAGCATGCCATGTACACGGCCTCACTAGAGCCTCACACCAGCTCTGAAGTAAAATAAGATGGCAGTTGTGTCTCCCATCCCACATATGGACAAATTAAGGCACGGAAAGGATGAGTTTGTTGGTAGAGAAACTCGAGTTTTTTAACACCTCAGCTCTCACACACTTCCACCTCTCAAGGAACGCTTTTC
Organism: Eumetopias jubatus; assembly: GCF_037043125.1. Lineage (NCBI taxonomy): Eukaryota > Metazoa > Chordata > Mammalia > Carnivora > Otariidae > Eumetopias > Eumetopias jubatus. The sequence continues at coordinate 57,106,290 of NW_028274810.1, forward strand.
CTATGAGTACCTCAGTGATCCTGTGTTGTAGGCACAGTGGAGATTATTATCTCACTTCTTCTGATGTGATAGCATTTTGGAGCAGAAAGAGACCAAATGGCCCAACTGTCTTGTTTCACAGACGAGAAAATCAAAGGTCAGAAAGAAGGGGCTTGCCCCGAATCACAGTTAACATGCACCTGTTCATTCACTAGGAGAGAAAGTTTGCTTGAATTTGTGTGTCTGAAGCTATAATGGCTAAGAGGGTAAGTTCACCAGACAAATATTTACCGAGGAACCGCTCTGTGCTGGGCACAGCAAACACACTGCTTCCCTACCTCTCATCTTCCGCTACACCCTCCTTAGTCACTCTGGTAGCCTCTGCTATGCCTCAAACGGCCCAGTGCAATCACACGGGGGCATTTGCTCAGGTCCTTCTTTCTCTCTGGAAGGCTTTTCCCAGATATTTGCTTGGTGGTGCCCTCTCTCACCTTCTAGAACTCTGTTCAGATTAGACCTTCTCAGTGAGACCTACCCTGACCACCTTGTTTATTATTGCAACCTGGACCCCCTCTCCTTATCTCTACTGAGCCCCTCACCTCACCTTACTGTGCAACTGAGCCCCTCATGCTAAATATGTCCTGTGCTTTGTTATGCTGAAAGAGTCTGTCCTTTCTTAATCTTTACTTGAATTGCTACCTTCCTTTATCCTACCTTCGATAAGAACCAGGCATGGAGAAAGGGGTGAACATGCACTGGGCCCCAAGAAAGGAGGTAGGGAGAGAAAAGAAAAGAGCGCCTCCTGCCCCATCTTCTGTTCCTTTAGGCTGTAGGAAGCCAGGCATATTGGGAAGAGTTCCATGTGGCCAGAGCATGGAGTTCAGAGGACCAAAGGGGAAGGGATGGGCTTGGAGGGGGAGATCATCAAGGGCCTTACAAACCATGCCAGGAAACTCACTCTCACCTTGGGTGAGACTGGGTGTCACAGGACAGTGCTAACTGCACAAGGGCATGGTTAGATCTATATTTTAGAAGGAACATCTTTTGGCTGTGCTATGGAGAATAGATTTAGAGTTACAGAGAAATCTGTAGACCCTGGACTCAGGAAGGCCCATTAGGAGGAGGCTTGGTAAGAAATGATGGTGGGTGTCAGCAGAGTCGGAGAGAAATGGACACATTTAAGAGCTATGCAAGAGATAATATAGGCAGAACTCGGGGCTGATTGGATATTGAGGGTGGAAAAGAGGAAGATTTGGGAGGGTGTTGTTATTTTTTTAATAAGTAGAAACTACACTTCATTTTTTATAGCAAATAATAAATGGAAGGAAGTAATTCAAGAAGGCCCCAGAAAACTTTTCTATCCACAGAAGAACAGAAAGGATGAGTACCTTCACCACCCAAATCTTTGGTTAAGTTTTTCTTTTGATTTCTGTTCTCCTCTATGGCCATATCACCCTGAACGTGCTCGATCTCATCTGATTTCTGTTCTCTACCCCCATATCAGCATGCTGTTTCCAGAATGGAACTCTGCCTTCAAATTTTATGCTAGCTGGGAGGCTTGTCCATCATATGAGTCAGGAGAGGATGATGAGCTCAATTCTAGGGACATTCAATGGAAACATCCAGAAAACAACTGGATATATAAGGCTTGATGTCCCAATGGATTAACTTCTCCATACTTTGTCACGGATGGGGTGGGAAAGAGTCAGAGAGGTTCCAGTGGTTCTCACGTGAGGAAATATTGCCTCCCTCTGCCACCAGGAGACACTTCACAATGTCTGGAAGCATTTTGTGTGGGGAGGGTCCAGTGGCGCTAGTAGTCAGGAATGCCACTAAGTACGGTGTACAGAACAGTTTTCCATAGTAAAGAATTATCTGGCCCCAAATGTCCGTGGTGCTGGGGTTGAGAAATCCTGGATTAGAAGTAGCTAGAGCACCAGGAGGTAGCTGTAGAGTTGTTGCAAAGAGCACAGGCTGGAGTCTGAGAGTCAAGATTTGAACTCAGGCTCCTACTATCCGCCACATATTAACCACATAACCATTGGAGTATTACTTACAACTCTGGAGCCTCAGTTTCCTCATTTGTGTGATGGGGCTGCTAATATCGCACAGGTAGAGTGGCACCGTGCCTCACTCATAGAGAGCACTTACTTCATAGTAAGTGGCTGGGGGCAGACCCAGAATCCATTTATTCAGTAAAGAACTGTTGCGGGTCTGCTATGTGCTGGACACCGTGCCCAGCACAGGGTGACAACGGTGAATAAGGGGTAGTTCTGGTCTTCATGGTTTCCACACCCAAACATCACACACACACACCCATCCCCATCTCTATCAGAAAACATAATAGTTCTTGCTCAGCTCCTCCTCCTGGACCCCGTTGGCAAACGGCATCATCCCAAAGCAGCTCCTCATCCCTCTTTGCCACAGCTGAGTGTTTCTCTTCAGGAAAGAGAGAACGATGTTGGTATTTTGACCACAGACAGCCTAGAGAAGGAAGGAAAACTTTCTTTCCCTGAGGACTTCAAGGCCCTTTCCTTCCTGAGCCCCCACCTTTGTCCCATCCTCAGAGTCTCCATGAGCGTGACAAACTGGCACTTATCTTCTCTCCTGCTGGTTTGGGGGAACTTGCTGAATTTTGAGCCTTTAGCTGTGAAACTGCAAGGGTCTCAGAATTCTCCATCTTGTGAGGATAAGTGAGGGCCTCTTGAGACAGGGCTTGCCTTCCTACATGTGATAGCGCTGTAGCCATGGGGCTCAGAAACCTTCGAAGAGATCTCAGCACTCACTGTAGCCTTTAGTGGGAGCACTGAGCACTGGGGGACACTGGGAAAATTACTCAACCTCATTCTCCGTGGCCTGATCTAAAAAATGGTAATACCTGCCTTATAGGGTTGTCACGAGATTAAATGGCAAAGGGCACAGTGTCTAGAACATAGAATGTGCTCATTTATTAATTCAACAAATATTTATTGAGTTTCCTCTCTGTATCAGGCACTGTTCTAGGCAATGGGGATCAACGGTGTGCAAACCGGACTAAATCTCTCCCTTCGTGGAGTTTATGTTTTATTGCTAAAGAATTGTGGCCTTTTGTTATTATTTGATAAGCATTATACCCCAACTTTATCTCATCATCTATCCACACACATACATTATGTGTCTATACACAGATACACTGACATTTATCTCCTGCTGATTATTACTATTCCCTTTTATTTAGGTAAAGAAATTGAGATTTAGAAGAACGAAGTAAATTGTTCAGAGTCAGAGAATCAGAAGGTGGGGGAACTAGAGCTGAGGTCCAGGTCTGTCTGCTTCTCAGAAGCTCTCGTGGAGCTCTGCTGCAGTCAGATACGGTCAGACCCGCCGAAACCTCCAACAGGGGCAGCGATGATCCGGTCATGACTGTTCCTTTCCTTTTTCATTTCAGCAGCTCTTGCAGCACAAACTTTCTTTAAAAGGAGTATTAGAGACACTGACTTCCATGCTGCAGTGAGCCCTACAGAACCCCACCGTGGGGGCCATAATTAATAGAGATGCCAACTGCCAACTAACCAGAAAAACTCCAGCATCGTAAATCTGTCCCCTGGCTTCTCACGAGAACTGATGGATGAGGAATTTAGCTTAAATATTTAACAATCAATAATTCAAATACCTATCCAACCATTTGCAAGTTGGCATGTTTATAAATATAAGGGCTACACTTTCTTGCATTTTACATGAAACTTACTTAGAGTTGAATGGAGGGGGTAGAAACCACCCCCGACTTTATAGGAAAGAATCTGGGGGAGGAGATGGAAATATCCTCCAGTCTTGGCTCGACTGGAATCTACAAAGCGTCCAGCTACAATCCCGTACCATTGTTCACGCCCTCGTGTTGCTGGTGAGCAAATCAACCACAAATAATGTGTTGGAAGGCCCAGTTGTGCGGCTCGAGTAGGATGCCAGAGACTGATTTCCTTTCCATCAGCAGCTCTTGGGATGAAACCTAACGCACAGCTGACAGGACAATGAATTATTCACTTTGAACTTCCATGATCTCTCTGTCACTAGAATGGGTCGTCTCTCAGGCTGTAATTCAACCTCCTTCCTCCTTCCCCACTTCCCCACAGATGACCAGGAATGAAGCCTGACTCCGGGAAGACATTTTAGCCCGGTGGGTGGGGGCTGTGAGCTGTGAGCTGTGTGTGTCTGGAGGCTGGATAGGAGTATTGCTGTTTGAATTTAACTCTTTTGAATGAATAAAGTCTAAGTCAGCATTGACAGCTGTGATTTATCGGCACTTCACAATTATTGAATTTAGATGCTCCATCCACTAGCTGATTTATTAAACTGCTCTTCCCTCCAAGGGAGAATCAAAGCGCCTCTTTTGGCCCTAATGGATAGACACTTTGGAGGCACTTAGGGAAGCCATTGTTGATGAGACTTACTACCTCAAACAGTACCCTGTCTCATGGTGTCTCTGCATGGAAACAGCCTCCATTATTCCCATCTTATTTCTTCACAGTCAATAACTCACCCTTTCCAAAGAAGGGTGGGGCGATTGGCAAAGGCTTCTGACACTGTCTGGGTTGAAGTGTCAGGCCTGAGCCATGAGCTGCCTGCCACGTTTGCCTCTTTTTACCCACACTTCCCAGTTGTGTCTCCTCCCAGCTGCTGTAGCCCAAGGTCGCCCAGGTCGAAATAAGGTTTTCAGCACCAGCTGCTTATTATACTCCCTGTTCACAGGTTCTACTTTCCCTTGGCTGCCCCTAGAAATCATCCCAGCCAGGACCTTGACCCTCAGCCCCTTCTCAAAACAATGCAGATCCTGAAACCCACCAGGGGGGTAGAGAGGAGGGAGGGGGCAGGAAATGAATCCAGACCTAGTATGCTCACCACCCTCCTCATTGGGAAGGACTGTGGTAATTGACGATTCCTAGTCGTGGATGGCCTATTAATGAAATGAATCCCGGGCAGCAGCATATCCGGTGTGGAATTTTGGCTCTACCCTGGGGAAAACAAAACTAGCTGGTAGGGGAAAAAAAAAAAGGACAGAGCAACGAAAGCCAAATTCTCCTTGCAGAGGCACCAGTTATAGGTCTGTCTTGGATTTAGGTTTCAAGGGCTAGAGAGGAATGGGTGAGGTGTAGGTCAGCGATGTTTGAAAGAAGACAAAGGAAAAGCAAAGCTGGTCGAAGCCAATGATGAATGCCTTTGGCTTGTCATGTCAGAAGGTATGGTATGTTGGATTTCTGCAAACTTGTATAAAAGAACAACAATAGTAACTAACATGTGAACAGCTTGTGACAATTTCAGAGCCTATTCACCATTGTTTTTCTTGAGTGGGGGCAGTACTGATCAGAAGGAGAATCTGGAGAAAGACTCTGTTATGGGAGGAGGCAAAGACATAAAATTTACTGATTAGAAGCAAAGTATGCTATTAATACATTTAGGAGAAAGTGGGACTAGTCACTAAGACCTTATGGAGAACATCTGGGGTACTGCGGACCTGTGGTTTCTCTCACTGACAGGAAGAAGTCAGTATGAATCATAAATCTTATGGCTGCACATCCAAGTTTTCAGTCTGTTTTTCTACCCGTTGGTGTTCTAGGTGCCTAGAAGGAGCCTCAGGCAGAAATTCCTTCTCACCTGTGTACCTTGGCTTGGGTTGAGAGCAATGGTAATGGCTGCCTTTTTAATCTTGCCTGGGAAACCTGAGCCTGCTTGGAGCGGAGTGATTGAAGTAAGACAAGGAGCCAAACTTTTCCTGTGAGGCTCATGATTATTCCAGGAAGTAAATATTAGCGGTTCTATCTCTAAAACAAGCAAACAGAGGCAAAGAGGGGCTGAGTCCCCTTCTCAAAGTCACACATTCATGTCATTTCTTGCAGAGCAGAGGTTTTAGTCTACGTGCTTCAATCTCCCCCCACCTCCTTCTCTTTTCTTGTGTTCTACAAAGAAGAGAATCAGGAGCTGGGGGGAAAGAAGGCCAAGTAGGTGGGACCCAGGGCTCCTGGCTCTACGTTAATCAGAACATTCTCCTCTTTTTCACACATGATGGTTCACGTACAATCTTCGACAAAAGACCTTGTGCCCCTGAGAGACACTGAAGACCATTATAACAGACAAGCTATTTTTCCTTTCATTGGCAACTTGATATGAAGGTGACATGAAAAATCTGAATGTTATCAGAACACCTGGTTCTTATATATTAGCCATTTTCCACATAAATAATGCCTGTGTCACTAACTTAATACTAACACAAACTGGGACATCTGGCTCAAACAGACTACCGAATTTTGTGCATGGTAAGGTTTCAGAAATATTGATTAAGCTGAACTGAAAGTCTCAAATACATTGGCAAATGTGGTTCATGAGTGAAGGCCCACTTGCCTCTCTCGGGATCAGCAAAGGCCAGCCAGACGCTCACCTGGAATTCAATAGGAGGCACAAAAGGGCCAGATTTAGATTGTGATTTCTCGAAGGACAAAAACCTTTCAGCATTTCGGCAATTATTATTGAGAAACCACCCAGGGAGAAGGTAGTTTTAAACACAATTAGGATTCTATTTTAAGGAGAAATCAGAAACTGCCCATTTAACGCTACTGTTTGATCTTCTGTGAAAGGGAGAAGCTATTACAAATTTGCTAATACCATCAAAACTTGTAAAGTGATAAAATGAAGCTACATGAAGAAAAGGCAGTCATCCCAAGCATGAGGCATGCTATTAGCTGTGAATATATATGAGAGCAGAGAATTACACTGAAAATCAGTGAAGAGATCTGGCTGTTTTATGGGCATGCGTCATGGTGACCAGAGGACCCTCCTGGTTCTTGACCTGTTGGAGTGATCTCCAAAGTGGAGACACACACAATGATTAGAACTCCTATTTGCATTTGTTTTTATTTCTTCTATTAAAAAGAAGACTGTTTTTGTGCGATTTTTATAATGTCCATAACATATAAGTATATACCTATCTTCACTACCCAAACTCTTACTTTCTGAACACAAGAGTCGAATCAATTCAGCTAAATTTTAGGGTGAATTTTTTGCTATCCAAACTCAGACTACTTGCTATTGGAAACTCGGGGGCCAAATAGGTTTGGATAAGTTTGTATTCCTCACCATTCAAATATTCTATCCCAACTCAGGAACCAATATTTGGATAGTGAAGGACAGCTGTGTGTAATCATGCAGGTGCCAGGTTTTGTTTTTTAACTGAGATTCACTGTGAAAAGAATTTAGGAGACCCCATTGCTGATGGCCATGTCGCTAGGTCTGACTTTAAGTCACAGGCCGACAGGGCTTGCAAAACACTGAGGTCATCTCTGATAATCCCAGACCAAACAAAACGCTCCTTTCATGCTCCTGTGTAGAGTGAAGCTGTATCTTTCTCAAGGATTAAGTTCTGATATCAGTGTGTAAGGTGAAAGTTTCACGTAGTCAAAATTGCCCTTGAAAATCCCTTAGGAAAATACCGTTTCGGAGGTTGATGTACTGTCTATTAGTAAGTCCGATGTGGTCAGGTTTTGCTTTAGTTTGGAGGCAGGGGGGAATCACTATTTCTTAATTGAACCCCAGTGAAATATTGAGTTGTACTTTGTGGCCATGTGGTACCAGAAATTCCTATCTCTAAACATTAGAATCAAACTCAGTGCAGCTACAAATTCTGTGAAAGGCTGTGGAGAAGACAGATCTTTGAGAATGAGCCAACTCCAGGCCCCCTCTCACACTCCCCCTGGGCTAGACATGTTGAGTACAATAAGGGCAATCTCCCCCACTGTTGCAATGGAAGTCAACCGAATGTGGTGATGGTTGCCTAACTCTGAATATACTAAAAACCATTGAATTGTACACTTTAAATGGGTGAATTGCACATATGTAAATTATATCTCAATAAAGCTGTTATTTTTTTTTTTAAAGGCATACTCATTTCTAGAGAATAAGTTTCCAAGAGATGAGCTTGGTACCACTCTCAGACCCAGGCTCCTCCCTTGGGCCCCATGCATTAGAGGTCTCTTTCTTTGGTCTTCCTATAGCTGCACCCTCCCCACAGACTGAGCGCCCATAAAGGGACCTGCTCGCCAGTCCCTCACTACCCCTTATAACTCATGCTATTGGTTCTAAGCACCCTGGAATTCCTGCTCAAAAGGCCCCAATATGCTTTCATGGCTTGTATAGACTATTCACCTGTCCATCTCCCAATGGCACTGGTAGACTTTGTCACAGGTATGTATGCTCCTAATTTTGAGAGGGTAGATGAGAACTTCTCTTTGCATTTGGGTGGGAGTATAGACAGAGCTTGGATATTCAGGTTGGAATGTTCAAGCATGTGCATAAGACTCCTCACAGTGTAGGACTGAGTTGAGGGTAGGAAAAGAAAGGGGCTAACCATGAACCAGGGGCCCCTAGGTGGACTCTTGTTCCAGAACCCTCGAATACTGGAACAAACCAGCCATGATGGAACAAGATCTAAAATCAGATTAAGATCAACCTACCCTGGTACTTTTCCAACATAATAAACACATCTCTTCTTTTTCAGAAATTCAGAAACAGCAATGGCTAATATATATTAAATCTGCTAGGCTCTCTACTATGCATTTAACATGCATTATCTCGCTTATTTCTTAGAAGGAAGTGGGTGCTATTATCACCCCAACTTCTCCAATGAGAACACTGAGGCTTGCAGAGGTTAAGAAAACAGCTGAGTCAGAATTTGGTAACAGGATGATCTGACAAAATCCCAGTGAGCCATGCTGCTTCCCTAGCAATGCCTGGCTCATAGATAAGATTGTGTTAGCAAGAAACAGGCTTCTTTTTAGCTTCTCACAATTCTGAGAGTGATACAAAAGAAAAAAGGAAAAAATGTGTATCTTCCAACAGAAGAGTCGACTAAGTTTCTTTCATTCGAACAAGACCGGATAGCGCACAATGTGCATAAGTATTGTAATATGGATCACATTTGTAAGGGACATTTTCATCTTCTCTGCAGCCTGAAGCCATGGGTTGTCAGTTATTTCTTCTAAGATTAATCTTTCTGCATCAGAGATATGGAGATTAAGGGTTCAGGGCATGATGACTTATGCACACACGAATATGATTTTCTATATGTTACTAAAAATTTGGTTCACAAAGCATTCCTTCCATCTGAAGTCTCAGTCCCATGGTTACTTGAAACTTATTGATGTGCCTAGGATTGGCTTTCTCAAGGTTGTAAGCAGGACCTCCAAGTGTACCTGCCCGAACTGGTTTTATAACAGCTGATTCAGTTGTAGCATGGATTCAATTAAAAACAATTTGTAATATATGAATATTTGTGAGCATGTCTCATTATTAGGTGGCACCCTCACTCTACAGATGGGGAAACCAAGTCTCAAAGAAGTTGTATGAATTGTCCAAAGTGGTAAGTAGGTCAAAAATCAAATCATTCCCTGAGGCCACTTTGCTTGTTGGAATGTGGCATTTTTACAGGTATAAGGCATTGCCATGTTCACAATCTCATATGACTTTTATTTATTTCTAAAGACTTTATTTATTTAGAGAGAGAAAGCAGGGAGGGGGCAGAGGGAGTGGGAGAGAGAGAATCTCAAGCTGACTCCATGCTGAGTGTGGAGCCTGACATGGGGCTCGACGGCACGACCCTGAGATGGTGACCTGAGCCGAGACCAAGAGTCCGATGCTCAACCGACTGAAGCCCCCCAGGTGCCCCTCATATGACTTTTAAATTAACCTAGAGAGTTATGTAGGAATAGGAATCATTTGGCGGATGCTCCCCAAGACCTCATTTTTCCATCTCTTTCTTCCAGAAAATGCATCCAAATCTTCATTTGGAGGGAAGTTCCTTCCTAGGCTTAGCTCCCCAGTCTAGAGGGGATGGTATCTACCTCATCTCATAGGGGGCTTGGATTGGCTTAGGTTGTTCGGCTCAGCCCACTCCAGGCCACAAGGATTTGTCGGATGGGCATGGGACCCAGTTTGGCTGCTGAGATGAGAGGAAACAGCTGTTGGAACTTCCAGGAAAGAAGTTTCATCTTTCATCTATGATAACTACTGTGGAGACCAACCTTCTTCCTCTGGAACATAGAGCATGGGCAGGAGGGGCCTGAAAATACCACTGTCATTTCTTGCTGCCATAGGATGAAGCAGCCAGGGGAGGGGGTTGGGAGGAGGGAAATGGACCCTAGAGGAGGGCGGGTGGAGAGAATGGCAGAGATGTAGAGATGAAGCCACGAAATTGTGACCTCTAGATCATATCACACCTGGACAGGTTATTTTTGCTTAATTTTGATTGAGCTGTTGTGGTAGAGATTATTTTTCTCAACTTCGCTTATGAGAAACTGAGGCTCAGATAGGCTGAAGGACTTCTCAGGCTCCCACTGCTAGGGAGCTGTGTCTAGGATGGAAATACATGTCCCTTCACTTCAAGTCTGGGGCTTCTTCAGTGTTTTCAAGGACGCTTTCCCCACACTTGGGTCAGAGCAATACTTTTTCCTCTTTACCCAGGAAAAATAAGCAAACACCCACTCCATAGAAGATTTATGGAGGAAAGGCCGGAGGAATTGAAAAGAACAATAAAGCCATTGTAACAGAAAAAGTTGTACCAAAGCCAATAGAACCAAGAGAATTGGAAATAGCCAATCTTGGGCATTCAGAACAAGCTCTATTAAAAATGTTGACTGATTTATTAGAAACCAGGGAGACCATTTAAAATTTTTATAATTAGTAAGAACCTCAAAATAGTCCTATTAAGATGCCAAAATTTGTGGAGCAAATAAGAAATGTAATAAAAAATAAATTAAAGCATAAAATATTAACTTTAGAATTGACCTTAGACATCATTTCATCCTACCTCCCACCAGTGGAGAGGTTCCTTTTACTACACCCCTAACAGATGGTCATCCTGCCTCTGTTTGAATACCTCCATTGATGGAGATCTCACTGTCTCATAAGGCAGACAATTTTGTTTTTAAATTATACTGTAATCTGGTCTAACTAATGAAAAAATTAAAAATATGGATAAGCCCAAAGAGTAATGTTGCAGAATATTTTATATTATTATTTTAACTTACTATTTATTATGTTTTAACTTTCTTTTTCTTTTTTTAAAGATTTTATTTATTTATTTGACAGAGAGAGACACAGTGAGAGAGGGAACACAGGCAGGGGGAGTGGGAGAGGGAGAAGCAGGCTTCTGGCCAAGGAGGGAGCCCGATGCGGGGCTCGATCCCAGGACCCTGGGATCATGACCTGAGCCGAAGGCAGACGCTTAATGACTGAGTCACCCAGGCGCCCCTCTTTTTCTTTTTTTTGCCTCTCAGTATTTCCTGTTATTCTATAAACCTTCCCCTGATTTGGCAAACAGCTTGAATGTTCTATGATTTCTGCCTTAGAAGAGGGAAGGCCAAACAGAATGCAGAAAAGAAGGGACACCCAGGGCATATGTAATAGATTCAGGAATATAGACGTAAAGCCAGACCATCCAGCCATTAGAACAAAACAACAACAACAACAGCAAGAGACTCTCAGGATGGAGAAGGTCAGAAAGTCACAGGAGAAACATGGAGAGCTTGGACATGGTAGGGTGTTGAGAAGTGTACCCTGCATCACACCCCACCTGTGGTCAAGTCCTGGGTGAGAGGGGACAGAAGATATTCCAGACAGGTTTGAGGAAGTCAAGAGTCCTCTTCCCTTTTCTGAGGAGAATCTGTGAAAGGGGGAAATACACCAGAGTAGAAACAGCCACCTGTATCGCGTAGGAAAACAGATCTGCCATGTCCCCACAGATTTTCCCATAGCACAGCACGATGGTGGGTGGAGGGATGTTTCCCAAACACACAGAGAGTGGATGGGGCACAGAGCTCTTGTCGGTAGGAGGATGCGGATTCCATGGTGCCTGCATGTGCTCATGATATAAGGACACATACAGATGGCAACATCTCAGTGAGCCCATGGAGACAAATAATGACCAAGGGTTAGGCTCCCCCTACCTGCCCCCCAACATTATGCCGTGTAACACCCCTTGAAGGGAAACACCATCCCACAATACTGATCCTTTGTCATTTTTTTGGCTTCTGAAAACCAAACCCCTTTCTGGAATTTTGGTAAAAGCCTTAGGCGGAAGTGTTCCCTCTCTCTACTACCCTCTCCCCCACTAGAGGGAGGGTATGTGATCTATGGTCACTAATTAAATGCTTCTACCCAGATATTTGACTCCTAAGTGAGTGAAGCAAAGGCAGAGGGATGATGAGACCAACCACAGGATGGCTGCTGTACCTGGTTGTGACCACATCCTGGCCAATCTTTCTTGCTGCCTAGTCTCGCTTGGTTCCTGACAATTTTCCAGACCTGTGAGCTACCCAATGCCTTTCAGTGAATTCCTCTTTTGTGAAAGGTAGTTAGAATCTGTTTCTGTTCTCCGCAGTTTCCTGATACAGGAATTTGTACCAAGGAGCATGCCACAGTCTCTTCAAGTCAGAAGGGCTTCACGGGAGAAATCTGGGATTGATTATAATGCCTCAGTGGGGAGTTGATGACCATGATCATTTTTTTTAGGATTCAGAGGTAGGAACCTGGAAGCCCATGGTTCACAGCAGTGGGGCATCTTTTTTTTTTTTTTTTAACGATTTCATTTATTTATTGGAGTGATACAGAGAGAGAGCTAGAGAGCACAAGTGAGGGGGAAGGAGAAGCAGGCTCCCCACAGAGCAGGGGAGCCCGATGCAGGGCTCGATCCCAGGATCCTGGAATCATGACCCAAGCCGAAGGCAGACGCTTAACGACTGAGCCACCCAGGCGCCCAGCAGTGGGGCATCTTAACTATCACCTGCGGTCATTTGTTTGAAGGGCTCATGAAAAGCAAGGTTTCAAGAACCCACTAACCACTGTCCTGAGACAGTGTAAGAGACAGAAGGAGTTCAAGGATTGTGAGATGGAGTGGCTGCTCCTACTGGCCCTGGTTAGCTTATTAAAAGAGAATGATAGATTTAAACCCTGGAATCCTCAATTCAAGGCATATATTAACACCCAGGAACTTACTATGGGGCTGTGCTAAATGAATTTCCAACCTCCTAAGCCACACAGCTGAGAAAATGGTAAACAAATTTAAGTTGGATTCTGAGGTTTGTAGAATTACATCATTTAGGTTCTCAGCCTTGTCATGCCTCTTAGGAGAAAGTTAAGGCGTGGCGAGGGCAAGACTTGAGACGAAGCTATGTGGGATGACCCAGAGAACTCAACTGACCCTCCCATGCCAGCCAAAGCAGGCTAACTCCCTTGACTGTTCACTCTTTTTACTTTTTGCCCAATGGTACTAATAACTTCCTTACCCTAAAGAGTTACACTGAGAGAAAGAGTCTATTTTTATGATCTGCATTGCAGCAACCCTCCCTTGTCTTCGGGATCAGACCTAGAAGACTCATGAGAGGAGGTGGGTAGTAAAAAGTCAAACCCGGGAGCAAAAGGCATAGATAACAAGTAATTTGCAAAACTTTGCTAATTTCTACCTTCAAAGATCTGGGGAGTATGTGTGGGAATGAATTCTGTAGGCTCTTGACTAAAGACAAGAAGAGTATCGTTTTAGACTAAATTAAAGTCATTGATATGGATGCACTTAACAGAGACCCCAAATTCTGTTGTGAGTTCGAGCAGCTGGGAGTAGACACCAATGTTTGTTCAGTTGGTTGACAGAAATCTGGACTCAGTGGTGGCCAACATTAAACAGAGTTGAGATGTCATAAATTCCTTGATATCAAGTAAAGGAAAGAATCCAAAGACTCTGAGAGATAGGAATGCTGGAGTGAATTTATCATGTGCAACTTGCCCTCTCACTCCCCAACTCTGTCTCCCAGGAGAGCACAGAGGACATCCTCCTTGCCAAAGTCTTGAGAAATACCTGGAGGAGGGAAACACCAGTGTCTTCATCATGGCCGCTGCTATCTGGAGGCTGGAGATTGTGACGGGAGCTGCAGTTGATGTGGGGTTTCTGGATTCAGTAGGGATGGGAGGAACCTGGAGCAGCCAAGGACACATGGTACCTTTTCAGCGGCAGAGATGGGAGCCGAACGGGGAAATCTTTCCTGTCCTCTCCCTGGGGACACATGGCTTTAATTCAGCCAGTGAGATTTTTCCAGCCCAGAGCTCTGAATCTTTTATCAGGTGGTTCTTTTGCAAATATTTTCTCCCAATTTATGGCTCATCTTCTCATTCTTTTGACATTGTCTTTTGCAGAGCAGAAGTTTTTTAATTTTAATGAAGCCCAGCTTATCAATTATTTCTTTCATGGATCATGCCTTTGGTGTTGTATTTAAAAAGTCATCATCAATGCCAAGGTCATCTAGATTTTCTCCTATCTTATCTTCTAGGAGTTTTATAGTTTTGCATTTTACATTTAAGTTTATGATTCACTCTGAGTTAATTTTTGTGAAGGTCTGTGTAGAGATTCATCTTTTTTTGCATGTAGATGTCCAGTTGTTCCAGCACTATTTGTTGAGAAGACTGTCTTTGCTCCATTGTTTTGCCTTTGTTCCTTTGTCAAATGTCAGTTGCCTATATTTATATGAGTCTATTTCTGGGCTCTCCGTTCTGTTTCATTGATCTGTTTGTCTACTCTTTTGCCAATACCACACTGCCTTGGTCACTGTGGCTTTGTAGTTACATCTTGAATTCGGGTAGTGTCAGTCTTCCAACTTTGTTCTTCTTCAAGACTCAGAATCTTGAGCAAGAAAAACAAAAATCCAGATGATGAGATTGTATTGGAGGACCTAAGGCTATAGACCCAACAACTCAACCCTACCTAATCTGACTTTTGATATTTTACAAAACTCAGTATGAGCCAACTCCTACTTATTCTCCAGCTTCACTGCTCCATTCTCCCACTGGGCTCCAACCACGATGGCCTTGTTCCAGTTCCTTAAACTCGTCTGATTTCCCTTTCTCCACAGCTTTCACACATGCTGTTTCCTTTGCTTAAAATATTCTTCTTTGAGCCCTGCCCTGGCTAACTTCACTCATCCTTCAGATTTCAAATAAAATAGCCCTTTTATTAGGTCTCTCCTATTACACTCTGTTATATATTTTCCTCTATTGTTCTCATCCAATGTTAACTTTCTTTTAATTTGTATGCATTTTCTGTAATGTCTGTTCACAGTCCTTTAGGTTTTATACATTTCTGCTTTGTTCTTCGCTGTGTCTGCTGCTGACTTCCAATGGCGGGCCCAACAGGGATGGTGTTCAAAAATTATTTGCTAATGGACGCTTTACGTGTGCTGTCTTGATTGTGTTTCCTCACTTGTAAAATGGGAATGCCTCATGTCAATAAATAAAACCTCTAAAGTCTTTTTTAATGGCACCATAGTATTCTACAATAGGAATGATGATCATAATAGTAATGGCTATCTTTATCTGAACATTGCTGTCTATCAGGTCCTATTGTAAAGGCTGAACATATATTAATCATTTAAGCTTCCCAAACTTATGAGATAGACATTTGTACTATTCCTAGTTTATAAATGTATACACTGAGGCATGGAAAAAATTAAGTAACCCTTCTTAGCATCTTAGAACCAGGATTCTATGCAGTCATGATTTGAACCCAGGCATCCTGGCTGTAGGTCCTGTGCTCTTAATCTCAATGTTACATTGCATATAAAATCCTATTTCATATGGTGCCTGGCTGGCTCAGTCAGTCGAACATGCAACTCTTGATCTTGGGGTCATGAGTTTGAGCCCCATGGTGGGCATACAGCCTACTTAAAAAAATAAAATAATATAAAAAAATTCTAGTTCATTTAACCAATCCCCTTACTGATGTACATTTAAATTTTCTCTAACTTTAAGTCATTGCAAATGCCAAAATTAATTCCTATTATCTTCATACAATTATCTAATTATATTTGAAAATATTTGCTACATTGTTTATCAGATTGAACATTTTTTTTCCATCAGTCGCATGAGTGGGCTCTCGCTCACATCCTTTGCACTTTTCAGTATTTACAAGTTTAACTGAAGAAATAGGGCTACCTGATTTAGCAAATAAAAATATAGGATGCTCAGTTAAACTTGCATTTCAGATAAATAATTTTTTATCTGAATAATTTTTTATTGTAAGTCCCGTGAAATATTTGGGACACATGCTGCTTAGTATAAGTGTGTCCCATGTAACATTTGGGACATACTTATAAAAAAGTTGTTGTTGTTTAACTGAAACTCAAAATTAAATTCAAATTCCAATTTAACTGGGGGTCCTGTGTCTATCTGATAACTGTAAGGAGAAAAGAAGTATTCAAATTTGTCCGTCTACCTTTAATAACTAATCAATACAAAAAGTTTTTATTACAATAGCCAAATTATGGAAGCAGCCCAAGTATATGGATAAGAAGATGCGGTATACACAATGGAATATTACTCAGCCATAAAAAAGAATGAAATCTTGCCATTTGCAACAACATGAGTGGAGCTAGAGAGTATAATGCTAAGTGAACTAAGTCAGGCAGAGAAAGATAAATACTATATGATTTCATTCATATGTGGAATTTAAGAAACAAAACAAATAAACAAAGGAAGAAAACGAGAGCGAGACAAACCAAGAATGAGACTCTTAACTATAGAGAACAAACTCATGGTTACCAGGGGGAAGGGAGGTGGGGGGATGGGTTAAATAGGTGATGGGGATTAAGGAGGGCACTTGTTTTGATGAGCACCGGGTGATGTATGAATTACTAGATTGTATACCTGAAACTAACAGAACACTGTATGTTAAATATACTGGAAATTAAAATACAACACAATACAAGTATTTATGAGGTAGTAGCTGAGTGCTGGATGTTTTGACTATAAAAAATACATAGTCCCTGACTTCAACTAGTGCACCGTCTAGTGAGGAAAAGACACACAGTTAAATCTAATACAAGGTCATAAGCACAGGGATAGTGATATACACACAGGGGTGTTCATTAGGGACATCTAAGACCAGATGGGGAAGCAGAAAAGAATTGTTAAAAGACTCTTGAAGGTCTAGCCTCCCTAAGGGATGGTGGAGGATTTCCGGCAGAGAGGAGTGTACAATCTAAAGCAAAAGCTAGGGAGCAGCATGAGTGTGTAGACGACCCAGCAGCTGATGTTGCTGTAGCCAAAAGCGTGAGGCAGGGAGTGACAAGCAATGAGCTTGAGGATTTGGGGGTAGGAGGTAAATCGTGAATGCGGTTCATTGTAAATGCCATGTTACTGAATGGAACAAGATTTTATTTATTTATTTATTTATTTGTTTGTTTGTTTGTTTGTTTATATTTATTTTTTGTGGTTTTTGCTTTTTTTTTTTTTGGAACAAGATTTTAAGCAGGACGATGGCCGGGACACCCTCTCTCTCGTCCCAATTAGCCGCTGCTTGTTTCTAAGGCTCATTTCTCGCGCAAGCTTCTCCGTGAACATTTTCCAAGGAACATTTCTCTACGAACATTTTCCTCATGGCTCAGGTGCCTCTCCTCGAGGCTGTTCTGGGAACAGAAACGAATTACGTCGTGTCCCAAATGCCTACTCACTATCTTCCCCATGGGACTTCTTGAGGGCAGGAATCTTTTTTTTTTTTTTTTTGGCCCCTTTGTACCCTCGTCTTCCAATTCCACATTGGCTTTCCTGAATCCTAAATATTTGCCAGAGTGGGTGCCGCATCAGTGACCTCCAGCCAGACCACATTCTCTTACTGCTAAATCGTATCCGGTCTCCAAATAGTCTCCAGTGCCCTCACCCTACTGCCAGTAGCTTCCCCAGCGCTGAGAGCCCTGTCAATTCTACAGCCTGGGAAGGAACTTCCTCTCCTGGATCTTTGTCAGGGTCGTCTCCACCCGTCTTCCTGAGGCAGGATGACTTCTGCTTTAGAGAAGGTCCAGCGATAATGGCTGACGGTGTCCTGCTCACCCCCAGGAAACCCAATTTGGGATATTCCCGTGGCCACCAACTTTGACTTTCTATCACCCCTTATCTTCCTTCCGGAGGCTCGTGGACTCTGAGAGCATTAGGTTTCAGACATATATTTGTCAGACCTTTGAACTTGCTCAGGTTTAAGTTGGGGCTGTTGCTGTATGGAGTTTAACTCCCAGGAACCAGCCTTACTTGCCTCATTCTCAGTTTGTGTGTGTGTGTGTGTGTGTGTGTGTGTGTGTGTGTGTGTGTGTGTGTGTGTGTGTGTTGTGTGGGGGGAGAGCTTTTCTAACATTCCCATATGGCAGGGATATATTAGTCCACCTTCAAGCACGCCTGGCGCCTGACCTTGCTGTGACCTTCCTGCAGCAGCAGTAACTGCTCCAGCTTGGCTCCTGTATGAATCCAAGTCCCACGTTGCTCCCCAGTGCACCCCACCCTCAGTTCCTCGCTTGCCTCCTCACGGCCTCTGCATTTGGCACCCTGCCCTGGCCTCCGTGTCTCTCCAGGGTCCCGAGTTCCTAGGGGTCCTCTACAGGAGCTCAGAGGAATCTGAGGAACCAGCGCAGTCGGCTTCCATTTCATTATGTAATTTAACACGCCGAGAACCCTAGGACGACTGTGCTATCATCTTTGGTGATAGACAAGAGACAAAAACAAAGACAAAAAACGGCGGGTGTAGAGAAGTTAAATATCTTTTTTTTTTTTTTTAATTACCCAGCTAGTGAGTGGCATATCTGGGATTCGAACTCTCGCTCTGTGATCCTGACACCCACATTCTCCCTGTCACGTGGTGTCCCCAGAAGCCAAATGCACGGGCCCGGGGCAAGCTTCAGTTAGGAGTTTCAGCTTCCTCCTCTCCAAAACCAAGTTCATAATAGGTTAATAGGAACTACCTCTCAAGATGGTTGTAGAGATTAAAAGGAATTATGTAAATTAGGCACCCAGCCCAGAGCCTGACAACAACCGAGCAAGAACGATTTCCTCCCCTCCTTGCTGTGTCCATCTGGGTGGACTTTTTCTATTGTCTTAGCAAGGGAGCCGCTCTGAGGAAGTATCAGTTGTGTCAGCCAAGAAGGCCTGGGAAGAGCTGCTTTCCAGAAGCACAGGAGAATGAAGGAAGCCTCTTCCCCGGCCGGCCAAACAAAATGGGTGCAGTAGTCCTGATGGGTACTCAGACGGTCACAGATCAGGAGGCAGGACAGCCTGGGGCCAGTCCCCAGCACCAGGGAGGCCAAGTCTGCACTGACCTGGGGCATCCCCAAAAGACATGACTGCTGATGGGTTCAGCAGTGATTTGGGAGAAATGCTCTTTTGGATAAAGCTACTTTTTTGGTATTTCTTATCTCCCCATCCCATCTGAGCATGCCCACAGCCCAGCTCTGAGTTACGAGCACATAAATCTCCATCACAAATTTATTGCCATCATTTATCAGCTCCTATTGCTCAATGGCCAAGCAGTTAATTTTAAAATGAAGTAGGGCTGTTTTCATTAATACCCTTGCGCTAACTACCTATCAAAACACTCAACGACAATTAATACCATGTTGCTGAAGTACTGAACCAATAAATATCTTCAGTCTTGGCTTGTCTCTGGCAGATAAAAGACATTAGACTCATCCCCTATTTCAATAATATTCTTCCATTCTCTCTCCCTCCATAGCATCCGAAATGTTTACATTTAAGAACGAGATTAAATCGCCAGACCAGCCCATAACATGAATTTAAAAGGCTTTTTTTGTTCCATGACATCTCAGTAATGCCTTCAGGGTATAGTGGTAATGACAACGTGCCCGAAAAGAAGATGGTACATTTCTGAGGAAGGTACATCATCAATACCAAAGCCTTTTGGCCTCCGAGGCTTTCTAGAAAGCAAATGCCTCGCCTCTAATGGGGGCTGGAATCCAGTTTGATCAGCAGTCTGAGCAGTGGGTGGGAATTGGAATCTACATTCTCACAGGCTCAAAACCTTGATAGACAGAATATTCTAGATGTTGACAACTCTGGAGCCACATCAGGGATGGATGGCATGTGGTCATTTGTTATTTACTAAGGCATGAGTTTACACCTCAAATGGAGGCTGCCCTGAGGGTGATTTTCTAGTAACCCTTTCTGCCCCAGCACCGTATTCAATCGTTCTTCCTTACCGTATATTTGTGGGCCTACTGTCTGCAAAATGCTGCCCTAGGCCCCAGGGATGTCTCATGAGCATCTCAGTCTGCAGGGAGCACGTTCCTATCTTTATTATTTGCCATGAGCCAGCAGCATTTATATCACAAGTCTTAAGTAATAAAAATTTGGTGTCTTTGTAGAAAATAGCCCTGAAAAAGAAATCTGGGTGCTGCCTTAAAATACAAAATTTTATTGCTCCCCCCAACTCCCTGTTGCTTAAATAATGTGTTCACTGTGGCAAAAATTAGAAACTAGATGTGAGCAAAAAGAAAATAATTAGCTCCCTAAATCCCACCGTCCAGAGATAACCATAGCTAAACTTTGCCTCCCACACACATGGGCTCTCTTTCTTCTTTTTAAGCATCTACTGCTTTTTTAAAAGCATAATTATTCTTTGTGTAATTGCCTGCCCCTCATCTCCTCCCATATAAGGCTGTCTTGTCCCATCATTCCATCTTAACAGGCTTGTATAACTAATGGCTGCGGACATTCTCAGGGTCCTACTACCCTGTGTATTACATCTTAAGAATGTATGCTAGTTTGTTCAACTGCTCCTCCCTGTTTGAATACTGAGGTTGTTTTCTGCCCCTTGTAAGTCATAAACAACACTGGGGTTCTGTTTGACTAGTCATTATTACTAGACCCTGGTGCGCACCCCAAATTATTTCCTTGGGATCTACTCATTGAATCGGAATTTCTAGGTCAATTTATAGGCACATTTTTAAAGCTTTTGACGTATGTGGCCAGACTGCCCTCAAAACGGTTCCAGTTTATGCTCCCAGACACGCTTGTCCTCTGCCGGCTGAGGACTCCCCAGCTTCTCACAATCAAATTACAGAGAAGTGGACTGCACCTGTTCCTCCCTAATCCCTCCCTCCATTTACAGCGGCAGGAGTCCCCCCCCCCCCACTGCCCCTGGGTGGGTGGGTGGGGGGCTCTGTGTCCTGCTCCTCCCTCCCTTGGCCTCAGGGCTTTACCTCTGGCAATTGTACTCTCTTTACCTGTGAGCTCTTTCCACAACACTTAAAAATACTGTCACTTGGGCGCCTTGGCGGCTCAGTCGGTTAAGCAACTGCCTTCAGCCCAGGTCATGATCATGGGGTCCTGGGATCGAACCCCGCATCTGACTCCCTGCTTCTTCCTCTGCCCCTCCCCCTGCTCATGCTCTCTCCCCCCCACCTCTCTCTGTCAAATAAATAAAATCTTTAAAAAAAAAATACTGTCCCTTGTTTTTTTTTTTCTTTAAAAGAAAAAATGTCCTCCACCTCTGTTATGGGCTGAATTGTGTCCCCTCCCCCCCAAATTCATATGTTGAAGCCCTAAGCCCCGGTACCTCAGAATGTGCCTGTATTTGGAGATAGGGCCTTTAAAGAGGTGATTTAGTTAAGATGAAGCCTGTAAGGCAGACTACGATCCACTCTGACCAATGTCCTTAGAAGAAGAGAAACTTCGGACACACAGTGACGTGTGTGGGCACTCAGGAAGGACCATGTGAGGACATAGTGAGAAGGTAGCTATCTGCAAGTCCAAGGGAGAGGCCTCCAAAAAAACCAAACCTGTTGACCCCTGATCTCAGACTTCTAGCCTATAGAACTATGAGAAAATGAATTTCTGTTATTTAAGCCCCACAGTCTGCGGTGTTTTGTTACTCCCAGCAAACCAACACACCCTCGTTATAAAAAACCTTTCCTATGGCTGCCCTTATAAAAGCAAACTTCTTGAACAAATTTGCTCTTACCCTTTCTTCTCTTGTCCCTTCTCACCATACAGCCCACTACAATCTGGCTTCTGCCTCCAATTTGAGAGACAGCTCCTACCAAAGTTATGAACAACCTCCACATTATCAACCAATGAACACCATGCCTGGTACATAGAGACACTGAAATCACCTAGTAGGAGTTGCTGTTATAATTGTTTGAGTAAGAGGTGTCAGCCCAGTCTGCCAAACCAGAGTATGGGATAATAAATATGTCCATATTATTTCTTTACTGAATGTGCATTGGCCATCCCCCCTGCCTAGCCCTGAAGAAACCAGAAGCAGCAGGAAAAGGGTAGGGGGAAGGACCATTTAATTCCTGAAGAGGAGTTCTAAGTAAGGAGAACATGATCGTAACAGAAAAGCTACAGCACCTTTCCAAAATACCACAGGAGCAGGGAAGGGAGATTCAACAGAATGTTTGGAGTGGTTGGCCAAAAGTAAGCCATTTTTTTTGAACCCCATTAATTTCAAATTGTTCCATTACAAAAGGAATCTACACACACACACATACACATATTAGAAGGACTGCTGTTTTCATTTAATACTATATCATGAATATTTCTCATATTAAATATTCTACCTCAAAAGAAATGGGCATTGGTATTTTTCAGAATATGGGTGGACGAGGCATATGGGTTATAGACTTCTTTGGAAAATAGAGCAGGCATACACATCCTGGACTAGTTGGAAGATACAGGGCACTGTCTTGGTCAATTTCCTCCAGGGTTTTTATTTTTTATTTTTTTTCCATGCAGAAGTTGTTTGCGGGCTAGAGTCAGCCACATATTATCCCAGTGATTATTTTGTGTCCGCCTTTCTTCCTTTTTAGGCAACATTATAACTATGCCTCCCTAGCTGTATTCAGGTTATTGAAAAGGAGTACGTAGCCAGCTCACTGATCTTTCTGATTCTCCTTTCAGTTTCTAAGAGTCAGGCTTGGGAGGCTTCTGGTGGTGCTTTGGCCTCCATGAAAACGAAAAGTAAGTAGATAATCAAGCCGCAGCCTTTGGGCGGTGAGCCTGGTGTGTGCCCCTCCCCTCCCTGCCGGCTCCCAGCTGTCCAGGTACGCGACCGAGGCCTCCGGGATGACTGAGTGCTCCTGAGGATCACTTGGCAATGATACCCAGTGCCAGTTAGAAAGGAGGGTGAGCCAGGCAAGAGCTCTTGCAGCAAGCACCTGGCATGGGCAAAGGCTCTGCTTGTGGTGGAGATGTTTCTTTCGTCAGCCGGGAGGTTCTTTGCCTCTGGAAGGAGAGATGTGAAGTGATCGTTCACAGCCCCGGAGAGAGGTGGCCCAGAGCATTTGAAAGCACAGATTTATGGACTCATGGTGCAGAGACTCCCTGCTTTGCTCCAGCAGAGTAGATGCAGCTCTGATGAGAAAAGAAGCAAGATTTGGGGTCCTACCTTAGGGCGTGGGTTGTTGATATCACACGCCCATGGGCACACAGGGCTGGAGTGCTGGAGGATGGGGTGGTAGGAAGTGGAGGGACTTTCCTTACCATCCATCACTCAAACTGTGCCTCCTGAGAACCAGACCCTGGAAGCAAGAGGGCAGTCTTGGACCCAGGTGACACCAACCTCCACTCCTCTGAAGCCGACTCCAGGTTCCCAATATCACTCCTTTCTCAGAGGCTCCCCAGCTGGCTCCTTAGACGACTATCCCTCCCTTACCACATCCTGCCCACTTTCCCAGGCTCACCTGCTTTTCCACGGTGCCTGGAGCCTGATTCCCCCCCTGGCTTCCTGCCATTTGCCACAGCCACCAATTGTTCAATAGCTCGTTTGTGGAACGTCTTTTCTGAGGATACAGAAATGTTTCCTGCCTTGAGTTTAGAGGGAAAAGCAGATACATAAGCTGAAAATGCCATTATTAATGGGGAGAGGGCTACAGTGGAGGGAGGCACAATGTGCTGTGGGGTTCATGCCTCTGAAGACAGTCTTTAAACCCCACCAACAAGCCAGATTCCCCAGTTTCGGGCTCTAGCTTAATTCGTTTCCCCTGTGCTTCCAACATTTAACAGCCAACTGCCTCCTAGACGTCAGTGTCTCACATGCATCTGTGGCTTAAAATTGAGCTCTTAATCTCCTGCAAACCCTAAACTAGCACCAGCAGTAACACCCAAGCCCTTGGACTTGTACGGGCATGAAGGTCCCCAATCTCCACCTGCTGGGCTGCCTCAGATTCATTAGATGCTACCACTGTGTTCTCAGTTTCTGCTGTTTCTAAAACAGGAGGATCTCTCTTTCTTCTTTGCAAGCTTGGCCCCGCAATTAACTTTTAAAAATTTCGTATTGACCAGTATCTCTAGTTGTAAAAGATGTGTGAATTTCAAGGAGGGTCTTCATTAAAATAATTTTTTGACTTATGAAATATCAGACAAATACAGATAAGTGCACCAAATAAAAAAATCTGTAGCTCAATGATTTATCCCAAGAAACTTTCTCCTTTATTCTGTTGATAAGGTAAATTACTTTGATTTGAGGATGCTAAGTTAACCTTGCATTACTGGAATAAAACCAAACCAGTTGTACTGCATGTCCTTTTACTATCAAGCTGGACTCTGTGTTAAGGTTTTGTTTAAAACTTTTGCATCTCTGTTCATGCATGAGACTGGCCCATGACTTTTCTGCTTCCATAATATCCTTGTCAAGTTTCGGTATCAAGGGGAAAATAGATGGGTTTCTCTTTCTATTTTCTAAAAGAGTTGTGAACTATTGGCATCCTTTCTTCCTTACATGTTGGAGACACCAGGGACAGGAATTTTCCTGGGAAGGTTTTTAATTTCTTTCATTTTGATAGGACAGTTCAGATTTCGATTTTGTCTAGTGTCAGGATTTTTAAGGAATTTGTCCAACATCCATTTGGCCAATAGTTTCTAGTTCATTGGGATAAAATTATTTCAATGAATTTCTCTTATTATGTTATTTTTAATGATTACTTTATCTAGAGTCATGCCCCCCCCTTTTCATCCCTGACATTGCTTAAATGTGTATCTAAGCTCCTCTTTTATGGGTCATTCTCCTCACAGTATTCAATTTTATTATTCATTTCAAAGTACCAGTTTACGGCTGTGTTGACCTCTATTGCATGGTTGCTTTTGTCTTTCATGATTTTTCTTTCTCTTTCCCTTCTTTCTACTTTCTTCAGGCATAATTCAGTGGTTTAAAACAAATTACTGAGGTGGATCCTTAGTCCACTGATTTCATCCTTTTTTATTTGCTAACATACTTATTCAAAGATATAAAATGTTATGTGAGTATGGTCTAGGTAAATCCCTTAAGTTTTTTTTTTTTAAAGATTTTATTCATTTATTTGAGAGAGAGAGAGAGTGAGAGATAGAGAGCACGAGAGGGAAGAGGGTCAGAGGGAGAAGCAGACCCCCTGCCGAGCAGGGAGCCCGACGCGGGACTCGATCCGGGACTCCAGGATCATGACCTGAGCCGAAGGCAGTCGCTTAACCAACTGAGCCACCCAGGCGCTCTTAAGTTTTTAAAAATTTATTTTTAATTTACATATAGTAAATTTAACTGTTCTTTGTTGATGAAATGCCTGTTCAAATCTTTTGCCTATTTTTAATTGGGTTGTTTGTTTTATTATTGTTGATTTTTGAAAGTTCTTTATATATTTTGGACATAAGTTCCTTGTCAGATATATGCTTTGAAAATATGGGGTCACCTGGGTGGCTCAGTCGGTTGGGTGTCTGCCTTCAGCTCCGGTTGTGGTCCTGGGGTCCTGGGATAGAGCCCCGCGTGGGTCTCCCTGCTCGGCGGGGGGCCTGCTTCTCCCTCTCCCTCTGCCTGCCACTTTGCCTGCTTGTGCTCTCTCTCTATCTTCCTGTCAAAAAAAAAAAAAAATGTTCCCCCTGCAGCATCTGGGTGGCTCAGTTTGTTGAGCATCTGACTCTTGATTTCGGCTCAGGTCATGATCATGGTCAGTCCCCACACTCAGAGGGAAGTCTGCTTGAGATTCTCTCCATCTCCCTCTTTCCCACTGCCTCCCGCCCATGCGCTCTCTTTCTCTCTCTCTCTCTCTCTCTCTCTCTGTAAAATAAATTAAAAATATATATTATAAAAAAATTAAAATTTCTTCCCCTAGTGTGTGGCTTTACTTTTCCTTCTCTTAACAGTGTCTTTTGATATGCAAAATATTTTAATTTTAATTTTAATAAAGACAAGTGTATTTTTTTACATGGTTCATGCTTTTGCTGTTGCACCTAAGAACTCTCTGCAAAACTTAAGGCTGCAAAGGTTTTTTAGCGTATTTTATTCTAGAAGTTTTATAAATTTAGATTATACATTTAGTTCTGTTTCATTTTGACTTAAATTTTGTACAAAGTGAAGGAGACATTGAGGTTGTTCTCCTCCTTTTTTGCACGTGGATGTTCAATCTTCTAGAATCATGTGTTGAAAGACTATACTTTCTTCACTGAGTTGCCTCTGCACCATTGTCAAAAATCAGTTCATTGTATTTGTATGAAACTATTTCTGGACTGTATTCTGTTCCATTGACCTATGTGTCTATTCTTTTGCCAATACTGTGTTGTCTTGATTACTGTAGCTTTATAGTAAGTCTTGAAATCGGATAGTGTGAAACCTCCTATTTGTTTCTCTCTTTCCGAATTGTTCTGCCTTTTCTAGTCACATTGCCTTTCCATGAAAAAATCTGAAATCAGGTTGTTTATATCTATGAAACATTGTGCTGGGATATTGTTGAGTTCGAATTGACTCTACGGATCACTGTGAAGAGATTTAACATTTTAACAGCATTCATTTTTTCCATCCAGCAGCGTGGTGTGTCTCTGCACTTATTTAGATTTTATCTAATCTGTTCACCAGTGTTTTTTGGTTTTCAGCATATGGATTCTGAACATATTTGATTAGATTTGTATCTAAGTATTTTGGGGGAGTTACTATTGTAAATAGTACTTTAAAAATTCAATTTCAGTTTTTCATTACTATTCCATAGAAATAGAATTGATTTTTGTATATTGACCATGAACCCTTTGACCTTGCTGTTATGGACTGAATGTTTGTCTCTCCACCCACCTACCCCTGCCCCAGTTCATATGTTGAAGCCCTAATACTTGAAGTGATGGTATTTAGAGATGGGACCTTTGGGCAGTTATTAGGGTTAAATGAGGTCATGAGGGTGGGGCCCTCATGATGGGATTGGTGCCCTGATAACAATAAGAGACTTCAGAGAACTTCCTCTCTCTCAAACCTGCACAAAGAAGAGGTCATCTGTGCACATAGAGAGAAGGTGACTGCCTACAAGCCAAGAAGAGAGATCTCAGAATGAAACTCACCTTGCTGGCACCTTAATCTTGGACTTCTTAGCCTTTAGAACTGTGAGAAATAAATTTCTGTTATTTCAGCCACTTAGTCTATGGTATTTTGCTATAGCAACCTGGGCAGATTTATACACTTGCTAATCTCATTTATTAATTGTAGGCAATTCTTTGGTAGAGTCTCTGGATTTACCTCAAAAACAATCATGCAGCCTGTGAATAAAGATCGTTTTCTTTCATCTTTTTAGGATCGGTAACAGCGATATGCTGAGCCATACTGAAGCCTAGGACAAAAAGAAAAATCGGGAATACTGACTCTGTCTTTATTGAAAAATTTGATTTTTGTTCATCATGACTATTTTTGCATTCATTTTTATTTAAAATTTTGCACTAAAGTATTATTTATCTTCATTACTGAATGTTTTGTCACCCTCTTCAATTTTCCTCCTTAGCAAGTCCCTAGCTTTCCATGCCTGCGCCCTGGCCCTTGGTCCGCTCTATTTCAACGGGGAGCCAGAGTTCAGGGTCTGTTTGTCAGAAGAGCAGAGTAAGGAGATGGGGCCGTACCCATGTTAGGAATTTACCTGCATGCACCTGGTCTCCAGCCGTGATCTTTTTTTTCTCCTCTCCTTAGCTGATAGGGCCTGTGAGCAACAGGCTTCACTAGGAAAGAACAGCTGTAAGGCACAGTTCCTTGAGCCATGCAGAACAACCGCCTCCGTTGTGATGCAGGCAGTATTTGCATTGGTTCAATAAAATAACATTGGTAAATGACTGGCACACCATTCTCAATTTTGGTAATAATTGTTGCTATTATCTTTGTTATTTTTACAGGACGATTCACTCAGATACTCTTTGTGGTTTGTCCTTGCTGTTACAGGGAAGTCAAAACAAGGAGTTTTAGGTTTCTTTCTTCTCCCATCCCACGAAGTTAGTCAGCCTCCGCGTTTGGGGTCGGGACTCCCTGGACTCATGCTTCCTAGCAGCTGGAGAGGGTCTGCGATGTCCCAGTCCTCATTCAGCTGTGTATAACATGTAACTCTTTCATTTCAGATTCTTAACTTCCCAGCTGTCTTCCAGCAGGCAACTCAATTTAGACACCTTTGGGTAAATTCGGCCAGCCAGTGATTTCTGTCAAATTTACAATTACTAGACCCATGTCCAGTTTAAAACCATTTCTGGAGGGGCGCCTGGGTGGCTCAGTCAGTTGGGCATCTGCCTTTGGCTCAGGTCATGATCTCAGAGTCCTGGGATCGAGCCCCGCGTCGGGCTCCCTGCTCAGCGGGGAGTCTGCTTCTCCCTTTCCTTCCGACATTCCCCCTGGCTTGTGCTCGCTCTCTCTCTCAAATAAATAATAAAATCTTAAAAAAACCAAACCATTTCCGGTTTCTTCTCTCCCCAGCTCTGGAGTCTGTTCCAATGCCAAGGGCACTAGGGCAACCACAGTGGGGCAAAATTGGGTAAAGGGCAGGGGGGGACCACGTTCCAGTCTCTCTTGTGTTCTGTTCTTATGTTGCCAGACACGCAGCTTGTCCCCCTGGTCTCACCTCCCATCCCAGATGCTGCTAAGGGACTGCTCTGTTCAGGAACACCTCTGCTTCCTGGGAAGCCCCTGTACGAGTGATTCCCGTGGAGAACATATTTTCCTCCCACACACCCACGACCCAATCATGGGCATCTCTGTTGGGCCTCCTTTTTTGGCCCAGCAGGTGGTTTCTTATAGATGGCACACAGGAAGACTCTCCTGGTGTCCGTGTCCAGCAGGGCAGCCTGGGGGTGCCACTCTCAAATTGCACCCCCTCTTCCCTTAAGACTTTCTTGTATTTATTTCCCTTCTTCCCTTCTCCAACAACTGCCACCCCTTTCAGGACAAAGGGGGACATGAGATGTCACCATCTCACTTGTCATCACCACTTTTCTCTTTTCTTTTTTTTAAAAATTTTTTGTTATGTTAATCACCATATAGTACATCATTAGTTTTAGATGTAGTGTGCCATGATTCATTGTTTGTGCATAACACCCAGTGCTCCACGCAGAACGTGCCCTCTTTAATACCCATCACCAGGCTAACCCATCCCCCCACCCCCCACCCCTCTAGAACCCTCAGTTTGTTTTTCAGAGTCCATCGTCTCTCATGGTTCGTCTCCCCCTCCGATGTCCCCCCCTTCATTCTTCCCCTCCTGCTATCTTCTTCTTCTTTTTTTTTTTTCTTAACATATATTGCATTATTTGTTTCAGAAGTACAGATCTGTGATTCATCAGTCTTGCACAATTCACAGCGCTCACCATAGCATATACCCTCCCCAGTGTCTATCACCCAGTCACCCCGTCCCTCCCACCCCCCCACCACTCCAGCAACCCTCAGTTTGTTTCCTGAGATTAAGAATTCCTCATATCAGTGAGGTCATATGATACATGTCTTTCTCTGATTGACTTATTTCACTCAGCATAACACCCTCCAGTTCCATCCACATTGTTGCAAATGGCAAGATCTCATTCCTTTTGATGGCTGCATAATATTCCATTGTGTAGCCACTTAACTCTTTTCTAACACTGTTTCTGCCTCTCCCTTCCCAGAGCCCATTGACCATTTCTTCCCTGGACAAAGGAGGAAGATAGTTCGGTCTCTTTAGAAGCCTATACAAATTAGTTAAGTCAGACAATGGGAATGGTGCTCTTTGAGCTTTGAGGTCTTGGCTTTGGTAATGGGCTCTGTTCAGAGCAATCAGTTCACTTCCAGCATAACCCATGAATATTTCTTTGGGGGTTGGCAGGGAGCAACTCAAGCAATGAGTGGCCCCAAGGGAGCAGATGGGAGCTCATCGTTAATATTTCTGGGGAATCTCTTTGGACGCACGGGTTATTTTATTACCTTCAAGTCAAACGAGATAATAGGTGCAAAGGAAACCCTTAGCACAGTGCTTGGCATTTCATCTTCATGAAGGCAGGCTAATTTATAGAAATAATAATTTGAAGTTTGCTCTCATTATGACATCAGGTCTGGAAATAAGGGAGATGTTTTTGGTTCTCTCATTCCAAGAAGCTAGCAGAGCCTCCATGATCTGAGCTCCCTTCCCTCAGAGAGTCATTACTATCTTTCATGCTTCGAGGCCAAGTAACAACTTGTTCGGGATCCAGGAAAAAAGCCTTCCATCAACTAATTATTGGGAATCCAGTCTCAACAAGATGTGGTAAGGCAGGAAGTTGAGGAGTTGGAAAGGCCAAGGTAACCTTTTGTTCTATTACACTTGGGTCTCTTGCACAGAGCCAGTAAGATGGGGGAAGTGTTACCCGTGGTGCCGAGGGGGCTGGGCTCTATGCATCACAGCTCCGAAGCCTAAGCCAAAGGGCCCCAGGCCCAGGTTGGCCTGGAAGCAATGGAGCTGCCCACTCCCTTGAAGGGACTATCAAGGCTCGGCCACTTAATATCTCAGTAGAAGTGAGCCAGATATACTAAAGAGCGGGGGAGACCTGTTCTGGACTGAGTCAGCTGTGTCATTAGATGGGAGGGAGAGGGAACCAGGACCCTAATGATGTTTTTCCCCTAGACAGAGCCTGACTCAGGGACCCCATCTTTATGTTCCATTTCCCACCCTTAAAATCCAATTGTCAACTCTTTATGGTCGTCCTTTGTTTACCAAGGACTTCTCACCTTTGAGAATCCCCTATTTCACAAACGAGGAGTGTTGAGGTTTAAAGAAGAGATGGTTAAGATGAGTCCACATCTAAGCAATCAGAGGAGAGACTCAAACCCAGGCCTGCTGAGCCAGGTAGCAATTCACTCCCCCTCCACTCTGAACTGGATCCAGATCCTGTGTGTTTTCCATCCCAGGAGAACACAAGGCTCAGTCACTCAAGGGACAGTGGGCCACAGAAGGCGAACCTCTGACTCCCTCTCGCTGTGCATTGGCAAACACCCAGCTTTCTGTGCCATGACTGAGGATTCGCCCTGACTTAACTTCTAGAGCTCTTAAGATGAGGACTCCATTCATCCTTGTTACGGTTGTGCCGAGTGTCCTCAGGAGTCATGCTCCCCATTCAGCCCACTGCAGACCCCGTCCCCCCGTAAATGGTACTCAGGGTAACCAGTGGTTTCCTTGACGGTTCCTGCACTAACTGCCCACTCTCAAAGAGAAGACTTGTTGAAGAAGAATTTAGCATACTCAAGTGGTGCGAAAATTATTTGGAGCTCTCTCTATTTTGAAAAACGTTAAGGTCTGTGAGGCACCTATAAGTTCTAAGTAGGAGCACTTTTGGGTTGTAAATATTCCACAGTACTAGTTGCTGGCACTTGTCTTTGTCTAAATAGATTTTACTCAGGTTTCAGGGCTCAGAGGTGAACCCTTGTGGTTCATGCTCACTAGCTGGGTGATTTTAATCTTTCTGGGACTTATCATTTCTTCACTTATTAAACGGGACCACTTGCATCTACCTTGTTGTGTCACTGGGAGGAGTAGATGGTGACATGGGATGACTGGGTGACAAAAGCCAAGCACCTACTCCAGTGTTGACTCTAGGGTTTCACGGCTGGGCATCTAATTGAAGCAGGAATCAGTCAGGGCCGACATATCAGTCATTTATGCCTCTGTGGGCACAAGGTAAAGGCCCTGTGTAAGTATGTTGACCCAACTGGGAATGAGAAAAAAAGAAGCATATCAGGTTGAAGAACACTTTAAAGATCTAGATACATAGTTTAAAATATGTAATTGGGATTTCGTGTGTGTGTGTGTGTGTGTGTGTGTGTGTGTGTGTGTATCAGAGTTTGGGAAGAAACTTTGAAATTCAGTAAAATTTATTTTTAAACAATGGTCCGCGGGCCTTGAGCTTTATCAGATCCTGGGGTGTGTTGCTGATCCGGGTGCCCGGCTGGCTCAGTTCAAGTTCAGTGGAAGCCCAGCTGGGTGGAGACTGATGGAGGGAAGCCGCGGAGGCCTGAAGGCTAATAGTGGGTTTTTGTTTACAAAGCAGCTGCTATGTCAGAGCCCATACCTACCAGCAAATCAGCACCCTCCAGAATTCAGGGTCAGGATAACAGGTGGGGATAAATGGTCAAGTGGATAAATATGTCAAAGGAGACGAAGAATTTCCCATTACTCCTGTCAGGAGCCCGGTCAGTGGTCTTTCAGCAGATGCGGGGACTCCATCTTTCCCTCCCTCCCCTGACAAACCTTTTAGAACTCATTCTTGTAAAAGTTTGTTATGACAAAGTGTTCTCCTAGACGTCTAGGTTGACGACCTGAGACTAGCATGGGCAGATGATCTGCTTTCATTGATCTGCACTTTGGAACTAGAGGAGGGTAAAGACGATTTTAATGCATATTTTCAAAGAATGAAGGATCTTTTGTTCAGTTCTTGCCAGGGAGCAGACAAAGGAAACAGGCTTCACCTG
The DNA here is from genome assembly GCF_037043125.1 of Eumetopias jubatus. NCBI lineage: Eukaryota > Metazoa > Chordata > Mammalia > Carnivora > Otariidae > Eumetopias > Eumetopias jubatus. The sequence goes on from NW_028274810.1 coordinate 57,138,772, forward strand.
TAACAGGAGGGGTTCGTGTTAGACAGGAGGGAGATTTATCAGGCTGGGAGTATGAAGACACTAAAATGAGTTATGGTATCTCCTTACCTGGAGATCTTCAAAGTAAGATATACTTCCCTCTGACAGGAGCAGTCGGGGGTGGTGGTGGGGAGGTGGGATTCCTTGCTGGAGGCAGGGAGATGGACTTCAGCGACCTTTGAAGGTTGAGTCCAGCCATCTGAATCTAGGATAAACTGAGATGGGAAAATTTATGGTTTTGACATCCATCAGGTGAATAAATCTGAGCCTCTGCTGGAATTGGAGGAAAAAAGAAGATTCCAGAAGCCTGCTCTGGCTTGACCACTCTATCTGTCAGCGTTCCAGTGGGAAACAGATGGCACATTCAACTCAAGATCATTTGAGAGGGGTTTAATAAAAAGACTATTTACAAAGGTGTGGAAAAGATGTAGAGAAATTACAAAGGACAGAGCAGTCACCCAAAGCTCTTACTATCCCTGTGCCTAAAGGGGTGAGGGGAGGGAGCTCTTAATCAGAACACAGAAAGAGAAATTAAGCTAGAGAGCCATGTTGAGAAGAACTGTGACCTTCTGTTGAGGACCGTCACCAGTCAGAGAGGACCTGGGGAGGGAACCAGGGAAATAAAAATACCCTGATATCACTGCCCTGCCTCCCAACAATCTACTGCAGCGGCTTCTGATGGGCTGATCCCAGCTGATGTCCTCAGGCCAAGCAAGCCCGTTGATGTGGCCCACACAGGTCAGCCTCCTGAGCACAGAAGAGTTTCGAGAAGGCATCGGCGGGGGGGGTAGGGGGGAAGTAGATCTGCAGGGGCAAATAAAAGCTGACACAACCACGGCTCATCCTCTGACGGTACGAAGTGACTTTTAGGTGCCTAGCACTATTCCAGGCACTTGGGGGGGGGGGGGACACTGAGCTGGACTGACATTCGGACTAATTGTGATTTAGAAATGTATCTACCCCTTCCACCCCTGAATGTTAGGGCCCCACACAGGTAGTTATCAATATAAGTAAGGAAAATTACTGAAACTCCCTGCGCCTCAATATCCTCATCTGTAAAACGGGAATAACGATTATTTCTCTTTCATGGGGTTGGATTATATGTGCTTATGCCTGTAAAGCACTTAGAATAGTGTGTGTTTTGAAGGGCTCACTCAGGAACTGCCAGCTGTTATTATGACTATCATCACTATTGATATTTGTGTCTTCTTGCCAGTCTCTAGAACTCTTCCGCATCCTTGAAGATCTAGATTGTGCATCTCCTCCCTGTGGCTCTCTCTCCCTTGGCCATAGTTGGTGCCCAGATTATGTGGCACATGATGTCTTCCTGGTCTTTAGAAGGCTGTGGGGCAAGGATTTGGTTTGCATGTCTGTTTTCTCTGCTAGACGCTGTACGCTTCTGGGGTGATTTCAGATTCATCTCCTTTGCCAGTCCCAAGTTCTGGCCCATAGGAGGTACTCAATAATTGGTCTGGTTTGTTCTGAACGCGATTTTATACTTCCATGGAGAGGAGTGTGGCTCAGGCCAGTGTTCGGAGGCCGTGAAGATGGGTGGGCAAGTAGCAGAGGGGCTGGATGAAGCGATCTTATGGCCCCCAAGTTTGCTCCATAGAGCCTGATGGGAGAGCTCCTTTTCCCTGCCCTGGGACTATCTTCTGCCCCCAAAGCCATGTATTCATAAGGGAAGAGGGTGCCTGTCGAACAAGGAGGCGAGAGCAGAAAGACTTTCATCTGATCAGAAGACTTTTTACTGACCAGAATTATTCATCTTGCTCTCCTTTAAGGTGGAAGCTGGCTTTTCTTTTCTTTTTTGTCTGCAGTAGGTGGTAAAGAAGACAGTGTTCTTTGTCCTTCGGATAGACTCTCCCTTGCCCCCACGGGTCCTGCCAGAGAAAAAAGCCAGGTAGGGGTGGAGTTGGTGAACAGCTCCCAGAGCCTCTTCCGCTTTGGTTCCATTATTTTGCCTCCAGCTTCCACAATCAGGGCACAAACACAAGGTGAATTCCCTGGTCCATCCCATGACAGTGTGTGAGGCAGTTTTGGGATTACATGCCATGGGTCAACTCCCAAGGTCAGGAATATGCTTCCAATTTAATGGTAGAACAGGCTTATGCCACAGAGATGTGATCCGCAAAACGGAGACTGAGAAACTCTTCAGGACAAAGAACCCAGTTTTTTCAGCAAATAATTGCAAGGAAAATAAAAGAGAAGGAAGGGGACCCTGTGGATTTAAAGATTTGAGATACATACAGGTCAGTTAGTATACGGACTTTATTTGGATTCTTAGTTGGAAAGCTATTAAAAAATTGCAAGAGAGTTGGGCATATTTGAACACTGGTTATTTGATGAGGTTAAGGAATTACTGTTAATATTTGGGGGTGTGAAATAGTACTTTGAATATGTTTTATAAGAGAGTCTTTGTCTTTTAGAGATGTATTCTGAAAAATCACGGATGAAATACAGGATGCCTGAGATTTGCTTCAAAACAATCTGGGGGTGGCCAGGAAGGGGATGGGGTATAGACGGTGTAGGGGTTAATTGTGAGTGATGAGTAGGAGGTGCAATGGGAGTTCATTAATCAATTCTATTCTGTACATACATGGTTTTTTTGCATAATAAAAAAATTTTAAAATGTGACAGTGGAAATAAATGTACTTTTTATTTGTTTTACTAGGGCTCCTTGTAATGAACTTGAAACCCAAACTGAATGTGCCAGATGGAAAGCCAATGTAGAACATAAGCTGAGGTGTTTTGGAGAGGAACAGAAGCTAGTTCATTCCTCTTAGGTCAAGGGAAGCCCTGTTTCTCCCCTAAACGCCAACAAGTCCTCTCTAATGTAGCCATGTTCTTTTACCAAAGAGCCAGAACTTGAGGGGTTAAAATGATGACTAGTACCACCTCCCTTGGCCAACTGTCCCTGTGTGATGAGAGTGGATTTCCCTGGCAGGTAATACTGTCGAGGGAAATGGGAACCAGAGCCAGGTGGGACCCTCCAGCTGGGTTCTGTTCAATCAAGCCTAGTGCCTGATGCTTGAAATGGTGCTTCCTAGCACATTCTCATCCGTATTCATTGAGCTCTTTGGGCCTTTCTCTTAACTGTGACTCAGAGAGGGGTGTACTAACTTATTAATATCATACAGTCAGTAAATGGTGGAAGTGGGACTCACACGTGAGTCCTCTGGTTGCAAGCCCAAGCTTCTTTCCACCATGTATTGCCCTCCCAGGTGTCAGCATTCTTTTTAGGGATGCACCAACCCAGGGTTGCAAATGATAATAGTTGTCATATGGTTGATACTGTGTCAGGAGTTCTACATACATTAGTTAATACAAGTACCTTGTAAGGTAGGTACTATCCTTGTTCCCATTTTACAGACAGGAAAACTGAGACCCCAAATGTCAAAATTTAAGCCCACGTGTGTCTGCCCTCAAACCTTCGACTATATTTTTTAAGCTCCCTCTTCCTACTTCATTGAGGCAGATGTGGAATGAAAGTTTTTTCATAGTTTATTCAAATAGAGGCCTGGAAATGACAAGGTCGAAGGCTTATGCCATCAAAGCACTGAAAGAACGCCTTATCTCCACATTTTGGAACCACTTATTTATTGTTAAAGCATTCACCTAACATTTACGATGTGCCAGGCCATACTACTCACCCCTTTATGAAGAGCAACTCAACAAATATTCACCGCAGTCCTATGAGGTAGGTAGGGGCCATTTTTATTGTTCCCATCTTACCAGTAGGGGAACTGAGGCACTTGCCAACACCACAGAGCTAATAAGATGCACGGCCAAGATTCATCCCAGGCAGTTCTGTGCCTGAGTCTGTGCCTTTGACCTCTACATTGTCTTCATCCCAAGCCCTGTATCTACACATATCAGTAAGAGTCATTGAATGACTTTAATTCCAGTTTCTTAACTCTGAATAATAAAGACCAGAGTGCCTACTATTGGCCGGAGTCCTCACCGAAAGGTAAAGTGACTGATTCCAACAAACTAAGGCCCCAAGCCCCGTGTGTGTAAAATTGTTCTATTCACTTGAGTCAGAAATGTGTTTTGAGGACTGACTCTACCCTTTTGAGCTGCAGTCATAAGAGAGAAAATATGAAATTTAAGGGGATAAATCACGTTAAAGAGCTCAATACCCAGTAGCTATTAAATAGCCCTATTACTTCCTCTGACCCGCCCGCTCCACTGCAGGCCCCACAGCCCCGGCCACCGTCCGCCACTGGCCTGTCTCTTGCTGACCTTCTCCACTCCGCGCCTCTCCCTCTTCTCCTCAAGCTAATCTATAAAAGTCCCTGGCCAACAAACCGATGTTCCCAGAGGGGAGACAGGCCGGGAGATGGGTGACAGAGGTGAAGGGGATTAAGAGTTCACTTGTCATGATAAGCACTGGGTGAGGTATGGAATCGCTGAAATCACTGTGTTGTACACTTGAAACTAATGTAACACTGTATGTTAACTCTACTGGGATTAAAATAAAAAAATAAGTTAAGTGTTCTCTAGGCTTCCCTGAGGGAGGCGTCTCCTTCCGGGTCCTGTTGAATTGAGGCATGGCCGCGGGACATGCTCTGGCCAAAGAACTGTGAGTGGAAGTGGTGTGTGTCATTCTAGATGAAATTGTTGAAAGCCAGGCCAGGCCTTGCCATGCTCCTTTCCCCCCATGCTAACACATCCAGCAACGATTGAGACCGTAAGCTGCTTTTCACCCTGGGTCCTCCAGTGAGGAGATTCTGCACTGGGACCCCACACAACCTTCTGACAGACGGGCAGAATCAGATGCAAGCCTTTATTGTTTTAAGCTGCTGAGGTTTTGGACTTGTTTGTATCACAGCATAAATCTAGCCTCGTCTGACTGAGATGTGTTTTATGATGCTCTTAGGGGATAGGACAAAGGTCCCTAATATGCCTGCAAGGCCTTGCAATATCTTGACCTAAGTGTCAAGCTTCATCTTGAACAGTATTGCCTCTCCGTTTCTCCCCTTCATCTGAACAGGCCTTCCTCCCCTCCCTCAAAGGTGCCAAGCTCCATTCCGCTACAGGCTCTTTGTACATACGTGCTGTTCTGTCTGCCCAGAACATTCTCCCTCCTGCCTGCTGCCTTTACCTGGTTGACTCCGATCTGTCCTAGTAGCCTCAATGGGCTTTCACAGCAATAATACATCCTTTCTAACCCTCATCACAACTACACGCTTACCTTGGTTGCAGTGTTTATTTGGATAATGCTTCTTTTGCCCACTAGACATAAGAACAGTTGCTCAGTTTTTTTTTTTTTTACTTACTATCCCTAGCCCCTGGCATAGTCTTTGGCACATAATGGGTACTCAATTTTTAATGAATAAATAATTGAGTGGAGGGGGGGCGCCTGGGTGGCTCTGTGGGTTGAGCATCTGACTTTGGCTCCGGTCATAATCTCAAGGTGCTGGGATGGAGTCCCGCGTTGGGCTCTGTGCTCAGCGGGGAGTCTGCTTCTCCCCTCTGCCCCTCCCCCACTAGTACTCTCTCTCTCTCTCTCTCTCTCTCTCTAAGTAAAATCTAAAAAGAAAATTGAGTTGATGTATTATAGTGATTATAGGATGGAAATTGGAAGAGACTTCTTGGATTTGAATCCCACCCTGCCATTTAGTTTTTGTATGACCCTGGGTAACTTACCGAGTCTCTTTCTGCCTCAGTTTCCTCATCTGTAAATGGGGATAAAAATAGTTCCTACAGAGGTGGCTGTGAGGATTACATGGATGAAGACACACGTGCTGTATGCTTACTCCCTGGGTCTGGGCTCCAGGCTCACCTTTCTGTATCCTGTTCTGTGGGGCTGGCGGTTTTCTCACTCTATTTTCCAATACTCCCTTCCCAGATGCCAACGCTTCGATCAAGCTGCTGAAAGACACTGGCAGGAGCCTCAGAATAGGAGGGAAGGGAGAGAAAGGCCTTCCTTCCGGTTTCAGCTCCTGTTCACATGTGACAGCAGCAGAGGATGGGTGCACCAACAGCCTCCGGCTCCCGTCAGTGCTCCCAGCACCAGCCGCCGCACGTCCTCTCAGAGGTCTGTGACCACCCGTGTGGTGCGCCCCACCTTCATGGGGCTCCCTCTCCGGAAAGATCCAAGTCTCAGCTGTGTGGAGTTCCTCCTGGGAGCGCCGAGGTTCTGGTAGCCCAGCCTTTCCCTTCTGTGTCCCCAGCTCCAGTGCTGGTGGCTCCTACAGTTCTGGGCTGCTGCAGAGCCCCCTCTTGGAAAACCTATCGGACCCCATTCCCGACTCCTGACTGGGCCCCGATACAACATCTAAAGCACGTGGAACAGCATCAGGCACACAGGAAGCACAGGGGATGTTAAGCCCCGCATTTGTTGAAGTAGCTGAGAAAACCAGCAGTGCCCATCAGAACCCTGCAAAGGGCGTGATGAGCTTGGCATCTATCATGGATAATGCAAACTCCACGGTGCAGAAAGGCTGATCCATCCCCTTAACTGTCACTCAAATACAACCACCCAGGTGTGATTTAAAGCAAATGATGACACAGCTTCCAGAGCATTAGCAATTTTTTATTTTTCCTTTTTTGTTGCATAGGAAATGCAGTACTTGCTTCCAGTAATTGTATCGTAATGTGAGAAGGTGGTAGCACTAATGGTTGAATACAAGAGTTAAACTAATCCACACCAGCTCAAAAAACCTGTGGAGATTTAGTTGAATAAGAATGGACGCCCACAGTGATTCTCAACCAATTACAAATTTTCACAGAACACAGTAAAACTAAAAGGGTAGCTATGAGAGTCAATACAAGTATACTAGAGGCACAGGGGGCCCGGCTCATAAAAACAAATGTCAAACCAAGTTATTAACACGGGGGGGTATTTAGTTTCACAACAGATCTCTTTTCATCTCTGGAAGTGTTCGGTCCCCTCCCCCCCCCCCCCCCCGCAATTTGAAATGAAAAAGATACCCGAGGTATCCTGAGTGGACAGATTTCCAAGGGTGGTGGGAAAGGTCCCCAGGGAACTCTGTTCTGCATAAAGAGGTCAGGGGTGTAGGGAAGGGGAACCATGTATTTGCCTTGAAAAGTCTTTCTTGAGGACCTCCTAGAACCTGATAAAGCTCCAGCTCTAGGTCTAGTAAGTATCTCAGGGGTGACACTATCAAATGCCTTCACAGTGCAGACAGGCTGGTCTGAGACCAGGGAGAAAAAAATGAAGCTGGCAGCTAGCTCTCTCAAATCCTCCATCCCCACACAGCGAGTGGCCTCGTGACCTTCGGTTGAGATGTTAAAAAAAAAAAATTGCTGATTTAATAGACTATTACTAAAAAAATAAAAATTAAAAAAAATGGAAAATTAGAGTAACACAAATAGAATCAAAGGGGGAAGAGCTTCTGTCATTTTGAGAAGCCGAGCATAAGAATAGCAGGAAAAATAGCCCAATTCACGGGACACTATTTGTCCTTAAAGCACTGTGGAGATACAAAAGTTCCCATTGCACGACCTGGTGTTTTCTACCATGAAGGTGCTCTGGTTGGATTCGAGGTGGCACTTCCACCATATATATATTCCCGTGGCCCAGACACATTTTGGAAATTGGAGTTTTTTTGAATTAAGTCGCATAAGGAGGCTGCATGTGAAACTCGGGATGCCTGCCACACAGGCGAGGTCCTGCCCCCACACACACTGCTGCCTCCCCGCTCTGGTGCGCTCAATGGCAGGTGGTCCCCTATCTCTCCGAGCATTTCCGGTACCTACTCCCCATGTCCCCGTTCCCCTCATCTGGTTATGTAACCCTCTGGGGGCATAAAAGGCAGATGGGTGCTGGTTTCGGGGGAAAAAAGATGAGATGAAACTGATTTAATTTGGGAAGCAAGTAGTTTCAAATTTAGACCAAAAAAAAAAAGTATATTTAAAAAAAAAAATCCCGTGTTAATAGCAAACTCCTTTTTCTTATGAATCGGGCCCAAAGTTTGTACAGAGTTTTATTTTTGAAGAAAATATTGCAACTGTGCATGAAACTAAATAGCCATGTGATTTCTTAAAGATTTTTTTCATTTTTTTTTTTCCTTTTAACATGAGGAAGTCTGGTGTGAAGACGGACCAAGCATGGGTACCTGGCTGAACATTGTCCATCAAGAAAACGCTTCAGGGTCGGCATAGCTTCAGCCGAGGGTCAAGGAAAATGTCCCTCGCTTGGAAATGTTCTCAGATTCTCAGAGTGTCTTTGTAGCACAGTTCTTGAAACACAAGCGGTTGTTTTGAGACAAAAGTCTTGCCAGGGACTGATTTCTGAAATCAACCACCCATGCTTGTCCCCTAGGAGAAAGAAAACAAAAACAAAAACAAAAAACAAAAACAAAAACACAAGTAATACTGAATTTAAGTAAATGTATACCTCCAAAATACTGAAAACAGCCGAAATCAAGAAAGACAGAATTTGCGTTCTCAGTGAAATACCTTTAAACCTAGCTGACAAGAACCAAATCAGGAAAAAAAAGACTAACATAACTTTGAGTAATATTCATACAGTTCACTAAGCATTATGGAATAGCATGCATTAATATTGTACGGTTATTTTACATCACCTATACCAGAAGGTCCTGACTGACAGCGAAGGCTACCGGTGTAGAAAAATCTTACTTCAGAAGAGCAATATAATACAGATTTCACAGGCACTACATTTTAATATATCAGGTATTATGCTGGTTTTCTTATAATTCTTTCTGTCCTAAAGCTGGCATTATAACAATGACCAAAAAGGCAAGGATTGAAGTAAACGGAAAGTAGATACCAAAGTTGATACAGTTTTTTTTTTCTTCAGATAGATTAGTGCATAGTTCTCATGCAGATAAACACTGCTATGCATTTACACTGTTGGAAAGCAGAGTGAATTGAGCCCAAGTTGTCACATTGGTGTAAATCATTTTGTCAGCCTGTAATAGCACCATGTAATGGATTTGCATTAAACATTAAATTGATTTCAGAATTGGTGACACAGTATTCACTACAGTTAAGTGCTATGGAATAGCTTCAATGTTACCTGCTATGTATCAAAGCAATTTTCATCCCACTGCTTTTTTATTGGAAAAAATAAAAGGAACACATACACGACACTCATTAGGCAAATGCACAGCCTTGGACGTGGAGAAGGCAGAGCGGGTTTACTGTCAAACAGTAAATACATGCATTGACTTCGGGACGAAGCTGGCCTTGGAAGCCGGCTGGAATGAAAGCCCTGCCGGTGGGCAGTCAGCTTTCTGAGACCGTCCGAGGACAGATCTCCGAGGGTGGGTGGTGCGGTGCCACTGAAGCTCTCCTTACATTACCATGCCAGTTGTGTTTTAAATTTGTTCTATGGAGGCCTGCTAACGGGGGGGGGGGGAGGGGGGGGAAGAAACACTGAAAGAAAGGAAAGAGAGAAAGAAAGATGGGGAGAGACAGAGAGAGAGAGAGACCACCACCACTATGGACAAAAAGATATATCCAGAGACATGATGCAAAGTACATTAAATGACATTCCTAGAAATCCCTCCCCCCCCAAAAAAAAATCACAAGGAAAAAAAATGTTTTTCTTAATCCAGATTTCATAAATACTGTATGACAAAATTTAAAGTTTATGGGGACAAGGGTTTGAAAAGTAAAAAACTTTTTGAGATGGGTGTTGCATATTCCTGTGGGCTGACTGAACACCGTGACTCTGGAAAATTTGGGTTCCCTTACACTTTGACTGTCAGAGAATGAGGACCGCAAGTGTGGGGAAGTGCACCTGTCGGTTTGCGGGGGAGGGGTGCCCACGCCTGACTGTGGGGTGGGGGTGCGGAGGGGCTGACACCAATAACTGCCATACCAGGGTGTGAAGAAACTTCTAGAAAAGTTCGCTTGAACCTCAGAGGAAAGTAAAAGGCTCTGGGATGGAGAGAGTGTCATTAAGGGGAGGGCCTCTGCCCATGAATGATCAGAAAAAGAGCATTTTAATGGCAGGGGGATGGGTCAGGAAAAAAAAAAGCCTATAGAAAAATGATGAGATTTAGTGTTTGTGCCTCTGACTTCAGTTCCCAAAGAAAAAAACATGGAGAGTGATTTGAGGGACTTCTCTTTGCCAATATTGTTAATGCCATTTGATGGGAGAGAAAAAATTCCAATGTGTCTCAGAATCAAGGGCGGGGCCTTTAAATTCGGCCAGCCCTCAGCCTGTCAGTCTATACACCCCAGGTAGCAAAGTCTTCTTCAAACATCTTCGCTTGGCTTTCATCTAAAAAGGTAAACACTCGGATTGTTGGTGTTTCTTTTTTCCTGCTTGATCACAACTGAACTACAGTTTCCTGCTGCTTTCTGGACAATGAAACATGAACAAAAATGTAACTTAGTGTATTTAATACTTAACCCCTGTTCGTTATCACCCTAGACTGCCTCCTTAATGTTTTAAAGCCTTTAAAACATTTTTTTTTCCTGCAAATCTGTTCAGAGTTCCCTAATTTTAGCTTCATCAAACTTAATACAACAAAATACCTTCAAAAATACAGCATACCTGTAACGTCCATTTACAATGGTTTTTCAGTAGACCTATACTTCTGAAGCATAGGAATATGCTATACCATTGAGAGAAAAAAAATAAGTGTATTTAAATACTTACAAAAAAAAAAAAGGAAACAGGAAAGTTTTAAACTTAAATCCAGTTCCCAAAGGGGGGGGCGGGAAAGAAAGAAAAGCAATTCTATGAACGCTGCCTTTATAATGGACAATCAGAAATTTCACTAGGCTAATTTGACAGAAATTTTTCCTCATTTAAACAACATTACAAAAGTCCTGCATTATAAAATAGGGTAGAATAAATCAGTGTAATCAATAAAACTATACAACAATACAAATTACATATCTTCTGAGTGGGCAGTTTATTCTCTCTCTTTGCAGTCATGACTACAACATGCTCACTAAAAACAACTAAAACTGCCCAAACTATTGCTTAGTTTGTTTTGTTTTAAAAAAAGGGTGCAATTTTATTGTATATACAACCAATTTACTGGTAATACCTTGGCTTATCGCAAGGTTCTGACAAAATGTTTGTCTAGGCTTTTTTCCCTTCACTGTGAAGCACTGAAAGCTGCTATTTTTTTCTTTTTTTTTTCTTTTTTCTTTTTTTAGTGCACATATGTCATAATAAAGTAATGCCCAGCTAAGTGCTATAGGGGAAGGCAAAGTATGCTGGCTGGCTATAGGAAGTGACACCATATACTGACAATCACACCATACAACAGCGCCAAACGACTATTCAACCACTTATCAGACACATATGAAAATCCAAAATGTTTTATTTTATTTTTTTTTCCTTAAATAGAGATAACCAGTAAACAATTTTCAGAACTTGGAAGTTTAAAAACGTGCATATAAAAATGGGCATTATATACTTTTTATTGAATGTGGATTGACTGCAGTCTGCTAAGAAAAATGGGGTGTGGGAGCTGAAGAAAAAGGAAGTTGTCTTTTTTTTTTTTAAGGCTTGCTTGTGAAAGGAACAGTTGTAAAAACAAAATTGCTTGAAGCAGGGTCAGCTTAGTGCTTCACAGTTTGACTGCTTCTCTAAGAGGAGCCCTTCCTGCGCACGTGCATTCAAAACTCACAAAAAAAAGTACAAAGACAAACACCTAAAACACACTGCGTCAAGTGCAGCACCGACTTTGGTCAAATAAAAAAAAATAAAAGAAAAATTAATAATCGCTAAGCTTTTCTACACGATATAAGCAGGTATTGCATATTTTCATATATCTGGGGGGGGGGAATAAAGGAAGACTCCAAATAAATTGTAAAATGCAGCAACATCCAAAATACTGATATTCTAAAGCCATCTACAGATCTCAGAATAGCACTGCCACTGACCACAGAGGACAATAAAGACTACTCCTATCTGCGGAACAACTAACTCTCTATTTAGTTCTAGATGTTGAAACTGACGATGGCTGACATAAAAGTCACATTTACAAAAAGTGTCTCCAAATGCTTGACGAGGGAAAAACCCCTTTCAATAGAGGAGCATGTGCAACAATTCCACAAATAATCGCTATCCAGGGCAAGGCACATTGATATGGAATTTTTGTTTTCGTGCAAATTAAGGAAAAAAAACAAAACAAAACAACATTGTTTCAGGGGGGAAAGATGAGGAGCAAAGTGTCTTCCCAAGAATTTCAGTTACTTGATTGTATAGGACAGTAGTAGAACCCTTCTGAAGGGCTGAAAAACATAGTTTAAAGGCAAGTGCCTAGAGTAGGGATTACAATATTGTGTCTTAATGCACTCTACTTTATCCTACATTAACTATATAAAAATTAGTTACTAACACTAGAACATGCAGAGACTTTCTCTGATCAGCAGGGCTTGCCAACCAGAACGTATATATATGTATAGTATAGGAAACCTTCTTGAAGTTGCATGGGAAGCAAAGGGGTGCTTCGCTGTCTGGTAGAAAAATCACTTGCACTTTTTTTGTTACTTTTTTTGTTTTTTTTTGTGTGTGTGTGTATTTTTTTTTTACATAAGATACAGGACATTTGGGGGTGCAAACTTTTTTTTTCCCTAACAGGTCCCCTTGATCTGAATGGGCACCAGCATTTATGTCCGTATTGGTTTCATTATTATTATTATTTTTTTTTTTTCCCATAGCCCAGTTCAGGAGCGCAAAGGTCTTGAAAAGTTCTGGACAATCTCTGGTACAATGAAGTGTCTGATAACTGATAAATCCTATGTTGCTGGATACATGTAAAAATTTTCAGAATTGGCATAATCCATTATAGTGACTTCTAGCTTATAAAATTAACAGATACCATGATTTCATTTTAGTTATGTGCTTTGATAACAGAAAATAATTAATTAGCATTTAATGTAGTTAACATATCGTGGTAAAAGCACCATTAGATTTGTTTTTTTGTTTTTTTTTTTAATTTTCCTTCAGTTTTTAAAGGGATACAAGTTTAACAATAAAAAACATAAAAAGCAAAAATAGCTCCCCTTTTTCTTGCAAGGCTGTTTTTTACCCCGATAATTTAGAGTCCTGGGGTGGAAGGACTTGAAAAACAAAAATAGAATTTTCAACAATCTCTATCTTACAAAGATATTTAGCTATCCAATGAAATTGCACTTTACTCATTTCAAAATTCGATTGTTTTGATTGATTCCTGTCAGTTTCTGTCAAAACAGACCATCTTCCCCATTTCCATGTGAATTTGTGTGTCATTGTTGAAATTGTTGAAAAAATGTTTTTTTTTTTTTTTTTAAATGTAAGTGCAGCATTTCACAACTTTTAAAAAACTGAATAGTAGTAGTAGTTTGTCATTTCGGAATTGTTCTGCAACGTGAGTGGATTCACTGTCCTTGTGGGCCATGTTATATATTTAACTGCTGACTGCTGAACCAAACCAAACCAAAAGAAAAAATAAAAAAGGAACATAACTGCATTTTCTTTTTCCAATATGTTACAGAAAAACATTGCCCTTTGACTGTCCCGTAAGTTATATATTGCAGATCTCAGCTACTACAAAAGATTTCGTTCTCTATGCGCCTCCTGATGACTCAAGGAGGCTCACACCTGTGTGGGTAAATTCATGAAATACTGTGAAACAGCCAGGCTCCGTAAGGAAAGTGTGTTACAACGGGAAGTCAGTGAGCAAGGGTAGACCTCCACTAGCCACATCACCTAATGCTCACGCTACCACGGAAACACTCCCAATGTTACAAAGCCCAACCATTTCCAGCACCATATGAGAAAATTACAACAGTCCCTAAAGTATTTAAAAAAAAAAATCCCAAAAGGTTATGGCCTTTGTTGTTTGACCATAATGCTCGCTGTTTCCATGTACAAGTTGATTGGATTCTCCCCTTCCACTGACAGTGAAGTTGTAACCGCGCTGGGTTGAGGATGCGTCCATGTTACAGAGTTGAGAAGGGGTCAGGTGGTCTGTCTGGTGGATGGTGGGACGCTGCGACTTTTATCCCAGGTACCAGGACTGGAAGACAAAAGGAAAAGAGCAATTAGAGGTACAGTTTTGAAAGTAACATATTTTAGAAGTTGCCCTTCCGACCATGAAATTGGGATCTCTATTAGGAATGAAGTGGGGTGGGAGGGGAGGATTTTCTGGGAATGGAAGAGAGGAATGACAGACAGTAGTAAATCTTGAGTCACTGAAGTTGATCTTATTCCTCTGAAGTTGAAACTCAGTGTCTTCACTGGGGTTTGCCAACGTTCTGAGTATGTCTCAAAAATAAAGTGTTTGTGTCCACTTGAAATACATATGTGGGTTTTGCAGGCTGGCAGGGGCAGCTACAGGAGGGCAAGAAGCTTGATCATCTTGTCACTGAGTCCTCAGTCCTAGCACAGTGCCTGCAGTAGAAGGTTCTCAACAAACAAATGTTGAACGAACAGACAATGGGTGAGGGAAGAGGTTTCCTGTGCTGATCAATGTCTACTTGGATGATTTCCACATCTCCTTTTCAATGAGATGGAGGCCCTAAAGACGGTGCTGTGACATTCTTTGAATGGGCACGGATGATCAACAATGACATAAAAATAAGTGGGGGTGAAGCAGATAAAGGGGCTGCACGAAGAGTCCTGTGTGATTTGGGCAAGTCACAGCACCTCTTTGATACCCAGTTTCCTTTATGTGTGCCTGAGGTAGATTTTATGAGGTAAAATGCTCCTTTTGGCTCAATATTTCTAAGATAATTTTTCAAAAATGACATACAATAATCCAATGTGATCAAGATTTCACCCTGTTAGCTGCCATGATGTCCAAAGGACAAAAATGAGGCCATTGCATAGCCCTTGCTCTTGTTTTTGTTTGTTCAGCACTTATTTAGGAAACCTTCCATATGCCTGCTGGGGCCCAGCTACCAGTTACCTTTTCCTTTCAAAAATCCTTAGGTGATTGGCTTTGGACAACAGTCTAGTGAATCGTCACTTTATATGCCAGCATTGTTTTCTCTGCTAGCTAAACAAAGTGGCCAGTTATGGTGTACTATCAAAGTTGGTTTCTAAGTGAAATAGAGAAGTGTTTGGCTTTTGCCAACTTTTCCCTAGAGATACTGTGCCAAATTCACCACATTCATCATCATTCACAGAAAAATTGTCAACTTCTAGCAAAAGTGAATGTCTCTGAAATCTCTGAGTTGGCAGTATCAGAAAGGGGTACATTCGAGTGGATTCAGTCAGACGAAGGCTCATCGGTGCCCAAGAGATTCAATTAGGTAAAGGACGGCCTCTGATCCCAGGGGTGAACGGCGAAATGATAGTTCCGTGGATAGCTACCAGGTATGAGATTTCCTGGTCACACAAGCTACCTTTGATTTCCAGAGGACTTGAAAAACCCAAGCCTAACCCGAAAAACTACTCATCCTGTGTACTTTTAGATGTTCCTCTTTGACCACATGCTCTGAGAACACAATAAAGCCTCTTGTGTCCTGAAAGGAAATCATCCTGGCAAAGACACACAGCCTACATCTAACTGGACAAAAGGAAGGAGAGGGGGAAAGAAAGGAGAGGGGAGGCAAGGCCTGAACTGTATTTCCAGTAGGCCTCTCCTCCTAGCTGACGGATCCGTGCGTGCCACGGCCGCGCTCTCTCGCTCACAAAACAGTCTCCAAGTTTGGGTGCGGCGAATAATGCTTACAGGATTTCTGTTCTCACACTTTCTAAGTCAGTTGTGAAATTCCAGCCTTCTTCAATTTGACGCTGCATAGTAGTTCTCGAAGCAAACACCGGGGACCCAGTGAGTCAGCAGGGGGAGCAGTTTTCCATACCACAGTTTCTGGACACAACCTCAGCGCAACAAAAATCTGCAGTGGCTCTGCACTTCTCTTAAAAAGCAAAGCAAAAAAAAAAAAAAAAAGTTTCTTCACACATCTTACTATTCAGTGTGTGCCTTGCCGACAAGGTTACCCCAGAGCAGCTCTGTAATCCTTCACTGAAATAGGCTTTATTGATTGCTCTGGTCTATTGTTCTCTTTTCAAGTCCCCCAAGTTCAAGTTCATCCTGGTGTTACATCATGTCTGGTTGCTAAGAGCAACCAGACAGACCCAGACGTGACTATCATTAGCAAGAAACCCTCCGCTCTCCTCCCACCAACCTTCCAGTGGCTCTGACGTAGCAGGCCCACTGCAAACACATTGAAGTATTTATTCTGCCTAATTTATGACCTACACAGCAAGCAAGACCCCCACTCCAAAAACCAACACTGTTGTATATTTAATTAATCTGTCTTTCTCTGGCACTTGGGAAAGTTAGACAAAGGACTAATTATTGTGTTTCACTCTCCACACTTTTCTTTTGGGGGGGTGAATATTTGCATGGGAAAGAAAACTACAAGGCCTAGCATTGCCCCCCACCCCGCCACTTTTTCTTTTTGCCCTATTGACATTTCATGAAATACTTTAGCTGCTTAAGGGAATTAGAAAAAAAAATGTGATGTGAATGTTACTCCTTCTGAGTTGGTATTCAGTAACACAAATCAACTCATGACATGTTTAAATTTAAATGCTAACCACACACTCTCAGAGTTACTTTAAAGGTTAGTTTTTAATCAATAGAAGTTGCTGACTCCGGGTTTTTGAGCTGCGCACTGCAGCTCTTGGGCTTTTGTCTACCGTTAGAGCTTTCAAACTTTTTTTTTTTCCTTGAGATGATTTTAGCAATGATTTTCAGACACAGAAGGCTATTGTGCTCTGACCAGCAACATGTCAATAGAGAAGCGAGTTGCCCTGTGGTGTGGTGTCAATATGACTCCTGAAGGCATGGGTTGGGGGTCTTTAATAACCCGTGAAAAAAACTTAATTAACCCTTTCAGGCCCAAACCAAAACCTATTCTTAAACTTTTTCACTCCTGTAATTTGACCATTAGTACTTATTTCAACATCACACTAATCTTCATGACAATTAACCCAGCTACTTGACCAAGGCTCCCCCACTACCCCCCCCCCCCACAATGGGAAGTCAATCCGTTAGGGGAACCACACAGGGAATTTGTTTTTTGAGGATTTTTGGGGGGGGGGAATGAGGTCTCTTTGATTAAATCATTTATTTGCCGAGATGGCAGATAAACAGTTATAATAAGAATAATAAAAAAACTCATCCATTTCACTGAATTATTTTCTCATGATCAGTTTGTAGCTGAAGACGCTCCTAATTTCTTTATGATGAATGTGATAGTTGCACATGTATATGCCACTCGATTTCTAGAAACTTCCATGAACTACTAATAACATCAAATGGACAAGGCAGTGTTTGGAAAAGCCCACTTTTCTCTTGTGATGTTTTCTTAGAAAATCTATTATGCAAGCAGTGCTAGTTTCAAAACATGACTTGAAGAATGACTCTGAGCATTTTTTTTTCCTTGGGTCATACAAGAGAAATATAAAAATAATCCTGAGGTTGTTAAATTGTTGGGGTTGAGTAGCAAATCACTGGGAAAATGGTGCCACACCAAACAAAATTCATTTATGGAGAGTCAAAAAATTGTCTTCAGACATTTACTGACACAAACTTCCATTTCATATGGTTTCTGCCTTCATACTTTATAACCCCTTAATCTAACCTACTGCATCCAGATGGACTACAAAGGAATCTCTGTCCCTTATCTGCAGAGAGTTCCAATATTACAATACAATATAGGACGATGTTATCTTGATACATTTACATTAAGGAAGTAAACACAGAGCTTTGATCTATTTTTTTCCTCAGGGACTTTCAGCTATAGTTGTTTTGGAGGTCCATAAATCCACACTCCCACAGAGGCTCCAGTTCAGTAAAATTACTCCATTACATTCACAATTTCTACAGTTTGGGATGTGCCGGGTGGGGGGGGTGGGGGGGAACGGCGAAGGGTGGTAATTGTCCTCTTTCAGTGTTCAAGGTGAAACATCAAAAGAAACCTGCAGTCCAGGACCAGAGCTCAGCTTTCCTTTTCTCCAGTCAAATGAAGAAGTAATCTCATCAGGTTGGAAAGTGCTGACTAAGGATTTAATAAAGTGCCTGCAGATGTGGCGTCTCTAAGGTATTCAACTCATGTAATGCAAAACAGCTCCACACTGAATGTGCTTATAAAATTTCATTTAACCATTGCAGCGCGAAATTTTTTTTTCACCGTTCTCTAAGGAGTTTTATCACACTTCCCGCCCCTTAATTTACAGCTCCATGAAAGTTCGAATCCCATTCTGCTGGGATTCTGGAATCCTCACAGTAGTCAGGTTTTATGAACCATAAACAATATCCATCCGGCTGCATCCTAAACAGGAAGGCTGGGACGGCAGTAGGCACCTTTGACAGTGCCAGGCTCTTTCCTTTCTTATGCCCCACAGAGAGCAATTAGGAAACTCTTTTCCCAAAATTTGGTCATGAGCTGGCCCCAAGACATGGTCGACGAAGACTAGACTCCTTCGTCAACAACAAATGTTCTAATGTGAATAACAAGTTTTTTCTTTTTTTAAAGGGTCTTTTATATACTCTTCTCACTAAGAGGGCAGGATGTATATTTGAACAACAAAAGGAAATACAAGTCTGTTTGAGATAGCTCTATTTTACTTTAACCAAAAAAAGAGAGGGTGCAGGGGGTGGGGATGGGGAGGGTGGTACAGATTGTGACGCAGCAGAATCTGTTTTTCAGATTAAAAAGTTAAACAAAAGGCCTCAAGGGCAAAGTTGAACACTGCGGAAGGAGGCTGTTAATGTGGAATCCAGAACTGGGTGTGACACTTCGCTTTCTTCCCCAGGCAAGGTGGGTTATTTAAGGACATTCATACACAGAAAACAGAGACGTGCAGATACTGGGAGGCCTCTGTCTCCATGGCCCCAGCAGGCCCGACTCTTCATCAGCCCCGAAGAGGACGCTACCAACCGGGACTGCGTGAGTTGTGGCCACCATTTTGACTCTTGTCTTGAGGAGAGGCTGTCTCTGCGGGGTTGCACTCATCCAGCTTGTCATTTTTGGCTTCCTGCTCTGGTTTGGATGAGCTAAAGCCCACTGTTGAGCCTGAATGAGTCGCCCTCGGCAAATCAGCCCCAAACCTGGTAGCTCCCCGGCCCCCTTTCAATACAACAGAAATGGACAGGCCTTCCGGGTTTCTCACATCAGTAGACACCATTTTGGAGCATTTCTTCACTCATTCTGCAAGCACCAGGGGCCCGATGTGTGCTTGGTGCTATGTATGCTAGGCCCTGGGCATAGAAAGTGTGCAATAAATAGGTCCTGCCCTTAAGGAGTGGTTTGCATAGAAAGACGGCACTGAACCGCAGCCTTCCATACCCTTCAAGATACCAGGCCCTGCTGGTCTCACAGTAGGATCAACCTTTATCAACCTCATATCGACTGATGAGGCTAAGCATTCAATGTCTGAGGGACCCTGGACTGAGTCCCACTCTTTCCCTTAGCAAGTTGTGTGACTTTACCTAAGGAGGTCTCTGTCCTCGGGCCCCCAGAGGACTGCTGTGGGGAGTCTGTCTCTGCACGCCAGGAGAGGAGAGTGGGTTTTTACACTGGTTTCTTCTGAAAAAGGTGGGCAGCTATCCACAGGTGTCAGTTACTGATATTGCCAGCCACGGGCTTTGATCTCTGCCATCATTTTTCTTGTCTGATTTTGTTAATTAAAGAAAGCCTGTTTTCAATAATGCTAAACCAAGACTTGTTTATTGTACAGGAAACTATTAAAACATTAATGGGCCATGATTGGCCCCACTTACCTTTGTGGCCTTATCTTTTCACTGCCTGTACTCAACACTTGTGCTGTGTGAAACTCCTTCCAGATCCCCCAAAGCCAAACGTTTTCTCCCTGCTGGGCCTTGGCACGGGCCATCCTGTTCTCCTTGGCCTTGCTAACACTTGCTAGTTCTTGCATTCTCAGATTAGTATCCCTTCTTCCAAGGGGTCTTTCTCCAGGCCTTTCGTCCTGGGGTTTACCTCTGTCACAGTCTCTGAACTGTAATTACCTGTGTTCTCCCCAAGAAAATGGATATCTTGTTGAGTGTGGCATCCCTGGTGTCTTGCCCAGTGGCTGGGGCAGAGTAGGCAGTTACTAAATACAGTTGAAGGAAGGAAGGAAGGAAGGAAGGAAGGAAGGAAGGAAGGAAGGAAGGAAGGAAGGGGCTGTCTCTAAGGTTCTTGAAGCCTGGTGTCAGTTACCCCAATAGGGTATTTAGATGGATGACTTCCAGCATAGCTGAGCCACATCCATGCTCATGCCCCGTGGCCACGTGGCTCGGCCCCCCCCACCCATGACAGACGTGCTCCTGAGAGACACAGGCAGGTCCCCGCAAGCTGCCCCAGGCAGTTCTGACGGAAGAGCTGCTGCAGCGGGGCCAACTGCGTCAGCAGCACGTGCGATAGTGTTGTAACATGGACGGCTGCCTACTTACTACAAGCACAGAGCAGTTGTCCAAACCACCGCTCCCTGGAGAGTGACCGTGCTGCTCTCGGCCAAGACCTCCGTTTGGTTCAAACCTCAAGACGGGAAAACACTAATCTTTTTACCCAATAAGCCATCCAGCACCTCCAAACCTTGGGAGTACACACACAATCCAATTATTCCGACTGTTGTTCCAAAGTCTAAATCTTTCGCCGTCTTCCAACTTGCCCCAGTGTCTGCCTCCCCATCAAGTACTTTTTTTTTCTTCTTGGTCTCCCTTTACAGTCTCATCTGAGTAAGCTTTTACCTCATGAAACCAAAGACTTCCGAATGAACAACTGCACTCTGGCCCGCTCGCGTTCGTGCTGCAGACTTCCCAGAGGGCTGTGTGCCTCGCGGTGGAGCTCGGGCCCCGGAGGCCGAGTTAGCAGAACCCCGTCGTTGAACCAGTACACACCATTCTGTACTAGTGAAGTCATCTTAGGCAAGTTCCTTAGCACTCCTGGGTCTCCATATTGGACTCCATGAAATGGAGATAACAACTTGATCAGTTTTTATGGGGCTTAGATGAGCTAATGCCTGGCTAGAGGCAAGCACACAAAACCAGAAGGCCGGGGTAAATGGACTCTCTAACTCTAACATGTGTACGGGCCCTACGGTCCACGTGAGACCCCAGGAGGACCGGTTCCCTTGGAAAGTCATCGCTCAACAAGGCGGCTCTCTCTTACTTAATGATATAATTTCTTAGTTAAAAGTAGCAGCTGCATCAGTTCCATTCCCCCACTTGCAAGAGAAAGTTCTTGAGAAAATAAAAATCTGTCTTTAATTGCGGTATTAAAATCAGCAGCGAAACCAACCACACAAAAGGAATTGGCTCAAGTTTATGAAAGGCATTTGGGTCCTTGCCTTGCAAGGCTAAACTGCACGCCTTGGAAGTTGGGGGTGAGCGGGGGAGAGGGGAGGCGGGGGTGGGGTGGGGGGAAGTCGTCAGGCAACCGAGTGGGACAGAAACAATCCTATTTTGGTTTTTGTTAGTGAACGGCATACTACATAGATCAGAGACTTCTTATAAAATACAAACCCCCACTGTACACAAAGCACAGGAAAATGTGAGGAAAAAAGGGAAAAACTAAAAGCAGCTTAGGGTGTGTTAACGCTGCTATTCTGTCAGCTTAAAGAGTATTTTATGCTTGATCAACAGCTCTTTTTTATTGTGCTTTTCTTTCATTCATTCAAGACATCAAAGCTGAGCACCACCAGTGTACCTGCCCTTCTGGAGCCGCTTGTGAGGGGGTTCTAATGAAGCACGACTCTGGGAGCCGGAGACCCCCGTGGACACGGCAGTTCAAAGGGAATATTTCAACAATGATTACATTTTGTAAATCTTTTTATGAAAGAGACAGCTTATTTCCTGCTTTTTCATGAAAAATAGATTCTATCCATTAAAGTGAGCCCGCGCCACGGAAGCTGCTTGAGATCTGAGGTGCAGCGTGGAGATTAAGGGGACAACGGCCCGATGAAATCGTCCAGAGTTCCTATCTGTTTGGCTAGGATGGCACTGCCGGATTTTCTGGGTGGAGCCCAGACGGTGCGCTGGATGGCTCTGCTAGCGGAAATGCAGTGACAATGGTGCTTCGAGGTTTATTTTCAGCCGGGGGCCTGGTGTTTATTGTTTGTTCCTTTTTATTCTTTTTTGATTCCACAAAGTCCAAACCAAATATCAGAAGGCATTGGGCCACCCCTTTGATTGCACAGGAAAAAAAGATGAAAGATTTTAGTTACAGATTCATTAAATGCTGTTATTTTTAATGCCCCGAAATGGGACAGACCCTTTTGCACGTGGGAAGTTAGCCATTAAAAAGCTGGCTCCGCTCTGAAGATACAATACAGGCTTTATTATTGGCTAATGTCTGCCCCAGAGGCAAAACTAAAGAAGGCAGGCTACCCTTTTGTAATTTTTGATTTTCAGTATTAAGATAATCTTTCCTCGGGTCTTTCTTTTTTTTCCTTTCTTTTTTTTTTTTTTTTTTTTTGGCGGTGGGGAGAGCTGAGTACAGTAGGGACGGAGGAGAATAATTTCCTAGGGAGCTATGAAATGAAAAAAAAAAACGTATGTTTTCTGCACATCAGATTCCAACCTTAATTAAATGCCTGTTGTCTAACAAGTGCAGACAGTCACACTTGGGGCTGGCCCAACGGTGGCCCAGGGAGGTAACCTTTCTGTTTAAAAAGAGAGGCGTGGGAGTGGAGGTCAGAGCTCAGCAGAGCGTGGCCACATTGTAATAATCATTCCACCCAGTGCTTCTCTGCTCCTGCTCTTGCCCCAGAGCTGAGAAGCCCTTCCCAAACACCACTCAGGTTCACAGCACATCTATCATGTAGATGTAGTGTTTGGATTGTGCAGGTAGAGAGAGTCTGGAAAGGGGTAAAAAAAAAAAAAAAACATTAAAGCGAAAAGTCCAATTATTACAAGAAGTCTCCCAAAGACGTCCTGCAATAGAATGACAGAGGATCTGATACTTTGCCAGAAATGAATTCCCAAACTAGCCTTTTCAGCCAAGGAGCCCTTTAGGCACTGCATGGCATCTGCCACCTTTGGACCTTTCCACTGCAGCTGGTGCCGACTGGCACAGCCCAGGGCACAGGTCTTTGCTTCTTACCCCTTTATTCACCCTCTGGTCACAGTCCGGGCTCCTTCCTCTTGTCCTTTCCAAGCCCCGTTTCCTGCCCCCCGCCACTCCACCCCTCTAGCCAGTCTCTTTCTCTCCCTTTCCACCTGGGTTTGAGGGCCCCCCCGCCGGAATTACAGCAGACCCCTCCTCTCCCAAAGGCCGCAGGAATCAACAGTTCTTCCTACTCCATTCACCGGATTAAGAAAGGAAGCGCAGGAGAAGGCACTCAGCTGCAACCACAACCACCCCGCCTAGCAGCTGGAATGGAGGGCTTCTGTAGTGAGCCAAAGAACCAAAGAAATGAGGCTTGGAGGCAGAATTGGGGCAGAAGATGGAGGAGGCTGCAGCATCTCAGTTCTCAGGCTCATGAGAAAAGAGAGGATAGTGAGACGCACCTCAGCGCTGGACTGTGAATTGGGAGCCCAAGCTCAGTCCCCAGCTACCCTGGGGGTGGCACCCCAGGGGACTCTGATTCTGCTTACAAAGATCCCATTCCTGAACTTTCTTTACCTTCCGGGAACACCTGCTTTTCCATTTCACTAGTTCCAGGAGTCATCTTTTCCTTGTTCACAGTGTGGATGGACTACTGGGGTAAGACTGTTCAGATCCCTCACTGAGCTTGGCCATGGAGAAAGCAGGAGACCTAAATTCTAGTCTCTGAGACTTCGGGGGTCCAACCTTACTTATCCGCAAAGCAGGCCTCGGTACACCAGTTATCGTGGCATTTGGGGGAGGAAATAACAAACACAAAAAGACAAAACTTTCAAATACTGGCCTAAATGACTTGGAAATACCAGCCAGAAGAGTAAGCAGCATGGTCACGGAAGGCGTTGCTGTGATCTGGATGGCGTGGGGTGGGGTCAAGGTCTCCCTCCTCTGGGCCAACTACCCTGGATAGAAATGGAATGATTTCCCTGAGCCCAGGCAAAGCTCCATGTGACATCCCCGAAAGCACAAACCAGGGATCAGTGAACAATGCTTTCCTC
This sequence comes from Eumetopias jubatus, assembly GCF_037043125.1. NCBI lineage: Eukaryota > Metazoa > Chordata > Mammalia > Carnivora > Otariidae > Eumetopias > Eumetopias jubatus. The sequence goes on from NW_028274810.1 coordinate 57,162,798, forward strand.
CTCCTTCTGAAAATGTGGTAGGATTTAGGGTTTTATGGCAACACAACTTGTCTTTGTTAAGACGTGACTTGCAAAACAAACCCACATGGGGGAGTTGGCAGTTTCAAATGACAGTACTTTTTTTTTTTTTAATGCTGAAACAGCAAATGCTTTTTATGTTCAGATTTATTTCCTTCTAAATTTGTAGATTAAATTTACAACTAAGCAATATTCATTACTACAAACAATTCAATTCTTCCTGAAGGGGAGGTGAGTGGGAAGCTTCTTGGTGGGGTTGGGGTGGGGAGTTGAACAAAGGCAAAGATCCCATAACATTAGCACTCTGTATGAAGGGTCTTATCAACAGTTTGGACATATACATCATATATATGACCAGCAGAGCTACTTGGCTTCCCTGCCAGGAGAGAGGTAATATTCTAACACAGAAAATTTAATTAATTCATTTTTACCTTTCTAGTCATGACTTTAGAGATGGTAGAGCTCTCCCAAGCAAAGATTACTGAAGACAGATTTAAGAATGTGTTTTATAAAATCAAGCATGGTAACAAAATCACCCACTTTGTTGTCAGATAAATTCTACCAGGTACGGCTCCGCCAGTAACTGACATTTGGGAACAAACTCAGAACTCATGCACACAGGACTAATCCGGAACAGTTACACATTCTGCTATCACTTTATTATATTTTAATGAAACCAATTACACATTGGACTGTTATATGCTCATTGACTCTTTAAATATCCTTTTCTCTTATTAAATCACCATATGGATGGGAGATCCTATGGTTCACTTTGCAAGAATGGTGCTAAGTTCAAATGATACCTATTAACTTTCACTGGATTCTGCAATCACAAAAATCTTGCAGCTCTACCACCTTGTGCTATCTTGAAGGTGTTGAGTTAAAAAAAAAATACTTGAAGATTTTTCTCTCTCTTCGAGGAGTGAATTGTCTGAGCTAAAATATCGCTTCCTGTTGTACTCCATCAGCCTTTCGGCGTTGTTCTTCAGGAACATGTTTACGAGTTCAACTTCAGGTTTAAACGAAATAAAACACTCCTCAGGAGTTTATAACCGAGCCTCATTTACATGTGCTCCCTCTGAGCTCTGCCGGCCTCAGTGTGTGAGTTTCCAAGGCTTGGGGAAGGAATGTTTTACAGTTGGAATCTGTACTGCTTTCTCAGGCATTTCAGACTCTGAGGATGGGCACACAAACTTCAGTTAGTATTCAAAGTTTCCTCAGATCTGCTATAAAGTCAAATAAAGAAAGAAAGACAAGGCAGGGGCCAACTGTATCTTCTTAATTTTCCCCATCAGGCGAAATTTCAAGTTAACATTCCAGTTGAAAAGTAACAGATTCTAGAAGTATGTTCTAGAATTCCACAGCCTTTGACTTTGAATTTTTCTGCAATCATTTTCAGCATTTTGTGAAAATGATCGGTGTGTGTATTTATTCTCTTCAGATATAAAAACTAGGGCTTGCCAAACTGTTTTTCTGCCTTGAAAATGAAGATAGAGTATTATGAAGATAAATGCCTCCCCCCCCCCCCCCCGCCCCGGCAAAAAAGAGATCCCATATTGTGTTTATGAAAAAACCTAAGGGATTTTTTAGGTCAGAAAGATCTCAGGGATTTTCCAGGCAATGAAGGTACACTAGAGAGAAAGAACTAGCTATTTTGGGTTGGGAACAAGGAAGAGTTGAAGTACGGATTCTAAATGCTATTATAGGGAACCGATCCAGAGAGAGCTGATTTCATTGACTCACTGAGGTTAAGACTATGCAAGGGTCCAGGAGTTCAGAGAAAGCAGCCATGGTCTTCATGGGCAGAAATGGAAAAAGAACCAGAGAAATAGCACCATGGACCCTGCCACTCAACTTCTCTCTGAAATTTGAGTTTATCTAGTGAGATAGTAGGTAGAGGAGTAATAAACTAATGATGCTGGGGCTGAGAGCTACTTTCTAGCATCTCTTCACCCCAGGATGCTTCTTTCCTGATAGGTGAGCATATCCAGCATCACTGTGGGTCGTGACATTCCCAACTTCAGCAGCTACCTCCCTGCAGAGTGATATGTGATGAGGCAGGTAGTTCAAGAAAGACTAAGTGATGCTGTGGGGGTTAGAGAAGAATCTACCTGGCCGAGGGTGGATGGACAGAGAGTCCACAATGAATCTGTGTCTCAGTGTGTGCCTCTGTTAAGAAGGGATTAAGACCACCTTCCTAGCATGGTGGCTGTGGGGATAATATGAAATAATATATGGAAGTGTTTTGTGTCTGAACTAGACTATGCAGAACTGAGGCTTGTTTTATGGTATTCTTTTCTGACATGGGGAAGACAGAAAGCTCATCCTTCTGTGCCAGGTCACAGCTCTTCTTGGCCTGGTACAATGAGGGGCAGTCCTTTTTCTTGAATCAATACAATAACAGCACGAGTATGCTAGCCATATACTCTTCCCTCAACCCGTGAACTTAGATTAGCTTAAATTCTGAGAAACATCAAGGATTTTCTAAAAACAAATTAAATGTTAATAAGCTTCTAACTAAAACTCTTTGCTATGAAAATAAGAAGTTTCTTCTACTGGATAAAGGACATGAATAAAAAGTGGAATCCTTTAGATGACATCCTGAAGAAATGGATGGTAAAAGGAGTTTCTTTTTGGATGGCGGTTTTCTTATGGTGACTGAGTGGAACCTGGGCTCCTAAGTAACCCTAAGAGTTTCTCAGCCTTTGACCAGGAATGACTGGGCAATCTGGCAGAAAGATGAGAATTTGCATATGAGATAGTCTCTGCTAATCTCATTGGTCAGTCAACCACAGATTACTGAGAATCATGTTCTTTCGTCTGGGTTTTTTTTCTTTTTTCTTTTTCATAAACATCTAATTCTGACTCATTCTCCACTGCCCTTTGGATTCTGCTGTTCAAGGTTGCTATAGGAAACAAATTAAACACAACTGCTGTTACTTTTTTTTTTTTTAAGTTCCTCTGGCAAAATGGTGGATGGGAGGAATTTTGAAACTCAAGACAGTCTGCAGATTTTCCTGAGGATTTAATTTATCAATGTGAATCTTAATCGTTTTGAAGATGAAATAATTTGACAGTCGACCCGGTAGTTTGAAAGGCTGTACATTCGTTAGTGTGTTGGTAGGTAGATGCAGGTCTCACGTTTTTAAAGATTTTTATTTATTTATTTATCTGACAGAGAGACAGAGAGAGAGCACAAGTAGGCAGAGCGGCGGGCAGAGGGACAGGGAGAAGCAGGCTCTTCACGGAGCAGGGAGCCCGATGCGGGGCTCGATCCCAGGACCCTGAGATCATGACCTGAGCCAAAGGCAGACGCTTAACCAACTGAGCCACCCAGGCGCCCCTCATGTCTTTAAAAACTGATGCTGAATCCTTTGATAAAACAGGGGCCTTATTCTTCCACGGTTTTCTTTAAGAAACAGAGAGCACCAAATCTGGAAACATACTTGCTTGATAGAGCTACACGGAAGGCAGGGGCTGAAGAGGACAAGCTATTTCCTAGAAGCCGATTAGACACGTGGAGAAGCTGCCTTCTCTCTTCCACTCCCTTCAAGTTCGTTGTTCAGTGGCATCAATCCCTCATTTTATCATGCAGCTTAATTTGTGCCTGGTTCGTATTCCAAGCAAGCAGCCAGGAAGGGGTGCAGAGGGGCAGTCCAGATTTGACAGCACGGACCCTAGGGCTGAGGAGCATTAGCGAATTCCATAAGGAGTATCAAGCAGCAGTTCTTAGTTTACAAAGGTCATTGTGATGCAAGGCCCAGGGGAAAAGCCTAGCGAGCAGTCTTCCTGGAAGATAGTGGGGGTGGGGGAAAGGGAAAGAATGATGTTTTCAGGAGGGTGGGGGTGAAGAGAACTTGGTCCATCTTTAGACTTTGACAGGAAAAAATATTTGGGAAGAGGCCAACTGTGAGATGCAGCATGGCCCTAGCTGGATGGTAATGATGTAACAAATAGCAACATCCAGAGCTATCCAGATACCAGGGAGAACAACTGGCAGATATTAAAATCATTATAAGATGTGAAATTATACCTCTCACTGCTTCATTATCACTATATTTCATAATATTTGTCTAGAAAGGCACACAAAGCCTATCAGGTTAAATTAATCCTAATGATCAATTTTAGTTTTATTCTAATTAAACAATTTCAATTTAATTAATGCGAGCACAGAAATTAGTCAAAATTACAAATGTAAATGTTGAACTTTAAATCAAAGGTCCTCCCTGCTCTCTGCCTCCTGTAGAAGCACTTTAAAGTGTTTGCCTGTGAAAGTGGATGGGAATTTTAACCTTTGTCTACACTGTGAAGGACAAAAGTTAGACAACTGTGTAAGCAAAAGCTCCCCAGGAGCAGAGACAGGAGCACGGGCTGAACCCCCACCCGCCCACACCCACACCCACACAATGCACACACATGGCAGTGTCCGAAGAGAAATTCCCTGAGGTAGACTTTTGAATTAAGTGCTTTTGTTCCTGGGGATTCTAATGCCCTTGGGTCAGTCTAATGGATATTGGGCTTTTATAAAACACCTTTGTAAAACAGGATTCACGCACCCATTTCCTAAGGCACCTATGAAACCACCAGTCCCTTGCCTCCTGGAGTTGGATACCCTGAGTTTCAGTTCTGCTTTGCCTCTGTTTACCCATGTGCCCTTGGAAGTCGGTCCACCTTCCCTGGGCTTTGGGTCTCTTATTTGCAGGTGGTGTTTTATCAGAAGGATGCACACTTCATTCCAGAATGCACTTGAAGCTGTATCTGGGAAATGACGCCGTCTAGCATGATAATCTTTAAGGAAATTACCAGCTTCAATATTCTGTAGTTCTAGAACTTCGAAAAACACTGGCATCTTAAAATGGATCTGAAAATGGTATGGGGGATATGTGTCTGAATCATCCTGTAAAGACATTCAAATAACCTTTCTTCTCCCTTAATAAAAATCCAAAGTAGATGGAATCCAGAGTTCCAAAAATTTGAGGAAGGAAAGGATGTAGCAAATGAATTTTTTTTTTCTAAATGGAAACAAAAGCAGAGGGGGTGGCAGCAAGTGCAAAAAAAAAAAAAAAAAAAGTGAAATAGAAAAAAACATAATGAAAAGAAATGCATTTCATTTTTTGTATTTAAACACTTTTGTACTGGTGGATCATACTTAAGAACAGGCCTGTAGTGTCACAGATTCTTGGTCTTAGAAGAATGTTATATGTGACATAAGATTCTGTTATTGCTCTTACATTCATAAGATAGCCACCACTTCTTTTCCCACAAGGAAGCCTTCATATATGATCTTCCATCTTGACTTGTTCCCAATTGCATATGAGAATTATTTGATAGCAATCAATCCACCATCACTGTTCGGGGACATTATAGGAGAACAGCAGAGTAATTTAACAATATAGTTGATTAGTGTAATAATCATCATTAAACGGTAGTAATGATAGTGGGATTCCCCTTACCTTGGTTAATGACCATAGACAATTCATTTCTTGACTGCCAGTGGTAGAAATGGTTTTTGAAATATTAACTTCTGCCCCATGGGAATGACACTTAGCCCACCACATTTAATTTTTGACCTTCACCGAACAGCATGATCCTAATCCCTTGATTTTATAATCTTAACTAGGAAACATTAAAATATGGATTGACTCCAGTTGGCAGGAATCTTTATGTTCTTTTCACTAAAAAAGCTATAAATCCAATGGTTGACCTTTTATTTCCAGGTCACAAATGACACCCACTCACTTTTGTCCGTTCACATAGGATTTATGTTAGGGTCTACAGGTATAAGCCATGAAAGTTGAACTTTAATGAAATGTCTTTCAAAGATATGCACTTAACCAAAAATTTCCCACAAAAAAATTAGCAAATAGCCTTTAAAAAATAGCGATTATATCCTCAGCTGGCCTCAACTAAGTCTATTTTTCACTTGTAGTTAAGTTTCCTCTAATACTATTATTTTTCTGAGGGTAAAAATTAGGCATGTGTTTGGGATGATAATAGTACCTTAGTTCCCAATTTAGATTTCTAAACTGAAAGATTTCTGAAATGTTCTCTCTTGCCATCACCATAATTCATCTATCTCCAGCTGAAAAATGTTCCCTGTCCTTTTTCACAAAATCAATTGTATTGATGGGAGGCGTTCTGTGTTGTCAATCAGGGAAATGTGAGTTGATGGGACCCCAAACCAGTGAGATAAGGTAAGGAATACCAAACCTGCTCAGGTCCATACGATCAGAGGGAGATCAATGCTTCCCATAATACTCTTCCTGTCATGTAGCACCCTACCTGTCACAATTAATAATGTAGAAGGGGCTGATTAACTTAAGTAAAGTGCTTTCTGCTGTGTAAACACATAAAGATCTATGAGGCAAAAAAAAAAAAGCAAAACGGTGGGGCAGGAAAGAACAAAACGTCATTTTTATTTTTCACGTGGATGCGTTCTCACTTTCCATTCTTCTCTTGTAACAATTACTGTACCAGCCACTCTGACAGAGTCAATAAATTGATCTGGGTCTTGATGTAACAGCAAAGCAGACTGATCTGATACACCATTATCTGCAGTGGAGAGTGGGGTGGGGTGGGGTGCGCCTGGGTGGCCGAGGGCAAGGGGGAGAAATCAGCAAGGGCAAGCCAGCGTTGCTCTGGATAGATAATGCTCTACATGTAGTTTCTGGAAGAGATGAACGCATACATGGTGTGCTTGTGTGCATGAGCATGTGTGCATACGTGCATGCGTGTTAAGGGACAGAGAAAAAGAAGCCTTCAACTTGGCTAAAGGATGCAGCCTAAGTAATACCGTATGCACCACTAATATTTAGGTCCCTGCGGTATTTCAGTCACTCAGACGGATCTGCAATTCAATGAGGATCACCACCCCATTAGAACTAATCATGTCAGCTGTGTATCTGACAAAATAAACATTCTGTGCTCCTAGGTTCGTAACTTGTTTTTGCACTGGGATTTTTTTTTCTTTTCTCCCTCATCCAGCATAAAGTTTAAGAGTTTTTTAATATGAAACTATAACATCCATACAAACTCTCCGTATGCATTCCTCAGCGTATTTTGCCTCCCAACCAGAAATTGCAGCTGTTAGCTGAGCTTTAACTTGCTCCTTGGGAGTATGCTAAGTATGTTCTTAATAAATAAATATCATTCCACTAGCTAATGAGAGAATTAATGGCACAACTTATGGAAAACGGACGTGGGAGGATGGGGGGAGAAGAGACTCAGCTTAGGGGGAAAATGACCAGATTACTTCTGGGGGTTTCGCCATATTAACATTTCTGGGTTTCTATTAGCAATCACAGGTTCCTGGTCCTAAAGATGAATGAGATGCATCCTGCCTGACCTCTGGTGCTTCACAGAGGTTCAGTTCTAAGGGGTGAACAAGCAGCAGTACACATCAGCTCTCCGTGTGCCAGGGAAGGGTGCTGGGGGCTTTATAATCTAACTGTATTGAGTCATAGAGTCATAAAGCTTTAAGTGGAATGCACGAATTAATTTATAATTTTATAAATGTGACATCTGAGGTTCAGAAAGGCTAAAAACTACCCCAAGATCATTGTACTAATCTTAGACTGCCATAACAAAACATCCTAAACTGGGTGGCTTAAACAACAGATAAATACCCGAAAATATTTATTTTCTCACAGTTCTGGAGGCTGGGAAGTCCAATATCAAGGTTCCAGCAGATCTGCACCTGATTTGTACCTAAGGGCCCTCTTCCTGGCTTGCAGATGGCTGCCTTCTCACTTAATCCTCATGCGGTGGAGACAGAACACTCTGGTGTCTCTTTTTCTTTTTTTCCACTTAAAAAATTTTTTTTTCTTTTTATTGACATATACTGTATTATCTGTTTCAGGGGTACAGGTCTGTGATTCATCAGTCTTACACAATTCACAGCGCTCCCCATAGCTCTGGTGTCTCTTCCTATGCAGGCACTAATCCCACAGTGAGGCCCCGCCTTCATCTAAACCTATCTCCCAAAGTCGCCATCTTCAAATACCGTCGCAGTGGGGGGCTGGGGTTTCCGCATATGAATTTTGGCAGGACGGGGGTAGGGGCGGGAGGAAAGGGGGAACAACAAGACTCAGCTGACAGCAGTCACGTACTGAGATAAATCAAAATCAAGTCTGTCTGGCTCCAAGGCTGAGGGCTTCTCTACTCTATGATACTGCCCAGGAGAGGTGGGTACCTCATGATCATAGGTCTTCAAACTACTACTCTCTGTAACATCCTGGATCTAAGGAGCATTACAGTAAGCTCCGTTAAAGTTTCTTCACATATAGAGATTCCACTGTGTCCTTCACTTGCTTCCCACCTTCCACGGAACGAAGTCCAATTGCCTTACCATTGTAAAAAGTAATGTATTTATTCATGGCTAGACCCTAACTTCCTAGCCTCATTATTCAACATTCTCTGCCATTTACATTAACAGATATACCAAACAGAGTAATGTTCTTCGAACACACATTGCTACTCTTTCGCATGTGTTCTTCCTCTTGCCTGGAGTGGAATGTTGTACCCACCAGGCAGGTCTGTCTCCTTCAAAACCAGCTCATGTGTCTTTCTCCTCGAGAATATATCTTCTGTGAGTCCCCTGCTTCTCTCCAGAGTTAATGACCTACTCTCTGTACTCCTTATAGACTAGGCATACTTCAATTGTTTCATTTATCATACCTTACTATACTTTGTTTACTTTTCTCCCTAGAAGTCTGTGAGCAAGGTATAGCAGGGACTGGACACACACACACACACACACACACACACACACACACACACCCTCTTCCAGCCTAGTGTGGTGGCAAGAATATAGTAGGTGCTCAGTAAATTCTGTTTTTTTTTTTTTTTTCTGTCCCCAAGATCAAACACATAGCTGATGAGTAGGGGAGATAAACTAGGTATCCAAGTATTTTAACTCCTAGTCTAGTGCTCCTTCTATTCTACCAAGATGCACGGGTCCCTACTACGGTACTACGGTCAGTTCCCTTACTAGAATTTTCTATTATTATTGTCCTTCCATTCCCCCAGCGTGACTCCTTCCCCATACACACATCCTCCATGGGTTCGCAGAAGGGAGGGGATCATACTTGAGAGGGGCAGAGGCTGTGTGCCATGACAACAGGCCTTAAATTTCCCCCAACTACTCAGGGCAACAGGAGACAGCATATCCTGCCTTGGAAGGGAGGACTGAGCACTTTCCACATTATTAAGGCAGCAGGGTGAGGGTCTGAGGTGGCCCTTCAAGTTCGCGTCCAGGCGGCAGCTCCATTATCCCGCCACATTCAGAGTGTGGGAGGGAGGGCATGAGGGCCAGGACAGCCTGTCCTAACCCAGCGGCCCAGCCCCAACACAGGGATACAGCTTATCCCAAGCTCCTGTGATTCATTAGTTAATGTGTAAAGCATTTGGAAAGTGGAAAGCTAATTAGAAGTGCTAAGTTATTTCATCTCTGCTGTAAAAGAAGCAATGTGAAGCCCAAGGAAAAATTCTCATGCAAATATTTTGGGGAGGCGTGTGCTGCGGAATGTAACTCAATGAATAGGCTCCATTGAAAGGCTATATCTCAAAAAGAGAGGCCCCCCCCCATAAAAGAATGTGCCTCCGTCCTCAATAAACAAACAGGAAGGTAAACAAGTGGGTGTGAGAAAAGTGGGCAGGAAGCATCACTGAGAACTCATGTGAGAGCTTTGAAAATCTCACTTTAGACAATAGGTCCTGGCTTTGAAACTCTTGTCTGTCCATGGGACCTTCAAGGTCTTAGGCTCATGAGGAAGCCTGGGAAAGCCTGTGCCCCAAAGGAACCCCCTCCTAACGTGAACAGTTATTTTTTGGACCCCAGGAACGTTTGGGAAAAGCGAATTCCTCGGGCAGGGGAGTTTCACAGGCAGGGGCTTTGTGGAAAGGGGGACAGTTGGCCACCTGTATTGCCTCTCTACTCATAGTTCACGGAGCGGGGCCAATCAACTCATTTTCCTGTTCTCTGAACTCTGTTGACTCAAGCTCAGCAAAACCAGGCTCTTTTCTTTTGCAAAGGAAGCATCTGGTTCCAAGTCATAAAAGAGAAACCCAGAACCCATTGCTGACTGTTTGATAAGCACCTGGGAGGGCACGAGGAGGGCACTGTTTCACAGGGTTCCCTTGCAATTACAAAGGGACATGTCCTCCAACTCAGCCTTTTCAGAGGTCCAGTTTACCGGGAGAAAGTTGGCCCAGCCCATGGGAGCTGGTCTGCACAAAACTCCAGTATGTCTGCCTGAATCCCGGACTTGGACAGAGGGCTAAAATGACCTGATCGCTACACACTCACTCACACTCACACAGACATGCGTGTGCACACACAGTATTTGTTTCTTAGACACATGGGGAGCGAGTGTAGAGGAAAGGCACTGTAAGAAGACAGGCATCAAGGGATGAAGGGAGTCAAGTGCTGGAATAGGAGTTAAAAGCCCATGAAACCTACCAGAGAGTGGGAAAGAGGAATATGGCAACTACTGCTATCAGTTTACCTACTACCTATGGCCCCTTCTTTCTTGGGGCAGTTTTATTTAGGGAGGACAATGTAACCAGCCCAGGGTAATAGATCACGATTTTAGCCAATCAAGATAATTCTGTGCTAGCTTTCCCAGCGTTTTTTGCAGCTAAAGATTCAAAATGTAATCCAGTTTTAGTCAGTGAGACCTAAAGAGAAATTTGCTAACAGGAAGCAGGGGAGGAGTATGGCAGGGCCTTTGTTTCCCTGATGCAAGAGGGATAATGGAGTTAAGACCTGGGCATGATGTCTGGAGCTGCAGCAGCCATTTTGCAACCAGAGGCACCAAGCGTGAGGATGAATAGACAGCATGCCGAGGATGGCAGAGCGGAATGTCTGCAAGAGCATGGGTTCCTACTGGCATCATATAGCAGATGAAACAAGGCCAACAACCACACAGATTTCACATGAGGAAAATAACCCTGATTGGCGTAAGCCACGCTTAATTGGGTTCTCTTCTATGAGGTAGATAGATGGTATTGTGGCCTTCATTTCATAGATGCAGGAATTGAATTTTAAAGGGTAATAATGTCCAAGATCACTCTGATGAATGGCACAGCCAGGGCGTGAAAATAGGTCTATCCAACTCTTTAATTCATGACTTTTTCCCTGTTCCTCCAAAAGAAACAGGCCACAAGTACCAAATATGTTTCCCTTAGTATCCTGGAACATCCCCTGATCAGAAGAAGCATCATTATCAAGATCCATCTAAGGACAGGAATTTTGACAGCAATCCCGCATTGATCCTAGGGTTTTCTGGCTTTGTTGCAAGGCTATCATCAAACTCTGACCTCACTCCTCTTAGAACTCTACAGAAATTCTCACCTTGTTTTCAAGCCTTCCTCCCACTTCATTTCCAGCCTCCATTTTCCCACAATCCCAACGGCAATTAGACTTCTTCCGTAAGATCTAAAATTTCAGGTGCAAGCTCCCTCTTATCTTCCCCTTGTCCCTGGCCACTGATCTCATTTGAATACTGAGAAGAGGCAAGGGAGGAAGGAGACAGGATTTACTGAGCACCTATTGTGTGCCAAATCCCAAGTAGGCACTTAATTCTTTCAATCATCATCCATTTGCTCTAACTAAGAAGCTTCCCCAAATCTTTTTGGAGCAAGAGCAAACAAACGAAAAGGCTAAAACCAAACTACAACACGGAAGTTAAAGGTAATGGGCTTATGGAAGTATAAGAACTGAGGGAGAGGGTGCCTGGTTGGCTCAGTTGGTTAAGCATCTGCCTTCAGCTCAGGTCATGATCTCAGGGTCCTGGGATTGAGCCCTGCGTCAGGCTCCATTCTCAGCGTGGAATCTGCTTCTCCTCTCTCTCTGCCTCTCCCCCTGCTCATGCTCTCTCTCTAATAAATAAATAAAATCTTAAAAAAAAAAAAAAAGAACCGAGGGAGGTAAAAGAGACCACTCCCTAGAACTGATGCTATCACTTTGCCCAGAAGTGAAGTTTGTGGCTGAGAACATCTCAAATGAGCTGCTAAATTAAAAACTGAAAGACAAGGGTTCTGTTTGTTGAAAAGTATATCTTAATAGTGTCTCATAACCTATCAGTGAGTCAGCTACCAAGTGTACCAGAAAAGAATGTACAGGTTGGTGTGGGAGATGGGAAGCTGGGAGGATTCACTCTGGCCCACAGCAGTACAGAGGGAGGGGAAGCACACTGCATGAGTAACTCATCCTGGTGAGGTGTTGTTTACTACTCAACACCTGTGACTGGGGATGAGCACATAAGAGAAAAAATGACCAGGCATTGCCTTTCCCTTCAGGGTCTAATGGGGGAGGTATTTTCATTTGCTGCCAGTCCTTACCACCCTCAGACACAGAGTTTCCTCTTGGGAAGTCTCTTCTTGCTTGGGGCACAATTGAGCTAAAGAGGAGAAATGGTGTGCAGAGGAATAGATGCGCCCAATTAATTAGGCTTTGGAGGTACCTTTAGGGCAGATGCTCAATGGAAGGATCCATGGGGTTATAATCTTTAGGGGAGGGGTTGTCCTGATTTGCTAGATGGTTGCTTTAGATCCAGAGTTTGGCAGGTAGGTTTGGGCCATATCCACATAGCAGCACGTGAGGATGTGCTGAAAGGTTCATCCAAGACCTTGCCTAACGGGGCACACTGAAGGGAGCCTGCGCTTGGGAATCAGAAGTGGGTTTGTGTCCTGGCTATGTGGTTCCGGGGAAGTCACTTCTTCTCTTTAAACCTCAGTTTTAAAATCTGTATAATGGGGATAATAATAATAATGGTTCTGCCTACTTCAATGGGTTGCTCTTAAGATCAAGTGAGAAAATACTTTGTAATCCAGAAGATACTATTTAAATATAAGAGTTTAGTTATCAACCAAACAATAAAAGCTATCATTTGTTGAATGTTTAGTTGGAGCCAAGCATTTATTTTCTTTACACCAGTACAATTTAAGACTTAAAACAACCATCAGAGATGATATGATCACCATTCTACAATTAATAGACCAGACTAGAAAAATTGAATTACCAAGAAAAAAAGAAAAGAATAAACAACAACAACAACAAAAGAAAAGAAAAGAAAAGAAAAGAAACACATATACTGCTTCTAAGTGATGGAATAAAGCTCCACCCAAGATCTGAAAAGGAAGCCCACAATCTCAGCTGCTCCCCTATCTGGTCTCTGGGCAGAGGCTAGCTGTTCTCACAGATGCAGACTAACATCATTAGTAAAGGTCTTTTTCCCAGGCAGGATGAGAGAATGAGCTCAGTCTTATTTTACAGATGCATGAACTAATAGGAAACTGCAGCAGGTCTTCAGAAGGCCCAAGCACAACATCAGTCCTATCCCACGGGACCCAATTTCTAGGCTTCTTATTTCCTTGATGTAAGAGGATGAGTCAGTCCTAGACCATCTTAAAGAGAAAATGGTCAGTAACATTTCACTAACACTAATTACGCATGCAGATGGCATTTGGGAAAAAGAAATCTGAGAGACAAACTAGTTCAAATCCTGGCTACCTCACTTGCTTGGGGCGGATGTATTCTTCTGGAAACTTCAGTTTCCTCATCTGTAAAATGGGGACAATAGCACCAACCTCAGAGGACTCTCAATACTGCAGCAAGTGTAGGCACACGTGGGTGCTTAAGACAGAGTAAATTAGACCAGTAGGACTTCCTACTGTTTCCAAAGGCAGGAGGAGATGAAATTTTACCTGTCATTGTGTGGGGCTGTAACCGAAATGCTCAAACCCCATTCTAACTAGAGGGGGAAGATACTCTTTTTTTTTTTTTTTCCTCTAAGGAAATCTCAGTTTGTTGCCTTTGCAACTCTCCAGCTGCTCCCTGAACTTCTGTGGATATTTAACCCCCTCCAGGCAGGCAGCACAGAGTGGGGTGGGGGGGGCGGGGGGAGGCAGGAAGGCTTCTGCTCATCTGAGTGCAGTCTCAGGTGAGCTTAGTGCTCCAGGTGAGGACATTACACAAGGAGGGGGAGTTTCTTGGCAACGAGGGGTGAGGGAGCTACCTACTGACATGACTGCAGCAGGAGAGGATTCTAATTTTATCGGCTTGGTCCAGAGAAGACAGAACCCAGCAAACATGTCACTCCTCTTAGGATGGGCTAAATAAAGCCTTATCTAACAGCTCATGGATAAATGGGTGAAAATTGAAGCTAGCAAGAAAAAAGGTAAATTATATGAGAATCAGAACCATATCATCAGACCAAAGTTAGATATGGACAGAAAAATGGGTTAGCCTTTCTGCCCCTTCCGCTCTTTAGAAAGTTCCCTTACCCAACTCTGTGGTCTCAAAGCCTCTTAGGCAAATCCCTATTGTAATTGGTATCATGCTGCATTATTAAAGTTGTTGTTGTCATTACTATTCTTATTATTTTTTTACATCGGTGTCCTCTACTAGTCTTCGAACAACTTGAGGAGAACTGGTACTCCTCATTCTGTAGGTGTTGGGAATATTGTAAGAAACAATGAGTAAGCGAAGAAAGGAACTTAGGAAGAGTTTTGTAGAGTGCCCATGCTTTGGTTTCTCAAGCCGAGCTTCAGGAACATGACACAGAATGATAACAGATTGAAATGCCCTCCATATTCGCCGCCTCCCCACATTCTTTGTGCATCCCCACCAAAGGCAGACAATGGGCGACACACCCATAACCTCCAGATCAGCTGTTTTTGGCACAGCGCAAAGTGTGTGGCTTGTGCATACGTGTGTAAATTTCATGAGGCAAAGGCAGTCACACTGCTCACAAGCCGGGCAGCTAAATGATTTATTAAGCAAAGGTTACAGCACCTGTGCCTTTCTGTCAACAAATCAGGCCCACGCCATGCCAAGCGATTCTTCTAATAACCTAAATGGTAATTTGGTTTTAAATAGCATTTCAGATACCACAATTCTGTTGATGCAGAACAGTGATAGATTTGGGTGGCAGGGAAGAAATGCCTGTTTTTAATATTGTTTGCACTCATTTTTCATTTTAAAGAATTAGTTCTCATTGGAGTTCTGCAGGTTAAGCATTTTATTTGAACATTCTGATTAAACTAGAACCTGAATCAAAATGAGTTCTTTGCTCAGTCCTTCTGTGTGGGAATTGGTATTTCTATTTATTACCTGATGATGAAATATTAACTTTTTTTTCTCTAAATAAATGCCTCCTCTTAATGGCTCTTGTTCAGGGATCAGATTAAATTATGGGATGCAATTGAAATGGCCATTGGATTTCTGCTATTTGAGATGACAGCATGTCCTCTATTATATCATCCGGTGGGTGTGCAGGGGACATTAATGGTGTCCAAAGTGAAGTAAATACCCTATGCCCCAGGGACTTCTCTATACCTTAACATCAACCATCCTGGGACAAATTTGAAAAGGAAGAGATTTGGGGTGGGGCCAAAGGGTCATGATTTCTCAAACACATGGGTGTTCTGAAAGCTGCAGGGAGGTGGCCACCCCCTATTTTAATGATGAGTTATGAAATGGAGGATGCAGAAGGATAGGAGGCAAATGATGAGAGTAGCAGAGGTAGCAGACAAGTGAGGCAGAAGAACGGGACAGATAACTGGGCAGGAAGGCTCAAACACACCCAAAAGCTGGGGTGAAATATACAAAGCAATTGCAAGGCTGTTTGAAAGAAAACTAGCTCAGGGCAAGGCTAAGAAGAAGGCAATTCTGTCTCAGTGAAGGGAGGAATTCTCTGGAGAAAAAAACAGACTGGAAGGGAAGGGGGAGAAAAAATGGCTTTCAATTATCCACGTTATCTTTCCCTACCAATCATTACCGATGATGAATTGGTGCAATAAAAGCCAATATTCAATTTTTCCAATTTACATGGAAAGAAGGCCATAATATATTGTTAGAGGGAAGAAACAGCAGCTTATCAAACAGTGTATATAATATGATCTCATTTTTGCAATACACTTGTATGCACAGAAACAGTCTGGATGGATTTATATGGAAATGTTAACAGTAGGACTACAAGTGATTTTTATTATTTTTCCCATCTGTATTTTCCACAATTAACATGTATCATGACTGTAATAAGGGAAAGTCATTATTTTTAAACTTCCTTATGAATCATTTAGCTTCAAGCAATATATGCTGACTACCCACTATGTGATGGGCATGAGAAATGGTATTTTCAGAGAGATGAGCACACACTCTCAGTGGATTTTGATGATAAACTGCCTACTCGTCCTGTTTTACAGAATTTTATGCTCTTAGGTGAAAGGGGCCATTCGAGTTTATCTAACGATTACATCTTAAAAGTTGTGGTGAAATACACATAGCATAAAATGTACCACCTTAACCATTTTTAAGTGGCCAGTTTAGTGGTCTTTGGTACAGCCACACTGTTTTGCGACCACCACCACCACCCATCTCCAGAGCTCCTTCCATCTCGCAAAACTGAAACTCCATACCCATGAAACAATGACTCTCCATTCTGCCATCCACCCTCCCTCCCAGGCAACCACCATTCTCCTTTCTCTCTCTATATATATCTGATGACTCCAGGGACCTCACATGAGTGGACTTATACAGTATTTGTCCTTTTGGGACTGGTCTATTTCACTTAGCATCATATCTTCATGGTTCATCCATGTAGCACACTGCGGAATTTCCTTCATTTTTAAGGCCAAATAATATGTACTATATACCACAGTAACAGGGTAGATACACAATAAAATGTATATGCCACATTTTGTTTATGCCATTTGGCTGTTGATGGAGACCTGGATGGCTTCCACCTTTTGGTTGTTGTGAATAATGCTGCTAAGAACATGGATGTACCAAAACCTCTTCAAGACCTTGCTTTCAATTCTCTTGGGTGTATACTAAGGATTAGATTTTAATGCAGTCTCAGATTAAAAGCAGGGAGTAGGCCAGTGATACTCCTGAGAGCTGAGCATCAGTCAGGGTTTGAATACCTGCAAGGAAAGGTGCTCACCAGCTCATGAGGCTGGGCAGTGCAGTGGTTAGAGAACACAGGCCTTGGAGTCAGGCAAACTGGGTACAGATTCTTGCTCCACATCTCAACTGCTTATGGCCATGGGAAAATGAACAATCTCTTTAGGTCTCAGTTTCTACATCTACAAAGTGCAGATAATTATATCTATCCTATTGGGTGGCTGAAAAGATTAGTTGGGTAACAAACTTTAGGTACTCAGTACATAAAAATGTTGAATGAATAGAAGATTATTCATTAAATATATATACATCATTAAAGAATACTTTGTATCAAGAAAGGTCTTATGATAAACTGAAAGCTGCCTATTTAAAATGTCTATGCGTGGCTCAGTCGTTAAGTGTCTGCCTTCAGCTCAGGTCATGATCCCGGGGTCCTGGGATCGAGCCGCGCATCAGGCTCCCTGCTCAGCGGGAAGCCTGCTTCTCCCTCTCCCACTCCCCCTGCTTGTGTTCCTGCTCTTGCTGCGTCTCTCTCTGTCAAATAAATAAATAAAATCTTAAAAAAAAAAAGTCTATGCAGTAGTTCAAGTTCTATCTGCTAGAAAAAAAAAAAAAAAGACTGTATCTAATCTGTCTCCCATAGGTTGATGTTTAGGCATTTGAAGAGACTTCCATTGGAAAGTGGCATTTTGGAGATAAGGACACCAATTTACTTTGCATTTGTTTATGGATTTATGTGCAGGTTACCTCTTCCGCATTTGTAAAGCTTAAGCATCTGTTTGAGTGACTCTTCAATTTCTACTTCTCTAAAGGTAGAAAGCAAAATGTCCTCCCAATTAATACAAATTTCATGCTTTATTAACAAAAGTATCAATATAGAACAAATAAATGCAAGCTTGCTTTTAGAAAATTACTAATCTGTAGGCCATGTTCAAATTGAGTCTTAGACAATTCCTGTAAAGGAAAAAAAAACCCTCTTCTGAACTAATGTCTTCTCAAAAAGGAGATTATTTTTAAAGTATAGGACCATTTTTACCTATATCTGTATATCTAACACTTTAAATGGTTCCAGAAAGTAGTTCCGTTTCTCAAAAAAGAGTTAATATATAAACCTGAAATTAAAATATTTTGAGCACATAACTTTTACCTCAGGATATACACACATACATATTTTTTTGAAAAAAAAAAATGACAACTCCATTAGCACAGTTTCTCCTAAGACAACTGGGGATGGCTTTCTTCAAGACAAATGTGGCAGGTGTAACTGTGATAAGAAACATTTAAGCTGTTGTCCCTATGATGCCAAATATTTCACAGAAACCAAAAAAAATTCAGTTCCAGATGCCAAAATTGGGTCTAAATGACATCATTCATCCAGATGCGTGGAAAATCTGGATTTTCAAGAATTGAATTTTTGTGGTCAACATCATGAAGACTCAGTTTCTGGGTTAAATAAGTCATTTGTGAAACAAAGCCATTCTGGAATATAACACGTTTTGATTATAGAGAAACAAATTGAATGGAACACGGGGTACCATTTCAGTGCTGTGAATCACAGATTACATAAAAAAATACAATGTAAAAGACAAACAGGACATTTCCAAACTGCATTTTTGAGGTTCTTCACGAAGTAACCCGAGCACACTGGGGCTTTGAGAAAAGCAATCATTCAACATAGACCACTGTCCCCGGTTCTCCTTTCCCACTGAACTTGAACACATGTGCTGAAAGTACAAAATGAAATGTCCATGCCTTTGAGGTGATTACTGAACTTCAAATTCACCAGTTAAGCATTAGGAGGTATGGGACCATAAGCAATACACCGGTGTGATTTCATGGGAGGTCCTGAATAGGTGTTAATCCCAGAAGCCATGGACACGCCAGTTTCAGGAGAAACAGCAGAAGTGGGACACTCAAGAGTTAACCTTCTGCCTTCCCTTCTTGCTCCCCCTCTCCTTCCAGCTGCCTCCTCCGAGGCTGTACTCTCCGTGACCCTGCATCCCCGTAAGGAAGGCTTCAGAGGCAGTGCAGTCTCACCTGCACGGGCGACAGCAATAAACTAAAATCCTCTACAGAGAGCGCACGCAAATGGACCCAGGAAGGCAAATCTCTCCCGTTGATAAGCATCTGGTCCTGTTCTTATAAACAAAGACGAGTAGTTATAAATTCGGCATCTGGAGGATACACACCTGGGCATATGCACCAAATAGCTCGGAGACTTTTTTTTCAAACCACACACTGAGAACCTCACAAAGAAAATACTCTCTTTATGTCGATTATGACGGTATATGGTTACATTCTAATTAGGACATCAGTGAGTCGTTCCTTTCAAAACTTGAATCTAATTCTCTTTCACAAACTTCTTAAGTATGTCTGCACCCACTACCTTTGAACTCCAAGAGTCTCTCACTGTGTCTAACAGCAGGCCATTTCAAAACTTTTTAAAAGAGGAAGGGGACATAGAAGGTTATTGCTTATGAGTACAGAGCCTCAGTTTTGCAAAATAAAAAATGTTTTCTGGAAAAAAAAATAAAAGAGGTTTCTTCTCTTTGACCTATACTAGCACAAAACACACCTATCAACCGAAAAACAAGCTCTAGATGTCCTAGTATCATCTTTTCTCAATCACCTACCTCAACACATGACATTATATTCACACACCTCCCCTCCCGCCCCACCGCACCTTGCTCCCTAGTGACCAGCAAGCATAGCCAGTAACAAACAGCACCTATTCCTGCACCAACACCAGCAACTTAATAGGATTCGTGAACCCTTTCTTTTCTTTTCTTTCAGGTTCCTGGCGACCCTATAACGAAAACAGAAGAGCGGCTGGCTCCCCATTCCCAGGATGCACTCTGATTTCACCGGTGGCCAGAGCTGACTTTTCCAGGCAGGGGCGGACTTCTGTCCGCTTGCAAGTGGAGAGACACGAATTCCTAGATGAGGGAACACACTCTCTAGCCCTGGGAAGCCTTTCTTGCCATAGCGAAAGGAGTTCTGGCACAGAAGCCTTCCTCCTCTACCCCCTCAATACGAGACACAAAAATCGCAGACAGCGTTTTCCACGATTTCTGAGGACACAGGGAAATGTGGCTGAAGGGCCGGGAAGGTTGGGGTTGGGAGGAAAGGGGACCGAACAGGGGCTGGGAAATGCAGCCTGTTGTGCCAAAAGACAAGTTACAATGCACCTGATGAATAAAACAAGCTGCACCACATACAGAAAAGATGAGAGCGGCCCACCTGTGTCTGTTGAGGGATATTTACAAAGCTTGGATCCCGTGGTCCAACACTGACGAATCGGTTTGCGGGGGAGGTGCTGGGTGTCGAGTAGGCTGTGAAGGGAAGGGACACATGCGTTCAGGAAGCAGCACGAGATTGCACACACAAACAACACCAAAACACACAGTCTCCGAGCCTACGCAGCTGATTAACAAGGAAATGTGCAAACACTGGAGCTAGCAGAGGGATCTGGCTAGCGAGGGCATTTTAGACAGTCATAAAAGGGAAGGGGTGTTGGGTTCTAAAGACTGTTGGAATAAAACAATGTCAAATTGGTGCTCAGATGAGTTCTTTTCTCCTTCCATCATACAAATTAGAACATGCAGGACATTTGCAAAGTATACTTTCAGAGTTAAACATGAGCTCTGGGGCCAGAAAGAGATATCCTAATCCTTAGAGCACAGGGAGAAAGAGATTAGGTAGGAAGGGGAGGAGAGCAGTTCAATTTACAACCTTGCTTTTCACACTATGGCACTCCCAAAAATCATGAGATAGTCCTGTGCCTCTATAGCTAAATATCGAAGAGAAGTCTTTAAAAAAGGAATTAACGGCTTCTCCAGAAAGGAGGTGGAAAACCACGGAGAACCAGCTGTCTTTACAGGCTTCGGGAGAGTTTCTAGAATCTCTATGAAGCACAAGATGTGCTTAAAATATTAACATCTGTAGTCTTCCCATCCTAGAACCTTTCTGTTAAGGCACAAACTATCAAGAACCTGTGTAAACCAAGATATCACACTAAAACCACACTTCGGTTTACTATCCTTTCACAGTTCATGAAAGTTTTGTTGTTGGTTTTTATATTTTTGGTTTTTATATTTATATTTAAGAGCTTCCCTCTAGTGAGAAAAAAACTCAGGGGCTTTGCTGTTTTATCGGCTTATAAACCCAAATGTGCATTTGGTCTTTTGGTGTCCTGCAATTCACTCCTTTACCACAAACTCCCAATATTTATTCACATTCTTTCTTTTTACCAGAACTTTTAGATAGACTCTTGCTTACTTTCAAATTTCTTAACAATACTTGTAAAAGGCCCAAATTTTTTGAGTTAACCCTGACACACGCCATCTAAAAGATGAAAAGGATTTGCAACTTTTTAACACAGATAACTGAGGGAATAATACCAAATTCCTTTGCCAGATTTCTTTTTTCCTTTTTGGCATCATCTGCTTTTCTTTGATTTTCTGTTTTACAGAAAACTGCTCAGACTTCTTGTTTCCTTTGTTGAGCACATCTAGAGATAAAATTTCTACCAATCTGGCCCAAGTCCTGTTGGTCATCTTTGGTAAGAGCTAAGTCACCCACACAGATCTGTGATGGTCACATGGTGTGACGGTGTTAAACCAGCATGAAACAGAGGATGAACATGAGGATCCTCTGATGTCTATTAATAAGAAAGTTTTGTTGTAGTGTTTGTTTTAGAAGGATCTGTCCAGGAATAGTTTTAAATAAAACCATGTATATATACATGTTTATATACAAAATGTATCATGTGATGTACTGTCTAGCTATGTGAATCTACTGATTTCCTCCCCAGCCCATTCTATGTTAGACTAAATTGAACAGATTTGAGAAATACCCCTGCATAAAGCCATTCTGTACGTGCCTCTCACTCACTGGTATGGGAGAAATGTAAGTTTTTAGAAGTTCAGTAAAATACCCTTTATTAATTGCTCTATTCAGCCTATTGCTTTGCTTTGATATGGTTTAAGAAGTCTCCATAGAAAGTTACATATTGAAAATGATGGACTCTAATAACCCGGTAGTGAATTTACCTGCTCCTAGGGCACAAACAGGATGTGGGAGAGATAAGGAGGAAGCTAGTAGATGAAATAACCTGTCAAACCTCTCAGTGGTTGTGGGGGGTGGCGAGTGTTATTTCACACGTGAATAGGTAGGTAGGTCAAGAAGGAACCAAAAAAAAGGCATGAAGAGTATGCTAAGGTACTAAGACTAAGTGACTGATGACAGATGCTGAAATGTGAGTCCTAGTGGAACTGCGTGCTTGGGCTGCACTGGTCATCACAGACATATAGCAGGATTTCCTATGATGGTTTTACCATCCTGGTGACATCAGAAACAAGCATGCTAGGTGAACCGAGGAATCACGGCATTTTTTTTGCTTTCCTTTCTCTGTGAAGACAGTTCTCCATTGACCATAGCAAGTTTACTAAACCTGAAAAGGTCTGTATTACATTCTGTTCCCTGTTGTTTGCCAGACCTAAATTTTGCCATTTGAAAGGTGTAGCATACAAATAATTCAGTCACTCAAAACTGCTATGTGGCTAACAACTGGATATTTTGCCTTCCTCAGGCACGAAGCAAACTTTGCCTTCTTGATTTCAAAATATCCCAGGAGGCCTTTCATACTTTCATAGGCTCCTAAAACTGCTTCAAAGTTTAGTCTGGTTTTTAAAACGAGAGCAACAGTGAGAGAGTGTGTTAGCATTTTAAAAAAAGAGAGAGGAAAAAAAGAAAAAACAAAAAAAGGATATTAAAACTACAAAAACCTGGGAATCTCTGAGTACCCAAGTCATCAAATGGAAGAAATGGTGCCTGGGGAAATTAATTCTATAGAAATGTAGCTTGTGGGAAAATTCAAGGACACAGGGAAAACAAGGGAAGGAAGAAAGAAAGTCTGACTCATCTTCCATATGGTAGTTAAAATAGGCAGAGTGTTCACCTATAACAGGATGTAGTTCCAGAAATGATGTGACAGTAAAATTTGATTTTCCCAAAGAAAAAGTGGAATAAGGGAGTTACACTGTTGAACAAAAACCTCAATTGCAACTTTTTATTAAAACAACCACATATACCATAGCGAATCAATTATACATGCACAGTTAAGAGCTTTCAACATGAATATAAAATCAAGTAAAGGGGGCAATGTGGTAATTAATTATATACAACTGTATTTACTATGCTATTATATCACATTCATATCTTTCTTAATTATAATTCTGGCATTATTTAGAGTAGCAATAATCAAATGCCACAGGAAAAGCTTCAGGAAATCAGGAAATCCAGAAAATAATTCTCTGGGAAGATTATTATAGGCATTTTTTTGAGGATTCTGGAGGGGAGATTTAGGGGCATTTGATGATTTTCTGATAAAGTCAACAGGGAAATCAATTTGCTTATGTAATCTCATTGTAAAAGTCCTCATGGCAAACATGACTATTAGAAATCAAATTATTGATTATTCGGCTGCTTCTGAAGATTTTCTTTCTTTCTTTTTTGTTTTGTTTTTTTAGCAGCCATCTTACCTACAAGAGCAATATTATCATCGACTATTTTCCTAATGTTATGGATGAACATTCCATTTGGAGCTTCCACCATTTTATTTGTACTAATCTGATCATATTTTTCCTCTTTTTACTTGTATTTCTTCCCATTATCCTACAGTCTTAGTTTGGCCTTAGCTACAGGGGTAAGTATGAAAATCCCAGATCAGAATTTGATCCCATATCCAGAAAATCCCATTCTTCTGTGTTACTTACTTACCATATGCATTGCTAATTGTAAAATCCTTCACTTAGGCCGTGTAAGTCTTGCCCCAGTATGATCAGTTGGGAGGATGGCTCAAGAACAGTTCTTGCTTTATAAGCAAGACTTTTACAGGGCCTCTGAGGACACTGGAATCTATCTCTAGTGGGGACTCTGGGGGGAGCATGAGGGAGTGGACAGGGACAGTGGCAGAGATCACCCATTAAATCTGCTCTTCACCACTGTGCACGTAGGGTTCCCCGGGGGGACCCAGACTTTTTTTTTTGTCTTCAGAAATGCATGTAACTGACTTCCTGCAAGCCAAACAGAATTTCCACTTCTGTTGTCCCCAAGGTGTCATGTTTTGTTTCTTTTTCTCAATAAGAAGGAATAAGAGATGTGTCTGGATAAAGGGATCATGATATTCCCCCATAAATCCATTTTGAGTCTGTAATAACCTTCAACTATAAAATCAAATCTGACCATTGTGTTAACAAGGTGGTCACACAGTTTTGAACAGAGTGCTTGGAGCGTTCCTTGTTTTAGGAAAAGGATGTAACTGAAGAAAAAGATATGAAGATATTAAGTATGTGTACCATGGTCAGTTGAGGTTTCTTTACGTTGAAAACCATATCATTAAAATCACCCAAATCTGACAAACTAGAAAATTAAAAGTAGGCAGACAGATTCAAGGTCTAGTTCAAGTGTAGCAACCACTAAAATATATGTAATCACTGAAGGGAAGGAAAGGGAGAACGTTTAGACATGTTTTTGTGGGGAGTGAGTGTGAGTGTTGGATGACGCCCCTCGGGGACTCCGAGTGCCCGCAGGGAAGCTGCTGCAGCTGAACTGCCTGAGGAGAGCGATGGCCAGCTCCTCTGCCCTGGCTAGGGGTCAGTGGCACAGTGAGGCACCCTGGCAGAAAAGAAAATGTGAGAGGCCTGGTGAACTTTGAGGTTCTGCATTTATTGCCACACACAGGAAGCAATGACATCCCCTGAACCCGGGCAGCCTGACCTACACACTGACACGAAGTTTGAAGACAGACCTGTGTTCTGTTTCGTCAGACTCCAACTACAGGAAAAGACTGACATCCCCTTCTTCATCCCCTTGAACTCTACCAAGTCTAACCTCTAGAGCGCATCAAAGAGAGGTATTTCAATATATTTAATAGATTCAGATTCATTCTCTCTCTCCTGTCTCTCCGTCTCCCAGGAAGCCTTGCTCTGTGCCGAGCACGATGGGAGAGTCAAAGGTGAGCAAGACACACCGCCATCCTAGAAATGCTACCATCTAATGGCGAGAGATGTGTGTAGAAAATGAAAATATGGGTGCTTAAAGGTGACATAAATAAGAATCTGTGAGACGTTAATGGACAGAAAAGGGACGCCCGGCAGGAGAACAGGAAAAGCTGCGCAGAGGAAATGAGGATAACATGGCTTTTGCGACAGTGCTGTAAAAGATGCGCCGGCCGGCAGGTTCGGATGGATCGGGGGTCACAAAGGAAGCAGCACGAGCAAAGGCGCGGAGGCGTCAATCACAGAGGGAAGGGAGAAAAGACAGGACACCGCAAATTATGTTTTGTCATACAGCACGGGAAGGTAAAATGTTAAGAATCAGAGACCTGAATGTTTGAAAACGAAGGGGGAAAAGTCTATTGAAATTATTTTTCTTTTAAGAAGGAATAATTTATAAAATAAACAAAGATACCACATTTCCATGCCAAACACGACTAAGACAACTAGACGTCCTCACTCACATTCTCAACCACTCCCTTCATATCTTAAATATCACTATGCACGTCACAGGTTCCCTCGTTTTCAGAAACCCAGGCGAACTCACATGTGGGGATTTCCCTTCTAAAGAATACCTAGTCAAAAATTCAATCTCATTCAAAATAGACTTACTGTGATTCTACCACCTGCCCAGGAATGTGCTAGTTATTGGACAGAGGTAACCCAAGCAAGTTCAGGAATGCAGACTTGAACAGATCCCTGTGTATTCAAATTGCAATTTTATTAAATGTTTATCAGTGACACCTGACAGTGAAGGAAAAGCGCATGAGAAAGCATTCGGTTGCAAACTTGAAATAGTGAGATGATTAAATACCTAACTGAAATAGTTTCTAAAATCTTAACTGCACTATCACGTTATTAAAACAAAAAAGCCCGTGAGAAAACTTTTATTTCTAAAAAAAAAAAGGCAGAAACTATCAGGAAATAGATTGGCTAATTTCTAAATGAAACCCATTACAGTTGTTGAACTCATTTAGGAACTTGAACAGCACTATTTTCTTGCAAGGTCACAAAGAAAGGCTGGATGATATTGGAGTGTTTTCCCTTTAGAGAAATCTATCCGTATCGACAAGTTTACAGGGCCTGGGTTAGCGTTATTAATATCATTATATACCCAAGGAAACAGCCTTTCTTTACACATGATCCAGTATTCAGAGATTTAGAAATTCCCACATGACTGAATGGATATTGTAGTTGTCATCCAGATGTTTGGAATCTAGAAGATAACCACACTGAATTTCCATTATTTTGATCACATCTGTGCAGTTACCTCATTCTATTATCTCTGGAAATCTTTTGTCTCTACAAACAAATTACCAACAAAAAAAGACACAGCCCTCAGGGCATGAAATTAAAACCTACTTATTGCTAGTAAATTATTATAGAACAACATATCCATAAGCTTTCTTCCTGAAAAGCTAATGAATTCTAACTTTAATATATTAGCATTACTTAACATGTATGGTAGCAATTTGCATGACATGGCTAATGTGCCAGTAGTTCACAAAAATCTTGAGAAGAGGCAATTTAGCCAGATGGTTTTGCTCTGCTGGTATTTCTGTTTGTATTAAGGATCCTCACAGGGAGGTAGGGGCTCTAGCTACATCATGATTTGGGGTAAAATATGCAGAAAGGAAAGTGTAAGACCATTCATGTGTGCACACAGAGAGAAGGGGGTCAGAACAACTTGTAAGCTGGAGACACTCTGACCTTATGTTACCCAAATCTGTGTCATAAGCAGGCACTTTGGACTGTTTCATGTAGGCAGTCTATTTAAACTGCCTATAAACATTGTTTTTCATAATAGCTGTGAAGTATAAGAATAGAGGCTTATTTCAGTTCATTTAAATTTATTTCTGATGGCTAATCCAAATTCTATAACTGTCATTTACTTTTATGTAAATGCTGTGTGTTGTACAATTGATAGAACATATATATCGATCAGAAGCAACAAAGTAGGGCGCCTGGGTGGCTCAGTTGGTTAAGCGACTGCCTTCGGCTCAGGTCATGATCTTGGAGTTCCAGGATCAAGTCCCGCATCAGGCTCCCTGCTCAGCAGGGAGTCTGCTTCTCCCTCTGACCCTCCCTCCTCTCATGTGCTCTCTCTCTCTCTCAAATAAATAAATAAAATTTAAAAAAAAAAAGCGACAAAGTATGTGGGTAGGCACAGGTGAAAGTTATATTAAATAGCCACAGGGAATAAACCCTGGATTCAGCTGGGGTTTACTAAAAAAAGAAACTTAGATCAATATATTGGATTGCTCCCTTTTGAAAGGCTTCTGCAGCCTCTCAAAAGGCAGTGTAACTCTGGAAACCTACTTCTGGGAATTTATCCTCAACCAATACTTAAAGGTACAGATGAAAGATTTATGCTCCAAGATGTTCATTACAGCATTACTTATGAAGAAGAACAAACCGGAGCCACCTTATAAACTAATGCTTCATTCATATGTTGAAATATTTTGCAGTCATTAAGCACATTTTAAAATAATAATGACATCGTGACATGTTGATAGTATGAAATAAAATGAATAAATGAATAAAAGCAGTTTATAAAACTATATATACACACATAGACACATATATGCACACACATAATGATCAATTATGTTTAAAATACGCATAGAAAATGAATGGAAAATAGGCACATAAAATGATTACCTCTGAAGAATGGGATTATAAATGATTTTAAAATAACTTCCAGTAATTTTTAATCTTAAATAAACATAAACAGAACCTGAAAACCCCCAAATAATACTTTTGTTTTTACAGCAATGCAAGGTAATCAGGAGAAAATGAATTTTAGAACCAGAAATCCTGGATTGAATCCATTTGATCTCTTACTTGAAATGTGATCTTGGCAAGCCAATTAACCTCTCTGAGCTTCTATATATAAAGAGTCCAGCATAATAAATACTATTTACTCCACTAATGCATAGCCCTTTAAGGCTTCATCCCTCTGTGAATGTTTAATGGGTTACACTCTCTACAAGAGCAGTCCAGAAAGTAATCCCTAAGAGAAGCTTAGTCAACAAGATGGGAAATCCCCAAAATTCCATTATATGTTATATTAAAACAATTCAAGAAAAATGCCAAAATCATCCAATCAGGGACTGATTCCAATATCTAATTAAGAGTATTACACTCCAAGATACCTGCCTTCCAACACTTACAAAAAATAAAACTTAAACCTCTCAAGGGTTAATGTTGTGATCAGACTCATAAGTAATGTGTAAATTGACACAATTTTTCTGAAAAGCAATTTGGTAATGTATATCAAAATGAATATTCGCACTGTTGGTACTAGTAATTCCAATTCTAGAAATCTATCTTAATAAAACTATTAAAGCTGGGGACAAAATATATTTTCAAAAATATGCTGGAGCATATTTCATAGATTGGGGCAAAAGTTAATGTCTGGGCGCCTGGGTGGCTCAGTCGTTAAACGCCTGCCTTCGGCTTGGGTCATGGTCCCAGAGTCCTGGGATCGAGTCCCACATTGGGCTCCCCGCTCAGCGGGAAGCCTGCTTCTCCCTCTCCCTCTCCCACTCCCACTGGTTGTGTTCCCTCACTATCAAATAAATAAATAAAATCTTTAAAAAAAAAAGTTAATGTGTGATAGAGGAATAGGTACAAATTGTTTAAAATCACATTTCCTAATTTTTTATGAAATAGGAAAAGGTATAAAATGCTAATTAAGAAAATGGTATGCAAACTATTATATTCAGCATGGTCATAATCATCTTATATGTGTCTCTGTACATATACACATAAATACACACATCAACATGCATTACGGGAAAAAATAGGCCAAAATGTTAATAGTAACTGATTATAGGAGAATATAATTTCATTTTTTATACTTTATATTTTCCAAGTTTCCTACATTGCCATATATTATGTTTATGAAGAAAATCTTAAAAGTCCTTGGTAACTTCTGTCATCTTGAAAAAGTAACAAAATGAGACAAAAACAAGACTTGAATGGGTTATGAAACCTAAATGAATGGAATTATCCATTGCTTGTTCTCTTCTGGCACTCCTTTATAATGTCCATCTCTTACTCTGCTCTTGTTCCTCTACTTTTTGTCCAATGCAAGGTATGGAAATGTATGTTATTCTTGGAATAATATAAAAGTTCTTTATGGAGTGTCTTAGGATTTTCAGAGGACAGGTGTACATACAATATTATATCTCTAAACACGGGATATGTCCTGGTAGAGTACAAAGCACAGTAGTCCAACAGACCTGAGTCTGAAGGTTGACTCAGTTTCAGCATTCTCTTTTTTAAAAGAGGGCTAACAATTCTAATTTTGCAGATTTATAATCATAATCAAATGAAATTACGGTAATGCATATGAACATACCTATCAAAGTGCCTGAGTTTCAATAGTCCTTTGCAAATTTAAACATAACAGAATTGGATTGTACACAGAGTAGTGATACTCTGCAGAAAGCATTTATGAAAAATTATGATTTAAGACAGTATGTGTACATTTGTATTCAATGGGTTCCTAAAGCAGAAATTGGGACCAAATATTGGCTGTGGAGAATGAAAATGCTAACCTTACACTAAGCTGCATGCTATCTGTGAGGGAAAAAAAACATTCTTTACCAGAAAGATCACACATTTTCTGCTGTCATATCCAAAGTTCAGGTTAGCATAGCTAAAATCTAGATGTATAAAAATTGCCAAAGATTTTATGGGGTCCCTCCCCTCCACCACCATGAGTGAGTTTTGGTCCCTATAGTGATGAAGGTATAAAGAAGAATTTTAGGTCATTAGACAAATATTTTTGAAAATAATTATATTTGCTATAAAAGGGGATTTAAAACTCAGTAATAGCTTTCATTCTCAGTGGATAAGATACCGAAGAGCTATTCTATGACAAACCAGTTTCTTTCAACACACAAGGAAATGTGTATATACATCCCCCAATCTATGGTAGTATTCTATACACACTTCTTAGGACTCTCCTTTGCTGACTTAACATAACTCATATAGACTTGTCTCTTTATTTTTATTTTTTATTTTTAAATATTTTATTTATTTATTTGACAGAGAGAGACACAGTGAGAGAGGGAACACAAGCAGGGGGAGTGGGAGAGGGAGAAGCAGGCTTCCCACGGAGCAGGGAGCCCGATGCGGGGCTCGATCCCAGGACCCTGGGATCATGACCTGAGCCGAAGTCAGATGCTTAACCGACTGAGGCACCCAGGCCCCCCTGTCTCTTTATTTTTGAAGGGTTCCTAACGTGTGGACTATTGTTAGATATTTTGGTTATTACAAATCTTTTATTATAATCAATGTTGCACTGAATATGTACATCTGTGTTTACATGTCCAACTTTATCACTTACATTTAAAATTTACATACATAAAGATATAATATTCACATATATTCTTATATACATGAAAAATTAAATTGTCTTTTGAAGAGGTTGAACCAATTCACAGTCCTCTAACAGTGCAGAAGAGTGCCTGTCTTCCACACACTTGCCAAGACTATACAAGGTACTCTTTGATTTTCACTGATCTGATGGGTAAAAATACCACCCAAGTCTTAATTTGTATTGTTTTTATGCTACACGAATGAGACAACTTTCAAATGTTCTCCATTTCTCTATGTTTATGCCCTTTTTTTTTGTCTATTGGTCTTTATATGTTAGATAATTTAATCCTGTTAAATGTGTGGCAAATATTTTTCCCACTCTCATTTTTGTCTTTTTGACTTTATGGTGGGGTTTTTTTCATGCATAAATTTTTGATACTCTTAGAGTAGAATTTGTCAGTCTTTCCTTTCTTGGATTCTGGGTTTGTGTGTGTGTGTGTGTGATTTAGAAAGATCTTCCTCACGCCAATATTATTTAAAATTTTTTTCCTATATTTTTATGTGGTATTTAAAGCTCAACCTTTGTATGCTTTTTTTTTTTTTTCCTCCAGCTGGAATTTATTTTGGTGTAAGGAATCTTATTTTTTTCTGGACAGTTACTCAGTTGTCCCACTAGACTTCACTGAATAATCCCTTCTCCTGCTCTAATATGAAATGCCACTCTTGTCACATATTAAAATATTGCATGTATATAGGTCTCTTTCCAATTCGGAAGAATATAAAACATTGAAATATAATGGAGATAACAGCAGAGAGGATAGAGAAATTAAAACCAATGTGGAAAAACAAAAAAACAACACAAAATGATAGCAATGTGGAAATAGATCAGCATAAAATGAGTTCCCTGGCAGTAAGTGACATCGGACACTAACTTAAGAGTGAGAAAGAAGGAGGGAGTTCTTTGGAATTGTTCTCCATCCTACCTGTGGGACTGGTTGCAAGGGAGGCAAACCATAAGAGACTTTTAGCTCTAGGAAACAAACTGAGGGTTGCTGGAGGGGAGGTGGGTGGGGATATGGGGTACCTGGGTGATGGGCATTAAGGAGGGCATGTGATGGAATGAGCACTGGGTGTTACATGCAACTGATGAATCACTAAATTCTACCCCTGGAATGAATACTACACTACATGTTAACTAAATTGAATTTAAATAAAACATTTAAAAAAATCTATGATGTTATAAAAACTCAAAGAAGTGTACAGCAAAGAATGGATTTTATTGAATGTAATTTTAAAAATGTAAAGAAAAAGAATAATGCTATCGTTCAGGCATCAGTAATGAGAAAGTGTTTTGTGGAAGGAAGCCACTAACTTATTTCTTTTCCCACTCTCTCTTGTAGTTATTCATTGGTTCTTCTCTGAAAGAGGGAACACAGTCCTTACATCATCTAAAAATTGTGAAAACGTGACATATCATTCACTGGCTTGCTCTAAATCCAATTATTGTTATACATTGGTGAAAAGGAGAGGTATCATTATTCGGGTGATAACTTAGAAAACAATTCTTCAAAGCATTTATCAACAGTCCAAGTTCTCAGGAGTCTTGGAGAATAAAGGAAATCTGCCTTTATCGACATTTCCTATTTTTTGCTGTTTTTGTTTTATTTCCCTCCAAATCTTCTGTTCTCTTCCTTTCCCTGACAACAAGAGTTACTCTCAGCAACAGAAACCAATTCACACTAAAGCACAGATGACCAACTAACTTCTTCTTCTATACTTCTCCCATAGGGTTTTCACGGCAAAAACACGGAAGCTTTGGGCTAATGCGAAGATACCCATAGGATGCTATGGCCAAGTGTATGAACTACCAGGTGGCTGGGTGTGAATCATGATCCCACTATATCTGGCTGAGAAGCCTTGGAGAAAGTTATCTTAATAGGGTAACAAAAGTATTTACTTCACAGGATTCCTGGGAAAATTAAAACAAGATAAAACATACAAAAATACTTTTAAAGTGCCTGGTACATGAGTAAAAGCTCAGTGCTTTGTTGTGCTGTTATTAATTTCAGATAAGCAGGCAGCGTGGCTCCCCAGCAACCAGGAATCATGTCACATTGCTCTGTAATTTGTATGAGGTAGGTGCGAGACAGTAGAAAGAGCATGGGAAGGCCTACATCTGAGTCCCTACCACGCTTCCATGGGAGTATAATCTTGGGGAAATCATCTGCACTTTCTAATGTCAGCTTCCTTGTCGATAAAATCCTGACCACACAGGACTCTTAGGAAGACAGAACAGGATAATGTATTCGTGTAAAGAGTTTTGCTAAATGAAAAGCATTGAACATAACGTTAATTATTATACTACAAAATTTCCATCCCAGTCATAGATTATTGTTATATTCTTGGTTAACAGGTTCATATTCATTCATATAATGAATGTATGTAAGATTCATGGGAGATATAAAAATAAATAATAAAGGAAACTTGTTATTGCATGCTTCTACTTTAATAGAGTTCTAGTTTTAAAAAATCAAAAGTTCAGGGCTAAGAAGGCATGGAGAAAAATGTCTATAAGTCTTTTATGCATTCTTAAATTGAGTTTTTGTGCTCCTAATTAATTAAAAAAAGAAAATACACATGTTTTATCTTCCATCATAATCCAAAAGCATTCTTTCTTTCTGTTATAATTCTAGGCTATGATGCCAATCTGCAATTTCTTTTCTGGAAAAGTCCATTTTTATCGTGTGATCTTGGTACTAACCTATTATATAAAAATTGGATGTTACAATACAATTAAGAGAGAATAGCGCATTGTGAATCATCATATCACAAATAGGCCCAAATGTAATGAGTTATTTCTCCTATTCTGCTGCTGTTGTCCTTAGGACTCTGAGGAATATCCACTCAGTGTATTACATGTTTGAAAAGGAGTCCCTTCCCAATTAATGCATGATGCACGTGGAAAAACTCAGCAAACTGCAAAGAGCTTTCATAGGTAGGATGCTATTATAATTAGTATCACTGGTAAGATACCTAATGGGCATGTCAAACATAATTTGGTCAAACCAAACTCTGGTACCCGCCCCTTGCCCAGAATGGCACTTTCTGCAGTTTTCCCATCTCAGTTCACGGTAACTCCATCCTTCCAGTTGCCCAGGTCAAAAACCTAGGAGTAATTGTTGATTTCTCTCTCTCTTTTCTCAACCCATATCCAATGCATCAGCAAATCCCGTCAGCTCTCCCTTTCAAATAATTCTTACCACCCACACAGCCACATGTTGGTGCCTGGATCCCTGCCACAGCACACCACCTCCCCCCCCCCCCCCCCCCCGTTGTAGCCTTCTCCATTGGACTTCCTAATTTACTTCTACTTTGATTACTGTTTGTCCACAGGGAAGGGGATTGTTTTGTGCCCTTTTGCATCCCTTGTGCCTAAAATAGCAGCTGGTAGGTAGAAGACACTCATTATATTTATTGATTTTAAGAAAAAAAAACAAAACAGCCTCTTAACTGGTCTCCCTGCTTTAATTCTTGCCCCTAGCAATCTGTTTTCAACAAAACCTTCAAAGGATTTCTGTTAAAACCTAGGGAGTTATCACTTCTCTGTTTCCCGGTCTCACTCAGAGTAAATGCCCAAGTCTTTACAGTGGCCTATGAAAGCCTACATTATTTATCCCAGCCCCCACTCCCAGCTCCCAGCCTTGGTCCACCTTACCTCCCACCTCATCTCCTCCTCCTTTTGCCTACTCATTCTGTCCTCCCCACCCTGGCCAAGTGTGCTGGCTGTTCCTTCTGCTCAGAAAGCTCTTCCCCTACAGTGTCAGGGCTCACCTTCTCACTTCTGCCAGGGAGGTCTTTGTTCAGATTTCCTCTTTTCAGACAGGCCTTCTCTGGCCACCCTGCGGACAGTCACACCCCCACCTTTACCACTTTCGACTCCTAAGTTCCGCTAATGTAGAACCATCTTACATCATTCCCTGCCTTTTATTCTCACTGTTTTGTGGATTGACTTTCTTCCCTCTCTATAATACGAGCTCCAGAAGATCAGGGAACTGTTAAAATCTCTTTCATTTCCTGCTGAATCCTAGCACCTAGAACACGACTTGGTACGTAGTTGATGGTCAATTACTATTTATTGAATGAATGAAAGAAGTGATATTCTCTCAGTGGGTATCTAAACCTACAAAGGTAGTTGGTCAGCAGGAACAGAATACATCCGTTGTGAATTACTCTTACAGGTTATCTCTATTTATCACCGTATCCTAAAGAGACCTGGCATAGTAGTATATCAATCTCTCTCCAAGCAAGTCAACAATATAAAAGTTCTCAAGAGAGAGAACTGTTAACTCCACCCCCACTCCCCTGTTGTTGTTGTTGTTTTATGGCACTAGTAAGGATTTTTCCCATTAAAATGTATTTCTTTCATAGGCGATTTTTTTTTCTCAAATCTGCCTTACCCATGTTTTTCTGGCCACAGCTGCAAAGTTGAGTATTTGGTGCCAGAGGCAACTGATTAGGTTAAAAATGCATACTCTGCTTTAGGCTGGCAACCATTTGTATTGCATTATAAGATGATATTAAAAATTATGCCTTGGACTCTGAACTGTCTATAGCATAGCGCATCTGTCACCCCAGTTTGTCCTGACAATCTGCCTAAGAGAGTGGGTAGAGCAGTCAGGGATATTCCCATTAACAGATAGGGAATTTGGGCCCAGAAAAGTTGGTAATATAGGAGACCCTTGGCATGATTTACTACTTTTATTTTTTAAATCTTATTTTACTGCAAGTCATCTCAAACCCCAAATAGAAAAGTTGTCCTGGGCGCCTGAGTGGCTCAGTTGGTTAAGCGACTGCCTTCGGCTCAGGTCATGATCCTGGAGGCCTGGGATCGAGTCCCACATCCGGGCTCCCTGCTCAGCGGGGAGTCTGCATCTCCCTCTGACCCTCTTCCCTCTCGTGCTCTCTATCTCTCATTCTCTTTCAAATAAATAAATAAATAATCTTTAAAAAAAAAAAAAAACCTCATTTAAAAAAAAAAGTTGTCCTAGGTTACACAATTAGTGTTTTTGAAAAAAGCCTCAATTTGGGACATACTATTGGGATGTTGAACATCTGTACTTAATACACTGTCATGATGTTTCTTCTTGCTAAAGCTGAGCTCTAATAAACTGGCAAAGATAAACAGGATCCAACCTCCCTACGGTTTTAATTTCTAAGAAAGCACATAATTTATGAAACTATATTTTTGCCCTAAATTTTTATTCAGCGGTGATCTAACTTTAGACATCCCCTCCTCCCACCAGGCTGGTTTCTGAAGAAAGTTCTACCTTCTTTCTCCGATTTAAAACACCAGAATATGAGCCCTACTAAGTAGCATAGAAGTCACCCTCTCCAAAATCCTCTTTAGCTGAGACCCCGGGCCTGGACCAAACTCCCTCCCGAGGGCTCTTGTAGAACCTATGCCTTTGTCCCAGTGTTGCCTCATGTGAACCACCCATTTCCCAGCTGTCTCCCTCCACAGATCCCACATTTCTGACGAGCAGGAATTAATCACCTCTGTATCCCAAGCGCTAACACAGTCCTTGGCACATGACAGGTGCTCCCTAATGAGAGCTGACTAAGCGAATGGAAGAAGGTAGTCGTCAAGAAGAATGGGAAGAGAGGGGGAGGCGATTTCATTCTGGTCCCTTTCCCCTGCTCACTTTCTAGTCTCTAGACTGTAGAGTTTGGAAGTAGAAACCAGCTCTTCTCTCTTAGGAAGACAGGTACCGGCCGGCACCATGCAGCCATCTGGATCTCCATGCTTTGGGCTCTAAATAGGAGGGCAGACCCCACTTGGGAAGGCCTGCGGTGGTCCAGCACTGCCACGACTGGAGGTGTGTCTGTGTAATTTGGGGATTCAGCATTAGGAAGCTCATTTGCCTACAGTTATAAACTAGATTCTCCGATAGTAGAAGTGATAGTCTGGTCTTCCAATCTGATTTGTCTTGTATTTTATTTATCAATTGGTTCAGAAATCAGGGCGTGGAAGAGGATTTTGTGTGTGCGGGGGCGGAGGGGCTCGGGGAGGGAGGTTCTTAAATCTCTTCCCAGTGTGGACCAGTGGGCTTTGATATTTTTTAATTTGAAAGGCTTCTCCTTTGCTATAAATTACAGGTCCCCCAGCCTACCACTGTCTTATTAATAAAGGAGAAGACAGTAAGGCAAGATATTGCTGTGAAATAACACATTATTGTGAATTCAGCAAACTCCAAGAAGCCCAGAAACAAGGGTTAGACTTTATGATGATAAAAGCATTTCTATGCCACCAGTAGAACATTTTGTTTTGCCTGCATTCCTATAATCATATGGTCCAAAAGTAAGTATCATGGGTGTACTGGGTGGCTCGGTCGGTTAAGTGTCTGCCTTCTGCTCAGGTCATGATCCCAGGGTCCTGTTTACAGCCCTTGCCCAGCTCCCCACTCAGCAGGGAGTCTGCTTCTCCCTCTGCTCCCTCTCCCCCCGGCTCGTGCTAGCTCACACGTGCTCGCTCGCTCTCTCAAGTAAATAAAATCTTTAAAAAAAAGTAAGTATCAAATTACTTGTATCAAACTTTTGGGCCTCTCCCTCCTGACATTCTCTCCTTTTCCTCAAAATCTTCAAACCCTGTTCTAGTGGACATGCAACCACATGAATTGGATCTGCCAGGACCCCCTCCACACTTCTTCCCATAATGCTAAAGGAATGCTTGAGTCTGGCCATGACCGGGTGACAGATACTTTCTCATACAAGGCACTTGATTCAATCCATGGAGTGGAATCCAGAAGTATGGACCCAAAGGCACCAACCTGATTCAGGGGCTGAGTAGCTGTATGTGTCCTACAGACCTATTTCATCATTACTCAAGCCTGGGGACTCTACTAGGTCAGAGTTTTGGCAAATAATAAAATGTTCCAATTTATTTGGTGGTAGTGCTCATCATGGCTGATTTCACACAACCCTGCTAGGCAGGGATCATCACCCACATTCTACAGATGAGGAAACTGATTTGAAGAGAAACACAGCTAGTAATGTGAAAGGTGGGGACTTGAGTCCTTATCTTTCAGTCTTTAATAACTACACATGGTATTATTCCTAGTTTTCCACAGCGCCCCAGAGGGGCCCATCCCTGTTACTGGAAAATGCACTATGAATGTAGGAGACACTGGTACAGTAGGGCAGGATGTGTTTAAATGCGATAGGCAGAGTATTACCGCAAGGCTCTTAAAGAACTGTGTCATTGTCCTGCAAGGATAGGCACAAGATGAACAGAAAAGTGGCACATGGAGGCATGTACAGGGCATAATAATTATGTGACTACCAATCTCCAGTGACCAGATTTAAATAGAGTTTGGGGATGGTGATTTCTCTAACTTGTTGGAAGATGCTACATTAATACACAATAAGTAGGACGCACCTATGAGCCTCTGCTTCTCAGAAGCTTCTTTTCCAAGCTGAGCTTCCAAGATCCGTAGACCAAGCCTCGTTTGTTTCCTATGTCACTGGACACTCAGGGTTTTCTCCTTCGTTGAAAAGTATTGAACCACCTCTTATCAAGAGAAGTAGGTCCCCACAAAATTGCCTCTGGACCCTCAATCTTTCTGTTGTAATACCAGAATCCAAGTACAATGCCACTCACTTCCACATGTTATCAAAATGAATAAATACTAGATAACCCAGAGTTCACCCTCAGAGACATGTCCATGAGGAACTCCAGACATTTTGGATTTAGTGTCCCCAGGATTAAATCCCACAGTGTCAACAGAAGCTTATTTTTCCTCTTTGGCTCTTTCCCTCCTGCACCCAATACCACCATGTTCTCTAAACTGAAAGTAAGGAACCTAAGAGGCCTAGAATCATCCTTCATTGTAGTCATTAAAATGACTGTCCAATCCCAAAGCTTATGTCTACAAAATATCCCTTCCTGTGCTCTTCTCCATTCAACTTCTGTAACTGCTGCTCAAGTTCTTGATCTTAACACTTTTTCCCTGGTCTACTCTAATCTTTTCCTCAGTAGATTCCTTGCCTCCACTCTCACTTTTGAAGAACTCCTTGGAGACCTGCTCTCCTTAGGATTACTGTCATAGTTCCTACCCTTTCCTACACTTTGATCCCTCAGTAAAGCTTTACGGAGGTGTTTATCACACCCTCTGTCAAAATTGGGTCGTCCATTCATCACCTCAGAACTCTGCCTCTGGTCACATCACTCTTTTTGACATTGTTCCAGGTACTAATAAAAGTCAAATTTGTGTGTTTGAGCTATTTCTATTCCCTTGTCATCTCTGAAATATCGGGGACTATCCCTCTAATTCAACAAATCATTATTCCTATCATCTAAAAAAGTTTTGAAATCTCATATTGTCTGATCACATGTTCCCATACTATTTAGAGGACAGTCAAGAGTTCTTTTCTCTTTCCACCCAATTATACTTTCGATCTCCTCCCCCCACCACACCTGGCCATGCAATTTCCATGGTTACCAGCTCTGATCTTCTGCTAGGCTCCTACTCTTGGTGAGTGTTCAAGGCACACACCTTTGAATTATTACTTTGATTTAAACTTTTTTTTTTTTTTTTTTACCTATTTGATGTACGAGGTGCACAGCCTTTATAGCTCATCAAGTGAATTTCTCTTGGACGGTAAGTTATAGCAAGGCTATACAAAAGTAAAAGGAACTTTTTTGCTAATAGGAATTCATGCAAGTGGATGCTGTTTGATGATAATGAGGAGAGCATTCAAAGCCACTCAAATAATATGCAAAATTTAATAGTCATATCTAGATTTCAGTCTTGGGCATGTAGTCACAGAACTTTATCCCACCCAAACACCCAGATATTTCCACATCTGGTGTAGCTGATAGTACCCCAGAGGTGTTCACTGCGATCTGGTCTTGGCTCTGCAAACTCATGCTATCACCATCACTGGGGATCTGGGCCTATTGCTAGAGCCTATGCAGTTAGGGACCACACTTAAATGAGGATTCAAGTAAACAGAGCTTGGTAAGTGACCGGCGCCTTGTCTCGGCCATACTTACTTGGTGAGGTGGGGGAGGCTGCACCTCCTTCTGCTGACGTGGTCGGAGGCTTTGTGTCTGGCACTGGCAGAGGCACAGGCCTGGCCATCGGTGGTGGCGGCGGCGGTGGCAACATTGGGGTGGGAAGGAATGGGTTGTGCACTTTGCCTTGGCTACTCCCATTGGGCTGTGAGGGCGGGAGCAAAACAAAACATGCAGAAGGAAAAGAAGAAACAGATACCAACTGTTAGCTGCTTCTGAAACCGAAAGACGCATTGGTTATCTCTTATGTAAAATTACAAAGTATTCTAGCTGCTTGAATTCTTCCTTCAGAGCATATAGACAAAAAACTGTTGGGTTGTTCTTAAGGCATTTCACAAAAGCATAGCGTCAGGCACACATGCTCAATGGAGCCTAAACTTATCTCTTGAATTATTCTGACCTTCTCTACCTCCTGCTTCCCTAAAACGACCTGCCAACTTTTGCTTGGAATGTTTCACTTCCGTCTTAACTGCTACCTTCATTGTCATTCTCACGATTATTATTTATTTAATATATAAGTGTTTTATAGGTTGTGGAATTATTCCATACTATCTACTTATACAGATATAATGAAGTTTCCCAAATACATATTTGAAATTAAAAATAATATTTTATTTTCACTCCTCAAAGTTGATATTATATAACATTTAATAAATATGTTAAGTGAACATAAAAAATTTCTTTCACATATTGTATAACATCAGGCACAGAAACTTTAGAATTGAGCTGTCAAAATTCTGCTAGGGAAAAATATCACTTCTAATTTTGATTTAAATTATATAAGCATATGCTATAACAGTCATATTTATTTGGCTGCCTGATGTTAGAACAACCAAATAACAGCTCTTCGACAAAAGAAAGCTCCCCCTCTGAAGAAAGCA
The DNA here is from genome assembly GCF_037043125.1 of Eumetopias jubatus. Lineage (NCBI taxonomy): Eukaryota > Metazoa > Chordata > Mammalia > Carnivora > Otariidae > Eumetopias > Eumetopias jubatus. The sequence continues at coordinate 57,203,067 of NW_028274810.1, forward strand.
ATAAAATCCATTTTATTTTCAAGTTTTTCAAAACAGTCCCATGAAGAGAACTGCCTCAAACCCCATAAAACTTTGATCAAAATGCAAAACCGGGAGTTTGACAGTTATATAGGAGAATGTCAGGACTATTTTTAAAAAAGTTAGAAATTTAAAAGTCAGATGCTTGATGCTGGTGATCACTTCAGATCTTTCATGGTCTCCCATGTGGCCTTTCTGACTCCAGACTTTAGTGACACTGTACATGACCAATAATCGCAGCTGGTATTTAGCCTGTTGTCCCGAGTCAACATTCAGGTGAAGGAGAACCAGTTGTCCCAGGCTTTTAAGTTTAAGCTTAATAATTCCACAGAGGCAGCCTCAGCCAGCCCCTCATCCACATTCTCTTATATATTTAGTATTGTTCCTCAAAGACTATCTCGTCTGACAATCAGAATGCTCTGCTTTCTTGCCAGCAAACCTGCCCGTGTGTTATTTCTGAGTGGGCTGAAAGTCCATAAGTGAATGCTTTAGAATAAGCCAAGCAAATGAATACACAAGCAAAAAGAAAAAAGGCCCCATATTGATTTGTTGTCTAGACAGAAATGTATCTGCTAACACATCACCAGACATTAGTCAAAGCTGCCTGTTCTGTCTCAGATATGCAGAATCAGGTATTTCTGCAAGGGAGGAAAAATCGGTGATAGGGCCGTGTGATATAATATTCTAAATTAGGCAGTAATAATGACCTCTGATCTGTGGCTTCACGCAGAGCTCTTAAGAGAAAAGGAAGATCACATTTGGCTTTATGCTGGTCATTATTTACTATTCATTATTATTATTAGTGGCATTGGGATACAGCTACCCAACTGTAAACACTCAGTTCAACTCTGAAATAAAATTTGTGATCTTTAAAAATCACTTTTACGTTTGGAATATTGTCTCAAGTTGTGATTATTTGGTTTATCAGAGAAAAAATGAAAACATTCATTTGAAGCTGTTGAATACTGTTTAGCTCTATACAAAGATAAGTGGGAAAGATAACTACTTGCAGAAATAACAAACCATAATAAACTGTACTTCTAGCATCTTGAGTTCAAGTACTGGTCAACTTGATCTAAAGTGTTAGAAGACTGTATTTTTAAAAAAATATCAACTTAGTTGATCTGAAACATCTGTGCTCCCCTTGTCCCCCTACCTCTCCGTACCACCCCAAATCATTATTTAAAATCATTTGGTCTTTCTATTTTGTTAACTGTGTGAGCCCAAGGGTTAGTGTGCATGAGGTGGAATTATCAGCCCACAGACCTTAGAAGGTTATATGGTTCACCCTTGAGATGATTTATATCCATAAACTTGACAGTTGCAAACTTAACACAAACACTTTTTAAACCCTGGCCAATCACTCTTAGAGCAAGTTAACTTTCCCACAATCTAGAATAAATATGACATTTGCCTGCAGTCCGTCAGCACAACATTAGAGCACCGTGTCACATGGTCAGAAGGTCTCCCCTTGTTATTTTTACATTCGGTTAATATTTCTAAAGAAATCGGAAAAAAAAAAGAGGTCTCCTTACATTGAGGAACCCCACCTGTCCAGCCTGCTGACCAGCATCAGGGCAGACAAGTTGGACAAACTCTTTCAGCGTCTCCTGAGGGTGATAGCGGATGGCTGGGTGAGAGAAGTAAGGCCCGGGCTGCTGGATAATGGGCGATGTCGGGAAATGAAGAGTCGACGGTGTTGCATGCGGGCTTGCTGTAGGAAAAGAAAATGTCAGAGTCATGAAGAGAAAGGCCCGCTTTGCCACAGCATCTAAGCTTGATGCAACATCCTTTTTCCTTTCTTTCCTGACCCAACTCACGGCACTGTTCATTTGGCTGAATTTAACACTGGATAGGTCTGATAGATTTTCTTCCTTAAGGCTCTAAGACAAACATGGAGGTTAGATTAGGGTAGGATTTCAGGCTGTCTTTCCATTTTCAGTGGACATGAGTTATAAAGGCATTAATAATCCTTGGTGAAGCTGAAGATTATTCATTACCTTAAGAGCCTTTTTAATGAAGCAAGCAATAAAAAATGTATTTGGTAGATTAGATCTGATTTAACTGACATTACATATGACAAGTTCTAGTTTGCACATATGGATCCTCTTTCATGCTGAGCTAACCCATAGACAATAATTCATTGTTAAAGCTCTTATACCCCTTTCAAGGAAATTTCTAGGGACTAATACAGGATGAAATTTTTTTGAAGTATGTAGTAAATGATCACTTAATGAACCTGTGCAATTTGGGTGCCTCACTTTACATGGAAGGTTTACGTAGCCCCCCCACCCTTTTTTTGGCCATTTCAAAGCCAAACTCAGAAATGCATAAATATTAGAGAAGGGGAACCCACAGGCTGAGTAGGCAGTGACCCCTGCTCAACTGTGGGCCTTCTGCCCATAAAAATTGATAAAAGAACTCAGACAACTATTACTCCTTTTTATTTGAGCCCTGCTAAATTTTATTTGTACAAGATTACACTAGATTAAAAAACTTATGTGAGCCGCTTGATAATGTTTCTGAGAGAACTTCTGCCCTTGAATTGGAAGGGTGATTGATAAAATCTGCTGGAGAAGAAGAGCAGCATATGGGAAAGACTGGGGACACTCAAACCAGTAACGCCAAGGTGGCAGCTCTTACTTCTCAGTGAGGGCCAGAGAAACGGCTCTCAGATAAAAGCAAGTGAGAATATTTATCTTGCCTTACTCTTTGCAGTTAAGTCTTCAAACTCAGGGAGTCCCTGCAAAGACCAAACAAAGGAATGGCCCAGTTTTCGGGGAGTAAGACTTTCGAGAGTCTTACTGAGAGTGACTCATAAAACTGTAGAGCAAACTAAGCAAGAGAGGCCACACTTCCTACCACTACCCCATAAGCACGGCTGAGGACTGTACAAATCATACATCTCCACTGATACACTGAGCATGGGGTTCTCTGTTCCCTACTGGGATGTCTTTAGTATTGGGGCACTTTCTGACTAATAAGTGAAATGGCTAGGACTTTGAGGTTCAGAACAGTATCTGTAGTTTTTAAAGAGTGAAAATGGGGGTTTGGAGTGGAAGCAATAGTCTATTCCATGCCTTGCAGATGATCTTCATTCACACAACCTTTAATCTATCCAATAAACATTGATGAGTTTCTACTCTGGGCATGGGATACAACAGTGGGCCAACACAGACAAAATTTTATCTTCAATCATACCATTGAGGGCATCTTGGGGTGCCTGGGTGGCTCAGTTGGTTAAGCGACTGCCTTCAGCTCAGGTCATGATTTCAGGGTCCTGGGATTGAGCCCCGCATCGGGCTCCCTGCTCAGCGGGGAGCCTGCTTCTCCCTCTCCCACTCTCCAGGCCCCCCCCCCCCCCCGCCCTGCTTGTGTTCCCTCTCTCGCTGTCTCTCTCTCTCTGGCAATTAAAAAATAAAAAAATAAATTGAGGGCATCTTGAACACAGCCTAGTGAAACCAGAATTCTTGTCATCTTCCATCCTTAATACTTGCTCTTCTTCCAATCTTTCCCGTCTTAGAAAATAGCTTTTCTACCTATTCAATTGTTCACTGTCATATCCCCAGAACAGTGTCTGATACTCAATAAATATTAGTTGAATGTACAATGATCGACTGAATACAAGACTGGTATAGAAATCAAGAACCATACAGACAGACTTAAAACTTTGGTTTTTTTCCCACCTGGCAAAAAGCCAGAGAGTTTAAGGATCCGTTATTGTCTCTGAGTTAAAACCCACAAGCGAAGAAGTTAAATGGCTCTCGTCATCTCTTACTTTGCAAATTGTGCTTTAAAGAACCAAAGGAGTTTTTGTTCATCTAATATGGTATGGTTGTCTTTGCTGGTAGCAAGAAAATTTGACCCCGCACCCTGCATTTGACCAAATAGTTTCTAGTCAGGGATGGAATGTGGCATTTCCCAAACAAGGCTGGGAATGTACTAAGCATAACAAAGTGATACATTGGACTTCTGCAGCTTGTCAAACACAAAGGTGGGAACTCCCTTGTCAAGAGTCCCCAGCAAGCTGACCTTAATGATAAAGTGACAGTGCTTCAGGTGCTCAATGGAAAGTGATAAATGATTGTTTGATTATGAAAAATTGTGGTGGCCAACAGAGAATGCTGCCCAAGGGAAAATTTCACTTGAGTGAAGATCAGGCGGATAATAGTTAAAGAAAGGTGATAGAGGGAAGAATTCAACAGATCTTGGAATCCCTCCTTTAATTGCTAATAAACATCCTAGCCCTCTTTGTTATTATTGCTTAATATGTAAAAGAACACCATTAGCAACTTAAATTTAGACCTTAGTTTCGTTATTATATTTTACTAAAACAATTCACATTTTCCTTGTGGCCCAGAGTTTAACACAAACCTGAGAACACATGGTACTATATGAAATTAATTCTGCAATGACTGACTTATAGGGACCAATTAATTCTTAATTAGCACCAGGAAATCATTTAGCCTGTAGTTTCAAATTAGGCAATTGCTGAGTCTGCATTTCAAAGGGTTATCCCTCACAGCCCTCACTTTCTCATGCCTTGGACTTCTGGTTCAGCCATTAGTTCATTGTGGAACTGGGTATATAAATCATTCAAGATCCTGAGCTTTAATTTCTTCAAACAGAAAATAGTTGTGTTACAGACACTACACAGTCCTGTTAAATATTATTAAATACATGCTATTTCTCTGGATAAACTGCTAGTATTACTCTTTTACTGGACAAGACCTGTGTTCTTTCGTTCTCTAAAGCTCAGGCTTCAGCAACATCTAAATTTGGATTTTCTTATTTCCTAGTTCTTGTTTTCTCTCTTTTATCTTGAATTAGACATTTTCAGTGTGCCTAAGTTTTTGTCGAAGTAGCCTCAAATCATTTTAGAAAGTTTTGTTGGGGTGAAATCAATCACTCACTCAATCTGTAAAATTCATTAAACGTACGTCAAGATCTTCCGATCAGGGGTCCCACAGAAGAGAAACTACCATTTGAGAATTCTAACATTACGAATCTGGCGTGGTGCTAATGCAATGCACAAAGAATGGTCTCAGTCCAGATTTTTGACAGAGAAAAACATCTCTTATGGATGTGTGTGTGTGTGAGCAGTTGACACAATAAAAAATTATAGCACATTATGTAAATGCATATTTAGATCCTTTAAAATGTGCATTATTTACTTAAGAGTCAATAAAGGCTTTTCTCAAGTGGTTACAGTTTATTGCAGTGCATCCATCTGTATCCATGTTGATGTTAATACAATTTTGTGTATTAAAAGGCACTACAAAATTGGCTGCTTCTGGGGTCTAATACTCTTAGTACCCTAGGCCAGGAGCAGCGGAGAGTGTCAGAAACACTCCGTTCTGGATGGATCTCCCTACCAGCTTAAACTTTAACCAGAGGCCAGACTTATTTAAAACAACTGCTGGGCTTTTCACAAACAATACAAATAAGAAGGAAGGAAATTTGATCTGGTTTCTCCGGCTAGAATGGCACTGCCTACACACTCTGAACAAAGTAGCCACAATTGAAGAAACAGGGTGCCAGAATTTCCCAAAGGGTGTAGAGCTCAGTTATTTATTACAAAATGATCATATTACTGGATACTTGAAAAGAAGAAAGCAGGTCAGGCAGGTTGGTTTACTTGTTTGTACTCGGCCCCTGCCCCTCCCTCCGCTTCTTTAAAAAAATTCTCTTGGTTTTGGTTTGAAAGAGGAAAAAGCTAAAAAGTCAACACAATACGTATTTTTTTTTTTAACTTAAAAATGCTTTCTCCCTTAAAGCATGAATGAGGGCTGGGGAAGGAGAAGGTCAAGGTCATTACTGTCTTATTGTGTATTTGGGGAGACTTACTTGATCCAAGTGACTCTTGGTCTGGGTCCTCCATAGGGAGGCCTTATAGACATATAAGTCTAGCTCAAAAAAGATGGTTATCAGGGAGGCACAGCCAGATAGGTTTGGAAACTCGTACTTCATTTTTTATAAATCTTGGGAAAGAAAAAGAGAGAGGAAAGTGATTCCTCCTTACCATTTTTAGCAGTTTTGCCCAAACTCAACCTCCAAGAATTCTAATAACCTTCTAATAACCTTCCTGCATTTTTCGTCAAACCAAAATTTATGGGTTGAATTCTTGTATTTAACCTGACATTGCCTTAATTGCTTTATTCCTTGTCCACGAACCATCACAGACTCTCACAGATTAGACAGAGACTTGGATCCTTTTCACGTGGCTTTCTGGCAATCCTAGAGTCTCTTGCATGGGATGCTGCAAAGAAAAGCTGTCAAGAGAGCAGTGCAAACAATAAAATCTAATCCCCCTTCAGGTGCAGTGTGCTCTTAAGACAGTGTGACACACAGCCTTCTCCCCTCACAGAAGGAATGATCACTCCCAAGCCTTGGCATCTGTAAAACTTCAGTCTTACCATTAATCAACCCTAAGTCAGCAGCAACAGGTGAGAGTCCAAACTGTTCCTGTGTTAGCGCCGTTACCAGAAAAAGCCACCCCTCCCCTCAGCGGTAAGGTGTTCTTCAGACAAAAATAACCATTTCCATAGAGCAATGGTGGCCTTAAGAACTCCTGACTACTCATATTTAGAAGTAAAGACTTTTAACAAGGCAGAACTCTAAAAGGAGAAGAAAGTGGAAGGGAAAAAAAAAAAAAACTACTAAGAAAAAAAAAAAAAATAAAGGCTTCCACAAAGGCAAATGGAATTTGAATTATTTGGGTTGTCAACTGCTATATACTTGGCTTCTTCAGAAATTCAAAACCACCGTATATGACACCACTGTAGCTTACCTAAAGCTGAGAAATCTATCTTAATGGTCCATAGCTATAATTTATAAATCATGCCTGAGTCAGACCTGCCACTCATCAAAGCCCAGGACTTTGGAGTTATGGGATTTGTTTTAACAGAGACACAAGGAAAGGGGAATTGACAGTGGTTTTTAAACCTCAAGGAGGAGGAGCCTTTTCTGAATAACCAACCTTTGACTTGAGGCAAACCAAGGTTTTCAAAACATATAGCATCTATCTTCACCATGGCCGCGATGCATGTGAAAGACCCGGATGTCACAAGAGAAAAACGTATCTGACACTGCATGATACCTGGTAAAGCCCTTAGTATTTTTATATTACTGCTACCGAAGTAACTTTACGTTACACTGCATTTCCAAGACGGTTGGTATATTCTATTCCTTTTGAATTAAGGGGATCCTCAGGTTGGAGATCAAATTCCAATGTCTTCTGGAAAAACAGACAGAGAGGGGGAGGGGGAGGGCGAGGTCTTTTAAAATTTTTATTTAGATCCATTTTCGCTCCTGAAAGACCCTTCCTGTGCTGAGACCCTGTCTTAGAATCTAGACCCGGGGTTGGCACACATTTTCTGTAAGGGCTGGAGAGCAAAGAGTTTAGGCTTTGCAGGCTGCACGGTCTCTGCTGCTATGGTGCAGAAGCAGCCACAGATATTACACAAACAAACGAGTGTGGCCATGTTCCAGTAACATTTTATTTTCGAAAACAGGCAGAGGGCTGGATGTGACTTGTGGGCCATAGTTCGCAGGCCCCTGGCGTAGACCCACATAATTCCTGTCCACCCTCCAGACATCTGCCATGCTGTGCTCGTGAGTTGAGCCCCTTTCACCTCTTCCCTACCAAACCCTGTCCTTGACCTGGTCCACCTTTCTGCTGAAGACTCACCTTTTTGAAGCTTTCAAAGCAATCTGCTTGCCTTCTGTATTTCCACTAACTAGCCATTGTCGCTCTTTTTCTCTTTGATGGGAGTTTGTACCTTTGGCCTACCTTCACCCACTCCTGCTCCCACCGCCCCCCCCCACTATAGCTCTTTGATTGTCCCTCTTCACCATTATTTAACCTGCTTTGGTCTGTGCTGGTTTCCCACACCTGTGTGTGTACAATTTCAAGTTAAACACAGGAATCCAAAAAAAGTAGAGGTACAATATGAGGACTGTGGGCTTTAGAGTCTGATAGGTACAGATTTAAATTCTAAGTCTTTCACTTACCAGTTATGCTTTAAATTTCCGAGCTTCTCTGTGACTCGGTTTTGCCATCTGTACAGTGGGGCTAATAATACCTCAAGACTGTCGTTAGGATCCAATGAGACAAGTATATAAGACACGAGGTGTAGTTCCTGACCATGTGGGTAAGTGATCCATAAATAGCTTCTTTTATTGGTAATACTATCATAAGTAAGGATGGGGATGTGGATGGGAGATAAATAAATTGAAATCTGTTGCTATTTGCTAAGACTTGTTTGGATTACAGAATACACAAGGGGAAAGGAATATTAAGTAAGAGTAAGAAGGACCTGCTGCTTATCTGTCATTTGGACAAATGAATACATAAATATTGATGAAAGAGTAGGTACTATCGGTATGGACATGACAAGAGGGTCTTGAAAAAAAAATCCCTTAACAACAAAATGCAAAACAAAGCAACCATAGCAACAACTCTGATCTAATGGTCATAGACACAATGACCTATAAAGACTGTTTTTGACCAAATATACTTTGAACCTGTACCTTTGCTGAAATCTCAAACTCTGACAAAGTAGAAACTTAGAACTAGGGGGCTGTCTCCCTCTAGACTCTATTTTTCACTTAGATCTACGGTCCTTCAGTGTCCATACTGACCTCCCCCTTTACCATGTAGACCCCTGCTACCCAGGCACGCTTCCAACCTAATCAGAATCTGAGCATGTCTTCTCCTGCCCCACCCCCACAAGCCCAGATATGATGGAAATTTCTATCATTCCCCTGAAAGGCCCACCATGTCAGTCTTTGGGAGTTGCTGATCGGAGATCTAATACATGTTATTGCTAGGAAAAAAAAAAGTTTTTAGGGGCTCCTGGGTGGCTCAGTCGTTAAGCGTCTGCCTTCGGCTCGGGTCCTGATCCCAGGGTGCTGGGATCGAGCCCCGCATCGGGCTCCCTGCTCAGTGGGAAGCCTGCTTCTCCCACTCCCACTCCTCCTGCTTGTGTTCCCTCTCTCGCTGTCTCTGTCAAATAAATAAATAAAATCTTTAAATAAAAAATTTAAAAAATTTAAAAAAGTTTTTAAAGAAGACCTGGAGTACTTTTAAGGAAAATTTTCTAATTATTATTATTTTTTAAAAATTTCTAACTGGATTAAGGGACTTTTAGTTTTGTTTCTGCCACTACTTTGCTTATAAATACGGGCGACTTCTTTCTCTTCTAGATCTCTGATGCTCACCTAGCTTCGCATTCCAGTGGAACTCTGTCTCTGGGATTACAGTTACAAATACTCAGTACAATTGATCCATAGTAATAACACTGAAATCTAAAATATCTGAAACTAGGGAGCATGTGCCCTTTAAAATACATTATTTTTTAAATGTTTCTGAGATATTAAGTTATAGAGTATTTCTGGACACAGTCTCTATGACATCCCGGCTTTGGGAAGGCTGTAATTTTTAGAGTTTTAAAATCCCGAAGTGTGCTTGTTCAAGCTCTGTGAGATAGTGCTCCCGCCTTTGGATCCTGACACGACCTCCTCTCTGAATACGCCACATCTGCACACTACTTGCCTAGGCCGTCATGATGGCTAATGTGAAATATGTTCAAATGCCCCACAACAGCAATGATTATCGGAAATATGAAGAGGGACTGTTTCATAAGCAAAGTGGACAAGAATCCCATTCCATGAAGGGAACTTGAGCTTCTACGTTATCTGCAAGCAATGAATGCTAAGAAATAAGAGATGAAGAATAAGAAACATGGCAAAACACTTGAGAAAAAAGCAAGCCCACAGACTGGGTGATCACAGAGCTGAACAGAAATAGGCAGGGAGTCCTCTCACAACGTGTTGGGATTGTACCGGAATTACAAACTGCAGTCCTGCAAAAGAGAGTTTCCAAAGTAAAGTCTGTGGAGATGCTCCAGCCTCTCAGAGGATGACTGGAAGTTTGTGTTTGCTGACGTGAAAAAAAAAAAAAAAAGGCAAAAAACAAGCAAGTAAACGACAACAAAACCCATGATAAACATAAAGGCGCGGGCTGTTTGGCAGCATTTCCCCCACCAAATCATCAGGTTTATGGTGTGGTTTAAGTCCCTATTTCTGAGAGACAGGATTACTAAAGTGGAGGTTACTTTCAAAGCACCCTCCTGAATTCCAAGTATCTTCCTGAATACACGTCATAGGATCAAAGGATTTATTCCTACTGTGGTAGATTTCACACAAGGGGAGGAAGTACAAGAAGAATCAGTCCAGTGTCTGAAGTCAGGGGTCCAGGCTTTTATCCCAGGTTGGGTATCAGACAGCTCTGTGGGTCAGCCTCCTGGCTTCCTCTACTGCAAAATGGAAATCATATGTCATGTTTGGGTTTTAGAGCTCAACTCCTCTGTTTGAAATCATCACTCCCTATCCTAATCCACGCAAAGTCACTTAACATTTCTGAGCCCACATTTCCTTATCTATAAATTGGATAAAATAGCAAAAAAAAAAAAGATTTTTTTCTCAGAATTAGAATTAATTCTGGTTACATAGCAGGGCTCGCTCATTTAAAAAGTATGTGTTGAGAATCAACTATGTGCTAGACAGTATATTAGACTGTGGGTTATTTACTATTCTTAGAATTGTTTTCTTTTTTTTTTTTTAAGATTTTATTTATTTATTTGACAGAGAGAGACACAGCGAGAGCAGGAACACAAGCAGGGGGAGTGGGAGAGGGAGAAGCAGGTCTCCCGCTGAGCAGGGAGCCTGATGTGGGGCTCGATCCCAGGACCCTGGGATCACGACCTGAGCCGAAGGCAGACGCTTAACGACTGAGCCACCCAGGCGCCCTCTTAGAATTGTTTTCTTTAGAATAAATTAAGATATGTGAAAAATAATCAGGATCATATAATGTAATGTGGCAACGTGAGATAACTGGGAATCAAAAGTTGAACTGTTTTCATGGACGTGGAAGCTCATGGCATGGGCTAGTAGTCACTTTCTAGTACCTGAATTTACCTGTGCTCTGCGAGTCCTCACCACAAGAATAAGTCACTTCAGCTAGGGAGAAAGCTGAACCCCGTTGCTCCAAGCTCAGGACAGCTTTGTTCTTATCTCCTGCAGGGGACAGTTAGTAGTTCTGTTTGTCCAGCAGTTCCTTGCCATTCCCTCTGGAAACAGAGATCTCATGGTTTTGGGGGGTACCTATCCTTCCCTCAGCCCCAGCCTAGGTAGCGAGAGTGGTCTCAACCCCACCCACTGGTTCTGCAGGTAGGTATGCAACCCAGGCCACACCAGTGAGAAACCCCCTTATCTCTTAAACATAAGGATTATTCCAAAAGTGACCCAAGCAAAGGACCCAAACCAGGACAATTAGAGCCATAAGCATCCAGGAGTAGAACCTTTCCCATATCTACTGTGAAAAAGCTATTCTCTTTCTCCCTTGGGATTGTTACATTGGTGGGAATTAAACCTGGAGCTGCCCACATCATTAATGCCACAGTCTGAGGAGATTCAGTCTCAGAATGAAGTTCACACAGAAGACAGAAGAGCTGAGGGAGAGAGCAAGACATACAGATTTCTGAAGGTATCACCTAAGCATCTGGATCCAGCTCTGCCTGAAGCCGTCCACCCCTAGACATTTTACTTACAAGTACCAATCCATGATTTTCTTTTGGAGGAGTAGAGGGATGGTGAAGGAATTTGGTTGGGTTTCTTTCACTTTTAAAAACAGTTCACTTGAAAGGATCTATATGAACATATCTTCAAAGCATTCATTACCAGGTATGCAACAATTCCACAACTTTTATTATAGTGTTCCGGAACTGGAGGATTTGGAAAGATCTGGACATATCCCCCAGGGATGCCAAGGTTTTCTAAATTCGTATCCCATGCCAATGGAAGGGACCCACACAAACTGACACACATAAATCCACCCCCCCCAATACTTTAAATACCTGTGCTGGATTATCCCTTTCTTGAGATTGCCTTTCACTAATCTCATCATAGTGATAATAATTTGTTGCCTATCTACCTGTTTGGCTAGATGTGGGGCCAGAACTCGTCTGGTTTGTTCATTAGGGCCTAGCATGCTCAATGATTACCTGCTGAATTGATTCTTATAAACAACAGACTCTTGTTAACCAAAGAGGTGGTTGTCTTAACTTTAGCAAGAGCCATGCCTGAATGAAGATAGAGCCAAGAGAAGTCTCTACCATGGTTAAAGGGCAGCCTATCATGGGAGGGAGCTATTTACTTGCCCCACTGGGCAGATTCCCATTTTCCCAAACAGACAAGAGCCGTGGGATGGGGTAACCAGGTTGCCTCACCTCCCTGAGACCGCATGTCCTCCTCTGAGCATCCGTGGCTCCTGCCAGAGAGGAGCAACACACACTCCTTCCAGACCCACAGGAGCAGGCAGGAAGAGTAGGCTGGGGACGAGGGCGGAAGAATGAAGGAAATGAGAAGTCTCTCCAGAGAGTCACGTGCAAAGAAAGCAAATGCAGGTATGAGGATAAAAGGAGCCGTCACAGAGACAGGGAACATTCAGTCACCGTACTTACGACAGTTCCCAGCCCTTTCCGTATGTCATTTCACTCCCTCTGCCTCCTCAGGCTTTGACGTTTGGTACAGGTGGGAAAACAAAGGCAGGTAGAAGATAAGTGAGCCGCACAAGCGTACGCGGATCCCAAGTGGCCAGCCAGGACCCGAATTCTATGCTGGCTGACCCCACAGCCCGCGCACTTTGCATTGTGCTCCGCGGCTCCCCTCTGAATTCTTTCTCGGAGGTCAAATGGTTTATTTCCCTTCAGAAGTTTTTGTTCACAGGTCCCTTATTATTGTATTGGAACCTGGCAACTCTGATGTTGCTCACGTGTGTTTTGCACATCAGAAAAAGGAAGTGTTTGACTGGGGCGTGTGGAGGGGGAGCGACCGCCATTTCATATGAAGAAATGGCACATGACAACTGGAAATTTACTCTGGAAATATACATTTTAAACAACATTCTCTACGTGTGATCAAGTACACTAATTTTAATAATACAAAGGAGGCGGCATGAAATGGGTGGCTCTCTGGGATACTGTGACCACATTAATAGGGCCATCCGTTCCCATTTCAAATATCAGTGCTCACCGCCCCCCACCCGCCCCCGCCTACATGGATGATAAGCTGATACTACATAAACATTGTTAAAGCCACAGTTCTATGCTACAGTAATTCACTTAACTTTAACATGATTTATGGTTCTGTCAATAGGGGAGGTTGAAAACCCTGCACTGAAGCTTCAATGTGAGCCTCATATTTAAAACAGCAATTGTGTGTGTGTGTGTGTGTGTGTGTGTGTGTGTGTGTATGTGACAGAGGAAAACATTCCACATAAAGAGGAGATACAAGTCCAATACTGACTTTTTTTATTCCACTCCGAAAAGAGGAAAATAAAGAATGAGTTCAAACATGGAATCCGCGTGATATTAAGCTAGACCAAGAAGAAAGAACTGCTAGGGATTTATCTGATTATGTGATTTACAGTAGAAGCCATACTGGGAAGTCTTATCAATGAGAGGATTTTAAAGAAACTTTCTCAGAACCCTGCCTTCACCATGTGTGCCTATGTGGGTCTATGGTGGGGGAGCAGGGGAAGGAAGAGAGGGAGGGACAGAGAGATGGAGAGAAAGGGGCCAGGAATTCCAAGGAAGAGCAGCTTCTTTTGTCAAGACGAGTTTAAATCTAGGCCCACGTGGTTAGGCACCCTATTTTTCTCTGTGGCACTCACCCTGGGGGCATTTTGCCTCTTTAGGAGATTAAGGAGCCAATTGGTCTTACTGCTCTAACCTGTCCTCCTTGGGACCACATATTAGCACGATTCCGCTACAGAAGAGCTCTCTTTAGAAGTTTGCTGTGGGGATGACAAATTAACCCAGCAGGGTGTCCCACACATCTATCTCAGTACAAATTATTAGTGTAATAGAGCTTTTAGTTATGCATTTATCTAGTAATTATTGAACGGTTACACAAAACCAAGCTGAGCAGCCATGGCCTTTTATGAGGTTCGCTCGGTGGGTGGCCTTACAGTTAATTTAGGATAGTTTTCCACTAAGCAGTTCACTTGCAGACAAATTAGCTAAACAGCCTTCTCCTTTAAATATTTTCCATGTCATAGTGAAACTCTTTACAATACAATAAAGGTACAGTTTTAATTACACGCTTCCTGACTTTTGTTTAGTTGTAGTTTTAAAACATTTGCTGGCACTGTTTTTTCCTTTGGCTGGGCAGTAATAGCTGGTTGTAAGTATCTGGCTAATGAATTTAATAATTTCCTGAACTGGGACTTGAAGGGCCTTTGCTAAAAAGCTGCCTTTCCTCTTCGCCATCCAGATCCTTCAAATCCCATTGGCAGCGTTTCCCACCAGGCTGGACACCAGCACCTGAGCTAACCTTGACCAATGTTCATAAGCCCTACTTACTTGACTTTCAATGCTCCCTCAAAGGTGGTACTTGGTAGGTCTATGATGCCTGCATTTGAAAATCAATTCTGGCAATTCTTATTGTAGAATAACAACGTAATGTTTTCTCAAATGACATACTCCAATAATAAATAAACACCTTGTGTCTGTTGGCAGATTATTTCAGCACCTTGTTAGCAACAGGTACTTAATTGCTTCTCATTTCCCCGAGATGATTCAATTGCACTAAACCAGGAGAGACAAATTAGATTCAGCTCCTTTGAAAGGAGCGCCAGCAAGTTCTACAACTAAGTTAAAAGCTTTCCTAAGAGGCAGAGAGGTTTGCAGATACGATACGAGAACGCTGAACACACCTATCACTTAGATCGAGGGGGCCTATGCCAAGGGAGAGGTGCCATGGTTATGGTGGTGGTTAAAGGGAGTACTTCTTGCAGGCCCTTAATTTTGACAAAAAAAAATTTGTAATACTACAGCAAATATGTTACAAAAAGGGGATCATATCATCTTGAGCTCAGTATTTTTCTTAATGCCTAGCAAGGTAGAAGCTCTTCATTAAGGCGAAGCAAGTATGTATTGAGCATTTATTCACCATGCAACGCATCTCCCTAAATCCTACCAAATACACGCACTTGAATGTTGTATTATTATTACAAATGGGGGGATGGAAATGACTCTGTTATTCCCAAGCTTTCTGTTTGTCTTCAATCAAATCCATGCAGTCATTCATTTATTCAACAAATATTTGTTGAGTGCTTTTCCTTATGCCAGGCACGAGGCTGAGGAGCACAGATAGGAAGAATAAAGCCATGGTTCCTGCTCTAAGGGGCCCTGTCATCTAGTGATAACTGCTGCCTTCATATTTTACCTCTCCTTCCTTCCTCCTCTATTATTGTCTATGAATCCACACTCCTCCAACCTTTCCTGGTGACCTCCATTTCCTGGAAGGCGATCTTAATTCTCATAATTCTCTGCAGTATGTTTTTCTTGGCCAAACCGGGAAATATTGTTAACTGCAGACCCTTAGATGTTTCATCACTACGAGCAGGATCCCTGCTTGAATCATGAGGATCATGGACTTAGAGAGGTTTACAGAGCATATAAACTTCTGACTACCTCTCCAAACAGAAACTGGCATGACTCTTTGAAAGCCGCACAATAAATCTTTGGCTTATATGGCTATTGTTTCAGCATATCTTATGTGTATTTTCGGTACCGGGGCAGGCAATTTTACTCCTAAACTCCCTTCATGTGTATATGTTTTTTGACTCATAAAGAAGTGGGTGGTTTAGCTTCATGCTCACATCGTGTGGGTCTTTAATTCCTCAGTACTTAGTTATCGAAAAGCACAACTTGTCGCTGTCGCTTTGTTTTGCATGCTTACAATCAGAAGGCACTCTGCAGGAGAAGAGGGGTTAAGTCTTCGGCTTGTTTGGACTCTTCGCAATGCCAAAATGCCACAGTAGTTCTCTATCAGGATGCCCTTGTCCCTGACAACACCCTGAGCTTCCCCTATCACAGTAACAGAGCTGCTGGCTTTCTTGTCCCGTCATCCACCAGGAGGTAAGCACTTTGAGGCCAGAGTCCTACCTTCTCTTGTTCACTCTATTCGGCAACGAGTAGAGCACCTTGTACCCACTGTAGTGCTTGAAAAATACTGGTGGAAAAAACGAACAGATCCCCAGACAGTCAGGGGAGTGTGCAAGTCAATTTTAATATCAAAAAAGTCACACTGACCTCAAAAATTGTGTTCTGAAGTGGCTTACATCTAACAGAAACCCTGCATTACCAGTAGCAAGGATTCACGGGCTAATAAAAAAAAAGGTCAAGTGATTTGTTTATGGCTGTTATTAAAAAATTCAGTGTGATAACATGGGTTATGTCACGCTTATCAAAAGATCTCAATGGCTATGTTATGTCTCAGACTAATAAAAAATGTGAAAACAAATTAATTGTTTAAATAAATATAGTTTATTTCTCCCAGTGGGGAGAAAAAGGTAGAACCAAGTGACATAGGGGAAGAGGCACTGAATTGGAGACTTGATTTCTGTTCTTGGCTGAGATCTCTCATCTGCAGGAATAATGTGGAATACATTACTAACTGCTCACTGGCATATTCCCCTCCTACTTACCCACTTATAAAGCCCTAATTTTATACAGAGTGGCAATGTGTTCAGCTAAAAAAATAATCTAGACTTCCTAGCCTCTCTTGCAGCTAGAGGTCATTATGTGGCATAGTTCGGACCATGCTGCATAACATTCTACAAAAGGTGGCAGAATGAGCCGGCCTTGCTTTCTGCTTGGAATGCAGATGTGAGGCAGGTATGCAGTGGCCACACTGTGACCAGGAGGTCACAGTATGAGGATGAACACAACCCACTAAAGCAAGGCTAAGAGATTAAATCTCAATCCTTGGATTATCACAGTCCTGAATTACACACTTGTTTTTATAGGAGAAAAATATGACCTGTTTAGTCAGATCTTCTGTTACTTGCAATCAAACACATTCTTAGCTGATACGGGAAATGGATGAGACCAGATTTCCAGAGCACTGTTCTCAAATTCTGTGGTTCTAGACGAGGCTCAATAAGTGCTTACTTGCTAATTATTTTCAACCTCTGCCTTGCAATGTGTACAGTGTGGGCGCCGCCCCATTTCTAAAACCCTAAAGCACAAGAGTTGCTTTACTTAGAGTAAAGCATTAAATTAAGTGAAATGCTTAAATTAAGTATAATTCATTATCTTGTTTTTGAAAATAGCAAAGATTTTAGGCAGACATCTAAATTTCAAGAAGACAAACTTTCAAGAGACTCTAAAATATCACCGATTGTTCCAAATAATTCCAATAAAAGGAGTTAGACCCTTTAAATTATCAAACTTATAACTCTTAAGAAAGTAAAGGGAAGAACAAAGATTTTTTTTCAGTTATCGTGAATAAAATAAACTGTCGTGATTAAATACTTTCTTATGGTTGAAATTAAGTGCTGATAAAAGAAAGTCTTTGAAAGCCCAATCTTTCAGCTTAAAGTGCATAGTAATTGTAATAATGTATAATGACACACAAATGCTTTTATGGAAACTTAATGTCTTCCCCACTCCCCAGGATATTCCAAAAGGCTTTCACTCCTTTATCTAATTTTAACTACATAGGTGGCCAAGGATGGTCCCCATGGTACAGATGGCCAAACTGAGGCCACGGGGTTAAGTGACTTATCAAAACCACGAAGAAAGCCAATATCAGAGGCAGATTTGTTTTAAGAAACCACACATCTCTACCTTCATCATGTACACAGAGAAGTGATCAGAATAGCAGAAACTAAGAAAAACCGTAACTTTTATATGAAAGTTTTATTCATATAATCTTATAAAAGCTTTCTTTAGTGGGAAGGCCATCATTCTTCCCCATCCTGGACAATTCCTTATAAAGAAGTCCTGCCTAAACTATTATACATTTATCGCTCTGTAGTTCTTCTGAAGCAATATGATATTATCAGTGTCAGGGAGGGGATGAATGCTTTCCGTGTACATTGATGTACAATGTGAGTACTTTTTATTTATGCAACCAATATTTGAGCATAAAATTCATTGCATGAGACACAATGAAGATAACGAAAAGTCTAAGTTATAGATCCTCCCTTTCAAAGGTTCCATTCTAGGAGAGCAACAAGACACGTACATTAACTAGCAAAGCAAGGTGCTGGGCGTGAAAGGCTATGGGACTTTAAGGAGCGTGAGGTGATGGCAGTCTGCCTGGAGCTAGGGGGTCTTTGTGTAGAAAATCATATTTGAGCTGGTCTTGGAATAGACAAAATGTTGATAGGTGAAAGTAGTAGTAGGGACAGCATGAAATTTTCAAAGGCTGGGTAAAAATGGGTGATTTACTTGTTTGCATGATTTGAGTACATACTATATTTCCAGGCACTATGCAAACAACCGTAAATACATGATTTCAGTTCCTCCTTAGATAATACGATTCTCTTGAGGTAAAGATTATGATCTCCAATTTATAGATGAAGAACCTATGACTCAGAGAAGTAAAGCAATGTACGAGGTCCACACAGCTGGTAACAGTGGTGGAGACAGGGTTCCAACACTGGTCTGTTTGACCCCTGAGCTTTTATGCTTACCCACTGTGAAATGCTGCCTCCCTTCAAGGCCCTATTTTTTTTTCTTTTTTTTTGCATTTGCTTTGCAATTTCAAAGAGAGGTTTCCTTTGTAACAAGTGTCCACCATATTTCCAAATATGGCTTATGTTTGTAGTAAAAAAAATAGGGCCATTTTTTTTTTAGCGAGGTGACCTTGCTTTGCTCTACAGCAAAGTGTTAAAATATCACCTCTGGCCTGGGCACTGAGATATATTACACAGTTATTGCTTACGAATAGTGTTTGTCTGGTCAAGGTATTCCCATGAGAAATTTTAAGAAAAATTTTTAAAATTTTATTTTATTACGTTATGTTAATCACCATACATTGCATCATTAGTTTTTGATGTAGTGTTCCATGATTCATTGTCTGCGTATAACACCCAGTGCTCCATTCAATACGTGCCCTCCTTAATACCCATCACCGGGCTAACCCATCCCCCCACCCCCTCCCCTCTAGAACCCTCCGTTTGTTTCTCAGAGTCCATAGTCTCTCATGGTTCGTCTCCCCCTCCGATTTCCCTCCCTTCATTTTTCCCTTCCTACTATCTTCTTCTTCTTTTTTTTATTTTTTAACATATATTATTTGTTTCAGAGGTACAGGTCTGTGATTCATCAGTCTTACGCAATTCACAGCACTCACCATAGCACATACCCTCCCCAAAGGAGGCAGCAGAAGCCTTGCAATCGGGGTACTATAGAGAGGTGAATATGTCATGTGATTCTGAGCAACGGTGTAGTAAACAGCTTCCCCTGTCCCTGTGCCCCAGGACCCTGATAAAGGACATTCTCTTCTTCCAGGCCCTTTGAAGTTCGACTGTCTGTCTGGATTCTCTAATGATTTACTGATTTGGGTTACGGCAACTCTTTACAATAAAAGGAACATTGAGGTTGAAGTCTCCTTTAGGTACACATCACATTTACTCCACACTGGCTCATTCAGTCAGACTCTCTCTCCTTCACTTTGGCCTCATCTTCCTAAAACATCAACTCTTAATCCTGTGATTTCATTCCAACAACTAGCTTTCCATCTTGTTCAGAGAAGAATAAAGGGCAATATGGCGCCTGCAGCAAATATTTCTTAGATAGGAAGAGGCTCAATACCAACCTTAAAAAGTATATCTTGGCCCCAAAATGTCTCGTGTTAGCCCATCTCCACTCTATGATTCTTGCCACAAAGACGCCAATGAAGAGTTTCATCTAACTTACTCCAATTCCCCTTACCAGACCACTAAGAGGGGGGGGCAGGGTGCAATAAGAATGGGTACCTGAGTAGATTTTCCAGAAAGGAGAACCGAGGATGCTGGGAACCATCTTGAATTCTGGTGAAAACAAAGAATCTTTGGTATTCCATAATTCTTAAACTAGGCATCTTTCTCTTTTCCTCATAAACATTTTTTTCATGGTATGAATAGGAGATCAAAGCTCATTGTTCTAAAGGCTAAGGAGGTCCACTCTGGTTCAACCCAGCGTGGGTCATTTTAGCAAATGTGTTTAAGTATCTAGCATGAAGAAGCTCCCAATGTTGGCTCTCAAGGGTAAATGCTAGAATTGTTATTATAATGTGTAGAACTATGGTTTTAAGACAAGACTCATAGAAGGCACTCAATATTTATTGAATAAATGATAATATATGCACATTGCTTTATGCTCCTCAAAGAGTCTCTACAAATATATGTATATGTATATATATATACATATATATATATATATATATTTTTTTTTTATCATGTCTCTATGTAAGAATAGGAGGCTGGGAGGAAAAGTTCATTCAACAATAGTACTGTCCCATTTTATTGATGAGGACATTAAAAAAAATCCACAAGATAAGTCGAAAGGCAAAGAGGTAGCTCACCCAGCTATCCTGATTGCTAGCACCCTGTTCTTCCCAATCCTGATTACTTGGCTCCACTGTGAATCTTTCTTCTGCTTGGAACGGCCTCTATTCATGTAAGTGACTTCTTAAGGTTTGACCTCAGTGCTATCTAAACTTTGAAGTCTCTTTATTTAATAAAAAATGGTAATAGCACATTCCACATCATCTTCTGAATGCTTATTTTCTTGCATCTCTCTTCTGCCCTACACTGTATGCTTGATGAAGAAAGGAACCACTCAACTCCCAGCGACAGGCACTCAGTAAATTGTCGTTTAATGAATGAATGAAACTCCATTGTCCCCTCCTCTAGTTCCCTCAGAAATTTCTACTTTTAACATTCATTTAGCATTTAAAACATTAACCTAGCCATAGAAAGACGAGAAACATCACATGCCCTATCTCCTCGAGACTGAAAATCTTCTGACTAAAAGAACTTCATATCTTATTTTCCACCACAGTTTAGATGCTTAATGAATGCTGACTCTGAGGATAATATCATAATGCTACCCCGCTGAAAAAGAGACTCATCCTGGGACTGTATGATCCAATTTGGATGCAAGGTTTTCAAGTTAGAAAAAAATATATAAGTTGCCTTTCTGATTATAACACACACACACACACACACACACACACACATGCACGCGCACACCACACAAGTGAAGTAGTAAGGGATCTTGAGAAAATTCTGTCAATGATCACAAGATGTTTAAAAGATGGAGCAAGTAAGTTTTCATAATTGTGGATATAGTAATCGCTTCACAAAATAGTCCGAATACTTATTTTCTTCAGTGTAATTTCGGCATGTGTGCATTGGATGGCCCTCTCAACTGCCATTTCTCCCTGAGATGCTCACAGTGTATTCATAAAGGGATTCAGATTTTTGAGTCTAACACTGAGATTAGTGCAAGAAATATCAGTTTCCCCAGGCGTATGTCAAGGTAGACAAGAGACCATAACTTTCTAGGATGTTTTATAATACCAGCCGGTAGATCACAGACCTACCTAAGCGACAATCTGATGGAAGAAAGTGAACGTGGTTACAATTATTCATACTCCTACTGTGGGAGTTTCATAAACAAACTAATAAATATTTTCATCTTGCAATAAGATCAAGTTAAGTGATTTGCTGACATTCTCTTGAGGTTTAAAGCTTGTCTTTAATGTGAAATACAAATCATATTTCTTGTGGACACATTTTAATAATAAACTTAAAAGCACACGAGACAAAAAATAATGAAAACATTGCAATGAAAACCAGACAAACTATCTACCACTTCAAAAGGAGTCGGTGAAGACTGCTCGTCAACACCGTGATGCAAGCAACCTCCATGCAAAACGCCACATACTGCAATCAGGTTTCAAGGAAAGAGAATCAGCAGGGATGAGAGAATGCAAAACAGCTCTTACTTGAAAACAGGTAACTAACTACAGGAAAATATACTCACCTAACACACACACACACACACACACACACGCACACACACACTCCTCTTGTCCAACTTGTAGGACAGATTTGATTTGGGTTCAGTTCAAATTACCTCCCACCCCTTTGCAACATCCCACTGGGAATGAGAGGTTTGGTTCCTTTTCTGGCCTGAGGTAAGGATCAAGGGTTTGATGCCAAAGCTGTCCCCAAGGATGAGAAACTGGAGCGCTCACTGCCTTTAGGAGCATTCTGGGAGAGGCCTCCATGTCTCTCCTTTTGTTACGCTGCTCCCAAGGCCATGATCTAAAGCACAAGCAAGGGTGCCTGTGGAGTGGCTCACCTCTGGGTCCTGTGATGACAGGTCGGTGGTGCTGGGTGAATGCAGTTCCCAGGGAGGAGGTCTGCGAAGGGGAGGGGCTGCTGAAACCAGACTTCTCCGACTTCTTCAGGGTGGTTGGAGATGGCATTCCTGGCAAGAAGGATGGAGTGATAAGCACACTTTAATTCAGGGCACGACAGCTTGTACAGCCCAAAAGATAAAACTGAAAGAATTAAAAAAAGAAACCACCTGTGAGCGCAAAATTCATTTTGAATCGCTTTGAATTTGTCACAGGGAACCAACAGGGAGCAAAATGGTCCCTTGGTAAGTCCAACTAGAATTGACTCCAACTTATTCTACTCAATCATAGTCCCTTTTGGCATGATTGATCTTGCCTAATTATGGAGGGCCCCTGCCCAGTGTTTCCTGAAAGTTGTATGTGCCTGTGGCCCCGCGGACCCTTCAGAAAGGAGGCTCTCGAAGGCACATGAAGACCTCATCTGCAACCATTTCATCTTGCCAGGTACCTTACTGAAGCACCAAAGCACTTTCTCCACATTTTAAATAATTTAGCTATTTTAACATTAAAAAAAGACCCTCAACAATGACAACTCAGTTGCTCATCCAATGAATTATTTATAATAGAAAAAAGAAAGAAAAGATCAAAGTAAAAAAAAAAATCCTTAAATGCCCAACACTTGAAACTGGTTAAATAAATAGGATAGAACCCATGCAAATAGTACTGTCAGAGAATAAGGACATTCATTCCACTAATGACATGGAATAAAGACACGGAAAGCAATTATAAAATAGGATGTTGTGCTGGATGCCACTAAAAAATATAGGTCTCTGTACAGAGAAAGAACTGGAAGGAAGAAAGAACTGCACATAAACCGTAACGGTGGTTCTCTCTGTGTGTTGGATTTGGGTGGTTTTCATTGCCTCTTTTTGCTTACTTGTTTTTCCTGTGATAAATGTATATTACTTTTATGTTAAGAAAATACAATAAAAACTTGTTTTTAAAAATAGTATTTTTACCATAGTTTCTGAGGTTTTCATAACATTTCCAGCATAGAAAATGCTTTGGGAAGAAAATAATGGGAAAATCGTCTCTTGTAATTACTGCGTTTGTAATGTTCTCGGCAGCCACGCTGACACACACAACTGGAGGCATCTATCAGTTTGGAAGGGTGCCAATTAAAACAGTGAAAACTTGGATATAAAAATAAAGGAAATGACTCCTTGTCTCCACATCACAGGACAAATTTGGGCTCTCTTAAATTTGCAGCACAAAACTAGTCTGTATGCACGTCAAAAGAATCAAATCTCCTTTACTTACGTATGTCTGCATGTGTTGTATTCTATGACCAGAGAATTATTGGGGTGAGCCGGAAAACTAAGTAATAAAAATAATAATGATATTAGCATGTACCTGTTAGTGAGTAGTTACTAACTCCTATGCACCGTGCCAAGCACTTTATAGGTATAGACCTGTTCCCAAACTTAGTTTGGCCTGTATCTAAATATGTCCTCGTTATTTATGTTCACAGATTTCCTTCAGTGAGGTTCTACAACACAGGCTTTGAGTGTGACTACAGATTCTATAAGGATAGTGTGTTTTGCCCCTTCTATTTTCAGGATATCCAACAAAGGGTCTAGAACACAGCAAGTGGCCTGAAAAGATATTTAAACTAGGTGTTAACAGTCTCAGCTTTATCTGTGGCTTTACCTACTGACATAGTAAAACTTGGGAGTTTGACCCCAAGAAAGAAACAAATTGCAAGCTGGTAGGAACATTTGCATGGTACCAAGTGAGGACATTACGAAGTGGCGTGTGATTTCACACCAACTGGACAAATCTAGATCCCATCCATTCCAGATCAGTATCTACGTGATTTGAATGAAAAAGCACGTCACTCAGCGATGTCAGCTGTGTTTCCCTGCTCTTTGAATCAGTAACCAAAGGCACACCATACCAATATCCCAACATCATTAGGATTGACTGGGGTTTTGGACCAACATTCATTGCAAGTAACCTAGCCTAAGGTATAATCACAGAACTACATTAGAGAGGGGATTTCAAATTAAAAAATTAAAGGGAAGAAATAAAAGTTACCAAAATGTAAACAAACCTCTCAATTCATTCAAACCTCTCTTGTGCAAAACACATTTTTAGGCTGCCAACCAGTCCACTGATTTAAGCTCAGTCAAATGCCTGAATTATGTGTCATGAAACAGAAATAGAAGAGAAAATGAAAATGTCAAAACTTTTAAGATGGCAGAATTTTTTTCAGACAATGGAATCACTGACGAAATGCAGCATCTGAACTAACCTCATCAAAGAAAGCAAATGGTTGGACTCACAGAAAAGGGACCATTTCTTTGAAAAGTTCAGGAGTTCCATCCCATGCCGTTCTAAATACGGCAAAGAGAGTGACGTGATTTAAATCCACCATTTACACTTATCCTTTAAAAAGGGGAACAGAGGTAAGATGCAGGCAATCACGAACATGAAGAATGATGAAGTTGGTAAACATTCAAAAACAGCAAAACTCAAATCCTCCTTGAAGGGTTAAAGAGAAAAGAAATACTGTTCGTACTCAAGAAGAAGAAGCCAAACTATGTATAATCTTCTAAATTTATCACAGTCAAGTAAGATGAACCCTAAGGCTGTCATGAATCTCAAAATTACTTTGTGTTTTCAATTTTTAAAGACTTGTATTGAGCACATTTCCTTATAATATACTTTAATATTTTCTCCATATGCATAATGTATATTTTGGTTAATTTGCTTCATAAACTTAATTGACAGGATAAAATTTCAAAATGGTAGTAAACTACTTTATGTTAAAAACGAGAGGACATTAATCGTGACTTTTATTTTTGAAATCAAA
This sequence comes from Eumetopias jubatus, assembly GCF_037043125.1. Classification (NCBI taxonomy): domain Eukaryota; kingdom Metazoa; phylum Chordata; class Mammalia; order Carnivora; family Otariidae; genus Eumetopias; species Eumetopias jubatus. The sequence goes on from NW_028274810.1 coordinate 57,228,166, forward strand.
TTTGGATTCTGCCCATTAGATTAAATGTAAGCATCTTGTTACAACTTCTTTTACCAATTAGCTATGCACAACTGTTATGCCATGGTTGTACAGATTAATGACTAATTGGCCTTTTCTTAATAAAGCAAAACTTTGATTTCAATGTATTTTTCAGAAGTATCAGATTTTAAAAAAAAGATTATAAAGTAATGCTGCCCTTTCCCTGGAACAAACAAAATATTACTTCAAAGTTCTTTTCACTATGTAAAAATAAAGAATTTTATAGAACAAGAAGCAGAAATTTAGCAGAATGCTGTGTTTCAATGGGACATTTTCTCCTATTGACTGCTCTAAAAAAAAAAACCCCAATGGTGGTAAAGAAAATAAAAGATGGATTTCTTTTCTTTTGTTATTTTTTGAAAGAGAGTGAGAGAGAGAGCATGTATGGGGATGGGGGTTAGAGGGAGAGGGAGAGACAGAATATTAAGCAGTTCCCCAAAGCGAGACTCTGATCTCACAACCCTGAGACCATGACCTGAGCCGTAATCAAGAGTCCAACTTTTAACCCACTGAACTACCCAGGTGCCCCTAGAAGATGGATTTCAAAAAGCATTTTGGCTTGTCATTGGTTTTCTAACCATCAGACTTTCTGAATTTCTCTCCACTTTGCCATTTTCCTGAGTGACCTGAGTTGTTTCAAATAGTGTCCAGAGGACACAGGCAAACATGAAATTCTAGTCATTTAGTGACTCTGATCCCTGAAGGCAGTTGTAAGTGAGAGGCCCAAGAGGAAAACCTTGAAACCACAGGCCAAAAATAGTACTCACAAAGATTCCATTACAGTCATCATTAATATTTGTGGTAGTCAGAATTCTAAGTTGGCCCCAAGGCTCCTGGCCCATGGGGTACATACTTTATATAATCTCCTCCAGTTGAATGTGGGCAGTACCTGTGAATATGATGGATGTTCTTCTTGTGATTAGGTTGTTGTATTGCAAAGGCGAAGGGACTCTTGCAGATGTAATTAAGGTCCCTAATCAGGTGACTGTGAATTAAGTAAAAGGTTAGTATCCTGGGTGGGCCTGACCCAATCAGGTGAACCCTTTAAAAAAGGGACTAGAAGTAAGAGAGATTCTCCTGCTGCCTTTGAAGAAGTAAGCTGCCATGATGTAAAGGGGCCTGTGAGAGGGCCACATGGCAGGGAAATGCAGGGACCTCTGGGAGCTAAGCAAGACCCCTGGCTGACAGCCAGCTTTAAGAAAGCTGGCACCCTAGTCTTAAAGCTGAAAGGAACTCAATTCTGCCAATACTCACAAGAGTTTGCAAGAGGACTCAGAGCTCCAGGAAGGAATGCAGCCTGGATGAAATGCCGATTGCAGCCTTGTGAGACCCTGAGGTGAGAGACCACCTCAGCTATGCCCAGACTCTTGACCCATGTTAACTGGTAATAAGGTAATGAAGTAATAAATGTGTTTTGTTTTAAGCTACGTTTGTGGTAATTTGTTATACAGCAATAGCAAACTAAGATGTTACTCAACTATGAGACTACTGACCATGCTAGAAATGTATGCATTAAAGATGCTTACTAGACACTAATTACTCACTAGAATTCCAGGACCTTCCATCATTTTTAGCAAATACCTGCTAGGTAGTGAGGTTTTCTACTAGCCTACACTCACCCAGAGAAAACAGTAAGACATCTTTGTGGAAAAGAGGCAAGTAAGTGGTTATTTGCAATGGCATAAATTTTATTTCCAAATAAATTAAGAAAATTGTTATTTCTCCTTGATTCTTTTAAGAAATACCAGAAATACAAAATCAGATCAAATGACATGAAAAAACTCAAAAATAATCCGTGGGGTCTCCTATAACAAATCAAGGTTTGTTTTGGTAAGTTTTTCTACAACCTGATGTTACAGAAAGTAAAAAGAAGATCCAGGAGGGAAAAAATAATTAATTTCAACTCCATCTGTCTCCCAAATTATGAGATTTACTAAACACTTTGACCAAGAACATTACAGGGACGGTTATGAAGCAAGTCCTACAGGAATGAGAAGAAAGTGCAATGTTGTTCTTTGCTTAAGGAAGCTTCCTAAAGGGGATTTTTAGGAATCAAAGGAGGTACAATATTAATGGGAAGGGGGGGAGGGAGAGATCTCAATAAACTATAACTATTCCAGAAACAATGGAACATGCTGGATTTTTAAAAAAGGAAAAACTGTGACAAGTCAGTGTGAGTGCTTACTCAAAAATTCATTGTCCTGTGAATATTATCCTTGGTAAATGCTGCTCAGGACAGCAGGACCTTATCTCATCTGTTGTGGAGTTTGGGTTGTTGTTATTCAACTTGTCAGAGAAGATTTAACTGGTATATATTTCTTTCTTCAAAGTATCAAAGTCAAGAACAGAAAGTTTTCAGTAATGCGCATTTGTAGTTGCAATTTGGGAAAAATTCTGGAAACAAGCAAACTCTGCACTTTTCTTTTAAAATCCAATATATAAGCAGGTTAGAGAGGACTACAAAATGCTGCAAGTTTGACTTTATGTATTCTCCAGATCATTGCCCTCACCTAATTCCCAATGACCTATCGTTACTACTGCTTTAGCAGAACAACTATTATACCAAACCTGAAGGCTGCTGGAAGGCTTCATCCATTCAGTGCCCTCAAGAGAGCCAGGAGGCAGCTAAAGAGATGGTCATCAAACCTCTGCATATCGATCATTTCAAAAACACAGACTGAAAAGAATAAAAAGAATAAACTCCAAATTATGGAGTACCTACTATGTGCCATGTACTTACAAATATCTCAAATGCTTGCATTTTCATTTTCCAATAGGTAGGTATTAATAGCCTGTCTACTTATAACTAAATATTGCAGAAACTTGACACCAAGAGATGTCAAGCAACTTGCTTAAGACCATACACCTACTAAGTAGTATTTCAGACCCAGGTCTCTCGTTCTAAAGCTTGTATGTTTTGTGATACATCACACTGCCTCATATAGTTTCCCTTGTATATTATAAAAACTGTGTCCTACTTAAGTCAATAAAGTATATTTATAGTTGAAGTTTCTAATTTGGTTATCCAAAGAAAAAATTCAAAGAAAGGTTATATCAGCCGCAAAAGAACATGCAAAAAATAAAAACAACTCTGAAGTATACTAAGAATCATCTTATCTTATATAGCAAAGGTTTTTCTTGGCATTAGTAGGGATTAGTTAGGATTTTATGAAAATACTGCATTTATTATCAGTAATTTTAAGACGGAACCTTCAAGAAATAAGTATCGCCTAGACTTAGAAGAACGTAATGACCCAAAGATGTTAAATTGTTCAATAGTAAATCCATACATTTAATATTTACAAGAGGCCTCTTGCCTGTTCGACAAGTTACTTTCTCTATAAAGCCTCCTACAAACATAAGCAGGATCAAAAGTCTTTTTTTTTTTTTTTAAGACCCACTGGTATCTCCCAAGCCTTGTCTATGTTATAACGCAGTAATACCTCAACCAGAGGTAAAGTCTAACACACAAAATTATCTAGAATTCAGTAAGTCTTGACATCAAGAGAGGCCTCTGAGCTACTAAAGTGAGTGTCAAAACAGGCAACTTAGCTGAGTCACCAAACTCATAGGAAAGCATGGTTCTACCGACTCTAAGTATTTCAGGGAGGAGGCTGTGGTGGCCTGAGTTGAATGCTATTGAGAGGTCACATACAAGGAGAATAAATGAGCTCCAGGAGAGTAAGGCTCTCCTAAGGCTCTAAGACAAGTTAGAATGGTTTACAAAGTCAGGAATGAAGAAAGGAAAACGGGCGTAGTCAACTCTTCATGAAATGAGTGTGTAGAGGGAAGCAGAAAATAGGGTGAAGCTATAGGGGGGTGGGGGGGGAGCAAGGCAGAGCTTCCTGAAGATGGGAGGCAGTAAAGCACGCTTGCCTGCGAGAGATGGGCAGAAAGCAAAGACTCAGAGAGAAGATAACAGAGGGAGGGAAGTCCCGAAGAAGGCAAGAGGCCACACAATGGAGGAGCGGGACTTGAACCCAGTAGGTCAGAGCTCGTCCCACTTCCAGGGCACCGCTCCACCGAGATGCCTCTTCCTGAAAAAAGTTCCCATTATTTATCTATCTTACTAATACAGACGAATCACGAGCTGGTCTCAAATCGAGCTCATTAATGATACTGAAATATCTTTCTACAGCCTAAATGGCACACTAACAGCTGCCGTAGCTGTCCTCTTTCCCTCCGGGCGTTCAGAGTCCCCTACAACCTCTGGGTCTAGGTGCGGGCAGTGGGTGCCCCAGTCACGGCTGTCAGATGAATGGCATCAGCATCCATTTCCACACTGTTTCTCAAGCTCAGGATGAAAGTTGGGCAGTACCCGTACCATATTTTGCAAGTCATCTACCACCAGCAAATTTATGCTCAGACTCATCTCTTCCCAATGGAGAGAAGGCAGTGCTCTCTGGTAGCTGCTGCACAGGCAAGAACAGGACCTTCCTAGGACCATCTCATCTGCACCTTGTGATGAGAGGATCACCCACCGTGATGCTAAATAAAGGCTGTGATTGCATAGATTAATCCCACAGTTAAAGGGCCATTCTATTCCTCTGGGTAGAAACACACGCTGTGTGATACGAGGAGGTAGTTTAAGATCCTGCACTCATCTTAGATTGGCGTCCTAATGATAAAATCCATTATGGCTCATTCCAACGTAATTTATTATGATTAATGCACTCAACAATAAAAAAAGGTAAAACATTCAGACTATTTTGACTTTTAACCTTTTTCAGTGAATAGAAATGTTTTAAAATCATTTTTATGATGGGGAGAATAAAATGGAAGTTAATATAGCTTCTGAGGTTTATCCTTCTTACTCTATATACAACCATTTAAGATGAGCTGAAAGGACCCCCAAAAGAATTAGCACATCATAAAGAAGTTCAGCTAATTTAAAAGGCTGCATACAAGTGATTTCTTTAATTTTTAAAAATGTGAGAATGGAGTAAAAATTATATGGATTATTCAGGAGAAAAGAAATGATGAGTTCTCTAATGTATTCCAAATGTTCATTTGTGAGTGAAAATTTACAACCCGGGAGAATAAAGAATAGACACATGGAAAATGTCATATAACGATCTGGTTCCTTGGCCAACAACAAAGTTTCCTGAGTTTTTAGGGGATTTCTTCTCCTTTCAGGGTAAATACAGACACCCTAGTGTCAGGACTGAAGTTTAAAATGCTGTATTTCATCCTCCTCCTACTTACAAGTTGGAGATTCCCTACCCATTCCCTTCCCCCTAACTATCCCATCCTCCCATGTGTTCAGGGAAGGACTGATTTTGGCTCAACATAGCAGTCACACACATTCACAGAGGACTGAGAATAAACAAGAAATTACTGAGAAAAGCAAATAATTTCCTTTGCATGAAAAATAAATTCAGTATAGTATAGCAAAATGTTTTACTCATCCTGCCTACATACCCAGCTGAAAAGTAAAAAACTCAATCATACATATGTTTGGTTCATATCTGCCCTATCCAATATGGTAGCTACTAGCCACATGTGGCTACTTACATTTAAATTAATTAAAATTCAATGAATTTAAAAATTCAGTTGCTCAGCAAAGCCACATTTCAAGTGCTCAAGAGCCATACTTGGCTAATTGTTACAATGTTGGACAGTGCAGATACGGAACATTTGCATTGCTGCAGAAAGTTCTATTAGATAGCTCTGGTCTATATGCCACCAAATAATTTTTCATTCTTTTGGTCCTACTGTTATACAGCAGGTAAACCTCACTTTTATATTTTTTTCAGCATGTGCAGCTCTTTTGTAAGTTACGAAGCAAAACATACACACTATACAAATACAAAATTATATATAGGTGGCGGGGGGCGGGGAACAGCCCTCTCCTCCCCATCTCCCAACAGGCTAGGAATAATCCAGTGCTCAAGCTTGGTAAACATCTTTATAGATACTTTATCTAGAATACCAGTTTCAATGATGTGAAGTTAAGTGTTTATTAAAATATGCTCACTTCTGTCCATTAGAATATGATCGAAAGCTTGGCGCTTAAGGGTCTTACTGGTAAAATTTAATTTTAGAGATATCGTCTGTGATGTTCCATGTTTGGGATATGTCTGCACTGGGGATCTATTAATCCCAGTGTTCCTTGGATACAAGCAGAACGCCCATCACTTTACTTAAGGTAAAATTTGAAACTGATTGGAACATTTCATAGGGGAAAAAAGAAATATAATTTTAGGCCTCTTCAAATTGCTTGAACTGTGAAATCAAGTAATGAACACTAGAAAAGGTTCTGTCAGCTAGAATCTGAGCTTAGTGTAGTCAGCATTTTCTTGCTAAACCTTATTATGGCAAAGCATTTGATTTTTCATCTCTGTACTGTGTTCATCCCCACAAATAAACTACTTTGACCTCCACCGGTTACTTAGTGAAATGTGCCCACCATCCTTCAATAACCCTATTCTTTGCCATCAAAGGCCTTTGAGTTGCCAAGAAAGTGGGAAGATAGAGCTGTGCAAGGAGCTGAACTGATACGACTTTATAACTATGCAGCAGTTCATAGTTCAAGCTGGACGCTACACAGCAAAAGGAAATTTTTTTTTTTTTTTTAAAGGCATTGCCTGTGGATGCTGGAAGGGGGCAACACATTTCATCACTGTAACATGGAATTTTTCACAGAAAGAGATCCTCTCTTGAGCTCTTATTTAATGCAGAAAACTCCTGGCCTTTTCTTTATAGGGAAAACCTCTCTCTACAAGAGTTCTGCCTTCATTTTCGATAGATGATCCAACAGGTCATTTCAAAAGCTTTAAGAACACTTCAAGTTACGTTCATTATGCAAAACAAAATGAACCACGAACCTCCAAGGCAGCCCTGTGGATGCAAAAGGACCACACTGCTCTTAAACACCATTCAAACACAAAATAAAAAATAAAAAGGGAAAAAAGGAAATAACTGTGCACAGCTACATAAATCATTTTCTGAGGCAATATCTGACAAAACAGTTTCTTTTTTTAACAATGGCATATCAGAAAAAAAGAAATTTCTGTGTAAAGTTGCACTTCTCCTGATTAATGCTACACTCAACACAAGAGACGGTGTCTGTCTAATTACACTGAATACTTATCTGAGAGGGATTAGCAGCGTGTTTCTGCTCACTGTCATTCTTTGTGACAACGTAATGATAGATCCGTTTACTTATGAGTGCCATGATTAAAAACCGTGTTTTCTTAACTGTCTTCGTATCTTGGAAATATTTTATTAAAAATTACTTATCTGACACTAAGGGTAAATACTTGGCAAAGCTTTTCATATCAAGTAAATCAACGAGTTAGTTCCATTCAGTCACAGTCTTTGTTGAATGTCTTCACTTAGGTTTGGTGACACTTGATCACCATCATGCTTTTATATTGGAGTTAATGATTCACGCTTTTTTCTCCTTGTCTTATTTGTCCAAATCCTAAAGTTTGGTTTTCACTTAGACTAAAAACTGCTCGTGGCCGACATTTTCTCTGGAGTCATGATTTAGCACTTCTCCTTCATATTCACACCTTTTTTTTTGGAACCCAACACAAGGATCCAATTTTATACCGACAACTCCCCACAGGCCAATCAGAATGGGTTGCTAGCAATATACCATCTTTTGCAGCTTTTTCTACTCGTATAATTAACTTTATCCAGCATCTATTAGGAAAAGGTCTTTACACAAGATAAAAACTGAAAAGCAAACCACACTGGGCTCTACAAGTGGGCTGGCTCCCCTCAAACCAAGGGACTATTTCCATATGTGTCTAAATAGACAAAACTAGGGTCCTCTCCTCTTTTTTTTCCCTTCCACTCACCAATCTCAAATGACAGTTGTCACCAACTGTGTCCCTGAATGTAAAAATCAACCAAATATGTACACTGAATGTAAGTGGCTGAACTCCTCCCACAAGGCAGAGTTTATTTCTACAGCTCTAGTCCACTTAAGACAACTATCAAGTAGTCCAAATGGCAAATAATGACATTTATAACGAATTATATCTCTGGAAAAGTCTCCAAATGTGTGGTGAGGATATAAATTTAGGTAACCCGATATAATGATTATGTGTTATAAAGATTTTTTTTTAACTAAAGGCATGTTAAGGCTTCAATGCTGATGGACAAACTCATAAAAATATCAAGCACATCAAAAGGAGAAAAATTACCAGTTAAGTCTTTTGAGGATAAGATTTCTTTTCTGAAAAGAAAAAAAAATCACCCACTGAAAAAGAGAACTCTTAAAATTAGAAGCAGGTGTCACCACTATGAAGTGATAAATATCAAAGAATAACTGGCCCTGAAAAGCACTCTTATGCAACCCATACTACTTTTAATCCTTACATATGTATTTTGACATAAGAACATGAAGAGCTGCTTATAACAGTCCCTAAAGAGTGTTAAAACAGAAGAGATGTTGCACAGCCATTTTGATAAACCCTCTCTTCCGTTGGGTTCATGAAATGGCTGAAAGGCAGATGGCAAATTCGGACCGGCATTGAGTCGTAAGTAATCTCGATATCCTAGAATTCATTAATCTTGGAAGCTAATCACAGGGAAGTGATTTCTGGGTTAGGATAACCTAATAAGGCAGAGTAATCTGGTATTCCAGAGGACCCTTCAGATTAGAAATGGATACTGGGTTGTCATTCCTTGAATTTCTAATGACTTGAGTGCCATTTCCAACAATGCAAACCAAAACTTTACCTCTCATTACATACAATCCCTAAAGATTGGCACGTTTCTTTAAAATGAAGGGCAGTCAGATGTGTGGACCACATGAGAACCCTGGAGAGCTGGAGAAACCTCCAGATGAATACCAAAAATTCACAGCTCAATGGAAAGCCTTTCTCTACGGTGGGCTGAAGGCACCGGATCACAACACAGTTCCTCACTCCAAACAGACCACAGAACCAAGAACCGGAGTAACCCAGTATTTTAAACCCAGCAATTTCAGAGGGGTTTTCACAATTGTCAAAGAAAGGGCAGTCAGTAATACTTTACTCTGAGGAGGCAAGCCAATTCACTGTATTTCAACAGATTTGGCTTTTCCGTCGCGGTTTAATTTTTCATCAAGGTTAAGTGATGCTATGACATAAAATGACTTTTTTTTATTCCTGACATCTTCTCCTATTTGAGAGACACATTTTGTGATTCAGTGCTGGACAGAACCCTCTTCATTTTAGGACTTGTGTTGTTCGGGAATCTATCAAGGAAACAGCCCCTGATTTACTATGCCAATGTGAGCATTTCTCGTAATCTTATAGGATGTAATTCACCCATCATCTCGAAATGGGTGCCATGTCTTTCATTAATTGATGAGTTTATGATATATTTGAAATCTCTGGATGGATAGAATTGGATAAATAGGCATTATTGTAATCCTCTGCCGAGCAGGAAAGCGATTGCAATGTCCACAATCGCATCAGAAACTGCCACATAGCACAGGCAGAAAAGCTACTGACCCTTGAGATCTGCGTGAGCAGGGAGGTTTCTTTCTTCCTCTTTCCCCTGCTCCCCAAATAAAGCCCCTATTCTGGACTATGAAAAAGCTACTCTATTGAAGACACTGATGGCCAAAAAGAGAGAAAACTTTATTCCTATATAGACCGATGGTGGTGTATTTGATTGTTTAACATTTAAATAGAATAACCGGTATGTGGGAAAAATATAAAAACCTATGAGAGAGGAAAGTAAGTCTGAAAATAGATTTATTGTTGACCTGTATCATTTTTTACAAATCTCTCCCTCTCTCTGTCTCTCTTTCTCTCTTAGAACAATGTCTCACCCATTGTAAGTGCTCCGTAAACATTAGCCACTACTTATAAAACACTTCTAGAGTTAAAATTTCAGCAGCATTCCAATGACAAAATATAGGTCAATTTACCTTTCGTTGTTAATCAAAGTGTGGTATTATTTGAGTCTATGAAATATCTACATTGTATTTACAGAAGAGAGGAAGAACGCTAAAGAATTTTTTTCTCTTTATATGAGAGGTTAAAACTACGTTCTGTTTGCGTTCTTACAGATATCTAATAATGCTAGATAAATAAAATTTATTAGATACAGGAAAACCAGCACAGCCAACTCTTAGGTAAGTCTGATTTGCCTGCTTATCTACCTATCCCTTTTGTTTCTTCTCTTCCAGCTACACTTTCTGGTTATTTTTCCCTTTGGTGAATTTAATGTCAATTCAGAATAACTGTGTTTCCTCTAAATAAACATTTGCTTAGATTCTGCCCAATTTCATTACCCACAAATCAGAACACTGTTTCAGGAAGGGAGATTTGAGTCCATGGGTGCAGAAAGATCTTTGGCTGGAGTCAGACGGCCTTGCTTTGCACACTTCCTGAGAGTTTTCTAGTATACTGGTTTTCTACATGCTTTTTAGAGATAAGGAAAGATAAGGCTGGTATTACGAAGGGAAGGAAATAGGGACTAGCATTTTCTAATGCTCCTTTAATAATGGAATGGTTGATGCACCAGCTTTTTCAAGCCAGTACAGTGGAGGAATGTTGTCCAAGCCAGTAAATAAACTCGTGACCTGCATGAATCTTAGCCTACTCATGTCTGTATTGTAGCCACTGGCTACTTGTTTAAGCAGTTAGCCCTCCTTCCTTCGCTGGCTGTAAACACTGAGGGCAGAGTCTGTCTTGGTTTATTTATTTATTTTTCCCTCTATCACCTTGCACGGTGCTTTGCATATAATAGACACAGATACATACAATATGTTTTCCATTTAATTTCATGTACAGGCGTACCTCGGAGATAATGCAGGTTCGGTTCCAGACCACCACAACAAAGCGAATATTGCAAAAAAGCAAGTCAAAGGAAATTTTTGGTTTCCCAGTACACATAAAAGTTATATTCACACTATACTATAGTTTACTCAGTGTACAATGGCATTATGTCTAAAAAAAACCCAATGTATATACCTTAATTTAAAAATACTTTACTACTATGCTAACCATCTTCTAAGCTTCCTGCAACTTATAACCACTGATCACAGATCACCATATCAAATATAATAATGATGAAAAAGCTTGCAATGGGGGCGCCTCGGTGGCTCAGTTGGTTAAGTGACTGCCTTTGGTTCAGGTCATGATCCTGGAGTCCCGGGATCGAGCCCCGCATCGGGCTCCCTGCTCAGCGGGGAGCCTGCTTCTCCCTCTGACCCTCACCCGTCTCATGTACTCTCTCTCTCATTCTCGCTCTCTCAAATAAATAAATCTTTAAAAAAAAAAAGAAAGAAAAAGAAAAAGCTTGCAATGTTGCAAGAATTACCAAACTATGACACAGAGACAGGAAGTGAGCAAATGCTGTTGGAAAAAGGATGCCAAGAGACTTGCTTGACGCAGGGTTGCAACAAACCTTCGTTAAAAACACAGTATCTGAGAAGTGCGATAAACCGAAGCACAATAAAATGAGGTATGCTTGTTTCTTAAACTCATATAGCACTTCAGAGTTTTCAAAGTACTTACCAAAACAAAAAGATATATAGTATTTGGGTAAAGCTTTATGGTTTGTGAAGTATACTTTAGCTATATTAAAAGTACTCTACCTCTGGTGCTAGGCACACAGCTGGTGCTTAATAAATGGTAGCTCCTACTTTTATTATCTATTTGATCATGTCAAAGCTATACAGGACACAACCTCGGCTATTTTACTGTCCCCAATGTTTATATATGAGGAAAATTCAGAGAAGTGGTCTGCTCAAGTCCCCAGGCAGTTTGGGGTTCACGGCAGAATACAAGAATTGTAGAGTTGTGATTCTTAATTTGTACTTTTTCCTCTTTATGATACATTCTATTTCACTCTGATTCTCTCCCTCCTCAGTGAGCCCCTAAGACTGTTGTGGCTGGAATAAACTTTGCCGTACAGTTCCTCCCTACAACATGCTAAATAAGGCCACGCGAAGAGCCAGCACTTCGCTAACCGAGGCCTCCGGGCCTGTGCTGGAGATGGAGACGGAGCCGGGGGAGGGCAGAAGATTTCCCATCTAAATCCAAGGTATAAATTCCATCTCTTTCTTCCTCCTTTCTGGAATATTTACACAGCCTCAATTTCAAACATGAAATTAACAATTTGGAGATTTGGATAATTTCTTTACTCAGACGAGCCCAGCTGAAATGCAGCATCTGTTTTCCGGGGAGCTTCTGTATTCACAAGACTGTGCATCTGGGTTCTGATGCAAGAGGGGGCTGCACTCATTCACACAACAAATGTACGCAGCGCTCTGCTTCCTGAGCACTTCGCCCCACTCACAGGGCGAGCGCAGACATGTGTGGTCTCCAGCTTATTATTTATTTATTTATTCAACAAATATTGATTGAACGGAGAGCCTGTGCCATGTACTATACTAGGCTGCAGGAATCTAACAGTCATTTTCTTGATGATGCTTTCTCGTATATATTTATATACAGGTGAAAAGAGTATTTCTTTTCTTTTTATAGGTAACCTTTTGGACTCCAATTACAATAGGTTATTTTAGGCCCTTTATTTGGCCTGACAAAAACAGCCTTGATAAAGAAAGTAAGGACACTTGGGAATGGGGGTTTGAGTGCTCACACTGTGTGATATAGCTTTCCCGCCATAATGCCTTGTTGAGGTGCAATGTCTCCGATGAAGGAGGGTCCCTAAAGCACAGCCCCCTTGCTACTGTCCTGGTGCACCAGTCTCTAACGAGCAGGTGCCAATAATAAAGGGCTAATGGAAGAGAATGTGGTCGCAGAACGATGCTTTCCCACTGCTCCATAAATGCAGAAGAAAAGCCAAGACACTGATCCTATGGCAGTGTTCTGTAACAGTGACTATTCCTATTACAGCAGGAGACTGTGGGAGATTTAATCATGGTCCCTAATATATGCTAGTGTAGCAGAGTGTCTGTGACAATGTACTATTGTTACCAGTCTGCTGCCTTTTTATTGGCATTGATAATGGGCCTCCTCCTATGTGTCTCAGCTACAAGTTTAAGTTGGTAAACTTCCCCCACTCTGACAATTGATGAATGACAGTTGGCAGTCAAATTAGGAGCAGCGGAGTTGGGAATCCAAGTGAACCTAATACGCAGTATTTAAAATGACAATGAATGAACAGGAGCCTGCAAAATCCAACTGGGCTCCCTGTAGCAGTGACACTGAACTCTGCATCTAAAGGTCCCAGGCCAGTGGTTGACCCGCTGTTTACAAAGATATTCTTTTACAAATGCCTTTAAAAAATGTACTTCTTGGGGCACCTGGGTGGCTCAGTCGTTAAGCACCTGCCTCCAGCTCGGGTCGTGATCCCGGGTCCTGGGATCGAGCCCCACATCGGGCTCCCTACTCCGGGGGGGAGCCTGCTGCTCCCTCTCCCACTCCCCCTGCTTGTGTTCCCTCTCTCGCTGTGTCTCTCTCTGTCATATAAATAAATAAATAAAATCTTTTAAAAAATGTATTTCTTTACTTAATAATCACGATAAGAGCAGACAGCATGTTACTGCACCGCTTAATCTTGACCTTCAAAAACGAAGACTACTTAGTCTTTGGGAAGAAGTTTATCACTGAAAGTTTTTTATTTTTTTTATTTTTTTAAAGATTTTATTTATTTATTTGCGAGAGAGAGTATGAGAGAGACAGAGAGAGCACATGAGACGGGGAGAGGGTCAGAAGGGAGAAGCAGACTCCCTGCTGAGCAGGAAGCCCGATCCGGGACTCGATCCTGGCACTCCAGGATCATGACCTGAGCCGGAGGCAGTCACCCAACCAACTGAGCTACCCAGGCGCCCCTATCACTGAAAGTTTTTAAAAAGAGAACTACAACTAACCTTACCATTTATCAAATCTGACTTTAAAAACTTCATTGAACTGTCTAGAACTCCCGACGTCTTGGCTAATGTAATGGTGTCTGTTAGTAAGGTTTGACAATCACAGTGTAATGGAAGGCATGATATTTCTGAACATTTTTGTCCAGGAGAAAATTTCAGGAGTCTCTCTCTCCTGTTTTCAAGCACTGTACTAAATTTCACTCAAAAGTCCTGTAAGATCATAAAAAAATGATCTTCACCTCTTGTGGAACTTCACGGAAACATACGTGCTTGATGCAGCTGTGGTCTCAAATGCAGTAAGTGGTGCCACTCGGTAATCTGTGAAGTGCGCTGGAGCCTTAACTGAGTCACTTTTGGGGACACAGATCCTGAGAAAGTTCACAGGACAACCACAAAGCTGCCTTGCAACTCAGGAAGAAAGATACAGGAAGAACACTTGAATTTATATATACTACTAATTAAAAGGCTAAGAAATATCAAATCTCACTTACAAGTCGGTGACTGTTTCTCCTCTGGGTTCCAGCTGACACCTCATTCCATGGCTGCCTTCTGAGGAAAGTGTCCTGAATTCTCCCATCAGATTGAACAACTCTCCTCTTTTACTTCTCAGGGATTTAAACCTGCCTGCTTTCAACCGCCATGAGCTGAATAATAATGATACCTCACATGATTAGAGGATATTCACTTTAAAAAAGGACTTTGGCACTTGGAATGGAAGTTCAAGTTCATTACCTCATTTGATTGTGACAACTCTGTGACAAAGATGGGCCAGAAACAACAGTTCCCGTCTTACAGATACTGGCTGACAACTGAGGAAATCTGATTTGCCCTTGAAGATAAGGACCGGATGGAGTCATCTTTGTATGTACTCCATACTGCACTCAGTCAACGCTTAATAAAGATTCAGTGACTTGGTTTGACTTGAATTACATTGCACTTAAAGTGGAGGAAGATGAGAGAGAGAGATGGAGAACATTCATCCTGTCACGCAGTGAGTGAGGTATCTCAACACTGCATGAGTCAATGAGCATGTGTGCTACCTTCTCTGATCTGTTTTAAAATAGGTTAGGTTTTTATCTATCTAGAAAAATGTTAAAGGCATTCCTATTTAAAGTAGCGGGGGAAGGTTGGGGAATACACCATGGAAAGTTCAGGGTGCCTCCAGACAGTGATTGAGTGGTGAGAACTCACTGAAGGGAACAGTCAACAGAAGGGCCTAGATTAGTGCTTTTTAATCCCTAACATGTATAAATATCACCCAGATAAACATAACCGACTATTAAAATTCAGTTGGTCTGGGTAGAGCCTGATATTCTGGGCTTTTTAAGAAGATTTTATTTATTTATTTGAGAGAGACAGAAAGAGAGAGCAGGGGGAGGAGCAGAGGGAGAGGGACAAGCAGACTGCATACTGAGCATGGGGCCTGATGCAGGGCTCAGTCTCATGACCCTGAGATCATGACCTGAGCCGACATCAAGAGTCAGAAGCTTAACTGACTAAGCCACCCAGGTGCACCCTGAAATTCTGCATTTTTATTAAGTTCTCAGGTGATGTCATGTTGCCAGTCCTCTGACCACACTTTGAGTAGCAAGGTTATAACTCATATGATATAGAGCTCATAGTGTCTCATATGATGTTCCTTATACTTGCATAAGAGAAAATTTGATAGGGAAATCTGAAAAATTTCAGACATAAATCAGGGCTGTTACATAAGATATTCTACAAAAATTCACTATTGCAGTTCTTGATACAGAGCTTGTAATACTGAATTACCTTAAAGAGAAAAGACTTTTCTTTAAAAAAAAAAAAAGTATTATCTTTAAAAAAAAAAAGAAGGTTTGATTCACTTAAAGGAATACCCTTTAAGGCAAGGGATACTTGTAATAGAGTTTGGTACACCATTACTTGTCAATGGGGCCCATGTTGAGGCTGAGCAGTTGTTTGGCTTACTACTTGTTAATAATTGGATTTGACTAAGTAACAGTCTATGAATTGAGAATATGGCAAACATCAATTCTGGGAGGATTATTGGTGGCAAATTCTGTTTTTAGGTTTATTGAAAACACCCCAAATTCCTTGCTTTGTAGGCTCCACTCATTCAATCAATATTTGTTGAGTACCTATTATGTGCCCGATGCTGATATGGATGCTGGGGATAAGCAATGGAAAAGACACTCCACTGCCCATGGAGTGTACATTCTCTAGAGAGAACACAGACAATGGCAGTATACAGGGGTATGAAGAAAGAAAAGAAGGTTACAAATTATGAAATGATGGAAGAGAAACACCAACTATTTAGATCACTGGCAGCCTCTCTGATGACATCTTATTTGAACAAAGATCTGAATGCTGAAGATGATTTGATTTTATGGGGAAAAATTGATATTTTACTTTGTTAAAAGTTAATACTATTTGCTCATATATCGTGTCCTATGTGTATTTAATAACCCACACTCCTCTGGCTTCAGTTATATGACAAGGGTTTGGGATAAAGAAAGTGGGGGATTTTTCAGGTCTTTCTGTTGAGTTATTTTTTGGTTTTTATTATTATGTTTTTAATTTCAATACAAACCCAGGACATGAGATCTTAAATTATAAGCATAAACATTATGGTAAAAGAGGTTACTGAGCATAGAAGACAAAACTTAACCTCTGAACTCAGATTTAGGCTCAAATTTGGACCTGGATCCACAGGTTTACTATTTGTGTGGCCCGAGACAAGTCACTTAACCTTTCATAATTGTTTTCATCTCTACAGAGGCAAGATGATTCCATTCTGTCTTGCATAATTTAAGGTAATTAAAAAAAAACAACCTGGTATACAGAAGGTACTCCAACCATCATAACTATAATTTTTACCGTGTATGTGAAAGCACCGTGCACAGTGTCTGATCCCATGTAGGCGCCTGTTGGTTTCCTTCCTATTTATTTACATTATCAGCTTCTCTGTAATTTTTCATTTGTACAGATAAACAAGAGTTGATGGTATGTGAGTTTCTGCTTGATAGAATTTCATAGGACTCATTTCATCAGTGCTTGATTAGCTTCAAAGCTTCGAATCTAACCCAGTTTTGAGATAACTGGGAAATGAAACTAAGTGGAGGGAACAAATGTAGCATTGTAAGAGACGCGAAAGTCAGCTTGAGGTTGTCTGATGTTCTTAAACTAACATCATCTTTCATCTCCTATGCCCTTCTTCCCAGATAATAAGAGCTGTTCACTGAAAGTGCTGAGATAAACTAATGGGGAACAGGATACTACAAAAGACATTTGAAAGAGCCCATGTAATTTACTGCATGTCTGGTTTGTTTTACTTTCCAAAGCCTTCCTGTTGCTCAAGGAAATTTGTCTCCTCTGGCAACCTTCGGCCCTCTTTTGGCCAGGAGTCCAGAAAAAGCATTTGAGGGCAGGTAAACAGATGCAAAGCTCTCTGAGTGAGGAGTAAGTACAGGCCTTGCTTCCTGTGTCACATCTGAGGCATAAACAAAGTACCCTTTAGGATTTGTTTGAGAGAATTATCCCCAATGTAGGCAACCAAGAGGCTGCCGGTGCATTCAGATAGACATAACTCCCAACATGTTCTGAAGGTAATTTACATGAGTGAACCACTAAAAGCCTCCTACTCAATGAACTGTACCCCTGGGGAAAAGCTATGCAGGCCCGGATCAGTGTGGGAACAACATAAGGGTGTTCTCTGTGCCAAAAAGGGGATTGGGCTAGATGGAAAATCCCCAAAAAGGACCATCTGGCAGCATAAATTATCCATTTAAAATGGCTGGTGTGAGTTAATGACACCAAAGTCACCAGGCACATGTACAACATCCTTCGGTTGAGTTTTAATGTCCCCTCAGGCCCTGTTTCAATTATGACTTTCTATGCTGAATATGGCCAAATGTAAATGTATCCACTGTCCTCCCCCAACCCCCAACACATATACCATGAAACTGCATTTTTTCTGTAATGCAACAGGGAGAGGGGATGGAGAATCAATCCAGGAATATAGTATAATTGTGGGGGATTTCTCTATTATGCCATATATATAGTATCATTACCCCAAAAGAATTCGGCCATTAAACTTTCATTATTTAATGACTTCCAAAGAATCTAGGCATTCAGATGTTAAAATTTATGACGATTTGAATCATAAGGTGCAAACAGGAATAGAATCACTCTGAAAAAAAGTCACTAGGTCAAAGAACCCTATATTCAACCTGCCTCCATCAACCCCCAATATGCCCCCCCCAAATATCTACAAGGACCCAGAGAAGAGTCTCCCAGTGGGGGAGCTTCATGTACATCAACACAGTAAAGCAGCTTCTATGTGTATAAAACCTCATTAGCACACACAATACTCAAGCACCATGTACCAAACCTAACTATTTCGATTCTGATTTTCACTGAAGCAGGTGAACTGGCTAGAACTCCAATTAGTCTTTTAAAAAGGGTTCAAAGAAGTTGTACATCTTTTAATTTTTTAATAGCACATAAACTTTTCATTGGCACTTCCCTGAGATCTTGCTGATGATGCCATTAAAGCCGCAATGGGGAGTCAGCATTTTCATTTGCATTTAGGCCTGGCTTTATTTCTTAGCCACTCTCGGTGAACGGGCATGAGCTAAGTGTGGTGCTAAGCAGATATGTATGACCTTTATAGAAGATCCACCACACCTTGAGTGCTGTGTTGGTAATAATTAGAAATAATGAGAAGATGGAGGCTAATCTTCCCATCCCTGCACTTCCCCTATCACCATGTAACGATCTCCTTATGCATCTGTGTCCTACCCCCAACTGTGAGTTCCTTGAAAGCCAAAGCCAGAGCCTTCCCATTCACCCTTCAGTTCCCAGAACCAGGCAGAAAGTCCCCAGTGAGGATGGCTGAATGAGTGAGTGAGAGTATTAAGTAGAAGCAAGACAAAGTGAAACTTCTGCATTTTAGTAAAGGGAGCAAGAGAAAGGACTCGGCTAGTGGGGCCTGAGCTTTTGTTTTTAATTATCATACAATAAAACTGCAGGGGGATGGAAGGTATCCATTTCTATGAATGTTAACACATGTATAGATTCCTGTACCCACCAGCACAATCAGGATACACGACAGTTCCATCACCCCAAAAATCTCTCTCGTGCCATTCCCTCTGAGGATTGTTTTTTGATATGTCAGGGAGGAAAGACAGGAGTTAAGACCCGAAGACAAAAGGGTTAGTTCAGAAATCTCCTTGGTGCTTGTCTGTTCTTGCAAGGAGTCACTCTGAGACCTAGGTGGGGGAGAATGATCAGAAAGCATTTTGTTTCAACCTTCCTCTGTGCTAGGTAGGTATAATTCTTAGATGGGTTGTGTTATGTTACCTTATTTAAATCTCAAGAGCATTGAAACAGCTATTAGTATTGACATTATAAAAATGAGGACACTTATGCTCAGAGAGGTTGGGTCCTTTGCCTATAATCCCACAGCCAGCAGGACCAAGAGCCAGGATCACACTCCATCCTCTCTATCCAATTGACTTTGCAGATTGAGAAAGGCACAGGAGAAGATTCTCCCTTGTCCATGTGGAGTTTAGACACGTGTGCTAGCTGAATTATTCACATTCCTCTCAAGACTCCAGAGCCAAGACTAGACTATCCCGGGAGGTCAGATTAGTAGTCATCATTTGCTTAGTTCACTAGAGACGGATAGAAAGATAGTTCTTCCATTTAAATAGAAACACAATAACGGCGATAACCAGTAACAGGAAAACACATTTAAATACCTCCTCACAAATGAGCTGCAATTTTTTTGTGTGTTGGCGATCTGTCTAATTTTGACTCCAATGCTGTGTAAGTCTCTTTAAAAACCCTGGAAACTTCCAGGGACGCTTGGATGGCTCAGTTAAGCGTCCGACTCTTGATTTCGGCTCAGGATCTCTGATGGTGGGATCAAGCCCCCATCGGACTTGGTGTTCAGCACGAGTCTGCTTTTCCCCCTCCCTCCGCTCCCCCGCCCCCACTCGTGCTTTCTCTATCAATCAATCAATCAATAAAATCTTTAAAAACAAAATAAAAAACACTTCCTCATTTCATAAAAATCCAAGCACACACTGTGTAGCACAGGGACCCTCTTCTCCTTCCCAACATTATCCACCCGGTTGAAAAAGTTGACAGAGTTTTCTTTAAGATTATTAAAAAATAATCCCAAAAGCCAACCCCCAAAGGCACTCAGGAGAAAAACAAAAGCAAAGGCACATGACCACGGGACTGCAGGATAGGTAAGAATATGTAAGAGTCCAAAACCGCAGCCCATTTTTACAGCTTCTCAGGTCAGCTGTTATCTGCTCCCGGCCACCCTTCGGTGGAAGCAGCAGAGACAAACACGTGTTGGTGTGGAAGGATCCACCGCTGTGAGGCGGCGGCCGTCAGTCCTGCGCACGTACGCACGCCCCCCACGCACATTTCAGACGTGAGCGTGCTAGCCACGTGCCCCCGCGCCCACGCGCCCACGCGCCCGCGCCGCTCACCTGGCTCCACTTCATGCCATCCGCTGGACTGACTGCCGCTGCCCGGGGAGCGCCCTTGGCCTGTGTAAAATGGCTCTTCACCAGGACTGTCCATTTCATCCTCCACAGACTTGAGGCGCTTCGTGGAGCTGAAATAACAAAGGGGACATGTTTAAAAGCCATCCAAACCACCTCTCTTGGATAGCGCGTCTCTGGTTGAAAGAAAGCCAAAGGAGGAAGCCATTGGGCAACTTGGTGTAGTTCTAGCACTCTTTTTTAGGCTTCTTGTTCAGTGGAGTGAGTCACTGGAGGTGGAACAAAGTCTTGGGCCTGTGTTGTTCCAAGTATCTGGGTTTGATTTTTACTGTCCCTCAAGTTGCTGCTGCCGCTGCCACATTCTGTTCCTTTCTCCTTTGAGGAACTGATGGCTGGCTCCTGCGCCCATCTCCACCTGGAAGTGTCTGTGGGAAGACGGCATTTCGTGTCTCCTCAGGCAGCGGCGGGGACCTCGCCATCAGCAGTGTCCCTACACATCACTCAATCCCTCTGGCACCCCAGAAAGGATAAAGATCAGGGTTCAAAGCCCTTCAAGAAGAGCTTGGATTGCTTTTCTCTCTCTCTCTTTTTTCCTGTTTTCTCATCTTCCACTTGGATCTGTTCATTCAGAAAGTATATGCTGTGCAGCTACCATAGTCCAGGTTCTGATGGAGATGCTAGAGACAAATACAATGCTCCAGAGAGATAAAGATGGCGGGGAAGGAGTACATTTCCCTCTGAGAACTAGGGACATGGAAAAAAGAGTGGCCCAATCCTTCTTATGCCCTTCCTCTTTTGATGTCTACACAGAGGTCACCAAAATGAAGTTCTGGATATTTTTTATTTTCGGAGAGGTATGGTTGAGAAATCTCCAGAATGCATCTTGTTTCCTCCAGTTGAAGGACTGAATTTTTCTCCCAAGTTGAGGCTTCAGGAGTGGAAAGACAGTGAAATGCCATGTTGCTAATATGTTCTAATTGTCTTAATTGATTATGTCACTAACATACTATCAGAATGAATAGATTTCATATCTAGTGGTAGTGCCCTCTGGGAAATCTCTTCCTCACGTGTCAGGGTACAGATTTTTTAATGTTTTCATTTATCAAACACCTGTTGTGTCCCTTCTCTGTGCTAGGTGCTGTGCTAAATGCTGGGATATCGAGATGCATCAGACATGGCCCCTGTCTCCATGGAGTTCGCGGTCTAGCAGATAGAGATGCAGAGGCAAATAAAATTGTGCAAAAGAGAAATGTAGGTATTATGATGAGAGCACAGATAGGACACAGTGGATTTCTTGATGAAAGAAGAAAACAGTGATATGCCTGAGAGGTTGGGAAAAGCTTCCCAAAGGAAGTAGTTCCTGCACTGTCTGTATGAGTGAGTGTCGAGGAGACAGGCATAAGGAAGGAAAGGGTACGGATGGGCTGGTATTCAGCTGATGCACCACTCAGGCAGCCATTTTTATTTCAAAATATGGAAATACTTCTTTATCAATTGGCGAAGTGTCACCATCTCAAGTTTCCCCACCCTTGCCACCCCACCTTTGCCCCAGGACACGCTCATGATCCAAAAACTACAGGGTTACCATCGAATGCATCTGGGGCATTCCAGGACTCAGCCTGAGCACTGTGGCAGAGCGACATCTGTTCTAATTGGTACGCTCGTGTCACACAGGTTATTGGATATTCTGAACATTACTCGCTGGAGGGAGGTGTGTATCAGGCAGAAGCAACATCATGAGGAAGGTGTGACACACGCAGAGAATTGCCAGGTTCGTGGCCTGGCTGAAGTCGAAGTGAAAGAAGGGGGTGGAGGTGACAGAAGATGATACGAATCTGGATTTTGTCCTATCAGCCATGGAGACTCCCTGAAAAAGTTTCAACAGACAGTGACATCAGAGTCGATTTCAGAAAGGCTGCTCTGGTAGTTGTGCAGGTGATGGCTTTGGAAAAGCAAAGGAAAAAGAAGGAGATGGATCCTACAGGCAGTGAGACAGTGAAGAGGCGATGGCTGCAATCTGAATAAGAAAATGTTGAGGACCCATGTAAGGCAAGAAATTCTCATTATTAAAGTTGGTATTCCAGTATGCTTTGTCTTTAAGTTCTGTTCTCATTAAAGCCAGACCACAGGAAAGCAGCATATCTGTAGCATGCTAGCTTAGAACCCAAAGCATAACCTTTAATAGCTAATTTTATGTTCTTCACTCGGCATTCCTTGAAGTTCAATGAAAAATAGCCACTTGGAGAACTTTTCTATAATATATGTGAAACTATATCAAATAGAATTTTTTTTGTAGAAGGATGTACACAAAAAATTCCTTCTCATACATAAAACCAGAAAAAAATACGGTCTCTTTGCATGAATTTCTATTCTTTCTTTTTATCAGAAAATGCAGCTTCTATAACCTCGTGCCTCCCCTTCTTGCCTTGGCAACCAGGAATCTCAGGATTAAATGTAAGGTACAACTCTTGGGTCAGGCTCCTGATATAACAGTCTATCCTATTTTTCCATATGGTTTCTGGCTTCTCTATATTTATTGGTACCTGATGTATTTAAAACTTGAAAGTCACTTGAAACGATTTTGGAAGTTGGTAGAATACATGTTAAAAACAAAATAAATATTTCCCTTATGTTTCCTGGCAAATAAACGGCAAGACCTATATGTTCTGATGGGACTGTGAGATCTGTAAGGAAAGGACCTTCTTCTTCTTTTCTTTTTTTAAATCTCTAGTGCCTAACCACAGTGTTTGGCTAATAGCAGATGTTCAAAAACTGCTGAACTGGGCTACTGACTTAGAAACAGCCATATGAGTACTTGTGACAAGCATTCGCCCAAGTGTCACGATTCAATGAGATCCAATGCAAAAGGCCAATTCTGCTGCCTGTTATTCTTCCGTTACTAATATTTTCCTGAGTTTCTAAAATTTTTGATTTCCTTGGTGTCCCCTAATAAAATGCAAATACCCCATGCAGTTGTTAATCCTAAAGGTGAGAATCTGTAGTTATTAGCTCCCACCTTAGTTTGAAAACAAGGACTTTTCTGAGGTTGATACGGGATAATTGTCTGGAGGGTGGAGGTATAGGATGGAGGAGAGAAAAAGATCCAGGAGTGAAGCAAGTTAGAAGTGCCGGGAGGGACAGGTGGAAGGCTTCCAAGACAAAGTTTACTGACCTCACAAATTTGACAACTGGTTTATCTTGGTGAAGTTCTTTGGGATAAAACATATTTTATCTCAATTTTTACACAACCCCTTCTGTGATTTTGGAGATGTTTACCATGAAGGGGTACAGAACTGAAGTAAATGCCTACCCATCTCCTTTATTTTTTTTTTTTATTTAGAAATGAATCATTCATGGATTTTGGTTTCTTGCTCTTGACTTTCTAACACACTGATCTGATTCTCCCAGAAACACTGGAGGAAAATAGGAAAGTACCAGTAAAGTCTCTAGCTAAGGGGGAAGATAAATACTCTTTTGAGGAGTGATGCACCATCTCTTCCTACGTGTGGAATTTGTTGTGTTCCTAGCAATTCTACCTAGAAATTAAGGTAAAACTATCACCTTCATTCTAAATATTTGTTTAATTCTGACTATATGCAAAGCGTAGAAACCTTACCTTATACCCACAAATCTGCAAAATGACTCTTTCTGGAGTGTTCATAGTACGCTGAACTGAAAACTTCCATTTACTTGTCAGTCTCTACCATTAGACTGCAGAGCTCCTATTACTTGATTTTATATCCACAGTGCCTAGGACAATGTCCTTGTTAAGAAATGTTTGTTGCCAATTTGGAGGAGTTACACGCTGTCCTCTATGGTACTGACAGTCCAGATGGGGAGGTAGGACGTGTACAAATCTCAAAGATGGTAATAGTAATAAAGGTAGCAAACACCAAGTATCCAGGAAAAATGGGGATAGTAGATATTCCTTTTTGGGGGCTTCATGTTCTTTCGTTCCTTACTGAAAGAGTAAGCCCCATTCCTAAGAGGATCTAATGTGAAAATTTCATGTTTTTAAAGTTCCAGCGCACCTGAGTTTGAATGTAGACTCTGCCATTTACTAGGTCTGTGACCTTGGTCAAGTTACTTAACTTCTCTGGGCTCTGGGTTGATCCGCTGTTAAATGGCGACACTGTCTATATTGTAAAAGTATTGTGAAGATTAAATCATAGCAGGTTTGTAAAGCATCTAATACAGTGTCTGCTAGGTGACCGATTAATATTGGCACGGCATGAACAAATATTGATTGGTTGATGAAATTTTCTATATGTAAATCTGGGGTATTCTTCTGGGCACATTTTCTAACCTGTACACAGATAATTCTGCTGAGTCTATATATTTAGAGAATAATTTAAAAAAAAAATCATCCTAGGAGAGCCTAATGAGAGTAAAACAAACATATTACCAAGTTATTAACTACTGCTGCTATTTATAATTAGCTCCTTATCAGGGTTAGTTATTTGCAGAATTTGAGAATGACAGTAGCCTTTTAAATGACATTAAAAACCAGGTTTCCACTCAGAGAATCACAGCAAAAGGCAACAAAGCAGCTGGAGAAGTCAAAAGGATGGGGTGGCGGGTGGGGGTGGGGGGAGACACGAACTGTTTGGGATGTCCATGGTACATGCGCAGCACACATATGAAAAACAAACAGCCCATCAACTTTTAAATTAATCACTGCCCACAAGTTATTTGCAAAGCTTTTTCATGTTGACTGAGTGCAGTTACACACAATGTCCCCTCCATCAGCAAACATTCAAAATCCTCAAAATGTATTAACACCCGAATGGGTTCACGATCTCATTCTTTCATTATAAATGTACTTTGGATTTCAGACTTTTTTTTTTTTTCTGAGGATCTGATGCTACAGGGAACTAAGGAGAACCCTTAAACAACATGAAAGATGAGCGTAGGATCTGGTGGTTATATTTAGGGAATAACTGCTTCTTTAACTGTCCTCAAGGTATTCGTCATGATGAAGCGGATTCTTTTTTTCTTTTCTTTTTCTTTCTTTCTTTCTCTCTCTTTCTTTCTTAAGTAATGCTGGTTAAAATATATAAAGTCAAGGTAAGAAGGAGTCGCCACCAAGGAAAATTTCTATAATCTGGCCATTGTTTTAAATCATAAAATTCCAGGGCTTGCTTGAAAGAAGAATATACCTTTGTGAAACGTTTTTCTGCCAAGTACACAAACATTAAAGATCGTTCTGCACCATTCTTTTCTTGGTTGTCACAGTCCAGTGCTAAAGCCAATTTGTAAAAGAATACTGTGGGTTTAATGCCTAATCCCTTTCCTTCTGGTACCGGTTATCTAGAGACAACAGGATCTTGCAAAATGCTTCATTTTGATTGGGGCTTTGTGACCTCAAGGGGATCCAGAACCCCAGAATCCTTATCTGGTTGTGCTCTTCCAGCTTTACTTTTTTAAAGGTCTCCTGGGGCAACAGAGTTTATGAGCCAGCCCCACCCTGCCGCAGGACTCCATTCAGTTTTGTGACCACACACCTAGATACCGAATGGGTTTCATGCCACAGGGCAACTCCAATAGCCTGGATTTTGAGATCTGGGTGAGGGGAGGGGAAACGCGCTGGGACTGCGCTGTAATGTCTGCTGTAGGCACCGGGACCGGAACTGGTGTCTCCAGTGTCAACGTTTTGCCAAACAAGCCAAAACACATGCCCTTCTCCCTAGTCAAGCATTGTCCTTAATCTGCTGAGAACATGCTGTGTTTATCATCCATCCTTTCTCTATGCTTTGCTCATGTCGTCACCCCACCCAGACACTATTCCTTTTCCTTCCCATCTTGCCAACTCTAAACCAACATTTAGAGCTGAACGCAAGTCAATCTTTTTGGATAAAGCCTGCCTTAACTATTTTTGGCCTATGCCATACAATTTAGCTCATTGTTTTCTACTATATATATATTTCTGCAGCATGTGCATTTGCTTTCTCTTCCCAATAAGACTGAGAGTCTGTTGGGGCTGAACAAACTTCTCTAGTATCTTCCACCAGTAGACGCACAATCCAAGTGCCTCTAGGCTCAGAGTCAAAATCAAGGTGTGGAACTATGGCGAGCCACCAATTAAATTACCTGGTAGAGGATGTGCTGGGTAAAGACCTCCTCATTGCTCCTGGACTCATGCTGTAGTATGAAGAACTTTCCAAATCTGAGAGAGAAAAATTTGGGCCAGTTCCTGCAGCTATTGGTGCTAGAAAAAAAAATAGTGATGTTCCGTGAATAAAAGATCAATGAGAGCATATATCAGTGTCGCATGTAATACATTTTATTTCTGAATTTATACAGTAAGCTTATCCAAAATAACCAGTAATGAACTCTGACCGCCAAAGAATGTTGACAACAAAAACTGTCTACGCCAGAAAGACTTTGTTTTATAATGTACCTTTTATCTTTTCTCTTTTTGTAATGGCAAACTGTCACCAAGGTTGCAACATTCCTGGAGGCTTTTAACAGAAAGACCTCCGCGTTTTGCTCTGAAACTTTTCTTGAATGACCAGCCAGAACATTCTCTGGGCTTTCCTAACTTTGTCTGATCCTGATTGCTTTCACTCATCGGCATTTTGGAAATCGTTCTGAACTGCAAATTCATCTTTCTGGGCTACCCATTCCCAATTTCCTGAGACGAGAAATGTGTGATCTCTCTCTGCTCTGAACCGCCTCGGTGCCTACACACACCTTCACTTTATTTGTGAGGCAGGGTCCTCAAACCACGGTTCCTGAGCCACAGTTCTTCTAAATAAAGTTTTACTGGAACACGGCCACGCCCACTTATTTACAGATGGTCTCTGCTTCCACACTGTGACGGCAGAGATTCACAGCCACACAGACACCGTATGGCTCACCAAGAAGATACTTATACAGAGGAATTTTCCGAGGTCTGACTTAAGAGATGGTTAAAGATAATTTTGATTGTATGTGATTTTCAGAGCTGACTATTGTGTGAGATGTCACTCTTTGTATATTTTTAAGGCCTGGAACCTCCAGATACCTTGTTGACAGTAGTAGTTTCATAGATATTTTTGAATGAATAAATAACACCTATCAATCTTATTTAAAAAACTCTGTGTAAAGTTAGTGGTGCAACTGTATGAGTGGAAATAACCTCTTCTTTTAAAAGATTATGCAAAAGCAGGAGCAACAGATTCATATATTATTATATTAAGGCACTGGTCTCAGAGTTAAGCCTGTGTAAGTGGATATATAAATAAGTTAAATAGAGGCTAATATCCATAAGAAGAAGGGATAATTAGAAATATCACAAACCAGGGACTTTTCATTCTTTCAACAAATGATCACTGCTATTGCCAAGAACTGGGCTGGGTGAGGAAGATGCTTAGAAGGAAGACATGGTCTTTATTCTGAAACAGCTCTGGAGGGAAGGTTGGCAGGTTATTTTCAATACAGTGTGATAAGTCCTTTGCTAGAGTTATTCCAAAATTGATATGGCCACATAGAAATGGGTATCTAACCCAGCTGGGGAATGAGAGGTTCTGGGAGTAAAAAGACCTCAGAAAATGTGACCCCTTGGAAGATGTTAAAATGACAAGTTTGAATTGCCCAACTGGGAGGGATGGAGGCGTGCTAGGTAGGGGGGACAGCATTTATAAAAGTGAGGGAATATAAAATGAATACTGGATTTCTGATAACTCAGTGTGATGAAGTATACAGTACATGAAGAAAAGAGGGGAGGGTTAAGGTCAGATTACGAAGGGTCTTTAGGAACATGAATTTCTTTAAGAAACGTGACTTTGAGTCCAGCAGATTCCCAAGTTTAGAAGCTACAGAAGTGCTTATCACACTGTACTAATTGGGGGCCACTGCCGCATCTAATATAATCCCTGACACCAAGAGGCAGTCAGTAAGCACTGGTCAAATGGAACTGATTGCTAGTCAAAGGAGAACCAGCAAAGCCTGAGAATATATCACCAAATTTGCTTTTATAACCTAGAAACATCATCCTGTCATGAAGGTAGGTGTGGGGGACAAGGGGGTGGCCGTTGAAGAATATAATCAGTAAAACCACAGAGGCCAGTGGAGTCATTTAAAAAAGGTAAGGTGGGGATGGGTCTAAACTCAAGGGATGAAATGGAGGAGCCCAGTGTAAGTGATTTACGAGACAGACTCAGGAAAATGTGTTGATTTCTTGAGTGCGATAATAATGGAAAAGGGAGAGTATGGGATGACTCCTAAGATTACTGCTTGGGCAGCTGGGTGAATTGCAGTACCATAATAAGACTCTGGAATAGAGGAAAGGTTGGAAGGGATACGTATTATCTAAACATTTAGTTGTTTGATTACTCGCAATGGCTAAACTTTAATCGTAACTGTCATTATATAAAAACAGTCACTGCTAAGAAATGGAAAGCTCTGAAATTCACATACACTTTCTGAAATTCAAACCTATCTCTTAATGACAGGCTGTAATGGAGGAAGGGCCTTTAGTTCAAAAACCAATGGTTGAGCTTGACAAAAAGTGTAAACAGAGTTCCAGTGAATGATTTTGCTAGTCATTCCCTCATTTGCTTTTTCAGCTAAACTTATTTGCATAGTTTCCCCTTTTATTCCGTAATATTTTATAGCTGAAATAGGCGGGGGGGGGGTGGGGAGGAGATTACTCCAATACGTCACCCCTCATCCCTCTCAGCAGCCTGATGTAGAACAGGTACGTATTAACATTTGTGCCTTCCTGGAGCTTAAAGATTCACACCTCTCATTAAAGAAGAGGGATGAGGCTGATCGGTGTCAAGGGTCTGGATTTAGATTTTCTAAGTTTTGGGATGAGGTTCGGGCCTCAGCCTAATGGCGCAGCTGCTTCATTCCCAAGCACCAGCAGAAGTGCGCAAGCCTCTCTCCCACCCTCGGAAGGAAAGATAAAGCCAGACGTGAGTGAACGGCCTGGCTGAACTGAGAGGAGAAGTCTGGGGCCCTCTGCCCAGCTGCCCCCACACCTCACCTTCTATTGACCACATTGTACCATGGAAAAATGTCTTCTGCCTTGATTATCTTATTAAAATGTCAAAGGAGCCAGAATAGGTGAAGAAAGAAAAATACAGTGTAAATACAGTCTGCACACCTCTCAGAGAGAATAAAAAAATAACCAACCCACAGAAATGTTCCTTCGCTTGTCTGTATATTTACTTCCTGTGAAGCACTTAGCACACTGGCTTTGTAACTAGCAAAACGCTTATCAGGTGGGCTGGCGGAATTGTGATACTTTCTCAAAGTGTCTCTTGGAGTTATAGTGCATAACTTCAGGGCTTGACAAACTGCTTATGTGCGTCTTCAATTTTGTAACATCATTAAATTTCTGAAATGAGAATGGGTTTCACAACGTGGGTTAAATAATCCTAATAAAGTGCTGACCCAAACTCTGCATTCTTCCAAAAAGTCTTGTCAGGAAACACTCCCCAGTACTGTCTGTGTGTATGCATCGTATGAAGGTCAGCCGATCGGAATGGAATCGGAGTCAGTGACACTATGACAGTTAAAGAGAAAGCCCCATGCCTGTGGGGAGGGGTCACTGTTAAGTGTCCCCACAATGGGCTGGGTATTCTCAGGGCCTCTCGTCTGGGAGAACAGGAAGAGCCTTAGAGAGGCATCTGAGGAAGGTGGGCTTTCAGCAGGTTTTCCCAAGTAACTATGGAGCATTTTATTTTTTTATACCTAACTTCATCCTCAAAACAACCTCTTTAGGAAAGTCCCTCTCCTAAATGAGAAAAACTAATCAGCCCCAAAATGAGGTTAACTGGCTTGCCATGGACTGCAGAAAGGCAAGAAAGAGGGAGGGCCAGGATTAAAAGTCAAGGGTATCTCACCCCAAAACCTGTTGCTTTTCTTACCCTACTACCTTGCCTGCTGTAAACAATATTTGCCTTAAACTTCAGATGATAAAAAGGTACACGGTGTCTCTGTCTCACAAGGTTTACTACAGAGTGGAAGGATAAAATAATACTTGACTAATTCAATGCTGAATGTGTTCAATCTCAGAGGAGGAATGCAACAGATGTGTTAGAAAAGTTCAAA
Source organism: Eumetopias jubatus (assembly GCF_037043125.1). Taxonomy (NCBI): domain Eukaryota; kingdom Metazoa; phylum Chordata; class Mammalia; order Carnivora; family Otariidae; genus Eumetopias; species Eumetopias jubatus. The sequence continues at coordinate 57,258,538 of NW_028274810.1, forward strand.
GGAAGGAGAAATCATATTGGCTTGTGGGATGAGAAAAATGTCTGATTCCAGGAGGAGTTGGGCACTGAAGCTAAGCCTTCAAGGATGGGAGGATTTAAAGAGGCTGAGAAAAAGAGGAGGGTTTCTAGGCAAATGACAGAGTACGTGCATAGGTTTGGAGGCAGGAAGTACAGTTAGTGATCTGTGGGATCCCTGATGGTTTCTGAGTAGGGAAGTGATCATTGTTGAATCTGAGCAACATTAATATGACAAGAGCCTACAGAATGCACCAAAGGCGACTAAGGTGGGGAAATCAGTTGGTAGGTTGACGCATGAGTTAAGAGGGAAGGGAGGCCTAAACCATGCTGTCTGGAAAGAAAACAGAATTTTCACAGTGGATATCTGTCACCTTCATAAACAGGTACAAAAGATCTGTGTCCGGTTGTGCACTACAAAAGTGCATACACGAGCAAACAGGTCAAACTATCCCAACAAATATAAAATATCAGTAAGATGTATATAACCCAAGGCACTTCTTAGCTAATAATGGTAGTAAGTCCTTTTGGCAAATGAGGGAACTAAACGTTGTCAAGGGTTAAATGACTTGAACAACGTCTGCCCAGGATGTCATGCTGAGCTTCTGAAGCCAAAGACTAACAGCCTGCCTGATGTGTTACAGAGATTGTGTAGCCACTGCCAATCAAAGGTGGGGATGTTAAGGAAGGATTGGACCAACCACAACACTTCCTGTCTGTTCCATATATTGTGAAACCTGATTTTGTTCCACTTGTACTTGACCCTAGGCTCTATTGTTCTTAAATTATCTCACCCATGACATTTTCTCCCCCACTAGATTGAGTGCATTTTGAGGACTGTAAAGATAGACATCCCAGGGCATAGAAAAAGTGCTGGTGTGGGCCTAGGCATGATCGTCTAGGGTTTCCGCCTTGCCAATAACCCCCTGTATAGCTGAAGTCATTTAAACTCTTTGGACCTCAAAATTCCCATAACAGTTGTGATAGAAACGCAAACTGACCACCAATGCCAAGGCCATCGCCACCACAATAACAAGGACCAGTGTTTATTAAGCATGATTTATGGGCCAGATGCTGGCCTGAGCCCTCTAAACACATCATCTCATTTAATCCTCAGGACACTACCAGGGAGGGATTGAGGTACCAAGAGGTGAAGTAACGCCCCAAAGCCACAAAGTCAGAGGGTCATACCAGGTAACCTTTAATCCTCCAGATCTGACAGCCTTTTGTGTATTCCTAAACAGCTCTGCAGAGTTTTGTATGACGATCAATACAACACAAGAGCTGATGATCAATGAATATGCTCTGAATTAACAAGAATCAGTAATCACCCTCTCCGTTTGCCCTCCGCCCCGCAACTTTTGCCATACAAAGTGAAACTCAGAAACCTATAAATATGCATGAGCGGTGAGGACTGGTGCCTCACCTTTCTTAAGCAGGACTGCAGTGAGTCACACCTGAAGGTTTTGTGGATTTTGTTCCACGGAGGAGTTTTTCTCAAAGGATGAACTTTGGGGAATGGTCTCGTTGGATGTGATATCTGAGCCATTTGTCCCCCCAACTCCCTTCTTTCCTGTCATGAGTAGAAGGCAGTCTTTGTGTCATTTCTTAATAAATGGTTTGCTATTAAGGCATCATTATAGTAATGTGGGCTATTGGAAGAAAGGGGTTACTTTAGTAGCCAACCCTCTTAATGACCTGCTCTTCTGTACACATTAGTAGTTGGATAAGGTTGTGGTTATTGAACTTCTGCCATCCACCAGAGACAATCTGCTCGGGCTTGTGTTGTTGGAAAGAGAGGGTGATGGAAAAAAAAAATTCCTTCCAAAATTTCAAGTGACTCTGCCTGGGAGATGACAGTGCACTGAGTTTACAACTTGTTCAACAGGAATCAGCGGGGAGCATTAACTGAATGACTAGTGTGGCCAGCCTACTGCTAATTGGCACATATTCTCTGAGAGGCTACATCCAGTGGAATTCAGCAAATATTCACGGGGCCCTTTTCATGTGCCAGGTGCTGCTCCAGATGCTTGAGATCCATCAGTGGACAAGATATATAAGGCCCCCTGCCCTCGTGGGGCTTCCATTTTAGAGATTAACAATCATAGCCATCCCTTCCTCGAATTTCCACGGCAACTAAGGAATATGGCCACATGGCCAATAGGTAACCCTCAAAAAAGACGCCTGGGACTTACTATACTACTTCACTTTCAATTTATAAAATAACTATGAAAAAATAACAGAAGTATACTTCTCTCCAGATTATGTAATCTAATGCACTCACTGAGACTTTGGGAACTTGTACTTTCAGGCTTGGGGAGAAAAAAAAAATCCAACAACAAGCACACAGTTCTAGGGGCCCAGCACAATTTAGTGTTGCTTTGCATTCTGGTGGCAAAGATCTCATAAGAAAGTCCATGTCACTGGCACAAAAGGAGTGAACATGGGAAAATACTTGGTCTTCTTTCTATCAAAGGCACAGTTGTAAAACGCACAATGCTACGAAAACTCAAGCAAATCTGGAATCATCGTTAAAGGGAATTAACTTGGAAAGTAATTTATGGCAAGAAAATTCAACTCCTTTGTTATCTTCCTTTTACTGTAATATGCTTCCTGAACACTGCCTATGACAGAGGGCTTTTAGGAAGAAAAAAAATAAGTATAGTAAAATTAACTCATTTTATCAATTTGTGCTGTTGGCCAGAGTTTCCTGACTGTGGCTACGAGGGGCTGTAAAACTGATGAATTTGCATGGAAAAAGAAACCAGTGTAAGTAATTTGTGTAAGAGGTAACACGGACATACACTGCTATAATTCAGACACCCTGCAGATAGCAGCCTGCTGCAGTGTGAGCAGTTATGGGTTAGAAAAATGACCACACTGCAGTCAGTCTGACTTGAATGGAAATCAATCATAAAGGTACTTTCTCTGCAGCTTCTACACCACAGTCTTCAGCAACTCCTTTGCCAAGCAGATTTCTGGTCTGTAAACCGCGTGCTGATCTCCTTTCTATACCCTTCTTTTCTAAAAGGTCTGACCCAGTGCAGGCTAGGGGTATGGTTTTTCCAAAATGGAACATAAAAGAAAGGCGCTGGACCAAGACGAGGATTTCCCTCTATGTGGAAATGAACTTCCCTGCTATTATGAGATTTAAGCAATGCTTTTTATGAAACGTAGTATTAGGTGCCAAAAGCCACACAATGTTTTAACCCCATCAATGGCATCTGCTAATGCAGACAAAGCACTGTTTTCACACATCCACATTTGTGGATACAAGTTAAGAAATATGTGGGTTTGTGTTGCCAGAAAGGGTAGGAGGAGGTGAACACAGAAATTGTTATTTCTGAAAAAAATGTTTTCTTTTTATTAAAATAAGAACAGTTCACTGATACCCTCTTCCTCCCCACTCTGACTCTTGAAGATGGTTTACCTTTGATAATAATTGTGAATTCAGTTTGTGAAGAAAGTGTACTCGGGCATTTTATTGACACAAAGAGAGCTCAGTCTTGGATCTCAAGAAACTTAGATTTCTACTCTATAAAGGAAGGAACAATTTCTACTTCTCTCTGTATTCTCCGCATACAGTATGAGATGTTTCGTATATTACACATGCAACAAATGTTTACTGAATTGAACTAAAATTACATGAGCTTGTTAATGAAAAACAGCTATGAACTGAAATTTATTGATCATTTATTACGTGTCAGGCTGATGTTCTATGTGTTTTACCCAAATTATCTCATTTCATCCTTGCAGTATCCCCACAGAACCTGTATTTGTTTATTCTCCTTTACAAATGGGAAACTGAGCTGTAAGGTTAAGTAACATGTTCAAGATCACACAGGTAAGTGACAGAGCAAGGATTTGAACCTGAGTATCTCCAGATACCAGCCCGAAGAAACAGAGGTGAAACTCACATTTCCTTTCTTTCATCATCAATTTCTACAGGGACGGAGTCAACAAGATTTATAGAGAAAACTAACTGTCACCTATCCATGACGTGGGAAAACTTCTATCTGTCATCTTCCTTCTTCCTTCTTTGTGTTTTCAGGTCTTTAGAGTAGGAGTGTCAGCCTGTACTTCCCTGGACGGAGGGCCTGATATGTGGTCGAGCAGAGCCATTCGCGGCGGGGTTGGCAATGCTGACTGATCTCCTGCATTAGTGGCTTCTGCCTTGGGGACTGAAATTGATTTTCTGCATTTTAGAGTATCATCTCATCTTAGCTTTCGGTTGAGGTCAAATGTGGTACCCGTTTAGTACCTGATACAGCCTCAGCCATGGGATTAAGTCTTCCCTGACAGGGGATGGATTTGATGGCCTGAGACGTCTTTTTACCACAGTGATCTATAAACCAGGAAGGGCGTCTAAGCATAAGCCCCTTCACCAAGAGTGTACTGGGACTATCTGACCATTGGCTCTTAGGAGACCAAACGGTATCAGCAGAGTCTCATCCCAACAACCTACAAATCCAGCTGTCTGGATTTGTCCTAATAAGTCTCAGTATTTTCACTAAGAACTGTTTATTTTTTTTTTCCTTCTCCATTCACTGAAAGATCCTGGGTGTTAATATATACTCATATCAATCACATACTGCATTGACTCAGTTCCTGTATTGTGCTTAACGTGTGGCTTTGCTGAGTGTGGACTATACTGATCTCATCCTGGATGTGCCTACTGTGTCACCAACAGCAGTCTTCCGAATCAGCAAGAGTTAGCTAGGATGATATATACCAGCCAAAATCTCAATAATATTTGTGGTCTTATTGTGGGAGTAATATTGAATTTCTGTCAGGCTTCTGGAAATCCCAAAAATACCTGTTAGTTTTCTAATATTATCCACTGGATAGGAATATCTGCTCTTAAAAAATTGAGGTTTATGAGTGCATAAATAAAAGTTTGCTAAAAATCACATTGCTGGTAATGACGTCTAGCATGCCCCTGCTACTCACAGGGAATTTTTATGCCCGTAATATAAAAAAAAGCAAAATTTAAATACTATAAAACTAAGAACTACTTTAAAGAACTCTGATAAAAATAATCAAGGTATGGCTAGCCACTTAAAAAGTTGTTAATGTGTCAGTGTTAGATTGAGAATTTTTAAAACATCTTGCTATCCATTAGATACCCTGGAAGAGAAATTTCCAGAATAACTCAGACATATAGGCTTTGGCTGAAAAGTTGAGGAGTAAGAATTTTCTGGTTTCTTAAAGCAGATGAATTAGGTCTAGTATTGGCATGCTCTTATTCCATCAGAATTATTAACTTTGAAGGGGTCATGAGACTGGTCCTTCTAATAAACTGACTTTTAGAATGTGAATCTCAAATCAGTCCTTCTTAATTTATACATGCACACAGAGTACATACAGACACATACACACATATTCTTAATAAATTTGCTGATAGTGTGGCCACCTCAAGGATCAGCTCTGAACGCAGAGTAAAAGACCAGGGACAGAGGCTTTGTTCAATGATGAGCATGGTGATTACCATTGTTGAGCATTTACTATATGCTAGACACGCGCCATTCTCTCACTTAATCCTCAAAACACTCCTGACAGCTATTACTATTTCCAGCATTCTGATGCAGGCCCAGCACACAGTTGGTTATTTAATAAATATTTGTTGATTGAATAAATGATTTTTACCTACGAGAAGAACATAGCTGGGAGGGGTTCAGTATTACCCAAAATCATATAGTTTGAAAGTGGCAGAGCCAGATCCCCAATTCTATATCCTGAACTATGATACCATCTTAAATATGGATTTTATAGAATGTATTACTCTTAGGAAACATAATCCACGAATTAGCTAGAAAAGATTAGAAATAGATGAATATATGAATAGAGATCATGATAACAAATTAGTATGGACATCAAGGTGTTATGTGTTTTGCTTGTCTTTGAGTCCAATCTTTAAAATAAGAATGCTTATGGCCCGGTCAATTTAGCAAGAGCTTCAGCTGAGAACAGAAAACAAAAGTCCTCCTCTCCCCCCACCCCCCACCCCAGAAACTGCCATGAGAACTCTCTCTACCGACTCTTACCGGGAAGGTTGTACAAAATGAGTGTAATAGAAAAAACGGGACTTTCAAGCATCAAGTTGATCAATGGATCTGCTGATGTCATAAGCATCTTTTCACCAGAGTTTTAATTTCAGTCACCATGCTGGTCCTAAAGCCACTGCCAGGGCCCACGCCGAACACAGGGCACACTGTACATTGCAATTTGTAAGTAAGGACGGGGACACCTCTCACTTTATGTGGTTCCTTCTCTATGGGGTGAGAAGAACGGAATAGGGAAAATCACGCGTGGCCGCCCATACTGTGAGCTGGGATTCAGAAGAAAGAGTAGGTTGGTGAAAATTTCTATTACCGCCAGGCCATTCCATTTGCCACCGGCTTTCCCATCCAAATCATCACCCCAAATATGTCAAGAAAAAAAAACTGTGCGACAAAACATCCTTCTGAACTAATTCAATTTCAGGGTTTATTTTGAAAATTTATTGAATTATAGCAGAGGAGACCCACTCAATTAAGCCAGCCAGACTGATATTTTTCTTCCTAAGAGTATGGCAATATTTATTATTTTATCTCTCTATGAAGGGCTGATTAAAACTAGGAAACATTTGCAATGTCATGATATATTCAGAATAAGGTGGTGTAGGCAGGCAAAATGGAAAAAAATTATAGGGCCAATCAGTATTTTCTAGTCCATAACTTAACAGATTTTCTTTAAAAACTGTATTTTAAAGATAGGCATTATGATTTTTTTGAAGGGCCTCCCACTCTTGTCTGCGGCACACCATAACCTCAATCTGGAAGAGGTGCCATTGACTTCTACAGACAGAAAATGTGTTAGGTTCATTTTAAAATTACTAGTAGAGCCTGCTATTGACCATCTAATTATGCCGAGTTCCATTTATAAACATAGCTAACCACTAAGTTTATGGAGACTTTTTGTGCTGCTTTAATAGGATATTGATCGAGAGCATAGTTTGAGTGGACTGCCATTGAATTGTGTAATGGCAAACAAAAGGCAAGGTCACAGCCACTGTTCATGCGAGGGCTGCAGTCTATTTTTTATTATAATCTTTTTGTTTCTTCCTTTAATGCTCAAGCCCAAATGGCTTCTTTCGAAACAAGGGCCTGCTTAAGAATATTAATTTTACAATTAATTTCCATGCAATGACCACAACTCTCATGTTACTTCGCAGAGGAGCAGGAACAGGCCACTTGCTCAGAAAGGAAAGTTTCAGATCTCCTCTCTTTTAACCAAGATCTAAAAATCCTGCAACTATTTTCAGTGGCACCCCAACGCACTGGACGTCAGGCAGCCCTCATCCTATACCAACTTCCTCGTGAGTCTGTCTTTGTGAGAACATTTTGTAATTTCCAAGTTTGGGCTTACTCCTATCAAAGAGCTTCATTTTCTTGTTGTACCTTGGAGCCGAGTTAAGTCTGTTGTCCTTGCTCCAACGTGTCAGGTTAGAATACCGCCAGTTGTTCCTACAATATTGCTGGCCAGAGAACCCAAGCGCATGGATATGGGCACTCAAAGTTCCACAAAGGGCCTCGAGGCTTCAAAAAGAAGTTGAGAAATGAACTGCAGTTTGGATCCTAATGATGATTCCGGTGTGAAAATACAGAAAGAGTGCACATGTCTAAGGCAGAAAACAGCCACTAGGGTGCCACCTCATGCCAGGCTGAGGCAGACGCCTGGCTCCACTCACTCCCCCCCGCCCCCCATGACAAACAATTCGGGAATCCTGTAGCCACCCAGCAACCCGGCTTTGTGGCAGAGCCAGGACAGTTCAGCTGCTGGATTTACTAGATTCTGCAGCAGGGCAACGGGAACCAAAAATTCAGTCTGGGTAACTGAGAGTGGTTTTTACACCCAAAGACGCTAAGGCTGGCAACAGTATACTGGGAACCCTGGCTTTTCAAAATTCCAGGGCCATGAAGTCATCCCTAGCCACGAAGTTTACTTAACCCTTGCAGCCCGCTCGGGTGTACAAACCACTGCTCGAAAATTAGAACCCGCCAGGCCAGAGTCACAATGGCCCATGTGTGTATTTGCGGTTTTCCTCTTTCCCAGTGAAGTATTTAAGGTTTCAGAGTCACCCCACCAACTTCAAGTAAAACAGTCAGCACTTTAGAAGGAAATGGGCAGAAGTAGTGGATTTTTCGGGAGGATTTTTCTGGGTTCATCCCAGGAAGGATATTTGGCAGCCTCAAAGCACACACTTTGAGGAAAACACCAGTGCAAAATAAGCAGGAGTGACGACCATCGAAGCGGGGTCATTTAGCAGCCGGTCGAGTGGGCTCTCTTTGTGGCGGCTTCATAGGAAAGAGACCCATCTGAAAATGCTTCTTGGAGGCTTTGTTTGAAAATGCAGCATCATGTAAGAACCCTTCCAACAGATGGTTCCTGTCTTTTTTCCTCATAGTATCATGCTAACACAACTTTAGTGATTCTGAACCGCATTGTTAGCACTTGGAAACCCCCTCCCCCGGAGCACAGAAGACCTCTCTTTCCCTCTGGCACCGTGTCTAGTGGTCTGTATTCCCCCTTCCCGACCCTCTCCTGGAACAAAGTAATAAATAACGACAAGGACTTTCAGATGGCCCTGTCACAGGGTGGGAAAGGTAGGAGGCGCGCCCCCAGACATCTACTCTTAGGCTGCAGGGCTTTGTGGCGAAGAGAGACAGACCTCTCCTTTCTTGCCTTTCGTAGACTCTAGATAATGCAAAAAAATGAAAAGGTAAGGTAGGCAGGAGGCAAGGGTGAGAGGGAAATTAGTGAGACTGCAGCAGGAGCCCCTGATTCTAACAGCTCCATGCATCTGATCAGTATAATTTAATGAGGAGCAACCTTGCCGCCTGACCCTCACCTCTGAACGTGTGAAGCTAAGCCAGCAGCTTTCTCTGGAGTTTCTCTGCCATTGCCACCCTGTAGTAACACGATTATAAACAACAAACTTAGCACATAGTGATTTCAGTGAATCCTCATGAGGAAGTGCTGAAATCGCACCTCCCTCCTCTATTAAATTTAAAAGGAGGAAAGCGAAAAACAGAAACTAACTGGAAACCCGAGGAAAGTAAATATTTATATTAGCAAATTTTCAAATTGCATGCTAAAGATTCAGGAAGAGGGAAAATGTTCAAACTACGGTCTCCATTAGTTTGATATTTCCAGGCCATACATGTGGTCATAAGTGTGACTGGGGGAACTGGGTGGGGCTGAGATAAATAAGAGGGGGTTAAGAAGAAATGTGCAACAGAGTGGAAGAAATTGAAAGACACCGAGGCCATTAAAAACATCCAGATAAAGGCTGAACTCTTCATAGAATGAGTAATAATTCGGGGGAGTGGGCAGATGACTGGCTGCAGTGCAGGTGATTTTTCAGGAAGTGAGACTGTTCTATAAGGCACTGCAATAATGGATACATTTGTCAATACACAGAACCTACAAGGCAAAGGATGAACCCTAATGTAAACTTCTTGTAACAAATGTACCACATTAACAAAAGAGGTTAATAAATAGAGGAAACTGTACTGGGGGGGGGAGTGTAACAGTAAAATCCTGTACTTTTTGTTAGCCTAAAACTGAGAACCTAAAATTGCTCTAAAAAAAAATAAAGCCTATTCATTAAAAAAATCATAACTGAAGACAAACCCAGGGGGAAAACATTTAATTAAGTATTTTAGTTGTTTTGGTTAATATGAAAATAGCTTTAACCTTTTTTTAATGCACAGATTAATAATATAAAAGTTTATCAACTCTAACAAGAAATGATTTTTAATTAAAGCACATAATCTTTGGATTCTGTTTAGCTCTGTAATGCAGTTATAGGAGAGGTCATGACAAAAATGTCTGCAGTCAGCTAGCCAAACACAACAAAGTAAAAAGAGCAAGTTTCTTTTAACCTCTTTGAGCATCACAGTCTCCTTCATCTGTAAAAAGGGACAATAACAGCACCCGTAGAAGGACTGAATGAGGTTATGTTTACAAAGTGACTAGCACAGTGCCTGATACATAGTATATGCTTAATAAATGCTAGCTACTGTAATTTTTCATATTAGTATTGTGCTAACAGGGCTAACATTATGCATTTAATCAACTTATGTGCCAGTTAGCTTATTTCTACTTCAAGGTTGTAGAATGCACCCCCCCAGCCCCACTCATTTGTAAAAAGTATCCACTGCACCTCTAACATGGACATTGAGCTCTTCCAACTCGGGGAAGGGGGCAGGGCTGCAAGAAATAGTTAAGGATTTTGACTCCTCCTGCAGCTTGAGTGTTCAGTCTTTCGGAAAGGTGTGTGGGTGAGGAGACCTGAGCTGGGGGCTGGATCCTTACCCCAGCAGCCGAGGTTTTCTTGTGACATGTACCCTGACAAACCTGGATTAAAGATCTGCAAGAGGGAGGGGGGCTCTGGCCAGCAGTTTGGCTTGAAGCCATGATTTAGCTGACACAGCCCAGTCCCACTCTTGCCAAACAGTTTTAGTCAGCACGAGGCCATGTGTCAGTGGGTCCTACAGCGATTACACAGCAGTGTGCAGAATCAAAAAGCATTCAAGGGCCGAAGGACGCTCACGATGCCAGACATCAGCAACATAACCCCCGAAATGGGGACAGGAAACAAAACCAGGTCCCTCTGCAAATTCAATCTGTGGTCTGCCCATACCCTCTGGCAGTCTTGAAGGCAGGTTTAGAATTCGCTTGGCAACCATGCTATGTAGACTGAATGGAGGTCTAATCTAGCTTGGAACTGATAGGCCTTGGGATATAAGATCTTAAAGAGACATATGGAAAGTGGAAGAGGGACATGATTCTGGGGATGGTCCTGAGCAGCATGGGCCTTCTCTACAACACCCAGGCCTTGGGACACACTGATGGTAATAAAGACAAAATATAAGCATTACAGCAGCCAGGGTAGAATAAAACAGTCTGGTGCTCCAATGTTAGAGCTAAAAGGATCTTCTTCTCACTCTTGAAGGCTATGTTTAGTAAGGGCTCAATGGCGTATTTCCCTGTAATGCCATTATGACATATATATGTACATATATATATATATATCATCTATATCATTTTACTATTAAAATGACAAGAAAAATGTGGGATAGCGATCCTTTTTAAAAGTTTTACAAAGTGAAAAAAATTTTTTTAAATCTATAAATGCATTATTTGATCATGGTAAATGACTGGCTAGTTAGCTGTGCGAGGGCAGGCAGCATATATCCTGGGGATAGAACAAGGCCGTCTCGTCTCTTCTTCACTGATTGGTACTTTAAGCACATTTGATAACATGGCAGGAACTTCTCCATTCCAACTCACACCCTCCTGCTCCTAATGCCTCATCCCTTATGGTTCCGCCTCCCTAACACTAGAACACCCCAGCATCAACCAAGGATCCCGGCTCCCAGAATTCCCACACTCATAGTTACTTCCCCCTACTTTCCCTGTCTTGTCCCACATTGTACATTTCTTCAAGTCCCCTTGGGCCCGTGTAAGAGGACATTTTCTAGCATTACACAGACTTAGCTTCAACTATTTACCCACTGTTTGACTTTGGGTAAATGACATAAATAGACCCACAATTTAACTCATTTGTAAAAAATGAGAGTAATTACTTATCTGACAAGTTTATTGCAAAGATAATTTATGCAACATACATGAAAACATAGCATAGTGTCTGGCAGATAGTGAATGCTCAACAGTCATTAGATTTTTTTGTCTAGCCCTCAGACTCCAGATCCTCTGCTTCCATCTTATATCCCACTTTCTGGATTCTTAATAGTCTTCCAGCTTTAAGAAATAAGAATAGACAGAATCTGAGCCTGTGAGATTGGGATGGCTTGGCTTGCTTGACCCGACATCTTGTCAGAGATGGACTGGTGTACTCAGTCAATCTTGCAATACTGTAATGCAGTGAATGGGGGGTATGAAATTGAAATGAAAATATTAATTTTTACTCCACCTCATTCCAGAAAGGATTTGATGCAGCTTGATACCAATGTTAACAATGTAAAGCAGTCTTTTGAAGTAGGAGGAGAATAAAAAGTAAAATTTTAATATTTTCTACTTATATTTTCCTCTTCTTGTTGGCACCCACAACACTATACTCATTGCAGGTATGCATTTAAATAAAAAAAAAAAGATGTTTTTGAGGGAAGGCAAGAGTAAGAGTGTGTGTGTGTGTGTGTGACAGAGAGAAAGAGACAGAGAGACTGAGGGAGAGAGGAGGGGAGAATCCTATACCTTCTCCTTGGACTGTCTGTATTATGTCATAGCAAAAATACAATCAATGACTCCTCTGATCAATGCAACAGGGTGGTGACAGGTACTCTTAATTCATTGTTGTTGGTGATTATTGACAAGCAGATAATGATCACGCCGTACTGTGTCACTCAGCCTGAGGGCATTAGCATTCTTTAAAGGTCACAAACAAATTCTTTTAAAATGCAGAATTTCTTAGAAACCAGGGAAGCCTCAGAAATTTTTTCAACCAGGTTCACACTATAAAGTAGGGAATATGTGAGACAGTCAGGATTTCAGTTCTTTCCCTGTGTCTCACATTAAAATGATATTTAATTTTTCCTGATTTAAATTCTTGGCTGTCAAATAAACTGCGTGGCGAAATTCTTCCAATGGGTAAATGGAAAAGGGATTCTGAAAGCTATTTATGTCTCTTGGAGGCCGAGGCAGACAGCACAAACCCAAGACAAATCTGTACCAAATCAAAGCAAAATTATACTTACTCTGTGACACTCTTACGAGCTCAGTCACACTAAAAACACCTGATGTGACAAAACTGTCTTGGAAGCCCAAATGTCCTGGGGAAACAAAAACAAAAGAAACAGCGTCATAAACAGAAGACATCTGACAACAGAATTCTAAATATTAGTTTCATTGTGATTAAAAAGGGCAATGTCTAATTTCCTACTCTGCTCTATTAGAGCTGACGTGGGCGGGGACAGTCATTTCGTTACATAGCTGGTTTTCTGGTTTGAATCTGGGGGCTATGGAAAGCTCTGACACAACTGGGTGATTTCTGAAATGGTTTAAAAAAAAAAAAACTCAACAGGAAATCTGAAACAAAAGAAGATTTAAAATAAATGGTTACCTTGGCTGACCTCCGAGACCTTAACAGCTGGGCTGAAAACAGCCTACCTAGGAATCAGCCAGGGTACCTAAATTCCAGAACAGTTTTTCAACATTTTTCTCTAAAGAAACATCTGATCAGGATTAGCTCTCCATCCATTCAGATCAAACAAGATTTAAAGATGTTCTCTTCATTTTTAGAGGCACCACAGGGTGAAATCTTGAAAAAGCCAAACCAGTAAAGGCAAGCCTCAACCCTGAAACATGAAAACAAATTCTTTTGAGCACAAATAAAAATTTAGATTTGTTTTGAGAACAAGAGGGTTTTTTTGTGAGTGGGTGGGTTGAGTCTTTTTTTTTTCTTTTTTGAGAAAAGACAATGAACCAATCGTTCGACATGACAGTCTTTGATTTTGCATCTGCTTTGTTTTTGCTGGATATAATTAATTCCTTTAAGATATCTGCTATTACAATCTCTTATCATTTGCTTGTTTATTTTTATAGTACATTCAGGAACATAAAACTTATAAATAGCAAGGAATACATAATTTAGGATATGTTGTTTCCTTCTCTGCTTCTCAAGTTTTCTGATTCTGAGTCTCAGATAGATAAAATCTAGTTGAGATGTGTCTTTAGGGTTAGCATAATCACCTCCTTTAAAATCAGGGCCAAAGGAGAAGCTCGCCGAAGGGATTTTTAAAATAATTGTCCTTTGAAATAAGAAACATACTTTTAAGAAATGCAACATAAGAAAACAGGTCAATATGAATATATAACAAACAGCCCGCAAGTAAGATTTATGTTATTGACAAAAAATAGATTTTGCCCACTACCAAGAAGAGGCAAATTTACCTATGGTATAGTTTACACACCAATAGATTCATTAAATGTCACGCACATAAACACATGCATCAAATCACTATGTTTTGGAGAATTATAAAGGTACCGACAAATTATTCTTTTTCTGGTTGCATTAGAATTAAGAAAGATTTTTTTGTTGAATTTAAAATATTTTTTCAGTTAATTTTTATATCAAACACAATATGCTATTTTAGATAAAACAGCTCTAATTTTTAGAACATGCAGTAACTATAAATTGCTTTCTAAAAAAGATTTTATTTCTTTGTCAGAGAGAGTGCACAAGCCGGGGGGGGGGGGGGGGCAGCAGGCGGAGGGAGAAGCAGGCACCCCACTGAGCAAGGAGCTGTATGCAGAACTCGATCCCAGGACCCTGGGATCATGCCCTGAGCCGAAGGCAGACGCTTAACCGCCTGAGACACCCAGGTGCCCCTATAAATTGCTTTTTAAAAGTAAAATGGCAAACTTTCATTTGAAGACATGCTTAAGAAATTTCACCTCTCGAAACAACCCCCACCCAGGTCTTCAGCTGACTTTAATTTGGTAAGCGCCTGAGGTGTTGTCTCTTAGATAAAAAGAGCTGAGAAATAAAAATAAGCAAATAAATAAAAATTCTCTAAAGTGGTCTTGGCAAAATGGACTATAACATCTCTTCCTATTGTGATGTTGACATCACATTAATCCCACAGACTATAACAAGTGAAATCCAACCACAATGTACATGAAGTTTGACTTAAACACATCTAGCGAGAGCAAGGAAACGCAGGGTTGAATGGGAAACTCAGGGTTGATGTCCAGCTCTTGTTCATTGCTGTCTGTGGCTCTTGCTTGCGGGCTGATACTTGCTTCAGTTCCAACCTTTGAAATTCCTTACTTTAAGGACAACTTCACAAGAATGTCTGTACAGAGTGAATGTGAACACATGCACTTCACTCGTGCCACGGAAAAAGCAAGCACTGTATCTTGAAAATTAAGTTTAGTGTGGCGCAAGGACTCGGGAGGGGGAAACACCTGCAAGCATTCATTCCAATATCACCTCTGGATTGCCTCTTCTCTTCTCTCCACCTCTTAGATGTAGTTTCTCCCGGGTTTGTGCTCAATAGCACAAATTACCTAGTTACTTCCTCTGCTTCCACGATATCAGTTACCAGTCTTGACTCTGATATTTGTGAAAACTAGAATAACGTTTGTTTCATTCACCACTGTATTTAACGCCTGGGACAAAGCAGTTAGTTAGAGAATACTTGTTGAATGAGTGAATGGATGACTCTATAGGCCAATGACTCCCAGATCTCTGTCTTTTGCCAAGAGCTCTCTCAAAATGTTTATTGGATATTTTCTACCCAGATAGCCATGGGTATCCTCAGAACCAACGTGTCCAGTGCCAACGTGTTCAATGTTCTTTTCCTCCCCAAGCCTGTTCTGATGCTTTGGAATTCCCTACTTCAGTGAACCATCCACCACTATCTTGTTTTCTATGTTTTGGTGCCATCCCTAACTCCTGCTTCTTACAAAAACCCACATCCAACTAATCCTCACTGATTCCATTTTTTACTATTTCTTTTTATTATATCTCTCTCTATATATATACTATTTCTTGACTTCAAGTACATCTCCATTCCCCCTCCCCTGCCTTCCCTCCCCAAGTCTGCGGCTCAGGCTCTTCCCAATTCTTACCAGTCTGATGGGGCAGCCTCCTAACTATGTTCTCTATTGTCAGTCCTGGCTTCTCCATAGTCTACTGTCTACTCTACAGCCAGAGCTGTCTCACTAACAAGCAAATCTGAAGGCTCATTCATTTATTCAACAAATATTTATTGAGCACCTACCATGAGCCAGGCATTGTGCTAGGGGTTCAAGATACAGCTCCCACATTCAGGGAATTTACAGTCTAGGATTAGAGATAGCTGAACACATAAATTATTTTAAAAATTATAAACGGTATAAATGAAATGAGGAAAATAACTAGGAAACACTTTAGAAAGGGTGGTTAGTGAAGGTCTCTCTTAAGAGCTGACATCTGAGAGATACAAAGGAGAGAGCCAGGAGAACAAGGGGAAAGAGCTCTTTAAGCAGTGGGATTAGCATGTGCAAAGGCCCTGGGGTAGGAAAGAATGAGATGCTGGAGAATCTGAAATAAATCCAATGTGTTCAGAGCTCACTGCCCTGTCAGAAATCTTGCAAGAGGCCCACAGAGAGCACAGGGAGTAGCAAAAATTCCATCACATGGCATACAACCTTGACAACCTCTATTTTCCTCTCTATGCTCATTTTTTTTTAAAGATTTTATTTATTTATTTGTCAGAGATAGAGAGAGAGCACAAAGAGGGGGGAGCAGCAGGCAGAGGGGGAAGCAGGCAGAGAGAGAAGCAGGCTCCCTGATGAGCAAGGAGCCCAAGGCAAGCCCTGATCCCAGGACCCTGAGATCATGACCTGAGCTGAAGGCAGACACCCAACCGACTGAGCCAACCAGGTATTCCCACTCATTTGTTTTAAAAAAAAATCTCTTCTCTCTCTCTTCTGGCCCTACCCCGTGGGCCTAAGGGAATACTTGCTTCACCATGGTCTGGTTCATTCCTCTCCCCACACTGTTCCCTCTTCCTGGAAGGTCTCTGTCCTTCTGGCTCTTTGCTTGGCCAACCTCCTACTTGTCCTTTAGGACTCAGCTTTGTTGTCATTCTAACAAAAGCCTTTCCTGGTTACCTGCACCACTGGCAAAGACTCCTTTTTTTTCTCAGTACTGACCAGGTGTACGGAGTATATCTCTAATCTAGGACCCAGCACACTGAACTGTAATTTTGTCTTTTTCTCACATTAGACTGTGAGCCCTTTGAGAAAGAACATCTTCTGTGCCTCCAGGTCCTAACACAGTGCCTGGTAGAGAATAAGCACTCCAGGGGTGTCTCAGAGGGAACACAACCCAATTTGGGCTTAAGGATGTTTATTTTCCTTTTTATAGAAATGTTGACAGAACTTTATCTTTGTCTCTTTCTCTCTCATCTCTAGCAATATAGTTTGAACTAAAATGGAACCAATGTACATCTGAAAACTATTAAACTGAACAATCCAAATAGTCCCTCCAGACTAAACAGGACAAGGGCTGAAGAGTCAATCCATTTAGGATGGAGCTTCCAATCAAGAAGGTGACATCAGGTTCTCTGATGAGAAATGCCTGAGGGGTTGTCCTATTGTTGTGATTGTGATTCCTATGTTGGGGGACTGAGTTAAAACAGAATTAAAAGGGCAGCACGATTTAGTGGACATAAGGGGCCAAAAAAAAAGAGTCTAGTCCCAAGCTTAAACTAGGATCTTGTGTGATCCTGAGAAAGTCGCTGCAAAAAATCATGATTGGATCCTCCTTGTCCTCTGCGCAACCTGCTCCCTCAGGCTGATTTTAGTAGAATGCGTGTAATTTAGAGGGTGGACTATATGTGACTGTACAATAATCAGAAAAATTAAAATAAAAAGTAGAATGATTTCACAAGTCCTGATGTGACCACCTCATCTGTGATGTGTCCCTGGGGAAAGGTACAGGTAAACACTCCATGTAACTTTAAGGGATTATGAAGCTGGTTTTGTTCCTTCACCAATTATTTGGAAACCCACTGGTGAACTCTAGAGGAAGAAAGCAATGAGAAATGAAACTTAAGAAATGATGGAAAAAGTGACACGTCTAATGTAATTACTAAGCAAAGTTGAGCAGATTAATATTTCATTCTCGCTAACACAGACCAAATCATAAAAATGACTTTCAGGGAAATAACACTAATCTGGGTGTTCTACTTTATTGCAAGATGAGAGAAAAATGGAAAAGAAAATAAAAAGGTCAATTTTAGTAATTCTGAACTTCGATGTTCACATTAAAAGATCCTCAGTTGGAAAGCTGATTAAATGTCCCTGAAAGGTCCCAAGATTTACATTTTTAATAGTCTCTCAGAAATGAGTGCATTCTGAACTACTGTTCAGGAGCAACTGTATCATAGCTCGAAAGGAGGAGCAGATCCTTTCTCATTTTATATAAAATGGCTAAAAAAGTTCATTCATTGAAATCATGTTCAGTGAATTCCCAATTAGGGTACAGATTTCAATACCTTGGAGTCCGTTGTACTCAGTGGGGAGATGAGGCTTTCTAAGAAAGGCAGAAATATAAAAAGCCAAATTCTTTCATGCATGGTTAGGAAAAGCAGTTCTCTTTACCTCAATGATATCAGCAGTTATTATGGAAAATGCCATTATATGGGAACCAAATCTCATCTCACGAAGGGACTGAACATCTATCTACCTTAACAAGCAGGGAAGGAAAAAAAGTTCGATTTGCAGAGAGACAGGTAAACATGCAGAACTGTTCAGAGGTGGAGGGGGAGTAACAGCTTGGGACAAACCATCCAGAGGGTTGGCCTTGAGAGGAATTTTGAGTGTCCATGAGGCAGAGAACGTATTCGAGGAGGTACACTGACACACTAGATGGTATTTCTGTTTGTCCTGTTGGGATAGCAAAGGGCTCTCAGCTCTAAATGATCAAATCTCATCTGGCTCATCAGGATGCAGACAAACTGCAACACACAGGTCATTTCATCAAAAAGAATGCATCTCTGTTCTATTCTCCCCTTGGTAAATAAGGTTCCATCACCAGGAAAAGACAAGCCAATGACCAGGCTTTCCCATGCCTGTGTGTCTGGGCTACTCAAAAGGAGAAGGGGACCCTTGTTCTCATGCACTTATATTCCATAAGTATTGGAGCCTGCTTGGGATGTGCAGGCTCTGTGCTAAGTCCTGAGGACACTGCTCTCACAGAATTTACATGCTCATCCTTCTAAAGAAAAGTCTACCCTAACCACACTGCTCCGCCCTGGAATTTTAATTTCTCCTTGCGCAAACTCCCCCATTGGTGTATGCGCCACCTGAGGAAAGGGAATGTGGCTCCTTCATTTTTCCCTTTCCCCACGGTCAATACTGTGTGCTCAGTCAATACTGTTGAGTAGAACTTCTGCTCTACTTGTCTACGTCTTTCTACCTTACGTGGGAGTTCTTTGTTTATCTATCTGAGCTCTGCCCCCGACAACAAACCCAGCACCGGCATGGTTGGATCTCATCATTTTACACTGTCCACAGAGCCCAGCACAATCACTTGGTCTAGGTGTGTAATAAATATTTATTAGTGATCCATTTGAGTGACTTGAGATACCCAGATTTAGTAGCCCTCTAAAGCACAAGGGAAATTATTATTAGCTTACCTCCAGGGATGCCTTACTTCTGTCCTCTTAATTTGGGGTATCTTAGAAAACAGGTTTTTAAAAGATGGGGTGGTCCATTAAGCCCATATTCTAAAATTTTGGTCCCATTTTTGATGACTATACATTGAGTATTTATTCTGTCATTCATTGATAATGAGGTATTATTTATTTTTAGAATAATTCCTATTACAACAAATGCCAAAAATTCGGACAGCTACTGAAGAATGTAGTAGCAATAAAAATAACATAGATGTTCTATTTGTGTGATTAATCTTTACAATGGTGGAGTTTCATTCGGTAGCCTGCTTACAGTAAACATCAAAAGACTGACATACATTGCTGGACTGGCAATCAGGCTAAAATCCTTCTATATCTAGAAAGTTGTGCCTGAGAATTTGTAAAACAAAGAAATGGTATTTGTCAACTAACAATATGAAAGAGGTGTTTTTAGATTCTCAGATGAGAAGCGTTTTATAAATGCATTTGTACTATGGTTATTGTGATCCTGGTTTATCACAACACATCAAGGAATGGTCTCCAGTAGGGGAATAATGTAGTCTTAGCTGAAAAGGAGGATGAGTCAAGAAGCGATTTTAGAAGTATGCGTCATGGGACTTATGTACTATATTGATTCCTTTCTTTGTTGCCCCAAATTTCCCTGCCCTGCTCAGGTATTTATTATTCCATACAGGTACCTAATCTGTGTTTTTAGTTTGTTTGTTCTGCCATATCCATAAAGTCAATATTTGGTCTACTGCTTTCATTCATCAAATACTTATTGGGTGCCTATTATGTGGCAAGCACAGTCTTAGGCCCTGGGGATTCAGAAAAAAATAGCACAAGGTCTTTATTCCTGGGGGGGGGGGACAAGACATTCTCAGTTAAGAAAGATGTTTACACCAAGATTTCCAGTAATGTATTTATCTAAGATCGGGTCTTTTTATAAGACCTTTCTGGGAAAGACTATCATGGAGACTACCGCAAGGTCCTGTGCCAAGTCTGCTGGTTGTCCGTACGTATCCATGATTGACAGCTGCAGACCAGAATTCCTAGCCTCTTTCAGGAGTGGATGGAAGTGATATGGTCAACTTCTACCCAACCTTCCTGAAAAGAAGTTCCTGCCCTAGCCACTCTTCTTCCTCTTTTTATGAACTAGAACAGTTTCTACCATGAAGACAAAGACCGTGCCCATGGGATGGCAGAGTAGTCGGACAGAGGGAGCGTGGGACCGTCAATGACAGTGTGAAGAACTACCCTGCCAACTTAGCCTGCTCATCTGCAAGAATTACCAAAAAGAAAACGAGATTTTAGTGTACTTAAACCACTGCATTTTTTTTCTGTCTCTTTGTGACAGCAGCCTATTACTTACCTTAACCAACGTAAGTGCCAACCTTTCTCTTCAGAATCTAAAATGTCACGAATTAGCAGCCCAAAGGCCAATTCCAGTCTGCCAACATATTTTGCTTGGCTGGCACAGTACTCTTTTTTTTTTTTTTTACATATGGATGTTTTTAAACTGGACATGAACTTAAAAATGTGCCACACTCCCCAATAGTCTTTATTATATTTCATTTATGTAATGATCTATAAGGCCCCTATAGGCACACAAATTTGTGATGCTTGCTAGGCATTTTCTTTCCACGTTAATCTACTAGCATGGTAGGGAGAGAATGGATGGATGGTCGGTGTCTTTTGTCTGATAAAAAAAAAGCCATGAGTATTTCATGATTTCTTTGAGAATTAAGCTTATTCTTTGCTAGGTAGCTAAAGCCCTTCAAAATCTGTCCTCTAGTACACCTTTCCAGCGTTTAAGGTGTATTTCCAATACCTCCTAAATATACACCCTATATGTGGCAGCCAAGATGTCTCACTTGCTGTTCTCCAAATTTTGATATGCTCTCTCTCTCCTCCACATTAGAATTCTTATCAGTGCTTCCCAAAATGTGTTATCTACAATAGTCCCCCCAAACGCCCCACAACAAATAAATAAAAACAAAGATACAAATATATGTAAAATACAGATTTCCATAGTAAAATAAATTCAGAAAACACCATCACAACCACCCTTGGAGAACAGTAAGAAATATTTACACGTAAAAGCCTCTGAGAGTTCCCGTAATAAATGAAGTTTCTTAATATTATTTCTTTAAAATTTTTAAAGATTTTATTTATTTATTTGAGAGAGAGAGAGCATGAGAAAGAGCATGAGAGAGCAAAAGAGAGAGAGAGAGAGAGAGAGAGCGTGCACACATGTTGGGGGGAGGGGTAAAGGGAGAAGCAGGCTCTCCGCTGAGCAGGGAGTCTGACGCTTAACCGACTGAACCACCCAGGCGCCCCAAAGTTTCTTAATATCATTTAACTCACGATTTCCCAAATAACTTGACAAAGATACCACCTGTTTCTGGTAAATATCATTCTTTATATAGATTGTTCTGCTCCTTTTCCTATTTTCCCCATTTGGCTTACACACCAATGTGCTGAGGGGGAAGTAGAATCTGAACTCTTCGAGCTAATTCACACTTTCATGCAAGGCCCAAGGACACTCCACATCTTTATTTGCAATCATTCTAACACATCTACATTAGGAAAATGGATCAAGCCTGTAACAGGTGTTGTAAAGGTAGGCTACTTATCTGAAAAATGTATCCCCAGAACCTCTCTAGATAGTACTGATTTTCATCAAAAGTGTAGCTTTCCTTTATCTGGCATTTATGTGTTTGGCACTGTGCTATGCACTTTGGACATATTAGCTCTTAATTCCTGCTGCAACTCTGTGTAGTTGGCAATAGTCTGATTTTATAGAAAAGGAAGCTTATGCTCAGAGAGGTTAAGTGACTTGCTTAAGGTCACACAGCTAGTGGCAGAATTTAGGATTAGAACACAGGTTCATTTAGTTCACTTTACATAATAAATGTTATTGCATGTTTATCCATCATATATAATACCAGAGACTTGATTTATTCAGTCTAACCCAAAGGCCTTATCACATCTTTTCACCAATTCCTGCACTTAGTAAGGGAAGAGTAGTATTTCATTAAATTAAATTTGCTCAATGACTTCACATAAAGAGGGTTTATGAGTTTGAGTTACAAGGATTAAGCACTTAATTAAAGGATGATGTCTAACAGATAGCAAAACATCTAAATAAAAAGTGAAAAACGATTTTTACTTATTTGCATGTTTAGAAACATTGAATGCACGGCAACATGGAATGAACGGGAAGCGAAGAGATCTTAAAGATCATCAGTAACAGTAATCATCATTGTGTTGTAACAAAGGATTTTAATAAAGTAATGAAGGCTGATTTTAAAAATAATAATTCATTTAATATGCTTGCCTTCCTGTAACTTCTCTTCTTTACCTCAATTTTATCCTCTGGAACAGGCCAGAAAAATCTAATCTTTCTTCTATTTCACTACATTTCAAGTATTTGAAGATAGTCCCTCGGCCCCTAATTTTCTCTCCTCTAGGCTAAATATTCTTTCTTTCATAGTTTTGTCATGTCAACAAATTAATTTCCCCACTGTCCCTAAACATTTAGAATCATACATTTATAAGGGCTCGCATAAGCAGAAATAGATACTTTGCAAGTGGACCCAATTAAAAATTAGTTATGTACAAGAACAGAGGAACACTTGCTTTACAGAATGTTTTTCTGAAGCACCATTAAAAAAACTTAAAAAAAAAGAGAAAATTTTGCTTCATGTTAGCAAAAGTAAATTCCAGTATCATTGGCATAATAAAGTTAATATTTTATAAATATTTTAAGATTAATTTTGTTGTTTTTTAATGGACTTAGAAGTACTTTTTTTAAAGGATTTTTTTAATTAACCTGGTTTTGAACTAGTGGGTTTTTTTTAAGCAACTTTATTGTTTTTACGTTCTGAATCAAAGTTTTCTCTAAACTTGGACAGTAATAACTGGTAATCTACAAATAGATCAAACTATTTGTAGTAGCTTCAGTTTCTGTTTATGAACTCTTACACATACTGGAGAAAAAATAAGGAAATTTGTTCTCTGAATGCATCGGAAACTGATTACCTTAATTGAAACAGACATGAAACTGGATCACCCGAAGGCTACCCTGGATTATGGATGTAAAATAGCAAAAAAACCTTAATGTGCATTGTCCTGTTCTTCATTTTTAGGTTTAATTCACATGGCTGTGAAACATTACAGAGAGCCCTGCATGCTAAAGCACCTGAGGACACATGCAATGACAAGGAAAGAAGACGACCAGGGACCATGTGCTAATTTTAAGACACTGATGTTGGTTCACCAAGCTTGGAAAGGAAATCATCGACTAGTTGAAGCAATGTATTCTAAAAGACTCCTTGCAATTCCTTGTCCAAGACTACAAAAAGCAAAAGAAAATTACAAACAGGTAGATGTCATTTTCCAAATACATAATAAAATTAGTTAATATTTAGAACCACAAAATACAAAGAGCTCTCATCTTTTTAAAAAGTAATTTGCTTCGTGCAATTCTTGTTCTCTTATCCGGCAATTACTTAATTACTGATGCCATAATTCACAGCGTTTATTAAATTATAGACTCTATATTATACATTTCTGCAGATACTACAGCAGGCCACAAATCGTGTGGGCCACTATACTTTGAAGTTTGCTGGCTTAGCACAAACACAAAGTATTTTAGAAGTACCAGAAAATTCTTTGTGAGTATAACAGAATGAATTACACTGTTCGGGCCATGTCATGTTAGCACAATGGAGAAACACTTTTAAGACTTTAAAGTCATGTAATACAATTCTAGGCTGGATTTTTCTTGTTAAAAAAAAAGTAGAATGGGAGTGATTGTGAAGAGAAAAGGGCCAATATTTGACAACAGAAATCAGCATAACCTTTTAACTGTAGCAGCCATGGGTGACTGCCCTTTGACCTTGAAAGATTATGTGGGATTTCAATGACAACAGCTGGAAGTGAGCATGTGTGAATAGAGAACACGGATCTGAGGCCTGATACAAAAGACTGCAGAATCTCTGCCCAGATCGGAGTGCTGATTAGAAATTGTTTCCCGGTCCTGGCTTAATAGGGTGTGATAATGAAAGTTGGCTTTTTTTTTTTTCTTTTAATTCTTCCAGCAAGAAATCATCTTTGGTAGATTTCTTCCATACCCACTATCCCGTCAGCCCCTCAAATCTTCTGGGCTTTCGTAGGTTAACAGGCCCTCCTTCTTATGGATATGGTTAAAAACCAAACTTTGTTTTAGGACCTACACCTCTCAGACAAAACTTCTTTAAGTTCTTGAGTTCCTCTCCTGAGTTTCAAAATAACTTCTGTGGCATTTCACACAGGGTATGATTGTTTTTTGTTTAAGGATGTGTCATGCACAGACACACACGTGTGCACAAACAACTTAAGAGCTCAGTGAGAGTGGGAACTGTCTCTCTTTTATCTTTTTAATTCCACCATTTGTACCGTGTATACCACATGGTGGGTCCTCACGCCATGGATGACAAATAGGCATAGAGATGAAATATTGCCTCTTATCCACTCATTCTTTCTATTCTTCTTGAGATGCACAGTAGATTCTTACACACACATTCAATAATTTCATCTTTTTCTTCAACCCAATTCACATATTCATTAGCAATTTTTTAGTGAAGTCAGTAGGTGTGTTTCCCCAACAAGAGCACATGAAGAAGGTAAGTAATTATTTCCTTTCACAGATAAGGTAACTCAACCCAGTGGATAGAGAGATTTGATGGCTTGCTGAACGTGGGCATTTCAATCCCTAAGACTCTCAATGAACGACATTCATTGAGCTGAAATGCACCTAAACTGACACAGATGCAATCTCCAATTCCTATGTACGATACTCATACTTGCTGACATTGCTCTGAAACCAACAGGATGATGCCACATGATTACTGAAAGGACACTGGATTATGACTCATTTGCGTTGTTTTGGTTTTACCATACACTCCATCTTAACTTCTATTGCTCCAGATTTTGCTAACTCCTCTAGCTCTGGATTTTGCTAACTACTCTAGTTTCTATATCAAATTAGCAACTTCTTAGCTTCAGTAGGAGGTGGCTTTTCTTTTAAATGCAAATAATACCTTGAGTCAGGCAGAAAACCAACCTGGCTGCGTGGTATGGGACAAACAGAGGCTAGTGAAACTGGCTTCCAAATCAGACATGGGTTGTCTGCTTACATCCTTCTATAGCAACTCTAGATGTTATTCCAAACAAGCCATGGGACAGATTGTTTTTCAGAACAGACCAAATCCATTTGCCGTTTCAAAATTCTATAAACAGAGTATTAAGGAATTCAATTCCCACAGCAACTATATGAGCGTTGGCTTTGGCTTTATGGGAGTTTCTGCCAAGCTCAGATGTTTGTAGAACTATTGGTTTAGAGTCTCCTTTGCAACTCAGAGCAGAAGGGACCATGGCTTGTGGTCTCAGTTCACTTTAAGGACTGGGTCTTGCTGGTGACAGGTATACATGATAAATGTTCCAGAAGGCTGACCTAATTTCCACTGAAGTGAGTGTTTTGCTAAGAACATTCCCTCAAAGGGTCAGCTTGCAACCAAGGATGTAGCCTGCCAGTGTCCATTCTTCTCAGCGAGTTATTACCATTTTTTATGAAAATTAGCTCAAAATGAAGCTTATTCTGCCTCACTGAGCAAGCTTCTCCAGACTTACTTTTGAACTAAAATAAATTACCTATCTATGTTAAGATTAGAAATTATCAAACACATTCAGTTTCATAGTTTTTAGTCACTTGTGATCAGAAAAACCAAACACTCTAGGCTAAGTACAAATCAAGGCAAACTGGCAACGTATTTCTTTTCTCTTGTAAAAGGATTAGTATCTCGACATGTTCATTTATCTTGTCCTTCAAAAATTATATTTGCAAGGTATTATTTACATATAATATAGCAGGAGGGACAGTAGTAGGGAAATCAGGGTCCTGAATATCCTAAGTCTCAGTTGTCTCATCTGTAAAATGTCACTAATGGTCGCACCTACTACAACCTTGTTAGGAATAATGAGATAATGCACTCAGACTGCTTAGCAAAGAACCTAAGACACAGAATGTGCTCAAAAAATAGTAGCTGCTCTTATAAATAGTAAATATATTCTTTATATCTTAGATCTTGAATTCTGTAGGAAACTTTAAAAAGAAACAACAGGTAGAAATAACTGTTCTTCTGACACAGAGTAGTCAATTATGTAGGGGTTCACAGAAAAGTTCGGTATATAAATAACAATGTTGATTAATATAATTTTGAGTGAATTTTTAGTAAAAATAAAAGTATTTTCTAAAGCAAGCAACACAAAACTTATCATTAAAAGCAAGTCCTCTGGCATTTCTTAAGTTTTTCTAAAGTGAGATATAGGGGCGCCTGGGTGGCTCAGTTGTTATGCATCTGTCTTTGGCTCAGGTCACGATCCCAGGGTCCTGGGATTGAGCCCCGCATGGGGCTCCCTGCTTGGCGGGAGGCCTGCTTCTCCCTCTCCCACTCCCCCTGCTTATGTTACTGTTTTTGCTCTCTCTCTCTCTCTCTGTCAAATAAATAAAATCTTTAAAAAAATTAAGTGATTCTAAGTGAGATATAACAGCACTTAGAATCCATTATTTTAATAAATAGTTAAACTTTAGAAATGAAGTTCTACATTTATTTACAAATATGTTCATAAAATATAATTATTTATAATTCCTAACATAATTTAAAATAAAAATCTAGTCTTTAAATCTACATCTACATGGGTCAAGCATTAGCCTACATATGGAGACACAAATTTCGGCCTAGAGTTTTGGGGTGATAACTATAGATACTCAACCTAGAAACCTACTTCAATCTGTTTTTCAGCAGGTCAAGTTTTACCTAATTTCTCAACAAACAATGTACAGGCATATTTAGAAAAAGGGGAAATTTAAAAATGGCTGGGTTTTTTGTTTGTGGGTTTGGTTTTTTTTTTTTTTTTTGTCTTTATTATTTAAAGAATTTGGTGTGCTAAAAATTCTTATTGGCAACTAAAAGCATGCTGCCTGTTCTAGAAAATAGGTATTTAGAAATCTAATTGTGTTTTCCCCATTCAAACGAAAACTATTTGAATTTTTTTAAATGTGAAAATATTTTGGGTGGTATAAAAACACATACAACATAAGCAATATTAACATTAAATATAGAAACACCTTTTTGAAATGAACTACTCTCGAGTCCAGAGCCTCCACATTTTAGCTCCTCACTTCAATATAAACGGAGAGCCATCAGAAAGCATCATTAAAGAAAGGGTCTTGATTCCTTACTGCTTTAAATCAATGCTAAAAGAATTTGCCCTTTTAGGCAGAAGAATGATCGACATGTTTCACTTTACTGACTTTGATCACTGAAGCACTTTATGATGCAGGCCATTTCCTTCATTTTAGGGAACAGAATCTTTGTTTGACCCACAGAAGGGACCAAGTACATCTTACACTCAGCTTAAGCTAAGTCAGAGCACTGGAGTTCTCGGAATTTCTTCTGTGTTTCTCCTCAAAGTCATCAGCATTTTGAGGGGGGACTCCTTCCGATGTTCAGACCTCTCCTGTATGCTGTAGGATATTCAGCATCCCTGGCCTCCACCAGTGACTGCCAGCAATATCCCCTCCTTGTCCAAGAGCGTCCTCACACATTCTGAACACCCCTCCAGAAGGCGGCCCTTGGTGGAAAACACTCTCTAGTGTAGTGGTCATAAGACAGTGGTCTTATGGATCTCATTAGGTATTTAATACTATGCAATTCTGCCCACAAGTGAACTGGCTTATTGACTCTTTAATTAGAATGCAAACTCTTACAAGCCAGATTATTACAATTCTTTCCAAATTCCTCTTCGACCCCAGTCACGCCCTTTATCCTTCACCCTTACCCAAGTATCAAGTTCAGATATTATAGTTAGAAGTTGATTTTTTAAAAAAATAATTCTATTTGAACTACTCTGTGTTTTGTTTTGTTTTGTTGGGGGTGGGAGGTGGGGCTCATATATAAGGTCCATAGAAAAAAAAAACACCACACATTTTGGACTTTCTGGAAGAGTCTTGGTTTCAAATATCTGTACAGGTCTGTGAACATATTGGCCAAGGCTCCCTGGCCTCCTCTTGTTGCTGAGAAGATATGTTCGCTGTTAATAAACTCTCAGGAATCACGTAAATAATATTTTGTTTGTTCACAACATTATCATGGATCTAAAGGTCCACAGACTTTGCAGAAATAGGAAATAACATGTAAAGCTTGAAAGGAAATATTCATTCTGCTCTCTGCTCTCAATGAAAGGATGTAGGTGAAATAAGAAGAGAAGCGGAGCCAACATGACCCAAGTCCTTATTGCCAAAACCAAACCACAACACTCCGAAAATAAACAGGAAACAACAAGCTGCACATTGTCAACCAAACAGGAATTCAAACGAATGCCTTTGTCTCAACTGCTTGTTCAGAAGGGCAGCTCCTTCAGCTCACTCTCATCTTTTTTTTTCTCTAATCACTCTGATCCTTTATTGAATACCTGTCATTTTTCCAAAAGTAAGAGCCAAGGGAAGATACCCAGTGCCAGGCTGCACCGAAGTCCTTCTGCTTTGTGATCGTCAATTGCTCAATTTCAACCGTTCACACTAGGAAATCTGTAAAATTTTCCCAGGTTGTAGAATGGTCCCAGACCAGGTGAGAACCCCGTGTGCATGGATGCATGTGTGTACACATATGTGGTAGGTGTGTTTAGTTTACTCGCTCAAAGACTGAGGCAGAGGAAGAGCACCTTTTTGTCAGATGTAAACCGTCAGGAGCACTTAAAATATTTTTCACGATCATAGGCATTTTTGGCCTTCAGCGTTGCCATTAGCAACAATACCACGAGGGGCTTGATTTGTGGCTAATTTGAACATGGAGCCCTTCTGGACACATCTGGGGAAGCCAATAACATTCTGCTCTATTCTACAGTAAATCATCTGAAAATGTCAGTAAGCTCAATGGCCAATTCTGAGGCTCCAACCACCATCAAGAGGGTGAGGGAGAAGCTAAATGTGTTTTTTAAGGTGCTGTAACTATGAACTTCAAGTTTTCTCTACAGCCTGATTTGTTCATTCAATGAACATCTGTTGATGCCAATCTATGGCTAAGTAAGTACAGATGACAAGCTTGGAACACACAGCGACATATCCCCTGTCCTCAAGGGCTCACAGTCTAGCAAAAACATCCTTTAAAGAACTAGTGAGGAGACCTAATTCACTCGTGCAAGACCCAATTCCAATGTCACCACCTTTTGATTTCATTTCCGTATCCTTGAGCATCACAGACCTCTACATTGTAGGCTCAATAAATATTGATGACTGCCTGAGAGAAGATGAAAGTGTGAGACACACTTACGGGGATCAACAAGGATAATCCTATAGCCAGGGAGCCAAGTGCGTATGTTGGGGGAGGGGAGACAGCAAGTACTTGTGCTAGATGATAGCAATAATAGATGATGGGGCCAAAATTGGATTCAATAAATTTGGACAATATTCTGTAAGAGTCAGTCCTGAGTCATAATTTAATCTATTATTATTAGGGGAATATTCTCTATAGATTATTTATTTCTATAAGTCAGTCATGGTTGTCGTTCAATTTGGTGATCTTGAGTAAGTTAACTAAACTTTCACTAATATATCCAAAAAACATCTGTTGAACACCTATTCTGTTCCAGGCACTATGGGAGGCATCAGGGTGCACCTCTTTGACCTTGAGGTACTTACAGTCTAGTTGGGGAAGAAGGTCAAGTATAGGGACAATTATCATCCAACATGATACAGCTCTGTTAGTGGAAGCAGGCTCTGAGGGCACAAAGACTAGGAGGGTTAGGGAAGGCTTCTTGGAATAGCAGTGATGGCCTATACAGTCCCCAGTGACCAGCAGGATTAGCACCTAGAAGTGGACGAAAGTGGCATGGTCTCTTTGTGGGTATAAGAATAACAATAAAGTGACAACAGCTAATATTTGCTGAGTACTCACTGTGTGCCAGCTACTATTCTCAGCCTTTTCATGTGCTATGTTCCTCTAATCTTCACAGTCCTATGAGGTTGGTACTATTATGTCCTCATTTGACGCATGAGGCAACCAAGGCACAGAGTCTGAGCAACTAAGTCAAGATCATACAAAGAGTCATTGGTAGAGATGAGATTTCAAATCAAGCAATCTAACTGAAGAACCCATGTTCTTAACTGTGGCACTATCTTTAATGGCATGGATAAGAATACCAACTCCAGAGGCCCAGGCATTGAGGAAGGGCTCAGGAGATGATGATAAGATCATGAGAATCGGTATTGACCTCAAACACACACACACACACACACA
The DNA here is from genome assembly GCF_037043125.1 of Eumetopias jubatus. Lineage (NCBI taxonomy): Eukaryota > Metazoa > Chordata > Mammalia > Carnivora > Otariidae > Eumetopias > Eumetopias jubatus. The sequence goes on from NW_028274810.1 coordinate 57,289,087, forward strand.
CACACGTACACAAATCCCTGACCTGCAGATCTAACTACATTTTTTTCCCCACCAGATGATAGACCCAGTAAATTCTACCCAAACTGAAATTCAGTTTTATAAATCAAAGGGAAGTATCCTCACCAAACAACACTGTGGGAAGGTTATTTCTTCCATATCAATACCACTAAAACTATGATTTCTCAAAACAATCTGTATCCTTCAACACCACTTCTTTCCCGTCGCTTCCCCATACATACGGTTTCGATCCATCCTTGCCTTCTACTTAACTTACCGTATTTTTGTTCATCTGTGCAAACTTAAAGCTGTACCAACTTACTAGTGGAAGCTGTGGCTGAACACTTGGGGAACAGAATTATTAAAAAGGTTTTATTTTTTTGTTCATCAAGTGAAACTCTGTGTAGAATTAATCTTATTATAAAGAAATCCCAATTTGAATTTTTCTTTCAAATCAAAATGTTGGGGAGGGGGTCAGCAGTGAATTACAGAATATCACTAAGAACCACAATTTGAAACTCATCTGCCTTTGCCAATCAAATCGGTTAATAAAGAATTATTATAAAGAACAACCTTGGTAATGCTGATACCTCTGTTTTCATCTGAGACCCCGTTAAGAGATGTAGACACCGCACTTACAAAGACCTGGTGTAGACAAAAGATGAGGGGAATTACAAATCTCATGGTTGGCCATGGCCCTCCCTCCGTGAACTCTACTTCCCAACACCCAAAGTATAAGCCAATTGTGTGCCCACAATTGTGTTCCAACTGTATACTCACAAATCCACATAACTGGGCTAATCATTATCAGATATTTATTAGCTTGACAGTGATATAAGGAGTACACATGTTGCTGCACAGAAGAGATAACAAATGTCTGTTCACACCTTGATGGCAGCCAACCTCTACACAGAAGTGGGCAACTTCTATTCCCCACTGGGTAAAAAAAATTCATCTAAGAGGTGGGCAGCATGAAAGAGCCCAGGTCTTGCTGCCAAGCAGACACGCACTCAGATCCCAATTCTTTCTCCTTAATGGCTGAGGACCTTGGGCAAACTATGTAACCACTTAGGTCCTCAATTTCTTATTCTATTGCTGGAGTGGAAAATTAAATGAAATCATGTACAACCCAAGCATGGGACCTGGCAAAGGCTGTGGACATGGAAGACCAATGTAGTGGGCACTGTTTCCTAATACTTCTGATGCTATGTTTAGGGACTTAAAATGTTCATGGTGACTCCAAAGGGCTCTTTGCCATGTACAGAGGGGCTTCAAGCATCAGAGATCTAACTGAAGAACCCATGTTCTTAACTGTGGCACTATCTTTAATGGCATGGATAAGAATACTCTGTGATTTTATCATACTCAAATTCTGCCAGTAGTGGATGTTCATAGAATACTCAAGCATAAACAGTTAAGACCGCATAGCCTAATAATTTGGAGAGAGCTCTATTTGTGTTTACTAAATGGATTAATGAACTATTGATGCCACAAGATATGTACACTTCGCTTATTAAATGGAATATAATGCACGTTAGTTCTTCCTTTACCTTAATTCAGTGGTTCTCAACTGGGAGTGATTCTGCCTTCAGGTGATACTTGGCAATGTTTGGATATATTTTTGGTTGGCACAACCGGGGAGGGGGTGCTCCTGGCATCTAGTGGCAGAGGCCACGGTGCTGCTAAACATCTCACAATGCACAGGACAGTGACCCAGATGAAGGAAGCATCCTGCCCAAAGTATAAATAGTGCTGAGGCTGAGAGGCAGTGACCAAATTTTTACTCAACTCCAGCATAGTACGCATATTTTTAATTACTTTCAGAAAACGCAGTGCAATACTAACCGAATACCTACTATTCATCTGTTCATTCCACGGAAACTTACTGAGAGTCTGCAGTTGGCCAGGACTGTGTTACAACTGGAGATATAGAGAGGAAGACCAGGCACCTGCCCACCAGGCGCTCAGACAGGCACAGAAGTGGACACATCATGCAGTGAGTGGATCACTCCCAGGATGGAGTCCTGTATCATAAAGGGCAATGCAAGCACAGAGGCAGTAGCCCCTAAGAATATGTGCGGGTGTCTGGAAGTTCTCACAGAGGCGGGGACACTTACATGGTCTCCCGAAGGAGGTATAGGAGATTCAGGGGAAGGAAGGAAGAAAGAAAGGACAGCTGGGAGGGAGGGAGGGGGCAGGGGAGGGGAGGAGAAAGAGGAAAGAAGGAGAAAAAAAAAAGGAAGGAAAGAAAGCAGGTGGCTCATATGTTGGCAAGGGCTGGAGCTAGAAGCTGGGAACGCTGATGTGACTGAAGAGTCTGGTGGGCCCGTACTTAATGGAGACACTACTGGCTTCTTGGGCAAAATCAATCTTTATCAGGCAGGACTATCCAGAGCATTACAAGATATCTAGCATCCCTAACTGCCCCCTTACTTTGTTCCCCACACACTAAAGGGCAGTAAGACACGTCCTCCTCAGTCCTTCTGACAAGGAGGGAAGCCTCTACTGACTTCCAATACCCCAAAGCAGGAGCACCACCGCTCCATCTGAGCTTGGCTGAAACACTGCAGAGTGCCTGAAGGGTAGAACGCTTGCAGTAATGGGATTGGACACAAGGTGAAAATGACAGTTCTAACTGGAAGGAGGTTGAGCCACTCCATTTCCAGTGGTCTTTTCCTACTGTTGCACCACGATCTTATACCTGCCACAACAGACCTGTTAAAGTCTAATACCACATCTACACGACCAGATACTGTGGCCACCCGCCCAGCATGCGAAAGAGATTTCCAAAACACAAAGATGTGCTCGACTGATAAACATTTCACCTGAGACACATCTCGACGGAGCAACTGCAACTGGGTCTTTGTAAAAGATCTCTGCCGCGGTAAAACTCTAGGTATTCTTCCATATTCCAAGCAAAGAGATTGAAAAACAGGCTTCCATTTTATTAAAAAGTAAAAGGGAAGCAATTGCTTCTTTTTTTTGCCATCACTTTACCAAATAGAAAAGAAGAAGGAAACATTCACCTCAATTTCTATACTTTGGAGGTTCTTTCACTCCTTGAACTGAGGGGAACTTCCAAACAAGTCTTGACATACATGAGTCCTCATGTAAATTTTCCTGTTTTTCTCTCTCATGGTTGACAGCAAGAGAAAAAAAAATGGAAAAAGGGAAAGAGAGAAGCATGCCCAGAAACATGAGAAGATTTAAGTTAGGAAGAATCATATATATAGATTTGTGGGTCAGGGAGGTTTTTTTTGGTGAGGTGATAGAGAGGAGGTGCAGATCAAGATTCTAAGATTCACCGGAGTACATGTAGGGAACATGGCTCAGCGGTCTCTCTGCATTCAACTCTGGCAAAGCCCCTCTGTATGGAATGTTTGGTGTTGGGCTCCAAAGAGTTGCCATGATGTACAGAGTATCAGAGCTCAGATGAAAATTACAGGAAAGAAGAGGAAAACTCCATAGAATGTTGGTCTACTGTCTCTTCTGATGACCGGGCAAATGGAAAATGGTCTTTGAGAGTCGGCTCCGCAGTGGGGATTACTAAAGCAATGGGATGGATTCTTTATGGCTCCTGGAGCAATGCTGGGTTTGAGGAGCTTTGCATCAATATTGATTTTCAATCATTCAAAATAATTAGGTGTGGGTCCTACTTGGAATCTAGCATAGAGTGTCACAGTCAGGGCTCCTGAATCCAGACAGTAATGGCATCAACAACAATGGCAGGAATGCCAACAAAGATCATTTACTGAAGACTCACTAGGTACTTGAAGCTAAAGCATACAGAAAAAATGTGAGTCAGGTGTTGACTTCTTTGCTTCCTAACTGGGAAAACTAAGACAGAAAGCTGAAGTGATTTGCTTGAGGTCACACCCTAAGTAAAGGACAAAGCCAGGATGTAGACAGAAATGATTTTAAGCCTAACTTTGTCCCATCGGGACGCCTGTCTCATTATACCACAGCTTGCCTCTATGCAAAACTACAATTTACTAACCTGAACAGCTCACTAATACATGACGGCCCTATGTTACATACAGCTGTTACAGCATGACCTCGGATTATACACACCTGGGACAGGAATCTCCTCTCATTCATTTTAAAAATAAATCTTTGCTCTTTTCCTCTGGTGTCACACTCAATGAGACCTCCAGTAATTTTTATCACCAATGATGATGATGATGTCCTATGTTTTTTTTTCCTACTCATTTAATCATTTGACTCAAGCCCTAAAATGGCAAAGCAGAGGAGAAACTGCATGCATTGTTTTGTTAAAGATTGTGACTACCACCTGCTTTCTACCATTAGCGGCAAGAAAATGTGACTTCCTTCATCTCTGTCCTCCTCTGCAACATTCATACAGAGATAACCTGGTTGCTATTGCATTTTTCCAGCTTAAAAATTTAAAGCCAATAAATCCCAAGTACCACGAGGTTATTCTGTTAGACTTGTCCTTCATCCGGTTCAGCTCCAGAAGGGGATAATGATCTGTCATAAAGGTAAATTCATTACCACGAGATAATATCATTCTACTCCTACTGCCCATTTCCACAGCAAGACTCGAGCTCTCTGTGATGCTGTATTTCAGTTCTCCAGGGAGCCCTTCACTGCTGACATAATAATAACAACAACAACAACAACTTACATTTATGGGGAAGACAAGACTGCCTATATTTTCTAACTCTTGACAAAGAATAGCTCCCAGTTCTACTTCCGATGCATCAGCTATTACCACAAAAGGCTTGGGAAAATCTGGAGTCTTTAAAAGATGCTGGCAAATGGATCTGCTAAGGGTTCATAAAAGTTTAGCGATCACAAACAGGTGACTCAACTGCCAACTTCATTGTGCTGGGGAAACACTCCCAGTGGTGTTACTCCAGAGCAACTTAATAGAAACACAAAAAGGAAACACGATCATCCCTGGATACAGGAAATGATTCTTTATAGATTCATGGCCAAATCACTTGATCACTCAACACACTTACAAGTGACTGATTTTCATTATGGTTTAAAAAAAAATCACATTTTCTGGTGTTGGATTGTGGCGTGGTTATTGTAGAATGCTCGAATCCTCCCATGCACACACCACCTCACCAGAGGTTTTTCCTAAAGACACTGCTTTCGTCTACAATGGGTAATCTACTCTCTGTGAACCACCCTAATACTTTCTGAACTTCTGTGTGTATGGTAGCATGCCAGATGTGGTAGATGAAGACGAGTTAGAAAAGGATTATGCCCAGAAAGACACATGAGGGGTGGAGTACTTCCTGAACTTTGGCATTGGATGACTTTTCCTACAGCCTAGGAGTTCTGTATAGCTTGATGTGACACGACAGACAACACCTGGCTGCACATGGACTTGCTGATCCTATGGGACAACTCCTCCGGACTCCCAGGCCAGAATATGGGCACTCCGTGTTTGTGAGGTTGGGTGGGACCAGTGAAGAACCTCCACAAACCAGGTGATTCAGGGGCCAAGGTCACTGTGTGGGTAACCTAAGTAATCAATAATGGGAAGTGACAGAGAAGAGGTGGATGGTGGGGAGAAAGCACTCTAGAAACAACAGCTGAGGGAAAAAAGAAATTCTACACCAAATCCTACAGTTTCTATTCAAGAACAATTCCAGGGTGTAAGGGTGAAAGAGCCAAAAGGCAGGCAGGCAGGCAGAGAGCCAGAGAACTGAGGGAAGCTAAAAGGCTGAGTAATGAGTTCCTGAAAACCATCAGAAGACGGTTTCTTGCTAACAGATAGTCCTTTAGAGCCAGGCTCCAGATTCGAACTCCCATACCCCTTTACAAACCAAGCCTCACAGTCTTCATCGGCTAAATGCAACTAACACTGCCCATCTGAGCATTAAACAAGGCATGGGGGTTGTTGTCTTTGTCATTTCCATCCGTCGGAGGAGCAGGTCACACAGGGCTCAACGCCAGGATGTGCAGAAGAAGGACTCCTGGTCCTCATGTGCTCACATGGGGACTGGTAAAAACTGTGTGGGTTCTCAGCTAATCTGCCTAAAGGGTCTGCATGGGTATCAGATTTCGTGAGTCTACATGTAACAGACACCACACCTAAGTAGTCTCCAAAGTCTAACCTGCAACCTCTCTGCCCCCTGTCTTGCTGTCTCCCGCTGCCCCTCAAAACTGTAGATACTTCTGCAGCACCAGCCAATGGCCATCCTGTGTATCATGGAGGCCCTGGAAGGGACATCTGCCTTGATGCCGGGTGGGGCACGGTAATGACTTGCCTCAGGGTTATGCCCTGCCCTGCTAAGCAGTTTCATGACCTTTTGATGCTTCCCACCTTGCCATTCTTTCTCATTCCCCTCTTTTGTTATGTTGCCTTTTCTGGTTTCTCTACCTTAACACCTCTCCTTCCCATTCTCCATCGTATCTCCACTTTCTGTCTATCTTCTCTTCCTCCTCTCTCCTTCGTGGGGCTTACAGTTCCTCCCTCTCCCATCACCATCACGAATTTTAACATCCACGGCATTTCCACTGTTTTCCCCTTTGTCCCTAATTTTATGTTACACTGTGCCATTTTTGTGTATAGGGTGAATCTTGGTAAGGGACCATGAAATGTCAGAGTTGAAAAGCTGATGGAAATCTCCTCAAATTTCACTGTGATAAGAATGATACCTACAACTAACATTTGATGAGTATCCTCGCTCGAGCCCTGCAGCGAGACAAGCACTACTGTTATTCGCATTTGCAGATGAGATTCAGGGTCCTGGCCCAAGTCGCACAATTATTAATTGGAGGCTGGTGGCTCCATGTTCAACCTTCTTTCCCTTCACTGCTTCCCTCATTTTGCATATCAGGAAGGAAGCAAAGGCGGCGTCACATTTCAGTTCTCTCTTTCCTTATGTGACCCTCACGTATCTGGGTATCTCAGGGAGCCTGTGCCGGCACCATGAACAACATTTCTTGAGATGCTGGGAATGTCTGCCTTTCCCGTGCTACCAAGGATCAGCTCGTAGACAGACTGGCAAGAAGCTGAAGGCCAAATTTTGGTTCCCTCCAACCCACCATCCTCACTGGCATCCCCATTGCCTCCACAAGGATCTCTTTAGAAAGTTTCGTGTTCCTAGGCATAGCCTTGTCAGCTCTCTTGGAAAAGTGTCTCAACTCTGAGCTCCTCATCTTTTCTGTCCTTTTCACAAACTTGTAGACCAGCAGCTCTATGAAGAGGAATTCATATACTTATTCAAGCTAAAGATGTAACCAAAGGAATTCTAGGTTGAACACAACTAATGCTTAGTATGTTTGGCTTTAGAGGACAACCTCCAATAGACTCAGAATGGAGATAACATACCTTGATGATGTCACCATGACTCTTAACTGGATTGCTGTGATAGCACCCTAATTGGTTTCCCTTCTTCTGCTCTTGTCTCCTACATTGTACTCTAGTAGCACACAGACCTGTCTATATTGTACTCACAACCAGCCAATGACCTTCATGCAATTGACAGCAAAAGCCAGACTCTTACAACAGCCCCAGTGGATCTCACAGCGTGATCCCCGGACTAGCAGCATCAGCAACAGCATCACCTGGAACCTTGGGAGAAAGGCAAACTTCTGCATCAGAAACTCTAGAAGCGCTCAGCAACATGTGTTTTAACAAGACTTCCAAGGGGCACCAGGGTGGCTCAGTCGGTTGAGCATCCCACTCTTGATTTTGGCTCAGGTCACCATCTCGGGGTCATGAGATCCAACCCCTGTTGGGCTCCACGCTCAGCACTAAGTCTGCTTGAGATTCTCTCTCTCCCTCTGCCCCTCCCCCTGCTCATGCACTCTCTCCCTCTCTAAATAAATAAATAAATAAATAAATAAATAAATAAATAAATAAATAAAATCTTTAACAAGACTTTCAAGTGACTCTGGTGCTGTTAAGGTTTGAGAACCCCTGTCCTGCATGAACTGTGCCTCTGCCCCCACCATTCTGCACTCCTCCTCACTCACAGCACCCCATCTACCCTACTCTTCCCCCACATATCTGCATGTCCCACTCCCTCACCTCCTTCAGGGCTTTGTTCAAATGTCAAATTCTCAGTTAACACATCTGTGGCCATCTTTTTCAGAACGCAAACTACCCCTGACTCCCTCTTTCTCTTCCTTTTATTCATTTTTCTCCACAGCCCTTCTCACCATCTGGCAACACTACATTATATTTTGATTCTCTGTCTTCATCAACTAGAATGTAAGCTCCTTGGCGGCCTTAGGTACTTTATTCGCTGATGTACCCTATGTAACTAAAAGGTCTCTGGCACAAAGGAGGTGCTCAATAAATATTTGTTGAGTGTTGAAGGAAGGAGTGATTCTGTTCTGCTGCTTAGTAGCCATTGACTTGTATAAGGTTTTTGACATCTCTGAGCCTCAATCTCCTCACTGATAGAAAGAGGATTAAAGAAGATAAAAATCATACACAGTGCTCAGCCCATTTTAGTCACTCAGTTAACAGTAGCAACTGTGATCACTGTAATAGAAAAAAACTTATTTTTTAAAAGATTTATTTATTTATTTATTTATTTATTTATTTGAGAGAGAGAGAGAGAGTGAGAGCGCAGGGGTGGGGGAAGCACAGAGGGGCAGGAGAGTGAGAATCTCAAGCAGACTGCCCAGTGAGTGTGGAGCCCAACACGGGGCTCAATCTCACGACCCTGAGATCATAACCTGAGCAGAAATCATGAGTCAGACACTTAACTGACTGTGCCATCCAGGTGCTCCAGAAGAAACTTATTTCAGTATCACTAGAACCAAATGAAGAGTAATGGTTTGAACTTTTAAAAGTGTTTTTCAAGTTTGGAGAACATTTGGGGGTGGGTAGTGACGGTGCTGAAGATACATCCCCCTTTCTAGGAACACATTGTTGGGGAAAAGAATAATCTTCCTATGCTGACATGGTTTTCCCAAAAGGCAGCATTTTGATGAATTAAGAACTAAAGAATTATAAACATACAGCTTAATTAATCCTTCAAAAACAAAATATGTATTGAATAGGAAACACACTGAAAACTTAGGTTTGTTTGTAATGTTTTTTTCCCAAAATATTGCAATAAAATGTTTGGGAACATCTAATAAAACTAATATGCAGCTAGATTTTCCTACCCCAAAACTAATTTGTGCTGGTTACAAGATAGGTCACAAGGTCTGCATACTTTATTTTTGATGCATCCATTCTAATTGTTACTATGGACGAAGACTAAACACAAAAAATAAAACATCCTGTTGGGGAATGATCTACCCAACACACACCACATGTTTTCTCTTCTATCATTAGTCTAAGGGGGATTTCCACAAAAACAAAATTCTTAGAAACTAAGTTTTCACTTGTCATTACTGCATATTCCCACTTAGTCACTGTCCCGGGACCTCCCAGCTGCTCTCCATTGACATCAATCTGAGGTTGCACATTAAAAAATAACCCTAGCTAGGAGTTAGATATTTGGAGAACAAAACCTTCTTTTTGTTCTTCTATGCTTACCAGAACAATATCATGATATACAGCTCAACACTTCAACACTGCTGCATTCCCTATGGTTTTTACTATGAACAAAGACTTTTCTAGACTTCCCATCCCAAGTATCCAGGACTACGTGAGGATACGGGTACTAGGCCACACCTCTCTGCAATGGATGAACAAGGTCAAAAGAGAAGCTGATCACTGCACGGAGAAATGGCAGTTGTCAAAACGCATACCTTCACACCTACCACGCTTTCCCGTGTGTAAATAACACTTTGGGTCCTTAGCAACAGTAGCATGTTCATGTAATGCTGTAAATTGTAAAGTTCTCTTTCAGAGGAACATTATGGATGGAACTCAAAGAAAAGGTCAACAGGCCAGTAGAGACTGAGGGCTGCCAGCAAGCACCTTTGGAAGCAGCACTGGTGTTTGCTTTTGTAGGTGAACTGGCTTGAACAGAACCTACCTTTTCACCCCCCCAGCCTTGAAGAACCCGAAGTTCTTTCCACTTGGGGAAAGTGCTTTCAGACAACAATCTGATATCAATCACTTCTATTTGGAGAAGAATTAAATCAGTATGTTCTCACTCTCTCTCAAAAGGCTCTGCATTATGAATCATGTTTCTCTTTAGCCAACAATAGACTTTATTCACTGCTAAAGGGATCTTCAAGCAATGGGGAAGATACTTCAGAGGGAATTTTTTAAAATAATCACAAGGGCAAATACCTGTTCTCCCCACACCCCAGCAAGACCCTTCCTAAAAAGCCACACAGTTTCTACCTTGTGAAGCCAGCTCTGCTTGTCTACTCCGTCAAGTATTTGGATCCAGTCTCTAAGCAGGTATTGGTTATTTAAAAAAAAAAAAAAAAACAATGGGAATTGTTTATGGCTCAGCTTTAATCAAAAGTCTAGCTGTGGGGGCGCCTGGGTGGCTCAGTCGTTAAGCATCTGCTTTCAGCTCAGGTCATGATCCCAGGGTCCTGGGATTGAGCCCTGCATCAGGAAGCCTGCTTCTTCCTCTCCCACTCCCCCTGCTTGTGTTCCCTCTCTTGCTGTGTCTCTCTCTGTCAAATAAATAAATAAAATCTTTAAAAATTAAAAAAAAAGTCTAGCTGTGAAAAACATTCAAAATCATTTGAAGACTATGAGATCTACCTGCTTGTATAGACTTTGTAAAGATCACGATGTAAATTTCTCTAGCTCTTATAAATTTCTTGATGGATTAGGAGCAAATTACCTTCATGGGTCACTCAAAATTTTTTTCATTGAGCTACACATTTTGCATTAGGTTCTCAGCTTGTTAATGGGCCCTAAAAGAAGCTATCTTATCAAATCCTCTACTGCATCAGCCTCAACAGCTTTGAATGCCACTAGATCCCTCATGTGTTCTCCTGTTGAAGTTCTACATGAAATTATCAGAACTGTGTGCCAGTGCCAGGAAACACTTTCTTTCCTGAGGAATTGCTATGTATCACCTTACGGGTAGTAAGAATCACATAAATAGTCATGTGTATTTCTCTTTTTCCTTTGGCTGCCAGGAAATTCAGAACCAAACATATCTCAATGTTATTAACCAGGTAGATCCACATAGTAGAATCTTTGTTCAAGTTTTTTCTCTGATTTTACCTTTCTATTTTAATTTATATATTTCCCAACTCTCATTTTTTAAAACATGTTTGTATTTTCCATTTTACTGTACTTATTTTTTATAAGCCACCTGATCTTTACAAAATGGAGCTATATTATATATATTATATATACACAAACATTATACCCTAAACACACACAAACCTTTATGTAAACTTGGTAATTGGAAAGATTACAATTTAGTTTTTATTTTTTTTTAAAGATTTGCTATGTATTTATTTGAGAGAGAGTGCACAAGCAGGGGGAGGAGCAGAGGGAGAGAATCTCAAGCAGACACCCCACTGAATGTGGAGCCCTACAAGGAGCTCAACATGGGGCTCGATCTCACAACCCTGAAATCATGACCTGAGTGGAAATCAAGAGCCAGATGCTTAATGGACCGAGGCACCCAGGCACTCCAGAAAGATCATAATTTAATAGTATATTTATTTTTATGAGAGAGAACTACTACATGAAACAGAAATAAAATTGGTTGTACTGGATTATTCCTTGTAGAGAATTATTTTAACAAGTTCAGTAAATCTCTGTGGGCTATCTACTAATATACAGAAATAGTTGTATCACACTTCAATAGCATTTTCTGCAATATTATTTTACCTAATACAAATGAGGATTTAGACTTCACAGAATCTAATTTCTAATGGCCTTGTTCTCAAAAATTTCAGACACGTCTCAATTTTTTACAATTCACTATGTTTATTAGTCATGCTCCAGTGAAGTGGGGAGAGATCTATTTGAATATCACGTAATTATACTTAGAAGAAGATAGGCAAGAAGATAATGCATAGGAAGGTGTTTTGCAAAACTCCACGGTACAATACAAATATTAGTTATTATTGCCATTGCCCATAATCATATAAAACATGATTATCAGAGATGCACCAGATCTGCTCATGAATTCAAGTTTTCCTGTGAGTTCCTTTAACGAGTCTCTACAAAATAAGAATATACTCAAGGACCCTCAGATATCTGAACACTCTTTGGTCTCATGAGGCTGGGATTCAATATCTAACTTTAAAATATTCTTCCTATAAAACAGAAGTAAAAACCTAAGAGATGAAAGATATTTTTAGTGGAGTTATTTGCCTGTTTTTTTTCTTTTTTTTTTTCTGGTTATTAAACACAACAGAGCTATTCCCTAATAATCCAGGAAGCACAGAACTAAGACATTAACCAGCTTGTGTTCCAAACTAAAAGGAGGTTAAAAACACAGCATTGTAATACAAACACGGCTTATAAGTACAGTGTGCGTACCTACTGTTCTGCCATTTAAACTTTGAGTAGCTGTACAAACAAGTCTATCTTGAGGAAACAGACTGGGTAATTTTCCATTTGGACTGTTTGAAATTTCACCAAGAGCCTCAAACTTGCCGAAGTCTGTGCTACCAGACATTCTCTTCCAATTTGTTATCTCTCCTTCTCCCCATTAAGATTTCCCTTTAACAAAAAATGCTTTTCTTAAAGGTTGTGCTTTAAGTAAAAAAAAAAAAAACAAAAACAAAACTTTAATTTTACAGACAGATTACGTTTAAAAGAGAAATTAAAGAGGTAGTACCCCAGTTTTGGAACATAAGTTGGTACTCTTCCCCGTGGCCTAAGAGAGATCCAGGTCAAGCTTTCATACTCTCCTGTCTTTTCAAGGTTCAGAAAAGAATTCAAAAGGTCTAAAGGGAAGGCAAAGCATGAATCAATGAAAAGGTCAAGCTGCAACACTGTTGCAGGAGTGGTGGTAAAGGCTAACAGTGATGTGAGAGCCTTTCGACACAGGATGGGAACAGGCAGGAGAAGGACAACTTCAGCACTTAGTAGGTAACTAGAGAAGACTATCTTCTTGTAACTTCTGCAAACTCACTGGAAGACTCCAGAGCAAGTGTCAAGCAACGAAAAAGAGCTCTATGATACAATTATCTTGGATATGCACGAAAGTCCAATTTCCTAAGCCTTAGATCTCAAAATGTGCAAAATGCTTGTTCTACAAATACAAGTGAGCACCCTTCTAGGGTGCTTTTTATAGAAAAGGAAATAAATAGGATCTTATTTCCAAATTAATGCAACCACTCTGAGCGGAGGGATTTCCTCCCCCCCTCCCCGTGTGTTATAAGTTATCAATAGCTAAAATAAAGTCAGTTCATTTAAGATGGAAGATGAGGCATCAAAATATTATTTAAAACTAGTAGGCAGTGGCTATATGCTGAGAGCACTGTGCTAAATGCCTTTTATGCATTATCTCATTTAAGCTCTTAACAACCATGAGGTAGGCGCTATCACCATTCTGATTTGCAGAAAAGGAAATCAAGACTCATCGAAGAACAGTCACTTACCCAAGATCACAGCTACTTAATAGCTAAGCCTGCAGTGAAATCCAGTTTTCTGGGTTCCTAATCCAATGCTGTTTCCGACACTCTGGTTGAATGAGGGGGTGGGCTCAAGACTTGAACTCTGATGACAGTGAGTCCACCACAGTGTGTGAACTCACAGTATCTTTGATTTATACTGCAAGGAGAACCTAAAAGGGAAGGCCATACTCGTGGACACTATGCCTCCCTGCCATCCCCCACCGTCACCTTGCACAAGTCATGCCAGACTACTTGGCTATTTTCCAAGCTCACCATGAACTTTCAGATCACACAGAGCCTTTGGGGGCTATTTCTACTGATTCAGAATGTGCTTCCTCCTCTACCATCCTCACCCCTCTCAGCTGGGGTGAAATCTAACTCTCCATTCTCTACCCCTGAAGTCTGAATTAAAGCATTCTCTCTTCTCCCTTCTCATGGAACTTTGTCTATGTCATTCTTTGAGCACTTAGCATATTTACCCTGCATTATTATTAGGAGCATATATGCCCATCACCTGCAGAAAAAAGTATGTCTCTTAAAGGACTGCACCCAAACCTATCTTTGTATCATCCATGTACCTCACACAGCATCCTGAACGTGGCAGGCACCCAATAAATGTTTCATGTGGAGTTAAAAGAGGAAACTGGGGGTCTACTATTGCAACATTTATATCAAAGAAAGGACTATTCCCAAAGGAAGTAGGAAGTATTTTTGCTCACTCTTCTTTCTGAAAGGATTTTTCAGACAGGCTACTGCCATTCCAAGGAAGGTAATAGGGCTATTTTTCTGTTTAGGAACCAGTGGTTTAAGTAATGTAAGCTATGGATCAGTGGTTTGCAATGATGGGGCTGATCGAAAGACAATCATACTCAGCATTTCTAAGGTTAATGGCATCGCCTCTGATAGGGGAAATATCAAAGTGGAAGATAGGGAAGAAACCAATAAAAACATTTACACACACCTTTAATGGTATGCAGTGTAGAACCCACTTAAATGAATCCCAACTAATGAAAACATCTTGAAAAGAGAGTGATTTTTAGAGAAGCCTTTTATCTACAGGTCTTATATTTATAGAGCAAACCTTTTAAATGAATACAGGGTAAAAAAAGAATTAAACGAGTAATTGTTGTGATTCATTGTGGTTCATGTAACTTTCATCAAGCCAGTGAAATGAATGAACCATTTAACGAAGAAGGCTCTTCTCCACCAATTTCTGTCATATATGTCAGATTATAAATAGCCTTCTTGGTAGGCACCACAAAGCAGAAACAAGGTCTTGGGAATGACTGAGCCCTGCTTGTCCTGCTGTACCTAGAGGTGGGCACAGCCAAAGACATTTCTGAGAAAAGAGGTGAAAGAATTTGGATCAACCAGAAAAATGCATAAAAAGGCAAACGTACCATAGCCCTCCTAATGTATATCGGATACTTTCTTCGAAACTGACTACATTTTTCTTTTTTAAATGAGCTTTGATGTCTTGAAGACACAAGTGTTTTGTGGGCAGAGACTCTAATGGGCAGAAATAGAGGCTCAAAAGAAGAGGTAAGAGTTGGAATCAAAAGGTGCTCAAAAGTTCTAAAACTGGAGACATAATTTGCCAAAGATTTAAATTCTCTGCTTGACAGATCTTTCAGACCAGTGGCTTAAGAAGGAAGCCACTGATATTTCCACTTAAGGCCACTAAATACACATAAGAATTACTGGAAACTGTATTCCTATAACCCTCACCATCTAGTGAAATATATCTTTTTGCCAAAACAATAAATGTGCTGGGTTCGAGCCTATTTTGTCTCTAAGCTGATTGTCCCAGAAAAAGAAAAGCTTAAGTAAAAGCCAACTAAAAGTGGATCTAAATGTCACTGGGTACTCGGTACAAACAAGAAAAAGGGCTGTGGATTCAAGGGAGCTTAAGAATGAAGTCAAACACTAACATCATCTAAAGATTCCTTAAATATATTCTGAATCAACTGGAATATCATTATTAGAAATTGTGGGTTTCATTTATTTCATTCATTTATTTGTTTGGGCTATTTGAGGTCATTCTAGGTGTTCACATTTTTAAAAATTATCTTGGAAAATTTTAGAATTCTAGGTTAGTTTGGAATAAAGGGCAAGAGCGATAAATATGGAAAGAATACCTTTCAGTATCTTAAGGACTCTGTGGGCAGGGGGGTGAAGCTGTGGGCCAAATGGTAAAAGATGCTGCCCAGAAGAGAGGAGCATTCATTTCCCGTGCAACAGCTTTGTAACCATATCCACGTGAAAATGAGTACTGTTAGGTTGAATGAAAAAAGAGATGTGGTATATACTCATTTTGTCTCCTAGCATTTGTCAGGAGACCAGGTCTAGAAATGAAGGAATTCCTGATGACCTGAAATTATTACAATAGCTCATTCTATCTCTTAAAAAGCGCTTTCAGGTATCTCATTTTATCTTTACTAAATCCTTGGGAGCAAGAATGGCAAGAATCGGCAGTCCCATTTCATAAACGAAGAAGCTAAGGCACAGAGAGGTGAAGTACCTTCCCCTCAAGGTCAGTTATAGTTACTGGCTCTGAATGTTTTAAAAGCATTTCACAGCCAGGCAAGTGACAAAGTCAAGGCTCTGGCCCGGGTTTCCCATCTGTCTTCCACCCATGCACCTGTAGAAGTTCAAATTATTTTTTTTTTAAGATTTATTTATTCTACACAACATAATAAAATTAAAAAAAAAGATTTATTTACTTATTTGAGAGAGAGCGTGAGCAATTGAGTATACAGACGGAGAGGCAGAGGCAGACTCCCTGCTCAGCAGGGAGCCTGGTGTGGGGCTCGATCCCAGGACCCTGGGATCATGACCTGAGCCGAAGGCAGACGGAAGGCAGACCCTTAACCAACTGAACCACCCAGGCGCCACTCGAAGTTCAAATTGGAGAACCACCCAGGCTTCCTTTCAAGAAACAGTTCCTCCAGTAAGAAAAGTTATCAAACTCATCACTTCTTTAAATTTTACCCACTTTCTAGACCCTTACAAGATCATGAAAAACAACAGTGGGCAAGAGAGACACCATGTCTTATATTTATGCTTTCCCATAAAGTATAGGTTGGGTTACTTGTTAAAATAACATGAACTGGCCTTTCTTCTCACCCGTGTATTTGCTTAAATGCTTGCACAGAGCCCATTTCTATTTGTTCTTTATTCTTCTGCTCAACCTCTTACCACGCAAAGATCTTTTCATGTCCCAGTCAGCTCTGCCACATAGCACGCATTATCTCACACTTGGACTAGCTACACCCAGTTCTGCCCCACACACCATCTTCTGGCGGGGTGCTGCACTTAGGAAAGCTGGTGATCACGGGCCGATGAGGACAGTAGTGGTGGCAAAAAGGGAAGACTATCAAATGTGCAGCCTGAATTCCTGCCAGTCCCGGCCAAGACCCAGGGAAAACCTTTCCTGACTGGCAGCAAACTTCTCGTGCCTGGCCCCCAAAACCACCTTGCTGTCCTGCCTGCCGGCCTCCAGATATCACAGGTACCCCACGATCCAGCAAGCAAGACTGCAAGCTGCTGGACTAGTCATCTAGGCACTGAACATAGGAAAAGATGGGCCAGGAAATTCATGCTCTAAGCAGAGGCCCGCTGAATAAGGACATCATGTACAATCTCTCCTGCAGCAGACTTTTATGGAGAGCTCATCCTGCATACACACTACCCCAGATCAAGAGAGATACTCTAAGGCACGAGAGATGCATTTCGTTCTGCATTGACAACAGAGGATCATCTACCCAGACTACATGGTAGGCACTGTGCTATGGAAAAAAAAACAGTAAGTAAGAAAGGATAAACAGTCCTTACCTTCACGGAGTTTACAATCTACTTTGTAACAACATTGGCCTTTACAGACACTATTTGGAGAATCACACACAAAAAGAGGTCATATTAAAACTGCCATTGTTCTACTCAAGATTCTAAATAAGTGACTTTCCAACCAACTTCAAAACTTGTTGGCAAATTAAGGGAAGGATTTCAATAGTCTTTCAAGTAACTTTCCAACCTCAGGTTATTTGGGGAGCGGGGGGAGAAGCAGGAAGGCGAAGAAAAGCAGAGTCATACTATAGTAGAAAGAATGTAGGACAAGTGCTGGATCTCAAGGGTCTCCGTTCTACTCATCATCCACGTATTATTTTAGGCACATCACTCTTCTTCTCTGGGCTTTGTCAGTCCTATAATTGATGCCTGGAACAATGTCTGGGATACAGCAGATGTTTGCTAAATAAATGTTGATTGAGTGAGTGAATATACTTTGTGAAGATTTAGTGTGAATATTTCTGTAGTTCACAGTAAACATGAAGAAATTAGAGATAAGAACAGTTAAGTCACAGAAATTCATGTAATGTGCTTATGCCCTCAAATGAAATTGCACTAGTAAATAGTGTCGGGGGGGCTGACACTATTTCCAACAGGAAAACATGGGACTGTGTCTGCCCAGTATACTTTCTCACTGCGTCCCTCAGGCTTGAATTTTGTAGCAATTTAAACTCAACAAATGGATTTTCTCTGATTCCAACCCAGTGGGCTAGTACCTTGGCTAGCAAATTCACCGGTACCATGCTAAGCCTTCTTTTCAATATTTACAGAATAAAAGGCAATTTCGGTTTTAGCCTTGAGCACATCAGATTTTGACAGCTTGGAAATGTCATCCTTAGAGCAAGGACTTTTCACATTCACAGAGTTCTGGCTCTAACTATGCTCTAAATGCAAATGCAAATATCCTTGACCAGAAAACCTTGAGCATCATGTTCTAAGAATGTTAGTGAGATTACATGAAGTTCTTTTTAACTGTATTAGTTTCCATCCAACATCTACTAAATTGCATTAGAGTAAAGTGGGGAAGGCCTGGGTTCGAAAGGTGGATGCCAAAGAAGTCACATTTTAATTTCGTCTCCATCTCTCCCTTCTGGATGCTTTCTATCTGTCAGCCAGTCAGTCAGCAAGCTTCATTGCAAGGAAGGTCCACTGGATGACTGGCCATTCAAGAATGAAACAGGATACAACTGGTGTATTAGAGACTGTTCAGAAACACTACACCTCAGCCAAACGGAGCCGTACGTGGTGGGTCCAATGCTCTTTTTGCTGAACAAGGACCTTGTATCTTCCCTCTCACACATACAGAACCTGTGAATCCCATTTATTAATCAAGCGTACTAGAATACATTGATTAGGAAAGTACATCGATGGTACTTTTTGACCGATAAAGCAAACTCCCAAGAACATAAATTTGCAAAACTGAAGGAAATAAGAGATGGTGAAACTCCTCCGCATTTACAACTTAACAGGAGCAAGAAGAGGCTCAGAAAGGAGAGGGCAGGAGGGAGAACAGACTGCTGTGGTAACATGGCACAGTGGCCTAAGTGGTTTTGAAGAAGAGAATTGTTTAAAATCAATGTCAAGTGGTTTGAGTTCTGAGACATAACCTAAGTGCTCCCTCCCCAACCCTGTTACCCTACAGCTTCACCAAAGTCAAGTACTGACATAATTTCTATGTGTACACAGTACAGACCTGTAAGGAAGGGGCTGAACCCACTTAAGCTAACTCAGCAAATGCAGGAATCTAGAGCTAGAAGGGAACTTTAGCCTGAAAGCCCTCTCAGAAACATGCAAAAATTCTGCTGTCCATTCTAGATATATTTCTCCAGAGTGTGGAATGGGGGTTTTGAGCTAATTCTCAGGGGCAAGGAGACCATAGGTAACATCTGGGAATCTACATACACTTCAGTATTTAAATACCTAATAAATCGCCCCACGAACACCTAAAACTTAACTATTGCTGCCTCTTGCACAGCTTCTGATCACTCGTACCTACCTTCATCACGGGCCCCAAACACTATCCAAATACCTTCAGGAAAACACAATCACATTTGATGGCAAATATCTGTTTAAATATCTGTCTTCCTTGCTAGAATACGCACTGATGGGAACTGCGTCTGCATCTCATTTATCTTTATATCCCCATCGCCTAACGCAAGGATTACCACACATACTAATAAACACAAATAAGACTGCGCAAGGGCGAATTGGAAGGAGGAGAAATTACCTATAATTACCAATTATTTTTCCCTTAAAAGAGGTTGAAATCCTAAATTGGTGGTTACCAGGGTGGGGGAAGAGAAGAGATGCTGTTTAAGGGTACATCCTTGCAATTAGTAGATAAAGAAGTTCTGGAGATCTAGCACAGAATACGGTGATTATAGATAACAAAACCCAAATAAACATTATTAGAGACTAATTTTAATTGTTCCCAACACTAGAAGACATGGTAATTATGCCACGAGGTAGAGATGTTAGCTAAGGTTATGATGGAGATCATAATGCCTTGTATCAAATCACTATGTTGTATACAATTAAACTTACACAATGTTACATGCCAAATATATCTCAATTAGAAAAAAAAGACTTTAAACTCCTGAGGACAAGATCTGTTCATTCACTGATTTACCCACTTATTCATTCACTTCAAAAATATTTATTGAGTGCCAGACACTGTTTGGAATACAACATAAATACTAGTTTCTGCCCTCAAGGAGTATCCAGTTAAAATCGTGGTCTCCTCGAAGCTCATGTTAGGGGTACCTAAAGAAAACCCTGGGGCTTCTATTCAGATTCATTTTTGCATCCCCTAAGAAATACTCATGAGTTGGTTATTAATAATGTCACCTCCATCACTTGGTACCTAGGTCAGATGGTGACACGTCGTCCGTAGCATCGAGGCATCCCTAGCAAAATGCAGAGTAATTCTGCACACCCACTCTTACTGGTTTCACTTTCAGCACACTCTGACATATTACTGTTCTCAGGGGCCAGGATTCCGTGGAAAGGACTGACAGGTCATCTCGTTTTAACTAGTTAACCACCACCACCACCACCATAAGTATGTCATCACCATTGTCATTCCCTAACGTCAGGTTTGTACTTTCCCTGCGAAGAGGGGACAGGACAGATAGAAAATACACTGAAAACCTTATGATACAAGTGACTGGAGATTATTATGGTTGCTCCAAAACATTTCAGAGCACCTCACTATCCGTTATCTCTGTTTCGTCTCAGAATCTCCCTGGGACGATGAAGTAGCACTTCCTCTGCCTCTTACTTGCTGTTGACCATGGACTTGTGCCTCAACATCCCTGAACCTCATTTTCCTTGTCTTCTCAGAACCATTATGCCAAATTCAGATATCCAAATGATTTAAAGTTTCTAGTACATAATATTATTCAACCATGGCCGGTTCTCTTGCCTCTCCTATTGAAGCACAGGAAGAATCCATACAGAGAGAGATCTGAGCCTGGAACTCAAATGTTCTACACAGTTAGGTACAATCAGGCTACCCAAACTTCCTTTAGATCTTGTATTCCAAAAGGATGCTTTCCTGATCCACTGACATAGAGAAGCACTGTCTCAGTCTCCCGCTTTGAGCTGCTTTCACCTCACTATCAATTCTGCTCAAGTAGAACTGAATTCAACAGTATCTACTGAAAAAAATGAATGGAGGGATACATTATAAAGAGATGATGATGGGCAGTCCGTGGCCACAAGCATTTTGGACTGACTGACTGGCATCAGCTCTTCTCTTCCTCTCTCTCCTTCCATAAGACAAACTTAAAGGCTATTATTCAACCACCGGTCTATAACTGAGGCTTCTGTATCTTTTCTTCACTAAGGACATCTTGTAATATTTTCCCATCATGGAGCCTATTTCTCAAAGTATTTAATTTGCCGTCTTTATTAAATAATGGATAATTCATCTCACCCCCACCTTTTATCTAATGAATCCAAACTATAAATCTCTGTAAGTGCAAGATAACCAGTGCGTTCACAAACAGCATCAAAATCAAAAATCTTCAGCCTGCGTAGCTTTTTCTAGGGGGAAAATGCATAATTTCTTTTAAGATTTTTCTTTTTGCCCCCTTCAGGGACTACCAGTTGGCAACCACTGGTCAAAGAGAGTGTGTTGGTGTATGCTGAGTTTTACCGATGTGTATTTCATATCAGTTTGCAAATCCACTAGAACTCAAAGGACATGCATGTTCTGAACACTGCTACTTCTGGAACTCGCTGATGCTCTGACAACAAGGTACTTCATTGTCCCCCTCTCTGTCGTTAAGGATCTTACTCGTAGTCCAAAGCTGCAAGAATGCATTTAATGGAAAAGCTTTCAGTTTGGGCAGCATTTGCAATTTTAAGAGAAGATAAACCTCTCTGTGGAGTTAACATGATCTGTGAATGTGGGACATGCTAGGAATCAGATATCCTAATGAACTTGGTCTTACTCACTTGGAACGGAGAATTAACCGATTCTTTTAAATAATTCAGAAACCTAAAATCAAAGGGACGAGGTGCAAGTTTCGATTGTCCTGCACAAAAAAAATGGGCAATAGAAATAAACATTTTATGCTTTCAATAAATAATTCCTGCACTGAATGTACTGAACTGTCACTGAAATACTTTAAAATTTATTGGCAACCATAATTGTTTTATGCCATTCAACAAACATAATGGCATCTGGTTTAAATACCTTACAACTCATATCATTTTATACTCTCCATCTCCAGCAGAAAAATCGAGTGAAAATTTAGTCCACTGTTGAAAACGGTCCATTAGAGAATCAAGTACACATAATACTTGAGATTGTAGGGAAAAAGACTAAAGAATTTTTGTAAGAGAAATAAGAATGTAATTTTGTCCCCCAAATATCTAAAGCAAAAAAAAAAAAAAAAAAAAAAAGTGCTCTGGATTGCCCCCTGGCATATGGCTCATGTCTACGAGTCAATGAGGTAGATGAAAGAGAAGGTGGGCTACACTTGAGTATCTACTCTGGATTGCTCCAAGTTCTGCGTACTTCACACCCCTACACACATTCATACATAAAATCTGCACAGAAACAGTCCTGTTAGTTCTGAGGACATAATTAAACCTGTGGGAGCCTGAGCAAGGCTGAGGCAGATACCTGGGAGGATGAGATAAGGAATAAAGGAAGAGATGACAATCCCAGATGAGAGAAAAACATGAGGAAGGAAAAGGAACTAACATTGTTTAAGCACAAAACAAAACAGCGACAAAAACACATTTCCTGGGAAGGTGATGACATCCCACCTTATATACAAGGAAACACAAGTCCAAGAGTTCAAACTACTTGCCCAAATTTACATAATCAATAAGTTATGGAACCAGAGGTTGAATACCATTCTTTCCACAATACAGTGTAATGGATAAGCAATTAGACTCTGGAGTGAGAGAGTAAGTTTGAATACACTTTCCATCTTCTGGATGGTGGACAAACTATTTAAATTCTTTGTGTCTCAGTTTCCTTGTATGTAAAACGGGCATGCCAACAGTACCTCTTTCCGTAGGGTTGTATTCGGATTAAATATGGATGAGAGAACTCCTAGCACAATTCCTTGTTGGGGTGGCCATGAAAATGACCCATCAGATCACTTGCTGCAAGGAGCATAATTGCCTGATGACCCCAGCTGCCATCCCTCTGTTCAAAGGCCACCCTTCCTCCAGGATATCCCAGCCAATGACTAAGGGGGAGAATACTAATGCAGACCCATTTCAATGGGACACAGAACTTTTTTTTGAGAGAGAGCGTGCGAGAGCATGAAAGCAGGAGCGGGGAGGGGCAGAGAGAGAATCTTAAGCAGGCTCCACACTCAGTGCCGAGCCCAATGTGCGGGGCTCAATCTCACAACTCTGAGATTGTGATCTGAGCCCAAATCAAGAGTCGGATGCTCAACCGACTGAGCTACCCAGGCGCCCCATGGGACACAGAACTCTTAAAACAGGTGACTTTGCCTCAGAGACTCTCCACTGCCCTGTACAAAACTTTCTTAGAGGCTTACTGCTATGTGAGATTCTTCCAACACAATCCTCTTTCCTTCCCCATTTCCCTCCACAGGTGTCAGGTCAGTATTGTGGTGTGAAAGCTCTCCCAGCTTACTCTTGCATCCTCTCTTTATATTTAATAGGCTTTACCTAAAATAAATCCCGGCACCAAGAATTCCATCAGGGGATATTCTACTTGGAAGATCCAAACTAACAACCAGCACACAGAAAGTCCACAATGAACGTAAGCTATCATCATGATTGTTATCACCAAAATCATTATTTTTATCATTATCTGGCTCAAAAGCCCAGCAGAGTTTAATCCCAACTTTCCAAACTGTTTCCCTTGAATCTGTGAACGTTATTCTGTATTTTGAATGGGAGGGTTCAAAGATCACACTATGTTTTTGTAACATACTCTAACAAGTTTTGTTACACCTAGCAAAACAGTCCTCAATTACAAATGAAAACATATATATTTCATTTCCCATACAGCACATGAAAAATATGGCACCTTCTATTTTCAAGTCTGTCTGAAATGCCTTGTGTCTACCTCACCGTCAAATGTGGAATTTCCCAGTGCTTTATTATTTGACTGATTTTCTACTTTCATCATCTTTCACGAAGCAAATAATCTGCTGATAACTAAATCTTGTAACAAAGTATATTCCCTCCGCATTTGTTCTGAAGAAGTGACTCACATACTGTCCAATGGCTTACTCAGTTGATATCCCTACTATACTGTACCTTACAAGAGGCTTATTGTTCCAAGATAATTACTGGACCAGGTACCAGCAGATGCAGGAGGAATGGAATTTAAGTAGTCAACTCGTTAAAACTTTGTGGTACTATTCCCCCTGGGTTCATTTTCAGTGGCTGAAATTCCAGTGGGTTGACCCTTTGTGATCAGTGAAATTATCACAGACTAATCAAACCTTTTCAGAAGCCGTTGTTACTACTGTACATGGGGCTGTGTGGAGAATTAGAGGACTGGCTGCCAGATAAAATATAGGAGTTAATTTAGATAAACAAATACTTTTTTAAAATATAAGTATAACCATTTAATACTACAAAATTATTCACTGTTTATTTATATGAAATTCAAATTTAACCTGGTGTCCTCTATTTTTATTGCTCAATCTGGTAACTATTAGGGAGAAAAATGAAGCTTCATGGTAAATGTACTTGAGACCTGGGGGCTTATGATCTAAATGGTGTCATGAGATAAGGGATAAGCTGGAAGCCCACAGATTTAGATTTCCATTAAATGAAAAAGGAATTGTTTGCATGAGTGGGTATGTGAAGTCAAGTATCCCATGTAAGTAACTCAGCTTTTAGTATTACATGCATAAGGAAAAACCTTTGGGGATACTAAAGGATGTTGCCATGGCAGATGAGAGAGCCTCTCTCTTTGGCAATGTTACAAATCAGGCCTTTGTCTACAACTCCACGCTAGACTCTATGCTTGCTTTGCTCGTCACTAAACATTAAGTATCTCACAGATCATAGGGGCTTGGGATATATTTATTATACCAAGAAATGAATGGACTTGGTATGCGCATTCCTCTGTAGAGCATATCATAGCTTACCAAGGATTTTGCCAAGTCCTTTCCTTGGCCTAGAACGTCCGATACAATTTCGTTTCCTGCTATCCCCATCTCCAATTGCTCTCTCCTTCATTCATGCCCCTTAAGCCACACTGACCCTGTTACTATTCCAACTTCCCTCAAAGCCTTACTCATCTCTATTTCTAGAATCAAAGTCTGTAATGCCTGCATAGTTCTCTTCTTCACCTTCTTCAGGTCTGAACTCAAATGTCAACAGATCAGAAAGGTCTTCCCCGACCACGCTATGTAAGATGGCACCCAGGTCCTCCACTGCTTATGCCCTTACCTATCCCTGTTTTTCTTTGTAGTATTTAATATCACTGGGCACATTATGTATGTATTAGTCAGTTCATTGTCTGTCTCCTCCCACCAGAAGGTAAGGTCTTCTCTGTTTTGCTCAGTCAGTGCAGTGCCCGGTTCTTAAGATGCACTAGATAAATATTTGTTGAATGGATGGATGAATTAAACCTTTCCCCCCTCACTAGGCTATCGAGTCCTCCAGAACAGGATGTCCGATCCATTGCTGTATTCCCTCGATGCATCCAGTACATTGTCCAAATGTACCCAGCAGACTCTTAAACTATCTGTTGAATTACTTATGAGAGAATTGAGGTACAGAGTCTGTAAGTGGCTTGGACAACTGATTTTCTCTTAACAGATGCTCAGTGTCGGGCTTGTCGTGGCAACTCTCCTTTGCTAATCTGACCTATTCAGAAGCTGTGATTTGGCTTCTCCTTGCTCATCTCTTGAGTTTACAAAAACTGCTTGCTGAGAAGCTCTCTAGTTGCAAAATGCCTACAGTGATCTAAGAAAACACTGACTTTCCTTCACGGAGAGATTGTTGGAAGCCTATTCCTACTTGGTTGGGCCTTGCCTCAACATCCTTTCCACTTCTCTCTTTCTATATGCACCATATGATGCCTGCAGATAAGGCATAGGAGACTCCCTTGTTCCCTTTGGGTGAAAAGCAACCACGTACAGAAGCGAACAACTGAGATGGGGCAGAGTAATCTGCAGTAAATATTACCCCTCCCCCCACCTCTAGTTGAGCTATCCCAGTAGATTTCCTTAACGACAAGCTAATGCCAAGGGAACAGAGTTGCCTGGAGCTGAGTAAAACCTGAAGAAGAGAAAAAGAATGGGGAAGCTGTAGGGAGAAAAGGTGCCAAAAATCCTTGTGGCCACATGCATTTCTGTGGCAGACAACTAATCAATCTGGATTAGTGACTCCAAATCCCCAAATAAATTATTTATATTACATTCAGTTTTCTAATATTATCCACAAATGGATAATTCCTTCTCAAAAAATAATGTACAGGCTTTAAATCAACAAATTCACACTCCAGTGTCAAATCAGACCCTATTATTTGTGGCAAGGAAAGCTCATACACTAC
This sequence comes from Eumetopias jubatus, assembly GCF_037043125.1. Taxonomy (NCBI): domain Eukaryota; kingdom Metazoa; phylum Chordata; class Mammalia; order Carnivora; family Otariidae; genus Eumetopias; species Eumetopias jubatus. The sequence goes on from NW_028274810.1 coordinate 57,315,386, forward strand.
TCCTGACCCGAACTAGCCTCCCTGATAGCTCCCGAGCTGATTTTTAATTGATGGAGAGGTATGCGAAAGTGACCATCAAAAGTACCCTGCAGGTCCTTCTAAGGTCCTTCTCTGTCAAAGGGTCCTTCCTATCAGAGTTGTTCGGGCTCGATCACAGGGAAAACCGAACAATAGCAGATGGAGCTGCAGACAAACACCAGGTGTACCTTCTACCACACTGTGATTTGATGATGGCTCCCCATTTGCTTTCTTTTCTGAGCCCAATTCCAATACTACATGAATTGTATTGCTTCACATTTTTGGAATCAAGATCTATGGACAGATTTACACAATCCCATATAAATTATAAATCAACGCTTAGAAATACCTTTCTACTTAGAATGTGACATCTAATAGACACTCAAATGGTCGTGTCTCCTGGGCCAAGAGTTACAGGCACAAATAATTTTGAGGACCAGAAAGAAATCCCTTTACTTCTTTCCTCTGTAACTGTTTGTGTGTGAGGGATGGGGGGTGGAGGGGAGGTGGAGGAGGGAAGATGTCTGAACTAGACCACCCATCCAGTCTATTTGAGAATTTAGACATCAGGGAACGTGGGTCTAAAACACTCCCTATTTTGGCCACTAGCCAACCACTTAAAGTCTATTCAGCTAGTTATCCTCTCTATGTAGACAATAAAATACCCATAATGTGTGAAGTAAAACTACTTTTTAAGAATGACTACAAATTTCCTCCCTATTTTTCAGTTGAAAGAGCTCCTTAATGACACTGGGTCCTGTGGTAAAGCTCAACCTAGTCTACACTGCAGGATGCATGTGGGGGGGCGGGGCAGGGGGAGCCTGCAGCCTCACCTGGTACCTCATCTTTCAAAAGGCAAGATCCAAGAATTTCCTTTGTCTGGAGGCATTTCTAAAGAGCCTCTGCAAATAATGATTGGTCACATCTGCTAACAATATTTAAGAAAGCACAATTCACCTGGTCTCAGAATGACATTTTAGATCAAACCAAACTCTGGTTCTCTAGTCTCTTAAAGGAGAGAGACCAGCTCCACCGCACTGCTGAAAATTTATCAGGTAGAATTTAATTATACAGATTTGGAAACCAGAAGGCATTTAGGTTTGAATGTCTCCCTAATTTGGGACCTTTACATGGTTTAAAATGTTGATCATTACTGTTATTGCTGCTATTCTGGTGGCCACTCCGCTGTGTCTGTCCCTGCGGTGTTTTTTGAACGAACACCGAGAATAACTGTTGCTAGGTAATTGTCAAAGAAACTATGCAAATGATGAAATATTGATAAATTGTATTTACAAGTCAATGGTGCTAGAGTGCTCCTGCTTTCCCAGGGAAGTGCAAATTATAAGGCTGTATTGCCTCCAAAATTCCTAAAACAACACATTAATCAAAATGGTTCTTAAAATGGGCAGTCCAACCAGCACTAAGTAGGAGACAATTCTTAGGGTTTGGAATTACGAACTTTATTTTGCCTTTCCACTATGTGTTAATATTGTAACACTACAATATACCTCCCATATATTGGAGGAGGTAGTGAAAAAAAGTTAAAGCATAGGGTCTCCAAGGTGTTAAGAGCATATTATCAGATAAAACAGTGTTTATCCAGAAGAGAAGTAGAAATTGACAGTTCTCTTATCTCACCCCCAAATTACAAAGTGGATCCCACACATAAATGCTAAGTCAGCAAGTCAGTAGCTTTGAAAGTTATTTCCTAAGTACTGAAATATTCAAAATACTCACAGAAATGAGTTAATGGATAACTAGGGAGATGTGATTGTGGTTGGAGTACATTCCTTTTTTGTCTAGCAATGTGTAGCAACAATATCTATGTAGCGATCCGAGATGGAAATGACACAGATGATGTCGGTGACCAGGAGAGCCACACTCAAACAATTCTCCAGGGTGATTTTCAGATTGGCAGGTAGAGCTGGAAGTTTTCAAAATCTGGGGCAAGCATCATGATTAATGGCTTTCCACTGATTGCAAAGGCCCGTCTGAGGGTTTACGCCACCAACATATGGGCGACCACCAGATAAATGAGGAAGAACAAACACGATTAAGCCTAAAGGAAATAATCCAAATACCAACTCTGCTTTCCTGTTATAAATATCACATTTTAAAAACCACGAAGATGAGGCTTTTAATAGTAGTCAGTGCAGGTGATGAGAGGGAGTAAACAGAGGGGGCAAAAACATGTGAACACAGCTTTTCTTTTTCTGGCGAGGGAATCCCGTATTTTCTTTTTTTCAGTGAAGGGTGTTTTCACAGCGAGTCCCAGCGGGGAGGGGGCTTTCAGAGCACCAATGCTGGACGATGCTATTCCCTCAGACATGGACTCAGTGTGGCCCTACAGAAGTGTGACTTGAATTAAGTAGGAGGGTTATCACATGAGCTTTTCCCTCATTAATGACTGATCTGATGCACCACAGAACACAAGCTTTAGGGGACTGTTCACAGGTTCCGTAAATACCGAGCAGTCACTTCAAACATTCTGTCCCATAAAAACTGTTAACAGTAAGTAGCTCAAGTACCTCTCGGGAATCACGGAGGTGGTTTGAGTAGATGTTCTAAGTCAAAGTCCAACAAATAAGGCTTATCACCTTCAGAGTCTCTTGAAAAGCCAGAAAGGGGGTTTCAGCAATATGCAGAAGAATTAAATGCATGATTGCAGCCAGAGCTGAGAACTCTCAGAATTTCATCACCTGTGGTAAGCAAGCATAAGCTAACATGATGGTATTTCATGTCTTCGCTCACACCTGCTCATGTGGGAGGGGCAGAGGTACAACTTGATCTACTGTGAACATTAGTATACCTTATGGCTTTGGCTTCCTAGCACTATCAGTCTTATCTGAGCATGTATGTCCACGTGTCCATGTGCAATTCTCCCCCACACCCAAATTAGATTTTTTGCATCTCCAGTTTTTTTTTTTAATTTTTGATATTTGTTTCTTTAAAAACCTCTTGGTAAATCAACAGTGAGCGGACACTCGCAAAATATTTGGGGATAATGAGAACATATTCATCTACTTATTAATTCTATTCATTAAGCAAATAAATACCAGGTACCTGCTAAGTTCAAGGCACAGAGCTATATGCTCTGCAAGATTGTTTTAAAAAGAATTGGTCATGAGCCCGACCCTTAATCAGCTTATAGTTTTTTAATAAGCCAGATTCTATGTGGTTGGTGCCAAGGAAAGACTCAGCTAAAATTAAAGCCATCAAGGTGGGGCCCCTTCTTTCCAGAATCACCTTCTCTGGGAATGCTCATTCTGAAGGTTCTGGCAACTCTGAATCACTTCTGTGGTAGTCAGCTCCTAGGAGGTGAACAGAATGTGAGGAACAGTCTACATAATGAAACAGATGTGGCACTGTGGGGATTATGGACAGACTGGAGGGGACTTACATCTGACATTTCAGAACAGAGTAGGTACCCACAGAAGGTACCTCTCTAAAAGTCTTGGTTTCTTTCTGCCACTATCCCCCTTCCATTCCAAATCTCCCAGCTTTTGGCCTCTCCAATATGTATGCTCTTTACAGATATGAGCTTTAACTGAGAGCAATAATGGCAACTTTTCTTTGAGTCCTTACTATGAACCAGGCATGATGCTGTTTCATGTACATATGCTCTCTCTTTTTTTAATTTTTATTTTTTTAATTTTTTTAAATTAACATATAATGTATTATATTTGTTTCAGGCGTACAGGTCTGTGACTCATCAGTCTTACACAATTCACAGCGCTCACCATAGCACATACCCTCCCCACTGTCCATCACCCAGCCACCCCATCCCTCCCACCCCCCACCACTCCAGCAACCCTCAGTTTGTTTCCTGAGATTAAGAGTCTCTTATGGTTTGTCTCCATATTCTCCCTTTTAATACGAAGTATGTTCTTTTAGTATTCTTATTTTACTGATAAGAAAACGGAGATTGGGGCAGTAGTTTATTCAAAGTCATCCAGCCATTATTTCATCTAAACTTGGGTCTGTCTGACTCTAGAGGCAGAGTTTTTAATCATTATATTATACCAATTTTGAGTTTCAGAGATTCTGGTATTTTATCTCTGGGCTTCAAATAACTCCTTCAAAATTCCCATCTAATACTCTAATTGGACAAAGATTTGTTTTCTTTTACAGTTGAGTCTTAAGGGAGTATAAGAAAAGAAAGCAAAAATTCCACAGAAAAAAACAGACTAGTTGGACAGGGAAGAAACAGCTGCATCCACTTTAGGTAAAGTTACATGGCCTAGTTTATGGTTTTGGATGAAACGGCATGTTACCATTTGTCTGTTCATTCTCCATGGTTTACTAGGAAAATACCATTCGTTTCCCATTACCTTTCTCCTCAAGAGCTAGGATAAAAAGAATATGATTTCCCCTCGCATATATACATGAAGAAGATGTAATCCGTTCCCACTTTATTTGCAGACCAGAGTCTGTCACTTCTTCACCCACCAAGATTCCAAGAGTTCTTAGAGTATGGTTGCTACACTTATGAGAGTTGCCTTTTTAAAAACAACAACGAAACAAACAAACAAAAACCTTTCAGGAACTCATCGTCCATAACCTGGGTAATGAAAAAAAATCACTCTTGGTCAAAGCGACACTAGAAAGTTCTCTAATGCACGTAAATACCTGGTCCTGAACTCTTCACTTATTTTCCTTTAGGGATTACGTGTCTTTGGAAAAGAGGTAAAATCATGTTTCCTCCAATCATTGCATCTGAGATTGACAAAAGGCAGGTAGCGGAAACTGAGTAGCCTGCTGTTTCTCTAGGCTGTTTCCATTGGAGGCATCCAAGACAAAGCGACCTCTACTTCTTTTTCTTTGAAACAAATAGACATTTGAAACATAGGAACTTACTACTTTCTCCCCCAGATATTAATACTTTCTTTGAACTCACATGATCCTACCCCCTCCAACAACACCCCAAAATAGTATCGTGAATCCTTGAGGTATAGCCTCAAGTGATCTGGGGTTAAAAGTGAACTCGGCTAATATCTTTGTGCCTTTGGCCAAAAAATCCAGGCTCGATCCTGGTTGCTTTTTGGAATGGGAAATGCACAATATCTGTATTACAGGCAGCTCCAGAAAGGCATGCCAGGCCTCTCATGCTCTCAATTTATATTTGCATGTGAACAGCTTGTCGGCCATTTTATGAAGACAGATGAATCGCAGGCCTGCTAGAGGGACGGCCAGCCCTAAATATATGAACCACATACCCGTACAGCCCACCAATTTTTAAAAATGAAATGAGAATAAAATGAGTATCTCTGGACACAACTTCAGGCAGATCATATATAAGTATGATTGAAAAATGAAACACTTAAGGTATCACCTATAAGTCAGGTGGAAATAAAGGATGAAACTAATGTATAAATATCCCTTTAAAAATGTCAACAAATAATAAGATGTAGCTATTTATGACACCAAAGACAAGACTTCAGGGGTCTCTCCTTTCTTATGCTTGCTTTGAAGAGACAACTTTGATAAGGAAAATACCACTAAAACACCAGAATAAGAAGAGGGATAGCCAGAGAGTCCATATTTAATGTCAAAATCCAGCAGTGGTATCAAGAATGTCCCAGGCTTGGGAAATGAAACAAATTCTGTAGTGAGAGGATATCTAATGTGGCAAAAATCCTCCATCCCACAATTCTGACATAATTCAGTTTACCTTATCTATTCCAAAAGATCAGACGGAGATCAAAGTGGAAAAATATATAGCACAACAAAAGAGTGACCAAAGGAATGAGGTCATTATAAGTAGATGAAAAACCAATATGGTAAAGGATGATACTGACAAGAAAAATAATGAGTAATACTGAAGAGCTAACAGTTTTTTATAAGCTATATGAATATGTGCATCTCATTTAGCTCTTCAACAGGTAGGCTCTTATTATATATTATTACCATACTACTTTAAAGATGAGGAATAACTTTATGCCTTGAGAGGTTCAATAACTTGTTCAATGTCACAAAGGTAAGAAATAGCAGAGGCAGAATTTGAACGCAGGCCTGATGCCACAGCCTGAGCTCTTAACCATGATGACATATGCCCTTCACAGGCCCGTCAAGGTCAAGTCTCCCCATTAGTGCCTTTAGTTATATCACTGAGGAAGAGCATTTTGGAATTTCATGAGATGATATCTGGGGAAATACATAGTATAATGTTTAGTATATGATAGGGACTGCCAGTTCACTTTTCAGTTTTGACTGAAACTGATTGTTTTACTCCATCTTAAATTCCAACCTATAACAATCTGTTTTGTACTTGGAGCACATACCACGGATCTAGAACTTTACTGGATACTATTATATTTGTATATAAAGAGCGCACTCTATGCTAATCAAGTTTCTGCTACAGAAAATTTATATAATTACACAATTTAGGAATTTAATACTGTCACGTACCCTTACTATTTTACTTCAGACAATTTAAAGTGGAAAATCCTTCAAAGGCAGAGATCATTTTCTGAAAGCACTTAGGAAAGGGTTGAGCTGTGAACGGCTACAAAAATATTTGTCAATGACCTTAAATCACCAGTGAAGAAGGTCGCGGGGCATTTGCCACCTTAAAAAAGGAACTAAAAATGAAACAGAGAGCCAGTAGCTCCCTGCTTGTGCTGTAGAAGGTTCTGATTTGGTAAATCAACCCTACCTCTCACAGTCATCAATGTTCTTGGGAACTAAGGTTCTCATGAGTACCCGGATGGTGTTTGGGAGCGGGATGGAGGAGGGCTTGGGGGCTGCTCGAATGATCCAGAGACCTCCTTGAGTCATCAAAGTTGTTCCTACTGTGAGCTACCCATGGGGCAGACCCCAAAATCCTTGTACTTGGTTGGCTCCTGGCTACCCCAACTAAACTTACCATTTTCTGGCTGGTCCTTAATGTCAGCGTCACTTGGCTGGCTGGGACTTTCAGATTGACTTGAATCTGAAAAACATAAAAATACAGCCAAAAATTACAGGGTCTGCGAGGGAAAGTGGATCAGAGGTGCCAGACTTTCTCAAAAGGTTCAGCATGTAAACTAGGAATGAGAACATTATAGGAATGACAAGATGAATGAGGAAAAAAAAAGTGGGGGCGGGAGGGAGATAAGAAAGGGGGAGAAAAGCAGTGGCAGGAGCAGCCTGTGCCTTTAGAGAGAGGACGCTCCGTTCTGGGTGTGCCTCCAGCGGCGTCTGGCTTGCGCCAGATCAAAACTGGAAACTCTTCAGAAGCCCTTCTCTTACAGAGAAACCATTTCCAAACTGCTCTTCTTCATTATTTATACACTAGAGTCTGATAAAGACTTCATCCTTCATTACACACATCTGAAGCTTGATTCAGAACATAATAAAGTGTCAAAACATATTTTGAAGCTGGTATATAAAAGCAACCCAAACAACAGTAACAAGTTCTGTTGATATTTAGCTCTGTACTACAGCAACATACTATGCAGACTAACGCCACTAAATACGAGAGTCCTAATACTCCAGGCGCATTCACTTGAAATCACAGGATCACTCAAAGGCATTTTGCTGAAAAGGGACAGGTTTCCTCCACTTTACAAGTATGATTTTCCTTTTGTACTGATGCCTTTGGGAGCTGCTAAGAGGACTTGTTTGCAAAAACAGGTTCCTGCACACCTGCGTTGAATTCCATTTATTTTTTACTTAAAAAAATACAATTATTTCCAAACTAAAAAAAAAATAATAATAATTCAGTTGATTTCTAAATGGGATCATTTTTGATGAAATAACATTTAATTTTAAAAATGAGATCAAATTAAGTTAGAGCAAAAGAATCTCACAGAATTAGAAGTAAACATACTTAGACATTTTTAAAGGGAGGAGACAAAAATCGGGCAAAATATTTCAAGGGTAAATTTTCCTGCTATAAAACATATTCTGAGACTTGAAACAGTATATAACATTGTCTAAAAACAAACAAACAGAAATATTTTTTAGAAAAACCTCTATATCTGTGGAAAGTCTGGCTAATAACTTTACCTTGGCTTCACAGGGTTAGAATTGGCTGTCTAAAATTTGACCACATTGCAGCAAGAAGTTCAGTGCAAGATCAAAAGGTCATGACACTTAACTGTGATTAAACTGAAAATATTACTTCTATTTCAACAGAGTTATAGCATTATTATTCTCTTTCTTAGAGATATTGCAAAAAGAAGTAGCACTCCTAGTGACCCTAGGTCGAGAAATGCTAATTTATTACCTTAGAAAGGCTCTCTGCTTTTAAGCAAATGAGGATTTTAATTATAGGGAAGTACTATAAGGAAAATATCTCTTTAAGTTTTCAGATGATCTTAACCTGGTGACTACAGCAAAAATTCTACGCTGATCCAAAAGTGCAAACAACAAAAGATGTGAATAGTGAATTTTTGTTTAGGTCTGGCAAAGTGATCGCTTTTATCATTTTGTAACGATCACCATAGTGAAAGCACAAACAAAAGCATGATAGCTCAAAAAAACGAGAGAAATCCTTCAGAATGATCCCCGAAATCGAATATGGAGCCTGCACTGAAAATTGGAAATGCAAATTCATATTGGTCCATATTTTAAATTTTAACTCGATAAATTAATATTACTTTTAGAGCAATAAAAAAATATGGCATGACTACCTTCTCTTTTTCTGTAGAAAGATCCTATAATTTTGCCATTAAAAATTACAAATTAAATAGTCTGAGAAGTATTTCAACATGTTTTAGGAGAAAGGCATACTTTTATTATTTTTGTCCTAAAAAACTTTAAACCGTTAATACTTATAATTAAAATTTTAAAAAAATACTTAATTTTGTTTTAGGGAAAGTTAAAATTCTTCCTGATCACATCCCAAAAAGGATACATAAAATTCTGCCAAATAGAACATTTATGTTGCTGTAATACCAGCAAACCTAGCTGGTGGAAATATGATAGCTTAGCCGATGTTCTTCTTCTAGGTATAGTATCTTCAGAATTAATCACTTCTTCGTGAGCAAACGGAAAAACATTTTTCATCTCAATTAACCTAAATATACAAAAGCCAATTACTTTTCTGATATTTATCCACTAATATTAAGGCAAGAAGGTTAATGAGATCAAACGATGTTTTTTAATAACATATAAGTGGACTTCTTTGTTCTTTTGACTTTTCTTTTGCACTTGGTTCACCACCCTACCTTTACGGAAACATAACATGATTACAGAAGACATGAACAGCAACAGAAGATGGCCGTAGGTGTGTTCAAAGAAAGTTTAAAATTCCAAGCCATAGAAAGAGAAGCAAATAAACAGCAAATGACTGAGAGGCAAGAACAGACTCAGAGTTCGTACGAAAGGGGCTGCAGCGCTCTTCTGAAAGCTCAGATGCACACACTGGGGCTAGCCAAACTGAAAACAGATTTTAATTTCTCCAGTTTTATTCAAAAGCTGGAGACACTGCTATCCACAGGGGACAGCACACTAAAACACACTATCCTGGTAAGGGATAGGCAGAGCCAAAGATCTACAAGAAAATTTAAATGATCTAAAAATTTCCATAGTTACTTTCAACCCTGGGCTGTTTAATGCCATTTCTTTTTTGAACCAACAAGGAACAGAACTACCCTGTCCCGGGAATATGTTCTATGCTGAGGATGCATGGACACTTTCCCTGCTGTTGCAAACGGTCACCGACGCTGTTAAGTATGGAGCCAACCAGATGACCAGAATTGCTAATTAATTTCTACCCATACATAACTGATGCAAGTGAACAATGCATGTACACTGAAACACTATCATGAAGGTTAACAATTAACTTACTTTTCTCTTTTATACTTGGTAGAGACCTGCCAGAAGCCTAGGTTAACTTCATAGCTTACTTTCTTTGACAATTATCACAGGGTCAGCTGATTGCCTCCTGAAAGAATTAGAGGCCCCAGAAAACAGACCCAACTGCATGCAATTGGCGGCCATATCTCATAGCTTCTACCTTATATCTGGCATGACTTCCTCTAGTTCCCTGGTTGAAAGCCAGAAGATCTGTATATTACAACGAAGAGAATATTATTTAAAGTGTGTTTAAATGATGGAGTTAGAAATGCTACTGTGAGGAAGTACATTAGGGTCATCAATTTTTTTTTCCCCCGTCTAGGGACTTGCTTTTGGTTTAAGGAATCTTAGACTTCAACCTAACCTTGAAAAGCAATGTTTCTTTTGGTTTTTAAAAAATTTATGAGCAGAAATTTAAACCTAAAATAGACAGGGTTTGCATATAGGAGGCTGGGTTGAGACCTCTTAATTGAACGGGCAGCCAGCTATCTATGCATTTTTATGGCGCCTACAACTATATTGCTGGAGTGCTCAGACAAAGATATTTCACTATCAATCTAATCACTGGGGAAAGGAATAAAATAAATCCTAATGCCTACATATCAGTCTCTGCCTCCATAAAGCTTGTGCAATGCAGTAACAAAAGCCTTGTGCTGGATTTGCTACTTATCCATGCATTCAGTTGCCCCAACCTCAGTTCTGCTCCCCTTCAGCATGGACTTTCAGAGAACATTCCCGCTGGGAAGGGGAAGAATGACAAAAACATATCATTAGGTTAAAACCGAGCAGGCAAAAAATATAGACATCACTTCCATGGAGTTTATGTTCTTTAGACATGAAGCAAAGGTGGAATGTTGCTAAATCTTCCCTGTGCTCGGCTTTCTCCTCTCCAGTCCCTTCACTGTACAGCCATTTCTTACGGTGTGATTTATACTAAGGGGATCTTAAACGATCTCCTATGAGAATCTGAGTTCCATAAGAAAAGAGTTCCTTTCTCACTTGTCTCCAGTACCTTCCAAGGGTACCTGGCCCAACGAAGGATTGATTCACTAACTGCTGAACTCAAACAAAATGAATTTTCAGTAAGATGAACTTGTCCTTCAGCTTTCTAACACTAGGCCACTGCCAGCGACTGAAAAACATACTAAAGTCATACCTCTAGGGACTGAGGCTCACAAAATGAGGAAGGAGGGCAAAAAAGGCCTTTATTCCTGCTTGATGTTCCCCTTCGTGGGGCCTGGCAAGGAAGAGACAGGCATATCCCTCTGGTTCGTTGGGTGGGAAATCTTCCTCAGTGTTTAGCAGTTGCGCACGATCACCTCCCGTGATCCCCTGGCCAACACACCACAAGAGGTTCCTCGGTGTAACAAGAGCCGAGGACAGTGTCAGACACAGAGGAGGCCCCCCAGAAACACGTGCAGTCTAAAATGATGGACGACGTTTTCGCACATTCAAAAAATACAAAGCCGAGAGAAATCTGCCATATTCTGATACCTGCGGGGTGCCTCAAAATCCCAACAACCGCTGTTGTGAACAATTGATGAAGGAAGAACAGAGGTGATGTGGTGAAGAACCCTTCCCCCACCCTGACACAAACCAATGTAATTCCTATTCAGTTATCATGATATCAACAAAAGTCTATGGACCCTAAAAAGACAAATTCTGGTTCCAAGAGAAAAATAATTCAGCCCAAGTTTCAACTTCCCTCCCTGCATTATGATTTGGCTAAAAATGAAGTTTTAAAAGTCTCTGTTAAACTTCCGTGTCCAGTTCTAAGTCTCCCAAATGTAAAGGTGATATGAAAAAGCCAGAGGCCTCCAGGAACGTAAATGAGTTAGTCAAATGAAAGAAATAAAGTGAAAATTCCACCTAAAAGAGTTTCAAGTTGTTTGTGATGTGAAAAGAAAAGGCAAGGACAGGAATGAGTACTCTGCTGCAAGTAAGTGAAGACTTAGGAGCATTTCTGGAAGAAAAGAAAATAAAGACTAGAGGTGATTCCATTCTGAGTCTAATTAACTCCACAACTGTAGCCCTTAAAGATATTCAAAATTCAGGTAAGTTTTGATTCTTATGGTTCAGGGAGACAGAGTTCTTTGCAAAAGAGGCCAAAACACACCAAGATTCACTTTTTTCTACATCCATGATGTTATGATGGAAAAACAGTTCTCCCTCTGATTGCTAGTGTAAGGTTTAGAATTACTCTACTGTGACCCTCCAGTACCACAACATGTTATGATAGTAAAGAAATCTGGAAGGGCAAATAGTTATGATAGACACATTTGTTTATTAGTCATTATAGCTACAGTTACCAAAGAAATATTCCAAGATTTTTAATATTTAATAATTAGGGCTATCGTCTATTTTTTCCCCAGTATCACCATGACCTTAAAGACTGAGGTGTGAGGAAATTATTTGAAAAACCTTTGTTTGAGAATGGAGAATGTCAGTATCTAGGTGTACATATGTATATACAATTTGTAGCTTACACGTGAACACTGATGAATACAATACCATCAGCTAAATCTAACATTATCCATCATGGTCTGGTGAAGAACAAACAGAGATTTATAATACCATCATTCAATCTGGGGCCACTAAATATATTCAATTATTATTAGCTTTCCAGAGAATAGATAAAATCCTTTAAGCTCAGTGAATAACCAAACCAATATTTAATGTCAATTAATGTACACAGTTGTGACCCACTTAATGAAAAATTAACATACAATAACCTAGATTTTAACACAGATAAATCATGAGGTGAGTCACACCATCAAAGTTTTCTTAGCTTTGAAAATGGAAACAAAATACAAACTTTGATCTCTACAACTTTCCCAGTAAGCTGGAAGGGAGTGTTTGCATGGGTGTGGTGTGTGTGTGTGTGTGTGTGTGTGTGTGTGTGTTTGCATGGGGGGGTGTGTGTGTGTGTGGGTTTGCATGGGTGTGTGTGTGGTAACCGCGGTAACCGAAGCATGCTGAGCAAGTCCTTCACCAGAAGGGAGATGGGGAGATGGAGCAGAGGAAAAGCCCTCGGTCCAAAAGAATTAGGCTGCGTGCACACGTGGGTCTGCCTCTCCTCTCATCCAGGCTCGGATGGAGGGGGAAGGCTGTGTTCATGCAGCAGTGACGTGGCAGGGCTCCCCCAGCTGCTGGGGAGATCTACCTCTTAGCCATTCCCCTTGATCGCATTTTCAGGGCATATTTGAGTGTTACATAATCTAGGTTACTACCATTTTTTTTTTTCTTGAAAAAAAATTTTTTTAAGTGTCTTCCTTAAGAAGAATTTGTGAAATATTAAATGTGCAGGAATTAGAGTTTTTGGCGTTAGTGCTGGTATTCAGAGCCCATCTGTTTAGTCGGGACTGTGTATGATGATGAGACCGTTTAGGTTGAAGAGTGAGTCAACCGTCTTATCACCTCATAAATGTGTTATTTTTCTATGTGCATGAGGAGGTTGTGGAATAATATAGTTTCAACACGCTGAGAAAAAAAATAAAATGGCGTAACTATTGTGTTATGACAGTGAGGGGGGATCATTTCTAAGCTTTAGAAATGACAAATTCAGTCACTCCGAAAGTAATGACAAAATGACTCAATCTTAAACCTTCAGTCTTTGTATGAGGCTGATTTTCAAGTAATGATCAGCTTTTTCAATGAAGTTCTACATGAAGTCAATGATCTGCAAGCACGATACTAAATTTATAATTTCTTACATTTTCTTCGACAAGGGTCTGTGACTAAAATAAACTATGGTATTCAGGTAATCATTTTGAGTTTTGTTTTTCCCACAACAGGAAATATGATGGTAACCTGTTGATCATTTCAGAACTCCAAAGTTACTGACTGAGTCAACCTGGTCACCCACCCACTCATGTGTAAACAAAGACCTGCTTAAAAAGCCATCACATTCCCTTTTTAGTCACTTTTTTCACAAACGAAATTAATTGGAACAGTAAATTGGTGGAGTTCTTAAACAGAAGAATATATACTTGAAGATTACTCACATAGTCATCTACACAACTTAAAATAGAAAATTTCCCTATATACTCTCATGTTATAAAAACAAATGTGTCAAATGAAAATGATGCATGGTTGAGTTATAGTCTATATGCATTATTTTCTTGTATCTGAATATCTATAAAGAAATTTATTACAGTAACAAAATGACTTCTGTTAAGGGAAACCATGCTATTTAAGCTCAGGATGTACACTAAGTATTAGCTTTTCTTGCATTCATTTTTTTTTTTTACTACTGAAAGGAGCATGAAATGACAAATAAAAAAGGTGTTAAAAAATCTCAACTATATAATTTAACTGCTCTGGATCTCAGTTTCTTCATCTGTAAAATGGGGACACTAATTACCATCTTGCCTAACTTAACAGGATTGTTGCGGAGATCAGCTAAAATAATACAAGAAAACCTGGTTTTAAAACTGTAAGGTCTCCCCTCCCCCCAAAAATGTACATTTACCATGGCAATATGAATCTTTCCATCCAAATGAGGTTTTTTGTTTCTTTTTAAAATCAGACCCAACTCACCCATGATGTGATTCTGGTATAAAACATCAGCATCATGGACCTGGTTTAAAAGAAAAGGTTCTTAATTCCCATATACTGGGAAAGAGATTATCTCTGATAATGGAAATGTAAATCTCAGCTTGCCGTTGTTTATTCCAGACAGACATTTGTGTGTTAAGTCTGTTTATCAGGCAACACTTTGTCTAAGCCAGGAAGTAGTCAGTCTTTGTAACAAGATGTATGCAAATGAATTTCCCATGAGTCTCTGCAGCAAATTGTAGCAGGGAAAAAAAAATTCCTTGTTACTTTACCAGCAAGAAGCTACCTCAAAAGTAGTCTAGAGACAGAACTATGAGCTAGACTATGCTGATTAGTTTAAATGAGTCCTAAACATGTGCTCACAGTCTGTTGCTCTTTATTCTAAGCAGACTTGGTACATTACATCTGTTTATCAGACAACACTCTGTCTGGGTATTTGGGCTTTGTAACCTGTGTGAAAATGAACGGTGACCATAATCCCATGAAATAACCTGTCTGAGGCAAAACTCCAAACCTCCTGTCCCTTTAAGAATCCCCACCAGTAGAATTTCCCATGAAACCTTTGAAACTTAAAAAAAAAAAAAAAATTCATAGAACTCTTAACTTTTTGCCCACCTTCTATCTTAAATAACTTTTCTACATTCATTGGCTCTCCTAAGGTAATGACAGACTCGGGACAGAATGGTGAATTTGATCATGCAAATTGGACTGATGAATCTAAAAAATTGCTAATATGCCCTACCTAACCATCAAAAAACTGATTTTTTTAAAAAGAAAATACTTTTCTATCATAATAAAAAAGTATTCTTTAATCCTATTATTATTTATCCTGGATCCTTTTTTTTTTAATCCTAATATAACTCTTTTTTTAAAAAAAATCTATACATGAAGAATTGAACAGTGTATTTCTTTTCTTTTCGTTTTTTCTTGTTGGTTTTCTACAGGGTTTTAAAAACCTTAGGAGAGGAATCGAATTGGTTTAGCTTTTCTTCCTAGACAAAATAAACACTTTAGGACTCTACTTGTTTGTATTCTCCTCAGTGGTGCTGTATGCATCAGCAGCTAAAAACAAAGAAACTTTTTAGCTGCTCAGACAAAATGCAGAAGCTTCCCAAACAAGGAGGCAAGGGAGGGAATATGGCTGGAGGGGAGGGTGGGGGTGGAGAAGTGTGCAGAAAGTCTGACAGTCCATTCAATACAGGGATGATGGCTATAATGCATCCAGGGTGCCCTTGCTAATTAAATATGCATTGGCACAGTTTTGATCGATGCAGACCATGGATCAGGTGACACACCTGTAAAATCTTGAGTCCAGAGCTCCCAGGAAAAGGGAAAATACAGTCTTGTCTCCTTATCTTTGTTTTCAAAGGCTCTCAATTTCTGTGCTTAGATATCTAATTTAATTCTCTCACCCCTCAGCAAACTGGATTAGGGAAGTCAATACTGCCTTTGTGCATCGACAGGAAAACACAGCTTTCCTTTTATTCAATTTAGCTATGACCTTTAGACAAAGATAATGACAACTGTCTAAAAGTAAGGTTAAGGCCTCAAGAAGACCCCCAGAGCTCAGGCTCCCACGGAATTTGGGATGACAAGGTAGTGGGGTGTGCTGTGTGACAGTTCCCTGCTTGGAGAGGCAAAAAGGAAGATAGGGGATTAAGAAGGGAGGGACAAGGGGCCCGGAGAAAACACAAGTGGAAGAGATCTGAATCTACTGACTATACCACCGAACCCTCCAAAATCAAACAAATGGACCCTGTCACATCCATAACCAGAAAATAATTCTGTAGAAGAACAGGAGCGAGAATGGCATAGTAACAATTTGCCTAAAAAATGTAGACACCTTCATGAGGAGGCTAAAGACTCTGCGGCTGGGTAAATCAGGACGTTTGGGGTTTTTTGCTTGTTTCTTTTTGGTCTTTATCCTGAAGCATTGGAGAAAACAGGACCGTCTGTAAGTGTGGTATGAACTGCACCCCTGGTGAGGAATAGAACTAGGGATTTTGGACAAGTCTGGGTTTCTGCAGTGTTAGCAAGTATTTGTACCACTACTCCTAACCAAAGGGGAAAATGACCCTGGAACATTCTCCCGAAACAGTAACTGCTTCCTTTTTAATTCCTTGACCTTGGGCCTACGCATTCCATTCATGAAGTCATTCTTTCATTAATGCCCCTACCGTGTGCCTCTCACCCTGTCTACCTAGAGACACAAAAGTTTAAAAGGTAAGGTCTCTGTTCCCAGGGAGTTTTCAGTCTATGCTGCTAATAATACAATCAAGATTCGGTGGCATCTCCTCTTGATTGCGTCCTATCTCCTGGTGAAATCAATGGACAGCAGCACGTTACTGTGCACACGCCTAATTGCTTTTATTCTCTGTTAGCAGGAATCAGGACCACTAACTGCAGCCTTGGAACAAAATTTACAGGAGCCTGGATGCTAACTGTTGGTGGTGGTGGCTGGGATCTGCTTTTCTAGGAAGCTACGGGAGGCTGAGGCAGAGTCCTTTTAAGAGAAATGGGAAGCTGTTACTGTATACTCGGCATTGTTGGGCATGGTGGAAAATACCAAAATAGTTTTTTTGAATCCAATTTTCCCCACAGAAACAACTTCATAGAGAGTGCCGAATGGTCTTCCTAATCAGGCCCGGTGTCCTCCCTTTGAACAGAAAGGACAGTTCTAACAGAGGCAGCTGAGGTACAAGCCAAGGAGGCAAAGGTATTAGCAAGCCTGGGTCTGAGGCCTCTTTTGGACGTTGGATAAGCCCCGTTGCTTCTCATCTTCTAAACGCCCGAGCTTCAAGATGATGAGGACCGAGTGGTGTGATTTTAAATGCCTTGTAAATTATAAGAGCAATAATTCTCTAACTGCACACGCACGGAAGCAGGTTTTCGAAAGTATATAAACTGGTGAAAGAATCGCACTGACTACCTCCTTTTATTTCCTGCCTCATTATTTTTATTGCCAGACAGCACAGTATCTGGAACATATAGGTCTAATAGATGTTTGTTGGAATGGAATGGAAATCAAAAAGTGAAAAAATAGCTCTCTTAGGATCATGAAATACAACAGGGCCCATCTTAGGAGATGTTGACAGATATTTCGGGTGGATTCTCTGGCTTTGGGGAGACTGCAAGATAGGATGGTGGTATACGCCATGTGGTAAGGGAAGACCCTACAGAGGTCAGAAGACCTGTTTTCTGGACCGGAATGAGGGGCGTGTTAGGTATCCTGTAAAGATTCTTTGCAGCCCTAGAAATTCTAATTTGAAACAGATCATGAGCAATCCAGTGGCTGGTCTTTTGGCTGCATTCAAGCCTGGGACCCTATCCCATCAGAACGGACTGGATGATATTTTCTTATTTACTGCCAATTATAAGTGCAATTAGAAAAAACATGAGTGCAATAATCATTACAAGTCAAAGACTGTCTCTTCTTTACTTTATAAACGACCACAAATAGCCCACTAAGAGTCACAAATGTTTATCTTCAGTGACTTGGTTAATCCTGACCACAGAAGGCCATAAGCAATGTTTTCTCTTTAGATCTTGATCCACCATGTCACCCAGAGCACCAGAAAGCATTGTGTTTTAGGAGCTACTGACTAAGGTATCCTTAAAGAATTTAGTCTAGGTGCGAGGTCCTAGGATTGAAAACAATACTTGTTAAAACATATTTCAGATATACTTCCTCTACATATAATATATATATACATATATATAATCTTTTTTTTTTAAAGCTTCTACCCTTACATTTGAAAAAGATTCTATTTATTTATCTGAGAGACAGAGAGAGCACAAGCACATGAGCCAGGGGGAGGGGCAGAGGGAGAGGCAGAAGCAGACTCCCTGCTGAGAAGGGAGCCTGACAGGGGGCTCCATCCCAGGACCCTGAGATCATGACCTGAGCTGAAGGCAGATACTTGACCGACTGAGCCACCCAGGTGCCCCTATATAATCTTTACACACTGACAATAACTTTTCCCTAATAACTTGGTTTCTAAACCTATAACAAATATGCAAGAATACAGGGAGTTATCATTTGCCCAACAAAAAAATGGTTCTCAGACTTCCCAAAGTATCATAATAAAGCTCAAATGATATCTGATTCTCTACCAATTCACCCAAGCCTTTTGCAAGTAGAAATAATCATATATGTTTTGCTTCTATGTCTTTATGATAGATAAAATGATTTAAATGTACTGAATCATTTCAGTTTCAGGAGTTTCCATTTGGATCCTATCATGGCTTTCTCCTTGACATATGCAGTGCTAAGTTATTTAAAATTAATTGCAGTACAATATTTTAAAATTTCTTCACATGGTGCTAATCTCAAGTGCTTTGGATGTTTGAACCACACTTGGAAGCCATCAAGTTCTGTGTATCTCTCATGGAGCAGTTGAACATGCTAAAAAGATTAGTCAGTGAACTTTAATCTATAACCAAAACTATACTGAATTATAAAATTTCAAAAATGTGTGAGTTGATACAAATGAGAAAACTGCAAACATTCTATATAACAAGAAAAAAACAAACCTAGATAATTAAAACACATAAATTCACTCCTATAGCTTTGAAATCCAGAAAAGCTTTCAGAAATCCACCACTGATCCTGGGGTCCTACTGCTTGAACACAATTAGGTACCAGTTGAGCTCATGTATTCATGTAAAGTTCATTCATCTGCATTTTTGTTTTCAGTTTAGGACACAATCTCCATTCCTTTCTGTGGTGACCTTGGGGTGGGGGGGATAAGTATTTTTCATTTCAGGAACTCAGTACAGATGAATAATATGCTTAGTAAAAATCCTACAATTGAATTGTCTTCCATACAATGCCTAGTGATAGTTTGGGTCAGATTAGCCAAATGAATTCTCTTCAGGATCTGCTTTAATTTATTTATTTTTAAAGATTTTTAGTTATTCACTTGACATAGAGAGCGCTAGCGAGCACAAGGAAGGGGTGGCAGAGAGAGGGAGAGGGAGAGGGAGACGGAGAAGCAGACTCCCCCCTGAGCTCAGAGCCCAACGACGATGACAACATGGGGATCAATCCCAGGTCCCTAGGATCACAACCTGAGCCAAAGGCAAATGCTTAACTGACTGGACCACACAGGTGCCCCCAGGATGTGCTTTTAAAATAAGAGTTTCTTGTCACCTGGATTTATTTTGATTAAAAAAATCATGTGTTCTGGTAAGTCTAATATAAGGTGCTATTTCAACAGCTACTTCTCATCAAAAATTCTAAGTGGGTGATTTGATATTTACTCTGATTCCTTGTTTAAAAATCATCGCCACGCTAACCAATGACTAATAAGTAGTTATTCTTAGGAAGAAGAAGCTTGCTTATTTCAGTCCATCAAACATTTATTGATCACCTACTGTGTGCAAAAGCACTGTGAGCTTTTTATTGAGTCCCAAGGTAGCTCATAATGTTGACTAAGAATTCCACGCATTCAACTCTATACCATTTAGAAAAGTGTACATTATTTGTTTTTTTTAAAAGTAGCTACATCCCCCATCTCTACTGGTGGTAGTAACATAGTCTCCCTAGGTTAGAACCCTTTCCAAAGTTTATCAGGGGGA
Source organism: Eumetopias jubatus (assembly GCF_037043125.1). Lineage (NCBI taxonomy): Eukaryota > Metazoa > Chordata > Mammalia > Carnivora > Otariidae > Eumetopias > Eumetopias jubatus. Next base: position 57,335,324 of record NW_028274810.1, read on the forward strand.
GGATGCGGGGAGGCAAATATTTCTATAAATAAGAAATGGCTTATCTGTTTGTTTTATAGTCAACAAAAACGACAAATCCCTGGGATGCATGGTTTTTCCAATATTTTGTCATGTCTGAAAGCCTATGTACAAGCAAAAGCTTATAGGGAGGTGCAGGGACCAGTGTTTACAACAAAAGCCAGCAGTTCTCCCTGCCAATCACGCCCCCACTTTCACCCGTCCTCACCTCTACTCCCGAGCCCAGCTGGGCTTCATGAGGCACCATTTCCACCCCTGCAGCATTCCCACAGCCAAGGCCCTGAACTATGGTTCCCAGTGACTTCAATTCCACCGCCATATTTTCAGATTTACAATCTTAAGATAAGCAAAGAATAAACGGTGACTAGACCATTTTTGGTTGGATCCTATGAATGTCCTTTCTAAACTCTGTCCTGTTCTATTTTTTGGTTACTAGTAAAGAAGAGAAACACAAACAGTAAGTGGGGAAAACAAAGAAAAAGAAGAAACAATAGAAAGAAAAAAAGAAAAAAAAGGGCAGTAACAAAAGAAGTGGTATCATTTGAACCAAGGTCAGAAATAGCAGTTCTTCCAGTGGGATAGGAAGTTTTATTTGCAACAGACAGGGGGAAAGTTACAAGTAAAAATCAGTTTCTTCAGCGGTGAAGGGTAAAAGAACTCCCTGCAGAGGGTCTCTGAATGGCCGGGTTAGTCCTGGGGAATGGATAGAACAGTCTCAGCATCCCCTTAACATGGGAACGATGTTTTCCTTTCTTTTCCTTTGACGCTGGCTAACATCTCCACAAACAGCACATCATTTCATAAGACTTTTCCATTTAGTAACTTGGGGACAATTCTTTCTTGTTAACATTTCACCCAAATGATTTCAACAATATCACTGGGTTGGTTTCCATTTTCCACTTTTATTTTCTACTTTAACAACTAACCTAATGATGTAATGATTTCCTTTTCCCCTCTACATGGAAATCCTGTAGAAAGGGGAAAATGTCTGGAGTCTTAGTCAACAAAGCCGTAAGTCTTTACCATACAAAACTGCCTCGTGTCTACCCCCCACTGCAGCCACGTATTCTCCCAACTGGCCTGAAAAATCAGAGAACACTTTGTTTTAATACCTGCCATTGTGGTATTGTATGGACATGCTTCGACTTCACAGGGGAAGACTTTACACAAACATATTTGGAAGGAATTGCATTTAAAAAACAGGCCAAAAGAAAATTCTACATTAACAGAGAGGAACATCTCACCAGTAGAAGATAGGGAAATGAATTATTCAAACGATACAAACACTGATGTCATAATGAATAGAGGCAGGCTCTCAGGAATCTTCCCGAGAAAAGCTGGTATTTACACAGTAATTGGAAGCAAAACAAAACAAAATAAAAAAGATTTCCACATAAAGAAAGTCGTATACGTTGCTTTTCATAACCCCATCAAAACTCATTTTGTGGCACTCTCCGGGCACACACTCTTGATTTCCGTTAAGGAGAGAACGTATAGAACGACAAGACGCCCCGGAGAAGCAATTCATGCAGAACATCAGATGTTACTCAACATTTTCAAGTAACCATGATATGTCAAACAGGCCACATGATGCAAGTACATTTAAATGTAAGTTTCTATTTCTGTGGAAAAATAAAAAAGATCAGAAGTCTGAATCTGGAAAAGCAAAATCTCTTGCAGGTTTAGAAAGCATATACAAAACCTGGCAAAGGAAAACACTGTTCACCGCCACCATCTGCTTTCTGGCACACTGAGGAAACTTTTACTAACAGCAACATCTCCTTACATTAGAAAATCCACTAATTAGTTTTGTTGTAATAAGAAAAAATAACCTTTGCGTGGAAGGCAGATCGCCAGCTTGGTGGGGTGTTTTTTCTTTTTTTTTTTTTTTTGTTGTTGTTGGCTGCACCTTCCAGTAGGGCCTGGCCTATAACATTTCCATGGGCAGCTCACCTCTGAGTTCTCTTCTACTGGAGTACTTTATTATTCCGTCTCTTCTAAAGAAAGTATTCACAAACGAAAGATCAAAAGTGACAGCAACAGAGGGGAAAAGCTTTAAGGTATTTGACTTAATATCAAAAAAAAAAAAAAAAAAGAACACCAAGTTCAGAATCAGGAAATCTGGGATCCAGAATCAATTGCTAAAAACTCGGTAAACCTGAATCCCATTTACCTCATCTTTAAGGCTATTAAAGTCAATGAGACCTAGATTTTCCCTAAAATTTCTTAATTCTTTAAGTCTAAGTCAGGTTTTCCTAAGAACTGGATGTCCCCAGAAACTACTGATAGCAAAAGAGTGAATAGGGCTTCAGATGTCACTGATAAGTCTGATTTAATTTATGAAATGTTGTCATATACGGGATTAAAATACTACAAATCTAGCAACCAACAAAATGAAAGCTCAACTAGAATTCCTTAATGATATACTCTAAGCATTCAGTCAGCATATCATTCCATAAATAAAACCAAGTATGTGTTGAGCACTTACTGTGTGCCAAACACTCTTGGGAACACTGGAGACAGAACAGGGTTAGAAGAGAATAGGAGGCTCACAAAATTTTGCGCTCATCAGACGCACGTTACACTAACCCTACAATCTACAGAGTTAGGACATTCATCCTCTGCAGAATTCAACAGCAAATCACTATGCTGCTCAAAACGGGATAGTACTAATGCAGAGAGAAACATGGTCCCTGCTGCGCACTACATTGAAAAATCTTCCTAAAAGTTTCTTGAGAAAATAAAATAAATGGGTACAAATATTTGCCGAAAACTCATATGGAAAATAGGCCTCATGCCTTTAGAACGAGAAAAGCAAAGCAGAACACTGGGGCAATGACCATAAAAGTGTAGCCACAGCCTTCCCATGAAAGATGTCTGTGGCTTAAATTGTTTAAACTGGACCTCTGCCCTGATTGAACAATTCATTAATTCAAAACTCCACTTTTTCCATTTTCTAAAAAATTGTATTTATTTATTTATTTATTTTAGAGCGCATGAGTGGGGAAGGGGCAGTGAGTGAAAGGGAGAGAGAACCTCAAGCTGACTCCTTACTAAGTGGACGGAGCACGATGCGGGGCTCGATCTCACGGCCCCGAGATCATGACCTGACCCGGAATCAAGAGTCTCGGTCGCTTATTCTGTCTGAGCCACCTAGGTGCCCCACACGTTTTCCATTTTTCATACAAGTTTTTTCAGTAGGCTCAATTTCGGCTAAATTTAAAAGCAAAACTGCAACCCAGGATGATCTATTGCAAACTCAAAAGTTCTTCTGCCTCAGGAATGAGTGACAGACTATTGCAAAGTTTAATGATAACCCACCCGTATTGCACAAACAAGCCCACACTGCTATTCCCAACTGTATGGCCACAACACGTTGATAACTAGGACAATGCCCATTGGGTTCATTAACCCTCAGTTGCCATTAAAATACTTTAATTAAAACTGTAACACTTAACCCAAGGCCTTCTATCAAATATTTGAAAAGATTTCAGTCAATTTATACAGTTCTGACTTTGCTTTTACCCTGTTTTTGCCAACACCCTATTTAGGCACAGAAAGTAGCTGCATTCTTTCCCGAGCCCTGTCAGTGCAGATCCCTGTCCTGAATTTAGAAGGTAATTCAGTATAGAAAAGGATGAAGACAGAACCCTCTCCCTTCCTCTTGGCAGAATTAATCACTCCCTTCCTCTGGCTCCCTACAGCCTGGTTACTAAGAACAGGGCTCAGCTCCTATTTCATTTCTCTGTGTGTATAATCCCCCATCTGCCTTCCCAACAAGCTGTAAACCCTTGAGGGCACAAGGCTCCTATGTGCCTAAAGAAAGTGTGCACATAGTAAATGCTCAGTAAGTGACCTTGAACAGAGGAATAAAGGGGAGGGGCCAGATTGGGTAAGACTTTTAAGCAAGGACTATCCCAGAGATGGCTTACAGACTTTTCTAACTCCTAGCAGGAACAAAATCCAGTTAGAAAACATGCTGGGTTTTTTTCAATTAAGGCTACACTTCATGCAACGGTTACATACGAGACAGCAACTCCCCATCTCTATCAGCAGTGGCCAAATGTCTCTCCTCGGGGTCACAATAATCCTATCAATGCAATATTTGAAACATAAACCAACAAAAATAGGACTCTAAAAGGGAAGTAAGATTACTCAAATCATGAGACAATTCTGACAATTCTTTGCAAATATTTTGGGACCAGCCTTTAAAAACATTTCCTGTTATCTGTAGTAGAAGGAATAAAGTTAAGTTTAAAATGTTATTTAATGTAAATCCTTTTAGGTCAATCCTATAGAAAATTTCTGTAGTATGTGATGACGGGCTTCTGCCTCTCTGGTTTCTTAATTACTGACGACTCCCAGATATATATCGGAAGGCAAGAACACTTTACTAAGTATATGAAGGAGTGACAGCTGTGTTTGGACTAGTGTATTAGTAAAGCTGCTGTCAATGAGAATAGCAACAACAACATCAAAGGGACATCAGAGGTTACATTTAGATCATTAAAAATCTTTTTTGGTTTTCATGGTAGCATGCATTTTAGGAGATAGATATCGAAACTGTTGAAAAAGTTGTGAGGCAAGAGACCAATTCCAGTATGTAGCATTTTTGCCACACCCTATTTTCACTCAACAGAACAGCTTTTACCTTTGGCTTGATGTAGGCAGAATCTCAGATACTCTTAAAGTCTTTTTTCAAAAACCTGGCCTGAAGTTGAGCATGCTATTTCTAAAATTAGCCAAAAGTTCTGAAAACGGCCTATTACATATATATATATATATATATACACACACACACACACACATATATATATATTCACCTTTTATTAGGTGCTATATACTAACGGACTATATTTAGAATATCCATGAAGTGATGTGATTTTGTACAGATGATCAAACAATATATTGCACACTTTTCAAGGGAGTTAAGGACATATGACGAAGGATGCTGAACTAAGAATAAAGATTAAGTATTTAAATAAGACAGTGAGAGGGAAAGAAAACTTCACCTAAGCAGCTAAGTAAAAAATGGAAAATTCATGACCTGGGACAATTTTCTACCTCTGCACGCTTATATTGCTACAGAAATTGATGATTAACTAGCTAACCTTAGGCAGCACAGACAGATAAATTTCTGTCACATCCCTCTGACCTGTTCTTCTCTTATCTCTCTAGGTAACTGAAGTAAAATTCTGCTAAGGGTATTGGGTTTCCCTCTGGCTAAATAAAGGAACGGACCTTGAAAAATATAAACAAAAAGAAAATAATTATTTTGCAAATTTGCCAAAATGGGTGGAAAATAAACAACAACTGGTAGGCCCGGAATAACAATATTTGAATGCAGCTCTAAAGTTGGACAGTTTTCACTTATTTACCACATTTATAAAAATGATGCATCTTTTTCTCTCAAGCCTTGCACTTCTCGTCCCAGGCTAGCATGACCATACACACGTAGTCACAGGCAAGCAGACAAATGGTAACTGTTAACACTTTTCTTGACCAAAAAAATAAAGCACACAGAAAATGGAGACTGTGTTCAGAGAATTCTTACTTTCTGCTTTAAATTTAACAACACTTAGGGACTAAAAGGTATGGTAGGTATAAATGTAGGGGTGGATATACTTCCTACGGGGCTTAAATTTTGGTCTTCCTGAGGGCAGACTAGCAGTAGCCACATCAAATTCATGTGGGAAGGAAGCTTGAGTCTCAGATTCAAAAGCAACTACCAAAAGATCTGCACTACCACAGTTCAGCAACAGAGTACCATAGTTTCCATGCCTGTGATACCAAGAAGCCTATGATCCCGTGTGAAGTGCCAAGAAAAAAAAGATCCACCTTTTCTATTCACTCCAGCAACTGCTGGTCAGGTTCCAAGGTGACTAAAGACCAAAACCTTCCACCAAAATGAAAACCTTAAGAGAAGGTCTGTACTCACACTGTGGGACACAACAAAACGCTAGGTTCAAAAGATTCTGAGCCTCCTACAGTAACATGCCTTTAACGGGACCACGTTTCAAACGGTTTACCCAGCACTGTAAGAACTGAAATACATATGGCATGTCTTCTTGGTCTGCTTCCTTCATTATTTACGTGGTTTCATCTTTCTAAATTTGGACTTCTATCCCATGCTAGGTGAGGAGAATGTAATACATAACGTGAAAGTAAAGCATATCATATGATATCTGTACTTGATCATTTTTCATGGTTTGATACCCAAAGAATCACTGCCTATGGAAGATTAGACATTTTTTAAACGCTAGAACACTGAGCCTTCCTTTCATACAATTCAAAGCAAGGGGCATATTGCTGACGCAGCAACACTGTGGTCTCAGAGAGACTGTGGGAAATGTCAAATTTATGGTCCTGGGGGTGATTGGTGGATGGTTTTGTGGTGTGTATGGTGTTTTGTTTTGTTTTGTGTGTGCTTTTTCTTTTCTCTTTTGAGCCTCTGACAGAAACAGAGCTCTACAAACTTTCTGGCGACCTCCCAGGAAAACAGAAGGAAGCTCTATCCCGTACTTCCCCTGGGATCTAATGAAATATACAGCCTCTGGGCTTCTTTCAATTTGGACTTTCAGATTGCTAAGCTAGTGAAAAGGGGATCCTAGCTGTCACAAACGTCACATGCTCGGGGTCACCTGCTGCTCGGGAGTTCTCATGCCAGTTGTTGACATAATAAGCACCCCTTACACTTTAATTACAATTCACAGTGTGCAAACTATGCAATCTGCTTTAAGGCAGACTGTCTTTTAAATCAACACTAAAATTCTATTACTAATATGGCAATGAAATGTAGCAGGGGAAGGGTGTGTCCAGATGACTAACTATATGCAGATTATTTGCCATTTGGAGAAGATACGGGCAACATTTACCAAAAGAGAAAATGGGGTTGCGGCTCTTAATCCTGGAAGATGGGACTTTACCCTAGCACTGCTCTGAGACCTCCTATGAGTGAACCACAAAAATGAAATACAATATGCCTCATATGTAGCATTCTTACATGTGTATAACTAGCATGTGGGGCCTTAGCTATTCTATGTAATATCTTTTTTTAAGATTTTATTTTAAGATTTTATTTATTTATATGAGAGAGTGTGTGCACAAACAGGGAGGGGCAGAGGGAAAGGGAGAAAGCAGACTCCCCACTGAGTGCAGGGCCCCGACAATGTGGGGGCCCATCCCAGGACCCCGGGTTCAGAAGGCAGATGCCTAACCAACTGAGCCACCCAGGTGCCCCTATTCTATGTGTTATCTTGCCTATCCAATAGAACTGATCAACTGTTAAAGAGCAAGGAATTTCTACTTTCCCCCTATCTTCCCCTATAAACCTAGGGCAGCACTAGAGATGTCGAACAAATGCTTTTCAGAGTTGTGTTGACGCTCTATCATTTACTAGATCCTTGCATTTTGTTAACTACAGACCCGCGTAAGCTATATTCTTGCAATCAAAACATGAAAGGTTATTTTAAAACAGAGCCCGTTTAAAATAATATGACAATGCAGGGAGCTGTTTAGAAAGTGCTAACACATAATTAGAGTCTCTTGTTTTCTCCAAAAACAACAGTGGAAATTAGTTACAATTATATTACAGAGAACTACTATAAACATAGGTGGGCTGGCCTTTGAATGAACTGTCCCAACCCTCTGGGAATTACAATCTCACTTGCCATGCCACAAATGATGTAAAATGAAGGACATGAAATAAACTCATGCAAAGTACACTGATGTTTATGCAGTCTGACTCAAACACCTTAGCTGAGCCTCAAGTACGCCCCATCGTAAAACACCAACGGCTCAGCAGCAGCAACAAAATAGTCAAACAAAACAGAAACCCAAATTTACAGAAATAGTAAACGGATTTTTTAAAAAATCAGGCTTTACTTATTTTAAGGAAGGATTATATCTGAATTACAAATGCCAGCAAGAAATGTCTACTCACTGCTTTTTTTTTTTTTTTTTTTTTTGGTGCCAGGCAATAGTAGATACCAGGACAAAAATCAACAACAGCAACAATAAAAGATCAAGAGTTTATCCTATTTAGACGTGGTTATTCTTAACACAGGAAGCAGATGCATCTTCCACTGCCCTTTCAAAACTAGCAGTTCCTTTGGGAAAGCTTTCAGTCGATTGGCTGTTGGGTTTTGTCTTCATGAAGACAGACACGGAGCAATTTTATTTTCTTTCCTATTGGAACACTTTTAGCCCTCACCTGGCTCTCCCCAGGTAAACCATTTGATATACAGCTGCAGAAGAGTCCCAATCTGTAAGCACATCCATTCTCTGCAGACAGGAGGGGCTGTGAGAAACTTAATTCACCAGCATTCGGCCACCCCTAGCCTCTGACCTCAGGCTCCAATTTTGATTACAGTAAGTTGTGCCACGTTCTCGAACCAGTAAGCTCCACCTTAAGTGCTGACTCCTTCCTGGACCTGTGTTTGGTCAAGTTCCCTGCCTCAGCTGGAACTGGACTCACCAATTGGGTTTTCCTTACCTCCTTCCCAAGAAGAAGATTCTGACACTAACACCCAGGCGAGCACAGGGACCCCCACCACCTGCTGACAGCCTTCTCTGATGCTAACTTCCTGCCTGGATTAGTGTCGCCTGCGCATGTGTCCTATTTCTTGGGTCTGCCCAACGTTTGGGAAACTCACTGTCTGCCAGCTAGACCTCCACGTTGTCCACTGCTCCACTAAGCTAGCAATCAGTTTTTATAATCCGACCATCTGGAATCTCTTTTGGCTGGGCTGAACTGTTTTTTCACAGAACCCCAAAACTAGACCAACTTAAGAATATCAACTCCCACATAATAATTTCAAGTCTTGGTCCTTTACGAGTTTAATGTGCCAAGGTACAAACCCCCTCTGTCAATTCCTTCTACTTTTCCTTGGTAGGAAGGAAACAGAACATCTCTAAAACTCTTAAAAGAATATAAACAAAAAAGTAGAAGCACTCTTATCCAATACTGGGACTGGTAGTTGATTGGTTAGTTTAAAAAACTGGGTAAAGACAATTTTTTGTGAGACATACACACTGTAGGCAATTTAACTTCGAACACACACACATACACACATTCCTTAGCCAATCTTTTTATGCAGAGGCCATAATGTTAATGCCTATTAATTGCAGCATCTTTCTTAACCAAAACACATTCATAATGCATCATATACAATTTCTAGTTTTATTTTTTAAAGTACAGAGACAATCTAAAAATACTTCTAAAATAATCTGAATCCTTTTATATTTTCCTAATTTCCCTTTACAGTTGAGACTTCTCATCCACACATAATCTGACAGAAATTTTTGTAACTCACCTTTAATGAGTCTCTTCCAAAGCAGGGGCTTAGTTTCATAGAAATAAAACTTTCTCTTTCATTTTTGAAATTACATCTCATCAGTTCATATAAATTTAATTCAATTATATATAATAACAATACCAACATAGTAGTATAACAGGTCTGGTGATAACTGACTTTTGTTAAGCACATAACCAGTAAAAACAAAGTTCCAGGATGTGCTGGTAGGTAACTATTGGCCATAAGCAATGACATGCTACAGGCATCAGCTAGTATGTAACAAAGAAAGTAAAAAGATTTAATCTTGCAAGTTGATTTTTTTAAAGATTTTATTTATTTATTTTAGAGAGAGAGAGCATGAGCAGGAGGGGCAACAAGGGAGGGAGGGAGAGAATCTCAAGCAGACCCAACGTGGGGCTCGATCTCAGGACCCTGAGATCATGACCTGAGCTGAAACCAAGAGTCAAGACACTTAATCAACTGAGCCCCCCAGGTGCCCCTTACAAGCGGATTAATACAAAGCTTCTACTGTGAGGGTCCACCCAAAGAAAACAAAATTCAAATAGTCAGAGTGGAGATTATGAGCAGACACTGATGCTGCATGCATGATGCTTGATGGTGGGACCCATTTTTGAAAAAGACATCTTTCACAGCATTCTCGTATAGCCCTAATTTCTAATAGCATAAGAAATAACTAGAAGAACCTCTCAGAGTTACCGTATTTAAAATGATAACTGAATTGGTATCTCTATCCACTTGTTACAGAAGACAATATTTAAATTGATCTGAATGTATTTAAAAAAAAAACCAACAAATTTAATTGGACAACTTAGCTCCTAATATAGTATTTTCGAATTGTAGACTATAGTTGTATTTTTGTTATTTTATACAACTATCAGAATATCATTATTTCTGGGTTTTTTTAAAGATTTTTATTTATTTATTGAGAGAGAGAATGATGGAGAGAGAGCATGAGAGGGGGGAGAATCAGAGGGAGAAGCAGACTCCCCGCTGAGCAGGAAGCCCGATACGGGACTCAATCCCAGAACTCCAGGATCATGACCTGAGCCGAAGGCAGTTGCTTAAACAACTGAGCCACCCAGGTGCCCCATTACTTCTGTTTGTGATTTAAAATTGTGATTGGTAAAACATTTTTTTTAAATTATAGATATTGTGATAATGGAAAACTTTAATTCCCATTTTAACATCGTTTGGTTTGATAATTGAAAATAATCACAAAGATATTATCATAATTTTAAAAATATTTTATTTTCAGGTTAATATAACTATCACTTTTCATGTGATTGTACTTAGATTAATTTTTAGCAGCAAAAAGCCTAATCTCAACTTTCTGTTTATTATTAACTTCTAATTATCAGTTTATTAACAGCTTTAAAATAAATGTATTACTTGTGTTGATATATGATGATGACGATGATAGTAACAGCAAATGTTTACTAACTGCTTAAAAATAATAAAAATGGCCAGCACTGTGAGCAAAGTGACTTGCAAAGTGACTTATATACATGTAACTTTCCCAGCAACTTCTGCAAAGTAAATATTGTTATTCTTATTTCAGGTTGAGGAAACTGAGACAACCCTAAGGAAAAAAATCAGGCTCTCAAAAATAGATCAACTCCAAGCTTAGGCTTCTCATTTCAACAAGGTGTGTGTGTGTGCGCGCGCGTGTGTGTGTGTGTGTGTGTTTAAAGTAACCCAGAGATCATAGACTTTCCTTTCCAGTGAAATTTTTATTTGCACAGATGTGTGTGTGCACGTTGGCATGTACACACACACACACACACACACGTACACACACACACTTTAGTAAATCAATTTCATATGCAAAAGAAAAGTGAGCCAGGGCTAAGTTATTAAAAGAAGCCTTTGAAGCAAGGAGCGATGATGTGTGAAAGACATACCACAAAAGTTTATTTAAACAAAGAACAAGCACAGAGGGATGGAACAAAAGTGAAAATAAGGGAAATGAAAGCTCTCCATCTTTTCCGTCTTTTTTCTGTTGTATATGGATTTCTCATACATGGGAAAGACAGGAAAAGACATCTGGAATTTATGGAATATCCAAAAGTAAAATAAGTTCAACCAACTTAGAGTTCAGATGAACCAAATCGACACATTTTTCAATGATTTTTTTCTATGTTAAACACAATTACATTATCCTCTAGTAAAATCCATAATTTTAAACATAATTCCTTACTTCTAAGAAAAAAATTTTGAGGTAAGATTTTATATAATATTTTTATAATATCTTTTTCAACGGCAAGTTTTGAAAGCAAAAATTTTGACTTGGCTTCAGAAAAGAGATAGAGAGCTTTTTCACCTTATATTTTCACCTCTCTGTTTCAATATGTACATTTCATTAGCACACCGAATCATTTTCTTAAAATTTTAAATTTTGTCTGGTATGTATATATAACATCATAAAAGTTTAAATTAAAATCTTGAAAAAAACATATTATAAGCTATTTAATTTCTAAACCTGTTTCATATATGTACCTATATACAGATGATAGAGCTTTATAATTGAACTGTTAAATCTTTATCAGAGGCACTCTTAAAAGTAAGGTAATAAATTCTAAGTTATCCCCCAATGCAAACATTCCCGAGTATTAGGCTACAGCAGACATCTCAACGTAAAGGTAAAAAATCCTGCCAAACATATAGAAATTGTGTTTATGACACACACCATCCAGATCATATGAAACTGACAAAGTACTTGTAGAAACAAACATTCCTTTTTTGGGCAAAATAAAAAGTGACTTCTAAGTTGCTCTTGGGAGCAGAAACAGAAAGAGTGGCCAAAAAGTTGCAGAGGAGAAAGATGAAGTTGGTCCTCTAAAGTTAAAAATAATTTTTGTTTGCTTGCATTTAAATAAACAATATAATAAAAGTCTTATAGAGACTCTATGCTTATGGAAGGCACTATTGCCTTTACATATAAATGGAAGCACATTTCTAGCACTTATATTATTGCAAATATTGAAAATGGCCTCCAAAAGCTTTTAGCAATGTACTCTTTGTCTTGTTTCCAAAGAAGCAATCCAATTAAAATGCTCATTTTCAGCATAAAGGGCTAGGACAAGGACCCATACACCATACCCAGCATCTTACAAATTCTGGAAAATAGATTGTAAACTTCCATATGCGTTCTGTGTGCTTGTACTAATGAAGCATAATTTACAAATATTTTCCTAGAAAAGGAATTATATGTTTTTTTCTGTCTCTTCTAGTAAGTATCCACCCATGATGATTCTAACCTATATTATGTTTGCTTCCTTGAATTCACAATTTCACAAGCATATGCTGTGTATTCAAACATGTCAATAGGAACATGGTAATAAATATTTTTCATTTTGATACATTTCCTCCACATCCTCCAGTTATACTTCCCATATTAAGCATACAGAAGACACTTAATAAATGTGTTGACTGAATTCATTTTCTTGCAGTGGGGTTATTTTATTGTTTGTCCTAACAGTAACATTTGTTTTCCTTCTGAAAAGAATTTATTCATTTATTTATCATGTTCTTATGTTCTTTCTTCCTCACTTAATTTCATAAAATTGATTCTTGTGGTCATTTTCTTTCAATCAAAAAATTGTCATTGAGTATCTTGTATAAGTTGTACTTTTATATGGGTTGCACTAAACACAATATTAATGAAATTATTAAATAAAAATGTATATCTTTCAGTATGTCTGTCACATAAAAGATGGATGCCATCCTTTCAAGACACTTGAATGGATCACCAAATGATTGCCTACTTCTCTCTCACAGCTCAGATAATTAAAAGGAGATACACACAGATTGGTTGCATACTTAAGAGAATCAATTAAAACAAAATTGTATGAATGCTCTTCCAATAATATATCACTTCAGGGACTATGAAATGCTACCTTTACATTTGTAAAATCACTACGGTTGGATTAGAGCCTTAATGTTATTTCTCCAGGAGCACTGAGAGTGTGTATGCATGGAGAGACATGAGAATGGGGGGGGGGGTTTAACTGGTAAGTTTTTAGTTACTAATATCTTTATAATTAAGTGTTTTAAAAGTGCCTTATAATACCCTAGAAATGGTCACTGAGTATTTACTGAGCACACCTAGAGTCGAGTTTCTTGTTTAAGTTGGTATTTAAGTTAGGACGGCACTGTGGACATCTTCTGTAAAGAAGAACTTTGTGACTGGTTTTAAATAAACATCCAAATCCTCTTCATTAATTGTCTCAGAGCTTTCCTATGCAATTTAACAACAGGTTACAGCTCTGCTCTAACCAAAAGAACACAGAGCGCTAAGAACACAGAGCGCTAGGAAGACGGTACTTGCTTTGGAGAAACAAAAGATCACAAGGAGAGGTGCTCACTTTTAATTTAGTTCTGTGGGCAAACTCAAGCTTGGGGATTCCAGACAACATGAAAAACTCCCTCTCAAGAGTGTTTTTATTAGGGAGCTGTCTCATCTGTGCGCCACGTCGAAGAAAAGTTTGCATGAAGTTTTCTAAAATCCGTCTCACCTAAGCTTTTACAGTTACAAGCACTATCTTGCACTGCTGTGTACAAAGATCCTAATTGTACTCACACTGTTACACATTTTGTCTCATTTTTAATTGAATCACAGTCTGCCTCACCTTATGGTTCATCATGCATAGGTCTGTCTCTCCAGAAGGACTGAGAGCTGGTTGAGGTCAGGGCTTTAACGTCCCTGCACCTAGTGCAGTGGCTGATACAAAAACAACTTAGTAAATGCTGGCTGAATAAGATTTCTCAGAACTTCCTCCGATCGAGGTTTGCTTATCACCCTACATACTAACAGAAATATTTGGAACTCTTCAAGAGGAAATGTAGTCCTTTATGGGTTCAGATATCATGACGAAAGATAACATTCTCACCAACAACCCAAAAGTTCAAAACCAGGAAACACTTAATAAAGGAGGTCCTGAGGATACAAATCTCTCATTTAATAAACATAAGAAAGTTCTCAGGGTCCTATTGGCAGTAGATTGTTTCTGGCCCTAAGGTAAATACCCCTTTTCCAAGCTGAAATCATTGCCCAGCTGTGAAATAAGATGGCTGCCAGGAATCCAGTGGTGGCAGCAAACTCAACCCAGAGGTCCAATATTTGTAGGCAACAAACAGACACTGCGGTGAAACAGCAGTGGTGACCAGATGTCAGTAATGGCCTGAGGGCACCCTTCCGCCTCCTCTCACCCATGGTGCTGCCTTTTCCCCCCACCCCATAAGGGTGGCATCAAGAGCAATTACAGCATACCCCCAATGGGCTGTGCCAGGCTGGCAGCTGTAACACCTGTCACAAGGTCTGCCTGACATTAACAAAGACCCGGAAAGTAGCTTTAATGAGCTGACCCCTATACCAGACAGAGCCCAGTGCGGTACTGTGCATGTAGTGACTGCTTCAAATATATTGCTCACTGCTTGACAGAGGACTATTTCAGCAGCTATGTACTCTCTTTAGCACTTAGGACTGGGCTCAATACATGCATTCTCAAAGCCCAGGTCTTCACAGTGCCACCTCTTATCTGGAAATGGAATGTGAAAATCTGTGAAGCACATAGCACCAGCTCCATGTTTTGCCCACCTGAAAATATTTATCAGTGACATTTAGGTGATGAATTTATGCACTGAGGTGATGAACTTAACGTGTGACATGATACTTTTTTTGTGGTGAACCTGTAACTTTGGGAATTGTAAGCTCTTGAAAGATAGCATTTCTCTCTCATCTCACTTTCTCCAGTGAGCAAAACATTGCCTGAACTCAAATGGATGGATGAGCAGATGAATGTATGAAAGTTACTGAATTCTTACAAAACTGATCAGGAGATAAACAGTCAAGAAAGCAAAATGGTTATGAGATTGAAAGACAATCTCAGGGGCGCCTGGCGGGCTCAGTTGGTTGAGTGTATGACTCTTGATTTTGGCTCAGGTCATGATCTCTGGGTCGTGAGATAGAGCCCTGCATCAGACTCCGCGCTCAGTGTGGAGTCCGCCTGAGATTCTCTCTCCTCCTCTGCCTCTGCCCCTCCCCCTGCTTGCACTCACACTCTTGCTCTCTCTCTCAAAATAAAATCTTAAAAAAAAGGTCTTCATTTTGGTTAACTATCAACATTTATAGGCAAAGGGAATGATTTCAGGATAATGCAACACTTGAGGACACAGGACTATAAAAAAGGTCATACAAGGGGTGCCTGGATAGCTCAGTCTACTAAGCGTCTCATTCTTGATTTTGGCTCAGGTCATGATCTTAGGGTTGTGAGATCCAGTCCTGCATCCGGCTCCACACTCAGCGGGGAGTCTGGTTGAGATTCTCTCTCTCCCTCTCCTTCTGCCCCCCCCCCCAAAAAAGTCATACAAAATGCTTAGTCAAGTCAGTAAGATCACTGATAAACCATGATACTAAGGCTACTAATGAATAACTACAGAAGGACCAGTGAGCTAATTCATGGAAAGAGCCCAGCACACAATGTCTAAGACAGAGTAAGCTCGGTATGTGATCGCTCTGATTACACTTCTGATTACGGTGATTAATAAGTGAAGGCGAGTGATTTATAATGTGTCCTCCATGGATCAGTCACCTCATCTTCAAAAGGGATATAATGAACAACAACACAAAGATGGTTGGCTTTTGTAACCAACAGCGATAGTATTTCTAGATATTTTTTAAGAGTTGAAAGGAATCTAAGAAGTCATTTTAGTCTAATCTCATTTTTCAGAAGAGGAAACCACTATCCTACCCCACCCCCCCGCCCCTGCAAATTCATATATCTGTATCTGAAATCATGCAACCAGGTGGAAGCCAAGTGACTTAACTGATCGGTGCTTTTGCTTCTCTTTCTGTCTAAAGGGGCAAATAATACCTAGCGCCTATCAACTCCTACTATCATAACAAATGATGTATCAAGAGTCTTAAGTACCTGGCACAAAGGTTCAGTATGAATTCAAAATAACATTACTCTTTCAAAATAATATTGATGGAGATCTCTACTGTTAATACTATTGCTAACACCACCATTACTACTACTATATTTATGTCTTGCTGATTTTATAAGAGATCCTGGGAATATTAATACTCATAAGGAGGTTCCCGTTTCTTTTCTGAAACAACATTATGATCAGAGCTTCGCAACAATACAGCTACATCTAAATACTTAGTCGCTTATGATTCATACCTTCCAAAATAAAACAGCTCACTTCCAAATTTAAATTTTGTCTTCAAATTTCAGACACATAAAGCAGCCACTAGAAAACAGTGGGTTTTAATCGGATGCACCAGGTTTAGTGATTTTCATTCTTTGGGGTTCACACAGGGTTTACAGGACTTCATTCTGTTTATGGGGTTCAGACAAGGCTCAAAGTCAACTTCACCTGGAACTTCTCACATGGTTTGCGCATTAACCAGGGATTGAGTGGTTTATAGAACATCCAAAAGAATTTCTATCCTGGAGTCTTGCCGTGAACTCTAAGTATTTAAATTCCAAATGAGTTTACATCACAAAGTGACTGCACATTTTTAGTATCTGCTTCTGTTTTCTTATTTTTGCTCTTTTAAAGTAAAAACTATAAGGCAGATACATGGAGAGAAGTGTCTGATAATTTGAAGTTTAAGGAAAAAAAAGAAATAAAAATGTAATGTGTTAAAATGTATACAATATTTTACAGTTTACAGAGGGCTTCCACATATATTAATTTGTCTGAATGCTAACCACTGACCTTTGTAGGATGTGATTAGATCAACTTTACCCCTAATATTATCTCAGACTCTTCACCTATGTAATTATACATTCTCTAACTGAAATATTTATAAGGAATAATCAATTATTAATAGCATTTATTTTGTAAACAAAGTGTTAAATTAAGTCAGTTTATAGCATTTTTCCTCCGTGAGGAACAAAAGCTTGGACCATAATATATGGAAAATATTTTGGTGCCCCACAGTTAGGACTTTGAACTTTGAAAAATATACTTTATATTTATGGAAATGTTTTCAGGGGATGTTATAATGAAGTTGTACTGTGTATACCACAGTTAAACATCTAACACAATGAATGAATACTTAAGAAAACAAAAGCTACCCCCCTCAATTTAATTCTGCACACACAGTTTATTAGATTTTAGGATGGTGTCATAACTTTAGTCAAGAAAAAGCCATCTGAATTTATGAAGCTGAAATCATCAAAGGTTTAAGTCCTCCTCACAGGAACGTATGAAATGCCATTTTTGCTTACATTTTGAACATACCAATTTATCATAGGCATTTACACACACATATATACATATAATGTATATTGAATTGGAAGAACCTAGCACAAGAGGACTTTTTAAAAAATTTTTTTATTGTTATGTTAATCACCATACATTACATCATCAGTTTTTGATGTAGTGTCCCATGATTCATTGTTTGTGCATAACACCCAGTGCTCCACGCAGAACGTGCCCTCTTTAATACCCATCACCAGGCTAACCCATCCCCCCAACCCCTCCCCTCTAGAACCCTCAGTTTAGCACAAGAGGACTTTTAATCCAACTTATTTCAATCTATTGAAAGTATTTAATGATGAAAAAGTATTCAAATTTCTATTCTATCTTAAATAACAGATTAGCAAAATTCGTATCTCTGAGTCCACTTACTGGTGACAATTTACAAGGAGATAGGTAGAAATAAAAATCTTTCAGGACTCTTCCTTGAAAACCATTAGGTGTATGTAGAAAACAGTTTATGTGAGGCAAAAATACTAGGGCATTTTAAAGGAGGGGACTGGTACTCTTTTGTTTGAGGAAAAATTCCAGATTTGGGCCTACAGCCAGAACTCATGAATTATCTAAGGTTTTTAAACAATCAATTATGAAAAGCACTAAAACACTGTCACATTATCTGAATGCTACTTAAAAGTAAGTAATAACTACTCTTCTGAGAATTTCTGATCCAAACCCAGGTGACTACAGTATGCTAGATTATCCAAGTCCGTCATTTTATTTATAATTCATAACTGTATAATTAAACTCACAGCGACTCAAGGTGCGCCACCGCCAACCCCCTAGCCCTGCAGCCGCACTGCACACTGGCGTGTAGCGAAGGACAGCCAGCTTCTCTCACCTATCCTGGCAGACCCAGGCCTCTGGCTGTGAAGAAAACCACAATGTGGGGAGGAAAGCCTACAAAAGAATGAAAACAGAAAGTGTCTAAGGCCTTGGCAGAAGGACACTAAATAAAATAGAGAGTGGTGACTCATTTTGGCAGTGAGTTCACCTCAACCCCTTCAAAGCCTTTGGCAAGAGTCCTCAGAGGAGACCCCAGCGTTTTGCCAAGCCACAAAACACCACAATTATTATCACAGCGGCGATCAACAAAACAGATTTTGTAAACTGACTTGTTGGCACAGAGATTAAAGAAGCTATAAAAAGGAATAACAGCTGTTTGGGTTGCCCTATGCAGAAAGCTACTATATAGAAAGTAAAATTTATATCTCTGTACATACTCGGGTAGACACGAGCACACACACACCCCACGTCCTAATTATACACATATACTACGTACAAAAGGGTACAACGTCAAACACACCGCCGCAAAAATTATAAAACACAAACAGCTCTTTCGAATGAAAATACTCACTTTGGAAGGACAAATAGATAAATTTCCTGAAGAAAAGATTTTACAATTCACCAATTTAAAATAGGGACTACGGGGCCGCCTGGGTGGCTCAGTCCTTAAGCATCTGCCTTCGGCTCAGGTTGTGATCCCAGGGTCCTGGGATCGAGCCCCGCATCGGGCTCTCTGCTCAGCGGGAAGCCTGCTTCTCCCTCTCCCGCTCCCCCTGCTTGTGTTCCCTCTCTCGCTGTGTCTCTCTCTGTCAAATAAATAAATAAAATCTTTTTAAAAAATAAAATAAAATAAAATAGGGACTACGTCTAACAATGGCAAAATAAATAAAGTTTAAAATACTGAAAAAGTACTGGGCTCTTTGTGTAAGCAAGAATGCTGACGAAGTCTTTGAGAATTTCCAAAAATATCCCTTACTCTATCTCCCTAGACATTGCCTGATTGGCATTTTATACTATAAAATTTAGAATTATCTCATGTTTCCGGCAATTTGAAACAATTCCACTTCCTTACATATTCATAGATGTAATCTGTTATGAACAAGGTAAAAAAAATTTAAATGATTTAATTTTTACCTTTGCTGCAATAACATTACTCACCTAAATAAGCTGCCAATGAATAACATGTAATAGAATAGGGAAAAAAGGACAGGTAATAATTAGTACTATTTATATGTTCCTAACTTGAAGATTAAAGAGGTACTTCGATTTGTTATAAAAGAGGCCTGGTCTCCTGATTTTTAATTTAAAAAGAAATACTCGAGTTCCTTGTCACCAGTTCATAGTAAGATATATAAGAATCAGCAAGAAAGACTCTTAATCAAACTACCTTAACATTTGTAATATCATACAACATCACCAATGTACTCTGTAAATATGTACCAAAGGACCTGCTACGCAACTTTCATCTCACACATTTGCCCAGCTAACCTCTAAATGCCTATGGAGCTCTATGTTGCAATTTCCAGAGCAAAAGCATCTTAATGGCATTGATCTTTTACACTGAAGGATGCAGAGTTCAGATTTCAGCACTGTCAATAACATTTGTTTTCACGTATTGAATGAGCAGGTCTTGGCTGATAATTGTCTACCACCAGGGAAAGGACTAGAAATGAACTTACAAGAGCCTTAGCTGCAAACACTGTTAACTAAATGGCAAGGGAAAATCGGTAAAAAAGGGATTGAAAAGTGACCTTTCTTGGCTACCTCTTACAATAGAGTATGCCAGGTATACATCTCATCTCCTGAGGGCTCCATGACTGAACCCATCCTAAAACTGCAGATTTCCAAAAGCTCCAACTATAGACACTATTTACCATAATAGTATCACTAGCTGATTCTACTAACGGACATAAAACCACCACCTTCCTGACAACCAGCTTTTTGCTACTTAAGAATTAAATAAAATACTCTTCCAATTAAAAAACCCTCATTAGGAATTCAGGTTTCGATCAGAATGGAAAACCTAGTCCACAGTCGATACGAAACAGAAGACTGAATGCCAGGCATTCACTGAGTAAACCACCTGCCTGGAGAAGTTAACTCACCAGTATATTTTTTAAAGCGTCACACGGAGAAAAACTTTAACAAGTTGCAGAAATACATTCCCTTTTGGAGCATTCTTCAAATTACCACAAACTCTACAGTTCTTCAACTAAGTTTGGCATTAGTTGCCTGTACCTAATAACCAAAACACAGTAAAAACTGCATGGGGTTTAATTAAAATCCCTTTCTCCAGGCTTTGTTTTTTAAGTGCAGACTATTTTCCTTTATTATCATTTCCCCCAGCTTCTCTATCTACCTTGGAACCCAAGCACATTATGCAGCCAGCACAATGAACTAACATGCCAGCAGAAGTAGTATGCTCCACCTATCCAAGAATTTTAAAAGCATCCAACTACACACACACTGTCTCCTGTGTAGCGTGGAGATCCCTATTGAGCTCATGCCAAGTGTCTGAAAAGTTGGACCCTGCATCCGGTATTTACACTAAGCTAAAATTCTAATCAGCACTAACAGCAGTATGTTTTAATTCACCCTTATGATTTTATTTCAATCTGCTAAGTAGCACAACTGCCAGAAAGCAATTGCTATAAACTTAAGTAAACAAATGCAAAACTAAAATAAATCTTAAACCTGTTGTATATAAAGTTTGTGCCACTTTAGGCAAGCAGTACAAAAAGGCACAGCCTGAAGTCTTGGTTAACGCTCTCTTCGATCTCATTTACAAAGCTCTTGGAAAGTACTGCCTTGTCTAGGCTTCCCCCAGACCCCTTTCTAAGTTAAGTATTTGGTGCATATTAGATCAGGTAGAGAAAATGGCCATGCTATTTGACGGTAGTGTTTTCACCTCACGTATTCCCCTGAATAGTCTTCTGCCAAGCATGTGAAACAAGTAGTACACGGTGACTACTTGAATCTCTGGATGACACTATAACCACTCGTGCCAAGGAGTTGGTGCCAAGTCTTGCATCTTCGGGTTTTTCTCCCCCCCTTCCTTTTTGGGTGGTATCTGGGGGCGGGGGGAGAAGGGTGGCAGTAGGGGAATGTGACCAACAAACCCTAAGAAGTTGGTCACCATTTTGAACCTGTTCAGTGTGCTCAGACCTTGGCAGCCATCTTACAGCTTGGCAACCATTTTGAGAATTTGCTTGGCAAGCTCTCAGAATTCGCTGACACTGTTTAAATAGAATGCTAGTTAAAAATAGTCCACGTTAAACAATACAATGGGATATCAGGGAGAATAACCCTCAATAAACCTTGCCAACAAAATAATTTATAACATCTTCACCGAGGTAAATGACATTCAAATTTTCTTAAATACCTCGTGCTAAAGCAGCTTAAAAGCTGACTCATTAACCCTTTAGCAGACAGGTTCTTAAAAATCAATACTGGATGGGCACCAGTGAGTAGGAAAGTGGAAAGTATGAAGAATGAAAGAGGTGGCCGAACACATAGTCACAACTGACATCAAAACATTCATAAGTCCATTCAAATTCAAGATATAAAATAGAAGGGAGAAGTGCTGTCATCCCGCTCCGTGGAGTATAATTCTAGAAAATGATGCCACAACTTCAGACTATGTCCTGCTTAATGTTTTATGAGTTCATGGAAACTATCTTAAGGGATCATGGAGTACAGAACTCTTCCTTTGGTAAGGAAATTACCTTAAAAAAAAAAAAAGTAACCTTAAGAACTTGTGTAAAAGAAAACAAAAAGGAAAAACTTGTACATAATGACACTTTTCCAAAATCAGGAGTTACACATGTTTTCTGATAATGCTGTTATATTCAACCTCACCTCAGTTTCAATGGTTGTAACTTGATGAAAAATAAGTTCTGTCCCTGAAAACATTTTTTGATGGCTACAAATTTGAAATACAAATGATAATTTTGCATTGGTACAACTCTGGCATCATCACCAGATTACATAGTTTTATAGAAGGTTGAATTAACTAAAATGATATTGGATGATAATTTCACCACTGGATGGAAAAGGAAAATGATAATCTAATAATCTTAAATATCTTTTCCATACTGAAATACATAGCATTTTAATATACAATTTAGTATCTCCCCTTCAGCATCATGACGATTTAATATCATATTAGTATGAGGGAATGGTTTATGGTAAAAAGGCCATATTGCTTATGGTTTTATGAAAAAAAATCTATGGAAAAAAAAACTAACCTTTCTATGAATCCACTATTATAGTTAAATCATAAACATGAAGATAAAGCCTAAATAATTTTGAATATTGTAATGATAAAAGACAAAAGTCTGAAGTCACTGAATAATATCCCTAGCAAAATATTTGTCATTTAAATTTTAATGCATCTTGGGGCAAGAGGGACACCCAGCTTATATTCTATTTCCAACTATGATATAATTCATAATAGCACCTAAAAAGGCTAAATCCATGCACTATTTCCAATGTTTATAATGTTGCAGTGCTTTTTGAACTTGAAGACTGAATTTCTAAATTTCTAGTGAAATTTAATTCAGGAAATATTTTACTTCACATAATACCATACAAATGAAACAATTCATTAATCCATGATCAAAACTAGAGCATTACAAGGGAAAACATTATGCTGAAATGGATCAGTCTTAAGTCTTGATACTATTAGATGTCTCTTTATTGAATGACAGTATCTGCAATAGATGACGTAAACGGTGCTAGCATACTTTAGAATGCATTGATAAATTGCTCTATTGATTCCGTTCTGCTTCACTTACCATAATTATAGCACAGTAATGGAAGACATGAATGATATATTTTTACTAGAGAGGAAAGCCCAGAGTTTGCCTGTTTCTTTATGAGATTATACCAAATCCTTTCAATTAATACAGCATGATGGATATCTAACACTGTCTGAGAGTAAGAGGCCTGATTCTAGTGTTCTTGCTTAAATATTATTGTTCAAATATTTGACAATATTTCAAATAAATGAATTTAATATTTTAAAGACCTAGCATTTGCACTTCTATAATGCTGTTTCAACACAATTTTACAGAAACATTTTCATTCCATTTAGGAATTGATCTTTCAAAACTTGAAGACACTTTACAAATGCAACTTTATTATCTTGTACTCACTGAATAGACTAGAGGTTATCTTAAAGCTTTTCAAGAACAATTCTGATAAGAGTTACGGTGTTGAAGAAGAATAAATATTCGAATGAGAGAGAAAATAGGCAAGCAACTTAAAGTATTATTTTCAGAAGAGAAAATTTAATGATTTGCTAACCCAGAGAGCAAGATGTTTAACAGAAAGGACTCCAGTGAAAATTGAAACTTTGCGGTAGACATCATTTATAATGATTCTTCATCACCCATAATTATTCAATATCCATAAAGGCTACCATATTGTTTCAAAGAACCCCAAATCTGCATTAGAGCCACACAAGCACTATAGTTGACACTGTGACATTTTCTTCCTGATAACACCATTCCAGAGTATTGCTAAGAAAAGGACACCAGGTTTTCCCAAACGGACATATTTAAAATTAAAAGTGTCATTCCAAGTCATGCGAAGAGAATCTAAGAAATTCTAAACAGGACACAACTGGGCCTTAACAATTTCAAGAAAGGCTTGAATTGCTTTGTATTTTAAAATATTCTTTAACAAAAAGACCTCATTTTAGTAGCTTCCACTGTTTAGAAGAAAAATAGATAAATATGGTGAATTTGTAAAAGAATAATCAATTTCATGGAAGAAAAAAATTTCCCCCAACAACTAAATGGTGTAAAAATTGATCTGTACTTCCCCTTTCATATTACCAAAGCTGTCACAGGGAATAAAATGTAACCCAGGAGGGCTGTGGCAGCTATCAAACCTTCCCTGATACATTATAATGTCTGAAGCCCAGACACCAAAGGTTTACATCAGAAAAACTCCATCATATAGCGAACAACTCAAAACCAACTATCGACCACACTATCGATTTTTAGTGGGAAACCAGGAGGGGAAACGCACCAGAAAAGATAGAATTTCCCTTTTCTTTTCTCCTCTCCAACTAGTGGGCTGCCAACCTTAGGTCCTCCTGGGCATGAGCCCTCTGAGTTTTGCATTGCAGCTAGCCAGGATGTCTGCCTGCGATAATTCAAGCTAAAGGGGTACAATCTGCAGTAGAAGCCGATTCTTCATTGACCTGCAACATAACCTAACTCAGACCCAAAAGCGTTTCTTGACAGAAGGGTACAGGAGGAGACAAATAAAACCTATGATTATCTTTTTCAGGTGGTATTTGAAGATCTCTGACTTCAAGAGTTCACAAATTAAATTTGACTCAACAACTGATAGGAAGAGAAGCCGATCATATTTGAAACAACTTATACATATATGATAGACAAGGTGTGACAGATAGATTTATTTGACCCACCCACTCTGAAATTCCCAACTAATTACACAGAAAAGTTCCAAGTTGATAATTTCAAAAGGCTAATTTTTCCCTTTTGCATAAATTAACACAAAATGGGTTATTCGAGAAGCTGAAAGGTAACAAAGCAAAGTGCTTGCTTTAGCTCCTTAGGGTCTTAATCACGTAATTTTGAATTGGTTGAGGATCATTTACTTGGATCATTATAATCATATCCTACAAGTATTCTGCCATTTAATTTGTGAAATGCATGACCACAGATCATGTACATGGAAAGAATTATTAGATGCATTCATTTTACTATTAAATTTAGAGATGGCTCTGAGCCATTTAAAAATAATAACAATAATAATAATGATTAATCACAATGCACTTCCATTCTGACTCACAGAGCTATCTCAAGGGGTTTTCCAGCTGTTTGCTAATTAAGTCTCATACACCCCCTGGCTAGGAGATGAGCATTGTCAGGCCAGTTTTACACCTGGGAAAGCTGAGGCACAGCAAAGTGATAATGGTAAGCCAAGATCCTGGGGCACACACAAGAATGAAAATAAGAATGTGGGAAACTTACAGAACATTCCACCCTTTGAATCTGTATTTGAAAATAACGAGAGGAAAGAAAAAAATAAACTTGTATAACTAACAAAAAACCAATCTGGCTTACCTCCTGCTCATATCATTACTTAAAAAAAAAACAAAAACCTCAAACAATGAGTCTTATTTATTTGGTTGCTTTTACCTATTCTGCCCACAAGACTTTTGTGAATTTTCTGAACTCCATTTCTAATGTTTTGCCCACTATAAATACTTAAGAATTTATTAGTTGATTGTCAAAATAAGTAAGGCTATCACTAGTATAACCCAACAAAGATAAGGTTCTCTTATTAGCTTTGGTTTAATAAAATGACTTAGAAATTATAAAAATAAGTATACGTATTTTGTAGGATTATGTAAAAGCTTTTACTTGAAACATGGCTATGTGAGTCTGAGGTTCTCAATAATATGGATTAGAAATGACCACATCATTGACTGTTTTGAGGGTTAAGGAATACTTTCAACTCATTCATTCATTCATTCAACACTGGGGACGGTGAGGAGAGGTGCATCTACCACACCATGCACCATGCAGCCTTCTAGGTGCTATGGGTATAGCGGTGAACCAGAGAAAACTCCTTGCCCTCTGCAATCTTATATTAGACTGGAGTTGAAAACAAAGTTTTTAGATACCTATTAATTCATTGATGCGACAATTAGTAAACATCTTGGGCACTGGGATACAAACCTGAAAAAGTCACTGGCTATGGCTTCAAAGAGTTGTTTTTTGTTTTGTTTTGTTTTTTTTTTTTGTTTTCTTTTTCTAGGGTTAAGTTTCTTAAGGTTTTCTCCCTGATGAAAAGCAGGAGTGATTGACATTGCTCACTGAGCTGGACCTAATGAGAGAGGTGGACACTAACTGCCCGTAGACTAAAAAGCACAGTCCTGGGCTGTACCCTTCACACATTAACACAGTAAATGAATCCACGGAGTCACTGTCAACTAATCAACAACAGGGAAAAGAAAGGAGTTACAAAAATAAAGAAATTGAATGATGAAAAACAAGAAATAAGTCCTTTCTAGGAAAACTCCTTTCTAGGAACAGTTAAAAGGTATCCAAGTTTGACTAGTAGACCAAGGGACGGCGTGAAGGTGTTTGTGAGCCCTACAACTTCAGGCTTTTCTATGTCTTTGTCTAGATAACATTCTTGTAGGTGAGGATCACGACTCATGGTTGGGATGTGATAAAGTACAAAGTACAACTCACATCAAAGAAAAAATATAAACATCATATGCAACACCTGCCTTAAAAGCAGCAGCTTTTAAGCTCCTTGTTCCAGGATATCTTGTGCCATATGTTTGGGGACCCTTCCTGGCAGTACACTCAAAGGTACACCCTCCACTTCACACCTATTTAACCGAAGAACGCTCTTGAATGACGACTGTGTCTGTCAGTTCTAAGCAGAATAGCTGTTCTCATGCTGACATTGACCTAAAGAAAATTACTTCTCTTCCCCCCTTTCCCACCTTCTTCTTAAAGGTGGATCTTTTCTGAAATGCTAAGTATACCCTGCATTGGATGCAGATGAACTGGCCATTTCAGGATGTTTTTAATGTTTTCTGAATCAGCATTAGAACATAAGAGCAGCCCCAGTGTTCTGTCCCAAGGCAGGAGCCAAAGGGAGGGAAGGGAATTTCAGCAACCATATGAATAAGGGAACGTCCTTCCCCACTGATCTATAATCTGCATCATCAGACACTAACCCCCAAAAAACAATGAGTCTACATAACTGCAAAGCAATCTTCAGGTGAGTGGGGGAACCCAGTCCCCTTCCATTCTTACACATGAAATTACAAGCTGATAAATCGGCTTTTTTTCACCCTTTTTAAATTGCTTGTCATGGAGTTGTTCTATTCCTTCATTCGCTCAACAGACACTGGCCCTCCTGTCTACCATATCCTTTGCACGAGTTGTAACTTCCGTTAGTGGGAACAGCTTCTTTCTTGTGAGTGGAGTTTTATAAAGGGTATAAAGGCTTGACTCTATTTAAGAGAGGACCCACCAGGGGGAGGAAGGGACTCAAATACGAAGCCAGGGGAACCAGAGACAGATGTCATAGCCTTCACAGGTTTGCAGAAACCCAGTCTGGCTGTCACTGTTACGGCTCTATATCCAGGAAACAACCCCGTTGTGGTCGTCTTTAAAAACAAAAAACGTACAAATATTGT
The DNA here is from genome assembly GCF_037043125.1 of Eumetopias jubatus. Classification (NCBI taxonomy): domain Eukaryota; kingdom Metazoa; phylum Chordata; class Mammalia; order Carnivora; family Otariidae; genus Eumetopias; species Eumetopias jubatus. The sequence goes on from NW_028274810.1 coordinate 57,362,915, forward strand.
AACACAAATGTGTTTCTTCTTGTCTTTTAGTGAAAATCTCATTCTGGAAGTACCAGCAGTCAAAATACATAGTCAGTCTTCTTGAGTAACTGGAAATTCATCAGCTCTTGGACTATTAAAGCAACACAGCCAGAGAGGCGGGAACAGTGACAGCTCTCTGGGTAATATGAAAAGCACAAACTTTGTTTTTTAGGTTTTTTTTTTTTTTTTTTTTTTTTTTTTTACCTAAAGTGGTTAGATACTGCCTCTATTGCTGGGGCAGCAGCTAGTTACCAGCGGCCTCTCTGAGGGATGCGTTTTGTTTATCTGCCAGTATTTTGAAGGGATAACAAAGGGCCAAGCCCCATGATAGGTGTGTAGAGACAGAAGAGAACAGACATTCTAGCTCATAGAAGAGAACGGAGAACAGAGGGGGAACACATGTACCCACAGAATTAATGCAAGGATGGATCAGCATCAAGCATTCAAAACTGCAGAACTAGGGTTTGAATCTGAGAAACCCTGTTTATATTAGGTCCCTGTGAAACTGGCCCTTCAAAGCACTAGGAACAAGGGCAGACTCTTCTTTCCCTTCTGTCCACATTGCTTAAAATGAGAAAAAGTTAAGAGTTCAAAGACTACTTCACAGCTCCCTGTGCATCTACCTATGGATTCTCAGAAGAAAATAATCAATTATGCCAAGAACTACTGAAACCGATTTAATGGAAATGGCGTTGGAGATATACCAACCTATGTCACTCTCCTTGGGCTCTGAGAAGTCAAGCCCCATGATTTCAACCACTTCAGTCTAATTCTAAATTCCAATGTTCATTCATTTATTTATAGAGCAAGTATTAAGCACCAACTATGACATTACTCCTCTGACTTCTCCAGTTCCCACAGATGTCCCTCCACTGGGCTCCTTCAAGAGCTGGAGCACGTTGCTATCATAGGACTTTTTCAAAGAGTATAGCATTATGAGGATCTGTTTAGGGAACTTTCTCCCATTGCCTATAAACTGGGGTTTCTCCAAGTCTGTGAGCTGCTTGCATCTGAAGCACCTGTTGTTGAGAAGTATAGATCTTTGTGTCCCTGGCCAAAACCTCTGGGTGTGAGTCTTGGAAATATGCCTGCTTAATAATTCTCTCCAAGGGATTGTTATGCACACATCAGTTTGAGAATCTTGTCTATATGCTCTTTCCTAGGCAGCCTTTCATCTCCAATATCCAACATATAGCTTAGACATGAAAATGGTAGGCATTCAACTGGAAGGGAGGAAACAAAAAAGGACAGTAAAAACAAACAAATAAACAAAATACTGCCTTCGAGCCCAGGGACAGCATAAAAGCATAGAATACACTTTATAAGAGCTGAGAATCTATTTGGGAAGATAGTATGCATTCAACAGTGTAATAATGATAAATTGTAAATTAATAATTTAACAGTAAACTACAACTAAAAGTGGTTAGAAAGCAATTAAAAATTTTTGCCAAATGAATTCATGAACAGTAAGTGAAAGCAAGCATTTAGAAAAATGAGATCAAACAATCAAACTTAGGGGTGATATTGGCTCCGGAGAGCTCTTTGGAGATTGGGCTTCAGGTGCTTTTAGAAAAGAGGAAAGGATTTACATAAAAAGGGAAGAGAGAAGAAAGCATTTATATTTAAAGCCGGAAGAACTGGACTAAATCTGTAAGAAACACGTTAAAAAAAAAAAAAAAAAAGACCCCTATCGTGAGTGTTTTTAAAAAATCTGTCCATTAATTTTTGCCACAATTAATGGAACTAATATTTACAGGCCAGCAAGTTTGAAATATAGTGCCAATAAAAACTTTTACAACTCTGGAAATTTCTAAGATTAGTTCCCTTTAAATTTGTAGCATAGGCAGAATACCGGATGATGTGGTAGAGTAAAAACATTTTATTGGCATTTAGTTGAGATGACCTGCATAACTCACTTGTGGCTTTACCACTTACAGCATGTCATCCAAACTCACGGTAATAAAATGTTGATGTAATAGTGCTCTAATATGCTTTACATAAATATGTACATATATAATATATATGGCTTAATTTTGCTCTTAGTTAAAATGGGTCTAGCCCAATCATTCAGAGGAGTATTTTTGAACTGAGATTAATTAGTGTTGCTGGAATGCCTACAAAATAAAGAGCCGCCCAAATGCCATGCTGTATTATTCAGATATAACCTACTCAATATTTACTTCTGTAAATGCATAAATAAAATAGGGGAAAACAATTAGAAAAATCATGAATCGCTATTCTGTTTCTTGATCTTTGTGGACTTGCTTTACATGTTCCCAATTCATTACATTAATTTTTAGCATATTAAACTGTTTAGAGCCCTTCATCAGGAGACTGAAAACCTAGGTCCCAGCCTCAAGCCCATCATTAGCAGCTGGGTATAATGCTAGTAAAATCACCAAACTTCCTTGAACCTCAGTTTCCTTATCTATAAAATGGGGATGACGATTCTTGGCTTCTCAAGATGCAATACCCTTTTGGTTTTTGTCTTGGTTTAGCTGGTATGTAAACAAGTCTTATCTTCTATACAACCTTCTTAATGATGGAGCTGTTTTATACCATTCTGAAATGTAATAGCACCAAATTCAGTCCAAAGTGCATAAAAGAATCTGAATAAGTATTTTAAATGGATCCAAATTTTACATATCTATGATTTTGTGTCATTTATTAGCTTAAATAAAACATTGTTATGTGATTACAAATATCAGCAAATGAGTTAATGACCTTAATCTACGCATCTAAGAAAGAAATGACTAGCATGGACAATATAAACACAAATTGTAGCCTAACTCATAAAACTTTATTATTTATTCCTGAAAAAAACCCACTTAAATATCTGTCAAACTTTAGCTGTGACATAAAATGTGTGTACTTATATTTTATGTCCATTGTTTAGTTCCAAGATGTTAAAAAGCTAGGAAATTTTAAAACAATTGTCCCAGAAAACAATTATATAACTATAAAATTATGTCAGAGACATAGAACTTCATGGATTTCAAAGTTAAGGGATATTTAAATTTTTTTATTATGTTATGTTAATTACCATACATCATTAGTTTTTGATGTAGTGTTCCATGATTCATTGTTAGTGTATAACACCCAGTGCTCCATGCAGTATGTGCCCTCTTTAATACCCATCACCAGGCTAACCCATCCCTCCACCCCCCTCCCCTCTAGAACCCTCAGTTTGTTTCTCAGAGTTCATAGTCTCTCACGGTTCGTCTCCCCCTCCGATGTCCCCCCCTTCATTTTTCCCTTCCTACTATCTTTTTTTTTAAACATATAATGTATTATTTGTTTCAGATGTACAGGTCTGTGAAAGGGATTTTTTTATATTCATTTCAACAAATAATATGGGAGTGCCCATTATGTTCCAGTCATTGTGCCAGATGTTAGAGATGCAATGAGCTTCCCACTCTAACGGGGGTTACTAGCTACTCATGGCTACTGTATAGTGTGGTAAGTGCAATGACAGAAGCATATAAAGATACTAAGGAACAGAGAAAGTCTGTCTCTAACTTTGCAAGAAGGTGTCTGCAATGGTTTTCCAAATGAAACACTGCATACCCTGAGTGTTGCAAGAGGACCTGGAATTTTGCAGGCTGTGGAGCCATCTGGATGGAGAGAATTCTCAGCAGAGGAACTAGAATATGCAATGGCACCACACTGCTATTGCCCCCCTGAGGCACTGATGAGCACGGAGCCTTCGTAAACCACAAGCATTTCAACACAGGTGGATGGGTGAGCTGAAGGCTAGTGTATCCAAGTGTGAAAGGTGGGGTGGCAGTCATGACACCAGAGGGGTGAGGAGAAGCTAGACCATAGAGCACCTTGTATGAAATGCTGAGAATCACGAAATTTACAAAGCAGGTGATAGAAGCCATTGAAGGGATGTCGGTAAAGAAGTGGTAATTCTTTTTTTTTTTTTTTTTGGAAAAATCACTCTGGCAGTAGCATCATGAATGGGTGGAAGGGATGGATGATAAAGAAAGAAGAGGAGCAAAGAGAGGTGACAAAGAGCAAAGAGAGGCTACAAAGACAGTGTAGGTTAGACATAGTAAGGGTCTAAAACTAAAGGGATCACAGGGCAAGATGGGAACCCATTTGCATGCTAATAAGAAGGATGACTTGGCAGAACTTGGTGGTTGCTGAGAGATGTGGCATGATGAAAGAGGAGTAAGAGATAACTTCCAGGTTGTAATACGGGAGAGATGCATAAGGGGTAACCCCATCAGATGCCATTCCTTCCCATTCCTTTAATCTTCATAATTCAGAACACTAACATCATAGCTGGCTTTTGCATCAAATCACTGCCAAATTATTTTAAGGTTATTCCTAGATATTTTGTACTTTTTATTCCTTTCCTGAACGAGATCTTTTTTCAACCCTAGCTTCTTAGTGGAGACGATGAAAATATATTGCTTTGGGGTATTTATGTTTTAACCAGATATTCTACTAAATTTTCTGATTAATTCCACATGTTTTTAGTTGAACCCTTTGTCTAAGTAGATCATTCTATCATTTGCAAATAGCAATAAGTTTGTCTTCTCTAACAGTCCTCTTCTTGCTTTTTTTTTTTTTTTAAGATTTTATTTATTTGACAGAGAGAGACAGCCAGAGAGAGAACACGGCAGGGTAAGTGGGAAAGAGAGAAGCAGGCTTCCTGCAGAGCAGGGAGCCCGATGCGGGGCTTGATCCCAGGACCCTGGGATCATGACCTGAGCCTAAGGCAGTCGCTTAATGACTGAGCCACCCAGGCGCCCCAGTCCTCTTATTTCTGATTCATATATTATTATATTTGCCAAAACTTCTAGGAGAACGTTAAATAATAATCTTGATAATGGTCGTCTTTGTTTTGTTCCTCATTTTAGCGAGGATGCCTCCAATGTTTCATAATTCAGTAGGATTCCTTCTGTTGATAGGACAGATAATTTTATCATGTTACAGATACTGTTTTTTGTTACTGGTTAGCAAAGAGTTTTGGAAGGTTTGGAATCACTGTTGAATTTTATCAAATCCTTTTTATCCAAAACTATTATTTATTTTTTAAAGATTTACTTATTTATGTTAGGGGGAGGGGGTAGAGGGGGAGAGAGAGAGAGAGAGAGAATCTCAAGCAGACTCCACGTTGAGCGCAGAGCCCCACATGGGGCTCGATCCCAGGACCCTGAGATCATGACCTGAGCCAAAACCAAGAGTTGGATGCTTACCAGACTGTGCCACCCAGGTGGCCCCTGTCCAAAATTATTTTTAATAAAGTTTTTGCACCTGTATCCTAGATTTTAATAGAAAATTCAACATTGAAGAATTTTTCAAGGAAATTAGATTGAAGGGCTAATAAATCAATGTTGGGGAGGAAGGAAAGACACGTGGCTCCTGAGTCAATCGTACATTCTACAGGACAAGGATGGGTATTGCACCTAGCATAGTAGGCACTCAATAAATAAATCCATAAATGTTTCCTCATTGAGATGAAGTCGGTTTAACATTCCACTTTTGCTGCATAAGCTCATCTACTTCAGTGAAATCAAATAAAGGGAATTTTTAAAAAAAAATGCTGCCCATAGATCTTGCCTAGGACAGCAACAGTGTTTTGGGGGCTGCTGAGTGTGGGAAAATATTTAAGAAATGGGCTATAAATTTCACTGTACTGTAAATACATAACAAATTTTTAAGCTTACATATAAAAGATATTTCTTTTCCTTAAGAATATATGGTTGAGTAATTGGTTTGGGAAGTTGTACTGGGGAAAGAGCCCCGAACAACATGGGGGTTAGAGGTGCCAACCCCCAAGCGCAGTCAAAAATCCATGTATAACTTTGACTCCCCCAAAACTTAATAGCCTCCTGTTCAAAGCCTTACTGATAACCCAGTCGATATGTTATACTTTGTATGTTTTATGTTTTATATACTTTATTCCTATAATAAAGTAAGCTACAAGAAAGGAAATATTACTAGGAAAATCATAAGGAAGAGAAAAATACATTTATAGTACTTGATTTATCAGAAAAAAATCCACATTTGAGTGGACCGGCACAGTTCAAACCTGCGTTGTTCAAGGATCAACTGTAATTTATTTTTCCAAGAATACCTTCCAAGTAATATGCTCTTGAATTCAGACTGATTGTATATTGGAATTATCAAATTTTTTATCCAATAAGGGAAAGAATCTTGCCAGGTTTGCTTTTTATTTGACTCTGGCCTCATTAATAACTTATTTTAGACAATTCAGATGAAACCTATTCATCTATCTACATCAGACATAAATACAACATAAATGATATACATGATTTGCCTGTATCAAAAAGAGGGGGAGAAATTTTATATTATTGGGGAGGGATACTTGCATTCTTGGTTACTAATGGGTTCTTACAAGGTTCTTTTAAGGTTTTTATAAAGAACCTTAAAATATACAAATAATCAACGACCTTTTCTTTGTCCAGAATCATTGAGCTCACTGTGTTGTACACAAGTGCTTTGAAAAGAAAAACTGGTATTTCAAAATGAATGAAGAGATAATAAATGCTCAGGAGCAAAGATCTGTAAAACAACTACCTAATATAGAAAGCTTAACTCATAAGCTAAAAACACGAATCAGGGAAGACTCTATGAATATGGTCATTGGGATTTTTTTGGATTTAACATTATGCTGAAAATCTTCAAGTACATGTGAAAAAATAAACCAAAAACCTATTATTTCTTTTTAGTAGGATCCAGGAAAATAAGCAAAGGAATGACTATTGCAGAAATTTTAGAATTTTAGAGGTGCCAAAGGTCTAAACTGTACAGTTTATGGAATATAATAGTTTTCCTCTTTAAACATTACCCCTGTCACATTTTGGTCATTATTATCTGAACCATACCATCCATTCCTTTTGAACATCTTTCTACAGGCTAAGTGTTCAATACTGAAGCCCAGTCTAAGCCAAGGATGCACAGATGGGTGGTTACAGCTGCAGTTCTTCTGACAGACTGCAAAAACCCGCTGGGACACTTTCCCCAGCTCTGTCTATCCATCTTGCAAGCTGGTGTAACTCCACCTTGCTCAGGGCTTTGTTGAGTGTGTCACAGGACTTTGGCCAAAATGTACCATCCGAAAGGGTCTTATTAATGGAATGAAAAATGGACTCCCAAAACACACAAACACACACACACAGATCACATGTGTCTCCTGAAATGACTGACAATTCTAATCAAAAAGAACATTAGAATAGTTTTTTTTTTTTTAACCCTCAGAAATAGTGTATTCAGACTCTCTTCAGCAGGGTGAATGAGTCAAGTTACTCAATAGGATCCATTCAGACTGATTAAATTGGAGCCAAGCCAAAACAGATCTTCAAGATCTGAGAGATAGTGGTCATTGAGCCAGGAAGAGGGAAACAGCATCAGCTGAGAATGTACAGACCACAATACTGATGGGAAATAATAAATTGGCCAGTCCAAAGGCTAGCATGGAAATTTATAATAATGAAAGTTCTAGGCCTAAATCATCACAACCCCCTTTATTTAAAACATGTGATAATTAATCTGGGATGGCTGCTTACTACACCAGAAAAGTCCATTTAAAGATTTTAATTAGGAACAGACTAAAGTTTCTACACTAAATTGATATTTACTTCTCAGTTACCACACCTACCTTCCAAAAATGATCTGAGATGGTTCACAAACATATATTAAATGCACACATACATAGACAAACACATGCAAATTTCAGGCCATAAAAGAAAAACACAGGAACAAAAAACAACAGGGGTTAAAGAAAGAGAAGTCATGAAGGCAAAAACCTAGGCTGATGTATTTACTGAGGTTAAGAATTAAATTTATTGCAGAGTTTCTTGCAAGCCAAGGCGAAAAGGGACAACATACTGTATGCTTCTTATGATCTGCTGGAACGAAGAATACCACCTTTTAGGAATAAAACGTTCTCTTATCATGCCTTTTGAAAAGAACCAATCAGTCTTCAAGATTCCATCGACAATTTTAAGGCTGCACAATTCCTGACCTAGATTGCCAAAGATTATGAAATCAGACTTGATCAATAAATTATGAGACAGCACAAGCCATTCCTAAACTAAACAAAAAAAGGGAAAACCAAGTGAACAAATGTTTCCAAACACTTAAAAGTCAGAAGCAACCCCAAATAAAAATTGAAACCAGGGGCAAATAAAGTCAACCTAAATCTCAGCAAACCAGAATCACAAAACCCTGTCACTGCAGGCTTGAGAATAAATACTGCTTGTCACTCAAAGTGTCTGTCTATGGCATATGGGTAAAGGTTTCAGTCTGCTATCTCCAGACTCATCTTATGGCACCAGTTCAACACCAGTGAATGGTGCTTTAAACAAAAGGAGAGCTCATTCAAAATGGGCATTTGTGAGTTACTGGTCAGTGTAGCTGTGCCGTTTGTCTGAGCGAAAACTATTGGCATGGGAGAAATGAAGTGCAGCTCCCAGGCCTTTGGAGTTTCCTAAGCACTGAAAAGCAGCCGGGAGGTTAAAGCTGGCTGGTCGGAATGGCATACTTGGCTGAATGCACAGCCAGGTGGCTTGGGCATATTGGCAAACAACTGGCAACCTGCCCAATACATATGGCTTAGATTGCTTTGCTCTTCCCATGAAGCCTTCTTAGACTCTTGAGCAAGCATTCATTTTAGAACAAAATGAATGTGAGTGTTAAATAAAATCTTTTAATAATATCTGTCTGATGTAAAATCCTTTTACCAAAAATAAAAATAAAAAGATGGGAGGGGGTGGTTGCCAAATGCACAAGTTAAGCCTTTCTTTTTTTGTGGGGGAAGACTTTGCAGATCGCTTCTTAACTGTCTTTGGACTCCATTATTTGGAACTTTCGGTTTCACAAGGGTGAAAATGACCCCTGCCATCCCTGGGAAGAAGGGTTCACGTGCGGAGTACGGGAGGCTGCCAAGAGGTCAGGTGACCATGGATTCTTAAAGAATACATAAAAATACAAAATAAGTAGGGTAACTCAATGGAAATGAACACCAGATACATTTTATCAAGGAACATTATTAAATCTTGATTGACAGATAACACTAAAAGGTGTTAGTATGGTCTATCATGTAAATACATATCTGGAGACTTGTTAAAACAGTCTCTAAGTGCTAACTGTTGAGGCACATGTTATTCTCCAGGCTTTACCAAGTGGCTGCCTAATGTCAATAGCATGAGGCAAACTTGAGGTTTAATAACCCCAGCTGGTCACTAATCTTCCTGTAATACTACTAGAGCACCACATTAAATATGCCACAAATACTTTTTTCCTGCTGGAGTTGGATTCTCTTCTGTCACACATGTTTGCTGGGGCCCAACACTTCATTTTAGTTTACTGGATATCTTAAAAGTATTAACAACTGATACGTTTGCTAATTAGATTATATGAATTATTATCAAGGTCTTGTTTCACTTATAATAATGTTTAAATGTATGCTTATGGTCTCCTAAAATTGCAAGTCATTTATCTAATAAACTGTGTTAAATCCTCTGGAATTAGTATAGTATACTTGGTAAAAAGATTAATATAGAGTTGTGTTGTATATGTGGTTGGTTCCGTGTGTGTGTGTGTGTGTGTGTGTGTTTTAAAGATTGTTTAGCTTGGTAACAGCTCAAACACTGACATAAACTCATCTCTCATACTGGTGAGGGCCTTGGACATAAATTCAAAATCTTTTAGATAGATGAAAACATATATATTATGATATAAAAAAAATCATTGGTACTTATGCAGCAAATACTGAAGATGAGGACAGTCTAGATGAGGACAGCAAACTTCTTTTTGGTGTTAAACAAAACAAAACAAAACAAAATTTCCAGCTATAGTTGCTCCTTGTCTTTCCCACGTAAAAAGGTACTAAGTAACTAAAAACTCATATCATGGTTTTACATAGAATATTTACTGAGTTTTAGGTTAAAATCTTCAAGTCAATTTCCTTCTCGTGGACTTTTTTTTCCCCAAAAAATAAAAATAAAAAATAAATAAAGGTGATAAAAACATTTTTTGAGGAATGGGGCAAATTAAAACACAAGTGTTTAATGGATTCCTATGTCATGAGTCCTGAAAATAGTGTTTTTTAAAAAGTCTCTTTCTTGGTAGGCATAACAATAAGGAGGCTTCATTAACAAATCTTTGCAATACTCAAAATTATGAGGTGAAAGGAAAGGAGACCTTTAAAAATGGATTTTAGAGTCATATGAAATGACCTCCGTGGCATCATACTGTCACCACCCTTACCCTCTCCTCTTGATCAGCAAGTAGTACCACTTAAGAGCTTTATTAGAACATCTCATTGCCAACTTGGAACAGCTCCAGGCAAATCTGTCTTCCAAGGACACAGTTTGAAGTACTTAAAGTAAATTGCAATGGACTGGGTGAGTAGCAAAGGTGGGGCCCCTGATTCCAGCAGCATTGCTTCTGAGATGGAAGTCCCCCTCCAGGGGGCACTTGGTACCCAAATGGAGGCTGGAATATAGTCATTTTTAAGGGCTCCTGCCGAAAAGAAGGGTCAGCAGGAAGATAATTTTTACACCAAAAGGGACTGAAATCCTGGGTTTCTTCACTTAAATGAAGAGAGAAGGTGAAAGGCATAATTTCGCAAAGTGTGTTTTGGGGGAGTAACAAGGGTTACGCTGATAGATAAATTTGGGAACTGCTAGGTTAAACTAAGTTCTCAGACCTTTTAATATATTAATGTGCACTATAACTTTTCAAGAGGGACAACAATATGCATTTATATTTTAAAAGTATTTCACACACACACACACACACACAATCCCTTTTTCCATAGAGCATGTCATAAGATGCAGATATTGAAAAATGGATTTTGGTTGGTATAAATTTGAGGCTTTTAATTGGAATAAGTATATTTTCTTTTACTAAAAACCTATTTTACTTACATTTATTAAGTGAAATTGTTTAAAATTAAATTGAAAAGCTGAATTCAAGATAATAAACTAATTTAAACATTTTTAAACTAATTGAAGTTCTTTAATAGTTCCCCTATTTTAAGTACATCATCTAACTAATCTTAACTGTTTTATACCTCAATAAATAAAATGCCATTCTAGCAGCAGTAAAAATCCCTCCACCTCCCCACTAGCACTCCAACTCAAGCCTTTCTCCTCATATTAGGCAAGAACCATCTGGTAATTTGTAAGTCGAGAGGCCAGTTTTCAAACAGGCTGGTTTCTGAATATGGGCTTTAAATTATTTATAACAAAATTTAAGGTTAATATTCCTGGAAGGTTCCTCTGATAAAGGTTTAGTGGATATCCTCAGAAAACCTCAGAGTACATGTTAATAGAGTTTAGTATCCCTGATTCCCTTGATTTTGACCATAGAGTTGTCTGATAAAAAATGTAAATTTGAATAAACAGAAATACGGAGGAAGGGTGGGGGATAACAACCATCATTCTAAATAAAACTACTGCTCACCATCAAATAAGAAATCCACACTCTCAGACACACAATCAGATTAAAAAAAAATTACAACAATTCTGACGTCATGTGTCATCTTAAAAAAACAGTCAAAAAGTGATTATAGAGACTTTTTAAAAATACAATTTGAAATGTTGATCATACATTCTAAAAATAAGTTAAGTTTTATGGAGCTTCCAAGCAAACAATCTCATTTTATATTCTCAATTCCCACAAACTTAAAAAAGTATAAGCTTGCAACAGGTCAAAATTCAAATTGTGTTTCCTTACAGAAGTAGGGGAGAGACTCTTCTGCTTATGGCTGCACTGGGTTCCTTGCATAAAAGCTACTTTTTAAAAAGTGATACAAGAATCTGCCTGGATCACATCATACTTTCTTGGTAAACATTTGTTTCTGTTTTACTTTTGCTTCTGGACTCTGCCTATTTCCTGCCCAAAGTCTCACCTAATGGTAACAGAAGATTTATTTCTTGGTTCAAATGCCTGATGAAAATGTCCTTTCAATAGTGTAATTTTACTTAATTAAAAAAAAACTGCAGTTAAAAATTCCAGTTAAAAAGAAAAATCAAACAGTTCTAAAAACAAACAATATTTGGTTAAACAGATACACAGATTTAAAGCATATGGGTAAAAATGAATGTTAGTATAAACATACGGCAACATTTTTTTCCTTCAAAAAAATCTCAAAAAGAAACACTCCCCCCCAAAATAAAGTTATTTTGGTTTAAATTATAAAGCCATTTTTAATAAGTTATCTTTCTTACTCAAGAAAAAACATTTGTATAGCCTCAGAAATCTGTTTCATTTCAGTCTTTGTGTAAAACTGCACATGAGAAGTATATTTATAAAAGAAATGCCAGACTGCGAATTATGTCATTGTAGCTCGTATACAATAAATGAGGGCTCACTGGAGATCGACATATCTTACATACATAAAGGTTGAATTCTGTCCCAAAACTTATTCTAAAAGTTTTCTTTTCTAATTGACTCAGATTTTAAAGTCTCAAAAGGCATTATTTCAACATAATAACACTGTATTACCCATACTTTGGCAAAACAGGATCTAGCTTTTTACCAGATGTGCTACCGACTCTAAAAACCTACCCTGAAAGTTAGTTAAGTTTTAAAATATACTGCTCTTGGACTGGGGATCAGTTCTCAACTATTCAAGTTAAAGGAAGGCTATGAGGACTCAAATCTTAAGCTTCTGGTAACATTCACCCCAAAATGGGAAACTAGAGTTGTATAAATCTGCAATTCACAGATGTTTCAAGAACAAAAACAAACAGGTTGAAAATATACTAATGAGGAGAAAAGCCAAGGTACATAGAAACCCAGCTGCAAGACTCTTGAGAGTGTATTGGAAACCTTAGGAACAAAATGCAAATTACTTCACTTTCTTTGCAATCTGACACTCTTGGTTTTATTTTTAATATTTTACATCATTGCTCTGTACAGGAGTGTTCTTTGAAGGTGTTGCTTCTGCCAACAAAATTGAAAAGATATGTAAAGAAGAAACGTGAAACTTTTAAACTTCTCTGTAACGAGAAAAGAGCCCATACTATCAATTTCTAGAGTGAAAATTAAGTAGATCATTTTTAAAACTTCTTACAGTGATGGTGTTTGATATAACTTTCAAAAAAAGTATCTGGTTTTAGGAAAAATTTTGAATAAAAATGTTGTACTGAGTTCAGAGTGCTTCTGAAGCCCAAAGACCAACTGTTCAGTTTTAACAAACCAACAATGTCTGTTCATTTTGCCCAAATCTTTTCAGCTTAAATATTCACAATGTGCCATTATTACTGAATCATTATCTGCCTTTAGCTCTGACAACAGCATCATACGGGCTATGAAAGGCTTCTTTCTTCTCATGATTAGGCCCTAAAACATTTCCTCATCTTACAGTGGCTTCAACTTCCCAGAATGCATTGCTCAATCACAGTGCTGAAATTAACTGTATGCCACTTATTTATCGAGAAAAGAATAATCAAGTAACTCCAAACCATGTCATGGGTCGCCCACAATTTTATATCAAATTTCAAGTAATAAAAATATTAACCCTTTCTGGACACTAATTTTTAAAATCTCCTGTTTCTCTTTACTTTTTAGGCTGTGTCTCACAAAAAAAATCAAGTCTGGATTTCTGATGTCCTCTATCATATATAGCTTTCACAATGAATTCTAAGTGTCCACAGAAGGGCTATTCTTAAAGACCTATCCGAATTTTTAAAAGTAAGTTTTTATCAGAGCCCTCTTCAAACTTAAATTCCTCTCTTCTTTGCCTAGGAAAGTAGGATTTCCTTCCACTTCTAGAAATGCGCAGTGTGAAACTGCGGCAAATTATCTTCAGAAAGCAGGAAAGAGAAAGAAACAAAAGCCCCAAGATTAAAACATAGAAATGTTCCAATTCCAGAGTAATTTTGTTTATACCACTAGATAGCACTTTGTCCTCAATAATAATTGTAATCTTATTAAACAGAGAACGTGAGTAATCTTTTTACATATGCTCTTCAAATAAGTGTGATTCCAATAGGTATTTTTTAGAACACAACAATATAAATTAAATTGGCCAATCTTCAAATATTATTAAATTGATTATTTTTATATTTTGGGGAAGCTATATTCCAAGTACTTGGTGAATTTAAAAACGGATTATGTACCAAATACTAGTTACAATACTATTAAAGGATATGCACTGGGTAAACAAAAACAGAAAGCACAGAAAATAAGGAAAAAACTATGATTGTACTCACATTGCAAATACTTGTATGAAAAGGAACGGGAATATTTAGCACATGTGGATTTGTATTTATTTGTTTTATACCTTCAGCCAGCAGAAGAATGTAAATAAAAACACTTTTTAAACCTCAAAGATACTTTCTAACCCATGCATACATTAATCATTCATACTGCATGATTATTGTTCAGTATTTTCTGCAATAACAAATTGGAGGGTGTGGGGGTTATTGTGGGTTTCAGCAAACCACATTCTATTTAGGCAAAGCCAAGTATTAAAGAAAGGCCTAACTTGCCAAACCAAGATAAATACATGCCATTATTATGATTACATAAAAGCCACTGTTCTCAGCGTTACAATTTCTCTTATAATTGGCACTATTATAATTAAATGGATTCATATGTTTACAATTCTTCTTTGAATTGTTAAGTGATTTAGCAATGATAGTGTCTCTAATTTCTTTTAACTATACTGACAGACTTCACTAAATACCGCATTGCCACAATAAATTAGGTAAATACCCAGTAAGGCCTGAATTGCTATTGAGTTTAAGTATGTTATAATAAGGTAGCAAGTAACTTCTCCAAGGCCTGCTGCTGGACTAGCCCACAAACCCACAAATTGGAAGGGACAGGGTAAAGTATTCCAATGGCATTTAAGATATTCTATGAGGGATAGAGAGGCATGGGGCAGGGAAAAACAAACGCATACAGTTAAAGCCTCATAAATTTTGAAAACAAACAAGAAGTAAAAGATTATTTTAAAAATATAAACACAGTTATTGTGAATTTTGTGGTCCCTCTTCTTCCCTAAGACCCAAGAAATTCTGCACTTCTCACCAGGGAAACAGTGGCATAAACATGCTCCCATATTACTGATGGAAAATGCCAATGGAATATACCCTAGTTTACCTGCTGTCCTGAAACGGATCCTATTATACTTTGTTCTATTAGTGAAAATAATATGAGATCATTGGTAGTTCCTTAAATATAAGATAACCATAAACTTAAAAACTAGATTACTCATGCAACACATCTAAACCATATAGCTAATAAATGTTTTAAAACTTCTTTAAAATACTTGAGGTTAGTAGTTTGAAAAATAATTTTTACAAAGTGTGCAAACAATAAGAAAGTATAAAAGGCAAGAATTGACCAATTCCATACCACTCAGTTTTGTCTTAAAAAAACCCCTTCAATCACAAGTAAACACTGCTTTTTTATAAAGATGACCTATAAACACAAAATTGGGATTGTGCTCTGTTATTAATTGCCATGTTAGTTACAACAGCAAAAACCTGCAAACAAACTCAGCCTCCAATGAAGAACTAATTTCACAAAGGTCTATCTATATTACAAAATATAATGCAGCCATTAAACACAATGCTGTGGGAAAATGTACGATGACAGGAAAAGGTGTTTGTGGTACAGCATTACATTTTTAAGAAGGATTTTTAAAAACACACACACATATATCTGGAAGGCTAAACCCCCAAATAGCAAAATTTTAATAATGATTTCCTTAGGTGGTCTTTACTTTCTTTTCCCCTAGGTGATTTCATTTTCTTCTCTTTACTGGATATATGATGCAAATTATGATGATGGCCGATAAATCTTGTAATAATAAACACAAGTAAGTTTTTGTTGTTTTTTTAAAAGATACCAGGATACAAGGCATTTGTGCCCTAGGCATTTAAATCACTCCTATCAAATTCAAGCCCAATAGTAGATGCATTTTAGAAATGTTCCTAAGTTTCTGGTGTGTGCTAGTGCTCATCACTACTTACTAGACTGTGCTACATTTCTAAAAGTGACAAGGAACAAAAGTTCAGAGACACAGTAAACACAAACTATTATTAGATTACTACCATGAAATTCTCTTACAGAAAAATTAAGTAAAAAATGACTCTTAAAATTTAAAAACTGTCAAGAAGTAGACTAAGAGCCATAAAGCTTTGTTCAAGGATACATAATTTAGTTAACACACCTAGTTGAAAAGGATACGATTATTGGGCTCAGTTCATAAAAAGCAAGTGAAGTCAGTCTTATTAGGTAAAAATTGAAAATAAAATATAATGGATATGAAGAATTAAGACAAAATTGGCTTTTTCACTTTTACATTCTTTGACATTCTAAATGATGAGTGAGAACAAGTTTCAATGGGGACACCAAATTTCCAGCCAAAATGAAATATCCCCCCCAAATTCAAAATCCTTTGAAAAATCTCCTAAAGATGGTTTTAGAAAAACAGCAATTCTCCTACACACACTTTATAATGCACATTAGATGTGAAACTGTGGGGGATCATGTGGTCAGGAAACAGAAAGCCCAGACTTGTACTTCTATTTGATATTCATCATTTTTGATCCTTGAACACTGACAAAATTACTGAATTTACTTGTTCTCTCTCACCTCTTCCTCTGTACAAAATACAGCTAGTAATTCTAAAACAATGTCCA
This sequence comes from Eumetopias jubatus, assembly GCF_037043125.1. NCBI lineage: Eukaryota > Metazoa > Chordata > Mammalia > Carnivora > Otariidae > Eumetopias > Eumetopias jubatus. Next base: position 57,379,582 of record NW_028274810.1, read on the forward strand.
GATGTATACTTTTTTTTTTTCTAAAGATTTTATTTATTTGACAGAGAGAGACACAGCGAGAGAGGGAACACAAGCAGGGGGAGTGGGAGAGGGAGAAGCAGGCTTCCCACCGAGCAGGGAGCCCGATGCAAGGCTCGATCCCAGGACCCTGCGATCACGACCTGAGCCGAAGGCAGATGCCCAACGACTAAGCCACCCAGGCGCCCCTAGATATGTACTCTTAAAAGCAATGAAATAATACTTGGAACACAGAACAGTATCCTAGGCCATAATAGTTGTTCAATACTTATATGCTGGATAAATAAAGTGAGTGAATGAAGTTTGAGGGCAAGTTTACAGAAACCATAAAAAATGCACAATAGATGAAAAGAATTCCACCAGACATCTGAATTGTGCTCGGAACAAAAGTAACCAGGTAACCACTAAAACTGACTTTGCAGAGGTACCAGGACTGACTATATTATTAACAATGTTTCAAATACAATAGACATAAACAATCCCAGGTACAAAAGGGCTATTTCAGGAGATGTCCAGCAAGGCTGACAAGTCTAATCGAGGCAAATACAATCTTATGTCCAACTCACAAGTCTTGATAATTTCAAGCTATGCACATGATGGATCAGTTCAACAACAAACTAAGAATTTGCTAAATCTCTATATTGAAGATTTTCTCAAACTGGCCAGTGTCCAAATATTTGGAAGTACATGTTATTCCTAATTTTCCAGCTGTAACTGGGACACTTCACAGCAAAAGACTTCTTGCTGTGGGTTTTCTAACCCATCTGAATCTTCCACAGATTATCTACCCACCCTCCTTCTCCACTCCCATAGAGGGGATGAAGGACAAGGGGAGCTAATCTTTTGGGCAATGGCAGTCTGTTAAAATCAATCAATCAACCAATCAATCCCCAAAAAAACTGAGGCTCATGCTTTAAGTTATATTCCACACACCATCCACACACCATGATTCATGAAATGATCATTTTGACATCACACCCTTTTAGTGCTTAAAAAAAAAAACTCTAATATCTTTCACACATAGTATAAAGACATAGCATTATTATTATGTCATTATAGTCACATATTTTAGAAATTACATGTAAGGTGAACAGCAGAATTAGTTGTCCATCCCTGGTTTGCGTCTTCCACAGTGTCATGGCAAATCGTGCCTTAGTTTCCCATTCCTGAGTGTGCTAAGGAGTTTCTGTGAGCTTGAGGTTCATAAAGACCCAGTTTCCGTTAGTATAAAACATATAACAATAAATCTCCCAACAGATATCAATAGCAATATGTGTATTCTTGGACCAAAAAATGCAAACAGAAGGTTATCATTAGAGTCACTATTAAACTTTTAGAGTCCCGTATCTCTTTTGGAAATGATGAAAGCCATGGCCCCTCTTCCCAGGAAAACACATACACTCACAAACATAAACCACTTTGTGCAACAATTCAGGGAGTTCTCAGATATTCTGAACTCAGTATACAAATGGAGGTAAAGAAGCCCCATTTCAGTAAGAAGACTCCCCGATGAGCTTATAAACATATCTTAAAATTGTAAAATGTTCAGAGGGGCAGCATATGCGCTACAAAAAATGAGTGGTCCCTTAATTATAGAATATGTATCTGGATATTTAGATATGTGTCTTTTTGTTTGAATTACTTAGCAACAATGAAGTAAATCAGTTTGGCAAATGCTACTGAAGTAATGAAATCCATAAACATCCCCACCAGCTTTCTCCTTAAGCTTTTGCTGAACAAGAAGGAAACCAACATTTATTAATATCTTCTATGTGCCAGTGACTGTGTTAAACACTTTCAGACATTACCTCATTTCTTCTTGGTAACAATGCCAGAATATAGATATTATCATTACCCTTTGTAGAGTTTGAAGAAATTGAGGCTAACAGATAATACAAAGCATGCCTGAAGTCCCAAAGTTCTTAAGTGGCAGAGTTCGGACTGAATGCAATGTCTGATCTTAAGCCTTTATTTTGTTACATTTCTGAGTTTATAAACCACTGAAGGCAGGTTTGTTCTAACCTAATGCTATTTCAGTGAGCCTGAGAAACCTTTCCTCTCCAAAATAAAGGTTAGTCATGTATGGGGTTGTGGGGCAAATATTTCATATCCTCCTTTGACCTATGTCTCCAAAGTTCTATTTCCCAATCTTGAGCTTTTCCCAGCAAGATTCAGCTCAGGTCCTGTGGGACCATCCCTTCCTGACTTTAGCTCTGTCAGGGATTATTAACCAAAACGTGTACTCCAGAACAGCTCTTAAAACACAGCTAAAAGAAAGCTAAAGAGAAAAAAATATATAGATCACCTGTTCTAACCATAAACTTTAGAATTACTTATAGTTCTCTTCCAGGCATAATTATAAATTAATAAATATTAATAGAGTTCATACAATAGATACAAGCTACTTCAAAGTTTAATCAACCTCCTTTCTAGAGAATATATACACAATTAAACAAAATAGGACAGTAAAGATTATTGCTACACAGATACCAGAGATAGTACATGAATAATTATACCAAACAGTTGTCTCAGAAGCAATTAATTTGCCTGAGCAATCAATCACGTCTTGTTGAACGGATCAGTTTTTTAAAACCTAAACTGAGTATCCAATTCAGCTGAAACAGTGAGACCTTTTCAAGTTTCAAGAGCCAACTGGAACAACTTCTTTGTTCCGCCATGACATTCTATGTACTCCTGGTCACTAGAATAAGAAGTAGATGCCTTTCTTTGAAAGTCCTATACTCACCTTAATTTTTTTTTTAACTTGGAGGTTGTGTGTGTGGTAGGAAAAAACCCTGGAACCCACAGTACTGAATTTGGCATCCCAAGAAATTAAAGGCTATGAGGTTATGTAGATGCATCTTTTTCCCAGAGAAGATTATAGGATGACAGCACTGGATTATTACCCAAACCTCAAAGCACTTCTAGAAACGAGGGCTATGTATCACCAAGACCTGCATACAGTGATGCTCACTAAAGGCCTAAAGGCTGATGGAGTGAATGGACAATGAACCAAGAAGGTTTAATGGCGCCAAATAGCACTATTAGAGTGCATCAGCCTGTGCAAAGTTTATGACCATCAGTATTTCTCCTTGCACTTGGCAACACCAGCACTCTGGGGGGATTATCAGATTCTCAGTTAAATAAGCAATCAAGTATAGCAAAGGGTCCAGTTAACCAAAGCAAGGAACATATGTGATGACCACATGCACCTAAGTCCTCATGTCCTCCTGTTTAGTCTACCTGTTGGGTGTGGGAATGCGCCTGGCCAAGCAGAGGGCAGAATCTGATTCTGAGTCACATGGAAAGGGACAGACAAGTCGTGAAATACTTCAGATCATCATGATCCTGAAATAAGGAAATAAATAGCTAGTTTGTAGTCACCTGATTTGCACAGGCAATATAAAAAAAGAAGTCATTTATAGGTCAGGTATTATCATCCTCATTCAATTATAGCTTGATAGAAGGAGAGTTGGTTCATCTCGCCTACTTGAGAAAGTTACGCTTCTACAATGATGGTGAGGTGTACTTTAAAAGCCTGCTATATTCAGTGGTTGTTATTGGAAAGGACCTTCTACTGATCAGCTACAGAGGAACTTAATTTTTATCAGTGGGGTTGTCTTCTGATTTCTGATCTAGTTTTGATGTGTTACCTTGTTCTAAATATATCTACTGATGTCTCCTAAAGAAAAGTTATGGTCTTTTGTCTTCAACAGTGAGTGACTTTAATGTTTTTGTTTTTAGGACAGGAAAATTTGGAACATGCTTATCAAAAATTTATAACATTACACAATCATTCGTTGCAGGGACATGGCCCCGTTAGAATTTCCCAGCTGTGTTACAAATAATGGAAACATTCGTATGTGATAGAAAAGATTTTATACCTCAAATAACAGTATAATCATTTTTAGAAGTTTGGCAGTGTGGAAGAATCTATCAAACGTACTTTGTAATTCTCTTCATTAAAAACACATTATAAAGCAATGCTACAAAATCTGTCTAGATATAATTTTTCTCAGTTTTTAAAGAAATTTACTCACTGAAAAACACTAAATTTGAATAAATTTATCACTGTAGGCCGTGTCTTCTGCTGAAGACTCCAGACATGTCATAGTACTATCCGGTGTTAGGAAAGAGGAAAAGTATGTCCCTTAATATTTGCAGTGCTTTGCAAACTTTATTATAATAATATAGAAATTAAGTCTTAAGGAGCTAAGAAAGTTTATAGGAGTTTTAGGCCGATTTCACAAATGTGCTATTTTAGGAAGCAAAGTATATAACTTGGGTGCAATTTCCTGAAGTATTAAATAAAATACGCATTTATAAAACTTCTTCAGCTCTGCTAGAATGCCAAATATGAGATAATAAAAGACAGAGAAGTCCTCAGAAAGCTAGGCTTAGCAACAGTATACTTCACGGGTGACAATTCGGGATCTGGGGACAGAGATCATGTCATATACCCAGATTCAGAAGTAATCTCTTAAATTCTCAGAGCCTCAATTTTATCACCTGAAAATGGAATATGATGCTGGTGATAATGGTAAAAATACTAATAACAGCTTATTTTCCTCAGTGAGCAATTATAATGCTCAGATAAGATATGTGAAGCCAGTTTGTAAGCTGTTAACTGAGATGCAAATGGAACTTATTATGAGCCCAACTTCTAACTTCCATCAGCCACACACCACTTTCTGGCTCCTGGTCCCAATTCCCATCTGAGATCCTACACAAGATATTAGCATAACTCTTACTTTCCAGGATTTTTTTTTTTTAACTTGCAAAGCTAAGGGTGGGGCTCCATTTAACTCAAGTGGTTCAATCCAAACAGGAAAAGCAACTTCCAGCAAGAAATATCCTGATCAACTCTAGTAGAATACAGGAGTGAGCCCCACTTCTGACCACAAGGTAAAATTCCTTCTCTCTGATGCCATCCACAAATTTGTATCTTTTAATCACCTGTCCACTAGGCCCAGGTGGAGTCACACAAATGATGCCCTCCACACACCTGGAAGTAAAAAGCCCAATCATGGCAGACCACCTGCAGGCTGAGGTTTGATTGGGAGCACCTTCAAACCCCCATACTTCCAATGAAATGCAGTGGTGCTATCTTCTAAGTCAGGCAAGTCAGTAGTTTGATTCTTACTTTTCCAGCCTATATCCTTCCCTGCTCGAGTCGTGAAACATATAATCAGAGCCCTACCCATGCCTGATACATCATCAGGCCTTACACTGTTTGACTGGCGGGGGCGGGATACATCATCCGCGTGCAGTGTGAAAGGGCAGGGGCAGCTGGGAGAAGTTGAGCAATGTGCACTCTGACCATATTTCAAGCCACCGAATTGCGAAGTTGTTGGTAAATGCTAAAGGGAAATGTGGATTTTACGGCCCCTTTAGGAAACCCTTGATGTCCTTTCCAAGAAACTATACTCTAGCAATAATAAATATTCAGCATACAGTTATTTGGTATCAAGGGCATTTTATCCAAGGAAAACAATAAAATAAGATCACCACGGAGCTGAGGTCCTTCTGACTCAGGTTCAACGTGGGTAGAAAACAATGCCCAGGTGACAGTGAAGATTTAAATGACACATCATCAACTTCAGATGGAAATGGAAAAAGGGAAAAAAACCCCACAGGCCCATCATGAACAAGGTTATGTACACCAGCTCATCCTTGGAGATCTGGATTTGCAATCTGTCCCGTGTGAACACCTATCTTCACAACCTTTCTCTCCTGTGACACTGACACATTCACACGTAATCTGAAGCAGGCAGGCTGGGCCTCTAACTAAAATGGTCTCTGGGTCTGGAGTATCGGGGCTGACACCTGAGTGGACTCAAGTATCAACTGACCACCTGAAATTTCTAAGGGCCTGCATCAAAATATGTGAAATGGCTGGAGGAACCAGAAGCATTTTGACATGCAGTAAGTAGCTGCATACAGCCACACTCACACCATGTTAAATTTAAAATTTCATTATCGTTATTCTCAAGGTTATGCTTTCTTGATTTTTGCCTATCTTTACCTTCTTTTGCACTCACTGAAACTGATCTAACTCTCTGATACCAGAGAGCATGGCAAAGTCAGGGAAAATTCTGGAATGGGGGAAACCATCAGGGAAGAGCCATGGCGAGCCTCCCCAGATGCCTCTGCCAGGTCACCAATGGTGAGTGGGCCACAGTATGAAGACAGCCAGGGAAACTGCACACTTGAGGAAAAAGCTAATGCAGCTGCCAAATTGAAAATAAGTATGGTCGACTTTCAATTATCCCAAGTGGTTTAACCACACGGCTTCCTTCTTCCCACTGCCCAACCTCAGTCTGGGCTGTGACCCAGACACTGAGCAGCGTGGGGGTCTGCAAGTCTGAATGGAGTGTCTATGTCTGAAGGTGTGGTCCAAACTCTATGGAATTGTGAATTTTCTTTCATGAAACAAGCTACAAAGTTCTCCTTTAACAATAGGGACAATTGCAATATAGATGAGTGGATATTGTTAACGAAAGCTATGTTACATACCTTCTTTCGAATGTTATATAAAATAACGAAAGCTATGTTACATACCTTCTTTCGAATGTTATATAAAAGTAACACGATAGGCAGATGCTTAGTAGATGAAAGAAGAAAACTATAAATTTTGTTCATTCATTCCTTCACTCATTCACGTACTCAAAAAGTTGTATTAGATCCTTACCACGTTACGTGTTTGACATAGTCTCAGGCACTCAGGACATAGAGATGAGGACAATTCAGTTCCTCCTCATGGGGCTCACAGTCCACACTGGGTATGAAACACTGAGAATTCAAAAATCATGCTTTCTAAATCTAAAACATCCTTTTAGACTAGTATTTCACTGTCCTTGAAGGAAATGTAATTTATTTGGCAGCTCTATAGGACAAGAAACTTTGGTGTGTGTGTCTCAAAGGTGACATATAAAAAATTTTCACTGGGGTAAAAGGTGAAGTGTTAGCAGTAGGTGGAGTCTGTGTTGGATGTTCTACCTCACCTTGTGCCCTTGAGTGTCCCACTTTTGGAAAACAAACTCCTATGTTAAAACCATCACCCCTCCTTTAAGTCTCTCACAACCAACACCCATTCTCCTACAACATATCCAACAGCCCAATTTGCTCATTCAAATTCACACCCTAAGTGTGTATGATTAACAAGGACTAAAATCCCCACTGGGGTTTTCTCTTTTTAAAAAAAACAGGCCCCTTTTCCAAAAATCTCTACCTGAGGGAATAAGTGGGAGAAAACATGCTTAGTTGAGGGGACTATTTCCTGGTGTCACTTACTTACTCTAGATATTTATGACCTACATTCTAAAAGAAATTAATTTAGGCTCTCAAAAAATTGGATTTTGGGCGCCTGGGTAGCTCAGCGGGTTAAGCGTCTGACTCGATTTCGGCTCAGGTCACGATTTCAGGGCTGGGATTTTATTCCAGTGTGTTGGGCCCCACACTGGGTATGGAGCCTGCTTAGGAGTCTCTCTCCCTCTCCCTCTGTTCCTCACTGCACCCGCTGCTCACATGGTCTCTCTTCCTCTCTCTAAAAAAAAAAAAATTGGGTTTCTTCATTTGTAAAATGGGAAAAATGGTAATGAGACTTCAAAGGTTGTTGAGCAAATTACATGAGATCATTCATGAAAGCATTTAGCTTGGTATCTTTCTTTTAAAAAATAAGCTGTTACTATTTATCATCATTTAAATACTGCTGTTAAATAAATAGTAATTTGGCAATTTCTTCTTTAAAAAAAAAAGATTTTATTTTTAAGTAATCTCTACACACACCCACCATGGGGCTCGAACTCACAAACCCGAGATCAAGTCACATGCTCTATCAACTGAGCCAGCCGAATGCCCATTAGCAATTTATTCTAAACTATAACTAACCGCTGATTCAAAGAGCGAGACAATCATGGAACCAAAATTTTCTCAATATTATTAAAGCTTCTCAATGACTGGGAAACACAATTTTATTGTACCACTGTAGCCTTCTCATCAAAAAATGGGTACTGTTTGTTTTTTAAGTTAACATATGCAAAACCCTAGAATGTTCTAAGTGTGGAGGCATCATTCAGGAGAGGATATCTTCAGGCTCTAGAATAAGAGAGAGAGAGGGATTGTGAGTGTGTGTGTGTGTGTGTGTGTGCGCGCGCGTGTGTGTGTGTGTTATGGGGTAAGTTCCTTAAAAGAAAGTCACAAATAACCAAGCACGATAATAATTCTGGGAGCCCAGTTTAGTGAAGAGGAAAAAAAAAAAAAAAAAACCTATCACTTAACCAGCCAGACACATGAACAACCAAAAAGTTCCTGAACTTGTCCGTTTCAGTTCACTCAACCAGGGAAGTGGGAAGAAGGTTATACTAAGATACCAATAAGCCACAAAAGTGTACAAACTTCCTTCCTAATACAGCATACTCCTTGCAATTTATTTCCTTGCTTGAAATTTATTGCTATAAATACAGAGCATGAAAAATGTGAAATGATGCCAGTTCAGCCATCACTTTGGCCCCGATCCTTTGCTAAATTTATGCATCTCTCTAGCTTGTTTAAATGCCAAAGAGCTAGGCAAACTAGAAGAATATTATGCTCTTCCCTTTGGTAAAGAAGTCCACCTGAGCAATGCATGCAGATGGAGACAAGGAGCCCAGGGAAAAGGAATAAAAACGTTCACTTTGCAGGTGAGAATAACAGGTTTGAGGTGTCCAATCAGGAAGGATTACAATAAAATCATTTCTTAAAACAATCTTAGGAAATCTTGCACATTTTCCAATGCTGTATCCCATTCTTCCAGTCTTTGTACCATAATGGATATATATATATATATCCATGTACACACACACACATGTAACAGAATAAGGTATGATTCAGCAGAATAAAAGCCAGAGACGCATGGGCCATACTAGAAAGCATCTATAAATAACGATACAATTCAATTAAAAAAATAGTTTTTCATGATTCAGGACTATCATAGATGCTGCAAAAATTTGTATGTGCTACCAATTCTCAATTCTCTCATGTTTATGTGCCCCCCTCCACATTTAAAGTTAATGATAGTAACTTAAGCCCTAAAGAGAAATGTTCAGGGGGAAAAACTACATTCAAAACTTGGACTTGTGCAAACTCATCTTTTTTTCTGAATACAGGAACACCACAATCCAGCACAACTGGGTTGTTTTCTTGCCCTTGTTACCTGCCCCAGGGGCAAACAGAAGATTTCTTTTGAGTTTGCCTACCTTCCCTCTACAATCTTATTCCACATGAGAAACTGCGTTTCCCCCTGCAGAGAGGAGGGAGCCCTGGGCTGAGGAAACCAAGGGTAGTCTATCCTTCCCTGTGCTTCTGTCATCCTTTATTATCACGTCTATGCACTTTGCCTGGCTACCATCAGTTTCTGTCCAACAACACCTGGCCTCAGCATGAGAAGGTTTTTGAGGATCTTACATATATATTTATAATCATGAGTATCTACCATAGTGCTCTGTACAAATAGAAAAAGATCTGGAATGAAATACATCAAGTTGTTAATGATAACTGTTTTTAGCTGATGGATTTCTCTTCCTTCTATTTTTCTATATTTTCCAAATGATCTATAATAAGTTCATATTACTTTTTATAATAAAAGTACTTAAAAATAAAGACATTAAATTTGAGCCTAGGTACATACTACACTCTCTACTTTGAAGGCTCCCTGATTCTTGCTCTCAAAGAGATTATATGGAAAAAAAAATAAAAAAAAAAATGACTAACATACAAAAACCTTTTAGGGGAGAAAAAACTATTTAACCCTAACTGATTAATGATGGATTCCAGAAGAGTGAATCTGGACACAAATAACTACTTGTATAGAATAAACAGGTTTCAGTTTCTCCAAAATCAAATATGTAAATTTGACAGACAATGCAACTCTCTTGAGAGCTATTTTCTTCTGAAAAAACAACTTCTACTTAATATCATTAGAATGCAATATGTCAATTTCTGAAAAGAAAAGAAATACTTGCGTTTTTTTAGTTTCCAAGCTCTCTTAATTCAGGAACGCTTTGGGGTCCTTTACCCACGGCTACTCCAATGTAGCAGGAAATCCACCCCCTTCCCGGACAGCACTGGGAATGACTCCTTTATCTGGTCATCTAATTAAAGGGGCTGTTATCATTATAAGCCTCATTCAGTACTTTCTCCTAAACATCTCATAAAATAAGTAGTTTTCCACTGTCCACTATTAATCACCAAGAAACCAATCGTATCGGAGCCCTTTTTAAAGTCTTAAATCTTCGACTCTAGACATGTTTATTAAAAATTTTACATCATATTCAATCATAAAACTTAATATGTATTTTATGAAAATAAACAATGGGAAGAAAAACCAGGGCAGCTCTGTTAATACAAGAATAATAGCAAGCCACCTATTACGTGTGATAGACCTTCCATGCAATCCTCCAACAACCCTACTGCTATTATTTTTATAGACAGCCAGCTAGACCTTGGAAAGACTAACTAACTTCTCTAAGGTCACAAAGCACAGCTCCCACTCAGATCTTCTTGACTCCAAAGACCATGCTTCTCATATATCAAACCGCTTCCCTCTGAAAAAAAAAAAGAGTGGGAGTTTGGGTCTTTTCAAAATTAAAACACAAAGCAAACAAGAAGACAGAAAATCCACCAGAATACTCTTTTCCTCTTCATACTTTTAAACCACTACATATTTCTCCTTCCTCAGCTGAGCTCATTCTTAGTCTGGCATGAAGCTCTTGGGCAGAATATGGCAGAAAGAATGACCAGTTGGTCAGAATGTGCTTGCAGCAGGGTCTTCGGATGCAAGAACTTATTGGTGTATAAGAACAAGTTTGATCATCATGTGGTGAATAAAAAAAGAGAAAGCGATGGTCAGTTGCAAGGAAAGCTTCACAGGAGCAAAGTGGTCTCCCTCGGCTAACTATTAAAGAAAGGAAGCACTTGACCTGCTCCTGCCATACCACAGTTCTATTGAGAACACTCACTTTTTAAAAGAACTTCACACGCTGAAGATAGTGCCTTACCTTATCCTTTTACGAAAAGCGGAGTCAAAGGTGGGGTGGCTCAGTCATTTAAGCATCTGCCTTCGGCTCAGGTCATGATCTCAGGGTCCTGGGATCGAGCCCCGCATAGGGCTCCCTGCTCAGTGGGGAACCTGCTTCTCCCTCTCCCTCTGCCCCTACCCCTGGTGGTGCTTTCTCCCTCTCTCACGCTCTCTCAAATAAATAAATAAAATCTTTTAAAAAAAGAAAAGAAAAGCTGAGTCAAAAAAAAGTTTAGTAATTTATGAGGCATACCATATATCCGATATACTGAGTTAAACTTTGCTCAATTCTGTTTTCCTCAGCAAAACCCCACACAAACACCAAGATGAAATGTGCACCTTTCCCCCCAAAATGATAACTCACGGAATAGGATTACCATGGACATATACTCTAATCTCTGAAAAACTTGTGTGTGAATCAATAAGAGGCCTATGCCTAGCAAAAGCAAAGGGACACAGAACAGTGAATGCAGTGGGGACACCAGATTTTCATTCATGAATCACTTTGCTGTTGGTGCCACAAAAGTCCCACTTCATAGAAGAGAGAGTCACAGGAATTCCATCTGGGCACATCTTAACAGTGCCTCTGTGGCCAAACATGAGCGCTCCTGGCTACATCTTTCCCTGGGCTCCCTCTGCACTTCCAGGGTCTCAACCGAACCCTCCATGGCCCAGGAGCACCCAGGTTGCTTTTCAACAACAGTTATCAGGTTGGGAGGGGAGTTACATGTAAGTGGAATGAGTAAATTTTTCAGAACAAAATCATGAAGCTGGAAAGGAAAGGAAAAAGGAAAACACAGACATCACAGCTCAACAGTTTTAAATTGCCTTGTGGTCTTGTTTTTAAATTTAAAAATCATGGGGAAAGAACAAATTTAAAATTGCACAAAATTTTGAAGGTCTTCTTATTCAACTCTTCAGTCCATCTCAGCTACAAAATCTCTAAACCACATCACCAGATATTACAATGACCTTCTTCATACTGACTTGATTTCTTTCTGCCTCCAACTCCCAGGCATTAATCCTAGGTACATACCTGCAACCATCAAGAGTTCACTTATTCTTGGATATGACAGCTCTTCAAAACAACCGGGATGCTGGTCTCAATGCAAAGGTTTGCAAAAGCAACAATTCAATGGGGCGTGTGTTTGTGTGTGTGTGTGTGTGTTGCAACAGGTTTAGTTTGGGAGTATCATTATGGGTAGAAAATAATAGTTTTGAAAGACAAAGAGGAAAAGAATGGCTCTGTGTCTTCGTTTTCAAAAGTTAGTACCTAATCAATTTATATTTATCTAGAACACACCTTGCATTTTTAAAATGCTTTCTGGTAACATCCAAAGTAGGAGAAATTCCATCTGGTCAGAGGATGCACAGCAAAGGAGGAATTACATGTCTCTGAGGTCACACTGACAAGAATGATCAAAATGGGGGAAAGGAAATCTTCAGATTGGCTTCTAATCACGTTTATGACTGGAAGAGATAACATGCCAGTCACTGGTTTCAGTTTAAAGCCCACAGAAGCTCAACCACTTTTCTGTCCTGGCAACAGAGTGAAATTGGGCTGATCTGAAGTCTTGCTAGCTGCCAAGGTAGTATCTATAGCTTTTCTTACTAATAATGGCTCATACCAAACCTTGAAAGTATCTCAGCAAGAAACTGTGCACCCACTAGGAAAAAATTTCATGTGTTGACAAAAAGACTGCTTTCAAATGAATACAAAATATTGAAAAATAAAACACTTTTGCCCAGGAAAGCCTTACATATATTATTAATTTTATGCCTAAAAAATCCTAAAAAATAAAGAGTAAAAACTTGTTGGAAGATATTTGTTGAATATTGTAAAACTGTGAATTGATATAAAATATTGAGACCTGTGTCACCAGTGAAACAAACACTGGACCACTGAAGTTCTCAGTTCATTCACCAAACCTCTCGGTCCCACCTTTTCTGATAACTGAGGGTTTGAGCGCACATGTGCCTTTCTCACAACTTCCTGACCTTCAACTTCCACATTTTTTTAGATTTTATTTACTTGATAGAGATAGAGAGAGGGAGAGCACAAGCAGGTGGAGTGGCAGGCAGAGGGAGAGGGAGAAGCAGGCTCCCCACTCAGGAAGGAGCCCGACGTGGGGCTTGATCCCAGGACCCTGGGATCATGACCTGAGCCGAAGGCAGCCACTTAACCGACTAAGCCACCCAGGCGCCCCAACTTCCACATTTTTAAAATGAAGAATCCAGTGGATAGATCATCTCCAAGGACTGTACATTTGCATGATTCTAAAATGTTCTGTATTTTGATGCCATCACTGCAATACCTATGAGAAAGCCTCATTTCTGAGAGCTAGCTTTTCAGAAAATCCATTAAATGAACCTTCAGAGGAAATGTATTTCATTTAGGCCAAGCCTTTCAAAAAGCCTTAGGCAACTTGGCATAACAGTAAGAGTACAAAAAAAAAAAAAAAAAAATAGAAGAGTACAGACTCAGAGCTGAAGACTAGCTAGGGTCCAATCCAGTTCTATGACTTATGTACTAGCAGCATTACCTGGAGTAATGGATTCAGCTCTTGTTTCCGGTTTCCTCCTCTGTAGAATGGGGATAATAATGGTGTGACTTCATAGGGTAGTCTCAAAGTCACCATACAGTACATAGGTACTATATGGGATAATAATGGTGTGACTTCATAGGGTAGCCACTAAGGACATAACTGAATCGAGAGAATAAATTTATGATTGTCAATAGGCTTGAAACCAATCAATGTATCCTAGCACTAAGCAAATTGTGTTTGAGCTGTAGAATACAACCTCAGTGCCTAGGATAGTGGGTACTGAGTAAACAGTTGCTGAGAGAATGAATGAGCAGACTGAGAGGAAACAGCTCTACCTAAATGTTTTCAGTATCGTCCAGTATATGTGTCAGAGAAATGCTAACAACAGAATCACAGGCTGCAGCTGTCCACTACTCACCACCCGTGGTAGGTAAGAAGAGCAGCTGAGTTTGTTCTACTAAAGTGAAGGTCAACATCCAATCTCCACATAGCTTCACTATCTTCAGTAACTGCATTCACCCCGGGGGGCCATAAGGTGGACTAAGGCAGATACAGTATGGTCAAACATCCACGAGAAATTAAATAAAACCTTAATGCATTTTTGCTTCTTTGTCTTTATAAGAAATGAAGATAGATACATATAAAAGTAAAGTCACTTAACACATCATCTAGGATGTGTTAAGTAAAGGCACTTTTTTAAAAAGTGCTATGTCTTGTATCAGGTACTACCCGTTAGGGTCATTTATACGCATGCTCTAAATCCAAACTGATGTGTGGGCCAGATTGACTACAGAAAGTTCTGTGGCCCAGGACAACCTCTGAAGACCTCAGTATGAATCAGCCCAAGCCTGAATAACTTGCAGTCCATCAGCTAACCAGCTTCAGTTTACTAATCACAACTTACATTTCATCCTGATCCTTTGAGCCTATGCCTAAGTAGATAAAAATGTGAAGAGAACAAACTAATCAGAGGTTCTTTTAAACTAGGTCCACTTCAAGAGGGCCATAGGAAAAGTGGAGGTCACTTTGATGAGAACAGTTTGAATGAAGAAAGGTCCCTGTTCCAGTTCATCATTTCATAAATAGATAGGTAGCCAGTGGGGCAAAAAAAAAAAAAAAAAAAAATCCTTTAGAATTTATGGAAAGGGTATTCCCAGGAACATCTGTAAAGAAGTGACTTCTTCTTTGGTCAAAAATGAGTAGTCACAGGCCACGGCAAATACACACACCTTAAAATCTACCCTGAGACATGGGGTCAAACAGCACAGTTGGAGCCTGGCAACTAGCCATGATCCTGGAGACGTACAGATTTCCCCAAATGTATCTTCACCACTTTACGGCCTGGCTCCTAGTGAAGTAGATTACTCTCATTTCTTCCCCTTTGAGTCCAAACAATAGTTACTGAGCATCCACCATCACAAAGAGCTGTCACGTGCACTAAGAAAACCAGTGACGGGTACTAAGGAGGGCACGTATTGCATGGAGCACTGGGTGTTATATGCAAACAATGAATCATGGAACACTACATCAAACACTAATGATGTACTGTATGGTGACTAACATAACATAATAAAAAAAGAAAGAAAACAGGTTCAGTGTGGAAGACCAGCTCTTCATACATTTAACGGTAAACGCAAAGCAGACTCAACGACCCTAAAGCAACATATGCCATGTGCAGTGGGTAAAAGGAAAAGGAAGAAGGCTAGTCATGGCAGGCGGGGCAGAAGAAGAAACAGGTATTCCTTATTCCACAAAAGACTGGAAGCAGCCGGAAGGCTGAGAAGGAAGAACTGAGCACCCCAGTCACAGAACAGGCATTAGAAAAAGGGGCAGGGAACAACTCAGGTATAAAAGACGTATCTGTTTTGTAAATAAGGGACAATAGTGAGCGGTCTCACGTAACTTCATGTTTAATTTTGACATGTACTCTTGAGCATTTGAAGTGTTCGCATTTACACTGTCTCCCTATTAATAATATTACTGATAGGTTCAAAGTATTCCTGAACTCATTCCAGTATAAAATTCCCCTGCCTCCAACATGTTTTCTACCATTTGACTCCTTCATTTAGACAGGGCAGGCTTTAAAATGTGGCTCATGGAGAAAAGTGAAACCATAGGCACCAGTGGTTCTCAGAATAAAAAACACATTTTGAAATAAAATAAAGGTTAAGCTCACACACCAACAGACCTTGCTAGATCAGCAAAAATGTAGTAGGTGTTACAGGAAATCGCTATATTGTGTAATCCCCATTTCAGTCTCCACAAAATTGCACTATAATTCAAAATAACTGAAGCAACAATTGGATGGATGACCAGTTTTTGTTGTTTACATAGTTTAATGCACAAATGTGCAGTTTCCATGACTTTCAGAATGACGTGATTTACATGAGGCTTTAACAATAAATAAACTTGAAGTGCTGTATATAGTTAGCATATGGTGGAATTTTTAAGCAAAACTTTTTCTTCTACTCCCTCCAAGACATTTAAAATATTCTCCCCTATTAGGTGTGTTTTGTTTTGTTTTGTTTTTGGTCTTTAATTTACACCCTGCTAATTCTCCTGTGCAAATGTAAAATTTTTGTTTTATAAATAAAATTTAAGGGTGGAAAACAAAATAAAACAAATGTTCTTGACACATTAATGCCACAATAATCAGTAACAACTGCACATAGACTTTATAGATATTTATAACTTTGCCATTCTAAAAGTTAGTCATGGATACCACAAATACTTCTATTACTATGTAATAATTTATGGCATTTCCATAGACCTGTTATATATCATCCTTCTTTTAACCACCTTGCATGCCAAAATACCTAGAAAAGATGAACACAATTACTTGCAATAAATCCCCAAAACATACCTTCTGAGGAACAGACACAAATAAATCCCTAAACAATGAATTATTCTATTGTCAATTAAAAAAAAAACTTCCATGTGAATCTTGATTTCCCGGAGTCTTACTGAACATATTTTGACCATGGTTAAGGTCATGTCTTTATTACATCCTCCTCCTTCCCCCAATTTCACCACAGTGCTTTCTTTCCTTTTCACCTACTTGAATTTTATTTAAGAGAATCTTTTTATTTATTTATTTTTATTTTTATTATTTTTTAAAGATTTTATTTATTTATTCATGAGAGACAGAGGGAGAGAGAGAGAGAGAGAGAGCGAGAAGCGGAGGGAGAAGCAGACTCCTAAGGAGCAGGGAGCCCGATGTGGGACTTGATCCCAGGACCCTGGGATCATGACCTGAGCCGAAGGCAGATGGTTAACCATCTGAGCCATCCAGGTGCCCTATTTAAGAGAATCTTGATAAAGTTTATGACCACAGTTACTAGAGGGAGATAAATACTTTAAGTGCCTCTTACCAGAAACAGAAAATATGGCATGAAGGCAAAATCTCAATCTAAAGTCCTCACTGGCACCTCTCCTTCTGGAATATCAGGACAGATAATGAGTTTGCAATGCTAAGTCAGGTGTGACCTATCACACGTCCAAGATGGGGGTCAAGCAAGGACTACAGTTTGATGTTCACTGACAAATTCAAGAATATGCTGGCATCTGATTTAAAAAAAAAAAAAAAAGATTATCTTGCTGTGATAGTTGTTGACTAAAATCACCATTAAGGAACACCAATATCCAAGTATTTTACTGAATACTCTTAATTCAGAAATTGCCACTGGAGCCACTTGGCAGTTTATGCTTTGCACTACATTTCTATTCCCACCTGCTACAAATCTTTTACCTGCAATACTTTGTGTGGAAACTCATTAAAATGCTCTTGTGAAAGGAGAGCGCAACACTACCGCCTTCCCTTTGTCTAATGGCACAGGACCTCTCTCATAAATTCATTCTAATTAAATTACGCTTCTCAAGGTGCTCCCTCTCATGCAATCCTTATGTAACTGTACCCAATATTTTTTCCACAATTGATGTTACATTAAACAGGCTTTTACTACCTGCTATCCTCCTAATGGCCCTCACTCTCTTTCTTTTCTCTTTTTTTCTTTTTTAAAATTTTTTAGCTCAAAGGAGACAGGAATTTGACATGACAAATTCTATTTTAAGAGTTTGCCTTGAGCTTTCATCAAGTTCTTTATAATTTTCTTAATGATACATAATACACACAAAGGCTCATACAAATATATCTCTTTGAGCACCAGAAAGAGCATTACGTTTTAAAGCTCAATGAAAGAAAGAAAACAGGTCAGTTAATGGGTCATTAGCCAGTTTTATCTCAAGGCAGTGATGCTATAGGGGGGGAGAATGGTGTGGATGAAAATGAGTATTATGAACCTTACAAAATTTATCAACAAAAACTGTATTTTCCATAGATGTAGTAACGGATATTGATTCTTTGAGCTATCAGGATGTATTCCCTCCCATATGATACTTGGGCTTAAAAAAAAAAAGCCAAATCTGAGAACGTATGTGAAATCTTAATAGTGTATCTATCTTGGCTTGTGTTGCAGACTCTCATCAGAACTTTCTATTTTTAAATAAGACGTAGAGGGAGTAGTTGTTTTCCCCTTCACACTCTGCTGTGTTTCAGCAACCCTGTGGAATACATGGGAGTTCTACAAAAAATGAATAGTTTTGTGGTTGAAAAGATTATAGATGATAGAATTTCATAACTTTGCTAAGTATGTAAATAACTTGTCTAGAGCCATAAGAGAAGCTACTTAAGTGTGTCCTGCCAACTTCTACTACCGTGACTATCATTGTTAGAAATACCACTATTAGCGTTATACACATTATCAACATTTCCAGGCCTTTTTTTTTTTTTTTGGTTTTATGTGTTTAGCTTTCCTTCATCCTTTTTGTTATCACTGGGGGGTGAGTATATATTTAATTATATGGTTGTGTTCAATGTACTGAATATGTAAATACTCTACAGCACTTGTTGGAACATAAGTAAGTGTATAGGTCTTGTCTACCCAACATGACTGGTAGCTTTTTAGGGTTTCTGACAATATTTTTTATTTCATTTTTATTTTGTGACAATATTATTTTATTTTGTATTTTATTCCATACACCATTTCACAGCAGAAGCTCCATCTACATCTGTTGACTGGCAGATCAAATTAAGAGGCTAACTTGTTCGGTTTAGTCAGATGCTTTAAAGAGGTTTATGTCTTAATATTAGAATTTTTGATAGAGTGGATCGATTGGTTTTCCTGAAAAATAATTTCTTTTTCTGTGTCAGGTGTTAAACGTGATGATGAGTTGCAGCTAACATCTGTGGAGCACCTCCAATGTTCCAGGAGCAACATTCTGAAGTGTCTGACGTGGATTAACTCCTACTATTAGCACTCTTGCACAGATGAAGAAATTGAGGCACAGAAATGTCAAGTGGCTCGCACAAGATTGTAATTCTGGTAAAATGAGAAGCTGGGATCTGAACCAGCAATTGGGCCCCAGAGTCCATACGAACAACCACGTTGCCTCCTTAGGTAGTCACCAGCCTCCTAGGTGGTAGAAAGAAAACCACTTGTATGCCCATTTCTGTAGATGAGTGGCCTCACCATTAACCACCAGTTAGTAAGTAAATAAATAAATTCTATGACACATAGTTGATCAGCCACATATACCTGAGCAGTGACATCTTTGGCAATAGTGCCCTCCTAGAGCTTAATGCTGGAGTTCATCAGAGATTTAAAATAAACCACAGGCACATTTCACCATGAGACAGCATGATCCCAACCTGGCTATAGTTGAAAATACCCCTGGCTCATCATAATTGTAAATGGTGGCTACAATTTGATATGAAATGAATCACGTAATTCTAGCTCAAACTCTCCAGCATATCAGTAGAACTTACCAAGACTACACACAAATGCTTACACTTGGAGGTACACCTCATACCTAGGAAAGCTGGATTAGAATAAACAAGAGAAAAATTCACATCTTCTTCACAGAGAGGAAGCAGTACAATCTGCATGGTCTCTAGTCCAGCAGATCCGGGTTCAAATCTCATATGCATACCACGTGTGTTAACTTGGAAAAGCTTCATAAGCAAGCCACAGTATATTCATCGCTGAAGTGAGGATGCTAGTGGTTGCGATATAGGAGGGACAGTGTGATAATTAAATGAGGTGACATAAGCAAGTTGATTTGCATTTGCTTTAACATGTTGTAAATGATCAATAAATGGTAGCTATTCGTAGATGGTATCTCCAACCAGTGGTATGTTTTTCTGCTTTAAAACAGAGGGACCTACTTCCATAGAATTCTGCTGTTACTGTTTTCCATTTGAATTTAATCTAATCCTTGCTTAAAATGTCCAATGTAAACACACAAAGAGCTACATGCATCTGCACAGAGGGAGGACACCACAAGAGAAATACACGTACTCATTAACACCACCTCACACCCTCTAGTCCAAAAGGATATTTAACATAAGAAACAAGCTTCACTTAACAATTTTTATACTATGTTTAAGGGATAGTAATATTCACTTTTTTTTCAACTGAGAAAAGAAAGGTATCGAACTGAAGGGTAATCTGTACAAGCCACTGGTAAAACAGAGACCACATTTCTGGTCTTTAGAATTCTAGTAGAGGCCACCAGCCACATTTTCTCACCCCCCCCAATAGGCACTATTCTTACTTCAAAATGGGAGGTGAGCAAATGAGAGAATGTTGGGTTTTTAGTGGGGACAGGCCATTCCCCAACCCATGCCTCAGGATGGCAAACATAATACCTCAGAGTGATGAAGGAGGGGGGGCAGGCTGGGGTGGTGAGGTCTCTGCCTTTTAAGCAAGCCAGCCAGCAAACACAAATGCATGCAATTTGAAATTTTAATTAGGGTGCCATGTGCTGGTGACATATGGCGACACGCTGACAGCTGGGCATCCAGGTTCAGGAACAGACCTGAGTTCTGAAGTCACAGTTGGCAGAAGCAGAGTTCTCCGCTTGTGCGCTAGGTGCTAGCATGCCTGGAAAGTGCTCTGCCAACATCACCCCCCATGCAGCACTCCCTTCCGCCGCTTGTAGACGCTGCCTGCCAGGGGCTGCTGCTGCAATTCAGACAGAGAGCGAAGAGCAAATAGAAAGAAAGAAAAAGATTAAAACCCCCACGCCCCATTCTCGGTTTCAAGCCAGAAAATATCCCGAACAGCAAAGCCACTGATGGTGTGTGTGTGTGTGTGTGTACGTGTGACTTCTCAGTTTCAGAGACCCTGGGAATTTTCACACTAAATCATCCTTGCGGGAGGTACTCTCTGTGTGTCTGTGACAGGACACATCAGGGCATGGCGATTAAGAAGTGTGTTACCTGCTCCAGCGTCCATAGCATTAAAGCCCTTACATAAAACCAGATATGATTTAAAAGTCACATTTACATAGATTAGAAGATGAATCATGTTACCAAAGTATCAAGATGGAATAAAAACATTTTAAGACAACTTGTTAAGCATTAAAGGTCAAGTTGGCTAACTTTTTTCTGCTACCAGAATTTTTTTCCATGATGAATTAAATGTTGGTCAGTTTGACCTTTGAAGCTGAACAAGTCATCTGAAAATGTCTTAAAATGGGTTAATGAATTGCCTTGTGGCTGCTGCTTCTGCTTTTCCTTATCCCACTGTGCCGATGTAGTCCACTGACGTGGGAATAGTCCAAGTTGGCTGTTTCTAAGCAAGTCCAGGACCCACAAGAAAGAGAGTAACAAGAGCGTTTCCTAGCCAAACCAACGCAATATTAAGAGAACCATTCTTTAGATCCTTCTCTACCTACCGACTCCTTCTGAGCTATAAATCTTTGACTGTAAAGAACCAGAGTTAAGTAAATGTACATGCCAAATTGCACCATCTACAACTCTGTGGGAAATCTGAGTTTCTAGCCAATAAGCAACGAAATTCTTCTGGGATATTACAAATATGAGGGCCAAATCCTTATCTCTTCCTTGCATTCCAAATACTGCTATCAAATCAGCCAAACGAATTTAAGGTAGAACTATCACTGAAGTGGAAATTCAAAATTCATCAACTTGACTAAAAGCCAGCAATTTACTGTTTCCTCCTATTCAATTAAACACAGACACACACATACTCCTTTCAAGTTTTTAAACAGTGTTGACATATAGGAAATTTCATTTTATATTTTACTATTGCTATTATTATTATGCACAGCAATTGATTTACATCACATTTTATTCTACTTCAGCTTAATTTTTGGAAAGCACCAAAACAAGCAGAAGATTAACATCAGCCGTTTCAGGCTTCAGACAACACTGCTGCAAGCTGGAAAATACAGATACTAGAATTTACACCCTCTAGTTGTAAGCCCATTAACTAGTTTGGACAGCAAATATGCATTCTGCATACAGCTACCCTTAAAAAAATAAAGCTTGCTGATAAAACAAACAAAAAATACTGTAGCCTCCTATATATTAGCATGAGCTCTGCGAAATAAAATACTACTGCTCAGTCATACTGCCTATAAAATTTGCTCTGCACACACACACACACACACACACACACACACACACACACACACAAATGCACTAAAATGTACCTTTAAGAACAGAGAAAACCGAAGGCAAATATATATTCTCAATTCTAGATCTTTTCCAAATCTGTCTTAAGCTAGCTTTAACTGGTTCAAGTGAAGATTCCTTTAATTTGAGGAAGGGCTCCACAGCCATGACCTAGGAATTTACTAAGTAGTACTAGATACTGCCTTGGGGCACAGATTTTTCATCCTGCTCAAATCTTCTATCAAATTAATACAAATTTCTTGTCCAAGACAACTGTTAAATACTGATTCCAAGCACTAGGTTTTCAAGAGCACACAACAGCTCTAATTCTCTCAAAAGATACCAGCACATTTCATTTAAAACTCACCTCAGCACCTACACACAAAAGAAGAGCAAACACATCTACAAAGCAAACTTAGTTTTAATTTTCTTTATAAAATTAAAAACTTATAGAAGTGTGAACTGTTGAGCTTAAGTACACTTTCCAATCAATATTAGTAGAATCAGAATCCACAGGTGGACAAATAAAGCAAAATCTATCCAAAAAGATCAAGTTTCTTCTGTTAAAGAAAAAATTCATTTACTCTATAAGAAATATCAGGCTCATTAAAAACTGTCAAATATAGTATTTCATGCAGCTTTACTTATACATTATTTTTTCAACACAACTAGTTTAATAAAAACTGAAATTGAATTTCTAGTCTCTGAATTTTTATAAAGTAATATGTAAAACGGATATTTCTTGTGTTTCTAAATAATATCTACTGTTAATTACGTGGAAGGTTTCACCAAATCTCACAGAATGGCAAATTACAGATCATTTACAAAAAATAAGTATCACCTTTGAATAGGCAAAAAGTATGGGGATAAAAATTCATAAATATGATGCAAAAGCAAAATGTTTACTGTTTAAAACAATTTAAATACAGATAATATGGATAAGGCCATAAACTGTATTTTTTAATTTCTTAACTTTTAGTGAGAAAATACAACCCAAAATAAGAAAAAGACAAACGTACAGAGGCAAGTATGCAAGGAAGGTCACAAGAACAATATTGTTTATGGGGGTAAATTATGGATTAGACCTTAAAATACAAAGGACTCAAGAAAATTAAAGTTTAGGTGAAAGCCCTTTGGGTTGTATTTCACATACAAATTGCATGTATTGGTCATTTTCTTATGTGGCTCAGATAACATTAAGTAACAGGGAAAGATATTCATGATGGCAAAAGACCTCGTGATCAGAGTAGTTTTGACAAAGGAACCTCAGTTGAACAAAATTAACATCTGATAAAATAGAACAGAAAAGGAAAATCTATAAATGCATAACTAGAAGCCCAGGAATGTCCATAGTACAGACTAAATAAGAATTAATGGCAAATATTTCAGTCTAGATTCCTAGCTATCATTATCTTAAACGTGGCAGCTCTAGGCAGAGGAGCACATGTGACAAGCAGTGGTGGTAGGACGAAGCAGAGGTGTACAGAATTGATTTCTCAGAGGGCTATAGAAAAAGAGCCAGGATTTTTAAAAGAGGAAATTGACAGGAACTTGTTATGGAGTCTATGCTATACTTGCTTAGGTCTCTTTGAAACTGAAAGGAGCTCTATATAGTCAGAGTATCTGGATTTAATCCAGATACACTCGTTAAACAGTTTTGAAAACCCTGGAAATTAAGAGCTATGAGCAACTTGTCAATAAGAGACCAGGAATAGGGCATTTTTAATTAAAAAGAAGTGATCAGCATGGTGTAGAAGAAAGGGCACTGAACTCAGACCTGCTTCACAGCTCTGTCACTAACTACACAGAACTTGAACACAGGTCAGCTTCACATACCAAATAATGGTGGAGCCCAGGCCTTCCATCTCTAAAACTCTTCATCTCTATGACCTAATCTCTACCTTGACTACCTAACCCGGTTTCCATAAGAATAAAACAAGCCTGTGTAGAAATTGTTAAATGTTATTTTTTAAAATACAGGAACGATTACTATGACCTAAAGCTGACATGAAAAAGGGAGGAAAGAGTGCTTCAGCTGCCAAAAGGTGGACACAATTCAGAGACGATGTGATGCTTGGGCTACTGATGTCTTCAGAAAAAGAAGGGGCTCTATTCATTCAGAAAAAAAACCTGACAGCAATCTGAGATGTGGTGTCTTTAGGAGGACACATATTTTAAAATCCTACATCATAACAAAAGGTACCGCTGTCCACCAGTGACTTTGGGCCAAGTGTGCTAAGCACTTTACATGACTGATTTCACCAATCCTCATGGCATTCTCGTGAGGTATGTGCTATTTCACCATTCTAATGGATGGGTGGAAATGACACTTAAAATGTTTAAGGCAAAGTCATCTAGCTAATATGGATTTGAACCCAGGTCTCTGACGGACACTACATTATCTTGTTAATCAAATTATCAAATGAATTAATTATCAAATCAAATCAATCTTGTTAATCTTAACTACCACATTATACTAATGCTGTTCCTTTCTGCACAAGCGCTTCCCCTATTTTAATTAAATTCATCAGGCCAATCAGTTAACTGGGTCAAAAGTTGACTTCAGATGTATATAGACAAAGTCCTGAATAAAAACATAAGCATCAGGAGACATACTCTTAAGAATCTGTACTGGAATCATAAGTCCTATAATAGTAGGATGCTTGCCCTTTGGTATTTCAATTAAAGGCAATAAAGACATTAAAAGGGGGATTTTTGAAGGGAAAGGCGGGTAGATGATGAAATAAATGCATTAGCCATCAGAACTTATTTCTGGGATATAGTGGGTTTATAGTTTGTCCAGTAAATATATCACATTTGTGTATCATCTTTGATAGAAGCAAAATACAAATGACTTTGGATGATGATCCTTCATCATCTCTTTTTCACCACATGAACAGAGAAAACATTCACAGAGTAACACTGGAAAGCCCCTACTGCATATTTTTTTCAATAGAGAAAAGAATTAATTTTAACTATATATTAGAACTTACTTATTTGCCACATCTCTTTCAGAAACTACTCCTTCTTTGGATGGGGACAGGAGGGGGTCACGGAAGACACAGAAGAACACCAGACAGAGTTAAGTTATCACTCGATGTAACTCTAAGAGACTTAGCAAAAGGTGGAAATGAAAAAGACTCTTCTCGCAGCACCCAGTGATCAAAAGAGAAATTCTGGAAGTTACAGAAAGCTTCTTTTCTTAAGCTTGTCTGCCCAATTTTATACTGAACTCTTCTGAATAGCAGAGATTAAACTTTTCATAAACACATGAACATTTTATAAATTGGTCCAAACCAAACACATGGTCACCTGCCAACTTTGGTAGGTTTTACAGGCACATTCAATGATAATAGCCATGCTTTTTTTTCCCATATCAGAGGATTCTGACAGTGCCTGCCAGTTTTGAACTTTACTCTAGGCTAATCTGGAAAATACTTAAAAGAAGATTTTAAGAATCCGAATATAAAAGTTTTCAGGAGTGAGAAACAGAATGTTCAAATTTTAAAATCCAGGTTAGGGCCAGGTATGTGGTCAAAAGCCAGGATTCATGATGAAAATGGCCGACGCCTCCTTGGAATACCAAATGAGACACATCACCATGGATGATTTATGGAATTTCCTCTTTAGATCAGAAATACTTCCAAAACCACCTCCCACTTGGTGCTTTAGCACTTCCAGTAAATGAAGTCAAAAGTGAAAATATACACAAATCCCTCCTTATTTTGACATTTCAAACCTCAATAAAGGCTCGGTTCCACATGCTGGCTTAAAATTAGACGAAGTTTAGTAGAATAAAGAAAGAGAAGGAAGTTTTTTGTTGGGTTATTTTTAATATGCTTCAAAGCTTGTTCAACCCTTTTTTTGGTAAATTTTAAGACACAATTTAGAAAGAGGAAACAGGTCCCTGCAGGGACAAACTAAATTCCAAACTCACATGCTCAAAAGGGTGTTATCCTTACTTAGCATCTAAAAGAAAATGAATGGCTTTCTGATGATTTACCAATATTTGCGAACCAAGACAGATTTTGGTTTTGATCACTATGATCACCTCCATTTTTTGTGATGGAGGGGGAGGAGGGGGGAGAGAGGGAGGGGGGAGGGAGGGAGGGAGGAGGAATGGAAGGAGAGGGGAAAGAAGGGAAAAAAACTGATCAATTGATTTGAAAGTCATTAGGTTAAGTAGGGATCAGAATCCAGAAAGATGCACCTCACAAAGTTTTCCCAAAACAGAGCTACTCTCTACACACCAGAAGCTGATGGAATCAAAAACCTTCAGCACTATCTCCTGCCTAATTGAATTGGTACATGTAATGGGAGGAAGCTGTTTCTCAGAACTGAAATAAGTGGTGCCGGGAAAAGGAGGAGGCCAACAAGGCAGGCTGGAGACAAACAGGATTGGTGGAACAGGCACCCAGATTCTCCAGAAAGCAAATCCTGTTTAGCCCTTATCCATCCAGGTCACGGTGAAGCCTGTAGCATAGCAACTTGTGCCTTTAAATACTACTATTCTTTTGGTCATTAGTTTCTCTTGGTTCCTTTCATTTGCCCGTATTTTTGATAGCCAAATCCTTAAATGAAAGCACAGGCTATGAGAATGTTGTCAAATTTCAACAATGCTCAAGGGGGGGAAAATCGCCAATCTCCTAATGGTTTGGTCTAACATTCTTTCTGGAGTTACCCAGTAACAGATTAATGTAGCTAAGCATTGTAACATTGAGTACTAAGAAAACATGCCTGAAATTTACAAGTAGGCCCCACTTGCTAGTTTAAAAAAAAAAAAAAAACCCACTTCCTGCATTTTCACTGCCATGTTTCTTTATTTATTTATCTTTAATTTATTGTGGTGTCAAAACCCATGTCTGGTCTTGGAAGAATTTTGGCACAAAGTTGGCTTTTTATAGTACCAGACCATTAAAACTACAAAACCTCAATTAAAAAAGTGCCAGAAGAGTTTGGTGCTCAGTACCAAAAACGATATAAAGCCTGCAGATGGGGAAGGAAAGAAAAGGAGCTACTCTTGCAAGAAATCCAAGTCTAAGTCATGTAACTAAAATCCTCGGTGCTGGAGCAACCAAATATAGTCTGTGTTTTAATATACTATCCAACTCATATTCCTACGTCCTGATTTTGCACATATTCTAATCCCAAACCTTGTAAATCTCTAAAGGTCAGAAAATGTGTGTTTGTTTGTTTGCTTGTTTTGGGGAATGCCCCAAGTCTGACCGAATACAGGATACTTAAATGATAAAATTTGCAACAAATCCTGAGACGGATTAGCTACCACTCTGCCCCACTTGTGTCTGATTAAATGCAAATCATTCTTGCGATGCAACCATAAAAATGGGATAAGGTATTTATTTACAAGTAAGACCAGAAGCCACGAACTTGGATCTTTAAATTGCCATTCTGACAGCAGTCCTGCCCAGGAAAATGATCTAGCCTCCAGGAGTGAAGATCCACATTCTACTCCATGCCTAGCCCAATACTGGTAGCACAGAAATAATAAATATCTGGCAAATGAAGGAATTCACCAACCACATGGTGCTGGAGTGAGAATTAATTAGCCCAGAGTACCACGAAGATGGAATGATTCTGAGTGGGGACAGCGCCATGGGGTGATTTAGGGCCTCTGGAGTCCCCAAACTGGTGCCAATGTCCTGGTCAGTAAAATGGAAGGAGTAACAGTACCTCATTCAGAGAGTCCTGTGAGTATTAAATAAGATAATGGACATAGAGATTGAGAACACGGCCTACTTGTCACACAGCAGCATTCAATAAATGCTTTTAATATTATTAAAATTCAGTAGCATTATAATCAGAAATAGCCACATGTGACATTTTCCCTTATCCTAAGACTAAATATGAACAAGACCTTCCCAAATCCCAGATGTGATCCAAACCCAATCAATCCATCAGCAAATGGTTAATGCCTGCCTATGAGTCAACATCCTACCATGCCTGTTAGCCAGCTCTCCTTAAGAAGACAAGTCTTTTTTAATATAAACAAATCATTCCATCTAAGAAAACATTGTGAACTTCTTGATTTAGATATATGGTACTTATTTGAAAACTGGAGAAGCGACTTTCGGCACATCCTGGAACCACATTTTAGCACCTTCTCTCTATGCCTGTCCTCTAGTTCTAAAGTCATGTGCTACCTACACAGACAGCAGAAAGAAAGGTCAAAACCCAAGAGCTGTTGCCTGGAGATCAGGCCCCACAGCTCTAATGTTCAGGACTCCTGACCTTGTCTGCCTTTGTTTCCAAATCAGCCTCCTCTACATTTGCACACCCTTGCCCTGCTTTCTCCTGGCCACAGAAGACTACTCACCTTTTCTAGCACCTCATCCGGCCTACATTACCTGACTCTAGGACGTTCAAGTGATCACAGATGATCTATTTGGCTCCTTACTAGCTTGATTGCTGGACCAGCCATGATGCCTCCAAATTTTGGAAAGGCACCAAATTGGCTTTTTTTTTTCTACCTATATTATGTGTCATCTTCACAATGAGCCTATTATGAGCCTGTTATGTAGGTATTTCTATCCTTATCTTATAGACAAGGAAACATTTACTGTACTTAAGTTAAACAACTTACCCCTGGATAGAATCAGACCTAAACGGCTTTGAATACAAGCTCAGGCACCAATTACTACGACTTCAACTGATTTATTTAACTTGGAAAGAACACAAACTAGGTATGGCCTCGTAGCAACAATTAATAGTAAAATGATGACTAAAACTGGCCCACGCTGTTAAAGAAGGAAATTTTTAGGTACAATGAATGACTGGTTACTCACTTAGAAGGAGAGATTTCTGTCCATTGTAAATGCCCCCAGAAGATTACAAAATGCACCTAAATAGCAGTGACAATAACCACAGCACAGAATTAAATAGTTTGTCTAAAATCAAATAGCTGCCCAGTGATCAGTCCAGGATTTGAACCCACATTATTAAATTACCCTGTTTCAGACCCAAGAGTAAGTGCACTATACATATGGGGAAAACAAATTTTTCAAGCTAAAAAAAAAAAAGAAAGAAAGAAAGAAAAGAAATCTCCAGTATTTTGTTCTTAGTTCCCAGTTTATATCTTGCTATGCAGTACACCACACAATGGTCACTTTTGTTCAGCTCAGCAGGGCTATTTATATATTGTAACTCTCAGTGCTTTTGGGGACTATGTTCTTCCTTCTCTGAAATCTAAAGATGGGCGTGTAAGAAAACTTCCAGGATAAGCTAACTCTGTTTCAGTTAAACAACTAGCCATGCCAGGCCCACCAACTCCGGGAACACGAACACCCCACCTCCACCAGGAAAGCAAAGTGAGAGAGGCTGCTTAGCCTCCTCCTGCAGGACTGCCTCATCCCAATCACAGAGAGAGAGGGGGCACGCCCCCCTCTCCCAGAAACCCACTTCGACAAAAGGAAAACAGAAATTGGGCTATGATGAGCCTTGCCCTGGTTTTTAGCAGGCACAGAACGTGAGCTTTTTGAAACAGGGGCATCTATACAGCTCGCAAAGTCTTGAAGGAAGAGAAACATTAGATGCCTTTTTAAAAATGTGCAGCAGAGAAACAAGAAACAGAGGCAAGCTGTGGGCAATCAATACTTCCCCACTCCCGTAGATACGCAAAGTCATGGAGGATAGGCCAGTCTGTGGTACCAAGTCTGGGAGGGGAAGGAACAGATCTTTCTGAGACTGTTCTCTGACACTGCTGAGGGAGTGGGTGGCAATATTGAGTCTAAACCGAGCGCGTCTCCATCCCACCACCACAGCTCCTTACACTTCCCCAGGAAAACAAACTGCCTCACAGATGCATCGATTTCTGAGTTGAAATATAAAACGGGAAGAGTAATTTTTAAATACTAAGGCAGCTATGGCAGTTGGCGAGGCAGCTGAGGGACGATGCTAGCAACCTGGGTAGCATGCCATTTCAACTGCTGGGAACTTGCTCTCTTTGGAGGAGGATATCCCAGTATGGAGGCTAACACGAGGAGAGAGGCTCTGGACGGTCACAAGGGATCACAGATCTCGTTTCAATATGGCTAAATAATAATAATAATAATACTTATGGGGAACATTTGTTAAATGTGTACCATATGCCAAGCAATATGCTAAGCACTTCACCTGAATTATCTCATTTAAGCTCATAATCACCCTACAAAGTAGGTGGACATTTTACCAATACGGCAACAAGGCTAACAGGCTGAAACCAGCTCTAAACTTTAAGAAATCCTTTAAGGGCTTCCATACATCATGAAAGCAAAAGTGGAGAGCACTCCTGGAATGCCAAAGTACCCAAGTAGGGGTGACGCCTACGTTCTAACAACAAAAATGTATGAGAATCCCAGGACTGACATTTAATAGCTGTGTGACCCTTGGCCATGTCACTTACCCTCTCTTTGGCTCAGTTTTCTTCTCTGTAAAATGGGGCTGATGATAATAGCACTGCTTCACAGGGTTGCTGAGAGGATTAAATGAGATAATAGATGTAAAATACTGAGTCTTGTGTATTAGTAAAAGAAGTACGTAGGCATAGGCTGTTACTATTTTATTACTGTCACTAAGAAACATATTTTACCTAAAGGGCTACTTAATCTGGCTCACATGCTACTTTCCCAAAAGCACCTTTGCTGTCTACTGAAAGGAAGTTGCTCCCCCTTCTGTGTTTAATGCTCTGTTCACATATTGTTAGAGCTGTTGGCACACTGTGAGTATTTCACGCACAGTAGGTAATTTACACATATGTTGCTGACTTGAGCTATTGAATGGAACTGTTTCTTACTACAGTTGCACTCCGCCTGCCAGGACTGAGCCCACCGCACTGTTACTAATTAACGGCAGCAGGAACAATAGCAAAAGTTAACATTTTCGTGACAAGAGTTTTACATATGATATCACATCTCATCTTTACAATAATCCTATGATGTAGGCATCATTTGGAGTCCTACTTTATAGCTGAGGACACTGCAGTGTAGAGGCTGAGTCACCCGCTTCAGGTCACACAGCTGGTCAGTGGCGGGGCCAACACTCAAGTCCATCCAGACCCTCTGAAGATCCACAAGCTTTGCCCTCTCTGAACCAACGTGATCTACTGACTCTCAGTGGTGAACTGGAAGCATTAGTCTCACAAAGCATTTTATTATGAAAGTTTTCTGAGTATAGGTAATAAAATACGGGAGTCTTCAGTGAAATTAAGGTAAATGAAGTATATATTTTGGAGTGCCCTAACTTGCCCAACAATTCATCTCCACTGTGCTTAGGTACAGTACAAAAAGCAGAAAACAGAGTGGTAAATATGATTCCTGTCATTTTGGGTCCAAAGACAGGTATAAAATGAGTAATCAAATAAATCAACAAGACCATTTCAGATTGCTAAAAGTGCCATGAAAAAATATAAATATGAAAACCAATTTTAGATAGAATGCTCCTCCACAGATATATCATTTGAACTGAGACCTGAAGGGTGAGAAGGCTAGCCACAGAAGGAGCAGGGGAAAGTGATTTCTAAGCACTCAACAAGTAGCAAAGAGGTTGGCAGGTTCCAAACATCAAAAGGAGACCAGTAAGGCATCTAAGGAGTCAGTGGTTTAGAGGGAGGTTGGAGAGGGAGACCATGTGGTGTCTGTAGGCCATGGCAACAAGTTGGATTTTATTCTAAATCCATGGGAAACCATGAAAGGTTTTTAGGCAGAGGAATGATAAAAACTAATTTAATTCTTTAAAGACCAGTCTGGCTACTGTGTGAAGGAGTAAGAACAGAATAAGGGGGAATACTCAAGATTACTGAAGTAGTCTCAGCAAGGAAGATGGTGGCTAGGACTAGAGATGTTTTTTTTCCCTTTGGATTCACAAACTTCCATATAAAAATGGGAGATGTGTTCTATACTTATTCTAGTTGTCTATCCACAATTCGACTTCTAGTGTCTTCAGAGTTCAGAGAGATCTTAACTTTCTTCTCTATTGTCTTCATTGTACATATGTGGAAACCGAGGTACAGAGAGGTTACCCGACTTGCTAACGCCATGCAAGTAATTTACAGCAGATTTCACTCAAAGTCAGATGTCAGGAGGGAAAGGTATAATAAAACCTCTAAGTATACAAAGTTTTCTGTTGTCCCTAAAAAGCCTGCCAAGATTCCGTATTTGAAATCTGCAACTACCCTTACAATTCAAAGTCTTTTTACAGCGTTTAAATCTCACATTAATTCTCACTTGAATATTAAGTAGTCCAGCATTCAGCTCTGACACATAGATGGAACCTACAGGGTTAAAAGAATGTAAGTAGAGTCAAGTCAGAGAATTGTGGGTTATGTCTGGGAGAAGTTCATAAAAGTAATTTTAAACTCCTCTGCTTTCTTTCAGTTCCTTCCTTTGTGTTTATGTGTAAATTATACCTTACTCTCTAGGTTGCATTTTGCCATTTTCCCCTCGTTTCCCCAAGAAAGCTCCCCAGTATGACAATGCTTTAAAAAAAGGGTCAGTATGAAGCTCCTCTGAGTTCCTGCTCTCCTCGAGCACGGCTCCTATCACACAATAATGTGTTATTTTGTTGAATTTTGGCATCCATCTAGCTTATTTGGTCAGAAGCCAAAAAATTAGAGTGTGTCGGTCCACCAGTTTCTCAGCAGAGAAGCTCTCTTCTCACCCAGCGAGTGTGCTGTACCCTTGGCCTCTGGCCAAGAAGGGAAATCCATTTTACATAAAGAATGCACAAAGCTCAAGTGCTCAGAGACTTTTTACCTACTAAAATAACTTTATGGACAAATGCCAGTCTGCTAGACACATTCTGCAGGAACATTTGGCATGCAAAACAAGGTAAAGTGCTCTGTGGAGGTAGCAAGTTTTTTAGAAACAAGGAAATGGCTGTACGTGCCCTCGTGGCATGTCACGTGGCTTGGCACGCCCGGCGTGATTGGCTGCGGCCGAGTAAATACAGCCGCCATGTAAGGAGCGGAACGTCGCCCTTCGCTGGCTTCTTAAAATGGCGGCCTGAGTCCGCACCACGAGAAGCAAGCTGAGTCCCACTCTCCATTTCCCCCCTGAAGTTTTTTGTTTTTGTTTTTGTTTTTAAATAAACCTTACGGATTTGAGTAGAAACAGATTTCTCACAACTTGCTTCTCCGGCTCAATTTCACAGTTCGGCATACACTCAGGCTCTGTCAAAAGCTTGACAATGTTCCAGGGAAAATATTAACTGTAAACTTTCCAAGAGGATTTAAAGGAGCAGGCAGAAACGTCAGGAAGCCCTCCCTTTTGAAAGCGTATCCCAAGTTTGCCGCCTATATACGTTTTGCAAAGAAGCACACGCAGCCCGAGCTCAAATGACCTCCAGGATGGTCCCACTTCACCATGTCACACAGTGGAAAGGGGAAGAAAAAAAAAAAAAAGGACACATCCTCTTCGGCGAAAAGGCACGGAGGTCTCTCCCTCTCCCTCCCAGGCCTGACCAGTTGAACACTGCACACTCTGATGTATAAATATTTGCCTCTGGCTAAAGTTCAAGCAGCCCAGTGTGGCTGCCAGACACAACAGAAAACCAACATCCAAGGGAAAGTGTTTACTGCAGTGGTGGCCAAAGAAGCAACTGCCAGCAAAAGATCGCATCTGATTGGCTGGGCCTGCGTGTGGTGTTATCATAAAGCACCTGGCCACTGGCCCCTGGCCACTGGAGTGTTCCCATCCTTTCAGTAATGGCTAGATTCTTTAATGCACAGCCTTGCCACAGTTAATACAAGACCAAGAGACATGCCGATGGTTTTACATGTGTTCTTCCACAGCGAGGGGCCCGAATGAGCCCCCCCCCCATATATCTGCTACCACTACTGCAAAATAAGGGTTTGCTCCTTGAAACTACCTAGGTAGGGCGCGTGACCTTTATACACACTCCCACCTCACAAAACCACTGACATTTCTCAGGTCCAGCACCGCCAGCACACCTCCAGTTCTTGTCCCTGTGTATTCTGTAATTAAATTCCTCAATCATCATCATTTGATGAATTTAAGCATCCTTGAAATTCCTGCAAGAAAATAAGTTAGGAGACCTCTGATAGGTACAACAGGCTATTTTAAATAAAGCCATGCATCCTTCAAATTCTCTCCAAAAACCAAAATATACAGTGTTCTTTTACTGGTTCTATAGTTCTGAAATAGGTGGAAATAAGAGAAGCTGCCCATCAAAAGATTAAGATCTTTAATAGGGATAAAGGAACTGAATGAGAAAAGGATCTTGAAGAAAATCTTTTCAGGGAAGTTATGAATTCATAGTTTATGCTAAACATGTAGCCAGCAGGGCAAAGTCTTTTCATGGTTTTTAGTATTCAGGGCAGTTTGAATACAATCAAGATAAGTCACAAAAATTTTAAATCATTGTCATCCACATAACATTTCTATCTTCATAAACAATAATGAATGAATCAAATTTTTCCTTAATGTTGCAAATGAAATGCTTCTGTTCAGTTGAACTGAAAAGTTATACAGAAAACAGGACAGAAAAATCAAGGAATATGAAGGTAAGAACTTCTTTTAAGTAAAATTTTTGATGTAATGGAACAATAATTTAGGTAAAGCAAGCCAAGCCGTTATGATTTCATCTGTTTCAAATAAAATACACATTCGCTTAATTGAAACATTTGCTGTTTGCTGAAAATATAGAAGATTTTATATACATACACAATTCAGAGTTCTAACTTAGAAAATTCAAGGTCCTGAATCTTGACTGATCTTGCTTAAAGAAATTTCTGCATCTGAATCTGTAGCAAAACTAAAATAATATACCAAATAATTCCGTTTTCAATTGTCTGTAAAACTTTAACGACTACATCAGTCTTGTGTAATCTAATTCTTAACCAAATGTGACACTAAGGTTGATCTGTGTTTGACCTCAGAAGCCCAGGACTTATAGTATCAAGTTTGGCTTCCAAGAGATCCCAGCGAATCATGGGCAAGCGAATCACAGAGGAATGTTCTGTTCCCAGCTGTGAACATGACAGAATTAACTCTGAGACGCTTCTTCCTGCTGCCCTCGCGGACAAAAAGGTCAAGATGGTTAGCTCTTACAGTCTCAGTACCAACCGTCAAAACAACACGCATGTTAAAAATAGATTGTCTGTAGGCAACTAACACATAAATGTAGAAAAAATTTTAAATAAAAAGTTTTAATATATTCAAATTTCAGCTTTAAGTATTTTAAAGACTGTAACATGAAGCCAAGGAGAAAAAGGACCAAACAATAATTTTCCCAAATGTATTAACTTCACAAAACTTTTGAGTCTTAAAATTTAAAAAACAACTATTTTGACCCATGGATGACACTTTTCTTAGGAAATTCCTTGGATTCACCAGCAGTTCATTGGGAATTAAAGCACAAGAGGCAAATTTACCACTTTTATTTGTTTATATTTTGATAACTGCATTTTTCTCAGCTCAATTTCTATGGCAATAAAAATTCTGTTTACTGTCAGAGGAATTTCTTTATCTATCAGTGGGGAATACAGTTGAAATACTATGAGGTTGTTTTTTCTTTTAATGCAATGAAATAAGCAAGGCATTCCAAGGGGCTATGATACATAAGTTCTATCATAACCACATAGAAAACCAGGGGCAATTGCTGTTTTATATAGAAGTAGATACTTAAGACTTATCACCCACCAGCATGTTTAATAAAGTCTGTGGCATTTGTACGATAAAATGTTAAAACATTAATAAAACGAAACTGGTGATAAAAGTTAATTCTATCATATAGACTTCCACATTGAACAAAAATGTACCTTCTAAATAAAAATGCTGCAAATGTAAATATTCCTTTTAAAGCTGCTGAATGCATCACTTTACTAGGAAAGGCTTAGTTATGTTATTTGCAATTCCCTCATTGCACAACAATGTACATTACTGTCTGTAAGCTCTAATTTGGCATGGCGCATCATTAATGACCTGAATGGTGGCTGTTTCACACATACATATTTAATTACAACAGCTGAACAAATTACATATTTATGCTTTATAAAGGGGATTGCCAGTCTAATTCATTTGCTATGCATGCAGGTACAGGACTCCATCTGCAACAGCATCTGCACAACAAGAGCGAACAATTATCCATTGTACAGCGAGTAAGCATATCTGGGGAAACCTGTAAGGGAGGCAGTCATATTAACCATTTCACTGCCTCAGGCCCTGTATTTTTTTCTAGGGGTCAAAATCTTTTAAAACAAAAATTGTAGCCCTTATATGCCTGCCCGGTTATTTATCAGAATCAACCAGCCCTCTCATGCATTCTAATTTCCAGTGGGTTTAAAGATGAGAGAGGGAAATAAGGCATCTAAATCCTATACTACAGTGAGGTTGGACTTCAAGTGGCTTCTTCTAACGAGCAGACATTTCCTTATGAGACTTGCACCTCTAGAACTCAAGCACTGGTCTGTTAACGGCCCAACAACGGCCTCTGCCACGACATCGACATCAACAGGGCTTATCTTCAGCCAGGACAGAAGTCCCGTCTTTGTTCCCACACCCTCCATCACACCATAGACCTGGGTGTTTATAGAGGATGGGCCTGAAGAACTTTCTCAAAAGAAAGCACACTCAGAGCCCCTTTTGAGAGCCCTAAGACTTCTGCTGAGCCATTCTTATCATCAATATACTTTCTAGCTAAGCCACAACTAAAAGCTACTATTCCCTCTTTTGGTAATAAAGTCCTATTCACCCGTTCTACAGCCTCATCTTAAATGGCTTCGGGACTTTCGTATGTTTAATTTAATATATCCAATGAGTAATATAAATATTCTGGACCATGACTTCTACTTCAAAACCCAAAGAGGAAGAATTAAGAGTCAGCCAATCAATAGTGAGGTTTCCCATTATCATTTAAGGCTCTTGCTAGGCAGTAAAGAGGCTCCATGGTGATGGCCCCTAAAAGCTCCTTACGGCGTCTTTGCCTCTTTAGGCCACAAAATCAAAGCATGAGTCAGAGGTGTGGGTTTTTTAATGTTCCCTCTTGAGTGATGGAGTTCAAGCCAGGGCCTGACTGGGTGCGTGGGGTGAAGGAACGGCAGTCCTAGGCATGGCGCTGGATGTGAGGGTGTACACTCAGGGCCTTCTGCCCTCCTCCTCAGAGTGACTCCCGGGGAACCAGGGGGTATGGAAGGGTGGATACTAAAATGTGCTCCCGGCTATCCATGCAGCTCTTGGCTACATGAGGGCCAAGTTCACATGTGGAGAGGAGTCCTGATTCACTTGACATCAGCCACCTGTGGATGAGTCAGCTTTTGGTCAGAAACCAAACAGAATGGGAGGTGAAAGCCTCACTGACATCTTTTGAAGGCCGGTGGAACTTTAAAGAACCAGTGCTTTATCTACAGGGTTGTAAATCCAAATTAACTTTCACGAAAAAAAAAAGTGTGTATATATATATATATATGCACTCCACAGAGAGCTATTGGAAACACAATGTCACTATGATGCAGAATTGGGGCTACCAATTCTCAGCTAGCCAGAAACCAGATAGAGTTTGAACTCACCCATGACTTCTAAAGTGTCAGAATATTAGAGGACAGGCTTCCTGAGGTGTTGAGATGGTACTCTTCAAAGAGATTCACATAAAGCAAACAGTGGCCCTCAAAATTCTATGACCACCTGGTGCTCCATCGGATGCCTCAGTCAGGAGCTCCAATAGGAACAGTGCAAAAGTTAAATAGTTTATTTACAAAGGCTTTTATGAACGCTGTAAGGCAGCTAAGCCCACTTTATAGATGAGAAAACTGAGGCTCAGGAAATTAAGTGGCTCACCCAACACAGCTAATGAGTGGCAGGACTGGGACCAAAGTCCAAGGTTGTCTGGCTACTCCAATTCCTCTGCTCCTCCCCTAAGTCTGATCTTAGCTTCACAGCCCCCCTTACCGCCTTGCTTTGCTTATATAAGGTTGCCAACCCCCTAGTCAGGGTCACCAGTCTGGATGCATCTTGATCAGCCCTAGTGTTGGCTTCAAAAACAAATGTGGCAGAAACTATTGGTGCCCTTCCCACATGCTGTCCCCCACCCTGGAGGTCACTTACACCTGGGGTGGACACGCTTTCCAGTCTCAAACACAAACACCTCAGTCTCTCTGCCTTGGGGCTTTCTCTGTCCACAGGGCAGAGCGGGGCAGGCTAGAAGTACAGGAAAATTAATGTACCTAAAAGCAACCCTGAACCAATGAAGGACATGAGCTGGCCCTCAGTGAAACACGTGCGAAGTATGTTCTACAGTCTCTAAGGGGGGGTAGGATCGGGCAGAATGATTGAGCCCCGACTGCTCATGGCAGAAGGACTGAGCCCTGATTGCTCATGGCAATAATCTGCTCATTACAACATCTTTTACTGGACTTACCTCCTCTCCACACTCCCTGGGATCACCTCCCAAATAAACTAGTTGTACCCAAACCTTTGTCTCAGGGTCTGCTAGCAAGGAAACCCAAACTGTAAAGCACTATTAGCAATGTAAGCTTGGCTTTGGGGTTCACAGCTAACTGTAACCTAATACTAGTATTCTGCCTGGATTAATTTGTTACCAGGATGTTATGGACAGTTTGCAGCATGCTTCAAACGGTGGGCGATTCTTGTAAAGCCGCAGCCTTGCCAAAGAGATGGTCACAAAGGCAAACCCTGCAGGCACTTGGTTCTGACTCCTGATTCTGCCCTTCTGTTTGTATATTCTTCAGCAAGTTATTGACTCTCAGTGATGAGCAGTTCCTCATGTGAGCAATGACAATGATTCCTACATCACCATAGGATTGTAAGAAAAAAATAGGGCAGTTGTAACAACACTTAGCATACAGCCTAGGTTGATAAAAGTTCATGGTTATCATTGTTAACAGAACTAACTAGAAGCCTATGTGATGTGGAGAAATGTTAAAGAGGAAAAAACTCTCTAATGGTAAGATACAAGGTAACAAACTTTCCCCCCTACTGTTTCATCTATCCTCTAAACCACCTTTAATTAGCCAGGCGTAATTCAAATGCTTTAGCAAACTAACTCCTTTGCTGGTGTGGGTGACATCACCCTAAAAGTTATGGGTGATACTCAGCACCACTCTCCGTAAGTCAATGCCACAGGCACCTCAGCTGACCTTGGCAACTTTCAAAGCACAAAGCCATACTCTAATGCACTTCAGCCTTGATCTCTGGCGATCTAGGGGAAGTGGGCAGAGGGAATAACTAGGGACCCACGTAAGATAAATGAGCTCTTGTAAGGTGCCACATACGAATTCATGCGCTCGAAGGAAGAGATGAATGGTGCCTTGAAAGAGCAGATTTACTGTCTAAGGAGAAAGTCTCCTATAGATCTTCATTAAGAATGCTAACTTTCCAAGGTTGATTTGCAAGAGTGGCTACTGTGTGGGGCAAAAGACAAAAAT
The DNA here is from genome assembly GCF_037043125.1 of Eumetopias jubatus. Taxonomy (NCBI): domain Eukaryota; kingdom Metazoa; phylum Chordata; class Mammalia; order Carnivora; family Otariidae; genus Eumetopias; species Eumetopias jubatus. The sequence goes on from NW_028274810.1 coordinate 57,419,073, forward strand.
AAACAAACAAACAAACAAATAAATAAATAAATAAATAAAGTTTGCAAATGTCAAGGTCTTACAGAACCAATAATAGAGATGGTTTATTAAAACTCCTATTTGTTCAGGATACCTTAAATTTGAGGAGGAGGATTATGGAAGGGGGAGTCTGATTAGTTCAAAATCAAGGGGGATTTGTATATAAAGCATGGTCTTCCAAAACATATCCACAGGGGATAGAAAACATTTTTACCATAAACACTATACCAAAATATAATAACCTTCTTTAACGATTCAGAACATACCCGAGTTTTATGGTATAGGGTTAATTTCTCAACACTTCAAAATTTCCTTGTCTTTAGAATAGTGATAACAATGAATTGTTAATAATTAAATGAAATAATGTACATAACATCACTAAGTAAATGATGTTATATAAATATTTTTAAGTCAGGGTTATTATTATGACTGTCATCATGAATTCACTAGATACTATTTAACATATATAGAGAAGGTATGGGAAATTGGAGTAACTTAACCCTATGACATACATTTGAACTTATTTTTGAACTGCTGATCAGTTTCTTGTGAATTTTCTCATAAATACAGAAAACTAGATGCAAGAAGGAGAGAAATACAGATAATTCTACTCTCATTTTGATATTCCCAATAATCGTCAGAGTTCCCTATAAAGGATTTAGAAGGCTTGTTTTGCCACAGAAACATAATAATACAAATATCTCTTGAATAAATAGATTTTTAAAATTAATTTATTAGAGTGTGATCCCACTTTTATTTAAAAATGCACAGAAGGAAAGGGAGGAACAAATGAAAAAAGGGGGGGGCAGAATTAATTTTAATATTCATCTATGGTTTTCTTTTTTTTTTTAAGATTTTATTTATTTATCTGACAGAGAGAGACGTAGCAAGAGAGGGAAGACAAGCAGGGGAGAGGAGAGGGAGAAGCAGGCTCCCCACCGAGCAGGAAGCCCGATATGGGGTTCAATCCCAGGACCCTGAGATCATGACCCGGGCGGAAGGCAGATGCTTAACCAACTGAGCCACCCAAGCGCCCCCATCTACGGTTTTCTATACTAGAGATAATATTACCTGTTTACTATAAGAAATAAGTTATTTTTAATACCAACACATTTTATATGAAAACTACTTTAAATAGAAGTAAGCAATTAGGAGGGAGAAAAATTCACTCTTTCATTTCTATCTTATAAAGTATCTACTGAGATGAAAGAAGGAACTTGGTAGGACTCCTTTAATAAGGAGATTTTAAGGCCATTACCACTCACTAATTCAAGCCTGCCCTCCTCACCCTGCAAAGTTTATGATCCACCTTGAAACAATGACATTTATAACAAAAACAGCAGCAATATTTAAAAAAGGGGAAATATTAGTATCTGGGAAGGTGGAAATCTGACCCATGTGGTGGCCCTTTACTAGCCTCTAGGTAGCTTTCTGCTCTTGGTGTCACGGCAGTTAACCAAAGGCCCTAGAAGGGCATATGGGCTTTCACAAGCAGACTCTTGCCTTCCCCTTTGGCGCCATGCTGAACCAGCCACAAGAGCTGGAACATACCCTGTGATCTTACGTGTGCTACCCTTCCTCCCTCCTCCCCACAATAGCCCTTTGTGCCTCATAGCTCCCACTCAGCCTCCCCAGCTAAGCCAAGGGAAACTTCTTTCAGGGACAGCCCTGAAGACTGCATGTAAGTCGGTCACAGAACAAGCTTTATGACTCCCTTTTCTGTCTCTTTGCTGGGTAGTGAGCTCCTCGATGACAGGAGCATGCCTAACACAGCACATGGCACACAGGAGGTGGGACAACAATCCTGTGGTTACAGGACATTTGACACCATCCTGAAATATACAAACGACACAGAAAGGCTTAGTTTCGAAGTCGAAGAATGAATAATGTTTTGGCAATGAGTCTGTGAATACCCATAAAGGCCAAGCCTTGAGATGTATTTGTTTTGAAACCCTTTACACTGTCACTAGGGAGGAAGCCACATTTTCAAGAATACCAGTATTTCAAGCCTGTTCTAGCTACAGAGGGCACTCCTCACTGTGCACCAGGGTGCCCCTCAGAAGAACAAATCATCTCTAATCGGTGCCCTATCAAAAATTCATCCAAAAATCCTAACTTTTACAATTCAAGGCATAACTTCAGCCCCATCAAATGTGGCTCAAACGCATCTTCTCAAAGACAAGATCTGTGCCTTCCCTTCTTACACCCGAGGCACCTACCACAGTGCCTGGTCCATCGGAGGCACTCAAAGGTTATCAGACAGAACCAAACCAACCTGCCCTCCCACTGGATCATGTGAGATCCTGCGGGATCCTGTGGCACCAGAAACATGCCCCCTTCCTTCTCAGTTTCCAGTGCAAATGGCAGCCCCCCTGGCTCACTTCCCTTTTCTCATCTCCCCACCCCACTGGAGACAACAAATCCTTCTACAAGCTGTGGAGTACCCTATCTCCGTCCCTGCACCGGAGTCATAATGGAGTGTGGCATTCCCCAACCCATTCCATGAAAAGTCCATTTCATTCTCAGGCCACGTAGGAAAGAAAAGAATCCCTCCGCATTATGCAGCACGTGTCAGCATCACATGTCCCCATCACGTCCCTTCCAGAGCAGGTAACACTGCCTGGGTAAAGCCTCCCCAACAGCTTGGCAAACTCTCTGGGCTGTCTGAGAGTGCACGTGTTTCCAAATCGAGGAGGGCTGGGAAGAGACCTAGGGCAGAGCTTCTGTAAGGGCATTTAGCCCTGGACTCCTGCATCTGCATGATGCCTTCCCCTCCTACGCTGCCTTTTTCTTTTAAGACACCTCACATCTGGGAGGAAAAAAGATGAGAGACAAAATGAAAGCTGAAAGATAATGTAACGAACAGTGTTTAAAGTGGAGAAAACGGCCAGGTCCCCAAGCCATCCCTCTCTCCATCTACTCTCATCAGCTCTGCCCCCTATCATCAACCTCTATTCACTTTTCCCTAACATGGAATAATATTTATTGAGAGTGTATTGAGTGCCGGTCGCCATGCATCCATTACCTCACTGAATCCCCTCAGGTATCACCCTGGTCCCTGCCTGAAGAAGGAGTAACAGGCTGAGGGCAATGAAGTCACTTGTCCATGGTCACACAGCTGCAGAGTGATAGGGCTGGGCTACCTGGCCATAACTGTGATGTTCCTTCCATGGCACGCCCTCCCTCACCTCTCACAGGAAATACTTAGGAACATCTTCACAGTCCTGTCCAGAGAGGTGAGAGAAAGAAAGCACTGGAGAATCATGAAGAGTAAAGGACTGACTGAAGACAAAGCAATCCCTTATTCTTCCCTTAGGGGTAGATTTGAGGGCTCTATAAATGCAAAATGGTTGCTTCTCTACCTCATGCCTCAAACGGATACCACCTTTCATATTTTAATGTGCATCTTCCCAAGGAACCCTCCTAGATGTTCCTTCTCCATCATCTTCACCACAGAAACGCAGGATGGCTGGGGCAGGTTAGAGACTGTCATCTTTGGAGAAATTAAAAGAGAATTCTCAGGCATGGAGAAGTTAAGTGACTTGTCCACAATCACACAGGGAGGGACCAAGGGAGAGAAGCCAAGTCCCTTGACCCCGTTGATCTTGTCTCATTTTACTTATATTAGCCAGTACAACTCTCTTGGATCCGTCCCTCCCAGCAGCCTTCCATGTTCCTCAGCAAGAGCTGCCAATTTTTCTTTCCTAGATGAGCAATACACCTTCCAAGGGTATCAAAACAAACAGTTGAAAGAGCCCTGGCCTTTGAGCCAGAATAAAATCTAGGGGGCTCAAGTCCCAGGCGTTTACTGGTTGTGAAACCCTGGGCAGGATTCACAAGCACTTCGGTTTCAGGTTCCTCATCTGCAATTTGGAGGTAACAATACCTGCCCTCTCTACCTCATAGAGTTGTCAGAAAAATCAAATGAGAGAATGGATGTGAAGAGTCCCTTATAAAACTGCAAATACTGTACAAATATAAAGGATTATTATTTTTGGATTCAATAGACTTTCTCAATTGAAAGAAGCCCTGTGTAGCTGGATGGTCAAGTTATGTTATAAATAACCAAGAAAAATGTTCTGGTTCCTGAAACAATTTTACCAGCCTGCTGGCTCCCATGAAAGGACACTGGTTGTAAAATGAATTAAATCAGCACTCTTTGCTATCTTCAGGACATAAATTGTTACTAGCTGAGGATAGGTAGGGGAATGGCTATTTTCAAAGGCATACAGACCTCGGACTATAAAAAGCTGTGCTTTCCTAGTCTAGAACACAGGGCACGGGGCAGGATGGAAACAAAGGGTTTGCCTGCTGGTTTTACAACAAGAATTATCCAACCTGGACTGCCTTATCTCCAACAATGGTTGAAAGAGCTCACATGCTAAACTCAGCTTCTTGTTAAATATTTCAAGGATGCTAATGGAACCAAAAGATCAACTCCGTTATGCATCAACAGGCTGGCTTTATCCTAAAACCAATTATAAATAAACTTCTAAATACAGCCTGCTTTAAATATGCATTTAAAAAAAAACATATCCAATCTTCATGCCATCCGTCACCAGCACATATCTGACTCATCTAAAACACACTGTCTTCAGGGACCCAGTCCTGTGCCTCTGTGACCATTTGCCTTCAGAATCATAGCTAGTACAGCATTATTTCTAATAACTTCTAAAGGTTCCTTTCTCTTCAGGAAGCAGAAATTCACTGCCAAACACACTGCTTCCATTCACAAGATTATTTATGGCACTGATAATTGAATTCCGGTCACATGACTAAGGAAGACTGGGTTCAGAGGGAAAAGAACCTAACCATAATTTCTAGAGAGATCCATAAATTACTGCTTTTCTCCCCTGGAGGTTGAAGTCCTTGGAGCTCTATGGATTCTTCCCCAGCATTTATGCTAAGTTTGGAATCATCATAGAAATTCCTTTCCCTGCACTCAGTGACAAAGCTCCTAAGGTAAATCCTTTGAAATTACCCTTTGCATCAACCCCTGAGAACCCCTAAGGGGTGCAAAGGAAATCCCCCTTTTTCAAGGATCACATGTTGCTGTCTCCAGTAGAGCACACCGATCCTAAGGGGTATAGCAGCTTAGAATTAAGGGTATATGCACCTACTCCAGTGTTCTCTTTCTCCCACAAAAGCACACATCACATCCATACCCATACAACACAGAACTGTGGGTATGGTGGCCGTAGAGAGGTGGATTCTCTTATGCCTTCTCAGATTAGATCAGCAGGGTACTTCCTTCATTTCTTTAAGCAACCTACAAAAAAAAAATCTTTCCTAAATAAGCAACTCCTCCTCCTCCCAAATCCGATATTCAATGTTTTAACAAAGATGGGGCTTTAATGATTCAATGTAGCCTGCATTACAGATAACATTTATCTCTTATTATCCTTTGGCTCAACCAGAGAAGAAATGTCACTATAGTTACTTTCAAAATATTTTCAAATTATGCTTAAAATAAAAATACAACAAATAATGTCAGTCTAGAAAGAACATCAAATGTTTTTTTTCCTTCTAAGAAATGTTCTCTTAAATATATCACATTTCCATGTGTTTGGCTTCTTATTTCAAGTAGATGGGTTAAACAGCATCATCCTATTGTAATACTTTCAGCCTAGAATAAATTTAGCATTTTAGAATTTTTCCACAGTCCCTTTTATTTAACATCTCAGAGAACATAATAAACAGTATTTGATAAAAGATAGGGAATAAAAGAAATTGAGAGAGTAAATAAATCTTCCAATGTTACAAGGCCAATCTGGTAACCATTCAAAGGCTTAGACTGAGTTTGAGCTCAAGTAGGCACATGTGTGTGCGCATGCGCACACCCCGCCCCCCACACACCCTAGAGCAAAGGCAAACGCTGTGTTAGTAGCTGAGGCATTATTTTCTGTAAACTTTCTGTCCTTTTCTATTTAGGAAATAATTCTCTCTCTCTCTTTTTTCTTAGTGAAACTGAAACAGAGTCCAGTAGCTATTTAAAACAAACAAACAAACAAAGTCTGCTTCTTTAGAAGCTTATCAAGACCAAACACCTTTGTGGGTGCACCATCACTGATGTTGGCACAGTGTGGTGATAAGCGTCCAGCCGTTAGAAAGGCAGTGATATTAATTTTTGCTCAGCTCAGACCATCTTCTGAAGTTCCAAAGTAAAGAAGTAATACTTCCCATACACTCAGCGAAGAACATCATTTTGCAGGCGAGTTCCAACATTACTGATATCATCTTTGTCATTTAGATGGCAGAAAGGGGTTGTGGGGGGCAGCAGGGGAAGGGGAACATATTCCCAGGTAAGAGTTCAGGTGAGGTTACAGTCCTAAACATACAGAAATCCTACACTGGCTGGAGTATAGGGAAAATGCCAAATGCTACAGTCAGGCTGTAAGCTACTTTCACAGACCGTTACCAGCAAGCTGGGTTTCTGGGGCTACCCTAGCAATGTATGTCTTAGCCATAATTTGCCCAAGATCCCTACAGCTCCATGGAGGTCATCTTTAGTTTTACTATCTCCCCACATTTACAGGCGTTCCTCCTCCCCCAGGCAGGGGAAAGGAAATTCTGATAGACTGCTATGGATCAGAGCGACCATGAACCTGTCCAAATGCCACCTTCATTTTCGGTCCTTCAGAGAGACAAGTGTGAACTTACTCATTCACTTATTCTCTGTTGTGTCATGGATGCCTTTGGGAACCTGATGGAGGCTACAGCTGATGATATCCAGGAGCTGTAGTCAGACAGTTCTCTCTGCATAGGGATCCCCAGGGTAGCCCTGTGGGTCCGAACAAAGAGGCCAACATAGTACCTACTGGTACTCAGTAAAACTCGGGATTGCCTGGCCAGTGCTAGCTGTTACCAAGCCAAGATAAACAGCGAACATCTAAGAGTACATGGCAGGGGCAGTGGGAAAGTCTTCCTGTATATGCCACAGAAAGATCACAGTATAATTGAAGATGGCATAAGTAACATTACTTTTATTCAAACCCCAAAGAGGAAAGCCAATCTTTGCTGTTAAAATACAATCAAGAAAAAAAGTGGTTTAGTCAACTAATCTGACTAGACGAACAATTATCTAGGAGTTACTATGTGCAAGAAGCCAAGATTTGTGGAGAATACTGAAGAATCACGAGACTGTTTCTACCCACTGGAAATTCAGAGCCAAGTTGGGAAGAGTAAAGACCAAGAGCTTATTAACATCCCAGGCCATGTTTTTTTAAACCTTTTGGTTTCTCCAGTAAGTAATATAACATCTAATAAATATCTGTTGACCACTGAACACTACTAAATACACAAATACCTAAAACACAAGGCAGAAAAAGAATACCGCGGAGCCAACCACAAAGTAGGTAAGGTAATTGCACTGGAAAGCATGGACCCCTTTCCAAAAAGGAAAGCTGGGGAGTCTGCAGAGACCTCAGGAAGAAACAGCATTTACAATGCAGACTGAGGTTTCCTTGAAACAGAGAAGTGAGGGTAAGAAGAAGGGTATTCCTGGAGGGACTGAAAGACCGCCATGTGAGAAGTGTCCTGGAAACAAACAGCAAATAATCAAATTGACTGGAACACAGCACAGATTAGGGGACAGGGACGGGGGGAAATACATATTTAGAATCTCTATTCTGTGCTTGTTACACAGTTGGAAAAACCAGGCTCAGACTGTCTATGTTGCTTTTTAAGCTTGCAGCAGCAGGGGGAAAAAAAAAAACTTGTAGTATTTATCTAGAAGCCATCCAGACCCACTAAAATTACTTTTTTTTTTTTCTTTCAGGAGGAATCAACTCAATTTTGTAGTTAAACAGAGTCAGGGCTAAGTTTAATAGGTTGCTATTTTATCCATTCAGGCTTCCCATGAACAGAGGCCCAACAGGAGGAGCAAAAGATTCACAGGTCTGTTCTTTGTTTTATGTAGCCACATCTTGTCTCCAATGAAATTACGATAAGACAGACTTTGTTTTCTAAACAAGCTTGGGGCCTTCCATAAGCAGAGGAAGCAAGTCTTGCTGGAAAAAAAGGAAAATGCTGATAATTGGGGGAAAGAAAAATATTTAGCGGTCATTCATAATTAAGCTTTCAAAAACTTGTGATCGAAGCTATAAGCTTATAGGAAAACACCAAGACCGTGACAGGGCTTATAGGAAAGAGACATGTAACCTCCACCCCAAAGGCATGAAACAGTCCTAGGATAACACAAGCATAATGTCATTTTAAAGAAATATACCAGGAGAAGTCTTCATTAATTATCTTCAAGAATCATAGCCACCGAAAATGCTAGTATCCATAATCTCCGTATATCTCCAGTTTGGGAAGCTAAAACTTAAGATTCCTTAAAGGGATCTCAAAAAAAAAATTTTTTTTTAAGGCTCACCCAGCTGTATATTTAGTTTGAGTTTATGTTATAAATAATGCGCTTTTATTTTTATATAATCTTTCTTCAACATAAAAATAAAAGTGCAATTTACTTCGGTATTTTTTGTGTCAAAAACTATTATCTCTTCATCTCTCTCTCTCGAAATATACCTATGATATACATGGCACACACAGAGACAGAGCACTTGAGCAGAAGTACCTGAAATCAGTTTGCTACAGAACAATAATATAAATATAACTCAATTCTTGAACTTCAACAAAAGCACTAATTGTTACAGGTTTTGCAGTTGGCATTTGCATGATTGGTTACGACCCTACATATATCAGTATGAGTTCACTCCACAGGTCTGTAAGACTGTTGATGCCCCAGTATTTAACATAAATGTATTTGTCAAACTTGGCTTAAACGTGTATACATAAGGTAACATAGGAGTCTTTTGGTAAAAAGCCCTGATAATGTTCCTCTGATCATAGCCCAGACCCATTAACACTACCATAGTCTTTTGTCTGATCTATCACATAAATGAAAGGTATCAATTGGCATGAAATCTTCATACCTTATTAACTTTACATTAAAATCTGTATATGTGGAGAGCATCCAATATTGGAATTTAAAATATCCTTTAAGATTTGAGCTAGGGGGTTTTCCAGGCACACCCAGAAGTCTACTGGAGATAAAGATAAGCTATGACATGCTTTTGAAAGACTGGAGGTAGAGGAAATAAAATTAAAAGAAAACGGAAAGGATCATAACACCCAAAACCTGCAAATGTTTTAATGGGAAATAACACCATTTCTGGCTTACAGAAATAACAAGATTAATAACTGCAGATTTGTCCCTTCCACTGAGATCCTTTTCCAAATTATTTCACATGAATACATGAAGGATTGATTTTTAAACCCATATAAAATTCTTAGAGACAATGCAGACTGACTTAATTATAATCAATAAAATCTACAGACGTTGATGCAACCCAGCAGAAACATCACTACCAAAAAGCATGGCATAAAAATCACTCCATGGCTCCCTTTGTACGCAACAGTGATATGACCTTAATAAATATTTCATTCCTTTCAGCGAATAACCAAGCATCAAGATGGCAAATTTTAATAGCAAGGAAATAATAACATAATGACTCTTCTAAGAAAACGCCTCATTTAGATCAAAGCAAACTTATTCTAACTTCTAGGCGTCATTCCCAAAATACCCTCCAGATCCGTTTGTCATCCTACATGAGCATACACTTACCCCTTCCTTTCCACATACAGATGGATGCATTGCCTAAACAGGTTTTACTGGGGACTTTGCTCCCTATAACAACATCTGAAAAGTCATATGGGAAAAGACATAAGTTCAAGTACATTTTCTTTCCATCTTCACACAAAGAAGTGCTGAACAAATACTCTTTGATTAATTGACTATAGGGGACAGCCAACGGTCAGGTCCAGCAACAGCCTGTACAGAGACTTTCAGGTTTCTTTTGTGAGTTGTAATGAGCAGCTAAGAGCTCATATCCTACAAATAGTTTGGATTGTTTCTTTGTTAAGTGCATTATTTACCCACATTTAAGTCCATCTGCTGTTCTGCGTCTCACTCGCCCAAAGTGGGTGAATCCTCTGATGGAGGGGAAAGAGCCTGCATTTGGAACACAGACAGAGTTGGGTTCAAAGGTCAACTCCAAAATGTAAGGTCATACCTCAGGCCAGTCACTCCAGTGCTCAGAGTTTTGGTATCCTCGTCAGGGCAATGGGGTCACAATATGTAATTTATGAAATTGCTATGACGATGAAGGAACGAGTTGGATGCATCTGGCACAACCCCTCTCACCCTATGGGTCCATACTGAATGGAAATACACAATTTTTCCCATACAAACAACTCCCCTGTCCTCCTTGTCTCTAAAAGAGTCCCTCGTTAAAACTCCACTCTAAAGTAGACTGTGATATGGAATCTGGACAATATTTTATTTTTAAAGCTAGATTATTTAGGGTAGTGGATTAGTTCACTTATCTATTTACCTCCTTCAATAATTCATAAAGATTGTCTCGGCATAGTTTCCCTAATAAAAAACAGTTTAGCCTTTTACCTTCTAGCTTATGGTTACTGGAATATTTAATTATCAGAGCATTATGAGAGATTTTGCTAACTTGCTGGGCCTGACAAAGTGATTATATATTGGAATTGTATGAATGTTGTAAAGGTCTCCATGCTTCTGGGGTACTCAGTAGGTGGCCAATTCACTCTACCATACCTTCCTATATCAAGGAGTAACGCTTCCGATTTATCTAGAGTTGTTTTGATTTTTGTTTGGGTTTTGTTTTTTTCTGCATTTTTTAATTAACATCTAGATCATGAAAACTCAAATTTATAACCCTAAGAAGAAATGATCAGGATCAAACTGGAAGAAATATTTTGTCTTAATTTATGTACATGTGGTGGATGCAGAATTTGTCAAGGACATTAAAGAGTAACTAATTGGTGATAAGCTGCAAAAAGGTGTAAGCGAAAAATTTTACAGGTGAGTCGACTGGCTGGAATCAAACAGATATGGTTTTCCTTTAGTGCATGCTTCCCTATGAATAAGAGTTCTTCAAACTTCTATAATTCTTGAGTTTAATTAACTAAAATATATACGTGGCTTGGTAGCAGTTCAACTCTACACATACATATAAAACATGCTTTTAATCAGCGTGAAATGGCTGCTTTTTGTAAAGCATTTTGGAAGAGCCTCCCCGGGTTTGAGGAGTTAAATATACAGATAGAGAGACAGAAAAGATTTTCTTCCAATAAAGGTTATTAAAATCAGAGGCAAATGACTTAAAAACAGATTTACTGCAAAGTACTTTTTAAAAAAAAAATGTAGCTTATCCATAAATTTTAAAAAAGGAAAATATGTATGGGTTAACTTAGATATTTTATTGTAATGTAGTAATACAGAAATAAATTAAATGGTATGTTCTTTTCTAACTTTTCTACTAAAACTCTAAATAAACTTCTCCAAGAATTAAATAAATTCATTTAATGTTCCCTTGCCAGTTTGTGCATTATTAGCAATGACTTATCCCATATAAATACTAAAAAATAAAGCACTGGCCTTCCCCCAAGTGATACTTTTCCTTTATAATGGTCAAATCTGGAGATTTTGATATGTACTGAAGGTCGCAGGGTCTCCAGGCCCTACCTCTGGGTTTCCTGTTGAGTTCATTTCTGTGGCAGGCCCGGTTCCCTGGCAAATACCACAGCCATTTCCCACCTCCTCATCACTGCCCACTACAGGGGCTAGAAAGGTGCCTAGTCATTTCTCTGAATTTCCTTGTGGCAGGTGATCCAGTTTTAGCCAGTGAATCCTAAAGAGATGCCACCTGTGTAGTTTCTGGAAAAGTTCTTCCTTCTCTGATAAATGGAACAAACTGGGTTAGCGTGAACCAGCTCCTCCATCCTCCTGCCTTAAACATACACATGGCAACCGTAACATGACAAGAATTACAAACTGTAAGTCAACAAATAAACATGTCAGGACAGAAAAATGGAAAGTGCCTGGATTCTTACTGGTATGGGTGAGCACCCATACCATCTACTACCTCTGCACCCACCGTTAGGTAAGAAACATTAATTTTTATTTCAACTACTGGTTTTTGCTTCTTGCAGCCAACAGCCTTCTTGGAACCTGGCTGCCATTATTTAAAACATTCTTTAATTCATAAAAAAATCTGGCTTTCCGGATTTTTTTAAAAAAGAAGAAGAACTGGGACATTGGGCCCAGGTTGTCACATAACACCCCACCCACCAACCGCCTGGAGCTAAGGGGCCTTTCAAGAGGACTCACTGGCTTACAATGGGACATGGGTTCTCTCTGTCCAGAGACTACTTCACTCCTTTAGTTAGCTGTTGGCTGCTTCAGCCATCTGAATGTGAGATCCTACACGCTGCATACATAAATATATACCATGCACTACAAAAACAAAGTCCTATTATAACAAAATATTTATTTATTTTTTTGCCTCCTAGAATCCAGATACCTGGCATAGACAGTCACAGTCAGATTATACATTTTCTTTTCCTGACTACAAACTTTTTCAGTAGGCACACCATTTTTGCTTTTGCTTTCCTAGCACACTTATACAGAGAGGAGGAAAGATACTATGTCACCAGAGAGCTGTCTATTACTGGTCAGGGCTAAAGACAATATGATAGTGATAATGATGGTAATAATACCCACTATTTACCGAGATTTTTAGGAGAGTCTAGGCAGTGTGCTAAGTGCTTTGCAAATTCCTTGCCACTTAATCCTGAAAAGCAGATATAAGGTAAGTACCAGTAACTTTATTTTAAAAATAAAGTTATCAGATGTCTTCCCAAATTCTCCTTATATACAGAAACATAATTTTATCTTTTCCTAAAGATATCATTAAGAACATGAGTTACATGAAAGTATTCTATTACTGCTAACACCCCAAAAAATTACTTGGGAATATTAGTATGTGGGATATGTGTGTGTGCACACATATAAAAAAATAAAGAAAGTGAGTCTCAGAGAAAGTAACCATTCCAAAATCACACAGCTAACAAGCAGTGGAAGGAAAATTTGAATCTCAGTCTTTCTGACTCTAAGACCCATACTATTTAACCACAGGTTATATTGCATCACAAGAAATCCAAAAATATCTGACTTTTTTGAGAAATATTCAGTAAGATTTTTCAGAGCCTACATCTCACTCCTATGTAACTACATCCTAACATGAACATTATGTCAAATATTTGATTTTTAATACCCACTAGTATAAGTCTTGATTCCGGTATAGGATTTTTTTTTTTTCAAGAGGCACTTCCTTCTTAAGTGTAACTGACCTGGTACAGTAAATTCTCAAGATTCAAAAGTGACTCATTTCCAAAGCTCCACACATTAGCAGCTGGTATTATTCAATCTGAGATTTAAATTTATAATGTACTCTTGATAATGTACTCCCAATACATTTTTCCCTTCTCTATCTCTTGAATGACACAAGATAAAAGATCTTTAAGGTATAAATATTTTATACAAACTTTCACTCTGTTTTTCCTCAACCATTTTCCATTTGCAAACACTAGACATCATGCAAAAAAAAAAAAAGGTTGAAAGAGTTTTATAGATTATGCTGGGGGGCGGGGGCTGAGAACTGCTTATCCATTCTGCTGTGGCAGCAGACACCAGAGAGATTAACCCAACGGCCCTTAGTGGCTAATCAGAATGTTCCACCCTAAGTGGGGTTTGATTCAAAGTCCTATTTTTCCATGGGGCAGAGAGTGGGCTGGAAGGGAACAAATTCCCAGCATCATCTACAGTGATAAACTAAGTTTGGGCAGGGCACTAGGGGTGCCAGTGGAACCTCGGTACTGAGATACCTCATCCGGCAGGAAGGGTCAGGACACAGCCATGCAGAGGGACAGAATCTTACCAGAAATCAGAAGACCTTCACAAGGCATGTGGCTTCTGGCAAATCTTTTATTAAGTCCAAGCCCCTCTCTTCACATTGGTAAAATGAAGAGGTCCACCCATCAAAGGTTTTCAAATGATCTGCCCAGATCCCCCCAGGGCCTTGCTACTCAAATTAGGGTCAGTGTATGTTGAACACCTCAGGGGTTTATTAAAAATGCAGAGTCTTAGGCCCCACCCCAGACCTACAGAATCATAATCTCCTTATAAGGGGTTTCCTAGGCGATTCCTTGCCCTCGGAATCAATTCCAACTGGGGGTTGCTTTAGGAAGAAAAGATAGTTGGGCCAAGCTAACAGGGATCGAGGACCCCCACACTTTTTTCCTTTTTCGTATGTATGTGTCTATGTATAAATATATACGTGTGTATGTATATGTATATATATATATATTTAGCTTTCCCATGAATTTGGTTCTGAAGATCCCTATTTAAAGAAAATCTGGGGGCGCCCGGGTGGCTCAGTCAGTTAAGCATCTGACTCGATTTCAGCTCAGGTCATGATCTCAGGGTTGTGAGATCAAGCCCCGTACTGGGCTCCGCACTGGGCATGGAACCTGCTAAGAATTCTCTCTCCCTCTCCCTCTGCCCCTCCCGACCCCCACTTACACTCTCTCAAAAAAAAAAAAAAAAAAGGAAAGAAAATGAGAAACCACTGGATAAAGCGACCTATAAGGTCCTTCATAACTACAGCTGTCCATGATTTTACAAATTTGCAAAAGTACTCACATTTATCACGCTAAGGACTCTTTGTTTTCTACATTAACTCACTGTGGAGAGAAATCTATAAATTGTAACTAATCTCCTTATATACAGAAACATAATTTGATCTTTTCCTAAAGATATCATTAAGAACATGAGTTACATGAAAGTATTCTATTACTGCTAACACCCCAAAAAATTACTTGGGAATATTAGTATGCAGGATACGTGTGTGTGCACACATATAAAAAAATAAATATGGATATGTAAATAAATACATGTATATTCATATATGGATACCTGTATATGTATTTATATATGCATACACACATGTACTATATATTTCTATATATGCATATATATACACATACATATGTACTATCAGTATTTATTTTTATATTGCACACACATATACATACACATATGTGTATGTCTGTAGAGAGGATCTCAAGCTACTAACCATCTCCATCTCATATCTACTCTACTCTGACAGTATCTCCATGTCTTCGCTCACTGTTCGAGCTGCCTGCTAACCACCTCTTGTTTGTTTCCGCTTTCCACACGCAAGCAGTTGCCCATTATGACTTTATTTGCTGCTCTGGAATGAAAAATCAGACTTGGATAGAAGTTAGGCTTCACTGATGGTCTTTTCCAAGCACAAGATCATGCGCTTTAGTGCTTCAACTAGATAAAATCTACTTTGGATGACTGGAGGCTGGCTGTGCCTTTTTTTTTTTTTTCCCTAGTTATCAGATGTCTTCCCAAATATAAAAACAGAAAAACAAAGCCATAGCTATACAAAGTCTGACTGTAAGTGACTTTAAGAAAAAGATGTATTTTATTTTCTCAGTTCTCCTCATCTCAGGCCAATCTACCCTCCGCAGATTGTGATCATCTTTGTGAAAGCGCCTAAAAAGTCTGGAAAATGTGAGTTGGTGCTGCATCATGCTGACAACCATCAGGGGAACTGGAGGGTAAAGAGAATGGGAGAGCACTCCTAGGCCTGCATGCTCTGCTCAGGCTTAATCCCCTGTCACGGGCCGCTAAAGCAGTCCTAAAGCTGGGCTAAGCTAGGAAGGTGGAGGCCAGTGCAGTTATAATCTGTTCTGACCTCCAGGGAGGCAAGGCTTAAACCCCCAGATGTTCATTCCTCCTTCCACATGCTCAGCGGGCACCTTTGGAGAATATGCAACTCCTAATTCGTCTCTGCCTATGAGACAGGACACTCTCTAGATCACATAAGAAGGCATTCCCATGGCTGAAACTATCAAGAGGATGCTTCAAAACCCCATTTCAAAGTTGGATGACACTTCAGAGTGGTTCTCAAAATGTAGCATGTATCAGAATCACCCGAAGTACTTGTGAAACAACAGATTGCTGGGCCCCACCCCCAGAATTTCGGATTTACTAGGTCTGAGAAGGGACTAGACATCCTCTCTTCTAGCAAGTTGTCAAGTGATGCTGGGGCCACTGGACTTGCGACCACACTTGGAGACCCACTAATCCAGGTCCAGCCCTTATTTTGAAGAGGAGGCAGCAAGGGACCAGGAGGGTGGAGTGACCTGGCCAAGGCACCAAGTGGACGAGGGAAGAGAGGACTCCAGTCGCTCTCCCCTATCTCACAGTTCAGGACGCTTCCCATCAAAGAACAAGGCTCACACGGATCCCATGAAAGGTATGCCAAAAATGTCTCTATCTATAAACAAAGATCCTTGGTGTCTTAGACGTATGTAGCCTTTGGAAATTTCATCTACATCATCTCATTGGAGTCTCATAACAGCCTAATGAGGTAGGCGGAGCAAAGATTAACATCCCTATTTTAGAGATTAGGAAACTGAGATGCAGAGTTGTTAAACGGTAGATCCAAAGCCACCAAGTTCAGCAAGTGCCTGAAAGGATCACCGCTATGCAGGGTGGGGTCTGGGGCCCTACATGGTGGACGTCGCAGGAAGCCCGTTAGCAGGGCAGAATCTCAGGCTGTACCACAGACCTGCTGAATCCCAATCTGCAGCTTAACAGAATCCTCAGTTGATTCATATGCATTCATATGATTCTTGGTAGAGAGAGGCCTAGAAACCAGGTCAACTAATTCCAAAATCGATGCTTTCTCTCCCCTCCTTCTCTCTCTCTCTCTGAAAGTACTGCTCAGTGTCATAGTCTGACTTGTTTTCCAACATAACCTAATTAAGAAGTTAACTCTTACCAGGTAACTCTTACCAGGTAAGAAGTTAACTCTCACCAAGTAAAGGGCATTTGCTGTGTTTTGCCCTTAAAAAAATATACTAAACCAGGTTAAATTACCTTGATTACCAGTCTAGGTAATTCCTCTGTAGTCATTTTCTTGACTGATGTATAGACCCCTATGAAATGAATCCTCTAAGAAGAAGATGGAAAAAAAACGAGACAGTGATCAATGGATTCAATTAGTTACAGTATAATTCTACCAAGATGAAAAAAGATCAAGATGCAATGCATCTACTCTGGGGTGGCTAAAATACTTCACCCAGAAAGTACACCATTTCTTTCCCACATTCTTCAACTCTTAAGTTCAGAAAAGCACAAAACAGTTGCTCCTAAGACACCTGGGAAAATAACCACACTAAATGCAAGGCTCCTCACAACTGGAAGTATTTAAATACTGTTTTAATGACCTAGGCAAGATGACAACTGCATTTCTTCACATAGAGGAAGTGTTATACAGACCAATTTCTCTAATGACGGCAAATAAACCTCTCTGGCGAAGTAACTCGGTGGTTACAGTTAAGACCACAGTTTTGAAACATGTATGCAGGTTTTTCCTTCAACTTTTCAAATCAATTCTTTCGATTGAGATTCTTTGTTGAACAGAAACCAGAATGCTGATACAGTGCACCTGTGAAAAGCTGCTTGCTTCAGCATGGCAAAATGTAAATTCAAATGGTTTTTTTTTTTAAAAAATATCAATCCTAGGCATTCAAATGAGTCAACATAAATACAAACACACAAGGGCTTTGCTTTGGTTTGGTCTTGGTTTTGTTTGGTTTTTGGTAATTTCAGAGTTGCTTTGTGCAAACACATAATTAGTTAATCAGGGTAGTAAGAATCCAATCATTAAAATTAATGCTCAGGGCACACAAACAACCATTTATAATAGCTGAGTAGGTCAGCATATTAAATAACACCGCTGCACTGTAAAAATTATTATTTTAGAAAGATGCGAATCTATTAAAAGGAAGGTTTCTTCCCTAGTTTAAAAATCATATGATGAATTAATAAATTTGATCAAGTGATTAATAGAATCCACAATCTTAATCTTATTATTTCCAAAGATGAAAAGGCTTTTCTGCCAAGAGCCAATTGTCTCCATTTGCTTAAGAACAATAAAATCTGATTGACTGTGATCTACCTACTCTCTCTGAGATAATTTGGCATGGGCATACCTTTAATTCTCCTTGTATTTCTTTATCAAGATACAAAAAGCTGTTAGTGGTTTATCCCTCTGAAACCTGGGGATTCGTATAAATAACTTTTAACAGCGGGATCGCACGTAACAATTTACAGAGCACTGTGGCATAATGCAATTCAAAGTTGTTCTTGATTTAAAATGTTTAAAGTCCAACCACAGTGTCAGTCTGCCCAGAGAAATCTCTTATAAAAGTTTTCACACTCTGTTGGGTTAAGAGACAGTGGGTATTAATCCTATGGCTTCTACGCCAAACTTCCTTTTTGTGGTCAGCAGAGAAGCTATGTGGTTGGTCTGAAGGAGTCCAAAGTCTTTTTTCTGTGTTAAAACAAGGGAAAGTGGGCCGGTTACAGAGTAAAAGAAAAACCACAGCCAGCTCACCCTGCTGTAGCTTTTCCCTTAAATGTGGCCTAGAGCTATTCTACTTTCCAAAAAAAGGTTTAATTTAAACCATACACAGTGCTTCAGGCTGCCACGTTTCCAAACTCAACATTCCTTTCTAATCTGTGCACTTCAGAACCAACATACTCTGTTTCCAATGGTACTCAGATGAGCTTTAATAAATAAAATATCACTGCCCATCCATTACTTAATTTGATAATAGTAATACGCCCTTTTTTTCCCCTTCCTCTATTGACATTATTCTAAGTGCTTATTCAAGTGTGTGGAACTGTTGTAAACAGCACCTCTAAAAAAAAAAAAATCAGTTCTGTTCTCTTTGGGGAGTGAGGGGAAGGAAAAGGGGAACTGCAAAGTGAGGGAACTTCTAAGTGTTAGCAAGGGGTCCAGGGCTCAAGAAAACTGCTGCTCTGTGAAAAGGCTGCAGGTGCCCCCAAATAACGTATCTTCTTTATATTAAAAAATAAAAAACTCTGCTTATTCCTTGGAGGTGATACTGGGTTCTGGGCTGTTTTTCAAGATGCCCCCAGGAAAGACCACAGTCACACCAGCTCACGGCTATAAAACAGCCACATGACCAGTACGGGTCTCTCTGGTTGTGGGCCTGGCTCTGCCGATCACCACGTTGGCTAGAGCAAGCAGAATGAATACGCCACAGTCGGGGCGCTTTACGTTTTTGCCTCCGTGTATTCACTTGTATGTTCATTAAGAACTCCAACCCCAGCGGGGAGGCCGGCACACGGTTTTCCATGTGAGCCACCATGCTCTATTATACATGACACTTGTCAATTAAAGAGGAAACCCTTTTAAAGCAAACTGAAGTTAAGCTGGTACTTTCTTCAACATCTGATTTACCGCTGCTGTTACAGTCCAAAAGGAAGTTTGTTTTAGAACAATGATAGCGGTAGTAATCCTCCTATTTCAGTAGTGAGGGATTTAAACACATTCAGGGCACCGGGGACCAGTCAAAAGGTTTCTTTCAACAGAACTACGTATTTTCAGTAGGAAAAGGAAGGTCTTCCTGGTGGGATAGCTGCCAAGATCGGGTAATTTTTCAGCCTAACAGTTTAGAGAATATCATTTTAAACTACCTGGTATAATACAAATGTGGCACGATAGATCAATGCAATGAATTCTCTATAGTCAGTAAAATGCTCTCCCAAATAATGGAATCCATTAATAATGATTACTGCCCCCGTGCCTTTGCCACAAAAGTAATGCCCAATGCTACATCTCAATAGTCTCTAATAAATACCTACAAGTCCCACAATAAGCACATAATCACAACATGGCAAATAAGCGCAGATTCCAGGGAGAGTGCAAATTACAAAGCCACTATGTTCAAAACTTATTTTACCTTGTAAAATACACTTTCCTGATCTGTGAAATGGGGCTTCGGGGACATGATCTTGTAGGTCCCTTCCAGCTCTATGAGTCCATGAGGGTTTAAAGTTTTCTCAAGGGTTTTAATTCTTAATGCACCCACTTTAGGATTCCTACCAGCACACCAATAATAAATGCTAATAAGGGGCCATGAAACTTTTGCAATGAAACTTTAATTTGGATTGATCTGGAGGGAAAAGAAAATGTAGGAAAGATTTCAACTTTAGATTTTTAAAGTCAAACATGACTTGTTTCCTGAAAAAACTGAAAGCAGCAAATTTGGACTGCTGAAAGATACAATTTCCTGGAAATGCAGGAAACGCAGTGTCTAGCATGTATGGACACTCATAAGAAAGTAAACCTTTAAATAGATCTTAAAAAGAAAACTTCAGGGGCACCTGGGTGGTTCAGTCAGTTTAGCATCCCGGTTATTTGATTTCGGCTCAGGTCATGATTTCATGATCTCATTGAGCCCTGTCAGGCTCCGTTCTCAGCAGGGAGCATGGTGGGATTCTCCTCTCCCTCTCCCTTTCCCTCTGCCCCTGCCCCTGCCTGCTCACTCTCTCACTCATGCACGAGCCTCGAGCGCTCTCTCTCTCTAAAAAATTAACAACTAAATCTTGAAAAAAAAACAAACCTCAAAGCTCAGAAATATATTTCAACTATGTCCTAGCTATTAACAATAATTAATATTCATTGTTTATTCTATGACCAACATGATAAATCCTTTGTGTGACTTACTTTCCTTTACTCCTTATAACATGCTATAATGATCCCCAGGTTACAAATGAGAAAACTGAGGCTTATGGAGAGTTAAGTAACCTCTTCAAGGTGAGAACTGGTAAGGAACCAAGAGACAACCCCAGAACCTAAGCTCCTAGCCACAAAGTAGGCACAGCCTCTTGTTACACTGTACTGTATCCATATGAAAATCTGGGGAAACCAGGCTGCTCTCTTCAAACATCCTTTACTTTTGTGTGATGCTGACTACTTCAAGCCCCAAAGGTCAGGCCTCAGATTGGCTTACATGCAGATTATTTCTATGCTACAGATCTTTAATTTGCTCTATTTGAATGTGTGCTTTTAATTCCTCAATCCACAGGAGTAACCAACAGCCTGAGCTGAAATGGAAAGATTCTCCTTAGCTTGGGAGTCAACTATCCAACTGTCTTCTGCTCTTTTTTCACCAATTTCCAAAATGCCCTTGACTAAAGGGAGAATGGGTAACCAGGGCCTGTGGGTAAACTCCTGTCAGGAAGCTCTTTTCCTCTCCTCAGATGTAAAAGCCGGCTTTT
Organism: Eumetopias jubatus; assembly: GCF_037043125.1. Lineage (NCBI taxonomy): Eukaryota > Metazoa > Chordata > Mammalia > Carnivora > Otariidae > Eumetopias > Eumetopias jubatus. The sequence goes on from NW_028274810.1 coordinate 57,440,158, forward strand.
ACAGAGACTGCCTTCCCGAAGCTGACCAGTAAGGCCACGCTTTGAAAGACCTGGACTGCGTATGTAGACAATTTACTTCAGGCTCTGAGGACAAGAGTAGCCCAGCAACTCCTAAAAGAATAAACTAAGCACTCACCTAGAGTCTTTGGAACTTCGCATGTCTACAAAGGCAGGAAGATCTAGGAGCTATTTTTAGTATATCAAAAGCTCAAATAGAAACTATACACTTACTGGTGAAACAACTGCACAAGCTTGCTAAAACCTCAACCAACTCATTACACAAAAACTATTTCATGCCCTTACTACTGATGGCTTGTTTGTATCTCTGAGCTCAGTTACAGATGTCTGTTTGCTTTAAAAATAGGAAAACAAATTAATTATTAACCAATGCAGTTTGTCTAGGAGACACAACTCTTCAAAACAGGGAATCAAAAATAATAGTTGAGGTTCTGGGTGATGAAAAAGAATTGGAAGTGGGAGAATTAAAATTGCAGTCAAAGGCGACTCTGGCTCACCTGAATCTCAGATTTAGATCCTTACAATAACAACAAACCAAAAGGTCACATTATAAAGGTATAACTACAAGGAATCATAAACGCTTACAGGCCATACAGGCAAACGATTGAAGCGGGCTGCTAATACAACATAATGTTAACAGAGAATGGTGGGGATGATGGCAAACTAGAAAGCCCAGCCCAGATTCCATCTCAAAGCATTCAGATTCAAATGTCTGAAAACACTGTGCAGGCAGGGCAGCGTTCAACTCAAGAGAACACCGACTTACCAACCCTGAGCTCAACACACCCATCTCACCCATCAGGTAATTTGTTTTCAGAGAAGTGACTTGCCTAAAAGTACTGCCTGAGTTTACTCCCCCACCTTAAACAAGTACAGCAGGACTGGAAAGAACGTTTCCTGATGCCCATTCTTGGGTGCATTTACTGAACAAACCCAGCGCTTACATGGGGCTCTCCCCTCTGCAAAGAGCAGGGCTTGAAAGGCAAATGATTTAAGATACCTGCCCTCACTCTCCTTACAGTAGGAGACACAGACCAGGAAACAAACATTACAATACAGCATGACCACTACAATGATTCTCTGTTCTCATAACTGCAATGAAGGTACAGAGGACATGACCAGAAGCCACGTTAGAGGATGCAGTCCTCAAATTCTAGTGTCCAATCTTTGCAGGTATGCACTACGGGGTGCTAATGCTCCTGGACTTCATAATTATATCTTTAAAGAAATATATTCTACAAAAAGGCGGGGGTAGGCCTCAGATCATGACACTCTCGGAAAGTCTTAGCAGCCTAAGAAAACTTTAATGGCCCGGTTATAAATCTTCCAAAATGAGAATTTGTAATAGAAATACTGACAGACCTTTAATTATGGCAGCACTATGGGGCTTTGCATAATAAAGCCCACATATTTTCAGCTTAGATCATTATTTATAGGATGCCTTGCAAAGGATTTTATTTGCAAGTGCCTGCCTGAATCAATGAGGTGAAGTTTTACACAAGGAAAGGAAGTGCAAAGTACACTGTGTGAAAAAGCAGGGATTTACCTCCTGGGGTTCAGGAGGCCCAGGGACCAGGGGCTTCAGGCAGTGAATGATGATTTTGACTCCTCCAGTTTGTATAAAAGGTTGAAGTTCAGTCTGGCGCAGTGCAGCATTCCACAGGACCTGCTGCCTCTTTGAGCAGGCGATTAATCTCATGATCGATAGACCATATGATTAGGCACTAATAGCTGATAGGAGGAGAGAATAAACAACCATAAATTTGCTTTGTACCGAGTAATCCAAGTGTAAGCGGGGTCATTTAATGGCCACACTGGGTCATGTTACCTAAGGGGCCATATGGAATAAAAATGGAAGATATATACATTTTTTAAGATCTTCAATTATTATACCTCACTGTTATGGGACCAGGGTGGGGCGGTGCGAGCAGCACCTATTAGTTTAGTATTCTTTGGTGACAGATGCAAAGGTTTCCATGTTCTGAGCGTGGAGGGCTGACTGCAGAGAGAATAATGGAGAAGTCCCATTGTCGAAATAATTCCTCTATAAGCACCATTGTCAATCACCCTCAGTATAACACGAGTGGCCCTGGGTGGTCTGTCTCATCAGTCCGTGAAACACTGGATTCTGTGCCTACAGGACAAACTAAAGGGAAGCAGGGCTCAGAATCCAGGATAGGACCGTGTGTGTCTCTCCATCAAAGCAGTTGCTGGACTGTTTAATTTCGTCTTTGCATGCAGATCACTGCTCTTAGTTCCAAGGCTGGTTCTCAGGGTGTCATGAACTTCCAGTATTGGGAATGGTTACGCGACATAAAAGCTGGGATCCAGAAGGTCATAAATCTCATTCTTTCTTTTCTCCTTTTCCCTGGCTTCTTCCCTAAGACTCTGACCTCCTCCATCAGCCCCTTGAAAGAAAGAAATCAATCACCCGCAGACTAAAATGAAAACCTGAGCCTTCTTCCCTAGGCCTTGGATGGTTTTCCCTTGTCTGTGACAAAATTCAAGAAAATCTGAAAAATGTCGATTCCCTCTTATGTGTGTCCTTCTCTCTTCCCTCTCCTCCCCCACTCTGAGCCCTGGGAAGCAAAAAGTCCTTCAGCTCTTGCTATCAAGGACCATGAAAAAGAAAAGGAAGACACTTTGTTAGCCTAAAAGGACTGTGCCAGAGAAAGTGCTGGATAAAAAAAAAGAACATCAACTGGGCCTGCACTTCGTTCTCAGCCCCTCAGCAAACCACACAGATCTCTTCTCTTTGAAAACTATCTGGGAAACAAACCCCTCCAAATCACCCTCTCCACTTCTGAACTGTTCCTCCCAGCCCCCATTCTCTCCATCCCCCTCCCTCCCTGGTCATACTAATATGGCCTTTGTTAATTCCCAAGCCTTCGGGGAACAACCGTTCACCACCATTCCTTGTAGTCTAATTGTTCAGTACTGCTGATAGCTCTTGAACGGAGAGCAGAGTATTCGATTGGCTCTTTTGAGAAGCAGGAGCTTCAGACACCCTGGGGTTTGTTGGGGGAATTTTTGTTGTGTTGTTCCCAGGAAGCTGGGAAATTCATCCCCCCTTCAAACACAAGCATTAGCAATGCCCCCCAAAGAAGTCCATTGTGAGAAGCAGTTGCTACAGCCAACCCACAGGAGAATTTTTCAGCTTACCCTGAAAATCCCTTCTTGGTTTACATTTATTCAGAGTTTCCGAGCTGGAAGATTTTTGGGTCAGGTACATTTGTACCATAAAAGGATGCCCCCAAGTGTCAAATCACAAGGGAGACTCCAAGATCCAGCCATTTCTCTGCTGACACTTTTTGGAACAGTAAAACCAGCCCAGCCGGGGCCACCCAGACTAACTCCCAGTCAGGAAGAAGGACTTGCCTGGGAAGGAAACAAACCAGAGGGCCAGGATAATCATCTGCTCCGATGCGCTCCCAGGGGAGGGATGTAGAGCACAGTGATAGAAGGGGACTTGGCAGAGAACGTGGAGCTGAGCAGAGCAGAGCCGTGACCCCTGGGAACATGGGTCAGTGCTCTTTCCTCTACACCACCCTGCCTCCTAATGTGTATTTTTTTTAAAGTTCTTCCTTAGTAACTACTATCAATTTCTAGCCATCTCTGAAACAGAACATAGGGGGAAGACACTCAATTCCCTTCTTAAACTGATCTGAATTCTCCCCAGAAAGGGGGGCAGGGGGGACACTTCCTTTGTAGACACACAGAGTCTGCTTAGATCTAATTCAGCTCTCCTGCCCTGATCTTGGTGACTACCTCTAACCTGGAAGGCCTCTATCCAATCTGGTTCCTAGCAGCAGTAGCAGTCATAATAATACCTCCCACTTACTAAGCATCAAATATAAACTAGGACACTTGCAAAACAAAATCGCTTTCAGTTGTCAATTGTGAGTTAATACTGTTCCGCCATTTTGCAAATGGAAAACACACACACACACACACACACACACACACACACACACACACAGAGATGAAGGAACTCAGAGAGGCTGAACAACTTGCCCACAATCACACAGCCCATCAGCAGCAGAGACAAGGTTTCAATCACATCTGTCTGTCACAAAGGTTGATTTGTTTTCCAGTAGATGATGCTGTTTTCCACAATGGCTTAAGAATTTAAGGGTGAGATTGTCCTATAGTTCTCAGGAATTAGTTGGTACTGGTACCAATGGCTGGCCTTTCTGGTTAACATTTTTCCAAGCACGAAAGCACTACAGTCTTACACCATTCCCATGGATACCGGAGTCTCATATCACTAAAGCAATCAGAAACAAGATGAGTCAGGCTCAGCAAAAACACTAAGTATAGACTGAGGCTAGGGCTATGTGGGCAAAAAGGAGTGGAGTGAAAGAGACTATCTAAAATTTTTTTTAATATTATAAAGCCGCGCACTCCCCCCCCCAAAAAAAACCACAGGAAAGGGGCAAAACAAAAACAAAAAACTTGACTCATTTATTCTTTCATCCTCAGGAAATGTTGGCTGAGCACCTACTATGCACCAAACTTTTCTAAATTGAATTAGAAAGGAAATAGTTCAGTTTCCCAACTTCTATTTGCCTTTGGACCCTTTGGTATCAGGCATACTAAAGGTAAGTCATCCATCATTCTCCTTCATCATCCTCTTTTACCCTGATGCTCTCTGTAAACACAAGAGAATCTGCTGCTCACATGGCTATTTCTGTTCCTGTTACTACAGAGCCATGTTTTGCCCATTTCTAAACAGAAAGTACTAATAAAGTAGAGTTTGTGAGATGTAATCCAAATGATTCAAGTATGACAATGATCCACATTCTCCTGAAAAGAAGGGGCAGAGACACAGATTTCAACAATTCCACTAGTCAGTAGCTTCCTGCTGTTATCCAAAGGTTCACAGAGATACGAAAAACGAACCAGGCCTTCGATCAGATACTAGCAATGATGCCTCCTGAAAGTCTTCTAGAAGAACTAAATCATAAAGAACCAGCAGGAATCAGCCGGACAAAGGGGATGGAGGTGGGGGGGGGGGGGGAGGAAGAGAAAGAGAAAGTAAAGAGGCAGAGAAAATGGAAAGTAACGAGGTCCAAAGACAAGAAAGACCAAATGCAAGAAAGAACGTGGAACATTTAACAAGCTACAAAGAGTATATTCTGGCTAGCAGGATAGAAGAAGGCTTGAGAGGTAAGCAGGGGCCAGTATTTTTAAAAGACCCTGTAAGAGTGATCATTCACTCTTCCATTCATTTCAAAAATGCTGAGCGCCTACTATGTACCAGGCATGACGCTCGACCTCAGAGATACTGAGATGGGTTAGCAATGTCTCAGGATACCTGTTACCACCACTCAGCAATGAGCTATACCTTACACAGCTGGTTAATGTTCAACATGAAATGTAAACTGGAACACAAGAAAATACCCCTTGCTTTTCCTAATCCACCTACTAAATTAAACTATTCACACCTGCAGGGGAAGGACTCACTTGCATTGGTTTACAATGAACATTAGCCAACCCCCTAGGATAACATTGGACTTTTGCCCACTCATCAATATTAATTGCAACATATATAGATGCACCCTGTGTTCTCCCATTTCTCCAATTTCAGCCCTCACACCAAGGTAGGTTCTTAATCCAACTGAAGTTTCAGGGCACACACTTCGGTGCAGCTGGGACCATAAAAATTCACATGGTATCATTAAGCACCACTAGGTGAAAAAAAGCAAATGAAAATTACATGCTTTCCAACAACATAGAAAGCCCAAGGTCTACTTACAAAGAAAAAAAAACCAGCCTGAAGGCTATAAAAGAAGGCAAAATGATTTTCCACCAGCAGCCATGCAGGACTCACAGATTTTTTTCCACATAATAGGATTCTACTTTTAAAAATTAAAATATTTCAATTACCAGAGACCTGACTCCATGAGAGTAACCCTAAAAAGTATTAGGCCACAGAATCTGTTCTTTGGTGATGGAAATTTATGTTAGTATTCAGTCATTCACCTTGATTTATATCATTATTTCCAAATATTAGGAATCTACCAGGTGTGTGGTAGATTTATGGGGACACCGAGCAAAGAGTGCAAAGCTTCAAGATCATAGTCACTCGAAAAGAATCGTCCGTAAGATTCACTAACTCACGCCCAGTCAGTGTCCTAACCACATGAAATACAATTTATGCTAGCCACGGGGTGCCAGTCCTTCCTGAAGCCACCGGCCACACCCCCTCTCAACTTCTAGTAAATACCTGAGCAAGTGAAATTCAGTGAAACTCACCTAACACGGTTTTTCAAAAATGTAGGAGAGAAAATCTTTTCATGGCTACAGAAACTTTTATCATGTACTTCTAGTACCTTGCAGCAGCAGTCCCTTCCCGTAAAGAGCACACTCTTTGGGGGACGAGGGTGGGATGTGGGGGCAATGGACAGCACATAAATCCACACAATTACAAAGCAAAGGTGCTGCCCGTAATCACTTACACAGAGAGTGCCACAGAATCACAAATGAGGAACACCTCGCAGGCCTAAGGTAACCCAGGAAGGCCTCCTGGGGGCAGGGTTTTTGAGCTCAGTTTTGTAAAAGAAACAGGAATAATTAAGGAGGTTTTCAGGTAGTTTTGCATGTATAATTGGCTTTGCTAAGTTAGCAATATTTGCATTTTAGACTGTGCTCTGTTGGGTTGGGTTTTATAGAATGGAAGAAATTACTTTAAAAATCCTGCCTATCAGCCAATGAGCCTAAGGACACTGGAATCTCTGGCAGAGGGGTCAGCTGAATAATGACCCCCCCCACCTACCCACCCACCCAAGATGGCTATGTCTTAATTCCAGATCTTTAAATATGGCAAAAGGGGTTTTGCAGATATTATCAAGTTAAGGATCTTAAAGTGGGGTGATTATCCGGCATCATCCAGGTAGGCCCAATGATGTGATCGCAAGGTTACCTACAAGAGAGAGGAAGGAAGATCAAAGACCCGGGAGAAGGAAGCAGAAACTGGAGGGACATAGCTATGCACCAAAGAGTGGCCACACCAGCCTCTGGAAGCTGGACAAGGCAAGGAACAGGGTTCTTTCCTGGAGCTTCCAGAAAGAACCAGCCTTGCTGACACCAGCCTGGTTTTTAGAACTCCTACCTTCAGAACCATAAGAAAATAAATTTGTGTCATTGTAAACCACTAAGTTTATGGTAACTTGTTACAGCAGCAATAAGAAACTAAAACATGGGGCTTGCAGTCATAGGAAGAAGAGCTAAGTTAAATCAGCAGAAACTTGACCTCACAAATCCGGGACACCAGGATGCGCCAGAGCAAAGAAACAGTGTCAGTGGTTATTACTTCATACATAAAACCTACTACATACATAAAACATAAAAGTGGTTGCTTGTATGACTGAAAGTGAGCAATCATCTAGTGTCTAGGGAATTAATATTTGAGGGCCTCTGCCATGTCCCCTCCCCACTAGGTTCAGCTTCTGGGTAGAAGGCCCTACACCAGAGACACCTACACACCCTTCCACATGTGAAAAAGAAAGTACCTGGAGAGCAAGTATTTTTGTCCCATTCGTTCACCAGCACCTAGAACAATGCTTGGCACACGGTGGTTACTCAATAATATTTAGTGAACTAATGAAAGTCTGGAGATAAAAAATAATCTATTTGTGAATAACAACTAAGTCTCAGGTGGATAATATTTCTTCTGAAAGGTTATCTGATTGGCAGACTCTGCAGATTTTGAGAAAACAGCCTCCTCATAATTGTACTTCTGGTTTTAGCCATACAATGTGACGTGTAATAAAAATGGCAAAACAAAAATTCGGCAAGTCAGTGAAACCAGGTTATATGGCAATATGTTAGATTCGTGTTCTTACTGTTCTTGAGGGAAGCATTAATTTCCTTGAGAGTTCTCCTTGGCTTAGTGCTGAAATGGCATAAAAGAGGCAGAGGTTTGATTCTCTTAGATTTACTATTAATGCCCCAGCATTTCAAGAATAAAATATCTATAAGCAGATATGGAAGACCCTTAATTAAATAAAATTTTATAGGCATCTGAAATATCCCAAACTTAAGGGCTAGACGGGAAGGCAGCATCACTTAGACAGGTGAGGATTAAGTACCATCAGGGGCTAAACTGAGGCAGGTTAACACATTTCCAAAGGGACCACGTGTGTCAGGTAAGCTCTGACACTGGGTCTCATTATTCTGGTTTCTTCTGCTGACAATGGACACAGAGTAGGAATTAAATGGCTGCAGGCCTTAGGCTAATGGCTAACACAAAAGAAAACAAATATCCATCTATTTTCTAAAGAACATTCCCTGAGCACTCTGTGCCAAGACCAGTGCTAGATCCTAGAGATAGAAACGCAATGATAATTAGTTATTGAATATATTCTTTGTAGCAAGCAGCGGTGCCAAGTATGAAGTATGGTCCCATTACTAATACTCACATTTTCACGAGAAAACCAAGGCTTAGAGAGTTCTTGTAATTCTCGAGTTTATGTGGCTAGTACTTGGCAAAGAATCTGAATCCATGTATATGTGACTCTAGGGTCCATATCCTCCCGTATAAATGTCCCAGAGCCTCTGCCCAGCAAGGGCCCATCACTGAATGCCATCATGAAGTCAGACCTCAACAGACAGACGGACACACACACACGCACGGAGTTGGGATAAATTTGGCGACAAAATTTTCTACAGAGCTACCTGCCACAAGAACACAAAAATGTTATTTTAAGCCTTCTAGAATAGTGGTTTTCAAACTGTAGCATTCATCAGCATCACCTAGAGGATTCATTTAAAAATAGATTACTGGGCTTCAATCCCCAAATTTCTGAAATGGTGACCAAGGGTTTGCGTTTCTAACAAGTCTCCACATGAGGTTGCTGCTGCTCATCTGAGGACCACAGTTTGAGAACCACTGATGTCTAAATCTGTAATGTAATCTAAGGGGGACGATTCTGTCTTTTTTGTTTGTGGTCTCTAGAAAAATACTTAGCACATACTATGTACTCAGAAAATATTTACTGAGTGAATGAATCTGCTGTGTACTTGAAAAGCAGATAACTTTATTAAAATTGTGTGCAAATTTAATGTAAACAGGTTCTGACTGGGACCCGGGAGATTATCACATGATTAAGGGCGTGAGCACCCTGATGAATGTTGTGACATATCCTTTGGCCATTCAGAGGCATGGTGTCGATGTATGGGGACTGTCATCACAACCACTATCAATCATGGGGATGTGGCATATTGGAAAGAACACGGAATTAGTGTTAATTCTCTAATTACTAAGCACAGAGTCTACCCAGCTAATTCTATACAGTTGAATCTCTCTGGGCAAGTTCCTCACCTAGGAAAGCTGAGTTTTCTCTTTTATAAAACAGGTTCTTGGGAAGATCAAAACCAACAAATATGAAGTTTTCACATAGCAGTCTAGCACACAGTAAGAATTCTTCAACAGTAGCTAGGATTAACTTAATCACAAATATACCTCTGTCAGGGTCATCATAGAAATCTTGATCTTCAGTAAATAGTTGTTCATGCGACAATATTTAGCAAATATTTACAGAGCGTGCCATTCATTCTGTGGGGCACGTCTGATTCTCAGATGCCACATCAAGCAACAGGTTAAAGAAAAAAAAAAGATCCCCTTCCTAGATTTCTTGCCACCCAAAGGGCTTATTCTAAAAACCCTGGGAGGAAAGGCCCCAAGGAGCTCTCTGGAAGAGTGCAGAGGCAAGAATCAACAAGAGTTATGTAAAGAGGTGAAGCCAGGTGTTTCTCCTCTCTGTGGAGGCATGGAGAAGGTTGAGTCAACAAGCCCCCTTGCTCTTAGGGCAAACAGTTACCAGGCAGGCGGTTCTCCTGGCAGGTGTGAACAGATCAGAAGAGGCTACATTGTCCGGTAAGTACAGCTGGGAGGTTCTATCCCAGGCTCTTTCTTAAGCTCCTGGAACATGGGCAATCACCTTCTCTAAGCCGTAAGAGTCTCTGTCTGTGTCTTCCAGTCTCCTTACCTGAAACACGAAGGGCAACACAAAATGCCCCTCCGTGGAGTGGAAGTTAGTGTGCACTACGGATAGCTGCATCAAGTTCTACTGGGCAGAAAGTAACCTTTGCAATTTTGTATTCCTGTGTTCATTCATAATGTAAAAGACTTAGAAAGGTACCCATTTGGACTCTTGGGAACAGGAAAATCCCAAAACCATAGTTTACTATTTTCAAAGGAGTTTCAATATGGGCAGAAATCAAGAATACTGTTCTTCAGGCTAAGTTTATATCCTGAAATATGCTTCTTGTAAGAAATAATTTAAAAATGTGGAATCTAAAATTAAGCAAAAATAACATACAGTATGTTCAGCTTTGAAATTTGCCGGGACTCAGCCAAGTTTACCATAAACAGAAGGCAGAATTGTCTATTTTTAACTTTACAGCCCTTGGGTGATTAAAATTTTGAGCCATAATAAACAACTTTTTTCATCTTTGCAACATAATTTCTCATTTGAAATTGCAGTCTTTTTAGTTGTTTAGGAGATATGGATTGAGCACTTCGCGTTTTTAAATTCTTTCTTAAACGGAAATTTCTTGCAGAGACTAAATGCATTCATTAGCATGCCAAAAGCACAGATTTAAAAAAAAAAAAGCAAGAAAGAAAAGGAAAGGAAAGGAAAAGAACCTCACCAAGGTCCCAAAGTAAATTGCCTTTTCTTCTTCTGTTTCAACTGTTGAACAATTAACACCTTTGGCCAGTTGCATTTTAGGAGAACACAGCAAAAGATCCCACCATTCTGCCTACGTAAGTGGAAGCACCAAACACCTCACCATCGCCCAGCAGATTATTTGGCAATTTGGCATGTCTGCAGATCTATTATGTCAGCAGAAAGTGTATCTTCCCACCAGGAAAGACAGTTGCATATGCAATAAACCAATAGCCTTTGACACACCAGTTAATTACATCAGTTAACTACTATCTCCTGTGCATGATCATAGTGTTAATGAAACTATTTTGGTGTGGAAATGAAACAGGTCAGGACAAGCAGATCAGGAAACAGAAGGGATTTAGGGTTATATAGGATGATAATGTGCAGAGTCACACAGAACTTAACCTTGGCCCCCAAAAAGGATATTGAATTATTCCCTCTGCTGTGAGTAACGCTCGTATTCTTTTCCTTTGGCATCACTTAGCGCTAAGTAGCTCAAAACTCTTTAGAAATTATCAAGTTTAACAATTTTGCCTCCCCACCAAGAGCTATTAGCATCTGCATTATTGGAGACCAACAGAAGCCCAGTCCAGAGATGCTGACTTGGAATGCAATGGTTTTTTGCCCTGAGTGAAAGGGATGAGTGAAAGATAATGCCCGATTTCTGGTTTGGATGACAGGGTGAAGAACGGTGACAGCCACTCATTTTGAAAGACAGGAAGATGAGCAGATTGTTGGAAAAATGGGTCAGGCAGTGCAAGATGTTAACTCAGGTTTTCGTCTCTGTTTTTTTGTTTGTTTGTTTGTTTTCATATCAAGTGTGGGCTGGAGGCTCCAGAGAAAGACCTAACTCCTACTTTGGTCTTCTAGAACAAAAGAGAATATCTCACCAGACACTAAATATTTAAACTCATTCTTAAGGTCATTCTGAAGAATCCTTCCTTCAGACTAGCCATGCTTTCCTCAACTGTCCCTCCTGTGATAGGATCTTCTGATCCATTAGTATCCACCCAGGTCTCCATTTTGTTGGCATTCTTTTTAGCACTTGTACCAAAACTGGGCAAAAATATTCCAGCTGTGGTCAGACCACAGCCCAACACAGCCTTCACTTTTTAAACGGCAATGTCACACTGCTGGCCTCTATTAATCTTGTGGTCAACTTACACTCTTGGGTTGTTTTCACATCAACTGCTGTCAAATTAGGTTTCCTCCACCCTGTCTTTGTATAATGAAATTTCTATTCTAAAGGCAGGATGCCCCCATTCCTAGTGTGTCTGTTTAACAGAAAATGGGGATTTTCATCCCATTTTCATTTCATTCTTACCAATTCCGCCCGTTTTGCCAGAATGCCCAGAGGTATAGCCTTTCGGAATGAGCTTTCCCATGCTACCTTCCCAGAGTAAAAGAGTCTGAAAATGTTTTCTATCTCTCTTATCATGGATTCTCCATATCCCAGGCTACTTTATAAATAGGGAAACGCTTTTCCCTACAGAACACATGGAAAGCCATGGAGGGGTGGGCGCACTGGACAGAGAACAAGATGATTTTTTGCTGGTCTTGGAACAATGCAGATCTACAGTCAATTACTTCTTTCTTACTGTAGGGTACAAAATTTGTATTTTCATAATATAAATTTAGATATTGTGTACTACTCCACCCCCCCTCCCCCCCAAAAGAACAGCCAGGTATTTACCAACATCCTGGAGGCCAGTAAACAATTTATGTCTTTTCTGTAGACAGTAGTGGTAAGGAATGCTGATTGCATTTACTTGGCTATCAGTATGTAACAGGCTGTGTAGCCTTCAGGGCAGAGGTATAGAAAAATGTATAAAGAAGAGGGCTATGTTTAAAAAAAAAAAAAAGGACACTGGCCAATTTCCAGCACTTATCTCTGTTTTGCAGCCCCGCCGCCTGGCTGTCTCAGGGTCATATAAGGATTCAGGTAGTGAGTGGTCTCAAGGCTTCTATATCCCCAGATCATTCCTATCATCATTTATTGGGTATCCCTCAAGTTTGGTGGAACCTAATGTCTGGATTTCTACCAGGTCATGGAGCTGCAGGAAAAGCTACTCTTTTACTGGGTTCTTATAACAACCTGTACATTTCAACCTATTAACCTATAACCAAAATTTCTTTGTAAAAATCCCTAAGACATATAAAAGCAATTTTATACCTCTGCAGAAGATGGTAAGAGTAGCAATAGGCTTAACCTGATGCTTATCAATGTTAGAAATCAGAATGCACTTCTTAATAGTTAAGCTCATTACATACTCTTTTAAAGAAGAATGGGACTACATCTGTTTGGAGTAATTTAGATGTATCTGTGCCTGAAGGCAGGAGGAAAGACAAGATCACTTCCCAGTAACTGTCTGAGTTCATTAACAATGCCACCAGGGCAGGCACCCGGTGACTCAGAATTGAGACCAGAGAGAGTGTTTTGAAATCTCAAGTTAGGGAAAGCTGATCCTTATCAGCAACTCACTTCCCGGACCAGCTTTCAGGGAAGGTATCCTAACTTCTTTCCTTACTTTCTGGTCTATAAAAAATATAACCCAGGAATCTCTTAGGGAAAAGAAAAAGGTCTCTGTGGATGGGTAGCATCCAGGGTTAAGAGTCAACTACAGACCTCCTTGCTCTGCAGAACCAACCAGCTCCACAGACCCTCTCAGAAAACGCTCAACCTGACCAGTATCCAAAGATACTTGGTCTCAGGAACCTAACAAGAGGGGCTACACAAGTCAGATTCCAGGCTGTCCTCTGCAAATTGTTTTCTTCATTTCGCTCTCAGAGTAACTAAATGAGCTAAGAATTGTTTCTATTTTACAGATTAGGAAACCAAGACTCCATATGTTTAAAATGACTACTTCTTTTGTTAGCAAGTGAGAGCTCGGTTCGTCCACAAATCAGTTTGACCAACAAGGTTCTTTCCCTTTCTAAGGGAACAGGTGCAAGAGGTCATTATTTGAAATTAATTTTTGTTTGACTAAAAATAAATGAAAGAACACTCTTGCTCTTTGGCTCTCTAAGAGGCAAAGTTGCCATAATCACGTATCTTTCTTTTTTTTCCTTGCCATAATCTTCACTCCATCTAATTCAGCCTCCTTCAACTGGAAAAAGAGAAAATGAGCGAACAGTAAGAATAGAGACCATTTTTACACGCTAATTAATGCATAAGCTACATCTATCACAATTGGAGATTTTAGGGCTTCCATATTTCCTCCTCTACACAAGTAGGAGGATCATAATCAACTCTGATAAATCACTGCTGACACCTAGGCTTAATGCTGTGGGCTACCAAAACACCTACATCTGAGGTATATGTATCTGAATGCAGGCTCCTGGCCCTGGTTGCACACCAGGAATCACCAGGAGAGCTTTAGAAAGTGCTAGTGCCTGATCCCATCCCAGGTGATGCTAAAAGGGTGGCCAAGACTGAGAACCACAGTCCAAAAGCAATGGAACTGAGGGTTAAGCACATCACAAAATAAGTTTATTTTATAATCTGAGGATGAAAAGGGAGACAGAATTGTATATTCAGGAACCTATATGGCAGATCTGATTTTTAAAGTGATACACACATCTGCACTCGCCTGCCATCCAACTGCCCCAAAGGGCAAGCATTCTGGAGCTGAGCCAACCCTGAGTTCCAGTTCATGGTGATGCGCAACTCAGTCCTTCTGAATCTTTTTCCTTGTCTATAAAATTAGGTCAGTAACACCTGCCTTGCAGAGTTGTCTTCAAACAGGTATATAAGGTGCTTAGCATATAGTGCTTAATAAATGCTTCAACCTTCTGAAATGTCTCTCCATTTGGCAGCTCTAGGCCCGGAACAATTCATTTAGTATGTGTGAGTCATCATTCTTTCTAAAAACTACAAGCTTCTGTCCTCTAGCATTTTCCCTTAAGAGATGATCTCGATCCATAAGATTATGTGTAGAATATTTACATTCATAATCTAATTCTCCCATATTTATAGGATAGTTCGCTTAAGACCACCCTTGACTAAGTGGAAGTTTCTTTTAAATATAGAGCATCTATTTTTGACCACCTATCATGTGTCCGGTATTGTGCCGAGCATTCTATACACACAATCTCATTTCCTTTAGTTCTTGTAAAGCCTCTTCAGGAAGAGAACTATCTCGCTTTAGAGATGATGAAATTGGGTTGCACAGAGGTGAGGTAACTTGCTGTGCACACAGACAGAGGTAATGGGGGCACTTATAAGAATTTGGACCCAGGTCTGTCAAAACTCCAAAGTCAGACCATAACCGCATCTCCCAGTGTATAAAACAGTTCATATATAAAGTGTGTATGAATAATTTATATACAAAGTATTCATAAAACACTTTGTGCATGTGTGTACATGCCAAACTTCAAAAGATTTTATAAGCTATATTTTTGTACATAGAATGGCATCATAAAATTAATGTCTAAATCAATGTTGAAATTCATCTAGTTTCTGTGTTTAGCAATTGGTGTTAATTTACCTCTCGTGTTAGAAAGGTTCTACAGCACCTCCCACCCCCAGCCCTTTTATACTATTCAAGCTTTTTATTGGCCCTAATGTTGATTGCCTTCCCAGGGCATCTACTGGTTTTCGTATAATTTGTCTAATTAAATTTAAAGAAGAGATTTTCCAGGGAGCACCATTTCATCATTTCCTCTTAGACTCCATTCTTTGGGCTTTAATGAGCACCTAAACCCCATCTTAACTCAGCCTTAGTTTCAGCACAGATGAGCTGTGTTTAAGACAGTCTTCAGTTGTCAGGAAAAATAGCTTTATTAAGGTCATGGAATGTGGAGAGTTTGATTAAAGCTAATCAAGGAAGAAAGCCAGGCTGCAGCACTGTGAATCAAGTCTCAGTACAACATGTTTAACATAACTTAACCGAGCCTATCTGGTAAAAGGAGACATAAATAAGATCAGGTTTCCAAAAAGAATGCACAAACAAATGCAGGCGTATGACATGGTGTAATATACCTCCTTGCATGTGAGCTGAACAACTCTTTCAATAAGCAATATATATTTTAAACCACAGGGATGCAAGTGACACTGGAGGGTTGTCAATAGCCCCTTGTCATTTAAAAAGGGGGGGGGGGTGGAGAGGAGACTTATTTACATTCTTTCAGTTTTAAAATGTGTGATCTGTGGTTATGTCCGGCCAGTGATGGCACATAGATACCACTGTCTGTCTCATTACTCTGTAAGTTAGGCTTCCAGCTCAGTAAACCTGAGTGACCATCACTAGCAAATGCAATGCTGAGGCATTCAACACCAACAATATCCAGGAAAGCTCTTCTAAGTGGGGTGTACAAGTACTGTTTTCGTTTTAAGAAATTTGACAGTTGGGTATCGGGAAGGAATAGTTGGAATCTGAAAATCTGAAGACCTAGGGCTCTAGTCTAGACTCTGTAAAATAACTAGTCACATGAACTTCCAAAAGATTCCTGGCCTAGGCTACCTGCGCTTCAGTGCTCCTAAGATCCAAATAAGTGTAATAGTGAACTAAACAGTCTTCTAAAATCGTAAAAGTCCTATGGTGCTCTAACAGTATACTTCCAAATCTAAGTTCTGTGATGCTATTACAGTCTACTTCAAACTTCATGCCAGTTTTCTTCCTAATTTAAGGCAATATGTTAATATGAAGGGCCATCCTAATTGGTTACTCAATACTTAAATTTAAGAGTAAGAATCCTAGGGTGCCTGGATGGCTCAGTCAGTTAAGCATCTGCCTTTAGCTCAGGTCATGATCCCAGGGTCCTGGGATCGAGCCCCACATCAGGCTCCCTTCTCTGTGGGGAGTCTGCTTCTGCCTCTCACTCTCTCACTGTGTTCTCCCTCTCTCTCCCTCTCTCAAATAAATCTAAAAAAAAAAAAAAAAAAAAAAAGAGTAAGAATCCTAATTCAAAAAGTGCCTGTGGAGAATGAATGAGTGGAAAGCCCTGATGAGTCTCAAAAACAAAAACCCAGGGCGCCTGGGTGGCTCAGTTGGTTGGGCGACTGCCTTCGGCTCAGGTCATGATCCTGGAGTCCCGGGATCGAGTCCCGCATCGGGCTCCCTGCTCAGCAGGGAGTCTGCTTCTCCCTCGGACCCTCCCCCCTCTCATGCTCTCTCTCTCATTCTCTCTCTCAAATAAATAAATAAAATCTTAAAAAAATTTAAAAAAAACACGAAAACCCACTGTCCTGATGATCTCTTTTCTCTTTGTTGATATCTTTCGACTTACTCTTTACTTTCTATCCTTTTTCCCTTCCCGATATGCAGCTTCAGAACATATTATCATTAACACACACATTTTAAAAAATCTTTACAGCTAGGGTGTAAAGATTTGGGTGGCTCAGTCGGTTGGACATCCGACTCCTGTTCTCAGCTCAGGTCTTGATCTCAGGGTGGTGAGTTCAAGCCCTGCTTTAAAAAAAAAAAAAAAGTCTTTACAGCTAATTCCATGATACTGATGTTAGGCAGAGTCTATGTTAAATTAATGATTATCAATCTATAGCATTAATAACTAATACATACTTTAACCCGGTCATCAAAGAATCTTGCAGTGGTCATCTGGAGGAGACCCCATGTCAAACATTACATCCCGTATGGCTGAAACAGGTAACAAACTCCATGAGACACAGGCAGTGGAGAGTTTAGAGTTCCACACAGTAAAATGGTCACGAGATACAGCAGACCTTGCCTTCTACAATAGGCTGACTCACCACCTTTTTCTGATTTACTGAAGGTAATGGAATACAGAGGCTTAGGAAGAGCAGAGGAGAGCTGTGCATAATGGGATTTAAATAATCTGATTTTCCTAAGAAAAGAAATTGAGAAGCAAAGAGATAAAGGATTTTCTGTACATACACGCACATACTCACACTTCTTGAAAGCACTCTGTAGTTTCCAAAGCATTTTGTATCCTTTAGGTATCATTTAATCATTAAAAAAAAAAAACAAAAAACCCACTAAGGCAAAGGTTCCAGGTTTTAAAGCAACAGAGGAGCAAAGAAATTAAATGACTTCAGCAACTTCACACACTTTGTTAATGGTAGCACTGGAAGTGGAGTCCAGGTCCTCCGAATTCCAATCTAATGCTATCCTGCTATACAATGCTACCTATTTCTTCTTTTTTTTAACTCAACAAATATTTATTGAGTGCCAGTTATGTGTCAGGCACTGCTCTAGATACCAGGAAAACAACAGTGAACAAGATCAATAAGGCCTTTTCCCTGCTAAAAGCATTCTAGTGTGCATATGCATGTATTTACAATAGTATAGCTTAATATATATGGCTTCTCACTTTTCTATACCAGCCAGTTTATGAGACTCATTAAAAATTAAGATCACATATAAATATTTATTATTTTTTAAGAACTGCACTCATTAGGTCAACACAGAACAAATAAACCCCAGCTACTCCTGCCTCTCTTCCTTCTTCATTCCTCCACATAGCTAGCCTTTTAAAACAATCTAAGCAAACAGCAAAGTAACATCTATTCGAGTTACACATTTGTTCACATGCTGAGAAGGAAAAAAAATGGCTATAAAAGACTTTAGAAAAAGGAGAGGTTCAAAATTATGGAGAGAGCTTTTTTTAAGGATCGTTTTAAGCATACACACAGGATCTTAAAGAATGCACATGGACATCTTGTTTGGAAAAAGTTTGTTCTTTTTTCTTTCTTCTTTTTAATCTACACAAAGCACAGTCTTAAAAAGCCTGGGGGTGGGGGGGGGTGTCTGCTCCCCATCTCTAGTTCTGTTGCTGAATGAAAGATCCACAGGAAATTAACACAGTGGTAGGGAGTTTCTGGCCAAGAGTGAACTCTGAAACAAAAGACCCACTATTGTGTAAGAAAAATCTGACATCTATACCCTCAGCCATGTTTTAAACTTCAGTAATCCTTTAGTATGATCTATGATTTGTTGTAAGTTTTTAACATATATATCTAGCGAGTTATATTACTCATCTTCCAACTCCTCCTAAAAAAACATTTTAGTTTCTTTGTTCCCTGCTTCTCTCGTTTGTCTTTTTTAGCCAGCAACAGAGCAAATGAATTCAACTAGCTTCCTTCTTTTACCATCCATGTCAAAAGCACACTAGCTTCAAGGTTTACAGGATTTCCATTGTTACCAAGTTACCTGAGATTATAATATTAGCATTTGTTGTTTCTGAGCTGATGTTACAGAAAGAGCTCATTTCTTGGTAAATTTGTGAACCTGACATTGTTGATATTTCCCCACGTCTAATAGCCTTTACAATAGTAATACCATGGAAAGAATACTGAGGCATGATGGTGGGAGTCAGTAATCTAAGAATTTAAACTCAAACCACGTGCTGCTCAGACAGATCCACTGAGCACGGTCCATATATGGGATGAAGTTAAAAGGTGAGATTCTTTTAGTAATTGTCATGGATTGCCTTTTTTTGACATTCAGTGCCAATCTTTCAGAGAACTTTTTAGATGGATTTTCTTGGTTCTTTTTTGGTCAAAAAATGACATTAGCAAAGCTGGTCATTATCTTCACTGCTATCCTTCAAAAGCAATTGGGTTTACTTCATTTCTATCATTACTTTCCCTAGATTTAACTGCTTGTTGAGAAACGTATAAAATTGTGACCTACCAACACAAAATCCTGTTCCTCTGCTATTTAAATAGGTGCTGGTAAAGCCAGAAGTAGGAACAAGTCACCAAAGTATCAGCTGGAGAAGTTTTCTGGGCACATTCCAAAAGTCTACATCTGCTTGGCAACAGCTCAGGAAAGAGATACGGTTACTCTTTTTACAGTAACATAGCTTTCCCAGGCTTCAATGTATGAAAAACAGCTTGCTCTGTATCAGAAGAAAATCCAACCAGATTTGCAAAAATCACATACTCACTATTCTACCCCATCAACTTAAACATCACTGCCATGTATAGGACGAAAATCATCAATGACATGGTTATCATATATTGTCCTGTTCATGTGGGCTGAGAGTCCAAGTGGGAATTTTTTTTTCCTTTTCTTTTTGCAACATAAACACTTAAAGCATTTAGTGATAAAATATTAAAAGCGTGAGGCTCCAGACCCAGTGAGTACAAGTTGCTGATATAGCACCAGGCACCAAGGAAAGGTGTCAAGTATGTTAAAATATGGCTCTAGCTTAGACATTAGGGGCCCTATTCTTTCCCTAATATGCTTGCCTTGTTCCTACTGTCCACAGTTAAATGCGCACATCAGCACTAAAATGCATCCCCTTAAAATCTAGAGAGGAAATTCAACACATCTATGTCAATGAACTAAGTAATTGTCACATTTGTTCGCCACAGACAACAGATCTAGACACTGTTTTTAATTATAACATTAATTGATCTTTTGTCACCACTAATTAGAGCAATAACATCACATTTAGTAACTTTACTAGCGGGAGTCAACTTTGAGTTGCTGGAAAATCCATCAGTGGGGAAGAGGGTGAAGTGGGCAGAAAAAGAATTTAGGGGAAAAAAAAGTCACATTATTTTTAAAAAAAGAAGTGTTTAGCACAGTTGGGTGCATTTTTACATTACTTCTTGTGAAAACTTCATTTGGTCTCTTTGCGATGAGAGTGCATACTCATAATATAAAATGTTCCCTCATTGTTGGGAAATTACAGACAAGAAAGAATAAGTTGATGACCAGAAAAACTACCTTGTGCCTTAAAAAGAAGTCACATGAACCTGTCATAGCTCTAGTCTGTGAGAAATGTAAGGGACTTTAATGGGTGTTTTAGTAGAACCACTTAAAATTAAGTGATGAATTGGAATGGGAAAAGTTATTCCAATAAAAGCAAACAAATTAACTAACCTGACCTTGGTCTACATAAAAGATTCATTTTCTTAATGGAAATAAACTCTTTGAGCCTAGCTCAGGTTTAACCACTGAAGTGTATGTGGAACCTAAATTAAGCTATAGAAATGTATGCCTCCAGAAACTCAGGTGTATACATGCACAAGTAGGTAAGAGTTCTTATAGCTGCGGGATATGCCACTGGCATGGTCTAGTATGACCCACTTCTACAATGATTACCACATGAGTCAGAAACCTGTTAAGACCCAATTAACAAAAATGTTATGCATCACTGATGCATGTTTTGTCCAGAGCTTAATTCCACTGTTTTCCTAAATAAATTCTGTCTCTTCTATTCATTAACTTTCTCTTCCCTTGGGTACAAGTAGCAGCTTCTCCCATTTTGTTTAAAAAGGTTACAGAAGATCTGAAAGTTACAGGGCAAGGGGCACGTCTTTGTGTCCATTACTCAAAAAGAGTAAGATAACATCTGTCTTCATCATACACTTAGCATCTCTGATGTTGTAAAAACCAGGCATCTTTCTTATTTCACTAGCGGTCTGAAAGACACCATCAACATACCCCAAGCCAAACTGGAAACGGATTGGCCTTTTCTCTTCTTACCTCAACAACCAAAACTGTTTTAATAAAAAGTAAAAGTAATTATTGAATAAGTCATTCTAGGAACATAAGAAAAGCTTAGAGTCTAGGCTGGTGAGACAAGACAATCATGTTTGAAGCAATCGAAGACATTGACTTTGGCTTTTTGAAGGAGAGTCAAGGAAGGTTCATCCCAACAATGTAAGAACCATTACACTGGGTCAATTCCTTTGTCTATCAAGCCAAGATTCTAACTTGAATGGGGTCCCTACTAGACAGTCTAAAGGAATGTATGGCTGTGCTCTGAAAGTCTCTCAAAATTCCTAGCTTTATTAGAGATCTTTAACATATTCATTATCTCTAAACTCCCCTTGGAAAATATCCCTAATGTTTTAGGGACTAGTAACCTCAGATAAGAAAACATGACTGCTTTCTTTCCATACGTATATTTCCCTTGCAAAGCAACTGTCCCTTAAAATCAAGTTGTATGGGTTTATGCTCTTACTCTGCAAGACAACGGCAGATCTACATACAATAAACTAATCCTGGGCTACTTCATATGGTCGAAAAATGACCTTTACTTAATCTTGCTTGCACTTTTAACATTTGGAAGATTAAGGGGGAAAAAAGGCACGAGGTAGGCACCACCATTTGTTGGAAAGAGTACTACTGTTCTGAGCGTGTGACCTTTGGTAAGTGACTTCATGATCAGAATCTGAGTTTCCCAGGGGATTGTATCAGCCAACCTCCCTAAGGTTTCAATGCGTAAAATCATCAATTTCCATTTCCTGCAGGCCAGTGCCCATCTTAAACAACACATGAAGGAGTATGTTAATAAAAACTTTTACTCAGGGTATATATTTTTTATTTCACATCTGATAAAACTCATCATTCTTAACAGGGCTCTTCACTTCATATCTCATTATGGTTCATTATTCTTCCTCTTCATTATTTATTAAATTCATTAGGTGCTCAGTACAATTGTATTATTATGCCATTCACCCAAAATAAAGGCACATGAAATAAGGTTGACTAAAATAAATGGCCCAATCCTAAAACACAGGCAGTTTGATCTGAACCATTCCATTCAATGCATAAACTTTAAGGATCTAGTATTTGCCAGAGGCCTAGAGCAAGAGAGCAAGGACTTGGAAAGGTCCCTGACCTTGAGGCGCTCCCAGTGCACAGAGGAAGCCAACACCTATCCCACAATGGGTAAGTGCTGGGTGGATACAGGATATTCATCAGGGTCCCACACATTCTCAAAGGTTCCTGCAGAGTAAAAGGTAAAGTTCTGGTGAATAATACTTGGGCTTATAATTTAAAACAAAGAAAAATGGAGGAAGTTCTCTACTTTGAATATTTCCTAACTTTTCAAGATAACAAGTTCCTTTAAAAATTTGGCAATCCTCACCAACCCTCTTCCCAGAAAAATTCACAGGTAGTCTAAATTCTGCACTCAGTTTTGGTCACCAATACGTACACCACGAGTTAACCTAGCCTTTTTGTCCTGTTCACTATTAATGAGTGGTTTATTAATGGCTCCAATAATGGCATACTAGCAACTGGTCGATGAATCAGGCAGGGCAAGATGAAACTAAGATATCTTGTAACACTCATGTTCTTTTGAGTCTAGACCTCTAAAGATTCCAAAAGAGCTCCATATGTTGGAAGGTGAACGAGAATCAACAAGAGGACATTGGGGTGTGTGTGTGTGTGTGTGTGTGTGTGTGTGTGCGCGCGCGTGCATGTGTTCATTGTCAAGAAATACAAATCAACTAAGTGCAAGATGACAGAGACATATGGGCAGCAGTGGTTGTTAACATACCTGCATGAGAAAAGAGAACTCCATCGACTCTGTGTCGTTCCTGAGATGGAATCGGGACCAAGGAGAGATGTTAATGAGAGACAGATTTCAGCTAAATAAAAGAAAGCATTTTTAAACAACGTACATTATTAAGACAGAGGGGCTGCCCCATGAGGAATGGAGCTCCCCCTGAACCTGAGAGGCAATTTAGTGTAGTGTGGGAAGAGGGAACTTAGGCTCTGATTTCAGTTTTGCCGGAAGCTAGACACATGAGCTGAGGGAAGTTTCCCTACTCTTATATGACTTAGTTTCCTCACCTGTAATCTGGAGGTTATAAAACCCACACGTAAGTCAAATGAGATGGTGAGAAAGTACCTACTCCAGTATCTTGCAGATATTAGGCATTCCATATAAGTTCCTGCCAACCTTCGTCCCCACTCCCCCAGTCCCTCACTTTTTTTCTGCAAGTATTTAAGCAGAGGCTGTTCGGGATAACACTTAGGAGGTTCCTCCAGAGGGAGGCGGTTAGACAAGATGGTCTTAAGCTGTTTAATATCCTTTTAAGTGTAGGGTTTGGTTAGCAAAACGATTCTTCGATGATAGCTCCTCTGCCTTATGGGTACAAAGTGGAAATGATTTACTTCCTTCCATCTCCCTTCCTTAAGCAGCCACCTACAAGACCAGAATGAGTGCTCTTATTTTTCTTCTTAGGTATTATATGCTTGCTGGCTCATTCCACTTTATTTCAAAGAATTTTCCATAAGCTCTTAAATGTTTCCATATGACACCATATTCGGCAGGTAACCTGAGTTCATTACCATTCCCCAAACACGAGTCCCTACAAAACGTTCCAGAATCTCTTTGTGTGCTCTGAATAGAATTTGTTAGGCTGCCAAATCATTCGGTCTTCTCCAGATAGCCTTGTCGTTCCTAACTTGGTTATCAAATTCTTTTATCAGCATATTTTAATCAAAGCCTTTCAAAACAGTCTAAGGGTGAGGAAATACCAGAAGGTCTAAATGGAAAAGGCAAGAGGGCAAAACACAACTACCGATGGGGACAAAAGCAAAGGGCTACTCTGACTTTGCTTCAGGATACAACAACAGCGGAAGCTACTGTCATCTTGGGAGGAAAAAAAAAATGCCATCTCAAATGTCACATGTGAATAAATTATTGGCCGTTCATAAACAACAACAAAAAGAAGGTATTCTCGTTTTATTCCTAACCCATGAGTGTACACAAGCTCTTGAGTTAAAACAACTTAAGGGGGGGGGGGGGCAGGGAATCTCTCTTTTGTCAAGAAAGCATCAGGAGTTTTAAAAATAAAATGAAAAATTCAAAAAGGAAGAAAAGTCCCAGGCTCCATGCCTCCTAAGGCAGCAGAGATTCACTTGTCTCATGGCGAGAAGCAGAGATGGTGGGCGCGATCCAGAGTCACAGCTGCTTTGGAAGCTGCCGGGCTCTCCTGTCATTTCAGAAGCCTTGCTGCACACAGACACATTTGAACATGGCCACCTGGATTCCCTCCTCTCGTGGCGGGAGGCCAGGTTACAGTGGCTCCATCCACTGCTGCTCCCTAGAAGGAAGAAGGGAGGCCTCTCCGCAAAGTGTTTGCCACCCTACATGTGGGGTGATTTTTCAAATAGGGCAATAATTAAAAAGAAAAATACTGGCTGCCTCCTCCCATCCAGCTCCAGTTTTAGGACTAAAGAAGTCATTGTTTCTTGCATTATTATTTTCTTTCAACCATGACAATAAACACTCTTCAGCGAATAACTCATCAGTGGAAAGCTATTCAAAGAATTTTACATTGATAACACCACAAATGTGGAACTGGAAAGAACTTGGTTGATAATTTGTTCTGAACCTCTCAGTATTCACATACCTGGAATGTCTGCTCCTCTGCCGGTCAAAATAGAAAATCCTTATGAAAGATTTGGTAATACAAATCTTCCTGTCTGTTCCAGACAGAATTAATCTTTTCTTCCTTTGTGAGTCCGTATCTCATATACAACACTCACTACATTATTCAGTTGTAATGTCTGTCTCCATTGTAAGACCTTAAGCTTCTTGAGAGTAGGACTCAGTCTTATCCATCTACGGATCCCAAAATGCCTAGCATAATGGTTGGCTCAAGAAGTGGTTGCTGAATTAACTTGGATCGAAGGACACTGAAGGTCAAGAAGCTAAAATGACTGGCCAAAGATCACAGGGCTAGAACAAGAACCCAATCCCCCCAACAGTGTTCTGAATTCTTCGTGGACTCTCCCATGCTAAAGGAGATGACAGTACTGCCTATTTATTTTATTGGCCCTCAAAACCCAATTATTCTTCCTTCAGCACTGAAGCAACGCTTCCTCCAATAAGGCTCTCAGATTCAAGAAAAAGGATTCTGTTTTGCCTCGTATTAAACAATTTGATAAAAAGCTAGTAAACAGAGAGGTTTTACACATGCAAATCTGCCCTTGCACCCAATTTCAATTCTCTTATTTTCCTGATCTATATTCCTGCTCTCCAGATGGACCATCAGCTTTATACCAATGCCAGCAACAGCTTGTGTATTGTTTGTTTAAAACAAAGATGACGGATTAAATATCATATGCAATGTGAGGAAAGAGGTTAAGGCTAATATTCCTGTTCTGAAATATATCATAAACCAAGTCCATGTAGCTTTTTTTCCCAGTGGATTCGTATAAATAAAGATTTAATTTTATTTTTCAGACTCATAAGAGGAAGCCTGCATTCATCTAGAATATGGAGCCTTTCCATCGCTCCAGATTTATTCTCGTTCTAAGGCATCATTACCCTCCAAATTATACAGACTTATGTCATTTCATTGAAACACTCATTCACCCATCACATGCCCAGATCCAACAGTAACACTTTTGTTTTAAAATTATGCCAAAATGAGCAAACTTGAAATTCTTTCACCTATATTTGAGTACTCTGCAAAATGTCTTTAATCATCTCAAATAAATTCCAACAAAAAAAATCTACAATTTCAATGCAAAATATATAAACCAAAAAAAAAAAAAAAAAAAACACACCAGAGGTCTCTTTTTCTACCCTCTGCATTATTATCTGAAGCTGCTTAAAAAGCACTTGCCAGTAGGGTGGACTCCGTACCAAAATCAGCCCTACTGTGTAGGTTTCCTGCCATGACTATGGATTCTGCCTGGCATATTTACATGTTGTCTCCATCAGAAAAATGATTAAATAAATAAATAAAACGCTTTTAGAAGCCAGGATGGCAGAACGGTGTAAAATGCAAAGATAATTCTAAAAAGGGATTCTGATGATAGGATATCATTTAAGGAAGTCATCATCAACCAAAGAATACTGATTAGGGCCCAGAAGTCCCATGGGGAATAAGATCTCCAGAAGAAGAAACCAAAGGTAGCACTCCCCATTTCCTCATGGCTCCAAGGATGTGTGTATGGAGTAGAAATGAGGAGCCCATCTGGAACAGGTGCAAACCTACAGTCTAATCCTTGACACAGCCCAGCTTCTTGACCGTAAGTTCTATTACTCTGCCATTGCTGTCAACTAGTCAGGTTGCAATTTTAGTGAAGGCTGGAATTTGGCCCTCCCCAGTTGCACCATGAAGAGAAAATATTTAAAGAAAGGTGTTTTGCAATGCCTATGTTTGGAATGAGTGATAAAATCTGTAGTGCTACCAACGCTTTCTAGATGCCAGTTCGATGATATCCATGGTCTACGTCAGGACAGAACAGCAGGCAGACTGGATGTCTAATGAGACACTCAACAACCTTGTATAAACTCTGGGATGCATGGCAGTTAGTCTAAAACTTCAAAATATGACCCTTACAGCAACTTGACTGAAAAGCACCCTTCCTCCAGTCTTTTTGCTCCGCAACTTGACTCCCATGTCTTAACCCTGGATTGACATCTGCTCTTGTAGGTTGGCACATGCAAGAATATCACTAGACTAACAGGAGTAAACAAGCAACCAGACAAATAAAAAGATACTATAATACAGAATATGTTCCCATTAGTAATGTGAAATGATAGCCACAAACATATCATGGGTAAACAAGCAGACACAGTAATAAATTTAACTTTTAGGTATGGAAAAATGCCATTCACAATCACAGAATATACATTTTTTTCCTAGGACCTTGAAGCTAAAATTTGGGTTAAATGAAACCTAAGGTCCCTTACAGCTATAACATTCTATGATTCTTTGAGTGTATTTTTATTTATTTGTTCCCTTGAATTTTTTCTTGTCAGGGAAGGTAGCTCTAGCCTCCCTTTAGAATATCTTTCCACCTACACATCTTCCTACTGCAATAACACGAGTTAAGCTGAACGCACAGTTATGTAACTTTAAGATCAAAAGAAAATGGAAAAGAGAGTCTACCCCATACCCACATGCTATCACTACCAAGGCCCAGCTAACAAATGCTGAATTTTACCAATATACTAAAGGCTACCCTGCAATACTTCCCAACAGCTTAAATTAAAAATTGTCCTTTCTTTGGATTTATTATGGGGAAGAAGGGGACAGGAATCAAACCACTGAAAGTTACCTGACTGATGGTATCTACTGTTATAATTTCCTTTGCAGCGCTCCCTTAAGGACAACAGAAAGGGTCTTTTATTGTACACATCTACTTATGGAGTGCAAATTCTTTGCCTCATAAAGTGAACTCTATTTGTGCTGAATGTATATTCACCATTTCCTGCTAATGAGGTAAAAACCGATTCCAGATGAGTAGGAGAAAAAGTCTTTATTTTCACTGAAATTAATTCCAGGACAAAAAAATGTAAGAAAGGTTTAAAAAAAATCTGTAACTCTGTAAATCAATTTCTGGTGTCTTGCTTATATACTTACATATTTTACTCCCTAGAATTTTTTTTTTTTTTGGAGGAGAATCAGTTTGTGATAACACAGTATACTTTTACATTCTGAACATAAGGTTGCTAATTTCCACCCAGAATCCAAAGACAGCCTATATGTTTTCTTGCCCAAGAGAGAACACTTTTTTAAAAGAGCAATACAATACAGCACAGACTATCACCTGAAAACACAAGAGTTCAAAAACCCCCGGAGAAAGCAGAGTTAAAGATGATCATCTAGTCAACCTTCACTCACACTAGAATGTTTAGCTGATTGCGTCATTTGCAGTACACAAGTCACACGCTGTCCTCAGTCCACTCCATTGAGTAACAGACAATGCAACGCTTTAAATTTGATTTCCTAATGTCCAGGAGGTCAATTTAAGACCTCACCATTTGTTAATACATTTATTGTAAATGTATTTGAGCTTTTTAAAACTGTACCTGGTGTGATGGCTGATAGACACTGTTAACAAAATATATCACAAGGCACCAAGTAAAATGCAAAGCATTGCTGTGTTCAAGTTAAATCCTATCTGGGCAGTCACAAACTTAAAGGCATCTTCTGCCCTAGAATTTCCTTTAATTATTATTTTCCAATGTTGTCATTTTTAAGTTTAGAACCAGCTACAAGTCTTCGAAGAGTAGTTTGTGTGAGCACTTTGTAATGTATATAATTGTCAAGTCACTATGTTAAGTCACTACCTCTGAAACTAATATAATATTGTATATCAACTGTACTTGAATTTAAAAAAAACAAAATTAAAAACGTTTGTGGTTGAAAGAAAGAAAGAAAGAAAAGTAGTTTGTGTAAAAGCCACTTTTCAGCTTGAAATGGACTCTAACTGCAGGATGCTAACTTCAAAAACCGCAACTGTAGAGGGCCTAGTCTATGTACCTTAATCACTTTTAAAGACATTTTCAATAATGTCCTTTGAGATGGGACCAGAAATGACTTCATTACTTTCCCAAAGGCTTCATTTAAAAGCGTTATCACTCTTTTGATAGCAGCTCTGTGTAACTGAAAACGTCACTGTCGTGGTAGATGTGAAGTAAGTGGACATAAGAATAAGACCATTAGAAACGCCCGGAGTTTGCCTGGAATGCCCAACCCTGTGTAGCAACAAACATTGATTTTGATTCTAACAATATTTCCAAACAATCCTAAATCTGGCAGACAGGAAGAATACTAATCACCTAGATAAATGTGTTTCTTCTACATTCTGGAGAAGCGCCATAAGAATATATCAAGTTTAGTAAGCTTATGTGAGTGGAGTACTGTCCCACTTGGCATTACTCATCGAATTTCATATTATTTTATTAGGATCTGGTACGAACACTATATAAAACTCTACAATTAAGTTAATTCAATCTTCTCATCTCACATAATTACAAATATTACAGAGACCAAACCAAACCTACGGCCAAGTGTACACCACATAATTTAGGCCAAAGAAATCTAGTTTGACCTATATAAACCCCAAAATGTAAATGGGTAGGGGAAACTTCTCTTCCTTGCTCTTGACGATCCAAATAGGCTATCTATATAGATCAGGTTCCCTCTGAGATGTACATATACCCATGAAGGGAATCAACTACCAACTCTCTAAATGTGCAAACTTTCTCCTTCCAATGTTTATTTTTAAAACAATATCAAAGTTGACAAGCTTGCAGATAAGATGGGCAGAGGCAAAGCTGTAAAACTGAACAGCATTAAGCACAAATATCTACTCACCAGATATAAATCTGTTATATGATTAATAATTTTTCATTAACAATTTATAGACTCTCATACATTTCTTCCCCAACAATGAGTCAAGCAAACATTATAATGAATATATATTTCCACAATAAAGATTTTCAGTTATAATAAATGGGTCAAACTTTCAAAACTAAAGACTGAATTTTTTTTAACTTTCCAGAGTTTTAGTCTGAACAGATGCAAAAATTTAGCAAGAATTATCACAAGAATTATTTCAGCCATACAAATTATTTAATGAGCACCCATGCAATCTACGCCAAATAAAAATGAATAACACAGTGCAATGCCAACTTCTCTGATTAATGCATCCTTAGGTTATATTTCCATACAGTTTCTCTTAATTAAAGACAAACAGAAATTTCCTCTCACTAAACACTTTTAGGTTCAAATTTACTCTCTAGAGCTATTTCTGAAAAGTGTATATCATTTGTTTTGCTGAGTAACTGAATTACCTCACATGATAAAGTATGAATTATGTGGACCTGGTAACAAAGGAAGAACACTTGGCCCAGGAAGAGAGGCTGGAGAAAGTTTGCTAGGGATGTGGACTCTGCAAGTTGGGTAAGGATGATTTTCTAAGTGTCACCAGGGAGGGAAGATACCTAAATAGCAAAAATCATCACCAAATTACATGCATAAATATTTGAAATTTCATGGAAAAAGATTACCCATTAAAAAAGGTTTAGGTCCATTATATCTTTCAACACAAGATCACAATGTATCTGGAAATTAGCTTGAATAATTTCATGCTTATATTATAGGAAGAAAGTACCTATCTTTCGTATGCTATATATACTTGGAGAGTCCTGAAGTCTCCTCTAAATCAAAGTGTCTGGATGCCTACAGAAATGATTTCTTCCACTACTCTTTGGCACTTACCCTCTGGTGCTTGCGTCATGTGGTAGTCTACCAGCACAGTCTGGAATCAAATGCTACCTTCACCCCCACTGACTCGCTATGTGATCTTGTGGCAAGATCTCGTGTTTCCTCCCTGGAGGAACTTAGTTATCTCTCTTTAGACCACTCTCTCCACACCACCATCCGACCACAACGGCCTTCCTTTCTTCAGCCCTGGGAGAGAGAGGAGAGAGAGGAGAGAGAAGAGACAGACAGACAGACAGACAGACAGACACACACACACACACACACACACACACACACTCATCTCCCACCAAATTCTTTGCACTTGTTCTTGGCTCACAAGAAAGAGCTTTAAAGACTGGGTTTGATTTGTATCATAAGATGACAGGCAATTTGAGATAGGGACCATGTCATATGTATTAAGCTTAGAGCCTTATATAGACCAGGTACTCAATAAATATATCTGAGAGCTTTAATACCTAAATGAAAATGATAAACTGCAGTCTGTCGGGACAATGAATTATTAAGCAACTACTATTAGTGAAGAACATGATGATCTCTTAGAACATTAAAGTTATGTCTACCAAATAATATTAAGTAAAAGGAAAACATAAAATTATATATGTGCTGTGTCATTACATACCCCAAAACCATGCTTACCCATGAACCCGTATTTTTTTTTTCTGTTCTTAACATTATTGCAGACTTGACCACAAAGGATTAGGGTGAAGAGAGACTAGTTCCTAAATATAAGACCTTAAACTTTTAGGAGGGAAAAAATAGTATTAGGGAGACCAGGTGAATCCTGTATCACGACCCAGTGATTCATGACATTCTTTTCTCTAGGGCTCATTCTTCCATTATATGGAGGGAATTGTATCTTATAACCTCCATTATCATTAATAGAAGGTAGCCATATAATTTCACCAGAAGTCCACTACAGAATCAGGCCTGTAAGAGAAAAAGCTTTCATTCATTAAGTTTATAAAGAATTCCTAATATAACACAAATAGCAGTGTCTCTGTTAACTGCCATGATGGGTGCAATCATGCTGGAGAGGGCGAAACAGAACAATTAAACTAATTCTGCTATATTCACAGAAAATATAGTTCATGAAGCTCCATGCCTCTAACACCTTCCTATACCCTCCGCTCTCAGCTACAGACTATCCTCTCGCACTACTATAATTCTAAAAGCAAACAGTATTTCTGAAGTATTTCTCATCACTAAAAAAAAAAAAAAAGCATGTTTTAAAATGGAATGTTCTAACAAAATACACTCGCATATGCAGGGAATAAGAAATTTACAAGCCAACACAAGGTCACTATTTAATTTTTAATTAGGTTTCACCTAACAATGGAAAACTAAGTCTTCCTCCATCCACTTAACAAAATGCTCATTTAGAATACTCCATGGCTTAGAGAGCTTCTGAACAGATGTCTAAAATGAGAATTCAAGACTCAGGAAAATATGAAACTCACTTTACTCTGTTCTCAAGTGATCTGATAAACAAACAGCCTCACCCACTGCAGTCATGGTTGATAATTTATTTCTAGAGTCTGATGACTATATGGCAATTCACTTTGCTGATGAAACATTCTTTATTTGGGTGGGATGTATACAGATACCAACTTAACGAATGTCATTCCCACAAGATAATAGACCATAGAGAAGATGCATGCCAGGCAGCACTGCACTGAAAAACCACTTTTCACCTATCAGAAGATGCCTCAACAACTGACAGAGTTTATCATATTCACAAAACCTCATTCCCACTAGGCAAAGTTCCAAGCCAACTTTGTTTCTTCATTAAGGTCATCTAAACTTTCTAATAGCCATATTTTCTGCATATTTGCAATTATTAAAAATCCTTACCTTTGCAATTATTTATAGCAGCACTGGCAGGGACAGATATGTACTGTGAAGTTCTTTTAATTAACTCAGGGTCTCATTTTCACTGTAGACAAGGGTTTCCTCAAATCCATAAGACAATTCCACTGATAACTAAAGACTTCTCCTTCTCCAACATTATTCTTGAGTTTCTAATTTGGGCCTTGCATTTATACCATTGAAATCTGTTGTAACTGGGCAG
The DNA here is from genome assembly GCF_037043125.1 of Eumetopias jubatus. NCBI lineage: Eukaryota > Metazoa > Chordata > Mammalia > Carnivora > Otariidae > Eumetopias > Eumetopias jubatus. The sequence continues at coordinate 57,472,628 of NW_028274810.1, forward strand.
GTCCAGAATGAGAAGAAATCAGTATCAGACCCAAACTCTCTTAGGGGAGAAAGAAGGGGACTCCTCAAACCAAGGAAAGGACAGCAAATATGGCAGATACTGCTCAGATCACCCTTGAAGGAAAGGCAGGACAATCTGGCCGCAAGTGAAGAAAGGGAAGGAGCAAGGAGAACAACGATCTTCACAATCTTTTTATAGGTTCGAAAGTTTCATACTTTAGTTAAGGGAATGTGAAATTTTAAATGTGCTCTTGAACCAAACTTCAAATATGCCAAGGGATAATATGTCAAAGGTACCATATGTGGACCTTCTCTCTCTTTGGGGCAAGGGCAATTGGACAAACCCTTTCACCTCTGTCCATGGAGAAGCTGGTGAGTTCCTCATGGGTAGCCTAGCTCCATGGTTGGCACAAGGTAAGTGACAGATGTTTGCTGAATGAATGAGGACAGAAGTGTATACACTGGACACTCTGTGCTTCATCTCAGCCATGGGACATTTCCAGAACACATGCCATTCTATTCCCATCTGCATGCTCTGTCCCTTCATTTCTCCTGCCAACCTTCAGGCCCTGCTTTCATGTCATCTCCTTCACAGAAGTGTTTCTCATTCTCCACAACTCAGAATCAATACTGCCTTCTCTTGGGTCATGTGGGTCCTTTGTATTCTACTATGAAACATACCACTGACCATGTTTTGCCTCTTCCCCTATCAGTCTAGGAACATCTGAAAGGGAAGGAAAGTTTCTTGATTTCCTCTGTTTCTTGATCAACATATACCATGTTACCATATTTCTAGTAGAGAATATGTATTTGTTGAAGGTTTAAAACGAGCACTTCTACCTTGAATGCCAATGCACTACCTTCCTGTCTGACTACAACAACCAATTTTCTCCTGATTATATGTGGTGTCTCTGAGGCCAGATCTTTTCTAGTCTCTTGAAGGCACTCTCAAATTATATACTATGAATAAGGTAAACATAGAAAAGCAACAAGAAGAACGATAAAAGTCACCATGTACACACCAGGTCCAACCTTATGAAAGATAAGCCTTTAAAAGATAAGAAGAAAAGTCCAGAACATTTTCCTGAGTAACTCAGACATGCCCACAAATTCCAATAAAGATCAAATATTGACAATGAAGTGATTTGGCCATACTCAAAAGAAACAGAAATGTGTTCTCTTAAAAATCAACTTTAAAAAAAAAATAAATGGGAAAACAATCTGGAAATCATTTTCCTTTGAAAGGAGAAAAGAAATAATGTTCATTTTTTTCCTTACATACCTTTCTAAAGTATAGAATTAATCACTATTAAAAATAAAAAGAAATAAAATTTGTTTTATTACATGGAAATACATCTTTTAAAGTTTTAAGTACTACTCAGAATCAGAAATTATTTATTTTTTTCCAAAGCACGCTTTCATTTCAGATATTTAGCTCATTATATTACTCAGGGCATAGGAAATGAAAACCACTAGGATTTATAATCTTGTGCCAAGACAACTACAAGAGCTGTTGCTCATGGCCCCTAACTCCACTCTGTCCGCTTTTTCAAGGCTCCCTGCATTTGCGCCTCATCATTAATCTTGCCAAAACATTTCCTGAAACACATCATACTCATGTTCAAAAACCCTACGTGACTTACTATTGCCTAAATCTCGAACCTGGCACTGAATGCCCTGCCCTGCATGAACCCCTATCCTAACCAAACTTGTCAGCTGACCCCACCTGGAACAAATCTTGCATATTGCAGCTTCTGCCCTTTCCCTCATGCCTCGCCCCTGCTCTCCACGTCTTCTGTCTACTCAGAGCTAGAGAGCATCACCCCTGCTCACCCACTCACAAAAAATCCAAACCAACCTTCAACCCACAACTCAAATCTCATTTTATCCAAAAGCCTTCTACTGTCCCAATTCTTCACAAAATCTCTTCTAAATTTCTACAAAACATGTTCTCACTTGGTATTTATTTATATATCCCCAAGAGAATCATATGCTTCATACAAGCAAGGACTACACTGTATATGTATAAGATTACATCCTTCACCAAACCTAGCATAATGGCGCATATGCAGTTGACACTCAATACGTATGTGTAAATTAACTAATTATTTCTAAGACAGTAATTTATAAACTTTACATTATAAGATCAAATTAAAGACTGTCGCAACTAAATTAAGATACATTGTCTATTACAAACAAATAAAATGCTTTCCAGGCCTATAATTTTAAAGTAAAACTTTCATTCTAATCTTATTCCTAATCTTGTCACAATTTCAGAGCTAATAAAACACTGGAAGTACTAACTAAGCAGGATAATTTAAATTCCTCAACCCCAAATGACTATAAAAATTAATAATAAAAAATCCTAAACTCTGCCAGTGACATTTTATTTCCATAGATGCACAATGTCATTAATGCAAACTCACTGATAACAATAATTGCATATGAAATGAGTGAATGTCCGACCTACAGAGAAGAGGACTGCAGAGTTTGTGGGTTAGTATGAAAACTTCATTAGTCCACTGTATGCAAACATGTCCCTAATTTTAAATGGGTCTTAGCGAAGAAGACAGTTTACTGGACTAAGTCACCCCCCGAGGCGGCTAACTGCATTTGGGTGGCCATTAAAAGGGAAGCTTTCTGACCCGAGATGTGAGCTATTATATACGTGTGAGACCTGGGGAAAAACTATCTTTAATGTACCCTCATTCACCACAATGAAAAGAAAAATACGAGACAGTGGAAACACCTGGACAATCTGAAGGAGACCGGCCTACACGAAAAAATGTTATCTGACCATGGATAAATGACAGGGACACTTTACAAATTCCTGCCCACGGGCGTGTGCGTGCACACACACACACACATACATTCTTCACCAAGCATCTAATGAGTCGTTATTCTCCACTACTACATGTAAATGGTACTGTATCTTGATTTTAATCTCTAGTTATTAATGATTTAGGAAACAAAGTATACTTTTTTTAATTTTAAAAAGCATACTAAATATGGAAGATCCTAAAAAGAATAGAGAAATACATTCTTAAGCAAATAGAAAGCATTTTTTTTAAATGGCACAGCTCAACATACTAAAGACATACTCAAGCTGCCAATTTTTAGAGCATGGGTTTTTCTGGTTCTTTTTTAGAAAAATCTTTCTATTTTGGACAAATAGGATTAAGCTTCTTAGACAATTCTTTGTTGTTTTGACTTCAACAATTTATGCAAATGAGATGTTAATTAGTGTAATTGTAACTTAAATTATGCTTGTGTAAACCTCTTCATTGGTAGAAAAGTGTGGGAATCTACACAACTGGTATTTAAAGTAGCTGTACTAACTCCCTTCTGAAAGCCCAGTATAGCAAGATCACTTTCATGTCTTTACAATTTGTTTTTATGAGGTGATAACATTTTTACAAATACCATCATTTTTGGTTTTTTATATTGTAAGTGACAGTCTGACATTTTACAACTGGCTTATTGAAAACAAGAATTGAGCACTCTAGCAGTAACGGACATTAACTGCTGAATAGAGATTCAGATGCTAATGAGGTGAGAGGGGCTCCAGAAAGTTTTGATAAATGCTACACACACTCTAACTAGCTGTGAATGTGGGTTGACAAAGAACATCTACACCAGGGTTCAATAAAATGTAACCCTTTAAATTAATCATACTGGCAGTATTTAATAGAATGCACAACAATCTCCTTTTCTGTTGGCTATAAAGCTGGAGAAATGCAAAGTCTTCACAAATGAACGCTCCCACATTTCCCACTCCACACTGCTACTTTCATTTGAACGTCTACAGCTGTTTCAAAAGTACTTACTGTAAATAGCAAAGTATAAGCATAATTCAGAGTCTGACTCTTCCACATTTTAACGTCTAGATTTTCCCTCATTTTTCTGTCTAGATTTAAACAAAAACTCGTAAATAAAAAAAAAAAGTCAAAGGTTTGAGTGCCTTGTGCAGAACCCAGCACATAGTAGTTTCTCAATAAACGACAGTTATTGTTATAGGAAAGATCTGGCAAATTATAAAAAGAAAAACCATCTGCTCGCACAGGAAAAAATAAGAAAATTCAGGAAGTAAGGCCTTCTGTCTTCAAATTCACAAACTTAAAGTAGGCCTTTGTTCTTCAGGGGCTGTTGGGCAACCTATTTTATAGCTGTGGTGAGGAATTCTCTTTATACAGAAATAATAATGTCCTATTAAGTAAAACTATAATGAGCCTTATTATCGCAAATGTCAGAGAACCTCAACTTATTTAATTTTTGATGTGCACACTAATCAAATTCTTCTATTGATTGCAAACTTGTAGGTTTCAACAGACTACGGTTCAAGAGATCAACTTCTATTTCTTAAGCAATTGCAGAGAATTAACATGTTATTTCTTCTTAAAGTGACAATCCCTAATATCCTTTTTGGTTTTTGCCAATTTTAATCTTGGCAGGAAGTGGAAATCTGTGCACTCAGCAACACTGCAATCTTGCTGGCTGTCAAAATTATGTGTCAGCCAATGCCTGAGTGGTATTCTTGTCATTTCACCATGGTAAGAAACTTATCAGTCTGACATATAAAGCCTCTAAAAGTAGTAGTTCATGCCAAAATGTAGATGCACGTACCCACCACCTAAATTTCATTTTTATAATTCCCACAATTATTATAACTTCCCCCAAATATATATCCAGATTGTAGTTACAACTTTAAGGAGGCTTTTAAAAATTCAAGGAATAATTATGACTCAAAAAGCTTTAGATTAAAAGACAACTCAATTTTAAAACATACATGTCTCTGTATTGACACATGTGTGTATACATTTTGTAAATATGCTTGCCTACAGATACTGCATACTTTTTTAAAGAATCATTTTCTCCCAAACTCTCCATATGAGCTATACATTTCCAAGCCAACAAACTAATTGTTTCTCAATAAACTGCATAAAAATGATACCTTTACCCTTCAGTAGGCACTGGTTACTCTTTGACTTTTTAAGAGTAAAAACTCTCACTTAAAAAAAAAAGTGAACAAGTAGAGAAATGTGTGCTATGGTTTAGAAATGGCCATTTAGCCAAATTGCATACTTGTGCTGTGTCAGCGTCCTGGCAGAGTCATCTCATTCCACTGGTCTAATGGATGGCAATTGAATTTAATTAACAGAACTCCTCTGACTTAGTTTCATACTGTGCTGAATGTAATGGAATCTCCTCTCTCCCTCTCCCTCTCCTTCTCTCTCTCTCTCTCTCTCTCTCTCTATCTCTCTCTCGCGCGCGCGCGCGCGTGCTTTCTAGCATTCGACTAAAAATGTCCTTAACTGTCGTCCACTTTAAGAATATTAAAGGCTATACCTTACACTTAAAAGATATAATACAGTCATCTCCTTCCCTATGACTTACATTTAGTTACTGAATTATATAACATAAAATAATTAAAAAGACACTTTGGTAGTGATACACAGTATAGATTCAATTGCCACAATGTATCCATTAAAGGTACTTTTATAGTATGAATAAAATGCAAATCCTCTTTATGGATCAATACCAAAACATAATTCTGTTCTTCCTCCTAAAAAAAGGAAGTTAACCATTATAAATCATCTTCACATGAAAATGGTAAAAAGGTGTTCCTTTAAAAGTGTTCTGTTAATCTCAATATATTCAGAATGTTACTTTCTCTATTACACCCATTTGAAAACTGTACGCCTAAATTCCAGCAATATGTGTTAACCAATAAACAGAAAACTTATTTACCATTCTTCTTCATACTTATTGAAATGCCTGACACTAAATTCAGAGAGACATTTCTATTACTTAAATAATCTTTTCTAAATACAATCAAGAACACACCAAAAGAAAAAAAAATGCTCCTAAGGGATTCCAAGTAAATACTATTCTGCCTAACTTTTGCCTGGCTGGGCACTCCAAGACAAGTTCCTATGATTGATTATTGTGGTATCTCTGAATCTTTGACTTTGAACCATAACCTTTTTTTCGAACAATGACAGTTGGGACCTACCATTTGCCATCTGTAGTGATGGAGGGGGGAAAAGGACTTCATGTACATTAATCAACCAATTAAGAACAGACTTAAACAAAACACTAAAGCATAATAAACCCCTGACTGCTTAATAGCTTTCTACTTTTAATAGTTGTCTTCCTGCAGTCTGCTCACAAGATTAGGAGTAATCTGTTCAAGTCTTAACAAAAATTGCATAAGCAAAAGGGGAAAAAGTGAACCATTCAAACCAGGCATTTTAAATTGTGAAAAATGATACTTAAGGATTCCACAGTTCAAATCAAAATTTAAGAGGCTGATCTACACTCCACCATATCAAGGAATCTCGTCAATACAAAATATGGTACTGCTCTTCACCGAAATATCTAAAATTATTAGTACATACAAATGAGTCTCTTATTTTAAAATTTTAGGGGACTACATTCTTAAAAACACCACTCATTCAGTAATTCATGCTGTATCATTTAAGATAAGAGTAATTTTCCAGGATAATTTGACGTTTCAGTTATTGGAGCAGAGCAAACCTAAGAAGGAAAATGGGGGAAAGTTAACAAAACTAGGTAAGGTCTTGCATTTTCTCTGATTAAAATGTGATCAGCAAATGTAATATTAAATAGTAAGGCATTAACTCAGCTCATTCATGAATAAAAAATAAATAGGAAACTAAGGGAAAAAGTCAAGGATGCCTACCCTCACAGGTTAATTCAATAGTAAACTGGAGGTACTAGCTAATGCAGTGAAAAATGTAAGGAAAATAAAAGTGTAAGATTGGAATAGCAGAAATGAAAATGCTATTGTTTACATTTGATATGATTAGCTACACAGTAAACACAAAATAATTTACAGACAAATTACTGTCTGAAAATATGTAAATATAGCTAGATGTAAGATCATTATACAAGAATTAACTGTATTGCTATACTAGAAACACATAGTTAGGAAATATACTTTCAAAAACACAATTTATAAAAGCAGTTTCAAATAAGATGTTCAAGACCTGGGTGAAAAATAATTCAACTTCTTGAAAGATAAAATCTAAATAAATAGAGAGGCATACCATGTTCATAGATGTAGTAAGATTTGATAATAATATGATGTCAATTCCCTTCAAATTCAAATTCAAGTGTAGATTCCATACATTTCTAAACAAAATCTACACAGGATTTTTCATGAAATTTGACAAAATGATTCTATCACCTCACATGTATTATAATTGATATCATCAAGAAGACATAACAAGTGTTAGTGGGAATGTAAATTGGTGTAGCCACTATGGATAACAATATAGAGGTTTCTCGAAAAATTAAAAATAGAGCTACCATACAATCCAGCAATTACACTTTTGGGTATTTATCCAAAGAAAACAAAAACACTAACTTGAAAAGATATATGCACCCCCATGTTCACTGCAGCATTACTTACAACTGGCAGGACTTAGAAACAACCTAAGTGCCCGCCCATAGATGAATAAATAAAGAAATGGAATATTTCACACAATGGAATATTATTTGGCCATAAAAAAGAAAAAAACCTTGTCATTTATGACAATATAGATAGACCTTGAGGGCATTATGCTATAGGAGATAAGTCAAAAAGAGGAAGATACATACCATATGATCTCTCTTATATATGGAATCTAAAAGAAATAAAATCAACCAAGCTCACAGATACAGAGAACAGATTGGTGATTGCCAGAGTTGGGGAGTAGGGGATAGGAGAAATAGGTGAAGGGGATCAAAAGGTAAAAAGACATAAAAAAAGAAATTCAATACTAGAAACCTATTTGAAAGCACATCTCTGTGGCCCATCTTGATGAACATAAAATAACAAAAATAAATAAAATATATATGAACTGGTGAAGGATCAAGAATAACTAAAACACTCCTGGGGAGGGGGGGGAAGTGTGCAGGATCTGCTTTATCAGATATCAAAACCAACTGAAACAGCATGTTGGTACAGAGTAGACATATTAATCGTTGGATCAGAACAGAGAATCCAAAAACAGACCCACACAAATATAAAAACAAATGACACAGGTGGCACTGAAGATCATTTGGGGAACAGAGAAACTATTCAATAAATGATGAAGTGAAAACTGTTATTCATATAGGGAAAAAAATGAAATCGGATCCCTACCCCACACCATACAAAAAAATAAATTCCAAGTGGAATACAAACGTAAATGTGAGATGAACATTTAAAGCTGTATAAAAAATACAGTGTATTTCTAAACACAAAGTAAGGGGGGTATTTTAAACAAGACACAAAGCAGCACCTGTAAGACAAAAGACTAATAAGCTTTATAATATTAAAATTAAGAATTTTGGGGGGCGCCTGGGTGGCTCAGTGGTTAGGCGTCTGCCTTTGGCTCAGGTCATGATCCCAGGGTCCTGGGATTGAGCCCTGCGTCGGGCTCCCTGCTCCGCGGGAAGCCTGCTTCTCCCTCTCCCACTCCCTCTGCTTGTGTTCCCTCTCTCGCTGTGTCTCTGTCAAATAAATAAATGAAATCTTTAAAAAAAAATAAGAATTTTTGTTCATCAAAGATATCTTAAAGAAAATGAAAAATCAAGCCACGAACTATGATTTGCAAGCACCTAACACAAAAGAGTAGAATCTAGGATATATATAAATATGGAACTCCTAACAAACCAACGAGAAAAAGACAAGCAAAAAAAAAAAAAAATGAGTAAAAGACATGAGCATTTATTTCACAGAAAAGATAGTGGCTCGTAGATATACAAAATGATGTTTCATCTCATTATTAATCAAATTAGAAATTCAAATTAAGACTGCAATCAAATATCATTTTATGGTCACCGAACTGGCAAAAAGTAAAAATCTGGCAGTGGTTAAGAACGGGAGAGAACAGAATCTTCTGTACAGTGCTATGCTAGGGAGAGTGTGAAGAGGTATAACTACTTAATAAAATAGCAGTATCTTTTTATAAAATGTAACACTGACACACCCTGTGATTCAACAATTCCACTCTTAGACACATACCCCAAAGAAACCCTTACAGGCATGCTCCACAAGACATGTTACAATTCCTAACACTTTTAGTGGCAAGAAACTAGAAATATCCCAACAATCTACCACAAAATAGCATATTATATAAGAAGGAAGAATAAATTACAGATATGTGGCAAGACTAGAAACATAATGTTGACGAAAATGCAATTTCCAGAATCATGTATGTATGTGTGTATCTATGTATATATGTATATATATGTAATTTTTATAAAACTTAATAACAAGCAAAACTGAACAATATATTTAGTGCACATATATGTGATGAAACATCTCTTTTATAGGAGGGGAATAGTACACAATACTCAGGATAATGGATGATTTTTCAGGGAACGTAAAAATAAATGCAGGTATTGGTAACGTTCTCCTTCTCGGGTGGGGTGATAGATTCACAGGTCTCCATTATGATGTGATATCTTACATATATTCTTACATTGAAAAACAAGGTGAAAATAATGAAATCAAACCTGTAATGTTTATAAAACGAAAGGGTTTTTCACAATATCTTAGAACCTTTCAGCAATAAGCCTGAAAAGGTTTAAAAGAAATACAACTGAATTTCCATTTTGAATTATTTTAATAACACTGTCCCCTTTCCCCCAAAAAACTATATGAATAATCAAATTCGTGGGGAAAATCTTCATTCTTTCTTACTTGATTGATGTGAATAATTTGTATTTTAAATCCAATCTCAGCTCCCTGTACCAACAGGGAAGATGCTACAATAAAGGAGGTAACTGCAGTATGGACAAATCCAAACAGCAGATAATCCACATTTCTGTTTGACTTAACATGTATCATTCAGTCTTTTAACATTGCATTACATGTCCTGATTATAACTTGGTTTCAAAGAAACCTCTATGTCTGGGAAGGGACTAAGAAAGGATGATCTGAGGTTTATTGTAGATAGCTGGGCAGTAATACACATACACACACAACATATATCATATATCATATATCACGTATCATATCATATATATATATGAGAAGAAATCAACAAGGTGGCATTTTTGTGGTTTGGCAGAGAGGGGATGATAGATGAGTACAAAGCTTCCTTCCAATGATAATATTTAATTATAAATAACTCAGTTAAAGAACTGAGTTTCTATGAATCATCTCCAAGAGAAAATTTTTAAAAAACCTGACTGAACATGAGTGGCATGCAATACTCAAAGACGAATTTAATTGAAATGAGGCATTCCCTCTTTCACCATGAGCCTCGTCAGACTTTCACCACATCCATTCTTATAGGTGCATAGATTATACTATTCTTTAAAAGATGTTCAACTTCAAAATGCCTTCCCAGCCCTGCTGAACTAAGAAAACAAAATAGCGATGTCTTTCCATCCATACTTTGCCAGAATGAAGGTGATCATCAGATACAAAAATATAACCAGAGAATTAAGTAATAATTAAATAAGTTAGAATTTCACTGATAAGCATTATAGCGGCTGATATAAAGTTACTGTCTACCACTCAAGATCTCTCCACTATTTACCATCTAAGCACACAGGCCTCACAATCAGAGAGTGCTCAACCAGCGACACCGAACAAAAGATGATGAATACAAGAAAGGCCATGAATCCATTGCTATAGCATCAACAACAGAATAAAACTGGAAAATAACCAATTTTTTCCAGATGCTATAATTTCACTAAATATCTCCTTTAGAAATCAATAATGCTCTAAGAGAGAGAAAAATTAGAGTGCTTCCTAATTCAACCTCTTATTATTAAACATAATTTTTAGTATAATTTTAAGAAAGGAAAAATAGATATTTACTTCTTCAATACAGTCTGGAGTAGTGTCTGTCATTTCAAGATAATTTCTGAATTACTGTATGACCGTCTATAACATCTCAACAGATATCTCTCCTTCCTAAGATTCTTACTATGAGCAACCAGCTATATACATTGACCTTGACCTGAATCTTCAGAAATAAGAATGGAATTGCAAGAAGATATATATGAAAATGCAAGTTTTCTCATTAGTTTAACAGTTAGAAGATGTTCCAATCCCAGGAAGCACATTGGGAAAATCCCATACTTTATACCACTTTGCAAAGTGCAGGCTGGCACACTACCCTCTCTGCAGCTTTGAGATCCAAATAGGATGTAAGTGAAAAAAATTACATTCTAGTTTTCATTCCCCACTGGAATATTTTTGGTGATTGCTCACCTAAAGAAGATGGCCAGATTTTGGTCCCTTTTAGCATTCTATGAAAGCACAAGAGATTTACTTTCAGTCTTTTTCAGGCAAATTAATTTTCATATGATTAAGTTTTTGTTTCTCATTATTTTTAATGTTTTAGTAAAAAAAAATGGAAGAAAGAAATGTATATTCTGTCAAAATGCTTCCATTATCCTTTGCTGAAACCAGTAGGAGCTTTTAGATATGAAAATGGGGCCAGACGGAAACACGTTATGGGAAAATCTGCAGTGGAATGGTTTTGATAATGAACATGCCTAGAGAAATAAAATCATGAATGCTGTATGTGTTGGGGGGAAGAAACTCTTATCTTCAGTTGGGTTCTGTTTCCCTTAGAGAGGCTTATGTTACCCTACAATCAAGAGGTCTCCAATTAAACAAAGAAGATTTACATATGCTGGTGCATTTTGGAGCTAGTGACATTGGTCTAACAGTTTTAATGAGAGTACAGTACAGGCTAGAAGGAGAACTAGGAGTCACCATATGTAATTGGGCCTACCTCCTTAATTCTGATCTTTAACTTTTCTACTCCTACTTCCTTTGGCCTCTCCCAACATAGGATAAGTAACCATGCCAAAATGTATCCTATTTAGTAAGGACAGACAGACAAACGGGCAAATAAATGCTCACTAGAAGTAAGAGTATGATTCACAAACACTTTCCCTGCAGAGCAAGACATTGTGGGGTTCAACCCCCACAAAAAAAGAAGAAAAAAGAAATGTGCCATCCTGAGGAAGAGGTTCCATTTTTAATCAAGATCATGCTCTTTAAAAATTCAAGCATGAAATTAGAATCCTTTATTTCCCCTCCGAGCAGGGCACATAGCACACAGTAGGTACTTGATAAATGACTGCTGGTATAAAGATGATTTCTTCACAAAGAAGCTGGAACAATGGATATATTACCTGATCACCTCCAAACCACCTTTTCTAGCTAAACAGTCCAGATAAAAGTCAAGACCAGGACCTTAGAGGGGAAAACAAATAACCTGAACATTTTCTACAAATAGTAGCATCATAAAACCTTTATTTTCAGAATTATGATTATTCACATGTCAACAACTCCCTTAGGTTAACATGAAACTTTGGATTTGGGGGAAGAAACAAAAGTCGGTTAACATGATAATGTGAGAAGGAAAATCATCCTAACCAAAAAAAAAAAAAAAAAAAAAAGGCATAAATTCAGTATTCCTGAGTTGAACAAAAGCTATACGTTACCTAGTTTTTAAATTCCTATTATAAATGTCTCATATTTTTTTGTTTAATCCAGATTTTCCCTTCAGTCACCAGATCAAGAAAGATACTGAATACACACATACTAGGTGCTGGGCCCTACATATCACTCTCAGGGAAACAAAAATAAATACAACCCAGTCTCTGCTCATAAAGAAATCACAGCCCAGTGTGGAAGACAGATCATTTTATTATGATACATTAAGAGTTAATAGTGAGTACTACTACAGTGCTAACAAGACACTATGGGAAGGCAGGGAAGGTGCCCTTAGCCCAATGCTGGGGTAAAACAGGGCCTAAGCAATGTTCGCCAATTGAAGGTGAATGAGGACAGTCTCAGTAGAAGGAATAATACAAGGAAAAGAACAAACAAAATGTATACACGCACATACTACGATACAAAGCACGGCCAGAGCCTTAGGGGAAACAGGCAGGAAGACAGCCTGCCCTTGTGTATTCCATGCACCAAAATTCTCATTTATGTCCTTGCATGTGCTCTCTCCAGTGTCAAGGTCAGCTGTATTCACTGTTAATAAAGAAAAGTAATGTACCGACTTTATCCCACACTTGTCTAAAGACACCTTACCCTTATTTAAATACTGCAGCTACTCTCTTGATTACAAATAGGAACATTCGATAATGCACAGCATTGTGAAAGGGGCTCATCAGAAGCACGAGTCATTCCACACACTAAGTCCCTTACATCCTGAAGCCCCCTCTCAGAGGTCAGCTCCTACCTCTACAAGTTCAAGGATCCCAAGCTACACATTAGAGTTTATTGAAACGTCATCCTGGTGGGAATCTGCAATTGGGGATTCAGTCCAAATTTAAAGACAGACAATCCCTTTTCCAGATGCTGGACTTAGACAATGAGAATACTCTGAAACAATTTCCTTCCAAATAATGGATTTAGAAACAGAAAAGGGTGTTCTATTACAGACTCATTATTCTAACCTAAATATATATAATTTCAAACATATAACATTAATGAAGTCTGCTGATGGTTAATGTGTTCAGTTTTATTCATAGTACACGGAAAAAAAAAAGGAGATTAAAGAAAACAGAATAAGGCCAGATCTGTAAAAATGCTATTCAAGATTACAAGGAAAGAAGGTGTGGGGAGGAAGTGAGAGGGGGTGATTCTCAAGATTAGTAGAAAAAACAGAGATTTTCAAACTTGTTAAACTTTCATGATTTGGAGATAAAACACTCTTAAAATAAAGGAAACATCAGTGATTGCTAAAATCATCAGGTAAATTCTAATGTCTGTATCCAGGTGGCTTATTTAATCTGAAGACGACATGGTTCTCCCTAGAGGAACTGAACTGCTAACATCCCATGAACTCTATCAAGTTTGCCTCACTTCTCTTACTGACTGTAAAACAAAGAAATCTGTCTTCAGTTTCATGATGTCCCACATGGTACTGTGACTAATCCCCAACCATTTTTATTTACAGTGTTCAGAGTGAGTTTCTATGACAATCCCATGCCATTCTCAATGTTACACACAGATTTTCTGCCTTTTGAAAATAATTACAGAACAAATCATTTGTTCTGCACTCTATTCAAAGAAAAGCACACATATTAATGGCTGGACAAACAGATTTCACTTTCAGATTAAACAATAAGCAGATAGGAGAGAGAGAGAGAAAAGAAAAAAAAAAAAACAAAGAAGCTCCACTATACACTGCTTGGGACCACCAGATTTTGGGGTTGTTGTCCGTGTTTCATTTATCAGACATGCGATAGTTCTTCTCCTTCCTATCACCATCTGTACACACTTTCCCAGAAGACCCTCACAGCTGTCCCATTAACACACTAACACACACATAAGAGGTGCATATAGGACCTCTTCCGTGCTGTCTGAATGTAAGACATATCTGTCTTCTTTTCATGGGAGAAAGAAAGACAAAGCAGCTTGAGACCTCAGACAACTTAAAATCCACTTCAGTGTAAAAGTCTCAAGACTGCTAACTTTCTTCGGAGACAGAGCAAAACAGAGAATTTAAGTGGCTATGCTACAGAGACTTGGCTGTGTTTTAGGAACTACTACCAACTGCCAAATGAATTCACCACGGCTTGCTCTCCAAGGCCTTCCCTTCCTTTCTGTTTGTCACTCCCTCATTCTCCTGCTGTTTAGTTTTCCTATAACTCTGTTTTATACTCCAGCATTACTAGAAGGATGGCCTCTAAACAAGAAATAGAACTTTTTTTGTGCACCACCAGATTTCTCTAAAGGAAACGCCACAGTGAACTATTAAATAATAAAACCACCTGTGCCCTGTCCTGTATCTGCTTGGGTTTTCTTTCCATTTACATAGATATTTTTGACATAAGAAAACAAAACACGTACCACTTACTAGAAGTACCATCAAATGACAGAATTCCTCTACATATACCTGGTACAGTAAGACCTTATGCAGTACTGAGAGCTGGTTCTACGAATGTTTAAAGCTTCCTACGGGCTATTAGTTTGTAAGGATCCTAATTCAAAAACATCAAACGCTTTAAAATCTTAATTTCTGGGGGCGCTTGGGTGGTTCAGTCGGTTAAGCCTCTGACTCTTGATTTCAGCTCAGGTCGTGATCTCAGGATCATGGGATCGAGCCCCACGTCAGGCTCCATGATCAGTGCGGAGTCTGCTTGTCCTCTCCTCTAAATTAATTAATTAATTAATTAATTAAATTTTAAAAATCTTAATTTCTGAAGAAATTTCATCCAAGATGGCATCAACTCATCTCATAGTATTTTCTTCAGTTTTGTATCCTTGGCACTCAGCACAGTACCTAACAAGTAGTAAGCACTCAAAATATGTTTGCTGAACCCAGTTGCCAATGACATGGTGGAATCTGTCAACAAAGGCAATCAAGGTAGATTTTCTATGCCAACACCAACCAAAGAGCATCCACCTTGACGCACATGATAACAACAGGCTGGAACTGCACTCCACTTTACACAAGAATGTTCTATCTTCAGAGCTCCTGGGATGCAGGCACTTAGTGTCTTCACCTTGTATAAATGAAAGTTTCCTCTCAGTTTCCTTCAAGGTTTGAAACTCTGAAATCTATTAACAAACCAGAGAAAGCTCTAGCTGCTCACTACTTTTTAAACTTCAGAGAAACCCATGGTTTTCAGCGCTATTACGCACTTCCAAGCAAACACCTTTTACCCCATCCATAAATTCAGGGGCGGAGCTCAGAAAGCCCAATATCTTGGGGGAACACCTTGGAGATAAACAGCCCTAACCACTAACTACCCGTCCTACTGTGGACATGTTACACAGCCTCTCTGCTTCTTCACCTGCACAAAGGCAATTATAAAAGCTCCCCTACCCAAGTTTAAGGTTTATAGGAAGAGCTAATAAAATAATATATTTGAAAAGCCAATTTAAATATTATAGAGGTTAACCACACAAGTCTGGGTTCTGATGGATCTGGCTTTAATCCTGGCTTTGCCACTTACTATTGGCAAGACCTTGAGTGAGTTCCTAACACTTTCTGAGCCTCTCTTTCCTGAATAACAGGAGTAACCCACAACAAAAGTCGTCAGCCATCTCTACTCACCCCCACCACCCAACACGAAAAATTCTCCAAAACTTGGAGAAGTCCCAAAGGAAAACAAAATAGAAACAAAGAAACCCACACAAAACCAGAGAAACCCATATCCACAATTTAGGAAAACCAACAAAGCCAATCCTAAGAAATGGCACCCAGAGATGTAAACTCCCTGAAGTGCCCAAGTTATTTAAGAGTCTATCACAGAATGCTCTAGTACAAAGCAAAATGCAATGTTACAGCCGCCCTGTCTTCACTTTCAAACAAGGGGATGGGTAATAAAGGGCCAAAAATGCGCATCTCTAAATGTGAATCTACATTCCTCTCCAATCTATCTGTTTCCATCCAATTCTGCTGTCTCATGACAGGGCTTCCCTTACTCAGCACTGCCCCCATCCCAGAACCTCTGAGGCTCAACTGCAAATAAAGTAAAAAGCTATGCATAATCAGTCTTTATATAGCAAAATTGAAAATGTCTCTCTTTGAAGAATTACAAAGCTTTCTGTCTGAAACCTCTGACCTTTCTAGAGAAATCAGAGTCACTGTAGTTTAAAAATGTAGGTGGTAAAAGTACAAAGGATTACATTTATCCATTTTGCATGTTTGCCATCTTTTCTGAGATGAGGAGCAAATATCTTTAGAACAATTAGTTCTTCAACCCTAACATTTCAGGCTGTAATATCCTCATTCTCCAAAGAACTGTATACATCCTGGGCCCGATGAGATGGCACTTTTCTGTTAATTACTACTCCCACTTTATTTTACAGAAAATCTAAAGTACATGAATTTCAGAACCTTTTTTTAAAAATAAGACTTTTGTCCATACAGTGAATAGACCAAGAAAATAATAAAAACTCATTTGAATCTTATTAAAAACCACTGTAATTCTTGACTGGATGGAGAGGAGGAGGGACTTTCAAAAGTACATTTAAAAGAAAAAAGAATTCTTTATTTTTCCTTTTTTTTTTTTTATTTGACAGAGAGAGACACAGTGAGAGAGGGAGCACAAGCAGGGGGAGTAGGAGAGGGAGAAGCAGGCTTCCCGCGGAGCAGGGAGCCTGATGCAGGGCTTGATCCCAGGACCCTGGGATCATGACCTGAGCCGAAGGCAGACGTTCAACGACTTAGCCACCCAGGCACCCCAGAAAAAAGAATTCTTAATAAAAGTCCTTGTCACATATTAAGAGGCCATACAACAAAAGTATTGCAATGACTATCTTTCCCTGACAGGAACATACAACAATAGTTATGCTGTTGAACAGCATCAAGTTACAAAGGCTTCATTCTCAGAAGTTACTTGAAACTACTCTCCAAAAGAAAACCTCTACTATTTAAAAGAAGGAGAGGAAAAGCCGACTAAATGAATCAATCAGAGACTTTAGTAACCTAGTAATTTTTTCTATAATATGCATCCATGCAAAAATCTTGCTATGGTCATACAAATATGCAGATCAGTTTTTGCCAAATTCTTTCCCAGAATCTTTGCTTGATCTTAAACGTCTGTAACCCACTCATCTTTAACTTCCAATTAATTACTTAATGCTAAAAATATTCTCTCAGGTATACACTGTTTTCTATCAACATTTTTAGTGTCTAATATTATTTATGAATTGTATTTGGCATAAAAGATGTTTATGATTTTCACTGCTGATCTGCCATTATGTCTGAGCCCATACAGCTCTGTTTAATAGTATGCCACGAAGGTTTACACGCAGATACATAGTATCTTAATTACTCATTCTATAGTGAGCTCTTTAAGCATCTCCATTCCTCACTCATTTGGAATGTTTAAAAATGCCACGAAGAAGGGCTTGATGTCATCTTAACACTGAAATCCATCTGTCTATGGCCCTCTTTTGACTTTACTCCTTCTGCAGCCAAATTTTTCACAAAAGTTGATGAGAATTTGTCAACCTAAGGACTTGTAATGTCAGCTCCTTTGAAAGGCAATGGAGTATTTGAAAGTGACAATGATGGGATCCTGCATGTAGAATATTCACTTTATGTAGGAGTTTAAAATTAAATAATCCCTTTAAGATTAAAATACACAGAGTTCTAAATGCTTTCAATAGGGTAAGAGGCAGACACATAACAGAAGAGATAGTCTCGAGTTTCCCATAGTAAGTGGTATGTCCCTAATTTTAAAATCAAATGATAATTGATATTGTAGCAACAGAGTTCCCATTATCCACTGACAAATATCTTTCCATACCAAAAATTACCACTCAGAGCAAGCTATATAACTCACCACAGATACATCTTCCCCAACAGCGTGAACATGTTGCGCTACCCAATCATGGGCTGGCAAAATTACAAAAGGAAATAAAATCACCCAAACCATAGCAACAAAGACAACAGCCTGATAATGGCAGATGCTAAACAGGCACACATAGAAATTTTTAAATAGTATTCATCTTTTAAAATATGTTTTATTGTTACTTTTCTTTCATGTCACGTTTTTAACCTATAGAGCATTTCAAAAATATCCATTAAAGTATGTTTATGAATATATCTGCTCTGGAAATTATTTCTGTTTGGAAACTCATAGGTTACTTGGACCACCATAAACACTCATCAGAGACCTCAAAAGGTAGGCAGTGTGGGCCAATGGGTATGAGTCTTATTTTTTTATTCCAATCCTCTTATTTCCCGTTTACACTTTTATTTACATACTTCAGTTTTCCCTTGCTGGCATAACTGCTACTCCACAAATTTTAGATTTATGAGCATTTCTAAAAAAGAAACTTAAAAAGAAAGCTACAGTTCTATTTTATTCAGTATAAGTTCAGTTCAGCAGCTTATTTTTTAAATAAACCCTAAAAGACTTAACATACATAAATGAATATAGTGTAAATTATAATTACTGGTTTTTTTCTATTTACAGTTATAAAATTCACGTTGAATGAGGCTTTGAATTTTTGCACTGAAGTCATTAAGAACGAATCTTTCCTAAACGTAAAGAAATGAAAATAAGGGCATTAAATAAATCCATCAATAAATCAGTACATTTAAGGAGATTAAGACAAACCTTGTTATTTTCAATTTTTCTCCTTTCTCTTTTAAATTAAAAAACAATTTTAAACTAATAAGACTCAATTTTTGCTTTCTTTTAAATAATTATACACAAGGCCATAATCAAAGGATCTTTTTGGAGTAAAGCAAATTTTAAAATTTTTCAATCTAATCATTAAGGGAAGTTAGAAATATACCTCTTGTGCACATAAGAAAATATGGACAGAAATTTACCTAGTAAAATATTACATGCAATTCTGATTTTTAAACTAATGCTTGCTTTAATTCTCAGTGGCTTCCCAAAGCATCTAGAACCGATTCATCTATCTTACAAACAGGAAAAAACATTTCTTAAACCTGTGTAATAATGCTTCTATTCACCAAACTTCAACATTCTAAGAACAAGAAAGAACAAGTCACTCCAGATCTTTGACCCCAACCCTGACAAAAGCATAAGAACCTTTTCTCCCTCCCCTAACCAAGTATGGCCTCATCCTGGGCCTGTTTTACTGGACTCCACAGTAAAACATCTCCATGGCAAGGGTCAGGATTTTGACTTTTTTTCTTTCCCTCTGATTCAAGGTAGGTGTGTGATACCATTTAAATGACATCCAACCCCCAGACAACAGGACATAGACAGGGATACAGAATGGATCTAAACCATATGGTGAAGAGCGCTGGGTGTGGAATCAGAAGGCCTGGCTTTAATCTTACTGTGCACCAGTCACTTGGACCTTCTGAGACTTTATTTTCATCTGTACAAATGGAGAGTGCATTATTTATTTGCAATATTACTGTGAATTTAAAAAAAAAGAAAAAGAAAGAGGAAAAAAGAGAGAGAGAGAGAGAAAGCTACAATGTATGGCAAAACTTAGAAGGCTTGCCGCAAAATAGACAACTCAATAAAAGTTATCTGCCTTCCTGCCTTCCTGTCTTCCATCCGTCTCCCTTTCTCTACTTTCAATTGATCGAGGTCCAAAATATTTACCACTAGGAAAGCACGCTAAAGCCATGAACAGAAATAAGTCTAAAGGTCTCAAAGAACACTAAAATTATTCCACTTCAATCTCTAGCTATTATGATCATCCTGATCATGTCTGCATTTGGGATTAGCAATATCTTACGAAAGAAGACCAATGCTCGCCAAAATACATAAAATAAAAAGAACTTCTTTCTCTCAATTTTATCTTACTTGGTTTCTTTGACAAACAAAACGGCAAAAGCATCCTCTCTACGGAGTTGCTGCAATTTGTCATTTGTGGACTTATTTCTTTGCCTCGTAAGCCATGTTTATTTAACTAGAACATTAACAGGAGGGCTAATTCCATTAGAGAAAATATACTTTTGCACCATGAAATGATCATAACAAAACACGAAAGCAATGTTTTCTAATATTTTGGGAAAAACCGAAGGTAAAAGTAATTTCTGTCTTAGCAGCAACTGGAGAATTCTGTTAAGTTCACAGGGACGCTAAAGTTTGGATCAATAATTTGTATCTTACAGTTGCCTAAGCAATGTCAAAATTTTGATGATACCATAAGTTATCACCTTAAAAAAGCAAAATGGTAATAATAGCAAACATCTCAATAGCCCTTTTTCCAAGTTTATGTATGCCACAGTATCCCTTACTGGCTGGACTCTTAAATGATCAGAAAGAATTTTTGCAAAACTTTTCCTTCCTAAAAATTTTAATAGAAACTCCAAAAGCCCCAAATAGTCTCTTAGTCTGAAACAAACTATGCAAAAAAAAAAAAAAAATGTGGGGAGATGGATTATAAAATTCTCCACTTGATATCTTGCTGCTCAAGATCCTTTTACAGTCATTACTTAAACCAAAACACTTTTAAGAGCATCTCCATTTGCGATTAAATTCACGGTTTTATGTTTCTCTTAACAAAGCATGCCAGTTCATTCATTCTCTTCCTCCTCCACCTGACTTCTTCCTTCCCCTTTACCCCACCTCCCAAGGATTTACAGTTTATAATGTATTTTAAAACAAGACCTAACCTCTAAATAACAACAGGGAAATGATTGCTGAAATGGTAATAAACCAGAGTTTTGCACATTCAGTGAATTCAATCTGTATTTCATGTTTTTTCTTCTATTCTAGCCTCAAAATTGCTTTCAATAATCTATACTAACATTTGCGAGCAATTAGAATTGTTGCTGCTTCTGTGCAAGTTTTAAAAAACTGACAGGCCATTCTGCATCCTCTGGAAGCAGCTTGAGGCCTTAACCAAGTGAAACACCCAGTCCTACTGTGTACAGCAGTGACCACAACAAAGGCTGTGGTTTCTCCCACACTAGCCCTAAATAGGTTTAAATTAATGCTATTCATCACTGGGTGGAAAAGAAGACAAGGCAAATCTAAGCCAGCAGCATTGGGAAATTTCTTACCAACACTCAAACCTCTTAGCCATAAATGAGCTGACCTCCGTTCATGAGTTTACTCCAGAACAACCCTTCCTCCCTATTCCAATACCCTCTCTGCCTTTGAATTTCCATCTTTTTTTCACTACACTACACTCTAGATAAAGGATACTGTTACTACATTCTAGATAAAGGATATTGTTACTACCCTCAAGTTAGCCAAAAACCGTCAAGGATACAAAAGCCATATTTATCTCAAGTTTGTTGACTGTTAATGCTATTTCCTTTGAAGAATTAAAAGATAAATAAAAAGATAAATGAAATTTTTTAGAACTGTGCATACACCAATGATTTAGAATGGATCAGTCAGCCACAAAATCCACCCTGAGTTCAGTTTAAGGTTGGAGTAAGAATTTGAGATAGGGTGGCACTCTTTTAATTTTAAACATCACTGTACGTTAGTCTTACACATTCTTTTTCTAAATACAGCTTATTATTATAAATCACAGGAACTAACTGCATAACTTTCTATTAAAGAGTTTATTAACGTACTGAAAAAGTTTAATTACATAATGTATAGCCTTAAACGAGCATAAATACACATACACATGTACGCCTGCTAACAAAATATCTTGAACATATTTTAGATATGCAATACTGCCGCAAACTAACATGGTAAGTTACCCCAAAATTAAGAAATTACCATAACTCATTCAGCATAAAATTGTAAGCCATCACAATTTAACATTTTCATTTAATATTTTTTTACAATAACTATTCTGTATGCACTGATAACCTTATGCATATAGTTATACTGTATTTTAAAGTACCAGCTTTTTTAAAAAACAAATCATTTGCACTGCTCTCAACAGCCCTCTGTGTGCAGCCTGAATGTGCACACACATGCACACGAAGCACACACACGCTCATACACAGACACTCCTAATCTTACACCTGCTCTGAAGCAGTAGGAAGTGAATTCTCAATCTGTCAACACGACCATCTGGTCTATCTGCATATCACGGCTTTCTCTATTACTATATGAAGGAATGGCAATCACGAAGCCAAAATAAAACTAAAATTCACCTGAATGGGAGTATCTCTCTCTTTGTTGAAATGGAATAATACGTGGCATATCAGAGCAAAACTAGCGGGATGTAAGTAATTGAAAATGAGCATTCACAACAGCATAATTAAATGAACAATATGGTTCAAGTAATGTGGTAATCAGTAATACTGGCTGTACAGGTTTCCAGAAGAGGTACGAGACTTCCAAAGCACCGCCAACAGTTCTTCCGGTGAGTGGCAGGACCATTACCATTCCTGGTCCCACAAAACTAAGGAAAGGTGGTAACAGGGGTAGCATGGAAGCAACCAGCAGCTACTGTACTAAAACATTACTGTGCAAAAATGATCCCTCTCTACCTTACAACTAACACTCCTCATGCTACCATTAGGACAAATTCAATTAACTCTGAGTTCACTCTGCCACTAGGCTAATTAACAATGACAGTCATTACCTGACAAATTTTGGTCATTTATTAGTCTTCCAAAGCAAATTTTAAGGCCACTAAAAAAAACTTCCAATCTTAGAAAATTCCTCATCTGCAAAAAGTGAAGATGCTCATGGCAATTTAACTTTTGGACCTGACACCGCTAGAAAATTAACAAGGGCTTTACTTAGTTGATTTAAATTTAATTCTATTTATTTCATTTTACTTTCTCAATGTCTCCACACAGCTGCCTCAGAGTTTCATTCCACCTCACAGCAGGTAATAACTATCAAAAATAAATTGTGACTCTGTCATTCTGTGGTGTAGATACAGCAACTTACCTCTATCCAAGAGATGAGTCCTTAAAAAGTCTAACCTCTTTTTAAGTCTAACCTCTTACAAAATTTAACTAAACTGAGAATCTTTCTAGAATCTGATTACATTACCAGAAGTTATACAGACGCAGTTAAAAAAAAAAAAAACAAAAACTCTCCAGAAAGTTCTCGGTTGAGTGCCTACTAATGAACAAAGGTTAACTTTATCTAAAAGGTCAAATGCCTGGTGGCTAAGGTTATGACCTTAACAACTTAAATTGTGACCTTGCCACGTGCCGGGTATATTGTAGATTCTGATACAGATCATCTGGTAAAGACTGGTCATAAATTAGCTTTACTGTTACACGCCCACAAAGAAAACCATTTGCCACAATTCCGTAATATCTTCAAGTTGTCATATGATACCTATGGAAGGATGACTCAAATAAAGACAAAATTAAGGGCATAAAATGGTTTTACTCTTTTATACTTTTAACGAGACAAAATTCTCAGGCTTATGGAATCACTCCAATTTCATTACACTTGTTACTGTTTATCAGCCACAAAATACACACCGTTCTAATGCCACTGGATTTAGAGGGGGGGGAATTTGAATGTAGTTTAGGTATTGTATTTTAGCATCTCGGTAAGTCAGAATAAATCACCTGCACTTTTAAAAAACGACTGATTCTGCACTAGCTTCCAGTATTTACATGTGTGTCCTAAGATTTCAACCTCCTAGCAAGGAAAAGGCCGAGGCATGAAGCAATAATTATTGTACACATTTTTAGAAGGGGAAATAAAAAATCTCATTTGGGGGGCTATCTAGAAGGAAAAACGGCATTTTGGAGGGGAAAAAAAAATACAACACTGTAAAAGGGGCGGGGGGAAATCCACGATAGGTGAAAAGGCCACAATGGTTTTGGCATGTTTCTTGAAGCACGTTTCAGAGTCTCTGCCTCCTGCCAATACTGGCAAGTTCTCAAAACTTTTAAGGAGGTAAAAACATTGTTTAGTGTTTACAAATCTTCAGTATTATAACAGATGCTTGTCAAATCAGTTGTATTTAAGTTGACCAATCTACCTCATATTTGTATTGGCAGCTAGCTTCCCTTCCACAAGTAACAGGTCTCTAGATCTCTGAAATCAAATTTGAAGTATTCTCGGACAAAAGGCCCTTACTATTTGCTTTTGCAACCGTCCCGTCGCGAGCACAGCACACAGCGGCCATTGCGGCAGTCTGTGAAAGCCAGCGGCCTTCCGAGGCATTCTGGGATACGTCAGGAAAACCAAACCGAAAGGCAGTCTGATCCATGTTGCCGTCAGTAACTCTTTCACAAGCAAGAAGGATGCCAGCTCTCCGGAGCAACCTTCTACCTGTCGTTCAACCAACACAATCCTGCGGGTACTGAAACCACCAGCAACCCCGTGTTAGCTCCACGATCGGAAGCAACAGCAAGGGACAGAACGGTCAGCGACGAAAGAGAAGGCACGTGATGGCCTTAGCTCGGAAGGCTGCAGCTCTTTAACTCGAAGGGCAATATTTTTACCAAAAACTCAGAACGCGTGCTGCTCACAACCGACAAAAACGGAACCGGTATTCCCCGTTGAGGTACCTTGTAAGGAAGCACACACCAGGATGTGTACCACCTGTTGGCACCCACATTTTTCTCTCTTGGTCCAATTAGAGCATTTGTTAGAACTGATAAATTATTTACTTTTCCAAATACTGAAAAGATTAAACACAAGATCTTAAAGAGTCCTCCCTGAAAGCACTGATAACACCCATCATTTTATTATTTTTTTTTTGCACCTTGCCTTTCCCTATCAGAACCTCCACTTACATATACGCAAATAAATTTTTCAAAAATTTAACACTGCTTTTTCAATAGAGAAAACAAAGTAACAATAGGGTGAAAAGGGGATTAAGAAAGGGATACTTGTTCCTGTCTAGAGGTCATTTGAGAGGTGCTGCCTTTTCATTTCACTACACAGAACAGGCTAAAGCAACAGGAACTCCTTACAATTAAGTATACATTCTCCAAAACCCAAATATTTGAAACACTTACAGATCACATCCTCTAAAATACTCATCTATCCCCTGCCAACAGAATGCAAATGATAATGTGACATGCTTGCAAAGTTAATTTCTCCAGTTTCTTATGTAAGGACAGATGGATAACAAAAGTTCTCTTTCTAAAACATATATTGAGAAAAATAATAGAGAACAGGCTATCAGCTGACTTCTTTTTTTAAAAAAAAGCTCACATTCTTAGAATTAAAAACATTTTGCAAAACAGTACAGTGTTGATTTTACAGGTAACACCTTTCTCCTTTGCGGAAAAAAATACATAAACATATGAACCCCAAAACAGCCTACTGGTAGGATTCCACAACCTTCTTTTCTTCCATCTGGCTCAAGTAACTGCCATGAAGGTAAAACCTAGCAAGGCCGATATGTACATATAAAAAATCAACAAGTTACACAAGACCTGAGCTTTCCCATAACACAATGAACCTTTTGTCTAAAACAAGGCAAAAGAAACAAAGTAAAAATGCATTCTTTTAGTCAGTGCTCAATAGTTTTAGCCTGAATGCTAACTCTGAATGCTATAATATACACAGGTAAAACATGCCTCAAAAACAGCCTTGAAACAATAATGAATCTTATCACCAATCAAAGCAACTCACTAAATCCATGATCAATATCGATTTCTTAGTGCATTCATGCACCACACAGGTTGGTTACTTTTAAGATTAACCTTACCATCAATTACTTAAAGAGTTGGTTTGTTTCTCGCTCAGCTATCCTAGACAACACGACAAATTCCTAAATACAAAGCTACTAAGTTTGCGTATTCATGTGATTCTTTTTCCTTCATAAATGATCAGCAATTTGGTAGTACTCTTACCACCTCTTCTTAATTAGCAGGGGGTTCAAGAGGCCCCAGTAGGTTAAAAACACGCCCAGAAGATAAGCAACTAAAAATACTGCCTCACCACCAAACTCCATGCTTTTTAAACGAGATCACTTGCCATTTACAATATCCCCTTTATTACAGCTCTCACCCATCATCAAAAACTGTGATCTAAACATATCACAGAACTACCAACACCTCTGATAACACTACTTGCCAAAAGAACTGAACTTGGTGAGAGTCCTCTCAAAGCTACGCTTTTCCACCCAAATGAAGGTGTGCCCTCGGACACGGGCAGCTTCTGGCTGTTCTGACTCGGGTTTACCTTTGAAAGCACACTGTCTCTCTGCACTGTGGCCTGCAACTTAAGAGGATTCAGGAATGGCCCCGCACATACAGAGGTCATCAGAAAAGAAACACACGAGAAAGTGGAACCACTTCTCACCATCGCACTTACCTGCTGCATGCACAAAGTATGCCAAATATAAATCGAGTTCCTTAACAGAAACCCCTATGTGATGGGGCTGCACACAGAGCCCTGGATTCGAGCACTGTGGGGACTTTACAAGGCGCTCACCATCAGTACTTTCGAGCGGAATACCTTTAAATAAAATCACCATAACAAGGTCCAACCTCCAGACTTTATCTGCCTGGCGAAGGCAGTCAATTCTTCGCATCTTGCCTTTCTGGTCTGGGTTGGAAAGAACACAACATGGAGGCTTTTTCCCCGTAACTGTAAGAACAAAATCCTCTCGGTACTCAGGTCGGATATCTTTCCTTAACTTGGCCAGAAGTCGAGATGCCCACTTCTGCTTGACCTCTGGTTTTTCGCTTAGCAACTCATCCTTCACGGCTCTCTCTTCTTCTTTTGACATACGCTTTTCATGTTTTTTGAAGTATTTTCGTTTTCGGGCCTGCAGGTTGAACCATGTGTAGGCAAAGGCTCGGACGTGGGGCAGAAGTGCTTCAATGAAAGGATGAAATTCATCCTGGAGAAATGAACAACAAAACTATAACTATCAAGAAAACAAAAGGAAACAACTTTTCTTCAGATGGTCACTTAAAAAAAAAAAAAATACTTATTTCCCTTGCAAGTTGACTCAAGCATTACAGTACCCAAATTACACAGAGGATGCCTATGGGAAGTCTGGGGGGGGGGGGCGGGCGGGAGAAAACTGTCAGTATCATGTCTCAGTCTCAAAGAAGAAATGGCTAAAAATTTTAAAATGTGTTGGTATGTTCACCAAAGTGCACCGGGATCTACTGCCAAGCTTAGGTCCCAAGTCCTTTAGACAGTAAGTGAAATGTATTGAAATGCTTCCAACAATATATGATCTTAACCCTACTTCAAGAAAGGCACATCTAATTCTGCTGCAGCCTTGACCTCACTACTTGTAGTGCACCCAGGGCTCGGCCGCCAGATTGGCAAATCCTAAACATCGAGATGCCAGTCAATGTTTATGGAAGTCTAGGAGCAAAAAATCATCTCCACGATCAATGAAAACAAAGACTTTCCCTCTAAAAATACTGCATGGAGACGCTAATCTGTGTCTTAGGCATTTTGGTAACATCTTAATTCTTTCTTCAGGATTACAGTTGCATATAATTTTTTTAGTCAAAAACTTAGAAAAATCTGGCATATGCAGAAGATGAATTTGATATTCTTCAGGCTGAAATAAAAGATCTACTTCCAAGACATACTTGCTGATACTGTGGGAATGAAACAAAAAGAAAAAAGGGGGAAAAAAAACAAAGAAAAGCATACATGCCAGATAGTAAATAGAATGCGTCATTGGGACAAGAGGGTTGCAACTAAATAACAGTTAATTTTGTGAAATGCCTTCGGTAATAATCATCCTTAAAAAAGAGAATATTTAACTTTTGAAATTAATATTTCAGGCTTTTTCTCACAAGGAAAGAGAGAACCTGGTACATTTAATGTTTACGAGACTCCAGGAAAACCCTCACAGTTACCTCTTAAGATTCAAGTAATTTGAAAATAAAATTCAATTTAAAACATTTACATTTTTCTTAGTGTCTTATGAAAATGCTTGATTCTTTTACTTGATACTTTCTTAGGAAATATAAATATAAAATCAAAGAAAAATTAAAGAGTAACCTCCACAAAGCTTTCTGAGTACATCTAACTTTTGATTAACCAACCCACACTAATCTTACATAACTTCTCTCTGCCGCACAAAACCCCAAAAGATAAATTATTTACTTTCAAATAAATGAGGATAAGAAAACCAAAAGGATGCTTGATGACTTTTTTTTTTAAAAAGCGTGGAGGACAGACAAATATTATAAAATGCATTCTTTTTCGGTTTGTAATATCCACCTAAATGTATACTTTGGAGGCACAAGTAACTGCAATATCCAAAATATTATTACTGTAAAGAAATTATTAAATTTTCAAATGTTCAAATGTTAACTGAGTGGTTAAAATTGGAAAAATATTTTATCAGGTCTGTTAAAATATTATAAATTATCAATCATCTAAACACTACATATGACTATTTTTTAAAGTACATATTAATGTAATACATAAATCACTTCAACAATTGACATTTATCTTTTTTCTCTCTGAACAAATTTTAGGCTCTGCATTTCAAATTTAGCTTTGAAAACTGCTCTTTTTCAATAAAAATCCAAAAGAGAAGTCAGTTTTTATAACGTGTGCATTCTTCAAGTGGAGAGGGAACAGAAAAAAATACAAGAATTATATTATTCTTTACCATAAACATTTTAAATTTCTGATGTTTAAGAATCTTTCTTATTGCCATACTTTAAAAAGAGAAATGGTGGTGGTGGGAGGGGGGGCTTTTTCAAGTCACAGTTTATCTAATAAGGTATACGCCAAACCGCAAAGCATTTAAACGTTACTAAATTCTGAGCTCATCCTTGAAATGCTCTAAAATACATAAAATTGGGGTTTGAAACAGTCCTTCAATTGACTGATTTTCTTATATACACAGGACATGCTAGGGACCAAGGCTCTGTAGTATTAAGAACTCCTGTAGTCTACCTTAACTACAAAGTGAGTCTTCACCAAAAAGAAGATTTCATTTTAAAATCTCAGGCCCATTTTATAAAGTGAAGAACAACTAAGTTCTAAACAATTCACATTTATGTTAAAATGTTACCTTATTCAAAAGCTTCATTGATATGAATAAACATTTTTTAAAAAACATTCTAACAGGGCATTTAGTGTTTGAAGAGACTCCTAGTATGCCTCTCACAGAACTGCGAACTGCGTTCATTCGTGTTCAAGAGGATTTTGTTTACCTGCCAACCAAATGCCTATATATCTCATCATAAAAACCCTCAAATGAGGCCAACTATGTCAACTAATCATTAAGAATAATCTAAGTCCCCAATTTTGCATCAAAAGTATTTACAACTTATTACTCCCCAAAGGTTTCAAGAATGTGCCAATAAAAGTGCACAATATTTTGTATAACTTTACTCACATGTACTATTAAAGAGCTAGTCATCTTTCTCAACTCACAATTAGAAATAATACTCCAGATCATCAAAAGTAAAGAATATCATTAACTTGTAGGAAATGTCAAGGCCCAGCATAAATTAATTCTAAAAAAATAGTAAGCCTCTATAAATCATGTTGCTGCACATACTGCCATAAGCTATGTAATATTTCAAAATATTCAGGAGATAATAAAGAATATTTTACATGTGTACTCAGTGTGTAAGTTATAGGCCACCAATGAAAACAAACCTGAAAACCTGTTTCAAAAGCGGTATGACTTTGAATCAGCTTCTTAAATGTTGATCTGTTTGTAAGTAAGCCAAGTTTAAGAACCACTGAACACTGATATTGCTGGAACTACTTTCAAAGGTTCACCTATAAATTTCTACTGGGTTATCATTCTATGGCCAGGTAAATGATTTGGTTATGATACGCTTGTATGGACGAAAAGAAGATGTCTGGCATTTTCCTGATAAAGTTTTAAAAATTGCACACATGTAGATGGAGTTTATTCTTTCATTTAGAGTATTTCTATTACTGTGCTTACTGGACTTTCTTTAATGACCAATAAGCTACCTAAGTTTTTCTTTCTAAAACTAGCTCTAAAGCTTTATAAGTATTCCAGCAAGTTAAATAAAATTGTAAATCAGTTTTTAAAGGAAGAACTCAAAATATATGGCTCTCATTATTTAGTGTACAATTTCTTCACAAACTGTTAGACTGTTTCTTTTTACTGGTGTTTCCAGAAGAAAGCCTAGAGGTGTATCAATCACACTGCCAAATATGTTTAAAAAAAAAACAACAACAACAGAACTTTCTTAATGTGATAATAGCTCCTGAGCCAAGAGAATCCAGCTTTGTCAAGTACCTGACTATGCCCTGGGCCTGTATGGATACACAGGTATCCTCATACATGCACCAACCCAAAATATAAATTCATCTTTCGAGAGCTCACTTGAAGACACTCTTGTGTCTGCTAAGGTCATGCCCCACTATTGCAGCACCCTGGTATTGTCTACAAGTTCTCTGTGCTGCAAACTTTTGCCAGAAAGAACTTCAGCCTTTGAATCTCAGCATTTCAACTGTAGTCATAACTCATTCAAATTCTCTTACACTTTGCATCTTATCCATATGCAATTGTGAACCTTGCCAGAAGTGGTTGGAAAAGTTTCATTCCATACTTCCACAAGTTACTAAAATAGGAACTTTGGAAGTTTGTTAGGGAAAAATAAAAAACTTTTACAATAACTAAAAGCAACTGCTATCCATTACTAATGCTAGGCCTAAATCCCAAACAGACCATTTCAACATAAAAGATGCATTTAAGAGTCTTCTGAGATCAAATAGCCAGTATTATTCCTGTTAGATATTGCAATAAGAAAGGCTGTCATGTGAGAAATAAAACCAGAATCTAGAGAGGAAAGAAAAAAAATTATTGATACTTTTTAACCACCCATAAAGTATTCCGGCTAAACCGTTACCTCCTGCTAAATGAAAGCAATAAGTGGTGGCAGGTTTTTTAAGGGAGTGGTAAATAAACATTTTATATGAAGCATACAACTTCATGTAGGTGATTAATGGTCAGATTGCAATGTACCAAAGCAGTATGAAAGCTCACACTTTTTTTGAAAAATTTTTTAGCGCAAAAGCACTTTGACTTCATGCCTTTTAGTCAAAGAAAATAAATAATATATTCAAAAGGGACCAGATTTGGAGCCGTGAAATAGCAATATTTTGCCTAGGGGTGGGGCAGACAAGAGAGGGATGGAAAGGGAGGGCACGGGAAGGAGGGGCGGAGGGCGAGAGAGACCCACGCTCCGAGTAGAGTCGGAGAAAAGTTGCCCCCGTCCTGCGCGCGGAGCTGCCCGAGTCGCGCGGCGGCGGCGGCGGCGGCGGGCGGCGGCGGCGGCGGCGGGGGGAGCCGCGTCCGGCCCGGGTTGCTGCTCGGGCTCGCGGCCCGGAGCCCAACTCCGCCCGACGCTCCCCGGCCCGCGGCCCGCGGCCTCCGCCGCTCGCCGCCCTGCGCAGCGTGGGCTCGTCCCGACAGCGAAACTTTCACTCGGGAAAGCGAGCGGGCGACGAGCGTCGAGGACGCAGGCTCCACCCGGCCGGCGCTGGGGGACGCGCGTCCACGCAGCCCCGCTCCGCCGAGCCCGGGGGTCGGCTCGCCGCCGCCCGCCCGCGTCCGAGGGGCGCTGTCCCGGCCCGGCCCCGGACGCCGGCCCGCGTCCCTCCCGCGGCCGGACCCCAAAGGCTGACAAACAATAAACAAAAGTAAGAGTTTGGGGAGGCTGCCTCGGCGCGGGCTCCGCGCGCGGGCCGTGGGAGCAGGGTCGCGAGTTCTCCCGCACCCGGAGGTTTCAGTTGCCCCGGGCATGCGGGGTGTGCGGTGGGCTCCGTCGGCGGCCCCCTCCCCGGGAGCGGCGGAACTACAGAAACCGGCCTGCCGGCTGCAGAAACGCTGAGTCCAGATTTCAGCGTGTCATGGGCTGCAACCCCGCCGAAACACGTGCGGGGCGTCCGAAAACACCGCCGTTCCGCAGTCAATCGCCCCGATATTAATTAACGCATTAATAAGAGGGCGCCATTAGCCATGTGCCCACACAAATGGCCGTGCAAGAGGAATGCACCCGCATGGAAACAAAGTTACTTTCTTAAAGCTGTATTTCTCTCCCCCCCCCACGAGCACACGCTCACACACACAAACACACACACAGAAACACGCGCAGACACGGGCATACACCAAGACACATGCCCCGGGCCCGGCCGGCGCGACGGTCCCCAGTACCCCGCGCCCAGCCCCAGGTCTGCCCCCGCAACCCCGGCCCCCCCACCCCACCCCGCCGCATCCAAACAGCTGCTTACCTGGGTGAGACAGAGCGGAGAATACATAACTGCCGGGCGGTGGGGTGTGCGTGTGCGTCTGGGTGTGCGGTTTGGAGGTGTGCGTGAGTGCGGGTGAGAAAGGAGAAAGAGGGAGAGAGGAAGAGAGAGAGAGAAGGGGGGAGAAAAAAAATCAAGCCTGCTTCTTGCGTTCACATTTCCAACTCGGCTCAACTGCAGCCAGCCAGCCAGCGCGATTGCCGCTCCATGAGCTGAACTTTAACCCCGCCTAGAGTTTCCCTACACTCCACTATACATGTCTACTGTACGCGGGCGTTAAAGGCATAGCGCACCCTTTCCCGCTCCCGCGCCCGCCCGGCCGGGTGCCCGCGAGCTGCCCGCGCGCCCGCCTCCGCCTCCGCTCTGCACCGCACCGCACAGCCGCCGCCCGCTCGCGCCGCCGCGGGGGGGGGGGGTGCGTGGGGGAGGGGGCGGCTGCGGCGCCGCGCGGCCAGCCGGGTCCCGAGCCTCCGCGGCCGCTCGCGCTCGCTCGCTCGCTCCCTCTCTCGCTCCCTCGCTCGCAGGCTCTCTCGCTCTCTCTGCCCCCCCCCGCCCCCGCTTCCCCGCTCAGCGCATTACTGGGTAACGCAGTGAGGAGCAGTTACAGTCTGTACTCCCGGGCAGCTATAGGCTGCCACAGGATGTGCTTAAGCAAACAAAACTACTTTTCCTCATCCCCATCCCCCAAGCCCCGCCGCAGACCTTCGCGGACCTCGGTGGAGGACTTGGGCAACTTTGCCAGGTTGCCCTGCGCTCCCGGTTCACTGGGTGGGCACGTAGAAAACCGAGGAGAAGGCCGGAGGGCAAATTTGCATGTATGCAAATTTTTAAAAATCAGACCTCCTAGGTAACTTTTTTTTTTCCCCCTCTGAAATGCGGTACGGCTCAAAGCATTGTAATCTCTCCAACGGAGCTTTCTGTGGGAATAGATCGTCGGTAGAGGTAATTATGCACAAAATCCTCCAAACTTTGTGCAGCTTCAGTCCTATGGCATTCAGAAGCGGGGGTGGTGGGGAATAATTTCACACAGAAGAGTCACCGGATTTGGGGGGTGGGGGGGTGTCTGGAGAAAAGGAGGCGGAGATTAATGAGCGTTCTCCCTCCCAGGACTGTGAAACTAGTGGGTCTGAACACAGACGCCATAGAAAAAGTTCTATCACGTTTAGAAACAACAGTGGTTTAGCTGTGACATCTTTTTCTTTTTAGGAGGAAAAAAAAAATGTGAAAGGGATGTCCCCTAAGGGAAGAGAGATATTCTGGTCCACAAACGCGTGCCCAAAACTGGACACAGGCTCTCATTACCGTCCCTGTTCCTGGGACACCTCTGGAAGGGTGCCTTTTAAGAATCCCCTCTTTTTTCCTCCCCCAGGTAACCGTTCTTAAAATGGAAAAGAGCTTCCTGCAATTATTTTAGGTTTGCTAAAGTATTGTTTTGGCAGAGAAGGGGGGTGGTTTTTAGGGTTTGGCAAGTTGCCAATAAGCCTGCTTTTCCAGTTTTTTTTAACCTCATATTTTTTTCTCCAGGCTTTCCTCCCTGATGGAAAAAACAAACAAACAAACAAAAAACTCTTCTTCCTCCTGACCCCCAGCCCATCTCTTCCTCCTCCTCTTTCTAACTCTAGTTTGCAGCCTGCTGCACTTGCGAATCCTTCTCAAAATTCCAAAAGGAAAGCCCAAGGTGAGAGGCACTGGCACACAGACAGGGGAATCTGCACCTTGGGAGAGGTTACATAGCCAGAGAGCCTCAGAATAGAGGAAACTCCCGTAGGAATGCCCACTCTGTACTGTGAGTGTGAGGTGACCAATGCCCACTCTGTACTGTGAGTGTGAGGTGACCTGCTAAGGCCACTCTCATTCAGACTACGGTCCTCCACCGCAACCCCACCCCTTTTAAGTAAGGGGCAAGAAAAATGTTACTGGAGAAAGCAAAATACAATCCTCTGAAATATTCTGCATCTGTCTAAAATCATTTTATGCTTGTTCTCCAGTTACTTTATGGCTAAAATAATTTCTGAATGCTCGAGACCATCTTCACACACCCTGCTCCTAAATATCCTTGGAAATCTCTCAAATTATTTATTAAGGGGCGAGGGGAGGTAATGACTTAAATCTTCAATGAGAGAGTCCCATTTTCCCCAACTAAACAACTGCTTTTCCTTGGTTCCTCTTCAATTTCAGTAGAAGAGAAATGTCCTAAAAGTTAAGCCGAGTTACAGAGACAACTTCCCTGGCCATGAAAACCTTTGCTGGGATCTATAACTTCAACTCGCTCCAAGTTTCCTCGATAGAAGTTTCTGGCTGACGGTCCCAACATGTAACTGAGGCACAGTGAGAAGTTATTGTTCCGTGTGTACTCTTGGGAAGCTCTCTTCCAGAGCAGATTAAAATCTTTCTTTTGCTGTATTAAAAGATAGACTTCACATTTGCCTCTTTCCAAAACAAGAAAGATTCTTACTTTTAACTGAATCTCAAGAAAAAGAAAAGGATTTTTTTTTTATAAAGGACTGGCACATCGCCCTGGTTTTTTAAAAATAGGGAAAAGTAATTTAATGCTGATATTTCTAGTTTAAAAACTTCTTTTGTTGCAGCAGTGAATGTGCCCGCGATTTCCAGCTTTCTGCGGTTAGCAATATTATCTTAAGTAACTTTTGGCGCCCTTCGTAAGACTTTTGGATATGGGACGATTGTTTGCGCCCTCTAGGCAAGGGCTGGATCCAAGTTCAGCACCAAAGCCCTTCACATCCGCTCCTGCTTTCTCTCCTATCTCCGCCAGCTCCCGCTCCCTCCCCCGCGGGATGGGGTGGGGGGGAGGCGGGGGAAACACCACAAAGCACAGTTCCAACTACAGCCTTTGGAAACAAGACTGAGAAAAATACAGTAGAAGAGTTACAGTTACAGAAAGGCTTCTGGTAACTTTCTCTCCAACAGGCATAAATTTAAACACACACACAAAGAAACAGATGTTCCTCAAAGGGCAGTCTGGGGGTAAAAAACATTTCCAACTCTTTCCCCTCTTCCCAAGTTGCAAAAGTAAATCCTTGTCCAGAGTTCACAAAGACACTAAGACACTTGAGAGAGAGCAGGCGTGGAAGGAGGAGAGAAGGAAGAAAGGATAGTAGAACAGTTGTAGGAAACAGGTGAAGTACAAAAAACTAGTTTACTGCAATCATATAAATGACCCATTGTTAGGAAGGATAAACCCCTTATTGGAAATAACCGCTCCAATCATTTATTTTGCAAGTGCTAGGAGGCTGCCTTGAAATGGGATTGTCTTTGCGCAAAGGAGGCTCCTGTCATGCTCTCTGCTATCCATATTCTTCCTGGCACAGAGCCCAGCCTTGCATTTACTGTGTTTTATTTGCAGAAATGTTACCTTGCCAGCTTTAGTGAAATCCTCTTAGATATATAAATTACGTCAATAAGGTTTCACTTATATGTACAGCTCAAATACCTCTCATTTTGGAGGTTACTTGATAGGAAGATCTTATTAATATGATTTAGATTTTAATGCCCAAAGCAGTGAAGATAAAATTGGGGTTCATAAGTGACAATGCCATTAACTCTGTAGTTCTTACCAAGCCTAACTTTATCACTAGCATTTTCCAATCTTTTTCTCTAGTTTTTTGACCTACTGGTCACTTGTGTGCAGATTTTTCTTAGATGCATATAATACTAAATTGAATAATGTCACTGAACTGAGCATCCAAGTGGATTTTAATGTCACATTTCCAAACCAGATTTGATTAGAAGGCCTAAAGCCCTGGGAAATAGCTCGATGGGAATTTAATCCAAAGATGGGAAAGAGCCCATACTATATTCCATTCACTTCCCAACAGAATTAGGTGTCTACAATGCTCAGAGGGAAGGAAGAGATGGATGTGCTTTAGTCAGAGGCTGCCAGTTACTGTCTCCAAGACAAGCTACTGCAGTTGGTTTCCACTGGATTGGTATCAAAGACTTGTCCAAGAGGCCAGACTCCAACTAAGAGTTAGCAAGTCAGCAATCTTCCACACACACCCTCTACAGGGGTTGTTGTGGTAACAAGAACAAATGTGAACTTGGCCAGTTTTAATATCCTATTTGCTACTGACCATATATTTAAAGAGCAGAATTCAAGAAAAGTGGAGACAAAACACTCTCTTTCTCCCCCTCTTCCTATCAAATATATAAAATAGCTGTCAGTCCACCTGTGAGACATTCTCTCTCCCTTAAAATTCTTGTTTAGAGCTCAAGAAGAGAGGCATGCCTATTCCTTCAAAGTACTTGAAAAGTCAAAGCTTCAAAGATAACCAGGGAAGTTCTGCAATGCTGCATATTCAGTATGTTACTTCCCAAAGCTCAATACCGTCCTGTAGTTCAGGCAAGTTTTTAAGCCATGCATTTTTAAAAGTTGAACCTCCCATTCCACAAGTTAACAGTGTCCCTGAATTTAAAATATAATAATGCAAAGTTAATATTTCTCTAGAAGAATTTTTCTAACTTTTTCTGAAAGGCAATTAAGAAGGCATTACAATTCATGCAAAAATTCCCCAGGTTTTTTTTTTTTTCTTAAACTCAAAAACTCTTTTTCCTATTGTGCTTGCTAAATCCGGAAGAGCTTGTAGCTTTGACAGCTTGAACCACACCATCCCCTTCAGAGCCGCAGAGAACTTCAGATCTTTTTCTGCCCCGCCCCCTCTGGCTACTGAGAACCATTGTACACCCAAGCCTCCTCATGATTGGATAAAGCTTTTGTCAATCTCCCATGTTGTCCCATTGATTAGAGGATCGAATCGTCAATTATTCTCCGGGTCCAGACATTTCTTTTCGAGTTAGGTTGACTGCTGAGGCCAGACGTCTTTTTACAGAAGAGAGCACGTACAGGATTTTTTCCCCCCTTTCTGGAACCGAGCAAGCGCTAGGAGGAAAAAAATCTGTCAAGCTCAGCAATTTTTTCAAATCTCGGGGAAAGAAAAAAGGAAACCCGGTCTCTGATGCACATAGCAAAAACAAAAAACAAAAAACCATCCACAAAGCTACGTCTTTAAAACAAAACCATCACAATAGACATTCACCCAGCAATCACTTAAATGCATATGCAAGCCAGAGAAATTTTAAAGTCCTAGCCATTTAAACAAAATCATTCTACCATTATTGTTGTTTATAAAACACACATCGTATAAACGCAAAATAGAAAGTTTAAGATGTACCACGTACCATTGCAATGTAAAAAGAGTACGTGAGAAACTTTAAAATGTTCAGACGAATTGCTTCATTTGTTGTCCCCCTTTTTTGGCATTAAAAAAAATCTAAATAAACTTGGAACCGTTGAAAACCCGGAAGAGATTTTTTTTAAAGCTGTTGGCCAATTGCAGGCTTCTTGGAGATTTTTTTTTTTTTTTTAACTCCAAATCAGAAGGCTTTTGCAATTGCAATGCGCGCTCTCTGCCTCTCTCACTGTCTCTCTCTCCTCTTTTGATAGCAATCCAACCCGGGCTGGCTGGTTCTCAGATTCTCTCTGGTTTTGCCTTGTGTGCTTTGGATTGTACGAGACTTTGCAGAAGTTGCAATCGATTCGCAGTCCCTCTCTCCTCTCCCTACCCCCTTGTTTGTTTCCGCAATCGCTGCAATTTGCATAGTAACCACGCACGAGGCGCCGGCGGCTCCCTGCGGAGGGGGCCGGGAGGGGGCAAGGAAAAGGCCTTGCCCCCTTCGCCCCTCCTCCCGTCTCTCTCCCCGCCAGTCTCCTCCTCCCCCACGGTGCGTGGCCAATAGGAGCCCCGGCATTCAGCGCAAGCTCCGGTCGGGACACCGTTCGGAAGAAAAGCCCCTGTGTTACTAGGCCCTGCTCGCAGGATCGTGTTTTTTGGCGCGGTAGAAGTTCCCTTGCTTGCGGACCTCGCAGCCGGTACTAGGGATGTGTGAGGATAAAGTACATTTGCCTGCGGTTGTGCGGGTTTTGCACGTTTTAATCAAGTCTGCACACCTGCTTTCTCGGTTTCTTTTTCCATAGCCTCTCGTGAGTTATTAGGCTAGTTCATGATGGTTAGTGAGAGATTTAACCTTTATTTGCACTGGTGTAGACCAAGAGTTAAAGATCCTCTTTGGTGCATTAAATCACGAGAATGCAAAATGTCACAGAGAACTTGCAGTGAAATAAAGCTTCTACTCTAGATTCTGAAAGGAAAAGACTGGTTCTGCTCTCTGCAGATGATTGAACATAAAATTGTTAGGTGGGCTCCCTCAAGAATAAACTTGTTCCTTTAAAGGAGGAGATGCAGTGAAATTCTAGCTTAATTGCCAAGCATCCACTATGTCAGTATCCTTACAAAACCGGGATTCCACAAAGTTTGACGCCGTCCTCCACCTTCTGTCGCCCCAGGAGAAGGGCTGTGTTTGGAAGCTTGAAATGGGGAGGGGGGAGGCTGTTAATGTAGCTATTGGAACATTAAGTCCTTCATCTAACTGATTCATCTTATTTCATTAACCCAGGCTCTTTAAGACCATTTCAATGTGGACCCTTTATGTGTTTGTTTTAAACAACAGACTAGCCCTTGGTGCGGGGGGGGGGGGGGGGGGGGAGGGGGGAAGGGGGAGACGACTCCAAAGGAAGGGAGTGTCCCTTTAAATGGAAAGCATCACAACCAGGGCTATTGCGTTTGTTTGTTTTGCGTCAGTTAAGTAGCTTTGGACGTTTTGCTGAATAACTGAGTTACAGGAAAATGTGTGCTTAGCTCACTTGATAAAAAGTATCCAATAAGAAGTCAAGAGGAATAGGAAGCAAGCTGGCAGTTGTCTGATTTTCTTAACTGTCCTTGGTGAAGATACCAATTAATAACAGGACCTCACACAGTTAAATTAGAGGTTAGAGAAACCTCCTATTTTGTTTTGAACCACCTTTTTGGCTTTAGGCTTGC
The DNA here is from genome assembly GCF_037043125.1 of Eumetopias jubatus. Lineage (NCBI taxonomy): Eukaryota > Metazoa > Chordata > Mammalia > Carnivora > Otariidae > Eumetopias > Eumetopias jubatus. Next base: position 57,512,037 of record NW_028274810.1, read on the forward strand.
ACTTTACAACAGGCTAACTGATGCAGCATTACTGAAAGGTATAGTACTGTGGCCACCAGTGGTGGTAGAAAAGCTTTTCTCTTCTGGTCTGCCTCTTACAGATTCAGATACTGTCTTGCTCTAGAAAGTCTGTGGCATTTAATCCTGGCCCCCTATACTGAGCATCCATTTCAACTTGGCATACTACTTTCACTCTGGAAATACACTTAATGGGATGTAGTAGCTTAAGTAAAAAAAAAAAAATTTTTTTTAAGTAACCCAAAAAACTTCTAGGTCTTGTTCCACTGGTGCTAGGCCATGTGACCTTGAGATGGTTACATAACACCTATAAAATAGGACATCAACCTATAGTGAGAATGGAGGATTGTTTTGTCAAGAGCTAAGAGCCTTTCAAATGCGCAAGAGGTATCAACTTGTACTGCATTGCTCTGTAGATGCCATGGTCTGAATAATCTACAATGCTAAGCAAGTCAGGCCTTGTTAGTAGGTGTAACAGTGAGTTGTGTGTCCATGTCTGTAGTTCATTAACTCAGTTTAATGTGGTAGGTTAGCACCATTTCCAAAGTGACCTTTTATATCTCCATCTAGTCAACAACAGCAGAGTATAGGCTTTGGGGTCCAACTTAGGTGTTAATGTTAGTCCTATGTGACTCCAGACAAATTATTTAACCTCTGTAAGATTTAGATTTCTTGTATGGAAAATGGGAGATACTCAGATAACATATGTAATTTACCTAATCCATTAGCTGTGCTCAATATATTGTAGCTATAGTAATACCACTATTACTGTTTAATATGTACCATATTCCAGGCACATTGAATGTGTTAAGAGCTGGAGACACAGCAAAGAAGAAGCTTTCAGTCCCATGGAAGAGATAAGACCCCAAAATAAATAATAATGTAATGTGATAAGTGCTGTGTCCAACTTAGATATACATAAAGGGCAATAGAAATACAGATGATGGAATGACTGATTTTGCCTGAGTATATATATATAAGGAGAGTCATAGAAGGCTAAAAAGGGGGAAATGACATTGCTTTGGGCCAGAAGTATGCATTTGTCAGGTGGACAAAGGAGAGGCAGGGCATTCTTGTCCAGAAAAGCACAATGATGTCAGTGTATGCACTGGGCCAGAGAATGGGGATATATTCAACTGTGGCTAGTTGCTCTAGCTAGTATTACCTTGCATCACAGGAACTAGAGATGAAATTAGAAAGTCAGGCTGAGGCAAGATAGTGGAGAACCTTGTGAGCTGTTTAAACTTTCACTTGAGGGACTGGGGAGACATCAAAGGTATTTAACCAAAAGATATGCAAAGTAAACTTTGCAGATTAGAAAGATCATTCCAGCAAAGGAGGCAAAGAGACCAATTAGAGGTGAGAGAAGATGAAATCCTGAACTATGCACAGTAGGAATGAATGAGCAAGAGAGAGAGAAAGGGAGGGAAGAGCAAAGGGTGGGAGAAAGGAGAGAAAGCAAGAGAGACCCACCATTAATATTAGTTTTTAGAGACTTTGGTTAACAGGGACAATTTAGGGGTGCAATTTTTCCAAACTCTCCCAAGTCCAAATACCCACAAGATATATAACAAGACCTATTAGTGAAGGGGGTTTCCTTACCCCACTTTATATCCTTAAACCTACCAATATTAAATAATTTTAAAATAATACCCATAACAGTAACAATAGCACACATGGATTGAGTGTTTATATTGACTTTTCTCACTCTATGAATTTGCATTCCAGGAACATTAGCCCCACCGTGCCACGGAAAATCAGCTGCACATCCAATAGTGTGACTTTGGGTTGCCAACCCCATTGAGAGCCTCATGTTTCCACGTAGGCTGGCTTTATGCCTTGAAAATAGTAGGCTCTTCCAGGAATTCTGCTTTGTTGACCCAAATAAAAACTTAATCCTCTTGCAGGGCGTTGATATGGAGACTACAACATCAGAGTCTTACAGATTTAGCAACATGATTCAAAATTGCAGTATTTTTCTAATAATGTATTTTTTAATTTGTGAACTAAGTTGAATGTTGACCACAGGGATACGTTTCACATTTTCTTGATTTGACCGGGTAAATCCTAGATCATCCAAAGCACTTTTTAGGCTAAGTAATCAGCACTGGCATTTAGAGGGCCAACATGACAATATAAATGATAAATACTAGAAGCAAAGGTAAATCTAGGAATTGATGAGCCTCCCTAATCAGCAAGTTTTGGCAGACTATTGTCCCCCCAAATCTGTCTCTCTCTATTCTTGGATGCATAAATAAACAGTTTAGAGCCTATGTCTCCTAACCATCCTTGCAGACAGGCATGACACATGATTAAGATCACAATAGAATGGAGAAGAATTATTGAGTCAACCTTCCACGTCATTTGCTTAAAATAAGTTTGTCCTAAACTTGTGGCCTTTCCAAAGGCTGCAATGAGGTCATGTTAGAGACTCAACTTCAATTATACAGACCAGGGACAATGACTTGGGAGACAAGGGAGCAGCAAGATGGAGGGAACCTGGGTCCCTAAGTGACCTTATGGAGCAGAGCTGCTTCTCTAGCCTAGATTATATTTAAGCCACTATGTTTTGTTTTGTTTTTTAAGATTTTATTTATTTATTTGTCAGAGAGAGAGAGCACAAGCAGGGGGAGCGGCAAGGCAGAGGGAGAATCAGGCTCCCTGCTGAGCAAGGAGCCTGATGTGGGACTAAGTCCCAAGACCCTGGGATTATGACCTGAGCCAAAGGCAGACACTTAACGGACCAAGCCACCCAGGCGTCCTTAAGCCACTATGTTTTGAGATCTCTGATTCAGCAGCTCAGCCTCGACTATAATCACCACCATCATCATCATCAAGATTATAAAACAATTTCATGGTACCTTTGGATCGTTTCCTCTCTGAAAGCTTATGTCTTTTCCCTAGCTTAATACAAAATACATTTGGGTTTTGGGTTTTTCTTTTTTAATTTTTAGAAATTCAATTTATTTAAACTAAAAAACACAAAAAGTCCACCCATTTCTCCTATTGATTTTATTATCAGCCTCCTTTTCCAGACTTTCCTCCTCTGTGATCTTTCTCTACTACCCCTCACCCCAGAGACACTAAAGGAGTCACTTTTCTATTTTCACCACTTTATGAACACAGCATGCATGTCCATCCCTCTCTTTCTGGGTTTGTGTGATTTTTTTTTTTTTTTCTGCCCAGAAGTCCCTAATGTTTTCTCCCTGTTCCATTCTTTATTTATTTTTTCAAGAACCAGTTTAATGCTGCTTCCCAACTCCCCCAGGCAGAATTCGCCAATCCCTCCTGGGTGTTCTTTAACATTTTATACTCATCTCTAGGACAGTTATCTTCACATTGGATGTTAGTTATTTCTTTGTGTGTTTGTCTGCTAGACTATGAGCTCCGTGAAAGTGCAATGCCTTTATTCATCCTTGTGTCCTTACAAGCCAATTCCTATAATTCTCAATAGATGTTTGGTAAATTAATGGGTGAATGGAGAGATGAACAAATGCTTACCTTTTCCTGCCTTGCACTCTGATGTACTACAGGCTCAGGAGTGTGGCTGATGCAAGGCATGGCATTATCACTAAGGGGAATTTTTAAGTATAAATAGTAGGACACTGAGTTTGCTTTTTACAGACCTTCCACACATGTTATCACTGTTAACCCTCCTTCTGGATAGGTGAGTCAGGCACTCTCTTTCTCACCATACAAATGAGGAAACTAAGACTCAGGAAACTACAGAGAGTCACTCATCATTCACTTAGTGAGTGGTTGACTAGAATTCAACTCATTTCACATTCCTCCCCAAAGCTCTGGCTATGTCTGGCTTGGGAAAGAGTTCAGGCTTCAAACTTTTTTAAGTACCATTTTAATGTTTAGCTGGCTCTTATCATAATCAAAGGTAAACAAATGGGCTCGTTTCTTTTTAACAGCTTTATTGAGGTACAATTGATATACAAAGAACTACATATATTTAATATATACAATTTGATAAGTTTGGACATACACAAGCAACCATGGTACCATAACCACAATCAAGACAATAGATATATCCAATACCTCCCAGAGTTTCCTTGCCCTGCCCCGCCTCCACACCCTGCCATCATTCTGGGGGTAAGAACATTTAAGTCTACCATCTCAACACTGTACTGTTAACTATAGGCATTTTGCTCATACAGCAGATCTCTAGAACTTATTCATCTGGCCTAGGTGAAACTTTACACCCATTGAATGACAGCTCCCTGTTCCCTCCACCCCACAGATCCATCCTTATTATCTTGGACACACACCACAGTCAACTGCAGAGGTGCCTGAAGACCACAGATGATGTCATGCAACTGAGCTGTTGGATAGTCAGAGAGAGGATGCCTGTATCTTGGCTGAAGCCACAGGTACAAAGTATGAGTTTACAGTTCATAGAAGGAAAGCTAAAAGGGAGCTCAGAAGTCTCCAACCACCACATTTTACAGATTACAAAACTGAAACTAGCAGAGTGAAGTAGTGAGCTCATGGCCACACAGCTGGTAAAGAATTAATCCCTAGTCCAGTGCCAGTTTCATTCCATCATGCAGAGGATATTTTGCAGGAATGGGAAAGGAGGGAGTGACTATCTCTGGGATCAAAGTTGAAAAGAGGCCTGGGCAAGTGAAGAAATTGTGAATCTGATAGGAGAGAGAAAATGGTTAATCATCTAAACCAAAGGGATGGCTATAAAATCCAGGCTGGTACCTGAAAGATTTACCCAAACATGTTCAGACAGTTCAAAGATAATTTTCAAGAAAAATAAGGGAGGGTGGGGATGAGAGCAATGGTCTAGAACTAAAACTTGGTGTTAAGAGCTGTGAGCTGAACTGGTTCTCTATTCTCTGCTCTTTGTGGCCTTGGGCAGTTCAATCTCTCCCTCTGGTTTCCTTCTCAGTAAAATGTAAATATCATCAGCCCCATTTCTTGGGGTTTTGATAGGATTCAATGAAATCATGAATGTGAAATTGTTATAAATGTAGGTTTCTCTTCCATGAAGGCCTATACCACCAACAATTGTTTCTAATACAGCACAGAATAAAGAATATAGATAGTTGTATTTATGCAAAAGGTTTTATTTATTTATTTTTAAAAGATTGTATTTATTTATTTGAGAGAGAGAGCAAGAGAGAGCATGAGGAGGGGGGAGGAGTAGAGGGAGAGGGAGAAGCAGGCTCCCCGCTGAGCAGAGAGAGCCTGACTCAGGCTGGATCCCTAGACCCGAGGATCATGACCTGAACTTGATGGCAGATGCTTAACCGACTGTGCCAACCAAGTGCCCCAAAAGGTTTTAGAGTAGAGATTGTGTGTGTGTGTGTTTATCTATCATCTATCTATCTATCTATCTCTATATCCATATCTATAATGCATACATATAAGCACACACACAAAATCTTCACTCCAAAATCTCTTTGAATAGAGGTAGGATGAATATAACTATCTAACGAAAGAACGAACTAACTCACTAACTATATATGAAAGAGAGAGCGAGAGAGAAACATCAAGATAGAAATAGGTGAAATCAAGGCCACGATTAGTATCCAAAATACATGCAATGAAATTCTATGTACTTTTTCAGGGTTGACTTGTGATTTGACTTTGAGTTTCCTAGTTAATGGTTAATAGTTAAAAAAGGTAAAAACTTATGAAATATATGATATTCATAGGATTATAAAATTCAAATTCAAGAAGGTTGTTCAGAAGCAACACAGACATTCTGAGGTCTGAGAAAACCGAAACCATAACCTCCTGCCACCACCATCACCACCACTGCATACATACAGACAGACCAGGGTTGTCATGAAGAGGACTAATCTTTACTATGACGCATTGAACCAGGTACTCAATCCCTGGGTGAAATTCCAGCCAGCATAAGGACAGAGGGAGTGGGAAGGATGGCAGCTTCTAAAATTACTATTTTTTTTAAAGGTTTTATTTATTTATTTGAGAGAGAGTGAGAGAGAGCACGAGAGGGAAGAGGGTCAGAGGGAGAAGCAGACTCCCTGCTGAGCAGGGAGTCCGATGTGGGACTCGATCCCGGGACTCCAGGATCATGACCTGAGCCGAAGGCAGTCGCTTAACCAACTGAGCCACCCAGGCGCCCTAAAATTACTATTTTAGGAACTCCTCAACTATAGCTTTAGCTCCCTGGGCTAGTGGTACTAGTGTTCAGTACCTGGCAAATTAGAATGTGCCTAGTTTGACATCAGTGTCTATAGACCCAGAAAATCAGCAACAAAGACAGGAAAGAACCAGTTGAGGTTGACTCCTCTGACCCTGAGGTTTTTCACACTCACTGTAATATTCCTAAGATCACATTCCTCCCCCCCACCCCCCACCCCCCACCCCCGCCAAATAGCATGGAGAGGAAGGAAATGGAAACTGGAAAACCCAGACTCTCTTTTCCAGCCCATGTCCTTTAGCTCTTCAGCCTCTCTTGACCTCTCTCTTTGATAAGGTGACTCAAAATGGGATCAGGAAAGGGAACTCCAGCAAGGGAAGTTATAGAATTGGGGCTGTTGTTGTGTGTGTTGGACACACAAGCAAAAACAAGTAGGTAGCTTGCCTCAAAACCCAGTTGGTAGGCTAAGAATCAGGATTACAAGTTAAAAAAAAAAAAAAAAAGATTACAAGTCAACCAAAAACACTACAGAAGAAAAAAGAAAAGAAAAGAAAAAGCCTGTATGAGTTGGGGTAAGGAGATAGGGAACTATACTGGTAGATCCCTTTGGGAAATGGTAATCTTTTATTTTTTTTGGAATTGTGATTAAAAATACATAACATTTACATTTTAAGCATTTTTAATGTACAGTTCAGTGCCATTAACTATATTCACATTGTTGTGCAACTATCATCACTGTCCATCTCCAGAACATTTTCATCATCCCAGACTGAAACTCTATGTCTTTTAAATAATAATGTCCCATTCCCTTCTCTCCTTCAGCCCTTAGAAACCATCATTTTACTTTCTGTCTCTATGAATTTGACTATATAAGTGGAGTCATGCAGTGTTTGTCCTTTTGTGAGTGGCTTATTTCATTTAGCATAATATCTTCAACATTCATGCATGTTGTAGCATGTGTCAGAATTTCCTTCTGTTTTAGGTTGAGAAATATTCCATGGTATGTATATACTACATTTGTTTATCCGTTCATCCATTGATAGATACTTGGGTTGGTTCACCTTTTGGCTATTGTGAATGCGTCTATGAACATGGTATATAATATCTGTTTAGATCCCTGCTTTCAATGTTTTTGGGTATGTACATCAGCAGTGGAATTGCTTAATCATATGGTAATTCTATTTTTAATTTTTTAGGAGAAAATAGTTATCTTAGTTTATCTTTGGAGAAAAAAATTGAACAAACTCTTTAATGACTTGTTTCATTTGTGGACTTGATTTTCTGAGCATCAGGAATCTTGGATTCTAATCCCAGTTCTCCTATTAACTGTGTGCTCTTTGAAAGTCACTTGAATTATCAGGACCACTCTCAGTTTCCTCATCTGAAAAATGATCTTTGAAATAGTTGATATCCATAGTCCTTGAAATTCTAAAGGTCTATAATTCTACATATTTCCTTTGGTGTGTGGATTCATCCATTTATGTCTTCATTCATTCATTTTGTAAATGCTTTTTGAATGCCAGAGCAGGTTTCCCGCCCCCCCTTCAAAGATAAACAAGAATAATGGGGGTAGTGGCGAGTGGGAATGGGAGGAAGATGGCTGGGGTGATGGTTGAAAGAAGAAATAAAATGTACTGCAAGCCAGTAGGAGAGCAGTACTAAGATGAAGCTGAAGGCGTAAATATGGGTTGGGAACATTCTGGGCCTAGTGACCAACTTTCAGATTTTAGACTTTATCCTGACATTAATGGGGAGCCATTGAAAGGCTTAAAGAAGGCAGTAACAAGATCAGTTTGATTAAAAAAATCACTCTGACAACAGTGTGAAGAATGGATTGTATAGGTTCAAGACAAGCTCTCTATCTTTTCTCTACTCCATTGTCTCATTTTCTCCTTTTGCTTTGAAAGTGGGAAAATTAGTCAAGATGTCCCAGAACCTAACCTGGAAGAAAAGATATTTAGATCTATGTTATTTCATCTTGGAGAATAATACTGTACTATACTTCTCTTTACAATAAAAAATATTCAGTCACCATTTTCCCTAAACTGGGAAAACTACTCACCATGGTTGGTGGTATATAAATACCTCCAGGTCATTAGTTTGCCAATTAATATTTTAAGACCATGAAATTATGGCAGTTTAAAAAAGTTTTGATAGGAAATTATTATCCCTTTATCTACAATGTTAAAAAATTAAATATCACATATTAATATACTATCTCATATGAGAAAACTTAAAATTCATATTTGATTAGGTAAAGTTTTTCCTTAATTGGGATGCAAATAGTCTAGTTCCGGCTTTATATAATATTCTTTATATAAATAACGTAGTATTATAAAATCAAAATTACACAGTGAGGCTGTTTTCCTTTTTATATATACCTCTTATTTTCATTACTGTGAAAGTTATGAGCTGTGCTGTGTCAGCAGATTGTATACCTATGAAAACAATGAATGATCCCTGAAGGACATTATTTTTAATGGGTGGTTTTCTATCTAAGATCATATGAGTACAGAACTGAGTTGTTTGGAAAATGCTCCCAAGTTTTAATATGCAAGAATAATGCCTTGATTAACTGAAGATATTAAGATTCATTCAACTACTAATGCCCTGTTCAGTAAAATAATGTCAGAAAGAATGGCATTTATCTTGAATAATTTTTGGCAGTTTGGCGTAGTTTTTACTTTGTATCTACCAAGGAGAAAAAACCAAAATGAGAGCAAGGAGAACCAATTATAAAGAGTGGTTTAGTTTGTCAAGGATGCTTGAAATGGCCAGTTTGTTACAAGCAGGGCCAGGCTGAGAGCTGAAAAATTAGTTTGTGAGGTGCTTGGTATATTTTTGGTATATTGAAAAAATAAGTGCTTTTTCAAGAAAGAAGCTGAAGAATGGTAAGTGTTTCTGGTTTTAACATTATTCCTATGAGTTTGCTAGTCCTCCCAAGAGCTATAAAGTAGACAATAAATCAAACATTTTAATTTGTCATGAGATAACAGATAGAAACAAAATTTTTTCCAACGGGTCCTCTGCCAAAGTATTTCTGGTAGTCCTATTCACTTCCAAAATTTATACATACTATTAAAAATTAAGAAAAAATTGAATTATCAAATAAATTCAAGTCTGGAAAACATTTACTGAATGCCACCATAGCCAGGCACTATATCAGCTTCTGGGATTGCTGGAAATGTAAGTGGTGATCTGGTCTTCAGAGAGGCAAGTGACTCTAGGCAAGGCTTTGTGACCTTATATGCCAGAGGCCAGAGCAGAATAGCTGTCTCCAGGTCAGTAAAAACATATAACATATTATGTTACACCAAATATCGAGGCACATCCTACTTCACTGCTCTCCTTCCAAATCCAGTGCCTTTTGACAGTCTCTATTTGAACATCAGATGCAGGAAATCCTATATCCTTATATGACGTGTAATATCTGAGTTAATTTTGAAAATATAATATGTATGATACTTGCTTCAAAGTGTGTTTAAAAAATATGGCCATTAGTGTTGGATTTCATTTCTCAAAGTCAAAATTTAAGAAGACAATTGAATTTTATGTTACAGAAAATTGAAAGAAAGACTCATCACAATATCAGTATCAGATGCCATATAAAATACTTTTTAAAAAAAAAAATTTTGGGGGGGCACCTGGGTGCCTCAGTCGTTAAGCATCTGCCTTCAGCTCAGGTCATGACCCCAGGGTCCTGGGATCCATTCCTTCATCAGGCTCCCTGCTGGGCGGGGAGCCTGCTTCTCCCTCTCCACTCCCCCTGCTGTGTTCCCTCTCTCGCTGTGTTTCACTCTGTCAAATAAATAAATCTTTAAAAAAATTAAAAAATAAAAATAAAAAATAAAAAAAAATTTTTTTGGTAGTATGACCGGGCGAAAATTTTTCTCAGTAGATAACAATGATACAGGCACCCATATTTCCCAAGTGAGATGTTCCTAATTGGAAAGCTCCTGAAGAGCTTATAAAAAACTCATCCCTTTTCTTTTTTTTCTTTTGTAAATTTGAATGTAAATAATGACTCAAATCCCTAGTTTTACAAGTGTCTATATTGTTTTGACATTGTTACTTGATCAGTCCAGTTGTTTCAATTGGCTCAAGTCCGTTGCTTTAATTAAAAAAAAAATTACTATTTGTCTTAAAGAGCTTGCTAGGTACAATAATAATAGGCTTCCATGGACTGTAGATAAAAGAATTGGATTAAGTTTAAAGTGCCAAAAAGTAAAAAAATACCTCTCCATTTTCACAGGTTATGATATGAGAGTTTAACATCACAATCTTCAATTGAAAATTAAAAAACACTTCACTGATAGAACAACCCCAATATGAGAAAAATCTGAAGTGTTCTACTATCATATGTTATGTTACTTTAAAAATAAAAGCATGATCAGTTAAGAAAACACCATAACTAATGTTTATAGTATTCAGATATTTATTAGGATCATCAAATGAAAAGCCTGTTCACTCTAGTTCTAAAGGAACAACACATGAACAGTTTTACTAAACATTTCCTATAATAAGAAAACTTGGTAATTTTTCCCCTTTAAAAAAAACTTTTATACCACAAAAGTTTTAAAAAGTGAACTCTCTTGCCTGAATGGGGTCTTTCTAAGTGGCAAATCATAGTTATATAGAAAATATTACAAAAATTATTAATTCAGATAATCTTAGGGGAGCATTTCCAAGTTTAGAGCCCTGCCTAATAGCCAACAGTCTTTGTTAGTTTTAATATGTTCACATGTGAATTAATACATTTTGGTATATCACTTTTATAGTTATAAGTCAGATTTATGCCCAGCTGTGAGGCCCTGGAATCTGGGTCTTGAAGAAAAAGACAGTGGAGGTGTTGCTGCCAGTGAAGTGTGGGTTTCCTCTGAGTTGGTAGGCCGCTTTTCTGTGGAGCTGGATGTTAACATACTTTCATTGGTCTCTACTCTAATGACTGAATTAAAATATCCCTCTATCTTCCGTCATTATAATGTGGAAATTGTACACTGTCTACACAACGCCGGCTGTGAAACAGCAGCCCAAACACATGACCAACTTAGGTTTTAAACGTTGGAGCAAATGGGGTGGTTGGTTTTGAATTCATTTGCACTCATTTTTACTACTTGAGACACGCTCATTAAAAAGCTGAATTTCAACTTTTTTATACGTTCACATTGAACCGAACTGGATTTTCACTGCACTGCTGCATCTGGCTTTTTAATTTGCCCTGAACAGGAGTATTCTTTCCTATCATGGACAATTCAGGCAGGCACTATCAGGTAGTCAAGTCATTGGCTTGGCCTCTTCCTTCTCAATGTCTCCAAGGAAAATGGGGTCCTTTTCCACTACACCCCGGTACCTATAGGTTGGGATTGCAGATAAAGATAGGAAGTGCAGAAGCCCCTCCCCGGGTTGGGGGTTGCTGTGTTACGGCTCACTTTCTTCAGGGCAGCTACTCACTTGCAAACAGCTCTGCACTTAAACCCTTTAAAGTTACAAACAAACTTTGGGAAAGTTACATCACCATAAACAAAGACACAGTTGCTTAAATTATTATTATGCAACACTGTGTCATTACTTACGCATGGACATTGCAATTATCTTCCCAATTGGGCAAATACCACTACAGCTTTGTAGGCAGCTTCAGAAGTAAAAATCGAGGATAAATATGTCAGTGACACCTTTACACATGGAAAAGGTTTCCCACCCCCTGGACAAACACTCAGGTTTTATCCAGCAAACAAAGTGAGAGTCTTTAGTGTCTCCTAATTCTTTGGAATCCCCTATTTTAAATATAAATTATCAGTCTGGTATGATCCGTATGCTCAGCTATAGAGGCTATAGAGAAGAGAAATACAATAGTAAATAGGAGAAAGTGAAATTCTGGGTCTGCTTTTGTAAAACTCTCAGGCATCAGTACACATCTGGTAATCAATTTAGTAATTAGCTGTAGCCTTCAAAAAAAAAAAAGGTGTCTGTAACCACTGGGTTGTGTCTGCCCCAGGTGATCTTAACAGATCTGGTAACGAGATTGTCCCCACTCGCACCCCACACTGCTCTTCAGCCGCCGCATCCCTTGGTGTTTAAGCAGAAGAAAAATCAAATATATTCTGGATGCATTTTTTTTTTTAATTTGAATCCAGATAAAAAGGATCAGGTTGTAAAAAGAAAAAAAAATTGGTAACTAGTTGTCCAAGAAAAAAGCGAGAATGAGGACAAATGACCCGCACAAGAGCCTATGACCATTTTTCTCCCTTGCTGTCGCAGAGCTGACACAGGAGGAGGATGGGGGCGAGGGAGGGAGGGATGGGGGGGGAAGACAATTTAAAGCATCATCTCCCTAACTGCAAAGATCTGGCCTCCCCAGTGCTGAGGAAGCCGTGGTAGCCATTTTCATTTTCATTTTTTTTTTTTAAGAGCGTAAAAGGAAAATAAAACAGAATAGGTATATCTCCCTTCCTTCACCAACAGCTCGGCTCCTCCCTCCAAAGAAAAAAGTATTTAAAAAATCTCAGGTACAAAACCCAATCCACATGCATCCAGTGAGGCTTCTGCAGTCAACTCGATTCGATTTGGCGAGTTGCACTGAAGGAGACGTGATCTTGAAAAATCAATCCGTGCTCGCGCCCCCGCGCCGCCGCCGCAGCCGCCGCAGTGGCCACAAAATTAGCGGCTCCGAGGACATTTTTGCCGCAGTGCACGTCCGCCGTAACCACCGAGCACTCGGGTGAATAATGGAAGTACAGTGTGGAGACAATCAAGTTGATTTATCACGCAAAATAATTCACTGCTCCAGTCCAGCTCTTGGTCCTGTCACTTTAAATCACAAACGCGTGTATACACAGATCCATAGGCCCCACACATGCATGGTACACGTGTGTGCGCGCGCGCGCGTGTGTGTGTGTGCGCGCGCGCGCGCAGAACCAAGTGGAATGATTCCAGATTGCTTCACGTATGTGAGAGGGGGAAAAGAGCAAAAGGGCCCGTCACCCCAGCCCCCTACCCCCACCTTTTGCAGCGTGGACGAGTGGCTTGTGATGCAGCTTGGAGCAAAATAAAGTCTGAACAAAACTAGACTGTGAGACTAGCACGTCCCAGAGTGAAAGTGAGTGACGTTACCGCAGACTCTGTAAAGACCCGGAGCACTTGCAGGCAAAACTAAAATTCCCTTTTTTTATAAAAGAAAGAAAAGAAAATCATTAACTGGGTTCAGATCTAAAATGCTGCTTTTAAAATGCACGCACATGTTGAAGACTCAGCGACTGTAATTTCTTGGGTAAACATCTGGTGAAGACATTCCAGGAACACATCTGAAAGGAAGAAAGGCGTAAGACAGCCCCTTCTTTATATATCTTGGGTCAAAAAAGGGTTGTTAAAACTTTTTTTTTTTTAAAGCGTGCTCTTGATCTAAATACTTTTATGAGCTCTAGAGGTCAGTTTGGTTTGGGAGAAGAGGACCAAGCTGGGAGCTAGGAGCTAGGAGTCCTGGATCCCAGACACAATGGTGTGTGAGGTTGGGCAAGTCTCTTTTCCTATGGCCTTCTTTTCTCTCCTGTAAAATCGCAGGCGGTAAATCATATGCTAAGTTTTGTGTTTTGTGTCCCGCCCCCCCCCCCCCACGGACACTCCATGATTCTATCTAGGAAGGAATGATGATGGGGTGGGGGACCTATTAATATAGAGAGAAAAAGAGGTCACATTCTTCAGATGGCATCTGTTAAAATTGGTGGTGATGAAAGTGATGAGTCTAGTATGCCTGAGTCCTTAACAATAAAGATTGTGTCTATATTAAGAGCTGCTTTTGTCCCAGCTCTCAAGTATATATAGCATATAATGAATGCTCTTTGAAAATGACAATGTAATCTTGTAATTATATATTTGGGGGGGGAGGGGAGAGGAAAGGGTCAGCCAAAAGGATTTTGAGATTGGAACAATTTTCAATATTCTTGTTTATTTGTAGTCTGTATAGGAAATGTATTAAATCACGTGGATAATTCAGAGAACATAACTTTTTAGGGGGTAAGAGTTGTTCTGTGTCAGATTGGCTGTCTAGATTGACTGGATTAATAGGATTAATTACTCCCTATCTACTTTTTCAGAAAACAATTCCAAGTATGGACAGGCAGGAGCCACTGTTTGACACCCCCCTTTATCTCTGTAGTGAGTGGTCAAGAGTGTGGGTGCTAGAGCCAAGCCACTAGCTTGTTTTGACATGCGCTAGCTGAGTAATCATAGACAAATTATTTGCTTTCATTGTGCCTCAGTTTCCCACATTTATAAAAATGGGGATTATACTGGCAACTAATTCATAGGACTGTTGTCAGGATTAAATGAGTTATTTTAAAGTGCTTGGAACAGAGCATGGCACATGTAACAAACAGCTCAATAAATGTTAGAGGTTATTATTACTCCAATGTAAACATAGGGAAAGCAAGGTCAGATGTAATAGAGGAATCTTTGAGCTGCTCCTGGATTTCAACTAAGGCCTCTAAGCACTTTATTTTATCTGGCTTTTATGTCAGCTTAAAGCAAGGAGCTCAGCAGTCTTTATTATTATTAAGAATAGGCCAGAACATTCCCTACCAAAACTCCATTCCCATACATACAGTAGTTGTGAAACTGGAGAATTTTCCACTTGACCAGAACAATGAAAATATGTAATATTGGCTCTATATGTTGAGTGCATACTTATTGATGTGTGTTTTGACTATGAAGGTGGGAGGAAGCCAAGTTTTGTTTTTGTTTTTGTTTTTTCCTTTTCTTTCCCCCTTTGGCGAGAAGTTTCCAATGCTTCAGTTCCTGACTGTTTCTGTTGTTATTTTCTTTCATACACAACTTGTTACCTTAGGCCCAGCCTCTGTCATTGAATTATGAAGTCAAAACAACCCCAAATCTCTGGCGTGCTCCCTTTGTGTCATTATTAGTGTAAAGGGGAAAAGCGACATCCTGAATTTCTCTCCTCTCTTAATGATCCCCAGAGTGCAGACTGGAACGAGGCTTTAGGAAGGGTCATAGGCAGGGAATGCTTAAGGGAGCAATTCCACTCAGTGTTTGCAATTTGGGATTGGAGGCGAGCTGCAGTTAAGCTTTATAGAGGAAGTGGAGATTAGGTGTCTTTCCAGAACAAGATAGGTGCTGGCAGGCTTAGTTCCCTGCTTGTTGGAAAGTAATGTCCCACTTCTTTCCTCCAGTGGCACCTGAAGGCCAGGTACACTAACCGTTCTACCAGGGGCCAGGCGGAGAGACAAGGCTGGCCGGCCTAGGACGCGGGGAGTGGCGGCCGATACCAAGTTTAGAAGGCTGCAGGCGCCGGGGTTAAGTTCAACTTGAGACAGAAAGCGTTTTACTGAGAGCGGCGAGAGAAAAGTTGATTCGTTCCAAGCGCTAGCATGAGTGCTCGGGATACACTTGGTCAATTTGATTAACACAATATCCTAAATAAATACATCACTAAAAGAGGGTGCGCTGCCTTCTACTCCACCTGCTTGCCTTCTTCCTTCTCTTTGTGGGGGCAGAATGAAACTCTGGCAGGTGAAGACTCCCACCCCCTCCATCGTTATCACAAGCGCACATCCCTTCTACAGAGTCTCTGTGAGGTGCCGGAAAGGAAACCCAAGGTACCTATACTTTAAAAAATTTCGGGAGCCAAAGGTGAGAAATCTGGCGAGTTTCTTTCCTCCACGCCCGCAGCAACTTAGCATCCAGAAGTCGTGGGCGCCTGGCCTCGCAGAGCTTTCTGAGACGTCCGGCGTCGGGGGGACTTCACTGATCACAGTCAGTCCCTTAGTGGACCGTGGACTTTGCCAGTTTTAGAGGTACTGGGGAAACTGAGAGTAAATAAATCAAATTGTACCCTCCATCACCGCCAACCAGGACGACGGGGATTCCCCCACTCCAGGCCTGGAGAAGGATTGGGGCGAGGGCAGGTGGAGGGACCAAGCGGGAGGCGAAGAACTGCCCGGCAAGGTCATGACCGTGAGGCCGCCGGGGGAGGCCGCCGCGGTGCGCAGCGGCCGGGCGCCGCCCTCTGGCCCGGGAGCTGACCCCGTGGCGCGCCCCCTTCTCGGCAGCCCGTCTGGCGCATCCCTAGTTTCCGGAAAGGAGGGGGCGACGCGGCAGAAGCGACCCTTACTTTCGTGGTGGAAGCTGAAACCCGCGGGGCTCCCGGGCGAGTTGTCCTGGAGGAAAGATCAGATGCCCAGCACAACTGAACTTGTAGAAGGGGCTCTCTGCACTGGTCCCCTTCCCTAGTGGCGACCTGTGAGAAACTTTTGTCCCCTCCCCTCAGTGTCTACTGTCTTCTTGCTCTGGGAACTTGGCCCTGACGGCCTAGTTCTCCACATTAATTCGTGGTTCCACTAACTCAACAGCCCCTTCTCCGAGGCGGACGTCTAGGGTGTCTTGTAATGAAGGGAACAAGTTCAATGTTTTGTTTTGTTTTGTTTTTCCTTTCAGGGGGAGTATTGTGTGATTTTAAAATCTAGGCGTTAAAAAACTAAGCCAGACCAAACAACAAAACCAAAAACAAAAACCGCTGCTTTCACGTGAGGGTAGAGTGGAGTCAATCCAAACCTTCCTTGGGCCAGTCTGAGCCCTTAGTCAGATAGCTGAGTTCCTGAATCTTCCAGGAAAACAGAGCCCCTTTCACACACTTCTGAAGGAGACTTAATAAGACTGCAATATATTACCACGTTTAAAAGGTTTTGCAGAGGCAAAGTTTCCTAAAAGCGACTTGCCAGCAATGCATGGAAAAGCAAATCCGCTTACAGAGAGGAGCCCCTGAAGAGGAAGGGGGGAAAGGCAGGACCCAGCCCCAATTAGAAACCGCAGTTTCCAACTCTTGAACCCAGCCCCCATCACTGCGGGACTGTGGGGCTGGTGGAATGTAGTTGACTGCCTCTGGAGGAGACAGGTTGTAGACCTCCAAAGCTCTTAGCACTGTTTTCTGGAAGTCCCCAGACTTTCTTTGCTGGTAGACTTTCCCCTCAACAGCCAAAGTTAGGTCTCCCCTTTTGTGTTTTGTGGGTGTGTGTCTGGACCCTGTTTTGTGCGCGTGGGAAAAGCCTCACTCCTTACACACTTGAAGTGCCTCAGTTCTCATTCTTTAGCTGGCAGCCTGTGGATGCTGGGTGGGAATGTGGGCGCCCATACAGGTGAAGTGGTGTGTTTGTGCTGCTTTGTTGTCTGAACCCTCACTCACCGCACTGCTAAGGAATGGGCCTGACACAGCTCTCATCTCTAGAAACTTTTGTTGGAGTTTCTAAGAGAAATCCCCACCTTAATTATTTTGAGCTGAAGGTTTGTGTGTGTGTGTGTGTGTGTGTGTGTGTGTTTTGTATAATGAACTCAAGAGAAAAACTGCAGTTTGTTAGTTTTGTGATTTCTCAGAGCTTATAAAGGTCTTGGACCCCATCACTCTGGGGGGAGGAAAATCACTGAGTCTTTTGCTGGGAAAGTAGAGCCTTCCAGATTCATGAGGGTAAGGATAAGGACTGCTTTCCATAAACTTTAAAACAGCTAAAAACAGTGCACCAAGACTCAACCACGAGCCTTTGGGAACACACATGCAACCCCAAGTATTTCTGGTCCTCTGGAGGTCACCAGGCTATTTTGTAGCAGCTTCTCAAACTATCTCTTTGAATGGCCATTCTAACTTTTACAAAGTTTCTTGCTGTTTACCATGATAAAGTTGCACTTGCACTCCGTGCAACAGAAGCTTGCCATTGAGCCCTTGACATGCTTTCAACCCTGTATTGGGAGTGTTTTAAAGGCTACATTTTAGCCTTAAGGGATAAAAATGTTGCTTTCATCCTGACCACGGAGAGTGCTGCGGGCAACGTGGCCAAGTTTGTAGGAAACCGGATCTCTTAGCTTTGCTAACATCAGGAGGATAGTTTCGACATGCCAGTCCTTGCCTGCTAAAATGCCAGGGCAGGGTACTCAGGACACACTGCAGACGGGTCTTCTGTTTCCCTCGACCAGCAGATCCCGCCTTCAGCGCCCGGGATGCTGGGTGTTGGGGATGTTGCGCACACCTGCAGATTTTAAAGTAGCCCACCGAGAGCAGGAGGACCCCCTTTCCTGTTATGGCTACCTAATGAAGCAAAGTGCTAGACCTTACAAAAGGGAAAACATTTTGTTTACGTCTGTCTTCTTAAGAAGCGCTTAGGGACCAGGCCCACCAATATTCCGGATAAAGTTAATGCTACTAGAAATGTGCGGTGCATTAGGACTCCGACTGGGGACTCATTGAACACCAGACTGTTACAGTTAATCTCGCCTCTCTCTTTTTGTTTCCATTGCTCTATTTTTCCTTTGGTCTCTTTCCTTCTCAGTGTTCCCTACCTCCTGAAGTGAGTTAATAAAAACCTCATCCTATTTTTTTTAAATAAAGTAAACACTAAATATGAGAGTTAATGTTGCAACCAAACTCTTCGGGAATCTACCGCTCTGTTCGCTACATCTTTGCTGCCTGTAATGACAGCCACTATTGTTCTTAAAATTCACCAAACTAATTCTTTCAAGTTCCTTGAGAAAGTGTAATAGACGCTAATTGGAAAAACACCACCACCACCCAATTCTCCTGTATTTTATTTTCTCAGATCAAGGAAGTGGACTCCACGCAAAATAATAAACTTGATGTAGATTATTTTTTAGCTACTCTATTTTCAGTAGCTATTCTTCCAACTTAACTAAATCGTGCAGCTTCATGCGATTCCACCTCTACCTCTCCCCTCGTGTCCTCACTAACCCACTCGGCAGTTCTCTCCAAACGAGGCTGCAGGTAGTGGAAACCCTCCTCGAGGGACCTAGGACCTAAAGCGCTCAGTTTCAAAAGTTCTGAGAAAATGTCTTCTTCAGAAACTACAAATGGAGCAAATCATTTACCTAATTCATTCAAGAGCCTCTATAGGAAGGACTTTGGAGGGTGATGATTCCCATAATGCGGTACTAATGAAAATCCCCTTAGTCCGTCTCCCTCGGCCCCGCGAGGGACGGCGTCCGCTCCCTGTCTGCCGTAGAGAGGCCCTGGCCCCAGCAGCGGTCCGGCCGCCCCTCCTCATCTGCCCCCAGATGGCACAACCAGGGCGCAAAGCGACAGCGGCGACTCCCGACTCCGCCGGGGCCACTGTCCGACCCGCCGCTGTCAAGCGACCCTTGCCACCCTCTCCCCGACACCCCCCCCCCCCGCCCGGGCCACTCCTCCTGCTCTTCCTTCCTTCTCACCCTCCCCATTGATTTTTATATGTGTGTGCGTGTCGGGGAGGGGGGAATGTAAGATAGGAACTTTCCTTCCCTCGCGTTGCCCACTTGCTCAGCCTTCTCCCACCCGGCTGGGTTGGAATTAAAATCCGGGAATTCAAGTTTGCTGCGAAATCTCGGTTTCCTAGGGAGGGGCTGGAGGGAAGGAAGACCCTGCGGAGTATGCGGGCCAAAGAAGCCCCCCCATCCCGCCGTCCTGCCTTCCGGTAGGGAGGATGAAAGCGATGGGTCCCGGGAGGGGCCCCCCGGGCTCCCCCCGCCCCGAGGGAGCGAGAGCTTTGGGGAGGAGGAGGCCGAGCCCAGGCGGCGAGCGCGGGGCGGGGGCTTCAGGGCTCGCGGGTAACCGGACCCCCCCCTTCCCAGGCAGGGGCGCTCTTGGCCCTGCAGGTGCACCCCCGCCCCCTTTTAGGCCCCTCCGTGGAAACCGCCTTCCGGCCCAAGTTCTGTTCTTTGAGGCTTTGAACGAGGCCTTTCAGAAGTTTTTAAAGCTGCCCCGCCCCGCCCAGCACTCACGGGGTCACACTCTCCCCCATCCCTCCACCCCCTCTCCAGCTGCCGGCCTAAGGGGGTGCGGGAAGGGAGCGGAGGGGGCAGGCCCAAGGCCGGGGGATCCAAGCACCAACCAGGGGCGGCTGGCTCGGCCTAGAGCGCTTGGAGATCCGGCGCCCGAGCCCCACCTCGGAGGAAGGGCAGGCTAACTGCTCGCCGGGCGCGCCAGCCCCGAGTGGGGGAGGGCGGAGAGGTGGGGAGAAGAGGAGGGATCGGGCAGGGGGGCACGGCCACATTGCCAAGGTTCCTTTGCAGAGCTCTAGCCAAGGGACTATTTTAATTGGCCTTTAGGGGAGGCAGCTGGTGACCCGTGTCCTCGTTTTCCAAGCTCCCCTGAGCGAATCAGGGCGCCACCTACAGGCGAGCTCGTGGTAGCAGGAGGGAGAAGGGAGCCGCCTGCCAAGTACTGGGGCCCCTCCAAGCAGGGTCTGTTTAATCCAGAGCCATCTTTCAGCTCCGGAGTCAGAGTTCTGCGCTCCAGAGTTAGGGGTCGGTTGGCAACAGCAAGCGTCCGGAGGGCACTGAGAATGAACTTTTGGGGAGTGGGGAATTGGGGGAGTAAATACAGGACTTGGGTTATTCCAGTACCAAAGAAGTATCTCCTCCAGGCTAGTCTCATGGAGTGCCGCATGTTTCTTTGAGAAGAGTAGCTGTGTGGCCTTGGACAAGCTACTTAATCTTTCTGAGTCTCAGTGTCCTCATCCTTTAAAAGGGGAATAGTGATACAGGCATCCCTCGCTTTTCGGAAGTTTGAGTCAGCCACTTCACTCTTATGAAAGACCTAGCTTGGTACCTGTTTTCGAAAATAGAAAGAAATGGAAGAGGACTCTTGCTTTTAGGAAAAAGCAAAAATAGCAATCAATGTTTGTGTTGCCGCTGGCCATTATAGAGGCAGAGCTCCCCCCCCCTCCCCGCCCCGCCGCCCCAAGCAGCCAGAGTGAGCTGGCCAAGCTCCTGCCCCTAGAATTACATTCAGCATCTCAGCATCAAGCCCTCAAAGCTTTGAACTGTCTGCGAGCATCTGTGCTTTATTTTGATTTTTTTGGTGTATCCCATAGCAAGATGTGTGGTAAGGTATCAGAAAAGCCTAGGAGAGCTTATTTTTGGGCTTGGGAGCACTAACATTTTTCCATAGAATATGATGATAATTGCCTCTTTGCTTGACACTATTTTGGCTTACAAAAGCTTTCATGGAAACACTACTTTCAGAAGGGGTGTGAGGGTGATGTATGTTTCTGATGGGGTCCTTGTGAGAATTAAATGAGATAATGTAGGTGAGAAACTATAGGTGTCTTGTAGGGAGCTTTCCTCTATTTCTAATATGAAAACCGTTTTTTATCCTAAGAAATCTAACATACAAGACTTTGGCTAGCTGCTTTCTGTTCCTCAAAGATTAGGGCCTTAGAAGAAGATAAAGAGAGCCAAAGAGGTTTGAGTGTCTGATTAGGATAGAAGGATGGGTTAGTGGAGGTTTTAATAACTACTCTCTAGCTAATCCCCTTCTCACAGACAAATAATAACCTATTTGTGGATGACTTACTATTATCATTTACTAGTACCTCATTTAATTAAAATTTTTTTACCACCTTATATATTATACATTATCCCCCTTTTGTTTTATTTTTAAAGATTTTATTTATTTGTTTTTGTGAGAGAGATCACGCAAGCACGAGGGTGGAGGGTGGAGAGAAGGGGCAGAGGGAGAAGCAGACTCTCTGCTGAGCAGGGAGCCTGATGCGGAACTCCATCTCAGGACCCTGGGATCATGACCTGAGCCAAACGCAGATGCTTAACCATTTAACCTACTGAGCCACCCAGGTGATCCATTATCCCCATTTTAAAGATGAGAAAATAAAGACATGAGGATAGTTGGTTCATTTTTTTTTTCTACTTAAAAAAATTTCCAATTGCTGGGGCACCTGGATGGCTCAGTCAGTAAACATGTGACTCTTGATCTCCAGGTCATGAGTTCAAACCCCCAATTTGGGCATAGAGATTACTTAAAAAAAAAATCCTATTTCAGACATTTTCAGAATCTACCTTTAACGTCAATTTATTTGGCAGCTCCTATGTGCTTGGTTACTATATTAAATAATTTTACGTATGGGGTCTCATGTAATTCTCACAACACCTCTGTGAAGTAAGATTTCAAGTTCTCTCATCACAGAAGAGGAAACATTGGCTCAGGGACTTCATAGAGAAGTCGTGAAGCCAGGTCATGGAGAGCCCAGATCTTCTGACTACACTTCTAGATGCTTTCTGTTATACCATGACTTAGGATGGTCCCAGCTAGCTTTGGGGCACTTAAAAAAGTTATTCAGAAAGGTCAGGCAGGAGAAGTGGATACCTTGGTGTTTTTGTTGCATTGGAGGTATAGTAAATGATGGTGTTTATAACTTTAGTAATGGTAGAGTATGACAATGTTTCCTAAGGAAACACTGATGGTGGGAGAAGGGGGCAGGGATGTGATGGGGGAAGCCAAAGAATGATATGATTTATAGTTTTATAAATAGGAATAACATTAAATAAATAAATATGACTGAATCAACCAAATCTCATTATAACACATACCATTACACTGAGAAGTTTGGTATAATGTGGCTATTGCCAAATCCTGGCATTTGACCTTAGGAGATAGTGCTTTGTTGATTTGGCTATAAAAATTATTTACAGTAAATATTTTTGTACATTATATATTTTTTGCTGGTTTGTGTCCATGTAATAGCAATGTTTTATGATGAAAGGGCTGGACTGTTTAGGGAGGACAATTATACTTTCATTGCTTTTGTTTTTCCATTGTGTAGCAATTACTCATTTGTCCCCTTCCTTCTTACCTAAGTACCAAATCAAACCATCATTCCTCCCCAGAACAACTCCCTTTCACACCTGAAAATAACTATACATACAAAAGCCCTGAGAGTTAAATGATAAAATGGTTTGGGATGGGGCATTGGATGTAAATGTGTGCATCCCACTTTCTTCTTTTTCGTACTGGGCCCAGCCACGATGCCTCTGCTTGCCAATGCATTATCATGGCCTCAGACTTGAACTGCCATTTCACCTTCAGCTTCTATACATTGTTTCTAATAATATAATAGATTTTCATTTTGAAACAGATGCCACAGGAGATTCTTAAGCAAGAAAACCCCACTGTGTAACTAACAGCATAAAGTTACGAAATTTAAGGTCAGATGGCTTTGGATTGTCAGCTTTTGGGGACCTGTTGGTAATTAGATAAGAAGAAAAACCTGTTGAAACCAATACATATTTGTGGAATGTATTTTACGTGCTCCATAGTGTTCTATGTGCTAACAGATATAACAGAGTTTATATTTTAAGCTTTAGGGTAGAAACTTCTCTCTTCCACTCCCTAGAGCCATTCCTTTGTGCTGTTATAATGAAGTGATGGGCTTAAAGTTCGAAGAACATATACACTAGCTCAAATGTCGAGCTAAAATATTTCCTTCTGAAATTACTATCTTCATCTTAGAATTTTTTAAAGACTTGTTACTTATTTGAGAGAGAGAGAGAGAGGGCGCGGGCGGCGGGGTGGGCAGGGTCAGAGGAAGAGGAAGAGAATCAGAAGAAGACTCCCTGCTGGGCACGGAGCCCGATGTGGGGCTCAATCTCATGATCCTGAGATCATGACCTGAGCCGAAATCGAGTCCACACTTAACCAAATGAGCCACCCAGGCGCCCCCATCCTGGAGTTTTAATGTTATTCATTTCATCATCTGTAGGTATAGTTATATAAATGAATGAATTGAGAAAAGACTTTAGAAAAGGTGAGAACTATGGCTTCCGGCCTCATTTTGCACAATCACACCTACATACATTTATAAGAGACCGCATTGTACTTGAGACACCCATTTTATTCTCTGAGGTGGAGCTGCGCTGCTATGTCACAGAAACACATATTGGTCGGCCCAAGTGTGTAGATGGGTGTATATCTGGAGATCTTAGCTACTTCTTTTTGGTGTCCTTCTCCCAATAGTGAGCAATCCAGGGCTCTTTTTATTTTTTTATTTTTATTTATTTTTATTTTTTTTTAAAGATTTTATTTATTTATTTGAGAGAGAGAATGAGATAGAGCATGAGAGGGGGGAGGGTCAGAGGGAGAAGCAGACTCCCCGCTGAGCGGGGAGCCCGATGCGGGACTCGATCCCGGGACTCCAGGATCATGACCTGAGCCGAAGGCAGTCGCTTAACCAACTGAGCCACCCAGGCGCCCAGGGCTCTTTTTAGTAATGAAAGGGCAGATTCAATCTATCAGCCACTTTGAAACTCATTAGTGTTGACCTTCCCCAGTCCCAGTCTTAGGATTTCTGAATATGGCTATCTCCCCAAGTCATTTGCGGGTCAGAGGTTGTTCTGTGTAGGTTCAGCTCTGGGGAAGCATATGCTTAATAAAATTGAATGGCTTGTTTGAAGGGTTTGTTTGAGAAGCTCAACTGCTGCTCTTGGTCATGGGGGATTGAGTTTTCTGCCAAAGCCATTGGTGAGAGTCTAATAAGCTGATGTTACATATTATTGGCATTAGATGGCCCAATCTGATGGGATAGTTGCTCAGAAAGTCAATTACTAGAAGCCTGGAGTAAAAAGCAGTATTATTGAAGAATTTAGATGCCACAAAAGACAGTAGTATATCATGGACTCCTGAGTGTTTGGAGGCAATAGGTTTGAATTTAAACAAGAGGGGCACAGCCACATGTTTATTTGAAGAACCTCTGAAGAGGCCCTGAAGAAGCCTAGAGATCATGGGAGCAATTCTGAAATATTTGAAAGAGAAGAAGGGGTTATATTAGTACTGAGTGTATTTAGGCCAAGGACATTGTCTTATTTGACCCAGTCCTCACAGACCATTGCAGCACGATTATCCCATTTCACAGAAGGGAACAGAGACTGATAATTACAAATGGTAAGAAGGACAGATGAGATTTAGACCTAGTCCAGTCTGGCTTGAAAGCACATGTTTTCCTACTTTATTCACTCAATTTCCAGCCCCTCAGCCTTCTCAATCTGGCCTCACTTTACTTGTCCAACTTTCTCTTCCAACAGGAATGATTGGCTCTGTTTCTTGGCTCCATCATTTCAAACTTTATTAAGTATCTGTTTCCTGTCCTGAGTCTACACAAAAAAACATCTAATCTACAATTCACTTGCAGGGACACCCAGATAAAGAAATTCTGAGACTCCAATAAGCAAGTGTAGTTTTACTCCCCCTTTTTACACCCAGCCTGGCTGCACCATTTGAATATTTAATCAAACCAATTTACCTGTTTTTTGAATTCTCTCTCTAATCACCTTTCAAATTCCAATTTTCATTCTCAGTAACTGCTGGTGCCTGGTTCAGCACTTTACACATTGTTGTCTATCTGGAAATATCTGTTGGTTTCTTTTAAGGCATCCAACCTGCCCTCACTTCTTTCTCCCTCCCGTCCCCCACAACAAAGGCTGGTGCAGAAATATGACAAAAAGATCAGGTTCAGCCAGATTCTCCCTCCTCCGTCTGTCCGTTGTCTCCTGCCTGTCACCCTCAGGCCCCAAAAATGAAAGGAAAAAGATACCTCTGCAGAGTCCCCAGACAAAAGGCTTAAGGAGGCTACCTTCTTGCCTCAGCTCTAACAAACCCACACTTCCCCCTGGTCAGAAGGTTCTTTCCCTCCACAACCGCTGGAGCTGAACCTAGGCTCGCTTACTGGTACACCGACTGGGAGAGAGGAAACATGTGCGCGCTGTGGGTGTGTGTTGGGGACCCGGCAGGAGATAGTAGCAATGGTGGGGGGCAGGGTGGGGAAGAACGTTTCTCAGGGAACCCGAGAACCCCATGACTCGCCACTGTCGACTCCCGACTTCCCCGAAGGAAGCAGCCGGCCTAGCGCGGTCGTCAGTGCCCGCATTTCTATGGCCGCGTGGGCCGTCTCGGCTTAGGTGCCCGCGCGGGGTCCGCGAGCCTTCCTGGGAGGGCTCGGACCCTGTTCGATTCAGACGGAACCAGCCAGCAAACCTCGACGGCAGGCACAGGGCAGCGAGGGGCTGAGAACCGCCTCCACGCCTCTCCCCCTCCTGCTGGCCCCCTACTTGCCGGAGCTCCGCCGCCGCCGGCCGAGGGGCAGGTGCCGGCCAGAGTCCGGCCGCCCGCATCCAATGCCATCTCGCTGTGGGCTTTCTCTCTTTCCTGCCTCGGGAGACCCGGGTCCCTCTCGCCCTCCACGCTGGTCCCGCGGCAGGCGCCGCGGAGCGGGGGAGCCCGGCACCCCGGCCTGGGCGGCGCGCTCGCCTCGGGTTCTCCGCGGGCCCCGGGACGCTGCCCCGGTACCCGGGGAGGGGACTGATTCCGATCCGCCAACCCCCCCCTCCCCCGCAGCGTCGTACAGCTGCGGGGTCCGCGCGCAGAACGTCCGCGGAATTGCAAGACACTCTTTCGAGTTGGGCTTTCAGTGTGTGAATGGGGTGAAAAGTTTAACCGGCCCCTAAACGCGGCTCTTTTTACCCAGAGGCTGCTAGCTGACACCAGAGGGCGCCGTTTTAATGCGCTTCGGTCGGGGATCCGAGCTCCGGGAGAGCGGCGGCAGCAGGCTGTGCCGGGACGCCGTTTACCCGGGGGTAGAGCTGCGATCTCGGGGACACGCCGCGGCGCCCCCTTTCCCGTCGCGCTCCCCCTGTGGTGGAAAGCGTGTGTGTGTATGTGTGTGTGTGGGGGGGGAGGGTGCTGACCCGCATGGCTCAGAAGGCCCTGCAGCGAGGCCCCCTTTCCCTCTTCCCCGGAGGCGGGCCACTGCAGCGGTTCACGCCCTGGCTCTTTTCACCGAATGAGGGTTCCTTGCAACCATCCGTGTGAGGAGGAGGAGGAGGAGGAGGAGTGGCCCCCAACTGAAGCCGTGCCCCCCTCTAACTGCGAAGGAACATGTCTGCAGGCGTTGTTCAATTGCAAACGACTAATTAATTTTCCAGCACTTGTGCAGAATACTTTAAAATGGAAAAATGAAGGTCTTCAATGAAAATGAAGCTTGATAGTGTGCACCTGCCACTAATGTACGGTGCACGGTAACTTCCCCTCATTAGAGAGATGACTTGGGTTGAGAACAAGTCATATAGTGAAAATCACTTCAACACGTGCCTGTTCATATGCATAAACTCCTGTGTACCAGATGGCAAAATCTAATGACATCTTAAACAGCTAATTGCATAAACCTTGTAATGCAGATAATTGCTGTACCAAAGTAGGAGTTAATAATTTCCCACTGTATTGCCTGGCTTCAGAGTAATCCTTAAGGAAAGTTGTGACAATTCTAACATACTAAAGTTCACCAAGCGGTAATTAAAACTAGCACTTAAATCATTTGACTTTCAAACCCTTAATTATGATGCGAAAGAACTGCTTTGTGGAAGTCCTGAATTTATGGATAGTTACGTGATAACATTTAATGTCTGTATTTCATCAAGTTTTCTTTCGTGGGCCTCATGTGGCATAATATCATAGGGAGTCAATAGGGGATATATTATAGTTTTCAAAAATTATTTCAATGGCAGGAGCTTTGCATTTTGATGCATGAGTAGTTAACTTTCACTCCCAGATGGGCCCGTTGATTACTTTTAACTTACATTTATTTTTAGAGCCCCTACTATAATAACTAACTCCAAGCATGCCATGTGCCTTGCATTGTTCTAAGCATTTTACAAAGTATTATCTCATTTAATCCTTACCACAGCCAACTGAAACATGTATTGATGTCTCCATTGTCCAGATGAAAAAACCCAGGCACAGAGATGCTAAGCAATTTGCTCAAAGTTAGCTGGAAGCCACTGATCCAAACTCAAGGTAGTCTGGCTCCAGAGCCCATGCTATTAACTACTATACTGTCCCCTGGGCCAAGCCAGGACCTTAGTAATACAATATTTCTTTTTCTTTTTCTTTTAAAGATTTTATTAATTTATTTGACAGAGAGAGAGAGAGTGAGAGAGAGAGAAAGTGAGAGAGCACACAAGCAGGGGGAACAGCAGACGGAGAGGGAGAAGCAGGCTTCCTGATGGGCAGGGAGCCCCATGCAGGGCAGGCTCCATCCCACCTGAGCCCAAGGCAGATGCTTAACCGACTGAGCCACCCAGGTGCTCCAGTAATACAATATTTCTTGCTAGTTTATTTTCTAATAATATTTAGAAAAATACTAAAATAACATAATTGGAGTTATAGAAGACAGTTGGCAGGTAGATATCTTTGTTGATTTGAACTTCTCAGCTTATGTCATGATACATTTCAGAAACAGATTATCTGCTCTTTTCCATAGGGCAGTTCTTCAACAGTACATAAGCCAAGAAAAGTAACTCAGTTCTTTGAAACACAGTTTTGATCACATCAACACCTAGTTTAAAAAGTATGTGTAGGGGTGCCTGGGTGGCTCAGTCATTAAGCATCTGCCTTTGGCTCAGGTCGTGAACTCAGCGACTTGGGATGGGACCCCACATTGGGCTCCCTGCTCGGCAGGGAGCCTTCTTCTCCCTTTCCCACTCCACCTGCTTGCGTTCCCTCTCTCGCTGTCTCTCTCTGTCAAATAAATAAATAAAATCTTAAAAAAGCCTGTGTAAAATAAATAAATAAATAAATAAATAAATAAATAAATAAATAAAAAAGCCTGTGTAGCTTAGTGTTTCTACTTTTCCATCTTCAAAAAGACTAAGATTAGGTTTCCACACCTTAATAAGGATGTACAATAATGAACAAAATCCTCTTTAAAAAATATACAATGAAACATAGTCTTCTTTCTCCATATTAATATTGCAGTGTTTCCCTTTCCTCAGTTTGGGTAGACATATGTAGCATAGGATAATAGATGCCAGCCATTTCCCTAGTGTGGGGGCCACAGCATTTGAGCATCCCACCAGTAGAGATTCCTTTCTGTGAGTTAAGCACTATCTCCTCTGGGCTACTGCTCCTAAGATCCTTAATTTAGTGGGAAACATATTGGTCTAGAAATCAGAAGACTGGTATTCTCATTCTAGTTTGGCCATGAAGTTGCAGTATGACCTTGAACAAGTTACTTCAGCTCCCTGAAATTCAGTTCGTTTGCTATATAAATAAAGGACTTTGATTGTGATTACATACATCCCTCCCAATTTTATAATTTTAGAATGTTATGCAACTACATCCCATTATTACCTTAATTGGAACAAGATTTTTCGGTTGATTTTCTTTCTTTCTTTCTTTTAGAGTATATTTATTTATTTGAGAGAGAGAGCATGAGCAGGGGGAGGGGCAGAGGGAGCGGGACAAGCAGACTCCCTGTTGAGTGGGAAGCTGGACATGGGGCTTGATCACAGGACCCTGAGATCATGACCTGAGCCAAAGTCAGATGCTTAACCGACTGAGCCACCCAGGTGCCCCTGATTTTCTTTAATAAAGAAAATGAAAGTCCTGGACTTGGGGGAATGAATGGAAGAATGTGTATGGGGGAAGAAAATAATTTAATGAGCATTTTCCCAGGTGGAGTGCTCAGGGTATTATTAGGTGGAAGAAGACCTAGTCCCTGACATCATGAGTTCTTAATGTAGCGGGTGACACTGACAAATAAGCTGAGGAGTGCCATGTAGAGTGGTAGAGATGAACTATAGAGAGTACTAGAAGACAGGAGTGACTCCCATGCCAGGCTGCAGAAGTCATGGGAAATTTCCTGCTGGAGGTGACTGACTCCTGAGCTGAATTTTGAAGGATAAGTTGAGTTGATAGTGAATAGTAGAAGGGCATTCCATGCAAAGGATACTATATCCATGGTAAAGGGGGGAAGAAGAGAGAAAGCATGGGTCCCCTGGGAACTGAAAGGAGGTCATTACTGCTGTCTGTTAACGTGCGAGGTGGAGGAGAAAGTCTAAGCAGGAGAGGTGGGCACAGGTCAGATCTCAAAAGGCTTTGTTAAGCAGTTTGGACTTTGCTCTGCTAGTACAGGGGAGTTCAAACCAAAGTTTGTCTGTTTTAGATGTTGCTTTGGTATTATATTAATTTCTGAGTTACCAAAAATAAGATTTTACTGATTTAGTTTGTCTGCTTTTTAATAGAGAGTATGTGAGTACCCACCAGAAGGAGGAGACCTACTTTGGCCATGAGCGGGCTGGAAGTCAGTCGTCATCCCTGGTGATCCTCAGTAAACCAACAGCCCTCCCACCCCCCTGAAAATGATTGGTCTCCAATGCTAAGCCCCTAAATCCCTCCAATCCCCAAGCTGGTGGCTTATTTTACATACCAAAGAAGAAATCGAAGTCACAATGATGGCAAAAGGCAGGACAGAGAACATTTAGAATCCTTTTAAAATTGCTTTAAAATGGCAAATCTCACCTATGTGGGCAAGGAAATAACTTCTCAGAAGTTCTAATCTGATTTTAGGAGTTGAACAATATTGCTCTCAAACACTGTTGGTATAAGTGTACATTGATAATGCTTTTCTGGAGGACAGCTTGGCAATATATATAATGCTTTCTATCTTTGGAACAGTAACTCCACTTGTAGGAATTCATCCTATGGAAATAATCATGAACTGTTAAAAAATCTGACAAAACAAGGTTTGTTTGTGACAGTGGTTTTATAATGATGAATAATTAGAAAAATTTTGATATACACTTTTAGAGAATTGTTCAAATGACTTATGGTACACCTACACACTAGAGAATATCATAAAACTATCAAGATGTTATGATATGGTAAATGAATAAATTCTATTATAAAATAAGCACAGTGTGATCTTATTTTTGTTAAAAATATATATATGCATAGGAAGAAAATAAGAAGGAACTATATTTCAGAATGGTGAACTTATGAGTGATTTTTATTTTCTTCCTTTTTATGTTTCTATTTTCTAAAATTTTGCCAGTGAGAATGTATAACTTTTGTAATAAGAAGGTAATCATAATAAGAAAGCATAACAATAAAATATGTAATTTATTATGTAGCTATGTATATATTTATGTAATATAAATTATGATTACTTATATCCTCCCAGCTTTATCAAAACAAGTGGAACAGACTTGTATGTCTATCTAGTAATGGTAGACAAGGTAATTTGAACTGATCATCTTGTTGAAGACAATGAGAAAAACTGATGAAAATATAAAAATATCGCTTTAAGGCATTAGAGAACTGACAAGGTAGTGAAGAATGCCCCCAAAGTAAGCTTAGCACTTGGGCCTACTTTCCCACTAGGGGACTTCCCCATTCTAGAGAGGGTAGCTAAGGGGTGGTGATCAGGAGTATAAGTGAACCAGAAATAGAGAGGCCCCAGCAGGGACTAAGACTAGTTTTGAATCGTCTTTAAATTGGATTGAAGTGATTATGGCTTGAAGGCAGAGATAAATGTAAATCCTCTGTGGAGAAGATAATGTCATCCTAGGCCACAGATTAATTCTATAAACAAATGCTCAATTACAATGACTATTATGTAATAAAAGAAAATAAATAGGCATGTGAGGAGATAAGATGACAGGAATGGAAACTAACAAAACCAATAGGCAACAGAAACAGACCCACAGAGATTCTAGATATAGGAATTACAAGACACAAACTTTAAAATTACTATGTTTAACATATCTGTAAGAGATATACCTTAGCATAAAAATACAGAAAAGTTGAAGGAAAGGAGAAAAAAAATATACATAACATAAGTCCTAGCCAGACATAAAATGTTATAGCTATATATTTTATAATGCTTACAAAAATTACTAGACATGGAGACACTTTGCCTTGATAAAAGATTTAATTACAGGAAATGCCTACATTCCTAATAATAGGCACAAAAATATATAAAGCAAGAATTTACAAAACTAAAATATGAAATAGACTAACTCATAATCATAATGGGAAATATTTTTTTAAAGATTTTATTTATTTATATGACAGAGAGAGAGACAGCGAGAGAGGGAACACAAGCAGGGGGAGTGGGAGAGGGAGAAGCAGGTTTCCCGCGGAGCAGGGAGCCCTATGTGGGGCTCGATCCCAGGACCCTGGGATCATGACCTGAGCCGAAGGCAGACACTTAACGACTGAGCCACCCAGGCGGCCCCATAATGGGAAATTTTAATAATCACTTTCAAAATCTTATAGAACCTGCAGGTCAAAAATCAGTACGAATATATAGAGGATTTGAGAAACATTATGCTCACATTTTATTTAATGGATATGTATATATATACACACACACACACACATATATATGTATACATATATATAATATATATGTATACATATATAATAAAACAACAATGTATACATATATACATATATAATGTATATGTGTACATATATAATAAAACAACAAATAATGGCAAAATATAAATCTTTTCTAAGCACATGCAAAATTCTAGACCATAAAGAAAATACCAAAAACTTAAAAAAAATTTTCCCCATGCAATTAAGCTACAAATCAATAACAAAAAGATAACTACAAATATATGGAAATTAATAAATATAGTTTTATAGTCCCCTAGTTCAAAGAAGAAATGACTATGGAAATTAGAAAATAATTTAAACTAAATATTAATGAAAAATATGTATCAAGACTTGTGGGATACAGCTAACGCCATGCTGAGTGGGAAATCTCTAGCTTCAAAATCATATATTAGGAAAGAAGAAAGACTGAAAATCAATGAGCTGATTATCTATTGCAATAATTTAGAGATAAAGCAGAAAATTAAACTCAAACAAAATAGAAGGTAGGAAATAAAGACTAGAGCAGAAACAAATGAAATAGGAAACACACATAGAGCAGAAAGGATCAACAAATCCAAAAGTTAATTTGGAAAGTCTAATAAAGTTGATAAATCCTTCATGAAGCTGATTGAGGAAAAAAGGAAATGGAAAATAATGGACAAATAATCAGTGTCACAAATGAAAAAGAGACCTGGTTACAGACACTACACACATTGAAAATCTGAATGAAAGGGATATGAATAACTTTATGCAAATACATTTGAGAGTTTGGATGAAATAGACAAATTCCCTAAAAAACACGACTTACCAAAATGGATAAAAGTAGAAAGAGAAAGTGTGAATAGTTTGATAATAATTATTAGAGAAATTGAATCCATACTTAAAACTTAAAAAAAAACCTTTTTTTAAAAAGCAAATCTAGAATGAGATGGCTTTCCTAGCAAATTCTACCTATCCTTTGAAGAAGAAATATTGCTGATCTTCCAAAAACTTCCAGAAAATAGCAAAAGGGGAGTATTACTCTATTTGATTTATAAAGTCAGCATTACCTTAATACCAAAACTTGATGAGGACAGTTTAAGAGAATAAAGTTATATACCAATCTCTCTTATGAACAGAGATATAAAAATTCTAACCAAACTATTAGCAAGGAAATTTCAGCAATACAGAAAAGGATAATAAATCATTACCAATTTGGGTTTATTCCAGGAATTCAAGGTTGGTTTGCTATTTGAAACTCAACAAATATACCGCATTTGCTGGATGAAAGAGATTTTATGTGATCATCTAAATACATGGAGAAAAAGTGTCTGATAAAATTCAACATCCATTTATGATTTAAGAAAAAACCTAGCAAACTAGGAATACAAAGAAACTTCCTTAATCAGGAAAAGAGTAGCTACCAAAACCCAACAGCAAACACTATACTTAATGATAAAATATTAAAAGCTTTGAGATTGGGCACAGCATAGGATGACTACTATCACTACTCTTCTATTCCGTTCAATATTGTACTGACCCTATAGCTAGTGTAGCAGGGCAACAAAAGGAATAAAATGTATGAGGATTGGAAAGGAAGAAATCAACTATTACTTGTATGTGATGACGTTAGGTATGTAAAATCCAAAATATGTATGCATTATTAGCATTAACAAGTGAGCTTAGCAGATCACTGGACACAAGATCAATATACAAAAACATGGCATTCTATATACCAGCTTCAATTATAAAATGAAATTTAAAAATGTGTTCTTTTTAATAATGTTCAAAGTCCCAAGTACTTAGAAATAAACCTCAATAAAACAATAATATTGTGTAAAAAACGCTTCAATAAAAGGAGGGAGATACTATGTACGTAATTGGACAATATTGTTTTTTTTTAATATTGTTTTATAAATATATTATTTCTCTCCAAAATGATCTGTAGATTGTATAGATGACAGAATTTTTAAAATGGAACTTGAAAAGATTATTCTAAATGCACATGTTAATGAAAATGGCCAAGAACAGCTAAGACCCTTGATGAAGAGGAATAGCGGGAGGATTTGCTCCACTGGATGGGAAGACTGCAGAAATCACTGTGGCATCGCCACCTGAATAAAGAGATAAAATAGGGATCCCAGGAGCCTGTACATATACGGCCATCTGATTGAAGAGAAAGATACTGCTTCAGGGGAGTCTTTTGCAATACTGGGTCAGTTGGCTATCTTTTAGGAAAGAATGAGATGACTTACTGCTTCACAGCAAACCTCAAACAAAGAAACAAACAAATGAATAAATCCCAGGTAGCCGTGGCTCTAAAAGTGAGAGATAAAACAACAAAACCTCTAGAAAGTAATATAATGTATCTTTACAACCTTAGGATGGGGAAATGTTTCTTAGAGTGGACAAAATAAAGCACAAACTTTAGAGAGAAATATTGATATAAAAGATGACATAAAATTAAGAATTTCTTTTCCTCTGAGTACACCACTAGGAGAGTGGAAAGGAAGACCCCACTAGGAGAAGATGTTTGTAACAGAAGATGTTAATAACTCATAGAGGCTTGTGTCTAGAACAGATAAAAATAACTCTTATAGGGATGCCTGGGCGACCCAGTCGGTTAAGCATCAGACTCTTGATTTTGGTTCAGGTCATGATCTCAGGGTCCTGAGATGGAGCCCTGTGTGGGGCTCCATGCTCAGGGGGGAGTCTGCTTGGGATTCTCTCTCTCTCTCTCTCCCTTTGCCCCTCCCCCTGCTCACACTTTCTCTCTCTCTCTCTAAAATAAATAAATAAAATCTAAAAAAAACCCAATAAAAACCCAATTCCTATAATTTAAAAAAGAAAACGACAAATCTGGCACATAGACCTGAACTGGCACTTCACAGAAGAGGATATTCAAAAATTATATAAAAGATGCTCATTAGTCATTAGGAAATAAAAATGAAAAGCACAATAAAATATCACACACATTTTAGAGGGGCTAGAATTAACAGACTACAGAACCAACTGTGGGTGAGAATATAAGCAACTGACCTTCTCATTTATTGCCGGTGGAAGGGAAATGGATGCAACTACTATGGAAAACAGTTTGGCATTATCTACTAAGGTGGAACATAAGAATACCTTATGACCTTACGAACAATTACTCTCTAGGCATAGATCCAACAGAAAAGTGTGCTCCAAGAAATGTGTATAAGAAAGTTCATAGCAGCATTATTTAAACTACTTAAAAATTGATAACAGTCTGACTGCCCATCACTTGTGGACTGGATAAATAGAATTGTCATATATTCATACTTTTTAATACAGCAGTGAAAAATGAATGAGCTACATACAACTACCTGCAGCAAAATCAACCAAGCTCGCGAACATAATATTGGTCAAAAGAAGCCAACACAAAAGAATGTATAGTATGTGATTCAATTTGTATAAATACCAAAAAGAGAAAGAAACAAAGCAAAACCAAACTCTGGTGCTTAGGGATACATACTTAGGTGGGGAAACTGTGAAAGAGGATAAGGAAGTGTTATACTTAAAAATCAGGATAGTGATGGGTGGGAGGGAGCCAAAGAGAGGAGTTTGTAAGAAACTGATCGTGTTCCATTTCTTGACCTGGGTGGTAGTATCACACATGTTCACTTTGGACAAATTGTTGAACTGTATATGCATATCTTACATATTTTTGTTTAGTAATATGTTTTAGATATATGTGTTTTATTTTATGGTAAGAAAGTTAAAGGATGGAGTCACAAGCACACAGTTTATAAGGGTGATGTTGAGCATTTAGATTGTGCCAATAATCTTTCAGAAACCCACATTAAAGACAATGTCTATCAGGGATGGGGGATGTATGGCTCTTGTGTCTTCCAATTACCACATCCTTCACCTGTGACCAATAGACATCACCAATAGATTGTGTCTCATTTTCCCACAGAGCCCAGACAGCCATTCTCAACCAACCTGACTTACTTATCATGGAAGTTACAATCTATTCTCCATCTGTTGTCTATGTATCCTGACTTATTAGATAAAGAAGAATAATCAAGCCAGTTTGTGTATGAACGCAGCTTGGCATATCCTCCAAAGTATATATTGACATGTATAATACATTGTGCATAAAACCAATGCCAGCTCACAACTCAGGAGCCTAAACAGAGGGCTCCAAAGGCATAGTCTGTCCTTGGAAGTAGGACTACACATACAAATAAGTATGACTTACAGTTCTTTTGAGAAAATTGGAGCATATTTTATTCATTGATTTTTATCAACAGATGAGATGGGGCACTCAGCTGGTCACTTGGCAACAAGAGGAAGCCTCACAAATATGATCCCTACCCTCATGGAGCTTCCCTCCCAGCCTTCCAGCCTCCTCACCATGTGTGCCATTTTTCCTAGTTATCAGCCTCCCCACTGATCTCCCACTGCTATTGTTTGTCATTCATGGCCATTGCCCGTGTTCAATTCATCAAGAATTTGTGCACTGCCATCTCGGTGCTTAGAACTGTGCAAGAGGGTATGAGGACATATTGTGGGGAAGAGAGCCATAGCTTTAGGCTTGAATGCCCTTTTGTGAACTGAGGGCCAAAAAGATATACATGCATGTCAGTGAGACAAAAATCTGAGTATGTAGTCAGGGGCAACCTGCCCCCGGGATGGAGAACAGTGCTATAGGATATTCAAGGCAAGAGGGATTGGTGAAAGTTGAGGTGGGCGAGGAAGATTTCAGAGATAGAGCCTATAATGAATACGTTTAACATGATTAATATAAAATCACATCTTCTAACATGGCCTACAGGCTTTGTGACCTTAGCTCATGACAACTTCTCCACCTTCAACTCTTTGTGTGGCCAATTCACACTTGCCTTTCAAATTTAAGCCAGGTGCACCTCCTTTAGGAAGGCTTTCCTGACCTTTTATCCAATGAAGCTGCGTGTCTTCCTCTTTTTCTTCCATATCACTTCTCAAATAGCAGTTACTGCACCAGGGTGATTTCGTTTGTTTATCTTCCTCACTTTCTATAACCCTAGCACATATGTTCAGTGATTTTTTATTTAATAAGTATTTTTAAAAAGTGTATTCTAAAGTCACCTGTATCAGAAGTACCCACCTGAGGTGTTTATTACAACTTCAGATACCTGACCCACATTTGTAGAGATTCTGATTCAGTAAATGTGCCATGGGGCCCAGGAAACCCCATTGGCCCAGTCCAGCGTGCTTTCTTCTACTAAACTCTCTACTCTAATCCCGATTTTAAGACTTTATTCCTTTGATGGATGTCTATCGTTCCAACTATGTACCAGACCTGTTTCAGAGGCTGATGGATACACTAGTGAATAAGACCATCTAGGTCCCTTCTAATTGAGCTTATTGCTAGTAGGAGGACACATTTGTTAGACAAGCAAGCCAGTAAAACTCAAGAACCATGTCAGACAGTCAGAAGGGCTACCTCAAGAACTAAATAAGGTGCCATTGCCGAGAGCGATCAGTGGCTCCTCTGGATTGGGATACCTCTTCCAGAAGGTGATGTTAAGCTGAGAGCTGCATGACGAGACCACCTGGAGAAGGTCAGTGGCAGCGCATTCCAGCCAAGGGGCAGCCTAGGTCCTGGGCCCCAAGAGGAGAAAGTGCCTGTTGTGGTTGAGGAATAGAAACAAGCGCATGACAAAACAAAGAGACAACCCACGGAATGGGAGAAGATATTTGCAAATGACACTACAGGTAAAGGGCTGGTATCCAAGATCTATAGAGAACTTCTCAAACTCAACACCCACAAAAAAACCCCAAATAATCAAGTCAAAAAATGGGCAGAACATATGAACAGACACTTCTCCAAAGAAGACATACAAATGGCCAACAGACACATGAAAAAATGTTCATCATCATTAGCCATCAGGGAAACTCAAATCAAAACCACATTGAGATACCACCTTACACCAGCTAGAAAGGCAAAAATTGACAAGGTAAGAAACAACAAATGTTGGAGAGGTTGTGGAGAAAGGGGAACCCTCTTATACTGTTGGTGGGAATGCAAGTTGGTACAGCCTTTGGAAAACAGTGTGGAGGCTCCTCAAAAAGTTAAAAATAGAGCTACCCTATGACCCAGCAATTGCACTACTGGGTATTTACCCCAAAGATAAAGATGTAGTGAAAAGAAGGGAGGGGTACATGCAACCCCAATATTCATAGCAGCAATGTCCACAATAGCCAAACTGTGGAAAGAGCCAAGATGCCCTTCAACAGATGAATGGATAAAGATGTGGTCCATATATACAATGGAATATTACTCAGCCATCAGAAAGGATGAATACCCAGCTTTTCCATCAACATGGATGGGACTGGAGGAGATTATGCTAAGTGAAATAAGTCAAGCAGAGAAAGCCGATTATCATATGGTTTTACTCATATGTGGAACATAAGGAAGATCATGGAGGACATTAGGAGAAGAAAGGGAAAAATGGGGGGGAGGATCAGAGGGGGAGACGAACCATGAGAGACTATGGACTCTGGGAAACAAACTGAGGGTTTCAGAGGGGAGGTGGGGTCGGGGGATGGGTTAGGCCGGTGATGGGTATTAAGAAGGGTGAGAACACTGAGTGTTATACGCAAACAATGAATCATGGAACACTACAACTAACTAACATAACATTAAAAAAGAAAGAAAGAAAGAAAGAAACAAGCGTGTGGTGGCTGGAGCGTCCTAGCGAGGGGAAAGTCAGCTCTGCCAGGTGGACGTTTCCCAGATCTCGCATAGCTTTCATTTTATTTGAAGGAGGATGGGAAGCCACTTGAGAGTTTAAGCCAGGGAGGAAATAATCTGATTTACATTTTAAAAAGGTCCCTCTTGCTCTTGCACAGATTCTATAGGTGTGTGACACACGGCTCTTCAATACAGCATCATGACCCTGGGAGAAAACTTGTTCTTTGTGGGTTTCTCTGTTAACACCTCGACGGCATTTTATAGTTTAAAAAGCATCTTTATATACCTCTTTCTTTTGATCTCCTGAGAAACGCTATGTGACTCATCGTCCTATAATTATTATGTGGCTGATGGAGAAAATGAGGCATGTAGAGGATGAGATTCTTCTTAGGCTGCGTGTCTTCCAAGGCGGACATTCGAAAAGGGGAGATTTTACATAAAGATCTGGATATTTTTGCTTTTAAAAAATGAAGATGTGTCCCCACCTCACGGAGATGGTGAGCTGCTGAGGGGTGGTCCTGTTGGATGACAGCTGCCCCCTCCCTTCCTGTGAAGCCAGATCCGTATCAGCCCTTTCCTTCCCTGCTGACCCAGGCTGCATCTGAGTTCTAGACTCCCGCTCTCCTGTGTCCTCAGCCTGCTCTTTTGGAACCTCTTTAAAAGCCATTTTCCTCTTCCCTTATCAAATCTATTTGCAGAGAAGAGGGGGCACTGGTGCACCCTCATTATCCCCAGCTGGGACCGTGAGCTTATTCCCCCAGGGGTTTAGCCCAGTACAACCTGTTTTATAACATTGAGGTTGTTTGGGGTATGTGCTTTCGCTT
This sequence comes from Eumetopias jubatus, assembly GCF_037043125.1. Lineage (NCBI taxonomy): Eukaryota > Metazoa > Chordata > Mammalia > Carnivora > Otariidae > Eumetopias > Eumetopias jubatus. Next base: position 57,551,684 of record NW_028274810.1, read on the forward strand.
AGAAATTCATGCAAAAGTTGCCTTCACTCTATAATATGGCTACTTGAGATCCTGATAATAGGGAGAAAAATCCATGTTTATTCTATGCTTCCACTTTATGCTCTAAATGGCTGGGAGGCCCCCTAAAATTATATATAAAATGTTGTGTTTGTATATATTTTTCCAGGGAGAGGATTTATAGCTTTATTCAGACTTTCAAAGACATCCTCATCTAAAAAAATGGGTTTATTGGGGCGTCTGGGTGGCTCAGTCGGCTAAGCAACTGACTTTTGATTTTGGCTGAGGTCGTGATCTTGGGGTTGTGGGATCGGGCCCCGCTTCGGGCTCCCTGCTCAACGGGGAGTCGGCTTCTCTCCCCTTCCCTCAGCTCCTCTCCCTGCTGTCTCTCATAATTACTACTGAGCTTGTAGAGCATTGGGTAAATGAGATGTGATACATGAAGTGCTTAGCTCAGTGTCTGGCACACAAGAGGCATTCACTCAACGGTAGGAATTTCTATTGTCATTGCTGATGTTGGATCATTGTTGTTCCCATTACATCTAAATGCCTGCTGTGGACTGAATTGTGTCCATATGTTGAAGCTTTGGCCCCTTTAGCCCCCAAGGTGACGACTGCATTTGGAGATAGGGCTTTTAGGAGGTTGTTAAATGAGGTCATAAGTGGGGGGGGGGGTCCTCGCTTGATAGGACTGGTAGTCTTAGAAGAGGAGGAGAGAGCAATCTCTCTCTTCACACACAGGCATGGAGGAAAAGCCATGGGGGCATGCAGAAAGTGGCCATCTGCAAGGCAGAAAGGGAGCTCTTACCAGAGCCCAGCCATACTGGCATCCTGATCTCAGACTTCTTACCTCTGGAACTGTGAGAAAATCAGTTTCTGTTGTTTATGCCACCTGGTCTATGGCATTTTGTTGGACAGCCTGAGCTAAGACAATGCCCAACCCCTTTCTTTCCTGAGCCAGTCCCTTCTAGAGCAGGGACAAAGGGGGACCCTATACTCCATCCCTGGGGGTGAGGTCGGTTTGGAATTAGTCTTGCTGCTGTAGGGTCTAGATTCATTGTGCCTCAAGTGTCCTGCTTGTTCACCAAGATGTAGTCTTTTTTTAAAATGACTGGTAGGCTGACCTGTGCCTTCACCTTAAGGCTGGCTTTTCTCATGGAGTGCTCCATTCCCCTGTTGACTGGTGCATTATCCTTCTCATCAGCCTTCTGAGGAAGCAATGTGATTTAATGATTGAAGATGTGGAATCTAGAGTCACTCTGCCTGGTTCGGAATCCCACTCAGCCGCTCACCTTCTGTGTGACCTTGGGCAAGTTACTTAACTCCTCTGTGCTTCAGTTTCCTCATTTGTAAAATGATGTTAATAACAGTGCCTATGTGAAGGGGCCACTGTCAGGATTAAATGATTTAATACATGGAAAGTTCTTGGAACAGTGTTTGGCACATATTAAACCCTGTAAATGCTAGCTGTTATTATAATTACTCATCTTGGGCTCTCACCAAAGTTTGGTTGGCCCCTTCCCCTGATGGTCTCAGACTTGTGTTTCCTATTAGAGCCGCTACTTGCTGGAGTCCTACTCCAACTGGATGTATCGGGTACTTGATACTGACTATTACCTTGCCTAGAACCTCCAGCCACTGTAACCCACTCACTAGATCTGAACCCTTTGTGTACTGACTTGAATATTGAATTATTCTTCCTTGTGATGTAATGCCCAACCTAACTCAGATCATAGGATGAAGATGTGAAATGAATGTTGATAACTCGAGGCCTTTCTCTGTTCCTAAATAATAATAATTAAAAAGGGGGGGCACTGTTTATTGTATCTCTATATAGGGGCTCTTCTGCCAAGAGGACTTGTGTATCATCCTGATTGGGGGGTGAGGGATGGAACAGAATTCAGTGGTTCTCAAGTGTGATGATTAAAGATCAAAATCACTTGAGGAACTTATTACTAACACGGATCTCTAGGTTCTACAACCAGGGCTCTTATTTTAGTAGGTCTGGGGTAGGGTCTGGAAAATTGTATTTCTTTTAAGATTTTATTTATTTATTTGAGAGAGAGAGTGAGCACAAATAGGGGGGAGTGGCAGTGGGAGAGGGAGAAGCAGATTCAATGCTAAGCAGGGAGCCTGGATGTGGGACATGATCCTAGGACCCCGGGATCATGACCTGAGCGGAAGGCAGATGCTTAACCAACTGAGCCACCCAGGCACCCAGGAAAATTGTATTTTTAATAAGCACCTCAGGTAATTCTAATGCAGCTATTCAGCTGACTTGTATTTGAGAATTACTTGGCCAGATGTTCTTTCCAGGTCTCTTTGAGCCTTTGGCATGTGAGTTTCCAGAATGAGTATAAGGACTGGGGAAGATAAGGCAATAACTTAGAACCAGGTCCTACTTCCTTAAAGCATTTCCCAGGTCAATACCTGGCTGGTGAGACCGCAACCAGGCATTCTTAGGTTAGGTTTTGTCTAGATTTTAATCTAAACAGGGAGCTAGATGTCTCTAGTTTATAGCAACTGGAGCATTCACAGTGATCATGTCAGAAAATGGAATCGCATAGTTAAGTTCTCATAGCTCAATTTACAAATAGCCATTCTCCAAAGGCTTTTAGCAATGCATTTTGGTAAGAGTTTCTGGAATGGTGGTCCCATTTAATTTGCTATAAATTACCTTCTGGGCAAAATGGATAGCTGACAGCTGTGGCAACATTTATTTGTAAGAATATCTGTGGTGGCTAAGATCCTCTATGTACTAACTAGAATTTCAGAGTAGTTGGAATAAGAAGCATCCTTTTAGGGAAGGCTTAAATCTTAGAAATGACTGCCTAGGAGATAAAAATGCCATCCTCATGTATTCAGTGAAGACAGTTTGGGCTTTGTTGAGAAAGCTAGCTGGTGTCAAGGAGGCTGTAAGCACAGCACATGAAAAGCCATCTCCCCTTTGACGAGCGTTTAATTTGGCCTTGCAAAGTGTATGAAGTGCAGGCATTTAATTTGTTTGACAGAAGCAAGCCCAAAGCACCTCCTGTAATTCTGTGCCACAGGGTTTCATGAGTCTTACCACATGGTAGGCATAGTCTGGGAGTCTGTATTAAATAAGCTTCAAGTCAAAACACTAGTATGACAAAGGTCTGTTTTAATTAAAAGACACAAACCTCTCTCTTCGGAGCCAGGTGGACATAAAAGAGCGTACCATCCACCATCCTGTCCGACGGAACACTTGGCTCTTTCCCCTAAGAGGACCAGGATGCTTTGGGGCAGGCAGGTAGGAATCTGCCAGTGGGTCCTGCAATGTCTGGTGTTGCTGGCCCCCTGTAACATTCTCTTTCCTCCAACAATGCTGGCTATCTGCCACAAGATCAATTATCTCTAGCTGAGACAGTAATGATCTAGGATGCCACTTTTTTAATATTACATCTTAACAAACCAGAATTAGGAAACTCTTCACAATTCACACACTTCGACATCCCCATGCATTAATATCCAGCTGCTCATAAATCAACCATAGTCATCAAGATTTTCTGCCTCGAGCATGTGAAGTGACCGTATTTTAATAATATATGAAATATTCCCCTCATCTGAGTATTCTGCGGCTCCCTGCCCTCTGCCGAAGCTTGGCTCTTTTTCCTACGAGGAGAGAGTAGCTCTGTATTCTTAGAGAAGTGTAAGAGACAGCACGGTCGGCTAGCTCTAACGTGAACTGCACATATGGTTTCTTTTTGGAGATTGTATACTCTGACTTCCCATTTCCTATGGCATGGCCCAATCTTCCCTTTCCACTTCCTCTTCTGCCACTCCCCCACCTTGTGCTTTTCTCTATGTTCCAGACAGCCTTCTTGCGTTTCTTCAAAACGTGATCTATTCTCCTACTCCAGGACCTTCGAAAGAGGAATCTCTCTACTGAGAAATTTGCCCCTCCCCCTTATCACTGGTCCCCATACCCCTGGGCCCCTTCCCCTAGTTCCTTCATTTGTTCATTCATTCATTCATTCAACAAGTATTAACTGAGTGTCTATAAGTGCCAAACAATTGAGTTAATGAAACTAATTAAAGAACCCTCATAGACCTTACATTCTAGTTTAGAGGGGGTTACTCAGACCAAAATAGACATAATAATAAGCAAATTGTATGTTAGAAGATGATAATTGATATGGAAGAATAGGAAGGAGAAAGGTGTATGGAAAGTGCTTGCAATTTTAAATAGGGTGGAAGAGAACTCCTTACTGATATGGTGAAATTTAAATTAATCCTCAATTATTCTTAGAATTTAGCTTAAACTAACTTCTTTAGGGATGCCTTCCAGACCAGATCAATCAGTGAGATTTCGAATGTGTAACTAGGTCATCCTCTGTAATGTGCTCTCATAATTCCTGATAGCTCTTAGTACAATTTGTAATTACATACTCATGTGATTATTTACTAAAGAATGTCCTGTCCGCTATATTGTAAGTTCCATGCAGGCAAGGATGAGATCCTTTCTGATTACTTCTCTACCTTGAAAGGTAGCTCAAGACAAGTGCTCAATACAAATTTGTTAAAATGAATGCAAGACTCTGTGCAGTATGGATAAAAATGCACGTTCAGACTATGTTATGAGAATCAATTGAGATGATGAATCGTGAATGAATGATATGAACAATAATGAACAAGTCCTTTTTTATAAATTGAAAAGTTCTGGAAACATGCAGGCATCATTATTTCTGTGGAGGAAGGACCCTCTTGTATCAGCGTGGTTCTGTGTTCATTGATATTGTATGACCTGGAATCCCCTTTACAGAGGCAGTGTGGGTGAGTGGATAGGAGCATGGGAGCTGAAGCCAGACTGCCTGCGTTGATTCTTAGCTCTCCTGCTTACCTTGTGACCTCATTGTGCCTCTACTTTCTCATCAATAAAATGGGATGACAATGGTACCAACCTTACAGGGATGTTGCAGGATAAAAGAATTACTATCTCTAAGGTGCTTAGAAGAAGGCCTGGCATATGGTAAATACTCAATAAACATTATCATGATTATGGTTGTGATTCTTATCTGCTTTCAACCACAATTCAGGGATTTATCTATTGACTGAACTCTTTCCTGGTTTCTTCTTAGAGATAAACTAGTAATTCCTAGTTCAGTGATGTTTTCTTTAATATAAGTCAAAGAGTAAGGATGACTCTCAAACCCAATCCTGTAGTTTATAGCATCTGTTCTGGTTCACCAATGACTTGTTTTATCTTCATGGTCCTTTTCCAGTTGTCTTGGCAGATGGAAGTGAAACTAGAGTCATCGATGGTGGAGAACACCGGGTCCAAATCTGGTTCTGTCACTTACTGGTGGAAAGACCATTGGCAAGACACTAAACACTTTAAGGTTCACACCTTCATCTATAAAATGGGACTTATAATTGCTCCCTTGTGGGGTTGATGTGAGGACCAAGTGAGATAATGTCCATGAAAGGCCAGCTCAGAAAGCAATCATACAAATATCAGTCTGTCTCCTCTGCTCTCTGCTCAGGAACAAACGTACATTTGAGGTTCTTTGTTTCTTTGTTTTTTAAGTAAGCTCTACACCCAACGTGGGGCTTGAACTTACAACTTGAGATCAAGAGTCATGTGCTCTACTGGCTGAGGCAGCCAGGCGCCCCACAAATTAAAAAGAAACTTCTGGAGACACAATGACACTGTGGTCTGTGATGAAGGCTCTGACAAGCATTCTAAATCAGGAAGCCAAAGTCAACACATGTGGAACTCACTACCCATGAGTGTAAAATGATTCACATCACTGGCAGAGATCATCAATGCAATAAGCACAATGTTCATGTGTTATCCTACAATGAGGAGGAAATAGTTATTTAAAAAGCATTATTTTTTAAGTGTCAAAAATGTATCAATTTATGTAGAACTAGCCAGCTAACTAGAAATGCCGTATAAAAGGTACTTTGTGGATTGAGGAAAATTTTACAAAACAACTTATTATTGATTAGCAAATATTAGTTAGGAATATTTGTGATGTAATAGTCATAGGAACGAGGGAGACTTTTTCTGAATGTTCACAGTTATTGCTTGATGATTGCAATCACATATTACTCCAGGTTGTGTGCGTGTGTGTGTGTGGTTGTGACAAAAATGAAAATAAGTCCAAAATGCTCCCTTCACATGCTCAAAGATTTTAGATTTTCTTTTTTTCTCTCCTGGGTGTTTTTGCTAACCTTAACTGATGATTTTCACCTATTGTTCAGTTGCAAAATACGATTTTCAATAGGGTCACAGTTAAATTCAAATTACGTTCCACTTCAAAAGATCTCATTTAGCTTCCAAGTCTTCTTTTCCCCCAGGTTTGGGATTTCTGATCAACAAATGTTTATTGAGGCACCACTGTGTAAGTGGCAGCCTCCCAGAATGGCTTTTCCAATGCCCTTGGTGTTCCAGATGTTGGATAAATTGGAAATCTATGAATCTGAAGCTAAAGCAGAATTAAAATTATGTGTGAACATGCACTGAACGCTTAGGAGGCAACATGCTGTTCGCCACTAGCAGCAGCAGAGTTGGGGGATTTATTTCTACTTATTGGCTTAAAATGTGAAATCTAGATGTGAGGAGGCCTAGCGTACCTGTCCTTAGGGAATTGTCATGCCAAAGCTGCTCATCCTAATTCATCAGACATTCTCGCTTGCTTGGTGAATGCTCAAGCCATTCACTACTGTTCCTGTCTGTGCCTTTGAGAGCACTTCGTGGTCTATAAATTAAATTTGGCATTCAAGGCTCTTCACAGTATGGATCATGCTTACCTTTCAGGCCCTCTTTCCTTTTGCTCCTCTGCTAGCTCAATGGTACAGCTGAAATCAACTTTTTGCTCTCCTTCTTCATTCACTGAGTCTCACCTAGTCTTGGCCAAGCACTGCTTTATTGACTTAAAGGGATATTTTATCTTCTCGATTTTTCTGGGAGGTAGTTATTGTTATCCCTACTACAGATGAAGATACTGAGGCTCAGAAACATCACATGATTTGTTCAAATTCATGGGCAATCATGTGGAGGAGTTGTTGTTTGCTCCCAGGTCTCTAATTTCAAAGCCACAGGGGGAAAGAGCTCTTTCCACCACGCTATAATGCTTTCCTCCTCAAAATACCTAACACTGGCTCATTCTGCACCCTTCTCCCATGTGGTGGTAGGATAATGGTCCCCAATGATGTCAATGTCACAATCCCTGCAACCTGTAAATATGTTGCCTTCCATGGCAGAGGGGAATTCAGGTTGCAAGTCAGCTGCCTTGAATATAGGGAGATGATTCTGGATTAACCAGGTGGATCCAATGTAATTGTGAAGGCCCTTAAAAGTAGAAGGTGGTGGTGGAGGGGGGAGGAAGCTGAAGAGAAGACTCAGAGAAGGAGATCTGAGGATGGGAGAGCTATCACAGTCAAGCAGTGTTGCTGACTTGGAAGATGGAGAGCGGCACCAGGAACCGCGGGCTGTAGGTAGCCTCTAGACACAGGAAACACAAGGACATGGATTCTCATCCAGAGCCTCTCGTCTAGGGAACACAGCTCTGCAAACACCTTGATTTTTAGCCTGGGAAGATGCAGGTTGGACTTCTCACCTACAGAACTGTAAGGTTTATGTTACATTTATGTTATTTAACCCACCCTAGTTTGGGTTATCTGTTATAGCAGCAGTAGGGAACAAATCCACTCCAAGCAGTATTCCTTTTCTGTGTACTTCAGCTGCTGCATGTCATGCCCAAGGTTGAAATCTACCATTCCCCCCAACCCTCCTCACTCTCAAACCTGCTCTTGGGGGAAGATATGAAGCTGACCCTGGTGAATTGTACTCTCCCAGACAGAACTGATAGAACCTGTCTAAACCAAGCTCCTCATTTCAGAGAGGTAGAATGACTTGTCCGAGTTCACACAGGTAGCATTATTGGGGCAAGAGCTCAAATCGGCAACTCCTGATCTCTACTTCTAACAGCTTACAAAGGAAACAATTTAAAAGCATCAGCATTTTTCTAGGGATCAGTGCTCTGAGATTAATTACTAATCATCTGTGTCAGAATTTCCAGATCTAGCAAACAGATTGGATCCTTGCATATCACACTAAATACGTCTATGAAAAAACCTGTGACGATTGGAATTAACCTACCCATCACCATCCTGTTCACTCATTCATTCAACCAATAGGATATATTTGCTGGGTACTGAGCTCAGTCCTGAGAACTGGAAATGAGTAAAACACAGTCTGCGCCCATCAGGAACTCACGGTTTAGTGAGACTGGGGGAAGGCCAGGGGTGGGGAGAACAGATAAATAGAAACTACAATGTCTTGTGAGAAGTGATACGATAAAGTGAAGAAGCAGAGACACTAGACAGCCTAAAAAAAGAGGCTTCAGTCAAGTTTGAGGCTTCTGGAGAAAACAGTGCTTTGGCCTTTGCTGGGTTTTGAAGCAAGTGTAGGAATTAACTTACAGAGAAGCAGAGAGCATTTCCTTGTAGAGTGACAGTAGGACTGGACTGGTCAGATCAGATGAATAAACCATGGAGTTTTCCTATTCTCTACCAAAGTTCCAAAGTCAGCTCAGAGTCATTTGATAATCCATTCGATTCCAGAATGGTTCAGCTTCACTTGTGAATGAAGGCCCAGCCTTGGATGGTCAGTGTGTAGCACAGAGGAGTAGAAGGAACCATCAGACAGGGCCATGAGTTTTGACTCTACTCCTTCCCACTGTGTTGACACAGGGTGTCCCTTTGTGCCTTAGTCTTTTTGTCTCTGAAATGAGAAAGCAAATTCCTTTCTTGCATGGTGGATGTGGAGACTAAAGGGGATGCATGCGACAGCCCTTGCTATGGAGTGTTAGGTAAATGGCAACTGTCAGGCTTAAGGATAGGGCTCAGATACTCTCCCCTCTGTCTTTGTCCAATTTTTTTGGTAAGCATTGTGTTGCTCCACACTTCTTTCCAGTCTGTAGGTCATTCTGAGTCCCGGGGCTTCTCACTGCTAGCCCATGGGAGGCTGGGGGAGGAGGTACTAGAGTGGTCTGGCTTCAGCTAGAAGTATGAAGTCCACCTACCGTCCTGTAGCCATTTCGCTTACGGCCACTAGGGTCCCCGTTCTGATGTGTAAGGCTGGCTGTGCCTATTACCCTCAGAAGGCCTTTCCTTCCTGGTGACTTGCTCCTCCTCCACCTCGGACACGCTGTTTAGCTACTCTTCACTTGCTCTGGTGGATGGATCTGCTCTGATGGTTATATTTCCTGGAATGCCCTTAGCCTACCTTATTTGTCCGACACATTCCTATCACCTTTAAAACTCAGCTCCCACATCATTCTGCGAGACCTTCCCTGACTTCTCCTCCATGAATCAGCTCTGTCCTCCTCTGGGTTATCATGGTGTCTTGTACAAATCTCTTATTCATTGTGCACATTACATGGAATTAACTATTCATCTACCTCCCCCATCAGACTGGATGCTCCTAGAGAACAGTTGTATTATTCATCTCTTTATTTCTAGCACATAATAGGGACTCAACAAATGTTTGTCAAATGACTGATTGACTAAATGAATGGAAGGCAGAAAGACTTTCAGAATTTTCCAGAAGCTAACTCTTATAAAAAGGTGGATTGGGAGTCCTATAAGGAATTAGATTATCACATTCTATAACGGATTGGTGCTAGCTGGGGAATGACAGTATGTCCAAAAGGTAATGAATTAAAACCTTGCTTTGGCATGTTCCCTTCCAGAAAGGAGAGCAGTCTTTCAAGCAACTTAAAACATAGGCTTTAGTGAAAGTGTAAGAAAATATATGCAATTAGACTCCATCAATAATGTTGTCCCTGACTAATGCCTACATTTAAGGGAGTTTAATTGAATTATGAAAAAGACCTTTCTGATTTAACTGTCAGTCTGGTTGATCCTGTATGTACACAAGCTGTTCATAGAGTGTTCTTTCAAGATTTCCAGACTCTCAACCAACACAAAGATACAGAGAAATAGCAACACCCTGCTTAAGACGGGAGAGGGTGGTAGGTGAGTTCGAGAAAGCAGGGAAGCCAACACAATTTAGGTAGGCCCACAGAAACAAGAAATTCTGCAAAATGCTTTTCTTCTCATTCATTCATTCAGAAAATATTAATTCAGCACACACCACATGCCAGGGACTGTGCTAGGTGCTGGCAGTTCACTGGAGTGGAAAAGACAGACCTCAAATGCAAATACATATATATAATTATACATTATGTTTATTATGTTTGTGTTCCCCCCACACCCAGGCTCAGAATGCCCTATCTTTTTATTTTGTTTATATAAATTCAACATCCTTGCAATAAGCAAGAAGTAAGGAAAAATATAAAAAATGTGTTGTCTACTATATGTCAGTGTGCTAGGTACTGGGGACACAAAAGTACCTTCAAAGAGTTTCTAGCTTTGGGGTGCCTGGGTGGCTCAGTTGTTAAGCGTCTTGCCTTCGGTTCAGGTCATGATCCCAGGGTCCTGGGATCGAGCCCTGCATTGGGCTCCCTGCTCGGTGGGAAGCCTGCTTCTCCCTCTCCCACTCCCCTTGCTTGTGTCCCCTCTCTCGCTGTGTCTCTCTCTGTCAAATAAATAAAATCTTAAAAAAAAAAAGCTCTTTTTTTTTTAAGATTTTTATTTATTTATTTGAGAGAGAGAGATTGAGAGAATGAGTGGGAGGAAGGGCAAAGGGAGAAGCAGACTCCCAGCAGAGCCGGGAGTACGACACGGGACTCAGTCCCAGGACCCCAGGATCATGACCTGAGCCAAAGGCAGACGCTTAACCGACTGAGGCACCCAGGCGCCCCAGAGCTTCCAGTTTTAGTGGGAGAAACAAACACAGGAACAATAAAACTAATAATGTAGTATGAAAACTATAGCAATCGAGGTAAGCATATAGTTGCTGCCAGAATAATGGGGAGCCGTGGTGCTCCCTTCCTTCCTCCCCTCCCACAGGCAAAAAGGCCAGGCAGGGGACTGGTGGGAATCCAATAACATCATCAACAAGTCTTCCTAAGGAGAGCCAGCTTTGAATGGAATCTGCACCTCTGCCTACCTTCTGTCCGGCACAGGCAGAGGAAGGATGAGGCCTGCAGGCAGGGTCAGCCTTCCCCGGCAGATGGGAGAGAAGTAAAAACTGTTGCAGTGAGGAGCTCCTGCCCAGAGCCCGTGGTCCTGAAAGCTGCACTGGGGGGCTAAACCCTACAAGAGAGCATTTAGAGCCCACCTGCACGGACTCCGTCACGCATGGTCGGTCTCAGATGCCCCGGGCAGAAGGGACTGATGTCCAAGGCAGCAGCCGAACCAGTACCAGCCAAGGGACGCTCAGCTAAAACTTCACATTTAAATATATTTAATTTCACCGATTTTATTGAAAACATTCTCGGGGTGCCTGGGTGGCTCAGTCGTTAAGCGTCTGCCTTCAGCTCAGGTCATGATCCCAGGGTCCTGGGATCGAGCCCCGCATCAGGCTTCCTGCTCAGCAGGAAGCCTGCTTCTCCCTCTTCCACTCCCCCTGCTTGTGTTCCCTCTCTCGCTGTGTCTCTCTCTCTGTCAAATGGATAAATAAAATCTTAAAAAAAAAAAATTCTCAATCCTTTTGAAATAAAGTCTCCTTAAATTAAAAAAAAAAAAAAAAACGCTGAAATTCTAAGTATCATTTTGCTTTGGGGCTGTAATCAAAAGCCAGAGTTTGCAACTAGCAGTCACAGGGTGGATTTAGATTGCAGACACATTTGCTGTCCAAACACATTTTAAAATTTTGGAATAAAAATGCCTTTGTAGGTGGGGCCGGCTTTCTCTGCTCTCCATAGTGGCAAACACTCCCTGATGGGTGCTCCTGTACTAATGTGTTCCCTGCCTGGTCCCAGAGGGTGGCTGAGGTTGTGACCTCTCAGCTAGGCTGACCCCTTCATTTTGCAGACCAGGAAGCTAAGCCTCGGAGGAAAAAGTGACTGGAATACAGCGGTAGGACTAGAATCCTGGGTCCCCCACATCACCAGGCTCTTCCCATGACAGGGACTGCCTCTCAGAGAAGCACTTTGGAAATAGTGTGCCCAGGCTGTAGGAAGCTGCCATACCAAGCTGCCCTTTCTTTGCAAGGGAAAAATCCTCGTTAGTACTACTACGCAGGCAGTGGATTTTAGGGGGAAGGCCTGTGGAGACTCACTGTCAAGGTCTCTGCAATCTACACAACTGTTTGGCTTTGCACCCTGAGATAAGTGACAGGCTACTCTGCACGTGGTGGGTGCATACCCTGTCTCCCTTTAGGGTGCCCGTGCAGGTGAGAGATAGAGTATCCATGGAATGAAACTCAGGGTAGGGTTTGGCTGCAACACATCACTATGAAAACCCTCTGAGCCAGGGTCACTTTAGAATGCCTATTTGCAAACTCAGATGTGGATGGGTGGGGAAGATTATGCATTAGGGCTTATCTCTCCCTCTCAGCTGGGTTTCTGTTATTCCCAGGCGTGGAGGGGGCTGGCAAAGGCCCTGACCTATTCACTTGGCAGGTTTGATCTGCATGTGTGCTTCTTTACCACTCTCAAGGAGCACGCCTGGGGATGGTGGAGGGGTGGGGGAGGTGGGGTAAATTTGATCAGAAGCCAGATAGGAAAAAGATATCAAATCTACGAATCCAAACACCCATTTTCAAAATATAGAATGACTGGCTAGCTTTAACTATTCATGTAAGCCAGGCCAACCAGTTTAGGAAGAATGTGCTTCTGGGAGGAAGGCTGATTAACAGCATTTTCCCCAGTGCCAAAGCATGCCATCGCCCTTGGGAATTTTAAATTCAACTGATACACAGTTCTCTCAATTGGCCCATTCACAGCCACCGCCCATGGGTGAGGGGCATCCCTGGCTGGGCTTTATAAGGTTGTGAGTCCCTAAAATTGGGTGCAAAAATCTAGAGATTTCCCACCTCCATGGGCACACCTGAAAGGTGACAGGGAATCAGCCCATCTGCTGTCACTTTTGTCTGAGGGTCCCAGGCAGACTGTCACCTACTTTGCAGAGACCTTGTAAGCCACTGTGGATCTTTCCCTTAGCCCTACCACCTGGATTCAGGGACATCTGGAGGGGATTCCCCCAACTCCTGTAAAAGGTCTGGATGTCTGAGTCCGGCTCTCTCACCCTTGTGCTGACAGATGGTTTCTGAGGCAGCCTCTCTTGTAAGGGCCTGGGCCGTGGAGTCTGGAGACCTAGATTCTACTCCAGCAACCCCTCGCTTTCTCTACAGAGAGGTCCCAGAGTGTTCCTCTTAGCAGATGAACACAGGACCTTGTTCTAGACTATGACATTCTTAAGGGAAGAAAGGATGACTCATATATACAGTTGTTTTGTGGGACCTGGGCAGTGTTTACCACATGGCTGGTGCATGGTAAAGAATTCTTAAATAAATTGAGAGTGCTAATGATAGAGTGTGATGTGATTACATGTGATAATAGGAAAAATAGGGTGTATGCTTCACCCACCAACAGCGTAAAATTTAATGGGGGAAAAGATGCAAATGAGGAATTTCTATGCGCGAAGAGAAGAGGAAAAGATCACCCTCTGTGGAATGGGAGAGCCTGAGCAAAGGCATGGAGACAGACAACTTCTCCTGACACTGCCCCACAGCAAGGACATCTCTTTGACTTACTTAGAAAGAAACAGCACTGATCTTGCCCTTGAGTTTCCTATTTCCCAGCAGAACTCTGCTGGGTCCGTTCATGGTGGCATGTCTCATAGACCTGGGCTCGGCCCCATTGGCTCAGCCACCTGACTGGCTCCTGGCGATCATGTTCACTTTGAGAAAAGTTTTTCAGATGTCTTTTAGAGCTCATTTGTGAAAGATGGTCCACCTGGTGCCTGCTCCTCAGCGCTGGATGGAGGCCAGAGGATGACAGCAGCATGAACTCGCTGTGGATAACAAGCCCTCTGTTATGACTGGGAGCGTTTGCAATGCTATAAATAACTCTATCAATATTGTGATAATGGCACTTTAAAGAGGTCTGTTTTACAAGTGCTGAATGTAAGAGAGACCACAGCTGCGCTCATTAATTCTGAAGTATGCCTCCCTCTATGTACGACTTGCAGGTGTAACAATAGGCGTGTTGACTCAGTGGAAGTCTAGATAATGTTTAGATTAAGAAAAAGGTTAGAGTAATGTTGTTAGTTTTTCCATTGTGTTTGGTATAATGAAAACAAATTATACTAGCTTAATTGGAAGTGGGAAAAAAAGGGCAAAACATAACTTTGGTACAGATTTCAGATGTTCACAAATAGCTCCCCCCCTCAACAGCAAGTATCATAATTGACAGCAGTAGATCTTTTGATAATTAATTGCAGTAAATTATCACTTGGCACAAAGAAGGCATAATTGTAATTAATTTGCAACCTTCCCAGCGTAACACTGAATTAGAAATGGCACCACCGTCATTTTTCCAACGGAAGAAATCGAGGGTAAGAACAGTGTACCCTCTTCCTCTGATGTGTGTTCAGAGTTTTGAGGCGAGCCCTGGTTGTAATTTTTCTGGTGTGATTGTGACATCTCTGTGACTCTCTTGGGTTAGGGGTGTTTAATTTAGATTGTGACTGTTGGCTCTGGGCTATTGTAGTTAGCAAGAAGGATCCCCTGCTGAATTCTGCCACGGCCTCCCATCATTTCATCCTCCAGTTACTCACTTAACCTTTGCATCTTCCTGTATCCATCCCATTTGCCAGGGTGCTTGCTGAAAGACCTAATTGATTCAGATAATAGGCATTGTTTCAGTGCAAAATATTGCATTTGTAATTGAATGAATTAAGAAAGATTTGCCCTGCAAGTGTTTCCCTCTTTCTCTAGCACATCTTACTTTTGGGGGTGATGCAAGATCATTATTAAGAACCTTTGTCACGGTGCAATATTATAGTGATTACTGCAGATCAAGTTTCAATCTAATTGCTCAACAATTAATTAGAAACAGAAATGAGGAATAAAAACTAGTTGCACTGGGTTCTAGAGAACTGTTTCTACTTCATCAGAGTGCCTGGAAGAACAAATCATTAAGCTATAAAAGAGTACATCTGGGTTAGAGTTAGAGTCATTCAGCCAAATGGAGGCCCAGAGATTACTGCCATGGTATGCTACACTGTTGACCAAAGGCTTCAAGGGGTCATGGAACTTTCCTTCTCTTGCTACAGATGTCTGCTTGAGAGAACGAGGAGAATCCTACTTCTGACAATAAGGTCAAGAAATCACTCTCCCTAGTGGTTGGTCATAAAGAAAAAAAAAGATAAAGATCATAGCCCTATTTCAAGCAGACCTATATAACAAAAATAAGCTTTATTAAATTATTGTGGACACTCTTCAAAGTTCTTCTGAGCCCCATTGTTATAAATGCTTGAAATAAGGTGAATTTATAGCCGGAGCCCTTCACCACCGCTGCCCTGCCAATGAACTCAGGTTTGACCTATATGTAACACCTTCTCTGGGGGTTAACAAATCATTCAGTCTTCATGCAACTTTACTTTCTCTAAAAGCAATGCTTTAAGTAACCCCTGCTACCCTGCACCCTGCCAATAACTTCCTCCAGTTGGGTTGAATTAGTCATGATAGTTTTACTGTGTGAGCTAATATTCACAAGTGTCGGAGTTCAAACCACCCAACATATTTCACAGGAGACTTCAAATTGAACTCAAACCTTAGCTCTAGCTGCCAAAGGTCCTAATGTTTATTTTACTGAACTCTCATATGAAGACCTAAAGCACATAACAAGGACATATAGACACCACCTGTGAGCGCTGTGGTTTGTGCCCATGAACCTGGGATGCTGGAATCTTCACTGGGGATAGAACTCCAAGTTTCCAATCTAAAGCTGAAACATGATTTCCATGGAGCAAAGGGAGGGAGAAAATTTCTGACAGGTTCTTATTTGAAAGAGGAAGTAGACTTAATCTGTATATCCTCAGAGGAATAGAACTAAGGCTCATGAAAGGATGCTATGGAGAGGCAGGTTTTGGCTTAAGGAAGAATCATGTTAACAGTCATGGTTGTCAGAGAGGCGAAAAGACGCTGGTCGCAGGAGGCGCTGGGGGTAGAGAGTGGAGATCAGTGGGTACGGAGGGTGAAAGAAATTGAGGTTTGGGGCTTGAGAGAGGAAGTGGAAGGCTTTACATGACATGCTTTAAAAGCCTCTTCTAATTTAGAGACTTTGTATGGGTGTTTGATTTCATGACATAGGAAGGTAAGTTAAAATGAAAGACACGGACCGAAGCCCAGCAATCCAACTCTCTGCTATGGAAGGTGGGGTGGCGTGGTGGCTCTCAGTGGCTGAAGCTCTAGTCCGAAGCTGAGGGCCTTCTGAGTTCGTTTCCACTTCTTTGGGCAGAATCATTGATAAACTAGTGGTTAAACTGGAGGGCTTTCATTTATTCTTTCAGTCACTTATTCATGCAGCAAACGTTTCTGCAGCATCCCTCTGTACTAAGCCCTCATGCCCTGCTGCTCTGGGGCTTTTCTTGGTCAGGTTGGCCAGGGGGCCTTAATATTTTGGTATTTTTATTTCTCATTCTGACTAGTGGCCAAATGAAGGAAAATACATTAGCTATTGAGAAAAAAATGAGAAGTAAACTTTCTGAATCCTACGTAAGGTTTAACTTGGTCCTGAGAGCTTGGTCTGGCTCCCGCCTGCCTCCCTCGCTAACCTCATCTCCTGGTTCTTACTTCTATTCTTTCCCTCCAGCCACGCTGGCCTTCTTGCCTCCACTTCTTTAAATACTCCATGCCCTTTCCTGTTGTAGAGCGTCTACTCATGCTGTTCCCTTGGCCTTCCCGGCACCCCTGTATCTTTAGCTCTCAGTGATAACTTCCTCAAGCAAGTCTTCCCTGTTCCGTGAATCCAAAGCAGCCCCTCTCCCCACCAAAATGTTCTGCAGGCATCCTGTAGTCTTTCTTTTTCTCAAGATTTTATTTATTTACTTGAGACACAGAGAGTGTGTGCGCACTAGCTGGGAGGAGGATGAGAGGGAGAGGCAGAAGCAGATTCCATGAGGAGCAGGGAGCCCGACCCCAGGACCCTGGTATCATGACCTGAGCCAAAGGCAGATGCTTAACTAACTGAGCCACCCAGGCGCCCCCTGTAGTTGTCTTTCATAGCCCTTAATCATAGTTTAAAAATACTTGAATTTCTTAAAATTAAAATGTGATTTCATTGTTTACAGAACTCCTGGAACATTAATTGAATCACAGTTTGAGATTCAGTGGCATAAAAGATTGTACTAAAATCCATAGCACCTCAAGGAAGATGTCAAATTAAAAAAAAATAATGCAATAATAATAGTATCTTAAGCGATAGACCTGTCATGGTTGACATATATTTTAACATAAACTTCCCTTCTGTTCCTCAAAACAGACAAGTGCAGCAGATATTTATTCCTCTCGCATTTCACAGGTGAGTTGTCAGAGGCTACACCACTGGTGAGTGGCGGAAGGAGCCTGGGAAACCAGACCACATTCCATACACAATGGCAATCTCCTCCTTCAGTGTGTTTTACATTTGTTTGTTTATTTAGAGAGCGAGAGAGCATGTGCATGCACGAGGGTGGGGGAAGGGGCAAAGGGAAAGGGAGAGAGAGAATCCTAAGCAGTCTCCACGCCCAGAAATGAGAGGCCATGTGGGGCCAATCCCTGGACCCTGAGATCATGACCTGAGCTGAAATCTAGAGTCAGATGCTCCGGGTGCCTGGGTGGCTCAGTTGGTTAAATGTCTGACTCTTGGTTTCGGCTCAGGTCGTGATCTCATGGGTTGTGGGATCGATCCCCGCTGCAGGCTCCATGCTTAATGTGGAGTCTGCTTGGGATTCTCTGTCTCTCTCCCTCTCACATGTGCTCTCCCTCTTTCTCTCTCTCTCTCTCTCTCAAAAAAAAAAAAATCAGATGCTTAACTAAGTCCCCCAGGCACCCCAGTGTGTTTTACCTTTGAATCGAGGTACCCACAACCAGGCACTTAGATGGGCACTGTTTGTTTTTGTTTTAAGATTTTATTTATTTGACAGAGAGAGTGCAAGCACAAGCAGGGGGAGTGGCAGACAGAGGGAGAGGGAGAAGCAGGCTCCCCACTGAGCAGAAAGCCCAAATTGGGGCTCAATCCCAGGACCCCGGGATCATGACCTGAGCCACCCAGGTGCCCCTTTTTCTCTTCTTTCATCCACAGTTGCCCAGACTCCAGTCTCCTGGGGTGCAACCAGGCCAAGTTGGGGCAAAGGAGAGCTGGAATTACCCCTGTGGCTGGTCTGTTTTGGAGTAAGCATATCTCCATAGTCTGCCGGAACTGGAGGGCGATTCTGTTGTCCAGTGATGTTTTGAGCTGTGCTGTGTGGAGCTTCAGAGCTAGTACAGCTCCATTGCACAGCTCCATGGGGGTGGCGGGGGGGCACCTCCCACGTGCATTCTATGGAATGGTGCCCTGCAGCGCTGTGCGTCAGTGGGTGCCTCAGGGACTGCCATGGTCACCTTCACTTTCTTCCAACCAACTCCGCTCTGATCTCTTCTGTATATTGGAGCTTCTGAATCAGATTTGACTTGAAGAAAGGATTCTGCTCCTTAAAAAAGAAAGCACTGGACACCTCATTACTAAATAATATACCAGCTGAGGCATGGGTGGCTGAATGACCTATTTATGGTCCTACAACCAGAAAGGGCCAGAGTCGAGACTGGAATCCAAACCTCTGGATTCAAGGCTACCCCTGTGGCCTCTACCCAGGGCTGCCTGCCTAGAGATGTGGTAGATTGGAGAGATGTTGTCATGGGGAATGAAACTGGGTTGTCTATTGGAAGAAACCTCGGGCAGTGGAGGGACAACTAGCCCCACTCTGGGGCCCTACCTGCCTTGGTCAGACATGCTCATTCCTTTCATCTTCCCAGATAATATGCAGCTCCCCTACCCTCATCCCAGCCACCTGTTAATCCCTCTCCACCTCTACCCTAATGTTTTCTCCTCAGGGAAGGCTTTTCTGTCTCAACTTTGAGAACAGTAGAGAGGAACACTAAGGTCCTTCCTCTGTTTCCCCAAATTGTTAGGTGTGCAAATTCTCCCTTAGCCTCCGGATCGGATCTGACTTAGAACTCACACTCAGCAGTGGCCTGCATCTGTGTGTAATTGCTGTTGTTCTTGATCAAGAGTAATAGGAAAAAGGCAAAATATTCTGGGAGCCTGTTTTATACTTTTTTGCTTTGGCATGAAACAATCCATCTCCTGCGATCTTATGACTTCACTAGTCACATGTGGCCCTGTCAGCACTTGGGGGGGGGTGGGCTGAAGAAGGATTTCTGGTAGTATTCAAATCCAGGCAAGCATAAATATACTTCACAGAAAGGAAGACCATTCCTGTGAATGTGTCTAGTTTGCAGTGAGAGTCAGCAAGTGTGGCCAGCTTGAATGAACGACTATTACTTTGTCCTAACTCTCCAAGTCCACTGGCAGTGCCGGCAAGATCTGTGTTTGTATAGTGTTATAGACTATGGCTAGCGGGTGTATAAACTAGACATCAGATGGTGCCTCCCCACCCACTAAAATGGGAACCAGATAGACTCAAACACCCGTTTCATGGAGTTTGTGAGGGCTAAACCCTACCCAGGATGATGGAGACTTGCTGGAGTCTTCTGTTCTTGTGTTCAACTCTGGCTTGGAGCTCCAGCTTTAATTTAATTACCTCCTTTTATGGATTTTCTCACTACCCTGCTCATGTGTCTGGTTCCCCGCCATACCCACTGGGATGTGAACTCAGCAATTTCTCCTGATTTCTGCCAGGAAAGCCACCCACCACAAGGCTTTTGGGTGGATAGAAAGCTTTCCTGGAAGTGGGGAAATGGGAGGGATTTTGGTTGCAGTAACACAGATAACTTAAAAATTTCCTGTGAGGGACTTTTGCTTTTTGAAATTCCTTTAGTCAGTTTGACAAATTGGATGCCAGCCTTCTGCCAGGTACAGAGCCTCCATGTTCCTAACCCTCCCTCCCTTGTCCCTCTCCTGCCCGCTCCTTCACCTCTAACAAAGAAACAAAAAAATGAACTTATTCCATTTCCTCATGCAATGAGATTGAGGTCTCCTAAGCCTTTACCCCAAGATTCAGATCGAAATTCATCAAGGTCCTTAGCAGAATGAAAGACCTTTGATGTAACAAGATGTTCCTCTCCTTAGAAATAAAAAGCCTAGGATGCCTGGGTGGCTCAGTTGGTTAAGCGTCTGCCTTAGGCTCAGGTCATGATCCCGGGGTCGTGGATCGAGTCCCTCATCCAGTTCCTTGCTCTGTGGGGAGCCTGCTTCTCCCTCTCCCTCTGCCTGCCGTTCCCCCGCTTGTGCTCTCTCTCTGTCAAATAAATAAATAAAATCTTAAAAAAGAAATAAAAAGCATAAAAATAAACAAAAATTGCCCTTGGTTCCCTGCAGAATCAGTGTGGGGTAGGGGACATGAGGAAAGGCCTTTGGTGGGTGCTGGCCGGCACGGGGTACACCAATTCCCAGGAAAAAGGCCTGGACTTTCAGGCATAGTGAGGAGAGACAGAGGGTGTGGGGTCCCTGCAGGGCCTTTGCAGGCAAAGTGGCTTCTCTTTTGCTGATTCAGCATTCTGGGTTGCTGTCACCATTTGCTCCTTGGAAGGGGACCGCAGAAGAACGTGCCCTGCTTAGAAATGAAAAACTCACCAAGCCATGCTGGAGACTGAGGATGGCTGCTGAGGGGCACGAGTGTCCTGAGGACGTCCCTGCCCAGAGCCTGTGGCTCCGGTCAGCCACGATTATCCTCACTGACACGAACAAGTACGAGTCTGTACTATGTTCCCGAGCGGGCCTGACTTCACACTCCCCTCAAGAGATGGGGACTTGATAGTCTATGTTACAATGGCAAAACCAAGGGCAGGAAGCAACTACAGCTAGTGGGATCTATGCAGGTGGGGTCAGGAGACACTGTTCTAATCCTGGGTCTGCCTCAGACGTGACGAGTCACCTTGGCAAAGGCCTTCCTCAGCCTCTGCTCTCAATTCTCTTACCGTGACATGAGGGGTCTACTGGTTTTCAAAGTGTGTTCCTTGGGGGTTCTGTGAGGCTTTCCACGAGGGTAGAGAGCTGAGGGCAGGAAGAAGCTCCAACAAGAGCAGTTCTGGTTTCCCCTGTTTTAGGGCTAGTGGTGTGAAGATTTTCTTTGCGTAAAAGAAGTAGAAAAACTACTGCTCTAAAGGATGGATGTCTACAGGCTCTTCCAGTGCTGACACTACATGATTCTAGACGGAGGCAGGAAAGAAGAATGGATACCGGGAAAGACGCAAGCATAAGAAAAGAAGTTCCTGCTACAAATAAATCCCCGGCCAATCTCTCTTAATCCCTGAAAGTTTAAAGATTTAAAATCTACTTTTTTTTTAAACTGCAGTTCTCAGCAAATAAAGACTCCTTTAAATTATTCAGGTTTGTTACACCCACAAATCACCCATACAGTACATTCTAAATAAAAAACTAATAACTCTCTTTGCGAGAAGTGTCCCTTCCAGAGGCCATGTAGAAGGCATTAACCTGCACTGGAGAAAATAATACTAGTGATTTCCAAATTACACTTAGGAAATAACTTAAATAAATGAATTTGGCCAAGTGTAGCCTGCTTATTTCCCCTGCATTGAGATGCAGAGGTAATATTTTTCTGCCAGCAAGTATTGGAAACAAAATCACTTACAGCCGCACTTAAGGAACATTTTAGAATCTTCCACACAATTAGTTTAGTTACATTTCCAAAGCCCTTGCTTTTTCCAGTGCTCAGAAGAGTGGGGGAAGGGTCAAGGTAGGGAGGGTAGGAAAAAGAGGGTCCCCAGGGCTACGGGGCGGGGGGTAAGCTCCAAAGTTAGAGACCTTAGCAGATACCTAAGACCACCCCCATCAAGTACTTCTGTCTTTCCTTATAACATTCCTCCCAGGTGCTTACCCTGCTTCTGGAGACTTCCCTCTAGGCATGGCCCAGTCTATTCTCTTTTCTGATAGTTGTAGTTATTGGGAAATGCTTCGCAGAGTAAACACTCAATGTTTGTCAGTTAATGAAAATACTCTACCCTCATGCATTGTCCTGGTCAGCCCTCTGAGGATGTGCACAGAGCAACATTCCTCCCAGGGTGACCCACAAGCATCATCTTTTCCTGAGAGATGGTGGAGGCGTGCTGAGTGGAGAGGGTGAGAAGCCAGGGACACACTCTTTCTCCCTTCTGCCTTGGGTGGCACTGAGTGGCGGGGTGAATTCAGTGTCTAGCTCAGGTTGGAAAAGCAGGAGTCAGATGACACATCCAAGGCTGAGTAAGGCAATGAGAAGGGACACTGGCGTGGGTTCCAGCTTGGAGGTTGGGAGCTGAGTTCTGGTCCGAGCTGGGGACCCCCCTGAAGGACCAATGATGACGGTTACTCAGTGCATATGAGCCTCCAATTCCTCATTTTTTTTAAAGATTTATTTTACTTATTTATTTGAGAGAGAGAGAGAGAGAGAGAGAGAGAGAAAGGGAGAGTACAAGTGTGGAGGGGGGAGGGGCAGGTGGAGAGGGGAGAGGAAGAGAATCTCAAGCTGACTCCATGTCAAGTGCAGAGCCTGACCTGAGGCTTGATCTCACAACCATGAGATCATGACTTGAGCCAAAATCCAGAGTCAGATGCTCAGCTGACTAAGCCCCCCAGGCGCCCCTCCATTTCCTCATTTGTAAAACGAGGATAACAATGCTCGCTTTATAAGATGGTAGTGAGGATTCAGTCCAGGAACATTTACTGAGCACCTACTTGTTTTACCCGAAGCTATGTGATACTCCTGCCTTTAAGGAGTTCAAGGTCTGAAGAGGAGACAGACAGGTAAAGACCGGCTGGAATGTCCTCTGGACTGACAGGAATGTACTACTTGCATAGTAAGTCGGAGGTGCTACGGAATGCTGAGCTGGAGCCTCACCCAGCAGGCGGTGGGGGTGCATCAGAGCTGACCTCCCAGAGGACAGAAAGATGAAGTGAGGCTTGTCATCTGTGTTGGAGGAGATGAAGCCAAAGTGATAGGCAGGGTCAAGGTCATCATATGTTACGCTAAGAACCTGGGTTTCATTCTGGGTGACGGGAAACCACAGAAAGGTTTGGTGTCACCACACAATTTGCTGATGTGTTGGAAAATACCTGGCACATGACAGAGTCTCAATCAATGTTCATTTCAAAATTCTGAGCTGAGATTACTTTTTTTTTTTTTTCCAGGAGAGTTCCTGCACTTCTTTGCTTTATGCATATGAAGAAATTCATGATAAGAGAGATTGAAGGCTGCGAAAGAGTATTGGAGCAGGAGGGAGGAGAGGTGAGCTAGCCCAGGTTGCCCTGTCTCCTGTCTGATCTCGGGAAATTCACTTGGTATCTTTGAGACTCAGTTTCATGATCTGTAAGCTGGGATTCACAGCACCCACCCTATCTACTCAGAGAGCCGCCACGGGTAACTCGATATCATGGGCTCACGTTATATTGTTTGAGGCTCCGCAGAGGAGGCTGGGGACCTAGGATCCTAGGACAAGGAAGAAGCGTGAAGGCAGGGTTGTGAGAACTGAGTTTTGGGAGGGGGTTAATACATATCTTCCTGTACTTTGTCAACCTGCACCTCCCAAGTGAGTAAAATGTATGCTATGTGCATCTTGAGACGGCTGAGTGCAGTGGCTGAGGACAGAAATAGCCCTGCTGATTTATGAGCAAGAGGCAGATTTGCTTTAATATCGCAACACAAGAAAGCCAGGTCTCTTAAATAATATGGCTCACAGATTTACAGCTGTGCTGCATGCTCGCTTCAGCGCTGTCTCTGACCATGGATGGTGCTGGCCTCTGGAAAGGCTGAAGTCAGCAACTTCCAAGACACTGGGAGATAGATCCAGTGGCAGGAGCCAGTCTACTGGGTCAGCTGTTTTTAGCGGGGGCCCCACTCCCTCCCGCCACTCTGTTATAGGCCATCAGGACTCATCCTGTGTTTCCCGCAGGCTCGGGGCTGGCATGGGTCTTGTGAAGCCAGAGGTATAGCACAGAGGAAGGGCTGGTGCTTATGGGGTGCTATTTGGGGTATACCAGCAGGCCCTACTATTACCTACAATATCGCCCACGTCCATTGGTTTAGGCCACGGGGGTAAGGACTGCTGTCCCCTTGGGCCTTTTGAAAAAATGCGAGGATCTCAGGAAGCAGGGACTCAATCAGCCTCTCGTTCCTTAAAAAGAATGACGTATTTATTCCACAAACATTTAGGTAGCAGTGATTATAACCCAGGCACTGTTCTCAGTGCTTTATAATGATTGCCTAATTTTCTGAACAACCTTCTGAGGTAAGTCTGTTATAATCTCCATTACACAGATAAGGAAACTGAGGTGAGTACCTGAGGTGAGTGAGTTGTCCTGGGTCCCGGAGCTAGTGATAGGTGGAGACGGAATTTGAACCTGGCAGTCTGGCTCCATTGTCTGTGTCCATAACTATTATGCCCTAAACACTAGTGTGACGCCAATCACAGTAGCCAAGTACTGTCTACCAGTCATTGGACTAAACGCTTTTTACGCATCTCAGTCCATCCTCACAGAGCCCTTTGAGGTAGGTACCATTATGATCATCCCTTCTTTGTAGAGGAGAAAGCGGAGCACACAACTTGCCAAAGATCACACTAGTAGCAAGTGGCACCGCTGGGATTTAAACGCAAGCAATTTGACTCAGGAGCTTGTTTGCGAAATGTGAATGCGGTGACTGAAGTTCTTGCCTTGCACATTTTGGAAAGGAAGTGATAAAAAGAGGGAGAAAGCCATGAGGGCAACTATGGGAATAGAACTGTACTTATTTTAGTTTCTGCCAAGGGACGGCCCCATTGATCCTGCCACTAGGGAGCCCATTCAAAGTTGGGTGGATGAAGGCTGGCACACAACACCCCGGACACTGCACAGCATCACGAGGGGCCAGGCTCCTTGCGCACCTTTGTTCTTGGCAACAGGGGCAATTTGGCTTTCTTTCCATCTCCCACCTCCTCTTCCAACTCCATCAGCTATCAGAAATCCTCTCTATCTTGGGGTCTTCTGTCCTGTTTTTGAGACCAATCCCACCTCTCCTCCTCCAGTGGTGGTACCTGAGTTTCTGACTTCTTCCTTGTACCTCAACATCCACTTCGATGACCTGGGCATGGTCTACTTCTTGAAAGACCAGCCCTGCTCTGCTTTCTCCAGCCTTGTGAATGACGGAGGTTTGGCTCAGACCTCCAGGCCTGTGAATGGGGTTTGCCCCATACCTGCTGTCAAACCTGCCCCGGGTTGATAGAACACCTGCTTTCATTCCTTCATTCATCCAGTGTGTGTGTATGGAGCTGAGAGAGCACCTACCGTGTGCCAGGCACTGTTTCAGATGCAAGGGACACAGATGTATGCAAGATCAGTCCCTGCCAATAAAGAGCTCACAGTCTGGTGGGGATAAGTAAATCAGTCATTACAGTACAGGGGATGAAGCAGTGTGATAGTTGTGAGCACGCGGCATTATAGGAGGAGAGAGGAAGAGTATCTTAAATCACATTGGGTGTGTGTATGTGTGCGCTGCATGTGTGTAGACAGGGCGTGAAGGAGGTATGGGGAGATGGATGGAGGTCTGGCTTTGCCACAAGCTGATTTTTAAATATTGGGGGAGGGATGAAGAAGGAGAGGGATCAGTGTTTTGTGATATAGCAAATGTGAAGGTTCTCAAGTATGGAACAGCATGACTGGTTTGGGGAGCTCTTAGCAGCCTGGGATGGGTGGCATTAGGGGGACCCAGGAGGGGACCTAGGAGCACAGGGTGGCCTGAACTGGAAGGTAGGTGAAAGAGCAGAATGGGCCTTGGGCATTGAGCTCATGAAGATGAGCTCATCTCTCTCGAAAGAGAGCCAGTAGGAGATCAGCATGCTCACTGTCACCTCTCAGTGCTGCCCACTCAGCTGTCCATGGCTTGCTTGCTCAACGTCCCTACTCTCTCCAGAGGCACCATATTACTGTTCTCCATTCACTATAGACACACCGTGTCCCACCCACTAGACTGGACTTCCTGAAGGTGGATACCCTGCCTATTCACAGCCCTGGTGGGCTCTGCTGAGGTCGCCTACTTCTGGGCCATCTGAGGAACAACAAGAAACCAAGGGGGCAGGTCCAGAGAGAGTGGAGAGGTGGGGAAAAGAGCTGAGGTTCATGGTAAGGTAAGTAACAGGGACCCACCGTGACAGCATTGAAGGCCACTGGAGGGATTGGACCTGGAGCTTTTATTGAGGGTCAGCCATCGGAAGGAGTCCTTAAGCAAAGACATGACATAATCTGATTCACTTCTTAATAGGATCATGCCAGCTGCAGAATTGAGAAAAGACTATAGAGTGGCAGGAATGAAACCAGGGAGACAAGTTAGGAAGTTGTTGCATAATTTAGATGAGAGATGCTGGCAGCTTGGATGAGGGTGACCGTGATGGAAATGGCTGGATCCTGGGCATCTTTAGGAGGCAGAGGTAGAGAATTTCCTGCTGTCCTGGGAGTGGGTGGTGAAGAAAGAGAGGAGCCAAGATGATGCCCACATTTACGGCCTGTGCAAGTGGAACTGTGGGTTTGCGATGGCCAGTGATGAGCGGGACAGCTAGGTTTCCAGCCTGTCTTTCCATGGTCCTGGCAGAAGGGTGGGGGGGACAAGGAGACCTAAGGAGAGGCCCAGGAGTGACGGGGGGTGCAGAGGGGGTGGTGTCATGGCCTGTGGTGCCCACTGCAGTGTCTGAGGTTTGGAATTTCATTACAAGAAACCTTCATTTCAGGAAAATACAAGTAATGCAGTCACGTCCGTTTATTCTCTATATTTAGATATTTCTGGGCACCTGCATGCTGCATCCGCAGCCCCATTATATCTCTGAGAAGGTGCTGTCTTCTCTCGCCTTTTGCTAAGTGACAGGATTTACTGTGGCCTCTTGTGTTAGGCTTAAATCAGGCCTGGGGATGTGGACATTTTGCTAAGCAGGAACTCGGGTGCAGGGACTCAGTAATGAATGGGTCTTTCCACAAGCCCAGTGCATTTAATAACTTCCAGGTTATCCCCAAGTGATTTCCATGGGAGGGGACCAAAAATTGCCTATCAGTCTAAATGAAGTATGCCACCATTTCCCCCGCTTTCCAGTTACTTTTTAATTTCAGCACCACCTGCTCCTAGTTCCACCAGGGCTGACTCTGCCAGCATCGTCATTATGGGTTTTGTCTTTCTGTGATGTGTAACTCATCATGTCCCAGGCCTGTTCCTGCTCAGTGGCTAAAAGATATATTTGCCAGTGTATCAGCATCTCTGGCCCGAAAGACGTAAAATATGGGCTGCCCTCCTTATATCCAGATGAGACTTTGAACCCATCGGCAAAAGTGTACCACATCATTACCGTTGTGTGTGTGTGTGTGTGTGTGTGTGTGTGTGTGTGTGTGAATTATTCTTGGCATCAGGGTAAATTCTACCCAGGCCTGGTATGTGGAAAGAGCAGGGGTTTTAGTGTCAGAAAGAACGGGGCTCAAAGCCTAGATTTATGACTTATTCAGCTGGTGACTTGAGGTAGGTTATTATGTGCCTCGGGTTTTCCCAGCAGCAACATGGGTTATGGTAGCTGCCTCATGGGATTGCCATGGCAGTAAGACAGCATATGAGAAACAGCCTGGCACATGGTAGGTCCCTGGTCCATGTTCGTTGCCTTCTACTGCCTTACATGTGCGGTCTCATGAGTTTCCTCATCTGTAAAATGGGGATACGCTGAACATCACTAGAGGTTACAGGCGCCGACTTTGGTGTCGGGGCACTTGGGTCTGAGTCTCTTGCTATAGGGTTGAGTCTCTTACTAGTTGTGTGACATTAAGAAAGAACTTAATCTCCTTACACTCAGTTCTTCACTTGAAAAGCAGAGATAAAAATAACACGGCCTTCAAAAGATTTTTGTAGGGATTAATCCAGTTAATTCCTGGAAAAATGCTCAGAACAGTGCTGGGCACAGAGCAGGCCCTCTGCAGAATATTCGCCCTTGTTCGCCAGGGATCCCTTTCCATCAAGGGGCTCTTTAGCTTGCGGTGAGTAAGCTCCCATATCAACTTTGCAAAGTCAACTTAGGTACTTGGTTTCACTTGATTCTCATAATACTTGGGAGGTAGGAGAAAAGTTTTTTTTTTTTAAGCTATCATTTAACACACGAGAAACGAAAACAGAGCAGGGAGGTAATTTGCGCAAGGGCACAGACTAAGTCAGCAGCAAAGCCTTATTCCCCGTTCTCCCCACTGTATGATCCTGACTGTCAGCACCTGCAGGTAGAGCACACGGGCCAAGTCCCTGGAGCACTCTGCAATCCGGTGGCCCGTGTAACTCTTGAACCTGTGACTCCAATCTCACCTGGAATGATAGAATCCCCATGCAGTTATTGTGTAGGTGACTTACATATATTATTTTGTCAAATAACCCCACGTTCTTTATATCCTTGACAATGATGTATAAAAAGACTGCAAACAGGGATATGGTTAACAACCCTCATCTATATTTTTAAAGATTTACTTATTTATTTATTCCAGAGAAAGAGAGAGAGAGAGAGAGAGCAGGGGGAGGGGCAGAGGGAGAGAGAGGGAGAGAGAGAGAATCATCAAGCAGATTCCTTGCTGAGCACGGAGCCCGTTGCAGGGCTTGATCTCACAACCCTGAGATCACGACCAGAGCCGAAATCAAGAGCTGGACGCTTAACCGACTGTGCCACCCAGGCGCTCTCTTAATCTATTTTTTTTTTTTTGAGAATTGATTCACATACTATAAAATCCAGCCTTTTAAAGTGTGTAATTCTGTGGCGTTTGGTATATTCACAAGGTTGTGCAGCTATGATCGTTATCTAATTCCAGAACATTTTCATCAGCCCCAAAAGAAACCCTGTAAACATTAGGAGTCACTCGTTCCCTATTTCTACCCCCTGGTAATGACTCATCTACTTTCTGTCTCTGTGGGTTTGTCTATTCTGGATTTTTCGTATAAAATGGAGTCTTATAAGATGTGGCCTCTTGTGACTAGTTTCCTTTGTTTAGCATAGTGTTTTCAAGGTTCACCAAGGATGTATTAGTACTTCATTTCCTTTTTATGGCTAAATAGCATTCCATTTTGTGGGTCAACCACCTGTTGTTTATCCATTCACCATTTGTGTTGTTACCACTGTGGGGCTATTATGAATAATACGGCAATAACATTCATGCATACATTTTTATATGAATAGATGCTTCCTTCATTTTTTCTGTTTTTGTTTTTGAATATATGTTTTATTTATTTATTTTTAAAGATTTTATTTCTTTATTTTAGAGAGGGACAGAGAGCACCTGAACATGAGTTGGGGGAGGGAGGGAGGGGGAGGCGGGGGGGCAGGCAGACTCTGCTGAGCACGGAGCCCAACGCAGGGCTCAACCTCACCACCCTGAGACCATGACCTGAGCCCAAATCAACAGTTGGATGCTTAACTGACTGAGCCACCCAGGTGACCCTGAATAT
Organism: Eumetopias jubatus; assembly: GCF_037043125.1. Taxonomy (NCBI): domain Eukaryota; kingdom Metazoa; phylum Chordata; class Mammalia; order Carnivora; family Otariidae; genus Eumetopias; species Eumetopias jubatus. Next base: position 57,581,177 of record NW_028274810.1, read on the forward strand.
ATGTTTTAAATTCTCTTGGATTATATACCTAGAAGTGGAATTTCTGGGTTATGTGGTTAACTGTATTTTAAATTTTTGAGGAACTGCCACACAGTTTTCCGAAGCAGCTATGCCATTTTCCATTCCTGTCAGCAGTGTTTGAGGGCTCCAGTTTCTCCACACATCTTCACCGATGCTTGGTATTGTCTATAAGGTATTCATTTTATAAGGCCAATTTTTATTCTGAAAACTTTCCATCTTGGATACCATTAAAAAGATCACATTGCTTGGGGCACCTGGGTGGCTCAGTCGGTTAAGCATCCGACTCTTGATTTCGGCTCAGGTCATGATCTCAGGGTCGTGGGATGGAGCCCTGCGTCCGGCTCTGCGCTGGGCATGGAGCCTACTTAAGATTCTCTCTCTGCCCCTCCCCACTGCCCCCCCCCACAAAAAAATTACACTGCTCAGTTAAGTAGATAAGAGAGAATCTTCAAAGTTCGTGGGTACAAGAAGAAAAAGTATGTTTGCTTCCTTGGATTTTTTTTTTAATGGTATTTTTTTAAAAAAAGATTTTACCTATTTATTTGACAGCAAGCGAGAGAAAGAGAGCAAGCACAAGCAGGCAGAGTGGCAGGCAGAGGGAGAGGGAGAAGCAGGCTCTCTGCTGAGGACCCTGGGATCACAATCTGAGCCGAAGACAGATGCTTAACTAACTGAGCCACCCAGGCACCCCATGCTTCCTTGGATTTTAAAAACAGCTTAAGTGGAAAAGAATACTTAATTATTGGCTTGTATTATATATTCCTATTTACCATTTATTTTAACATTTCTCCTTTGTACCTTCCTGTTTTAAGACATCATCTTCAAGAATGTGCATCTTGGAATAGATTGAACTACATGACCCTTAGGTCTGCTAGACCGCCTACTGTAGTAACAATATATCTCTATGATGTGCCTGGCATTATCCTACATCATTTAGGTGTATTAATGCAATCTTTACAACAAGTTTTTGAGATAGTTACTATTGAAATCCCCTTCAATACTATTGAAATAAATAGGTAAAATCTTTTTTTAAAAAAATACCATTAAAAATGTGGATGAGGAAATTGAAGTACAGAAGGATTAAGTAACTTGCCCAAGGACACACAGCAAGTAAGTGGTAGAGAAGAGACTCAGACTGTAAAGTCCATGTACTTAACCCCTGTCTACTCTGGTCCTAATTTTTACAGACATTGTGGTCTTGACTTATTCTGGACTGCTTCACTCTCTTATTCCAAGATCTTTAGGTAGAGCCTCGATTTGTTAAAGTAGGTTCTTCATCGTACCAGGACCATAATATTACTGTACATTTGAGTAATTCTATGAATTGAAACAATAAATATAAAGAAAATGCCAAGGTAAGGCTTTACGTCCTCTTCCAAGAACTGCTTGATCCCGTCATTCAGAATCATCTCTCGCTACTTAGTCATACTTTGTGTGACAATTCAGTCCAGCAAATATTTATGTGTCAGACATAGCAATAGGACGCAGAGATAAGTAAGACAAGTCTCCTTCTAGCACTTATGGTCGTTTGGCAGGCATTATTTACATGGCTGTGTGACTCTTCCCTACTCCTTCTCTCTACTCCTTTCTCCGGGTGAATTAAACTGAAAATGAAATGTACATTTTAGGGTGAACTTTTATAACCTTTTTCTTACGTGTCCACGATGAAATGTCCCCATATCTCTCTAAGAGGAGAAGGTATGGGATCCACATTTCTTGTCCTTCTTCCTAAAGAATGACTTACCTGAGTGGGGAGATCGAGGAAAGGAAGGGAGCAGGCAGGTCTCAGCACCCTTCTCTCCACCAAATGTGCCCTCTGGACCCTGGGCCTCTGCTAGTTTCCCGTCTGAGGAAAGGGAATCACCTTGCCCCCAGCTGTTCAAGCCCCAGACCTAAGAGTGTCCTTGATTCTTCTCTCTTCCTCATCACCCACTCTGAATCAGAGACAAGTTTGTGACCTCTTTCTCCAAAAATGACTCCAGATCTGTCCACCTCTCTAAACCCCCTCTGTCCTGGAGTCTGTCTCCCACGCCACCATCCCTCCTCTCCTAGCTCCCCCTTGTCCCCTGCAAGCCATTCACCACACAGAAGGCAGGATGATACTTTTAAAAGTCATGCTACTCCCTTCCTCAAAAGCAGGCAATGGCTTTTCATCGCACAAAATAAAAATCCAAACTCCTGATGAGGCATAAGTCTCCCTGTGGTCTTGCTCCTGGCAATACCTCCCATTCCCCCTCCCCCCAGAAGTCCTGTTCTCAGGATGGACACAGTTTTTGCTCCTACACATGCTAAGCTTTCAGGTAGCTGTTCCTTAACTCTATCCTGCCAAGGTCCTTTGCCAGGGAGCAAATTGGCATCCATCAGGTCTCAGCTTAAATGTGAACTCTTTAGTGGTGCCCTCCCTGGCTACCATATCCAAAATAGATCACTTTTACTGAAGATGTTCTCTTTCTCAGCATCCTTTGGTTTCTTTCTTCACAGGGCCTGTATTTGCTCCGTTATTTTTTGACTTCATACCATAGCCTGTCCTACGACTGCCCAACTCCCTTGTGCCAAGAACCAGTCCTCGGCAATCTGATGTGGTCACTGCACCCAAATGGCCTTCCCTTTAATTGAGGGGCAGAAAAAGCAAGACAGACAGACATCATTGCTGCAGAATTGTGAAGTGTGGACACCAGACAGGAAACACTGGTTGTTGATGTTCATGCCAGCTAAGCTAAATTCACTTACAACTGCAAGAAAGTGTAAGGACTCACTCCGTCATCTTCTTCCTTATCTATAAAGACAACAAACCTGCCTACCTTACTGGGGCTAAGATGGAATGAAACTGTATATGGAAAAACACTACAAAGTGCTGCGACTAGGTAAGATGTGTGTTCACTTGCAATGCTTGTTGTTGGACCCAAAAATGCTTGTTACTTCAAGCAGAATTTGATTCCTTCGCTTTCTGTTATTGCTGCTGCCAGCCTACTATGCATTTGCAGCAGCTGCTTGCGAGTGCAAGCCAGGCTGCTTAGGAAGGCACAGTGGTGCAAAGTTCCTCTCCTTCCCCCACCAAGACGGGCTCACCCCCCGGTCTGCCCTGACTTCTTGAAAAGCTGGCCTAGATATGTCCCTTGTCAGAACCAGATGGGAAGAACCTGCTCCGAACTCTGACCAAACTGGGAAGGGCCACTAGACTAACCAAACTGAAAGCAAATATGGTGCATGCTGCTCTGGAGGGCACATAGGTGGGCACACGGACCGGCAAAATAAGGCATTTCATCCAGGCTTTGTCCAAGTAGTTCCAGAAAAATGGTTTGGAAACTCAGGTAGCATTATTAGTCACTTCGGTATCTAAGCAGTGTCATAAATGAGAGCTCTAGTCAGATAGCCATCTATCCAGTCCATTAGAAATCAAGTTTTCATGTTAGTTGGGCAAATATAGGGTACTTATTCCGTGTCAGGCTCTCTTCTAGGAACTGGGGTACAATAAAGAAAACAGTCAGAGATCTCTGTCCTCAAGAGGCGTACATTGTAGTGGGGGAGACAGATAACAAATATAATCCAAAAGTTAGGTGCAGTTTTAACTAGTCAGGGACAGTGCAACTTGAGTAAAGAGTAGAAGATGAGCAAGTAACCGTGTGTGTATATCCAAGCAAAGGGCATTCTATACCAAGGGAGGGGTCAGAGCAAGACTGGAGTGGGAGCATGCCCTGGGGGTGTGGGGAGCAGCAAAGAAACTGCTGTGGCTGGAGGAGCATGAGCAAGGTGGGGAGCGGTGGGGGATGAGGTCAGGGAGGAAATGGGCACCTGATCATGCAAGGGCTTGTGGAGAATCCTGAGACTTCGGCTTTTACTTGTGTGACATGGAGAACCCTTGGAGGGTTTTTACTGGAAGAGTAACATGACATACTGAAAGGATCATAACTACATGCTGGATAGAGAATGGGTTAGGGAGGAGGGGCATTCATAGAGGGAATGATTAGTGGACTATCCCAATAACCTGGGTAGAAAGATGATGCTGGTTTGGACTCAGAAGTAGACAAGTTTTAGATGTATTAGGAATATACAGCCAACAGGGTCTTCTGCAAATTATTGTGGGTTAGTTAAAGAGTTAACATGCTTAAGAATACTGTCTCTTTTGAGGATTAAAAAAAACAAAGTTTCAGTGTATTATCTCATGTGATCCTTGTGACAATCTTGTGATGTAGGAGGGGTTGGCTGCCTCAGTCCCAGCCCTGGTGGTGAATGGTTCTTCTGGGGCCAGTCAGCATGGTCATTGGCCGAATTGGGACTCTCAGCATCTCAGTCCCAGCCTCCTCTCTTGTCTCCTTTCTACTGGCTGCTTTTGCCTCTGAGTTCTTATTTAGGTCTTACCCTCTGTTTTCCAAGCTCCCACTGGACCGGCACCATCTTTAATGGCCTCACTCATACCCATCCAAACCTCCAAACGCAGCGATTCAACAAGGACAAACGGGAGTCAACAAAGGCTTTCTGGCTCCCAGGCCCCGAGCCTCTACCCCCTCTTTGCCTTTCACATCCCCCTCAGGTGTCTCCCCCTCTGACACTGCTCGTCTGGACTGAATTCAATTATTTCTCGCACTCTCATTACAGTCTGACCAAGATTTATGAGTTGATAATTGTCTGAAAGTAAGACCACAAAGTATCATTTGTGTTTGGGGCTAACCTTCCCGGTGACCTTTAGGATTAAAGGCAAAATGAAAAGTGTGATGTCTGCAGAGCCAAACAGGGTAACGTGATCCAGCCCAGCTAATGATCCAAAGCCTCAGATTTCCCTGGTGGAGGACACATTAAAGCTGGCACAAAGGGGGACAGCTAATCCCGCAGGTTCATTTCACAAATTAATTTTTTGAAGGCGTCACAACCTCCCTCTCTCACTTCTGGGTGCATTCTGAGTGACGTTTTCCAAACAGGATGATGACAACAGCTCACACCTCTAAGGCCTTTATTGGATTATTTTTACAGGCTATTGAAAAACACTTTTTTGAGAAGCCCTAATTGAAAACAGACCTCTCCCCCTGCCTGAGTTAGCAAACGGAGCATCACAAAGGGTGGGAGGAAAATGAATTCATGGAAACTTTCCCAGGTCGGTGGGTGAGACCTGATCACTCACTTCCCCGAAGCACCGCGTGCGCAATAATGGCCCTTCCTGATAGCTCTTCCTCACGTGCCCCAACCATCCAAAGACACAAGTGCAAAGAAGACACGTCTTGAGACTCAGTTTAAAGCTTCCAGCCAGCCCGAAGCAGTTGGGAGGCGTTTGGGGTTCTCTGTCGGGAATGTGCAATACTGGGTCATTTGGAGTTAGAAGGCCACTTCCTAAGGGAAGAGGGGCAGTTGGCTTCTGTCCCATGCGGGGAATCATAAAATGAGAAGGCCTAATAAATATGAAACTGTGATAATGCCTTCCTTCTGCTCTGGCAAACTTGATGGTCAGTTCAAGTATTTATTATACCAGGCACTGTGCTGGACCCTGTGAAACAATTTCTGCAAAACCTCAAGGAACTTGAGGGCTAGAATCTCCCCTTGAGGCAAGCAAGGACGCAGGACTCTGCTCAGGCTGGGGCTGGGAACAGGTTGCGGGGATTTGCAGGGATTGGCTTCGGATCAAGGGGGACCAAAGCCACTGTGCTTGGAGAGAGGAGACTCAGGAAGTATGGACTGCTTATGGTGTCAAATCCAAGGGGTTGGGGCACAGGGGTAAAAGATGAAGACTGGAACTTCGTGAGGTCAGGGACCATCTTTGTATTCTCCATCATCGTACTCACAGCGCATCTGGTTCACCAAAAGGTAAGATCAGCCATTGCTTAATTTCATGATCCTCTCTCTCCCCCCATAGGCAACGTGTGAGGCTATCTCTGAACACGTATATTATTTTGGGCCAACTTTTTGAACACAGTCTCGAGAACATGCATTTATCCCATTTTGAAGGGTTTCTTCACTTTATTGTGTGTTTTCTGTGCAGCATTTTTTAAAAAAAGATTTTATTTATTTATTTGAGGGAGAGAGCATGGAGAGAGAGAGAGAGAGAGTGAGCACACGAGAGCATGAGCAGGGGGAGGGGTAGAGGGAGAAGTAGACTCCCCGCTGAGCAGGGAATCTGGTCCAGGACCCTGAGATCATGACCTGAGCCAAAGGCAGATGCTTAACCAACTGAGCCACCCAGGCGCCCTGTCATACAGCATTTGAAACCAGCCTAACACAAACATGCACCTGTGTTGCATGGCAGATACCACCATAGATTCTGGAGTTGGGCTGTCTGTTCCATCTGTAAAATGGGGATATCCGTAGTGGGGGAAAGCAGGCAAAGCAACTAAAACAGTACCCAGTCTGTGTTAAATGCTCTATAATGATTATTAAGTGCTCGTGAATGATTATCAAGATTATTTATTAACCTAAGCAATGCAATCTCTCAGATATCTGTGACACCTTCCAGAAAACTCCTCACTCCTTCGTGACCCGTTTGTTCTTTTTCTGACCATGACTTGGCTTCATATCAACTCTGCTCTACACCTTCTTTGTGGTCTGCTGTTAGTACTTTGTCTCATCTGTGTTTGGCTTTCAGTTCCCCTTAAATATTGGCTGGGCCCGCACCTTTGGCTCTTGCCAATCCAGATGGCTTCAAGTAAGCTCTCAGCTCACACCTGGCCTCTTGAATCCCCACCCTGCCGCTGGTGCCCTGGTCACCTCTCTGTCCAAGTGACGTCCATCTAGAAGTGCGCTAAAGTGGGTTGAAACCACTGGTCAAAGTCAATTGTTAAAAGCTGTAGGAATTTTGTAAGTTGGTTGTTAAAGACAGCCACTACTAAAACTTAAATTACATCAATCCACAATCAAATAAATGATATTTAAAACAGAGTTAATAGGTACTCAAAATTTATTGCCTCCAAATTATTTTATTAACTTTCACTCTGATCTGTACTTGGGATTCTTCTGTCTGTTGGAACTATACAGAAGTACTATGTAATGGTGTGTTATTGCACACCTTTTTCCAGCTCTCTGTTCTGTGATGTCATGTTGCTAGCTTCAAATTGGTCATAGTGGGATTACTTACACTGTGGCAACTGGCATGAACTGCATATTAGGACTTCTTTTCCCTCGGAGGGCTGGTTATTAAGCACTGACCTGCGCCCCACGGAGTCCAGCTCTCCCAGCTGGCACACGGAGGCTGCTCAGACTTCTGCCATAGCAGTTACCACACTGTTCCCCACTGCTGGGGTATCATTGTATCCTTTACCGCTCTATGACCAGGTTGAGGGTAGGGACCAGCATCTATTCATTTTTGGAACATAGTCTCCCTTTCCCTATGCCGCCCTAACCCTAGCGTATTTGCAGAATGAAAACTTGAATGTGGGCTTATGAAAAGGTGGTTTCTGGTGACATCTGCTAACCTTTCCCAGCCCTCCCCCTTGATCTGATCTCACAGTGTGACAAATGGAGAAAGGGTGAATGGCATCAAGGGCTGTAACCCCATTCATTCTTATAACTAGAAGAGTTGGGTTTCAGTTGGGGTGGAGTTCTTGAGGATACATCGTGGCTAATCTTCTGGACCAACATGTTTTGTGCCAGGCCATTTCTATCAGTAGTAATTATGTTTTCAGAATGGGTTAGAGTGAGTGAGTGTGTGTGTGTGTGTGTGTGTGTGTGTGTGTGTGGTATGGCTAGAAAGAAGATTCACGTTGTTGGGGAATAGGAGGGAGAAGGTAAGAAGGTGGCTGTTTAAACATTATTTATAGATGCTCAACATGTTCCAAAGTTAGAAAGGTTTTCGGTGATCAAACTATTGATACAAACATTTACATTCAAGGCTTTTGACTTGAATTTGATGCCTGCATTGGAACGTCTAAATAGTGAATACCAGCTCCTTGTAACTGGGAATTATTGAGGAGCCTAGGAAATAATATATAGCCCTGGGCTTGGTACATTCATAAATTTCATATAATGATAACTAGTTAACACTTTTCAAAGAGTCCTAGGAAACATCCCATATGAACCTTTACATTTAAAACTCAGCCTCACGCATTTTATAATTAAACAGCCTTCCAAGTGACTTATAACCTGGGGTTTTTCTTTTGCCTTAATAGACTACCTTGGCACCTTTTAGCATTGGCTGTTAACCTGGGTGCTTGCCTTTTGGGAATAATCCTGAGTTCTGGAGAATAAAAAGCCATTGCCTGTGCTTATGCAAAAGGATAATCTCACAAGGGAGACCCAGGGGCCCTCCCTCCCCAGTAACCTGAAACATGGTGTTAGGTAAGTCTGTTAGGAATGTCACCTGCTCAGAGTTCTGACTCTGGACACAGTAAGACACAGCCAGAGATGAAATTGCCCTTCAGTTGAAAAGATGTCTTCTAACATGCGGTTTGGGACAACTGGGGTCTGTAGGGAAAATGATCTGCATTTGCTTTAAAAATCGCCTCATACAACGGGTTGCTGGTTTTCTTTCTAAAATAATCATCTGGATCTTGTAGCTCTAAGACTGTGGACACACTTCCTAGGTCTGAGGTCTCTCCACTGAATCAGAGCCAGGCATTAGAGGACCTTAGTGAAAATTAATGTACATTTATTGTTATTTCTACTCAAAATAATCATAATGCTAGCTAACATTTCTTGGAGTATTGCTAGAAGCCAGGCATACTCTAGGACCTGAATATGTATAACCTCATGCAGTCCTATATGAGCTGGGTGTTATTATTACCATTTCTATTATTTACTGGGAAGAAAATTGAGCCTTAGAGGCATAAGTAACTTGCCCATGTCACACAGCTACCTAGAACCCAGGGCAGGGTGGGATGGAGAGGGTAGAGAGTGGACCTGGGAAGAGAATGTATCCGGCACAAGATCCATGCCTACAGGAAGGGAAGGTGCTGCTTCTGAAAACTTTTGTTTCAGTTCTATGTATATGTGTTTGTAAGTACTGGGCTACCATGTAAAATGTATTTTTTATAGTAGATCAGTAGAAGAAGAAAAGTTTGAAGAACATTTTAGAGACAACAGGGACTCCCAGGTGTTTCAGCAGGGAACGGACCAGATGACTGGATCAGATCTGTCACTTAGGGTGATCAGCCCTCGTTGCTTTGTGCATGTGGGGTGGACCAAGGCCAGCCAGGTGAGTTAGGTGGCTGCAATTGTCCAAGTGATGACTGATTTCCTCCTAATTGTTGGAAGAGCGTCCATTGTGGATGCAAAAAATCTGGCCTATTCTATTTTCTTGAGAGGTAGGATGGCATGGGCACTATGAGCATGAACTCTGGCTCGCTGGTCCTGAGCAAGGTCTCTAACTTTTGTCTGCCTGTTTCCTCATCTATATAAGGGGGATAATAGTACTGGCCCTGAGGGTTTGTTGTGAGGATTAATTGAGTCTGAACATTTAAGTCCCTAGACTAGGGCTCAGTACATGTTGTCTGACACAATTTTGAGATTGACATAAATATGGCGATGTTACAGTTATGGATTCCTCTAGTCATTGTCCATTCAAGAGCTGTTGACTGGAGAGCCATTATGTGTCTGGAACTTTACCAGGCCTGGATATACAGGTCAGTAGGGGAGATGATAGGTGATGCTATAAACTAATTATGAAGACCAATGGTATATATTTAGGGCAATGTCCCCACTAGACTATTAGCTCCACAAGGACATGGATTTTTTTGCCTGTTGTTTTTATCTGCTGCTGTTTTTTAGCAATTAGAGCAGTGCCTGACACATGGTAAATATTTGTTGTTAGATAAATATGCCAGATACTAGTCTAAATAGATTTACATGCAACGAAGCACCTAATTTCCCAACAGCCCTGGGAGGTAAAATCTCTTCATGTCCCTATTCTAGCAATGAGATCGGTGAACCCCAAAGTCACTCGGCTAGTAAGAGGTAAAGCTGGAATCTGAACCACAAGCAGCCTAATACCCATGGTCCCTGCTCTTAACCACTTTGCTCTACAAAAGAGAGAGTGCATTAAAGACCTGCAGATATTCCAGTGGCATCCCATATGGGGCACAACTGATGTACAGACAAGGTCCATCATGTGTCACCATGTTTGGATCTGAGGCTACCATGATGGGAGGCGATCCTGACATAATCCCACTCTGGATTGTCTGCCTTCTAGAAACCATCCAGAGAGAACATTCTCAGGACCATCTTTTTGTATACACCTCCTTTCCAAAGCACTCCAATCCATAAAATAATTTGTTCACCATGTGCCAGCACTGTGTGAGGAGGTATGGGGAAGATGGAAGAATGGGGTCAAGTTTGTGCTTTCAGATTCCATAGGCTTCCTCTGAGAACAAGTTCTGCACATGGGAAGATCAACTAAAGACACAGATATTTGTGATAAGCTGTAGGAGCTCTGAGGTGGAAGGGCCACCGCCCTCTAGGTGGTAGGTAACGTCTGAGATGGAGCTTGTGTTAAAAATAAGACAATAGACCTGAAATGAAGTCACTTATGCTAAGCCCCATATCATCAAACGAAGACTTAATTACAGTTTCGGCTCTCCTAGAAGGGAATCTTAAATCAGTCAATCAGGAAGCACCTGATCAGCACTAGTTAGGTAATCTGCCTGATAAACCCCTGCCAGCCCCTAAGGAAAGTAGCCTTGTCATAACCAATCTGTCTTTTTTTTGGCCAATATTTCCTTGTTCCTGCTGCCTTCTGCCTATAAAAGTCTTTCATGCTGCCTGATTCATGAATCGTTGAATAAAGCCAAGAAGATCTTTAAAGTTGAATTTTGTTTTTTAACACTTGGAATCACAAATCTCCCGAAGCGCCATGAGATGTATGAAGCCCCCTCTCCAAAACTCAATCAAGCTGTTGCCCACTCTTCTTTTGGCCATTGGTTTCTACTGCTCAAAGGGCCCTCTATCATTTCTGGGCAATTTGGCTTCTTGCAAGTTCTTTCTTACCAGCTGGAATCTGCCTTCTATTGGTAGGTTTTGGTTAAGACTAAGAATTGGAAGAGTGGATAGGAACCTCCAAGGAGGAGACAGCTTGAGGAGTGGACAGCGTGTGGTACCTGGCAGGGAATACTTCTTGAATGAGAAGTGGGTTTTCCGGATGGTAGTAAATGTGAGCTAATGTCTCTGCTTAGCCGTGTGCCTTTGAAAAAGAACTACTACGGAAGTTTTCCCTTCTTGTTACACACACTAATTTCTCCACCAAAATAACAAGTCCTGAAGGCTGACATCTGCTGGAAACTGTATCATCTGGGATCATTTTCTGTGTGTAGGTTCATTTGGAGTTTTCCCTGTGTTGTGGGGAGAACCGGGTAACTCTGCCTCTCCTGATTCCTCGTGATTCCCTGAACAAAGACTAGAGCTATGTTTGCTCCTTTATATGTTTGCAAAGCCCCTCGTGTTCCTGGCCCCTGGTCTGTGCTCCCCTGGGTGAAGGACTCACTGAGATGTCTTCTCCCCTCATAAACCCTGGGAAGCCCCAGCTGAGCTGAGAACAAGCTGCTGAGTGGCTTGTTTTGGTTCATGGGGCCGACCCACCAGTCATCGGGCCCCATGATTGATGCAGGGCCTGTGCTCTGGGTTATGTGAACTCGGGCTATTTTCAAGGGAAAATTTTGGTCATAAGGCAAAGCCTCGCCAGATTTGAGATAAGTGTGAAAAACACATTGCAAAAGGAAACAGACTTGAAGTTTCCTGACAAGGGAAACATTTAACCCTATGTTTAAGGAGTGTGAGAGACACTCACACAGAAACCATGCGCCTCTGTGTGTGCACATGTCCCCACTGGAGAGCATGGCTGAGTGTGTGTGACAGGAAGTGTGTGTGTGAGAGGGTGTGAGTGTGTGGTGTGGCTGTGTACATGTTTGGGGAGTTGGGGGAGAGAGAGAGAGAGAGAGAGAGAGAGAGAGAGAGAGAGAGAGAGAGAGAACGAACGTGCCTCAGGGAAGGCAGGGATATTAATCATGCTAAAAGCAATCTGGCCCCTCGGGAATTTATAAGCATCCAACTAAAATCAATGGGAAGTTTTATGAGACAATTTTCTTCTTGCTGGCTCTGGGGATTGTTTGAATTCTCATTGAGCTTAGGGCGATGCTGGCTCAGAGTTCCCCTATTCTCACACCTGTGCATGAGACAATACACATTTTCCACGTTAGCAGCTCTGAGCTGACTCATCTCAAAGGGCTGCCATGGAGGGGCCCTGGCTTCGCAAATGCCTGGCTCTCTGGCTCAGGACTGCAGCATCTGCTAGAGGTCAGGAGATGTGTGAGGAGGAGAGTGGCAAGAGGGGTAGGTGACTGGTGTACTTGGTGGTGTCCTGAGAGTGGGAGAGGCCAGCAAGAAACATACAGGCCTGGAGGCCTCAAAGACCACCAGCGGTTTCTCATTGGTTTCAGAAGGTAGACCAGATACCTTGGCGGCTGGTTCTCATTTACCTTTCCCGTCCTGACATCCTTCACTCTTGTCAAAGCCTTGCTATGTGCCCCATCCAGACCAGGCTGTGCTTTCATTGTTCTGTGCCCTGGCCATGCTGCCCTCAGCTGAGAAGGCCGACCTCTGCCCATTTCTCAGCCTGATATGGGTCTTCTAGTTTAAAACAGGATTTATTATGAGCTAGTTCATATTTCATTCGGAGAAGAACAGAAATTGTTTACCAGAAACTCATGCCTGTCACCCAGCTTGAAGAGAGATGTTGACATTAGCTAAAGTCCTTACCCTTCCCCCTCCAGAGGTAAGCTCCATGGTGAAGTCAGATGTAATCGTTCCCAATGTGCTTTTAATCCACAAATAATACATAACATTGTTTATGTGATTTTATATTTTGCATCATTGTATTAATCTGCCCATGTCCATCGGGGAGCTATTTAGCAATACCTAGTAGTTTTATTCACAATTGTCCCTGATAGGGAAAGATCTCACATGTGCCCAAAGCATGTACAGGGATAGTCAATCGAAAAGTGCACAAGTAGTAACGGCTTAATTGTCCTTTAGTAGGCAAATAAAAATATGCTGTGGTTAAAAAAAAAAAAAACCTAAAATACTAGATCGTAGTTAAAATAAATAAAATCTAGATGCATTATAAACAAAATGTTAGGTTAAAAAAAGACAAGTTGCAAAATTGCTCATTTTTCATGGCTGGGTTAAAAATGCAATCCTTCTCTTTAATGAAGCATTCTCTGACAAATCCCATCTAAATGAAATTAATTGTTCTTTTTTTTCCCCCATAAAACTTTCTTTCTTTTTTTGGTTTAAGGATTACTTGTTGTCCTCCACTCTCCATTACATGTACACTGTGAACTTCTTAAATGCAGAAATCAAATTCTAGCCATCTTTGTATTCCCGATGTCCCAGCCTGACAGCTTATTTATCGTTGGTGCTCAGTCAAAAGTGGTGCAGAGAGACAAGTGCACATGTATAGTTTCTGGATACTTACACATATTTCATGACCTTCTCATGTCATGAGCTATTTATTGTCTCTGTGTTTCTAATGAGGAAACTGACTGCAGTACATTATGTCAAGTACCTTACCATTGGCCATTGAGGGCAGTGACTGACGAGATTCCAGGTGCCCCGTCTCTTATGTCATCTCTCTTGCACTGAACTTCTTTCCATTAGACTTCAAGAAAGTGGGATAATTTAAAATTTATGTTAATTGCCTGATGTGTTTGGCAGAGTTGGTTGAAGGCTTCCTTGGAACCAGGAGAGCAAAACACAAAGACCCCTAGAGATAGGGTGAGAAAACAGCCCAGAGAGGGAGAGCGATTTCATTTCAACTCAGCATCACTGAATAAATAGAATTGCATCTTTTTATTTTTGGGAAGTGATTTTTTTTAAAGTAACCTCGACACCCAGCGTGTGGCTCAAGCTCACGACCCTGAGATCAGGAGTTGTATGCTCTATAGACTGAGCCAGCCAGGCGCCCCTGAATAAATAGAATTGAATATGCGTTATGTGCCAAGCAATTGCGTGAGCTCAGCCAGGTAGAGCAAATGTAGAAGTCACTGGGGAAGACCCTAGCAGAGCATGGACACAGAGTAGGTTTCAGTACTGGTCAATTCTGTTTCTTTCTTTAAGGGCAGAGTCAGGACCAGACCCCAGATCTCCTGATTCTAAGGTCAGCATCCTTTCAAGTGTGTCAGGGTCATGTAGACGGGCAACGAGGAAAATGAATCTGTAGGGAGATCATGCCTGAAATGCTCTTTCTGGTAAAAAATGATACCACGCTTTTTCGACAGCTCTTTCACGCTGTCATCCAGCCCCTGTCTCATTTTATGCTCACATAGCCATTACTCTCTATTAGCATACTAATAAATGTTTATGAGATTATACTGTATAAACTATAAACTTTTACATATTATTAATTAACCTCATACATTGGATTGGGAGCTCTTGAACATTTACTGACTTGTAAAACAGGAGAGTGGCATAGAGGGAACCCTGTCTACAAAACTGGTCTTATCTGCCCTTTCTAGAGGCAAACGTGCATTTCATTGGTGTGTCCTGAAGTACAAGCCACAGGCAGCACTGTTTTTCTTTTTTAAGCAGCAGACCTGGTCTAACCCCTTGGATAAGTTTTCTAACCTCTCAAAGGCCCAGTTCTTTTGTTTGCAGAATGGGCATAGTAACAGTACCTATCTATAGGATGCTTGGCACATGGCAGGTACCCAGTAAACATAAACAGAAATTGGACCAAAGCAGAACCAATGAGTGGACATGGCAGGGAGTCAGAATTCTTTTTGCTAATGACAGAAAGATCAGTGCCAGGGATTTCTAAGAGTGGATGGTCTACACTCCCGAATGGTGAGTGGTGCGTTCTCACTGAAGCTGGGTGAAGGGATGTCTGCCTGGTGTGGGAGGGTACACTACATAAGGTTTCTTCTATTCCTATCATCCAAGGATTCTATGATTTCTGGATTTTTGAAGACCAGAAAGAGGGCAAAATGGGGAGTGGTAGGTAACCCAGGAGTCTTAGATTCTCGTTTTAACTTAGTTGCTGACTAGTTTTACAATTTAGTCTAGATTCAGGACATGTAAATGCTGTCTCTGTTCTTTTATCTGTAAAATCACTGCACGAATTCAGTGTGACAATTAAAAGGTAGTATAACTAAGAAAGCACTTTTAATAATATAAGGTGGCTCTTTAACAATTAAGTCGGTCCCACCATCTTTGATATGGAGACTCGAACATCCCTGCATTCAGTCTGCAAAGATGTCATAAGAAAAGCCCAGACCTGGGATTCAGAGCCAGTCCAAACTCTGTCACTAAGTTCTCCGACTTCGGCTGAACAAGGGACTTCCTGTCCCTTGCATCCCAAGTAACTGATCACGATGTAAAATGAGGTTAATGAATCTGCTATGTCAACATCGTTGGAGTGTCTGGAGAATCAGATAAGGAAATAGATGTGGTTTAGTGCTTTGAACAGAAAAGGGCCATCCGTGTGCAGGGTACACACAGAACACCTTACCTTATTTCAAATCCGCTATGTTCTCATTTTCTACTCCACCAGGTTATGAGCCCTTTAAGCACAGAGCTGTCTTTTAGATCTTTATATTTGCCCATTGCCTAGCGAAGTGAATTCATTTATTCAGTACGCATTTGTGAAACACTTTCTGTGGGTCAGGCATAGTGGTTAAGTGTTAGAGATGAAAAAGATATGGCCTCTGTCTTCAAGGAGCTTGCTTTCTAATAGAGGAGTGAATGACACACATATCCAGGAATAAAGGTAAAGGAAACTGATCCTGAGACTTAGCCTTCAAGGAGGCATTCTGTTTTTCTATGTTGCCACCTCCAGGGCAGGAAAATCTTCGTCCCCTCTTTGCTCTCCTGTGGACAAAGAAATGAGGGCGGCCACCTTCTAAGTTGTTGATGGTCACCTTTCTTGATGGCCAGGCAGTTATTAGTTTTGTGTGTTTCCCTGCCTTGGACACGTTCTGATGGGATGCATAGCGGCAACTCACTCTTGGGGTCCGCTCACAAGGTGGCTGCATGCAAAAGATTGATAAAATGGTTTAAAGCTTGTAGAAATGGGTAAGTCCCCAGGGGCTAGAAGGTACTTTCCAATGAGGAGGAGGATGCCTCTTATAAATACAATTACTATTGATTATGGTCAGAGTCTTTTATCTGATTCCTGCCCATTAGGCCCTCTCTTGTAGCTAGAAGCTCTCTCTTGCCCTCTGCCTCACATTACCTCTGGAAAGTCCTCTCAAATGAGTCCTGTGGAATCCTGGTGATCCCTGAATAGCTTGTAGGTGTTATGAGAGCATTCGGAAGACTACTTGAAAGCTTGGCCATAAATAACCATTTTACGATCATGACATGAGTGGAAGGAAGGGCCACATCTCTCAAGTGCTCCGTCTCAGAATGATGGCAACCACAGCAAGGTCAGTTAATCTCTACACAGCTACCTAGCAACCAGAGGCTTTGAGTGGTGCCCGACTCTGAAGTATGTGTAAGGGACACTTGGAGTTTGCACACCGCATATCTTCCCTTTACTTTGCTTATAGACCCCACTTTTGCTTTAGGAGAACTGTCCCTCACATTCTCATCCTGTACATTTGGGTGACCCACGCGTGCAGCACTTGATGTAGGGATAAGTCAATATATCAGTTCCATTTTCTAGTCATAGGGATGGACGTATGATGCAGTTTGGTCCAATGAGAGAGTTCCAGGCTTCTGAAGAACATACCAGAAGAGACAGGGTTGGGTGGTATGCTGTGTGTCTGAAGTTGCTAGTGGTCGCGAAGGAGACTACAGTGGGAACCTGAGGATGGAGCCCTTGCAGGAGGGACAGAGCCTAAGATTTGGACCCTCATGACATCGTCATCCCGAGTCAAGCTGTGTCTGAGGCCTGATCTGCTCACATTTTTTTCCTAGCTTGAGCCCGTTTAGGTTGGCTTTTCTGTCATTTGCATCCAAAATATTCCTAATGCAGTACAGTGTGTGATGATTTATGGCATTTTTGCAATGTATTTTTTAATACTTTATTAAATTATTTAATTTTTATGCAAGGTTAGAAGACAAGCTTTACAATCTTGTTTTATCAATAGGGAAACTGAGTCACAGAGACAACAAGTGACTCACCCGAAGGAATAAGCTAGTAAGTGATTGGGATAGGCCAAGAACACAGGGCTGGCTTCTGATCACAGCGATGGCAAAGACACATTGTTCCCCAAGCCAGATACTGATGGAAAGCAAATATAAAAGGAATGCAAAGGAAACTATAGGTAAGGCTGATTATATAATACATGATTTGCTGGGAGATTTCATCCAAAAACACATGATTCCGGGGCACCTGGGTGGCTTAGTTGTTAAGCGTCTGCCTTCAGCTCAGGTCATGATCCCAGGGTCCTGGGATCGAGCCCCACATCAGGCTCCCTGCTCCGCGGGAGGCCTGCTTCTCCCTCTCCCACTCCCCCTGCTTGTGTTCCCTCTCTTGCTGTGTCTCTCTCTGTCAAATAAATAAATAAAATATTAAAAAAACCCCAAAAACCAAAAAAACAAAAATACATGACTCCATCCAAAATTCAAAGACTCGCAACCATTTTTTCCTATGGCCATTGCTTTGGTCTACTAGGCCTTCATCCTTTCTCACCAAGCTTACGCCAGTACTTTTCTAGGTGGTCTTTCTGCCTCCAGATTCAACCCCTTACTGTCCATCCTCCACCTGATGATGGATCGTTTTTCCCAGCGCAAATCACATCACAGTATTTCTTGCTTACAGCCCTCCAGTAGCTCTCATAGCTCTTACGATAAAGTACAGTTCAGTTTTGCCTGTTAGATATTTCATAATTTGGGGGCGTCTGGGTCGAGCCCCGCATTGGGCTCCATGCTCAGCGGGGAGTCTGCTTGAGATTCTCTCTCTCCTTCTCCCTCTGCACCTCCCCCACCCCTACTCTCTCTTTCTCAAATAAGTACATCTAAAAAAAAAAGACATTTCATAATTTGACTCCCGTGTCTCTCTTTTGCTTTGCCTACCCCATTCCTGTAGTCATGATGAGGGACCCATAGTTCTTTGAATGCTGGTTCATTGCTCTGATTTCGTGTCTGCTATTCTTGCTGCATGCAACCTGCATCCTTTTTGCCTGGCAAACCTACCCCTTCTTATCCTTAAGATCACCTTCACCCTCCAGATGTTTCCCTGGGGGAGCCTTCTGTGACCCATCAGACTGCTTCGGGTGTTTCTTCTCTGTGCCCCTGCTGTGCTCTGGACATATCTCTCTCATCTTATACTGTACAGTAACTGTGTATTCACTGTCCCCCTTAGATTGTGGGAAACAATTGTGCCACATTCAATTTACATCAAGGGGCCTAGCACACTGCCTGGAACATGACAGTCAATCAATGTTTGTTGTGTGGATATCAAGCAGGAAAGAACCAAGGGAGGAAATATGAGAGAGGAGATCAATTACGTTCTCTTTTGTGTGACACTTTCCTTTAACATCTCATGCACTCATGGTATACATTTTCTTTTATTAAATTCAGATAGTATGCTCTTCATGGCTTTAACATTTGAATCAATTATTGTGTTTTATTTTTGTTGTATGAGTTTTTTTTTTTTAAAGAAAAATGTCATGGTGTTTCAAATGAAATAAGCAATGTTTATTTTTCTGTGATCTCAAAATGGGACACATTGTGTAATGAGGTGGGGCAGGGGGTGGTGGGGGTTTTGTGTAGAGTGAGAGAGAACGTAGGCATTAGGAAGCTGAGACCAGGGGCTCTCCTGGTCCCCTTGCTTACTGAAGCCTTTGGCAGGAGGCAAATGATTTATGCTAGGGATCTCAGAGCCACTAACTTCAGTCTCCATGGACAGAAATGTTTCCTTTCCAAACATTTCAAGTTTGGGGTCTTGTGCTTACTGAGTCTGACAGTTGGTAAAGAATCTTGTCTCCATGGACCTCGTCTTAAGTTTGCGCCTGGAAACTTCCAGAGGGGGATGGCATTTGTTTCTCGTGTTTATGCATCTCCTTCTAATTATGTTGCTTACCTGCTGTTTCCTGTGAGTATTAAGTGTGCAACGTGCTGTGCAGGAATTTTCCACGGCAGTTCTCTTATTCTATGAGACTGAGACTTAATCATTTACTCCCACCTATTCATAGAAAGTTTAGCCTCCCTCTCTGATTTGAGAAATGTATGCCTCAGAAGAGACAATTTATACTGGCCCAAAGGTGTAAAAGGAGATTTGGCAGATTGATAATGTTTTTTAAGTAGGCTCCATGCCCAGTGTGGAGCTCAACATGGGGCTCAAACCCACAAACTTGAGATCAAAACCTGAGCTGAGATCAAGAATCGGATGCTTAACTGGCTGAGCTGCCCAGGCGCCCCAGCAGATTGATTTCTGATCGGGAAACCTCAACTAACCATCCATATATCCATTCATCCATATATCCATCCACTCTTCCTTCCTTCCTTCCTTCCTTCCTTCCTTCCTTCCTTCCTTCCTTCCTTCCTTCCATCTATCCATCCATCTTTCCCTCTTTCCATAGCCATTTTCTGAAATCCTATGCTGTTCCATGTACTACTATAGGAGCAGTAGGAGAGATACCTAAACCAGAGTGGGGATGGGTGGGAAGTAGGTGCAGGGAAGTCTTCCTGGAGGAGTAGTTGCCAAAGATGAATGGTAATTAGCTAGTTAGTTCGGTTGGTGGATGGGGTATGGGGATGGCAGATGGAGCAACGTGGGTGAGTTGCTCAGAGATATGAGTGAGCATGATGAGTTTCAGGAAATGCAAGCAGGAAGAACAAATATTTACTGGGCACTTTTCTTGTGTCCCAGCTATACTGGGATCTCTTGGAATGAGCTGTGCTGTACAAGTACTACAGCAAAGGCCTAGTGCTGTGATGTTTACTAAGTATTACATGGAACATTTAATAAATAAGTTAGATGTGGATGGCAGAGGCAATGAGAAAGAATAACTTTTATTTATTGTCTACTCTGTGCCAGCAGTGTTACATTCAAATCCTCTGTGATGTTCCATGTACTGCTATAAAAACAAACCCTATGAGAGATAAAAGATAAAGGAATGAAGTCTTTGAGAGGAAAAGCAAATATACATCGCCAGCTTTGGGGACTAAAAATATCCAGTATCTTTCCACTATACCCTTCTGTCTATCACCAGGAAAGAGCTTCTGAGGATTAGGATTTTACTTCTTTTCCCCTACAGCATTGGAAACAGAGCCTAATCATGCAAGCTATGACTAGAGGGAGCCCCTTCTGAAAGAAAGACCTCTCGAAAGGGAGACTGGATAGAAAGAGGATGTCAGGGAGTCATGTCAGTTTGGTGCTTTGTGCCAACTAACCATCTTTCAAGACCCACCTTAAATCCTCTCTCCTCTTATAAGACTTCCCTGATGACTCCGGACACAACCCCCTTTCTGTCTCAGAACTTAATGTCTGTACATTATATTTAGCAACTAATCATGTCTGGCCTTGTCACAGCTCCTCTACTCTGGCCTTATTATTCATCTTTGTGTATGTTTTTTCTCCCAATTATATTATGAGCACCTGGAGGGCAGAGACATTGCCATAAACATTTTATTTTATTTTATTTTATTTATTTTTTTAAAAGATTTTATTTATTTATTTGACAGATAGAGAGACAGTGAGAGAGGGAACACAAGCAGGGGGAATGGGAGAGGGAGAAGCAGGCTTTCTGCCGAGCAGGGAGCCCGATGTGGGGCTCGATCCCAGGACCCTGGGATCATGACCTGAGCTGAAGGCAGATGCTTAACAACTGAGCCACCCAGGCGCCCCGCCATAAACATATTTTAAATCTTACCTTCCTTTCCAGTATTTGGCAGAGTGCTGAAGAGCAAAGTCTCAACAAATATTTCTTTAGGTTTATATAAAAGGCTACTTCAGGGGCACCTGGGTGGCTCAGTCGTTAAGCGTCTGCCTTCAGCTCAGGTCATGATCCCAGGATCCTGGGATTGGGTCCTGCATTGGGCTCCCTGCTCAGCAAGAGCCTGCTTCTCCCTCTGCCCCTCTCCCTGCTTGTGCTTTCTTTCTCTCTCAAATAAATAAATAAATAAATAAATACAATCTTAAAAAAAAAAAAAGGCCACTGCAAGAATTTCTGAACCAAACATACAATAGATCCACTTGGTTTGAGGACTAGGTATTTTATATTTATTACCTATGGTAGAATTAAAAAGTTACACAGTAACTTTAAGCAACTGCCATCAAGACGCAGAGACTGTTTCCCCACTCCTTGAATCTGGACCGGCCTTGTGATTTGTTTTGAGTGGTTGAATGTGGTGTGGATGCTGTTTGAGTTCTAAGCCTCAAGAGCCCAACTGAGCCTAGCGGGACTGCTCAGCTAAGCCCAGCCCAGATAGCACACCCGCACACTTGTGAGCTGAATAAATGGTTGTTATCATAAATCACTAAATTTGGGGATGGTCTGTTAGGCAGCAATAGCTAACTGATACATAATCTCCCTTACTTATCACAATAAGCCCATGAGATACATGTTATCGTCTCCACCTTACGGATAGGAAAGCGCGGGCTCTGGTCACACAGCTGCCTCTGGGACAGAGGTCTTTCTAGTGAGAAAATCTGTGCTTTTTTCCTTCTGCATTGTGCTGTTGCCTCTCTCTAATGTGTGAGGGTTTTACCTTGGGCTGTGGCTCCAACTGCTGAGTATTCCTGAGAAGAGTTTTCAGGACCTTAGTAGTAGCAGGGAACGCTCTCTAAGGAAGACGAGCTGAAGGGATATGATTGAAAATGATTGGAAATTAGAGCCTTTAGGGCTGTACTGAGATTTTAGCAAGAGTTACCTGGATGAGAAACACATTTAGGAGGCACATATCTGAGCAGGAACTGGCCTATCTGATGGAAGGGGGACAAAGGAGGGTTTGTTGGCAGAAGACAGGAAAGGTTTAGACTGTGGAGTGTTGCCTAGAGCAGGCTGAAGGAACAGGAAGGCAGAACCTGAGGGCTCTTGGTCCCTGGGTTCAGCCTGAAACAACTAACCTGGGAGCCTTGAAAGGGGGAAATGGGAACAACAACGACTCCTCAGTTCATGGAGCATCTCTTACATGCCGGAGTCTGTGTGAGGTCTCTCACCCTTACAACTGGCCTACGCGAGGCGGCAGCAATTAGAGAGGTCACATAGCCTGGTGCTGAAACTCAGATGTGTCTACTCTAAAGGGAAAGAGCAACCAAAATAAATGCTCCTTCATTTATTGTCTTGTCTGTAACATCATTTTGTCTTGTCTGTAACACCATGTTCTGCCTAACTTCCATCAAACTGAACGGACACCTGCGTGTCATTGCTCGCAGAACGCCTTGAATATTTTGGAGCACAGCCATCCATAGCAGCAAACCCATGACTTGCGCCATATTGGACACAAAGGAGTGGTTCCTCCAGTTTGATAAGATCAAAGGCCCCTCTGCAGCATGCTTTTATGATAACATTATCTGGCTTAGCAAGATTTCTCCAAACAGGGCTCCTTTGGAGGCAACCATCTCTTCTGCTTTTGCCCTAAGGTGAGAATGAGCCTCAAGCAGAGGCCTTCAGAGGCCCTCAGGAGGTGGTTTCATCAAACCCAAACTAATTATGCTCGTTCCTTTTATCTAACGGTTTATGCACTGTGAACACACACATCTTGTTGACTTGGAGTAGCTCAAGCATTCTGTGAGATTCACAGGGCAGTGCATCTGAGTCCCATTTTATAAACAGAGAAAACGCAGTCTCCAAAAGAAGTTACCTGAAGTGCTCCAGGTCACAGAGGTGAGCTGTGGTCCCGCTGGGACTGAACCCGGCCTATCTGGCCCCCAGCGCGTGTTCTTGAGCTGCTCAGGTAAATCACCCGGGTGGACACACGAGCGCGTAGTGTGTGTGAGGCACAAGGAGTGCAGGGGTGTGTGGGCTGGGCTCCTATGCACAGTGAGGGCGCACACCTCCGTGGCACTGGCTGGGTGCCGGACTTCGCGCGACAGCCTCTACTTAGAGTATCTTATTTAATTCTTATACTAACTCTGTGAGGGACTATGCTTATTAGCTTCATTTTATGCTCGGGGAGATGGAGGCACAAAAGTCGTTAAATAGAGCTGGGCCTCGAGCCCAGGCAGGCCGGGCTAGAGACCTCCTCCTGGGTCACTACACCAGCCTGCCTCTTCACCAGGGAGGTTCCCGGGAGAGAAGAGACATGCCAACTGACAAGGACAACTATCACTGCCTCAGCACAGCTGACCCTTACTGTTTGGATTCAAATACTTACCCCAGCACTCAAAACTGTCTGACCTTGGACAAGCTACTTCTTTATTTTTTGTGCTTCCGTATTTTATCTGTGAAATGAAGATTGTGATCTTACCTACCTCATAGCTAGAGAGTTGTGGAAGTTAAATGGTGTGTGTGTAGGTGTGTGTGTGTGTGTGTGTGTGGGGGGGGGGCTTGGAACACATCCTGGACCCGTGGCTAGTATGATTTGAGTGTCATATTACCATCAGCATTACGAGGGGGCCATAACATGGACTAATTTCCAGACGCATAGCACAGGTAAGTGTTAACCAGTTCTCAGAGTTTCTTTTCAGTGGGAATGGTCAAGCCCAGATTCCTTGGAAATGTGAGAAGATGTCAACTGGATAGAATCACAGAATTGGAGGTTTAGCATTTAGGCAATCCAACGGCTGTATCTCGGAAAAAACGAGGTGACCTCTCCATGGGATTCTAGTTAGCTGGGGACAGGGCTTTGACTAGAACCCAGACCTCCTACGAGATCTGTTCACTCTACTGTTGTGTCTCCACACAATGCCCATAGCAATCATTCTAGGCTAGCTGAATTAGAGACTGTTGTTCCCCAGTCCATGCTAGTCCTGCTTCTGTGGCACCAAGGTGGTCTGAGTTCATGTACTGCCTTTTCTCTGTCGTCCACTGGGGAGAGATGCAACTGAGCAATAAACTTAACAATGATGGAAAAAAACCTTCCATGGGAATGAGGGACTTGATAATCCATAAACAGTCTCTGGATAAAAGCAACTAATGATTATTGAGCACCTGCTATGTCAGGTCCTGACTAAATTTCCCTGTTAATCTCCACAGGAAACTTATGAATTCAGTTCTTTATCTTCCTTTACACAGATAAACAAACAAACAAGCCCTAAATGCTTAGTTTTGTGATATCTTCCTTTCAGTAGCATTCTCCAGGTCTCACAGTAAGAAAATGATTGAATCAGGATCTAACAATGGTCTCAGACCCCAAAGCCAATATTCTAACCCTGGGACAGAAATTTGGTTGCATCCTGTCTGATGCTAAGTAGTACCTGTCTGGACCACTAGTGAAGAGAATTGAGAGGAAAGGTCTTGAATCTGCTGGCAAGAATACAGTGGCCTGTTAGCAATGTCTGCCATGGGGGAGAGAATGAGGATTGGCAGCCCTACAAGGGCATTTCTGGCCCGGCTAACCCCAGCCTGTACTACCTCTCTGGAGATCGAGAGTCCAGATTGAGGCTGTCAGTGAGAGGACTCAGTTCTTTTAGAGAGGGGTAATAGCGTCTTGGCTTGCTTTGTGCTTCCACCCATGCATCCATGCATCCATCATCCGTCCATCCATTCCATCTATCCATCCATCCACCCATCCATCCACCCATCCCTCCACCCATCCCTCCATTCAACAAACCTTTATTGAAAGTATGCTCTGTGTAAGGCACTGTGGTTGGTGGTATGACTAAGGAGATACATGTCTCCTGGTTTTGTAGAGTTTAGTGAAGCCTTCTCGAAGGCTCCTGTTGGCATAGTGTTAGGAAGGTGAGTAATGAGGAAATGGTTCATGCAGAGACAGGGTATTTGGGGAGACCATGCAAAGAGAATCCGTGGTTTGCTCCCTCACTCCTGCTTCCATGGCTGCAGCTGAGTGCCCAGCTGGTCACTGGCACAGTCTGCCTCTTTGTGTGAAAACCAGTGGAATCACATATGTGCCGCTCCCAGATGCGTTCTCGGCACCAGCATTTTCCAAGCGGGAGGTTCTGTCATGGTATTGCCTGCCAAATCTTGTCCAGAGGACTGAGCCCACTTGGCCGACTGAGGCCACTTGGCCAGCTGAACCAGGCTCTGCGCCTATGCAGAGAACTGTCTCACTACAAAGATCGGGCTGGGGCTGGTAGGGAAGGGGAAGAGCCTGTGTGTGCACGCGTATGCATGTGTGTGTGTGTGTGTGTGTGTGTGTGTGTGTGTGTGTGTGTGTGTGTGTGTTTAAGCTAGATCGAAGCCCTTTCCCGCTGCACTCTGTACTGAAGATATTTCACTGGGTGGGAGACAAAGAGGCTTTGTGTGCTCTTCAAAGTGCTCTGTGCTGACTGTGATATACATCCAGGCAAAACCCAGCCCAAAGCCATGACATTGTCCCAAGTTCAAACCCCAAATGCAATTTGCAGTGGTTAGGAATGACAAAGGATGGGTGGCAGGACCCAGAGGAAAATCCCATTCCATCCCCAATGGACCTTACACAGATGTGAGGGCAATGATTTGATTTTTTAGGTGAGCTCTTTAGGAAAATATGAACGGATTCTTCATATCTGCGCATATGGAAAAACGGGTAGTCTACATTTTGTCTCTCCGGCAAAGATCAGGTCCACTTTCAATTTTCTTTGAAGATTATTGTTGCTTCCCTATGTAGAGTTTGTGTCAGGGTGAGGGCCAGGAAAGCAGCCTGTCAGATGCTTTTCTTTCTTTCTCAAGCCTCACCTGCCCTTAAGAGCAACTTGCACTTTGTCAGCCGCAGAATAATGCCTGGCATTCAGGCTAGTGTTTTAGATATAATTGAATTGCTGGGGTGCGTTAAACATTGAGGGTTTTAAGCTGAGAAATAATTTAATGATGTGGCCTTTAGGATTGTTAATTAGCACTGTCTGTATGAACATGTAACAATAACACCACCTACCGTAAAAGCGAATGTTCTACACTCCAGAACACTCATTTCTTTAGGGTTTCCCGCAGAGAAGCAGCCATTAACTCTTTTTTTGACAAACCCTTTTAGACATGCTCTTAAGGGCCACGAATTCATCCTGATTCCTTCTCTACATTTACCCATGAGGCAAGCTGGCAGACAGGGAAGCATAGAGAACTGTGGGCTCAACCCTCCACGGTGGCACTGAGTCTGTGAGGAGGGGATGGTCTTTCCCTGAGACCCTCCTGAGACACTGTCCCTCCAGAGCCCGGAAAGAGATTCAGGCAAGGAGGTGGGGAAATCGGAACCCTCGTGCACTGGTGATGGGAATGCAAAGTGGTGCAGTTGCTATGGAAAACGGTATGGAGGTGCCTCAGAAAGTTAAAAATAGAACTGTCATATGATTCAGCAATTCTATTTCTGGGTATTTATCCAGAAAAATCTCAATCAGGATCTCGAAGAGATATTTACACTCCCGTGCTCACCATAGCATTATTCACAAGAGCCAAGATGTGAAAACAACCAAAGTGTCTGTCGACGGATGAGTGGATAAAGCAAACGGGGTATATACATGCCAT
The DNA here is from genome assembly GCF_037043125.1 of Eumetopias jubatus. Lineage (NCBI taxonomy): Eukaryota > Metazoa > Chordata > Mammalia > Carnivora > Otariidae > Eumetopias > Eumetopias jubatus. The sequence continues at coordinate 57,607,609 of NW_028274810.1, forward strand.
GGGGGATAGTATTCAACCTTAAAAAAGAAGGAAGTTCTGCAGTATGTGATAACATGGAGGAGACTTGAGGACAGACATTAAGTTAAGTGAAAAAAGCCAGTCACAGAAAGACAAATACCGCATGCTCCCACTTACATGAGGTATCTAAAAGAGCCAAATTCATGGAGTCAAAGAGTGCCTTTGCCGGGGCCTGGGGGAAGCAGGGTGAAAAGAGCCTTACTAATCACAGGGCATTAAGTTTCAGTTAATGAAGTGGGAAAGTTCTAGAAATCTGCTGTATGACATCATACCCATAATCAATAATACTGTATTTTACACTTAAACATTTGTTAAGAGTCTAGATCTCATATTAAGTGTTCTCACCATGATTTAAAAAAAAAAAAAAAGCCATGGCATCAGGTCATTGGAGGAGAGGTGGTTGGCTCACTGCCTGCCTGCCCTGCTGCAGGAGGTGGTCAACCACTGATTTTCCCAGCGGAGTGCGGATGGGTCAGGGTGAGCCCTGAGTGTGGAGGAGGCCCACACATGCAGCATGCCCCTACTTTCTTTGGCTTATTCAAAGTGGAGGCTGGTGATAATGCAGGAATCAGGCTTCCCCATGCTTTCCTCCATTTCCACTGTAAAGGCCAATTTCTCTTTCAGTTATTCATCCTTCTCTTAAGGCACAGTGTCTTTTATTTTTATTTTTTTTCCTGAAGACACTTCTCTTTTCCGGTGAGACAAAAGCAGCAGTGTTCAGATCTTTGAACACTAGACTGTGCCTTATCCTCTATTCAGCCAAACCTTCCCATGGCCAAGGTCTAGGCCCCGAAACCTCCAGGGATAATTCCACCTTGGCAACCTCAGGTCCCCACATCTCCCTCTCTGACCTCCCCTCCTCCCAGCTCTCTGACTTCTTTTCTCTCCTGGCCTCATCTGGCCTCTAGTCCAGATATGGTGAACACCTGGCATGGGGGCAGCCGTCCTTTCTGGGCCCATGGGGAACGTTCCTGACCGATCATGCACTCTTTCCTATTGAGCACAGAGGTAACTTTGGAATCCTTCTGTGCACAGGATTCTATCATTTGGAGCTGACAACTGAGATGGAAGCCATCTACCATTCCTACTCCAGTGACTTGACCATATTCTTTCAGCCCATCTGGCTGAACCCTGTGGTTGATCATTTGAGGTCTTCCCAACAGCCCTGTTCCCTTGCATATGCACACGGGGTGTCTGTCCAGTGAGGTGTTCCCACTGCTCTTATGCCCAGACAACTAAGTGCTGTTTGAGTATTTTTGCATTACTATGTGGAATTTATGCCACGTTTATGGTTTCTACTTCAGAGCTGCCTTTGGCTTGTTGTTTAATAATATCTTCTTACATTCTCGAAGCAGCTTTCCAGTATGTAACCTGCCATTTCAGTCTCCCTAGACCACTCTACCTCCACCCCTCAGCTGTTAACCTCCCTGCCCATTTCATGGGGAACACTAGCAGCGGCTCCCTTGGCCTCCTCCCTCGGCCTCCTCCCTCAGCCTCCTCCCTGCCTCCCACGTGCACCCTGAACTCCCTCTGCATCTCCTGCTTGAGAGTCTTTGTAGTGACTCTGCCTGGAGCACTGGTCCTCCCTCTTCTTTCTCCTGAGATGTTCACTTTTCTTTCACACCCAGTGACAGCTCGCCTATTAGCTAAAACCTTCCTTTGCTAACTGTCTCTCACCACAAGCCAACTTGGAAGTTCCCTCCTCGGTTTTCCCACTGCATCTTCTCCCTACCTGGATTAAGGTATTTATCCCGGTAAATTGGCAGATCTCTCCTTTCTAGTTTGATTTTCATTCTAGCCCCGAACAATATCTGGAATGTGGCAAGAATTCAAGTCCTATTTGTTGAGTAAATGAATGAATGCATTGGGAAATTGAGGCAGAGAAAAGATTTTGTCCATCTCCCAGAGTTAGTCATCCCCTCATCCTTCCTGTTAAAGTTCTTTATCTGAACTTCTCTTTTTCAGTGCTGTTTACCATTTTCTAGCATTGGCTTTAGTTATATCTACATACACATCTTATCATCCCTCCCGCCCTGGGGGCCCCTTGAGGCAGCTATCCAGATCTAAATCGACTTATGTATCTCCCAAAATGTATACATAGTTGATCACACATGTCCTTTTATTAATGTTTGTCGAATGAATAAGTTGTCTTTATATTGCTTTACTCAGAACAAGAGATCAATAGAGGTTTGTTGAATTAAACTGAATTTTACCCCTTTGTCCCCAAACTGTCAAAATATCTAAAAAGACGAGAAACCAAACTGGATTATAAAGTCTCTGAGGGCAGGGATGGTGTGCCTATCTTGTTTTCATATTATTCTTAGCAGAATGATGGACAAGTGATAGGGACTAAATTAATGTTTGTTGATTGATTAAGCGATGAACATCTTTTCTCCTACCCTTGGGAAGAAAGCAAAACCAGTGCCGAGAGTAACTCCACTGTCATTTTTTATGAAGTTCCCCAGAGCCCACAAGCACTTTTTCCCTGAATACAATTAACCAACCCAAAGTCAGGAGGGGCCATTGTCATAGCCCTTTACTCCCTTCCCGTGTTTGACAAACAAAATTCCTTTTGATTTAGGCTAGATATATATTTTTTTTAATCCTGAGGCTCTGAGACAGTGTTTGGGTTTCCGGAGCCACTCGCTCAGACTGACAGACATGCTCTCCTTCCTGCTTAAACACTTTCCTTAATAGATGGAGTCTGGTGCCCTTAAACGCAAATGCGCTCCCACATGGCGGGGGTGGGGGGGTTGGGGGGGTGGGGGTGGGGGGGGCCGTATTTCAGCTGCTGCGATGGAGTGGGCAGTGCTCTGTCAGATCAATTATGTACAAGGCCCATCTTCTCTCGGGTTCCCTCGATTTCTTTTTTCTCCTGACGATTCACCTTGTGCCCAACCTTCTGTCTCCCGGAGTCAGACCTGGAGACAAGCACATGTCACCGGCTGGCTTCCCTCCTGAGAACATGACACAGAAGAACACTTCCCTGTCAAATTCTTCACTATCCTTTGGATGAATTTTCCCTGATTTCTAGAATGAACACTTCAACCTGTTGGGGGTAGACAGACCTTCCTCATATTTTCATTTTCACACTGTGAGGAATACCACCACTCTGAAGTTGCTTTCAAATACGTGAGGTGGCCCATCACGGTGACCTTGGCTCTCACCTAGTTCACATCGTTTTCTCTTTCTTCTGAACTAACTGCCACGTTGACTACAGTGGACAGGACAAACCATTACTGGGCCTGGTTTAGAAAAGCAAGGAATTCTCTGCCAGTGGGTTTTTTAAAGATTTTATTTATTTATTTGAGAGAGAGCGAGAGCTCAAGTGAGGGGGAAGGGGCAGAGGGAGAGGGAGAAGCAGGCTTCCCGCGGAGCAGGGAGCCCGATGCGGGGCTCGATCCCAGGACCCTGGGACCATGACCTGAGCCGAAGGCAGACGCTTAACCGACTGAGCTCCCTAGGCGCCCCATCTGTTGTCTTTTCATAAAAGTGTAAGGCGCCATGTGAGGTCGGCTCTCCCTCAAAACAGTTTTAGGATGTGTCCACTTCTTTACATCTCCTGCTCGCACCAACTCCAGGCCAACACCTACTGCTCCAGCTGGACTCCTGCAGTGGGCTCCCACTCGTCTCGTGACCCATCCAGACAGCAGCCCAAATTATGTTTCTAAAATGCAAATCATTTTAAGCGCTTAAAACGCTTTTGTATCTTTCCTTTTCTTTCTTACTTAAAGTCCAATTCCTCACAGTATCCTGCCAGGCCCAGGAGACCAGCTACCCCTCCTTTCCTACCCCATCTTGAGCTAGTCCTCCCTGTATATTGTGCATATTCAGTATATTCTGATCACAGTGGACCCCTCTTCTGTGGGCGCCCTGGGGTCCTTCCTGCCTTTATGTCCCTGCACTTGCCATTTTGCCTGCAGAGAATCTTTTCAGCTAGACTCTGGCATGGTTACAACTTTCTTGTCCTTCAAGCCTCAGCCTTACAAGCAAGTTTCTCAGGTGACACCTCCTGACCACGCCCTGGAAGGTCAATCCATCCACCATGCCCCGTTTTATTTTCTTGGTCGTACTCATGCCCATCAGGACTTTTCTGGTTTATCTTATTTGTCCCTCGTTTATAATAAGCTGCCCCCAAAAGAAAGTTATTCATATGATCGTCACTGTATCCCTTGGGTTTAGAAAGATGCTTGAGATGAAGTAGGAGCTCAATAAATATTTGTCGAATATTCAAAGGAATGGATGCACTCCCTGAGTCTTTTCTATGTCACTTAGCTTGCCCAGCTATACTTTTCATTCATCCTTTTCTTTTTTTTTTTTAAAGATTTTATTTATTTATCTGAGAGAGAATGAGAGATAGAGAGCACGAGAGGGAAGAGGGTCAGAGGGAGAAGCAGACTCCCCGCCGAGCAGGGAGCCCAATGTGGGACTCGATCCCGGGACTCCAGGATCATGACCTGAGCCGAAGGCAGTCACTTAACCAACTGAGCCACCCAGGCGCCCTCATTCATCCTTTTCTTCAAGAAGCATCTAGGATGTAGTTGATTAGAGTCTGGGGTCTGGAATCTGATAATGTTGTGTTCAAGGTCTCACTTTGCCACATGTTACCTGAGTAACTCTCTCCAAGCCTCCATTAACGCATCCCTAAAACGGGGATAATAATCGTAGGGCGACCTCCTAAGCTGGTTACAAAGACCAAATGGCACAGTATTTTATTGGTATCTGACATACAGTAATTGCTCCACTGAAATTAAAATTTGGTCAGGTTATGTAGGGTAGAGTGGATTCTACTCAAAACCTTGAAAGGAAAAATAGATGCCCTCCAAGTCCTGTTTCTAAGAGAAATATTTCAAGTACCTAGAGACCTGGGTTCTAATCCTTGCCCCAGCCCTTAAGAGTCACTTCATGGGTTTTAGTTTCCTCCCTTGTAACGTGGAGAAAATAAGTCATCTCTTGTAGGGTTGAGGTGAGGATGGGAGATAGTGCCCACAGAATGCCAAGCTGGTGGCTGGTTTGGGGCTGCAGAAGCGGCTGCCATTTTGCCTGTCTCCCAGCTTCCCGGGTGGCTGGGTTTGTGTGGAGAGGAAGAGAAGAGAAGCAGACAATCCGGCAATCTGTGGAGGTCTTTTCTAGCAGTTCTGATAAGCATGAGCCCAAAGGCTGTCTCATTTGACTTCCTCTTACTCACTTTCCTGTCTGGCTGGCAGTCACCAGGCTGGAAGCCATGCCCGAGGCCCCTCACTGGTGGGTCAGCAGGTTTTATTTCCCCTTAGTCCTCTCTAATGAAAAGCACTCGCATCCAGTAAATCTTTCCTTTCCTCTTATTAAAGCACTTGATGTTGGTTATTGAGGTCTGTTTCGAGCTAGGTGAGAATCAATAAGGTGATCCACTTAATCACTTCAGCAATCAACGAGATATTTTCTTAGCTTGCACTCTGGCTGCTGCCTACAGAGCCTTTGTCACCCACGGAGCAGCATGGAGGCTTCCCCCTTCATTTCCTCTCTCCCTGATGACCTCAGGGAGTCCCCAGGCCTCTGCGCCAGCTCTGCTCTCTGCTTGGCTGTATCTGGCAGGATAATGACTGGCTCTACGCTTCTGGAAAATACTCCTTGACGTTAAGAGCTGTGGACAGTCAATATCTGATTGCAGATCGCCCCGCTTCGCCACCGTGTCTCTGTCCACTCTGTGCAACCGCTTTGAATGCGGGTTACCCTGTCCCTGCAGAGCAACACCTTTCTCCCATCTCAAGATTCAAATTCCACCTTTGCTGGGAAGGCTTCCATCCCCCGGAAAGACTCAGTCAGTTGCCCCCTGTCATGTTTTGAACACAGGTCGGCTCCAAGGCATGTTGCACCATATCTGGGTTCTGCTCTGTTCATTCCAGCCCATCTGTGGTCTTCTTAAGGTCAGAAACTGTGTCTTAGACATCTCTGTGTCGGGACCTACCCGAATGCCTGGCACACAATAAGAACACAGCTGTGTTTGTTGGAAGGAAGGAAGGGAGGGAGGGAGGAAGGGAAGAAGGAAGGAATTAATTACTTTATATAGTCCTGGAAATGAGCATAGGTTCACGTCCTGGCACTGCCAATATTTGTAGGGTGACCTTAGGCAAGATATATAATCTATTTCAGCCTCAATTTCCTTATCTGTCAATGAAGTAGATAATCCCTCAAAGTCCTTCCAGCTGAAACATTTTGTAATCTTACGCCTCTAAGCCTAGGTTCTCAACTCTTTCATACCCAAAGCCACTTTACATAAAAAGCTCCCCTAGTATGACCTACCCCCAACCAATTAGAAAAAAAACTAATGCTTTGACTGTAATACACAAAGAAAGTAATTTATGATAACATCATGTGTTCTTTTAGGTACCAGCATGGCTTAGGACCCCACTAGAAGACAAAACTGAGGGATCAGATGCTTGTACATACTTCCATGAGACCCGCTGAACGATGTGTTGCCATTATTGATGAAACTGTTTTTATTTATTTATTTATTTATTTATTTATTTATTTATTTATTTATAAAGATTTTATTTATTTGACAGAGAGAGCACACAAGCAGAGGGAGAGAGAAGGAGAAGCAGGCTCCCTGCTGAGCAAGGAGCCCGATGTGGCACTCGATCCCAGGATCCTGGGATCATGACCCGGGCCAAAGGCAGCCGCTTAACTGACTGAGCCACCCAGGTGTCCCCGATGAAACTGTTTTTAATGATAAAGTTTCAAAAAGTAGCACACAGTGTTTCCAGAATTGTCAAAGCAGTCCCGTACTGGAAAATCCAGGATGTGTAAAACAAACAATAAACTCAGATAATTGTAAACAGGCTTTTCACCAGGTGACTATCAGGTGTGATGTCCAAAAGTTCTCTGGGAAACAGGAAGATTCTTTGTAGTGCAGGCCTGCCCCTGACATTGAGCACCTCTGGAGTCTTGGGCCCGTGCCTGCTACGTACCGGCTGGGCCTCCACTCATTGTGCCAACCAAGAACCTCCACACTCACCAATGTCCAAAATGCTGTCTAGCGGATGGTATCATTCCCACTGAGCTCCAGTACCCTCAGCTTTGAAACATGATGTGAAAGGTTGACTTGTCAGGCGTGGGGTCCGTGTAGTTACACAGGGCCCCCCCGTTCTTAGAGGGCTTTGTGCTTGGTTTAAGACTCTGCTGTCATTGCCTTGAAATCCCTAATGAGTTGTGAGCAAGGGGCCCTGCATTTTCATTTTGTACCAGGCCCTGCAAATTGTAGAGCCAGCCCTGGCTAGGTATCCTGATAGGATTCTTGCATTCCTCAGTATCTGAAAGATATTTGGTGTTTGAATAACGGTCTTGCTTTGCCTTCAAGGGCTTTCTTATAATTAGATAAGTTATCTCTAATTATTTTTATTTATTGACTGATGAACAATTCTCTCATTCATTAAACCAATACAGACTGAACTTCTGTGACATTCCAGGTAGACTCTGGAGTCGGAAGACCTGAATTCTAATCCTGAAAGACCTCACAGACCCTTGAGCTCTCTTTCTTTAATGCAGTGTTATTAATAATAACTATCTTTACTGCAGAGAATAACTGTAAAGGCAAAAAGATACAGTACAGTTGGAAGTAAGTAGTTACTATGGTAAAAACGTCAATTGTTAATTTTGTTCTTGTGCCACTCTCCATCTCTGGAGTGAAATTTCCTCCTTTTTTTCCAGTTAGATGTCATGGAACATGACACTTTTGATGGGGCACCAAATATTAACTTTCCTATGAAAATCAGGAAATAATAGAATAATTGGATTCAGCAAAATCTATCAACTTGAGCTTCACTAATTTGGAATTTATGATAATTTATAAAAGAATTTCACCAAAAAAGGAACACCTGGGTAGCTCAGTCGGTTAAGCATCTGCCTTCGGTTCAGGTCATGATCCCAGGGTCCTGGGATTGAGCCCCGCATCGGGCTCCCTGATCACTGGGGAGCCTGCTTCTCCCTCTGCCTGCCATTCCACCCTGCTCATGCTCTCGCTCTCTCTCCCTGTCTCTCTCTCTCTCAAATGAATAAATAAAAAATCTTAAAAAAAAGAATTTCACCAAAAAATATGTTAAATTCAGTTTATCAGAGGATTGTGGATGTTTTGGGCTGAAAGGGACCTCAAAAAGTTATCCAGTGCTTCAATCTGCTGTAACATCCTCACTGATTATTCATAGAGCCAGCTTTGGATAACGCCCATGATGTGCTCTGTGGAAGCATGTGCTTCCTATGCTAAGAACATTTTAAAAAGCAATTTACCAGCCTTCACATGCTAATTACAAATTAGTCTCATCTACTCATTAAAACAGGGCAGGGCAGCATGCCTTCTACTTGGCAACACTTATTTAATCTAGTTGTATTTTATGTAACAAAACTGCTCAGGGAAGACATAATTTATAATCCATACTTTTCACTAATTTAGCTCAGTCCTAAGCAATTAATTTTTTATTAGTAAGGTATTACCATATTAAGAAGTAAAAAATATAGGGACTAACTTTAAAAAGTGTTATGCTTAGAATCCATGGGAATACAGTTAACTGGTTCAGAGATGATTCTGCGACAACAATTTGTGCTTCAGAGAAAGATAAAAGCTGGTTTTGCTCTAATTTGTGGGAGTTATGGCCTGAGTCACAGCACGGGCCAGGCACGGTGTCACATCCGGGATGATCTGTACACTGTCACTTACGGGAAGAGAAAAGGCCATATGCATATGGAGACTGGAGTTCTTCACTTTGAGGTGCCATTATAGAAATAGAATTGATCGGAGTCAAATTCTTGTATGGATTACTAGCTGTATATAGTTTATAGTTGAGAGTTTGGAAATTAAGACTTTGATAACATTAAGGAAATGGCAGCTTTTATTTAGATAGATTTTATTTATTCATTTATTTTTAAAGATTTTATTTATTTATTAGAGAGAGAGAGAGCAGCAGAGGGAGAGGGAGAAGCAGGCTTCCCGCAGAGCCGGGAGTCCGATGCGGGACTCAATCCCAGGACCCTGGGATCATGACCTGAGCCCAAGGCAGGCACTTACCCACTGAGCCACCCAGGCGCCCCTATTTAGATTTTATATACAAACCTATTTATATGCACATGGGTGTGTGTGTTGTGTGTGTGTATGTGTGTGTGTGATATGAGGCATGAGCAGGTCAAACGGTCATTCCCTTGGATAATCCCGGGCAGGGTGGGGTACTACATGGCATTGGAAGCACTCAAGTACTTTGCAAGCAGAATGTCACTATTAGTGCTCAAAGGGGTGTGAAACCTGCCCCCTGCTGTGGAAGCTCACAGAATGTGGAAGATGCAGCTGTGTAAAAATGGGTGGAGTGTGGGGGGGCTGATGGCTCAGGTTAGAGAGACAGGGAGCTGCAGCAAAACACTGCAGATATTTTCAGAGTGTGTTGGAACGAATCAGAGTTTTCCCTAGCAAGAAATTATTTAACCCTTAGGATCAAGTATTTAAAGGCTAAGCTTGAAAGAAGTGTGTGGCAAAGACTAAGGCTTATCCATAAGGGGTCTGAAGCAAGAAATGGGCATTTCTGCACGCAGAGTGTGGGACGAGGGCATGGGGACCCAGGGAGCAGGGCTGTTCTGTAGCCTCGTTAGCAGCAACAGCTCTTCAAAGCCTGCCAACCACCTGCCTTGGGCTCGCTGCGGAGCTCGTTAAAAATGCTAATTCCTCAGCCGCCCTTCAGGTTTGCTGAATCAGGAATATGTATTTTTAACAAGCTTCCTCAGTGATTCTCAGTCTCACTGAGGATTGAGAATCAGGTCTTCTGGGAGGAAGTGAGTAAGTATTGGTTTCATATCTGTCTCCTCTCTAGAATACATGTCCCATGGGGATGCAGGCCCATGTCTTGTCCTGGCATCTAGTTTGGTCCATCAACCATGAATGAATGAATGAATGAATAAATGAAACTATAAACTGATGCCACAACCCACAATATATCATTTATAGGCCTTTTTCATTTGGGTAGAAGAGCTAACAGATTCTAGTTCTTATTTCAGAAGAGGATTGAACATTTGCAATAAAATCCACACACACACACACACACACATATTTAAATCTTGCTTTTAAAAACCTTAAAGCATTGTCGTCCATAGGTATCTCGAGCAGGCAGATTCTTCCTGATAATTACGGTAAAGATTTTGGCACTCGGAGTGGAGAGCGCCAGGTGCATGTAGCATTCCTTACAGAATTCTTCCTTAATTAAGTTTGTTTCTGTCTCTGCTGTATTTTACACACCTAGTCGGGGAGGTATTGCAAAGAAACAGGTATGGACTTACAGTTAAAACCCGGAGGAAAGAGTTCAAAGACAGAGCACATCATGTTTTGGTGGTTTGAACATCTTTCAACTCCCTCCCTGTTACATAACCTAAGGATACAGTGAGGCTGCAACCTAACCTCAACCCCTTCTTCCCCACACAGAGGTTGTTTCATAAAACCCACTCAGGCCTTTCTTCTCAAGTTCTTCATACACTTTTCACCAGAAAAAAGAAATCATTCATATCTAACAAAGGGTCTTGGATTCTTTAGATAGTTTCCATTATAAGTTTTTGGCACTGCTATTACCCTGGGCTCAAGTTACCTTTCTGATCCCCCCTTCTTTCATCTGCTGAAAATGGATTATTTCCTTATTAGCCTGAAACCGTTACTGTTCGCCGGGAGCGGCCTAGGCATGAACAATGCTAAATCTGGAATATTGCTGGGGATCCACAGTTGCTCAGAAACTTTCCTTTAAAAAACAAAGTTTCCTGAGAGTGTGGGTTGGCTGTGTGGATTCTGGAAAGGGTTATTATCACCAGGGAACTTTCTAGACCTCTGTCTTGAGAAAGCTGGGCCCTGCCAACACGTGTTGGGAAACCACAGCCAAGTATTTTCCGGGGAGCCCTGGAATTCTGAGGCGATCATTCAGGGGCCTGCCCCAGGGGGGGCGCCTAGGCCTTGGCGGACATGTTGAAGAACCCCAGGGGGTTGGTCTCCAAGTTCTCGATACTCTGCTTCAGTCAGAGTCCTTCTGCGTTGAGTTCTTTCACCATTGAAATTGTGCTTCTTAGCTCATTTGAAAAAAAAAGACCCCATTCCTCATTATTTTGGAAATCACTTTTATAGATTATCTCCAATTTGAAACATTTCCCGGGGTTCTTAGCCAGGGTCCGTGGGTATTACTGAATTTGGGTGGGAAAAATTACACGTTTGTGTTCAGTAATCTATAATTGAAACTTGTCATTTTTTGTAATTATGATTATAGGCAAATCACAGTCATATTAGCAAAACCCATGACTATGTCCCTAATAGAAATCACAGCGATTTTCATATGGCATTGTGGTTGTTGAAGGTATCTTGAAATGTTATTCACATATACTACTATTTTGAAATTCTGGTAGTCATTAGTTTCTCTGATAGAACTTCCTTCTTTTTCTTTTGTTTTTTTTTTTAAAGATTTATTTACTTATTTGAGAGAGGGAGAGAAAGTGAGGGGGCACGCATGAGGGCATGAGCGGGGGGAGGGGCAGAGGCAGAGGAAGAAGCAGACTCCCTGCTGAGTGGGGACCGCCCCCCGCCTCCAAAATGCCGGGCTCCATCCCAGGACCTGGAGACCATGACCTGAGCTGAAGTCAGATGCTTAACCAACTGAGCCACCCAGGCGCTGCTAGGACTTTCTTCTTGATGCAGTAATAAAGAAGCACTTATATTTTTAGAGCATAGTGTTTTAAATATTCTGATAACTAGATGTCAGTATTATTAGTGTCTTTGGTAGTTCGATGCATTTTCTTTTATGCTTAAAAAAAATTATTCTGACAAGAGTTTCATAGGCGTCACCAGACTGCTTTGTTGGGTCCACAGCACAAAAAAGGTTAAGAACCCCTGAAAGTAAGTTGGTGTCTGCATTCTGTAGTTGTAGTAGCTAATGCATTATAGTAAGAAGTGAAAAGTGTCCCAGACTTGAAATCACAGGGCCCAGGTTTGAGTCTCAGCTCTGCCACTTGTCAGCCAAAAAGCAAGTTGTGAGCTCCTTGTCTTTATAGAGAAATAATCGCTCCCTTGTGCGGTTATTGGGAGGGTTAAGTAAATGGTATAGGCTCCCCCAATCTATGATCTCCCCAACTCACTTCTTTTATCACAAACATGCATACATTTTCCTTCTGAAATAAAATCCTGATGCTGCTACCCCACCCCTGCCTACAGGATTTCGTCCAGCACCACGTAAGAGGTCCTAACCCACTTGACCTCTCCTCCCTACTAGACCATGTCGGCCACAAAGAACTTTTTGCCACTTCTTTGCCACGTCCTCCATTTCCTTCCTTTAAACCTTTGCCCACACGTTGCTTGTACCTGTAATTCCTGTTCCATCTTGTCCATCTAGAAACCCCCTGCTCAAGTCGTGATGCCTCCCCACAGCCTTCCCCGCTTCTCTAAGGCAGACTCCCCCCTCCTCCATGCTCCCAAGGACTTGCTCTATTCCTCTATGATAACATTCACATGTGTTGTATTAATTCGTTTGTGCCATGTTTGGTTCTGTCATTTTCCATTATAGTATGACTTTTTCCAAGCTTGGGGTAGGGAGTTGTGTTAGGGAGGAAGCCTGTGTACCTTGAAAAAACATGTTGATATTATAAATTGCATTGATTTGGTTTTAACGATGATAATTCTTGTATTTTGAAATTCCCACCAGAGAGGACTTGAGATTTTCACATGAATCCAAAGGTGGCATTTGCAAAAAGTGGAAAACATTTGTCTACTGAGGGAAATGGAGTAAAAAAAAAAAAAATCAAGAATGACAATACGTGTGGTGAGAGTTCTGGGGAGGCACAGAGGAGGGAACTTAGCCAGGGATGAGACCAGCTTCCTTAAGAAGTTCCAGGTTATTTTCTCCTCTTGAAAGAAACTTGCAATAAAACCTTTACCTCCCTACTTCCCTTTCAACTCCACAGTTTCCGAGGAAAGAATGAGCCTGCCAGGCCAGCACAAAAGCAAGGTCGTGGAGAGCCTTCTCTCCTACCCTCCTCTTGGTTTCAGGTTCTTGGCTTGCAGAGGTGGTATTCTGGCTAGAGAAGTCACTGGCTGGTGGGCTAGTTCATCCATCTGCCCAGCTGTGGGTTCTGAAATCCCCACAGCTCGGGACAGAGGGACCATTGCGGGGGGACCTACTGGGGTGCAAGCAAGCTGTGCTCCGGGGATGGAAGATGGGAGGAGCGACCCGCATCTGGTGAGCAGCTATGCACACCTTCTGGAACCTTGTGAAAAAGTGTATGTTAGGGGTGCCTGGGTGGTTCAGTCATTAAGCGTCTGCCTTCGGCTCAGGTCATGATCCCAGGGTCCTGGGATCGAGCCACACATCGAGCTCTCTGCTCGGGCGAGCTCTCTGCTCGGCGGGAAGCCTGCTTCTCCCTCTCCCACTCCCCCTGCCTGTGTTCCCTCTCTTGCTGTGTCTCTTTCTCTGTCAAATAAATAAATAAAATCTTTAAAAAAATGTATGTTAGATATTCTTTACATTTTATAGCTGGAGGAACTGAAGCTCAAAAAAATTACATGATTTGCTCGAATTTCAGTGGTAGTGCTGGAGTTTGAATCCATAATATGGGTTAATATGACTCCGCAACCCACATTCGTTCTCCTCCAGCAAACTGTGTTATAGCCTCCCATCCCTGTTCACCCTACAGACCTCGCTGGTCCCGGTGACCTTGGTTTCCCACAAGGCTAAAAAAGGATGTTCGTTCATCTTTGGCTTTATGTTTTGGGTAAATTAAAAACAACGGAATGTATTTACAGTACATTAATATCCTTTTGGTTTATAAAATGCTGTCACGCAATCATCTTCTTTGACACCACATCTCTCCCTCCCGGCCCCCAGTTTATAAGTGATGAAGTTGAGGCACAAAGTGGTTAAGTGACTTGCCCAAGGGGGAGATTTGCTCAGTCATAAAGATGGGCCTGAACTTTTTCTACTTTGCATTCTGACTTGAAAGGCAGAGAACATATGCTCAAGGGGGAGATCTCACTAACTTTCATGTCAGATCGTCGTCTTGCTAATTTAATCCTGTCATTCCTAGTTACATCCCTTCGGAAAACCACCACCAATCCTTTCTCTTTTGATATTTTCATGCTAAAAATATTCCCTGCACAGGCACCTCACTCACATACAAACAAGCCCGCACTCCCCCGCGAAGTGTATCCTGCACGTCCACCCGCACCCTAGCCCCCAGGTTGTTTTAGCTTCCCTTCCAGTTGGATTTATTCAGAACCTCCCCTAGAGGAGAGAGCCAGGCGGGATGCAGTTATCTTTGTGGACATGGGCTCTCCTCGGTTTTTTGTCCGCGTGGCCATATCCCAATTAGAGCGAAGGGCTCCCCAAAGGGGAGGATTATTTAAGTTTTGTAAATGCTGCCCTCCAAAAACCACTCAACATAAATGTTTCATGGCTAGGCTCTGTGAGGCCAGGGCTGGAACATTCAGCTGTGAGGGTGTTTATATTTGTGGAGCTCTCTTGAACATTTGCTGCGGGTTTCAAACAGCTGCTATGCCGAAGCTCTGGGGATAGGAAGATCATGAATATTCAGGTGAAGCCACCAGAATGAACAGCCGTTAATAGAATAAATGCCTAAACAGTTGTGTAAGGCTTATTAAGACCTATTGGGGCTGAGATAATAAATTCCCACTCTGACATGTTGCAACTACGGTCGCTTAAACACTTTGGACCACCTCTTCTGAACTGAAGGAAAAAATGATGTTAGTTCTCTGCGCGAACACAAAGAAACACCTGGAAGCCTTGGCAAGGGGATGAGATTTGGCAGAGATCTTTCCGTGTACAGGCGCATCCTCAGGAAAATGATGTGCTGTTCATTGTTCGTGTTGTCAAGGTTATCTCAATCTGGCTGGAATGGGCACTGCTCTCGCACTGGAGAAAATCTGTCCTGACTCCATCCCGCTACCTGGACATCAGCAGAGAGGCACCAGGAACCCCTGCGGCACTGAACCTGGCCACCGGCATTCTCTTCCACCCCTGGCCCCACAGCCCCTGGGACCTGGGGCCTCTCCCTCCGTCGGCGCCTCGCATCCTGCTAGTGGAGGGACCGAATATACGTTACTACGAGGCTCTTTCCTCTTCTGCTCCACAAATCCGTAGCGGGAAACGCGATGCAAAGATTGCAAATGTAAAAGTGACCTTTCCAAGTGGCAACACCTGGTGTGTTAAAAAGTTCACTGCAGCCTGGGTTTGAAATGCGCACGCCGTAAACATGGGGAATGTGGGAGAGAGCCGAGAGAAGCTGTTTTCTCCTTTGGACGTTAGCTGTGTGACACTGCGTTAGACGGAGGCAAACTGCTCAGTTCTGGCACCCCGAGTCATAAGGCATTAACCAAGGGGAAACAGAAGAACTCATTCAGGTTCGCACCTAGAGGCAGACTTGGTAATATTTGATCAGAAACCTGCTGACAATTCAGATCAAGGGCATTTGACTTCAAATAAAGGCGACTAACTTAATTAAGGAAGCTTGTGCATGTAAGGCCATGTTTGTTTCTCTGAAGCTGTCAGGGAGAGCTCATAATGCACTGGTCATGTTCACTTATTGTCCCCACCTCTGAAGACATGAAGGGGTCCTGCTGAAAACTCTGAATCATCAGAATTTTTGGAAAATGCACCACAAAGAAATGCATGTTTCCCAGTGCGGCTTGGTAGGGGCAGCACCTTGTGAGGTGACACAGATCTGAGGTCGGGTCAAGGCCTGGGTGACCCGAGGCAGGTTATCTCACTTCTCTGAGGCATGGATGCCTCATGTGAGACACAGGTGTCACTCTAGCTCTTCGCGAGCGTATCTGAGGATTAAAAGCATGTAACCTGGTAAAGATACCAGCCCATGGTAGTTGCTCAATTAGTATTGTTTATTCTTTCATTCCACAAGCACTCAGGAATTTGTTTACTTCCCTTCCTCCCCAACCCTTCTACAGATGACTTGAAAAGGGTTAGGTTTAGGAAATCCCCTGGCAAAGCAGAGGTTAGCTTCTTTCTTAGGCAGTTTCAGATGTCTCTGTGCCTTTAACATGCTGGATCAATCAGCACATTGCATGAAAGCCAGGCAGACAGATGGGGGGAAAGCCGTGCTCTCCTCTCCTTCAGCCCTCCATTCTCTCCTCTCCAGCAATTGTGGGTGACCTGGACATCAATACAAGAACCCAATCTGTTCTGGAACCTTTGGTGTCATGGTCAAAGTTCCAGAGGAAAAACAGATGGAATAAATTAATTAGTCCAAGCATGCTTCAACTGGAGGGACATTTCTTTTTCAAGAGCGGCCAGAAGGGAGGGGGCACATGCAAGGGATAAGGTAGCAAATGTGCCTCAAAAAGCCTGAGGGCTAGGACTGGACATCAGTCTGTATTTTGAATAAAGATGTATAGTGTTTGTTATCATTAACAAAGAAGTCAGGAGGGGATCTTATAGTAATCGTTTTTCCAGAGACAGTTTAGAAAGTGACCCTGAAAATCTTGCAGAAGAGGGGGTAGGAAGATTTTCCCTTCATGTGTTCTTGGTGCAGGTAAGACAGGCATTTGTCCATAATGATGCCTCCTGGCAGGAGTTTGCACGGGCTTGGTACATGGGTTCAGGAAGTTGCTGACCAAGCCTGCTTGCCTGGCCAACAGCAGGGGCTTGGTTGATTTGAGACCAGATCATCGTACCATTTCCCTTTCTCCTGCTTTTCCCTCCCCTATCATGGGCTAATTGTCTTCTCATCAGCTCCCTGCCTTCCCTACTTGGCACCCCTCAATATTGACCATCACTCCCCGAGTTCTGATTTGAAGAGTTGCACTCGAGGAGGGAGATCTCTGAGAATTCCATTATTTTTATCACACAACAGGTGTGCTCTCTGAGCAAACCTGTAATGAGGAGGAGACCCTCTGGGGCCCTGGACTGTGGATTTGACTTGTTAACTCTTCCTGCCCTGCTGGCCCAGATCTCCTTGTCACATAAAGCTACTCTACTATTTCTCTTTCCCTCTGAACCTGAACAAACAGTAAATTACACATGCTTTTCATTCTAATTCTGGAAAAGAAGAGCTGTTTCCAGCGAAAGCCCATGCCAAGTGGAGTCCCTCTTTTTCCAAGAGGTTTTGGGAGTGAGTGATTTTACTTTCATCCAGCAAATAGGGGAAAAAAACGCAAAATGGAGGTTGCTTCATAGATAATCAGTGTGGGACGGGACTGAGAGATGATTGAACCCAACCCGCCAATGCGGGTGAGGAGACCAGGAGCCCCAACATTTGGGAAGTTGCAGGAGAACGGAGGCAGCCCTTGGAACTAATACTAAGGAAAATTACACTTACTGAGGACTTTGTTTTAGGGGCAGGCATGGTCTCATTACTCTCTTACTCAGCTGAGGAAGCAAAGGCTTAGGGCAGTTAGGGAGCTCACCCAAGGTCACATGGACAGTAAGTGGCAGACTGAGGACTTGCACTTGGGTCGGTGTGATTCCAAAGCTGATGCTTTGACATCTTAGACCACTTCCCACTGCTCCCCCCCAGCCCCCCTGCAAAGGGAGTCCCTGACGCCAGAGGAGAACTGGGGCACCCATGCTCTACAGCGGTACCAACTGGATCCAACTTCCCACGTGAAGTTGTCTGAGGAGAGCCCATGAGAGTCAAAGAAGTGGGGGTGCAGATCTATGCTGAACTTGAGCGAGTGAGCCTAAGCCACTTGCTTCGTCTCTTGCTATCTTTGACTCAAAAATCCTTATTTTGCTGTTGTGGCTAGAGGTGATTTTTAATATGTTCCAGATGTGACTAGAGGCTGGTGAGCAGGTCTTGGGGCATGAGGGAGCTGGGCCATGTGTGCACTAGCACCCAGGGCTGGCTCAGGAAGTGGGTCTATCAGCTGAAAAGGTAATAAGCTTCCTTTTGCCTCTGGCCAGAGGAAACACGGGATAGGAGGGGGAGGGCTGCAGCTGGCCTGAGCTGGGTGGCTGGGACAGAGGGGGCGGCTCCCAAAGGAAAGCAGCCCTGCTGTTTCTGTTTTTGTCCAATGGGCAGGGGATGCATGATTTTTGGAGTCAGGTAGACCTGGGTCTGTACTTTGGCAGCCGTAGCTGGCGAGTGGTGTAATTTCCTTGTGCCTTAGTATACTCATCTGTAAAATGGGGATCGATACCTGCCTTATAGGGCTGTTTTGAGACTTAGGGAGAACGTATGCAAAGAATCTGAGACAGAAAATGTTGGTTATTTTGTGTTTATTTGGGGGCAGGAACAATGATTAAATCAATAGTTTTTAGAGTTTTTCTCCAACTCTGTCTCTCTTCCTGCTCTAAAGTTCCTGAGTTTTTTAAGAGAAATGGACGCCAAGGAATGTTTCCAGGTTTCCTGAATGGGGTTGGTGGATGGGGATGCCAACTGCTCTACAAAGAGAAGAGCTACAGGGCATGGCAGGAGTGGCCATGGGAAGGGAAGAGTCTAGAGAAGGTGCAGGGAGAAGGGGGAGGGGTAGCAGCAACTATAGGGAAAGGCACTTCAGGGAACAGAGAGATTTCCAAGGATGAGTTAGAGGAGGTTCTGCTTTGGCATATGAAACGTAAACCTCCCACTCCATCTCCATTAAGAAGCCTTTGGTAGGAATTTTCAATCTCAGGAAACAAACTGAGGGTTGCTGGAGTGGTGGGGGGTGGGAAGGATGGGGTGGCTGGGTGATAGACATTGGGGAGGGTATGTGCTATGGTGAGTGCTGTGAATCGTGTAAGACTGATGAATCACAGACCTGTACCTCTGAAACAAATAATACATTATATGTTAAAAAAAAAAAAAGAAGATAGCAGGAAGGGAAAAATGAAGGGGGTGGAAATCAGAGGGGGAGATGAACCATGAGAGACTATGGACTCTGAGAAACAAACTGAGGGTTCTAGAGGGGAGGGGGTGGGGGGATGGGTTAGCCTGGTGATGGGTATTAAAGAGGGCACGTACTGCATGGAGCACTGGGTGTTATATGCAAACAATGAATCATGGAACACTACATCAAAAACTAATGATGTAATGTATGGTGATTAACATAACATAACAAAAAAAAAAGAAAGCTTTGGTAAAAACCTGTATTGCCCTTCAGTGTTTTCGGAATATGGTTTGTGATACCCCTTGATAACAGGCTCCAGGGTAAGTGGCTCAAAATAGCTCAGTTACATTCAAATTACTTTCCAGGCTCTGTACCAGGCAAGGTTACTCAGTATTCTCTGCATATTGGCCCATGTGATGAACTGAGCAGACTCACGGGAGTGGTCATCAGCTGGCATACTGGATTGAGTAGCTTTTTTTTTTTTAAAGAAAAGATTTTATTTCTTTATTTGACAGAGACAGCGAGAGCAGGAACACAAGCAGGAGGAGTGGGAGAGGGAGAGGCAGGCTTCCCGCCGAGCAGGGAGCCCCATGTGGGGCTCGATCCCAGGACTCTGGGATCATGACCTGAGCCGAAGGCAGCCGCTTAACGACTGAGCCACCCAGGCGCCCAAGGATTGAGTAGCTTTGAGGGGGATGAAATTGTGATGGTATGGATGGGGGAAAGCAATGAAGTTTGATTGGGGGTGCTCAGATCTGAAGCCTTGGAAGCACTTCAAGAAAAGGGCAGCATTTTTTAAATGTCTTTTTCAGTAGTACATGTAGGGTTGGGGTATGTCAAGAAGGAAGAGTTCAGGGGGCTATTTTAGTCCTATAGTATGTGACAGATGGAAGTCCCAGTTGTCTGACAGTAACAATAATCAATAGACTCTACTCTCTGGGTGTTTTCGAAGGAGGTCTGCACAGGGTGGGGAGAGGACAGAGAGAGCCCAAGCCAGGCGTCCTGGCACCATGCAGTCTTTCCACCTCTCAGTTCTCCCTACCATAGAGGGGAGTCAATAGTAGTCAACTACAGGGCCCCAGAAGATCTACTAAGCTCTCACAATGGTGCATTGCACACTGTGAAGTGCTGTATAACTATACAGAATGATACAAATATGACAAAGCTCTAGACTGCACCTTGGCTCTGATTCTTCCTGCCTCGGTGACTTTGGGCACCTCTTCTGACTTCTCTGAGCCTCGGCTTCTCTAGAGGAAAGCAGGGGCAGCAAAACTGACTGACTCTGCTGGGTTGTTTTGAGGGTCTGAAGTGTAACATTGGCAAGTGTTTCATAAAGTGTGCAGTGTTATCAGTGTAAAGGCCTATTGTAACTGCTTTTACTGCTTATGGATTTTAGTATTGATCTCATGTAGATTGAAGAAAAAAAATGGAGCCCTTATATTAAACACCACATAGGGCATAGAGCTTTTTAATGCCCTGTAACACTCATTTCCAGTAAGAGGAAGAATGTAAGCCTTTCTGAAATGAAACACTCTTCCAAACTATTTTATTTGAACTTAATTTTACTATGTGGCTAGTGTGGGCAGAGTTCTGTGGGTAATACATGACTCACCCCTCCAGCTTTTCCAACAGCAGTGAAAAGTTACAGCTATTTGATTTCCCCAATAAAGAGTTATTAGCAGTAATAATCCCAGAGGATATTAGGTTAGGTGCTGTGGTCCCTGTTCTCAGGGAGGCTTGAGTACAGTAACTACTTCATGATAACTCACCAGCTAAACAGAACAGATGGAGAGCCCTGGGGCTCCAGGCCCTGACTACGACTGTCTCACTGAGTCTGCCCGCTAGCCTCTGGCTTGGGCATCTCAGCTTGGGTGCTACAGACCTGAACTTATACAGTCTGCTGGACAGAGGGCCCTGAAAGTCCCTGAACACAATATCCCAAACCAAACAAGCGTCTCTTCCTCAGACCTGCTCCTCTTGGTTGATTACCTGTCAAGCTTAGTGACACCACCATCTCCTTGGTCCCAGAGATTCAAGACACTAGCATCTCAATTGATACTACCCTCTCACTTTCCAAGGCCAATTAGGACTGGACTGTGGCTAGCCAGGCACATCACCTTGCTGACTTTGGCATTTGTCATGCCTTCTCCATTATTGTGCTCGCTGTCCCATTTCAGGCCCCTATTCTCAAGTGGACCATGCGCTTGTCTTTCCTAAGCCCATCTGGATTTGGTTGTTCTGCTCACTCTTGCTCTGTCCTTCCATATGATCCACTCTCCACTCACCTGACACTCCGATCTTCTGAAAACACAGGTCTGAACATCCCACTACCCTGCTCGTAAGCCTTCTATGGCTCCTTACTGCCTATAGAATAATGTTTAAATTCCTTGGCTGGGCATTCTAGGCCCTCCACTATCTGGTCTTTTTTGGTCATTCCCTGAATGTTGTTCCTCAGCTATGTTCAACTACTTGCTGTTTCTTAGACACACTTTGCTTTCTTTCTTCTGTTCCTTTGTTCATGCAGTTTTCTCCACATGTCTGATCTCTGCCCATCCTGCCAGGAGATCTAAAAGGGGTACCTCTTCCAGGAGTCATCCCTTCGTCGGAGGTAAAGGCCTTTTTAACCTATATGTCTACAGAGCTTTGTGCGTCTTGTGTCAGCTCTTACTACATTTGCTGTACCATGAAATATAAGTGTTACAGATGGGGGCAGCACAAGTGATAGTTTCTGAGAGAGGTCACCTCTGAACTCTCCCTTTAAAGTATATTATCCCTGGGGCGTCTGGGTGGCTCAGTCGGTTAAACATCTGCCTTTGGCTCAGGTTATGATCCCAGGGTCCTGGGATTGAGTTCCATATCGGGCTTCCCACTCAGTTGGGAGTCTGCCTCTCCCTCTTCTTCCGCCCCTCCCCCCAGTTGTTCTCGCTCTCTCTCAAATAAATAAAAAATAAAACAAAATAAAGTATATTATCCCCTACTATGCTTGCTTTCTTTTTTTAAGTTCAATTAGCCAACATATAGTACATCATTAGTTTTGATGTAATGATCAATGATTCATTAGTTGCATATAACACCCAGTACTCATCATATCACATGCCCTCATTAATGCCTATTGCCCGGTTACCCCATCCCCCCACTTACTTCCCTTTCCACAACCCTCAGTTTGTTTCCCAGAGTCCAGAGTCTCTCATGGTTTCTCCCCCTCTCTGGTTTCTCCCCCTTCAGATTTCCCTCCCTTCCCCTGTGGTCCTCCACACTATTCCTTATGTTCCATGTATGAGTGAAACCATATGATAATTGTCTTTCTCTGCTTGACTTATTTCACTTAGCATAATATCCTCTAGTTCCATGCATGTCGATGTAAATCGTGGGTATTCATCCTTTCTGATAGCTGAGTAATATTCCATTGTATATATGGACCACATCTTCTTTATCCACTCGTCTGTTGAAGGACATTTCAGCTCCTTCCCCAGTTTGGCTATTGTGGACATTGCTGCTATGAACATTGGGGTGCACGTGCCCCTTCTATTCACTACATTTGTATCTTTGGGGTAAATACCCAGCAGTGCTATTGCTGGGTTGTAGTGTAGCTCTATTTTTAGCTTCTGAGGAACCTACTATGCTCTTTCATAGAATCTCATGCTTTTCCTATGTAACATTTAAAGTTTTGTATTTGTGTGTATGCTTATTGCTTAATATCTGCCTTGCCTATTGCACTGCAAACCCTTCTGGGCGTGGATCATGGCACTTCATTTATGTCTATCAGCAGGATTTGCCCAAAGTGCCTGGCTCATAGCACATGTTAAATAAACAATAGTTAAGCAAGTAAAGAAATGAATGAAATGTCTGCAACCCTACCTAGATGGTCAACTCCTTGATGACATCTTTGCATTTCACCATTCCATCTATCACAGTCCTGCTGGGAGATGCCCAACAATAACCGAATTAGATTTTAATTTGAGGTCTTCATTTCTTTCTGTTGATTGAGGAATCTACTGTGGCTGACTTGTTGGCCTTTGGATTTGCCCGTGAAAGAAAAGTGATGGAAAAGTATGCAATTAGATAGTCTTTGCTTGCATTCTAGCCGATTTCCACATAGGAAGCCTCCAACATGCTGCCCGAGAAAAAAGCCTTCTCTTGGTAAAGCAGATCAACAAAGTAGATGTGAGCGGCAGAAAGATAATTAACAAATTTCTAACACGAGTCTGTTTATACTGTTTATACTGTCAAGGGTAATCATGTTGGTTGAACGGAGACCTTTTGCCTTGATTCTAAGAGTTCACACATGAAAATATCGTTAGGCATGGATTCTGGCTGCAAAATGAACATGTGCAGAAATTAATATATGTGTTCAAATTGTGGATGACTTATAGCTTTAATGAGCACAGGACATTATTTGTGAATTAATTGGTTAGACAAATTGTCCAACCATTCACCCATTTGTTTTCTATTTTGTTCTTTTATTTTCCATTCATTCATTTGTTTGCTCACTTGACGAGTATCAGAGCGGTAATTGTGGGCTTAGTAGAGTGAGGACTGTAAGCAAAAAGACAACACCTACTGGTACCAGTCCTTGGTGAGAGCTTAGTGTCCCTACAGGGATCACGAAAGATTTCTTGGAGAAGTACATATGAAAAACATGATTTTTTCCTTTGATGAATAAAGGGGAAATGGGATTTTCATTCAGTAATTTTATGTTGCCCCTCTTTGTTGGGTCCACTTGGTCCACTTGGTTAATAGGTCATTAACCATATTGTGTGTGTATAAGCCATGTATATGTGTATGTATATATTTCTGTATGTGTGTATATGTATATGGTGAACTAGGCAGGCCTAAAATCTGGTTGTGAAAGAGAAATGGAGGAAATTAAAATTTCCTAGCCTGGGTCACTCAACCTTCTCCACCCCCACCCCCCCAAAAGTGTGTAGGGCTTTGAGTAAAACACGCTGGCTTCAATCATGATCTCTGTTCTCTTCTTTTGCCTTTAATTTTCAAAGTTTTATTTACTAGATACATGTGATTAATATACTGAGAAGCAATCAACATACAACTAGCTGTGGGCATTGCTCTCTATGCCCACGATCTCCTCAGATACACAAGAATCTACCAGTACCCAGGTGAAGAGAGTTGGCACATGCTAAAGTCTCTAAACTCAAAAACAGGGTCTCCTGGAACCCTTGGCCCAGATCACAGAGGTTGTGAACAGATCCTGAATGTGATCCTAGGTATGTCTGAAATACTTCAGCCCCATCAGATGGTGTATAAAATGATGAACTGAATACCCATGTGCCCACCATCAGCATGAGAATAAAAAGCCATAACTATAACAGAAGGCCTCTGTTTACCCCTTCTTTAACTGCATTCCTCCTGCCCTCACCACACCGCCCCTCTCTACTGCCCCTTCAGGTAATCACTCTTTTGGATTTGCGTGATTACCGCAAGCCTGCCATCATTTTCCAAAGGCCATAGGGTGTAATTCGGTTTGTATGAACTTTAGATTCAGTTACTCAGCAAGGAGAATTTCTACTTCTTTCAGATATTCTGTCTTGGATTATCACCAAGTTCCTTTTTTACTAGTTGATCTGACCCTCTGGAGATCATTTAAACTAGGCTGGGATATTTAAGTAGGTGGTTTCAACTTGAGGATGTTGTTCTACAGAGACCATGGTCAAGCTTCCTATTAATTCAGCTCACTTACTGTGAATAGCAATAAAGATTGGGAGGAATGGGGTGATATAAAAGTTGAAAACTGGGTTATTAATCTTGGTGAAAGGCTAATGGAGGGAAATTTGGGGAGTGTAATTGCCATCCCACTATTTTAGGGACTCATTCTCCTCCATACTCCTGACACCTAATTGGTTATCAGGTGTTCCCAATTCCACTTCTTAAATATCTCTCACCTCGGTGCCCCCCTCTTCAACACATACACAGTGCCTTTGTGTATTGAGGCTCTCATCACTCTGGCCTGTTCCGTGGGAATAAGTTCTTCTTAACTCACTTTATGATTCTGCTCTCCCCTCTCTAATTCCATTCCTTTCACCGAACCCAGAGAGATCTTTCTAGAACACAAATCAGAGTAGTTTACTCCATTTTTGGGGACACATTTCAGTGGCTCCCCATGGCCTTCAGGATAAAAATCGAGTCTTCACTGTCGGGGTCCTGCCTACCTCTCTGTGCTTCATCCCTCCATCTGTCCACACCCCCCCGCCCATTGTTTCAGTCATATTGCGTTCCTTTTAGTCTTCTTCTCTCACGTAGAGGTGCCTGTGCCTGCTCTAAATTCCTACTTGTCCTTCAAGGCTTAGGTCTACTGTCATTTCTTCTGGGATCCTCTCCTTGCTCGCCCCTTTCTGAGTTCTTATAAAACCTGCAGACTCTTCCCTCTTTGCACTCAATAAACTGCCTTACAGGGTTTAACTTGTTTGTCTCTCACTTTGGACTACAGGTTCCTTGGAAGGGGTGGGGGAACTAGTGTTTACTCCCATCATGCCTGGTCCAATCCATGCTTGTGAAATGGATGCATATGTGTGTGCATCAAACGAGAGGAGGAGAACTGAGGATCATTCCCCCACTCCAGTGTGAACTCCTAGTGGGGTTTTGGACTATTTCATTCTTTGCTGGAGCCTTGGCACCCCAAGAACCATGCATGGCACATAACTGGCACTCAATAAACAGCTGATGAGAAAATGACCCAAGAGAAGACCTTTTCTGTGTGACTCCAAAGGGTGGAAGTTTGACAGTGGGTAGAAATTCCAGGGAGATTATCTGAGAAACCCATTGTAGCCCTTGACTAACCAGGAGGAGGCTCAGTCCTGTGCAAGCCTTAAACAGAAGTCAGGTTTGGCAGCATTGTTGGTATTCCCTTTTCACTGGGTAAATAGTTTTTAACACACAGTCTGTGGACCACCTGGGAAGCCCCTGCACAAGTCATCCAGGGTATATATTAATATTGCAGGTCACTGGCTGAGTCAGAATTTTGGGGGTGGCTCCAGGAACATGCATTGTTACCTGCTTTCCACTTCCTGTGAACTCCAGGAAGGCTCAACAATGGCATGAGCTACTCTAGAAGGGCAATGAAGATTCCATCACTGTGGGAGATCTAGAAGAGGTTGGGTAACCTAGGTTGGGTAACACTAGGCATGTGTCTGACTTTCCCACTGCACACCCTAAATAGTACTTGAAATAGCACACAGTGTAGGCACTCAATACAATTTGCTGAAAAGAGAATGAATGGGTTCAAAGACTTGTTTAAACAAAATTAAATAAGCACATGTAAGTAATGTTAAGTGTTCATTCTTTATCTATATACTTAGGAAAGACAGAATGATTTATATGAACCAGTAGCTAGATCTGGTTATTTTTTTGGACTTGGAAATGCCTTTTATATTCACAAATAACACCACAGATATGAAGTCATTAAATTTCTTCTCTAACATTTTTTTTTTAAGTCACATTTTTTTTTTTTTTTTTTGCATTACAAATTTCCAATAAGGAGGAATCTCTTAAAGTTCACTTGAAGTTGACCTGGAAAAAGGAAAATGGGGCTTGAAATTGAGGAACCACAATTATAACAACCTTAATCAATTTGCAAAACACTCGCCAGGAAAGAGGAAATAAAGATACATAAACATGGTGCCACAACACAAACAATTTATTTCATTTGGCAGAAGATACCTTCCTTTAGGGAGAGTAATGGAGGGATTGTTCCTCTCTGTCATGTTTTATCTTTAGCACTTACAAAGCACTGGCATTTTCAAGGCACTGTTCTGATCACCTTGACACTTTCCTGCCTGGCATCTTCCTTTCCAATCAATAGGAATATCAGCAGCAGAAAGAATAACGAAATCCTTGTCAGGATGGGAATGCTTTTTCAAAATAAACTGGGAGAAATTCCTGACTCTCATGTTTGCAATTTTCAGCAAGTGACTATGGATTCCTTCAAGGATATACTTTTTGACCTATCAAGCCGATAACCATTTTCACCCTTCTGGTTTTAATCCATTTTAATATCTGTATTTTCTATTGATTTGGATGTGTAAAGGAGGTGATTAAAATGCTGTCATGGTCCTTTGGTCTTCAAGAATATAACCTGAGGTATTGCTGAATATTACCTCCTTGTACCCCATCTCTTTCACTTAATGGGGGGGACCCTCTGTAGAGCAGGTTGAATGGTAACCCCCCAAAATATATATCTTTTCAGAACCTGTATATGTGATCTTATTCAGAAAAAGGGTCTTTGCAGTTGTAATGAAGTTATGGATCTCAAGATTAGATGACCCAGGAAGGCCAATGACAAGTGTCCGTGGAAGACGAGGAGGGAGACACAGGGGAGAAGATGATGTGAAGATGGAAGATTGGAGAGATGTGCCTACTAGCCCAGGAAGATCAGTGTTGCTGGCAGCCACCAGAAGCTAGGAGAGGAGCACAGGGCTGTGTCTCCCTCAAAGCCCCCAGACTTACAGACACCTTGATTTTTAGATTTCTGGCCTAGGAGAGAATACATTTCTGTGGTTTGAAGCCACCCAGTTTGTGGTACTTTGCTATGGCCATCCCAGGAAACTGATACACTATGCTTTGGACCCAGTATCTCTGGCTTACTGCCACCCCAGTTTGCTAGAAGGCCAAACTTCCCCTGAAGCGGGAGGCCTCCTGCTATAGTGTTCTGAGGGATCTTATTCCACAGTCTGTGCTGGGCAACTAGACTTCAAGAACAACCATGAGCATCTTGGGGTGGAGAAAATGGAAAAATAGCTGACAGTTGTTGATCACTTACTATTTGTCAGGTGTTGTGCTAAGAGATTTACATGCATTCTTTTTTCAATGTTCACAGTAGATTTCTGAAGTCAGTTCCATTATTTTCTTCCATTTTGAGGAAACAGAGGCTCAGAGGATTTACCTAGAACATGTTCAGACAATTACAGTGTTGAGAGGGGGCGCTGAGCTTTGAATCTGGGTCAGCTTCACTCCAAAGTCTTTTCTTTAAATTATTCAGAATTTCAGGGGAAACAGAGAGCCCTTTGAGGGCCAGGGCCATGCTAAGGAGAGCTTTAACATTCATGAAAGCATTTCTGGAGATCTGTGCAACTTCTTAGATTTTAGAAATCACTCTACTCGAGAAGGAGGTAGTGGACTAACTTGCTCAGGATGAGTGACTCAAATCTGATTTTTTAAAAAAGATTTATTTATTTATTTTAGAGACAAAGAGAGAGAAAGAGTGCCCGCAAGCGGGGGTAGAGGCAGAGGGAGAGAGACTCTCAAGCAGATTCCATGCTGAGTGTGGAGCGTGGAGCCCGCCACAGGGCTCAACATAGGGCTCAAACTCATGACCCTGAGGTCATGACCTGAGCTGAAACCAAGAGTCAAATATTTACCGACTGAGGTACCCAGGTGCCCCTCAAATTTGATGTTTATTTAATCTCCCAAACAATGTTATAAAAAAGCGTTATTAACACTGTTAAAATTTCCTTCAAGTCATGGGATATTGAGGTTGCTCATGAGTAGATGAAACCACCAACATTACATTTCAGAATCTATTTGGTTTATGAATCACTTTACATTGAAAAATGTATCCTCACACTAGAAAAAAATGTTGGTGAATGACCCTCTAATCTCTGCACAGGAAGGATTCTTTAAACTGAAAAATAATGGAAGGAATCACAAAGGAAAATGCAGATAAAATTTACATAAAAATTAACTAATAACTGTGTGTCAAAAGATGTTTTAAACAAAATTAAAGGGCAAACAAACATCTGGAAAAATACCTGTGGCAAATATAAAGAGAGACGTAACAGCCTAAATATATAAAGATGTCAAACATATTGAGAAGAGAAACAATATTATTCCCCAATAGATAAATGAGGCGAGGGAAGAGTGAGATGAATTACGGTCTGCCATGTGATAAGATAGTACATAACCATCTAAATGATGTTTTGAAAGGGTATTCAGCAGCAGGAAGATTCTCATTATAAACTGCTAAATCCAAAAAGCAAGCTATAAAATATGTTCTGTATAATAATGAAAGATAGCATTCATTTGGGGCTCCTCATGCACTAAGCACGACGCCGAGTACTTTCCATATCTTACCTCACTGAGTCCTCAAAACAACCTAACCAGCTATGTACTGTTATCATTTCCATTTTTTATTTGAGGACACTAATTATGCTCAAAGAAGTTGAGTAACTTGTTCAATGTCTTTCAACAAATTCACAACATAGCGTGGATTTACATCCAGGTCTGTCTGTCTCCAAGTTGTAACTCTTTCTGTTTCTTATGGATCACTATCCTGTAAGTCACTTGGTGCTGGATCGTGCCTTTTTATTTTTGTACTTTTCATTGAATCTTGCATGTAATTAATTTTGCTACATTGTGTGAGGGAGAGTTACTTACTTATTGGTTAAGAGAATAGTTCTTATCATCAGAAAATGAAACTGCTCCCAGCCTCTATTTCTCCAACACAGTAAGTTGTGGTAGGGATTCAGTGAATTTGTATCCTTGGGGGCTCAGTGTGGTGCCAAGGACATAGAATGTATTCTGAGAATGGCAAGTGACACTGAATTGAATTGTGTCACACCTCTTTGTATAATAAGGAAAAACATGTATCATTAACAGTTGGTAGATTGTTTTTCTTAGGGAGGAAACTCTCTTTGCTTGGGAAAATAACCTTGATGATTCATTAAGGGTATTTGAGATCAAAGGCTGTGAGTGTTGTTGTAAGCCCAATACCCGCCTTCCCCAAGAAAAGTGGAATGGTTCTAACAGTTGAATCTAGAAAATAAGTTTTTTTTTTTTTTCCTCCTGAGAAGGAAGAGTACAAAGGGGTAGAGAATCATGAAGGATGAGGCTGAGCTGGTGGGAAGGAGATGAGTGAATTATGAAAAAGCTAAGTGAAGTCCCATATTGAAATCCTTGGCTGGTGGGATGGTCCAACATTTTACATTTAATGCTTAACATGCCCTTGTGTTGCTGCATCACTCCCCCGTGTTTCTTCCACAAGCTCAGCAACTTCTTCCAAAAACCTACTCAGAAAACTCACAAAAGCTTTGCATGAAGTTTTAAATAACTAGAAATGACTTTTTTCATGACCTGGTGGATGTGGGCCTAGATAGAGATGGCACTTACAAAGGGAACCTGGGTGACCATAAATACAAACGTCTCTAAGGATTCTCAGAAACCTTCAGACTTCAACAGAGTAGCTGGGATTCACACTGATATGGTTGACTCTTGAACAACGTGATGTTTAGGGGTGCCAAGCCCCACGCATTCAAAAATCTACTATAACTTTCGACTCCCCCCAAACTTAAGTACTAACAACTTAATGTGAACTGGAAATCTTACCAAT
Organism: Eumetopias jubatus; assembly: GCF_037043125.1. Lineage (NCBI taxonomy): Eukaryota > Metazoa > Chordata > Mammalia > Carnivora > Otariidae > Eumetopias > Eumetopias jubatus. The sequence goes on from NW_028274810.1 coordinate 57,637,779, forward strand.
AATAGAAATGGTCGGTTAGCACATATTTTGGATGCTGTATATATTGCATACCGTATTCTTACAATAAAGTAAGCTGGAGAAAAGAAACTATTAAGACGTTCATAAGAGAAAATACATTTGCAGTACTATACTGTAAAAAAAATGTATATGATTGGACCTGCGCAGTTCAAGTCCACTTTGTTCATGGGTCAGCTGTACGTGGAGATACACAGGGGCGGCCCCCACTGATATTTTGTTTACTATTGTTGCCTTGCTGGTTTTTGTATATGATAAATGCTCAGGGGACATTTGTTCAATAACTAAGGAGAACAATGAAAAGCATATCTATGTGGCTCAGACTCTAATGACATAGGAATTAACAGAGGCAAGAGACCCATGAGTTGGGGAAAGTGAGGAAAACTTTGTTCAGAAGCTGTCACTTCTTTTTTTTTATTTTTAAAGATTTTATTTATTTGACAGAGAGAGACACGGCGAGAGAGGGAACACAAGCAGGGGGAGTGGCAGAGGGAGAAGCAGGCTTCCCGCTGAGCAGGGAGCCCGATGCGGGGCTCGATCCCAGGACCCTGGGATCATGACCTGAGCCAAAGGCAGACGCTTAATGACTGAGCCACCCAGGGGCCCCAGAAGCTGTCACTTCTGACGCCTTTGAGAACTGACCCAATAGTGAGCTTTTCTGTGGTCACTGGGTTGATAGAAGCATGTGAATGGAGAATGTTGGTGCAGCCAGCCTGCTCTGTGCCCCCTTAGAATCCAGGATTGTGCTTATGGGCACCTCTGGAGGATACCTGGGTATCACTGGAGTGTGGTCAGAAAAGCATCATGCCGTTGCCATCACGGAGGAAAGAGGATCAGGGTGTTCATTGTGGAGGGGAGCAGACAGCTCCCAGATCCAGATGTGGGTGGTCTAGGCAGGACCAGAGAGGAGGGGGATCGCTGAGAGCCTGCATGTACAGAGAGGATGGCATTCAGCCTCAGAATGGTCAACTTGCCCGCTGCCCGGGAAAGGGCACCTTGGACGCCTCTCAGTTGGAAGATATTATCTCCAGATGGAGTCCTCTGCCTGCTGGCAAAGTCACCAGCATTATTTGGTAATATTTTGATGTACTATTTATGTGGAAAGGGGTTTTATTGACATATCTTTCACATCATGCACAAACAGTTCTAGTTTTTCCTTCTAAAAGGGACTGTAGCAATGAAGATGGCAAATCTTGGAAAGGCATTAGGGGGCAAAGAATGGACCGGGCCTGGGCTTCTGCCCAACACCATGTGTCCTGGCTGGAGGGTCCAGGCTGAGGCCTGATTTGCATTCAGACCGCATCCCTGGTTGGTGAAACTGGACTTGCCTGTCGTCCTGATGAATCTGGCAAAAGCTCCAGACAAGGGGTGACAATGAGCGGGGACAACACTGCGGAGGGGAGGGCTTGAGGGAATTACCCAGGGGGCTCATGTCCTGCATTTGCCTTTTCATCATCTCCGTTTGGGAAACAACAACTTCAGAAAAGCAAGCAAAGAGGTTCACAGTATGTTAGTGAGCCCTGAAAAAACTTGCATATCTCTGCTGGGAAATGTGTGCCTTTCCTCTGTGCTGCATTTATTTTAAGCATTTAGCTTCCCCACACAGTGGCACCTCATTTACCCATTTTCTTTCTTTTTCTCTCTCCCTCTCTCGCTCGCTCTCTCATGAAATCACTTTAGTCAGCACAAATTTGGAGGCAGAACCAAACCCAGTAATAGCATATCTCATGCTGCTATCAATTTTCCGCCAGAAGAACATTTTGGGACACAAAGTCCTTTGTCTATTTCCAGAAGCTCGATTCAATGACATTACATGAATGACTACAACACTATAGCATGTTCTGCACCGTTTCAAATTGTAACCTAAAAAAAAAAAAAAAAAAAAGGAAGAACTTGGATCATAGCCAGAGCGTAATGATTTCAGTTCTTAAGAAAATCCAGCAACCATTACACCACATTCAATATTTTCTTGCTGTGGAAATTTAAGAATCGACTCTAATCAAATAGCAACCCCGCCATCCCATCCTCCATTTTGCTAGGGTTCCTGTTACTAGCAGGCCTCCCACGTCTGTTTTGGCTTAAAAAAATAAATAAGTTTACAATATGTTTTTAAAAAATTGGGCTGAATCAGACAATTGTATATTTTGGAAAATGAATGCAAAATGTAAAACAGACTAATCATGATTCCAAATTCAATCTTCAGGGCCCTAATTGATCCCATCCCAAAGGTAACATTCTATCTTAATTGACATGCGAGATGGTTACAATTATGTAAAATAAAACTGGGCCTGGTGGAAACTCCATGTTTTCTTATTGAACAGGGGATGGCCAGCTTTTATAATAGTTGATTGCAAAAGGATGCAACCACTTTGCTCATATTTCATATTTTGGTTTGGCCCTTGTATGTGTGCAGTGAGGTCCCCCTCCCTTTCAATAAAGTCTGGATATCAAGGGGAATCCGATGTCATTATATTTTCCTTGGGGTTGGGGGAGGCACTATAGAAAGGGCCAATATTTTCAACGTCCATTTCATAAGTCAGTTAAAAAGAGAGAAAGAGAGGGAGAAGATGAAAGGGAGCATTTTCGTATTTATTGGCAGAGTGATTTTTCTGGGCGATTGTGACCACACACACGAGCCCGTGCTCAGCATCGATGGAAAACAGATGGTAGCGAGCGGGTGTGGAGTGTGCAAAGATCACATGAAGCTGGGCCCACGGGAGGGACCACCAGCCCTTCCAGGACTTGGTAGAGTCTGAATAATAATGCCTATAAGGAGTTCTCACCCTCTCTTGGACCCCCGCACCCCTTCTGCCTCTCTGCCTCGAGCACCCTGGACTGGAGGCCAGGTCTTCCTGGGGCTGCTGGATGTTGAGGAGGCAGGAACGAAGGAGGCCTGTTTATGCAATCAGGAGAGGCAGAGGCCGCCTTGGAACACCTGTGCCTCTTGGCATCTTGCCTCCCTGGACGGGTGAACCAAGCAAGCCTTGAGCGTGGTGATTAGTGCTAATCACTGTCCTGCCCAGCAATGCTGGCCATAGGGGTGCTTTCCTATCGCATCTCCCCTCAGTCACTCTCTACCTCCCAGGAGTGTCGGTCTGTCCGTGTCCCTCTGACTTTATTCGGGGCCCCATCAAGTCTCTCCTGGATTGTCGCAGTGGATTTTCTAACTGGTCTCTGCGTCCGGTCTTGCTGTCTGGAACTCACATAGAAGCCGGCGTCATACAAACCTGACTGTATGACTTCTCTGTCTAAACCCTCCCTCGTTCCCCAAGAGACTCAATGAATGGAACATGACTGTTGTTACTTACTTACATAATTATTTGCCAGGCACTATGTGCAGGGCCTTGGTAACTTTATGTTGGCTAAATGAAAATGTCTTCTGGGGCGCCTGAGTGGCTCAGTCGGTTAAGCGTCTGCCTTGGGCTCAGGTCATGATCTCCAGGTCCTGGGATCCAGCCCTGCATGGGGCTTCCTGCTCAGCGGGGAGTCTGCGTCTATCTCTCCCTCTGCCCCTCCCCACTGCTCATTCTCTCTCTCTCAAATAAATAAATAAATAAATAAATAAAATCTTTAAGAAAAAAAAAAGAAAGAAAGAAAATGTCTTCCTTGAGCACCTAGGCAGGCTCTCCTACCCACAGGGCATTATACAAGTGTGCTCACAGAGTTTGTCCTTAGCAAGCTATCAAGGCTTTAGCCATTTTTTTTACCTGGGCCCACATAGATAAATAACAGTGAAAGAAGTGCTCTTTGGGCGAACACTGCAGTCTGGACATACTTAGCTCCCCAGGACGGACTTCAGACAATAATGGTGTGGTAAACAAAAAACCTTATATTTTGCTGTTACTTTTTGCAGGCCCTCAAGACCTTAAATCACCTTGTTCCACAGACTACCTTTCTGGAAGAGGAAATGGAAGTCTGACGGCTATGTGACTTCTTAGGTGGTGAGTACTAGTTCCTGGCTGGGCTGAGATGAGAACCAGGGCTTCTAGCCTGAGGACATTGTACCGTGTTGGGCAGGAGCTCCAAGTTATTTGGGAAATAAACAAAATCCCTCCATGGCACCTCCTTTAATTCCATTTCATTTTTACCTGCCCTCCCCTCCACCCTCTATTCCTATTTTTATGTTACTTGTGCTCAAGGCCCCCATGGAGAGCCGTGTTCATGAGAAGCAGCCTGGGACAAAGGAAGGAGAGTCAACCCTGGAGTCAGAAATACCTGGGCTCAAATCCAAGCTCTACCATTTTGCTCTAGGAACTTGAACAATTGACTTATTTCAGCTGACATGAAGACCTACTGTGTGCCAGGCACTGCTGTAGATAATAAGTGAGGTTACAGCAGTGATGAGCAAAAGAAAGTTCCTTCTCCCAAGAAGCTTTCATTCTGGTAGGGAGATAATGACAGACAGACAAAACAGGTGCAGAGAACAGGAGGTGTGTTTGGGGAACAACATATAATTCAGTGTGGTTAGAACCTAGAGTCTAAGGGAGTAGGGAGAAGCAAGGAGAGGGTGGCTTGGAGAAAGACAGGACCGATGATAAATTTGTCCCTGAGGACAGTTGACAGCCACTGAAGAGTTTTATTTTATATATTTTATTTTTTTATTATGTTATATGTTAGTCACCATACAGTACATCATTAGTTTTTGATGTAGTGTTCCATGATTCATTGTTTGCGTATAAACACCCCACTGAAGAGTTTTAAGCAAGAAAGTGACATTTCCCTTTTATTTTACTTTATTTTTTTTTAAATTTTTTATTTAAATTCAATTTAGTTAACATATAGTATGTTATTAGTTTCAGGGGTAGAATTTAGTGATTCATCAGTTGCATATAACGCTCAGTGCTCATTCCATCAAGTGTCCTCCTTAATGCCCATCCCCCAATTCCCCATCCCCCCACCCACCTCCCCTCCAGCAACCCTCAGTTTGTCTCCTGAGGCAAACCATAAGGGACTCTTTTATTTTTTTTATACTTTTTATTTATTTTTTTGACAGAGAGAGACAGCGAGAGAGGGAACACAAGCAGGGGGAGTGGGAGAGGGAGAAGCAGGCTTCCCGCGGAGCAGGGAGCCCGATGCGGGGCTCGATCCCAGGACCCTGGGGTCATGACCTGAGCTGAAGGCAGACGCTTAACGAGTGAGCCACCCAGGCGCCCCCCATAAGGGACTCTTAACTATAGGTGACATTTCCCTTTTAGAAAAATAACTCTGCTCACAGATATGAAAAATCATTTCAGCTACAGGAATGAAAATGAATTGGAAGGAGGAAAACTGTGCGACTTTGGAAAAATTATTTAACTCCTCTGAGCCTTAGTCTCTTCCTCAGCAAAATGGGCGTACAGACCATCTAATAAGATTGCTGTGACATTAAATAAGGTAAAATAAATCAAATGGCTTTAGCATTACCTGGCCCTGCATACTCTTCATGTTTCAAGAGAATTGGTTTTTAAGAAACCCAGGTGCCAAGTGGATTTCACGGAGCTACTGGAGGAGAAGAAGGTGGGTGGGGCCGGACTGGGCCGGGTTACAGACTGAGGTACGGAGCATAGACCTTCAGCCCCTGATTCAGAGCTAACAGTAATGGTCGCTGGGTGTCTAAGGATCATTGCTGGGACGAGAGTGTGGTGGTGGGTTGGTGGGGGGATTGCTATGTTGAGACAAATCCGATCCCTGTCACAGAGAGAAAAGCCTTTTTCTCGGACACACCTTCATGGTGTGTTGGGTCATCAGGAGCCCCTGTGGCACAGCCAGGGAGAGCTGTGGGGGAGGAGGGGAAGGGAAACCTGAATGGGGACGAAGTAGACACGAATGTGCAGTGTTGGGAGCAGAGAGGAAAAACGTGAGAGGAATGTAGGGAGAGAGTGGAAGCAAAGAGTAACCGGGGGCCAGAGATTCTGAGGAGGAGGCAAGCAAGCAAGCAACTCCCCCACTGCAGGGAGGGCTGTGAGGTTAGAGGAACAGGACCCTCTGATCGCCGGCCGCCTGAGAGTGACTCTTACCATGCCATCTGCTGTGCGGTTCTCTTGTGTCACCGCCCGTCAGTGTTCTCCTATATTCTCAGTGAACTGTATAGGAGCGGTGCCTGGGTAAGTCAAGGAAAAAGGTAGAACTGTGTATCTGAGTCAGAACAGAGAGAAGAGGATAGACACAGTGCTTTCTAGATGTAGCTGGAACAAAATAACTGAGTAACAAGATCAAGAACATAGAAGCCCTAGAACCACAGCAATCTTGGGGAGGCTGTGAGATTTGATGAGGAATGGCATGGAAGTAGTGTCTCAGCAATGTTATTAGACTCTCAAAGGACAGAGTGGTCCTAGCGCACGCTTGGGTTGCATATGGCATTTGTCCTGACCATCCCACGAAGCATGAGGACTTTGAAGAAACTATGTGTGGCCTTTTGGGGAAAACACCAAGCAAGTGACCGAGATAGAACCTTGCCCACTTTATCCACATTTCCAAAATGTTGCCTTTTCACCCACTCACCCACTTGTCCATCTACCCACCCATCCATCCATTTGTCCATCCTTCTGTCTGGCCCCCACTCGTCCAGTATTCCATCATTTCTATCTCTTCCTTTCGTTGTTCTCTGGTACCCAGACTGATATAGTAAAACAAAACCAAAAACAACGCCCCCCCCAAAAAAATCCCCAAACAAAACAGAAAATTCTCTTTCATCCTTTAGACTTTTCATGGAAAATGTAAAACTTTAGACCTTTTTGGCCTCTTTCCAATGCCTTATTGAAGAGTTTCCTCCCAGGACCCGTACTGCCAACAAGATCATTCTAAACCAATGTGGTCAGCTTCTCCCTTCACAGTTTGATCTAGATATGGATTTGGGACTTTCAGATTTAATTAGAATCTGTTTCCCCCCATTTTTAGAAGCTGTTGAATAATATAAACTACATTTCAAATCCTCTTAGCTTGACCTGAATCTTCTCTATTTTTCTTTTAACTATTCTGATTGGTATAGATACTTGGGAGATTTTTGTATTCAGCCATTAAAAGGAAATGAACAGTTTTTTTTTCTTGAAAGAATCCCACTTATATTTATTACCTATATCCGTTTTACCCTGAAACCATTTGGATATGTGGTTTTTACATTGTTAGTAAGTCACTGAAGCTCCCGACCTGGCTTTGAGTATATTGTGGTGAGGAGGTCTTTGGATTACAACTCCACGAGTCTGATTCCGGGATGTAAACTCTAGGGCACAAATGATTTTGAAAGTAGGTCGAAGCCACTTTTCTGGAATGGTGATCTGAATGTAGAAATCTATAGTTGCGGGGGGAGAGTCTGAGGTTATATCATAAAGATAGAGGCAAACCTGAGCAAGGCCACGGTGGAGAGAAGCACCTGGAATCCTTAACGATCGGCTTGGCTTCCTGTCTCTGCAGTCCACTAATCCTCCAGGTGCAGCCACTTAATCTACACCTGTGGGCTCAGCCATGCCTCCAAACCTGGATTCAATCCTCTTCCCATTTAAGGGGAGTTTAAGGAACTTTGGGATCATAGTTCAATCAACCCAATGACTGGTTCCCAATGACTGAAATTTGCATCTGAGTTCTCCTGTTTTTTCTAGGGCTTACCCCATCCTGACCTCCTGGTACTATGTCTGAGGTTCAGTTTCCTGGGAATCTGTTCTGCAATCCCCCCACCCCCATACAGACCACCCACAGGTCTGGATATTGCCAATGCTGTTGAGACACTACTAAAACCAGGATGTCACTTAGAGCTGAAGCTTCCAAATGTCAGTTGCTACCCGCCTACATTTTCTCCTATTTCAAGCATTTTCTCCTTTTGTCCCCTTTCACTGGGGTTTGCCTGACCTCTGGATGTGGGTCCATTTTCATCTCTTTATTTGGAAGCTTCTATGAATCAGTCACTACACTAAATCCTGTGAATACAAAGAAGAATAAATCACTATTCTTGTCCTCTGGGAGTTCCCAGCCTGTCAGAGAAGACAGGAATGGAAGTAAACCCTCTTAACTCAGTGGATGAAGTATAAACAGAATGCCAGGAACAAACAAGGAAGGGTGTCCTGCTCCCGGAGGGTTCAGAGACAGCTCCACAGGGGAGGAAATTTGAGCCTTAGAAAATGGGTAGGAGTCAACTGTGTAGGTAAGTTAGCCGAGGATTAGAGCGAGGGAGCGATTAGAAGCCCATGTGTCTTTGGGGGCATTTCAAACAATCTGGGAAGACTGAAGCATGGGATGGGTGGGATCTGAGGCTAGTGAACTGGGCAGAGGCCAGATCAGTGATGACCTTATACACGATAACAGCAATGACTCTGGCAGGTAAGAGAAGGGTGTTGTCAGTAACACCAGATCCAATGTCCCTTTTGAGTGCATTGTCATAATATTAATATGAATAACTTCTACAATAACAATAACTGCCATTTATGTCCCCACATGAGCTTTATAGGATGTTCCTGAGTGTTTTCAACACCCATGGTTAGATGTTTGGGAATTGCCGGGTTAAAATGAGTTCAGGGGATTTCTCAGAGCCTTCGATGGGTTAACGTGCTTTGTTACTGGGATGGGACCAGAAGCATTTCTCAAATCTACTTGACCGCCACCTTCCCTCTCCTCCAACATTGCAAGGGACTCTAGTTTTTAGCAACACACTTTGGGAACAGACCTGGGATGTTCTTCGTGTCCTGCCCAGTTCAGAGCATTTATGAGCAGCCCAGCTGCAGGAGCTTTGTAAAAGTGTAATATTGCTCATTGTGCACCCTGCTCTGTTCTGTCATTCATAGCCTGCCTGAGACATTAGGGCTAATCTCTTAGACATCGCACAAGGCTAAGGCCGCCAAGTGTTCACAATTTCCGAAAGGGAAACATGGGGAAAATAATCCAAGTGCAAAGGGGTGAACTATGGGGGATGGGGAAGTACTAACTGTGGGAAAAGTAAAATGGGGAACGGAACTTTAGAATGAGTAAAAAACCCTCACTGAAAATCAGATATGGAGCCCATTCCTAACTTATGTTCTTGGTTTAGAGACTTTAGATCTGAGTTTAAAACATGTGGGTAAAAACTACCAGTAAGCCTGTGCTTCCCAAGCCCTGGAAAGGCAAGACACTACCTTGCTAATTTTGTAAATCCATAATGGCATCTGGTCTAAGATGGGTGTTCAGTCATACAATGACTGAAATTTAGGTTTTCTCTCCAGGGTTCAGCTCTCTTTTAGTGGGCTTGCTGCTTTCTGTTGACATTAAAAATAACATTCCTTTGAAAATAGTGGTGCTCTTTGGGAGGAAGGATTGTGACTGATTTACATTTTGTTCTTTCTTTTGATCTGTGATAAATGTTTTTTTTTTTGTTATAATAAAGGTATTATTCTTATAATCAGGAAACAGCAATAATTTTTTAAAAGGTGCATCCCTAGTTCTCCTTCCATGTAAATTTTATAGGAACAATGGAAGGTTGAGGGGATACACTTTTGTGGTGACTCAAATTCATCAACCCCAATCTGGCAGGGAAGGATGGAGAGAAAGTTGAAGTCTTCAAATCTCACATTTCCGAATACTAAGGCCCGCATTGTACCTGGCATGCAGTAAATGTCTAGTAAGTATCTGTTGAATCAACAAATATCAGGGAAGTCGGGGAAGCCTATTATTCCACTCATTCATTTCCCCTTCTGAAGATCTTTCCATATAGAGAATTCCTTCTGGGGCATATGGGTGAGGGATGGCTGCGTCAGGAACAGGGTGCAGACAGATAGAATGACCTGCCCAGGTCACTCCAGAGGTTGGGAGGCCATTTAGCAGAGCCAGAGCTAAATCCAGAGCCCCGGGTTCACCCTGGGTCCAGGCTGTCCAGGGCCTGCAGGGTCCTTGGCCAGTCAGGGTGCTGCCCTGCCTCGGATTTGCACACATGTTGCTCTCAGGTGCATGGTGGTGGTGTTTGGAGCAAAAGGGTGCCTTGAACAGATCTTAACTACATGGAACAAAAGTAACTTTGCAAAAAAAAAAAAAACAATCCCTCACACACTAGCACCCTTCCTGCCGGCCCTGTTGTGATTTTGCACTGAGGGTGCATTTTAATTGATGAAATGTGCTACACAGCCCAACCAAATTGAAAAGTAACAACCTTCACTTACCATTTGGAGATGTGACGGAAGTGCCAGAAGTTAAACTCTGAGGACTAAATGAAATAACAGAAGCTCCCTATCCTCTCTTGAAGAAGCTCATTAGTTTTTGCTTTCTCACATTCTGTTTGCTGTGGCCTGAAGCCAAAAATGGCGGGCGGTGGAGATAATAAGTGAGAGTTAAAAATATGCACAGAGTGGCTGGGCTGTGTGTGGACCCCCCTCCCCCCACGCAGCTGGGGGAGGGGCTCAGGTAGGGGCAGGCTGGGAGGGCAGGGGGAGGGGCAGGCAGAGGGGGAAGGAGGGCAGAGACAGGCTGAGAGAGACAGAAAGAGAGAGAGACACCCACACACAGAGACACAGGTCGTGGGGAGACGGCGAGACAGAGAAATGGAGAGGGACAGAAACACAAGAGTGTATGAGAGACAGTGCACACACTCTCAGAGACAGAAACACACACACACTGAGGTGGCGGTGGGGTGGGGGCAGGGAGACAGAGAGAGAGCCAGAGAGACAGAGAGACACGGGAGATGGAACATGCTCTGAGCAAAAACTTATATCAACTGGGATGGCTTCAGAGGTCAAGGCTGTGCTGTAGGCAGGGCAGGGTCAATCACATCTCGTTGCTTCCTCTGCATGCTCTACCCACAGCAACAAGTAGACACAAGGGAAAGTAGACTTAATGTGAATGTTGAGGGCAGCCATGAGAAGGACACGCAGGGGAGAGGAGGTCTCAAATGTGGCCGGCCTGGCAAGAGGCAGGTGCCCAATCCACGATTACAGTTACAAGGAGCAAGCCCTCCCATGCTAGCCCCCACTTATCAGGGAAATTGAGGCTCACCCATTTATCACTTAATCCCTGTATTTCCAGGCCTTGGCCCAGACCTGGATGGAGCAGGAGCATGGTAGGTAAGTGCCAGTTGTCGCCACGCACCGTGGTACCACCTCCTCCCTGCCTGCAGCTGCTGCTTCTTTTTTTCAAAGATTTTATTTATTTATTTATTTATTTATTTATTTATTTATTTATTTATTTATTTGTCAGAGAGAGCAAGAGAGCAAGCGCAGGAGCAGGGGGAGCGGCAGGCAGAGGGGGAAGCAGGCTCCCGGCGGAGCAGGGAGCCCGAAGCGGGGCTTGATCCCAGGACCCTGGGATCATGACCTGAGCCGAAGGCAGACGCTTAACGACTGTGCCACCCAGGTGCCCCCCTTCCTGCTGCTTCTTGATGTCACACTGTTCACTCCTCTATTTAGTACGTGCCCGGGCACTGACTGCGTGCCAGATTCTGGGGGAATGGGCACAGTCCCTTTTCCCAGAGAACTTCCATTTCACTGGGAGAGACGGACTAGAACATTGGTGCCTCCAACCCGAGCAGAGCAGGGGGTCTTATTGAGCTGCAGCTTGGGCCAAGCTTGTTATATGTACAAGTCTTTGACAAATGCCACAGTGTGCAAGCAGACTTGGGTCTGAAAGGAAATGTCAGAGAGCAAAAAAAGAAAAGGAAGAGAAAGGAGAAAGAAGCTAGCATTTACTCTTGTGCCAGGCACTGTCACATATGTTGTCTCATTGACTACAGAGTCACCCTGGCAGGTGGTTATTTTTATCTTTTTTTTTTTTTTTTCTAGACAAGGAAATGGAAGATCAGAGAGGTTAAGGAACCAGTCCAAGGTACCTCAGCTAGTCAGTGACAGAGTCACTAGCCTAGGTCTGTCTGCCCCCCTTTGCTCCTGAGGCCTTGCGAGAATCATCATCTGCTGAGGAGACCAAGGGCCACCACGAACACTGAGGCAGCCTCAGAGCAGAGCCGGGCTCTGGCTGCCGTCCACCCCTCCATAAATGTATTTTTCAACAATGAGTTTTTCTCTGCAAGTTAGTGATTTTATGGCTCTCAGCAAAAATCTGTGACACCAGATGTTAAATGCAGCAGGAGAAAGTTATTTTCATCATTGGTGAAATCTTGCACAGTGCACTGAGTTTGGTCACATATCTGACTTCAGGCAACATGTGATCTGATTTCTGTTCACAGAAAGAGGCTCGGCAAGGGCTGACAGAGATGTGAATGGCTGTTTGGGCCTCTGGGTATTGGGAGAGGGGGCAGCTCAGTCTATGACTTTGCTTGTGCCTTGACTGGTAAACATCAGCTGGCTTATCTGTAGGACCAGACCCCCTCGGCCAGAGACCCTGCAATCGCTTGCTGGGGGCTCGACAACAGTATTTTTGGAACTTGTCCACACTGAGGCCATCATTCCCTCAAGTCCTAGCTGGTTGTGTCATCCTGACCCCTCCTCTGGTTCACTTCCACCAACGTGTTCATCCTGAGGAGACTCTTGGGCCAGTGCTCATTGAGACAGTCGCTATTGGATGGAGCCACAGGAAGCTGCCATTGTTTTTTGGTAGGTAAACAATAGCCAAATACTGGCAGTTATAGCCAGAGTGGTTTCTTCATTGTAAATCGGGGTGTTGTTGGTACCTGGATCACGGGGTTGTTGGGAGATTTAATTAGATAACGTTTATAAAGACACCAACGACATTGCTTGGAACATGGTCCATGCTCAACAAAAGGGAGCCAGGATTAGAATCTGGTTACCATTGTCCTGGGCTCCTTACTCCATCTGCCCGAGAATGGAGTCTTGCTCCCAGGCCCTGCCTAATGCTGACTTGTGCCCCTCCATACAACTTGAATCTGCCTGAAACACCCGTCCAGCTGCCAGGTTCCCACTACCGAAGACTATCTCCAGCCCCGTGTGACTCGCCTGAGTGTCTGCCCCCCTGCCATTGCCAAGTTCGGCGGTGCCTTTACTGCCGGATTGCCCCAGCGTAGCCAGCTGCACAGGTCCCTCAGCCTGTGTTCACCGAGTTATGCGGGTCCTAGGTTTGCTTCCCATTGCATCTAGAAGAAATGAGACAGCAGGGTCTTCTGGGGAGGGGGTGGGGCAGGGCACCACTGACTGCTCAGCCAGGGCAGTTCTGTAAATTTGTCCCTAGGCTCAGAAGGGAGCCATGGTCAGGACAGATTCCCACTAGCCTGGCTTCCAAGAGGGCAGTGCCTGACCAGGGCCAACTTAGTCCTTTGCAATGAGAAACGGAGCTGCCAAAAGGAAAAAAGAATGTCGGCGTCAGTCCACGGTCTCCCTGTGGGAAATCTGCAGGGAAAGTTTATGGGATGCTGGCTGAAGAGTGAATCTGAGAAAAGGAGGCCAAGCATTGTGAGGGATGATGAGGCCTGATGAGTCCACCGCCCCAGCCGAGCACCCTGTCTGGTGACCAGTTGGAGTCGGGGCTTGGTTCATAGACTCTCTTCTCTTGAGCGGGGCCAGGTAAAACAACCAGTTCTTCTCCCTAAACATGTTAATTGTTTTCCTATTCCACTATGACCTCTGTCCTTGGGTGAACACCATCCTCGATCACATATGGTGATACTATTTGATTCTATTCACTGTCTACTGGCTTCCTGAAATGCAATTAATCTGTTTTGCCTTTCTGAGATGATCCAAGTCATATTCAGTTTAATTCAAGTCAATACGACAGATGTTTACTGTGCACCTACTACGTGCTAGGCCTGCCTAAGATTTTCCAGGTCATATTAAATTCAGTCTCCTCAATTAAGTTTAATTTGACAAGTAGTTAGTGAGCTAGGCCCTGTCCTAGATCCCAGGGCTGCAGTGGTAGACAGTATACATGCAGCATTCATCCCGTAATCTAGTTAGGGGAACTAGACAGGTAAAAAAGCAATTACAAAACAGTGTAGAAGGGTTAAGATGGCAAAGTATGAGGTGCCACTGGGGAGTCGTAGGAAAAGCATCTCATTTACATTTCTTTTTTTTTTAAATTTTTTAATTTTTTAATTTTTTGACACAGAGAGAGAGAGACAGTGAGAGAGGGAACACAAACGGGGAGGGGGAGTGGGAGAGGGAGAAGCAGGCTTCCCGCTGAGCAGGGAGCCCGATGCGGGGCTCAATCCCAGGACCCTGGGATCATGACCTGAGCTGAAGGCAGATGCTTAAGGACTGAGCCACCCAGGAGCCCCTCATTTACATTTCTAGAGGGCTTCCTGGAAGGAGTGACGTCTTCTCTGAGGCCTGAAAGATCAATAGGAGTAGGGGGAAGCGTGCACATGCGTTTGGGTGTCTTTGTTAATGCATATGCACGTGTGTGTATTTGTGCGTCTGTGTGTGTTCATATATGCATATGTGGGTGTGTGTGGGGGGCACAACGGAGACAGGATTAGGAGGGTACCGGGGTAAGGCTAGGAAAGTGAGCAGGGGTGAAAAACTGAAAGGTCTCCTAGCCCAGTTAAGGAGCTAGGACTTTGTCCTCATAACAAGAGGAAGCTATTTGAAAAGTTTTAAGCAGGTGGCAAAGTAATCCTATTTGTGGTTTAGGAAGATCACTCTGGAGCGAAGGCTTTGGGGGATTTCCAATATCCTCTACTAATACTTTTATAGATACATGTCTCAATTTCTACTTACATATGATTAAATTTTCTCCATGAATTATGCATTATCTAGTATATTTCATCCATTATTTCCAAGTTTCTGATAGGCTGGGGGAGGGGTTGGGAAACACTCTTTGTCACCCCATGAACTCTATTCCCTCTCTTTTTCTGCCTGGTGTTGCTAGAAATAAACCATAATGCCCCACCCCGGAGCCTAGTAATAAAATACTGGAATAATGCCACACAGAAAAAGAGGTATTTTCATTAGTGTTAAAACACTTTTTTGGAGGGAGCAAAATGGCCATAAAGATGGCTTTAAAAGTAAGAATTTTTAACTCTATTTGGTTGTTTGGGTTACTAAATGATTTCTGTGTTACGAGGGAGTCTGATGTGTGAGGGACGGGGACATCATTGATCACTTCATTAATGGAAAAGGCTCTGGGGAAGGACAGAGATAATCCTGTTAGCGAAATCAGCATGTTCTAATTGACTTAGAAGTAGTGGGGGCAGAGGGCTCCACTTCTTCTCCTTCACTTGCTGTCATTGGATTGAGAGCAAGCAAAGCTCTGCAGTTCTCGCCTGAGACTAGGTTTTCCGTCACCAACAGGAGAAAGAGGGACCTGATGCTGGCCTCTTGTGCCACCATGACTGTGTATCTGGGGCTTCCCCGGTGAGGTGTGGGTAAGGAGCAAAATGGAACTTCCTGATACTTACGGAGTTACTCTTCACTTCAGTCTGGGTTTAACACATGGAGGAATTTTTTGCCTAGATTTTCCATCTTTTGTCACTTACTAGCTATTAAAAAGTGCGTATGTTGTGTGCATGATGTATGTGGATAACAAAGGATACAGCCCCTGATAGGGCTAGATCCTGACAACTCTGGAAAATAGCTCAGTTTGCCCTTGTGACTCCTCAGCCTCCTTGGCCGTGTGAGCCTCCCTCTGTGGCCTTCTCTTCCTTCCTCCCATTGCTTTCGTGGGATTCCCTCCCTCCTTTCTTCCCCTCCCTCCCTCCTTCCCTCCCTTCTTCCTTCCTTCCTTCCTTCCTTCCTTCCTTCCTTCCTTCCTTCCTAACTTCCTTCCTTCCTTCCTTCCTTCCAGGAAGGGTTAGTAACTTGCAACTTAAACCCATTCCATAAACATTTCTAGAGTACCACATTTCTATAAGTGAGATCCTGTACCTTAGAAGGCAAACCATAAATCGTGATTCTATAATGTGGAAAGTTCTGAGGGTTCTAAGGGAGCAGGAGAAAGTGCTTACATTCCTTGAGCAACTACTAGTGGCTAGCTACTTGCTGTACATTATTTCTTTTAATCCTTATGAAAACCTTCTGAGGTAGGAATTTTAATCCCCATTGTATTCGCGAGAAGATGATGTTCAGGGGATGCAAATAACTTGTTCAATGTCGCAAAGTTCAGCTATGGCCACAGGTCCATTTGACTCTGATACTCATGTTTATTTTACTAGTGTTTCAAAGTATAGAGAGAATATATCCAGATTTTGCTGGGGGAGTGGGACTATGGGTAAAGGCTTCATCAAGGAGTAATACTGGAGATGGGCACTGAAGAGTAGGGTACTATTTTAATATTTGAAAATTGGGATTTCGTAGTGAGATAAGCTTTTTAGTCAGAGAGAGGAGAAACATACAAGGAAACTTTTCCCATGCATGCTAAGTGAGAGAAAGTTTCAAGTAGAGACTTCTGCTCTCCAAATAGTGTTTCTGGACCATAGCAAGATGTGTTGGGGGGAAAAAACAGGCTTTGAAGCCTGGCTTCAAGCCCAAGCCCCACCGTTCTTTGACTTTCTCGTGTGATCTTTGGCAAAAGTAACCACTCAGAGGCTCAGTTTCTGCATCTGTAAAATGGGAATAGTGATATCTGTAGTAATATCTGTGAAGATTGGAGGAGCAGATGTTCATAAGGTGCCTGGCACATGGCAGGTCCTCAGTCAATATTAGCAATTCTTAAGACAAACAGCTACCCTTTGGGGTCCAAGTCACTAGGGTCAGTCAGGAGAAAGAAGTGAGGGAATTCCCAGACTCAACCTGGATTTGGCTGATGGCTCTCAGAAGCAAACACAGCTCCCTGTAATGACACCCCACTTGGCCATGTCTGGGAGCGTAACTATTTCCACCTTTTATTGTATAGTTAGCAAAGCTTTTATAGGCTTCTGTTTCCTAGGAAGGCAATTTTTGAAGTGTTTATTATTTCTGGTTCTTACTCAGGTGCTTACTCCCTCCTCTTTGCACCACTGGATGATGGGGAATGTTAGAACATTTTGGTCCACTGAGGCCAGTTTGGTATGTGCAGCAGAAGGCCTGTGATGTTCACGAGCCAAGAAATCTGAGGAAATGGGTCTGTGGACACGGGAAGATGCAGCCTCATAAGAATCCTGTACCGGTGCCCCGAGTCAGTGGAGTGGAAGGTGAGGCAAGCACTCACTGTACAAACTGCAGCCAGGAAATGTTACCCAGAAGATCAATTTCTTTACCCCAACACCAAAACTTACAGGAGAACAATTCTTTTCAATACTGCAAAGCCAGAGCATGTGTCTCTCCAAACCCTCCCACTGAAACTGTGGCTTAAGTACGTGATCTGCCCCCTCCTCACTCTCTTATCCGACCTCATCTTCTACTCTTCTCCCTTTGATCTGCTGGGCTCCAGCCACATTCATCACTTTGCTTTTCTAGAACACTCCAGTCCTGCCCCTGCCGTAGGGCCTTTGCTCTAGCTTTTCCTTCTGCCCAGAATGTTCTTTCCTGACTGCCCTGTTTAATAATGCTCCCTCATACCCTGGCACTCCTATCTTCCTTACCCACTTCATTTTTCCAGAGCACTTATTTCTAAGTTATAATGTTAGTTACATAACTTAGTTATCATCCTAACTAAGTTAGAATGTTATTTTAGCATTGTTATGGATTGAATTTACTTCCCTCCCCCAAATTCATATGTTGAAGTCCTAACCCCCAGTACCTCAGAATATGACCTTATTTGGAGGTAGGGTCTTTACAGAGGTGACCAAGTTCAAGTGAGGTCATTAGGATGGGCCCTAACCCAATATGACAGGTGTCCTTACACAAAGGGAAAACATAAGAACTAAACATAGAGCTACACACAGAAAGAAGACAGTGTGAAGACACACAGAGAGAAGACAGCCATCTACAAGCCAAGGACAGAGGCCTGGAACAGACCCTTCCCTCAGGGCCCTCCAAAGGAACAAATCCAGCTAACACCTGGATCTCAGACTCCCAGCCTCCAGGTGAGACAGTACATTTTTGCCATCTGACCCACTGGATTTGTGGTAGTTCAGCCCTGGCAAACTAATACACATTCTCTGTCATTTCCTTTTCCATAATCAAACTTCTTTTAGAACTCTCCCTGCTAGAACACAAGCTTCACAAGGCAGAGATTGTTTTCTGTTTTGATACTGATATAACCCCAGTACCAGAACAATGCCTGCCATATAGTTGCTGTTCAATAAATATTTGTCGAGTAAATCTATCAGAAGACAGAGCATTCATATATTTTCTCTCCAAGTGCCCATATCAGGAACGAGACTGGGAAGAGCAGGTCTCTGACATTATTCTCTTGGTTCTTCAGTGTTGGAGTCAGAACCCCTGCGCTGTGGGCGCTATCTTCACTTCCAGTGGGTTTCAGAAACCTGAGCCATTCTTCAGAAGACCTTTAAGGATGTGGAGGGAGCAGACCTCATCAGTGCTCCGAGAGAGTAGCTCCAGATGGAGCATTTAGCACAAGGCTCAGGATCCAGTTACACTCCACCGCGCTGCCACGAGCACTAATAAGGCCCGACGGCCTAATAGGCTGTCCTGCGGTGAGGCTGTGTTGGGAAGAGGTTACCAGTAACAAGATTATTCTCTTGACGGGTGGCTTGGCAGGGGTCACCAGTGCTGAAAGTAGAGTCAGGTCAAGGCAGAGGCTCAGGTGGAAATTCTGGGCTCCCAAGCCAGTTTCAAAAGGAGAACCACCTTCCCTTTTGGCTGGCTGCAGCAGTGAACAGTTTCCTGGAGACATAAAAGGTCCTCTTCCTTTTCTTTGGCCCTGCTGGCCCAAGCAAACTGCAGGTATGAGATTAGCACAGTAGAGCAGCTTTTATTGAGCACCTACTTATGTGGCCGTGCCGTTCTCCCAGGAGGAGCCAAAGAGGTTGGAGCCATACCAGAGAGGTATCATGAGGATGGAATTAAGTGAAATTAAATTAAATGATAAGGAATGTAAAGGTCTGGCTTCGAGTGAGCATTGGAGGGGGCTGAATTCCTTTCTTTGGCTTTTGGTGAGGGTAGTAACCTAGGGTGGAAGGCAGAGCATACTGGAAAAAGGCGAGTTGATTTTTAGTGTGTCACGGTGGCAAAGGCTCTTATGTGTTAGAGGTTTCAGAGGAGGCAAGCGTCATTTGGCTAGACTGGTCAAGGGGACAAGAAGCTGAGGAATACTTGGGTAATGGGAGATGTCTGGAGGTGTATGGGTTGAGGCTGAAACCTATGTATTTTGTAGAGACAAAGGCACAGCTGTGGGTTGAAGTGTGAGCATTTGGGAGGTTCCCCAGGTAAGGCCTGGGACCAGGAAGGTGGGGGGGGGGCAGGCTCTGTGTGTGTATACTATTTCTTTAAAAATTGCTTGTCTCTATGAACTACCTTCAATTATCATCTCCTTTTTCTAGCTGAGGAGATAGAGGCCCAGAGGGGGAACTTGTCCAAGGTTTCACAGACTGTAGGAGGCAGAGTCTTGCATTCTAAAACTCATGCCTTTTCCCACAAACCAAACTGTCTCCAGTCTTTCTCTTGTCAGCTGCTAGCTCCTTTCTAGCCCATGTCCTTCCAGGGTGTGGGACTACAGTCCCTTTTCTGGCAATGGAATTCCTGCTGAGGAGCGCAGAACACTTTGCTAGGTGCCTGTGTCCCATCCCTTCACGTGGTCCGTGTGACGGATGGTTGCACCTTCACTGAGACCAAACCAATGTCCGTGAAGATGTATAAGTATCTTGGGGCTGCTGTAACAAGTACTGCAAACTAGGTGGCTTGAAACAATAGAAATTTATTGTCTCACAGTTCTGGAATCAAGGTATTGGTAGGGCTACACTCACTCTGCAACCTGTAGGTGAGAATCCTGCTTTGATTCTTCCTAGCTTCTGGTCCTATTGTTTGCATTCCTTGCTTGCAACGGCCCTACTCCAATCTCAGCCTCTGTCTTCACAGGTGTGTCTCCCTGTGCGTCCCTTCTTATAAGGACTTCGATCATATTGAATTAGGGCTGACCCCAATGACTTCATCTTAACTTGATTTAACATCTGCAAAGGCCCTATTTCCATATAAAGTCACATTCACAGGTACTGGGGGTTGGGACTTCCACAGATCTTTCTAGGCAACACAACTCGACCCATAACAGAGTACCTTCATCAAAATCCCACTTCTGCCTGGGAACCTCAAATTGGATTAAATTTTGCATTTTAAAAATTTCAGCACTTTCTCAGAGTGGCTCCTTGCTTTTTTGCCCCTAGATTCTCTATATTCTTTCTCACCTCCTTGCTTTATCTAACTCACAATTGGGATTATCCTCATCCTTCATTTGTGCTGGGAGTTTCTCCTTCTTTACACTCAGCTACCTCTGCAAATCATCCTCCTCGACCTGAGCCCTGCTGTCAGCTTCTTTCTCTAAACCCTATAGCAATTAGAGTCATACAATACTTAGGTTGACTATTTTACAGTTTACTAATTCCTATTTACCGCTTGGTCTTATTTGCCTAACTGGGTTATAATTTTCTGATTCTCAGCAATAGAGGCTAATCACAACTCTTGCTCCAGGGTTTAGCATAGGGTGAGCACACTCTAACTCTCCACAGAGCCGTGCTGGGGGCATAGTATTCGTTTGTTTCAGATTCTGATTTTCCGTAAGGGTTCCTTGGATGAATACAACCACCCAGCCTAGTGACATGGAGGGCTGAGCAGTGATCTGGTAAGGCTGATGGTTACAGGAAGCCAAGCTTTGCCGGACCCTGAATTCAGTACTTTTTCTCCTTTTGCAAGATTTGAATCATCTGGGTAATTGTTTTAACTTTCCACCTGACTTAGCCTGTGCCCACCCAGCCAAAATCACTAGAGGTTTGACTAATCTAAGGACTGGTAGACTGGAAGCTAAACTGATTACAGACCTAAACAGGCTCAACTGGAAAATCTAAGGGCCCCTTTGTTCCAGGTGTCCTCAGAGTGGCTCCGCCTCTGGGGGATCACATTGCAGGCTCTGCTCCTGGGGAGCAAGATGCTTCTCTTTCCTCCCCAAAGGCTGGCAGGAGCCATGGAACGGTCTTCCGGCCCTGATGGCTTTAACCTTACTGACAGTACATCCTCTGTGGGGCCCTGGTGCTTCCTCCTTCTTCTTAAGCACCTCTCCCGAGACTTCCCAGGGGTGGCAGTGGGGGCAAGACAGAACAGAGCCCATGTTCCCTTCCCTTTGTTTCTGGAAGTGACAGTCCCAGTGTCCATGACACCCAAGGAAGTTAGTAAGAAATTGAGAATCTGAGAACTTTAGGCTGGATGATTTTGCCCAAATACATCTTGCTTGAGGAGTCGAAAACTGAGGCCTCCAGAAATGAACCTGGGTGCTGAAGACAAACTTTACAAAGATTAGGTGACAAATGTGACATTAGGACCCAGGTCTTCTTCCATCCGGACCAGGTCTGCTCTGCTCTCCCAGGTTGCCTTGGTCATCATGGAGCCAGGGCCCCAGGCAGGGACTCTGCCCCGTAAAGGGAGTATGGGGGGGTATTCTTCCGCATGTAGGATCCAACCCACTTGAGCTGGTGTCCGCTCACCTCTCCAGCCTGAGCTGTACCTTTCTTCCCCTTGTTAACAAAACGGTAGCTGCCCTGGCCTCATTCCCACCTCTCCACCTCCAAAGCTTCACACACTGTTCTCAGTCTGGAGTGAGATTTTGCCCACACTCCACCTGTATGATACCAACTTACTCTGTAATTCTCAGTTTAAATGTCACTGCCTCAGAGCAATCTTCCGTGAGCTCTGTCATCTAAATAACACTCAGCTTAATTGCTTTCTTTTCTTTTCTTTTTTTTTTTTAGAGAGAGGGAGATTCTGTCTCTCCCTCTCCCTCTGCCCCTACCCACCCCCTCTCTCTCAGGGGCAGAGGGAGAGGGAGAGAGAGAATCTCAAGCAGACTCCACGCCCAGTGCAGAGCCTGACCTGGGGCTTCATCTCACAACCCTGAGATCATGACCTGAGCTGAAACCAAGAGTTGGTTGCTTAACCAACTGAGCCACCCAGATGCTCCTGTTCATTATTTTATGGGGTTTCCTCTGTATATCAGAAACTTTCTCTGTTTATAAGAAATGTCACCATGCCCCTGTGTGCATCAGATAGTTCAGGCTTTGGCTTTCCAACGATTGCACATCTTATCAGTGGAAGAGCAAGCTCTTGATAAAACTTTGCTGACTCTTAAGTCAGAGTTTTGCATTCCAGCTTCACACTCAGGCACCCCTTGGCTATGCACTCTATGGGGTTACAAGGCTCCTGGGCATGCACTAGCAGAACTCTGGCCTGTGTGGGGTGAAAAGCCATTACAACACCCATTCACCATGAATCCTGTTTTTTATTTTATCCCTCGTAACTGAGAACAAAGCTCATTTCACCAAAATGTTCTGGTGCCAGGGGCCCAATGAAACTCCCGTTTTCAATCACTTGCACATAGTTAAGTGGAGACAGTTAGAACACTCTAATTACTGAGCTGGTGGGTCCTGCTGACACCTGTAAGACATTTGGAGCAATGCAGGAAGTAAGGCTTCCTTTCCAGTTTACATCACCATTTAATCTAATTATTCCTTCCAGTTTAGCTTTCACATATTCCATCAAAGAAGAGATTGCTCATTTCCTTGTGAAACTGTATACATCCACTGTAATGTGATTTTTTTTTTTTTTGCCTCTCGTAAGTAATCTGAGATTTCCTAACCTTCTCCCCCTACTGTATTCTCTGGTTAATGTATAAACTTGGGAGAAGTTTCTTGACAGAGAAGTCAAGAGGGTCTCACCTGGGGGAATCGTATTTACATTTCAGAGAATTTGAGAGCTCAAAGGGGCCTTTCATGTCCTCAGCTGCATTAAGTCCTTCGTCTTCTAGCTAAGGAAACTGAGGCCCCAACAGGGGAAGCCAATCCCTTGTTGAACTATTCCTGAGCTCCTGCTATGTGTGAGATTCCAGGAAAAAGTAGCCCTTTTCCCTAGACCAAACCCCTGCCCTCAAGGAGCTTGTGTCCAGAGGAGAAGAGAGAAATGACTGTCATTGAAAATAATTAATGAATCTCAAATGCACAAAGTAATGTGTAAAAGAAGTACAGGTTTGTTTTTTCAATTAAATTATAAAAATTTTATGGAAAATTCCCCGAGTGATGCTTAAAATGAATTGTAGAGTGAAAAAGCTTTCACTATGTAAAGAGTGGAGAAAGAACATTCCAGGTGGAAGGAACAAGCATATAGTTATGGCAATGGAGAGATGTCTGGAACCTCTGGAGTGGGCAGATGAAGAGAGAGAATGCAGTCAAAGAAGTGAGAGTCAGGTGAGGGCCAGTCTCTGGTGGAGCCTGTATTAAGAATATCTTCTTGAGGTCATGCGTGGATACACTGTTTGCCCTTCTAAATCCACCCTTGACCCTTCTGTCCTGTGCTCTGTGCCCTAGGAGGCTGACCTCTCCTTGCCCTCTGACTTCTGGTTGGGTTTGCCCCATAGGTGGCACCAGGGAAAATGAGAGTATGTGAGGAGAGAGGTCAGGGTATCATTCTCTGGGCTGCTTCCCAGCTGGGGGGTAGGCTAGCAAGATGTGCTATGCAAGACCACAGTGAGGTGGTCATCTCCTATAGGTTTCCCTTCACACGTCCCTTTAGGCTTAGGGATGGTAACATACTGTGCTCTTGCCAGTTTCAGGTCACTTCTGGTCTCTTGTTAGACTTGCCCTCTCCTGCCCTGCCCCATGATGAATAGTCCCTTCATTAAACTCCCTTCAGTGACTCATTGGAGTTTTCCATCTGTTTTCTGCAGGGTCCTTTAAGAAGGTTCCCACTCCAAAGGGCAGCCTGCATTGGAGAAGACCCTCAAAGTGAGGACATCAGTGATGTGCGTTAGTGGCTGTAGGTGCTAAGGGTCAGATAGAGGGAGAGATAGCTAGGGGCCTAGCAGAGGATCCCCGGAAACTCCACAACCGTCCCATGACAAAGTAAGGCATCTCTCAACACCTGGCAGGCCCAGAGATCTCAAATCTGTCTCATAAGGTACCTATCAAGGAGGAACTTTCCTACACATTCCCTCTACCCCAATTCCCCAGCCCTGTGCTCCAACCACTGAGGGGCCAGAAGTCAGGATAAGCAAGCTCAGGGAGGAGACGGAGGGAGAGAGACCAAGCCAGGGGCACCCACTGTGTGGAGGCATGCCGCCCACCTGCTGCACCTGACCCAGTAGACTGAAGTATTGATTGATATATTGGCATCTCAAAGTTGAGTTATTGGTCTGAGTTGTCAGAAAAGTCATAGAATTGTCTGAGTTTTCTACCAGGTACAGGGGAATGACTTTGACCCCTACCAAACAAATTTATAGGGATTGTTGGAAATCAAACACGCATGAGTGCTTTTAGGATTACTCTCCATGTATGTCTTCACATATTGGTTTTATGATTTTAGGAAATGCCACAAACTAAAACTCTATTTCACTGTATTGGGCTTGCTAGACCATGAAACTCTTTTTTTGAGTAACTCTTAGGTAACTGATGTTCCTTGCAATATGCTTTGGAAAGTATTGCTTCTGATACCAAATACACAAGTAGGTAAATAAAAAAATTTTTTTTTTCTTCCTAGGGAGAACATTGGAATAGCTGCTA
This sequence comes from Eumetopias jubatus, assembly GCF_037043125.1. Lineage (NCBI taxonomy): Eukaryota > Metazoa > Chordata > Mammalia > Carnivora > Otariidae > Eumetopias > Eumetopias jubatus. The sequence continues at coordinate 57,662,197 of NW_028274810.1, forward strand.
TGATGAAGTTCAGGCTGCTGTGATGAAGCAGTCTACCCCATGGTATGATTTTATCCTAACAGTATAGTTGTAAATAAAAAATTGATGCAGAGACCAGAAAGTTATAAAAAATCATCAGAGAACATTTTGCATACTTGCCATGTTATAGAAATAGTTAAGTTACACTAATAATGTGGATGCTTTGTATTCCTTTAATGAGCTCTGAGACCCCACAGCTCATGGAGAGTCCTGGGAGGGGCCTACTGGGCATTAAAGGGAAGGTGTTAAAAGAATAATGAGTATTTGTCTACCATATATTAGCCATCCACATGAAATACTGTGGACTTTGCTTTTATAAAGTCATGTCATAATTTTATAATTGATTTAAAATACTTGCTAGAATCATGGCAATAAAGCAATAAATGAAAGCTAGGAAGAAAAAAATACGAGGCAAAATCTTGTCCTAGAGAGGCCTTGATATTCACCTTTTTTGTTACTTTTTTATTTCAAGTTTTTATTTAAATTTTAGTTACTTAACAATATGGTAAAATTGGTTTCAGGTGTAGAATTTAGTGATTCATCACTTACATATAACACCCAGTGCTCATCACAACAAGTGGCCCCCTTCATACCCATCACCCACCTAACCCATATCCTGCCCAGCTTCCTACCTCCCTCCATCAACCATCAGTTTGTTCTCTGTAGTTAAGAGTCTCTTATGATTTGCTTCCCTCTCTCTTTTTCCCCCTCCCCATGTCCATCTGTTTTCCTTTCTTTCTTTTAAATTTTTTATTGTTATGTTAATCACCATATATTACATCATTATCTTTCTTCTTTCTTTTTCTTTCTTTCTTTCTTTCTTTCTTTCTTTCTTTCTTTCTTTCTTTCTTTCTTTCTTTCTTTCTTTCTTTCTCTCTCTCTCTCTCTTTCTTTCTCTTTCTTTCTTTCTTTCTTTCTTTCTTTCTTTCTTTCTTTCTTTCTCTTTCTTTCTTTCTCTTTCTTTCTTTCTTTCTTCCTTCCTTTCTTTTTCTTTCTTTTATTCTTTCTTTCTTCTTTCTTTCTTTCTTTCTTTCTTTCGATTTTATTTATTCATTTATTTAGAGAGAGTATACGCAACAGGGAGCAGGAGCAGAGGGAAGGGGGAGAGAGAATCTCAAGCAGACTCTGTGCTGAGCGCAGATCCCGATGCTAGACTTGACCCAACAACCCCAAGATCATGACCTGAGCTGAAACCAAGAGTCGGACGCTCAACCGAGCCACCCAGGAGCCCCTTCCTGTTTTGTTTCTTAAATTCCACATAGGAGTGAAATCCTATGGTATTCGTCTTTCTCTGACTGACTTATTTCATGAAATTCCCCTTTGTATGAGTAATGACAGGCTGACAGGCAGGCCTTTGTAGACCCTTCATGGAGTCCTTCAGACTTCCATTGTTTACATTTATTACCCTCAAAGAATCAAATATTGAAGTTATGGGTGCTAGTGCAGCAACTACCACAGAGAAGGTGTTCACAACCTATTTGCTGAGTGAATGATTCAGCCAGCACCTTCCTCTTACAGAGAGGACATGGACAGTATTGTGCCATTTCTGTCCTTTCTCTGCTTGGCTTCATGCTGGGGACTTTACAGACTTTAAGTCTAAACATCACAAAATCTCTGTGAGGCAGGAGTTATGATTCTTATTGTGTGGATAAGAAGACTGAGGCCCAGAGAAGTCACACAGCTGGGACTTACCTCCCCACCAATGTAAAAGTAAAATACAGTAAAATGTACCTGTTCTTGGGTTTGTTGGACTGTTGCACATTTAGCCTAAGACAGGAACCACAAAGCATAGAGGAGACCCATGGTACCTTCCTAAAAAGCTTGAATGTGAGAGTTTTGGGCCCAATGGCTCTGACCACTTTAGGAAACCAAGTAAAATACTTGACAGGCATTCCCCAGGCTATGAGTTTACAAGATGCTGGAAAGGAGGCCTTGGAATTGAGAGAACAAAGTAAACAGAGAATGATACATATTCCAATATTTGACAGCATTATGAAATAGGGAGTGTTTGCCTTTGGCACCCCTTCATCGCCCTTTATTGCCTTCAGAATCCAAAGAGCCAGACATTTAATGGCGGGATTCTGGGCACTGCAGTAGGTAATAGAAGCATTGTTTAGGGTATTCAATCTGCTTCCTTCTTATGAGCATGGCTTTTGGCATTCCTGTGAGGTTGCCAAGTTCATCTTCCCATTCAGTAAAAGATTTAACTTCTATGGTCTAGTCTTATTTTACAAAAACACACCTCAAGGCTTGGAGAATGAAGCCGAGCCAAGGTGGGGGCCAACTGCATTCTCCTGTGACCCTCAGGCTATGCCTTCCTGATTCTTTTTTTTTTTTTTTAAGATATTATTTACTTATTTGAGAGAGAGTGAGAGCCAGAGAGATCACAGAGGGAGAGGGAGAGGGAAAAGCAGACTTGCCACTGAGCAGAGAGCCCGATGTGGGGCTCAATCCCAGGACTCTGAGATCATGACCTAAGCCCAAGGCAGATGCTTAACTGACTGAGCCTCCCAGGCACCCCAATGCATTCCTGATTCTTGGGGAATGCCATCACTCATATTTTTGTTCCTTTACTCAGGTGCACTGGGAGTGTTTCTTTCTTTTATTTTTTGGGGGGATATTTCTTTAAATGAAGCTTATTTAAACAGATCATGTTTACAGTCTCTCCCTCCTCCATTACCAGTTCTGACCTCATCTCATACTATGTTCTCCCCATTCACTCTCTTCCAGCCACATGGCCTCCTTGATGTTCCTGGGGTGTACTAAGCAGGCTTTACCTTAGCCTTTACACTGGCTCTTCCCTCTTCCCCAGGACACCTGCACAGCTTAGCCCTCACCTCCCTCAGCATCTGACTCCAATGTAAACTCAACTTTCCTGACCACCCCATTTTAAGTTGGACCCTTTCCTCACCCAGTACTCCTTTCTCCCCCTTTCCCTATTGTATCTGCTGTTCTCAGAACAATGCCTGATGCAGAGAAGTACTCAATAAGTATTTGGAATAAATTAATGAATTCAAGCAGCCTCTGCTTTACTTAGATTTTCAGCAGCCACTCAAAATTCTGAAATGCCTGAGCCTAGGTGGCACTGTTCCTGCTGCTCAAACACTTCCCATCTTTATTAAGCTCCTTCCTGCTGGCCAGCTTGAGGCTAACAGCGTCGAAGAGGAAGATAGCCTTCACCAATTGTAGTGAAAATGCTAGGAATGGCTGTATATCTTGAATCAATACTTTTCTACTTTATTTTTTTAAATTTAGTTATTTATTTGAGAGAGAGAGAGCGAGAGAGAGATAGAACATAAGCAGGGAGGAGGGGCAGAGGGAGAGGGAGAAGCAGGCTCCCCGCTGAGCAGGGAACCCTATGTGGGGTTCAATCCCAGGACCCTGAGATCATGACCTGAGCCAAAGGCAGACACTTAATCGACTGAACCACCCAGGCGCCCCAGTACTTTTCTACTTTAAACACTCTTCATCCCCTCTCATTCCAAATAAGGCTGACTGAAAAGAACCAACAGCTCCTAGTTGAGTTTGGTCTTCAATGTTGAGTCAAAATTTAAGTCAACCTTCATTTTCATTAATCTTTATTTTATGGTCAAGAGAGGGAGGTATGGAGCTAGAGCATTTGGGTCTAAATCCTTGTTCTACCGTATATTGGCTGGGTCTTGGATAAACTTCTTCACCTCTCAGTCCTCAGTTCCTCATTAGTAAGGGGAGGACAGTGGTAGCTACTTCATGGGGTTGTGGTGAGCTGTAGCCAGGTTAATGTGTGTGAAGCACTTAGAACCGTATGTGTTCAGCAAGTGTTAGGGATCTTCCTATGAGTCATCAGAGGAGAATCCTGTCATCTTCCTGTTGAGTATAAGTGGAGGTGATGCAGCCCCCCCGCCTCCTTCACCCGTTTGGCTCTCCACATCAGCTGCAGACCCCGGCTCTGGTGGGTGTAATGATTTCCGGGGTCTTGTATCAATGTAGCAGAAGGAGGCAAGGAGACAGGCGTGCCCAATAAAAGCAGGTCACCGAAAACAACTCTCTGGCCAGCCTGGCTGGGCCCCCAGCAGTCATCCCTGTCCAGGGGCATCGCTACCCCCCGGTAGCCACTGCCTGTGGACTCCCCATGCCTGCAGCCGGAGAAAAGACCACACTCGGTGCTCTTGCCAATTGATGGGTGAGAGGCGGGCTGGTGCCTGGCCCAGCCCCGTGACACAGGAGCCTGTTGCCCCAACTGAGATAATTTTCTTGTCACAAGGCCTGAAATCCTCACTCGAAGTCCTCTTCAAACTGGTGTTCTGAAACAGGGCCAAGTCCCCAAGCCTGAGTTTCCAGCCTGGGGAGCTGCTGTTCCCTCAAATACACCTTTCTAAGAAAAAGAAAAAAACTTAATACAGCTATACAGCTTGCCAGGGAGAATTAAGTGTCAGTGTCTTTTTTTTTTTTCTTTTTTCTTTTTTAAATTGGCTATTTGGATGTAGACAGGAAACTTCAGAGTCTTGCAAAACAGGAGGGAAAAAAAAAAAGAGAGAAAAGAAATCCCCTACCTCCCTGGGGAGACATTTGAGGAACAGTCCAGCCTGAGGGAAGTTTGAATGCCAAGAAAGCCGTGTTCTGAGCTAGTCCGAATGTGGGCATGGTGGGCAAGATTTGGGCAGCTGCATAGCTACTGATCAGCTTTCTATTCAAACCCACTCTGGCAGAGAGGAACTGTTCTTTTTTCTTTCATCACTTTCTTTTAAAGGAAAGAAAAAAAAACCAACCATGAAAGATCCAGAGACATACTGATGTCACCGAGAGGGGAGACCTAGGTCATAATCAAAAGTTGGTTTCAGGGGAACCTCCCCACCCCCGCCTCCCCTCCCCCACCCCACCCGCACCCCCACCCTACAAGAAAAGCTTGGCTCTGAAAGGCAGCTCAGACAATGCATCAGATGCCAAACCATGTGAAGTGCCCAGAGGCAACTCCAAAACACCCGGCCCACCAGCGGGTAGAGGCTGCCAAGGAGCCAGATGCTGTAGCTTTAAAAATATCTTCAGCTGCTCAGCATCTGCAGTTGCAGAAGGAGCCGGCTGGGGCTGGGACAGCCGGGCAGGCGGCAGCAACCCCCCTGTATGTAATGGAGAGTGCCTCCAACCACGGGGCTGCCCATTTGGCCTTGTTAAATCACCCCCAGCATATGGTGAGAGACATCTGCCCAGGATTTGGACCTCACAGACTGGAAGAGGAGGGCTCCACACAGACACTCTGAGGCTGGAGAGGGTGGAGGCAGCTGGGAAGGCATTTCTAAGGCCAGGGGCCTCATTTCACAGAGGACCCGGGATTCTGAGAAAGAAGGGACTGGCTCAAGGTCATGCAATAGTCTACTGTTGGATCTGTAGGGGACAATTCATTTCGATTCTTTGAGCCTCTGTTTATTTATCTGTGAAGTGGGGTAAACATAGCTTACGGGCTAATGTGGGGGTTCGATGAAATCATTTAAGGGAATGGGCCCTGCTCAATACATTTTAGTGGAATATATCTCTCATTCTTTCAGTTCTAAAAGTCAAAGGCAGCCACTGACAATGTTACGTTTTCAAGAGGCTTCAGAAAAGATCCAATACTTTCCCAAATCCTTCTCTAGCTGCTTAGTGCTGGAGGGAACTGCATCCTTCTGACTACTATTTGAGGACAGTTACAATGCAGCCTCACTTGCAGGGATAAAAACGTCAACTGTGGAAGGTTTACTTCTAGGTAAGTTTCTTTTTTTAGGGGCAGTCGTGAATTTCAGTGCCCGCATTGTGGGAAGACTTAGAAACTAGGAAAACCAGGAGGGGAGCCAACATCTTCATTGGAAAGCAGCCCTGAGCCTCTCAGAGCCATCTCATTTCCCTCTACCTCAAACCTCAACTTCAAAATGGAAATTATGGTTTTGTCTTTCCTTTTTGGCTTCCAGATCACACTCCGCGATTATCTTTGCACCACTACCCTCCCATTAAAAAAAAGGCACTAGGAAGTAAATTCTTAAGGAGGGCAGTGGCCCAGGCTGGAATGTAGTGGGGACATACACTCCCAGAGTGGCATGAAACAAGGAGAAATTCACTCAGAAATCCTTGTGGACGTTGGCTCTGCATGAACACCCGAGGTGACTGGAGGTACACCACTCTTCCTGCCTTGCATACAAACACCTCATGAATACCTCTGAAGAATATGACCTACCCTTGGAAGTATCCAGAATCCCTCCCAGATCAAATCTAAAGACTTTCCTATGCAGTGACATTATTACTCCTTTTTTACGACCAGAAATATTTGTGACGGCCTTACCAGTCTTTATTTTCACCTGTCTCCCATCCCAACAGCTTCTAACTCCCCATTAGAGAGACCAGTGGTTCCAGGTTCCACTGTAGATGCGGGACGTATGACTGGGTAAGTGTTGGTTTAAGGATGGGCCATAGGACCTACATGGATCCAGAGTGACTCTTTGTTTTCTGTTGTTGTTGTTGTTGGAAATGCTGGGACTCTTTCTTGTTCCATATGAATGGTGAAGTAACTCAGAAAGATTCCTGCCTTAGGATTCCAAGGATGGAGAAACTGGGTGACTCCGCGTTTCTGGATCAAGCCATGACTGAAGACAGTGCTACTTTTGGACTTTTTACTTGTAAGAGCTTTTTATAATTTACATATATTTATATGTATAATATGCATATTATATTTGTAATTTAGGCCCATTGGAGTCATATTTTCCATATCGAACAACTGAAAATATCCAGATGTGCTCAGGAAGCCCTAAGAGATTATAAGAGACTTTTGGCCCTGGCTTATCTTTAGTTTGTCAATTAAGACTTAAAGTCTTGTTGGTTTGTCACATATGTTATATGGCAAAGCCATTAGACCTGGTGGCCGAATGTGCAGATTTTGCTCTTATAGCATGAATAAGAAGATAGTCTTCTTGGATTGGGAATGAGGGTAAGTGGGGGCAAGTCCTCATCTGCCACCAAAAATACCTTTCTGGTCTTTCATTTCTCCACTTGGACTGACAAAGTGGGTTGTATTACATTAGGGTTTGGCAAACCTCAGTCATTTATCTATTATTGTTATAATTTTTTCTATATTCCTCTGTGTTACTAGTTACCTAATATTTTTCTTTAAATTAGCCCATTTCCTTAATTTTATAAATCACTGAAGAGTAAAATAAAGTGTATATTATTAAAAAAATGGAAAAGCCAATGTTTAATACACATATAAATAAGTACATGGTTATTAACATAAAAAGTGCTTGTGTACCACCTAAAATTACCTTGCATATGATCCATTGGGAAAGTCTAGGAGTTGATCAGTGGTTTTCAAACTGTGTTTTTATGGGCTAACTTATTTAAATTTAAATTATTTGCAGTGTTACATGCAAATTTAATTTTGTAACACATTTTTAACTATTTTGATAATTGAAATAAAAATCCATGAATCTACTTAAGTCTATGTGTATACATAATATATTTATTTATTTTTTAAAGATTTTATTTATTTATTTGAGAGAGAGAGAGAGACAGAGAACATGAGCAGCAGGGGTAAGGACAGAAGGAGAAGGAGAAGCAGACTCCCCGCTGAGCAGGGAGCCCATGTGGGGCTTGATCTCAGGACCCTGAGATCATGACCTGAGCTGAAGTCAGATGCTTAACTGACTGAGCCACCCAGGTGCCCCTACATATTATATTTATATTAGAGACCACCATCATAATTATTTGTGCTGATAGGTTACTAATTTTTGTATGAGCTCGGAAGAAAACTTAAACAATATCTATGGATACATTTAATTTTATTTCAGAAATAATTCTCATCAAAATTTTAATACAGTAGAAGACAAATCACAAATGGGTAACAATTGCAATACCCACAGAATCCCTTTGATGTTAAAAAAATAATAATACATGTCTGTATATACATTCTAATTTCTTACAAATATGTCACTGATTAGGACTACTGTAGCTCTGCAGGGGTCTTTCTGGAATTCAGATTTTTACCCTAAGATTTTATGAGTGAGTCACAGATATCCTAAATAAATGTCAAGTTAACATCAGATCAGCTGCTTCGGCCAATCCTTTTATCAAACTGTAACATTCTAATGCAGAAACTTCAGACATGCTGATCTCCATGATTCACATTATGGACCACTTTAGAGTTAGTGTAAATTTTGGGCTCCTCCCGTCTGATTTTCATATTTATGTCAAAGAATACAGAGAACCATCGTAAGTGTTGTTACTGATTGAACTCTGAAACTGAAATGTCTCGCTATCCTGCCTTCAAGCTTCTGGCCCAGATTAAATGAAGAGTATCTTGAGATTGTGAGTCAAGCTGTTAACAAAAAACAAACAAACAAAAAGCCCACAGATGTTACCACTTTCGCTACTTATCAGTGCAATCAGAATTTTCGTAATGCCATGTATGCAAAACAAAACACCGAAATAAAGACGATACTGGGGCTATGACTGCAAACATCACCTATCACTCCAGCATTAAATGTTGGGGCTGAATCCGAGTAGACTCATTGCTCTTTATGGTGGAACTTGAAGAAGTAAATGTTTTCAGTTTGAAATTATAAAACAACATTTTCTCAATATGACATCCATATATATGTCCACACACGCAAATGCACATCCACATCCATGTATACACACTCAATTATTCTGAAAAACCTCATGATCTTTAAAGTGTTCTTCCAGCTCTAAGAATGAAGTCCCTTGTTTCCCCCGTGGGCTGAGAAACCTCAAAGCTGTGTTTGGGAAAAAGAATACAGAAACGACAGGTAACATTTGTACAGTGCTTTTCAGATGCACGAAGTGCTTTCACTTGAAGGAAGAATGTGAATCTCAACCTTGAACCTTAATCTTACTTTTTCTGTGAAGCTCCCCATCACTGTCCCCCAGGCAACATTGCACTACCCCAAGACACACCGTTTTGGAATTCCTCCTTTGCACGCTTGCCCCTGCCCCAGGACTGTGAATGCCTCAAAGGAACAGACCATACCTTGCTCATTGTTGTATTTTCTGTGCCTAGTCTTGTGTGCAGTATCTGCTTAATAAATGTTCCGATGCTTCAATGAATGAATGATTTTGTGGGATCCAATAGAAAAACTGAGCCCTGGATGATTAAGTTCTTTTTCCTTTTTTTTTTTTTCCTCATCAGCTCAGCACATGTCTTCCCCATCAGGAATATTTATTAAGTAACAGCATATGTTGTCCTCATCAAGGAATATTTATTAAGCAACAAATTTGCACATAAAATTTGGCAAGGTACCACTTGTTCTGACATCCATCCTCTCCTCTACCCAAGTTCATTTCCTTAAGAGCTTTCCTCAGTCTATTTCCTTGAACTCTTATCAGTACCCATCTGACCCATCCCTACCTCTGGGCCTCTGCGCTGTGTTTCTCTCCCCCTGGAACACCTTTCCTCATCATTTCTGGACGGTCATTATTACCTGCACTCGAATCCTTTCTCGGGGTCTCTTTTGGCCCAGCCCTAGCTGGAGGTAATGGAATTCAGATATGCCATTTCCTGAGACTCTCCAATGGAACATCACTCTTTTACTACATAAGAGTTACTTAGAAACAGGCCTTCTTTCCTCTTTAGGATTTTGCTCTCCGTGGGGCAAGAATTTGCACCAAATTATTTTTGTGTTTATCAGAACACCCAAAGCCTATGGTAGATGCTGGAAAAATATTTGGTGAAAGAATAATGTATATGGTCCCTGTGGTTCATTCTGCCTCTGTCCGAAATAACTGATAAGACAGTCACCATCAGACTTAGACTAGAATCCTGTAATCTTGAAAATCAAGCTCACTCATTCCCACCAAGAACACAAAAGGAAATTACTCCTGCTTTTCGCTGATTATTACATAATACTGGCTGCATGCTCCTGTGCAGGTTACTCAGTTTTTCTAATTCCCCAGCTTTTCTTCCATAATCATGGCTAATAGCATATACCGAAAGAGTGAAATGAGCTCCTGTATGTGAAGTGCCTGGCACAGGGCAAAGGTTGAATAGATACTAGTCTTTACTGTTGTTATTACTATTACTATTTTTATTCTCTATTATTACAACTGTGGTTGTTATTATTGCCAAAAGATGCTATAGAAAAATTTCGTGAAAATTGGAAACTAAAAGGCATGTGAGCAGAGAGAGGAAGGTTAAAGCTGTTTTGTAGCTGAGGAACCAGGGGCTTCCAATGGAGAACTCCCTGAGGGTAGGTTCTGTGTCTTCTCTGTCTCTGCATCCCCAGCACTTAACGTTAATGCTCCCTCCAAAAAAGGGATGTATTAAAAGCTTTCTGATGGGACCATATGCATTTGTTGATTATGTGAACAATAACTTTGGTGTAGTGAGTGTTCACTGGGTGACAGGCAGTGTTCTAGATCCTTTACAAACTGTCTCATGTGCTCCATACAACGCTCCTGCTAGAATGAGCTACTCTACCATTTTGTGGCAGAGGCCACAGAACCTGTGTTTGCGCGGCGCGTTGGTGGCTGAGCCATGATGAAGATGCAGGTCTATCTGATTCTAGAGGCCACTCGCCAACCCGATGCGATGCACACTGCGAGGTTGCCCCACAGTATTAGAAGGTTCATGGAATATTCCAGGCCCTGAGCTAAGGAGGTGGCGGAGGTGATGGGAGACAGGAGAAGGAAGCAGCAGTCCATTGCCTTTGGGGACCGATTCCTTGGAGAGGGACCTGAGGGGGTGGGGCAGACAGAGGAAAACCGAGAGTCACAAAGAGAATTCCTGAGGGAGGCCAGCTAGGGATCCAGGCCGCCCCGTTTCTTGCACAGCGCACTTCCCTCCACCCAAGTCCCCTCGATTCCCTCAGAGATTTCCTGACAGGCCCTGATCAAGGTCAGCAGCGGCCCACTGCAAGGCAGGCCCATGCGCGGGCACGCTTGGGAACAGCAGTGCTAATGGGAACTTGGCCCTGCCCCAGGCGGGTATGGAGAGCGGCTGTTGGCTCTTGTAAAAATCCTTGGTCCAGGCTGGTTTTTCCACAAAGAGAAATTCACCGCCCGGAAGAAATGCTATCGCCTGTTCCTGGTGCCAAACTCGAGGAAAATCAAGTCGTGAGACTCTCTCCTCTGCCTGGCTGAAATGACAGATAGCGAAAGAGCTTTCAGTTTCCTCTCCCCCAAAAAAGTCTGCCAGAGATATAAATATTTAAAAACAGGAGCTAGACTGAGAGGGTTAGCTTTCACCGTGTCTTCTTTGGCAAGCGTTCGATCCACCCACCAGATATCATTTTATTCTGTGTAATGGAATGGCAGTTCTGGGTCGCACATCCCAACTTCTGACACACTGCGTGGAAAAAAAAAAAAAAAAAAGACTGTGACCCTTGTAAACTATTTTTGTCGTTGGAAACAGAGACAGACCCAGGTTGTGAATGCCAGATTGAACATAGCTATGAGCGGTTTCAGTGGTGGGGTTTTTTTCCCCCTGCTGTTCCTTATTTTTATCTCCTGCTAAGAAGTCCCCTCTCTCATTTCTGTCCAGTAGGATAATGCCTCTTCCTTGTTACACAGGATTTATTTATTTATTCACTTAGCTGTTCTCAGCTCAAATTGGTTAAACAAAGTGCAGGTCTGTACTAACAGTGTTGTCTGAATTTCTTTGTTTCTCTCACATGGCAGCCCCTGAAACTCTGACAGATACAGGAGACAATTCAAAGTTCTTCATTCTCTTTTTCATAGAGAGAAGTGGGTGCAAACCTCCAGGATATTAAATAGGTTTGAATCATCCCAGATGACCTTCACAAATCTCGGTCTTTATACTTTTAGGTGGATTAGGGGAAACTAATGAGGATTTTGAAACAAGCTTTGGACTAAAACTCTCATCATGCAAATCCACTGAAAAACCCCATAACTTGCAAGCACAATTAACCCGATCCCCAGTGCCCACTGCCCTGTATCTGATATCTGACTCGTTGTATTTCCTCTTATTTTACTTTCTTCATAAAACAGTAATAACAACAATGCAGTGGGTATGTTTCTCTGTCATCAGATTCCATGGTACTTGTTCTTTCTTTTTCTTCTTTTTTCTTTCTTTCTTTTTTTTTTTTCTTTTTGGTTCTAAATTGCTCTGTCCTCAGAGCCCTTTTTAATATGGTTTAGGACTCACAAGAGTTAATAGGCGAGGGTGGGGGGAGGAACCCACTTGTTTTAAGCCTGGAGCCTGTCACCTTTTCTTGGCAATTACACTGCTAATGGCTGGATCCCAAGCAAAGTGGCAAAGAATATCTCTTCTCACGTTCCCAACTCACAGTGCATTCCCAAATACCAGATGGTGTTTTTGGAATCCATTTCACTATGTTTGATATGACAATACTTTTGTATAATGTTAAATTATATATAACTATTGCAAATAGCTGAGATCAGAACAACCAAGAAGCGGAAAATTAGACACAAGAAGGAAAGATAGAAACTAAAGACTGTGGACTTTCATCTGCCCCCATTGTGTCCTGTTTCCCTTAGATTTTCTTTTAATCTGAAGAGGATTGGCAGGCAGAGGCTGGGTGCGGGGCGGCAATGGGGGCTGGAGAAGCATGGGGGGTGGGGCAGAGCAAAAAGTAGTCCGCTGTGTTGTTGCAGGGAAATTACATCAAATTGGGATCCTCTCACTGCTAGAGTTTGGTACACATCATGAAAAACTTGCCAGACGTTTTCGAGAGCAGCGTCATCTCCTTTCAATGGCCAAAAACCTCAAAATAAGCCAAAGAAGACTGATAAAGCCCTACGATCAACCCCTTTGGAAACTGTGTGGTGATTTTATTCTGCTGGGAGGGACAAGCAAATGAATTAGCAGATCTTAAAACCTCAGTCACTGCCTTAGGAACCATTAAAAGGACAGGGAGAGAGAAAACAAATACGGACTCAAAAAAGTACAAAGGAATTCGACAGAAACAGTTGACCGACTTTTCTGAGTTTGGGGGCACATGGATATATTGATGTGATTTCTAAAAGAGTGGCTAGAACTGGACCCTAGCAATGAAAAATATCTCAAAGAATCCACCCTTGAAAAAACCTGGGTAACACCAATGGAGCCGTTTTGCTACCCCAGATGGCCAAATGGGGTAAACATAACACTTTAATTTAAATTTTCTGGCTATTTGACAATAGACAACCTCTGGTCCTCTTTCCCCAACCTTCAAACAGGCCTTATCTCCACATTGCAGGACTTATTGATTTCAGCCCGGAGCGAATGCATTACAGCCAAGTGATAAATTGCTTAAAATTATTCTTAAATGAAAACGCTGGAAACCTCCGATGTGGCTCTTTGAATGGAGGGTGGGCAGGACAATTTCCAAACTGCCCGATCAGAGATTCTTTCAGCCGATTGATTCCTTCTTCAGCAGCTACGTTGCTAGCCTTCAGAGCCCATCGTCAGCACCACCGAGGGCTTACCCTATTCATGCTGCTTGCTCGGGTTTCCCCTGCCGCCCCAAACAACAGTCTTTGCTCCATGCTACCCTCCCCCACTTCCTCCCCCCTTCCCCCCCCCCCGCCCCCACCATATAGCCGAAACTCTCTCCCTCCCCGGAAAGCTCCTACAGCTCCAGTGACTACTACATAATTAACAATAACTTGTAGTAATGCAATTTAAGAGTCCTTTTAATGGGCAGCGATGGTAGAATGTATAGCCCATCTTTCTTTGTCATCTGAGAAAAAGCGGCCCCATGCAGAGCTGCTGGTTGCTGAGTGATGCTTTGTTGTCTGCACCAGACACAGTACCAGCTGCACTGGCAGGTAGCCGAAGTGCAAGGACATAGCTGCCAAACTATGCTATACAAAGGGAGCCGTGCCAGAGAGAAAGGGACCTTTGCAGGCGATGACCTTTGACCCCCAAGCCAGCATGGATCCCATATTCATCCCTTCCAGACAATTGCATCTTTCATTCCACCACAAACTATGATTAGAAAGGGGCCATTTGCGATTGGGGGTCGGCTAGCTTATAAGTTCCCAGCAATGGGGTTATTGCTTTTTTCTTCGGTTTTAATGGTGACAATATTTTCTTTAAAACGGGGTAGGAGGAGACGAGCAATTAAATGAAGGAAAATTATAGAAGCAAAACAGTCACCCGGCCAATGGTGTGGGGCAGGGATTCAAAGAAAGTGAAAAGCGTGGAGACAATGACCATATGGCATTTAAAAAGTCAAACGGAAATTGAACTCTCACCTGATCGCAGGGAAGCTTCCCACACGCAGACCGCTAGAACTGTGCCTTTTTGGGGAAATTGCTAACTTACTCAACACTGCTATATAATACTTCTTTCATCCCACCAGCAATGCTTTTGTTTGGTCAACTTAGATTAATGAGAAACTAACAGCTTGTGTTTGAATATGTCCTAGCAAGTCCACTTTTGTTCTTCTTTGAAAAACACCAGTGATCTTTGGAAAATGGCTTTTATTTTGTGTTTTAAAGACATTCTACATCGGGACTTATGAAAAGAAGCCTAAAGCCTCAAGTGAGGACCCACGTCAAAGTCAAGGCAGCCTTTCGGAACCTACCCCTGAGCCATTCTGTGTGGTGGGCAGAGAAATCAGTTGTCAGTGTTACAGAGGTGCCACCACAACGGTGGAGTGCACCTAGGAAACATTCTCGAAGCAGCTGGGACAAAATGAACCGGAGTTTCAAATTCTACATCTTTCCAGAAAAGGAAAAACAAAACAAAACAAAACAAAACTGTGGTGTCCATTGGGGGTACACTCTGAGAGCTTTCCCAGTGGCAGTGAAGTTTCTGGAAAGGCCCCCGTCTGATCTGTCTTCCCACTGAAGGCATGGTTCCTTGGAGGCAGGGGAAACCACCACTGATACCTGCAGGCCAGCCTGAGGAGCCGCACCTGACTTCAGGCTCCCACGTGAAGCTGTCTGTTCTTTATTTTCCCTCTGTATGAAGCTAATGGAATTTGCAGTTGATTAACCTCAAACCTGGAGAAGTGATCCAGTCTGGGATTGCAGCTGGCAAGGCTAAGGCGACTTGTACTTCTTAAGTGAGTCAGACAGCAACAAGTGTTCTCCCACCAAAGCAGAGGCCCAGAGGAATGGGTATGCGAGGGAGAGTCCCTCGGGTCCGGAACCGCCAACAGGCATGGAGGCAGATTGTGTTTGGGATCTGGGCTTCAAAAATAAAGGGCTGGTGTCTAGATGACAAATTAAACCAGGAACCTGAATCTTCTTCCCTTTTTTTTTTTTTAAAGATTTTATTTATTTATTTGAGAGAGGGAGATAATGAGTGGTGGGGAGGGGCAGAGAGAGATTGAGAGAGAGAGAAAATCAGACTCCCTGGTGAGCAGGGAGCCCGAGGTGGGGCTCGATCCCAGGACTATGGGACTATGACCTGAGCCCAAGGCAGACGCTTAACAACTGAGCCACCCAGGCGCCCCCTGAATCTTCTTTAAAAAAAAAAAAAAAAAGCCCCAACCACATGGAGGCTCTTCTCTGTGGAGAAACAGCAGTGTGGTGGGTAAAGCATGGACACCAGAGGTAGATTGCCTGCCTTCGTATCCTGGTGCCCCTATTTACTGGCTGTTTGACTTTGAGTAAGTTACCAAACTTCTCTGTGCCTTAGTCTCCTCATCTGTCAGCTGAAACAGCATAGTAATCAAGGAATTGTAATGAAAACTAATGAATTAATATTTGTAAGGTACTTAAAAATCGTGCCTGGTCCATTGTAAGCTTATATGTAAAGGTACATGGATTTTTTTTTTTCTAGAAAAATGTACACACACGTATTTTTTCTATCAAAGTCATTACTCTGATTCAAGAGAAATGCAGTATTACTTCACCAGCTTCTAAAGACAAAAGACAATAGTGTAAGGTATCCTGATACTCTGCTCGGTTAAAAAAAAAATTTACAAAATGAACTCTCATGTTTAAAACAGTTGTGAGAGAAAGTAAAGGATGTAGGGTTAAAATTTTAAAAAAGGTGTCGGGTTGTTTCTTATTGTTCTGCATCAGACGGTAAAGGTTGCTGCTAAATTTTCTGAGGGGAAGCTTCCACATATGGTATATTTAGTGCATGAAATGTGGCAGTTGGATTCCTGTGTGTGTTTTTTTTTTAAATTGTCATATAAACAAATAATTCCAAACATATTTCTTCTTCGTGGATTTGTTTCTATTTTGCAAATTGTTTCAGGCATCAATAAACAGGATTACACAAATGTGCATACAACTGCAAAACTCATTTAGTTTAGCAAGTGCTTCTCACATATTCATTTACTCAACAATGCTACTTTCAAGTCATGTCAACATTACTCCATTGCTGCCTCATGACTAATACAGTGTTACTTAAACCCATTTCACATCTTCCATCCCAGGAACACCACCAACCTTTTTGGTTTGTATCACCTGGTTTCTAATTAAAATCAATCTGCAGGGGTGTAGGTTCTTGCCCAGCACACTCATGGGTCCCTGGCAATGCTTTGAAATATAAGATCACTAACGTGGAAGCTCATTATAGGAAAAAAGGAAAAACTGAAAAGCACATTAGACCAATTAAGAGGCTGTGAGCGAGAGGCATATGGGTATCGAATAGTGCGATGGTTTCATTGTCCGCTTTCTATCAAGGAGGGTGAAAAGAATTTTTTCACTTGTAAAGTAATACTTTGCCAATTTCAAAATGTTCAGAATAGATCAGCAATATCCACGGATGATAGAACGGAAGGAAACACAACTGAAGCCCCACACCCTCAGCATCATAACAAGAGAATCTGCTATTTTGTGTGTCAGAGATTTTGAAACATGCAACCACTCTAACCACGGCAAATAGGAAAACAATACCCGTTATTCACTCAATTTTCTTGAGCTAAAAAAGGCGAATGATAACAACATATGCTCTAAATGTGACCCATGCAGTTTAGCTTAAAGGCAAAATAAGATAAAAGTCAGCATTGCACACAGAGTTTAAACAGAAACATACGTATCTATACACTTCCTTTCCCTCTCCATATGTTACCCTGTGGTGGAGATTATAATACTGTGCATCACACCTTTCACTCAAGGATCTCAAGCCCCTCTCAGAAATGAACACAAACCCACAAACGCCAGCCCTGGGAAGCAGGTGGTGAGTATTATTATTACCATTTTACAAATGGAGACACTCAGTATTCCTGACTTCTAGTTGGTTGAACTCAAGGCACTGGCACTTTCTAGGTATGTGTGTGTGTGGAGGGGTGTGTGTTCTCTCTCTCTCTTTTAAAAATTTTATTTTAGTGTCAATACAAATGAATTGTAGCCCTTTAAAGTGCTACAGTTCAATGATGGCATTGTAAAAGAATTTGCTTCCCTCCCATTGACTTTTCTTCATCCCTGAAACTGCCAAATATAACTGTCGTGAAGAATAATGATCTCAAACTTTCTTCTAGGTATCTCTGTTGGATAGAGTTTGGAACGCTAACAAATGAAAGTCACAACCGGGAGAAGGGAGTTCTTGAATTGGACATTTTTATTAGCAGGAGTAAAGCCCGGGCATAGCTTAGAATTGAAACTGACAAGTCGCACCCTCCGTGATCCAAACTTCTGGGCTGCGGTTAGGGAAGTCGATTTGGACAGCTTTCCAAAGCAACCCAAATGTAAATCCAACGCAGATAGGTGTGCCTCACAGCAGAGTTACCCAGGACATTGTTTTCATTTTAAGTTCTCAGCTGCTAAATTGTAACCCAACTACAGCTCTTTGGGAACCTGAGGTCTAAGTCGGCATACACGCAGAGGGGTCTACAACACAGGCATCCCAGTGAAAATGGACCTCTACGGTCAGTGAGCTCATCCCAGCTTGGGGATTTCCTTAAGCATCATTAACTTCCTGCCGGGTTCATGTCCTCTGAAGTAGGGCTTCAATTTGCTATAGCGGGTCTTGGGTACGTGACAACCTTTCTGAATTTGACCCAGTGGATTCTTGGGAAAAAAATATCCTTAGAAATTATAAAAATCACTTTGCTTTTTAGGTCTGGAAGGAGAAATATTCATTTTGCCAAAATCATGTTTATAAAAATATCTATCTATGGGATAGACTATTCTTATATTCTCAGTGAGACCCAGCACAGTGTGAAATACATAGAAATACTGGATGGGGGCTCAAGAAGTCCTTTGTTTTTTATTTTTAGGAAGATCACATACAGCCATAGGAGTAAAAAACCCCCATGAATCAGAGCTCCCTCCTCCCTTACCCGTCAAAAACAAACAAAAAACCAAAAAGCCTTAAAGTAATAAGGGGATATATTTATCTAGTAATAATAATAGCTAAAAAATAATAATAGTTATTATTTCGAGTGTTTCTTATGCACCAGGTTCTGTACTAAGCATTTTATAAGCTTGCACCCTTTTTAAAAAATTCTGAGAAATCAGAGGCTAAGAGAGTTTAAGTAACTTCTTCATGGTCATACAGGAAATGCTTTTGGATGCTGGGTCTGTTTGTCTCCAGAGTGCATGCTCTTTATCATTGCTTATACTGCCCAAGGACAAAATACTATTTATGTGGATTATTATGGCCTAATTAAGATAGGAAAAAATGAGGTAGCAAATAAAAGAGTTGCTAGTAAAATTATTTCCTTCCAGAGAGCTGCTGTGTCAGGTAATTATGTGCCACACACAGCAGTCCTAGGTTACCTCTGTTCCTCTGCATTGATCTCACTTCACCCAGCTTTCACCAAGCCCTCCTAAAGTCTAAGGAACTATATCATAATTGCCTTTGTCTTCTCAGTAGCTAGGACAGTGGTGGTCATAAGCACATGCTCAACAAAACTCTACTGAATGAATGAATGAATGAATGAATGAATGAAATGACTTTGGTGCTCTGAAGACACACTGATCCATCGATGGATTATTGGTGGCAGCTTTTAAAATAGTGGCCAGTCTTCCTAGGCATAGAGCCGGTCTCCCGTTCCCCTCTGGTCTGTGTGAGCTCACGGCACGCAAACACACTGATATTAACCTGGTAAACTCTGATTAGGTCCAGGGATGGTGGTGAGAAGTGACACTGGGAAAGGCACACTATGGGCAGCTAGAGGAGGAACTCAGAGACTTGCTACTCGTTTAGAAGAGGTGGCAGTGAGTGATGGAAATTCTGGAAAAGAGGCAAAGTCCTGATTCAAAATCTATTCTCAATAAGCATAAGGGAAGATGCTCAACATCACAAATCATTAGGAAAATGCAAATTAAACCACGAGATACACTTCATATTATTTAAGTATCATGAAAGAGTGAGCCTGTCGCATTATCCAGAAACCAAACCAAACCAAACCAAGCCAGACCAAACCCAGAAAATAAGAAGCGTTGGTGAGGGCGTGAAGAGACGGGAACTCTTGTGCATCTCTGCTGGGAATGTAAAATGATGTAGCCACGTGGAAGGCAGTATGGTCATTTATCAAGAAATAAAAAAATAGAATTACCATATGATCCAGCAGTTCCACCTCTAGGTATATACATATCCCAAAGCACTGAAAGTGGGGACTTCAGTAGATATTTATACCTGTGTTCATAGCAGCATTATTCACAATAGCCAAAAGGGGCAAACAACCCAAATGTCTATCAGCAGATAAATGGATAAACAAATGTAGTATGTACATACAATGGAATATTATTGAGCCTCAAAAACAAAGAAAAGTCTGATGTAGGCTATGGCAAGGATGAATCTTGACAACATTATGCTAAATGAAATAAGCAAGAAACAAAAGGGAAAATATCGTATGATTTCACTTGCATGAGTTACCTAGAATAGTCCAATTCATCAAGACAGAAAGATCAGTTGTGATTACCAGGGGTTGGGGAGAGGGAGGAAGGGGGAGTAATTGTTTATGGGAATAGAGTTTTAGATGAAAAAGTTTTGCAGATGGATGGCGGTGATAGTTGCACAACAGTGTGAATATATTTAATACCAGAGAATTGTTCACTCAGAAAAAGTTAAGATGATACATTTTACGTTGTGTTATACATATTTTACCACTTCTATCATGTTTATGTTATGAATTTTTAATTTAAAAACCTATCCTCATGGTCAGCAGGCAATGGCTGGAAGCATGTAAATGATTGTAAACTTGGGATAAGCCTAATTTTTCATGACACTTTAACAAATTCCCAGTGCCCACCATCATAGTAAAAGCATGCTTGGGGAGGGTGCTGATGGCCCCTTGACAAGCTCCCAGGGATGGGGAAGTGGATGGCAGGTGCACAAGCCCCAAGGGTGTTGTGTTTCCTGAGCCTGTTGGTAGGTTCCACCATCTGGCACACAGGGCTGAGAGTTCCCAATCTCTGCTTTGAACACCTTTTGAATTTGTGTGGGTTCTGGGGATGTGGAGCATAAAGTCTTTGGGTTAGAGAGCTGCTTCCCTTTCAACATCGCCTTGGGCTTTTAACATGATTGCCACGCTACACAGAGCAATACTTTTTGTTCCAGGTTGACTTAAAGGACATTGCCCTTAGGTGAGTTCCTTCCTAGTTATAATGAGGACATTAATACAGGACATCAGAATCAGATGCCTAATGATTTTTTGAAGATGTAGATGAATTCCTTTCATGGTAAGTGGTACTCTGTATGGTTGTTTAGGAATGAATCAAGAGAATTTAGGAATTTAGAGCAAAGGTGCAGAACTGAATTTTGGTTATTTCATCCCTAACGCATTAGGACTTTAAATGACATGGATGATGATACCAATCTCTTTCTGTTTGTATTGTTTTCAACCTTTTATAGCCTTGCTTTCATATCTGCTACTGACACTGAGATCCTCCCAATAAACCTGCGAAGGAGGCAAGGCAGGAATTTGGTCCAGTGTGCACATCAGAAAATTGCTAGAAGTTCCTTAAGGCCAGAGCCTGTGTCTTGTTTCCCTTTGTACCCTCAGTACGGGGCCTTTCACTCCAGCTTGGAACATAATAGGTTTTCCTAAGTTCTTGCTGAATGACTCAATGAATGTATGGAAAACTTTCAGTTCACTGCTTAAGGTTCTCTAGTAAAGGAAGCTGGGCCTGGAATGCCTTCTGATTTCTTTTTCTATAACGACACCTTGGTATAAACAGCAATTTTTCCTGAGCCAAATTTCTTCTGGAGAATCCACCAGCAAGGTTAAATACATCTTAGCCAACCAGCCACGAGCTTGGTGGGCTGAATGCCTCAGTGGTTTCCCCTTAAGTAAAAGATGTACATCTTGATTGGAAGCTGGCAAGGTAACAGGGCTCCTATTGGATCCCTCCACGCCACCCTGCACCTCACAGCCCCTCCCCCCATACGGAGCTCTCTGGTTGCCCAGCTTCTGTCACCCTTTGCTGTCCACGTCAGGCGATGCCTTGCCTTGCCTGCCTTCTAGACTAGCTGCTGCTGGCTAGACTCTTTATCGCATGGCTTTCTATCGCTATCTTATCAGGCGATCCTGCTGCACTCCTATTCCATCCTTCCAGGCCTCCCTGCTGGGTTCTGAGCCTTCGGTAGCTGTGCACTCCGCCCCCGCCCCAACACACCCCACCCCATGCAGGGCGAGCTGCTTCTCTCATTCCCCTTCTCTCTCACAGTCTGCTCTGTTTCCCATTAGGGGAGCGTGCATTTTAAATGTCTCAACAGCGTCTGTCTCTGCAGCCACAGTTCCTCTGCTTCCCCATCCCCCCAGCCCCCTTCCCAAGACAGATACCAGAGTGGGGGCATCAATTTACAGTTTCTGGCCAGATACCAGATGTGTTGGGTGGAAGCAAATTGTCATAGAAAATGTTTGTAATTTCAGATAACCATCAATGCTCAAGTGGTAAGGAGGGTAAAGGAACGAGGGGAGCTACAGTTTGTACTGTTACCACAACTGATAATAGTCCCAAGCAGTCTCTCTCTGTCTCTGTCTCTTTCTCTCCTTCTCTTAATCTCACTCTCTTTCAGCCAGTTGGAAGTGATTATAAAGTTTCTCTAGGACACAGGCTCCATCCTGTCCTGATGCATCACATTAACACAGGGAGCTGAGAACAGATTTTTATTGGATAATGGCGAAAAGTGATAAGTAATATTTCCAGGAGAAACTTTTGTTTCCGTGAAAAGGTGTCATAGCATCTTAGGGATGGAAGATGGAAGGTACCACCGAAGTGATCTAGTTTCACCTCCTAATTTTGGAACCTCATCGAAAATAAAGAATCTCGCCCAAGGCCACACAGCAAGATTGAGCAATGTTGCTTATTATAACATTGCTCTTAGAGAATCACAAAGCACAATAGCATATTAAAGACACTGAAATTCAGTAGTCAATAAATAAGTTTACTTATCTTTCTGGTCAAGCATAATCCTAACCTATTGAATCACATCATTTTTTTTCTCCAGGAATTAGGAATTAGTGTCAAGACAGAATACACACTTTCACAAAATCTGGCTTAATATATAAAGACCAGCACTATCTCTAGGCATTTAGGTCTTCAGTGGTGTATTTGCACCCAAACAAAGATGCTTCTAAAATAACTGGAATTATTGTTGAAATGATTTCAGGGGGCTTGTAGGGAACAACCGTGCCATCTGTCTCTGCTCTTTGGAGATGTTTGCTGGAGACATGAAACCCTCACATCGGGTGACCTGTGTTGATTTCATCTCCAAAGGGAGAGAACACTTCTCATTGTGGGACCTCCAATGAAGGCTGCCTTCCAAAGTTAGAGTGGAAGCTCTGAAGAAAACATTTCAAATGACAATTAGGTGAAATAAAAATCACCAGACTTAGCACGCATCAAGTTTGAAAGGTTCTGGCTGCTTGTCTTTGCACAGATACCAGCGACTGGGGGACAAGAACAATAGTCTGTGATATTAAATGTGCTTTAGACGTTGCTAAGTGAAGTAAGTCAGACAGAGAAAGACAAATACCATATGATTTCACTCATATGTGGAATTTAAGAAACAAAACAAATGAGCAAAGAAAAAAATAGACAAACAAAAAACCCAGACCGTTAAATATCGGAACACCAGAAGGAACTGGTGGTTGTCAGAGGGGAGGTGGATGGGGCAGAGGGATGAAATAGATAAAAAGGGATTAAGAGTACAATTATCTTGATGAGCACTGAGAAATGTATACAATTGTTGAATCATTATATTGTACACCTGAAACTAATATAACTCTTTATGTTGATTATACTTTAATTTAAAAAATAATTTCAAAGAGTGCTTTAAAGGTCAGATAATAGGATCAACGGGTGGGTCTTTGAAAAGTGAAGTGGTTGATCTTGAGACTTATGCCTCTGTTTCCCAATTGCTGCTTCCGTTTCCTTTTAATCTTCTCTCTCCATCCCAGGTGGGTACATGGAGGTGAGTGAACCAACTGAAACACTCACATTTGCTTAGTTGGCCTTTGGACTCCACTGGGACCCAAGAAGGAAGGCTGATGATCTGGTGAATTAATTCACTCATAAGGTGAGGGCCATGCTGTGCCCACAGGTGGCATGTCAGCCATGTGATAGCTTACGATAGAAAGGATTTGGAGTCTGCACCTCAGATGATAGTGTGTAGGTGACTGCCTGCCACATCTATGTGTGATGATTGAGAAAACAACATGAACAACATAAAATGGCAGATTATTTAGCTTCCACTGCCATGGAATCAAAGGGAAAGAGCTGGGTAAGCAAGGAGATTGGATAGAATAATTGTCCCCATCTTCAGGAGGGGAGGTTTGGGGTACTTCTATCTCTTCAGAACTCTGATCCACAGGAGAGGTGTGGCATAACTCTCAAGTCCCTGTAGACAATGGTAAAGGGAAGGAACAGATTATTTCTGAACTAAATTGAGTGGATTTTTCTCTTACTTTCTAATTATTATGATAGGACAAGAGACAACCATAAGGACAGAATTTGAAATGAGAATTTTTCTCAAAACGTTACCTGGTATATTAAAATTACCTAGGAAGGCATTTCGAAGCATTCCTGCTTGCTCTGAATCTATCTGAATCTGGGGCTTCAAGGTATGTGTTGAGGGAAATCCTCGACTCCTCAGTGTGCTGATAATGCCCTATTTTAGAACCACTTTTAGGGGGTTTGTCTCTAGCTTAGGTTCAAATGAAAGACCATGGGATTTGGGGCCACCTTGGGGTAGTTTTATGACATGAGGGAACTTATTAACTCTTTGAAGTCTCAGTTCTTTTGTCTGGAAAATGAGGATAACAATACCTACATTTGAAAGAGTGTAGCTCAATGTGTTTAAAAATGTCAGACCAGTGACTGGCACACAGTATAGTGTTCAATAAATGTGAAAGTCCTGCTGTTTCTAAACTTAAAGCCACCACTTATGCTCAGAAAAACGACTGTGAGCACTGCAAATCCTCAGGCGTTAAATAAAATTTCAGCATAATGCCTTGTTGAGGCAGAGAAGTAAGCTATTATATTTCATAAGGAGTCTTAACCTCCAGAGTGGAAATAAGAAGGGCCTTTGGTTAACTCTCAGTTAATTAGAAAGTAAAATCAAGTAGACCAACTCTTCTCTAAAAATACCCATTGAGATATTTTTGTAGATATTTACAAGTGCCCAGAGGATCAACCAATGGGAACGGTTTTGCTCAGGAAGGGCAAGAGATCTATAAATGATGTTTAAGTTCCCCAGAATCGACTCTTTCCAAGCATAGAATGTGCCCTTCCTTTTGGAAAGTCAATATTTTAGGGCTGAACTTTCAGAGAAAATCAATTTCTGGATGGGAAAGGTGTGTGGGAAAAGCTGTTCACTTAAAGATTTATTTATCTCAGAGAGAGAGAGAGAGAGAGAGAGAGCGCGTACGTGTGAGTGGCGTGGGAAGGGGCAGAGAGAGTCTTAAGCAGACTCCGTGTTGAGCGTGGAGCCTGATGGGCTCGATTTCACAACCCTGAGAACATGACTCTGAGATCACAACCTGAGCCAAAACCAAGAGTCGGACGCTTAACTGACTGTATTACCCAGGTGCTCCAAGGATGTTCACTAAAAAAAAAAAAAAAAAAAAAATCCAACAGTGTCCTTTCACAGCTGACCTTATGTAATTGACTGGTTGGTTTAAAGACTTTGAGTGGTACAAGTGGATGGAACATGAAAGCTGACAATTAAACTACTACTAATTAAATACTAATTGAAAGTGAAGAGCAGTTCCTTAACATTCTTTACCTTCTACCTACCCCAGCAGCTCATCTCTTGCCTGGTCCTTGAGCTCTTGCTCTAATCGCATTGGATGGATCACACTGAATGCTCTTTCAACTCCTAATTTTGATATTTTTACAGGTTCTGTTTACTTCTCTGAGATGTTCCCACTTCTGTCTGGTGAATTTCTATTTGGTCTTCAAAACTCGGCTCAGATCCCTCTCTTCTTAAGGTATTCTCTGTTAGTCCCCAGACTGGGGTTTTGGTTTCTTTTTTAGCATCCTATGCAAACCTGTATAATTCCAGTTACTACACTGAGCTGTAATTATCTGCTCCCTTGTCTCTGTCTCCCACTATAAGGTACATATATATCATATATACCTTATCACATCATAGGCGTTCAATAAATAGTTACAAAATTTATTTATTTGACTAATATTTATTAAATATTACAAAGTGCCAGGTGCTTTTGTAGATATAGGAGACCATACCCTGGACTTCCTTTTTTTTTTCTTTCAGATTTTATTTATTTATTTGTCAGAGAGAGAGAGAAAGCAGCAGAGGGAGAGGGAGAAGCAGGCTCCCCACTGAGCAAGGAGCCCGATGCAGGACTTGATTCCAGGACCTGAGCTGAAGGCGATGCCTAACTGACTGAGCCACGCAGGCGTCCCTGCCCTGGACTTCCTAAAACTTTTATTTTAGTAGGGATAGCCAGACAATAAATAAATGGTGAAAAACACAAAGGAGAAAAAATAAAATGTGTAAGAAGGAAAGAAAGTGTGTTGTTTATGTGTGGTAGCTAATCTAGCTAGGATGGTCAGGGAAAGCACCCATCAGATGAGATTTGAGCAGAGATTTCAAAGAGTTAAGGGAGCACACTCTGTGGATATCTGGAGGAAAAGCATTCCAGGCACATGGAAAAGTGAGTGCAAAGGCCCTGAGGCAAGTGTGTACTTGTCCCGATGGTAGAACAGCAAAGAGGCTATGTAGCGGAGTGACTGAGAAATCACAGACATGAGGTGGGTCAGAGAGGGTACGTGACATACCCGGGTGGCTTCTGTGCCCACAGTCTCACTTCCTTTCCATCCATCCTCCACACAGCGGCCGAGCAATTGTTTACAATGTGAATCTTATCGTATTACTTTCCTGTTAAAAATTCTAGAATGATTCCGCAGCACTTCCAGAACTACCTTCAGATGGCTGCCAGTGCACTTCTCCCAGGACTGTCTTGCCCCCAGCATGCCTCATCCTGCTCACACTGAATGAGTAGCTCTTCCGGTACACCAATTTGTTTCCCTCATCTGAATTCTATGTGTTGCTTTTCCTCTGAGTAGTTGCCTCTACCCCCAAGGTAAATCTTCATATAACTCAACCAACCTTCCAAATTGAGCAATAATTGTCACTTGCTCTGAAAAAATGGGACACTGAACTTTCTTTTAGCTCCTGGCCCATCCTTACACTTACCCCTCAACCTAATTCTAGGTTCGACCCAAACCTTAATCCTGTCCCAATCCTACCTAATCCAGCTCCAACTGCAATGCTAACTGCAATCCTAACTCCAACCTAATCCTTTACCTAGCTGGAACTCCTGCGCAGACTTGACCCCAATTCCAACCTTGACTCTATGTTAGCTAGCCAAGGATCCATTTAGTGTGATGTGTGGCTCTCGAAAAGACAGAGCACGAAGTCCACCGTTCCAGTACTGAGCTTCCTTGCAGTGAGGAATGCTGCTGCAAGGGCTGCAGGGGCTTCTCACCACGGGCAACTGCTGCCTAGTTAGCAGGGTCTATAGCTTCTCCTGTCTGAGAGAAATCCGTCTGAACCTCTGATTTGTTATCTGCATACATTGGGTAAGTTACCAAATCTCTTTGTGTCTCAGGAGACTCACTGATAAAATGGAGAAAATTAAGTTTATGTCACAGATCTCCAACGAATACGACCTAATCCAAGTACCAAAGAACAGAGTAGGTCAATAGAAGGTTAGCCTAGTTAGGCCATCTCTATGATGTTGGGTCTCTAGGAGGTCTTGGGCTTTTCCTATACCTCTGAAGGGTCCCTACCCTCAGTGAGGAAAGGATTTTCCATATTAGAAACCTAATACATCTTATTGGGTAATAATATTATTCTTGAAACTTGGTATAAAAATACTTCATTCTAATGAGGAGGATAATAATCTTCATCTCTTATATTTATGTAGAGTTTTGAAATAAAACTGTTTAGTCTCTGCCATTTAAATTCCAAGTTTTAACAAAACAACAAACACACAAGCAAACAAACTACAGTACTGTATCAGGATTTTGACCTGAATGGCATTGAAACTATGAATTAATTTGGGAGAAAACTGTTATCTGCAATGTTTATAACATACCATGTTATTACCCTACATTGGGGATGGACTTATTAAAATCTTCTCAGTAATGATTTCTGGTTTATTCATTTAAGGTTTTGCAAGTGGCTTGTCGGGGTTTCTTCTGGGTGCATTATGATTTTGTTTTTGTTACTATTGGGGAATGGAGTAATTTCCCATTATGTCTTTTATTGACTACTGTTGTATATAATTAGCTTGTGGCTATCACTTTACTAATCTATCTTTTTTTTAATTGAAGTATAGTTGACATATAAGGTTATGTTAGTTTTAGTGATCTATTTTATTAATTGCAACAGCTTTTCATTTGGCTCTTTTGGATTTTCTAAGTATTTAATCAGGTCACCTCACCTGAAAATAATGATACCTTTGTCTTCCTTCAATAATTGCATCCCGTATTTCTGTGTCCTATCTTTTGAGTTGGTCAGAACTTGCAGGATAACATTAAGTGATAATGGTAATTTGGGGGATCCTTACATTGTTACTGATTGTAATGGGAATGCTTCTTGTTTTGCCATTAAGTTTGATGTTGACTATTGTTGTCATTACATTCTAGCTTCACTGCATGTGGCTAGAGAAGAAAGACTGTGCAATGTCCACTTTGGGAATTGGTTGGTGTGTGTGTAAGTGTGCACATCTCCATGCACCTGTATGACATAATACATTTTTTAGAGGCTTCATGAATGCTTTTAAAGATGGCATATTCTATGTTTGTAAAGGTCAACATTATTTAGTGGACTTAATGTTATTAATTATATTTATTTAAATTCTCCATGTCACTAATTCTGGCTGGTCTAATTGAACTAGAAAAAGTGGATAAATCTGTGTTAAAATTACATGTACAAGTTGTGTTCTTGTCAGTTTCTCTTCACTTTTCTGGACAGTTTTGCTTTGTATCATTTGGTATTAGGTTAATTGGCACATAAAGGCATTAATTACTACTTCAGCTTTATTGGGCTATTCTCCAGTTTATAAATATAAAATAATATAAATAATCTATTTTCTCTATTTAATTACTTTTGCCTTGAAGCCTACTTTGCCAGAAATTAATATTGTCTTTCCTATTTTAAATTTTATTCTATTTAATAATTCCTTGCCCTTCCTTTTATTTTTAATACGGACAATTTTATTTTAGGCATGTCAGAGGCAGCGGATATGTGGATTTAATTTTTTACCACAATATGAGAATCTTTGTTTCCTAATATTGGAATTTAACCACTTATATTTATTGACATATAGATGGCTTTGTTAACTTCTGTCATTCTGTTCTACGTGACTTAGTTCCTTTTTCATTTTTTGCTATTTCTTTTGCTTTGGGGGTTTGTTTGCATATATGGAACCTTGTGTGTGTGTTTTTTTCCTTAGTAACTGAGAAGGTGTATATCCTTTTTTCAACTTAACTTTAAGTTTCCAAAATCCAGGCTTTGTTTTATATTTTTCTAATTACCAGAGTGAACAATTACATGGAGTTTTAGAATCTCTTCTGTGTGAGGTAAGGCATTTGGTGAATTTTTATTCCTCTCCTATCCAATTTTGTAGAGTCCTTTTGCCTCCTCCCAAAGACCAGGCTGAGCTAGGTGTGGATCTCTCACTGATCTTTGCCTGGAATGCAGTAAACTTGGCTCAATCTATAAATGTCTTATGACATCTCTTTCCCCTTCAGGATCAGAAAGTTTTGATTTTTTTTTTTTTCCTGTTATGCCTTTGACTATTGCTTCCTGTCCACTTGTTCTATTTTCTTTGGAAACACCTATGTAATCTTTCCGTTGGATCTTCAGTTTCTGGGATAGGTGTCATTCTCTGTCATATGAATTTCACACTTTGTGTAATTTGTGTGTATCTGGGGAAGTTACTGAAAGTATGACTTTGGGGGCACCTGGCTGGTTCAGTCAGTACAGCAAGGGACTCTTGATCTCAGCGTTGTAAGTTCAAGCCACACACTGGGTATAGAGGTTACTTAAAAAAATTAAAAAAAAAATGAAGTATGACTTTGAAATTACTGGGTCAATTTGCGTAGTGTTAATTCTGCTCTATGGTCGATCTAGTACTGTTAATTTTCTGGACTTACTGCTTTGGTCAATCTCACTGAAAATTTTATGCTCTAGTTTTTATTTCATCATATATTATCTTTCCAATGGCATTCTACTCTTATTTCAGAGAATAGAAAATTTTCTATTTTTTTTCTTACTGTTTCTATACTTAATGATTTTCAGAAGATTTCTTCCTCCAAGTCTTTCTTTACTCCTGTTCATAAGCATTTAATGCTTTCTATTTTTGTATATTCTTCTTATTTATCCAACTTCAAACGAGGGAGAGAATTATATGGACCTATTTTTGTCTTACATATAAGGTATGTGGATTGCTTCCGCCCCGCCCGCCCCTGCTCTACAACTGGATTCTGGTGAAATCCTCTTCCCAGATCTCCAATTGTGTATCAGATTGATGTCCTGGCCTGATTCCCAGTGTATCGACATCTTCCTTCTATTCTGCTGGTCTGTCATAAGAATATCTTCTTATCCTAAGGCCTGACTCCTTAATGTTCAGAGCAGATGGAATAGATGAAGCTACAGTTCCCAACATCTGAGGGCACTTTGGCTTTTTCCATTTTTTTCCCTGTGCTTTTTGCATTTTACTAACGGGACCACACTTCAGAGGATGCGTAGTGTTGCCACCAGCTTCCTGCTACCACTACCCAGTTGTTTTGTGGTAGTTGCATTATCTAAATGAGCATGGAAATATTAGTGGCAAAAGAGGAATGGTTATGTCCATGTGTTGTAGACTTGTGTTTTTAAACCAATAGAAAGACATCATGGAAGTGACAAAAGATCTTCCCACCTATTGTCATGTGCTGTCGGCCTTTTATTCTTGGAGCACAGCAGTCATGGGCCATTAATCAGACATTTCTATTTAATATCATAGATGTGCAGTTAGTGGAACTTCCTACCAGAAGTGTTAGTGGGTCAGTTCTTAGAACCAGTGTTCAGTATTTTTAAGAAGTCTTGTCTTCGTTGGTAGCTTAAGTATTGGAACATTGGAAAGAGACTCCTCGTTAGAAGCCCTTTTAAACCAGAGATCTCTAATTCTTCCCATTGAATCAGCTCTGAAAGGGTGCCCAAAGGGGCTTAATTATTACACTTTCCAGGTCTTTAGTGATGTTGCCTTGAGCCCTAGATCCTAATGATAGCTTTGTGGTTATTATTCTTCAGGCGGAAAAATATTAATGATATGATTAATAGCTAACAAATTTCAAACAGCAAACCTTAATACAACGACACCTTGAGTCAGGCAGGATAGCCAGGTGATTCAGAACATGAGTTTGGATCAGGGTTCAAATTCTGGACTAGTCACTTGTTGGCTTTTTGAACCAACCTTAGGTAACTTACTTGACCGCGCAGCTTCTAATCTATAAAATGGGAATATTTCACAGGGCCTTGTGTTGCCCAAACTGAGTTGACACAGTAAGTTAATCGAACATGTTAGCAGAGCAATTTTTTTGTCTCCAAATCCAAATATGCCATCTTGTAAGAATGAATCTGTTAGGTACTCTTTAACTGCCTTGCTATCTTCCTAGGCCTCTGAACGTTGATCTCCTATTAAGTAATAACCAACATGAGGATGATGATGATGGTAATGAGGATAGCAACGAAACAATAATCTTAGTAATGGCTGACCCTTATTATGTGTATAACGTATGTCAGGCACTGATCTCAAGGATTTATGCAGATCACATAATTTAATTCTTACAACAACCTGTGAGGCAGGTACTATCATTTGTCCCACTTTACAAATGAACAGATGAAGCAATTTGCCTGAGGTTTCCTTGCTGGGAAATTGTGGAGAAGAGATTACATATAGGCATTCTCATTCTAAAATGTGTGTTTTTTAGACTATCCTCTATTAACTTCTCTCTCTCCATTACACTCATGCACATAATTTCAATTAGTAACTACTTGAAGTCATTGTTGAGTAGGTATGTTGAACTACACTCTCCTTCTTCCAGTCTGGTCTGTCATGAAGAGAAGATAAAAGGAAAGGCCACGAGGATTTTTTTATTTTTTTAGGTGTCTGGCTCTTTTTTTTTTTTAAATTAAAATTCAATTAGCCAACATATAGTACATCATTAGTTTCAGATGTAGTGTTCAATTATCAGTTGCATATAACACCCAGTGTTCATCACATCATGTGCCCTCCTTAATGCCCATCACCCAGTCACTCCATTCCCCAATTTTTGATTGACTGTGTTTGTTTGGAGCCTGTGTTTCTTCAGGTTGACTCTAGCAGTGTCTTATGTATCTATCACACTTTATAATTTTCAGAGAAATTTCCCACCTGCTTATTAACCTGATCCCCCAAATAGGCCTAGGAACCATGTGAGGATGACATTATTTTAAAGATGATGAAGCTGACAACCTTAGAGGGCAAGAGGCTTTTTAAAGATGAATTTTACAGATTTATTAGAGAAAGATTTGGGATTATCTATGTTAATAAGAATAACAATAAATCATTTACTAAATATTGACCGTAGGACAAACACCATGCTAATCATATCAATGGCATTAGCTCATTGGAGCCTCAACAATCAAAGATGTGAAATCACATGGCCAAGTTTCACTCTTAGTATATGACAAAGTCAGGGCTCAATCCCAGGTTGGGAGCTCTCAGCTCTTATTTTAAGTTTCTACTTCTCTAATTCTTTTACTAAGGATAAATGAATTTCCTTTAAAGGACATAGAAAGGACACTTAATCCACTTTTAAACACCATTCTATGTGTGGGAAATATTAATTATGATAATAATAATTAACACTATTTAGCATTAGCTATGGCAGGCACCATACCATCCATTTGCTCATTGAATTAGTAAGTACTGAATTGCCACCTACGACGTGCCAGGCACGGTTCTGGGTGCAAGAAAAACACATATGAGCAGAACATAATCTTTCATGGAGCTTACAGTCTTTTGGGAGAAACAGAGAGTAGCCAAATCATCACACACCAATGTAACTATGAACAGTGCTAAGTGCCCTGCAGGGAAGTCTGGAGTGCTCTGAGGGTTAGTTAGTAGAGTTCTCTGACACAGTCTGAGGACAGGGAAGGCTTCCTGACAAAGCCATATTTGTATTGAGAAGGGAAGGTGGGGAAATGTTAATTATGGGAGAAGACCGTGTTCTAGGGAAAGGAGAAGAACATGTATTAGATCTGGGACTTGGGGGATTTTGAGGAACTAAAAGGTTAACTAACTGGCTGGAGTATGTTTAGGAAGAAGAATGGTCCTAAACAGGCTGGGAGAGGCAAAACCATGCAGGACTTGTTAAGGATTTTCTCTTTAAGAGACAGGGTAATTCATTGAAATGACAGATCACTTGTGTTTGAAAAGATCCTTTGGCCTTAAGTGTGAAGAATAAATTGCATGGGGCAAAGATCCAGATGCAGCGAGGCCAGTTACAAGGCTGCTGGGTGAATGTGGGCTGGAAAAGATGGAAGCTTGGCCTGGGGGAGGGTGGCGGAGGTGGAGAAAAGTGGATGGACTTAGGAATTATTTAGGACATAATTTCAACAGGGTTTGAGTTACATGGAGTGAGCAAGAGGGTAGTAGGATGTCTCCCAGATTTCTGGCTTGTACAATATGCGTTGTTTCATTGAATCCTCCCAAGAGCACTGTGATGATGATACTTCCAAGTTTCAGAAACCCATTCAGAATGTTTCCAGTCCCTGTCCATGGTCATACAGCTTATCCATGGCAGAGCTGGGACTCATTCAGGTCTGCCTGAATCTGAAATCTGGGCTTTTGATGGGTGTTACAAATGCGGAATGGGAAGAAAGTACATGACCCATTGTAAGAAAAGGAGTGTTAACAACAGCGGTTAAATGTAGAATTTAATGAAAGAAATGGGCATCACTCAACTTTGAAAATACGCACATCCCCAGTGCCCAAGCTCTCATGACATCCACGCATGTTTGCATCTGGAGCTACTGCTATGTCTATGAGCTCATGAGAATAAGACTAATATCTTCAGTGAGTATGACTTTGTTAAATATCACTCATAAATAAATAACATGTGTTCATTGCAGAAATACTAACAAATACAGAAAAGCAGAAAGAAAAACAATGAAAATCTCCCGTAATCCTCAGAGGGGGAAAATGCTTCCTTGTTTTTAATTAAACAATGCCATACACTATGATTTACCACCATGGGTATTTAGTAGAAAGATCACTAGAGACCCCAGTTATAGATCCAGGCTTCTTGATGATTTTTGACTTCGGGGGGAGGTGGTGGTGGTGGAATTTAGCCTCTGGGACTCTCGCCTTCTCTTCTGTAAAATGCAGTGAAACTTTGCCCCCATTTAATCATCCGGACCTTTCTGGAGGCTGAGTTAGCGTGTGACAGTGCTGGGTGTATTGGTGTCAGTACAGCATAGGAGTGAAAAGCACGGATTTAGAGTTTCTCAAACTACTGTCTGGCCTCTTCGCCCCTACTGTACAGTTTTCTCATTGGTGAAGTGGAGGTAAGGATATTGCTCTCATGGGGATGTTTGTGAGGATTAGCTCACATGTGTGCAGAGTACTTGGTGGATTCAGCAGCTGCAGCCAGCACAGGGTAGTCAGAAATTTCCACAAATACCTGGCAGGGCAGCAGTTTGCTGAATGATCTCCGGGAGCCTAGAGGCTCATGCTGGGGGTGTGGGGGGCAAGCAGAGTCCTGGAAGGCCCACCAGCCTTAACTGCTCTCACTTCTCCAGCTTCTCCTGCTGAGCTGCACGAAACCACTTTTTTCTTGGGTACTTGCCACGGGTTAGACATTGGCTAGACATAGAAAGAAGTGTACTCTTTAGACCTTATTCTTTAAGAAGAAGCAACATTGTGGGGCTGGATAGTAAACAGGAAAACCCCAAAATAATGTAATCAGCGTTGTTGTAATACTATGAGCAAAGGACTGTGAGGCGGGGGGGCGGGGTGGGGGAGTGACTCATTTTGCCTCAGGGAACCTGGGAAGGCTTCAGGGAGAAGGCCTGAGCCTGGCAGGGGAGGGTAGAGTTTGCTGGGTGGAAAAAATGGGCACGGGCATCAGTCTGTGTGCTCGTGAAGAACTCTCTT
This sequence comes from Eumetopias jubatus, assembly GCF_037043125.1. Classification (NCBI taxonomy): domain Eukaryota; kingdom Metazoa; phylum Chordata; class Mammalia; order Carnivora; family Otariidae; genus Eumetopias; species Eumetopias jubatus. Next base: position 57,696,705 of record NW_028274810.1, read on the forward strand.
CCAAAACTCACAGCCCAGGAGACCCTCGAGATGGCCAAAGCCACTTGGAGACATCTGGTGCCAAAGTAGAGGGAATTGGGGTGGGCAGGGGAGGTTCAGCAAGGCAGGCCTCTGCAATGACCAGGCTCCTTGCTCTGCATTCTCTCTGTGTCCTCCAGGTCCCTTTGCTGCTAACCACTTTCCTGCTTGAGGGCCCCTTTCCCTATTTTAGATACTTCACATGGTCTTCTGTCTCCCTTCTCCCACCCATGGAAGCCTGCCAGGAGAAATGGATCAGATGTGAACGGGGGGACCTGCAGTGTAGTTTGTATGGTTTATGTGGCCATGATCCCTCTCTTAGGGATATTTGCATTTCAGTTCTTTGATTTTGGGGGAATGGAACACTTCGGTGCGGGAATCCCATTCTAGTTTCTGATCCATGGTGTACTCTCACTAGCTTTAGGCCCTGGGTAGCAGGTGTGTTTTGTTTGGTTATTACAGTTTTGTTGTTACTGTTGGTTAGTGGTAATTAGGTATCACTCTCCAGTTTGTCACCAACCCCACCATTCTCCCCTAGATCGATTATAGCCTCACTGTCTTACCCTGAGCTCGCCTGCCTGGTCTGGAGATGTTAGTGTATGTGCCCTCCTGTGTTAGGCTTTGTTATTTCTTGACTTTTCATTTAGCAATTTTATCAGTCCCTCCTATGGTAATCTTCCCCCTAAGATTCTTGCATTTGTCTCTTTCTTATGCAGTTCTATCAGCAATACTGGGTACTCAGTGCTGGGCAACGTATTACAAGTGTTCAAAGACGCCCTCCTACTTACTAGGACGGAGTCCAGACCACAGCACCTGTTACCAGGTCATTTCTCACATGTTTATAAAAATGAGAATTGAGGTTACTGTTTTTCTTAAAATAAAACACAACAAAGCAATTTATCGTGCTTTTAATTGATTCTTAAATGAATAGATGACATAAATTATTTAGCCCACAATGTTTATCTTTTCAACATTTGAAGGGAGCTTATCAAATCCAGCTGCTGAGACATTTCATCAGCAGGACTAGAGGTTGTGCATCTGTGAGGGAGAGGGTGGATGAGCTATATTTGGGGTTGTGGGGAGGAAGATGAGGCCATCCCGGGAACACACCCTAGACAGGTAAAGACTTTTTCTACACCTCGGTTATGTGGGGAGATGGTGCATATAATGGGGTATCTACTGAGGTGAGAAAGGTGAGCCACATTGACTGAATGTCTGAGTCAGCTTATGGGCAGCAGCCCTCTCCTGTGAGCCTGCCAGACACACCGATTTGGTGGAGGGCTGCTCTGCCCAGGATTCGGCATCCCCACGTCTGACCTGGTCATTATTCCCAATTATCATCCATTTCAAAGAGTCAGCAGGGCAATAGCATGGGCCCATCAAGGTAAACAAAAGGAACTTGGATTATGAGGAACAAAAAAATCTGTCTCACATGTGGCACCATTAAAGAGCTCTGGCTGAGACATATTGTTTATAGTCAGCAGTTGTCTGGAAAATACATGTTTACTTGTAGTGAGTATATTAAGATCTTTGCCATTAGGTAATATATATCCTGCATTGTGTCTTCCCTTACAGAAAACTATGTTGGAATAAACCTTCAATTAGCGATTCCTGTGGCAATGAAAAATATTAAACAGCAATAATGTTCTATATTGGCATTTCTGCTTATTAGAAAGAGAATGATTGAAACACCAGGAATCTTTCTTTGGAAGGATGGCCTTTTTAAAATGGTATATTCCTTTTAAAACTGCAAGTGAAACATCTGCTAAATAAAGATTAAATTGCTTACAGAAAAAAATGTCCCTAATATTCAGTAAGGACTTTAACACACTGAGTTTCCCTGAACCATCCATCTTCTGATGAAAAGGTGTATTTTAATATGACCACATGCATCAGACTCTCCTGCCTCTCTGAGCGTCTGTAGTCAGTGATGATACAGGCTGCTTCTATTACAAAATAGGAACTTGTTTCCCCACAGCTCTTCTAGAACAGGGCCTGGATCTTATCTGGCTTTTGACACATTGTCATTTCTCTGCCTCCATTTCCTTAGCGAACAGACTTGTGCCCCCACAATACCATCATAGGAATGGATGGTGCTAATCCTGTCAAATTCTGTTACAATCTAGCACTTAAAAGAATCAACTCGTTTATGACAAGTCCAAGATGAAGCCAGTGGACTCTTGCAGTCTGAGCAGCTCCTTCTAGGTGTGCACTTCTTTGGGTGGCGAGCGACCTATTTGGCGTCTTGGTCCCCTTGTATGTAAAGGGAAGCAATAATGCTCACTTCATAGGTTTATGGTTAGGATCAAATAAAAAAATATGTAAAGTACCTAAAACAGACTCTGGCAGATCGTGTTCAATCAATTCTGTTAATATGAAATCCTCAGGTATGGAGTTGTTGGCTCCCTAGTACGTTTGAAGCTTAAATGATGGCAGCTGGCCCTACCCCCTGGCCCTTAGTAGGGGCTCAGTACCTAGTTGGTGAATAAATGAAAGACTGCTGCAAAAAGCTCCTAAGTTTTCACTCCCGGATCTACCAGTCTAACTGACCAACCCATTTTGTCAGCCCATACATTCCACTTTTCTTTGTCTTCTGTTTTTCTCAGTGGAACCCACCATTTCAATTAGTAGCAGGAAAAACTGTTACATATTATTCTAGAGCTTTCTTAAGCCAAATCAACAAATACTTACTGAGGGCAAGACAGGTGAGCAGAATGAGGTCAGGAAAAAGAACTCAGCATAGTTTCTAGAACACTGCTCTGCAAATATATATGGCATGGTAAAAATCTAGGACAGTGGTTTGTCTTCATTATTTCTTTTCCATTTTAAACGATCTAATGGAGTAAGATTAATCCTTACCTTCTGGTCCTGATTTGTTATTTCATTCCCTGCCAAGCACCCATTTCACAATATATGCTCACCTGAAACACTCAGACCTGCTGTCACAATAAGCAAGATTTCCTTTCTCCGTGGGTACCAAGGAGATCTCAACAGGGCTTTGAAAGCTTCTTAGGTTAACTCCTTCGCTCCTTATGGGACACCTTCTGTACTCAATAATATGGGTGCTCAGAATTCCGAGTAGAACTGAGGAGAGATGGACGGCATAAGGGCTACGACCATCTATTTTTTATTTCCAAACTAGTGCATCTTGCTTTCTCCCTTACAGTATTTCCTTCTTTGCTTGGTTTCACGGAAATGTTTTAATAAGAAAGTTTTGAGAATATCCTGGGATTATAGTCTTGGAATGAACTTTCATGCTCATAGTATCAGCCCCTTTAGTTTAAAACTATTCCACTTAAAAACATCTACTTATAACTACCAGCTGCTGGTTCTTTTCTCTTCATACTCATGAACGCACACACAGACACATAGAGTCTGCATATGTACACACACGCACACCCCCCCACATGCCCTGTATATATGTAAACATCCAGAAGGAACAATGCGTTGTAAAAATTGTCCTGTTGAGTTTGTAATCCAGCGTGAGTTACTGAGTGCTGATAAGTAAAGGAAGTTCAACCAGACAGTTTAATCCTCCAATTTCCTGTCTTCTAATCAGCCCCTGATTCTTTTGGTTTTAAATTAGAAACATTCCTGACAATATTCAGGACAGGTGAAGGAAAATCAAGTAGAAAATAAGTAAGGACAAAGCATTTATTTTACAGTCTAAAGTTCACAGGAGAAATATGAGCATAATAACAGGAAATCAAGATTTTTAAAAAGATAGTAGAAGAACATAGGCTAGTTTAAGTAACCAATCACATTTCTGAATGGAGTGCATTTGGATCATAATTTGATTTAGAGAAAAAAATAGGAACATATTTTAAAGGATTTGAGTCTCCCTAAGCATAGTAAATGGTACTTTAAAAGATGTTTTATAAGGCTAACCTAAAGAAAGTGATAAGGACAATTTCTTAATATATGTGAGAGAAAAAAATAAAACACTACTTTATTCAGATTTTGCTTGCAATCAATCGTTGCTAATACTTTGAGAAAATAATAGTGCATGGAAATCTTTGAAGTGAATGCATATTCTTGGAAATGAATATAGTCACACATATTTATAATGGCGGATAAAAATAAGACAAGTGTGCATTTAAAAATAAGTACAGGCAGAGTGTGCAAATGCTGGAAATAGAATGTGTATAAATATGTTTATCATTGACACTTTTGAAAATATACTGGGTACCGAGAATATGATATGATTTATTATTTACTGAATCCCCTCATTTTGATTCTTTTCATTTATAGCCATTGTAGCAATTTCCAAGTTATTTTAATCATCATCGCGAAAGAGCTAGTGCAAAAGCATAGAAAAATCTTCATTAGGCAATGTCTTCAAAAGAATATAGAAGACAATCATTAACCACAGTGGCTCAGTTGAGAATTAACAATTTAAAAATTGAAATGATAAATACAACTAAAGTTGTGAATCCAAGCAAATAACAACAACAAAAGGTTGCATGAGATATGAGTTCTGAGTTTTGCATCTGCAGCGGTTAGGGCTGTCAATCATTCGAGAAGTAGGCTGGAGTTGAGAGTTATTTTGAATTGTTGAACACAGTGAGACAGTATTTCACAGATGTACCTTGCTTGGTAAACATATATATTTACTTTTAAAAAAGGCATTTACATTCCAAGGCATAGCATATCCTTGCTACCCAAGTATTTTCCTGGTATCAAAGTCTGAGTTGTAAGAATTGGAATTAAGTGATGGATAATTCTTGACTGAAAAATTATATGGCAATTTCTAAAAAGAATGCTTCCAAAATTAGTGCTTGGGAACTGAGCATGGGGAGAGGGAGGTGGCAGGATGATTTAATAACCTTCATTTCATAGTAACTATGAGTTTTTAAATTGGATTGAAGAAGCAAGACAAGTGTATTTTGTAATTCACATAAAAATAGTCCCATAATATCTTATCAGTAAATCATTAGGAAGAGGAGGCTGTTTATTCTGCCTTCGTTTGAACGCCATGTGGGTAGAATGGAGGTAATTCCATTGGACAGAATTATATTTTGAAGCATATGCATGCTTCCAAGGTGCTTCCATTTCATTTGGAGTGAAGAAAAATTTCATGAGGGTTTTCTTTAGTTGTGTGTCAAAGGCTTCAAATAGAGATGTCACAACATAGCTAGATGCAGTTGATATGCAATATCTATTTCTTGATTTGCATGATTAAAGCATTAGAGAAGTGGCTCAGATATCAAAAGATTTCTCGTAAGTGGCAGCGCCAAAGGTAATTACTGTTAAAATGTACATGCTTGAACCCTGGTCCCTTGTTAACTTCTAAGTTATGTTTACAACTCTTTGGGTTGGAGTAAAAGTTTTCATTTGAGTTTTCGACGTCAACCCCTCTCCCACTCCATTTTGATATCAAAAGTGTATTTAACATTTCCTATATTCTATGTCTGTCGAGACGGCATCAGCTTTAACCCCAAAAAGCAATCAAAGGTAAAGAAGACCCTTCTTCGTATTTCATATTTTGAGATAATTTTTTCTTGAACAAAAGTAACCTTTTGAAGACAAAGCTAAAATTTGTACTTAACCCCCCCACACACACCAACCCCATTAATTTAGTCAACGAAGCTTCAGTTTGTTGTCAAAAAGTGCAGTTCAAACCCTACTGTAAGCTGGGCGCATTATGATGGGGGTGGGGGTAAAGAGGAGAGGGCTTGTTATTCTCAGGCTTTTATTAACCCGTTTCTTTCATTCTAGTGGGTCTTTATTATTTAGAAAAATAAAAATGATCTGGGGCTCTATCCATTCTCACCTAAAATTTTGAAGTAGGTAATGGCTGTCTACAACTGGTCCAACATATGCCCCCAAACTAAAACAAACAAACTCATTTGCCATACAAATTGTTTACGATTCATTAAAAAGCAAAATTGCATATCCCGGTGCTGGCAGCTGAGGCCGAGCCTCCACGGGCGGAGGGGGCATTCACTGAGTTGCCTTTGTATGCTGGGAGGACCAAGCGGAGGTTCCCACTATGCAGCCCGGAGCCTGTGCAGCCAGATGACGCATGAGGTAATTTTAAAGCTTTATTTGCCTTTAGTGTGAAACTCGGATCTTGTACTGTCCTTTGGTTAAAGAGCCATATCAGCCAGGGGCAAGTCTGCATTTTTTTTTTTTTCTTTTTTAAGTTGGGGAAAATTGTTTGGGGTAGTGAGGTGAGGGTCTGGAGGGAAAGGGAGTGAATTCTATTCAAGGAAAGAGAAGAGCTAAGAGAAAATGTGAAATTTCTCTTATTTTAATTAATCCTTTTCCCCCCTTCATCAAAGTCCTCAATTTCCCATCAATAGTGGGAAATTTACATTAGAATTATTTGTAACTGGCAAATGTAAAATGTTGTGGTATGTGGTCACCTTTGAGGGAAATAAAAAACCCATTTATTCTCTATGGTAACTTCTACAACTTCTTTAAAGAGCACTCTGATTTCTCACCCTTTTTCAAAGCAAAGATCTAGAAGCATTGAAGTTGAGAGAAACTTCCTGTTGTATGCAGCCTAACCAGCAGCATGTGAGCTTACAGCATTGTTTATTTTTAGTCAACTGCATTGCTAAATGTTTCCACCACTTTTATACTTTATATTCCCGGTGGTAAAACATCTGTAAAACAATTTTAAATGAAAAGCAACTTCCAAGTAAACTTTACAAAAAATAAATGACAGTTTTCCAAGTTAAAAAAAAGAGGAGCATTTGGTGATCTTTGTGAGAAAAAAAAAAGATAACACAATTTGCCATAAAAAGTAACAGTCTATAAAATCTATGAGCTCTTGAAATACAAGGAAGCAGAATGTCACCCAGAATATGACATCAGCGCGCAGGTTTTTTTTTTTTTTTTTTTTAAGGCTTACAGCTTAGCTTAGAAAATAATAGCTAAACCAATCATTATATTCATTTCTGGTGTTTAACAAGCTGCACAAGGCGAAGCAATAGGCAACATCATGGCATACAAGTAAACCTTGTTCTTGCTGGCAGAAACTCTAATGGGAAAATAAGTGCCCTGAATAGTTCAGGATCTGAGTGGATAGTCTACTGCTAGTCTAATTAATCAAAAAGTGCAAGTAACATTGTCCTGAAATCATTGGCAAAGTTTCTATTGTCTAGTTAAGAAATCACAAGTTAAAATACACATGTACACACATACCCACAACCACCTTTACTCAAGGGTCCTTAGGATGGACACACTGCACCCCAAGAGCAGCCGAATAGAATCCTGCGTTAGCTCACTTTTAATAGTCTCTCAGTCCTCAGAATTCCTAAAACTTGCCCAAATGATACCACCATTGGTCCAGGAAGGGGAAAGGAGAACTCTTTCCGCAGATCATGCAATGAAACCGACCATGTCCTGTCTTGTAATTCCATTCGCCAGTCTCCCCCTTCAACACCACTCTCTCTCTCCCTCTCTCCCTCTCTCTCTCTCTCTCTCTCTTTTTTTTTCTTAAACTGATATCTATGTGAAATGAGCTGAAGTTCACGGTCCAGTTAGGAACGGATAATACATTCATTGTCCTGGCAGCAAACTTTTTTTTCACTCCCTGGAAGAATTCACGCTTGCCACAAGAATAATAATTACGGAAAACTAGAAATGCTCTGCTAACGAAGTAATCCTTAACGGACACCACCCTAACGAGGGCAGTGATGATGTGAGGACTCTCTTCCTCACAGGACATGCATCTCCCGTGACAATAAGCTATTGTGTGCCCTCCCAACTCACTCTACCTCTTATAGATCCGAGATGTCAAAGGTTGTCTGGCCTGGTTGACCATGACATGTGAGTTAACTCATTCTGCGGCCGCATGGTAGAACTTTATTAAAACTTTATTTGTATCCAGAATAACTAAAAGATAGAGTGTGTGGGTCTTTTCCCACTCAGAGCTGGAGTTCCTCAGAGATTTAAGACCTGCTCTGAGATAAACAAATGGGGAAAAGTTAGATGAGAGCTACGGGTCCCAGATGGAAAACAGGGAGTGGGGACCCAGAGTTCTCCCACAGGTGACTTCAGGCACTCCAATTAACGGGGCAGGATGGGAATTCACCCAGGGCTTGCTTCTCCCCAGCTCCAACACACGTCCTCAGAAAATACCACAGCCAAGGAAAAACCAAGCACCCCATAGTCCCTGAAAACAAAAGTAAAGGGGGCTGCGAAGCTAGAGAGAGGGAGCAAAACCTGAGGGCCAGGACGAACATTTCATTTTTCTTTTTTTTTAACTCCAAGACCGACTTGGCTAAAATACCCACCTCCACCTTAAAACTTCTGCTACTTAAAAATAATAATAATAATAAAAAAAAACAAAAAAACAAAACCCCAACAACTCTCAAACAGTGTCCCATGGAAAACCAGGGTAAGCGTTGCTGGGAACTCGAGTCGGAGAGTGGCAGAGAGAGGATGTCAAGAGGAAGCAGTGTGAGGCTGCTTCACTGAAGAGTGTGAAAAAAATCAAATGTGAATTTGATGAATGTGAGGTCTGGGACATTTTGTCAAAGAGGGAGGGAAAGTAGAAAAGAGAAAAAAAAAAAAAGCAGCCCCGGCTGCCAACTCACCATCCACCAAGTTCTGGCCGAGATGTCGTAGCAGAGCTGCCATTTGATGGAGCCGTCGGAAGCTTTCCCTGCCATTACGCTGTCAGCAAGCTTCATCTGATGCTAACTCACGGGAGATAAGACACCTAATTGAGAAAACATTTGCAGTGGCATGTGGGGCAACATGTAGTCCGGTCCATACCATATGGAATCATGGGTAAAAAAAAAAATCTCCTTGACAATGAACCAATCTCTCACAGACCCAGTGGCAAGGTGAAGTGGAGATGAAAAGTCTTCTGCTCCTAGCACTGTCTTCGCTCTCCTTTTTAAAAAACAAGGACCCACTGCTACACATCAAAGAGAGGCGGTTAAAATTAAGGCTTCATCACTCAGATGATTTTGGTCTGCAAGGTTTTTCCTTTCCTTCCAACAACCAATCCCCCCTCTTTTTTCCCCCCCTTTCTTTCTTTCTTTTCTTTCTTTCTTTCTTTTTTTTTTTTTTTTTAAGGAGAATAAAGAGATTTAATAGGACAAAGGCAGGTAGTGGACTGCGGAGGGAGATCGCCACAGGCTATTAGCCTAAAATTTCTGCTTGACAGATGGAACTGCTTAGAGACTATCATGCGATGTTTTGGGCTTTTTTTTTTTTCCTGCTCCCCCCACCCGCTTCGACTTTAGGTCTGATTCAGTATCTGTTTTTCACAGCCACTTCTCTCAAGAACGTGAGCTGTGCATTTAAAAAAATGTTTAGTTCAGTTTTCCTGTCTTACACATCTCATTGGAAGCAAAGAGAAAAGTCTAAAACTAAATCTGGGAACAGCTGAACAGGTTTTCCAAGGAGTTAAAAAAAAAAATTCTGGGGAAAAATATTTCTCTTTCCTTACCTTATTTTTTTAAAAAATTAATTCATTGGTTAATTTGGTTGTGAAGGAACATAAACATGAGATGGTTGAGTCCTTGATTTTTGGTTCAGCTGGCATTGTATTTAGATGTGTTCTTATGTGAGGAAATACATTACTGATATTTCACAAGTTCTAACCTAGGCTAGGCTACACGCCATCTCTATTTTTTGGTGTTCTATTTTTTTTAAATTAATTCTGAGTGTTTCAATTTTCTGTGAATAAAGTGATCAGTCATTATCAATTCAGTTTAACACAGTTCAGGCTAAACTTGACATGAGTACTTCCTTATTCAAGGAAAATCACATCTGATTTCCTTAGTGTAACCAAGCCATCTTCTTCACAGGGGTTTTTAACCACACATCCTCTCTTTAGAGGAAAAATAAACCACAGCATGGACCTACCAATAAGAGTGACTGTAAAAACTATTTTTTTTTTTCCTTAAGTGAGAAGTCCGGGCAACTGCTGAATTTCAAGTCATTTTACTCGAGGACTAAGGGGGAGAAGAAGTAGAGCAAATACCATGTATTTGTTATATTTTATTCTTTCAAACTGTGTCAAATTAGGAACAGCAGAAATACCTTTATAAGAGCCGTGTACCGGACACATCTTTTTTTTTTTTTTTTTTTTTTTTTCTGGATATAAGCGGTTTCTTGATCCCCAAGAACCTAGCAGTGATATTATAGTTCTCTCCACAGCAGGTCTTCTGTATAGGCACTCCTGAGCCTGGGGGAATTTATCGACATCATTTTTCAGGGCGATTGAACTGTGATTATTTAAAAACTTGTGCATTTACAGCCCAACTATCCAGTGGATTTTTTTCTAGTCACATTTTCACCTGAATAATATTTCAATGAACTTATTCAGGATACATTTTAAGTTCCAAAAAGGTTAAATTTGGTTGCTTTTGCTTTCCTCTTCCTAACCTCTTCCTTAGTAGGTGTTAACTCTTTAGCATAAGGTAAATAGCTGTTTTGACAAAAATAATTTCAGTAAAGTAAATTTTATCCGGTTGCATCTGAAATGCTTTATAATTTAAAACAGCATGCCCAGACTGTTTCTACAGAATGAGCCACAAATATAACAAATAAGACATTTTTATCTCTCCTATCCCTCATTGTAATGGGACATTTTTTTCTAATAATATGGGGGTGGAAGGCGGTATCGGGAATTATTATCAAATATGGATATTGCCATCACGCTTAGAAGCATCTTTACAGTTTTTATTATTCTGGAATTACCTCTCTTTTCAGAAAAAGAAACTGCAGCAGCATAGGAAATGTTAAGTTGCCTTCAGTGTCCACAAGCAAATGGACCTTCTGCCAGGATCTTGCCCTGAGCTTGCCAGCCAAAACATTTGCTGTCTTGTGTAACTGCCGTGTCATTAAAATGACCTGGTCTTTCTGCAGTTTACCATTTTGAGAAAGAAAAGGAAAAATGCTGGAAATTCTACATAGAACGTAAAATAGCATAAAACAGAAAAAAAAGGGGAGGGGAGAAGGGAATAAGAAAAGAAAAGAAATGAAGCAGCATTATGCATTTGAATCAACCTATTTCATCCTTTCCTACTTGCCTCTGAAAAGCAGACAAAACCAAAGTTTCTTCGCTTTAGGGTCTTCTCAGCATTCTCCAGGGCAGGGAGGCACATGGGCATTTTGGATTCATGGGGCCACAGCCTTAACAATTTCTAAGTTTGTCCCACAGCAACCTCTGAAGTTGGAGGTGTCTCTTATCTGAGCTACTGCATTTCTGAGACTTGGAACACCCTGTCCCTGCCCATTATTTATGAATGAATGGGGCACAAGGTAAACTGGAGTCCAGATTTTACTTTGTGTATGATGGAATACCTGGGAAGGTTTTACAGGAGATGACACAGTAGCTTTGAACAAAGAAATGAGAAATATTATTGGATAATAGTGTTTTAAATCCAGAACAATTAGGTGCATTTAACTTTATCATTGTTCTCTAAGAGGCTGGTGGTGCTGTCCTTTCTCATACAGCAATCAGTCTTTTCAGTGTGGCCCGTTGTTAATAGCCTTAAAACAAGATTAAATAAAACATGTTAAATATTGCAATTATTGTGGGAAATAAAATTATTTGGTGAGCATAATGGGGAGCAATTCAAGCATTTAACATGATCCAGGAAATGCTACTCCAAACAATTGCATTTGCTTTATGCATTTTTCCCCTTTGATTGCTGACAGATGCCTTTTTGGAAACAAACATCTAAATGGTTTGCTTTCAGTCAGAAAAAAAAAAAATAACAGAAAGTGGCTACATGTTTTGAATTTAACTCTTGTCATTTGAATACTTCTTTCCACTGCAAGTGAATGGATCTGAGACAAAAACAGGACCCTCATCAAGAAATAACCCCATCAGAATTTGGACTTTCTGACTTCCTTTGAACGTGTTTTATAAGAAGTGGGAATCCTCCAGCTATGAAGTCAAGTGGTGGGTTAAACCGCTGGGCATTCCGCACGGTATGAGGAATAAGGTCTGGTGACTGTGGGGGAGCCTTAGAAAGGGAATTGTTTTCTTATAGCATGAGGCCTCTGGCAAAGAGCAAATTACCTTCCAGACTCTTTCTGGTTCTTGTGGCCAAAGCACCCCAAATCAGCTACCCCCTTTTGATGAATGGTAAGAGCCCGAGAGAGCTGGGGGTATAGGGGGATTCCCATCTGTATCTTTGCTGCAGTGCACTTGGATAAAAACCTCAAAGACTCTGCTGCCAACAGGTGTACAATACCAAGGAGGGACTTGGGTTTGTCATATGTTGCTAAAAGGCAACTTGAAATGGAATATTAATGATTTTCAGAGGCTGGAGGGTAAGCAGAGTGGTTGTGAAAACTGTTTCTGAAGTTCAATGGTCCATATCCTGGCTTGGCTTGTTACTAACTGTGTGACCACTCCCAGCTTACTTTACCTCTCTGATTCTCTGTGTCCTAAATAGGAAAATGAAAATAATTCATTAGTTAAGTGGATAGATAGATGGAAAGATAGATAGATACAGTTATTTAGCAAAAATATTCATGAAGTCAATAGTTCCTACATGTAATGAGTGCTCAAGCTAAGTTATTGTTTTGGTATTGATGTTTTGTTATTATTATTCTTCTGTTGAGCTAAATCCCCTCTCTTTCCCTTCTGATTCTGGTGAAGCTGGGTTAGGTCTCTTCTCTTTGATCTAAGAGTCTAATAACAGTCTAATAATCTAATAATCTTCTAATAATCTGTACCTTGCCCCATTGCAGCTCTTAGCACCATCTATGCGTTCTTCTCATATTTGCACAGCTTTTTCTTTCACCTTGGCTCGGACTATTGCCCCTTCTAGTGCATCATCTGCCTTTGCAAGTTAACTTCTGTCTCTGAGACCTCTGTCCACAGTGATCTCTAGCACCTTTGAATTCCTGTTGCCTTTCTTATCTGTATGATTCATTGGTACTTCACATAAATTCACTACATTGTTATTTATCTTTAATGAATACATGTCATTCATTCATTCATTCACCCATTTAACAGCAACTCCTGCAATGTAGGCAACTAAATTTTTTTCTCCTTTTTTTCAAGCTTTGTTTCCAGAGCCATTGGAAAATTGAAACTCTAGGAGAAGAGTAACTTGATTTTGAATGTACCATATAATAACAGCTAACATGTATTGAGTACTTCCCCTTAAAGCCAGGCACTGTTCTGAGACCTTTTTATTTTCAGGTAGGTCCTTATGATATAGGATCTATTATTAACCCCATTTACAAATTAAAAAAAAAAAAACAGGCTCAAAATCTGAAGCAACTTGTATAGGGTCCGGGACTTAGAGGTGGAAGGAGTCAAGCCTAGGAATTATGACTCTGGAGCTTCCCCATTCTGGTGTTGCCTCTAAAACCATGCAAGAGAGGAATAACAGGACTTAGCACCTGCTATGTGCCTGCTATGTACCTCAAAAATGAGGTACTTTGGGGTATGACAAGTCACTTCGCCTTCACAAAAACCCTAAGAGGTTCGTATTATTATTTTAAATTTGAGGGTCAGTGTCAAAAAGTAAGAGTCTTGCCTAATGACACATACTAAGCAAGAAGAGCAAAGATTCCACCCTATGGCTATTTGTCTAAAATGTTTTTCCTATTCTAATTAGGCAGCTTTCAGAAGATTTTTAAAAATTTCTTTTGTAGAGTTGGATGCTGGGCTTAACAAATATGTATGGCTTTGAATCTCTAGGCTCTTGGAAATCATGAAATTAGAAATGTATACTTTTGCTTACACTGTAGAGAAGTTTGGTTTAGGGCAATGGGTATTTAAGACTTCTTTTTTAAAGCCTGTATTGAAGGGGGATTATCTACTATTAATACCTAGGTCATTTCTCTAACCTTAATCAGGTGGAAAATCCTAGAATGGTGCTCAGGACAACAGTGTCTCACCCTGAAAATGAGTGTGTACTCACACGGAAGCTTTGGAATAAGAGGAAGAATCTACACAAAAGGAGAGACAGTCTAGTCCCTCCAAAGTCCAGAGAAAGGCCAGGGTCTTTGGTGGCAGATTTATCCCTTCTTGATGAAAGTAGCCAAGTCTTCTGAACAGGTACACATCATTACTGGGCATGAGCGTGGTGACTTAAAAAAAAAACAACAAACAAAAACCAGTGTCCCAAGTCACCTGGCATGGTTTTCTCACCGTATGGCAGAAGCAAATGCTACAAAGCTGAAAAGGGCAGAATTGAAGAAAATGCCAGGGGGTCCAGACAGCCCCATCCATTTTAATGATATGCCCAGAGATTGCCCAGATTTTTGAATTAGGATATATATATATATTTTTTTTTCTCAAGAAAAATATTGATAATTTTTTCAGCAGAAACTCACCCTCCAAACCCAGTGGAGAATTCGTTTCCTTCCTAGTGGCAGTTCTTGTACCTCATTTCCATTTAGAAATTCTCTGACTTTGACTTCCTCTGCATTTTCGGTTAACGAGCTGCCATCCAAGATTGGACTAAACCCTCTGCCCCCCGTTAAAATGGAAAAGAAGGAACACCGCATGCAACGCAACCCTCTAATAAGTACATTCGCCACTTCTATGCAAGGCGCTTAAGAAAACGCAAAGGTTAATATATTCTAACTAGATGTTGGGTATAGAATGTCAGATCTGTCAAATTTCATTATAACTTGCTGCTCGTTGAAAAAGATTTGATTTCTTTTGCCACTGTCCTACTATGCTCAAGTCACAGACTGCCAGTAGCAGCCCACTGAAGACCACAGGCTGGCAGCGAGCAGGCTCGGGTGGGACACCAGCCGCAAGGACCATCTGCTTCCGATTTCTAGCTGAGCCAAGATGTGCAGTGAAGTGCACGCCGTTCACCAGGCCAGCTTCTCCCCTGCTCAAGTTATTAGTGTTACAAGTGAAATGATCTTTTCCAAACGGCAGGGGAGCTATAATCCTTATGGAACAGGACCTTAAAACACACACATGCACCCACAAAACACATGCATGCACATACACATGCACACATAACATTCAGACATCGTTTGTTAAAGTTGTGTGGAAGGCTGCTTGTAAACTTAATTACAGCCTTCATGGGGTTTATAAAGTATGTTTTATTAAGCATGATAACCTCTGAGGCAGCAGCTTATACATTGGCCTCATTTAGTCTAATTGAATGATCGAATATCTTTAGGATGTTTTTTGTGGGCATGGTTGAAAATGACGAGGCGGATGTATTTAAACCATCTTCAAGTGTAACGGCTTTCAGAAGCGTAATGGGTTTTTAGGAATAATCAATTGGAGCCCTTGTTTGGTGGGCCCAAGTGAGCCAATCTTGTGCAAGTAGACAGTGCTGAGGCCAGTTAGCCAGTTATTACATCCCAAAGGGGCCAAGTGACTGCTTGTCACCGTTTATGTTGGGAGACTACATGTCTTTGTTTTTGGGGGTTGGTTTCCTGTCTTTCTCAAGGTTGGCCATTTTTTGAAAAATATGGAGGTGAATTAGCAAGGCTGATTGTGTGATAGTGTAATAGAAATAGCAAGAGGAGAAATCAGGAGGTTTTAATTAATTAATGTGGTCAATGTGCATCTAGTAACTCATGCTTGCCACTGGGGTAGGTGCTCAGGATACAAATAAGAAAGACTTGGGAGCTGCCCTCAAGGAGCTATTGGGTGCTTCTGTTACCGTGTGGTGGAACCATGCTCGTGGTCTAGCCTTGGTTCTTCCATGTTTGATGCATGACTCTGGGTTGTCACATGCCCCCTACAGGCTGGTCTGTAAAATGGAGATGGCAATGGCTGACTTCAGGGAGTGTTGTCAGAATTAAATGAACTAACATATGTAAAAGGACAAAAGCCAGTGATAAGAACTTAGCAGGTGTTCAGTATATGTTAGTTTCTATTCCCCTGTAGTTATTCTGGGGATACTCAAGAACCTTATAAATTTGTAGAGTGACCTGCCAGCAGATTTCTCCTAGGTGGATTCAGGGAGGCTGCCTTGGCTGTGGCTCCCTGGCCATGTCTGCTAGCCCCAGACCTCAGGCTTCAGAGGGCAGGGCCTGCAGAGGGTGCCATACAGAGTCATGAATAATTAGGCACCTAATGTCTGCTTTTGGTTCTTGGTGAATGAGAGACTGATTGAGACTGATTTCTCCAAAAGTGAACTTTTTTTCTTTTAAAAGCCAATATCACATAAATTCATTTAACGTGAAGAGAGGGAGAGAACACAACAAAGTTACTTATTTTGTATACTAAGAAAATGAGGCCCAACAGAGAGAATTACCTGGAATTACCCAGCTAGTTCTGAGATCTCCAACCCAGAGATCCAAATATTCAGTATCTCTGTTTGCTGCTGTATCACCTGTTTCCCAACGTTTGAAGAGCTATGTCCTGAATTCTGTAATCAGTTGGATTCAGATGCACATGAGGCCCTGCTGTAGCTGCCTCTGCTGATTATATTATACACCTGGCAGTTGCATCATTGTGCTTTACTCATGTTTAGAGACAGAAATGGAGGCATCTAGCAAAGCCCTCTTATTGGATCAGTGGGAAAGCTAGGTACCAGTGTCCCAGGTAGCATCCCCTAAAACAAACTTTGATTCTTGTGTGAGACCTGTGGAGATTTGTGTGCAAGAATTTTACTGGGGTGGTGTCAGGCTCAATATCTACAGAGAAGTAGTCCCCACAGAGGTCTAGGTAATGCTACAGGGAACCCAGAAGCTGGAATGGCCCTGTAGAAAGGTTCCAAATTGGGCAAGGGGGCCAAGCCTTTGTACTCCTGCAGTGACTGACTGGTTGTTGAATGTGAGCCATCTCGGGCAAAAAGAACAAAGACAAAATCCAGAGGCGTTTTCAGCTGAGAGCTGTCAGGCTCCAATGTTCCTGATAGCTGGAGGGCATCTAGATGGTGTGCCAGAGGATCCATTGGTACCCAGAGAAATCAAATAGCGTGTGTAAGGACACCTACCAAGTTAGTGGCAGACTTGGGCCTGGAATTAATGGGTCCCTGCCCATAGCTCTATTAGTTTACCAAATGACTGGGAGAAGACTTCATGTCCTATTCGAGTGGAATCTACACAGTATATCCAGGAGCCTCCCTTCTCATTGAGACACAATAGGGGGCAGGGGAAGAAAGCCAAGACAGTGAGGATAATGTTGGGCATTTCTTGGCTTTTTCTCCAGTTGTCCAGTGACAGGTACGTTCCTTGGCATATACAAAAGTTCAGGGAATGAATGAAAGAGAGACTTGGACTGTAACTCTAAACCAATGCAGTCAGATCTCTGTTTGAACCACCAAAAAGTGTCTTGGTAGAAGCATGTGTTGGCAGCTCCCTGGAGCACTGTTTCAGTGGAGAAGAGAATTTGGGTGAGAGAAGGTGGAAGCAAAGGGTAGCAGTGGAGTGAAAAATTGGTGTTTCTTAGTCCCTATATTTTCATCTCAAAGAAGCGCTTTCATAGAGAACCTAGTCAAGAGAAGAAAAAAAAAAACCCAAATCTGAAGCATTTATGGTGTGGGATGATTACATTCTTTATCCAAGCTCAGATAATCTTTTAAAAAGAGCAAATTTGCAAATGGCAAGATTTCATTCTTTTTGATGGCCAAGTAATATTCCATTATATATACACACACACACACACACACACACACACACACACACACACACACCTACCACACCTTCTTTATCCATTTATCTATTGATGGACATTTGGGCTCTTACCATATTTTGGCTATTGTGGATATTGCTGCTATAAACATTGGGGTGCATGTGCCCCTTTGAATCACTATTTTTGTATCCTTTGGATAAATACCTAGAAGTGCAATTGCTGGGTTGTAGGGTAGTTTTATTTTTAACTTTTTGGGGAAACTCCATACTGTTTTCCATTTGCAACGATGTGGGTGGAACTAGAGGGTACCATGCTAAGCGAAGTAAGTCAGAGAAAGACAAATACCATATGATTTCACTCATATGTGGAATTTAAGAAACAAAACACATGAACACAGGGGAAGGGAATGAAAAATAAAATAAGAAAAACAGAGAGGGAGACAAACTATAGGAGACTCTTAACTATAGGGAACAAACTGAGGGTTGCTGGAGGTGAGGTGGGTGGGTGAGGGGGTTAATGGGTGATGGGCATTAAGGAGGGCATTTGATGTGATGAGCACAGTTATATGCAACTGATGAATTACTAAATTCTATCTCTGAAGATAATAATACACTATATGTTAACTAAATTTAATTTAAATAAAAAAAACAGTCCCCCCCAAAAACCACCAAAATAAAATGAAGTACAAATGCAATCCACCAGAAAAAAAAAATAGAGTAAATTTGTTTAGAGCTGAAAGAAGGCTTTTAGCTATCTTCTACCCCATCTAATCCCGACCCTTTAATTTCTTTTTCATTTATACCTTCAATTGGATTCTTTTATTTGCTATAACATTTAAAATATATATATATATAAGAATGTAACATATTTAGAAGAAGCCATCTTGAATTTTGAGACATTGTCCTTTCTATGTTCTACTGACAGAGAACATGATGTAAATGACTTGGGAATCCACAGGGCACTGAAAATCTTTAAGCTGGTACCTTTTCCCTGGACCTTGATGGGACAAATCCAAGAGACTTATTTCTGTCTGTTCTTCACTGTCCCAACACAATAATAGTCAACCATTTCTTTTTTTTTATTTTTTTAAGATTTTATTTATTTATTTGACAGAGAGAGGGAACACAAGCAGGGGGAGTGGGAGAGGGAGAAGCAGGCCCCCCGCAGAACAGGGAGCCCGATGTGGGGCTCGATCCCAGGACCCTGGGATCATGACCTGAGCCGAAGGCAGAACGCTTAACGAACTGAGCCACCCAGGTGCCCCAATAGTCAACCATTTCTACAGGGGATCATGAACTGCCCCTCATGAGAAGCAGAAATAGGATTTCCATATGCACTTTGGGCACTTTTCCTTCCTCTTCTCTCCTAATGGTTTGGTGTAGGCTCTTTCCTTACTCTCCTGCCTTTCCATATCCCATCACAGAAACTGTATTTATAGTTGAGAACTTCTTTCATTTGTCTGTCCTCCCTCCCTCTTTTCCTCCCTTCCTCTTGTCCTTCCTTCCAACATTTATTGAGCTCCTCTTATATTCCAAACACTGCTAGTTACTTAGGAGTTTCAATTATAATCAAGACAGGAACCTGCTTTTATAGCACTTGTCCTCAGGACAGGTAAGCAAGCCATCCGAATCCAGTGTGATAGCCACAATGATGGGAACCTACAGGGTGCTCAGGGAGGACAGGAAAAGGGCACCAAACTTATTATAGGGCTGGTGATAAGGGTGTGTTGGTTGCATTTCCTGTAAGAAGTGACAGTGACGTTTGGCTTGAAGAATGAAAAAGTATGGCAGACAAAGGTAGATGTTGAAAAGGAGGGCGGTAGCTGGAGTTTTGTACTGCAAAAGAGGCCTGAGGGAGAGCCTGGTAAACCGAAAATAGCCTAGTGTGCCTGGAGAGTCTCACGTTACCTGATCTTCACATTCTCTCTGTAGATGGATCTATAGCTCACCATCTGTTTTTATATGGCCCACAAGCTAAGAAAAATTCTTACTTTTTAAATGTTTGGAAAAAAAATTAAAATAAGAATAATATAGTGTAACATATAAAGATGATAGAAATTGAAATTTCAGTGTCCATAATAAAGTTTTATTGGACATAGGCATGCTTATTTGGTTGCATGTTGCTCATGGCTGCTTTCACACTATAGTTGTGGAGTAGAGTAGTTATGATGTAGACCATATGGCCCCCAAAACCTAAGATATTTACTATCTGGCCCTTACAGAAAAAGGTTTGCTGACTCCTGACCTAGTGGCTGGGGTTAGGGCTTGCAGTCTAGTGGGCTTGGATTCAGACCCTGCGTCTTTAACTTCTAGTGATGTGACCTTTAGCAAATTTCTTAAACTGTCTATATGCCAGTTTGCTCACTTGAAAACTGATAATAATAATACTTCACAAAATCCTTCACAAAAGTTGAAGGACATATTGTGTAAAATTCCTGAGAATAGGAAATGATCAAAAAATAATTGTTTATAAAAATAGTTAATGACAATTTCAACCACTTTAAGATATTAATAACATTTGTGATAAGATAAATACGATAACATTGTAAACTGCCATATTCAGTGCCAGAATGATTGCTCTGGGAGTTATCAGTTAAAAAAATATTTTCTGTTACTAGATAAATGGGAAAAGAGGAAGTCCTATTTGTGAGTGAGAAGAGAAAGCTGTGAGTTGCCAGAACTCCTCAAATAATTATAGCTAAAATTGATGAGAGACTGCGATGACGTGTGGTTAAGTACTTTACATGCATTGTCTCATCTGGTCATCATTTCAGACATATGAGGTAGCAACTCTTGTCACTCAGTTTTGCAGAAGTTTTGAGAAGACTAAGGCTTAGGCAATTAAGTTAATCCAAATCACACAGCCTGTAGGAGGTAGTCATGACTTGAACCTGAAGTGGTCTGATGCCCAAGTTTCTGTCTAAACCACTGTGCTTTTGGACAAATCTTCTGATGAGAACCAGCAACCTACATTTCAGGCCCCAGAGCTGTGCCTGTGGCTGGCACGTTGGAGCATCACTCTGGGCTGAGCTCCGCAGACGTGCCAATTACTGTGGCTACTGCTTAGGGTCCATTCTAAGGGTTAATTTCTCAGACTTCCCATGAGAACTACAACCAAAATTACTCATTGAGGATTGTCCTATTAGGAGTGATCCTGCATATAATCTGGTACTTGGGTATGGGGATATGGGTATGGCTGCACTTGGCGTAGACAAATGAGAGTGAGTTTGGCTGTGTGATGGGGATAAAATGCAAAGCAAATCTATTTGGTCTTCAAGTATTATTTATTGACATGGGAATATGCTTACAAACTCTTCTACCAAAAACCAAACCCATACTATGGTCTCAGTTTGGTAATAATGTGTATATACATACATACATATATATGTGTGTGTGTGTGTGTATTTTCAAAAAGATAGGGAAAGAATATGCCAGGATAATTAGTAGTTTCTCCCTGTGGGTCAAGGGATTAATGGTGAATATAATTATTATTATTATTATTATTATTATTTATCTATACTTTCCTTTTCTGGAATTCTAAAACAATCTCTGTGTAATTGTGCATCAATAAGAAAATATATATTATAAATTATGTGGAACTATTTACCAAAAAACTTAAAAATCTTTAAATTCTTTAATGCCATAATTTTACTTTGGTACACTACCACAAACATGGATTGACGGTTATATATACAAGTATATGTTCATTTTAGCATTATTTGAAATAGTGAAAAAATTTTATTTATTGTATTTATTATATATTTTATTTATTTTTTATTATGTTATGTTAATCACCATACATTACAGCATTAGTTTTTGGTGCAGTGTTCCATGATTCATTGTTTGCGTATAATACCCAGTGCTCCATTCAGTACGTGCCCTCTTTAATACCCATCACCAGGTCAACCCATCCCCCCACCCCCCTCCCCTCTAGAACCCTCAGTTTGTTTTTCAGAGTCCATCGTCTCTCATGGTTCGTCTCCCCCTCCTATTTCCCCCCCTTCATCTTTCCCTTCCAGCTATCTTCTTCTTCTTCTTCTTCTTTTTTTGAACATATAATGTATTATTTGTTTCAGAGGTACAGATCTGTGATTCAACAGTCTTACACAATTCACATCGCTCACCATAGCACATACCCTCCCCAGTGTCTATCACCCAGCCACCTCATACCTCCCCCGCCCACACTCCAGCAACGCTCAGTTTGTTTCCTGAGATTAAGAATTCCTCATATCAGTGAGGGCGCCTGGGTGGCTCAGTTGTTAAGCGTCTGCCTTCAGCTCAGGTCATGATCCCAGGGTCTTGGGATCGAGTCCCACATCGGGCTCCCTGCTCCATGGGAAGCCTGCTTCTCCGTCTCCCACTCCCCCTGCTTCTGTTCCCTCTCTGGCTGTGTCTCCCTCTGTCAAATAAATATATAAAATCTTAAAAAAAAAGAATTCCTCATATCAGTGAGGTCATATGATACATGTCTTTCTCTGACTGACTTATTTTGCTCAGCATTTACCCTCCAGTTCCATCCATGTCGTTGCCAATGGCAAGATCTCATTCCTTTTGATCGCTGCATAATATTCCATTGTGTATATATACCACTTCTTCTTTATCCATTCATCTGTCGATGGACATCTTGGCTCTTTCCACAGTTTGGCTATTGTGGACATTGCTGCTATAAACATTGGGGTGCACGTACCCCTTCGGGTCCCTACATTTGTATCTTTGTGATAAATACCCAGTAGTGCAATTGCTGGATCGAATGGTAGCTCTAATTTCAACTGTTTGAGGAACCTCCATACTGTTTTCCAGAGTGGTTGCACCAGCTTGCATTCCCACCAACAGTTAGGAGGGTTCCCCTTTCTCCACATCCCCACCAACATCTGTCGTTTCCTGACTTGTTCATTTTAGCCATTCTGACTGGTGTGAGGTGTTATCTCATTGAGGTTTTGATTTGGATTTCCCTGATGCCGAGTGATGTTGAACACTTTTTCATGTGTCTGTTGGCCATTTGGATGTCTTCTTTGGAAAAATGTCTGTTCATGTCTTCTGCCCAGTTCTTGATTGGATCATTTGTTCTTTGGGTATTGAGTTTAAGAAGTTCTTTATAGATTTTGGATACTAGCCCTTTATCTGATATGTCATTTGCAAATATCTTCTCCCATTCTGTCGGTTGTCTTTTGGTTTTGTTGACTGTTTCTTTTGCTATGCAAAAGCTTTTTATCTTGATGAAGTCCCAATAGTTCATTTTTGCCCTTGCTTCCCTTGCCTTTGGTGATGTTTCTAGGAAGAAGTTGCTGCGGCTGAGGTCGAAGAGGTTGCTGCCTGTGTTCTCCTTTAGGATTTTGATGGACTCCTGTCTCACGTTTAGGTCTTTCAACCATTTGGAGTCTATTTTTGTGTGTGGTGTAAGGAAATGGTCCAGTGTCATTCTTCTGCATGTGGCTGTCCAATTTTCCCAACACCATTGTTTGAAGAGACTGTCTTTTTTCCATTGGACATTCTTTCCTGCTTTGTCAAAGATTAGTTGATCTTAGAGTTGAGGGTCCATTTCTGGGCTCTCTATTCTGTTCCATTGATCTATGTGTCTGTTTTTTGTGCCAGTAGCATACTGTCTTGATGATGACAGCTTTGTAATAGAGCTGGAAGTCCGGAATTGTGATGCCGCCAGCTTTGCTTTTCTTTTTCAATATTCCTCTGGCTATTCGGGGTCTCTTCTGGTTCCATACAAATTTTAGGATTATTTGTTCCATTTCTTTGAAAAAAGTGGATGGTATTTTGATAGGGATTGCATTGAATGTGTAGATTGCTCTAGGTAGCACTGACATCTTCACAATGTTTGTTCTTCCAGTCCATGAGCATGGAACGTTTTTCCATTTCTTTGTGTCTTCCTCAATTTCTCTTGTGAGTATTTTAGTTTTCTGAGTACAGATCCTTTGCCTCTTTGGTTAAATTTATTCCTAGGTATCTTATGGTTTTGGGTGCAATTGTAAATGGGATCGACTCCTTAATTTCTCTTTCTTCTGTCTTGTTGTTAGTGTATAGGAATGCCCCTGATTTCTGTGCCTTGATTTTATATCCTGCCACTTTACTGAATTCCTGTATGAGTTCTAGCAGTTTTGGGGTGGAGTCTTTTGGGTTTTCCACAGAAAGTATCATATCATCTGCAAAGAGTGAGTGTTTGACTTCTTCTTTGCCGATTTGGATGCCTTTGATTTCTTTTTGTTGTCTGATGGCTGTGGCTAGGACTTCTAATACTATGTTGAATAGCAGTGATGATAGTGGACATCCCTGCCGTGTTCCTGACCTTAGGGGGAAAACTCCCAGTTTTTCCCCATTGAGAATGATATTCGCTGTGGGTTTTTCATAGATGGTTTTTATGATATTGAGGTATGTACCCTCTATCCCTATACTCTGAAGAGTTTTGATCAAGAAAGGCTGCTGTACTTTATCAAATGCTTTTTCTGCATCTATTGAGAGGATTGTATGGTTCTTGTTCTTTTTTTTAATTAATGTTTTGTATCACATTGATTGATTTGAGGATGTTGAACCAACCTGGCAGCCCAGGGATAAATCCCACTTGGTCGTGGTGAATAATCCTTTTAATGTACTGTTGGATCCTATTGGCTAGTATTTTGGTGAGAATTTTGCATCCATGTTCATCAAGGATATTGGTCTGTAATTTTCCTTTTTGATGGGGTCTTTGGTTTGGGGATCAGGGTAATGGTGGCCTCATAAAACGAATTTGGAAGATTCCTTTCCAATTCTATTTTTTGGAACAGTTTCAGGAGAATAGGTATTAATTCTTCTTGAAATGTTTGGTAGAATTCCCCTGGGAGGCCATCTGGCCCTGGGCTTTTGTTTGTTGGGAGATTTTTTGATGAATGCTTCAATTTCCTTAGTGGTTATAGGTCTGTTCAGGTTTTCTATTTCTTCCTGGTTCAGTTTTGGTAGTTGACATATCTCTAGGAATGCATCCATTTCTTCCAGATTATCTAATTTGCTGGCCTATAGTTGCTTATAATATGTTCTTATAATTGTTTGTATTTCTTTCGTGTTGGTTGTGATCTTTCCTCTTTCATTCATGATTTTGTTGATTTGTGTCCTTTCTCTTTTCTTTTTGATAAGTCTGCCCAGGGGTTTATCAATCTTGTTAATTCTTTCAAAGAACCAGCTCCTAGTTTCATTGATCTATTCTACTGTTCTTTTGGTTTCTATTTCAGTGATTTCTGATCTTTATTATTTCTCTTCTCCTGCTGGGTTTAGGCTTTCTTTGCTCTTCTTTCTCCAGCTCCTTTAGGTGTAGGGTTAGGTTGTGTATTTGAGGCCTGTCTTGTTTCTTGAGAAAGGCTTGTATTGTTATATACTTTCCTCTTAGGACTGCCTTTGCTGCATCTCAAAAATTTTGAACAGTTGTGTTTTCATTTTCAATTGTTTCCATGGCTTTTTAAAATTCTTCTTTAATTTCCTGGTTAACCCATTCACTTTTTAGTAGGATGATCTTTAGCCTCCATGTATTTGAGTTCTTTCTGACTTTTCTCTTGTGATTGAGTTCTAGTTTCAAAGCATTGTGGTCTGAAAATATGCAGGGAATAATCCCAATCTTTTGGTACCGCTTGAGACCTGATTTGTGACCTAGGATGTGATCTGTTCTGGAGAATGTTCCATGGGCACTAGAGAAGAAATGTGTATTCTGTTGCTTTGGGATGGAATGTTCTGAATATTATCTGTGAAGTCCATTTGGTCCAGTGTGTCATTTAAAGTCTTTATTTCCTTGTTGATCTTTTGCTTAGATGATCTGTCCGTTTCAGTGAGTGGGGTGTTAAAGTCCCCCACTATTATTGTATTGTTGTTGATGTGTTTCTTTGCTTTTGTTATTAATTGGCTTATATAATTGGCTGCTCCCATGTTAGGGGCATAGATATTTACAACTGTTAGATCTTCTTGTTGGATAGACACTTTAAGTAGGAAATAGTGTCCTTCTTCATCTCTTATTACAGTCTTTCGTTTAAAATCTAATTTGTCTGATATAAGGATTGCCACCCCAGCTTTCTTTTGGTGTCCATTAGCATGGTAAATGGTTTTCCACTCCTTCACTTTCAATCTGGAGGTGTCTTTGGGTCTAAAATGAGTCTCTTGCAGACAGCATATCGATGGGTCTTGTCTTTTTATCTGATCTGATACCCTGTGTCTTTGATTGGGGCATTTAGCCCATTTACATTCAGGGTAACTATTGAAAGATATGAATTTAGTGCCATTGTATTGCCTGTAAGGTGACTGTGACTGTATATTGTCTGTGTTCCTTTTTGGTCTACATTACTTTTAGGCTCTCTCTTCGCTTAGAGGACCCCTTTCAATATTTCTTGTAGGGCTGGTTTCGTGTTTTCAGATTCCTTTAGTTTTTGTTTGTCCTGGAAGATTTTTATCTCTCCTTCTATTTTCAATGACAGCCTAGCTGGATATGGTATTCGTGGCTACATATTTTTCTTGTTTAGTGCTCTGAATATATCATGCCAGTCCTTTCTGGCCTGCCAGGTCTCTGTGGATAGGTCTGTTGAGAGTCTGTTTCTATCATTGTAGGTTACAGATCTCTTCTCCTGAGCTGCTTTCAGGATTTTCTCTTTGTCTCTGAGACTCATAAGTTTTACTATTAGATGTTGGGGTTTTGACCTATTTTTGTTGATTTTGAGGGGAGGTTCTCTGTGCCTCCTGGATTTTGATGCCCCTTTCCTACCCCAAATTAGGAAAGTTCTCTGCTATAATTTGCTCCAATATGCCTTCTGCCCCTCTCTCTCTTTCTTCTTTTTCTGGGATCCCAATTATTCTAATGTTGTTTTGTCTTATGGTATCACTTTTCTCTCGAATTCTGCCCTCATGATCCAGTAGTTGTTTATCTCTCTTTTTCTCAGCTTCTTTACTTTCCATCATTTGGTCTTCTATATCACTAATTCTCTCTTGTGCCTCATTTATCCTAGCAGTTAGACTCTCCATTTTTTATTGCACCTCATTAATAGCCTTTTTGATTTTGACTTGGTTTGATTTTAGTTCTTTTATTTCTGCAGAAAGAGTTTCTCTAATATCTTCTATGCTTTTTTCAAGTCCAGCTAGTATCTTTAAAATTGTTATTCTGAACTCTAATTCTGACATCTTACTAATGTCCGTATTGATTAGGTCCCTGGCAGTGGGTACTGCCTCTTGTTATTTTTTTTGAGGTGATTTTTTCTGTCTTGTCATGTTGTCCAGAGGAGAATAGATGAATGAGAGAACAAAATGCTAACAGGGTAACAATGACCCAGAAAAATATACACTAAACAAATCAGAAGAGACCTGAAACCAGGGGGAAAAAAAGGGAAAGAAAGAAAAAAGAAAAAAAAGAAAAAGAAAAAGATAAAGATAAAAACAAACAAACAAACATCAGAATGTGATCAAATATGATCAGGGTGGTGCATAGATCAGTACCACACACTAGATTTTGGGCATATTTTGGTCTTTAGATGAAAGTGCCTCCCAGAATTTTAAAGAAAGAAAAACTTATATATGTACAAAAATAAGGGCAAATACCATGAAGGGATGGAATATGACTGTAAAGATGAAAATTATAAAAGATTTTATGAAAGGAATTGATAAGATAAGAAGTTGGTTGAAAACAGATAAAGAGGATTAAAAAAAAAAGGGAGAGAATGTGATCAGGCAGGAGACTAGAACAAAGCCATACACTAGAGATTTAGGGTATATTTTGGTCTGTTAGAAGATACTGTATCCCAAAATTTTAAAGAGATAACAACTTATATATATATATATATATATATATATACACACACACATATATATATATACATATATACACCAAAAATAAGGTTAATTACTATGAAGGGATAGAATATGACTCTAAAAATGAAAAAGAAAAAAAGATTTTTTAAAAAAGGGATTGATAAGATGTTGGTTGAAAAAGGGAAAAAGAAAAATTCAAAAAAGAAAAGAAGAAGCAAAAGAAAGTTAATAAAAAAATTAACTTTGAAAGACTAAAGCATCATGGGAAAAAAGCCATGATTCTATGTGCTGTATTTCCCTAGCGCTAGAGTTCTGCCGTTCTCATTGATCGGTAAACTTGGTCTTGGCTGGCTGTTCTTACTGATCTTCTGGGGGAGGGGCCTGTTGCCATGGTTCCCAAATGTCTTTGCCGGGGGCAGAAATGCCCCACTTTTGCCGGGTCCGGGCTAAGTAATCTGCTCGGGTTTTTTCTCGGGAGTTTTGTTCCCTGCAAGCTTTCCGTACAGCTTTGGAGGACAAGAGCAAAAATGGCGGCTTCCCAATCTCCACCCGGAGGAACCAAGAACTCAGGGCCCACTCCCCAGTGCGCCCCCGGAGAAAAGCAGTCAATCACTCCCGTCTCCCCAGTCTCGGGCCACACTCCGTGCTCACCTGGCCTGTGACCGAGGGTTTCTATCTCTGGCACCCGACCCCGTGTGGAGTCTCCAAACCCAGCAGATCCCTGTGGTGCACTCCCGCGCTGCTCCTCCCGGGGGAGGAAGGGGAATCTCCCCGGATCTGCCACTTGTTGGGTCCCTGCTGGAAGAGCAGTGGCCCGACTGGGCCGTGAATCACGGTTTATGGCAACCCCGATCTGAGAGCCCACTCCTCCACTCTGTCTCTGCAGCTGGCTTCCCTGCTCTGATACCTGGGAGCTCTGCTGCACTCAGGCACCCCTGGTCTTTCTGTGACCCCGAGGGTCCTGAGTCTCCAGTGTCCAGTGAGTGTTACACCCCCCACTTAGCAACCGGAGCGAAGTCCCTCAGCAGAGCCGACTTCTAAAAGTTCCGATTTTGTGCTCCGCAGCTCTATCACTTGCCAGGAGTGGCTGATGGAGGCCTCCTCCCCTGCCGTCTATCTTTTGATTATCACCTCGGATTCACTTCTCTGCCGTCCTACCTTCCAGAATGTGGTCACTTTTCCGTTTAGAGAGTTGCTGCTATTCTTTTCTTTGATCTCCTGTTGAGTTCGTAGGTTTTCAGAATGGTTTGATCCCTATCCAGCTGAATTCCTGGGACCAGAGGAAATTTAGGTCTCCTACTCCTCTGCCATCTTGCCTCCGGGCATGGAAATTGTGAAAAAATTTTTAAAAATGTTCTGCATGGCACAACTACTTCGAGGCATATTATGTAGCCATGAAATAAAAAGTTTATAAATGGAAATATTTATGATATTATGTTGTAAATAAAGTGGTGTACAAAACTGATCAGACAATATGAGCACAGTTCAGTCAAAGCTCAATGATCTCTACATTAAAAGACAGAAAGAGAATACATCTAAGTGGTAACGGTTGTGTATATAATTAGTGGGATTATAAATTTTTCTCCTTTTCCTGTTTCTCTGCAATTTCAAAATCTCCTTTAATAAATGGATATTATTTTTATAATGAAAACAAATCGGCATTAAAAAACTTTTGAGATTGGATATCTGTTGACTGGTGCTTAGTCTTAAAAATGTCCCCCTCCCTCTGTGGCCCACTACTTGACCCTTTATCTCTGGGTATTTTACAGGTCAGTCTCAAGAGGCTTAATGAGAAATCAAAGAATATCAAGTTGGGAACAAGGAGATGGGGATTCTAGCCAGGGCCATGACGCTAACTCACTGCATACTCTGGGGTGAGTCCCTTTTCCTTTCAGGGTTGCAGGCTCTTCCTCTATAAAATGAGGAGAGCTTAGATTACATCAGGGATTCCTAAGGAATTGGGCTGAGAGGGAGTGAGAGGTATCAGTGACAGTGTGTGCTGTCTGAAATCTGGATCCCTCCCTCTAACCCAATCAATACAAGTCGTTCTACTTTTATAGTTTCCTTATTGAATTTACTGGAAAAGTTTAAATGAAGACTGATTCCAATGTTAATTGAAGTTTCTAAACCATTGTACTGGATAATCTAGATTGTTGATATCTAGATTATTGACTGCTTACAGAGCGTAGCTGTTGTTCATGTCTCTCTTTTAATTTTAAATTTTTTTATTGTGGTAAAAAACATATAACATGAAATCTATAGTATCAACAGTTTTTTTAAGTTTACAGTATAGTATTGTGAACTATATGCACATTGTTTTACAGCAGATCTCTAGAACTTTTTCATCTTGCATAACTGAAACTCTGTACTCATTAAATAACAACTTCCCATTTCCCCCTTCCCACAGCCCCTGGCAACCACCAGTCTCCTTTATGCTTCTAAGAGTTTGACTACTTTTGATATTTCACATAAGTGGGATCATGCAGTTCTGTGACTGGTTTAGTGTAATGTCCCCAAGTTTCATCCATGCTGTAGCAAATGAAAAGATTTCTTTCTTTTTAAGGGTTGAATAATATTTCATTTTATGTATATATTTTCTGTATTCTTTCATCTGTCGATGGGCATTGAGGTTGTTTATACCTCTTGGCTACTATGAATATTGCTACCATGAATATGGGAGTGCAAATATCTCTTCAAGATCCTGATTTCAATTCTTTTGGATAAATATTGAAGAAGTAAGATTGCTGGATCATATGGTAATCCTATTTTTAATTTTGTGGGGGTAACTCCATTCTGTTTTCTACAGCAACTGTGTCACGTTACATTCCTACCAACAGGGCACTTTCTCATGTTTACTTAATTTCTTTTTGAGGTTGTTTGTTGTTAGTACATAAACACACAGCTGATTTTTGTATGTTGATTTTGTATCCTGCAACTTTGCTGAATTTATTACTTTAACAGTTGTGTGCGTGTGTGTGTGTGTGTGTGTGTGTGTGTGTGAGTGATCTTTAGAGTTTTCTACATATAAGATTATGTCATCTGCAAACTGAGACAATTTTACTTCTTCCTTCCTAATTGGGATGTCTTTTATTTCTTTTTCTTGTCTAATTGCTCTGGCTACGATTTCTAGTACTATGTCAAATAGAAGTGGTGAGATTGGGTATTCTTGTCTTGTTCCTGACCTTAGATTAAAAGTTTTTTGTTTTTCACTGTTGAGTTTTTCACTATAGGCTTTTTATATGGCCTTTATTATGTTGAGGTAATTTATTTCTGTTTTTAGTTTGTTGGATGTTTTTATTATGAAAGAATGTTGAAGTTTGTCAAATGCTTTTTCTTCACCTATTGAGATGGCCATGTGATTTTTATTCTCATTATATTAATGTGTCATATCATATTGGTTGATTTTTGTATGTTAAATCATTCTTGTTTGCCAGGGATAAATTCCATTTGGTCGTGGAGCATTATTCTTTTAATATACTGTTGAATTTTATTTGCTAGTATTTTATAGAGGATTTTTGCATCTATATTCAACAGGGATATTGGCCTATAGTTTTCTTTTCTTGTAATGTCTGTTTGTCTTCACTATCAACATAATGTTGGCCACATAAAATCAGTTTAGGAGTATAAACTCTTCTTCAGTTTTTTGGAAGAGTTTGAGGAGAGCTGGTGCTAATTCTTCCTTGAATGTTCTCTGTGGTCCCCAGGTATCCAAGGCATTCAAGTTCCATAAGCTCTCTAAATCAGGCAAAGCAGAAACTAATCCTTTCAACAGCCCCCTGAAAAACTGGAACGTTGGAGGTACATTTCACTCTTTTCTTTCCCACTCAAGGAAGCTGCTGCAAGATTGCCTACTTCTGATCATGGTGAACTGTGTTTGTTTCTTTCTGTTGTATTATAAGTTCCATGGAGTTCCATAAACTGCTGAGTTCTCTTTTGTTCTCTGTGGCCCTCAGGCATCCAAGGTATGCTGGTTCTCCATCAGCATTCCACATCAGGTGAGACAGAAACCAGTCCCTCAGGCAGCCTTGTGAAAAGCTGATACATTGGACATACATTCCACTCTTATTTTTCCTTTCTAAAGGAGAAGCCGTGAGTTGGACTTTTCATCTTAACTGCAAACTGTGCTGGCCTGAGGAGGGGCAGATGTGGTTGCAATGAAATGGCTTTATATACGCACTTCAATATAACTGTTCTTGGCTTTGAGATAGCCTGGGGGTATTGTGACTTCCTAACTGATTTCTGAAGCTGTCATAAAGGCTTTTTGGATCATATATATTATTGTTAAGTCAAGAAATGAAGTCTGGGGCTTTCTATTCTGCCATCTTGCTGATGTTGCTTTCTCATATGAGAAGTGAAATCTTGCTCATGCTACACTCATATGTGCAAAGACACACACCTCTCACCCCCTGATCCTCCTACCTCTGGCCCCCTTCTCATTTCTACAATCCTTCCACCAAAGTACCCTTTACCCCAATATTGCCTAGCCAGTCACCTCTGATGGTTCATGAATAGATTTTAGTGCTACCTGTAGACCCAAGTCATAGAGACCCCCTCTTTGAGCTTTGCTTTGGAGGGTTGTGCATATCACAAACACAAAGACAGATTTATTCTAGAACACATGGGCACCTCTGTAGCTCAGGATTTGTTGTTGAGGGCTGACACCCACAACTTTTAATTCTATATATCTGCTCTCATAACTAATACTTTTCAGACCTCAAAGAAAAACTCCTTTACATCTCTTGCTGTATGTCCTCTTTAAAGACTTGTGGTTTGTGCCATGGCAATATCTCAGATAATCTCCACTTCAGAATGTGGGGAATATTTATTTTTCCCCAGTTTTATTGAGATATAATTGACATATAACATTGTTAAGTTTAAGGTGTGTAACATAATGATTTGATATATTGTATATATTGGGAAAAGATTACTACAATACGTTCAGTTAACATCCATCACCTCACACAGTAATAAAGCTTTTTTTTCTTTGTGGTAAGAACTTTTAAGATCTATTGTCTTAATTGCACCAAAACCCATAAGATTTCTAGGAAGAAACATAACCAAAGAGGTAAAGGATCTGTACTCAGAAAAATATAGAACACTCATGATAGTAACTGAGGAAGACACAAAGAAGTGGAAAAACATTCCATGGACTGGAAGAACAAATATTGTGAAAATGTCTATGCTACCTACAGCAATGTATATATTCAATGCAATCCCTATCAAATACCATCAACTTGTTTCACAGAGCTGGAACAAAAAATCCTAAAATTTGTATGGAACCACAAAAGATCTTGATTAGCCAAAGGAATGTTGATAAAGAATACCAAAGCTGGTGGCATCACAATTCTGGATGTCAAATTATTTTACAAAAGTGTAATCATCAAGACAGTATGATGCTGGCACAAAAACAGACACATAGATCAATGGAACAGAAGAGAGAACCCAGAAATGGACCCTCAATCCTATGGTCAACTAATCTTTGACAAAGCAGGAAAGAATATCCAATAGAAAAAAGACAGTCTCTTCAACAAATGGTGTTGGGACAACACATGCAGAAGAATGGAACTGGACCATTTTCTTATACCATACACAAAATGGACACAAAATGGTTGAAAGACCTAAATGTGAGATAGGAATCCATCAAAATCCTAGAGGAGAACACAGGCAGCAACCTCTGTGACCTCAGCCACAGCAACTTCTTGCTAGACACATCTCCAAAAGCAAGGAAACAAAGGCAAAAATTAACTATTGGGACTTTATCAAGATAAAAAGCTTTTGCACATCAAAGGGAACAGTTGACAGAACCAAAAGACAACTGACAGAATGGGAGAAGATATTTGCAAATGTCTTAACAGATAAAGGGCTAGTATCCAAAATCTAAAAAGAACTTATTAAACTCAACACCCAAAGAACAAATAATCCAATCAAGAACTGGGCAGAAGACATGAACAGACATTTCTGCAAAGAAAACATCCAAATGGCCAACAGACACATGAAAAAATGCTCAACATCACTTGGCATCAGGGAAATCCAAATCAAAACCTCAATGAGATACCACCTCACTCCAGTCCGAATAGCTAAAATGACAAGTCAGGAAGTGACAAATGTTGGGGAGGATGGTGCAGCCACTCTGGAAAACAGTATGGAGGTTCCCCAAAAAAGTTGAAAATAGAGCTACCCTATGACCCAGCAATTGCACTAGTAGGTATCTACCCCAAAGATACAAATGTAGTGATCTGAAGGGGCATTTGCACACAGCAGTGTCCACAATAGCCAAACTATGGAAGGAGCCCAGATGTGCATCGACAGATGAATGGATAAAAAAGATGTGGTGTATATATATATACAATGGAATACTACTCAGCCATCAGAAAAAAAGAAATCTTGCCATTTGCTGTGATGTGGATGGAACTAGAGGGTATTATGTGAAGCAAAATAAGTCCGTCAGAGAAAGACAATTATCATATGATCTCACTCGTGGAATTTAAGAAACAAAATAGAGGAACATAGGGGAAGGGAGGGAAAATTAAAGCAAGATGAAATCAGAGAGTGAGACAAATGATAAAAGACTCTTAATCATAGGAAACAAACTGAGGGTTGCTGGAGGGGAGAGGGGTGAGGGGATGGGATAACTGGATGATGGACATTGAGGAGAGCATGCGATATAATGAGCACTGGGTATTATATGAGACTGATGAATCACTGAACTCTACCTCTGAAACTAATAATACATTAGATGTTAATTAATTGAATTTAAATTAAAAAAATTAAAAAATTTAAAAAAGATCTATTGTCTTACCAACTTTCAAATATACAATACAGCATTGTTAACTATAGTCATCATGCTGTACATTATATTCCTAGAACTTATTCATATTATAACTGGATATTTGTACCTTTTGACCATATTCACCAATTTCTCCTACCACCATCACTTGCAATGGGAAATCACCAATTTGCTTTCTGTTTCTATGAGGTTTTTTTGTTTGTTTTTAGATTCCACATCTAAGTGGGATCATATAGCGCTTGTCTTTCTCTGTCTGACTTATTTCATTTAGCATAGTGCCCTCAATGTCCATCCATATTGTTACAAATGTCAGGATTTCCTTCTTTTTTATGGCTCAATAGTATTCTGCTGTGTCTGTCTGTCTGTCTGTCTATCTATCTATCTATCTATCTATCTATCTATCTATCATCTATCTATCTATCTATCTATCTATCTATCTATCTATCTATCATCTATCTATCTATCATCTATCTATCTATCATCTATCTATCTATCATCTATCTATCTATCATCTATCTATCTATCTATCATCTATCTATCATCTATCTTACATCTTCTTTATCCATTCATCCCTTGATAGATACTTCCATGTCTTGGCTATTGTAAATAATGCTCCAATGGACATGGGGTTCAGATACCTCTTTGGGATAGTGATTTTGTTTTCTTTAGATATATAACCAAAAGTGAATTTGATGGATCATATGGTAGTTCTATTTTAATTTTTTTTGAGGAACTTTCATACTGTTTTCTGTAGTGGCTGTACCAATATATACTCCCACCAACAGTGCACAAGGGTTCCCTTTTCTCCACATTCTCACCAGCACTTGTTATCTCCTGTCTTTTGACAGTAGCCATCCTAACAGGTGTGAGGTGATATCTCATTGTGGTTTTGATTTGCATTTCCCTAATAATTAGTAATGATGAGTGCCTGTTTATGTACGTTTTTCCATTTGAATGTCTTCTTTAGAAAATTGTCTATTCAGATCGTCTGCCCATTTTTAATTGGATTATTTAGGTGGTTGGGCATGTGTGGTTTGAAAATGTTTTCTCCCATTTTGTAGATTGTTTTTTCATTTTGTTGATCATTTCTTTTGTTGTGTAGATGATGTCTGTGTGGAATATTTGAGTTACTTGTGACAGACAAAGAACACTTTATAATAGTTAAAATTCATATTACTTTTATAACTGTATATCGATAGGTCTAGAAGTAATATGAGATGTGACATTCATTCTTTACCTTACTATATAGGTTTAGATGTTGTTTTAAAAATGGTAAAAAAGAAATAGATAAAGGGGCTTAAGAGGTAGAAACTTCAAGTTGTAAAATAAATAAGTCACAGAGATGAAAAGTACAACATAGATAATATAGTCAATAAAATTGTAATAATGTATGGTGACAGATGGTGACTACATTTATCATGATGAACAGTGAGTAATGTATAGAATTGTCAAGTCACTATGTTGTACACCTGAAGCGACTATAACATTGTGTATCAATTCACAGATGGATGGCAGGGAGGGGAATGGGCTGAAGTTTCTGTTATCTTCAGGTTGCAGAGTGTTTATCTTCAGTTACATGAAGATCTTTTTGTCCCCTCATGACTGTTGCCTTTGATTGGTCAAGCAACTGCAGAATGACTAATCATGCAAGCCCATTTACAGGTTCATCACTGTTTAAAACACTGGGTTTGAGGTGTACCTTGGTGGCTGTATCCATTGAGCATCTCTTTTTTTTTTTAAAGATTTTATTTATTTATTTGAGAGAGAGAGAGACACAGCAAGAGAGGGAACACAAGCAGGGGGAGTGGGAGAGGGAGAAGCAGACCTCCTGCCGAGCAGGGAGCCCAATGCGGGGCTCCATCCCAGGACCCTGAGATCATGACCTGAGCCGAAGGTGGATGCTTAACGACTGAGCCACCCAGGCGCCCCGAGCATCTAACTCTTGATCTCAACTCAGGTCTTGATCATAGGGTCATGAATTCAAGTCCCAAGCTGGGCTCCACACTGGGTGTAGAGCCTATTAAAAAAAAAAAAATACTGGGTTTGAGAAAATTTGATTTGTATCTATACCAATTCACGTTTTTAAAATTAATTTCAACACTGTCTGTCAATGAAAGAGAGCTCTCAGAATCTTTAACTATGATTTTAACTGTTGCACAGTTTTTTCCCAACTAACATTTTTATTCATGGAGGTAGAAGCATTTTCTTGTTTTAAAATTTTATTTAAATTCAATTAATTAACATATAGGGTATTATTAGTTTTAGAGGTAGAGTTTAATGATTCATCAGTTACATATAACATGTTGTACATTTTAAACAGTTTTAAAAGTAGTATAATTTTTTATCACTTGTGAAAGATAAAAATCTCTTTTTTGTAGTAATTATTAAGTGTTTGAAGAGATTATTGATTTAAGAACCTTGAACAAAGACTGCATGTAGGTTTATCAAACATAAAAAAATCTGATAATGAAGATTTAGTTATAAATGCAAACTCCAGTCTTGCATTATAATTCGTGAAAATAATTTTGAAAGTTTTCTATAAATCCTAAATTTATAATCATTTATAATATTTTCAAATTTTTATATCATAACTATGTAATAATGAAAAGATTTTTTTTAAACCAATGCCATACTTCCATATACCAAGCCCCTAAATCTCTAATATATTCCAGCGTGCTTTTTAAATAGCCAATTTCTAGGTGTGCCATAACATAAAAAAAGTTGGAATCCATATTTTATCTGATAAACAACCTTGGCTGTACTTTGAGGTCATCAGATGAACTTTATAAAGTACTCAACCAGTACGCAGTCCAACCATGAAGTTCTGATTAAATTGGTCTGGTGTGGGGTGGGAGTTAGAAACTCAATGTTCTATTTGTTCTGGGAGTAAATCTGAATGTTAGAGTGGCCAGCAGAACTCAGAAAATTCAGATGCTTGAGCTTCACTTCAGACCATTGAGTCAGAATATCTGGACCATGAGATCAGTACACCATATTTTTTCAAATGTTTGAGGTGGTATTTTGCCCTCTTCTTGCATCTGACAACAAGCCTCATTGCTCAGCCTTCCAGTGGAAGACTGTAAAGTGAAGAATTGAATGACATTGGTTTGAGGCTTATAAAATATTGTCTGCATTACATCTGATGACTTGGGACTTGAGTTGCAAAACATGTAATGGCAATGAAAGCCCTCTCTTAAATGATGCCAGTTGTATAATACTGGTGGTCTAAAGAGTGCTTTTCAATCCCGGCGGTATGTTAGAAGCACCTAGAAAGCTTAAAAAAGGAAAAAAAAAAAAGAATAAAACAAGCATGACTGGGCCTTACCCCAGACCAAATTAAGTCAGAATCTCCAGGGGTTGCGCCCCTATTCTGCCTTTTTTTTCCCTTAAGCTTCTCAGATTATTTTAATGAAAAGCTAAAATAGAGAATAATTGGCTTAAAGGAAAAGTGCAAGGTTTGTTTTCCAATTACTTTCCTACTTCTGTTTCTTGAGTCACACTGGTCTACTTAGTGTCCAGTGTCCGTACCAATTCCTAAGTCTGTCTGTGGTTCTCATTAACTGCACGATTACCCATTCTGTCTTCTTTCATAAACCCTCTCAATTTTTCTCACCCAGCAAATGATTTACTTTGCCTGCAGAGCCTCCCTTTATTGCCCCAACTTCCAGTGACTGCTTCTTCTGTAATTTCCTCTAGTTTTAACACTACACCTATCAGTGACAGCCGGGATAATGCTGTACCAATCTTGTGTCCCAGCACAAGCAGTGTCTGTTCATAGCAATATTTTAGGAAACACTCTTGCTGACTGTGCTTCCCTTAGAGAAGGCGGAAGATTCCACTTTGTGGAGGCAGTGAAGAGCTGAAGGAACGCAAACTCTTCATCTCTATTTTCTTTCTTTCCATTCGAGGCATCTTTTAGAGTGAAGGTGTGAGTCCAGTCCACTGGAGAAAAATCCTATATTGGCACCCTTACTCCACCCTTATTCCACTTCCATGCCATGGTGAGAAGATGTTAGATCAGGTGCTGTGTTTGTTATAATGACAAACAGCTTAAGCCAGATATCACTGCCCTGGTGAGGCTTGGAATAGACCATAGCTTGGAAATATACCTCTTGATCTTAGATTTTCTTTGGTATCTTCTAAACATATCTTGATGTTCTCTTACTTGGAATAGGAATCTTAACTTTATCCCAAGTTCATGTGAACCATTTTGATCTCCATCCATCACTTCTTCATAACTCATCTGTTGAGTACCTTGTGTGCCAAGCCCTGCATCAGGCCCTGTGAAACCTCTGTAGAGCCAACTAGTTAAGTACCTACAACTTTCAGAGCTGGGGTTTAAAGAGTAACAGAACAGCAATTCCTTACAAAGTTCCCCCCCTCATTCTATTTAATTAATTAATTAATTAATTAATTAATATCTATTTATTTATTTGATAGAGTGCAAAAGCAGGGGGAGTGGCAGGCAGAGGGAGATGGAGAAGCAGGTTCCCCGTAGAGCAGGGGGAGCCCAATGTGGGACTTGATCCCAGGACCCTGGGATCATGACCTGAGCCAAAGGCAACCCTTAATCGGCAGAGCCACCCAGGCTCCCCACTCATTCTATTTTAAATTCATTTTAATTTATTAGTGAACTGCTGTAGCTAAATAATGCAGGCTGAGCCCATTTAGAAAAATGAAACTTTTACCTGAAATAAAAGATGTAATCTTTGCAAATATTTACGAATGAAAGGGAAATAGATCCATATGCATGCAAACACAGAACTATAAATATAAAGCACATGAATATATGATATGTGTTGCTAATGCATATGCAGACCCTTGTAACATGTCCATTTCAACACTAAATATTTAAATTCTCCTTAAAGATGCCAACAAGTTGCCAATTCATGATAATTTCATTCCACTCCAAAACCTTACAACGGTTCCAAGTATAACTGGTTCATAATTTCCAGTGCTGATATTGAAGCCCCAAGTTAGGAATTGGGTAATCACTGTGTAATTACATGGTTTTGGTATCTATACACACTGATAGTGGCTGAAAAGACATCTTGGTTCATTTTGCACATTTATAAATTATTAACCTGTTCTGCTGGAGTTTTTGAATTTGCATTCATATATTCAAGTAATATGTCATTTTATGAGCATTTGCCCATGGCTGAAAAATAATAGTATAATGAAAACAAAACCAAGTCATTGGTCTTTGCTTTACAATGTTTCTGAGATGTGAATCTCATTTTAGAATTGTCATTTCTAATCTCTAGGTCTTTTGGTGAACTAACCAATTCATTTGAATTTTGGAAGTTGAGCCTGTTTTTTGTTTTTTTCTTAAGATTCTGGGACTGTGACTTAGTCACTACATGTATAATTCCAAGAAAACTTTAAAAGGAATTTACACAGAGCTCTACTAGAAAAATAAGCAAATTACAGCCAGTTTTGATGCTATCATTGGCTTTTATAAAGGATATCAGTAGTTTGGCTTGCTCATTACCCTTTCTACCTTTGAGGAACTATTCTTCTTCCATGTTGTATTATTCTGGTGGAAATACCAACAAGGTGCTCTGCCACCCCCAGCCAGAAGATAAAGCAGCTCCCACTAATCCAATCCCAATGTTACACCTGGGAGTTTGAATACCGAGTGGGATTGTGGGGGGATGAAAACTAGGGCTGAAGCATTGTGCAGAGACCACCCTAATGCTTACATTCCCGAAAAGACTGTGATTACTGATGTTTCCAAAGCTTTTTTTTTTAATGTTTTCCTTAGACTGGATGACTTTTCATATCCTTTCAATACATTCCTTTTTTCCAGGGAGTGAAGTCTTATGTTACACTGAGTTTGTCTATAATATTTGTAATCAGAGAACCCTAAAAGAACTTGGAATTTCTGAGATAATCATAGATTCATGGAGATTTTATATCTAGAATACATCCAAGAGATCATTCAATCCAAACATCTCATTTTACAGATAAAGAAATAGAAGCCCAGAAAAGATAGCTGACTTATCCACGGTCACATGGATATTTGGTGGCAGAGCAGGAAATAGAATTAAATTTGTTCAGTTGTATCAGTGTACATTGTTGGAGTTAGATCCATAGATTTTAAAGATACAAGAAAAAGGAGAGCCTGAGCCCACTTATCCAATTTAGACACTGTACCATCACTGTCTTACAGGTGAGCTGAGACTCTGAACATCCGTGACTTGCCTGGTTTTGTAGGTATCAAATGCCCCTTTAAAATCCATGCCCATTCAGATTTTCCTTTGGGGAACTATGTCTCCCAAAATCTCAGTCCCTGTGGTTCCAGTAGGACTGATCCTACTTCTAGGAATAGATAATATGAACCAGGTCTGGCTAATCAAAACACTTCCTTTCTCTGGCCACAGTTATTGGTGATCATATTACTGAAGCTATATATGACATGGAAGTCAGGGGGGATGACCCCTGAGGCTTTTGCTACAACTATGAGAAAGGGGAGTTCTCCTCTCAATGGTCTATAAATTAGCGTCCCAACAAGAAACGACAGATTGTAAATTAGATGATTCGAGGAAGGTCTGTTTACAAAGGGACTTTTAACAAGAGAACTACAAGAGATACTGTAGTATCCTGAGGCTATTCAAGGTGGACGAGCTGTCTCCCTTCGGCAAAGGGATGATGGGAAGAGTAGTTACTAAGTAATCAGACAGGAACTGTCCTGTAGAATAGATCACTTTGGTCAAGGGATATAGGCAATCCAACCTGAACTTTTAGGAAGGGAGCCCGCTGAATGAATATGTTGCCCTCATTCTCTTTCCTCTCTCCTCCCGCCGTGGTTTACTGTTGGTCAAATCTAGCCAACACATAGGAATCTTTTGATGTCATCGATACAAGACAGCCTTCCAAGGCACGGAGCAGGGTGGATAAGGGTGGAGGATAGATATAAAGAGGCAAATTAGAAAATATCCAGTGTAACTAGAGAAACTAAGCTGAGAAGATGAATTTTTTCTTTTCTTTCCTTCTTTTTTTTGAGGAATCTTCTCAGGTCCCCCCACCAGGTTTTTTGAGGTATAATAGACAAATTAAGTTGTAAGATATTTAAAATATACAATGTAATGATTTGATATACATATACAATATGAAGGGATTACCCCCCCCTCCACTGAGTTAATTAACACATCCGTCCCTTTACATATTCATCCTTCCCCCCCCCCCTTTGGTGAGAACATTTAAGTACTACTCTCTCAGCAAATTTCAATTACGTTATTATGTAATACAGTGTTATCAGCTATAATCATCATGTTTTACATTAGATCCTCAGACCTTATTTTATAAGTGGAAGTTTGCACCCTCTTACCAAACTCTCCCTATTTCCCCCACCCTGATCAGCCCCTGGTAATCATTTTTCCACTCTTTGATTCTAAGAATTTGACTTTTATTTTTTAAAAAAAAATTCAACACGTAAGCAATACTATACAGTATTTGTCTTTCTCTGTTGGGCGTATTTCATTATCATAGTGTTCTCTACATTTATCTACGTTGTCACAAATGACAGGATTTCCTTCTTTTTTAAGGTTGGATAATATTCCTCTGTGTGTGTGTGTGTGTGTGTGTGTGTGTGTGTGTGTGTGTGTTTGAAAATAGACTCTCTGCCTTGATGTAGGAATTTCCAAGAGCTTTAGCCATTTTATTTTTTCCAACTGCATAGTCCCTTCCCCCTTTTTGATAATCCATACATCAATTTAGTGTAGCTGTAGCTCACGTTTCCCAACCCCGGGAGCAATTGTAGAGAACTGTAAGGCTTGAAAGAGCCTCAGAGAGCATCTAGAATAATCCTTGGATTTTATAGATAAGGAAACTGCAGACCAGAGTGACACAGTAACTCCATAAAATAGGTATCATCATTTCATTTTACACATGAGGAAAGACGGTATCATAAAAGTCAAACAAATTTCCCTAAACCACACAGCCAGTTGGTGGTAGGGCCGGGCTGAAACCTGTATGTGTCTGGTTCAAGTGGTCTTTTAACTAAACGATGTTAGTTGAACCCCTGGGATGCCATTTCAACTCCTGACATGCAAGAGTTGTGTTTTGTTCAGTGCAAAGGATCAGTCCATGACCCCTGAAGTTTGGGGTGGCAAGGGTAAAGAGGAGCAGTTCAGAAGTGTTTACTTTCCTCCTGTTAGAGCCCTTCTTCTTAGCAACTTCTGAATAGTCAACCATATAATGGCTGGCATGAATTCCATCTTGGTCACTGGATTATTGTCACCTATTGTCCTACTGTTCTAGCTGTCCTTTGATTATGTTTGGTGGTATCCTTACTCCTTCATAAGTTTTTGTGCCTATATTATATTGTTTATTTTAAGTCTCTCTGAGGCCACCTTGATTCTAGTTTGGCAATTCCCTCAGAAAACTTTTCTGGAATTCGAAAATTCCAGTTTGAAATTACTATGCCTTTTGTGAACATAGCACATCTCATCTTTTATTGTGATGATTCAATTAGTTCCCTGTCTATAGACTATGACTGCCTTTATGGCAGGGTTTCTGTTTTCCATCTTTGCTTCCCTGGGATTAAGACAACACCTGCCCCCAAATGTGTGTTTATAAATATTTATCAATGTGAATAGACATAAAGGACACACTCAGTTGGAGTCAATCTGCTACATAGAATAAAGATAGTAGTAGAGTACTCACTCTCAGGGCTCGTACGCTGGTAGAACCTCCTCATACTACAGATGAAGGAACTGAGACTACAGCTGAAATGAACTACTCAAAGTCACAGAGCAGAAGTCAGAAGAGAATTTAGGTTGGATCCTTCCTTGTCTTGTAGGACCTTTCTACAGCAACTGTGGTTTTCAAACACCTTTTTAGCTATGTCTTTGTTGAAATAAAATGGGATTCAGCCTGCTACATCAGATTGTTAGAAGTAGAACTGCTCTGATTGGGAGGAGGGATCAGGGGGCAGATAGAAGCCTTGGTGCTGTGCCTGCAGCTCCGACCCACCCCATCCTCTACCTCTAGTCCTTGGAAGGGTTCCATGGAGTTTGAGAAACACTGTGCTACACTCTGCCCCCTTGCTTTTTGATTTAGTGCTATAAATAGCTAAACAAATTCACAAGGGAACAAAACAAAACCACGCATACATCTACTACCCACGGCTCCTCTTCTAA
Source organism: Eumetopias jubatus (assembly GCF_037043125.1). NCBI lineage: Eukaryota > Metazoa > Chordata > Mammalia > Carnivora > Otariidae > Eumetopias > Eumetopias jubatus. The sequence goes on from NW_028274810.1 coordinate 57,739,905, forward strand.
ACAGGATGTTTTGCCCACTTGGTAACCCCAGTGGGGATCAGAAGAACAAGTGTCATTTTCAGCCCAGCAGTACAAAATACCCATTCTTGCACTTGGAGCCAAGGCAGTGCAGCTGGGCGGGGCTCCGATGGCACATCTGCAGGGCTGTCTCTCACAGGAAGTAGTGTAGCTCTTCTGAGATAAGTTTCATTGGGGAACAAAGAGGGATTTTGTTCACTGGCTCAAGAAGGATGCATTGAACCTGGACTCAGCGTTCATGTAGTTGGAAACAGGGCAAAAATGACCCAATGTGCTCATTTTTTCTCCTTCCCAAGTCAGGCAGAGTGGCAAACCCCTCTTGTCTTCCAAAGAGACTTACAGGTCACTGTCTCTCCTTTTCTTTACCAATCATTTCCACTAACCCACCACACTCCCTGAAATCAAGCTTGAACGTTTTATACTTGTGTGTATTTCACCCATTTCCCCCCACCCCTTTTGGGAATCTGGGCAGCTGAGCATGTTGACAGTAAGATGCTACAAAGGGTGGAAGCTGTTGTTAAGAGGTTTTGAACTTAATAGTTCCAGCAAAGTATCGCAGAGTCACAGTGTTAGAGCTTTTTCATTTTTGGAGAAACATGCTTCTGAATGAAAAGGGACAGGCTTGGGTTTGAACTCTAGTTTCCATCAACTAGAACTTGAGCAGTTTTCTGACTTGTCTGTGCCTGACCTTTCTCATTTGCAAAATTGGAATAATGATAAACCTGCTCCCATTTCAAAGATGAAAAACTGAATCCCAGAAGGGTGGTATATTCTGTGGAACATCCAGCAGTAGGTTAGTGCCAAAGGTACATGGGCAAGTCTCGTGATGTGCACTCAGAAGCTGGCCTGCTGGTGTGGCAAACATCTGACTCTCAGCTTTGTGTCTCCAACCTAGCTTCAGGGGCAGAGAGCTGACCACATCTGACTTTGCAGAAGTTCTACATTTCCTGTGAGATAATGAGGTGTGGTATGGAGGCAGGCAGGATTTATATGGCAGTTAAATGTAGTTTGGTATCAAAAATATGATTGCATTATTCACTGTGGCATAGCAAAGATCACCTCTGCCCCCTTGCTTCTGGCTGGATCAGCAGATAGAGACCACGATTAAGGGAACACTGTCAAATATTTCTTTATAGTTTAATTTCCCTCTTACTCCCCACTGCCTGAAATGCCCTTGCCTTTGGGAAAAGTGGCAGAATAAAATGGCCTTTCTTTTTCTTTATGTCAGTTTGTCCTTCCTGCTCTTAGGGAATGGTGTAGGGATATCGATTGGCTCCCGTGGTGGAATGTCATCCTTGGCACGTTGCATGTGGGAGGAGGATGGCTAAGTAGGACTGAGAATCTCCATCCAAAGCAAACTAAGGGCCTTTTGGCAGCTGGGAAAGTCCTGAGACGGGGATACCACTGCCTCCTGAAGCAGCCCATTTCATTTCTGAAATGCTGTCATTGTTGGAAGCAAACACTTTCTAACAATCAGAGGAGTTCGGTGATGGGTTGGGTCAAATGTGGATCATGAGCTGTTAGTCCCAGGAAGTGGTTAAACATCAACTGAATGTTACCTTTTCAGGGAAGCTATCAAAGGGATTCTTGCTTGGAGCTTAGGCAGTCCCGGGTTTAAATATTAATTATGCCACTTTATTCTCTAAATTCTGAATCTCAGTTTTCTCACACATAAAATGGGGCTAATAATGCTTACCCACTGTGTTGTTCTGGGGATAAATTGTGATGAGCTATATAAAATGCCTAGCATCTGATAGGTCATCAGTCAACGTAGTTTTCTACTTGCTTACTTCCTCAGAGGCATAGGTATTGGATCTTTGGAAGAGTAAACATCTTTACCAATGGAAAGAATTTGTAATGGAAGATTTCAGGCACTGTGGGAAATGGGTGGGGATATCATTTTGGGAATGGTAATATGAGTGCATTTGTGTGAGGTCAAGTTTCTATATTAGAGAATAATTCATCTCAATATTCTAGGTCAATGTGGGGTCATGTGAAACTCAGTAGAGCATCAGTGGTCCAGAGAGTCAGAGTCTCTGTTGAGGGATTAGGGTATTTACATTAGCAGTGACACCATGGACATGGATTAGATTGGATTGGAGGGAAGATGTGAAGTGGTGAGAGGCAAGGGTCCAGGATTTTGTGAACTTAGTAAAGTCCTCTCCTTTTGAGAGAGAACATCAATCTTTGGTATTCTTGCATTATTACACTCTTTATATTGACCTGTATCTTCCCTACTAATCTGTGAACTCCACGACGGTGGGAACAGTGGCCTATTTATCTTTTACTTCTAGCCTTTATCACAGTGCTTGATCCATAGGCACTTGATAAATTGTTGTTCAACTGCTCTGCAGGTTTAGAAAATGAGTTGGAGTGTTGAACTGTTTGCATCCTACATCTGCCACTTACTATGAAACTGTGAATAGGTTAGTCACTTAAACTCTTCATGCCATAGTTTCCTCATCTATAAGCTGGGGATAATAATAGTAGCTATAGTGTTTGAGGACACAAGGTGATAAAATAATAAGTGCAAAACATCTAAAAAATAACCTGGAAAATAATGAGAGCTTAATAAGATTAGTGATAATGTTGCTGTAATGATACGACTCCAGAGGGCAAAACTGGGACCAGAGGTTAGCAGCAAAATGAGGTGTATTTTAGCACAAGAGAAGAAGTAATTTTCTAATGAAGGAGGGGGGTATCTGAAGGCTGAATAGGCTGCCTTAAAAAGTTGTGAGTTATAGTAATCAGAACATCATGGTAGTGGCATAAGGATAATCACATATAGAATAGAATAAAATAGAATAGAACAGAACAGAACAGAATAGAATGCAGGGGAGTCTAGATATAAACCCATATACATATGGTCAATTGATTTTTGACAAGGGTGCCTGACCATTTAATGGGAAAGAATAGTTTCTTCAAGAAATGGTGCAAACAACTGTATACCTATATACAAAAGAATGAAGTTGGACCCTTATCTTACGTCACATGCAAAATCAACTCAAAATGGCTCAAAGACCTAAATATAAGAGTTAAAACTATAAAACAATGAAAAGGAAACATCTGGCTAATCTTCATGACTTTGGTTTGGCAATAGTTTCTTAGACATGACTCCACAATTATAAGCAACATAAGAAAAAAAATAAAGAAATTGGACTTCATCAAAAACAAAAACTTTATTTCATCAAAGGATACTGTCCAAAGAGTGAAAAGACAGCATGAGAAAAAATATTGGCAAATCATACACCTGATAAGTGTCTAGTATCCATAATATGTATAGAATTCTTACAACTCAACAACAAAATGACAAACAGTTCAGTTAAAAAGTGAATGGAAGACTCAAATAGACATTTATCCAGGAAGATATACAAATGGTCACAATAAGCACATGGAAAGATACTCAATGTCATTAGTTATTAGAGAAATGTAATCAAAAGCATAATGAGTTACCACTTCGTACCCATTAGGATGGCTCTAATTAAACAACAGAAAGTAGCAGGTGTTGACAAAGATGTGGAGAAGTTGGAACCTTCATATATTGCTGGTGGGAATGTAAAATGGAGCATCTACTATGGAAAAGAAGTTTGATGGCTCCTTAATAAGGTAAATAGAATTACCATATGAACCAGCAATTCCACTCCTCTATGTATATCTTAGATAATTGAAAATAGGTGTTCGAAAAATGTCTGTAAAACTATTCACAACACCACTATTCACAATAGGCCCAAAATAGAAATAACACAAATGGCCATCAACTGACAGATAAATAAGATGTGGGAAAATCTGTATTTTGGAATACCGTTCAGCTATAAAAAGGAATGAAGTATTGATATATGCTAGTACATGGATGAACCCTGAAAACATACTGAGTAAAAGAAGCCAGACAGAAAGACCCCTTATTGTATGATTCCATTTATATGAGTTGTCCAGACAGGCAGATCATAAAGACAGAAAGTTGATTAATGGCTGTGGGGAAGGGGAATGGGGAGTGACTGTTTATTGGATATGGGGATTCCTTGTGGGGAGATAAAAATTTTTGGCAAGTAGATTGTTGTAATGGTTGTACAACCTTGTGAATGTGCTAAATGTCATGGAACTGTATGTTTAAAAATGGTTAAGATGGTAAATTTTATGTTACGTGTATTTTACTACAGTAAAAAAAAAAAAGGAAGTGGTGAGATTCCTTTTGTAGCAGATATTCAAAGAGAGACTGAAAAGCTGGTCACTGGGGATGATGTCTGGGGAACTCCACAGGGTGATGAAAGCTGGACAAGATGACCGCGAAGAAGTCAGTGACCTGTGAATGGTCCTTGACAAGAGCGGTCTTTGTTGGGAAGCCAGGGTGCCACATCCAGGCTCTGTGACCCTGGGCGCTACTTACCCCTTTCTGAGTCTCGTGTGTAATGTGAGGACAATAATTACAGGGTTGCTGGAAGGATATACGGTGAATGCACAATACCTGACGCATGTTAAGTGCTCTGTAAAGGCCAGTCCCTTTTCCGGTTTTGGGATTCTATAATTCCTTAAAGGAAACTCCTAATAATCAAAAATATATTTTCAAGATAATCAAGAAGTGTTTGGGCAGCTGTGGAAGACCCACAGAAATCAGGAAAATGTGAAGGCAAATCCCTCCTTTCCCATCTCCTCCCTGAGAAAACCACTGCCACCAGACCCATTTCCCAGGCCTTGAAGGGTTTTGTTTCTTATCTCTGTCTTTGCTCTGTTTTCTTCAACACCCATCTCTGAACAGGAAGGAAAACTGGACCAAGCCCCTGTCAAGCCCGTGAGAACACCTTCTTAGTTCTTTCCTAATTGGTTTCTGGAAAACGTTTCCATGTCCAGCTTGCTTTGTGGGTCCCAGCCCTCCCAGTGTTTTGGCTTCATAGTTTCTGCAATACTTCACTTTGTTAGGATTCTGACTGTAAATGGTCAGTCACCTTCACTTTCTGTTAAGCAATTACATCCACAAGGATTTCCAAGGCTGAGGCCAGCATTCCACAGGCCTGTGGCATTTTCAGAGATGACACTCATGGATTTGTCAGAAGGCTACAATGGAAATTAAAACACAGGCATTCCCTGATCTCTGAATATCTAATTTACAAAGGTCAAAACTCCATGGGAGCTTGGCCCATGCCAGGCAGGGAGCTGGGGCAGATTCCCCTTCCTGTGGGTCCTGGAGAGGGAGGAGTTTTAACTCACCATCTTGCCTCCTTACTATGGATGTAGTAGCTGGGGGATCAGGGAAGGGGATTGGGATGTGGGGGAAGAGGTGTGTTCTTGAGAACTCTACATCTTCACAGATGGTGTGTCATGGTCATATATTCCAGAGTCTGGAATCAAGGAATCAGAACTGGATTAGAAATCTGGCTCTACTTCAGTTTCTTTATCTATTAAATGGAATGTAAATATATTTATCTTGAGGGGTCATAGCAAAGATTAAATAAGATAAAATATGTAGCACAGTGCCAATAATAGCTGACATTTATTGAGCACTTACTACATGCCTAGAACTGTTCTATGTGTTTTGAAGTAATAACTTATTTAATCACAGCAACACTAAGAATACAGGCATACCTTGGAGATATTGTGGGTTCAGTTCCAGGCCACCACAATAAAGCGAATACACCAATAAAGCAAGCCAAATGAATTTTTTTGTTTCCCAGTTTATATAAAACTTATGGTTACACTATAGTGTAGTCTAATAAGTGTGCAATAGCATTATGTCTGAAAAAAGTACATACTGTAATTCAAAAATATTGCTAAAAAATCCTAACCACTATCTGAGCTTTCAGCGAGTCACTGATCACAGATCACCATAACACATATAATTATAATGAAAAAAATTTGAAATATTGAGGGAATTACTGAAATGTGACACAGAGACACAAAGCGAGCAAATACTGTTGGAGAAGTGGCACCAAAGACTTGCTTGATACAGGGTGGCCACAGAACCTTCAATTCATTAAAAAAAAAATGCATTATCTGTGAAGCATGATGGAGTGAAGCACAACAAAGTGGGATATCCCTGTACTGTTTGAATTCCCATTGTATATATGTGGAAACTGAGGCACAGAATAAAGGAAGTACTTCATCCAAGGTTCAGATCTAGTCAGTGTTTGGAGTCAAACCTAGGTAATCTGATCCTAGTACCTATGCTGTTAAATATTAAGCTATATTGTCTTTTCAGATCCTATTTTCTTCATACAGAGGCTGAATTCCTGCTATTATGTGGCTTTCAAAATAGTTATTCCCAGGAGACAGGGAGATGAACCGTGTTTCTGAGATTCCTAGGATCCTGCCTTAGTGCTTAAAGCACTGCTGTACATCACCAACATGGCTTGATGTGGTTTTTGAGGGTCCTACTGGGAATCCAATTTTTGTTCACAATATTGTTGCCGTGGAAAAATGCATTCAATATTCTAGAGGATAGATTTACACGAGGATGTTTTTCACTAATACTTACAGTAGTGGAAGAGTTGTGGTAATTTTCCTCACTCTTAAAGAAAACCAATGTGCTTAACATCTCTTTTTGTATTCTTAAAATGTTTAGCATGAGATGGAGAGGGGAATTGGAAAATTGGTTGGGTTTTCTTTTTTGAAAGCAGAAAACAATGTAATTAGTGGGAAATTTACCCATAATCTTGATCTTCAAAATCTTCCGCCCTTTCATTCCATTAAGATTGCCTTTTTTTTAAAGGAAGGAAAAAAAATGCATAAATAGCTAGGCTACTAAATTCTCTTTAATGACTGAAACTAATAAGAAATGGCTCTGGTATTTCATCCAGCCTCTTAAATAATGGCTCTGTTGTTTTGATCTCAGAAGTGTAAGGGAAGCTTTAATTTCAGAGATGGGCGCCCCTGTCTCAAGCACCTGAGAGACTGCATTATATATTTGAAAACCATTTTACAATGTCCCTTCCCAGAGTGTGAGGCCATTGATGCTTTGATGTGGTTAAGTAATTTCGTACAATCAGGTAATAGATTAAATTAGATTTCAGCTTCCTTGACATTTCTGAAGAATGCACATGAAATGAGTGCATCCCTAATCTTGCAGCATTTCCCATTTTTCTGCTTTTATTTTTCCACAGCAAAATGCTGGTAGAGCAAGCAGCAAAGAGTCCCTCCCTTTAATTCTGAGTAGAAGAGAAAGAGAAATTGCTGAATTTTGTTCTGATGTATCCATGCCTGAGTGGAAGAAGAAATGATGGGGGAAGACAGAGGGAGACATTTTTTTCTAAAACATAGAGGAAGAAGCTGTTGTATTTATTTTTTTAAATTTTTTAAATTTTATTTTATTATGTTATGATATGAGGAATTCTTAATCTCAGGAAGCTTCTTTATTTTTCATAAACTATGGGGTATATATTAGTGGTGGGGGGAAGAAGAAATATTTTGCAAGAGATTTATAAATAGGTAGATCTGAGTTTTAATCTTGATTCTATAATTTCTTTGTTTTGTTACTTAATCTTCCTGAGCATGTTCTCTAATCTGTAACAGCGGAATCACAATATTAAAGCTGAACCCTTAGTGTGGGATTAAATGAGATGTTGCAGATAAAAAGTCAGTCAGAATACCTGGCAGAGTCAATGCTCAACAAATGATTGTTCCTCTCCTCTGATTCCAAGTTAGTTAACAAATATGTATTGAGTTTTTATTTTGAAACATATACTGTATTGGGTCACTGCATTGAATAAAACATATACTATCCACTTGACATCTCTCGTGGGAGAATTTAACATCATTCAAACTTCGAAAGTTCCAAAATGAACTCATTATCTTCTCTTCTGCCAGCATCCCCGAGCTCAGCACAGGGCACCCTCTTCACCTGGCTGTCCACAAAAAGAAAACTAGGAATCACTCATGAAATCTGCCTCTCCTTCAGTCCTGACAACTAATTCATCACCAAGTCCTGTCAGTTTTTTTCTAAAATATTTTCAGATCCTTTAATTTCAGAAAAACATCTCCAATGTCAGTCTTGTTAGGCATGCCCAAACAATCTTTCCCTTCCTCCCGAATCAGATGAACACTCCTGTCATCTTTTCCCTGCATTCCCCATGGAACTTCTCCACCTTGTCTTTATGGAGAGTGCTTTTATAAATGCAAGTCTTATCATGTTACTTCCCTGATCAAACACCTTTAGTGATTTCCTCTTGCTTTTATGAAAAAAGACAAAATCTGTTTTGTTTATCACCTAAGCATGAATGCATTGCACATAGTCCTTTTAAAAAAATTGTAAATTTAAATTTAATTAATTAACATATAGTGTATTATTAGTTGCAGAGGTAGAGTTTAGTGATTCATCAGCTGCATGTAACACCCAGTGCTCATTACTTCAAGTGCCCTCCTTTATGCCCATCACTCAGTTACCCCATCTCCTCACCGACCTCCCCTCCAGCAACTCAGTTTGTTTCCTAGAGTTGAGTTTCTTATGCTTTGTCTCCCTCTCTGATTTTGTCTGATTTTATTCTTAACTCAATAAACATTTTTGAATATGTGACTTTTTTAACATTATGGTCTGGTTGCTCTGCGTAGGATGAAGTGGAGAAAATAAGAGAGCAATGGTTAGACTATATTAATGACTAAGAACATTAAGGCATGAAGAGTTGAAGATATTCCAGGAAGGGGGAACATCGTGGGCAAAGGATGGAGTATAGGTAATAGAGATAAGCAAAATGGAAAAAGAAATTTGAAGAAATAGTGAAGGACTCTGAAAATTGTACTGTGGCTGATATATAAATAGCTTTTTGAGCATCTTTAGAGTGATGACTATCAATGTCTTAGTTGCATACCACTTAAACAAATATTTCAACTTTTTTTTTAAAGATTTTATTTATTTATTTGAGAAAGAGAGAATGAGAGATAGAGAGCACGAGAGGGAAGAGGGTCAGAGGGAGAAGCAGACTCCCTGCTGAGCAGGGAGCCCGATGTGGGACTCGATCCCAGGACTCCAGGATCATGACCTGAGCCGAAAGCTGTCGCTTAACCAACTGAGCCACCCAGGCGCCCCAAATATTTCAACTTTTTGACGGTCCAAGATTTGAATGCTAAGAAACAATCTGAGAGGAATGTACAAAAATAAATTATTTAACTTCTAGTGAGAAATATGAACTTGTATGCATGCTATAAAATTATAGCGCAACGTCCAATGACCTCAAGATAACTCAATAATTAAATTACATTAAGCTTTGTTAGTTGTTTTCTATTTGTATAGGGGAATGAGAAATACATTGGTTTAATATCATATCTATTATATCAGGCATATAGTAAATGTTTAATAATTATTTATGATTATTTATCTTAGGGATTCCTAAAAATTTCTAATAAAAAACCTTAAGTCAAACAAATGACTGGTCAGTGTCAGGACCCTTTGGCAATATAACTTAATGTAGATGGAAATCATTAAGGATAAGTAAATATTCATAGGAAACCATGAAACATATACTATAAAGGCCAACAGTCTAAGTAAAATCAGCCTGTCCTTGGAAATGGAGAACCCAGTGGATTGACCAGGAGTGTGTTAGAGAGACAGAAATTTCACAGGTTTGGTGACTGTTAAATTGATTTCCCCTTCTATTTCTCCTGGCATTCCTGCAAAACAGAGTTGAAGTCATTATTTTGGGATTCTTATTCAACACAAATAAGGACATTCCTGAATAATTTAATATACAAATGTAGAAAGATATATTTGAGTGTTTTCAACAATGGGAATTTAAGGATATAATCTAGGATGTGCAGTGATGATGAGTTTCAATGTATTTTTCAAATATACTGCTGGTTATCTTACAGTGGAAACATTTATGATCTATGCATTTTATTGGAATGCCATTAAATTTTTTAAATGCCTCTCTCTTAGCCTGAGGGACTAGAGTTGGCCTGGTTGGTAGGCCTACTGCTATTGAAGGAACTTTCTCAGTCAAAGCTGAAAATCTTGGCAGCTGAGCACATGTAGGGTAGATTTGAACAGGTAGTGGGTGTAATAAGTAAAAGAAGTCCCTGTGTACTTGGAAACTGGACTATGATTCCAAGATTGGGAGAACTGTAGAGACCAAGGAAGACCAGAAGTTTGAGAACATGTAAGGGATTATTACTGATATTTTTGTGGAGGAGACATTAGAGTCTTTGTTGGCCTTCATGGATCTATTTCAGCTTGGTACCTGGGAAGGTAGGCTACGTTGAATGGTCTAAGCATGAAATGGACACAATAGCCATTATTCTTATTTAAAGGTTGTCCATTCCGCTCTTCTTTACCATTGCTAAAAACTAAATTGCAATCTGTAAGCCGCATTGTGCCTCTTTCTTTTCATTTTTCCTTCATGATAAAATTAACATATTTGCATTTAAAAACTTTGCTATCACCTATGCATTGTGTTTATTTAAAAACAAACAAATAAACAAAAATAAGGATTAGCCTCAAATCCCAACTGGCTGTGGAAAGCAAAGTTATTATGAACGCTTGTGAATAATGCCTTATGCATGAAAGCCTCTAATTGGGATATTAGATAGCAAAATCCTTCTACTCTTGTAAGAAAATAAGTCCAGTGTGGGATGGTTTTGAATGACTTAATGCAAATTAGCTACTGAAATCAGAGTGAGTGGTACCACAATCTGGCAGCATAGGTAGAACAATAGTTCCCAAACCTGGTTAAGCATTAGAATCACCAGTGAACTTATTAAAATGAAGATGTCAGACCCAATTAACTGAATTAGTGTCCCTTGGAGTGAGTGACTGCTAAATTTGTAGTTTGAATTTTATTCGTATATTTTCTTTTCTTTTTTTTTTTTATTTTTTAAGTAGTCTCCTTGCTGGGCATGAGCTCAATGTGGGTCTTGAACTCAATGACTCCAAGATCAAGACCTGAATTGAGATCAAGAGTTAGATGCACAACTGACTGAGCCACCCAGGTGCCCCTAAATTTTCTTCATACTTTAATTTGAAGCACAGAAAAGTTTAGGAACTATTGGGATAGTGCACCGGAATGATTTCTCTCTATCAGAGTTTATCCAAGTGTGGCCCATGGCCCAGTTGCCACTGAGTCTTGGAATGGTAGGGTGAGAGTAAAAGTCAGGAAAGAATACACATTAAAATTTAGATTCCTGGGATTCACTCAAATTTGCTGAATCTTCATTTCTAATGAATGCCTCAGGTGATTTTTTTTCATTATAACTTATTATTTTTAGAGCAGTTTTAGGTTTACAGCAAAATTGAGATGAAGGTGAGAGATTTCCCATATACCTCCTCCCCACATACATGTACAGCTTCTCCCATTATCAACATCCCCCACCAGAGTGGTACATTTATTACAATGAATGAATCTATATTGATACATCATTATCACCCAAACTTCATAATTAACCTTAGAGTTCACTCTTGTTGTTGTACATTCTGAGGGTTTGGACAAATATATAATGACATGTATCCACTATTAGGGTATCATCCAGAGTATTTTCACTGCCCTAAAAGTCCTCTCTGCTACACCTTTTCATCCCTCCCCACTCTTCCAACCCCTGGTAATCACTCATCTTTTTATTTTCTCCATTGTTTCGTTTTTTCTAGAATGTTATATAGTTGGAATCATACAGTATGTGGTCTTTTCAGATTGGCATGTTTCACGTAGTGACATACAATTAAGTTTCTGCTATATCTTTTCATAGCTTGATAGCTCATTTCTTTTTTGAACTGAATAATATTCCATTAGTCTGGGTGTGCCACAATTGATTTTTTCTTTCACCTAATGAAGGTCATCTTGCCTGATCCAAGTTTTGAAAATTATGAATAAAGCTGTTCAGGTTTTTGTGTGGATATAAGTTTCAACTCTTTTGAATAAATACCAAAGAACATGATTGCTATATTTATGGTAAGAGTATATTTAGTTTTGTAAGAAACCTCCAAACTATCTTCCAAAGTGGCTATATCATTTTGCATTTTCACCAGCAATAAATGAGTGTTCCTATTGCTCTACATCCTCATCAGCATTTGTTGTTGTCAGTATTCTGGATTTTGGCTATTCTAATAGGTGTGTAGTGATACATTTTGTTGCTTTCATTTGCATTTTTTTGATGAAATATGATGTGGAACATCTTTTCATATGCTTAATTTGCCATCTGTGTATCTTCTTTGGTGAGGTGTCTGTTGAGGTCTTTGATCCATTTTTTAATTAGGTTGTTTGTTTTGTTATTGTTGAGTTTTAAGAGTTCTTTCTATATCTTGGATCAGTCCTTTATCAGATATGTTTTTTGTGAGTATTTTTCCCAGTTTGTGACTTGTCTTTTTCTCTTGATCAAATGATTCTTACTCCAAAATAGTTTGAGAATTGCTATTGTATATTCCCCTATGAATGGACCATAAATGGAAGAGATTCACATTATTTGAATTGGCCCTAACAATCAATGTAGTGGGAAATGTTTGAAACAAATGGGGAAGGAAACTAGTTATACTGGGAACCTACTGAATCCTAGGCAAGATACTTGGCAATTTATCAATATAATCTGATTTTTTCCCTTGATAAATATGTTATTAAACAGGTATTAGGATACTTAATTAAAGAGGGGGCCTTTTTTTTAAATTTTTTATTGTTATGTTAATCACCATACATTACATCATTAGTTTTTGATGTAGTGTTCCATGATTCATTGTTTGTGCATAACACCCAGTGCTCCATGCAGAACGTGCCCTCTTTAATCCCCATCACCAGGCTAACCCATCCCCCCAGCCCCCACCCCTCTAGAACCCTCAGTTTGTTTTTCAGAGTCCATCGTCTCTCATTGTTCGTCTCCCCCTCCAATTTCCCCCCCTTCATTCTTCCCCTCCGGCTATCTTCTTTTTTTTTTCCTTAACATATATCGCATTATTTGTTTCAGAAGTACAGATCTGTGATTCAACAGTCTTACACAATTCACAGCGCTCACCATAGCACATACCCTCCCCAGTGTCTATCACCCAGCCAACCCACCCCTCCCACCCCGCCAGTTTGTTTCTTGAGATTAAGAATTCCTCATATCAGTGAGGTCATATGATACATGTCTTTCTCTGACTGACTTATTTCGCTCAGCATAACACCCTCCAGTTCTATCTATGTCGTTGCAAATGGCAAGATCTCATTCCTTTTGATGGCTGCATAATATTCCTATATATATATATATATATATATATATATATATATATATATATATATCATGTCTTCTTTATCCATTCATCTGTCGATGGACATCTTGGCTCTTTCCACAGTTTGGCTATTGTGGACATTGTTGCTATAAACATCAGGGTGCACATACCCCTTCAGATCCCTACATTTGTATCTTTGGGGTAAATAAAAGAGGACCTTGTTTGAAGTTCCAGAGTCAAAAGAAGTAGGAACAAGATAGAAATTTGGGTCTAATCAACATTTAAGCCTTATGCTTGACTATATCTTCACCAAATTGCCAATAAATCTATACTGAGTTATGTGTAAGTCAGGAGAACTAAACTTTAATTCCCACTCTGATAGTATCTGTCTCTGTGGTGTCAGCTTTGTTTCTGGTCCTGTTTACTCACTCTTTATAGCTTAAGTGTCATGTAAAGATATGGCTCTATTTTCTATAATGGTGTTCCTTCTTGAATATCTAGTAGTAGACACCAGACCACAGAAAGAATGTCCATGGGAACTAAGCCTGACATCTGAGGGTCACATATTCTCTTGTCTTCTAAGTAACTGTCTGAAGTCAATATTGAAATGTTTTTAAAAAAGAATTCTTAAGAAAGAATTCTATTATTTTTCATATGTATGGGCAGCCTGAGACAAAAATTCAGTGTGTTAAAGATGTATTGGCATTGGGGCGCCTGGGTGGCTCAGTCGTTAAGCGTCTGTCTTCGGCTCAGGTCATGATCCCGGGGTCCTGGGATCGAGCCCCGCATTGGGCTCTCTGCTCGGCAGGAAGCCTGCTTCTCCCTCTCCCGCTCCTCCTGCTTGTGTTCCCTCTCTCACTGTCTCTCTCTCTGTCAAATAAATAAATAAAATCTTTTTTTAAAAAAAAGATGTATTGGCATTATTTATTTACTTATATGATTTAGAATGCTCCCAGTCACCTGCCCTCAAATTAAGGCCATATATATTAACACCAACAGAATCTCAAGAGACTTATTCAGCAAAACTAGAAGAATAAAAAATGGTCTCACATTTGCTATGGCTATTTGCCTTCTACGTTCCCGGATAAATGATGTCTAACCTCTGGGACCCTCTGAGTACCAGTAAAGGTTAAGGGCCTTTTTTTTTTCTAGATGTCTCTTCTATTTATAATGCAGGCTGCCTCATTCTGGAACTAAATCCTGTGGGAAACATTAGCAGTGGCATCCAGGCAGCCGGAAGATTTCTGGTGGCTCTTTAAGTCACCCATACCTGTGCCCACACTATCCTCACAGGCCAGTGGGTGAGCTATGACATGGGATGCATGCTTGCACGTCCTTCTATGTGACTAGACTTTTCTAAATGATTTCCTCTGGCCCCGACTCATGTTGCATCAGAATGAGTTCTGTGGCCCCTCTAGACTTAGCATTCAGAGCCCAGGTTTTCTCCAGGTCCTTGGCTTGACTTACGTGTTCATCTCCTTCTATCCAGTGGACTTAGCAGTGACTCCATAGGATGCTGTCCATGGCCAGCATTCAGCACTCAGCAGTTAGGTGGTGACTGGTGTTGTTAGTCCACAACTCTTTCACCACTGCAGGATAAGATGAACAAGGGTTTTAATGAAGATTAGAGTGACCACACACTGGTTTGCCAGTAAACATCCTTGTTTACTTCCTTATCCCAGTATAATTATTAATAATTTTCTCTTTCTCTTACAAAATGGCCCAGGTTTGAATGATTCAATTATATTGTCACTGCATGTATAATGTTCTCTATCCCATGGAAATGGTTCTATAGTGTCACACCCAAAAGACACAGAATTACACACCAAATAAAATCTGCCTTTGATGAATTTTCATGTATTGTGGAGCTTTTCAAAACAGAACTGCTCCTAGTACAGTCACTGGTGCACCATAGGCATAAATAAATGGAAGTTTCATATTATCAATTCTGGTCATTTGTCACATTATCTGGGTTAGTGTGGATAGTAAATGCACAGAGAATCAGCCCAGCAAAGCATTTGTACTCCTCACAGGACATGTCAACCTTTATGTTAAAGGGGATCTCAGGACATACTTTCCATTTTGAATCGAAATTCTAAACTTCTCTGACCAGCTCATCCTTTCCATTTTCTATTGCCTGATTGCCTTACTTACCAGTTCTGCAACTCATTTTTGGATAAAGAGAAGTGTTAAAATGATAGAAGATACTGTTGCAGAAAAGAAAGAACTGAGGGGTCTGGATGTAATTAAGTGTTTGTAGCTGAAACAATCCAAGGTAAAGGAGGAAAGATAGCACATAAGAAACAAGGTCTACAGGGGTTTTACAAGTGACCATGATTTTATTCAAAAAGAAGGGGGATTCGGGATCAGAGGATGGGAAAGATTGGGGTGGGAAGCTCTAAAAGTCCTTTTTAATTATTATTTGTTTTACCATGTCTGGCCACAGTGAAGACCTCTGTGTTTCAGATGATGTAGGAAAAGTGCTCTCCCCTTCTGGGCCCAAAGAAAGCATGTACTCTCTGAGGCAGCCAGATTCCAGGTCTTGGAATGAATGGGAAGCCTTGGAGCAATCACATGTCCTCTGCTAGGAATGCATTCCTGGGGATTTGTGGTCTCCCCATCTGGGCTGCAGGTGATGGAGTGGCATTAAATCAGGGAGGGGGAAAAGGCTCACGAGGGGATCTGAGACCCTGGGCTGCACAGGAGCTTTAGCTGGATTAACACGAAGGCTGCAGTCATGGCCAGGCAGATGGATTTTCAGCTCCCAAAAGCAGCACAATTGGGTATGATGCTGGGGGCATGTGAAAGGGGGTTAAATTATCATAGAGGAGCACCTGAGTTTGGGAGCGAAGAACACAAAACTTAATCAGCAAAGGTCAGAGGAGGCAACTACATAGATAAGAGCAAGGATGAAGGACAAGGAGTTGATAAAAAATAAAGGAACCTCTTTTGGCATGAAACTACCTGCTAAGTACCTGAGGAAAGATCCAAGTCTGTAACCCTTTAAATACATGAAACAACTTGTAAATGAAGGCCCAGGTTTCTAAATAGAAGTACTTGTTCTATGTCTTGACTCAAGAGTGGTTGATGGAGAGAAGGCTGTACTTAAAAAGACTGGGTTCCTCCTACACTGTTGGTGGGAATGCAAGCTGGTGCAACCCCTCTGGAAAACAGTATGGAGGTTCCTCAAAAAGTTGAAAATAGAGCTACCATATGATCCAGCAATTGCACTACTAGGTATTTACCTCAAAGATACAAATGTAGGGATCCAAAGGGGTACATGCACCCCAATGTTTATAGCAGCAATATCCACAATAGCCAAACTGTGGAAAGAGCCAAGATGTCCATCGACAGATGAATGGATAAAGAAGTGGTATACACACACACACACACACACACACACACACACACACACACACACACACAATGGAATATTATGCAGCCATCAAAAGGAATGAGATCTTGCCATTTGCAACGACGTGGATGGAACTGGAGGGTGTTATGCTGAGTGAAATAAGTCAATCAGAGAAAGACATGTATCATATGACCTCACTGATATGAGGAATTCTTAATCTCAAGAAACAAACTGAGGGTTGCTGGAGTGGGGGTGGGGTGGGAGGGATGGGGTGGCTGGGTGATAGACATTGGGGAGGGTATGTGCTACGGTGAGTGCTGTGAATTGTGCAAGACTGTTGAATCACAGATCTGTACCTCTGAAACAAATAATGCAATATATGTTAAGAAAAAAAAAAGAAGATAGCAGAAGGGGAAGAATGAAGGGGGGTAAATCGGAAGGTGAGACAAACCATGAGAGATGATGGACTCTGAAAAACAAACTGAGGGTTCTAGAGGGGAGGGGGGTGAAATGGGTTAGCCTGGTGATGGGTATTAAAGAGGGCACGTTCTGCGTGGAGCACTGGGTGTTATGCACAAACAATGAATCATGGAACACTACATCAAAAACTAATGATGTAATGTATGGTGATTAACGTAACAATAAAAATTTAAAGAAAAAAAAAAGACTGGGTTCATGTCCTGGGTCTACTCTTAAACTTCTCATATGTGGTGGGCATGTTCCATTTTGCCTCCATTTCTTCACTTAAAAAAACTGGACTCAGTATCTGTGCTAATATGGTAGCTACATACGATGACTTAAATTTAAACTAATTAAACAAAAAAAAATTAGTTCTTCAGTTACACTATTCACATTTCAAGTATTCAACAGCTACCTATGGTGAGTAGCTACCATTTTGGACGGGGCAGATATGAACTATTTTCATCACTGCAGAAAGTTCTTCTGAAAAATGTTATCAAAATGATCCCTGAGGCACCTTCTAGCCTGGATTTTCTCTGAGTCAGTTTGGAAGCTCTAAATAAAGTCATTGTGTGTTAGGAATGACACTAGATGCCATTTCTGCCCATCCCAGGATTCTCTGTGAACAATCTCTGCAATGAAGCTCCCTCAGGGCTGGTGGAGACTTTCTCAGCATTGAACCACAGTCTGAGGCTCTTTCTACCCAATCCTTTGTCTACCCCTCTCCTTCCACAGGTATCAGATCTGTATAGTTTGCCTACTGCTTCTCCTTCTCCCTTTATCTTTTGCAGGCATTGTCCTCAATAAACTACTTGCACTTCTTTTTCTTTTTTACTGTTTTATTTTTGTTCTTTGAGTTTTTATTTAAATTTCAGTTAGTTAACATTCAGCGTAACATTAGTTTCAGGTGTAGAATTTAGTGATTCAATACTTACATACAGCACCTGGTGCTCATCACAACAAGTGCTCTCCTTAATACCCATTACCTATTTAACCCATCCTTCAGCCCCCTCCCCTCTGGTAACCATCAGTTTGTTCTCTATAGTTAAGAGTCTGTTTCTTGGTTTTCCTCTCTTTTTATCCCCTCCCATGTTCATTTGTTTTGTTTTTTAAATTCCACATATGAGTGAAATCATATGGCATTTGTCTTTCTCTGATTGACTTTTTTCGCTTAGCATAATACTCTCTAGCTCCATTCATATCATTGCAAATGGCAAGATTTCATTCTTTTTTATGGTTGAGTAATAGTCCATCATATATATATACCACCTTTATCCATTCATCACCTGATGGACATTTGGGCTCTCTCCATAATTTAGTTGTTGTTGATAATGCTGCTATAAGCATTGGGGTGCATGTATCCCTTCAAATCAGTTTTTGTATCTTTTGGGTAAATACCTAGTAGTGCAATTGCTGGATCATAGAGTGGTTCTATTTTTAACTTTTTGAGGAAACTTCATACTGTTTTCCAGAGTGGCTGCATCAGTTTGTATTCTCACCAACAGTGTAAGAGGGCTCCCCTTTCTTCATCACCTACACCTGTTGTTTCTTGAAATCACTTGCATTTCTAATCCCATCTTATCATCTGTATTTTGGAGGACCAGAACTGACCTATGATGGAAGGTTCTTCGTGATAGACAATTAAGATCACCAAAGGATATGAGTGTAAGTCCTGGTCTGAGCAGGCAGCCAGGCCTGATTTATCTTAGAGTCCTTCCTAGCTTTCTTCTCAGCCATAAGCTTCTTAGAGACATCCCATAAAAGATTTCTTGCCCTGCAAATTTCTAGTCTCTGCCTTTTGGGTTCTCTAACTGTGTCCTGCCTATTCTGTTTGAACAGACTCTATAGTTCAGAGCTTGTATAGGTCAAATCTCTGACCACTGTCTTTAGCTTGATATGTTGGACCATACTTTTATTTAAGTTCCACTCTTGCTCAGGATAGAGATCTTGATTCTCCTTTCCTCTGTACTCTATGGCCTTGGCCACATAACTTATCCCCAGCCTTGGATTTTTGAATTCCAGCCTAGGGAAATCAGTAGGCATCTTCTTGCCTGAAAGGTAAGGTGGATAAGATAGAAAATGAAATGATGCAAGAAAGTGAGATATTCTAACAGGTAGAAGTCAGATGTGCCATGCCTGGGAGTCCAGTGGAGTTGCAGGAGGGTATCCAGAAAGGTACAGGACAGTCAATAGGATTCCTTGACAGTCTTTTGGTCTTTGGAGTAGAAACTTGGAAAATAGGAAAGGCTCCTAAAAGGGCAATGGTAGAATATATTATATCATTCATTTATTTTTTTTTCCTTTTAATCTTCAACAAGTATTTGTGCTATGCCAGGTCCTGAGCTAGCTGAGAGTGAAAATCTGAATTATCAGAGTCCCCACCCCTGAGTGTTCATGGTCTAGACTATAAACATGAAATAGGGAATCAGGAACTCTATCTGAGGCATATAACCGGCCGTAGAACTGGAAGAAAACATCCTAGTCAAACTATGGGCAAGAGGGTATTGAAGCATCCTTGGAGGTGGCTCTGGGGCTACTCAAACTCTCTACCTCAGATAGCCCTTGGGTTTGGACTCAAGCAGCTCATGCTGGGAGGAGAAAAGAATAGTAGAGGGTAGGATCCAGGAAGAATCCAACACTTGCCTCCCTAGATTGAGACTTTGTAGATTTCAGGCTTCTATGTCCTCTGAGTAACATGCAAACCATTGGACAACTCACAGAAGTGCTCATTATTATAATTCTGATTATAATTCATCATTCCATGACAGCTCGTGTTTGTAGATGTCTTCTGTTTGATGTATTTGTCAATTGAAATATACAGATTCATCCAGACAAATCACTTGCCCTATAGGTAGGTGTAAAAGGATATAGATATGGCTGCATATAATGGAGACCCAAGATAATAGAGGCATATGTGAGACAGACACATTTAATTCTGTCATATAAATGTGCTGTTCCTAGGGTGGCTCCGCTTTATGAATTTATGAAGGAAGGGCCCAGGCCTCTTCTTTCTGGTTGCTGCGACATTCTTAGATGATGCTGTCAAACACATGGTCCAAGATTGCTTACTACCATGCTGGGATTCCATCCAGAAGGAAGAGGGGTGGGGAAAGGGGTGAATGTGCCTTTTCTTTAAAGGCAGAGCTGGACATTACACTTACACTCATATCCCACTGGCTAAAATTTACTCCCAGGCTCCCTAGAAGAGGCCACGTGCCAAGGCAAGGACGATGGATACTACGCTATAATTTCCATCAATGCAAATGTACAGAGTATGGACCAATTCTAGTATTGCCCAGGTGGGGTTTCTAAGCCTTCTTTTCGCCATGACCATCCCTCAGAATTACCTCTATTAATACTTTTTTTCACTGTGGGTTCTAACTCAGTGTATATTTGTATCTGGGAGCTTCTTGCCAAGCAAAAACTGTTCATATATATTATGTGCCAAGCCTGGCACAAAGTAGATGCTCAAAACACTGGATGTCTGGCTCAGTAAATGCTCAGTAAATGAATGGATGAAATCTTTTAGAAATGAAATGTTACTAAATTTCTGCATGAAAGGAGACATTCAACGATAGGCATTTTTTTTTTCCTCCCACAAGGACAGGCCAGGCTTGTACATTTTTTGTTTTCTGTTTTCTAGTTTGCAATTTTTTGAGATTAATTAAAAAAATCTATTCACATCAGGCACGATTTACTGAAGAAATGACTAAACAGGTGTAGAAGTTACAGATTTAGCATTCGCAGATACAAAAGTCACTGTGAATTTCAGTCCCTGGCCTCTCCAAGCCAGTAGCTCTCTCCACTCCTCTGTGGATAAGAACTGGACAACCTTTGCTGGCTTGGTTATACCAAGTGGAAGTAACATCCTTTCCCACCCCCTGCCACATCAAAGGGGCCCTGGGAGCAGGAAGGAGTGTTATTGTGGCTTTTCACTTCAGGAAGCAAGCATAATGATGCTATTCATTGCATTAACTACAAAAATCTATCATTAAGTCTTTGAATGTCTTATAATCATGGGGAAGGGAACTAATACTTTGGAGCTTCAAATATGCCAGGCGCTTAGTGACCTCCTTCTCTTTTAATCTTCTCAATATTTTATGAGAAAGGTAATTTGAATCCCCATTTTACAGATGGGAATCATCTCAGAGAGATAATGTGCCCAATGTGGTGCCAGGGTTGAAACTAGGATCTGTCCGTTGGAAAGCCTCCGCTCTTCCTATGATGCCAAATGGCTGTCCATTATGTTCATAGACTACTTTGTAATGCATAAAGCACCTTAATAACACCAACTTTCTTCACCTTGACAATTACCTGTGAGGTGTGGGAAGCAGTGGTTTTTGGTCCCCATTTGGTCCTCATTGGTCCCCCATGGTTTTTGGTCCCTATTTTGCTGATGAAGAAGAGAGGTTCACAGATTAGATGGCTTGCCACATGTCACATTGCTATTAAATGACAGCCAGAGCTAGGTCGTCGAGTCTAAGGCTCTTTTGCCCTGCCCACACTCACCCTGTGCAAAAGTTGTGTAGTTGGCAGGAGAACAGAAAAGGAGTTGATTTCTTAAAGATATCAAACACTCTCATGATGGAGTTGTGAAAATTAATGAAGGGAAGCTGCACTAGGGTGGAGTTGGGAGGTTTGGCAGGGGGAGTTCTCGGTCCTACCACTTATAGGCAATTGCAGACACATGGGAAGAGAGGAACTTTGCGTGTGGACACTACTTTACTACCCCAGCAGGAGGAAGAAAGGCTTTCCTCATAGTCTGGGAACAGCCCAACTGTGGAGAGACAGTCACAACTCAGCCAATGAAAAATTTAATCCACTGGACTTTTTGTTTATAACAGCCCCTCTCAACTTCCTGCTTTCTTCCATAAGAGAATTCCTCTTTGGTGTTGGCAGACTTGCCTATGGTTTGGCCATATCTTGCCTCTCTTGAATTGCAATTCACTGTTATTCCCAAATAAGCCCATCTTTTGCTGGTAAAATACCTGGCAGTTTTATTTTTAAGGTTAACACAGTCTGGGAGAGGTAAGCGACTTGTCTTGATTTTCCCAAGGGACTTTCTTGGTTTAAGTACAGAAAGTCCTATATCTTGGGAATACCTTTGGTCTTGGGCAGTCTGGGACTGTTGGTTCCCTGACCAGGTAGGTTTTCTTGAATTTCATAGAAATCAATAATTTTCTATGACAATGTCATGCAAGAAAACAGCATCATGATAATGGTAGATATGTGAATAAAAATACAATCATCATTGGCTCAAAATTATTAAAAAAGTTAGTTCTAGTGGGGAATTCCAGCATCTTGGCGTTCAAGATGCTGCATATGTGTATTTAGTTAGCAGTGGTTCTCAAAGTTTATGATCCACAGAATTACATAGGGAGCTTGTTAAAACACCGATTACCTCAGCCCCAGCGATTCTGATTCAGTAAGTGTGGGCTGGTGCCCTGAACTTGTACCTCTAACGGGATCCCAGGTGATGTTGATGCAGCCAGTTCATGGAACAAACCTTGAGCATCACTTGGTGAGTTCAATGCTCCCTAAAGTAAGGGTGTAACCCATTGGGGTGCAGAAAAAAAATTGAACATTTATGTATATGTTTATGAAATTAAAAAATTGTGATTTTCAGATAGTAGATAAAATAAGGTATTATTAGTACAGTTAGTAAAAGTAAATAATCTATATGTAAATAAAGATGCATAATTAGGGGTGACAGTCAAGAAGATCTTGATAGAATCGACCAATTGGTTTTTCTCTAGTAAAGGAGGGTGCACCTCCTACATCAGAGTCCCCTCTATGCACCTGAACCTGCATTCTGGGAGGAGGTGGGAACTGCATTTTCAACAGGCTACTTAGATGATTCTTGCACATTTACCATTAGAAGCCCTGACCTAAATTCTGGGGCTCATTCTCTGAGCCCATGGTTCTCAAGGTGTGGTTCTGAAGCATTAGCATCTTCTGGAAACTTGTTAGGAGTGCAAATTACTGGGCCCCACCCCAAACATACTGAATTGAATACTCTGGGGGGTCCAGCCAGCAATTTGTGGTTGAACAAGCCCTCTAGGAGATTCTGATGACTGACAAAGCTTAAGAACCCTGCTCTCCACAGGAGACCTTTAAGAAGATAGAGCTCGTGACTTAGTAATGGGTTTCTCTCAGAGTCCCACCATTTCTGACTTTTTAAGCTGCAGACAAATCTCTCTAGAAGCCTGAGTTCCCTGAGAAAATGAATTCCTATTTAGTTTCTTCTCTCGTGGAATCAGGGATAAACAAACTAGGTCATAGCCTAAGCTTTACTGAATGTCAATTTTTTGATCTGTAAAATGGACAAATTTTTGATCTGTAATGATGTATTGAATGTAGAGAGCCAATGGGATGACAGGTGAAAAAGGGGTTTTGCTGATTGTAAAGAACTATGATAACAGTATTTAATTTTAAATTTTGAGCTCTGTTTGAATTTGTTTCACAGGGTTTGTTCATTCCTATCGTCTTGTTCATATCTAATCTATTCGCACTTGCATTTTCTTCTAGGCAACCCACCTGCTGCTGTTTATAGAGTGCCTGCTGTATGCCAGGCACTTTGTTCCTGCTTTACATACTTTATTTCTAATCCTTTTAGGCCAAAGAGTTATTCTCATTTTACAGATAAGGAAACTGAGATCCAAAGAGTTTACATAATTTTCCTAACAAGTAGCAGAGCTTGGTTTTAACTCAAGGCTGTCTGATTACAAAATCCACACCTTTTTTAAAAATTAATTTATTTATTAAATTTTTTTTAATTTACATTCAATTAGCCAAAATATAGTTTATTTATTTTTTAATTTTTAATTTTTAAAATTTTTATTTATTTTATTAACATATAATGTATTATTTATTTCAAGGGTATAGGTCTGTGATTCATCAGTCTTACACAATTCACCGTGCTCACCATAGCACATACCCTTCCCAATGTCCATCACCCACACTTCTTGAATCCCAGCACATTAAATCCTCATTCTGGTTTTGTCATTAGAATTGACCTTTGTTTGTTCCTTTTGGGTCCCAACCTCCCATAAGGTAACTTATCTCCCCTGGCTCCAAGCCCTGGTTTAGACACCACTGCAAGGGGCTAGCGATATCCCCCTGGAGTCAGCTGATGCCAGAGGCACACAAGAGTCTGTAAATATCACCGCTTCACCCAAAAGCAGTTGCATTTCTGGTTCTGCCTCAAACATCTGAAAAGTCTGACTTTTAAAGACTATGGCTTTCTATTTTCAACACACACACTTATGCAGGTTGCCTTAGGAGCCTGTCCTGTCTGCTCTCTTAGTATCTCAGGCTTACTTGTCTTCATTCCTTAAAGTGGTGAATTGTGTGCTATAGGTGCCAGTGTATTATTTACCCAACAGCCACTCTCCTTCTTGTTGCAATACTTTGATTTGCTCAGCTGCCTACTTTTCCACGTGAGTCAGGAGAAGCAGCCCATCCACCGCTCCTTATTCTAGGAGTAGGTCGTGATTGTCTATTCATGGCAGCTTGATTCCTCTTTTCAGTCATTGGTTTAGGGATGGGCATATTACACAGTAATGGCCAATGGCTGAGAGAAGTCTCCTAAGAGCTCTTGGAAAAGGTTCTTTACTGACAAAGAGATATATAATAAGCCATGCCCCTGCTTCCTCTGCTGCATGATGTTGCTCTGCATGTGGGTTCTTAAAACTATGGCAGCCATGTTGTATCTAGAAAAACAGTTAGAATGTGGCAATGCCAACCTGCTAGGAATGGAAAGGAGCTGAGTTTTTACAACAGCATTGAGACAGTGTATAAAACATTCTTAAAGGAATTCTCCTGTCTGTTTGGGCTGTTATAACAAAATGCCATGGACTGGGCAAGCTTGTAAAAACAGAAATTTATTGCTCACAGTTCTGGAGACTAAGAAGTCCAAGCATGGTTCTGTTTGGTGAGGGCTTCTTTCCTGGTTCATAGTCAGTGCCTTCTTGCTCTGTCCTCACAAGGTGGGAGGAGCTCTGTTCTTTCTGGAGCTTCTTTTATAAGGCACTAACCCCATTCATGAGTGCTCCACCTTCATGACTTAAGCGATTTCCAACAGCCCCCCTTCCCAATACCATCACCAATGGGGGTTAGGATTTCAACATATGAATTTGGGGGGGACACAAACATTCAGAACATAGCACCTACCTTGAGCTTCTTATTGTGTGGGATAACAAAACCTCCATAGATGTAACTTCATGTTTTAAATTGGGGTTTATATGTCCATTATTTGTAGCTGACAGCACTATAACTGACACTATAACTGACCTTGAAACTATTTGCTTCTGTCTCTACACTGGAAGGTGGAGATTTTATTTTTCCTGTTTAAAGTTATATCCTTAGCATCTAGCCTATAACTGACACAGAGCAGGTGCTCATCAAACGCTTATTGGCTGAATGAATAAGAGCATTGTCAGGGAAACTCACTGAGAGTAGAAATGCAATATTCTTGCCTAGGAGGCAGCTTGAAATCAAAACTTGAGGTGACACTGTGTATGGACCAGGAAAAATTTTTGCTGGATAATACCCATTCAGAGTTAGATAGAATCCTTGAATATCAGAGAAAGCGGTGTTGGACACAGCTCCTCCACACTTTTTTTTTTAAAGATGAAGAAAAGAAGCCCAAAGAAGGCAAGCAACTTATCCATGGCACCTGTTATGGACCAAATGTTTGTGTTCCCCCAAAATTCAGAAGTTGAGCTCCAGTCCCCAATGTGACTATATTTGGAGATAGGGTAAGGTTAAATGAGGTCATAAGGGGGTGGACAGTCCAGTAGGATCAGTGTCAAGAAGATAGTTCAGAGACAACCCGAACCCCTACCCCCAGTGTGAAGACACAGTGGGAAAATGGCTGTCTAGAAGCCAGAAAAAGAGCCTTCACTAAAAATCTAATTGGCCAACCTGTGATTTTGGACTTCCCAGTCTCCAGATCTGTACAAATTAATTCCTGTTGTTGAAGTCAGCCAGTCTGTGGTTATTTTGTTATAGTAGCACATGTATATTTCTTGGCTCTGTTCCTTTATGCCAACCAGACGCTTACTTGCTCTACTACTCGCTATATAACTGGGGAACCTAACACCTACTCTCTGAGCCTCTTTCTAGTATAGTAGCAAAGGAGTAATGATTCCTGTTTGCTCACTTCCTAGGTTCATGGTAAAGATAGATGCTATAATAGAACTGGACAACTTTTGCAAATCGTACAATTCAAAGCAAATTTATTTTGCTCTTATACTAGATATCAAATATAGGTATATGGAGATGAAGTGACAGGAAGAGTTATAACTAGGGTGCTAACAGGCCTTGGTGGTGGGTTCATAGGGAACACATACACAAAAGGGTTCAAATAGAAAAGGAGGGGAATGAAAAGATATTAGAATGCAAAATTGCTAGTTTTCAAGAACTGGTTTGTGCCAGGCACTGTATAGACACATGTATCTGTTATTTTGTACGGTCATCACATTAACCCTTAAAAGGTGGTTTGGTTTTTACCAGTGAAGAAACTGAGGCTGTGAGAATTTCACTGGGTTGTTGGGGTGGCTGAGCAAAATTTGTATCTAAATCAGCTGGCTCAGCATCCACACTCTCTGCTGCACCATGGGCCACTCCAGAAACTTGAAGGTATCTGTCTGGATGACCCACTTTGAGATCCTTCTGCCTCTAGCATGCCAATACTCCCATTTTCCCATAGGTCCTGCCCTGACTGAGTAGTGGAACTATGTCAGTAAGGTGGCTTTGATAGTGAAGTTTCAGAGGTCATCGTGCAGATGATCATGGTAATCAGCCACAGAAACCTCCTCCTGCTCCATCAACTTAGTCCACAAAAGACAGGAAATAACATGGACAATTCTTCATTTTTATTTTGTATATAGGCCATGCAATTTGTCTTTGCTTCAGTTGTGTTTGATCTACAAATCTGAGCTCTGGGATGAGGGCAACAAGAACTGGTAATGTGTGTGACTCCCAGTCAGGCCTGGGTTCAAAGCCCAGTTACACCACTGCTTACCGGTTGGCCTTGTGCAAGTTTCTTCTAGGTCTCAGTTTATTTACCTGTGACATGGGGATAACACCTTGTAGGATTATTATATATGGTGATGTTGAATGTAGTTTTTCTATGCAGTAGATCCTCAAAATATGGTATCCATTCCTTAAATTCATTTATAGAAGAGAAAAATTAACTTTTCTTTCTCCCTATTAGTATTCCAGATCCTTCAAGTCCAGTTACTATCTTTTTTTCTTTCTCTATACCTTTCTTGTTTGTTCTCAAATTAGCCTTTGTTTCCTACAATTATATTTCTGATAGGTCCTACTCTATATTTTTTCTGGTTTGCCCTCCCAGCTCTGTTTATCTGTCCAAATGGATTCTTTTGTTCTCTGCCTCTCTTCTTCTCTCTTCCTTTCCCCTTCCTTTGGTCCACTTTGCATACCAGACTTGCTATATGTAGTAATATAGAAGGGCTGTGTTTGCCCTGAGTTTGTTTCCAGCTCCATTTAGTATCTGTCTTGCTCCAGGAATTTTTGAGGCCAAAACATTTGGCTGTGGAAGTGACTCCCTATGGCATCCATTGAGGTGCATCTGGATTCTGCAGCCAGCAGCCTTTGAAGCCCTATAGTGCATCTGGTAGAAAATGTTTTTGGCCAACAAGGAGCTCAATTATCTATGCGCTTTCCCCCCAATCTCTCTTTCAATCTGTTAAAAACATCCAGATTTCTTGGGTTCCATTTAGAATGGAAAACTATAACCACTTGGGAACTCTGATAGTAAAAACCTTTGCTGGCTCCCCATTGCCTATGGAATGAATGCTAAAGCACTCTGCAGGCAATCAAGGCCCTCAGAGTCCAGCCTCACATATAGCCTTTAATCAGGGGTTCCTAATCTGGGGTTGGGAATCCCTTGAAGTTCCAAGCAGAATTGTTTGTATGTAGTTTTTTCCCCCGCTTCTGGGTAGAAAGTTCAAAGCTTTCGTCAGTTTCTCACAGAGTTCCCAAAATCAAAATGATTAAGTACCCACCAATCCATGAGGCTTGCCCTTCAATCAAGTAACTGGCACATCAAACTATCATTTTCATAGCCCTAGTTCTAACCTTCTTGCCCTTCTGTGCCCCTACCTACTGCCTTCCTAGCCCACATCTTACATCTTCTCTCACTTTCCTGCTTACTGGCTTCTCTCCCCTGGTTTCTTTTTGTAGCATCGTCCTGATCTTCAGAGCGGACCATTGGTTTTATTTTCCTGATGATGACTTGGTTTGTCTTTTGTGATCATTTTTCTAATAATGTCTTAGTTTGGCTTCCTCTCAGAAGCAGACCCTGACTAAGTCAGATGTAAATGGTATACATTAATAGGATCCTAGGAAACCTCAGTGAAAAAGTAAGACAGGGTAGAGAAAGAAGCTGGTAGAGAACTATTATCAAAGAAGTTAAAAACATGGGCAGCTGGAGCCTAATTCTGCAGGGCAACACATGTTTCAGGGTTTTCCTACCTAAGTTAAGTGAAGAGAGGCGTTTAATTAATTAATCCTTGCTTGGGGAAGGAGGAGAGCAGACATTAATTCTCTAGCACTCTGGTCTGCCCTCATAGGTGGCAGCAGTGGAACTTGGGCTGGCTTGTACAGAAATGGTACATGATGAAGGGATACAGATGGGGCCCCAACAGTGTCTGCTACATGACCTCAGTTCTACTTAATTTACCTGCTTCTTCTGACTACCTAGGCTTTTTGTAGCTCAGTCTAGCCCAGTCTTTGGGCCACCTGTCCTTACAGGAGGCATTTCTTTTGTGTTTGCTACATCAGACCTCTGGAATTCCCAGGTGTAAACACTGTTGTCTTGCTTCTGTCTGATTTTCATTTTGTTCCTTTTGCCTATGATGTCCCTGTCTTGTGCTGAAGACTTAATCATAATTCAAAGCTAAGATAAAATGTTCTCATTTTTACAGGTCCACCTAAATTAGAATCAAACACCCCCTTTCACTTGGTCCCTTAATATTTCATGTTTGCTTCTATGCCATTGGCAGAACATTATGGATGGATGTACTGTTTCCTTTCCTAAGAAGCAGAGATGGAGGTCAGGTATTGGTTTATTAATCTTTACATCTTGGACATGAATCAAATACTTAGCACTCAGTAGGTATTTGAAAAAGATTTGCTGAGATGAAGTTCACAGTATCTAAGAATACAGTTCTTGACTATATCATGCCACTGCACATGGACTATTTTTTTGGTTTCTAAAATCTAACTCTATAGGTGGTTTATTTGAGGGATAGTCTTTTTTTCTTGCATCAGTTTATTGTGATATCCTCATCTCAGTTGCCTTTCTGGAAATCAGTGCTTTAATATTGCCCTAAAATTATCCTATAGGGGGTTAAGCATCTGTCTTAGGCTCAGGTCATGATCCGGGGGGACTGGGATTGAGCCCCACATCAGGCTCCTTGCTCAGTGGGGAGCCTGCTTCTCCCTCTCCCTCAGCCCCTCCACCCTGCCCGACTCATGCTTTCTCTCTTTACTCTCTATCTCAAATAAATAAAATCTTAAAACAATTATCTTATAGAGAAGGATATTAATTAACACAACAAATATTTACTGAGCATTAATTATATTTTAAGTACTGGAAATGCTCACCTAGATATACTTTCAAGGAACTCTCAGTCTTGCTTCACCACTTACTTCCTGGTCATGTGCACTTGGGCAAGGAAATTAGTCATCAGCTGCCTCAGTTTTCTCTGAGAGGATTAGATTCATTATCTTTAGAAGAGCCTACTTCTAATTCTGTGATGCTCAGAGACATTTTGGATGCTAATGATAGAGATAATTTTTTTGACCCTTTCAGATCCTGCTGCTTCTCCTGTATCAACACTAAATTAGGACTAGTATAGTTGGAACCACAATGTCTAGCCTGTATTTACAAACTTGGAGCAATGCTTATCTGTTCTGTATGCATGCAGAACTCCTCTCTATGACTGGATTGTGAAGTCATTGCAAAAGTGTCCAAGTCTCCCTGCCCCAGAACATGTGTGTGGGATTGGGTTATTATAAAAATAATGATAGGCTAGTGAAGATTTTTTGGGTAGTTTCAGGCCCATCTCGATAATTCTTACCCCGCCTCCAAGGATCAGTTCAGATGTATCCTTCAGGAAACCTTTGAGTGTTCAGCTTGGGTTAGATGCCCATGCAGTGGTCCTCTAGCATCTGGTGCTTATCATATAAATATTATTGGCTGTGTTTCCACCTAATGGACTGTCAGCTTATAGAGGTCAGGGGGTGTACTTTGTTTGGCTCCTTCTTGAATGGAGTGTCTGATATAAAGTAGGTCTCAATCACTATTTGTAGATGGAATAGAACTCACATATACATATTTTTTTTATTTTGGAAGGAGAATCCTTGGTAATTCCAGAAGTGGGTGATTTTCCCAGCAGGCTTTTCTCCAAATCCTCTTTTTTCCCTCATATATTCAGTCTTTCATTACCTTCCCTGAATGATTTATAGAATAGGTTACATACAACTCTAATGAAGCCAAAATTTTTTCACAGTACTTCTGGGGCTTGCTGTACTTACTTAACTTCTGGAGATAATTGTTCATTCAGGCTCTTACTTCACCTTTTCATTCCTTTGTTCAGAAAAGGTGGTGCTTTATGCTTTCTGGAGGGTGAGAGAGGCTTCAAGTTATTTAAGTTAGTCAACATAAAAATTTGGTGACTATAGTGGGCAGGAATATGCCATGTCCATTTTCTGGAAAGTGTTAGTAACTGTAGAAAACCACTGGGTAGGTTTTAAACTCCTTTAAAATTTTTTTTAACTTAAATTCAATTAGCCAACACATAGTACATCGTTAGTTTTTGATGTAATGTTCAACGATTCATCAGTAGCGTATAACATGATGTGTCTGATCATTTTTATGGCCTTTTTTTCCAGATATTTCCTTTGATTTTAATATACTTTCCATGGATTTTTCCTGCCCCCAAACATTTTAGTGCTGTATTATCAGAATGTAGCTTCAGGAGTTCAAGGGTATATCCAGGCCCTGCCTGTACCAAAGGATGAGATTGATAGGGGTCTTTTCCACAGGGAGGCAAAAAGGCCTAGGGCGGAGAAGCAGGGATCAGTTATCCAGAACAACCAAAAGCAAGGTATCCAAGGTTGGGGGTGGGGCGGGGGAGGCAGAGCAATCTGTGTCCAGAGAAGCCTGGGTTCTATGTTATAAAAACACTGTAAGTGGAATTGGGAGGGGAGACAGGATGTAAACATAAAAAGGTAGGCCACTGACTAGAACACTCTAGATCAGAAGAGTGTGAGATGTGAGCTACAGAAAATAGAAAATGGTTAAGGAACGCAGTTGTCAGTAGAGGAAGCCTCATGTATGATGTAGGGACAGGTGTAGCACCTTAAAGAGATTTCAGTTGTCTGGACAGAAGATACAGAAAAAAGGTCCCTGTTAATAGGGTTTTGCCTTCAGCTATAACACTTTCCAGTCCCTGGAAACTTCTGAAGTAGAATTGTACTATCTGTGGAGAGAGTAAATATCTTAGGCAGTCATGCCTTTTATGATTTTCCTCCTGCATCTATTTCCCATTCATTTTGATTTTACTTAAAAAAAAAAAAAAAGTCATTCCACAGACCTACCATGCCTGTACTTCTGCTGTATGGTATGTGAACTTGTGTGGTAGCTATGAAAAGTCAAAATATAAAACAGGTGTCCAAGCACTGGAAACAAGAGAGAGCAAGACCAAATTGATTCCAGTACCATGCAAGAGACATCCCCTATCTCAATTCAAACCTAAATGCTGCCTCTGCAGCCACCATCCCTCTTGTTGTGGCTTCGACTTTCCCATGCATATGCCATATATTATAGAGTTGCAGCTCCAACAGGAAAGGAATGGTTTCCATGCAGTTCAGCTCACAGCCCTCCTTTTTCCTCTTACACTAATGCTGACATATCCACCTGAAGAATAAGTACACTCTCTCAACCAAGATAGACCACAATGCCATATTACTTTTTAAGATTTAAATTCCTTACTCACAAAATGGTTGCCAAAATGCAAGCAACCCTTACACTCATTCACGACAACCTTGGTGGACTATACACTGAAATTAACTCCAATTAACTATTTAATTAGAGGTACAAATTGAAGTCTAATTACTGAAAACCATGGACTGAAACCGAAGACCCTCAATTCAATGAGTATCTCTTGGTTTTATAATGGAATTGAAAGAGATGGAAAATTCATGTTTGTCTGCAGGAAGCTTAGTGTCTAAAGTGATTCAATCCACAGCTTCTGAAATTGACAGTGTTTGGTTCCATGAGGACAAGAGATATGGTTTAGGCATTGTTCCTGGTCTTAAGAAGCTCACGGTCTAGAGAGAGAGAGATTCCAGGGTACCATCTGTTGATACAATATGATTAATTCTATCCCTTTTGGAGGTACAAATTAAACATTTCCAAATCTCAATCCCATTGACTTCAATGAGGACTTTCTTCTCAACTAAAAACAACTAAAAATACAGGCTTGCCCCCACAACCCTGCCAGTAGTGCCTAAAAGGGCATAAAACTGTCTTTGGTTTGGAGTTCAGGATCACTACTGTGATTGAGTCAAGGATTCTAAGGAACCTGAAACAAATTCAAGAGGTCAGTCCTGATAATTGTTGCCCTGCAGAGAAAAAATAAGAAATTTTGAGCTGTGGCCTGCATGGTCCTGTTCTCCTGCTGTAGTTGTTCTCATAGGGTGTTGCCACTCAAAACAATTGGTGAATAGCCGGACCATTTCAGTAAGTGCTGCAGCATCCCAGGCATAGTCACAGAGAGCAACTGTACCTGTTTGTTGGGAGGTCAGCACACAAGTGCAAGGAACAACTAAAAATACAGGCTTGCCCACACGCCCCTGCCAGTAGTGGCTAAAAGGGCATAAAACTGTCTTTGGTTTGGAGTTCAGACATGAGAAGGTGGTGGGTTTCATGTGTTTTCCAAATTAATGTTTGAGATTCTCAATTTGATAGGAATGTTGGGATGGAATTGCTGGGAGTTTTATTTTATTGTATTTATTTTATTTTACAAAACTAGAAACAACCAGAGAAGGTGCAGAACTGAGGGAGGCAGTCATTAGTTCAGCTCTGGTCATGTAGATTCTGGGGCCCCTGTGAAACATCGGAGAGCAAATTTCAAGTAGGCATCTGGATATAAACGGCTGGAGCTACAAAGGTGGCCAGGCCAGAGATATAAATTTGTGTATAGTCATATTATTATTATTAATCCTACCTTGTAAATGAGGTTAAAAACTTACCAGAGTCTTGTCTCTATCTTATATGGTCCTCTGTGCCTAGAGTCGAGTCTTGTTCAAAGGAGATGCTCAGTAAATATTTTCATATAGCCTCAAAATTCCCTCGATAGACATCTCAAATCCACTTAAAGTCTGCTGGCGACTCTTGTCATTTGGAAGAGTGTGCTTTGAAACTGTGAGCTCTCTGATGACTGCACTCTGGGAGACAACAGGCAAGGAAACGTGCGGTGAGACTGCTAATTGCATTTACTGGACCACACGCCTCCCCTGGCTCTCGGAGGAATACATGTTTCCAAGAAATATGGGGTTTGTCTGAGGTCCAAGGGCACTTAGACAATGGAGAAAACAAGTCCCTTAGGTTGTGGTTAATGTCTCTGCCTGTCTCAAGACCTGACTCCCTGATGCCTTATTTATGTCCGAACAACAAGGACTTCAGGATATTTGTGTCTAGATTTTGTGTGTATAAATATAAGGCTCTTTTCTCAGTTTGGGTGAATAACATCCTGTCCAGGGTTTTCAGTGCTCTTCATGTGAATTGCATATGGGGTTCTAGATTTGGAGACTGAAGTCTGGGCTCTGTATGTTAATTCTGACCCCTAGAAGCATATGACCTTGGGCAAGTAATTCTAATTGTCTAAGTTCTGTTTTCTTTACTCATAACAGGGGATTAACATTACATGCCTCCTGGGGTGGTTGCAAGGGTTCAGTGAAATTGCCAGTGTGAAATTATGTACCACATGTTCATTAAAAAATACCCGGGTGGGTGTTAGCAATGCATATTCCTCCAAGTCTTTTGGGGGCTTAAGACTTCTTGAGCATCTTCAGTTGGAGAGACCGTCTCATCCCATACTTCACCCCTTCTGTGGATAAATAGAGCTACTCTGCTTCAGAAAGCCTCCCTGAGATAATATTTTAGGCCATTCCTAGGCCTCCAGTCCTTGAACCATAATTATTAACCTGGGAATGTGCACAGTGTCCAACTGGGCCAATATCTTTCTCTTGAAGTTTAAGCAAAAACAAACCCTAGAAGGGACAAATTTTCTTTCTTGTTAATATAGGAAGAGAAGTAGAGGCAACAAGTGGAGAGAGAGTTCTGATAACAAAATCAGTTCCTGGACTATTGTCCTTGAAGCCAACTTCAGCCCCTGCTCTTTCCAGATGCATGAGCCAATAGATTCTCCTTTTTGCTTACACTAATTTGGTTGGAGTTTTGCAGTTGTAGCCATCATAATTGTTCCAGTTATTTATTATTTGCGTGACAGACTACCTCCAAATTTAGTGATATAAAGGAAACACCACAGATTGCGTCCTGGATTCTGTGGGTCAGGAATTCAGACAAGGTACCAGGGGAACGGTGCGTCTCTGCTCCATAATGTCTGAAGCCTCAGCTGGTAAGTCTTGACTAGATGGGGTGACTCAAGTAGCTCAAAAGCTGGGACTACCAATGGGACTGAAGGCCCTACCGCTAGAATGGCTCCTTCACACACATCACTGGCACCCGGGCGAGGATGACCTCAAGGCTGGGCTCACCTGAAACTGTCACTTGGAGCAGCAGTGTGTGGCCTCTTCAGGTAGCTGAGTCTCCTCACAGCATGGTGGCTGGGTTTTAAGAGTGTCTCAAGGAGAAGCATTGGGAGAGCAAGTGTTCAAACACAATGGGAGAAGCCGCATGACCATTTATGATCTAGACTCTGAGGTCACATAGTATCATTTCTGACATACTCTTTTGGTAGAAGCAATCAGGGAAAGGGGACATGGACCCAACTACTTGACAGAAGGAATCTCAAAGAATCTAAGGCCATTTAAAAAATACAAACAAGCATAACGATCTTAATAAACCTGTCTTCCCTTTTTTGTATGTAGCCCCATCATTCTAGCCCCTCATCTCTATCAGCCCTTACACTGATGTTTTCAAAGCTTACCTCCTCCAGGAAGCTCTCCTTGACCTTCCTTATTTTACTCAGAACTGCCTTTTAATTCTTTGGTAAAAGGCAAAACATTTATTTGAACTAAAGAAAGACCAGAGTATCCTTATTAATCATTGTCTCCTTGATGGTCATTTCTAGTATATTCTTAGGTACATCTATGCATCACAGAGCCATAGATGTTGAAAGCTGAAACGGATGTGAGAAATAATCTAGTTGACACTTTTACTTATGCATATTAAGTTCAAAAGACCTTTATTTAAGAATTTTTTTAAAGATTTTATTTATTTACTTGTCAGGGAGAGGGAGAGAGCACAAGCAGGGGGAGGGGCAGGCAGAGGGAGAAGCAGGCTTCTCACTGAGCAAGGAGCCCAATGCAGGACTCTATCCCAGGACCTGGGAACATGACCTGAGCTGAAGGCAGACGCTTAACCGCCTGAGCCATCCAGGCGTCCCCAAAGGACCTTTATTAAATTCAACTCTATGCCAGCTATTGTGCTTGGTACAGAAGATAAGAAGTTGAACTAAGTGCACAGAATATCCATATAAGAAGTTTATAATCCAGGGAGGCATTTCCTAAAGCATCTTCTAAAAAGTTAGTTTCCACTGAATGTTAGCATTTTATGAAGAATAAAAGTTATGTTAAATATTTGAGAAACACAGGGTCTAACAAAACTAAACATGCTCTTCATGATAAGATATTTTTTAAGGCCTCTAATGTGCATCTGTTAGCATTGAACAAATGTTTGTCAAATGAAGATTATTGGATGAAAGTGCATCGTACATCTCCAAGGTAGGGGTGAAGTTCTCTGATCTCATAGCCCCTTTCCTTGAAACTTACACGCAAACTCTTTTACTGTGGAAAATATTTTGGGATTGGCAACAGGAAGAGAAATGAAACAATTCCTTTTCCATTCCTCTCTTAGTCTTTCAAGTTGGCTTTGTGTAAGGCCTGGGCTTCTGCCTCAGTGTCCCTGTGTGCATTCCTAATGTCCTGATGAAATGTAGACACATTCCCCACAGTCTGCTGGTTGGGAAACTCCAACAATCTAGCCTCCCTCTTGCTAGGACTCCCCTCTGGGAGTTGTGTCTAGTGCCAGACACCTGATGGGCAGACATTCTGCTTTGAATGAACTGATGTTCCAAACCACGATGCCAGTATTCACTATATTTTGGGAATTCCCCCATCCATTAGATTGGACTTAAAATGCTGCCTGACAGAAACGTGCCTGAATAAGCTGGCCTCTTCTTGGCAAGTGATAATAAGACTAGTTACTATTTACGAAGGATTCACCTTAGACCAGGTCCTGGGTTAAAGTATTCTCAATCCTATTATTGGGTTGAACCATACCATATTACCATTTTTGTAGGTCAAACAAGTCAAATATTGGCAATCATGTGGTTGTACCTAATATCACTTAATCTTTACAATATTTCTATGAGTTAAGCCTAAGCTGGTCTAGGACAAGGCACATGGACATTATAGCAGCTGAATAATTTGTGCTCTTTCAAATTGACCATCTTTAAATTTCTAGCACTTTTAGAGAGGCTGAGGGTAGTGTGGGAGAAGTGGATAAAGGGGGTTCCTGTTGGCTAGCCAGCCATTCTTCTATTTTACAGAAGAATTACACTCTGGCCCAAGATTTCATAAAGTACTCTGCCAAACGAAGTCCTACTGTTAATCAGACAAACCTGTACTTAGAAGGTGGTTTAGCAACTGTTTATTTATACTTCATATTGCTCTCCCTTCCCCAGCAATTGATTAAAATATTCCTCCTAGCTACATATTCTATTCATTGTGGAAGAAGTTCTGGAAAATACTTTTCTCCTCCTTCATTTCATTTTTAGTAATGTTTTGATGCATTACATGTACCCGCTTGGAAGCCTTGATAGATTTCATCTGGCTCTGGTTATCTTCTCTCCACTTTTCAGATGAGGAACTCAAAGCTCAGATAAGTTAAACGTGTTAAAGATCACACTGCCAGTATGTGCTAGAGCTGGGATTTGAACTCAGATCTGGATGAGATCTCCACATCCAGTCTTAACCACTTCAGAGTCCAGCTTTTGTTGCCCTCAGGCATAGTTTCCCTAGTTAAGTTAGCTAAAAACATAGTGCTTAAGAGTGTGGCCAGCCTGGGGTTGAATACTGCTTTGCCACTTACTAGTTGCACATGTAGGGTAAATTACTTAACCTCTCTGTTTCAATTTCCTCATCTGTAAAATGGAGATAAAAATGCATCCTTAAAGATGTTGTGAAGATTCAGTGACTTAAAAATAGTAGCTATTGCTATCATTTATTATACCCTATCCCCAAATTTCTATCTTCCTTGCTTTTCCATTGGCCTGTGTTGCTGAAGACCCAGTATGTCTTGGGCTAGAGTTTACTTAATCTGGAGCCAGCCTATTTAAAAGCCCACAGAATCTGCATCCTCCTCTCCCTGTTCACTTGGAACTGTTGCCGAGAAATTCTAAATGACCAACATTAGGGGATTAAATGGTACAAATTTAATAGTCACCAATAATCCCCTAGTGTTAGATATTAGATTGTGCCAAACTTTTGCAATTATTAACACAAAGAGCAGGGACAATTAAAGGAAAATGAAATAGAAGATTTAGAAGGTCAAGAGACTGATTATATAAACAATGGCCAGACCGTATATGACAATAGAACTCTGACCTACGACCTCTGCAACAAGCAACCTGGGAAGGTAAACTACACCTCTGCAGCAGTCTTCCCAGGATTTGGTCAGTGATTGCCAACTGTCCTATTCTGTGCCCTTACTTCCAACTCAGAACTAAGCAGAGAAAGCCAAATATGCTCCCCAAACTGATCACATAAGGTGCCTTACTCCAGCTTCCTCATGCCAACAACCTCCAATTAAAGCATACTTGAAGCCTTCCCATTTTTCCTTCTGAAAGGTTTTCTCACTACTCTGCCTGCCTTTGAATCTCTACTAAATGTGAGTAACAGCAACTAACTCCTTGCTGTAGCAAGCTCTGAATAAACGGCCTCTGCTTGTTCTCATTTTGGTGGTCTTTGTTTATTTCCAGTTTTTCTGGAGGTTCCACTGAGATATGGTCTTCACTGCCCATCACATGGACACCAGCCTTCAAGCAGGGTGCAGCACCCACAGAGGCCCCTTGTGCCTTGCTGTTCACAGCTTGGAGACTCAGTGCTTATGTGGTAAGTGAACACCGGGTCTGAACTCCATACTCTTGCATTGAGGTTCTTGGCTATCTATTCTCAGTTTTGTAAGTGGGTTTTTTTTATTAGCTCTCATTTGTTCAGTATCCTTGGTAGATTCAGGCCATTTCTTTTTATCCCTTTACTCTGTTTTGTGCTTTTGCATAGGACTTGTAGGCCTGTTGTTTGCGCCACCCCATAGACTGGTGAGTTTGAGGTTATCACCCAACCGGCATCCATACAAACTTTGCTATGGGTCACCAATGGGTAAGGTTCTTCTTCCATCTAAATATTTTGTCCTAAGAGCTTAGCTTTGATCCAGAGAGATTGTTTTCTCTTTCTCTGCCTTCTGGGGTGTGCTGTCTGTATTTGGAGGCTGCCAACTGTCAGATTGGGGCCCTGAGACACAAAGTGCACAAGCATCAATTTCAACTGACTGTTGCCAGTTCTCATGGGGTTGTTTAAGTATAAATCCTTTCCAAGTCTTGGGAAAAACTCAGGCTTATATGTACTCTGATTAGAATCCTATTTTTTTTCAATTATCTCTCTACATGACATAACTTCACCAATGATGATTTAGGCTTTCAGTGACCACTCTGGGGAATGTTTGAATTTGAACAAAATTATTCATTTGAGAGATGCTTTGGAAGATAAAAGGAATTAATATTTCTCAGGCCCAAAGAGTAGCATTTTTTTGTTTGATTGGTACACAAACAAAATTCTGATTAAAAGAATTGTTTTATTAAAGGATGTTTTGGCCAAAGCTAATGAGTCATTTGACAAACTTAAGTAACCGTGTACTATACTTGTTTTCTCTAGTAAATAATTTCTTTCCTTTTCCTCTAGTTGCCTTCCTACATCCAGTTCTCCTTCTCTCTATCCTTCAGACCTGTCTGGTTCTGTACCTATGTTGACTCTTCTTAGCTCTACTCCTTGACAAGATGCCCTACCTTTTCCCAGAGACCCTGTTGAAGACCTCAAAATGTCAGTTGTCTCTAAACATCCATCTTGCTTATGAACCAGATATGTTGGCTACAGTAGAATTGAAACCACGAACCCGAGCTGAATTAAGAGCTACAAGGATTTCGGGGCGCCTGGGTGGCTCAGTTGTTAAGCGTCTGTCTTCAGCTCAGGTCATGATCCCAGAGTCCTGGGATTGAGCCCCGCATCGGGCTCCCTGCTCCGCGGGAAGCCTGCTTCTCCCTCTCGCAATCCCCCTGCTTGTGTTCCCTCTCTTTCTGTGTCTCTCTCTCTGTCAAATAAATAAATAAAAAACCTTAAAAAAAAAAAGAGCTATAAGGATTTCCCTAAACCCAGACATAACCAGCAGCTGCTCTTAGAAGAATTTAGAATTATTTTGAGTGCATAGAGCCCCAGGTTGCCTGGCTTCTATCTTTTATGATTGGTTGGAACCTTAAATGGTAGATCCTGGATGGCAAAAAGAATTGAACTGACCCAGAGAGGGACATATAGGATCTATCTTTCCACAGTAAGCCTGACAGTCAAAGAAAGCCCCGAAAAGTAGGGTAAAGTCTCCTGAAAGTTGTTTCTTAAACATTTCCATTAAAATTAATTGGATCATAATCTGATCACTCAAATAGAGAAAAGAGGAAATATATATATTTATGTATGTGTATATATATTTTTGTTTTGTTTTATTTATTTTAGAAAAGAGGAAATTATAGATTTTTTAAAAATCTTTTTATTGTTATGTTAATCACCATACATTAAATCATTAGTTTTTGATGTAATGTTCCATGATTCATTGTTTGTGCATAACACCCAGTACTCCACGCAGAATGTGCCCTCTTTAATACCCATCACCAGGCTAACCCATCGCCCCACCTCCTCCCCTCTAGAACCCTCAATTTGTTTTTCAGAATCCATTGTCTCTTATGGTTTGTCTCCCCCTCTGACTTACTCCCCTTCATTCTTCCCCTCCTGCTATTTTCTTCTTCTTTTTCTTTTTTCTTAACATATGTTGTATTATTTGTTTCAGAAGTATAGATCTGTGATTCAACAGTATTGCACAATTCACAGCGCTCACCATAGCACACACCCTCCCCAATGTCTATCACCCAGCCCCCCCATCCCTCCCACCCCGCACCATTCCAGCAACACTCAGTTTGTTTCCTGAGATTAAGAATTCCTCATATCAGTGAGGTCATATGATACATGTCTTTCTCTGATTGACTTATTTCACTCAGCATAACACCCTCCAGTTCCATCCACGTCGTTGCAAATGGCAAGATCTCCTTCCTTTTGATGCCTGCATAATATTCCATTGTGTATATATACCACTTCTTCTTTATCCATTCCTCTGTTGATGGACATCTTGGCTCTTTCCACAATTTGGCTATTGTGGACATTGCTGCTATAAACATCGGGGTGCACGTACCCCTTCAGATCCCTACA
This sequence comes from Eumetopias jubatus, assembly GCF_037043125.1. Lineage (NCBI taxonomy): Eukaryota > Metazoa > Chordata > Mammalia > Carnivora > Otariidae > Eumetopias > Eumetopias jubatus. Next base: position 57,780,653 of record NW_028274810.1, read on the forward strand.
TTTGTATCTTTGGCGTAAATACCCAGTAGTGCAATTGCTGGATCGTAGGGTAGTCTATTTTCAACTGTTTGAGGAACCTCCATACTGTTTTCCAGAGTGGTTGCACCAGCTTGCATTCCCACCAACAGTGTAGGAGGGTTCCCCTTTCTGCACATCCCTGCCAACATCTGTCGTTTCCTGACTTGTTAATTCTAGCCATTCTGACTGGTGTGAGGTGGTATCTCTTGGAGGTTTTGATTTGGATTTCCCTGATGCCGAGCGATGTTGAGCACTTTTTCATGTGTCTGTTGGCCATTTGGATGTCTTCTTTGGAAAAATGTCTGTTCATGTCTTCTGCCCATTTCTTGATTGGATTATTTGTTCTTTGGGTGTTGAGTTTGATAAGTTCTTTATAGATTTTGGATACTAGCCCTTTATCTGATATGTCATTTACAAATATTTTTTCCCATTCTGTCAGTTGTCTTTTGGTTTGGTGGACTGTTTCTTTTGCTGTGCAAAAGCTTTTTATCTTGATGAAATCCCAATGTTCGTTTTTGCCCTGGCTTCCCTTGCCTTTGGCGATGTTTCTAGGAAGAAGTTGCTGCGGCTGAGGTCGAAGAGGTTGCTGCCTGTGTTCTCCTTTAGGATTTTGATGGACTCCTGTCTCACGTTTAGGTCTTTCAACCATTTGGAGTCTATCTTTGTGTGTGGTGTAAGGAAATGGTCCAGTTTCATTCTTCTGCATGTGGCTGTCCAATTTTCCCAACACCATTTGTTGAAGAGACTGTCTTTTTTCCACTGGACATTCTTTCCTGCCTTGTCAAAGATGAGTTGACCATAGAGTTGAGGGTCTATTTCTGGGCTCTCTATTCTGTTCCATTGATCGATGTGTCTGTTTTTGTGCCAGTACCATACTGTCTTGATGATGACAGCTGTGTAATAGAGCTGGAAGTCCGGAATTGTGATGCCGCCAGCTTTGCTTTTCTTTTTCAATATTCCTCTGGCTATTCCAGGTCTCTTCTGGTTCCATACAAATTTTAGGATTATTTGTTCCATGTCTTTGATAAAAGTGGATGGTATTTTGATGGGGATTGCACTGAATGTGTAGATTGCTCTAGGTAGCATGGACATCTTCACAATGTTTTTTCTTCCAGTCCATGAGCATGGAACGTTTTTCCATTTCTTTGTGTCTTCTTCAATTTCTTTCATGAGTATTTTATAGTTTTCTGAGTACAGATCCTTTGCCTCTTTGGTTAAATTTATTCCTAGGTGTCTTATGGTGTTGGGTGCAATTGTAAATGGGATTGACTCCTTGATTTGTCTCTCTTTGTCTTGTTGTTAGTGTATAGGAATGCCACTGATTTCTGCACATTGATTTTATATCCTGCTACTTTACTGAATTCCTGTATGAGTTCTAGCAGTTTTGGGGTGGAGTCTTTTGGGTTTTCCACATCCAGTATCATATCATCTGCAAAGAGTGAGAGTTTGACTTCCTCCTTGCCGATTTGGATGCCTTTGATTTCTTTTTGTTGCCTGATTGCTGTGGCTAGGACTTCTAATACTATGCTGAATAGCAGTGGTGATAGTGGACATCCCTGCCACGTTCCTGACATTAGGGGTAAAGCTCTCAGCTTTTCCCCATTGAGAATGCTATTTGCTGTAGGTTTTTCATAGATGGCTTTTATGATATTGAGGTATGTACCCTCTATGCCTATACTCTGAAGAGTTTTGATCAAGAAAGGATGCTGTACTTTGTCAAATGCTTTTTCTGCATCTATTGAGAGGATCATATGATTCCTGTTCTTTCTTTTGTTAATGTATTGTATCACGTTGATTGATTTGCGGATGTTGAACCAGCCTTGCAGCCCAGGGATAAATCCCACTTGGTCATGGTGAATAATCCTTTTAATGTACTGTTGGATCCTATTGGCTAGTATTTTGGTGAGAATTTTTGCATCCATGTTCATCAAGGATATTGGTCTGTAATTGTCCTTTTTGATGGGGTCTTTGTCTGGTTTTGGGATCAAGGTAATGGTGGCCGCATAAAATGAGTTTGGAAGGTTTCCTTCCATTTCTATTTTTTGGAACAGTTTCAGGAGAATAGGTATTACTTCTTCTTTAAATGTCTGATAGAATTGCCCTGGGAAGCTGTCTGGTCCTGGGCTTTTGTTTCTTGGGAGATTTTTGATGACTGCTTCAATTTCCTTAGTGGTTATAGGTCTGTTCAGCTTTTCTATTTCTTCCTGGTTCAATTTTGGTAGTTGATACATCTCTAGGAATGCACCCATTTCTTCCAGGTTATCTAATTTGTTGGCATAGAGTTGCTCCTAATGTGTTCTTATAATTGTTTGTATTTCTTTGGTGTTGGTTGTGATCTCTCCTCTTTCATTCATGATTTTGTTGATTTGGGTCCTTTCTCTTTTCTTTTGATAAGTCTGGCCAGGGGTTTATCAATCTTGTTAATTCTCTCAAAGAACCAACCCCTAGTTTCGTTGATCTGTTCTACTGTTCTTTTGGTTTCTAGTTCATTGATTTCTGCTCTGATCTTTATGATTTCTCTTCTCCTGCTGGGTTTAGGCTTTATTTGCTCTTCTTTCTCCAGCTTCTTTAGGTGTAGGGTTAGGTTGTGTATTTGAGGCCTTTCTTGTTTCTTGAGAAAGGCTTGTATTGCTATATACTTTCCTCTCAGGACTGCCTTTGGTGTAACCCAAAGATTTTGAACAGTGGTGTTTTCATTTTCATTGGTTTGCATGAATTTTTAAATTCTTCTTTAATTTCCTGGTTGACCCATTCATTCTTTAGTAGGATGCTCTTTAGGCTCCATGTATTTCAGTTCTTTCCGACTTTCCTCTTGTGATTGAGTTCTAGTTTCAAAGCATTGTGGTCTGAAAATATGCAGGGAATAATCCCAATCTTTTGGTACCGCTTGAGACCTGATTTGTGACCTAGGATGTGATCTATTCTGGAGAATGTTCCATGGACACTAGAGAAGAATGTGTATTCTGATGCTTTGGGATGGAATGTTCTGAATATGTCTGTGAAGTCCATTTGGTCCAGTGTGTCATTTAAAGTCTTTATTTCCTTGTTGATCTTTTGTTTAGATGATCTGTCCATTTCAGTCAGGGGGGTGTTAAAGTCCCCCACAATTGGATTGTTGTCAATGTGTTTCTTTGCTTTTGTTATTAATTGCCATATATAATTGGCTGCTCACATGTTAGGGGCATAGATATTTACAATTGTTAGATCTTCTTGTTGGATAGACCCTTTAAGTAGGATATAGTGTCCTTCTTCATCTCTTATTACAGTCTTTGTTTTAAAATGTAATTTGTTTGATATAAGGATTGCCACCCCAGCTTTCTTTTGGTGTCCATTAGCATGGTAAATGGTTTTCCACTCCTTCACTTTCAATCTGGGGGTGTCTTTGGGTCTAAAATGAGTCTCTTGCAGACAGTATATCGATGGGTCTTGTTTTTTAATCCAATGATAGCCTGTGTCTTTTGATTGGGGCATTTAGCCCATTTACATTCAGGGTAACTATTGAAAGGTATGAATTTAGTGCCATTGTATTGCCTGTAAGGAGATTGTTACTGTATATTTTCTGTGTTCCTTTCTGATCTATGCTGTTTTTAGGCTCTCTTTGCTTAGAGGACCTCTTTCAAGATTTCTTGGAGGGCTGGTTTCGTGTTTGCAAATTCCTTTAGTTTTTGTTTGTCCTGGAAGATTTTTATCTCTCCTTCTATTTTCAATGAGAGCCTAGCTGGATATAGTATTCTTGGCTGCATATTTTTCTCGTTTAGTGCTCTGAAGATATCATGCCAGTCCTTTCTGGACTGCCAGGTCTCTCTGGATAGGTTTGTGGCCAATCTAATATTTCTACCATTGTAGGTTACATATCTCTTCTCCCGAGCTGCTTTCAGGATTTTCTCTTTGTCTCTGAGACTCGTAAGTTTTACTATCAGATGTCGGGGTGTTGACCTATTTTTATTGATTTTGAGAGGGGTTCTCTGTGCCTCCTGGATTTTGATGCCTGTTTCCTTCCTCACATTAGGGAAGTTCTCTGCTATTATTTGCTCCAATATACCTTCTGACCCCTCTCTCTCTCTTCTTCTTCTGGGATCCCAATTATTCTAATGTTCTTTCGTCTTATCGTATCGCTTATGTCTCGAATTCTGACCTCGTGATCCTGTAGTTGTTTCTCTCTCTTTTTCTCAGCCTCTTTATTTTCCATCAACTGGTCTTCTATATCGCTGTTTCTCTCTTCTGCCTCATTTATCCTAGCAGCTAGTGCCCCCATTTTTTATTGCACCTCATTAATAGCCTTTTTGATTTCGAATTGGTTAGATTTTAGTTCTTTTATTTCTCCAGAAAGGGTTTCTCTAATAACTTCCACGCTTTTATTAAGCCCAGCTAGTATCTTTAAAGTCATGATTCTGAACTCTAGGTCTGACATTGTACTTATGTCCGTATTGAGTAGGTCCCTGGCAGACGGTACTACCTTTTGCTGAGGTGATTTTTTTCATCTTGTCATTTTGTCCAGAGGAGAATTGATGAATGAGAGAACAGAATGCTAACAGGTTAACAACATCTCCAGCAAATATACTCTATACAAATCAGAAAAGACCTGAAACCAGGGGAAAAGAAAAGGAAAGAAAGAAAAAAGAAAGAGAAAAAAAAAAAACAAAAAGAAAAAGATAAAAACAAAAAGAACAGTACAAAAAAAAAACCAGAATATGATCAAATATGATCAGGCTAGTGCATAGATCAGTGTCACACACTAGATTTTGGTTGTATTTTGGTCTGTTAGAAAAAAGTGCCTCCTAAATTTTAAAGGAAGAAAGACTTATATATGTACAAAATAAGGGTTGATACAATGAAGGGATGGAAGATGACTGTAAAGATGAAAATTATAAACGATTTTATAAAAGGAATTGACAAGATAAGAAGTTGTTTGAAAAAAGAAAATTAAAAAAAAGAATAGAAAAAAAAGGGAGAGAATGTGATCAGGCAGGAGACTAGAACAAAGCCATACACTAGTGATTTAGGGTATATTTTGATCTGTTAGAAGAAACTGTATCTCAAAATTTTAAAGAGAGAACAACTTATATATATATGCCAAAAATAAGGGCAACTACTATGAAGGGATAAAATATGACTCTAAAAATGAAAAATAAAAAATGTTTTTTAAAAAAAGGGATTGATAAGATGTTGGTTGAAAAAGGGAAAAAGAGAAATTAAAAAAAAAGTAAAAAAAATTAACTTTGAAAAACTAATGAATCATGGTAAAAAAGCCATGAATTCTATGTGCAGTATTCCTCTAGCGCTGGAGTTCTCCCATTCTCCTTGATCGGTAAACTTGGTCTTGGCTTGCTGGCTGTTCGTGCTGATCTTCTGGGGGAGGGGCCTGTTGCCGTGGTTCCCTAAAGCCTTTGCCGGAGGCTGAATTGCCCCGCCCTTGTGGGTCCGGGCTACGCAAGCTGTTCGCGTTTGCTCTCAGGAGCTTTTGTTTCCTGCAAGCTCTCGGTACAGCTTTGGAGGACCAGGGTGAAAATGGTGGCCTCCCAATCTCCACCCAGAGGAGCCGAGAACTCGGGTCCCCACTCCTCAGTGCACCCCCAGATAAAAGCAGTCAGTCACTCCCGTCTCCCCGGTCTCCGGCTCACCGGAGCACTCCGTGCTCACCCGGCCTGTGACCGAGTGTTTCTGTCTCTGGCACCCAACCCCGTGTGGAGTCTCCAAACCCAGCAGATCCCTGCCGTGCGCTTCCATGCCGCTCCTCCTGGGGGAGGAAGGGGAGTCTCCCCAGCTCTGCCACTTGTTGGGTCCCTGCTGGAGGAGCAGTGGCCCGACTGGGCCATGGATCACAGTTTATGGCAACCCCAAGCTGAGAGCCCGCGCCTCGGCTCCGTCTCCGCAGCCGGCTTCCCTGCTCTGATACCTGGGAGCTCTGCCGCACTCAGGCACCCCCGGTCTTTCTGTGACCCCGAGGGTCCTGAGACCACACTGTCCTGCGAGGGTTCCACCCCCTGCTTAGCCACTGGAGCAACATCCCTCAGCGGAGCCGACTTCTAAATGTTCTGATTTTGTGCTCCGCGGCTCTATCACTTGCCAGAAGCGGCCGACGGAGGCCCCCTCCCCCGCCGTCTCTCCTCCCGAATATCACCTGGGATTCACTTCTCGGCACGTTCTACCTTCCAGTAAGTGGTCGCTTCTCTGTTCAGAGAGTTGTTGCTACTCTCTTCTTTGATCTCCTGTTGAGTTCGTAGGTGTTCAGAATGGTTTGATCCCTATTCAGCTGAATTCCTGAGACCAGACGAAATCCAGGTCTCCTACTCCTCTGCCATCTTCTATAGGAGATTTTAGAATAGACTCTGACAACATCTGTGTGTTAAAGCACCAATATAACAGCAGCCCTTTTATTGAAGACTCACTAAGGAAACAAATTAGAAGGGCAATAGCCCTTTTACTGCACAACACCTGGTAGAACATTTTGAAAGTGCTCTATTACACAGATGAAACAGGACTTCAAATAAGCATATAGTCCTGCAGAGCAATCAGCTGGGTGGCCCACTTCCTAATAGACTACCTATTGACAAGAATACCTGTAGAAATTGTGAACAGAAGGAACAATGGAAAATAGATTATCCCATCTTGGAAAAGGAAAACCAAGACAAAGAAAAGTTTCTCAATTCAGCTCAATGAGATTGCTCCAAGGAATGAAAAAGTGCCCAATATTCTTCCTAGACTAGTCTTAAACATGCAAGGTAAATTCATTATGAATAATAATGGTAAACCTCCACTATTTCTGGTAGATAAGCATGCTATTCTTTCTACATTAAATTCTGCCACCTTTGATAAAACTCTTCCTTGCAGTAAACATACCATACAGATGGTAGGTATTTCAAATAACACAGATTCCTTAACTCCTAGCCCTTAACTATACCCTGCTCTGTGAGAGTTTAATAAGAAGAGACTTACTTTGCAAATGGAATTGTAATTAGCATACCAGAGGGACAATTTCTTGAGGTCCAGAGGTCTCCTCTATTTATAATCAAGTTGTGTCTGCTTTGGATATACCTTGCCTTTTCCATTATAATTGATGTATATCTCAGATAAAGATCTTGACAGTTGATGAATTAAAACTTTAACCGACATAGGAAAAATAATTGGTACAGAATCTATTGAAGTTCAGATAGATCCTAGCAAACTGTTACCCAAACTTTCCCAATATCCCTTGAAACCAGAGGAAAGGAAGGGCTTAAACCTATAGTCTATGGCTTTTTATCCAAATGTCTTCTGATAGCCTGGAGTAGGTCTTGTAACACTTCTATCTTTCCAGTAAATAAACCAAATGGATGAAGATATTGATTTTTAAGATGTCAGGACCATCGGCAAAGTTGTAATTCCTTGATTTTTTGCTAATACCTAACCCAAATATCATCCTTAAGCATTGGATTCACTGTAGTGGACTTTTGTTTTGTCTATTTTGGTTTGCCTCTAGTAAAGGACAGATAAAAAACTCTTTTGCCTTCATCTGGGAGGACAAAAAAAGATTCTGGGGCAGTCAGTGTCCCAGTGGTTCACTGAAGCATCCTTCTATTTTCCACAGGTCCCCAATAAAGTATTAAATGATCTACATCTGAAACTAATGATGTACTATATGCTGGCTAATTGAATTTAAATAAAAAAAGAATTAAATGTTCTAATTTTTAAAACAAATAATTAAACTAAAAAAACAAAAAGCAGAATCAGATCTGTAAATACAGAGAACAAAGTAATGGTTGCTAGAGGGGAAAGGGGGTGGGGAGATAAGCAAAATGAGTGAAGGGCAGTGGGAGATATAGGCTTCCAGTTTTGAAATGAATAAGTCATGGGAATAAAAGGTGTACAGCATAGGGAATATAGTCAATGGTACTGTAACAGGATTATATGGTGACAGATGGTAACTACCTTTGTGTTGAGCATAGCATAACCTATAGAGTTGTTGAATCACTGTGGTGTACATCTGAAACGAATGTTACATTGTGTGTCAACTGTATTCAAATAATAAAAAAATCTAAATTTCCCCTATGATTTAGTTCTGATACAATATATAGATGATCTCCTACTTTGTTCAGAGAACAAGTAAGCCTGGAAAAAGATTCCATTTACTTCCTCTTAGTCCAAGTAGAAAGAGACTTAACATTTCAGAAGATAAAATTACAGTTTTTCCAAAACATAGTCCATTATTTAGGGTAAGACCTATTCACAGAAAGAAAAACATGATTTCTTAATAGACTAAAAAATATGCAAACTTTCCCACATCCCTCACAACATGACAACTGAGAGAATTTCTCAGTTTAACTGGATGTTGCAGACAATGAGAACCAAGTTTTTCTAAAATTGCAATACTTGTTTATGAATTGACTAAGCCTTTAGTAAGATACCCCCTTCTCTGGGATCCCAAACATGAACAGGCCTTCTGGAACTTGAAAATGTTTCTTTAATAGCCTCCTTCCTTAGGCATCCCTAACTATGAAATGCCCTTTGTCTGTTCATACATGAACAATCTGGATAAGCCCTTGGGTTTTAACTCAACTTTATAGGATAAATAAAAAACCTATCACTTACTATAGCTTCATTCTTGATCCAGTTATGAAGGCTTATCTCCCTTATTTCAGGGCAAGAGCTGCTGCAGCAAAACTCATCCATGCTTCTAACAACTCAGTTCTAGGTTCCCTGCTTGACCTCTTGGTTCTTCATCCAATATAGACACTATGACTGACTGAGAACACTCAACACTTTCAGCGATCAGAATAACCTTTTAGGAGAATGTATCACTCTCTCCCTCTCACATTATCATTCACCACTGCAAAATCTTGAATCTTTCCACTCTCCTGCCCCAACCAGAAGAAGGACCTCATCATCCTTCCTAGTTGGGAAATGTCCAGCTCACTGAAATTTATAAGAGGTTTCCTTTTAGAACTTTGTTCTGTTACTTTTGATGAATCATATTCAAAGCAGAAACTGGTGGTTATCAAGCAAAATTTGCTTTCTCTAATTTAAGCTATTCTTTATAATACAGCCCTCTACCTGAGCCTGGATAGCAGAACATAGTGCATTGATTAGAGCTTATAAAGACCTAGCCAAAGACCAAAGTCTATATGTACACACACACACATACACACACACAAAGAGCAGGTATACTTTTGGAGTAATACCTAACTTTGAGATGCTTTGTAAACAAAGGATTTATTACTTCCTCTGGAACCTTCATCCAAAAGGGAGAAGTTAAGGAACTTTTAGATGCTACTTCTACTTTATAGAAAGATAGCTATTATGATAGTTGAGGTCCATGAAAAAAGAGCTAAATTTTATCCAGCTTCTACCCTCCTTGGGTCTACATATGTTTTAGTTATTGTATGTCTATTTTTGGGATGTACTGATGTTGAAATATTTCCTTGGCAAAAACCTACAGCCCTTACAGTTGCTAAAAAGCTGCTTGATTTTTTTGTTTCCAAGCTGGGGTACACTAACTTTTATATTACATGATTGAGACACATACATTATGGGAACTATTATTAAAAGACTTTGTAAGTTGTCACCAAAAACTCAAAAACTGCACTGCCCATACCATCTAAATCTTCTGTAAAGATTAAGAGAAATAATGGCATTCTTAAAATTAGCATAATTATCAAAACCTTTAGTAACCCTTGGCCAAAGGTACTTCTACTAGGTCTTATGTCCATATAGTCTACTCTCTTGGTGACACATCAGTTATCCATGTATGAACTGGTATATGGAAGGCCTGTGCCTAAGGGATTTCACCTCTAATACTAGAACCTGCCCTATTGGCATGAAGACATGACAAAACATTGCAAGGGTTTCATACGTTATCGCCAGCTCTTTCACCAAAAGTGTAAGTCTTCCCTCCCACAATATCTGCCTAAACAATCTTTTCATGATTTTCAACCAGGGGATTTCGTCTATTGGAAAAGACATAGAGGAAAACTAGTTGAGCTTCATTGGAAGACACTTTAGCAACAAATAGAGTGGTGAACTCGAGTCAATCCTTGGAATTATGTTTCACAAATAAAGAAGCAACACAGAATTCCACACACTTGGGAAACCACTTAAATATGAGACTTCAAAAATGGTTTTCATGGATCTTTTAGAAACAGCTGACCTATGGAAGTAGACAGTTGGCCCAAGACCTTCAGAACAATCTGATGACCTCAGATAATGGTCAGCTTCCACACAAGATATTAGACCAATACCTCTGCATAATCCCTGTTTTGTTTTTCATCTGCTTGCTTATTATAGCTTGCCTAGCCATTTTCTACAGACTCTTTTTTGTTTTGTTTTGTTTCAAGTTTTATTTAAATTCTAGTTAGTTAACATGTACTGTAATATTAGTTTCAGTAATAGAATTTAGTGATTCATCACTTACATATAATATCCAATGCTCATCACAACAAATGTTGTTTATTGTTTTTCACCCATAATGGTCCTTTTTTCCTTTTCATGACAATTGTTAGGTTGTTATTGAGTTATATAATTCTGACCTAACAATCAAAAGACAAACTCTAGAAGTTATTGCTGGTACCACTCTTGCCCTAGATAGAATGCAACTTATTGGCATGAGTAGTAGACTCATTGTTGTAGGTATTTTGTTGGCTAGTCATGGTGGTATGTGTGTTATTGCTGATAGTCCTTGCCTACTCAGATAAATGAAATCAGCAAGATAGAGCAGACTATACTTCACCTTAAAGAAAAAGGGACTAGATTTTTCTGATTCTGATCCTCATTGCCTATGGTGTTTGTTCTCTTTGCCTAGATTTGGCAATTGGAATTCATTGTTTGACCATCTAAAAGGGACTATTAATTGTTCTTGTTTTTGTCATAGGGGTTATAATGCTGGTTCATTACATTCCATGCAGACTTCTACCTGCTTCCATGCAGCAGCTCTCTCATCAAATGGTTGCTATGATGATAAACAATAAAAAGGGCAAAAAAATCTTATGATGCAGTTGACTATGGAGACAACTAGACAAATCCACATTGGGAAGATCTGGATCTCTCATCCCTCGTAAATTGATCAACCTATTGTAGGTGAGAAAATGATCAAAAGGGGGACTGAGGGACTGAATATACAAATGGACAATGGCCAGGGCTTATATGACAATAGAACTCTGCCCCAAAGCTGTAAATATGGAGTTTGGACTTGAATAGCTTAGATCAGGGGTCAGCAAACATTTTCTGTAAAGGGTTAGATAGTAAATATTTTAGGTTTTACAGGCCATACGATATCTGTAGCAACTAAAATAGTCATAGACAATTGGCATGGCAGGGGTCAGCAAACATTTTCTGTAAAGGGTTAGATAGTAAATATTTTAGGTTTTACAGGCCATATGATATCTGTAGCAACTAAAATAGTCATAGACAATTGGCATGGCTGTGTTCCAATTAAATAGAAGGTGGACTCATCTGACCTGCTAGCTATATTTGCTTGACCCTTGGTTTACTTCTCTGTAAGTGAGAAAGTTTCCCCATTCTTTAAGAGGGGGGGAAAGGAAGGAAATTAACATTGATCAAGTTTATACTATGAGCTAGACACTGTACTCAGGACTTTTGTATTCATCATATCATTTAATCTTCACAATCATATCCCTATGCTGTAGGGAAGAAAATGGAGTTTCTGAAAGCTAAAATAAGTTGTCCACAATCACATGGCTGGTGGGAAGCAAAACCTTCTGACTCTAAAGTGTTCTTTCTTCCTCACCATCACAGATTTTTTTTTTTTTTTATTTCCCATCCACATGCCTTCTCTAGCATCTCTGGCCATCTTTCCTTCCATCTCTGTAGTAACAGCAACAAAAACAAAGAAATAACAATAGCAGCTAAAGTTCACTGTGTGATATATTTATAATGTATATTCTTTTTTGGGGGAAGGTTTTATTTATTTATTTTACAGAGAGAGAGAGACAGCACAAGCAGGTGGGGCAGAGGGAGAGGGTGAGAGAGAGAATCTCAAGCAGACTCCACACTGAGTGTGGAGCCCAGTGTGGGGCTCAATCCCAGGACCCTGAGATAACGACCTGAGCCGAAACCAAGAGTTGGATGCTTAACCAACTGCACCACCTAGGCACCTGTTTAATGTATATTCATATTTATATTAAATAATCATATATATATATATATATTCTTATGTAATCTCCACAAAAATCCCAGGAAGTATATTTTTGCTGTTTCATAGATGGGGAACACCAAGTTCACAAAGCTGGAAATTGGCAAGTTGAGTATAAGAACCCCCATTTCCTAATTCCTAATTCTCTAACTAGGACTTTGTATCCTGGTCAACATTTGTTTAATTAACAGAGAATAATATTTTCCTTTCTCTGAACCTCTCTAAGTACAGCTGCCATGTCAATTCTGACCAACAGAAGTAGCTGAGACTAGATTAATGGTTTTGGAGGGAATATCAAGTTCAGTGAAATGAAATCCTGTTAAAGCAATATGGATTGGTGTCCAGGAAATATCAGAAACTCTGGTGCTTTGTCAACAATTTGGCTATCAGGCTGAACGCCACCTGGATTCCTCTTTAAGGAGTTCCCTAAATGAAAAATGACTTTGCAGAACATCTAACTCTTAGATCTCCCAAAGTTCTGGGCAGGGAGAAGACACTGTCTTTGGCTGACATTTCCCAAAATATAGATACAGAGCCTCAAGGGTAGGAAATCATTTTTATTTTTTTAAGCTGTGTATTGAAAGAGAGAAATCAGGATATTCCCAGATGAAACTACTGGAAACTCTTCAGACTTTTTCCTTTTGTAGCCCCATTGTAGGCAGTTCTCTGGTTTGACCCGAGAGGAGCTTCTGAAGGAGAAAAAGTGTGTCTGTCTCCAGTCTCCCCACTTGACCCCCCATTTTTGGTTGTCTGTGCTAACAGGATGTTGGAGGCTATAGAGCAGGCTTGAGGTAAGGCTTTCAGTGGAATTGGTCTGATAAGAAAAGTAAAATGTGAGCCCCAACACAGTTCAACTGTGTCAGGATATGAGCTTGCAATGTCAGATGCTGAATGGCATTAAGGAGAGGAGGGGAGAGGAGAGGGGAGACTGGGAGAGAGCAGAGTGGAAGACAAGAGAAGAGACATATCTACTTATGTTCCTAAATCCTGGTCCATACCTGGGCTTTAGATACAAACGAGCTGGCAAAAGCAAGTATCTAGCATTTCTGCCTCTATGAGAAGAAGCAATTTTATCTTCCACAAGATCCATGCTGCGTAGCCATCAGAAATGACTAATGACCATGAGAGTGTCCTGCCCCAAAGCCTTGACCTTCACAAATTCTTGATTTCCAAGGAACCCTGTAGCAACTTTCTCTCTGGAGGAGACTCTGAGTTCTGAACCTCTTTACCTTTCACTCCTTGGAGCCCTTTTTTCTTACAATGGGCTTTGTGTATAACCCCAGAATCCTAGCATCTCTGTCATAGAGGCACCAAAATGCTCACCCAGGCCAATGTCTTCAAACATGATCGGGGGCGCCACATGGGTGAAGGCCCTCTCTCTCTTTCCCACCCTCCCCCTCCATACGCAGCCCAATTCAATTTGGAGGAGCTCAGCTTTGAACTGTTTTGCATATTGGGCTTTTCTTTTGAAGGAAGATTCAAATGTTTATAGTCACTGGTGTAGCCCAAGGCCCTCTCCATGTCTCATTCATCTTTGTAACCCTGGTGCCCTATACACAACCTGGCACAACAGAGGTACTTGATAAATATTTATGAATGCAAACAAACAAATATTTCATTCATTTGTCCATTCATGTATTCACTGGAGAAACACTTGTTCAACTCCTGTTGTGCAGTGAGGACCATTTGCCCATAATTTCTGTGACTCCTTTGACTTCAAGTCTTCAGTTAGCCAATGTATGTGGCTAGAAAGTGTCCCTTTTCCCCCTCACTGCACCATCTCTGTACAACCCATGCACTATCCCAGGCTGAATCAGCCTGAGGGTTAAAAGTGAGGTCATATTAACAGTAACAGACATTATTTTCTTTTGGCTTTACTCCCAATCCGTTATTGCACATTTTCTCTCATTTGCTGGACTCATTTCTCTTTGAGACACGCTTTGCTGTAAGCTTTGTCTCCTTACTAACACACAGGATAGAAGTGGTGGGAAGAGCCTTTTGCTGCAAAGGTTATGGAGCTTTAATAGAATATATATCTGAAAGTACTTTGAGCAAGAGAAACTGCTCTCCAAGGGTCAGAGGTTGTTATTAAGTAGGGCTGCCTGCCAGCCAGCTGGGTACTTGTGAGAAATTTAGGATGCCAGGGAGAAGATACTCCCCCAGAATAACTGATGCTGTTGTTAAAAAAGCACTTTGTGGTCAGGTCTCAGACAAATCTTAGTCTTTCCTGTGGGGAAAAGCCACGGCTTGTTGGTGGTATTTCTATTTGGTGCTGGCAACATTCTGCCAGCTCTCTGAGCCACACTGTGGCCCTTTGCTTCGTTCAGCTAACATTTAATGAGTACCTCTCAATGTTTACTTTGTGCATACCCTCATTCAGCCATTCATTCATTTAGTGATTCATTCAATAGATACTTATTGTGTTCCTCCTATGTGCTAAGGGCACAGCAATAAATGAAACCAGAATTCCTGCTCTTTCAGAGTTTATATACTAGTGGTAGCAACATATAAGTGAAAAGAGAGGTGAAAATGTAGAAATATATGAAGAATCAGATGTTGGTAACTGCTGAGGAGAAAAGTAAAAGCAGCAAGAGAGATAGAGAGTGTTGGGGGGGATGGGCTCACCATTTTAGTTGACATGTCCTAGGTGGGGAAGACTTCATCACAAAGGTGATGGCAAATCTATGAAGTAGGTATTAGTTCTATTTTATTTTATTTTTTAATAATTTTTTATTGTTATGTTAATCACCATATATTACATCATTAGTTTTTGATGTAGTGTTCCATGATTCATTGTTTGTGCATAACACCCAGTGCTCCATGCAGAACGTGCCCTCTTTAATACCCATCACCAGCCTAACCCATCCCCCTACCCTCCTTCCCTCTAGAACCCTGTTTGTTCTTCAGAGTCCATCGTCTCTCATGGTTCATCTCCCCCTCTGACTTACTCCCCTTCATTCTTCCCCTCCTGCTATCTTCTTCTTTTCCTTTTTTCTTAACATGTTGCATTATTTGTTTCAGAAGTACAGATCCGTGATTCAACAGTCTTGTACAATTCACAGTGCTCACCATAGCACATACCCTCCCCAATGTCTATCACCCAGCCACCCCATCCCTCCCACCCCCCGCCACTCCAGCAACCCTCAGTTTGTTTCCTGAGATTAAGAATTCCTCATATCAGTGAGGTCATATGATACATGTCTTTCTCTGATTGACTTATTTCACTCAGCATAACACCCTCCAGTTCCGTCCATGTTGTTGCAAATGGCAAGATCTCATTCCTTTTGATGGCCGCATAATATTCCATTGTGTATATATACCACTTCTTCTTTATCCATTCCTCTGTCGATGGACATCTTGGCTCTTTCCACAGTTTGGCTATTGTGGACATTGCTGCTATAAACATTGGGGTCACCTACCCCTTCATATCCCTACATTTGCATCTTTGTGGTAAATACCCAGTAGTGCAATTGCTGGATCGTATGGAGCTCTATTTTCAACTGTTTGAGGAAGTTCCATACTGTTTTCCAGAGTGGTTGCACCAGCTTGCATTCCCACCAACAGTGTAGGAGGGTTCCCCTTTCTGCACAACCCCGCCAACATCTGTTGTTTCCTGACTTGTTAATTCTAGCCATTCTGATGGGTGTGAGGTGGTATCTCATGGAGGTTTTGATTTGGATTTCCCTGATGCTGAGCGATGTTGAGCCCTTTTTCATGTGTCTGTTGGCCATTTGGATGTCTTCTTTGGAAAAATGTCTGTTCATGTCTTCTGCCCATTTCTTGATTAGATTATTTGTTCTTTGGGTGTTGAGTTTGGTAAGTTCTTTATAAATTTTGGAATCTAGTCCTTTATCTGATATGTCATTTGCAAATATTTTCTCCCATTCGGTCAGTTGTCTTTTGGTTTTGTGGACTGTTTCTTTTGCTATGCAAAAGCTTTTTATCTTGATGAAATCCCAATAGTTCATTTTTGCCCTGGCTTCCCTTGCCTTTGGCGATGTTTCTAGGAAGATGTTGCAGTGGCTGAGGTCGAAGAGGTTGCTGTCTGTGTTCTCCTTTAGGATTTTGATGGACTCCTGTCTCACGTTTAGGTCTTTCAACCATTTGGAGTCTATTTTTGTGTGTGGTGTAAGGAAATGGTCCAGTGTCATTCTTCTGCATGTGGCTGTCCAATTTTCCCAACACCATTTGTTGAAGAGACTGTCTTTTTTCCACTGGACATTCTTTCCTGCCTTGTCAAAGATGAGTTGACCATAGAGTTGAGGGTCCATTTCTGGGCTCTCTATTCTGTTCCATTGATCGATGTGTCTGTTTTTGTGCCAGTACCATACTGTATTGATGATGACAGCTGTGTAATAGAGCTGGAAGTCCGGAATTGTGATGCCGCCAGCTTCGCTTTTCTTTTTCAATATTCCTCTGGCTATTCGGGGCCTTTTCTGGTTCCATACAAACTTTAGGATTATTTGTTCCATTTCTTTGAAAAAAGTGGATGGTATTTTGATGGGGATTGCATTGAATGTGTAGATTGCTCTAGGTAGCACTGACATCTTCACAATGTTTGTTCTTCCAGTCCATGAGCATGGAACGTTTTTCCATTTCTTTGTGTCTTCTTCAATTTCTTTCATGAGTATTTTATAGTTTACTGAGTACAGATCCTTTGCCTCTTTGGTTAAATTTATTCCTAGGTATCTTATGGTTTGGGGTGCAATTGTAAATGGGATCGACTCCTTGATTTGTCTCTCTTCTGTCTTGTTGTTAGTGTATAGGAATGCCACTGATTTCTGTGCATTGATTTTATGTCCTGCTACTTGACTGAATTCCTGTATGAGTTCTAGCAGTTTTGGGGTGGAGTCTTTTGGGTTTTCCACATCCAGTATCATATCATCTGCAAAGAGTGAGAGTTTGACTTCCTTTTTGCCGATTTGGATGCCTTTGATTTCTTTTTGTTGTCTGATTGCTGTGGCTAGGACTTCTAATACTATGTTGAATAGCAGTGGTGATAGGGGACATCCCTGCCACGTTCCTGACATTAGGGGTAAACTCTGAGCTTTTCCCCATTGAGAATGGTATTCTCTGTAGGTTTTTCATAGATGGCTTTTATGATATTGAGGTATGTACCCTCTATGCCTATACTGTGAAGAGTTTTGATCAAGAAAGGATGCTGTACTTTGTCAAATGCTTTTTCTGCATCTATTGAGAGGATCATATGATTCCTGTTCTTTCTTTTGTTAATGTATTGTATCACGTTGATTGATTTGCGGATGTTGAACCAGCCTTGCAGCCCAGGGATAAATCCCACTTGGTCATGGTGAATAATCCTTTTAATGTACTGTTGGATCCTATTGGCTAGTATTTTGGTGAGAATTTTTGCATCCATGTTCATCAAGGATATTGGTCTGTAATTGTCCTTTTTGATGGGGTCTTTGTCTGGTTTTGGGATCAAGGTAATGGTGGCCTCATAAAGTGAGTTTGGAAGTTTTCCTTCCATTTCTATTTTTTGGAACAGTTTCAGGAGAATAGGTATTAATTCTTCTTTAAATGTGTGATAGAATTCCCCTGGGAAGCCATCTGGCCCCCGGGCTTTTCTTTGTTGGGAGATTTTTGATGACTGCTTCAATTTCCTTAGTGGTTATAGGTCTGTTCAGGTTTTCTATTTCTTCCTGGTTCAATTGTGGTAGTTGATACATCTCTAGGAATGCACCCATTTCTTCCAGGTTATCTAATTTGCTGGCATAGAGTTGCTCCTAATATGTTTTTATAATTGTTTATATTTCTTTGGTGTTGGTTGTGATCTCTCCTCTTTCATTCATGATTTTGTTGATTTGGGTCATTTCTCTTTTCTTTTTGATAAGTCTGGCCAGGGGTTTATCAATCTTGTTAATTCTCTCAAAGAACCAGCTCCTAGTTTCGTTGATCTGTTCTACTGTTCTTTTGGTTTCTAGTTCATTGATTTCTGCTCTGATCTTTATGATTTCTCTTCTCCTGCTGGGTTTAGGCTTTATTTGCTCTTCTTTCTCCAGCTTCTTTAGGTGTAGGGTCAGGTTGTGTATTTGAGGCCTTTCTTGTTTCTTGAGAAAGGCTTGTATTGCTATATACTTTCCTCTCAGGACTGCCTTTGCTGTATCCCAAAGATTTTGAACAGTTGTGTTTTCATTTTCATTGGTTTCCATGAATTTTTTTAATTCTTCTTTAATTTCCTGGTTGACCCATTCATTCCTTAGTAGGATGCTCTTTAGGCTCCATGTATTTCAGTTCTTTCCGACTTTCCTCTTGTGATTGAGTTCTAGTTTCAAAGCATTGTGGTCTGAAAATATGCAGGGAATAATCCCAATCTTTTGGTACCGCTTGAGACCTGATTTGTGACCTAGGATGTGATCTATTCTGGAGAATGTTCCATGGGCACTAGAGAAGAATGTGTATTCCATTGCTTTGGGATGGAATGTTCTGAATATGTCTGTAAAGTCCATTTGGTCCAGTGTTTCCTTTAAAGTCTTTATTTCCTTGTTGATCTTTTGTTTAGATGATCTGTCCATTTCAGTGAGGGGGGTGTTAAAGTCCCCCACTATTATTGTATTGTTGTTAAAGTGTTTCTTCGCTTTTGTTATTAATTGCCTTATATAATTGGCTGCTCCCACGTTAGGGGCATAGATATTTACAATTGTTAGATCTTCTTGTTGGATAGACCCTTTAAGTGGGATATAGTGTCCTTCTTCATCTCTTATTACAGTCTTTGTTTTAAAATCTAATTCGTCTGATATAAGGATTGCCACCCCAGCTTTTTTTTGGTGTCCATTAGCATGGTAAATAGTTTTCCACCCCCTCACATTCAATCTGGGGTGTCTTTGGGTCTAAAATGAGTCTCTTGCAGACAGCGTATTGATGGGTCTTGTTTTTTAATCCCATCTGATAGCCTGTGTCTTTTGAGTGGGGCCTTTAGCCCATTTACATTCAGGGTAACTATTGAAAGGTATGAATTTGGTGCCATTGTATCGCCTGTAAGGTGACTGTGACTGTATATTGTCTGTGTTCCTTTCTGATCTGTGCTGCTTTTAGGCTCTCTTTTTGCTTAGAGGACCTCTTTCAAGATTTCCTGGAGGGCTGGTTTCATGTTTGCAAATTCCTTTAGTTTTTGTTTGTCCTGGAAGCTTTTTATCTCTCCTTCAATTTTCAATGAGAGCCTAGATGGATATAGTATTCTTGGGTGCATATTTTTCTTGTTTAGTGCTCTGAAGATATCATGCCAGTCCTTTCTGGCTGCCAGGTCTCTGTGGATAGGTCTGTTGCCAATCTAATGTTTCTACCATTGTAGGTTACCTATCTCTTCTCCCGGGCTGCTTTCAGGATTTTCTCTTTGTCTCTGAGACTCATAAGTTTTACTAGTAGATGTCAGGGTGTTGAAGTATTTTTATTGATTTTGAGAGGGGTTCTCTGTGCCTCCTAGATTTTGATGCCTGTTTCCTTCTCCACATTAGGGAAGTTCTTTGCTATTAGTTGCTCCAATATACCTTTTGCCCCTCTTTCTCTTTCTTCTTCTTCTGGGATCCCAATTATTCTAATGTTCTTTCATCTTATCGTATCGCTTATCTCTCAAATTCTGCCCTTGTTGATCCTGTAGTTGTTTCTCTCTCTTTTTCTCAGCCTCTTTATTTTCCATCATTTGGTCTCCTATATCGCCGATTCTTTCTTCTGCCTCATTTATCCTAGCAGTTACTGCCCCCAATTTTGATTGCACCTCATTAATAGCCTTTTTGATTTTGACTTGGTTAGATTTTAGTTCTTTTATTTCTCCAGAAAGGGTTTCTCTAATAACTTCCACACTTTTTTCAACCCAACTAGTATCTTTAAAGTCATGATTCTGAACTCTAGGTCCGACATCATACTAATGTCCTTATTGAGTAGGTCCCTGGCAGACGGTACTTCCTCTTGTTCTTTTTGCTGAGGTGATTTTTTTTGGCTTTTCATTTTGTCCAGAGGAGAACAGATGAATGAGAGAATAGAATGCTAACAGGTTAACAACGTCTCCAGCAAATATACTCTATACAAATTAGAAAAGAGCTGAAACCAGGGGACATAAAGGGAAAGGAAACAGAGAAAAAAGAAAGGAAAAGAAAAAGATAAAAACAAACAAAAACAGAACAAAACGAAAAAAAACAGAATATGTTCAAATATGATCAGGCAAGTGCATAGATCAGTGCCACACACTAGCTTTTGGGCATATTTTGGTCTGTTAGAAGAAAGTGCCTGTTAAAATTTTAAAGGAAGAAAAGACTTATAGATGTACAAAATAAGGGTTGATACAATGAAGGGATGGCAAGTGACTGTAAAGATGAAAATTATAAAAGATTTTATAAAAGGAATTGATAAGATAAGAAGTTGTTTTTAAAAAGAAAGAAGATTTAAAAAGAAAAAGAAAAAAGAAAAAAAGAAAAAAAAAGGGAGAGAATGTGATCAGGCAGGAGACTAGAACAAAGCCATACACTAGTGATTTAGGGTATATTTTGATCTTTTAGAAGAAATTGTATCTCAAAATTTTAAAGAGAGAACAACTTATATATATATGCCAAAAATAAGGGTAACTACTATGAAGGGATAAAAATATGACTCTAAAAATGAAAAAGAATTTTTTTTTTTAAAAAGGGATTGATAAGATGTTGGTTGAAAAAGGGAAAAAGAAAAATTAAAAAAAAACAGTTAAAAAAATTAACTTTGAAAAACTAATTATGGTAAAAAAGCCATGAATTCTATGTGCAGTATTCCCCTAGCGCTGGAGTTCTCCCATTCTCCTTGATCGGTAAAGTTGGTCTTGGCTTGCTGGCTGTTCTTGCTGATCTTCTGGGGGAGGGGCCTGTTGCCGTGGTTCCCAAATGTCTTTGCCGGAGGCTGAATTGCACCGCCCTTCTGAGTCTGGGCTAAGCAGGCAGCTCGGGTTTGCTCTCAGGAGCTTTTGTTCCCTGCAAGCTCTCGGTACAGCTTTGAAGGACCAGGGTGAAAATGGTGGCCTCCCAATCTCTGCCCGAAGGAGCTGATAACTCGGGGCCCCGCTCCTCAGTGCACCCCCAGAGAAAAGCAGTCAATCACTCCCGTGTCCCCGGTCTCCGGCCGCACTCCGTGCTCACCCGGCCTGTGATCCAGCATTTCTATGTCTGGCACCCGACCCCGTGTGGAGTCTCCAAACCCAGCAGATCCCTGCGGTGCGCTCCCGCGCCGCTCCTCCCGGGGGAGGAAGGGGAGTCTCCGCAGCCCTGCCGCTTGTTGGGTCCCTGCTGGAGGAGCAGTGGCCCGACTGGGCCGCGGATCACAGTTTATGGCAACCCTGAGCTGAGAGCCCGCGCCCTGGCTCCGTCTCTGCAGCCGGCTTCCCCGCTCCGATACCTGGGAGCTCTGGTGCACTCAGGCACCCCCGGTCTTTCTGTGACCCCGAGGGTCCTGAGACCACACTGTCCCGCGAGGTTTCCACCCCCCGCTTAGCCACTGGAGCGACGTCCCTCCGCGGAGCCGACTTCTAAAAGTTCCGATTGTGTGCTCCGCGGCTCTCTCATTTGCCAGAAGCGGCCGACGGAGGCCCCCTCCCCCGCCGTCTATCCTCCCGAATATCGCCTCGGATTCACTTCTCCGCATGTCCTACCTTCCAGAAAGTCGTCGCTTTTCTGTTCAGAGTGTTGTTACTATTCTTGTCTTCAATCTCCTGTTGAGTTCATAGGTGTTCAGAATGGTTTGATCCCTATTCAGCTGAATTCCTGAGACCAGACGAAATCCAGGTCTCCTACTCTTCCGCCATCTTGCTCCGCCCCCCCAGTTCTATTTTATTTTTTTTTTAAGATTTTGTTTGTTTGTCAGAGAAAGCGCGAGCCCAAGCAGGGGGAGAAGCAGGCTGAGCAGGGAACCTGATGTGGGACTCGATCCCAGGACCCAGGGATCATGATCTGAGCCGAAGGCAGACACTTAACTGATGGAGCCACCCAGGCATCCCACTACTTCTATTTTATAAATGAAGTATCTCAGCTCAGAGAGGTGAAGTGACATGGTCGAGGTCAGGCAGGGAGTTAGTGACTGAGTAGGTACTTGGGCCCAGATCTGTGTGATCTTAAATTCAGGCTCTTTCTTCAATGAAGCACTGACTGCCTACCTGTTTTCATCCATAAAACATAGGGCTGGGTTAAGCCAGGACATAGAAACACCTTCCTTTCTGCCTTGGGCCAGTGGTCTTTTCTGAGGGCTACAGAACATTCTTAACTGCTATCAGTATTATCAGAAATGACTAACATTACATTACCCACTTTCTTGTTCACTTTGAGGCAATTATTTCTGGTTAGAGATTTGGCTTAAAAGTTAGATCTTTGACACACAGACGCAATACTGCAAAGTGAAATGGAAGACATGTTTTGGTGCTGTGTAATACTGTTAAAATGAACCAAGGTGAGAGTCATTAGTGTTATTTATGGTAATAGATTATTTAGATTTTAGACAATACTCATGAAGATCATAGAAAAGTAATGCTGAAAAAAATCTAAATATGTGGGATCACAGAGAATTCTGGAAGGGGGACTATACCATCATGCTGTGTGGATGGGTGTGAGTCCTGGGGACTCACCTCCTGTGAGATCCGATGGAAGGGGCATGCTGCTGTCTTGAAGTGCTTTGAGTAAAAAGCCTCCAGAATTATAAGTCATATCCTGTAGCTAAGTTCCAACCATGAGGGCAGGGATTGCCTTTTGATGCTCTTGTATCCATAAGGCCAGGCACAGTAACTGGTACTTGATGTTTCAATAAGTGCTTGTTGAGTGAATGAACATAGGATGACAAGGAGATCTGAGGCCGTATAATACAAGGAATGGATGCTGGAATTGGGACTATGCATTGCTTTTTCCACACTCCCTCATCTATTCCTGAACTTTGTGCCTTTTCCCTAGGATTCTCTCTGTGTTAGTTTTCTAGGGTTGTGGTAAGACATACCACAGCCTGGGTGGCTTAAACGACAGAAATTTATTTCTCATAGTTCTGGAAGCTGAAAGTGTAAGATCAAGATGTCATCAGGGTTGGTTTCTTCTGAGGCCTCCTTCCTTGGCTTGTGGATGGCTGCCTTCACCCTTCGTCTTCACATGGCCTTCTCTCTGTGCCTGTGTCCTCCTAATCTCTTGTTATAAGAATACCAGTCATATTGGATCAGGGCCCACCCTTATGCTCTCCTATAACTTCATCCTTCTTTAAAGGCCCTATCTCCAAATGCAGGCACATTCTAAGATTTTGGGTGTTAGGACTTCAGCATGTGGATTTTGGGGGAATATAATTCAGCCCGTTACAACCTCTTATACAAATTACTTGTACATAAGTCCTTCTCTTGTTTCTGCTTTTGCAAAGGAATATAAACTAAACTATGGCACTATTAAATCTCTCTTTCTCCTCCCCTTCTGACCTCAGTGTATACATCTCTATCTTATCTATCTATCTATCTATCTATCT
Organism: Eumetopias jubatus; assembly: GCF_037043125.1. Taxonomy (NCBI): domain Eukaryota; kingdom Metazoa; phylum Chordata; class Mammalia; order Carnivora; family Otariidae; genus Eumetopias; species Eumetopias jubatus. Next base: position 57,804,255 of record NW_028274810.1, read on the forward strand.
ATCTATCTATCTATCTATCATCTATCTATCTATCTATCTATCTATCTATCTATCTATCTATCTATCTATCTGGTTGTTTTGTTATTTTTGTTGTTGGTGATGGTGTGGGGTGTTTGTGTGTGTGTGTGTGTGTGTGTGTGTGTGTGTGTGTGTGCGTGCATGTGAAATTGCATCCAAAGAGAAGATCTGGTCATTTCTTTGGGAAAATCTCTTAAGAAAATTATAATGTCTGAGCAGCAATAAACCTTTCTTTCATGTATGATGTTCAAGCAGCATTGTCTAGTGCTTTTGACAATGCTCTGCTGATTCCTTAGTTGTCATTGCTGTATAAGCCCCATTAAAGGCTATACAAACCCCTTTTGAGCTTTCTCATAGCTAACTAATTATGCCTTGATTGATGGAAAAGTAAGCACACCTTGATTGCTTATGTAATTTTGAATTAATTACATTACTTCCAGATTTGTATGTTATTGAGGAAGGTACTTATCGATGGATTCTAATTAATGTATAACAACTTTATGATATACATGGAAGCTTTAAACACTTAAGATATTAATACTCCCAAGGTTCAGTTCATTCATTCGTTCACTTCTTCATTCATTCAATGAATATTTATGGAAGTTTTAATATGTAGAAAGTGCTTTGGGAGTTGGTATGGTAATGCAGAGAATGTAAAATGCTTGGCGCCTGCATCCTAAGATGGGAATGACAGGCACACAAATAATTGCAAAGCGAAATGACAATATATAGGATAGTTGCTCTAGCTTTCTGTTTTATCTTCATTTCTATCAGTCCAACTAGGAAAATAAAAACGATTTTGAGGCAGTTTAATGTAGGAATTGGTTACACAGGTGATAGAAAAGTTGAGACACCAGCAAGGAAGAGTAAGGCAACCCAAAGACCTGTGGCAGCAAGAAGCCCCCACCCCTGTAGTTTAGAGGGACCAAGGGAGGCAAGTGTTCCTGGAACTTAGCATCACTGGGCAAAGCTTGACCATGGCCAGCTTATCAGATAGCATCTGTAGCCAAGGAAATGATGTGGCTCTCCAGCAGAGAGAAAGGGTGGGGATACTCTGGACCCCTGCCTCTTGCCCCAGTCTCTTAAGTATCTCTCCTGGGAGTTTCAGGCTAGGGAGTGAGTCCCTAATATGATATGGAGCAGAGGAGAGGTGAGGAATGGATCCGAATACAAATTGGCCTGAGTCTTGCACAGAACTCTAGGATTTATGACTGTCTAATACACATTACACTTCAATGTAGAGAAAGTGTTCACATCATACCAGAATCAGACAAGGTCTGTGTGGAGGGAATGCTCAGTGTGTGTGTATCTGTGTGTGTGTCCGATGTGCACACCTGGGTAGTGTGGGAGTGGGTTGGGGTAGACTGCTAGCCTGGAAGAAAAGGGAAAGATAGGTTTCTCCCAAGTAGTGGATCAGATTGGAGATGCTTAGTGTTAAGTTGTCTGCCATTAAGGTAAGATATTTGGAAAGAGGGAAAAAGGATTGGAGCTTACTTCATGATTGAGCTGAGGTGGGGATCTGATAATACAGAGAGTATAAAAGTATAACTTTACTGGGAGGCATTTAACAGTGGTTAACCCATTAACTAATTAATTCAAAAAACATCTGTTAAAAGCCAACCTTAGACCAAGTGAAGGTCAGGTGCTGGTGATAATATGATGTGCAAAAATAGACTTGTTTCTGGCCTTATGGATTTTATGCCCTAGTGAGTGAGAAAGATGTTTATTTTTCGAATGATTACAAATGTGAATAAGTACTAACTGTAATAAGAGTAATCAGGAAGAGTGCAGATGGTTATAATGGTGTATTGTAGGGTGATGCTGATCAGGGATTCAGCCTGAGGGATCAGGGAAGGCTTCCTACAAGAAGCACCAGTTTAAGTATCATAGGAGTAGGACTAAAAAAAGCAAAGAGGGAGTGGGGAAGAATAGTCCAGGGTCAAACAAGAGCCATGCAAAGACCCTAGTGTGTGAGGGAACATTCCAGTGAGATGGGCGGTGATGAGAAGTAGAATCTTTCAGTGGAATTTTTCAAACAGGTTTATCAACTGTAGTTGAAAGGACTCACATATCACACCTTTCCGTAACCTTCCAACCCTAAAATTACCTGATTTACAGCATTTAATTGCTTGCTGACTTTGGGCTCGGTTCGGTGAGAGATGCTTTGAGAGATAAAAGAACAGCAGGAGGCAGGGTGCTTTTGGTGAGTAGAGCATAACATGTCAACCAGTTGAGTAACTATACACGACAGCATATGATTAAGTACTGCAATGAGGGGTCTACATGGCTGGAAGGATTGAGGTCAGGGAGGAAAGTAGAGTGGGATGGGGCTCCTGCTGTCGCCTCTTCTGATCAGACAGCTAGAATTCTCTACTCTGCAGGAGAGAGTCTTGCTGAAGAGAATTCTTGACAGCCAGTAGGTAATCACTACGTCGGCTGTCAGTTGTGTAACTCACAGGGAAGAGCAAGGACACAGCAGGGGGGTGAGTACCATTGCTCTTTTGTGCCAGGTGTTTTAAGTGTATTGTCTCACTTAGTCTTCATATCCACTGTATGAAATAGTAAGTATTATTATTCCCGTTTTATAGACAGGATGCTAAGATTTACTGGTTTGGATAACCTGCCCATGGTCATACATTTACACAGTGGCCAGCCTGGGATTAGAACCCAGTTCTGCATGGCTCTAAAGTCAATGCTCCTACCATAGCCCTACCACAGAGGCTTCCCCACTCACTGTGGTGGGTGCATGTGTGTGTTTTCTTGCTTTATTCCCTATATTATAGTATTACATTCTTAATAAGGGTTGGAGATGAATGAGTGGGGAAGGGAAGTAATTTTTTGAAGAATCTGTTGTTTATCAAGTAATATGCTTGTTAATTACATAGAATATTTCATTTAGTGTTTACCAAAAACTTCATGCTATATGTTATTCTCCCCATTTTACAGCTGAGTGTAAAGCTCTAAGGTCTTTCATTTACCAAGGGAGCAGAGCTGGGATTACATTGTGGGTCCTCTTGAGTCCAAACTCTATACTCTTGCCAGTCCATCACATTACTCTCTGGGACCCTCCTAGTCATTGCTGTATCTTGTACTCTCACGTGCCTTCTCATGTTCAAAAGTATTTGTTCATTTATTTACTTTTTACACATTGTACACCATTTTTGTGATGGACACTGTAGGAAGCACAGAGAGTAGAAAAGAATTATTTTAATTCCTTTTTGCTCTTATGGTCAGTACTAAGCTTTGTGACAATTATTCTCATACTGTTTCTTGGATTTTATTCAATGGCTATTAGCACTTAAAGGGATCTTACAGATCAGTAGTCAGGGGGTGCCTGGGTGGTTCAGTTGGTTAAGCGTCTGCCTTCAGCTTGCGTCACGATCCCAGTGTCCTGCGATCAAGCCCCACATGGGACTCCCTTCTCAGTGGGGAGCCTGCTTCTCCCTCTCCCTCTGCTTGCCACTCCCCCTCCTTGTGCTCTCTCTCTCTCTCTGTGTCAAATGAATAAATAAAATCTTAAAAAAAAATCCAGATCATCAGTCAGTGTTTCATATTCCAAAAAATTCTTGTAATAAGACATAAAAATTCAGAACTTTTATAGAATTTAGCAGCATATTAAAGAATACTACACCATAAGGAAGAGGAGTTATTCCAGGAAGATAAGAATGAATCAATATAAAGATATATATTAATAAAATTTCTCATACAAATAGATATAATAAAAAATTTTCTATGATCATTCTCCAGACATAATGAAAGGCAATTGATTAATGCAACATCACATTTATCTTATGTGCATATACAAATTATATATGCATATATAATACATATATGTATAAATGCAATTATATACTTGTCTACATGCATATAACACACACATATACACTTCTGAAATTCCACAAAAGAAGAGCTGAACAAATAAGGCATATACTAAGTTCTTGGATAGAAAAACTCAACCTAATAAAGAATAAATTTTTTCCCTACATTAATTTGTAAATTGAATAGCATTCCAATAAAAATGCCAAGACTTTTTAAAAAGTTCTTATGGAAAAAGAAACAATAAGAGTAGGCAAAAAACACAGAAAAAGAGGAGCAATGAGGGAGCGTCAGTTCTAAAAAACAAAGCATATCATAAAGCTTTAATAAATTAGTGAGATTGACTGATAAATAAGACCAACGAAAAAGAAGCAAAATTCTAAATATATATGAAATTCAAATATATATAGAAATTAGGATATAATAAATTTAGCAACTCAATTCAGTGTATATGTGTGTGTATGGAAGGGAACAATAACAGATTAGTCCTTATAATAATAACTGAGTAGCCATTTGGAAAATAATTGGATCCACATTCACATTGTACACTAAGATGAATTCCAAATGGATCAAAGACTTAAAAGTAAAAAATGAAATCATAAAAGAAGTAGAAGAAAATACGTGAGACTTTTTTTATTACTTGGGAATAGGAAAAATCTTTTCAATTACTATACAAAATGTAAAAGAAGAAAAATATTGATATATCTAAAAAATCTGTATGCAAAAAAAAAATGCTATGAGAAGAGTCAAAAGACAATTGACCCTAGGCAAAACATCTGCGATTTATCAATAGGGATAATCTCTCTAATATGTAAATAGCTCTTAACAAATCAATATAAAAAAGATGGTCAGCCCACTAGAAAAATGGTCAAAGGATATGCATAAACAGGTCAGAGGAAAGGAAAATCCCAAACTAAAGACTTATAAAAGGGAGAGTCACTTGACTTTTTGCATAATAGGGGAAATTAAAATTATATTCATATACCATTTTCACCTATCTGATTGGCAAAAATTCAACTATGAGACGATACTCTCATGGTGCCAAGACTGTGGAAAAACTCCTATACGCTCCCAGTGGGAGGGAAATTGGTACAGTTTAAACAGTATTAAACAAAATTACAGATGCATTTCTTCTTTGACCCTACAATTCCACTTCCAGGAAATTATATTATGGATATATTTATCCATGTGAAAATGACATATGCAATATTATTCTTCATAGTAAAGGATTAGAAGTAATGTAAATATTGATCAACAGAAGATCAGTTAAATGGAATTTTGCAGCTGAAGCTTTTTAGCAACTGATATGGAAAGATCTCCAACTGGCATTTTTAAATGAAAAATCAAACTGTAGAACAGTGTGTATGGTACATAAGGAAAATGGAAAAAAAGGATAAATACTCACATTTGCTTCTATATTCATTAATATCTCTGAAAGGACACATAACAACTTAATAGTGAAAATTTTTCTGTTGTTTTGTTTCACTTTTTCTTTTGGAGAGAGGTGTACTGGGTAGCTGGGGGATTTGGATAGGAGAAAGGTTTTTCATTCGGTACATTTTTCTACTTTTTGAGTTTTGAACCATGTATAATATATAACTGATTTTTAGCGATTCAATACCTACAAAATACATGAATGAACAAACCCCAAATTTTCAGAGACTTTTTCTGGGTGACATTTGGAGGGCTGACCCAGAGACCCATCCAGTGTACCCTCCCCACTTCTCAATGACCTCCATAGCACCATTCTGGAATCCTGTTACCACATGGACAGTCTGAAAACCAACTTTTAAAATCTGAGACTTAGTACATATAGAGCATCTGAAAGGCCTGGCACATAGTAATTATCTTGGCAAATGTTAACTATTGTTTTTATTTTTATACTTTGTATGTGGGCAAACTGAATCACACAGTCAGAAATAGTTGATTAGATTTTAAGATCCTTTTAAAATATTTCTTACATGGTGCTTATTCATGACTTGACATATAGAGGATCTTCAACAAGCATACGGCAATGGATTGACGTCGCCCTGTGGTATTGCCAGTGATTAACAAAGGCCATATTGTTGGTGGAGGCCTCTGGGCATGAGGTAACATATCAAAATGTGGTAGCTTGTCCTGGAGTGGGCCTGAGCAGCTTCCCCTCTGGAAAGAAGAATGTTCAGTAGGCAAAATAAATTTGAAATCACAACCTACGGAGGCAACATGGCATGATAGGAAGCACGTGGAATCTGGAGTCAAAAGATCTAGTATAGGATCCACGATTCATTCACAGAGTAGCTTAGGAGACCCTGAGTGGGTCTGTTCACCTGTCTCAATCATTGACTGCATCCTTGCAATATCTGTCCTCCTTTCCACGGCTGCTATAAAGCTCAGAAGATCTAACTAGATTTGAAAGCATTTCAAAACTATGCAGTAGCGTAGATGAGTGCAGCATAATACATGGCAATTCACAATAACGTTAGCCCTGTTCATTCTCTTTGCCTAAGTGGCAGAGGATTTGTGCCTGGTGAGGACAGTGTTAAATTTACAGAGCAACCCAAGGAGAGACTGGCTTGCTCTATGGGGAGACCCAGGACTGATGGTAGGCACTTAACAGCATGTTCCAATTACAGCATTTAAATCTAATTGCATACTCTGTTAATCTCTGTCAGTGCAGCATCATTTAATATCATCACGGCAGCCTCTAATATCGTGAGCAATGTGAGCCGAGCTGAGACTATTGAAAAAGTTCAGTCCCAGGTCTTCATATCCCCTTTAATTCTCTCTGTCAATTATGCCGCAGTCAAGAGTTCAAACAAAGGTCTTGGGATCCGGGCTTGGAGCTACCTTTTTGAAGAGAAGCCTCTTATAAATATACAGATTATATCAGGAGCCTCCAATCCCTTACCCTGGTTATTTTTGATTGGTTAGTTAAGTGACTAGTCCCTGGGGTATAACTTACTATGCACTATTTCAAACAAATATTGTAAATGCTATCTGTTCCATAGATTATAGTTTTAGAAAAAAAAATGGGGTCACTTGCACATTTATTTCCCACCCTACCCCCAATCCTCCTGGCTCAAGTAAGGTAGATGGGAAAAAACACCCAGACACCTACTTAGCTCAGTTCCTTGAACATAGTAGGCTTTTTGTTTTTGTTTTTTCTCATTTTGAATGACAGTTGATTAGTATGAAATTGCTGGTTACAAACTTAGGTTTATTTTCTTATTTTAATTTAACTTATTTTATTTTATTTTTTTAAATTTTTTATTGTTATGTTAATCACCATACATTACATCATTAGTTCTTGATGTAGTGTTCCATGATTCATTGTTTGTGCATAACATCCAGTGCTCCACACAGAACATGCCCTCTTTAATACCCATCACCAGGCTAACCCATCCCCCCAACCCCTCCCCTCTAGAACCCTCAGTTTGTTTTTCAGAGTCCATCGTCTCTAATGGTCCGTCTCCACCTCTGACTTACTCCCCTTCATTCTTCCCCTCCTGATATCTTCTTCTTCTTTTTTTTTCTCTTAACATATATTGCATTATTTGTTTCTGAAGTACAGGTCTGGATTCATCAGTCTTGTACAATTCACAGTGCTCACCATAGCACATACCCTCCCCAATGTCTATCAGCCAGCCACCCCATCCCTCCCACCCCCCACCATTCCAGCAACACTCAGTTTGTTTCCTGAGATTAAGAATTCCTCATATCAGTGAGGTCATATGATACATGTCTTTCTCTGATCGACTTATTTCACTCAGCATAACACCCTCCAGTTCCATCCACGTCGTTGCAAATGGCAAGATCTCATTCCTTTTGATGGCTGCATAATATTCCATTGTGTATATATACCACTTCTTCTTTATCCATTCATCTGTCGATGGAAATCTTGGCTCTTTCCACAGTTTGGCTATTGTGGACATTGCTGCTATAAACATTGGGGTGCACGTACCCCTTCGGATCCCTACATTTGTATCTTTGTGGTAAATTCCCAGTAGTGCAATTGCTGGATCATAGGGTAGCTCTATTTTCAACTGTTTGAGGGACCTCCATACTATTTTCCAGAGTGGTTGCACCAGCTTGCATTCCCACCAACAGTGTAGGAGGGTTCCCCTTTCTCCACATCCCCGCCAGCATCTGTCGTTTCCTGACTTGTTCATTTTAGCCATTCTGACTGGTGTGAGGTGGTATCTCATTGAGGTTTTGATTTGGATTTCCCTGATGCCGAGCGATGTTGAGGTGCTCAACACATTTTTCATGTGTCTGTTGGCCATTTGGATGTCTTCTTTGGAAAAATGTCTGTTCATGTCTTCTGCCCATTTCTTGATTGGATTATTTGTTCTTTGGGTGTTGAGTTTGGTAAGTTCTTTATAGATTTTGGATACTAGCCCTTTATCTGATATGTCATTTGCAAATATTTTCTCCCATTCTGTCGGTTGTCTTTTGGTTTTGTGGACTGTTTCTTTTGCTGTGCAAAAGCTTTTTATCTTGATGAAATCCCAATAGTTCATTTTTGCCCTTGCTTTCCTTGCCTTTGGCGATGTTTCTAGGAAGAATTTGCTGTGGCTGAGGTCGAAGAGGTTGCTGCCTGTTTTCTCCTTTAGGATTTTGATGGACTCCTGTCTCACGTTTAGGTCTTTCAACCATTTGGAGTCTATTTTTGTGTGTGGTGTAAGGAAATGGTCCAGTTTCATTCTTCTGCATGTGGCTGTCCAATTTTCCCAACACCATTTGTTGAAGAGACTGTCTTTTTTCCATTGGACATTCTTTCCTGCTTTGTCAAAGATGAGTTGACCCTAGAGTTGAGGGTCCATTTCTGGGCTTTCTATTCTGTTCCATTGATCAATGTGTCTGTTTTTCTGCCAGTACCATACTGTCTTGATGATGACAGCTGTGTAATAGAGCTGGAAGTCCGGAATTGCAATGCCGCCAGCTTTGCTTTTCTTTTTCAATATTCCTCTGGCTATTCGGGGTCTCTTCTGGTTCCATACAAATTTTAGGATTATTTGTTCCATTTCTTTGAAAAAAGTGGATGGTATTTTGATGGGGATTGCATTGAATGTGTAGACTGCTCTAGTTAGCATTGACATCTTCACAATGTTTGTTCTTCCAATCCATGAGCATGGAACGTTTTTCCATTTCTTTGTGTCTTCTTCAATTTCTTTCATGAGTATTTTATAGTTTTCTGAGTACAGATTCTTTGCCTCTTTGGTTAAATTTATTCCTAGGTATCCTATGGTTTTGGGTGCAATTGTAAATGGGATCGACTCCTTGATTTGTATCTCTTCTGTCTTGTTGTTGGTGTATAGGAATGCCACTGATTTCTGTGCATTGATTTTATATCCTGCTACTTGACTGAATTCCTGTATGAGTTCTAGCAGTTTTGGGGTGGAGTCTTTTGGGTTTTCCACATCCAGTATCATATCATCTGCAAAGAGTGAGAGTTTGACTTCCTTTTTGCCGATTTGGATGCCTTTGATTTCTTTTTGTTGTCTGATTGCTGTGGCTAGGACTTCTAATACTATGTTGAATAGCAGTGATGAGAGTGGACATCCCTGCCGCGTTCCTGACCTTAGGGGAAAAGCTCTCAGCTTTTCCCCATTGAGAATGATATTCGCTGTAGGTTTTTCATAGATGGCTTTTATGATATTGAGGTATGTACCCTCTATGCCTATACTGTGAAGAGTTTTGCTCAAGAGAGGATGCTGTACTTTGTCAAATGCCTTTTCTGCATCTATTGAGAGGATCATATGATTCTTGTTCTCTCTTTTGTTAATGTGTTGTATCACGTTGATTGATTTGCGGATATTGAACCAGCCTTGCAGCCCAGGGATAAATCCCACTTGGTCATGGTGAATAATCCTTTTAATGTACTGTTGGATCCTATTGGCTAGTATTTTGGTGAGAATTTTCGCATCCATATTCATCAAGGATATTGGACTGTAGTTCTCCTTTTTGATGGGGTCTTTGTCTGGTTTGGGGATCAAGGTAATGGTGGCCTCATAAAGTGAGTTTGGAAGTTTTCCTTCTATTTCTATTTTTTGGAACACTTCCAGGAGAATAGGTATTAATTCTTCTTTAAATGTGTGATAGAATTCCCCTGGGAAGCCATCTGGCCCTGGGCTTTTGTTTCTTGGGAGATTTTTGATGACTGCTTCAATTTCCTTAGTGGTTATAGGTCTGTTCAGGTTTTCTATTTCTTCCTGGTTCAATTTTGGTAGTTGATACATCTCTAGGAATGCACCCATTTCTTCCAGGTTATCTAATTTGCTGGCATAGAGTTGCTCATAATATGTTCTTATAATTGTTTGTATTTCTTTCGTGTTGGTTGTGATCTCTCCTCTTTCATTCTTGATTTTATTGATTTGGGTCCTTTCTCTTTTCTTTTTGATAAGTCTGGCCAGGGGTTTATCAATCTTGTTAATTCTCTCAAAGAACCAGCTCCTAGTTTCGTTGATCTGTTCTACTGTTCTTTTGGTTTCTATTTCATTGATTTCTGCTCTGATCTTTATGATTTCTCTTCTCCTGCTGGGTTTAGGCTTTATTTGCTGTTCTTTCTCCAGCTCCTTTAGGTGTAGGGTCAGATTGTGTATTTGAGGCCTTTCTTGTTTCTTGAGAAAGGCTTGTATTGCTATATACTTTCCTCTCAGGACTGCCTTTGCTGTATCCCAAGATTTTGAACAGTTGTGTTTTCATTTTCATTGGTTTCCATGAATTTTTTAAATTCTTCTTTAATTTCCTGGTTGGCCCATTCATTCTTTAGTAGGATGCTCTTTAGCTTCCATGCATTTGAATTCTTTCCAAGTTTCCTCTTGTGATTGAGTTCTAGTTTGAAAGCATTGTGGTCTGAAAATATGCAGGGAATAATCCCAATCTTTTGGTACCGCTTGAGACCTGATTTGTGACCTAGGATGTGATCTATTCTGGAGAATGTTCCATGGGCACTAGAGAAGAATGTGTATTCCGTTGCTTTGGGTGGAATGTTCTGAATATGTCTGTGAAGTCCATTTGGTCCAGTGTGTCATTTGAAGTCTTTATTTCCTTGTTGATCTTTTGTTTAGATGATCTGTCCATTTCAGTGAGGGGGGTGTTAAAGTCCCCCACTATTATTGTATTGTTGTTAATGTGTTTCTTCGCTTTTGTTAATAATTGCCTTATATAATTGGCTGCTCCCACGTTCGGGGCATAGATATTTACAATTGTTAGATCTTCTTGTTGGATAGACCCTTTAAGGAGGATATAGTGTCCTTCTTCATCTCTTATTACAGTCTTTGGTTTAAAATATAATTCGTCTGATATAAGGATTGCCACCCCAGCTTTCTTTTGGTGTCCATTAGCATGGTAAATGGTTTTCCACCCCCTCACTTTCAATCTGGGGGTGTCTTTGGATCTAAAATGAGTCTCTTGCAGACAGCATATCGATGGGTCTTGTTTTTTAATCCAATCTGATAGCCTGTGTCTTTTGATTGGGGCCTTTAGCCCATTTACATTCAGGGTAACTATTGAAAGGTATGAATTTAGTGCCATTGTATTGCCTGTAGGGTGACTGTGACTGTATATTGTCTGTGTTCCTTTCTGATCTGTGCTGCTTTTAGTCTCTCTCTTTGCTTAGAGAACCCCTTTCAAGATTTCTTGGAGGGCTGGTTTCATGTTTGCAAATTCCTTTAGTTTTTGTTTGTCCTGGAAGCTTTTTATCTCTCCTTCTATTTTCAATGAGAGCCTAGCTGGATACAGTATTCTTGGCTGCATATTTTTCTCGTTTAGTGCTCTGAAGATATCATGCCAGTCCTTTCTGGCCTGCCAGGTCTCTGTGGATAGGTCTGTTGCCAATCTAATATTTCTACCATTGTAGGTTACCTATCTCTTCTCCCGAGCTGCTTTCAGGATTTTCTCTTTGTCTCTGAGACTCATAAGTTTTACTATTAGATGTCGGGGTGTTGACCTATTTTTATTGATTTTGAGAGGGGTTCTCTGTGCCTCCTGGATTTTGATGCCTGTTTCCTTCCTCACATTAGGGAAGTTCTCTGCTATTATTTGCTCCAATATACCTTCTGCCCCTCTCTCTCTTTCTTCTTCTTCTGGGATCCCAATTATTCTAATGTTCTTTCATCTTATCATATCACTTATCTCTCAAATTCTGCCCTCGTGATCCTGTAGTTGTTTCTCTTTTTCTCAGCCTCTTTATTTTCCATCATTTGGTCTCCTATATTGCTGATTCTCTCTTTGCCTCATTTATCCTAGCAGTTAGTGCCCCCATTTTTGGTTGCACCTCATTAATAGCCTTTTTGATTTTGACTCGTTAGATTTTAGTTCTTTTATTTCTCCAGAAAGGGTTTCTCTAATAACTTCCACCCTTTTTTCAAGCCCAGCTAGTATCTTTAAAGTCATGATTCTGAACTCTAGGTCCGACATCGTACTAATGTCCGTATTGAGTAGGTCCCTGGCTGACGGTACTACCTCTTGTTCTTTTTGCTGAGGTGATTTTTTTCGTCTTGTCATTTTGTCCAGTGGAGAATAGATGAATGTGAGAACAAAATGTCCACAGGTTCAGAACATCCCCAGCAAATATACTCTATACAAGTCAGAAAGACCTGAAACCAGGGGAAAAGAAAGGGAAAGAAAGAAAAAAGAAAGAGAAAAGAAAGAAAGAAAAAAAAAACCCAAAAAGAAAAAGATTAAGAACAAAAACAGAACAATAAAAAAAAAAACCCGAATATGATCAAATATGATCAGGCTAGAGCATAGATCAGTGCCACAGACTAGTTTTTGTGCGTATTTTGGTCTGTTAGGAAAAAGTGCCTCCTAAAATTTTAAAGGAAGAAATACTTATATATATACAAAATAAGGGTTGATACAATGAAGGGATGGAAGATGACTGTAAAGATGAAAAGTTTAAAAGATTTTATAAAAGGAATTGATACGATAAGAAGTTGTTTGAAAAAAGAAAGAAGAAGATTTAAAAAAAAAGGAGAGAATGTGATTGGGCAGGAGAGTAGAACAAAGCCATACACTAGTGATTTAGGGCATATTTTGATCTGTTAGAAGAAACTGTATCTCAAAATTTTAAAGAGAGAACAACTTATATATATATATATGCCAAAAATAAGGGTAACTACTATGAAGGGATAAAATTTGGCTCTAAAAATGAAAAATAAAAAATGTTTTTTTTAAAAGGGATTGATAAGATGTTGTTTGAAAAAGGGAAAAAGAGAAATTAAGAAAAAACAGTCAAAAAATTAACTTTGAAAAACTAATGAATCATGGTAAAAAAAAAAGCCATGAATTCTATGTGCAGTATTCCCCTAGCGCTGGAGTTCTCCCGTTCTCCTTGATCGGTAAACTTGGTCTTGGCTTGCTGGCTGTTCGTGCTGATCTTCTGGGGGAGGGGCCTGTTGCCGTGGTTCCCAAATGTCTTTGCTGGAGGCGGAATTGCCCCGCCCTTGCTGGTCCTGGCTAAGCAAGCTGCTCGGGTTTGCTCTCAGGAGATTTTGTTCCCTGCAAGCTCTCGGTACAGCTTTGGAGGAGGACAGTGAAAATGGTGGCCTCCCAATCTCCGCCCCAGAGGAGGCAAGAACTCAGGGCTCCGCTCCTCAGTGCGCCCCCAGAGAAAAGCAGTCAGTCACTCCCGTGTTCCTGGTTTCTGGCCGCACTCCGTGCTCACCCAGCCTGTGACCGAGCGTTTCTATCTCTGGCCCCCGACCCCATGTGGCGTCTCCAAACCCAGCAGATCCCTGCGGTGCGCTCCTGCGCCGCTCCTCCCGGGGGAGGAAAGGGAGTCTCCCCGGCTCTGCCGCTTGTTGGGTCCCTGCTGGAGGAGCAGTGGCCCGACTGTGTCACCGATCACAGTTTATGGCAACCCCGAGCTGAGAGCCCACGCCTCTGCTCCGTCTCTGCAGCCGGCTTCCCCACTCCGATCCCTGGGAGCTCTGCCACACTTAGGCACCCCTGGTCTTTCTGTGACCCTGAGGGTCCTGAGTCCACACTGTCCTGCGAGGGTTCCACCTCCCGCTTAGCCACTGGAGCAACGTCCCTCAGCGGAGCCGACTTCTAAAAGTTCCGATTTTGTGCTCAGCGGCTCTATCACTTGCCAGAAGCGGCCGAGGGAGGCCCCTCCCCCACCGTCTATCCTCCCGAATATCCCCTTGGATTCACTTCTCCGCACGTCCTACCTTCCAGAAAGTGGTCGCTTTTCTGTTCAGAGAGTTGTTGCTACTCTCCTCTTCGATCTCCTGTTGAGTTCGTAGGTGTTCAGAATGGTTTGATCCGTATTCAGCTGAATTCCTGAGACCAGACGAAACCCAGGTCTCCTACTCCTCCGCCATCTCTTCTAACTTATTTTAATTTGAGTGTGGTTGGCACACAATGTTACATTAGTTTCAGGTGTACAACTTAGTGATTTGACAAGTTTATACATTTTGCTATGTTTGCCCTAAGTATAGCTACCATCTGTCCTATTACATCGCTATTACAGTATCACCGACTGTATTCCTTATGCTCTGCTTTTTATTCCAATGACTTACTCATTCCATATCTGGAGGCTTGTATCTCCCTCTCCCTTCACCCATTTTGCTCAACTCCCACCCTTCTGGCAACCATTAATTTGTTCTCTGTAGTTACAGTTCTGATTCTTTTTGTTTATTCATTTTTTAAGATTCCAGTTTTAAGATTTTTAAGTGGAATCATATGGTATTTATCTTTATTGGTCTGACTTATTTCACTGAATATAATACCCTCTAGGTCCATCTGTATTGTCTCAAATGGAATGACCTCATCCTTTTTTATGGCTGTGTAATATTCTGTTATATATGTATATATGATATTTTATATCATATCTATTATATATATGATATTTATATATATGTATATATATGATATTTTCATGTCTTGGCTATTGTAAATAATACCACAATAAACATAGGAATGCATGTATCTTTTTGAGTTAGTGTTTTCATTTTCCCTGGGTAAATACCCAGCAGTGGTATTATTGGGTTATATGGTATTTCTATTTTTAATTTTTTGAGGAAATGCTATAGTGTTTTCCACAGTGGCTGCAGTAGTTTGCATTTCAACCAACAGTGCATGAGGGTTACTTTTTTTCTATATCCTTGTCAGCACTTGTTTCTTGTGGTTTTGATTTTAGCCATTCTGACACATGTGAGGTGATACTTCATTGTGGTTTTGATTTGCATTTCCCTTATTATGAGTGATGTTGAGCATCTTTTCTTGTGTCTGTTGGCCATCTGGAAGACATTTGGAAAAACGTCTACTCAGGTCTTCTGCCCATTTTTTAGTTGGATAATTTGTTTTTTTGGTGTTGAGTTGTAGAAGTTCCTTATATATTTTGGATATTATTCCTTTATTGGATATGTCATTTGCAAATATCTTCTCCCACTCTGTAGGTTGTCTTTTTATTTTCCTGATGACTTCCTTTGCTGTGTAAAAGTTTTTTATTTTGATGTAGTCCCAGTAGTTTATTTTTGCTTTTATTTCCCTTGCCTTAGGAGACATATCTAGAAGAATGTTGCTATGGCTGATGTCAGAGAAATTACTGCCTGTGTTCTCTTCTAGGATTTTTATAGTTTCAGGTCTCAGCTTTAGGTCTATAACTCATTTTGAGCTTTTTTTTTTATGGTGTTAGAAAGTGGTTCAGTTTCATTCTTTTACATGTAGCTGTCCAGTTTTCCCAGCACCATTTTTTTGAAAATTGAAATTTTCCATTGTGTATTCTTGCCTCCTTTGTTATAGATTAATTGGCCATATAGATATGGGTTTATTTCTGGGGTCTCTGTTCTGTTCTCTTGATCTATGTGTGTATTTTTGTGCCAGTATCATACTGTTTTGATTACTATAGCTTTGTAGTATATCTTGAAATTTGGAATTGTGGTACCTCCAGTTTTGTTCTTCTTTTGTTCTTCTTTCTCAGAATTGCTTTGGCTATTTGGGGTTCTCTGTGGTTCCATATAAATTTTAGGATCGTTTGTTCTAGTTCTGTGAAAACTGCTGTTGGTATTTTGATAAGGATTGCAATGATTCTGTAGAGTGCTTTGGGTAATATGGACATTTTGATAATATTATTTCTAATAATCCATGAGGATGGAATATCTTTCCATTCGTTTTTATCATCTTCAATTTCTTTCATCAGCATTTTGTAGTTTTCAGAGTACAGGTCTTTCACCTCTTTGGTTAAGTTTACTCATAGGTATTTTATTCTTTTTGGTGCACCTATAAATGGTGTTTTTTTTTAAATTCCTATTTCCATGACTTTGTTGTTAGTACTGTTGTCAGAAACACGCCTGATTTTGGGGTATTAATTTTGTATCCAGCCACTTTACTGAATTTGTTTATTGGTTCTAGTAGTTTTTTGATGGAGTCTTTAGGATTTTCTATGTATAGTATCATGTGGCCTGCAAATAGTGACACTTTAACTTCTTTACCAATATGGATGCCTCTTTCTTTTTCTTGTCTGATTGATGCAGCTATCGGTTTGTTCTCTCTAACCTCATTTTGTTGAGAGGTTTTTTGTTTTTGTTTTTTTTTTAATCATGCATGGATGTTGAATCTTGTCAAATGCTTTTTCTGCATCTATTGAGATGGTCATATGATTTTATCCTTTGTTTTGTTGATGTGGTGTATTGATGTTGATTGATTTGCAAATATTGTACCATCCTTGCATCCCAGAAATAAATACCACCTGATCATGCTGAATGATCTTTTTTAATGTATTGTGTGTGGTTTGCTAATACAAACTTAGATTTTAAAATGTAACTCTTGAATCATAAAAATCAAATTTAGGAATACAACCAACTCTAAATCCTATATTAATTAAGAGTCATTTATTCAATCAACAAAGGTCTGATGAGTGAGTGCCACTTATGTCTGGATTATGCTGAAGCTCTGGCTGAGGAGTCCTGTATTTTCTGAAAGAATTCTGGGTTCCAGTTCCAGCTCCATATTTTGTAAGCTATATGATTAGATAATTTTTTAAGCTTCTCTAAATCTAAGCTTACTTTTCTGTTATTTTAATACTTTTGCTTCCTTTGAAGCACTGTTTGGAGGATTAAATGATAATGTATATAAAACACCATGTACAATTTTGAGCACTTTTATTTTGATATGTTTAGTTTTCGCTAAGAGTTAATGAATAGTTAGCACCTATCAGTCAAAAGGTTAAGCCCCTTCCATGAATCATTGGTTCATTTAATGTTTCTGGCAGCCCTTTGGTTAGATACCATTATTATTCCCATTTTACAGTTGAGGTTGAAACACAGGGAAATGTTGTATTTTATCCATGGCTAGGACATGCAGAGCAGGAATCTTAACCAAGGAAATGGAAATCCACTGGTGTGCTCTGTAAGACCACCGTTAGATCAATTGCATTCCTTCAAGTACTTTTCTTCAGATATTCCTGGGGAGAGGACACTCACCAGAAGTAGTAATTGATTAGCCAAATCCAGCCACTTGTGATTAAGTGCCTGAGTGACTCTGCATGTTTTGTTGGAAGGCCTTGAGACAAAGGGTATTACAGAGAACAGGCTGAGCCATTCAGAGAAACATGACGTAAATGAGATAGACCATGTGCTTCTCTCTCAAGAAGTTGTCCAGAGATACATAGTCCTGGGATGCTTGGTTTCATCTGCCATATGCACACAAAGGTTGGCTTCAAGGCAGCTGCTCCAATTGTTGTTGCTCTGAGGTTCTTCCTATCTTTGTGACCCAATGTTAGGTGTAGTGATTAAGACCTCTATTGCTTTCTGCCTACAGGAAGTTAGGCAAAGTATTTACTCTCTCTGCTACATTCTTCTCTTCTGAAAATGGGCATAATAATAAAGTTGCTAGAATTGGAAAATGTTTAGAACAGTGCTTGACACACAGTGAGTATTATGTATGTATTATTATTTGTATATAGTGGTTCTCAGTATTTGCTCATCACTTGGCTCCTTGGGATGGGTGTACCCCTTTCTGGTGTTGCTGATGTGAATTTACTTCCCTGAAATAAATGAGATTTGTAATCTCTTCCATCTGGAATTCCTGCAATGGATATGGGGATCCAAGTAGGGATTAGAGGAGACAGAGACAGAAATCAGCCTACAATGCAAAGAGCATAGGGCAGGCTTCGGTGTCTGCAGGCAGAGGGGTTGGAAAGCAGTTTGGGGTAAGTGATGGGACACCTGCAACCACTAGTAGAGGCGAAGGCTTGTCTAATCTTCCCCATCCTTTCTTCAATCCTGTAGAGAAAATGAACTCCAGTTTTGGCCAAGGATATGCCATGAGCCATAGAACTAGACAGGGATACTTTAGCATTCTAGGCACCTTTCTTTTGAAGGCTCTACCCAAGATCATTTCAAACATATTATTCCCTATTTTCTATAATTATAAATAACTATATGAGTTGAGTTGTAGTCTAGTAGATGACAAAATATTACATTTATGTAGATATTTAATTCAACATTCATTTATTTTGATTTGCAGTTTTTGTTGCTTATTTTGGAGCCAATATATATTTTTTATGCATGCAAGTTTAAGGCCCTGAGGTCACAGTACCAAATGGATTAAGTAGCCTTGGCAGATGGTTGGGAGCAGATGATTAGGTCAAAATAAAAAATTGGTTGAAATTTTGCTTTCCACTGATTTCTTTTTGGAAACTTCTCTCAGAACCTGTGTGGTTGGAATTCCTTCTGCATGGGAAGGGGAGAGAGCGGTCACAAGCTCTTGCATTTTTTTCCTCTTTTGGGATTGCTCTTTACTCTAGATGGTGAGGTAAGATTGTCCAGGGATTCCTCTCACTGAGAAGATGGAATTCTACCCTCAAAAAGCATCACAGGGCCAAGATGATGGTCAGAAAAAGGAACCCAGAATTGGATGCTTAGGATTGACACTTGAGTGGGGAAAAAGATTTTGGAAATGTCTCATATGGCTCAGTCTAGATAGTTGGGGGAAGTTTTAATAATGGTGTGACCTTCAGCAGAGTCAGTGGGATCATAGAGGAGAAGGGGGTTAGAAGCTATAGGATTAGGAATCCCAGTTGGAAATTCAGCAAACTCCAGTGCCCTTCATTGATATGACCAGAAGAAGGTTTTGCAAAGATATCTTTCTTTGTTTTGTGGGGACCCAAAACCTTCTGAAAGGTTGGTGTGAGTTACTTAATTCCTGGCATCCTAGAAGCAGAGACCTTTCCTGGGAACAGAGTTGGGAGGATCTCTCCGAGCTGGCCACTTTTCTTACCTTAACTAAACCAGGACAGGTCCTAGAGGAGCTTGATAAAAGAGACACCTGCTATAATGCCCAGCATTGGGGATGTAAGTTTTGCATAGCGTGGCATTCTAAAGGAAACAGAACAACACTTTTCCCCACTTGTCTAATCACACAAAGGGGTGTGTGTGTGTGTGTGTGTGTGTGTAGAGATTTTAGAGAAAGAGTTTAATTGAAGTTAGCCTCCTTTCCCTACTCTAATTGAGTCCTTGGCATTTTTTAAGAAGGGTAAACTGATAGTTCATTCTCCAGATGGATGTTTGCTAGATTTAAGACACACTTCCAGGATCCTGCAGCTTGGAGATAGAAGTGGTATAGGATGCTGGATAAGGGCAAAGATCATCCCACCTATTATTGTGGGTTCTTAAGAACACTGGAAAATTCCACATACTTCTATAGGCCTCGGATTTGGGATGATGATGGTAAGGAGATTGTTGATCTGAAAGTTCATCAGAGACTACTGTGGATATTAAAGAAATTGGCTGGAATCAGACTGACAATGTCTCCAATGTTTTGGGGGGCTCCTGCATAGGGCCAGGTCCATGCTGGCTGAAGCAATTAGTGTTCACCTATTTCAGACTATGAGTAGAAAGGCAGTGAGAGAGGAAGAAGAAAGGGCACTGGAACATACAAGTGTGCCCCTCACATTCTCCTGTGGAACAAGCTGCTCCTTCACTGACCTCCACTCCAAGAAGAAGCACAAGAGCATGAGAATGAATGGTCAAGGGAGAGCAGGTCAGGCTCCTTTCCTTTCTCAGTGGCCCTGTGCAGCTGCTTAATGGAAGATACCTAGATAAGGGATGATAATCCCCACATTGGACTGAATGTTTACCTGAAATGAGTTAGAGGATCAGTCCACAAATTGCTGTACCGGGTTGAATTATTGGAGGGACTATGATATTGTCCAGGGTTATCAGGTAATTTAAGGTATCATGAAACCATTGCCCTAACTCTACCTTTCCACTAGCATGTGTTGTGATAAGTGCCTGAAAAAGTAGTCAGCATATAAACAGAAGATTATAAAAGGGAAAAATAGTGTGGTAAGGTAGGGAATACTATGGGTCCACATTCAGAAAGTAAGAACTAAGCCTATGGAGGGTGTGGGCATGTGCAGTTGTATAAATACTAAATAGTCTCTCTCTGGAAAGAACAGCCCTGATTTGTGGCATTTGCCAGTTTCTGTGGTGTAAATACTCTTACCATGGCTATAAATATGATGTCACAAAATGAGAAGTTGAGAAAAAATGTACACAGGCAGCTCTAGCAAGCTAGTTTCAGCTACCTCCAGCACACTATGTGTGTGTGTGTGTGTGAGAGAGAGAGAGAGAGAGAGAGACAGAGACAGAGACAGAGACAGAGAGACAGAGACAGACAGAGGAGAGAGAGAGAGATTGAGAGTGTCAAAGAAGGTTTTCTGGGAAAAGGGACCCCTGACCTAAGTCTGAAAGGATGACTAGGAAATGACCAGGTAGGAAGGATGTCCCAGGCAGGGGAATAGAACAAGCAAAGAAGGAAGCCTAAAGCAGCATGACTTATAAGGATAGAGCATTCAGTACACATTATGGTGGTTCCAATGATCAGTTCAATTCTGTTCTTTTTATTTTTGTTATAAATGACATGTGTGTTGCTCAAATTATGGCCATATTTAAATTTATTCATTTTACTCATCATTCAATTGTCATACACAAGATACATTTATGAGAGCCTACTTTGTGTTTATGAGGAAGTAGGATTTAAAGGATTTAAAGATGAGTAGAATGTAGTCCCCATCCTCAAAACACTTGTAGTGTAAGTAGGAGGAGAACAAAATTGTGTAACAGGTAACAGCATGATGAGCACACTGGTTAAAATATGCATATGTTATTAGGGATTGTGGGAGGCTGAGTAATGGACTTCAAAGATATACATGTCCTAATTTCTGGAACCTTGTGAATATGTTACCCTACATGGCAAAAGGGACTTTGCAGATGTGATTAAGTTAAGGACCTTGAAATGGGTAGATTATCCTCTATTATCTGGGTGGGCCTTAAAAGTAGTCACAAGGATCCAGGTAAGAGAGCAGTGGTGGAAGGACAGAAGCAGAAGGAGAGAGAGACGGTGCTATGCTGCTGGCTTTGGAGAGGGAGGAAGGGGCCAGGAGCCAAGGAATGTCAGCAGTCTTTAGAATCCAGAAAAGTCAGGAAAAGGGATTCTTCCCTAGTCTCCACAAGCAATGCAGACATATCACAATTTGATTTTAGCTCAGTGAAACTGATCTCAGACTTCTGACCCCCAGACTGTAGTTCATGTTGCTTTAAGCTACTAAATTTGTGGTGATTTGTTACTGCAGGAATAGGAAACTAATATGGATGTAATGATTAAGAATCTTGATTTGTGGGTCAGATCACCTCTTTGAAATCATGGCCTCATCTCTTAATAGATCTGTAACTTTGGGCAAGTTACTAACTGCCTCAAGCCTCAGTTTCCTCATCTGCAAAATGAGATAATTATACCAACTTCATGGATTTAGAGTGTGGATGTTGTGAAATTATATACATACTGTACTGAGTCCGTAGTGAGCAATCTGTAAATGTCAGCTATGCTTTTCCTTTAGACTATTAAGTTTCCTCCTTTTTTGCTACCCGAACTGAATATGTTGAGGATTAAATAGGCTTTTGTGGTACCGCCTGGACAAACGGCTACCATTTCCAATGTTATTTTTGTGGGCAAATATGATCTCACGTTGGAAAAAACCAATCCTTCACAAATTTGTGAGCTCCAGAACAATTTTAATTGTGAGTACCGTCGCTTTTCTGTTGGAAATGAACACTCACACTTGATCAGCCAATGAAAGGGTTAAGAGTTGTGCGTCTTTCCCATCTCCCCGTAGCCCCCTCACTCCCACCCCACCAATAAAAATCCCATTTTGTGCACCCTCTCTTTGGCCCGAGTATTATTCTCTGCTCCGTGATTTGGAGTCGGCCTGTCTGTCCCCTGACTGAGCAGGAGCAGCTGAACAGCTGTGAAAACAATGGAGAAGCCGAGGAGAGCTGTGATTAGTGGGGGGAAGCTGGGAAATCTGGGACCCACCGGCCCGTTTCCCATGTCAGCGCACAGCCTGCGGAATCTGCGCGTCACGTGGCCAGGCTCAGCCTTGGCGGGCCTACTCACAAGGAGGGGCTCCCCATCACTGGCGCTGCTGGAACTCTCTGGCACCCTCTCTTCAGAAACTGTTCTTTTTTTCCCCTCCCTTATTCCTTCCATGTTCTCCGGACTGTTGCATAAACATAGTGTTGCTAGGCAGCCCTCAAGCCTCCTTTCATCCTGGATCCCAGGAAACTCTGTCCAGGCAAATTCACTGGAGTGTACTTACAGCTGGTGTTGTCCACGGAGCCAGCTTTCCTGTCTGGCCCCGGGTTTCCCCTCCAGAAGCCCCCAGGCGTCTGCCTTGTACATTTGATTTTCTAGATGTGGATGTCAAGGCGAGTTTATAGATCCATCCCCCCTCCTCCCCCTGCTATTAAGTGTCCCTTTCTCTGCGGGCTGTGCATACACAATGTCTAACTTATTCACAGTCCTTTGCCGGCTGATCCAAGATGACTGGACAACAAAGAATTTTGCTTAGGTTCCAGTGACACACCCAGTGACCTCCTAACAGCTCTCTGTAGGTCACCCCACTTTTTCCTTTCCACCACAGAACTCACTACTCACTTTTTCAAACTCCTTCACACCTTGGCTTCCTAGTGCCCAACCTTTCCCGGTTTTCTCTTCACTGAAATGGACAGCACGTGGCCCTTCCTAGAAGGCAGCAGTGTGGCATTCACCTTGATAACCCCAGCAACCAACACAGACCCTGGGACACATTCAGTTCAGTAAAGCATTTGCAGGGCGAAGAAAGGAAATCATTTAAATGGACTCTTTCCTTATTTGTCCCCTTTGTTTGAAATATAATTAAAAAAAATCTTATTGCCATCCTGATCTTCGTTTAATATTTTCTCTTCTGGATTGAGTTGTCACTGTAATTATTCTCAGTTCTCATTTGATCAAAATAATCTGCATACATTATAAATGTTGATAAATATTTATTAAAAATAAAATTAGAATTTCATTGAAAAAGCATCTCTCAATGAGATGAATGGGCTTTTCATGTAGTTTATGTATCTGTGGATGAATACTACTTTTTTTTTAGAATGACAGAGTCTTCCACGTTAGTTCTATTCCAATTTTCTGTTTCTGAAATATTATATATTATTGGAAATTCCAAACACTAGAGAGCTTAGTATAATAAATTATCATTTGCCTCTTTTTATGGTTGCCTACAAATTGTACTTTCTAGATGCACATAAGTTATCTAGCATGTGTAAATTTTTGCCTAGTCAACTTTTATGGAGTGAATGATATAAACATCTGTCCTTATTTGACTTTTCTAATCGTTATACACAATATATGGCTCTTATTTTTATTAGGCTGTGGAATGTTGATTATAAAGCCTGTGTGGCATTACCTCTTCTTGGGGCCATGGTAGATTTGCTGACCAATCCGACTATTGGTTTCTGCTGAGCCTTGATGCAGCTCAAAATCCCTCTTAGCATGGTGGCCTGGTAATGGCTACTAACCAACCAGTGTGAGCATGGAGCTGAAACCAATCTTATGGCCTTGTGTGTGTGTGTGTGTGTGTGTGTGTGTGTGTGTGTGTGTGTTTAAAGAATAATATTGTTAGTATTTTTGCAAATACAGTACATAAGAATAAAAAGCAAACAGTATTGAAAAGTTCATAGAAGCAAGTAAAATCTCTCACCCCAGATTCTTCCACGCATGCGTTAGCATTGTAAGTTTCAGACAGTATTGTTTTGTACAATTGTCTTTGCAAACCTAGGGATAAAGTTAAGTACAAATAATTTTATAAAAATGTGATCATTATATGCATACCATTTGAATAAAAACTACATTTACTTTTTCTTGAACTTAATGAAAAGGAAGGAATTGCTGAACTTCAGACTGTTTCTTTACAAAAAGAGATACTTATTCTTAAGAGATAACTTCAAAAGTTAAGAAAAACATTATGAAATACATTAAAGGGGTGAAGAAAAATTGCTCTTAAATTATGTTTCAAATTGGGTGATATCTGTAGTGCCTTTTTTGAAATATGAGAATATTAGATAACCTATGTCTCCATATCCCCTCCTCCCACTTCCCATTTTTTTCTTAGTGAAATTATTTTCCCTTGTTGGAACTCATAATATTTATATTCTGATCTGTAATTCTGACAGTTGTTTAATCTTAATTCAATATTCAAATCCATTTACTGCTCAGTACCAGCCTTGTTACCATGGCTTCGCTGTGAAAGAGGCCTTTTATTTTGAAGCCTCAGTGGTTTGCTATATTTTGTTATCAGGTACCTTTTCCACAAAAGGCTCATAGGTGTCATATTTGAGTTTTTCATGTGCTTGAGAATGTTCTCATCTTTCTGCTTGAAGGGCAGATAATTCAATCGTCCTAATGATCTGGACAACAAAATGGTACTGTCATTTCCCTGCGAAGTGACTTAAAGATGGCCCATATCGCCAGCATTTAGATGGTCCTTTGAATACTGGCTGAGGTCAGGGATGAGGGACTTTCTACTTACAGCCAGCACAGCTTCCCTAGGAGGCCCCCTTCACCCTCCTTGGGTCCTGTTGCCTCTCTTCAGTCCCTCTTTGCTCTTGGCCCAGCAAACTACCTTTTTCTTCTTTACCATGTGGCTCCTAATTCTGGCCTCCCCCCATCCTCTGTGAGATTTAATTTCTTTAGCACCTGCTTTGGAAAGATCTTGTTTCTCACCAAATTTCCTCTTTCTTACTCACAAGGAAAATGCATTCTGTCTTTGGCACCTCTGAAAATTGAAGTCAATGATTATTCTAGGCCTTTCTGCAGGTTTTCCTACTTATTCCATTAGGATTTTCCTTGTCATCTCTCCCCCTTCGCCCTTTTTTTTTCTCAGCCCAGTGTTTCCTCAGTTCAGGATACAGCCACTTGAGCAGTTCTTTATTGTGTCTACAAATGGGGTGCTTATCAGAGACCTTTTACCCTGCAGCTCTGAGATGTTGACTGTTTCAAAGTCTGATAACTGATTAGCAACATCTAACTTGGTTTCTGTCTTTGTTCTTGCCCACTAAACTAAACAGCAGAGGCCACCCTAAAAACCCTTTTTATTATCATGGTACAAATACGAAACCTGACTAATCTGGGGTGATTCCTGGTTTGCGATTTCAGCGGGGAAGACAGTGAGGACCACGGTTATAGTGAGAGTGTTGCTTTAACTGGGTGAGAA
The DNA here is from genome assembly GCF_037043125.1 of Eumetopias jubatus. NCBI lineage: Eukaryota > Metazoa > Chordata > Mammalia > Carnivora > Otariidae > Eumetopias > Eumetopias jubatus. The sequence goes on from NW_028274810.1 coordinate 57,829,618, forward strand.
GAGGGGTGGTGGGAGAAGGTGGTCTAAGCTTGAGGGCTTTAGGGAAGACTTACAAAGGATTTGGCATTTGAAGGGAGACTTGTAGATCAGGTCAGAGTGTGTCAGGAAATCAAGCCCTTGTACAGGGAGAGTATAGCAGAGAATGACAGAATTCACGGAGTGGCAGAAAGGAAAATGTGGGGGGCTGTGGGAGCTAGAAGTAGCTTAGCATGGCCTGGAAGGAGAAGCATTGGAATCTATGGCTGATGAGGTAGGCAGAATTATGTATGTGCCATATAGACGAGCTCTGAATTTATGGTGTAGGTGAAGGAAAGACAGGGAAAGATTTGAAAGGCAGAAATTTGATTTAATCAGATTTGCACGTCATGGAGGTCACTCTGGCGTGGAGAGGGGGCCATTGTCAGAAAGTGAACCTAGAGGCAGTGAACAAAAGGCTACTGTAAGTGTACAGGTGGGAGATGACAGGCTTGACTGGGGCCTGACTAACTAGAAAGGCAGTGGTTGTAGGGGTGACTGCACTGGGAGATTTCTTAGGTGATCTGGAAGACAGACCGCAAATCTTTAGAGAAAGGATCAACAGCTCTGGAGGCATCTGACCTGGTACAACACTGGCTCTGTCCCTGATTGCCTGTTTAATTATGGGGGAATCACTGAAGAACCTTGGACTCAAATTCCTCTTCAGTATATGGGGGCAAAACACGCTCAACCCGTGATTGTTGTGAATAATTTACACATAGCCCTTGGAATGATGCCTGGTGCCCAATGACCCAGTGAAGTGAGTTAGCTGCACCCATTCACAGCCTCCTTGACATAGAAGCTTCTTTGACTCTGCGAACGGTTATGCCATCATTTCTCTGAACAGTGGGATGAACATTCTATATTTTGAACTACTTTAGTACCACCTTGTTCTACTAAATAGTTCAGACTGTGAGTCAGGAATATAAAAATCAAACCCTAGCTGAATACATTTTGCATAAAACATCTTATTAGTTGCAGGATGAATAGGTACTTCAAACAAACAATCTCCGCAGTTTCTTGGGACTGAAATCATGTGAAAAGTAGGGTGAGAGGAAGTATATGGCTACTGATACTGTTACTATTACGCGGCTACCAGTCCTAACATTTGCAACTATTAGTAATTGTGTATCTAGTATGTGTGCCAAATATATATATTTTAATCTTTTTTTATTGTTACGTTAATCACCATACATTACGTCATTAGTTTTTGGTGCAGTGTTCCATGATTCACTGTTTGTGCATAACACCCAGTGCTCCATGCAGAACGTGCCCTCCTCAATACCCATCACCAGGCTAACCCATCCCCCTACCCCCCTCCCCTCTAGAACCCTCAGCTTGTTTTCAGAGTCCATCATCTCTCATGGTTCGTCTCCCCCTCCGACTTACTCCCCTTCATTCTTCCCCTCCTGCTATCTTCTTCTTTTTCTTTTTTCTTAACATATGTTGCGTTATTTGTTTCAGAAGTACAGAACTGTGATTCAACAGTCTTGCACAATTCACAGCGCTCACCGTAGCACATACCCTCCCCAATGTCTATCACCCAGCCACCCCATCCCTCCCACCCCCCACCACTCCAGCAACCCTCAGTTTGTTTCCTGAGATTAAGAATCCCTCATATCCGTGAGGTCATGGGATACATGTCTTTCTCTGATTGACTTATTTCACTCAGCATAACACCCTCCAGTTCCATCCACGTCGTTGCAAATTGTGCCAAATATTTTAATTATATTATGTCATTGAGGTCCCACAATAAGCTTATGAAGTAGAAATTGCCCATCTACTTTACAGATAGGAGTATTGGGGCTAAAGCACTATAAAGAACTTACTCAAAGTCACTTAACTAGAAAATATTAACTTTGGAAACAGAACTGTATCAGTTAGCTTCTGCTGACTAATGAACCACCCTAAAATGTAGTGGCTTCAAATAACTTTTACTACTACTCATGAGTCTGAGGGTTTGTTAGATGTTTTTGGTGATTTGGGTCAGGCTTGTCTGATAGTGCTTGGCTTCCTTCTGCATCTGTGGTCAGATTGAGGACCGACTCTCTTGAACAGCCTCTCTCAACATCGTCTCTGGCTGTTGGCCTGCTGTTGGTTGGAGCAGTGAGAGTGAATGGGCTTCATCAACTAGGAGGCCAGCCTAAGCTTTTTTCACATGACTGACAGGGAGCGCTCCCAAACCAAGAGCAAATGTGAAGAGATGCTTGAAACCCATGCTCAGAATATTGCTTCTGCTATAGCCTTCTGGCCAAAGCAACACAAGGCCAATCCAGATGAAAGGATGGAGAAGTGGATTCCACCAGCTGGTGAAAGAATTGCAAAGAATCGTGGCTATTTTTGTTCTATACCATGCAAGCCATGGCTTTGGGCTCCCAAGCCTATGATCCTAGACTGAAGAAAATTGTTTTAATGGTTATTTTATAGATGAAGACACTGAAGTTCAAGGGTATTAAGTGACTTGCTCAAAGTCACTTGATTTAGTGAGTAGCTGAACCATTGTGTGAAGCCAGGCATGTCTGACTCTAAAGCCAGGGAATTTCTGCTGGATCTGGTTGGTGACACTAAGGATTCAGTCTGTGAGATGTAGAGCCATTCCCTTCTGGGGGTAGAAGGAACCTCAGAAGTTGTCTGGTCCATTAGCTGATAGAATTTTAAATTTCATGGTTCACTATAATTTCAGAAGTCATTTGGCAACCAACACAGATTTGTCAACCTGCCTTTTTCTTTTGGCCAAGTCAAAGCACTGTAAAAACCATCTCCTATCATTGTCATTTCATGAAAAAAAAAAAGGAAATTTCAACACCAAAAAGCATAATTTTATAATAAAGTATAATTGTTTAAATTATTTCAGCTTTGCAAAATCCTTACTACTTTGTCTTTAGTTTTGCTTCTTTTGTTGTGGGCCTGTGATGTCTTTACATTGGTCAAAAGATGAACATATAGGAGCCACTAATCTAGCCTACTCTCTTTATTTGTTGGTACTGAATGCCCTCTAAAATATTCCTAATGTGGTCTTCAATTGTTGCATACTTGTAGTGACAGAGAGTTCACTATTATCTGAAGCAGTTCACTTCATCTTTAGACAACTGTAGAAAAGAATATTCTCTTACTATATTGAACCAAAATCCTTCTCCCAGTGACATCTACCCACGAACTGAAGTTCATCTTTTAGTGCTCAAGTATAAAAGTGGAATGCATGAAGATATCTGGAAATAGCCATGCTCCTCTAAATTGTCATTAACCCTAATTCCTTTTGTCTCAACTTACATAGCATTGGCTTGGAGTGCCATCTGCTTTTGTCCTGCCCTCAGGCTCCATCCAGCTTGACTACATCTGCCTTTATGTGGATGTAGAAGTCAGTTTATGTCCCTGTATTTGGCCTGATTAGCTGGCGTAGATTGGGTCATCCATTTTCTCTTTCTATGTATGATTCTTCTATTAATGAGATTTAAGGTCATATTAGCCTTTCGCAGGAGAACTTACCAAGCTGGTGACTCAAGGTTCAACTTTAAGCCTCAATTTCTATATGAATTAAACTATAGAGCTGTTTTAAAGGCTCAGTAATTACTTAACAAAATGTAATACAACTTCCATTGAAGTTTAAAGACTACCTGTCATGGACTAGGCCCTGTGATAGGTGTTGGCACTGTAAAGAAGAAAAGACAGCTTTTCTGTTCTCAAGGAAGTCAAAGTACAGAAAGTACTTTGTACTTTCTGACATACCAACACAATATTACCACAAGATTATTGGCTTTTTTGGGTGGTGTGTACCAAGTGAAGGTGGGAGAATAGGAAAAGCAGCATCAGTGCATACATTACTCCAGGAAGGCTTTATAGAGGGTGTAGCCCCTGAACCAAGACCTGAAGAATGATACAATTTGCCAGCTGGGCCTGGTCTCTCTACCTCTGTTGCCAGTGTGACACCACAGCAGTTAAATAGCACAGGCTTTGCGACCAGACCATCTGAATTCCAGTCCAGGTTAAACCCCCTACATCTCAGCTTCCTTCTCAAGGCATTACTGCTCTCCTCTTAAAGCTGTTGTGAGGGTTAAATGAGATAATGCACGTAAAGTTGTTGGCACAATCCTGGTGCATAATGTGGTAACTATTCTTATTCTAAATGACTAAGATGACTCAAATTCTAAGCCCTCCTACTCTGATCAAGGACATTTTAACTCCCTTTACCTTTGCCCTCCACCCAGTGCGATGAAGAGTGCACCCAGGATGCATCCTTACCTGTCAGAATCTTTTTATTTTCCCTAAGGTTTAATCATTTATTTAGAGTGCATGGGCGGGGGAGGGGCAGAAGGTGAGGGATCATGCAGACTCCTTGCTGAGCATGGAGCCTGACCTGGGGCTTGATTCCTAGGCCCTGAGATCATGACCTGAGCCAAAATCAAGAGTTGGACACTTAACCAACTGGGCCACCCAGGCACCCCCTTACCTGTCAGAATCTTCAGGGAATGACTTCATGAAAAGTACATGCGCTGGCCAAGAGGCTGCTGCATTCATAACTGCTGATATCCACTGGAGCAGCAGGATAGTTTGAGGCAATCAGGTTCACATTTCCCTTCTAAAATATAGTCACTGGAAACCCAAAGCGATAGTAAAAAATTTTAAATTGTAAACCATTTTAAACACGAAGAAAAAAATCATAAGAATAAGAATAGTATCAATGATAGCCAAATGTTCTTTATCCAGATTCTCCTATTGTTAGCATTCTGCTCTATTTGCTTGATCATTTCCTTTCTTTTTCCCTTCCATATATGCGTACACATACACACATACACATGAAGACACACATACACACAGGCACACACGCATACCCAGACACCCAGACATGGACACAAATACACAGATGCACACATACATGTACACAGATACACACAGACACAAATATACACACAACACAGACACAGATACACACAGACACACACACACAAACTTTTCTGAAACATGTCGGACGAAGTTGCGTATCTTATAGCCTTTACCTTTTCCTATTTGCTATGAACAATTATTCTCTCTTACATAACCACAAGGTGGTTATCAGCTTTAGTAAACACCGCTCTAATACTTCGATATACTCCATTGTCCTTATTTCAACTTTGTCGTTTGACCCAATAATATCTATTATAGATTTTTCTTACCTCCATTATAGAATCCAAAAGTCAAAATTTTATAAAAAGCTGTATCCAGAGGAGAGTTACCCCTTCACCTCCCTGTCTCTCTGTTTCCTCACACCTGTAGGTAACCTGGTTTATGCTCTTTTACTGGTAAAGATAAGCAGGGATTTGTAGGTTTTCTTATTTCCCTTTTTATTTTATGTGAATACATCTTATATATGTTATTTTGCATTTTGCTTTTGTCACTTAACAATATCTCCTGGAAATCACTCTATGCCAGTGTATAGAGATCACCATTCTTTTCTACAGCAGCCTAGTACTACACTGTGTAATACTATAGTTTATTCAACCAGTCTCCCATGCTTGAGCATTTAGGTGGTTTCCAATGTTTTGCAAATAAAAATGATGCTGCACCAACTAAACTTATGCATATGTAGTTTCATATTATTTGAGGTGTATATTCAGGGTAAATTCCTCGAAGTGCTATTGCTGGATGGCAAGGTGAATACATATGCAGTTTTGATACTGACGAATTGTCCTCTACAGGGGTTATACCATTTTGCATTCTTAGCAGTAAGAGAGTACCTGAGAAACCCGATGTTTTGACTTTCATTTTTACACAATGATAAATCAGAAGGGATTCAGGAGCCAGAACAGAATGCAGAGCAAAGGTCAGGTGCTGCGTGGAGTAGGAAAAAAGGGATGCCCAACACAAAATCAATTCTCAAAACGCTTTTTTCAGACACTTGGACACCATCTGCTTACGGGCAGGGCAGTCTTATTTAATTTTTCACTCTAGGGCTAGGCATCTCTAGTAAGATTTCTTGCTAGAGATGCCTAGCCAGGTGCCTAGAACATAGGTGATGATCTATAGATATTGACCACTTAAATGAATAGAAGAATGAACTGGCAAAAACCTGGCCTTGTTCATGGGAATAAATAAACCCGGCTGGGAGATTATTTTGAAGGGACATATCTCACCTCTACTTCTCCCTTTCCGTCCTAGACAGATGCTTCCTTGTACAGCCATTCCTGGGGACTGAGCAGTTTGAAGTTTCCAAAGATGAAAACATGTAAGCAGTCCTTGCATTAGGAGATGGGCCTGCACAGAGGCCTATTGTCTGCAGGGACACAGGGAGCTCTGTGGTGAAAGGGGAGTGTCCTTCACCACAGCCTGGTCTTTTCAGCCTGAGCATTGCCTTTTCTCTCTGGAATGTAATATTCTACCCATGCCCTTCGAGTGGCATTGTGCAGTAGCAGGGTCAGCAGTGGGGGGTGGGGGCACAAGCAGGGAAATGATCTCTGTACGGGCAACCCAGTAAGTCAGAGACAGCATCAGAGGGCACGGCCAGGTCTGGGCCTCTGAATGAGTGCTTTGTGTGAGTCTTGGTGGCAGTGGCTGGAGAAGCACCTTCCTCTTGCAGCTCACCTGGTGGCTGAACAAAGCTGTCTTTCAGGCCTCAGGCCCCACAGCAAACACAGTGCAGGTGATAGATCTGCTTTCCTGCCCTCCCATGGCCCAGGGATCCCATTTCTGCCTGGCATTTCTTATGGGTTGCCACTAGGGCCCGTACTCTCTTCCAGAAAATGAAACAGCAGAACTAGCCCAGGGGGAGATGGGGCACCTGTTCTGAGGCCAGAGGGGTCACTGAAACTCTGAGGATTTCTTTTCAGAGTCACAGGGGAACAGGCATAGCTCATTTACGTTTCTGCTGACTCTTGGCATTATCCACATGAGCAAGCACTCTTTGTCTGGCTCTCAGCATTTATACAATTCTTTTTTAAATTTGAACACCATGATGGTTTTAAGGGGTCAATGTGACAACTTTTACACAAGAGAAAATGGAGCCATGCATGATGAGCTGAAGCGGGTCCAGTATGGTGGAGTCTTCTGACTCCAGATTCAGAGTTCTTTCTAGGACACTCTAATCCACAATATCGCAGAAATCAGTGAGAAGGTGGGGGCAAAGTACTATGCTGCAACAGTATTTTGGGTTTTGTTCTGGCTACTAGCCCAACTTGAAAGGACAAGAGGTTCTTTCCGCTCCCTTAATAGAAGAGCCAAATCTCTGTACTCTGATCTAAGAGATTGCTCGTTTTTAGGTGTCAGGGTTAAAAACAGAAGCTGTGAGGCCCCCTACAGAAAACACTCATGATGCTATTTGGGCTTATAACTTTGTGGAGAGAGGCTGGTGCTGTGATTCGAGGGATAGAAAGGGTTAATCTGGAAGTGGAAGGATGGATTTCCCTTGTGTCTGACAGGGTTAGTTAGGACTTGGGGTGTTTCTGTGAATGGCAGAGATCCATGACCTACACACCAAGTATGGGGAGATGTTTGTGAGAGGACCGTGAAGGCCAGCTGCCAACACTGAGGCATTTGGAGCAGGCATTGTGTCTGTGGCTGGGCCTGTGTTGAGTGGAGAGGACTGCTGTGGAGCATCTCTGAGCCACCTGGAAGGCCGTCATCTGCTAGATGGCAGAGGACCTTTGACCCAGTAGCATCATGTACAGAATGGGCGGAAGTAAAGATGATGAACACCATAGAGTAATCCCTCATTTTGTGAATATCATCTAAGCATCCCAGATTGTTTTTAAACCCTAGGAAGGGGAGGAAATCCCTCTCGAAAGTGACTGAAATGAATCCCCCCTGCCCCTACCAAGTAGGACCTCAGAGCCAAATTCCATTTGCTTAAAGAAAATGAAATAATTCACTCACTCACATATTCATTCATTCAACAATATTTATTGAGTTGTTACCGTGAGTCAGTATGATCTCAAAGAATGTCAGTATGTCCTTCTCTGAACATCATAACAACATTTGATTAAAATGGATTATTTTGATATTTAGCCTCTGTAATGGTTCTGTTTTCTCTGTCATGCCTCCTCTTTGTGGGTCATTTGCTGCTGTGTTTGCATAAATCCTACTCTTACTTCAAAGTATGGCTCAAATACCTCCTTTTCCACAGATATTTTTTTCTCCCACCCAACCTATAAATTAAGGTGGAGTGGGGTCTCAGCTTGAGCATGGGCCATGTCTGTTCATGGATCCAGGCATGTCTGGGAGTGTCTGGAAAACTGCAGATCCAGGCCTGATGGAGCTCTATTTTGGGGGCTATTGAGAATCCTCCTGTGAAAGAAATCATGATGTTTCCACTTGTGGGATCCAGACAGACACATCTCAGAATGTCTGGAGAAGCCCTAGAGTGACTTCCGGTTTTAGGGAGGGGATAGCAAATCCCTAAGAAAGACCTTATCCTCTAGTGAGAAGGAATCCTACCCAAAGATCTTGGTACAATAACAAGCTTTACCTTCAGAGGCCAGAGAGCAATAGCTCTGAATATAGTACAGAGTTTGTCATTTGGGTTTGTCTCCTAGCTTGCCTTGGGCTCTTTTGAAGGCTGTCTCTTCAGAACATGGTGTTGCCATATATAAAAATAGAAATAACTGCTTAAATCTCTGCAAACTTTGGTATATAAGATATACATCTTGGTAACCCCCTCCCTGCCTCCTCATTGTTGGAGATTTATACAAAAGGAATATAAATATTCTCCTCCATTTGACCATAAAATTGTGTTGATGCTTTGGCACATTGAAGTCTAAGTCACTGAATGTGGGGCTTGTCAGAACAGAGGTAGAACAGCCACGAACCTTGTTCTCTGGCTTGACTGGGGGGCATAGAGGAGCAGCCAGCACTGTGGTGCCTGGTGTCAGGTGTAGCACTTCTTCAGGAGTGAGATCTGCTTGTGGAATTCCAGAAATTACTTGAAAGAGATCTCTTGCAGGTGGTTAGTGTTAGTCCAGTGGATGCAAAATGCCACAAAACTTTTGGATGTGCCAGTAAACATAACCCAGAGTCTGAAGTGTGGGTGAAGGAATGATGGCAACAAGGGTGAGGAGGGCAGTAGGGGAAGATGCTGGACAGTGTGGGAGCCAGTCCAAGGCAGCACGATTGATCATGAGTTTTACGAAGATCATTCTGGAGGTTGGTTGGTAACTGAGAGGAGATGGGTAAAATTGAGGAAGAGGAAGCCAATAACTTGATGGGATTCTCAATATTTCTGGGGCCATGAAGTATGTCCTGTCCAGGAAAATGGCAGGATTTCCTTCCCAACGTCCTCTATTTGGATGGACTAACTGTCTGGGGAATAAGGTGCAGACTTAGTCGTTATCTTGAATTCTTTTTTGACGACTCTGCTTTCCAGTTATCAAAGAATCCTTTAATTTAGAGGCATTTGTTGAAGAATCCTTCATTTTATGAGTCTTCTTGATAATCACACTTTTGTTTCAAAGCTAATTGCTGCCTTTGTTATAGACATCTAGAAGACCTGACCATTTTGGGATAGTAGTTAGTAAAGAAACAATGGATGAAACCTGGTTCCTCTAAGTAGGATTCTCACTCTCCCATGTTTTCTCCATTTTGCCTTAAGTAATAAGAATACTCCCTTCTTTAAAACTTCTGTTCACTTTTTAGTACATCTAGTAATATTTGTCAACCCTCAGTTCTTATTTGATCTCCACCCCCAACCCACTACTCACATACCACTCCTGAAGAGCTTGACCCTCTCTCATCAGAAACGGTGGTTCACTCTGACAAAAGATCAGGGTCTTTGAAGAGATGATGAGTCATGCAATTTGAAAAATTTCATGTAGAAATGTTGCTATTTCTTGAAGGGCTGAGCATTGCCAGCCTTATAGGATGGAGGCCTATTTACCCTTTGAGTCATTCACATCTACCTTTAAGATCTACCTACACTGGCCTTTAGAAAAGCAAAATATTTATTTGATCACCTTCTCTCTACTACACATGGGAATTTTACATGTGTGGCATGGAAGAAAATTTACATGAAAGTCCAAACACAAGAATTATTGAAAATAAATTTGTAACTGTTATATTGTCCTTCATTTAAAATGCCATTGGAGTTATCAGAGAATGCTTTCCTGTGGTGCCTGGTGAAGGGCTATGAAAGGTAGGCCATTGGGTCATATAGTCAGAATGGGAGGGCAGGTTGTCACGGGTGATTGCAATGACATAATGAGGGAATTGCTGGTAACTGATGAGTTTGTTTTACTTCTTAGCTCTTTATGTGTGTTTATGACTGACAACTATTTTAAGATATTGAATTGCAATTAGACCATTATAATATTATCTTTTAAAAAGATAATTGAGCCCCTTAACAGCGTTTAGATAACTAAACTTTATGAGTATTATTAATCTGGCACAGATCAGAGCTGGAACATTTCAGTTAAGCATATATATTTATTCTTTTTTTAATATGCCTTGTTTCAAAGTATGGAGGATTTAAAGTTAACTTAATCACTTGTTCAATAAAACTATGAAATGTATATTTTTATTCTCTATGTTAGAATTTTTGAAAATGGTCAACTTTCTTGTCCCTTTTAAAGTTACTTTAAATATAAAATAAATAAAAGGAAGAAACATGGAAATCTAGTCAGCTAATTTACGGTCATTCAGAAACCTTTTTTCCAACCAAGAGTGTATATGTAAAAGGATGCTCAAACCTTCCATAGCACTTCAAATTCTCTTCTGCCCAAACACCGAATTTCTTCAGAAATGGCTTAACATTTTTTTTGGTCAAGCTGTGGTTGAGGACTCTTCTTTTCATAGTTCTAGAAAAAAAATCTCCTCTGTCTCATTTTTATTTGTACAAAAAAAGATTGTTAAAATGGGACAATGCCATTTTTTACCCTGAATGGTGACTGCCAGCTATTAAAATGCTAATTTCAAAAAAAAATACAAAAAACCAAATAGAAGAGCCAAAGACAGCCAGGAAACAAGAGGAATGAAGTCTACTGAGTGATTAATCATTTGATTAACCAGGTAAGTCTCTGGCACATTACTAATTAGCTCACTTACAAGGCCTGGACTGAGCAGCCCTGGTTTGATTAAAGAGGTGCTGAGCCATTCAAACCCTGATGCTTGAGCTTCTTTTATAAAATAAAATGCGACTTTCGTGCTAAGCTCATCTTTTTAATCCAGCTGTGATTTCTCAGGCCTCTGACACTCAGGCCTAGGCACATAAATCAAAGAGTAGAAATTGGTCCTCATGAATGTTCAGAGAATATGATCTATATCTTAGGACTCTTTTTTTTTTTCTAATTTAAAAAGGGGTTGTTTAAATTATGAGGTTGTGGTAACTACCTGTTGACTGTCTTAAAGCTGCTGCTTTTGATGACCCTTTAGGTTATCTGGAGGCATTGGGAGAGGCTCTGCCTTTGTAGGAGGGAATAAATCTGCTCTCACTATACTCTATGGCTCTGGGAGGATTTATGAGTGGAAAAAAAGGATATTTGAAATTAACAAAGATCTTCTCAACTTCATTAGGTAGTCCACCTTTAAAATATTTTTAAAGCTTATTTCTTTGGGGTTAAGTATTTGTATTCTTAGTCATGTTAATGCCGCTCCCACCCCCCATGCTGAAATATCCATCTTCTTGTTGGTACTAAAGTAAAGCCATCCTGGCTGCTTAAAGAAATAGGGGGTGTAGAGGGCTCTTCCTGCTCCATGATTCTACTTTGGGTCTCATAGAGGATCTCTGCGTCTTTACTTTTAAGCTTGCTTAAGACAACTGAATATTTTCTCAGGCTATGCACTGTACCAGTGAATTCAGGGGGCTCAGTTGTGGTTTCCTTTGTGACTGTTGTAGGAATAAAGAAACTAATAGAAATGTTGGCTGGATCAATTGAAGTATAGGCTTAAGGCCAAAGCCAAATCCTTATCTCATGATATTCCAGGTTGATCACATCATGGCTAGATGTCTCCTTGTGGGTGCTGTATTATAAAAGATCATTGATAAACAGAGCCTATCTAGCAAAAAGGCCAGGGAGGACAGGGCAGTGTGGGAAATCTTGTCATGAGGGGAATAGCTGAGAAATAGGAGAAGAGAATACTGGGGTAGATATGGAGTAGAGAAACGTGGCAACTGTCTTTAAATAGTTGAAGGGTGTCATGTTGGGTAGTGTGAAATGTGTTCTTGTCCACATTGTATCCCCAACACATAGCACAAGGCTTGGTAAAGAGCAACCATAAACAACAGTGGTCACCATATTTTGAGCACACGCCACATGCCAGTCATTGTAATAGTGTCTTGCTTACCTTATCTCAGTTAAAAATTACTACTGTCTGCAATTAATAGCAGAGGAAGCCCAGGCTCAAGATTAAGACACTTATCCAAGGTCACATAATAAATATCTAAGCTAAAAGTCAAGCCAGGTCTGTCAGGGACTGAGGACTCCTCTCCACGGTGCTCTGCCTCTCAAGACTCCTCTTCCTGATGCAGCCATGGGGATGATGTCACTGGGGTCTGGGGTGAGGCTTCGGTGAGGCTTCAGTGACCAAATTCTATCACTTGTATCTTTTGCCTTGTGAATGAAGAATTGCAGTTTGGGGAACAGAGGTTCCACAGCCAGTATGTTCCAGAGTCAGGATTGAAACCTATGTCTGCCTTGCACAAAATTCAACCTCCTGATCACTATGTTCTACCACTTTCCTGGTACAAGCAAATGCAATACATGCTTGTTTCTAGTTTGACCTGGACAAAATATTACCATTTCAAGTTTGAATCTCTGTTATACTTACCTTCTTCTGCTTAACTTCTGAACACTTGAGAACCCCCTTGGCCTCTGTACCTGAATTTCTGGTTTGCCTTCACCTCGTGCTCACTTTCTCCCTGGGTTCTCCACCTGGCCTGCTCTACCTGACATTCCTCCCTGATGGAGATGGGAATAACATAACCTAAGTTTATGGAGTGTTTTGCATCACTGTGAAGATACGAGATGCAATACTGAGGTTTATCCTCATCACATTTAAATATTCCTTATAACTATCCCATGAATATAATTAATATTGCCTATGTTTCACAGATGAGCAATCAGTATCTCAGAGAGGTTAGGTACGTTTTCTCAAGGTCACACAGATAGTTAATTAATGGCCAATTTAGCCTATGAATAATAATATAATAATATATATGTTCTTTCTACTGCATGCATGCTGGGAATTATATCCACACCTGGATATTGCTACTTTCACTTGCCAACGTTTTCCTTCTTGCCCTGCAAAGAGCATGAAGAGCCCCTACTTCACCAGGGCATCACCAGATAGGTATCATCGTCTTCATTATCAATTTAAGTTGAAAACTATAAAAAGTATAAACAAAAATATAAGTCACTCTATTTTTAGAGACAGAGGAATTCATTATAAAGTAAAGAAACTGAGACTTACAGAAATGAAGTGCATTTCTCACAGTCATTCAGCTAGTAACTAAGAAGGCTGGGCCTTGATTTTAGGATCTTAAATATTGGAAGCACATCTATTTAAAACAGGAGCAGATGGATAATTCAGATGTTAGTAGGGGAGGAATAGACAAAGATGGGAAAATGTTTAAGAGATCTACAAAAGAGAGGCACCTGGCTGGCTTAGTTGGTAGAGCATTAGACTCTTGATCTTGGGGTTGTGAGTTCGAGCCCCACATTGGGTATAGAGATCACCTAAAACATAAACTCATTTAGAAAGATCTGCAAAAGATAGTGAAAGAGGGGTGCCTGGGTGGCCCAGTCAGTTAAGTGTCTGACTTCGGCTCAGGTCATGATCTCAGGGTCCTGGGATGGAGCCTGGTGTCAGGCTCTGTGCTAAGTGGGGAGTCTGCTTGTCCCTCTGCCCCTGCCCCTGCTCATACTCTAAATAAATAAATAAATAAATAAATAAATAAATAAATAAATAAATCTTTAAAAAAAGATAGTGACAAGTTATAGAAATGTCATGGAAGTCGTAGTAAAACATAACTAAAAACTTTTAGTGGTATTAGACTGTCCGTATAGCTACTGTGTGGGTAGACAAAGCAGTCCTTTTTGTTTCAGAGGAGATTCAGTTAAGTACTCCTCCTGATTAAGGAAATGTAAAAATCAAGGTGAGTATGCATGTACTGTCTTAGCAGAAGAGTATAACTGGACTTGAGTGCACATGGGTATATCCATGTGACTTAGATTGGAAGGAACACAAAAGCTATGTTCCTTAGATCCTCTGACATATGGAGTCTTCAGGCAGGGATAGATCCATTGGCCTGCTGAGATAGAAGAGTAGTTACCCAAATACCTGCTTCACACGTTGTGAAGGGAGGGACCCTTACTGAGTAGACTGAGGCAGACCTGACCAAGGTGTGCTGGCAAGAAAGGACTCCAAAGAACCTAATGGCCCCAGAGTAACTCACTAGGAGGTAAGAGAAACACGGTAACTTCCAGATTGACATATCCAGCCTCATTCTCTTTCATAAAGCCCAGACTTGTATATCTATCCTGACATCTCCGTTTAATAGGTCCAAGGAATAATCTCTTGATTCTCTCTGCTCAAACCCCTCCACTGGTTTCTCATCTTTCTCAGAGTAAAAGTCGAGGTCTTTACATAGCCGCCAGTATGCCTTATGATCTGGCCTCTGCTTAGCTCTCTGTTCCCTGTTTCTATTCTTCTGTTTGGTTATCTCTGTCCCTGCCACACTGGCCTCCTTGATGTTTCTCAGCCATGACAAGCATGATCTGGCATTGGGGCTTTTTCACTGGCTCTTCTCTCTGCTTTGAACTCTACCTCCAGATATTCACAATGCCTGTCTCCTTGTTTCATTCGGATTTCAGAAACTACCTCACCACAGGCCTTCTGCAAGCCACCCACCTAGAATAGCCAGAACTTGCCTTCACCACCCTCCCCCTTGGAACTTTATCACCGTGCCTTGTCTTGTTTCTCTTCCTTGCACTTGTCACCATCTGACATATTCTATTTTTGTTGTTCATTTGCTTGTTTTCTGTCTTTCTCAATTAGAAATATGAGCTACTGTGTCCCCTTTGCCTAGACACCTAATGGGCACTTGTAAATATTTTTAAATGAATGAATAAAATAGGCATCTAGGTATGTGACCTTGGTCAGCCTAAAAGTCTAAGCAATCGTGATGATTGCCGCCCTGGGAAGCGGTAGGGGGCTGGTGGTGGACCATGGTCTGTTGGATCTCACAGGTCCAGCCTCAATAGTGACCTCATGTGGCATGAGAGTCAAAGTCAACACAGGGCTTTTAGACCCTTTACTTTTCTTTCAGCCTGGCCTGGTGTTTGTAAGTAGGACTGAGTAAGCTCCAAGAGGTCCTAGGCAATTCTAGGTGACACGTTTTTAAAATTTTAATTCAACATATGCTGATAAGGCAATATATTCACATGATTTTAAAATGCAAAAGTAGTATAAGGTAGATAGTGAGGGGTCACCCTCTTACCTCTGTTCCTAGTCACCCAGAAACACTCCTCAGTTTCTTGTGTGGAAATAGTCTATGCAAGTTTAAAGAAATACATATAGAGACCTATATATTTTTCTCTTTTGTTTGTTTTGTGCACAATACAGAGTATTACACATGCTGTTCTATATCTTGCTTGTATTTTTTAACTAAGATGAAACATCCACAGTGAGGTACAGAATGATGTGGATCATCATCCACATCAAGACATGTATTTCTAGCACCCCGGCATCTCCCCTGTGCTTCTCCCGAGGTCATTGCTATTCTCACTCTTATCATTGTCTGCTCGTTTCCCCTGGTCTCAAATGCCATATGGATGGAATCAGGTAGTATATGCTACTGTGTTTCTGACCATTTTACTCAAGAATGTGTGCTTTTTAATATAAAGACATATCTGCTTGTGATATCTCATAAAGATAAAGGACATAAAGAATTTCCTCATTCTCTTTTATGATTGCATGGTATCCCATTGCAAGAATGCCCTATGCTTTACTTCACTGCTCCACGCTGATGCAGATGGGTGTTGCAGTATAAGAGGCATAAACACTAGTGCAAGTGCATCTGGTCATTGAATACAAGGGAGTGGAAGTGCTAGGTCAAAGAGTGTGTATGTGTATAATTTTGAGAGGTATGCCCAGTGTCTTCCTGTGGTGTTTGTGGGGATGCACAACCCCATCAACAATACCCGAGAGTGCTTATTTCCCTCACTATCCAAGTGTTTTCGAACTATGAAGCTTTGCCAGTTTTAAAGAAAGAAGTGACAGCTCAGTATATTTTCTCGTTATGAGTGAGATTGAGCATTTCTCATTTTAAAGACCCATTTTTATTCTTTTGTAAACTTTGTACATATAATTTGACCATTTTCAATGGGATTAGTTATTTTCTCTTATTTCCCTTTGTACACGCTAGAGGTATTAGGAAAATTATCCCTTTGATGTAATAGGAGTTCCAGATATATTTCCCCAGATATTTCATTTGTCTTCTATTTTTTTAGCCATTTACAAAAATTTTATTTTTATGTGGTCAGACTTATTAATTTGTTTAAAGTTTCAGGGTTTTGTGTTATTGCTTAAAAGGGCTTCTCTACTAGATTGTTAAAATAAATCATGTATTTTTTTCTGGTCTTTTAATAGTTTTCTTTTAAATTATTAAATATTTTAATACTTCAAGAAGTCATTTGTGAGTAAGGCATGAAGTAGGGATCCAACTTTTTTTTCCCCCAAATTGGAGCTATCACACTCATTCTGTTTATTCATGGATCCAGTTTTCCCAAAATTGAAATGCCACTTGTCTTATACCAAATGCCCCTATGCATTTGGGTTTATTTCATAATTTGACGTTGTTCTATTTATATGTGTACCAGACTAAACTATTGTAGTTTTACTATGTTTTAATATCTGGAAGACTTATAAGTAGGGGTATGTCAACGTGGAGGTACTGTTTTCCCTTCTAATACTGACAGTAGGCTCCATAGCAATTAATTATAATAATTAGAGAGATAGAACTATATTTGCATCTCAAATTTAGGGAAAAAAACACAGTAGCCAGAGAAGAAGAAAATATAGCAATAAGAAATATCATAGATTAGGGGCGCCTGAGTGGCTCAGTTGGTTAAGCGACTGCCTTTGGCTCAGGTCATGATCCTGGAGTCCCAGGATCGAGTCCCACATCGGGCTCCCTGCTTGGCGGGGAGTCTGCTTCTCCCTCTGACCCTCCCCTCCTCTCATGCTCTCTCTATCTCATTCTCTCTCTCAAATAAATAAATAAAATCTTTTAAAAAAATATCATAGATTAAGATTCCGAAGTACATTCCTATCTCTCTCCTAACCCCCATTCCCCCCAGCGCGCATGCACGTACACACACACACACACACACACACACACACACACACACGCAGATTGTCGGCCTGGAGCAGACAGGACAGTGTGCCCAGAGGAGTGTAGATGGTAACATGAAATGGATAAGTCAGAGCTTGATTGTGGAGGCTCTCCCTTTACTCCTCATCCTCTAAAAGTGATCATATAAATAACAGATTTTATAACTCTATTTTCTTAATGATTTAGAATTTAATTTATAATTTTAAAAAATTATTTTTTGAAAAGAAATATTTATTGACCCCACACTTATTAGAATGGCCGAAGTCCAAAACACTGCCAGCACCAAATGCCAGAGAGGATATGGAACAATGGGAACTCTCATATATTGCTGGTGAGAATGCAAAATGGTACAGCCACTTTGGGAGGTTGGCAGTTTCTTACAAAAATAAACTCAGATCATATGACCCTGCAATCATGTTCCTTGGTATTTAGCTAAAGGAGTTGAAAACTTATGTCCATACAAAAACCTGCACACAAGTGTTTATAGCAGTTTTATTCATAGTTACCAAAACTTGAACTTGGCAAGATGTCCTTTAGTAGGTGAATGGACAAATGAACTGTGGTACCTCCGGGCAATGGAATATTATTCAGCACTAAAACAAAATGAGTTATCAAGCCATGAAAACACATGGAAGAAGCTTAAATGCATACTTCCAAGTAAAAGAAGGAAATCTGAGAAGGCTACATGCTGTATGACTCCAACTATATGATATTCTGGAAAAGGCAAAGCTATGGAGAAAGTGAAAAATCAGTGGTTGCCAGGGGTTGGGGCAAGGGAGGGATAAACAGAGCACAGAAGATTTTTAGGGCAGTGAAATTATTCTGTACAGTGCTATAATGGTGAATGCATGTCATTATGCATTTGTCAAAACCCTACATTTGTCAGTGTAGCGTCATTGATTGTAACAAGTGTACCACTCTGGTGTGGGTTGTTGATAGTGGGGGAGGGGAGCAAGGGTATATGTGAAATCGCTCCACCTTCCTCTCAGTTTTGCTGTGAGCTTCAAACTACACTAAAAAACTAGTCTGTTCAGGAAAGTTTTTTTTCTTATTTTTTAAATAATGAGTTTCCGTTATATTTAGACACTTCAAAGGTAGTTGGGATTAAATAATAGTCCCTGCCCTCATGGATCTTGAGAATGCCGATTTAAAGGTTCGTGATGTCTGACGAAGAAGTCCTAAAAAGTCTTGGAGGGGAAGCAGTAAGAGTTGAAAGGGCTTTGGTGATAGTCATCTGTTAAAATTCTGACTACACAACTTACAGGCACACCTTTGGACATATTTTGGAGACCCATTTGCTCGATTGCAAGGGGGAGGTAAAAATGTTTCTCTTACAATATAATTCTGAGGATTAAATGATAAATGTAAAGGACTTAGAGCAGCCCCTGGCACATAATAGGTGTTTGTGAGATAACAGGTCCTCTCTGCTGCCTTGTGTGCCATTCCACTTGGGCAAACCAAAGGGCAACCTAGCTCAGAGAGTGCTGGCAAATGCTTTCTGAATGTGTAGCATGCATACTCTGTAAAGAGCTTGCCTGGCCTTGGCAATTTCCCCCAGAATCTTCCCAGATTGCACATGTTTTTTGGCAAACTATTAGGCACAGACTAAACATTCATCCTCCACTTCCCTGTACCCTTCCTTGGGCTTGTCATGTTTGCGCTCTCCTCTTCCTTTGGCTGAACCCTTGGCTTTGTAAGACATTTCCCAAGTGAAATGCTCTTCTTTTAAACTAAGAAAGTAGATGCTTTTTTCTCATTTTTTTATTATTATGTTAATCACCATACATTACATCATTAGTTTTTGATGTAGTGTTCCATGATTCATTGTTTGTGCATAACACCCAGTGCTCCACGCAGAATGGGCCCTCTTTAATACCCATCACCAGGCTAACCCACCCCCACCCCCCTCCCCTCTAGAACCCTCACTTTGTTTTTCAGAGTCCATCGTCTCTTATGGTTCGTCTCCCCCTCCGACTTACTCCCCTACATTCTTCCCCTCCTGCTATCTTCTTTTTTTTTTTTAACATATATTGCATTATTTGTTTCAGAAGTACAGATCTGTGATTCAACAGTCTTGCACAATTCACAGTGCTCACCATAGCACATACCCTCCTCAATGTCTAACACCCAGCCACCCCATCCCTCCCACCCCCCACCACTACAGCACCCTCGGTTTGTTTCCTGAGATTAAGAATTCCTCATATCAGCGAGGTCATATGATACATGTCTTTCTCTGATTGACTTGTTTCACTCAGCATAACACCCTCCAGTTCCATCCACATCGTTGCAAATGGCAAGATCTCGTTCCTTTTGATGGCTGCATAATATTCCATTGTGTATATATACCACTTCTTCTTTATCCATTCATCTGTCGAAGGACATCCTGGCTCTTTCCATAGTTTGGCTATTGTGGACATTGTTGCTGTAAACATCGGGGTGCACATACCCCTTCGATTCCTACATTTGTATCTTTGTGGTAAATACCCAGTAGTGCAATTGCTGGATCATAGGGTAGCTGTATTTTCAACTGTTTGAGGAACCTCCATACTGTTTTCCAGAGTGGCTGCACCAGCTTGCATTCCCACCAACAGTGTAGGAGGGCTCCCCTTTCTCCGCATCCCCGCCAACATCTGTCGTTTCCTGACTTGTTCATTTTAGCCATTCTGACGGGTGTGAGGTGGTATCTCATTGAGGTTTTGATTTGGATTTCCCTGATGCTGAGCGATGTTGAGCCCTTTTTCATGTGTCTGTTGGCCATTTGGATGTCTTCTTTGGAAAAATGTCTGTTCATGTCTTCTGCCCATTTCTTGATTGGATTATTTGTTCTTTGGGTGTTGAGTTTGATAAGTTCTTTATAGATTTTGGATACTAGCCCTTTATCTGATATGTCATTTGCAAATATTTTCTCCCATTCTGTCGGTTGTCTTTTGGTTTTGTGGACTGTTTCTTTTGCTGTGCAAAAGCTTTTTATCTTGTTGAAATCTCAATAGTTCATTTTGCCCTTGCTTCCCTTGCCTTTGGCGATGTTTCTAGGAAGAAGTTGCTGCGGCTGAGGTCGAAGAGGTTGCTGCCTGTGTTCTCCTTTAGGATTTTGATGGACTCCTGTCTCACGTTTAGGTCTTTCAACCATTTGGAGTCTATTTTTGTGTGTGGTGTAAGGAAATGGTCCAGTTTCATTCTTCTGCATGTGGCTGTCCAATTTTCCCAACACCATTTGTTGAAGAGACTGTCTTTTTACCATTGGACATTCTTTCCTGCCTTGTCAAAGATGAGTTGACCCGAGAGTTGAGGGTCCATTTCTGGGCTCTCGATTCTGTTCCATTGATCTATGTGTCTGTTTTTGTGCCAGTACCATACTGTCTTGATGATGACAGCTGTGTAATAGAGCTGAAAGTCCAGAATTGTGATGCTGCCAGCTTTGCTTTTCTTTTTCAATATTCCTCTGGCTATTCGGGGTCTCTTCTCATTCCATAAAAACTTTAGGATTATTTGTTCCATGTCTTTGAAAAAAGTGGATGGTATTTTGATGGGGATTGCATTGAATCTGTAGATTGCTCTGGGTAGCATTGACATCTTCACAATGTTTGTTCTTCCAATCCATGAGCATGGAACGTTTTTCCATTTCTTTGTGTCTTCTTCAATTTCTTTCATGAGTATTTTATAGTTTTCTGAGTACAGATCCTTTGCCTCTTTGGTTAAATTTATTCCTAGGTATCTTATGGTTTTGGGTGCAATTGCAAATGGGATCGACTTCTTGATTTGTATCTCTTCTGTCTTGTTGTTGGTGTATAGGAATGCCACTGATTTCTGTGCATTGATTTTATATCCTGCTACTTGACTGAATTCCTGTATGAGTTCTAGCAGTTTTGGGGTGGAGTCTTTTGGGTTTTCCACATCCCGTATCATATCATTTGCAAAAAGTGAGAGTTTGACTTCCTCCTTGCTGATTTGGATGCCTTTGATTTCTTTTTGTTGTCTGATTGCTGTGGCTAGGACTTCTAATACTATGTTGAATAGCAGTGGTGATAGTGGACATCCCTGCTGCATTCCTGACCTTAGGGGAAAAGCTCTCAGCTTTTCCCCATTGAGAATGATATTTGCTGTAGGTTTTTCATAGATGGCTTTTATGATATTGAGGTATGTACCCTCTATGCCTATACTGTGAAGAGTTTTGCTCAAGAAAGGATGCTGTACTTTGTCAAATGCTTTTTCTGCATCTATTGAGAGGATCATATGGTTCATGTTCTTTCTTTTGTTAATGTGTTGTGTCACGTTGATTGATTTGTGGATGTTGAACCAACCTTGCAGCCCAGGGATAAATCCCACTTGGTCATGGTGAATAATCCTTTTAATGTACTGTTGTATCCTATTGGCTAGTATTTTGGTGAGAATTTTTGCATCCATGTTCATCAAGGATATTGGTCTGTAATTCTCCTTTTTGATGAGGTCTTTGGTTTTGGGATCAAGGTAATGGTGGCCTCATAAAATGAGTTTGGAAGTTTTCTTCCATTTCTATTTTTTGGAACAGTTTCAGGAGAATAGGTATTAATTCTTCTTTAAATGTTTGGTAGAATTCCCCTGGGAAGCCATCTGGCCCTGGGCTTTTGTTTGGGAGATTTTTGATGACTGCTTCAATTTCCTTAGTGGTTATCGGTCTGTTCAGGTTTTCTATTTCTTCCTGGTTCAATTTTGGTAGTTGATACATCTCTAGGAATGCACCCATTTCTTCCAGGTTATGTAATTTGCTGGCATAGAGTTGCTCCTAATATGTTCTTATAATTGTATTTCTTTGGAGTTGGTTGTGATCTCTGCTCTTTCATTCATGATTTTGTTGTTTTGGGTCCTTTCTCTTCTTTTGGATAAGTCTGGCCAGGGGTTTATCAATCTTGTTAATTCTTTCAAAGAACCAGCTCCTAGTTTCGTTGATCTGTTCTACTGTTCTTTTGGTTTCTATTTCATTGATTTCTGCTCTGATCTTTATGATTTCTCTTCTCCTGCTTGGTTTAGGCTTTATTTGCTGTTCTTTCTCCAGCTCCTTTAGGTGTAGGGTTAGGTTGTGTATTTGAGGCCTTTCTTGTTTCTTGAGAAAGCCTTGTATTGCTATATACTTTCCTCTCAGGACTGCCTTTGCTGTATCCCAAAGATTTTGAACAGTTATGTTTTCATTTTCATTGGTTTCCATGAATTTTTTTAATTCTTCTTTAATTTCCTGGTTGACCCATTCATTCTTTAGTAGGATGCTCTTTAGCCTCCATGTATTTGAGTCCTTTCTGACTTTCTTCTTGTGATTAAGTTCTAGTTTCAAAGCATTGTGGTCTGAAAAT
Organism: Eumetopias jubatus; assembly: GCF_037043125.1. Classification (NCBI taxonomy): domain Eukaryota; kingdom Metazoa; phylum Chordata; class Mammalia; order Carnivora; family Otariidae; genus Eumetopias; species Eumetopias jubatus. Next base: position 57,852,247 of record NW_028274810.1, read on the forward strand.
ATGCAGGGAATAATCCCAATCTTTTGGTACCGCTTGAGACCTGATTTGTGACCAAGGATGTGATCTATTCTGGAGAATGTTCCATGGGCACTAGAGAAGAATGTGTATTCTGTTGCTTTGGGATGGAATATTCTGAATATGTCTGTGAAGTCCATTTGGTCCAGTGTTTCATTTAAAGTCTTTATTTCCTTGTTCATTTTTTGTTTAGATGATCTGTCCATTTCAGTGGGGGGGGTGTTAAAGTCCCCCACTATTATTGTATTGTCAATGTGTTTCTTTGCTTTTGTTATTAATTGCCTTATATAATTGGCTGCTCCCACGTTCGGGGCATAGATATTTACAATTGTTAGATCTTCTTGTTGGATAGACCCTTTAAGTAGGATATAGTGTCCTTCTTCATCTCTTATTACAGTCTTTGTTTTAAAATCTAATTTGTCTGATCTAAGGATTGCCACCCCAGCTTTCTTTTGGTGTCCATTAACATGGTAAATGTTTTTCCACCCCCTCACTTTCAATCTGGGGTGTCTTTGGATCTAAAATGAGTCTCTTGCAGACAGCATATTGATGGGTCTTGTTTTTTAATCCCATCTGATAAACTGTGTCTTTTGATTGGGGCCTTAACTCATTTACATTCAGGGTAACTATTGAAAGGTATGAATTTAGTGCCATTGTATTGCCTGTAGGGTGACTGTTCTGTATATTGTCTGTGTTCCTTTCTGATCTATGCTGCTTTTAGGCTCTCTTTTTGCTTAGTGGACCCCTTTCAAGATTTCTTGGAGGGCTGGTTTCGTGTTTGCAATTCCTTTAGTTTTTGTTTGTCCTGGAAGCTTTTTATCTCTCCTTCTATTTTCAATGAGAGCCTAGCTGGATATAGTATTCTTGGCTGCATATTTTTCTCGTTTAGTGCTCTGAAGATATCATGCCAGTCCTTTCTGGCCTGCCAGGTCTCTGTGGATAGGTCTGTTGCCAATCTAATATTTCTACCATTGTAGGTTACCTATCTCTTCTCCTGAGCTTCTTTCAGGATTTTCTCTTAGTCTCTGAGACTCGTAAGTTTTACTATTAGATGTCGGGGTGTTGACCCATTTTTATTGATTTTGAGAGGGCTTCTCTGTGCCTCCTGGATTTTGATGCCTGTTTCCTTCCTCACATTAGGGACGTTCTCTGCTATAATTTGCTCCAATATACCTTCTGCCCCTCTCTCTCTTTCTTCTTCTTCTGGGATCCCAATTATTCTAATGTTGTTTCATCTTATCATATCGCTTATCTCTCGAATTCTGCCCTCGTGATCCTGTAGTTGTTTATCTCAGCCTCTTATATTCCATCATTTGGTCTTCTATATCGCTGATTCTCTCTTCTGCCTCATTTATCCTAGCAGTTAGTGCCCCCATTTTTGATTGCACCTCATTAATAGCCTTTTTGGTTTCGACTTGGTTAGATTTTAGTTCTTTTATTTCTCCAGAAAGGGTGTCTCTAATAACTTCCACGCTTTTTTCAAGCTCAGCTAGTATCTTTAAAGTCATGATTCTGAACTCTAGGTCCGACATTGTACTAATGTCCGTATTGAGTAGGTCCCTGGCTGACGGTACTATCTCTTGTTCTTTTTGCTGAGGTGATTTTTTTCGTCTTGTCATTTTGTCCAGAGGAGAATAGATGAACGAGAGAACAAAATGCTAACAGGTTAACAATGTCCCCAGCAAATATACTCTATACAAATCAGAAAGACCTGAAACCAGGTGAAAAGAAAGGGAAAGAAAGGAAAAAGAAAGAGAAAAAGAAAGGAAAAAAGAAAAAGATAAAAACAAACAAAAACAGAAGAAAACATAAAAAAACAGAATATGATCAAATATGATCAGACTAGTGTATAGATCAGGGCCACACACTAGATTTTGGGCGTATTTTGGTGTGTTAGAAAAAAGTGCCTCCTAATATTTTAAAGGAAGAAAGACTTATATATGTACAAAATAAGGGTTGATACAATGAAGGGATGGAAGATGAATGTAAAGATTAAAAATATAAAAGATTTTATAAAAGGAATTGATAAGATAAGAAGTTGTTTGAAAAAAAGAAGGAAGAAGTTTAAAAAACAAAGAAGAAAAAGAAAAAAAGAAAAGGGAGAGAATGTGATCAGACAGGAGACTAGAACAAAGCTATACACTAGTGATTTAGGGTTATTTTGATCTGTTAGAAGAAACTGTATCTCAAAATTTTAAAGAGAGAACAACTTATATATATATGCCAAAAATAAGGGTAACTACTATGAAGGGATAAAATATGACTCTAAAAAATGAAAAATAAAAAAAATTTTTTTAAAAAAGGGATTGATAAGATGTTGGTTGAAAAAGGGAAAAAGAAAAATTCAAAAAAAGAAAAAAAAACAGTTAAAAAAATCAACTTTGAAAAACTAATGAATCATGGTAAAAAAAGCCATGAATTCTATGTGCAGTATTCCCCTAGCGCTGGAGTTCTCCCATTCTCCTTGATCGGTAAACTTGGTCTTGGCTTGCTGGCTGTTCGTGCTGATCTTCTGGGGGAGGGGCCTGTTGTCCTGGTTCCCAAATGTCTTTGCGGAGGTGGAATTGCCCCGCCCCTGTCAGTCCGGGCTAAGCAAGCTGCTCAGGTTTGCTCTCTGGTGCTTTTGTTCCCTCCAAGCTCTCGGTACAGCTTTGGAGGACCAGAGTGAAAATGGTGGCCTCCCAATCTCCACCCGGAGGAGCTGAGACTCGGGGCCCCGCTCCTCAGTGTGCCCCCAGAGAAAAGCAGTCACTTCCGTGTCGCCGGTCTCCGGCCGCACTCCGTGCTCACCCGGCCTGTGACCGAGTGTTTCTATCCCTGGCACCCGACCCCGTGTGGAGTCTCTAAACCCAGCAGATCCCTGCAGTGTGCTCCTGTGCCGCTCCTCCCGGTGGAGGAAGGGGAGTCTCCCCGGATCCGCCACTTGTTTGGTCCCTGCTGGAGGAGCAGTGGCCCGACTGGGCCACGGATCACAGTTTATGGCCACCCTGAGCTGAGAGCCCGCGCCTCGGCTCTGTCTCTGCAGCCGGCTTCCCAGCTCCGATACCTGGGAGCTCTGCCGCACTCAGGCACCCCCGGTCTTTCTGTGACCCCGAGGGTCCTGAGACCACACTGTCCTGCGAGGGTTCCACCCCCCGCTTAGCCACTGCAGCGACGTCCCTCAGCGGAGCCGACTTCTAAAAGTTCCGATTTTCTGCTCCGCGGCTCTATCACTTGCCAGAAGTGGCCGATGGAGGCCCCCTCCCCCACCATCTATCCTCCCAAATAACGCCTCGGATTCACTTCTCCGCACGTCCTACCTTCCAGAAAGTGGTCGCTTCTCTGTTCAGAGAGTTGTTGCTACTCTCCTCTTCAATCTCCTGTTGAGTTTGTAGGTGTTCAGAATGGTTTGATTCCTATTCAGCGGAATTCCTGAGACCAGACGAAACCCAGGTCTCCTACTGCTTCGTCATCTTGCTCCGCCAGAAAGTAGATGCTTTTGACAACTGTACATCATTATGATATTTATACTACGTATACTATTCCTAACATCTGCTTCTATGTCAGTTTCCCAAGGCCTAAACTGACTAATGATATGACAGGCTGATACCAAATCAACTGTGTCAGTTTGATGCACAGCTCTGCTTTTGGGGGGAGGCACTGGAGGTCAGATCTGAGTGCTCTTTAGTATCAGTGTGAAGAGAGACTGACAGGAAATATGTGCCATGTGTCTGACATTCGATCTGGATTAGATCCCCGCCTTCGTTGCTCCCTCAGTTCCTTGTGTGTTTGCCCCTGGACAGGTTCTGTTGGGTAGTGATTAAATTCTGTGTGCTCTGAAATCTGACTGCTGGGTTCAGAGCCAAATACCATCACGAAGCCATTCTGGATCTGTATTAAATTGCAGATCTACTCTGTGCCCTAGTTTTCTCATCTGTAAAATGTGCTTAATAATAGCACTTACCTCACATGGCCAATGGGAGGATTGAGTGAATTAATGCATAAGAAGCACTTGTGCTGGGTACTGTCCTAAGTGCTTCTTATGCATTTAATTTATTCAATCCTCACAATAACCATACGAGGCAAGTGGTATTATCAAAAGGGTTCAAAAATGCTTACTATGTTTTTTCTGTATCAAAACAGTTATCACACTGAATTGTAAATCTCCGTTTACTTGTGTTTTTACCCCACTAACCCATGAGGTTTTGGTGGCAGGAAATACATTTTGTTCATTGTTGTATCTCCAGATCCTACCCTTGGGCTAGCATGTAGTATGTATTCAATATTTGTTTTAAAAGTAACAATAGCGCGGATGGGCCTTGAAGGCATTGTGCTAAGTGAGCTAAGTCAGGTAAAGGCAAATACTGTATGATATCACTTATATGTGGAATCTAAAAATGCTAGACTGGTAAAAACAAAAAGTAGAATGGTGGTTACCAAGGGCTGGGGGTGGTGGAATTGGGGAGGTGATATTTAAGGGCATAAACTTGCAATAGTTGATAAATAAGTTCTGGAGACCTAATGTGCAACATAGTAATTATAGTCAATAATACTGTACTATAAAAGTTGATAAGAGACTAGATCTTAATTATTCTCATCACAAGAAAGGAAAGATTAATATGTGACATGAGGTGATAATTATATTGTAATATATAAATGTATCAGATCAATAGGTTGTGCACCTTAAACTCACACAATGTCATATGTCAATTATATACCAATTTAAAAAAACTATGGGGCACCTGGGTGGCTCAGTTGGTTAAGGCTCTGTCTTTGGCTTAGGTCATGATACCAGGGTCCTGGGATTGAGACCCACATCAGGCTCCCTGCTCAGTGGGGAGTCTGCTTCTCCCTTTGCCCCTCTCCCTGCTTGTGCTCTCTCCTCTCTCTCAAATAAATAATAAGATCTAAAAAAAACTAAATAAAAAATGAATGAATGGATAATATATCACTCTGGTCCATCGATTCAGGAGTTGTATGGGGGCTGAGGTCGTGTGGTGTGAATAGGCAGAAAGATGTTTCTATAGAGATCATCCAGGTTGTACACTGAACAAGCTCAAAGGCTACTATTCATGTAGACTTTACAAAGCAGTGGCTCTGAAAAAGACATTCTTAAAAACCGTGAAGAAATAATAGTTTTTCACATGAATAATTATTCTTAAGAGTTGATTTCAATGATTAAAACCATTGGAATACTTAAAGATTGGTAGTTTTTTAAAAGTTATAGTTTGAGGGCACCTGGATGGTTCGGTCATTAAGTGACTGTCTTCGGCTCAGGTCATGATCCCAGAGTCCTGGGATCGAGCCCCGCAATGGGCTCCTGGCTCAGTGGGGAGCCTGCTTCTCCCTCTGACCCTCTCCCCTCTCATGCTGTTTCTCTCTCTCTCTCTCTCAAATAAATAAAACCTTTAAAAAATAAAATAAAAGTTGTAGTTTAGATAAGACTCAGAAATATATGTGTAATGTTTCCCTCCTTCCCCCTACCCCTCTCTCTCTCTCTTTCTTTCTTATCACCTAACATTTACAATGGAACTTAGGGGAAATGTGGAATGGTGGGCTGTGTCTAAGTGCTCTAACCAGATTGTGAAAATGGTACTCTGCCCTCTCTGATCTTTTCACCGATCTCCCATGTTTCTGCTCTTGCCTGCAGGGGAAGTACAATCTCTCCTCAGACCACCAGACCATCTCTCTCCCTCTTCTAATATCCCTCTGTATTGGTACGAAGGAAGATTTTTGATCAGATGGATCTAAGGGCTCAGTCTCTCCTTGCTGCCTTGCATTTCTCTTCCTGTGCAGTCATCACACCCTGCAGGGCTTAGTCCAAACCAGGAGGCTGGCCTTCTTTCTCAGTGTCTTGGTGGATATGTCAGACTGGTTCTGCTTTGCACATGTGGCTGTCTTTGATATAGTCAGAAGTAGGGAGCCCTTCTTAACACTTACCATCTCCAGGCATGTGCTTCACTCCAGCTTATTAGAGAAACCCTGAATTGGGCAATCACTTACTTGGTTTCCTTTCTAAAACTGTTCTTTGTGTGCACAGCTTCCTTAGTTAAGCATCCTAAAGGGGAGGAGGGCTGCATGTTAATATTTTAGAGATAAAACCCCACCCTCAAACCCCCAAATGTCATGGTCCTTGAAGTGTTATGAGAGGCCAAATGCTATGGAAGTTAAAGGCTTGGGTTCTAGAATCAGAAAGGCCTGTGTTGAATCCGGGATTCATTACTCTGGGACTTGGAAATGTGACTTAATCATTTTTTAATTAACATATAATGTATTATTTGTTTCAGGGGTACAGGTCTGTGATTCATCAGTTTTACACAATTCACAGTGCTCACCATAGCACGTACCCTCCCCACTGTCCATCACCCAGCCACCCCATCCCTCCCACCCCCCACCACTCCAGCAACCCTCAGTTTGTTTCCTGAGATTAAGAGTCTCTTATGGTTTGTCTCCATCTCTGGTTTTGTCTTGTTTCATTTTTCCCTCCCCTCCCCTATGATCCTCTGTCTTTGCTTCTCAAATTCCTCATATCAGTGAGATCATATGATACTTGTCTTTCTCTGATTGACTTTCGCTTAGCATAACACCCTCTAGTTCCATCCACATTGTTGCAAATGGCAAGATTTCATTTTTTGATGGCTGCATAATATTCCATTGTGTGTGTGTATAAATATATATATATATCACATTTTCTTTATGCATTCATCTGTTGATGGATATCTAGGCTCTTTCCATAGTTTGGCTATTGTGGACATTGTTGCTATAAACAGTGCTCACCATAGCACATACCCTCCCCAATGTCTATCACCCAGCCACCCCATCCCTCCCACCCCCCACCACTCCAGCAACCCTCAGTTTGTTTCCTGAGATTAAGAATTCCTCATATCAGTGAGATCATATGATACATGTCTTTCTCTGATTGACTTATTTTGCTTGGCATAACATCCTCTAGTTCCATCCACATCACTGCAAATGGCAAGATTTCATTTTTTTGATGGTTGCATAATATTCCATTGTATATATATACCACTTCTTCTTTATTCATTCATCTGTTGATGGACATCTAGGCTCTTTCCATAGTTTGGCTTTGTGGACATTGCTGCTATAAACATCGGGGTGCAGTACCCCTTTGGATCCCTACATTTGTATCTTTGTGGTAAATACCCAGTGGTGCAATTGCTGGGTGGTATGGTAGCTCTATTTTCAACTTTTTGAGGAACCTCCATACTGTTTTCCAGAATGGCTGCACCAGCTTGCATTCCAGCCAAAACTGTAGGAGGGTTCCCCTTTCTCTGCATCCTTGCCAACACCTGTCATTTCCTGACTTGTTTATTTTAGCCATTCTGACTGGTGTGAGGTGGTATCTCATTGAGGTTTTGATTTGGATTTCCCTGATGCTCAGTGATGTTGAACATTTTTCACGTGTCTGTTGGCCATTTGGATGTCTTCGTGGCAGAAATGTCTATCATGTCTTCTGCCCATTTCTTGATTGAATTATTTGTTCTTTGGGTGTTGAGTTTAATAAGTTCTTTAAGATTTTGGATATTAGCCCTTTATCTGATATGTCATTTGCAAATATCTTCTCCCATTCTGTCAGTTGTCTTTTGGTTTTGTTGACGGTTTCCTTTGCTATGCAAAAACTTTTTATCTTGATGATGTCCCAATAGTTCATTTTTGCCCTTGCTTCCCTTGCCTTTGGAAATGTTTCTAGGAAGAAGTGGCTGTGGCTGAGGTGGAAGAGGTTGCTGCCTCTGTTCTTCTCAAGGATTTTGATGGATTCCTGTCTCACATTTAGGTCTTTCATCTATTTTGAGTCTACTTTTGTGTGTGGTGTAAGGAAATGGTCCAGTTTCATTCTTCTGCATGTGGCTGTTCAATTTTCCCAACACCATTCTTTGAAGAGACTGTCTTTTTTCCATTGGACATTCTTTCCTGCTTTGGCAAAGAGGAGTTGACCATAGAGTTGAGGGTCCATTTTTGGGCTCTCTATTCTGTTCCAATGATCTATGTGTCTGTTTTTGTGCCAGTACCTTACTGTCCTGATGATTACAGCTTTGTAATAGAGCTTGAAGTCCGGAATTGTGATGCCACCAGCTTTGCTTTTCTTTTTCAACATTCCTCTGGCTATTTGGGGTCTTTTCTGGTTCCACACAAATTTTAGGATTGTTTGTTCCATTTCTTTGAAAAAAGTGGATGGTATTTTGATAGGGATTGCATTAAATGTGTAGATTGCTCTAGGTAGCATTGACATGTTCACAATGTTTGTTCTTCCAATCCATGAGCATGGAACGTTTTTCCATTTCTTTGTGTCTTCCTCAATTTCTCTTGTGAATATTTTATAGTTTTCTGAGTACAGATCCTTTGCCTCTTTGGTTAGGTTTATTCCTAGGCATCTTATGGTTTTGGGTGCAATTGTAAATGGGATCGACTCCTTAATTTCTCTTTCTTCTGTCTTGTTGTTGGTATATAGGAATGCCACTGATTTCTGGGCATTGATTTTATATCCTGCCACTTTACTGAATTCCCGTATGAGTTCTAGCAGTTTTGGGGTGGAGTCTTTTGGGTTTTCCACAGAAAGTATCATATCATCTGCAAAGAGTGAGTGAGTGACTTCTTTGCCAATTTGGATGCCTTTGATTTCTTTTTGTTGTCTGATTGCTGTGGCTAGGACTTCTAGTACTATGTTGAATAGCAGTGATGATAGTGGACATCCCTGCCATGTTCCTGACCTTAGGGGGAAAACTCTCAGTTTCTCCCCATTGAGAATGATATTCACTGTGGGTTTTTTCATAGATGGCTTTTATGATATTGAGGTATGTACCCTCTATCCCTATACTCTGAAGAGTTTTGATCAAGAAAGGATGCTGTACTTTATCAAATGCTTTTTCTGCGTCTATTGAGAGGATCATATGGTTCTTGTTCTTTCTTTTATTAATGTATTGTATCACATTGATTGGTTTGTGGATGTTGAACCAACCTTGTAGCCCAGGGATAAATCCCACTTGGTCGTCGTGATGAATCCTTTAATGTACTGTTGGATCCTATTGGCTAGGATTTTGGTGAGTATTTTGTTTGATGAACAATCAAGGATATTGGTCTGTAATTCTCCTTTTTGATGGGGTCTTTGTCTGGTTTTGGGATCAAGGTAATGGTGGCCTCATAAAACAAGTTTGGAAGTTTTTCTTCCATTTCTATTTTTTGGATCAGTTTCAGAAGAATAGGTATTAATTTTTCTTGAAATGTTTGGTAGAATTCCCCTGGGAAGCCATCTGGCCCCGGGCTTTTGTTTGTTGGGAGATTTTTGATGACTGCTTCAATTTCCTTAGTGGTTATAGGTCTGTTCAGGTTTTCTATTTCTTCCTGGTTCAATTTTGGTAGTTGATACATCTCTAGGAATGCATCCATTTCTTCCGGGTTGTCTAATTTGCTGGCATAGAGTTGCTCCTAATATGTTCTTATAATTGTTTGTATTTCTTTGGTGTTGGTTGTGATCTCTCCTCTTTCATTCATGATTTTATTTATTTGGGTCCTTTCTCTTTTTGATAAGTCTGGCCAAGGGTTCATCAATCTTGTTAATTCTTTCAAAGAACCAGCTCCTAGTTTCGTTGATCTGTTCTACTGTTCTTTTGGTTTCTATTTCATTGATTTCTGCTCTGATCTTTATGATTTCTCTTCTCCTGCTTGGTTAGGGTTTATTTGTTGTTCTTTCTCCAGCTCCTTTAGGTGTAGGGTTAGGTTGTGTATTTGAGACCTGAAATGTGTCTTAATCTTAACCTAAGTTTCTTCATTGTGAAAAGAAGCATGTTTGTATCTACCACATAGAGTTATTATGCAGATTCTGTGCAATAATGCATGCATAGCACTTACTACAATATTGTCTGTAGCAAGTGGACAAAAAATGCTAAGTAAAATCATTTTAATTAGTTTCTAATTTTGAAGATTATCAAGAGTATCTACAGCCATGCAGCATATTTTTACTCAAAAATATAATTAAAATCAATTAAAAATGGCTTTCTTCCAAAGTGGGGCATTGAGCTTGATGTGGATTTTAATATTTTTCTTTTCAATATGTGGACTGTTTTTTTATGGTGTATTTCCCACAGTTTTTTTAAATTAATTTTATTTTATTATGTTATGTTAGTCACCATACATTACATCATTAGTTTTTGATGTAGTGTTCATGATTCATTGTTTGCATATAACACCCAGTGCTCCATTCAATATGTGCCCTCCTTAATGCCCATCACTGGGCTAACCCATCTCCACCCCCTCCCCTCTAAAACCCTCAGTTCGTTTCTCAGAGTCCATAGTCTCTCATGGTTCGTCTCTCCCTCCGTTTCCCCCCCACTTCATTTTTCATTTCCTACTATCTTTTTTTTTTCTTTTAACATATAATGTATTATTTGTTTCAGAGGTATAGGTCTGTGATTCATCAGTCTTACACAATTCACAGTGCTCACCATAGCACATACCCTCTCCAATGTCTATCACCCAGCCACCCCATCCCTCCCACCCCCCACCACTCCAGCAACCCTCAGTTTGTTTCCTGAGATTAAGAATTCCTCATATCGGTGAGATCATATGATACATGTCTTTCTCTGATTGACTTATTTTGCTTAGCATAACACCATCTAGTTCCACCCACGTTGTTGCAAATGGCAAGATTTCATTTTTTTGATGGCTGCATAATATTCTATTGTGTGTGTGTGTGTATACCACATCTTCTATATGCTTTCATCTGTTGTTGGACATCTAGGCTCTGTCCATAGTTTGGCTATTCTGGACATTGCTGCTATAAACATTGGGGTGCATGTGCACCTTCGGATCACTACATTTGTATCTTTGGGGTAAATACCCAGGGGTACAATTGCTAGGTCGTAGGGTAGCTCTATTTTCAACTTTTTGAGGAACCTGCATATTGTTTTCCAGAGTGGCTGTACCAGCTTGCATTCCCGCCAACAGTGTAGGAGGGTTCCTCTTTCTCCACATCCTCACCAACATCTGTCATTCCCTGACTTGTTAATTTTAGCCATTCTGGCTGGTGTGAGGTGGTATCTTATTGAGGTTTTGATTTGGATTTCCCTGATGCCCAGTGATGTTGAGCACTTTTTCATGTGTCTGTTAGCCATTTGGATGTCTTCTTTGCAGAGATGTCTGTTCATGTCTTCTGCCCATTTTTTGATTGGATTATTTGCTCTTTCCCACTTTTTTTTTTTTTAAACACACGTATTTCTACCTTTCACTTCATAGAGTCAGCACTTTAAAGTCATGGGGGCACACCTAGGAAGGCCGAGTAAATCAGAGTTTCAGGGTCAGGAAAGGTTACTGGAGAAAATGGCAACTCAGCTGGCAAGAGAGTTACCAAAGCATAGTTTGAGGGCAGAGGTTCCTGGCCAGCATCACCCACAAGAGAAAGTTAGAGTGCTGGGGGGCAGATTTGCAAGTAATTTGTTATGTTTGGGGTTGAGGGAGAGAAAGGAGTGGCTCTAGGTAAGTATTCAGTCATTGGCCGGGGCTGGGTATAGAGGGTCTTGCCAGCACGTGAGAGAAAGTGCTTTCTAATAAGGGCCATGGAGAATCACTGAGGGGTTTTTAATAAGAGTGCTGATATGAGAAATTGTTTTCTTTAGAATGATCTTTCTGACTACCATGTGAAGAATGGTAGAGAAAGAAAGACAAGATGCAGTGAGACCTCTTAAGAAGTTACTGCAATCAAGTTGCCAAGAGATGTTGATGGTTCACATAAACATGGTGCTCTTGGGGATGGAGAAGAGTAGGTGGATTCTAGAGATATTTTAGAGGTTAATGTATGAAGCTCCATGATTTATTGGTTATAAGGAGTGAGAAAGAGGGTGAGACACCCAGATTTAAGTAATTGGGTGATGTGAGTATTATTAATTAATGTAAGAGGAAATGAGCATGTTTTCTGAGAAAGAAAATAAATTCAATTTTGTACATGGTCTATGAAAACAAGATGAAAACCAGGAGGCAATAACACAGAAGCCAAGGGAAGAAGGCTTCCCTAGGAGAAAGGAACGGTCACCAATATCGATGCTGCCAAGAAGTCAAATAAAAAAAGAAATAAATTAGAAAAGTTTATCAGGGAGATCCAAATTTCAGTTAGGAAAACAAACAAAAATAGTAGAATTATTAAACATTTTATTTATTTTTTATTGTTTTTATTTTTTTAAGATTTTATTTATTTGAGAGAGAGAGAATGAGAGATAGAGAGCATGAGAGGGAAGAGGGTCAGAGGGAGAAGCAGACTCTCTGCTGAGCAGGGAGCCCGATGCGGGACTCGATCCCGGGACTCCAGGATCATGACCTTAGCTGAAGGCAGTCGCTTAACCAACTGAGCCACCCAGGTGCCCATTAAGCATTTTAAATATGTAAAAGGGTGAGGTTTTCATGGACAAAGTTTTCCACTGTAGAGGTTTGGGAGAGAGGGGAGCAGTAGAAAATGAGTCTGTGGAAGGTCAAACAGCAACATCAATAATATTTATGGTGCACTTACTATTTACCTTGTAAAGTGTTTTACTCATATTACTGAATTTGATATTCTCACTATCTCATGATTGCCACTCTTATAAGGTCCCTTTCATAGATAACAAAACTGAGGTTCTGAAAGGTTAAATAAATTTACCTAAGGTCACATAGCTAGTAAGTGAGAGTCTGAATTTGAACACAAACCTGTAGTCTCAGAATCCTGCTCATAACCACCAGCTATGCTGCCGCCTAGATAACATGCACAAAACACTGTGAAGAGTAGAATATGAGAAATAACAGATGGCCACAAAGACCTGGGTCTTTGAGAGTCTGACCCTGTGAATTGTATCATTTGGGATCCCTTGCAGGTTGCCTTCTGATTGGGTTCAGCCCATGGGAGATTGGTAGGCAGAAAGAGAGAGACATCTCACTTGTTTTGGTATCCCTCATCTGGCAATAGCTGTCTACATCTGTCAGCCCCTCCTCCTCTAGGGCTCCAGTCCTCACTGAAGTCTGGTAGAAGACTTTACTCTCTTTGTCCCTTAAGCCACAATGCCTCTTGCCACCTCACCATCCCTTATTTATTCTCTTAACTATATGCACACATGTATACATAGGGGCTTCATTAGAGTCTCCCCATTTGAATCATCTGGAAATGAATCATTTCTCCTGCAGTGACCCTGAATGATAGAGACAGTAGCCAAGGGGTAATGGGGACATGGGGACTGAAAGATTTAAGTGGCAGCAAAGCTTATACACTCCATCACCATAAATAGCTGTGATGAGAGTCATAACACTCACAGTTGTTGGCACTCTATAATTTATAAAATGCTTTCACATAAGTTATATCATTTGAGTCAAGAAATAATCCCAAATAGTAGGTGCTATTATTTACATTTCAGACAAGCAAACTGAAACTCAGAAAAGTTAATTTGCCCAAGGTCTCCCAATTGGCAGAGCTGAGTTTCTGAACCCAGACCTCCTGAGACTAGGACAAGTATTCTTTCTACCGTACCTCGTCTGCTTCCCATTAGTTAGTGAGGTGACAGGATGACTTTTCTATATAAAGCCTCCTTAGTGGGCAAGCAAAGAACGTCTAAATCATGTCAGGAATCCCCAAGGACTCACTGCATTTCACATGTAGCTAGATTCACATGAAAAAAAATTCCCTCCACCGCCTGGGACCTGTCTCACTATGTGTAGTTTGAAGACGAATAAAGTGTGCCAACTTCACCAACAGTATCAATATAGAATGGGAACCAATAAAAGGTCTCTGGGGGGCTGAAAATAACTGGACAAAATTCTAAAAATCACCCCATGATGCCAGGAGATCATGCTGTTGATTTCATTGAGCTTAATCCTTGGGCCTGCCATGCTTTTGTCACATATTTGACATTTCTCCTGTGAATGTTGCTTATTTCTCAGGATCTGTACTAGCTGACCATAGATGCACATTTGAAAACATCTTTTGAGAGCCTACTCTGTGCCAGATGTTTTCACAAGCATGATCTCATTTGGATTCCCATAGTAGCCCATACAGGTGAGGTGTTTTTCCTCAAGGCTGTAGGACTAGTAAGTAAGAGGATGGAATAAAACCTAGGTCTCCTGGTATTTTTCAGAGTGTAAGTCCCTTAACTCCACTGCCACCAGTTAGAAAGCAGCTCCTGCAATTTCTTGCCCATTTAAAAAATTTATTTATTTGAATTATAATTGACATACAATATTAGTTTCATGAATACAAGATAGTAATTTGATGTTTTTATACATTATGAAATAATTACCATGATAGGTCTAGTTACCATCTATTACTATATGAAATTATTACAATATTATTGACTCTATTTCCTATAGTGTATATTACATACTGGTGACTTACTTATTTTATAGCTGGAATTTTTGCCTCTTAATCTTAATCCACCCCATTCTATCCCCTCTGACAACCACCAGTTTGTTCTCTGTATTTATGAGTCTGCTTCTGAATTTGTCCATTTGTTTTATGTTTTCAATTTTACATAAGTGAAATCATACATTATTTGTTTTTCTCTGTCTGACTTATTTCACTAACGATTATACCCCTTAGGTCCAGCCATATTGTCGCATATAGTGAGATTTCATTCTTCGTTATAGGTGAGTAATATTCCATTATATATATTGCATTATACACACACACACACACACACACACACACACATATACACACACACCCTATTTAAAAATATATATATATACTCTATTTTTAAAATAAATTCATTTATCAATGGATATTTTGGTTTCTTTTATAACTTGGCTATTGTATATAATGCTGCAATGAACATGGGATACATATATCTTTTCAAATTAGTGTTTTCATTTTATTCAGATAAATACACAGAAGTGACATCGCTGGATTGTATAGTAGTTTTATTCTTAATTTTTTGAGAGATCTCCATACTATTTTCCATGATGGCTGCACCAATTTACATTCCCACCAATAGTACACAAGGGATCCGTTTTCTCCACATCCTTGCCAACACTTATTATTTCTTGTCTTTTTTAGAATAGCCATTCTGATAGGTGTGAGGTGATAGCTCATTGTGGTTTTGATTTTCATTTCCCTGATGATTAGTAATGTTGAGTATCTGTAGATACAGGATATTTTCTTTAGAAAAATGCCTATTCAGATCCTCTGATCATTTTCTAATCAGGTTTTTGTTTTGTTTTGTTTTGTTATTGAGTTGTATTGGTACTTTATATATTTTGGCTATAAACCCTTTATTGGATACATCATTTGCAATTATCTTCTCTCATTCAGTAGGTTGTCTTTTGGTTTCGTTGATGGGTTCTTTCATTATGCAAAAGCTTTTTAGTTTGATTTTTTTATTTTCAATTTTGTTTCCCTTGCCTGAGGAGTCATATCCAAAAACATATTGCTAAGAATGATGTCAGAGAACTCACTGCTTGTGTTTTATTCTGAGAGTTTTATGGCTCCAGGTCTTATATTTAAGTCTTTAATCCATTTTGAGTTTATTTTTGCATATGGTATGAGAAAGTGGTCCAGTTTTATTCTTTTGCATGTAACTGTCCAGTTTTTCCAACATCATTTATTTAAGGGATTATCCTTCTTTTTCTTTCTTTTCCTTTCCTTAGATATGTCTAGGGGAAACTGAAAGAAGAATCAAGTTCATGAGGTTGAATTTGTTGATTCAGTCTAGAGGTGTATGGAAGGGGTGTGCTGAATAAATAGTGAACTAGGTTGATGGCATGGAGATTTATATTTTCCAAACCCAAGTCTTCATTTCATCTTTCTCTAGATGCTTAGAGAGAAAGGAAGAGGTCTAAACTTGTTTGTTTGTTTGTTTATTTCTGGATTATGAGAAAATACGCTTGGAAAACCTCTTCACTAAAAGTTAACTCCTGAGAGTTGTTCTAAACCAGTGCTCCAGCCTGAGCAGAATAACTCCCTCAAAGTGACCATGACAATGACAGTCAATATATACTAGCCATTATTCTTTTTATTGTTGTTTGTTGCCTAAATTATTGGAATAGCATACTAAGTGCCTCAGGGTTTATAACCTTCTTAAGAACTAAGACATCATTCTTGATAGAAGTCTTCAAATTCCAAGTGTGACAATAACAGCCTGAATGAGGCAGTGGCAATGGAGATGCAAACACCCTTCTGTTGAATAAACTCCTAGATGTTTGGCATGGAGTATACGGCTCCTCAGCTTGATCCAAAACTATTCTCTTGCCATGTAACCTGTTTATGATTCTCCTCCATGCAACTGAGCTACAGTTGCACCAAATTATTCAAGATCCTTGGACACACCATACCTTCACGCTTCTGTAAGATTTTCCTGTGGCAAACTTCCATCCTTTTCCATTTGAGGAATGTCTGTGTTTATTTTAAGACCCAGTTCAAAAATCATCTTTTCTCTGGAGTCTTCCCTGATTCCCTCCTCTCATTCCTACTGCTGTAGAACTGATCATTCCTTTTTTTGTGCTCCTTAAGTATTAACATCTTACATTTAGCACAGGGCTTATTACTTATAGAAAGCAAGCTATTTGCATTCCTTACACTGATAAACTCTCCTTAAGGGAAATAGCTGTTCTAAAGTGGTCACTCAGTGGAAGCTGATGCCTGAATAAGGGATTTAATTTTTATTCTGTGTGTGGAGGATTCTAGTATTTGATAATTCTCTGATCCTCATGAAGCCTTCCAGATTGTGGTTACACAACGGCAATTTATATCTTTGCTTTCAGATAGGACCAAACTTTGGCTTGATGCCTAACAATAGAGTGGACATAAATTAACAGTGGAGCAATTTACAGTCTGTCATGTCTTATTGCTTAATGAATTTGTCAAAAATCATATTACTCTGAAAATTATGGCAAGCAGGGTCCATGGGGCTTATGTCTTTAAGAACAAGATTGTTCCAGCCTCACTGAAGCAAAACTGCTTCACTACTTTCCTCTTTTTAATGTGGACACCAGAATATCAGAGCACTTCTGTTTATTTATCAAATCTCTGTTGACTTTCGCTTTGCATTAGGACTACCAAGGATGACCTTGGTCAGTTTGCAAATCCTCAACCCCAGTCCACCTGCTGTCAGAGCCAAATAGGATTTAAAAGTCTCTTAAACTCCTGATTCTATGCTAATATGATGTCATCCATTTCTGGCTTATGCTCACCCTAGACTTGATTACTCATTTTTCAAACAAAGCCAAAGCCTTGTCCTCTATTATGAGGACACCAAGCAGAACCCCCTATTAGCTCTGCCCCAACTATTCCTCCCTCCTCTTCCTCTTTTCCCATCTGTTTACACCCCAAGCCTCTTAACCTTTATTTGTCTTTGTTTCTCAGAATATGAATCATTTTTGAATGATGCTATTTCACAGGGTAAAGAATCAGATAGACTTGGGTTTCTCTAGGCACTACTTTTCTCATTTGTAAAATGAGACTAACTCATTTGGTTAGTGTGAAGATTAGAGGCACCTGGCTTCCATCCATCCACCCATCCAACCATCCACCCATGCATCCATGCATCCATCCTTCCATCAATGCATCCATCCATCCATCCATCCATCCATCCATCAGTGCATCCATCCATCCATCCATCGATGCATCCATCCATCCATCCATCAATGCATCCATCTAACCATCCAACCATCCATCCATCCATCCATCCACCCATCCATCCATCCATCCATCCATCCATCCATCCATCCATCCATCCATCCATCCATTTAAAACCCATTCATTCATGTTGTAAATGTTCAAGAATGTAAAATGGGTCAGGTCCAATGCTCGTCATTTAGGGTGCATAGTTGAACTTAGGCTCTACTGTCAAGGACCTTGGAGGCTACTGGGAGGATGGACAAATTAAAAAATAACTAAAAACTAAGATGGGAAGTTGAGTGATTGAGACATGTTCAGACAAGATGACAGTTTCACAGTGATCTTCACAGGGCTCTGGGGAAGTGTGTGGAGGGCTGCCAGGGCTCTGTTCTGGAGGGAGAACTGCCCTTAGGTTTGAGGCCATAGTTAATACTCAGAAATGATGATCGCACTGATGGTGGGAGCAATAGCACTGGCAAGAGTAGTTTTGATTGTTATCATATTCTCTGTTAGTTTCTCTCTCCTTTCTCTGTTCCTCTTTCAGTTTCTTTTTGCAAAGCTCTCTCTGTTCTTTACATTTCTGCATTTCTCCTTTCACACGCTGTCTATCTTATAATTCTTTTGGGAACATGTAACTATGAATTAACTGATGGCCGATTAAAACACAATTGGATCTTTTTATTATGTATTTTTCCTAAGGAAAAATTGCCCCCGTGGCACCTGAGCATATGGAAGAGCCACGGCTGGGTTGCAAACCAGTGGGGGCTGCCCCATGAAGGTGGCAGATGCCCCCGGGCAGCTCCCTGGCTCATCCTGTGATCTGTCTGGTTGGCCAAATGGAAGCAGGCCAGGCACCTAACAGTTAACTGTGATGCTTTTTTTCCCCATTTCATTTCAATCTCTTTGTTCCATGCAACCAAAGAGCTAATGCCTGGCGAATTTATTATGACCCATTGTTTGGCTTGTGGAATAAACCAATTCTTCCCCTTTCTGTGTTCTGACTCCCCCTTTTGTCTGCAATTTTATTTTACGGTTCTTTTTGTACACATCCAACACATGCTGAGGTTATTCAAAAGCACAAATTACACAGAATATAATTTGCATATCTATTGAGGGTCCAATCCCAGAGTCCTTAGTCAGGCAAAATGCCCGTTGACTCTTACCTCCTTTACTCTGCTCCTTCTTGGCACCAAAACCTGCAGACTGCCCCTCTGCTGCTTCTAGCAGACCTGGCAAATGGCCTTCATGAATGGTTTAAGCAGAGTCACACCATAGAGGATAATGAATTGGGTTTTTTAAACTTCCAACAAAGTCACTCAGAGTTTCTTAGTGGGCAAGGTAGAGAAAGAGAGATCAGATGACAGCCAAGTGGGGTCAATTTAGTACTGGTGTGATCGGGAAAGTATAGGTGTTGGAGTCACTCAGGGTTATGTGTGAATCCCTGTTCTCTCAATTAGTTGCTGTAAAAAAAAGTTTTATTTTAAGATAGCTGTCAGTTCACATGCAGTTGTAAGAAATACAGAGAGAGCGCTCATGTACCCTATACCTGGTGTCTCCCATCATTTGATTTTGACCTTCGGCAAGATACTTAATTTAGCTAAGTCTCATTTTCTTCACCTGTAAAATGGGAGAAATAATAGTACATACCACATGAGATTGTTTTGAAGATCATTTGAAATAACATCTATGAGACAATCTAGCATAGTAGTTGTACCCAACCTGTCCTCAATAAACAGATAGTCTCCTCGGAATAAATGATGGTAGCTAAATAATTCTGATCATTGAGAAATATTAACCTTGAGAGAGAGTCTAGCAGTATATTCATAGTTTTGATCTAAATCCTGCTGTCATGAAAATAGCATATGTATTTAAATTTGATGTAAGACTGATTTTTTTCGTAGAAAAAAATTTTAAAAAATAGGGTAACATAAAATAACCTAGAATCCTAACACCCAGTTAAAATTATTGCTAACATCTTGTTAGATATCCCTCATAAGTAGATCATACATCTCATAGTCTTTCATAACTATTATTTTAGGGCTGCGTGATATTGTGCAGTAAGGAATACCACATTTTATTTACCTTTCGGGGGTGTTCAATGTCTTGCAATTTCTTTCCTTTCTTCTCCTCCTTCTCCTTCAACTCTCCCTCCTCTTCTTGCTCTTACTCCTTCTTTTATTTTTTATTTATAAAGAGATCTGTATTAAACATCCTTGTAAATAAATCTTTGCACTCATCTATGATTATTCCCTCCGAGTCCATTTCTAGGAATAAATAATTATGGCTCAGAGAGTCTCCACATTTTATGGTTTTTGATACATAGTAAACTGTTTAGATCAATGATTCTTTAATGAGGGTGCATATCAAAATCATCTTTTTAATTTTATACTTCTGAGTCTTGACCTCTGGAGATTTTTATCCCAGGGATCTGGCACTTTTAAGATGTTCCCAGGAGATTCCCATATGCAGATCTGCTTGGGTACCATTGGCTGAGAGGAAGACAGGGGTAAAATGTCAATAAAATTTTCAAATAACAGGAGGCTGGAAAGAATTAATTAATTGGGTGATAATACCAGTTTTCCCAGAAATGTCCATATACTGGAATAAAAGAAGAATGTGCGAGGGGGTGGAGCAAGATGGCGGAGGAGTAGGAGACCTGGATTTCGTCTGGTCTCAGGAATTCAGCTGAATAGGGATCAGACCATCCTGAACACCTACGAACTCAACAGGAGACCAAAGAAGAGAGTAGCAACAACTCTCTGAACAGAGAAGCGACCACTTTCTGGAAGGTAGGACGTGCGGAGAAGTGAATCCGAGGCGATATTCGGGAGGATAGACGGCGGGGGAGGGGGCCTCCGTGGGCCGCTTCTGGCAAGTGATAGAGCCGCAGAGCACACAATCGGAACTTTTAGAAGTCGGCTCCGTGGAGGGACGTCGCTGCAGTGGCTAAGCGGGGGGTGGAACCCTCGCGGGACAGTGTGGTCTCAGGACCCTCGGGGTCACAGAAAGACCGGGGGTGCCTGAGTGCAGCAGAGCTCCCAGGTATCGGAGCGGGGAAGCCGGCTGCAGAGACGGAGCCGAGGCGCGGGCTCTCAGCTCGGGGTTGCCATAAACTGTGATCCATGGGCCAGTCAGGCCACTGCTCCTCCAGCAGGGACCCGACAAGCGGCAGATCCGGGGAGACTCCCCTTCCTCCCCCGGGAGGAGCGGTGTGGGAGCGCACCGCAGGGATCTGCTGGGTTTGGAGACTCCACACGGGTTCGGGTGCCAGAGACAGAAATGCTCGGTCACAGGCTGGGTGAGCACGGAGTGCAGCTGCAGACGGGGGGACGGGAGTGACGGCTTTTCTCTGGGGGCACACTGAGGAGCGGGGCCCCGAGTTCTCAGCTCCTCTGAGTGGACATTGGGAGGCCACCATTTTCACCCTGGACCTCCAAAGCTGTACCAGAGCTTGCAGGGAATAAAAGCTCCTGAGAGCAAACCCGAGCAGCTTGCTTAGCCCCGACCAACAAGGGCGGGGCAATTCCGCCTCCGGCAAAGACATTTGGGAACCACGGCAACAGGCCCCTCCCCCAAAGATTAGCACGAACAGCCAGCAAGCCAAGACCAAGTTTACCGATCAAGGAGAACGGGAGAACTCCAGCACTAGGGGAATACTGCACATAGAATTCATGGCTTTTTTTTTTTTTACCATGATTCATTAGTTTTTCAAAGTTAATTTTTTAAACATTTTCTTTTATTTTTCTTTTTCCCTTTTCAACCAACATTTTATCAATCCCTTTTTTTAAAAAATTTTTTATTTTTCATTTTTAGAGTCATATTTTATCCCTTCATAGTAGTTACCCTTATTTTTGGCATTATATATATAAGTTGTTCTCTCTTTAAAATTTTGAGATACAGTTTCTTCTAACAGATCAAAATATGCCCTAAATCACTAGTGTATGGCTTTGTTCTAGTCTCCTGCCTGATCACATTCTCTCCCTTTTTTTTTCTCTTTTTTAAAAATCTTCTTTTTTCAAACAACTTCTTATCTTATCAATTCCTTTTATAAAATCGTTTATAATTTTCATCTTTACAGTCATCTTCCATCCCTTCATTGTATCAACCCTTATTTTGTACATATATAAGTCTTTCTCCCTTTAAAGCTTTAGGAGGCACTTTCTTCTAACAGATCAAAATATGCCCAAATCTTGTGTGTGGCACTGATCTATGCACTAGCCTGATCATATTTGATCATATTCTGTTTTTTTTTTATTGTTCTCTTTTTGTTTTTATCTTTTTCTTTTTGTTTTTTACCTCTTTCTTTTTTCTTTCTTTCCCTTTCTTTTGCCCTGGTTTCAGGTCTTTTCTGATTTGTATAGAGTATATTTGCTTGGGATGTTTTTAACCTGTTAGCATTTTGTTCTCTCATTCATCTATTCTCCTCTGGACAAAATGACAAGACGAAAAAAATCACCTCAGCAAAAAGAACAAGAGATAGTACCGTCAGCTAGGGACCTACTCAATACGGACATTAGTACAATGTCGGACCTAGAGTTCAGAATCATGACTTTAAAGATACTAGCTGAGCTTGAAAAAAGCGTGGAAGTTTTTAGAGACACCCTTTCTGGAGAAATAAAAGAACTAAAATCTAACGAGTCGAAACCAAAAAGGCTATTAATGAAGTGCAATAAAAAATGGGGGCACTAACTGCTAGGATAAATGAGGCAGAAGAGAGAATCAGCGATATAGAAGACCAAATGATGGAAAATAAAGAGGCTGAAAAAAAGAGAGAGAAACAACTACAGGATCACAAGGGCAGAATTCGAGAGATAAGCGATACGATAAGATGAAACAACATTAGAATAATTGGAATCCCAGAAGAAGAAGAAAGAGAGAGAGGGGCAGAAGGTATACTGGAGCAAATTATAGCAGAGAACTTCCCTAATGTGAGGAAGGAAACAGGCATCAAAATCCAGGAGGCACAGAGAACCCCTCTCAAAATCAATAAAAATGGGTCAACACCCCGACATCTAATAGTAAAACTTACGAGTCTCAGAGACAAAGAGAAAATCCTGAAAGCAGCTTGGGAGAAGAGATATGTAACCTACAATGGTAGAAATATTAGATTGGCAACAGACCTATCCACAGAGACCTGGCAGGCCAGAAAGGACTGGCATGATATCTTCAGAGCACTAAACGAGAAAAATATGCAGCCAAGAATACTATATCCAGCTAAGCTGTCATTGAAAATTGAAGGAGAGATAAAAAGCTTCCAGGACAAACAAAAACTAAAGGAATTTGCAAACATGAAACCAGCCCTACAAGAAATCTTGAAAGGGGTCCTCTAAGCAAAGAGAGACCCTAAAAGCAGCATAGATCAGAAAGGAACACAGACAATATACAGTCACAGTCACCTTACAGGCAATACAATGGCACTAAATTCATACCTTTCAATAGTTACCCTGAATGTAAATGGGCTAAAGGCCCCAATCAAAAGACACAGGCTATCAGATGGGATTAAAAAACAAGACCCATCGATATGCTGTCTGCAAGAGACTCATTTTAGACCCAAAGACACCCCCAGATTGAAAGTGAGGGGGTGGAAAACCATTCACCATGCTAATGGACACCAAAAGAAAGCTGGGGTGGCAATCCTTATATCAGACAAATTAGATTTTAAAACAAAGACTGTAATAAGAGATGAAGAAGGACACTATATCCTCCTTAAAGGGTCTATCCAACAAGAAGATCTAACAATTGTAAATATCTATGCCCCGAACATAGGAGCAGCCAATTATATAAGGCAATTAATAATAAAAGCAAAGAAACACATTGAAAACAATACAATAATAGTGGGGGACTTTAACACCCCCCTGACTGAAATGGACAGATCATCTAAACAAAAGATCAACAAGGAAATAAAGACTTTAAAGGAAACACTGGACCAAATGGACTTCACAGACATATTCAGAACATTCCATCCCAAAGCAATGGAATACACATTCTTCTCTAGTGCCCATGGAACATTCTCCAGAATTGATCACATCCTAGGTCACAAATCAGGTCTCAAGTGGTACCAAAAGATTGGGATTATTCCCTGCATATTTTCAGACCACAATGCTTTGAAACTTGAACTCAATCAAAAGAGGAAAGTTGGAAAGGACTCAAATACATGGAGGCTAAAGAGCATCCTACTAAAGAATGAATGGGTCAACCAAGAAATTAAGGGGGATTTAAAAAAATTCATGGAAACCAATGAAAATGAAAACACAACTGTTCAAAATCTTTGGGATACAGCAAAGGCAGTCCTGAGAGGAAAGTATATAGCAATACAAGCCTTTCTCAAGAAACAAGAAAGGTCTCAAATACACAACCTAACCCTAAACCTAAAGGAGCTGGAGAAAGAAGAGCAAATAAAGCCTAAACCCAGCAGGAGAAGAGAAATCATAAAGATCAGAGCAGAAATCAATGAACTAGAAACCAAAAGAACAGTAGAACAGATCAACGAAACTAGGGGTTGGTTCTTTGAGAGAATTAACAAGATTGATAAACCCCTGGCCAGACTTATCAAAAAGAAAAGAGAAAGGACCCAAATCAACAAAATCATGAATGAAAGAGGAGAGATCACAACCAACACCAAAGAAATACAAACAATTATAAGAACATATTAGGAGCAACTCTATGCCAGCAAATTAGATAACCTGGAAGAAATGGGTGCATTCCTAGAGATGTATCAACTACCAAAATTGAACCAGGAAGAAATAGAAAACCTGAACAGACCAATAACCACTAAGGAAATTGAAGCAGTCATCAAAAATCCCCCAACAAAGAAAAGCCCGGGGCCAGATGGCTTCCCAGGGGAATTCTATCAGACATTTAAAGAAGAATTAATACCCATTCTCCTGAAACTGTTCCAAAAAATAGAAATGGAAGAAAACTTCCAAACTCACTTTATGAGTCCACCATTACCTTGATCCCAAAACCAGACAAAGACCCCATCAAAAAGGAGAATTACAGACCAATATCCTTGATGAACATGGATGCAAAAATTCTCACCAAATTATTAGCCAATAGGATCCAACAGTACATTAAAAGGCTTATTCACCATGACTAAGTGGGATTTATCCCTGGGGTGCAAGGCTGGTTCAACATCCGCAAATCAATCAACGTGATACAACACATTAACAAAAGAAAGAACAAGAATCATAGGATCCTCTCAATAGATGCAGAAAAAGCATTTGACAAAGTACAGCATCCTTTCTTGAGCAAAACTCTTCACAGTATAGGGATAGAGGGTACATACCTCAATATCATAAAAGCCATCTATGAAAAACCTACAGTGAATATCATTCTCAATGGGGAAAAGCTCTTTCCCCCAAGGTTAGGAACGCGGCAGGGATGTCCACTCTCACCACTGTTATTCAACATAGTATTAGAAGTCCTAGCCACAGCAATCAGACAACAAAAAGAAATCAAAGGCATCCAAATCGGCAAAGAGGAAGTCAAACTCTCACTCTTTGCAGATGATATGATACTGTATGTGGAAAACCCAAAAGACTCCACCCCAAAACTGCTAGAACTCATACAGGAATTCAGTCAAGTAGCAGGATATAAAATCAATGCACAGAAATCAGTGGCATTCCTATACACCAACAACAAGACAGAAGAGATACAAATCAAGGAGTCGATCCCATTTACAATTGCACCCAAAACCATAAGATACCTAGGAATAAATTTAACCAAAGAGGCAAAGGATCTGTACTCAGAAAAGTATAAAATACTCATGAAAGAAATTGAAGAAGCCACAAAGAAATGGAAAAACGTTCCATGCTCATGGATTGGAAGAACAAACATTGTGAAGATGTCAATGCTACCTAGAGCAATCTACAGATTCAATGCAATCCCCATCAAAATACCATCCACTTTTTTTAAAGACATGGAACAAATAATCCTAAAGTTTTTATGGAATGAGAAGAGACCCCGAATAGCCAGAGGAATATTGAAAAAGAAAAGCAAACCTGGCGGCATCACAATTCCGGACTTCCAGCTCTATTACACAGCTGTCATCATCAAGACAGTATGGTACTGGCACAAAAACAGACACATAGATCAATGGAACAGAATAGAGAGCCCAGAAATGGACCCTCAACTCTAGGGTCAACTCTTCTTTGACAAAGCAGGAAAGAATGTCCAATGGAAAAAACAGTCTCTTCAACAAATGGTGTTGGGAAAATTGGACAGCCACATGCAGAAGAACGAAACTGGACCATTTCCTTACACCACACACAAAAATAGACTCCAAATGTTTGAAAGACCTAAACGTGAGACAGGAGTCCATCAAAATCCTAAAGGAGAACACAAGCAGCAACCTCTTCGACCTCAGCCGCAGCAACTTCTTCCTAGAAACATCGCCAAAGGCAAGGGAAGCAAGGGCAAAAATGAACTATTGGGACTTCATCAAGATAAAAAGCTTCTGCACAGCAAAAGAAACAGTCCACAAAACCAAAAGACAACCGACAGAATGGGAGAAAATATTTGCAAATGACATATCCGATAAAGGGCTAGTATCCAAAATCTATAATGAACTTATCAAACCCAACACCCAAAGAACAAATAATCCAATCAAGAAATGGGGAGAAGACATGAACAGACATTTTTCCAAAGAAGACATCCAAATGGCCAACAGACACATGAAAAATGTGTTGAGCACCTCATCGCTCGGCATCAGGGAAATCCAAATCAAAACCTCAATGAGATACCACCTCACACTGGTCAGAATGGCTAAAATGAACAAGTCAGGAAACGACAGATGTTGGCGAGGATGTGGAGAAAGGGGAACCCTCCCACACTGTTGGTGGGAATGCAAGCTGGTGCAATCACTCTGGAAAACATTATGGAGGTTCCTCAAACAGTTGAAAATACAGCTACCCTATGATCCAGCAATTGCACTACTGGGTATTTACCACAAACATACAAATGTAGGGATCTGAAGAGGTACGTGCACCCCGATGTTTATAGCAGCAATGTCCACAATATCCAAACTGTGGAAAGAGCCAAGATGTCCATCGACAGATGAATGGATAAAGAAGAAGTGGTATATATACACAATGGAATATTATGCAGGCATCAAAAGGAATGAGATCTTGCCATTTGCAACGACGTGGATGGAACTGGAGGGTGTTATGCTGAGTGAAATAAGTCGATCAGAGAAAGACATGTATCATATGACCTCACTGATATGAGGAATTCTTAATCTCAGGAAACAAACTGAGTGTTGCTTGAGTGCCCGGGGGTGGGAGGGATGGGGTGGCTGGGTGATAGACATTGGGGAGGGTATGTGCTATGATGAGTGCTGTGAATTGTGCAAGACTGTTGAATCACAGATCTGTACTTCTGAAACAAATAATGCAACATATGTTAAGAAAAAAGAAAAAGAAGAAGATATCAGGAGGGGAAGAATGAAGGGGAGTAAGTCAGAGGGGGGGATGAACCATGAGAGACGATGGACTCTGAAAAACAAACTGAGGGTTCTAGAGGGGAGGCGGGTGGGGGGATGGGTTAGCCCGGTGATGGGTATTAAAGAGGGCAAATTCTGCGTGGAGCACTGGGTGTTATGCACAAACAATGAATCATGGAACACTACATCAAGAACTAATGATGTAATGTATGGTGATTAACATAACAATAAAAAATTTAAAAAAAGAAGAATGTGCTGAGGAGACTTAATATATATGGAACACCCTTTGTGAACTTCACACTGTATTGCCATAGCACATAGATTATCTAAATGATCATAACAATCCAGGCAGGAATGTGTTGTATTTTACAGATGAGGAATTTGAAACTCAAAGATTTAACTTATTTGCCCAAGGCCAGCATTTGCAGAGCTAGGTTTTGGTTTCTTATCTCCAAATCTTATACTTTTTATTTAATTTTTCCATACCTCAAATTTTCATTCATGAATTTAAGAGGAATCAATACAAAGTAATGAAGTTGGACCTCAAATCCAAATGGAGAAAACACCATTAGGAGATATACTTTATCTAAGACATCTGTAAGAAAGATTTGAAGCAGCATTCATTGACTCTAGAATTATTAGTGGGAGAGATTATTAAAAAATTGCAGGTTCTTGAGCCCCACCATAGATCTACTGAATTAGGATCTCTAAGTTGGGACCCAGAAATCTGGATTTCTAATAAACACCTGGATGATTAGCATGCATACCAAAGTTTGAGAACCAGTGGTTAAGAGTTTTAGTTAAATTGGGGTTTAATATAAGTCGGTATGGTAATACTCCTGAAAAGATAAGGAAATCTTATTGTGAGCCAAATTTACATTGATCAAAGGGCAAACACACCTGTACTGTCGAGGTCACTTTTGAGCAACTCATTTAAGGATATTTAAAATTTATAGTGTACACAGAGAAGAGTAACCAGTATGGTGGGTATACCTGATACAGTTCAAGTTTAGCCTGCAATAGCAAAAACTTATGTACCAAATAGCATTGCTCTTACCCAGTTCTAGTTATAAGTGATGATATTTGCAATTTAATATAAACCAGCATTTGACTTTTAGGAATATTAGAATTAGATATTAAATTCAAATAGCACATTCTAGATTTCTGCCTTTAATTATTATGCTAAACTACTTTTGTATATGTTGATTGAATGAACTAGTTAAAGGGCTTATGGAAACAACTATTTTTTTTCTTGAATCTAGTAAAGTTTGGCTTCCAGAATGCTATATCCTTTGCTCATAAGAATCAAAAACTAATGATGTACTTTATGGTGACTAACATAACATAATGATAAAGAAAAAAAAGAATTAAGATTATTGACAGTTTTTTTTTAAGACTAGAATGAAATAAGTGCCTTTATGTTAAGAGCAAGAATTTAAAAATTATGTTTAAGCCTTTCACTTAAAACTTAAAGGAAGGTCAGTCAAATATTTCTTAAACAAGATAAAAAAATAATGGATCATTATAGAAAAGATAGATAAATTGAACTTCATTAAAATTATGATTGTTTATCCCCGTTAAGCAAGGGAATGTACAGTTTGCACACTTGGATAAAATGTGAACAATACATGTCTATAGAAAGAGCTTATTCATAATATAGAAAAAATTCCTATAAGTCAACTAAACAGTGAAAGACAAGCAACACAATAAAAAAATGAACCAAATACTTGAACAGTTTTTTCATAAACAAGGATAGACAAATGGTAAGTAAGCATTTGAAAAGTTACTCAACATTATTTCTTAGCAAAATGCACATGAAAACCACAATATTATATCAGTACACATCCATCAGACTGGCTAAAGTGGCTAATAAAAAATGTTGGCAACAATGTAGACCTCTTACACATTGCTGGTAGGGATGTAAATTGGTATAAATACATTGGAAAACTGACTGGCAATATATACTAATGATAAAAAATATATTTTCCTTGAGACCCTCCTAGACATATACCCCAGAGAAATGAATGCATATGTCCACCAAAAGACATGTACAAGAATGTTCATACAGAAGCTTTATTTATTGTAGCCAAATCAAACCACACAAATGTCCATTGGCAGTGGAGAAGACAAATACATTGTGGTAAATTCAATTTGATGGAAAACTACACAACAATAAAAAAAAAGGTGCCATATTGCCTCACACAATAACATGAATGAATCTCTAGTCACGACCACCTACTATATGATTCTATTTTGTGAAGGTCAAAAATAAACTAACAGTTGGTGATAGCAATCAGAAAGTGGTTATCTCTGGAGAGGGGTGGTGGATACTGACTGGGAAGGGGCATGAGGGGAACTTTGGGTATTGGAAATGTTCTATATATTGAGTTGTGTTGTAGTTACAAGGATACACACAAACACAAACACAATTCATATTATAACCCAGGATTTAAGACTTTACTAAAAAACTTTCAATAATTAATATGATGAAATGAAGAAGGAAACCAGCACTTTGATATCTTAATATAAGCTAGATACTACGTACTTTTTAAGGGATATCAATAACAACAACAAGGAAGATAATGGCCATTTATTAAATACTAGAGACCCTAAGTTTGTTGCCTACAAACCACAGTGGTCCTATGAGATGGACATTATTATTTTACAAATGAGGAAATAAAGACTGAGAGAGGTGAAATCACTTTCCTGTAGTCTGTGAGGCTAGGATGCAAAGTAATTTTGTCATATTAAAATATTTGCTTTAGACCTTAAATTTCTTGGAGGATGAAGACATGTCTGTTTAACTCCCTTGGGTATCTCCAGCACCTGGCACACTGTCTTGAATTTATGAGGCACACAGTAAACAGAGTTGGGTAGATAATGATTAAATGAATGAATAAATGGTCATGTTCTTTCCCTTCTACCGGGCCAGATACTACTTTGCTGGTGATGTCAACATTAGTGAGGATCAAAATGTACTTTTCTCCCACATTCATTGGTGTGTAGACTAGAATTTAAAAAGCAGCTCAAAACCAGGAATGCTCATGGAATTAGAATGTGATGGAAATTCCAGCCAATCCTGAAGTGCCTTGACTTGGTGGCTTTTTCTTCTTTGCCCCACCTCCCTCCCCCTCCATGTACTTTACTAAAAGGGCTTCCTGAAGATAAACCAATATATTTGTGTTCTACGGCCTTTGTGCGTGACTTGGACCAGCGCTGATATGCAGATGGCATGGACTGCATTAGTCTTGCAGGTTGTTAATATTTCGAATACCACCCTACCTTCAGACTGAAGGGCAATAAGTCTCATGGAGGGTTTGATCACTGCTTAACACAGGAAGGAATTCCTAAGATGACATGAACTTCTTCCTGAAGTAGCCAAATTCCTATTAGTGGGGATGTCAGTGCTTTGGACAAGCTTTTGCAGATGCTCTGAAGAAGATTTGAATATCAATTGAAAGCATGGGCAAGATTTATGATTATCAAACTACTTTTTTGTTTATTGTTAGTGGCAGATCCATTTCTTAATGGAAATATTAGGTAGAGGCTCAATCCATGAAAGAGATAGAAGAGATGCTAAGATGGCCTGTCAGGGCTTCCTTCTTACCCTCCCCTGCAGAGGCTGGCAGTACAGTTGGAAAACCTAGGACTGGGTACTGTGTATTCTCTTTAGCAGGGTGGTGGAGGCTCTCATCTCTGAGGCATCTGTGGAAATCTTTCTCTAACAAGAGGAAGGGCTGTCATCATAATGTGGGACTAATGGCTGCTCCCCTCCACTGTCAGAGGATGCTGAAGCTTTCATCTGTCAGCCTGTTCTCTCTGTTTTTGTTAAGTAATTTCATGTTGCCAGAGAAGGGCTCTCACTATGGTCCCCTTTTGGGGGTACTACCATTTTCATCACCTTTTTTCCTCTTTGTGTCAGTGTGGGGGAATCTGGGCTTCAGCATTAGGGGAGCTGGGTGTGCAGTTAGCTGGGCGGTTAAGGCCGAACCTGCAATCTCTCTGTAGTTTCTTCATCTGCAAAGTAGTGATCATTGTGGTGACTCTGCTGCCTCATAGTATTGCTGTGAGGGCCAAATAAAAAAAGGCAGTGAAAATGGTGTAACCATAAAATACTACACACAAAGTCAGGTATAAGTACATTTCTTACAACAGATTAAAAATATATGTATTTAAACATCTATGTTGTTTGGAAACAGAAAAAGTATTGTGCTCAACTGTAACAGAACTGATCATGTAGGAAGGACTGGAACAAATTAAGTATAACAGTAAGTGTTTGTCCCTTTCTACAAGCTCTACTCCCTAACTTGCAGGGCTATTATAAAGAATGAGTGAGTATGTGTGTAAGGAAGGACCATGAATCTATCAAACTTGGTTTAAATGCATTATTATATTCCATACCTTGCGAAACAGCTGTTGTAAGTCCCCTATTTTATAGTTGAGGAAACTAAGATCCAGCAAGTGTAAGTATCCTACCCACAGTAGTCAACTATTGACATTAGGCAGTGGTGAGGGGAGGCGGGACTGTGTTCTTCTGTGTTGTCATTGATGAAGAAATGTACAATGATTTAGATAGGATAGAGAGACAACGAGGGTCTCAAGAGCAGAGAAGTTGTTTGATAAATACCACGGGTCTAGGATGACCCTGTGGCAAGGATGGTCTCCCCCTTACATGTATTTTGGAGTTCCTGCTCTGAGACACACTCTGCCAGTCACTGGAGAGACAGCAAATAGCATGCAGTTCCTGCTATTACAGTGCCCTCAATACTTGCAAAAACAGTTTATATTTATACTTTCTGTAGCTTCTACTTCCTCCTTCCCCCTCCTTTTCATCCCTCAATTCTCAGCCTGTAAAAAACACTGCCAAAATAGAACACGGATATCCTTCCTCTTCTGCTCTCACCCTTTGCCTTCCTCCTGGTAACAATCTTTTATATATTTACTATGTGCCAGACTTGTGCTACACATTTTATGCAGACCATCTAATTTATTCTTCATAACAACACTGTGGAATGTTTTATGATCCCATTTTAAAAAATAGATCTGAGATGTTAATTTGTTCAAAATAGCTTGTCATGGCCAGTAAATGTTCGAGCTGGTTTTCATGCCTGGGTCTTTGGACTTGAAGTATATCACACTTAACATGATACAATAACTGCCTCTATTCAGCATGCATATATGTTTGCTGCTGACATTGATAATTACTTTGGTAGACGTTAAGAATAAAAGGTTAACAGCTTTTGGAAACCATAATTTACAAGAGTCAATGCGCTATAGTATGAGAATTATAACTAAAGTTCGTATGTCTAGGAATTATTTATCTTGTAGGCAAAATTAGGAATGGCTACTTATATGCTATCATTATTAAGAGCCTGTAGAGTTAGAGAAGTTGGGTTTGAGTCTGCTTTCACCATTTAATTATGTGACCTTGGAAATTTTATTTAATTTTTATAATCTTCATCTGTATAGTGGGAATAATCATAGTGTCATACATATGGTAATTACAAGGATTTGAATCACAGCGTAATTCCTGGTGCTTATTATTATTATTATTACTATGATTGAAACTTTAATGTTTTTCACGCACTCTCATGGGTCTTGTAGAAGATGCTGTCATTCTTCATTTTTCTTTTTATACTCAATCAATGTAGAATGGGTGGAAATTTTGAGTTATTCCACACTGTTAGAAGGAAATGTTTTTTCCTTATGTCTTGCTCTATGAAAGTTCTTAGTCTCTTTTTCTTATGGAATTGCTCTGTTCTTGGAGAGATGTCAAGACTTTATGAAAAAATTAGGTAAAATAAAAGTAACTGGTGATGATGATCTTTCTTCTTGGGAAGAAGCAGGACATTCTCCTACAGTTAATTTCCCCTCTGCTTAGCCACACTGTGAGTATCACTTGAGCACACCTGTCCTGGCTAACTATACTGTAACTGAGCCTAAGTTATCCGGTTTTTGTTTTCAGTGCTAGGAAAGCCGTTTTGATTCACTTTCTAGCTTACATGCTCCAACCTATCAGCACAGACACTAACGTTGAACTTTGACCTTCACCTGCCATTCCTTTGCTTATTTTTCAATGTGTTCAGGACTCAGGAGAAGAAGGGTGCTATTTATTTTGTGTTCCCTCAGAAACCCCCAAAACACTTTTCAGTTAATCTGGCAGTAATTTATTAAACAAGTCTAGTGAGACCTCATTGCAAGGTGCTGGTAAGTCTAGGCTGAAACGGTCTTACAGTGATGAGGCAAAGGCAGGACTTACCCCTGGGAAACCCGTGGCCCTAGATGACAGTGTGCGTGGTGCAGTAAAGACAGGGAAGGACAAAAAAACAAGACAAAACCCAAATCGGTATGGGCTGGAGTTGGTGGAGAGATGGGCCCTGAGATGATGCCTGGAAGGATAGAGATAAAATTGGGTAGTTGAGGAATACTTGGCAGGACTTCCAGGGAGCAAGAGAAACAGTACTAGCATCAAGGAAATGGCTGGGCTCTGGCATTTGAGAGATTCTGATTACTGCCCAAACAGAATATGGACGTCTCATAGTGGTGGAGTCCTCAATTTGTAACTTACTCATTGAATGAACTTGTAAAGTTCATTCCCCTCTATGAAAGATGGTTTCATCATCCTTAGAATGAGAACAATAATTTTGCCTTTGCCTGGCAGTTGTGAGATATTAACGAGACAATGGATAGAAAGCATACAACTCAATGCCTGGCACATAGTAAAAGCTTAATACATTTATTTGTTATGACAAGAGTAACTGCAGTGCCTGTAAATGAGGTGGCTTGCTGGCAGTTATTGAGTGTTGTCTATGCTTTCTCTAAAATCATGTTAGAATTCTTTGAGCTCTGAAAACAAAACACCCTAATTCTTAAGTAGATATACTCATTATTCAGTAGACCAGAGTTCAACCTTTAACTTGTAGTTGCAAAATTCTTTAAGCTCTAATCTTTCTTCAATTATTCATTTTCACTAAATTTTTAATAAAAGAAATGTAAATACAGAACTGGCATGACCAAATTACAGTTCTGATGTTTTGTACCAATTATTACATGTAGGTTTTAAATATTAAAGACCAGGATTACTAAGGAGGATTTTATGAAATCAAGTCTTGCTAGAGGTTTCATCTGCCCTAATTTATTATTACAGGTTTTCAATCAAAGTCCTATTTCCTGTCAGCAGCTCAATTGTTTGTTGTTTTTGTATTTTAGAATACTTTAAACATGAATGAACATTGGGTGAAAATAGCCATGTCCTTAGATAACAGTTAGTTCACAACTAGTAGAATAACAAACATCCCAAGGACATGAGGAACAGTTCCTGACATGCAATCAGAACCAGATTGCAACTTGAAGAATATCACCCTGCCATTTCACATGGGCTGCTCCAGTGACAGTGATTGACAGTCCATGTCACCCACTTGGTGACCATTGCCACCTATATACAGGTGACTTCCAAATCTAGATTTTCAGCCTAGAACTTTCTTCTCTGCTTCACACATACTTGCTCAGCTCCTTACTGGGCTTTTCCACCATGATGTCTCAATTACCTTGATGAATATGCTCCCAAAGAAACATGATTCATTCCCCCAACATCTGCTCTTCCCCATATCAGGAAGCAAATGACATGGCCATCCATCCAGTAGCCAACAAAGTCAGAGTCAGTCACTCTTGGGAGTCACTCCTGGCAGCATAGTATTGGTATTAGTATTAGTGATTAAGAACATAGACTCAAGAGGAAGACCCCCCATTCACTAGCTGTGGGACCCTAATTAAGTGATTTAACCTTTCTGTGTCATATTTATCACATTTATAATTCAGGGATGATAGTAGTTCTAATTTCATAGGTTTGGTATGATGATTAAGTTAATATTTCTAAGTGCTTAGAACTGTGCTTGGCACATAGTAAATGCCATGTAAATGTTTCTTAAATAAATAAATCACACATAACATTCTTTAAAAGGCTATTATATTCACACATTCCTCTCCATCTCCGTGGATGCTCCCTTAGTTCAGACTCTAACTCCTCTATAATAATTCAGTGATCTTCATTTTCTCAGTGCGCTCTTGCCTTTAGTCTTGTGCCCCTTCAGTCTATACTCTATAAGGCAACCAGAATGATCTACTGAATGCCGAGCAGACTGTGTTTCTCCCTTGTCTACAACTTTGAGTGACTTCTCATCGTCATACCCAGTCTAACTTGGTTCTACATAGTTGGGATCCTGCCTGCATCACCAGCAGCCACCTTCCCTCTTCATCACTGCATGTTCTAAACATGACAAATGAATTCTGTTTCCTTAAGTCTGTCTCCATTTGCTCTGATTCCTGTTGGTAGAAAGCCCCTCTCTGCCTTATTTACCTTCAGATCCAACTTAAGTATTTTCTCATTCTCTCTTTCTCTCTCCTCCCTGATTCTTCCACCAGGAAGAATTCCTTCCCTTGTGTTTCCTCTGTATAGGCGGTTATCATTGCATAATGATTCTTTATGAATTTATTTGTTTGCACATCTCCCTCCCCAAACAAAATGTGAGCTCTTGAGGGCATGGAGTGTTTCTCTCTCTGTCTCACTCACGTGTAATTTTAATTAACTATTTTTTTGTTTTATTCTAATAACTTCTACAATGTCTGATATAGGGTAGATGTTCAATCAACATGCATTGAGTGAATAAAAAAAACTGAATGGCATCTTATTGGTCACATAACACAACGCTTAATTTTATGAATGAGAAAACAGATCTCAGAGAAGTTAACTTGTTCTAGGTTACTCAGCTGGGCAGCATTAAAATCCAGACTAAAAACATTTCCTAGCATTTCTCATTACAACATAGCCTCAATTATTAAGACACTTTTGGGTCAATTACACAATTTAAAATTCTCAACTGGGGAAGCTAAGTGCTCCCCAACCCCATTCTCCTCCATTAGAAATACCTTTCTTGATACCCTGGATTCAGACCCTTTGGTTAAGAATGTTAGCTGAGGGGCCCCTGGGTGGCTCGGTCATTAAGCGTCTGCCTTCGGCTCAGGTCATGATCCCAGGGTCCTGGGATCGAGCCCTGCATCGGGCTCCCTGCTCGGTGGGAAGCCTACTTCTCCCTCTCCCACTCCCCCTACTTGTGTTCCCTCTCTTGCTGTGTCTCTCTCTGTCAAATAAATAAATAAAATCTTAAAAAAACAAAAAAAGAATGTTAGCTGAATCTCCAAGTCACTTAGGGCTTCTACAGCAGGAGTATGATTTGCCTATTCTTTAGGTACTAGAAATGACCTTTACTCTTAAGCATTTTAATCAGGGTTGGGTTGGTGCAACATACTACTCTTTGAAATCTAAATGTGGGAAATCTTTTAAGAAGAATTATTTCATTCTTGAGAATGATGTGTGTGTGTGTGTGTGTGTGTGTGTGTGTGGTGAACAAGGGGATTATAGGCTACTTGAAAGAGTGGTGCAGAGGTGAGAACTTGGGGACGCCCTGAGTTTTGCATTTCCATTGAAAAGTCATCAGAAAAAAGTAAGGTCAACTCTGAATTCTGCCATGTTTTGCCTTTCCTGCTGCAGAATGAAATGAGGTAATGTACTTTATGAACTGTGAAGAGCTACAGAAGTGTGAGGCATTTTTAGAATCATTGATTTATGGAAAAGGGAGGCCTTTAGAAATGATGTAGCCCTCCTACTTCCTTCTTTCACAGAGAGGGGAAGTGACTCTCCCAAGGTCATAGCTAGAAGGTAGCCAAGCTGGACCTTCCTCTCTCTCCAGCTCATGGCTTGCCTCTCTTCACAGATATTCTAAAATCTCACCAAATAATGTGGCTCTGAAAGGGCTGGACTCCCCCCTTCTGTGCTTTTGCAAATGCTGTTCCCCATGCCAGGATACCTTGTCATTCATAATGTCTGTGATACTTCCTCATCCTCAGCTGACAACCCTGTAGTCTCCCAGCTCTGTACTCTTAATGTCTGGTCACAATATAAAACATGTAGAAGACATAGCTCTTCTGTTAAAGACATTTACTATGAACTATTTCCATTTCAAAGGGGTCCCCTTGAGTACATGTCCCCACATCTAGTTGTGATATCAGCTGGAGACTTTTTAGGTGGTAGGAGATGGGATTGAGGCACAGAGAAGATCCTCACATAACCCTCTTGGTCCTCTCCAAATTACACCTCATAGGTCATTTCCTACTTTACCAATATTTAAAGTCAGAGAGGGAGTTTAATCTTGGGGATCCAAAACAACAATATCTGTTAGAGGAATGTTTGCTTCTTCTTGGAGATTAAATTACAGAGAGGCAGATTTTAAATTAGTTCAAGGAAGATCTATCCTATCAGTTAGAACTAAACAACCATGGATGGGAGTGCATCCCTGAGGAAGTGGGGGAATCTCCCTGTCCCGGGGAATGTTCAAACTCAGCACCCAACAGCAAGCAGGGTTGAACCACATACCTCCGAGCTTCCATCTGGCTCTGAGGTCCTTGAGTCAATGAAAGAGTTTCTGTCCCATTTCCTAGTACTGCAGTTTTAGGTCTTGATCCCACAAAGTGAAGGAGAGAGTTTTTCCTGTGGACCTCTATAGGTGTGTTAGTTTAATCAAAATTGGAATGACCAAGTGAAGGTTTCTTTAAATGTTAAAAAAAAGTCATAATTTTGGTGTGAGTGTATATGTGGTTGTGAGTATGGAGAGGCAGCAAATATATATATATATCATTTATTTTTTGTTTCCTCCTTCGTCTCTTCCACCCACTGGTAATGCTGTAGAATACTTCAATACACATATATTGAGCACATATTTTGTATCCCACTTTCTAAACTAGATGTTGGGGTACAGATTAAAAGATGAATAAGATTTGGACTCTTTTCCATTGGCTCAGTTTAGTAGGAACAGAGAGACACCTCTCTCACTCAGCCCTCAGCTGGTTCAGTATCTTAATCTGTCCCTAACAAAATATATGCATTTTCTCCCCATCTTTAATAAATTCCCATGCCCAATATTTATTTGGAGTCCTTTTGCGAACTTAGTTCCAGAAAGAAATAGATGGCATACTCAAACTGGACGATTAGAGTAGAATTGATAAAGGATTCATTTACAAAGGTATGGATAGGTTGTATGGAAACCACCAGGAAAATAGTGTCCAGGGCTATTAGCAGCTGGATATTTTTATCCTTGTGTGTGAGGGATAGAAGGAGAGAGCAGTTAACAGAATCTAATGGTATAGAAAATGATATGGAGAGGGACACTTGACAGGAGTTGTGACCTTCTGCCAAGTACGCAGCCACCTGAGAGGACTGCAGAGGAGGGAGCTTGAGATGACTCTTCTTTCTCTAGGATCTCTTAGATGCCCTTCATTGTTTAGCTCAACTGGAAGTCAGGGAGGAAGCCCTTTGATAGAGTCCCCAAGGCACATACCTGGTGATGAGGGATCAGGAGTGGATCTGAGGGAACAAACTGGAGATAGATAGTTCATTATACTGGATAAACTAAGCCTTCAGTCCTATAAAGACATGCTCAGGGGCTCCTCACTTTATACGCAAATACCTATATGCATCCTCCCATCCCTCCAAGTTTATGAGAACTCACTGCTGTCAGATACTGTATGAAACACATCATCTACTGTATTTTCTTATTTCAACTTCACAATCATGACTCAAAGTAGGTGAAGAGACAGAACAAAAATGAGAATAAAATCTCCCTGACTCCAAAATATCTGTAGCCTGTCAAATTTCTGAGCAGTATGAACATGTTTGCTTTGGGCAGTTCACTGGGCAGTATCCTCCAGAGACAAACTCTCCTTTGCCTGGACATCCTTCCAACCTCCATCTACCTGACCAACCATGATTCTTCACCCCTGACTCAGGTTGGTTTTCTCTTCTAGGAATCCTTTATAGAACCTCCCAGCTAGTGGTATGTCCCTCTCTTATGTTCCCTTATGTACACTGGCCTCACTTCTCCTGTGGCACCAACCATATTGAATTTAATCATCTTGATTATTTTCCCTGTGAGATTGTTAGAAATTTGAGATCAGGGATCATTTGTTTTTCATTTAGATGTCTGTAAAACAGTGTTTGCCATGAACTGGAGCTCAGTAAGTATTTCTTAACTGAATGATTGAAAAATAAGTACTCTATACCGGGTATTTACCCCAAAGATACAAATGTAGTGATCTGAAGGGGCACATGCACCCCAATGTTTATAGCAGCAATGTCCATAATAGCCAAACTGTGGAAAGAGCCTAGATGTCCCTCAACAAATGAATGGATACAGAAGATGTGGTGTGTGTATATATACACAATGGAATATTATACAGCCATCAAAAAAACCCGAAATCTTGCCATTTGCAATGACGTGGATGGAACTAGAGGGTGTTATGCTAAGCGAAATAAGTCAATCAGAGAAAGACAATAACATATGATCTCACCGATATGAGGAATTTGAGAAACAAGACAGAGGATCATAGGGAAAGGGAGGGAAAAATGAAACAAGATGAAACTAGAGAGGGAGACAAACCGTAAGAGACTCTTAATCTCAGGAAACAAACTGAGGGTTGCTGGAGTGGAGGGGGGTGGGAGGGATGGGTGGCTGGGTGATGGACATCGGGGAGGGTAAGTACTATGATGAGCGCTGTGAATTGTGTAAGACTGATGAATCACAGACCTGTACCTCTGAAACAGATAGTACATTGTATGTTAATAAAAAAATTTCTAAAAAAATAAGTCAATTAAAGAGTTAAAATGTAAAAGAATAAAAGAGAAAGTATAGGTAGATCAAAAAGAGATCTCACATTGCTTACAGGAAGTAAATTTTTGGGTAGCTGTTTGGTGATAAGCCTCAAGAGCCTAAAAAAATTGCACGCATTTTGTATCTAGACTTTTTACTTTGATCAGAGATAGAGGCAAGTGTTTATAATGATAAACATTTCTGAATTATGAAAAAAAAGAAAAATAAGGACTCTATAACTTAAAAAGATTGGGTGGAGGGATGCTAGGAAGATAAAGAACAGAATATCCTTTATTTTTCAAATGTTTCAGGAACATTCAAATTCAGGAACCCTAGTAGGTTCTGTAACCAGATAGACCAAAGTGATGTCATGAAAATCCCACTGTTATCACCCATGAGAACACCATCCTATTGCAGTTAATGGAAATAAATGTACCGTTTAGTACTTTAAATCACGAAGCAACATAACTGCCTTCTATTTGCAGTGACCTTCTTGTGCCCTCATTATTTCTCACTGTGGTTGTCTGTGCCTGATCTTGTTGATTCAGCATAAGGGGGTGCATTTAAAAGGCATAGGTGAGGTGCAGAGAGGTGGCAGAGGTGGGGAAGGAGGAAGCTGGAGTCATCTGCAGAGTGGAGAAGGACCACCACTCATGATCCCTCTACCCTTACCTGCGTGTCTGCCCTTAGCACATCCATTGCATTGTAACGCTTTACACATCTCCCACCAGACCTTGAGCATCCCAAGGGCTAGTATCACATTCAGCTCATCTCTGGGTCCTCATTTCCTGGTATAAAATGTTGGATATAGTGTGTACGCTATGTAAATGATGAAAGACAGACAGACAGACTAGATTTTTTCTAGCCTCTATTCCTGATTCAGAAGAATGGCTGAAAGGGTGAGAGAAGAAGTTAGGACCAGGTGAAGAAGACGATGATTGAATTTTGGGGGTACAATTCCCAGACAATTTTTCGGTTTTTTCTTGGTACTATCTCTTTCTCTGACAGCCTTCTTGTTCTCCCTGTGTTGACATCCATCATTATAAAACCAGGCACCATAAGCGCTATATTTGTTTGGTTCAATGTGATATCCTCCCTGTTTTGCAGAGAATTTGGCACATCGTTGTAACTCAGTATTTTTAAAATAAAGTTAAAATATCTTTCTGGGCTTTTATTCCTCCTCTCACATTTGGTCCCCCCTACTTCCCCTGCCAAGGCTGCATACACACCCTGAGCTGCCTCACCCCATGGACATTCTAAAATGAAATAGGAAAGAAGGGGGCTAGCTCTCATGTTGTTAAATTTTCCATTTTATAGACAAGCAAACTGAGACCTAAAAGGGAAAAAGACTTGTCTAAAGTCACATAAGTTAGTATCAGACTTGGCATTAGAAAATGAATCTCCTGTCTCCTTTGTTTGCTATCATATTATGACCCCAAAGGTCGATTTTTTGGTTTAGTGACTTCCAACTGTTTTTTTTTTTTTTTAATTTATTTGAGAGAGAGATAGCAAGAGAGAGCAAGAGCACGGGAGAGAGGGAGAAGCAGGGAGTCTGACGCGGTGCTCAATCCCAGGACCTGGGATCACGACCTGAGCCAAAAGCAGACACCCAACCGACTGAGCCACCCAAGTGCTCCTGTTTTTGTTTTTTTAACTAGGAAACTCTTTGTTCATATTCAGAAGCTCAGTGTGTAAGTCAGGTGAAGTCAGTGCTGCTCTGGTTAAAGTAGCATTGGAGACACTACCGCCAACACAAATGGCTCCTGGGGAGTCAAAGGAGCGCCGTTTGAAAACTGTTGATGTAGTAAGTCTTTGTTCAAAGCCTTCTGATGAGGATGAAGGGAAGGGTCAATTGAGATCGAACTCTTACCCATATCCGCATGTGAGATAACATAGTGGTGGTAGTGGTTATGAACTAGTTATGCCTAGTAGAGGGGAATCACAAAGATGGGGAGGCATGCTAATTTGGAGGCAGAGGTTCCAGGTTCAAGGTTCAGAGCTGCCAATTCTTAAGGGCAAGGTTATTTTTTTTTTAAAAATAAAACCTCTAATTCAGTCTTGATTTCTTCAAGATATAAACGAAGCTTCATAATATCAGTGGTGAACAAGCTATTTATCTTCTAATGCTAAGTCAGGAAATAAAAAATGTTTAAGTACCACTTATTTAAATAATTCAAAGTGAAAATAACTTTATTGAATTCTATGGAAAATTATATTCTTATAACATGTATTAACTTCTTTATCAAATAGGAGATTTTCAATGAGAAACATGGACGATTTCTAAGCCACTAAAATTAAATCTCAGCATACTTAAGAAATGGCAATAGAGAAACAAGTTTGTAGTATTCCATTCTGAAATTGTAGAATAACTTAGCATTCACACTGTTCATATGTGTTATCTCTATTAATTAATGAAAAGTTCTGCAATGTAGTTATAATTGAGGGGGAGACTTGGGGAGGTAAGGTGATTTTCTCCAAGTTATCCAGCAAGTTTGCCACAGAGCTGGGACTCAAAGTAGTTAATTCCAGTTAAGGCAATGTTTATTAACTATATTGACAAAGCCAGGCCTAACAGCTATCATAAATGAACCTCTAAATCCTAATGGTTAATACTTTAAAAGTTTTTTTCTTGCTAATCTGAGAGCCCAGTGTGTGTGCTTATGGTTAGTGGGTCTTTTCTAAGCATCAAGTCAGGGAGCCATGCTCCTTCCATCTGTCAGTCTATGGTCTTAAATGCATGAGGTCATCTCCATTCCATTCATTTGGAAAGGGGGAAGCACACAGAGGATTGCATGAAGAACATTTTTATGGAGCAGGGCTGGAAATGACCCACACCATCTTCCATGGTCTTGGACAATCACGTGACCATTCTTGACCCCAAGTGGGCTGGGAAATGTACTCTCACTGGGTGCCTGTAAGAAAGGAAAGGGGCATGATAATCTTCCACATTAGTATTGTGAGCACCTTGAGGACTAGGACTGGGCTTTTTCATCTCTCTGTAGTGCACACTGCTTTTGTATATGAGCATGTGTTGAGGATCTTCCCACCATCAGAATCTTCCACTGCTGTTGTTGAAGAGTCTTCTTGCTATTGGTGAGATGCAGTGTGAGATCCTAATTCCTTTCCCTGCTTCTGGTACTAACCTACTCCCCACCTCCAGCCCCCCCCCCTTCAAATAGATACAACTGCAGTTGCCATATTGTTGAACATAACCTTGCTTCTCTAGACACAATGATTGGTACAAAAATATGTACTACCCCAACCCGAACCAAATAGAATCCTTCATTGAAACCATCTCTGGGATTTTTCAAGCTATAAACTTACTTCTCTGGAGGTAGAATCTGTGCAGTATGAAGCCCAGGAGTGGTTGGTGGCCACGTTTTTCACTTTGCAAAAGGCAGTCAGCAATGATAGGCAAGGAAGCCAGCAGTGCAAAACCAGGGACGGGCAAAAAAGAGATGAGACAAGTCCTTATGGTTCATGTTCCTGATTCCAATTTCTCCAAGATCCAACTACAGCTATACATGCCTGCAGTTTGGTTCAATGTTCCAACTTATGTGAGATAAACCAGTATCCTTCTAATAAACTTTCCCTTTGCCCGAGCTCATCTGAATTGGGCATATATATATTTAAAGCAATCACGAGAGATCTGATCATGTGGTTTAACAGCATAGGGTGAGCCAGAACTCTGCTGCCCTCCAGAAGGGCTTTGTCACTCCAGTGGGTTGTAATGGGCTCATTCTCCTCCCTGCAGGCCCTTCCACCCACAGTGGGGAAGGCCATAGTCCCTCCCATGGGACTCCTACAGGAGGATATTGTTCCTGAATATTCTAAGAACATTTTCTGTGCAGTTGCATGGTAGACTTTTCCTTTCTCTTTCATCTACCTCCTGTAACTGAAACGCTTGATTATATTTCCAAGTGTATTGAAGGTCTTATCTAGAAGCTATGTGGGCCAACAAAGACTCTGGTTCTGGGTTCATTCTTATCTCCACCAGATGATCCGTGACACCCATTCCTACTCTGAGCCTTGTACAAGTGTTACATGTGGGCTGAAAGTGGAAAAATAATTATTTCTGAAGTGCCTCTCCTTTTACAAAGTGACTCTCCCACACATTTCTCTTTTAAGGCTATAAGGAGATGAATGACTCCATCACACATGAGCTTGGTAGCCTAGTGACCTGTAGGATTTCTGCTTCCTCATTTGTAAAACTCGTGATTAGTGAGGATTACATTCTATTTATGTATGCAAGACACCCAGCCAAGGACAGGAACTTGCTAAGTATTAGTTTCTCCCTCACACCTCCTCACATTACCTACCTCTATACTCAGGGCTCTGAGCAGGGGAGGGAGCTTAAGGAAGAGGAATACAGTGGCTTTGACCAAATTCTCTCAGGAACAACCACCTCATCCCCCTAACGTGTTCCACTTGGCCCTCCTCTTCTTCCTCCCTCTTAACCCCTCTATATCTCCTCTCCTTTTTGGTGCAGTGTCCTTGTTTTCTCCCACAGGCCCCTCTCCTTTCCCTAGTGCCTCTCCCTTCCTCCTGCCAGCCCCAGCTGCTGGTGTGGCTGGCTGTTCAGATGCTATTGATTTTCTTCTATAAAAGATTGCTCAATTCATTTTCTCCACCTCGGCCCAGCGCCAGACCTCAGGGTAGGCCCCGTGATGACCGAGTTGATTATGTGCACTGCTTCCCCTGAAAGACTGCAACCACCTTCCCTCTCAAGTCCCAGGCAGGATAAGACAGTGAAGGTGAACATGATTCATAAACTCTGCAGAGCTAAACAGAGAGCAGTGGACCCTGTCTTACTCATCTCCATATTTACAATGCCTAGCACAGGGCCTGGCACCAAGTTAGTGTTAA
This sequence comes from Eumetopias jubatus, assembly GCF_037043125.1. NCBI lineage: Eukaryota > Metazoa > Chordata > Mammalia > Carnivora > Otariidae > Eumetopias > Eumetopias jubatus. The sequence goes on from NW_028274810.1 coordinate 57,896,825, forward strand.
TAATGTTTGTTGAAATTAAATGAATCTCTTTTCTTAGCTTCATAGCATTCTGGGCACACAAGGAGGATCTCCATTGCTTCTGATTGCCTACAGCAGCGGTTTGTAGCCCTGGCTGCACATTAGAATCACCTGGGGACATTTAAAAAATACCCATGGCCTGGTCTTACCCAAGACCAATTAACTTGAAATCGCTAGCAGTGTGGCCTGAGCATTGGCACTTTGTAAGAGCTCGAAGGGTGACTCTAATCTGTGCCCATTGTGGGCTTACAAGGTAAGACCAGGTTCCCAGGCTGGCACTCAAGGTCTCCATGTCTCCCCTCCTGCCCTGTCTCCAGGCTCATCTCCTTCCACTGTAATCCACATACTCCATGTTCTAGCTACTTCAAATTTTTTTTTTTTTTGTTTCAGCAGTAGAATTTAGTGATACATTAGTTGCCTGTAACACCCAGTGCTCATTACATCAAGTGCACTCCTTAATGCCCATGACCCTATTATCACTTCCTCCTACCCACCTCCCCTTAAGCAACCCTCAGTTTGTTTCCTAGAGTTCAGCGACTCTTATGGTTTGCTTCCCTCTCAATTTTAATCTTATTTTCCTTCCCTTCCCCTTACTTTGACCTTCTTGCTCTTCCCCTTGGGCATCACTATGCATTTATCCCTGCTATTTCCCCTTCAAGGACCACCCTTTCCCTAGTTTCTCTCCCTGGCAAGCTCCTACTCATCTTTTAAGACCCAGATTAAATGCCACCTCCTCTGAGAAGATTTTTCCAGCCTTTCCAAGACTCTGGTCCTCCAGATTTTCACCTCTGCCTTATATTCTCTTTTCTGAATGGGTTTGTGTGATAACTTCCAATTTTTCTTCTGTCCTGGGTTTAGTTTCTTTCACTCTGACTGGTCCCTCCTGCCTAATAGTCCAGGTGGAAGTTAAAACCTGGCCTTGTATTGTACCTTTGTCCTTGGCCAGGGCCTTTTCGTGTCTTCTTTGGCTCTAAGCTTTGAAGTCCACTTGCTTAACCCATCCCTCTATCCTTTCTTAGCTTCCAGAACCCCTGCACAGGGTACAGTGGCTGGGACCCTACATCTGTGAAAGAGGCATACAAATTGCACTGGGTAAAAATGGCTCAAATTGACTGTTTACTATCTGCCATGTTAAAGTGCTTCACTGTATCATCTCACATAACCCTTTACTATTGAGTCACGGGGACTTAAAGACCTTAAGTGAATTGTCCAATGGCAAATGGACAGCAAGAGGGAAACCTGGAATTTCCCTGTGGCTAGCAGTCTCCAAGTCCACATTTCATGCCTGTGTGACACTTGAATGCTTCTCTGTACATTTGGTTTTCATTCTGTTGTTACATTCTTGTACTGGATCATAATTTATTGGTTGGTGTGTCTTGTATACCCCCTACTCTGTGACCATCTCAAGGTCAGGGATTGAGGTTTTCAAGTCTATATTCTTAGCATTTAGCAAATGCGTGGCATGGAACAGAGGCAAAATAAATACTTGTGGCATAAATAAATATATGGCCACTATAGCCTTAACGGAGACTGGTAGGGAAAAGGAGACAGAATAATCTAGACCACAGTCAAACCAAAAAGCCCACTCTGCTAGGGCCCTGATTGGTAAGATCTCTGCTAGGCAGGGAAGGCATATGGGTGGAGGAGTAGGGGCAGCCGGCCTGAGGGCGCCTTTCCCTGGTTCCCTTGAATGCTGTGTCTGTCCTGTCCTGTCACCCAGCAGCAAGAGAACATTTGTTCCCAGAAGGACCGGCGCTGTGCCAGCAGCAGGTGGCGGCCTGTCCACTGGGAGGGAGGCAGCCGGCGGGAGCACTGATGTGTGCCTGAGACAAGATGCTGCAAGTCTGCTCTCCGCACGGCAGTGACAGCAGCTGGGACAAGGTTGCAAGCCACCATTCTGTAACCATTAAAAACCAGTTGCTGTCCCTTTCATAATAATAAATTAAAATATCACTCCAAATTGTGCTGGTTTCAGAGAGCAAAAAGAAAAAAAAAAACCCACAAGAAACAACAACAACAAAGAAACCACCAAACAATGTTGGACCATATGTTATCAGTTGGATTGTCTAAAAAATTGATAGGTTTCTTGGTAATTACAGAAAAGCTTTATGGCTGCTTTTCAAGATGCAATTTTTCATTTCCTTACAAAAAAAAAACAAAACAAAACACAAAACCCTGCCACCAACCGACAACGTACACATTTGGAAATAAGAAGATGAGAAGGAGAGTAGAAGCAACGTATTTCTGTTTGCTTGAAGAACTTCAGTGTTCTTACTAAACCAAGCCAACAGCACCTCTTTTCACAACCATCTGAAATACGCACATTTGATATTGGCGGGACCTGCATGGAAGCCTGTTGACCTCAGTGGCCTCATGTGCTTTGGCCTTCTGCAGGCCACTTTTTAATTTAATGACCAGATAAAGTGGGAGCCCTTCACCTGTCTGTGGTGGGCAGCCCAGTGCCCTCCTGAAGATGTAAGTGGATTCATGACATAGCTCCTTCTGATCTCTTAGGGTCTTTTGCTGTGAATTTTGGCTTCTTGATCAGCCAGCTCACGCATCACCTCCTGTGGCTGCCCTCCTGCCTCTCCACACTCCGTCCCATTTATTGACAGTTTCTTCTTTATTCCCCAAAGCATCACTGACAGAAGGCAGCTCTATGTAACATATTTTTACTTAAAGTTTAGGGATGACTACAGGATTATAGCATAGAACAGGAAACGACCCAAAATGGAAACTGGATTATTAGATGTCTTAAAAACTGCCAGTCTTCTTTCCCCCAAGGGAAAGCTTCCCTTGTTGTGTTTATGTTCAGGTGCTGCTTACAGACTTACAGACATGTTTCATTAGACCACAACTCCAAAATTCCCATTAACTTATGTGCAGGGCAAGTCAGCATGCTCTCTCTCTCTCTCTCTCTTTTTTTTTTTTTGGTAAATTACCCATCCAGAACAGCATAGGAGGGTACAAACTTTTTTTTTTTCTGTAAACCACAAACAGTTCCTGAATTTTATTACAAAAGAAATAAGAATCTAGATTTTATAATACTAAGAGAGGATTCTGATTGGATAAGTTTGATATCAAATTCTTACTATTAAATATCACTACTATTATTACCATTAAAACTACTACACTATAAACAGAAAAACTGGGGGGGGGCTCTAAATATTATTTATTTATTTTTAGAGAATGAGAGAAAGAGAGAGTGCATGATGAGGGTGGGGTGATGAGGGGCAAAAGGAGAGGGAGAATCTCAAGCAGGCTCCAGGCCCAATGCAGAGCCTGATGTGGGGGCTCAATCTCACGACCCTGAGATCATGACCTGAGCTGAAATCAAGAGTTGGATGCTTAACACTGAGCCACATAGGTGTCCCCAAAGTTGGGCCCCTTTGTGCCTCCTTAGTTTAGAGGCTGAGAGCTCATGCTGTGAGCCCTGGCCTGAGCAGTCTGGGGTGGATAGCAGGGTGGCACTGTGGCAGTCACAGAAAGGTTACACACAATAATCCATCTGGAATGACTTCCTTAAAAGGTGGCTGTAAGTAGGGCAGATATTTAAATTTTCAGCCTGTTCTCTGGTGGGATAAAGCTGGGTCTTTGAGTTAAGGGGATGGTGCTGATATCCTGGCTGTGGGCTCCATAGTGTAGTTAATAAATGGAAGGATAAAAATGCCTCAGTGGCATAAAAGTCCTCTTCCACACTTGAAATCATAGTAAGTATGTGAGATTATCTATGAGGTCTTGTTCCTGATGAATCAAAATGAGTTCTTCAAGGCAGAGGCAATAAACTGCAGGTTTTTGCATGAGATTGGCAGGATACCTGGTATATAGTAGACACTTCACTTGCTAAATGAGTAAATGGAACTAATGGTGTATCATGACAAAGGCCTTTATGTATGTTATTCCTGCACCCTGGAATGTTTTCCTTAAACATCATGCAAGTGTGTGCACTCTCTCTCTCTCTCTCTCTCTCTCTCTCACACACACACACACACACACACACACACACAGAGTGTCTCTCTCTTTTAACTTGGTTAATTCCTACTTATTCTTATACATCATCTTAGGCTCTGCAATCTGTCATAATACTTATAGAATTTGCCTCTTGTACTCTATGTTCATATCACATTTTTAATTGTATTGTTTAAATATGTGTGTCCATGTATTTGTGATCACTTGGAAAGCCCTTTATTCTCTATATTTTCAGCTCCCTGAGGGGAGGCCGTGTCTGTGTTGTTCTAGTGCATAGGCCAATAACCTAGAAAGAGCAGGTGCTAATGACAGAAACAGAGTAGATTTCACCAAACCCATTTCTTCTTCGTGGGTCAGGCTACATTTCCTACTCTCACTCGCTGCTAAGTATAGCTGTTTGATGAAGTTCCAGCCAACAGAATGTGAGCAGAAGTAATATGTGCCATTCCCTGCCTTTCCTTTTAAAACCTCACATGTGGGATTGTCCTTGCTCTTTCTTCCTACCACTGGCTTGTGGAAGACAAGCACAGTGACTTTGGAAGCCATGTATTGAAGATGGCAGAGCCACAAGGTGGAAGGAACCTGGCCCCTAGGTCATCACTTAGAATAAAACTACCACCAATCACGATTATCTGTTGTGGACTATACTTGGATGAGACACTTTTATTATATTTGAGCCTTTATACATTTTGCAGTTTGTCAGAGTGGCTAGCCTTACCTCAATTAACACAGTACTAATTTCTGTGTGTGTGTGTGTGTGTGTGTGTGTGTGTGTGTGTGTGTGTGGTTAATAGAAGTATACAGAGAAGTAGATATCTAGGATACAGATTGCGTTAGAAATGCTGAACCCTGCCATATTGTGCCAGTCTTCAAGGTACCTAAAAGTTGATTCCACAAGTATGAATGAAGTATTATTCCAGCAATCCAACATTTGCTTCATTCTTGCAATAAGTATTTCACACTAATGTTAAGAGGCCTGTTTCCCCTTTGCACCCATGAAAATCCTCTCTTCTCAGGTATATACCTCAATATCATAAAAGCCATCTATGAAAACCCCACAGCAAATATCATTCTCAATGGGGAAAACTGAGAGCTTTCCCCCTAAGGTCAGGAACACGGCAGGGATGTCCACTATCATCACTGCTATTCAACATAGTACTAGAAGTCCTAGCCACAGCAATCAGACCACAAAAAGAAATCAAAGGCATCCAAATTGGCAAAGAAGAAGTCACTCACTCTTTGCAGATGATATGATACTTTCTGTGGAAAACCCAAAAGACTCCACCCCAAAACTGCTAGAACTCATACAGGAATTCAGTAAAGTGGCAGGATATAAAATCAATGCCCAGAAATCAGTGGCATTCCTATACACCAACAACAAGACAGAAGAAAGGGAAATTAAGGAGTCGATCCCATTTACAACTGCACCCAAAACTATAAGATACCTAGGAATAAATCTAACCAAAGAGGCAAAGAATCTGTACTCAGAAAACTATAAAATACTCATGAAGGAAATTGAGGAAGACGCAAGGAAATGGAAAAAACTTCCATGCTCATGGATTGGAAGGACAAATATTGTGAAGATGTCAATGCTACCTAGAGCAATCTACACATTCAATGCAATCCCTATCAAAATACCAGCCACTTCTCTCAAAGAAATGGAACAAACAATCCTAAAATTTGTGTGGAACAGAAAAGACCCCGAATAGCCAGAGGAATGTTGAAAAGAAAAGCAAAGCCAGTGGCATCACAATTCCAGACTTCAAGCTCTATTGCAAAGCTCTAATCATTAAGACGGTATGGTACTGGCACAAAAACAGACACATAGATCAATGGAACAGAATAGAGAGCCCCAAAATGGACTCTCAACTCTATGGTCAACTAATCTTTGACAAAGCAGGAAAGAATGTCCAATGGAAAAAAGACAGTCTCTTCAACAAATGGTGTTGGGAAAATTGGACAGCCACATGCAGAAGAATGACACTGGACCATTTCCTTACACCACACACAAAAATAGACTCAAAATGGTTGAAAGACCTAAATGTGAGACAGGAGTCCATCAAAATCCTAAACGAGAACACAGGCAACAACCTCTTTGACCTCAGGTGCAGCAACTTCTTCCTAGAAACATCACCAAAGGCAAAGGAAGCAAGGGCAAAAATGAACTATTGGGACATCAAGATAAAAAGCTTTTGCACAGCAAAAGAAGCAGTCCACAAAACCAAAAGACAACTGACAGAATGGGAGAAGATATTTGCAAATGACATATCAGATAAAGGGCTAGTATCCAAAATCTGTAAAGCACTTATCAAACTCAACACCCAAAGGACAAATGATCCAATCAAAAAATGGGCAGAAGACATGAACAGACATTTTTCCAAAGAAGACATCCAAATGGCCAACGGACACATGAAAAAGTGCTCAACATTGCTCGGCATCAGGGAAATCCAAATCAAAACCTCAATGAGATACCACCTCACACCAGTCAGAATGGCTAAAATGAACAAGTCAGGAAACGACAGATGCTGGTGGGGATGTGGAGAAAGGGGAACCCTCCTACACTGTTGATGGGAATGCAAGCTGGTGCAGCCACTCTGGAAAACAATATGGAGGTTCCTCAAAAAGTTGAAAATAGAGCTACCATATGACCCAGTAATTGCACTACTGGGTATTTACCCCAAAGATACAAATGTAGGGATCTGAAGGGGTACGTGCACCCTGATGTTTATAGCAGCAATGTCCACAATAGCCAAACTGTGGAAACAGCCAAGATGTCCATTGACAGATGAATGGATAAAGAAGAAGTGGTATATATATACAATGGAATATTATGCAGCCATCCAAAGGAATGAAATCTTGCCATTTGCAACAACGTGGATAGAACTGGAGGGTATTATGCTGAGCGAAATAAGTCAATCAGAGAAAAACATGTATCATATGATCTCACTGATATGAGGAATCCTTAATCTCAGGAAACAAACTGAGGGTTGCTGGAGTGGTGGGGGGCAGGAGGGATGGGGTGGCTAGGTGATAGACATTGGGGAGGGTATGTGCTATGATGAGCGCTGTGAATTGTGTAAGACTGTTGAATCACAGGCCTGTACCTCTTAAACAAATAATACATTATATGTTAGAAAAAAAAAAGAAGATAGTAGGAAGGGAAAAATGAAGGGGGGGAAATTGGAGGGGGAGACGAACCATGAGAGACGATGGACTCTGAAAAACAAACTGAGGGTTCTAGAGGGGAGGGTGGTGGGGGAATGGGTTAGCCTGGTGATGGGTATTAAAGAGGGCATGTACTGAATGGAGCACTGGGTGTTATACACAGGCAATGAATCGTGGAACACTACATCAAAAACTAATGATGTAATATATGGTGATTAATGTAACATAATGAAAAAAAAAAAACACTCTCTTCTCTAAGACACCTAACTTTCCCAGTTGCCATGTGCTGTGTTCCTCTCACATTCATATATTGAAATGTAATCCCCCAATGTGATGGCATTAGGAGGTGGGTCCTTTGGGAAGCAATAAGATCATTAGGATGGAGTGCTCATAAATGGGATTAGTGCCCTTGTAAAGCAGACTGCAGAGAGCTTTCTTGCCTCTTCTTCCCCGTGAGGACACAGCTAGAAGACACTAGACACTAGATCTGCCACCACCTTGATCTTAAACTTCCCAGAACTGTGAGAAATAAATTTCTGTTGTTCATAAGCCACTCAGTTTTTGGTATTTTGTTATAACAGCCCGAACATACTAAGATACGGGCTTTCATTCCAAAATGATCTTCCCTTCCTTCCCATGCCACTGAACATTCCAACGTTTTATCAGGCATTCATGATCTTCTGAAACCAGCTTGTCTTACAGAGTAGACTCCTGCTTTCTGTTTTGGTTTCACAGAGACTATGCACTTTTAGGGAGAATGGCACAAGTCGGTGTCTGATGACATTTCAAGAGTAGATTAAGATGAAGCATAGGTCACCGAGCAGTGACAGGCAGTGCCTATTCTCATCCTGAAGCATTTGCAATTCTCCAGGCAGAATGGCCGAGAAGAATATACTGGGAGTCTGGGATATTGATGGAAACATACAACTGCCTTGCCTGTCCTGGACTTCCCCCTCTGATCTTCTTTAATTGAAGGAATATAGTTTCTAACTGAAATAAGGGCCATGTTTTCCCATGACAGTGGGCTGCCTCCAGAATCCTGGACATCAGGAGACTGAGGTGAGAGCGGGAATCTAGAAGTTAACTGTGCCAGAAAGACTGTAGAAATACTTGGTAGTGGGTTGTGAGATTTGGGGTTTTTCTCTTAAGATAACGGCCTATCCTATTCTAACTAATTGATTTAAGAAACTTGCCAGGATCACAAAACTGATCATTGGTAGAGCTGTTGCTTAAGTTTTTATAAAAGTTACCTGTTGTTTATCAGGTGTGTTGCCAGACTCATTTTGTGCACCGTTCCATATTTTCTTGGTCATGGTTTTCTGTTTGAAGCTCTTGATCTGGGAAGATCACCTGATAATTGTATTCTTACAGGCTGAAGAGGAGAGGTTTTCATCTTGAGATCTGTGGCCACTTTATGGCAGGGCCAAGTTGTCATGGTACTCCACCTCTTTCTAGTCCTTCATGTCTACATGACCTGTCCCAGGGCTTTCCTGCTGCTATGGAGGCAGGAAACACTATGGAGCCCTGATATTCAGGGTAATGCATGCATGCTGGCTCACGGTGGTTGGGTTGCAGGGCTGCAGCTGCACATATCTAGACAAGGAGAGCCATAGTCTCACCACCTGCAGTGACTCACCCCTCAGCTACTGCCAGGGGGCTGGCTTCAGGAATCTAGGGATCTGACATTCCTGAGGTTGCCAAGGGGCTGGGTAATACAGCTGGATGTGTGAGGGAGTTGAAGCTACATTGGGTTAGCTTTAGCATTGGGGTAATTCTCCCTTTTTCTCCATATTTCCTTTTCTATGGAGAAGTGATGGTTTCGTAGGATGTCTCAGAAGACATCCCCTGAGAGTGAGTTGTGACCAGTGTGGTAATGCTCCTGGTCTCACGCCCCTTTCTCTGCCTCCTGTGTCCCTGGGATGTGCTCTTCAATAAAGTGTACCATGAAAGCTTTTGACTCTGGATCTGTGTTCTAGGGAACAATGCCTAAGACAGAAAGCCTCCTGTTGAGTCCGGGGTATGCTAGCCTATCTAAATTGGGATATTCGAGCTACCTGATGAAAATGAATACACTTATGGGGATAGAGGGTTGAAAGATTTTAATATTTGTCTATTTTTCTGTAAGTTCTGGGAATAGTGTAAGTTTGTTGTAGAAAATTAAAAAAATACAAACTTTGTTATTAATGCACTCATTTTCTCTCTTCCTCTCTGCCTTTCCTCACTCGCTCACCCACAAATCCAAATATTTGCTCTTCTTTTTGATGAGGAAAAGCTCTGATATTCATTCTCAGAGAGGTACCAGGGAATTGCCACATTGCCTTTTCCAGAGAGAAGTTTAGTACCTTTAGAAATACCTCCCAGAACTAGAACTGACAAGAACGTGAGGCACAAGAGGCCAGTGAGCGCCCGAGATATCATGCTATTGACTCATTTGGCCTATGCTCAGGTTGTATTCCAGATGCAAGTGTGTGTGCACATGTGTGTTTGTGCATTGCAGAGTGGGCAGTGAGGGCAAACAGCAAGAGAAAAAAAGATGTCCTCCCACATCGCCCTCTCCCTCATTTTCCAGTAATTTCCCACTGAGGCGGAAACACAGAGATTTGAAACAGCCACATGGAGCCTCTTTCAAAGTGTGCATGGCAGCCCTTTATCAGAGGAGTTGAGTCCAAATGCATTCACATTTTTACCTTTGTCAAGTGAAGCTTTTAATGACTGCAGGGGTCTTTGAGAGATATTATTCGAAAATAAACGTAGAGGTTTGGCGAAGCTGCCAGAACGCAGACCTTCACCTTTTAAATCGCATTAGTAATGGTGGTATGTGTGGTGGCTGGACAAAATGGACTTGAAATATCATCAGGAAGGAAAAATAAATCAAGATATGTTTCCTTCCGGTGGCTCACTCTGAAAGCAGGGATAAAAGGCCCAGGGATAAGAGGGTCAGATCTGGGTTGCATTTGTTACAGCAATGAATGAACAACAGCAAAAATCCATTCCTGATCCACAGAGCTTGAAGAGAGGTCGGATCAGATAAATAACAGGAGTTCTAGACAGAAAGAAGATTTCTCACGCCCAGCCAACCTGGGCTCTAAAGCAATCGAAATGGACTCCTGAGAGCTGGTGGGGAGACCCTAAGGAGGGGCTTGAGAAGAATGGGGAAGAGAGCCCTGTGGGTTGGCAGATGGGGTGAGGGCTTAGCTTAAGGCTTCAAGCCTTTGCATCTTAAAATTTAACTTTTTTCCCATCTTGCTCTTGGATTTGAAGACCCAAAGGCCTTTTACAGGAAAACCTCAAGATTGAACATCTGTTTTTTAAATTTAGCCTTTTGGGTGGTAAGGAACAGAGTGCTGCCTACATTACCTGAGTAAAAAGAAAGTGTTCTTTTGGGACCCATCTGGATGGAAAGGGAGTTGTTAAGGAAGCAGGCAGCTCCAACGACAGCTTCCTTTCTCTGCCTCGGCTTCCTGGTTCTCCTCTGCCCTCTCAGAAGTCTCACTGCTCTTGTGAGCACATCTGCTGCATTCTTCTTTTGCTATCACCTGGATTTCTAGGCACCTGTCTGTTCTTGAGCCCTGTGTCCTTGGCTTGCCCTTGGCTTATCATAGCTGCCCTAGTCCTGACTCTTATCACTGAGCTGCGGTTACCAACAGTAACTTAACCCATCCCCTTAGCATTTCTTCTTCCAACTTTCCAAGAAAGGATGTCTGATTGTTGACTTCTAGGTCTAATTAGCTGTAGTCAAAGAGCAGAACCATGTAGTATACCCTATAGTCATGTAGGTAGCAGGGGCTGTGGGGAGGGCAGTTTCACTTGGAAGAGGATCTGGGTGAGAAGGTACAATAAATGCCTGATCCCTCCAGCCCAACAGGCAAGCTAGATTCTCAGTAGGAATGTACACTAGATTGTTTTGGGTGAGTGTGATCAGACCAGGTTCACCTTTGGGTAATCAGTGTGATCTGGATATGGACATGGCAGAAAAAACAAGAAGAAGTGGAAGGGAAGGAGCCAATATGTGTCAGTCAGTAAACAACTATGAGTCAGGCATTTACAAGGAGGTAAAATGACTTTGTATTAGAATGAACAGCTCTGGAGAAACTATTTAGATTCCCTAAGATTCAGTTTTCTCTGCATTAAAATAATAACATCTACCTCTCTGTGTGGCCATGAGATCAAACAAGAGATTATGTGTGAAACATATGGGACATTCCAAATATTTGCTGGTGGAAAAGCATGGTGTGGATTGAGAACATACATGACTCAAACTAAATTTAAAATCCAGGCTAACTATTTACTAGGACTCACTAGGACAACCTTGAACAACAAGCTAGTCAAACTTTCTGGGACTTGGTTTTGTTATTTGGTGAGATTAATAGGAGTGAATGGCATAAAGCATATTTTCAATAAATATTGGTGTTATTATGATAGCTATTAATGTTTATTTCATATTGAAATAATGTATATGAGACTGTCAGGTAGAGAATGGGAGTAAGGAATTATTTGGGTCATGGGAAAGCAATGTATATAGGCATGGAGGTGTGGAATAATTTGTTTGGAAAACAGAGGGGCCCAGTGGAGTTGAATGAGATTATTGGGCAGATGGAAAGATTGGCAAAAGCCACTTCATAAAGGACCAGGGCAGAAGTGTTGGCACCCAGTGTCTTGGATTAGGGAGATGCAGAACTGTGGTAGAGTCAGCCCTGCAGAGGTCTGTCTTCAGGCTTGCCATCTTCAATCCATTCTCCCCAGTGCTGCCAGAGTCCTCTTTCTAAATCTCAGATCTGAGCATATGGCTCTCCAAACAGAGTGCTCCGTATCTTCCAATCCCTGCAGGATAAACTTCAAGCCCCCTAGCATGGCATTTAAGGCCCTCGGGACCAGTCCAGGATTCTGTCCCTGCTCCCACAGCTGTGCCACAGAAAGCAGTTCTCTCATTCCTACTGCTTGTTTCTCCAGTTATACAGTCAAAGCCTTAGGAAGGGGCAAGGGACGGATGGAGACCAGGTTATGTGCCAGGCAGCTGGGCAAGTGAAACCTCCATTGCCATCTTTCAGGCAAGCATGAAATACAAGTAGCTTTTTCCATACCCCAAATATAAATGGTGGCTGACCTTTCCAGGGATGTTTGAAGTGGAAAGTTTTCGTTACACTATATATGTTGATTTTGTAGGTATTTTTTACTACTTCTGTTTCCTATTTGCCTTTACAAATGAATAAAAACATAATATTTTACATCTAATTTACATGGAATATTATTGATAGAAATGGCTAAAATAACAGAAAATTGGTAATGGCTAAAACTTGACGTGTTTAAGTGTATTACAGGTGAAAAAAATGGGTAAGGTTGAAAAATGCAAAGGTCAACTGGGGAAATGACAGTTTTTGGAGAAATAACCCAACAAAACCATCAAAGCCTAAAACTACATGTGGGAAAAAAGTTGACAAAATATTGATAAGTGAATAAAATTACTTTGACAAAATTTATAAATGCAAATTTGAGTAAGAATATTAGACTTTGTGGGAGAAATGGCCCCCAGAGAAAACTTACTATGGCAGAAGCTACTACCATTCAATTTGATGTGGATGGAAAACAAATCAATAGATGAAATCTTTATTATAAAATGTATTTGGAAAACAGTGGGTATTCATGAAAATAGTTTTAGTAAGATAAAATGAAGTTGGAAAATATTACTAAAAATTGGTCATAGAATTAAAATGACTTTATATACATATATATATACACACACAATACAAACACAGATAAAAACAAATACATATATATATGTATTTGTTTTTAGGGAAAATTCACCAGTATTGATGTAATTCTGAGGACATGTTTGTAGTTGTGAATATTGAGTTTAAACAATTTTAGGGTCACTACATTTTCATTGAATTGAGCAATTGTCAGCCCAAAATTACACCACTCATTTATTGGCAATGGAACTATAAAACTATTTATTAGAAAAGCAAATTTTGGCTGAAGTATTTCTCTGAACTGAAGATAAAAGGCAGGGATTTATTCATTTCTTCTGAGTTGATAATTAGATTCTGAGAGCAAGCTGCTATGCAATGTGCTGCTGATAGGAGAGGGCCCCCACTGGGGAGAACGGCAACTGTCACTCTGTACTACCTGGACGCTTATAGAAAAGCCTGTGTTCTTCAAAGGCACTGGGTGGTGAGCAACCAAGTACAGCTCAGACTGAGCTGCTTGGAGTGTCCCGAGGGGTCTCTAACTCTTTCTTTTGTCATCCCCTTAAATAATTTCTCCTCTCTGCTGCTGGGAATATGAATAGTACTGTGGGATCCTGGGGGTCTGCCCCCTACAGATGGCAATGCAGTGCCAGGCACACCATATAGGGCCTTACTGTTTTGATGCAGGATGCATAGGGCTTCTCCTCAAGGTAGCCCCATGGACACTGCCTGCTGAGATCTGTTTCTGTATCCATTATCAACGTCTGAAAGCATTTGCTAGGATCTCTTTGTAATTGCTTCATTGTGACACTGGACACAATGAAGGGAACAGATGTGGTGGACCAACCTCCAGGGGTTTGTAATCCAAGGCAGAAGGACAGACAGTGTGAGCACAGATGAGCGCTCAGGCATAACCTGAAAACCAGGACACAGGTATGACAGTTGGGATTGACACAGTGCTGGAACCAAGGCTGAGTTCCTCCCTTTACATAAGGATGCTTCTTTTTACCATAGGTTTTCCTCTAGGGCTCCTTTAAACAGCTGGCTCTCTTTGTGCATTTCTAATAGGATCTGATTTACAAAATGTCTTGGAAACAACTTATGCAGCAGCATCTTGGCTGCCTATTGCTCATGACGTTGTTTAAGAAGATGTGGTCAGTGCTGAACAGGGCAATAAAGGAATGTGAACATGTATTTACACATTCAACAATCCTAGGTGCTCCTTCCATTTTGCATAAGCCGTTAAAAACCTGGTTCTTCACTGTGCCTAGCCAGACACCTGGCATGTGGGAGATGTCCAACTAATGTTTATTAAATGAATGAATGAATGAAAAACAAAATACCTACCCCCTTCATAGGTAAGACAGATAAAAGTCACTTCTGTTTTCTACTTTTTCTTTCTTCTCTGCTCTCCTCTTTCCCTCCCCCTCCTCTCCTTTCCCTTGTTCCCGTCCTCTTCTTCCTCCTGCTTTGTCTCCTCCCCCTCCTCCTTACCTTTCTTCCTTCTCTTCCTTTCCTTAACATGCATCATTTTCCTAAGTATGTAATTTATTTTGGTATATGGTATAAGATGAGCCTTTACACATTTTCCCCCCAGGGTATTAATAAATTCCCTGAAGACATTGACTAGCTAGACCTTCCTTTGCTACTAGTTTAAGCTTCTTCAGGATAAGGACACTTGGTTTACTAACCTTGATGTCTCTAGTACCCGCTGCAAGGCCTAGAACATATTATCTTCTTATTGGATATTTGACATATCTGTGTTGCCACAGAGCACCTGTTATGGGCTGAGGTGTGTCCCTCCAAAATTCACGTATTGAGGTCCTAACCCCTGGTACTTCAGTATGTGACTATATTTGGAGATAAGGTCTTTAAGGAGATAACTCAGTGAAAATGAGGTCTTTAGAGTGGGTCCTAATCCAATATGACTCGTCTCCTTATAAGAAGAGGAAATATGGATGTAGATATATACAAAGGGGAGATCATATGAAGCCAAAGAAGATGGTCATCTACAAGTCAAGGAGAGAGGCTTCAGAAGAAACCACCCTGCCATCACTTTCATCTCAGACTTCTAAGCCTCCAGAACTGGGAGAAGATTGTTGTTTAAAGCCACTCAGTCTATGGTACTTTGTTATGACAGCCTAGGAAACTAATGTGGGACCTATAAAAATAATATATTTTTATATTAGGATCTGTGAGTTATCTACTTTATCTAACCATGCATTCTGACTTTACCTTTTGAATATGCATATATCCTATCATTTCAAGTATAAGAAAAAATAAAGGAAAAATAGCAAAATGTTAATCGTGGTTTCTCTCTGGGTATGGGATTTGGGGTTAATGTGTTTGTTTCTTTGTACCTTTCAATATTTAAAAAGAAATGTCTATAGTGAGCATGAGTTACTCTTCTAAATAAAGAAAGAAATTACTTAAAAATTATATGACAGTGTTAGTGTATTTACAAATTGGTGACCTGGCTATGAGTCACAGGTGAGGTTTATGTGTAGATGAATTTTTCAGTCTCTGATGTTCCTTATCCATTTTTGAATTGCTGTAGCGCAGGTTTATTCTGTAAAAATGCTTGTTTCTGAAAATAATTATTTGTTTGGATAATTCCCCACCACCCCCTCTTTGTCTTTTTATTGTACAGTTGAAATGGAAAGGCACTGTTCACCTATACTGGCATAGTTCACACTTTTATTCTTGCCACTGACATTATTTGCAGCTGCTTTTTTTTTTCAGCCTTTTCTAATTTTCACACTACCACTTACTGTATTTCATTAAAACTGGTTTAGAAATGCAAGGCATATAATTAGATTGAGAAATATGCTATCGATTTAGCTTCCCATTATGATGTTGCCACATGCACAAAAAGAAAAGTCATTTGGTACAATTGTTATGATTAAAACCACAAAAGAGATCTATTACATCAGACTTAGTTTTCAGTGCCTGGTGTGGTATAAAATATGAGAGAGGGGTTAATCCATTTTTATTAGAGTGGTATATGACATGTATCCATAATGCCTATAGGTTAATAATTTCAAATGAATCTTCAGTAGACAAGAGGTTTTTCAGGAAGTCATATTAAATAAAAGTATATCGATACTTAAATATTTTGCTTTTAAGATTGCTGTGGATAATAATCCTTTTCTAGCTCTGCACTGCGTGAAAACACATTCCCCAAGTCTGTATAAGGCAGATTTTTATTGGAGGGAGACTAGGAGGGGCAAAGAGCATGGATTCTAGAGTCAGGCAGAAGTGAGGTCAAATCACAGTCGTGTTGCTGTCCAGGAGAAGGTGGGATCACTGTTTAATATGTACGTGCCACAAGCCAGGCTTTTAGGGATATTATTTCAGTCAGTTCCTACAACGCTGTTAAGTTATTGGCCCAAGTTCATAGCTAGTAAATGACAGGATTTTAGTCTTCTTCACCTCAAAGTCCATGAACTTTCTGCAATAGTATTCTTTTTCCTTTTGTTGAGTGATGTTGAGTAAGTTATTTAATATTCCTGAGACTTTGTTTTCTCATTTGCTAAACAAGGATAATCATATTTCTTCATAAAGTGGTTTTGATGGTTAAATGAGTTACTATCTGCATAAAACTGAGCATCCTGCTTGGCATTTAATGCTAGTGTATGCAGTTGCCCTTTCCATCTGGTAATCTGGGATAACCTGCCAATTGTTCCCATTTGAAGGAGAGATACTGATATTCCTTACTCCTGCATATACATGTAAGGAAAATATAGGTTAAAAAAAATCACAGTTTCTGAAACAGAAAGATCTTGTTTATTAATTAGAATGGTCTGTGAACTAGGCATAAAGATTATTTTATGGCTCTATTTTTAAAGTTTTTTAAAATAGATTTTATTTTTTAGAGCAGTTTTATTTTCACAGCCAAATTTAGAGGAAGGTGCCAAGATTTCCCGTATACCCCCTACCCCACGACATGCATAGCGTTCCCCATTGTCAACATCCCCCACCAGAATGGTACATTTGTTACAATTGATGAGTCGACATTGATGTACTACTACCACCCAGAATACAAAGTTTACATTAGGCTTCACTTTTGGTGTTGTACATTCTATATGTTAGACACATTTACAGTGACATGAATCCATCATCACAGCATCATACAGAGCACTTTGACTGCTTTGAAAATCCCCTGGGTTTTGCCTGTTTATCTCTTCCTCCCTTTTTTTTTTAAAGATGTTATTTATTTATCTGACAAAGAGAGACATAGCGAGAGAAGGAACACAAGCAGGAGGAGTAGGAGAGGGAGAAGCAGGCTTCCCGCTGAGCAGGGAGCCCAATGTGAGGCTCGATCCCAGGACCCTGGGATCATGACCTGAGCCGAGGGCAGACGCTTAACGACTGAGCCACCCAGGCACCCCTCTCTTCCTCCCTTTTAACCCCAGGTCACTACTGATATTTTTACTGTCTTCACAGTTTTGCTTTTTCCCAATAGTCATATTTTTGGGATCATATAATATGTAGCCTTTCCAGATTGGCTTCTTTTCCTTCATTCATTTAAGGTTCCTCCATGTCTTTTCACTGTGTGATAGCTTATTTCTTTTCAGTGCTAAATAACATTCTTTATCCTAGAGTTAAGTGGTTAACAAACTACTATATCGCTGTATTATAGTATTCTGAATTTTATTTATTTTTACCTTTACCAATGTGTTTTATATTTTCATACGTTTTCATGTTACTAACTAGCATTCTTTCATTTTCAGCTCAAAGAACCTCTTTCAGCATTTCTCATAAGGCAGGTCTAGTGTGGATGAATTCCCTCAGCTTTTGTTTGTCAGGGAAAGTCTTTCTCTCTCCATTTTGGAAGGACAGATTTGCTAGGTAAAGTATTCTTGGTTGGCAGGGTTTTGTTGTTTTGTTTTGTTTTGTTTTTGTTTTTGTTTTTGTTTTCTTTCTTTTTAGCATTTTGAATATATCATCCCATTCTCTCCTGGCTTAAAATGTTTCTGCTGGTTTATGGTTTCTGCAGGTTTATGCAGGTTTCCTTGTATGTGAGGATTTTTTCTTCTCTTACTGCTTTTAAAATTCTTTGCTTTTAATTTTAAACAGTTTTATCCGAATGTGTCTTGGAGAAGATCTCTTTGCGTTGAATTTTTTTGGGCACGTATGAATTTCATGAACTTGGATGTCAAATCTCTCCCCAGATTTGTGAAGTTCTCAGCCATTATTTCTTTAAATAAACTTTCTACCCATTTCTTCCTTTTTTCTGGTACTATAAAAATACATAGATTGTTTCTTTTCATGGTATTCTATAGTTCATGTAGACTTTCTTACTCTTTTTTTTTCTTTGTTCTCTTCTGACAGCATAATTTCAAATGCTCTCTTGTCTACCTCATAGATTTTTTGTTGTGCTTAATCAGTGTGATATTTATGCTCTCATTTGTACTTTTTATTTCATTCATTGTATTCTCCAACTCCGGAATTTCTGCTTGGTTCTTTATGATTTCTGCCCCTCTTTTAAACTTCTTGTTTTGTTTGTATATTGTTTTCTTGATTTTGTGGAATTGTCTTTCTGGGTTTTCTTAGCTCACTGAGTTCCCTTAAAAATTTTTTTTGAATTCTTTTTCAGGCAAACCACAGATCAGTCACTGGAAAGCTACCATATTCCTTTGGTATGTCATATTTCCTTGATATTTCATGTTCCTTGAAGTCTTATATTGCTCTCTTTGCATGTGAAGAAGCAGTCACCTCCTCTAGTCTTTATTGATTGACATCAGGAGAGAAATATCTTCCATCAACCCTGTTGGGGATTCTGAGACTTACTCAAACTTTACAATATTCTGCTCCATGCTTTTTCCTTATTGTGGGGGAATTCTTAAAATTGTATGCCTTCTCTTGACCCTGCAGAACAGGGTCAGGTGCTGACAGCCTTCCATTTGTTTTTCCTGGGATGGTGCTAAATGCTCAAGTTAGTGTGTTTTCTTCCAATCCTACAGAATTAGGCCAGCTTTCTGTGCATGCTCACTAGCTATCTGCACAGGCTTGGTCTTGCTGCCCTCAGGGGCATTTTACAAGGATCTAGCCATGGAGTACTGTGTGTGTGTGGGTGAGGCACACTGAGTGTTGGGGGCACCCATGGGCCAGTTGGGGCTATCTACAGGCAAGATGTTCCTACTGGCTCACAGGCAGACTTCCTAATGGAGTGTGAAATGCAATTAGTAGTACTACATCCCTTGGATGCCCTCTGAGGGGCTTGGCTGTTGTTCTCCACCCACCTCCTGCCACCCCCCCCCCCAAGTTATGCAGCACATCCCAGTATACTGGATTGGGCAAGAAAGAAGTCTATGTATTTGGCAGCATCCTGCATAGCTTGGGAAGCCAGATGCTCATCCATATATTCTCACGTGTCTTTGTGGGAGAAATCATGGGCCTAGAAGTTCTCTTTTGCCACTGAGCTGTGCCACTTTGGGGGGGTGGTGACACAGGTAAAATAAAACTATTCCTCTTGCCCTCTTTATTATGTCCAATAATGGATTTTTTTTTTTTCCAGTGGCATGATGGAATTTCTCTGCTGGACTATTGGACTTTCATAAAGGCACCCTTGTCCATGGGTGATTGTCAAAATCAGTGTTCTTTGGTGGTAAGATAGAAGAAAACTCCTATTTTGCCATTTTGATGACTCATTCTCCAATAATCATCTTTCAGACTTGGGATAGAGCTACAAGTGTTACATAAGTTTTATGGTACTCACAGTGATGAGTTCCTTGGGAATGAAGATATTGTACCTCTAGGGATGATGTTATGGACTGAACTGTGTCCCACCAAAATTCATATTTTGATGCTCTAGGTGCCAGTGTAATTATATTTGGAGATAGGGCCTTTAGGAAGGTAATTAGGGTTAAATGAAATCATTAGGGTGGGGTGCTAATCCATTAAGGGGTGGTGTCTTTATGAGAAGAGAGAGATGTCAGGAGCATGCAGTCAAGAAAATCCATTTGAGTACACAGCTGAGTAAAGAAGGCTCAGGAGAAACCAATCCTACCAGTACTTTGATCCTGGATTTCCAGTCTTAGGAACTGTGAGAAAATAAATATATGTTGTTTAAGTCACCTAGTCTATAATATTTTCCTATGGCAGCCCTAGCAGATTAATACAGATGGCATCTGGCCTCTTTTACCTTTATGGAGGCTTCAAATTATATTAGATTTGTTCTCAAAAGTTTCAATAATTCATGCCTTTTATAATGGTAAATATTTGTGTTTATTTAAAGAAACAGTTGTTGTGTAGATTAAATTAAATTGTTAGGATTGAAAAGCAAGATAGTTTTTTATACCATAGAAGAGAGCTTGAGAAGGACAGGTCTGAAAAATGAATAGGCAAGTGGGAAAATGTGCTGTAGAGAAAGTACCAGGTTTTTTTTTTTTTTTCTGACACTAAATGTGAACCTGATATATCTGTTCTTTTGCACATTAATATGAGCGGCAGCAGGGCCACAGCCACATCCTGAGGGCCTTTGAGGGGAATGAAAATGTGTGACAAGTCATTTAATAAGCAAGAAGTTCACACACTCCCAAAAAGACATTAAAGAAATTGCAAATAGGCAAGTATATAGTATTTATTGAGCTCTACCTCTGTACCTTGCTAGGTGCTGAGCCATTTAGTAAGAGTTTTTATAGAGTTTGTATTAATAAGTATAGTGTTTTATTAATTGGGCAATTCTAGTTGTTATAACAAATAAATTCCAATATGTTAGTAGATACACTTAGGAGAAATTTATTTCTTGATCATATGACAGTCCAAACCAGCATTCCTGTCTAGTGGGAGTCTCTTCTATGTGGTAATTAGGCAATCAGAACTTCTTTTGCTCGGTTATCCCTGAGGTCCTTTCACCTGGAAGAAGAGGGAAAAGATGGAGCATTACACTGGCTGCTTTACCACTTGGGTTCATGAGTGATGTTCTGTACTTCTTACATTTCATTGGTTAGACCTGGTCACATGGTATCATTCAAGTGCATGCTTTTTCTTCAATTGTGTGGATTTGTCACTGGATGGTAGTTGTTCAGACAGGTACTACTGAGTCCCCTCTTGCACAAAGCTAGAGCCCTGTTACCAGTTCTCATTAATGGAATATGAATGGAAGTGATGTATATCACATCCGGGCCATGGTGGTTAAAAGTGGGCATCATTTTTCACCCTGTTGTTTCCCTTCCAGTGATGATAAGGCCCTGGGGCATGGCAGGGCCTCAAAGCAAAGGAACCTGGGTCTCTGGATGACCATTTAGAATGTTTCCCATTTCATTCACCATGACTATTTTCATTTTATTGCAGGGGAAGCAGAATACACTTTTATTATGTTAAGTCTCTGAAACGTTGGGATCTCTTCACTACAGTGGCGAAGGTTACTCTAACAAATTCACATGACCTCATCTAGAAGCAAGAGAGGAAGGGAGATATGATCTCTGGTCATACAATCACTTCTTAATGAAAAATGTCTCAATACTTTGGAAATAAGAGTAGAGGCTTTGACTGCCTAGTTAGCTGACTCTGCCCAAGCACTTTCCCAGTGCCTGACATTGCTGAATGAATAAATGATCCATAATTAAGTTGATGCCTATTTGGAGGGAAGCTCTATGGAAGTTGGTGTAGCTGTTAAAGACTAGCTATGAACATCTTGATTTATTTATATACATTATTTCATTTAACTCCAGTGATAATCCAATGAGTTAGGTTTCATTTTACTGCACTCATTTACTTGTATGTTGTTCTTTCTTCTTGAACTGTGACCTTCTTGCCATTAGGATTGGTGTCTAACTTTTCCTTGTGTCCTTAGTGCCTGGCACACAGTGGGGAGTCAATGCTTGTTGCCTGAAAACATGCATGGACAGGTGGATGGATAGATATTGGTTAGTATCTACAAGTCCAAGTACCCAAGTACGTGTCATATAGGACTTATGTGTCAGAGCTGAGGGGCAAAACAGAGAAGGAGAAGTGTTTTGGTAATAGATATGCATGCTAGGTGTGGGGTAGAGGCCAGGTGCTAGACAGTAAGCTGATCTTCAGTTGGGAGAAATTCTCCAGTTGACAGAAATTCCAGTCAGTAAATTGAAGCACAAATTAGGAATATATGGTTTGGTGCTAGAGTCTAAGCAAGTGGTGAGTAGGTCTCTAGAGTTGAGGATCTAGTTGCCCTTTAGATGTTCTAGGCAAGTAGTCCTGAATCTTTCCGGCTACATATTTCTCATCTACAAAGTTGCTAATTTAGTAAAAACCATGTATCTAAAATGCATTATCTAAGATAGAAGAGCAATCAGAATTTCCTGGGTAATGTCAGCACTTTTTAAAAAAGCATCAGATGTGCAGATTTAAGTTAATCTTTCTCAGTCTGTTCATCTCATTATCAGTCTTAGAAGGTGCCCTTTTTGTGTTATATTTTAGTACTTTCTCCCTTCATCTCTTTCCCCACCTTCGCATCCTCCCGCTCCATAATTGCCACACAAATGGTATATTTGATACATGCCCTTCTTAACCATCTGCCCCACAAGGGGCACTGTAGCCTGCTGTGTAAGAATACAGGTATTAGAACGTGGAGTCCACCCTCACACGACAGCAGGACCTTGGGCAAGCTGTTTAGTCTCTCTGTGCCTCAGCTGCTTAATTTGTATATGATTGTTTGATGAATACATAGGTTAATATGTCTACAGTATAAAATTAGTGACTGGCATAAAGCAAGTGCTTGTAAACCTTTGAAAATATACATATTGTTTATGTTTTATGTGTTTATTTTTTATCTTTTTAAAGATTTTATTTATTTATTCATAGGACACAGAGATAGAGACAGGCAGAGAGAGGTAACAGGCTCCCTTCGACTGAGCAGGGAGCATGATGCGGGACTCGATCCCAGGACTCTGGGATCATGACCTGAGCCAAAGGCAGACGCTGAACGACTGAGCCACCCAGGCACCCTGTTTATGTGTTTAAAATGGAGGTATTTATAGATCAGTAAATATCATTTAGTTTACTTTCATTGCTGTTAAGGTCTATGAGTTTTGACAAATGCGTACTGTCATGAATCCCCCACTGTAGAATTATACAGAAGAGTTTCCACTGCCCTAAAATCCCTGTGCTTCACCTAATCAACGCTTCCCTTTACAAATCCCTGGTATCCACTGATTTGTTTTCTGTCTCTATCATTCTGCCTTTTCCAAAGTGTCATAAAAATGGAATCATAAACTATGAAGTCTTTTAGACTGGCTCCTTTCACGTAACAATATGCATGTAAGATTCATCGGTGTTGTTGCATGGCTTAATTATCACTGGCTAGTATGCCATTGTATGAATTGGCACAGTTTGTTTACCTTTCACCTACTGAAGGACATCTGGGTTACTTCAAAGTTTTGGCAATTATGAATTAAGTCGCTGAAATTCGATGTAGATTTTTGGGTGGACATTGCATCTATTTTTAAAATTAAAATTGGCTTTTATTTTTATTTTCTCATCTTGTCATCTGATTTCAGTATCAAGTATATATTAGCTTCACAAAATGAATAAGGTTGTTTTACCTCTTTTTCTGTTCTTTTTTAAAAATTTTTTTAATTTATGTGAGAGTGAGAGACAGAGATAACAACAGAGATAGTGAGAGAGAGCAGGTTTGGGGAGGAGAGGGAGAAGCAGGCTCCCTACTGAGCAGGGAGCCCAATGCAGGGCTCTTTCCCAGGCCCTGAGATCATGACCTGAGCTAAAATTAGATGCTTAACTGACTGAGCCACCCAGATGCCCTTCTTTTTCTATTCTTAAAAATAAACTTGTTTAGATTGGAATATTTATTTCTTGAAAATTTAGTAGAATTCATCTGAAAATTTGTCTATGCTGTGGCTTTTTATGTGAGCAAGGTTTTTGGTTACTATTTCATTTTTAAAAATGATTATCGATTCATTAAAATTTTCTAATTTCACATGTGCCAGTTTGGACATTTTATATTTTTCTAGAAACATATCAATTTTCTATAGGTCCTCAGAAATCTTGTTGTTTTATAAAAATCTCTATTATATCTGAATTTATTTCTCTTTTTTCCTTCTGTGCATGTGTGGGTGTGGGTATGCATGTGCATATGTATGTAGTTTCTTCTGTGTTTGTCAGTTTGTTCGTACTAGAGATTTATCTGTATTACTAATCTTTTTAAAAAAATTATGATTTGCCGTTTATCTGTTTTTTTCACTTATTTCTATTCTTTATTATTTCTTTCTTGTTTCTTTGTGTTTATGTTAATATTCTTTTTCTAGCTGCTTTTATTGTATAAAAACAGGTAGCATGACATCTACCCTTTTAACATATATTTAATTGTACAATACAGTACTAACTATATGCATATTGCTTTATAATTTTATAAGATATTTACAATATTTACAATATTACAGATTTCCAGAAATTTTTCATCTTGCATGACTGAGACTATACTCATTGAGCAACAATTCCCTATTTCCCTCCCCACATCCCTTGGCAATCACCATGGTGTTAACTGCTTCTATGAGTCTGACTGCTTTAGATAACTCATATAAGTGGAGTCAGGCAATACTTGTCCTTCTGTGATTGGCTTTTTTCACTTAGCATAATGTCTACAAGGTTCATCCATGGTGTAGCCTATGACAGAATTTCTTTTTTTTTTAAGGCTGAAGAGTATTTCATTGTATGTTTATATTACATTTTGCTTACCCATTTATCCCTGATGGACATTTATGTTGTTTCCACTTCTTGGCTATTGTGAATAATGCTGCAATGAACATGGAAGTGCAAATATCTCAAGATTCTGCTTTCAATTCTTTTGGATAAATACCCAGAAGCAGGATTGCTATATCATGTGGTGGTTCCATTTTTAGTTTTTTGGAAAAAGCTCCTTACTGTTTTCCATAGTGAATGCAGCATTTTATATCCCCATCAACAGTGCACAAGGGTTCCAATCTCTTCACATTCTTGTCAATACTTACTTTCTCCCTTTTAAAAATAATGGCCATCCTAACGGTTGTGAGGTGCTATTTCATTGTGGTTTGATTTGAATTTCCCTGATTATTAGTGACGTTGAGTATCTTTTCATATATTTGTTGGCCAACTGTATGTCATCTTTGGAGAAATATCTATTCAAGTCCTTTGCCTACTTTGAAATAAATTATAATTATTATTTTTGCTATTGAGCTGTACTCTTTTAGCTTATTAAATGCTAAGTTTATTTGTTTTCAGTCTTCCCTATTTTTTAAAAAGATTTATTTATTTATTTTAGAGAGAGAGCATGGAAGTGGGGGGAGAGGCAGAGGGAGAGAGAGAATTTCCAGCAGGCTCTCCCCTGAGCACAGAGCCCAGGACCCTGAGATCATGACCTGAGCCGAAATCAAGAGTTGGATGCTTAACTGACTGAGCCACCCAGGTGCCCCAAGTCTTCCTTATTTTTTAATTAATGTACTCAGAAACTAAAATTTTCCTTTTAAATACTTCTACAGTTGTGTCTCACAAATTTTGTCATGTAGCTTTTATATTGTTTTTCAGCTCTAATTTTAACATTTGCTTTCTGACTTAATTTTAACTCATGGGTTACTTAGTAGTATTTTAATAGGATCAAGAAATTTTAAAGTTATTCTTTTGTAATTATTTATGATATTAGAGTAGTGTTATTTTAATTATTAGATATATGAGATTATAAAGTTATCTTTGTAATTTATTTATGATATAATATTTATCATCTTAAATTTGATGCTCAAGCATTCTGTTCTTCAGCATTTGTTTGGTATAAATTTCCATCTGTTTACTTTTAACTGTTTTCTCTTCATTTTATTTATTTAGTTAGTTTTTATTTAAATTCCAGTTATTTACTATACTGTGTAATATCAGTTTCAGGTGTACAATATAGTGATTGAACATTTCCATACAACACCAGGGCTCAAGGTGACAAGTGCACTCCTTTATCCGCATCACCTGTTTCACCCGTCCCACCCCCCACCTCCCGTCTGGTAACCATCAATTTCTTCTCTAGAGTTAAGAGTCTGTTTCTTGGTTTGCTTCTCTCTTTCTCTCTCTTTTCCCCTTGCTTGTTTTGTTTCTTAAATTCCACACGTAAGTGAAATTATATGGTATTTGTCTTTCTCTGACTGACTTATCTCGCTTAGAATTATACCCTCTAGCTCCATCCACATCATTGCAAATGGCAAGATTGCATTTTTTATGGCTGAGTAATGTTTAAATCTATTTCTTACATTCAACATATTGCTGGATTTAAAAAATATTCTGAAAATCTCTATCTTTGGATTAGTTAGCTGAAGCTATGATAAAACTTATTTTTATTATATTATTTATATTTCCTAGTAGGCATATTTTCTTTTCCTGCCTTTCTTTGTCTTTCTTTGCTTTTCTTTCCTCCCTCCCTCACCCCTCTCTTCCCTTCTTTCTTTTCCCGCCTCCTACCCCTCTTCCTTCTTTTTTATCATAATTCCCTTTACAAAGACCATGTTTTCTTATGCAGGTTCAGAAGTTGTTTACTGTTCATACTTATATATAGATGATAATTCAACTGGATTTAAATTTATTTCAAGTCCTTGTCCAAGACAAAAACGTTATACTATTTTCTTCTTATATTCAATGTTGGTATTGAAAAGTTTAATATCACTTTCATTCCTCTCCTCTTTTAGGCAAATTGCTTTACTCTCTGGAGTTCATTTTTTGTCCCCTTTGAGAATTGGGTGCTTTGGATATTCTTTTTAATATATCTAGTCATTTAAAAATCTATTCTGTGTCAAACTCCATAATCCCTTTTAATTTTAAATATTGCAGATTTTTTTATTTTGGCAAATTATTGGTCACTGTTCTTCAAGTATAGTTTTCCCTCCCTTTATTCCTCTCATTTCTCTTATTCCACTCCTTTAATGGTACTACCACTAAATATTGATAACTCTACATCTCTCTTCTGTATCTCTTAACTTTTTTTCTTTTTATTTAACATTTCTTTTTTAAGCATTTTATTTGCTCTTATTAATTTATTATTTAAACCTTATCATATTACTGAGCTAATTTATTAATTTAATAAATACTATTTGAATGAACAACGGCCAAAATTTCTTAAAACCTCCTGGGATAATTCTTTGACTGGATCTTCTGGCCAACCCAATCACTTTTGATTCTATATCCTGTTACTCAGCCTATCCATTGAGTTCTTTACTACAGCAATTACGTTTTTGCACCCAATAAATCCAAGTGATTGTTTTTCATACTTGTTTATTTCTGGTTTGTTTTCCCATTATGCTTCTTTTCCTCTCTGTAAATATTTAATTATACTTTAAAAAATCATTGCTCTGTTTGTTTCATCTATTCTGCTGCTATTGATATTTTTGTGTCATTATTTTCCCTTATGAGCTAATTTTCGTATTTGCACTGCCAGAGCGAGCACTTCCCCTGTGAGCTGATATTTCCTTGGAACTCTGTTACTTTGGTCACCAGCGTGTACCTAGAAGAAATTTGACACGTGAGCCCCTGCTTGTGATTTTCTGAATAATTTTCTTGGGGAGCTAGTGGTGGGGAGTTCCCCTGGAGGTGTAGTCCAGGCTTAACCAGTGCCTGTTTGCTGCTCTCTCCCTCTGTGCCTGGGGGCACTTCCCTTAGTGCATCGTCTAAAGGATGGCTATGTTCTGAGGACTGTCACTCTGTTCTATGTGGCCTAGCCCATGGATGGCTCATGGAAGGGAGATGAAGAAGTAAGGAGAGCTATTGAATTAAAAAAAAAATAAAGTAGAGGGAAGGTTCACAGACAATATTGATCACAGTTCCAGTAGCAGTAGCATGTGGACCAGATCAGACCTGTCATTTGGCTATGGCTGTTACCTGATGTCCATCCAGCCTCTCATGGGAGTCTGTGAACATCTACTTTGCCTTCCTTCCTTCCTTCCTTCCTTCCTCCCTTCCCCCCTTCCTCCCTTCCTCCCTTCCTCCCTCCCCTTCCTCCCCTTCCTTCTCTTCCTTCCTTCCATCTTTTAGGGACCCAGAGTAATTACTGGGTCTATTATCCTTTGCTAGCTTCCATGAATCCTGTTTAGAACACTATGTGCTTTAACCTTTTAAAATGCAATCATTTTAGAAATTAGCCAGAACATATATTCCCTGGGCTTGTTAGCTCAAAGAAATGTTTTATATGCCCTAAAAGATTAAGTTGTAGTATGTTTTATGCTGTAAGAGAAGGAAAAAAACTGAATGTGTGAATCTATTGCTGGCAAATGATGATTTTGAGTAAGATATGGAAAAAGATTAGAAGTGAGGTTTTAAAAAAACATTGCTTTGAAAGCAGGTGTCATATACCACCTCCTTCTCCTAGTGAGTATAATTACTTGGTTTTCAGTGAAGTCTGTTCTCCCTAAGTGAAAGGAGAAATGTGGAAGACATTTCAAAGAGTTTAGCTGTTTATTTTATGTACTTATCTCTTGGTTGTCTTTCCTAAGCACAGAGAAACCCTTGTCTGATTAATAAACAACTTCTGGCTCTGTTTCAGAATCTGGCTGCAATGCATTTGCTATTTGATATCTAGGAGATGTACAACATGTTCACAGTGAATTCTCCAACTGAAAACAGTAGAGTTCAAATAAAGTCAATTAATTCACAGAGTGAATGGATTGAAGCCCAGAATCTCGTGTCTTGTGGAGGCCTTTTTGATTCACTTGCCAAAAGATATCTGTTTATAAATGCATTAAATGTAACTATTTGGTACTCTAGCAGTTACAACCTGATGTGATTTTTTTTTTTCTTCCTGTGTTATGGCTGATCTTAGATAATTGAGTTACATGGTACATACATTTCAAACTTCTTTCTAACACCCTTCTCTCTGTAATTCGCTCACATCTTCCTGCTTTAACAGAGATCTCTTCTCTCATTTCTTCTTGTTCTCCCCGTCACTTGCACCTTCCTCTTTTCTTCCCTTCTTGTTCCCTTCCCCCATTATCTTCTTCCAGTTCTCACTCCCCGTGCTTTCCTTATCTTGCCAACTTCCTCTCCGCCGCCTTCTTTTACTCCCTTCCCTCTACCAGCTGCCTCACCTGGGGCTCCTGACGCTGCTCCCCTGCAGGACCTGAATGCAGTCTCTCCGAGCACATCCGAGCCTATTCTCCTGTGCTTCTGTTTCTATAATCCCTTTACATGGCGTGTCTGCGGTGGCTCTCAGCAATGCGTGTTCACTGGGGCCCTTTCTCTGCTAAGTTGCCTATGTGCCTTGGTACTGTAACTATAGCTGGGCTTTTTGCTGTTGTTGTTTGATTTCTTTTTTTTTTTCACATTGGATTCCTCCTTTTTGGTGCCACTTCCATACTATATGTGAACCCTGGCTTAACTCTAAGCATGAATAGCTATGGATCAGACATCTGTTTTTAAGTCCTATTTTTTAATTTGGGTGCTGTCCCTGATACAAAGGAGTCTTATCAGTATCATATTCTGAAAGGTCTGGTAACCAGGATTCTGAATAAGTCTTTATTTGACTTCAAGTATAACAACCGGCCTAGAGATACCAGTAGCTGTGTCCCTCCGATGATATTGCATGCTATTGGGTTCCTTCTTGTACACCAGGTCCAGGCTCCACCTGCCCTGGCTCCACCCTCTCTGGCACTTGATGCTGAATCATGGGATACTCTAGTAGAAACTGCCAGACAAGATGCCTTTGGTCATTCCTGTGTCAGTACCATCTATTTTCCTCTTTTGCTATATCATTCCATTCATATTCCTCTTACCATCTCTTTACCTCCAGCCCCGCAAATACCTTCTTCCTTCAGTGCAAAGATGGACAAGAATTTGAAGCAGGAGAACAATTAACCCCTCCTTTCTCAAAATATGATTTTCTTGTGTTTTTTTGACCAACCTTAATTCTTTCCTTTATTCTCTTTCCTATTAGTATTTCTTTATTTTTTTCTTTTTAGTATCGCTTGCAAACATATCATCTTTACCGTGTCTTTAAATATTAGAGTTCATGAGCCCTTGGGACCCTCTTCTCACCCACCCACCCTTTCCTGCTTTGACCTCATCTGTTCCTGCTGTTTCATAAGCCATCCTAATGTATTATTGCCTTAATGTCGTATTGCCTAGTGATTTTCTCAGTACATCTAGTTTTGTTCATTCTGTATGCTTAATGTTAATGGACCTGTGTTCACAAATCAATAAAATGAATATCTTCCTTGAGTGATTTTATGAGCTTTCCATGGTATAGTGTTTGCAAAATTTCTCTGTAAAGCACAAAACACTAAATAATAGTGGCTAACATTTACTAAGAAAAATCTGTATTTCAGCAACTCCTTTAAGCATTTTATGTGTTTCCTTCAGAGAGTCATCACAGCTTCCTGTTAGCAGAAATTCCTGTTGTTCCCATTTTATAGATGATGTAACTGATGCTAAAGGACAATGTATTAGTTGCAGTACAAATTTGGAGGACAAAGGTACTGACTTTGTCTTATTTAAGGAAAAGGAATCTATTAAAAAAATCATCAGATTGACTGGAAAACCAGGTTCGGAAGATACTCACCAGAAACACTACCCAAGGTCAACCCCAGAAAATTGGTTCCTAAAGGAAAACATTGCCACTGCCAAAATAGAACTAGCAATTAGAGGACAGTAGAGACCAACAGCTGGAATGTTATTTTGCAATGGTAACCTCCAGAGGAGAGGATTCTCCATGGCCCTGCTTCTTCAGGTTATGAGCTAATTTAAAGCCCATGGTGGATGCTGCTGATTGGCAGATTCAAATGTCTCAAGTCCTGTCTGCTGAGGAGACTATAAAAGCAAGCATTCAGCCTCTTTAGCTTCTATGGTGAGAATCAAGCTATGCTCCAACAAAGATTTATAAGGCAGAAAATATCCCAAATATGTAGGAGTTTAGATAATAAGTAAATTAAAAGAATGGCAAATGTCCATTATAAGAATTTGCCCAAAGTCACAATGCTAAGATGTTAAAGGAGGGTTTGCTAAGACCTAGGGATGAACTACTTTATGCTGCTTCATGAGCTAGAAATGGAAGCTAGTGGAGAAAATATTTAAGCAAAAGCAGGAATCCTAAAATACAAGTGTTGAAAGTCTCCTTAGAGGTGACCTTGAATGGAGTTCCTTTTAGACTCCCCTCACCACTCCCTTGAGACACATTGTCTTCATTAATCCAAGTTTGGTTAATTCCATTCCAGCAGAATGGTGCTACATAACTTTCACCACTGCTTCCTAATCTTGGCATCGGAGCTTCTGGTTTGGCATCTCTCTCTTAGATTTCTGAGTTTTGGCTTGTGTTGTGTGTTTGGCTCCAGTTACTGTTTCCTGCTAGATAACATTCATTTTTGTAAGTATATGTGTTTTTTAAACAAACATATAGTGAACTCCTCTTATCTCTCAGGCTCTTTCATGTATATTATCTCACTTATCCTAATTAACCCTTATAACAAATTTGCAATGGAGACACTATTATTGCTATGTTCCAGATAAAGACACTGAGGTTTAGAAAGATTAATTAATTTGCCCAAATTGCCACATCTTATAAACTTATAAATAGAAATCTGGTATTTAAAGCCAATGTTGTCTGACATCTGAGAATGTCCTTAGTCCAACATGTCACCTCAATGCATCTTCTGGTTACTCTACTTCCCTGACCACTGTTGACAGAATACTCAGAGGGTTCCCCTTGACCCCCATTCCCTTCACCCAACACCTGACATCTTGCTGTTTTAAATCCTTTATGTTCTAAGACATTCTTAATTTGTGAGTGGTGAACATCTATTTTTCATCTTCCTTTTGGATAGCAACAGGGGAATTGAGATTTTTCCAGAAGCTGTTTGAAGTAGGAAGTATAACTTTCAGATGTGTTAATGAGAGCTTCAATTCATCCAACCTTATACCATTATTAATTAAGAAGTTAATCGGAAAAATATACATTAAACACCTACCATATTATAAACATAATGTTTCATCTTTCTATGATTTCTTTTAGTTCCACTTCTTCTTTTCCTCTCCATTTTTCTTTATTGAAGTATAATTGACATAACATTATATTAGTTTCAGGTGTACAACATAATAATTTGATATCTGTATATTTTGCAAAATGATTACCAGAATAAGTCTAGTTAACATCCATCACCATACATAATTACAATTTTTTTCCCTTGGGATGAGAATTTACTCTCAGCAATTTTCAAATACCAGTTCTCTGTATTTATGGGTCTGTTTCTGGTTTGCTTATTTATTCATTTATTTTGTTTATTAGGTTCCACATATAAATTAAACCATATGGTATTTGTCTTTTTCTGTCTTATTCACTTAGTGTAATACCCTCTAGGTCTTTCCATGTTGTTGCAAATGGCAAGATTTCATTCTTTTTTATGGCTAAGTAATATTCCATTGTGTGTGTGTGTGTGTGTGTGTGTGTGTGTGTGTGTGTGTGTATCATATTCAAACTGCTGAAAACAAAGGAAAATAAGAAAATCTTGAAGTTAGCCAGAGAAAATAGTCATATTACATATGGAAGAAAAAAAAAAGAATTACAGCAGATAGCAAATTTCAGAAATCATGGACACTGGGAGATAATGGTGTGACATTCTTAAGTTTTGAGAACCCGAAGAGGTTTTCTAATACCACCCATAACTGAATAACTGAGAATAGGTTTACTCCTTCACTGAAAACAATTAGGGAACTGGATAAAATATTTAAAATAGTTTTTCATACATTGGGTAACAGGTACTGTAGAATAGTGATCTCTTAGAGAAGGAGAGAAAAATAAGGTGATTGTCCTGGCTATCTATCTGAAGGAGCTTTCTGGACTGTAGTGCAGAAAGGGGAACTCAAGTAGAGTAACCAGAAGATACAGTGAGATGACATGTTGGACTAAGGACATCTTCAGATGTCAGACAACACTCGCTTTACACTGAGTTGAGGTTAAAGGGCTAAAAGTTTGGGAAGATATAAGTGTCAGGAATTTTCTAGTCAAATTATAGGAAAGGAAAGAGAGCTGTGGGCAGAAAATCTCCAGAAATATGCACAGGAGTACCCTCGAGTCCTTGGCTGAATTCTGACCTGTTCAGGTATAAAGATTGAATAAAAACAAATGCCATTAAGATGTAAGCTAAATAAAAAGATGCTTAACATCACCCATCATCAGGGAAATGCAAATCAAAACTACAGTGAGATTCACGTCATACCTGTCAGAATGGCTAAAATCAACAACACAAGAAATAACAGATGTTGGCCTGGATGTGAAGAAAAAGGAACCCTCGTGCACTGCTGGTGGGAATGCAAACTGGTGCAGCCATTGTGAAAAACAGTATGGAGGAAAAGTTAAAAATATATCTACCCCATCATCCAGTAATTGCACTAGCAGGTATTTACCCCCTAAAATGCAAAAAAAAACCCTAATTCTAAGGGATACATGCACCCCTGTGTTTATAACAACATTATTTATAACAGTTAAATTATGGAAGCAGCCTAAGTGTCCATTGATAGACAAATGGATAAAGAAGATGTGATATCTATCTACATATATATCATTCTATCCATATCTATCTATTCATATATATATGAATACTCTTGTCATAAAAAAGAATGAAATCTTGTCATTTGCAAAACTTGGATGGAGCTACAGACTATAATGCTAAGTGAAATAAATCAGAGGAAAATACCCTATGATTTTAGTCATATGTGGAATTTAATAAAACAAATGAGCAAAGGAAAAGAGAGAGAAGTCGAGGAACATACTCTTAACTATTGAGAACAAACTGATGGTTACCAGAGGGGAGTTGGGTGGGGGCATGGGTAAAATAGGTGATGGGGATAAAGGAGTGCACTTGTCATGATGAGCACTGGTGTTGTATGGAATGTTGCATCACTATATTGTACACCTGAAACTAATAGAACACTGTATGTTAATTATCCTGGAATTAAAAATTTTTTAAAAAGATAATAAACTAATCCCAAGAGCTAACACTGGACTGGGAGATGTTTGAATACAGGCATACTTCATTTTAGTGTGCCTCCCTTTATTGCACTTCACAGATATTGCATTTTTTACAAATTGAAGTTTTTTGATAACCCTGCATCAAGCCAGTCAATCAGCACCATCTTTCCAGTGGCATTTGCTCACTTCATGTCTGTTTCATATTTTGGTAATTTTCACAATACTTCAAACTTTTATTATTATTATTGTATTTGTTATGGTGATCTGTCATCAGTGATCTTTGATGTTCCTGTTATAATTGTTCTGGGGTGCCCTGAATCACACTCAGATAAGCATGAGGAAATGGATGATAGACAAAAGAAAGAACAAAATGAAACTTCAAGAGATAAAAAAAATGTAGTATTTGAAACAAAAAATAAATTTACTAGGTGGAATTAGCAGATTAGAAAATGCAGAATAAAAGGGCAATGAACTTGAAATATACAAATGGAACCACAGAGAGGAAAAAGATTTAACAAATATAGATGGACCACTGCTGCTCACCAAGATGGAGCAATAAGGACTAGATTTACTCTCCCAACTGAAAGAACCAATAAACAACCCCTCCCCCGCCAACAAACAAAAGCGCAGTGATTATCAGGAAAGGGGAAAAAATAAAGTAGGCCCTTTGATCTCCCTATCTTGCTGCCATGAAAGAATTACCAGACCATGGTATGGCTAATGGGAATCTACATGGAGCCCATTGGACCCCTTGAGTTGAGGTGCTATAGCTGAGAGTCTGGGGATACCAAGGCAGGCTTATAGGTCAAAGTACTAGAGAGGAGAGAGCATCGCAGGGAGTGAACCAGAGATCTGTAGAAGATATCTATTGAGTATTCTATGGATAAATCAGCTCATACTTGTAGGAAGTGTACCTGAGGATAAGGAAAGAATGTCCTGAAATGATAGTGGGAACGGTGTCTGGCACCCATGCCAGACTGGGAATAGTGCCTCTTTCTACCAGTCAGACTGGAAAAAAAAAATCAGACCTCATGATTCACCAAGATTTGGGTTGAGTAACCAAAGAATTTGCTTCAGTAGTGGAGAGTAAAGAGCTCCATACTGAGTTCTGCTCTGATCCTCCCCAATAAATATCTTAAAAACAAGCTCTGAAAGGACCAAGCTATTTCCAATTTCCAGCATCTAAGAAGAGAACTCACAAATTTGATAGGATACAGAAAATATCCAGCACAAAACAAGACAAATTCACAATATTTGTCATTAAAAGATACCAGGCATATAATAAAGAAGGAAAATATGACCCATAATGAGACAAAGAAAATCAATCAATTGATAATGATTTAGAGCTAACAAAGATGCAGAATCAGCAGATAAACATACTAAAGCCATTATAATTATATTCTATATGTTCAAAAAGAGACATGGAAGATATAAAAAGGCCCAAATCATACTTCTAGAGATGAAAATTGCAATGTCTGAGATGAAAAATTGTTTAATGGGGTTAATGGTTGATTAGACACTGCAGAAGAAAAAAATTAGTAAACTCGAGACACAGCAATAGAAACTATCAAAAGTGGAACATAGGAAGAAAAAATAATTTAAAAAAATAAAGAGAACCTCAATAAGCCGTGGAACAACTTCAAGTGACCCAATATAGATATAATTGGATTTACTGACGACTAAGAAAGAGGGGGGACAGAGAAAATATTTGAAGAAATAATCACCCAAACTCTTCCAACTGGATGAATATTATAAACCCATAGAATCAGGATGATTAATGGATCTCAAGTGCAAAAAAAATAAAGAAAGTTATACTGAGGAATATCTCATTAAATAGTTCAAAACCAGTGATACAGAGAAAAAAAAGCAAATGTATAAAAAAGAGACATGTATAGAGAAATAAAGTTACAGATGACAGCATACTTCTCACTAGAAACACTATAAATGAGAAGACAGTGGAACACAATCTTTAAAATTTTGAAAGATGTCAATTCTAAATGAAATAAGCTAGTCAGAGAAGTACAAATATCATATGATAATACCTGCACAATATATTTGAACTTGTTTTGCAGCTTGGTAAAAAAATTAAAGCATATTAGATTATCTAAAAAAGCAAATATATTCAGATCTAAATTAAGATAAAATTTATTGTTTGAGTGCTTAAAGACTATTTAATAATATAAATGCCCAAACTTTCAACCTCAGTTTTGCAATCATAAAATATGGGCCAGATTTTAGATGATTTTGAATGACTGGATAGATTCATGAAGTTCTATGAAATATTTTTTGGGGTTAGGAGAAAACTGTGGTCTAGGTAATATTAAATTACATAGGTGAAAGTACATTTAATGGTTTTCTGTAGAAATGGTACCCATTTTTAGTAGAGAAAATGACCCATCTTGTGTCAGGTGAATGGGAGATGTGAGACCAGTGTAGACACCTTTGCAATGTCACTGATGAGAGATATCAAATACTGGAACAAGGGTAGTGGTGGTGGGATTGAAGAGGACTGGATACAGTCTGAATAGGTAGAGAAAAAATCTTCTAGGATAAAGCTTCTTGTTTTTGGCTGCTGTATCACAGATAAGAGCCTTTTATTTGGCAGACAAGAAGCTAAGTTTCTAGCTTCCCTTTCCTTAAGACTCCAATTCTGTGCAACCAAACCAGGGATGAGAAATTGCCTTTGCAGAAAAAGGCTTGGAATTGTTTTGAATTTCAGACTGAGTGAGCACAGAGGGTTTGTCCAAACCTTGAAGTTTAGCTTAGAAAGTTTAACAATCATGCGAAGGACGTTAAACTGGGTGTATGTGGGTATTTGAACAGTTGCTAGGATTCGAGGGTCTCAGTTGCAAGTCTGACGCAAGGACCTCACTTAGTAGTAGGGACAATCAGCTTAGTAGGGACAGCAAGCTTTAGCCAAAGACGATTTCAATTCGCTGTCACATGTACCAAACCCATGGGCTGTAGGGCTACAGGTAAAGATTCCTAGCTGGTACTGGCAGGAAATTAAAGAAAGCTTTTAAGACTTTGTGCCTGAAAATGCTAAGCCGAGTTCTCCAGTGAAGAAAATGGGAAAGGGTGCCTCATGGGAATTATAATGTAAGAAGACATTAGTTAGTCCCTGGAAAACACTCATAGAAACAGTGGTTTGATACTAGAATTTTTTTAGCTTTTGCACTTCCCACCTTGAACTGGTAAAAACACTGGTATTTTCAGAGATGTTCATAGATGTTGTATTTAAAGACAAAACAAAGTAAAACAATACCTAAACACGAGGATTAAGCGATTAAATATATTTCTTATTACAGATTTTCTTGGAGCATTTGATTTACTAGTGTGGATTGCTGTTATTCAAGATGAATGTAAATACAGTGTATAGCATTTTCCAGACTTATGTGACCACAGAACACTCTTTTTTTTTTGGTAAAACCCCAATAAACATCTCAAATATGTGCTCTGGGAACAGTTTAGGAAACATTATTGTATCCTATTTGTTTCTTAACTTTTCTTTTGGCATCTGTCAAGGTTATTGAAAAGATATGTTCCTATTCAACTTCTCCTGCTTCTCATTCAAGCTCTTTCTCAAATGACCAAAATCTCATGCTGAATTGGTTTCAGACTTCCGATAGGAGAAAACCTATCATTTCCCCCACAATATTGCAACAATCATGCAACAGCCTGGATCTGATTAGTCTGTCCAGTTCCACAGCCCCCAGAGCCAGGCCAGGGCCTCAGGGCATCCCAAGGAGACACCACTCCAAGAGAGAGCTCAGTCTCCTCAGGGCCCAGCCAGCACCTGCACCTCAAAATCTCAGATGACACCCACATAGCACCCTTTGCCTCCCCTAGGCCCACTATAGAGCTTTATTGGAAAGGAATCTGGGTAGCCAACACCACATGAAGGGCCTTGATGTTTGTCCTTTTGCAGCTCAAAATCTTCCTTAAGAGGCTGAGCAATCTTGCATGTGTCCATTAATCCCCATTCATTGTCTAATGACTGTCTTTGAGGTTCTGTGCTTTTTACTTCCCATGAGATAGATGATTAGCATCCTTAGCAGATAAAGAAACTAAAGATTAAAATTTGTCCAAGGTCTTAAGCGGCAGAACTGGCACCCAGACCAGATATAAATGACCCCAAGGCCTGTACTCTTCGATCCCCACCTTCTATTGTTGTTTGGTGTGAAATATGCAAGGCCAGCTGATGTTTAAGTCTTGGTTTTGAGAGAGGACTCTCTTCCCTCTCCCCATTTGAATTCCTCACAGTGTAGTTCAAAATGTCTTTATTTTTCTTTTCTTTTCCCTTTTTAAAAAGGACAAGTTCCAAGAAATCCTCTTGAGGATTCCTCACATCATCCCTGATCCAAATTCTAAGTGAAGAAACCTTTGAGGCTTGGTGATTATTTTCAGCACCACATTAAGATAGATGTGCCCTCTAAAGTTTGTGTGTGGGATTGAGGTCCCCAGGCACACATTCAGGACATCGATAAAGCACTCCCCTGCGAATGCCCCATGAACAGCATCCCTTTACAATCTCTATATACTACTTCTCAGATATTCCAAAATTTAACTAAAATAATTACTTTATTGGATGGCTATTAGCATTACACATTTGATAAAAGCCATGTCTTCCCACTTCTTTTGCATGTGGTCATAACCCAGTTTATTATTATTTCTGACGATAATAATAATTTCTGATGGTATGAATGAATATTCTTTATATTTTTTTACACTTGATGTTTTTCTAGTCAGAAACTCCTGCTGTTAATCAGATCCCTCTGAGTATTTCACATCTAGTTTTGATCCCCTTGCCATATCCCTTGGGGGAAAAAAAAAACATGTAGTTTTAATTTGATCATGAAGGTTACTGTTTGAATAGATTTTTTAGACTTCAGGCATGCTGGTTATTTAAATTGACTCAGACAGTATAAACCAGGCTCCCTGACATTCCAGAGCCTTCAAGGGTCAGTGGCTTCTGGCAAGTGCCCCAAAGTCTTCTACTTGGGCCTTAACTAAGACAGCTTCAACATGCCAGGTCTTTAGAATTATGTGCATGGTCATAGGATTTCAATAAAGAATATCCCAACCTAAAGCCAGAGTGCCTATGGCTGTGAACTTCTCTTGAATAAACTTTCTCCCTATCATTCTTTTTTGGAATTCCTGTAGCCTTTCCATAGATCTTGGTCTTTTGCAGTCATACAGGCTTCTGTTGGTTGAGTGACCTCTTTGTATCCGATATTTTGAATTGTTTTTATTCTCATGATATACCTATTAGGCAAATACCATCAACTCCATTCTATAGATGATGAAACTGTGACTAGAACAAGTGGCTTACTCATTAACTGACTCACTCATTAACTGCTATTAAATGATATAAGCTAAGGTTTAAGCCTGCATTTATCATGTATACACAGTATTTATTCTTAACATAAATTGAACATTTACTATACTCTAATCACTGTTACGTTAGGTTGAATCACATGAAGTTGTGGATCTCTCACCAGGAAACAGTAATTTTATATGGCTTTAATCTAACATTTGTCTCATTTGATCTTAACAATAGCTTTATGAAGCAACTGCCGTTAATGTCATTTTATAAGAGAGGAAATTGAAGCTTAGCTATGTTATATAATATGCACAGGGTTAAACAGTCAATAAGTAGTGTGCTTTTTTCTTTTTCTTTTTTTTCACCAGGCAATTCTTCTTCACTATGAACTGGTGACTATGATGAAGTGATGTGACATTTTTATTGTCCCCGGTGGTGGCAATTTTGAGTTTGTTAGTTCACTGACTTCATTCAATATATTGAGCACATGCTGTGTGTGTGAATCATATATATTCAACCTTCGAAGGAACAGTGAGGTAGGAAATTAAGCTGGGTATTCCAGATTTGGGTTTAAAAAAACTCAAAGCCATCTGAGATAGATTTTCTTTAGTGCCTATGTAGGTAGATCTTGAAGACTGTAAAGGATTCAGAAATTGGTTATTATTGGAACAGTATGTAACCTTTCAAAGTTTTTATGTCTAAAGTAACTAAGCCCTCTGGATAGTGTGACTACCCTGTTTGATTAGTGTGAGGTTCTGGGGTATTTGTTGACTAGTCATGTTTGCTGTTCTCTCAGCCTGGAATGCCCAGTTCCTAATCACAAATCTTTTAAATCTTAGCTCAGTGGTCACATTCTTCAGAGGGCCAATTTTTTTCCAGCTGTAAATGAACTGTCCCTTATTTTGGTTCTCACTGTGTTTTACTTCCACTTTTCATTTGTCTTCTCTCTTACGTTCATCTGGTTACCCATCCATCCATCATTTACGATACACCTGTAAAGTTCTAGTCACTGTTATAGGCCCTGAGGATATAGAGATGCAGAGACATGGTGCCTCCCCCAAGACCTAGTAGAGGGACAGGTAAGTAAACAGAATATTTCAATACAACTATCATTCTCTATTTTTATTCCAGCTCAACACATCTGAAAGTTGCATTCCTATTATAATGGCTCATGATGGCTGTGATTCTGGTAGTTGGTAAGGACTGGTGGGAGGGAAAAGGGGAAAAAGGGAAGCGATGTGTTCCCCTCACCCCAGAATGAGATGGGGACACATGATGCAGGTCTCTTCAGTCCAGCCTCTTCAGGTGGGGATTAGTGTGAGACATGAGCACAGGTGTTAGTGCCACAGAGAGGAAGTATGTTCCCACCGTGCTTGGAGCATCCATGAGGATGGTATAGGGAAGACTTGTGGGAGATGATGTTTGAATTAAATCATGAAGATCAGTTCATTCAGTGAGTACAGGAGGGAAGGAGGTCAGGTAGAGGGCATAGGTAGCAGCTGAAAAGACCTGGAGGTAAAAGACATGGTGTGTATGTGTGTGTGTGTGTGTGTGTGTGTGCGTGTCTGTGTACATATGCATGTAAGAAGTCTGGCAGGGCTATGTCAGAGGGCAATGTGGACAAGAATTAAATGGTCAAGAGCAGTGTCCAGATAATGGCATTTTTTAAAAGTCACACTTAATGATTTGGAGAATGGGGACTATGTTGTACCTTATATCCATCATTAGCCTGTAATCTACCTAAGGGCAGAGATTTTAATGCTGTCCATATCTTGGTATGCCAGACTCCTAGAACATTCTAGGTGCTTCAGAATTGCACTACATTGTAGTTACAGCTTGGAGATCATCTCTTGTCTTCCATTCCGGTCTGGTCGTCTTGTCAGGGCTGTGAATTCCAGGAGAACACTGCTAGGTCCTGGGGGACACTGAGGACAGAGAGCACTTGGCTGGAAGTGAGAGGGTCTGTTTGGAAGAAATAAAGGAGGCTTAAATCCATTATCACAACGACACTTAAATAACAGCATTCCTTCTCTGAATGGTATCTGTTCCTGTTTACTTTCTTCCTCGTAGCATCGAGCTGGGCTGCATTTGCTATTTAGGCATAATTATTACTATTTTATTATTATTATTTTCACAGTTAAGTGGAGCATTTGAGCACAGCTGAATTGCTGGGAGCCTCAGTGGAAGAAATCTATTAGTGGTATGGCTTGAAACAATACACAAAAGGCCCCTGCGTGTGGTCTGCCCTCCACGCTTTCAACTTCCTTACGTGGAACAATAAATCTCCAAGTCAGCTAGAATGCAGAGACTCCCATCCAGCTAGAGGAGAGCTGCATTTTTATCTTTTATTCATTGGCAGGAACATTAGCTGTAGGAGGTATTCAAATCACACTTTTATTTAAACAAACACAGCTGGATCGCAGCCTCTTAATATAGCAGTTCTCTAATGAAAAATAACAACATAGTATTTATCTCTTTTCTTTTGTGTGACTCTCAATTTGCTAAAATTAGGCAGACTTCAATCCCATACAAAATTGGCATGTTTTCATGACCAGAGCTCATCGCAACTAACTGCAAAATTATAATGGGGATGTAATTATAGGAGGGCATGTGAAATACACATCCTTTTGCTGCTGTAAGCTATATGGGGTTATACAATTATGTTGTAATAACATCATTTATCTTAAAGGAGTCAGACAGCTGACTTCATTTATTTAACTTGAGCACTCCAATTATGTGCTGTGTCAGTTTAACATAAATGTCTTGCCCAAAGAACACGGTGTAATAATAATGGTAATAGCAATAATAATAATGATAACATACATTTGTATAGGGCTCTACGGAGCACAAAGCATTTTTACAATTGTGATCTTGCTGGGACCTCCTCACCGTTCTGTGAGGCAAGCCTCTAGGCCTGTGATTGCATGTGCCCCATTTTACTGGTGAGAAAAATGAGGTCCAGAGAAGTGAAGCGAAGTGAAGTTGTCAAGATTGCACAGTTAGTAAGTGGTGAAATAAGAGCTTAAAACTCAGGTCCTCTGATCTGATGTTCCGGAAGCATTCTTCAGCTTTCACCAATAGGACCAGATTTTGGACGGCGTGACACGTTCATTCTCATCTCTTATCCTATTTCATCTCATGACCATTTTTTAAGGCATGTAGAACAGTCTGTGGTGGTGGGAATCACAGGGATTAATCCTGCGACCTTGAGCAAATTAAATGAAATTTTTAGATCCTAGATTCCTTCTCAGAAAAAACAACAATAACAACAAATAATACCAACTGAGCAGATGAGCAGAGTTGTTATAAGAATTAAGTGAGAAATGTTTGTAAAGTACATGGGTAGGTGCTCAGAAAAAAGTTTTGTTCTCTTTCCCTGCAGGACAAGAACAAATTCCTTCATTTTACAAGGGATGGAATGACTGTACGTTTCGCTTGACTGACTTGCCTAACTCACCAAGCTAGTAAGTGTCAGGGCAGTGACTGAAATTCACGTCCTCCTCCTCTTTCCAATCT
This sequence comes from Eumetopias jubatus, assembly GCF_037043125.1. NCBI lineage: Eukaryota > Metazoa > Chordata > Mammalia > Carnivora > Otariidae > Eumetopias > Eumetopias jubatus. The sequence goes on from NW_028274810.1 coordinate 57,939,399, forward strand.
GCCTATCATTATTTTTAATCATGTTGTAATGTATTTAATGCCCTCTATCATCTTTCAGCTTAAATTTATTTTTTTAAATTTACTTCTTCAAATACCCAAAGATGGAATAACATACTTGTCTTTTATTTGAACTAAAATCTTAGGGCTCTTTGCTTAAGTGGGAGAAACCGAAAGGGTAGAAAGAACAGGATTTGGAGTCAGAAAGCTGTGTCGAGCTTCTGCAGCAGTGATGACTAGCTGTGTGAATTTATGCCTATCCTCTGACCTCTCTCAGTCTGGGTTAGCTCATTGATAAATATTATTTCAATCTGAGCTTCCTGAAGGAAACCTGAAGTTCAGTGGGAGAAAAAAATACCTGTAAATTAATGGACTTTGTTTACCCCATACTAGGCACCTTAGCACGTTATTTAACAAAGACCGTCTCATTTAACCTCAGAGGATGATGTTTTTCCTGTTTAACAGGCAAAGAAATGGAGATTAAAAGATTTACCAAAGAATTATAAGATTTCTATTTCGGTGAGTTCTACTTAGTGGTTTGGGAGACCTCAGGAAACTTGAAAGTTTAATAATTGAAACTTGAATAAATAAGTAGTTAAACAGGAGTTAGTGGATAGGGTCTCTTTGGATGCCTCCAATTTACAAAATAGAAAGTTTTATAAATTTGATCATGATTCCTAGAGGAATCATCTAAAGATAGGATTTCTATAACATCAGTGTTTCTAACTGAGCCAGGAAGGATGGGGTTTCTTAACTTAGGAAACCTTTGCCTAGTGAAGTCACTCCAAGTGTCTCACCTAATCCAGCCTCAGCCCAGGGCCCCAGGTATTTTGCAGGTGGGTAGATGGAGGCACAGAGGGATGAAATGACTTAGCCAGGAAGGACTAGAACAAGATTTTATGTCTATGTCAATGCTTTTCCCCCCCTTCATTGTTTCTCTCCCCAAACTCCATCTCTACTTATCCACTTATATACTTAATTTGCTAAGATTTGAATGAAAAAAAAAAAAAGTCCTATACTCTCATTGTTTCCAGGACCTTTCAGTGTATCAAGGGGAACATCCAAGGGAGAAAGCTTCACAATGAGAGTGCAGCAAGACAGATAGCGTGCTAGACATGAGTGTTAGGTTGAATGTGGGCTCGAAGGTGGGAAGTATCAACTCTGCTCTGAGGGTAGAATCAGGGCGGCTTCACAGATGAGGAGTCCCTTGAGCAGAATTTTTTTTCCAGATGTTTTTAATTATCAGTGATAGAAAACCTATATAAAGGATTTAATCTCAGAGGACTTTTATTGTAGAGACAACAGGGTGTTCATAGTAATCAAGGATAGCAACATGGCCAGGCCCAAGGAAAAATTGTGTCCTTTATCTGAACATTAACAAGATATCTCTTCACCTCTCATCTCTGCCTCACTTTGGCTGCAGACTGGCAGAAACGGTCTCTTGGTGTCTTTCTCAGGCAGTATTGAAACTGACACAAAGTTTTACAGCTGCTAGCTTCACTGGAAAGAAGCTGCTCCAATGCACGGTCCACATGCCAAAATTCTGAGGCCAAAATTTCTGGGGAAGAAATGTATTGGTTCACTTTCAGGCCAATCAGATGTGGTATGGGGCAGGGTTATTTAGAAACAGGCAGCTTCCACAGGAGCTGTATTACCTCTAATGCCGTTGAAAGAGGCAGTTCCCAAAAGAGGGGAGGTAGGATCAGGTTAATGAATCCATAGATTCCATAGGTGACTCTCAAAGTATGGTCCATGGGTCTCAAAGTCCTTTAGGGGGTCCATGAGGTCAAAACTATTTTCTTAATAATCCTAAAATACGATCTGCCTTTTCTTTGTTTACTGTGTTGACATTTGAGCTAATGTTACAAAAGCAGTCATAGTAAAACTGCTGGCCCCTTAGCATGAATCGAAACAGTGGTATCCAACTGTGAGGTTGTCATTGTATTTCTTAGTGCCTTGCATTCACAGCTAAAAGTGTCAGTTTAAGAATGTCCTTGAATAAACAGTGAAACTATTAATTTTTTAAAATATTAACCCTGCTTACATGCCTTTAAATGCCTGTATGCCAAATTAATTATGCCATGTAGTTATTTGGCTGCATACTGAAGTACAAAGGCTGCCTTGAGGAAAAGTCACTGCACAGTTGTTTCAGTTGCAAGCTGAAGTAGCTGTCTTTTTTCATGGAACATAATTTTTATTCGGAAAAGATAACTTACAGAAAAAGTACGGCTGTTCAGATTTGGGTGTTTGTCAGGAATATTCATGAATAAAGTAAGCCTGTTATTACTTAAAAAAAAAAACAAACAAACAACTAACAGTATTTGTTGCCAATGATAAAATTTGAACTTTCAAGTAAAAATCAGAATTTTGGAAAACGTGTAACCACCGCTTTGAACTTGATAGTTCCTTATAATGACTTTTCCGATGAGATTTGTGGTGATAGTAACAAAGTGATTTTTTGATATAGCAACATTTGGAAGACCTGCATGTCTAAACCAATATTTCCCAAATGACCCGTGCATTGATGCTACAAAGTTCGTGGGTAAAAGACCCATTCAAGGTTGACCAGTGGATTTTAATGTAACAAAGTATGAAGAGCTCATTAATATGGTTTCAGATTCTACATTGAAGCTAACCTTTAAGAAATCACCACTTACTGAGTTTTGCATAGTTTCAAAGAATAATATCCACAAGATTCTCCAAATTTTCCTCATATACTTCAGCCAAAAACATACCAAAATAGATTGAATGCAAACACAGATATGAAAATCTTTTAAGCCAGAAAAGTTTTCTATTAAGCCAGACATCAGAGAAATTTATAGAAATGCAGAACACTGCTACTCTTCTCATTATGTTTTTTGAAAATATAGTTATTTTTCATAAAATATTTTGTATATGTTAGCATATATTCTTATTTGTAAATGAACTAATATATATTGAAAATTAGTGTCACTTTAAACTTCTAAATATTAAATATTAATAGTATAACTGATATCAGCAAATGATTTTGCGATCCTCAATAATATTTTAGAGTAGACTCTGATTCTGAGACCAAATGTTTGTTAACTACCACCATAGATACTCACTGCAGTCTTTAAATACAGATAAGATCAAGTCAGGTGGGTGAGAGATAGAGGAGCATTCCAGTGGAGAGACAGGGAGGCATGAAGCAATGGGGCACATTCAGGACCTTATGCTAATGGAAAATGGAGTATGTGGAGTATATTATGAAGAGATAAGGTTGAAGAAAAAAAGGCCCTACCAGGAAATCTGGGGCCTTTGAAAGACTTTAAGTAAGAAAATGATGTGATTGGATTTGGATTTAGATGTAGCACCTTGCTGGCAGTGTGGAAAATGGGTAGGTGCTATAGGTAGAATGTTTGTGTTCCCCCCAACTTAATATGTTGAAATCCTAACCTCCAACATAATGATATTAGGAGGTGGGGCCTTTGAAAAGCGCTTAAACCATGAATGTGGAGACCTCATGAATGGGATTAGTGACTTTATCAAAGAGATATTCTTTGCCCCTTCCACCATGTTAGAACACAGAGGAAAGGTGCCATCTGTGAAATCAGAAAGTGGTCTTCACCAGACATTGAATCTGCTGATGTTTGATCTTGGACTTCACAGCCTCTAGAACTATGAGAAATACACGTTTGTTGTTGATAAGCCACCCAGTCCATGGAATTTTTCTTTGGCCGCCAGAGCTGACAAAGACAGTAGACAATAGGGTGGGGTGAAGTGTTGGCAAAACTAGTGACGGGGAAACAAGTTAGGAAGTAGTTCAGCACAGAGAAGATGAGGAACTGAATTATGATAACAGTGGTTGGGGTGGAAAGGAAGGGGTGTGTTGTTGAGACGTTTAGAAAACAGAATTGAAAGCAATGTCTTAAGGGAGGCTATGCAGAATAGATTTCATAGCTGGAGCCGTGTTAGGTTAGATAATATCTCTAGGATTCTTTAACATGGATGGTCCCCTAGTAATTATTTTAAGAGAGTTGTGTCTAAAGCCCAGTTCCCAAGATTTATTTTTATAAAGTTGCAGAATCAGGTAGGATTGGGTTCTGCTGTACATAATAGAAAATACCAAACAATAATGACTTAAATAAGAGAGGAGTTTGTCTCTTGGGAAAAAAAAAATATTCGGGGCCATTTTCTATTTCACTACTGTCAGCATATTGCTTTCATTCTCAAGGTCACCTCATTGTCCAAGATGGCTGCTGGAACAAAATCACATCTGCATTCCAGGCTGGCAGCAGGAAGAAACAGGACAGCAAAAAAGGGCTCATGTTTTCTGCTTTCTACTTACCTGTCATGACCCAGATCTTTTAAACATTACCATATTCAGCTGTAAGAAGGCTAGGACATGCAGTCTTTTAGCTGGGTTCATCGCTATCTCAAATAATATCAGGGTTCTTTTACAACGAAAGTAGAAAGAAATGTTTATTGGGTGACATTCGGCAATCTCTGTCACAGAGGTCTAGATTCCTGCCTTCTCTTCCCAGAAATGCTGTTATCCAGATTTTTTTTAAAAACCTTTTCCTTTTACTATTAGATTTTCTGGGAATGAGAAGGATACTACTTTTTTATTTAGAGGTCTCTTACTTGGCAACCCCAAGTTTTCATAACACAGTCTGAGAACTTAGAATAGAATAAATGAGTCTATACTATACTGGAGCCTCTTCACTGCTTTTCCATTTATTTGCATATTTCACTCCAATCCTCCCTACACAGTGTGGCAAGATTAAGTTTTCTGAAGCATTTTTCACATCATGCTATTTCATTTGTCAAGAATATTAATTAATCCCTCATAGCCTACTGAACATTCACAAATGTCCACCAAGCATTCAAAGTGCTCTTGCATTTTTACCAAAAGCAACATTTCCAAGCATACTTCCCATACCATATGCTTTAGCCAAATGGGACCTAACCCCTTTGGGAAATCTAACCCCTGTGTTTTTATTCAAGTTGCTTTACTTTTTAGAATTCTAGCTGTGCACCTACATGGGCCAGTGAAACCTACAGAGGATACAAGGATTTCTTGAGTTCCAGTCACCTCTCAACACTATCCTTTGATGAGACATCCTAAGACTCAACTCTTTAAATATTACATTACACATTTTATGCTTAAAGGGCATGTTGTGAACATAAGGAATAGCAAGAAGGACATTAGGAAGGGAAAAACGAAGGGGGGGAAACGGAGGGGGAGACGAACCATGAGAGACTATGGACTCCAAGAAACAAACTGAGGGTTTTAGAGGGGCATGGGGTGGGGTGATGGGTTAGCCCGGTGATGCATATTAAGGAGGGCACTTATTGCATGGAGCACTGACTGGGTGTTATATGCAAACAATGAATCATGGAACACCACATCAAAAACTAATGATGTAATGTATGGTGATTAACATAACATAATAAAATAAAAAAAAGAAATTTTACTAATAAAAAAACAAATGATGTTCTCTATGGTGACTTAACATAACATGATAAAATAAAAGAAAAAGAGCATGTTCCTTCAATCCATGTTCAACCTTCCATAAAACTCTTAGGGAATGAAAGGTTGCTTAGAAGCACAAGAGTCTGGGCATGTGCTTAAATGTATACCTCTTACGCAGAACTCTGTATTATGTCCCTAACCTGAGCCTTGCATTTACAAAATGGGCAGTTTTTGTTGTTGTTGATGTTATTGTGTTGTTGATCACTGTTATGTGTTCCTCCTTTGACCTTACTCAACAACACAAGTGATTTTTGCTTTGAAAGAAGACATCTCAGCATCATCTGCACACACATCTTTCTCTTTTATCTAGCATATGTAATTAACCTCACAAACTAACCATCAACAGAAATAAAAGAACTTGGAGGATTATCAAGTACCAGGGGCTCCTTATTAATATGGGAAACTGTGTTCACATTGGCAGACCAACGCTTTCATTTGCTCTGGCTCCTTTAATTGTACCAGGGAACCCAAGCCTTTAAGACATGCTTTTCATGTTTACTCCTGCTGCCATTGGAAGTGTGTTGTGAGAACACAGTGGACTAGAATGAGGACACCTGAAATCTCCTCTCCACCTTTGCCTAAGATCCACAGTACGATGTCATATAAATGGAGCAGGTGGTTGATTCAGAGACTGAATCAACTGTGTGTACTATACAATTTATAGGACATTGACACAGTGCTACATAGTCCTATTAAAAGTTATATTTTTAACCTGAATTTTCTCATTAATCTATGGAAAATAGCACCTATAGAACAGTGTACTTTTCACATTGGCAACAATCCTTTAAGAAAGTCAGGGCATTTACTGTTAGTTGGCACCATTTAAAAGGTTAGATATGTTAAATAATTAATATTGTTTTCTAACTTCAAGGTAAGGACATGTCCATTCAGAGATTCCATTCTATCTCTCTTGGTTTCAGCTTTATTACCTACAGCATAGATGTATAGTAATGTTCTTATATCACTAGTCAATTTGGAGCACTAAAGAGATAAGAGATGGAAAATTTTGTCATGTGGTAGGTGTTCACTAGGGATCGGTCTTGAGAAGTGTAGCTTCATCCTCTATCATTCTAGATTTTCCTCACCTTTACCCAGTTTTTCAGCTAGTATGGTTAGTTGCCTGATAGAGTAACACAGACCTTCATCCCTGATGGAAATTAATTGCCTAGCTCTTGCTGGGTTGTGGATCCTGTCATTGCCCATCAGCGATTATTGCTTGGCATGGAATTATTAGAAGACCTTTCAGTGAGTCTCTTGAGTTCAACCTACAGTCTTCCCTACTGCCCTCAACATGTAGTAATTTCTTTGTTTGCCTAATTGGTCCACTAGCAGGGTGTGCCCAAAGTAGCCAGGTCACAGTCCCGTTCAGTGAAACTGTTATTGACTTCCTTGCTGGCTATGTTCCCCATCCTCAAGAACAAATTTGTGGGGGTAGGAATTAGAATGCTATAAGTGGGTTCTGGATATGAGAGGGGCCATACTTTCATCTGCTTCTTGATGCCTGACCCAAGTACTCTAGCTGTTGTAGACACAGTACCACATATTGGTTTTTGATTTAATGAATATTCTGTATCCTGGAAGTTGGGAAGCAAGACAAGGTGATGTGTTATTCATTATCCATTGCTTCATAAATGCCACAAATATGGACCCCAGATCTCTTAGCAGTTGCATCTACTTGGTCTCGCGAAATATTTCTAGTTAGGATATACAAAGATCTCAGGCCTCAGAGAATTCCGAAGAAATGAGAAGGAGAGAGATTTTATTTGCTTGGCTTGCTCCAATTTCCTTTATCTCATTGGCTAAAGTTAGCACCACTGGGAGTTAACTTATGCATACTTTTCATTGTATCATCTATTCCTTTGGTAAGTTATTGCTAGCAGTATAGTATTATTAGTGCTGTCATTATCATCATTATAATTTCTGTATATCAGGAGAGGGGTATCTAAATTTACATAGATGTCTATACATCTCTCTTTATCTATAGATCTATCATAGTAAATACAATGACAAATATATTTAATGGGAATGTCAGAGCACTGAGCAGAAAAAATTAATTCTCTTGGGCATCGGAGGAGCTAGCTAGGAAAAAGGGAAGAGGGCTTGCCTGGAAACTGAGGGCTTGCCTCAGTCACAGAAATAGCATGAACAAAGACTCTGAGTCAAAATACAACTCAAAATATGCAGGAAAGCAGTTTAGTGCTACTGAAACATGAAATATAAGGCAAGGATATCAAGTAGGGACAGTATCATATAGGAACATGAGACTTCTATTGAGAACCTTCAAATCAGTTCAAATGTTGGTAACTTTTAAGTTGTTACCCTTTCTGTGCTTTTTCATAACAGGAATAATAACAATATCTACTTCACAATTGTTTTGTTAGGCAGGTAGTGAGGATTCAGTTAATGTTAGCCGTTATTAGGCAGCAGAGAGCTATGAAACATTTTCAGTGGCAGAATGACACTGCCAGATTTATATTGGCATAGAGAATGGATTGGAGAGGGTAGCACCAGAAGCAGAAAGATGAGTTATTTGCTGATATGATATTGTAATAACCCAAGGGGAGATGGTTGTCCAACGTAGGCCAGAGTCAATGGGAAAATAAAGGAAATATCTAGAAGGCAAAATGGATAGGACTTAGCAGGTAATTGATTGGAAGTGGCAAATAAGGGGGAGGGCTGACTCAAAGAATATACCCAGGTTTTTGGCTTCACTCAGGTGACTCGGTAACTGTGATGAAATCTAAGATAGGAAATACAAGAGGGAAAGAGACGAGAGCAGAGTTTTAAAAAGGAGGACATTTGTGCTAGACTGGAGGGGGTCAGTAAAGAAAAAGATATACATCCATTGCATTTGCATTAGTTATCTTAGTAATAGTACTTTCAGGGAAGTAGTCACTATTTTTATTTCTCCTTTACAGAAAAGAAAAAAAAAAAAAAAGGAGGCACAGAGTTGTGAGAATCCCTTAAGGTCATATAACTGGTTAGATCCCACATCTAGTGTGGGCCATTCATTCATTAAAAATTGTAGCAGCCGCAGAAGCAGCAACAACAAAACACTTATTGAGTGCTTACCATGTAGGTACTGGGAACCTAAGAAAAATCATGTGCTGTTGTTTAAAGCAAAAAAAAAAAAAAAAAAGTCACGCACAGCTCCTCCAAAGAGCTCATAATTTTGGAATCCATGTAAAGAAACATTGTAAATTTATAACAGCTGTGTTCAGAGTAAGGGGCAGTGGATACAAAAAGACCTTAGCAGCTCACACTGATCCATGTGAAAGAGCCCAAAATGTAGAAAGATGGCAGGCACTACAGAGCTGGCCCTGAGACTATCAAACATGGAGACATCCACCTAAAGAGGACATTTGGGGAACATACCACTGGTGGTGGCTGACGGAGACATGGCTGTCTCTCTCTGAGGGGTTCTGCAGGGATGGCAGAGGTGAGGAGAAAGTGAGACACCACTCCAAGAAAGCCCAAGATGTATCCCGTCTATGTCACATTCACTGTATCTTCCACCTGTTAGGTGTGGCTGTGGGTAGTTTACTTAACCTCCTTATCACAGTTCCTTCATCAGTTAAATGGGTTAATAATCATAACAAATCTCACAGTATTACTATATTAGATGAGTTAGTACATGTAGAATGCTTAGAGCTGTCTTGCACATTTGGTATTTTATCAATTTTCAGAGGCCATCAATTGTTAGTCATTATTTTATGTACCACTAAGAAAGCAAACAATGCTTATAATTAAACCATGAGACATCATCAATTATAAATCACATTGCTATTTCAGAAATATTGGGATATGGAAGAATGTATTTTAGAATTTATGATGTTAGTGAGTGCTCAAGAAGCATTATATATCATTATAATTATAGTTATTATTTGCTATAATTATTGTTATTATTACTTGCAGAAATCACTAGGAGAAGATAAACCAGACAAAATCAGGGTACGATCAATGATGTCTTCCTTTTCCTGATGATGTGATCAGTTATATACGATGACCCCTACTTCCTCTATTCTTCTTGGGTCCTTATCAAACCCTAGGATAATTAGATTCAGAAGAGGGTATAGAAGTCTATGTATTCAGGGCTTCCTTCTCCTTCTATGGTTGTGCAGATTGTGTACTGGACAACAATAAATAGAATGGGTCATATAGTAGATTGTATGAATCTTGCTCCCTGGAGCTGAGCATTACATATCCTGAATGGATCTCATAGCCCAACCCACTCAGGCTCATCTCTGATACCCTACTCTGTTAAGCCAGAATCACAGCCCAAGGCTTAGCTGGGGAAAGGGAAGAGATGAGCTTTAAATCAATTTTGAGATTAAAGTTTTAAACTATACTTCAGTCATGAAAAATAACTAGATATTATGAAATCTGCCCAAGATGTTGTAAAGAAATTGGGAAGATTGATTTATCAGAATGCGGTGGAAGGTGTTAATGGCAAAATGTTAAAATATAGTCATGTTTTTATTACACCCTATTGAGAATCCCTAGTAATCTGGTTATGTAAAATTGAAAAAAAAGATATGTTCCTGACCCAGAGGAATCTCCACTCCTCCCAAGAGAAAGAGAAGTGATAATGACCTAACTGCTATTGGAGAGGACAGTTCTAACAGGTAGGTATGAGGAGAAGGGGTTTTGCAGGGGAGTAGAGAAGACTTCTTTGGAAAGTGGACATTTTGAACCAGCCTAAAACATGATTGATGGAATCCAAAGCCATGTCTGATTTCTGTAAATGATGAAATAAGATAGTTTTGAAGAGGGACCCTTTGGTAATATGTGTATTATGGACTAAATGTTTGCATTCCCTCAAATTCATATGTTGAGGGCTTAGCCCACAGTGTGACTATTTGGAGAGAAGTTCTGTGGAGAGGTGATAAAGTTTAAATAAGGTTATTAGGGTGGGGTCCTAACCTGATAGGACTGGTGTCCTCATAAGAAGAGGAAGAGTGACACCAGAGAGCTCTCTTTCTGTCCAGGCTCAGAGGAAAGCCCTGTGAGGCCAAAGAGGTGATCTGAAAGCCAGGGAGAGAACTCTCTTTAGAAACCAGACCCTGCCCGACCTTGATCAGGCACTTCCGGTCTTCAGAACTGTGAAAAAAACAAATTTCTGTTATGTAAGCCATTCAAGCAGCCAAAACAGACTAGTATGCCCTGCCTACTCTGTTTTCTGGCTCTGTTCGACTAATTCTTGCCCACAATTATAATTTTAGCCTGTAATTCCTCTGCCATACAAAATAGATTAGTTTTTGGTTTGCTTTTTAGCCATCAAATTTCATCAGATCCTCACAATAGTCCACTAACAATAAGTTATTTTCCCTCTTTCACAAATGAAAAATGTTGAGGGTCAGAAAGTGTCAGCTAACAAGTTGCTCTAAGTTCATTGTGGTTTCTACTCAAATCCAAATACTGTTTTAAAGTCAGGGCTAGGGTCAGGACCTTGGCAACCCTAAATCACAACAGCTGTATCTCCCCTCTTCAGCTGGAAAATAAAAACGTTTCTTTTTTTCTTTCTTTTCTTTTTTTCTCTCTCTCGCTTTCTCTTCCTCTCTCTCTCTCTTTCTTTTCCTCCCTCCCTCCCTTTTCTTTTTTTTTTTTTCTGAAGAGCAAAACTTCCAGAATTTTAGCAGGTCTTTGAAGCCGTAATATCATAAAGTTGTTGACTTTTGGGGAAGGGGTAGGGAGAAGCACTTATCATAGTGACTCAAAGAATGATCCCAGAACATACCTGATCTATCTTCTATTCAAGCTATTCTTTCCAAGGAAGTGTTTTCCGAGTAATTACACTAAAGCATCAATTAAGAGCCTTGTTAGGTATGGGGATGCCTCAGGTGCAATTTGAAAAGTGCAATTATTAGAGTGTAAAAGCGGCCTCAAAACCATCAGGCAATCACCAGTCAGTCATGGCGTTGAAGCGGAAACAGCATCAATAGGCATTTGGAACTATACCTGGAAACTCTGGTTCTGGTTGATTTGAGAGACCAATATCCACAGCACAACTGAGAACTCCATTTCCGGAGCGCCCTCCCACCTGCCAGATGACTGATCAGTAATCTCCAAACCAACCTACAGCCTGTCTTCTGGTCTTCTTGTCTGTTAGCCACAGAATCACAGCAGGGTCCTTACCCCTTCTGTGAGGCCACAGTTCTGGTGAGGCTCTTTGCTAATCCTCCCCCGCTACATTGTTTTCTTGCCATTCTTCCAACTGTATTTAACATTAATTTGTCATCTGGATTGGTAATTGATCGCCCTGGAGCACACTGAGGAAATGGGTAAGAAGCTTCATACTTTAAAAAGTCCTCTTGCTTGAACTTACAAAGAATTTTAGTGGGTCTGAACTGCTGGGGTAGAAGGATTTAAGGAAAGACATTGCCCTGAGAATAGCAAGCCATGCGCATCAGCGTTTTCCAGGTGAAAATGAATAAGGCTCCTTGTAGTCATGCGGCCACGTGCCATTTACAAAATACTTTCTCAATACTGGATCTCAGTTTTTCTCTTTTTTTCTTTTCCAGGCCTTCTTTCCCTCCTCACCCCTTTCCTCTTTTCCTTCCCTCTCCATACTTCCTTTTCATCTTCCCTCCCCTTCATTGCCTCCTTCTTTTCCTATTTTTTTCTTTCCCTTCCCTTTTCAATTTTTTTTCCCTGCAAGCATTTGATGACTGCTTGGCACTGTGCCAAAAACAATGTGCGTTCACAGCTAAGAGACTGTTAGTGTTAAAGGGTTCAGTGTTTGTGAGATTGATAGTAAGAAGTGATTCTGATATAGATCGATAAGTGATCTAATGGAAGCCCAAAATGTTTCCTAGACAAGAAGCCTCTAACTCCAGGTAGGCTGGGTGCTGGGGCAAGGGGAAGGTTGAGAAAGGCTTTCTGCAAAACAGTGATCTCTGAGCTACTTCGGAAAGAAGGAATTCAACTTAGATAAGTGAGAAAAGGAGAGAAAGAGTTTTCTAGGAAAAGGGATCAATAATTCAAAGGATTGTAGATAATATGTTTGCTTTTGGGAAAGTACAAATACTTAGGAATAGCTAGCATGGAGGCTAAGGGAGGTGGTAAAAGGGTCAAGTTGAAGGTCAGGGAATGGGAGGACAAGGGTCTGGGCAGATAAGAAATGGTGAAATCATGGAAGCCCCTGTGTGCCACATGAAGGAATCTAGATCTGTGCGTGTGTGTTCCAGTAAAACCTTACCTATCGACACTGAAATGGGAATTTTTATAGTTTTCACATGTCCTGAAATATTATCCTTCTTGTGATTTCCCCCCCAACCCTCTAAAAATGTAAAGATCATTATCTCATGAACCATATAGTGCGGGCTGCAATTTGCAGACTCCTGGTCTAGATCTTTGCTGCTCAAAGTGTGGCCCCAAACTAACAGCATTGGCATCACCTGGAAAGTGGTTAGAAATGCAGAATTTTGAGCCTCATGAATTAAAGGCTCTCCTGAATTAAAGGAGCCTAGTTTAATTCTGAAGGCAACAGAATGTTCTAAGAAGGCAAGTGTTGCAGTCTGGTTTAACTCTAATTAGATTTTTAACTCTCTTGTTCGCCTTCAAGATGCAACCAAATGTTCAGAGTGCTGTTGCCTTCTTACACGTCACCTGACCTACATGCCGCTGTGGCTTTGCAGAGTAGGAGAGCCGTTGCTGAGTCAGCACTGCAGGGAGGAGCATGTGTAAGGAACATGGATTATTCATGGGGCCTGTGCACTGTTCCAGGTGCAGCCATGATTGCCGTGGACTGGGACCATTTGTAATGCAAAGGCATGGCAAGAAAATCCATTTTCTCATTTTCAGAGCCAATTTTATCTTCATGCTCCTGCCCATGTTACAAATTTAGGCTGATAAAGTGAAACAGGAGGCAGAAGAGCAAAATGAAATTTCTGACGACGGTTTGCAAAAGGAATTTTTAGATGCCAATGTATAAGCTCCTTTATTTGGAAGGAAATGATTCAGAGACTGTATCTTGAGGCCTTGTGGTATAAAACAATGGAGAATGAGTTTTAAAGTCAAATCTAAATGTGAGTTTTATGACCTTGGGCAAGTCAGCTAGCTTCTCTGTACCACAACTTCTTTATCTGTAAAACATGAGGAATGATGCTATGGGAGGTAGAATTATTGGCTCCATTTTTTTTTAACCTCTTCCTGTATTTTTTTTTGAAGATTTTATTTATTTATTTGACAGAGAGAGACACAGTGAGAGAGGGAACACAGGCAGGGGGAGTGGGAGAGGGAGAAGCAGGCTTCCCGCTGAGCAGGGAGCCCGATGCGGGGCTCGATCCCAGGACCCCGGGATCATGACCTGAGCCAAAGGCAGACGCTTAATGACTGAGCCACCCAGGCGCCCCTGTGTTGTTCTTTTTTTTCTAAAATTTATGTAGTTCTAAGCACTAAGGCTGTGGTAGTTTGTTATGGCAGCAGTAGAAAATGAATACATAGGGTAACTTATTTGGGCTTAATGAATATAGATTTTCTTCTCCCTTTATTCATTTTTGAAACAAGTGGATTTAACTCTGTGAAAGAGCGGTTTGTATAAAAACTTAAGTGTGCTATTGAGGATTACTGAGAGGATGCAAGCCTTTAGAATAATGCACATAAGAAGCAGTCAAATGTTAGCTATTCCATAAGGAATAGAGTGTTCTTTAGTCCATAGAGGAACTATGACATAGGCAGTAGTGAAAAGCATTGCGCATAAGGCTTATTATTATTATTATTTCTGGGAATGCCAGTGCTCAAACTTGTAACTTTACTGAAAAAAGTTTAGGACCATTTGTTATAAACTTGTATTTTCCTGAAAAATAGTCACAATTTGAGGCATTTCTTCTTGTTGCTAAAAAGAAGTCTCAGGATGTGAGACTTGTCCTCAAGTATCTCAGAGGCTGTCATATGGAAGCAGGAGAAGATTTGTTTTCCATGTGTGCGATCTCAGTAAGTAGAAGGTTCAGGGAAGCAGAAGAAGAATCCCTGTAGTTGCCTAGAACCCCAGTCTGCCTGCAAGGAAACTTATGAGCTATAAAATGAGCAAAAAATTTAGAATATGTAATGCGATATCACAGATATGGTGGAATGTATACTTTCAGTCCCTAAGATGTATTCAATCCACAATGTAGCCTCATAAAATAATCAAAGATGTAGACAAAGTTGTATGCAGCATTGGTTATAATGGCCAAAACAAAATAAAGACAAAAAGAAAAAGAACCTAATTGTTCATTGGCTGGAGAGAAAGTGAGTAAATCAACATACATCCACTTACTGGGTTATTACACAGACATTAAATACAATTCAATGTGATGAACTTATATAAAATATATAGTATAATTTTAAAAGCAAACAAGCAGCAAAAGGAATTGTATAGTTAATAAGATAACAACTATATAAAACAAATAAAACTATGCTCAGAAGGTAGAAAAATGATGAAATATATTTCACTAATAACAGATGTTTTCTTTTGGAAGAGGAACTCCCCTTCTCTTTTTACACTTCCATTTTTTCAACATATTTTCATAATGTGCAAGTGTTACTTTTGGACTGAGAATATAATATACTTTGTTTTTAAAAAAAAATGGAAAAAAGGTGCTATCAGAATTTATTTTTTCCCCATACATTTGTATTGTCTTCAAGGCTCCAGAGACTCCACGGTGTTCACATCTACGCCCACTCAAAACACTCACTGTGCAAATTATTCAAAATGATAACCCATTTATACAAATAAATATAAATACCAAGAGTTTCCATCCTTATCAAGTACTTACCATGCATTAGGCAGGAGAGTGTTAAGGAGGTCTTTCATTCATCGTTGACTGGTGGCCATAGACTATTAAGTGCCATTTTCTGAGTGTTTATGCTGGTGATTTTACATATATTCTCTCATTTATCCTCACAACTGACATGTAAATGAAGTATTATATTCTAAATGCCAAGATACATAAATTACAGCTTATCTAAGGTAGCCCAAAGAGGTACCTGCCTGGATAGGAGTAGAAGCCATGTCTGTTTCTAAAGCCTATGTCTTCCTCCATACCCCATGCTATTCACACAAAGAACATGTAAGGCACTATTTTCTCTACTCTCACCAGAGCCATTAGTTTTGTCTTGTTGTGGAAGTGGTTGAGCCTTCTCACTGATGTCATATTCTGTTATGACCCCTCCGGAAGGGCTACAGTGGATCAGGCCAGGACAACTCGAGGTTGGATATCATGTTCTTCAGAGTGTTAGGATTTCCACCACTATTTTACTCTCCTGAACTATTTTTCTCTAGGCTCCATGTAAATATACTATTCCGAAGTCAGACATTCTCCACCCTCCTTTAAATTTTGTTAGGAGTTTATGATGCACTACTTCCTTGTAGGACATTTGCACATGTTATTCCAGCAGATTGGTTGCAGGTTGACTGAACCAGGGGTGGATACCTGGCTCAAGGGCAGTCAAGGGACTAACATAATAGATCTGTCCAACAGCCATGTTAATCACCAAATGAACCAATTAGATCTGACTTCGGTGAACTTGACTAGGACAGACAGAGGGAAAGATAGTGATCAGCAGTGCGGGCAGAAGCCGTAAAGCACATACAGAATGGGAGTTACTGGAAGTTTGACATGATAGAAGACATGAATACCAAACTAAGTAAATAAAGATGGAAACCAGCCAGGAATTTGTTGGTGGCAACAGGAGAAGAATGGTCGAGTCATGGTAACGGTGAACCTCAGAGAGTGCCATGGATGTTAGCTGCTGATGCAGCAGTAGCAAAGGCTGGTCACTAGAATAGCCTCCCAGTTCTTGAGCAAGATTCCATCTACCTGGGGGCTGGGATCTGCAGCCATTGAAACTTATTTCTCTGTGTATTCTTAAACAAACAAAAAACTTATGAATATAATGTGTGTCTGTTTATCTCTGTCATTTTAAACAGCCTAACCATTAAATTACATCTGGCTGAATGGTGTAAGGTTGGTCATAGAGTCCAGAAGACTGGCCACATTAAAAGATGGGTAACTGATACTGCCTAGCTAGGAGAACTCCCTTCAAAACCACTGATTCTGGAACTTGTCTTGCTTGGGCAAGAGAGGGAAGGAGAAACACTAAGATTACTTTTTTTTTTAAACCTCAGACTTTCCTATTTGATGTTTTTCAAAATGCAGTGAACAATTATTGCAGGTAGTAGTGTAAATACCTCAGACTACAGTCCTATCTGTCTCCCAGACAGGCTTGGTGACATGGGATTGAGAATTTGAAAACTGAAAGTCATGCCCTATTGTGTCCATATTAGCTGTGAGATTCCTGGCAAGTGGCGAAGTTCTCTGGATTTCAATGACTTCTTCCATTAAAATAGGAGTGGTTGGGGGTGGGAGGGATGGGGTGGCTGGGTGATAGACATTGGGGAGGGTATGTGCTACGGTGAGCGCTGTGAATTGTGCAAGACTGTTGAATCACAGTTCTGTACTTCTGAAACAAATAACGCAACATATTTTAAGAAAAAAGAAAAAGAAGAAGATAACAGGAGAGGAAGAAAAGGGGAGTATGTCAGAGGGGGAGACGAACCATGAGAGATGATGGACTCTGGAAACAACCTGAGGGTTCTAGAGGGGAGGAGGGTAGGGGGATGGGTTAGCCTGGTGATGGGTATTGAGGAGGGCACGTTCTGCATGGAGCACTGGGTGTTATGAACAAACAATGAATCATGGAACACTGCACCAAAAACTAATGATGTAATATATGGTGATTAACATAACAATAAAAAATTAAAAAAAAATAGGAGGAACAATAGCCCCGGCCTTCTTAACCTCTAGGATTGCTCAGCAAGCTAAAAAAAGATTATAAATTTTAAAACTATGAAGTAATTGAAAGAGCTAGTGTTTTCCTTACCACCAATAATGACACATTACCAATAAGCTAGTTTCTGAATTTGAAGAGTTTTAGTGAAAAATACCTAGATTATTATGTAAGCCTCTGTGAGGCAGGCTCAGAAAGAAATGTTAGAGAAACCTTGTGGACCATTTGCTAGAAGGGCTATTTTAGTTTCTCTAGGCACTGACCTGACCTGGAAGTGCCACTGGGTATAGGTTAACCACACTTGAAAGCAGCTGTTGATGGTGTGTAGTTTGCTAATGATCTTATCTGTCTTCCATGTCTCTTTAAGAGTTTCACAGAGGAAAGGGCACTAAACCATTACTGACAAACCTGCTTATAACATCTTCAAGGTGCAGGTTGGGAAAGGTGGTTGCTTCTTTTATGTTGGCTATAAAGCCGAAGTCCTTCATTTGAACAACCAACCCTCGAGCAACTGTAGTCCACACATTTCCCAAAGTCTTTGGTTGTGGAGTCAGCTCATCTTCAACCACCTACCCATCAAGGCTCAACTCAATGGCCAATGCCTCATGAAGCCTTCCCCAGTTCCCCTGAGGTGAGAATGATCTCTGTTCTCTTTTAGATTTCTTAATGTTTTCCCTGTTCTGCTTTTATGGGACTTAGCACTTTCTGCATTGAATTTCACATTCTTTTGGGTACATTTCTATCACTAGACTGACATCTTACATGAGGGCAGGCTCTGTTTCTGATTCATCTTTTTATGCTCCAGAATGCCAAACTTGCTACCTAGCACCAAAACATTTCTCAGAAAATGATCAATGAACCAGTGGGTATAGACTCACAACACATAGGAAAAAAGAAGAGTAGACAGAATCTAACTTACAAAGCTTGTTTTGAAAATACTCTTCAAGTTAGCTTTTTGAAATCTAGAACTTCATTTCCCATAAAGAATATTATAAATGGTGAGTAGATTCTCATATCAGTCCTTTCTTTCTTGGGCTAGAAAAGTTCCAATTTTAGCACCCATTTCCCCATCCTCTTACCACCATAGTCTCTTTCTTTTTCTTGAATTCCATTTTCAACTATTTCTTCCAAAGTTGTAGAAATTAGCTTAACCCTCTAGACATGGTCTGTTGGTCTGGTATTCTGTGGATAAAGTAGCGTGTATGAGCCTTTTCCTCATTTCTTCTCTTTGGCTTTCCCCAGGCTGACCCTCCCATACCTTACTGGGTCCAGAGGTTCTTCCAACAGATGACTTGGCCTTTCTCTAATTTCCAATAACCAACCAAATTAAAATAGCCTCAGCCTCAGTTAAGGAAACACTTGTTTTAGTCACTGGTCCTTTATTTTTGTCCAGTTAATGTATTAAGTATTAGTAACATGAAAGCTACCATGTATTAAACACTGGTGTACCCGGCACTGTGCTAAGATCTTTGTATACTCTGTTTCATTTAATTCTCACTACAAGTCTCGAGGTGGGTACTGTTAGGGTTCCTATTTTACAGAAAAAGGAACTAAACTTAGCTTCCAGGAGTTGTTTCAGCTCACTTGGCCAGTTAGTGGTATAACCCGTCTTCAAACCTAGACTTGTCTGCCTCCAAAATCATGTTTTTAATCACCAAGCTAGTTTATAGCAGGTAAGCAATACTCTTTTTTCCCCTATTTTTTTAATTATGTTATGTTAATCACCATACATTACATCATTAGTTTTTGATGTAGTGTTCCATGATTCATTGTTTATGCATATCACCCAGTGCTCCATGCAGAACGTGCCCTCTTTAATCCCCATCACCAGGCTAACCCATCCCCCCACCCCCCTCCCCTCTAGAACCCTCAGTTTGTTTCTCAGAGTCCATCGTCTCTCATGGTTCGTCTCTCCCTCCGATTCCCCCCGCTTCATTTCTCCTTGTAAATGTGGCGTAGGGATGTGGGCAAGATAATTGGATAGAGGTCATGCATTTGAGTCTGAATTTGAGGACTGAATTAGAATCTGAGTTCTTTGGTTTCCTACCACTGAGATCCTGGAAAACTGATTTAATCTCAATGAACCTGTTTCCCATAAAAATAAAGGGAGATGATAACATATTTAAAAGGTCTAGGTCCTTGGTTAGTGACACTGTTCAGCAATTTGTTTTTCTTCTCTCAAACTTTTCCTCTTGCCCTTCTGTTTACTTGAAGTATGGTGACCATAAATGCCTATTTCCTGGTGTAAATAAGACCACTTCCTTTCACTCTTGAATAGGTCTCCATTTGGACACAATGAATTATATGGACATGCCCTGGATGATGGTGGTGTCTCCTTGCCTTCTTTCTCTGGATCCAGTGGTATCTTTCTAAAGGCAAATATGATTATACCTCTCTGATTAATACGCCATACCTCATTTCCCTACAAATAAAATCCAGTGCCTTCATAGTGATGTATGAAGCCCTCATGATCTGAACTTGCTGCCTTTGTATTTTCTTCTCATACTCACCCAGCCTGTTATTCTACTTGCTGTTCATAGCAACTGCCTGCCTTTTCTCGAAACACCCATTCTATTGTTCCTATGCCTCTGCAAATGGCTTCCTTTGTCTGCAATATATTTCATCCCTGTCATTATGTGTATCACTCTTTCTGCTTTTCTATCATTAGGACCCTTTCTAAGTGTAGGGAATCCTCTACTTTGAGATATGGTGTTGAACAGACTGTTTTATTGCATAGGGAGTGAAATAGGTGGACTTCATTACAAAACCCTTTGCAGGTATGATTGTATCTAAGCTACAGGCAGTTGGCACTAGCAATGAAACTCCACCTCAAGCCATTTACAGGGATTGAGTCTCTGGACAGCCAGACTATTTTTGGCTCTCTGTCCCATCTTGAGTGGAGCTTGTGACACGAGAAGGCAGGAACAGGGATTATCTCTTATTTTCTGACCAAGACAACAACAACCAGGAGCTTCAAGACCAGAGAACCGAGTCCAAATCTTCTCTAACCTCAGTTATTAGTTGTGTAATCTCATACAAGCTTCATAACTTTTCTTTACATCAGTTTCTTCATCCGTAAAATGGGGATAACAATAGTACCTACTTCAAACAGTGATTGGAGGGATTAGACATATGTGCAATATGACTGAAACAATCCCTGGCCCATAGTATTTACTCAAAATGTTAGGTTTTATTACTATTGTTGTTGATAACAGTAACAATAGCAATAACAGTAAACTACCTTCTATAGTATGAGCTTTTGTTTCTTGCATTTAAAAAGTGTGACCAATTCATTTCCCTCTGGCTATGCTAATTTGGACTTATGTTTGATGTCTAAGTTGAGACCATTTTTCCTCCCAGAAATCTTTTCTGAAACTGCTGCCACATTAGAGACTACAGTTATAGATTCACATTTTGTTGTTACTAGTAGCAGAACACTTACTGCACTAAATTTAAATGCCTGGTCTTTGATGTTTTCCCCAAATAGACCATGAACTTCTTTTAGATGATACTGGCCATTTCCCCTGCCTTGTATCTTTGGAGTATTGCTTATGTAGTACATTGACACCTTGTAGGTATTTAGCAAACATCTACCTGATGAATGAGCACAAATTGCCTGCCACCTTCTGAGATGCTGCAATGGGACAGTCAGTCAAGCAGGCGAGCTGTTGATTTTTATTCATATGCTCCAGCTCTTCTTGTGGGTTCTCTCTCTGTGACCCCATGTGAGATTTTTGTAATCCATGTTCATATTTGCATTGATGATCCTAAAATGTCTTTGACAATCTCAAGAGAGTCGTAATTAGTATATTTCATTGTTGCAGTGCTCCTGCCTCCCAGCTTTGGCTTAGGAGATGGAATTCACCCCAGAGATTTGATCCTAATCAGTGCAATTGTGCTTCCCTTAAAGAGTATCTTATAAATTCAGGAAGACGCAAAGCAGTTCTCCAGATTGGGGAATGAAATGTGTCGTAAGAGTCAACTAGGTGCTTCTATTTGCCCTTCTCTGAGTCAGTGACCTGAGGCGACACCATGCTGTCTTCAACCGAATAGAATGATTTACTGTTCTTCTATTTAGGGAACATCTACATCTTCTTGCCTTTGTGTATGTTATTATTTCTGTTTCCTATGGCTTCTCACCGTTTGCAGTACAAAACTTTAATGACTTAGCAGGGTATTCAAAGCTCCTCACAAACTGAGCCCCATTTATCTTTCCAGTTTTATCTCTTACCATACCCCATCAGATCTCCTAACCTCCATATGCTTAATCATTTATTCATTCCTTTCATATCTTTGACAATAATTTATAGGTATAATGTGGACATTGTGGTGATCCTCATGGCACTGCAGTCTAGTAGTAGACATAGCATTTAACAAATAATAGAAAATAGAAGTAAAAGTATAATTAGAATAAGAACCCTGCAGTTAAATCGTAACAGGGGGCCAAGCATGGCAGGAGACAGTATCACAGTGGGGTCTGATCATGGAGAGTTTATGAAAGTTAAAACATCTTCAGAAAGCTCTTCCAAAGTTTGTCGAATCTAGGCATTGTTCTGTGTCATTGGTATGTCAACACTGCTTAGCATGAGGCCCGGGACAGAGCAGGCATGCAAAAACGTTAAATAAATGTCTGAACGAAAAAAATGACATTGATAATGAATTAATCTGCACACTGTCTCATAACCAAATTCCACTCTTCATTCTTAGGTAACAGTTGACAAAAGTGTGTGCACACAGTCATACACACATTCGTTTGGGAGCAAATATTAATGTAATTATATATTAATTAGTACTTTACTGTTTACAGTGCTTGTCTATCCACTGTCTCAATGAATTGCCCATAAACTTATAATGTAGGGAGATAAAAATTTTTATCTTTTTGTAGAAGCTGAGTTTATGAGAAAGTTACTCAAAGTTTAGTAAGTGAGAAACAGATACATTTAGTAGTGAGTCATACATTTAGTAAGTGAGAAACAGATACGGTAGTTTGGTCTTCTGGCTTCAAGTCTGGGGCCTCATACTTTTTTATTTACAAAGAAGTAAGGGTGGGATGACTTCAGTAATATAGGAATAAGTCATGCAAATCAACACTCTATGGGATAAAATATTAAATAACATCTCTTGAAGAAAGACAAACTTTATCAATGACCCAGTGAAGAATCACAGGGTCCGATCTGGGAGAAGGAAACCCAGAGAGGAGCGTCTGGCAGCTGGAGCTCCTTGTCATCCAGAAACATCTGTCAGTTCAGGCAGAGGCAGCTGAGAGATTGGGTATGAGGCCCAGCGCCCATTGTGAAGGGGGAGCTCCAGTACATCACTCATGCTTTGAATTGGGAACCCAGAGGCCTCCACTCAAGATAGGACAGAGAGCCAAAAATAGTCTGGTTCTCCAGAGACTCAATCCCTGTAAATGGCCTGAGGTGGCGTTTCATTGCTAGCGCCCCTAGCCGCTGCCAGAGGCAAATCTAAGTGCTCCTTGGAGCAGGAAACATCACCTAGGCTCCAATTATTTCCATAATTAATTTTTTTCACATAAGCTATTCAGAACTCAGAAAATAACCTGAAGGGAATCATTCTTAGATATGTTAAATTTTGTCTCTTAAATATCATTTTGTCTGTGGAGCTGGGCTTTATATTGGGGCTGTTAAAGGACTTTAAGGAGGCTACTGAAACATTTGGATGTATTTCTAAAGAGAGAACTCTGGAAGCTCTAGGAGAATTGGTTTAGGGTCCAGTTAGAATTATCTTAACCAGCTTCCACTTAACCAATTGGCTAAAGTTGACTAACTTGCAAGATTAAATGCTGCTCTGCCTCCCCTCTATAAAACTTTCTGATTGATGTCTACAGAATGCCTGTGGCCAGTTGGCAATATTCTAGTATTCTCATATACTTCTGGTCTGATCAGGGAGTTGTATGTTTTCAAAGAGTCACTTGTGTTAGTTACCAAATCATTTATGCCAATTAGAGTTGTTACTATAGGTGAATAATTTGAGTAAATATTATGCAAACTAAGAACA
This sequence comes from Eumetopias jubatus, assembly GCF_037043125.1. NCBI lineage: Eukaryota > Metazoa > Chordata > Mammalia > Carnivora > Otariidae > Eumetopias > Eumetopias jubatus. The sequence goes on from NW_028274810.1 coordinate 57,962,683, forward strand.
TATTACTAAGAAAGGACCGTTTTTGTTTCAATAAAGTGTGCTGAATGCTTCAGGAAAAAAAATAAGTTCTATTCCAAAGGGAAATTACCATCAAATAAGGTATGAAGAAAATAATTATGATTGGAGAAAGTTGCAAAATTTTAGAAGGATTCTGTATTTAGATTCTTTTTCAAGTATTTAAAGTTTTTATTTAACTGGAAATCATATATGGAGGTAATGGGTCTTTGTTCTCATGGAAATTACATTCTAGCTTCCATTGTAATTCTGATATGTAAAAGATTTGCATGTAAAAAGGACTTATGCATCTAATATTACTACTATTGATCAGTAATATAGAGGGAAATGAAATATTTCCATATTAATAATATGATATATAATAAGATGACCTTGTTATATCATATTATTGTATTTCTCAATAGTAACATTATGTTATGCTATATTTTTCACATATATATTATTAGGGTAATGCCATAACACTCTATTATAATATTGATTAATAATGGCAAAGTAATAAGTAACATATTCAATTTTTTCAGCCATTCATATATAAATATCCTGTATCCTTAATTATTAGCCCAAGGCTTTTCACAGAGTAAGCACTCAAGTTACATAATGAATGAATAAATCAATATACAGACTTTCAGAATCACAGTCATTTTTCTCAGGTATCACTCAAATTTGTCAACATCATTTGAAGAATATGAATTCCACAAATCAACATAATAGTTATAGGTGTTCTTTCACCAGCAATGGACCCATTTTCTCACAGAACTGACTCCTATGGAATTTGTCATCCAATAAACCTATAAGTCTGTTTTCACACAAAATGGTCTTATTCTAGCTCATCCCTCATTTTGAACATGCGAAATTGATTTTTATAACCTGAGTATAAAAGTCTGTATTGATTAACTTACTCATTTACTAGCTCCACAAACATTTATAGAGTACCTACTATGAGCCAGATATTGTCCTAAATATCTCAATCAACGGTCACTTTATACATTTTGACCTGTTAAATTGTTTATTTTAGGTTATTGCTAGATCTAAGACATTAGCTGCTTCTACAACCTGTTTGTCACTTGCAAATTTTACAACCATGTTATCATGTAATTAGTCAATTCATTGAGGCAATATGTTGATCAGAATCAGGCCAAATAAAGAAGACGGCAGAAATCATTGGAATATTCCTTCTTGGTTGTCAAATTCCTATTCTCATTCAGCTGGGATGGATATGAAACAAATCTCACAAGGCAGAATTTCAGATAACCTGTATGATTTAGGAATGGTGTGGAACTCTCTGGTAGTGTTTGAGGCTACCCAAGAAAATGGGGGAAGGAAGTTCTATTCCAAAGGGAAAAAAGTCAATGCCCAAAGGGGCCTCTAAAAGAAGAGACTAGAAATATAACCAGTATGGGAAGAAGAAACTAGGGGAAGCCATAAGTTTAGGTTTATAGGGATAAAAGGTAAGCCTCTAGGAATTCCATAGGAAAACAGTAGGTGGCCATGACAGATTTTTTAGACTATCTTATGTGAGCATTTTTCATGGCAGTGAAGCTGAAAGGAGATAGGCTGTCCTCAATCTACAAATTATTCCTCTTTTATTGTCAAATCTGGTTGGGTCCTTACTTTAATCCAGTTAGTGGAAAAGGATATTAATTACTTGCAAAAGTAGTGTTCCCTGACCCCCAAACCAAGGGAGAGCCAACCAGCTATCATATCAATACTCTTCCAGTGATGACCTGTAGATGTAGAGAGGACTGGCACTTTCTGGCTAAAGGGTTAAAGGGGTTTTCTGATGCTCTAAGCTAGGATCTGGTCCAGAATTCCCTTTTCCTCAGGTCCTGGTCTTTTTGCTAGGATTTCTTTTTTTTTTTTTTTTTTTTTCCTTTTTAAATTTTTTATTGTTATGTTAATCACCATATATTACATAATTTGTTTTGGTGTACTGTTCCATGATTCATTGTTTGTTCATAACACCCAGTGCTCCATGCAGAATGTGCTCTCCTCAATACCCATCACCAGGCTAACCCATCCCCCCACCCCCTCCCCTCTAGAACCCTCAGTTTGTTTTTCAGAGTCCATCATCTCTCCTGGTTCGTCTCCCCCTTTGACTTACTCCCCTTCATTCTTCCTCTCCTGCTATCTTCTTCTTTTTCTTTTTTCTTAAAATATGTTGCGTTATTTGTTTCAGAAGTACAGATCTGTGATTCAACAGTCTTACACAATTCACAGCGCTCACCGTAGCACATATCTTCCCCAATGTCCATCACCCAGCCACCCCATCCCTCCCACCCCTGACCACTCCAGCAACTCTCAGTTTGTTCCTGAGATTAAGAATTCCTCATATCAGTGAGGTCATATGATACATGTCTTTCTCTGATTGACTTATTTCACTCAGCATAACACCCTCCAGTTCCATCCATGTCGTTGCAAATGGCAAGATCTCATTCCTTTTGATGGCTGCATAATATTCCATTGTGTATATATACCACATCTTCTTTATCCATTCATCTGTCGATGGACATCTTGGCTCTTTCCACAGTTTGGCTATTGTGGACATTGCTGCTATAAACATTGGGGTGCACGTACCCCTTCGGGTCCCTACATTTGTATCTTTGGGGTATATACCCAGTAGTGCAATTGCTGGATCGAATGGTAGCTCTAATTGCTAGGATTTCTTCAATATCAGGAGTTTCTCTATCCTGGTGGGGAAATGCAGAGCTCTTATTGCCATAAGCCTAGGCTATGGGGAAAAGTTGCAAGTGGGGAAGGTTTTAAACTGCATCACTTCAGCAAATATTGGTTAAACATTTATTATGTTCTAGGCACTCTTCTAAATGTTTGGAGTACATCAATGAGAAAATAGGCGAAGAACCCTGTCTTTGTGGAGCTATTTTTCTAGTAGAGGGAAATAGATAACAAACACTAAAACCAATGAACAAGTACATTAGGTCATTTCTTAGAAAGTCATAATTATTATGGAAAAAAGCAAAATAGAAGTGTACGAGAGATGAGAGTTTCATGGAGTGGGTAGACAGATTGTTGTATTAAGTAAACTGATCAAGTGGAGGCCTCAGTGAGGACGTGAGATTTGAGTAAAGTCTTGAGAGGTGAGAAATTGAATCATGTGGGTATTGGAGTAAGGAACACCAGGCAGAAGGAAGAGAGTAAATGTTCTGAGGTGGGAATGAGTCTGGCATCTCTGATTAACAGCAGGGAGCAGAGTCAGTGATGGGGTAGCAGTAGGATAACACAGAATTAATGGTGGCCTAGGCTACCGTGGGCTTAGTAGGTGTTGTAAGACTTTGGCTTTTACTCGGAATGAAATGGCTATTGGGTTTTTTTTTGAACACTGGAATGAAATGATCTGACTGAAGTTTTAAAAGGATCACTTTAGCCCTTGTACTGAGAGCATACGGCAGGGAAGCGAGACTAGATTCATGAAGACCTATTAGGAGGTTGTAGTAAGAGTTCAGGAAAGAATAAAATAAGAGGAAGACAGAGAGGAAGGCAAAACATAAGAGACTCTTAATTCTAGGAAACAAACTGAGGGCTGCTGGAGGGGAGGCGGGTGGGGGATGGGATAATTGGGTGATGGGCATTAAGAGGGTACTTAATGTAAAGAGCACGAGGTGTTGTATGTAACTGATGAATCACTGAATTCCACCCCTGAAATTAATAATACACTACATGTTAACTAAATTGAATTTAAATAAAAATTTTTAAAAAAGGAAAAAAAAAGTTCAGAGGGAAATTTTTGGTGCTTTGGCCTGGGATGGTAGCAGTTATAGGAACTACCTGGATTCAAGGTGTATTTTGATAATAGATATAACAGGATTTCCTGGCAGATTGGGTGCTGCATGAGAAAAAGAGATGTTTTAAGGATGACTCCAAGGTATTTGGTCTCAGCAATTGAAAGGAGCAAGTTGCTAGAAGCTGAGATGGGAAAGACTGTGGATGGAGCAAGTTTCAGAGGGAAACAGTTCAGTCTGGGACATACTAATTTTGAGATGTCTACTAAACATCCAGATGGACATGTTGAATAAGCAGTTGGATATCTGAGACTTCAGGAGGGAAGTCTGGGTTAGAGATCATTTGAGATGTCAGAATATTGGTGGCATTTCAAACCATGAGGCTGGATGAGTTCCCCAGGGGAGCGAGTGTAATAAAGAGGACAATGAAGGACTGCTTCCTGCACCACTCCAATAGTAAGACAAGGACAAAGAGTGGCCAGAGAAACTGCTGTTCTGGATGCCAACAAGGATTCTAGAGCATGTGGAGTGCTGCTGATGGGCCAAGAAGGATGAAGGCAGAGAATGGCAACTTCAGCACCGTGGAGGCGATTGGTGAGTGACCTTGTTAGCACTGTGTTTGCTTTATTAGGAGAGCTGGCTTTCTGTTTAATCCTGCAGCAGTTTTCTTGTGGTGAGGGGGTAGAGAATGTAACCTACTTCTTGTCTCTAGTGCTTTATTTCTGGGTGGGATTCCTGGAAGGACTCACAACTGTGGGGATCTTCTACCTTCTTCACTCTGTGCTTCTGAAACTGTCCAGTCCTCAAAGATAATCTTTCTTTGATTCTTGACATGTGATCTAGAAGCGCACCAAATTAACATACCTCTGTTTGAATATGGTCCCTGGTGTAGTTAGTTTCATTCCACCTTTTTGTTATTTTAAACAACTCTTCCCCCACATCCTTGTCTCTCTTCATTACCTGGGAAACAAGGTCCATTGACCTAGTGGCTATGGCAGCAAGGAGTTAACGTCAATAATTATAGTTGCTCTACCAAGTGTTGTTCAATATCATAGCTAATTCTCACTGCCTCATCTTGTCATCAATGAAGGTATCACAAGAGGTTTTATTATGTGGCTTTTGACTTTGTTACTGACAGCTTTTGTGACATTGTGTTACTTGTAAGAGATCATGTTAAATGTCACACTAACTTTATGGTATTATCCTGAGATTTTTCTTGGTAGAATCTTTTCCAAGTGAATTCAAGGTGGCTCCACATGATCTCCTTGCTTTTATCACATGCTAACAAGAAATCTGTTTATGACCAACTTGCTTGCCAGGGATAAAATCATACTTACAAATCTTAACTTCTTGGGATTTTCTTATTTACCCTCTTAAAGTTATACCAGGTTTAGCCTGTTTTTGATATTCTGGCATATTTCCAGTTCTCCATGATTTTCTCACACAAGTATGAATTTGAAAAAAAAATTGCACAGCTTTTCATTAACACTTTCTGGAATTCAGAGTTGGCAAAAGATGTCATTTTTGAGAGAAAAATAGGGACTTTTCTAGTAAGAGAGAAGCCTGGGATGGTTTTCTGACATATGTTACTATATTTATAAAATAAACTGTTTTTAGAGATCAGTTTATAAATTTGACATAAGGTTTAGTATTTCCATTCTATTTTATTAAACTTTTAATTTTCTTATGAAAATAGCACAGGAAACCACATGATTTTAAGTCACGGTCTTTTCTATACATTGTGTGTCTTAGTGGAAAGATTGTGGCTTTGATTTGGAGGGTGTGGCAGATTTGGAGAGTTAAGACTGAAACAGTCTGGATTCTCCTCATATTTAAAGGCTTTTAAGTATATTAAGAATTGAAAACTAAACTATAGAGTCTCATCAAGGCTTAGCTACCAGGTGGGCATGTAAAGTCTAACTTAAATATAAGCTTTGGGCTATGTTAGAACCTCAGACCTCTTTTATGAAGTCACAATCTCTAGTCTTTCTGGGACTTGGAACAAGCTGAAAAGGCCACCCCAGATTACATGAAAAGATAATATAAAAGATTGTGTTGTATATTATAATATTTGGCCTAATAGGTTAGACTTCTTTAACCCTAGAAATTTTAGAACCAAGGGAAGAAATCAAGTGGATATCAAGATCAGGAATATATATATTTATGTAATTTACTTTAATTCTCCGTACCTTCTCCATTTCCTTATCTGTAAAAAGAAGAGAGTGATAGGGTTGATATGAGGACAGAGAATGGTGCCTGGAACATAGTAATTACTATAAAGGTGTTCGTTATTACAGCGGTATTAGTTACTAGCAATAATATTGAAAATCAATAATACTAAAAATGAACTTATTTTTTTAAAGATTTATTTATTTGAGAAAGGGCATAAGCATGAGTGGGGAGAGGGGCAGAGGGAGAGCGAAAGAGAATCCCAAGCAGGCTCCCCACTGAGTGCAGAGCCAGATGCGATGCTGGATCCCACAACCCATGAGATCATAACCTGAGAAGAAACCAAGAGTCTGACGCTTAACCAACTGAGTCACCCGGGTGCCCCCTTTTCAACCAAGGAATTTGTACTCAAGTTCCAGGCAGTACAACAGATAAAGGAAAATATATTAAGATCACAAAAACTGGAAATTAGGAAATTAAACTGGCACTATTTGCAGATGATGTGATCATTTACATTGAAAATTCAAAAGCATTTATAGACAAAATATTGGAAAAAAATAAAAGATTTCAGCAGAGTAGCTAGCTAAATCAATATAAAAAACTCCATGAAACTGGACTACTTTCTTACTCCATTGCATCTATATATACCAAAGTAAATACTGTCCACTATTGTGTTGTAAAGTACCTATGAGATCTTGAGCGAGTAATGTCAGCTCTCTGGGCTTGGCATCTTATCTGTTTACTAGTTTATCTCTGTAAACTGACATCATTTTACTCAGTCTCCGTTTTGGTCCTTTCTAGTTCTAAGTTATGATGGAACATCAGATTTTCTGCCTTATGTCCCCTTGCCAGTGGGACCAATTGAAAAATATGCTCTGATATTTGCTAAATGCAATGCATTATTTTATATGATAATTTTGATATACTCCTTGCCTCCATTAAGTTTATAACCTAGTAACAACAGAAATATTAATGATACCTAGCATTGTCTTAGCTCATCAAAATTAATGAAGTGCTTTCATTCATATGATGAAATATTTCATGAGTGTATAATGAGTACATAAATAATGTACCATGCAGAATATATTAAGCTCAATAAGAGGTAGAAACTGAATAGTAGGGGCGCCTGGGTGGCTCAGTTGGTTAAGCGACTGCCTTCGGCTCAGGTCATGATCCTGGAGTCCTGGGATCAAGTCCCACATCGGGCTTCCTGCTCAGCAGGGAGTCTGCTTCTCCCTCCGACCCTCTTTCCCTCTCGTGCTTTCTATCTCTCATTCTCTCTCTCTCTCTCTCTCTCAAATAAATAAATAAAATCTTAAAAAAAAAAGAAACAATAGTATTTGGGAGAACTTCAGGAACATTGGCTGATTGGCCACAAGTTTATTATTTTTTTTACCTTAATAAAATTATAGTAAAGAATTAAATAAAAAACCAAACTATCAGCCCACGAGGATAAGGATTTATTTGGCATTATTTATTTATGTATCCCCACAACCTAGAAGAGTGCCTGGTATCTGATGGGCACTTAATTGATATTTGTAGGAATGACTGAATGAACAACACCAAGAACTGTGGAGAGGTCATTAGCTGGTGGAATATTTCAACAAACTTATCAAAGACAATAGAGGTAGAAATGTCCATTTCCAGTTATATGGCAGATTAGATAATCTACTGACCCTCCTGTAAAAAAAATCTAAAAGTTCTAGATTTTATGTGAATCTTTCAAAATAAACTAAGTTGCTAGGAAGAAAGGAGGCCTAAACCAATTTGAAAATAGGAACCCAGAAAGATAAGCATAGCAATGCATACTGCTTTTGGTCTGAAGGTATTTGATGAACACAGATGACCTTAATTTGCATGGCTTTGAAAGGCACCATGAGCAAGAGATCAAGCCCATAGGAACTTTAATTTCACCTCTCTGAAATACAATACATCCTCACTCCTTTTTTTATAATTGAAGGTACCTCTCAGTGTATCCTTTGGTTAAGTCTGAATGCCCTAACCTCAATGAGACAGTGGGGGTGGGAAGTGTTCTTGTGTTTGTTGGAGAGGTAAACAATCTATCCTAAGAATTTTAACTACACAATAACAATCATTAAAATTTGTAACCAAAATTGACACTGGTTATTTTCTTAAAAAGAAATCTCAATTTGAGAGTTAAGAGTTCTAGATTTATAGTATCCAAAATTCATGGCAGAGGCAAATATAACTAACTACTCTGCAGAAATCTTCAAACTAAACCTCAATGATTACCTAAAGTTAAAAAAATATAGTTTAGCAGTTAAAAAATACAAAACACTGAAGAAAATGCATACCATGAGTAAGAGCCAGCAGAAACTACAGATGAAAGAATCAGATTCAATCCACAAAATTTCAGATATTGGAATTATTAGTCAGAATATAAACTAAATATAGATATAGGGTGCCTGTGTGGCTCAGTTGGTTAAGCATCTGATTCTTGGCTTCAGCTCAGGTCATGATCTCAGGATCTTGAGATCGAGCCCCGTGTCAAGCTCTGCACTCAGCCGGAGTCTGCTTGAAATTCTTTCTCCCTCTCCGTAGGTCCCTCACCCTGCTCACTTGCTCTTTCTCTCTCTCAAATAATAAATAAATCTTTAAAAAACTTCAAAAAAAGAATATAAACTAAAATGTACACATAACTTTTATATAAGTCTATGTAACACATCACTTCAAAATTCAATGACAAAAATAAGCATTTATTTCTTGCTAGGGATTTGTGGGTGGAGATATGACTACTTGGTTTTTGTGGGATGTGATGGGCCTGGGATATGCTTTTGTTATGGTGGATTGTAATAGTGCAAAAGACCAAAACAAGTAATGCAAGAACATTTAAAATCATGCTCAAGCTTGGTATATATCATGACTCTTCATATTCCATTGAGCAAACAAGTCACAGTCAAGTCCAACATCAATGAAAAATAATTCTCCCACTGGTTTGGGGGGAGAGGAGGGTGACTGTTTGATGAAAAATAATCTAATGTACTAAAATAAGCATGATCAGTATGCTTAAACAAATATTAATAATGAGCAGACTATAAGAATGACCAAGCAAAATTGTAAAACAATTCATGTTTTTCATAATGCATAGAAATGAAAAATATATTTTGTTGGTTGGCTTTTGAGTATTTTTGACACACAATATTACATTACTTTCAGTTATACAATGTAATGATTAGACAAGTTTACATGTTATGCTATGTTCACCATAAGCATAGCTACCATTTGTCCCATTATATTGCTATTACAGTATCATTGGCTATATTCCTTATAGTCTACTTTTTATTCCTATGAGTTTCTCATTCCTCACTGGAGGTCTGTATCTCCCTCTCCCCTTCACCCATTTTGCCCAGCCCCACAACACCCGTCCCTCTGGCAACAGTTTGTTCTCCGTATTTATAGTTCTGATTCTACTTTATTTACTTTTTTTAGATTCCATATCTGAATGGAATAATGTATAGTATTTGTCTTTCCAATCTGACTTATTTCACTTAGCATAATACCCTCTAGGTCCAACCACATGGTCTCTAATGGCACGATCTCATCCTTTTTATGGCTGTGTAATATTCCATTGTATACATATATGATATTTCCCTTATCCATTCATCTATTGATGGACACTTAGGTTGCTTCCATGGTTTGTCTATCCTAAATAATGCTGCAATAAACATAGGGGTACATATATCTTCTTGAATTAGTGTTTTCACTTTCCCTGGGTACATACTCAATAGTAGAATTATTAGATCATATGGTATTTCTATTTTTAATTTTTTAAAAATATTTTATTTATTTGACAGAGAGAGAGTGCGCAAGCAGAAGGAGCGGCAGGCAGAGGGAGAGGGAGAAGCAGGCTCCTGCTGAGCGGGGAGCCCAGTGTGGGACTTGATCCCAGGACGCTGGGATCATGACCTGAGCTGAAGGCAGTCGCTTAACTGACTGAGCAACATCGGTGCCCCATCTATTTTTAATTTTTTGACGGACCTCCATACTCTTTTCTACAGTAGCTGTACCAATTTACATTCCAACCAACAGTACATAAGAGTTCCTTTTTTTCCTAAATACTAACCAACCCTTGCTTCTTGTCTTCTTGATTTTAGTCATTTTGACAGGCAAGAGGTGATATCTCATCATGGTTTTGATTTGCATTTCCCTGGTTCTTAGTTATGTTGAACATCTTTTTATGTGTTCATTGGCCATCTGGATGTCTTTTTTGGAAAAATTTCTTCTAGTCTGTCCATTTTTTAATCAGATATTTTTTTTTTTGGTGTTGAGTTGTATAAATTCTTTATATATTTTGGCTATTAACCTTGGATATATCATTTGCAAATATCTTCTCCCATTCAGTAGGCTGTATTTTGGTTTCTTGATGGTTTTCTTTGCTGTGCAAAAGCTTTTTATTTTGATGTAGTCCCAATAGTTTATTTTTGCTTTTTTCCCCCCCTTGCCTTAGCAGACATATCTAGAAAAATGTTGCTATGGCTGATGTCAGAGAAATTACTGACTGAGCTCTATTTTAGGATTTTTATGGTTTCAGGTCTCACATTTAGGTCTTCAGTCCATTTTAGTTTATTTTTGTGTATGGTATTAGAAAGTGATCCAGTTTCATTCTTTTACATGAAGCTGTCTGGTTTTCCCAGCACCATTTATTGAAAAGACTGTCTTTTCTCCACTGGATATTATTTTCTCCATTGTATATTCTTACCACCTCTGTCATAGATTAATTAACCATATAAATGGGGGTTTATTTCTGCTGTCTCTATCCTGTTGCATTGATCTATGTGTGCCAGTACTATACTGTTTTGATTACTACATCTTTGTTGTATATCTTGAAATCTGGAATTATGTTACCTCTAGCTTAGTTCTTCTTTCTCAGGATTGTTTTAGCTATTAGGGGTCTTCTATGGTTCCAGACAAATTTTAGGATCATTTGTTCTAATCTTGTGAAAAAAGCTATTGGTATTTTGGTAGGGATTGCATTGAATCTGTAGATTGCTTTGGGTAATATGGACATTTTGACAATAGTAATTCTTCCAATCCACAGGCATGGAATATCTTTCCATTAGTTTGTGTCATCTTCAATTTCTTTCATGAGTGTTTTATGGTTTTCAGAGTACAGGTCTTTCACCTCTTTGGTTAAGTTTACTCCTAGGTATTTTATTCTTTTTGGTGCAATTGTAAATGGTGTTGTTTGTTTAATTTTGCTTTCTGAGGATTTGTTGTTAGTGTATAGAAATATTATTTATTTCTGGGTATTAATTTTGTGTCCTGCCACTTTATTGAGTTTGTTTATTACTTCTAGTGGTTTTTTTTTTTTTTTTTGGTAGAATCTTTAGGATTTTCTATGCATAGAATGATGTCATCTGTGAATAGCGACAATTTAACTTCTTTTTTGCCAATATGGATGCTTTTTATTTCTTTTTCTTGTCTGATTGCTGTGGGTAAGACTTCTAGTACTATGCTGAATAAAAGTGGTGAGAGTGAACATCCTTGTATTGTTCTTGACCTTAGAGGGAAACCTCAGTTTTTTTCACCATAAGGTGATGTTAGCTGTGGGTTTTTCATATATTGTCTATATTCTGTTGAGGTATGTTCTCTCTAACCCAGTTTTGTTGAGAGTTTTATCATGAATGGATTTGAATCTTGTCAAATGTTTTTTCTGCAACTACTGAGATGATCAAAGATTTTTATCTTTTGTTGATGTGTTTTATGATGACTGATTTGTGAATATTGAACCATCCTTGCATACGAGGAATAAATCTCACCTGATCATGGTGAATGAACTTTTTAATGTATTGCTGTATGTGATTTGATACACAGGGTTTTTCAGGGTTGAGGGGTTTTGCATCTATATTCATCAGGGATATTGACTTATAGTTGTTGTTTTTTTTTCATGTGGTGTCTTTGTATCAGGGTATCATGGTTTGCTATCAGGGTACTGCTGGCCTCATAGAATATACTTGGAAGCTTCCCTTTCTCTTCTATTTTTTTGGAATATCTTGAGAAGAATAAGTATTAACTCTTCCTTAAATGTCTGGTAGAATTCACTTGTAAATCCATCTGGTCCAGGACTTTTATTTTTTGGTAGTTTTTTGATTACTAATTCAATTTTGTTACTTGTAATTAGTCTATTCCAATTTTCTGTTTCTTCCTGGTTAATTTTTGGGATATTGGATGTGTCTAGGAATTTATCCATTTCTTTCTAGGTTGTCCAGTTTGTCGACATAATTTTTCATAGTATTCTCTTATATTCTTTGTATTTCTGAGGTAGCAGTTGTTACTTTTCCTCTCTTTATTTTATGTGTTTTTATAGGTTGGCAAAATAGCTACTTCTAAAGTTGAAGGAACGTCTTGTATATGTTGACCCCTTATGTAGATTGTATATGCTTTGTTACTTTGTATGCTGGCTGGCTGGAGCTGTAGCTGAATATGCTAGTTACTCTTTTAAACCATGGCTTTTTATAGGAAGAATACATTTAAAAACATATTTTAATAAAAGAAAAAAGAAAGTAATAAGAGAAGAAAAGAAAAAAGAATAAAAAAGAAAAATAAAGAAAAATAAAAACAAAACAAGACAAAATTTAAAAAGTAAAAATATAAAATAAATCAGTAAAAATTTAAAAGAAAAATGCAGTTTATTTTCTGTGTCTCAGCACCACAAAGCAGCTGGTGTGGTCATAAACCTCTCAAGATGACTGGACCTTCCCACCATGGTGTCCAGACCTTGCTCTGGTCCAGGCTTCCAAGGCAGGGTGGAAATGTAAACTATGTAGTTCCCCAGTCCCTCTGACCTGTAGAGCTTTCCCACAGCTCCTCTGCCATTTGGTCTCTTTTTTAAATGCTAGTGTTGTTTCTTTTATATGCTATTTGCTATATGCTAGTTGCATATGCTAGTTGCATATGCTAGTTGCTAGTTGCTCTTTTAAGCCACAGGTTTTTTCCTGTGTCCGAGGACAGAGAAACCTGTTCTTGGTCCCTTTTTTTAATCCCTCCCTAATGCTGATAATAGCCTTACTGTGTCTCTTGGTGTTCTCTTGCTGCTCTGTCTTTGGTTGTTCAGTAGCTGTTCAGTCAGCCCTTAGAAGTTTTTCAGTAGGAATTGTCCAGTTAATAGATATAATTTGGTGTTTTCTATGGAGGAGATGATTTTAGAGTCTTCGTATGTAGCCATCTTGAATCTGACTTGAAAAATATAATATTTGAAATAATGACTCATTGGAGCTTTTATAACAAATTAGACATAGCTGAGCAGAGAATTAACATGTTAGATTATATATCTGAAGCAGCATTCTTTGAGAGGCAAAGAAACTTTGTAGGGAGAAAATATATGGATCGAGTGAGATCTAATAAACATTTAATCAGAGAAAGAGAATAAGAAGGAAAAATATTTGAAGAAATTATGGCTGGGAATTTTCCAGAACTTACAAATGTTAAAACTCCTTAAATTTCAGAAACCTAATTAATTTCAAACAAGATAAATAAAAAAATCTATACCTAGACACATGATGGTAAAACTGGGGTGAAATTTATATCACAACAAAATTTCAGAGCATTAAAGACTGAGACAATAGCAGCCAGAGAATAAAAGATAGATCACCTACAAAGCAATACTAATTACTCTGTCATCTGACTTCTGAACAGCAACAATGGAAACCAGAAAATGTGGAATGATATCTTTCATATGCCAAGGGAAAATACTTGTTAGCTCAGAAATGTATAACCAATGAAGCTACATTTCAATCATAAAAGTGAAGTTATTTTCAAACAAAATTTGAGTTTACTAACATAACCTTATTATGGGAAATTCCAAATTATGAACTTCAAGGAGACAGAAGTTATCTCATATCAAAGGTTTAAGATGTAATGTGGAATGATAAGTAATAAAAAAGATAGCCAAATGAATAAATATTGATTTGTAAAACAAAAATGTTTTAGTGTGGTTAAAATAAAATAATGTAAAATGAAAAGACATGGCAACAATATCATATACAAATATGAAGGAGATAATGTATTGCTAATAGTAGGACTTGGGTAGATTAAGTATGCATGTTAAAGATGATATATAGTAGAGCAAAAAAAAAAAAGAAAAATGATCAATCTAAAAATGGATTAAAAAAAAGAAACAAAAAAATCCGGGTCAAAGACAAAGCACACAGTAATGTTGTAGTAATAAATTCAGATAATTCATTATTATGGTAAATGTAAATGAACTATACTCTGAAAGACAAAGATTATGAGGATAGCTATATTAACAAATCAAGATAATATGTTTACAAGAGCCATATCTAAGATATACAGACATGAAGAAATGAAAGTTAAGGGATGGAAAAAGATAAATTAATAGATACGGAAATGGGTCTCTAATATTCTTGCTTCATTAATGACATTTGACAAAAATCACTTCAAGTTACACTGGGCAATAGATTCAAATGTGCTCTCTATATGTGCATATAGCCAACTATTTTTTTAAAGATTTTGTTCATTTTTTAGAGAGAGACAGCACAAGCAGGGGGAGTGGCAGGCAGAGGGAGAGGGAGAAGCAGGCTCCCCGCTGAGCAAGGAGACTGATGCAGGACTCCATCCCAGGACTCTGGGATCATGACCTGAGCTGAAGGCAGACACTTAACAGACTGAGCTACTCAGGCCCCTAGCCAACTATTTTTAATGTGATTGTTGACTCCTTTCCCAATTAGTTGGTATTATCTTCTGTGATATAGTGCTATGGGCTATCTTGGTAAAATACTACGCTTGGTGTGGCCCTATCCCTATAGAGACCTTGGTTCAAGTGCTTCCTGGGAAAGACTTCTGTTAACATCATTTTGGTGAATGGTCTGCTGCTGGGGTGGAATTCATATTTTTACAAAGGCCTTACTTCAGGGGGTTTAATGTAGTATTTTCATGCAGGCAGTTTAAGAACAGTATTTTAAGAATGGGGCACTTTGGAGATTCTGGAATTATCCGGTAGTGGCAGTTGTTTTTTTGTTTGTTTGCCATTGTGTGAAACGGTCTATGATTGGGGGATATTTTTTCCATTTTCAGCCCCTGACATCCCTAATCCAGTTAAGTGGAAGTCACTGTGTTTTTGCTTTGCATAGTTCCTGAGTCAAGTCTACTAACTGCTCATTGCCCCTGTGTATGAGGAAATGGAGTACATTAGGCTGAGGAATGGTTACTGGGCATTTAGCTAGACTCAATTAGTAGATTGAGGGACTCATTTCTACACATCTGTCTTATACAGCATGTGATTCAGGTTCATGCCTCAACAAAATGAGAAATTCTTTGTGCTAGAGACCTTGCAGGTTTGTTATGAATAGGTGAAAAAGATGTAAATGTTAATTTTATAAATGTTAAGTTTCTATTGACACTTTGCTGCTTCTGTTTAGATTATCATGTCACATGTCCTATTAGAGTTCTAAATGATTTCTCCAATTCTCCTTCCTTTGATTAATTTCACAAAAGCCCACCATGTTAATTTCCTATAGCAAAGTTCTGAATATGTCACCTTTGCTCAGAAACCTTCCACTGTTGCTTGGTGCTTAAAGAAAATAGTCAAAGGACTTCTTTCAACCTAAAGACCCTTTGTTAGCTGATTAGTCATTCTTTCCAGAAATTTTTTTACCACTCTTCCTCTTTTTCACTCTTAATTCTCTCTGTCAAAGTTAATATTTGTATACATTCTATGTGTCCTACTTATTTGCCATTCCTCATGTGCCTTCTGCCTTAGAGTACCCTTACTTCATTTCCATAACAATCATTTTTGGTTCTTAGTAAATACTGGCAAAATAATCCTCAGATATTATTATGTAAAAGTAGAGAGTAACTGAATATTATAGTCAAAATCATCATGGTCAGAGTGGGCAAAAACTAGCTAAGCGGTCTCCTTAGAGAATTCCCCATTAACCAGTTTGGTCATTCCTAGATGTGTAGGATACTGCCTTAGAGTCTAGCTATGTGTGTTTGTGTTTATGTTTGTGTGTGAGTGTGTGTGTCTGTGTGTGAGAGAGAGGAGAGAGATAGCTTGTGCACATATGTGTGCACTTGTGGACATTTCACCAAGACTGAGCATCTTTCCTCTATTGTGTCTGATTTTAATGGATGATACAAAAGATAAGTCAGGATGTTTGTATTTTTCCTCCAATCAAGGTTTCACCTAAACCTCTAGAAAGGAAGGTAAAATAAACTCTTGTTTGTACCTTTTTATATGTACACAGGAGATTTGTTGACTACTATAGACAGGGTGGAAAAGTTCAACATCATAGAGTCTAAAGACCTATGTGGACCTGGCCAGTCTGGCCAAGTCCAGAGAAAGTATCCTTTGAAGTAGGTACATTTTGGTAAGTAAGTGATCTCCTATTGATCAGATCTCTTTTGTCTAAACTACTCTCTTTTTATTGTTGACTTAATCCTAGTAAAAACAAACACAAACCAATGAGAAATACTGGTCAACACATTGTGAGATTTTAGAAGGTCTGGGTGATATAGGTGATCCATTGATGATGTGGACTAGTGTGATTTCCATATTTTTTCCCATAGATTCTTAGATGTGGTCTCTTAAAAAATGCCTTATAGACCATGTGAGAGGCAAGGAGGAGCCTGTTAAGGACTGAACTCTAACCCTCCAAAATTCATATGTCAAACTCTAACTACAATGTAACTGTATTTGGCGATAGGGCCAATAAGGAGGTAATTAAGGCTAAATAAGGTCACAAAGGTGGGCCCAAAATCACTAGGACTGATGTCCTTATAGAAAGAAGAGATACCAGGAGTGTATAGGCACAGAGGAAGTCCATGTGAGGGTGCTGTGAGAATGTAATCATCTGGAAGTGAAGGAGACAATTCTCACCACAAACTAACCCTGCTGGCACTCTGATCTTGGATCAAGAATTGGGAGAAAATAAATTTCTCTTATTTAAGCCACCCAGTCTATGATATTCTACTATGGCAGGCCTAGCAGATTAATGCAGAGGCCAAGTAAAAAAATTTGGTTTCTGAATTCCCATTTAAACTAGATTTACTTTGCTCCTGCTTTTTATATATTGGAGTTTTATGTAAGAATTCTTTCTTTTTCTTTCTTTCTTTCTTTCTTTCTTTCTTTCTTTCTTTCTTTCTTTCTTTCTTTCTTTCTTTCTTTCTTTCTTTCTTTCTTCTCTCTCTCTCTCTCTCTCTCTCTCTCTCTCCCTTCCTTCCTTCCTTCCTTCCTTCCTTCCTTTTTTAAGATTTTATTTATTTATTTGAAAGAGAGCATGAGCAGGGAAGAGAGGGAGAGGGAGAAGCAGGCTCCCTGCTGAACAGGGAGTTGGATGCGGGGCTCCATCCCAGGACCCTGGGATCACGACCTGAGCTGAAGGCAGACACTCAACCGACTAAGCCACCAGGTGCCCCTCTTTCTTTCTTTTTTTTATTTATTTTTTATTTTTATTTATTTATTTATTTAATTAATTTATTTTTAAAGATTTTATTTATTAGAGAGAGACACAGCAGGAGAGGGAACACAAGCACGGGAAGTGGGAGAGGGAGAAGCAGGCTTCCCGCTGAGCAGGGAGCCTGATGTGGGGCTCGATCCCAGGACCCTGGGATCATGACCTGAGCTGAAGGCAGACACTCAACTGACTAAGCCACCCAGGCGCCCCTCTTTCTTTCTTTTTTTTAATTTATTTTATTTATTTATCTATCTATCTATTTATTTATTTAATTTATTTATTTTTAAAGATTTTATTTATTAGAGAGAGACACAGCAGGAGAGGGAACACAAGCAGGGGGAGTGGGAGAAGGAGAAGGAAGCTTCCCGCGGAGCTGGGAGCCCGATGCGGGGCTGGATCCCAGGACGTGGGGATCATGACCTGAGCCGAAGGCAGACGCTTAATGACTGAGCCACCCAGGCGCACCTCTTTCTTTTTTTAAATAAATGTTTTGCTGTTAAAAATTTAGGCAGGTAAGTATATTATGTACCAATTTATTCATGTATTTGTAATGGAAGCATTTCTTCTTAGTCCCATATTTTGTCTCTAATCAGAATGCTCCCACTGGTGGGGCACCTGGGTGACTCAGTTGGTTAAGCAACTGCCTTCAGCTCAGGTCATGATTCCAGGGTCCTGAGATCAAGCCCCCCATCAGACTTTCTGCTCAGCGGGGAGCCTGCTTCTCCCTCTTCCTCTGCCCTTCCTCCAGCTTGTGCTCTCTCTCTCTCACTCACTGTCTCTCAAATAAATAAAATCTAAAAAAAAAAAAAAAAAAAGAATGCTACCATTGGGTTTCTTCTCTTGTCTTTCTGGACACACGGATGGCCACATCATTGGAATATGAGTTACTTTGATGACAGAAAGAAGGTATCACTCATCTTTATGATTTCATCTTGCCCTGTGCTATGGACTGAATGTATGTGTCCCTTCGAAATTCATATGTTGAAATCTTAACTTCCAAAGAGATGGAGGTGGGAATGTTGGGAAGTAATTGGATTTAGATTAGGTCCTGATGGTGAAATCCTCATGATACTATTAGTGTCCTTGTAAGAAAAGATCAGCAAGCTAGTGCCCTGTCTGCCATGCAAAACCATAGCAAGAAGACTGAAAGCTAGGAACGGGCTCTCACCAGGAACTGAATCAGTTGGCACTTTTGAGTTGGACTTCTAGACTTCAGAACTGTGAGCAATAAATTTCTGTTATTTAAGCCACATAGTCTGTGGTATTCTGTTATAGCAGCTTGAGCTGACCAAGACACTCTGACTATCCCACCCCATTCTGTAATTACATACAGATATGTGCTTAGTAGTATTAAATATGTAAGTAAATTTCATACCAGCCCTTTCAAAAATGGCCTCTTGAGCCTCCTTAACAATATACAAACCTATGCTAGAAATCCTTTAGTAACAGAAAGCATACTAGAGTGCAGGTTTTAAAAAATCCTCAAGGATTTCTATGAAGAGTTTGCATTTTGATAAGTAGTTTTAACTATTTTTATCTCCATACAAATTCCTGTGTCCTCTTCTATTGCTTAGATTATTCTCTATTTAGAGATTTTACAAAGGGAATATTTACTTGGTACGGGCATGAGTGATACATTAGAATTAACTAGCTATTACTGGACACTATTCCTACTCATTTCCCAGTAAAGGCATACCTCATTTTATTATGCTTCACAGATACTGTGTTTTTTTTACAAGTTGAAGGTTTGTGGCAACCTTGCCTAGAGCAAGTCTGTCGGCATTGTTTTTCCAACAGCATTTGCTCACTTCACGTCTCTGTGTCATGTTTGAATGATTCTTGAAATATTTCAAACTTTTTCATTACTATTATATTTGTTATGGTGATCTGTAATTGGTACATATGACCCATGGAAGCTCAGAAGATGGTTAGCATTTTTTAGAAATCATATATATATATTTAAAGATTTTATTTATTTACTTGAGAGAGAGAGAGACAGAGATAGCTAGACAGAGCACAAGCAGGGAGGAGATGGAGAAGCAGGCTCCCCCCTGAGCAGGGAGCCTGATGTGGGACTCAATCCCAGGACCCTGGGATCAGGACCCGAGCTGAAGGCAGGTACTTAACCGACTGAGCCACCGAGGCGCCCATAGCAATAATATATTTTAAAATTATGGTATATACATTATTTTTAAAGACAATACTAATGCACACTTGATGGACTACTGTATAGTGTAAACATAAATTTCATATGCACTGGGAGATTCCTTTGACTTTTTTGAGATATTTCCTTTATTGCAGTGTCTGGAAGGGAACCTGCCTTATCACTGACGTATGCCTATATTATAAAAACTACTTGAAGGGAGGCTTCATTTTGTACATCTCAGTTGATCTTTGCACTGTCTGGTGAGGTTGGCTATGGTATTTTCATTTTTCATGTGAGGGAACTAGGACACAAGGAGTTAAAAGTAACTAAAATTATAATGATAATAAGAAAGTCATTTAAGTTTTGAATTATACATTTTATTCCATATCATTTCCTTTGCTTTTTATGTGTTTAACCTATGTAAAAAATAAAAGCCAGAGAAAGATATATTTATAGGATGAATAGTCAGATATGAATCCGTATGGTCAATTATAATCAGGTCCAGATGGTTAGTGCTCTGAGCTACTAGAGACCCCATTTGATGCCCCAGTTACCTACCATCATCACGATTAGGATGGGCATCAGCCGACACTTAATAAAGGAGACAGCATAAGTTAGTGGAAAGAACATGGGCTTTGAAATCTGTCTCAGAACCAGCTTTCAGCTCTGCCACTTGCTAGCTGTGAGATGTGGAACAATGAAGAGTTAACTCCTCTGAATCCTCATCTCCAGGTGTGTAAAATGTGAATAATAGTACAAAATCTACCTTAGAAGGAATAAATGAGATAGCAAATGGACAAGCACTTATGATTGTCCTTGACACAGAGCAGGCACATTGTAGCCCTTCAATAAAGGTTTGTTGAATCTGAATGAACACAAATTAGTGTAAAATTCAATCTTTCCCTCATCGGGGTTTACAAACTAATTGGTGAAATACCGAAGAAGAACAGCACAAAGGCAGCAAAGACTAAGTGCCAAGTGAACAAAACCATGGCCTGACAGTGGGGAAGGGGGTTCTTGAGGGCTAGGACAGGTAGGACAGCTGAGTTCTCCGAGAATCAAGCTTCTGCAGAAAGGCAGCTCTTATTTAGACAGACAGGGAGGAAGGGGCATGCATGGGGCAGAAAGGGAGAAATGACAATGAGAGAAATGTGTATGGTTGTATATGGGAAAAAGAATTGACCACTATGGGTAGAGCGAAGATACTGCAAGGTGGTTTGTGTATTGTGCTTTACAGTGTACAAAATCTTTTGCTCACTTGAGCTTTTCTTCAGCTGTAAGAGGAGAGGATGAATTTCACTATCTCCCTTTAAAGAACAGATGAAGATGAAACAGAAACTCTGAGAAGCAAAGTGACTTGGCTACAATAACACCTTCACTGTATAGTTGCGTGGGGTCTAAACTTCAATCTGCTGTCTCCCCGAACTTAGAAAAGTGACAGGGAGAGGAATAAGACTAAAGAAGCTACAGAAAAATTTATGACTTTGAATGACAACATTAGGGGTTTGGGATTTTTTTTTCTGCAGACATAGTAAACCACAAAAGCTTATGACCAAGTACATGCACAAAGTAATATTTTTGAAAATTAGTCTGGCAGCAGGAGTAGGGGTGGATGTCTATTCCTCAGACAAGACCATGTTCTTCTAGAATCTATCCCTTCTAAGACCATTGTCCAAATGAATTTTAGGCCAAAGAGGGCTCTATTCTTTATGCCATCTTGGAGAAAACCCTCTTAATCAGGCAAATGGAGCTATTAGCACACTGGCAGCCTTTTCTTTTCTGCATTTTAAATTGTTAATTTAATTTATTTCTGGATAAAATATCTATGTAAATCAAGCCAGTTTGCAATTCTGACAGCCTCATGAAAAAAATATTGGGTGGGGGAGATCATATGCATGACTAAGCTATATTTTAATTTAAGCAAGTGTTCTGATTAAAACATAAAGGGAATGAAAATGGCATAATGGCAACATCATAACTCACTGAATTGGGGTCAGGTTCATCTCCCCAGAGAGCACCAATGCAATGCAATGAGGCGTTGGGTTTGGTAGAAAGACTGAAGTTTTGGAACAGGTCAGATCTGGGTTCAGATCTTAAATGTAAGCTCCACGAGGTCAGGAGTATTTTGCCGCCTGTTTTATCCACAGCCCCTAGGACAGTATCTGACTCAGAGTAGGTACCGTATAAATCTTTGCCAAAATTAAATGAAATGAGAACTCAGCCTGACCACTTACCATTTGGAAAATATTGGATAAGTGCCTTCACCATACTGCACCTCCGTTTCTCATCTATAAAAGAGAAATAATAATATTTACCTTATAAAATTATTGTAAGGGTTAATAACTATGAAAGTAAGCAAGATAGGGACTTATGAAATGGGATGGTTTAGATAACTATTTTTGAACCCTGGTCATAACCTGGGGTTTCTTTTTCATGTGTTTCCCAGCATGCTTTGCTGGCCTGAGGCATTGTCCTAAACAGCCCTAACTGAGCCAGACTTTATTTAGGTTTATATCTCTCTCATGGATTAGCAGAGTATTTTTACTAATAGGTGCTCAGTTGTTGAAATTAAATTTTCTAGTAAACGGTAAACTTTAAACCAAATTATTCTGACCTAGCAACTTGTTCATTTAGAAAGATGATAGATGCCCGCATAATGGACACTTTTTTTAAATTAAAATTATTCTATGACCTCTCCCACCAAGAGATACTGTATTCTTTTACCTCATCTTTTTAATTCCTACAACAGAGTCCCTTCTAAAGTATTCTCATTTAGAAGATAAGGAAATAGATTGCACAAATCAAGTAACAAGCTCACAGTCACACATTAAATAAACAGCAGAGCTGACATTTGAACCAGGACTTTTGGGTTCAAAGCCACTGTACTTTATAGAAGTATTCCATATACATTTGTTGATTGAATTAATGGGCAAAGGCCAATCATGCCCAGCTTTAACGTTCCTTCAGTCACAGAATGTTCTTTTAGTCCCTGCCATGAAGATATTAAAAACAAGGACACTGGCTTTGGTTCAGTTGCTAAAAGCATGTGTAGTCTGGAACTGTTAGGTTTTTGCTAGACTATTCATAAGTATATATCAGTCTTACAAGAGCAAGGGCATCCTTTCGATTTATTATGTACTCTCCCTTACACCCAAAGAAAGAGAAATGAAATACAATAAAATGAAAAGGCCAAGGTAAAGAGGCTATGAATTCAACGTTCGTAACGGTGGTAGCAAACATTTATTATGTACCAATTATGTAACAGGCCTTGTGCTATGTGCTCTACATACATTATTTCACAAAGGCCCTCTGTGGGCATATTGTTGTCCGTAAGTGGTAAAATAAGAAACTGCTCAGAATTCTCCACTGGGTTCTTGTCTCACTTAAGATAGTGCCAAATGTTCTTACCATGTCTCACAAAGCCCTCCATGACCAATCTGATAATCATAAATTGAGCGTAGGAAACACAATATGATGAGTTAGATTAACACCTGTAATGTTTACACCACTGCAGGTATTGGGTGTCAGTGGAACTGCACAGGAATATTATGGTTTCTGTATTTCTGCCCAATGTGTGGAAACCTACTTCAGTTCAGGCTCCAGCCAGGGAAGAGAACAAGCAGGAGCAAACCTTTACATCTTGGTGGTGATGTTTGAGAAAATTTGAACAGAAAGAAGTAGAGCATTGCCTTCCCATGGCACAGAGTACGGGGAGAAAATGGGGGCTGGTGGCGCCAGCAGCCAGGGAACAAAAACCAAGTTGCAGTCACTGTTTGGGACATAAATGAGGGCACAGGCTTCCTTAAAGGTACTTTGATTAAAAAACAAAACAAAATAAAGTCTTCAGTTGAAATAGCCAATGGTTATCGAGAGGAAGGCTTTCCCATGGGTGCAAGAGACAAGAAAGAGGCCTGGTCACCGTGAAAGGCTGGCATCCTTGAGGAGATCAGTTTCACCGTCAAGAGGATCCATTTCACTAATTTGGGAGTGGTGTTCCTGGTGAAGCTTGATTTGAGTCTGGTTTACTCATATCTTTTTTGATGGCCGTGGAGAAGAGGCTACGAGGGATGGAAAAGTGGGGCATCTTGAGTCTCCTCATAAACGTGTGCTTACCTGACCCTCCACTTGGATAAATGAGAATGGCAGACTTATGGGCCATGTTTTGCGAAGCCTCCTCCATGCAGTGACCAAGGACTGTGCCAGGTGGGCATCAGTTCTGTGTATGGCCTTATCAGCAGCTCTCTGCCCCTATCCTTCACCCACTCCTGACAGGTAGAAAGCAAATTTGCATAACAAACTGTTTAAACATTTAATTTTGATCCACCTTCAAGGCACTCTTTGTCCTCAGCAGTTCTAGTGGTTAGTGACCCCTTCAAAATCAACATCATTTGTCAAATCAAATTAGGCTTGTTACTAACTGCAAGGCAGTGACATTCATCTTTTTGATGCTTTCAAACCAATCTGAGGTAAATTTCTCTTATGGAATTGGGTTTTGGTATGCAGAATGAGTCACTTCCTCAATGAGGCAATTGTCAGAAAAATAGGAGACTTAGCTTGAAGGTAAATATTGTTGGGTCACTTGAAATGTATGCAGATTTGACATTTCCCTTCTGATTAGCATGTCTACACATTAAAGTTTTTTTGTATGTCATATTGGATAGTTCAGATGCCAGGGTAATGTCAGTGAGCACTTGATAGAAACTTTATTTTGCTCCTGATTAAGACAATGGGAGGATTAAGGGAGAAACTTGAGGTGGGAACCTTATTTGGGGTGAAACGTGGAATGAAAAAGGGATATTCAGAATTAAAATACAATGCCGGGAAGGGAAGTAACATTATCTAATGTGTGCCAGTGTCCAGTATGTGTGTATGTGTGTGTGTATGTGTACCAATTTAATCCTTTTGGGATTATGATCCCCTTTGAATGAATGAGATGAAGCCTAATGTCAAACAGAATAGCAGAGCTGGAATTTCAAAATCACTGTTTGATCCCAAAGACCATGCTTCTCTCACTATAGTGGGATACCTCCTTAAACTGTGAAATATTCTACCTAGCCCTGATAGGAAACATTAAATGAAAGTGTTAAGCAGTCCCTACGCATCCTGGATTTATCCTTAGTTTGCAGATATAAAATCAGAAACTCAGAGCCTTTCCTGGTCCAACCTGTTCCTTTTATCAAAAATAAGATAAAATAGGGCACCTGGGTGGCTCAGGTGGTTAAGCGACTGCTTTTGGCTCAGGTCATGATCCTAGAGTCTCAGGATTGAGTCCTCCATTAGGTTCCCTGCTCAGCAGGGAGTCTGCTTCTCCCTCTGACCCTTCCCCCTCTCATGTGCGCTCTCTCTCTCTCTCTCTCTCTCATTCTCTCTCTCTCAAATAAATAAATAAATAAAATCTTAAAAAAAATAAATGAGTATTCAGCCTCTACTTGAATACTTCCAGTGGCCAGGAACTCAGGATTTCACTATTCATCCATGTCTATATTTATTCCCATACTCTTATGTTTATTCATATACCAAGATCTCTACTTATGACCTTCTATGATTAAAGGTAAAATCATATCTACATCTCATTATGATTTTAGAGTATTTGCTCTGTTAGAGACTCTGCTGTCTTTCATTTATTATATAATTTGATCATCACAATAAGCCAGTAAGATATGTCTCTATTTTATGGAAGAAGAACCTGAATTTAAGAAGCTAAGTAACTTGCCCAAACCATGTAACTAAGAGTAGTACATCTAATAATATACCACATCCCAGTTTCCAGCTTTTTCCTAATGCAGTGACAATCCACAGCCTATCATATGCAACAAGAGCATTATCGGGAGAGAAAATGCAGCCTTCACTCTTAATTCAAAGTTGGCTATCTAATCTTATTTTCTGATTTCCTGCTGCCAAAATTTTATAAAAATATAGCACCTAAAAGCAATGAAAAAGTCCAGATAAATCCAGGCTTTCACCATCATCTGTGTACAAAGGCTACCTCTAGAGATCTTTCTCATACTTCACATACATTAGATCAGGAGTTGGCAATTGAGACCCACAGGCCAAATCCTGTTCACTTCCTGAGTTTTTAAATAAAATTTTATTGGAACACTGTCAAGTCCATTCATTTACATATTATCTATGGCTGTTTTCTCACTACAAGTGCAGAGTTAAATAGTTGAGACAGAGACTAGCTAGCAAAGCCTAAAATATTTACTCTCTGATCCTTTAGGAAAAGTTTGCTGACTCTTGCATTAGGATTCTTACATAAATCCTTCATGTCAACCATAGAAAATGTGTATAAAAGGAATGACAGGATATTGTGGGGTGGCCATATGAAAAATGCATCCTATATGAAAAATGGCAACCTAATATCCAAAATAGTGTTTTAAGCTGGAGAACCAAAACAAAGAAATGTTATCCAAACCTTATTTTAGTTCAAGCTCTCTCCTATTAACACAGAGATTCTAAAATGGCTCCTCCAATCAGAGGATATTAACCTTTATTCACTTATCTTGACTCTGCCCTTAAAGCAGTGATTTCCAACCTCAGATTCACCTGGGGGAGGTTAATTAAAAAAAAAACAGATGTAATGAAAAGAAGGGCCAGATGCACCCCAATGTTCATAGCAGCAATGTCCACAATAGCCAAACTGTGGAAAGAGCCGAGATGCCCTTCAGCAGATGAATGGATAAAGAAGATGTAGTCCATATATACAATGGAATATTACTCAGCCATCAGAAAGGATGAATACCCAACTTTTACATCAACACGGATGGGACTGGAGGAGATTATACTAAGTGAAATAAGTCAAGCAGAGAAAGTCAATTATCACATGGTTTCACTTATTTGTGGGACATAAGAAATAGCATGGAGAACATTAGGGGAAGGAAGGGAAAAATGATGGGGGGGGAACTGGAGGGGGAGACAAACCATGACAGACTATGGACTCTGAGAAACAAACTGAGGGTTTTGGAGGGGAGGGGGGTAGGGGGATGGGTTGGCCCAGTGGTGGGTATTAAGAAGGGAACGTACTGCACGGAGCACTGGGTGTTATATGCAAACAATGAATTGTGGATCACTACATCAAAAACTAATGATGTATGGTGACTAACATAATAAAATTTAAGTTAAAAAAAGAAAAATACACAAAATACGCATAGCTTATTGCACCACAAATGGAAGTCCTAGACCTACCGAGTCAGAAACATTCAGAATGATACCAGGACATTTATAATTTCAAGATGTTTTATCAAGTAGCCAATGTCTGGGTATCGTTGCCACAAATGACTACAAATAAATCACTTTATCTTTCTGCAAGCATTTGAAGAAAATTATTCTCATGACTTTACATACCATATATATGTCAATAACTTGATCTTGACCTTTCTCTGAGCTGCAGACATATTTATTTCACTGGCTACT
Organism: Eumetopias jubatus; assembly: GCF_037043125.1. Taxonomy (NCBI): domain Eukaryota; kingdom Metazoa; phylum Chordata; class Mammalia; order Carnivora; family Otariidae; genus Eumetopias; species Eumetopias jubatus. The sequence goes on from NW_028274810.1 coordinate 57,989,598, forward strand.
TGTTATTTCCACTTGGCATTTCAAATTTCACCTGCCTCATCATAAACTTTTGATTTCTTCATTGAAGTCATCTCCATCACAGTTAATGGCACTGCCTATTCAGTTGCTTAAGTTCAGATTCTAAAATGTTTCCATGATTCTTTTCTTCCCCCAGCCCCTCATTGCTAAATACCAAATATATCCTGATTCTGTCTACTTCTATCCTCTCCAACACCACCCTAGGTCAAGACACCATCATCTCTCACCTGGGCCACTGTAAGAGCTCTCAACTTTTTCTCTGACTGGATTTTTGAGCTTCTACAAAATATAATCTTTTCTCTCCAAGACACTTACGGTGACCTTCCTAAAATTATGTCAAGCCACTTTCCTGCTTAATGCCCTTGATGATGTTTCATTATATTTAAAAAGACAATGCTGACTTCTTACTGTGTCCCGCAAACTCGACATGTTTTGTCTATTGCCAGAATCCATCTGTATCACTTTTCTCCTCTCATTCAAGACAGCTTCATGAGTCTTTCTTCTGGTTCTTGGACACTGAATGCATTCATTTCCCAGGGGTTTTACTCTTGTTATTCTTTGAGCCCGGACACTTTTTCATGTCTAGTTCCTCCTTATCATGTAGGATTCAGCTCAGAGAAGCCATTCCTGACCACCCTAACTAAGGAAACTGCTTAAAAGCAATATATCACTTTTATTGAATAATCTTGTTCTATTTCTCACCTAACTCTTATCTAAATGAAATTATCATCGTTGTTTGCTTACTATCCAAATTTCTTTAATAGAATACAAAGTCTACAAGAGTACCCCAAGTGCATTGTATAGTGTATAGTGCATTGTTCTCGCTTAATAAGTATTTCTTAAAAGAATACTATTTTTCTCCTTAATCCTTCCTTTTTCAGGCTAACTTCCTATTCTTTCAAATACTTAGTGAAGTATACTATGCAGTATGGTGTGAATTCATTAACTATAATCAGTTCTGTGGTCACAATCTATTGCAGCCAACTTGCTATATGCTTTCTTGGAGCAGAAACTGATCTTCACCTTTCTTTGAAAGCCTCCTAAGCATTTAGTACAATATTGTGTACATAGTGGGTATTGAATAAATGTTGATGAATGGACTATATAATGGGCTCTTGGCTCCATACGTCAAGATTTTCTTGAAGGACAGATAATTACTCCTACTTTATATCTGACATTTTAATATAACTGGTTGTGGTCATTATCTTTTGGAATGGCATCCTAGTCAATTCCTTTAAAAAAAAGAAGAAAGTAGGGCAAAATTACCTTGTGAGCAATCCACAATTGGATTTGCATTTAAAAATTGTCAAGTGAGCAACCCTGCTTGATGGCCAAATGAAATTAATCTCTTGTAACCCAAGGTCTCATCTATTTGGAGAGAGGGGGGCTGGATAGACTCAAAGAGGACTGCAGGCTTTCTAAATGGTAAAAATCATCTCTCTCATTATTTATATTTATAGGGTGTTCACAGTATGCTCTCACTATGTTAGCTAGTGGGAATATCAAGGTGGTGAAGATACTGTCCCTATTACTGAGGAGCTCTCTGTCTCTAGATTACATGATCAAGGTCCCTATCCAGGCTGCACACTACTCAGAAGTGTTTCACATCCCTAAGGAAGGGATAGGCCAGGTATCCATGTTAGTGAGGGTTTATCTTCTCTACTGGACAATCTGCCAGTCTGACTCAATGGATTCAGTTTCTCTTTCTTAAATGTTTGAATTAAAAGGAACAAACACTGAAGGAGTTGGCCTCTGAGTTGTGTAAATGATGTCCATGAATTCCTGCTGCTCTGGTCCCTGGGAAGGCCTCACTCCTAACCTCCTGAGACCTGATTATTCATTTTTGTTTTTGGATTTCAGTGAGGCCTTAAGAGAATCTAAGTAGGCTTCTGTTTCTTCCAACAAAATTTCCAAAAGAAACAGTTATGGAGATGAGGAAACATATACAACAAAACCTGTGCTTCAGTGTGATCAGTGCTAGGGTAGAAGTTTGGGCAGGCTAGTCTGTAAGCAGAGAGGAAGTACCTTAAACCTGACCTAAGAGGGTCAGAGAAAACTTGGCAGGAGGCATCATCTAGACTGAGTTATGACAAGTAATAATTATCAGGTGAAAAATGGTGGAGAGGAAAAAGGGACGTTTATGCAGCATGAAAAAATCTGGGAAACTATTAAAAAGTAGGTGTGTTTTGGGAAATGCAAGTTTTGTATAATTTGAGCTCAAAGTTTAAGGTGATGAAGTGGCAAGGAAAACATCTGGACAAATACATTGAAGCCAGACCATGGGATGTCTTTCATAAGATGCTAAGGAGTTCGGGCTTTGCCTTGTAGGTTTCTAAACTGCTAGATGACTGGTTTTGATCCTTCCTCTAAGGAGATATAGACTATATCTTCAGACACCATATAGATACTTTATAGATACTTTATGAATCTTTTTAAAGAGTGATCCATGGTAAACTTATAGAAAGAAACACATGGCATGCAGACAGAAGCCAAGATTCAAAATCAGTAGTCCAGATTTTGAGTCTCTGTTCATTTGCCCTTTAGCTGAGTAATATTGAAAAAGGAATTTAATTTCTCTGAGCCTCTCTTTCCCCATCAGTAATGTGGAAATTATAAAATATCTGCCTCCCTGGGCTGTAGTTCAGATCTAACACATGTATTTTTAGTGCACTATAGGGTGCCCTAGAGACACTAACTATAGATTAGTTTCAAATCTTACTCTCTCACAGGCAGCATCTCAATAAATTGCAACCATCTTTTGAGGTGGATAGTATTGTCTACTTGTTCAAATGGAAAAACTCAGTCTCAAGGAAGTAACATGTCTGCTCAGTTTTATACAGCTAGATAAAGAAGAGCTGATACTCAGAATCGTATCTTTTAGACTTAAATCCATTGCTCTTTCCTCAAACCAGAGCTGCTTGATGATAAGGAAGCAAATGAGAATTTTAAAATATGAAAACAGTATGGAGGTTCTTCGAGATGTTAAAAATAGAGCTACCCAGCAATTGCACTACTAGGTATTTACCCCAAAATACAGATGTAGTGAAAAGAAGGGGCACATGCACCCCGATGTTCATAGTAGCAATGTCCACAATAGCCAAACTGTGGAAGGAGCCAAGATGTCCCCAACAGATGAGTGGATAAAGAAGATGTGGTCCATGTATACAATGGAATATTATTCAGCCATCAGAAAGGATGAATACCCACCATTTACATTGACATGGATGGAACTGGAGGGGATTATGCCAAGTGAAGTAAGTCAAGCAAAGAAAGACAATTATCATATGGTTTCACTCCTATGTGGAACATAAGCAGTAGCATGAAGGATGATAGGGGAAGGGAGGGAAATCTGAAGGGGGAGAAATCAGAGAGGGAGACAAACCATGAGAGACTATGGACCCTGGGAAACAAACTGAGAGGGTTTCAGAAGGGAAGGGGTAACAGGGTGATGGGTATTAAGAAGGGCACATGTTGTGATGAGTGCTGGGTGTTCTACGTAACTAATGAATCATTCAACACTACATCAAAAACTAATGATGTACTATACAGTGGCCAACTGAACATAATAAAAAAATAAAAATAAGCATTTTAACTAAAAATTGTTGTACACATACTAGCTGTTGTCGGGCAGTGGGGGAGGTCAATGTCTGCCAAACTCCCAACTCTTTTTGGAAGGTTTCTGTCACTGAAGTGCCTGGTGTCTTCTTGGGCTTCTTGTTATAGACAAAATGCTTCCACACACCTTGAGGTTCCACGTAGGCTACTTACCAAGGCATCACCAGGGTTCATGATCCTCACTGACTACCTATTCAAATTGACTTTTTTTGGTGTTCTATTGCATTACCTAAAAATTTACCAGACTAATTGATTTATTTTAAAGTATAAAATACTTTTATTTGCTTATTTTATTATCCCTGCATTGCATATTTCCTTTAAAACGGGTTCCCCGAAGACCCATTCCTTAATTCAGGCTTTCTAAAAGCTGTTCTTAGGAATATTAATGTAAGGAGATGTTCCATTAAAAAAGGATTCTTTTTTTAAAGGTTTTTTTAAAATATTTTATTTGTTTATTTGACAGAAAAAACAAGTACAAGCAGGGGGGAGCGGCAGGGAGAAGGAAAAGCAGGCTCCCGCTGCACAGAGAGCCCGATGTGGGGCTCGATTCCAGGACCCTGGGATCATGACCTGAGCCTAAGGCAGATGCTTAACAAACTGAGCCACTCAGGTGTCCCCATTAAAAAAGGATTCTTGAGGCTATACTTGTGGTGAGCGTAGCATAATGTATAGAGTTGTTGGATCACTATGTTGTACTCTTGAAACTAATGTAACATATATCAACTATACTTAAAAATACAATAAAAGAAAAAAGAATTCTTGGGAATCACTATTGGATAACCTATTAAAGGCTCTGAGGAGTCCTGCAGATTAACAAAAAAAGACAAAAAGCAGAAACATTACTTTTTCTAACTTAATGATTCTTTGTTTGTGAGTTACCTGTCAATGTCTCATCAAATTAACACCATGTAAAACGATCTTTGGGAAACAGTGCCTTAATAGAAAACTGTCTTTGTGGAAATTCTGGCATTATACTGCCTGCAAGGGGTGATTTTGTGAGAGTAGCATCATATGAGTATATTTCTCAAAATACAATATATTTGCATTATTGTCAGTGGTTTTATGGGACTTGAAGATTATATTGGGGGGGCACTTTCTAAGGAAAAGAAAAGAAAATTATGAATCAAAACTAGGTTTTGGAAATGACTTGTGTAAATGAAGAGCCCTACAGCTTAAGTTGTATCACCTTTATCATCAATGTATAAAGGATTGGTCTTTTTCAAATTAATGTAGGCCCAGCCTGGCTTGTTTTCATGTAGTAAGCAAAAGAATAGTGGACCTGGTTACAGAAGGCTTATGTTTTTGTCCAGAATTGCCCACTTTACTTCCGCTTACTAGATTCTGTGAAATTGGATAAGTTACTTTATTTCTTATCCTCATGGGCTTTATTTTTTAAATGGGGCAATAATTGTCTTATTGATGCGGAAGAATCATTTTGAAGAGATAATTAAGGGGGAAGCATTTTTTTAAAAAATAGCCTTGTTGCTTCATACAAATATAGGTTATGATTCTAGTGAATGCTTAATTCTAAGTACTACACATATGTTAACAATCATTAATATTATCGCTAACATGTCAAATAAAAAAACAAATCTGGACCTAACTAAAAAAGGCTTTATTCCAAAAAAATATTGCAACAGGGAAATTGATACTGTTTTGCAAATGCTTTGACCATAATATTTTGACCATAAGATCTATAAGCATCTCAGACATAAAAAGGATTTTCTTTTATAGGGAGGTGTGTACACCACCTAAGTCAGCTGATTCTCAGGAGGGCCATTAAGGAGGGATTGCTCCAAGTTCCGTGCTCAATGATGAGCTGAAGTTCAGAGACCTGGGGGAAAGAAGAAACCCTGAGTAAAGTTTGCTCATGTCGAGTTATGAGCATTTTGTCCAGCCTGGTCAGTGGAAAGAAATAGTTAAGCTAATCATATGTCAGACAAAGAATGGGAATTTGAAGGGTCTGAGTCTGGTCTTGTCAAAGGTAAACAAAGGGGTCATCCACGAGTCATATGTAAGTCATGTGGGGAAAGGTGATTCTTTGCATTAAGAGATTTTGGGGGACATAAAAGGAGGCTAACGGGATTTCTTGGCCATTGTATTTCTGTCTGTACTGTTTGTGCAGGAGCACAAGGCTTAGGTAAAGTTTAACACTGTCAAATGTCACCATTATCATTGTTTTTCTGGTGTCTGGTTAGTTCTCCAAAATACAGTATCTTTGGGCAGATTGCTTATTTTTTCAGAGCTTCAGTTTTCTCATCAGCAAAATGGGGATAATTAGAATAGCAACAACTTGCTCACTAAGATGCTGCGAAGCTTGAATGACCTAATGATAATACAAGTGCCTCATAACTGTAAATGTTGTAGAAATGTTGTTATTTTTTATTATCATTATTAGTGGCTCCATGGACTCTGTCACCCATCTTTGTTGTGGTCATTGTTACTGTTCTTCTATTTAAAAAAAAAAAAGATTTTATTTATTTATTTGAGATAGAGAGAGAGTGAAAGAGAGAGCACGAGCAGGTGGGCAGAGGGAGAGGACAAGCAGGCTCCCCACTGAGCAGGGAGCCCCACATGGGACTCAATCCCAGGACGCTGGGATCATGAACTGAGCAAAGGCAGACGCTTAACCGACTGAGCCACCCAGGCACCCCTTCTTCCTCCACTTTAAAAAGGATAAATATCATCTGCTAAAGCAAAAGGGGGAAGGCATCAGGCATTTATAAAATGAATATCAGGTGCCTGAAACAGGGCTACTCAATATTCAACAATAAAATCCCAAGCTGTGTAATGTCCCCACATTACAAAAAAGGAAACTGAGGGTCGGTGAGGTTTGTGTGCCTAATCTCCACAGTTCACAAGTGATGAAAGGAGATGGTACAGATTTAGAGGTGCCTGACTTGATTCTATTTCTCACCAGGTGCATGGAACATGAATGGGTCATATGCAGTTAAAACAGCCCACTTTTATTGCAGGAAATGGAAGAGGGATGGAGAAAGGGACACCTCAGCTACAGATGCATGTGAATAATTGATTTTATTTTATTCTGGAAGCAACGAGATTGTTCTCCTGTATGGTTTTCTTTGAAAAAGGCAAAGAAAATGATAAAGAGAGAGAGAGAGAGAGAGAGAGAGACACCCAACCCATCAAGCCCATATTGCAAGTTGGCTGCCAGCTATGTTTTTTTTTTTTTTTTAAATAAAATAAAAATGTTCGGTTGTAGTTTTTTTTTTTTTCCCCTTTTGGAGAGATACAGGAATTGCAAAGAGAGTGCCAGACAGCACTAGCATATGCTTATTTTTCTAACTCAATGTGGGCAGCCTTTCTTAAACATTTTGTATAAATATATTTATTCTCCCACTGAGACCTTGCCTGCCAGGTTCAGGAACAACTGAGTAAGCAGATGAGTTATAAACCCAGGAAAGAAAAGGAGGGATTGCCATGGAAATGCTGATGGCCCCTTTATTCCAGCTGAGTACATTGCCCCAGTATAATAAATTAGTAGTTGATGCGTTGATGATAAATCTATAGTGGTTTTCATATTCAAAGTAAAAGATATTTTACTCTGTCTTTGCTGGAGATGTAGTCGGAAAGCAAGGAAATGTTGACATCCGGTGGGCAGGATTGAAAAAAAACACACATACAAAAACCCTTTGGTGCGCAACCCACATTTGCAAGCTGTCTGCATTTCTTGTATTGGCCTCAGCTTTGACAAATGTAAAAAAGTCACTAATATTTTGACACTCTCCCTGCCCAAGTCTGATACCAGCTGGCTGCAAAGCCACATACTCATTGTTCTGCTGGATTTTAAAGACTGGGTTCCAGCCAAAGGACTGGACGGGATCCATTCATTCATTTTCAAGATTGAAGTTGCAGCTTAACTGTAATGACCATTTCTCAACTCAATCTGGAAACCTCTTCCAAACCCAACAGATGCCTAAGAGGCAAATGTGCATTTGGATTGGAAACCACTCTCTTGGATAAAGAAACAAAAGGTGATCTTTGAGTCTGAAAGCAATTCCTTGTTTTGAAAGCAATTAATATTCTGTATATTGATTATGTCTTAGAGTTTTATTTGAAAAAATTCTCATGCTTTTAAAACCCTTGTAAAAATGCTTATTTTACCACGTTAAGTGAAAATGAAAATTTAAATTGCAAATAGAGTATGACAACAATTATGGAAAAATATGCCCAGAGAAAAAAATTGGAAGAAAACACCCAAAATGTCAAAAACGTTAACAGGGAAGATCTTTAAGGTTATGGTGAGTTTTTTTCTTTCTACTTTTATGTAGTTTTCATCTATAATAAGTTTTACATTTGTAATTGGGGGAAAAAAAGAAAAACTATTTGTTCCTTTCAAAACATGCTCTCTTTCTTTTACCCTTACTGTATTTTCAACTCTGGTGACCATATTGTTCTAGTAATCATAAGCATCTATTGCTAAAATATGCTCCTGCCATGGAAAATAAAACCACTCTATAATCTACAAAAAATATCTTTGCTTTCTACTTCTAAAAAATGCTCCCCTGCTGTGTGTTCCTGCTGTCCCATTTTTCCAGTCACTTAATAATTAGAGACATTAACCCTGATCACTTGAAAATTTTCTATTTAAATTTATTTTCAGGTAAGCAGATGCTTGGGAAAATTGCCATCATAGGGCTATAGGAGAAAGGGAGTTATAGCTTGATCCTGAAATCATTTGAGGGGATTATTCCTAAGGCATGGTGAGATGCCTATACTATTAGTGTCAGAGTAATCTTCGAGAAATAATTTGTATTAACATTTTTATATAAATATAATTCATTGTGTCCTTCTATGTGCCAGATACTGTGTGAAGGACTTATATGTACTATCTCATGTAAGCCTCAGACAGCTATATAAACTGTATACCTTCCTCATATACACTTCAACTGAGGAAACTGATACTTGGATGGATTAAAGTTTGATTCCAGCCTTTGTGTTACTCACCGCCAAGCTACTGGGTTCTGCCATCAGAGAGACCTGGCTTTTGATTTCTGTACTTCCACTTAAAACCTGGTGACATCAGTCAGTCCCTGTACCTCTTTAAGTCTCAATTTCCCTGTCAGTAAATTGGGGATACTAAAGTTGAGGACATAGGGCAGTCACAAGAATTAAAGTAGTTAATGCCATCAACATCAATTGGAGAAAAAAAAAAAAACAAAAACCCTCTGATTCCAGGGCATCCCTTCCAAGTAAAAACTACTGAAAATGAACACAGAGATAGGCATCTTTGGAAACGTTTCTCTATCCTGCCTGTACAAATCTGACAGCATTTCTCCACAGCCTGTAGCCATATTCAACCCTCTGGCTTGCACAGCACTGATTAAAAAACAGATTGCCGGCAGTCATCTGTGATTGCCTACCATGGAAGTGCTGCTCATCTCTTCCTCCACCAAACTGTCCCATGCACTATTCATGAGTTCTACAATATTCCAAACTTTAATGTCCGCAGATTAATTCTCACTAATTATGCACATGCGAACCTTTGTGGGAGAATTCTACTGGATGCTCTTCCATCCTGAGGCAGGGAAGGGCAATGTCGCATCGTTTTCTGATTTCAAGTGGAAAACAAACTAATTATGTGGAAATATGATAATAGACTACGCTGCAGGGACCGCCTCTGCAGGCTTCAAAATGTTTGCTTATGATCGGCTCCTTGTGTTATTTCTTCCAGGAGGGGCTGCCCTTTCATAATGCATCAACATTATTGACTGGCCTGTGATTCCATACTTGGAGTTAAGATAATTTGCATAATTGTATATTACTTCCGTCTGGTGGAAACAAACAAGATGTCCGGGTGCTAATGATCAAGCAGGCAGCAGTGGCTGCTGGGAAAAATCACATTAGTAAAGTCAAAAAACAAGAAATAGCGGTCTCTCCCTAGCGTCTTTCACCACCTTCCTTTGACCTAGCTCTCTATTCCACTTGGCCACAGGCATTGTTATTTTTATGTCTGTCCAAGCTTAGGAGGTGGCCTGGGCTAGGCATTTATTCCAAATCTGTAAAAATATAAAGCATCCTTAGGCTGTGAATTTTCATACTTGTTTGTATTTGTTTAGGTTATTTCTTCTGCTTGGAATGTCTTCCTTCTTCTCTCTGGCAAATGCACCTTATCCTTCAAAATCCAGCTCAAATGCTGCTCTCCTTTTGATGTCCTCCAACTTTCCCAGTTAATATGCATTGTTCTCTAAATAAACAACTATCAAATGAGCACAATAGGCACTCAACAAATTCATTCTCATTCATTTGCTTAACAGATTTTGATCTGTACAATTTGCTGGCTCTATTCTAGGAACTCAAGATCAAATGAACAAATAAGAAAAAAATTAATCTCCTTTTCCTTGATTTCTTCAGCGCTTCTCTGTAGCAATTCATTATCTCTATTTAGCAATTACTTATTCTGCCTTGTAGTACATTTGATGGACAGGGTCATAGCTTACCTATCTGTGAAACTCCATAGCCAGGCACACAGTAAGAGCTAAATAAATGTTTGTGAATAGACTTGAAGTTCCAAGAGAGTGGATCATGCAAACTGTTTGATGAATGACATCAGGGATAGGGAAGGGGTACCTTACTTACCAGCTCCACGTGATTTGCAGTGGCTGTGTGAAATACTGTGAAAAGGACTTTGAGGCTGCATATCTTTTTGGAAAAGTTTTCTGTGATTGATTATTCATGTCTGCAATGGAAATACTAATGAGGAATAGAAAACCGCATATCATGTATTTGCTTTCTTGTTATAGATATTTAACCTTGGGCATCTTTAAAAGGCTCAATGGGTATACGTCTGTGTTTCATGGGTGGAACTGATGAATTTATCAGGTTGCTTACAGTTCAAGGGTTAAACAGGTAATGATCTACCAAGAAGATTGTGATATTGTGGTTTTGAACATTAAACCTTTGAAATGAAACATTCTAATTTACTTTTTAGGAAGTAATATCTGCCATTATTGGGCTAGGCACCATCCATATATTTTCCCATTTAATTAGTCCTAGCGACACTGCACATTAGGTCATTTTAATCCCATTTTACAGATGTGGAAACTGAAGCTCAGAAACTTGGTCAGGATGAAAAGGTTGTGAATGGCAAGTTCAAAATTCGATTCAATTTATCCTGACTCTACAGTTTATGCTTTGAAAAATCTGTCCTCAATACAAACTGTCATTTAATTCTAGTCTAAAGCATACTGCTTTGCATTTCTGAGAAAGGAGCCCCTTTGAACTAGCAGATAATAAGTCAAACATATGTGAGGTATTCCAATGGTTGTGCTCTTGGTGGGTATTAGCGGATCGGGGACCTTATGCGAGGGTGTGTGCAGACAGATTGAAGGGGAAAGTGGCTTCAAATGGAGAGGTTAAATATGAAAGAGAACTTCTTTTGATGAGTGTGTTTTGCATGCCAGGCATTGGGTTACATGCTGAATGATTTTCTTGAAGATCTTTTAGGGATGAGCCTTATTAGGTCCATTTCTCAGAATAAGAAAATATAGGTTCATTAACTACATTAATAGCAAGAAAGATATTGTTTATTCTACCTGTCCAATATTGTATCCCTAATTCAATAGTGCATCTTCTGCCTGGCACAAGTTAGAGTCTAAATAAACAAATAAATACATAGAAATATGTTTTTGTGTTGGTTAATAAGAAGTAAACCAGACTTTAAATCTGATTCTGTTCAACTCCAAAGCCTGTGCTATTTCTATCATGCCAGGATGCCCTTGGGAAGTTTAAAATGTGCTTAAGACTTTGAAACCAGTTCCATTTTTCAAGGATAACTTCTTATACAGCTGCCTTAATCCAGCTGGTCCTTTGGAAAAAAATGTTTATAAGAAGGTTTGGCAGGTTTCTTGGACATTAAATATCTCTTACAAAATAATATTTTGATGGATTACATGTAAATGAATCAGAAACATATGGCTTCCATTTCCTTTAGAATGCACACACGGAATGTTTTTATGTGTTTGGCAAAATGGATTTTCCTGAATGGCACCTCCAAGTGCCCCTTCCTTTTCATCTCTCAGTGTATCATATCCAAAAGGACTGGAAGATCTTCTAAGAATGCCACAAAAACCTGAAGCCTTCTATCTCGGCTTCTGACTCCACAATCCTGTATAGGTTATTTTCCCTTTTATTTCCAACAGCAAAGGCAGCTGCTATTCAGTATGGCACACTAGTAGCCTGCCTAGGGCTGCTCTAGAACATGAGTCTCTCATCCTAATAGATACCTGTCTTCTTATCTGGGGAATGCTGAACACTCAGTCATTGCAAGCAAAGAGACTCCCTCTTCATGTACAAAATGTTAGGTCATGTAAACGTTATAATATAAATATATACATATTTTGAGACTTTTTAAGAAAGAGACTTTGTGCCTAGGGGCACGTCATCTTTAAAAAATCCACTGGACTGGACATAATCAGATATTTATTTAGAACAGATAAAAGCTGTTATGTAGCCTGTGGAGTGTGAAATGCACCCATCATGACTTCATAGCAAGATTAATAACCACAACATACATACTCGTGTAGCTGCAGAACAGACTGATGACCAACTGAACCACAAAGAAAGTCAAGGGTAACCAATCAGGATTTTGACGGGCTTTTTATATCTATTCTCAAAAGCTGGTATCTAAATTACAATGGTTGACCTTAATATTCAGCTTAGATCAGTGAAAAAGTAAGGTATCTATAGTTAGTGATTTATTATTATAAACGAGTTATTGTAATATTCAATTGTCTATATGTTGAAAGGAACAGAGCCAAGACAGGAAATACGATCCTATTCAAATTACAAAGCAGTAACTTCAAAAGAAAGTAAAGTGTGCGGGTTTAACCTGAGTCTAGAGATAGCACACTCATGTGCCTCAGGGATCAAGGTAAATGAGTGAACATAAGATGAAGGGCAATCAGGTTTGTTGGCGGCTATGAGAAGGAGTGAGCAGGATCCCCCTGTAGCATATTCAAATTCATAATTTTTACATCACTAGTTGCAAAAAGATCTTTGAATCACAGAAATGGATACATCTTTGCATACCTGGTTTTTAACCTCTGTGGCCGATCATTTCTGGGCAAACATACTGCTCTGACATCTGCAAACATTCCCTATCCTTTCCACCTTCATCTGCTTCCTCCACCCTGTCTTGATATTCAAATGGCATCACTGGATTGGCAGTAAGGAATTGGCCTGAACTGAGAAAATTTGCCAGGAGTGAGGTTCTGCCAGATCCCAGATTCACTTTCTACCCCCCTTCCTACTCCTTATCTTTCTCTTCTCTCATATAATTCCTGTTTACATGAAAAGAACCTGATTCTGTTGAAAGTGATGTGATTTGTACCACGCAAAGGGAGTTTAGGTTGGAAGCAAGAAAGTGCCAGAGTCATGTTTTCAGGCTGATGGGCAAGGCTAGAGTATAAAAGAGAGCAAGAGAAAAGGTCAGTAATAATGAAGTAAAGACAAAGAGCAGGGGATGCTTGAATAAAGTAAATTTAATAAAAAGAATATACTTTTAGCTGTTTGCTTAGGTTGTTTTCAATTTATTATGGATAAACATCAGGTCAATTGTCACATATTCTCTGTAGCATTTGTCTGGAAAAGTATCACATCCTGCCTCATAGAATTGCCTCATACAAAGGCTGAGATCAATGGCTTTGGAGTCATGTATTTGTGTTCAAATCCTGCATCCCCAAATTTTTCTAAGGTCACTTGTTTATTACATCAGAGCATGTTAGTTGGTATTTATTCAAAATATTTATTAAATAGTTATTTTGTGCACATGACATTTTACAAAGCACCTTTACATCCTTTGTCTCACGTATCCTAAAATACTATTGCAAGACAGAAAGGGAAAAAATAAGTAATGTTATTGTTCCCATAGGAGAAATGTGAACATGGAGGTCCATAGAATTGCTTCAGATCACAAAGCTAGTAAGGGGCAGAGTTGAGATGAGGAATCCATACCGCCTAATTCTTTGACTACCTTTTCCCCCCACATGATACTTCACCAAAAAACTGTATTAAAAAGCGTGGATGAATCTGTTTATCCAGTAAAATGAAAGTGACACAAAGGATTTGAGGTTATGTGAAATAGTGAAAATAATTTTTGTATGGAAAATCATTCATCATTTTTGTTAGAAGACAAAAATGTATCTGTACACCATTTTCCAGAGAATTGCATCATGGAATCAGCAATCAGAAAGCAAGCTCGGTTATAGATACTGTGATTCATTGCACGTGGAATGAATTAAGCTCACAGTAATAAAATGGTCCTATGATAATAGTGAAATTATCTGCAAAAGGCATTGAACTGAATGTTTGTGTCTCCCTAAAATTTCTAAATTGAAGCCCTAACCCCCAATGTGATAATAATAAGAGGTGGAACCTTTGGGAGCTACCATAGGTTTAGATAAGGTAATGAGGGTGACACTCCCATGGTGGGCATAATGCCCTTAAAAGAAACATAAGAGACACCAGAGCTTCCTTTGTCTACCTTGTGAACATAAAGGGAGAAGGCAGACATCTGCAAATCAGGAATACAACCTTCACCAAGAACTGAATGTGTCATAACCTTGATCTTGAACTTCCCAGCCTCTAGAATTGTGAGAAATAGATTTCTGTTTTTTAAGCCACTTGGTCTACTGTATTCTATTATAGCAGCCTGATCTGACTAAGACAGGCATCTTGCGGAATATAAAAAATATAAAACCCCTTCAGATTTCTTTTTTTTAAAGATTTTATTTATTTATTTGACACAGAGAGATATATAACAAGAGAGGGAACACAAGCAGGGGGAGTGGGAGAGGGAGAAGTAGGCTTCCTGCCGAGCAGGGAGCCTGATGTGGAGTTCAATCCCAGGGTCCTGGGATCATGACCTGAGCTGAAGGCAGATGTTTAAAGACTAAGCCACCCAGACACCCCACCCCTTCAGATTTCTATGATAGAAAATTTTATCAGAGAAGCAAATTTATAAAAATAATTAGAAAGTCTACAGTGAAAAATATAAGTATTGAAATTAAGAGATTAATAGGTTTTACATCAGGTTTGACACAGAAGAAGAGAGAATACTTAACTGGAAAAAAAGTAGAAAAGAAAAAAGAATAGAAAATGTATAAAAGAACATAAAGGGATATGGAAATGAAGGGAAGATCTCGCTTATGCATAGATACCTAGTACGACAGGGGGAGAAGGTAGAGGAAAAGAATTATGGGCTAAGAATTGTTTGAAACTTACAAAAGACATTAAGCCACAGAAATTGAAGAAAACTATAAATCTCAAGAGGTGTTAATACAGAGAATTTCGGTAAGTGTTTCATGCACATTTCATAGCAAACTGCTGAAAATCCAAAGAAAAAATCTTAACAGTCACATAAAAAAATACATATTACTCTCAAAGGAATAATACGATTGATGGCTAAATTAAAAAAATTATTAGGGTATAATTGAAGTACACTATATTGCTCATATTTAAAATATACAATTAGATCAGTTTCAACATGTATTTATACCAGTAAAAAAACCACCACAATAAAGATTCTAAACATTTCTGTCACTCCTACAAGTTCTTTGTGCCCTTTGTAATCCAATTATCCCACAACCCCATCCCCAGGCAACAAATGATTTGCTTTCTGTCACTACAAATTAGTTTAGATACTTCACAATTTTTTATATGGATGGAACAATGAAGTCTTTTTTTTGGGGGGGGCCTGGCTTCTTTTACTCAGCATAAGAATTTTGATAGAATGACGCTGTCATTCACGCTGTTGCTTGTGTAAATAGTTAATTCCTTTTAGTTGATGAGTAGTGCTTCACTGCATGAATATGCCGCTGCTGCTTATTAATCCAGTCACCTGTCGATGGACCCCTGGACTGTTTTTAGCTTTTGTCTATTACAAATAAAGCTGCCATGAACATTTGCATAAAAGTCTTTGTGTGCACATATGTTTTTAATTTTCTTGGGTAAATACCTAGCAGGAAAATGGTTGCCTTCTATGGTAGGTATATGATAAAGTTTTCAGAAATGGTCAAACTCTTCTGAAGTTGTACCATTTTCTGTTTCCAACAACATGAAACAGAATTCTACCTATTCTATAATAGGACTAACACTTGATTGGGTTAGGTTTATAAAAAAATTTTTAGTCTTCTGAATAGGTTTGTAGTATAATGTATGGTTTTGGTTTGGATATCCTAGACACTTAATGATGTTGAGAATGTTTTCAAATGCCTACTGACAATATATCTTTGTTCGTGAAGTGCCTGTTTAAATCACTGTCCATTTTCTTAATGGGATGTTTGTCTTACTATGATTTGTAAGAATTCATTAAATATTCCTGATAGAAGTCCTTTGATATATGTGTTCCAAATATTTTATCACAATTTGTGACTTGCTTTTTGGTTTTCTTAATAAGATATTTTGAAGAGCAAAACTTTTAAATTTTAATGAAGTCTGATTTATCATTTCTTACTTTTTTGGCTCATGTTGTTTATATTCTAAGAAAACTTTGTCTTGCCCCAAGGCTGCAATGATTTTCTTTATTTGCTTTAGAAGTTTTATAGTCTTAGTTTTACATTTAATTCTATGGTCTGTTTTGAGTACATTTTGTATATGGAGTAAGAGTTGATGTTTACTTCTTTTTTTTTTCAAGGTTTTATTTAATTCTAGTTAGTTAACAATGTAATACTAGTTTGAGGTGTAGAATTTAGTGATTTGTTACTTACATATAATACCCAGTGCTCATCACAACAAACACCCTCCTTAATAAGCATCACCCATTTAATCCATTCCCCTGCCCACCTCCCCTCCCATAAACTTCAGTTTGTTCTCTATAGTTAAGAGTCAGTTTTCTGGTCTGCCTCTCTCTTTTTTTCCCCCGATGTTCATCTGCTTTGTTTCTCAAATTCCACATATGCGTGCATCATATGGTGTTTGTCTTTCTCTGACTTATTTTGCTTAGCATAATACACTCTGTCTCCATCCACGTCATTGCAAAGGGCAAGATGTCATTCTTTTTTATAGCTGAGTACTATTCCATTGTATATATATCCTACCCCTTCTTTATCTATTTATCAATTGACGGGCATTTGGGCTCTTTCCATAATTTGGCTATTGTTGATAGTGCTACTGGTATGTACTTCTTTATGAGTAGCTAGTTGATTTAACACCATTTATTGACATGACTTTCCTTTTCTTATTGAATTGCCTTGATATCTTTGTCAGAAATCTATTGACCATATATGTGTAGATATATATCTGTATTCATTATTCTGTTACCTTGTTAGATGTGCCAGTCTTTTAGCCAATACCAAACTGTCTTGAATACTGAAGCTTTGGAGTAAGTCTTGAAATCAGATAGTTCAAGTTCCCCAAATTCATTCTTCATTTTCAAAGTTGTTTTGGCTATTCTATCTCCTTTGCAGTTCCACATCAGTATTAGAATAAACTTGCTAATTTCTACAAAAGAAGCCTGTTGGAATTTTGATTAGAATTCTGCTGAGTATCAAGATCAATTTGGTGAAAATTCGCTAATGGATGCTAGGTTATAGGGAACCATCTATATAGTGTTAAGAGAAAATAATTGCCAATGTAGAATTACAATCATATGAAAATATCCTTCTAAAATAAAGGGGAAATTAAAATATTTTCAGATAAACCTATTGAGATTATTCATGCCAAAGTTTGGAGTTAAAAGTATGGAAGAAGATGTATCATGTAAATATTTACCGTAAGAATGATAGTATAGGTATACTAATATCAGACAAAGTAGGTTACAAGGCAAAAAGTATTGATAGAGATAAACAGAGTTTTTTTATAACTGTATAAAAGGGTGGGGTAATTCTACCAGTAAGATGTCACAATTCTAAATTTATATTTAACTGATAACATAGCCTGGAAAACATATGAACCAGAAACTGACAGAGTAAAAGAAGTAGTCAGATCTAGAATTACAGTGGGAAATTTAATTTAATTTAAATTTGTTTTATTGTTAAGTTTTAAATTTTAATTCCCTTATTGTTAACATGCAGTGTTATGTTAGTTTCAGCTGTACAATGTAGTGATTCAACAATTCCATACACATTACTCAGTGCTCATCACGATAAGTGTGCTCTTTCACACCCATCACCTATTTCACCCATCCTCCCACCTTGGAGTGGGAAACTCTAAATAAACCCTTCTCATTAAATTATAGAAGAAGCAGACAAAAATAAGCAGGTATAGAGAATAAATTATACAATGTAGTTATGACTGTTACATGACTTATATAATACGCTGAGTAGAATTCATGCCTCCAGTAAGGAACACTCCCAATGGTTCCAGCCAAGAGGCTGGAACCACAGTCAGTCAGCCAGTATTGACAATAGAAACTTATTGTAGTATATTAATTGTAGTATATTATCTCTCACCATCTTTCCCAATGACTGACTGGAGCTGATGCTGTCGTATCTGTGTTCTGTGCAGAATCAAGACAGCCCCTTAAGACTTTATGGGAATTTGAGGATGAATACAAATGATCTCTGTGACATCACATAATGGTAATGGGTAATAGAAAGTATTAATGCCAGGTCTCATGTTTCAGTTGGAACAAGAGTGTTAACTAAAGGCTGCATAATGCAAAGAACATGGGCTTGGGAATCAGACATACTTGGTTCAAGTTCCAGAACCACCACAGCCTGGCCTCAATATCAACTGTGTAATGTTTTTGCGGCTTTGTTTCTTCATCATGAAATATGGGTAATAATAGCTGTAATGATTACCTGCAGAGTGACAGGCTGATTGGAAGGGGCTGGGCTCTACAATGTGCTAGACCAGCTTCATAAAGACACTTGGTGAGATTAAAGATACACGATACTTTTGCTGATCTTCAAGACCTAATGCACGGAGATCAGCAATCTGATAGTTTCAGCCAATTCATTGCAGGTATAGCAGAAATAATAAGTTAGAATATCTTTGTGTAGTTACTTAAATGTTTTCAGAACATTAAAATAAATGAAGAGGAAAATTTTAGGCCAGATACTGAAGTTTTCAAATCAAGAATTGTTCTCTGGGGTCAGCAGACAACAATAAGAAGTTGAGATCTGGATGATATATTTGGGTTGATATGTACATTCAGTCTTTTTTAACAAGCAATGATCTCTTGTACTTTTGTACCTTTGCACATACCAGTCACTCTGCTGAGAATGTTTTTCCTTCTCTACTTGATTAGCTTCTACTAATTCTTCAAAAATAACTGTACACACAGCTACCGGGTGAGTAGTGGTATTGTGTAATGTGCAAAGCACATTACATATCCTTTCCTTAGTGTGCTAGTTGGGACTCTTGGTTACAAGTAATAGAAATCTAAGCCAAATGGGCCTAAACAAAACAGAACTTTTAATGACTCATGATACAGGGTTGGTTCTTGTCAGGGATCTGTCCTTCAGGGTTCATGGTTCTTCCTCTTTCTCTGTTGGCTTCTGTCTCACATTAGCCCTACCACCAGCAGCTCCCAGCTTACATACTGCCATTTCAGCAAGCCTACTGAAAAAGAGCTCTACTGACTAATTCCTGCAGAAGTTCCAGGGCCAATTTGGGTCATGTGTACATCACTGAGCCAATCTCTCTATGGGATAGGAAGATACTCTTACCGGACAGGGCTGGGTCCTAAGTCCACCCTGGAGCCCAGGGGTGACTTTATCCTTCATGGTATTGTTTGTTTGATTGTGTTTCCCACTGCATTGACAGCTTTGCAAGGGCTTACTAAATTTACAAATCCCACAGGAGCATGTAGAAGTAGCAGAGAGCCATGGTTAGGTTGGTAGGGGAAAGTGATGCAGTGGTTAGGAGAATAGACTCTGGAGTCTGATTGCCTAGGTCAGAATTCAAGATATGCCACTTCTGGTTCTGTCAGCTTGTGTTAACCACTTATTCTTTCTGCACTTGTTTCTTCTTTTCTAAAATAGGAATAATAATAGGTAACAATAATGCCTACCTCAGAGGCATACATAGTATGTATTAAATGAATTAATACACGCAGAATGCTTAGGAGGGTGCCTGGTATTTTTTATTATATATACAATTTTAATAATTTTCTTAACATATTTAACATATAATTTTCTTCACATATTCTTGGAATCTAGCGTAGTTCCTGACACATAGTATGCACTTACATGTTTTTAGTGAATAAACATTATTTGCTCTTCCTAACGATTCTATGAATTTAGAATTGTGATTCCCATTTTACAGATGAAGAAAAGTGAGACAGCAGTAAAATAACTTGGTCAAGGTCGTGCAGCTACTGATCGTGTAGGACAGGATTGATCTTAGGTCTGTCTGACTGCAGAATCTGGGCTCATAGAAACACCATTAATTACTTTAAAGACTTAGCTTCATTACTGTCTCTTGTGGGAGAATTTCCTTAGTGCTAGCATCTGCCATGGTGAGAGAGGTTCCCCTCTTTGTATTTTCCCTATTTGCCTGCCTGCATACCTGAGGGTATGGTGAGTGTCTTGCTCATCTTTGAATCTCTAGTTTCTATTATGTTGTTAGTTAATTAAGCTAATTGATAAATTAATGAACATTAAACAATGATGTGGAAAGATTCTGGGAGAATGAAGAATAAACTAACCCCTTCTTTTACATGAGAAAGATAGCTTATTGGAGATTTTTCCTTTTGGGAAGAGAGCTATATAGGAAGTTTTACATACATTTGCTCACAACAGAGAAGGTTGTGCAGGTTGCTATGTAGCAGAACTAGCAGATGATTTGGCTGGCAAAGAGCTTAGAGCCCGAAACCTAATTCTTCCCTATGAACAAGGATGCTGAAGCTCAGAGAGTGGAAGGGACTTGCCCATAGTCTCATAGTCTGGGGAGGGCCAAAATGAGACCCAGTCTTCTGAGCCCCCATTATAGATTCTTTCCACTAGCTCATGTGATGAACAATTTTGGGGAATAGAACAGCCCAAGGGAAATAAGAAGCCACTAATCTTATGGAAAGGGTTTGAAAATGAAAATACATTAAACATTTAGCAAATGAAGAAAAATGCACGAAAAACTGCAGCAGGAAAAGAGGGAAAAATTTATTAACTTAACATGTATCAGGCCAACCTAGTGCTATGTCTGGCTTTGGAGCAGGAAAGGAATTCTCAGCTGCTTTTGAGTAGAATAGATTACTTTGCTACTCTGAAACAAATGCAGGCAGATAACAAATCATTTGAACTGTCCAAGAACACTAAAGATCCCAAGACTCCCCTATCCTTTCCTTTGGAGTACAGGCTCAGTGCTTACCAAGTGCAGACTCACTCTGGCCCTGCCTGGTACCATGGAAAGAACACAGGCTCTGGGTCACCCACCTTGACTTTACCATTCTCTAGGTCTATGGCATTGGGCAATTCACATACTCATCCTCTCTAAATCTGGGTTTTCTCACTTATAAAATGGAACTGTTAATTTTTAAATAAGAGGCTGGTAAGGATTAAATGAGATAGACTATATAAAAGTCCTGGGCCAAGGTAAGCTTTCAACAAATGGCAATTTTTATTATGACTTCAAAGATGATGGTGCCCATAGACGGAAGGTGAACCCACTTACTGTATAAGCAAACCAGCAAATGAGACAAAAGAAAATTGGCTTCATTCAATACTTTCTGTAATTTCTCTTCTTTTTCCACTGAAGGTTCTACACTGTAGCAGGAGGAAAAGGCATAGTGTATGGTGGTCCCATTTAGGACATTTTATTTTCTGTCTGATGCAAAAAAGGTTTCCTTCAAGGTCAGAGTGAGATCAAGAGTTTACAGAGGGAACTGAAATCATTTTGGTTATAAGTTTAAAAAACTGAAATGTTAGTGTATGTAAATTTGTCTCCCCTTTGATTTTCTAAAATACTGAAAATGGCATATTAGAAGCAGTAGGTATACTCAAAGCTACAGATGAGAAAAGAAGACAGAGCATGAAAAACAGCAGCAGAATAGTAAAAGAACAGCATTCTGGGCCACTTTGGGGTGCAATAGCCAAAAATATTTATAAATTAGTTCCTTATGGTACAGTATAATTGTTAATATTTATATAGGTTTTCTTAAATCATCAATTAAAGCATCTACTTGTCTTCATGTCATCATGCTGAAAGGATAAGAGATACATATTTTGTGAAAAAGAAAAGCAAGGGAGAATGAGTTTCATGTCTATGAGAGGTAACCCGGTACACCACGTAGATGTTGGTGCACAGAGACCTGGGTTTCTACTTTCATAGTTACTATGGCTTCACAGGAACCACCATCGTCTTTTTGCCTCAGTCTCCTCTTGGAAAATAATGAGAAAGTTAGGATCAGAAGTTAAAAGACTTACGGCTTTTTTGTTGGAATTCTTCTCTTTGCAAATGATAGAAACCCAAACCAAGTAAGTTTAAGTAAAAAAAATACATATAATTAATATGGTCACTGGAAAAACTCTAGAACCAAATTACAGAAATCATACTAAGGCTCCAGAAAACTAGAACCAGTGGCTTGGATATCACCAGGACTCTCTGGTCTTACATGACTGCTTTTCTCTGCAAGTCTGTCTATGTTCTCTTTCTCCTCCCTTCTTTCTCTCTTTGTAATGGTTTCCTCTAATCTTCTGGTGCTCCTGCAGGGAAACAGGGGCGGCATCAGGGTGAGGCATGTGAGGCACTTTGGCCCCAAACTGACTGAGGTGCCCACTCTCAGGGCCCTGTGAATGTTGACTCCTAAATGCTGTGCTTCCCGTGCCTTGCTTGCCTCACCTTGGTCCCTGTCTTGTTGGAAAATATGGCCGTTAAAAACAACTAAATTAAAAAAAAAAAAAATCTATTTCTGTCACTTTTTTCTCTTAGCCCCAAGCCAAACTTCTTAAAGCAGGTACGTCTTGCATCGGTTTGAGTTAGTATGCACCATGGGTCAACTAAATGTGGCCAAGGGTTAGGCGTATTTTACATAGTAGGAACCATGGTACACATTTGAATGAGATTGGGACGAGGCAAGAGGGAAAGTTTCTAGGAAAGAAGTGCTAGGCAGAGCAGGTATTGATGGTACCCCAAATACTGGATCATGGACTGTTGTTGGTGCCATAGTGG
Source organism: Eumetopias jubatus (assembly GCF_037043125.1). Classification (NCBI taxonomy): domain Eukaryota; kingdom Metazoa; phylum Chordata; class Mammalia; order Carnivora; family Otariidae; genus Eumetopias; species Eumetopias jubatus. Next base: position 58,012,302 of record NW_028274810.1, read on the forward strand.
GCTGAATGGTGGCTCCCCAAAAGATATGTCCTCATCCAACCTAACCATTAGAACCTATGAATGTGACCTTATTTGAAAAATAAATGCTTTTACAGATGTAATTAAGGATCTTGAGATGAGATTACCCTGAGTTATCCAGGTGGGTCCTAAATACAATGACAAATGTCCTTGCAAGAGATACATAGAGAAGAGACAGAGAGGGGAGAAGGCCATGTGAGGATGGAGGCTGAGATTGGAGTGATGCAGCTGCAATCCAAGGAATGCCTGGAAGCTGAAGAGGTAAGGATCAGATTCTCCCGTGGAGCCGTGGGAGGGAGTGTGGCCCAGCCAACATCTTGATTTTTTGACTTCTGGCTTTTTCTTTTTTTTTTTTTTTATGTTATGTTATGTTAGTCACCATACATTACATCATTAGTTTTTGATGTAGTGTTCCATGATTCATTGTTTGCATGTAACACCCAGTGCTCCATGCAGGACATGCCCTCTTTAATACCCATCACTGGGCTAACCCATCCCCCCACCCCCTTCCCCTCTAGAACCCTCAGTTTGTTTAAAACTGTGAGAGAATCCATTTCTGTAGTTTTAAGCCACCAGATCTGTTGTGACTCATTATGGCAGACCTAGGAAACAAATACAGGTACAAAATAAGAAATCATGAACAAGTCGTAAGACTTCTGTGGCCAACAGGGGAAGACATGTCACATAGTGTTTAAGAACATGAGCTCTGGAGCCAGGCTGTCGGGGTTCGGATACTGGTGCTGCCATTTAATAGATATCATCTTGGACAATTATTTAACCTCTTCTGGGCTTCAATTCTTCATTCCTAAAATGGGAGTAATAATATTTGGTAATTCATGCAGAGTTTAGAACAGTGATTAGCATATACTATATACTGACTAGGACCCACAGTTATTCATGTATGAATTTGGGGTAAAAATAATATTTCCCCTGACCATGCCATCTCGTTGTTGGAATGATTCACTGGGAGTAAGTGAATTTCATTCAAGTCAAATGACCTATGTGTACGAGGAAATAGGGTAGGAAGTGCAGGGGGAAACAAAATAAGTTAAATAAGTATCTGGCCCTGAGGAGTTTACAATCCTGTTATAGACTGAATTGAGTTCCCCCCAAATTCATAGATTGAAACATTAACCCCTAATGTGACTGTATTTAAAGAGATACCTTTAAGGAGGTACTTAAGGTTAAATGAGATCATAAGCGCAGGGCCCTAATCTGATAGGGCTGGTGTCCTTATAAGAAGAAGAAGAGACACCAAAGACTTTTCTCTCTCTCTCTGCATGTGCACAGAGAAAAGGCCACCCAAAGACACAGTGAGCTGTTGTCTGCACAGTGGGAAGAGAGTTCTCACCAGAAATCAACCCTAGTGACACCTGGATCTTGAATTTCCAGCCTCCAGAACTCTAAGAAATAAGTTTCTGTTGTTTAGGTAACCCAATGCATGGTATTTTGTTATGACAACCCTAGAAGACTAACACAAGTCCTTTAGTGGAAATTCTAAAGCAATCCATATTAAAGTTATTGTATTCTACTACTATTAATACTAGCAGCTAATTCTTGCAACTAGTATACTGTTTGTGGAATGAAAAAGGATGCCTCTAAGGTACAAACCTTTGTTTGTTTTACACTATGACTCTAAGAAGTTTGTGCAAATACACAGTGGAATTCTGGAACTTCGACAGCTCTAAATGAAATGCTCTTATGAGGGTTGTAATCAGGAAAGAGATTAGAATAAAACCAAACGCTTTCTACAGGGAGAGAATTTTTGCCTTTGTAAAATGTGTTCACTCCATTTGCCCTCTCCTCTATATTTTTACCTTCATTTTGGAAGTCTTCTAAAATTAAAAAAATGTTTTCCTATAGTATGGTTGGAAATGAGTCTAAGGTAGAATATTATTTCCTTACTGGAGGAGGGAATTATTTTCCTTCCATATATTAGACAAAGACCATTCTTCAAATGCCTCTGCAATAAAATTCCTGTTCAGTTCTCAGATGCACTGACATGTCACCTCTTCCATGAAGATTTCTCTGATGCCACTTCTCTCAAATTAGAATTAATTAATCCCTTCTCCCTCTGTGCGTGACATGTGTCACAGTCTGACTTGGGGCAGGCACATCTCCCTAGATTATTAGATCTTTAAAGTCAAGGGCAGTTACCTTTAGTTCTGAACTCATCTGTCTCCCCATAGCCAATGGGGTGCCCATACTTAGAAGAACTTCAGTATATGACTTGAAAGGAGTTTCACCTATTATTATTAAAACAACACACACATACATACACACACTCAGCATTTCTGTTTGGAATTCTTGTCTTCTGGTGTAATCTAAGTAGGATAAAGGAACAGTAAGAATGAAACATTTAAAAGTCAAAAACTGGTATCTTATCCTGACCACTCTAATCATGTACATTTAAAATCTGATGGACCTACACTAATATCCCATCTCTCGTAGCCATTTAAGCCTGATGATAGAGAGTCTGGGTGTGCCTGTGGCAATCACCTTAGACCTTGACTTAATTCTGTACTCCCAGCACCATTCTGGCTTCACTGGCATGGTATCCAATTTTCCACCCTATCTCTGCCTCTTGAGCATAATGAGTAATTTAGCTCTCCTGGTTTTGGCTAATAGCACTGATGTTTCATATTTCAGTCTATCAGGGTTTTAGACATGAGCACTGTGCATTGCATGTTGGAAAGTTGGTTTTCAAACTGTGGTTTTTGGACCAGCAGCAGCAGCATCACCTGGAAATATGTTAGAAGTGCATATTATACAGCCTCACCCCAGAACTGCTGACTCAGAAACTTGGGGGGCAGGAGGTCATGCCCAGCAATCTGTGTTGTAACAGTCTTCCAGGTGATTCTTCTGATGATAAAATTTGAGAAAAACCACTATAGAAAGTTCACCAAATTTCTTCAAGTTCTCAACTGTGTCAGTATAATTTCCATTCTGTGGGGTGATTTTTGTGACTTTTTAAGTCCCAAGGTCCACTAAGTTCACACTGAAGGTGCTAAATAAACAGGGTTGAATCTGAACCTAGTAGTCCCATGTTAGAGCTGTGGGTCTGAGTAACCACAATTTCACTTCACAGGGCCTTCTATTCACATGGGTTTTTGTGCACCTGCTTCACAAGACAGCAGCACTCCCACCCACACTGTGGCAAGCTCTCTATCACCTGGCACATATGCTGCTCCCAGTCTCATCACACCTTGGTGAAGGAATACATGGGCCCATATGTCAGCCAACGTGTTTATATTCTTTTATACAGAAAGAGGAAATATGTTTCACAATAAATGTTTTCATACTTTGGAGCAGACTTTTTTTTTTTTTTTAAGAGAGAAAGAGAAAGAGAGAGAAACTTTGGAGGGAGCTCATTGAAGCTTTGTTTCTTTGCAATATTTTTATCACTCGGTCTTGAAAAGAGCCTGCATGTTCACTGGGAAGAATGTCTGCTGAAGTTTAGGTCTCTGGAGAAAGACCAAGTGTGGAGTGTGTTTGTTGAGACAATCAGGAGGGGAAGAATCAGTGGATCAGAAGTAAAAACTCTCATAATCCATGCAGGGAAACCAAAACTAAGAGATATGAAAACCCACAAGCTAAGAGGTGGGAGCTGGGAGCTGGTAGCTGGAAGGATAGAGGAGATATGTCATAAATAATTTAGAAGGTTGCTAGATGATTGCCGGAGTGACTCTGGCATGCTTTAGTTGGCTTTTGTGTATACAAAGGGGATGGATTGCATTTAGGAATAATTTTAAAAAATCTTTGGGGATGCCTGGTTGGCTCAGTTGCCTAAGCGTCTGCTTTCGGCTTAGGTCATGATCTAAGGGTCCTGGGATCCAGCTCTGTGTCAAGCCCTGCATTGAAACCACTCCCTGCTGAGAGGGGAGTCTGCTTCTCCCTCTCCCTCTGCAGCTCCCTCTGCTTGTGCTCTCTCTCTCTCTGTCAAATATATAAATAAAATCTTTAAAAAATTTTAAGAAGTCTATTAAATTAATTGTGATTCAATAACAGTGATGATAGTGACAGTATGTGATATGAGAAACTGATGTGCCTTTATCTCTCCCTTTTCTTGTGCACATCTGTTTAACTTTGTGACATTCTCCCATTCAGGCTCAGAATCAAGAAACAGTGCTTCAAAGGTGGGATTTCAATGGAGAAAATGAGAAGCAAAATAATAAATAAAAGTATTGTTTTTATGTTTTAGAGAACAACAATTTAAGTAACAGAGAACTATTTGGGAGAAAATAAGGCAGAAAGAATTTGCTCTAAACCTTCTTCTCCATCCCAGCCCCCAGGGAACAAATCCACCATATGAATATGATCCTCCAAACTAGGGAAGAAGAAAACATTTAAAAGATGCAGAAAACAAATGTTAGTTACCATAGAAGGTTATCCTCTACCCTCCTCTCCTCCAGCCATGATAAGGAACAGAAACCATAGAACCCTCAGATAAATACAGGGATCTAAGAGTAGAAGAAACGCATACTTACCTCCTGCCCATAACTCTAAGAGATTAGATTCACAGATGGTCCCCACAGCCCTAAGTCATAGAAACTGTACAGAATTATGCCAAGTTTGGTGCTAGGTTCTCTAAATATAGTTTCTGAAAACAACCCATATTACTAGACTCCTTTTAAAGAGGAAGAACTGAGATTAAAGCCCCACGACTGCACAGCAATTATGTAGGAGAGGTGGTAAACAAATTCAGCAAAATAGCAGATGGAGAAAAGAAGTCCTTGGTAACCTTCAGAATTCTGTCTCCTTGAAAACTTATGTGAATGTGGACAAAACACTTAATCTTTCATCATCTACAAAAATATGGACATTTACTTTCACTACTTCATAGGGTCCTTGAGAGGATAAGCAAAATGCGGTATTTTGTTTTTATCCTGCTTAGGGTTCTTTGAGTTTCTTGGACATGTGGTTTGAGGTCATTTATTATTTTTTGCAGAATTTTTGGTCTTTATTCCTTCAACTATATTTTTCTGCATTGTTATCTCTGTTTTCCTTCTCTTTGTAGGATTCTAATTACACATATGCTAGACTGATATTGTCAGACAGTTCTTGGGTGCCCTGTTCTGGTTTTATATTTGTTGGCATGTGTTTGTTTTATTTGTTTGTTTTCACTTTTTTTCTTCTTGTGTTTCAAACTGGGTAATTTCTAATTGATCTATCTTCGAATTCACTGATTCTTTTCTTGGCTGTGTCAAATTTAATGATAAGCCTGATAAAGGAATTCTTCATCTCCAGTGCAGTCATTTTTTTATCTCTCCTGGTGCTATTTGCCCTTTATGATTTTCATCTTTCTGTTGAAATTTCCCACTAATGCTCATGTGTTTTCCAACACTTTCACTTTTTTTTACACTGTCATTTTAAAGTCCAACACGTGGGTCCTTTCTGATTGTGATACTGTTAATTTTTTTTTCTCTTGATGATGGGTTGTTTTCTTTGTGTCTTTGTAATTTTTTTAATGAATATTAGACAGCTCATGCAGAATAAGAGAGACTTGAGTAATACTATTTTACTCCTAGAAATGGGCACACAGTTTACCAGGCCAATGATGTGAAGGTTTGAGGTAAATTTAGGTAAGAGTTGAGTGAGGCTTGGGCTTTGTTGTTGCTATGGTTCCCTTAAAGCACCACAACCTTTCCTCTAAAAATGCCTTGTGCTTAGGATGGAAGCTGTGGTGCTGGGGTGGGTGGAGTGGTGGTTTTTCAAGGTACATATTCCATCTTTATCTTTCAGCTTTTCTTGTGACATATGCCACAGGGCAACATTCTTTATTTATGCCTTTTTACCTTCCTCAGTGGTATATTGTTGTTTGTTATTTGTTGTGTGTAACGCTGGTGAACGGGAAGCAGAGGGGCTTCCCTTTTTCCTGGTCTAGCCTCAGTCTTAGGAAGATGCTATGTGGGTGGGCCTCCCTTTTCTTTCTGCATGCCCCCAAAAGGGTCTGCTCCTCAGTCTAGTTATGACACAAAGATAAAGCAGAACAGAGCCAGACTTGACCCATGGTGAACAGGTAATGTGAGCGGGGAATACATCTTTATTGTTGCAAGCCAGTAAGACTTTGGGACCTTCTATTACTGAATAATAATTTAGCCAAATGTGATTGATATAACTCCAAAGCACTATTTTTTTTCCATTTAGGTGATTAAAAGTATTTGCATACAATCAAATATTTTTAAAACTCAGGGAAATGGTACATTTGGTTACTCAAGTATTCTGATTACTTAAAAAACAAACCTCTTTGGAATCTCTTATGTTTAAGTGGCTTAGGCCAAGGGTGGAGTAGGATCGTATAATACAATTGGGCTGGATTTTAAGTCAAAAGATATGGGTTTGATTTCTGACTTCATTTCCTTTGCTTGTAAAATGAAAGAGATTGGACTAAATTTAGTAATTTTTCAACTTGTAGGACTTAGAATACTGAGTGGACTTTCAAGGGGTTTGCCTGTCCAAATAAGCTTGAACATTGTTTGCAGCCTGAATAACTAATGTTTTCACATAGTGTTGTGGATTAGATTGTTTCTCGCCCTAAAAAAAAGTGTGTTGATGTCCTAACCCCCATTTACCTTACAATGTGATCTTATTTGGAAATAGGGTCTTTACAGAAATAGTCAAGTTAACATGAGGTTATTAGGGTGGGCTCTGATCCAATATGATTAATGTCCTTATAAAAAAGGGATATCTGGACACAGGAACAGACACTCCCAGAGAGAAAACAACATGAAGACACGGAGGGAGAAGATAGCCATGTGACCGGAGTGATGCATATAAAAGCCTCTGGACACCAAGGATTGGCAGCAAATTCCAGAAGCTAGAAGAGGCAGGGAAGTATTCTTTCCTAAAGCCATCAGAGAGAGGATGACCCTGCTGATATCTTGATTTTGGATTTGGAGCCTCCAGAACTGTGAGACAATAAATTTTTTATTGTTTCAAGCCACATGTTTTTTGGTACTTTGTTACAGCAACCCTAAGAAGTTAATCTAAATTTTGGTACCAGGAAGTAGGGTGCTGCTGTAACAAATACCTAAAAATGTGGAAACAGCTGTGGAATTGGCAACAGGTAAAAGATGGAAGAGTTTTGAGGCACTTGATGGAGAAAGGCTCAATTACCTTGAAAGATTATTGGTAAAAGTATGAATGTTAAAGTTGCCTCTAGTGAGGTCTCAGATAGAAATGAAAAACATTTTACTGGGAACTGGAGAAAAGGTGGTTCTTATTATAAAGTGGCAGAGGACGTGATGAATTTTGTTCTATTGTGCAGAAAGTAAAACTTATAAGTGATGAATTTGGATATTTAGCTAAGGAGGTTTCTAAGAAAAGTATTTAAAGTGCTGGCTAGATTCTCCTTCTTGCTTATAGTAAAATTCGGGAGAAGAGAGAAAAGTTGAAGAAGGAATTTTGTTTCAAGACTGAAACATAGAAACATAGAAATCCTGACAGTTTCCACCTTGCTGGCCTTCTCTGTGGATTTCAAACTCAAGACATCAATTCTTACCTGAATTTGCAGCCTGCTGGTACACATAGATATGTGATTCCTTTCAAATTCTATGGGTAACTAATATAAACAAATTCACTTAAAAGTATTATGATTGTTTTTTGGCCCTATGCAACCACTGAATCCCGTGGTTATGGTCTTGGTACCGCACCTGTTTCACTATGAAGTGGGTCCCTTGTCAGATGCTAATCTGAGTGATATTCCCTGATTGTGAGTCAGACATTCCATAAATCCCTGGATTTTAGTGCTGGCGAAAGTTCTGTAAGCAAGAAAATCTACTATAGAATAGCTATCTATCCCTGTGAAGATGAACTACTGGTCCATCTAGGACGGAAGGGACCCAGTGTAGTTAACTCACTATGAAATGACTGTTTGGGTTAAACATTCAGAATTAATGGAAGCTAGATCAGTCTTGGTAAGGTGGAATCCAGATGTTTGGCTCATGCATTACACCTATTTCTGCCTCTGTGGCTGTTCCATTCATTTGTCCATCATACCAGTTCTGGGGTGGCTGATTATAAAGGCTGGTTTATGTCAACTGGCTGAGTTATTTTGTCTCTTTGTTCTTCAGTGTCTCTCCCATGATGGATGCTTCCTGGGGTGCATTAATGTGTAATGCAAACCTCTTCATACTCTGTGGTTTCTCACAGATGTCCATTCACATGCCTCTATCCCAGACGTTCCTGTCTCTAATCTTCTAGGCTTTTTCATTAAAGTTCCTATGATCTGGTTAGATGATTAACTATTGCCAGGACACTGTATGTCTTTTCACTTTAAGCCAATTTTCCTTCTACATAATGTAGATGAATGGGTTTACTGCTCAGAGCTTAGAGTAAAGATTTTCCCCTTCTGCTATTTTTCAAGTCCACCCCTGACTTTGGCTGCAATGCAGGTGCACATTTCCCCCAATAAACCCCTTGTTCATCAAATCCATTTTGGTATCTGCTTCTCAGAGGACCTAAACTATAAAAAATGTGGTGTTGAGAGTGATTTGAGAAAACAGGTTTGGGAACTGGCTCATTGACCAGCTAGTAGGGAAGACCCCATCCTGAGTGGAAGCTGGGGATAGATAGTTCTTGGCATAAAATTTCACCATAATTGCTGATGATTTACCAGTGTGGATGTGGAAGGATATCTTAGTGGAAGAGAATGCCCAGGTCACAGTGGACCTGGCTTCTGGTGTTTAAGCATTGTTACCTAAAGAAATAGACGGGCTCCATCTTGTCCATGGCTATTGGGAGCCCAGTTCTGAAATCACTCTCCTACTGTTGGCTTTGACCTGCATAGTGAGCCACTACTGCACTTTTTAGTGATGATGATGCCCCTTCTCATCAGCACATTCTTGATGGCCTTGAGGTCATTATTGAGGTCCAGGCTGCAGTGCAAGCGACGCTGCTGCTTGTGCAGACCCTACAGAATTTTAAGTGTCAGGGGTGGAAAAGATGTAGTATAGAGTTTGTGGTAAGCCCTATTGGGAGAATCACAGCATAGATCCTTGAGATTCTGGAGCAAGGCCATGTCATCTGCAAGGGAGAATTGTATGCCTTTTGAGAAACAGTTTCTTGTGTGTTACTGGGTCCTAGTAGAGACAGAAGGCTTGCTAATGGGTCACCAAAAGGACATGCAATGGGAACCCATTATTGGCTGGATTGTGTCAGACACCAATTTTAAGTAAAATGGGGCCAGGAGTAGTCCATTCTAAGATGAAAATGGTACATTTGGGATTGATCTACAGTGTGTGAATGGGGGCGCCTGGGTGGCTCAGTTGGTTAAGGGTCTGCCTTCGGCTCAGGTCATGATCCCAGGGTCCTGGGATCGAGTCCTGTATCGGGCTCCCTGCTCAGCGGGGAGTCTGCCTCTCCCTCTCCCTCTGCCTGCCGCTCTGCCTACTGGTGCTCTCTCTATATCTCTCTGTCAAATAAATAAATAATTTTTTTAAAATTTATTTTTAAAATTATTAACATATAATGTATTATTTGTTTCAGGGGTACAGGTTTGTGATTCATCAGTCTTACACAATTCACAGCACGCACCACAACATGTACCCTCCCCAATGTCCATCACCCAGCCACCCCATCCCTCCCACCCCCACCACTCCAGCAACCCTCAGTTTGTTTCCTGATATTAAGAAAATTAAAAAAAAATAGTGTGTGAATGATATGGTAAGGGAACAGAAGTTAACCACAGGATAAAGGGAAAGAAGAAGGAAGATAAATAGGAAGAGCTTCAGACTACAGTGCAATTTTGAGAAAATGTTGGCCAGTTAATGGGAAGTCTCTAAGCAAAGATTGCCTGTTAGATGTGTCAAGTGGGAATGACCTAGCTCTAGTACCCAGACTGTGCTTAGTCACTGGTTGAAAGCAACCTGGCAAAAACCTTGCTTCAGTTTGAACACTTTGATCTAAAGTGTGTTGTCTGGAGGCTGCCAGTCAACCGTGCTTCTCAGAGGAACTTCTTTTGAATGGAGATCTAAATAGTGTTCCTCTATTGCTGACACATCTGCTAAGTCATACAACTTGATTTTCCCTCTTTTTCTTTCTCTAAGTTACACTGTACCCTCCTTCTGTAGAGTCCTAACATATGCAGTTCCCTCTGCTTGGAAAACTCTTCAGTGCCTCCCACCCCCTGCCAATCACTCAAATGACTCTTCAATTCAAATATCACTTCTCCAGAGAGGCTTCCTCTGAACCTCCGGATAGGTCCGATTCCTTACCACACTTTTTCCTAACTTGCTGTACTTTTCATCCCTGGTATTTATCACAGTTTAGAATTACACATTAGTAAAATGATTTTTTAAATGTCCTTACAAGCCTATAAGCTTTATATAGACATATTCTTTTCTATTCTCTATCTCCAGCCTATCATAGTGCCTGTCATATAGAATACATTCAATGTGTATTAAATGAATGAATGAATGAATGAATGACTCAATTGTCTTTATTCATTCCAACCCATTTCTTTTTTTTTTTTTTCAGTAACTGAAAAACTCTGAGAGTCTTAGGTTTATAAATCTGGACATAAGTTATCTTCATCCTATAGATGGATGAAGGAACAGAACATTCAAGGAATTGATGCCAGGAAGTTATAATTTATTAAATATACCTTTTTGGCTCTTTTTCCTGAATATGGATGGAATTTAACAATAATAAAGATGTTGATTTTTGGAGAATTTTGTGTATTTTACTTTCTGGTCTTCAAGACTTTATAAATGGGCATTTAATTAAAATAAAATTCCAATAGTAAAAATAATAATGATATCATATAACTTAACACTTTTATGTGCCATATATTGTACTCAGTCTCGAATATACTCTATTTCACTACATATTCTCAACATAGTAAGTTAATTATTATTATGATTTTGCAGATGAAGAAATTAGCACTTAGTAAATTTACATATTTGCTCAAGGCCTTAAACATGGCATCTGTCTGATTCCAATGACCATTGGCTTTATCCACAGTCTTATAACTGCTTAAATTTTAAATTTCTTACCCAAATATTGATTTTTAAAAATTTCTCTCTGGAAGGTTATCTAAATAATAAGAACTTTGAAATCTTACCTAATTTGATCCTTGATTCAAGTCAAATTTGAGCCTCAGATTCTCCTTAACAGGTCAAAGTCTCCTTTATGAGCATTAGAACTTCACACCCACCCCCCATTTCTCCATCTGGATATATTTCTTGTTTACTTCTCAATCACAATATGTCCAAGGCCAAACTTAGTGCTCAAATTCCCATATCACTTTGTTTCTTGGTTCTTTTTTTCAGTAGTATTGGTGATATACTGGTGAGCAGAGATACATTTCTTGATTTCCTTTTTAAATAAATTCCATCACCATATTCCCAGGCACCCAGGTTTGAAATCTCAAAGCTATGTATTCTTTCCCCAAATAGTACTTAATTCAAGTTTCTTAAGGATAGAGATCTTGTTCTGTTTTCTCTGTGTTTATCCTACATAGCATCTGACATGGAATAGGTGTTCAAAAGTAACGGTAAAATCTCTCCTTCTCTCTGGCCCCAGGCATCCAGATAAAACAGTGTTAAATGCAAGACTTTTTCAGTGAGAACTAAATCCTGTTAAAAGCAATGCTTTTTAATTGGAGGTCAATGGATGTATCAGTCAATCCTTTGAAAATGTTATGAAAGTTTTTGTGTATGGGTATATATGGTTATTTTTGTAGGAAAGGACACATCCTTTAAAGAGTTTAAGAACCAGTGGTCTTTGGAATTTTGCAACATGGAGGTGATCATCTTCAAGAGCAATTTCTTGAAGTTGAAAGTGAGTGGTAGAGGCAGAATCAGGTTTCAAAATGTTAAGTGAGTGGGAAATAAGAAAGTGGGAACAGAGACAAGTAGGTTCCAAGGAGAAGGAAAAAATAAAGGTGGATATAGATTAAAAGTATATTACGTTTCAAGATCGGAAAGACTTGAACTGGAGGGGGAATATGATAGCTACTTCACTGGACAGTTCCTATGTCTGATCACTGAATCATGTGCTTTACATAAATTAGGCATAAGATTATTAATCAAGTAAGTTCTTGGAAGATGATGCAATTGGGGGAGGAGACTAAAAAGAAAAATGGAACAGAGGAGTTTGCCTTGGAGAACATGAGGGGATGCCACCTTCTCTGAGACTTGAAAGAGGGACGGAAAATTGGATACAAATATAGAGGAGGGAAAGCAAAGATTAAGTTGGTTCATACAGATGGACTCAACTTTCTCTGTCAGGTATAAGGTAAAGTCTTTGAACAGAAGGAGAAAGTGAAGTTGGGTATGGAATTTGAGGAATTTTGGGAAAATTTTGAAAAATCTTTTCTTCTTTATGTAATAAATATTTATTAAAAACCTATCATGTAGGTACTGAGAATACATTGTCCTTGTTCTCTAGGAAGTTGGCACATTTAATAAATTATAAGTTTCTGAAGGGTGTGGATCATGTTATAATTATTTACATATTTCCCAATTGTGCATGGCCTAGTGCTTTGAGCACAGTAGGTAAACATTAAGGTTTTAGGTGAACTGAATTGAATCCACAAGAACTGTTTATTTTAAGCAAAGCCTGAGAATCTTGGGCCATGAACTGTTTTGGTGTGAGTCCTTTACATCCAAACAACAGAGATCTGTTGGTTGGGAATATACCTTGCAATCCTTAGTAACTAAAAATATGTATAAATCCGGGTCTCTCAGCCTCAGCCCTACTGACATTTGTACTTGATAATTCTTTGTTTGGGGAGCTGTCTTACGTTGTAAGAGGTTTAGCAGTATCCTTGGCTTCTACTGACTGGATTCTGGTAGCACCCCCCAACTCCTACCCAGTTCTGACAAAAATCTCCAGACATTGTTAAATGTCCCAGGGCCGGGGCCGGGGCCGGGGCTGGGGGAGGGGGCGGGTAGCGCAGCAAAATAATCCCAGATCGAGAACCCTTAATTTAAAATATTGATGGTTAATTTATGTAAAAATCATTCTGCATAACAAATATCTAATTTAGAAAATCCAATTATCAGGTGGTAATTACAAAGGCTTGCTGCTCTCCGTTTGTCTACTGACTGGCATTTGAACAATTTCCACTTCTCCAGCTGGGAAAAGTGAGGTGACCCTCAGGTGATGATTGTTCTCTCCTCTTAGCAGCTCTAAATGAGAAGTTGCCCATATTTCTTTGACCTTTGCCTTCCTTCCTTTATTATTGGAGAGAATGAATTGTCCTTACTGCAGATATTTTCCAGGGATTGTACCTATGTCCATACAGTGTGCACAATGCATGCTGCAAAATAAATGCTGGACTCAGAACCAAAGGTCTTGGGTTTAAAACCAACTTAGTTATATAACCATGGTTAATTACTTAATTATTTGTTTTTTCATTGTTATGGGGTTGTTTTGATAATGAGATGAAGAATAGAGCTTTGTCAACTATAAAGCACTGTGAAAAATTGAGAATTAATATTTCTTGCCTTGTGTATATATTCAAGATGATCCCTTATTTGGAGATAATGGATCAGAAAGATGATTTAAAGTGAAAACTGGAAATATTTTGACATTTTTTATGTGTTGGGGATGACAGGAAGTCAAAGATGTTTCCAAGTCACATTTTCAAGGTTAGTGAATGTGATTGTGATGGAGTGATGGTGTCATATATTGAAATAAGGATCACAGGAAAAGGTGGGTTTTTTGAAATTGAGAAACAATTCGTGTAATGTAAAATTCATCCTTTTAAACTACACAATTCAGTGGTTTTTGGTATATTCACAGAGTTGTGCAACCATCACCACTATCTATTTTAGAACATTTTCATCAATCCAAAAGAAACCTCATACCCATTAGAGATCACTTCCCATCTTCTCCTATCTCATTCCCTGGCAACCATTAATCTATTTCTGTCTTGATGGATTTGAATATTCTGCAAATTTCATATAAATGGACCATATAATTTGTGTCTTCCTTCTTTCATTTAGCATGACCTTTTCAAAATTCATCTATATTGTACCATGTGTCAGTATTTCATTCACTTTTATGGCTGAGTAATATTCCACTGTAGAGATACACCACATTTTGTTTACTCACTCATCAATTGGTGAATATTTGGGTTGTTTCCACTTTTTGGCTATCCCAAATAATGATCTATGAATATTTATGTACAAATTTTTGTGTGGAACTGTTTTTACTTCTTTTGGGAATATACCTAGTAGTATAATTGTTAGATCATACGGTAACTCTATGTTTGATATTTTTAGGAATTGCCAAAGTGGCACAAAACAGATAATTGAAAAATTTTAGTTGAGAGTTAACTTGGTTTTGTACATGATGAATTTGGAGTGTTTTCAAGACATACAGGAGGCTATTTTGGGGAGATTGTTAGCTATATGGGTTTTAGGCTTAGGGGAATAGTATGAGTTTGGGATGTAGATTTTGGCATCATCAACATGTAAAGCTGGAGATAAGAGAAAGCAAGAATTCACCCAAGGAAAGTATGTAGAAAGAAAACAGCAGGGAAATAAGGGCACAGGCACAACGAAGACCTACATCTCTAAAGTCAATTCAGATAAATATGCATGGTCTGTGTGAAGACAGGAAAGGGGAGATTAATTTTGACTTGGCAGGCAATGATCAGAATATTCTTCTGATAATAAAAAGATTTGCATGATGTGAAGGATTTCACTGGAAGATGTACAGAGAAAAGAGAATGGCATGGGATATGGGATCTTCCATCTTGAGGGATGAGAAGGAGTCTACTAAGCAGAGGAGTGTGGGAAAGGCTTTCCAAACATAGGAACCAGCGTGTGTAAAGACACAGTTGTCCACAGTATATGACGAACTAAGGATAATTAAACAATTAATATTCATTTGGTGGTTATTCTGTGCCAGCACTGTACTAGGTACTTCACCAGATGATCTCATTTAAACCTTACAAAAGCTTTCATTTTAGAGATAAGGAAGTAGACTCAGGGATGTTACACACTGAGCCAAGGTCACACAGCTGGGAAGTGGTATGAACCAAGGTAATTTGATTCCAGAGCCTGTACTCTTACACAGTGAAGTATCTTATCTAAATACTTGTAGGTACCAGTATTCAACAACAATGCTGTGCTCCTGGTAGCTGATTTGGTGCTTCCAGTCCTGGTCCTCACTCAGTGATTTGATGGCTCATTTGGTATGCTCTCCATTGTTCTTAATTTTAGGACAGGGGTTATAAAACATCAAAATCATTTGCAAAGTACACAAAGTGTCTCGGCCTTTCTGTAAGATTTACATTCTTCAAGATGAGGCACAAGATTCAGACTGAGTACCCCTCAGATGATTATGCTGCATCCAGTCTGGCTCCTATATTATGTCTGTCATTAAGGACCCATTTCCTAGAGTCCTCAGATGCCCAAACTGGAAGAGAGTACTTCCCAACTTCTCCAGTTCTGTTGCTGAAATAGTAAAAAATGCTAAAGTTGGTTGTTCTGGCTATTCTGGACCTTATTTATTCTAGAGGATTTTTTCTTTCATATTTACTGAGTACTTATTAAGCACCCACATTTCTAGGTGCTTTCACTGGAACTGACTTGTTTACTTCTCAAAATATCTCTATGAAATTTGTCATATTATTCTAGTTTAACATAAGAAGGAATTTAAATGCAGAGAACTTAAATAACTTGACCTGGTTAACAGGACTAGTAAGAATTAAGATTTAAGCCAGATATTCAAAATTCAAGTCTAGGGCCCTTCCACCCTCCCAGCAAAATCTCTCTTATGGGAAATGTTTAATAATAGAATTAATCCATTTACTAGGTTTCCATTAATATATTCTTCATTTCTACAATGTGTAAAGACTTGTACAAGGCTACCTATAAGAAAATTCCAACCTGTATACTGGTCATACCTCGTTACATGACTTATATGTTTTCAAAAGAAATTTTAAAAGTTTGGATTCTTCCTCCTCTAATATGCAAATCAGAGCCATCATGTGGTCTGAGGCCACAGTCCATTGAAGGATCACAGACCTTGTTGGCAGAGGAAAATAAACTCCAACAGTTGGAGCTGCAAGCCATCTGTCCTTCGCTATTTCACATTTTGTCAAAAATCATCAGCATAGTTGGAAAATAGCTGTGACCAACTAATATTACTAAAATGTAAAGTATGATTAAATGGAGTACTCAAACTGTTTATTCAGAGATAAAATATATATCCTTTGAAATTTTGGAAGAACACTACAAATTATGGAAAATATTCATATTGTAAAGCTATTACAGAGTATTTGATGGTTTGGTGGCAGAAAATGGATTTAAGAATCTTGTTTCTTACACTAGAACTGCACTTGACTTTAGAGACCATTTAACTGAACTCCTTTGTTTTGTAGGTAAGAAAAATGAGACTAAGAGAGATTAAATGAGTTGTCCAAGGTCAAAAAGTACTGAAAAAAATGTCACCTAAATCTTGTCAGTATATGAAAAACAAATACTCCAATTTATTTGATGCTTGTGATTTTGAGACCTTTATATATATCATTTTTTTAAATCTATACAGTAAATCTAGATGGCAAATATTATCATTGCCATCTTACAGAGGAATAACTGAGGCTTGTGAAGGTCAAGAAACTTGCAACATGGACTCTATACAGATATACAGATGATATAAATAAGCAAATACATGAGGAAAAGCAAAAGTTCTTTCTTGGAGTAAAAGGCCATCTAATATGTAATGAAGAACAATGAAATAAAAAAATCACCAGTTGGTGAGCATCATCATATTCATTAGTTAAGGGAAGAGTCATAAGATGATAAAACCAATGGGTGAAACTGTAATGAGATTAAGATATTTCCTTAGATCCAAAAGTTTTGTCCCATAATTATTGATTAAAAATGAAAATAATTGGGGGGTCAGAGCAAGATGGTGGAGGAGTAGGAGACCTGGATTTCGTCTGGTCTCAGGAATTCAGCTGAATAGGGATCAAACCATTCTGAACACCTACGAACTCAACAGGAGATCGAAGAGAAGAATAGCAACAACTCTCTGAACAGAAAAGCGACCACTTTCTGGAAGGTAGGACGTGTGGACAAGTGAATCCGAGGCGATATTCGGGAGGATAGACGGCGGGGGAGGGGGCCTCCGTCGGCTGCTTCTGGCAAGTAATAGAGCCGTGGAGCACACAATCAGAACTTTTAGAAGTCGGCTCCGCTGAGGGACTTCGCTCCAGTGGCTAAGCGGGGGGTGGAACCCTCGCGGGACAGTGTGGTCTCAGGACCTCAGGGTCACAGAAAGACCGGGGGTGCCTGAGTGCGGCAGAGCTCCCAGGTATCGGAGTGGGGAAGCTGGCTGTGGAGCTGGAGCCGAGGCGCGGGCTCTCAGCTCAGGGTTGCCATAATCTGTGATCCGCAACCCAGTTGGGCCACTGCTCCTCCAGCAGGGACCCAACAAGCGGCAGAGCTGGGGAGACTCCCCTTCCTCCCCGGGGAGGAGCGGCGTGGGAGCGCACCGCAGGGATCTGCTGGGATTGGAGACTCCACACAGGGTCGGGTGCCAGAGATAGAAACGCTTGGTCACAGCCTGGGTGAGCACGGAGCATGGCCGGAGACCGGGGAGACGGGAGTGACTGCTTTTCTCTGGGGGCGCACTGAGGAGCAGGGCCCCGAGTTCTCGGTTCCTCTGGGTGGATATTGGGAAGCCACCATTTTCGCCCTGGTCCTCCAAAGCTGTACCAGAGATTGCAGGGAACAAAAGCTCCTGAGAGCAAACCCGAGCAGCTTGCTTAGCCCGGACCAAAAAGGGCGGGGCAATTCCGCCTCCGCAAAGACATTTGGGAACCAGTCAACAGGCGCCTCCCCCAGAAGATCAGCACGAACAGCCAGCAAGCCAAGACCAAGTTTACCGATCAAGGACAACGAGAGAACTCCAGCGCTAGGGGAATACTGCACATAGAATTCATGGCTTTTTTACCATGATTCATTAGTTTTTCAAAGTTAATTTCTTTAACTGTTTTTTTTTCGAATTTTTCTTTTTCCCTTTTTCAACCAACATCTTATCAATCCTTTTTTAAAAAAACATTTTTTATTTTTCATTTTTAAAGTCATATTTTATCCCTTCATAGTAGTTACACTTATTTTTGGCATATATATATAAGTTGTTCTCTCTTTAAAATTTTGGGATACAATTTCTTCTAACAGATCAAAATATGTGTGTAATCAAAAAGGCTATTAATAAGGTACAATCAAAAATAGGGGCACTAACTGCTAGGATAAATGAGGGAGAAAAGAGAAACAGCGATATAGAAGACCAAGTGATGGAAAATAAAGAGGCTGAGAAAAAGAGAGAGAAACAACTACAGGATCACGAGGGCAGAATTCGAGAGATAAGCGATACGATAAGATGAAACAATATTAGAATAATTGGGATCCCAGAAGAAGAAGAAAGAGAGAGAGGGTATATTGGAGCAAATAATAGCAGAGAACTTCCCTAATGTGAGGAAGGAAACAGGCATCAAAAACCAGGAGGCACAGAGAACCCTTCTCCAAATCAATAAAAATAGATCAACACTCCGACATCTAATAGTACAATTTATGAGTCTCAGAGACAAGAGAAAATCCTGAAAGCAGTTCGGGAGAAGAGATATGTAACCTACAATGGTAGAAACATTAGGTTGGCAACAGACCTATCCACAGAGACCTGGCAGGCCAGAAAGGACTGGCATGATACCTTCAGAGCACTAAACGAGAAAAATATGCAGCCAAGAATACTATATCCTGCTAGGCTCTCATTGAAAATTGAAGGAGAGATAAAAAGCTTCCAGGACAAACAAAACCTAAAGGAATTTGCAAACATGAAACCAGCCCTCGAGGAAATCTTGAAAGGGGTCCTCTAAGCAAAGAGAGAGCCTAAAAGCAGCATAGATCAGAAAGGAACACAGACAACATACAGTCACAGTCACCTTACAGGCAATACAATGGCACTAAATTCATACCTTTCAATAGTTACCCTGAATGTAAATGGGCTCAATGCCCCAATCAAAAGACATAGGCTATCAGATTGGATTAAAAAACAAGACCTATCACTATGCTGTCTGCAAGAGACTCATTTTAGACCCAAAGACACCCCCAGATTGAAAGTGAGGGGGTGGAAAACCATTTACCATGCTAATGGACACCAAAAGAAAGCTGGGGTGGCAATTCTTATATCAGACAAATTAGATTTTAAAACAAAGAGTGTAATAAGAGATGAAGAAGGACACCATATCTTACTTAAAGGGTCTATCCAACAAGAAGATCTAACAATTGTAAATATCTATGCCCCTAACATGGGAGCAGCCAATTATATAAGGCAATTAATAACAAAAGCAAAGAAACACATTGACAACAACACAAAAATAGTGGGGGACTTTAACACCCCCCTGACTGAAATGGACAGATCATCTAAGGAAAAGATCAACAAGGAAATAAAGACTTTAAATGAAACACTGGACCAAATGGACTTCACAGACATATTCAGAACATTCCTTCCCAGACCAACGGAATACACATTCTTTTCTAGTGCCCATGGAACATTCTCCAGAATTGATCACATCCTAGCTCACAAATCAGGTCTCAAATGGTACCAAAAGACTGGGATTATTCCCTGCATATTTTCAGACCACAATGCTTTGAAACTAGAACTCAATCACAAGAGGAAAGTTGGAAAGAACTCAAATACATGGAGGCTAAAGAGCATCCTACTAACGAAAGAATGGGTCAACCAAGAAATTAAGGGGGATTTAAAAAAATTCATGGAAACCAATGAGAATGAAAACACAACTGTTCAAAATCTTTGGGATACAGCAAAGGCAGTCCTAAGAGGAAAGTATATAGCAATACAAGCCTTTCTCAAGAAACAAGAAAGGTCTCAAATATACAACCTAACCCTACACCTAAAGGAGCTGGAGAAAGAACAGCAATAAAGCCTAAACCCAGCAGAAGAAGAGAAATAATACAGATCAGAGCAGAAATCAATGAACTAGAAACCAAAAGAACAGTAGAACAGATCAACGAAACTAGGAGCTGGTTCTTTGAGAGAATTAACAAGATTGATAAACCCCTGGCCAGACTTATCAAAAAGCAAAGAGAAAGGACCCAAATCAACAAAATCATGAATGAAAGAGGAGAGATCACAACCAACACCAAAGAAATACAAACAATTATAAGGATATATTACGAGCAACTCTATGCCAGCAAATTAGATAACCTGGAAGAAATGGGTGCATTCCTAGAGATGTATCAACTACGAAAATTGAACCAGGAAGAAATAGAAAACCTGAACAGACCTATAACCACTAAGGAAATTGAAGCATTCACCAAAAATCTCCCAAGAAACAAAAGCCCAGGGCCAGATGGCTTCCCAGGGGAATTCTATCAAACACTTAAAGAAGAAGTAATACCTATTGTCCTGAAACTGTTCCAAAAAATAGAAATAGAAGGAAAACTTCGAAACTCATTTTATGAGGCCACCATTACCTTGATGCCAAAACCAGACAAAGACCCCATCAAAAAGGAGAATTACAGACCAATATCCTTGATGAACATGGATGCAAAAATTCTCACCAAAATACTAGCCAATAGGATCCAACAGTACATTAAAAGGCTTATTCACCATGACCAAGTGGGATTTATCCCTGGGCTGCAAGGCTGGTTCAACATCCGCAAATCAATCAACGTGATACAATACATTAACAAAAGAAAGAACAAGAATCATATGATCCTCTCAATAGATGCAGAAAAAGCATTTGACAAAGTACAGCATCCTTTCTTGAGCAAAACTCTTCAGAGTATAGGGACAGAGGGTACATACCTCAATATCATAAAAGCCATCTATGAAAAATCTACAGGGAATATCATTCTCAATGGGGAAAAGCTGAGAGCTTTTCCCCTAAGGTCAGGAACGTGGCAGGGATGTCCACTCTCACCACTGCTATTCAACATAGTATTAGAAGACCTTGCCACAGCAATCAGACAACAAAAAGAAATCAAAGGCATCCAAATCGGCAAGGAGCAAGTCAAACTCTCACTCTTTGCAGATGATATGATACTGGATGTGGAAAACCCAAAAGACTCCACCCCAAAACTGCTAGAACTCATACAGGAATTCAGTCAAGTAGCAGGATATAAAATCAATGCACAGAAATCAGTGGCATTCCAAACACTAACAAGACAGAAGAGAGACAAATCAAGGAGTCGATCCCATTTACAACTGCACCCAAAACCATAAGATACCTAGGAATAAATTTAACCAAAGAGGCAAAGGATCTGTACTCAGAAAACTATAAAATACTCATGAAAGAAATTGAGGAAGACACAAAGAAATGGAAAAACGTTCCATGCTCATGGATTGGAAGAACAAACATTGTGAAGATGTCAATGCTACCTAGAGCAATCTACACATTCAATGCAATCCCCATCCAAATACCATCCACTTTTTTCAAAGACATGGAACAAATAATCCTAAAATTTGTATGGAACCAGAAGAGACCCCGAATAGCCAGAGGAATGTTGAAAAAGAAAAGCAAAGCTGGTGGCATCACAATTCCCGACTTCAAGCTGTATTACAAAGCTGTCATCATCAAGACAGTATGGTACTGGCACAAAAACAGACACATGGATCAATGGAACAGAATAGAGAGCTCAGAAATGGACCCTCAACTCTAGGGTCAACTCATCTTTGACAAAGCAGGAAAGAATGTCCAATGGAATAAAGACAGTCTCTTCAACAAATGGTGTTGGGAAAATTGGACAGCCACATGCAGAAGAATGAAACTGGACCATTTCCTTACACCATACACAAAAATAGACTCCAAATGGTTGAAAGACCTAAACGTGAGACAGGAGTCCATCAAAATCCTAAAGGAGAACACAGGCAGCAACCTCTTCGACCTCAGCCACAGCAACTTCTTCCTAGAAACATCGCCAAAGGCAAGGGAAGCAAGGGCAAAAATGAACTGTTGGGATTTCATCAAGATAAAAAGCTTTTGCACAGCAAAAGAAACAGTCCACAAAACCAAAAGACAACCGACAGAATGGGAGAAAATATTTGTAAATGTCATATCAGATAAAGGGCTAGTATCCAAAATCTATAAAGAACTTATCAAACTCAACACCCAAAGAACAAATAATCCAATCAAGAAATGGGCAGAAGACATGAACAGACATTTCTGCAAAGAAAACATCCAAATGGCCAACAGACACATGAAAAAGGGCTCAACATCGCTCGGCATCAGGGAAATCCAAATCAAAACCTCAATGAGATACCACCTCACACCAGTCAGAATGGCTAAAATGAACAAGTCAGGAAACGACAGATATTGGCGGGGATGTGCAGAAAGGGGAACCCTCCTACACTGTTGGTGGGAATGCAAGCTGGTGCAACCACTCTGGAAAACAGTATGGAGGTTCCTCAAACAGTTGAAAATAGAGCTACCATATGATCAAGCAATTGCACTACTGGGTATTTATCTCGAAGATACAAATGCAGGGATCCGAAGGGGTACGTGCACCCCAATGTTTATAGCAGCAATGTCCACAATAGCCAAACTGTGGAAAGAGCCAAGATGTCCATCGACAGATGAATGGATAAAGAAGAAGTGGTATATATACACAATGGAATATTATGCAGCCATCAAACGGAATGAGATCTTGCCTTTTGCAACGACGTGGATGGAACTGGAGGGTGTTATGCTGAGTGAAATAAGTCAATCAGAGAAAGACATGTATCATTTGACCTCACTGATATGAGGAATTCTTAATCTCAGGAAACAAACTGAGGGTTGCTGGAGTGGTGGGGCGGGGGAGGGATGGGGTGGCTGGGTGATAGGCATTGGGGAGGGTATGTGCTATGGTGAGCGCTGTGAATTGTGCAAGACTGTTGAATCACAGATCTGTACTTCTGAAACAAATAATGCAACATGTTAAGAAAAAAGAAAAAGAAGAAGATAGCAGGAGGGGAAGAATGAAGGGGAGTAAGTCAGAGGGGGAGATGAACCATGAGAGACGATGGACTCTGAAAAACAAACTGAGGGTTCTAGAGGGGAGGAGGGTAGGGGGATGGGTTAGGCTGGTGATGGGTATTAAAGAGGGCACATTCTGCATGGAGCACTGGGTGTTAATGCACAAACAATGAATCATAGAACACTACATCAAAAACTAATGATGTAATATATGGTGATTAACATAACAATTAAAAAATAAAAAAAAACCCTCAGTGAGATACCACCTCACACCCGTCAGAATGGCCAAAATTAACAAGTCAGGAAATGACAGATGTTGGCGGGGATGCGGAGAAAGGGGAACCATCCTACAGTGTTGGTGGGAAGGCAAGCTTGTGCAACCACTCTGGAAAACAGTATGGAGGTTCCTCAAACAGTTGAAAATAGAGGTACCCTACGATCCAGCAATTGCACTACTGGGTGTTTACCCCAAAAATACAAATGTAGGGATCCGAAGGGCTACGTGCACCCCAATGTTTATAGGAGCAATGTCCACAATAGCCAAACTGTGGAAAGAGCCAAGATGTCCATCGACAGATGAATGGATAAAGAAGGGGTGGTATATATACACAATGGAATATTATGCAGCCATCAAACGGAATGAGATCTTGCCTTTTGCAACGATGTGGTTGGAACTGGAGGGTGTTATGCTGAGTGAAATAAGTCAATGAGAGAAAGACATGTATCATATGACCTCACTGATATGAGGAATTCTTAATCTCAGGAAACAAACTGAGTGTTGCTGGAGTGGTGGGGCGGGGGACGGATGGGGTGGCTGGGTGATAGACAGTGGGGAGGGTATGTGCTATGGTGAGTGCTGTGAATTGTGCAAGACTGTTGAATCACAGATCTATACTTCTGAAACAAATAATGCAACATATGTTATAAAAAAGAAAAAGAAGAAGATAGCAGGAGGGGAAGAATGAAGGGGAGTAAGTCAGAGGGGGAGATGAACCATGAGAGACTATGGACTCTGAAAAACAAACTGAGGGTTCTAGAGGGGAGGGGGTGGGGGGATGGGTTAGCCTGGTGATGGGTATTAAAGAGGGCACATTCTGCGTGGAGTACTGGGTGTTATGCACAAACAATGAATCATGGAACACTACATCAAAAACTAATGATGTAATATATGGTGATTAACATAAAAAAATTTTTAAAGATGCAAATAATTGTATTTTTACAGTGGAGGAACCCAACAGATACCATCTTAACCAATGATCAAAGTTAATATCTACATGAACAGGACAAAAAATATCTTCTTTCTGACCTCATGCACTGAGAAGGACACAATATCACCTCTGGGATATTCCTGTCAAAAATATATAAGCTGAAACTAATCATGAGAAAACTGAAAAATGAGGGACATTCTAAAATATATCTGCCTTGTTCTTTTAAAAATTGTCAATGTCATCACAAAGACTGAATGCAACAGGTAATTTGGATTTTCTTTAGATATGAAGGACAGTATAGGGGCAAGTGGAGAAGTATGAATGCAACCTGAAGTTTAGATAATAGAATTAGATCAATGTTAATTTTCTGATCTTATAATTGTCTATGGTTATGTAACAATTAAGATCTTTATATAAAACTCTAATAATTAAAAGTGTAGTATTAGTTTGGGGACAAATAGACCAATAAAATTAGAATAGAAATGGGAACAAACTCACAGATATATAGAAATTGGATATATAACAAAACATGTAGTGCAAATCACTGGGTAAAGAAGAGACTAATTAATGATAGTGGATAAAATAATGTTTATACTGGAAAAAAATTAAGTTGGATTTCCATCTCTCTGTATAAAAAAATAATAAAGTCTCAAATTTGAAAAAGGACCATCAAATTTTTAGAAGATAATATAGGAGAATATGTGACCTTGGGGTAGGGGAAGATTTTCTAAACAAGCTACAAGAGCACTACCATGAAAATAAATTTTATACATGTGACTATTTTGTATATACTATTTTGTGTTTGCTAGAATGGCAAAAATTTTTTAAGTCTGCTAATTTCAAGTTTTGGTAAGAATGTAGAACAAAACAACTCACATGACTATTGGTGACTCTTTACACTTTACAACCTATTTGGAAAACAATTGAGAATTCTCTCCTAATTTGAAGATACATCTATCTCACAAACAAGAAATTCCTCTCCTGGATTTATACTTTAGAGAATTTCTTACACATGTGTATAAAAAATGAAGTACAAAACATATTCATTAATTTGTAGTAGGCAAGAGAGAAACAAAAACAAAACAGTAACAGCAAATATCACCAAAGAGGAAACAACTCCATTGACAAGAGGGTGGGTAAATAAATTGTAGTTTAGCTATGCAATGAATTAGTACACAGCAGTAAAATCAACTAAAGCTATGTAACTCAGCATGATTGAATAACGAAAGAACTCACAACTATGTGAAATAGTAACAATATATTGTTTAGGAATATATGGATAATTTGAAAAAACTAACAAGGAAGAAAAAAGGAATAATAAATACGGAATTCAGGATAGTGATCTCTATTAGGGAGTAGAGAACAGAATGGGATCAGGAAGAAGCACAGGAATTCTCAAGACATTGTGTAATTGTGTATCACATTGGGGTACTGTGTTTTTTTTTTCTCAAGTTGGATGGTGGTTATGTGGATGTTTGTTCTATTTACTTTCTAATTCACACATTTGTTATAAATGTTCAGATTGGAGCAATTGTAATTTCACCTATAACTTCTTTTTTTCACCTGTATCTTCTATTCATGTGTTTTTACTGAATATCTGAGCAAAATTTTTTGCTGTTAAGAAGTCATGCTAAATAATGTTTCTCTTTTAGTATTTATTCAAGATTTCAGAGGAATGATGATCTGTTTTAGATTCAAGAACTTTACTTTTTAGTCCAAGTTATCTGGCTTTGGCAACTTAAATATTGTAAATCTCCATTTCCTGCAAACTGAAAGCAATTTAGCTTAACCACCCTGGAAATAGAGTCTAAATTGTTGATGATTCCATTGTGGCCTCTTTGGTGAACTTTCTCCTCTTTCTCATTGGCTTGTTCTCACTCAGCCCTGAATCACATCAGCTCTTATGTCAGTAGCAGCACCCCCAATACCATCCTTTATCACACCCACCAATGAGTCGACTGCAAAGACTCCCAAATCAATGAATTTGCAACCAGATGATATGAATTTGTGGCTTTGCCTATCCACTTACTATCCACTTTGCCTATCCGCTTACACTCATCAAAATTTGTGTCAGGTGGAGAGGGGATGGAAACTCAGTGATCAGCAAGAGGAAAAAAAACCCCTAATACACATTTATTATATTCTTATACTGGACACTGGGGTAGACAGAATAATGACACCCCAAAATGTTCACGTCTTGACCCATGAAACCTGTCAAGATATTACCTTAAATAGCAAAAGGACTTGGCAGATGTGATTAATGATTTTGACATGGGAACAGTACCATGGATTATCACGTGGGGCCAATGTAATCCCAAGCCTCCTTATAAGAGGGCCTCTAGAAGCTGGCAAAAGCATGAAGTGCACTTCTTCCTAGAGGCACTCATAAGAATGCAGTTCTGCGGACACTTTCCTTTTAGCCAGGTAAGAGCTATTTTTGAGCTTCTCTTCTCCAGCACTGTAAAGTAATAAATTTGTGTTGTTTTTAGCCACTGTTTGTGGTTATGTTTTATAATAGCAATAGGAAACAAATACACCTCTTGTGTGTCACTAAAAAACCTTGTGGGCTCTTCTGCCCAGCTGCTGCTGCTGGTGTGACTGGTTCTGACAAGTTTTGTGCAGTAGCAACGAGATGCACCTTGCGCCTCATTTGTATTGCTGAAGGTTTCTCCAGTGGCTGCAGGAACTTGCTGACAAGCATACACAACCTGAAAATGCATGACCTAGAACTGTCCTTGACTAGTGGGGGATGGTTTCTGATGAATAAATACTTCTCACTTTTTCCTTCCGTAAAGTGTTCTAAGATGCATTTCATAACACTCCAGGGAAGAAAGCTCAAGTACCAGTTAAATGTGCTGGTGACCAGCTGAATAACATCCTTCTACTAGTTTTCCCATCTTCCCTGTTTTCCTTCCTGGACCTTCACTCCTCCTGGAGATCATTTCCAGAATAAATCCTATGCATGCCTCAGTTTCTGATTTCAGAGTGTTTCAGACTAGGTAAGAGATACACACTATGCAGATCGCTTTACCTGCATTTTCTCATTTAATTAGAATACCCGCCCAGTAAAGTATATTTATTCATATCCCCATGATTTTATAAAGTGTCTTTGACTCAGAGAAATTAGTAATTGGCAGAAGATAATTCAAACAATTCAACAAGCAATTGATGAAACCTGGATTCACCTTCAAGTTACAAGTTAGGCTGACTATAATACCTGAATGTTTTCTATACTACTCATGTTTTCTGATATACTTCTCAAATATTGTTGGGAGGGTTAAAATGAGATCATAAGTGGGAGATTCTTGGCATAGCTAATTCTCAAAAAAAAGGATTTTAATCTGTAAAATCCATTTCCTTTGTTCAGGAAGGGAAATATGCCACACTCTTCTTTGCCCTCAAAGAAACATGGAAAAATTCAGCTGAGCTTCCAAATCCCAAAGTCTGTGCTGCTTTGAATATTTTGTTCCTATGGAAAAGAAACTTTGAAGAATTTGTATCAGGCAAAGACACTGTAGAGGGAGAACAGCAATCAGTCCATCACATTATGCCCCAAATGTAGAAGAGCAGCTGAATCTGATTGCCCTGCACCTCTAAGTGCAGTGAAATTCTGGGAATTGGGATCATCTGTCACTTCAGACTTGTCATATTCTGCTGAAAAAAACATATAGTCTAATTTGCAAAGTTCTCTTGTGGAAAGAGTCTGAAAAATGTATATAACCTCTGTCTCAGTAATTCCATTAGGAATTTATCCAACCCAAAATCTAAAATGCAGAAAAAGATCTACATGTTGGATGCTTATGGCAGCCGCCTTTAAAATTACAAAAATTGGAAGCAACCAAAGTCTCAAAAAATACTGATGGTTAAGCAATATAATACATCCATCCATACTATGAAATGTAGCAATTGAATATTCAAAATATATTTTATATAAGAAATTCATGGCCTAATATTTGGTTAAAAATGGAATGAATTAAATTGTATTTTGTAAACCAGTGCTTCTACATGTTTATGAGTCTGAAGGGTAAGACCATAACTAACTTTTAATTGTTGGGGCTAGGGTGATTTTAATTTTCATAAGGATTTTGATCTTTTCTGAATCTTTAATCTCTAATAATTTATAACAAAAATATAAGTTTTTAAAAGTTTTTTTCTCAAGACTAAAAGTATAGATCAACATTTTTACAAGAATCCTTAAAAGGTGGTATTAAACCATTTGACACAGATCTTTGAGTTTGCCAACTTAAAGAGTAGACGTGAAGGACTAGTGCTAGGTATAATCAAGCAGATATAGACACTGTTCTGTATTCATTTCCTTTTCCATTTTTACTTTTGTTTCTGTTTGATTTTCTTGACCCTCTGTAATCTACCTTTTACCTTGTGCCCACAGGAAACTTTCTACTAGGCAAATATAACCATGATACTTCCCTGAAAATAGCCCTTTGATGGCTCTCTGTTGTCATTAGGATAAAGTTATTGCCTGTTTTAGTTCTCTCTCACTTAAAAATATCAGACCTGATGTCAATATCCATTTTAATAAAGGGTAACAGATTGATTTTATAATCTTAAGAAATTTGGATAGCTAATAGAACTGAAGAAAGATCCATAGGAGACAATTCCTCAAGTAATAGAACTGGGACCGTAATGCTACCCAAAGTTTCTCTGTGTGAGTTTTCCACCTCAGTCACTATTGTTTTCTTTTTAATGAACATAAGCTTTATTTTCTACTGCATTTAGATGTTCTCCATGTGGTAGGGAACAGGGCTACTCTCAGTCCCAGATTAGCAACTTTAACAGAAAGGGTTTCTATCAACAGTTATATACTAATCCCACTGGAGGATTACAATTAGAGTGGTTTGTATCACGTGCCCACTCCTAGGCCAATTTCTGTGTCTAAAGGACTAGACTACTATGGCCAAGGCTGAATCACATTATTCTCTTCAACCAGTGGCAAGAGTAGAAGCCACCTGCAAAGAGAAAGGGGGTTGTGCTGGGAGATACAAGGTAACAAGATACACTGTTAAAAAAGGCCTTTGTAAATACACCCTGGTCCACTTCTTAAGTTTTATCTGCAGTCACACTTTTTGTGCCAAATAGAACTACAGGCATTCCAAAATATTCTATGCTGGTTTGCAATCTCTATTTTTATAAAAAGTATTTTCTCAGTCTGGAAACACAATGAATTATCCACCTTTCTCACCTACAAAATATTTTTTAGTTCCTCTGCCTGTAAGAAATCTTTTTCCTGACTCCTACTGGTAGGTTTTAATCTGCTTACACTAATGATATCCCACTTTTTCCACCATATTGTATGTTTTTGGCAGGAGAGGTGGGGTGGGGCACTGTATCATTTTATGTGTATAGCCTGAAAACTATGTAAGACCCTTAGTATATAAAAAGAATCTTAAAATGTATTGAATAACTGGAGGGTATTATGCTGAGTGAAATAAGTCAGAGAAAGACATGTATCATATGATCTTACTGATATGAGGAATTCTTAATCTCAGGAAACTGAGGGTTGCTGGAGTGTTGGGGGTGGGAGGGATGGGTGGCTGGGTGATAGACATTGGGGAGGGTATGTGTTATGGTGAGCGCTGTGAACTGTAAGACTGTTGAATCACAGACCTATACCTCTGAAACAAATAATATATGTTAAAAAAAATAGCAGGAAGGGAAAAATGAAGGGGGGCGGAATTGGAGGGGGAGACGAACCATGAGAGACTATGGACTCTGAGGAACAGACTGTTCTAGAGGGGAGGGGGTGGGGGGATGAGTTAGCCTGGTGATGGGTATTAAAGAGGGCATGTACTGAATGGAGCATTGGGTGTTATACGCAAACAGTGACTCATGGAACACTACATCAAAAACTGATGTAATGTATGGTGATTAACATAACATAAAAAAAAAAGGAATCCAATAAATAAGCCTGGACAAAATGGTTACTCACATATAAAATAAATCATTTGATCCCTACTTCATGCTATATACAAAAATCAACTCTGGGACCATTGAAAATTTAAATGTGAAAAGCAAAATCTTAAAATATTTACAGGAAACCTAAATAATAACTGATCCTGGAGGGTACCTGGGTGGCTCAGATGGTTAAGCGACGGCCTTTGGCTCAGGTCATGATCCTGGAGTCCTGGGATCGAGGCCCGCATCGGGCTCCCTGCTCGGTAGGGAGTCTGCTTCTCCCTCTGACCCTCTGCCCTCTCATGCTCTCTATCTCTCATTCTCTCTCTCTCAAATAAATAAAATCTTAAAAAAAAAAAAAACTGATCCTGGAGAAAGATGGGATTTATTTATTTATTTTTAATTTTATTATGTTAATCACCATACATTACATCATTAGTTTTTTATTTTATTATGTTAATCACCATACATTACATCATTAGTTTTTTCTTTTTTTATTATTTTAATCACCATACAATACATTAGTTTTTGATGTAGTGATCCACGATCTATTGTTTGCATATAACACCCAGTGCTCCATTCAATACGTGCCCTCTTTAACACCCATCACCAGGCTAAACCATCCCCCACCCTTCTCCCCTCTAGAACCCTCAGTTTGTTTCTCAGAGTCCATAGTCTCTCATGGTTCATCTCCCCCTCGATTCCCCCACCTCATTTTTCCCTTCTTACTATCTTCTTCTTCTTCCTTTTTTTTTTAACATAATCACCTGTACTTCTGAAAGTTGGGATTTATTAATAGACTTTTTTAAAAGAGAAATTCATGAGACTGATACATTTGACTATTTTAAAATCAAGAGGTGTTCATCAGAAGATGTCTCAAAGTATCTTAAATTGAATGTCCTAGAAGCATAACCCAAGATAGGGAACTTTGTGCAAGTAACTTATTGAGGACATACTCTGAGGAGGAACCTGTAGGGAAATGAGGAAAGCAGTACAAGGAGGGGATGTGGCTGAGTGAAGATATGGTTTCAGCTCGTGTCTAGCCTTACCCTAATCCCATGGGAAGCTCTGGAACATGAATTTACCACAGAGCAAACCTTGAGATAAGGGGGTGAGCCTCTTGTACCTGCTATTAGTTATTTGGCTGCAGGCTGACTCCCCAGGGTTTGGGTGAAGCAGATCCATTGGCCAATCACTTTTTTTTGAAGGATACAGTTGTAAACTACTAACCAGTTAACATTCATTGAAAACAGCGTCTACCAGGAAAGTCAAAAGACAAGATACAAAACACATGAAGATACTTATGATGCATATAACAACATATTTGTATCACAAATGCATGAGGAAGTTCTATAGATAAAAAGAAATATTGCCAATGTATGAAGATACTCTTAACATGATTAGCAATTGGGGAAATGTAAGTCAACACCATAATGAGATATCTTTTCACATTTCCTTGATTAACAAAATGTAAGAAGCCTAACAATAATTACTGCAGAGAGTGTGGATCATTGATATTTCTTGCAACTTGTTGGTGGTTTTATAAATTGTTATAATCCCTTTGTAAAAACAACTTGGCATATTCCTGTAAAGAAAAATATTTACATAACTTACAACCCAACAATTCTACTTCCAGGTGTATATTCAAAAGAATGTTGACCTACTCGTGGCAATACCATATATAAAACCAAAAAAAAAAAAAAACCTAAAAAAACCCCCAAATTTATGTGAATAAAACAATAGCTAAATTGTAGTATATTCATAAAATATCCAGCAGTGAAAATTAAGAGCTGCAACTAAACAAAATAGGATGGATAAATATTAGTAATGTTAAACTAAAATCAATTTCCAGAAAACTAAATACAACATAATTTTAACGTGAAGTTCAAACATGAAAACAAAACTAAACTAATTGTGAACACAGATTCAAAGGAATGATAAGCACAAAATTCAAATTAAAGCTAATTTATGGCTGGACAATAAATCAGGTTGGTGAGATGAAGGAGGAGGAGCATGTTGATATAGTAAGTGACTTAGTTGCAGGAAGAAGTGGATTCATGGGTATTAGTCATATTAACATATACATACGCACAAATTAGTATGATTAGTTCACTGCATGAATTGATGATGACTGTGATAAACCTAGGGATATGTTAATTCAATTTTGTTCACCTGAGTTCTATGTAAATAAAAGATCCAAGGAATAAACTTATAAACACATGGCTCTGAAAATTCCACTTAATTGAATATAGTGCATTAGAATCTAATATCAGAAGATAATTGATTTTTCCCTCCCACTTATTTCCTATGGAATACTGGATAAGACTTTGGAGTCTGTCTTAAGCTTTCTCATCTGAAAAATGGGATGAAAAGTAGTTGTCCT
This sequence comes from Eumetopias jubatus, assembly GCF_037043125.1. Lineage (NCBI taxonomy): Eukaryota > Metazoa > Chordata > Mammalia > Carnivora > Otariidae > Eumetopias > Eumetopias jubatus. Next base: position 58,044,766 of record NW_028274810.1, read on the forward strand.
TAGTCTTGTGTGTATCTTGATATTCAAAAGAGACCATATCTGTGAGTTCATTGTCTAAATTGTAGATATACACAGGTATACATATGGATATGGTTGATGAAGTAGTAATCATGTCATCATAATAAGAAATATTTACTGAACGTGTCCTGTGTGCCAGGCATGGAGCAAGGCCTAGTCCAGCTATAAAGATGTATGTGTAGCTGATTACTAATAAAACTAGTATATGTTCATACAGGAATATGATCAAGGTATTGTTGAGGAACAGAAGAAGGAACAATAGAACAAATTATAGAAGATCACAGGAGATAAAATTGTGGTGGGTCTTGAATGATTAGTAGTTTACCAATAGAGAAGAGAAGCAGACATTCTAGGTAGCTTGACTAGCATGTTACCTGGATGGGTTTGGGAAATGTTGGGTTTTTGGAGTTAAAGGCAGAAAGCTATAATCAAAATGAAACTCAGCTGGTGACAGCAGTGACCAGAGCTCAAATTCCAGAAATAAAAAAATTTATACCTGTCATGACTTAAAAAAAAACTCCTTGCATTTAATTTATCCTAAACCAAATCTTTTTTTCAAATATTCAGAAAGTCCCTTCACAGAGAATAAGTAAATTACTGAAATGTACTGTGCTTTCTGAATCTGAGATATGAAATCCATTTATAATTAGCTTTTTTAAAAAAAACTATTTCATGAATAATATAAATACCATTTGTATTATCACTGTGAGATCATTTCCTTCATACAGAGGAGAATAAACTTCAGGGCTCTATCAACTCCACCCAATTCATTAAAACTTGTCTTTGATTCTCAAGAAATCTCCTAAGGTTCTTTTTCCCTCCAAATTTCCTACTAAGCTATTCTTTAAATTAGTCTCAGTTCTTTTACATTTATTAAACTGTCTGAGAAAAACCACAGGACCCACATCATTTGGAGACTTTTCATTCATGAGCTTAAAAAAAATCCAACAGTGCTATGGTGAGCACTGTGAATTGTGCAAGACTGTTGAATCACGGATCTGTACTTCTGAAACAAATAATGCAACATATGTTAAGAAAAAAAAAAAGATAGCAGGAGGGGAAGAATGAAGGGGAGTAAGTCGGAGGGGGAGACGAACCATGAGAGACGATGGACTCTGAGAAACAAACTGAGGGTTCTAGAGGGGAGGGGGTGGGGGGATGGGTTAGCCTGGTGATGGGTATTAAAGAGGGCACGTTCTGCGTGGAGCACTGGGTGTTATGCACAAACGATGAATCATGGAACACTACATCCAAAACTAATGTTGTAATGTATGGTGATTAACATAATAAAAAATTTAAATAAATAAATAAATAAATTTAAAAAGAAAAAAATCCAACCAACCAACAGCCACCAAAAGATGTCTGAAAAACAAACTGAGGTTTCTAGAGGGGAGGAGGGTGGGGGATGGGTTGGCCTGGTGATGGGTATTAAGGAGGGCACGTTCTGCATGGAGCACTGGGTGTTATGAACAAACAATGAATCATGGAACACTACACCAAAACAAATGATGTAATATATGGTGATTAACATAACAATAAAAAATTTAAAAAAAGATGATTGTATTTCTTGTTACTACTGTATGAATGGGGTCTTTTATTTTTTATTTTAAATAATTTTTTATTGTTATGTTAATCACCATACATTACATCATTAGTTTTGGATGCAGTGTTCCATGATTCATTGTTTGTGCATAACACCCAGTGATCCACGCAAAATGTGCCCTCTTTAATACCCATCACCAGGCTAGCCCATCTCCCCACCCCCCTCCCCTCTAGAACCCTCAGTTTGTTTCTCAGAGTCCATCGTCTCTAATGGTTCGTCTCCCCCTCCGACTTACTCCCCTTCTGAATGGGGTCTTTTAATGTGTCCTTTTATTGTAGTAATGCTGGACATGGACTACTATTTTCTTGTATGATTAATCCTGTATTTTCCATGCTTAATTATTTTAAAAGAAGAGTGAAGTGCCCCATCATCCCTTACTGTGTTAGAGAAAAGGTGAGGTGTGCCCTTCAAAACAGTGGTCAGTAAATTTTTAATTCTTTTATTTTTTTTCTTTCTCTATTGGTTCAATTGCTGTATCTTTTAGATTCAGTTCATTTCACCTTGTTGGAGAAAGTAAACAGCTTCTGGAAGAGTCCAATTCAGTCTTTTAGCAAGTCTAGGGCTTCATTTGACGTGTTGATGTATTTAAATTTGTCATAAATGTAATCATCCTTTGGTGGTTTCTTCCTTATTTGTACTCTCCTTTCACTTGAAGGGCATTTTCTAAGTTATCACGTCTCCTCTCATAATTGCCATTTCTAAGCTAATTATTTCTAAATTTCTATCTGGCCCCAACCTCTCCCCTTAGCTTTAAATCCATATATCCAAATTTGTGTATCAGTTTGAGTGTCCCATCCCCTAACCATCTCAGTTTTAGGATTTTTCAGAACAAAAATCCTATTTTCTGTCATCCCCAAATGCTCTTCAACATGCATTCCAACATTAATCATCTCCAAACAAGAAACCTGGGATCACACTTGACCCCTTCCTTCCATGGACCAATTTCCAACTTTTAGAGATGGTTATCTCTAATGATCTTTTTTACCGTCCTTTTGTAGTCCCTTAGTTCTAACCTTGAGTATTCTATGTCCTCATTCCTATAATGCCCCCTTAAATAATTTCTATTCTTTCCCTTTTCATGTTTATTCTTCATATACCTGCAGGAATGCACCAAAATGAAAAAATATATATGTCTCTCAACTGCTTACCACCTTTTGATGGTTACATATTGCCCTTAGGAAAAATAAATCATAGTTGAAAAGTAATACATAGGCCATCAAAGTGGGGCTAATAATCTCTTCAGGTCTAGGGTTTCAGATTACTCCTCTCTTCGCTTTTTAAGATCTAAGCACACTGAACTATGGGCATTCCCTGAATTTACTATACTACTTTACCACAGTGGCTTTGAATGTTCCTTTTGCTTGAAACCTCTTTCCCTTCTATTTTTCCTATGCCTACCCTTTAGGGTTGTTTAAGAGATAGTTCAAGCTTCACCTCACTTTAGATGTTTCCCTTTATCCCTGGAGAGAACTAACCATTTCCTCCTCCTCCTCTGTGTATACAAATTTTTGCCCTCTACGTAGCATCCATCAAACTGACAGCTTTTATTTATTCACAAGTCTAAATCTCTCAATGATGAGTATTTTAAGAGCAGAGGCCATGTCCTATACATCCTTTCCTGGCATCCCAACCTGATCTAGAATAGGAGACTAGTGAATATTAGTTCAATAGTTAAATGGATTGCTTAAAGAAATGAAATGAGAGCCATAAAATAGGTCATGTTTTCTCCTCTCTTCTTTCAGTCCAAGGATTAAGTTCTTCCCAGATGATTGTGGAAATGCCCAAATTGTTGAAAACCTCCACCTTTCCCTGGAAAGGGTATGTTTGGCTCTATGGCCACAAGACAATGACACGGGGGCAATGGTCCAACACCAGTACTATTTGAAAGGCTCAGTTATTTACTTCTGACTTCACACTTGCCTAAGGTCACAACACTAGGAAGAGATGGAGCTGAGATTCAAATCCAGTCCAGTCTGAGTTGTGCCAAGCCCACACAGCTCTTGATCCAGTTTCTCTTCCAGCTTGAGTTAAATACTGAGCCTGCATTTTTTTTCTTACAATCATCGGGTCTCTATTACTAATCTCTTTTGATCAACTACAAGCATATGTATCTTGGTCAAAACAAGCACTAATTTGCAGCCTAAACTTCTACTTAATGAAGAAATCTTTCAGAGAAGCAACAAAGTATGCAAAGAAATAGCTTTGCTAAAACATATATTCAATTTGCATTGCCAAATAGCACATTGATCCTTTTAGTGTAAAACACATGCATTCAAGGTTATTTCACTATTTTCTCCAAGAGGGGGGATGGTGGTGAGGTGGCATATATAGCTAAATACATATATCCAGATGATTCTTCCCACAACAAAGGAACAATGTGCTTTAAAATTTGATTAAAATACCTACCACTTAGAAAATAGAAAAGCTCTGATATTACTTAAATATATTTCCACTTGAGGTTTAAAACAAAAAAAATGTTAGTCTAATCCAAATGAACGAATGAAAAATAACACAATAACAGTAATAGTCATAATAACAATAGCAATAATATCAAATAGAGCTATTTGCCAAGTTTATTTTGTACTTTCATGTAAATCTATTTAATCCTCACAATTACTCTTTGCAGTAGATAAAATTATCTCCATTTCACAGATATCTTAAGACATTATTTAAGATAATGTCTGAGATGTACAGATTAAGTTACTTGCCTACCGTCATATAGCAATAATAAAGCTAGGATTCAAATTCTGAAAGTCTGATTTCAGAATCTATGCTCCTAACTACTACAATACCTGAGTGAGTGATATACATACCATATTATAAAACACATGTATATATGTATGCATGCACTCAATTCTCAAATTTGTATATATATGAGCATTTATATGCATACACTACATATAGACACATTTCCACATGCATTCTATGCATATACATAGAGAAATGGAGACATACATATTTATACATATACACAAAAATATATGAAATGTGATTAATGTAAAATAGAAATATAGCAATCACATTGGTAACTTTTCCTACAAAAATCCAACTAGGCCTCCTAAATCCAACAATAAGAAAAAGAAAAATTCCCTCACAATTATATTTAGCAAATATTTTCCAAGAAATATTGTTTAATCACTTGAGGGAAGCAGAACTTTCTAAGGCTGCAGCCAAGTTAAACTTTTGAAAATTGTTTTTGTAATGTTTACCCAGTGAGATCATATTTTCATTGCCCTGATGAAATACAGGTGCAAAATCTAAATACATCAGCCCCTATAGTGCGGTTTCCTGCTGAGTTCCTTTCCTAGCATGCTAAAATCCTTCCGCCTCCTTTCCTTCTACCTTTGTCCTTTACCCCAGAGTTTATTGAACTCATGTGATTCTAATAATATCCATTGAAAGGTAAAGCAGAAGGAAAATACCATTTACTGAATACCTACTATGTGTCAGTAGCTTTAACAAGGAATATTTCATGTAAGTGACTCAATGATATTATATGATGTGCATTATTTTTACAGAAGGAGAAATGTGGGCCCAGAGAAGTTAAGCAACATATCCAGGAAAACAAAGCTATTAAGAGATAGACCCAGAAAATTGGGGTGTTCCCTTGTAATCATAGCAGAAAGAAAGGAAGAATAGAATTGTAGAATACTGTTGTTGGAAGGGACTTTATTTATCCCATTGTAGTTGTCTGTTTACTATGTACTCCAGGAGGGAAATGAATAATCTTATTTACATTTGAACCTCCAGCCTTATGCATTGAGTTGACACAGAGTGCCCACTGGATAGCTGTCTAATTTTAAAAAATTGATTTTAAAAATACATTACAATATCCAAGGGTTAATATGTGTCAAACATTTTGCTATCTTTGTCATATACCTTCTTTCCTTTAATGGACTCTAGCACAGGCTTCTAACATTGTATTTGAAGAAACTGAGGTCCAGAAAGGTAAAGCCATTTATCCAATGACAGCCAATGCATTTGGAAGTGACCATTTGGAATTTGTGCTCTTTGCATGCCACCAGAAATAATTCTTCATTACTGACGTATTTGTGTTTAGGTGACTTGAACTAAACAGATTTGAGCCAAATGGAAAAGAAAACTATAGATTCCTTGCCCATCTAAATTGCCAGTGCCAGTTCACAGACCAGATGGAAAGAATGTTTACTCCTAATAGTGTTAGGAGGTTAGGGCAGCATTTTTGTTTTCATAAGCAGGGCGGCAGCACCCACTAGCCTGGAGCCCATGCTCCCATGCTGGGGGCCAGAGCTGCCAACTATGAACCAGAAGGGTAACAGCCCCTGCTGGGAATTCAGACCCACAAATCCCTGCATGGAAGATAAAATCTTTTTTGCTTCTTAATTCAATCACATACCCAACTGGCAATCTTGCATATCAAAATGGGAATCCTGGGAGGCTGTTGGAATATGCAGATCAACAGAAGCTAATTAGCATTAACTTGCAGCCCTCCCAAACTGATTGGCAGCACAGCTGTGGGGACCCAACAAAACACGCTGAGTTGCATGTTTGTCAGGCCACCTGCCACTTGGCGGAATCCAAAATAGTGCAAACCACCATGCCATAATAACTTGGTGACCTTAGTTTGAGAAGGGTAGGAAATAGACGTATTTGGATCATGCAGTAATTAGTACTGCCTTCACCTGACACTCATTCGACAATAGGCTTCATGAAAGTACCTTTCTCATCTGACGTTGTGATATCTTAATTGAGATTGACAGCTTCTTCCTGAGGCTACCAGTTCTCCATGAAGTTTGCAATCTTACTCAGAATCACCACAGGCTCAGGCATTGAAACACTGGTACAATTTCATTTCCAGCTTCCTAGAGCCTGGCTTTTGTTTCTTAAACCAAGGGCACTTTTTAGGAATAAACACAAAAGACATTAGCGCAGGTACAGGGAGCATGAGAGCCAGAGACCTGGCTGGGTGACCTTATGTAAGTTTCCTAACTTCCTCAACCTCAGACTCCTCATCTGAATTGTAGCACCTCATGCAGTTATTGTGAGCATTGGATTAGGTAATGTGTGAAAAGCCCCAGCACAAAGTAGGGGCTCAATAAGTGACAGCATTTTTTTAATAGTAATTAAAATATATACATACACATACTCAAGAACAGAGGGGCTGACCTAAGATCTAAGTTTTATAACCTGTCAGTGGGGAAAAACATTGTAAAAATATTTATAATAAATTACTATTGCTTTTATTTGAGAAATTTGCAAAGTACATTATAAACCTTCATTTTATTCAAGTCTCCATCATATATATATATATGAAAAATAAACTTTGGTAATAATGAAGACAGTTGCTAAGCACTATTGAGAAATTATAATGTCAAACATTCTATCATTACATACCTATCTTATCTAAACTTCGCAAGCCCAGGAGAGGAGTACTCAAACATCTTAAATTTAAAATGAAAACTAAGGCTTGGGAAGGTCTAGCAACTTGCTCAAGGTCAACCTTTTAATTCAGTGCTTTTTGTCTTCCTGCAGATTTTGGATGACCCAAATAATAGCTATATTTTACACTTGAGTTTGGTTTCATTCTTTTTTTTTTTAAATTTATTTTCTATTAGTCACCACACAATACATCATTAGTTTTTGATGTAGTGATCCACAATTCATTGTTTGCATATAACACCCAGTGCTCCGTGCAGTACGTGCCCTCCTTAATACCCACCACTGGGCTGACCCATTCCCCCCCCATCTAAAACCCTCAGTTTGTTTCTCAGAGTCCATACTCTCTCATGGTTCGTCTCCCCCTCCGATTTCCCCCCCTTCATTTTTCCCTTCTTTCTCCTAATGTTCTCCATGCTATTTCTTATGTTCCACAAATAAGTAAAACCATGTGATAATTGACTTTCTCTGCTTGACTTATTTCACTTAGCATAATCTCCTCCAGTCCCATCCATGTTGATGTAAAAGTTGGGTATTCATCCTTTCTGATGGCTGAGTAATATTCCATTGTATATATGGACCACATCTTCTTTATCCATACTTTATTCTTATTAGAGAACTGAGTTCCCTATTAAAGTCTGCAGGAGAAATTGAATATTTTCTTGGTATAGCCGAGAAATGATGTATGCAGTAGGTGCAAGATTGGGAAGATTGTTAGATTTCAACTTGGTGGTTTCTAAGATCCATTTCAAATCTGAGAAACTAACTGACATATTTATACCCTCTTTATTGTAGTTAAGTGACAACTTATCTAAAGTCCTTTTAGCTCCAGTAGGTGAGGCAAGTGAAGTAATAGCAGCTTCAGTTTTAACACAGTTTTGACAATGGTGACCCTGGGAGAGTAGGATTGAGTGTTCTGAACTTTGAGTGGAATAATCCTTCTCCTTTGGATATGGCAATATCTCTTCCACTGATCTATTTCATGTAGATGTTCTGAGATATTGTGGGATTTGCTTTTGTTAGAGTTTTGATTGTTTTCTGAAAATCCAAATTCCTTCTGTCTATCCATTAGTGAACTGTTTGTAGTTGCCTGCCAGAGTAAGTTCACTGTGCCAGCAATCTTCTTGGTCACTTTCCCTCATCTCTCTACCATTGCTGTAATCCCCTGCTACCTTCACACATGACTTGTGAAACATCTTAAAAGTGTATACACTTGGAATGGATGAAACACCAACTTGGAGTTAGCCAAATAGGATTCAGCTTGTATCTTGGCTCCGACCTCTTGGTAACGGAAGCTGGAAATTGGGTGGAGATCACTTCAAAGCCCTATTCTAGCTCACTAGGCAAGGGTGAGAATGAGATCAATGGGCCATGAACCAACTAAATGTTGTTTGTACTCTAAATTTGCTCGTAACCATTGAATATTCTATCAAAGTAGGTTTAGATTGGAGAGTGGCAGGCAGAGGAAACATAGTCATGAAGTAGGGTGATTTGAGCTGTAGTATCTCTTATGGCATTATCAAATACAGATGCAAAATACAAGCAACCAACATTTTGGAAGCACCTGCAATGTTTAAGGAACACGAACACATAATCTCTCAGTCATTTGACAGATGAAAAGAACTGAACACAGAGTTGGACAGGAGGAACAGAGCTAGCAAATACTGGTGGCAAGATTAGAGCCCTGTCTTCACTTATGCTTATGTTTATGCTCTTTGCTAAACAATTTCATCTCTTAGCCTAGAATGCAAGAGATATGTCAGACATAGAAAAGAGGGCTAGCATGGAAGACTACAATGGGACACAGAGGGTTCTACTCCTCTCTGGTATCAGTGACCCTGGACAAGTCACTTATCCTAATATTAAAAGCTACATTGTATTGGGTCAGGACATGCAATAAGCACCTAACATAATTGCTTGTTTAATTCTTACACTTCCCTATGAGAGAGAGATGATTAACTATTCTATGGGAGGTTAAATAATTTTTCCAAGAAGTACCTGGTGAGTATCTTGGATATAAGTCCAGGTCTGTCAGGCTCCAAACCCCAGCTCTTAACAAATCTATCATGAAAACTCAATTATAAAATAGTTTTCAGAAAAAATAAATACTTCAGTGAAATCACTGCTATGAGAGGTAAGTTGAAAAACAGCTAGGATTTGAAAGACTGAGAAGGGTTTTGTATTGATAAATAAGAGAACAGATGGTAGTTAGTTAAGAAGGTAAGCTCTGTAATGTACATAAAGTGCCTATAGATAGTGTACAATGACTGACTCTGGGTCCTGCCTTCATCTTCCCTCCACCCTATGCCTATAAGATTTTGACTAATACTGTGGGGGGTATCAACTCTAAAGTCAGTCTTAGTTCTTTGTTGAAGGCTCCTTACCTCATCAGCTTGGGCTGCTATAACAAAATACCATAAACTTGGTAGCTTATCAACAGCCAGCTCTCAGGCCTCTTCCTATAAGGGCATTAATCCCATTCATGAGGGCTCCACTTAATGACCTAATCACCTTCCAAAGGCCCTACCTCTTAACATCATCACATGGAAATTAGGGTTTTAGCCTCTGTATTTTGAGGGACACAAACATTAGGTCCCTGGCATTCTTTCCTTGTAAGATCTTCAGGGTACTGTCTGTGTAAGGTAGCCCTTCCTGTTGCCTAAGAGGATACATGGGGAAGTAGCAGGAGGAAGAAATCCAGGTTAAAGTAGTCAGGGTTTTTTGGTTTAACATGAAGCCATCATTGGGTCCATTGAAAGGAGCCTGACAAGTGTCTAGCACAGAGGGAGAAAGCAAGGAATCATGAAGCCTAGGAGACCACCTGCCTTATGCAGGAAAAACAGCATTCAGGATGGACTCTGGGAATTCTCAGGTCTCATTGGGTGCCAATATGATTTTTTCATAATCAAACTTTGTTTTTTGAAAAACTTTATCAGTGGAGGAAATAAACCCAAACAACCTGGTAATGGAAAGGTGATAGGTAAAAGGAAGATAATCAGGGCCTTTAATTTGACACCAGGTATACCAGCTCTGTGCCCATATTCTGTGTTTAAATAAGCCTTCCCTGGTGCTGTAGACTGAATTGTGTCCTTTCCAAATTCATATGTTGAAACCTTAACCCCTCAGTGTGATGGTACATGGAGACAGGGTCATTGAAAGGTAAAGTTACATGAGGGTGGGACCCTAATCTGCTAGGACAGTGGCTTTACAAGAAGAGAATGGGAGGCAGATCTCTACCCCATAATGACACAGATGTCTGTCATTTGTAAGCCAGCAGAGCTTCACCAAAACCAAACCATGTTGGCATTCTCTCTGATTTCTCACTTCCAGAACTGTGAGAAAATAAGTTTGTTGTTTAAGCTAGCCAGGCTATGGTGTTTTGTTATTAGGCAGCCCAAGATGATTAATACACCTGGGATATTCTAGAGGAATTCCTTTTAAGACCCAGCCCAGCCTACTGGGTCAGCAGAAACACCATGGAGCATAGGGCATGTTGAAATAATAAGGCTCCTGGGTAACTGATTCAGAGAGGCCCTTGCTTGGTTCTGTTTCAGGGAAAAAATAGCCATCAGTTATTAAGCACCAAGTGCCAAATGATTGACCTAAGATTTGCCATTTAGATTTCTCCCAAACCCTGGAAGATAATGTCATTATCCACATGACAGGGAGGAGGAAAGTGAGGGTCCAAGGAGAAGCATGATCCCTGAAGCTCCCATATCTAGTATGTGTTCAAGCTTCAAAAGAAACCAGTTTCTGTCTGAAATACTGGATTCTGTTAAAGTTCTCTTGGCTTCCTGTTCTTAGCTTTAAGGGCAAAGGCCTTTGAACCAGCATCATGCACTGAAATTAACAAGATATGGTCCCAACTCTTGGAGTCTTTAATCATGTCTGTTCCTGTGTAGTGGGGGCAGTTTGGAGCATGAGGTACAGAGATAGTCAACTATGCAGAGTATAAGAAATATCTATGGTATTCATGACAAGAGCTGCACTTCTGCAGAAAACAGAGAAAGCACCAGTGCAGCGACAAGGAAAACCTTCAATATAGTATGTCAGAAATTGTTGAAATTAAGACTCCAAATCTGGTTCTTGGTTTCCTGGAAATCTGATTTCCAGTTCCTCCTAAAATAAACCTCATTGTGATCTTCATCATCAACTGGCTTTTTAACACTCGTCTATCATGCTTTCTTTCCACTTATGGACCAAACCTGGTACCTGGTTATTCAGCTTTGGTCACTGGTGCACTTTGCTTTGGACTCCCTTTCTGACCAATAGAAATAACAACAGTATGTAATATTATTTATTCCTAGGGAGAATCTGGGATTCAGCATACTTACATTCAACCTTTTATAATCCAGGAGTTCCAAGGTGGGTGCATGAGGAGAGAATGCAGACTAAAACCTTTGGCCAGTATGGTATTTTTTTATTTTAAACAACTTAACTGAGTTATAATTTATATATCCTAAAATTAACCCATTTTAGCTATGCTATTTATTAAACTTTACTTAATTTACAGAGTCTTGCAACCATTATTGGACTCTAGAACATTTGCATCACCCATCACAAAAAATACTAATGTCTGTTTGCAGTCACTCCTTGTTCCCACCCTCTACCCCAGGCAACCATAAATCTTTCTGTCTCTATAGATTCGCTTTTTCTGGACATTTCCTATACATGTAATCATACAATATGTGGTCGTCTTGTCTTTTTTGTCAGCATATCGTTTTTGAGGTTTATTCATGTTGTAGAAGATACCAGTACTTCGTTCCTTTTTATTACCAAATACTATTCCGTTGAATGGATATACTACATTTTGTTTATCCATTGCTCAGGTGATGGACATTGGGTTGTTTCCCCGTTCTTTCTATTATGAATAAAATTGCTATGAACTGCTACTTACATACAAGTTTGGAAGGACTTATGTTTCATTTCCCTTGCATAGATGTCAAGGAGTAGAATTACTGGGTCATGTGGTAAATCTATGTTAAACCAATGAAAATGCCAAACTATCTTCCAAAGTGGTTGTATTATTTAACATTCAAATTGCCAGTTTACCCACATTCAATTAACACTTGTTTTTGTCTATTTCTGATTATAGCCATTTTAGTGGTTATGAAATAATAACTCATGATTTTAATATATATTTCCATGATTCCTAATGATATTGGGCAACTTTTCATGGGTTTATTGGGCATTCATATATTCAGTGAAATGACTGCTGAATTTTTTGTGCATTTTTATTTATTTTTAAAGATTTTATTTATTTATTTATTTGACAGAGACATAGAGAGGGAACACAAGCAGGGGAGTAGGAGAGGGAGAAACAGGCTTCCCACTGAGCAGGGAGCCCGATCCCAGGACCCTGCGATCATGACCTGAGCTGAAGGCAGACGCTTAATGACTGAGCCACCCTGGTGGCCCTTTTTGTGCATTTTAAAATTTATTTGTTTTCATATGGAGGTGAAAGAGTTGCTGTTGTTGTTGTTGTTGTTTTCCTGGATTTAAGTCCCTTTTCAGATATAGCATTGGCAAATATAACTTGTCTTTTTCACTTTCATGGTGGTGTCTTTTGAAGCACAAAAGTTTTTAATATTCAGTCATTTTTATGTTTTATCCCTTGAGCTTTTGATGCCATATCTAAAAAATACTTATATAGGGTCACAAAAATTTACTTGTTTTATTCTAAGATTTTTGTCTATACTTCTAGCTCTTGAATTTAGATCTAGGATCTATTTTGAGTTACTATTGTATATGGTGTGAGGTAAGGGGACAAATCCATTCTTTAGCATATGGATATTTAATTGCTCCAATACCTTTCCACATTGAATTGTCTTGACACCTTTGTCAAAAATCAATTGACCAGAAAATCAGTTGACCATAAATAGGAGGGTTTACTCTCAACTCTAGTTCACTGATCTATAGGATATCCTTATGCCACTACCATATTGTTTTGATTGTTGTTGCTTTGTAGTAAGTTTTGATATCAAGAAGTATAAATTCTCCAGCTTTGTTCTCTTTCAAGACTGTTTTTGGCTGTCTAGATCCTTTTGATTTCCATATGAATTTTAGGATTAGCTTGTTAATGTCTACAAAATACCAGCTGGAAATCGAGAGGAATTTCTCTGAATCTTTGAAGCATAGCATTTTAAATCTTTGGAACTTTTAAAATTGAGTGCTTTTAGAAGAGACAGTTGCTCTCCAATTTGCCAAATTCCCCACCACTTTTTGTTTTATTCCAGATTGTTTCACATACCACGGGACCCTCCTGGTCCCTGAAGCATATGACTCCTGATCTCCACTTAGGAATGGCAGAATAAGAAATGGAGTAAGAAGGATACAGACTGGGGCACTCTAAGCTTATTATTGATAAACAGTTATCAGCAAGTACTTATTCCTAAGGATAGAAGATAGACTAATATTACTAAAGAGTTTTAGTAAGGGCCTGAATAAAAACTGGCAGTGAATCCTCAAAAGTTAATGTTTTAGTTCATTTATTGGGTATTGATTATATGTTTGATATTTGAGACCTTTTGCATATGTGCACTCTTAATCTATATAATACATCTACAGAGCAGGCATTATTGTTCCTGTTCTATAGAGAATCATTAGACAGGACATATATTTTCCCCCAATAATTCAGATACATTTTTGCTTTTACTTGGTTGCAGAGTTTCTCTCCTGTGAAACCCCATGGCATTTTCTCTGGACCTCTCTTAGAACATACAGAAATATTTCACCTCTTATTTTACCCATTAATGTAGACATAATGCCTCTTACTAACTGGAAATTTTTGAGGGACCGACCTTATAGGACTCATTTGTATCCAAGACTATGCCTTCTACAGTAAAGATTAAACATTGCAGTGCATTCATATTTGCTACATGAGCAAATATACCAAATGGTAGTTAACTGAGGTTTTAATAGGTTTGTTTTTCTAAAGAGGAAGAACTTTGGGTCTCACTCTATACTTATTTCCAATAAAAATTCTAGCAAATTTAAAATCATTTTGGAGAATTTGGGCTACTGGAAAAATTCCTTTGATAAACTCACAATCGGAATATTCAAATAAGATCTAATATGTAGAATTTCAAAACTCATCTTCAGATTGTTATTATGTTGTAGAAATGTCCTTCTCTATTGGCATATTTAAATTTTATTCAGGATTGTTTCAGAGCTCCCTAAATTGTTCCCCCAGCAGCACATGTATTACTCTCCTTTCTTGGTAACCTTATTGTATGAGTTCATGAGACTATTCCACGTCTCCTTCTCCTTTGCCCTTCAATTGTCCACATGACTGCTATGATCACCATCTGATCCACTTGTCAAAACCCCAATGCAAGACTTGTGTTGCTGACTGCCAAGGCTCTGTTCTGTGTTTTGTGATTGCATGTGTAGGGTGAAACAGCTTTGTCTCTGAAGCTGCTGAGTTCTTACTCTTCTTCTGAAGAGCAGTTTGGGAGTGAAACTGTAATTATGACCTTTATTTAACTATTGATAAATCAAGAGTATGTTTTATGGGATTTAAAAACTAAACAAACACCAACATTGAACATTAAATTGCTATAGTCTCAATGGTTAATTTTAAAGTTTATTTTTTTCTTGCTCTGAGAACATTTTGAGATTGTAGCAGGAGATACTTAAGGATTCCCAGATCCAAATAATATGTGAGCCAAGCCATGGAGCACAGTTTATTTCAACACTGAATCCTGAGCACCTAACATGGTACCTAGCATATGTTTGTGCTTAATTAGAAAGCATTCTCCTCTTCATCTATCCTTCTGTTTTTCTTCTCTTTTTGGTTTTTTGCTTCTCAGCCCAAAGGTCTCAAAACATCTTGAACTTACCGGGCTTCACATGAAAATAAAACTATTGCTAGATATTATTAGAGATCATGCAGTCACCTTCCTCCCACAGGGTGATTTGAGTCTTCCTAGGATACTGAGAAAGACTTAAGCCCCCTTTCTGGTTATGCTGTTGCCACCACATGGTCAGGAGCTAACTCAATTCTTCTGTTATTTTGGAAGTGTCTCTAAGGTTGGATGTCAGACAGCTAGGATGACTGGACATCTAAAATCTATTCAAATATAAGTATTATAAGATGCTCTCTCATTCATTTAACCATTCAAGAGATAAATATGGAATATCTACCATGTGCCAGTCCCAGTGTTGGAAATTGGGGATAAAACTGGGATAAAAGACACAGTCTTTGTCCTCAAGAAGCTTACAATACAATTGGGCAGGGGAGGTAAAACAGACTCCAACATGTGCTGATTACTATATTAGAGTGAATAATGTGCTCTGGAAGCAGAGAAGGGAGTGAAAAATGTTGCCTGGGGGTTGGGAAAGCATGTTTATTTTGTTGTTGTGCATACTCTTTTGTCACTGGAAGCCCCGAGGATAATTTTTACACATGCTCATTTGGTAGGATAATATTTGTAAAATATTTTACTGTCCTCAGATCGTAAGGGAAATGATTCATATGGCATAGCAGGACACGAAGCACCAGCCTAACACTGGATTAATACTTTTGAAGGATTTGCAGTCAGTGCTGTAAAATGACCTTGAAGGATTCTAATTTACTTTGCGACAATGGATAGAAATGGAAGCTTGCTGGACAAACAACTGTCTCATCTTTACCCAAGAATATCTTCCTCCTAATTTGCTAGTATTAAGAAAACCTTTTTTTCCCTACTTTCCCTTGTCTCTCCCCGCTCCCTTGTCCTCTCCTCTTCCCTTCAAGTATTTTTTGAGCCCTTGCCATGTGTTAGACTGTGTACTAGGTACTGAGCATACAAAGATGGCTAAAAACAGTCTAACAAAGAAGACAAATCTACTCTATTCACTAGGACATATGCTTTAATAGAAGGATGTATAATATGCTAGGGATGCTTTAAGAAACAATTATATCTGCCTTAGGGGAATCCAGCAAAGTTTATGAGAGGAGGTGGTATTTGAACAAGGTTGTGATAGATATGCATTATTTCTTATATAAAGTCTAATGACCTAATTAGAATCTGGACAATTGTAGCAATCTATGTAATTATGAGGGGAGTCTTCGTAAGAATAATGTATGGATCACAAATAACCAAAGAAAATGAAAATGTTAATTAAAAAAAATACACGTTCCTCTGTTTATTGCAGCATTCTTTATAATAACAAAGATATGGAAGCGACTGAAGTATCCTATACATAGATGAATAAAAATGTGGTGTATACACATACAGTGGAATATTACTAGGCTATAAAAAAGAATGAGATCTTGCTATTTGCAACAACATGGATGGACCTAGAGGGTAATATGCAAACTGTAATAAATCAGACACAGAAAGACAAATACCATATGATTTCACTTATATGTGGAATCTGATAAACCAAAGAGAAACAAACCCATAAACACAGGAAAAGCTGGTGGTTGCTAGAGAAAAGGGAGTGGGGGGGCAGGGACAGGCAAAATGGGAAAAGGAGAGTGGGAGGTACAGGTTTCCAGTTATGCCATGTATGTCATGGGGATGAAAGGTATAGCAAAGGGAATATAGTCAATGATACTGAAATAGCATTGTACAGTAACAGATGGTAGCTATACTTCTGAGTATAACATACAGATTTGTCAAATCACTATGTTGTACAACTGAAACTAATGTAACATTGTGTGTCAACTATACTTCAATTAAAAAATTCTATCCCTGAAATCCTTATACTCAATATAGAATTATTTCATAAATGTTCTTTTGAAGCATTTTTTTAAAATAAAAGCTAGATTGGCTGAGTTTTCTTGCAAATTCAGTGCAATTGGGATTAACATTCTTTGTGCTTGATGCTCTTTGAAGTATAAAGGGCTACTAAGTGTTTTTGAAATGCAATTCTAATAAAAGCGTAGTCTCCACAGCATTCATATAAGACCATACAGTCTGTTTAGGTCCAAATCCAAGGGGCACTATTCAGAAAGAATGACCATAATATGAATTTTTTTATATGATTTGGGCAGTGCAACAGTTATGATAGCTTCTAAGATAATCTCTTATTTGGCTCCTTTTTGTCTTTTGCATATGTATATACATACACATCTACATCTACATATATATGTGCATATGCATATATATAGATACATATATATTTTTTCTATATTTTCTGTATTTACATACATATATAAATATGGGAAACTATACATATCTTAAGTGTACAACTTAGTTATCACAAAGTGAACATACCAATGTAATAAACTTGCAGACAAGAAACAGAACTATAGTGAAATATTACCATAAAGTTCTCCTTATACCTTTTCGGTTTGTTGCTCCCACAAAGCTAACTATCCTGATTTTGAACAGCATTAATTAGCTTTCCCTGTGTGTGTATATGAGAGTTTTAACTAGCTCTACATTTTTGATGTATTTTTTAAGTTTAAGTAACATGTAATTTTATATTAGTTACAAGTGTACAACATATTGATTCAACAATTCTACACATCACTTAATATGCTCACCATGATAGGTGTAGTCATTATTTGTCACCATACAACATTATTGCAATATTATTGGTGATACGCCCTATCCTGTACTTCTCATCTGTGACTTACTTTATAGTAGGTTTTTGGTGGAATCTTTAGAATTTTCTGTACATATCATGCCATCTGCAAATAGTGAAAGTTTTACTTCTTCCTTACCTATTAGGATGACTTTTCTTTTTCTTATCTAATTGCTGCAGTTAGGACTTCCAGTACTATGTTGAATAAAAGTGGTGAAAGTAGACATACTTGCCTTGTTCCTAATCTTAGAGGAAAAGCTTTCATTTTTTTCTCTAGTAAATATGATGTTAGCTATGAGTTTTTCATACATGGCCTTAATTATGATGAGGTAAAACCACTTTGAGTTTTTATCATGAATGGATGTTGTATTTTGCTAAATGCTTTTTCTGCATTTATTGAGATGATCACATTGTTTTTATTTTTCTTGTTAATGTGATATATCCACTGATTTGCAAATATTGAACTACACTTGCATCCCTGGAATAAATCCCACTTGATTGTAGTGAATGATCTTTTAAAATGTATTGTTGAATTTGGTTTGCTAATATTTTGTTGAGGGTTTTTGTGTCTATATTCATCAGAGGTATTGGCCTGTAATTTTCTTTTTTATAGTGTCTGTTTGGTTTTGTTATCAAGGTAATGCTGGCCTCATAGAATGAATTTGAAATCGTTACTTTTTTTTTTTTTTGAATACTTTGAGAAGAATAGGTATTAACTCTTCTTTAAATGTTTGGTTGAATTCAACTGTAAAGCCATCTGGTCCTGAACTTTTGGGAACTTTTTGATTACTGAGTCAATATTATTACTAGTAATTGATCTGTTTAAATTTTCCATTTCTTCTTGATTCAGCTTTGGAAGACTGTTTCTAGGAATATATCCATTTCTTCTATGTTGTCCAATGTGTTGGCATGTAATTGTTCATAATATTTTCTTATAATCTTTCATATTCTGTGATGTCATTTTTATGTCTCATCCTTTATTTCTTATTTTATGTGATTGAGTTCTATTTTTCTTGATGAGTTTGGCTAAAGGTGTATCAATTTTGTCTATCTTTTCAAAGAACCAGCTCTTGGTTTTATTGCTCTTTTCTATTTATTTTGTCTCTTTCATTTTTCTGCTCTAATCTTTACTATTTCCTTCCTCTTACTAGCTTTCAGCTTTGTTTATTCTAGCTCCTTTAGTCATAATGTTACATTGTTGGAGATTTTCTTGCTTCTTGAAATATGCCTGTATTGCTAAAAATTTCCCTCTTAGAACTGCTTTTGCTGTGTCCCAAAGATTTTGTACCGTTTTAATTTAGCTTTCATTTGTCTTCATGTATTTTTTTATTTCCTCTTTGATTTCTTGGTTGACCCATTGGTTATTAGAATCATGTTGTTTAGCTTCCATGTGTCTGGTTTTTTCCAGTTTCTTTCTTGTAGTTGATTTCTAGTTTCATACTGTTGTGGTCAGAGAAGATGCTTGATGGGATTTTCAGTTTTCTTAAACTTACTGAGACTTGTGGTGTAACATATGATCTATCCTGGAGACTGTTCTATGTACACTTGAAAAGAATGTGTACTCTGCCATTTTGGGATGGAATGTTCTGTACATATCTGTTAGGGCCATCTGGTCTGTCATTCAAAGCCACTGTTTCCTTGTTGAAAATCTGGATGATTTATCCATTGATGTAAGTAAAGTGTTAAAATCCCTATTACTGTATTACTGTCAATTTCTTGCTTTATGTCTATTGATATTTACTTTATATATTTAGGTACTCCTATGTTGGGTGCAATAATATTAACAATTGTTATATCCTCATTATATTGATGCCTTTATCATTATGTAATGCCTTTGTCTCTTGCTACAGTCTTTGTTTTAAAGTCTGTTTTGTCTGATGTAAGTTGCTATCCAAGATTTTTGTTGTTGTTGTTGCTTCCATTTGCATTGAATATATTTTTCCATCCCTTCACTTGTAGTCCACTTGTGTCTATAGGTCTGAAGTGAATTTCTTGTAGGTAGCATATAGATGGGTCTTGTGTTTCTTTTTTTCCATTCCATCACCCTATTTCTTTTGATTGGAACACTTAGTCCATTTACATTTAAAGTAATTATTAATAGGTTTGTACTTACTGCCATTTTGTTCATGTTTTCTGGTTGTTTTTGTAGTTCTTCTGTGTTCCTTTTTCTCTTGCTCTCTTCCCTTGTGGTTTGATGGCTTTCCTTGGTGTTATGCTTGGCTTTCTTTCTCTTTATTTTTTGTGTACATATTACACAAAATATATATATATATTTATATGTACATATACATATGATTTTTAATTAGGTTTAGTTAGCCAACATATAGTACATCATTAGTTTTTGATGTAGTGTTCAATGATTCATTAGTTGCAAATAACATCCAGTGCTCATCACAACACATGCCCTCCTTAATACCAATCACCCAGTTACCCATCCCCCCACCCACCTCTCCTTCTGCAACCCTAAGTCTTTTTCCCAGAGTCAAGAGACTCTCATGGTTTGTCTCCCTCGCTGATTTCTTCTCCTTCAGTTTTCCCTCCCTTCCCCTACTGTCTTTGCTATTTCTTATGTTCCACATATGAGTGAAACCATATAATGATTGACATTCTCTGCTTGACTTATTTCACTTAGCAAAATCCCTTCTAGTTCCACCCATGTCGATGTAAATGGTGGGTGTTCATCCTTCTGATGGCAGAGTAATATTCCGTTGTATATATGAACCACATCTTCTTTATCCATTCATCTGTTGAAGGGCATCTTGGCTCTTTCCTGTAATATATTTTTGATCTGTGGTTACCATTAGGTTCATATATAATATCCTATGTGTATGACAGTACTTATTAAAATGATGGTCATTTCAGTTTGAACACATTCTAAAAGCACAAAATTTTTACTAACCCTCTGTTTTACTTATATGATGTCATATTTTTAAACTTTTTATTTTTATGTTAATCACCATACATTACATCATTAGTTTTTGATGTAGTGTTCCATGATTCATTGTTTGTGCATAACACCCAGTGCTCCATGCAGAACGTGCCCTCTTTAATACCCATCACCAGGCTAACACATCCTCCCACCCCCCTCCCATCTAGAACCCTCAGTTTATTTTTCAGAGTCCATCATCTCTCATGGTTCATCTCCTCTCCGACTTCCCCTGCTTCATTCTTCCCCTCCTGCTATCTTCTTTGTTTTTCTGTTTCTTAACATATATTGCATTATTTGTTTCAGAAGTACAGATCTGTGATTCAACAGTCTTGCACAATTCACAGCGCTCACCATAGCACATACCCTCCCCAATATCTATCACTCAGCCACCCCATCCCTCCCACCCACCACCACTCCAGGAACCCTCACTTTGTTTCCTGAGATTAAGAATTCCTCATATCAGTGAGGTCATATGATACATCTTTCTCTGATTGACTTATTTCGCTCAGTATGACACCCTCCAGTTCCATCTACGTCATTGCAAATGCAAGATCTCATTCCTTTTGATGGCTGCATAATATTCCATTGTATATATATATACACCACATCTTCTTTATCCATTCATCTGTCGATGGACGTCTTAGCTCTTTCCACAATTTGGCTATTGTGGACATTGCTGCTATAAACATCAGGGTGCACGTACCCCTTCAGATCCCTACATTTGTATCTTTGTGGTAAATACCCAGTAGTGCAATTGCTGGGTAGTACGGAAGCTCTGTTTTCAACTTTTTGAGGAACCTCCATACTGTTTTCCAGAGTGGTTGCACCAGCTTGCATTTCCACCAACAGTGTAGGAGGGTTCCCCTTTCTCCACATCTCTGCCAACATCTGTCGTTTCCTGACTTGTTAATTTTAGCCGTTCTGACTGGTGTGAGGTGGTATGTCATTGAGGTTTTGATTTGGATTTCCCTGATGCCGAGTGATGTTGAGCACTTTTTCATGTGTCTGTTGGACATTTGGATGTCTTCTTTGGAGAAATGTCTGTTCATGACTTCTGCCCATTTCTTGATTGGATCATTTGTTCTTTCAGTGTTGAGTTTAAGAATTTCTTTATAGATTTTGGATACTAGCCCTATATCTGATATGTCATTGGCAAATGTCTTCTTCCATTCTGTCCGTTGTCTTTTGGTTTTACTGACTGTTTCTTTTGCTATGCAGAAGCTTTTTATCTTGATGAAGTCCCAATAATTCATTTTTGCCCTTGCTTCCCTTGCCTTTGGTGATGTTTCTAGGAAGAAGTTGCTGCAGCTGAGGTCGAAGAGGTTGCTGCCTGTGTTCTCCTTTAGGATTTTGATGGACTCCTGTCTCACATTGAGGTCTTTCAACCATTTGGAGTCTATTTTTGTGTGTGGTGTAAGGAAATGGTCCAGTGTCATTTTTCTGCATGTGGCTGTCCAAGTTTCCCAACATCATTTGCTGAAGAGACTGTCTTTTTTTCATTGGACATTCTTTCCTGCTTTGTCAAAGATGAGTTGACCCTACAGTTGAGGGTCCATTTCTGGGCTCTCTATTCTGTTCCATTGATCAATGTGTCTGTTTTTGTGCCAGTACCATACTGTCTTGATGACAGCTTTGTAATAGAGCTGGATGTCCGGAATTGTGATGCTGCCAGGTTTGCTTTTCCTTTTCAACATCTCTCTGGCTATTCGAGTTCTTTTCTGGTTCCATACAAATTTTAGGATAATTTGTTCCATTTCTTTGAACAAAGCAGATGGTATTTTGATGGGGATTGCATTGAATGTGTAGATTGCTCTAGGTAGCATTGACATCTTCACAGTATTTGTTCTTCCAATCCATGAGCATGGAACGTTTTTCCATTTCTTTGTGTCTTCCTCAATTTCTTTCCTGAGTATTTTATAGTTTTCTGAGTACAGATCCTTTGCCTCTTTGGTTAAATTTATTCCTAGGTATCTTATGGTTTTGGGTGCAATTGTAAATGGGATCAACTCCTTAATTTCTCTTTCTTCTGTCTTGTTGTTGGTGTATAAGAATGCCCCTGATTTCTGTACATTAATTTTCTATCCAGCCACTGTACTGAATTCCTGTATGAGTTCTAGCAGTTTTGGGGTGGAGTTCTTTGGGTTTTCCACATAAAGTATCATATCATCTGCCAACAGTGAGAATTTGACTTCTTTGCCGATTTGGATGCCTTTGATTTCTTTTTGTGGTCTGATTGCTGTGGCTAGGACTTCTAATACACTGTTGAATAGCAGTGATGATAGTGGACATCCCTGCTGTGTTCCTGACCTTAGGGGCAAAGCCCTCAGTTTTCCCCATTGAGAATGATATTCGCTGTACGTTTTTCATAGATGGCTTTTATGATATTGACCTATGTACCCTCTATCCTTATACTCTGAAGAGATTTGATCAGGAAAGGATGCTGTACTTTGTCAAATGCTTTTTCTGCATCTATTGAGAGGATCATATGATTCTTGTTCTTTCTTTTGTTAATGTATTGTATCACGTTGATTTGTGGTTGTTGAACCAACCTTGCAGCCCAGGGATAAATCCCACTTGGTCATGGTGAATAATCCTTTTAATGTACTGTCGGATCCTATTGGCTTGTATTTTGGTGAGAATTTTTGCATCCATGTTCATCAAGGATATTGGTTTGTAATTCTCCTTTTTGATGGGGTCTTTGTCTGGTTTTGGGATCAAGGTAATGGTGGCCTCATGAAATGAGTTTGGAAGTTTTCCTTCCATTTCTATTTTTTGGAACGGTTTCAGAAGAATGGGTATTAATTCTTCTTTATTTTTTTTTTTAAAGATTTTATTTATTTATTTGAGAGAGAGAGAATGAGAGATAGACAGCACAAGAGGGAAGAGGGTCAGAGGGAGAAGCAGACTCCCTGCCGAGCAGGGAGCCCGATATGGGACTCCATCCCGGGACTCCAGGATCATGACCTGAGCCGAAGGCAGTCGCTTAACCAACTGAGCCACCCAGGCACCCTTAATTCTTCTTTAAATGTCTGATAGAATTCCCCTGGGAAGCCATCTGGCCCTTTTTTTTGTTGGGAGAATTTTGATGACTGCTTCAATTTCCTTAGTGGTTATAGGTCTGTTCAGGTTTTCTATTTCTTCCTGGTTCAGTTTTGGTAGTTGATACATCTGTAGGAATGCTTCCATTTCTTCCAGGTTATCTAATTTGCTGGCATAGAGTTGCTCCTAATATGTTCTTATAATTGTTTGTATTTCTTTGGTGTTGGTTGTGATCTCTCCTCTTTCAGTCATGATTTTGTTGATTGGGGTCATTTTTCTTTTTGATAAGTCTGGCCAGGGGTTTATCAATCTTGTTAATTCTTTCAAAGAACCAGCTCCTAGTTTTGTTGATCTGCTCTACTGTTCTTTTGGTTTCTATTTCATTGATTTCTGCTCTGATCTTTATTATGTCTCTTCTTCTGCTGGGTTTAGGCTTTATTTGCTGTTTTTTCTCTAGCTCCTTTAGGTGTAGGGTTAGGTTGTATATTTGAGACCTTTCTTGTTTCTTGAGAAATGCCTGTATTGCTATATACTTTTCTCTTAGGACTGCCTTTGCTGTATCCCAAAGATTTTGAACAGTTGTGTTTTCATTTTCATTGGTTTCCATGAATTTTTTAAATTCTTCTTTAATTTCCTGGTTGACCCATTCATTCTTTAGTAGGTTGCTCTTTAGCCTCCATGTATTTGAGTTCTTTCCAACTTTCCTCTTGTGATTGAGTTCTAGTTTCAAAGCATTGTGGTCTGAAAATATGCAGGGAATAATCCCAATCTTTTGGTACCATTTGAGACCTGATTTGTGACCTAGAATGTGATCAATTCTGGAGAATGTTCCATGGGCACTAGAGAAGAATGTGTATTCCGTTGCTTTGGGATGGAATGTTCTGAATATGTCTGTGAAGTCCATTTGGTCCAGTGTGTCATTTAAAGTCTTTATTTCCTTGTTGATCTTTTCCTTAGATGATCTGTCCATTTCAGTGAGGGGGGTGTTAAATTCCCCCACTATATTGTATTGTTTTCAGTGTGTTTCTTTGCTTTTGTTATTTATTGCCTTTAATATTGGCTGCTCCCATGTTAGGGTAATATTTACAATTGTTAGATCTTCTTGTTGGATAGACCCTTTAAGTATGTATAGTGTCCTTCCTCATCTCTTATTATAGTATTTGGTTTAAAATCTAATTTGTCTGATATAAGGATTGCCACCCCAGCTTTCTTTTGGTGTCCATTACCATGGTAAATGGTTTTCCACCCCCTCACTTTCAAAGTGAGGGTGTCTTTGGGTCTAAAATGAGTCTCTTGCAGACAGCATATCAATGGGTTTTGTTTTTTAATCCAATCTGATAGCCTGTGTCTTTTGATTGGAGCATTTAGCCCATTTACATTCAGGGTAACTATTGAAAGATATGAATTTAGTGACACTGTAATGCCTGTAAGGTGACTCTTACTGTATATTGTCTGTGTTCCTTTCTGGCCTATGTTGCTTTTAGGCTCTCTCTTTGCTTAGAGGACCCCCTCAATATTTCTTGTAGGGCTGGTTTTGTGTTTTCAAATTCCTTAAGTTTTTGTTTGTCCTGCAAGCTCTTTATCTCTCCTCCTATTTTCAGTGAGAGCCTAGCTGGATATAGTATCCTTGGCTGCATATTTTTCTCATTTAGTGCTCTGAGTATATTATGCCAGTCCTTTCTGGCCTGCTAGGTCTCTGTAATAGGTCTGTTGCCAATCTAATATTTCTACCATTATAGGTTACATATCTCTTCTCCTGAGCTGCTTTCAGGATTTTCTTTTTGTCTCTGAGACTTGTAAGCTTTACTATTAGATGTTGGGATGTTGACCTATTTTTATTGACTTTGGGAGGGTTTCTCTGTGCCTCCTGGATTTTGATGCCTGTTTCCTTCCCCAAATTAGGGAAGTTCTCTGCTATAATTTTCTCCAATATACCTTCTGCCCCTCTCTCTTTCTTCTTCTTCTGGGATCCCAATTATTCTAATGTTGTTTCTTCTTATGGTATTGCTTATCTCTTGAATTCTGCCCTCGTGATCCAGTAGTTGTTTATCTCTCTTTTTCTCAGCTTCTTTATTTTCCATCATTTGGTCATCTATATCACTGATTCTCTCTTTTGCCTCATTTATCCTAGCAGTTAGTGCCCCCATTTTTAATTGCACCTCATTAATAGCCTTTTGAATTTCAACTTGGTTAGTTTTCAGTTCTTTCATTTCTCCAGAAAGGTTTTCTCTAATAACTTCCATGCCTTTTTCAAGCCCAGCTAGGATCTTTAAAATCATGATTCTGAACTCTAGGTCTGACATCGTACTAATGTCCGTATTGAGTAGGTCCCTGGCTGTTGGTACTACCTCTTGTTCTTTTTGTTGAGGTGATTTTTTCCGTCTTGTCATTTTGTCCAGAGGAGAATAGATGAATGAGAGAACAAAATGCTTACAGGGTAACAACGTCCCCAAAAATAAACTCTAAACAAATCAGAAAAGACCTGAAGCTGGGGTAAAAGAAAGGGAAAGAAAGAAAAAAGAAAAAGAAAAAGATAAAAACAAACAAAAACAGAACAAAACAAAAAAACCCAGAATATGATCAAATATGATCAGACTGGTGCATAGATCAGTGCCACACACTAGATTTTCGGTGTATTTTGGTCTGTTAGAAGAAAGTGCTTCTCAAAATTTTAAAGAAAAGACTTATATATGTACAAAAATAAGGGTTGATACGATGAAGGGATGGAATATGACTGTAAAGATGAAAATTATAAAAGATTTTATAAAAGGAATTTGTAAGATAAGAAGTTTGAAAAAAAGAGGAGGTTTAAAAAAGAAAAAGAGAATGTGATCAGGCAGGAGACTAGAACAAAGCCATACTCTAGAGATTTAGGGTATATTTTGGTCTGTTAGAAGAAACTGTATCTCAAAATTTTAAAGAGAGAACAACTTATATATATATATATGCCAAAAATAAGGGTAACTACTATGAAGGGATAGAATATGACTCTAAAAATGAAAAAAAAAGTTCTTTAAAAAAGGAATTGATAAGATGTTGGTTGAAAAAGGTAAAAAGAAAAATTCAAAAAAAAAAGACAGTTAAAAAAATTAACTTTGAAAGACTAAAGAATCATGGTAAAACCATGAATTCTACGTGCAGTATTCCCCTAGCTCTGGAGTTCTGCTGTTCTCATTGATGGGTAAACTTGGTCTTGGCTGGCTGTTCGTGCTGATCTTCTGGGGAAGGGGCCTGTGGCATGGTCCCCAAATGTCTTTGTGGAGGCAGAATTGCCCCGCCCTTGCAGGTCTGGGCTAAGGAATCTACTCGGGTTTCCTCTCGGGAGCTTTTGTTCCCTGTAAACTGTCCGTACGTATTTGGAAGACGAGAGTGAAATGGTGGCCTCCCAATCTCCGTGCCGGAGGAACCGAGAACTCAGGGCCTCACTCTCCAGTGCGCCCCCAGAGAAAAGCAGTCAGTCACTCCCCTCTCCCCGGTCTCCGGCCACACTCGGTGCTCACGAGGCCTGTGACCGAGCATTTCTATGTCTGGCACCCGACCCCGTGTGGAGTCTCCAAACCCAGCAGATCCCTGTGGTGCGCTCCCGCACCGCTCCTCCCAGGGGAGGAAGGGGAGTCTCCCCGGCTCTGCCGCTTGTTGGGTCCCTGCGGGAGGAGCAGGGGCCCGACTGGGCCGTGGATCACAGTTTATGGCAACCCCGAGCTGAGAGCCCGCGCCTTGGCGCTGTCTCTGCAGCCGGCTTCCCCGCTCCGATACCTGGGAGCTCTGCCGCACTCAGGCACCCCCAGTCTTTCTGTGACCCTGAGGGTCCTGAGACCACACTGTCCTGTGAAGTTTCCGCCCCCCACTTAGCCACTGGAGCGATGTCCCTCAGCGGAGCCGACTTCTAAAAGTTCCGATTTTCTGCTCTGCGGCTCTATCACTTGCCAGAAGCGGCCAATGGAGGCCCCCTCCCCTGCCATATATCCTCTCGAACAGCACCTCGTATTCACTTCTCCGCACATCCTACCTTCCAGAAAGTGGTCGCTTTTCTGTTCAGAGAGTTGTTGCTATTCTTTTCTTTGATCTCCTGTTGAGTTTGTGGGTGTTCAGAATGGTTTGATCCCTATTCAGCTGAATTCCTGAGACCAGACCTTATCCAGGTCTCCTACTCCTCCGCCATCTTGCTCCACCCCCCCATGTCATATTTTAATTCTTACTTTGTATATCCCTTTTAAAAATATTTTTGTAGATGTAGCTGATTTTATTTTTGCATTTTGGCCTGCACACTGGCTTTAGAAGTGATTACTACCTGTATTAGGTTAGCTTTTACCTGTGAAATTTCTCATTTCATAATTTTCTTTTTTTTTTAAGATTTTATTTATTTATTCATGAGAGACAGAGGGAGAGAGAGAGAGAGAGAGAGAAGCAGAGGAAGAAGCAGGCTCCCAAGGAGCAGGGAGCCCGATGCGGGACTCGATCCCAGGACCCTGGGATCATGACCTGAGCCAAAGGCAGACGCTTAACCATCTCAGCCACCCAGGCACCCTCATTTCATAATTTTCTTCTAGTTATGGCCTTTTGTTTCCCGTTAAAGAATTCCCTTTAACATTTCTTGTAAGTCTGGTTTACTAATGATGAACTTGCTTAACTTTTGTCTCCTCATTTTGTCAAACTGACTGTGTTTGTTTCTATGCATTAGGTAGGTCAGCTATATCTCCTGGTCTTGAAAGCAGTGACCTTGGATAGAAGAGGTCCTGTGGTGCCATGTACTCCAATTCCCCCCCTGGTCACAAGAATAGGTGCTCCAGAAGTGTGCCCTAGTGTCCCACACAAGTAGTGTGGGCTACTTGTGCCCTAATGGTTTGTGTAAGCCATGATTGCCTTCAGCGCAACTGGCTGTGGTGACCTGCTTTACCTGCTGTGGATGCAATGGGCAGGGTTTGGCCCTGTGCTGTTGAGAGACCTGTTTCAGGCTGCCATAGGCTTTTTGGTGGGCAGGACTTGCTCCCTGCACAGCTAACTAAAAGGCTGGGCTGCTGAAACTGTAGGCATACTGGTATATAAGGTTATCTCCCCTTCTCCCCAGCTCAAGAATCCTTTGGAGTGGTACCAGTTCCTGCCACATATTCCTGCAGGAGCTGATTTGAAGGGATGCCTACAAAGGCAGTTAGGTTGAATGGGTGGGTCTAAGGGTAACAAGGTGGGGGGGAGTAGTGGTACTAGCAAGGTAGATAGAAAGTGTTAGACCTGACTCCCACAAGTGTTTGGATAGATATCTAGGCTGGGGAAGTGGAAGAGAAATGGTATCCGCCAGCATTTTTGTTCCTGAAGAAATCTCCTGAAAATCCCTGCTCCTTCAGCACATGTCCTAAGATTAGCCAACAAATCTCCTTCATGTATACCTCAGGCACTTTTCAAATTGCTGCTTCTGTGCTGTGTCTTGAGCCAAGTTATTTATTATGCTTGTTCTTTAAGGATGGGGACTCCATTTCCTATTATACCCTGGCTCTCCTGAAGTTAAGCCCTGCTGTTTTTCAGAACCAGTTGTTATGGGGACTTGTCTTCCCTGTGTGGGTCCCCATTGCCAGGGGTGGCTGATATGGAGTCTGATCCTCTTCTCATTTGTGGTGTCCCTCCTCTTTGTTGTTAGTCTTGCCCCAGGTTTGGTTCCCAACCGTGTGTATTCCCCTCCTTCCCTTTTCAATGTGGCCCCTTCTCTAATGATTAACTGTGGAAGTCTGTTCTGCCAGTCTTCAGATAGTTTTCTGATTTAGTTGCGTAAGATGTAGCTGTTTTCTCAGTATGTTCAGGGAACAAGGTGGGCTTAGGATCTTCCTACTCTGCCATCTTCACAGTAGTCCCCAAAATCTTTGATAAATTTCTTAATGCTTGCTCTGAAGTTTGCAATATGCATCTTTATCTTTATCTTAGTCTATGTTTAAATTACATACCATTTCATTATAATATTAAAACCTTACTGCTATATACTTGGATTTTTTTCCTTCTGTCCTTCATGATGCTGTTTTTAGAATTCTTATCTATAAATAGGTTTTAAGGTCTCAAATACATCATTATTATATTTTGTAGACAATATTTTATAGAAATTTAATGAGAAAACATCTCTGGGATTTATCTCCTACTTAACATTTCTAGGTATCTTCATTTCTTGGTAGAGATTCAGATTTCCATTTTCTATTCTTTTTCCTGCAGCTTGAAGAATCTCTTTTAGTATATTTTGTGTTGCAGGTACACTGCTGATGAATTCTGTTTTCGATAGTCTGAAATTGTATTTATTTTGCCTTTATTTTTGGAGGATAATTTTTGCTGGGCATAGAATTCTAAGTTAATAGTTTCTCTTTAATTGTGTTTTAGCACTTTAAAAATATTGTTCCATTGTCTTGTGGCTTCCATTATTTCTGATGTGGAGTCAATATTGATTCCTTGTTTCTTTGTATTTTTTTCTCTCAAGTTTATTTTAAGATTCTCTTACTGATAGTGAACAATTTTATTAGATGCATTTTTATATTTTGCTTTGTATTCACCCCTAAGGTTTATTTAACCTTTTGGATATGAGATGTAAATAATATCAAACTTGGAAATATTTTGACCATTACCTCTTTAATAATTTTTCTGCCTCTTCTATTCTAAACACCAGTTATATATATATTAGACCATTTATATTATTCCACATTTCACAGCAGTTTTGTTCATTTCTTTTAGCTGTATGTGTGCACATTCATTTTAAATAGTTTCTATTGCCCTGAATTAAAATTTACTGATATTTTATTTTCCAATGTCTGATTTCTGTCAAGGCCATCCAGTGATATTTTTTATTTTAGGTATGAACCTAAATGAACTACTATTCCACCATAATGAAGAATGAAATTCTGCCATTTGTTCCAACATGGATGAAACTAGAGGGTAATATACAAAGTGAAATAAGTCAGAAAGAGGAAGACAAATACTGTATGATTTTGCTTACAGGTGGAATCTAAAAAAACAACAAATAAAAGAGATTGATACATACAGGAATAAAACTGTTGGTTGTCAGATTGAGGGAGGGTTTGGGAGATGGGTTAAATGGGTAAGGGTGATCAAGAGCTATAGACTTCCGGTTATAAAGTATGTTATGTGAGTGTAATGTACAGCATAAGGAATATAAACAATAATACTGTAATTTTATATGGTGACAGAAGGTAACTAAACTTAACATGGGGGTCATTTCATAACATATAAAAATATTAAATCATGATGTATACCTGAAATTAATAGGATATTGAATGTCAATTATACTTCGAAAAAATACTACTTGGAGTTAAATTATCAGCATTTGTATTTTGAAACTTGATGTCTTACCCAGGATTGGAAAGTTGAGACTTAATATGTATTATAAAATTAACATATTTACATTTTACTTATTGATATACTATGATATGAGGGAATTTGAGATTATATTTTATCAAAGTTAAGCTTATAATTTTTTTTTGCTATTTATTAGTTCTACTCATTTTACATACCCACAATCATACAATAAACACTTCTTGGTGGGTTGCTTCTTTCGCTTAGTATTGCCTTTGAGGTTCATCCATATTTTGTGTGTAGTGGAAGACTGTTCACTCATTACTTTATAGAATTATATAAATATAATTCTTTTAGGCTAACTTTAAATGGGCTGCTTTATAAGATTTAAGTCATAATCAGACAAGGAAAGAAAACTAATATTTGTAGAACTATATGCCAAGTGATTTCTTCACAATGTGGCTGCCAGTCATGTAGTATTGCTAAGGACCGGGCATTGTTGTAAGTACCTTACATATATTAATTCACTTAATCATCACAACTATCTTATAGAGTAAGTGATCTTATCATCATTCAAATTTCCACATCGAGTTAATGAGGCAAGATTAAATTTCTGGGCCAAGGTCCCACACAGAAATCATATGACCTGGTATTTGAATGCAGGCGGTTGGCTTTAAAGGACATGATCTTAATTTTGCGATATTGTCTGTGCATAAACAAGCCATTAAACTTAAACTCATTTAGTTATTATTACTGCTAGATGTTATCTCCATTTTGTAGTTTAAAACATACGTGTAGAGTTTGTCCAGTGGGTGAGATCAGGTCTATCGCTCTACTATCTGTTTCTTACTTCTATATCTTTTTGTAGGTTTTTTTTTTCTTTCACTTTTTATTTTAAAATAATTATAGGCTTACAAGGAGTTTCAAAGATAGAACAAAGGGGTCCCATGCACTTTTTGCTCACTGTCAAACCGGGAAATTGATTTTGGTGTGGTCCACAAACCACAAACTTGATTTTTTTTTTTTATATTGGCTTCTAAACACTCCCAAAGTTCAGACACACAAAATAAGGCAATTAGTTCTCTTCTCTATGGACAAAGGGAAACAAAAAACAAAACAAAACAAAAGAATATTGTGATTCTATGAATCAAACCCTCATACTTCCATACCTTAAAAAAAAAAAAAGTCCATTTCACCCCTGACAAGCTTAATGGTGAAACTGGCCAGCAAAATGTTCTAATACAGTGTAACCCTATATATAGTAAAAATCTTACTTCCATAAAAGGAGATGAGTTAAGCTGTGAATCTGTAAAGATAGAGACAGAAGTCCTCTTCAATGCATGAAAGCAATATCTGTGTGAGAAATTACAGAATGGGATACCAGATTCTGAAACCTATTGCAGGAGTATTGCTTGTCCAGCATGCCTCAGAAAATTGATGGCTGGCCTTTCTAAAAGTTTTCCATTCAGTCTGTGGTAGAAACTTTTGCTCTGTGGCATTACAATTCTAAAGGTCTTTTCATGGAATTCACTAAAAACTTAGATTCATTGCTCAGAAATGAGTATAAAACCACTTAGTCTATAAGGCAAGAGAGACCTGTATTTGCTCTTGTTAGGCCATAAAGCAATCTCACCTCAGGACTCCAATAGCTACAACTGCATAAGAATGAGAATTGTGTTATGTTCACAAAAATAAATCTGGTAGTTTTTCCCAAGGCAGAAGACTAAGACCAGTCCCATGTTTCTTTCAAATTTGAAAACCAAATTCTTGCCTCTATTTAATCCAGAGCCTGTAGGGTTCTGCCCAGTCCATCCATTTATTTTTTGCATTTAGAGAGCACCTTTCCTCCAAAGCAAAGTCTTTGTCAGACCTGCCTCTTGGTGGAACAATTGATCACAGGGATGTTGTGGAGTTGGCAGGTTAAGCAGAATATCAAACACTCCTTTGTTATTGGAAACAGAAATGAGTTCCCAGGATCTTTAACGTTAAGACACTTGTTTCACTTTTTAAAAGCATGATTACTGTAGGAAATTTCTAAAATCTTGGAAAGAAGTGAAATCTTTTGAGTTCTTTATTATATAATACTTGCAGCCCTAAACAGTAATGCCTTTGTTACTAACTTGTAACAGTTCTATAACAAAGTAGGAAAAGTTTCTTATTTGCCAATTTAAACAAGATAGGAACAGAAAAAAGTAGAAACATCTCTGGGTCATCGGAATTGGGTTTTGGCAGATTTGCAGACACTTTGATTTGTAGATATATCTCTTTCCAAACCTTGTCATACCTCCTTTTCCCAGCACACTCCAAAAACCCAACAGGCAAAGTTCAAAACTTTGAAAACACGTTGCAGAATATTTTTGTTTGGGAACACAGTCTCTCTGACCCATATGATGACAGTTAGGGGGTATTAGCATGGACCTGCAGACATTCCCATCTCTCCACTCTTGCCCTGACAGCACATTGCTGCAGGATTAACACAGAAGTGCTTTAAAATATTGCCAGAACAGGTTGAAGGGATAGGTGAAGGAATATTATAGGTCAAAGAGCATGAAGCCAAGAGTCTGGAAAGGACTTCTAGTCTAGGTCTGGATGATACTTGCTGTGTGACTTTGGATAACTTATTTGCTACCACTGGCACTTAGTTTCCAAATTTATGCAAAAAAATGGAAATCCTAGATTATCTCTTTGGTCATTTCCCCATGCAGCCTTCTAGGACACTCCATTCTGGAAAGTCTCGGTAAAGATAAGGTATATGATATATGAATATTTGGTGACACAAGATTTGATTCCATCATTTATAAGTGAAGTACAATTCAACTTAGGTAACATTCAAAAAATATGTGTTGCATATATTTATTAGGTACTATATGTCAGATGATATGCTAGATGACTCAAATAAAAGTATACAAAAGAGACACAAAGACTCCTCAGTGAAAGGCCACTTATAATCTAGGGGTATAGACAAATGAAAAGTAAACAAATGCCTAATTATAATTGTGATAAAAAGCTATGGGAGAAACACAGCCTGTAATTGAGTGCTTATAATAGAATTTGGCTATCTAGGCCAGGTATATGGTTTTCTGGCTTTTATTAAAAATTCTTTTAGATATTCTGAGGGAGCATATTTCTCTCACATATTTGTTTTAGAAAGAATGAGAACACAGGGCTACGATTTATAAAGCACCCTTTATAGCATCGTTTATATCTTGAAACAATGCATGCAAGCAGTAAATTATGTCCTAATAAAAGCCACCTGAAATCATGCTTGACCTCTCCATGGCAAAACATGGAGCATCCACATGGTTCCCTGCTTTATTTTGGTGCCTTTTATTCTGGACTATATTTTCAAATGTGTTGGAATAGTGAAAAGTCTTGGATGATAGAAAGTGTTTCCTTCCAGAGCAAAGGGCTTATTTGTTCATAGCCTTGGAAGATACAGTATCTCGCCCTGAAGTAAAAACAGGGATATTTATGTCCAGTATAATAAACATAATGTTCTCCCACTCTTTGGAGAAAGGGGAGGCACATTTAATGCTCATTTAAAAAGCTTTGGGCTCGGGGTGCCTGGGTGGCTCAGTCGGTTAAGCGTCTGCCTTTGGCTCAGGTCATGAACCCAAGGTCCTGGGAATCTCTGCTCAGCTGGGAGTCTGCTTCTCCTTCTCCCTCTGCTGCTCTCTCTCTCTCTCTGTCAAATAAATAAATCTTAAAAAAAAAAAAAAAAAAAAACAACAACAAGATTTGGGATCCCTAGGCTCAGGCTTCCTTTCCTGTAACACAGTCCACTATGTGAATCCAAATGTGTTGGTAACGTTTGTCCCTCTTCCTGTCATTCCGTTGGAATTGGGACTTGAGGAGCAATGCAAAAATTGTGGATGCTCTGGTTGCTGATGTCACTGTGAGTAATAAAATGTCCTTTGTCTCATGTCTTCTGACAGTATCCATGAAATTATGACAGGCTAATGTGGTAGTTTGCAAATAAGGTTTAATTTTAGACCCTTTGAAGTTCATAATAGTAGCTAATAAAGATGTAGGAACAAGAGTTTTTGTTCTCTTGGTTCAGGATGGCAAATACTAAACTATATACAGGTCTATTTGAGTCTCACTGAAACAACTGTGACTTGGAAGAGTTCATGATGCTTGCTTTAAAAAGTTCCTTTGGTAGAGGGATTGCCTATTTCAGTAATTTTGATAATTCATGCTCAGTAGGTAAGTATTTTAATTACTTCCCTAGTACCATGCAAAGCATTTTACAGACATCACTTTTAATCCTCAGAAAAATCAGTGACGTAGGACACAAAGTCTCCTGCTTTAAACAACCATCGCTAGTGTTTCTTTTCATCTTGCTCTAGGCCTTTTGGTCATTCCACACCTTATCCACATGGTCATTGTAGAACAACTGTGGCCCTTGGGATCTCAGAGCAATCCAGGATTCAAGATAAAACTTCAAGGCACTATTTTTTTTTCTTTACTGACTGGCATTCTGTTGAGGGATACTCCTTGTCAGCATACACAGAGATGAGAGAGTCCACTCTCTGTGAGGATATACACTATTTAACTTTAGCTCTGTCCTTAATGAGCTCAGGCCAAAACATAAATCTATACCACCCCTGAAAAACCACAGTTCTTTCCCCAAGACTCATTCCTTGTAGTTACAGTGGAGTAAAAGTATTTTTCTGAATCTAAATACATTTTGAGGTCGGTTTTCATAGTACTAACATTTACACTTGAAATCAAGAAGTTTTTCTATGTGTCTACCAATTACCACAAACTATGTTAGGTAAGATATGTAATCAGTTTTCACAGTAACCCAAAGAAACAAAACTGTTCCATGGAGATTAAGCAATCTGCAGTATAGGTTAAGCAGTAGAATGTGGTCATTAAAAGCTTTGGTTCTGGAATCAGGCTGGATATGGATTTAAATTCTGGCTCTACCTTCTAGCTTTGATGATTCAATTGCTAAGCCTGTTTCTTACATGTATAAGGAGAATAATAATACCTACTTTATAAAAATAGGATTCAATAAGTATGCTTCCAGATGCTTTGAATAATGTCTAATAGTTATTGCCCAATAAATGGCCACTGTTATTAATCCCAATTTAAAGTAAAAAGTGAGTGAATCCATGACTATCAGGATTACCAGATAAAATACAGAACATGCAGTTAGACTGAACTTAAAGAAATTATTCATTTTTTACCTTAAATAAATTCCAAATATTGTATGGGATATCCTTATGCTAAAAATCATTTTTTAAAAGATAGAACTCTAATAAAATGTGTTGGCTTTCTTTGATTGACTCTGGTTCACCTTTGGAAAGGCTCTCAGTGTTCTTCCGGTCTTGTTTCCCAGATGCTTGCTGCACTTTTTAAGGCTGTTTTTTGTTTGCTTGTTTTGGGAGTTTGGGGGGGCGGGGCTTGGTGGTTTTTATTTATTTATTTATTTATTTATTTATTTATTTGAGAGAGAGAATGAGATGGAGAGAGCACGAGAGGGGGGAGTCAGAGGGAGGAGCAGACTCCCTGCTGAGCAGGGAGCCCAATGTGGAACTGGATCCCGGGACTCGAGGATCATGACCTGAGCCGAAGGCAGTCGTTTAACCAACTGAGCCACCCAGGCTCCATTAGTGGGGTTTTGTTTTTTTGTTTTTTTGTTTTTGTTTTTTGGTTGTGTGTGTAAGCAGTTGCACGTGCATATACGTGTTGTTTTTTTTTGTTTTGTTTTGTTTTGTTTTCTTCAGCTTTTGTACCTCCTGGAAAACCTGAATGCACGGAGCCTTCCACTGCAGGCTTTCTAGCGGCTGTGGGCTTTCCAGTAGCACAGGGGGTAAAGGTGTACTTAATCCCCAGCTCCTCGCAGGTCTTCTGGAAGACACTATAGTTGGTCTTATGGAGGGCTTTGGGCATCTTTTTCCTCTAGTTGATGCTCATCAGTAGATAGCACTTGTGGGCTTTTTCCTTTCGATGTTTTTGCATGTGTTCTTAATTGTGAATCTTGACAGTCAAGGCAACAAGTCCAGCCTCCAGGTAGCTGGTATCCCCAGCGTTTGCCACAATTTTGTTCATCAACTGCTCTTGCTTGATTTTTAACTTCTCCTTCTGGTTTGGCCGTTTCCAGAGACAAGAATGAGTCTTCTCACAACATCGTCAACCTTCTCAATTGCAGGAATGTTCTGGTAGTCTTTGAGCAACATGGAAGGGGCCAGGTCATCTTCTTGACTGGGCTGGACTGGTTTCTGGGTGGCATATCCTCAAAGGGCAAGGAGGATAACACTGCCAAGAGGACAGGGAAGGCTCCACTGAATGGGAGGGAGCCCTGGTGTATGCTCTGCCCAGCAGCCCAAGGACTGGGACCTGAACCACTGCTTGGGTCTGAAGCAACTTCAGTGCCCTCCATGCTGTCCCCAGCATGGTGACTTGTGACCCCGTGGGCTGGCACCAAGGCTGCCGTCCTCTTTGTGTCATGAACTGGGTTCAAAATCATTGATTTTTCTTTTTTTTTTTTTGATATTCCAATGTAAATAGACATGTTATAATTTTGTTTCCTAAATCTGATAACCCCAACTCAAGGTTAATTTGTCCTAAAGGTCATCTGTCCATTGGCCCATTAAAGGAGAACGGGTTATTTCTATACTGTCAACACCATTTTTTCTCATAAATTCTGATTTCCTGTGTTTCTCATTTTTAACAGTGATTGGACAGTAATTGAGAGAAGGAAGATGTAGAGAAATTCAAATCATACAATATTCTTAGTAGCCTTAACAGAATTTAAGGAAATAGGAGAAGCTGAATTAAGTGATTAAAAAAATGTCAGGTGCTAACTTGCTTGGAAAGTCTGCCTTGAGTTCTGTACTGGGTTAATTAGGCCTGTCTGTGTTCCCTTCTGAGCCCCAACAGTGCTCAGAAATGTTGCTATGTCACCAAGGTTCTCAAACATGGGCCAACATGGGCCAGAAAAATTTGGAGGGCTTGTTAAATCAGAGATTGCTGGGCCCCACTCTCAGGGATTCTGATTCAGCAGATCTGGGGCAGACCATGAGAATTTTCATTCTAGCATGCTTCTATGTGAGGTTGATGCTGTTAGTCCAGGGGCCACACTTTGCGGACTTTGCTTCTACTCTGTCACTTTACTCCTTTGACTACATGGTGAGATCTTGAATGGTGACACTAGTGTTGACTTCCCAAAATACAATTTTCTGAAAGTTATTTCACCAAAGATTAGCTCTCCAACTCATTGCAGATTTGTTCTTGGTATATTTGGTTTGTTCTTGCCCTATTTCTGTTTTGCCCATGTTTCTGTCTTAGCGTTGGCCCTGAAAAAAATATGGCCATGGCAAACTCACCTAGATTCTGTACTTGTCAGTCTCTGTGGCTAGGGCATATATGCACCACTAGAGAGAGGTTAAATAACACACACACACACACACACACACTTATTAAAAGGAAAGGGCATCCAATTACCTAAATAATGACAGGTGCAAGAAGTAAGGGCAAAGGTAAAATAAAAATTTTTGTTTTCATTTGGTGAAATAGCCTTTCATCGAATTGATAGGAGACTTTTTTTTGTTGCTCCTGTATTGGCATTTAACAAATTGACTTTGATCTTTTTGGGGGGCAGGAATTGTGTCTTGTTTATATATTCACATGACATTAAACAATATATAGCACTTCTAAATACTTAATAATTTTTGTGTGATTATTGAATAAATGAATTTATACAGCTCAGTTAGGTATGATATTCTTGAACCTTATGACTGATAAAGGAATATCATTCAAATATCACGTTGGAAGGAAATTAGCAGTTTTTTTGTAAGATGGACCAAATAGAGCCATTATTGATTTAATGCAATATTTCCAAATGAAAAGTGCTTCTTGGGAGTAGCTTTTGTTCTTTGAGACTATGATTTAGTAAATTCTAATTTTTCTTCTGACAACAAATTCTTTTACTGTTTTGAAGTACAAGGATTTTACAGAAGTTACAAATAGCATTAAAAAAGAGTCAAAATCAGGTTGTCTACATTATTACTCTGCCTCTTGAAGCTATAGGAATGTGGGTCTTTCTGCTGAGCTGGAAGACTTTTGGTGATAGTGGAAGATATGTCAAGGAGATGCTGATGATCACAATTCATTTCAGGGCTTAAGTAACATAGTTGAACATGTGGAAGATAGAGCTGCTATCTCTCTACGTGCCACAAATTAGGAATTTCCTTTAGTCCTTTCCTATATAGTTTGGGAGGAAAGTATTATATGTTCTGGAAATCTTTCAAAAACTAATAACCTTCTCAAAGTCATCTTACATCATAGAATCTCATAACTGTAAGGGACTTGAAATATTACATGACTAAAATACACCTAAAATAGAACTTCCTTTTATATTATCCCTGCCTATTTTTCTCTCCGGTGACAGCGAGCTCACTAATGTACAAAACACCTACACAAGAGGTTTTGTTGCAATAAAATTCTTTTTGTCTTGTCCTAAAATCTGATTTTACTAATACTTTCTAATATTGATAATTCACTTATTCACTTATTTATCTCAATATGCGTAGTCATAACCATTTCTGAGCAGGGAATAGGCACTGGGCTATAGTGTTGGAAAGCTACAGTCTTTGATCTCTATGATATTATAGTTTAGTGGGAAAACAAACATGGAAACGAATAATTACCACACAAAGAAAGATTGACTCAATGAGGGCACCTACAAAGTGCAGTGAGTACTTAATAAAAGGAGTCCCTAAATCAGTCTTGAGGGATAAACAAGGCATTATGAGTAGGTAATATTTTAATTGATATTTAAAGAATAAGTTGCTTTGTAGGCAGGGAGATAGCATGTACAAAGGTCAAAATATTGAGAAAAATCTGTTCTGGAGCATAGACTGTGTGCATGTGTGTTGGGGATGACAGAAGGAGGAAGCTGAAAGTGGAGAGCTGCAGGAATGGCAGGGCACAAAGTATTGGCTTCATCAGGGAGTTTGTTAAAAATGCAAACTCTCACTCTAGACCTACTGAGTCAGAATCTGCATTTTAACTGGATCCCCGGGTGGTGCTTTTATATATTAAAGTTTGAGAAGCACTCTCTCAAACAAAAGATTGGACTGGAATGCCCTACACAGAAGCACAAAGCTCCAGAAGAAAACACCGAAGGTTCTTTTCGCAGCTAAGTTGTTCAGAGTTGGACGGAGGGGATGATTTCAGTTTAGACACATTGAAGAGTTTGATCTGTCTATGGAAATCAGACTGAAAAACCCATTATATATAGTACCCGAGAGCTCATGATGGATCATTTCAGCAACCATCAGAACATAGGAAATAATGAAAATTATGAGATTAGAGTATATTGCCTAAGAATGTAGGCAGCCTGCAACCAATTACCTTATGATACTGATATCAGATTCTTAATCATTGGAAAGATAGGGCATTTGCAAGTCAATTTCTTCAGTTTGAATCATTTGGTAGCTCATCTGCAAAGGTGGCCTCAAACAATCCTCCCTCCTTATATTTATGCTACTATTCACATCAAGAGATGGGCCTTATTTACCTTCTCCTTGAAACTGTACTTCCCTTGAGACTGGCTTTACCAACAAGAAGGTATAAAAAGTTACATCCAAGGACTTCTAAACCCAGGCTTTAAGAGAAAGAGCATCATGAGATACCTAGCTGACTCAGTAGGAAGAGCGAGCGACTCTTGACCTTGGAGCCATGGGTTCAAGACCCATGTTGGCTGTAGAGGTTACCTAAATACATAAAACTTTACAAAAAGGATGAGTGTCTTATTCCTTTTTCTCAAAAGTCTAAACAGCATGGAGAGGACATGTGGAAGAGAACTGAGGCACGACTGTCATTATAAATAGCTGAGTACCCAGCTGACAGCCAGCACCAACGTCAGCCATGTAAATGACCCATTTCAGATGTTCCAGACCAGTCAAGGCCCAGGCGACTGTAGCCCCAGCTGACCTCACATGCTATAGAACTGCCAGGCTGAGCTGAGTTC
Source organism: Eumetopias jubatus (assembly GCF_037043125.1). Lineage (NCBI taxonomy): Eukaryota > Metazoa > Chordata > Mammalia > Carnivora > Otariidae > Eumetopias > Eumetopias jubatus. The sequence goes on from NW_028274810.1 coordinate 58,085,554, forward strand.
AGTCAACCCACAGAGCCATCATATATAATAAAATGGTGGTTGTTTTATGCAGTTAAGTATTGGGGGTGGGGTTGTTACACAGTAGTGAATAATAGAAACACGGTAGCTCCTCACATTTTTTTTTTAACAGTCTTATCTTTGGGCAGTTAGTTGGATACAGGGCAGGCCTCCTTTTGAAAATGAATAAAATACATGCTTATATACATATTAATACATGGCAGATGAAAAGAAAAGAATTGGCAATGCTTACTATATGCAATTAAAACCCAGGCACAAATTTGGGGGAGTTACTTGGTACTATTAGTTGATTTTACGCCCCCTCCCAGTTGTCTTTTCTCCTCTCACCTCTCATTCTTATTACTATTGCTTTAGTTCAGTCAGTCTGTGAGGTAACATATAGAATACAGTGAAAGTCTTTATACCTTCAGTTTTGCTGGCTTAATCATCTTCCACCAGAGTGATCTTCCTAAAAATTGTTTTGAACAAAGAATTCAATGTTCTATCATTGACTATAGAATTAATAAAAACATTCATTCACTCATTCAGTTATGCTTCTTATCAAAGCATGAAGGTTGTTCATGATCTTAGTTGAATCTAATTTTCCAGTCATCTCATCTCCCTCCATGAACCTCCTCTTCCTCCACAGTGATTTTTTGGTTCTGTCCACACTGAACAGTCTTCTGTTCTCCACATCTTTGGCATGAACTTTCACTCCTCTATGCATTTCCCTGGGTTTTATTTGTAAACATCCTTTGGAACTCAGGTGAAATACTATTATCTTCATTAAGGGTTTTTCTATACCACTACTTGGAGCTAACGGCCCACTTCCCTTGACTCTAGTGTCATTTTTAGCTATTTTCACCAACCTGAGAGCATATTATGGATATGCTGTGTTGCATACTTTGCACACAGTGTGTCTCTTAATCCACAAGACAGAAAACAGTAAAACAAAAAACCTAGAGGTAGTGTTACTATTTCCATTTCATAGATAGAACTAAGACCCATGGGGATTATGTAACTTGCCCAAAATCATGGAGTTGTCATGCTGCAGAGCAAGAATTTTATTTCAGACTTATCTGACTCAAATGTTAAGTTAAATGTTAAGTACCAAATTATGTTATCTTTCCTATGGAGCCCAATTTTAATCTCCTCTGTACCCTTAATAGTCATTAAATATCTATCTCCCACTAGACTTGAAGTTCCTTGAAAGAGAGCTCCCATAGTCTCTGCACTTAGCAAGGTGTTCACTACTACTTTGCCAAGCAATTTGCCAAATTTGATACACTTTAATCCAGGTTAGGGAGGTATGCCATTTAAAAGAACTTTCTATATGCCTTACACTGTTTGAGTTGCCAAGGAGGAGAGAGAAGAAAAATTACACCCCAGTGTTTCCTGACTTAAAGTTTATAATGAAACTGAAAAGGGAGACAGATGTTACTACCACCCCACCAGTATAGATGGAGTTAAAAAAAAAGCAAAGCTCCTTTTCCAATTAATCACTCTCTGTGCAAGCATTTCCCACATATTTTCTATTCCTTCTATGTTAATGGGGACCAGTGTTCCCAAAGTTGATATGCATTGCTACAGCAGGTGTTACCCAAGAAAGGAGGGGACAAAAACACTGCATGGTAAAGTCTAATAATAGACACCTTATTCACCTGGCATTTACTGCATTAACACTCAGGATGAGCTCATTGTTTTGGCAATCAGCATGCTTACTCTAGGGGGAAAAAATCACAGTCTCCTTCCATTTCACACTACCCTGTTCCCCATCCTGTCCTCATGCAAGCTCTTCCTTTATCACAGCGTAGGTACTAGAGATGATAGCCCTGGTAAGGTGGGAACTACATTATAAATTACCAAAGGGAAGGATACATTTTTGGTAGGATACAAAAACCTTGAAAACAGGAATACCTCGAGGGTTCTCCATTGTCTTTACCAAATGTCCCAGGTTTTATCCACCATAATGAAAAGCTAACATAAACTCTGGATTTCTCCTTAAGAAAAATATCCTCCGACAATATTTTACATGATTTCAGTGAGATGTTTCATGAACTACCGGGGATGCAAGGACTTGTTATTTATAATCATAGTCTTGAAGGAATAAGAAAGATTCCCTTGCATGATGTAAGAGGTCCATTCCCCTTCCCAGTCTATGCCCTAACCATGTGTCCTGAGTCCTTTCTGGCCACGTCTCATCCTTCTCTTAATGTCCCAGCAGTTTCTGAGCCTTTTGATTGTTCATGGAACCTTGTGGCTTCTCATGCATGTTCCGAGCTCTCCAGGGTTTGCCCACAATGAATACTTACAACCAACTTTTCAGACCTGGCTCAAGCACTAAGTACTTTGAAATCTTTTCCCACATTCTGGGCCAATTTGGGCTTTTCTTTCTATGTATTCCAATTACATCTTGTAGAAATGACCATCAAACTGCACTGTAATTGCTAGTATATGTCCTCACTTAATAGTACTGCTTTAGGGCGGGAACCCTGTTTATACATTTTTGTATTCCTGTAACCTAATATCTAAAGGAACTCATCAAATTTTCTGTTCAACAATGGCTATAATGTAGCTCTCTAATAGCTTTGTGGGAGAGACCATTGAATGGACTGAATTTAAATCCTCTGGCGACTTCTAGCTAATTGAGCAAGGAGAGGAAGATCTGTAGTAAGAGACAGCCATTTCCTCCAGGACAACACATCTTAGGGGATTCTGCAAAAGGGAGATAAAAATCCAAATAGATGTGGTTGCCAGTGGCTAAGAGAAAGGAATATAGGAAGTTATTGTTTAATGGGTAGAGAGTTTTAGCTTTGCAAGATGAAAAGAATTCTGGAGATACTGGTGGTGATAGTTGCACAACAGTGTGTAATGCCACTGAACTGTACATTTAAAAATGCTTGAGGATAAATTTTATGTTATGCATATTTAAAATTTTTTTAAGATAATTAAAAACCTGCAACTATGAAAGAGGATATTGACAATCAAAAAAATGGTAAGTGTCCATAACAGGGCCTAAGAGAAGAGCTAAGAAATCATTTTCAACTCTGGAGGCTTTGCTGCTGTGGGGTCTTAGAAGAATCACTTTCCCTCTCTGAGACACAGAGTAAGATCAGATTGCTCTTGGCCAACCATTGTTCTGTTTCTGCTACCTGACCCTGTGCAGTTTTTCTGGTGTCTCTTTGGTTTTTCCATGTCTGCTCTTTTAAACTTCTGTCAGTGGGATGGGTCCCTAATAACTTTCCAGTAAATTATTTCTCTGCTTAAAATAGCCAGTCTATTTCTCTTGCATGTAACCAAAAACCCTGAGTAATAAAGATTTCTATTTAAACAAGTCTTCAAGGAGAGATCCTAAGAGGGGAAAAGCATCCAAAATGAGATGTAGGGACCTTGTGACGTTATCTCATCCCACATAGAGATTTCCTCTAAGTACACACTTTTAGTTATTCCTTGGAAGATCTGAGGTTTTATTGAAATAAGGTTTGTGTAAATCATCCCTCAAGATTCATCACCTTTCAAAATTGTCATACTCTCATGCTTTCCTTGACATTTCCCACTACTGTAATGCTTTTCTGACATCTCCCACACTCTTCTTGGTTAAGTAACAAACTTATCTTCAATGCTTTGTTGACTCATCTGTGTTCCTGACTCAACTGAGGTTTCCATGAGAAAAGATATATATATACACATATGTATACCCTTTGTACCTAGGGAGTGGCTTTAATCTCGATCAGTAATGAAAAAAGTAATGAGGAATGTGAGTGGATGAGTAAAGGAATTGCTGAGTATAGTCAGTTTGGATTGAAGAACTTTACTGGATTCTGTTCACCTTTCAATTGATTTCCCTTTCCCCCTCAAGCTTTCTGGACTGCATACATTCTTTTTTGAAGTCCTATTACCACAGTCAACATTTGCACCATGGCTAATAAATTAGCATCACTTTGAAAACAAAAATGATTCCATTTTGCACTTGGAATGTGGTCTGAGAATTAGAAAGGGCAGGGGTGTTACTTGCCCTTGAGGCCTGGAAAGTTTCTTGGTGTTTTATTAGGTAACAATTTCTGTTTTTATTGGATTTTTTGGTCACTAGCCCCTGGGAACCTGAACAAATGCCAAGAGTGAAAAAGAAAACAGCATGCTCCCTGCTACCTAGAGACCAAATAACCTCTTAACTAAGAGGTATCTATTATTGAAATTAGAGGCATCTATGATGGTAATTCTGAGCTTGGCTTCTTAAAGAGAAAAGGCAAGCAGAAGTAGGTCAATGTTATGACTTGCCTAGAAGCAACTGGTACCAGGTTCCCTTCCTGCTGGTCCTGCTTGTGGGAAAGTCCTAGAAATGAGGGAGATAGAAATATCTGTTTCTCAGGATGACTTTCTAAATCATGAATATCAGAGAGGCAATCAGAAAATGAGTTCTCTTTTTTAAAACATATTTAAAACATATGTTAAAAACACACGTATTTCACAGAGGCATTCAGAGAATGGATTCTCTTTTTGGTATGTGTGACTGTCAGGAAAGTAGCATGAATTTTTCAGAACTTTGGGGGTGATTTGATGCTACAGTGCTGGTCATGTTCCTTCTTAAAACCCATATTGGGCTCTTTTACAAATCACCCTTCAGTTATGTTGGAAACCAGAGCAGCTCTGTATCCTGGTCCATAATATAGTGCTTGGAGCTTTAACTCAGGAGTTAGAAGATCTAGGACAGCCTCTATCTCCACCTTTAGAAGGTAAGTGACTCTAGCTAAGTTAGTTAACATCTCAGAGTCTTGGTTTCCTAACTTGCAAATCAAGGATGTTGATGACCGTCCTACTTAGCTACCTTTGTACCGATGCTTTTAAAAGCCACAGAGAATGCAAAGTCTGTCAAAATATGAAGAAATGACAAGAATATTAATGGGGGGGGATAAAGACTAGTTTTCCCTTTGTTCCCCAGTGGGCCTCCTGACAACCTCCAGAAAGCCATGGCACCTTCAGAGTGAGGTTACAGAAAGTGTGGGGCAGAGAAACAAACCCAGGGTTTGGTGATAGACATGTTTGATTCAAATCATCAAGGAATCTATTTTCTGAACATTGATTTCCCCTTTTGTAAAACAGATGATAATGCCTACCATAACAGGGTTCTTAAGTGCAGGGATAAATGAAGTAATGGAACAAAACTGTGCCTGAAACATGGGAGGTCCTTGATTTTAACTTCTCTCTCTCTCTCTCTCTCTCTCTCTCTCTCCCTCCCTGTGTGTGTTCAGATTTTAAGGAGTTTGGGACAAGAGGAGTTGATAGAAATGGTGGAAATTCTGCTATGTGTTACTCATGGTCTCTATAGAAATTTGCCCAATTGATTTTGACTGTTACTGGTAATTAAAGAATATTAAGAGGAGTTTCTCTGAGAAATCAGAAATGTAGCCAAAAAAAAAAATTCCCTAAGAGAAAAATAGTACCATCAACAGTGAATAAGATTACAGGTATAAAAAGTCATCCAAGAGAGATATAACAGTTCTCCAGATGAAGGTTCTGACTTTAACCTGATCAAATATATTTACATAGTTTAGGGACATGCCCCCTGAGTTTAAGGGATAGTGGTAAACTGTCTGCCTTTTAGGACACATGGAGGAAAAAACAGTTACGTAGGTGGCCGGTGACACAGTCCTTTTTAGTTTGGTTCTCTAATGACAAATTATTGTCAAAGAGACTCCAGGTATTATGGTCCCATTGGCAAGGTCACCCTCAAGTTGTGGAGGAGGCCTGTGTTAGTCTTATAGCAGGCAGCTCAGTACAGGAATTACATAGCTGTATATGTATTACTTATAGAAATGATTGCTGTGTTGTAACACAGAATGAGCTTTTAAATCTTGGGCCTGGCATTTACTAGTAGAGTAAATGTGGCCAGGCTATTGAACTTCTTAACCCTCGGTTTTCTAATCTGCAAATGGGGGTAATTTTGTACTCATAGAGCTACAACCCAGTAGGACCCTAAGTGCCATCAATGAGCCATTCAGAAAGGGAAATTTGGTGGGGTTGTCATGGTCCTTTCTGGCTCATTCAGAAACTTCATTAGTTCACTAGACTAAATTCTAAAAAAAAAAAAAAAATTGTTTCTTAAAATTTAGCATGCGTGGAAGGCTTATTAAAGCTCAGATTACTGAGCCCCACCCCCCAGAGTGTCTGATTCAGTAGGTCTGGGGGTGGGAGCCCAATAATCTGCATTTCCAACAACTTTTTATTTATTTTTTATTTTTTAAAGATTTTATTTATTCATTTGAGACACAGAGATACAGAGACAGAGCACGAGCAGGGGGAGAGGGAAAAGCAGGCTTCCCGCTGAGCAGGGAGCCCGATATGGAGCTTGATCCCAGGACCCCCGGATCACGACCCGAGCGAAGGCAGACACTTAACCATCTGAGCCACCCAGGCGCCCCATTTCCAACAACTTCTCAGGTGATACTTATGTTGCTAGTCTGCAGACCTCATTTTGAGAATCACTGCTCTAAAGTGAGTATCTAAGTGAATATCCATTTTAGGATATTTTTTTTTTTTTTTTTTTTTTTTTTTTTTGTTAAATGTGAAAACTTTTGTTGAGTGTCTGCCATGTTCAGATGCCATGCTGGGTTTTGGATATCCAGGAATAATCACCTACTAGGAGACAGGTAAATAAACCAGAATGCCAGTAATTGGAAAAATTAAATTGGCAAGCCAATTAAACTACTTCATTTGGTTGGCTTTTCCCCTCAAGAAGAATCTATATGGAAATTCAATCAGTCTGAGTAGCTTGTTTGGAAACTGTTAGGCAGAAGGATGTTGAATAATATTAATGAGTGGAACTGTAGTAGGAAAGGAATGCTTATGTCTGTCTACTTCTCTGACATTTAAAACTGTCTCTTGCTTATTCCCCAGAAAGGAGTTTTTAGTCTTTTTAGTCAGATTGTGTCCCTTTACTGGGTATTATTTCATAAAAGGTTGCATACATGTGGCTTTGTTTTTGTTCCTACATTTTCCTTCCATGCACTGGGAAGGATAAGGTAAACCAAGGCTTGACTTTTCAGGACACATCCTGCCACCTTGATTTTTGGCTGAAAGGATAGAAGGACCTTTGTCGCCTTTGAAGCTATAACAAGTCCTCCAACCCCAGATAATCAGAGCTTTGTCTTGGGTGATCTTGAGAACCATCTTAGTTTCTCATACCATAACAACATGTTTCCCATTATACCATTTATTTCTTTAAAATATAGACTTTGGTTTTTTTAGGGTGGTTTTTAGGTCCACAGCAAAACCTAGCAGAAAGGCCAGAAAGTTCCCCTATTATCCTCTGTCCCCACCTAGACAAAGCCTCTGCCACTATCAATATCCTGCACCAGAGTGGTACATTTATTAAAATTGATGAATCTATATTGACACATCATTAATACCCAGTCCATAGTTTACCTTAGGGCTCATTCTTGGTCTTGTACATTCTATGAGTTTAGACAAATATATAATGATGTGTATTCACCATTATAGTATCATACAGAATAGTTTCACTGCTCTAAAAATCTGTTCTACTCATCCCTCTCTTCCCCCAACTCCTGGCAACTCCTGATCTTTTTGCTGTCTCTATAGTTTTGCCTTTTCCAGAATGTCACATAGTTTGAATCATCACTATTAATTTTTATATGTTCAGATGCTTCAAGAACAGTATGGGTGATTTTCAGGAAATATTGCAGGCATTTTTGTGTATTCTGGACAAACAACATCTCCCAGAAAAATACCTCCATAAAGAGGAGAGATGGCTGGCCCAAGGCCTTGCTGAAGAAAATACACTGTCAACTCTTACACTGTGATGAGAACAAATCTAGTCTATGGGATACCAGCCTTCCATTAGTCCATCCTTTGTTCTTGTGATCACAGAAGGGATATCAAAATGATGGTGGGTACTTTGACAATGGATAAAGATCTTAGAGGAGGTCATCTGTGTTCCCCTCCATGCTTGGAGTTTCCACCACAGTGGATACTATTTTTATTAGAGTGCAGCTTGAGAAATGGAGACTACGGACGTCCCTTAGACTTTAAGGTCTGGAATGGGGTTTCATAATTTTGTTGTCATGGACTCATTACTAATATTAAGGTTATGAAACCTCTCCCAAAAGAGATGCATATCCACAGAAGTTTCCATAAAATGTCGGGTGCTTCACTGAAACATGAAGACCACTGACCGAATGTAAAAACAATATAAAAACAAATTAAAACACCCCCCCCCCCAGAGATCAATATCTGTCCCTGAATACATGTCTAACTCATCTAGGATTTGACTGTCAATCATTTTGGCTGCCATACCCCAATAGAATAGATGGTGATTGGTTGTCATGGTACAATCTGAAGGTCAAGCAACTTTGAGAGTTATAAAACAAACACACCCTTGGTGATTACTGCAGTAGCCTCAGGTCTCTGAGCTCATGTGCATTTAGACTCTAGTCATTGAAATTCCTAACCATGCCATAAACTTTTCAAGTAATTTATTAATGTGTTTCTTCAAATACTGGTTCTTAAAAATACATGAATCCTCTTACCAAAAAGCAATATATTCTTTAATATAGTTAATTAAATCTCAGCTTTCCTTGTTTCCTGTGGTTCTAGGAGAACGGAGATACTCTAGACGTACGTGTTAGACTTGGGTTTTCTCCCAGGCCTTCTAGCTACTTCTTGTACGGGCTTACTTTTATGTAGACTTTTCATTCAATACCTATTCATTGAGGCCCATTCAATGCTAGGCACCATGCTAGATCCTTAAGGTGATAGAACAGGCTGAGATAGTAGAGAGAAAGTGGAATGTGGAACTAGATACATAAAAGCCCAAATCCCACCTGTGGAACGTATTTTTTACCTGAGCCAAGTTATTGTCTTTTTAAAAAAATTTTATTTAAATTCAATTTAATTAACATATAGCGTATTATTGGTTTCAGAGGTAGAATTTAGCAATTCATCAGTTGCATACTATACCCAGTGCTCATTACTTCAAGTGCCCTCCTTAATGCCCATCACCCAGCCATCCCATCCCTTCACCCACCTCCCCTCTAGCAACTCTCACTTTGTTTCCTATAGTTAAGAGTCTCTTATAGTTTACCTCCCTCTCTGTTTTTGTCTTATTTTATTTTTCCTTCCCTTCCCCTATGTTCATCTGTTTTGTTTAAGTTCCACATATGAGTGAAATCATATGGTATTTGTCTTTCTCTGATTGACTTATTTCACTTAGCATGATACCCTGTAGTTCCATCCATGTCCTTGCAAATGGCAAGATTTCATTCTTTGAGATTGCTGAGTAACATTCCATTGTATATATAGACCACATCTTCTTTATCCATTCATCTGTTGATGGACATCTGGGCTCTTTCCATAGTTTGGCTATTGTGGACATTGCTGCTATAAACATCGGGGTGCAGGTGCCCCTTCAAATCACTATATTTGTATCCTTTGGATAAATACCTAGAAGTGCAATTTCTGGGTTGTAAGGTAACTCTATTTTTAAGTTTTAAAAAGAATATTAGAGTGGGTGTGTGCACCAGAGAGTATGAGTGGGGGGGTATCCGAGGGAGAGGGGGAGCAGACTCCCTGCTGAGCAGGAAAGCCAGATATAGGCTTGATCCCAGGACCCCAGGATCATAACCTGAGCCGAAGACAGCCCCTTAACCAACTGAGCCACCCAGGTGCCCTATTTTTAACATTGTGAGGAACCTCCAAACTATTTTCCCGAGTGACTGTACCAGTTTTATTCCCACCAACAGTGTAAGAGGGTTCCCCTTTCTCTGCATCCTTGCCGACATCTGTTGTTTCCTGAGTTGTTCATTTTAGCCATTCTGACTGGTATGAGGTGGTATCTCATTGTGGTTTTGTTATTGTCTATCTTTAAACCTGTTTCACGATCTGAAATAAAAAGGCATAGTACTAATGACTACCCAGTAGCATGGCTGTGAGGATTATATTGCATCATGTGAATTGATCTATCTTATATTAGGTTTGGGGGGTTTCTGCTCTTGAGGCAGTATTTTTTTCTGATCTTGTCCACACAGACTGATAGTACTTCAATGTAGTTGCAATTATTGCTGTTAACATATCCCTCCCTCAGTTATTTTAGGCCTTTTTTTCATTTCCCTCTAGTGCATACACTTCAAGTCAGAATAGTATCTTTTTCCTACTAGTACAAGCAAAAGCATCTTGTGCCAAGAATTTAGCTCTGATGTGCTTGGCACAGCAAAGCAACAGAGAGAGAAATGAATGGTCACTGCAATTATAAGTGGGTTAACATTCCACTGTACTCCAGAAGAATAGATTTCAGGCCAGGCTGCAATGAGAGACTTGGGGGAGGGGAGTAGTGTACAACTGATTCCATTCAAACATGGGAACAAACCCTTCTAAGAATGACTACAGAATGAAACACCTGCCACCCAATTCCTCACATAAAAGTTTGGCAGAAATACAGGGGGCAATTTGGAACAACTTTTATATTCCAGGTTAAAGGAACTAAGTAAGAGAACCACACAGATGATTCCTTGAGAATGGACTTTTATAACTCTGCTATTTAAAATCAATAGAGCAGAAGTCAGAGTTTAGAGCTCATCTTTTCCACTTTGCTTCTCCAAAATGTGTTTTCGTTTTGTATCAAGATTTAGTTTGGCCACTTGAAAAATTACAAAATGCTGGCTGGTCCTTGACCCTTTAGAGTCCTACTCTCTTCTTTTCTCAGCTGTTGGCAACGTAATCTCAAACTGTTGGCTCAGATTCTGCCCGGTTTCTGAGCAGAATTATTTTCTGTTCCTTCTCCATCTTCCCTCTTTCCCTCCTTTTTTCCTCCATCCTTTCTCCCCTCTACCTTTTTCTTTTGATTGGATGATAATTTTCATACAATAAAATGCACAGATATCAGATACGCAGTTCAATTAACTTTGATAAATGCAATTACTTATGTTACCCACACACCTATTAAGAGAGCACTGCCATCATCCCAAATAGCTAGCTCTCTTGTGCCTACTCCAAATCTGTCCCAATTGCCCTGAAGCAACCAATTTTCATTTCTTTCACCATAGATTAGCTTTACTCGTACCAGAAATTTAGATGAATGGAATCTTATAGTATATACTCTTTGTTTCTGGCTTATATTATTTTTGGAATTCATCCACATTGTATTAATAATCTGTTCCATCTTATTACTAAATGGATTTATAATATGCAGATATGCCACAACTTATCCTTTCTTCTATTGATGAATATTTGGGTATTTTTAGTTTTGTGAGACTATCAATAAAGCTTCTGTGAACACTTCCTAAACATATTTCTTATTGAGTCTGTGGTAAATGGTATTATTTATAATTTTTTCAAAGGCTTGTTGCTTATATATAGGCAATAGATTATCTATATCCTGTGATTTTCTGTATTTACTTACTACAGTTATCATATAGATTCCTGAGGATTTTCTATGTAAATAATTATGTTCTCTGCAAATGAAGACAGCTTTACTTCTTTCATTCCTCTGTACAATACTGAATAAAAATAGGGAGAACCAACACCCTTGTCTTGTTCCCTGTCTTAAGGGAAATGATTCAGTCTTTCTCTACTAAGTATGATCATATTTGTATCTTTTCTATAGGTGCCCTTTATCAAGTTTAGAAACTTTGCATGTATTCTTAGTATGTTAAAAGATTTTTGGTTTTTAGGTTTTTTTAAATCATAAATTAGGGTTGAATTCGGTGAAATGTTAGGTGGGTATCCATTGAATTAATCATAAAAGTTTTCTTCTTTATGTAATCTCAATATTACAATTTGCAATGATTGATTTCTAAGTGTTAAATTAACCTTGCATTCCTCAGATGAACACCTCTTCTTTCTCATGATGTATTAAAGTTTTCTATTTTGCTAGATTCAATTTTTTTTGTGTCTATCATTAGAAAAAAATTTAAAAGCATTGTAATTTGTGCACATTATTTTAGTTGAAGTGGACTATATGTCCTAAAAGTATGAAACAGACAGGAAAATATCATGGCTGTTTTTCATGGATGAGAAAAACTTATTTATAAGGTTTACATCATGGTCCAATTACTCAATGTGACCTCTCTGGATGTTTGTAATCTCCCACCTCCCGGAGTTTGGTGTGACATGATAAGCCACCTTCTCCTGCAGTCTCATGCCCCACATGACGAGGTCTAAGTGTTAAATATTTAACCATATTCTGTTTTGATTTCTGCTCAAAGTGAGATTTACCTTTATAAAACCTGTTTACTTCCTTTTTTCCATTAAGTAGTATATTCTTCATCTAATTAACCTGGAGATTCTTTGTTCACGCATAAGATGGGTGAACATGGTTTACAATTCCTCAAGCGCAACTTTCTGCTTCTTACTAAAACTTCTATATCCAATACTGTTCTTTCTGTCTGAATGGTTTTACTCACTATATAGCCTTTTCTCTCTCTCTCTTCAGGCTTTGCACAAAAGCCAAGACCATGAGAGCCAAAATTTTGGTTAGATTTTGAATGCTTTCTATCATTGTCTGAAATTTAAACAAGATTTTCATCCATTTTTATATACATTACCCCTAGAATTGAATATATATTTCTCCCTTTGTGTATGTTTTAACAAGAAAGTTTCTTAGAATATGCATCCATTCGTTTGTTATTTCCTCTGTCAGCCACGTTGTTCAGCCCTTAATTCATCATTGAATATATTCATTTATTGTGACTTTGATTCTCCAAGATAAATGTTAGACTTAGCATGTTAAAGTGTTTCATCTAAAGTCTCTGGTAGTTACAGAACCCATACAAAAATCTGGAACCATTTGGTATATTAAATTATTCCTATTCTGTTATGTGTGATAAAGGTATTATTCTTATATTTTCAGATGTTAAATAGGTACTAAAGTTCCCACAAACTAAATGACAAGGCATCTCACATTTTCTTTCTTTTTTTTTAAGATTTTATTTATTCATGAGAGACAGAGAGAGAGAGAGAGAAGCAGAGGGAGAAGCAGGTTCCCAAGGAGCAGGGAGCCCGATGCGGGACTCGATCTCAGGACCCTGAGTTCATGACCTGAGCCGAAGGCAGATGCTTAACCATCTGAGCCACCCAGGCGCCCTATTTTTTAATTGAAGTATAATTAACAATGCTATATTAGTATCAGGTGTACAACATTGATTTAACAGTTCTTTAAATTATTCAGTGTAATAAGTGTAGTCACCATCTGTCACCAAATAGCATGATTACAATATTATTGATTATGTTCCCTATGCTGTAATTTCCGTCTCTGTGATTTATTTTATAACTGTTTGTATATCTTAACCCCCTTTATCTATTTTGTGCATTTCCCCACTGGCCTACCCTTGACAACCATCAGTTTGTTATCTGTATTTTAGAGTTTGTTTGGCTCTGTTTTGTTTGTTTTTTAGATTCCACTTATAAATGAAATCATATGGTATTGGTCTTTGTCTGACTTATTTCACTTTGCATTATACCCTCTAGATCCATCCATGTTGTTGCAGATGGCAATATCTCATTCTTTTTATGGTTAAGTAATATTCTGTGTGTGTGTGTGTGTGTGTGTGTGTGTGTGTGTGTGTGTATAACATCTTCTTTATCCATTCTTTTATTGATGGACACAAGTTGCTTCCATACTTGGCTATTGTAAATAATGCTGCAACAAACATAGGGATGAACATATCTTTCTGAATTAGTGTTTTTGTTTTCTTTGGGTAAATATCCAGTAGTGGAATTACTGCATCATATTGGCATTTCTATTTTAAACTTTTTAAAAACCTCCATACTGTTTTCCACAGTGGCTGCACCAATTTACATTCCCATCAGCAGTGCATGAGGGTTCCTTTTTCTCCACACTACCACCAACACTTGTTTCTTTTCCTTTTGATTCTAGTTACTCTGACCAGTGTAAGGTGATGTTGTGATTTTGATTTGCATTTCCCTAATGGTTAGTGATGTTGAGTATCTTTGCATGTGGCTGTTGGCCATCTATGTCTTCTTTGGATAAATGTCTATTCAGGTCTTCTATTTTTTAATTCAATTATTTTCTGATGTACAGTTGTATAAGTTTTATATATTTTGAGAATTAACCCCTTATTGGATATATCATTTGCAAATATCTTCTCCTATTCAGAAGGTTGCCTTTTCATTATGTTGATGGTCTCCTTTGTTGTACAAAAGCTGTTAATTTTGGTGTAGTCCCAAGAATTTATTTTTGCTTTTGTTTTCTCTTCTTTCTCATGATGTATTAAAACTTCTTTATTTTGCTGGATGCAATTTGGTAATACTTTGTTATGGATTCCTGTGCCTATATTCATGAAGAATATTGGTTTGTAGTTTTGTTCCTTACAATGTATTTGTCTGGTTTTAATATCAGGTATATAATAGCCAGATAAAAGAAGATGGTAAGTATTCCACTTGTTTCTTTTCTTTTTAATGAAATGGATTATTTTTAATATAAGATTCGTATTACTTCTTGCTTAAAAGTTTGATGGAATACTGCAGTGAAATGATGTAAACCTGGTGTTTTCCATGTGGGAATTTTTTTTAATTTTATGAATTTATATAATAGAATTTTTATTTTCAATGTCTTATATAAGTTTTGTTTCTTTCCAGGAATTTTTAAAAATTTTTAAAATTTTTCATTATGTTCAGTTAGCAAACATATAGTACATCATAAGTTCTTGTAGTGTTCAACGATTCATTAGTTGCATATAACACTCAGTGCTCATCCCAATATGTTCTCTCCTTATACCCAACATCCGGTCACCCTATACTTGATTTCCAAGTTGTCAGATTTATTAACATAAAAATTGTTTTTAATAGTTCCTTATTTTTTCTGTCTGTAGAGATCGGAATAATGGAGTAATGAAAATTTGCTCATGCATGTTTGTGTGCTCTCCCTCCTCCACCCCCAATTTAATCCATCTCTAATTTGATCATTCTAACTAGGATCTAATGTGTAGATAGTTTGAAGGAATTAAACTTTGGTTTTGCTGATTTGTTCTATAGTTTGCCTATTTTTTATATATCATGAAATTTTATCTTTATTATTTCCACACCTTTATTTTTTTAAATTCTTATTTCTTCAAGTGGATCTTTAGGTTATTTTAGAGATTTATTTTTCTAATATATTTAAAAGTGTAATCTTCCTTTTAAGCAATGTTATAGCTTCAATTTGCACATTTTGATATTTCATGATTTCATTATTACTGAGTTTAAAATATTGTATTCATCATTTCATTGGGATTTCTTAACAAAGAATTATTATAGGAGTTCAGTGAAATGACACACATAAAGTGCTTAATCCAGGGCCTGACTCATGACATGAGTTGAATGTTAACTGTTACTATAAGTGCTGTGACAGGGACACATGGTAGATTCAGCAAGCATATAAAAGGAAGGTGCAATCAACTGAAACTGTGACATTAGGTAAGGCTAAACGGGAGTTGATGGGGTTATAACTGTCAGTGGTGCTGACCTCACCAGATGAAATATGTAAAACTTCATGATGCAACTATGTATCTTCAGGCTCAGCAGTCTCTCCCCAACCCTCTATTCTCCTAGAGGATCTTCCTTCTGCATTTTGGCTTCATTTTCACCCCAGGATGGGGGGGGGGGGAAATGCTAATGCTGAGAAGAATCTTTCAGGTAGGAATCAAATTTTAATCATTGTGGATTATGTTTTTATGAATATATTGAATTTACTTTTGTTGAGATCCATCCTATAATATTTGTATAGCAGGTACAATATTTTCAAGCCACAGTCATGGTTATGCAAGACTAGTGATGTGCATTATTTTTCTATAGTTTAACTTAATCATTATTTCAAAACCCCTTTGTCTTTTGGTACAAAATGCAATCTTAGTCTGTCTCATGTAAATTCAGACATTTCAGGTTTAAATTCAATCTATTTAGGATTTACCTCTGACTTCTTGTCCTCCAGGATGATACTTAAATTCTAAGGATGCTTACAGAGCATCCTGGCATTGGTAGAAGCATCTAAACCATTGGAACTACCAAGTGTCCACATGTGGCATGTATAAAATCCTACCTGGTTCTTTTTTTTTTTTAATTTTTTAATTGTTATGTTAATCACCATTAATTACATCATTAGTTTTTGATGTAGTGTTCCATGATTCATTGTTTGTGCATAACACCCAGTGCTCCATGCAGAACATGCCCTCTTTAATACCCAATACCAGGCTAATGCATCCCCCACCCCCTCCCCTCTAGAACCCTCTGTTTGTTTTTCAGAGTCCATCGTCTCTCATGGTTCGTCTCTCCCTCCGACTTACTCCCCTTCATTCTTCCCCTCCTGCTATCTTCTTCTTTTTTTTCTTAACATATATTGCATTATTTGTTTCAGAAGTACAGATCTGTAATTCAACACTCTTGCACAATTCACAGTGCTCACCATAGCACATACCATCCCCAATGTCTATCACCCAGCCTCCCCATCCCTCCCACCCCCCACCACTCCAGCAACCCTTGTTTGTTTCCTGAGGTTAAAAATTCCTCATATCAGTGAGGTCATATGATACATGTCTTTCTCTGATTGACTTATTTCACTCAGCATAACACCCTCCAGTTCCATCCACGTCGTTGCAAATGGCAAGATCTCATTCCTTTTTATGGCTGCATAATATTCCATTGTGTATATATACCACTTCTTCTTTATCCATTCATCTGTCAATTGACATCTTGGCTCTTTCCACATTTTGGCTATTGTGGACATTGCTGCTATAAACATCGGGGTGCACGTACCCCTTCAGATCCCTACATTTGTATCTTTGTGGTAAATACCCAGTAGTGCAATTGCTGGATCATATGGTAGCTCTATTTTGAACTGTTTGAGGAACCTCCATACTGTTTTCCAGAGTGGTTGCACCAACTTGCATTCCCACCAACAGTGTAGGAGGGATCCCCTTTCTCCACATCCCCGCCAACATCTGTCATTTCCTGACTTGTTAATTCTAGCCATTCTGACTGGTGTGAGGTGGTATCTCCTTGAGGTTTTGATTTGGATTTCCCTGATGCCAAGCGATGTTGAGCACTTTTTCATGTGTCTGTTGGCCATTTGGATGTTTTCTTTGGAAAAATGTCTGTTCATGTCTTCTGCCCATTTCTTGATTGGATTATTTGTTCTTTGGGTGTTGGGTTTGATAAGTTCTTTATAGATTTTGGATACTAGCCCTTTATCTGATATGTCATTTGCAAATATTTTCTCCCATTCTGTCAGTTGTCTTTTGGTTTTGTGGATTGTTTCTTTTGCTGTGCAAAAGCTTTTTATCTTGATGAAATCCCAATAGTTCATTTTTGCCCTTGCTTCCCTTGCCTTTGGCAATGTTTCTAGGAAGAAGTTGCTGCGGCTGAGCAACAAGAAATTGCTACCTGTGTTCTCCTTTAGGATTTTGATGGACTCCTGTCTCACGTTTAGGTCTTTCAACCATCTGGAGTCTATTTTTGTGTGTGGTGTAAGGAAACGGTCCAGTTTCATTCTTCTGCACATGGCTGTCCAATTTTCCCAACACCATTTGTTGAAGAGACTATCTTTATTCCATTGGACATTCTTTCCTGCTTTGTCAAAGATTAGTTGACCATAGAGTTGAGGGTCCATTTCTGGGCTCTCTATTCTGTTCCATTGATCGATGTGTCTGTTTTTGTGCCAGTACCATACTGTATTGATGGTGACAGCTTTGTAATAGAGCTGGAAGTCCGGAATTGTGATGCCGCCAGCTATTCCTCTGGCTATTCGGGGTCTCTTCTGGTTCCATACAAATTTTAGGATTATTTGTTCCATTTCTTTGAAAAAAGTGGATGGTATTTTGATGGGGATTGCACTGAATGTGTAGATTGCTCTAGGTAGCATTGACATCTTCACAGTGTTTGTTCTTCCAATCCATGAACATGGAACGTTTTTCCATTTCTTTGTGTCTTCTTCAATGTCTTTCATGAGTATTTTATAGTTTTCTGAGTACAGATCCTTTGCCTCTTTGGTTAAATTTATTCCTAGGTATCTTATGGTTTTGTGTGCAATTGTAAATGGGATTGACTCCTTGATTTGTCTCTCTTCTGTCTTGTTAGCGTATAGGAATGCCACTGATTTCTGTGCATTGATTTTATATCCTGCTACTTTACTGAATTCCCGTATGAGTTCTAGCAGTTTTGGGGTGGAGTCTTTTGGGTTTTCCACAGAAAGTATCATATCATCTGCAAAGAGTGAGAGTTTGACTGCCTCTTTGCCGATTTGGATGCCTTTGATTTCTTTTTGTTGTCTGATTGCTGTGCCTAGGACTTCTAATACACTGTTGAATAGCAGTGGTGATAGTGGACATCCCTGCTGCGTTCCTGACCTTAGGGGAATAGCTCTCAGCTTTTCCCCATTGAGAATGATATTCGCTGTAGGTTTTTCATAGATGGCTTTTATGATATTGAGGTATGTACCCTCTATCCCTATACTCTCCAGAGTTTTGATCAAGAAAGGATGCTGTACTTTGTCAAATGCTTTTTCTGAATCTATTGAGAGGATCATATGACTCTTTTTCTTTCTTTTGTTAATGTATTGTATCACGTTGATTGGTTTGCGGATGTTGAACCAACCTTGTAGCCCACGGATAAATCCCACTTGGTTGTTGTGAATAATCCTTTTAATGTACTGTTGGATCCCATTGGCTAGTATTTTGGTGAGAATTTTTGCATCCATGTTCATCAAGGATATTGGTCTGTAATTCTCCTTTTTGATGGGGTCTTTGTCTGGTTTTGGGATCAAGGTAATGGTGGCCTCATGGAATGAGTTTGGAAATTTTCCTTCCATTTCTATTTTTTGGAACAGTTTCAGGAGAATAGGTATTAATTCTTCTTTAAATGTTTGATAGAATTCCCCTGGGAAGCCACCTGGCCCTGGGCTTTTGTTTTTTAGCAGATTTTTGATGACTGCTTCAATTTCCTTAGTGGTTATAGGTCTGTTCAGGTTTTCTATTTCTTCCTGGTTCAGTTTTGGTAGTTGATACATCTCTAGGAATGCATCCATTTCTTAGGTTATCTAATTTGCTGGCATAGAGTTGCCCCTAATATGTTCTTATAATTGTATTTCTTTGGTGTTGGTTGTGATCTCTCCTCTTTCATTCATGATTTTGTTGATTTGGGTCATTTCTCTTTGCTTTTGGATAAGTCTGGCCAGGGGTTTCTCAATATTATTAATTCTTTCAAAGAATGAGCTCGTAGTTTCGTTGATCTCTTCTACTGTTCTTTTTGTTTCTAGTTCATTGATTTCTGCTCTGATCTTTATGATTTCTCTTCTCCTGCTGGGTTTAGGCTTTATTTGCTGTTCTTTCTCTAGCTCCTTTAGGTGTAGGGTTAGGTTGTGTATTTGAGACCTTTCTTGTTTCTGACAAAGGCTTGTATTGCTATATACTTTCTTCTCAGGACTGCCTTTGCTGTATCCCAAAGATTTTGAACAGTTGTGTTTTCATTTTCATTGGTTTCCATGAATTTTTTTAATTCTTCTTTAATTTCCTGGTTGACCCATTCATTCTTTAGTAGGATGCTCTTTAGCCTCCATGTATTTGAGTTCTTTCCGACTTTCCTCTTGTGATTGAGTTCTAGTTTCAAAGCATTGTGGTCTGAAAATATGCAGGGAATAATCCCAATCTTTTGGTACCAGTTGAGACCTGATTTGTGACCTAGGATGTGATCAATTCTGGAGAATGTTCCATGGGCACTAGAAAAGAATGTGTATTCCGTTGGTCTGGGAAGGAATGTTCTGAATATGTCTGTGAAGTCCATTTGGTCCAGTGTTTCATTTAAAGTCTTTATTTCCTTGTTGATCTTTTCCTTAGATGATCTGTCCATTTCAGTCAGGGGGGTGTTAAAGTCCCCCACTATTTTTGTGTTGTTGTCAATGTGTTTCTTTGCTTTTGTTATTAATTGCCTTATATAATTGGCTGCTCCCATGTTAGGGGCATAGATATTTACAATTGTTAGATCTTCTTGTTGGATAGACCCTTTAAGTAAGATATGGTGTCCTTCTTCATCTCTTATTACACTCTTTGTTTTAAAATCTAATTTGTCTGATATAAGAATTGCCACCCCAGCTTTCTTTTGGTGTCCATTAGTATGGTAAATGGTTTTCCACCCCCTCACTTTCAATCTGGGGGTGTCTTTGGGTCTAAAATGAGTCTCTTGCAGACAGCATATTGATGGGTCTTGTTTTTTAATCCAATCTGATAGCCTATGTCTTTTGATTGGGGCATTGAGCCCATTTACATTCAGGGTAACTATTGAAAGATATGAATTTAGTGCCATTGTATTGCCTGTAAGGTGACTGTGACTGTATATTGTCTGTGTTCCTTTCTGATCTATGCTGCTTTTAGGCTCTCTTTTTGCTTAGAGGACCCCTTTCAATATTTCTTTTAGGGCTGGTTCTGTGTTTGCAAATTCCTTTAGTTTTTGTTTGTCCTGGAAGCTTTTTACCTCCCTTCTATTTTCAATGACAGCCTAGCTGGATATAGTATTCTTGTCTGCATATTTTTCTCGTTTAGTGCTCTGAAGATATCCTGCCAGCCCTTTCTGGCCTGCCAGGTCTCTGTGGATAGGTCTGTTGCCAATCTAATGTTTCTACCATTGTAGGTTACATATCTCTTCTCCCAAGCTGCTTTCAGGATTTTCTCTTTGTCTCTGAGACTCGTAAGTTTTACTATTAGATGTCGGGGTGTTGACCCATTTTTATTGATTTTGAGAGGGGTTCTCTGTGCCTCCTCGATTTGGATGCCTGTTTCCTTCCCCACATTAGGGAAGTTCTCTGCTATAATTTCCTCCAATATACCTTCTGCCCTTCTCTCTCTTTCTTCTTCTTCTGGGATCCCAATTATTCTAATGTTGTTTTGTCTTATCGTATTGCTTATCTCTCGAATTCTGGCCTCGTGATCCTGTAGTTGTTTCTCTCTCTTTTTCTCAGCCTCTTTATTTTCCATCATTTGGTCTTCTATATCACTGATTCTCTCTTTTGCCTCATTTATCCTAGCAGTTAGTGCCCCCATTTTTCACTGCACCTCATTAATAGCCTTTTTGATTTCGGCTTGGTTAGATTTTAGTTCTTTTATTTCTCCAGAAAGGGTTTTTCTAATAACTTCCATGCTTTTTTCAAGCCCAGCTAGTATCTTTAAAGTCATGATTCTGAACTCTAGGTCCGACATCGTACTAATGTCTGTATTGAGCAGGTCCCTGGGAGATGGTACCACCTCTTTTTTTTTTTGCTGAGGTGATTTTTTTGTCTTGTCATTTTGTCCAGAGGAGAATAGATGAATGAGAGAACAAAACGCTAACAGGTTAACAACGTCCCCAGCAAATATACTCTATATAAATTAGAAAAGACCTGAAACCAGGGGAAAAGAAAGTGAAAGAAAGAAAAAAAGAAAGAGAAAAAAAAGAAAAAGATAAAAACAAACAAAAACAGAAGAAAACAAAAAAAAATCAGAATATGATCAAATATGATCAGGCTAGTTAATACATCAGTGCTACACAGTAGATTTTGGGTGTATTTTGGTCTGTTAGAAGAAAGTGCCTCCTAAAATTTTAAAGGAAGAAAGACTTATACATGTACAAAATAAGGGTTGATACAATGAAGGGATGGAAGATGATTCTAAAGATGAAAATTATAATAGGTTTTATAAACAGAATTGATAAGATAAGAAGTTGTTTGAAAGAAGAAAGAAGAAGATTTAAAAAAAAAAGAAAAGAAAAAAAATGGGAGAGACTGTGATTAGGCAGGAGACTGGAACAAAGCCATACACTAGTGATTTAGGGTATATTTTGATCTGTTAGAAGAAACTGTATATCAAAATTTAAAAGAGAGAAGAACTTATATATATATATATATATGCCAAAAATAAGTGTAACTACTATGAAGGGATAAAATATGACTCTAAAAATGAAAAATAAAAATGTTTTTTTAAAAAAGGGATTGATAAGATGTTGGTTGAAAAAGGGAAAAAGAAAAATTCAAAAACAAAAACAAAAAACAATTAAAAACAATTAACTTTGAAAAACTAATGAATCATGGTAAAAAAGCCATGAACTCTGTGCAGTATTCCCCTAGCGCTGGAGTTCTCCCGTTCTCCTTGATCGGTAAACTTGGTCTTGGCTTGCTGGCTCTTCGTGCTGATCTTCTGGGGGAGGGGCCTGTTGCCGTGGTTCCCCAATGTCTTTGCGGAGGCGGAATTGCCCCACCCTTGTCGTCCGGGCTAAGCAAGCTGCTCGGGTTTGCTCTCAGGAGCTTTTGTTCACTGCAAGTTCTCGGTACAGCTTTGGAGCACCAGGGTGAAAATGGTGGCCTCCCACTCTCTGCCCGGAGGAGCTGAGAACTCGGGGCCCCACTCCTCAGTGCGCCCCCAGAGAAAAGCAGTCACTCCCATCTCCCCAGTCTCCGGCCGCACTCAGTGCTCACCCGGCCTGTGACTGAGTGTTTCTATCTCTGGCACCCGACCCCGTGTGGAGTCTCCAAACCCAGCAGATCCTTGCGGTGCGCTCCCGCCCCGCTCCTCCCAGGGGAGGAAGGGGAGTCTCCCCGGCTCTGCCGCTTGTGGGGTCCCTGCTGGAGGAGCAGTGGCCCGACTGGGTCGCGGATCACAGTTTATGGCAACCCCAAGCTCAGAGCCCGTGCCTCGGCTCCGTCTCCGCAGCTGGCTTCCCCGCTCCGATACCTGGGAGCTCTGCCGCACTCAGGCACCCTCGGTCTTTCTGTGACCTTGAGGGTCCTGAGACCACACTGTCCCGCGAGGGTTCCACCCCCCGCTTAGCCACTGGAGCGACGTCCCTCAGCGGAGCCGACTTCTGAAAGTTCCGATTTTGTGCTCCGCGGCTCTATCACTTGCCAGAAGCGGCCTACGGAGGCCCCCTCCCCTGCCATCTATCCTCCCAAATATCACCTCAGATTCACTTCTCCGCACGTCCTACCTTCCAGTCCGTGGACGCTTCTCTGTTCAGAGAGTTGTTGCTACTCTCTTCTTCAATCTCCTGTTGAGTTCGTGGGTGTTCAGAATGGTTTGATCACTATTCAGCTGAATTCCTGAGACCAGACGAAATCCAGGTCTCCTACTCCTCCGCCATCTTG
The DNA here is from genome assembly GCF_037043125.1 of Eumetopias jubatus. Taxonomy (NCBI): domain Eukaryota; kingdom Metazoa; phylum Chordata; class Mammalia; order Carnivora; family Otariidae; genus Eumetopias; species Eumetopias jubatus. The sequence continues at coordinate 58,108,655 of NW_028274810.1, forward strand.
CTCCGCCCCTAATCCTGCCTGGTTCTTAAGTATATTTTCCCACACTGGCATCTGCTGGAGTAGGGGGCTATATGTCCATTTGCCTAGGGCAGTCCCAGTTATACATACTGTCCTGGCGTTTTGCCAGTTATTGTCCCCTTTCATTCTAAAAATTGCCCTAATTTGGAAAATAATTTACGTGGTCACCCTACCTGAGGGTCTGTATTCCCGCCTGGCCTCTAGTTAGCAGAATGTGGCCACTTTGTGTTTCAAGTCTATTTGCCCTGGCCTTGATGTCCCCTTCAAGGTCCACCTGCTCTCCAACTTTCCCCACTTCTTGGGAACATAAGAAGGTCTAACTGCTCTATTCCAGAGCCAGGGGACACTAAATATCAAGGACCTGGGCTTCTTCAGCTCTGGATACTCCATGCAATCATCTCCACTTCCCTGAGTCACTTTATTTTTGTCAGGCTTCTATTTCTCAGTGTTCCAGGTTAAGGTGACTCAGAGTTCCATTCTTGCTCAGATTTCCAACCTGTTGGAGTATGTGGGAGCAAAGATGAGATGTACCTCTGAGTGAGGGCCCCCTATCCAGCGATATCATTAGCACTTAATCTCTCACATCTTCTCCAAACCATTTCTCACCTGTCTTGGCCCAAGAGAGGCAGGAGCTGCCCTCACAGAGTCTTTAAGTATAAGAAATGAAAAACCGAAGTATTTCTTTATTATCATTGACTATTTTCCCATTGTTGTATGTTTCATTTCTCTGACTTATTTAATTTATAACTGGAAATTTTTACCTCTTAATCCCCTTCACCTACTCTGTCCATCTCCTTAGCCCCTTCCCCCGTGGCAACCAAAAACTCTCTGCATTTATGAAGTCCATTTCTGTTTTATGTTTGTTTGTTCATTTGTTTTGGTTTTTAGATTCCACATGTAAGTGAAATCATATGGTATTTGTTTTTATCTGGTTGACTTATTTCACTTAGTATATTACCTTTTAGATCCATTTGTGTTGTAGTAAATGGCAAGATCTCATTCTTTTCTATGGCTCAGTAATAATATTCCTGTGTATATATTTACCACATCTTTATCCACTCATCTATCAACGGACACTGATTGTTTTCATATGTTGGTTATTGTAAATAATTAATGCTGTGATGACCATAGGGGTGCATATATCTTTTGGAATTAGTGTTTTCATTTTCTTTGGGTAAATACACAATAGTGGAATTACTGCATTGCATGATATTTCTATTTTGAATAAAAATTTTTTAAACCCTTATTATTGAAGTATAGTTGACATACAATGTCATATTATTTTGAGGCATAAAACATAGGAATTGGACAATTCTATACATTACTTAATATTTACCATGATGAGTATAGTCACCATCTGTCACCACACACATGATTAAAATATTATTGGCTATATTTCCTATGCTGTACTTTTCATCTCCATGACTTATTTATTCTATAACTGGAAGTTAGTGCCTCTTAATCCCTTCACCATTTAATGCATCCCCCACCCATATCTATCTCTGGAAACCAGTTTGTTCTGTATTTAAGAGTCTATTTGTTCATTTGTTTTGTTCTGTACATTCTACATATAAGTAAAATCATATGGTATTTGTCTTTATCTGACTTACTTCATTTAATGTAATATCCTTTAGGTCCATCCGTGTTGTCACTAATGTCAAGATTTCATTCATTTCTGTGGCTGAGAAATATTCCATTATACACACACATATATATCATATATACATACATACACACACACACACACACACATATCACACCTTTTTTCCATTCATCTATCAGTGGGCACTTGGTTGCTTCCATATCTCAGCTGTTGTAAATAATTCCACAATAAACGTAGGGGTACATATATCTTTTTGAATTAGTGTTTTCATTTTTGGGGGAGGGTAAATACCCAGTAGTGGAATTTCAGGATTATATGGTATTTCTATTTTTAATCTTTTTAGGAACCTCCATATTGTTTTTTTTCAGTGGTTGTACCCATTTGACATTCCCTCTAACAGTGTACAAGTGGTCCCTTTTCTCCACACTCTCATCATCACTTCTTTGTCTTTTTGATTCTAGCCATTTTGACAGGTGAAAGATAATATCTCATTGTGGTTTTGATTTGCATTTTCTTGATGAATATTGATATTGAACATCTTTTTATGTGTCTGCTGGTCATCTATATGTCTTTGGAAAAATGTCTATTCGGGTCTTCTACCCATTTTTAAATTGGATTTTTTAAAATTTATGTTGGTGTAGAGTTGTATAAATTCCTTATATATTTTGGATATTAACCCCTTATGAGATATACCATTTGCAAATACCTTCTCCCATTCTGTAGGCTGCCTTTTTGTTTTGTTGGTTTCTTATTCTGTGCAAAAGCTTTTTATTTTGGTGTAGTCACAATAGTTTAATTTTGCTTTTGTTTCCTTTGCTTTAAAAGATACATCCATAAATATGTTGTTAAGGGTGATGACTAAGAAATTCCTGCTATGCTTTCTTTTAGGAGTTTGGTTCAGGTCTCACATTTAGGTCTTTAATGTATTTTGAGTTTATTTTTGTGTATGATGTAAGAAGGTTGTCCAGTTTCATTATTTTGCATGCAGCTGTCCAGTTTTCCCAGTACCATTATAGAAGAAACTATCTTTTTCCAATTGTATATTCTTGTCTCCTATGTCATCAATTAGTGACCATATAGTTGTGGGTTTATTTCTGTGCTCTCTGTCCTGTTCCACTGATCTGTGTCAATTTTTGTGCCAATAACATACAGTTTTGATGACCATAGTTTTGTAGTATATTTTGAAATGTGGAATTGTAACTCCAGCTTCATTCTTGTTTCTCAAGAGTATATTGGATATTTGGGGTCCTTGTAGTTTCATACAAATTTTATTATTGTTCTAGATCTGTACAAAATGCTATTGATATTTTGATAGGGATTGCATTGAATCTGTAGATTGCTTTGGGCAGTATGGACATTTTAACAGTGTCTGAACATAGTATATTTTTCCATTTATTTGTGTCATTTTCAGTTTCTTTCAACAATGTCTTATGGTTTTCAGGACATAGGTCTCTCACTTCTCTGTTAAATTTATTCCTAGGTATTTTATTCCTTTAGGGATAATCTTAAATGGGATTGTTTTCTTAATTTCTCTTTCTACTACTTTGTTATGAGTGTATAGAAATGCAACAGATTTCTGTTTGTTAATTTTCTATTCTGCAACTTCACTGATTTCATTTATTCTAATAATTTTTTGGTGGAGTCTTTAGTGTTTTCTATATAAAGAATCATGTCATCTATAAATAGTGAGTTTACCTTCTTCCTTATCAATTTGGGTGGCTTTTATTTATTTTTCTTGTCTGATTGCTATGGCTAGGACAGCCAGTACAATGTTAGATAAAAGTGGTGAGAGGGACATCTTTGTCTTGTTAATGATCTTACAGGAAAAGCTGTCAGTTTTACACCATTGAGGATGATGTTAAGTGTGCGTTTCTCATATATGGCCTTTATTATATTGAGGTATGTTCCCTCTACATCCACTTTGTTGAACATTTTTTTAATTATGTTATGTTAATTACCATAAATTACATCATTAGTTTTTGATGTAGTGTTCCATGATGCATTGTTTGTATTTAACACCCAGTGCTCCATGAGAACGTGCCCTCTTTAATACCCATCACCAGGCTAACCCATCCTCCCAACGCCCTCCCTTCTAGAACCCTGTTTGTTTTTCAGAGTCCATAGTCTCTCATGGTTCGTCTCCCCCTCCGATTCCCCCACTTCATTCTTCCCCTCCTGCTATCTTTTTTTTTTTAATATATAATGTCTTATTTGATTCAGAGGTACAGATCTATGATTCAACAATCTTGCACATTTCACAGAACTCACCATAGCACATACCCTCCCCGATGTCTATCACCCAGCCTCCCCATCCCTCCCACCCCCCACCACTCCAGCAACCCTCAGTTTGTTTCCTGAGGTTAAGAATTCCTCATATCAGTGAGGTCATATGATACATGTCTTTCTCTGATTGACTTATTTTGCTCAGCAAAATACCCTTCAGCTCCATCCAGGTTGTTGCAAATGGCAAGATTTCATTCTTTTTGATGGCTGCATAATATTCCATTGTGTATGTGTGTGTGTGTGTGTGTGTGTGTGTGTGTGTGTGTGTGTGTGTGTATACCACTTCTTTATCCATTCGTCTGTCGATGGACATCTTGGCTCATTCCACGGTTTGGCTATTGTGGACATTGCTGCTATAAACATTGGGGTGCACATACCCCTTCGGATCCCTACATTTGTATCTTTGGGGTAAATACCCAGTAGTGCAATTGCTGGATCATAGGGTAGCTCTATTTTCAACTTTTTGAGGAACCTCCATACTGTTTTCCAGAGTAGCTACCCCAGTTTGCATTCCCACCAACAGTGGAGGAGGGTTCCCCTTTCTCCGCATCCCTGCCAACATCTGTCATTTCTTGACTTGTTCATTTTAGCCATTCTGATGGGTGTGAGGTGGTATCTCATTGAGGTTTTGATTTGGATTTCCCTGATGCCAAGCGATGTTGAGCACTTTTTCATGTGTCTGTTCGCCATTTGGATGTCTTCTTTGGAGAAATGTGTGTTCATGTCTTCTGCCCATTTCTTGATTGGATCATTTGTTCTTTGGGTGTTGTGTTTAAGAAGTTCTTTATAGATTTTGGATACTAGCCCTTTATCTGATATGTCATTTGCAAATTTCTCTCATTCTGTTGGTTGTCTTTTGGTTTTGTTGACTGTTTCTTTTGCTGTGCAAAAGCTTTTTATCTTGATGAAGTCCCAATGGTTCATTTTTGCCCTTGCTTCCCTTGCCTTTGGCTATGTTTCTAGGAAGAAGTTGCTGCGGCTGAGGTCGAAGAGGTTGCTGCCTGTGTTCTCCTTTAGGATTTTGATGGACTCCTGTCTCACGTTTAGGTCTTTCAACCATTTGGAGTCTATTTTTGTGTGTGGTGTAAGGAAATGGTCCAGTGTCATTATTCTGCATGTGGTGTCCAATTTTCCCAACACCATTTCTTGAAGAGTCTTTTTTCCATTGGACATTCTTTCCTGCTTTGTCAAAGATTAGTTGACCATAGAGTTGAGGGTCCATTTCTGGGCTATCTATTTGGTTCCATTGATCTATATGTCTGTTTTTGTGCCAGTACCATACTGTCTTGATGATGACAGCTTTGTAATAGAGCTGGAAGTCCGGAATTGTGATGCCACCAGCTTTGCTTTTCCTTTTCAACATTCCTCTGGCTATTCGGGGTCTCTTCTGGTTCCATACAAATTTTAGGATAATTTGTTCCATTTCTTTGAAAAAAGTGGATGGTATTTTGATGGGGATTGCATTGAATGTGTACATTGCTCTAGGTAGCATTGACGTCTTCACAATATTTTTCTTCCAATCAACGAGCATGGAACGTTTTTCCATTTCTTTGTGTCTTCCTCCATTTCTTTCATGAGCATTTTATAATTTTCTGAGTACAGATTCTTTGCCTCTTTGTTTAGATTTATTCCTAGGTATCTTATGGTTTTGGGTGCAATTGTAAATGGGATTGACCCCTTATTTTCTCTTTCTTCTGTCTTGTTGGTGTATAGGAATGCCACTGATTTCTGTGCATTGATTTTCTATCCAGCCACTTTACTGAATTCCTGTGTGAGTTCTAGCAGTTTTGGGGTGGAGTCTTTTGGGTTTTCCACATCCAGGATCATATCATCTGCAAAGAGTGAGAGTTTGACTGCCTCTTTGCCAATTTGGATGCCTTTGATTTCTTTTTGTTGTCTGATTGCTGTGCCTAGGCTTCTAATACACTGTTGAATAGCAGTGGTGATAGTGGACATCCCTGCTGTGTTCCTGACCTTAGGGGGAAAGCTCTCAGTTTTTCCCCATTGAGAATGATATTTGCTGTGGGTTTTCATAGATGGCTTTTATGATATTGAGGTATGTACCCTCTATCCCTATACTCTGTAGAGTTTTGATCAAGAAAGGATGCTGTACTTTGTCAAATGCTTTTTCTGCATCTATTGAGAGGATCATATGGTTCTTGTTCTTTCTTATATTAATGTATTGTATCACATTGATTGATTTGCGGATGTTGAACCAACCTTGCAGCGTTGGGATAAATCCCACTTGGTCGTGGTGAATAATCCTTTTAATATACTGCTGGATCCTATTGGCTAGTATTTTGGTGAGAATTTTGGCATCCATGTTCATCAAGGATATTGGTCTGTAATTCTCCTTTTGATGGGGTCTTTGTCTGGTTTTGGGATCAAGGTAATGCTTGCCTTATGAAATGAGTTTGGAAGTTTTCCTTCCATTTCTATTTTTTGGAACAGTTTCAGGAGAATAGGTATTAATTCTTCTTTAAATGTCTGATAGAATTCCCCTGGGAAGCCATCTGGCCCTGGGCTTTTGTTTGTTGGCAGATTTTTGATGACTGCTTCAATTTCCTTAGTGGTTATAGGTCTGTTCAGGTTTTCTATTTCTTCCTGGTTCAATTTTCGTAGTTGATACATCTCTAGGAATGCATCCATTTGTTAGGTTATCTAATTTGCTGGCATAGAGTTGCTCCTAATATGTTCTTATAATTGTTTGTATTTCTTTGGTGTTGGTTGTGATCTCTCCTCTTTCATTCATGATTTTGTTGATTTGGGTCATTTCTCTTTGCTTTTGGATAAGTCTGGCCAGGGGTTTATCAATCTTGTTAATTCTTGCAAAGAACCAGCTCCTAGTTTCGTTGATCTCTTCTACTGTTCTTTTGGTTTCTAGTTCATTGATTTCTGCTCTGATCTTTATGATTTCTCTTCTCCTGCTGGGTTTAGGCTTTATTTTCTGTTCTTTCTCTAGCTCCTTTAGGTGTAGTGTTAGGTTGTGTATTTGAGACCTTTCTTGTTTCTTGAGAAAGGCTTATATTGCTATATACTTTCCTCTCAGGACTGCCTTTGCTGCATCCCAAAATTTTGAACAGTTGTGTTTTCATTTTCATTGGTTTCCATGAGTTTTTTAAATTCTTCTTTAATTTCCTGGTTGACCCATTCATTCTTTAGTAGGATGCTCTTTAGCCTCCATGTATTTGAGTTCTTTCTGACTTCCTCTTGTGATTGAGTTCTAGTTTCAAAGCATTGTGGTCTGAAAATATGGCAGGGAATGATCCCAATCTTTTGGTACCATTTGAGACCTGATTTGTGACCTAGGATGTGATCTACTCTGTAGAATGTTCCATGGGCACTCAAGAAGAATGTGTATTCTGTTGCTGTCGGATGGAATGTTCTGAATATATCTATGAAGTCCATTTGGTCCAGTGTGTCATTTAAAGTCTTTATTTCCTTGTTGATCTTTTGCTTAGATGATCTGTCCATTTCAGTGAGGGGTTGTTAAAGTTCCCTACTATTATTGTATTGTTGTCAATGTGTTTCTTTGCTTTTGTTATTAATTGGATGCTCACATGTTAGGGACATGGATATTTAGAATTGTTAGGTCTTCCTGTTGGATAGACCCTTTAAGTATGATATAGTGTCCATCCTCAACTCTTATTACAATCTTTGGTTTAAGATCTAATTTGTCTGATATAAGGATTGCCACCCCAGCTTTCTTTTGGTGTCCATTAACATGGTAAATATTTTTCTACCCCTTCACTTTCAATCTGGGGGTGTCTTTGGGTCTAAAATGAGTCTCTTGCAGACAGCATATCGATGAGTCTTGTTTTTTAATCCCATCTGATAGCCTGTGTCTTTTGTTTGGGGCATTTAGCCCGTTTACCTTCAGGGTAACTATTGAAAGATATGAATTTAGTGCCATTGTATTGCCTGTAAGGTGACTGTGACTGTATATTGTCTGTGTTCCTTTCTGATCTATGCTGCTTTTAGGCTCTCTTTTTGCTTAGAGGACCCCCTTCAATATTTCTTGTAGGGCTGGTTTCGTGTTTCAAATTCCTTTAGTTTTTGTCCTGGAAGCTTTTTATCTCTCCTTCTATTTTCAATGACAGCCTAGCTGGATATAGTTTTTTTTGGCTACATATTTTTCTCATTTAGTGCTCTGAAGACATCCTGCCAGTCCTTTCTGGCCTGCCAGGTCTCTGTGGATAGGTCTGTTGCCAATCTAATATTTCTACCATTGTCGCTTACAGATCTTTTCTCCCGAGCTGCTTTCAGGATTTTCTCTTTGTCTCTGAGACTCGTAAGTTTTGCTATTAGATGTCGGGGTGTTGACCTATTTTTTGATTTTGAGAGCGGTTCTCTGTGCCTCCTGGATTTTGATGCCTGTTTCCTTCCCCAAATTAGGGAAGTTCTCTGCTATTATATGCTCCAATATACCTTCTGCCCCCCTCTCTCTCTTTCTTCTTCTGGGATCCCAATTATTCTAATGTTGTTTCGTCTTATGGTTACTGCTTATCTCTCAAATTCTGCCCCCGTTATCCAGCAGTTGTTTATCTCTCTTTTTCTCAGCTTCTTTATTTTCCATCATTTGGTCTTCTATATCACTGCATCTCTCTTTTGCCTCATTTATCCTAGTAGTTAGTGCCCCCTTTTTGATTGCACCTCATTTATAGCCTTTTTGATTTCGACTTGGTTAGATTTTAGTTCTTTTATTTCTCCAGAAAGCATTTCTCTAATAATTTCCATGCTTTTTTCAAGCCCAGCTAGGATCTTTAAAATCATGATTCTGAACTCTAGGTCTGACAAATACCAATGTCCGTATTGAGTAGGTCCCTGGCAGTCAGTACTACCTCTTGTTCTTTTTGTTGAGGTGATTTTTTCTGTCTTGTCATTTTGTCCAGAGGAGAAGAAATGAATGAAAGAACAAAATGCTTACAGGGTAACAACATCCCCAGAAAATAAACTCTAAACAAATCAGAAAAGACCCGAAGCCGGGGTAAAAGAAAGGGAAAGAAAGAAAAAGGAAAGAGAAAAAGAGAAAAACAAACAAAAAGGAACAAAACAATAAAGACAGAATATGATCAAATATGATCAGGCTGGAGCATAGATCAGTGCCCCACACTAGATTTTGGATGTATTTTGGTCTGTTAGAAGAAAGTGCCTCCCAAAATTTTAAAGAAAGAAAGACTTATATATGTACAAAATAAGGGTTGATATGATGAAGGGATGGAATATGACTGTAAAGATGAAAAGTATAAAAGATTTTATAAAAGGAATTGGTAAGATAAGAAGTTTGAAAAAAGAAAGAAGATTTAAAAAAAAAAGGGAGAGAATGTGTTCAGGCAGGAGACTAGAAGTAAGCCATACAGTAGAGATTTAAGGTATATTTTGTTCTGTTAGAAGAAGGTGTATCTCAAAATTTTAAAGAGAGAACAACTTATATATATACATGCCAAAAATAAGGGTAACTAGTATGAAGGGATAGAATATGACTCTAAAAATGAAAAATAAAAATGTTCTTTCAATAGGGATTGATAAGATGTTGATTGAAAAAGGGAAAAAGAAAAATTCAATTAAAAAAAGTTAAAAAAATTAATTTTGAAAGACTAAAGAATCATGGTAAAAAAGCCATGGATTCTATGTGCAGTATTCCCCTGGCGTTGGAGTTCTGCCGTTCTCATTGATCGGTAGACTTGGTCTTGGCTGGCGGTTCTTGCTAATCTTCTGGGGGAGGGGCCTGTTGCCATGGTTCCCAAATGTCTTGCCGGGGGCGGGATTGCCCCACCCTTGCCGTCCCAGCTAAGTAATCCGCTTGGGGTTGCTCTCGGGAGCGTTTGTTCCCTGCAAGCTGTCCATACAGCTTTGGAGGACGAGAGTGAAAATGGCGGCCTCCCACTCTCCTCCCCAGAGGAGCCAAGAACTTGTGGCCCCACTCCTCAGTGTGCCCCCAGAGAAAAGCAGTCAATCACTCCCGTCTCTGCGATCTCCGGCTGCACTCTGTGCTCACTGGGCCTGTGACCCAGCGTTTCTATCTCTGGCACCCAACCCCCTGTGGAGTCTCCAAACCCAGGTGATCCCTGCGGTGCGCTCCCACGCTGCTCCTCCCGGGGGAGGAAGGGGAGTCTCCCCGGATCTGCCACTTGTTGGTTCCCTGCTGCAGGTGCAGTGGCCCGACTGTGCCAGCAGATCACGGTTTATGGCAACCCCGAGCTGAGAGCCTGCGCCTCGGCTCCATCTCTGCAGCCGGCTTCCCCGCTCCAATACCTGGGAGCTCTGCTGCACTCATGCACCCATGGTCTTTCTGTGACCCCAAGGGTCCTGAGAGCACACTGTCCCACGCGGGTTCCACCTCCCGCTTAGCCACTGAAGCGATGTCCCTCAGCGGAGCCGACTTCTAAAAGTTCTGATTTTGTGCTCCACTGCTCTATCACTTGCCAGAAGCAGCCGACGGAGGCCCCCTCCCCCGCCATCTATCCTCCCAAATATCGCCTCAGATTCACTTCTCCTCACGTCCTACCTTCCAGAAAGTGGTTGCTTTTCTGTTCAGAGAGTTGTCGCTATTCTTTTCTTCGATCTCCTGTTGCATTCGTAGGTGTTCAGAATGGTTTGATCCCTATCCAGCTGAATTCCTTGGACCAGACGAAATCTCTAAACCCACATTATTGAGAGCTTTTATCATGAACAAATGTTGAATTTTGTCAAATATTTCTTCTGACTCTATTGATATGATCATATGGTTTTTATCCTTCCTTTTGTTAACGTGATGTATTGCATTGATTAATTTGCTATTATTGAATTAACATTGCATCTTTGGAATAAATCCTACCTGATCATGGTGAATGATCCTTTTCTTTTTTCCGTGAGCACAGTGGGAACACAATGTTATAATAGTTTTAGGTGCACAACATAGTGATTCAACAACTTTATACATTATGCTCTGTTCACCACAAGTGTAGATGCCATCTGTCATCATACAATGCTATTACAATACCAATGACTGTATTCCCAATGCTATGCCTTTTATTCCTGTGACTTATTCATGCCTGTACCTTCCACTCCCCTTCACCTATTTTGCCCATTCCCCAGTCCCTTCCCTTCTGGCAAGCAGTTTTTTCTTTGTATAGGTTTGATTCCATTGTTTGTTTATTAATTTATATTGTTTTCAGATTCCATACATAAGTGAAATCATATGGTGTTTATCTTTCTCTCTGACTTATTTCACTCAGGATTATACCTTCTAGATCCATCCATGTTGTTGCAGATGGCAAGATCTCATTCTTTTTTATGGCTAATATTTCATTATACATAAATACCACATCTTCCTTATTAATTCATCTATTTATGGACATTTGGGTTGTTTCCATATCTTAGCTATTCTAAATAATCCTCCAGTAAACATAGGGGTGCATATATGTTTTAGAATTATTGTTTTTGTTTTTTGGGGGAGGTAAATACCCAGTAGTGGAATTATTGGTTCATATGGTATTTCTATATTTAATTTCTTGAGGAACCTCCATACTGTTTTCCATAGTGGCTGCATCAGTTTACATCTCCACCAACAGTACATAAGTGTTCCCTTTTCCCTACATTCTTGCCAACAATTGTTATTTGTTTTTTTGTTTGTTTTGTTATTTTTTTTAGCTATTCTGACAGGTGTAAGGTGATATCTCATTGTGGTTTTGACTTTCATTTCTCTGATGATTAATGATGTGGAGCTTGTTTTCATGTTGGTTCACCATGTGTATGTCTTCTTCAGAAAAATATTTATTCAGGTCTTCTGCCCACTTATTAAATTAGATATTGTCAGGGTTTTGGTTTCAGCTATGTAAGTTTACACACACACATACACAAATATCTATATAGGATATTAACCCCTTATCAGATAAATTATTGGCAAATATCTTCTCCCATTCAGTAGGTTGCTTTTTTGTTTACTTGTTGGTTTTCTTTGCTGTGCAAAAGCTTTATTTTGTTGTTTATTTTGTTGTAGTCCTGATAGTTTATTTTTGCCTTTGTTTCCCTTTCATAAGGTATATATCTAGAAAAATGTTGCTAAGGCCAATGTCAAAGTAATTATTGCCTATTTTCTAGGAATGCTATGGTTTCAAGTCTCACATTCCTTATTTTGAGTTTATTTGTGTGTATAATATAAGAAAGTTGTCCATTTTCCTTTTTTTATGTATAGCTGCCTAATTATTTTCCCATCATCACTTATTGAAAGACTGTCTTTTCCTATTGTATATTCTTGCCTCCTTTCTTGTATATTAATTGACTATGTAAGCCTGGGTTTATATCTGGCCCTTCTGTTCTGTTACATTGATCTATGTGTCTGTTTTTGTGCCAGCACCATAGTGTTTTGATTAGTACAGCTTTGTAGTCTATCTGGAAATCTGGAAATGTGATACTTCCAACTTTGTTTTTCTTTCTCAGGATTGCTTTGGCTGTCCATGGTCTTTTGTGTTCCATACAATTTTAATATTATTTTTTCTAGTTTTGTGGAAAATGCTGTTGGTATTTTGACAGGGACTGTATTGAATCTGTAGATTGCTTTGGGTAGATGGATATTTTAACAATACTAATTCTTCCAGTCCCAAAGCACAACTATCTTTTCATTTGTTTGTGTCATTTTCAATTTTTTCATCAGTGTTTCATAGTTTCAGGCTATAGGTCTTTCACCTCCTTGGTTAAATTTATTCCCATGTATTTTACTCTTTCTGGCACAGTTGTAAATGGACTTGTTTATTTATCTTTCTGCTACTTCCTTATTAGTGTATACAAATGCAACAGATTTCTGGGTATTAATTTTGTATCCTGGAACTTTACTGAATTCATCTGTTACTTGCAATAATTTTTTGTTGGAGTCTTATGGGTTTTCCGTATAGTATGTCATCTGCAAATGTGACCATTTGAATTCTTCCTTTCCAAAATGGATGCTTTTTATTTCTTTTTCTTGTGTGATTGCTGTGGCTAGGACTTCTAGTATTATGTTGAATAAAAATTGTGATAGTGGACATTCTTGTCTTATTCCTCATCTTAGAGGAAATATTGTTTTTGTCCAGTCTGATGTTAGCTGTGGGTTTTTCATGTAAGGCTTTTATTATGTTGAGGTATCTTCACTCTCAATCCACTTTTAGTTTTTATCATGAACAGTAGTTGAATTTTGTTAAATGCTTTTTTTGTATCCTTTGAGATTATCAAATGATTTTTATCCTTTGTTTTGTTAATGTGGTGTATTACATTGATTGACTTATGAATATTGAAACATCCTGTATTCTCAGAATAAATCCCAATTGATCACAGTGAATGGTCCTTTTAATTTATTGTTAAATGTGGTTTGCTAATATTTTGTTAAAGGTTTTTGCATCAGTTTTCATCAGGGATATTGGCCTGAAGTGAGTTGTTTTTTTTTTTTTTGTATGTTTGTTTTTTAGTGTCCTTGTCTCTCTTTGATATCAGGATAGTTCTGGGCTTATACAACAAATTTGGAAGTTTTCCTTTGTCTTTTATTATTTGGAATAGTTTGAGAAGAATAGGCATTAACTCTTCTTTAAATGTTTGTAGAATTCACCTGTGAAGACATTTAGTCCTGGACTTCTGTATGTTGAGAGTTTTGGATTACCAATTCATCCTTGTGACTACTAAATGATCTAATTAGATTTGCTAATACTTCCTGATTCAGTTTGGAAGATTGTAGGTTTCTAGGAGTTTATTTCTTCTAGGTTGTCCTTTTTTTTAACATGTTGCTTTCATAGTATTCTTTTATAATATTTTGTATTTTTGTGATGTGGGTTTTACTTTGTTACTTCTCATTTTTCATTTCTGATTTTGAGTGCTCTTTTTTTCTTAATGAGTATGGCTGACCAGTTATCAATAATGCTTATCTTTTCAAAGAACCACCTCTTGGTTTCATTAATCTCTTCTATTTTTTCTTTCTATTTTATTTACTTCTCTGATTTTTATTATTTTCTTCTTTCTCCTAACTTTGGACTTTGTTCTTTTCCTATGTTTTGTTTTGTTTTGTGTTTTTAGGTATATGGCTAGTTATTTGAGAATTTGTTTCTTGAGCTAGACCTGTATTGCTATAAACTTCTCTCTTGTTTTTCCTGGGTCCCAAAGGTTTTGGATTGTTGTGTTTTCATTTTCACTTGTCCCCATGTATTTCCTAATTTCTCTTTGATTTATTCATTGACATATTTTTTAAGTAGTAGCATGTTGTTTAGCCTCCATGTGTTTGTGCTTTTTTTCCCAGCTTTTTTCTTGTACTTGATTTCTAGCTTCTTACAATTGTGGTCAGAAAAGATTCTTAATATGATTTCAATCTTCTTAAATTTATTGAGACTTTTTTTGTGGCCAAATGTGAGTTATCCTGGAGAATGTTCCATGTGCACCTGCAAAGAATGTGTATTCTGCTATTTTTGGTTAGGATGTTCTGTATGTATCTGTTAAGTACATCTGAGCACATGTATTGTTCAAAGCCACTGTTTCCTTATTGATATTCTGTTTGGATGATCTGTCTATTGACATAAGTGGGGTGTTAAAATCCCCTACTATTATTGTATTACTATCAATTTCTCACTTTATGTCTGTTCATATTTGCTTTATGGATTTTGGTGCTCCTGTGTAGGGTGCAAATATATTTACAATTGTTGTGTCTTCCTGTGGGATTTATTCTAATAATTTTTGGTGGAGTATTTAGAGTTTTCTATGTATAGTGTCATGTCATCTGCAAATACTGAAAATTTAATTTCTTCCTTTCTAATGCAGATATTTTTTATTTCTCTATCATTATGTCATGACCTACTTTGTCTCTTATTACAGCTTTTTTTTTAAGTCTTTTTTTTTTTTTAGATAAATATTGCTAGTTTGGCTGCTACTTCATCTTCCTCCTCTTCTTCAATTTTTTTTTTTTTTTGGTTTACCTTAACATGGCATATCTTTTTATCCCTTTATTTTCAGTCTTTCTGTGTCTGTAAGACTAAAGTGACTCTCCTTTAGGCAGCATATAGGTGTGTCTTGCTTTCTTATCTATTCAGTCACCCTATTTTTTTTATTGGAGCATATAGACCATTTACATTTACAGTAATTATTCATAGATATATGCTATTACCATTTTAATTGTTTTCTGGTTGTTTTTGTAGTTCTTTTTTGGTTCTTTTGTTCTCTTTTGTGTTTGATGACTGTCTTTAGTGTTACACTTGGAGTCTTTTTTCTTTAGTTTTTGTGTATCATAGGTTTTTGGTTTGTTGTTAGCATGAGGTTCCTATATAATGCAAATATATAACAGTTTATATAAGTTGATGGTTTGTTAAGTTCAAAAACATTCTAAAAATAGTACATTTTTATTCTCCACTTCCATATTTTATGTATATGTTTCATATTTTACATTTTTCTTATTTTGTGAGTACCTACACTAGTTTTTTAGATATACTTGATTTTACTATTTTTGTGTTTTAACCTTAACATTAGCTTTATAAGGTGGTTGATCTACTATACTGTATGTTTGCTTTTATTTGTGAATTTTTTACCTTTCATATCTTCTATTTTTTTTTCTTTTCTTGCTTAAAGAAGTCTTCTTAATATTTTTTATAAGGTCAGTTTAGTGGTGGCAAACTCATTTAACTTTTGGGGAAACTATCTCTCCTTCAGTTCTGAATGATTACCATTCCTTTCAGTACTTTATTATACCACTCCCTCCCTTATGGTCTATAACATTTCTGCTGAAAAATCAACTGACAGCCCTATGAGGTTTCTCTTGTACATAACTAGGGTTTTTCTCTCACTGATTTTAAGGGTTTTTTTTTTCCTCTTTAATATTTTGACATTTTAATTATTATGTGTCTTGGTGTAGACCTCTTTGGGTTTTATTGTTTGGGGCTTTCTGTGAATCCTGGACCTGGTTTGTCTATTTCCTTCCCTAGGTCAGGGACATTTTCAACCATATTTCTTCAGATAATTTTTTGCTCCTTTCTCTTTCTGTTCTTCTGGAACCCCTCTAATGCAAATGTTAGTATGCTTCGTGTTTCCTGAGGGTTCTCTTAACCTATCCTCATTTTTAAAAAAATGTTCTGTTTTGTTTTTTTCTTTTTGCTGTTTTGCTTGGGTACATTTCAATACCCTGTCTTCTAGATCACTGATCTGTTCTTCTGAATTTTCTAATCTGCCATTGATTCCTTCTAGTATATTTTATGTTTCATTTATTGTATTCTTTAACTTCAATTGCTTCATTTTTATATTTTCTATCTCTTTGTTGAACTTCTCAGTGAATTCATCCACTCTTTTTTCCAGTCTGGTGAGCATCTTTATTACCATTACTTTGAATATTTTTATCAGGTAAATTACCCATCTTTGTTTTGTTTAGTGTTTTTTTGGGGAGGGGTTATTCTTTCATTTTGAGCATATTCCTCTGCCTCCTCATTTTGTTTGACTTTCTTTGTTTCTGTGAAGTCAATGGAAGAGCTACTTCTTCTAGTCTCTCCTCTTTCTTTCTCTTTCTTTCTCTCTTTCTTTCTTTCTTTCTCTCTCTCTCTCTCTCTCTCTTTCTTTCTTTCTTTCTTTCTTTCTTTCTTTCTTTCTTTCTTTCTTTCTTTCTTTCTTCTTTCTTCTTTATCTAGTCTTGATGGAATGGCCTTATGCAGAAATGTCTTCTGTGTGGATTGCATGTGCCTGGTGGCTTTGGCTGCCTTTCTGGAGCTATAGCAGTTGTGGGCTCGGAGTCCAAGAGCACTCTGCACCAGGGCTGCCTTGGTAGGTTGGCTGGAGCTGAAGCAGAAATGGGTCAGGTGGTCTTGGGGTACTCCATGCAGAGGGTGGCCTGGTAGGATAGCTGAAGCTGAAGCAGGTACTTGTTGGGAGTTCTCAGACATTCTGCACAGTGGGGTTCCCTGGCAGGGCAGCTGGAGATAAATGGGCACAACCCAGGGTGGTGGTCCCTAGGGTGCACTGCACAGGTGGCACCTTGAGAGGACAGCTGGAGCAGAATTAGTTGTGGGAAATATAAGAGATGGAAACTAAATGGAAGAATTTCAATTATAATCAAAGCAGATATAAACACCACAAAACAAGCAAACCAAATGAAATTTGTATTTGGAAGAAGGAGATTCCATGTTTGGTTGAAAATAAAGAAAAAAGGATTAACACATTTTTCATGAAGAAAGTGAGCCTTGATTAAATTTTGCTTGGGCTTTGGTGGCTGGCAGGTAAGGTATTTTTAGTCATTATGAGTAGGAGCAAGGCTGCGGGAAAGCCCAAATTTTGTTCAAATAAAGGGACACAGAATCTAGGACTGAGAAGCCAGGGACATGGGTTTAGATTGACAGATCTCTGTTTAAATTGCACTTCCACCATTAATCGGTGGTGACTTGGATAACTTATCTTACTACTATAAGCTTCAGTTTCTTCATCTTCACTGGAGATTATAAACTTTATCTTCTAGATTATTTTTCAAATCAAGTAGCTAATGAATATAAAGCATGTAGAGTATACTTGGTAAGTAATAACTATTGTTTTTGTTGTTAATTGTGAATAGTGGATAGTTCTGTTGCTAATAGTTGGTCAAGGACACATGTTAAGATAAGGAAAAGGATTTATTTAAGTTTTATTAGTCTCTAAATGATAACATTACTTGTTCCCAAGAATGTAGACACTGCTAGTCTCCCAGGGCACAATGGTTCAGAATTCTAGAAGTAGCTAGTTTTCCTGAACATGAAGCCACACCATACTTTGTCCATCACTGTTCTCACAACATTATCTTCTCTAGTAGGACAGATAAAAGACTTAGGTGAATGCTAGATCACTTTCCAGATAAACTACCAATAGCATTTATTCTCTCAAGTATGTCTTAACTGACCAACAAATGCCTGTAATCAGATCCAAACATGTTTTAGAACTTTGAAAAAGTTCTCTGTTGTGAGTGTGAAAGACAAGATATTTGGCTTACATACCAGGGCACTGGTTCAGGACTCACTCTTGGTGTTAGGAAACTTGTCTTTCATGGTTAGTATACAATCTTTGCTGGTACAAAGCCCAGTTTAGATCAAGTCCTGCTACTTTAGGACACTGGGACTTGCAAATCCATATAGTTAAAGTATCTATTCTATAAATTTTCTGAGAGGATTAAATTATAGATATAGATATAGATATAATTTTAATAGATTAAGTGACATATATACAGCATTTTGCTCAGTGCCTGGCCAACAGTTAAATGTTCAAGGAACGGTGGTTTTCATAAAAATAATTCATAGCTGAGAAGCAGTGGAATCTATACACATTTTTTTAATTTAAATTCAATGAGCCAAGGTATAGTACATCATTAGTTTTTGATATAATGTTCAATGATTCATTAGTTGAGTATATCACCCACTGCTCATCATATCATGTACCCTCTTTAATGCCCATCACCCAGTTACCCCATCCCCCCACCACCTCCCTTTCTGCAACCCTCTGTTTGTTTCCCAGAGTCCAAAGTCTCATATGGTTTGTCTTCCTCTCTGATTTCTTCCCATTCAGTTTTCCCTCCCTTCCCCTATGGTCCTCTGCACTGTTCCTTATGTTCCACGTATGAGTGAAACCATATGATAACTGTGTTTCTCTGATTGACTTATTTCACTTAGCATAATACCCTCTAGTTCCATCCATTTCAATGTAAATGGTAGATATTCATCCTTTCTGATGGCTGAGTAATATTCCATTGTATACATGAACCACATTTTCTTTATCCATTCATCTGTTGAAGGACATCTCAGCTCTTTCCACAGTTTGGCTATTGTGGACATGCTGCTATGAACATTGAGGTGCATGAACTCCTTCATTTCACTACATCTGTATCTTTGGGGTAAATACCCAGTAGTGCAATTGCTGGGTCATACTATAGCTCTATTTCTAATGTCCTGAGGAACCTCTCTACTGTTTTCCAGAGTGGCCATACCAGCTAGCATTCCCACCAACAGTGTAAGAGGGTTCCCCTTTCTCCACATCCTCACTAACATTTGTTGTTCCCTGTCTTGTTTATTTTAGCCATTCTGACTGGTGTAAGGTGGTATCTCATTGTGGTTTTGATCTGTATTTCCCTGATGGCAAGTAATGTGGAGCATTTTTTCATGTGTCTATTGGCCATTTGTATGTCTTCTTTGGAGAAATGCCTGTTCACATCTTCTGCCCATTTCTTTTTTTTTTTTTTCTGCCCATTTCTTGATTGGATTATTTGTTTTGGGTATTGAGTTTGAAAAGTTCTTTATAGATCTTGGATACCAGCCCTTTATCTGAAATGTCATTTGCAAATATCTTCTCCCATTCTACAGGTTGCCTTTTAGTTTTGTTGATTGTTTCCTTTGCTATGCAGAAGGTTTTATCTTGATGAAGTCCCAATAGTTCATTTTTGCTTTTGTTTCCCTTGCCTTTGGAGACGTGTCATGAAAGAGGTTGCTGTGGCCGATGTTGAAGAGGTTACTGCCTAGGTTCTCCTCTAGGATTTTAATGGATTACTGTCTCACATTTAGATCTTTCATCCATTTTGGGTTTATCTTTGTGTTTGGAGTAAGAGAATGGTCCAGTTTCATTCTTTTGCATGTGGTTCTCCAATTTTCCCAGCACCATTTATTGAAGAGACTATCTTTTTTCCATTGGATATTCTTTCCTGCTTTGCTGAAGGTTAGTTGACCATTGAAGGTCCACTTCTGGGCTCTCTATTCTGTTTCATTGATCTATGTGTCTGTTTTTGTGCCAGTACCATACCGTCTTGATGATCGCAGCTTTGTCATATAGCTTGAAGTCAGGCATTATGATGCCCCCAGTTTTGGTTTAAACTTTGGTTTATTCTTGGAAATAAAATGCTATGGGTTCAAATTTTTCCTGGGACACAACACTTCACATTTGTTTTATCTATAATATGACAATAAAGATATTACTTGATGAGATGTTGAATGTATAGTGAAAATAAGAGATTTTTGACCCCTGCTTTGATCAGATTCCTGTCCCCATCTTATTTCACCTCAACAATAATGCTAAGAAGTGAAGCCTAGCATCTACTTTAAGAAAGTAAATAGAAAGTGGAAGAACCAAATCTAATCCATGAGATAATGTGTGAAAAGAAATAAGTTATGTAAAGTGCTTCACACAGGCTGACAGTGGTAAGCACTCTGAATTATGCTAATTAAGAGAATTTTATACTAAGTTTCTTCTATTGATCAGAGATGACAGGATAGTGAAGGAAAGTTGAGGGTTTTGCTTTTCTTTGGTGGCATGTATAAAGACTTCACTTTCCTACCATCCGTCAGTATGTGACTCATACCCAAGGCCTGGGTTCCAGATGTGGCTTCCTGAAAAGTCATGGATCACAGCCTCTGACCAGCTTTGTTCTTCCAGCCTCATTTTCTCTTAGGATCCAGAGGTATTTGCATGTCTCCCTTGGTCCCTTGGCCAGAGTCCCTATTCTAATTTTTAGTTGGTGATCTAGATCTGCTTTTGGCCATATCTATCCCTTTCCCTGAATGACGGTTGGCTGTTTCTTCTCACTGCTACCTGGTCAGACACCAGACTCTCTGCTGCCTACACATACTTATTGCCAGCTTCTCTTCTCTGTTTGGCTCTCCTATGGCTTCAGGGATGGTTGGATATGGCATAATTTACCAGCTCCACACCTCACTAACAAGGTGTCCTTGTTTATGTCACTTAACTTCACTGAGCCCTGAAGTACAATAGTACTTCACTAGTAAATATAATGTTTATTTTATTCAAAGTCGCCTCAAGACATAATTGAAGGTGAAGTCTACTTCAGCCACTCTCCTTTCCCATATCAGTGGAGCCCTGAGCTTCCCATGGCTTTCTACCTTGCTGTCCCAGACCTGGCGTACCTAATGATGAAAACCCCAGGCTTCTATTGCACTATCCTCTGCTCAATTTTCTCTTCCACATTTATATATACTGCTATTGTTTCATCACCTCCAAGACTTATTGTCTTTGAAAAGTTTAATTTTTCTCAGTAACAAAAGTTTAGGAGTAAGCTATCAGAGGCAAGTGACAATGGTGGCCTGAGACCAAAGACCTAAGCTCCTTCCATTTTCCTGCTCTTCCATCCTTAGCATGTGCTGTCTTTCTTACAATCACAACATGGGAAGAAATGGGGAAGTACATAAAAAAAAAGACATGTATCCTCTGAATTTGTCCCTTTCTATCAGGAAAATAATAGCTTTCCCAAAGGTCCCCTCCACTGGCAGCCTAGTGCTTTTGTATGTATCTCATTGTCCAGGACTATATCACATGACATTCTCCAACTTCAAAGACATAAAGAGATGTTATTTATCCCCCCTAAAACTGAGGTTACATTCATAAAGAAGAGGAAAACCATTATAAGATAGGAAACTTGAAATATTTGCCACTATTTGTCCTATTATATCAATTTTATTTCCAAATAGTTCTTTGTTTCATTACTTCTGCTCCTCTCCTATTGTTCTCACTGCTTAGCTGGATGGTTACAATTGCCTCCTTAAGTAGTCAGTCTCTTTTTCACCTTTACCCTTTTTAAATTTTGTTTTTTCCCATAGCAATTTTTGTAAAATGGAGGGCTAACCTATCAGTCCCCTATGTAATCTCTCTAGTGGCTTCTTATCACTTACAAGATAGACATCACAATCTTGAGGATGCCATCCAAGGCCTCCCATGTTCTGGCTTCACCTTCTTTTTCATTCTCACTTCCTATGCATCCTACTCCCTGTCCTGGGCTTCTCATTCATTTACACATAAATACTGGGAGTTGTTGCCTCATCATGCCTTTTCATACCTCTGCGCTAAAGTAAAGGTAATGTCCTCTCCCACTTTCTTCTTGTTTCTCATCCTTCAAGGAACACCACCCTTCCCTGAGCCATTTCTGTTAATATTAGCACAGGTGAGGATCATATCTTGTGTGCAGGACAGGTGTCATAATTTGTTTGGCCTATTGCAAAATAAAAATGTGGGACCCCTTTTCAAAAATTACTAAGGGGTGCCTGGGTAGCTCAGTTGGATAAATGTCCAACTCTTGATTTCAGCTCAAGTCCTGATCTCAGGGTTATGAGGTTGAGCCCTGCATCGGGTTCCATGCTGGACATGGAGTGTGTTTGAGATTCTCTCTCCCCCTCTTCCTCTGCCCCTTCTCCCCATCCTCTCTAAAAAAAAATTACTAAGAATTTCAGGACAGTAACATCATAAAATTAAACCAAACAAGGTCCCTGCTAAGTACAACTACACATATCACATATCCTTGAAGTTGGCCCTGCTCCTGTGCCCCAATGACCTCACACTTCCTATGTTATAACTATTGGTTGGCTGGTCTCCCCAACTAGACTGTTCACTTCTTGAGGACAGTGACTGGGTCATAGTCATCCTTGTATTGCAGACATTGGCACATGCACATGGGAAACATAATACAGTGGATTTTGTTTTACTTCCCTCTTAACAAATAAGCAACAGAATATTTTCAAAGGACTGTTCCAGTGGGCTTTTCTCCTACCGCCTCCTGATTTATGGTGGATCTGATTAAAGGTCAAGAATTAGAATCAGGTCGTTGTATGGAGGCTACTGCCTGTGGGTAATATTTCAGTAATTTTGCATTGGTTGGGCTCCCTGAACTCAGGCTTAGCAGTGGGTGTGTGTGAGAACTTTGCATGTTCTTTAGGCCTGGTATCATGACAGTGTAGCTATTGAGCAAGCACTTCTAGGAAATGAACAGACTGTGAAAAACAGTGCAAATTGCAGTTATTAAATTCACTGGGAACAGCAGGACTGTAATGAGTGAGAAAGGAGGAAAATTGCAGGAATGTGAGTCCTGCTGAGATGTGTACGCAAGCTCGTGCAGCTGCAGTCTGGGTACTTGTTTGGTTTTGTGTGTGTGTGACTTTATGGAAAGAGCACTGACCCAGCATGTGGAGTCCTCTGTTTGTGTCCTGGTTCTCTTGCTCACTAGCCAGCTGATCCTGGGAAAATTGTTAAACTTTCTCAGTTTCCTAGATTCCTCATGTCTAAAATCAATAATACTGTAGGTGAAATGGTTATATTAATACAAGGTAAGCTGCATAGCATTATCCATAATACAAAAAGTATGAAGTAAGTGTTCTCCATTCTATATATTTCAGTTATACACTTGAACTACACATTACCTGAGTTCAAACCACATTCTGCTATTAATTTTGCAACTCCTGTTTCCTGGGAATTCTAACTATGCATCTTCATTCAACATGGTCATGACTGTCCCTGTCCTGATCTGGATTCCTCATGCTCACACAAGTAAGGAGGGTCAATAAGAATGTACAGAAGTTTAAAGACAGGTTTGATTTTACTACGTAAAAACTGCTTTGCAGCAAGTAATTGAAGTTCACTGACCCTCTCATAGGTTTTCTCGTATGTTCTAGCAAGGATCATTTTAAAGTTATCGTGAAATATTTCTGAAATAATGCTTATAAAGCCCAAATACATTGGAATAAATTACCAATAGTAAACACTTAATGATAGTTAGTTTTATTCTGTCACTTTAGCACCAGTTAATTCTGCATCTGAGTGGCTGCTGATTCTAGTCCCTACTGGCTCACCAATATCTGTGTGACATTGGGCAAGTTTTCTACATCTCTAAACTGTAGAGCAAAATAAACTATGTATAATAGACCAATATTCCCCATGTTAGTCCTAATAACTAGCTAATATTTCATTATTAAAATAACCATAGGACTTAAGTACTGTTATGATCTCTGTTTCACAGACAAGGAAAGTAGGCTTAAGGAGATTGAATGAGATCCACAGAATGCGAAAATGATGATGCTGGTTTTCCACCCAAGCCATCTGCCTCCACAGCCTTTGTGCTTCAATTATATGTATATTGATACCCATGGAGTCACCTGAAGAAAGGATCGCTGGATCTGTAACACTTCGTTTCTCTTTCTCAGTTTTTGAACCCCTGTCTATAAACCAGGGCTTCTGAACCTCCAAATGGTTCCCTGGACCCTGAGCAAACATAATAATCATTCTTCTTCATGCAAAAATAAAAAAGATAGTAGGCATAGCTGCAGAAGAGCAGATTGATTCTCATACCCGAGAATGAAATATACCTCTGTTCTCTTTCTAAATCTAGTTATAGTTTGGCTGTGTAGCACTCTGTCACTGCCAGGAGACTTTGCCCACCATGGCACTGAAGCCGAAGGCACAAGTATCTGGGTTCTCACATCCAAAAGGGGCTCTGGAGAGATGATTTCTGATCATTGCAATGGAAGTTGGGAAGGGCATCTGTGGTGTTTGCCTGCCCAGCATCTGTGCCCTCTTTCTCTGGCCTGACTTACTTTTGGAGAAACACTCCCCTCTTCTTACTCCATTTGAGTCAGTTAACACTGACCACATATGCTGGCTCTGGGCAGGAGCACATGACCTGGTTCAGGCCTATCAGAGTTAGCTGGTCCTGAGATTTTTGAGATTATTAGGGAATTAAGGTTCTCTTTTATTGAGAGATGAACTTTTCTATTTCCTGTGGGGTCTTTAGTTAGAATAGACTGCTTATGGCTATTTTGCCTGCCCAACTGTCCAAGAGTAAAGAAAACTCAGGGGAAAGAAGAGTCAAGAGATAAAAAAGGAACACATTCCTGATGATGTTTGAGGACATGGACCCAACTGTGCCTGATGCTAGCACTTCTATGAGCCAACCCATTCACCCTCTGGTTTTTAAGTCACTTTGTATGGTGTTTCAATCATGAACAATTCCCCCTCCCCCCAAATGGCTAATACATAAGGAAAGGAATGGGTACAAAGCTTTAGAAGAGCAAGGAAGAATACCTAAGTTTTTTTTTTTTTTTTTTTAATCAGATGTTCTCCTAACCATGTGGTACTGTTGAATCCACTATTACTCTCCCCCAACTTGTGGTAGACTGGGCCTGTGCAGGTGGCATCTTACATGGCAAGAGGAACTTTGCAGATGTGATTTAGTCAAGAATCTTGAGATGAGAGTTTATCCTGGATTATTCTGCTGGATCAGTATAATCATAAGGGTGCTCATAAGAGGGATGCCGAGGAGTTGGAGTCCAAGAAGGTGATGGTACTGAAGCAGAAGTGAGAGTGATGATATTGTTGACCTTGAATGTGTGGGAAGGGATGTAAGCAGGCTTTGAAGCCAGAAGGAGCCAGGAAATGGTTTCCCCTAGATCATCCAGAAAGGACTGCTGCCCTGTTGCTACCCTGATTTTATCCTAGTGGAACCCCTTTTGGACTTCTACTTTTGTGCTGTTTTAAGCTGCCAAGTTTGTGGTAGTTAGCTATGGAAGCATTAGGAATCTAATATACAGCTCATGTACCAAATGCTAGTCTTTCAAACAATATGAGTAATGACTGCGAATTATGAAGAATTAAACCTATATCCAGAAATGTTTAGATTTTGGGGGGTATAGTTTATCTTGTATCCCTATTAACGACTCTGTGGAAGATAAGGATAAGCCACCGACAGCATGTGCTACAACCCAGTCTGACTGTGACTTGCTGACAGGCTCACATCACTGTGTGTCCATTGTATTGCTTTTGGCTGCAAGTACTAGGAAAAAAATTATATTGACTCAATAAGAGCATTTATCTTATGTAATAAGAATTTGGAACATGGGAAGTTTCAAGGGTTTATTAAATCAATAGCTGAATGGTCTCAAAACTCATGCTGGCTTTTGTCCCCAGCTGTCTCCTGATCCCATGTCCATAGCAAATTCAAGCATGAGCACTTTCTTCAGAGCCAGCGGCAGAAATAGGAAGCTGCTCTTCATCCATGGATGTTTTAATTTTGAGGATATATAATCTTTCCCTAAATTTTTCTACCTGAACTATCCCCCATCCCCGCTTTTCTTTGCAAAATTTTACTCTACATTGCTTTTTATAGGAAATGCAACTTCTTTTTACATAGAACTGAAAGTATAGTTTGGTTTTTCAAAATATATCAACATTTCATCATCATTTTTGAAAAATATGGTCATTGATGGAAACACTGCTTATGGAATTTGAGTTGCCAATATAACACACCTGTATTAGTTTGCATTTACATTCATTGTGTTCACTATAAATCTATACATAGATAAAAGCAAATGACAACTTCATTAAATATTTAAATGTTATGCTTGAGAAGCAACTGTATATTGAACTATATAAATTTATTCCATGTATGGTCAAGACTATTCACATATATTAATATATATTTATATATAACATAACATATATATAATACCCATAAATATTTATATGTTTATATAGAAGTATATATGTATATACATACATACATATGTACATATGTGGGATAGGATATAATACCCGCATATTTTTTCTTAGAGTAATAAAGGAGGCATTACAAAATATTTGTTAGCAAGGCTTTGATAGAATAGAGAATGACTGCCATAACTTCATGCAGTTTACCATTTCAAGGATATATTATATTTCTTCAAGTCTCCAGGACTTTACAGAAATGTTCCTTCTGTCTGGAATATTCTTCCTGCTTGTCTGCATAATAAACTCCTTCTTGCATTCTTGCATGTGTTGAGAAGGATATGAATCCTTGATGGGGCTCTTTTCTAACATAACTGTGTGTCTACTGACATCATAGGACTCATAACATGGCATCAACATAATGTATGAGTGTCTACTGTATATTTCCTATGGCTGCTGTAAGAAATTACCAAAGCCGTAGTGGCATAAAAACACACGTATTCGTTATCTCACAGTTTTGTGGTTCAGAAGACTGACACAGAGGGAGCAAGATGGCGGAGGAGTAGGAGACCTGGATTTCGTCTGGTCTCAGGAATTCAGCTGAATAGGGATCAAACCATTCAGAACACCTACGAACTCAACAGGAGATCGAAGAGGAGAGTAGCAACAACTCTCTGAACAGAGAAGCGACCACTTTCTGGAAGGTAGGACGTGCGGAGAGGTGAATCCGAGGCGATATTCAGAAGGATAGACGGCGGGGGAGGGGGCCTCCGTCGGCCACTTCTGGCAAGTGATAGAGCCGCGGAGCACACAATCGGAACTTTTAGAAGTCGGCTCCGCGGAGGGACGTCGCTCCGGTGGCTAAGCGGGAGGTGGAACCCTCGCGGGACAGTGTGGTCTCAGGACCCTCGGGGTCACAGAAAGACCGGGGGTGCCTGAGTGCGGCAGAGCTCCCAGGTATCGGAGCGGGGAAGCCGGCTGCAGAGACGGAGCCGAGGCGCGGGCTCTCAGCTCGGGGTTGCCATAAACTGTGATCCGCGGGCCAGTCGGGCCACTGCTCCTCCAGCAGGGACCCAGCAGGCGGCAAAGCCAGGGAGACTCCCCTTCCTTCCCTGGGAGGAGTGGTGCAGAAGCGCACGGCAGGGATCTGCTGGGTTTGGAGACTCCACACGGGGTCGGATGCCAGACACAGAAATGCTCGATCACAGGCCAAGTGAGCACGGAGTCCAGCCGGAGACCGGGGAGATGGGAGTGACTGCTTTTCTCTGGGGGTGCACTGAGGAGCGGGGCCCCGAGTTCTCAGAGATTGGGAGGCCACCATTTTCACCCTGGTCCTCCAGGGCTTGCAGGGAACAAAAGCTCCTGAGAGGAAACCCGAGCAGCTTGCTTAGCCCGGACTCACAAGGGCGGGGCAATTCCGCCTCCGCAAAGACATTTGGGAACCACGGCAACAGGCCCCTCCCCCAGAAGATCAGCATGAACAGCCAGCAAGCCAAGACCAAGTTTACCGATCAAGGAGAACGGGAGAATTCCAGCGCTAGGGGAATACTGCACATAGAATTCATGGCTTTTTTACCATAATTCATTAGGTTTTCAAAGTTAATTTTTTTAACTGTTTTTTTTGAATTTTTCTTTTTCCCTTTTTCAAACAACATCTTATCAATCCCTTTTTAAAAAATTTTTTTTTATTTTTCATTTTTAGCATCATATTTTTAACCCTTCATAGTAGTTACCCTTATTTTTGGCATATATATATATATAAGTTGTTCTTTCTTTAAAATTTTGAGATACAATTTCTTCTAACAGATCAAAATATACCCTAAATCACTAGTGTATGGCTTTGTTCTATTCTCCTGCCTGATCACATTCTCTCCCTTTTTTTTTCTTTTTTCTTTTTCTTTTTAAATCTTCTTCTTTAAAACAACTTCTTATCTTATCAGTTCCTTTTATAAAATCTTATAATTTTCATCTTTACAGTCATCTTCCATCCCTTCATTGTATCAACCCTTATTTTGTACATATATAAGTCTTTCTTCCTTTAAAATTTTAGCAGGCACTTTCTTCTGACAGACCAAAATATGCCCAAAAGCTAGTGTGTGGCACAGATCTATGCACTAGCCTGATCATATTTGATCATATTCTGTTTTTTTTGTTCTGTTTTTGTCTGTTTTTATCTTTTTCTTTTTCCTTTTTTTATTCCTCTTCTTTCTTTCCCTTTCTTGTCCCCTGGTTTCCGGTCTTTTCTGATTTGTATAGAGTATATTTGCTGGAGAGGTTGTTAACCTGTTAGCATTCTGTTCTCTCATTCATCTGTTCTCCTCCGGACGAAATGACAAGACGAAAAATATCACCTCAGCAAAAAGAACAAGAGGTAGTACCGTCTGCCAGGGACCTACTCAATACGGACATTAGTACGATGTTGGACCTAGAGTTCAGAATCATGACTTTAAAGATACTAGCTGGGCTTGAAAAGCGTGGAAGTTATTAGAAAAACCCTTTCTGGAGAAATAAAAGAACTAAAATCTAACCAGTCGAAATCAAAAAGGCTATTGATGAGGTGCAATCAAAAAAGGTGGCACTAATTGCAAGGATAAATGAGGCAGAAGAAAGAATCAGCGATATAAAAGACCAAATGTTGGAAAATAAAGAGGCTGAGAAAAAGAGAAACAACTACAGGATCACGAGGCCAGAATTCGAGAGATAAGCGATACGATAAGATGAAACAACATTAGAATAATTGGGATCCCAGAAGAAGAAGAAAGAGAGAGGGGGCAGAAGGTATATTGGAGGAAATTATAGCAGAGAACTTCCCTAATGTGGGGAAGGAAACAGGCATCCAAGTCCAGGAGGCACAGAGAACCCCTCTCAAAATCAATAAAAATGGGTCAACAACCCGACAATCTAATAGTAAAACTTACGAGTCTCAGAGACAAAGAAAAAATCCTGAAAGCAGCTCAGGAGAAGAGATATGTAACCTACAATGGTAGAAACATTAGATTGGCAACAGACCTATCCACAGAGACCTGGCAGGCCAGAAAGGACTGGCATGATATCTTCAGAGCACTAAATGAGAAAAATATGCAGCCAAGAATACTATATCCAGCTAGGCTATCATTGAAAATAGAAGGAGAGATAAAAGCTTCCAGGACAAACAAAAACGAAAGGAATTTGCAAACACAAAACCAGCCCTGCAAGAAATATTGAAAGGGGTCCTCTAAGCAAAGTGAGAGCCTAAAAGCAGCATAGATCAGAAAGGAACACAGACAATATATAGTAACAGTCACCTTACAGGCAATACAATGGCACTAAATTCATACCTTTCAATAGTTACCCTGAAGGTAAATGTGGTAAATGCCCCAATCAAAAGACACAGGCTATCAGATTGGATTAAAAAACAGGACCCATCAATATGCTGTGGGCAAGAGACTCATTTTAGACCCAAACACACCCACAGATTGAAATTGAGGGGGTGGAAAACCATTCACCATGCTAATGGACACCAAAAGAAAGCTGGGGTGGCACTCCTTATATCAGACAAATTAGATTTTAAAACAAAGACTCTAATAAGAGATGAGGAAGGACACTATATCCTACTTAAAGGGTCTATCCAACAAGAAGATCTAACAATTGTAAATATCTATGCCCCTAACTTGGGAGCAGCCAATTATATAAGGCAATTAATAACAAAAGCAAAGAAACACATTGACAACAATACAATAATAATGGGGGACTTTAACACCCCCCTGACTGAAATGGACAGATCATCTAGGCAAAAGATCAAAAAGGAAAAAAGTCTTTAAATGACACACTGGACCAAATGGACTTCACAGACATATTCAGAACATTCCATCCCAAAGCAACGGAATACACATTCTTTTCTAGTGCCCATGAAACATTCTCCAGAATTGATCACATCCTAGGTCACAAATCAGGTCTCAACTGGTACCAAAAGATTGGGATTATTCCCTGCATATTTTCAGACCACAATGCTTTGAAACTAGAACTCAATCACAAGAGGAAAGTCGGAAAGAACTCAAATACATGGAGGCTAAAGAGCATCTTACTAAAGAATGAATGGGTCAACCAGGAAATTAGAGAAGAATTTAAAAAATTCATGCAAACCAATGAAAATGAAAACACCACTGTTCATAATCTTTGGGATACAGCAAAGGCAGTCCTGAGAGAAAAGTATATAGCAATACAAGCTTTCTCAAGAAACAAGAAAGGTCTCAAATACACAACCTAACCCTACACCTAAAGGAGCTGGAGCAAGAAGAGCAAATAAAGCCCAATCCCAGCAGGAGAAGAGAAATCATAAAGATCAGAGCAGAAATCAATGAAATAGAAACCAAAAGAACAGTAGAAGAGATCATCGAAACTAGGAGCTGGTTCTTTGAAAGAATTAACAAGATTGATAAACACCTGGCCAGACTTATCCAAAAGCAAAGAGAAATGACCCAAATCAACAAAATCATGAATGAAAGAGGAGAGATCACAACCAACACCAAAGAAATACAAACAATTATAAGAACATATTATGAGCAACTCTATGCCAGCAAATTAGATAACCTGGAAGAAATGGGTGCATTCCTAGAGATGTATCAACTACCAAAATTGAACCAGGAAGAAATAGAAAACCTGAACAGACTGATAACCACTAAGGAAATTGAAGCATTCATCAAAAATCTCCCAAGAAACAAAAGCCCAGGGCCAGATGGCTTCCCAGGGGAATTCTATCAGACATTTAAAGAAGAATTAATACCTATTCTCCTGAAACTGTTCCAAAAAATAGAAATGGAAGTAAAACTTCCAAACTCACTTTATGAGGCCACCATTACCTTGATCCCAAAACCAGACAAAGACCCCATCAAAAAGGAGAATTACAGACCAATATCCTTGATGAACATGGATGCAAAAATTCTCACCAAAATACTAGCCAATAGGATCCAACAGTACATTAAAAGGATTATTCACAACAACCAAGTGGGATTTATCCTTGGGCTGCAAGGCTGGTTCAACATCCGCAAATCAATCAACGTAATACAATACATTAACAAATGAAAGAACAGGAATCATATGATCCTCTCAGTAGATGCTGAAAAAGCATTTGACAAAGTACAGCATCCTTTCTTGATCAAAACTCTTCAGAGTATAGGCATAGGGGGTACATACCTCAATATCATAAAGCCATCTATGAAAAACCTACAGCAAATAGCATTCTCAATGGGGAAAAGCTGAGAGCTTTTCCCCTAAGGTCAGGAATGCGGCAGGGATGTCCACTATCACCACTGCTATTCAACACAGTATGAGAAGTCCTAGCCACAGCAATCAGACAACAAAAAGAAATCAAAGGCATCCAAATCGGCAAAGAGGCAGTCAAACTCTCACTCTTTGCAGATGATATGATACTTTCTGTGGAAAACCCAAAAAACTCCACCCCAAAACTGCTAGAACTCATACAGGAATTCAGTAAAGTAGCAGGATATAAAATCAATGCACAGAAATCAGTGGCATTCCTATACACCAACAACAAGACAGAAGAGAGACAAATCAAGGAGTCGATCCCATTTACAATTGCACCCAAAACCATAGGATACCTAGGAATAAATTTAACCAAAGAGGCAAAGGATCTGTACTCAGAAAACTATAAAATACTCATGAAAGAAATTGAGGAAGACACAAAGAAATGGAAAAACGTTCCATGCTCATGGATTGGGAGAATCAACATTGTGAAGATGTCAATGCTACCTAGAGCAATCTACACATTCAATGCAATCCCCATCAAAATACCATCCACTTTTTTCAAAGAAATGGAACAAATTATCCTAAAATTTGTATGGAACCAGAAGAGACCCCGAATAGCCAGAAGAATGTTGACAAAGAAAAGCAAAGCTGGTGGCATCACAATTCCGGACTTCCAGCTCTATTACAAAGCTGTCATCATCAAGACAGTATGGTACTGGCACAAAAACAGACACATAGATCAATGGAACAGAATCGAGAGCCCAGAAATGGACCCTCAACTCTATGGTCAACTCATCTTTGACAAAGCAGGAAAGAATGTCCAATGGAAAAAAGACAGTCTCTTCAACAAATGGTGTTGGGAAAATTGGACAGCCATGTGCAGAAGAATGAAACTGGACCATTTCCTTACACCACACACAAAAATAGACTCCAGATGGTTGAAAGACCTAAACGTGAGACAGGAGTCCATCAAAATCCTAAAGGAGAACACAGGCAGCAACCTCTTCGACCTCAGCCACAGCAACTTCTTCCTAGAACATCACCAAAGGCAAGGGAAGCAAGGGCAAAAATGAACTACTGGGACTTCATCAAGATAAAAAGCTCTTGCACAGTAAAAGAAACAGTCCACAAAACCAAAAGACAACTGACAGAATGGGAGAAAATATTTGCAAATGACATATCAGATAAAGGGCTAGTATCCAAAATCTGTAAAGAACTTATCAAACTCAACACCCAAAGAACAAATAATCCAATCAAGAAATGGGCAGAAGACATGAACAGACATTTTTCCAAAGAAGACATCCAAATGGTCAACAGACACATGAAAAAGTGCTCAACATCGCTCGGCATCAGGGAAATCCAAATCAAAACCTCAATGAGATACCACCTCACACCCGTCAGAATGGCTAAAATTAACAAGTCAGGAACGACAGATGTTGGCGGGGATGTGGAGAAAGGGGAACCCTCCTACACTGTTGGTGGGAATGGAAGCTGGTGCAACCCCTCTCGAAAACAGGATGGATGTTCCTCAAACAGTTGAAAATAGAGCTACCCTACGATCTAGCAATTGCACTACTGGGTATTTATCACAAAGATACAAATGTAGGGATCCGAAGGGGTACGTGCACCCCAATGTTTATAGCAGCAATGTCCACGATAGCCAAAATGTGGAAAGAGCCAAGATGTCCATCGACAGATGAATGGATAAAGAAGGGGTGGTATATATACACAATGGAATATTATGCAGCCATCAAAAGGAATGAGATCTTGCCATTTGCAACGATGTGGATGGAACTGGAGGGTGTTATGTTGAGTGAAATAAGTCAATCAGAGAAAGACATGTACCATATGACCTCACTGATATGAGGAATTCTTAATCTCAGGAAACAAACTGAGGGTTGCTGGAGTGGTGGGGGGTGGGAGGGATTGGGTGGCTGGGTGATAGACATTGGGGAGGGTATGTGCTATGGTGAGCAGTGTGAATTGTACAAGACTGATGAATCACGGATCTGTACTTTTGAAACAAATAATGCAATATATGTTAAGAAAAAAAAAGAAGAAGATAGCAGGAGGGGAAGAATGGAGGGGAGTAAGTCGGAGGGGGAGATGAACCATGAGAGACGATGGACTCTGAAAAACAAGCTGAGGGTTCTAGAGGGGAGGGGGTTAGCCTGGTGATGGGTATTAAAGAGGGCACATTCTGTGTGGAGCACTGGGTGTTATGCACAAACAATGAATCATGGAACACTACATCAAAAACTAATGATGTAATGTATGGTGATTAACATAATAATAAAAATTATTTAAAAAAAAAAGACTGACAGGTCTCACTGAGCTGAAATTAAGTTGTCAGCAGTGCTGTGCTCTTCTCAGGAGGCTATAGGGGAGAATCCATTTCTTTGCCTTGCTTCCAAGTTCTATTTTCCATAAAGCACAAGAATACAAACAATGCAATTCTTTGCCTTTTCCTAACAAAGATTACCTTTCATCTGGTTTCTAATAACATGTTCCTCACTTCCAGCTGCAATCTCACTAAAACGGCCTTTTCTGCCCCACATTTCTATACCATTGTGTTCATGATTATTTACATATTCTTTAAGAAGATGGAGACTTTCTCTCCAGCCACCTTTTTTTTTTTTCCTGAGCTCTTACCAAAATTACCTTAACATCCATATTTTTAGCTTGCAGTTTAAAACTGCTCCAGCCTCTAACCATTACCCAGTTTCAAAGCCACATTCACAGTTTTAGATATTTGTACAGCAACACACTACTTTTTGGGACCAAAGTTTGTCTTAGTTAGCTTAGGCTGCTATAACAGAATACCATAGAGTAGGTGGCTTAAACAATGGACATTTATTCTCTCACTGTTCTGGAAGCTAGAAGTCCATAATCAAGATACAGTTAAATTTGATATCTGATGAGAGAGCTCTCTTTGTGACTTGCAGACAGCCTGTGCTTGGCGAGAAGGAGTTCTCTCTCTCTCTTCCTTCTCTTCTAAGGCCACTAATTCCATCATAAAGATTTCACCTTCATGACCTAATCTAATCACTTTCCAAAGGCACCATTTCCAAAAACCATTACAATGGAGATTAGAGCTTCAACATGTGAATTTTTGGAGGGACACAAGCATTCTGTCCACAACAAGCAATATGTGATAAAGCACACGTAGCAAAATGTTAATTGTAGAATTTAAGTGGCATAAATATGGGTGTTCACAGTAAATTTTTTTCAGTTTTTCTCTATGTTTGAAACTTTTAATAAGATGTTGGGGAAAATGTTAATCCAGGCCTTCAGCATAGCAAACTACCTCTATAAATAGTTGTTGAAAGATTGATAAATTTAGTGGAAATCTGCTTGCCAATTAGCTTTGAGGTTAAGCTGGAGATCAGGACAATCTGTCCTTTTCATGTTTCTGATGCACTGATCCTTTTCTGGAAAGCATTGTGCAGTATGATCAACACTCCATTTAGAGGTGCTTATGTGCTGAAGGAGCAGTTGCTGCATCAAACTTGGTGATTAGAAGCCCATGCAGCTAGTTCCAAATATCTGGGCTATTGTTGAACGTGGGCTATAAAGCAGCAGGTGTCTTGTTGTCTCAAGCAGTCTTCTGGGAGTCCTAAGGTTACTGTGCATTACGGAGGACAGGGTTTATCCAGTTATGTATATAATAGTCAGATGGAAAGAGAATGAGTGGGAGATTAGTTCAGTAATTTTTAAGTCCAGTTACAAATATTAAATTATATGGTTTATGACCATGTCTAAGAAAGAAAATACATTTTTTGGCAGGTAATAAGTTAGCAATTACTTCATTTAGCCATTTGACAAGTATTGTCTGAGCACCTACTATGGCCAGGTCTCGGACTCAATACTGATTTATACATATGGGGGAGAGAGAAATTAGTGACAGACCTTGGTATGGGTTACCCACTCTCATCTCTAGTGATATCTCTGGGCTGGAGGCCTGGAGGCCTCTCAGAGGGGCTGAATTAAATAGATCTTTGAAGGATAAACAATGAAGCCACCATAGGGAGTAGTGTACTTTCTGAGAGATGCAGTGTTAAACTTGGATCTACCTTGTGACTCATCCTCCACTCTCTGACTGTGGTCATGGTAAAACGAGGTCTGGAAGTGGCATCCTTGGAAGGACAAATGTAACAAGGACAGTGCCAGCTAGAGGAATGCCTGGAATGGATGTTTTAGGTCAGTTTTGCCCTAAATAATAGAAGGGAAGAGATAGAAAAATGGTTTTCAGTTATTTAATCCAGCATGGCCCAGTAGAGAACAACCTAGGGATTTAAGCTGAGAATTGTTCTAATAATGAAAGGGGAACATCTTTTTGGAGTGATCTTTATATAGGTATGTATTTCTGAGAGTCTAAATTAGAATCACTCCAGAGGTAAACATCTTATCAAGAGTCAAAGCCTAAAATCTCTACCCACCTTTTCTCAGGAGACCAATCTTACATTTAGCTTAAGTAGCTTAAAAAGGAAATTAAATATGCACCCCTATAATGACTGATTATGCTCCTTAATCCTTGTTGTAATAATAGTAAATATTATTTTCCTATTTCCTTTACCAGTTTTTGAAATATTAAGATCAGGAATTGTCATTTATTCTTCTTTCTATTCCCAGTACCTAGTCCAGTGGTGTATTGTTACTTAATAAATATTTTTGAATGAATTAAAGAAATAATTAGCAGGTAGTTGTTATGGTCTGAATGTGTACCCCCTAAATTCATATGTTAAAGCCTTAACTCCCAGTATGATGGGGTTTGTAAGGTAATAATTAAAGTTAAATGAGTTCATAGAGCAGGGCCCTGATCTAATAAGATTGTGTCTTTATGAGAAGAGACACCAGAGAGATTGCTCTCTTTGTATTACCCACAGAAAAAAAGGGCATTGTAAGGACATAGTGAGAAGGCAACTGTCTGAAAATCAGGAAGAGAGCTCTCAGGAAAAACCAAATCAGCCAGAACCTTGACCTTTGACTTTTAGCTTCCATAACTGTGAGAAAATAAAATTTAAATTTCTGTTGTTTAAGGCATTTAGCCTACTGTACTTTGTTATGGCAACCGGAGCTGGCTAATACGGTAGTCCAACCAAAGTGCAGAAAATGCTAGAGCATTTTAAAGATAAAGATATTCATTCCATCTGTGGAAAGTAGATGATGTCAATGAGGAAGTAGCATTGGAGAACCTTGAAACATAAAAGATATTTTTTTTTTTCAGTAAGGGGGACCATGATAAACAAAGGGGAGGGAAGGGGGAAGGATTGGAAGTCAGATCACAAAAAGGAGATGACTTGTCTGAAATCAGGGTTTGAAGATTTCAGTATTGGGGGATAATTTTATGTCCAGCTAGGGTCTTTAAATTTATTTTCATAAGCATCAGAAAGTGATGAAAGTTTGAGCAGAGATACTAATGTGGTCAGAGCATGTTTTGAAAGGAATGGTTTCCATGTTCAGGTTTCCTGTCTGAGAATAACTGACATCAGAAATTACTTCACCATTGACAGTCCCAACAGGATAACCCTATCCTGTATATAATACATCAGCCCCAAATTCATATGTGATACTCGCATAGTTACTGGGGAGTCATTGGCTACATCACTGCTAGTACAAAGGTTAGTTTGGGGCCAGCTCTTATCCAAGCAACTTATCCACACAGGGTCACAAGGAATCCATTGCAAGAGGAAATAGTAGCTCAGGAACTTTCTTAAATTTACCACTGGATTTATTTCCAATTCCTTTGTAATCTCTTCCTTAGAGCAGTAAATTCTGAGCTCACAGGGCTTTGCATTTAATTCCTGTATTTGGATTGTGAGAGCTTTTAATACCTGTGGATTTGGCAGTTGCAAAGAGTAAAATGCATCCCCATTAATCAGAACTGGACTGAGTCATGTTACACAAACCATAGATTTCTACAAGAAAATTAAAAGGCAATATCATTTCACTTCTGCTAAATGTTTTCTTATGATTCAGGGGGAGAAATGGGACACTCTATATTGTGTCCAGTGATGCTGCCAAAAATATATCACCAAGAGACACGACAAATGAATGTATAAATAGGAATTGCTTAGAAGGGGTTAGTCATAAATCACTGAATGAGCCGGAACCCAGGCTTCTTTTTTTGTGTTGCTTAAAATGTGAAACATTATTGGTGACTTCTAGAAAAACAATTTGATTTTTATACAGTTGCAGTAGAAGCTTATAGGAAATAAGAAAGTATAATTTCCCTAGGTGAAATCAAAGGCAAGATATAAAATTTTCTGGTGACTCTAGGAACATATAAACTCTTCTGAAAAATGTAATGGAGATTGTTAAAAGAATAGCAATGGTGCGGTTTCTAGAATCATGAGTTTTCATCTTGAACATTTAGAAATCTAGGGTATGGTGATGGATTGGCTTTTGGTCAAAAATGCACTATAATAAATTGGATTGAAGCAGCAGCAACAATTATGGGACTTTTCTGTTGGGGTCTTGTAATTCCTCCATCATACTTACTCATGGAAAATCTTTCTCTACATTTTAAAAGAAATTGCTTTAATGATGTCCTGAATTATAGTCCAAACAATTATTTTTTTCTTCAGAAAAAAAAAACCACCAAATTTCTGTTTGTTTTAAAGATACTAAAGTGGGAACTCAGAAACTATGGATAAAAGACACTAAGACCTTCCCAATTGAAGTGCTAAGCATTTTAATAAAACTGCAGATACTGTTAATGCTAAACAAATATTTAAAATTTTTCTGACCTATAATATTCCTATTATGCCATTTCTCTTTTTGGTTAAAATTAGTACATTTCCTTTTGCTTTAGAGCACACTGGTTGATATTGCTACTTTTATTTTCACAAAGCCTGTAAAGAGGTTTGGAGGGTAGCGAATTTGTTTAATCATCAAGCCCAACACATAATTCCTTAGAAGATAGGAGTTAGTTGAGAAGGCTTAAGGAATTGAATATGATTCCCAAAGGGCTGTAACTTCTCAATGCCCCCCCCCTTTTCTTTTTGGTGCGTTGTTTTGCTGCATAATAAACTACTCTGAAACATTTATTCATGATTCTTTGGGGTTGGCAATGTGGTCTGGGCTCATCTGGATGGTTCTCTTGGAGGTCCTACCAAGGTTCACTCCTGTGATTGCCACCAGCTACAGGGCTGGTTGTAGTCACCTTGTTGGTCCCAGATATTTGGAGTTTTGCTGGGGTAATAGGGACAACTGGACCACATGTTTCTAACATCTGATAGGTAGGTCCTGGATTCTTATGGTAGCTGGGTTCCAAAAACAACTAGAGAGGGCCAGTTCCAGTGTGCAAACAATTTCATACTTTGCTTTCATCATGTTTGCTAATGTCCCACTGGCCAAAGCAAGTCACATGGCCAAGTCCAGATTCAAGGTGTGGAAAAATAGACTCCAAACCCAACATGGCTTGGCCTTTTCTTTTTATATGTTTGCTGAAAATAATAATAGAAATTTCAACTCTTGGGCTCTTAAAGAAAGGAAATGCAAAATTTTGTTACAATGTGTGTGTGCCCATGAGAGAGGGATTGATTCAGTCAATCTATCATATTCAACTCTTTATAATTATATCCCAGTAGTGGATTAGATCCTAGCTCTACTACTTAATAGCTGAGAATTGAATGAATTAACAACCATAAGTTTTGGAAGAATGCCTGCAACACAGTATGTACTCAGTTAGTGTTAGTTATTACCAGTGTTAGTCCTGTACCTCTCTATTATTTTCCTATCATTGCTGTAACAAATTACCACAGACTTAGTGGCTTAAAACAACACACATTTATTATCTTACAGTTTTTTATTAACATAAATTTACTATCTTACTTAGTGACCTTTGGGTTTCACTGGGTTAAAATCAGTGTGTTGGCAGAACTGTGTTAATGTGTTTCCTTGCATTTTTCAATGTCTAGAGGTTGTATCCATTCTTTGGCTTATGGGGACTTCTTTCATCTTCAAAGCCATTAATGGCCAGTGGAGTCTTTCTCACATTATATCACTCTGACCTCTGTTTATGTTGTCACATATTCTTCTATGACTCTCTCTTGCTTCCCTCTTTTACTTATAAGAACCCTTGTGATTACACGGTGGCAAACTGAATAATCCAGGAAATCTCCCCATTTCAAGATCCTTAGTTTAAGGACATCCCCAAAGTCTCTTTATTCATGTAAAGTGACATTGTTACAGGTTCTACTTATTATAATGTAGACATGTTTGGGGGGGCATTATTCTGTCTGTCCCAAATATTCTTGATCATTCATCTTGGATCATGCATCTGTAAAGAGAAACATGTTGAGAAGGCTTTACTTAGCTGTGGCTATTTAGGAAATTGTTCTATACCAATGAAGAAATTCTAAATTTCTTCCTCTACAATGATGGGAGTATCTGAATCCACTCTAAACCACCAGGAAGGAGGATAGATTTTTTGCGTACTGAGAAAAAAGTGGTTAACCATCACCTATCAGTTAGAGGAGTGTGATGGAGAAAATGCTATATATTCTCCAAACTCTTACTTTTTCTTTGGGATTCAGCTATGTTATTCTTCATCCCTGTTGCCTCTAAGTGTGATCATGAGGCAAATTCTCACCAATGAAATGAGGCTGTCATTGATCTGTGTCGCATCTGAGGTGAATCAGTTAAGAGCAGCTGTGCTATCCTAATGGTAACTTTTTTGTTGAGTGGTTGCATAGAGGGGTTCACCAGAGGACTCTGAGACCCTAGGAATGGTTAGGACACAAGATAGAACTATCCATCTTCCTGTTAGGGCACTGATAGTTGAGGTGGCTTGCTTCAGCCTATGATGACTAAGCAGTTACTCAAATACTGGTCTGCGAATGATCCTTTATCCTCAGCTTTGAAGCCTTAGTGAACAGGGATATGGTCTGTGCTCCATCTTGACCTCATTCTTTTCCTTCCCACTCCTGGACATCAAACAGAAACTTCAGATATTTTGCTAGACTATAATATAATTTAGAGTATACTATAAAAGGATGGTTTTTGACCTTATCATTTTTCTGATCAGAATAATCTTCACAACACTGTAGAATTTAAAGAGCCAGAAGATCTGCTAAGAATCCTCTTATCTTGTCTCCTTATTGAACAGATGAGGAAACTTCAGCTCATAGAGTTTTAGTGATTTTCTAAAATTTTCTAGTGAAACTTGGCAGTGGAATTGGAACTTAAATCAAATGCAGCACTGAACTCAGCACTCAACATAGTTGCCCACTGCACTGGGAGATTTGCAAGTAGTTGTCAAATAAATGAATGGGTACATGATGCACCCATCCTTCAATGTCCAGCTGAATGCCACCATCTCCACGGAGGCTTTCTTAAAAGCCCCCATTTCAAATTAACCTCCTACATCCTCTCTCATCCTGGAAGATGATTTTGATTCTCTATAGAGCATTTAATAAAATCTGCTTGATGGATTACAATCCTGAAATGCAATATGAGATCTTACCAGCTTAGTACCATAAATGATTAGTATTGTCTTCCATGGGAAAAGGATTAGAAATAATGGAACATGTACTGAGAGTTACCAATCCTAGTCTTGTTTATTAGAATAAAAACTCCCTTAGGACAGAAGCACAGTGGCTTTTTTTTTTTTTACCTTGTACCTTGAATGGTACTGAGACTATCTTAAATATAACAAATAGATGCTTAATAAATATTTATTGAATTAAACTGAAACATAATATTGGATCTATAAGTTGCTTAAAACCTGAACCTTCCATCTACCTTCCCTAGCTTATTTTTCTTCTTCTCATATATTCTAAGATTTTTTTTTTTTTTGCTTTGAGGAGTACTCTGAGTCTCTGTGGTTGCTTTATACTTAACAATGAATGTCTTGGAAGTATTTACTTCAAAATACTTTTTCTTTCCTAGTCTTTATATTACATAAAGATATTCCAACCAGTATATCTTTTATATAAGAATATAATAGAATTAGTAAACTGAATGAGTACCATAATGTATCAACTAGGAACTTGGCCTGCCAAATATACTCATTTAAAGTTGTATCTTCAAATAATAAATTAAACAAAAGGAAAGAAAGGAAGTGGTAGATATGAGACAGAGAAGGTGAAAATATCAACTAATATTGCTTTAAACATGCATGAAGAACTTTCAAAAAATCTAGAAAACTAACTAGATGTACTATCTGATATATATATATTTTTAAATCAGGATAGATGGGTTTATGCCATAGTATCCAATTTACCTGCTCTCCTGGGGAAAATGCAAATTATTGGTCAGGGTGCTCTCTAAGTTTACTTTACCAAAAAAAGGAACAGGCGTGCAGGCCTAGGGCTGTGACAGAAATATGCTATAATGATATAAATATATACTGACTCTTAAAAGCAAGAGTATAGAAGAAGGTGTAATACATTATCTGGGGGATTCAGGAATTTTAAATGCTTAAGCACTGAGATTATAACTCTTATATCTGCCTTTGAAGGTTAGATCCATATGCCCAATTTTGTAATCCAAATTTGGTCCTCGGGGGCTTTGAGAAAATGATACTTTGGCTAGGTCCTCCATTTGCAACAGCCTGTTGAGTACCTCACTCTAGATGTCCCAGGGGCATCTCAAACTTACTCTGCATAATACAGAACTCATCCCTACAGATCTCAGGACCTCTTACCTAGGATCTTCTACTATGCTCCTCTCTGATCTCACTGCCTCAAGGCTGTTGCTCCAATGTAGCTTTTCATATTGCTTTTACTCTTATCTTGCTAGTGATTAGCTCTGACAGTGTCATCTGCCACTCAAAAAGCATCTGTGCTTCTCCATTCTCATGTCTTCTGTTCCTCAGTTTATGAGAGTCCCCTAAATATAGGAAGGGATATTCCACAGAAAACTCTTTGTACTGGGTACTGCCTCAGCAACTCCCATTAAAAGAGACTCAAATATTTGGAAAAAATCCAAGGTCAAATCTCAGCCCCTTGAAAGGAGTATAGGCATGGGTTGAAGTCTAAAAATAAAATAATGCCCTTCTACTAGGAGCAGAAGTGTGTGTGTGTGTGTGTGTGTGTGTGTGTGTAATGGTATTA
Source organism: Eumetopias jubatus (assembly GCF_037043125.1). Lineage (NCBI taxonomy): Eukaryota > Metazoa > Chordata > Mammalia > Carnivora > Otariidae > Eumetopias > Eumetopias jubatus. Next base: position 58,151,036 of record NW_028274810.1, read on the forward strand.
ACAATTTGTCCATTAAAAAACAGTCTCTTGCTTTGAGGTGCATTTTCTATCCATTGTTCCCATGAGATCCCAAGGACCAGGACAAAAGTAATGGTTTAAACCTTAGGCAAGAGCCAAAAATGTCTTCAAACCTCACACATTCAGCGTAAATTATAAGGACAGGTTTTGTAGGCCAAAGCCACTGTGGTAATGCACAATTTGAATGTCATTGGGGTGTTCTCGACCTGGTACAGTTTTTCAGGTGTTTTCAGGGCTGGTAGCAACTGGCTGGGGATTCATGGTTTTGGAGTCCTGCTTGGGTGGCTTTCTGATTCATTACAAGCAACAAAGCCATTTTTTAAATTCAATTCAGAGAAGACTTCTGGAGTACTTCCTCTCTGGCAGCCCACAGAACATGGTCTGGGATATAAACATATGTAAGGGTCAGTCTTTGTCTTTGAAGCATTTAAAACTTCAAGGACAAAGGAGAGATAGACACGTAAATAATAGACAACATGAAGAATGCATTAAGAGAGGCCATATAAATTTCTATGGAAACATAGATGAGAAAGTAATTAATTCTATGAGGAGGGTTATAATTTCCAAAATAATTAATAAGAATGCATGAAAACAGAGGCATGAAAATGCAGAGGCTGAAAATGTCTAAGAACATGGACGTGGCCTGTATATGGGGGTGGGGTACTTGAGGTCAAGCAGTGAGGGGAGAGAGGTTGGCTAAAATTTAAAAAGGGGTGATGAGTGAACTGAGCCAGATTGGTGTGCATTGTATAGAGTTTCTACCTTCTTCTACAGTGTTGACTGGGCCATTTTCCCCCAGAGAACCTTGCTATTATCTGTGGGAGTCTTGGACAATTTTTTATATAGGAAGTGATATGGTCAAATCTACACCTTAGATAATATTTGGTGGAAGAGTGGCCATGGATTGAGAGACTATTTGGAAGAGTCTTGTACTAACTGAACAGAGATGATGAAGGCTCAGATGAAGAAAGAAATAGTGGGTTGTGAGAAGGGGAATGATGTGAGAGAAGTTTCAGTGGTGTCATTGCAAAGACTTGCTAATTGGTTGGCTGTGAGAAATATATCAAGATCAACTCTGAGATTTTTAATGTAGACCATTAGGGTGGGTAAATGAAAATAAACTACATGGGAAAGGCAGACAAATAAGCAAAGTTTAGGAAGGGAGGTGATAGTTTTGTATGTATTGAATTTGATGAATTTTGTGTATCTTGTTAGAAATATGGGTTGGGCAGCAGGAATTGGGAAGTATGGAAAAAGGTGAGGACTTGGAATGTAGATTTCACATAAAGGTGATCAGCATAAAGGAAGCCTTTGAAAGGAGGAGGGTGATGAAGTTCAGCCAAGGGACTGTGTAGAGTGGGGAAAGAAGCAAGTTTGGGGCAGAATTCTGAGAAACTCAGTCTTTTAAGGATGGGCATTCTCTTTTCCTTTTAGAATCTCTTCCCTTGACCTAGAATTCTATCCCTAGCTTCTTGCATCTTTCCATTGACTTGGCATACATCTTGCACTTTATGCAGTATTTTATTTCAAGAAAGGTTATAGCTATTTTATATCAAAAAAAAAAAGTCTGTGAAAAGCCTTTTTCCCTGTCTCCTTTGAAAAGCTGGTAAACTCCTATGTGGTAGGTTTGGGACAGGACATAAATTGAGCCATGATTCCCACACAGGCACAGTTTAAATGGGCCATATCCACAGGCAACACCGTTAAAAATATGCAAATTGTGCCAGGTACAAAGAAGTGCATAGTGTGAACACACAAACGGCAACTCACTGGTTTGCTGTGAATGAAATACAGTCATTGGGCAGCACTGCCATCTGCTCAGAGGTAACTTTTCCACAAACCCGCCCAACACTGGAGAACAATGGGAATGGAGGCAGTTGCTGAGCTGGTTTTCCCTTAGACAAAAGACTGATTCTTAGGCCTGCCAAAGGGAGATTCTGCCCTCCAGCAAATGGCTGGGGCTTGAGCTGGTCCCCTTTACCTAGTTCTCGGGAAACCCCATGTGGCCTGCAGAGACCTTGAAGAGATAGCCTTCACAATTGAGAAGAGGAGGTCTCTCTGAGAGGGGAAGTATCTTCAGGGAATTCCAAGTAAGTCTCTTCTGCGTAAGTGCAATAAAGGGAAAACACAGATAACGCTGGTAAGAACTCAAGATTTCATTATAAACATCTCCCAAGAGGCCAGAATACCCATGTCACTGTGGCACTGTGCCTTAAAACTATACTCTAAAAACCTTACTATTTGGGGGTCTGAAAGAACCTGGTGTTCATTTGTAAATCGATGAGATATTATGAAAAGCCACCAAATACCAAATCCAAACAAGCGAACATTTACCTCTTCCTAATGGCACTGGATGGGGGCACAGAGGTAGAAGAATCATGCAGTGGCATTTCACGTAGCTCTTGCCAAAAGCCACAGGCTTTTCTTTCTCATTTATTTTAAACCATCCTCTCCAAACTCACCGCATAGTTCAGATTGCCAAAGCCCTTAAGTTCTAGCGGTCTGCTTTCCTTTTCTCACACCCTTTTAAAAGCATATTGTGATGTTTGATCTAATGCCAAAGATTGACCACTGGGGAAATTTGGAAATGGAGCTACTTGGTATTTCGTAACCAGAAGGGAAGGGGGGAAATGTAATTTCAACTGTGTTGCCTACCCAGACGATTTCATCTGGTTGTTGTGGAACCTTTGTACTCCCAGAGAAATGCATAAAAGTATAAAGGAAAAAGAATAACCTGGCATCCAAAACTCCAACTCATAATCCTATCATCCTGAAACAACCATTGTTGACATTTAGCCCTGCGTTCTTACAGTCACTGTAATTTTTATTTCTAATGTAGTTCAGATATATTGGATATTTCTATTACTTATATATATTTTCCCAAATATTTAAAACCACAGTGCTAATTACTTGCATTTTATTCTCACAACCATTAGGTATGTCTGTTTTGTAAATGACTGTACAGATGAGATGCAGGGAGGTTAGAAGACTAACTTAATGTCAAACAGATCATGGGTAATCAGGGTGGAATATGGACCTAGGTTCCCTGGCATCATGTCTATGATTCTTTTACTACAAATATAGCTGCAAAATTTTGTTGCTAGAATTGTTCAGAAGGTTAAACAGCTTGAATTTCAACTGCCATGTTAATGGATAATGCAGCTTGAACAGATTAGTATCCACAGGTGTTTAGCTTCAGTAATAAAGTTCTGGCTTCCCTGACCCCTGACAACATTGTTATAGAATAGTATCCCAGGCTTAATTTTTAATAATAATAATAATTTTTTGAAGTATAGTTCAGGTGTACAACATGGTGATTCAACAACTCTGTACATTATGTTATGCTCACCACAAGTGTAGCTACCATCTGTCACCATACAATGCTATTACAATACCATTTACTATATTCTCTATGCTGTATCTTTCATTTTTCTAACTTACTTATTCTGTAACTGGAAGCCTATACCTCTCATTCTCCTTTATCCATTTTGTCCATCTCCTAGGCCCTCTCCTCTGGTAATCATTAGTTCTCTATATTTGTGGGTCTGTTTCTGCTTTTGTTTATTCATTTGTTGTTGATGTTGTTTTAAAAATTTCACATATAAGTGAAATCATATGGTATTTGTCTTTCTCCATATGACTTATTTCACTTAGTATAATACTCTCTAGGTCCAACAATGTCACAATTGGCAAGATCTTTACTTTTTTATGGCTGAATTGTATATATATATATATATATATATATATATACACACACACACATATATTATTGATATATGAATGTATATATATATACATTTATATATATATAAATCTTCTTTTGTCCATTCATCTATCAGTGGACACTTAAGTTGCTTCCATGTCTTAGCTATTATAAATAAAACTTCAGAAAACATAGGTATGCATATATCTTTTCAAATTAGTGTTTTTGTTTTCTTTGGGTCAATAACCTGTAGTAGAATTACTGGAACATATGATAGTTCTATTTTTAATTTTTTGAGGAACTTCCAATCTGTTTTCCACAGTGGCTATACCAATTTACATTCCCACCAACAGTGGACAAGGGTACCTTTTTCTCCACATCCTCCCCAACACTTATTTCTTGTCTTTTTTATTCTAGCCATTCTGACAGGCATAAAGATGATATCTCATTGTGGTTTTGATTTGCATTTCCCTGATCATTAGTGATGCTAAGTATCTTGTCATGTGTATGTCATCTTTGGAAAAATGTCTATTCAGGTCTTCTGCCCATTTTTTAATAGGTTGATGATGATGATGATTCTTGGTGTTGAGTGATATAAGTTATTTATATATTTTGGATATTAACTCCTTACTGTTTCTTGGCCTTTTGGCTAAGATCAAGTGTGGATATTTAACTCCTTACTGGATACATCATTTGCAAATATCTTCTCCCATTCAGTAGGTTGTATTTTTGGTCTGTTGATGATTTCCTTCACTGTGCAAAAGCTCTTTATTTTGTTGCAGCCCCAATAGTTTATTTTTGCTGTTGTTTCTCTTGCCTAAGGAGACATATCTAGAAAAATGTTTCTAAGGCTGGTGTCCCAGAGTTACTGCTTGTGTTTCTGCTAGGAGTTTTATGGTTTCAGGTCTCACATTTAGATCTTGAATCCATTTTGAGTTTATTTTTGTATGTGGTATAAGAAAGTGGTTCAGTTTCAGTCTTTCGCATGTAGCTGTCCAGTTTTCCCAACACCATTTATTGAGGTGGCTATCTTTTCCCCATTATATATTCTTACCTCCTTAGTCATAAAGGAATGGGTCGTGTAAGTATGGGTTTATTTTTGGCTCCCTATTCTGTACCATTAATCTATATGTCTATTTTGTACCATGATGTTTTGATCACTACAGCTTTGCAGTATATCTTGAAATCTGGGAATGTGATACCTCCAGATTTGTTCTTCTCTCTCAGGATTGCTTTGGTTATTTAGGGTCTTTTGTGGTTCCATACATATTTTAGGATTATATGTTCTAGTCCTGTGAAAAATGCTATTGGTATTTTGACAGGGATTGCATCGAATCTGTAGATTGTTTAGGTAGTATGGACATATTAACGACATTAATTCTTCCAGTCCATGAGCATGGTATGACTCCATTTGTTTGTGGTGTTTCCAATTTCTTTCATCAACAATTTATAGTTTTCAGATACAGGTCTTTTGCTTACTTGGTTAAGCTTATTCCTAGGTATCTTATTCCTTTTGGTGCAATTGTAAATGAGATTGTTTTCTTAATTCCTCTTTCTGCTATTTTGTTATTAGTCTATAGAAATGCAATAGGGGTGACTGAGTGGCTGTCAGTTGAGTGTCCAACTTTTAATTTCAGCTAGGGTCATAATCTTGGGGTCATGGGATTGAGCCCCATATGGGGGACTCCATGCTCAGCAGGGAGTCTGCTCCAGATTCTCTCTCTCCCTCTGCCCCCCTCCCCACGTGCTCTCTCTCTCTAAAAATAAGTAAACAAATCTTTAAAAAAGAGAAATGCAATAGATTTCTGTATATTAATTTTGTATTTGGTGACTTCACTGTATTTATTCTAATAGTTTTTTTGTGGAGTCTGTAGGTTTTTCTCTATATAGTATCATGTCATCTGCAAATAGTGACAGTTTTACTTCTTTATCAATTTAGATGCCTTTTTTTTTCTTGTCTGATTGTTGGGGCTAGGACTTGATGTACTATGTTGAATAAAAGTAGCATAACCATCCTTGCCTTGTTCCAAATCTTAGAGGAAAAGCTCTCAGTTTTTGACATTGAGTATGATGTTAGCTCTGGATTTGTCATATATGGTCTGTTATGTTGAGGTATGTTCCTTCTACAACCACTTTGTTGAGAATTTTATCATGAAAAGATGTTGAATTTTGTCAATTTTTTTCTGCATCTATTGAGATAATCATATGATTTTTATCTTTCATCTTAAGTTGGTATATCATATTTATTGATTTATAAATATTGAACCATACTTGCTCTCCTGGAACAAATCTCACTTGAGTGTGGTAGATGATTTTTTTAATGTGTTGTTGAATATGGTTTGCTAATATTTTGTTCAGGATTTTTGCATCTATGTTCATTGGGCATATTGGCCTGTAGTTTTCTTTTTTATAGTCTTTCTCTCTTTTTGATATCATAGTATTGCTAGCCTTATAGAATATATTCGGAAGCTTTCCTTTATATTTTGGAGTAGTTTGAAGAAAATAGGTGTTAATTGTTTTGTTTTGTTTTTAATGTTTGGTAGAATTCACCTATGAAGGCATCTGGTACTGGACTTTGTTGGGAGTTTGATTCTAATTCAATTTCATTGCTAACAATTTGTCTGTTCATATTTTCTATTTCTTCCTGATTCAGTTTTGGAAGATTGTATCTTGGAATTTATCCATTTCTTCTAGGTTGTCCTATTTGTTGGCGTATAATTTTTCATAGTAGTCTCTTATAATTGTATATCTACGGTGTTGGTGGTTACTTCTCTTTCATTCTTATTTCATGTATTTGGATCCTCTCTTTTTTTCTAGTGAGTCTATGTAAAGGTTTATCAATTTTATTTTTCCTTTCAAAGAACCTGATACTGGTTTCATTGATCTTTTCTATTGATTCTTTTGTTTTTGTTTTGTTTGCTTATTTCTGTTTCATTTCCTCTCTTTATTATTTCCTCCTTCTGCTAACTTTAGGCTTTGTTCTTATTTTTCTAGTTTCTTTAGGTGTAAGCTTAGGTTTGAGATTTTGTTTGTTGGGGTAGACCATAGTGTTATAAACTTCCCTCTTAGAATTGCTTTTGCTGTATCCCAAAGATTTTGTACTGTTGTGGTTTCATGTGCTTTTTTCCTCCATGCATTTTTTATTTCCTTTTCAATTTCTTCATTGACCCATTGGTTGTTTGGAAGTAGGATGTTTAGCCTTCATGTGCTTGTTCTTTCCCCAGTTTCTTTCTTGAAATCGATTTCTAGTTTCATATTCCTGTGCTCAGAAAAGGTGCTTAATATGATTTCAATCTTCTTGAGTTTACTGTGATTTATTTTGTGGCCTAATAGTTGATCTATCCTGGTGAATGTTCCATGTGAACTTGAAAAATATGTGTACTCTGTGGTTTTAGATGAAATATTCTGTATATATGTGTTAAGTACCTCTCATCTAATATGTCATTCAAAGACACTGTTTCTTTATTGATTTTTCTGTCTGGATGATCTATCCATTGATACAAGCTGGGTGTTAAAATCTCCTACTACTATATTACTGTCAATATCTCCCTTTATATCTGTTAATATTTTTTTATGCATTTAGGTACTCCAGTATTGGGTACATAGATAATTACAATTGTTATATCTTCCTATTAGATTGATCTCTTTATCATTATGTAATGCCCTTCTTTGTCTCTTGGTTTTAGAGGCAATAGTTTTTCTGAGAGAAGTATTGTTGCCCCAGCTTTTATTTGTTTATTTCCATTTGCATGGAATATGTTCCTCTGTCCCTTCACATTGTCTATATGTATCTGTAGCTTTGAGGTGAGTCTCTTGTAGGCAGCGCATAGATGTGTCTTTTTTTATTCATTCTGTTACCCTATGTCTTTTCTTTTTTTTTTTTAAGTTTTTATTTATTTGAGAGAGAGAATGAGAGAGAGAGAGAGCATGAGAGGGGGGAGGGTCAGAGGGAGAAGCAGACTCCCTGCTGAACAGGGAGCCCAATGTGGGACTCAATCCTGGGACTCCAGGATCATGACCTGAGCCAAAGGCTGTTGCTTAACCAACTGAGCCACCCAGGCGACCCACCCTATCTTTTCATTAGAGCTTGCAGACCATTTACATTTAAAGTAATAATTGATGGGTATGGACTGATTGCCATTTTGTTAATTGTCTTTTGATTGGCTTGTAGTTATTCTCTGTTCTTGTTATCTTCTCTTTCCTTGTGATTGATGGCTTTCTTTAGTGTTATGCTTGATTTTCTTATTTTTTTGGGTATATTTATTGTAGGTTTTTGGTTTGTTGTTACCCTAAAGTTCATAAATAACCTAATTAAACACATTCTTAAAGAATTTAATTTCAGTCCTCCTCCACATTTTATGTATATGTTGTCATATTTTTCAATCTTTTTATTTTGTGACTTCCTTTAACTAATTTCTTAGATTTTACTACTTTTGTAAACTTTATACTAGCTTTATAAGTGATTGTTGTAGCACCTTTACTGCATATTTGCTTTTAGTCATTGAACTTTCCTTTCATAATTTTTTTAAACATTTATTTATTTATTTGACAGAGAGATAGCGAGAGCAGGAACACAAGCAGGGGGAGTGGGAGAGGGAGAAGCAGGCTTCCTGCCGAGCAGGGAGCCCAGTGCGAGCCTTGATCCCAGGACTCTGGGATCATGACCTGGGGCGAAGGCAGATGCTTAATGACTGAGCCATCCAGGCATCTCTCCTTTTGTAAATTTTTAATAAGCCTTTATTTTCCACTTAAAGAAATTCCTTTTACATTTCTTAAGAGGCTGGTTTAGGGTGATGAACTCCTTTAATTTTTGTTTGGGGAAATTCTTCATCTCTCCTTTAATTCTGAATGATAACCATTCTGGGTAGACTATTCTTGCTTATAGGTTTATTTTTCCTTTCAGTTTTTTGAATATATCATGCCATTTTCTTCTGGTTGCAAAGTTTCTGCTGAAAAATCAGCTGATAGTTGTATGAGGTTCCCCTTGTATATAACTAACTTGCTTCTCTCTTGCTGACTTTAATATTCTTTATCTTGTCCGTTTTAATCATTGTGTCTTGGTGTGGATGTCCTTGTGTTCATCTTGTTTGGAACTTTCTGTGCTTCTTGAACTTGGTTGTCTGTTTCCTTCCTCAGGGAAGTTTTCTGTTATTCTATTATTTCTCTATTCTCCTTCTGGAATCCCTGTAATGTGAATGTTTGTTTGCTTGATGTTGCCCAAGAAATCCCTTACCTATCCTCACTTTTAAAAATTCTTTTCTTTCCTTTTTGCTCTTCAGCTTAGGTGCTTTCTGTTACCCTTTCAGATTGCTGATCTATATATTCTTCTGTATCTTCTAATGCACTACTGATTCCCTCTAATGTACTTTTCATTTTGGTTATATTCTTAATCTCTGGTTGGTTCTTTTTTTATATATATTTTCTATCACTTTGTTGGTGTTCTCACTAAGTTCATCCACTTTTCTCTCCAGTTTGGCAGACATCTTTATGATCATTACTGTGAACTCTTTATAAGGTAGGTTGGTTATCACCATTTCATTTAGGTTTTGGGTTTTTTTGTTTTTGTTGTTTTTTTTTGAGATATTTTGTCTTTTTCTTTCATTTGGAGCATATTTCTCTGTCTCCTCCTTTTACTTGACTTTCTGTGTTTGTTTCTATGAATTAGGCATAATAGCTACTCTAATCTTGAAAGAATGGTCATGTCTATGGTCATCCCCTGTGTAAACTGTATGTGGCTGACTGACTGGTGCTGTGGCTGACATAAGCTGGGGGTCATGGGGCACTCCATGGTGGGACTGTTCTGGTTGGATGCCCAGAACTGAAGTGGGCACATGTTAGGGTGGTCCCTGGCATCTCCACTCAGAGGGTGTCCTGACAGGAGGGTTGAAGCTGAAGTGCATGCAAGCCAGGGTGCCCCAGGACACTCTGTTCAGGAGGTGCTCTGTGGGAGGTAAGGCGTGGGCCAGGTACCCCAGGGCACTCCATGCAGGGGGCATCCTGGAGGGGAGGCCATTGTTGAGGCAGGCATGGACCATGGAGAACTCACACAGGGTTGTCCTGTTTGGGATGGCTGCAGTTGAAGTGGTCATGAGTTAGGAGGTCTCAGCGCACTCTGCACCAGGTGTGTTCTAGCAAGTCATCTGGAGCTGAAGTAGGAAAGGCCTAGAATATTTCAGGGTTTGGACAAGATATATAGAAAAAGGAATATCAAGGCACTTTACCTTGTTTTCCTTTCATTATGGATTGATAAACTAGGTTAGAAATTGTTCCAGCATCATTTGTTCATTCAAATTCTGCTCCAGAGACAATATGCAATACTTGCAACCATTTTGTGTCATTTTAAAAATTTGTCTCAACTTAGCTCTATGACCCAAATATCTCACATAAGAAATTACACACATAAATTTAAAAAGATTAATTTTCTAATTATAAAATGATAAATTTTACTGTAGAATGCTTGAAAAGCATAGAAAAATAAAAATAAAATAATTAGCATCCATTCAAAATTTGCTATTTTAATGTATTTAGTTCTAGTTTCATGTGTGTGCATATGCTTAAAATATCATACTGTATATGCATACATTTTTATATCCTGCTTTTTCACATAGTAGTGCATCTTTAAAATATAAACATAATTATTGATGGCTTAATCAGATGCATAATTTACTTAGTTCTATGGGCTATTTAAGCTAGTTTCAACATTTAACTGTAAATGAGTGTATTAATTTAGAACAAAATACAGGAACCATTGGATGTTTATAATCAGATTTATTGGTATTAATGAAAAGTCAGAGAATATTCACTAGTTTAGCAAAATGAAAGAAAACAAACACTCAGTTAACAAAATCCTTTGTTCTATGTTGGATTTGATTATTGTCCCTATCAAGGACAGTGGTTAAAAAAACCAATTTGAAGTCTAAACTGTTTTGAATTCTGATCTTGGCTCAAATGCTGATCCTCAATATATTAGATGTGACCTCAGACAGATTATTAAAGTTCTGTAAGCTTCTGAATCTTCTTCCACAGAATGTAATTAATAATACCAGTTTGATAAAGTAGTTGCAATGATTTATGAAAATAATGCATATAATAGGGCTTATGGTTAGGAGTGGTATACAAAAAAGATACACAAGCAATACAAAACAGTGTCATAGGTGCTATAATGGGGTGCAAACAGGTTCTTATGACAAGAGTACTAACTGAGACAGGAATGGCAAGGGACAGGGTTGGATAAGTAGGAGGTAGCCAGGAGTAGTAATAGGGTTAAATGTTTTCTAAAGGGACAAAGAGAAACAAACAAACAAAAAAAACAGTTTTGTAAGGACTGGACTTAGGAAAACGGGAGTAAGATCAGAATGTAGAAATAGGTAATTTAGAGCATGGGTTGAGTGAGCAACATGACAGGATTTAGTAATTAAGGGATCAAGGCTCAAGAAGAAGAAATTAATAGCCATGCATGACCTATTTGATGGAATCATTTTGATCTCTTCTTGCAGCTCTTGTAGAAAAATAGAGGAAAATTGTATCTACAGTTCTCAGATATGAATACAACTACCTTCATGTTTAATTATTTTAGGGATACTATTCTACACATGATTGTTTTTAGGTGATGTGATCATTCTGTACATATAATTTAGTATCTTTTCCCCCCCACAACTTCACATTATTCTGGAAACATCTTTTCATATTCTTAACACTTTGAAAACATTTTCATTTTTCATTTTCATCACTGTGTTAATGGGAAAGAAGTTTGTACTCAGTTCCTCTGGGGCCCTGCCTTGCATCCTCTCTGCCAGATCTCTCACTATATCTAGGGCTGAGATGGTCTGTTCTGTAGACACTTCAATTCGTTTGTACTGATAGTATCTCATCATAAATGTACTACATACCTTTGCTTTTCTTCCCCCAACACTAGGTGCTTTTTTTAGCCTGTGCACATGTGAGGCTCAGCAATGTTGGGGAGTGAGCACCTCTGAGGGCAGCCCTGACCAAAGGTTTGCTATAGTCTGATGGTATGATACATGTACCCACAAATTTGGATAAACAATTTAGGATGGCATTTTGTATGCTTCTTAGGAAGATCTGACAGAACTGATGTCCTGTTGCCCACGGTGTAATTTTGATACTGCTCTTGTAGTTTGACTTTTCTTCTTGCCCTATCTCACTCTGCCTATTTTCTCATTCTTATACTCTGGAGTTACTTTTCTGCACATGAATTCTTATCAAGCTCTGTTTTGGGGGAAACCCAAGCTAAGGCAAACATTTTTAAGGGTCATAATTAGTGTGTGTCATAAAATTGTCTTTTCCATCCTTTCTCATAGCTTTATTCTAATGAAATCTGATTTATTGGTTTTCTCTAAGGGTTCAGCTCCTAAATTAAGATTATATTTTGGATAATGGCTGAAAAATAAATGCCTGTTTTACTCCATTCAAGTACCAACAGTAACTATTTGTCCTTTTCAAGTTAAGTTGCACCTCAGCTCTAAAAACAATGCAAGCCAGGACGAGTAACACATTTGGAGCTCTCCCTCCACCAGTAGACAAGGCCTGCAAAGACTTCGTTGCCATATGCCTAGAGTATAATGCCTGGAGGAAACAAAGCATAGTGCCAGGGCAAGCATAGCATCCCAAAAACTTGACCTGCCATCTGCTATGAATTTTTTAATCTTACATTCCACTCCTGGCCCTGCTTTAGTCCTGGAGGCCAGAATCCCACAGAAGACCCCATATAATTCCTTGGGCCTTGCTCCTTTTACACATGGCCCAGATGGTTCCAGGGACTACCTCTGAGCAGTATTCTGCTTCTGAGATTTCCAGCATTATTTATCCATAATTCTCTGATCCAGGATTTCTGCTTACTCCTAACTCAGTGCCCCTTCTTTTATTGACATCAGTTTGATTGGAATTTTAGTCATCTATATGAAATACACTGTTAGCACCAAGCTGGAAGACTATTTATTTATTTTAAGGTTTTCACTTTTTTTTATAAAGATTTTATTTATTTATTTGAGAGAGACAGAGACAGAGCACGAGTTGGGGGGGGGGCGAGAAGCAGTGGGGAGAGGGAGAAACTCCTCGCTGAGCAGGGAGCCTGATAGGCGGCTCCATCCTGGGACTCCAGGATCATGACCTGAGCCAAAGGCAGCCGCTTAACTGACTGAGTCAGCCAGGAGCCCCTGGAAGACTATTTAAAAAGAAGTTTAGAAGATGCAAAACAGACAAGGATGTAACAGAGATAGGAATCTGGGTGAAAAATTAGGTTGGGGAAGTCTATGAGTGAAGATTCTTGGAATCCAAATATGGTGATCCAAGATTTGGTGTGTACTTTTTCACTTAGACATCAGGCTTCCATCACCAAAGCCCACTTAGATTCAAGTACCACAAACACATCCCTTATATTTCTAGGGGTGTCTGAAATGCCTGGAGGACAGATATAAGTTCCTGGAGGACAGGTGTAAGTTATGCATCATGTGCTTTATTTTTACTGGATAAAAGGCTATACTTAGCTCACACCCAGAGATCATTTTACTTGCCAAGATAAATAATTCTTTCACTCTTCCATCATTTATTCATTTAAGAGATGCTCAGGAGAGTATACAGAGGCCATGTTCTTTATAGAGCTCTCTCTCAGTTGATAACACTTTATTTAACTGTAGGCATATGTCCTTGCTGGGATCTGACTACACTGAATTATTCATCATCAGAACTTAAAACTGTTTCTTTATCTTGAAATCCAACTCTTGCCTTGCACATACTATATAATCTGCTTGTGTACTTTAGAGACAACAGAGTTATTTATTCTTCCAAAGTTACCTGAAGTCCATACCATTCATCACAGCTTGCAAATATATTTACTTTTTCCTTGATTGCTTTCTTCTAATTTTTTTCCAGCTTCCTCTCCTCCAGTGAGTAACGAACTGGAAAAAGAGACTGTTTCAGTTGTCATTCTGTACTGGGTAATCCCAAACCTGTGATGTCCTCCTGCTGTCAGCGGCATTCTCACTCTCATTAATTCATTTATTCAGCAATGTATTTGTTGAATGTTTTGCCATGCAGAATACAGCAGTGAAGAAAATAAATGTCCTTATTCTTATAGAACTCATGATCAGTTCTAGGCAGTCGTTTCACTTTGGGTTTAGGAGAAATATTAATCTAATTATACCACCGAGTTGAAGTTGGGAAGGGAGTTTGGAACCAGCATTGAAACTTGGGAACCCAACAAGGAATGTTCATCCACCTAAACACATGGACAAATTGTCAAGGCATTGTTAAATTCCCATGAGTTCTACACAGAATATGAGGGTTTCTAGCCATGTCATGGAGGAAGAACAGTTTTTTCCTATCTCAGTGACCTTGAACAACTACTTCATCACCTTGTATTTATTTTGTCTCAAGTGTAAAATGAGTGAGGTAATATTTCTTTTTTCATAAAATTGTAAATATTAAATGATTAAATACATGTAAAACACTCAGAACAGTGAATGGCACTGAAGTGCTCAGAAATATGAGCTATTGCTATTGTTATTGACACAACAAAGAGCCTCGAGAGGTCAGTATTTTGGATTTGGGATTCAGGGATGCAGTTATCATCCATGAGTTTTGTTGAGAGGCAACATGATATTGGCTCTGTAGTTCAGCTAAAGGATAAGCAGAGTACTGATATCGAGGATGAGAGCTTGAAGAGAAGCAGTTCAGGGGATGGGGAAGGTAAGTGCTAGGAAGGTGTTATAAGAGAAAGGAAACCTACTTCAGAGATATTAAGTAAGACTTCCTAGAAGATGTGACAGATGAATTGAATTTCAGAGAATAGGGGGATTTAGTCATGAAGAGAGGGAGATTATAACTTTTAGAGAAAAGAGTAAGGTGTTTGAGGAACAGCACCTTATTCTAGCTGGGGTATAGGGTATATTTTGGGAAATAGTGAAAGAAGATACTAAAGAGAAAAATCGAGTCCATGTATGTAGCGCCTTCCATCAAAATTACTTGTTAGGGGAGGCAATTAATAATACCAATCCCATAGCATGAATGGAGTAACCCAATGGAAATTTAATTCTTGATACTTAATAGTTTGATGTAGATACTATATGAATAATTTTATATTCAGTGATCCAGGGACCTAGGATCACTCAATTTTGTTGCTCCATCATCTTAGATACCTTAAGTTTTGGAGCCTTCTGCCGAATCCTTGAATCTGGGCTAAAGACACAGGTCTTTAGAGAGAGAGAGTGGGGAGAGTCATGTGGGAGGTTTTTATAGTTAGGCCTGCCAAGTGGTAGTCATCATTTCAGGTGACATTCCATTGGCCAGAACTCAGTCACATCACCACATCTGATTGCATGGGAAATTGAGAAAGAAATACAGTCATCCTACATATCCAGCAGGATAAGAAAAGGGTTTTGATGAGCATGTAGCAGCCTTAGTCACAACAATGTATTTTTTAATTTGAAGATGACAGGGAGACTGAAATTTTTATTGATTAGGAATATAGGCTTTGGAATCAGACAGAGCTAGTCCTAAATCTTGCGTCAGCCATTTACTAAACCTTAAGTAAATTACTCAGTTTCTCTGACTTTCTGTTTTTCCATCTATAAAGTTGAAATAGCAATAGTACTCATCTTATAAACTTACAGAGTAAAAATGACTTAATGTCACTACCAGTTTATTGAATGTTTTCCATGCTCTGTGCTCTAAGAAGACTCTTAGGGATATATTATTTCACCTGCTCTACTCAAAAACTCATAGAGTCAAGAGCTTTAGGGGCTCAAAGTTGGGTCAATAAAATATTTCTGGAAGAGAGACACGAAGGAAGGATTTACAAAGGAACTACTTTGATTCTTGCATATGAAAACTGTGAGTGGCCACACCTGCAGGAGCAAAAGGACCCTGCAGGCAGAGTGAAAGGGCTATACATATGCATTAATTTATTCATTCACTCAGAAAATATTAATTGATCATTGAGTGTGTGTTAGGCATGGTTTTAGACACTGGGGATTTACCAGTAAACAAAATAGATACATTTGCTAACATCATGGACCTTAGATCCTAATGGAGACAAAAATGTAAGCAACTATATCAACTACTGATAAGTTTAAAAAAAGAATGATTTGGATTTGTATAATATCCATGATAGTTTTGAAGGGGAAAAAAAGCAAGTTACAGAATATGAAATAATATGGTCCTATTTTAAAACACATTCCTCTAAGGCTATGTATTTGTTAATATGAGCATGGAAAAATGGACAAGGAATGCATACCATCTTATTAACATTAGTTATCTCAGGGGGCTGTAGTTGATAAATGGGAAAGGGGCAGAGTATTACATTTTAAAATATATTCTCAAATAATTGTAACAGATGGTAAAGTCAATTCAGTCATTCAAAAACTATGTGATAGGTGAGCATATGGATGGCCCATCTCCCACAAAGTTGTGTCATCAATAGCCTTTTAAGAACAAGTAGAAGATGAGGACATGGTAGGGTTAAAGTCATAGTCCTGGATGTATCCTTAGCATCCTATCCATCAGCAGCCATATTGACTTGAATAGGATCCATTGGACTCATAGTACAAGATGTTTTGGAAGGTGAATATGGGTGGTTGGTACTACTGTGGCCCTCCTTATCTGCTGCCCTCAATAAATAGGCTAGTGTTGCTATTTTAAGGGCCTGAACTCAGCCACGTGCAACTCAGTTGTCCCTTGTGACTTCAGATTTGGATCTCTGCCCTTAATTTCAGAAATATTACATGGCACATAAAAATAAAAAAATCAAAGGCTTTGATTCAATTTAAAATAATATATAGGAAATATCCCAGGTTTGGGACTTAATCCATAACTCTTATCAGGTTTGAGAACTTAAACTTCACTATAAAGGAAAGATTATAGTACAAACCACAAAATGTAATTGTGAGGGTAAAGTGAAATTATTTAAGGGTGAAGTGAGTATATAGCACAAACTAATGACAACTAACATTTATTGAGCACTTACTATGTGCCAGGTAATATGCTAAGTTCTTGACATGAGCCAGGAATGCCTATTAAATGAGGCACAAATTGGTTAAGTAACAAGGATTCTAACTTCCATTGGTCAGACTACATTATGCTTTACTCTCTTGTAGATAATTAGCAAAGCACTACATACCTAGTTCTTATTCTTTTTATATTGTTGTCACTGTTGTTTTTGGAGCATCATTCTAAACCTAACATTTCTGTTCTGCCTTGATTTTATAGATCTTTATCTCTTTGAGGACTATACTTGTTCCATCAGCCATTCCTTCAGCTATGACAATGTACCCAATCATAGAGACAGCAAGGCATTGTGCTACAGGCATTTTACAAGTGTTTTCTCTTAACCAGCATTATAACCTTATAAAGTAGGAAGGGTTTCTCCATTTCTTAGATAGGGAAAATGTGGCTCAGAGTTCAATCACATAACCAGAGTCATAAAGCCAGTAATTACATCTCATCTTAATCCCCATGAGTTTTCCACTTAGTCATACACTTCTGTGTTTAGAATGCTATTCCTAGGATTGAATATACTAAGCCTGCATTTCTCAAACTCTGTGCTGAGGCACTCCAGGGTGCTTCAGCTAACTCAAGGAACTTTTTAAAATTTCAAGAAAAACTCAGGGATACTCTATGTCTTTCAGAGACTACATGACCTGCTAGTTGCAAAGAGTTCAGAGTTTCTTTCTTTCTTTCTTTCTTTCTTTCTTTCTTTCTTTCTTTCTTTCTTTCTTTCTTTCTTTCTTTCTTTCTTTCTTTCTTTCTCTCTCTCTCTCTCTTTCTCTCTCTCTTTCTTTCTTTCTTTCTTTCTTTCTTTCTTTCTTTCTTTCTTTCTAAGATTCATTTATCTGAGAGAGGGAGACAGATGGGGGCAGGGGCAGAGGGAGAGAATCTTTTAAACAGACTCCCCACTGAGCTTGACTTGGGGCTTGATCTCATGACCCATGAAATCATGACTTGAGCCAAAACCAAGAGTAGGACACTTAACCAACTGAGCCACCCAGGTGCCCCAAGAGTTTCAACATTAGATCACACTGCATTCCTTTTGATGATGTCACATCTTTGCAAAGCTCTGATTTTTATTAAAAAGAAGCACTAGGGGGTGCCTGGGTGGCTCAGTCAGTTAAGCGCTGGACTCTTGGTTTTGGCTTAGGTCAAGATCTCATGGGTCATGAGATTGAGCCCTGCCTATGTCTGGCTCCATGCTCAGCAGTGAGTCTGCTTGAAGATTCTTTCTCTCTGTCCCTCCCCGCACCACTCTCTCTCTAAGATAAATAAATCTTAAAAAAAAAAAAGTACCAGGTGTGTTGGAGGAGTTACATGGGAACACCCTGTACTTTCCACTTAATTTTGCAGTGATCTTATAACTGCTCTTAAAAATAAAATCCACTAAAAACAAAACCAAGTACCACATGGGAATCAGTGTGAAGCAGGAAGTGAGAGTGGTGGTGTCCAGTCTCATTCCAAAGTCTGAGAAGTTATACAGTGTCCAAGAGGCACACAATTCCCATTAGTAATTTTGGTTATATAAAAATGAAATAAAATATTTTTTCAATATACATGTATCATTTTTTTGAACAACCACTAAGTAGTTAAGATGTGAATACTTATTAGGCTGTTTGTATCCAACACTTAATAAACAGAATTGTGTTGTTTCTCTTGGCTAGGAAACAAATACGTGACACAAAGTGTGTCATGAAACAAAAACATTTGAGAGACTTTCTCCTTAAATGTATTAAACCCTTTCAGGATTAGAAGTCTGTGTGATATGCTTTTTAAAATCTTTCTGTCCTATTTGAACTTTGTATTTTGAATACTTACTACTGCTATGCTGAAAGCAAAAGCCTCTGGTGTCATTCACTCTGGGAATGACACGTAGTCTGATATATCACTCTTTTTGCTTGTACACATAATTCACTTAATTTTATGTTCTATATTTAAGATTGTATTTTTCTATTTTCTACCCTATCTATATTATATAGCCCTTAAAGACATGGATGTCTTATATTCTTGTACATGCATGCATGTATAATATATATACATTAAGCATAGGAAAAACTAGATGGATATACATTGCACTATTAATAATGTTTACCTCCAAGGGAGTTATTTTATATAGATTTTAAGTGGCCAGATTGTGAGTGTATTTTTCTGCATTTTTTAACATTTTTCAAATAGGCAGTTTTTCAAAGACGTTTTGATTGTTAAATATAGCTTATATAACGCGTCCTATTGCCCCTTGCACAGAAAGATGTGGAAACTTCTTCTGAAATAAGATTTGTGATGGCTTCCTTAGAATTGTTCTTGGAAATCAAGCCAAAGTTTATTTAGCAACTTCTGAATGCCAGGCACCGTGCTACCTGCTTTCACATATTATTTTATTTACTTTTTACAACTAGCTCAGGAGGTAGTGTTGTCTTTATATAACAAAGAAATGGAAGTTCAGTTCAGAACTCTTGGATTCTTGTTTAATGGCATTAAAGTTTTAAAACGCAAACAATCTAGTCACAAAAACCACATATGGCATGACTCCATTTATATACAATGTCCAGAATAGAGACAAGAAAGTAGGTTAGTGCTCGTCGGGGGCCGTGTGTATGTTTTAGGGTGGAGGTGGCTGAAGAACCAGGAGGGTCTGCTAATGGGCTTCTTTGGGGATATATTTGTGAATATACTAAAATTCAGTGAATTGTGCACTATAAAAAAGTTACATTTTATTGTATGTGGATTATAGCTTAATAAGTTATTTAAAAGGAAAAAAAAACCCTCAAGCTTTCCACTGTGTAGGCCTCAAGGACAATTTTAGCAGTCTTTAATGAACCTTCAGGTTACAACTTAATCCAAATAATTCAGAAGGATCCCAGAAAATGCTTATGGGCAATGTTTTCCAGTTTCTTGTGGGATTATCTATTCCTCTTTGAAAAGTACCATAGCACCTCCCAAACACATAATTAGAAATTGGATTGAGTGCAGCGAGCCACATCTAGCATGAGGCCTAACACATAATGCCTGCTCAACAAATGTTTACACAGTTGAAGGTATATCAGTGACATTCAGTAACGGATAGTCTGTTTCAGGGAAGAAGATCACTTTTATAGAAAGAATGGCATGTCTTCCTGAGATAGCTTGAAAGAGGCATGTTACCCATTTGTGTTTTTAGCCCAATCTTTGGATTCCAAGTAAGTTATTGGGAATCTTCTTTGTCATTACTGTTTAATTACCATGGAACCTCTAATCCAAGCCAGAAATTCCTCGCTGCCCACATTTCTCTCTACTTCAGAATGCGTACCTAATAGCAACCAATTACTTTTCCTATTTTCTCACTTGGAATCTGTTTGGGGAGCTGGGGATCGCTATCTAACAAAATCGGTAACATCTGTGACAAAGGGCCCCTAACTAGGGAGAGTTAGCTGGCTAGACAGATTTCCTGCATGGTAAGGCTCTTTTCCTCTGCAGAGGTTGCTCTGGGACAGTTACTTGTAAGACCTCCTCTGATTTTTTTGAACGTCTTTCTACCCTTTCCCACCTGACCTTTTTGTCTGAGGGGGAGAAAAGAGTTTTGTGTTTAAGAGGTCAAGTGACTTAAGGGAACCATTCCAACCTTCTGAAAGTTTCCATTTCAAATGCATGAAAAGTAATTCCAAAGAAACGACCCCAAAGAAATTCTGCTTTGCTTCTAGGTATGGCTTTGATTTTCATATTGGCGTGCATCTAACACTATTTTAACTGGTCTTCCAAGAAACCAGCCTCAGTGCCTGAACACTAGTGCTTTTTCACATTTGGCCAAAACAGAGCTGAAAGATTAGAAACCACATACATTTTTATACTTATTCTTAAGCCACATGGATATAAGTCTTCTATCCTATTTAGAGACACAAGTTTATATTTGGAAAACACATCCAAGATGGAATGATGTTGGATGATTTTAAGAAAACAAGGTAAAGGAAATGACCCTTTAAATTTATTAAATAATTTGTTTTGTATTTTTTCCTCTTGTTTTATTTTGTAAAACAAAAGTCTGTTCTGTGTTCTTTGGCTCAATTGGTGCCTTGATACAACTGCAATTTTCAGAAAAGGCGAGTTCAAGGGTGAAAACGATGGTTTTGTTTTGGGGAACTAATTTTGTTGTTGTTGAACAGCTTCCCTGCTCTTTAGAGCAGACAACAAAAGTGTCATTATCTGGTTTAGGGAGCTGCTGATAAATTATTCATACCACTAATGATGACTCTGAATCTTCCTGGGGAATGCTGTGACTTATTTTTCTTTCTTGTAAAAGATGAAACCATTTTTTTGTAGACATTTCTGGCACACCTGCATGCTTGAGGCAATCAGGTGTGATGTATTCCTGACACACATCCCTTTCCCCTCATTCTCTAGGCTGTGGTTTTAATATAGAAACTTCTGGATATTTGGCCTTCTTTTGTATGATAGACACAATTTCTTAAATGAATTCACCAGGTTGAGGGAGGGGGAACTCAGCCATAAGCTACTATGATTAAGGATCTGACACCATGGAATCACATTAATATCTAAATTGCCAGTTGCAGGTGCACATGCCTCTGAAACTATAGAAATGTTAAGAGCTAAGGCAGTGTTAATAAGGAGACTAAGCTATTAAGCTGGAACTAGAGTGAATAGTCTTCACTGAGAGCTTACTCTATGCTAAGTACTTTGTGCACATTATCTCATTTAATCCTTATTTTGCTAAAGGGGAAACTGAGTCTTAAGTAGGTTGAGTAAGTTTTTTCAGAGTTAATAACTGGTAAAACTAAAAATTGAGTCAATAATATTACTCCAAACACCATGCTGTTGACCATACAGCGATTTCCTAAGTCCTATGTGGCAAGCAGCATGTAGGTGTTGGGAGTATAAAGGAAGATAAGTCATTGCTCCTGCCCTCAGGGAGTTGACACTTTAAACTCATGTCTTTTGATTATACTATTCAGTCACTGGAAGAACATTAACCCATCTTGGGTCAGCTTCTATGCCGTGCAATGTCTGGTACCTTGATTCTATTTTCAGAAACAAAGTTTAGGACATGCCATCTAACATGGAATTTGAATGATGAGTTGGCATATAATGGGATGGGACATTTGAATTGGGATGTTTTGACACTCCTTGTGGAGGGGAAGGGGGGGAAAGAGGAGGTGGGGGAACCGGCTATCAAGAAAAGAGAAGCTACTGAAATTGGAAAAAAAAAATGACTGTCTTGGGATTATTATTCTGAAGAAAATTAGGCCATGTCCAGATGAGATGGATGTTGTTAGTCTCTGGCAGCCCCATGCACAAAATAAACTCTTCCTTTGGACTCAAGATTGGCAACTAGAAAAGCTGGAGGACAGCAGATGCCAGAGCTCTGTCAATGACTTCTGTTGCTGAAAATCTGGTGGTGGTTGAGCAAGGAGCCAAGGAGGGGATACCACAGGAATTCCCTTCCCTGCTGGGGATATGTGTAGAATGGACCAACCCAGGAGTGAAGCAGGGACAGTTGTGAAGATAGGCCTTATTACAACCACCCACTCACTTAATTTTGCCAACTGGCTAGAAATGGGAATATCTATTTGAGCCTGTGTGTGATTGTTCTAACAGGCAAAATTTTTGTAGGAAAACTGTTGGCAAGTTAACTTTGTGGGAATATGAATTGTTTCCGCCCTTTCATAATAGGAAATGTCACTTTCCTTCACTGTTAAGAACAAGTTTGAGGTCCCAGTTTTCAACTCCGACTCTTCCATGCCTTTTCTTGGAAGATGAGGTTAAAGCTGCCGTTCACTGAGAGGTCTTTTCTTTCTAGTCTCTGTTGCACATCTTGTTAGTCAAACCACTTTTTCAACAGGATGTAAAAAATTAGAAGGGAACTATTTCCCTGTCTCCCCCAGGAAGGCAGAAAATATGGAGATTAAAAAACTTAGAAGCATTGGTCCAATGAATCATAAAAGGCGGTGGGAAGGGAGGTAAATTTGTTTAACTCAAAGATGGGCAAATTCAGCCTGAGTTCTTCCTCTTGAGACTAGGTCTCTTTAAGGAAATTACTTCATCCCATTAGACTTTGATAACCCATTCTGTGTTAGTCACTGTGCAAAGTAACACATGTGTCAATTGAGATAGACTAGATCATGCTCCAATAAGAAATAATCCTCAAATCTCAGTGGATTAAAACTAAATGTTTATTTCATACTCAGAGTATGTGTCTAATATAGGTCCACAGCAGACCTTTGCTCATCATAGTCATTCAGGGATCCATCTTGACACATGCTTCCACAGTCACCACAGCAGGAAAAGAAGATATGATAAATCAGTAACACGGGATCCTAAAGCTTCTGCCCACGGGTGACACAGATCACTTCTGCTCCTACTGCCCATTCAAAGGAAGCCACCTATAACTTCAAGGGTGTGGGAGTGAAATCCTACCATGTGCTTGGAAGGAGAGCCAGAAGTATTTGATGAAAACTCTAGAACCATGGATGAACCTCATGATGTACCACCCTCTCCCAAAATATGAAGCTCAACATCAGCTATAGGATGAAGAGAGGAGAGGTATGTATTGTTCCAGCTCATCTACAAAAGAAGAAAACTGAAGTTTGGGAGAGATGAGTATGTACACAAAGTTGATAAATTAATTTTATTTTTCATTAGCTTTAGGAAAGCACTAATGAAATCCTCAAATTATCTATCTTATTTAGCTAACACATGTCATACAGTTACAGTGTAGATGAGAACTGTACTAGAGTATATATACATGTATTTCATTTAATTCTATTTATATAACTTAGCACCATTATGGACTCATGAATTCCTTTTTAATTCAGTTATTCATTTTTAATGAGCCAATTGTCCCAGATTCAACCAGGGGGAACCACTTCAGGCTAACTCCTTTTTCTTTTCAGTCAACTTTACTGAGATAAATTTACAAATGATAAAATGTATCCAACTGAAGTAATTCTAAGGCTAGTTAACCAAAGTGAGGGCATAATATCAGAATGCACTACCATGGGGGAGAATGTAATTCTAGTTTTCAACCATGCCTAGGAGTTTTGGCCATATTAAATGAAAAAAAAAAATCACAACAGGTTTCAAGAGTTCAGTCAGAAATTTTATGAAGAATAGGAGGAAACTTTACGATTTTCCTCATTGCCTTATAATTCTAATCTTTCTTCTCTAGTGCCATCTTCTGACTGATTTTATCCTATGATCCAGCTATTTTATATACTTTCCATACCTCTGGGCTTTTTTTTTTTTAAAGATTTTATTTATTTATTTGAGAGAGAGAGAAAATGAGAGATAGAGAGCACGAGAGGGAAGAGGGTCAGAGGGAGAAGCAGACTCCCTGCTGAGCAGGGAGCCCTATGTGGGACTCGATCCCGGGACTCCAGGATCATGACCTGAGCCGAAGGCAGTCGCTTAACCAACTGAGCCACCCAGGTGCCCACATCTGGGCTTTTGAACATACTATTCCTTCTGCTTGTGATGCCTAATTTGCTTGTCTTCCTGGAAAATACCAACTCTTTCCTTTGAGGTGCAGTTCAACCATCACCTTTTCTAGGAAGCTTTCCCTGAAACATTTCTCCTATGCTGCCTTCTTTGATTTCTACCAGGGAAATAATTATACTCTGTCATAATTCTTAGAGGGAGGGGCTGTGTTTTTGTCCATATCTTCAGTACCTTACAAATGGCCAGATTTTCCGTGTGTGTTGAATAAATCCTTATGCTGATGTCATTATAGTACAGAATTCTTTTTTTTTTTTTTTTGGAGGAGTAGCTATAAAGATAAGTTCTTTATTTCAAAAATTCTTCAATCAAAGAGAACAGTTAGCCAACAGGCTAAACTAGACAAACTCAATGTGTTTAAATAAATGTGTATGCTCAGGGCGGTGGTAGAGTATGGACTCTCAGATCACGGGCATGAGTTTAGAAATCTAGTCCTGAAACTGAAGGTGTTATCTTGCCTCAATTTCCCAGTATTAGTCCTTTATCTTAAAATGGAGATGATAAGGCAGGGGTGTGTGTGTCTAAGACCATTAACGTATATGAAAATCCAGCATATGTTAATGCTCCATAAGGAACAGCTCTTGTGGGAGGTTCCTTTGCACTTTAAGAAATTTTCCAAAGAACTAGTTATTCTGAGACCAGTTTTTCCATCTCCATCGGTGTTGTATGAAATACATTAAAGAATGATTTTCATGCCTCAAATGACTATTGTTTTTAAAAACTGGAATGATGACTCCGTAGCTTAGTAAACACCACACAAGTGGGCAGAACATATGCATATGAAATTCATAAGCATTTTTCCATTCATTTGAGCAAAAGACACATCTCTCTACCTTCTCCAGCTTTAGAGAACAGATCAAGGGTCCAACCATTTTTCATTTCTTTCAGCCAAGCCTGACATCCAATATGCCTGCCTTCGTTGCTTTCAGAAATAATTAGGTGTTGAAAGCTCTGACTAGAAGGATTAGAGATATGAATAACAACTTGACAGATCAAATCAAATACATTCTGATTTGATTACATTACTAAGTCAATTATTATTTCTTGTCACATTAATTATGGCAAGAGTTATAAAATGTGTCTTCCAATAATTCCCTAACTAAATCATAATGGCCATATCCTTGTGGTGAATCTGTGTAACAGCAAGGGTACATATTTGTGCCAACAGTAGAAGAGGGAATGTAAGGAGGAAAGAATTTTTTTTTTTAAGATTTTATTTTTAAGTAACCTCTACACCCAACGTGGGGCTGGAACTTAACAACCCCAAGATCAAGAGTCACATGCTCCACTGACTGAGCCAGCCAGGTGCCCCAAGAGGAAAGAATGTTTATATTAGTTTCTTTACCAAATATTAAGCACCCTCTATGTGTTAGGCACTGGACTTAGTTATAAATGTTGAGGATAGGGAAATAAAAATATTCAGTCCCTGCTACCCTCAAGGAGCTCACAGCTCTGAGGGTGAGAAAGGTTTGTAAACAGACAAATCAATTTTAAGATGCGAGAAGGAGATGAAAGGCACAGTGACAAAGTGGAAAGAGGCTTAATTCTGATGCTGTGTTCAGAAAAGTCTTCATAGAGGATTTTCTGTTTGGCTCTCATGTTATCTTGCATCAATTCTACCCAGAAAGTGGCTAAAACGTATTTTGCTGAACAAGATCCTTGTTAGTAGAATAAATGACCCAGGAACATACTGAACATCAAGGCCTAGAGAAAAATCACAGTGCTACTTGGTCCCAACAGTACACACAGAGTTTTCAAATGAGACTAAGAGGTACTTAATGTTGAATCAAAATATAAAGTTACTTTGATGTATGAGTGTGTGCTTACATGTATTCTTGAGTTTGAAGTTTCCTCCCATGAGCCAAGTGCGTGGCTAAGCACATCCTACTACCTTAGCTCACTTAGCTCACATATTTCTCTTGAAGCACCAAATCTCAATGATTTGGTGATAGAACATTGAGAATTAGAGGGATTGAGTAACTTACTGCAATCGCACAGCTAGCATATGACAGCACTAAGATTTAACCTGGTCATCGCTGATTTCAGAGACATTCCATTGTGATTATGGAGCAACTTAAAATGTAGACACTATCATTCTACATTTACTCTACATTCTATGAGGTGGGTCTGAGCACATAAGTGACTTGCTTGAAATCATAAAGCAATTTCGTAGTAGAGCTGGAACTTATACTTCAAACACACAAGCTGCCTCCAGGTGACTCGTCTCTTTTCAAACTCCGTATTAAGCCAAAGTATGTGGTCTGGGACATCCTCTAATCTACATATATATGACATAAAATGAATGATGCAGAGCAGACCCAATGGTTTGAAGAAGAACAGACTGCTCTGCCTAGTAGTTTTACAAGAATTCAAGAATTTACTTTCTTGGGTTTTTTTTTAAGGATTTATTTATTTGAGAGAGAGAGAGGGAGCCACATGTGAATGGGGGGAGGGACAGAGGGAGAGAACCACATGTGAATGGGGGCGGGGTACAGAGGGAGAGGGAGAGAGAATCCTCAAGCAGACTTCCCTCTGAGTGCAGAGAGTCCAACACAGGACTTGGTCTCACAACCCATGAGATCATGACCTGAGTCAAAACCAAGAATCAGACACTTAACTGACTGAGCCACCCAGGTGCCCCTACTTTCTTGATTAATGGAGGAAAGTGGAGAAAAGAAAAAAGATTCAATTAAGCACTCTGCTAAGAACAATAATGATTACAATAGCTGTCCTGCACCTAGCAAATATTATAAAGAATTATAAGCATTTTATGGATTAACATGTTTAATCTTCATAACAACCTTAAAAAGTAGGTTTCCTTATGATTCTCATTCTACAGAAGTAGAAACTGAGGAGCAGAGAATTTAAATCTCTATCCCTAGATCACAAGATGAAAAAGGTAGCATTAGTCATCATTCAAATGCTCATGGTTTATAAATGTATTCTCATTTAACATTGGATGTAATCATATGAAATGTTACTGCCATTTTGCAGATGAGAAAACAGACTCTCAGAGTGAGAATGAAATGCCCAGTGGGTCATCGAGAGTAAGCAGCAAAGATAGGATTTTAAGCCGATGGCTCTGAGTTTGCTTTGGGCACTAGTTAACTGTTAGACCAGAAGACCAGAAGAAAAAAATGCACTTGGGTATCACCAAATCTTCATGAGATCCATATGGCATGGTGGAGACATAAAGGTTGGCTGCTCTTGAATCTATTAGTCATAAGTTGAGTGAATCTATTTGTCATTTCTCTATTGTCTCCAGCTCCTTTCAACTATTGACTGATGACTTCAATGATAGGGGTTAACCTGTTAACTAAATTATCTTTAACCAAATCAGACCATGTCCTAGCAGCCTCACACCCACCAACAACTTAAAACTAGAATTTCTCATTCCTTTTAAGAGGTAGCTGTAACATAAACACTGCACTCTAGAACTCATAAAGTAAAACCTTTAGAGCTAACTGTATGGATTCAAATTTTGTTTAGATTATTTCAATCTGTGTGACCTTGGGCAAATTATTGATCCTTTCTGGCATGCACGTTTTCTTGGTGTCTTTCATAGTTATGAGTGCAGTCCCACATCTAGCCAAGGCCTCAAGTCCTGATATGACTCCCAGACCACTCACATAATTGTTACAGCCTAACTCTTTTTGGCACCCTACCAAATCTTGCTTTCTGTGTACCTAGGCTATTGGCTGAGACACTGTGTCACATGAAATTTCCCATCTGAAATCATGATGGTGCCATCCTCATGACTTTAAGCATCTGCACAGATTCTTGATTTTCATGGATATCAAAACAAGAGAAGACAAAGCCTGAGTTATCACACCTCTTGGGCGATCATCCCACTGACTCTTGTTAAATCCATTCAAAAAAGATTCCTACACCGTGTAGTACTACCACAGTTCTTCCCTAACCTTGTTCCCTCCCCTTTCTCAACACCTGCCCAAGATTCAAGTGTTAGTGTATGTAACATGAGTTACATATCACTTAAAATGGCCAAAAACAATCCAGAGGACGTTTTCTAGTGTTCTATCCTTGAATCTCTCTCATCCAGTATTTTAGATCAAACTTTCTATCTCAGGGTCAGATTATAAAAGGCATGAGCCTAAGATCTGAGGAGATGTTTTAATGTAAATTACATAATGGATAAAGATGGATTTGGATGGAAACTAAGTTACCATTTTAAGATACTATTTTCTGTGATTCCACTTATTAGGATTTAGTTTTTAACTTATAAAATTGTAAGTTTTTTAATTTATAAAATTGTAAACCCTGTCTAAAGTTAGGGGATCAATAAGAATGATGTTTCAAGACTCCAGGCAGTTCTAAGATAAATTATTATGAGACTGATAGTTTTACATTTTGTGGTTTTTAATGACTGCTGTTGGCCCAACCTACCCAAGAATTCAGGATTATGCAGCAAATGCTCACGTACTTCTTAGCATTTACATAATTGGTCCCTAACAGTTTATTTTGCTTTAATTTTCCAGATTTTATATACTAATTCAGTATTTTGCCAGAAGTTGAAGATCTTTCCAACAATCTGTACTCATGAGGGAGGCAGAGCTTCCTATATGTAGTGGCTGAAACAATTTGGTCCAAATGGTTGATGCCACAGACAAAATACCCAAAGATTGTTCACTTGAAAATTATGACACTTTTTCAGGATTTTACACTGCATTATTTGTTTTATGGACTATTCAGTATGCATTGCACCAACACTAATTACTGCACTAATAAGTCAGTGTGTTACTAAGATGTTTTGCCATTATAATTACAGCCACATGTTGTTGTCCTTCCTCAAATAGTCCAGGCTTAATTGCATCGTTTTTCAGGAGAATTTATGTGGTACAGCTTAATTCAAAATTAGTACATGAATAAATGAAGTGCAAACTATTTTCTGCACTGACTCACATGCAGAATAAATGTCGAGAGGAAAGTAGCCAAGCTTTCATGTTCCCAGTTGTCTGTGGTAATTTCCATGATGAACCTCCAGTGGTAATTTATGGAATGGAGGTCACAACTGGCAGGGGAATCTGAGTGAATGTGTGGAAAGGGTGTTGTACAAGGTAATAGGAGCATGGGTTCTAATCTCTGCCAGTCATTTGTCATATGACTTTTGGGGGTTATTTTCCTTTCCTGAGGCTCCAGTTTCTTTATCTGAAAATTTAGGAAGTTGTTCAAATGATATTGGGTTCTCTCTAGTTTTCTCCTCTAATGATGAGTTATTTCTACTAGTGTCCTTCTGTGAAGATAATATTAAAAGTCTGCCTTCCCTTAAAAGGATTACTATTCTTTCCCATACTAAAAATCAATGATGATGCCTACTATGGAAATAACGCAGGTTGTGTGAATTCTACATTCTATAAGCCACCTCCATTCCCAAAATGAACCTATATAATCTCTTCCTTACCCTTCCATTACTTTACTTTTTTCTTTCTATATCTTTCTTTTTCCTTTCCTTCCTGCTAACAAAGTTGACCTGTGCTCATGGATATGTACATATTGCTATCCTGGTCTTTGGAAGTTGGGCTCCCATTGCCAATAGCCTTGTATGTTGGTATGGAAGAAAGGTCATTTTACCCCTTCTGCAGTGTACACTTAGATTGTTCTTTAGTTTGTGATGTTAAGTTCTGAAATTTTGAACTAAATTCTACTGGTAGTGGGGTGTATAGACCTTGGCCCAGAAGGCAAACCCATCCCTTTTTTCCACAGAAGACTTAAGGCAGCAGGCTGTGGTTAGATGAGGCAAAAAAAAACTAGTCTTTGTCCAACAGTCCCTGTAAACAACTCTGTGTTTTATTTCTGCAAAGAACCTGGGTTTAAGAGACAGATTTTATCTCATGGGAGTGAGTAGAAAGACAAGAAGGATAGGAAAAGAGAAATAAATATCTAGGGCCATACACTGTTTACTGCCTCAAGTTGCATCCTGTCTCTACCCCATTTGGACAAATCTCTGAAACTTGGTTTCCTCAGATGTAAATTGGAGATAATCTTACCCACAAGATTAAATGAATAATCTATAAAGCATATGTCCCACAAGGCCCCTAAAACCTGTCGGTTTCTTATATCCATAAAGTTAAGCCAATAAATATATGTGGTTAGTGGTAAGAACATTTCAGGTGGTGATAAATGGGTCAACAACACCGTAGAGGTGGAAAAACAAGGTATGTTCGGGGACTCCCAAAATGAAACGGAAACTTGAAGAAAGGAAGAAATAAGAAAGAAACATGGAATGGTAGGTGGGGGCCAGATCTTGGAAGGTGCTGGATGTCAAGTTGTAGAATTGAGCTTTATGCTGGTTCTGAGAGAGGATTTAGTAATAGAATCTTGAATTCACAGTGAGGAGTTTGCAGGGTCTCCACAAGGCTATAAGATACTCTCATGCAAATAATTAAAAAAAATCACATCTTCCTCAAGATATTTCTTCCACCTGTTAGAAGTTTATGATAAATATACAATTCTATAGAGTTTATGATATAAGACAGGCATCCCTGTGCAGTGCATCTGAACAATTACAGGAGATACTGAGATATCTGTGGCCTATGGAATTCTTTAATTCCCAAAGGTGGAATGGAGCAAGAAGTGATAAATTCATTCATTCTTTCTTTCAAAAATATATTCCAAGGGCCTTTCAAATGCGAGTCAGGGTGTTAGGAGCTTGAGGTATAGCAATAGAAAGCCACGTTCTGTGACCCTGATGAACAGAGGGGCAAGATTAAGACAAGATAAACTATTTGGTTGGTCACAAATTTCTCCCATAATATCAGAAAGCTGAAGTGATTATATACATGGTGAGTATCTGACATTCTTGACTTAAAGCAGTGGTTTTTAATCTCCAGTGGTGATTTTGCCCCTCTGGGGACATTTGGCAATGTCTGGAAACATTTTTGGATGTCACCACCTGGGAGCAGGGAGGGGCAAGCTACTGGCATCTACTGGGTAGAAGCTAGGGATACTGTTAAATATCATACAAGGCACAGAACATCCCCCCCTGCCCCAAACAGCAAGCAGTTATTTAACCCAAATGTCAATAGTTCTAAGGTTGAAAAACCTTGCTATAAGTAAATATGATCCATTCTGCTACTGTAAGAGTTCATATGAGAGATAATCAAGCATGAGATAAATTCCAGCAATAGCACTAGGTAGAAAACGTAAGTGAGAGAATGAGATCATTAAACATAATAATAATTGGAGATGGAGTTGCAGCAAGGGAGAAGAGTCAAAGATAGGTCTAAGAATTATAGGTTGAATGACAAGAACAGCAATAACATTGCTACTAATATACTAGTCATAGGGAAGAAGGGATGGATTTGGTTTTGATATGTTGAGTTGATGATATGTGATGGACACATACAGGAAGACTCAGATGGAAGTGGGAAGACCAGGCCACTGGAAACCCCAGGGTGTAGAAGTCTTAGGCAGTGTACTTGGAAGATGTGTGGTGAGTTGCATCTTCAGATGGCAATTCTGCACACAACACACTCAGTGAAAAGAAATGCCCCATAGGCTGTGGTTTTGGTGACTGAAGAACTTGGACAGTTCCCATCCCCTCACCCCCATCCCTCAAAGACCCACAACTTATCCCTTTCTAAACACACATTTGCTTCCTTCCAGGCTAAATTCTTTTGAAGTTAGTGGGTACAATGGATGGGGAAGTGTGGGGAAGGAGTGGAATCTGTCCCACACTTCTTCAATTTCCATTCCTACATAGGTCTTGAAAGATACAAGGAAAAGTTCTGGGGGTAAAACATATTTTAGGTTTCATTGAACCACATTTTGGGTTTCTTGATCCAGGACTTGAGCATTCCATTTATTCAGCCAGACCATGAGGCAAACCATTTCAAGGCTGAAACCAGTTGTGTGGAATCTAGGACCCACAAGACCAAGGTCAGGGATTGTGTGAATCTCTTCTTTATCAGAGGAATGCGGAAATTGCACTTTATGGGTGTTTCCATTTTTATGAGGTTAGAAATTTACCATTGATAGGAGAGAAATAGAAGTAAGCCTATCTGCCTGTCTTCCTGTCTTCCCTATTTCCTTTCTTTCCTTTTTCTTCCTTCAACAAACACTTATTAAATGGTGATTATAGACCATTTTTTTAGGTCTCAAATATAGAAAGATGATGTTTTATAGTAGTCAAAGCAATTTTGCATTTTGTTGCTATCCACTCCTCATAACCTCACAACCACTCTCCACGAGGGAATCCAGGTGTTATCATCCTCATTTTGCAGACAGGAAGCCTGGGCTCAGAATAGTTGTATCTTAAAGTTATATAGCTATTTCTTTTTATACTCAGGACTAGAAGCCAGATCTCCTAATTTACTGATCCTAGTGAGAGTAGCAGAGGGAACTTTGTGAAGTGACCTATAGGTCACTTAGAGATAATTCACTGTAAAGTCCAAGCATGTATGAGGAGGAGATGGTAAAAAAATGAATCTTGTGACTGGATTGTCTATTTCTCTGGGCTTGGTTTCCTCATCTGTGAAATGGGAGTACAAGATGAAATAAGTGGCTTTTAAAGTTTTGGTTTTGTTTTTTTTTTTAAGATTTATTTATTTATTTTGAGAGAGTGAGAATGAGAGAGAGAGAGAGTACATGAGAGCGGGGAGGGTTAGAGGGAGAAGCAGGCCCCTTGCCGAGCAGGGAGCCCGATGCGGGACTCAATCCTGGGATTCCAGGATCATGACCTGAGCTGAAAGCAGTTGCTCAACCAACTGAGCCGCCCATAAAGTTTTGGTTTTTTTAATATCTGAAATATATTTTCAAATAAAACACTCTTTAGAACCTTGATACATAGAACAGATTAAAGTGGATCTGTTTTGATTGAAATAGCTGCAGTGATCCCAGAACAGTCCTCCTTGGTCCCTTGATATATCACCTTCACTTTACCACCAGTGGCCACTTAGGCACCTGCAAGTCTTAGAATTCTTCAGATCATGGTATGAAATCCCCTGGGCTGCATCCTCCTGACCTATCAGTCTGTGTTTCTAGTCATGATCATCTCTTGTCTAGTATGCACATTACTTTCAGATCCACCATTTCAGGTAAGGAAACTGAGTGCATGAAAGCTTAAGTAACTTTCCCAAGATTATTCAATTAATATAATATGACTTCAATACCTAGGCTCTTTGTACTTCTTGGTGCTGCTTCCAATGGATCTGAAATGTCCTGCCTCTACCGAAAGGAATTCCTGTATAGCTGTGGTATGTGAGATCTAAGGCCATAGAAAGTTGGTCAGCTTACCCTTCCTGCTCTGTGAAGGAAGAGGCTCTCTGTGTTATCCCCAGTTGTACAGCATAGCGCGCCAGCCTGTCTCATAATGTTATTTTAGTCACGATATATAAGCCAAATGGGAAAAAAAAGATTTTGGCTCTTATCTCAGGCTTGGACCATATGGTTATGACAGAGTAGAGAAGGAGCAGTGGGGAAAATTTATTCACTCATTCATTCAACAATGTGCTATATGCTAGGTACTATATTCTAAGTATTGGCAATATGGAAGTAAGCACAAGAAATAAGGTCTTTGCCCTTATGAAGCTTACAGTCTTCTGATGGAAATAAAGCATTAATCAAGTTAATAGTTGTGAAACAACCAACTGGTAAGTGATAAGAAGGCAAGATATTGTTTCTGTGAGAATATAGAACACCTAAACAAACTTGGGAGATCAGAAAAAGCCTCCCAGAGGAGGTGGCATTTGAACTGAGAAACAAAGGAAGAGAGAAAAATTAAATATTGAGAGAAAAGGTGGTACAGGGAAAGGGAACAGCAGAAGTATGGGGCAAGAGAGAAATTTGGCTGGACTGGAGAGAATGAAGTGGGTATAGTATGAGATGGGCTGATGACAGAGAGTCCAAGTCAGGCTGATGACAGACTGTGTAAATGGTCTGGATTTTATCCTCAGTGTAATGGGAAACCATCAAAGAGATGCAAATTGGGGGTGACAGGATCATATTAGGGTTTTAAATAGATCACTCTTGTTGCTGCATGGACAATGGTGTATAGGCCTGAAATATTCTGGGTCCTTCTTGTCTTAAAAGTAATCAAAACCACCAAGCAGACTTTTGAAAACAGTCAAATAGGATTTAATCTAAGATTTGATGAAAGCCTAATGAAAGTAAGCTTTTTAGTACTTGAGAATTTGACATGTATGTATATAATTGAAAAACAAAATGACCTGATTTTAAATTTGGGATCATTAGCTGTGTGATATCAGACTAATTATTTCACTTCTCTGTACCTTAGTTTCCTCATCTGCCAAAAGAAGTAACAATATCTACCTTAAATAAATGTTAAAAAAAAAAACCATGTTTAAAAGGAGCAGAATGTCTGACACTGAGTATTAATTCAGTACATATTAGTGATTTATATACAGTTTAAGTTTTAGGTCATGAGCTGGTACTTGTTTAGTTTATAAATAAACTAAAGGGCAGCCTGATACCCAGATGTCTAAATAAGAAAACTAAACAGATGATTAAAAATCACTTATTGAAATGAACAATGGAAATTGATATTACACAGGCTAACAGGTGCTTAATTGCCATTTCCTGCCCAAGGAACATGTTCCCAGGAGCAGTGTGCCCAGCAGGTTCCCGAGGCTGTACAGGTGGAGTCGCTCCTTGAATACCTCATCTAGAAGTGCCAAATGCATATTTTGGCAATCTAAGCCCAAAAGGCCCAACATTTTCAGCAAGATTTAGAGCCAGAGCCTCTTTTGCAAAAGCAACCAATTTAGCTTAAAGCTAGAAGCTGTGCTGATCCAGAAGAAAGACAGCCAATACTCATTTGGCATCTGGAGCACAAAGCCAGCCAAAGCCAAAAGGCTATTGCCCCATCCACAAAGGGGTGTAATCATTGCATCCTAGCTAGCTCTTCTAGGGAAGATGCTCATGGTAGCCTACCCAGGTTCCCTTTATGAGGCAAATACACCAATCCATTGGTGCCATGAGTACTGGTTGCTAAAAGCACAGAGTTATCCCCTTCCCTGGAGAAATCCCCTTCATGCCTAGAGTGTTAGTCCTCCTCTTACCCTGGGGGAAGACTGCAGAAAAGAAATGATTAACATGGGGCTGTAGAAGGCTGGCCTCTTGCCTAATGATGGGGCTCTCTGTTTTAACTTAGGCTCCGGATGCCATTATAGGATAAGGATGAAGCTAGTCTTCAGTTGCGAGCACATCCTTAGCTTTCTCCCCTGCCCCAACCCACCCCTGCCTACCCTGGTCCTTATACTCCCTTTCTCCTGAGAATACACCCTTCAATAAACCATTTGCTCAAGAATATCCATATCAGACTCTTTCTAGGGAATCCTATCACATTTAAAACATTGAATTGTTTCTTGGGAGCCTATCAAGGAGTTATAGTTAAAAGCAAGAGCTGTTAAAACAGATCTGGGTTTGGATCTAAGCTCTGTCACTGACTGGCTTTATGACCTTAGGAATGTTTCTTCTGAATAGAGAAAGTAAAAATTTCTCTATAAGTAAAGATGAGACAAGCTGTTGTAAGAGATAACAGTTTGAAAAGCACTTCGTTTTTAAGATTACCTGTGACCTTGCATAATACAATTGCTCAGAAAATATTTGTTTAGTCAATAAACCCTTGTTTATCTTTTGCTTTATGCCAGACACTATGTTTGTACTGGAGATTGAGACCAGTCTGAGGCAGATCAACAAAGGTTATGAGAGTGAGATGTGTCCTACAGTGGTGACACTGAGGGAGGGTGGCTGGGGGATATGGGAATAATAGTTATGAGGAAACAATGTAAATACTTTCATGTTTCTGTATGATCATATACTTTCTGAACAAAACTTATTAGAAATCTGGATTAAAGGATAACTTATTAGTAACCCTAAAATAGTAAAATACTCCAGAGAGAGAGAAAGAGTTAGGGGTTTATCCCACTAGAGTTAGGTGTTTAAGTCTCAGAGGAAGATAAAACCAGGAGCCATTTGTTACAAAGTTTCCAAAGGATTGTAACCATCTTGAAAACTTTTCCAGGGACGATTTGTTTATATTGAGAAAGGTTTCTGTCTCTCTC
Source organism: Eumetopias jubatus (assembly GCF_037043125.1). Taxonomy (NCBI): domain Eukaryota; kingdom Metazoa; phylum Chordata; class Mammalia; order Carnivora; family Otariidae; genus Eumetopias; species Eumetopias jubatus. Next base: position 58,187,282 of record NW_028274810.1, read on the forward strand.
TCCCTATTCCTGAGATAGGGGTGAGGGGTGGCAGCTGTGTGGTGGTTCCCACATAAGCAACCAGATTCATAATTTTGGGAATCCTTTCTTTATATATGCAGTGTGACATTTGCTCTCATCACTGTCCTGAGGGGCAGAATGGGGTATAAGGAATCAATGCAGTTATTGCTGTAAGTAATCATAAGCCTGGTCTTTGATCCATAAACCCAATGCTTGCTTTCAGAATAAAATAAATAAATATGGATATTCAAAATTTATCATGAAGAATGAACTGGGGTTCCCTGGGCAGAAATCTATTCCAGACAGAGGAAGCAAAATGTGCTGAAAGATGGATACATGCAAATAAATTTCAGTGATACTATAAGTATATAAGCATTTCAACTGCTTATTTAGAATCTGTGTTCATTCCCCATTATGCACGGCCCATCTCCTTTTTGCTCTTATAAAGTAATAGTGTTTGGCCATCATTGGTGGTGTCTCAGTGGTATCCTATTTAGGGAAGGAAATATTAAGCAAATATTAACATTGTCTTGAAGTGTTATAAAGAACACAATATTTTTTAAGTGTCAAAAGCAATGTGAATTGAAATAGAGATGCTTTGCTTCCTCTGGAGGCATTAGAAACCAGCAAGTTGCCAACCTGTATACATGTATGGATTGGAGTGAGTTGATCCACACAACCCCAATAGAAGGAGATTACCATCTATAGACACAAGGAAAGTGATTCAGGGGAGAAAAATCAAGGAACATGAAGAACACAAGAATTGAAGAGACCCCATTGATGTCTGGTGTCATTTTTCTCCATCCCCGCCCTAATTATAACTGCCCAGGGCTAGGGGCTTCCCAGGGGATACTTCTGTGGTTAAGAGGTTTGAGGTATTTAATAACATATTTGGAAAGCCTTCTTAAGTCCACTTTAAATGAAAAACATTAACTTAATGATATAAGAAGATAGGCTTTCCTCTTTGAATAATATCTTTAGAACTATGCAAATACACATACAGAGTTACGATGTTGGCAGGCACATTAATAGAAATGCCAGAAGAAAGTCTCTTACCTGCAGTAATAATAATAATGCCTTTCATCTAAGTGGTACTGTCAGTGCAAAACTATCGCCACAAACATGGTCTCATTGAATTCTCCCATAGCCTTTTGAGGAAGGCAACCTAAAATTATGAGGAAAGAGGAGGGGAATGGGACAGATTGGGGCCCAAATCCAGGCACCTTTACTGCCACGTTATTTTCAGCAAATTTCCTAACCTCTCTTGAACTCAATTTTCTTATCCATGAAGACAGGAAAATGAACACTCTGTATGAATCAGTTGGAAAATTAGATCACAAATGCAGAAATCACCTAACATAGGCTAGCATAATAGGTTATTAATAACTTATTTTTTTGCTAGGTATAGGTGGATTATGATAGCCTGTTTAATTTTTTTTTTTCTGGAGAGAAAATGAAAACTTAAAAGAGATAAGTGACAATATCAAGGTCACCCAAATGGAAAAAATAAGTTTAAAATCAAGCTTTTACATCTTCAAGACAAGTCCTTCTGATGGCACTGTGCTGTGAAACAGTCCTGATAGTGTTTATTTTTTTTTTTTTTTTGAGCTCTTTTGGGAGGAAGGAAATTGAGTTTGTAAAATAAACCTGTAGAATGTTGATATAAAACCTCCCCTAACCCACCAAAGATGTCCATATCCTGGTTTCCAAAGCCTGTGAATATATTATCTTAGATGGTAAATGAATTTTGTAGTTTTAAGTTCAAGATCTGTAGATGAGGTGTTATCCTGGATTATCTGGTAGGCCAGATATAATCACAATGATCTTTCTAAAAGGAAGGCAGGAGGAGATAAAATATCTGGAAGAAATAAGATAATGTGCTGTTGGCTTTGAAGATGGAGGAAGTGGCCACAAGCCAAGGAATGCAGGCAATCTCTACAAGTTGGAAAAAGAAAGGCAACAGATTTTCTCCTTGAGTCTCCAGAAGGATTACAGCCCTCCTGGCCCATTTTAGAATTCTGACCTCCGGAACTATAAAGTGATAAACTTGTGTTGTTTTAAGCCACTAGGTTTGTGGTAATCTGTTACAGCAACAATATGAAACTCATACAGACCCAACAGAAACTTTTAACCTGAGGCATGGTGGGGAAAAGTGGACTTTCTGAGTTTAATGTGCACATTTTTTAGCAATGATAATGTTTCATTCTGTTTTTTTCCTGCCATTTTCTATTCCAGGAAAATAGCATTGCATGTAACACCCTCATTTCCCTCTGCAGCATAAAAGAGTTATTACAGATGTTAGAGAACCTAATGATATATATATATATTTTGGATTATGATATACTGTATTAAAGCCTATTATTATATATAGGAAGTTTAGAACTAGCTAAATGTTCAATATTAACAGTCTAATCAGTTTAGCGGTGGGTCAGGAGATACTCTAAAGTGCCCTAGAGATAAACTTATATCAGAGAGATATATTAGTTGCTTCAAAGAAATGTTTTAAGATATTTCTTCTTTATGCTTCAATGGGGGCACCTAGGCATGTGTAACTCCAAATATACAGAAATGATTATTTAGAATTATAGAATCATAGGATCTCAAAGTTGGAATGAACTTTAAAGGATGCCAGATTCAATCATTTGGAGAATGCCTACACCTTCTGTTAGGCATTCCAGATAAAAGATTTATGGGGAGAGTAGACCTCTCCTGTGCTTAGCATGTTTGAATATCTACTGCTTCTTAATTCACACTGGATTGTTTGACTCTCACTGCAACCATTTGAAATATGTCAGGCCCATATCAATGACCTCTTTTTAAAGATGGACATGCAGTGAAGATAGTTACACAATTGGTTAAAGTAATTTCAGGCCATTTCTGGGAAAATACTTTCAAGGCCTTCTTAAACTGTGTTTCATATAAGGCTAGGGTTCTAAATAAGAGCTGGGTTCTGTGGTTGGGGCTGGAGAATCAATGCTGAACAAATCAGGCATAGATCTTGTCACTATGGAATTTACAGTCCAGGGGAGAGCACAGATAATGAAGCAGATACAATACCATGTGGTTGTTGAAGGTGAATGAACTCATACATGACATGTGGAATAGAATGTCAGGAAAGCCTGGAGTCCTGCAGTTTTGGCTCCAAGTCCAGATTATGTTTCTTATACTATGTGGCCTCTTTTAGACAGTAATTACTTCACCAGATTATCCAGGACTAACATATCTGTGAACTTCATTTTTTTTTTCTGCTTTCCCCTTCTTCCCAGGAGTGTGTGTGATGAAAGCAAAGTTAATATCAGAGGCAGGCACAACCAAGCCTAACTTTGCCAAAATTCAAGAATCCTTCCAGGAATCCTAGTGAAGGTAATGGTCCTGAATATATTTAGAGATCCCTAGTAATAGTGAAGTCCTGGAAATGTAAGTTTCTTGAAATAAACAAGTCAACAAGCTCAAATTATTCCTAGTTTAAGTGAAGGGAAGAAGGACTAAAAAAAGAATCTAGTTTCTATCCTGATGAGTCACTAGTTAATGTGAAATTGTAATATGTCAAGAGAAGTGAAAGTTTGAGCCAGAATAGTATTACTTCAATTGGAATTAGAAGCAAGCTATAGGGAAAGAAACACAATGTTTCTTTATATTTCAGAACATGGATGAACATTTTATTCTTTTATAAGTGTGTGTGTAAGAGAGAGAGAATATCAGTCGTTTTCCTTTAGTGATGTGCCTTGTTCCAGTGGCATGGTTTGCCATACTGCGCTAGGAAAAAAAAAAAAAAAGGTTTTTCAAGAGCTCCATTCTGAAATTTTTTTCTAGAATTGTGACTTGGATATCAACATCTCAGTCCCACCTCCCTACCCTTATATTAATGATGCTTCCACTTGGAAGAAGCTCAATAGGAAAAAACAGATTTTAGTTCCAGGTCAAAGCCCATTTGAAATATTGAAGAATATTTTTAGGGGATGAGAAGAAGGAAAGTGAGAATAGATAGTAGATAGATGATCTGAACTGCATTAAATTGTTTGCTGAAATGATCAGCTCTGATATCATCTCTGATATTCCAATTACTGAACCTATAGTTTTTCTCTAATCAGGGCATTGATTTTCACTTTTTTAGATGGAAATAGAGATGAAACACAATATTAATTTCAGGTATATAACAAAGTGAATTGATAATTCTCTATGCTACTTAATCAATGCTCATCATGATAAATGTAATCACCATTTGTGGTGATTATAATACACCATATTGTGTATTGTGAATATAATACAACATATTAAAATATTATTGACTATATTCCATATGCTGTGCTTTTCATCTCTATGGCTTATTTATTTTATAGCTGAAAGTTTGTACCTCCTAATTCCCTTCACCTATTTTGCCTACCTCTCACCCAACTACCTCTAGCAACCACCAGTTTCTTTTCTATATTTAAAGAGTCTGTACACTGTTTTGTTTTTTAGATTTCCCATATAAGTGAAATCATATGGTATTTGTCTTTCCCTGGCTTATTTCACTTAACATAATATCCTCTAGTTCCATCCATATTGTCACAAGTGGCAAGATCTCATTATTTTAATGGCTGTGTAATATTCCATTGTATATGTGTAAAACATCTTTATCCATTCATCTATCAGTGGACTCTAAGGCGGCTTCCATATCTTAGCTATTATAAATAATGCTGTAATAAACATAGGGGAGCATATATCTTTTGAATTAGTGTTTTTGTTTTCTGTGGATAAATACCCAGTAGTGGGATTACTGGATCATATGGTATTTCTATCTTTAATTTTTTATGGAGGTTTTACCAATTTACATTCCCACCCATACCCATGCTGATTTAAAAACTCATTGTGGGGCGCCGGGGTGGCTCAGTTGGTTAAGCAACTGCCTTTGGCTCAGGTCATGATCCTGGAGTCCCGGGATTGAGTCCCACCAGGCTCCCTTCTCAGCAAGGAGTCTGCTTCTCCCTCTGACCCTCTTCCCTCTCGTGCTCTCTATCTCTCATTCTCTCTCTCTCAAATAAATAAATAAAATCTTAAAAAAAAAACTCATTGTGGTTTTGATTTGCATTTCTCTGATGTTAGTAATTTTTGAGCACTTTTCATATGTCTGTTGGCCATCCATATGTCTTCTTTGGGAAAAAAAGGTCTATTATGTTCTTTGCTCATTTTTTTTTATTATGTTATGTTAATCACCATACATTACAGCATTAGTTTTTGATGTGGTGTTCCATGATTCATTGTTTGCATATAACACCCAGTGCTATATGCAGTATGTGCCCTCTTTAATACCCATCACCAGGCTAAACCATCCTCCCAACCCCTCCCCTCTAGAACCCTCAGTTTGTTTTTCAGAGTCCATCGTCTCTCATGGTTCATCTCCCCCTCCGATTTCCCGCCCTTCATTCTCTTCCTCCTGCTATCTACTTCTTTTTTTAAATACATAATGTATTATTTGTTTCAGAGGTACATATCAGTGATTCAACAGTCTTGCACACTTCACAGCGCTCACTATAGCACATACCCTCCCCAATGTCTATCACCAAGCCACCCCATCCCTCCCACCCCCCACCACTTCAACCCTCAGTTTGTTTCCTGAGATTAAGAATTCCTCATATCAGTGAGGTCATATGATACATGTCTTTCTCTGATTGACTTATTTTGCTCAGCATAATACCCTTCAGTTCCATCCACGTCATTGCAAATGGCAAGATCTCATTCCTTTTGATGGCTGCAAAATATTCCATTGTCTATATACACCACATCTTCTTTATCCATTCATCTGTCGATGGACATCTTGGCTCTTTCCACAGTTTGGATACTGTGGACATTACTGCTATAAACATTGGGGTGCACGTACCCCTTCGGATCCCTGTATTTGTATCTTTGTGGTAAATACCCAGTAGTGCAATTGCTGGATCGTAGGGTAGCTCTATTTTCAACTTTTTGAAGAAACTCCATACTGTTTTCCAGAGTGGTGCACCAGCTTGCATTCCCACCAACAGTGGAGGAGGGTTCCCCTTTTTCTGCATCCCTGCCAACAGCTGTCATTTCCTGACTTGTTCATTTTAGCCATTCTGACTGGTGTGAGGTGGTATCTCATTGAGGTTTTGATTTGGATTTCCCTGATGCCGAGCGATGTAGAGCACTTTTTCATGTGTCTGTTGGCCATTTGGATGTCTTCTTTGGAAAAATGTCTGTTCATGTCTTCTGCCCATTTCTTGATTGGATCATCTGTTCTCTGGGTGTGGAGTTTAATAAGTCTTTATAGATTTTGGATACTAGCCCTTTATCTGATATGTCATTTGCAAATATCTTCTCCCATTCTGTTGGTTGTCTTTTGGTTTTGTTGACTGTTTCTTTGCTGTTGCAAAAGCTTTTTATCTTGATGAAATCCCAATAGTTCATTTTTGCCCTTGCTTCCCTTGCCTTTGGCGATGTTTCTAGGAAGAAGTTGCTGCGGCTGAGGTCGAAGAGGTTGCTGCTTGTGTTCTCCTTTAGGATGCTGATGGACTCCTGTCTCACATTTAGGTCTTTCAACCATTTTGAGTCTATTTTTGTGTGTGGTGTAAGGAATGGTCCAGTTTTATTCTTCTTCATGTGGCTGTCCAATTTTCCCAACACCATTTGTTGAAGAGACTTTTTCCATTGGACATTCTTTTCTGCTTTGTCGAAGATTAGTTGACTATAGAGTTTAGGGTCCATTTCTGGGCTATTTGGTTCCATTGATCTATGTGTCTGTTTTTGTGCCAGTACCATACTTTCTTGATGATGACAGCTTTGTAATAGAGCTTGAAGTCCAGAATTGTGATGCCGCCAGCTTTGCTTTTCTTTTTCAACATTCCTCTGGCTATTTGGGGTCTTTTCTGGTACAAATTTTAGGATAATTTGTTCCATTTCTTTGAAAAAAGTAGATGGTATTTTGATGGGGATTGCATTGAATGTGTAGATTGCTCTAGGTAGCATGGACATCTTCACAATATTTGTTCTTCCAATCCATGAGCATGGAACATTTTCCCATTTCTTTGTGTCTTCCTCAATTTCTTTCCTCAGTATTTTATAGTTTTCTGAGTACAGATCCTTTGCCTCTTTTGTTAGATTTATTCCTAGGTATCTTATGGTTTTGGGTGCAATTGTAAATGGGATCGACTCCTTAATTTCTCTTTCTTCTGTCTTGTTTTTGATGTATAGGAATGTCTCTGATTTCTGTGCATTGATTTTATATCCTGCCACTTTACTGAATTCCTGTATGAGTTCTAGCAGTTTTGGGGTGGAGTCTTTTGGGTTTTCCACATAGAGTATCATATCATCTGCAAACAGTGAGAGTTTACCTTCTTCTTTGCCCATTCGGATGCCTTCTATTTCTTTTTGTTGTCTGATTGCTGTGGCTAGGATTTCTAATACACTGTTGAATAGCAGTGGTGATAGTGGACATCTCTGCCGTGTTCCTGACCCTAGTGGGAAAGCTCTCAGTTTTTCCCCATTGGGAATGATATTTGCTGTGGGTTTTCATAGATAGCTTTTGAGATATTGAGGTATGTACCCTCTATGCCTATACTCTGAAGAGTTTTGGTCAAGAAAGGACACTGTACTTTGTCAAATGCTTTTTCTGCATCTATTGAGTGGATCACATGGTTCTGGTTCTTTCTTTTGTTACTGTATTATATCACATTGATTGATTTGAGGATGTTGAACCAACCTTACAGCCCAGGGATAAATCCCACTTGGTCGTAGGGAATAATCCTTTTAATGTACTGTTGGATCCTATTGGCTAGTATTTTGGTGAGAATTTTTGCATCCGTTTTCATTAAGGATATTGGTGTGTAATTCTTAATGATGGGGTCTTTGAGGGTTGGGGATCAAGGTAATGGTGGCCTCATAAAGTGAGTTTGGAAGTTTTCCTTCCATTTCTGTTTTTTGGAACACTTTCAAAAGAATAAGTATTAATTCTTCTTTAAATGTTTGGTAGAATTCCCCTGGGAAGCCATCTGGCCCTGGGCTTTTGTTTGTTGGGAGATTTCTGATAACTACTTCAATTTCCTTAGTGGTTATAGGTCTGTTCAGGTTTTCTATTTCTTCCTGGTTCAATTGTGGTAGTTGATACATCTCTAGGAATGCATCCATTTCTTCCAGGTTATCTAATTTGCTGGCATAGAGTTGCTCATAATATGTTCTTCTAATTGTTTGTATTTCTTTGGTGTTGGTTGTGATCTCTCCTCTTTCAGTCATGATTTTGATGATTTGGGTCATTTCTCTTTTCTTTTTGATAAATCTGGCCAGGGGTTTATCAATCTTCTTAATTCTTTCAAAGAACCAGCTCCTTGTTTTGGTTTCTCTTTCATTGATTTCTGCTCTGATCTTAATATTTCTTTTCTCCTGCTGGGTTTAGGCTTTATTTGCTTTTCTTTCTCCAGCTCCTTTAGGTGTAGGGTTAGGTTGTGTATTTGAGACCTTTCTTGTTTCCTGAGAAAGGCTTGTATTGCTATATACTTTCCTCTCAGGGCTGCCTTTGCTGCATCCCAAAGATTTTGAACAGTTGTGTTTTCATTTTCATTTGTTTCCATGAATTTTTTTAATTCTTCTTTAATTTACTGGTTGACCCATTCATTCTTTAGTAGGATGCTCTTTAGCCTCCGTGTATTTGAGTTCTTTCCAACTTTCCTCTTGTGATTGAGTTCTAGTTTCAAAGCACTGTAGTCAGAAAATATGCAGGGAATGATCCAAATCTTTTGGTACCAGTTGAGACCTGATTTCTGACCTAGGATGTGATCTATTCTGGAGAATGTTCCATGGGCACTCGAGAAGAATGTGTATTCTCTTGCTTTGGGATGGAATGTTTTGAATATATCTGTGAAGTCCATTTGGTCCAGTGTGTCATATAAAGTCTTTATTTCCTTGTTGATCTTTTGCTTAGATGATCTGTCCATTTCAGTGAGGGGGGTGTTAAAGTCCCCCACTATTATTGTATTGTTGACAATGTGTTTCTTTGCTTTTGTTATTAATTGCCTTATATAATTGGCTGCTCCCATATTAGGGGCATAGATATTTATAATTGTTAGATCTTCTTGTTGGATAGACCCTTTAAGTAGGATATAGTGTCCTTCCTCATCTCTTATTACAGTCTTTGGTTTAAAATCTAATTTGTCTGATATAAGGATTGCCACCCCAGCTTTCTTTTGGTGTCCATTAGCATGGTAAATGGTTTTCCACCCCTTCAGTTTCAATCTGGAGGTGTCTTTGGTTCTAAAATGAGTCTCTTGCAGACAGCATATCGATGGTTCTTTTTTTATCCAATCTCATAGCCTGTGCCTTTTGATTAGGGCATTTAGCCCATTTTCATTCAGGGTAACTATTGAAAGATATGAATTTAGTGTCATTTCATTGCCTGTAAGGTGACTGTTACTCTATATTGTCTGTGTTCCTTTCTGGTCTATTATGCTTTTAGGCTCTCTCTTTGCTTAGGGGACCCCTTTCAAAATTTCTTGTAGGGCTGGTTTCATGTTTGCAAATTCCTTTAGTTTTTGTTTGTCCTGGAAGCTTTTTATCTCTCCTCCTATTTTCAATGACAGCCTAGCTGGATATAGTATTCTTGGCTGCATATTTTCCTCATTTAGTGCTCTGAAGATATCATGCCAGTCCTTTCTGGCCTGCCAGTTCTCTGTGGATAGGTCTATTGCCAGTCTAATGTTTCTACCATTATAGGTTACATATCTCTTCTCCCGAGCTGCTTTCAGGATTTTCTCTTTGTCTCTGAGACTCGTAAGTTTTACTATTAGATGTCAGGGTTGACCTATTTTTACTGATTTTGAAAGGGGTTCTCTGTGCCTCCTGGATTTTGATGCCTGTTTCCTTCCCCACATTAAGGAAGTTCTCTGCTATAATTTGCTCCAGTATACCTTTTGCCCCTCTCTCTTCTTCTTCTGGGATCCCAATTATTCTAATATTGTTTCGTCTTATGGTATCACTTATCTGTCGAATTCTGCCCTGGATTTCCAGCAGTTCTTTCTCTCTTTTTCTCAGCTTTATTTCCCTTCATTTGGTCTTCTATATTGCTAATTCTCTCTTCTGCCTCATTTATCCTAGCAGTTAGAGCCCCCATTTTTAATTGCACCTCATTAATAGCCTTTTTGATTTCGACTTGGTTAGATTTTAGTTCTTTTATTTCTCCAGAATGGGTTTTTCTAATAACTTCCTTGCTTTTTTCAAGCCCAGCTAGTATCTTTAAAATCATCATTCTGAACTCTAGGTCTGACATCATACTAATGTCCGTATTGAGTAGGTCCCTGGCAGTTTGTATTTCCTCTTCTTCTTTTTGCTGTGGTGATTTTTTCTGTCTTGTCATTTTGTCCAGAGGAGAATAGATGAATGAGAGAACAAAATGCTAGCAGGCTAACAACTTCCCCAGAAAATATACTCTAAACAAATCAGAAAAGACCTGAAACTGGGGGAAAAGAAAGGGAAAGAAAGAAAAAAGAAAAAGGAAAAAAAAAAGAAATAGAAAAAGATAAAAAAAGACAAAAACAGAACAACAACAACAACAAAAAACAGAATATGATCAAATATAATCAGGCTGGTGCATAGATCAGTGCCACACACTAGATTTTCGGTGTTTTTGGTCTGTTAGAAGAAAGTGCCTCCCAAAATTTTAAAGAAAGAAAAACTTATATATGTACAAAAATAAGATTTAATACGGTGAAGAGATGGAATATGATTGTAAAGATGAAAATTATAGAAGATTTTATAAAAGGAATTGATAAGATAAGAAGTTGTTGGAAAAAAGAAAGAAGAGGATTTAAAAAAAAAAAAGGGAGAGAATGTGATCAGGCAGGAGACTAGAACAAAGCCATACACTAGAGATTTAGGGTGTATTTTGATCTGTTAGAAGAAACTGTATCTCAAAATTTTAAAGAGAGAACAACTTATATATATATGCCAAAAATAAGGATAACTACTATGAAGGGATAGACTATGACTCTAAAAGTGAAAAATAAAAATGTTCTTTAAAAAAGGGATTGATAAGATGTTGGCTGAAAAAGGGAAAAAGAAAAATTCAAAAAGTAAAAAAGAATTAAAAAAAATAACTTTGAAAGACTAAAGAATCATGGGAAAAAAGCCATGAATTCTATGTGCAGTCCACCCCTAACGCTGGAGTTCTGCCGTTCTCATTGATCAGTAAACTTGGTCTTGGCTTGCTGGCTGTTCTTGCTGATCTTCTGGGGGAGGGGCCTGTTGCCAAGGTTCCCAAATGTCTTTGCTGGCGGCGTAATTGCCCCGCCCTTTCCGGTCTGGGCTAAGTAATCTGCTCGTGTTTGCTCTCAGGAGCTTTTGTTCCCTGCAAGCTTTCTGTTCAGCTTTGGAGGATGAGAGCAAAATTGGCCAAATCCACCCCAGAGGAGCTGAGAAGTCAGGGGCCCACTCCTCAGTGAGCCCCCAGAGAAAAGCAGTCAATCACTCCCGTCTCCCCGGTCTCCGGCCGCACTCCGTGCTCACCCGGCTTGTAACTGAGCGTTTCTAACTCGGGCACGAACTGGCGTGGAGTCTCCAAACCCAGCAGATCCCTGTGGTGCGCTCCCACGCCACTCCTCCCAGGGGAGGAAGGGGAGTTTCCCCGGATCTGCCACTTGTTGGGTCCCTGCTGGAGGAGCAGTGGCCCGATTGGGCCGCGGATCACAGTTTATGGCAACCCCGAGCTGAGAGCCCGCGCCTGGGCTCCATCTCTGCAGCTGGCTTCCCCGCTCTGATACCTGGGAGCTCTGCCGCACTCAGGTACCCCCGGTCTTTCTGTGACCCCGAGGGTCCTGAGACCACACTGTCCCACGAGGGTTCCACCCCCCACTTAGCCACTGGAGCGACGTCCCTCAGTGGAGCTGACTTATAAAAGTTCCGATTATGTGCCCTGCTGCTCTATCACTTCAGGTAGTGGCTGACGGAGGCCCCCTTCCCCGCCATCTATGCTCCCAAATATCACCTTGAATTCACTTCTCCACATGTCCTACCTTCCAGAAAGTGGTTGCTTTTCAGTTCAGAGAGTTGTTGCTATTCTTTTCTTTGATCTCCTGTTGGGTTTGTAGGTGTTCAGAATCCCTATCCAGCTGAATTCCTGGGACCAGACAAAATTTAGGTCTCCTACTCCTCAGCCATCTTGCTCCGCCCCTCTCTTTGCTCATTTCTAATTGGATTTTTTTTTTTTTTCGGTGTAGAGTTACCTAAGTTTTTATGCATTTTAGATATTAACCCTTATTAGATATATCATTTACAAATATCTTCTCCCATTCACTAGGTTGTCTTTTTGTTTTGCTAATGGTTTTCTTGGCTATGCAAAGTATTGTTATTTTGGTGTAATCCCAGTAATTTTTTATTTTTGCTTTTGTTTCCCTTACCTGAGGAGACATAGTCATAAATATGACATTAGCTGAGGCCAATGTCTAAGTGGTTACTGCCTGTGGTTTCTTTGAGGAATTTTATGGTTTCAGGTCTCACTTTTACATCTTTAAACTATTTTGAGTTTATTTTTGTATATGGTGCAAGAAAGTGGCCCAGTTTCATCCTTTTGCATGTAGCTCTTCAGTTTTCCTAGCACTATTTTAAGGGGGAAAGACTCTTTTCCCCATTATATATTCATGCCTGCCTTGTCATAGATTAATTGACCATATAGGTGTTGGTTTATTTCTAGGCTCTGAATCCTGTTCCATTGATCTGTCTATTTCGTGTTAGTACCATACTGTTTGGATTACTATAGCTTTGTAGTATATATTGAAATCTGGAAATGTGATACCTTTGGCTTTGTTCTTTCTTGAGATTGCTTTGACTATTCAGTCTTTTGTGGCTCCATACAAATTTTAGGATTATTCTAGTTCTGTGAAAAATGCTGTTGGTATTTTGATAGGGATTGTATTGAATCTGTAGATAGCTTTGAATGGTACAGACATTTTAACAGTAATAATTCTTCTAATCTATAAGCATGGTATATATTTCCATTTGTTTGTGTCATACTCAATTTCTTTCATCAATTCAATTGTTTTCTTAATTTCTCTTTCTGCTACTTCATTATTAGTGTATAGAAACCCATCAGATTTCTGTATACTGGTTTTGTATTCTACAACTTTACTGAATTCAGATATTCTAATAGTTTTTTGGTGAAGTCTTTAGGATTTTCTGTATAGTATCAATGTCATCTGCAAATAGTGACAGTTTTATTTCTTCCTTACCAGTTTTGGATGCCTTTTCTTTCTTTCTTTCTTTCTTTCTTTCTTTCTTTTTATTTTCTTGTTTGGTTGCTGTTTCTAGGACTCGCACCACTATGTTGAATAAAAGTGGTGAGAGTGGATATTCTTGTTTTGATTTTAGAGGAAAAGTTCTCGCTTTTTCACCATTGAGTATGATGTTAACTGTAGGTTTGTTATATATGGCCTTTATTACATTGAGGTATGTTCCATCTAAACTCATTGTTCAGAGATTTTATCATGAATGTATATTTTGTTAAATACTTTTCCTGAATTTATTGAGCTAACTGTATGATTTTTATCTTTCCTTTTGTTAATGGGATGTGTCATATTGATTGATTTGTGAATATTGAATCACACCTGCATCCCTGTAATAAATCCCACTTGACAGTGGTGAATGATCCTTTTACTATATAGTTGAATGGGGTTTGCTAATACTTTGTTTAGTATTTTGTGTCTATGTTCATCAGAGATATTGGCCTATAGTTTTTTTGTAGTGTCTTTATCTGGTTTTGGTATCAGGGTAGTACTAGCCTTGTAGAATGAATTTGACAGTTTTGTGTTCTATTCTTTGGAATAGTTTGAAAAGAAGAGATATTAACTCTTTAAATGTTTGTTGGGATTCACCTGTGAAACCATTTGGTTTGGTACTTTTGTTTGCTGGGAGTTTTTTCATCACCAGTTCAACTTTGTTACTAATAATCTGTTCAAATTTTGTTTTTATTCAGTTTTGGAAGATTGCATGTTTCTAGAAATTTATCCATGTTTTCTAGGTTGTTCAAGGTTGTTGGCATATAGTAGTCTTTTATAGTATTCTCTTGTAATTCTTTGTATTTCTGTGGTGTTACTATTTCTCCTTCATTTCTGATTGTAGTTGAGTTCTTTGTTTTCTCCTTTTTTCTTTTTCTTTGCGGGGGGGGATAAGTCTGGTAAAGGTTATCATTTTTGTTTATATTTTCAAAGAACCAGCTCTTGGCTTCATTTGTTTTTTTCTTTTTTCTTTTTTCTTTTTTCTTTCTTTTTTTTGAGAGAGAGCACACATGAGTGGTGGGAGAGGGGCAGAGGAGAGAGAAAATCTTAAGCAGACTCCCCACTGAGTGTGGAGCCCCATGCAGGGCTCAATCTCATGACCCTGAGAACATGATGTGAGCCAAAATCAAGAGTCTGATGTTTAACCTACTGAGCCACCCAGGTGCTCCTATTTTTTCTATTTTTCAGTCTTTCTTTATTCTCTAACCTATTTTATATCCTTCCTTCTACTAACTTTGGGCCTTTTTGCCTTTTTTTCTCATTTCTTTAGGTGTAAGATTATATTATTTGAGATTTTCTTGTTTTGTTTTATTTTGTTTTGTTTTTGAGGTAAAACCGTACTGCTATAAAGTTCCCTCTTAGAAGGGGAGACTGCTTTTGCTGGATCCCAAAGATTTTGGATTGTTGTGTTTTCATTCTCATTTGTCTCCATATATTTTTTGATTTCTTCTTTGATTTCTTTGTTGACCCATTGGTTGAGTAGTACCATATTATGGAGTAGCCTCCACAGATTTGTATTTTTTTTCTAGTTTCTTTCTGGTAATTGATTTCTAGTTTCATATTGTTGTACTGGGAAATATTTTTGATATGATTACAGTTTTCTTAAATTTGTTGAGATTTATTTGGTGGCCTAATATCTAATTTATTCTGGAGACATTCCATGTGCACTTAAAGAGTATGTTCTGCAGTTTTTTAGTGAAATGTTCTGTATATATTTATTAGGTCCATCTGTTCTAATATGTCATTCAAAGACGTTGTTTCTTTATTGATTTTTCTGTCTGTATGATCTGTCCATTGAAGTAAGTGGGATGTAAAATCCACTATTATTGGGTTAATACCAATTTCTTTCTTTATATCTAGTAATGTTTGCTTCATATACTTAGGTGCTCCATTGTTGGTGCATATATATTTACAATTGTTGTATCCGCCTATTGAATGGTCCTTTATCATTACATAAAGCCTTTCTTTGTCTTTTGCTACTGTCTTTGTTTTAAAGTCTCTTGTCTGATATAAGTAATGCTACCATGGGCGATTTTGTTTTTGTTTGCTCCCCTTTGCATTGGATATCTTTTCCCATCCTTTCATCTTCAGTCTCTATGTGTCTTTAGTTCTGAAGTGAGTTTCTTGTAGGCAGCATATAAATGGGTCTTGTCTAAATGGGTCTTGTCTTTTTCATCCATTTAGTCACCCTATGTCTTTCTATTGGAGCATTTATTCCATATATATTTAAAGTATTTATTGCTAGGTGTGTAGTTATTGATATTTTGTTCATTGTTTTTGTTTTTCTCTGTTCCTTTTTTCTTCTCTTGCTGCCTTCACATATATTTGATAGCTTTCTTTAGTGTTATGTTTGGATTCCTTTCTCTTTGCTTTTTGTGGATCTATTATAGCTTTTTATTTGTGGTTACTGTTGGGTTTAAAATCATTACATTTTTACTCCCCTCTCTATGTTTTATGTACATGATGTTTTATTTTATATGTTTAAAAAATATTGTGTGTCCCTGGACTTATTTTTGTAGATATAATCGATTTTACTATTTTTGTGCTTTAATTTCCACACTGGCTTTATAAGTAATTAATCACCTGCCTTTACTATATGTTTGCTTTTACCTATGAACTTTTTTCTCTCATAATTTTCTTCTAGTTATAGCCTCTTCTTTCCACTGAAAAAGTTCCCTTTAACATTTGTTGTAAGGTTGGCTTGGTGGTGATAAACTCTTTTAACTTTTGTTTGTCTGGGAGACTATCTGTCCTTCAATTATGAATGATAACCTTGCCAGGTAGAGTATTCTTGGTTGTAGGCTTTTCCTTTCAGCATTTTGAATATATCATGTCACTCCCGCCTTCTGGCCTGCAAAGTTTCTGTTGAAAAATTAGCTGATAGCTTTATGGGTCTTCCCTTTTATGTAACTATTTTCTTTTCTCTGGCTGCTTCTAAGATTCTCTCTTTATCAGGACACCTGGGTAGCTCAGTCAGTTAAGTGTCTGCCTTCAGCTCAGGTCGTGATCCTGAGGTCCTGGGAAAGAGTGCCACATTGGGCTCCCTGCTCAGTGGGGAGTAGGCTTCTCCCTCTGCCCCTCCCCCCTACTTGTGTTCTCTCTCACTCTCTCTAAAATAAATAAAATCTGTAAAAAAAAGAGATACTCTCTTCATCATTACTTTTTGCCATTTTAATTATTATGTGTTTTTGTGTGGACCTCCTTGGATTTATCTTATTATGACATTTTTATGCTTCCTGGACCTGGATGTCTGTTTCCTTCCCCAGATTAGGGAAGTTTTCAGCTGGTATTTCTTCAAGTAAGTTTTCTTCCCCCTTCTCTCTTCTCCTCTTGGAATCTCTATAATGTTAATGTTATTACACTTGGTGATATCACAGAGTTCCCTTAACATATTCTCATTTCTTTTTTTTTAAAGATTTTATTTATTTATTTGAGTGAGAGAGTGTGTGAGAGAGAGAGTACACAAGCAGAGGAAGGGGCAGAGGGAGCGGGAGAAGCAGACTCCCCACTGAGCAGGGAGCCAAATGTGGGGCTCGATCCCAGGACCCCAGGATCATAACCTGAGCCAAAGGCAGATGCTAAATGACTAAGCCACCCAGGTGCCCTCCTATTCTCATTTCTCTTTCTTTTTTTTTTTTTTTTTTTGCACTATTCAGTTTGGTTGCTTTCTATCACCCTATCTTCCAGATTACTGATCCATTTTTCTCTAGCCTTTAATATGCTATTGATTCCTCTCGTGTATTTTAAAAATTTCAGTTATTCCTCAGTTCTGACTAGATCTTTTGTCTATTTTCTATCTCCTTGTTGTTGAAGTTCTCACTCAGTTCATCCACTGTTTTTCAAGTTTGATGAGCATTTTTATAACTATTACATCGAATTCTTTATTAGGCATATTTCTTACTTTCATCTTATTTAGCTCTTTTTTCTGTGATTTTTGTCTTGTTCTTTATTTGGGACATATTCTGTATCCTCATTTTGTCCAATTCTCTGGGTTCATTTCTATGTATGAGGTAGGTCAGTTATGTCTCCTGGCCTTGAAAGTAGTGGCTTTGTGCAGAAGAGGTCCTGTGAAACCCTATAGTGTAATCCCTCTGGTCTCCAAAACCAGGCATTCCTGGATAGTCCCTGTGTGGGCTGAGAATGGCCTTCTCTTGGGGCTGAGCCACAATTGCCTTCAGCAGAGTCAGCTGCAATGACCCACTTTGCCTGCTAGGAGTACGCTGGAAGTTTGCTCCTTGTGCTATTGAGATACGTGGCTAAGGCAGCAGTTGACTCATTGGTGGATGGTGCCAGCAGTCAGCCTAGCTGTCTGCAATTAGCCTGTCCTCCACAGCTGCAGGCACAGCAAAGGGCAGGGCTTGCTCCCTGTGCAGCCAGCTGAGTGCTCACCTGCAGGAACTGTGGTTGTGCTCATGTGTAGCATTTTCTTCTCTCCTCCCCAAGGCAGCAGTCACTTTGGAGTGGTGCTGGTCCCAGCCAGGACTGCCTGGCAGGTGTGGTAGGACAGGAGTCACTTTGGAGGGAAGCCTGCTAAGGTTGGCAGATTGGGAATAGTCGTTCTACATGGAATGTCAGTGCAGGGTATGTGGTGCTAGCAAAGTAGAGTGTTAGAACTGTCTCCCCATAAGTGTTCAGCTATCTAGACTGGGAAGGGAAAGAAAATTGTTCCTTCAAAGTGGTTGCAAGTATTAAATAAAGTGTTTGTAAACACCCACACTGTTTATATTCAGTAGATTTAGTGGATAGCATGAGACAGTGGGACAAATGTGAAGTTTGAAATCTGATTAAAAAGAGTTCAAGTCCAAGCTCAGCTTCCTATTGGGGGCAAGGCCCCCCTCTCTGGGCCTCAGTCTTCTCATCTTCAATAAAGAGAAAAGTTTCTCTCTCTCAGGCATGTTCTGAAGGTTGAGCAAAATTATGCATCTAAAGTGACTTCTTGGTGGCACACATGGGGGCTTATCAAATATACCAGGTGACAGTGCACATTTGCTCATGTTTATGCAGAGGTTTTATTAACTCTCTTTTGCTGAGTGTCTGCCTTGATTCAATCACTTCCTTAGCTTTTGTAAGGGACACCAAGAAGTAAAAAGGCACAGCAGATATGAGCTCACAGATGGAGGGCTTAGTGCTAGACTGTGGTATCAGTTTCTTTGTAGATGTTCTGACTGAATATTCCCAAAGAACCCTCAAACTTTATATCTAGGCACCTTTGTACATATTTAGGAACTCTTTATCATGTACATTTAATAGTAAATATCAAAGAAGTATTTTTATTTCTTTTCTTTTTGCATGGCTGCCACAGTTCTCTCAGACCACTGTCTGAATGAAATTTAGCTCCATTTCTGCAGTCTATAGCTGTATGATTATGTGATCTTCCAAAGGGACATGAATTATTACCCCATTTCAAATACTTCTATGGGAGATTGTTTGGGAAGTTTGGTTTTCTTGGAAACCAAAGGGAAGCCTCGGCAGGTCCTAGTCCCTGACTATCGCTTCTCTACCTTCCCATACACATACAGTGAGTGGTCATGGAACAGGCTCACCTCGTATCCACATAGCTCTCTGCTCCTGTTGCAGGGCCATGCACACTCTGGCTTTCTTATCATCTCATCCTAGAAGAGAAAGAAACACTGCAGAGAGCTCATTTCTTCTGCCTCAAGCCAGTTACTGAAAATGGTAAAATGGAAGAGTGGCAGAGCCAGAAAAAGAAGCTGCCTTGACTCTGCCAAGCATGTGCTCCTGCTGCCAATCGCAATTCTTTGTGTGTAGACAGTCTGTGTAGCAGTCTAGGACCCGTTTCAAGTACCGCATCTGCCTGGGGCTCTTTCCCAGTATAGTTTACTGCTCTCCATCCCACCCAAAGGATATCACCTCTTTGATTCCCTCCCAAGCCTCCGTGACAGCTTCCTGTCAAGTGACTCTCCCCCACAAGTCTTTTTTGACAAATCTCAAAGATGCAACAGCTGGTCACCCTTCAAGACTTGCACATGTCTCTGTTGCCACTTATGTAGATTTCTTTCTTCCTTATTGATTTTTTCCATTTATCCTCTTCTGTTTTGTGGGTATCAACTAACAGTTTACATTCTCTTGTATTGCTCAGTTCTCTCTATTTAAAGTCCCTATCTTGTGGCAACTTCTGCACATATGGACCTTCCAATTATAAAGTTATAAGGAACAATAATAGATACTAACTTCTCTGTTTACATTCTGTTCTGCTCAAAAAGTTTTTGCATAGCAGTTGTGTTACAACTTCTTTCTGAAGTAAGCATCTAATACAGGGGTTTACTTTTACAATTTTTTTATGAAAGAGTGAAGAGCTTCAAAATAATTATAACATACGTTTTTAAAAAACAAGCTTCCATATATCCACCATCACACTTATAAAATAAAACATTATCAGCACCTCTGAGCCCCTCAAAACCAGCCCTCCATCTCAGTAATCCCTTACCTTTCCCCAGTGTCAGAGCCATCTGGATCTTGCGTTATAACTTCCTTACTTCTCTTCTTTGTACTTTTACCACATATATGTATCCCTAAATAGCATAACATTTAGTTTTGCCTACTTTGAAGATGGAATGTAAATAAAATTATACTGTTAGCATCTTTTCAAACTGTGCTGTTCAATATGATGGTTGTGCAGCTACTGAGCACTTGAGAAGGGACTGGTCCAAATTGCAATGTCCTGTGCATATAAAATGCATGCCAAATTTTGAGGATTTAGTACAAAAAACAGTTATATAAATATTTTTTATTTTGGCTTCATGGTGAAATAGATTGAATGAAATATATTATTAAAATTTCATCTGTTTGTTTTTAAATGACTACTAGAAATTTAGAATGAAATATGTTGCATCATTTTTCTACTGGACAGAGCTACTCTAGAATTTATATTTTTGCTTAGCATCTTCTTTATGAGATTCACTCATGGTGTTGGTAGCTGTATTCACTGTGTATTGTCACTTGATTATTCTATACGATTATTGGTAGACATTTGTATTTCTTCCATTTTTTCCCCAGTTACAAACTGCTGCTCAAGTGGGCAAGAGTTTCTCTAGGGCACTACTAGGTCCTGGACTCTGTACCTATTCATCTTAATAGATACACAAAATTGTGTTCTGAACCAGTTGTGGCATTTTATTCCTGTTAGCAGTGTAAGAGAATACTCATGCTCCATATCGGAGGTCAGCAAACTTTTTCTGTAAGCGGCCAGGTAGTAAATGTTTTAGGCTTTAGCACCAAGTGATAAAGTTGAGCAATGGTTCTCCGTGAAAGACTAATAATCTTTTTTACACTTTTCATTTTAAAATGTAAAAACATTCTTGGCTCATGGGCTATACAAAAGCAGGTGGCAGACTAGATTTGTACCATGTGCTACAGTTTGACAAATCTTGTGCTGCATCATTGTTAACACTTGAAATTGCCAAATTTTAATTTTAGCCAATCTTATGGGTGCAAAGGGATGTTTTCAATGCATTACCCAGCTTACTAATGAGGATGAGAATCCTTTCATTGGTTTATTGGTCATTCATGCTTCCTTTTCTGTGAAATGCTGGTTTGAATCTGTTGTCCATTTTTATTAATCTGGTATCATTTTAGAGGCAACGAAACTACCTTTGCCTGAGAAGAAATGTTTGATATGAATGTTTTAAGATCATAGCTAGGAAGGAACAGAACATGGACTCATGTTCTTCCCTCTAATTACAAGCTCTTTCATGCTTTCTTTAAAAACAAACTCTAACAGTATTATACTGATTTATACTGTCATTTGATACTGTTGTTCCTTTCTTGGACAAATGTCTTTTCTTAGTTTTTAATAGATTTCAAAATGCCTGTCTGGATAATGGTAGCAACTGTTTTATGATTGAGATTTGCTTTAAGACCATTATATTGCTGGGACTGGGTAGCTGATTTTCTCAGTGCTGATTTCACAGTGTGTCATATCTGTTTGCTCTTTC
This sequence comes from Eumetopias jubatus, assembly GCF_037043125.1. Taxonomy (NCBI): domain Eukaryota; kingdom Metazoa; phylum Chordata; class Mammalia; order Carnivora; family Otariidae; genus Eumetopias; species Eumetopias jubatus. The sequence goes on from NW_028274810.1 coordinate 58,208,490, forward strand.
TTCCTAATTATGAGATCCTAATTATACTTTGCTCAGTTGAAAAGCTTGACTTTCCCAGGTTGTCTTGTTGCTTGTGATGGCCATGGGACATACATGGAAGAATATTAACTGGGTGTTCTGAGAAAGTTATTGTTCTTCTGATAAGAGGGGATAGATTGAGCTAGCACAAGCCTTTTGGTCTTCCATCTACTTCTGCCTGGAACTTAGTTTCGGTGCCCAACAGTTGCAATCTTGCAAGCTATCTTGCAATCATGGAAGCTAGAAAGATTCTGGATTCTCAGTGACTTTCTTCACAACCTGCACCAATGTTGGGCTCCCTCAAGATGTTTCATTACTGGAGAAAAACCAAAATATTTTACCATTTAAATAAGTTACTCTACTCAGGTTTCTGCTAAAGCAGCTAAAGGAAACTCTAATTGATGGAGGTAAAAATGCAGACTTAGAGATAGCCTACCTCATACTTGAATCACATTTAGGGAATAATTTTTAGGAAAAAAAGGTAATTTCCAGAAAAGATATATCATAGGAAGTCATTTAGAATTTGTTTAAAGAATTAATATATATTGCAGGAAAAGTTTTTCCATTTTCCTCAACTACATTTCATTCATTCCTCAACTACTAAGCTATAACATAAAAGAACACTGTTCCTTAGTTCTTTATCTTCATTGATCTATCAAATGAAATAAAGAAGACTGCAATTTGAATGTCTTAGAATCTTGGATAAGGCGCAAGGTCACCATCTAAAATCATAAAAGGAATTTAGTGTGGTATGGGAGAAAAAGCATGGGATTTTGAGGTTGACCAAAGACCAGTATGCCATTTACTAGCTCTTTGGTCTTTGACTTTCTGGGTTTTAATTACTCATCAATCCAGTAAGGATAATAAACACTGTCTTTATAATAGAACTGTTATAAGGGTTAAATGCCTTTTCAACATCCAACACCTCCCTTAGATCATCTTTCTTCTTCTGAGTGTGATTTTGGTAAAACAAACATATGAGTAAAGAATTCCTAGATGTAAGGCACTCCGAAACATGGATTTCAAATAGTTGTGAGGATCGTTGATAATTGAATGATTAGAATGAAAAATAAATAAATATTTATTGTTCTTTAATCTTAACTGATACTTGGAAGACTATTATAACACCTCCATCCCCACATGTGCATGTGTGCATGGACTCATGCCCATGTGTATGCACACACACACACACACACAGAATTTACCTCTGTTAAGTCCCACTCATTCTTCTGGGCTTAGCATTGATATCACTCTCTCAGGGATGCCTTGCCTGACCACCCTGTTCACTTTGTGCTTACTCCTGACTGGCCTTTTAACTTTGTATTGTATCATCTGCTTCCTTCCTTGGAGCTGCTTGAACTCAGGGGGTGTGTTTAATTAACCATTTTATCTTCAATACTGAGCAATCTTCTGACATAGTAGATGTTTAACAAGTACTTCTTGAATAAATGAGTGAAACAGTAAGTGAATGAATGAATGACTTCTACATGCCAGGTATTGTGGGGTCCATTTGTATGCAAGACCAGTCCAAGTAGATTGTCTCCAAGGAGTTCAAACACAGTCACTTGCACTATAAGTTGAATCACTCAAGTACAATCAAATAACTGAAGACAACTGGATTGCATGAAGCCAAGACAAAGAGTAACAATGTGTCTGTGTCCCTCCATCCCTCCAGCACCTCTCAAGAGTAGGAAAGAGCTCTGATAAATTATTGAACACTACATCTAATGATGTACTCTATGTTAGCTAATTGAATTTAAATTTAAAAAATACCAAAAAAAAAAAGGATTGCAATCCTAGATTCTAGGATTTGTGTATACCTAAGATGGAAATGCAATATTTCTTGAGCAGTATATCTGAAGCATAATAATTAGACATGGCTGCCCTTGAGAAGTATTATTAGGAAGTTGGTGTGGATCCTGTTGAAGAAGAGGGTGAAGAAGAAGGAGAGGAATACTAATTACCATTCTTTCAGCCCTGCAGCGTGTCACACTCAGAACTTCAGCTTCAACGTTAGCTGACAGGCATTCAAGCTTTTTGGCTAGATTGTCTTTACTGTTAAATGTGATCGTGTCTTACTTTTCTATGTGTACCTGTAAGATTTTTTCCATTATGTCTCAACGTAAAGGCAAGAAAAAAAAATCATGCTTTATAAGACAAATGTGTCCTTTTTAGATGACTAACCCCACTGCTTGATCCATATATTAATGTAATATTTCTATGAATATAATAATATAAATAACATAAATTGTATGTTTATAAAATAGATGATAAAATAATACATTTTAAATATAAATCATTTACATAAATATATGAACAGATTGTCTTACATTTAAATTTTTGATGAATTTAGGGAGAATAAACTTTCTCAAAATGTCCTTTACCAGAATCCTGAACAGAATAGCCCTATAACATAGGTGATCTGGAGACTCGTCCCTCCAACCTGGTTATACAAAGACCTTTTCCATTTAGATGATCATTATAACATGCCTCATAACAGGCAACGAAAAAAATTATGTCAAGTTTCAGATAAGACTAAGAATTGACCATGCACAAGATACTGTTAAGAATCCCTGATAAATATATGCTATTAAGGAAAGTCTGTGGAAGAAAAATATTTGATGGACTTCATACCCTTCATGTCTAGAAGAATAAAAATGGACCTAGCACATTAATAAAAGGAAGGCCTAGGAGATCTCACATCTTTCAAAATAAATTTCCACTGGATTGTAGAGCTAAGTGAAATTTTGAAATTTAAAACTGCAAAAGAAAATAAGAGTGATTTCTAAAAATCTTACCAGAGAGGGAAGGCTTTCTAAGCTTGAAAATAGTTTAAGCAGGAATAAGAACAGAATAATAGAAAAGAATAGTGAATCCAGAAAAGTCCCACAGAAATGTAAATTTTAAAACATTTGATAAGAATGTCAATTCAAGATAGTAATTGAAGAGCTTTAGAGAAAATAAATATTTAAATCTCTACATTATTTTACTAAAATGAATTCTAGATAGATACATATATACTATATACATACAAAAACAAAAGTACTAGAAGACAAAATTGGTATTTTTTTTAAAGATTTTATTTATTTATTTGTCAGAGAGAGAGCACAAAAGCGCACAAGCAGGGGGAGCTGCAGAGGGAGAAGCAGACTCCCCAGTGAGCAGGGAGCCCCATGTGGGACTCAATCCCAGGACCCTGGGATCATGACCTGAGCTGAAGGCAGATGCTCAACCGCCTGAGCCACTCAGGCATCCCAAAATTGGTAACATTTTTATTTAGTAATCTTAGATAACTCAGTAACGTTTAGTAACCTTCGAGTGTGGAAGGCTATTCTAATCATGACATTCCAATTATTAAAAAAGGAGAAAAGGAATCCAAATAGATAAAAAATAGTGCACAGAAATAAGTATCATAAACAAATTAAAAGGCAATTACTAACTGAAGTTTTTTTTATTATTATGTTCAGTTAGCCAACATATAGTACATCATTAGTTTTTGATGTACTGTTCAACGATTCATTAGTTGCATATAACACCCAGTGCTCATTACAACATGTACCCTCCTTAATACCCATCACCTGGTTACCCCATCCGCCCACGCCCCTCCCTTCTGTAACCCTCGGTTTGTTTTCTGGAGTCCAAAGTCTCTCATGGTTTGTCTCCCTCTCTGATTTCTTCCCATTCAGATTTCCCTCCCTTCCCCTGTGGTCCTCCACACTATTGCTTATGTTCCACATATGAGTGAAAGCATATAATAATTATCTTTCTCTGCTTGACTTATTTCACTTAGTATAAAACAAAACCCTATTTATAAACTACTTTACACAAAAACCCCAGAAAACAGAACAATTCAATTTTTTAAAAATAATCAAAGAACATGATTCTACAGTTCCTATAGTTAAAAAAATCAAATTGGCCTTAAAATCTATGAGGAGATGTTGCATCACACACACTATGAGAGGCATGCAAATTAAAGCAAGATAACTTGTTTTATCTACTGAATTAAAAAGAATGAAAAGCTTGGGAAAACCGGTGTTGTTAAAGAGTAGGGAGATCATTACTACATAAAGTAGAAGTAAAATTAGTGTGATCATAGTGGAGGGCAATTTGGCAATCCTTATTAAATTTTAAAATGCATGTGTATATTTTAACTCAGCAATTTAATTTTTAGAAATTTTGACTACAGATATAACATATGTTTACACATGTATAAAAGATATATTTACAAGGATCTTTATTGCAATTTTGTATGAAATAGACTGTGATAGCAATACAAATGTCTATGAATAGACTAAATTGGGGTACAACCATATTATGGAATATTATACTATTGTTAAAAATGAGATTTAAAAAACAGACACCTATGTAATGCTTACTATACGCCATTTAATTTTCATAACAATTTTAAAAGCTAGGCACTATTATCCTCATTTTATGGATTAGAAAACTGAGCTGTAGGTAGCTTTTACAACCTTAGTATATTATTTAACCTATTATATGCTGAAACCAAAATTCAATTCAGGCAATCTGGCTCTGGATTCTATGCTACTACCTGCAAAATATGCTGCCTGTGATAATTAAAATGTTCATTTACACTTTTTTAAAAAAACAACAAAGTGAAGAATATGGCTATCACGAGCCCATCTGTATTAAATACACATACATACATGTTTCTAAATTAATAGACATTTCTGGAAAAATGCACAAGCAATTAATAACAGCAGTTATCTCCAAGTACTATTTTGGTAACATAACATTTGTACATATTGCCATAGCAAAATACTGAAAATAATGCAACTCTCTGAAAATATTAGGTTATGATATTCTCCATCATAGTAGCCAATACATTTTTTGATTGAGAGTTCATAGTAGTGTAGGAATATACTTATATTAACAGAAAAATAGCATAATATATTCATGACAATATGATATTGAAAACAATGTATACAATCATTTTTTTAAAAGATTTTATTTATTTATTTGACAGAGAGACAGCAAGAGAGGGAACACAAGCAGGGGGAGTGGGAGAGAGAGAAGCAGGCTTCCTGCGGAGCAGGGAGCCCGATGCCGGGCTTGATCCCAGGACCCTGTGATCATGACCTGAGCTGAAGGCAGATGTTTCACTACTGAGCCACCCAGGCACCCTATACAATCATTACAGTAATGAAGGCACAAAAACATTAGCAGTAGTAATTTTGGGGTAGTCCAATTAAGAGTTTTCCATCTTCCTACTTTTATATATTTCTAAATGTTCTGTATATATTACATTTATAATAGAGTACATTTTATTTTACAAAAATAATGTCACCAACTCTGGGAAAAGCAGATCTACAAAGGTGAGGCTTAGCCTTGGGACCATAATGACCTCAGTAAGATCTATTAAAGGTGGTGACAAGCATCTCCCCACAAGGTTTTGGATAGAAGAAAGAAATCTATGTACAAGGAACTATGGTTATACTCTAAAACCCCTAGTCAAAATCCATTAAAGAGAGGAAGGAAACCCAAGGCTAACACAAAACATCACAGAATTCACACTTAATTGGGACAATATTTATTGAACTACACTGGTGTAGAAGATCATCAGAACACGTGAAATGCCACCAAAAAATCAGGTTGAAGAACATTCTTCATGGTCCTTTTCAAAAAGTTCTAGGGTAGGTTCTGGCATTAATTGTGCTTTCTTTGTTATGTTACTGGAGCAACATATGGCTGTTTTGTTAAAGCCACATAGATACCCGTCTGCTCAAATAAATTAATGTTCCTATCTCAACTGGATGATTTGGCAAGAATAATACACCCACCAGCCAATGTGTAGACTAACCCACATGACTCCCTCACTGAAGGATCTAAAGTGGAACATTGTATATTACACTAATAAGCAGATAGAGGCAATACATTTTTCTATTAAATATTTTCCTAGTAGCATCTATTGACCTTTACCTAACAATCCTGTATATTATATATGTGTTAGAATTTAAAAATGCGGGAGAGAATCTGGGAAATGATATGCAAATTGGGAAGGTGCACAGGAGGCACTTTTCAAATTAACAAAATAAGAGAACAGACATCTCAATGCTTAACAAAAAGACTTTACTTTCAAGGTGAGTTATGCATGCACACACCCATACACATGCATACATTTATAATATACCATTTTCTAATAGGCAGATTACCTGGAAATTTGAAAAACTTTCTAGGTTTGTATTATTGGAAAGCACACAAAAACATTTTGTGGTAAGACTGTTTTTATCCTGTTTGACCCTACTCCAATTCCTTCTACAAGTTATTGCCAGACTAAGCAACTTAAAGCATTCTTGCTCAAGGGAGTATGGAGTTATGGAGTTATTCTATAGTGATGGTGATTTCAGGTTATCTATTCTGCTGTATTACCAGAAATTGAAATGCACTCCTCTCCATTCTAGACATAAAGCACTAACTATAATTAAATATAATCAACATGTATAGTTTATGATCTGGGAGGCATAGTTAAATTCTAGAAAGAGCAGACTTTTTGGTGTCAAGGCTTAGCTATTATAGGCCACTACATGGTGGCAAAATAGTTAAGAGAATGAGCTTTCAATTCATTCTAACTTTGTGTGCAAATTCTCACACCTTTACTTACTGGCTGAGTGATTTGGGGCTGTCACTTGATTCTCTGAGCCTGTTTCCTCATTGGTAAAAGGAGGTTGTCAAAAAGCCTGGCACATAATAATTCAGAGACATGTTAAAAGGCCTGGTGGGGAGCACAGCCTATTTGAAGAGTAGAGATAGTGAGGGACATACAAGCCTGGAAAGTCAGCGACCATGTCAGGATTCTCAACTTTAAGAATTTGACTATTCATAAAGTTGGTTACTAATGTTAAGAATTTTGAACTTGATCCTAATGGTATGAGGAAGTTGTTGATATAGAGATACATTCCGAAAAAGGCTTTTTGAAGGGATTATTAAAAGGTATCCAATGTGTGATAACAGGTTTTTTTTTTAGGCACTACTGAGTTCAAGAAAATCAATCAGCCAGGGAATAGTTCAAGTTGTCTGAAATTCAATTCTACCAAAGCTTCTGATTCTACTTCTTATTAACCAGTTTGATATTACCTGGGACACATGTCTCAATAAGTTTATATCCACATTTTAAAACCAGTTTTTATTTTGTTTTAATACTATAAAAATAAAACCCTTCTCTGTCTCTTTTTCAGTTCCCTCACTTCTACTCTTCATGGGCTTCATGCCATTTCCTGTCATCCCTGCAATGAAAGCAAATGTCTGCTGTGGTCTTTGGTTGTTGATAGTAATGTGGTTTTAAAATGTACGAGGCACTGGGGCACCTGGGTGGCTCATTCGGTTAAGCAGCCAACTCTTGATTTTGACTCAGGTCATAATCTCAGGGTCTGGGGATTGAGCCCCACATTGGGCTCCACACTCAGCAAGGACTTCTTGAGGATTCTTTTTCCCTCTCCTTCTGCCCCTCCCCCTGCTCATGCATGTGTATTCTCACTCTCTCTCAAATAAATAAATCTTTTTAAAAAATGTACTATGCACCTATCTGTCAACATTGTTTTGCTTGAGATAACTGTTTTGGGACTGGAGATTTGCATGTGAGATTTTAAAAATTTTTAGATGCTGTTCTGGTGCCTAAACAATCTTTTGTACCTTATTGATGCTTTAGAGTCTAAAAGGTGAGGCTCGTGGGAAACTCAGTGTTATAATGATTGAACATCAAAGCCTCAGAAACTGCAGCTACTGAAGAAACAATGATTGATTGAGGCTAAAAAGAAAATTTAGGAGAGGAAACATTTGGACTTAAAGTCTTTTGAACATTAATTGAAATGGTGATTTAATTTTTGGAATTACTTTTCACTCTGTGAATTTAATAATTGATCCAGCTTGTCCAAATTCAGAGACTTTTTGTATTGCAGGTAATGTATTAATTTATGTATTTTGGTGTTGCCATCATTTGGATTTATTACATAACCTCCAGTACACCATATTGGATAATGTGCCTCTGCAGTAATTTGAAATGGGACTCCAAACAGGGAATAAAGTTCCAGCCTGGGGTGCAATGTGGCCTTTAGTCAATAAAATAGGCATCCTATGCTGATTCACATCTATGATCCTTCTGCCTGGAGGACTGCTGCCTAGGCTACACAAGTTGGGGCACATACACCAGCATATGAATATTACCACTTAAAGAACAACCACAATAGTCAGCTCTGCTTCTGGAGATAAAAGCTGAGTTGCCCATCACCATCCCAGGAGCTGAGGTTGCTTTTGGTGAGGGAACTACTCTAAGAACATTGTTGTTGAGCTAACCTGCATGCCTCTGCCTCCAAGGGAGATAGTCCACTGGGTATTGACTTGGGCTAGAGTGTTAAGATCAATGAGTTGAGGAAACAAAAATTCAGCAATTATAGGAAACAATATTTTTCTTTCTCCTTTTTCCTGTTTAAGCCCATAAAATAGGAATTTCTTCCCTCATAAATACTGGAAAGTGGTCTTGTGCCTTTCTTCCTCCCACCCTCATTTTGTCCTAAGGTTTAAGCCATTTTCTCAATGAAAGCTTTATCTAGAATAAAGCTGACATAAATTTAAAAAAAAATCTTAAAAAAAAAAGTATGTCCAAAGCGTATACAATTAAAAAAATTAAAATCCATTCTGCCCAAAAAATGCCAGACAGACTCCTTTTAGAACATTAACACATAGGGGTGCCTGGGCGACTCAAAAGTCGGTTGAGCATCCAACACTTGGTTTCGGCTCAGGTCATGACCTCAGGGTTGTGAGATTGAGCCCTGCATCAGGCTCTGTGCTCAGTGCAGCATCTGCTTGGGATTCTCTCTCTCCCTCTGCCTCTGACCCTCCCCCTTCTCTCTTTCTAAAATAAATAAAATATTTTTTAAAAAGAACATTTACACATATATAAAAGTACTTTCTACATATAAAACCAACACACTTATACCTGCAATATATGAGAGTCCTTGATCCTCAAACCCTCATCGAGTATCATCTAGTTAGGATGATAATAAGAAGCTGTTAGTTCCTAACTTGAGACACTGCTAAACAAAAAAAAAAAAAAAAAAACAAACTGTGTTTGAAGCTATTTCCTGTTTTACATAATTCACCAAGGACAGGGGTCTTTTGTCACAACCTTTTCAGCATATCATTAAAGGGCTTGGATATTTATGAGAAGCTGTTACTTCTTCTAAGAGAAGAGTTGGTTTTCAGGATCGCCAGCTCACAGCATTTTAGGTGCATATCTCCTCATCCAAATGGTTTATGCTAGAGCACCTGTTGGTGGTGAAGCAGGAAACAGTTGGCAGTGAACTACAAGTGTAAGAATTTGAAGGTAACTAGGTCTTATTACCGTATGCCTGTATAAAAATATTATTTCCCTACTGTGGTTGGAGGAACAGAAGCCTTGTGTCTGCAAAGATACGAACATTTGTTTGGGAAATTTATGTTGATATATAACAGCATATGGTCTTTTTCATCATGGATTTATGTACAGGAGGCAAGCTTCATGTTCACAGTTAGAAGCATTAAAGATGGAGCCTCATGAGTGACCTAATGTGTGGCTGTCTTGTCATCTGCAATGAGAATCACAGTGCTTGGCACACATAAGCCATCTCCTTTCCCAAAGAGGAAAGGCCAATACTCCTGGTAAAGAAATTGATCTTTGAAATTATCAAAGGGACACTGAAACTACATACAGACATAGAATCCAGCATGGACCACATCCCCCGGTGTAAAAAAGCCACCATATTTCAGAGACACTTCAAGTCTGGTGGTCAAAACAAAACATGACTGTTAGGAGCAGCAAAAATATATTACTAGGTCTGGCTAATGAGTAGAAAATACTCTTTGCACTTGCTTTTTTTTTCATTTTTCAATTTTTTTAAATTGAAGTATAGTTGACAATGTTACATTACGTTGAGGTGTCCAGCACAGTGATCTGACAGCTCTATATGGTATGCTGTGCTCACCACAAGTGTAGCTACCATCTGTCACCATATAATGCTAGTATAATACCATTGACTATATTCCTATGCTGTATCATTCATTTTTGTAACTTATTCATTCCCTAACTGGAAGCCTGTATGTCCAATTCCCCTTCAATCATTTTGCCCATTCCCCACCTCCTCCACTCTGGCAACCATCAGTTCTCTGTATTTATGGGTCTGTTTCTGCTTTTCTCTCTTTGTTCATTTGTTTTACTTTGTTTTAGATTCTCCATATAAATGAAATCATATGGTATTTGTCTTTCACTGCCTGGCTTATTTCACTGAGTAAAATATCCTCTCAGTCTAACTAAGTTGTCACAAATGGCAAAATCTCAGGGTTTTTTTTTTATGGCTGAGTAATACTCCAGTGTGTGTGTGTGTGTGTGTGTGTGTGTGTGTGTGTGTGTGTGTGTATGTGTGTGTATCACACCTTCTTTATTCATCTATTGAGGGATGGGCACTTGGGTGGCTTCTATACCTTGACTATTGTAAATTAAATCTTCAATAAACATAAGAGTGCATATATCCTTTTGAGTTAGAGTAATTTGGGTAAATACCCAGCACTGGAATTACCCAGCACTGAAATTACTGGATCGTATAGTATTCCTATTTTTTAATTTTTTGAGGAAACTCCATAATGTTTTCCACAATGACTATACCAATTTATATTCCTACTAACAGTATACAAGGATTCCTTTTTCTCTACACCTTTACTAACACTTGTTATTTCTTGTCTTTTTGATTCTAGCCATTATGACAAGTGTGAGGTGATATCGCATTGTGGTTTTGATTTGCATTTCCCTGATAATTAGTAGTGTTGAGCATCTTTTCATGTGTCTGTCATCTGTATGTCTTTTTTGAAAAAAATGTCTATTCAGATCCTCTATTTTTTCTTTTTTTTTTTGGTGTTGTATGAGGTTTTATAATATATTTTGGATATTAACCCCTTACAGAATGTATCATTTGCAATTATTTCTCCCATTCAGTAGGTTTCCTTTGTTTCATTGATAGTTTCCTTCAGAAAGCTTTTTATTATGGTATATTTCCAAAAGTTTATTTTTGCTTTTGTTTCCCTTACTTGAGGAGACCTATCTAGAAAAAATGATTCTAAGGCCAATGTCAGAGATTACTGCCTATGTTTTCTTCTATGAGTTTTATGCTTTTAGGTGTTATAGATAGGTTTTTAATCCACTTTGAGTTTATTTTTTTTATATGGTGTAAGAATGTGGTCCAGTTTCATTCTTTTGCATGCAGCTGTCCAGTTTTCTCAGCGCCATTTATTGAAGAGAATGTCTTTTCCCTATTGTATATTCTTGCCTCCTTTGTCATAGATTAATTAACCATATAAGCATGGATTTATTTCTGGGCTTTCTATCCTGTTTCATTACTCTATGATACTTATTTTTACTTTGTAGTATGTCTTCAAATCAGGGATTGTGATAACTCCAGCTTTGTTCTTTCTCAAGATTTCTTTGGCTATTCAGAGTATTTTGTGGCTACATAAAAATTTTAAGATTTGTTCTAGTTTTGTAAAAACACTATTGGTATTTTGATAGGGACTGCTTTGAATCTGTAGATTGCTTTGGGTAGTTTGGACATTTTAACAATACTAATTCTGATTCATGAGATTTTGTCTTTGTTTCCATTTATTTGTGTCATCCTTAATTTCTTTCATCAATGTTTTACAGTTTTCAGAATAGAGGTATTTTCTCTCTTTGGTTAAGTTTATTCCTAGGTATTTTTCTTTTGGTTCAATTATAAATAAGATTTTAAAATTTCTCTTCCGCTATTTCATTATTAGTTTATAAAAACAACATTTTTCTGTGTATTAATTTTGTATCCTACAAAATAACTGAATTCATTTATTACTTATAATAGTTTTTTGATGGAATATTTAGTGTTTTCTATGTATATATAGTATCATGTTATCTGCAAATAGTGACAGTTTAACTTTTTTCTTACCAATTTGGAGGATTTTTATTTCTTTGTTTCATCTGATTGCTGTGGCAAGGACTTCCAGTATTATGTGGAGTGAAAGTACTGAGAGTGACATTTTTCTCTTCTTTGTGATCTTAGAGAAAAAGCTCCCACTTTTTACCAGTGAGTATGTTAAGTGTGGATTTGGCCTTTATTATGTTCTCTCTAAACCCAGTTTTTTGAGCATTTTAATCATGGATGGATGTTGAATTTTGTCAAATATTTTTTCTGCATTTATTGAGGTGATCATGATTTTTATCCTTCATTTTGTTAATGTGGTGGATTACATTTGATTGATTTGCAAATATTGAACCATCCTTGCATCCCCCTGAAAAAATCCCACTTGATCAATATATAACTGATCATTATAATGTACTGTTAAATTAGGTTTGCTAATATTTTGTTAAGGATTTTTGCATCTATGTTTATCAGGGATACTGGCCTGTAGCTTTCTTTTTTGTCGTGTCTTTGTCTAGTTTCTGTATAATGGTAATGCTGGCCTCATAGAATATATTTGGAAGATTTCTTCCTCTTCTATTTTTTGGAATAGTTTAAAAAGAATAGATATTAACTCTGCTTTAGTGTTTGGTGCAGAGTTCTGTGAAACCATCTGGTTCTGGATTTTGATTGTTGGTAGTTGTTTTGATTACCAAGTCAATTTCATTACTAGTAATGGGTCTGTTCAGATTTTCTATTTCTTTTTTTTTTAATGTTGACATATAATGTATTATTTGTTTCAGGGGCACAGGTCTGTGATTCATCCAGTCTTACACAATACACAGAGCTCACCACAACACAGGCCCTCCCCAATGTCCATCACCCAGCAACTCCATCCCTCCTAACCCCCTCCACTCCAGCAACCCTCAGTTTGTTTCCTGAGATTAAGAGTCTCTTATGGTTTGTCTCCCTCTCTGGTTTCTTCTTGTTTCATTTTTCCCTCTCTTCCCCTATTTCACTCAGCTTATTTCACTCAGCATAATACCCTCCAGTTCCATCCACTTCATTGCAAATGGTAAGATTTCATTTTTTGATGGCTGCATAATATTCCATTATACATCTATATATATATTTATATCTATAAATATATATATAGATATAGATATCTATATCTATATATATATATACACACCACTTCTTCTTTATCCATTCATCTGTTGATGGACATCTGGGCTCTTTCCATAGTTTGGCTATTGTGGACATTGCTGCTATAAACATTGGGGTGCAGGTGCCCCTTTGGATTACTATATTTGTATCTTCGGGGTAAATACCTAGTAGTACAATTGCTGGGTCATAGGGTAGCTCTATTTTCAACTTTTTGAGGAACCTCCATACTGTTTTCCAGAGTGGCTACCCCAACTTGTATTCCCACCAACAGTGGAGGAGGGTTCCCCTTTCTCTGCATCCTCACCAACATCTGTCATTTCCTGACTTGTTAATTTTAGCCATTCTGACTGGTGTGAGGTGGTATCTCATTGTGGTTTTGATTTGGATTTCCCTGATGCCGAGCAATGTTGAGCACTTTTTCATGTGTCTGTTGGCCATTTGGATGTCTTCTTTGGAAAAATGTCTGTTCATGTCTTCTGCCCATTTCTTGATTGGATTATTTGTTCTCTGGGTGTTGAGTTTGATAAGTTCTTTATAGATTTTGGATACTGGCCCTTTATCAGATAATGTCATTTGCAAATATCTTCTCCCATTCTGTAAGCTGTCTTTTGGTTTTGTTGACTGTTTCCTTTGCTGTGTAAAAGCTTTTTCTCTTTTTTTTTAATTTTTTTATTGTTATGTTAATCACCATACATTATATCATTAGTTTTTGATGCAGTGTTCCATGATTCATTGTTTGTTCATAACACCCAGTGCTCCATGCAGAACGCGCCCTCCTCAATACCCATCACCAGGCTAACCCATCCCCCCACCCTCCTCCCCTCTAGAACCCTCAGTTTGTTTCTCAGAGTCCATTGTCTCTCATGGTTCATCTCCCCCTCTGACTTACTCCCCTTCATTCTTCCTCTCCTGTTATCTTTCTCTTTTTCTTTCTTCTTAAAATATGTTGCGTTATTTGTTTCAGAAGTACAGATCTGTGATTCAACAGTCTTGCACAATTCACAGCGCTCACCATAGCACATACCCTCCTCAATGCCTATCACCCAGCCACCCCATCCCTCCCACCCCCAACCACTCCAGTAACACTCAGTTTGTTTCCTGAGATTAAGAATTCCTCATATCAGTGGGGTCATATGATACATGTCTTTCTCTGATTGACTTATTTCACTAAGCATAACACCCTCCAGTTCCATCCACGTCGTTGCAAATGGCAAGATCTCATTCCTTTTGATGGCTGCATAATATTCCATTGTGTATATATACCACCCCTTCTTTATCCATTCATCTGTCGATGGACATCTTGGCTCCTTCCACAGTTTGGCTATTGTGGACATTGCTGCTATAAACATTGGGGTGCACGTACCCCTTCGGGTCCCTACATTTGTATCTTTGTGGTAAATACCCAGTAGTGCAATTGCTGGATCGAATGGTAGCCCTAATTTCAACTGTTTGAGGAACCTCCATACTGTTTTCCAGAGTGGTTGCACCAGCTTGCATTCCCACCAACAATGTAGGAGGGTTCCCCTTTCTCCACATCCCCGCCAACATCTGTCGTTCCCTGACTTGTTAATTTTAGCCATTCTTAAAAGCTTTTTCTCTTGATGAAGTCCCAATAGTTCAATTTTGCCCTTGCTTCCTTTGCCTTTGGTGATGTGTCCTGGAAGAAGTTGCTGCAGCCGAGGTCGCAGAGGTTGCTGCCTGTGTTCTCAAGGATTTTGATGGACTCCTGTCTCACATTTAGGTCAGGGTCTGACCATTTTGAGTCTATTTTTGTCTATGGTGTAAGTGAGTGGTCCAGTTCCATTCTGCATGTGGCTGTCCAACTTTCCCAATACCATTTGTTGAAGAGACTCTCTTTTTTCCATTGGACATTCTTTCCTGCTTTGTCAAAGATTAGTTGACCATAGAGTTGTCTATTTCTGGGCTCTTTATTCTGTTCCATTGATCTATGTGTCTGTTTTTGTGCCAGTACCATATTGTCTTGATGATGACAGCTTTGTAATAGAGCTTGAAGTCCAGAATTGTGATGCCACCAGCTTTGCTTTGCTTTTTCAACATTCCTCTGGCTATTTGGGGTCTTTTCTGGTTCCATACAAATTTTAGGATTATTTGTTCCATTTCTTTGAAAAAAGTGGATGGTATTTTGATAGGGATTGCATTGAATGTGTAGATTGGTCTAGGTAGCATAAACATTTTAACAATATTTGTTCTTCCAACCCATGAGCATGGAATGTTTTTCCATTTCTTTGTGTCTTCCTCAATTTCTTTAATGAATATTCTTTCTTATTCAGTTTTGGAAGATAGTATGTTCTAGTATTTTATCCTTTTTTTTAGGTTATCCAATTTGTTGTCATATAATTTTTCATAGTAGTTTCTTATAATCCTTTGTATTTCTATGGTGTTGGTTGTTACTTTTTTTCTTTCATTTCTGATTTTGTTTGGGTCTTACTCTTTTTTTTTTCCTAATGATTCTACCTAAAAGTTAATTTTGTTTTACCTGTCAAAGAACATGATTGATCATTTACACTGTTTTATTTTTTAGTCTTTATTTCATTTATTTCTGTTCTGATTTTATTTTTTCCTTTCTTCTAACTTTGGACTCTGTTCTTTTCTAGCTCTGCTAGGTGTAAGGTTAGATTATCTGAGATTTTTCTTGTTCCTTGAGGTAGGCTTTTATCCATAAATTTTCCTCTTAGAATTGCTTTCTCACTGTCCCAAAGATTTTGTACCATTATGTTTTAATTTTCATTCATATCTATGTATTTTTTAAAAATTTCTCGTTGAATTCTTCATTGACCCATTGTTGTTTAGTAGCATGATGTTTAGCTTCCAGGTTCTGTGTTTTTCTCTAGTTTTTTTCTTTTAATTGATTTCTATTTTTTTTTAAAGATTTTATTTATTTGAGAGAGAGAAAGTGACAGAGATAGCAAGAGAAAACATGAGTGGGGAGGAGATGGAGAAGCAGGCTCCCCTCTAAGCAGGTTGCCCAATGTGGGGCTTGATCCCAGGACCCTGGCTGGGAGCATGACCTGAGCTTTAGGCAGACGCTTAACTGACTGAGCCACCCAGGAGTCCCTCTTGTAATTGATTTCTAGTTTCATATTATTGTGGTCTGGAAAAGATGCTTGCTATGATTTCAATCTCCTAAAATTTTTGGAAACTTGTTTTGTGGACTAATATGTGATCTATCCTAGAAAGTATTCCATGTGCGTTTGAAAAGGTGTATCCTGCTATTTTTGGATGGAACATTCTACATATATCTGTTAGGTCCATCTAGTCTAATATGTCTTTCAAAGACACTGTTTCCTTATTGATTTTCTGCCTGAATGATCTATTTATTGACATAAGTGGGGGGGGTGTTAAAGTCCCCTACTATTATTGTTTTATTGGCATTATCTCCCTATATGTTGGTAATATTTGCCTCATGTTTTTAGATGTTCCAATGTTGGGTGCACAGATATTTACAATTGTTATATCTTATTGTTGGATTGATTCCTTTATTATTATGTAATGTTCTTTTTTGTCTCTTTTTAAAGTCTTTGTTTTGCCATAGCACATACCTATGGTCAGCGCTGTGAATTGTGTAAGACTGTTGAATCACAGGCCTGTACCTCTGAAACAAATAATACATTATATGTTAAAAAAAAAAAAAAAGATAGTAGGAAGGGAGAAATGAAGCAGGGGAAATCGGAGGGGGAGACGAACCATGAGAGACTATGGACTCTGAGAAACAAACTGAGGGTTCTAGAGGGGAGGGGGGTGGGGGAGATGTGTTAGCCTGGTGATGGGTATTAAAGAGGGCATGTAGTGCATGGAGCACTGGGTGTTATACGCAAACAATGAATCATGGAACACTACATCAAAAACTAATGATGTAATGTATGGTGATTAACATAACATAATAAAATTAAAAAAATAAAAGTATAATGCCCTCTGCAAAAAGGAAAAAAAGTCTTTGTTTTGAAGTCTATTTGATAAAATAAGTGTCGCCATTCTGGCATTTTCTCCTCTACCATTTGCATGACATAGCTTTTATCTATCCCTTTACTTTCAGTCTCTGTGTCTGTATGTAGGTCTGAAGTGAGTCTCGTGTAGGCAATATAGATGAGTCTTGTTTTTTCATCCATTCCATCACCCTGTGTCTTTTGATTGGAGCATTTAGATTTACATTTAAAGTAATTTTTGATAGTATGTACTTATTGCCATTTAAAAATTGTTTTCTAATTGCTTTTGTAGTGCTTCTCTGTTCCTTATTTTCTTGCTCTCTTTATGATTGATGACTTTCTTTAGTGTGATGCTTGTCTTTGTCTTTACTTTTTTAATATTTATTACAGATTTTTGGTTTGTGGGTACCATAAGATTCATAAATAAGTATATAGCAGTCTATATTAAGTTCAAACACATTCTAGAAGAACTTCATTTTTACTCATCTCTCCATGTTTTATGTATATGTTGTCATATTTTACATCTTTTTCTTGTGTGATTTCCTTGAATTTTTTAGATATTATTGATTTTACTGCTTTTGTCTTTTAACCTTCATACTAGCTTTATAATTGATTGCTCTATGACCTTTAATGTATGTTTACTTCATTTATGGACTGTTTTCCTTTTTATAGTTTTCTTACTTTTATTTTTATTTTTATTTTTTAAAAAGATTTATTTATTTATTTGAAAGAGAGAGAGAATGAGAGAGAGAGAGAGAGAACACATGAGAGGGGGGAGGGTCAGAGGGAGAAGCAGACTCCCTGCTGAGCAGGGAGCCCGATGTGGGACTCGATCCTGGGACTCCAGGATCACGACCTGAGCCAAAGGCAGTTGCTTAACCAACTGAGCCACCCAGGCGCCCTAGTGTTCTTACTTTTAATTGTGGTTTTTGATTGCCCACTTACAGAGGTCACTTTAACATTTCTTATAAGGCTGATTTAGTGACAATAGAATTCTTTAACTCTTGTCTTAGAAATTCTTTATCTGTCCTTTAATCTGGATGATAACCTTGCTGAGTAGAGTAGTCTTGGTTATAGCGTTTTTTATTTCCCCCTTTCAGAACTTTGAATATATCATGCCATTCTCTTCTAGCCTGTAGAGTTCCTGCTGAAAATTCTGCTAATAGCTTTATGGGGTTTCCCTTGTACATAACTGTTTGCTTCTCTCTTGTTGCCTTTCAAATTCTCTCTTCATCTTTAATCTTTGACATTTTTATTATGATGTGTTGTAGTGTGAATCTGTTTTGTTTCACCTTGTTTGGAACTCTCTGTGATTCCTGAACCTGGATATCTGTTCCCTTCCTCACATTTGATCCCAGGGCCCCGGGATCGTGACCTGAGCTGAAAGCAGCCGCTTAACCAACTGAGCCACCCAGGCATCCCACATTTGTCAAGTTTTCAGCTATTATTTCTTCAAATAATTTTCTGGCCCTTTCTCTCTTCTCCTGGTACTCCAAAAATGTGAATGTTTGCTTGATGCCCAAGAGATCCTTTAACCTATCCTCAGCTTTGTTGTTGTTGTTCTTTTTCTTTTTGCTGTTCAACTTGGGTACTTTCCATTACTCTGTCTTCCAGGTCAGTGATTCATTCTTCTGCATTCTCTAATCTATGGTTGATTTCCTATAGTGATTTTTCATTTCAGGTTTGTATTCTTCAACTCTGATCAGTCCGTTTTAATATTGCCTATCTCTTTGTTGAATTTCTCCTTGAATTCATCTGCTTTGTCTCCAGTCCAGTGAGTTTCTTTATGACCATTGCTTTTGGCTCTTCATTAGGTAGTTTCATTATCTCTATTTCATTAGTTCTTCTTCTGAGGTTTTATGTTGTTCTTTCAGCTGGAAAATATTCCTTTGTTTCCTCATTTTTTTGACTATATGTGTTTCTTTGAATTAGGCAGAAAAACTACTCCTGAATTTGAAGGGCTGCTCTTATGTATGCTCATCCCTTGTATAGGCTATATATGCCTGGGGGTCCCAGGGTACTCTGCTGGGGCTTTCCTGGTGGGATGGCAAGAGCTGAAGTCAACATGGGCCAGGGCATTTCTGGGCCTTTTTGCACAGAGAGCACCCTGGCAGGACAGCTGAAGCTGAAGTGGGTGTAAACCAGGGGGTCCCAGAGCACTCTGTGCAGTGGGTGCCCTGGCACAATGACTAGGACTGAGGAAGGGTGCAGGGCCTGGTGTCCTGGGGTGCTCCACATAGAGGGCACCCTGATGAGACAGTTGGAGCTGAGGTGGGCATGGTCCCAGGGCACTCTGCACAGGGGGCACCCTAGTGAGTTGTACAGTGCCAAAGTGGGCATAAGCCAAGAAATCCCAGGGCACTGTGCACTAGGGGTGCCCTAGCAAGTCATCTGGAGCTGAGGTGGTGTGGGTTTGGTGTTCTGGGGTGATTTGCATCTGTGTCACCATGGCTAGAAGTGGCTGAAGCTGTAATGAGCACTGACCAGAGGTGTCCTAATATGTGCAGTGCTGAGGCCACCTTGCTGGGACAGCTTGGGCTGGTGTGGGCTAGGGGCCTGGCTCACTGATGTGGTAGGCTGGCTAGGGTACTCAGATTCTGTTCCTCTCTACATGATCAAGTTTGCAGCATTGGGTGTGGGGGTTTCTGTTGTTACCATGTCTCCATCTCTCTTGCTGTTCTCTATCTGGTCTCTCCTTTGTTGGACAGAAGCTATTCAGTCAGTCCTCAGTTGTTTTTTAGGAGGAATTGCTCTATAAATAAGTGTATATTTGTTATGTCCATGGAAGAGGTGAGTTCAGGGTCTTCCTAGGTCACTTTCTTGTATGCTCTCTCTCAGTACACACCCCTTTATACTTGTTTTTGAAGATAGGAAGTGGGACCTAAAAGACCCTGGCAAAATAAGATTGTCAGTATTTGGGATTAGTAAGCTTTAGGGTTTGGGTATAATTTTACTGGTTTTCTGTGGTTGCTGTTATGTTTTATTTTTATTTTTCTTCATTTTGCTAGCCAGTTTAATAATTATCCCCCTTTTGTTTTTTTATTTATGCCATCCAAACCACATATATTTATAGTGTTGGGAGATAGTTATGTTTAGAGGGTACTAGCTTTGAAACTATTCTAGTTATTTCCAGTAGTATGTGAGTAATTTATAAACTCAAAACTCAGTTGCTTTATCCAGGTGGTGAGGCTAGTCATTATCCTGCCTTCTTAACAAGGATGCTATGAAGCTCAAATACAGTAATATGCATGAAAGTGCTTTTTAAACTAGTGGGAGGAAGGGAAGCAGGGATGGTATGAATATAAGAGTATACTTGTGTTAGTTTGCTCAGGCTGCCAAAACAAAATACCACAGACTGTGTAGCTTAAACAACACAAATTTATTTTCTCACAGTTCTGGAGGCCAGAAGGAGCCAGCAGGGTTGGTGTCTTCTAAGGCCACTGTTCTTGACTTATAGATGACCATCTTTTACTGTGTCCTCAAATGGTCTTTCCTCTATGCATATGCATTCCTGATGTTTCTTATGTCCAAATATCCCCTTCACATAAAGACACCAGTCAAATTGAATTAGGGCCCACCCTAATGGACTCATTTTAACTTAATCACCTCTTTAAAAGCCCTGTCTTTAAATATAGCCACATTCTGAGGTACTGGGGATTAGGACTTCAACATGCGACTTCAATTGGGGGAGCATAATCCAATCCATAATAATATCATACAAACCATATTTTTAGGGTTTCTGATTTTGTGCAGACTTCTTGGCTTTCTTTTTTATTATTTATGAAAAAATATGCTTTTAATTTGATTACAAGTTAATATGATTATGATGAAAGTAGGGGAACTTGGCAACATGGTTCCTTGCAACTATTCCACTGTATGACTGCAGAATTCAGTTATATTAAGAGATACCAGTTAACTTGGAAAGAAGTTCCAAGATGGTAGCTCTAGTTTAAAGCAAATTATAGGAGGAGTTCCTGGGTGGCTCAGTTGGTTAAGCATCTGCCTTCAGCTCAGGTCATGATCCCAGGGCCCTGGAATGGAGCCCTGTGTCAATCTGCTTCTCCCTCTCCTTCTGCCCTTCCCCCAATTCATACTCTCTCTCTCTCTAATAAATAAATAAAATATTTAAAAAATATAAAGCAAATTATGGGAGAAAACACACACACACACCCTATGTAAAATTATTGTTCCACCAATAATAAGTTTTCTAGAAGTCTTGTGAAGAATAATTTGAGAAAGCATACAAGAAATGTTCCAGCAGAAGTTTAGCATTAAAAAATGTAATGATTAAGTGCCCCATCTTTCTGCTGATTCACTCTGTTTTATGGCACATTGCTAACTCCCATCTGCCTCTCACTCTGTTTCCATTCTTCTAGTCCTACAGCTGCAGGTTTCTTTCCTCTGCATCCCCCTCATCCTACACCTTCTGTTCTCCATATCACAGCACAACTCTTCCATAAATAGTGCTAAGGCAACCACCTGCACCGTCATTTGTCACTAGTATCTCCTGTCTCTCTATTCTTTTTTTTACTGTTATATTCTACAGTTCACAGGCTGGCCCTTAGCATGGGTCTAATTATCTAATTTGCCTGCATTAATATTGTGTGGAAGGATATTATATTACTGACAACACTCAATTGTCCTCTCCCAGATCTCCACTGGCAACAATTTATTCCTCAGTATATGTTCCGGTAGCCTACTTGTATTTCCTCTGTTATAACACGTGTCACATTGTGTGTACTTGCTTTTAGATTGTCTTCTCTGCAGGATGGAGGATCCCCGAAGATAGCAACCATGCCTTCCTCATTGTGATTTCCCTTTAAATTAGCACAGTGTCTGATGTAAAATAGACATTAATACACCTTCAAAAGATAGGATGGTATAGCGGTTTATTTATTTATTTTCTTGAAGTTCTTTTTTATTTTTATTTTTTTATTATGTTATGTTAATCACCATACATTACATCATTAGTTTTTATTTTTTTTAAAGATTTTATTTATTTGACAGAGAGCGAGAGAGCACAAGCAGGGGGAGCAGCAGAAGGAGAGGGAGAAGCAGGCTTCCCGCTGACCAAGGAGCCCGATGTGGGGCTTGAACCCAGGACCCTGGGATCATGACCTGAGCCAAAGGCAGACGCTTAACCATCTGAGCCACCCAGGCGCCCCCATCATTAGTTTTTGATGTAGTGTTCCATGGTTCATTGTTTGCGTATAACACCCAGTGCTCCATGTACTGCATGCCCTCTTTCATACCCATCACTAGGCTAACACATCTCCCCACCCGCCTCCCCCTAGAACCCTCAGTTTGTTTCTCAGAATCCATATCTCTCATGGTTCGCCTCCCCCTCCGATTTCCCCGCCTTCGTTCTTCCCTTCCTGCTATCTTCTTCTTTTTTTTTTAACATATAATGTATTATTTGTTTCAGAGGTACAGGTCTGTGTTTCAACAGTCTTGCACAATTCACAGTGCTCACCATAGCACATACCCTACCCAATGTCTATCACCCAGCCGCCCAATCCCTCCCACCCGCCACCACTCCAGCAACCCTCAGTTTGTTTCCTGAGATTAAGAATTCCTCATATCAGTGAGGTCATATGATACATGTCTTTCTCTGATTGACTTATTTCACTCAGCATAATACCCTCCAGTTCCACCCACGTCATTGCAAATGGCAAGATTTCATTCCTTTTGATGGCTGCATAATATTCCATTGTGTGTATATATATATATATATATATATATATATATATATATATACCATTTCTTCTTTATCCATTCATCTGTCAATGGACATCTTGGCTCTTTCCATAATTTGGCTACTGTGGACATTGCTGCTATAAATATTGGGGTGCATGTACCCCTTCGGATCCCCACATTTGTATCTTTGGGGTAAATACCCAGTAGGGCAATTGCTGGGTGGTACAGACGCTATATTTTCAACTTTTTGAGGAACCTCCATACTGTTTTCCAGAGTGGTTGCACCAGCTTGCATTCCCACCAACAGTGTAGGGGGGGTTCCCCTTTCTCCGCATCCCCGCCAACATCTGTAGTTTCCTGACTTGTTAATTTTAGCCATTCTGACTAGTGTGAGGTGATATCTCATTGAGGTTTTGATTTGGATTTCCCTGATGCTGAGCGATGTTGAGCACTTTTTCATGTGTCTGTTGGCCATTTGGATGTCTTCTTTGGAAAAATGTTCATGTCGTCTGCCCATTTATTGATTGGATCATCTGTTCTTTGGGTGTGGAGTTTAATAAGTTCTTTATAGATTTTGGATACCAGCTCTTTATCTGATATGTCATTTGCAAATATCTTTTCCCATTTGTTGGTTGTCTTTTGGTTTTGTGGACTGTTTCTTTTGCCGTGCAAAAGCTTTTTATCTTGATGAAATCCCAATAGTTCATTTTTGCCCTTGCTTCCCTTGCCTTTGGCGATGTTTCTAGAAAGAGGTTTTTGTGGCTGAGGTCAGAGGTTGCTGCCTGTGTTCTCCTTTAGGATTTTGATGGACTCCTGTCTCACATTTAAGTCTTTCAACCATTTTGAATCTATTTTTGTGTGTGGTGAAGGAAATGGTCCAGTTTTATTCGTCTGCATGTGGCTGTCCAATTTTCCCAATACCATTTGTTGAAGAGACTGTCTTTTTCCATTGGACATTCTTTCCTGCTTTGTCAAAAATTAATTGACCATAAAGTTGAGTGTCCATTTCTGGGCTCTCTATTCTGTTCCATTGATCCATGTGTCTGTTTTTGTGCCAGTACCATACTGTCTTGATGATGACAGCTTTGTAATAGAGCTTGAAGTCCGGAAATGTGATGCCACCAGCTTTGCTTTTCTTTTTCAACATTCCTCTGGCTATTTGGGGTCTTTTCTGGTTCCATACAGATTTTAGGATTATTTGTTACATTCCTTTGAAAAAAGTGGATGGTATTTTGATAGGGATTGCATTGAATGTGTAGATTGGTCTAGGTAGCATAAACATTGAAACAATATTTCTTCTTTCAACCCATGAGCATGGAAGGTTTTCCGTTTCTTTGTGTCTTCCTCAATTTCTTTCATGAGTATTTTATAGTTTTCTGAGTACAGATTCTTTGCCTCCGTTTAGATTTATTCCTAGGTATCTTATGGTTTGGGGTGCAGTTATAAATGGGATCAACTCTTTAATTTCTCTTTCTTCTGTCTTGTTGGTGGTGTATAGGAATGCCACTGATTTTTGTGCATTGATTTTATATCCTTCCATTTTACTGAATGACTGTATGAGTTCTAGCAGTTAGGGTTAGGTTGTGTATTTGAGATCTTTCTTGTTTCTTGAGAAAGGCTCGTATTGCTATATACTTTCCTCTCAGGACTGCCTTTGCTGCATCCCAAAGATTTTGAACAGCTGTGTTTTCATTTTCATTCGTTTCCATGAAATTTTTTTAATTCATCTTTAATTTACTGGTTGACCCATTCATTCTTTAGTAGGATGCTCTTTAGCCTCCGTGTATTTGAGTTCTTTCCAACTTTCCTCTTGTGATTGAGTTCTAGTTTCAAAGCATTGTGGTCTGAAAGTATGCAGGGAATGATCCCAATCTTTTGGTACCACTTGAGACCTGATTTGTGACCTAGGATGTGATCTATTCTGGAGAATGTTCCATGGGCACTAGAGAAGAATGTGTATTCCATTGCTTTGGGATGGAATGTTCTGAATATTTCCGTGAAGTCCATTTGGTTCAGTGTGTCATTTAAAGTCTTTATTTCCTTGTTGATCTTTTGCTTAGATGATCTGTCCATTTCAGTGAGGGGGGTGTTAAAGTCCCCCACTATTATTGTATTGTTGTCAATGTGTTTCTTTGCTTTTGTTATTAATTGGCTGCTCCCATGTTAAGGGCATGGATATTTACAATTGTTAGATCTTCTTGTTGATTAGACCCTTTAAGTAGGATATAGTGTCCTTCCTCATCTCTTATTACAGTCTTTGGTTTAAAATCTAATTTGTCTGATATAAGGATTGCCACCCCAGCTTTCTTTTGGTGTCCACTAGCATGGTAAATTGTTTTCCACTCCCTCACTTTCAATCTGGGGGTGTTTTGGGGTCTAAAATGAGTCCCTTGCAGACAGCTTATCAATAGGTCTTATTTTTTTATCCAATCTGATAGCCTGTGTCTTTTGATTGGGGCATTTAGCCCATTTGCATTCAGGGTAACTATTGAAAGATATGAATTTAGTGCCATTGTATTGCCTGTAAGGTGACTGTTACTGTATATTGCCTGTGTTCCTTTCTGGTGTATGTTGCTTTTAGGTTTTCTCTTTGCTTAGAGGACCCCTTTCAATATTTCTTGTAGGGCTGGTTTCGTGTTTTCAAATTCCTTAAGTTTTTGTTTGTCCTGGAAGCTTTTTATCTCTCTTTCTATTTTCAATGACAGCCTAGCTGGATATAGTATTCTTGGCTGCATATTTTTCTCATTTAGTGCTCTGAAGATATCATGCCAGTTCTTTCTGGCCTGCCAGGTCTCTGTGGATAGGTCTGTTGCCAATCTAATGTTTCGACCATTGTAGGTTACAGATGTCTTCTCCCCAGCTGCTTTCAGGATTTCTCTTTGTCTCTGAGACTTGTAAGTTTTACTATTAGATGTCGGGATGTTGACCTATTTTTATTGATTTTAAAGGGTTCTCTGTGTCCTGGATTTTGATGCCTGTTTTCTTCCCCAAATTAAGGGAGTTCTCTGCTATAATTTGCTCCAATATACCTTTTGCCCCCCTCTCTCTTTCTTCTTCTGGGATCCGAATTATTCTAATATTGTTTCCTCTTGTGGTATCACTTATCTCTCGAATTCTGCCCTCATGATCCAGTAGTTGTTTATCTCTCTTTTTCTCAGCTTCTTTATTTTCCATCATTTGGTCTTCTATGTCACTAATTCTGCCTCATTCATTGTAGCAGTTAAAGCCTCTATTTTTGATTGCACTTCATTAATAGCCTTTTTGATTTTGACTTGGTCACATTAGTTCTTTTATTTCTCCAGAAAGGGTTTCTCTAATATCTTCCATGTTTTTTTCAAGCCCAGCTAGTATCTTTAAAATCATCATTCTGAACTCTAGTTCTGACATCTTACTAATGTCCATATTGATTAGGTCCCTGGCAGTTAGTACTGCCTCTTGTTCTTTTTTTGAGGTGAATTTTTCCATCTTGTCATTTTGTCCAGAGGAGAATAGATGAATGACAGAACAAAATGCTAAGTGGGTAACAACGTCCCCAGAAAAATATACACTAAACAATTCAGATGAGACCTGAATCCAGGGGAAAAGAAAGGGAAAGAAAGAAAAAAGAGGAAAAAAAAAAAAAGAAGAAAAAGAAAACGATAAAAACAGACAAAAAAATAAAAAAACAGAATATGATAAAATATGATCAGGCTGGTGCATAGACCTGTGCCACACACTAGATTTTGGGCATCTTTTTGTCTGTTAGAAGAAAGTGCCTCCCAAAATTTTAAAGAAACGAAAGCATATATATACAAAAATAAGGGTTAATACGATGAAGGGGTGGAATATGACTGTAAAGATGGAAATTATAAAAGATTTCATAAAAGGAATTGATAAGATAAGAAGTTGGTTGAAGAAAGAAAGAAGAGGATTTAAAAAGAAAAAAGGGAGAGAATGTGATCAGGCAAGAGACTAGAACAAAGCCATACACTAGAGATTTAGGGTATATTTTGGTCTGTTAGAAGAAACTGTATCCCAAAATTTTAAGGAGAGCACAATTTATATATTTATATACCAAGAATAAGGTTAACTACTATGAAGTGATAGAATATGACTCTGAAAATGAAAAATAAAAACGATTTTTTAAAAAAGGGATTGATAAGATGTTGGTTGAAAAAGGGAAAAAGAAAAATTCAAAAAAAATGTTTAAAAAAATTGAAAGACTAAAGAATCATGGAAAAACGCCATGAATTCTATGTGCGCTGGTGTTCTGCTGTTCTCATTGATCGGTAAACTTGGTCTTGGCTGGCTATTCTTGCTGATCTTCTGGGGGAGGGGCCTGTTGCCGTGGTTTGCAAATGTCTTTGCTGGAGATGGAATTGCCCCACCCTTGCTGGGTCAGGGCTAAGTAATCTGCTTAGGTTTGCTCTTGGGAGCTTTTGTTCCTGCAAGCTTTCCATACATCTTTGGAGGATGAGAGTGAAATGGCGGGCTCCCAATCTCCACCCCGGGGGAGCCAAGAACTCGGGGCCCCACTCCTCCGTGAGACCCCAGAGAAAAGCAGTCAATCACTCCTGTCTCCCTGGTCTCTGGCTGCACTCTGTGCTCACCTGGCCTGTGACCGAGCGTTTCTGTCTCTGGCACCCAACCCCGTGTGGAGTCTCCAAACCCAACAGATCCCTGCTGTGCACTCCCGCGCTGCTCCTCCTGGGGGAGGAAGGGGAGTCTCCCCGGATTTACCGCTTGTTGGGTACCTGCTGGAAGAGCAGTGGCCCAACTGTGCCGTGGATCACAGTTTATGGCAACCCCAAGCTGAGTGCCCACTCCTCAGCTCCGTCTCTGATCCGGGTACCCAGGTACCTCGGCTCCGGGTACCCTGATCCGCTACCTGGGAGTTCTGCCACACCCAGGCACCCCCCGGTCTTTCTGTGACCCTGAGGGTCCTGAGACCACACTGTCCCAGCGAAGGTTCCACCCCCCGCTTAGCCACTGGAGTGACGTCCCTCAGCAGAGCCGACTTCTAAAATTTCCAATGTGCTCTGCTGCTCTATCACTTGTGGGTAACGGCTGATGGAGGCCCCCTTCCCAGCCATCTATACTCCTGAATATCGTTTCGGATTCACTTCTCTGTACGTCCTACCTTCCAGAATGTGGTCGATTTTCTGTTCAGAGAGTTGCTCTTATTCTTTTCTTTGATCTCCTTTTGAGTTCATAGGTGTTCAGAATGGTTTGATCCCTATCTAGCTGAATTCCTGGGACCAGACGAAATCCAGGTCTCCTACTCCTCTGCCATCTTGCGCCTCCCCTCCAGGGTGGTATAGCAGTTTAAAGCATCCTGGAACCAAACTGCCTCAATTTTTGACAATGTGTGATCTTAGGTAACTTGCTTAACCCTCTGTTATCTCTAAATTGGAGATAATAACAGTACTTAACCTGTGAGACTTGTGGGAATTCTAGGAGGTGATATAGTTAAGCATTTAGAACAATGTCTGATGCATAGGAAACTAGAAAGGATTGGTAGTTATTATTGTTATTAGCAGTTAAATTATGGTTAGTTGGATGAAGGGATGAATGAGTGAATGCATTTTCAGTTGACATTTGGCAATAAGTTGCCAAGTTAGTATCACTAATAAAGTTTGAGGCATGTTATGTTCTAATTTTAAAAATACATTAGACATTTCAGATATCTTTAAAACATGGTTCATTTTGTCTTACTCTCAAATTTGTCTTGTCAACAGTGATAATATGGGCTCTGTCAGAATCAATATTCTGGCATAAATTTTTAAGAGGGAATGTGCTAGAATACAGTTTTCCCCTAGTATTTCTGATAGTATCTGAGATTGTATTCACATCAGAAGATTCCTTTTCATCATATATTGTCTTTTCATTTTCCTTACAGTGCTGGCACATAGGAAGGCACTCAATATTGTTTGAATGAATGGCATAGGACAAACAATTAGAGGAATTATTGTTCATGAAGCTCACTGCTAGAAAAATACTGGAAAATTACAACTAGAGAATAACTCTAAGGAATAGATTCATTATGGTGAGATTCTTTATGTTGTCTTTGTTCCTTGTCTTACATTATAAAATAAGCTTTCATTGTGATAGAGTAGAAAGGTCCCTAGTCTCTAATTTTTGGACATATAAAGGGCAAAAGTCATTTAAGTTCTATGAGCCTTAGTTTTTCATAGTTAAAAGATAATTATATTCATCTTATATTAGTGTTGGATTAAATGATATAGTTGTATTGAAATACCTATGCATAGTGGTATCTGTAAAGGCTTTCCTTTCCTTTCCTCTGGTTTTTCATCAGCCATATTTTTCACTTTCTCATTGTAACAAGGGAATGGTGATGATTAACGAGACACTGTATTTATAAGCAACTTGGTGGGGAACACTCTGCTTGTTCTGTGAAAGTATTTAATAAAAAAAAAAATCAAGTTAAAAACATCAACTTTATGATGGAAAATGAATGCCAAGATCAGATAGCATTTTTCAAAATACTGGAACTTTGGACCAATAGTTGGAAAATGGCCCTGAATTACTTCAGAAATCTATAGACCAAAGAGTTTCTGTGAACTTGATCAAACCTAAAGGCCTCCAACTTGAAACAAATTATTGTAAGAGCAATAGAGCTATAGGAATTTCTACCAATCATAGAGGTAAAGAGCAAAAATGAAATTCCTGGCATTTGAAACTATTTACATTCTTTGTTTCAAGTTTTTATTTAAATTCCAGTTAGTTAATATATAGTATAATATTAGTTTCAGGGATAGAATTTAGTGATTCATCACTTACATATAACACCCAGTGCTCATCACAAGTGCCTCCTTAATACTGTACTTACATTTTTTAACCTATTTCTTCTTTAATTTTTACAAAAGACTGCCATTTAGTTATATGGGTGCATCTATCACCTTACAATGGCTATTGTATGTCAGTTAGAGAAAGAGCACTGTCTTGGGAGGATAGAGATGTGGTTTCTAGTCCTTGACCTATTCTGATTAGCTACACACTTTGGTCAAGTCACAACATCTACTTAATGACCAGCATGAAACCAGGACAGGTTTTTTTCCTCAAAGCTGTGAGGTTTTGCACAAGAAATACCCATCTTCACCTATTCTAAGAGACTTTAAGGTAAAGGGGCCAGAAGAGGGAAAAGCTATGAAAGCAGTGGTAATTCTAAAAGCAACCAGTTGGCCTCATTTAATGATAAATGACCCAAAGAAGGTACCATATCAATCAACCATTAATCTGATTCTAAGTTTTCTCTTTTGCATTTGAGCTTTTTTCTTTTTTTTTTAAATTTTTGAGGTAGCATGTTGAAATGGAAAAGGCACCAAACTAGAAATCAGAAGGTACATTTCCTTGATGGACTCAAGTTTATTATTTCCTCCATATGTTTCCTTGGGCAAGTCTCTCTCTGATTTTTCAGTCTGACTTTTTTTTTTAATGAGAATAAATTTTTAGCCCTAACTAATTAATATGTCCTTTGCGATAACCTAATTTAATTGAACTTAACAAATATTTGTGTGCTGTTACTGGGTGCCAGGCACTGTTCCTTCATGCATTTCTTAGATTCAACAAAAAACTCTTGGACATCCACCACTTACTAGAAGCTGTGCTGAGTTCTAGCCTACTGTCATAGAAGCTATAATCTCATGAGGGATGGTGCATGAAATCTATTGATGTGTTCAATACTATGCCAAAAGTATGACTATATTCCTATAGGAAAAGAGGATGGGATTAACTCTGCCTCCGGTAGTGGCAAGGTCAAAATCCTCAGAGAGGGAGTGGCACATGAGTTTGATCTTAAAGCATAGTCAGGATTTCTCTAGGTGAAAGGATTAGCAAAACAGAATAGATTTAGAAATATCTGACTCCAAGCTATATTCAAAGCTATATTACAAGCTATATTACAAAGCTTGATGATATGATCATCAAGACAGCATGGTGCTGGCACAGAAACAGACACATAGATCAATGGAACAGAACAGAGAGCCCAGAAATGGACCCTAAACTCTATGGTCAACTAATCTTCGACAAAGCAGGAAAGAATACCCAATGGAAAAAAGACAGTCTTTTCAATAAATGGTGCTGGGAAAATTGGACAGCCACATGCAGAAGACTGAAACTAGACCATGTTTTTTACACCATACACAAAAATGGACTCAAAATGGATGAAAGACCTAAATGTGAGACAGGAGTCCATCAAAATCCTAGAGAAGAACACAAGAATATATAATATGTATTATAAGAATATATTACATATATGTGTATGTATAGTTATATATATATTCCCCACCTATTTCTTCTCTCTCTTTGCCAGCTTTAGTCACTTGCACTAAAGATTGGCTTCCTCGTATGATTCCACTTATATGAAATGTCTAGAATAGGCTAAATCATAGAAAGTATATTAGTGGCTTACAGGAAAAGAAAGGGACTGCTAATGAGTACAGGGTTTCATTTTGGGGTGATAAAGGTATTCTAGAATTAGTGGTGATAGTTGTATAACTCTGAATCTACCAAAACCCCCTGAATTGTGTACTTTAAGATATGAAATTTATGGTATGTGAATTATAAAACAATAAAGCTGTTATTTAAAAAGAAAAGACAAATAGTTTCCTCTCTGGAATGAGGTAAATGGCCTCTGGAAAATTCCAGGTGTCATATTGTGGCTCTTACCACTCTCATACCCAGTTTAAAACAAAGCAAAGCACATCTAAAGGGAGAAGAAAGTATTACTGGCCCATATTTGATCAGGCGTCCATTCCTAGACTGTCAGCTTTGGCCAGAGGAACATAATCATGTAACACAAATATGATTCACTTTTGGTTCAGTGGATGGAGGATGTGCTTTGTAATCAGACTGTGCTAGATTTAAATCAATGTTCTTTCAAACCAACCAGCTACATCACCTTGGGCTAGTCATCTCTCTCCCCTTGACTCAAATTATTTTTCTGCTAAGTCAGGATAATAATTCATAGAGCTTTCAGGGAGATTAAGTAAAATAATATATGAGATGAATCGAATACAGTACTTGGAATAGGTGGTAAATTCCATTCTCCCTTGGGAGTCTACGCATATGTAGGGAATGTAGGAATGGCAGAGTCTACCAGAAAGTAGTATTTCCCCTTCTATAGGGTGGGGTTATTTTTGGGGTGTGGGGGGCAGGAAGTTTCCCTATCAGGGACTATATTTTTTCAACTTTCCTTGTGTGACCTGGCCATGATGTGTACTTGTCTAGTGGTATGTGAGTTAAAAGGATGTGTAGTGCTCTGATCCAGGGTTTTAAAGAAGCGGGTTTATCCTTTTCCCCACTGCCTTCCTCCCTATCTGGCTCTGAAGCCCTTTTGGATGCCAAGCTATAAGACTGTAGGGACTGGAACCTTGAACTACTCCATGGAGGAAAACTGCACACCAAACAGGAACAGAAGGGTTAGACTCCTGCACAAGTGAAGAATAAACTTTCCTCGGGTTAATTTAATGAAATTTGGGATGTATTGTTTATAGCAGCTAGCATTATTCTAACTAATACAACATATAATAAGGCCCCTTCCTTGGGATCTCATTGAGAAAACACAAATTATACTATCTTGGGGTTCATTGCTTTGTTTCTTCACAGAATATCAAATCTCATTCATTTGAATCCAATGCCATTTATGTTGCCTCTGAGAGTATTTTTCCAAAAAGATCAATGAAATAAAACTCTAAAATTCATGAGATTATTCCATGACCCTTGAATTATTTTTTTCTACCCTCCTTCACCATTCATTCAACAAATATTTATTGAGTGCCTTGGTTGGAAGAGAGGGAGTAGTGTAGATATATTTTAAAAAATAGATAGAAATACCAGACTGGGTAATTGGAAGCCAGTGCTCAAGGCAAGCTGTAGATCATAGGTGTATTACAACAGCCTTCATGAAAATCTGCTGACTTTTCAAAGCATATTTGATGATTATGTCTACCTCTAAGTCTTTAACTATTGCTTATCAGATATAACACACCTAATTAAAAAATACTTTTCTCTCCTACATATTAATCCTATGTGAGCTTATTGCCAGAGGAATTTCTAAGCACCACAACTGATAATCTTAAGAGAATAGAGACCACCGGGATTTTGTAGAAAAAGTGAAGCTTTGGAGCCATTGAAATCTACATTCAAATCCTGTTTTCAACCTGAGACTCATTTTCCTTATCTGTAAGATGGAAAATTTAATTGCTATTTCTCAGGGTTTTAAAGAGAATTTTAAGTCACTTATATATAGTGAGTGGTAGCCTAGTAAATGACAAATAAAAGATTACGGGTATGATAATTGCCCCCCCAAATTCCCATCTAATTAATTCAGATCTGTTATGACCTCATGACTGACAAGCACACTTGGCGATTACTGTGATTTAGCTCCTTCCCCTCTTTAACATATACAAGGGCTCTCTGACCAAGTCTGACTCTAGTATGTGGATATATCCATGTGTGTATGTGTGATTGCACATGTATACCTACACCATGCATGTGTAAACATGAACACACATGTGCACACATGTACTCTTACACATTTTTCTTCTCTCAGAGCATTCATGATGGGCTGCCTAATTTCCTCAGTCTGAAGATTCTAGAGATTTTTCTATTTCTGCCTATATTTTAAAGTCTCTGTTCAGCTTCCTGAATGAAATTTGTTAATTTGTGTCACTACTACATGCTTTAGGTTGTCTATTATTGTTTAGTCCCACCAAGAAGTGAAAACTCAGTGTATCACACCAGGAAACAAATGAAAGCTCAGAATTTTTAAAAAGTCATCCTCAGCAATAATCTATAAACAAGCTAAATTAGAATTCTTTAAAAATGATCTGATGTTTCTGGAAATTTTAAAAGCCCTAGTGTGAATTGAATATGCCCAAGTTGGTTGGTTGGTTGGTTTGGTAAAAACGCTTGATCCGATGAGGTGCTTAGTAAACTTTGGCCTTTCCTCTGACAATATGTATCTGCCCAGGTGTCTTCTTAGTTATTTGAGTCCATGTTACTGAGAGAGAAAGCCAAACATGGAGTAAATTTAGTGGGAAGATTTGTTTTTAGTAGTTTTTAGGTGGGAAGGACAGATTTAAGGCATAAAATGGTGGGGACAGCACTAATTGCCTCTCTCCCTAACTGCTTCTATGCATGAAGATAGACTGAGTCTGATGCTCCTTTCAGATTTCGGAAGGTTAACAACTCAGCCCCTGAGATATGCAGGAAAGAAAACATCTTCTCCATTCTGTTTTTTACCCCTATCAACAGGACTGTCACCAGTTTCAGAGGAATGAAAAGTCACTGCCCTAATGAACAGGGCTAACATTTACTGAGTATCTAAATATTTTGAGCATTTCATTAATTCACAGTATTCTTAACAATGTTTTGAGTAAGGTACTGTTATTACCCATGTTTGTGAGAAAGAAAAAGACACAGACTAAATACCTACCCAGACTAAATACAGAGGCAAGGCTTGAACCCAGGCAGTCTCGCTTTTGACAACTTGGCTCTACTGGCCCTCTAAAGCATCTGCCCAGAGGTATCTGTGGTGGGCAGCTGTGTAATCCTAGTTAAGCACATGGGTTATGGTGTTACATATCTATAAATTGTGGTCCTGGGTGTGCCATGTGTAGCTATGTGTGACTTTGGGCAAAGTATCCCATCTACTTGAGGTTTCTCACCAAGTAACATGGTTAGATAATATCATCTACCTTATAAAATTCCTTAGATGTTTCATGGAGTTTAAATGATAAGCATTCAATACATGTTAGCTATTATGATTATTTCTCTCCCACTAGCTTGTAAGTCCTCAAAGACAAATTGTCCTGGTCACTAGTAGATTGCTCGGTGCCCAGCACCATGTTTGGTAAATGATTAATAGAGGTGGAATGGTTGAAGAAAAGAACACTTCCATTTTGAAGGGCATTCATTGTTCTCTGAATCTGTGTCTCCTGTCCCAAAGGGTCTTCTGTGTTTGTCTTTGAGAATAAGGCCATTGGGACGTGGAAGATATAGGGGCCTTCAGGGAAAGATTGGCCCTTTGCATAAATAGTTCAGGTTATTTTCCCTCCACGAGACCCCACACACTGACACATAATTCCCTTTGGGCTAGGTTCTCCTAAAAAGTGGTATGCTGGTTGGTGGCAGAGTCATCCAGACAAAAATATACACACGTCTCTCTGGGTCATTCTTTCATTCAACAAATATTCATGGAATAACTTGCGTGTTTCTGGCTCTATAAAGCACAAGGAATATAAAATCCAGTGACATCAGTTCTCTCTCTTCAACAAGACTGTAGCCTGGGTTAAAAAATGGCAAATACATGTTCCCTATGCCCTTTGTAACCATGCCCACAATAAGGTATTATCGATAGTTGCCTTCTTGTTGGTATTCCTGGGCCAAGCAGTTACTTGAATGAAACTCCTTAGTGGCAGAGTCTCTGGTTTAGTCACTGTGCCATTCCCAGGGTGTAGTCATAATAGGTGTTCAAAATATACTCGTTGGATGAAGGGATTAAACACAATGGCACGAAGGGTGAAATCTGTTACAGGTCTCAGAGTTTGGGAAGTTATAATTCTAATTCTAGGAATTAACAATTTAGCCAAGGAAAACTAGTCTTACCCTCTGGACTTGTAATTGGTAAGCCCTTCCAATGAGGACCTTTGCATGGTTAGTTTAGAAAGGGCATATCTTTTTTCCCTTTCTACATGCTCCTGGGGACATATCTATTATATATTAAAGGTGGTGTATTCTACTGCCCTTACTTCCTCTTTAATATTAATGCGAAAATAAAATAGAATGAACAGAGAAGTATCCCAATGTGTGACAAACATAAAAGCTTCAAAGAACATTCGACTGTAAATAATCTGGCACCATAGTCACTGAGAGGTCATTAAAATGGCAGAGACTCTATAGGTGAGGCTAGGTGGGCAATGGCCCACAACTAGACTGTTGTAAAATGGAATGATTATGAAAAAATGGAAAGAAGAGGCTTCACAGTCAGACAGACGGAGGTTTACTTCCAACTGTTGTTATGTGGTTTGAGTGTTACTGAACCTCTCTGGACTTTTCTTTCTTAAGTTGAAAAATAGCCATGTGATCTAGCAATCCCATTTGTGGGTATATATCCACAGGAATAAAATCAGTATCTTGAAGAGATATCTACACTCCCATATTCACTGAAGCATTATTCACAATTGGAAAGACATGGAAACACCTAAGTGTCCATCAACAGTTGAACGGATAAAGAAAATGTGAGATATATATATGCTCACACACACATACACACATATGCACACACACAGTAGAATCTCATTCAGTTATAAAAAAAAGAAGGAAATCCTGCCATTTGTGACAATATGGATGAATTTGGAGGACATGATGCTAAGTAAAATAAGCCAGACACAGAAAGACAACAGTATTATTTCCCATCTTTAAAAAAAAAAAAAGTTAAACTCACAGAAGCGGCTGAGAGTAGAATGGTGGTTACCAGGGCCTGAGGAGTGGAGGAAATGGGGAGATGTTAGTTAAAAAGTACAAACTTTCAGTTATAAGATGAATAAGTTCTGGGATCTACTGCAGGGCATGGTGACTATAGTTAATAATACTATACTGTATACTTAAAATCTGCTAAGAGAGTAAATACTAAGTCTTCTTACTACACACCCACAAAAAGGTAACTATGTAAGGTGATAGAAGTGCTTAGCTTGATTGTGGTAATTATTTCACAATTTATATGTATATCAAGTCACCACATTTTATGCCAGAACTTTTATTTGTCATTTATACCTCAATGTAGCTGGAAAAAAAAAAAGAAAGAAAACTAGGATTAATATCACATACTTCATAAAGTTCTTGTGATAATTATACGAGATTATGCAAACTGAGAACCTAGTTCAGTGAAAGCCTAAATTATTAGTAATTTTTAGTCATAGCTATTGTTTTCTTGAGTCAAATTTTATATCACAATGCAGCCAGTAGAGGACAATGTGCTTAATATACCTACCACTTTTCTAATTGTCGCTGGTATATGATGAGTTTCAATTATGCAGCACTTGAGTTAAAGGAGGGTTAGAGAATTGAATTCTAATCATCAAAAGAGCCAGTTTCAACCAGTGTGTATCTATGTCCTGTGATCACCTGTGTTTGTTATTTTAAGTGTTTCAACTGTCCAGAGTTGATTTCCTTTGCTTCTAACCCATTGATTTAAAACTTAGCAATTTTATCATTCTTTCAGCCACAGGGTAAAGTACATCATACTATAATGAAAGAGCCCAGATTTTAGAATGAGAAAGACCTTGTTTTAAATTCTGCCTGCCTCTATTACCAGCTATACTGATCTGGGGAAGTCACTTAACCTCTCTAAACATCAGTTTCTCATCCCAAATATAGAGCAATACAATGATTACTTAAGAGGGGCTCCTTGGTTTTAGTTCTTACCCCCTTCAAATTTGTATTCTAGTCTATTACTGGAATGATCTATCTAAAATCTAAATCAGATCATGTTTCTTTCTTGCTAAAACTCTTTAAAAACCTTCTACATCTGTATTAGCTGGTTGTGTGTGGGGGGGGGGGTTGTTTTTGAAAATGTAGGTTCTCTGCTCCCACCCCAGACTTAGTAAATTATAATCTCCTAGCATGAATTAGCCTACCTTTTCCATGATTTGACCCCAGCCTCTCTTTAGCATTATCTCACC
This sequence comes from Eumetopias jubatus, assembly GCF_037043125.1. NCBI lineage: Eukaryota > Metazoa > Chordata > Mammalia > Carnivora > Otariidae > Eumetopias > Eumetopias jubatus. The sequence continues at coordinate 58,245,909 of NW_028274810.1, forward strand.
CCCCCCACATCACAGGCTATCTGTAGCTATACCAATTGCTGACAGCTTCCCTACCATGTTATGTATCTGCCCTTGCTCAGGTAGCTTTCTCCGCTGGAATGACTTTCATATCTCATTTTTCTACTAGGTAATCTCATCCACATTTTATAATACTCAGATAAACCTTACCTCTTCTATGAAGATTTTTCTTGCCCCACTCCCAGAAAGAACTGAATACTTTGTTTAGGTCCCCGAATGTGATGTACAGACTTGAAAATCAAGTAGATGACTATTACAAACATTCATTTTCTTTCCTATAAGCCTCTAAATGGCTGGATGGGAGTTGTCTTATTTGTCTTTGTATCATCAGCACTAGCACATAGTACATGGGCAACAAAATTTGATGAAGAAATGAAGCCCATCTTTTGAAATTATGAACTCTGGTACAGAGATGTGTAGCTCTGATGAATGAGGGCATAGAAACTACAGTTGTAAATGATCTCTTTGCCTTTGATACGGTAAGAAACAAATCAGTCTCTCTCTTTAGATCATTAAACTTGGACCATTTCATTTGGAGCTTTGGAGAAGCCGTTTCTGCTGAATATTGCCTTCTATTTTTTAGAGCAGTGAGTGGTTTCAGACGTTGGTCTGCAGCTGTGGCATTAGTACAGATGCTGACATGTCAGTATACCCAAGGAGCAAAGCTTTTTTGGGTGGAGACATTACCAAAGATTTTCATTTCAGTCCAACCCAGAGGTTCAGGGATGAAATAAACAGCATGCTGTTTTATCTATCCGTGATTGCCCAGGGAAGTATGCTGTATTTTATGGGCAACCTGGTGGCAGGAGATACATTGTCCAGTAGTTTTTCTACCTCCTGTTTGATTTATGATTGAAGGTCAGCTATATTATGGCTCACCTGCCAATGCTAACCACCTTTTATAAAATTATTGTCCTTCTGAATGGATGAATGCCTCTTAGTTCACACTTTCCATCAGAATTTTGTAGGTAACAGTTACTGATGCCAGTTGCTTCTTGGCAATAGCATTAAACTTCAAGCCACAGACGATGAGGACCCTTGGACCTTCTGATGTGTGGCTCAGGCCTTAAAATCTTTACAGGGAATACAAATGGTGATGCTAAATCAGGTTGATCTTTCTCCTATTCTCCTTAAACTTCCTTTGCTCTCTAGTGTCATGTTCCGCTGCTGTAAAGAAGTTAAGGGTCTGTCAAACTGGTATTTATTCTCTGCTGAGTCAGGAGCTCACTTTATAGCGGCATATTTTTTATTCCCTTTCCATCTAGGAGCAGTGATTTTGGGCTCCAGTTAGGTGATGAATTTTGTTGAGAAATCCTTATAGGAAGAGGGTACATCCATGTAATATTCTGAAGTACCCAATTGGCTATTACTCAGAAAATGAGGTATATAGGTTTGCAGCCTGACATCTCTTATATTCCTACAGTTCTTCACCTCTTATAAGATGTTCCCACATATAGTCTCAAGGTGGTACAGTAGAATGTTGAGAGAATATACTCCAAAGCTAGATAGAACTGTTTGAGTCCTGCTGATATCATATGTGACTGGCTGTGCTCCCCAGTGATAATGGTGACAAAGTATCATAGACAGCATGTAATAAGCATCCAGTAAATATTATTTTATAGTTTTTATTAGCATTTTTAGCTAGTGACTTTATCAGTGCCTACTTTCTTTTGTGATTATTAATAATAACATACTAACCTCAGTGTATGTCTCTGCTTCAACTTTGTAACAAGGTAAGATTCTCTAAAGGTTATCTCATCCACAGTTCTCCACATATATTTATATTGGGATTATAGCAAAAATATTCAGCATTTAGTATAATCTTAGTATTTTTTCCAGAAGTACAAATTTCCTAGAAATGGTTTCTCCAGACATGTTATCTGAAACAATACATCATTTTAATAATTTCCTACTAAGAAGACTTTGTACTGAGCCCAAGGTATAGCAGGAGAGATTGAAATATGAGTTCAGGTACAAGACATGTAATGTAGCAAGGCTATGCTTTGGCTCCTTTGATTACATGCTGTTTGAATTTGGGTCAATTAACCTACCTCAGCTTTAGTTACTTTCTTTACTTTTTTGTTTCCTTTTTGATTTTTTGTAAGATGAGTAACAATGTACAAATATGAACAACAAAATTTAAAGGAATTTTATGATAATGGATTAAGAAACAAACACAGATAAAACACTTAGGATAGTGTCTGGCCCATACTTAGCACTTAAAAATGCAATCTCCTGTCCCAATAGCAGACTTGACCTGAAAACGTCCAAAATCTAGTACCTATAGAGATAGACAAAATAGGAACAAAAGACATTCTTAGCAACAAGTAGGGATTTATAGTAAGTACTTACTATTTTCTACTGTAATTTCAAAGAACTTCTGTTCACCAAACAGTGGTATTGGGAAATACCATTTGGAAGATGTCCAGGAAACTGCATGCATAATACAATATATGACCTCTTTGAAACATTTTTTGTTCATAGCCTCTTAATAGTGACACCCAGGGGGAAAGTGAGGCAGCACAGCTCAGCACTGCAGTCATCTGATCTCCATGGCCGAGAAAGAAATAAAACTAAACTGTGGTAATTGACAGATGATCTTTCTAAGTCATATTGAAAAAAAGAGAAAGGTTGTCTAGTTGAGGCTCTTTGATATAACCAAGTTGTAACATTGAGAATGAGTAGTGCCAGAGTTTTAACCTAATGAAACTAATGAATTAGTCCCTTGAGTACAGAGATGATCTCTTCTTTGGCTTTGCATAGCAGAACACAAGGTTCAAAGACTCAAAAATTGCTGTTGAATTAACAGATAAATGAAGTTTGAAGATATTCAACAAAATCTGCATTTATAATTTTCCTTGCCTAAGATAGGAACACAAGAAATGGTTAATTAACTAATTACTTAATGGGGATACAGTAGGAAGGTAGGTGACTCTTGAGTCCCAGTGACTCAGGCATGATTGTAATTTTTCTTCAACATCTCAAAACATTTCAAATAACCTTTACTTTTCCTAATGAATGATTTTGAGATTTTTTTCAAATACTTACTACCCAAAAACAGTCAGCATATTTTCTACAACTTGGCCAGAATTATAGTGTGTAGAGAGAAGGGGCCCAGCTAGTTTTTAAATGGAGTAGGAAAGGTTCCCTCTGGAGGACTGGATTGCCCCAAGAGTTCTTAACTCTTAGTGATTGGTCTAAAAAATGTTTGAAGGTGAAAAATACTACATTTATTGTTTGGTTCTCACTCAAGCTACTAACCGCAGCAATATGCCTAATTCTCTCCTGCTTATAAATTGGTAAGAAAGGTTTTCTTATCTGAAATCTACCAACAGTATATTGACTCATTACTGGTCTCCTTTTTAGCTCTCCATTATATAGAAGATTGGAGCTTCATAGTACAGACCTTAGGCCATCTTTAAGACATAATATTCTTTCAGCTATTAGAAATGGTCATGGACCTTTGAGTTATTATCTTTAAGCATCTATGGAAACATGGACTATTACATCTCAAAATGAAGTTCACTTTTTACCAACTATCATCTGTCTCATTAGTAGTTTGAAAATGATTACAGGAACACAACATAAAACTGCAATACTGGCCATCCCATGGGCACTAACTCCAAAGAAGTGTATTTTCTTTCAGTTACAATCACTGTAATCACTAAGCCATCTGGGTCTAATTGATTTCCATACAATAGATAGGAATGCTTTCAAAGAGATTATTCTATTACTAAATGAAGACTGCTGAAACCTTGGTTTGTTATTGGATTTTGATATATATTCTTGATTCAATTAGATCTATCCAAACCTATTAAGACAGTCCTATGAGCTAATTTTTTTAAGGCTAAGAATTTATTCATGTTGCATGATAAAGGCCCTATATATTTTAACAGTTAACTAAAATACAACATATACGATGACTGTTTCATCACTGCAGAATCTAGAGCTGCACTGTCCAATATGGTAGCCACTAACCAAATGTGGCTGTTCAAATTTAAAATTTAGTTAAAACTAAACAAAGTTAAAAATTCAGTTTCTCACAGTAGTCTTGTTTCAAGTGCTCTATAGCTGCATATGCCTAGTGTATTGGGCAGCATATATATAGAACATTCCCATCATTGCTGAATGTTCTACTGGACAGCACTGATCCAGGGCGACCAACTAAGATATCCCAATTACAGCAGACTTAATTAATGTCTGCAGGGTAAGCCACATGGTGTTGCATTTATCTCCATTAGCTCTGTAAATCAGGAAGAAATGTGTTTATCCTGGATGACATGGAGTCCTCCATAGTCAATTACTTGATTTGAGCTTCAGGATTCTGAAATTCCATGTCACTATTTTTTTTGCCTGCTGCTCTCCTACCATTTTTTCCAATTAACTCTTTGTTTCTCACATATTTCTTTAGAATGGCGGCACACTGTCTGGCAAAGGGTAAGGAGAGAAAGGAAAAAGGATTAGAGGGTACACTGATGTCTAAGCAATAAAACCCTGGCATTCTGGGTTTAGACGTTCTCACATTGTAAGAAGTTCTAAAGTTTCACTTTAGAAAAAGAAGGAGCCTTTAAAGGGTTGATTTCTGCTTTTTCTGGCAAACCTTAGCTTCCTGGTTCAAAGAAAAGACATGTATAAATGAAGCCCAAAAGGCTTCTTTGACATCAAATCACTCTTACAGCACAACATTTTGATGAGTTAAGTGTAAATGAACCAGAAACATATGGATTAAATTTCCCCCATCATAGTAAGAGGTTAGAAAAATGGAGGGGGAAATGTGCCTGGGAAAATGCATTTGGGGGTTTGCTGGGCCCTCAGTGCTTAAAACTCAGAATGTACCGTTTTGCTGGAAGCAAAATGTAATGTGGAAGCAGTCACCTCAGCTCTATTCCTTATGCAAAGCTTACAGGGGAAAATTGGAAAAGACATTTGGGTTTCCCTTATAGTTGATAAGACTATAATCTAGGTTGAGAGAGAGCTGTGGCCATATCTGGCACAATGGTGAATAAAAGGGAGTGTGTGTGTGTGTGTGTGTGTGTGTGTGTAGGGGTGCTCCCTTCCCTGTGCCAGTGAGCAGAGTCAGCTGATTAGGTGGGGTGGCCCTGGCCAATCCAGTATCTTAGAGGAAACAACATTTTGTGAAAGGCAGACATTTTGCATTTGAATATACCAACAGAATCTAATCTGCCTTTTCGGGAGCCACTGAAAGATTTGAAGTGGAGGAAGATACATGATCAGATCACTCTGGCAGCCAGCCATGTGTAGGGTGGATGCAGAGGAAGAAAGATGTAGGTGAAGGAGAACAAGTCAGGGAGAGTAGATGGGAGATGATGAGATCCAGAATCAAGGGAAAATGTAAATATTTATGAAAAAAAAATAAGAATGTTAGGGTTTGGTGATCTACTTGATATAGAAAATGAAATGAGGCAATTAGGTAGGAGTTAAGTAATTTGTCCAAAGTCACATAACTTTTTTCACATCCAGCTCTTTTTACCCCAAAGTTTATGACAAACATAAACCAGGCAACCAAGGGTATTTATTCATTCAATCATTGATAGTATTTAGTGAGAATATACCCTGTGTAAGACATTGTGTTAGATGCTTGAGATAATGGTGCTAAGTTTAGAGATAATTATTACTGTAGCAGGGAAATTAGCTCACTAGTATCTTATGATATTGTCCTCTAAAATCATTCCTGGAGACAGACCAGATAACCAAAGAAACCTAAATCACTCATACTCCAGCTAGATTCCTTCAGAGCAGTTGCTGTAATACTTTGGTGTAAAGGTTTTGAAATATGTTTGAGTTAAGGGAGAGTTGCCTGCTTTCTCTAAATCAGTTTATCTGTCTGTAACGAGCCCTTGGCCAGTCTCACTTGGCAGGCAGCAATATGCTGCATTAGAGGAAATTGCCACTGTTAATACTTATGGGCTCTTATAAATCACTACCTCCATGCAGGGTTTTAGACTAAGATGCACCATTTAGGCCATTTCCCCAAAAAAGGACAATACATCTCCTTATATTATCAATGGAAGTGATAGCCTTTCTGTCCATGGCTGGCCTTGGTCAAGGAAAAAAATGCATCTGTTTTTCTTTCACTTCAGAACTATATGGTTCAATGAGTTCCCACTTGATGAATTCTTGTTTAACAGAAGGGATGAAAGAGGGATATGGTAGGATCACTTCCCAGAATTTATTGCACTCAACCATATACTCTCACAGCAAAAAAGTGGTAGAGCTGATTTAGATGAAGTCTATCCACCTCCTGATCCATGTTCTTTCCACACTACCACCAGTTACAGAGTTGAGGGTAAGTAAATCTAATGTACCAAGTTAATCATCTTTCCTCCAAACTGTCTCTACCAAGAGGTGTCACAGAGAGAAGGGGTGGAGCAAAGACACACTGCAGACCAAGGAGTAAAGAAACCAAATTTTGTCACCTCCCCTGAAAGCTACAGCCCCCTACACTTCACTATAGTATTTCTAACACAGGTTAATTTTAGATGTAAAAGACATGATGGTTTCCAAATACACAGTATATTGACTGAGTAATACATGATAATGTGGGGATGCATGTATTCTTGAATGCAACTTACCATATTTGCTGTGCTTTGTGAAAGATTATTACTTTCATGTTATTGTCAACTATCAGTTGCTGAGTTCAGTTATGCTAAGTTCATGTTTACCTACATGCCTTCTATGAGAAGAATAATTTTTTTTGTTTACACACACAAAAAGGAATGCTAGTGAACATTAAGTATTTATTTACTTTAATGAAGATTTGATATTTTTCCTCTCTTCTAAAACTTCCAAGGGCCATCCATTGTTTTCAGAAGAAAAGTTCAAGCCCCTTAGAGTGGCATGGCTCCTCAATAATGGCCTATTAATAGAAAGAAAGTAGACCCTAGTGGTAAAGAGCAAGATCTGGAAATAGTGTGAGTTTGAGCCTGGGCTCTGCCAGGTCCCTACTGTGTAAACTTGGCCAAGTCACTTTTTCCGTCTCAGGTTCCTCAACTTTTTAATGAAAAAAGTAATAAATCCTACCACCTAAGGTTGTTTTGTTTGAAGATTAAATTATTATATTTAAGGTCTTGGAACAGTGCCTGACATATAGTTAATACTCAATAAGTATCAACTATTACTCTTTTTTCTCCTATATAAACTCCAAGCTCTTTTACCTAGTATTCTGGTCTAAGCTCAAACTGATTGAGTTAATGCTAGTCATTTCTAGAAACCACCATTTCTTTTTGAAACATGTGAATTATTTTTAAACTCAGGGAAAGTATAGACTTTTTTCAAGAAAAGACTATTTGATTAAATCTTCATGTCTATAATAGAAATGTTCTTGTATTTTTGGAACTTTGCATCTTTTCTATACTTTTAACCTCCTTTTGGAATATAATAAGTTTTTCTAATACTGCTCATTGCTCCACTACTATTATTTCTATCATAACACTGTTGCTGCTACTATTTCTTGGGAGTTTACTATGCCAGGCATTATACAAAGTGCTTTGTATGCATTGTCTACTTTAAGCCTTATATATATAAAAAGAAAACCTTAAGAGTATTTATTCATTCATTCAACTCTTATTTATTCAGGGCTTTCTTCTTTTTTTTAAAAATGTTTTAAGTGTTTTTTTCAAAATTTTATTTAAATTCTAGTTAGTTAACATGCAGTGTAATATTGGTTTTAGGAGTAGAATTTCGTGATTCATCACTTACATACAACACCCAGTGCTCATCATAATAAATGACCTCCTTAATACCCATCACTCATTTAGTCCCTCCCCCACCCCTCCATCAACTCTCAGTTTGTTCTCTATACTTAAGAGTCTCTTAAGGTTTGCTTCCTTCCCTCTCTCTTTTTTTTCTTCCCCTATGTTCATCTGTTTTATTTCTTAAATTCCACATATGAGTGAAATCATATGGTATTTGCCTTTCTCTGACTTATTTTGCTTAGCATAATATACTCCAGCTCCATCCACATCATTGCAAATGGCAAGATTTCATGTTAACGTTCTAGGCACTGAGAATGCAGTGTTTACTTAAAAAAAAAAAATTCCTGCCTTCATGGAGCCTCCATTCTGGTGGTAACTTCTGATGCCTCATTTTAAGAAGGTATATTTTTCCTGTACAGTTCAGAGTGAGCCACCAGAACCAAAGTAATTGGATTCAAATTCCCATGCAGAGCCCCTCCTTAAAGGTGCCATTGAGCATTTTTGGTTTTCCTCCAGTTTCTATTTCCACATTTTCCCTTCCTAACATCTTCCATTTCCTGTTTGGAGATCCCTGGAATTGAGGAAGTTGATTCTATGTTAGCTCCAGTGACTGAGATCTAGTTTAAGGGAAATAATCCAAGCTTTCAACTCTGCAGAGTGCAGAGATTGGTTCAGGGCTGGGGAGGTGATCTAAGCTGGTCAAATCAGAGTGTTCTCATATCTTTTCTTTACATGCAGGGATAAAATTACTCTTTTTGTGGACAGAATATATATACATGAAACCTGAAACTGCTTTAGCCATTTTTGCCTCCATGAGGGAACCCAGGGTGAGAATGAAATCAACTCATCAAGGAAAGCAGAGCCAAGAGAATTTTAAAGAAAAGATTGGCGTCCCAATGACACCATGAGCCTCTAGCTAAATGATGCCTGAAGCTGTCATATTTCACATCTGTAAGATTCATGAGGCAAGAGATTCTCTTTATTTTTTAGCCAGTTTGATTTTGGTAATACATGTTTTTACTGTTGTTTTGTCTGATTTTTAACTGAAAGCATCTTAAATGATAGACAAAGCAAAGGTCAGTGCCAGTTCCTCTCCCTACCCAACCTCATCACTTTCATCTCCCCGTCATCTTTACTTATCCTTCTTTTACTCTTCCTTTTTATCTTCTTTTTCCTACTTCCCTGCTGTTTCACCTCCCAAAATTCATATGGCTCCTATAAGCACTACTGGTAGAAACATTAACAGACATAATAATGAACTCCTGAAATATTTATTTCATAGAAAAATATGTTAAGACAGGAAGGGACTTTGAGAGATAATGTGTTCCAGCCCCTTCCATCAGGCAGATAAGCTATTACTATTCTCAGGAGGCAAATGAAGTCCAGAAATACTAACTGACTTGCTCAAGTTAATGTCAGACTGGGGAATAAACCCCAAATCAAAGGATCAGAGAATCCCAGCACTCAGTAGCTATAAGGATTTTAGAGATCGTCTGGATCTAACTCATTTATTTTGTAACTGGGGAAACAGTATTGGTGAGGGTTAGTGACATGCCTAAGGTCACAATGCTAATCTGTGGCAGACCTAGGACAAACACATAAACTTTCTGAATCTCCCTCTAGTGCTATTTCCACTAAGTTGAACTACTTCTGCCTTTTTAATTTATTTTTTAAAGTATTAGCTAATTATTGAAATTAATATGCCAATACTTGAGGTTCAATTCTCATTCCAAATGGCTTGCTAAATCCTCTATATTGCCTGATCTCTGTGAGAGATTCATTGCATAGGACTCCAGGACTCAGAAACAACTTTAACCATAAATCCATTGTTGAAATCAATCCCTTTACACATAAAGTATCCCTAACTAATTTTTAATACCTGTTTTCTTCCTCTCAATGTTAACCCTGTAGCATTCATGGTGGGAGGGGATGAGACACTAAAAGCTTACTTTTCCACCGCTGCACTTACGTCGGGCAGTCTGGATTTTTATTATAAAAGTACTTCTCTATCAACAATTACTTGGATGAGATTGTTTCTGGATTTTAAAGCTAAAGAAAGCAAGGCAGGGTTTTAACATCTATAATGACAGGAAATTTCCCATGCTGCTCATCCAAACAACTACTGTTTTTCAGCCCAGGGAACTAGGGCTGGTGCCACCAACTTGAAGATCATTTAAAGTGTTTACATTTTTTTTAAAATCAAACTTAACAGCTCTTCTCTCCACTCTTTTCATCTGAGACTAACATAGCCAGAGGTCAAAGACTTACCCAACCTTCCTCCTAAATCCACATTTCTCAATACCCTGGTCAGAGTGGGAGGAGGAATCCTTCCCTCACTAGCCTTCCTAAATGTTTTTCACACTTGACAATGTTTCCTAAGGAAACAAGTTTTAATAGCTACAGTTATATCAGCCGGTATTTTTATATTTAAAATAACTCCAAACTCTCAGTTGGATAAAACAAAGTTTTTTTTTTTTTTTTTTTTTGGTTCTTTCCCTGCTTCCACACCTCCACCCATTACTCATGCTGCTTGTGTGATGTGGGTCAGCCAGAGATTCCGTTTGTGTCCTTTTTGTGAATTACTTATTCACTACCCAGGCTAAATGGGAAACCTAATATTGCAGAATATTAAAGAAAGGAGAGAGAGTTCTAGAAGGTTTAACATCCGCAAATATACTCTAGTACCAAAGTGATATATATATTACCAGTGTTCAAATTCATTGCTCATAGAAATGGCCACATCTAATTACTAGCAGAGCTAGAAAAAAAGAAAAAGACACAGTATGCGTGTAGAGTCCTACAGACCCTCACACCAACATTTAAATTACATTATCTCTTGAAAAAGTGAGTTAACTAAGGAAGAAGGAGGAGGAAGTTGAGAAGGACAAGGAGGAAGGGCATGAGGGCTAATGAACTTTAATATTTTACTTATGGGGCTTAAATGTTGGTGTTTTCTCTATCTTGCTACTAGAATACAGACTTAGTTTTTTCACTGGGAGATGGAGAAAGGCTGGGAACATACAGGGTAAATTCCAAACATCATTAAGTATCCAGTAAGGATCTTTCTGGCATGGGTCCTGCTTGTCTCTTTTTTTCTATTCTTTGCTATACTCCATCCAAATAAAAATTCTTGAGTTCTTTCTTCTTTATTACTATTCCCTATTTTCAGTAAGTTTTATTTAATAAGCTTAGTTTATTTTTTACACCAACTGAATGGTTACATTAAAATCAGCCCACAAGGGGCAACTGGGTGGCTCAGTCACTTACGCCTCTGCCTTCAGCTGAGATCATGATCTTGGCATACTGGGATTGAGCCCCGAGTGGCGAGGGTCTCAAGTGTTGGCTCCTTGCTCAGCAGAGAGTCTGCTTCTCCCTCTCCCTCTGCTCTTCCACTCCCCTCGTGCTCTCTCTCTCTTTCAAATAAATAAATAAAATAAAATAAAATCAGCCCATAAGTTCTACAATTGAAGTTGTCCTTTCTAACCTAATGCTTTTTTGTTTCATAAAGCTACAACTAATAAAACACTTTAGACCTTCCTAGATTATTTTTAATCTATCAAACATACTGTTTTTGGAATATTATTTTGAAGCAGAATGGGCCCAAAGTTTATAGATAAAATCTGATACCTTTCCATCGTCAGTAAAGGTGACAATTTAAAAAAAGCTTTTTCTGGCACTCTCTTGACCTAATGTAGACCTTTTAATCTTTGGATATCTGTTAAAAATTAAAAACAGCTGTGCAAATCATAGCCTTAGAGACAAATGATCTTATGCCAGTGAGTTATTTTCTTTAGGTGGTGCTTGGTTTTCTTGTCTATGGATTACGGTTGGTGTCCAACTTTTCTGGTAGAATTACTGCTTTTATTTCACCTGAGTTTTGACATTGAAAATTTATTCCTGAGTTCAATTCTTAGTTTTAAAAACTAGAAGCCATTTGATACAGAATCATGGACTGAAAGCAACTCTGTCACTTACCTCTTTCAATGTCTCATTCATACAGAAACAACCTCTTTAGTATGAGAGAAATAAATAACCAGACTCTTTAAAACTCTTGTAGTAACAAAGAACTTACTACATCAAGCTTTTAGTCCATTCTTTTTAGGAGGGACTAGGGTAGGGGCAGAGGGATTGATCATAATGTTGGAATGGGTTGAAATGTCATAATACTTACATTTAAACAAATCCATTTTTATGTGCCTCCATGCATTAATCTTATTCCTGTTCTTTTTGTGGATATAGAACAAGTCTGAGGTCCCCTTTTTTATATTTAGTCTTCACATATGTGAAGTTAGCTGCCATAGCTCCTAAACTTTTTATTTTCTTCAACTTATGTCAGATGTTCTTCATATGAGATGGATCACAGTTTTTATTGTTCTCCTTTGGACACAGTCATTTGTCACTGTCACTCCTTAGGGCATAGTGCTACATATGTGAATCTTCTTTTATTGGGATCTCACAAGATATGCTGCATGAAATTACTCCCCATCATGTTTGGAGTAAATGTATCTTAGAGAAGCTGAGTAAATATACTTTAGGTAAATTTTTGTGGCCAATCAGGAAATAATAGATTGTCTCAATTGTTTTAAAAGTTGGTGTGAATGTAGCATCGTTTTGTGTATAAGTACACAAATGGAATATAGATAATAAGAGTCATATGTCCAAGTCTCATAAAGATGGGACCATTTTTAAAACAGAATAATAGCTCCAGTAGTCAAATGGCACTGCTAGTAACTCAATAGGCCCTTCAAAGCAGGCATCAATTCACTCTTATGTTGAGGCTCTCTGACCCCAATATAACTTAGTTCCTCTTCTGGGTCTACTCTTCATGATGTATTCCCTTTTCTTCTACCAGAATTAACTAAACAACCATAGCCTTATAGCTATAGTTCATGTCCCCAAAGGAATCTATTTGATATATGAAATCATCATTCTCTATTGGCCAGAGCTTTTGTATCAGTGTATATTATAGGCTATGGTTCAGCCTATCAGTTGTCTTTCTTTAGGTTAGATGTCCACTCGTGGGCTAATCAGGCCTGGTCCAGAGAGAGTTGGGACATGTGTTATAAAATATGACTTCTTTTTAATAAGGAAAAACCTATGGTTGTCACCTTATCAAGAGCACCAGGCACTGTGACATGGAGAGCTTTATGGATTCCTTTTTGGGATCAAAGGAAAATGAGAAGAAAAGAACTCAGCTATACACCTGGATTAACTCATTAACTGTACATGAGAATAAGACAACTCTTCCTAGGATCTTTTCTGAGGACAACTTCCTTGAGTCTTATAATTCAGGAAGCTGCTACTGGTCAATAATGAGCTATCAATTAGGAAACCTCTAGATAAGGCAAGAGCAGGTAGAGACATTGCCTGGTACCTGAAAAACTTCATGAAGGAAGGGACAATAAGATACTTATTAAAAAAAAAAAAAGCCTAATGCTTAGCACACAGTAGGTCTCAATAAATGTGGATTGGTAAAAATCCCTTAAATGAACAACCAAAGAATATCCCAGGATTTCTTTAAATAGAGATCTCTGAAAACAGCAATATAGGCATTGGCCAAGTAGGAAGCAGGAGATAGAATTCTATGGTGCCTGATTACTAAGTCAATCATTTTGATTACATAATTATTTCCTATTTTTTTAAAAGAGAAAATTCAGATAATTCAGTTACCTCGGAGCATATTCTTTTTTTTTTTTTTTTAAGATTTTACTTATTTATTTGAGAGAGAGAGAATGAGAGATAGAGAGCACGAGAGGGAAGAAGGTCAGGGGGAGAAACAGACTCCCCGCTGAGCAGGGAGCCCGATGTGGGACTGGATCCCAGGACTCCAGGATCATGACCTGAGTAGAAGGCAGTCACTTAACCAACTGAGCCACCCAGGCGCCCCACCTCGGAGCATATTCTTAAGGATATTATTTCATCTTAAGATTAAGCTTACCTGTATTATTAAAAGTAGAACTTGAGACAATAGACTAACATAAATCATAAATTTCCCCTTGAACAATTTTCTAATCAAGTTTTTCAAAGCTGAAATCAGCATTTTAAGAGAAATGCTTTCCTTTTCAGAGGACTCTAGGGGATGTCCAAACTGACATGCATGTTATGAAATGAATCCCACCATCAAATGCCTTGTAAAGGCCTTCCTGAGTTTCAGTGATTGATTTTATTCTATCTATATTTTTATGTTTATGTCTACATCAGCAATGGCAAATACCTGACTCAAATACTATCAATCCTTCTCCCATGCTCATGGCGGACATCAACAATCAATACAGCCACTGCCAGTAGAGTAGAGTTGCCACTGTAGATGAAAATGCTTTGATGATGACCTTAGATTTAGCTTATATTTGATTCTGTATTCTCATTGTCCTAAATTGAGGATTTGGCAGCAATATGGTTGAGTAGTTTTTGTTAGGTTGCTGTAGCTTCAAATACCCCTACTTTTAGCTTTTCCTGAGTACAACTCAAATTAACATTTACCATGAAATCATCAGTCGTGGTCAGTTTCCAAATTCATTGTTTTTGCTTTTTAACCTGTTTTTTCCCTACCTATATGGGGAGTATATCTTTTTGTTTCCCCTTTCAGGCTTAACTTAGTACTTTCATGAGATAAATTAAAATTCATGTCTGGGGCACCTGGGTGACTCAGTTGGCTAAGTGTCTACCTTCGGCTTAGGTCATAATCACCAGGTCCTGGGATGGAACCCTTCATCAGGCTCCTTGCTCAGAAGGGAGCCTGTCTCTCCCTTTCTCTTTACCCCTCCCCTCCATCTGTGTTCTCTCTCTCTCTTTCTCAAATAAACAAGATATTTAAGATATAAATAAAATTCATATCCAAACCTCTGAAACTCAGATTTATTTCTCAGATTGTATAGTTTTTCATACAGCAGTAATCTAATGCACTATAGTTAAAAATCTCATTTAGTCCAAGGACTAAAGCAGTATTTCTGTCCAGAAACCACTTAAGCAGGGAAAAATATTCAGTTGACAAACAATGAAATGCATTCTGATTCAATTGATTGTCAGTAAAAAAGAGAGGTACCCGTGTAAAAGGTGCCTACTCATCAGAGAATTTTAGTGATTCCTGACCTGATCTTCCCTATTGATTACATACATGCACACCTGCTATTTATTTCCATCTGCATGTTTCATAAGAATTTGCAATTCCATATGCTCAATATGAAGTTCATCATCTTCCCCTTTTTAAACCATCTCATCATCCTGCATTTTCTATTATTCACTAACTCAGCAAACATTTACTAAGCATCCATACATGCTAGGGACTGTGCAGAATGCACAGAATGCTGTAAATAGCAAGGGATGAACATATCTAGTTCCGGCTGTCATGAAGTTTATGCTATAATAGAATAGACCTAGAATAAGCAGTTAATTACACAAGTGATTGGTCACTAAAGTTAGAAACTGAGAATCATGCACAAGTCTTTCTCTCAGTCCTAACATCTAATAAAATGCTATATTCCTCCAGATTATATTGTCTAAATTTCTTTTGAATTAGAATCTTCCTATGCATTCCTACTTTCACTGCCAGCGTTCTCTCTCATCTCATTCTGCACCAATAAAACAACCACTGTTGTATTCTTCCTCAAACACATTTCTCACATAATCTTCACCAAATAATCTAAGGTGCAAAACCCAGTTGTTAAAAAGCTGTATTTTTAGAATATAGTTTCCAAGCTCCTTTATCCAGTCTACAAAGCTCTCCAAGATTGCCTAACATATCTATTCCTATACCTATCATTCTTTACTCTCTGTAGTTATGTTCTCACAACATTTTCCACACACACACACATTTTTTAATTTAAATTTAGTTAATTAACAGAGTGTATTATTAGTTTCAGAGGTAAAGTTCAGTGATTCATCAGTCTTATATAACATGCAGTGCTCATTAAAACATGTGCCCTCCTTTATGCCCGTCACCCAGTTACCCCATCCCCCCACCTTTCCAGTAACCCTCAGTTTGTTTCCTATCATTAAGAGTCTCTTAAGATTTGCCTCCCTCTCTGTTTTCGTCTTGTTTTATTTTTCCTTCCCTTCCCCTATGATCCTCTGTTTTGTTTCTTAAATTCCACATATGAGTGAGATCATGTGATAATTGTCTTTCTCTGACTTATTTCACTTAACATAATACCCTCTAGTTCCACCCACATCATTGCAAATGGCAAGATTTCATTTTTTTGATGGCTGAGTTACATTGCATTGTGTGTATATACATAGATATATATACACTACATCTTCTTTATCCATTCATCCGTCGATGACCATCTGGGCTCTTTCCATAGTTTGGCTCTTGTGGATATTGCTGCTATAAACATTGGGGTGCAGGTGCCCCTTCAGATCACTACATCTTCGGGGTAAATACCCAGTAGTACAATTGCTGGGTCATAGGGTAGCTCTATTTTCAACACTTTGAGGAACCTCCATACTGTTTTCCAGACTGGCTGCATTAGTTTGCATTCCCACCAACAGTGTAAGAGGGTTCTCCCTTTCTCCACATTCTCACCAACATCTGTCACTTCCTAACTTGTTAATTTTAGTCATTCTGACCAGTGTAAGGTGGTATCTCATTGTAGTTTTGATTTGTATTTCCCTGATGCTGAATGATGTTGATCATTTTTTCATGCCACACACACATATTATATGACACTGTGATTTTGCTCACAGTATCCTCTCTGCTTGAAATGCCTTTTCTCTCTGTTTGGCTTCTCCAACTCTTCTTTTTTTCTTTTAGGAGAGAGAGGGGTGGGGAGGGGGAGTGGGAGAGAGAGAGAATCTTAAGCAGGTTCCATGCCCAGTGCAGAGCCCGATACAGGGCTTGATCTCATGACGCTAAGATCATGACCTGAGCCAAAGTCAAGAGTCAGATGCTTAACTGACTGAGCCACCTAGGCTCCCCTGGCTTCTCTATCTTAACTATCTTTTAGGACTCAAGATTTAGTTCTGAAATCTTTTCCAACCCTCCAAAAGTTGAATCAGAAATTACATTATAATGCCAAAATACCTGGACACATCACAATCATTGCACTCATCTCTTTGTATTATAATTTTATGTTTATAAATCTGACACTCTGACATAACTTTGGGATCCTTCAGGGCAAGGACTCTATCTTCATCATCCTTGGGCCTCAGAGGCCATTTTAGAGTTTAACACGGGGTAGGCACTCTAGAAATAATTGTTTAATGTTTGGATGAGTGAGTAGTCTACAAACAAGACATCCACATTTGGGGGATGAAGTACTTGTTGGTCAAAATCTACCCATTTTTTATTATAATATCTGTCCCACTAAGCCATTTAACTTACATGCATAATGAATCAAGACTTGATAACTAGATTGTATCTAATTCAACTAATAGTAGCTATGCAGGCAGAGCTGCTTTTTGGTTAATGCAAACACTATCTGGCTAAACAATTCCAGCTGATGTTAAAATAGAACAAAAAAAAAAACCCGCTTTTACAGCTGTTTTAATGTACCATCAAAGCTGCAGGCTATCCCACATGTTACACAGACTGACTTGATCCACCCCACATACTGCTTTAAGTCCTAACTCCACCCGGCTTTGAATGTCTTCACCAACCAGTTCAAGTTGCTCTCCACTCCTGAATTGATCTTAAGATCTATTTTGGCACCCAAGCATATATTATTTTGTTATTTATATATAAATTAACCTATCACAGGTGGAATAGACCAAGTAAGAAAATCAGAGATAGCTGTTAGAGTGTCTGCTTTATTCCAGGTCCTTCACATTGATTATTTCCAATTTTTCCAACAACACAAGAAAGTAGGCACACATCAACTCCCTTTTATAGATAATGAATACAAAAGTTAGCCAAGTGAAATAACTTTCTTAGTAATCTATAGATCATAGCAGTGGTGCTGGGATTTGAGCACAAATGTATCTTACTACAAAGTTCCCATCTTTGCCCATTTCCTTGTGTGTATATGGTTTAGTTCCCTCTTTTATAACCCAGATGTACAGTAGAGGTCTTGGGACCAGGTAATAAAGCCGAGAAAATTATTGAAGGCTATTGGCAATTTGATGGGTGTGAATGAAAGGAGATAATAAGAATTAGTCTAAGGGAAGAAACTACTATCAAGTCAGCCACTATATGCAGGAGACCACATATATTTATTGTATATCTTATCTAATGAATCTTCATGAAATTGAAAGTGATATCTCCCTTTTATTTTTTAAAGATTTTATTTTATTTATTTGTCAGAGAGAGAGCACAAGCAGGGGGAGCAGCAGCGGGAGAGGGAGAAGCAAGCTCCCCACTGAGCAGGGTGCCCAATGGGGGACTCGATCCCAGGACCCTGAGATCATGACCTGAGCCCAAGGCAGACGCTTAACTGACTGAGCCACCCAGGCGTCCCTGTTATCTCCCTTTTATAGACGAAGAAAGTATCTTGATTAAAATCAAACAGATAATATGGTATAAGGAACTTAGATTTGTGCTCAAGTTTGTTTTACCCAAATTCCATGTTGTTCATCACTTACAACCCTCAGTAGACATTCTATACAGGTATCCATATAGACTGTGGTTGACAAAATGTCCATCAACACAAATGGCAGTGCTCCCTCATTTCTCTTCCTAAGAGTCACTCTACAACCCACCTAATTGCCTTTGGATCTCTCCACCTCTAATTATGCCTTTAGATGATTGATTTTTAGGCCAATAAGTAGTGCTTTTAAAGACAAAAACAAAAAACTATGCAGAGAAGTCAATAGACTGTCCCCTAATATGCACTCACCTTTAACTTTGAGATATAAATATATTTTCCATTTTCCTAAGTAAAGAGCAAAATGATTGAAATTGGAACCAACCTCTTTGCCTAAAGAAAACAATAGTTTCTTTTTTTTCTTTTGCTTAATTTTAATTAGCACCATGATCAGAATTTCACATGGATTATTTCATAACATCTTAAATGCTATGGGTTTTTTAAATTATTGAACTATAATTGATGATATAATAATTTTAGGTATATAACATTGATTCAACAATTCTACATTACTCAATACTCACTATCTGTCATCATATAATGTTATTATATTATCAACTATACTTGTGCTGTACTTTTCATCTCCAAAATTTATTTTATAACTGGAAGTTTGTAACTCTTAATCCCTGTCATCTATTTTGCCCATTCCCACTGCTCTCTGGCAACCATCAGTTCTGTGTATTTGAGTCAGTTTGCTTTTTGTTTATTACTTCATTTCGTTTTCATATTCCACACAAAAGTGAAATCATATGGTATTTGTCTTTCTCTGATTTATTTCACTTAGCATAATATTCTTAGGGTCCATCCATGTTGTCACAAATGGCAAGATCCCATTCTTCTTTACAGCTAATATTGCATTTCTTTATCCATCTATTGACAGACACTTAGATTGCTTCCATATCTTGGCTATTGTAAATAATTCTACAAAACATAGGGCTGTATATATCTTTTCAAAATAGTGATTTTTGTTTTGAGTAAATACCCAGGACTGAAATTAGTAGATATTACGGTATTTCTATTTTTAATTTTTTGAGAAACTTCCATACTATTTTCTACAATGGTTGCATCAATTTACATTCCCAACAAAAGTGTGTGAGGGTTCCTTTTTTTTTTTTTTTTTTTTTTACACTTCCTTACTAACACTCGTTCTTGTATTTCTTATACTAGACATTCTGAGACTAGGGTGAGGTGATACCTCATTGTGGTTTTGGTTTGCATTTCTTCAATGATTAGTGATGTTGAGCATCATTTATGTGTCTGCCATCTATATTCCTTCTTCGGAAAAATGTCTTTTCAGGTCCTCTGCCATTTTAATCAGGTTACTTGGGATTTTGTTTTTGTTTTTGGTGTGGAACTTAAAGTTCCTTACATTTTACTTTAACCCTTTATTGGATATATCAATTGCAAATATCCTCTCCCATTCAATACAATGCCTTCTGGTTTTGTTAATGATTTCCTTTTGCTGGGCAAAAGAATTTATTGTGATGTAGTCCCAATAATTTATTTTTTTGTTTCCCATGCCTGAGGAGACACATCCATAAATATGTCGCCAAGGCTTATGTTTAAGAGATTACTGCCTAGGTTTTCTTTTAGGAGTTCTATGGTGTCAGGTCTTACATATAGGTTTTTAATCCATTTTGAGTGTGTGTGTGTGTGTGTGTATCTGTCTGATGTAAGAAAGTTGTCTTGTTTCATTTGCATGTGGCTGTCCAGTTTTCCCAATGCCATTTGTTGAAAAGACTCTTTCTAAATTGCATATTCATACCTCCTTTATATAGATTAATTGACCATATAGGTTTATTTCTAGGCTGTCTATCCTGTTCCATTGATCCTTTGTGTCTATTTTTGTGCCAGTACCATACTATTACTTTGTAGTGTATCTTCAAATCTGGGAACGTGATACCTCCAGCTTTGTCATTCTTTCTCAAAATTGCTTTGACTATTCAGGGTCTTTTGTGGTTCCACACAAATTTTAAGATTTGTTCTGGTTCTGTCAAGATGGTATTGGTATTGTGATAGGGATTGCATTGAATTTGTAAATGACTTTGTGTGGTATGACATTTTAATAATAGTAATTCTTCCAATTCATGAACATGTACATCTTTCCACTTGCATTGTCTTCAAATGTCTTCATTTCTTTCACCAATGTCTTATAGTTTTCAGATTATAGGTCTTTCATTTCCTTGGTTAGATTTATTCCTCAGTATTTCATTTTTTTTTTTTTTTTGGTGCAGTTGTAAATGGCATTATCTTTTAAATTTTTCTTTCAACTATTTCATTATTAATGTATATAAAAGAAACTTCTGTATATTAATTTTCTATCCTTCAACTTTACTGAGTTCATTTATTCTAATAGTTTTTTGGTGGAGCCTTTAGGATTTTCTATATATAGTATGATGTCATTTGCAAATAGTTGCAGTTTTTCTTCTTTTTAACTGATTCCTGCAGCGAGGCTTTGAGTACTGTGTTGAATAAGAGAGGTAAAAGAGACTATCCTTGCTTTGTTCCTGATGTTAGAGGTAAATCTTCAGCTTGTCATCATTGAGTATGATGCTAGGTATAGGTCTGTCATATATGGCTTTATTATGTTGAGGTATATTCCTTCTAAATCCACTTTATTAAGAGTTTTTATCATGAATGAATATTGCCATTTGTCAAATGCTTTTTCTGCTTCTATTGACATGGTTATATGGTTTTTATCCCTTTTTTGGTGTTAATGTGATTATCACCATCAATATTGAACCATCCTTACATCCCTGGAATAAATCGTACTTGATCATGGCAAGTTTTTTTAAATGTATTGGTGAGTTTGATATGCTGATAATTTGTTGAGAATCTTTTTCTGAGGTATCTTTGTCTGGTTTTGGCGTCAGGATAATACCGGCCTTGTAGAATGAATTTGGAATTTTTTCTTCCATTTTTGGGGAATAGTTTGAGAAGAGTAGGGATTAACTCTTCTTTAAATGTTTGGTAGATTTCAACTGTAAAGCCCTCTAATCTGGACTTTTGTTTGTTGGGAACTTTTTGATTCTGGATACAATTATGTTAGAAGTAATCAATCTCTTTATCAGTTTCTCCTAGATTTTTCCAATTTGTTGACATATAATTTGTCATAATAGTCTTATAATTCTTTGTATTTCTGTAGCATTAGTTATTCCTCCTTCATCTCTGATTATCTTAAAAAAAATAACTAGGGTACCTGGGTGGCTCAGATGGTTAAGCATCTGCTTTTGGCTCAGGTCATGATCCCAGGTTCCTGGGATCGAGTCCCGCATTGGGCTCCCTGCTCCTTGGGAGCCTACTTCTCCCTCTGCCTCTCTCTCTCTCTCTCTGTCTCTCATGAATAAATAAATAAAATCTTAATAAATAAATAAATAAATTAATTAACTAACTAGTACTTTGTTTCATTGTTCTTTTCTATTTCTTTTTAGTCTCTATATCATTAATTTTCTCTCCAATCTTTATTATTTCATTTCTCTATTAACTTTGGCGTTTGTTTTCTTTTTTGAGTTCATTTAGGTGTAAAGTTGGTCTGATGAGATTTTTCTTTTTTCTTGTGATAGGTCTGTATCATGTATCACTATAAGCTTCCCTCTTCGAACTGCTTTTGTTGGGTCCTGTAGATTATGAATCTTTTTTTTTTTAATTTTCTTTGGTCTCCATGTATTTTGATTTCCTTTTCTGAAAGATTATATTTAGAAAAAGTATCTGACATTTTGTGTTTTAACATCTATTCTGTAATGGATCTACTACACTTACTATATATTTTTATCACTGAAATTTTTTCCTTTAATAATTTTCTTTTACTTATGGCCTCTTATTTCCACTTAAAGAATTCCCTTTACCATTTCTTGTAAGGCTGGATGGTGATGAAATCCTTTAACGTTTGTCTGCAAAATTCTTTCTCTTTCAATTCTGAATGATAACCTTTCCAGGTAGGATATTCTTGGTTGTAGGTTTGTTAGTTTTCCCAGCACTTTGAATATACTGTGTTACTCCATTCTGGCCTGAAAAGTTTCTGCTAAAAAATCAGCTGATAGCTTTATGTGGTGTCACTGTATGTAACTGTTACCTTTTGTCTTGCTGCATTTAAAATGCTCTCTTTAGCCTTTCTGCCACTTTATTACTAGTCTTGGTGTGGACCTCCTTAGGATCTTGTTTGGGGCTCTCTGTATTTTCTGGACCTGGATGTCTGTTTCTTTTCCCATGTTAGGAAAGTATTCAGTTGTTATTTCTTCAAATAAGTTTTCTGCCCTTCTTCTACTTCTGGGATCCCTGTAATGTAAATATTATGCTTGATGTCTCAAAGTTCTTAACCTATTCTCATTTTTTATTCTTTTTGCTGTTTAGCTTGGTTGCTTTCCACTACCCTTTCTCCCAGATTGCTGATTCATTCTACAACCCCTAATCTTCCATGATTCCCTCTAATCTATTTTTCATTTCAATTATTGTATTCTTCAGCTCTATCGCTTTGTTGAAGTTCTGAGTTCATCTACTCTTTAGTTGATTGTGATGAGTATCTCTAGGAGCATTATTTGAACTCTTTTTTTTATCAGGCATATTGCTTATCTTTGTTTCTTATAGTTTTATTGTGATTCATTTACTTTTACTGTGATTTTTGTCTTTTTCATTTGATGCATATTCCTTTCTCTTCATTTCATCTGTTTATGTATTAGGTAGGTGAGCTTGTCTCCACCCCTCCTATTCTTTTTGATATGGCCTTCTGTCTACACATGGCTGTGGAAGATCTGTTCTATGTATTCAGGTCATTTTCAGAGTTACTTGTATAGATGTAGCTGTTACCTCAGTGTGTCCTTGGGATGAGTAAGTGCAGGATTTTACTATTCTGCCATATTCCTGCTTTCAAGCCTATATTGTATATACTATTTATGTACTCATTTTACAAATGAGAAAACTGAGCCTTTGCATAGTTAATATATCTTGCTGCTGGTATACAACTGATAATCCAGAAGGTTTGTTATAGAAGTAATACAACCCCTTAGCCATGTTAATGAAGAAGAAACAGACATTAAACAGCTTTTTGTTAACTAGACATTTTTAAAATCAGGATACTATCTAGCATGTATAAGAATTTGGACCAAGGAAAATGTAATAAATAGAAAATATTCTTTGATATACTAAAATGAATGGATTATTACAATCCAGTTTAGTAAAACATTTCATTCTAGCCATTGAGATTTCCCATGCTGGTGTGGCATGGTATCTGTCTCTGTAAAAATCAAATGAGATTTTATGTTAATACACTTTGTAACAAGTTGTACCCTAACAGAAATTTAAGAAATTATTAGAAGATATATATGTGAACCTCAGTTGACCTGAGGAGACCTTGAATTTTCCTCTTATGAAAGATTATATTTAGAAAAAGTATCTGACATTTAGAAAAAAGGAATTGTGTAGTTGATATAAAGAAGTGTATTAAGTAATTGATTCTGGTAGGAATTTATGAACAATTTGGAAGTGAGCAGAGAATCTTACCAAAATTACCTAATGAATTATGATTTTACTTTGGCAGATCAGTAAAAGGCTTAAAATCATTTCAATCATATATATGTATCCGTTTCTCTACCACTAGCTGACAGATAGATGTATAATATTTTCATGATATTAAGGTAACCTAATATTGTTAATAACATAGAGATAGAGAAATATTGCATTAGTATTTTTGTTATTTTTAGTAATATCTGTGCAACAGAATTTTACAAATTATGGTCTTAAGTGCAATTTCTTTTTGAGTAGTAACAGGTTTATCACACTGTTTTAATCCAAGCATATTCCCAAGCCAGCCATTGAAGATGAGAAAAAGATGGGATCTAAAGACTCAAAGCCAAGTTGAGAGAAATATCAGAAACTATGGTCCTGAATCAGAGACTTTCTAGTTTTAGTTTCAGATTGACTATTACTGAGACTAGTTTTTCTTTTTTTCCCCCAGTTTGAGATATTAAGATGTATAATACTAGCTTTTCTAAAATATGTTCTCTATTTGAAGTCTACTTTCTCATATTTAACTTTAATACATTGCACACAGACACTACATACTGTATTAAAAACTCTGCATAGACAAAGACTATATATATATATATATATATATATATATATTTTTTTTTTTTTTTCTTTTTTTTTTTTTTTACTTATTCGGTAAATCCTTCCTTGTCCTCTTCTCTGCATTAGGCAAAGTTCTGGATTTCAAATGATTTGCAATTTAGTAGGGGAGGCTTAAAAGTAAATAGACCTAAGACAAAATGATCCATGCTCAGATCACAGCTGTGTGGTGAAGAGGGTATGCGGGAGAGAAAGTTAGTATGAAAACTGTGCTAAAGAAAGGGTTTTCTGGGTGAGAGGACTAGTCCTCATAAATATTGGGAAATGAGGTTTAAGTATTTCAGTAAAACCCACAAGATAGGATGCATATAAGAAAATGTGGTCAGAAATTAGACTGGAAAGTCAGCAGCTAGATCCTGAGCTGATTCAGATGTCATATTATGAGTTTGTGCTTTATCCTAGATGAGACAGAGCAATTGAAAATATAAGACAGAGACTGACAGACTGAGACTAAGTTTTAGAATGATCTCTCTTGTACCAGGAGTAGAGGGTATATTGGAAAGATACAAAGAAAAGGAATGGGAGTTTATAGTAGAGATTAAAAAGGAGAGGAATAGAATCTCAACATACTTACAATTAGAACTGATGTATCTTGAATGTGGTAGTAGGAGGGTGAATAATTCAATTTTTACTTGCTCAGGGTCTAGCCTCATGCTTGACACATTGAAATCACTCAACAAGATGTTCATAGAATGAATGAGTAGAAAAGTAAATGAAACCTAAACACCATCATTACTATCTCATTATCATTAATATCATTGACTGGATGCTTATGAGGCCCCAGGCTTTTGTTAAGTTATTCAAATATATTAACACACATTGGATACTCACAATAACCCTATGTGATAGGTTCTATTATATTTCTGTTATATAGATGAGAGAACTGAAGCTTGCTAAAGTTACTAAGGGGAAGGTTCATACCTTGAGCCTCAGAAGTGTAACTGGAAAATTTTTTATCTCCTATAATATTTTAGAAATATGGTCAACTAATCTTTGACAAAGGAGGAAAGAATATACAATGGAAAAAAGACAAGTCTCTTCAATAAATGGTGTTGGGAAAATTGGAGAGCCACATTCAGAAGAATGAAATTGGACCATTCTCATATACCATATGCAAAGATAAACTCAAAATGGATGAAAGACCTAAACGTGAGACAGAAATCCATCAAAATCCTAGAGGAGAACACAGGCAGTAAACTCTTCGACCTTGGCCACAGCAACTTCTTGCAAGACTCATCTCTAAAGGCAAGGGAAACAAAAGCAAAAATGAACTAGTGGAACTTCATCAAGAATAAAAGCTTCTGCATGGCAAAGGAAATAGTCAACAAAACTAAAAGGCAACCTGTGGAATGGGAGAAAATATTTGCAAATGACATATCAGATAAAGGGTATCCAAGATCTATAAAGAACTTCTCAAACTCAACCCCCCCAAAAACAAATAATCTAGTCAAGAAATGGGCAGAAGACACAAACAGATACTTCTCCAAAGAAGACATACAAATGGCCAATGTACACAGGGAAATGCAAATCAAAATCATAAGGGGATACCACCTTACACCAGTTAGAATGGCTAAAATTAACAAGACAGGAAACAACAAATGTTGGTGAGGATGTGGAGAAAGGGGAACCCTCTTACACTGTTGATGGGAATGCAAGCTGGTACAGCCACTCTGGAAAACAGTATGGAGGTTCCTCCAGAAGTTAAAAATAGAGCTACCCTACGACCCACCAATTGCACTACTGGGTATATACCCCAAAGATGTAGTGAAAAGAAGGGGCACCTGCACCCCAATGTTCATAGTGGCAATGTCCACAATAGCCAAACTGTGGAAGGAGCTGAGATGTCCTTCAACAGAAGAATGGATACAGATGTGTTTCATATATACAGTGGAATATTACTCAGCGATCAGAAAGGATGAATATCTACCATTTACATCGACATGGATGGAACTGGAGAGTGTTATGCTAAGTGAAATAACTCAATCAGAGAAAGACAATTATCATATGGTTTCACTCATATGGAATATAAGAAATAGCACAGAGATATAGGGGAAGGGAGGGAAATCAGAGAGCGAAACAAATCATGAGAGACTCTTGACTCTGGGAAACAAACTGAGGGTTGCAGAAAGAGAGGTGGGTGGGGGGATGGCGTAACTGGGTGATGGGCACTAAGGAGGGCATATGATGTGATGAGCACTGGGTGTTACATGCAACTAATGAATCAATGAACACCACCTCAAACTAATGATGTACTATATGTTGGCTAATTGAATCTAAGTAAAAAGTAAGAATTAAAAAAAAATTGACATGTATCCACTGTTCTTTGAATTTAACAATGCTATTAAAAAACTAGTATTAATTTTTAAGGAGATTGCCTTCTATATTTTAGAGTATTCCAGACATTATTGTCAGAGAAGAGTCAAGTTGGAACTTCATGGAAGATCAATGGAACTATACTCCAGTACAAGCCTTGAAACATTGGAAAATATAACCAGCATGAAAGAAAGCAATGTTTCTTTTCATCTGTGAAAATCAACTCACAGAAACAAAAACTAGGAAAAAGGTAACATGGTGCTTTGCATTCAGTTACTCCAAAGTCACTAAAAATAACATAAATAATGCAATTTTTTCTCTTCTCCATAATGAATGGCCTAAGTGTATTTGATAATTGCATATGACCGAGAATAATTTAATTGAAAATGAACTGTGGCAGGGCTCCTGGGTGGTTCAGTCGGTTAAGCGTCTGCCTTCGGCTCAGGTCATGACCCTAGGGTCCTGGGATCGAGCCCCATGTCGGTGAGCCTGCTGCTCCCTCTCCCTGCCACTGCCCCTGCCTGTGCTCTCTGTCAAATAAGTAAATTTTTTTTTTAAAGGAAAATAAACTATGGCTTTGCTTTTTGTAAATGCAGGAATCTTGATTTTCTCATTGGTTTATTATGTCTTACCAGGCCTTGCCACCATGAAGAGAGGAAGTCCCTCAGAACTTGAGACCCCTTGGATTTTCGTAACTGACATCATAAATGTCAACAATTCAGGGGTAATTTGATATTCCTTTTTTATTTTTTAACTCCATATTACTGAAAAATAATTCATCATCATTACCATTACCATCTTATCACAATTCCTGTAAGCTTTATAATGTTTGAGAATCTACAAAGCAGTTTTCACTTACAGGTTGAAAAAAAAAGATATTTCTTTATTGCCTATGAAAAACAAAACTCGGAGAAGTTAAGTGACTTCCCTAGATTGCATATTTGAAGACCAGAGTTTGTACCTTAGAATCTAAGCACATTTTTCCACTAGTAAATGCCTACGTAAAGACCTAAAAAATATCACTTACAATATACATGCCTTTAAGACACCTGAGGAAGGTAGCCAAGAGGAATGGGACTTTATTACAATAAAAATATTTTAAATTAAATATTTAAGATGTTTAATATTTAATGCCTGATAAATCAACAGTGAGCAATAATGATAAACTACAAATCAAATGTGGTGGGCGGGATGCCTGGGTGGCTCAGTCAGTTAAGCCTCTGACTCTTGGTTTTGGCTCAGGTCATGATCTCAGGATCTTGGGATGGAGGCCCACATTGGGCTCTGTGCTCAGAAGGGAGTCTGCTTCTCTGCCTCTCCCTCTGCCCCTTCTCCCCCCACCATTTGTGCATGCTCTCTCTTTCATTCAAATAAATCTTTTAAAAAGGTGGTGGGCAAGGAAAGATACAGAGGATTCAGTACAGCAAGCTAAATGATATGGCTCCTTACCTGCTCCCAGACATTAGGAACAGTACTAAAGACAAGCTAGCAGATTCAATCCCAAGAATTAATAATACATGCTTCCAAGGTGGAAAGAAGGCTGGTAATCAGGCAGTCCTAAGATGATGTCAAGTAGTATTCCATTAAGGTATAGTATATAGTTGTTTTTTTCTTTTTTTCAAATTTTTATTGTGGTAAAACATACATAAAATTTACCATAATAACTGTTTAAATATAAACTTCTGTAGTATTAAGTACATTCATATTGTAGTATAACCATTACCACCATCCATCTTAAGAATGCTTTTCATCTTGTAAAACTGAAACTCTATACCTGTTAAACCATAACTCCCACTTCCCCCTCTCTCATCTTCTGGAAACCACCTTCTATCTCAATGGTTTTGACTACTCTAGGTACCTCATAAAAATTTAATCATACAGTTTGTCTTTTTGTGACTGGCTTATGTCTTCAAGTTTCATCTATGTTGTAGTATGTCCCAGAATTTCTTTTTCAAGGCATATAATATTTCATTGTACATATATACCACATTTTTTTTATTATCTGTTGTGATGGACATTTGGGTTTCTTCCCTGTTTTAGGTATTGTGAATAATACTGCTATGAATATAGGTGTCTTAGTCAGCTTGGGCTGCTGTAGCAAAACAACCACAAGTTGGGTGGTTTAAACAATAGAAATTTATTTCTCACAGCGTTGGAGGTGGGGAAGTCTGATATCAAGTTGCTCATGGGTTTTCTTAGTGGGAACCTCATCCTGGCTTGCTATATGCTCACATGACCTTTCCTTATTGCATGTGCAGGAAGAGAGATCAATTTTGTCTCTTCTTATCAAGGCACAAATTCCATCATAAAGTCACTACCCTCATGACCTCATCTAAACCTAGACATTGATTTTAATTCTATTGGGTATTTACACAGAAGTAAAATGGCTGGATCATATGGTAATTCTATAATACTGTTTTCCACAGAGGCTGTACCATTTTACATTCCCACTAAAACTGCATGAGGGTTCTAATTTCTCCACATCCTTCCAACACTTGTTTTCAGCTTCTTTGATAGTAGCCATTCTAATGGGTATGAGGTGGTATCTCATCATGGTTTTGATTTGCATTGCTCTGATGATTAATGATGTTCAATATCTTCATTTGCTTAGTGGCTACCCATATATCTTCTTTGGAGCAATGTCTATTTTTTTGTCCATTTTAAAATTGGGCTGCTTTCATGTTGATTTTTAAGAGTTCTCTATATATTTTTGAATATTTTTCCTCCATGGGTGTATTATTTGTAAACAGTTTATCCTGTATGTTGTCTTTTCACTGTTGATAGTATTCACTGATGCATATAATTTAATTTTCAAGAAACCAAAGTTTTTCTTTTGTCATATCCAAGAAATTACTGTTAAATCTGTCATGAAGCGTTGTCCTGTTTTCTTCTACAAGTTTTATACTATTATTAAATTTTCAGTTAATTTTTATATATGATGCTAGGAAATGATCCAACTTCATTCTTTTACATGTGGATATCCAGTTTTCCTAGAACCATTAAAGAGATTGTCCTTTCCCCCATTGAATGGGCCCTTTTACCTTTGTCAAAAATTACTTGATCATATATGTGAGGATTTATTTCTAGGCTATTCTATTCCATTGGCCTTCATGCCAGTACCACATTTTTTTGATTACTATAGCTTTGTAGTTTTGAAATCAGGAAGTACAAGTTCTCTAACTTTGTTGTAGGCTAGAGGGGAGAGTTTGCAACAATGTCTGCCTGTTTCTGAACCTCCATGATCAGAAGCAGGAATCAGTGATCAGTACACAGATCCTTGATTTTTTGAGGATATGATCTTTATTGCCCACCCGGGCCCCATAGGCTACATGTAATATGGTCCTGAGATAGGTACAGTTTCCTACCACAGGGCTGAGACAAGAGCTCATTTTGGCTGAAATTAACCACAATTTTGGCCCAAGCCTCTCCTTGGAATTTGCAAGCCTTCAATAGATTCCAGAATTCCAAAATGGTTACATCAGAATCTTCTTCTAGCGTAATTATTGTCTAGGTGGGAAGACTGATTCCTGAGGCTTCCTACTCTCATCTTCCTAGAATACTCCTCCTATAGCATATACTTTTAAAATTCACATCTTGTTAATGGTCATGCTGATTGTTTACAAGTCTATAGTTATCCGGAATAAGACAAGTTGTGTACAAGAATTTTCCTAAGAGGACTTTTTCATTTATCTTAAATATCTAGGAGTATAATTACTGCATTAGGTCATTCACATTTAACTTTGTGATTGTATACACTCACCCAATAGTGTATGAGACTTCTACTTGCTCCTAAAATTCGTATGTTTTCATTCAAAAGTAATTTCTATTTTCTCTTGTGAACTTTTTGACCTATGGATTATTTATAAATTTTTTAATTTCCAAATATTTTAAGACATCTTGTTGCTACTCTGTTTTTACTTAAATTCCAGTTAATTAACATACAGAGTAACATTAGTTTCAGATGTACAATATAGTGATTCAACACTTCCATGCAACACCCAGTGTGCATCACATGTGCACTCCTTAATCTCATCACCTATTTAATGTATCCTCCCCCTCCACCCCACCTCCATTCTGGTGATCATCAGTTTGTGCTCTATAGTTAAGAGTCTGTTTTTTGGTTTGCTTCTTTTTTTTCCCTTTGCTCATCAATTTTGTTTCTTAAGTTCTACATATCAGTGAAATCATATAGCTAATTATTTCTAATTTAATGCTTGTGATATGGAATATTCTCTTTGTTTTAATCCCTTAAGATTTAGGACTAGTTTTATGTGTAGGCATATGGTGTACTGCAGAATATATATATTATTTCATACACCAAGAAATTAATGTAATGTTCTAAACACGTCCATGAGGACAAGTTGGTTGGTAATATTGTTTAGCTCTTATGCCATCATAGCTGATGTTCCCCCAAATTTCTTCTCCCAATTTCTTATTATAAATTACTGAGAAAAGGTTTTTAAAATCACCAACTATAATTGCAGATTTTCTATTATTCTCTTTAGTCCTATCAGTTTCTGTTTCATGTATTTTGAAACTATTATTAGATGAATACACATTTAGAATTATATCTTTTTGATAGATTTATCATTATGAATTCCCCTTTTTTTCTCTAGGAGTACTCTTTCTCTTGCAGTTGACTTTGCCTGATATTAATATAGCCACATCAGCCATTTTACAAATAGTACTTATAATGTATATTGTTCTATACACTTTAATTTTCAACCAATCTATGACTTACAGGAAGCAAATGGTTGGGTCTTCTTTTCTATCCAATTTGAAAATCTCTTTTTAATGTTTAGTGTATTTACAGTCAGTATAATTATTTGTATGGCTGAGTTTGAGTCTAGTGCTTTAGAATTTTCATTTTCAGTTGGCCTATTACAGGTCCATCTGCTTGTGGTTGAATCAAATATTTTAACATTTCAATTAATCTTCTTGTGTTTAGCTATACTTTTTTTGGTAAAGCTCTAGAGATTACATTATAAAATTTTAACTAAGGTCATTTATGTCCAATATTGTTTTACCATTTGTGGGTTGTTTCATCATGTGTTTCACTTATACATGGACTATAAACCACACCATTTATTAGTATTACCTAATACTAACAAGTTCTCTTGTAGAAATTTAAAATCTATTTCTTACCATTCTTCCTGAGGTTTGGGGCATTTACTTGGTATTATTTTTCCTCAGTCTAATAAATATCTCTTAGCTTTTCTTTTAGTGCAGGCCTGTGAAAGACAAATTCTTTCAACTTTTACTTTGTCTTAAAATGTCTTTAGTGTTACCTCTATTTTAGAACATTTTTTACTGAATATATTTAGTTTCCTTCTTTTGCTCTATAGACCTTGTGTTAAATATTAGAATGAAGTACATTAAAATCATTTTGGCATCTTGAAGAAGGAAGAAAGTCATTTGTTCAAAGTAAGATTTATCGAGAAGACAGGGTTTGAACTGAGCATTAAAAAAAAAAACCTAGAAAATTAGGGTCAATATAACACACTGGGAAGAATCTTCTTTTAATTCAACTCTCAAGCTGGGGCTCTCTACTCTTTATGTACTTCTTTCCAAGGAAAGGGGAGAAATAGGTATGACTGTGAAGATAGCACATTAGGTGGAACGTGACATTCATTGAATCACACTGAAGTCACTGCATTGAAAAGGGAATATAGGTCCTGTTTCACTCTCCTGAACTCTCTGGAATTCTGTTATTATTAATATTGTGTTTCTAACAGTATGGAGGTGCCTCAAAAAGTCAAAAATAGAACTACCCTACAACCCAGCAATTGCACTACAAGGTATTTATCCAAAGGATACAAACAACCATAGTTATTCAAAGGGGCACATATACTTCAATGTTTATGGTAGCAATGTCCACACTAGCCAAACTATGGAAAGAGCCCAGATGTCCACTGACAGATGAATGGATAAAGAAGATGTGGTCTATATATACAATGGAATATTACTCAGCCAGCAAAATGAATGAAATCTTATTTGCAATGACATGGATGGAACTAGAGTGTATTCTAAGCAAAATAAATCAGAGAAAGAAAAATACCATATGATTTCACTCATATGTGGAATTTAAGAAACAAAACAGACGAACATATGGGAGCTACCTTTCTTCTCACTAAAAACCAATTTTTTCATGGAAATGCAGAACTCTATAATGAATAATGCTACATATTAGACTTCCAGACTTTGAATATGAGCTCAGCTGTGTACTGTCTATATAAACTTGAGTTTATTTTTCCTTTATAGTTTATTATATTTTATAATAGATATAATTAGATAATCCATATAAAATACCTGGCCTAGTTCCTGGAACATAGTGTTAAAATAAGTGTAGCTTAAATAAAAGATTGACCATTCATTCCTTTATTCTGTTGGACTTCTGCAGTACAGGAGGAAATCAAAGGGTTAATATAGAATATTATATTCAAGGGATAAAAGGTTCTAAAATACACCTAATCTAAGCCTGTCATTTGAGAATTATAAGGGGGCTCAGACTTCCACAAGATTCAGGGCAAGCTACCAACAGAGCCAGTTAAAGGACTAGATTATACTAAATCACATTGGCAGGAGACAATACGAAATTATTATGTTTTATATCATCAGTGACCAACCCAAATGTCTGGTGCATGTTTAATATTGAATAAATGATTGTAAAAGTAGAATTAAGAGTAGAGAGTTCAGAATATGAATAGAATACAAATAAGACACAAAAACTAGACACAATGTTGTCAGCCCTGAAGTAAATGGAGCTCCTTTACTTTTAAGAACCTTTATCTTTGGCCTTATCCCATCAACTCTGGTTGTACTATCCTGGATTATGAAGGGAAGAAAGACTAACTTGGACTTCCTTCACTTGAGAAGGTTATTCAATTCCAGAAACCATAACTTAAGAAATTCTCAAGCTGGCTACTCAGGAGCGATGAACTGCAGCAAAAGCCATTTTGAAGAGAGACAAGTGGTATTCAACAGACAGTGTTGAGGAGAAAGGGACTATAAGAAATTATTCCCAGGAATGGATAAAAATCAAGACCCATTTATATGCTGCCTACAAGAGACTCATTTTAGAGCTAAAGACACCTGCAGACTGACCATGAGGGGATAAAGAGACATTTATCATGCAAATGGATGTCAAAAGAAAGCCAAAGTAGCAAACTTATTAGACAAAATAGACTTAAAACAAAAGACTGTTACCAGAGACAAAGAAGGCCACTATATAATAATAAAATGGACAATCCAACAAGAAGATATAACAAAAACATTTATGCACCCAACATAGGACAATCCAAAATATATAACAATAAATAAAATAACTTATAGACAATACAATAATGGAGGACTTTAATACCCCACTTACATCAAGGGACAGATCATCCAAACAGAAATCAACAAGGAAGTGATAGCTTTGAATGATAGACTGGAACAGATATATTCAGAACATTCCATTCTGAAACAGCAGAATATGCATTCTTTTCAAGTGCACATGGAACAATCTCCAGAATAGATCACATGTTAGGTCACAAAACAGGCCTCAATGAATACAAAAAGACTGAAGTCATACCATACACCTTTCTGACCGCAATTCTGTGAAACTAGAAGTCAACCACCAGAAAAATTTGGACAGACCACAAATACATGGAGGTTAAAAAACATGCTACTAAACAATGAATAGGTCAACCAGGAAATAAAAAAAATACATGGCAAAAAATGAAAATAAAAACACAGTAGTCCAAAACCTTTGGGATGCAGCAAAAACAGTCCTAAGAGGGAAGGATACAATAATACCTTAAGAAGCACAAAAAATTTCAAACAACCTAACATCTAAAGGAGTTAGAAAAAGAACAAATGAAACCAAAAGCCAGCAGAAGGAAGGAAATAATACAGTTTCCATATCATTTATTTCTGTTCTAAGAAAAAAAATAGAACAGGTCAATGAAATCAGGAGCTGGTTCTTTGATAAAATTGTTAAACCTCTAGCCAGACTTACCCAAAAAAAAAAAAAAAAAAAACCACAGGTAAATAAAATCATAAATGAGAGAAGAGAAATAACCAACACCACAGAAATACAAACAATTATACGAGATTATGAAAAACTATATACCAACAGATTGGACAACCTGGAAGAAATGCATAAATTCCTAGAAACATATAAACTACCAAAACTGAAACAAGAAGAAAGAAAACTTGAACAGACCAACAACCAGTGAAGAAATTAGTAATTAAAAAAACTCTCAACAAACAAAAGTCCAGGACCAGATGGCTTCACCGACATATCCGCCAAACATTGAAAGAAGAGTTAATACCTATTCCTCCCAAACTATTCCAAAAAAGTAGAAAAGGAGGGAAAACTTCCAAATTCATTCTATGAGGTCAGCATTACCCTGATACCAACACCAAAGACTCCACTAAAACAACTACAGGCCAATATTCCTGATCAACATGGATGCAAAATCCACAACAAAATACTAGCAAACTAAATCTAAGAATACATTAAAAATATCATTCACCATGATCAAATGGGATTTATTCTTAGGTTACAAGGGTGGTTCAATATTCACAATGTGATACATCACATCAGTAAGAGAAAGAATAAAAACCATAAGATCATTTCAAGAGATGCAGAAAAAGCACTTGACAAAGTACAACATCCATTCATAATAAAAGCCCTCAACAAAGTAGGTTTAGAGGAGCAACTTCAACATAATAAAGAACAAATAAGAAAATCCCACAGCTAACATCATCCTTAATGGGGAAAAACTGAAAGCTTTTCCCCTAAAGTCAGGAAAAAGACAAGGATGTCCATGTTCATCGCTTTTATTCAACATAGTACTGGAAGCCCTAGACACAGCAATCAGACAACAAAAAGAAATAAAAACATCCTAGTTGGTAAGGAAGAAATAAAACTTTCGCCTTTTGCAGAAGACTTGATACTATATAGAGAGAGCCTGAAAGACTCCACCAAAAAAACTACTAGAACTGATAAATTCAGTAAATCACTGGATACAAAATATACAGAAATCTATTGCATTTCTATACATCAATAATGAAGCAGCAGGAAGAGAAATTAAAAAATCAAACCCATTTACAACTGTACCAAAACCAACAAGATACCTGGGAAGAAACCTAACCAAAGAGGTGAAAGATGTGTACTCTGAAAACTATGAAAGACATTCCATACTCATGAATAGGAAGAACAAATATTGTTAAAATGTCTATACTATGAATCTGCACATTGAATGTAATCCCTATCAAAATACCAACAGCATTTTTAACACAGCTAGAACAAATAATCCTAAAATTTCTATGGAACCACAAAAGACCCTGAATAGCCAAAACCAGACAACAACTTTGAAAAAGCAAATCAAAGCTGAAGGACTTACTATTCTGGACTTCAAGTTATGTAACAAATCTGTAGTGATCAAAACAGTATGTTACACAAAAATAGACACATAGACCAGTGGAGCAAAATAGAAAACCCATAAATGAACCCACAACTATATGGTCAATTAATCTTCAACAAAGCAGGAAAGAATATCCAATGGGGAAAACAATGTCTCTTCAACAAATGGTGTTGGGAAAACTGGCCAGCAACATGCAAAAGAATGAAACTAGACCACTTTTTTACACCATACACAAAAATAAATTCAAAGTGCGCACAAATGAAAATGAAAACACAGTTGTCCAAATCTTTGGGATGCAGAAGAAACAGTTCTAGGAAAGAAATTTATAGCAATACAGGCCTACCTGAAGAAATAAGAAAAATCTCTAACAGTCTAATATTATATGTAAAGGGATTAGAGTAACAAATAAATCCCAAAGTTAGTAGAAGGAAATAATGAAGATCAGAGCAGAAGTAAATGAAGTAGACTAATAAAATAATAGAAAAGATCAAAGAAATGAAAAGCTGGTTCTTTGAAAAGGCAAAAAATTAATAAACCTTTATCCAGGCTACTCAAAAAAAAGTAGAGAACACAATAAAATTCGAAACAAAAAAGTGACAACCAACACTATAGAAATTCAAAGGATTATAAAACTACAAAATATTAAAGAGGGCATGTATTGCATGGAGCACTGGGTGTTATATGCAAACAATGAATCATGGAACACTACATCAAAAACTAATGATGTAATGTATGGTGATTAACATAACATAATAAAATTTAAAAAAAACTACAAAATATCATACGCCAACAAATTAGACAACCTGAAAGAAATGAACAAATTCCTAGAACTATACAATCTTTCAAAACTGAATCAGGGAGAAATGGAAAATTTAAAGAGACTGTTAATTATGAACAAAATAATGGTAAAGAAAAAACTCCCAACATAACAGAAGTCCCTGCAGGAGCAGATGGCATCACAGGATAATTATAACAAACATTAAAAAAAAAAAAAAAAGAGTTAACACCTATTATCCTCAAACTATTCCGAAAAAATGTAAGAGGAATGAAAGTTTCCCAGTATAGTCCATGAGGCCAGAATTACCCTGATCCCAAAATCAAACAAAGATACCACAAAAAAAGAAAACTAAGCAAAATCCCTAACATACATGCAAAAATCCTCAAGATATTTTCAAACCACACTCAACAATATAGTAAAATGATTGAGTGAGATTTTTTTCCCTAGAAAAACAAAGATGGTTCAATGTTCACAAATAAATCAATGTGATACACTACATCAACAAATGATAAAAATCATATGGTAATCTCAATAGATACAGAAAAAATGTTTGACAAAATTCAACATCATTCATGATAAAAACTCTCAACAAAGGGGGTTTAGAGAGACATCTCAAAATAATAAGGTCTGTATGTGATAAACCCACACCTAACATCATACTTACTGGTAAAAAAAAAAAAGTTTTTTTCTGTAAGAACAGGAATAACACAAGGATGTCTACTCTTGCCACTCCTATTCAACTTAGTTCTGGAAGTCCTAGCTACAGCAATCAGAAGAAAAATAAATAAAAGCATCCAAGTTGTTAAGAAGGAAGACAAAGGACAGCTATAAGCAAAAGAA
The DNA here is from genome assembly GCF_037043125.1 of Eumetopias jubatus. Lineage (NCBI taxonomy): Eukaryota > Metazoa > Chordata > Mammalia > Carnivora > Otariidae > Eumetopias > Eumetopias jubatus. The sequence continues at coordinate 58,283,623 of NW_028274810.1, forward strand.
TGATACTGGACTACACTTTCTTAACACCATACACAAAAATAAACTCTAAATGGTTTAAAGACCTAAATGTGAGATATTAAACGACGAAACTTCTAAAAGAAAACATAGGCAACAATTTCTTTCACATCCATTAAACATTTTTCTGCATATATCTCCTCGGGCAAAGGAATCAAAAGCAAAATTAAACTATTGGGACTATACTAAAATAAACATCTTTTGTATAGGGAAAGAAACCAACAAAACAAAAAGGCAACATAATGAATGGAAGAAGATATTTGCAAGTATATCTATCAAATAAGGGGTTATGATCCAAAATAATATAAACAACTTCTATGATTCAGTAATCTGATTGGAAAGAGGTTTATTGAGGTCCTCTGCCCATTTTTAAAGATGACCTACGAATGGCCATCAGACTTATAAAAAAATGCTCGGGGGCCAAGCAAGATGGCAGAGGAGTAGGAGACCTGGATTTCGTCTGGTCTGAGGAATTCAGCTGAATAGGGATCAAACCATTCTCAACACATACAAACTCAACAGGAGACCAAAGAAGGGAGTAGCAACAACTCTCTGAACAGAGAAGCGACCACTTAGTGGAAGGTAGGACGTGCGAAGAAGTGAATCCGAGGCAATATTCGGGAGGATAGACGGCGGGGGAGGGGGCCCCCGTGGGCCGCTTCTGGCAAGTGATAGAGCCGCAGAGCACAAAATCGGAACTTTTAGAAGTCGGCTCCGCTGAGGGACTTCGCTCCAGTGGCTAAGCGGGGGGTGGAAACCTCGTGGGACAGTGTGGTCTCAGGACCCTCGGGGTCACAGAAGGACCGGGGGTGCCTGAGTGTGGCAGAGCTCCCAGGTATCGGAGCGGGGAAGCCGGCTGCAGAGACGGAGCCGAGGTGCGGGCTCTCAGCTCGGGGTTGCCATAAACTGTGATCCGCGGGCCAGTCGGGCCACTGCTCCTCCAGCAGGGACCCAACAAGCAGCAGATCCGGGGAGATTCCCCTTCCTCCCCCGGGAGGAGCGGCGCGGGAGTGCACCGCAGGGATCTGCTGGGTTTGGAGACCCCACACAGGGTCGGGAGCCAGAGATAGAAACACTCGGTCACAGGCTGGGTGAGCACGGAGTGCGGCTGGAGACCGGGGACACGGGAGTGACTGCTTTTCTCTGGGGGTGCACTGAGGAGCGGCCCCAAGTTCTCGGCTCCTCTGGGGAGGAGATTGGGAGGCTGCCATTTTCACTCTGGTCCTCCAAAGCTGTACCGAGAGCTTGGAGAGCAAACCGGAGCAGACTGCTTAGCCGGGACCGACAAGGGCGGGGCAATTCCGCCTCCGGCAAAGACATTTGGGAACCTCGGCAACAGCCCCTCCCCCAGAAGATCAGCAGGAACAGCCAGCAAGCCAAGACCAAGTTTACCGATCAAGGAGAACTGGAGAACTCCAGCACTAGAGGAATACTGCACATAGAATTAATGGCTTTTTTACCATGATTCATTAGTTTTTCAAAGTTAATTTTTTAACTGTTTTTTTTTTATTTTTTCTTTTTCCCTTTTTCAACCAACATCTTATCAATCCCTTTTTTTAAATAAAACATTTTTTATTTTTCTTTTTTAGAGTAATATTTTATCCCTTCATAGTAGTTACCCTTATTTTTGGCATATATATATATATACATATATATATATATATATAAGTTGTTCTGCCTTTAAAATTTTTGAGATACAGTATCTTCTAACAGATCAAAATATACCCTAAATCACTGGTGTATGGCTTTGTTCTAGTCTCCTGCCTGATCACATTCTCTCCCTTTTTGTTTTTAAATCTTCTTTCTTTTTTCAAGCAACTTCTTATCAATTCCTTTTATAAAATCTTTTATAATTTTCATCTTTACAGTCATCTTCCATCCCTTCATTGTATCAACTCTTATTTTGTACATATATAAGTCTTTCTTCCTTTAAAATTTTAGGAGGCACTTTCTTCTAACAGACCAAAATACACTCAAAATCCAGTGTGTGGCACTGATCTATGCACTAGCCTGATCATATTTGATCATATTCTGGTTTTTTTGTTTTCTTCTGTTTTTGTTTGTTTTTATCTTTATCTTTTTTTTTTTCTCCTCTTTCTTTTTTTTTCTTTCCCTTTCTTTTCCCCTGGTTTCAGGTCTTTTTTGATTTGTATACAGTATATTTGCTGGGGACGTTGTTAACCTGTTAGCATTTTGTTCTCTCATTCATCTATTCTCCTCTGGATAAAATGACAAGACGAAAAAAATCACCTCAGCAAAAAGAACAAGACGTAGTACCATCTGCCAGGGACCTACTCAATATGGATATTAGTACGATGTCGGACCTAGAGTTCAGAATCATGACTTTAAAGATACTAGCTGGCTTGAAAAAAGCGTGGAAGTTATTAGAGAACCCTTTCTGGAGAAATAAAAGAACTAAAATCTAACCAAGTCGAATTCAAAAAAGCTATTAGCGAGGTGCAATCAAAAATGGGGGCACTAACTGCTAGGATAAATGAGGCAGAAGAGAGAATCAGCAATATAGAAGACCAAATGATGGAAAATAAAGAGGCTGAGAGAAAGAGAGAGAAACAACTACAGGATCACGAGGCCAGAATTCGAGAGATAAGTGATACGAGAAGATGAAACAATATTAGAATAATTGGGATCCCAGGAGAAGAAGAAAGAGAGAGAGGGGCAGAAGGAATATTGGAGCAAATTATAGCAGAGAACTTCCCTAATGTGGGAAAGGAAACAGGCATTCAAATGCAGGAGGCACAGAGAACCCCTCTCAAAATAAAAATAGGTCAACACCCCGACATCTAATAGTAAAACTTACAAGTCTCAGAGACAAAGGAAAATCCAGAGAGCAGCTCAGGAGAAGAGATATGTAACCTACAATGGTAGAAACATTAGATTGGCAACAGACCTATCCACAGAGACCTGGCAGGCCAGAAAGGGCTGGCAGGATATCTTCAGAGCACTAAATGAGAAAAATATGCAGCCAAGAATACTATATCCAGCTAGGCTGTCATTGAAAATAGAAGGAGAGATAAAAAGCTTCCAGGACAAACAAAAACTAAAGGAATTTGCAAACACGAAACCAGCCCTACAAGAAATATTGAACGGGGTCCTCTAAACAAAGAGAGACCCTAAAAGCAGCATAGATCAGAAAGGAACACAGACAATATACAGTCACAGTCACCTTACAGGCAATACAATGGCACTAAATTCAAACCTTTCAATAGTTACCCTGAATGTAAATGGGCTAAATGCCCCAATCAAAAGACACAGGCTATCAGATGGATTTAAAAAACAAGACCCATCGATATGCTGTCTGCAAGAGACTCATTCTAGAGCCAAAGACACCCCAAGATTGAAAGTGAGGGGGTGGAAAACCATTTACCATGCTAATGGACACCAAAAGAAAGCTGGGGTGGCAATCCTTACATCAGACAAATTAGATTTTAAAACAAAGACTGTAATAAGAGAGGAAGAAGGACACTATATCCCACTTAAAGGGTCTATCCAACAAGAACATCTAACAATTGTAAATATCTATGCCCCTAACATGGGAGCAGCCAATTTTATAAGGAAATTAATAACAAAATCAAAGAAACACATTGACAACAATACAATAATAGTGGGGGACTTTAACACCCCCCTCACTGAAATGGACAGATCATCTAAACAAAAGATCAACAAGGAAATAAAGACTTTAAATGAAACACTGGACCAAATGGATTTCACAGACATATTCAGAACATTCCATCCCAAAGCAACGGAATACACATTCTTCTCGAATGCCCATGGAACATTCTCCAGAATTGATCACATCCTAGGTCACAAATCAGGTCTCAAGTGGTACCAAAAGATTGGGATTATTCCCTGCATCTTTTCAGACCACAATACTTTGAAACTACAACTCAATCACAAGAGGAAAGTCGGAAAGAACTCAAATACACGGAGGCTAAAGAGCATCCTACTAAAGAATGAATGGGTCAACCAGGAAATTAAAGAAAAATTTTAAAAATTCATGGAAACCAATGAAAATGAAAACACAACTGTTCAAAATCTTTGGGATACAGCAAAGCCAGTCCTAAGAGGAAAGTATATAGCAGCACAAGCCTTTCTCAAGAAACAAGAAAGGTCTCAAATACAGAACCTAACCCTACACCTAAAGGAGCTAGAGAAAGAACAGCAAATAAAGCCTAAACCCAGCAGGAGAAGAGAAATCATAAAGATCAGAGCAGAAATCAATGAAATAGAAACCAAAAGAACAGTAGAACAGATCAACAAAACTAGGAGCTGGTTCTTTGAAGGAATTAACAAGATTGATAAACCCCTGGCCAGACTTATCCAAAAGAAAAGAGAAAGGACCCAAATGAACAAAATCATGACTGAAAGAGGAGAGATCACAACCAACAACAATGAAATACAAACAATTAGAAGAACATATCATGAGCAACTCTATGCCAGCAAATTAGATATCCTGGAAGAAATGGGTGCATTCCTTAGAGATGTATCAACTACCAAAACTGAACCAGGAAGAAATAGAAAACCTGAACAGACTGATAACCGCTAAGGAAATTGAAGCAGTCATCAAAAATCTCCCAAGAAACAAAAGCCCGGGGCCAGATGGCTTCTCAGGGGAATTCTACCAAACATTTAAAGAAGAAGTAATACCTATTCTCCTGAAACTGTTCCAAAAAATAGAAATGGAACGAAAACTTCCAAACTCATTTTATGAGGCCACCATTACCTTGATCCCAAAACCAGACAAAGACCCCATCAAAAAGAGAATTACAGACCAATATCCTTGATGAACATGGATGCCAAAATTCTCACCAAAATACTAACCAATAGGATCCAACAGTACATTAAAAGGATTATTCACCACGACCAAGTGGGATTTATCCCTGGGCTGCAGGATGGTTCAACATCCGCAAATCAATCAACGTGCTACAATACATTAACAAAAGAAAGAACAAGAATCATATGATCCTCTCAATAGATGCAGAAAAAGCATTTGACAAAGTACAGCATCCTTTCTTGATCAAAACTCTTCACAGTATAGGCATAGAGGCTACATACCTCAATATCATAAAAGCCATCTATGAAAAACCTACAGCGAATTTCATTCTCAATGGGGAAAAGCTGAGAGCTTTCCCCTAAGGTCAGGAACACGGCAGGGATGTCCACTATCACCACTGCTATTCAACATAGTATTAGAAGTCCTAGCCACAGCAATCAGACCACAAAAAGAAATCAAAGGCATCCAAATCGGCAAAGAGGACGTCAAACTCTCACTTTTTGCAGATGATATGATACTGGATGTGGAAAACCCAAAAGACTCCACCCCAAAACTGCTAGAACTCATACAGGAATTCAGTAAAGTAGCAGGATATAAAATCAGTGCACAGAAATCAGTGGCATTCCTATACACCAACAACAAGACAGAAGAGAGTCAAATCAAGGAGTCGATCCCATTTACAATTGCACCCAAAACCATAAGATACCTAGGAATAAATTTAACCAAGGAGGCAAAGGATCTGCATTCAGAAAACTATAAAATACTCATGAAAGTAACTGAAGAAGACACAAAGAAATGGAAAAATGTTCCATGCTCATGGATTGGAAGAACAAACATTGTGAAGATGTCAATGCTACCTAGAGCAATCTACACATTCAATGCAATCCCCATCAAAATACCATCCACCTTTTTCAAAGAAATGGAACAAATAATCCTAAAATTTGTATGGAACCAGAAGAGACCCCGAATAGCCAGAGGAATGTTGAAAAAGAAAAGCAAAGCTGGTGGGATCACAATTCCGGACTTCCAGCTCTATTACAAAGCTATCATCATCAAGATAGTATGGTACTGGCACAAAAACAGACACATAGATCAATGGAACAGAATAGAGAGCCCAGAAATGGACCCTCAACTCTAGGGTCAACTAATCTTTGACAAAGCAGGAAAGAATGGCAAATGGCAAAAAGACAGTCTCTTCAACAAATGGTGTTGGGAAAATTGGACAGCCGCATGCAGAAGAATGAAACTGGACCATTTCCTTATACCACACACAAAAATAGACTCCAAATGGTTGAAAGACCTAAACGTGAGACAGGAGTCCATCAAAATCCTAAAGGAGAACACAGGCAGCAACCTCTTCGATCTCAGCCGCAGCAACTTCTTCCCAGAAACATCACCAAAGGCAAGGGAGGCAAGGGCAAAAATGAACTATTGGGATTTCATCAAGATAAAAAGCTTTTGCACGGCAAAAGAAACAGTCCACAAAAGCAAAAGACAACCGATAGAATGGGAGAAGATATTTGCAAATGACATATCAGATAAAGGGCTAGTATCCAAATCTATAAAGAACTTATCAAACTCAACACCCAAAGAACAAATAATCCAATCACGAAATGGGCAGAAGACATGAACAGACATTTTTCCAAAGAAGACATCCAAATGGGCAACAGACACATGGAAAAGTGCTCAGCATCACTCAGCATCAGGGAAATCCAAATCAAAACCTCAATGAGATACCACCTCACACCAGTCAGAATGGCTAAAATTAACAAGTCAGGAAATGACAGATGTTGACGGGGATGTGGAGAAAGGGGAACCTTCCTACACTGTTGGTGGGAATGCAAGCTGGTGCAGTCACTCTGGAAAACAGTATGGAGGTTCCTCAAACAGTTGAAAATAGAACTACCATACTATCCAGCAATTGCACTACTGGGTATTTACCACAAAGATACAAATATAGGGATCCGAAGGGGTACGTGCATCCCAATGTTTATAGCAGCAATGTCCACAATAGCCAAACTGTGGAAAGAGTCAAGATGTCCATCAATAGATGAATGGATAAAGAAGGGGTGGTATATATACACAATGGAATATTATGCAGCCATCAAAAGGATTGAGATCTTGCCATTTGCAACGATGTGGATGGAACTGGAGGGTGTTATGCTGAGTGAAATAAGTCAATCAGAGAAAGACATGTATCATATGACCTCACTGATATGAGGAATTCTTAATCTCAGGAAACAAACTGAGGGTTGCTGGAGTGGTGGGGGGTGGGAGGGAGGGGGTGGCTGGGTGATAGACATTGGGGAGGGTATGTTCTATGGTGAGCACTGTGAATTGTGCAAGACTGTTGAATCACAGATCTGTACCTCTGAAACAAATAATGCAATATATGTTAAGAAAAAAAAAAAGATGAAGATAGCAGGAGGGGAAGAATGAAGGGGAGTAAGTTGGAGGGGGAGACGAACCATGAGAGACAATGGACTCTGAAAAACACACTGAGGTTTCTAGAGGGGAGGGGGGGTGGATTAACCTGGTGATGGGTATTAAAGAGGGCACATTCTGCGTGGAGCACTGGGTGTTATGCACAAACAATGAATCATGGAACACTACATCAAAAGCTAATGATGTAATTAATGGTGATTAACATAACAATTAAAAAATAAAAAAATGCTCGACATCACTAATCTTCAAGAAAATGCAAATCGAAGCCACTGTGAGATATCACCTTAAACCTGTCAGAATGGCTAGAACAACAACAACAAAAAGACAAGAAATAGCATGTATTGGTAAGGATATGGAGAAAAAGCAATCCTCATGCACTGTTGGAGGAACATTAATTATAGCCACTGTGGAAAAGAATATGGAGGTTCCTCAAAAATGTAAAGTAGAAATACCATTTGATCCAGTAATTCCACTCCTGGTTATTTACCCAAAGAAAATGAAACACTAACTGGAGAAGATACATGCATCCCTATGTTTATTGCAGCATTATTTATAATATGCAAGATCTAGAAGCGACCCAAGTGTCCAAGTGTCCAACAGTAGATAAATGGATAAAGATGTGATATGTATATACAATAGAATATTTTTCAGACATAAAAAAGAATTAGATCCTGCTATTTGCAGCAATGTGGGTGGACCTAGAAAATATAATGTTAAGTGAAATAATTCAGACTGAGAAAGACAAATACCATATGATTTCAATCACATGTGGAATTTAAGAAACAAAAGTGAACAAACAAGAAAGACTCTTAAATACAGAGAACTGAAGGTTGCCAGAGGGAAAGTAGGTGGGGAAATGGGTGAAAAAGATAAAGGGGATTAAGAGTACACTTACTGTGATTAGCACTGAATAATGTATAGAATTATTGAAATATACACCTGAAACTAATACAATGCAATTAAATATACTTCAATTGAAAATTTTAAAAATACTGTCCCTTTTTGCAGATGACATCATGCTACACATTGAAAACCCTAAAGACTCCACCAAAATCTTTAGGAAGTAAAAAAAATTCAGAATAGAAAATTAAGAGAAACAAATCAGTTGGATTTTATACACTAATAACAAAATAGCAGAAACAGACATTTAAAAAACTCCATTTATAATTCTGTCAAAAATAGTAAAAGAGGAATAGCTTAACAAAGGAGTTAAAATACCTTTAGTCTAAAACCTGTAGGATATTGAAGAAATTAAAGATGACACAAATGGAAAGGTGTTCCATGTGCTCATGGATTGGAAGAATTAATATTGGAAAAATTTAAATGTCCATACTACTCAAAGCAATCTACAGATTCAATGCAATACCTATCAGAATACGAACTTTCCCCATAGAACTAGAACAAATAATCCTAAAGTTCATGTGGAACCTCAAAAGACCCTGAATAGCCAAAGCATCCTGAGAAAAAAGAACAAAGCTTGAGGGCTCACAATCTGAGATTGAAAATGTAGTGCAAAGCTCTAGTGATCAAGACACTATGGTACTGGCACAGCAACAGACACATAGATCAATGCAAGAGAATAGAAATCCCAGAAATAAACCCATGCTTATACAGTCTGTTGATCTATGACAAGGGAGGCAGAATATATAAAAGGAAAAGATCATCATTTCAACAGATAGGGCTAGGAAAAGTGGACACATACATGCAAAAGAATGAAATTGGACCACTTTCTTATACCATTCACAAAAATAAACTCAAAAAAGATTAAAGACCTAAATGTGAGACATGAAACCATAAAACTCGTAGAAGAAACATAGGCAGTAATTTCTTTGGTATTGGTCATGGAAACATTTTTCTACATATATATCTCTCAGGCAAAGAAAACAAAAGCAAAATTAAACTATTGGGATTAAACCAAAATAAAAAGCTTTTACACAGCAAATGAAACCATCAACAAAACCAAAAGGGAACATATTAAATGGAAGAAGTTATTCAAAAATTATATATCCAATAAGGGGTTAGTATCCAAAATACATAAACAACTTACACTATGCAACACCAAAAATTAATATGATTAAGAAGTGCACAAAATACCAGAATAGACATTTTTCCAAATAAGATATACAGATGGTTAACACATGAAAAGATGCTCAACATCACTTATCATTAGGAAAATGCAAATCAAAACCACAACGAGATATCACTGTACACCTCTCAGAATGGCCAGAACAAAAAAGACAAATAACATGTGTTGTCAAGGATGTGGAGAAAAAGGAACCCCCATGCCCATCAATGGGAATGTAAATTGGTGTAACCACTGTGGAAAATAGTATGGAGTTTCCCCCCAAAATTTTTAAATAGAAATACCATATGATCCAGTAATTCCACTCCTAGGTATTTACCCAAAAGAAACAAAAACACTAAATCAAAGGGATACTTGCACCTCTATGTTTATTGAAGCATTATTTATGATAGGCAAGCTAGAGGAGCAACCCAAGTGTCCATCGATAATGAATGGAGAGAGAAGAGGTCATACACACACACACACACACACACACACTAGAATATTACTCAGCCATTAAAAAAGAATGAGATCTTGCCTTTTGCAACAACATGAATGTACCTAGAGGGTATTATGTTAAGTGAAATATATCAGACAAAGAAAGACAAATATATGTGAAATCTAAAAAAACAAAACTATTACACTGCAGCAACAGACCCATAAATACAGAGGGAAAATTGTTGGTTACCGAAGTTTGGGGAATGGGTAAAAAATGGGTGAAGGAGAGTAGGAGATAGACTTTTGATTATGGAATGAATAAGTCAAGGGGATGAACGTTACAGCATAGGGAATATAGTCAATAGTATTTTAGTAGTGTTTTATGGTGACAGGTGGTAGCTACACTTGGGGTGAGCACAGCATAACAGATTTGTCAATTCACTATATTCACACATAAAACTAATGTAATATTGTGTGTCAACTATACTTCAATAAAAGATTAAAAAATTATCTCTGAAACATTCCAAATATTAGATTTATTATAATTTAAATCAGCTATTTTATTATTATTATTATTAAGAGAGTACACGAGTTGTGGGAAGGGCCAGATGGGGAGGAGGAGAGAGAATCTTAAGCAGGCTCCACACTCAGTGTGGAGCCCCACACAGGGCTTAATCTCAGGACCCTGAGATCATGACCTGAGCTAAAATCAAGAGTTGGATGCTTGACCAGCTGAGCCACCCAGGTGCCCCTAAATCAACTATTAGAAACTGGTCTAAAGTATTAGACTCATATGTAACCAAATAGAGAATGTCATTAAAGATACAAAAATTATTTTTAAAAGAATCAGAAATTCTGGAGTTGGGGGCACCTGGGTGGCTCAGTGGCTAAGCATCTGCCTTCAGCTCAGGTCATGCTCCCAGGGTCCTGGGATCGAGCCCTGCATCAGGCCCCCTGCTCAGCGGAAGCCTGTTTCTCCCTCTCCCAATTCCCCTGCTTGTGTTCCCTCTCTTACTGTGCCTCTCTCTGTCAAATAAATAAAATTTTTAAAAAAGACAAATTCTGGAGTTGAACACTAGAATAATTGAAATAAAAAATTAATGGAACTCAACAGAATTGGGCTGGAAGAAATAGGAATCCATGAATTTAAAAAAAGTAAATTCAGATTATCCAGTCTGAGGAATAAAAAAACATGAATGAAGAATAAAGAATAGAGATTCAGAGACTTGTGGAACACCATCAAGCAAACCAATAAAGAAATAAGAGTCCAAGAAGGAGAGAAAGAGTCACCAAGAATATTTTAAGAACTAATGGGAAATATGAAGGGGGTAAATTGGAGGGAGAGATGAACTATGAGAGACTGTGGACTCTGAGAAACAAACTGAGGGTTCTGGAGGGGAGGGGCAAGGGGGGATGGGTTAGCCCGGTGATGTGTATTAAGGAGGGCATGTACTGCATGGAGCACTGGGTGTTATATGAAAACAATGAATCGTGGATCACTACATCAAAAACTAATGATGTATGGTGACTAACATAACATAATAAAATAAAATTTAAAAAATTTAAAAAAAGAAGTATAATGTACCTTACAATGTATATTATCAAAGGTAAAGAAAGAATATAACATCTTTAAACTGTGAGAGATAGTGATCAAGAGATAGTAAACGGAAACAAAATTTTCAGTAACCATTAACCAATCACCAATAAAATAGTGTAAAATGACAAAAAAAAAATAAAAACAAAACAAACAAACAAAAGAACTAATGGCTCCAAACTTTCTCAATTTGATAAGAAATATACCTAGATACATCATAGGCAAACTGTTGGGAGACAAAACAGAGAATCTTGAAATCAGTATGAGAAAAAGAGAGAAAACAAGAACACTTAATAATATCTGACATCTCATCAGAAACCATGAAGGACAGACAGCAGTAGAATAACATTTGATATTTTTTGTAAACCTAGAATTCCATACTGAACCAAATTATCCTTCAAAACTGAAGGAGAAATTAACATATTTCCAGATAAAACCTGAGAGAACTCATCATTAGTACACTTCCTGTATAAGAAACACTAAAAGTAATACTTTAGGCTGAAATGAAAGGGTGCTAAATAGTAACCTGAATCTACATGAAGACAACAGATAATTATAAAACACAGCACGAATGTACTTTTGTTTAAGCCTTTTCTTCTGTTATCTAATTTAAATGACAAACTCTAAAGCAATAATTATAAAACTGTTGGGCTTATGATGTATAAATATGTAATTTGTATGATAATAAAAGTACAAAGGAGGTAGAAGATACATTGAAGCACATATTTTGTATTTTGTTGAAATTAAGTTGGTAGTAATCTGAACTAGATTGTTTTAAATGAATATTTTAATTGTAATTCACATGGTAACTACTAATAAAACAAAAATATAGAATAAAGGAAGCAACAGGGAATTAATTGGTATAGTACAGAATATGTATTTAATGGAAAAATAGAGTAACAAAAAAGATACAAAGAAAACAAAATGTCAAATGTTAATCCTATTCTACTAGTAGTTCTATTAAAAGTAATTGAATTAAGCATTCCAATCAAAAGGTAGATTTTTTTTAAATTTAATTTTATTATGTTAGTCACCATAAAAAAAAAAGGTAGATATTGATGCAATGGAAAAGAAAACATGATACAAGGAAGTTTGGAGAAGATGGTGAAGGAGAATCTGAGCTTATCTCTTTCTACAAGTACCAGGATAACAGCTATATCTATGTGACTAACTCTGAAAAGGACCTGAAGCATGACCGAACAGACTTTCCACAGCTGATCATAGAAGATCACATTGTAAAGGGTAGTAGGGGTGGAGATGCAGTTAGGAACCAACCCCTGAGAAGCAAGAGGATCAGACCCCACCCCAAGCACCCACAGAACTGGATGCCCACACTGAAAAGATGAGTTCTCATAACGTTTGGCTTTGAAAACCACTGGAGTTTAACCCCAGGACCTTTAAAAATCAGTAGGCTTAAAAAAAAATAAATCAGTAGGTTTACCTCCAGAAGAGCCTAAGGACAAAAGGAGAAACTAAGTCCTCTCCCTTAAAGAACCCGCACACTAACATACCATAATAATTAAAAAAAAAAAAAAAAAAAAGAAAGAACCAGCACACTAAATAATATGACCCTGGACACAGCAAAGAAGAGGCAGTTTGAAAAGTGCCTGGAGTATACAAGAAGGAAATATATTAACAAATCTTAGGTCATGTGATGGAAGGGTAGACAGCTACAGGAGATTGTTCTGGGAACAAAAGTGCCTGTGGGCACTGTTTCTCTTTCCCTTCCTCAGCGTTAGATAGCTGGCTGCTTGCAAAAAGCTAGCACTAACTTCTCTGACTACCTTGGTAGTACTATAATGCCCTGCCCCAACATTCCCCTTCAGACCCTCCCCATCTAAACTACCCACCCTGGTAGGTGTCCCCTAGAAGCAACTCCTGCCCCACTGCAGCTTGCAGGCTGCCCTGGCTGAGACAGATACCATTCCAAGTGACTCCTGCTCTGGGGAGAAGGGAAGATCAGGACACATGACAGCATGCCCACAATTCCTGCACCAGACCTTTTAGGCTCACAGGGAGCAAGCACTGCCCTTCAGTGTGCCTGAAGCTGTGACAAAGTGGCTAGTTACAGACAGCTAGGCTGACTGCCATCCAAGCCCACCAAAAAGCCCACAGGCACCACAGACACACCTCACAAAACACAGGGAAAAAAGCCTCCCCAGGTTGCCCACAAAGTGGATCCTTGCAGCTAGCTGGACTGAAGGCAATCATGCCTCAGCCCAAACAGGAGGGCACACAGAGCCCACAGTGGGGATAACCCCTGGAGCAGCTGCTTCTGGTGACCGGGAACAGTACATCATAGGTTACCACAGAGCATGTTCTATAAAAGGCCACTACTTCAAGACCAGGAATTGTAGCTGACCTATCTAAAACATTGAAACAAACACAGAGAATTAGACAAACTGAGGAGAGAGAAGAATATATCCCAAATGAAAGAACAAAACAAAATCACAGTGAAAGAGCTAAATGAAACTAAGATGAGCAATATGCCTGACAAAGAATTCAAAGTAATAATCATAAATATAGACAATGGATGTGAGAAAATAGAGGAACTCAGTGAGAACATTAAAAAAAATAAAATTTTAAAAAGTGAGCTGAAGAATATAATAACTTAAATGAAAAAAAATACACTAGAGGAAATCAACAGCAGATTAAAGGATGAAGAAGACTAGATCAGTGATCTGGAAGACAGGGTAATGGAAAGCAACAATGCTGAAGAGCCAAAAAAATAAGAGTAATACAAAATGAGAATAAGTTAATGAAACTCTATGACATCATCAGGCATAATAATATTTGCAGTATAGGGATCCCAAAAGGAGGAGACAGAAAATTTGAAAGAGTAATAGCTGTAAACATCCCTACACTGGAGAAAGAAATAGATCTAGATCTATTTCTAGAAATAGGTCTAGAAAACACAGAGAACTCAACAAGATGAACCCAAGGAGGTCCACACCAAGACATATAATAATTAAAATGGTAAGAAGTGATGATAAAGAGAATTTTTAAATCAGCAAGAAGAAAGACAAAAGTTACATAAGGCTTTCAGCTGATTTCTCAGCAGAAATTTTGCAGGCCTGAAGAGAGTACCACGATATACGTGAAGTGCTGAAAAGAAAAATCCTCTTACCACGAATACTTTCTCTCTCCTTCTAGTGTGAATGATAACCTTGCTGGGTTAAGAGTTTTTCAGACAAAAGTTAAAGGAGTTCATCACCACTAAAAGACCCTTATAAAAAATGTTAATGGGAATTCTTTAAATGGAAAGAAAAGGCCCAAATTGGAATAAAATTATTAAAGGAAAAAAATTTACAGGTAAAACCAAACACATGGTATAAGGAGATTAGTCGCTTATAAAGCTGGTATGGAGTTTAAAACACAAAAGTAGAAAATGTGACAACATATACATAAAACAGAAAGGGGGAGTAAAATTTTAGGTGTTAGAAGTGCTTTTAGAATATGTTGGAACTTAAGGAACCAAAAACTTGATATAGACTGCTGTAAACAAAAGATGCTATATGTGAACCAAATGGTAACCACAAATCAAAAACTTATAATAGATATAAAAGAGATAAAGGAATCTAAGCATAACACTAAAGAAAGCCATCAAGCCACAAGGGAAGAGAAAAAGAGAACAGAGAAAAAACAAAAACAACCAGAAAACAAATAACAAAAAGGCAATAAGTACATACCTATCAATAATTGCTTTAGGGGCACCTCAGTGGCTCAGTTGGTTAAGCATCTGCTTTTGGCTCAGGTCACGATCCCAGAGTCCTGGGATCAATCCTCGCATCAGGCTCCCTGTTCAGTGGGGAGTCTGCTTCTCCCTCTCTCTCCCCCCTGCCCCAGCTTTTGTTCTCTCTTGCTCATTCTCTCTCTCTCAAATAATAAAACCTTTTTAAAAAATAATTGCTTTAAATGTAAATGGTCTAAATGCTCCAGTGAAAAGACATAGAGTGACTTAATGGATTAAAAAAAAAAAAGACCATCTCCGTGCTGCCTGAAAGAGATTCATTTCAGACCCATAGACACATATGAACTGAAAGTAAAGGATGGAAAAACATATACCATGCAAGTGGAAGAGAAAAAAGGTTTAACTATCAATACTTCTATCAAAGACTGTAACAAGAGACCCGGAATGATACTACATAATGATAAAGGGATCAATTCAACAACAGGGTATAACAATGTAAATATCTATGCACCCAACATAGGGGCACCTAAATACATGAAGCAAATATTAACACACATAAAGACAGAAATAGACAGTAATACAGTAATAGATGACTTTAACAATTCACTAACATCAATGGATAGGTCTTCCAGACAGATTATCAGGGAAATAGTGGCTTTGAATGACACAATAGACCAGATGACTTATAGTTTTAAACAGAACATTCCATCTAAAAACAGCAAATACACATTCTTTTTAAGTGCACAGGGAACATTATCCAGGAGAAATCATATGTTAGGTCACAAAGTGAGTCTAAATAGAAATACAATGTGATGAGCTTGGGAAGATGGTGCAGTAGGAAGTTCCTAAGTTCACACTGTTCCATGTTTACAACACAGTATCACTCATATCCAAGGAAATAAACCAAAAAGCCATCCAAAGACTGGCAGAACAAACTCCACAACTAAATGTAGAGAAGCAGCAGCATCTAAGAAGTCTAAGAAGGGCAGAAACGGTGGTCAGGATCTGCCTGCAGAAGGAAGGGAGGTGCAGTAACAGGGAGCCCATACAGGGATGACAAATCTCCATAGTGTCAGAGGGGCAGAATTCTATGGGTTTGTATAGTCAGCAGGACTTGGAGCCTGAAGCTTTAAAAGTCAGCTAACTCAGCAATGGGTGAGCTGGGAGGGCAAGTGATAGCTTAAAAGACAGCAGTCCACAGAGAGGCAACATAGAAGCAACAATTTGTACAACACCTGGGGAAAATGGGAGGGAGATCTGTTTGTTTCAATTTCAGAGCATGTTAGGGACCACTCTGGGAACAAAGGAACTGGCAGGTGCCATTTTTCTCCCCTGCCCCTCATCATAAACACAGAGCCACCTACCCGAGGCAGCACAGCACAGACACTTGCTGCCTAACCAGCTAGTGGTGAACCCCACCCATGAGTTCTCCTGAGAATTTGCCCACTCCAAGCCTGCTGGCCTGGCCCTAGCCTCAGAAAAAACTTTGTTAACACTGTGCATGCCCTGCCCAGCTACCACTTGATCAGACACTAAGTTCCCCAGGTGCTGGCACTACACACCGTGCCCTGGCCACTGACATGTGTCATGTCCCTGGCAGCCACTGCATGCTGATGGGGGGAAGGGGGAGAATTTGACCTAGGACAAGTAGCTCAGCACAAATTTTGCTAACACTACTGCCCTGCCCCTGAGCTTTCCTGCTATCATCACACCCCATCAAAGCTGGTCTGCCTGGGTCTCACTAACACCACAGAAGATAAGCACAGCCTACAACAGGCAGAATCAGTGCAAATGTCTAAACTGAAAGAAAAAAGCAACTCAGACACAACAGCAGAACATAAGCAACACACATAGAAGACTGCCCTGAAGTGTCACATTCTGGTGAACGGGGAACTCTGTACTGCAGGACTTCTTCATGAAGCCACTACTTTCGAGAGCAGAAGTTGTAACTGACTTTCCTAACACAGAGAAACCGACACAAGACAGGTAGACAAAAATGAGGAGAGAAATATGTCCCAAATGAAAGAACTGGACAAAATCACAGCATGAGATCTAAGCAAAAAGGAATAATATGTCTAATAGATAATTTAAAGTAATGATCATAAATATACTCACTAGACTTCAGAAAAGGTCAGAGAACATCAGTGAGACCCTTGATAAAGACATGAAAAAATAACAGAGATGAAGAACTCAATGAAATTAAAAATACAATAGTACAATAGATGGAATAAATAGTAGGCTACAGGAAGCAGAGGAACATATAAATGACCTGGAGGATAGATTAATGGAAAGCAACCAAGCTGAAGAAGTGAGAGACAAACAAATACTGCAAAATGAGAATAAGCTTAGAGACCTCAGTGATACCATCAAACGTAGTAACATTCCCGCTATAGGGATTGCAGAAGGAGAAGAGAAAGGGAGGCAGAAAATGTATTTGAAGAAATAATAGCTGAAAACTTCCCAAATTTAGGGAGGGAAACAGAGATCCAGATTCAGGAGGCACAAAAATTCCCCAACAAAATCAACCCAAGGATGTCCACACCAAGACACAAAGTAATAGTAATTAAAATGACAAAAACAGTAATAAGGTATTTAAAGATTGCAGAAAAAAGAAGACAGTTACATACAAAGGAAATCCCCTAAAGCTATCAGCTGATTTTTTCAGCAGAAACTTTTCAGGGCACAAAGGAGTGGCATGATATATTCAAAGTGCTGAAAGGAGAAAAATCTGCAGCCAAGAATAGTCTTTCCAGCAAGGCTATCACTCAGAATAGAAGGAGAGTTAAAGAATTTCCCAAACCAACAAAAGATAAAAGAATTCAGGACCACTAAACTAGCCCTATAAGAAATGTCATGTTGGCTAACTGAACATAATAAAAAATTAAAGTTATGGGAAACTCTGAATGAAAAACAAAAACAAAACTAAGAAAAATAATCACAAGAGTAAAAAAGAATGTATATCTGTAAAAATCAGCCAAGAGAAGCATAAATAAAAGGATGTAAAATATACCAAATATGTGAAATGTAGAGGGGAAAGAAATAAAGAATGATTTCAAAATTAAGTGACCATCCACTTAATATAGACTGCTAAATGCAAAAGATGTTATATATAAACCAAATGGTAACCACAAATGAAAACACAGTAATAGATACATAAAAAATAAAGAGTAAGGAACACTAATAGTTTACCAAAAAAAGCCAACTAATCATGAGAGATGAAAGGAATAAAGAGGAACTACAAAAACAGCCATAAAACAAGTAACAACATGGCCAAAAAAAAGCACACATATCAATAATTACTTTGATCATAAATGGACTAAATTTTCCAATCAAAAGACATAAGGAGATGGAATAGATATAAAAAAATTAAAAAATAAGAGCCAACTATATGTTGCCTACAAGAGACTCATTTCAGACCTAAAGACAAATGAAGACTGTACTTGAAGGGATGGAGAAACATTTATCAAGCAAATGGAAGTGAAGAGAAAGCCAGAATCACAATATTTATAGTAGACAAAATAGACTTAAAAACAGAGCTGTAACAAGGGACAAAGAAGGACACTGTATAATCATAAACAGTACAATCCAACAAGAATATATAACAACTGTAAAAATGTATGCACCCCATATGGGAGCACCCAAATACATAAAAGCTAATAACAAACATAAAGCAAATAACCAATACTAATACAATGATAGTAGGGGACTTTAACACCTCACTTACATCAATGGACAGATCATCCAAACAGAAAATCAACAAGGAAACAGTGGCTCTCAAAGAGACATTATACCAGATGGATCTAACAGATATATTAATATTCCATCCTAAAACAGGATTTATCCCTGAGATGTAAGGGTGGTTCGGTATTTACAAGTCAAACAATGTGATACATCACATCAATAAAAGAAGGGATAAAATCCATAAAATAATTTCAATAGATGCAGAAAAAGCATTTGACAAAGTACAACATCGATTCATGATAAAAGCTTTCAACAAAGTAGGTTTAGAGGGAACATAACTCAACATAAAGGCCATATATGAAAAATCCACACTTCACATCATACTCAATGGCAAAAACTGAGAGGATTTCCCTAAGATAAGGAAGAAAAGAGGGATGTCCACTCTTCACCACTATCATTTAACCTATTGGAAGTTTTAGCTGAAGCTATCAGACAAGAGGAAGGAATAAAAGGGCATTTAAGTTGGTAACAAAGAAGTAAAACTTTCACTAATTGCACATGACATGATACTAGATATATAAAACCCTAAAGACTCCACCAAAAAACTAGAACTGATAAATGAATTCCATAAACTTGCAAGATAAAAAAAATCAGTGTACAGAAATCTGTGGCATATACTAATAATGAAGCAACAGAGAAATTAACAAAGCAATCCCATTTATAATTCCACCAAAAATAATAAAATACGTAGGAATAAACCAAAGAGGTGAAAGATCTGTGTTCTGAAAAAATGTAAAACATTGATGAAAGATATCAAGGATGACACAAACAAGTGGAAAGATATGCCATGCTCATGGATTGGAAGAACATTGTTAAAGTGTCCATACTACCCAAAGCAATCTACAGATTTAATGCAATGCCTGTCAAAATGCCAACATTTTTCACAAAACAAGAATAAACAATCCTAAGATTTGTATGGAACCATACAAGACCCCAAATGCCAAAAACAATCTTGAAAGAGAAAAAACAAAGCTGTAGGTATTTCAATTTCAGATTTCAAATTATACTACAAACCTATAGTAATCAAAACAGTATTATAATGGCACAAATATAGGCACATAGATCAATGGAATAGAACAGAAAGCCCAGAAATAACCTAACATTTATATGGTCAATTATTCTTTGACAAAGGAGGAAAGAACATACAATGGGAAAAAGATAGTTTCTTCAACAAATGGTGTTGGGAGAACTGGACAGCCAAATGCAAAAGAATCCAACTGGACCACTGGCTTACACCATACATGAAGATACATTCAAAATATGTTAAAGACCTAAATATGAGATCTGAAACTATAAAAATCCTAGAAGAGAACACAGGCAGTAAATTCTCTGACATTGGACAGAACAACTATTTTTCTAGATATGTGTCCTGAGGGAAGGGAACAAAAGCAAAAATAAACTATTGGGATTACATCAAAATGAAAAGCTTCTGCACAGCAAAGGAAATGATCAACATAACTAAAAGGCAACCTACTGAATAGGAGAGGATATTTGCAAATGACATCTCTGATAAGAGGTTAGTATCCAAAACATACAAAGAACTGATACAACACAATACCCAAAAACCAAATATCCAATTAAAAACTGGGCTGAAGACATGAACAGACATTTCTCCAAAGAGGACATTAGATGGCCACAGACACATGAAAAGATGCTTAACATCACAAATCATCAGGGAAATTCAAATCAAAACTTCTATGAGATATCACCTCACACCTGTTAGAATGAATAAAATAAAAAACACAAGAATCAACAGCTACTGACAAGAATGTGGGAAAAAAGCCTCTTATGTTTGTGGGAATACAAACTTGGGCAGCGACTGTGGAAAACAGTATGGAGATTCCTCAAAAAGTTAAAAATGGAACTACCTTACAATACAGTAATTGCATTACTGGGTATTTACCCCCCAAATACAAAAACACTAATTCAAAGAAATACATGCACCCCTATGTTTGTTGCAACATTATTTACAATAGCCAAATTTTGGAAGTAGCCCAACCCAAGTGTCCATTGACAGATGAATGGATATCAAAGATGTGGTATATATAACATATTATAAACAGACACACACACAGTGGAATATTAGCTATAAAAAAGAATGAAATCTTGCCATCTGCAACAACATGGATAGAGATAGAGAGTATAATGCTAAGCAAAATAAGGCAGTGAAGGCAAGACAAATACCATATGATTTCACTCATATGTGGAATTTAAGAAACAAAACAAATGAAGAAAGGAAAAGAAAAGAGTGCGTTTTTGAGTTTATCTCTAACAATAGAGAACAAATTGATGATTACCTGAAGGAAGTGTGTGAGGGGGAGAGAAATAGATTAAAGCATACACTTATCATGATGAGTACTGAGTAATATATAGAATTGTTGAATTACTATATTGCACACCTGAAACCAATATAACACTGTTAACTAAACTTGAATTAAAATTTTAAAGCTTAATAAATAGAAGTCTAAATAAATTTAAGAAGATTAAAATCACATCAAGCATCTTTTGAAGCCCAACTGTATAACCTAGAAATCAATTACAGGAAAAACCTACAAAAACACACAGGGAGGTTAAAAAACATGCTAGTACTCAACCAAGGAGTCCAAAAAAAAAAAAAAAAAAAGACAAAATAAATAATACATGAGACAAATGTAAATGAAAAAAATGCCACAAGATCTTTGGGATCCAGCAAAAGTAGTTATAAAATGAAAGTTTGTAGTGATACAGGCCTATCTCAAGAAACAAAAATATAAAAAAATCCTAACCTTTCACCTAAAGAAGCTAGAAAAAGAACAAAGCCCAAATTTAATAGAAGGAAATAATAAAGATTAGAGCAGAAATAATTGAAATAAAGACAAAAAAATCCAATAGAAAAGATCAGTGAAACCAAGAGCTGTTCCTTTGGAAAACTGATATACTTTAATCAGACTCAATAAGAAAAAAAAGGGGGGTGGTGCCTGGGTGGCTCAGTGGTTAAGCATCTGCCTTCATTTCAGCTCATGATCCCGGGGTCCTGGGATTAAGCCCCGAATCAGGGTCCCTGCTCAGCAGGGAGCCTTCTTCTCCCTCTGCCTGCTGCTCCCCCTGCTTGTGCACTCACTCTCTCTAATAAATGAATAAAATCTTAAAAAAAAAAAGGACCCAAATAAAATCAGAAATGAAAGAGAAATAACAATAACAAACAAAAATAACAACTAAATAACAACAAAAGAAAAGAAAACTACAAGCCAATATCCCTGATGAGCATAGATGCAACAATTCAAAGAAATATTAGCAAAGCAAACTCAACAAAACATTTAAAAAAATTAACTCATTGAACACTAAATCAAAAACTAATGATGTACTTATATGTTGGCTAATTAAACTTAAAAAAAATCATTCATCATATCAAGTGGTATTTATTCCAGGGATGGAAGGGTGGTCAATACTTACAAGTCAATCAATGTGATATATCACATTAAAGAGGAAGGATAAGGAGGAGGAGCAAGATGGCAGATGAGTAGGAGACCTAGATTTCGTCTGGTCCCAGGAATTCAGCTAGATAGGGATCAAACCATTCTGAACACCTACGAACTCAACAGGAGATCAAACAAAGGAATAGCAACAGCTCTCTGAACAGAAAAGCAACCACTTTCTGGAAGGTAGGACATGTGGAGAAGTGAATCCGAGGTGATATTCGGGAAGATAGACAGCGGGGGAGGGAGCCTCTGTCAGCCACTACAGGCAAATAATAGAGCAGCAGAGGACAAAATTGGAAATTTTAGAAGTCAGCTCCTCTGAGGGACATTGCTCCAGTGGCTAAGTGGGGGATGGAACCCTGGCTGGGACAGTGTGGTCTCAGGACCCTTGAGGTCACAGAAAGACCAGGCAGTGCCTGAGTGCAGCAGAGCTCCCAGGTATCAGAGCGGGGAAGCCAGCTGCAGAGACGGAGTCGAGGAGTGCGCTTTCAGCTCGGGGTTGCCATAAACCATGATCCGCAGCACAGTCGGGCTACTGCTCTTCCAGCAGGGACCCAGCAAACAGCAGATCAGGGGAGAGTCCAAACCTGCACGGAAAGGTTGCAGGGAACAAAAGCTCCCGAGAGCAAACCCGAGCATATTACTTAGCCTGGACCCGGCAAGTGTGGGGCAATTCCGACTCCGGCAAAGACTTTTGAGAACCACAGCAACAGTTCCCTCCACCAGAAGATCAGCAAGAACAGCCAGCCAAGACCAAGTTTACCAATCAATGAGAACAGCAGAACTCTAGCACTAGGGGAATACAGCACATAGAATTCATGGCTTTTTTTTCCCCCTGATTCTTTAGTCTTTCAAAGTTAATTTTTTTAATTTCCTTTTTTTCTTTTTCCATTTTACTAAAAAATTTTCTTTTTCCCTTTTTCAACCAACATCTTATCAACCCCTTTTTTAAAAAATCTTTTTTATTTTTCATTTTTAGAGTTATATTCTATCCCTTCATTGTAGTTAACCCTATTTTTGGTATAGATATATAAGTTGTTCTCTCTTTAAAATTCTGGGATACAGTTTCTTCTAACAGACCAAAATATACCCTAAATATCTAGTATATGGCTTTGTTCTAGTATCCTGCTTGATCACATTCTCTCCCTTTTTTTAAAAAAATCCGCTTCTTTATTTTTTCAACCAGCTTCTTATCAATTCCTTTTATAAAATCTTTTATAATTTTCATGTTTACAGTCCTATTCCATTCCTTCATTGTATTTACCCTTATTTTTGTACATATAGAAGGTTTTCTTTCTTTAAAATTTGGGGGCAGTTTCAACTAACAGACCAAAATACACCCAAAATCTAGTGTGTGGCACTGATCTATTCACCAGCCTGATCATATTTGATCATATTCTTTTCTTTTTTTTTTTTCTTTTTCCTTTTTCTTTCTTTCCCTTTCTTTCCCCCTAGTTTCAGGTCTCTTCTGATTTGTTTAGTGTATAGCATTTTATTCTCTCATTCATCTGTTCTCCTCTGGACAAAATGAAAAGACGGAAAAAAATCAACTCAATAAAAAGAACAAGAGGCCATACTGACTGCCCGGGACCTAATCAATACGGACATTAGTAAGATGTCGGAACTAGAGTTCAGAATGGTGATTATAAAGATACTAGCTAGGCTTGAAAAAAAGCATGGAAGATACTAGAGAAACCCTTTCTGGAGAAATAAAAGAACTAAAATCTAACCATGTCGAAATCAAAAAGGCTATAAATGGGGTGCGATAAAAAATGGAGGCTTTAACTGCTACAATAAATGAGGCAGAAGAGAGAATTAGCGATATAGAAGACCAAATGATGGAAAATAAAGAGGCTGAGAAAAAGAGAGACAAAGAACTACTGGATCACGAGGGCAGAATTCAAGAGATAAGTGATATCATAAGATGAAACAACATTAGAATAATTGGGATCCCAGAAGAAGAGGAAAGAGAGGGGGGGCAGAAGGTATATTGGAGCAAATTATAGCAGAGAACTTCCCTATTTTGGGGAAGGAAACAGGCATCAAAATCCAGGAGGCACAGAGAACCCCCCCTCCAAAATCAATAAAACTAGGTCAACATCCCGACATCCAATAGTAAAACTTACGAGTCTCAGAGACAAAGAGAAAATCCTGAAAGCAGCTCGGGACAAGGAGTCTGTAACCTACAATGGTAGAAACATTAGATTGGCAACAGACCTATCCACAGAGACCTGGCATGATATATTCAGAGCACTAAATGAGAAAAATACGCAGCCAAGAATACTATATCCAGCTAGACTGTCATTGAAAATAGAAATAGAGATAAAAGCTTCCAGGACAAACAAAAACTAAAAGAATTTGCAAACACGAAACCAGCCCTCCAAGAAATATTGAAAGGGGTCCTCTAAGCAAAGAGAGAGTCTAAAAGTAACATAGACCAGAAAGGAACACAGACAATATAGAGTAACAGTCACCTTACAGGCAATACAATGGCACTAAATTCATATCTTTCAGTAGTAACCCTGAATGTAAATGGGCTAAGTGTCCCAATCAGAAGACACAGGGTAACAGATTGGATTAAAAAAACAAGACCCATCGATATGCTGTCTGCAAGAGACTCATTTTAGAACCAAAGACACCTCCAGATTGAAAGTGAGGGGGTGGAAAACCATTTACCATGCTAATGGAGACCTAAAGAATGCTGGGGTGGCAATCCTTATATCACACAAATTAGATTTTAACCAAAGACTATAATAAGAGATGAGGAAGGATACGATATCATACTAAAGGGTCTATCCAACAAGAAGATCTAACAATTGTAAATATCCATGCCCCTAACATGGGAACAGCCAATTATATAAGCCAATTAATAACAAAAGCAAAGAAACACATCAACAACAATACAATAAGAGTGGGGGACTTTAACACCCCCCTCACTGAAATGGACAGATCATCTAAGCAAAAGATCAACAAGGAAATAAAGACTTTAAATGACACACTGGACCAAATGGACTTCACGGATATATTCAGAACATTCCATCCCAAAGCAACGGAATACACATTCTTCTCGAGTGCCCTTGGAACGGTCTCTAGAATAGATCACATCCTAGGTCACAAATCAGGTCTCAACAGTACCAAAAGATTGGGATCATTCCCTGCATATTTTCAGACCACAATGCTTTGAAACTAGAACTCAATCACAAGAGGAAAGTCAGAAAGAACTCAGATACATGGAGGCTAAAGAGCATCCTACTAAAGAATGAATGGGTCAACCAGGAAATTAAAGAAAAATTTAAAAAATTCACGGAAACAAAGGAAAATGAAAACACAACTGTTCAAAATCTTTGGGATGCAGCAAAGGCAGTCCTAAGAGGAAAATATACAGCAATACAGGCCTTTCTCAAGAAACAAGAAAGGTCTCAAATACACAACCTAACCCTACACCTAAAGGAGCTGGAGAAAAAACAGCAAATAAAGCCTAAACCTAGCAGAAGAAGAGAAATAATAAAGATCAGAGCAGAAATCAATGAAATAGAAACCAAAAGAACAGTAGAACAGATCAAACAAGTAAGAGCTGGTTCTTTGAAAGAATTAATAAGATTGATAAACCCCTGGCCAGACTTATCAAAAAGAAAAGAGAAATGACCCAAATGAACAAAATCATGAATGAAAGAGGACAGATCACAACCAACACCAAAGAAATACAAACAATTATAAGAACATATTATGAGCAACTATATACCAGCAAATTAGATAATCTGGAAGAAATGGAAGCATTCCTAGAGATGTATCAACTACCAAAACTGAACCAGGAAGAAATAGAAAACCTGAACAGATCTACAACCACTAAGGAAATTGAAGCAGTCATCAAAAATCTCCCAACAAACAAGAGCCCAGGGCCAGATGCCTTCCCAGGGGAATTCTACCAAACATTTAAAGATGAAGTAATACCTATTCTTCTGAAACTGTTCCAAAAAATAGAAATGGAAGGAAAACTTCCAAATTAACTTTATGAGGCCAGCATTACCTTGATCCCAAAACCAAAGACCTCATTAAAAGGAGAATTACAGACCAATATCCCTGATGAACACAGCTGCAAAAATTCTCACCAAAATACTAGCCAATAGGATCCAACAGTACATTAAAAGGATTACTCACCACGACCAAGTGGGATTTATTCTTGGGCTGCAAGGTTGGTTCAACATCTGCAAATCAATCAATGTGATACAATACATTAATAAAAGAAAGAACAAGAACCATATGATCCTCTCAATAGATGCAGAAAAAGCATTTGACAAAGTACAGCATCCTTTCTTGATTAAAACTTTTCTGAGTGTACGGATAGAGGGCACATGCCTCAATATCATAAAAGCCATCTGTGAAAAACTCACAGCAAATATCATTCTCAATAGGGGAAACATGAGAGCTTTCCCCCTAAGGTCAGGAACATGGCAAGGATGTCTGCTATCACCACTGCTAGGCAACATAGTGCTAGAAGTCCTAGCCACAGCAATCAGACAACAAAAAGAAATCAAAGGCATACAAATCGGCAAAGAAGTCAAACTCTCACTCTTTGCAGATGATTTGATACATTCTGTGGAAAACCCAGACTCCACCCCAAACTGCTAGAACTCAGACAGGCATTCAGTAAAGTGGCAGGATATAAAATCAATGCACAGAAATCAGGGGCATTCATATATACCCACCAAACAAGACAGAAGAAAGAGAAATTAAGGAGTCGATCCCATTTACAATTGCACCCAAAACCATAAGATACCTAGGAATAAATCTAACCAAAGAGGCAAAGAATCTGTACTTAGAAAACTATAAAATACTCATGAAAGAAATTGAGGAAGACACAAAGAAATGGAAAAACGTTCCATGCTCATGGTTTGGATGAACAAATGTTGTGAAGATGTCAATGCTACCTAGAGCAATCTACACATTCAATGCAATCCCCATCCAAATACCATCCACTTTTTTCAAAGAAATGGAACAAATAATCCTAAAATTTGTATGGAACCAGAAAAGACCCCGAATAGCCAGAGGAATGTTGAAAAGGAAAAGCAAAGCTGGTGGCATCACAATTCCGGACTTCCAGCTCTATTACAAAGCTGTCATCATCAAGACAGTATGGTACTGGCACAAAAACAGACACATAGATCAATGGAACCAAATAGAGAGCCCAGAAATGGACCCTCAACTCTATGGCCAACTCATCTTTGGCAAAGCAGGAAAGAATGTCCAATGGAAAAAAGAGAGTCTCTTCAACAAATGGTATTGGGAAAATTGGAGAGCCGCATGCAGAAGAATGAAACTGGACCATTTCCTTACACCACACACAAAAATAAACTCAAAATGGATGAAAAACCTAAATGGGAGACAGGAGTCCATCAAAATCCTAAAGGACAACACAGGCAGCAACCTCTTTGACCTCAGCCACAGCAACTTCTTCCTAGAAACATCGCCAAAGGCAAGGGAAGCCAGGGCAAAAATGAGCTACTGGGACTTCATCAAGATAAAAAGCTTTTGCACAGCAAAGGAAACCATCAACAAAACCAAAAGACAACCAAGAGAATGGGAGAAAATATTTGCAAATGACATATCAGATAAAGGGCTAGTATCCAAAATCTATAAAGAACTTATCAAACTCCACACCCAAAGAACAAATAATCCAATCAACAAATGGGCAGAAGACATGAACACACATTTCTCCAAAGAAGACATTCAAATGGCTAACAGACACATGAAAAAATGCTCAACATCACTCGGCACTAGGGAAATCCAAATCATTA
This sequence comes from Eumetopias jubatus, assembly GCF_037043125.1. Classification (NCBI taxonomy): domain Eukaryota; kingdom Metazoa; phylum Chordata; class Mammalia; order Carnivora; family Otariidae; genus Eumetopias; species Eumetopias jubatus. Next base: position 58,311,654 of record NW_028274810.1, read on the forward strand.
CCTCAATGAGATACCCACCTCACACCAGTCAGAATGGCTAAAATGAACAAGTGAGGAAACAACAGATGTTGGTGAGGATGCGGAGAAAAGGGAACCCTCTTCCACCTTTGGTAGGAATGCAAGCTGGAGTAGCCACTCTGGAAAACAGTATGGAGGTTCCTCAAAAAGTTGAAAATAGAGCTACCCTACGACCCAGTGATTGCACTACTGGGTATTTACCCCTAAAGATACAAATGTAGTGATCCGGAGGGGTACGTGCACCCCAATGTTTAGGGCAGCAATGTCTACAATAGCCAAACTATGGAAAGAGCCAAGATATCCTTCAACAGATGAATGGATAAAGAAGATGTGGTATATATACACATTGGAATATTATGCAGCCATTAAAAAATGAAATCTTGCCATTTGCAATGACGTGGATGGAACTAGAGGGTATTATGCTAAGCGAAATAAGTCAAACAGAGAAAGACATGTATCATATTATCTCACTGATATGAGGAATTCTTAATCTCAGGAAACAAACTGAGGGTTGCTGGAGTGGTGGGGGGTGGGAGGGAAGGGGTGGCTGGGTGATAGACATTGGGGAGGGTATGTGCTATGGTGAGCGCTGTGAATTGTGTGAGACTGATGAATCCCAGACCTGTACCTCTGAAACATATAATACATTATATGTTTATAAAAAAAGAGAGAGAGAGAGGGAGAAGATAGTAGGAAGTGAAAAATGAAGGGGGGGGAATTGGAGAGGGACTGAACCATGACAGACTATGGACTCTAAGAAACAAACTGAGGGTTCTAGAGGGGAGAGGGGGTGGGGGGATGGGTTAGCCTGGTGATGGGTATTAAAGAGGGCACGTTCTGCATGATGCACTGGGTGTTATATGCAAACAATGAATCATGGAACTCTACTTCAAAAACTAATGATGTAATGTATGGTGATTAACATAACAAAATAAAATAAAATCTAAAAAAAAAAAGAGGAAGGATAAAAAGTATATGATCATTTCAACAAATGCAGAAAATACATTTGGCAAAATGCAACATCCATTCATGATAAAACTTAAATCTAGCAATTGCACTACTAGTTATTTATCCAAACAATACAAAAATACTTATTCAAAGGGATACCCGCCCCCCCATGGTTATATCAGCATTATCTACAATAGCCAAATTATGGAAACAGCCTAAGTTGACTGATGAATACATTGTCTGATGAATGGATAAGATGTATGTATATATATATTCTGTGGAATATTACTCAGTCATAAAAAAGAATCAAAGCCTGCCATTTGCAATGACATGGATGGCATTAGAGAATATTATGCTAAGTGAAATAAATTAGAAATAAAGAAAAAGACATACCATATGATTTTACTCATATGTGGAATTTAAGAAAATTGAGCAAAGGGCAAAAAAAAAAAAAAGAAAGAAAGAGGCAAACCAAGAAATGGACTCTTAAGTATAGAGAACAAACTGATGGTTACCAGAGGGCAGTTAGGTGGGAGGATGGGCTGAATAGGTGATGGGGATTAAGGAGTGCACTTGTGATAGCACTGAGTGTTGTACAGCAGTGTTAAATAACTATATTTTACACCTGAAACTAATATTACACTCTATGTTAACTAACTGGAATTTAAATAAGAACTTTAAAAGAAATAAATGAATAAAAAGTTAGGTTTAGAGGGAACATACCTAAACATAATAAAGGCCATACAACAAACCTACTGCTATTATCATACAACTTTCCCATCAATGGTGAAAAATTGAAAGCTTTTCTCTAAGATCAGGAACAAGACAAAGATATCCATTCCTGCTACTTTCATTCAGCCTTGTACTGGAAGTCCAAGCCACAGCAATCAGACAAAAAAAGAAAAAAATAGATCCAAATCGGTAAAGACGAGGTAAAATCTGTCATTGTTAGTAGATAACATGATAACTAAGTACAGGAAACCCTAAAGACTCCACCAAAAACTATTGGATATAATAAATTAACTAAGTAAAGTTGCAGAATGCAAAATTAATATACAGGAATCTGGTGCACTAATAACAAAGTATCAGAAAGAAAAATTTAGAAAACAATCTCATTTGCAATTGCACCAAGGATAAATACCTAAAAATAAATTTAACCAATAAAGTGAAAGACCTGTACTCTGAAATCTATAAGACATAGCATGCTCATGGACTGAAGAATATTGTTAAAATGTCCATACTACTCAAAGCCATCTACAAATTCATTGCAAGCCCTATCAAAATACCAATAGTACTTTTCATAGAACTATAATGAATAACCCTAAAATTCATATGGAACCACAGAAGATCTTGAGTAGCCAGAGCAAGGTTGAGAAAGAACAAAGCTGGAGGTATCATACTCCCAGATTTGAAGATATAGTAGAAAGCTATAGTAATCAAAACAGTATAGTTTTGGCGTGCGCATGCACATGCACGCACGCATGCACACATGCACACACGCATGCACACACACACACACACACACATCAATGGAACAGGATACAGAACCCAGAAATAAGCCCACAACAACATGGTGAATTAATCTAGGACAAAAAGATAAGAATATACAATGGGGAAATGAGAGTCCTTTCAATAAATAAGTAATGGGAAAACTAGACAGCTATATAAAGGGAGGAGGGGGGAGGGAGGAAGATCCCTTTTTTAGCCCATACACAAAAGTAAACTCAAATGGATTAATGACCTTTATGTGAGATCTGAAACCATAAAACTCCTAAAAAAGAAAATCTAGATCGTAATCTCTTAGATATTGGCTTTAGCAACATATTTATGGATCTGTCTCCTCAGGCAAGGGAAACAAAAGCAAAAATAAACTATTGGGGTTATACTAAAATAAAAGGCTTCTATACAGTGAAGGAAACCATCAACAAAACAAAAAGGCAACCTACTGAATGGGAGAAGATATTTGCAAATAAATATCTAATAGATGGTTAATATGCAAAATATGCAAAGAACTTACACCACTCAACACCAAAGAAACCCAATCTGTTTAAAAAACTGGCAGAGGACCTGAAAAGTCTTTTCCAAAGAAGACATACAGATGGCCAACAAACATATGAAAAGATGCTCAATACCACTAATCACCAGAGAAATGCAAATCTAAACCACAATGAGGTATCACCTTACACCTGCCAGAATATCTAGAATAAAAAAGATGAGAAAGAACATGTTGGTGAGAATATGGAAAAAAAGGAATCCTAATGCACCACTGGTGGGAATGTAAACTGGTGCAACCACTGTGGAAAACCATATGGAAATTCCTCAAAAAATTTAAAATAGAAATACCTTATGATTCAGTAATCCCACTACTGGATATTTATCCGAAGAAAATGAAAACACTAGTTTAAAAAGAACTATGCACCCCTAGGTTTACTGCAGCATTATTGACAATAGCCAAAATATAGGTGCAACCTAAGTGTCCATCAATAGATGAATGAAATGAAGATGAAAAAGAATATGTGGTATAAACACACACATATACTCACACACACAGACTTACACACTGGAGTATTACTCAGCCATAAAAAAAGAATGAAATCTTGCCATTTGTGATAACATGGATGGATCTAAGGGTATTACACTAAGTGAAATAAGTCCTACAAAGAAAGACAAATACCATACGATTTCACCCATCTGTGGAATCTATTTTAAAAAAAACACCACCAACAAATAAATCTCTAACAGAGTCCCAAATACAGAAAATGAACTTGTGGTTGCTATAGGATAGGTGAGTGAGGAGGATGGGTAAAATAGATGAAGGGGATTAAGAGATACAAACTTCTAGTTATAAATTTATGTCAGGGAGATGAAAAATACAACATAAGGACCATAGTCAGTAATACTGTAATAGTGTTGTATGGTGGAAGACAGTGTCTACACTTATTTTGGTAAGCACTGAGTAATAAATAGAATTGTCAAATCAGTATGTTGCACATCTGAAACTAATATAACATTGCATGTCAATTATATTTCAATTAAAAAATAGAAAATATACTACAGGTGTACCTAATTTTATCATGCTTTGCTTTATTTCATTTCACAGATACTGCACTTTTTTTTATAGATTAAAAATTTGTGGCAAACTGTCGAGCAAATCTATCAGCACCATTTTTCCAAGAGCACTTGCTAACTTTGTCTCTGTGTGTCACATCTTGGTAAGCTTGCACTATTTCAAATTTTTACATTATTCTATCATTATGGTGACCTGTGATCAGTGACTATGCTAAAAACTGAGTTAATTGTTAGCATTTTTTTTGATGGAACTACCTTTTATTGAACATTTAAGAAAAGGCTAAAAATACCTGAAATATATTTCTTTATAAAAACAAGCTCTATATTATTACTAAAGTTTTTTTTATTAAGTTCAATTAGCTAACATAGAGTACACCATTAGTTTTTGATGTATTGCTCAATGATTCATTAGTTGCATATAATACCCAGTGCTCATCAGATCACATGCCCTACTTTTTAACTACGCTATGTACACTTTTTTTAGACATGATGCTATTGCACATTTAATAGGCTATAGTACAGTGTAAACATAATTTTTATATGCACTGGATAACTAAAAATTCATTTGCCTTGTTCATTGCAATATTTGCTTTATTGGAGGTGATCTAGAACTGAACCCACAATCTCCAAGGTATGCCTGTATACATTTTAGCTTCAAAGATGCCTTTAAAAATACACTTTTTGATTCAAAGACACAAGTGGGGTGAAAACAATTGGATGGAAAATTATATGCTGTGCAAATAGTAGCGGAAATGAAATGGCTATTCTAATAGCAAACAAAAGGCTTTATGATGAGAACTGTCATTAGAGTTTAAAGTATATATAACAATAAAAGGGCCAATCCATGAAAAGACATAATGATTATAAACATAGTTGCAACTAACAACAGAGCTCCAAAATACATAAGCAAAAACTGACATTACTGGAGGAGAAATAGACAATTCAACAATAGAATTTAAAGACTTCAGTACCTAACTTTCAATCGTGATAGAAATAAGCAGAATGTCTACAGCAAAAACTAGACTTGTGCAACATTTTATATCAACTAGATCTAACAAACATCTGAAATTGACATCAAACAAGAATGACAAAACATGTATTTTTCTCAAGTTCATATGAAAAATCGAATACTCTTGGATGATTAAAACCTATCAACACATTAGAAATAAAAGAGAACTTCTTCAACTTGATAAAGGACATCTATGAAACACTGACACTAAACATGGTGTAGTAAATGAAGATTTACCTCTTAAGATCAGGGACAAGACAGGGTTGTCCCCATTTCTATTCAATATTGTAGATGTATTAGCCAGAGCAATTGGGCAAGAAAAAGGGGGAAAAAATGCATCCAGCTTGGAAAGGAAAAAGTAAAAGTGTCTGTTTCAGCAGACACATAAATTCTTTCACATAAATTCCCAAGGAATCCACAAGAAAACTAGTAGAAGTAATAATAACAGATTCAATAAGCCCACAAGAAACAAAGATCCAAAAATTATTTGTATTTCTAAACACTAGTAATGAACAATCTGAGAGCGAAATGAAACAATTTTATTTATGATGGCATTACAAAGAATAAAACGCTTGAAGCAAATTGAACCAAAGAAAAAATTCATATAGAAATGCAAGAGACCCAGAAAATCTGAAACACTCACAAAAATAAAGAGGACGCACAATTTCCCAATTTCAAAACTTATTACAAAGCTACAATAATGAAGATAGTGTGCTGGTATCCTAAGAATAGATGTATAGAACAATGGAATAGAATTGAGAATCAAGCCACAGCCCAGATATTGTATGATTCTATTTATACAAAATATTCAGAGTAGGAAATTCATAGATGTAGAAAGTAAATTAAGAACTGGGGATGGAAGGGGGTGGGTGAACAGTGACTGCCAAGGGATACAAAGTTTGTTCTGAGAATGATGAAAATGTTCCAAAAATCAATAGTGATGATGGTTGTATAACTCTGTAAATATACTACTACTGGATTTTATATTTTAAAAGGTTGAATTTTATGGTATGTGAATATTATCTCAATAAAACTGCTATAAAAAAAGTAATCACCTCTTCAGTTATATTTATGGCATGTAGAATAATTTGATGCTATTTCATTTGAAATAGTATGCTATTTGATACTAAATTAAATATTTCTCTAAATTTAATATAACAATTACAATAGACTGTCATATAGGGGTTTTATTTTCCTCTTCCAGATTTCTCTGATTCTTTTCTATACAGTTAATGAGTGTCCCAGAGACTCATCTCTATTGCATTTCTTTTTGTCCTTTTCCTTTTACATGAAGTAAAAGTACTTAATACTTCTGTAAGAAGTAAAGAAAGAAGAAAGCATTTAATTATTATTATTATTTTTTTTTAGAAAACCTGGAATTTTCTGTTCTTCAAATTTTCCTCAAAGAACATTTTCTGAAGGGACTCTTTTTAGGAACAGCGAGTTCACCCACTAGCACAAGAGGAGGTGGAAGGCAAGGAGAATGATGGAAAAGGCATTTCACAATTTATCAAGGTAAAAGCAACAACTTTTCGTTTCCCATTTTAAAAAGTAAATAATTAGAAAAGGAAAGAAAGAAAACAGTGCTCATTGTTGGTAAGAAAATCAACGTTCACTTGCTCCTTTTTGCATTATTCAAGTACAGGTCAGAGGTAAAGATGTAGGTAAGGAAAGTGATTCATACAACACTGAGGTTGAAAAGAACCTCAAAAATATCTTGTTTAACCCCTCATTAACAAATGAAGAAGCCAAGGACCAAGTGACCTTCCATAGTGACCAAGCACGTTACTGAGGTCTTCTTTTTTTTTTTTCCCAGTGTCTTTTCCTCGTTGTCTTTATGAAAAAGATGATAATTGGTCCAGTATTCATTCTTTCCCCTTTACATTTAGAGAGAGAATTCTGGAGTTTTAAAGTCACATGGCCCACTACCAAGGATGTTCCTTTTCCTAGTATGGGAGCTGGGAGATGTGCAACGTACGCATCTCCTCCCTAAAATGAAATTGCCTGCTTTCAATGTTTCATTAATCTTACAGTTATCTTGAACTGTAATGAAGAAACTTTCTAGAGAATGGCAAATCCAGAGTTAGAGAAAATCTACATTTCTGTATGAATTTATGGGGCAGAGGCTTCAACAGCCCTGGACCACTTACCTCTAAACTGTTGCATGAAAAAAACCAAAACTTCTTTCTTATATAAGCCACTGTATTTTGGAGTGTTAGCTTACAGCATCTTAACCTGTACCTAACAAGTAAAAACATGAAGGAAAGATTTCCTGAAGACAGAGAATGTACACTGACCATCTTTGCAGTCCCAGAGGGTCTGGTACATGACAACTTTGATGAAGCACACTTCTCAATAAAGACAAAAGTGCAAGAGGGAAAGGCAAGGAAAACCAGAAAGGCGAAATTGTATGTGTTAGCAAAGCAAAAAAACTACTAGTTAGTGAAAACTAAAGTTGCTTTTAGGGGAACATTTCCACAGGATCTTTCATCTTTCTCTGCTAACTGTCACAACTTAGAGTCCACAGAGTTATCTACACAGAATTACAAAGGTATTTTGTTGTTGAAGAATTCCCCAGGATTCCCTTGGAGGGTCCAGATTTCTTGTCTTGCCCTGATTCTGATTGGAGTCATACCTTTTAATAGAAGAGTACACTTGCAGTTAGTTTTTTAAGAGCACACAGTTGGCATTATTCCAAACCACTTGAATATCCTGGAAAATGGTATCTGCTGCCCAGAGCAGTCATGTTTTTCTTTAGCATGTGAGAAAAGCTGTGTTAGAATACAGATAAACCAGACAACCCAGACCTGGTTGATAAATGGGTGACTAGCACTAGCAAGGTACACCTCTAGTCTTTTAAGGCTTTTCATGTGTGGGGTGGGGTGAGGAAGATGCTTGAACCCCAACCCCCACCTCAAATAAGAGACCTATAACATGCATAGAGATTAGATTCCATTCTAGCCCTGAGGAGATTTATTTTCACTCTAGAAAGTACTTTCTGTATTAATATTCAACCAGTGAATGACAGTGCCTTGAAAACAAAACTAATAAAAAATTTTTTTAATGAAGGCAACAACATGAATGCACAGAAAGTTGTACTATGAAAGTAGGACTTTAAGGGACCTATCAATTCATCTTGTACATCCTTGGCCACTAATGGATTGTTCCCCAGAGTAAATTTCTAATTATTTTAACCAGGCTACTTTTAAATGACTCTGGTGGAGAGGGTTTTTACAACTTCCATTGGGGGAGAGTTTTTTGCGGTCTGATACACATCGCTGTTTCGAACTGGTTGGTTTGGTACGAAAATTTCCTTTTTAAATTTATTTGTTTTGTTATTTTCCACCAAGAACTTGCTATATTGGGAAGAATTAGGTTACCCCATGCTGGTTTCTTATTCTATTCATTTCAGCGTGAATCTCTGTTCTCAGTAAAGTTTGAATCAGACTTCTGGACAGCACACCCTGCTGTATCAATTCTATCTAGCCCTAGGATCCTCAGGGGAAACCCCCTGGAGAGGGACTCACAGTGCCATCAGGAATGATTGCTGTCAGGACCTGGGGGCATCCTTCTGTCTGATCCATGCTCTTGTTCCCTTTCTATAAGGGCTGATCCGTTCAGGTATTCTTCTCTTCATACACAGAAATTAAGCTTATCATTAACTATTCATTATACTCTAATAGTGTGTGATAAAATTTTTGATTTTTTAAACACAATGTAAATATACAGAATCATAGAACACTTTGTAATAACATTTAATATATTACTTCTACTGAGGCACTTGTCATATTATTTACTAACTTTCTCCAACCCAAATATTGTGGGCAAAAACTATGTCCTTTACTTTTTTGTATCTGAAGTTTTTGTATCTCACAGAGCCTAGCTTTGTGTCTGTCATGTCGCAGGCACTAAGGACATAATTAAAAAAAAATCATAACTGAAAGAATAATTATCTGGACTTTTTCAAGATTGTTATGATAAGACTCAAGATATATGTAAAAGTATAGTTGAACTGCATCACCTTAATAAAATAGCCAACATGTTGCTGTCTTCATAATTAAGTTATATATTTTCTAATTAAATTTGCATTTATACCACAGTCTCTCCAAAGAGTTATCTTACTGAAATAAAAAATACATGGACTAGATTCAAACAGTCTTTGGTTTCATTCACCATTATTTGTTATCAGTGTAAAGTTGGGTAGGTTATCTAAACTCTCTGAGCTTCTCTTACTCTTCAAAATGAGCATAATTATCTGAGCAAAATATGCTCATAATTATCTGAGCAAAATAATTATCTCATGGCCATGTCTTCAAGATTAAATGGGACCACTTATTTGTAGGTATTTAAATTGGTGCTTGGCCTATAGTTTTTAAGCTGAATCAATTAGGATGCTTTAGCTGAGAAGAATTCTGGTGAGAATTCTCTTCCTGCCTTGTAGATAGCTACCTTTTCACTGTGTCCTCCCTTGGCAAATGAAGAGAGAGAGGAGAGAGAGAGAGAGAGAGAGAGATCTGGTGACTCCTCATCTTATAAGGATACTAATTCCATTGTGGGGGCCCCACCTTGAAAACCTCATCAAAACCTATTACTTACCAAGGGCCCCACCTCTAAATACCATCACATTGGGAATTAGGACTTCAACATATGTATTTTGGGAGGATACAAACATTTAATCCATGACAGTCAAAGTCGAGGTTGATAATTCAGTAGCTCAACAATGCTCATCATTGTGCTTTGTATCTTTGTGTTCTATCATTCTCCACATGACCACAACTTCTCCGCTGGTTCTTAATGATTGCCAAATATGTTGCTTAAAGAAATTGTCTTAGCTAGCAAATAGGATCTTCTTGGGCATCTCTTTTATTAGGGAGGCATGTTTTTTATTTAGATCCTATTAAAACTAGTTACATTTTATGCTCCAGCAGCAAAAAATTCTAGAAAAGTAAGTTCCTATAATTTTAGACCCTTATAAAAAGCAGTAGGCTCTGCCAGACAGGAAGAAACTGAGAAAAGGTTACTGAGAAGAAAAACTAATGAGTTGTCAACCCCTTTCCCCCTTAATTAATTCCAGGACATGTTTTATTTGGTAAGCATATAGTAGGTGCTTTATAGTTGATTTAATGCTTATAATTTTACTCTATAAATGGAAAAATGAGGCAGATGATTACATAGGAAACAAAGAGTCAACCTGAATTGTAAATGAATCCAAAGTCTGAAATGCAGAAAAGAGCTCTGGAAGTACACATTTGAATTATTTATGTGCCTATACATCTTCTTACTAGCTGTGTTAACACTGGGGGCAAGTCCTTTAGTCTCCCTGATCCTCTGTCTCCCTATCTACATGAATAATTAAATAAAGCCCTAGTCTCCTAAGGTTTTTGTGGGTTTTAAAACAGGTAATATTCACGTAGGCATCTAAAATAATAGCAGACATATTATAGGCTTGTCGCCACTGTTAATTTAAGTGAAATCTGGGTCATCTGTTTAAAGGCTTTTGCTTTCCCCCCCACTATTACAACTATTCTGAAAATCAAGTGCATCACAGAAGGAAGACTCTAGAAACAGATGATCCAAATCCTATCTCTAACTCCTTTTCTTTTTTTTTCCTGTGATCCTAACAAGCAAATTTTCCTCTCTGGCTTGTAAAATTGATTGTCCCTATTTATAGAGTATCACAAGAACTCATATCAATCAGTCACTGTGCCTATCCTATAGTAGGCACTCAATCAGTGAATGAGCAGCATCTTCAAAGTATTTTGGGGGGGGAGAAATATGATTAAGATACCAGATATAAGTGAAGATGAGGAGAAACTAGAACTCTGACACACTGCCACTGGGTGTACAGTTGTACAACTACTTTGGAAGTTTCTAAAATATTAAACATATACTTACTATACTATCCAGCCATTTTACTCCTAGATATTTACTCAGAGAAAAGGAAATATATATCCATACAAAGACTTGTACACAAATGTTCATAGCAGTTTTTTTTTTTTTTTTTGCAATTGCTCCAACTGAAAGCAACCCAGATATCCATCAACTAGTAAAAGGATAAACAAAGTGCAATGTAAATTCACACAATGAAATATACTTGGCAATAAAAGGAAATAAAAAATAACTATTAGTCCATGAAACAGCATGGATGAATCTTAAAACAATTATGCTGAAACATTCTAGACCAAAAACATAATATATAATGATTCCATTTATATAAAGATCTAGGGGATATAAATTAATTGATAGTGGCAGAAAGCAGATCAGGAGTTGCTAGGGGTAAGGATCAGGCAAGGACAGGAAGGAATGATTACCAAGGGGCATAAAGCTTTAGGAGGTGATTGGTATGTTCACTATTCTGATTACTATGATGGTTTCATAGTTATATATATTTGTCAATCATATCAGTTGTGCACTTTAAACATGTACGGTTCATTTTATGTCAGTTATACAGCAAAAGGTTTTTTTTAAAAAAAAAAAAGATGGTAAAAGTCATAACCCAGTAGGTGCACTCTTCTGAAGCATAGAGATACAACCAAATGATTAAGTTAAGTGGACCAGGAACAATTACCATGTAAATGCATTTGTAGGTCAATGACTAACCAAAGTCTAATGAATTATTTTAACCTACATGAGGATTTTCAAGTAAAAGTGGCTTTGGAGCTAGGATGTAGTCTCAATTAGAATCTTAAGCAAAATAGGGCGTGCCTGGATTCACAATTCTCACCTTGCTTAATTGAAGTGAGTCTTGCCTTTTCTGTGGAGCTGGGAGCTTACTTGTGCTTTCCATTGTCCCCATTTTGCTTGATCCAGAGCTCTTGATTTATTGCTAATCCCTCCACCCCCTTGCAATTTGATGGCCATGTTCTACTTCTCAAGCACCTCTCTAGCTTATTATTTCTTTAATTGCACCCCTTACCCATGCTGCTCTCCTTGGTCACATTTGCTCAATTAGTTTCTTAATTTTAGACCAGGGACATAGCCTTGTGCATCACAGTTTTTTAACTGCCCTGACTCTCAAAATGATGAACGTAAATAAATACCTTTAACAGGGGTTGCTGTTCCCATTCCAATTCCAAGACAAACTTGTAATTTCATAGATGGTCTGTAATCTAGTATCTTGTTTTTGGAGAAAAAAATAAAACTAATAAGTGGATAGAACAGAGAAGAAATATAGCTTTCAGAGTGACTTAGGTGGAAAATATAGGGGAGAAAGAAAGGTCAGATTTCAATTACAGAAAAATATAGTGTGTGTGTAGAGTTGCCTATGTGTGCTCAGAGTTGCTAAACTCTTTCTGTTTGGAGAGCCTTGGCAAGGCATTCTATTCCAGGTGTGCTTTACACTGCCCATCTCCTTTCAAAACAACTCTTATCTTCCTTTTCCTCTCCTGGCAAGGGATTGTGGTGAAAAGGAAGATGTCAAGATTCCGAGCAGAGATGAAGACTAAGGTTATTTAGAAACCAACAATAAGAGGTAACCCAAGGTAGGTGATATCCAGCCTTACCTCTGGGCATTTCTTGCTCCAAATGTTGGGTGATATTTTCTGCCATTCAAAAGTCTTATGGAAGGGGATGTGTTCCATGAGGTCAGCATGGTATTGAATTCTATTTAAGATGTTAAGAGTCCTCATTTAATCCAGTCTTTTCATTTTACAGGTAGAAAAATTTAAAACTCAGAGAAAATTATTTTCCTAGGTCACACAGTTAAAAGAAATGGTTGGGGAAAAGGAAAACTTCTCTGGGGAATAAAGAAGCCAGACAGTGAGCTGGACTTAAGAAAGCAGTAGGCATCAATGGCAGCTGATGCCTAAAGGTGAAGGGAGAAGGAACATTCAAGTCATGCTGAAAATAAGGGCAACAAAAAGGCTGTTGAAGATTGTTGACTGGTTCAGCCTACACTGGATGGGCCTGTTGTTGAATATGGTTTCTCAAACAATCATCTCTAGTGGACGATGCAAAGCAGGGCAAACACTCAAAATTCAAACAGAAAATTGTTTCCTCTGGGCTGGCAAGATACAAAATCAAAAAGCTCTGTAAATCTGGACTCCCATATGTGATTCTCAGCTGGTGTGAGTCCCTGAATGAATTACATGCAGCCACAGAAATTAATGCTACACACATGGGGACTCAACTTGAAAGGAAGAATTGCATCTGAGAGGACTCTGCCAGGCATAAGGAACTCTGGAAAGCAGACAGAATCCACATTGATATGGTATGCTAGCTATGGAAGACCCCCAGTGACATTATGATCAAGCACAGGAATAATGTATAATAAATGAGCAAGGACACAAATTGAAAGAAGAGCAAAAAAGCAATAAAATGGTGCCTTAATATTCAGTTTTCAATAGTTGGGTGAACTAGGTGGGTGTTAACTCTCACTTTCCTGCCCATCGGAAATACTGCCTTGTTCTGAGTGAATTTAGTGCTCTTTATACCCGTTAAAGCCTGTAGTCAAATGATTTAGGATGACCCCTTTTCCTTCTGGCCTCATGCTAATTGACTTGAGAGTGAGTTACAGTCCCAAGAGAATAGCAGCCACACACTGGGTGTATTTTTAATGTCAATTTCTGCAGGAGCTTGTACATAAGGAAATTGTTGTAACAATAATTCTATCCTGGGCCATAGGATAGATATTGATTTTTAGCCTATTAGATGAAGAAGGATGGGTGGGTCTATGTAAATGCAAAATGGAATGACAGTCACCTGCATCTTTATGTAAAGCAGTGATACCCAGATACTTGGGGAGTTGTGTTATTTTTACTGCTCTTTGGAGAGTCTTACAGATTTGGAAAGCTGGGAAACAAGGCAGCTAAAGGATGTTTATGGCTATAATTATAGGTCTAATAAATAGAATTGAGATTAGTAAACTCCTAAGTAAGGAATATCAACACATATACCCAGAAATGCTTTCTTTTTGTCATTAATAGTGGCTTTTTGTATTTCTGACAAGTCTAAAATGTCCAGGAGACAGAGTTGTCATGGTGTACAACTCAAGAAGTAAAATTCACAAGCAGGATTGCCTGGAGAGACCATAAATACTCAATTGAAGGGGTGCCTGGGTAGCTCAGTGGGTTAAGCAGCTGCCTTCAGCTCAGGTCATGATCCTGGGGTCCTGGGATGGAGCCCCAAATCTGGCTTCCTGCTCAGTAGGGAGTCTGCTTCTCCTTCTCACTCTGCTCCTCCCCACCCCACTTGCTTACACTCTCCCTCTCTCTCAAATAAATAAAATCTTTTTAAAAAAATATTGTGTAAGACTGATGAATCACAGACCTATACCTCTGAAACAAATAATAAATTATTTGTTAAAAAAAAAGAAGATAGTAGGAAGGGAAAAAATGAAGGGGGAGGGAATCAGAGGGGAAGACAAACCATGAGAGACTATGGACTCTGAGAAAAAGCTAAGGGTTCTAGAGGGGAGGGGCATGGGGGGATGGGTTAGCCTGGCAATGGGTATTAAAGGGGACACATTGGAGCACTGGGTGTTATATGCAAATAATGAATCATGGAACACTACATCAAAAACTAATGATATATGGTGATTAACATAATATAATAAAATAAAGTTTAAAAAATCCATAAGAAACTAATAATAAAAAACAGATACTTGTTAAAATGTTAACATTATTATATTGAATTATATTTACATAAAGAAAAAAATGCAAAAAAAATACTCAACTGAAAATCATGTCCTACATTGCAGCATAGAATATAATGTAAGTATGCATTTGAAAGGTGCAATACAAGGATATGTTAGAAATAGGAATTAAAATTCCAAATTTGAAAATTATTTACTTAAAAACACATAAAGTTGACTAAAGTTTATCTCTATAGTGATATCATTCTATTTAGATTCGTTGGATTTGTTTTCTTGGGTGGAAATGGAAAGATGGAATACATTATGCAAGAGATAGGCATCCTATAAGTTTTGGTCAGAGGAAACAGAAAAAGCCCTCCGTTGCTAAAGCAGGCAACTTAAACAATATATGCCAGAGAAATATGGACCTAAATTTATAGAAACAGACATTGTGGTAAGAGAGGAAAAGCCAAAACATGTTTCACATTTTGCCCAAGGTCTGTATCCTAAAGTGGGTAAAGGGCCAGATCTTAGAGGTCAATTAAGATACAATCTTTCAAGAAAAAAAAATAAGACCCAGGTTGGGAAGATGATAGATTAGGAGGCTCTTGAGCTCATCTCCAACAGATTCATGGAGGCAATAACTACATCTATGCAACAAACTCTAAAAACAACCACAAAGACTGGCAGAACAAATCTTATATAGCTAGTCATAGAGAGAAGGTGACATCGAAAAGGGTAGGAGTGGTGGAGGTGCAGTTGAGAATCAAACCTGGGGTGTGACTAACACAAACAGGAGGGACAGCACAAGCCCAAAGGAGTGCAGGGATCAGAACCCACACTGGGCATTCCAAGCCCTGGAGACTTATACTGGGTAGATGAATCCCCATAACACTGAGCTTTGAAAATCAGTGAGGCTTAACTCCAGGAGATTTGAAAATCAGTAAGGCTTTACCCTAAGAGAGCCAGAGGATGATAGGAAATCAAGCCCCCACCCTTAAAGAGTCAGCAAGCTAAATGACTCAGCCTAAGACACAGCACAGAAATATCAGCTTAAAAACACCTGGGGTATACATGAAGAGACTATATTGACTAATCTTAAGACATGTGCCAGAGTTGCAGGGATCTGTAGGAGATTCCTCCAAGAACAGGTGCTAGTGGGTGCCATTTTTCTTACCCTCCTTCAGAAGAGATAGCCAGACACTTGTGGAAGCCAGTTTTAACATTCTCCATCTACCTTGCTAACACTGTGTGCCCCAACCCAGCATTCCCCTGCAGACCTTTCCCCACCCAACCTGTCTGCTTTGGCAGGTGTTCCTCCAAAGCAGCTTCTCCCTGCTACACACAGCAGGCAGACGTAGTTGGGACTGATGCCACACCAAAGTGACCCCGGCCCTGGAGGGTGGTGGGGGATGGGGGTAGAGATAACTCCACAAACCAGAGTGTCTAGTTTCTGCAGCTTAGTCTCTGTGTAGGGAGCAAGCCCTATCATTTGGTGCATTGGTAGCTATGGCAAAGGATAATTACAGACAGCTAGGCTAAGTGCAGGTGCCACCCACCAATGAGCCTAGGCAGCTGTAGCCAACCCTCTTAAATGTGTGGGGGAGCAAACCCTGCTCAGTGCCCCCACAATGGGCAAATCAGGTCATTGCAGCTGGCTCAGCTGAAGGCCAGCCACAACCACCAGCAAGACCACAGAAACTGTGGCTCAGAACAATAGGAGAATGCATGATGACTGTACAGAGGACAGGCCCCTGGAGTGCCTGATTCTACTAACCAGTAGAAATTGCATTGTAGGACACCATGGGACCTCTTCTACACAAGGCACTACTTTCAAATGAGGAGACATGGCTTTCCTACCTAACACACAGAAACAAACACAGAGTTAGACAAAAAGAGGGGTCAGAAGAATATGTCTCTAAAAACAAGAATCACAGAAAAAGAGCTAAATAAAATGGATATAAGCAATATGCCTGATAAAGAGTTCAAAGTAATGATCATAAAGATACTACCAGACTTGAGAAAAGAGTGGATGGACTTAGTGAAAACATCAAAGAAATTAAAAAAAAAAAAAAGATACAATCAGATCTGAAGAATACAATAACTGAAATAAAAAATACAGTAGGGGAGAATAACAGCAGACTAGAGGATGTGAAAGAATGGATCAGTGATCTGAAAGATAAGGTAATGGAAAGCACCCAAACAAAAAGAAAAAAATTTTTAAAAAATGAGAGTAGTTTAAGCTCATCATCAAGTATAATACATTCACATTATAGGGACCCCAGAAGGACAAGAGAGAGAAGGGGGTGGAAACTTGAAGAACTAATGGCTAAAAATTTGCTCAGCTGGGGAAGGAAACAGACATCCAGATGCAGGAAGCACAGAGAGCCCCAAAAAATGAACCTAAGATGAACCATCAAGACACATAATTAAAATGACAAAAAAATAACAAAGAATGTTAAAAGCAGCAAAAGAAAACAATTACATACAAGGGAAACCCCATAAGGCTATTGGCTGGGTTTTTTTTAACAGAAACTTTGCAGGCCACAGGGAGTGGCATGATATATTCAAAATTCTTAAAGGAAAACACCTACAGCCAAGAATATTCTCCTGGCAAGATTATCATTCAAAATTGAAGAAGATAATGAATTTTCTACAGAAACAAAAGTTAAAAGGAGTTCATCACCATGAAACCAGCCTTACAAGAAATATTCAAGGGAATTCTTTAAGGCAAAAGAAAAAGCCATAACTCAAAGAAAATTATTAAAGGAAAAAAAATCTCAAGTAAAAGCAAACACATAGCAAAGAAAGGAGATTATTTATAAAGCCATTATGAAAGTCAAAACAGGAAAGTAGTAAAGTCAATTACATCTACAAAAATTAGTCAAGAGTCAGGGGATACACAAAATAAAAAGATGTAAAATAGGACATATACATAATGCATGGAGAGGGAAGTAATAATTTAGTAGTCTTAGAATGTGTTTGAACTTAAGCAACCATCAAATTTATATAGAGGCAGAGTTAATACCCATTCTTAAACGATTACAAAAAATACAGAGGAAGGCAAACTTCCAATTTTATTCTATGAGGGCCATAGCACCTGATACCAAAACCAGATAAAGACACCACAAAAAAGAACTGCTAGCCAATGTCTCTCATGAATATAGAGGCAAAGTCCTCAACAAAATATTACCAAGCCAAATCCAACATTAAAAAAATCATAAACCATGATCAAGTGGGATTTATTCCCAGGATGCAAGGGTGGTTTGATATTTGTAAAACAATCAATGTGATGTCACATCAATAAGAGAAAGGATAAAAATTATATAATCATTTTAACACCTGCAAAAAAAAGCATTTGGCAAAGCACAACATCCATTCATGATAAAAACTGCCTGCAAAGTAGGTCTAGAGAGAACATATCTCAACATAATAATGGCCTTATGCAAAAAAACCCACAGCCAACATCATACTCAATGGTGAAAAATTGATAGCTTTTCCCCTAAGGTCAGGAACAAGACAAGGATGTCCACTCTCACCACTTTTATTCAATATATTACTGGAAGTCTTAACCACAGCATATTGACAACATAAAGAAATAAAAGGCATCCAAATTGGTAAGGAAATAATATTCTATTTGCAGATGGCATGATACTATACATAGAAAACCCTAAAGACCTACTAAAACACTACTAGAACTTATAAATGAATTCAGTAAAGTCACAGGATACAAAATCGATGCACAGAAATCTGTTGCATTCCTACACACTAATGAAGCAGCAGAAAGTGAAATTAAGAAAACAATCCCATTTATAATTGCACCAAAAGCAATAAAATATCTAGGAATAAAATTAACCAAGGAGGTAAAAGACTTGTACTCTGAGAACTACAAAACACTGATAAAAGAAATTCAGGATGATGCAAAGAAATGGAAAGACATTCCATTCTCATGGAAGAACAAATATTGTTAAAATGCCCATACTACCCAAAGCAAGCTACAGATTTAATGCAGTCCCTATCAAAATACCAACAATTTTTTTTCACAGAACTAGAACAAGCAATCCTAAGATTTGTATGGAACTACAGAAGACCCTAAATACCCAAAACAGTCTTGAAAAGAATAAAGCTGTAGGTATTACAATTCCAGATGTCAAGTTATATTACACAGCTGTAGTAATCAGTGTCATTCTGGCACAAAAATAGGCACATAGATCAAAGGAATAGAACAAAATACCCAAATATAAACCCATATTTATATAGTCCATTAATCTTGGACACAGGAGGAATGAATATACATAGGAAAAAGTCTCCTCAACAAATGGTGTTGGGAGAAACTGGACAAATGCAAAAGAATCAAACTGGACCCATTTCTTTCAACATACACAAAAATAAACTCAAAACGGATTCAAGACCTAAATGTGAGACCTGAAACCATAAAAATCCTTGAAGAGAGCACAGGCAGTAATTTCTCTGACATTGACTCTAGCACCATTTTTCTAGGTAGGTCTCCTGAGGCAAGGGAAACAAAAGCAAAAATAAACTATTGGGATTACATCAAAATAAAAAGCTTCTGCACAATGAAGAAAACAGTCAACAAAACTAAGAGGCAACTTACTGAATGGGAGAAGGTATTTGCAAATGACATCTCTGATAAGAGGTTAGTATCCAAAAAATACAAAGAACTGATACAACTCAATACCCTAAACCAAATATCTAATTAAAAACCGGGCCAAAGACATGAACAGACATTTCTCCAAAAAGACATACAGATGGCCAACAGACACATGAAAAGATGTTCATCATCATTTATCAACAGGGAAATGCAAATCAAAACTACAATGAGATATCACCTCACACCTGTCAGAATGACTAAAATCAAAAATACAAAAATCAACTGGTGCTGAGGAGGATGTGGAGAAAAAGGAACCCTCTTGTAGTGGTGGTGGGAATGCAAACTAATGCAGCCATTCTGAAAAACAGTATGGAAATTCCTCAAACAGATAAAAGTAGAACTACCCTACAATTCAGGAATTGCCCTACTGAGCAAAAACACAAAATGCAAAAACACTAATTCAAAGGGATATATTACCCCAATGTTTACTACAGCATTATTCATAACAGCCAAATTTTGGAAGCAGCCCAAGTGTCCATTGATGATGGATGAATGGATAAAGAAGATGGGTATATATACATAATGGAATATTCAGCCATAAAAAAAATGAAATCTTCCCATTTGCAACAACATGGATAGAACTAGAGAGTATAACGCTGGGTAAAATGTCAGTCATAGAAAGGCAAATACCATATGATTTCACTCACATGTGGAATTTAAGAAACAAATGAGCAAAGAAAAAAGGGAGAGACAAACCAAGAAACAGACTCAACTATAGAGAACAAACTGATATTTACCAAGGGGGGAGTGGGTGGGAGAATGCAGGAAATAGAGGATGGGGATAAAAGAGTACACTTAACATGATGAAAAAAATAAAATTTATATAGAATGCTATATACATAAGATTTTATATATGAGCCCAATGGTAACTACAGATCAAAAAACCTATGATAGTTACACCAAAAAATAGGGAGAAAAGAATCCAAGCATAACACTAAAGAAAGCCATCAAACCACAAGGGAAGAGAGCAAGAGAAGGAGAAAGGAACAGAAGAGAACTATAAAAACAATCAGAAAACAGTTAACAAAATGGAATGGCATAAGTACATATGTACCAATATTTAAATGTAAATGGACTAAATGCTCAAATCAAAAGACACAGGATGATAGAATGGATGAAAAAACAAAAATAAAAAACAAGACCCAATCTATATGCTGCCCACGAGAGACACTTCAGACCTAAAAATACATACAGACTGAAAGCAGAGGGATGAAAAAAGATATTTTATGAAAATGGAAGAGGAAAAAAAAGTTAGGGTAGCATTACTTAAATCAGGCAAATAGATCTTTAAGCAAAAACTGTAGCAAGAAACAAAGAAGGCATTTTATAGTGATAAAGGGATCAATCCAACAACACGTTATAACAATTGTAAATATCTATGCACTTAACATAGGGTCACTTTAATACATGAGGCAATATTAATAGACATAAATGGAGAAATTGACACTAATACAGTAATAGTAGGAAACTTTAACACCTCACTTACATCAATTGATAGATCACCCAGACAGAAAATTAACAAGGATCAATGGTTTTGAATGACACATTTGATCAAATGGACCTAACAGATATATTGGGAACATTCCATCCAAAACAACAGAATATACTTCCTTTTCAAGTGCACATAGAATATTCTCCAAAATATATCATGTTAGACTACAAAACAAGTCTCAATTTCTAAGGACTGAAATCATGTCATTTTTTTCTTTACTAATGACAATAGTATGAAATTAGATATCAATTACAAGAAAAAAAATGGAAAAAAACCCCACAAATATGTGGAGGCTAAGCATTATTCTACTAATCAAGTGATCAAAGAGGAAATCAAATACTACATGGAGACATATGAAAATGAAAACACAATGGTCCAAAATGTTTGTGACACAGCAAAAGCAGTTCTAAGAGGGAAAGTTATGGTGATACAAGCCTACTTCAAGAAATAAGAAAAATCTCAAATAATCAGTCTAACCTTACACCTAAAGGAACTAGAAAAGAAGAACAAAGTCCATAATTAGAAGGAAGGAAATACAGATTAGAGTAAAAATAAATAGAGACTGAAAAGCAATTGAAAAAAAATCAGTGAAATCAATAGTTGCTTTTTTGAAAACGTTAAATTGATAAACCTTTAGCCAGATTCAGAAACAAATTTAAAAAGACAACTCAATAAAATCAGAAACGAAGGAGGAATAACAACACTACAGAAATAGAAACAATTATAAAGTAATGCTATATGCAAACAATATGCAAACAAATTGGACAAACTAAAACAAAGAGATAAATCCCCAGAACCATATAAACTTCCAAAACTGAATCAGGGAGAAATAGAAAACTTGAATAAACCAATAATTAGTAACAATATTGAATGAATAATCAAGAAACTCCAGACAAACAAAAGTCCAGGACCAGATGCCTCCACAGGTGAACTCTAACAAACATTTAAAGAGGAATGAATACCTATTCTTCTTAAACTATTCCAAAAAAATAGAAGAGAATGGAAATTCTCCAAATTCATTCTAGGATGTCAGCATTATCCTCATATCAAAACCAGACAGACACCACAAAAAACAAACAAACAAAAACTACAGGCCAATATCCCTGATGAACACAGATGCAAAAATCCTCAACAAAATATTAGCAAACCAACAATACATTTAAAATCATTAAATACATTAAAAATCATTCATGACGATAAGTGCTATTTATTCCAGGGATGCAAGAGCAGTTTGGTATTTACCAATCTATCAATGTGATACACCACATTAACAAGAGGAAGGATAAAAATAATATCATCAATAGATGCAATAAAAGTATTTGACAAAATACAACATCCACTCATGATAAAAAAAACCTCTCAACACAGTAGGTTTAGAGGGAACATACCTCAATATAGTAAAGGTCATATATGGAAAACCCACAGCTAACAGCATACTCAATGGTGAAAAACAGAGCTTTTCCTCTAAGATCAGGAACAAGACAAAGATGTCCACTCTGACCACATTTATTCAACATAGTAGTGGAAATTGTAGCATCAGCAGACAGACAAGAAATAAAGGGCATCCAAATTAGTAAGAAAAATGTTAAATGGTTACTATGTTCTGATGACATGCTACTATATATAGAACCCTAAAGAATGCATCAAAAAATTGATAAAAGAATTTAGTAAAGTTGCAGAATATACAGAAATCTGTTGCATTTCTGCACATGAATAACAAAGTAGTGAAAAGGAAAGTTGAGAAAACAATCTTATTTAAAATTGCACAAAAAAGAATAAAATACCTAGGAATAAATTTAACCAAGGAGGTGAAAGACCTATACTCTGAAAATTATAAAACACTAATGGCAGTAATTGAAGATGATACAAACAAATGGAAAGATAAACCATGCTCCTAGACTGGCAAAATTAATACTGTTAAAATGTCTATGCTACTCAAAACCATCTACAGCTTCAATGCAATCCCTATCAAAAGTATAAATCAAACCACATTGAGATATCACTTCACAGCAGTCAGAATGGCTAGCATCAAAAAGACAATAGTGTATTTCACAGAATAGAACTAATAACCCAAAAATTCATATGGAACCACAAAGACTTTGAATATCCCAAGAAATCTTAAGAAAGAACAAAGCTGGATGTATCAGAATCCTGTTTGAAGATATATTACAAAACTATAGTAGTCAAAAAAGTATGCTATGCGCACAAAAATAAGCACATAGGTCAGTGGAAAAGGATACAGACCCAAGAGGTAAACCCATGCTTATATGGTCAATTAATCTATGACAAAGAGTCAAGAATATACAATGGGGAAAAGACAGTCTCCTCAATAAATAGTGTCAGGAAAACTGGGCAGCTATATGCAAAAGAATGAAATTGGGCCACTTTCTGACATCATACACAAAACTACACTTAAAAAGAATTAAAGACCTAAATGTGAGACCTGAAATCATAAAAGTCTTAGAAGAAAACATAGGTAGTACTCTCTTATTATTCATCAGCTGTAGCAACATATTTATGGATAGATCTCCTTAGGCAAGAGAAACAAAAGAAAATTAAACTATTGCGACTACACAAAAGTAAAATCTTTTGCACAGCAAAGGAAACCATCACAAAACAAACAGGCAACCTACTGAATAGGACAAGATATTTGCAAATGATATATCTGATAAATGGTTAATATCCAAAACATGCAAAGAACTGATACAACTCAATGCCAAAAAAACACAGCTTAACTAAAAAGTGGGCAGAAAACAAGTCAGGGGGATGACGGTGCAAATTAGGAGGACTTTAGGCTTACCTTGTCCCACAAATACAACTAGATAACTATCAAATAATCCCAAATACTCCAGAAATCAACATGAAGACTGGCGGAGCAAACTGCACAACTAAAGGTAGAGAACAGGTCACACTGAAGAAGGTAGGAAACATGGGGATGTTGTCTGGGAGACAAAGGGATAATGGCTGCTGAGATGGGGAGGGAACAACAGTCATGAAAAGTGAGAAACAGATTACCAAACAGAGGAGTGAGTGGGGAAAAATTAATTCCCATAGTAATTGGCTTGGAAAGTGAGAGGGACTGAATTTTGTGAGTACTTGCAATGAGTGGGGCTCTACAACTGGAATTTTAAAGGTTACTGGGCTTGGCTCTGATAGAGCTCAGAGGGCATTGGAGCTGCTTTTGGAGAGAAGGCAGGAAAAACAGCCCATGGACAGACAGTGTGGAAACAGCAATCTGAAGAGTGCCTGGGACAAACAGTAGGGAGATTAGTTGCTCATCTTGGAGTGAATCCCAGAGAGGTGGCATTCATGGAAAGGTCCCTCCTAGAACAAAGGAACTGGCAGACACCATTTCCCTCCCTCACCCCTCAGCATAAGGACAGGGCCACCTGCAGGAATGAGCACAACTTGACACTTCCTACCTAACTTGCTTACACAAAGCCCTACCCATGATGTTCCAATGAAACCCCCCCCTTCCCAGATACACTTGCCTCAGTCCTAGGGCAGCAGGCCCCCTCCTCCAGAAGACCAGCCCAAACCCCTGCCCACATTGCATCTCCAAACCCAGGAGTTTTGCAGGGCCTCAGTTATAGTGGTAGTGGCAACACCTCTCATTTCACAAGCAGACCAGAGCCCACATAGTTAAAACTTTGCTTATTCAGACCAAGCACTAAACACTGCCCACAACAGGCAAAGAGAGCCTCTGCATATAACTGGCCTGAAGGATAAAGCAGCCAAAACACAAAAACAGAGCACATGAGGGACACATTGGAGACACTCCCTGAAGCACCAGGCCCTGGGGAACAGGGGCCACTACATACCAGGGCACTGCAGGACCTCTTTTCCATAAGACCATTACCCTTAAGAACCCTTAAGGATAACTGACTCCTAACAGAGCAGGCACAGAGACTTTGGCAAAATAAGACAAAAGAGGAATTTGTCCCAAATGAAAGAGTAGGACAAGGCCACCTTACACTTATCACCTAAGTGTAACAGATATAATAAACATGCCTGTTAGAGAATTTAAAGTAATGATCATAAAGTTACTCACTGGACTTAAGAGTGGAAGGCATCAGTGAGACATTTAACACAGAGATAAGGAAGAACATAGCAGAGATAAAGGGCTCAATAAACAAAATAATAAACACACTTGATGGAATGAACAGCAGGCTGGGAGAAGCAGAGGAACAAATTAATGACCAAGAAGACAGAGTAATGGAAATTAATCAAGCTGAGTAAAAGAGAGAAAAAAAGAATTATGCAAAATGAGAACAGACTTAGGGAACTCAGTAACTCCATCAAATGTAATAACATTCATATTATAGGAGTCCCAGAAGAAGAGAAAGAAAAGGGGGAAGAAAATTTATCTGAAGAAATAATAGGTGAAAACTTCCCTAATCTGGGGAAGGAGACAGATTTCCAGATCCAGGAGTCTCAGAGAACTCCCAACAAAATCAACAAAAGCAGATCCACACCAAGACATATTGTAATTAAATTGGCAAAATATAGTGATAAAGAAAAAAAATTGAAAGCAGCAAGACAAAAGACAACAGTAAAATACAAGGGAAGCCCAGTAAGGATATCAGGGGGCTCTTTTAGCAGAAACTTTCCTAGCCAGAGGAGAGTGGCATGATATATTCAAAATGCTGAATGGGACAAATCTACAGCCAAGAATACTCTATCCAGCAAGTCTATGATTCAGAAGAGAAGGAGAGATAAAAAGTTTCCCAAACAAAAACTAAAGGAGTTCATGATCACTAAGTAAGCCCTGAAAGAAATATGAAAAGGGACTCTGAGTGAAAAGGAAAGACCAAAAGTGACAGTATGAAAAATCGAAACACAAAAGCAGTAAAAATGAATATTTTAAAAAATATACCAGTTAAGGAACTCACAAAACAAAAGGATGTAAAATGTGATACCATATACCTAAAATGTGAGGAGGAGGGGAGTAAAGAATGAGTTCCAACTTAAATGACCGTCAACTTAATATAGACTGCTATATGCTGAGGATGTTATATACAAACTAAAAGGAACCACAAATCAAAAACCACTAATAAATACACAGAGAAAGAAATGCAAATATATTACTAAAGAAAACAAGCAAACCTGTAAAAGAGAAAGAGATGAAAGGATCAATGAAAATCTTCAGAAACAACCCCTAAAAAGGTAATAAAATGGTAATACATATCAATAATTACTTTGAATGTAAATGGAATAGGTGCTCCAATCAAAAGACATAGGGTGACAGAAAGGATAAAAAAAAAAAAGGACTCATCTATAAACTCATAACAAAAGACTTATTTTGGACCTAGAGACACCTGCAGATTGAAAGTGAGAAAACGAAAAAACATTTATCATGCAAATGGATGTAAAAAAAAAAAAGAAAAACCAGAGTAGGGGTACTTATATCAACGAAATAGATTTTAAAACAAAGTCTGTAACAAAAGACAAAGAAGGACACTATGTAATCATAAAAGAGACAATACAATAAGATGTAACAATTCTAAATATTTTGCACCCAACATGGGGGCACTCAAATACTTAAAACAGTTAATAACAAAAGAACTAATCAATAATACTATAATACATATAGTATATATTTAGCATACATATAATATATACTGTAATATTAAAAGTATTATTTGAATAACACACTTGCACGAGATGGATTTAACAGATACATTCAAAACATTTCATCCTAAAACAGGAGAATTACACATTCTTTTCAAGTGTACATGGAACATTTCCCAGAATAGATCACATATTAGGCCACAAAATAAGTTTTAACAATTCAAAAAGGTTGAAGTCATGCCATGAATATTTTCTGACCACAAGGCTATGAAAATATAAATCAACCATAAGAAAAAATCTGGAAAGGCCAGAAATATATGGAGTTTAGATAACATGCTGCCAAACAATGAATAGGTCAACTAGGAAATAAAAGGAGAAATTAAAAATTACATGGAACCAAATTAAATGAAAACACAACAGTTCAAAATCTTTGGGATGCAACAAAAGCAGTTCTAAGAGAGGAGTTAATAGCAATACAGGCCTATCTCAAGAGGCAAGAAAAAAGTCAAATAAACAACCTAACCTTACATCTAAAAGAGCTAGAAGAACAAACAAAACCTAAAACCAGCCGAATGAAGAAAATAATAAAGCTTAGATCAGAATTATATAGAAATTAAAAAAAAATAGAACAGATCAATGAAACTAGGAGCTGGTTCTTTGAAAAAAATTAGTAAAATTGATAAACCTCTAGCCAGACTTATCAAGAAAAAAAGAGAAAAAACTCAAATAAAATCACAAATAAGAGAGGAGAAATAAGGCTTGGAAGCAAGATGGTGGAAGAGTAGGAGACCTAGATTTCATCTGGTCTCAGAAATTCAGCTGGATAGGGATCAAAACATTCTGAACACCTACGAACTCAACAGGAGATCAAAGAGGAGAGTAGCAACAACTCTCTGAACAGAGAAGCGACCACTTTCTGGAAGGTAGGACGTGCGGAGAAGTGAATCCGAGGCGATATTCGGGAGTATAGACGGCGGGGGAGGGGCCTCCGTGGGCCGCTTCTGGCAAGTGCTAGAGCCGCGGAGCACACAATCGGAACTTTTAGAAGTCGGCTCCGCTGAGGGACGTCGCTGCAGTGGCTAAGTGGGGGTGGAATCCTCCCGGGACAGTGTGGTCTCAGGACCTTTGGGGTCACAGAAAGACCGGGGGTGCCTGAGTGCGGCAGAGCCCCCAGGTATCGGAGCCGGGAAGCCGGCTGCAGAGACGGAGCCGAGGCGCGGGCTCTCAGCTCGGGGTTGCCATAAACTGTGATCCGCGGGCCAGTCGGGCCACTGCTCCTCCAACAAGCGGCAGAGCCGGGGAGACTCCCCTTCCTCCCCCGGGAGGAGCGGCGCGGGAGCGCACCGCAGGGATCTGCTGGGTTTGGAGACTCCACACGGGGTCGGGTGCCAGAGATAGAAATGCTCGGTCACACGCCGGGTGAGCACGGAGTGCGGCCCGGAGACCAGGGAGACGGGAGTGACTACTTTTCTCTGGGGGCGCACTAAGGAGTGGGGCCCTGAGTTCTCAGCTCCTCCGGGTGGAGATTGGGAGGCCACCATTTTCGCCCTGGTCCTCCAGAGCTGTACTGAGAGCTTGCAGGGAAGAAAAGCTCCCGAGAGCAAACAGGAGCAGATTGCTTAGCCCGGACGACAAGGGCGGGGCAATTCAGCCTCCAGCAAAGACATTTGGGAACCATGGCAACAGGCCACTCCCCCAGAAGATCAGCACGTTTACCATGATTCATTAGTTCATCAAAGTTAATTTTTTTAACTGTTTTTTTAATTTTTCTTTTTCCCTTTTTCAACCAACATCTTATCACTCCCTTTTTTAAAAAAACTTTTTATTTTTCATTTTTAGAGTCATATTTTATCCCTTCATAGTAGTTACCCTTATTTTTGGCATATATATATAACTTGTTCTTCTTTAAAATTTTGAGATACAGTTTCTTCTAACAGATCAAAATATACCCTAAATCACTAGTGTATGAGTTTGTTCTAGTCTCCTGCCTGATCACATTCTCTCCCTTTTTTCTTTTTTTTTTAAATCTTCTTTCTTTTTTCAAACAACTTATCCTATCAATTCCTGTTATAAAATCTTTTATAATTTTCATCTTTACAGTCATCTTCCATCCCTTCATTGTATCAACCCTTATTTTGTACATATATGTCTTGCTTCCTTTAAAATTTTAGGAGGCACTTTTTTCTAACAGACCAAAATACGCCCAAAATCTAGTGTGTGGCACTGATCTATGCACTAGCCTGATCATATTTGATCATATTCTGCTTTTTTTGTATTGTTCTGTTTTTGTTTTTATCTTTTTTTCTCTTTTTTTTTTCTTTCTTTCCCTTTCTTTTCCCCTGGTTTTAGGTCTTTTCTGATTTGTATACAGTATATTTGCTAGGGACGTTCTTAACCTCTTAGCATTTTGTTCTCTCATTCATCTATGAAAGTATATAGCAATACAAGCTTTCTCAAGAAATAAGAAAGGTCTCAAATACACAACCTAACCCTACACCTAAAGGAGCTGGAGAAAGAACAGCAAATAAAGCCTAAACCCAGCAGGAGAAGAGAAATCATAAAGATCAGAGCAGAAATCAATGAACTAGAAACCAAAAGAACAGTAGAACTGATCGACGAAACTAGGAGCTGGTTCTTTGAAAGAATTAACAAGATTGACAAACCCCTGGCCAGACTTATCCAAAAGAAAAGAGGACACAAATCAACAAAATCATGAATGAAAGCGGAGAGATCACAACCAACACCAAAGAAATACAAACAAGTATAAGAACATATTATAAGCAACACTATGCCAGCAAATTAGATAACCTGGAAGAAATGGGTGCATTCCTTAGAGATGTATCAACTACCAAAATTGAACCAGGAAGAAATAGAAAACCTGAACACACCTATAGCCACTAAGGAAATTGAAGCACTCATCAAAAATCTCCCAACAAACAAAAGCCCAGGGCCAGATGGCTTCCCAGGGGAATTCTATCAGACATTTAAGGAAGAATTAATACCTATTGTCCTGAAACTGCTCCAAAAAATAGAAATGGAAGGAAAACTTCCAAACTCATTTTATGAAGGCACCATTACCTTGATCCCAAAACCAGACAAAGACCCCATCAAAAAGGAGAACTACAGACTAATATCCTTGAGGAACATGGATGCAAAATTTCTCACCAAAATACTAGCCAATAGGATCCAACAGTACATTAAAAGGATTATTCACCACGACCAAGTGGGATTTATCCCTGGGCTGCAAGGATGGTTCAACATCCGCAAATCAATCAACGTGATACAATACATTAACAAAAGAAAGAACAAGAATCATATGATCCTCTCAATAGATGCAGAAAAAGCATTTGACAAAGTACAGCATCCTTTCTTGATCAAAACTCTTCACAGTATAGGCATAGAGGGTACATACCTCAATATCATAAAAGCCATCTATGAAAAACTGACAGCGAATAGCATTCCCAATGGGGAAAAGCTGAGAGCTTTTCCCCTAAGGTCAGGAATGTGGCAGGGATGTCCACTATCACCACTGCTATTCAACATAGTATTAGAAGTCCTAGCCACAGCAATCAGACCACAAAAAGAAATCAAAGGCATCCAAATCGGCAAAGAGGCAGTCAAACTCTCACTCTTTGCAGATGATATGATACTGGATGTGGAAAACCCAAAAGACTCCACCCCAAAACTGCTAGAACTCATACAGGAATTCAGTCAAGTAGCAGGATATAAAATCAGTGCACAGAAATCAGTGGCATTCCTACACACCAACAACAAGACAGAAGAGAGTCAAATCAAGGAGTCGATCCCATTTACAATTGCACCCAAAACCATAAGATACCTAGGAATAAATTTAACCAAAGAGGCAAAGGATCTGTACTCAGAAAACTATAAAATACTCAGGAAAGAAATTGAAGAAGACACAAAGAAATGGAAAAACGTTCCATGCTCATGGATTGGGAGAACCAACATTGTGAAGATGTCAATGCTATCTAGAGCAATCTATACATTCAATGCAATCCCCATCAAAATACCATCCACCTTTTTCAAAGACATGGAACAAATAATCCTAAAATTTCTATGGAACCAGAAGAGACCCCGAATAGCCAGAGGAATATTGAAAAAGAAAAGCAAAGCTGGTGGCATCACAATTCCGGACTTCCAGCTCTATTACAAAGCTGTCATCATCAAGACAGTATGGTACTGGCACAAAAACAGACACATAGATCAATGGAACAGAATCGAGAGCCCAGAAATGGACCCTCAACTCTAGGGTCAACTCATCTTTGACAAAGCAGGAAAGAATGGCAAATGGCAAAAAGACAGTCTTTTCAACAAATGGTGTTGGGAAAATTGGACAGCCACATGCAGAAGAATGAAACTGGACCATTTCCTTACACCACACACAAAAATAGACTCCAAATGGTTGAAAGACCTAAACGTGAGACAGGAGTCCATCAAAATTCTAAAGGAGAACACAGGTAGCAACCTCTTCGACCTCAGCCGCAGCAACTTCTTCCTAGAAACATTGCCAAAGGCAAGGAAAGCAAGGGGGAAAAAATGAACTATTGGGATTTCATCAAGATAAAAAGCTTTTGCACAGCAAAAGAAACAGTCCACAAAACCAAAAGACAACCGACAGAATGGGAGAAAATATTTGCAAATGACATATCAGATAAAGGGCTAGTATCCAAAATCTATAAAGAACTTATCAAACTCAACACCCAAAGAACAAATAATCCAATCACGAAATGGGCAGAAGACATGAACAGACATTTTTCCAAAGAAGACATCCAAATGGCCAACAGACACATGAAAAAGGGCTCAACATCGCTCGGCATCAGGGAAATCCAAATCAAAACCTCAATGAGATACCACCTCACACCAGTCAGAATGGCTAAAATGAACAAGTCAGGAAACGACAGATGTTGGCGGGGATGTGGAGAAAGGGGAACCCTCCTACACTGTTGGTGGGAATGCAAGCTGGTGCAACCCCTCTGGAAAACAGGATGGAGGTTCCTCAAACAGTTGAAAATAGAGCTACCATACGATCCAGCAATTGCACTACAGGGTATTTACCCCAAAGATACAAATGTAGGGATCTGAAGGGGTATGTGCACCCCAATGTTTATAGTAGCAATGTCCACAATAGCCAAACTGTGGAAAGAGCCAGGATGTCCATCGACAGATGAATGGATAAAGAAGAAGTGGTATATATACACAATGGAATATTATGCAGCTATCAAAAGAAATGAGATCTTGTCATTTGCAATGACGTGGATGGAACTGGAGGGTGTTATGCTGAGTGAAATAAGTCAATCAGATAAAGACATGTATCATATGACCTCACTGATATGAGGAATTCTTAATCTCAGGAAACAAACTGAGTTTTGCTGGAGTGGTGGGGCGTGGGAGGGATGGCGTGGCTGGGTGATAGACATTGGGTAGAGTATGTGGTATGGTGAGCGCTGTGAATTGTGCAAGACTGTTGAATCACAGATCTGTACTTCTGAAACAAATAATGCAACATATGTTAAGAAAAAAGAAAAAGAAGAAGATAGTGGGAGGGGAAAATGAAGGGGAGTAAGTCAGAGGGGAAGATGAACCATGAGAGACGATGGACTCTGAAAATAAACTGAGGGTTCTAGAGGGGAGGAGGGTAGGGGGATGGGTTTGCCTGGTGATGGGTATTAAAGAGGGCACATTCTGCATGGAGCACTGGGTGTTATGCACAAACAATGAATCATGGAACACTACATCAAAAACTAATGATGTAATATATGATGATTAACATAACAATAAAAAATTTTAAAAAAAGAGAGGAGAATTAACAACCAACACCACAGAAATACAAATAATTATAAGAGAATATTATGAAAACTATATACTAACAAATTGGACAACCTGGAAGAATGGATAAATTCCCAGAATCATTTCAATGATCAAACTTAAACAGGAAGAAATAAAAAATTTGAACAGACTAATAAGCAGCAAAGAAATTAAATCAGTCATTCAAAAAATTCCCAACAAACAAAAGTCCAGGGCCAGATGGCTTCACAGGTGCATTCTACACATTTATAGTTAATACCTATTCTCAAAGTATTAAAAAAAAAAAGTAAAGAAAACTTCTAAATTCATTCTATGAGGTTAGCATTACTATGATACCAGAACCAGATAAACACACCACTAAAAATTACATACATTCATACATACATACATACATAAATAAACAAATAAATTAATAAAAGAGAGAGAGAGAGAGAACACTACAGGCCAATATTCCTGATGATCATAGATGCAAAATCCTCAACAAAATACTAGCAAACCAAATCTAAGAATACATTAAAAATATCATTCACCACGATCAAATGGGATTTATTTCTAGGTTGCAAATTTGGTTCAATATTCACAAATCAATGTGATACATCACATCAATAAGAGAAAGGATAAAAATCATATAATCATTTCAAGAGATGCAGAAAAAGCACTTGACAAAGTACAACATCCATTCATAATAAAAGCCCTCAACAAAGTAGGTTTAGAGGGAGCATACTTTAACATAATAAAGATCATATATGAAAATCCTAGTTAACATCATACTTAATGGGAAAAAACTGAGAGCTTTTTCCCTAAAGTCAGGAACAAGACAGGGTGTCCACTCTCATCACTTTTATTCAACATATTACTGGAAGCCCTAGCCACAGCAATCAGACAACAAAAATAAATAAAAGCATCCTAGTTGGTAAGGAAGAAGTAAAACTTTCACTTTTTGCAGAAGATTTGATACTATAGAGAGAGAGCCTGAAAAACTCCACCAAAAAACTACTAGAACCGATAAATTCAGTAAAGTCAATGGATACAAAATCAATATACAGAAATCTATTGCATTTCTATCCACCAACAATGAAGCAGCAGAAAGAGAAATTAAGGAATCAATCCCATTACAACTACACTAAAAACAAGATACCTAGGAAGAAACCTAATCAAAGAGGTGAAAGATGTGTACTCTAAAAACTAAATTTAAGACAACACAAAGAAATTGAAAGACATTCCATGCTCATGGATAGGAAGAATAAATATTGTTAAAATGTCTATACTATCAATCTGCACATTGAATGCAATCCCTATCAAAAATACCAACATTTTTTTTTTTACAGAACTAGAACAAACAATCCTAAAATTTCTATGGAACCACAAAAGACCTTGAATAGGCAAAACAATCTGAAAAAAGAAAAGTTGGAGACATCACAAGTCTGGACTTCAGGTTATTACAAAGCTATAGTAATCAAAACAACATGGCACTGGCACAAAAATAGATACATAGATCAACAGAGCAAAATAGAAAACCCAGAAATGAATCCACAACCATATAAGATCAATTAATCTGTGAGAAAACAGAAAAGAATATCTAATGAGAAAAACACAGTCTTTTCAACAAATGGTGTGGGAAAACTGGCCAGCACATGCAAAAGAATGAAACTAGACTACTTTCTTTCAATGTACCCAAAAATAAATTCAAATGGATTAAAGACCTAAATGTGAGACCTGAAACCATAAAAATTCTCCAGGAGAACACAGGCAGTAATTTCTCTGACATTGGCAGTAGCAACTTTTTCCTAGATATGTCTCTTGAGACAAGGGAAACAAAAGCAAAAATAAACTACTGGGACTACATCCAAATAAAAACCTTCTGCACAGCAAAAGAAACAATCAAAAAAAAAAAAAAAAAAAACTAAAAGGCCACCTACTGAATGGGAGAAGATATTTGCAGATCTCTGATAAAGGTTTAGTATCCAACATATATAAAGAACTTATAAAACTCAACACCCCAAAAATAATCCAACTGAAAAATGGGCAGAAGACATAAAAAGACATTTCTTCAAAGAAGACATACAGATTGTCCAATATACACATGTACAGATGTTCACCAGTTATCATCAGGGAAATGCAAATCAAAACTACAATGAGATATCACCTGATACCTGTCAGAATGACTAAAATCAAAAACACAAGATGAAACAGGCGTTGACAAGAATGTGGAAAAAAGGGGACCCTCTTGCACTGTTGGAGGGAATACAAACTGGAGCAGCCCCTGTGGAAAAGAGTATGGAGTTTCCTCAAAGAGTTAAAAATAGAACTACCTTATGATCCAGGAATCACACTATTGGGCATTTAACCCCAAAAGACAAAAACACTAATTCAAAGGATACAAGCAACCCTATGTTTATTGCAGCCTTATTTACAATAACCAAGATATGGAAGCAGCCCAAGTGTCCTTCAACTGATGAATAAATAAAGAAGATGTGGTATACATATACAATGGAATATTATTCATCCTTGGAAGGGATAAAACCTTGTCATTTGAAGCAATATGGATGAAGCTAGAGAGTATAATGCTAAGTGAAGTCAGTCAGAGAAAAACAAACACCATATGATTTCACTCATATGTGGAATTTAAGAAACAAATGAGCAAAGGAAAAGACAAACCAACAAACAGGCTCTTAATTATAAAGAACAAACTGATGGTTACCAGAGTGGAGGGAGATGGTGGTTGGGTTAAATAAGTTAAATAGGTTAAATAGGGATTAGAGAGTGCACTTGTTGAGCACTAGGTGATATATGGAATTGCTGAATCACTACATTGTAAACCTGAAACTAATAACACTGTATGTGAACAAACTGGAATTAAAATAAAAACTTAAAAAAAATGGGCAGAGAACCTGAGCAGACATTTTTCCAAAAGAGGACATATTAATGGCCAAGAGACACATGAAAAGATACTCAGCACCACTAATCATTGGGGAAGTGGAAATCAAAACCACCATGAGGTAGTACCTCACAGCAATCAGATGACTAGTATCAAAAAGACAAGAAATAATAAGTGTTGGTGAGGATTTGAAGAAAATGGATCCTTGTGCTCTTTTGATAAGAGTAAATTTGTGCAGCTGCTGTGGAAAATAGGATGGAGGATTCTTCAACAGTTAAAATAGAAGTACCATATTTCCACTACTGGGTATTTACCCAAAGAAAATGAAAACATTAAATCAAAAAGATGTATGTGCCTCTATGTTTATTACATTTCTACAATAGCCGAGATATGGAAGCAACCTAAGTGTCCCTCAAGAGATGAATGGATAAAGAAGATGTGGAATATTACTCAGCCATAGAAAAGAATGAAACCTTGCCATTTAGGACAACATGGATGGACCTTCAGGCTATTATGCTAAGTGAAATAAGTCAGGCAAAGAATACCATATGATTTTACTTATATGTGGAATCTAAAAGCAAACAAAAATACAAAAAGATTCTTAAATAAAGAGAAAAAACTGGTAATTGCCAGAGGGGAGGTGAGTTGGAGGACTGAAATAGGTGAAGGGAATTAAGAGGTACAAACTTCCAGTTATAAAATAAGTTAACACAGATGAAAAATACAGCATAAGGAATATAGTCAGCAATACTGAAACAATCCTGTATGATGACAGATGGTGACTACGCTTAACATAGTATTGAATAATGTATATAATTGTTG
Source organism: Eumetopias jubatus (assembly GCF_037043125.1). Taxonomy (NCBI): domain Eukaryota; kingdom Metazoa; phylum Chordata; class Mammalia; order Carnivora; family Otariidae; genus Eumetopias; species Eumetopias jubatus. The sequence goes on from NW_028274810.1 coordinate 58,347,530, forward strand.
AATCAATGTTATACACCTGAATGTAATATAACCTTTTATATCAACTATACTTCAATAAAAAAATAAATACATAAGTAAATATCAGGAAAAAAACTCAATTTCACTAAAGGGATTATTGGATTTGCAATGATTTTTATAACCTACAATCCACTGTTCATTCATTCACCAAGTGAGAATACATTAGATGTGTCGAGATGAGTATTTTGTCTAAGGTCACAAAGTTAGTATTTTCCAGAACCAAGCCAAGATTCAAGATCTGTTGGTTCCTGAACCATGGGATTTCTTCTGAACTGGAATAGCCCTCTTCCCTCACCAGATAGGGAAAATCCCTGGCATCTCACAACCTCCTTTTGGGTCTCATGGTAAATATTTCTCATCAGTCACAATACTTTTCAGGATGAAGCCCATGTCAACTAAGTTTCTCTTCAAACAGCCCTGAAGCAGCTACTGTCATCTGATTGGATTGGCATAGATATTGAAAACTGGTTATTTTTGCTTTACACTAAGATGCCTACATAGTCTAAAACCAGGCTAACTTTTTTGCCCTTTTCACTTTTCACTTTGCTTGGATAATAGAACTAGATTGGTCAGCATCATTTGTGCTGATTTTACTTTGCACCACTCTTACCAGCCTGGAATTTTGCTGGAATCTATGATGCAATGGGGAAACATTTAGCTCTTAAACAGTATTTCATATATCCTAGAGGGAAACTGGGAAAAGGGCAGGGGAGCGGGGAGGCAACACCTTCTAAAATTATTTTCCTTTTAGGGGAACAAATTTCCTTTAAAATCAAATTGTAAACCTGAGATTTTATTTTGAATCTTCTTTTAAATATAGTGTGAAATAACTGCCCATGCCTGGCATTTCTCTGCCTGAACAGTACCTCAACTAGTATCTTCACTGACAAGTGAGTACTTCTGAAAAATGAGTTTTATTTAAAAATAAGCTAAATAGTTGGCAAAGTCTTATGAAGTAAAGCAATAAAATGGGGGTAGAAAGGGAATGGGGAATGTGGAGAGAAGACCTGGGTTTATACTGGGAAATGAGTCAGCTTTGTTCCTCTGAATAACTGGAAAGACAGTGAGGATCAAGGTGAAAATATTTTATATACTGTATATAAAGGCTTCTCAGTTACTATCACTTTTACTAAATTCTTTTTATATAAATTATGAGATAATGGGGAACAATGGTTCTACAAATACCAGACAATAGGCAGGGCTGGCAGAATCCCCATTACTCAGGTGAAGAAACACAGGCTTAGAGAGGTTGTCACACTATTAGCCAGTGGGGCAGTTGGAATGAAATCAAAGTTCTCTGAGTGCAAGATCATGGCTCTTTCCACTGACCCTTGGCATTTTAATATACCTGATCATATGAACCACCTGAAGCTCTTTTAAACTATAGATTCCTGGACTCCTTGACAAAGCCTGTGGATAGGCATATCCTAGAGAGAGATTTATGGATCTGCTTGTTTATCTAGTTCTTGAAATCTTGGACCCAAGATTTTCTGAAGATAAATTAGGGACCAATTGCTGATTTTATGAAGTATTCTGTAATAAAACAAAATGTACATTATGTTGGGGTCTTTGATGAATACCCTTAAATTACATCCTTTTTAGAACCCATGTTCCTGGGCGCCTGGGTGGCTCAGTTGGTTAAGCAACTGCCTTTGGCTCAGGTCATGATCCTGGAGTCCCGGGATCGAGTCCCACATCGGGCTCCCTGCTCAATGGGGAGCCTGCTTCTCTCTCGGACCCTCTTCGCTCTTGTGCTCTCTATCTCTCATTCTCTCTCTCTCAAATAAATAAATAAAATCTTAAAAAAAAAAAAAGAACCCATGTTCCTTATCATGCTCCAACTGGAGTGATCTTTGGTTCTTAAACATTCCAAACTCTTCTATGCTTAGTGAACTATGCAGTATTTCACCTCTCCCAAGATGCAGTGTCCCAAGATCTTTGCATATCCAGTTCCTTGTCAGCATTAAACTCTCGTCTTAATAATGACCTAATCAGTAATACTTTCCCTGATCACAAGTGGCCCTCTTTCAGTGGATCTCTGCATTATTACCCTTTATTAACCTCAACAGGAAATCATATTCAACTCTGTGTGTGTGTGTGTGTGTGTGTGTGTGTGTGTGTGTGTATGTGTTTACTGGACCTATTGAAAATTAGGTCCCATGAGGACTGGCATCTTGCCTATCTTTTTCACCAGTGTATCCTTACCATCTAGAAGAGCCTGGCACATGGTAGGTATTCATTAAGTGTCAGGTCAATGATGCATATAATCTTTGAAATTAACTTAATTTGTTAATTTGCACATTACTAATTTTGATTGGCCTTTCTCATGTCACTGGTTCTTATCTTTTGGTTTTTGGCTGCCCAATGATGTTTAAACTGAAAAGCCTGGGTAACAGGTAGAGGTTTCCTTTGCTCTTGCACAACCAGACCTGGACTCCTCCAGAAAAGTTTCTACACTCAGTGGGCAAGCAAGAGAGCCCACAGACGGTTGCTCAGGGCACTTCAGGGCCAGGCTGTAAAGTATCAAATATCACTTCTGCCCACATTCTCTTGGTGGGAAGCCAATGACCCAAATTTAATTACAAAGGACAGAGAAACAAAATCTTCCAATATGCCAGGAAGTAGAAATATTGGTGATAACTTGACCAGTCTAGCTAAACTTTTCATTGGTAGTCTCAAGAGAACTATATTCTAAACAGCCGGCATCTCTATTTGCTATATTCACCAAACTGCTCCCAGTTTTTCTCATTTCAGAAACTTGTTGAAATACCTTGTTTCATTTTACTTTGTGTAATGGATTTGTTTCTCTTTAGACTTTAGTATTTTAATCTTGGTGGGATAAATTTTAAAAATAGAAGCATCTTTTTTTAAGTCTTTCAGCCCTACCCCCAAACTGAGAATTCCTCAGTGACTATATTTCACCCTTAACCTCTACTTCTAAGAGTCTGTCTTTCACCATCTCTTTAGCAACAGAAATATACTGAAATTCAATATTTGGAACTTAGATTATAAAAGGAAATTATTATGGAAAATTGTATGTTAGACATTCACCTTCAACTTTGTGAGATGTACATCATTAAACCTTTTATACAAAAAACTAAGACTCAAATAATCTAATTTTGTAAGACATGCAAAGAGTTAATTCCTGGTTTCCTGTTTCAATGCCTGTGAATGCTCTCTTCAACACTTCAACATGGTTGTTTAGGGTCTGGTCTGGCCTGGCTTTCTAAACTGGTATTGAAATATGGTAGAAATACTGGAGATCTGTAGTCAGAGAAACCTAGATACAAGGCCCAGCTTTGTAACTTATTATGTGACTCTGGGTAAGTGGCTTAAGCTCTTTAAACTTCAGTTTGTTTACTTATAAAAAGGTGAGACTGTAATCACTTCGTAGCCTTGGGGAGGGTATTAAGTAAAATGTAAAATGACTAGTATAATGCCGAGATCAAATAGGTACTCAATAAATGTTAACTATTCTTATAATTTTCATCCAAGTATGAATTTTTTGGCTAAAAAATGGAAACATCTTGGTCAAGTTATAATATAGCTGACTCAAGGACAAACCTGGAATATGCAGCAGAATCTCTAAACACTAGACAAATTCCAATTTCTCCTCCATGACACTTCCAGCTATCTAGGGCATTCTTAAGAAATAAAAGAGTTAACTGGCATGGTTATAAATATTGAGCTTCAAAAAATTGAGGGAAACCATTCTTTTCCATTGACTCATCCTTGTAAGGACTTTAACATAACAGTTCTTCTCCTTTGTACAGAAGAATTTAAATGTCAACCTTTTTAGAAGGAAAGACATGGTAAATGAACTCTCAAATACAACTATAGATATGGGAATATGAGCCTAGATGCACAATAGAAATGAAGTGATTTAAAACTGGAATGGATAGGTCTGCCTGTTAAGCATCAAGGCCTAAACTAGAACATTTTATCTTTATTAAAATATTTTTCACAGGGTCAGGAGAATGGAAGCATCAACCATCACACCCTGTACTTTCTTTTCCTAATAACCTAAGTGTACACACACATACACACACACACACACATATGTATGCACAAAGCCTGCCCACCCACCCCCACTCATCCTCAAACAACCCATACATGATTTTGGCAGAAAGGATGAAAATCTTATTCAAAATTTTTATCCCTTTTCACTGAGTAGAGCTTTCTCCATCTGGCTTCCATAATTCTCATCTGAAAATTCAGGGGTTCAACCCTAACATTAAAAATAATAATAATCCTGTCATACTTCAGTGTTAAGGAACTTGTGAAATAAAAATAAAAGTATTGATTAAAGCAACTTAACCAACCTCCACTTACCAAGTTAATAAAGTATATAAACATGAGCATTAAAATAGAAGTCATGTACTTGGGATTTTTGACATTCTTTTTTTTTTTATTTTCAACATTCTTAATTCTAGCGACTCTTGAGCAATTTACATGTTTAGAGTTCAGCTTCTTCATTTGTTAAAGGAGTGTACTGTTAATTCCTACCCTATAGAGTTATTTTATTGAACTATAATTGACAAATAACATTAGTTTCAGGTATAAAACATAATTTGGTATTTGTATATATTATGAAATGGTCACTACAATAAGTCTAGTTAGCATCCATCCCTTCACATGTACAAGTTTTTCTTGTGATGAGACTTCTGAGATTTTCTTAGCAGCTTTCCAAATATACAGTACAGTATTAACTGTAGTCACCATGCTGTACCTTACATCCACATGACTTATTTTTAACTGGAAGCTTGTACTTCTTAACTACCTTTGCCTGTTTTGCCCACTCTTCTGCCACCAATCTCTGTGAGTTCACTGTGTTGTTTAGATTCCACATATAGGTGAGGCCATCACAGTATCTGTCATTCTCTGATTGACTTATTTCACTTAACACAATGTCTTCAGGGTCCATCCATGTTGCTGCAAATGATAAGATTTCCTTTGTTTTTACGGCTAAATAATATTCTATTAATGTGTGTGTGTGTGTGTGTGTGTGTGTGTAACAAAACGTTAATCTAAAAAACAAAAACCCTAAAACAATGGAAAGTGATTGGTCTGGGAAGAAGCCCATACATACATACATACATACATATATATATATATATAAAGAAGTGTATATATGTGTGTGTGTGTGTGTATATATATATATATATATATATATATGGCATCTATTTTTTCTTTATCCATTCATCCATCAATCAACATTTAAGTTGCTTCCATGTCTTGGCTACTGTAAGTAATGCTGCAATAATATGGGGGTACATAGATATTTGAGTTGATATTTTTGTTTTCTTTGGATAAATATCCAGAAGTGGAATTGCTATGTCTACCCTATGGAGTTTATTCATTCATTTTACAGAACTTTTTTAGCATTTTCTATATTCTGTACTGAGCTCTACTGATGCAATATGAATTAAGACACAAACAATTCTCTAAAGTAGCCCACATTCCATTGGGGGAGAAGTCACATAAGGTGCTATGATAGAGTCATGTCCAGAGTGCAATGGCATCAAGGACATCTGAAGAGATATATAGAGTATCAGTGCATATAGTGCTAGATGGTAAGTGGAGGTGGGCTAGGCTGAGGGGTGGGAGAGATATTCCACCAATGTCTGGGCTCCTAGTAGAGCTCAAGTTGCTCCTGTCTAGTTCTGTTTAGCCCTGCCAAAGATTGTCCTATGTTCAGGGTCCCACACTAGATCCCAGAGGCTTACAAGTGCTCTGGGCCATTGAAAACAAGTGAATAGGGTTGTTCCCATGGGATGAGCAGACTAGGAAATTGGTGTGTTGTTAGACAATGGGCAATGATCTAGATATTGTAAGCAGGACATCCTCATTAGTTCACAATAAGAAGAGTCAATTGTCTTCTCAGTGATGCATGGTACTTTCTCAAACAGAAAAGCTATTCCAGAAAGCCCTCACATGGCCTCTATACTGTTCCCCAGCACCAGCAGCCAGCAGATAGTTCCTCCCAAAGACTCAGCATTTTCCCTCTGCAGACTCCACTTCTGTCCACATGCCTCCCTGACTATGGAGTTTTCCAGTAGTCAAAGAAAATGAACGAAATTACTTGATCTTACACCTTAGTCATAGATCTTTATATTGAACAACAAAGAATTTAGTACCTTTGTCCTTTTGCTTTGAGGACTTCCTCTGGGATGAAGAGTACAAGGACAAAGGGTGGGAGGTGGGGTGATTGAGGATTGGACCCAGTAGTTGTTTCCAAATGTGATATATCTGGAAGCCAGAATTTGGCAAAGCCAGATTACACCATCTTCTTTAGCAATCCATTCTGCCTCTAGTGTTCCAACTTTAAAATGTCATGGGGCACATTTCACAGCCTCTGTTATGTAGCAAATTTAGAGAAATGGAATGATTTGTTCAAATTGACCTAGCTAAGTCAAGGCAAGATTTCACTTTCAAGTTTAGGCTTCTTCCCAGACCAATCACTTTCCATTGTTTTAGGGTTTTTGTTTTTTAGATTAACGTTTTGTTATTATTATTTTGTTTATTGCACAATCCTTAAATCAGACTCTTTTCTTACTCCAGCCCTATCCTTTGCTAGTTGGGTGAACTTGAGAAAATCATTTTATTTCTCTGAGTCTCAGATTCTCCTCTATTAGACAGAGATTCTCACCAGGGGGAAATAATGCATGCCCTTTATAATTATGGTGAAGAGGATGATTTAATTCATGTAAAGTCATCAGCACAGTGGATTATACATGATAGTTGCTCAGTAATTTTTAAAAAACGTTTTAGATATAGTATTTTCCAAAATGGCTCTCTGGCTCTGTTTCTCCTTCCTTTAAAATTATGATTATTATGCATTAAGTGCTATTATGTGCTAAACACTATGCAGGGTAAACTCATTTTAAAAAGCAAGATTATAAAAGATATATGTTATTCTCTGGATTTTATGAATAAAATTTATTCTTAATTATTTTACTACATTTATTATTATCTATGTTCATGATTATTTATGTCTATTGTAACTGCACGATAGAAATGCTATGTAATGGTATACTACTGTATATCTCTTCGTAACTCTATATTCAGTGACATTACCTTGATACCTTGAAATCATCCATGGGAGTATTTACACCATAGAAATGACAAATGCTATAAATCAAGGCTTGATTTGTTTTGTTAATTTTTCTAAACTTGATACGTTAATAAGGCAGATTCAACTCACTAGTATACTGTTTCTAGTGCATTGTAAACAACACAAATAATTGAGGAAATATTTCAGTATTCAGACACTATTAGAGGATTTAGCAAAGATTGAGTTTATGCCATTAACAAGCATATGAAGTTTTAACATATGTCTTTGTTGTTTCCTTTTTGTTCTCCTCGTTAACATAAATGAAAATATCAACCAACATTCATGTCACCATCACACTCATTCTTCAGTGAGGTGACTTCTTTGCTGAACCAGAGAGAAATCAAGCATATTTGCAGTCTGATTTTGTCAAATCATGATTGAATTGCAAAACAGGTTGTATGTGGATACAAGAGTTCAGCAAAAATTAACAGATGTAGTCTGTGAGAGTTAACTGGCTATATGGAATTTATAATAAAGATTATATATTTTATATATATATATATATTATATGCACCTGTATATCAGTAAAACGAATTATAGATTTATGTGTATTTATGCACACACTTTTCCCCCAAAGAATTAGTTATTAAATACTTATCAGCACCACTGCCTAAGACACATTAACCTTCTAGTCATCACCCCTCTGGCTTCTGAGCAGGTCATAAATAAATTCAAGGGTCCAGACAACAGCCAATATATATCCCAAGCCCTATAGAACTTCTCAGGACCTGTTTTCCCAGGATGACCTTCTATGAGCTATGAGTCACCAAGACCTGGTTTCTTTGATCTGACCTGGGCAAAAGGGAATTATACCCCATTCACATGAACAAAACTTTCTGAGGAACTCAGCTTATAAATAAAGCCTTAAGAGAAGTTGAAATGCACTGATATTCCTACAAGTTCAGTGCTCAAGAGAGTTGTGAGGGTCATTCCTTTCAGAACTTTTGTCTTTGTAGAATGAGTATTATAACAGGCCAGTCTCAGGCTTCTGTCTCCATGCTTTATCATTTTCATTCATCATCTCTAAGGCTGAGCTGACCTTGTTTTGCTTGTCTGGGCCGTGGATGTCCCCTGCTGGAAACCAGAGCTCACTGCAGTTACAGGAATTGGAGCAATATCACAGCAGTAGATGTGTGTATGTGAGCAAAGGCTCCCGTTAGCTGCTGCCTGCACATATCTCAACAGGAAACCACTCAGAAGATTCACTTTCTTGTCCTAGCTTTACAAGGCTGTTCTCATTTACTGGTTCCACCTATCAAGTAGTTAGCATAGTGTCCATTATATGGTAAGCTCTCAATATTTATTTAAAAAATGAACATATGCCTAATCCTTGGCAAATCATTATACATTATCTCATTTAACAACCAGTCAAGTTAGGATCTATGATTAATCAGTTGTTTTGTTTTTATTTTTTTTAAAGATTTTGTTTATTTGACAGAGACACAGCGAGAGAGGGAACACAAGCAGGGGAAGTGACAGAGGGAGAAGCAGGCTTCCCACGGAGCAGGGAGCCCAATGTGGGGCTCGATCCCAGGACCCTGGGACCATGACCTGAGCCAAAGTCAGATGCTTAAGGAGTGAGCCACCCAGGCACCCCAGTTGTTTTGTTTTTAGATCAAGGAACTAGGGTATAGAGGTTAGAGAACTTAAGGTCAAATAGCTTGGATGTGGCAGGGTCAGCATTCCCACAGGGACTGGCTCTCCCTGTCTGCTGGGCTCCCCCCTCTGTTATACCCTGCTGCATGCTGTCTCCAAGAGCTTTCTCCAGTCTTTCACTTACAAGTAAAGGACCTGTTCCCATTTGCTTTCATACTTCCCCACCCCCAGCATTCACCCAGGATCAATGGCTTCCTTTGTCCTGCTCACTGTGTACCTTGGCCAAATCCCTTCCCTTTCAGAGCCCAAGTTTTTCTTCATCAGATAAATTAAGAGGATGGATTAGCTGACTCTTAATTTTCTGTCCAATTCTAAAACGCTGATGCTTTCTGAATTTAATTTCAGAATAGACATGCTGAAGTCCAAACTGCTGGGGATTTCCTCTCTGGCCAAGGAAACAAAAACTCAGTCATGTACTACTTGTAAAGTTGTATCAAGAGGACGGAATTCAGCCCCAAGCAGGGACTGACCTATGGGAATATATTTTTCAGATCAGAAGCTACTGATCACTTACAGGAGGGGTTATCAGTAGGTGGACAAAGTGCTCTCTCTCCCTCCTTCTTTCCAGTGAGCCAAAACATGGTTGGCAATTTAGACAGCCAGTTGGGAGTTTTCACCATGTGACAAGCCCAAAGGCATTTCTAAAGCTGCCAGCACAGAGGCCTGTCGAATCTACTAAGGAACCAGATGCAGCAGATAAAATATCTTCCACAGCTTGGCATCTGGGGCCTGTGCTTGCCAGCTGAGAAAAGGGGCTGGGTGGCACAGTGCTGGAGGTGGGGGTGGTAGAGGGATGGCAGCAGAACAAATGACACACTTTCTCATTAAAGTAGGGGGAAAAGCAGTTCTGGAAAGCATGTCACAATTCTGGAAGTACTTGATTAAATGAAGGTGAATTGCATGCAGGTTATGATTATAGGAAATAGATTATAAGTAGGTCAATTATAGCTTATCACCTTAGACACTATTGTTTTATTGAAAATAAAATCATTACTGCTTTGCATTTCTGGAATATGATAGTCTTTTTTGTAATCAACTCAGTACAATTGCATTCATCAAGGCAATCTTTACTTATGTATGTCTTGGATATTCCAGTTCAGCTCCCAATAGAAAATACAAGATTAATGCATTATTTTTTTTTATTGTCAAGCAGTAAATGACTATATGTTGGGCCAAGTATCCTGATTTTGTTTTTCAGAAGTATGTTTCCCACTTAGATTCTTCAAATGATATTCATTCCATTCCTTTCATTTCAATACAAATCATCATGTATTTACTGCATATGTACATTAATAGTGTGAAGATTACAGAGATGAAGAGAAAGTGTCTTCAAGGAGCTTACAGCCTGGAGGATCATGGGAGATACTGCTCTTAGGATCAGTGCAGGGAGTAGGTGGGGAGGGGTACAGGAGTAGAACAGTAGCCAAATTAAGGACACCTTTCTCTATGTCATCGTATTTATGGCTGGATCTAACACTTTCTAACACGAAAGCTATGTGTGTGCATATATGTGTATTTTTCTTCCTTGATTTGATTTAAAAAACAAGAATATACTAACGGGAGTTTTCTAACTATGTCAACAGTCTTTTTGAAAATAACTTTGTTGCATTTGTTTGTGTTAATATAGTTTATGGATATATTAAAATAACAAAAAATGTTAAAAAAAAGAAGTGGCCCATAACTCCCTGCAATTTTCAAATCAAGGTTTTGGCTTCTTCATGCACTTTCTAGAACTTTCTTTTACGCACTCATACAATATCTTAGATATAGAACATTCTAGCTTTTCCATTAATCTAACATCAATCATTCCTTTGCAGTTTCTTATCTCTTTTCTTTGTCCTTATCTTTCCGCACTTTGCACCATCACCCCCAACCCCAGAAAAAAAAAATCAAAGACCACCTGGAATATATATCCTTCCATACTCAAGCAAGCAGTCTTAAGCCAGCAGTATTTTATCCTTTTTCTTCCTTTCTAAAATAAAGGTCATACCACATACTCTCCTCCTTTAGGTTGCATTTTTCAATTAATAGGATTTTTATCAACCATTCCACTATTGATGATTATTATTTTCAGCCAGTGTGCTTTAAACTACAACTGATGTTAAAAAGACCATTCTGTATGGGAGAAAATATTTGCAAATGACATATCAGATAAAGGGCTAGTATCCAAAATCTATAAAGAACTTATCAAACTCAACACCCAAAGAACAAATAATCCAATCAAGAAATGGGCAGAAGACATGAACAGACATTTTTCCAAAGAAGACATCCAAATGGCCAACAGACACATGAAAAAGTGCTCAACATCACTCGGCATCAGGGAAATCCAAATCAAAACCTCCATGAGATACCACCTCACACCAGTCGGAATGGCTAAAATTAACAAGTCAGGAAACGACAGATGTTGGCGGGAATGTGGAGAAAGGGGAACCCTCCTACACTGTTGGTGGGAATGCAAGCTGGTGCAGCCACTCTGGAAAACAGTATGGAGGTTCCTCAAACAGTTGAAAATAGAGCTACCCTACGATCCAGCAATTGCACTACTGGGTATTTACCCCAAAGATACAAATGTAGGGATCCGAAGGGGTACGTGCACCCCAATGTTTATAGCAGCAATGTCCACAATAGCCAAACTGTGGAAAGAGCCAAGATGTCCATCGACAGATGAATGGATAAAGAAGAAGTGGTATATACACACAATGGAATATTATGCAGCCTTCAAAAGGAATGAGATCTTGCCATTTGCAACGACGTGGATGGAACTGGAGGGTGTTATGCTGAGTGAAATAAGTCAATCAGAGAAAGACATGTATCATATGACCTCACTGATATGAGGAATTCTTAATCTCAAGAAACAAACTGAGGGTTGCTGGAGTGGTGGGGGGTGGGAGGGATGGGGTGGCTGGGTGATAGACATTGGGGAGGGTATGTGCTACGGTGAGTGCTGTGAATTGTGCAAGACTGTTGATTCACAGATCTGTACCTCTGAAACAAATAATGCAATATATGTTAAGAAAAAAAAAAGAAGATAGCAGAAGGGGAAGAATGAAGGGGGGTAAATCAGAGGGTGAGACAAACCATGAGAGATGATGGACTCTGAAAAACAAACTGAGGGTTCTAGAGGGGAGGGGGGTGAAATGGGTTAGCCTGGTGATGGGTATTAAAGAGGGCACATTCTGCGTGGAGCACTGGGTGTTGTGCACAAGCAATGAATCATGGAACACTACATCAAAAACTAATGATGTAATATATGGTGATTAACATAACAATAAAAAATTTAAAAAAAGACCATTCTGTAAATATATCCTCATAAACTTTTATTCTATGGAATAGATTTTCAGGTGTAGGATTACTGGGTAAAAGGTATATATATTTTAACAGCTACTAATTGTATTTCAAATTTCTACCAGTAATATATGTCAGAGTGATTTTTCTACTGCATCTCTACCAGTACTAGTTATTATAACTTTTTAAATTTTGCCAATTTAATGGGTGAGAAGCAGTATGCCATTATTCATTTGATTTACATTTACATTCATTTGATTTACATTTCCTAACTACTATTGAAGTTGTTTTTTCACAGGTATCATCCTTTTGGATTTGTTGTTGGATTGCTTACTCTGATATTACAAAACGAGAATTCTTTCCCTAAGTTCACAGTATTCCTCTCACCTAATTTTCAAGAGGCAAATTAACTGCTAGGTTCTAGGATGTCATGAAATAACTATGAGTCAGAGTAGCCATCTAGGCCATAGACCCAGCAATGTCTAAATTGGAAGGGAACTTTGTGATTATGTAACATTCACTCACTCAGCTAATTCATTAGAAAAGACTTAAATATTTATGTGGTTCACACTATCCTAGGCACTAGAGAATCAGAAGAAAAAATGTGAATAAATAATAAAGTATGTTTTCTATTTGTAAAATGGTTCCATTATACCTAGAGAACAAACACAAAGAAAAGTTGCTCTATAAGATGATCGTTTCTATAAGGGTGCCAAGATAAAAAGGCTTTGAAAAACAGAGAAGGGAGAGATTAATTTTGCCTAGAGGGAATGGGAAGTTTCCAAAGAAGGAAGTTATCTAATCATAAAAAATAAAGAACGATTCATCCAGCTAGGAGGTCAGAAAAGGAAGTGTGAAAGAATTTATTTTAAACAGAAGGAACAGGAGCAAATGTAAGGTGATATGAATGTATATAGTGGTTATTAATGGCCAAGAAGTGCCACAAGATTTGAGGGTGGGGTTTCTAAAGCCAAACTTAGGGAGTCTTTAAAGTGGATAAATAGAGGTACTGGAACCAAGCAGGGGCATTCAGTACAAGTGATGTTGCCCACGACCAAAGTCAAAAGAAATTATTTGCTATTATAACCTTCACCTAATATTCCCATTTACTTCTAGATCCCAAAAAGATCCCACATGGATTTCACTTCGCTGACACAGCATTGGCATTTCTGTAAAAGAAGCCTTATAACAAATGCCTAATATCATTCCTCCCTGCCATGTACCGAATATTTCATCTTGTCTTTTCCTGGCATGTTGATCTTCACACCACCTTTGGTTACATTCTATCTTTAAAGACTTGATTTTGATAACTCATTCTAATTCTGCCTTATCCCATAGACCAACAGGATTCCCAAGGCCAGGGGGTAGAGATAAGTGAGCCTAATACCAGTTTTAAAAGGCTTTGAATACCATTCTTAAAGTGTCCTAGATTTCATGTCATTAAATAAGTACCTACTATGTTCTAGACACTCTTCTAGATGCTGGGCACACAGTGATGAACAACACAGACCAAGTATCTATGCCATGGAAGGACAATCTAGTGAAAAGACATATAAGTGCCCTATAGACAACATGGCTCCATGGAACCTTTTTAATCAGGAAGGAGTATGTATTCTAGGATGACTGCCTCATTTTATAGCTTCCTCTACCTTTATGTTTAGAAGAATAAAGAGGCTGATTAAGATTCTCTCCCTCTATCAAAATTAATTCATTAAGTTTTATTTTTCTAAAGCTTATTTGGTGATAAATCTTTTTTTTTTAAAGATTTTATTTATTTATTTGAGAGAGAGAGAGAGAAACAGCATGAGAGGGGAGAGGGTCAGAGGGAGAAGCAGGCTCCCCGCTGAGCCAGGAGCCCGATGTGGGACTCGATCCCAGGACTCTGGGATCATGACCCGAGCCGAAGGCAGTCGCTCAACCAACTGAGCCACCCAGGCGCCCTTGGTGATAAATCTTATTAAATTAATATTAAAAGGGACATTTTTGTATGCATCTAATAACTTCAAAACATGAAGCAAAACTGATAAAAGATGAAATAGACAAATCTATAATTATTGCCAGGGATTTCAATAATTTATGGAACAAATAGAAAAATTAGAAAGAACATAAACTTAATACCATCACCCAAGATAACCTAATTGAGTTTTATAGGACACTCCACCGAGCAACAGCAGAATATGTATTCTTTTTTTTTTAATATTTATTTAATTTAGAGAGAGAGAGAGCATGCATGTAAGCAGGGAGGAGGGCACAGGGAGGGAGAGAATCCTAAAGCAGATTCCCTGCTGAGGAAGGAGCCCAATGTGGGGCTCTATCCCAGGACAGTGAGACCATGACCTGAGGCGAAATCAAGAGTCTGCCATTTAACCAGCTGAGCCACCCAGGTGCCCCAGAATATGTATTCTTTTTAAGTGCTCTCAAAATATTCACCCAGATAGTTTGTGGGTCAATAAACCAAGTCACAATAAACTGAAGGGGACTGAAATAATAAGAGGCTTGTTTTTTGACAATAATTAGATTAATCTAGAAACCAATAACAGAATAGCATTTATCAAATATTTAAAATGAAACCACTATTTCTAAATACATATACCTTGAAGAAAAAAGCACAAGGCAAATTAGAAAATATAATTGGATTGAAATGAAAATTCATCAAAATGTGGGATGCAACTAAAACAATGCTTAGAGAAAAATTGATAGCTTTGAATGATTCCATTTGGAAAAAATGTCTCAAAGCAGTTACATAGTATTTCACCTTAAGATAGAAAAATGAAGAGCAAATTAAATTCAAAGTAAGGAGAAGGCAGGAAATAATAAAAATGAGCAAAAAAATAATGAAAAAAGGCAAAATGGGGGGGGAACTGTTTCACCAGCAAGTCAATAAAATTGATAAAACTCTAACCAGAGACTCATTAGAGATAAAAGAAAAAATGTTACAAATTACCAATATCAGATTGAGGGATCCAAGATGGCAACATAGAAAGACCCTGACTCCCCTCCTCCAAGAACACAATCCTCTCCTTCTACACCTACATATAGAACAATTTCTCCTAAAGAACAGAGGGCTGATTGAACAGCTTCTGCACAATAAAAGATAGATCATGTACAGAATGGCAAGTAAGACAAATGGTGAAAAGGGGAACCCCCACCCCCAACACTGAACTACAGTGGGGAAGCACAGTACCAGGCAGATTCATCCAGCCTGGAGCACAGAAGGGGAAAAAAAGCTGTGGTATAAAAGAACAACTAAAATTTAAAGAAACTAGTCAAATGGTGGGGGACCTGCTGAACACTCCACATGGTCAGAAGGCTGGCAAGTGCCATTGTTTATGTTCTCCCTTCACCTTGATTGCACAGATGGGAGCAGAGTCTGGAGACCCTAGCCAGCCTGCCAGCTGGGACCCAGCAAGACCCAGATACCGTGGGACACAGACAAAAAAGCCACAGTTTAAAAGAAGTAGAATAGAAAAGAAACAGCCCCAGAGGAATTGCAGGAATGTTCTCAGTAGTTAGGACTGGTGAATGACATTGTTTATGCTCCCCTCCCAGCACAGTCAGGAGCATGGTATGGGCACCCTGTCCAGCCAGCTACCTTAGCCCTTAGCTTTGTGTCCTTAGCCCACACCAGCTTCAGCCATCCCCCAAGGCTCCTTCCACCTGAGCTCCAGACATCCCATCAAGGTGGCCCAAGAATGATGCACACAAAGGGAGTGGAAAGTGCCCACTATAGCGATAGCTGTTTTGCCAAGGTGACACAGGTGAGAAGCACTCCAGGATATGACAAGCCCACATTTACATCAGCTTTAGATTCACCAGGACACTGTGTGGAGCACCTGAGGACCTCCGAGTCCACACACACTTTAGCTCCAGGTCTTCTACCAAAGCCTCCCACCCCCCCATGAATCACCATAGACCTCCTGGCTTGGGCCCACCTCAGCTTCAGCCATCTCACAAGGGCATCTCCTGTGCATAATGCTCTCAGATCCCCTGGCCTGTGTCCATTTCAGCTCTAGCCATCCTGCCAGGGCAATCTCAATGTAGAATGTCCCAGGATCTCCAGCCAACACCCTCTGAAGCTCCAGCCAGCCAAAGCCACCAGCAATACAGTCTACATAAGTGTTCCTACACAAGACCATTCCTTCAAGTTTGGGAGAAGTGGCTGTTCCCTCTAACTCATAGAAACAAACAGAGAAAGTCAAACAAAATGTGGAGACAGAAGAATATATTCCAAACAAAGAAACAAGACAGAACTTCATGTAAAAACCTGAAATAAAATGGAAATAGGAAATCTACCTGATAAAGAGGTCAAAGTCATGGTCATAAAGATGCTCTCTGGATTGGAGAAGAGTGGATGAACTAAATGAGAACTTTAAAGAGATAGAAAATATTAAAAAGAATCAATCAGAGCTGAAAATACAGTATCTGAATTGAAAAATACACTGGAGGGAATCAACATCAGATTAGAGGATACAGAAAAACAGATCAGTGTTTAAGAAAGTTTTTTTTCTTTCCATCAGTTCCATTACCCTGACCAACAGGGTAATGGAAAGCACCCAAGTTGAACAGCAAAAAGAATTATAAAAAATGAGCATAGGTGAAAGGATCTCTGGGAAAACATTAAAATACTAACATTTGCATTACAGAGGTTCCAGAAGAAGATAGAGAAAGGGACAGAAAATTTACTTGAAGAAATAGTAGCTGAAAACTCCCTAACTGAAGAAGAAAACGGAAATCCAGTTTCAGAAAAGAGAGTCCCAAACAAGATCCTAAGGAGGTCCACACTATGACACATAATTAAAATGTCAAATATTAAAAATAAATAGAATTTTAAAAGCACCTAGAGAGAAGCAACTAGTTACATATAAGGGGAAAGTCCCATTAAGCTATCAACTGATTTTTCAACAGAAGCAGGCAGAAAGGAATGGCAGGATATATTCAAAGTGCTGAAAAATAAAAACCTATAACCAAGAATACTCTACCCTGTGTAAGGTTACCATTCAAAATTGAAGCAGAGATCAAGAATTTAAAACACAACAAAAGTTAAAGATGTTTGTCACCACTAAACTGATCTTACAACAAATGTTAGAAGGCACATCTTTAAGCACACATACACAAAAAGTTATTAATTAGGAAAAAAAGAAAGAAAAAATTTCATGAGTAAAAGCAAATATAATAAAGGTAATAGATCAATCACTTGTAAAGCTAATAGAAAGGTTAAAAGACCAAAGTAGTAAAATCAATTTTATCTAAATAATTAGTTAAGGGACTAAAAAATGTAAAATATGACATTGTATACATAAAATATGGAAGAGGGAGTAAAGATACTATTTTTAGAATGTGTTCAACCATCATCTTAATACAGACTTCTATATATTTAGGATATTATATATGGGCCTCATGGTAACCACAAACCAAAAACCTATAATAGACAACACAAAAATGAAAGAAATCTAAGCATAACACTAAAGTAGGTCTTCAGTCACAAGGGAAGAGAGCAAGAGAAAGAATAGAGAAGAACTACAAAAAAATACCAGAAAACAATTAACAATCTGACAGGAAGGACTTATAATTTCTTTAAATGTAAATGATCTAAATGCTCCAGAAGACATAGGGTGACTGAGTGATTATAAAAAAAAGTGAGACTCATCTATATGCTACCTACAAAAGACTCACTTCAGACATAAATTCATATACAGACTGAAAGTGAAGGGATGGAAAATGTTTTCCATACAAATAGAAATTAAAAAAAAAAAAAAGCCAGGGTGTAATACTCACATCAGACAAAATGGACTTTAAAACAAAGACTGTAACAAGATACAAAGAAGGGCATTACCTAATGATAAAGGGATCAACTGAACAAGAAACAACAATTGTAAATACCTATGTACCCAACATAGGAAGACCTGGATACACAAACCAAACATTAATAGACAAAGCTAGAAATTGAAAATAAGACAATAGGAGACTATACCATCCCACTTAAATCAATGGATAGATGATCCAACAGAAAATTCAATAAGGAAACAGTGACTTTGAATGACAAATTAGACCAAATTAGACTGAAGGGACACATATACAACATTCCATCCAAAAACGGAATACACATTCTTTTCAAGCACACATGAAATATTTCCCAGAATAGATCACATGTTAGGCCACAAAACAAGTCTTAATAAATTTAAGAAGAACGAAATCATATCAAGCATCTTTTCTAACCACAATGGTATGAAATTAGAAATCAATTACCAAACAAACAAGCAAACCTGAAAAAAACCACAAATACTCAGGGGCTAAACAACATGCTACTAAACTACCAATGGGTCAACAAAGAAATCAAAGAGTAAATTGAAAAAATACATGGAGACAAATGAAAATGAAAATACAGCTCCAAAATCTTTGGGACACAACAAAAGTAGTTCAAAGAATGTTTATAGTGATAGAAGACTACCTCAAGGAACAAGAAAAATCTCAATCTAACTTTACACCTAAAAGAACTAGAAATGAATGGACAAACAAAACTCCAAGTTAGCAGAAGGAAAGAAATAATAAAAATAGAGTGGAAATAAATGAAATAGAGATTTCAAAAACAACTGAAAAGATGAAACCAAGAGCTGGTTTTTTGAAAAGATAATCAAAATTGATAAGCCTTTAGCCAGACTCATGAAAAGAGGAGTCAAGTAAAATTTGAAATGAAAGAGGAGAATTGAAGCTGACATCACAGAAATACAAAGGATTCTGAGACTACTACAAAAATTTCTATGCCAACAAATTAAACAACCTGGAAGAAATGGATAAATTCCTGGAAACATAATCTTTCAAAAGTGACTCACAGAGAAATAGAAATTCTGAACAATACAAACAAAAGAAATTCTGAACAGACCCATTACTAGTAATGGAATTTAGTCAGTAATCAAGAAAATCCCAACAAACAAAATCCAGGACTAGACGGCTTCACAGGAAAATTCAACCAAACATTTAAAGAAGAGTTAATGCCTATTCTTCTTAAAAATTCCCCCCCAAAAAAAAATTGAAGAGGAAGATAAGCTTCCAAATACATTCAATAAGGCCAGCATTACCCTAATACCAAAACCACAAAGATACTATAAAAACAGGAAACTACAGGCCAATATCCCTGATGAACATAGTTGCAAAAATTCTCAAAAAAAAAAAAATGCATTCAACAACACATGAAAAGGATCATCTACCACAATAAAGTGGAATTCATTCCAGGGATGCAAAGGTAGTTCACTATCTCCACATCAACCCATGTGATCCATCACATCAACAAAATAAGATATAAAAGTCATATGATCTTCTCAAGATATGCAGAAAAAGCATTTGATAAAATTCAACATCGATTCATGAAAAAAATTCTCAGTGAGGGCACCTGGGTGGCTCAGATCGTTAAGCAAATGCCTTTGGCTCAGGTCATGATCCTGGAGTCCCAGGATCAAGGCCCACATCGGGCTCCCTGCTCAGCAGGGAGTCTGCTTCTCCCTCTGACCCTCCCCCCCTCATGCTCTCTCTCTCTCAAATAAATCAATAAAATCTTTATTAAAAAAAAACTCTCAATAAAGTGGGTTTAGAGGAAATATACCTGAACATAATAAAGGCCATATATAACAAACCCACAGCTAATAAAATAAATGGTGAAAAACTGAAAGCTTTTCCTCTCAGATAAGAGACCAGACAAGGATGGATGTCCACTCTCACTACATTTATTCAACATTCAATCAGACAAGAAAAATAAAAGATGTGGCAAAATTGATAAGAAAGAAGTAAAATGGTCACGATTTTCAGATGACATGATACTATATATATAAAACCCTAAAGTCTCTACCAAAAAACTATTAGAACTAATAAATGAATTCATTAACATTGTAGAATATAAAATTAATAAACAGAAAGCTTCTGCATTTTTAAACACTAATAATGAAGTAGCAGAAAAATAAATCAAGAAAAACCCCATTTATAATTGCATCAAAAAGAATAAAATCCCTGGGAATACATTAAATCAAGGAGGTGAAAGGCCTATACTCCGTAAACAAGAAAACATTAATCAAAGAAATTGAAGACAATGCACCAAAAAAGGAAAAATATACCATGCTCATGGGTCATAAGAAATAATATTGTTAAAATGTCCATACTATCCAAAGCCATCTACAGATTTAGTGCAATCCCTATCAAAAGACCAACAGCATTTTGTACAGAACTAGGACAAATAATCCTAAAATCTGTATGGAACAACAATGACTCTGAACAGCCAAAGCAATCTTGAGAAAGAACAAAGCCGGAGGTATCATAATCCCAGATTTCAAAATATACTACAAAGCTATGATAAACAAAACAGTATGGTACTGGTGCAAAAATAGACAGTTATCTATGGAACATGATAGGGACCCCAGAAATAAACCCTTCCTTTGTGGTCAATTAATCTACAACAAAGGACATAAGAATATACAATGGGGAAAACGGCCTCCTCAATAAGTAGTGTTGGGAAAACTGGAGAGCTACATGCAAAAGAATAAAACTGGACTACCTTCTTACACCATACACAAAAATAAACTTAAAAAGAAGTGAAGACCTGGGGCGCCTGGGTGGCTCAGTCGTTAAGTGTCTGCCTTCGGCTCGGGTCATGATCTCAGGGTCCTGGGATCAAGCCCTGCATCAGGCTCCCTGCTCTGCAGGAAGCCTGCTTCTCCCTCTCCCACTCCCCCTGCTTGTTCCCTCTCTCACTGTGTCTCTCTCTGTCAAATAAATAAATAAAATCTTAAAAAAAAAGTGAAGACCTAAATGTGAGACCCAAAGCCATAAAAGTCCTAGAAGAAAACATAGGGAGTAATAGCTTTGACATAGGCCTTAGCAACACACTTATGGATCTGTCTCCTCAGGCAAAGGAAACAAAAGCAAAATTAAACTATTAGGACCACAACAAAATAAAAAGCTTTTACACAGTAAAGGAAACCATCAACAAAACAAAAAGATAACCTACTGAATGGGAGAAGATATTTACAAATGACATATTTGATAAGGGATTAATATAAAAAAATAAAAAGAATTCATACACCACCACCAAGCCCCCAAATAATCTGATTAAAAGATAAGCAGAGGATCCAAGTAGACATTTTCCCAAAGATGACATCCAGATGGCCAACACACATGAAAAGATGTTCAACATCACTAATCATCAAGGAAATGCAAATTGAAACCACCATGAGATATCACCTCACAGCAGTTAGAATGGTTAGTATCAAAAAGACAAGAAATAACATTTATTGGCGAGGATATGGAGAAAAGGGAACCCTGACACACGGTTGGTTGGAAGGTGAATAGAACCACTGTGGAAAATAGTATGGAATTTCCTCAAAAATTAATAGAAATACCATACCATGCAGTAATTCCAGTACTGGGTATTTACCCAAGGAAAGCAAAAACACTCATTTGAAAAAGATATATGCACATCCATGCATTATTTACAATTGCCAAGATATGGAAGCAACCTACATGCCTATTGATAGATGAATGGATAAAGAAGATGTGGCAAATATATATACATTGAAATACTACACAGCCATAAAAAGTGATATCTTGTCATTTGTGACAACATGGATGGACCTAGAGAGTATAATGCTAAGTAAAATAAGTCGGACAGAGAAAGACCAACACCATATAATTTCACTTATATAGGTAATTAAAAAAACAAAGCAACAGAAACAGACTCAAAATACCGACAAGAAACTGGTGGTTACTAGAGAGAAGATAGGTGGCGGAATAATCTAAATAGGTGAAGGGGATTAAGAGGTACAAACTTCCAGTTATAAAGTAAGTCACAGAGATGAAAAGTACAGCATAGGGAATATAGTCAATAATATTGGAATAATTTTGTAAGGTGACAGATAGTAACTACACTTACTGTGGTCAGCATTGTTTAATGTAATTTATTGTTGAATCACTATGTTGTACACCCAAAACTAATATAACACTGTATGTCAACTATACTTCAATAAAAAATTGCCAAATCAGAAACGAAACAAAGTAGATAGAAGGGGAGAGGGAGAGGTAGAGGAAGAGAAGAGGGAGGGAAAGTAGGAGGGGAAAAGAATATCTCTGGAGAGTCTACAGACATTTAAAAGGAATATTATGAACACTTGCTGATAAGTTTGAAAGACATAGCTACCAAAGATCATTCAAGAAGAAATAGATATATTTAATACCATATATATTACTCTTTAAAATTTTATTTTGTTATGTTAATCACCATACATTACATCATATACATTAAAGAAACTAAGTTTGTAGCTAATAACCACACCACAAAGAAAACTCCAGGCTCAGATGACTTCACTGGTAAATATTATCAACCATTTAATGAGAAAATAATATTAATTGATCAATTGCTCACCAACTCTTAGAAAATCAAAGAGATGGACTACTTCCCAACTCATGTCATGAAGCAAATATTATTCAGATGTTTAAACCAAAATCATTATAATAAAACTAAAGACCAACTTTTTGTTGTTTAAGCCATCTAGTCTACAAAATCTTGTTATGACAGCCCAAGATGACTAATACAGCAACTATGAATAACGAAAATTGAACTAAAAAAATACAATAGCATCAGCAGTATAAAATGCCTAGAAATTAATGTAACACATATACATGTATGTGGGTATTATATATACATGTAAATCTATATGTCCTTATCCATTATAAAGTCAATATACAAGAAATATATAAATAATATCGTGATGAAGCTGTTATGAGTGGTTTTCACCTCCATTATGTTATTAGAAAAATGTAAATAGATGAGTTTAGGTAGTAGGCATTTATCATGAAAACTCACAGGGAACTAATGAAGCCTGGGGATGCAGCTCAGCAGCTGTGAAGACACTTACAGACATTAAGTCTTTGGTCACAGTATGTATTTAATTGTAATAATTTCTGGATGTTTTTTGGAATGAATGTGTGAAATCCTTTCTCCTGATAGTTCTTCTTGCTGACTGCAAGATTCCAGGAAGCTGATTAGCTGAAGGAAGTCACCATAGGTCATGTCAGAGAGACTGTCAGAGTCTGATTGTGAATCTGGAATGCCAGACAAGTTTCAACCTAAGAGCCACCTCTGATAGATTAGTAGTGACTTACCGGGAGCAAAAGTTTTGAGAAAGGACTTGGAGACTTTATTTGAACTCAGTAAGGGAGAGGACTACAGTCAGAGAGGCATGTCTACTCTGGGGATGTCAACATGCACACCTTTTGTTAGCCATCCCTGTCTAAAGCCTCATCATTGGGTCCAGGAGACAGAATCTGGCCCTCAGCTGACATTAAATAATGGTACATAAAATCAACCTTTAACCTTTGGTGACCATTGAGCTCACTGCTCTGTGTGGAATGACCTTATACATTTTTCTTGCCCTTTTCACAATTGTTAAACCCAAACACTATTACTGATCTTCTGAACTTCACCATTTGATTAGCTATTCTGCAGTGTTACATAAATGAAAAATTATTTTAATGCATGCATGTGTCCACACATACACCAGCATCACACATATCACAAAGTATAAAGATGTGCTTTAACAGAAGGAAAAACTAAAGTTCACTGATGTATTTTGAGTTGCCCATTCAGGCAACTGCTAAATGACAAACACAGACTCAAAATTTAATTCTTTTGTTCCCAAGTCCAGTGTACACTTCAGTATCACAGGCAAGTATCTTCAAGTCATAAGAACCAGTCACATGTAAGAATATGTGATTAGGCCAAGAGTAGAAATTTACTGAGTTGTGAAAGAAAGATTCCATTTACAAATCTGATTACATTTAGGATCATTTTTCTTTTATAGTTGAGGATCCTTTCTGGGGGATTATTTCTATCATATGATGTTTCATACTATTTTGTAATTATCTATTTTCTGGTTTCTTCTCTACTCTATCAGAAGCAACTTGAAAACTTTCCTTTAATCTCTAGGTCCATAGAGAGGAACAGAGTATCTGGCATAACACAGACACCCAAAAAATGGTAATTGAATGACTGAATAAATGCAAATGATTTGCAGACATTTATAAGATTATGGAATTTGTCAAGAAAGTGCCCTGGGGGTGGAGCAAGATGGTGGAGGAGTAGGAGACCTGGATTTCATCTGGTCTCAGGAATTCAGCTGGAGAGGGATCAAACCATTCTGAACACCAACGAACTCAACAGGAGCTCGAAGAAAAGAATAGCAACAACTCTGAACAGAAAAGCAACCACTTTGTGCGGAGAAGTGAATCCCAGGCGATATTCGGGAGGATAGACGGTGGGGGAGGGGGGCCTCCGTTCGCCGCTACGGCAAGTGATAGAGCTGCGGAGCACAAAATCAGAACTAGAAGTTGGCTCCGCTAAGGGACGTCGCTCCAGTGGCTAAGCAGGTGGTGGAACGCTCGCGGGACAGTGTGGTCTCAGGACCCTCGGGGTCACAGAAAGACTGGGGGGTGCCTGAGTGCATCAGAGCTCCCAGGTATCGGAGCAGGGAAGCCAGCTACAAGGCCAGAGAATAGGCGCAGGCTCTCAGCTTGGGGTTGCCAAAAACTGTGATCGGTGACACAGGCCACTGATCCTCCAGCAGGGACCCAACAAGCGCAGAGCCGGGGAGACTCCCCTTCCTCCCCTGGGAGGAGCAGCACAGGAGCGCACCGCAGGGATCTATTGGGCTTGGAGACTCCACACCGAGTCAGGTGCCAGAGATAGAAACGCTCGGTCACAGGCCGGGTGAGCACAGAGTGTGGCCGGAGACCAGGGAGATGGGAGTGATTGACTGCTTTTCTCTGGGGGCGCACTGAGGAGCAGGACCCGGAGTTCTTGGCTCCTCCGGGGCAGAGATTGGGAAGCCGCCATTTTCACTCTCGTCCTCCAAAGCTGTACAGAAAGCTTGTAGGGAACAAAAGCTCCCGAGAGCAAACCCGAGCAGATTACTTAGCCCGGATGGCAAGGGTGGAGCAATTCGGCCTCCAGCAAAGACATTTGGGAACCACGGCAGCAGGCCCCTCCCCCAGAAGATCAGCAAGAACAGCCAGCAAGCCAAGACCAAGTTTACCGATCAATGAGAATGGCAGAACTCTACCGCTAGGTGAATACTGCACATAGAATTCATGGCTTTTTTTACCGTGATTCTTTAGTCTTTCAAAGTTAATTTTTTTAACTTTTTTCTTTTTTTCTGGATTTTTCTTTTTCCCTTTTTCAACCAACATCTTATCAATCCCTTTTTTAAAAAAACATTTTTATTTTTCATTTTTAGTCATATTCTATCCCTTCATAGTAGTTACACTTATTTTTGGCATATATATATATATAAGTTGTTCTCTCTTTAAAATTTTGAGATACAGTATACAAAATATACCCTAAATCTCTAGTGTATGGCTTTCTTCTAGTCTCCTGCCTGATCACATTCTCTCCCCCCTTTTTTTTTTAAATCCTCTTCTTTCTTTTTCAAACAACTTCTTATCAATTCCTTTTATAAAATTTTTTTATAATTTTCATCTTTACAGTCATATTCCATCCCTTCATCGTATCAACCCTTATTTTGTTTTGTAATTATTTTGTACATATATAAGTCTTTCTTTCTTTAAAATTTTGGGAGGCACTTTCTTCTAACAGACCAAAATACACCCAAAATCTAGTGTGTGGCACTGATCAATGCACCAGCCTGATCATATTTGATCATATTCTGTTTTTTTTTGTTTTGTTCTGTTTTTGTTTGTTTTTATCTTTTTCTTTTTTTTCTCTCTTTCTTTTTTCTTTCTTTCCCTTTCTTTACCCCTAGTTTCAGGTCTTTTCTGATTTGTTTAGAGTGTATTTTCTGAGGACATTGTTACCCTGTTAGCATTTTGTTCTCTCATTCATCTATTCTCCTCTGGACAAAATGACAAGATGGAAAAAAATCACCTCGACAAAGAGAACAACAGGTAGGACCATCTGCCAGGGACCTACTCAATACGGACATTAGTACGATGTCAGACCTAGAATTCAGAATCATGATTTTAAAGATACTAGCTGGGCTTGATAAAAGCATGGAAGTTATTACAGAAACCCTTTCTGGAGAAATAAAAGAACTAAAATCTAACCAATTCAAAATCAAAAAGGCTATTAATGAGGTGCAGTCAAAAATGGGGGCACTAACTGCTAGGATAAATGAAGCAGAAGAGAGAATCAGTGATATAGAACACCAAATGATGGAAAATAAAGAAGCTGAGAAAAAGATAGATAAACAACTACTGGACCACGAGGGCAGAATTCGAGAGATAAGCGACACCATAAGACAAAACAACATTAGAATAATTGGGATCCCAGAAGATGAAGAAAGAGAGAGAGAGGCAGAAGGTATATTGGAGGAAATTATAGCAGAGGACTTCCCTAATGTGGGGAAGGAAACAGGCATCAAAATCCAGGAGGCACAGAGAACCGCCACCCAAAATCCATAAAAATAGGTCAACACTCCGACATCTAATAGTAAAATTTACGAGTCTCAGAGACAAAGAGAAAATCCTGAAAGCAGCTTGGGAGAAGAGATATGTAACCTATAATGGTAGAAACATTATATTGGCAACAGACCTATCCACAGAGACCTGGCAGGCCAAAAAGGACCGGCATGATATATTCAGAGCACTAAATGAGAAAAATATGTAGCCAAGAATACTATACCCAGCTAGGCTGTCATTGAAAATAGAAGGAGAGATCAAAAGCTTCCAGGACAAACAAAAACTAAAGGAATTTGCAAACACGAAACCAGATCTGCAAGAAATATTGAAAGGGGTCCTCTAAGCAAAGAGAGAGCCTAAAAGCAGCATAGACCAGAAAGGACAGACAATATACAGTAACAGTCACCTTACAGGCAATACAATAGCACTAAATTCATATCTTTCAATAGTTACCGTGAATGTAAATGGGCTAAATGCCTCAATCAAAAGACACAGGCTATCAGATTGGATTAAAAAAACAAGACCCATCGATATGCTGTCTGCAAAAGACTCATTTTAGACCCAAAGACACCTCCAGGTTGAAAGTGAAGGGGTGGAAAACCATTTACCATGCTAATGGACACCAAAAGAAAGCTGGGGTGGCAATCCTTATATCAGACAAATTAGATTTTAAAACAAAGACTGCAATAGGAGATGAGGAAGGACATGATATCCTACTTAAGGGGTCTATCCAACAAGAAGATCTAACAATTGTAAATATCTATGCCCCTAACATGGGAGCAGCCAATTATATAAGACAATTAATAACAAAAGCAAAGAAACACATTGACAACAATACAATAATAGTGGGGGACTTTAACACCCCCCTGACTGAAATGGACAGAGCATCTAAGCCAAAGATCAACAAGGAAATAAAGACTTTAAATGACACACTGGACCAAATGGACTTTACAGACATATTCAGAACATTCCATCCCAAAGCAACGGAATACACATTCTTCTCTAGTGCCCATGGAACATTCTCCAGAAAAGATCACATCCTAGGTCACAAATCAGGTCTCAACCGGTACCAAAAGATTGGGATTATTCCCTGTCTATTTTCAGACCACAATGCTTTGAAACTAGAACTCAGTCACAAGAGGAAAGTCGGAAGGAACTCAAATACATGGAGACTAAAGAGCATCCTACTAAAGAATGAATGGGTCAACCAGGAAATTAAAGAAGAATTTAAAAAATTCATGGAAACCAATGAAAATGAAAACACAACTGTTCAAAATCTTTGGGATGCAGCAAAGGCAGTCCTGAGAGGAAAGTATATAGCAATACAAGCCTTTCTCAAGAAACAAGAAAGGTCTCAAATACACAACCTAACCCTACACCTAAAGAAGTTAGAGAAAAAACAGCAAATAAAGCCTAAACCCAGCAGGAGAAGAGAAATCATAAAGATCAGAGCAGAAATCAATGAACTAGAAACCAAAAGAACAGTAGAACAGATCAACGAAACTAGGAGCTGGTTCTTTGAAAGAATTAACAAGATTCATAAATCCCTGGCCAGACTTATCAAAAAGAAAAGAGAAATGACCCAAATCAACAAAATCATGAAAGAGGAGAGATCACAACCAACACCAAAGAAATACAAACAATTATAAGAACATATTAGGAGCAACTCTATGCCAGCAAATTAGATAACCTAAGAAATGGATGCATTCCTAGAGATGTATCAACTACCAAAACTGAACCAGGAAGAAATAGAAAACCAGAACAGAACTATAACCACTAAGGAAATTGAAGCAGTCAGTCATCAAAAATCTCCCAACAAACAAAAGCCCAGGGCCAGATGGCTTCCCAAGGGAATTCTACCAAATAATTAAAGAAGAATTAATACCTATTCTCCTGAAACTGTTCCAAAAAATAGAAATGGAAGGAAAACTTCCAAACTCGTTTTATGAGGCCATTACCTTGATCCCCAAACCAGACAAAGACCCCATCAAAAAGGAGAATTACAGACCAATATCTTTGATGAACATGGATGCAAAAATTCTCACCAAAATACTAGCAATAGGATCCAACAGTACATTAAAAGGATTATTCATCACTACCAAGTGGGATTTATCCCTGGGCTGCAAGGTGGTTCAACATCCACAAATCAATCAACGTGCTACAATACATTAACAAAAGAAAGAACAAGAATCATATGATCCTCTCAATAGATGCAGAAAAAGCATTTGACAAAGTACAGCATCCTTTCTTGATCAAAACTCTTCACAGTGTAGGGAATGTGGGTACATACCTCAATATCATAAAAGCCATCTATGAAAAACCTACAGCGAATAGCATTCTCAATGGGGAAAAACAGAGCTTTCCCCCTAAGGTCAGGAATGCGGCAGGGATGTCCACTATCATCACTGCTATTCAACATAGTATTAGAAGTCCTAGCCACAGCAGTTAGATCACAAAAAGAAATCAAAGGCATCCAAATTGGCAAAGAAGTAAAATCTCACTGTTTGCAGACGATAGGATACTCTATGTGGAAAACCCAGAAGACTCCACCCCAAAAATGCTAGACCTCATACAGGAATTCAGTGAAGTAGTAGGATATAAAATCAATGCACAGAAATCAGTGGCATTCCTATACACCAACAACGAGACAGAAGAAAGAGAAATTAAGGAGTCAATCCCATTTATAATTGTACCCAAAACCATAAGATACCTAGGAATAAATCTAACCAAGGAGGCAAAGGATCTGTACTCAGAAAACTATAAAATACTCACGAAAGAAATTGAGGAAGACAGAAAAATGGAAAACTGTTCCATGCTCATGGATTGGAAGAACAAATATTGTGAAGATGTCCATGCAACCTAGAGCAATCTACACATTCAATGCAATCCCCATCAAAATACCATCCACTTTTTTCAAAGACATGGAACAAATAATCCTAAAATTTGTATGGAACCAGAAAAGACCTCGGATAGTCAGAGGAATATTGAAAAAGAAAAGCAAAGTTGGCGACATCACAATTCCGGACTTCCAGCTCTATTACAAAGCTGTCATCATCAAGACATATGGTACTGGCACAAAAACAGACACATAGATCAATGGAACAGAATAGAGAGCCCAGAAATGGACCCTCAACTCTATGGTCAACTCATCTTTGACAAGGCAGGAAAGAATGTCCAATGGAAAAAAGACAGTCTCTTCAACAAATGGTGTTGAGAAAATTGGACAGCACCATGCAGAAGAATGAAACTGGACCATTTCCTTACACCACACATGAAAATAGGCTCAAAATGGTTGAAAGACCTAAATATGAGATAGGAGTCCATCAACATCCTAAAGAAGAACACGGGCAGCAACCTCTTCGACCTCAGCCGCAGCAACTTCTTCCTAGAAACATCGCCAAAGGCAAGGGATGCAAAGGCAAAAATTAACAATTGGGATTTCATCAAGATAAAAAGCTTTTGCACAGCAAAAGAAACAGTCAACAAAACCAAAAAACAACCGACAGAATGGGAGAAGATATTTGTAAATGACATATCAGATAATGAGCTAGTATCCAAAATCTACAAAGAACTTATCAAACTCCACACCCAAAGAACAAATAATCCAATCAAGAAATGGGCAGAAGACATGAACAGACATTTTTCCAAAGAAGACATCCAAATGGCCAACAGACACATGAAAAAGTGTTCAACATCATTCGGCATCAGGGAAATCCAAATCAAAACCTCAATGAGATACCACCTCACACTAGTCAGAATGGCTAAAATGAACAAGTCAGGAAACGACAGATATTGGCGGGGATGAGGAGAAAGGGGAACCCTGCTACATTGTTGGTGGGAATGCAAGCTGGTGCAGCCACTCTGGAAAACAGTATGGAGATTCCTCAAACAGTTGAAAATAGAGCTACCATATGATCCAGCAATTGCACTACTGGGTATTTACCACAAAGATACAAATGTAGGGATTTGAAGGGGTATGTGCACCCTGATGTTTATAGCAGCAATGTCCACAATAGCCAAATTGTGGAAAGAGCCAAGATGTCCATCGACAGATTAATGGATAAAGAAGAAGTGGTATATATATGTGTGTATATATATATATATATATATATATATACACACACACACACACACACACACACACACACACAATGGAATATTATACAGCCATCAAACGGAATGAGATCTTGCCATTTGCAATGACGTGGATGGAACTGGAGGGTGTTATGCTGAGCGAAATAAGTCAATCAGAGGAAAACATGTATCATATGATCTCACTGATATGAGGAATTCTTAATCTCAGGAAACAAACTGAGGGTTGCTGGAGTGGGGGTGGGGTGGGAGGGATGGGGTGGCTGGGTGATAGACATTGTGCTATGGTGTGTGCCGTGAATTGTGCAGGACTGTAATCACAGATCTGTACCTTTGAAACAAATAATGCAATGTATGTCAGGAAAAAAAGAAGAAGAAGATAGCAGGAGGGGACGAATGAAGCGGTAAATCGGAGAGGGAGACGAACCATGAGAGACGATGGACTTTGAAAAACAAACTGAGGGTTCTAGAGGGGAGGGGGTGGGGGGATGGGTTAGCCTGGTGATGGGTATTAAAGAGGGCACGTTCTGCGTGGAGCACTGAATGTTATGCACAAACAATGAATGATGGAACATTACACCACAAACTAATGATGTAATGTATGGTGATTAACATAACAATAAAAAATTAAAGAAAAAAGAAAAAAAAAGAAAGTGCCCTGGAGATCTGAAGAAATGTAATGATGTACTTCCAATGATTTAAATACAATCTGTCACATATTAATATCAGCTAGAGACCTGGCACTGAGCCAGGCACTTTAATATAGTTTTTCTTTCACTTGACCACTCACAATAAGTCCGTGAAATAAATATTTGGCCCTTTGTACAGAAATTAATGCTCGGAAAGAAGAACCAATATATCCCATTTTACACAGTAAGATCCAAACCTTTACCTCCGAAGCCCAGTGCTTTCTCCAAATATTATATTAGGGAACTAAATATATATCTGAACTATTTCCTAGAATGATGATGATCAGGATTCTACATAATTCTAGTCTTATGAGATCTAAGAATGTATTTGTAAAATATTTATCTTCCATTTTTAAGTTATAGTCTTTGTGTCTTAGAATTTGAAGGAAGATCTATTTTATAGTGTCCTAGCATATAATGTTCTCTACTGATCCTTGAGCAGGTCCAACCAGGTTGTAATTCAAACTTACAGCAGTTTTCCACTTGTAGCATAGCTTTCCTCCCCATTTTGTCCTTTGGATAACCTTATAATGACTTTTACTGTATTTATGCAAGATCTTTCCAATTAGCCCATTGGAACTTTCAAATAGAGAAGAAACAGAAAAGAATGAAAAGAGGTAGGAAGAGAAACGATGATCTGGGGTAGCATTTAACTAGCAGGAACTTTTCACACTGTCAGGTTATAGAAACACAAAGTCCAAAGAGTCCTAGAGTTCTCATAATCCAGCCCCATAATATTTACAGATGTGTTTACTTTGGCATTTGTAAAAGAACAGAGGGTTTATAGTCAGCCGGTCTGGGGTCAAATCCTGACTTTGCTACTTTCAGCTTTATGAGTTTTTATTTGGTATGTTAATTTACCTTGTTTTTCCTAATTATAAAATGAGAATATGGATATTTAACTCATAAGATCATTTGGAGGACCAAATGTGGGAATATATTCAGCCCTTGGCACATGCCTGGCACATAAGAAGAGCTTGTAAGTGTTATCCCCTCTCTCATTATTATTGTCATTCTGTAGTGCTTCATTGGGCAACTCTTACTGTATAGGTATACAGATATTGCTTGGTAGGATTGCACACTGATGATACTGTTACTGTTCAGCTACTCTTAGGCAATGGCCTGGATCTTAGTAAACGTGTTGAAAAGTATATTGAACCACAACATCACTAGTAAGCTTTTCATTATGGTACTTAAAACAGTATTCTAGTGGCAATATCTATGAATATCAGAGCAGGCTTTTCTACTTCAATATATGTATTTTCCAGCGGAATCTTCCTCATTTTTTTTCATTCATTTATACAAACTTATTTCATTAAAAGTTTATGATTGATCTCAGTCTCTTTGCCTCAATTTCTATACTACTACTGAATGTTCTCCCTCTTTTTACATATCCCAGTCAAGGGAAAGTGAAGTAACATACACAAACATGGTGGGTACATTTGGGAAGTTAAACTGGGCATGCTCAGTGTAACCCCTTCCTCCCTCCCCCCTCTTGGAGCAGTATTTCCCAGAGAGCACACATTCTTCCCTGACCCTAAATGCCAAATATTTTATGGGGCCCTGTGGATGTTTGCTCTTGTCTGTAGTTAGGGGAATAAATCTGTATAATCTGGATTAATATTAGGAGTTTATTGCCCCATGTATAAAATTCATCCTCCAACTTAGTCTTATCAAAGATGGAAGACAATATATTTTGGGTTTTTTAAGATTTTATTTGAGAAAGAGAGACAGATAGCGAGAGAGAGCACAGGCAGGGAGAAAAGGGAGAAGTAACGTCCCCCTCCCCCTCCCCCCAATCGAGCAGGGAGCCCATCGCAGGGCTTGATCTCAGGACCCTGAGATCATGACCCCAGGGGAAGGCAGATGCTTAACTGACTGAGTCACCCAGGTGCCCCAAGGAGCCAATATATTTTTGCTCACTATTTTGGAACTTGAACTACAAGGGGAGTGCTTTTTTGAGGACTCCTCCAAAACCCCTGTGTTGAATCTGGGATCATGAAATCTTTGGCTCAGACTATTTTCATTAGTTTTCTTTATAGTCCTTTACTAAACAGTTGCTGTACACACTACATTAAGACATTAAAAGACAGAATTTCATGCCATCTAACATACTTGTCAACTAGGTCTGTATACCATTCCAAGATATTTTTGACCTGCAGATTATAAGCATTGACCTTTGGAACCAAACCAAGGCTAGTCTGGAGTTGCATGGCTTTTCTGCTTTCATGTTACTCCTGAGGCTCTGTTATGGTACTTGATAATTATATTTATGAATATTGGAGATCCAGATTATAGCTTTAATATTTGAGAAAATAGATTTTTATTCATGGGCAAATAAAAAGAAATGTGAGGTACTATCAAGTTAGAGATTCAAGTTCTGCTTGTACAGAGAAAGTAGGAAAAATAACCACAGACCCCAAACCAAAAATTCATTAAAGTATTCCTGTGATGCCTTAGTCCCAGAAATAAGGTGACTCAGAAACATGCAAGGGCCAAAAGCAGCAAAGTAATTAAAGGGTGCTCTATAGGTAAGAAAAATGGGGGCTCAGGAAACAATTTTAATTCTGGCAATGACAAAGGATACCCTATCAAGAAATCAAAGAGTAAGGAATGCATTTATAAATGCAGTTGAGTTTTCAGAGGACAAGCTTGATCTATATAAACAGAGGAATAAAAACAAACTGTATCAAATACACATCTCATTGATTTAAAGGATGAAACTGGAAAAAATGGAGGACTTAGGCTGAGCATGTCTAAGGGTTTATTCTTCTCGGATTTACCAACCAGAGGAGTCACTCCAGCTCCCTTGGGATAGACTGAGTGAAGGGACAGAAAGAGGTCAGGGGTGTAAAACTACCTGGATTTTCTTCACCTGAAAGAAAATAAAATAGAGGGAAAGGATTTCCTCCTAATACTCAGCAATGAAATGCATATGGTTAAAATATAAAATTAAAATCCATGGAAGATCAAGCCTATTAACCATTAGTGTTAATATAATTCATCTGTTACCAGCATATAGTTTATAATTTAGCAAAAAAAAAAAAAAATCCCTATAATCCCCATACCAGGTACTATGTTAGTTACTATGATGAACTAATATAGAAGATACAGTACCCACTTTTAGGGTCTTCAGGTAAAATGATAAATACATTTAGTGAATAACTTAAATATGATGTATAAGTGGTAGCATGGAGCTATTCATAGGAGGGCTGGGCAAAGAGGGGACTTAACACAACCAGGAAACTGCTAAGCTTCAAGGTTGGCTTTTAGCTTTTTCGCAGCCAAGATGAGGAGGTAACCATGGTGAGTTTCATAACTTTCAACATCTTAAAGGAAAAAAATATATCAGTTCTTCAGGAAAGACCGTCTTTTCCTTTTCAGCACCAAATTAGAAATTTTCATGGGATTTTGTAGGAAACATGGAATGATGTAATGGTTAATGTTCACAGCATCAGTTTTTCAGGCCTCACAGAAGTGATATAGAGTTGTCTCTTATGGATTTTGAGGATAGTAAAGAGCTTGTTATACAATATACATTACCAAACTTACTGCATATTCGAATCACTTTGAGATCTGTTTTAGAATACATATTCCTCAGCATTGTTTAATAAATTCATTCTGCAAATCTTAAGTTCTAATAGCTTATATTTGGACCATAACTCTTTCTTTTCTGTTCTCTTACACTGTATACCCACTAGAGCTGCCTTTAGAACTTACAGAGATCTCCAGTCCGTAATCTTCCCCTTTCCTCCCAACCTATCTGTTCTGTCCGTGCTTCCTTTTCTTTTTTTATTTCAATTTTTAATTTAAATTCTAGCTAACACATATGGTAAAATTGGTTTCAGGGGTAGAATTTAGCAGTACATCACTTACATATAACACCCAGTGCTCATCACAGCAAGTGCCCTCCTTAATACCCATCACCCATTTAAACCATCCTCTATCCACCTCCCTCCATTAACCCTGTTTGTTCTGTATAGTTAAGAGTCTCTTATATAATTAAGATGTCTGAATTAGAATTTAGAACAATTATAAGGATAGTAACCGGGCTTGAAAAAAAGCATAGAAGACACTAGAGAATTCCTTACTGCAGAGATGAAAGACTAAAAACTAGCCAAGCCAAAATTTAAAATGCTATAACTGAGAGGCAAATCAGAAATGGATACTGTAACAATGAGGATGAATGAACAGAGGAATGAGTCAGTCATACAGAAGATAAAATAATGGAAGATAATGAGGGGTGCCTGGGTGGCTCAGTCAGTTGAATGTCCGGCTCTTGGTTTCAGCTCAGGTCATGATCTCAGGGGTATGAGATTGAGCCCTGCGTCAGACTCTGTGTTCAGTGCAGAGTCTGCTTGAGATTCTTTTCCCTTTCCTTTTCTTTCCCCTCTAACTCCTCCCCCTGCTCATGCTCTCACTCTAAAAAGTAAATAAAATCTTTAAATTAAAAAAATAGAAAATAATGAAGCTGAAAAGAAGAGGGAAACAAAGGTAATAGATCATGAAGGTAGACTTAAGGAATTCAGCAATTTATTAAAATGGAATAACATTTGTACCACAAGAGTCCCAGAAGATGGAGAGGAAAGGAAGGGGAAGGAAGATGAAGGGGTGGGGGGGGGGGAGAAGAGGGAAGCAAACCACGAGACTCTTTTAAACTTTTTTTTTCCTTTCTACTTTTTATTTAATTTCTATTTAGATAACATACACTGCGGTATTGGTTTCAGAAGTAGAATTCAGCAATTCATCACTTACATAAAATACCCAGGGCTCATCATATCAAGTGCCCTCCTTAATACCCATCACCCATCTAGCCCATCCCCCACGATTCTTGGGGCGGGGGGCGCGCCTGGGTGGCTCAGTTAAGCATCTGCCTTCCGCTTGGGTCATAATCTCAAAATCCTGGGATAGAGCCCCATATCAGGCTCCCTGCTCAGCAGGGTAGGAGGGGGGGTTTGCTTCTCCCTCTCCCTCTTGCTCATGCTCTGTCTTGGTCTCCCTCTCTTTCAAATAAATGAATAAAATCTTAAAAAAAAAATCTTATGGTTTCCCACTTTTTCCCCCTTCCCATATGTTTGTCTGTTTTGTTTCTTAAATTCCACACATGAGTAAAACCGTATGATATTTGTCTTTCTCTGACTGGCTTATTTCACTTAGCATAATATACTCTAGCTTCGTCCATGTCATCGTGAATGGCAAGATTTCATTCCTTTTGATGGCTAAGTAATATTCCATTGTATACACATACCACATCTTCTATATCCATTCATTAGTTGATGGACATTTGGGCTCGCTCCATAGTTGGCTATTGTTGATAATGCTGCTATAAACATCAGGTGCATATATCCCTTTGAATCAGTATTTTTGTATCCTTTGGGTAAACACCTAGTAGTGCAATTCCTGGATCATAGAGTAGTTCTCTTTTTAGCTTTTTGAGGAACATCCATACTGTTCTCCAGAGTGGTCACACCAGTCTGCATTCCCAGTAATGTGCTTGAGGTTTCCCATTTCTCTCCATCCTCATCAACACCTGTTATTTCTTGTGTTGTTATTTTTAGTCATTCTGACAGGCATGAGGTGGTATCTCATCATGGTTTTGATTTTTATTTCTCTGATGATGAGTGATGTTGAACATCTTTTCATGTTTCTGTTAGCCATCTGGATGTCTTCTTTGGAAAAGTGTTCTTGTCTTCCACCCATTTCTTAACTGAATTTTTTTGGGGGGGATGTTGAGTTTGATAAATTCTCTATAGATTTTGGATACTAACCCTTTCTCAGATATGTCATTTGCAAATATCTTCTCCCATTCTGTAGGCTACCTTTTAGTTTTGCTAGAAATAAGTTGCTACAGGTGAGATCAAGGAGGTTGCTGCCTATATTGTCCTCTAGGATTTTGATGGTTTCCCGTCTCACATTTAGGTCTTTCATCTATTTTGAATTTTCTTTTCATGGGTAATTATTTAAGCTACCTTCTTCCCAGAATCCTCAATCCCTCAAGCTACTATAGCACCATACATCTTCAACCATCCCATAATAAAACATTGATCCTCTGATTTTTAACAGAATTCCATAGGCTTATGAATGCAAGAAAAAAAATCAAGGATTTTAGAATTGATTAAAGAATATCAAATTATCTTTAGAAAATGTCTCCACATTATGAAAGAATATAATAATAAAGAAAAAAGAAATTGTGTATGACATCTACTTGCTATTTATATAAGATATTGGACTGAAATTTAAGTGTTTACCACATGAAAATTGAGAGATAAAAGTAGGATACATTTACTAAAAATCATTTTACTTAAGGAAATTATAGGCTAGTATAGGAGATATAGCAGATAACAGTAACTAAACTTCTTGAGTGCCTACTATCTGCCAGACACTTTAAAATTCATGATAACCAGGCTTTACAATATTCCTTCCAGGTAGCTTTTAATACATTAACAAATCACTCAAAACCTGGCAGTGTAAAATGGTCATTTTCAAAATGTGGTACCTGGACCATCTGCATCAATATCACATGGAAACTTGTTAGAAATGCAATCTGGGGACCCCAACCAAAACCTATGAATCAGAAACTCCAGAGGTGGGGCCCAATAACCTTTATTTTAGGAAGCCCTCAAAGTGCTTGTGATGCTAGCTGAAGTTTGGGAATGACTAGCTTAAAACAGCCATGTATTTTTTTAAGTTCACAATTCATTTCTATGTGTTGGTAACTTGTGTTGGGCTCAGTGTGGGATTCTTTTCATATCACCTGTGCTCACTGTTCACTTATTCATCTTCCTGTAAGTCAGCTAGTTGCTGGCTTATCTACAATGTCCTTAGAAGGACAGCTTGTCTCTGCTCCAAGTGGGCTCATATAATCCAGGTAGTTAGGGTTAGTTTGTTCAAATGATAGCTGAACAGAATTCAAAAGAGCAAATGGGAATATGCAAGGTCTCTTGAGGCCTGAGTTCAGAACTGGCACACTAACATTCATCACATTCTATTAAAGCAAGTCTCAAGATTAGCCCAAGTTCAAGGCATGGGGAAACAGACTCCACCTACTGATACATGAGCTACAAAATCACATTCCAAAGGGCAAAGATATGAGATCAAGACTGGAGGCCATTGTTTGCCAACAGTCTACAACCTAAGATAACCTTATACCCAATCTGTTAGATTAAGAAATTGAAGTTCAGCAAATTTAAATATTTTTTACAAGGTCATTTATCTTTTAAGTGCAGATTCTAGATTTGAACCTAAGCTTGTCTAGTCCTCACTGATCAGATCATGTATAGCTATAACATAACATAGTATGTGAAAAGTAAAATAGAAGCCCAGATAAGAGTTTACAGAAGTTCAAAAAAGAGAGATATGGTTTCTGTTTCTGGTGAGAGAAATTCTTTGAGAGTAGTGAAATTTGAGTTGGACCATGCAGGATGAGTGATCTAGGAAGAGAAACAAGTTTGGGCATAAAGCTCCTGCTGAGAAATACCAAACTACCATCAATAAACACATGGAATCTCTTTTGGCTGGAATTTAGGGTATTTAAAGAGGAAAAGGAGATACATTTAGAAATATAGGTTCTGACAAAGAGACCTTTGAATACCAAGGTAAGGAATTTGAGCTTGAAGATTTTTGAGCAAAACATGAAAATAAAGCATTCTGAGTTCCAAGGATTATTATCTTCATGAAAATTATTTTTGTGGATTTAGTCATGGAAAACATTTTATTTTGGACCCACTTTCCCTCTATGATTTCTCAACTGTCTTCCATCCTCTTTAAGCAAGTATTTTTCAGAGAATATAGAACTACCAAGATAATTTGGCCTCATTCAGATAGGATACTAAATAGACTGAAGAGTTGAGTTAGGTCACACTTTCTCTAAGTCAAAGCTTCCCAACTGGGCATGTGCAGTGGTGCATGAATATAAATGTGCCAAGTTTAATCCTCTCTGCAATCTGGGCACCATATTGGCTCTAGAGTGGCTAGAGCCCCATTGAGATGATTGCTTCAGGCCATAAGCTACTGTGTTCCTTTTCTCTGATGTGCAGTTCAAACATTGAGCATTATTATTTTCTATGTGTTCCATATATGTAAAAATGGAGAGGCACTACCCTAGAGGCCCTCTGTGACTAGGATCCCAAATCCCAGAGGATGCTAAAAGAACTCCAGCACTATAAAAAAAAACAAAAGTCTCTGGAACCCTGGGGTGCATCCCAGAATTGTGTTCTAAGACTCCCAGGTAACTCTAATAACCCACCAAGTTTGTGAATCACCATTATAGAACGTTCTACAGTCCAGTAACCTAATCTCCTAACTTATCTTTAGTTCATGACAAATTATAAAAGGGAACATAAGGGGTCACACCCTATTCCAATTCTCACCCTGCCCCCCCAATAGTGACCTCTTTAACAGTAGAGACCACCTCCCCAACCTCTTTAACTACAAAGGCTTTCCAATTTCATTCTCACCATGAGCCATGTCAGGAACAGCCTGATTTCTCTGGGATGAGCAGTCCTAGAAAAGAACAGATATTCAAACACATACTTTGATTTTCTTGTGGCTCCAGGAACTTCCTATAAGGGAGCATAAATCTAGATCATAACCACAAAAAATTGGAAAGTTTGTGAAGGGGCCTGGACTAAGAGGGAAAATATATATATATACACTTTATGGACCAGACTAAATGGGCCTATTAGAGAGAGCTGTGTTTTAATTTTCACCAGCAGATTACATTTGAGCATTCTCTCACCCAGATATAACACCACCACCAAAATTACCCCATGCCCAAAGTCACCTATTTGTTCTACAAAGAAGAGTCATTTGAAAAGAAGAATGGTATCACTAGGTGCATCAGTCAGCTCTGTTATAGAAAGCCCCACTGAAAGAGCTGGTCAGGTAAAGTGGTAAAAGTACATGTGTTGGTGGCAGAATCCTAGAGGTGGGCTCACAGAGGTCAGCAGTAGGATGGGCAGCTGTCTGGGCGCACAGAGTGCCATGGTTTAGAGGAGGTCAAGAGAGGGCCAGGTGGCGGCATAGGCAGCAACTTGTGAGTGGATAAATGGTTAGTGGTCAATTAAGTAGGATGGTAGACATATTGGATGGTAGAATGAGGTAGAATGAGGGGTTGTAAAGAAATAGGCAAATTTGATACTTGTTGATTACTTTTAACATAAAATACTTGAGTTTTTACTAGGTACAAAGTACTGTTTAAGGCTATGGGTTTTTGTCGCAACCAAAACTGAAAACAAACAAACAAAAGGAACACTTGATAGAATTTATATTTTGTAGTGGTTGTTTTATATAGAAAATCACATCTCCTCTGGAATACTCAGAATAACTTAAAATAAAGATCCTTGGCAGGTAGTGGGAGTAGTGGTAAGGAATAAGGGAGGACCATATTTCAGGTTAATCAAATTAGTGGAGGCTCAAAGCTTTGATAATGAAGGGATAAATTTTAATATTAAACAAAACATAATTAAAAAGGTTAAAGTCCTTACTTCATATAATATATTCTAGCATATAATCCCAAACATTTGAGGAGTATCTGTTTTGGCTTATTCCAATCACACATCCCTGTGTGAGCGTATAGAAACAAAAACTAACTTGAAATTACATTCTAGCTATGAATGGTGACCCATGTTTCTGTTTTAACAACTATGAATTAGGCATTATTGAGCTCTGTGATAATTCTTGGGAATACAAAAATTAATAGAGTACAGCCCCTGCTCTTAATGGGCTCACATTCCTATGGTACATACACATAAAAATGAATATCCATAGTGATTCTTTTGCTCTAATAGAGTTACGTGAAAATTGTCAAGGAAGATATCTCACTGCATCTATTGCGAAGTCAGAGAAATCTCAATAAAGGAGCTATCATTTGTGCTGGTTCTTGGACAATCCAAAAGGATATCTATCAGTCAACAAAGAAGGTGAAGGGCCTCTCTGGCTAGAGAAATAGGACTCGCATAGAGTAGCAATGTGCAGGAGCACAGAGTAGTCAGAAAACCACAAGATACCTCAATATCATAAAAAACTGGTTAACATATTTTCCTTTTCCCTAGCTTTCCCCAGTCTTACTTCAAGACAATATAAATTCTGACCCTGAGATGTATCAAAGATAGGTAATATAAGTTTGCATAATATTAGAATGTTTAATTAGGAAAGGCCTCTTTGACCCTATATTTTGTGTAGAAATTATATGGTTTGCACTGTCTATATTTTATGTCTTGCTTATATGCACATAATTTTTCAAACAATTATAATAAAAAGTAAGCACATTGTGCTTAACAATCTTTTCGGTTGAGAAGTTCTTAGCAGGCTGTTCATGCGACCACTCACACAGCGATTCTGTCTCTCAGTATAATCACAGGCTCACCAAGCCTTTTTATAATTAGTTAGATTGACTACAGGTGCTACTAAATTAAGATTTGTGCTATTTTAAGCCCGGCAGGTGTAAACACATTCAATGAATCACAATGATTACAGCTGGAAAATCATCTCCAGCCACCCCCATTTAACCTTTTAGGAGAGAAGTTGAGTAAACATGAATTAAACAGTATTCTTAAAGTGAAACAAGGTAGGAGTTCATGAGAAGTGCCCGAGCCCTCACACCATAAACCATGAAACCATGGCTCAAAAATTGTAGCAACTCAACTGTATGGAAAAGGATTTCATCTGCTATACTGTGTTATGGAGACATGATGAATGGATTTTATGTGAATTTCTTTATTATGGACACTTCTCTCTAGACCTGCACTGTCCGATACAGTAGCCACTAAGACAATGTTGATATTTAAATTTAAATTTGTATTAAATAATATTATACAGATTTTTAAAATTCAACCCCTCAGTTGCAATAGATATGTTTCAAGTTCTCAATAGCCACAGGCAGCTAGCTGTCCCCATGTTGAACAGCACAAATATAGAACATTTTTAACATCACAGAAAGTTCTACTGGGTAGCTCTGCTCTAGATAATATATTATATTAAATGAGTCATTCGTTTTATTATTTAACCAAAAGGAATAAAAATGATACATGTGTATTGTGTATCTATCAAATACAGGGGAGGAGCAGGAATAAAAGCTGGATAGGGACTCTACTAAGTGAACTGCGTGGGTTGGTTTCCCCAACTTCCTTGGGCCCCAAGATAATATCCAATAGTAGAAGTTAAAGAAATATTTGTTGACAAAGGTACCGGTTGGACTAAACTGTCTATTTTCAGTCAAACCCTTTCTTGGCCACTTTAATATCCAGTCTACTGCAAAATCCATTAGGACAATCAATCGAATCATACTGTGAAGACATCCAAATCCCACTGGATCACTTATTTTCCAATGCAGAGCTTTTCATAGGACAGATGCCATAGTAGGAAAAGATATTAAAATACATTGGAATTTATTTTCGTCTTACTCATCCAGGGCTCCTAAAAAATATAATTACTTTTTACAAAGCCCTTGAAAGTCTGGCCCAACACTGCATTCCCAGCCTCTTCTCCCATGAAACCAGTTTGCTCACTCACCCTGAATATGCCTTGCTCTCTCCCACGTCTGAACCTCACACATTTACTTTCCCTTAAAATCTTTTATACTGCCTGCCACCAAATTTACCTAAAAAAATCCTACTATTCTTTAAGGCCAGATCATCTCTTTTCCTCTATTAAGACCCATTCCTCCCTCCTTAACCTAAATGCACCTCTTCCCCTCTCTAATTAAATCTCTGCTTAACAGGAGTTCTCTCAGCAGTTAGCGTAGTGTCTTACCGTAAATAGATTCTCATTTGGAGGATTTACCTATTTGGTAAATGAAAGTGTACACTGTGATAGAAAAGAACAATAAATTTACAATTATAAACATTTCAGTAGTACTTTTAAATTTACAAAGTACTTTTTAACATATTTTAGCCTCACAGAATTCCTATGAATCACATTGTTATCCCCATTTTACAGATGAGGAAATTAAGGCTGGGACAGATAAAGGGACCAGCCCAAAGTGTGCTAGTTCCTATCTCAACAAAAATGGCACACTCCATGGATTATTAGAAGAGCTGCATGAAAGTACTATGTATAGAGTGTGGGTAAGGTTAAAGGAAATGGGAGAGAAAATAAAGGTCTGGGAGATCCTCATAACCTGAGAAGCATTATCATCCTTGTGCTTGAGTAGACAAGAGAGGAAGCTGCCACGACACCCTGGGAACCTCTATAGGGTTACCGCCACACTTTGCTCAGTTTCCAAGAGCGGGGAGCTGTCAGGCCCTTGTCTAGCAGTGATGAAATAAGGTAGGGGCTAGTGAAGAAATGCCTTGAATTCTTTCTCCTTCCTCTGATGCTTGTTGTTGGCTAAACCCAACCAGAGGCAGACCATAAAAGAGCCCAAGAGAGCAGTCTATGGAGGTCAGTGTCACAGTGACTCAGGCTGGGCACACACGGGGATGGGCATGTGCCTTGTGCTGGAGGAGAATTAATGTAGAAAGGAAAACAGAGTTTATCTAAATCAAAGTAACACAGCTACTGGGCTACAGACCCATGAACCAGGACTCAGAATTCCTATTCTTTTCACCTTTGGCACATAAG
Source organism: Eumetopias jubatus (assembly GCF_037043125.1). NCBI lineage: Eukaryota > Metazoa > Chordata > Mammalia > Carnivora > Otariidae > Eumetopias > Eumetopias jubatus. Next base: position 58,391,396 of record NW_028274810.1, read on the forward strand.
AAATAACTCTTTGCAAATAAATTATTTGTGTGTGTGTGTGTGTGTGTGTGTGTGTGTGTGTGTGTGTTATATTACCTTAATTAAATTAAAACTTCCCCCCAAATATAAGGATTACATCTTGTGTGACCTTGAACAAGTGATTTAATTTTGTGGACCTCCCTCACTTTCCTAACCTGCAAAATAGAATCAATATTACCTCCCAGGGTGTGGCAGAGATTAAATGAGATGATATTTATAAAATGCTAGCATGGCACTTGGCACAGAGTAGATGCTCCATATATTTTAGTCCTTTTATTATGCTTTGTGAATATTCGCTCTATAACCAAATGTGGGGCCATGTTCACACTAGAGCCTCAATAAATATATAGTGATTAAATAAAAAGTCATAAATCAAGGAAAGCAAAATATGATCAGAGTCTTTTGGAAGTATTTAGAAAGAAATTTGTTTTTGTTGTTGTTGTTGTTGTTGTTGTTTGTTTTTTACTATGGCCTGATTGTGAGGTTGTTACAAGTTGTTTTTGTAGAAATGACAACATGAAAAGAGTTGAGGTTAAGATATGATCCCCTCCCTCCAGGAGATACTTGTCTACCAGGGAAGATGGACATATAAACAGCTAATTACAATATAGTTTAAGAAGTGGCTGAACATAGGCAGGTGGAACATGGAGAAGGGAGCCACTACATGGGAGTCAAAGAAATCTTCAAAAAGAATGTAACTTTTAAGTTGAGCCTTAGAGAATGTGTTAGAATGTTTTTGAAGGATGAACAAGAGAAGGCAAAAGAAAATTCCAGAAAAAGAAAAAAGATGACTTGTGAATCTAAAATAGATAATGTGTGTCACACAAACTGTGTCAACTTTTCCACTGTTTTCTTACAAACAAAAATGAGAAAATGGTCTAGCAATATAGTTCTAAGCACCCCCACCATGAGGGCAGAGTTTTTTTTTTAAATAGTTTTATCTAAAAAGATCATGTTAATGGTGTATTCTATTCCACAATATATTCATATTTTAATATATCAAATTATTTGTCCCACGTTTTTCTTTATAAAAATAATTGATTCCCTAACAAATCTGTTATACTTATCCTGGGGTACATATTTCTGGAACCTCTACCTTTTAGGTGAACATTTTATTATAGTTTGAGAAGGTAAGACAGATGTAAAAGTCCTATGTAAGCTCTTTACAAATGTGAATTACCCTTATTATTTACAGACTTTTAAACTAAAATTGGAAAAGTGTGGTCAATTACTCTGGCCTTCTCAACCCCACAGGAGAATTGGTTTCCATGCTCTTTTCTCCCTTCTAATATTGGTCCAAGCACAGTGGTCCAATGGCTCATGGCCATTTAAAGCAAGATTGAGAAAATGCTTCTCAGTTTGGCAATGGAGTTTGGGAACAGGCCAGCCCAACTTACTTCAGCGATTTTAATGCAAAGCACTCAGCAAATTAAATTTGTTGATTATAAAATATTTTCCATTTGCCCGGTGTCGGCACTTTTATAGGAAATTTTGCATCCAGTGAGAGAGAAGCGCAAAGTAAGAATATGTATAGTTTTCCAAGCTCACAAGGATTGCCTAGAGGAAAAAGTAAAATAGAGAGAATGCAACATGTGGTCTGTCTCTTCCACCCCCAGGGCAAGAGAAAAGTTTCATTGCCTAGAGCTTCATTACCTAGAACCTAAGAATAATGAGAATTTCAGTCCTGAAGTAGGGTATACCTGGGAATGTAAGACATCGCTAATCTTTTGCTCATTTATTTACTCACTGAATTTTTACCAATGAATTTTTTTTTTGTACAAGGCATCATGCAGAATCTAGGAATACATAGATAGGTATGAATTAGACCTAGCCACTGAGAGATCTCACAGCCCAATAGATAAGACAGACACACACTCAAGTAATTATGAAACAATGTGGTGATATCCATTCAGCATTCAGGGGGCACCAAGAACAAGCAACTAAGCTAGAATTTGTCCAGTAATGGAACAAACTGCCAGTGAAACAGTGAGCACTAGATCTTGACATATTCCATCAGAGGCTAGTAAATTCCACTGGAGATGAATTCTACTCTAGACAAACTTAGGCACTAGATCAGAGTTTTTTGATAGCAACACTACTGACATTTTGGACCAGACAATTCTTTTTTGTGGGGGGTTATCCTATGCACACTAGGATATTCAACATTCCTAGCCTCTACCCTCTAGATGCTGGGAGCACCCACTAGTTGTTAATCAAAATGTCTTCGGATACTGCCAAATAGGTCGTGGGGCAAAATTACTCCCAGTTGAGAACACTGGATTCAATGATGTTCAATATTCCATCTTTAAGGATTGAACTAGTAGCCCAGTGGGCATTACTATAATCCCCAGGGAATGCTCATTTCTCCCAACTGATATAGGAGTTACTTAGATTTGACCACAACTCTGCAGCCATATGCTCTTAAGGAAGCAATCTTAATCTAGAGAGAGAAAAACTCAAATCATAAATCTCGAAGCCATAAGTACCCTCTATCTTCAATATTGTAATGCAGTCTCTGCTTGGTCAATGTTACCCAAAGATATTCTGTGTTGAAGGATTTATGCTTCCTGGAAGCCAGAGTTACTGACTGGGAGGGGATAGCTTTGCTACTTGGGCAGAATCAGCACCTAAAATAGAGAAGTGTATTTTATTATGTAACCCCTCCTTCAATCAAAGCAGTTCTGTTCTTCATCTTATTTATCCATCCTTCTTAGCCTATGAAAGGATAGAAAATGTTTGGTAGAAACACTGGAGTTGGATCTAGAGCCCTGAGTTTGGATCCTAGTCAGATCATTAAACTCACTGTATTAATTTGGACAAATTGCTTCATATATCGGCTTCCTCATTCAACAAACTTTTTCCAAGTGCCTGCTGCACACTACAAACTATAACAGTTGGCTGGGGATACACAGGGAATGACACAGCTCTCCCGCTAGTTTTTCACAATAGAAAAAAAGGAGAGTAAGTACTATATCCCGTGTGATGGTATTAGTGTGTCATTAGGCACTACTCACAGGGAAGTTACAACTAGTTCTGTTTGTTTTCACCTTGGCCAGGGAGCTAGGTTCTTCTTCCATGACCTTGTCCTCACCAATTTGTTCAACATCCCTCTCTCTGGTCAATTCTCATTGACTGGGACTAACCATGCTCAGTAATGTTGAAAGGCAGATTGTCATCAGGTGGAATATCGATGTTCAAGGATAGCTTGTTCTGTATTCCTAGCGTTTGATCTCTGGGCCCCTAAGGAACATTGCTCCTTCTGCCTCTAAATTAAAGGAATCCTTGTCTAGTTCCTCCCACATGTCCTTCTCCCATCTAAATCACTACTCCACCTTTCCTTTCTCCTTCCCCCATATCTCAGAATTATCTAATCTCAGGAACTCTCCATACATGTGTCCAAGATTTTGAGACACTGCCTTGACCACAGAGGTAAAACATTTCTTCAAATCTTTATTTTTGTTTCATTTGGGACTGAGAGAAAGAAAAAAGAAATGGTCCTAAAGACCAGTGAGTGAGAGCAGAGGGTGGTGGAAACACACAGAAAACAATGAGGTGAATGCTAGGAAGATAGACTCATAACATCCTGTGGTAACTGAGATGAGAGTAGCAAGCTCAGAGTGCTAGGGACCATGGCCTTTCCCAAGAAATGGCAGTTGGCAACCTGGCAATTAGTTTGTAATTACATAAATGTTTATCCCATGACCAAGCACTATTTCCAAATGATGGGGATGGCTCAGTAGAATATTATAAACAAAAGCTTCAAATAGGTTTTTACTTCTTCTCTGAGAGCTTCAGATTCCTCCAGTATAAAAATCAAAAGCTTGATTAGGAATATCTTAGTACTGAGAGAGCATTAATATTCTATTATTCAGTGTGACTTGTATTCCTTTTCCCACCAATATCCCTGCTACATCTTTCTCCTTACTTAAAAAGTGCTGCTTGATCCAAATGTGGAGGCTGTAGGATGAGGTGAAAAGAACAAGACAGACTCCTCAGAGTAGGAATTCAGTAAGATGTGGATGGAATATCAGGATCTGAGGGGATCCAATGAAAGCTTTCACATCTTGCATACATTTTTTAAAAATAACATTCTACAAAATGTAGTCTCACTTCCTCGGTGTTGTATAGAACTCCTTTAATTAAACTTTGGAAATAAATAAATAGGGGTCATGAGGATAAACAAAACTATTCAATTTTTTATAACACTTTTATGGAGATACAAGTCATATACCATCCAATCATACTCATTTACATTGTGCAATTCAGTTTTTTTAGTATATTCACAAAGTTGTGCAACCATTACCATATTCAATTCTAGAACATTTCATTACCCCTGAAAAAAAAAACCTTTAGCTCACTGTTCCTTGATCTTTCCTCCCCAGTCACTAATCTACTTTCTGTCTTTATAGATGTTCCTATTCTGGACATGTCATATAAAAAGAATAGTCTAATAGGAGGTCTTTTGTGACTGGCTTTTTTCACTTAGTATAAAGTTTTCTATTTTATCTGTGTTGTAGCATGTATCAGTACTACTGGGTAGGTCCTCCTGAGCCTTCATTCCCTGGGTAGGAATTCTCAAAGCGATAACTCAAGGGGTTCCCCCTAGAGCCTGCTCCATTATGATGTGAACTGTCTTTTGTGCTGTCTTTTGTGACTCTACAGGATGGATTTGAAGTCAGACTTAAGTGGATATCCTAGCACCTCCACTTACTTAATAGCTGCTGTGACATTGGGCATAACAACTGAGCCTCAGTTTGCTCATCTGTGAAACTAAGAAACAGGATATTCTCAGCACAGCGCCTACCCTACTTCATGGTAGGTGCCCCTTCTTTTATCCCTACATTCTAGCATCCAACCCAAAGTAGGCATGCATTAAATGTTAGCTGCATTTACCTCCTCTGTTCTTACATTCTCCTTTTAAAGGGGACTTTAATAGGCTCTTGTGTCAGGCCACAGAGATATCTTCTTCCTGCCATAATTAAGCAACTTGAGAAATCCTGTGAGGTCGATAAATTTGGAAAACGCTTACATAAAACAGAATATAAAATGGCAAGTCCTGCCATCAGAAGCCAGTAAAAGTCAATTGCTTTATGCGACACCTCTACAAATGGCATTATGTCATTGCATAATATTAGTAAGAAATTGTAAGATTTTGTTCAGGCCTATAAAACGTAATGAGTCTCACATCATCTACCAATATAAAAATAAATTGAAAGAAAGTAATATTTTAAAAAGGAAAAAAAACAAGCTTCCAACTTCTTGGCTTTTTCTGTGTTTGAGGAAATTTAGTCCATAAAGAAATGGATTTAAATGTTTTTCAGTGTGGTTAGTTGGCGTTCTTTCTCTTTCTCTTTTTTCCTTTCTTTTTATTATTTTAATTTTTCATCTTTGCCTTTTTTATTTAACTGGGAACACACAAAAACTCTGTTTCAGAAATCAGGTGGTCTTGGCTGAAAAATTCCCAATGCATAAAAAAGAACTTTAAATGTTCAAAAAATGGAAAGTCTTCATGGTGCCAATAAAGAGATGGATTTATTCATCTGGGCTAAGGTACAGGACATTAACTTTCACAGATGCATTTGTTCACCAGCAGTTCACACTAAACTAACCTGAAAAGTCTTTGTAAATCCAAACAAATGAGGCTGTGTGTGACTGGCCTAGAACAGGATTTCTTTTGGTAACAAATAATGATATGGGAATCCAAACTTACCCAGTGAGTACTTCTCTTAGGCAAGGTTGAATGCCTATTGGTTCTGGGGCAGAAAGAATTGATCATTCTGATGAGATTATGCTATACTACCAAAAATCTGGCTTGCATCTTTATTAAAACATGGTCCAGAAAAATGGAAGGAATAATCTCATAGCTCCCCCACAGTGCAGTCTTATGGATGTGAGCAAACATGTCTATTAGGAATAATATATAGCAAGAACTGAGCCATTGGACTCTCTAAATAAACTATCTTCATATTTGGGGAAGGGAAAAACAAATGTGGTATGTTTGGCTCAAGGAATGGGCTCTATTTTTCTTCTTTGTCAGCATTACCATTCAATGGTGCAGATGGACACCCTTGGAGATGGGGTACATTTGCTGGCTCAAAATGGAAACAGCATGGAGTGGTTTAAGCCAAGGAGGAAAGCTTGGATTCATGCAACCAGTTCAAGTTACTCATAGACTGAGAGAAACCAGAGTTGAATGTAAACCTATAGATCATCTCTTCTACCTTTAACCCAGTGCTGGAATTCCTTCTTTAGATGGTTGAATGATGGCCACCCAGCCATCAGTTGAACCTTTTCCAGGAACAGGGAACTCATTATTTGTGAATAGCTCTTTGTATACTATTATTGTCATTACCATGTAGATCATAACCATTTTTAACAAAACAACAGCAATTGTTGTAGCACCCAAGGAGAGACAAATCTGGAATGGTTGTGAAAGCTCATTTCCTTACTCTTGTTAGCAGTTTTTCTGGAAGTCATCTCAATATTCCTGACCTCTCCAAGAATGGGCTGATGCCAGAGGCCGGACTTGGAAGGTCCTCCCTTTATAAGCAAGAAGTCAGTTAGATGGTCCTTACTTCTCTTCCCATTTCAGAGGAAGAGTGTTATGGGGTCAGGGTCCCCACCTATTAGGACACTTTTTGTGGTGCATTTGGTAGTGCTGTCTGCCTAACCCAACTCTCTGTGGAATGAGAACCAAGAGCCTTGTGTGTGCTTCCTCTCCATTTGTAAACTCTTTTAGATTTACACAAGCAGGTGTATATGTAGGACCCCTTCGCATAACACAATCACTACTATTTATTGAACACTTATAAGGTCTTAGGCTTCAGGCTAAGCACTTGAGATTTATTATCATATCTAATCTTCCAAATAGTCCTCTGAAGATAGACACTAAAGTTAACCCTCTTTTGAAGAGGAGGAACCTAAGTCTCAGAAAAGATGAGTGGTCATGGTAAAAACTGGGCTTCTAGACAAGAGCATGTTTCTATGGAAAGATTTCATTCCTTTTGATGGCTGTATAATATTCCATTGTGTATATATAGACCACATCTTCTTTATCCATTCATCTGTTGATGGACATCTTGGCTCTTTCCATAGTTTGGCTATTGTGGACATTGCTGCTATAAACATTGGGGTGCACGTAAAGCCTCAGAAGCCAGATCCTGGGACCTCGCCTGACTGTGCAGCCAGCACCATACAGCAGGGACCAGCTAGGACTACAGAGAAGATGCAGATTGAATTTCTGGCTGCCCTGGCTAAGTGGGGACTCAGTGTCAGATAGATTTTGATGGTGAGGTGGGCAAAATGAGTGAAGAGGAATGGGAGGTTCAGGCTTACAATTAAGGAATGAATAAATCACAGGCACAGGAATATAAGGTGCCGCATAAGGAAAACAGCAATGATATTGTAATAGTGATGTATGGAGACAGATGGTAGCTACACTTGTGGGGAGCATAGCATAATGTATACAATTGTCAAATTACTATGTTGTACACCTGAAACTAATGTAACACTTCATGTCAACTATATTCAAATAAAAAAAGAGAGATTTCTGGCTTCAGCTTAAGATGCAGAAAGCTAAAAAGAAAAAAAGAAAAAGAAAAAGAAAAGCATGTTTTTAAACTCTGCTACATAGTTGACCACCACTGGTGTTGTGAATAAAGAAAATCTTTAAAGTCAGCCAGGCATAGGTTCACCCCCTGGCTCTTCCCCTTCCTGGGAGTGATATTAGGTACTTTCTTAGACATCATGGAGTCTCAATTTCCTTGTCAATAAAATGGCAGTAGTGTTTCCTCATAATTTTTCATGAGGCTTAAGTGGAATATATCATGTACAGTAAACAGAATTTTTCCAATTGCTCTAGAACTGAAGAGTAGGACTCCAAACAGAGGGGTAAAAAGTATTAGATATCCAATATTATAGAGCAAGAACAACCAAAGGACTGCCAATAACTGGGCCTGTCTTGGGGCAAATACCTCTGCTACCACTTATGATCAACCATATCTCCTGTTGTCCAGAACTTAAGAGGGAAAATGACAGAGAGGAAAGCAAGTATTATGAGAGTTATAAGCAACTGACCTAGTATCAGGAGTATTGCTGCTTTTGCCTCCTCATCCCAGAGCCAACGAGGGAGGCCCCAAGAGAATCAGTGCCAAAGAACAAGAGTTACCTTCAAGAAGGAGAAACTTGCGTCCCCTTCCCTGGTTAGACAACTGTGTATGCAATAAATCTTTGACCTACCCAGTACCTGTTAGAGCAAGGAAAAAGAGGGTTGGAGGAAGATGGTAGAGTAATAAGTGGAGATTTCAAATAGGTTCACGATATCACTTGATGTAGTAAGGACAGGTAACTTTCCTATATCAAGAGGTGCTAGAGAAGGTGATTTGGAGTCATCTTGCCAGTGTCACCCAAGAGAGCAACTCTACACAGCCACAGGGGACTCTGGCTGCAAAAGAATAAGACATATTCTCAATGGAATTGCTTTAAGTGTACTCTGTGGAGGAAATAATTAAAATATGAATGGTATATCCCAATTATGAAAATGTAAGAACATATACATGAGCCCTATAAGAAAGCCTGCATTTGGACACCTGCCGCACAGATCAGTCTGTGTCCTGAGGAGGAACAGCAACATCTTACAAAATATATAACTGCAGACACAGTTAAATATGTTTTTCCCCACTTCCCCTAATTCCTTCCTCACAAGGAGGTAGAACAAGAAGAGGATGGATAAGGGAAAAGAGTTGAAAGTGTGGAATAAGGATCACACCACCTGCATACACACACACGCGCACACACACACACACACACACACACTACATAGCTATTGTTCCCAGGAGCCATGGGTCAAGCAGGAGCTAGAAGGTGAGAAGGGGGTGGTTAGTGAGTTTAGAATTGAACTGGACTGCATTTTTAATAATTTAAAATGACCAGAAAATTGTAGCACTTATCACAAAACTTAATAAAAGAGGATAAAAGTGGAACATCGGGGGGGGTGGGCACTAATTGGTAAAAAACAAGTATTTCATGTGTATACCCAACTAACTTTAGACTATTATTGGTTTATCCAGTAACATATGTCAAATACTGGGCAAATAATATCTCCTCAATAAATGTTAGTTCTCTTTTCTCTTTACCATTATAGCAGGTATTTGATTTCTTCTCTGACTATAACATGAATTATAATTCTTTAGAGAGAAAAAACTGAAAAATACAGAAAAATATGAAGAGTATAATGAATATCAATCATAACCCTCCTCCTACCTTTAGAAGCATCGTTGAGCAGCTCACTTAGGAAATTTTTCCTTATCATGAACTCAAGTCTGCTCCCTGATATTTCCATGCACTGGTCATAGAACTGCCTTCTGAAGACACATGGACTCAGTATCCTCTTTCCTCCATGTGACATTCTTTTATATATGTAAAAAGAGATAGTTTGATTTTTTTTTTGCCCAACCCCCCTTTTTTTAACAGGTGAAACATTTTAAATTTCTTCCACCATTCGAAATGCCTCCTGGTTTCCAGCCCTTTCCTATTCCAGTCAATCAACCTCGGAGGATGCCTTGCTATGCCAATGTCACTTTTAAAATATGACACAGAATCAAGCCAAGCCCTAAACTTGACACAGGCTGATTATTACCTCCTTCATTTAAACACTGTTCTTAAATTTCTGTCATTGAGTACAGCCAAAGAACACAAAGAGACCAATTTGTCAAGTTGGAAATATTGCCTTAGCTTATGCTGACCTATTTTCTTCCTCAGAACTTCTCAGGGCAAAAGGAAGGATATGGCAGGTTGATTTTGAGATTTTCCCAACTCAACAGAGAAGTTTTTGTGAGCCTCTTGAAAGAAATAGAGATCCCTGACATCTAGAAGTAAAAAATAGAAATAAATACCAATAGGGTTAGAGGCTCTTTTTTCTTCATTCATCAATTCATAAGTTGTGAATAAGAAGCATAAATTCCAGAGCTTAGAGTTTGGTAAGATGTAGCATTACTGCTCTTTTGAAAGCCGAGATGTCCTTCAACAGATGAATGGATAAAGAAGACGTGGTCCATATAAACAATGGAATATTATTCAGCCATCAGAAAGGATAAATACCCAACTTTTGTATCAACATGGATGGGACTGGAGGAGATTATGCTAAGTGAAATAAGTCAAGCCGAGAAAGTCAATTATCACATGGTTTCACTTATTTGTGGAACATAAAGAATAGCATGGAGGACATTAGGAGAAGGAAGGGAAAAATGAAGGGGGGGAATCAGAGGGGGAGATGAACCATGAGAGACTATGGACTCTGAGAAACAAACTGAGGGTTCTAGAGGGGAGGGGGGTGGGGGGATGGGTTAGCCCGGTGATGGGTATTAAGGAGGGCATGTACTGCATGGAGCACTGGGTGTTATACGAAAACAGTGGATCGTGGATCACTACATCAATAATTAATGATGTACTATATGGTGACTAACATAACATAATAAAAACAAAAACAAAACAAAACAAAACAAAACAAAACAAAAACCTCCATTCACTGTAGTGCCCAAATGGTAGTTATACCAGGACTAACTCAAAGTCTGGGTTTTCAACTCACTGTGCTCTTGGGGCTACTCATTTCTAACCAAGATGGGAAAGCATCCTATACAAGTGGTGTAGGCTGAACAGTGTCTCTCCAGAATGCATATGTTGAAGTCTTAACCACCAATACCTCTTTGAAGAGGTAATTAAGTTGAAATGGTGTCACTGAGATGGGCTCTCCTCCAATAGAAGAAGAGATTAGAACACAGATGCACCTTGAGGAAAGACCATGTGAAGAGTAGCTGGCTATCCACAAGCCAAGAAAAGGAACCTCCAGAAGAAACCAACCCTCCTGACAACTTATCTTGGACTTCTGGCCTCCAGAACTATGAGAATAAATTTCTGTTGTTGAAGTCACACAGTCTGTGGTAATTATCCCAGAAGCCTTAGCAGACTAATACAAGTGAGAACATGAACACAGGTGAGACCGTAAAATGCAGAAGCCCAGTCAGTGAGAAAAGGCCATTTGCACATCCTCTGCCCTTTTAACCTTCCCCAAGAAATCATGACTGCCCTAGGTTCCATTTAGACATTATTCCTTTGAGATGCATATGTTTTCTTCTGTAATCAATCATTTTAACATATCTTATAAGAATTACAAAAATATCTCAAGCCATTGGAAGTCTCCCCTGCTCTGACTTGTAAAAAAAGTCTCCATCATGAGGGCAGATAAGGGTGGTGGGTGTGATCTGAGGGTGGGGCATTCAGAGACACTGGGATAAGCTAAATCTATTTGCATTCAAGTAAACAAAAATATACACAAGAACTAGATACCAGAGTCATCTGTCCAGAGAGGAGTTTCAGGCTTGAGAGGAAGAAGGACGATAAAAGGAGGATTAAGAAGCCTTGGGCTCTGAGACTGGGTACTGTAGACAATAAAGATCTGTCAGAAATTCCACTGTGTGCTGTTGCTGTACACCCCTCATCACTGAATTTTTAAGAAAACTTCAATAAATTTCTACAGTGCTTTTTTGAATCAGATATTTGTTTCATTTGGATGCATTGCTTTGCTCTCAACAGCCTAAAAGTAATCTGGCATATTTGAATTATATACAAATACAGTGTTGGAAAAAAATCTGTCATTCATTTGGGATTAAGTATTTTACCTGGTGGTCTTTTCCTCCCAAGTATCACTATGTTGAAAATCCTGGGCTATATATAAACTGTGAGGTGAGGGGACTGCATTCACTTTGACCGAGCTAAGTATCCAGGCACCTAAATCCTATCCAAATGCACTTACTTAATTCACTCTACAGATTTATTCTACAAATAGGCGTTGGGAACCTATGATGTTAGGATCTGTCTATATAACACCAATAAGATAAAAGTGTTTCCGGCCCTTACGCAGCTTATGGTCTAAATTAGGTGGAAAATGTATGGGGGAACAGTGCCCTTAAATGAGCATTCTTTGAAGAGAGAAAAAACTAGAATTTAGAGAATGTTGTGCACTTGATATATAATTTAATTCTCATACAGCTACTATGACATAGTTATTTAGTAACTCACTTGTAATACAGAAATATTGCAAGTCAAAAAGATTAGTCTATTCGACATCACACATCTGGTAAGAGGTAGGGTAGGATGAGTGCTCCTTGGTGGTGACCTTTGCAATACAGCAACCTGTCTTCCTTGAGGGCAAAGTCTTTGCCTTATAAATTTTGAAATCCTTCTTATGCCATAGAACATGACCCACCTAAGGATAGGTTGAATGATTTTGTGTTGAATAAGGCCTTTGTTAATAAATTATTGGAGTACCCTAGGGATTAATACTTCTTTCTAGGAATTTCTCTTCTTCATCTGCTTTACTTCCTAGGTGCTATCATCCAATTCCATCATTTTAAGTATATGATGTTAACTACTAAATTTTTATTTATAGCCCCAAATGAATTTTGGACTTATATCTATTGTCTACTTATCTCCCTCAGATAGTTAATAGATGTCTCCTGCCTAATGTGTTGAAAGGGAGCTCTTGATTTCCCACTTTAAACCAGATTCACCCCCTTCCACCCTATTCCCCACCTCAGTGTACTTAGTTCAAGCCAAAACCTTGCTGTCAACAACTTCTCCTTCCCCCTCCCATTCTGTATGCAGTATATTGCAAATCCTTCAGGCTCCACCTTCAAAATGCACTGTGAAACCTATGCTTCTCACCGTCCACCCCCATCTCCACCCTCCGGTCTAAGCCAGTGCTGCTCTCCCCTAGAAGGCAGCAATAGTGCCTTTACTCTTATTTATTTGAGAGAGAGAAAGAGAGAGAGAGAGAGCACAAGCAGGTGGGGCACAGGGAGAGGGAGAGAGAATCCCAAGCAGACATGTAGTACAGTAGGGTCATAATAAATTAATATATTAAATACATGTGAATCATATCATGTATATAATGACAGAGATTGAATAAAGTTGGAGTTTCTTTCTTTGCTTCAAGAGATTTTCTTTCTCTGCACACTCTTGTATGAGCATTCACAATTACTCATCCGCCAGTTTCATTGCCATAGATCAGTCCCACAAGCTGCCAAGGAAACCACATATAACCTCACACCATCCAATGTCTATGGCCAAGAAAGTAACAGTACATGTCAGCCTGAATTCATTTCTTTCACATTTGTCTTTGGTTACTTTTGGCAGCCATGGGAGCCTGGAGAACCTTGTTATCACTCTGAAACAAAACTGATTCTGGACATGAGGTCAGAAGGAGGATGTGTTCTTTGGAAAGGAAAAGTTTTTTGGACCAAGTGCCAAAGTTAGACAGAGGCTGGACCATGTGCTGCAGGGCAATGTCAAAGGAGCCTTCTCTTGCCTGTGTCTTCTTCTCCCCCCACTACTCCCCCCTCACACCACCCCTCCGCTTTGAGGCCAAACAACCAAAAATCAAAGTCACCTTCAAGCATTTGGACAAGATCCCAGCCTAGCCAGCTGCATAAGAAAGCCTGCCTTGCAGTCAGTCTCCCAGAAATGAAGTATAGAAAGATTGGGCTCAAGTGTGGACATATTTCTTCTCTTCTGTTGTCTCCAAGTTGTTGTGAGATCCATCCATGGTTAGTTTGGAACCATGTTCTGGTCACAAATAATTTACCCTCACTTCACAAGTTTGCAGTTCATAGTTTACAAGGCAATATAATTTATTCTTGATTCACAGCTTTCTTTCCTCTAAAAACAGGGGTGGGGTTAATTAAGAAATGTGACCAAGGGCAAACTTTTAAAATGTAAGAATTATTTGCCTTTACCCTTGATGTAGACTTTGGAGCCAGAGAGTTTTGGGCTTGAGTGGCTGCTTCAGCACTTAAGATCTAGGGGACTTTGGGCTTATTGCTTTATTTTTCCAATCTCTTTACTCATGTCCAACACGGAGTTATTGTAAGGATTTAATGAGGAAGTATATGTGGGATGCTTGACAAACTATTTGTACATATCAAGTCTTGAACAAGCATTATTTACTTATTCCTTTAACAAATTTTTACATATTACCTACTACTATGTGCCAGGCATGATTGGGAGCTTAAAGACACAGCAGCAAATAAGGCCTCTTTCACAGTGTGCTTTAAATTATAGAAAGACAAACAGTAAACAAACACAAACTAAAAGCAGATTACATACATAAGTTGCCACTCTCCCTTTCATTAACTCTTAGTCATACACTAAGAGGAAGGTGTCACTTGTTCACATACACACATACGCATGTACATGCAGAGAACCTATCTCCCAGCATGCTCTTATTGCTCCCTCACACATGAATTCAGTGTTAGAGTTGCTTCATGGATTGTGACAGTACCAAGCATTCTTTTTTATTCAAACCATAGTTTTTGAGGACATACTAAGCACTAGATTCAGCATTGGATGTTAGAAAAGAATAAAAAGGTAATAAAAAAATGCTCTTCCCATCCATCTGTTCATGATTTTGTGGGAGAAACAGACCACTAAACACAAAATTCCAGTACCATTTATTACTTGTTCTGTGGAATGCTCACATACTCTGGCAACCTAGAAAGTCTGAAAATGAAGCAAAGAGCATGTGGCCTAAGAGGGGCTTCTCCAAGAGGGTGAAATTGTGTGGGATAACTTAAACAGGTCAATATATGGAGAATTTTCCACACACAGAGAACATTTTGTGCAAACAAATAACATAGAAAGTAGTTTTATATATCTTGGCATTAGGGAGCTTCTATTCAATTCAACATATTATACTCCAAGCAATGTGCTGCCAATGGAAAACAAGAACAAGGCACAGTTTAGTGCAGAAGGCCAATAAGCACACAAGAAACGTTAATATATGGAACAAGTGCCAAAATATAAGTAATACAAAGAAGGAGCAGGCTTACAGCAGAATCTAAGAATGAGAAGTTAGATGAAAGAATGGGTGCGGGGGCTGGAAGGAAAGCTTCAGGACAGCATAACTAATCTATAAAAGGAAACTAGGTAGGACACTGGCAAATTCTAGGAACTTCTAGTAACTTGTTATGGCTAGAAAGAATTCATCCTTCAGAACTCAAACACCACTTTTCAAGAAAGGCATTCCCTGAGCCCTCAGGTAAGATCAGATCTCCCCCCTCCAGTCCCAGGTAGAAAGTAAATTCCATTATGAGAGACAGGACTATGTCACTCTTCTTCAGTAATGTACTCCATCACCTCTTACTATGCCTGGCACAGAATGAGCTTCAATAAATAATAGATTGAGTGATTGCAGAGAAGAGGATTAGAAAGAGATGAAGCTAAAGGGTTAAACAGGCATGATAACAGATAAGTGTATTTCACAGTAAGAATTTGAAATCTAAGAACAGTGGTCTCCAAACTTTGGTTTCATCACTTACCCTAGTTAGTCAATACTTTGGGACACTCACTTCTAATATATGCACATTCATTAATACATAAACCTACGTGTATTGCTCTAATGGATTTGTACATTATAAAACATGCAAAAACAAAATTAGAAAACTTACTATAAAAAATAAACAGAAACAGATATTTTAATATGTCTTTCCTATGCCTCAGCACCAAATTACATGCCCCTAGGGTAGTCACATCTCTTTAGAAAACTCTAGGGCATGAGAAGCCATAGAAGCATTCCAAGAACAATAATATATATCCAAATTTGCATTTTAGGATACTGTTGTAATTAATCAGGTCATCCAGCCTATTGTATGCTCCTAAGCACTCCCCATCTCTGGTACCCTGCCCTGAAGTCCATATCTAGGTACCCAAAACATAGGAGTGAATGTTAGCTATGAGGGCAAGCCTAATTCATCACTTCTTTTCTCCAGGTTTTTAGTCTTTTATGAAGGAATGCAAGACATAAAATAGTGATTAAGTTATAGTTCCAGTGTTATCCTTCGTCAAGCTGGATTGAGAGTATGATGAGGTCTCCTACCTCCATACTGAGCACACAAATCAGAACTCAGGTGAAGCTGACTTTCTGACTTAGTTGTAGCTGGCAGTGATGAAGCAAAGACCAGTCTCTGCTTGATTCCTTTAGAGTGTAGAGAATAGAAGCATGGGACCCCACTATGTGTATGACCAGGTGGTTCACAAAAATGAGAGAGATGGGCCAACGCGGCTGAAATGCCATTTCAACAATTTTGCTCCTAGTTGGCAGAATTGTCAGATTTTTTTGCCACCTCTCCAGTTACATAAATCATTCCTCATGTCCTGGGGAGAGCAGGTGAAAGGATGGAGAAAGAAACTGGAATTATTCTTTATTAGCCCATCTTCTCTTGACAGTGGAGAATAGCAATCCCCTAATGATAACAGGGGATAAATAAATAAGTGTGACCCTTCCAACAGCAATGAAGAAAACCCAAACGACTGGAAATTAAGATGATAATCAAGAAAGTTCTACCATTTTATTTTAGCACCTTAACTAATGAGATATGCAACAATCACTCCCCTCTCTGGTCTGCACTTTCTCCATCTGTAAAATAAGAGGTAATAGCGGATGATCTCTAAGGGCCCTTGTAACTCTGACATTTTATGGTTTCTATAAGATATTCAGAAATTATTCTTGAACTGCCTTTGTCAAAAAGCAATAAAATTTAATATAATATTTTAAAATCCACTCTTCAAATACTAATGGACTTAAATGACAAGGGTGCTAGAAGAACTAAATGAAAATCTTGGGCTTTCTGACCTAATCAATCAACATAAATGGATGGCAGGAAGGAGTACAGAGGATGAAATCCTGAACATTATCAGGAAAATGGACTTTTGAGTTAAGGAGTCAATCAGCAAGAATTTTACCAATTGTGAAAGGTCCAATGTTAGGGAACGTGTGACACCAACTTGAGGCAGGACAGGACAAAGACTCCCATGGGCAGATAGTGATGAAAACCAAGGATGAACACATTCCATAATGGAGGGCAGTGAGCTAGGGACACTCTGTGACATGAGAAGCAGAGCGTACAGAGAGCAGCCATGTTCCAAAAAAGGACACCACTGTGCAGCTGTGCAGACAAAAAGGGACTAGCTATCAGAATATGGGAATATTTTTAAAGATGGTCAAATCAGAGCTGGTGAAACCTTTCTTCATCTGTTGGCTGCTTTAGATGAGCTACCCCATACAGGGTACTGATTTTAAATGCTTAATCTATCAAATATGTGTGTGTATGATTATATATATTATTTATTATAGATAGATTTTTACAAATGTAAATTCTGGACTGTCCACTCATATATTTGTCTATTTTAGCATCAATAACACAATGCACAGTGTTTTAATTACTATAGCTTTGAAGCATTTTACAGTTAGGGATTGCATTCTTCTTTGTGTCACAGAATAACAGAAAACTGCCTATAGAAGCTTAGTGAAATGAGAAGTTTATCATTCTCACATAATAGAAAACCGAAAGTTAGAGTCCAGTGCTGGTGCAGCCCCTGTGGACATCAGTAACAGGCTTCACAATTTGCTCAACTATCCTGGATATGGTTTTCATCCTCATGTTATTACTTCATGGTTGCAAGATGATTGCTTCACCTCCAGCACCATATTTTTGTTCCAGGCAAGAATAATAAAAAAGGCAAAGAGCAGAAGGCATGTATGAGATCAAAGCATCCTTTCTTTTAAGGAACTTTTCTAAGAAGCCCTGCTAGGAATATTAGTATGAATAGCAATAAATGGCCACTCTATCTGCAAGAGAGGTTGGGAAATGTGTTTTATTATCTGAGCACATTACCTTGAGGAAGGTAAAGGGTGACCTTAATAAAAGTAAGAGACACTTTGGTGTTCAGTAGGCAACTAACATATATATACACACACAATTTGATAGGGAATTTTAATTTTATACATTCTTTTCTAAAATTTTGTGCAACATTTCTTCAGGAGAAGCCTTAAAATCAGAGATTAGTGAATTTAGTGATAATTAATAGCTTTCAAAAATTAAATAAACCCTTCTACATTTATTTAGTTTTGCTTGAATAGTCCTTATCAAAATGTTATAATTTTCTTCATATGGTTTTCACATGCTTTGTGCTAGGTTAATTCGTTTTTTTTTAAGATTTTATTTATTTTTTTGAGAGAGAGTGAGAGCAAGAAAGATCACAGAGGGAGAGTAAGAGGGAGAAGAAGACCCACCGCTAAACAGAGAGCCCGATGTGGGGCTCGATCCCAGGACGCTGAGATCATGACCTGAGCTGAAGGCAGATACTTCCAACTGAGCCACTCAGACACCCCATAATTTCTAAGTATTCTAGATTCTATTTGGCTTTTAGATTTTCAATGTAATTTCTTTTATCCCTAAATTGTTTTTGCTTTGCTGATAATAGGAAAGCTATAATTTTTTGTTTATTAATCACATATCAAGCTAACTTACTGAACTTCTTTATTAGTCCTAACATATTTTCAGTTGGTTCTTTTAAATTTGTACACTTAAATAATCATACTTTCTGCAATAAAAGTCTTATCTATACTTACAGTCAAACATATTTTTATTTTTTCTTGTCTAATTACACTATCTCAGGAGTGAAGGGGGAAACTTGCTAAAATAATTTAATAGAATTGTACTAAATTTTATCAAATCTTTTCAGTTATATTTTAAGACGATTATTTGGTTGCTTCTTTTTAATTGTTTAACAAAGTGAATTACATTTTTTAAAATTTTTATTTGTGTAGTCTCAAGATTTTATTTAAATTCCAGTTAGTTAACATACAGTGTCATTAGTTTCATGCGTAGAATATAGTGATTCATCACTTACATACAACAGTCAGTGCTCATCACAGCAAATGCACTCTTTGATCTCCATAAACTATTTAATCCATCCCCACCCCCTCTTCTCTGGTAACCACCAGTTTCTTCTCTATAGTTAAGAGTCTGTTTTATGGTGTGCTTCTCGCTCTTCCCACCACCCATATTCATTTGTTTTGTTTCTTAAATTCCACATATGTGTGAAGTCATATGGTATTTGTCTTTCTCTGACTTATTTCACTTAGAATTATATTCTCTAGCTCCACCCACATCATTGCAAATGGCAAGATTTCATTTATTTTGTAAGGCTGAGTAATATGCCATTGAGTATATATACTACACCTTCTTTATCCATTCATAAGTTGATGGACACTTGGGCTCTTTCCATAATTTGGCTATTGTTGATAATACTGTTATAAACATTGGGGTGCTTGTGCCCCTTTGAATCAGTGTGTTTGTATCCCAAAGTGAGTTACATTTAAAAAAAATTAAGATGTGAACAATTCTTGCATTTTTATGATAAACCCTAATTGCTGATGCTGTTGTTAGTATTAGTAAACTGCTTGATTTGATATCCTAATATTTTGTTCAGGATTATTTTACCTATGTTCACAGGAAGTTTGACCTATTTTTTTTCCTTTTATCTATTTTTATTCATTTTTGGTATCTGGATTTTACTAGGCTCATAAAACAAGTTGGTAATTTTTTTTATCTTTTTATTTGATCTTGAAATTTTATATCATCTGGGAAATATTTAATCATTGAATGTTTATTAGGAATATAATTTTAAAAAAATATGTTTAGTGTCTTAGGAGTTTAAGATTTCTCATTATTTCAGATTTATAACTTCTTGTGTCAATACTGGTAATTTTTAACTTTATTTTTAAATCAACTTTATAGAGGTATAATTTAAAAACAATAAATACTACCAATTTAAGTGTACAGATTGATGAGATTTGACAAATGAAAAATCCCATGTAAC
Source organism: Eumetopias jubatus (assembly GCF_037043125.1). Lineage (NCBI taxonomy): Eukaryota > Metazoa > Chordata > Mammalia > Carnivora > Otariidae > Eumetopias > Eumetopias jubatus. Next base: position 58,411,130 of record NW_028274810.1, read on the forward strand.
CACTTGAACACCAAGATACAGAACATTTATATCATCATCCTTATAAATGCTTTTAAGACACTTTGTACTCAATTCCTCTCCCTCAAACCCTAGGCAACCACTGATCTGCTGTCACTATAAATCAGTTTGCTTACTCTAGAATTTCATATAAATGGAAGCATAATGTATATGCTCTGAATTCTTTTGCTCAGCATAATGTTTTGGAGAATCATTTATGTTGTTGCATGAATCAGCAGCTTGTTCCTTTTCATTGCTGAGTAATATTCTAGTGTATGAATAGACAATTAATTTTTACCCATTTGTCTGATGAATATATTTGGAATATTTTTAGTTTGAAGTTATTATGAATAAAACTGCTATGAACATTTGTGTTCAAGTGTTTTTGTGAGCAAAATATTTGTATTTCTCTTTAGAAACTAGTTAATTTTAGAATGGCTTGGACAAATAGTAGTGCAATAAAAATAGTTTTTATTTTAAAAAAATGCTGAACTTTTTTCCAAAGTACTTACAACATTTTACACTCTCAACACCAATCCATGAAATTTCCAGTTGCACTAAATCTTCTATAAAACTTAGTTTTGTCATTCATTTTAATTACGGCCATTTTAGTGGGTATATAATTGGTCTCTCTTCATACCTGAATTTGCATTTCCCTGATAACTAGTGACATTGAGCATCTTGTATATAACTATTGGCCACCCATATATCTTCTTTTGTTATATGTCTGTTTAAATCTTTTGCTCATTTTTTATTTGTAGATTATTATGCTGTTGGGGTTCTTTCTATTTTCTGGTGCAAGGTGTTTGTCAAATATGAGATTTGAAAATATTCTCTTCCAGTCTGCAGCTTAACATTTCATTTTTTTAAAGATTTTATTTGTTTGTTTATTTATTTATTTATTTGAGAGAGAGAGAGACAGAGAGCATAAGCAGGGGGAGGGGCAAAGGGAAAGGAAGAAGCAGGTTCCCCACTAAGCAGGGAGTCCTACACTGCACAATCCCAGGACCCCGGGATCGTGACCTGAGCCAAAGGAACACACTTAACTGACTGAGACATCCAGGTGCCCCTTAATGCTTCATTTTCTTAATGGTACCTTTCCAAGATCAGAAGCATTTCATTTTAAGTCCAATTTGTTGTTTCTTAATGTAGTACTTTTCATGTTCTAAGAGATCTTCATACTTGTCTCCTTACTTCCTAAAAATGCATAATTTACTCTCACCTCTGGGCATCTGCAACTGCTATTCCACCTGCCTGGAGTATGGAATATTCTTCCCCCAGAACCTCTGTAGCTTATTCCTTCATTTCGATCTACTTTCTGTTAGTGTTTCCTCCTCAGGAAAACTCTCCTTCACAAGCCACTCTGATCTTCCCGTTTGCTTTTAGAAGTCTTACAGTTTCAGTTCTCCCATTTAGGCCTATGATCCATTTTGAGTTCATTTTCTTATGGTTCAACGTAAGCATCTAAATTAATCTTTTTGCATGTGTATATCCAAGTGACTCTGTACCAATTGTTGAAAAGATTATAGAATTGCCTTGCCATCTCTGTCAAAATTAATTAACCATAAATATAAGGTTGTCATCCTAAACTCTAAATTCTGTTTCATTGATCTATATATATCTAATCTTACTCCAATACCACATGGTCTTGATTACTGTAGTTTTACAGTAAATCTTGTAATTGGAAAGTGTAAGTTGTCCAACTTTGTTCTTCTTGTTTAAAATTGCTTTGGTTAAGAAGACATCCAAATGGCCAACAGACACATGAAAAAGTGCTCAACATCACTCGGCATCAGGGAAATCCAAATCAAAACCTCAAGGAGATACCACCTCACACCAGTCAGAATGGCTAAAATTAACAAGTCAGGAAACGACAGATGTTGGCAGGAATGTGGAGAAAGGGGAACCCTCCTACACTGTTGGTGAGAATGCAAGCTGGTGCAACCCCTCTGGAAAACAGTATGGAGGTTCCTCAAACAGTTGAAAATAGAGCTACCCTACGATCCAGCAATTGCACTACTGGGTATTTACCCCAAAGATACAAATGTAGGGATCCGAAGGGGTACGTGCACCCCAATGTTTATAGCAGCAATGTCCACAATAGCCAAACTGTGGAAAGAGCCAAGATGTCCATTGACAGATGAATGGATAAAGAAGAAGTCGTATATACACACAATGGAATATTATGCAGCCTTCAAAAGGAATGAGATCTTGCCATTTGCAACGACGTGGATGGAACTGGAGGGTGTTATGCTGAGTGAAATAAGTCAATCAGAGAAAGACATGTATCATATGACCTCACTGATAGGAGGAATTCTTAATCTCAGGAAACAAACTGAGGGTTGCTGGAGTGGTGGGAGGGTGGGAGGGATGGGGTGGCTGGGTGATAGGCATTGGGGAGGGTATGTGCTATGGTGAGCGCTGTGAAGTGTGCAAGACTGTTGAATCACAGATCGATCTGTACTTCGAAACAAATAATGCAACATATGTTAAGAAAAAAGAAAAAGAAGAAGATAGCAGGAGGGGAAGAATGAAGGGGAGTCAGTTGGAGGGGGAGATGAACCATGAGAGACGATGGACTCTGAAAAACAAACTGAGGGTTCTAGAGGGGAGGGGGGTGGGGGGATGGGTTAGCCTGGTGATGGGTATTAAAGAGGGCACATTCTGCGTGGAGCACTGGGTGTTATGCACAAACAATGAATCATGGAACACTACATCAAAAACTAATGATGTAATGTATGGTGATTAACATAACAATAAAAAATAAAAAAATAGAATTGTTTTGGTTATTCTGGGTCCTTTGCATTTCCATATAAATTTTATAATCAGCTTGTCAAGTTCTGGGAAAAAAAAACAAAGCAAAACACTTCAAGGGTTTTGCTGGGAATTAAATTGAACCTGTAGATGAATTTGAGGAAAATTGCTAATTGGCAATATTGAAAATGCCAATCCATGAACATATCTCACTTTATTTAGATCTTCAATTTTCTTCAACAGTTTTGTAGTTTGCAGTGTACAAGCCTGACACATCTTTTGCTAAATATGTTCCTAAGTATTTTGTTCTTTGTGATGCCATTGTAATTGTTTTGTAATTGTAATTGTTTTCTTAATTTCATTTTCAGACTGTTCATTGTTAGCATATAGATACATAATTGTTTTTTGTATATTGATTTTGTATGTTGTGATCATCCTGAATTCATTTACTAGTTTTTTTTTTATAGATTCCTTAGGATTTTCTACATAAAGGATCATGTCTTTGCAAATAAAGACAGTTTTACAATTTCTCTTTCAATCTGGTTGCCTCCAATTTTATTTATTGTCTATTATGTATGTATGTATATCTTCATGCATTACCTTGTGCTGATTAGAAACTTCAGGATGATGTGGTGAGAGCAGAAATGTTTGCCTTGTGCTTGATCGTAGAGGAATGCACACATGTATTATGTAATAGAGAGGACTTTCCCCTTATTTTAAATAAATCCCTTGGGAGGAGATAGGAGGCTTTATCTAAAGTGAAAAATCTGAGTTTGACTCCTTTCCCACCTAAGGTTTCCAAAACTGCTTTGAGACCAACCAGCCAACCAACAACATTTATTTTTGTTTGTGTGCTTTCTCTACCTCGTCCAGCTTGACCTCAGCAACCATTTTTAAATGTTCAAACTTCATGAGACAGCTGGAGAGATCAGACCCCCTCCCCCACTGGGTCCCCATCAGACACAGTGGGAAAGAGGAAACGAGGTGGCAGTGATCTAGGGATTTCTCTCAGGGTCCTCCTGGACACATGGCCAGGGCTCACATGACTGAACGCTGGAAGGTAGTAAAAGGAAACAAGAGACAAAGAGGGACTGGTGTGGATGCATTTTAAAGTGCCATAAAATAATCTGTATAATCCTGAGGGAAGTGATTTTAGTCTATCTCACAGTAAATACTCAATACATGGTAGCTCCTGATATTAATATTATGACTGCTATTATCATTAACCTTATCATTACTATTAAGATGTGTTCAGAATATACTCTCTTCTCTCCAAAGGGTTGTTTTTTTTTTTCTAATGAAAAAGCCCATTAGAATAAAACTCCATTATGAGTATAACTAGTGACAAAAATGTACAAATCTGTTGACAATTATGACTGCATGTCTCCTGTGTGCTGTTTCCCAGCCATAGAAGTGACTAGTGACCAGGGGGAATGCGGGGAGTACAGAAGCTGTGAAGCTTCAGCTCCATGGGCAGGGGTGACCCCTCCCCCTCCATCCCCAGCTGTATGATGACAAAGCTGTCATTAGTTAGGGGAGCTCCGAATCCCAAGTGCAGGGACCTTATGCTGTGCTCGAGAGACAGGAAATCACTCCTGTCAGCTGGAGGGAGGGCGGGCAGGCGTGGAGAGCCAAGTGAGTAGGAGGGAGGGGTTCGTGTTTTGCAGGATCCTTGGTCATCTTCCCCTGTAAGAAATTGTGGGAAAGCTTCTCTGAGACTCACTGCACAGACCCTCTCTGCAATGACAGAGATCACCTGGAGATCACCTGGAGATGCAATGACAGAGATCATCATTCTTGGGTGTGAGCTCTCTTTAATTCCCGGCCAAGGCAGCCACAATTGATGGAAGGTGGGTTTGTGAAGGAGAGTTCTGCCAGGGAGAGATTGGCACAAGAGAAATGGAGACAGTTAATTCTCAGGGGGTCGTCTTTGGCAAAATCCGCTATTGAGGCCTCATGCTACTTGTGCTCATAGCTGCTGAGAACCAAGAGTGCCATCTGCAAACTGTGACTCATAAACACTTTGTCAGTCTGCCATCTACTCTGACATCATAAAATAACAAGAAGCGGCATTGTAATAAAGAGGGGAGGTTTGCAGCCTACCAATTAAATGCATCTAATTTATTTCTCTTACAGCTGAGGCTTTATTTATTAGTAAACACCTGCATTTGTTACACTTTTTTCTCAAAACGTGCCAACTGGCACTTTGGATGATCCATTAATCCTAAATAATCATCTGTGTACTTCATAGATCCTGGATATATAGGCCTATATGTATGAGAAGGTTATTAAAAACCTAAAGCCTAACCTTGCCAGTCAGCTGGAGGGTGTAGCTCTGGGTGTCAGGCTGGGTGAGTTAATGTGACATGAAGTATGTGGATATGAATGAGGTCTGGCTGAGCTTTTGGAAAGATTTTGCATGTGGCTTTCTCTCTTCCTTTCCCCAAGTACATGTAGAGAAATGTATATGTTAATTTTCTGTAATTGAGCATTGCCTAAATTTTGTCAAAATGTAATTAGCGTGAGACTACCAGAAGCAGATTATAGGGTTACCTGTTTTTAATTGCAGGTGGGGTAAGAGGGAAAGGGTATATTCCCTCAGCACCTGAACTTTCTCCAACCCTGCTAACTGGCATGTGCTTCTGAGGTTAGAGTTCTTCTATTTTCATCTACAAAAGTGATGCCAGCACATACATACAGACACCCCCCCCTCATTTTTATTTAAAAATGGCTGTGGTACACACAGAAAAAATCTACTCTAACCCAGTTTTTATTTGTTTCCTTGGTATGTGGGAAGAGCAGATGATGGAGAATCATTGCAAGGGAGAACTGTGTTAAGCAAAAAACAAACATTTCACTCAGCCACCATTAAAGGGAATTGATTTGTTGAATATCAACTTAGACTCATCCAGATCCACTGATTATATAAATAATGATCAGTTTCATTGTTTTGTTTTGTTTTTTTTTTCATTCCAGTGGATTCCCATTGAAATAAGTCATTGGGGGCAATATTTTCATCTTTAAAAAGTGTTGGTCATCCTTCTGAGTATTATGCTTTGTTTTTATTTTCTGGGAAGTAATTGTAAGTATAATCTATGCAGAGAGATATAAATGACTGACTTTGTCCTACTTTAAACTCAATTAAATTAGAAGCCCTCTATAATGTGACATTGCATTTATGGTTGCTTACATTATATGGCTGTGATGGTCGCTGGAATATTATTGGTAGACCAATATTCTGTTATGGTGCTTTTGAATTAAAAAAATACTGATAAAAATGATCAGACTTTCATTTTCTCTTTTTTTTATTTTTCACAATAATATCCACTGACATAGGCTGAACATTCTGTGTAACTTGTATAATAATTGAGACTGCAATTTCAATAAAAAAGTGGAGGGAACATAGGAGGAGACAGTTGAAAGGATCAACATACAATATATAAAGGTTTTTTCCTTCATGAAGATAGAAGCATTTTTATTTTTTTAATTCAAGTAGCCAACATATAGTACGTCATTAGTTTTTGATTAGTGTTCAATGATTCATTAGTTGCATATAACCCCAGTGCTCCTTACATCACATCACGTGTACTCCCTAGTGCCCATCACCCGGTCACACCATCCCCCCACCCACCTCCCTTTCTGCAACCTTCAGTTTGTTTCCCAGAGTCAAGAGTCTCTCACAGTTTGTCTCTCTCTCTGATTTCTTCCTGTTCACTTTTCCCACCCTTCCCCTATGATCCTCTGCGCTATTTCTTATAGTTCACATATGAGTGAAACCATATGATAATTGTCTTTCTCTGCTTGACTTATTTCACTTAGCACAATACCCTCCAGTTCCATCCACATTGATATAAATGGCAGGTATTCATCCTTTCTGATGGCTGAGTAATATTCCACTATATATGAAACACATCTTCTTTATCCATTCATGTGTTAAAGGACATCTCAGCTCCTTCCACAGTTTGGCTGTTGTGGACATTGTTGCTATTAACATTGGGGTGCAGGGCGCCTGGGTGGCTCAGTTGGTTAAGCGACTGCCTTCGGCTCAGGTCATGATCCTGGAGTCCCGGGATCGAGTCCCACATCGGGCTCCCTGCTCGGCAGGGAGTCTGCTTCTCCCTCTTACCCTCTTCCCTCTCATGCCCTCTGTCTCTCATTCTCTCTCTCTCAAATAAATAAATAAAAAATCTTTAAAAAAAAAACATTGGGGTGCATGTGCCCCTTCTTTACACTACATCTGTATCTTTGGGGTAAATACCTAGTACTGCAATTGCTGGGTCGTAGGGTAGCTCTATTTTTAACTTCTTGAGGAACCTTCATACTGTTTTCCAAAGTGGCTATACCAGCTTGCTTTCTCACCAACACTGTAAGAGGGTTCTCCTTTCTCCACATCCTTGCCAACATTTATTGTTCCCTGTCTTATTTATTTTAGCCATTCTGACTGGTGTGAGGTGGTATCTCATTGTGGTTTTGATTAGTATTTCCCTGATGGCTAGTGACGTGGAGCATTTTTGCATGTGTCTGTTGGCCATTTGTATATCTTCTTTGGAGAAGTGTCTGTTCATGTCTTCTGCTCATTTCTTGACTGGTTTATTTGTTTTGGGGGGGAGTGTTGAGTTTGATAAGTTCTTTATAGATCTTGGATACGAGCCCTTTATCTGATATGTCATTTGCAAATATCTTCTCTCATTCCATAGGTTACCTTTTAGTTTTGCTGACTCTTTCCTTTGCCATGCAGAAGCTTTTTATCTTGAAGTCCCAATAGTTCATTTTTGCTTTTGTTTTCCTTGTGTTTAGAGACGTGTCCTGCAAGAAGTTGCTGCAGCCGAGGTTGAAGAAGTTACTACTGCCTGTGTTCTCCTCTAGGATTTTGATGCATTCCAGTCTCACATTGAGGTCTTTCATCCATTTTGAGTTTATCTTTGTGTATGGTATAAGAGAATGGTCCAGTTTCATTCTTCTTCATGTGGCTGTTCAATTTTCCCAGCACCATTTATTGAAGAGACTTGTCTTTTTTCCATTGGATATTCTTTCTTGCTTTGTCGAAGATTAGTTGATCATTAGAGTTGAGGGTCCATTTCTGGGCTCTCTATTCTGTTCCATTGATCTATGTGTCTGTTTTTGTGCCAATACCATACTGTCTTGATGATCACAGCTTTGTAGTATAGCTTGAAGTTTTTAATATTTACATCTCTCTCCTTCTTTTTCTTTGCCAAAAATAAATTTACCTATGGCATTTTTCATGGACCATACTAAGAGATCACTAAAAGTTACATGTTGAAACCATGTCTAAGAATGGATAGATAACCATCAATGAAGTGTACACATATCTGTTAGAAACAGTCATAAGTCAAATGTGCTGTTATTTATAAAGTTGGTTCCCAATTGATATGTGGGGTTTTGAGCCAGAGTACCTGGATCTGAATACCTGTTCTGTCTCTAACTACCTGTGGGAACTTCAGTAAGTTACTCAACCATTCTAAGTCTCAATTTCTTCTTTTTTGAAATGTGGCTAATCCTAGTCCTTGCCTCAGAGGATTATTACATGATTGAATGAGTGGATTCACATAAAGTGTTCAGCACAGTGTCTAACACCTATAAGCTATCAATAAATGTTAAATTTAAAAAGAAGCAAATCTCTGCAGAAGAAATAACCACCAACTAGGACTACTACAGTGGGCTTGGTCTTTTTGAGATCCCACATTTCAAAGAGTGTTAAGTATGCTGATGAACGCTAATGTTAGCAGAATAGCAAGTTACTTTACAAAAGTCTCCTGTGTCTTCAGTACAGTAGTGTGCTGGAGTAGGCCAGTTTGTGCTTACTTCTTCCCGATTTCATGTATAACAAAGTCTACATTCAGTAGCACCACAATGGTAGACATGGAAGAATCATTTACACCACAGAAATCAGCAAATTCTACAAATTGGGGCTCTTCCACTCCCAACTGGTATTAAATATTTATCAGCCCATCCACCCTGTGGAGAACAAAGCCTAAACCCAGAAAAATGAGTCCCTTACCTAGCCACTGTGCAGCCAATTGACAAAATCCATGCAGTTATCTAATAAAGAATAGGTCTTGGAGTCCTCATTCACAGTGTCATTACTCTCAATGTCATACAAGTAACACACTTAATCATTGAGTTTCATTTGACAGCACACTAGAAGCAGCAAATTAAAAGAAGCAAGGAAGATGGCAAAAAGGAAGCAAACACCTGACTGACTTGAACATTCAAAGACATACACAATCTGAGGTTGTTTACTTCAGTAAAAAGAGAAGAAAAAAGCCCAGTGTAGCCTGAAGTCCTTTCCTCACAGCACTTCAAAACTCCTGTGTTCCTCCTAATGAACTCCTTGAATTATCAAAGGAGTAATAAGGTATGATTATTTATTATAATATGTTTGCTGCCTCTGATTGGTTAGTGTGAAATATATTTAGTCACAGTCTACAAGTTAGGATATTAATGCTGGATATTAGTCTTGGGGACCATCAAATCCAGTAGATCTGAAATCTTTTAGCCAGAGGACAATATTTCAGATGATCTATTGTCCGAAAACCAAACAGCTCTGTTTTGCAGTCTTTTCCTCCCACAATGAAGCATATCCCTTCTGCGGAGGTCTTTGGGCACATTAGAATATAGGCTGAGAACACTGAGGGCGAACATTTCCCACATATTCCAGACTTAGAAATGTAAAGATAGACTTCTTTGAGTCAACCACAACATATTAGGAAACCAAGCTTAGCCTAACTCTTGCTCTGGGGAAAGAACCACATGAGAGGAAGTTTCTGGGGTTAGGTCAGGAGTTCAAAATACTTATATCCCAGAAATCATGATATTGAGCTCTATGAATAATACTTTAAGCTAAAGACTGATAATATTAATACCTACCATTTATTTGCCACTTGCTATATGTCAGGCATTATGTCAGGCATTTACTACTCAGGAATTCTACTTGATAATTACCACTTAAAATCTTATTTTACAGGTGAGCAATTCAAGGCTGGGAAGGTTAAGAAACTCCCCTAAGGTCATTCAGCTGGTAAGTGACCAACTGCTCACAGTGACTTTAAAGCCTATACACCAGAACACAATACTCATTTGTTTCCCCAATATGCTACATTAACAGGGTACAAAGTCCTGGGAAGTATCCTGCTTGGATTGACAGATCTAGAGAGACCAGAGACAACTGTCAAACTTAGGGTACAGAACTAAGGCACAGAGCTGGAAGAATGAGCTAAAACAGTGGGATCAAGGGAGAAATCCGGGAATACGGTTTGCTTTTATGGGCTGCAAGGAGCAAGATATATGCAACTCAGCTGCTCTTACAGAATCTAGATTTGGATGGGCAGTTTGGTGCAGAATTTCCAAGAGATGTTAAGTGGCTTTCCTAGGATCATGTGGCCCGTTAGAAGTCCAAATCCATCAACTACATCGTAACTTAGGGAAGAGTCTCCTTGAAATTAATGTGATCACATTAAAGAGCTCTGGCACTAAAAGGACTTTACTAATAAGGAAAAATAACTTTGTGAACCTTATGAAGCCAAATAATTGAGACTTAGTTTGTTTTGGAGTATAAATTCAAGTATATGTCCCTAAATAATTGTGAAATCCAGAGCATAGAAATCAATGTTTATGACTCCCTTCTTTGAATTTTTGGTCTGCGCTCTCATTACCTGTCTTATTAGACTAGAACAGAGGATCAAGAAGAGATGATGAAAGAGACTTTCTCTCATGGCCCAAACTGGAGGAAAGAGTAGAGGCAAAACTACCCTTCATCACTGCCAGACAATCATTCTGTTCCTACCATCAAAACCTGAAACAACTGAGTCAGGGAACAAGCTGAATTCTGTATACCCTCTACATAATCAACAATTAAAATTGCAGTTGGCTATAAACGTGTTTCTTTCCAAGAGCCCCATTTTAATGTTCTGTATGGTGTTTGGTGACCAGGCTAAAAGGTACAGATAAAACTAGAGTTCATCTGCTCTTTTGTCCACTTCCTTCCCCTGCCCCCCCTTTTGCTGAAAAACCATTTTGTTTCCCTTTACTGCCCCTTGGGTTTGACGGGGCAGATGTGAGTATATTTCATAAAATCGGGCAGATTATCTCCCCCCTCCCATCTCACCATGCAATGGCAATCATGAAGTCCCTGAAAGCCCATGGTGCCAGCAATATTGGTCCAAGAAGTAAAGCCGCACTTCCTAAACAGATGGGAATGATGTTTCTTTGCCACTGGGTGAAATTGCTTTAAAAAGCTTCAGCAACAAACATAGGGAGGGAAAGATGAACCGTTGCTGCTGGAAGTCCGGCCACATGTAATACTCGCTGCTTAAAAATCCAATATTGCATTTGCTTCATTACAGTACTTTGTCCATCAGCTCATTTGAGTCTATTAACTTAATTGTTCTTTATTAACAAATGGGTCATTCTCTCTGGCAGCAGAGCAAAGCTCAAATGCCAGTTAAATACTTTGATAAATGCAACACCCCCTTCCACTCTGCTCCCTCCCTGAACATGCTGTGAATACACACACACACACACACACACACACACACACAGATGTTTAATTAAATGTATTTATACAAAAGGAGCATATCAAAAATTGGTTTTTAGAGTTAGCAAACTGGAAGGAGTATTTGTCTTTACAAGGAGATCCTGTAATTATATATCATCTATTTTACAAATGCGTGTCATGCCTGTGGTAAAAATGTTCTTACTCTATAAAATGAGCTAATGTTTTAGCTAGAGAGAACAATGACAATAATCTTTTGGCAAACCTTTTCCAAGGAAGTTCTTCTTTAAAAGTATGTGTACTTTTTCTCATTTTTCTTACTCAGTAATTCTTCCCATTGTTATTATTCATTCTTCACAATTAAAAAAAAAAAAAACACAAGATTTCCTGTTGTCTTTGTGTATCCTTTCTCTTCCCTCCCAGCCCCCAACATACATTCCCTTCTTCTTAGGTGACATTATCCTACTCACCAAACCTGTAACTTTAACAGAGGGTGACAGGGTGACCTTGACGACAGATGTTCTTATGGCAACAGATGGCACTGGCAAACCCGAGAAGCTGCTGTATGCTGTCTCCGTGCCACCTGTGCCTGGTCAGATTGAGTCCATCAATTATCCAGGCTGCCCCATCCCCTGCACAGCCAGTCAGATGGATTGGCCCAGAAGGTTTGCTGTGTGCATGACAATAGGCAAGGGGCTAGAAGCAGTCAGGTGAGAGGGTTTCCTTCTTTCCCTCTTCTACCTTCCCCACCACAACTCCCCACCCTTACTCACTCATGTATTTAATGACCTCAGTGAGTCTAAAAGATTAAACTGGTTTTATCAGTGAGAGTTCACCATATGACCTTCACGGCCAGCCAGCCATGAGGGTGGCTTATAAGGAAACAAACCATCATTGCTATTGCTTTATACACAGCCGTGTATTTTTATTGTCTGATGATTCTGCCACATTAGAAAGCCATTCTGGGAACAGGCACATAATGTGTAATATGGTTTTTGCTTATCATACTTGCAATTTGACTCCTCCTTCCACATTCTGGTCCCATCCTTGGTCTTAATCTCTCATTTTGCTTCTCTGTTCCTAGGTTGAAGGAAATAAAGATGACTAGAGAGAGGAAAAGTAAATAATCATAATCATAATAATCATAGCCATGATTTCCTAGCCTGTGGGCTGTGTAAAAGAGGTATTTTGCTAGAGAGTCTATAGTTATAATCCTTAAGTGTCTTAACAAATTTACCACAAATAGATTTATTCCCATTTTATAGTTGAAGAAATTGAGGCACAGAAAGATTCAGGGATAAACCCACAGTCTCATAATGAGCAAACAGGAGACTCAGGATTTGAACACAAGGCAGGTAGGCTTTGCATGGCAGAACAGTGCTTCTAGCAACCAGGAAAATCCACGATCTGCTTGGCTAGAAAGATAATATTGGGAGATGAATATGGGCCCTAACTCACTTTCTTAACACAGGCAAATGGCTTGCCTTCTGTATTCCCAGCTACTATGATAATTATATAATTTATTTATAAAGCAGTATGTGATCTCCAGTAAGTAGGTCGAACATAAGCGTAACCTTTTATTATTTTTCATTAGTACAGCAGGGTAGTTAAAGTTGGAACAGTTTGGCCTCTCTCTACCCGAAGAAAGCTGGAGTATTGTATGAAATCATCAGTGGACCTTAATCCAGATGGTGGTGTCATTTCTAAGAAATAGCATATGCTAGCTATTATGATACTTAAATGTAATGGTTTTATATCTCTCCAGTGGGCAAAGAAACTGTACAACAGGTTTTAGTCTAGGACTTTTTTAATGGTACTTTAACCCTCCAAAATACAGTATTTCCACAAAGAAATTCAATTGATAGAGCTTGGTTTAATAATAAAGGAATGTAAATTTCTGCCTTGTTTCATGCAATAATAGGACAGCATCTGGATTTACTAGTCCCTGAGTCTGCTATTTTACATAATGTTGCTGAATTGGGGACTATTACATGCTTTTTTGATTTTAGAAAAATTGCCTTAAAAGTTATTTACACACTTTTTATAACAAAGAGGGCAATATAACTAATTTTATTCTTAGCGTGATTAGCCATGAGTCATTTCCTAAGAAATGAGTTTAATTAACCAGGGAAAGAAAGTTGTAATAAATCATGAAAGTGGACTGTTTCTAAGTGGGGTTAAAAACATCTTATTTAAAACTGCCATCAAATAAATCTCAAGCCCTAAGTTATGTGCTAAGGGAAGAAATTTTTCTGATTTTGAAAATTCCTGACAAAAGGGAGGAATGAAGAGACGAGCATGTGGTAAAAGAGGTAGGTTAAGTTAGTTCGAATATTTTAAAGAAATAGTTGCAGTAAGGAGACCATTATATTAATTCAAGATCTATCAGCTAGCTGTGCAATTTTGGAAATTCACTTAATTTCTCTGTGCTTTATTCTTTTCCTATAATCTAAAGAGACTGAACTCAATCATTCTCAAACAGAGATTTTGGCAGCCACTAATGTTATTCACAAATATTTCCAAGTGTCTCCCATTCCAAGCACATGGGTGGAAGTAGAATTTTCCACTATTTTAAAGTTAAATGTGGACATGTGACTTGCTTAAGCCATGGAATGTGAGAAGGGCTACTTCCATGCAGAGGCTTTAAGAACCAGTCCATGATTTGCCCCATCCTTATGGTCCTAGTAGGATATCTCTAGATGAAGTTTCAGGCAATGTGTATCCCTCAGTGACAAGGATGATTAACTTTCCTGCTAATCTACACTTTCTGTGTGGCATGCATGAGAAATAAACTTCTATAGTATGGAGCCATTGAGATTTCGGCGGGGTTTTTGTTACTGCTGCATAATATAGCCCATCCTGTATAACAGATGGATGGACATCAGATGCAACCAGGGTGATTTTCCAGTAAATATAAGCTAGGGCGCATTCCAGGACTACTGAATCAGAACCTTCCAGTGCAAACTTCAGATTTCTGTGTTTTTAAAAAGCTTCTCTGGTGATTCTGATGTCTACCCTTACTTAGGAAACATTGAAGACTTTTAACTGCATATTACCCTAATGGATAAGCATAATAAAATCTTACAATTGCATGTTGCATTTCAGTTTACCCAAGCACTTTTGTATTGCTTATCTTATGGCAGTTAAAACATTAGTAGATTATGATAGGTGGCTATAATATCTATCGATGTATTGGAGGATTGGAACCACTAATCTGACTTGCTGAAAACTTTCCCCTTCCTATCTCACTGCTCATTGTGTATTCTCTCAAAAATTGTCTGCTTAGTTGATGATGATGAACTTCACAGTAATAGAAGATCCTCCAAGGATCTCAGAATAGCTGCATTTTCCTGCCTGTGAATTTGCCTTTGTCTCCAAGGACAATTGAAGCTTCCTGGTGAGGCCCACACTGTTCAAAATATTTTGAGTTGTGTTGGAAAATATGTAGGTTTTGTTACTGATTTTTTCTATACTTATTTTGGAGACCTTAATATTACTTTTATTCCCAACTTGTACGTAAGAAAGGGTTATAAGGAAGACTGAACTATTGAGCAAATATTACTAAACTTGTTTGATCTTAAATAGCACACTGAGGGCTCCTGAATTTAACCCTGGCTTGCAAGCAGAATACTAAATTTAGTCTAATCTATTAAATTAAAACATAATGGCTGGCTCTTTACTTTTGAGAAACTTTTATACAATTGTTACTATTTATATGTGAGGATTACATATAATTATTCACACATAAGCTGTAAGTATAAGTTAACACCTAGCCTGCCTTCAATGCTAGCATTAAGGGTAGAGATCCTAGAGTGAAACTCTGCACTGACATCTTGGCTCCTTCACTTGCCAGCTGATTTACCATTGAATAGACTTTCAACTTCCTTGGTTCTCACTTTCCTCAGCTTATAAATGGTCATAATAATAGGATCTACCTTATAAAATTATTAAGTTAAATGTGATAATCCAGTAAATTGTTTACCAAAGGAAGAAAGAGAGAAAGAAACAGGAAGAGGAGGGGGAGGGAGAAGGAGGAGGAGAGGGGAAGTGGAGGGGGAGGGGGGAGGAGGAGGAGAGGGGAAGTGGAGGGGGAGGGGGGAGGAGGAGGAGAGGGGAAGTGGAGGGGGAGGGGGGAGGAGGAGGAGAGGGGAAGTGGAGGGGGAGGGGGGAGGAGGAGGAGGAAGGACGGGGAGAAGAGGAGGCACAGAAGAAGGAGGAAGGAAGGAAGAAAAGAGGATCTGAAAATTAATTCAGGGCGTCAAATAACTTTGGGGAAAACTGGGTTAAAATAGAGAAACAAGTTTCCTTAACAAGCAACTTCCCAGAGCCTTTAATATGTCAATGTTCCTTGTGAGGCTAGGAAAGCTTTTGACCATAGCTGGCAGTAGGGATACCAAGGTCTTCTGGAGGACATGATACCTGAGCTGCCTCTTTAAGGAAGAAGAAGCCAGAGCCAGAGAGAATATGGAGGTGGGAGTGGAGAAGGGTCTGGGGGCTGAGAGGCCCTTTCATGCAAGGGGAGGACGAGGGCAGAGGCACAGAAGTGTGAGACAGTACAGTGTATGTGGGGAGCTCAAACAGGTAAGCTAGTGAGGGCAAGGGCTAAGGTAGTGGAGAAGCTGTTAAGGCCTAGATTTGAAAGGCCTTGTTTGCCATATGATGAATTTGAAATCGTAATTTTGTCGACAATGAGGGAATGTATCAATAGGGACCCTGGGAAGAAATAGATGGCACCTACAAAGATGTAATTGAAGAAAGTGTAATGAAGGGTCAAAGAGACCCAAACGATGCAGGGTAAAGCAACAGAGGGGCGCCTATGGCACCTTGGGCTCTAAAGGACAAAGGGTGGACGATCTCCCCAGTTCCTGGAGAGCACTCCAACTGAAGCCAGAAACGAAGGAGAAGGCAACTCCACAGGAGCTGTGTCCTTCAGTAGAGGAATTCAACCATTCCAGTCTGTGGATGGACAAGGTCTGCCTCTCAGCATCCTGCAACTGTGGAGAAGGGCAGAGATCAGACCTGGGGGCACACATACAATGTCCAGCACAGCAAGGTGGAGTCACATGGTCTGATTTGAGTTTTAGATAAGTCACCCTAGCACCTAAAGGGAAAATGGATCAGAGGAGACATGAAACTTTAGAAAGGAAGACCTACATTCATATCCATACAACAGATGAGGAAAACCTAAACTGGAGATGTTCTGTTACAGACAGAGTGGAAAGGACAGATTTATAGGAACACTGGTGTGTCAAAATTGGGGAAATGAGATGATTGGTTATGGCTGGTGAAGAAGAGAGGTGACTTAGGGATCATTTCCAGGTTTCTAGCCTGGAATAATAAAGGGCAAAGTGATGTGAATAACATAGTGAACACAAGAAGTAAGTTTGGGGAGGAGGGCGTTGAGAAATTCCATTTTGAACCCGTGGACTTTGAGAGGCCTGAGTAATGTTCACACAGTGATTTGCCACAGGCATTTCAATATTAGGATACTGACTCCAAGTAGAAATAACTGGGGATAGAGATACAGATTTGCAAGTCATCAGACTGTATGGTGGCCCAAAGTAGGAGAGTGGCCGACATCCCCAGGAAGCAAAGCAATATGGGGATGAGCCAAGGAGAACACCAATACGGAATACCTGAATTCCACTGCACTGCTCTCAGAAACCTGGGCATGCTCTCCCTTCTTGGCTCTTCTTTACTGATCACCTGCATTTCCAGCAAGAGATTCTCCTTCAGTGAATTGTATTGGTCTGTTCCAGGAACAGAAAGTTAATTTTTTCTGGGCCTCTGGGTCTGTCAGTAGCTTCTGTAGAGACAGAAGGTATCTTTATTTTAGATTTATTGTCCTTTAAAAACTGAACTGATGATTTCATAAAGGCCCAGTTTGCCTAAATGAGGCCAATATTAGTTAAGGCATGTCCTCTTTATTTGTTGGTTCCTAAGCCACATAAGTCTTCCAAGAACACATCTCAAAAGTTCTGATCATACAGAGTAGCTGTATAGAGCCCCACTGAAAAGAAGCCATCAGGCTCCACTTCCCCTTCCCCCTACTCTCCACCTCTCCGTGCTTGCCTCAGCTCTTCCCAATCTCCCGCCCGGATAGTTTCCCTGTGGAACACACAAAAGCAATTATGCTAACAGCAGCTATAGGCTGGGTAACTCATGCATGCATGGCTTACTCAGAACCTTGCTTCAGGTGATGGAAAATAAGCAATCTCTCATGGACATAATCATAGATAAGTAGATAGGTAGATGGTAGAGGATAGATAGATAGATAGATAGACAGACAGATGATAGGTAGATAGATATAGATAGGTATATGATAAAGAGTTTGATGTACATGTCCATATATTTCCCACAGGTGTGTGCATATATACATCCAAGATCGCGTGTATGCATGTACACGTGTGCACACACACAAGTTGGTATGTGGATATACACATGTGCATGTGTGCATCTGTAGATGAATGTGGTTGTATGTGTACAGGTATGCCAGTGTGTTATGCGTGCATAGGTGTGGGTGCATATATGCATGTGAATATGTGTTGGTGCCTATGAGAATGCCCTCCCATGATAATGAGAAGACATTAAAGGGTTAAAGTAATCACTTTGGAAACCATTTTCCAAAAAAGCTGCACCCTAAATTAATTTTGGCTGGTAATCTATATCGGGTTAAATAACTCCTCATTATTCTGTAACACAGCTGAGGCATCTCCAAATGTTTATCTTGTTTTGTAACCGGTACCTTCTGGTACATTCTAGTGCCAGGACTCCCAGCTCCTGCTCTATTTCATTCTCACTATTTTTGGACTGGAGCTGCTGGTTCCAGGTGATTTAATAAATTGCTTTTTTTTTTTTTTTTGGTGTTCCTTTTAACTTACCCATCTGCTCAACACATGCGTAACTTGCAATCTGTCGGCAGTTTGCAGAAAGACAAACTGTCAGAACCGCATGCATTTGACAACTTTGTTCCCAATTAGTTTAGTGGTAATTTTAACAGATTTCAGGGCAATGGAGAAAGGGATGGCATGTTATTAAAGCATCAATTCTGACAGACCCAAGCACATATGATTTCAATGTAAATTATTTTACATGCTTTAATTAAAACTACAGAAAGATTTACCCTTTTAAATGGTAAGTGATACCAAGACAAATTTAAAAGGAAAGAGAGTAACCGAGTTTTCTAAATGGTTTATGTTGTGCAAGGCAGTCCAGCAGTCAAGACGACTGTAATCTATGGCGGTGATGTGGAGGCCGAGTTAATTATTCATTGCTTCCTCTCTGTAGCAGATGTGCCTCAATACACGAGTACAGGATTCAGAGCCTGGAACACTCTCTGTGAAAATCTCAGATCAGGCTTCTTTTGGAGCCATCAGGAAATTGCCAGAATCTGTTTAACACGTTAAATATATTCATAAGAAAAAAAAATCTTTTTTTTTTGGCTCTTTGTTTTTTATATGTTTCAATGCAGCTGCTTCTCTCCTCCACTAACCCAGCACCCCAGCCTTCATATTCCCACCCCATCTCCAGTCTGATACCCCTGAAGCACATGCACAGATACACACAAGTGACTAGATTAGGCACACCCAGGGATTCTGTACCTCGGGTCACTTTGCAGGCACATGGCTCACCAGAAAACCCCCAATCTATAATTTAAATGTATGGCAATAGTCACAATTCATGAGTGCAGAGCGTCACTGACAGAATGTCTGGCATTTTGGGAGGGAGCTCTATAGAACCAAGGACACATATAGGTGAAGAGAATTTCCCTGATGAATTTGACAACATGCTTGATTTATTCAGCCATAAATCTAACCATTGGTTTAATGCTTTCCATTTGTTCTTAGACAACACTGGGCATTTTATTATTGAAATCACCAATACATTAATTAAGGCTTAATATTCCCTGAACATAATTGCATAAAATTCTTTCACATGCACATTTCTTAGTCACTTGGGAAGGACTCACCATTTTATATATGGCCTTTTGAGTTGAGAGCTGTCTGCTCTTTTAGAATTATTGCAATGACTTGAAAAAGAAGGTTATTACTGTCTTACATGTTGGTTTCCTTAATTTCTCAAATTGTTTTCAGGCAGGTTGTTGCCTTGTGTCCTTAAGAGCATCTTTAAGGTATATTGTTACTAGGCTGACTCGGATCAGGACTAAATGTCTGAGGTGAGTTGGGTTTTACTTTATTCTGTTGTTACTATTACATGTAAGAAGTGCATGCATTCACATTTCGAAGGGGAAGAAATTAGTAATAGCCTTTCTGAACAATCTATGCACAATAGATTTGGAGGACTATTAGACTATGTGTGGTGAATCAGTCAGAGATGCCATCTTGGTAAGATACTAGAATGCATGTCAAGTCCATCAAACCGCAAACTTCCCTCCCTGACAACAGCCCGGTAAGCCCTTCACATCAGCCTTGCTCTGAATTTCAGACCTTTACCACATGAGAGAGTTTCTTCTCCTTTTTGGTTTCATTGTTGTTTTTCTTTTTATAACAGATGAAAGAACATAGTCTTTGAAATCCATCAGCCTCAGATAGGAATTTGTCACTACCATCTCCTCCATAAATGACCTCTGGCAAGCTTTTATATCTTTCTGAACCTCAGGTTTTTAATCTCTGCATATGATAACAAAGAGCTACATTTCAGAAATCTTTTGAGAATTAAAAAGACAATGCATTTCAGGTGTCTGGTATGTAGTTGCTGCAACATAAATACAAATTTCCCCCATCCTTCCCCTCTCTTTTTACTGATGCTTTTATACAATTCTGTGATTGTATTTGCTTTTTCTTATAGATAAAGAAATGCAGAGAGGGATGGAAAACTCTGAAAAACAAAGGAACCCATCTTTTGCCTCTTCCAGGTGGGAATCACAGTCCGGTAGGTTTATCTCTGAGAGGATACACCAAGAAGTTGAGGCCAACTTGAAGCCAAACGCAATATGAGCTTGTATGTACTGCAACTGACCTCATGTTTCTCCCCTGTATCACTTGTGTACTAAGGAACTTGGGGTACAAAAATATACATATTTTTAAATTTCTGCATTATCATTTAATCTGCTCTGAGCCCGAATCCTGCCTCAGTCTCCTCCATGGGACTCTTTCCCTCACCCAAGGTGGTCCCGTGAGACCCTAACACCATCTGGAGTATTCAAGACAAGCGTCCTGGTCTTGTCCACACTAGTCATCTTAAAAGCTGAGTGCCAAGTTCCTTTACTGTCACAGAGCTCTGTTACTGTCATCCCAAAATTTGTTCAGAGGGAGTCTTGGCTGAAGATGAGTACCAAGATATTTACTGCCTGTTTCCCTCTGGAGAGCTGCATATCTTCAGGGTGTCACGAGAGAGGAATGTAGATGCTGGACCCTTGTTCCTGGCAGAACACTAAACTAAACACCCTCATCCAATAGCTTTAGGTTTTGGAGCTCCAAATCTCCTCCTCATGCTGTGCCTACTAAGTTCTTTAACTCAGGACCCCAGGTCTTAGTTAAAAACAATAGTAACAATAAATAATCATAATTCTGCCCTGAGGACTAGTAAAATGTCAGCTCTTGAGGATGCAGAACCCTGCTTGCCAAGGCTGAGAGGGGTAGTGGTAACATACTTTTTGATTCTTTTACAGAAGGGAGAAAGGAAAAAAAAATGTAAAATTCAATAATTATCCAATCCCATGTGGATGGCTGCAAGGATTTGGGGAAAATCTCTTTTTATGTATTGTAAAGATGAACTTTTAAATATCACTGAATAGAATATAATACAAAACCATTATGGATTTTCCTAAAGTCAAGAAAAAGGATGCCGGGTTTTAAAATTCTTCAGTTGCTAAATAACTTCACATTTCTTGGGCAATGCATCCTAGTAGCTAAGAATAGGGACTCTTCCCCAGATTCAAGTTCAGCCACTTAAATACTGTGTAATATTTGGCCTGTTTCCTTATTTGCAAAATGGCACAATAAATAGTACCTACAGAATAAGCTGGTATAAGAATAAAATGAGTTAATACATCCAAGATGGTTGGCACGTGCTAGGACTCAACAATCTAGCTAGCACTGGTGATGAATTGAAAGACTCAAGTTGTAGTCCCTGCTTTGCCACTTGTGACCAGTGCAGTCACACAGGGTTCCACATTCAAAGGGCCCTGTGCTTGAGATTTAATACTCTGTGGCCCTCTCATTGAAATCCTTAACAATTTATCTTTGAATTTATGTTTTGTTAAGTAAATTCTGATGGGACAAGAGAGCATGTCTCCTGAGCTTAGAGTACCAGATCTCATGCGACCCCACCTCCAATTACCTCCCTAAGATGTGTTCTTGGCCACACATTACCAACCCTCTTGCCCCCCTGGACCCAGCCTGGCCTCTCTCTCCCTGCCCTCCCCAAATATCACTCTCTGCCCCCAGTGGGACCTTAATATGGATGATGAGAAGTTTGGTTACGCTCCTTGTGGCATCATGGCATAGGGCATAGTAGTGGCCAACCCCCCCTGGACTGACAGTGCAAAGGCACATTTGTAGGTGATTCTACAGGGGCTCTCATCCTTTCTGGATCCAGGTACTGAACACATACCAGCATGAAGTTGCAGCTCCTTGGAGGTTGCATGTCTATGATGGGTTGAGGCAGTGGACATTCAGCAGACTGGCAGTAGAGAGAACAAAGCTACAGGTAGGCTGCACATAGGATGGGTCTCCAGGCACCTGTGACAGTGTACACTTACCCTGAGTATCTCCAGCATCGACTAGCAAACATTAGGGTCAACTGGAGAGACTGCAGAAAAAAGCAAAAGGTTTTACTATTTAGTACCTATCTTTAATGGCACTTACTTTCTGCTTTTTTGGACAAGGGACCCAATTTTTCATTTTATGCTACGCCCACTAATTATGCAGCTGGCTCTGCTTGTCATCTGTGTGCTTTGGGCAAATCATTCAACCTTTCTGACCACTGTTTTCCTTGAGTGTGAAATGAAAAGAAATTGGATTTTCCCTCCCTTGTCATAGGGAATTTTTTTAATAAAAAAATGAAATAAATATGAAAATGTTTGTAAACATTTGTAAAATGCATGCATATAGGAAGGTATTATTTTCATTATTGCATTGCATAATGTATTTATTTTATTGTATAATTTTATACCTCTTTTGGGCTTAGAAAAATGATGACACTAAAATATACTGCATTTAGAATTTTTAGAATTCTGAAGAGTATCATAATAACTTTTGCAATAACAGGCTATAAAATTTGGGGGGAAAATCATGGTTCTAAATTGTTCTCTTCTGAATTTGGAAAATGGAAACTATGGGAAAATGTGTTTTCACAAATGAGGAGAACGGTCTGAGACTCCTTCTCAGTGATGCGGTGTCTTCACAGATTCCTCTGAACTGCTCGTTTGATTCCATGTTTCTATCCTCTGTAGACTTTGCGTTGTTGCCATAATGTCACATTCCATGGAAGTTCTAGGCAAAATGGACATATTTTAGGAAGTAGATAGAAAGAGCCATTGAAACACAAGCCCTTCCCAAAAACTAACTTGATTTTTTTAGCCATATGGGATGATTATTAGAAAAAAGGGATTCTTCATTATAAATGGTCACTTTTTATATAAAACAATTCTCTTTATTTAAATTTAAAGAGGAACAACTGCTTCAAGCAAAACCAAAAACCCAAGAAAAATAATCATTCCTGATCCAAAAGTCAGAGATAAGCACTGTACAGCAATGACTTAATTCAACACCCTTTCAGAAATAGTTACTTTTATTTTAACCAAAATAGAATTATATTGTATATAGTATTTTCAGCTGTTTTTCACTAATATACCAATATATGATAATAAATATTTTTACAATATAATTTTTAAAGATTGCATAGTGGTCAGCCATATAGATGTACAATAATGCACTTAAAGAGTTCCTTGTTGGTAGACATTTTAGTTGCTTTCTTTTTACTTACCAGTACTTTTGTAAATACTTTTAGTAAAAAGTGTCCTGGTATATGTGCCTATGTGCACATCTCTAATTTCCTTTGAATGTAGTACCAGAAGTGGCATTTCTAGGTAAAGAGTATGGACAATTTTTAAATATCTTTCTAAATTTTTGAAAGATTATACTTATTTATACTCACCTCACTTCAGCAGTATATGAGTATACACACTTAATTATTTTATTTTATTATTTTTTTAATTTTATTTTATTATGTTATGTTAGTCACCATACAGTACATCATCAGTTTTTGATGGAGGCATCCACGATCCATTGTTTTCATATAACACCCAGTGCTCCATGCAGTACGTGCCCTCCTTAATACCCATCACCAGGCTAACCCATCCCCCCACCCCCCTCCCCTCTAGAACCCTCAGTTTGTTTCTCAGAGTCCATCGTCTCTCATGGTTCATCTCCCCCTCCGATTTCCCCCCCTTCATCTTTTCCTTCCTTCTCCTAATGTCCTCCATGCTATTCCTTATGTTCCACATATGAGTGAAACCATATGATAGTCGACTCTCTCTGCTTGACTTACTTCACTTAGCATAATCTCCTCCAGTCCCATCCATGTTGATGTAAAAGTTGGGTATTCATCCTTTCTGATGGCTGAGTAATATTCCATTGTATATATGGACCACATCTTCTTTATCCATTCATCTGTTGAAGGGCATCTCGGCTCTTTCCACAGTTTGGCTATTGTGGACATTGCTGCTATGAACATTGGGGTGCATATGGCCCTTCTTTTCACTACATCTGTGTCTTTGGGGTAAATACCCAGTAGTGCAATTGCTGGGTCATAGGGTAGCTCTATTTTTAATTTTTTGAGGCACCTCCACATTGTCTTCCAAAGCGGCTGTACCAACTTGCATTCCCACCAACAGTGTAAGAGGGTTCCCCTTTCTCCACAACCTCTCTGACATTTGTCGTTTCTTGCCTTCTCAATTTTTGCCATTGTAACTGGTGTAAGGTGGTATCTTGATTTTGATTTGAATTTCCCTGATGGCTAATGACGATGAACATTTTTTCATGTGTCTGTTAGCCATTTGTATGTCTTCTTTGGAGAAGTATCTGTTCATGTCTTCTGCCCACTTTTTGACTTGATTATTTGTTTTTTGGGTGTTGAGTTTCAGAAGTTCTTTATAGATCTTGGATACCAGCCCTTTATCTGTAGTGTCATTTGCAAATATCTTCTCCCATTCTGTGGGCTGCCTCTTTGTTTTGTTGACTGTTTCCTTTGCTGTGCAGAAGCTTTTTATCTTGATGAAGTCCCAAAAGTTCATTTTTGCTTTTGTTTCACTAGCCTTCAGAGATGTATCTTGAAAGAAGTTGCTATGGCCGATGTCAAAGAGGTTACTACCTATGTTCTCCTCTAGGATATTGATGGATTCCTGTCTCACATCGAGGTCTTTCATCCATTTTGAGTTTATCTTTGTGTAGGGTGTTAGAGAATGGTCCAGTTTCATTCTTTTGCATGTGGCTGTCCAATTTTCCCATCATCATTTATTGAAGAGACTGTCTTTTCTTCATTGCATATTTTTTCCTGCTTTGTCAAAGATTATTTGACCATAGAGTTGAGGGTCCATATCTGGGCTCTCTATTCTGTTCCATTGGTCTATATGTTTGTTTTTGTGCCAGTACCATGCTGTCTTGGTGATCACAGCTTTGTAACATAGCTTGAAATTGGGCAACATGATGCCCTCAGCTTTGTTTCTCTTTTTCAACATTTCCTTGGTGATTCGGGGTCTTTTTTGATTCCATACAAATTTTAGGATTGTTTGTTCCAGCACTTTGAAAAATGTCATTGGAATTTTGATCAGGATCAATAAACCACTGACCAGACTTATCCAAAAGAAAAGAGAAAGGACCCAAATTAATAAGATTATGAATGAAAGGGGAGAGATCATGACTAACACCAAGGAAATAAAAACAATTATTATAAATTATTATCAACAACTATATGCCAATAAATTGAGCAACATGGAATAAATGGATGCCTTCCTGGAAACCTATAAACTCCCAAGACTGAAACAGGAAGAAATTGACAACCTGAATAGGCCAATAACCAGTAACAAGATTGAAGCTGTGATCAAAACCTTCCAAAAAACAAGAGTCCAAGGGCCTGATGGATTCCCTGGGGAATTCTACCAAACATTCAAAGAGGAAATAATACCTATTCTCCTGAAGGTGTTTCAAAAAATAGAAACAGAAGGAAAGCTTCCAGACTCATTCTTTGAGGCCAGCACTACCTTAATCCCCAAACAAGGCAAAGACCCCATCAAAAAGGAGAATTTCAGACCAATATCCCTGATGAATATGGTTTCTAAAATCCTCAACAAAATCCTAGCTAATAGAATCCAACAATACATTAAAAGGATCATCCACCACGACCAATGGGATTTATCCCCATGATGCAAGGGTGGTTCAACATTCGCAAATCAATCAATGTGATAGAACACATTAATAAGAGGAGGGAGAAGAACCATATGGTCCTTCCAACTGATGCAGAAAAAGCATTTGACAAAATACAGCATCCTTTCCTGATTAAAACTCTTCAGAGTATAGGGATAGAGGAAATATTCTTCAAGTTTATAAAATCCATCTATGAAAAACCCACAGCGAATATCATCCTCAATGGGGAAAAGCTGAGAGCCTTTCCCTTAAGATCAGGAACATAACAAGGATGCCCACTCTCACCACTATTGTTCAACATAGTACTAGAAGTCCTAGCAACAGCAATCAGACAACAAAAATAAATAAAATGTATTCAAATTGGCAAAGAAGAAGTCAAACTCTCTTTTCGCAGATGACATGATACTTTATGTGGAAAACCCAAAAGACTCCACCCCCAAATTACTAGAACTCATACAGCAATTCAGTAATGTGGCAGGATACAAAATCAATGCACAGAAATCAGTTGCTTTCTCACCCACTAACAATGCAACTGTAGAAAGAGAAATTAGAGAAATGATTCCATTTACAATAGCACCAAAAACTGTAAGATACCTCGGAATAAACCTAACCAAAGAGGTAAATGATCTATACTCTAGGAACTACAGAACACTCATGAAAGAAATTGAAGAAGACACAAAAAGATGGAAAAACATTCCATGCTCATGGATCAGAAGAATAAACATTGGTAAAATGTCTATGCCACCCAGAGCAAGCTATACCTTCAATGCCATCCTGATAAAAATACACCTAGTTATTTTAAATTATGATATATTTGGTATTGTTTTAAGTAGCATTATGTTGTTATCTCTCTCTTCCTTATGTTTTATTTTTTTTTAATTGTAAGAATGGATGGGACATGAGCTTCCAGTCAGGCTACAGTGGTAGGAATTCTTCTCCCTCATAAGTAACAAGTGAATCCATAACCAGGAGGCTAGTCCTCACTGTCTTTTCCCCCAGTGTGCCAGGGGAACCTCTTCACAACTGTACGCACCATCCAATATATTTAGATATATCCATGAAAAAGCATGTTTGGCACAGTAGGGAAAAAAAATACTTTTAAGTAAAACTTTAACAAACTGTTATGGATTGAGTTGTGTCTCCCTAAAATTCCTATGTTGAAGTTCTAACCCCCAGTATCTCAGCATGTGAGCTTATTTGGAGATAGTGTATTAATAGAGTAATCAAGTTAAAATGAGGTCCTCATCCAATGTGACTGGTGTTCTTATGAAAAAGAAATTGGGAGATAGACACACACAGGGAAGATGGTGTGGAGAGGCAGGGGTTGATGACAGCCATCTCCAAGCCAAGGAGAGAGGCCTGGAAAGATCCTCAGAAGGTAACGCTCTGCAAAGACCTTGATTTTGGACTTCTAGCCTACAGAACCCTGAGAGGCAATTTTCTGTTGTTTAAGCTACCCAATTTGTGATACTCTGTTACATACAGCAGCCCTAGCAGACCAATATACAAATCAAGTTTAACTTTATTGAAAAAAGTTAAAAAATAAGTCTCAGGTCTTAAACCTATTGTCATTTTCATCATACTTGGAAAATAAAAATATTATTCTCTATGAACATTTTCAGTGTGGGATTTTCCTTGATTTTTAAGACAAACTTTTACTTTTTTTCCATTGTCTCTGAAATTGGATGTATCTTGCAATTGATGGCAATTCATTGTTCATTTGGACTCATTTTTTTCTTCTTTTTAGCAATCCATAAATTAATGATGTGTCTTATAAAAACAGCATCTTAAGTTTAATGAAATACAGTATTATGTATATATATATAAATGTCCATTCATTTTATTTATTTAATTTTTAATTATTATTCAGCCATCAAAAAGAATGAAATCTTATCATTTGCAATGATATGGATGGGACTAGAGTGTATAAGGCTAAGTGAAATTTCAGTCAGAGAAAGACAAATACCATATGATTTCACTTCATATGTGGAATTTAAGAAACAAAACTGATGAACATAGGAGAAGGGAACGAAAAATAAAATAAGATTAAAAACAGAGAGAGAGGCAAAAGTAAGAGACCCTTAACTATAGGAAACAAACTGAGGGTTGCTGGAAGGGAGATGGCTTGGGGGATGGGGTAACTGGGTGATGGGCATTAAGGAGGGAACTTGATGTAATGAGCACTGGGTGTATATGCAACTGATGAGTCACTAAATTCAACCCCTGAAACTAATAATAAACTCTATGTTAACTACTTGAATTTAAATAAAATCGAAAATAAATAAATGTTCATTTATTTTAAATTACCCGCATTATGTGTACATGTGCACGTACACACAAACACACACAGAGAAAGAGAGAAAGGGTGGAGGGACAGAGAAAGAGAGACTAATAAGAGACAAGCAAAAAAATGAGTAACTTAAATACAATTGTAGTACATGTATGGTATAGTATGAAGCATAGATAATGGAGTATTTATTAGAGATAGACTAAAGGAAATCTTTTTGATAGAATAGACTGAGATGTATCTTAAAGGGTTAACAGGGATTTTCCAAGTGGACAAGGTATAATGTAGGGCACAGGAGGACTGAAGGTAAGAGATAATTTAGGGTGTATGTTCCTAAAAAAAGGAAAACATTTGAGCAAAGACGAGGAGCCATGTAGCATATTTAGAGGATCTTAGGTGGCTTTCAATATAATGAAGTAGAGAATAGCAAAGGTAAGTAGAAATCAGTCAAAGGAGAACTTGCACAGAATGAGAAAATTAGAGAATGATCTACAGAATGTATAATATACTGGATTAGTTAGCAGATTTTCGGATTTTACATAATGGAATACCCCCTGAATGTGGCTCAAACAATATGGATTTGTTATTACATATAACAAGGAGTCAGTGGACACTATTAATTCAGCTGGTCAATAGCATCAAGGTTCTAGGTCAGTTTGTGATTCTTTTGGATTTCACTAAAGAACACCAGAATTCTGCTCAGATCTACAGTGCTACATGCCCATGTCTACAAGAACACAAGATGAGAGCGTTTCCTTTAGTGTAACTCTGTTTACTGTGGAGGGGAATCTTTGTCAAAAGTCTCCCAGGAGATCTGCACATGGATATTGTTGAAAGAATTGGATCACAGGTCCTTTATAAACAATAATTTCTAAAGTCTAGAGCATATTTGCCAGAGGAATGTCCACATTCCTTAACTACTGCCTAATAACTAGACAAAATTGGGGTTTGGATACCAAAAAATAAGAGGAGAATTGATTAAGTAGTATCTGCCATACTTTGAAACCTCTGAAGTTTGAAAAAAAATGCTAATAAAATAAGATTTTACTCTTCACCACGGGACCTCAGTGTAATTTAAAACTTAAGAACTCATTCATTTGGTCTGTAATTCTCTCAGTGAATATTATTCAAGCACTAAACAAATGCTAGGCATTGTAGAAGACAGATATGAATCAGAAAAAGAAAAAAGCACTTAAGCAGAAGAGCCAGAGATTGATGTTGACAATGAAACAGAGAAGATCAGGCATGTATGAGGCTACAATTATAAGGATGGCAAATGTCGTGAAGAAGATACAGTTGTATGCCAGAGCCACCCATCACAGGTCTGCATTTACTGCCACCCTGTTGGTAGTCTGAAATTGTCCATGATGGAACAATTTACACCAAGGAAATGGGCAAATCCTACAAATCAGGGCTTTTTTTTGTTTTTGTTTTTCCTCAGTGAGCCAGTTGTTACACATTTCTCAGCAAACCAGTAGAGATATAGATACAGTACTAAGAGCATGTTTTTCAGGAGGTAAAGATCAATTATTTTAAACTCATCATCTCATCAGACTCAAACAATCATCAAACAAAGGAATGAAGCCAAATTTGAGCTGAGTTTCTGACATTAAACATTCGTAAAATGTCCTGTAAGCTTTTCTCTTCTGCTCTGCTGTCTCTGTACCTCTGTGTGCTTCTTGAGATGGGCTAACCATGAAGACAGAAAGTCATGGAAATCTCCAAGAAAATCTTTACAGGAAAGTATAGTCTCTCCAGGTTTCCTACCCAATTCAGCAAAACAGGTGTCCTGGGTTTCAGAAAGCATATTGCTAAAGAGATGTCTTCCAGCCTCTCAGCTGCCTCTGTATTTACACTGTCTTCTACACACAATCTCAAATTGTGAATCTTTTCCATATGGCAAGATTTTCCTACTGCTTTTCACAAAGAGCTCTGAATACTATCTGCACTCCAAGAAGCCATGGCCTCTAATGTCCTGCGGGGTCTTAATGGCCATCTTGTCCTCCTCAATTTTTACAGAGACCCACTCTTAGGACAGTTTCCTTAAGCAGAGAAGGTCATCCTGTTTTGAAGATACATGCAAAAGTCCATAATTTGCCTTTACTTGTGCTTACAAATAAGAAGCCTGCATAGATATGAAATTCTTCCTCAGATCAACTTAAATCTAACATTTTAGAATTCAAGCTCTTATTTGCTACCCTGTGGGGATTAGAAAACAGATGGCAACCATCCTTAGTGTAAGAGGCATTTAGACAGATGGACCTCCTTTTTCTGAAACATTTTGGATGCATTAAATTTTATAAAATGAATTGATTTCTATTTGGGATATCCCCTGTGTGAGAGAGAATCTGTTTGGAAGGTGAGGAATCCTCTTGTGGAGTGATTGATTATCCCTTGTCTTGGGTTTTGTAAACATCAGTATTCAGATATTGGGTTTTCTTAAATCAAGGCCTGTCTCTATGTTTGAAGGTGCATTATAAATCATCCTTACAGGGCAAATAATCTCTGTTCCTTTACTCCTTCCTCATAGGTATCATTTTCTTACTATTTTATCATCTGTCTTTCTAGATGCAAGCATATACATATATATATATATATATATATATTCATTAACAATTTAGTGACTTGATATACTTTCAGTGAAAGAAAAGCAAATATACAGGGAATGTATATGACTTGGTTAGTTCTATAAAATTACAGCAGCCAGATCAACCTATAAAAGAAATAATATTACCTAACAGTTCACAGCTCTTTGTATTTTTTATATACATTAGGTCACTATATTCTCACAACAAACCTGTGGGATGAACAAGGAAAGTATCATCAATTGTATTTTCTGGATGAGGAGGTTAATATAAGCACATGTAGACTGACCTACTCAGAAAGCAAGCTTAGGGCATAGCCAAATGTAGGAAGGTGACTAATATTTTTGGTGCACCAATTTTATACCAGACACTGTTCTCAAGAGCTCATTCATTTTCACAACAAATTTATCAATTATTTTCATCTTCAGTTTACAGATGAAAAAACTGAGACCCAGAGATATGAAATACCCCCATGTTTGCATAGCTAATATATGAGAACCAGCATTCAAACCGAGGTCTGTGTGACTCCAAAGTGTGGGACCAACAGGCACAGTTTGACCTAAAAGCCTAGGAGCTCCTACTTTAACCTAGGAGCCAACAGTTCTGGCAGCAGCTTCCTCATCTCCAGGTTGCAGCTAAGGTGATAGATTTTAGAGTCATGACAGATGCTATAATGAAGGTAATGAGATCCTGGACACTGAAGTTGGTCCAGCTTCTTGACAATAGCAGAGGTAGCAGTTCTCATGAAAGGCCAATTTTATAGTGGCTTGGGGGAGTCATTTCTAAAGGTCTACCTCCTCAATGATGTTATAAAACCCTACTTTTGAGTAATGAATCTCTTTCTATTTGAAATAGAGTGGTCTTTGTTTTCTTCAGCTGAACCCTAGGTGTTAACAAATCTAATACCCTTTTCATATGTATACCTAGTCAAAACCTCCAAAAAGCTTCAATGTTCCCACATTGGTGAAATTAGAACATTGTTTTTATGTTCTGGGTCTCATTCAATTTGAATATGAAAGAAGGACCTCCCGATTTCTGTAGGTTTGAGTCTCAATAATAGATACAATGTGAATGGTAAGATGATTGTTTAAAGGGGCAATCCCAGAAAAAAGGATTCCTGAAGCCATACTGAAGACCTGCAACTATTATTTTTTCTTTTTTTTATTATGTTATGTTAGTCACCATACAGTACATCATCAGTTTTTGATGTAGTGTTCCATGATTCATTGTTTGCATGTAACACCCAGTGCTCCATGCGGTATGTGCCCTCCTTAGTACCCATCACCGGACCTGCAACTATTAGATATAGCTGTATGTAGCATCGCTGCTTGTGGAAAAGTCAAGAATTATTTTTAGAGAGGAGATAAAGCTACAGCCAGGAAGACAACAGCTTAGAACTGATCTATAGAATGAAGTAAGTATGGAAATGATAAAATGAAAGACAAATTTAGTAGATGGGATAGCCAAGTGATGAATGAGATGAGGATGAAGAATGAATTAAGGCAATTGCTTGGAAATGTCAAATATGTTAATTGAGCACCCACTGAGCAATGTACTAGGTTCTGAGGATAAAGCAGTGAAAAATCCAAACTCAGTTATTGTTCTTGTGAATTAACCGTCTGTCAATATCCATCTTATCCATAGTGGCTAAATTAGTCACTAAACTTTCAGGATCTTTTTAATCACATGCTAATCACTCACTCTATTTCCATGTCCTGAATTTGCTATCTTGAACCACACTTCACTTGTCTTCATTTATATGTCCAATACACTGAGATTAAAAAGTACTCTGGTTTTCTCTCTCATCAAGTTTTCCAAGTTATACTTCTACGTAAATGAGAGTTATCTCTAAACTTATAAGTAGATTCAAAATCCATCTAATGTGATTAACTGAGCAGATAGAGGTGGACTAACCACCTTCAACTACCTTTCAAGCTCATGCAGTGTGTAAGTGAAAAAGTCTGAATTTGCACAGTTCATACTAAGCAAATTCCATTTGAGAAATAATAGGGAAAAGTGTAAAACCTGGAAAACCCATGAAACCACAGGTAAAAGCAAGTAGAAATCTACCCTGTAGTTGTATTTCCATAGTCCAGAGCACAATTCGAAAAACCAAGCAAAATTCTTACTGAAAAAATAGTTTATGGTTTATAAAATTAAAAGGATATGAGGAATTATGCTACCATAAGAGAGAATCAGCTGATCCAATAAGAGGGAAGAATTCTAACTCAAGCATCTGGAAGTAACAATATAAATTGAAAGGGATCATAAAGTAAATATTTCAATTATATTCAAATACATTAAGAGGAAATAATGTTAACAATAGGGAAAACTGGCTGAGGAGTATAGAGGAACTCTTTGTACTATATTTGCCATTTTTCTGCAAATCTAAACTATTCTAAAATTTAAAATTTTATTTTTAAATTAAAATGAGTACAATTCCTAAGAACAAAACAATGAAACCAAAGCACAATTAGTGAAACAAAAACAAAAACAAAAACTTAAATTCTAGAAATAAAAAGGAAAGTAATTGAAAGAAAAATTTAAAATTTATTAAACTATAGATTAGACAGTTGAGAGTATTAGTCAACCTGAAGACAGAGCTCATAAAATTATCCTAAAGACATCAAAAACAAATGTGCAGAAAATATCAAGGAGATAATTTTAAAAATGGAAAGAAGAAATAGATAAGCTGCAAAATACACTAATTAGGAATTTCAGGAAAAGCGGATGAAGAGAATGAAGAAAAGACATAGATGCATAGTTAATGGCTGCAAGTTTTTAATAATTTAAGAAATATATTAATCTTGGGATACCTAAGTAGCTTAGTTGGTTACACATCCAACTGTTGGTTTTGGCTCAGGTCATGATCTTGAATCATGGGATAGAGCCCAGTGTGGGGCTTTGTGCTCAGCACAGAGTCTGCTTGAGATTCTCTCCCTCTCCTTCTGCCCCTCCCCCTGCTCACACATTCACACACGTTCTCTTTCTCTCTCTCTAAAATACACAAATAAATAAAATCTTTTAAAAAAGAAATATATGAATCTTCATTAGATATTGCATAGGAGCAAGGTGACAAAATATCAAGGAGATAAAATCTACCAAAGAGAAAATGCATATCGTCCACAGAAGATCAGTAAGATGTTCAATTAGCAATAGCAGATATTAGATGATAACAGATTTAGTGCTGAAGAGAGACAACAAAAACCTAGAATTCTATACCCAACTATATTAATCTGCTAGGGCTGCCATGACAAAATACCACAGAAAAAGTGGCTTTATTTTCTTACAGTTCTGGAGGCTGGAAGTCCAAGATGTCATCAGGTTTGGTTTCTCCTGGACCCTCTGTCCTGGACCTTCTCTCCTCCCTCATGGCTACCTTCCTGCTCTATCCTTCCATAGCCTTGCCTCTGAGTGTGTATATTCTTGTTATATCTTCCTCTTCTTGTAAGGATACTAGTCATGTTAGATTGGGGCCCCACCCTCATGACCTTATTTAACCTTAATTACCTCTTTAAATGCCCTATCGCCAAAGAGTAACATTGGAGCTTAGGGTTTCAGTGTATTAAATTTGATAATACCATCTCAACAGCTATTCAAGAATAGGAGTAAAATAAATATTTTCAAAAACATAAAGTCTAAAAATGTTTTCCATCTACATACCCTCATTTAAAGAACTACTAAGAGATATAGTTCAGTGAGAAGAAAGTTTAATTAGAAGATAAAAGAGAGATGCAAGAAACAAAGGTGAAAAACATAAATCCCTAAAATATGTTGGTAAATCTCAATACAAATTGACTCTAAAATAGAAAAAAGAGACTAATAAATGAAATAATTGAAAACAAGGCAAAATAAGATACTGGTTATCACACGTAAAATGGAATGGGAGAATTTGAATAGAAGATAGTCTTGACTTTCTTATTTGAGTATGTAGCTGTAGAAACTATATCATATCCATATTATGTTACTATATATATATATATATATATATATATATATATTTGGCAATGTGACTAAAGTTTCATAATTCCCAGCTGCCTCTTGAGACTAGGTATACATATGAATATCTTGTCAATTAAAAGTAAATACTGTGTATGAGATGTTCAGGAAGATTTCTTAAGGGGATATTATTCAGCCTTGTGTAAAATCACCTTTGCCTTCACCTTCTCCTTCTTATTCATGGAATGGGGCATAATAGTTCAAATTCCAGCAGCCATATTAGATAATAAAATGATCTTAAAGATGGAAATCACACCCTAGGAAGACAGAACAGGAAAATAGAAATGTTCTAGGTACCCAATGACCATAAATCTGCCATGTTAGCCCTATAATTTCCATTTCTGAAATTATTTTATGTATAAATAAACTCTTATGTTCAAGCTGCCACTATTTTGGGTTTTCTCTTAAACATACCCAAAACATAAACTTAACTGATAAACAGATGTGGGAAAGACACAGATCAACTTTAGAATTTTAAATATACCTGTTTACTAGGAACCACTAAAGTAGTAGAAATAGTATGTAAAACTTCTCAACCAGAATTGACATAAAAATGTAGGGGTGGGGTGTTCTTGGAGTATTAGATAATGTGCTTGAAGAAAAATTAGAAAAAGAAATAAAAATGGCCCTAATAATTATAATGACATTTAGGTCAACTATGCATGAAAAGAGTTCTAAAATAAAATAGTTTAATGAAATGTAAGCATGGAAAAAGCAATATATTTAAATTATGCTAATATTTTATACAATATATAATTTAAAAATATGTGTGTAATTAAATTTGTAAATTAAATATGTTATTCTGCCAATAAAAACACACCAAAGCCAAGTCAGCTCCATTTGTTATTATAGTCTAGGACTCCATTCATTTCTCTTCTAAACTCATTCTTTTTACATTACCATCCTTGGACTTGACGTCTTCACTTGTTTTTAGACCTTGTTTACTTACCTTTGAACTTGTTGATTAATCTGAGTTCTTTTGGACTCACTCTCAGCACTCAAGTTTCAGGTTTGCTGTTAGGTCTATGGATCACCTACTGTTAGTCAAGAGCTACTATTTTATATTTGTTTCTAGAATTTAAGCCCTTAGCCAACATTCTCAAGGTTATAGGACTTGGGGAAAAAATTAGTTTCTATCGGGTCATGATGGCGCTAAAAGGAACTGGCTTTATGATCACACTAATTTGATCCAAAGAGAGATATGAAGCATATGTTAAGCAGTTAAGAAAAAAAGGTTGTCCAATTAGAAATATAGAAAAAGAAAAAGACATTAACAGGTAATTACAAAAGAAGTCATACAAAGGGCCAAAGTACATATAAAAATATATTCAGCCTCTTTAGAGATTTTTATAAAACTACAAGTTAAAATAAGACTGGTTATCTTTTACCCTTTTAGATTGGGAGAAGTTAAAAATAATGGTAGCTATGCTCATGGTGAGCGTAGCATAATGTTATAGAGAAGTTGAATCACTATGTTGTACACCTGAAACTAATATAACATTGCATGTCAACTATACTCAAATAAAACAAATGTAATTGCTTCTATTCTGTTTTGACAAGGCATGGAATGGGCACTGTCATGTACTGGTAGGTAGCAACTAGCTATTTACTGCAGGTGATTCTTTCCTCTGATGTAAATAGCTGGGTAATGTATTTCCGTTTGTACACAGTTGTAATTTGACCAAGTTCTTGATAACAACATATGGCAGAAGTAACATATGTGACTTCTAGGCCAGGCCTATAGCATCCCCTCTTCTCCTCACTTCCACTTCCAACACACATAACCCATGCACCCACTTTCTTCCTTCCCTAACTGTTGGCTGGATTTAGAAGTTCAGAAGGACTTCAGTAGCCATATATTGAAGTTGGCAGACTCAATCAAACTGGATCTCAATGACTGCATGGACTCCCACTGTGAAATCCATGGCTAAATGAAGCTATGAGTAAGAAATTATTTCCCTTTCGTTAAGCCACTGATATTTGGGTTTATCAGTTCAAACAGCTAACATTGCCTTAGAACATGCATACGTTATAGGCGGGATTTTAAATTTATAATAAAGGGCATTTGGCAATGCGTATACCATTTAACCCAAGAATTTCACATATAGATATTGATTGTAAGGAAATAATCAAATAAATGTAAAATATGTATGTATAAGGATATTAATTTAAGCACTGTTTATAATAGCAAAAAAAAGAAATTAATTAAATCCCTTAGAGAATTGACTAAAATGTCACTGCATAAACATAATGGATATGTCTTTATTCATTTACTTAGCAAATTTTTAATATATGCCATGTGACATATATATCTATGTGATGGATACTAGGCAACATAGTGGAAAAGATAAGGTACCTGCCATTGTGAAACCTATAGTTCAAAAACTTAGATAAACATTTACAATGTAATTTTAAAATTTGAATTATAGTAAGTTGACACAAAGGAAAAGTATGAGATGCTATGAAAACATATAATAGGGAATATATATAACCCAGGCTGTTGGTCAGGGAAATCTTCCTATATTAACAAATATGCCATAAGATCTAGCAATGTTGAATAAAAATGATCTGATTTTCCCAATAATAATATTTCCTACTGGCCACTGACCAAAATGCATTTAACTTATTTGAATATATAAGCCTCTAATGATAGAGATGAAATAATCAAATGTTTACTCTTAATATTCTATGTATTAGTTTACTTGATCACATGTTATAATGCATTATGCAAAATAATAAACTACATTAGAAATATTGCTTTGTTCTACTTTGTATTCATGGAATACCAAGTCAGACTGCCTGGGATTGAATTCTGGCTCCATTACTTAATAGTTGTGACCTCAGGCCAGTTTTGTCACCTGTAAAATGGTGATAATAATAGTTGTTGCCTCTAGGGTTGAGTGGAACTTTCACTCATAAAAAATAAATATTTAGGACAACTGCCTTGGCACATAGTAAATGCCAAATAAGCATTAGCTATCACTATTGGTTTCTGGAAATGCATCTTACACCCTAATATCCAGGTTATCAACAGAGACACAGAAGAAATGTGACAAGCATCTTTGTTTTTTCCTAAATTATGTGAGATTATTTTACAACTGTAAAATGCTGTCAGTAGAACTTTTATTCCAAGTAACAAATATCCATTTGCATGCCATTCAGCTAGTTTTCATTCATTTATCCTACAAGGTTATATTCATTATCTGCACAATGATTCAACTTACTGTTGTGTCCTTTCTCTTCTTTCCCCTCTCCTCCTCCTCCCTGCCTTCACCACTTTCTTCTCATTTTTTAAATGTAATGTTTATTTTTATCAAAGTAAGAACTGTTCGTTGTATCTAAAGGTAAATATTACTAAGAGGCTTTTTTTTTTAGTAGAAGTCCCAGGTTTCATTCCTCTTTGCTCTTCCATTTTCCTCCCATGCCCAATGTATCCTCAGTCCCCTTGCTAGAGTAACCCCCACCAAACTTTTCATTCATTTAGCAAATTCATTCCCCACTTTGGTACTTAGTGTCTTACTTCTAATAACATGATTACATTTCTTTTTATTTTCTTTTTTTTCTACTTTAGATACTATTTATTGACTTCCTATATGGAAGATAAGATTTAACTCTATTTTACAACCTGCCCCACCAAACTATGTTTCCTCTATTTGCACACTCCTAAGATACATAGCTACCAACAGTTTTAAGTGAATAGTCAATGTGTTTATGACCATTCATTGTTCATATCTAAGACACATATCTGAGCCACGTAGAGTATTAAAATTACACTTCCTATATCATATAAATTAAATTTTTTCTTGGAGTAATCCACAATTTAGATTTTTCTTTCCCAGATTTTTCCAATGATCAGTTCTTAAATCAGACCTAACCTCCAACAAAAGTATTACATTTATTTCAATATAAGTATATCAAGTAATTAATCTGTCAGTTTATGAATCAAATATTCCAATATGAATTGGCTCAATGTACCATTAGTGGTCACTCTCAGACACACACAAGGAAGTTTAAGTTGTGCTTTTTGTGTCCTAATTAAGGACTTTCTGCTTGCCACAAAGATTTTCTCCTATATCTTCTTTTAGAAGACATATGGTTTTAACTTTTATAATCAGGTCTATGATTCATTTTGAGTTAATTTATGAATATAGTGTAAGGTAAGGATCAGATCGTTTCACTAGAGAATCCTATCAAACCTTTAAAGAAAAATTAACTCCAATTCTACACAATCGCTTCCATAAACTAGAAGAGGAAAAGACATTCTCCAATTCATTTTATGAAGCTCATATTTCCCTGACACCCAAACCAGGCAAAGACAGCAGAAATAAAAAAAACTACACAAAAATATCCCACATAAACATAGACACAAAAGTCCTTAACAAAATGCTAACAAATAAAAATCAGTAACATATAAAAAGAATGATACACCATGACAAAATGGGGTTTATTCCATGGATGAGAAGCTGGTTCAACATTGAAAAAATCAACCATATTAAACTAATTTCTTCTAATATTTATTTATTTTTCTTCTAGTAACTTCACTCTTAAATATAGAATTTTATATTGGTTTGAAAAGGACATGTATCCAGGATTTATAACATAACTGCTCACTTAACTAAGAGCTGATTTTTATTTGTCCAGAAATTTGGACACTCCAACAGGTCAACCTAAGAACTAAAGACAAACACAACAAAAACTAAAACAAAAAATGGGGGGAGAAGCAAGATGGTGGAGGAATAAGAGACCTAAAGTTCATCTGGTCCCAGGAATTCAGCTAGATAGGGATCAAACCATTCTGAACACCTACGAACTCAACAGGAGGTCGAAGAGAAGAATAGCAGCAACTCTCTGAACAGAAAACCAACCACTTTCAGGAAGGTAGGACGTTTGGAGAAGTGAATCCGAGGTGATATTTGGGAAGATAGACAGCGGGGGAGGGGGCCTCCATCAGCCACTACCGTGAAGTGATAGAACAGTGGAGCACATAATCAGAAATTTTAGAAGTCGTTTCTGCTGAGGGACCTCGCTCCAGTGGCTAAGCGGGGGATGGAACACTCGCTGGGACAGTGTGGTCTCAGGACCCTCGGGGTCACAGAAAGACTGGGGGTGCC
This sequence comes from Eumetopias jubatus, assembly GCF_037043125.1. Taxonomy (NCBI): domain Eukaryota; kingdom Metazoa; phylum Chordata; class Mammalia; order Carnivora; family Otariidae; genus Eumetopias; species Eumetopias jubatus. The sequence goes on from NW_028274810.1 coordinate 58,450,762, forward strand.
TGAGTGCAGCAGAGCTCCCAGGTATTGCAGTGGGGAAGTCAGCTGCAAAGACAGAGCTGAGGAGCGGGCTCACAGCTCAGGGTTGTCATAAACCGTGATCCGTGGCACAGTCGGGCCACTGCTCCTCCAGCAGGGACCCAACAAGGAGCAGATCCAGGGAGACTCCCCTTCTCCCCGGGGAGGAACAGTGCAGAAGTGCACCCCAGGAATCTGCTGGGTTTGGAGACTCCAAACGAGGTCGGGTGCCAGAGATAGAAACGCTTGGTCACAGGCCGGGTGAGCATGGAGTGTGGACGGAGTGGGGGACAGAGGAGTGAATGACTGCTTTTCTCTGGGGGCTCACTGAGGAGCGGGGCCCTGAGTTCTCCACCCCTCCAGGGCAGAGATTTGGAGGCTGCCATTTTCACTCTTGTCCTTCAAAGCTGTACGGAAAGCTTGCAGGGAACAGAAGCTCCCGAGAGCAAACCCGAGCAGATTCCTTAACCCAACCCGGCAAGGGCGGGGCAATTCTGCCTCTGGCAAAGACATTTGGGAACCACGGCAACAGGCCCCTCCCCCAGAAGATCAGTAAGAACAGCCAGCCAAGACCAAGTTTACCCATCAATGAGAATGGCAGAACTCCAGGCTAGGGGACTACTGCAAATAGAATTTATGGCTTTATTCCCATTATTCTTTAGTCTTTCAAATTTAATTTTTTTTAACTTTTTTTTTTTGAAATTTTCTTTTACCCTTTTTCAAACAACATCTTATCAATCCCTTTTTTAAAAAATCTTTTTTATTTTTCATTTTTAGAGTTATATTCTATCCCTTCATAGTAGCTAACCTTATTTTTGGCATAGATATATAAGTTGTTCTCTCTTTAAAATTTTGGGATACAGTTTCTTCTAACAGACCAAAATATACCCTAAATCTCTAGTGTATGGCTTTGTTCTAGTCTCCTGCCTGATCACATTCTCTTCCTTTTATTTTTTTAATCCTCTTCTTTCTTTTTTCAACCAACTTCTTATCTTATCAATTCCTTTTATAAAATCTTTTATAATTTTCATCTTTACAGTCCTATTCCATCCTTTCATTGTATTTACCCTTATTTTTGTATATATATAAGTCTTTCTTTCTTTAAATTTTGAGAGGCAGTTTCTTCTAACAGACCAAAATATGCCCAAAAAGTCATGTGTGGCACTGATCTATGCACCAGCCTGATCATATTTGATCATATTCTGTTTTTGTTGTTGTTGTTGTTTGTTTGTTTTTACCTTTTTCTTTTTCTTTTTTTTCTTTTTTCTTTCTTTCCCATTCTTTTCCCCCAGTGTCAGGTCTCTTCTGATTTGTTTAGTGTATATTCTTGTGGGGTCATTGTTACCCTGTTAGCATTTTATTCTCTCATTCATCTGTTCTCCTCTGGACAAAATGACAAGACGGAAAAACTCATCTCAAAAAAAAAAAAAAAAATAACAACAGGCAGTACTGACTGCCAGGGACCTAATCAATACAGACATTAGTAAGATGTCAGAACAAGAGTTCAGATGGCGATTGTAATGATACGAGCTGGGCTTGGAAAAAGCATGGAAGATATTAGAGAAACATTTTCTGGAGAAATAAAAGAACTATAATCTAACCAAGTTGAAATCAAAAGGCTATTAATGAGGTGCAATAAAAAATGGAGGCTCTAACTGCTACAATAAATGAGGCAAAAGAGAGAATTATTGATATAGAAGACCAAATGATGGAAAATAAAGAAGCTGAGAAAAAGAGAGATAAACAACTACTGGATCACAAGGGCAGAATCAGAGAGATAAGTGATACCATAAAACAAAACAACATTAGTATAATTGGGATCCCAGAAGAAGAATAGAGAGAGGGGCAGAAGGTATATTGGGGCAAATTACAGCAGAGAACTTCCCTAATTTGGGGAAGGAAACAGGCATCCAAATCCAGGAGGCACAGAGAACCCCCCTCAAAACCAATAAAAATACGTCAACACCTGACATCTAATAGTAAGACTTACAAGTTTCAGAGACAAAGAGAAAATCCTGAAAGCAGCTCGGGAGAAGAGATCTATAACCTACAATGGTAGAAACATTAGATTGGCAACAGACCTATCCCCAGAGACCTGGCAGGCCAGAAAAGACTGGCATGATATATTCAGAGCACTAAATGAGAAAAATATGCAGCCAAGAATACTATATCCAGCTGGGCTGTCATTGAAAATAGAAGGAGAGATAAAAAGCTTCCAGGACAAACAAAAACTAAAGGAATTTGCTAACACGAAACCAGTCCTACAAGAAATATTGAAAGGGGTCCTCTAAGCAAAGAGAGAGCCTGAAACTAATATAGACCAGAAAGGAACACAGACAATATACGGTAACAGTCACCTTACAGGCAATACAATGGCACTAAATTCATCATTCAACAGTTACCCTGAATGTCAATGGGCTAAATGCCTCAATCAAAAGACACAGAGTATCAGATTGGATAAAAAAACAAGACCCATCAATATGCTGTCTGCAAGAGACTCATTTTAGACCCAAAGACACCCCCAGATCGAAAGTGAAGGGGTGGAAAACGATTTACCATGCTAATGGACACCAAAAGAAAGCTGGCGTGGCAATTCTTATATCAGACAAATTAGATTTTAAACCAAAGACTATAATAGGAGATGAGGAAGGACACTATATCCTACTTAAAGGGTCTAACCAACAAGAAGATCTAACAGTTGTAAATATGCCCCTAACATGGGAGCAGCCAATTATATAAGCCAATTAATAACAAAAGCAAAGAAACACATCGACAACAATACAATAATAGTAGGGAACTTTAACACCGCCCTCACTGAAATGAATAGATCATCTAAGCAAAAGATCAACAAGGAAATAAAGACTTTAAGTCAGATACTGAACTAAATGGCCTTCAAAGATATATTTAGAACATTCCATCCCAGAGCAACAGAATACACATTCTTCTCAAGTGCCCCTGGAACATTCACCAGAATTGATCACAACCTAGGTCACAAATCAGGACTCAACCGGTACCAAAAGATTGGGATTATTCCCTGCATCTTTTCAGACCACAATGCTTTGAAACTAGAACTCAATCACAAGAGGAAAGTCAGAAAGAACTCAAATACATGGAGGCTAAAGAGCATCCTACTAAAGAATGAATGGGTCAACCAGAAAATTAAAGAAGAATTAAAAAAAATTCATGGAAACCAATGAAAATGAAAACACAACTGTTCAAAATCTTTGGGATGCAGCAAAGGCAGTCCTAATAGGAAAGTATATAGCAATACAAGCCTTTCTCAAGAAACAAGAAAGGTCTCAAATACACAACCTAACCCTATATGTAAAGGAGCTAAAGAAAAAACAGCAAATAAAGCCTAAACCCAGCAGGATAAGAGAAATAATAAAGATCAGAGCAGAAATCAATGAAATAGAAACCAAAAGAACAGTAGAACAGATCAACGAAACTAGGAGCTGGTTCTTTGAAAGAATTAACAAGATTGATAAACCCCTGGCCAGACTTATCAAAAAGAAAAGAGAAATGACCCAAATCAACAAAATCAAGAATGAAAGAGGAGAGATCACAACCAACACCAAAGAAATACAAACAATTATAAGAACATATTATGAGCAACTCTATGCCAGCAAATTAGATAACCTGGAAGAAATGGATGCATTCCTAGAGATGTATCAACTACCGAAACTGAACCAGGAAGAAAGAGAAAACCTGAACAGATCTATAACCACTAAGGAAATTATTCGAGATATGATCTTGACAGTTCTGCTAGACTGGTCTGCTGAAAAACACTTCAGGAGCCCTACAAATAGCTCTCATTATTTTTCTCAATTTTTTAATGATGTTTATTTTAATTTTTCAGAATTCTGGGATCTGTAATTACCTAGGGTTTATATGGAAGTGAACAGCTAATTACTTTTTTTTTTTTTTTTAAGGCAAATGATTCAGATTCTGTAATATATCCATCACTTACCTCTGGTGCCAGGCCAAGTCATGGGGTTCTCACTTAAATTACAGCTTCACCTTTAATGGTACTAATGGTTGTACCATTCCTTCAGCTGCCTCCTCTAACCTGCCAGGTTTAGTATCACAACCACCAGAGAGATAGGTTTGGGTACTGGTTCAGGAGTTAGTCTTGTAGAAAGATTAGTTTTCTCTGCTTGACTTATTTCACTTAGCATAATCTCCAGTCCCATCCATGTTGATGTAAAAGTTGGGTGTTCATCCCTTCTGATGGCTGAATAATATTACATTGTATATATGGACCACATCTTCTTTTCCATTCATCTGTTGAAGGAGGGTATGTACTGCACGGAGCACTGGGTATTATACAAAAACAATGAATCGTGGATCACTACATTAAAAACTAATGATGTATTGTATGGTGACTAACATAACATAATAAAATTAAATTAAAAATAAATAAAAATAAAATAAAATATCTAAAAGATTTTACATTCAAAAAAAAAAGAAAGATTAGATTTGACCAACTCTCAGTCACAAGTCCCAGAACAAACATAGATCTTAACCCCATACCTTTTGATATGTAGCCTAATTCAAATAAAACTCAAAATTAAACAGGGATATATTCTAAATTAAATGAATTTGATTTAATTTACTTCTTAGGAAAAAAATGATTATTATTTCCATTTAATAGATGTGAACAGTGAAGTTCAAAGGGTTGCATAACCTGTCTCTGAACACATTGCTAGCAAGAAGCAAAGCTAAAATATGAACCCAAATGCCTCACCCAGAACACATATCTCCTAGAGACAATGGAGTTCTAGAATTGTGGCAAGGCAGGAATAAAAGAGAAACACTTTTCAACTCATCATAATTTGCCTTTGGCACTATAGACATACAATCTGTGTGTGCATGTTTTTCCACTGGGAGCAACAACATCGCTGTTGTGATATACATTTTACTATAGGGGGATACTATTTCTGATTATATTAATACTTTTACCCTTAGCACCTGTATTTTTGCTGCTGTTGTTGTTTTGGCTGCAAGAGCAGTGTAAAATCAGGACTTCATTAAGGATATTCCCTTTGTGCTGGTGTAGCTAAAGATTTGAACCCATGCTCAGCTGATATAAACCACCTCAAAAGTCTTAACTATTTTTAAACTACTTTTTCTCTTTGTTGACACCTTTTTATAGATTGGGCAGAAAAAGAGCCAATGGAAATCAATAATTAAGTTCCACATTTCTTTTTTTTTTTTAAGATTTTATTTGACAGAGAGAGACACAGCAAGAGAGGGAACACAAGCAGGGGGAGTGGGAGAGGGAGAAGCAGGCTTCCCCCCGAGCAAGGACCCGGGGATCATGACCTGAGCCAAAGGCAGACACTTAACGACTGAGCACCCAGGCGCCCCAAGTTACACATTTCTTAAACCTCTTTCCCTATTTCACTAATCAATAGTCATAAGATGACAGCTGGAGAAATGTCCCCCAAGAAGGTCAAAGCAGAGGCAGTGTAGTGGGTAATTAGACAGTGGCTTGGAAGTATGGTGTGTTCCTTACAAGGTGAATGATCAGAAAGTATAAGGGAAGCAAGAGATGAGCCATCACTCTGGAGTCCAGAGGGATCAAGTGGCACAGTGGTGGTGACTGGCTGCTTCCCCAGCTTCTTTGGGCTGAGAGATTGAAGGCCTCTTTGACCTGACCTTTGTTTATCCCTCATCTTTCAAACTACTCCCTCCCTTATATCCAACTTACCTACTACCCTAATCTGTTTGCCTTCCTGGAACACATTTTCTTTTTTTTTTTCTTTTTTTCTTTTTTCTTTTCTTTTTTCCTTTCTTTTCTGTCCTTCCTCCCTCCCTCCCTTCTTTTCTTCCTTTCCTTATTTCCTCCCTCCCTTCTTTCTTTCTTTTTCTTTCGTTCTTTCTTTCTTTTTCTTTCTTTCCTTCCTTCCTTCTTCCTTCCTTTCTTTCTCTTTCTTTCTTTCTTTCCCTCTTTCTTTCTTGTAAGAACAGTATTACACTTTTGGGTGTACAATACAGTATTGTTAATGATAGGCACAATGTTGTACAGTAAGTCTAGAATGTACACATCTTGCATAACTGAAATCACCCTTTGAACAGCAACTCCTATTTTCCCTGGGCAACCACCATTCTCTGATTCTGTGAGTTTGACTAAATTAATTACCTCATATAAGTGGAACCATGCAGTGTATGTCCTTCTGTTACTGGCTTATTCCATATTACATAATGTCTTCAAAGTCCATCCATGTTGTTGCATATGGCAGGATTTTATCCTTTCTTAAGGTTGAATAATATTCCATTGTATGGATATACCACAATTTTTTTACCTAGTCATCTGTCCCTCAGTGGACATTTAGGCTGTTTCCACATTTTGGCTATTGTGACTACTGTTGCAATGAACGTAGAAGTGCAAATATCTCTTTAAGATCCTGATTTCAATTATTTTGCATAAATATTCAGAAGTAGAATTGCTAGGTAATATGGTAGTTCTATTTTAATTGTATGGAAATCTCCAAACTGTTTTCCATATGGCTATACCATTTTTCATTTCCATCAACAGTGTACAAGGGTTCCAATTTCTCCACATCCTCACCAAAACTTTTTTTTTTTATGTCAGACATCCTAATGGGTATGAGGTGATATTTAATGCAAGTTTTAATTTGCATTTCTCTGATGACTAGTGACATTGAGTATCTTTTCATTTGTCTGTTGTCTATCTGTATGTCACTTTGGAAAAATGTTTATTCATGTCCTTTGCCCATTTTTTAATGGAGTTATTTGGTTTTCTTTGGCTATTATGTTGTAGAAATTCAATATAGATTGTGGATATTAACTCCTGATCAGATGTATGGTTTGCAAATATTTTTGTTTCCATTTCATAGGTTACCATTTTACTCTGTTGATTGTTTCCTTTGCTTTGCAGAAGCTTTTTAGCTTGATATAGGCCCTCTGGTCTATTTTGTTTTTATTGCCTATGATTTTGGCCTCATATCCAAGAAATCATTGCCAAGATTAACGTCATGAAGCTTTCCCCCTATGTTTTCTTCTAGTAGTTTTACAGTTTCAGGTCTTACATTTAAGTCTTTAAACAACTTTGAGTTGATTTTTGTAAATGACATAAGATAAGGGTCCAATTTCATTCTATTCATGTTAAATGTATTAATCTATTAATTCTATGCTTTCTGTTGGTATCTGTGCACTAGAGAAAACAGCCACTTTTCCAGTCTTCATGGACTGACCTTATCCAGGAGAAGACCCTCACCATGTAGCTGGGCCAGACATTCTGAGGCCTCTCAAACCTTTTCCATGTATGCATCTTCTCTGGACTTATGTGTATAAATTATCAATTAGGTGGATTTGCCAGTTTTCCTTGTTTCTTTTTTTTTCAGGAATTCATAATTTCTTCCTCCTTCTAATGACTGTCTACTGTACCATGCATCTCCTGGAGCAGTAGCATTTCCCAAGCAATTTTTTTGTTCTTAGTTGCCTCCATGGATCTAGAGTATGCTGGGTTTGTCCATGCTCTGAGACTGAAGGAAGTCCCTTGGGCAGCCACCTGAAAAGTCTGAACATTGGGCATATGTTTCAATCATCTTTTTCCCTCCCCATAGATAAGCCAGGCACTGAGAGTCTTGCCAAACATTTTGCACTGAGCTGGGGAGAGAAATCTGGCAGATGATTGTGTACTAGTCCAAACCTTCACCTTGCTCTCAGTGGTCCTCAGTCATCTGGGGTATGCCAGGTCTACTCAGTGCTCTGAAGCAGGTGAGACAGAAGCTAGTTCTTCTAGTTGCTTCCTGAAAATTTTGGAACATTGGCTACACAGCCCAACTTTTTCTTTTCCCAAGTAGAAGGTGGGCTCCAGGATTTTTAACTGTCTTGCTCTATACTGAGACCATGGGAAGGGCTATAGTGAATCCATGAATGCTAGTCCATTGCTGTATTTGTTCTCAGCAGCCTCTAATCATCTAGAGTATACCAGGTCCTGTCAGCACTCTGAGACACGCACAGCAGAGAAAATCCCATGGACAGTCCTTGGAAAATTTGGGACATTGGACACATGGTCTAATTATTTCTCTCCCTGGAGAAAAGATGGGATCTAGGATTGCTTTGTGCTGAGCTTGGAGGAGGGGCTTTGGCAGGTGTTTACATGATATTCAAACCATCATCTTTGTTCTGAGAGGTTCCCAACATGGGATCGTTTCCTGTCAGCACTCAGAATCAGGCAAGATAGAAACTAGTCCCTTGGGCAGTCCCCAGAAAAATCAGAACACTGGGCATATGGTCCAGTACTTGCCTTCCTTTGCCAGGGAAAATCTGGGGGCTGGGTGTTTCCTGACTAGCTTACCACTAGTCAGATTTATATGTCCCTCCTGTGCATTCTGGTAGCACCGTGTGCTTACCTTCAAAATGCACTTACAATATTGTATTGCAATTATTGCTGTGCTGGTATGCTTTTACCCATCAGACATTAACCTTATTTTTGTTTCCCTAGAACCTACCATGACCTGGAACATAGTGGGGAAAAAACGAACAAGGGACAATGGAAAAACCAGCCTTTTATTTTTTTTTTTTACCACTTTTTGTGGAAAGTGCAGCCTTTTAAATACATCCTTTTCTTCATAAGAAACAGCAGCCTGGGAGATCATGAACTTGAATTTTAGTCACAGCAATGCCACTAACTAGCTGTGTAAACTTGCATGAAGTCACACTGGGTATCAGTCTCCAGCTGTAAAAAGGCTTTTTTGACTAGATCATGATTGGTCAACATTTTTGGTTAGCAGCAACGCTCTCTTTTTCCATGAAATCATACTATGAAGCTTGAATAAAACACTGGAGTTATTCTGCATTAAAAAAGAGACTGTCTTGAGCTCTGCCATTTAACTCCTCTTTCCCATTGTCCCATCCCACCTCCTCCATTCTTGGCACACATTTTGAAAACCATAGAACCAGGTGATCTATAACATTCCAACCATCCCAAATACTCTTGAATTATTTGTACATTGAATTGAACTGACCTCCTCCTCACTGCTGTACCTCTTTTGTATGCCTTTCCCAGGACCTTGGTTACATCTCTATCCTCATTGAGTTTTATTTTTGTAAGCCCAACTAACAGATTAAGGAAATCAAGTTATTCTGGAAGTCACAAAGCTTTGTTTTGGCATTCAGAATATTTGTTGGCTGTTTTACTGAGGTCTGTATTCTATCTTATTAATGAAGAGAAAGAACAGCATGTGTATCTTGGCTTTGAAATAGAAATATCATTTTAGAATCCTGTGTGGGATCAAGGCATATAGTGGTGGCCAAGAGCCAAGGATCAAAACAAATTTGTGATCCTATATGTGTAGTTTTTAATTCCTTGTGGTTTCTAAGAGGTGCTAAACAAAATTATTATTTACCTGAGTAGTCAATTAAATTTTGGCACAGAAGAAACACCAGTTAATTCTTTGGTGATATGGGGGAATAATTAAAATCGAGTAATATGAGATCACTTTTTAACTTGTACCTAGTTGGTTGTTTGATTTATAGGAAAGATAAGATTATTTAACAATTCACTGGAGACAAATATTAGTGACTATAAAGTTCTGCATTTTCTAAAGTACAATTTCTATGACTGTTAATTATATGATAGAATCATTTGTCAATCTTCTTCTAAGGACCAAGCTTTATATATCTGATTACTTCTAGTCCCTACAGCCTCATGAGATTAGTACTATTATTCCCATGTTATAAGTAAGGGAACTAATAGATACGTTTAGGAACTTACTGGTGTACGCTTATAACTTGTAAGTGTGGCATATGTAATAGAATTGTCAAAAGTGCATGGAATAAACTACATAATTTTTTTCCCAAATCTGTTTGTTCTGGGAGAACATAAAAATTAAAAGCTTTCCATCAAGATAAGAGATTAAAACCTACAGTATCCAATCATAGTGGAGTAACTGGTAGTAGATTTGCCCTCTTACAGTATACAACTAGAAAACTGAACAAACTATGTGAACAACTGCTTTCTAAACATTGAGCAGTAGGCTCAACAGGGTTGTGATTCTTAATAAAGGGGAACAAACAAGGTAAGTCATGCAGGTGTCCAAATTTTCTGCCTGGTGGCATTTTCTATATAACTAGGGGAAGGAGGAGCCCAAACACAACACTGGTTTCTCTGAAAGGAGACAGAAATCAGAACTTGGGAGGTTGAAGCACATGTAATTTCCAAGAAGGAACAGAAGAGAAAGAGTTATTCTGAGAAAAACTCAATAAATCTGCATAGATTCCCCTTCAATCTTACTGAACATGAAGGAGCGTGTGCATATTGTAAGAATATATGAGGCTAAACAAAGAAAACCTATCATGGAAAGAACAATTACCACAAGGCTATAAACTGAACATTTTCCAGAGCTCACAAATGGCTGGAAGACTTTCAAGTTCTAGCCATCTAGAGTGCAGAAACCTTGTTGAACACCTGGAATACTTAATAGGGACCTTAGAAAAGTCATTCTTGATAGAAAATCTAAACTAAGCCAAGAGCAAAAGCTACCTTTGGTCACCTTTTTAAAATCTTAAAAATAAGACTCAAAAGAATCAAGCTGATCAGCAAGCTGATCTCAAAACCAAATTCAACAATCTTTAAAGGATGACAACAAAATCCATATACTCAACAATGTTATATCCACAAATTTAGGATCTAATAAAAAACATATTACATGTGAAGCAGCACAGGAAAATTTGACCCATACCAAGGAGAAAAAATAGCCAATAGAAGCAGACCCAGAAACGTAAGAACTGATAAGTTTAGTAAATAGGGACTTTAAAACAGCCATTATAAATATGACTGAAGATTTAAAAGAATGTTTAAACATAATAAAGTGATAAATGGAATATGCAGAAAAGAATTTCTAGAGTTAAAAAATATAATATCTAAAAAACTTTTTTTTTAGATTTTATTTATTTATTTGAAGGCAAGAGCATGACAAGAGAGAGAGCACAAACAGGGGGAAGGGTGGAGGGAGAAGGAGAAGCAAAGTCCCTGCTGAGCAGGGAGCCTGGCACGGGGCTCGAACCCAGGACCCTGAGATCATGACGTGAGCTGAAGGCAGATGCTTAACCGACTAAGCCACTAGGTGCCCCTGAAATAATTTTTAAACAACTGAATGGGATTAACAACAGAGTAGACACTGTAAAAGAAAAGAGCAGTGAACTTGGAGACACAGCAATAGAACACATCCAAACTGAAGCACACACACAAAGGTTGAAAAAAAAATTATAAAAGCTGCAGTGACATAAGGGACAATATTAAGCATCCTAGTGTATATTTAACTGAAGTCGCAGAAAAGGAAAGGGGATGGTCAGAAAAATCCTTTGAGAGCATAATGGTTAAATTTTTTAAATCAGTTTTATAAAACCACATATCCAAGAAGCTAAAAAACAAACAGACATACCCAAAAGGATGAACAATAAGAAAATTATACCAAGGTATATCATAGTCAAAATGCTGAAAAGAGAAAAAATTTAAAAGCAGCCAGGAAAGGGGTTGGAGAAAGACACATGAGAAGACAAATGTCTTGTAACTTTTCTTCAGAAAAGAGGGAAAAGTAATAAGGACAAATGGGACAAATAAACAAGTAGCAAGATGGTACAATTGTACAAATACTTATATTAACTGAAAATGATCTAAAACTTCAATTAAAATGTAAAGATTGTCAGGCTAGATAAAAATGTAATACTCTACATTGTCTACAAGAACTCACATTTAATAGATTCACCAATTAAAAGCAAAAAAGAGTAAAAGATATACCATAATAAGAAAACTATAGTGGTTACATTACTGTCACACAAAGTAGACTTTAGGACAAGGAATATCACTAGAGAGGAAATAGGTCAAATAGTTATAAATAGTTATATTTGTTATAAATGGGCCACCAACTCATCAAGAAGATGTAAGAGTCTTAATGTGTATGTACCTAATAAGTGGGCCACCAACTCATCAAGAAGATGTAAGAGTCTTAATGTGTATGTACCTAATAACAGAGTTTCAAAATACACAAAGCAAAAACAGATCTAAAAAGATAAATGAACATTTATCTTCTCCACAATTATAGTCAGAGATTTTAACATATCTTCTCTCAATAACTGATAGCACAAGTAGACAGAAAATCTGTAAGAATATAGAAGTCTTGAACAATACTATCAGCCAACTTCACCTAATTGACACCAAATAACATAGAATAGACATTCTTCTCAAATGCACATAAAACATTCATGATAATAGACTATATGCTGAGGCCTAAAAAAGTCTAAATACATTTCAACAGACTAAAGTCACACAGAGTATTTTCTCTACCACAACATGATTAAATTAGAAGTCATTATCAGTACAATATCTGGGAAATCCTTAAACATTTGGAAATTTGCCTGAGACAAATGCCTGTGAAAAAAGTCTAAAAATCTAGGGAATAGTTTGTATTAATTTCACATTCCAGAGTCTAATAACTCCCAACTAAGAATCATCCCTCTTCTTGATCATCATTTACTATACAACAGCTTATTTCCATGTGCAGAAAATTCAAAAACTTTAGCCATCCACATTATTGTCTCAGAAAATATTCATCTCCTAAGAACTGGAAAGGCAACTGGATATAATTTATTTTATTTGAGGAATAAGTTAGATAAATGTTAAGAATGTAGCAAAAAAAAATCAATACAACTTGCTTTAGTATCCTACCTCAGCTCAACCTGCACTGAGGGCCTATGAGCACCCACCCGTCAGGCTCCACAGGCCGTTTAAAGTTGAATGACACGTAGTCTCTGACCTCAACGAGCTTGCAAGTTACTTCACCTAAATCCCCTGAATAAGCAGGATATGTTGATATAGTAAAGGCCACTGACACATTTGTGAAGCACAATTTTTCCTGTGGCTTTACTAGGCAGAGCAAAAGGACAAAGTGGAACAAATAGAAAGTGAGGGTGACCCAGCAGCTCCTTTTCTTTTTATAGATGTCGATTCAGTACTCCAAAATTCTGAATTCCTAAGAGGTTGATAAACTGCTGATTTTATAGTAAATAAAGTATGTGGATAGACTATCAGATATTTTCCTCCTACGGGTAAAGAAGGTGAGCAATGAGTGGTAAGTGATAATTTCACATTTTTATATTTGCCACTGGTTCTGGGATTATTACCCATCTTAGAGGATAAAATTTCAAAAAAATGGTAACCTTCTAAAACTTGCCAGAAAAGAGTGATGTGCATTAGAGACATATTAGAAGCTATACTCAACAATGATGTGTTTTAGAGACATATTGGCAGTTCTACTAATATTAGCGGTTATATCTCCTATCGACCAGAATTTTTCACACTCTGAGAATGTCTAGGGGCTTGACTCATGGTTCTGTGGCTCCTAAAAGAGCTTACTTTTCTCCATTTGTTTTCTTTTTTTTCCTCTAATGCAAAATAGATTCCAGAAATAGAATTCAGAAAGATTCCCCTACTAATCTTAGAAGTGAGACTTTTAGAGACAATGTATTTTGACAGCACCTGAATTTTAGGAAGATGAACATAAAGCAAAGAGAATAAAGGCCCCCCTTTTTAAATTTTTTTTGAAAGATAGTTTTAAAGTTATTGAACTGTCTTTTATTTCAAGCTTCTCTGTGCTATTTATCCTATGAGTCATTGTTTATATAATTTAATTAACATTGGCCAGTGCCTACAAACTTAAACACTGTCTTAAAGCATTTGCTTGAAAAGTCTCCTTGTCCCTGAGCTGTCATTTCTTAGCATGATGGATAATGGATAGAAATAATTACCCTGAACAAGGCTAGACAGCTTAAATGATTAGAGTTTCAAAGAATTAGCAGCCTTAGCTAAACATCTTATTTTTCAATATGCATTATTAAAGGAAAATACCGTAGAGACCGTGATGAATCTGAAAACCTTAAAACTGTGCCATTGTCTATGACAGGTAAGTTTATACCAAGTATATTTGCAGAGGTTAATTTAAATCAGCCTGCCATCCAATACCTCATAAATCCCTCCACCAAAGTGACTTGAAATAGTTCTGAATGTCAAGCATCAACACAGGACACAACTTAAGTGGAAATATTGAGGCTTGATATGTACATTCCAGGGCCTTCATTAATCCCTCACAGATATCACTTTGCATCTCTTCTGTAGGTCTAAATATTCAAGGGTTTTCTATTTGTTTCACTTTTTAAAAATGATGTTTAATATCATCTCATAACTAGGATTGCATTTCCCAAAGCAGGACGATTTTCTTGGCTCTCATGGAATTGCCTTCTGTGCTGCTACTTGGAAGGATTTACCACCTTTACTTTATTAGAGCATTTTTATTGCTCAATAAAATTTTTTACTTTTATGTCCAATATTGTAAACGGTGAGAAGATGATGGAAAACTTTGAGACCAATCAAATATCTAAGGAAGTAAGCAAATCAATTTAATAAAAGCTGTATTCTTTTTAGAACTCTTCTTTCTCGACACAGTGAGCAGAGCTACTAAAGGACATTGGTGCTGATGTTTCTTAATCAGTCTCTTCCCAGTGAAAAAGAAGAGATACCATTTCCTGACTATGGTTGAGAATAAGTCCTCTCCTGTCTTCTGTTGACATTCAGTTTCAATCCCATCCCACTGGAGTACATTTAACAAACATTTGAGAAGAATTTGAGAAATAAAAATTGAGGCCATTTTAAAGAAGCTGAGTTGCACATGTGTGTGGGGCATGTGATAACCAACTACTTACTACTTGTGTGACTGAGTTCATGTTTCATCTGGAGAAGATAATTTTTTTCACACTGATGATTTGAGACTCTAATGAGATTACATATATGAAAACACTTAGCACAGTGTTTAGCCCATCGCAGGCAAAACAGAAAAAAAAAATGTTCACATTTTGTAATGAGGGAAGTGTGATTAACAAATACAAAACATACTCATGTGACATATAGAGGAGGCAAAGCCTGCCCCAAAAAGAATTCAAACAGGCAAACATTATTTCGGGGCCCTTCTTTTTCCTTTTCTTTCTATATCCTTCTTCCACCTCCTAATGTCAATAATCCCCTCTGATAATCAGCTCATCACCAAGATCAGGTTTTTCCTGATACAACAGTGCCATCTATTTCAAAATTACTTCTTGCCAATTCATTTTCATCCAGTAAAACTCTCCTTCCCTTAGAACAATGATTCTCAAATTTGGTTGCCTGAAGTAACTAACTGGGGATCTTGCAAAACAAAATAAAACAAAACAACCTGCTGCCAGGATCCAACCCATAGAGATTCTAATGTAATTGAACTAGGGGACAGCCTAACCACTGAGATTTTTGAAAGTTCCCCAGATGATTCTAATGTTCACCTAAGGTTGAGAACAATGTCTTGGAAGCTGAAAGTTAGGAAAGCAATCTGATAGCTGACACTAAAGATTTTGACACATGAAACCACATCCAAGCAATTTGGGGAGCTTTTTTAGAAATACCCATCCCAAGGCCTGTCTCAGACCTACTGAATTAGAATTTCTGGGAGTGGGACCCAGAATACACATTTTTAGCATGTGTCCCAGAATCCTTGCACAGCCTTCACAGCACCAAAGCACAATGAAATCTGATTACACTCCGTGACCTAATGTGAGTCAGACCTGTTCCTCATCCCTGGTGTTTGGTCCCTCCTGTCCAGCTGCTAGCTGCTGAAAGTACTTTATAGGCAACGTTTTGCCAAGGAAGTCAACAAAATATTATTAAAAATTAACTGACATCTCCAAAATGCTTACCAAACTGCAGGGACAGTGATGAGAAATTTGTATGCATTATCTTATTTGAATCCCCTGTGAGCTGGGCTCATTTTATAGCTGAAGAGATGGTAATTTGGAGGGGTATTTTTCCATGGTCATGAAAGCAGAAGAGCACTGATCTTTACTATACTCACCTACCCACTGAAACAGGAATCTCTTTCTCCAAGGCACTGAGAAAGCACACACAACAGTAATTATTTTCTTATTGTAAATGACTTACCATGTATACCTCATTACTACAATACACAATAATAATCATGCACATCATTATAGAGGCTTTTAATTATTTAATTTCAACCTTAAATCTTTCTCATGTGTATGCAGTCCTCACAGAATTGGAATACCTCTCACTATTTAAAAACAATTACAGTGAGTATTGCTTCTGGGTTTGTTTTTGTTTGTGCTTTTTTTTTTTCTTTTCCATGCTCCAATGAGTCTGATCATTTTAAATGTTTATGTGTGACATATGTGTAAATATCATCACGACATATGCATTTTTTTCTCTTAACGTTACCACAATGATACCTCTTCCTTTTGGCCTTGTATCATAAAGTCCTCTACCCTAGTAGAGACTGATGGATTTTTCCATGTAGCTTGCAGAGAGCTGCTTTATTGCTACTGTGATAGCATGAAGCCGAATGGGTGGTGATATTTCAAGAGAGATGTGGGAGAAGACAGTTTGCACAGAGTAATGGATTTTGGAAAACTCCACTCTTGCCTCCCTCCCCAGTGTCCTTTTAATGATGAAGTCACTGAATAAGTCAAACGTTCTAGGAGCATTTTAAATTCTGTTTGCTAGTGGAGCAGCTGAGCAATATGAAATAGAGGGCAAAAATGAAACCACAGACGCTGTGGACAAATAAGGACAAATAAACCACAACTTACCAATGGGTCAGATTTGTCTTCCTTTCTTCCGTCCTAATGACACACAACGGTTTATGGAATGTGCTCCAATGGAAAAAAGGTTGGATTCTGAGTCACTTAAATCAAGGTTTGCTTCTCAGTTCCACACTTAGGAGCTGAGTGCTAGCATGTTTGGACAATTACCTTCTCTGTGCTTCGGTTTCCTCACCTGTAAGTGGAGATAAAATGAGTTATTAAGAGAATAAGGTGAGCGAAGATGCATGTAAAGTCTTAGCATGGTGCTTGACCTACGACTCAATAAATAGAAATCTTATTTATCTCTACCCCTTGTACATAGTTGAGCTGTGGTTCTCTTCAGAATAAAGGTTCTCTTGTGCTCTTCCTCAGAGGCCTCCAAAAGAGTGACAACACAACACTCTTCCTGACACATAGTTTCAGGGTATCCCTCTGAAAAGTAGGAGAGAATGGCCTCCTCAAGAGGATATTGTTGATTAGTAATGATTAGGGATGTTTCTCAAATATCATCTCCATTGTTTTCTAATTTGGAGCTGGCTGAAAAATTAAGGAATTTCAGAGCATCAAAAAGATCCTGTATTCATTTCCCAATTTCTCTATTATGCTTTCTGATATCCTAATTCTCATGTGTTTGGGGACATGAGGGAACATAAGTAAATAATGTGCCCAAACAGGCCTTGCTCAAACCAGAAACTCAGGAGCTGATTCTGAAACCTAAAAATCTGTAAGATAAGGCTAAGACTTGAGCCTAAATTATCCTCAAGTAGAAATAGGCTGCTGTGTTAGGAAGAACATGAATTTTACTATCAAGCAGACAGCACTCTCTGCACTTTCTGGCCATATGATCTTAAAGCAATCTTGCTCAGAGTCCCTTTGAGCCTTATTTTGCAATAATACTTATTCACACAGGTTGTGAGGATTGAACCAAATGATGACTATAAAGTGTTTAGGACGTAGAAAATAGTCAACACTTGGAAACCATGAATCCTTTCATTTAAGGTGTTTTTTCAACCCTTTTATCTGTTACTGAGCCCCACACTTTGACCTGAAAAACAAAATTTAATTCTATCTTGTAAGGCATAATAAGCAGCTACCAGTCAATTTCATCCAGCATGGAGTTCATTGTAAAAAATTAGCATTCACCAATACGTCCTTCAGTAGGTGAATGGAGAAACTGTGCTACATCCAGACAATGAAATATTATTCAATGCTAAAAAGAAATGAGTTATCAAGCCATGAAAAGACATAGAGGGAACTTAAATGCATATTGTTGAGTAAGAGAAGCCAACCTGAAAAGGATGCATACTGTAGGATCCTAACTATATGACATTCAGGAAAAGCAAAACTATAGAGACAGTATGAAGATCAGTGGTTGCCAGGAGTTGGGGGGAGAAAGGGGAGCAGCGGGGTTGGATAGGCAGAGAGAGCACAGATCTTTAAGGCTAGTAAAAATATTCTGCATGATATCATAATAGTGGTTATGTGGCATTATACATTTGTCCAAATCCATATTATGTACAACACCAAGAGCAAACGCTAATGTAAACTATAGACTTGGGGTGGTTATGATGTTTCAGTGTAGGTTCATCAGTTGTATCAAATATAATGTACTACTCTGGTGGAGGATAATGGGCAAGGCTATGTATGTGAGGACATATGTGGAAAATCTCTGCATCTTCCTCTTAACTTTGTTGTGAACCTTAAACCACGCTGCAGTAATAAAGTCTTGATAAAATTTTTATGCATATTGTTGGTCCAGTCCCAACCATGTGGCCCTTTCTTGATTTGTAAAGTGAAAGAAGTGTACCTAATGAATCTCATAGTCACACATCTTATTTTATATGGTTTGTAGCATATGTTACAATTATAATGAATTGCTTACTTATTTAATTAATATCTATCTCTCACATCAGATTCTAAATCTCCATGAGAGACTATCTTGTTCATCCTAGGATCTAATATAGTACCTGGCACCTAGAAAATATTTAATAACTTGTGAAATGAATCAATGAATATGACATAGGGGTGACACAGAAATTAATTGTTCTTTCACTCAGCTCATTTATACAATGAATATTTTTTAAATGATTGATATGTACAAGACCACATGCTTTGTGGTTGGCAAGGCAATATTCTTAGGTGATCGCATTCAGTCTTCACAAAACACTGCAGGGAGACTTTGCCAATTAGGCCCATTTTACAGATAAGAAAAGTAGAACTTAAAGACATTAAGGAATTTCTTACAACGTCACAATTTTACAATTTCACACAAATGTCAGTGAAAAAGTGAGCTAATATATCACTTTTTAAATTCCAACGTATGCTTATTACTGCAGGCAATATTCTAAGCACTTTACATGTATTAAATTCACTTAATTTTTAACAAAAAAAATGCTCTGACATCATTACTGTCATTATCATCAGCTTTCAGATGAAGAAACGTGGGACCAAAAAAAGTAGATGACTTTTCCAAGGACACAAAAATAATTAGAGATTAAGCAGTTTGTCTCTGAACTCAGACAGTAAATGGTAGAGAAGTACAGCTTAAACCCAGAGTCCATGCACTTAGCCATTATACTTATACTACATTATACTACAATACTTCTCGGAAACCTAAACACAATTGTAAAGGAAACACCAAATGCCATCGAGGCTCCTTTGGTTGGAGTCAACTGAGTTAGTGATAGCTAAAAACTGAAGTATGATGGGATTGATGCATGTGCTCTTTATGAAATTATTTGTTTCTCTTTAGGAAATTATTTGTTATGTCTAGGTTAACATTATGATGTGCTACATTTGGTATATGCTCAATTATTTTTGCCTACGTTATTATCAAAGTATACATTGTGAAACATAATCTAAGTCATAATCAAAAAAAAGAAATTCAAATAAAGAATAAATCAAAGCAATTGCTAATTATTCAGCTGGCCCTCTTTTCTTAGCATAACATCTGATATTCCAGAATAAGAGCTTCAACAAGAGTTGGCTTAGAATTTATCCTCAACAACTTCAATTCAGTCCAGTTTGATCTCAGTACAGTAAACGTGTTAATCCCTTCATCTAAAAAGCAACCAAAATTGCTTTGAATTCACTCTGTAATATCATTATTGTTAAAAGGCAAGAGCTCATTTTATAGCTTTAGGGAGAGCCAGGAATTGGAATAAGAATCTCTAAATTCAAAACTAGTATTTACTTGAGAACAACGTCATCTTCCATCTTACAATGCTGATTTTAGTTTATGAACTCTAAGCAATAAGAACACTCTAAAATATAGGTAATGGGATCTTACAACTTATGGTTTGTCAAACTGAGGACCTCCATACACCCCTGAAAAATAAACTAGCTATAAAATCACGTAACTTTAACTGTTTTCAATTCTAAGCATTTGTAAAACGAGATTGTGCCAAGGAAAACTTCAAAAGTAAGGATGAATGCACAAAAAATAGTTGGGCTATAATGAGCCTTAGCTTCTCACAGCTACCTTAGTTTCAGCCAAATATATTTAAATAACATTGGCAATAGCCCATCTGGCTGAGATTCAAAAAGAATGAACTCTTCTCTTTGTTAAGGTAACTTGGAGACCAACTAGACAGACTCTGGGACATGTCAACAAATCCGGAGTTTTTAAAACAAATTTCCTATACCTATGTTTTTATTTTCTCCAACTAAATTGTAATTTTCCATTGTACACTCAGGCATGCATCATGTATTCATTTATTCATTTCACAAATATTTATTGAGTGCCTACTATGGATAAGACAATATGAAAATTTACATTTACTACTTCAGTGTCTGTTATATAGCAACTCAATAAAAATGGTTTGAATAATACAATTTTTAACTTGTCATTATACTCATGTCCATCACACTTACAGTGTGTCAACTTTTATTCTTCACTTACTATTCATTTAATAAATCTTTACTGATTGTTCTTGAGCCACTATGCTAAGCACTGGGAACACAATGATAAGTCAAACACATATGGCCCCTGCCTTATGTGGCTTATGGTCAAAGACTCACCAACAACATAGAAAATTTTTTGGAATGTGCTATGAAGGAGAGATTCTCATCATCTGGAGTGAGAGGAGAACTTTAGATAGTCAGGAATTTTTAAGAAGTGACATTCAACCCGAGATCTAAAAAATGAGTCCTAGTTATCTAGGTGTCTTAGATGGGGTTCCCTAAGGGCAGTCCTCAAGACAGTAGATTCCTCTACTAGAGATTTATCACAGAGATGGGAAAGGGCTGGGAAAGTAGTACAGAGAAGGGGAGAAAGCCAAGCAATAGTGTGATCTCAGGCACAGCTATGCAGAGAGTAGCTTTAGCCAGAATCTTCAGGGGGATTCTAGATTGTAAGTCTTGCCTCAGAGTTGTCCTGATCTATGACAAGTTTGCTCAAACTCTCACTTAGAGCTATTGGTTAAAGATCTGTGAATTGTGTAAGACTGTTGAATCACAGATCTGAAACAAATAACGCAACATATTTTAAGAAAAAAGAAAAAGAAGAAGATAGCAGGAGAGGAAGAATGAAGGGGAGTAAGTCAGAGGGGGAGACGAACCAGGAGAGATGATGGACTCTGAAAAACAAACTGAGGTTTCTAGAGGGGAGGAGGGTAGGGGGATGGGTTAGCCTGGTGATGGGTATTAAAGAGGGCACATTCTGCGTGGAGCACTGGGTGTTATGAACAAACAATGAATCATGGAACACTACACCAAAACAAATTATGTAATATATGGTGATTAACATAACAATGAAAAAATTTAAAAAAAAAGATCCATGTGGGACGGGGGCTAAAATTCACAGACACTTTCTGCCAACAAAGTGGCTGCAGTAACCAGAGGACAATCCTCCACAAAGTTGCTAAAGGTACCATGTGGAGCACATAAAGAGAGGTGCAAAGAATTGATAGAAATAGCTTCTGGGAGATAGGGGAAAGCACTAGCATTGTCCTCTACACTAGATAAAGGAAAAGTGTTCCAATATATGCATAGACCCTATGGTGGACTAGAACCTTGCCAGGATGAGGGACTGAAAGAAATGCCAACTAGTTGGAGCCAGCCAAGACTATAGATAGATTGATGTGGGATGGACTGGAGAGGAAGGTTAAGCAGGTCATAGGTGGGATTAAAGTCATGACTTTCATCCAGTGGGAAGACACTGAATGGTTTTGATTAGGAAAGCAACACAATTTAATTTGCATTAAAAGGCTTTTTCCAGCTGCAATATGGAGAACAGATTGAAGAGATGCATGTGTGCAAGTAGGTAAACCAAGGTAGAAAGTAATCTAGAAAAGAAATGATGATGTATCAGAGTTGGGTTTGGTAAAGAGCAGGCAGATTGAAGAAATTTTAAGAGGTGACATTACTAGAAATTGATAGATTGAATGGGAGAGAGAAGGCCTGAGAGGTCTCACAATTTCTGGCTTGTCTGACTAGATAGATGGTGGTTACATTCACATGCCACTGTGAACATAGGAATGTTAAGTCTCAGGGCTCAAAAGCAACAGAGACATGCACATGCAAATGTAGGTGGGGGCCATCACCCACTGACTGCCTTCCTTAATTCTGATAAGAAATAACCCGTTGACTGGGTAATATTTGGGGAACTAAAAGAGGAACCAGTAACCAATTTTCAAATAATGATTGGACAGATCTAGACAAGCATTAAACAGTCAACTTTTTCCAGAGAAGGTATCATCCTATGAATGAGATGGTACTTATTGGGAAGACTGACCTAGTATAGATGAAAGAACCACCAAACAACAACAAACAAGATACAATTAATGTTCATCATGTGATTTAACTACAAGTCTAAAGTAACTAAAAAAAAGTTTTTAATTGAGTGAAATAATCAATATTCTAGCTTGTGATTGGGCATCAAAGTTGGTTCCAATTTTTTGGCATTCTTAGTAATGTTTGTAATGGGGTGGTGAGGGAGGGGTGGTTTTATTTATCTTATTGTTTTAGCTTGTTTTTATCTCATTTCTTATGTAATTACAGATTTTAGTATCATTTTTTTATCCATTTTTAAAAGGGTCCTTATTGACTTTTCCCAAATATATCCTGGGGTATTAGTAATATTTCTCATCAATTTCTATTAATTATTTATAACAAACTTTGTGTATATTTAATGTAAATACTTTCCCAAATATAATTTTTATGTCCAGAACCTTTAATTCTAGTCTATGGAAATTCTGTAAGATTTTCTTTGGGGATTTCTTCACTGCATTTTTAGTTTAGGAAGCTTTTCCTTATGTAGAGATCAAAGTGTATGTCTAAAGTTTGTTTAAAAAAATACATCAGGGTGTGGGGGTCAGTAATGAGTAGGTATATTAATGAACCAAATTAGCCAGGTGTGTTGTTCATGTTAAAGTTGAGTATGGGAGTTCATTATGCTATTTTTTTATTTCTCTACAAAATTTCACTAAAAATTTTATAATAAATATTTTAAAAACTTATTTCTAATTAAAAGACCAAAAAAATAGTTCTGCATCACTGCTGTAGTCTTCTATCAGGACCTCCTGTCCCTTTCTCCTTTCCTATGATCTATTCTCAACATGACAACCAGGGTGATCTGTTCAAATGTAAGTGTTTTAGCTCCTTGTTTGACTTAAAGACCTTCAGTGGCCTACAAGACCCTACATGATCCATACGCCACCATCCTCATTTACTGCTTTGATCTCACTACGCTTCCCCTTTGCTGACTCTCCTTCAGCTACACTTACATCTTTGCTATAATTTGAACAAGCCAAACACACTTCCACCTCAGGATCCTTGCACTTGCTTTTCTTCCTCTTGCCCCAAACTCCTGCATGTGAACCCCATCCCCTCCAGGTCTTATTCAGTGACACTATCCCTGACTTCTCTATGACAAGAGTACCTCCCCAGGACCCTCTATCCTGTTAACCTTCTTTTATCTCAGATCATTGGTCATAGTTATATAGTTACTTATTTATTTATTATATCTCTTCCAGACCGTAAAGTCTTGGAATCCTTCTCAGTTTTAATTTTTACCATATTTCCAGTGCCTAGAACAGTGCTGATAAAAAGAAATAGTCACTAAATAAATATCAATGGAATGAATGAATGATATAGTCAGGCATTAAGGAAATGCTTAAGAACTCTAGTCACATCTATGGGATATAAAAGTTATTAAAATTGAGATGACTTGGGGCGCCTTGGTGGTTCAGTCAGTTAAAGGTTCAACTCTTGATTTAGGTTCAGGTCATGATCTCAGGGTCATGAGACTGAGCCCCACACTGGGCTCCATACTCAATGCGGAGTCTGCCTGAGATTCTCTCTCCCCCTGACCCCCCCCTTGCTCCTGTGCTCTCTCTCTAAAAAAATTAAACAAAATCTTTAAAAAATATTTGAAAATTAAATTGAGATGACTTTTTAATAATATAGAAAAATGTTTCATGCTCTAATGCTAAGTAGAAGAAAAAGCAGGACACAAAATTTTTACCTTAAAAAATATTGGTGAAAAATATAAGGGGGGAGTTAACCTTAACAGGTCTGTCTGAGTAGGAGAATTTTGTGTGATTATTTTGTATATTTTCCAAGTTTTCTTTAAAGGTTTTTATAATAAATAGGGGAATTTTAAGAAAATATAACAGCAAATTATAAATCTAAGTTTTCACTTCTGGGTCAGTATCTTCTATGACCAGTTAAAATATCTATACTCTATGATAATACAATATATATCACTATATTCTTTTGGACAACATAAAGATAAGGATACTATAATTTTATATTAGGACTGTTAGCTAATATCATTAGCAAGAAAAACTATATACTGAGTACATTACTACAGGTCCTGAGGTAACCACCTTGAGACTTTAGAGTATAAGCAAGGACAATGTCCATCTTGCTTATTGTAAAATTCCTAGTACACAACACGGCAAACAGCACAAAGTATGTGCTAAATAAATAATTATTGCGTAAAGGAGGAAATAGGACCTGGGACCGCCACCCGCAACTCACTTAGACTAAAAGAGAATTACTACCCATAGCACTAGCCTTGACTTCTTCTTTTACAAGATTTATGACACTGGCAATTATTTGTATATATATATCTTTCCTCCTATTCTAGACTGTTAAGGTTTGTAGTAACAGAGGCCGCATCTCTTCTGATGACCACTATACTCTAATTGCCTAGCCCAAGGCCTGCCACATAATAAAGGCCCAATAAATATTTGTGCCATGATTGACTGATGGCTATGCCCCAAATTCCCAGGTAGGCAGAATATATTAAAAGTTATAAGAGGTGCAAATCGGTTTAGAGAATTTAGAGAAGCAGAATTTACATCTTGTTTAAAGGAATCTGCAAAATACAAAAAAAAAAAAAAGGGCATTTCAACTTGACAAAGAATGGACTGGATTTTTACAGGCATGAGAGGAAAATGTCATTTCAGTCAAAAAGAACAGAATGATTGGTGTTATCAGATGTGCTCCTGTGAGTTTTTGTGACTTGGTGCCCTTTGGAAAGTTAGTCCTATTTAAAGAAAAGTTTAATTGTAGGGACCCACAGCTGGTACCTTAAGTGCCAGATGCTGGTTTTGTTTTATAGTTAATGGTGGCGACACCACTTAATTGTATATTTACAAGCAAACACATGTTGTTTCATGAAAACTACTTGATAATTACACAGCGACTACTGGAACCCCTGATAATTACACAGTTACACGTGTTACCACTACCAAGTTATCTCCTGATAGCTGAGTAATTAACTTGTCAACTCAGCAAATGGGGCTGCAGGGGAGGCGTCTGAAAGGCTTGTTCCTTTTCTTACAGATGTCTGTGGGTTCAGCTGGCACCTGTTGAACTTGGTACCATCCTAGTGACTTGGCACTTCACCTAGACACTGAAATGCTTTCTGCCTCCCTAAACTCCTAAATCTCTTCACAGTTCTTGTGACTCTGAACACATTTTACCTTGCTGGGAATTTGGGGAGTATGCAACCATCTATGCGTGTGTGCCTCCATCCAGCAGTCCATCCATCCATGATGGAAGAAATACTTATTTAGCCCCTCCTATGTGCTAGCCCTTGTCTGAGAGTCATTACTTGCTGCTTCCTAACACAGTGTGGCATAGTCCAAAGAGCACAAATTGGGTTTCAAATTCTGAAACTGTTACTCTTCATGTCTATTATTTGGGGCCTATTTCCTAACCTATAAAATGGGCTTACTCATGGCAAACAGGGTGGTTGACATGACATGACAATGAGAAAGCTTAGCATAAAATAGCACTCGATAAACTTTAACACCCAACCACTGCCCACCCCACCCCCAAGCCCCAATGAGTCTTTACTGATTTATCTCTTCATCAAAATAGATCCCAGAATAACCTCTACTAAAGAGTATTAAAACTTCTGGGTATGGTTGAAATTCAAATTAATTAATTAATTAATTAATTCTCAAAATTAATTAATTCAGATGTATTCACTAAACCAAAGGGCCTTTTTCTAAAATATATTGAAATTAACAATTTCCCTAAATGGTGTCCAAAGTACCTGAAATAGTAGAGACAAGGCATATTCAGAAGACATATCTGTTTACTATTTCAACAAAACCAATACTCAAATAAAAAACATGGGTCCTGATCACACAAAGCATATCCACTTAGACCGTAGAATTTAGGAGTCCTCAATGCTCCTGGTCATTGGAGATTTCGCCCTCCCCTCTGCTCCCTGCTTTAGTTAGCATTGTCTGTCACAAAGCTTTGGTTCATAAGGAAGCAGTTCTCTGTCTGGAGAATGGGGCGCCAGACACTGTGCAGGGACACAAATAAAACAGAAGGTGAAAATAACACCCACCTCTGGGATTAAATAATATTGAGGCTGAGACAGATTGAATGGCTTGTCCATGTTAATGAAAGTAGGAGGTGGCAAATCTATAATTTAAACTCCTCATTCTTACTCCCAACCCACCCTCTTTAGAGAACAACACCCTGCCCCAAGTCACTTTGCACAGTGCCTTGAAAAATTTTCTCTTCAATGCTTTTTTATTTGTTTACATTTAGGAAGTGCCTACTATATGCTGATAAAATGTTATGCCCTAGAGAAATAAAATTATGTATAACTAGCAACTATTCAATGTCTGCTAAGTGACAGGTACAAATAGTCTGTACACATTAGCTCACTGGATCATCTTAACTACAACATAGAAAAGACACTATTATTATCC
The DNA here is from genome assembly GCF_037043125.1 of Eumetopias jubatus. NCBI lineage: Eukaryota > Metazoa > Chordata > Mammalia > Carnivora > Otariidae > Eumetopias > Eumetopias jubatus. The sequence continues at coordinate 58,477,611 of NW_028274810.1, forward strand.
TCACTAAATGCATGAAAAAAACTGAAGCACAGAAAGCTTATTTCACCTGCCTGAGGTCACTTGCCCCTAAAGTGGTAGAAGTGGGATTTGAACCTAAGCTGACTACCTTCGAAGTCCACGGTATTTTCCACCAGGCTACCTCTGCTGTTTTGCTGAGATAGCTAAAAGACCTGGCACAGTAACAAGGGGAAATGTGCTCCAGACCCTGGACACAAAAAGCTCATAGTCTAACAGGGAAGAAAGACACAGAAACAAATACAATTCAATGTGCTGGGTGTTATAATGTGTGCTTGTGATAGAGCGAGGATCCCAAATCCCTGCTCAGTCACTTAAAGCTCCTGAGAAAATATAACATAAAGGATGCCAACCATATGTGCCCTGGTTATTCCTTGCCATGGTTTTTGTCTGAATCCCTGCCTACTCTAGAGAGCTGGAATAGATCCTATATGGGGTAAGTGAATCAAAAGTAAATTTCAGGGGAAAACTCTAAGACAGAGCTCTGATAAATCCCAAATAAAAAAGTTTTTTTCCCCCCTTTTGCATTCTCTCCTGGTATCTACCTGGTCCCATGGGGCCATCTCAGTCTCAGGAACTCCCCAGCAAAGGTCTACCCAGCCTGAATTTTACATTCCAGCCACAGGAGAAGAAAGAGAGTGTTACATGGCAGGTAGTCATTATGACCCCTTTGTTCCTCCAACAAAAGGTCCTTCATACATCACCAGAACTCTCTTTCTCATGAAAGAGAAGAGAGAGGACTCTGTGTCAATGAAACAGAGGGCTGGTGACATACAGTGAAGCCCAAAGGAACAGCTTTGCACGCTGCCTTTGAGGAGAAAGAGAGGCTTCACAGAAGAAGGGATGTTTGGGGGATGAGTAGGAAATGCCAAACACATGAGGAAGAAGAAAATCCCTGACAGCGAGAATGTACAGAGGCACAGAATGGGAAATGGTAAGAAATCCAATGCACACCTGGGTACTTGGACAGGTACAGGGAGGCAAGTGATAAAGGACATAGCTGGAGAAGTTGGTGATTGGGGCAGATTATGAAGAATTTTGCTTGTCAAGGTGAATAGCTCTAATTTTTCATGGGAGATCTTAAAGCATGGAACTGGCATGATTTATTTTAACATCATCCGGGGCAGGAAGACAAGTCAAGAGCCTATTCCAATTTTTCAAAGAATGTGAGGTTGTGAATAAGCCAGAGACTAAACCTGGGGTTATTTATGCATGATAACCTTCAGAGCTTAATGTCAAAGATGGGGACAGAGGGAGAGAGGCCTCGAAGCCTTCAATAGAAGGGAGAGAAACACATAGAAACACTAACAGTAAAACCTCATAAATCTGTTCTTAAAGAATTATGATAGCAAACTCGCCAAAACTCTGGTCAAGCTTAAGCTTCAGACTCCTGCTCTCCTGATAGGTAGATGGTGCTAGACATGGGTGGCAAGGTAGGGAGAGGGATTTAACTAGACTTCCAGGCAGAGCTCGTCTCTCTGGGTCTTAACGACCCCCACTGCAGACTATGGCATCCAGTGTGGGTGGGTAACCCCCTCTGAGAGAATATCCTGTCTATGCCAGAATGCCCCCTGCCAAGCAGCTTCTGAATTACCTATATCTGTTCTAAACACGAGAATCTTAACTTTCAGGTTGGATCTACCCAGCCGAAGTATTCATCAACAAAAATGCCAGAATCTAACCTGTAACTCCAGGCATGAAACAAAAACATTTTTGACAATGACTGAACCCATTCTCTGAAATTATAATAGTTTAAGTAAGAGCTGACGTTTACTAAAGCTTTCTTTGTTCTCAGCCCTGTACTAAGGGGATTTATATATAAATCGCTAATGCAATCCTTGATGTAATATAACTTTGAGTTTAGGTGCCTATTCTCCTCCCAAATTTGCTCCCTATAATTCTCCACAGCATTACCAACTACCATGGGAACAAAAACAGGTCTGTTGCTTATTTGGGCCAAAACATAATAGAACTTTTACAGTTGGAATGGGAGGCAGTGAGGTATAATGGGAAATGTTTGGGGCTTTGAAGATAGTAAGAACTGGCTTCGGTTCAGTTCAGTTCAATTCAGTGCAACAGAGAGACATTGAGCCTCTATGCCAGGCGTGTTAATAAACGCCTACTTATTGTCAAGCAAGCACTATATCTGTTAGTAGGTATACAAACAAGAATGAATATATAACACTTGCTCTTAAGGATCTTGCACACAAATAGACACTTCCACAATAAAGTGGACAATATGAAGGTAGAGGTAAGGAGAGAGCCATGAGAGCACAGAGGAGAAACAGCACCACGGAGGTGATTCCTGACCTAGATCTTAAGAGATAAGGAAGCTTTCGCAGTCAGGAATGGTGAGAATCCAATTCCAGGCCCTGAGAATATTACCAGTGAAGACACAGAGGAAGGGCATATGGAGGATGAATGAAAAATTATAAATAAGATAAAGTGAAAAGCATGACACCCACTGTGAGCCTGAGCAAATTCCTTTACCTTTCCGAGCCCCAGTGTCCTCAGCATCAAGTGCTCATACACAATGTCTACATCACGAGCTGGTTGGAAAGATGAAAGATGAAAACCAACAAAGGACCCAGAATAGTGTTTATATCAGAAATTCAAAGTATGGTAATTCATAAAACACGTATGCTATGGGATGTTAACAGATGTTTTGAGCTCCATGGTCAGTCATGTTTTGGAATATGGGTTTGAACTAGGTACAGACTTTGAGCGTATTTCTTTAGAACTACAGTTCTTCGTGTGCTAATTTTCATTGTGGGTATTTAAGGGTATGAGAGAGTGTAAATTTTTTCCAAACCTTTTTTTTTCCTAACTAGGCATCCTAAAGGACTCATGTTCCATAATCACACTGGGAAATATTGGCCAAGACTGACAGAATATCATAAATGGATGCCCAGCACAGCTTCAATCCCTCTGGTTCTTACTGTTCGAGAAACTGTGCTTCATTAACTCATTGCTATATATGAAAGCCAAGATTTTTTTTATCCCATGACAAATAAAATTCTGTGTCACAAGGACCCACAGTAATTGAGGGTTCTATGTATATAAAGTCATTGAAGAATTTCCCTTCAACCCTAGAATAGCTGGTTTATAAGAAGGGCTGGGCTTTAATCCCTGGCCTCAGAAGTATTTGAACCACCATCTGGATTATAATCTGTTGCCTTAAAAGTAAGGAGGTAGCTCATGTGGTGGCTCTGAGCTCCAGAGTGATGAGAATAATCACTTGATTCTCCAGGCCTCAGTTGGCAATTCTGAAAAATAGGATATTGATATGCATCATCTCTCAGCACTTTCTAAGAGTCCACAACAATATCATATCCTAGGTCAACCTGGAGAATACGCAGTCTCAAACCTCTGAATTGGGTGAAGCAGGAAGCCACAGCTTATGGAAGAGAATTTCATAGTTCCATGAAGATTTCATATTTAGTGATAGTTGGGCAGGAATGTAAGGGTTCCCAGGAAGACTGCATGAGCCAAGTGGAAAGAATAGTACCTCCATCTAGCCTAAGGCTCCTTGAAAGAAAGTAGGGTCTAACAATTAGCATGTGTTCAACTGAATTAAAGGAGGGCAGTGGGACAGAAAAGACCAGAAAGAAAGTTATTTGCTTAAGTATAATTTGACCAATTCAGGAGACTTCCATATCTCCAACTAGACTTCCTCCAAAGTTCCTGTAGACTTGCACATCCAACTTGCTGGTAAACATTTCCACCACCTATCCAACAGACACCTCCAACTTAATGTGTTTAAAACAGAACTTGTGTTTTTTCTCCTTTACACATCTCTGAAACAAGGCAGTTCTGAGAGACCCTGCAGGTCGAGGGAGGGATCTTCCTGCACCAGACCGGACAGTCCTGATAGCATTTTCCTCCCTGAACAGGATAGAACCACCGGGAACTTGTGTCCTTTGTCTTCTGCACTTGCACTTGTACTCTCTTATTTAATCCCTCACAAAAAAACACAAACAAACAAACAAAATAAATAAATAATAAAAAATTTAAAAAACCCTATTTTTACAAAGGGTGAAAAGTGAAACTCTGAAGGAGTAAAAAATTCATCAAGGTCACACAGCTAGTAAGTCTGGGAGCTGGAATCTCTACCTACACTTGACTCCAAAGCCCACGTTCCCTTGATGAGGCTGTCTGTCTGAGTTGGTGCAAATGACGGCAGAGCACAAGGCTGGTGAGCTCTGGTCCTGGGGATAGGCTGCTCCTTGTTCTGTGCTGTGCTTTCTGTCACAAGTGAGCATCTCGGAAGTGTTGGCTATCACTAGAAGGAAGTTGTAGAACTGTCACGCAGGGAAAGAGATATTAAGGTACAGGTTCAGCAACTGTGTCACGTGATGTATTAGGAGCTCTCTCCTCCCTTTGCATGTCACCTGAGAGCCTTGCTCACACAGACACCGTAGCTCATGCTGCCGTCTCCCTCCCTCCCTCCTCATCTCCTTCCCTCTGCCTCTTTGTCTTTCTCACACACATGCACACATACACCCTTCCGCCTAGTTTCTGCAGACATTGGAAAAAATACACAAGATTTATTTTGAGTTACCAGACAGCTATCCCCAGCTCACATTTTAGGGATAATAGCTTTCATTTATTGAACACCTATTATGAGCTTCTGCTCCTCATGCCCAACCCAATTTAATTCTTACGCCAGTCCTCTGAAGAAGGTATTATAAATGACATTTTGAAGATGAGGAAACAGAGGCACAGAAAGTTTCAAAATTGTTTATGGTCACACAGCTAGTAAGGGTGGAGGACTAGAGGAAAGAGCACCCAGATGCAAACCCAGGTTTGTCGGGCTGCAAAGCCCAGGATTTGGCCAAAGCCCTGGGCTGTCTCAGCAGGCGCTCTCTGTGCGGCTGCTAGGTAGACAATCCCATCAAGACAGTTTCCCGATGAAGAAAATTAATTTCAAAAATCACTGATCTCTCCACTGCCTTAAACTTAACACTCACAGCCCCTGGAAAAGTATATATCAAAAAGAGTTCTTATCCTTTCTCTCTAGAGCAGGAAAAAAAAAAAAAATCTAATGAATGCTATTTCATCCTGGTTCACCTAAGAGTTAGTTGAGGAAAGAGGAAGCATTTCCGGCTGCCAAAGACAAGGTCCAGAGACCTCCCTCCAGTGCAGCAACAGTGACACCTTGTGGCCAAGTCAGGTCTCCCCAGCCCCTCCCTGGATCCCCTCTCACACTCAGACTCTCAGGAGGGGGGCGCTAAGGAGGACAGAATCCTTGAAAAGAACCAGCCACTGGGTTGGGATAGCTGCTGGTGGAGTTCCTTTTGTTTTCATCAGAAGACAAATCTTGTGGCAAGTAACCAAATACAAACCTAGTTTGTGGCATGGCAGAACAGGAAATTAGACTTCTTTTTTTCTGATTTCTGTATTTGTTCATTTATCACTTTATGTATCCCTTACTTTGTTCCAAATATACTTATAGGCAACTTAAAAAGATACACTGACATTCAGTTAGGTAATTCATTTTATAATTTGGTGGGCAAGATGAAGCAAAGGTAAACAATTGTAGAAACAAAAACACAGGTCCAGAAATAAAATATACAATAGGCATAACTAAAAAATGCACCCAAGGGTATGGATAGGACACAGATTTGTCTCTGGCTCTTCTATAGGCCAGTGGAAGGATGGAGGCCTCATTGCTTAACAGACTATGAGATAAAAACAAACCACAAGCCAAAGAGGAACACAACTGTTCCTCACACTAACAGCTGGGGAAGAAAAACCCTCCTAAAGTCCTCACAGACCTCTTAGGTCATGAATAATGTCAGGATACAGATAGCATAACTGGCCCAGATGATCTTTCTCTGTGGCTCAGCAACTCAGAAAATGCTAACACTCAACTCCTCCTTCCACTTTTGCATTCCTAACATAGTGCAAGGGTTTTTTGGTTTTTTTTTTTCATTATTGGTTTTGATTATATATGTGTGTTTAGAACACTTTGTGCTTCCCCTTTAAGTGATGGTTGCCAATTAGTTGTGCTTGTCTCAAATGCAATAAGATTCCATTTTAAGACGTCGATGCAGGGCTTTTACTGAGGAACACAATAAATTAATCATTAAATCAATTGTATTGATTGGACCTTACAAGACATGAAAAATTGCAGTGTAAGGGATATTTCCTCCAAGGGGTAGGAAGGGACCTCAGCATCCTAGGGGAAGGGTCAGCATTCTCTGATAGTACTGTCTTATCCCTTCCATAGATGTTAGTTTTGTTTATCAACTCTAAAATAAATATGGAGACCATTTAATTTTAAACACCTACCCTAAATAAGTTTCCATTTATGAAGTACTCACTAAGCACTCCATGCTATACTTAGTGCTCTTATACATCATGTCATGTAATCCTAACAATATATCTGTGAGGAACCCATTCCTATCTCCATTTTGTAGATGAGAATACCGAGGCAAATGGATGTAGAAACTTGCTCAAGGTGACCCACCTAATGAGACATGATCTCAGGGTTTGAACCCTGGGTTCTGAGTAAACGCATGCTCTTAAAAAAAAAAAAAAAGATTTATTTATTTGAGGGAGGTAGGGGCAGAGGGAGAGGGAAAGAGAGAATCTCCAGCAGACTCCCACTAAGTGAGGAGCCTGACACAGGGCTCCATCCCATGACCCTGAGATCATGACCTGAGCCAAAATCAAGTCACATGCTTCACCAACAAGCCACCCAGGCACCCCTAGGGCCCATGCTCTTTTTTGTTTTTAAGATTTTATTTATTTATTTGAGAGAGTGAGAGAGAGAATGAGCAGGGGTTAGGGGGCAGAGAAGCAGACTCCCCACTGAGCAGAGAGCCCCATGGCCTCCTACTCACAGACCAGGTACCAAAGGCTAATCTGCTCATAATCCTCACAAGGGTCAGGAGGGGTGGGGTGCTGATGACAAAGGTGTCTGCTTTGTTGCCTGACACTGCTCATTTTCATGAGACAAAGGAGGCTTTTTTTAAGGTTTTATTTTTATTTATTCATGAGAGAGAGAGAGAGAGAGAGAGAGAGAGAAGCAGTCTCCCCAAGGATTAGGGAACCTGATGCGGGACTCGATCCCAGGATGCTGGGATCATGACCTGAGCTGAAGGCACTTAACCGACTGAGCCACCCAGGTGCCCCAGAAGACCGTCTTGATTGTCAAGGAAGCAAAGCCAAAAAGAAAGCAAGGCTGACCTCTCCTGCTACCTTCTCTCCCAGAAGCAGAACCTCTCCCAGGCTTGGTGCCAGAGGTCACTATTCTTCAGGATGATTTACTCAGAAAGTTTATAGGAAAATCAGAGGAGGCACCCTGCCTTGACAAAATTCTAGCCACAAAAAAAACAAACCACAAACTCAAGTGAGTTGTTATTTTGCTGGGCGAATTTGACAGACTCATACCTGCTGGCCAATGAAAACTAAAGGTGGTTATTTATTTATCCCAACACCTCTTGAAGAAGGCAGAACTAAAAAGAGAAAAAAGAAAAGTCTGGATTACAGTCGCATTAGCCTGTAAATGGGTGGCTGAGCATGCAGGTAAGATCTGAACTTGAAATTCTGGTACCAGATATAGTTGAGGATTCTAGGGAGGAACAGAAAATGGCCTAGCTCAGAGTATTCCTTTTCACTTCTTGAGTCCATTTATTTTATGGTTCTGACTTCATGCCAAAGCCATTTGGAGTTTTCAAGAGTTTAAATAGCAAGGTCCAATTAATAAGGCATAAAACTCTGCAGCTTCCTCACCCCCATGCATTGAGCCGGCCCTTCTCTGTTCTGAATGACTAATTGATGGGAGACCCTTGCAGCCCGGTGTCTCCGCATCCAGGCCAAGGATGGGAACAGCCCGAGTGGTCTCCAGCATGGGTCTGTGTGTTTGGAACCCTCTGAGGAGCGCTGTCAAAATGAATTACAGTTCTTCATGGACATGTGTCTATAATTGGAATAGGATGAAAGTTCTGGTCGTTTTATTCCTTTCTGAGACATTCTGGAACATTTTAGCAGTGAATTTTTCTCCTGGCTTTTTTGGACTACAAACTCCCCACATATTATTTTAATAATGAGGCATTCTGCCGAGGAATTAATGAGATAGTATTGTGGTGTTCAAAGTGACAATTAAAGCTATTGTTTTGTTGTTGTTGTTTTTCCCCCAGAGATGCATTCATCTCTTTCAAAATGATTATTTAAAAAAGAAAGCTCGTGTTTAGATTTTACCTTTACTTGAACAGAGTCAAACTGGAAAGTATATAGGAAACAACTTGGTTCCAGGAATATTCGATCATATTTAATGGGAGAGTCCATTAAATCTTTCCTCTCTGGGTGCTTTTTTAAAACTGGTTTTGGGTTATAGCAGGTATTCACTACTCTATTTAGAAAGATAAAAAGCTCTCTTTTTTTTTCCACTGAAGCTTTTAGGGTTATTTTGCGGGGGGAGGGGGCACAGAGAGGATCTGCAATCTTTTCCCTCCATAATTTGTAGATTACAGAAACTCTTGTGCTTTTAATAAATGGTTCCTCGTTAGACAGCACAACAGAATAAAATAATTGTCCTCTATTATCCTTGAGAGGCAGGGCCAAGTTTTCCCTCCAAAGACATTATCATATCAAACAACTGCTTTAAACGCAATTCGAAACACAGGCTTTATGGGAAACCTTTGGATTTCTCACTCCTGCCAAAGGAGTTCTAAAAGATGAGCCCCTTTGTTATGGATGGCTCTGGAGTTCCTCTAATAGGTGTACCAGATGAAAGATGACTAAAGGCATCCCAGATGGAAGAGTTGGCTAACAGCAGCGTCATAAATACCTGATGGAAATACAAGCCTCTTGGCGTGAAATATGGTCTTTGCTCTGATTTACACTTTTAGGGCATATTTAAAAGAATGCCACATTTGCTGGGGGGGGCATTAATAAAATTTAGATCTGTGGGGGAAAGGTAAAGAGAATCTCTACTCCTTGACGTGTACAATGTTGTTTTTCCTCACTGTAGCCTCTCTTTCTAAGGATACCTTCACTTTTCCTTTTTGCTGGAGAGGGCAAACTCCATTTTCTATATTGACTCTGAGCAATTTTGCTGGATGAATAAGCTATGGTATTAATGGAAATAATGCTGACCTTTGAGCCCAGAGATACGACTCTTTACTTTCATATACTTGTCCTTACTTCCTTGCTTACTTTTGTCACACCATTGGCAACAGCGCTGAGTCTGGTACTTAGTAGGCACTTAGTGAATACTTGTTTATCTGAGCCTCATTTTTTTAACTGCAGAGTGAGAGCTAGTAATATCTATACCATAAGGATCCAAACCATGTTTAACAAGAACCTCTGTGTGCCATATTCTTTGCACAACACCTGAAGAAACCTATCTGTACAGGATGGAAAGAAGCTCAGGATGGAAGGAAGATGACTAACAACACATCAACATGTGAAGAGATCATAACTTAGTGAAGTCAAGTGAACCTGAGTTCCAATCCCAACTCAGCTATTTGCTAGCTTACTTACTCTGGGAAACTTATTTGGCTTCCAACTGTCAATTTGTAAAACGGAATATTAAAAGTGTCTACCTCATGTTGAAAAGATTAAAAAAGATGATGCTTTAAAACTCTTAAGAAATTGCCTGCATATTATAAGTACTCTATAAATCTGAATCAGCAACTTGGCCGGACTTAATGAAACCTAGTGCCTAGAATGAACTCTTTACTAACTTTCCCTGATCAAACCACATCTGGGATTCTGGAATGTTATTTTTATTTGTGGACATCACAACTTAAATATATGTTGGTACATACAAAAAAAAAAAAGACAAACAGATTTTTAAAAAGGGTTGAACAATCTACTATTTCAAAGGGGAAAAAAATCCATCACTATATACATATTTGAAGAGGGATTTAAGTCTTGATGGATTTTTAAGGGCAAAACTGGCACCATCTGGCAGGGAGGTAGATACTACTTCTGCCTAGAAGAGGACTTCCTGATACCTAAGGCTTTCTGAAGCGAAATTTTCTCTTCTGAATAAACATCAATCTCCTGCCACTAAAGTTAAGAGAGTAGACCTCATCTCTGTCTGACGGGGATCTAAGCATAAGCTAGAAGATTGGACTTCAACCTTAAATGTTCTGTGACTCCACATAATTATTAGCAGGCTGACTCTCCTATTATATACTGAATAGCATAAATCCAGAGAGATCCTGATTCTCCAGCTACTTAGTGGTAGTGTGTGTTATGGATTCACTCTGCTCATTCCATTCCATTTATAGAAAGGTCACCACTTCACTGTGAGCTTCTCCAAGTGTCCATCTTTATGTGCAAGGCCAAGCCCTTCACGTTTCTTCTTGATTCTGTTCCCGCCCATATTCTCTAGATTTACATCTTAAGCTTCTTCCTAACTTTTTGCTTCCTGCCAAAAAGGAGCCAAACTTCACCTAAAAACATGCTTAGAGCTCTCCTGTGTGTCTTCCTATCCAACACTTCATTTTTCATCTTGTATCTCAACGTGTTCTTGCTACTTCCCATTACTCAACTCCCATTTGATCTTCAATCCACCAGCCTCCCTAACACACAACTGAACAGAAGCTTCTCAGACCTTTCATACTGCCAAATGCAAGACATCTTGCAGACCTTCACATACTACGTGCTCTTTCTCTCATCTTTCCAGGTTTTCTCTGCCCATGGCTACTATACATGCTGACGTGCAGTGGGAAGAGGGAGAGTTTCCCTAAACATAGCAACAGATTAGCAATACTATGGGGGCAAGACATTTTGAGGACATATAAAAGAAATGATGAGTGGTTCATTTTGGCTCTCTTTGGCCTAAGTATAATGCTGGTGGTGAGGCATAACAGAAGTTTGCAAAGCCTTAAAGGCCAGGCTAAGGAACTGAGAATTGTTTATATCTGCCACAAGAAACCATTTCATGTTTCTTAGTAGAAGATTGTCACAACCTCTAATTATGATATACTAGATTGAAGACTTGGAGTGGGAAAACCATTTAAGGGGATCTATTTATCTTCAGACTCCTTCTCTCTGATTTCTATCTAGTAATCTGTGTTGTTTCACTTGAAACGGTATTCAACGTGAGCACTTGCTTGACTTCAGAACAGAAGCTAATAATATCACCACCATCCTGACTGAGCTTCCCAAAGTGTGGGCATGGAATGCTGTGGTCCTGGAGATGGTGTGGGGTGGGCTAGAGAAAGGGCATAAACAGCTTTGAACCACATCACAAGAGTTTCAATTATCTTTCAATCTGTTTGATTACACCAAAGAGAAAAACATTATTTTGGTTCTTTATATCGTCAGCACCTCTCTAACAGTTAGCTAATCCTCACTTTTCAGAAAGAAAGTATGCCTTGGGCACAGAGCCTTTCAGACATAAGACTCTACAGCAAGAATTTAATAACACTATTTTGTTTTCACTATTTTCATTATTTTTGTTATTACCATCTACTTATGGCAAGTGAAATTGCTTTCCATATACGATGGCCTCGTACATTTTCCTTTTAAAATGCATTCATATAAGTAAAATTTAGAAAGGAGAGGAGTGGTTTACAGAAAAATGTTGAGAAGCAGTACAAGTGCATGCAGATATGGTGAAACATGAAAGGGAACACCAGCAAACAGAATTTGGAAAACCATCATTTGGTAGAAAATGTGGGATTTGGAGTCAGACAAGATTGGCTTAATATCCAAGACCTGCTGGAAAATGTAAAGCAATTTACTTAAACTCTTTTGGTCTCAGTGTCTTCATTTGGTAAAAATGAAGAAAATAATACCTACTTAATAGGACTGTAGAGAGGAATTAAAAGAGGAAATATTTAAAAAGTGCTGAGCACAACACATGTTGAGCACAAAGTAGACACACGGTGCATTTCAGTCCCCTCTCTTTTCCTTCCCTTCCTTCCAATCGCTGAGATTGCCCTTTCCTGCCAATCGCTGGATTACCAATTCCTTCCCTTCCTGCCAATCGCTGAGATTACCAACCCTTGCCCCTGCTCCTAAGATGCCCCTTTCATAGTGTAACCTGTGGGCAGCCCTTGTGTCTGACAGCCTCTGAGTGAGTTCTCTTCTGGCCAGTTTCTCCACTGACGAGTTGGCATGGGGCCTGCAGTCCAGCTCCCAGGAGGATGAGTTGACTGGTTCCAGGTGGTGGGAGCTTCCAGACAAGCTCTCCTCACAGACAACCCCTTTCTTCCTCCTCTCCCCTTCTATGTGCAGAGCAGCTAGCAACCTGCCCTTTAATTGGGTCTTCTATGGAAGAGTTCAGGAGCCCAAACCAGTGCAGTCAAAACAGTGAGAACCAGCTGATTTCTGGCTTCTTCGGGATGCTTCAGATATAAAGTTGAAGCCTGTTGTACCTCTTACAAGCTTGGGAAAAACAATCTCCCTGTCTGAGTCACAATTTCCTCACCTGCAAAAATGGAATTGTTAAGGTTCTCTCCTTAGGGTCCCTGTGAAAACATCAAGGCTTCTCCCACAGTGCCTGGCATCTGCTATGAAAGCTGTTCCATGGTACTGGTCCTCTCTAAGCCATGGCTTCATTCACAGGCAGAACCACCTTTTCAGGGCTGAAAAGAATTTAGAGATTATTAAATCTCTTCTCTCATCAGAGGCAAGAAACTTCTCCAACATTAAACCTTTCCACTCTCCAGCTGGAGGCTCCCTACCTTGAAAGGTAGTTAGTTTTATTGTTGGTTATAAATTTGATTCAAATGCCGAGTCTAAATTTGTCTTCATTATTTATCTGTTGTTCTTTCTGGAGCAACACTGCGTAAGTGGAAGATTTAATGATTTATTTGTCATTATTAATCTGTTTTCAGATTGCTTCCCATCTGTTATTTCTCCAAACTCTCTGGTTCCTGTGAAGGATTTCCCCACTGCCTTTGGTTTCTCAGTACCAGATAGTTTTTTCTTAATGTACTGTTAGTCCCATGAGTCTCATTATGGTCGTTCTGATATAGAAAAGACCCTAAGGGATTCAGACAAATATCTTGCATTGTTTTGGGGCTTCTGACCAGCTAAAAAAGAGTGGTTAATAAGCTAGCATCTAAAAGGGAAGACATCAAAACCGAGGCTCGTAGAAAGATTGAGGGAGGAAGGCGGCCACATCATGGTTGGGCAACAACCACCAAATAGAAGAACAAATTCAGAAGAGCATGCCTGGCAGCACATGAATAGGACACCATCTCACAAGGTGAGATTTGGAAGAGTCCCTGAATTTGCTAGCTATTTCTTTCTGCTGCTACTGGTGAGGAAGTCAGAAGCTGCCATGGAGAAATGCTATGTGCCTGAGCCTCACAGTGTCCAAGTTAGGTCCCAGTTCCCTGATACCTCAACCAGGGCTTTTTCCCCTACACCACACGGTCTCCAGCCCACCCACCACCACTCTCCCTCCTGATGATTGTCGGTGGCGCTATTTTAGCTCTACGGAGTCTGCGCAGGATTAGGCTTCCAACAAGCCTGAATCCTGAAGGCTTTAATCCTTAGAATCAAAAGATATATGAATCTGGGACATGGGAAGGAGAATTGAGATCGTCTTGTACACATTTGCATTTACAGAGGGAAAAATAGAGAAGAAAAAAAGAGAAGACCTGACCAGACCTGAATTTACTTTCCCAAGGTTACATGTCTTGTTACTGGTGGAGCAGGCATGCAAGGAATAACTAGTTTTACTGAATGGTTATTATGTGTCAGATACAATGTGTTATGATCTTTACAAACATTGCCTATTTATTGCTCTCAGCACCTCTGAGGTATGCACAGTTTTGCCTGCATTTTTCAGACGAGGAAACCAAAGCCTGGAGCACTTAACTGTCTCACGAGAGACCATACATACAGTTAGTTATATGCAAGACATTGGGGATGGAGAGGTGACTAAGATCCCTCCCTACCGACCCCAGGGAGTACACAGTCTGGTCATGAAGACACACACATAAATGAGTGAGTCTTAGTCACTGTGATGAGTGCAACAGTAAGAAATATGGAAGGGCAACTCAGGAAACAAAGTGAAAAATTTCCATCTGGTCTATTTTACATACAAATCTGAATTCCATTACTCTTTTTTCTTAACACTATAATAAAGGCATTTTCCTTGTTATAAAAACTGTTTTTGTAAGATCCTTATAATGTTCTATGAAATAGATGAACTGCCATCTATTCAAACAAAACTGTTTTATAATATTCATTATTATAAATAATTCTTCAATAAGCATCTTTGAATATTAAACACTTTTTTCCTTTGACCATAAAATACAATTAGTAACTCAACATGTTCCAATTTCTTTCCCAAAAGCTGCTTTCCTCATTTTATATACAAGCAAGCTGAAGTCCAAAATCATTAGGTTAATAAGTAGTTGATCTGAGCCTGGAATATGGGTCATACAGTTTCCAAAGTGATGTCTAAAGGTTGTAGGAGAAAAATATTCCTCTACATCAGGGTTTCTCAATCTTCATACTATTGATGTTTGGGCCAGGTAATTCTTTGTGTGAGAGTGTCCTGTGATTGTGTTTAGCAGCACATTCTGCCTCTACCCAATAAAAACCAATAGCACCCTATACACATACCAGTCTGAACCCCCAAAATACCTCCAGACATTGCCACTATCCCCTGGATTGCAGTGGCAAGATTACCACTGGTTGAGAACTTGCTCTAGATGGTTTCTGCTGCTTAGATTCTGAAAACAGATCCTCATTGACAGCTACTGCCAGTAAGAAGTCATCCTTTTCAATATTGAATATACTTCAATTCACAACCATATGTGGATAAACAAATCAAGTGTAACATATTAAACCTCAGCAAATCCATGAGGGTTTTGAAGTAGGTTAGCCCAAAAGAATAGGAGGAAATATATTATTCTGAAAGGCTTTTAGGGTTCCTGCTGGTTTCCAAGAGAATATATGATCTGCATGGACAATAAAATGAAGGAAACGAACATAGAAACAGATAACAACTCCATGGCTATCATGGTTTTCCAAGCTGCTAATCTCCTAGGATTTCTCTGAAAAGACAAACCATACAGAGAGCTTGTTACCTGGCACTAATGTTTATGAGTCCTTGGGTAGTGATACAGGGCCTTGGGAAGACTCTGACAGTCAATGGGGGAAGAGTGTAAAGCTGGAGGAATCAGTCACAGCTAATGCATAGGTGTCTGGTTTCTTAGAACACAGACTTAAGGGAGTCAAAATCTTGTACTAGGTCCCCATATGTGACCACTGACTGCATCCTATGCCACTCTGATTTCAAGAGACCGTGGTTAAAGGGTGCTAGCTACCATTCAGCAACCCAAATGTACCACTGCATTGCATACACTCGGGGCAGTTCTTTCTCCTGGCAGCTGCAAGGTGTCTAGAATTTGTCCGAGGAGACCATCTCTACCTGCTCCTGGAGTCTTCCCCATGAAAAGCAGCCTCAGGCTATTGTTCTCTTTCTGCCCCCACCCAACTGCTAGCGCAAAACCCACTGTTCTGGCTTTGAGCCCTGTGAGTTGATCTGTAACATTTTGTATGGTAGGACAGTGACCTGAGTTGAGTCCTGGTTACCTGGGGAAAGTATAACGTGGGGTTCTTCCCTGCCCTTGACCTAATGGACAGAAGTGGGCTGAACCAGCCTTTGTCATGCTGGGAGGCTGGAGTGAGGGACCTGTCCAGGCTGGAGGACCATCATTCTAACACTCCCCAGGGCAGGCCAACTTCCCAGATTCACACATTCTGAGAGAGCAGGGCTTCTTCCAGGAAAGAAAAAGTCTTTGAAGTGGAAAGGAAATAAGGGTCAGTGGGCTCCCCAGGATGGGTCTTTTGGAGGTAGATGTAATCTTAACTATGCAAGCAAGGTTAGACCTCAAATGATCTGACAAAGCCCATGCCCTCTGAAGGCTGGAAGCTTGCTCTTGGCCCTAGGACAGGATGCACTTTGGGCAGTCCTTTGGAAATAAGAAAGCCCCTGGGGGATTTACCATACTGCTTACCTGGGTCTATAGGCCCTTGCTATTTGGCGGGGGAGAGAGCTACCTGCTTGGGGCTTCTGGTGCCAGGCTCATTGCAAAGGGCTGCTGAGGTAGAGTGGGAGCTGCCTCTATCCCTAGTCTATGGGCTGCCATACTTCTCCCATGGGGGTGCTTTTTGCTGAGCTGACACCTGAGCCTAAGCTTGAAAAGACTTGAGAGACTGACTTGTGTCCCAGGCATCTTCCAAGGGGGACAGGGATTCAGTCATCAGCCACAATAGAGGGGGGCTCTGAGCTCACTCAGTGTGGCCTCATTCTCCCACTCCTGCTGCTTTTCCAGGTGTCCAGGCTGGCCAAGCTGTTGGGTCAAGTCTCCAAAGATCTTATGCATTTCAGACTATCATATCACCTGTACTTAAATCAGGGACTCAGAGCTGAGTTGGAATTAATGTATTGACTATTGTAGAACCACAGTATCTTATGCAGGAGCTGCTTGTTCTTGGCTTCAGAGTCATCCCATGCAGTCCAAGGCTCTGCTTGGGCCTGGGGGAGTTTGGCCAGCACTGGCCCTGACCTCTCCTTTTTCTTATATTTTTCCACCTTGGCCTGCAATCTCCCATAGTCCTACAAGGACCATTCCGCCATTTCACCACCATGTAAGGCTAGGGAAGACACTGCCAAACTTTTGTAAGGGTTTAATCACAGTGTTTTGGATCTGGTTCTCCTTTCCTTGGTGAAGGGCATCCATCCACTTCATGGCCAAGTCCAGGGCAGTCACCAAGTTCAGGAAATCCTGGTCTTGCTCGCAGAGGGGAATGGAGAATAAATCCAAGGATATTTCACACTTCATGTCCTTCTGCAGCCTCTTGCTCAGCTCCTCCAGATGCTGGAGTTTTCCATATACCCTTTCAAAGTTTCTCTCCACTGTTGTGGGGACAATCTGTTTCTTGGGCTGCCCAGTCTTGAAAGGAATACAGCTCATGGTCCCAATCTTGACCTTGCCATGAGGGTCCTCAGCTGCAATCCAGTCCTCTTTTTTTTTTCTTTTTTAAGGAGACTTGTTGCACTTAGAGTTAAAAATTATGCAAGGGATTAAGTCAACACAAACATATGTGCGGGATATTACATATACAAAAAATTCTTGCAGAGGGTTATAGTAATGCAGAAGCAAGAAGCTAGGAGCAAGGAAGCATTCTCCCTTACAGGTTTCAGAAGGAACATGGCCCTACAAACACTTTGATTTCAAACTTTGTGCCTTCAAAACAATAACACAATGAATGTTTTATTGTTTTAAGCCACCTAATTTGTGGTACTCCATTATGGCAGCCAAAGGAAATTAATGGAGATCCTGTACACAAACAATTGCCTAGCAATTAGAGCATCTCAACTCATTTGTTTAAACTAAACTAAACCCGTCTCTGGAAAGAATGTACTTCTCCATTGCTAGAGGTGCTCAATCAGAAGTAGGAAGACCACTCAGTGGTAATGTTGTTGAGGAATTTCAATTATTTCTAAGACTCCCACCTAAACCAGATCCTGTGACCTTCAGTAAGATATGAAGAACTTGGAGGGGAAGGATTCTGGGTTTACATTACAATATTTGGAGGTGACTCTGACTCATGGTACTAGTTCAGATGGAGTTTTACAAATTTGTCCTGTCTTATAAGCTACAGCCTTTAACTAGGAGATGTTTTTTAAATGTTTTTTCAATAATTTATCCACCTTCAAACAGTGTTTGCCTTCCATAAGCATTTGTGGATTTAATTGCTTTGTCTATATTTTGCCATTTTTTAGCCCTAAGAGGGAAAATGTGTGTTTAAGATATAAAATACCCTCTTGAACCAAGAAAGCAGGAGGAGACTCACCCACGCCCTCCAACAGAGCCCTAAACTCCTCACCTCCTCTTGGATGACATTAGATGATTAGACTATGGTTGTGAAAACTGCCAATGCCATAATGAAGCAAATTGCACCAATTTCAAATTTCTCCTCCTGGGTATGTTTCTTGTTGGAAATGGAGCCCCCTGCCTTTTTATTGTAAAGAAGTCTCTGTTCCTTTCTTCCGATTATTTCCTACTATTGAATATTGATTTATCATTTTCATAAAATTGCAAATGGGTGTCTGTTGCCTGAGACCAGTCATAAATTATGAAAATGTGTTCAGCTTCCCTGTAAGTACTGATCTTCTTATGAGGAGAACTTCACCGAGCTCAATTTAAGTGCTTGGCATGGGTTTGCCAGGTTTGATGTTTCTGGCCCTCTGATGAGGAAGAGAAGGTTGAAAGGGATTAACATTTGCTAACAACCTCCTGGGGACCAAATTCTTTGCATGTTACTTAATTTAATTCTACTAACACAATAGTGCATAATCACACTCTGCTTTGATAGAAGACAAAACAGCAACCCAGGACGGTGAAAAGACTTTCTCAAGGCTAGCAAAGGGACAGAGCCAGGTTCAAACCTAACTTTGTCTGCCTCTGAAATTTAACATCTTTCCACCTCCTGCATTGCCTTTCATTCTAAAGTGGAATAGTAATATCTCAGATAGGGGTGGCTAGGGTAGTTTTCATTAACATCAACCTAAGCTTTGCGCTTTTCAAGTTCTGATAGATTTGCTCCAAGGAGCCATTAAGAAAGGCCACTGATCCAAGGGCTATAAATTAACACTTTCTTCATACACCGCTATAAGCAGCTATTTAAAACCTGGGTAATATCTTCCTTAAAATAAGTATCAGTTTTCTGGGTATTTATGCTCTGTCACTCTTGGTTTTTCCATCCTTGACTCCATTAATAGAATTTTTTTCTTGATTCCTTTTCTCTTTTTATGGCTTTGCAAGGGGCTAATTTGCAAGCAAAATTGCTAATTTTACAGTTGCTTTCTGCTTTGTCAGCATGAGGCTGACTCTCAGAGTTATTAATAGAAGAATAGGATTCCCTTTTCATCCTTTTGCTCTTGACTGTTGTAGGAGGTAGGACAAAATCCATTATTTAATAACATTTGTTCTTCTTGAAAGGTCATCATTCCGGCCTTTCAGTTTCCACTCAACTATAGCAATCTCAGCAGCAACAGCATCCCCACTTTCTCTTCCTGAAAGGCTTCTGGAATTCTTCCAGGTTATATAGTTGATATAAAACTGTCTTTGAGATCCACCTTGGGAATGGGGTCCAGCTGGGAAATTTTCTCAGTATTTCTGTACATTTTCCAAGTAGTAATTTCTAACCATAAGTATTCATAAGTGCCCCAGTAATCTACCCTCCTGGAATTGATACTGAATTTGGGATACATCACTCAGAAACTGTATTTGGCTGCAATAGCAGAGGATAGAAATAACAATAGCCGAAACAAGATGGAATTTTATTTTTTGCATAAAATATCTCTAAATAGACATTCAGAATTGGCATGGTAACTTCACACTGTAGTCAGGGACGCAGGATCCTTCTGCTGTCCAGTTTTATCATCTCTATCATGTGGTTTCCATCCTCAAGGCTGACCTATGGTCTCAGCCACTAGACCCATGACTGTGACTACATGATCCTAAGAAGGAATCAGAACATATGAGTAAAGGGCAAAAAGGGACGAGCTGTCTATCCATCTCTTTTGGAACTTCCCAGAAGTCCTCCCCACAATTTCTGTTTATGTCCTCAAGCTGCAAGGGAGGCTAGGAACCACAGCCTTCTGGCTGGGGGCATGCTGCCTCTAATAAAACTCAGGTTTTCTTATTAAGGAGAAAGGGGAAGACCATATTAGAGAGGCCAAGAGCATGTCTGCTGCATAAGACAAAGAGAATGACTATATAAATTAAGCCAATAAGAGTTTATTAAGCACCTAGTTTGTGTTTAGAAATGAACAGAAAGTTTAGCGGTACCTGGCTGGCTCAGTTGGTTGAGCTTCCAACTTTTAGTTTCAACTTAGGTCATGATCTCATGAGTCATGGAATTGAGCCCCATGGTGAGCCCCATGGTGAGCCCCAAGGCAAGCCCCACATAGGGCTCCACACTCAGCCTGGGCTTTGCTTGAGATTATCTCCCTCTGTCCCTCCCCCCACTCGTGTACATGTGTGCATTCTCTCTCTCTCTCTCAAATAAATAAATAAATCTTTAAAAAGTAATAGAAATGAACAGAAAGTTTTAAGTCATTCCTTTAAGGAACAAAAGCTTCCATACCTTTTGCTCCTGTTGTCTTCTTAGCCTAGAATGCTTTCTCATTTCCTGCTCACCTGAAAACGTGCATTAATTATTCAAAGATGTTCTCAAATACCACTGTTGTCTGATGCTTCCCTGGAAGACTGTTCCCAGGAAGAATTCACTGATAGTTCAGCTCTGTCTCTATACACTTTATCCTTACCTCCATTATGCCACATAATTCCTCAGAGGCGGTACGCTGAAGTGAAGACAAGAGGGCTAGGTGGTGCCAACCGCGCCCTCCAGGTCTGTCACCTACTAGTAATGGGCCACAGATTTTTGCCCTTTGAACTGTAATTTTCAGTCTTTAGAATAGAGAAGGCTCAATGCCACCTCAGGGGCTTTTGTGAAGATTAAATGAAATAATATGTGCAAAGCACAGCTGCAGGCAATTCTTAATTTACCGTAACATGCTGTTTTATAGGCCTGTTATGATTTACAGAAAAAAGAAATAAACTTCTACCTTATTTAAGCCACTATTATTTTGTGGGGTTTCTTTCTATCACATTCATCAGAAATTTAATATTCTCCTTGGTAAAGTTTTTGGAGATATATTATTCATATGCCTTTTCTTAAAAGCCTATTTAAAGATATACTGCATGCAAAGGAGAAAGATATCAAAATTCAGTGGTCAAAAGTGGGGAAGTTGAATATGAAAAGATGCATGCATCCCAGAAGTAAGTCTAAATAATGATAGTTATAGTTACAAAACCATGACTTGCTAATTAAAAATATATAAATATGAAAATAATAATAGGTTAACTATAATAGAATGGTATAAAATATACAGTAATACAAACAAAAACAAAAAATAGAGTAAAAGCAGAAATTGATAAAGGTGAAACTATGTAATTTGTCTTCATCTTTCACAAGAGAGTTGACAGAATTCTGTTGGAATAGATAGAATTTCACAATATAGCATATGTTATGGAATATAAATGTGATTAATTACTTAAAATTACAAACATAATTATGAATGGAGCTAAAAACAAACTGTACACCTTTCAAATTTCTAGATGAGTAAAACAGTGACAAAATTCTCAAACTGAAGGAGCGAGCACCTGGGTGGCCCAGGCAGTTAAACAACCAACTCTTGGTTTCATTCAGCTCAGGTGTTGATCTCAGGGTTGCGCGATCAAGCCCCGCGTCAGGCCCTGCGCTCAGCACAGTCTCCGTGGGACTTTTTCTCCCTCTCCCTCTACTCCTCCCCTGCCTTCTCTAAAATAAATAAATCTTTTTTTAAAAAATTCTCAAACTGTACTAAAGATGCTTTTAAGGGAATGAAAAAGGACATATCCTAAAAAGGAAGAGAAAATGCAACAGACAGATGTAAAACCACAATAATTTTGTTAAAACAATAATTAGTAATTACAATAGAATAAATGAGCAAATTCTATTTTAAATGTTGATATTACATCAAATAAAAATTGATATGCCTAACACAAGAAGGAAGGGCAGGGGAAAAGCTTGACTAATAAAAAAAAGAAAGAATACATTATAATTATTATCAGACAGACTCGGAATCAAGGTAAAATTGATTAAATGTCCTAAACAAGGAGGTTTACTAAGAATATGTCATATAAGACTACAACTAGTGACTTTTAAAGAACTGAAATAAACAGAACTAAAGTATATGTAGCAAAACCCATGAAAATGCAGGTGAAATAGCTAAAAATTTGTGGGCACAGAGTACTCAAATAATACAAAATTTGGAATAATAGGTAGATGTAAGCAAAGCTAGAGAAATAGATGTATAAATAAATAAAATAGAGCTAAATCAAACTTTATCATCTGTAAATATAAAATACACATTCTTTTTAAGGATCCATGGAACAGTTTCAACAATGATCGTGTATTAGAAAAATTTAAAAACCTCCATAAAACTCAGAAAATAAGACTATCACATACTATATTTTCTGGCAAAAGTGCAACAATACTAAAAGCAAATAAAGCAAACACAAAAAAAATTCATTGAGAAATGCATACATGGTCTCTTTAATTTGCATGTCACAAAGGAGGATATCTAGAAAATACCTAGAAATATCTGGAAAATTACAAAATGAAAACACCGATACCAAAATGTATATAACTTCGCCAAAAATGGACTAAGAGAAAAATTCACAAATTCTAAGTAAATTAAAATATATTAATTATATACTTAAGACTTAGAAAATAGATTAAACAGTCTAATTGCTGAATAAATCCAAGCAGAGAGTTCCTTTGATGAAATAAATTTGCCATTAGTATATCTAAGAAAAATAAATGGGAGAAAACAAAATATGCAAAACAAGGAATGAAATGGAGACAAATGTCTTAAAAGTAGAGGGGAAATTACTGCAAATGATTATTCGTGCAATCTACTGTAATAAGTTTTAAGTTCTGGATGAAAGTGACTATTTTCTAGGGCAATACATGGCTTTACAATTAGATTCAAGAAACAAAATTTCTGATTTTTTTCTATAAATAAGGTTCATTGAAAATGCTGCCTACCTTCTTTCTGTAAAATACCTAGAAATAATGATAAAATAAGAAAAGGGTATTTGTAAATGCAGAACTAAGTTTACAAGAACATAGGTAAAATTCTTAATTATGAGATATAAGATAAGAGCATGAATTCAGACAGGTAAGCAAACACTTTAAAAGGGAACTGCCCTTTGTATATGTACAGATTCAAATATTTATTACAACCTTCTGGTTGTCCAGAATGAGATTATGAAACATAGGGCCAATACAAGTAGAAAGTAGAAATAGAAACCCCTCAAAGAGCTGAGATTCCCAAATCACTATATCATTAACAAAAGTGTGAACTAAAAAAAGGGGGGGGGGAGAAAAAATGCCCCACGTGGAAAGTTAACTCTTTCAGCATTGGATAGGAATGAAAGGCGAAAGAGTATCTCCCCTGTGAATTTTTGCCTGTAAAAAACAGTGTCATCATTCCTAAAACAACAACCTAAAAATTTAATTTAAATGTCTTCTGGAGGTGCCTGGGTGGCTCAGTCAGTTAAACGTCCAACTCTTGGTTTCAGCTCAGGTCATGATCTTTGGGTCCTGGGATCAAGCCCCACATCAGGCTCCAAGCTCAGAGGGGAGTCTGCTTGAGGATTTCTCTCCCTCTCCCTTTGCCCCTCACCCTGCTCAAGCTCTCTCTTCCTCCCTCTCTCCCTCCTCTTCTCTCTCAAATAAATAAATAAATAAATAAATAAATCTTTTTAAAAAATTTTTTTAAAAATAAAGATTTTTCTGGGTCAAGAGCACTTTCCAGCACTTAAAATACACAAACACAATTCACTTTTGAAAAATACACCCTTAATCTAGGTCCTACAGAAGCCCCAGTAATAAATTTCATAGTAAAGTAATTTCAAATATAATTTCACAGTAAAAATGCACAAACTACATATAGCACAAAGCATACAAATAACAAACCAAAACCTCCATGGGTGAGTCACAAGAAAACATCCACAACAAAAATAGACTCCCAAAGACTATATACATAAAGTATATTCAAAGTTTGATGAAATGAAAGAGGAGGGGCGCTTGGGTGGCTATCTGATTCTTGATTTCAGCTCAGGTTATGATCTTAGGGTCATGAAATCAAGCCTGGCGTCAGGCTCTGCACTCAGTGGGGAGACTGCTGGAGATTCTCTCTTCCTCTGCCCCTCTCCCGGCTTGTGCTCTCTCTCTCTGGCTCTTTAAAATAAATAAATAAATCTCTAAAAATAAAAAAAAAAAAGAAATGAAAGAGGAATTTCAAGTAAAGGCCAAGCAGTTATTAAAATGAACCAGGAGGGGTGCCTGGGTGGCTCAGTTGGTTAAGCGTCTGCCTTCTGCTCAGGTCATGATCCCAGGGTCCTGGGATTGAGCCCCCTATCAGGCTCCTTGCTCAGCAGGGAGCTTGCTTCTCCCTCTCCCTCTGCCTACCACTCTGTCTACTTGCGCACTCTCTCTCTCTCAATCTCTCTCTCTCCAATAAATAAAATCTTAAAAAAATAGAATAAAATGAACCAGGAGAATTTAAAGAGAATCAAAAGGAAATTTTAAATGTTGAATGTATACTAACTGAAGTTAACAACTTAAATAATACATTAGGTATCAGATAAGATAGCTGAAGACTGAATGAACTGGAGAAGCATCTAATGAAACTACCCACAATGAAATGCACACTAAGATGGGGACAATATAAAAGAGTTTTTGAGCCCTAAAGAATAACATGGGGAGGTCTAATATGTTTCTAACTATAGTTCTGTCAAAAGATGACTTTAAAAAATGGAGAAGAGAGCATATTTGAAAAGACAATCACTAAGAATTTTTCAACCTTGGTGACAGCAGTCCAATGAATCCCAAGCTAGATAAATAAAACGAATCTACACCTGGACATATCATAGTAATACAAAAGAATATCAAAGACCAATCTTAAGAGCAAATAAAGAGAAAAGTAAACTCACCTACAAGGCAACAATAGTTAGACTGACACTTAACTTCTTAATGACCATAACAGAAACTTAAAAAGAGAGAGAAAATATACATAGAGTGCTATTAGAAAATAGCTAGAATGTTAGTGTATATACAGTGAAACTCTTTTTCAAGATTACAGGAGAAAATAGGTTTTTAGGTAAACAAAACTGAGTAAGTTTACCACCAACAGACCCTCAATAAAGAGAACTATAAAAGATGTGTTCCAGGCAAAAAATAACAGCCCCACAAGAAAAGTTGGACACACAAGAAGGAATATTGAACAAATAATACGGTTAACATGTGGAAATAGAAACATTTACTCTATAAAAACATAAAAAATAATTTTCAACTCATACGTTTAAAATAAAACTAGTTGGGGGCGCCTGGCTGTCTCAGTCGGTTAAGTATCTGCCTTTGGCTTGGGTCATGGTCCCAGGGTCCTGGGATCAAGCCCCTCATTGGGCCCCCTGCTTGGTGGGAAGTCTGTTTCTCCCTCTCGCTCTGCCACTCCCCCTGCCTGTGCATGCTTTTCCTCTGTCTAACAAAAAAAAAAAAATCTTAAAAAAATAAGAAAATAAAATAATACTAGTTGAAGCTAAAATATTATAAAAGACACCATGTAAGCTAGCTGGTAAACCATTAGAATTAGACTATTTAAAGATGTTTATATTATTCTAGGGGAGAGAAAATATAATTTAGACTTTAAGTATAAATACTTAAATTTCAGGGTTGACCAGAAAAAAATAAAGAGTAGTACATCATTTTGAAATCAGTAAAAGGAGGAAAATGATATGAGAGTTCTAAAAATTTCATCCAAAAGAAGAAAGAAAGGCAAAGACATAGAAAAAGTAAAATTAATAAAAAGCACCAGAAAGATGTTAAAAATAAATCCAAATATATCAGTAATTACAAATATGGCTAGATTAAAATCCCTAAGTAAAATTCTTTAGTTTCAATTTTTTAAAAATACTATTTGTTACTTGTAAGTGATATATGTAAAACCATCAGAACAAAATATTAAAATGCAATGGAAGGAATGAGATTTCTCAGGCAAATGCTATCCAAAAGAAATTTACATCAGTTATACCAAAATTAAATAAAACTGATGTGAAAGCCAAAAGCTTTTTTTTTTTTTAAGTAGGCTCTACACCTAGTGTAGAGCGCAACATGGGGCTTGAACTCACAACCCTGAGATCAAGACCTGAGATGAGATCAAGAATTCGACACTTAACCAACTCTGCCACCCAGGTGCCCCAAAAGCACTTTTTTAAACCATAAAAGGTTATCACATAATAGTAAAATATCACAAATCTCTTGTAATTTTAATGATTTTAAATCTGTATGCACTTCAAAAGAGGACCTTAAAAATATATAAGGCAAAAAGAAGTGAAACCTCAGGTAAAAAATGGATAAACCAAAGACCAATTAGAATACCTAAAATAATTATCTGTCTAAAATAAGCACAAAGGGGCACCTGGGTAGTGCAGCCAGTTTAGTATCCAACTCTTGGTTTCAGCTCAGGTCCTGATCTCAGGGTTGTGAGATCAAGCCCCAAGTTGGGCTCCTCACTCAGCACAAAGTCTGCTTGGGATTCTCTCTCCCTCTCCCTCTGCCCCTCCTGCTCATGCTCTCTCTCTCTCAAATAAATAAATCCTTAAAAAAATAAAATTAAGCACAAAAATCAGTAAAGATATAGAAACTTTGAACAACACAACTAACAAGTTTGGTCTAATGAACGCATAAGTGAACAGTGTTGCATCAATGTTGGAGAACACACAACCTGTTTAAGCATACTTAGACCCTTTTTGAAAAATTATGTCCTATGTCATGAAACAAGTCTCAACCAATTTCAAGTATTTGTCACCATATAGACCATATTCTCTGATCATAATATAACTAATACAGTGGAAAGTTACTCACAGAAAGATAATTTAAAACAATATACAATTGGAAATTTTTTAATTTACTTTTTTTAACTATTGAAGTATAATTAACATATAATGTTATATTAGTTTCAGGTGTACAATATTTTGGCTCAACAATTCTATAGATTACCCAATGCTCACCATGATAAGTGTAGTCATCATGTTACCAATTAATACCAATCTCAGTTAAATGTTCTATTTACTCTCCAAAGTCCTCACAGCAGAATTGGTTAGAGAAAAAAGCAAAACCCTAATGATTGCTCTCATTTTAAATTCACAATTATTAAACTCAAGCAGAACTTTAAGGTTGCTTGGTAATTATGCTAATTTCACTCACTCTCTTACTCTGTTACATGACTATTCCATCTATTTTTATTTTTTTCTCCTCAAACCACTACACCTACTCCCATCTTTTCTCAAGACCTTGCTTACTATTTCCATCAAAAGAAAGTAGTAATCAAAAGATGACTTACAAGCTTACAACCCAAAATATATTTACCTGTTTCTTCTTTACCTTCTGTTTTAATGCCCAAACTCCTTACACCCCCATGGACACCTCAACCCTTCCACCCTTAACAAGATCCCTGACACCTCCTCAAGAATGTAGCTCCAGCAATTCTCCACTTTATTTCCTATATCCTCAATTTTCATGATCATATAGACATGCAAATTTTCCCATTTTATAAAGAGAAGGCTTTTCTCCAGGCACCACAATATCTCATCTACCTTTTTTTCAGAAAATAATACTTCTGGCAGCCATTAAAATGCATTTGGTGGCCTCCAACTACAGGGAGTGTAACTAAGAGCTCAATTGCTATGCTTTGAAATCTACCTCTACATTTGCATGAAGATCATGTTCCCACAGTTACTCTTAGTGACTGAGTGCAGTGTGACACCAAAGGAGGTACATTTAGTCCACTAAACTGGGACACCTCAGATGGTAGACTTTGGCTCAAGGCCTCTGATAACCCATGGAAATGTCTTTAAGCTGCATGGCAGTTTGATGTGTCCCCCCAACCTTCCACCCCTTTCTCCTTCATGCAAGGTCAGACTTGTGTCACAAAGGACTATGCCTGGTTTTTGTTTTGTTTGTTTTGTTTAGCTCCCCACCATTTTCTCTAACATAGGTATGTTCCTAATAGAATATTTGTACGTTTAATCCCACCTTGGAGTATGCTTCTCAGAAGACTCAGTCTAACTCACTCCTCTAAAGAGTTCACTTTTTTTAATTATCCAATTCCTCTCTTCTCACTTTGTCTTGAATCCTTTCTAATCAAATTTTTGAGCCATAGCTCCATTAAAACTGTTTTTGTCAAAACATCAACAATTCCAGATCACTATTTTGAAAGATTAAATGATAAATTGAAAAATGAAATCTTATCCACATTAGTTTGCTCTACTAGCAGCATTTAGTATAGTTCCTCCCTCCTTCTTCCTTCATACAATTAGCTTATAGGACACACTAAGCTACATCTTGTTTATCCAACTCCTTCTCAACTTCTCCTTTTAACTGTTTTATTGGTATCTCAGATTTAACCAGTCTAAAACTTGGGGTTTGATATTCCCCCAAAATATTCCTTCTCTCTCTTCCCCAATCTATAAATGAACAGTCCATCTTAGGAGAAGGACATTAATTACTACAATCTCATGTACATTGAAAAGATATTGAAGTGATATTAAGAACAATTCTATGCCCACAAATTTGATAACCTACATGACATGGACCAGTAACTCGAATGACACAATTTGCCAAAACTCACACAAGAAGACATACATAATCTGAATAGGCCTATATCTATTAAGAAAATTTGGCTAGAGCTGGTCCTTTTCTGCTCTATACTGGTGAACTGCCACCTCAAACATCTGCTCACTTTCTTCACTGAAGAGCAGCTTCTGATTATTACTATGGCCACTATTAATTTCCTTTTACTGAGTATTTTCTATGAGCTATTATGCTGTGCTGGTTGCTTTTGATATGTACTTTTCAATTCTTTTAACAACCCTCCCCATTTTACAGATAAGGGAATTGTAGTTCAATGAAATTTAGTTGTCCATTGTCCAACAGCTAGCCGAGTTGATGAACTGGGATTTGAAACCCTTATCTGACTCCAAAGCCTCCGCTTTCTCCACAGTTCCACACTGGCACATAAAAAAGATAGAGCTGGTGCCTGGGAACAGTGTGTATCAATGAGACATCACTGTCCAGTCTCTAAAGGGTTAATATTCTTGCCTGCTCCTGTTCTAGCTTCTTGAAAGAACGTGTTGGGTCTTTGCCTCTACAACATCTATCATGACATCAACTTCAAAGCGCTCAACCTGGGTGTTTGATCTCCTGCCGGCATGTTTTCTGACACACACTGGAAAATGAAAGTCGGAAACAAGGAATGGTTTAGTCATCCTTGTTAAACATCTCTGGTAGCAGTCAGGAAAGATGTTGACCTTAAAATTAAGAACTAGAAGCACACATTCTGAAAAACTAAATCAGTCCAATAAGAACAAAACCAGTGAGACCCAAGAGAGACTTCTGAGTGCCCACAAAAGACATGAAGCATAAGCAGCTGTGAATGTTCTCTCTCCTCTGGCTTTCACTCTTTATGGTGCAACTCCAGCGTGGTACAGTTTTACCCTGTACACATGTTTTTCATGAGAGTTGGGTGGGGGGTGGACCATGCTAGTTTTTGTAATTTCAAATACACAAGACAGAGGAAGTGGTTTGGGAGGGACAGAAAAAGTGGACTGCCCACTTCTGCTGCTATCCTCTGCCTTCCACGTGTGTGACTTGAAGTATAAGAAGTCAGGTAAACTGGAGAGTTAAACAGTTGTTGCAGACACATCTGCTTTTGAGACCATTTTTTTCATATACTTTTATTATGGCAAAGTATACATAACATAAAATGTACATTTTTAACCATTCAGAAGTATACAGTCTGGTGACCTTAAGTACATTCACAATGTTGTGCACGCATCACCACCATCTACTTCCAGAACTTTTTCTTATCCTAAATGGAAACCCTGTATCTATTAGTACTCACTTCCCATTCCCTCCTGCCTTTCGCAGCCATTAACCTCCTTTTTGTCTCTATGTATAGATTGGCCTATTCTGAACATCTCACATAAATGGAATCATGCCACATGTGGTCTTTCGTGGTGGCATCATCTTTACTGAGCATCACGTTTTCAACGTTCATCCACATTGCAGCATGACAAGATTCCAGATAATATTCCATTCCTTGTTCATTCCACATTCAATTTCCAACAAAACAATGATGGATATTTGGGTTGTTTCCACCTTTTGGCTGTCTTGAGCAGTGCTGCTCAGAGATGGTTTTGGATCTGTGCAAATGGATTTCTTAGGTCTTGAGGAAAGGTGTAAGAACCCTACACTTTTCCCAAGTGCCCCAAGGAGCCACACATGGGCACAGAGGGCCAGCACCGCCCCCACACTGCTGCACCAACTTCCCTGTCCTCTTCTCAGAGCCTTCCTCTTTCACCAGCACAAAGCGGTTCCTGCCCTGCCATTCTCTACCTCGGGCTCTTCTGTGTTTTCTTCCATTAGCACAATTTGTAATGAGGTTGTTAATTTTCTTAAAATGTCTATCTCCTCTCATCCCTAAGGGATGTCAACTCCTTAAGAATCAGAGAGCCTATCTGTTGCTTTTCTGAGGAGGTGTTCTCAGCACTAAAGTCACTGCCTGCCACATACAAGTATTTAAATACCTGGTAATGGAGATATGGAGCTACATGGGCTTTAAAACATTATCAGACTTGACCCCTTGCTGGGCTCTATTTAAACTTTGAGGGCCAAATAAAGTGTAGCTTAAATCCCTCCATCGTTGGATTGCTAAAGGTCGTCCAGGCACCAGGAGGAGAGCAAGCAGTTCTGATGCTACTGCTTTCCTTAATGGGAACCAGATTATGCAGAGCCTTTTAAGCCAGATGCCCTCTTCTTAGAGCGTTCTCACCCCAGATAGTCATCTGGGTCACTCCCTGGGTCTTTGCTTCAAGGCCCTTCCCTGAGACATATATTAACCACCCTATTTAAAACTGTGATGGTTAGGTTTATTCCGAGGTATCTTATGGTTTTTGGTGCTATTATAAATGGAATTGTTTTTCTAATTTCTCTTTCTACAGTTGCATTGTTAGTGTATAAGAAAGCAACTGATTTCTGTGCATTGATTTTGTATCCTGCCACATTACTGAATTGTTGTATGAGTTCTAGTAATTTGGGGGTGGAGTCTTTTGGGTTTTCCAAATAAGGTATCATATCATCTGTGAAAATAGAGAGTTTGACTTCTTCTTTGCCAATTTGAATATATTTCTTTTTGTGGTCTGATTGCTGTTACTAGGACTTCTAGTACTGTGTTGAACAATATGGTGAGAGTGGGCATCCTTGTCATGTTCCTGATCTTAAGGGAAAGGCTCTCAGCTTTTCCCCATTGAGGATGATATTCACTGTGAGTTTTTCATAGATGGATTTTATGAACTTGAGGAATGTTCCCTCTATCCCTATACTC
Organism: Eumetopias jubatus; assembly: GCF_037043125.1. NCBI lineage: Eukaryota > Metazoa > Chordata > Mammalia > Carnivora > Otariidae > Eumetopias > Eumetopias jubatus. The sequence continues at coordinate 58,508,626 of NW_028274810.1, forward strand.
TGAAGAGTTTTAATCAGGAAAGGATGCTGTATTTTGTCAAATGCTTTTCCTTCATCAATTGAGAGGACCATATGGTTCTTCTCTCTCCCCTTATTAATGTGTTCTATCACGTTGATTAATTTTCAAATGTTGAACCACCCTTGCATCATGGGGATAAATCCCATTTGGTCGTGGTGGATGATCCTTTTAATGTATTGTTGGATCCTATTGGCTAGGATTTTGTTGAGAATTTTGGAATCCATATTCATCAGGGATATTGGTCTGAAATTCTCCTTTTTGATGGGGTCTTTGCCTGGTTTGGGGATTAAGGTAACGCTAGCCTCATAGAATGAGTCTGGAAGCTTTCTTCTGTTTCTATTTTTTGAAACACCTTCAGGAGAATAGGTATTATTTCCTCTTTGAATGTTTGGTAGAATTCCTCAGGGAATCCATCAGGCCCTGGACTCTTGTTTTTTGGGAGGTTTTTGATCACAGCTTCAATCTTGTTACTGATTATTGGCCTATTCAGGTTGTCAATTTCTTCCTGTTTCAGTCTTGGGAGTTTATAGGTTTCCAGGAAGGCATCCATTTCTTCCATGTTGCTCAATTTATTGGCATATAGTTGTTGATAATAATTTCTAATAATTGTTTCTTTTTCCTTGGTTTTAGTCGTGATCTCTCCCCTTTCATTCATAATCTTATTAATTTGGGTCCTTTCTCTTTTCTTTTGGATAAGTCTGGCCAGTGGTTTATCGATCTTATTAATTCTTTCAAAGAACCAGCTTCTAGTTTCGTTGATCTGGTCTACTGTGTTTCTGGTTTCTAATTCATTGATCTCTGCTCTAATCTTAATTATTTCTCTTCTAATGCATGGCTTAGGCATTGTTTGTTGATTTTCTCTAGTTCTTTAAGGTGTAAAGTTAGTTGGTGAATTCAGGATTTTTCTATTTTTTTGAGTGAGGCTTGGATGGCTATGTATTTCCCCCTTAGGACCGCCTTTGTAGTATCCCATAGGTTTTGGACTGATGTGTTTTCATTCTCATTGGTTTCCATGAATTGTTTAAGTTCTTCTTTGATTTCCTGGTTGACCCAAACATTTTTCAGCATAAGATACTTCAGAATAAGCCTAACCAAGAGGTAAAAGATCTATACTCTAGGAACTACGGAACACTCATGAAAGAAATTGAAGAAGACACAAAAAGACAGAAAAACATTCCATTCTCATGGATCAGAAGAATAAACCTTGTTAAAATGTCTATGCTACCCAGAGCAATCTATACCTTCAATGTCATCCCGATCAAAATATCAATGACATTTTTCAAAGTGCTAGAACAAACAATCCTAAAATTTGTATGGAATCAGAAAAGACACCAAATCACCAAGGAAATGTTGAAAAAGAAAAACAAAGCTGGGGGCATCACGTTGCCCGATTTCAAGCTATATTACAAAGCAGTGATCACCAAGACAGCATGGTACTGGCACAAAAACAAACATATAGACCAATGGAACAGAATAGAGAGCCCAGATATGGACCCTCAATTCTACGGTCAAATAATCTTCAACAAAGCCGGAAAAAATATGCAATAGAAAAAAGACAGTCTCTTCAATAAATGGTGTTGGGAAAATTGGACAGCTATACACAGAAGAATGAAACTTGACCATTCTCTTAACACCATACACAAAGATAAATTCAAAATGGATGAAAGACCTCAATGTGACACAGGAATCCATCGAACTCCTAGAGGAGAACATAGGCAGTAACCTCTTTGACATCAGTCACAGCAACTTCTTTCAAGATACAGCTCCAAAGGCTAGTGAAACAAAAGCAAAAATGAACTTTTGGGACTTCCTCAAGATAAGAAGCTTCTGCACAACAAAGGAAACAGTCAACAAAATAAAGAGGCAACCCACAGAATGGGAGAAGATATTTGCAAATGACACTACAGATAAAGGGCTGGTATCCAAGATCTATAAAGAACTTCTCAAACTCAACACCCAAAAATCAAATAATCATGTCAGAAAATGGGCAGATAAACATGAACAGACACTTCTCTGAAGAAGACATACAAATGGCTAACAGACACATGAAAAAATGTTCATCGTCATTAGCCATCAGGAAAATTCAAATCAAAACCACATTAAGAAACCACCTTATACCAGTTAGAATGGCAAAATGGACAGGGCAAGAAACAACAAATGTTGGAGAGGCTGTGGAGAAAGCGGAACCCTCTTACACTGTTGGTGGGAATGCAATTGGTACAGCCACATTGGAAAATAGTGTGGAGGTGCCTCAAAAAAATTTAAAATAGAGCTACCCTATGACCCAGCAATTGCACTACTGGGTATTTACCCCAAAGACACAGATGTAGTGAAAAGAGGGCCATATGCACCCCAACGTTCATAGCAGCAATGTCTGCAATAGACAAACTAGAAAGAGCCGAGATGCCCTTCAACAGATGAATGGATAAAGAAGATGTGGTCCATATATACAACGGAATATTACTCAGCCATCAGAAAGGATGAACACCCAACTTTTACATCAACATGAATGGGACTGGAGGAGATTATGCTAAGTGAAAAAAGTCAAGCCGAGAAAGTCAATTATCATATGGTTTCATTTATTTGTGGAACATAAGGAATAGCATGGAGGACATTAGGAGAAGGAAGGGAAAAACGAAGGGGGGGAAATTGGAGGGAGAGATGAACCATGAGAGACTATGGACTCTGAGAAACAAACTGAGGGTTTTAGAGGGGAGGGGGTTAGGGAGATGGGTTAGCCCAGTGATGGGTATTAAGGAGGGCACGCACTGCATGGAGCCCTGGGTGTTACAGAAAAACAATGAATCATGGATCACTACATCAAAAACTAATGTTGTATTGTATGGTGACTAACATAAAATAGTAAAATTAAATTAAAAAAAAACTGTGGCTGGAGAGGGGGCTATTTTCTTACATTTCTTATCCCTCTTTTTGAGCTTATTTTTCTCCTTAGCACTTATCACTATCTGACAAACTATCTTGTCTATTGGTTGCCTCTTCCCATGAAAACATAACCCCAGGAGGACAGAAATTTTCACCCTCTTTTGTTCACTGCTGTAATCCAGTATCTTGAATAACTACTATGCACACAAGTGCTCAATTAATATTTGGGAAATGGGTGAATAAATAAATTCATGGGATTTTTCCTAGGGGTGCAGGTTGGCAGCCCTGTCAGTCTATAGATTTCTCAGGCATATCTAGACCAGGATGTGTGGGCCTCTATGATTCTTGGCTTTAAAAGAGATATTGGTCTTAGCAGTGATCCTGTAACTCTCAGGTCCTACTCTGATTCCAAACTATCAGAAATACAATGTGCTTCCCTAATTTTTACCCAAATATTTCTCTCCTGAGCTCCATCCTAGTCCCCTTCCAGAGATAACTGTGGTTCTAATTCTTGCAAGTCAGTCACAGTATCTGTCATGGGCTATTTCTATCTCTTCTGAATAGAATGGTCAGTCTTACTGGAGGATGGGAAATAATGTTTATTGTGTGCTAGGCATTTTATAAGCTATATCTCATCTAACTATGGCAATAGTCCTAGGAATCAGGTGAGTAATATTCTATCCCTTTTACAGATGAGGAAATAAACATCTGTAATTAAGCCCAAAATCACCCAGCGTGTAACAAATGATGTTCAGGATGAGCCCATGTTCAAACTGTTTCCACCCTTGGATATTGCATAGTTTTCTACTACAAATGAACAAACATAAAACAGATCATATTTAGCAGCTTAACACAACACCCATTCATTATCTCACAGCTCTATAGGGCAGAAATGTTAGTTAGTGTATGGATGGGCTCTCTGTGTAGGCTAAAATTAAGGTACCAGCAGGCTGTGTTCTCATCTGGAGCTCGGAGGCTCCTTTCAAGTTCATTCCTGTTACGAGTGGAATTCAATTCCTTGCGTTTCTAGAACTGAAGTCCCCATTTCCTTGCTGGCTATCAGCTACGGTTATGTTCAGCTTCTAAAAACCACCTGCATTTCTCATTACATGACCCCTCAAGTCAGACAGCACAACAGATCTTTCTCATGCTTGTAATCTCTCAGACTTCTTCTGATACCAGTCAGAGAAAACACTCTGCTTTTAAAGGTTCCATGTGATTATATTATACCCATTTCGATAATCTTTTGCCATAAAACAACAATCACGAAAGGATATCTGAATATCTATAGGTTCTACCTATATTCAAAGGGGAGGGTATTATACAAGGATGAAGATCACTGGGGTCATTCTTAGAATCGTGCCTACCACTGATGTTGCAAACCCAAAACTCAGCCTAGTGCTTCACTGGCTGCCACGTGGCCTCAAAGCAGGCACCAGTATCCTGGTAGCTTTCCTGCAACCCATAGGCTTCCTAAAAGTGCCAGAAGCAGATTCCATCTTTTCTTGTTTCAATGTCCTCCAATTCTATGAGATTCCTTCATTCTCTCCAAGAGCTGGATGGCCTAGGTGGGAACTGAACCAGTAACAATTAATTGTCTAATGGATATGATGATGACAAAGGTTGTGGGGAACCAATAAAAGTAAACATTTAAATGTATTCATAAGTCTAACTAGAAACTAGAGGACTATATCAAGAAACAGTAGCCAAAATTATTTTTCTTATCTTTATAAAAAATATACTTGGTACCTACTTCCCCAATAATTTTTGTCTTATCCAATTTCACATCAGCTCCAGGCTGCAAGAATGCCAATTCCATGCTGGTTCCCCACACAATGAAACCTGAAATGGTCTGAAATGGCTACCAGCAATTGGTGCTAATTATGATTCAAAGCTGAGGATGTGAAGGTCTCTTCAACTCAGACGAAGGGCACTTCTATCTAGAGAGTCACTGGGCTCCGCTTTCCCCTACCCACCACAGCACACAACTTGATGAGATGACACATCTGCCTCAGATTTCAAAAAGTGCCTCTGGGGGAGAATGCAGAAAGTAGGTGTTCTTACTTGAAAGAACAGAAGGATCCTATAACACTCTTAAAGCATAACAACATGCCCTAATGGAACACTTTAACCAGTAAGAACTTTCTGTCTACCCTTGGATTTCTATGTCATCTTTCAAACCTCTAACAATTAAATGAAAATTTATAACTGCTAGTTTTCTAAATAGCTCTCCTCTGTGACCTTTCCTGAGACCCTGAGAAATTGCAGAGTTCCTTTTATTCTCAACTCTGTAAGAGACTATGCATTTTTTAGCTTATATTGCCATTATTTTTCTTATCACTTCTTGAGACTATTACCCTCTTGAGGGTGGAAATTATGCCTTGTATATTTCTATATAATTCAATGTCTGGCACATAATAATTGATTAATAAAATGTCTAGTGATGCATGACCAGTCTAATCAGTGTTCTGTATTATTTTTCCTGTTGAGCAGTTTTGCTTCTAAGTCTTAAGTCCGAGGTTATATATTTATAAGTTAGTGGGTTGAATTAGGGTACTGATTTTTAGTGTGAGCTAACCAGAGAGACAGGTTCTGTTTCTGCTTGCAACTAGTCACAGTGTGAGCTTACTGGGAGCATCTAAGATGGATTCACAAGGATCTAGTGAAAGCAACAAAACCACAGAAATTGACTGACAAAGTTCAAACAGGGATTGGTAAATCCCTCCAGAGAAACACTGAGCTCAAAAGGAAGGTTTAGTTTGCATATGGACAACCTCCCATACCACCCAGATCCATTTGCTCTCTTCTGTCATAGGAAGCTCCAAGACTATTATAGATATCTTTTTTTTTTTTTTTTTTAAGGAAGGAGAATACCTTCCCTGAGAAGACAGGTACAAATCTAATAATTCACATTCAATATGGTGGCCAGTTGTGATATCCTGGAAGATTAAAACAAGAGTTTGTAAAACAAGCTACAGTCTTACTGATTAGTTTGTCTAGAGGGAAAAATTGATATTCATCAAATCCTTTATCAACTCCTTAACTATGCATCCTAGATTCCCTTCACCCTTGTCTCGTATGTTAACTGGTCTTCGTTGTTTGCCTAGTGGTGTGACCCAGACTCTAATCCCTAAGAGATCTGAGTTCTTAGTTGTTCATTATTCTGCCTTTGTTTAGATATGTTTGCTAGAGTTGACCATAGTCATTACCAGACATGGAAGTATGAAGGGACACCTCAGAGATTCCTCTGGATTACAGACCTGCCCCCTTAGTGTAGTAGTCACCCTTTCTCCTTATAGTGATAGGATAAATTACTATGGCCAGTAATAGTCATGTTCTTCTTAGCCTATTGGTCTACTGACATATGAGGAGTCCAAAGTGATTTGGTAGTAGTTACAATAACCAGTTTAGTAAAAATCCACTTTATCCCCTGGAAAAGAATGTTCCCTCACCACAAAACTAGGTTCTGTAACATGGGAGAGTCTAAGATTAAATGAATGGAAGCACAGATTCCATAAGCGGATCACTGAGCATGAGGTTGGTGGCCATTTTCACTTTCACTTATTCTCCGGAGCAATGTATTTGAATTAAACAGGACAACATACTACCAGTTCAAAATATATGCCACATCTTGAAGGACAGTATCCTATCCTGTAAGCATTGTCCCACTGCCCCGTCCTAAGGCCCTCAGATGAGTCTTCACTGGCCTTTCCACTCTTATCTGACTGGCTGTTTCTAGGTAATAAGGCACATAGTGAGGTCATTACCCATAACCATGAGCCCATTGCCATACTCCCTTTGTTATAAAATGGGTCTCTTCATCAGAGGCAATGTTGTTTTGGATCCGTATCAATGGATAAGACTTTTTGTAAGCTTTGAGAGGGTGCTGATAGGAAAGGTTTTATAGGAAGGGACATTAAACTGATATGTGGAGTATGTATCAATTCTAGTAAAGATAAATGACTTCTTCCTCCAAGGTAGGATTATGATGTGGTCTGCTACTAGGTGGTTGCTTGGTCTTCCTGAGGAATGGCTCCTTGGTTTTTGCTGCTGGCAGGTTTGCATTCAGCAGTGACAGTGGTTATATCAGCCTAGGGGAGGAGGATCTTATGTCGTTGAGCTTGTGCATAACCTACCTATCTGCCTCCAGGGGGTATCTATTAGTTGCGCAAGCACAGGGATACTAAGGAAAGATATATGGCTGACATCCTAAGCATAGGTCATTCTCCCTCCTGCAGTAGATGCTTCCTGGTAACATTAAATGTGAGACACAGAGATCTGCACTTTCCAACCACCATTCCCTCCTGTTCTTCCTGATACACATTAGACAAATCCTTGTATTGCTTTGACTTGGGAATTTTTCTTTTCAGACCTAAGCTTGTACTTTTCTGTCGTGGCTATACTGAGACCTAACCCTGATTGTCAACCAAGAGGCAATCAGGGGTGGTAGAGGCGAGTCTTGAGATAGAGATTCACTTTTTGAGACACCTGCACCAGGCAAGATAATTATATGGTCTCCAGGGAAGGGGAGACTATTGTCTTCTGGAAAAGACAGAGATGTTGCTTTTATTGGCCAGAAAGATCCAAGAGAATTGGGGGGGGGTTGCGGGTTCCAGATTCTCAGACTTATTTACTCAAATGTTACTTTCCTTGGTCTGGTAGTTCTACTCTTTTTCTATCAAGGCCCTGATTTGGGCAAAGAGACATACTTAGACTATGTATGTATCTCCTCTGTAGCCCAGTCACCCTTATAGTAAGTTCCTGGACCTAATTTTCATCATAGCTTTGCCCTGAGACTGCCAGCGAAGACTGGCCTATAAAGCTCTGATAGAAATCTTCTGGTCTTCATATTCTTCCTTAAGTTGAAATTGACTCTCCTTTGTCTTTTATTTTTTCAACTATGTCTCTAATGCTATATAAGTAGCCACCTAAATGTACAAACTTTATTTAAAAAAAACCTTGCTGCCATACCAAGTAAGAGCTACAACCTCTTGGTCTCCCAATGCCTTGCCCTTCAACCGCACTACACCAGTATCCACAGGTAAAACTTAAGTGATTACAATGTATAGCATCCTACTACCAGCAACGGGTCTTACTGTATCTAGACAAGTGGGAAATATAATTTTAAAATCTTGTTTTCTAGAATCACATCTGGTTTTATCCAAGTCCTATAAAGCAGAGCCTGAGGCAAGGATTGAAGTGATAACACTTTATTTAGAAGAAGCAAGCCTAAAGATACAAAGGTGAGAAAAAATAAATGAGGCAAGGAAATACGAGAAGCAATGCAATGTATTTTATCACATTGGTTACTTTTTCTCAGTAAGTCAGAAAGACTTATAGTAGTTTGTTGTCAGATATGTTTGTTTGACCTGCAGGATTTCTTTGGAAGGTTTACAAAGAAATTTTTCACCTCAGAGAAATCCCCCAAAAGATAAATGAGGTGGAATTATCTGACTAGCTCCCTTCTATCTCTCATTTGTCATTGCTCTTGGTTTGCCCCATTGCACTAGATCAACTTTATAGCAAATACAAGCCATTGCATCCTGTTTGCAAAAATATCTAAACCTGAAAGCAACCAAATGTTTGGAAGCCATATAAAACAATAAAAGTCCATGAAATAAAATAGACATGTCAAATTGACTCTCAAATAAGTTATTGTAGGTAATTAATATTATGGAGAAGAGTAAAGAAGAAAAAAAAAACAATAGAACCAGAAATCCATAGAAAATTGGTGGGAATTTTCTTCTGACATGATTCTTTAAAGAAAAAAAAACAATATATTTTATAATTCTACCTTAAAAATATCTTCTTCTACTACAGTGAAACAGAATTGACTTGAAAATTAACATACAAAAATTAAAATATTTAAATAGTTGGTGTGTACTTTTTTTTTAAAGACACATTGATTCAGCGTCATGATCAGACTATTACATTTAGCAATCAACAGCATGAGTGCAAAAAAAAAAAAAATCTACATTAAAACCCTTTGTTGGAATGCTTTGCACTTTCCACAGAACAGAAACTAAAATAACCTGTTATACAATTAGTCACAAACACAGTCCTTGAGTTTTTTGCCCATACACATGAGTATTGTCTAAAACATGTCTTCTTCTTTGTAGCAGCTAGGCCCTGCCACCACTGTGCTTGGCTGAGTTCACAAATCTGTTGTAACCTGTAGCTTCCCTGTCACTTCTCTGGCTCTCCTCTCCTGCTAAGCTTTGTTTCCTGGCAGTAATTAAAACCTTCTGCCACTGCCATAGCTACTGCTGCTGCTGGAACCACCATAGCCACCTTGGTTTCGTGGTTTGGCAAAGTATTGGCCTCTACCACCATAGGGGCCAGAGCTTCTGCCTCCAAAATTTCCTCCTTTCATGGGTCCAAAATTTGAGGATTGATTGTTGTAATTGCCAAAATCATTATAGCTTCCGCCACCTCCAAAGTTGCTTCCATCATGACCAAGTCTGTTATAGCCATTCCCACGGCCACCATAGCCACCACCACCTTGACTGCCACCAAAGCCACCTCGACCACTGAAGTTCCCTCCACGACCAAAGTTGTCATTCCCACCAAAACCACCTCCACGACCACCACCAAAGTTTCCAGAACCACTTCGACCTCTTTGGCTGGATGAAGCACTAGCCATCTCTTGCTTAGATAGGGCTTTCCTTACTTCACAGTTGTGGCCATTCACAGTATGGTATTTTTGAATGACAATCTTGTCTACAGAGTCATGGTCATCGAATGTTACAAAAGCGAAACCTCTCTTTTTGCCAGTGCCTCGGTCAGTCATGATCTCGATCACTTCAATTTTCCCATACTGTTCAAAATAATCTCTTAGGTGATGTTCTTCAGTGTCTTCTTTAATACCACCAACAAAAATCTTTTTCACAGTTAAGTGGGCACCAGGTCTTTGAGAATCTTCTCTTGAGACAGCCCTCTTTGGTTCCACAACTCTTCCATCCACCTTGTGTGGCCTTGCGTTCATGGCTGCATCCACCTCCTCCACAGTGGCATACGTGACAAACCCAAAGCCTCTGGAGTGCTTGGTGTTTGGATCTCTCATTACCACACAGTCTGTAAGCGTTTCACATTGCTCAAAATGGCTCCTCAGACTCTCATCGGTTGTTTCAAAGCTCAAACCTCCGATGAAGAGCTTCCGCAGCTGTTCAGGCTCTTTGGGAGACTCTGACTTAGACATGACGGCGGTGGGAGGGGAGACTTTAACGATGCTTACTCTGCGGCATCCACGGGCAGAAAGGAGTAATCTAACAAACGTAAGTTGGTGTGTACTTTTTTTTACCTTTAAAACAAACCAAGCACTTGAGGTAAAGCAGAGGCAAAGGAACAATGTAAGGAGTACCCATTCTTGAGAGACTTTTGGGCCCGTACCAAGATTATTTTATTCTTACCTAAAAGCACAGTCAAAAAAGCTTATTGCTCCCTCATGGATATGTACTTTCATACTGTTGCTACAAATATTGCCTAATCTCAATCTAAAGGCCACTGGACTGTATATTCTGTAAGAGTACAGACCATATGTTTTAGTCACCAAAGTATGATATAGTACATCAAACTTGGTAAGCATTTGATTAATATTTTTTGAATGATACAATAAGTCAATCAACCCAAAAAGATCTGATACACTTTTCCATCTGTCATTTCTCATTGCTCTTGGTTCACCCTATTTTAAGTCTTGATTCTACATCGAGTACAAATCACATTTATTAAACGATATTTGAGTAGTCCTCTCCAATTTGTCTCATAGATCTTCCTCAGTGCAGTGAATACATATATTGAAAATTGTGTAAGTATGTAGCTAAAAAATGAGACTTCAGAATGTTATGAGGTTAACACGTGAGATGGGCATAGCTGAATTTCTGTGGTCATCTAAGGTAACTTAGGCACCTTCAAAGGATCCACAATGGCTGATTATGCCAATGTTCATAGATTTACAGAGTATATTTGTTTTCATTCTAAATGCATAAAAACACAAACCTCAGATTATATTTCTGTAGGCTTATTTGACAAGTCACTCAGATGGGATTCATTATATACCTACCATGGGCCAAATTTCCCTATTAGCAGCCATAGAAAAATTAGCCTGAACTTTGTTACTCATCATGGCCTGCAGTCCAGAGCATGGATCCATGGATGATTCTCTAGGTCATGAGACAGAATTGGAAATGAAGGGATAACTTGTGTGGGCTCAAAATAATAAAAACGTACTAAGAAGGGCATTGTTTCTTTCCCTTGAAATGTGGAAATGTCATTCTATAGGATATTTGAGAAACTTCCTACTTGTTCCACAGTATCCCCATATGTTACTAATGTTCAGGCCAAATGGGAATGGGGATAACAACTTGCAGTACAAGGGAGCTCACCAATTCTCCATTCTAGCATAAATATTCTTGCCCAAATTTAATCTGTTTCAAGATTCCACATTTTTAATATATGACTTTGTCAACACCAACCAGCTGAAAATATGTTGGGAGCATTGATTCTTGGAAGAATACACAGTCAGGGAAGTTCTTAGAGAACTCCATGGGAATAGAGAAGGACTCCTTGGCCAATAAAAACATGAAAGATATGAAGAGAAAAAAGGTATTAGCTATAAGTGAAAGGAGTCAACTGCTTCTCATCCCGGGTGACATCAGACAAAAAGTCCATAATATTCATGCTTCAGGTGGCAATCGATGCTAGGCAGATAACAGCTAGTGGGGTTAATGGCTTCTTAGAAAACAAGTTGTGACGAGATTATAGCTCAGGCAAACTCAGTGGGACTTTTCCTAAATGGAAAAATGCTAGTTAAAAAGGGGCACAGCTGAGGGCGCCTGGGTGGCTCAGGTCATGATCCTGGAGTCCCGGGATCGAGTCCCACATCAGGCTCCCGCCTCAGCGGGGAGCCTGCTTCTCCCTCTGACCTTCTCCCCTCTCATGCTGTTTCTCTCTCTCTCTCAAATAAATAAATAAAATCTTTAAAGAAAGGGGGGGGCACAGCTGAATTTTCTTGTTTTGTCCAAAGCTAAATTCACATAGCAGAGTCCTGGGAGAGCGGGGAGTCTGAACACAGAAGTCTCTCAAATTGTCCATGACTACACAGGAAAAGGAGTAAAATAATTGTGTAGGTTAGCTGAATAGCTCTTAAAGAATGAAGCTGTTCAACAATAATCAGACCCTAGATCCCACTTACTCATTTCTCACCTAATCTGGTGTTGTAAAGTATGATCTGCTGATTAAACTTCTTAACATATCTTTAAGGTAAGATCATTTGCCAATATTCTAAAAAAGAATGAAAGAGAAATAGTGAAAGCGAGAGAGAAAGAAAGAGAGAGAGAGAGAGAAAGAAAGAAAGTATAGTCTCAGAAGAAAATATTGTTCCAACCCACATTCCATGAAACTAACAACCTAGTGAGGTCAAAGAAGATTGCACAGGTTAAACCTTCCCTTTTTTAGTGTAGGCAGATAAGAATATTTTAGGAGCTTTCTTTTCTCCTCTACTTTTTCTCCAATTGAATTCTTTAACAGTGGATTCTTCCCTTCTATATTATTAGAGAAGTGATCAATATTCTTTCTCCCATTGACTGAGCAACCTTCAGAAACTCTCCGACTGCTGGTCTCCCTTTCTATGTCTCTGAAAGCCAGTATGATATAACTATAAGGATCAGAGAGCTAGAGATGGGACACAAGGCTACTGATCGCAGCTCTGCCACTAGCTCTTGTTGTGACCTTGAACAAGCCATTTTCCTTTTCTAGGTCAGTTTTGTCATCTGTCAAAGGAGCACATTCAATGAATAATTTGTAAACTCAATTTACAGCTTCAAGTTTCTTTAATTCAAAATGTAATTTGGAGTCTAGATTTCCCTGATACTTTTGGGCAGCTCATTTACTTTAACCAAGAGGAGTTTCTGGATATTCAGTATGGCTAATGGATGTCTATGTCACGGGTGTATAGGAAATAATTATTAGCTTTCTTGAAATTTGTGAACTTTTCCAAGTTCACTTTGGGTACCTTTGAGGAACTCTGGAAGAACTTATTTGCATATCCAATCTCAGTGGCCTGAGTGATTTGAAACATGTCTCTCAGGTGGACAAATCAATTCATTCTCATAAGTGGGTCAGTCCTTGTTGGTCCTCTTTGGGAATAGCCTTTCTACTTAAGAATATTTTAAGAAGGAAATGGGAACTATTCGATGACTAGTGTCTTTCACACTCTGCCTCCTAGGTCCAATGGACCTTTAGCAAGTGCTCGATATGAGGGAGAACCAGGGGGTCACTAAGGCATTTGCAAAAGAGTATCCATTTGAATTTAGTAATTAGTGCTGCTTAATCTTTGATTGAATGTGAATTCTTCATATATACAGTTACTCAATGGTTTTCTTTTTTTTCTCACACACCCTCATATGTAAGATAGAGAGAGATATGAAAGGATCCCTCAGGAAGTTTAACTCTTCCTACATTGCTGGAAAATGCTTCCAAGTTGGCGAAAGACCAATTTTTAGAGCCATTTAGAATATTGTTTCAAGGAACGAGCTAATGTGGTATCAGATGCTGCAAACTCTCAGTTCCCATCTATAACAGAATATGCTTTCAATAATTGTTTTGTCTTATTTTTTTCTTTTTGGAGCAATATCAGTACTGGAGAATTGGCATTCTACTTGATACAATCTAAATCACATCCTCACTGGAGTTGTAAGGGTTGAACTGGACACATATAATGAGTTGGATATCATTTGTTTCTCCTTCAACTCGCCTCTCCACCCTTCGTGCCATGTGATACAGGAGACTGGTCCATATGAATATATTATTAGGCTAACCTGCTCTCTACCTTCCAGTTGGGTATGGTCAATGGGGAATACCATCAGGAAATCAGAGGTTAAAAGCAAAGTGAGGCTGAGTCTTCATTGCCCTTCTCCCTCCCATTATAACTGGTTAGCTGCCATCAACCAAAGGTCTAATTCCCTGTCGAGCGGTTTACTTCACCCAGCTATCTCTGTCTCCATGTTGGTATCTACTCATTCCTCTTGCCCATCAATCTAGTGTTTTCCTGTTGCTAGCCAGACAACACTGCATTATTCTTTATGGCTTACCTGCACCCAAGCACAACTTGGCAAATAGTCCCTTTATTAAACTTTCTTCAAGTCATCCAGTTTAAGTGTGGCATACCTCTCTTGGCAGAACCCTGCCAGTGCACATGGTCTCTAGACTATTAGCTCTGTGGGGACAGGAATCTCTGTTTTGAGTTAGGCACTAACTCAGTGCCTAATAGGCACTCAAGTAGTATTTGTTGAGTGACTGTTCTCTAAATAGGGCTTTCACAGGTCTTACGGAGCCAAAGGGCTTTACAATTTTGGAAGTTCTCTTTAAGAAAATAAAATAGGAATATCTCAGTGTTGCCAGGTTTACAAAAATATATGACTTTATCAGTAAGGCCTCTCCCAAGACCCCGGATGAGTCCCATACAAATGAAGGGCCCTGAAATTCAAACTTCTCCAGCTCCAACTTGCCTCTTCTTGGATCAGACTCAAAGTTTCAAGGAATCTGCCAGTTTTCTTCACATTTCTGTGCAGACAACAGCACAGTGTAATGCAAAATGCATAAAAGTGGGAGTCAGATTCACATGGGTGGGGGTTTCAACTCCTCTGCTTATTACTTATGAACTTGGATAGGGGATTTAACCTCCAGAAGACTTGGTCTATTTCATCTACAAAATGGAATTAATAATTCGTCCCTCAGAGAACTGCTGTGAAGATTACCTAAGATCACGATGTAAAGTTCCTGGAATACAGTAGGTGCTTAGTGATCATTCAACCTTGCCTGGTGAAGGTCTTTTCCCAGCAGTGTTCTTTTAAGCCTTCCCCAGCCCTGTTTCCTCTCTTCTATGATTGAATTGGATTTTCCTCCTAAGTCCTCTGAGAGCCCGGCTAAGCAGCTGCTACTTCAGGGCCAGACCATGGCCCTATTCACACCAAGTTCTGGAGTCAATATTTGCACAGTGGAAAGTCTAGCATGCAGCACAGTTTGCCTGCGGCCAAACATCCAGCCCTATTTGCTGGGGATTCCTTTCTGTCACCAGCCATAACTCAGCCAGATCTCTGAGGAGTAATTTAGATGCTCTAAGCAAATTTTTTCATTCCTTTCTCAGAGAAAAAATTCTCCCCATATTTCATTTTCTAAGTGATCTCAATGGCATGTCAGTTGCCTTTTTACATAAACATTATAGGGTTGAGCAAGCCACATTTTAGAGCCTGGGTTACATTTTTTTTAAATCTATGTGCTCTTTTATTAATGTTCTCCTCTTCTAGTTACTCAGATATGAATTACACCCAAATCCTGCTTAAACAATGCAAAATCCATGAAGACAGGGATGATACGTGCTTGATTCATCATTGTACTCTCAAAATAGAGCATAGTGCCTGGCATGTAATAAATGCTCAATAAGTATTTTTGAATTAACAAACAAATGGTTGAATATATCATGCAGAAAGGAATATAAAAGGATGACCTAGGGGATATGAGTTACAAGGATAAACTCAGAAATCAAATACAGGCAATATTTTCTACTGTATTATCTACAAGGGTTACTATCTTGTGGGGCAATGAGGTCCTCATCACTGGAGGACTAAAGTAGAAATTGGTGAACATCTCTCAGGATTTCTGTAGAGAAAAAGCTCGTATTGAATTGAGGATAGAAGTTGGTCACATCAATTCCAACTCTGAGAATATAGGATTTCTGAGAATATTGGATTTCATAGAGCCTAAGTGTTAAGTAGTGGTTTGTGGTAATTTGGAAACCTAATTGGCCTGGGATCTATTTTCAGTTCCAGTATACTATCTTCGGTACCTTGACCAGGTTAACTTCTCTGAGCCTCAGTTTCTGCTTCTGTGCAGGAAGCATAATACTGACTTCACAGGATTATTGTGGATTAAATGAGATATTAAATTTAAGAGCCCTCAAGTGCCACTCTAAGTATCTATTAACTATCCAACAAATACTAGATTCTTCCTCTACCCTCATCCCTCAAATTAGCATTCTTAGTAAAGGTAGTATTCCTTTTTTAAAGAGGCTGGTACTGCAATTGGGAAGACCTGGTCTGCAAATCGTATACCGTTTTTAGTCTCTGGCTCTTCAGTTATGACATCAAAGCCTGAAATTAAGGCTTCCTTAAGTTGTCTTATGTCCTGAAGGTAAGTTTCTTCAGAAAGCTCAGTTCACCTACATTTTGGAACTCCTTAGATACTTGGAGTGGTATTAAGAAAACCCCCATTTCCTTGTCGATTTTTCTGACCATTATAGGTTGGATCCAGCATGTGGCTGACCTGGTCTCATGAGTATAGTATGGTATACTTTGGGCTCTGTAAAGTACAGTAAGCCACATGGGTAATACATTAGCTAAAATCAACCTATCTTGGCTGAGATGCAGGTATCTTTTTTGAGGCAGACCCCTTTCATGGTAACTTCATTTCTTCCTGGAATGAGACTGAAGAATTAATATGCTGCAGCTATTAGGATAAAAATTTCAGTTTTTCAGAAGGGAATATTCTTAACATGGGTCTGGTATCCCTCCTGCAGCTACACAATAGGGCCTTCCAGCTCCTTCTAGGAGCCCTCCCTCTAAAGCCCAGAAAACTTACTCTCTGCTAAACCTATACTTCCATAAGCACAGCAGGGACCAGATCATTTTTGCTTCCTGCCTGGAAACCCTACAGCACACTGGCTCGTCTGCCTCAAATCTGATTAGTTCTTCAAATGAGAAGCCTAATACCTTTTCATTATATCCGTCCCCCTCTGGGAATAATTTTCAAAAATAATAATATGAATAATAAAGCATAACATTAAAATGGGGTGAGCTATTCAGTAAAGATGAAGAGCAAGGGGTCAAGAAAAGACTCCTTTGCCTCTAACTGGAAAATTAAACTACCCTCTTAGTTTTGGTTATAAAGCAAAGAAAAAGACTCCACTCAACTGTGAAGGCAGAAGCTCTGATTGATAGAGCTGTTATCCTTGGTTAGCTTTATAATGACTTAAGTTGGATGGGTTGATTTTAAGAAAAATTGATTTCAAAAATGTGCTTCTGCCTCCGTGTCTGTGTTTAGGTCACAGCCACCCTCCCCCCACTGCCATAGCACTTTCTCAAAGCACTGTCATCATTAAGGAGTGGTGTTCAGGTTCCGGATGATTTCACACCTCTATCCGCAGATGCACGGGCAGATCCTGGCTGTGTTAAGCTTTGAAATGTTCTTGTCCAGAGGTTCAAATGAGAACCACATGCTTCTGCCACTTGCTTTGAATTCCAGTAACTTGCAGGGTCTGCTACACAGACTTTTCAGGAACCTTCTGCAGAACCACGTTGTCCCAGCTCAAAGGGTCCATTTGGATGTGACTGAAGCTTGAGTCCACAGGCACAGGAATGCTGTGGACTAAAATGAACAGAGAGGAGGCCATAATGCAGACACCACCCTCCAAAAAAGGCTGCAGGGAAACAACTCTGAAGTAGAAACCAAAGCACCTGCGTTTCAGAATCAACAAGTACTAAGCACCTACTATAAGCTGGGCTGTTTCACATAATGTAAACTTAAATCTATATTTTAAGATGTCATTATTAACTCTGTGTTATGATGAAGGCACTGAAGCTCAGAGAGATTACATGACCTTAAGGTCACAAACTTGTTTCAGAGTTGAAATTTGAATGCACATCCTCTGACTCACAGTTTTGTTCTTTTTACCATATCACAGTGTTTCTTCAGTGAGGTTGGAATCCTGGCTCTGCTACTTGGTAGCTGGGTGTCCTTGGTCAAGCCATTTACTCCCTTTGCACCTCTTTCTATAAAATATTGAGGATGGACCAGAGAACTGTTCTGGTCCCAAGAACCACTGAAAAGAAAGAATTCTCTGACTCTCTGACGTAAAAAGAGTTGTTACTGATTATCTCTCAGAACCAAAGGAACAGCATTAAAACCTCTCTTTGACCAAGATTAAAGCCATTAATCATTAAATTAAAAGTGCCTTGCAATCACTAAGGATTTTTCCAATGGTCATAACTTCCCCAGAGCTTCAGGATAAGGTTCAAAGTTCTTATCTCAACTTACAAGGTCCTTGATCACCTTTCTTCCTATTCCTTTGCCTTCCTCTCTCCTAAACCCCAGATGCAAGTCTCCCTCTACTGCACCACCTCCCACCCCAGCCCATAATTGCAATTTCCCAGTCTGCATGCCACTCCTCCACTGGGTGCCTTCTCCCCTTTGTTCATCCAGATACCCTAACATATCTTTAAAAAATCAACTCTGCGGTCTCCTCTTCTCGGAAGCCTACCTTGACTCCAGCTAAATTTAGATGCCTCTCCTGTGTCCCCCCCACACATTAAGGGGATCTTACTCATAGCAATTCTCCATAATGGCCAACTGACTTGCTTTTCTCCTTCACCAGATTGAGAACTCCTTAAGGACAGGACTATGCACAATTTGTCATGTATCTTCAACATCTATCACAGCAACTGAGGCATAAAGACTGATTTATAAATGACTTTGAGTAAAATGATTAAATCAATATTATCAGGAAATGGCTAAAAACACAAATGGAAAACACTTTATATTTCTAAGAGCCAAATTCTCTCAGCCACCACGGGATTTTGCCTACCTATACAATTTTATGTATCACTCCCTGCTGCCCCTTTCCACCTCCTCCCGTCTTATAATAGACTATTTCCTAAACTCATTCACAAATATCTTTTATATGTTCAAGTTTAGCATGTGCTCTCAACTTTTACCTACAATTGCTATGAAAAAAAATCACCCTAAAATCCCACTACTGCTTCTTGTGGATTTCCACACTGGAGTTGAGCCCTAGGTAAGTTTAATTTCCCCTCAGTGAATTGGTATCCTTTCTCCTCTTTGACAAAATGAGCTATATAATTAAGTATAACTTCATTTTCACCTTAGCTTCTAAGAACTTCAGAGTCAAATTTCTGGTCTAATCAAAGCAACTATATAAACCTATATTTATATTGTTATTGTATTTTCTGGTCTCTACTTCAGTTCAACATTTACTGAGAGCTTATTGTATGCACAAATCTGTTGTGGGGGCTTGGTGTGTATCAATTAACAAAACAGAATTAAAATTCTGCCCTCATGGAACTTACCCAGTTTAAATGTATATAATTTTTATGTATATCATACAAATCAATTTCAAAGTTAATGCAGTATAAATGAAAGTTGATACATCTATATCTATACCTATATTTATCTATCTATCTAGAGAGAGAGAAAGGGAGAGAGAGATCAAGCTGATGCTTATATTTGTTAAATACCTGGCTCCTTCTTTCATAATGCATTTATTAGAAATATGTCACTCATCTCAATTTTGTAAATGCTGACATTCACAAATTTGAAACCTATAAGAAAAATATAAAATGCTGGTGGAATTAGAATTAACTCATTTCAGACTTTCTTAAATAATGGTAATAGAAAGTTTAGAGGCAGTTTCAGTAATCCCTAATCAGTGTTTTCTAACACATTAGCAGTTGGTGTCTGGAGTCTGACATTTGCCATAAATGAGTGCCTGACAGCTTTTGTTTTTTTTTTTTAAATTTTTTATTGTTATGTTAATCACCATATATTAGATCATTAGTTTTTGGTGCAGTGTTCCATGATTCATTGTTTGTTCATAACACCCAGTGCTCCATGCAGAACGTGCCCTCCTCAATACCCATCACCAGGCTAACACATCCCCCTACCCTCCTCCCCTCTAGAACCCTCAGTTTGTTTTTCAGAGTCCATCATCTCTCATGGTTCGTCTCCCCCTCTGACATACTCCCCTTTTCTTCCTCTCCTGTCATCTTCTTCTTTTTCTTTTTTCTTAAGATATGTTGCGTTATTTGTTTCAGAAGTACAGAACTGTGATTCAACAGTCTTGCACAATTCACAGCGCTCACCGTAGCAAATACCCTCCCCAATGTCTATCACCCAGCCACCCCATCCCTCCCACCCCCAACCACTCCAGTAACACTCAGTTTGTTTCCTGAGATTAAGAATTCCTCATATCAGTGAGGTCATGTGATACATGTCTTTCTCTGATTGACTTATTTCACTCAGCATAACACCCTCCAGTTCCATCCACGTCGTTGCAAATGGCAAGATCTCATTCCTTTTGATGGCTGCATAATATTCCATTGTGTATATATACCACATCTTCTTTATCCATTCATCTGTCAATGGCCATCTTGGCTCTTTCCACAGTTTGGCTATGGTGGACATTGCTGCTATAAACATTGGGGTACACGTACCCCTTCGGGTCCCTACATTTGTATCTTTGTGGTAAATACCCAGTAGTGCAATTGCTGGATCGAACGGTAGCTCTAATTTCAACTGTTTGAGGAACCTCCATACTGTTTTCCAGAGTGGTTGCACCAGCTTGCATTCCCACCAACAGTGTAGGAGGGTTCCCCTTTCTCCACATCCCCGCCAACATCTGTCGTTCCCTGACTTGTTCATTTTAGCCATTCTGACGGGTGTGAGGTGGTATCTCATTGAGGTTTTGATTTGGATTTCCCTGATGCCGAGCGATGTTGAGCACTTTTTCATGTGCCTGTTGGCCATTTGGATGTCTTCTTTGGAGAAATGTCTGTTCATGTCTTCTGCCCATTTCTTGATTGGATTATTTGTTCTTTGGGTGTTGAGTTTGATAAGTTCTTTATAGATTTTGGATACTAGCCCTTTATCTGATATGTCATTTGCAAATATTTTCTCCCATTCTGTCGGTTGTCTTTTGGTTTTGTGGACTGTTTCTTTTGCTGTGCAAAAGCTTTTTATCTTGATGAAATCCCAATAGTTCATTTTTGCCTTGGCTTCCCGTGCCTTTGGCGATGTTTCTAGGAAGAAGTTGCTGCGGCTAAGGTCGAAAAGGTTGCTACCTGTGTTCTCCTTTAGGATTTTGATGGACTCCTGTCTCACGTTTAGGTCTTTCAACCATTTGGAGTCTATTTTTGTGTGTGGTGTAAGGAAATGGTCCAGTTTCATTCTTCTGCATGTGGCTTTCCAATTTTCCCAACACCATTTGTTGAAGAGACTGTCTTTTTTCCATTGGACATTCTTTCCTGCTTTGTCAAAGATAAGTTGACCATAGAGTTGAGGGTCCATTTCTGGGCTCTCGATTCTGTTCCATTGATCTATGTGTCCGTTTTTGTGCCAGTACCATACTGTCTTGATGATGACAGCTTTGTAATAGAGCTGGAAGTCCGGAATTGTGATGCCGCCAGCTTTGCTTTTCTTTTTCAGTATTCCTCTGGCTATTCTGGGTCTCTTCTGGTTCCATACAAATTTTAGGATTATTTGTTCCATTTCTTTGAAAAAAGTGGATGGTATTTTGATGGGGATTGCATTGAATGTGTAGATTGCTCTAGGTAGCATTGACATCTTCACAATGTTGATTCTCCCAATCCATGAGCATGGAACGTTTTTCCATTTCTTTGTGTCTTCTTCAATTTCTTTCATGAGTATTTTATAGTTTTCTGAGTACAGATCCTTTGCCTCTTTGGTTAGATTTATTCCTAGGTATCTAATAGTTTTGGGTGCAATTGTAAATGGGATCGACTCCTTGATTTGTCTCTCTTCTGTCTTGTTGTTGGTGTATAGGAATGCCACTGATTTCTGTGCATTGATTTTATATCCTGCTACTTTACTGAATTCCTGTATGAGTTCTAGCAGTTTTGGGGTGGAGTCTTTTGGGTTTTCCACATACAGTATCATATCATCTGCAAAGAGTGAGAGTTTGACTTCCTCTTTGCCGATTTGGATGCCTTTGATTTCTTTTTGTTGTCCGATTGCTGTGGCTAGGACTTCTAATACTATGTTGAATAGCAGTGGTGAGAGTGGACATCCCTGCCGCGTTCCTGACCTTAGGGGAAAAGCTCTCAGCCTTTCCCCATTGAGAATGATATTCGCTGTAGGTTTTTCATAGATGGCTTTTATGATATTGAGGTATGTACCCTCTATCCCTATACTCTGAAGAGTTTTGATCAAGAAAGGATGCTGTACTTTGTCAAATGCTTTTTCTGCATCTATTGAGAGGATCATATGATTCTTGCTCTTTCTTTTGTTAATGTATTGTATCACGTTGATTGATTTGCAGATGTTGAACCAGCCTTGCAGCCCAGGAATAAGTCCCACTTGGTCCTGGTGAATAAGCCTTTTAATGTACTGTTGGATCCTATTGGCTAGTATTTTGGTGAGAATTTTTGCATCCATGTTCATCAAGGATATTGGTCTGTAATTCTCTTTTTTGATGGGGTCTTTGTCTGGTTTTGGGATCAAGGTAATGCTGGCCTCATAAAATGAGTTTGGAAGTTTCCCTTCCATTTCTATTTTTTGGAACAGTTTCAGGAGAATAGGTATTAATTCTTCTTGAAATGTCTGATAGAATTCCCCTAGGAAGCCATCTGGCCCTGGGCTTTTGTTTCTTGGGAGATTTTTGATGACTGTTTCAATTTCCTTAGTGGTTATAGGTCTGTTCAGGTTTTCTATTTCTTCCTGGTTCAATTTTGGTAGTTGATACCTCTCTAGGATTGCACCCATTTCTTCCAGGTTATCTAATTTGCTGGCATAGAGTTGCTCATAATATGTTCTTATAATTGTTTGTATTTCTTTGGTGTTGGTTGTGATCTCTCCTCTTTCACTCATGATTTTGTTGATTTGGGTCCTTTCTCTTTTCTTTTTGATAAGTCTGGCCAGGGGTTTATCAATCTTGTTAATTCTTTCAAAGAACCAGCTCCTAGTTTCGTTGATCTGTTCTACTGTTCTTTTGGTTTCTAGTTCATTGATTTCTGCTCTGATCTTTATGATTTCTCTTCTCCTGCTGGGTTTAGGCTTTATTTGCTGTTCTTTCTCCAGCTCCTTTAGGTGTAGGGTTAGGTTGTGTATTTGAGACCTTTCTTGTTTCTTGAGAAAGGCTTGTATTGCTATATACTTTCCTCTCAGGACTGCCTTTGCTGTATCCCAAAGATTTTGAACATTTGTGTTTTCATTTTCATTGGTTTCCATGAATTTTTTAATTCTTCTTTAATTTCTTGGTTGACCCATTCATTCTTTAGTAGGATGCTCTTTAGCCTCCATGTATTTGAGTTCTTTCCGACTTTCCTCTTGTGGTTGAGTTCTAGTTTCAAAGCATTGTGGTCTGAAAATATGCAGGGAATGATCCCAATCTTTTGGTACCAATTGAGACGTGATTTGTGACCTAGGATGTGATCAATTCTGGAGAATGTTCCATGGGCACTAGAGAAGAATGTGTATTCCTTTGCTTTGGGATGGAATGTTCTAAATATATCTGTGAAGTCCATTTGGTCCAGTGTGTCATTTAAAGTCTTTATTTCCTTGTTGATCTTTTGCTTAGATGATCTGTCCATTTCAGTCAGGGGGGTGTTAAAGTCCCCCACTATTATTGTATTGTTGTCAATGTGTTTCTTTGCTTTTGTTATTAATTGCCTTATATAATTGGCTGCTCCCATGTTCGGGGCATAGATATTTACAATTGTTAGATCTTCTTGTTGGATAGACCCTTTAAGTAGGATATAGTGTCCTTCCTCATCTCTTATTACAGTCTTTGTTTTAAAATCTAGTTTGTCTGATATAAGGATTGCCACCCCAGCTTTCTTTTGGTGTCCATTAGCATGGTAAATGGTTTTCCACCCCCTCACTTTCAATCTGGGGGTGTCTTTGGGTCTAAAATGAGTCTCTTGCAGACAGCATATGGATGGGTCTTGTTTTTTAATCCAATCTGATAGCCTGTGTCTTTTGATTGGGGCATTTAGCCCATTTACATTCAGGGTAACTATTGAAAGGTATGAATTTAGTGCCATTGTATTACCTGTAAGGTGACTGTTAACTGTCTGTTGTCTGTGTTCGTTTCTGCTCTTTGCTGCTTTTAGGTTCTCTCTTTGCTTAGAGGACCCCTCTCAATATTTCTTGGAGGGCTGGTTTCGTGTTTGCAAATTCCTTTAGTTTTTGTTTGTTCTGGAAGCTTTTTATCTCTCCTTCTATTTTCAATGATAGCCTAGCTGGATATAGTATTCTTGGCTGCATATTTTTCTCGTTTAGTGCTCTGAAGATATCTTGCCAGTCCTTTCTGGCCTGCCAGGTCTCTGTGGATAGGTCTGTTGCCACTCTAATGTTTCTACCATTGTAGGTTACATATCTCTTCTCCCGAGCTGCTTTCAGGATTTTCTCTTTGTCTCTGAGACTCGTAAGTTTTACTATTAGATGTCGGGGTGTTGACCTATTATTATTGATTTTGAGAGGGGTTCTCTGTGCTCCTGGATTTTAATGCCTGTTTCCTTCCTCACATTAGGGAAGTTCTCTGCTATAATTTGCTCCAATATACCTTCTGCCCCTCTCTCTCTCTCTTCTTCTTCTGGGATCCCAATTATTCTAATGTTGTTTCGTCTTATCGAATCACTTATCTCTCGAATTCTGCCCTCGTGATCCTGTAGTTGTTTCTCTCTCTTTTTCTCAGCCTCTTTATTTTCCATCATTTGGTCTTCTATATCGCTGATTCTCTCTTCTGCCTCATTTATCCTAGCATTTAGTGCCCCCATTTTTGATTGCACCTCATCAATAGCCTTTTTGATTTCGATTTGGTTAGATTTTAGTTCTTTTATTTCTCCAGAAAGGGTTTCTCTAATAACTTCCACGCTTTTTTCAAGCCCAGCTAGTATCTTTAAAGTCATGATTCTGAACTCTAGGTCCGACATCGTACTAATGTCCGTATTGAGTAGGTCCCTGGCTGACGGTACTACCTCTTGTTCTTTTTGCTGAGGTGATTTCTTTCGTCTTGTCATTTTGTCCAGAGGAGAATAGATGAATGAGAGAACAATATGCTAACAGGTTTACAACGTCCCCAGCAAATATACTGTATACAAATCAGAAAAGACCTGAAACCAGGGGAAAAGAAAGGGAAAGAAAGAAAAAAGAAAGAGAAAAAGAAAAAAAAAAGATAAAAACAAAAACAAAACAATACAAAAAAGGCAGAATATGATCAAATATGATCAGGCTAGTGCATAGATCAGTGCCACACACTAGATTTTGGGCGTATTTTGGTCTGTTAAAAAAAAGTGCCTCCTAAAATTTTGAAGGAAGAAAGACATATATGTACAAAATAAGGGTTGATACAATGAAGGGATGGAAGATGACTGTAAAGATGAAAATTATAAAAGATTTTATAAAAGGACTTGGTAAGATAAGTTGTTTGAAAAAAAAAGAAGATTTAAGAAAAAAAAAAAGGAAAAGGGAGAGAATGTGATCAGGCAGGAGACTAGAACAAAGCCATACACTAGTGATTTAGAGTATATTTTGATCTGTTAGAAGAAACTGTACCTCAAAATTTTAAAGAGAGAACAACTTATATATATATGCCAAAAATAAGGGTAACTACTATGAAGGGATAAAATATGACTCTAAAAATGAAAAATAAAAAATGTTTTTTTTTTTTTTTAAAAGGGATTTATAAGATGTTGGTTGAAAAAGGGAAAAAGAAAAAGAAAAAAAACAGTCAACAAAAATTAACTTTGATGAAATAATGAATCATGGTAAAAAAAAAAAAAAAAAGCCATGAATCTATGTGCAGTATTCCCCTAGCGCTGGAGTTCTCCTATTCTCCTTGATCGATCAACTTGGTCTTGGCTTGCTGGCTGTTTGTGCTGATCTTCTGGGGGAGGGGCCTGTTGCTGTGGTTTCCAAATGTCTTTGCCGGAGGCGGAATTGCCCCGCCCTTGTCGGTCCGGGCTAAGGAAGCTGCTCCGGTTTGCTCTCAGGAGCTTTTGTTCCCTGCAAGCTCTCGGTACAGCTTTGGAGGACCAGGGCAGAAATGGTGGCCTCCCAATCTCCACTCAGAGGAGGTGAGAACTCGGGGCCCCGCTCCTCAGTGCGCCCCCAGAGAAAAGCAGTCACTCCCGTGTCCCCGGTCTCCGGCCGCACTCCGTGCTCACCCGGCCTGTGACCGAGCGTTTCTATCTCTGGCACCCGACCCTGCGCAGAGTCTCCAAATCCAGCAGATCCCTGCAGTGCGTTCCCGCACCGCTCCTCCCCGGGAAGGAAGGGGAGTCTCCCCGGATCTGCTGCTTGTTGGGTCCCTGCTGGGGGAGCCGTGCCCCGACTGGGCCGCAGATCACAGTTTATGGCAACCCCGAGCTGAGAGCCCGCGACTCTGCTCCGTATCTGCAGCCGGCTTCCCTGCTCTGATACCTGGGAGCTCTGGCGCACTCAGGCACCCCCGGTCTCTCTGTGACCCCAAGGGTCCTGAGACCACACTGTCCCGGGAGGATTCCACCCCCCGCTTAGCCACTGGAGCAACGTCCCTCCGCCGAGCCAACTTCTAAAAGGTCCGATTTTGTGCTCCGCGGCTCTAGCTAGCACTTGCCAGAAGCGGCCGAGGAGGCCCCTACCCCGCCGTCTATCCTCCCGAATATCGCCTCGGATTCACTTCTCCGCACGCCCTACTTTCCAGTAAGTGGTCGCTTCTCTGTTCAGAGAGTTGTTGCTACTCTCCTGTTCGATCTCCTGTTGAGTTCGTAGGTGTTCAGAATGGTTTGATCCCTCTTCAGCTGAATTCCTGAGACCAGACGAAATCTAGGTCTCCTACTCCTCCACCATCTTGCTCCGCCCCTGACAGCTTTTGTTTTAAGTTTGGGCTTCTTTTGCCTAGTAATTTGCTCCCTGCTGTCTAGGGAGGAAACGTTATTTTCCAAAATGCCCTACAAAGTGTCAATGTCAGTCTTCCAACCTGCCCCCAGGACTCGCTGCTCCCCACCAACACCAACTACCTTGACCTAGCTATGGGTCAGATAGGACTTATGCTAGGAATAAGAGGGCTTCTCCTGAAATGTACCCGCCAGTCTTTAGAAATATCTAGAGAAGTTGTTTGGGGTTTTTTTGTTGGGGGCGGGGGGGAGGTTAGGGGCTGGGCATTGTTTCATTTTGTTTAACATCTTAGGACTTACAAGATAGCCAACATATCAGTTCAGAGCTGAACCTACTTTATGGACTAAGAATATATAGTTTGTAATATGGTTAACAAAAGCATAACATACATTCCATTGCATATATGATACAATGGGAACCTGATATATATGTCTTATTTGACTTCCCCAGAGAGTTAGAGAAAACCTTTAGAGTAAAATGGCTAAGGCAACATGATGTCTATCCTTTTTCCCTGCTGTTGTTGAAACGCTTCCTCTGGGCCTCATGCTGCCCTAGATCCACACTGCTTGATCTGTTAGAGTATCTGACCAATAGGGGCCCTCAATGGGGAGGAAAACAGAAATCCATTCACTAAATCGGACCCCACCTACCCCATCTCTGTTACTATTTCCTTCTCAATACCATATAGACTACACACACAATGCTATCTAATCCAGCTTAATTTACCAATCAAGGAT
Source organism: Eumetopias jubatus (assembly GCF_037043125.1). Classification (NCBI taxonomy): domain Eukaryota; kingdom Metazoa; phylum Chordata; class Mammalia; order Carnivora; family Otariidae; genus Eumetopias; species Eumetopias jubatus. The sequence continues at coordinate 58,535,946 of NW_028274810.1, forward strand.
TTAACGAATTACTACTGAATATGCAAAACAGGCAAACTGACTATGGAATGTGGATAGAAAAAATGCCAAAGACTGGGGCCTGGTACAAGGTCACTCCTGATTGTGGGATCAAAGGATACTGTCACTTGTTGACTGGAAGAGTTCACAGTTTTTCCTTTCCTTTCCTTTCCTTTCCGTTCCTTTCCTTTCCTTTCTTTCTTTTTTTTTTTACATACTGAAAAAAATGTGAGTTTTGGACTACTACAGCAAGGCAAAGAGGAAAGCAAATCCCCACTTCACCACTTATATATTTTGTTCCTTTTCCTTTTGATAAACATACCACATTCCTAACAACTTATTTTCTTTTCCCTTCAGGAAATTGGTGGGAAAATGTGCTCCCAAGCTATTGATACAGGAGATATCAACAAATCTTAAGTGCATTTTAGTAGATAAAAGAGCCCCTCCCCAAAGACTGCACACTTTCTGAATTCATGCATGTAATATTCAGAAAACGGTGAAACTGTAGGGCTGGAGAACAAATCAATGGTTGCCATGGTTGAAGCAGGGGCTGGGCTGGTCTAGAAACTACATGAGAGAATTTTGGTAGAGAGAGAGAGAGACGAGTCTGTATCATGATTTTAGGAGTGGTTGCCTTACTCTCTGTATTTATCAAAACCGACAGACTTATATGCATCAGGAATGAATTTTATTTTATGTAAAATAAAAAAAAATAAATGTTAAGGTCCATATAATTTATTTGCATGGTGTCATAAGAAATCCAGCGATGTATCTTATAATTATGAATTTGCTATACTAATTGAGATATATATTTATATCATCTTTAGTTATTAGCCTTCAGCTATATAATGCCTAAAGCAATACCAGAATTTTGCGAAGATATATCCAAGTATTTAAATAACTTGTAATCATAGACAAACAGAATCTAAAGGGTATAAAGGATTTTGAGAGTAATTCACCAGTAGATAGATTAACAAGAAAAAAAAACCAATCTTCTCAACAGTTTCAGGAAAATCATCTGACAATAGCTAACATCCAATTCTGACTAAGAAATAAAAACAGAAACAAAACCCTCCCAGGACACAAGGAACAGAAGGGAACATCCTCAATCTGATGAATCACATCTACAAGAAACCTAAGGCTAACATCATACTTAATAGTAAAAGATTGAATACTACCCTCTAAGATGAAGAACAAGTCAAGACACCACTTTGGACTACTTCTCTTCAACTTTTCACTGGATGTTCTGTCCAGGGCCATGGAGAAGCTTAAGGGACTTAGGGAATGATAGATATTTCATTATCTTGATTATGGTGTTTTATTTTGCATGGAGATATATATAGATAGATAGATGATAGATAAATAGACAGATATAGATATACACACACACACATGATTTTATATATGTAAGATTACTTAATAGGTAATTTTATATATTTATATATGATATATATAATATATAAGATTATATATATAAATTTTCATCGATATTTACCCAGTTCCACACTTCAAATATATGTTTCTTGTATAGCAGTTTATACCTCAATTAAGCTCTAAGGAATGATGCAATTTAAGCACAGTCCCTTCACCCACTAGCAATCAAAGCCTAACCAGGTGCCTGAGCTCTCCACAATCAGTTGGACAATATTTGTCTTAGCAGTAGCCCGGAAGTCAGGAATTTGTTGGGAAAAGAGGCCTGATGTTTAAGAAGTGGCCGAACATTCTCTTCTGACAAAATAGAGCAAAACCAATCAGACTTCCAGAAAGTCTATTCCCTAGAAGCAGACAAACTATGAGGTCCAGTCTCACTGAGAAGTGGGGAAGAGCAATATAAAAAACACTATGGTTTGGAATCACACAGATTTCAAGTCAAATTCTGAATTTGCCAATTCTTGACTATGTGACTTTGATACATTTATTATACTTTCTGAGCTTTAGCTCCTGCTCTGTCAAATGAGGACAATAATATTTTTTTTCCAAAGGATGCTATGAGGAACAAAAAAATTATTTTATGTTAAATAGCATAAATATTAGTCATTCAATAAATATTGTTATGTTCCTCTTGTCTCCGAAGTCTTTTAAGTCATTTCTGCTTTTGTTTTCCTCAAAGACTTGCAAATAATTATTTAAACAATTAGTAAGTATTTTCTCTGAATCATAAAAGAATCAGGAATGGCATTTATATGGAGAAAGCTCACAGTCTAGAAGGAAGACCAATATTAATGCAAATGCTGGGGCACCTGGGTGGCTCAGCCGGTTAAGCCTCAGACTATTGTTTTCAGCTCAGGTCATGATCTCAGGGTCTTAGGACTCTGCTTGGATATTCTCTTCCTCTGCCTCTTCCCCTGTTCATGTGCACGTGTGCTCTCTCTCCTCTCTCAAATAAATAAATCTTTAAAAAATTAAAATTAAAAATAAATTAATTAAATAAAAGCTTTTTGGCCATCCTACAATCAAAGTGATTACTACAAACAGTAGAGACACATTGAGTAGAGTGATTAATTGTGTGTAAATGGCTTAGGCAGGGGGGATTCTAGAAAGATGGTGGAGAATAGGATGACCCTATTCCAACTGGTCCCCAGAATTGAGCTGGATAGCTACCAGACCACTCTGAGCACTAACGAAACCAGCCTGAGATGTGAGAAGATCTGGATCTCTACAAACAGAATATCGCAGGCGGTTGGTTTTGAGGTACGAAGCGGGGAGCCATGATTCCGCAGGCAGATATCAGAGGATAAACGGCAGCGGGAGGGTGCCTGGCCATAAGGATCCTACACTGCTGGTGAGCGACAGCCTCGCGCGCTGGGGACAGGGCACAGATGCACAGACCGGTAGTGGCGGGGAAAGGACTTTAGGGCAGCCCCCAGGACAGAAACCTGTGCGTGTGTGCTGGGAGCGGCTGGTAGTTTTGGAAGCACAAAAGGCAGAGACGTGCCCCGACCTGGATGCAGGACTGGGGGCGCTGCCGAGGGGCGCACAACCCAGGCCGCTGTAGGTTATAGCATCACGGACAGAAACAGAGAGAGTGTCGCCTGGAGAGCTCACTGAAGAACAGACTGCGGTCTCTCTGCTCTGAGGCAGAGGGCTGGAAACAGTCTCTTCTGCTCTGACTCGTGGAAGAGACGTGGAAAGCCGCCAGAGAACAAAAGCCCCCAAAACTGATTCCCGCGGAGCCCATCCCCCACCACAGGGGGGCAGGGCAACTCCACCCAAACAGGGTTGCCTGAGTAACAGCGCGGCAGGCCCCTCCCCCAGAAGACAGGCTGGGAAAACAAGAGGCCAGCAACCCTAAGGTCCCAAGAAAATAGGTGCATCTTGCTTGGGTTCTGGTCAATAATTTGGACTCTATACATTCCCTCAAACACCCATCAACAGAATGACTAGGAGGAGGAACCCCCAAAATAGAAAAGACTCAGAGATTATGACTTATGTCACAGATTTACAAATGGATGCAGATATAACCAGGATGTCGGAGATGGAATTCAGGCTAGCAACTGTGAAGACAATGGCTAGAATGGAGAAATCAATTAATGGCAACATAGAGTCTCTAAGGGCAGAAATGAAAGCTGAATTGGCAGAACTTAAAAATGCTATCAATGAGATCCAATCCAATCTAGATAATCTAACAGCTAGGATAAGTGAGGCAGAAGAACGAATAAGCTTCCTGGAAGACAATATAATAGATAAAAAGGGAAAAGAGGAGGCCAGGGAAAAACAACTCAGAATCCATGAAAATAGAATCAGAGAAATAAGTGACACCATGAAGCATTCCAATGTCAGAATAATTGGAATCCCAGAGGGAGTGGAGAGAGAGAGGACTAGAAGATGTATTTGAGCAAATTGTAGCTGAGAACTTCCCTAATCTGAGGAATGAAACAAACATTCGAGTCCTAGAGGCAGAGAGGACCCCTCCCAAGATCAAGGAAAACAGGCCAACACCCCGGCATGTAATAGTAAAACTTGCAAATCTTAGAACCAAGGAAACCATCTTAAGGGCAGTTAGGGGGAAGAGATTCCTTACGTACAGAGGGAGGAACATCAAAATAACGTCAGACCTGTCCACAGAGACCTGGCAAGCCAGAAGGGCCTGGCAAGACATATTCAGGGTGCTAAATGAGAAGAACATGCAGCCAAAAATACTTTATCTGGCAAGGCTGTCATTTAGAATGGATGCAGAGATGCAGAGCTTCCACGACCGGCAGAAACTGAAAGTATATGTGACCACTAAGCCGGACCTGCAAGAAATATTAAGGGGGGTTCTATAAAAGGAGAAAGACCCCAAGAGTGATATACAACAGAAATTTACAGGGACAGGGACAATCTATAAAAACAACGTCTTCACAGGCAACATGATGACAATTAATTCATATCTTTCAATAATCACTCTCAACGTGAATGACCTAAATGCTCCCATAAAATGGCACAGGGTTGCAGATTGGATAAAAAGACAGGACCCATCCATATGCTGCCTACAAGAGACTCATTTTGAACCTAAAGATACATCCAGACTGAAAGTGAAGGGATGGAGATCCATCTTCCATGCCAGCAGACCTCAAAAGAAAGCTGGGGTAGCAATTCTTATATCAGACAAAATAGATTTTAAACTAAAGTCTGTAATTAGAGACACAGAAGGACACTATATCATTCTTAAAGGATCTATCCAACAAGAAGATCTAACAATTGTAAATATCTATGCCCCCAAAATGGGAGCAGCCATCTACATAAGCCAACTGTTAACCAAAATAAAGAGTCATATTAATAACAATACATTAACTGCAGGAGACCTCAATACTCCACTCTCAGCAATGGACAGATCATCTAAGCAGAAAATCAACAAGGAAACAAGAGCTTTGAATGATACACTGGACCAGATGGACCTCATAGATATTTACAGAACATTCTACCCTAAAACAACAGAATACTCATTCTTCTCAAGCGCACATGGAACTTTCTGCAGAATAGACCACATACTGGGTCACAAATCAGGTCTCAACCGATACCAAAAGATTGAGATTATTCCCTGCATATTCTCAGACCACAATGCTTTAAAACTGGAACTCAATCACAAGAAAAAATTTGGCAGAAATTCAAACACGTGGAAGCTAAAGACCACTCTGCTCAAGAATGTTTGGGTCAACCAGGAAATCAAAGAAGAACTTAACAATTCATGGAAATCAATGGGAACGAAAATACATCAGTCCAAAACCTATGGGATACTGCAAAGGCGGTCCTATGGGGGAAATACATAGCCATCCAAGCTTCACTCAAAAAAAACAGAAAAATCCCAAATTCACCAACTAACATTACACCTTAAAGAACTAGAGAAAAAGCAACAAATGATGCCTAAGTCACACATTAGAAGAGAAATAATTAAAATTAGAACAGAAATCAATGAATTAGAAACCAGAAACACAGTAGATCAGATCAACGAAACTAGAAGCTGGTTCTTTGAAAAAATTAATAAGATTGATAAACCACTGGCCAGATTATCCAAAAGAAAAGAGAAAGGACCCAAATTAATAAAATTATGAATGAAAGGGGAGAGATCACTACTAACACCAAGGAAATAGAAACTGTTATTAGAAATTATTATCGACAACTATATGCCAATATATTGAGCAACATGGAATAAATGGATGCCTTCCTGGAAACCTATAAACTCCCAAGACTGAAACAAGAAGAAATTGACAACCTGAATAGGCCAATAACCAGTAATGAAATTGAAGCAGTGATCAAAAACCTCCCAAAAAACAAGAGTCCAGGGCCTGATGGATTCCCTGGGGAATTCTACCAAACATTCAAAGAAGAAATAATACTTATTCTACTGAAGCTGTTTCAAAAAATGGAAACAGAAGGAAAGCTTCCAGACTCATTCTATGAGGCCAGCATTACCTTAATCTCCAAACCAGGCAAAGACCCCAACAAAAAGGAGAATTTCAGACCGATATCCCTGATGAATGTGGTTTCCAAAATCCTCAACAAAATCCTAGCTAATAGGATCCAACAATACATTAAAAGGATCATCCACCATGACCAAGTGGGATTTATCCCCAGGATGCAAGAGTGGTTCAACATTCGCAAATCAATCAATGTGATAGAACACATTGATAAGAGGAGGGAGAAGAACCATATTGTCCTCCCAATTGATGCAGAAAAAGCATTTGACAAAATACAACATCCTGTCCTGATTAAAACTCTTCAGGGTAGAGGGATAGAGGGACCATTCCTCAAGTTCATAAAATCCATCTATGGAAAACCCATAGTAAATATCATCCTCAATGGGGAAAAACTGAGAGCCTTTCCCTTAAGATCAGGAATATGACAAGGATGCCCACTCTCGCCACTATTGTTCAACATAGTACTAGAAGTCCTAGCAACAGCAATCAGACAACAAAAAGAAATAAAAGTATTCAAATTAGCAAAGAAGAACTTAAACTCTCTCTTTTTGCAGATGACATGATACTTTATGTGGAAAACCCAAAAGACTCCACCCCCAAATTACTAGAACTCAAACAGCAATTCAGTAACATGGCAGGATGCAAAATCAAAGCACAGAAATCAGTTGCTTTCTTATACACTAACAATGCAACTGTAGAAAGAGAAATTAGAGAAATGATTCCATTTACAATAGTACCAAAAACTGTAAGATACCTCAGAATAAACCTAACCAAAGAGGTAAAGGATCTATACTCTAGGAACTACAGAACACCCATGAAAGAAATTGAAGAAGACACAAAAAGATGGAAAAATATCCCATGCTCATGGATCAGAAGAATAAACCTTGTTAAAATGTCTATGCTACCCAGAGCAATCTATACCTTCAATGCCATCCCGATCAAAATTCCAATGACATTTTTCAAAGTGCTGGAACAAATGATCCTAAAATTGTATGGAATCAGAAAAGACCCCGAATTGCCAAGGAAATGTTGAAAAAGAAAAACAAAGCTGGGGGCATCACGTTGCCCAATTTCAAGCTATATTACAAAGCAGTGATCACCAAGACAGCATGGTACTGGCACAAAAACAGACATATAGACCAATGGAACAGAATAGAGAGCCCAGATATGGACCCTCAACTCTACAGTCAAATAATCTTCAACAAAGCTGGAAAAAATATGCAACGGAAAAAAGACAGTCTCTTCAATAAATGGTGCTGGGAAAATTGGACAGCCATATTCAGAAGAATGAAACTCGACCATTCTCTAACACCCTTCACAAAGATAAACTCAAAGTGGATGAAAGACCTCAATGTGAGACAGGAATCCATCAAAATCCTAGAAGAGAACATAGGCAGTAACCTCTTTGATATCGACCACAGCAACTTCTTTTAAGATACATCTCAAAAACTAGTGAAACAAAAGCAAAAATGAACTTTTGGGACTTCCTCAAGATAAAAAGCTTCTGAACAGCAAAGGAAACAGTCCACAAAACAAAGAGGCAACCCACAGAACGGGAGAAGATATTTGCAAATGACAGTAGAGATAAAGGGCTGGTATCCAAGATCTATAAAGAACTTCTCAAACTCAACACCCAAAAAACAAATAATCAAGTCAAAAAGTGGGCAGAAGATATGAAAAGACACTTCTCTGAAGAAGACATACAAATGGCTTACAGACCATGAAAAAATGTTCATCATCATTAGCCATTGGGGAAATTCAAATCAAAACCACATTGAGATACCATCTTATACCAGTTAGAATGGCAAAATTTGACCGGGCAAGAAACAACAAATGTTGGAGAGGTTGTGGAGAAAGGGGAACCCTCTTACACTGTTGGTGGGAATGCAAGTTGGTACAGCCACTTTGGAAGACAGTGTGGAGGTGCCTCAAAAAATTAAAAATAGAGCTACCCTATGACCCAGCAATTGCACTACTGGGTATTTACCCCAAAAACACAGATGTAGTGAAAAGAAGGGCCATCCGCACCCCAATGTTCATAGCAGCAATGTCCACAATAGCCAAACTGTGGAAAGAGCCGAGATGCCCTTCAACAGACGAATGGATAAAGAAGATGTGGTCCATATATACAATGGAATATTACTCAGCCATCAGAAAGGATGAATACCCAACTTTTACATCAACATGGATGGGACTGGAGGAGATTATGCTAAGTGAAAAAAGTCAAGCAGAGAAAGTCAATTATCATATGGTTTCATTTATTTGTGGAACATAAGGAACAGAATGGAGGACATTAGGAGAAGGAAGGGAAAAATGAGGGGGGTGGAATTGGAGGGAGAGATGAACCATGAGAGACTATGGACTCTGAGAAACAAACAGGGTTTTAGAGGGGAGAGGGGTGGGGGAATTGGTTAGCCCGGTGATGGGTACTAAGGAGGGCACGTACTGCATGGAGTACTGGGTGTTATACAAAAACAATGGATCGTGGATCACCACATCAAAAACTAAAGATGTATTGTATGGTGACTAACATAACATAATAAAATTTAAAAAAAATAAAAATAAAAATAAATGGCTTAGGCAGTTTTTCAGAGAAGAAACAAATAGGTCTGAAAAGATGGGTAAGAGTTAACTAGGTTTATGTGAGTCTGAATATGAAGACAAGCATCTCATACTGAAAAACCAAAAGCTGTCCATTATGTTCACAGGCATTACTAACAAAGTGCTTTTTGTGCTCATGCTTTATGATATAATTCTGAATCCATATACATTGAAACCAACTTCAGGGACTAGTACAGCAAGTATTTAACTGCCTAGCAATCTTCTCAGAAACTCCTTGGCCCATTCAACAGGGTCTGGTTATTCTATATAGGCCTTTATGGTCTCCGTCTTGCCCAGGCTCTGGGAAAATAAATAGACAAGGCCCAGACCCTTAGAAATCTAATCCTGGAAAAAGAGGTTGTTCCATCTACAACAACGTTCACAGTGAGTTTGTGTTAGTCGTGAGTTTGTGTTTATCACAATATTAACATCATTTAAATGGGTATCCCTTCTTCGGCTGTAAGTCAAATATGGAGATAAATACTGATTGTTATTTTTTCCAAACTACTGTGAGATTGTTATTTTCCCAAACAAATTATTTGCCTCAAAGGAAATTGTTAGGCACCTTCAAGAAAGGTACCAAATAATCATACCATGACCAGAAAATCTGAAGCATCTGGAATCAGATATTTTGCAATACACATCAGAAGCTGTATATTGAATACATCATGGGAGTCTCCTTCTTCTGAGCTACACCAGTTAATCTGATTTAGAGTCACAGACAACAAACTGCTCTCCCACTGTAGCTCCTTTCATGAAGTGTTCGAATATGCTGGCTGGTATGAAGTTGCCTCGATGTGAGAGGCATCCACGAAATTCTACAAGTACCAAATTCTTGATTTTAAGATTTTGCTCACTTCGTTGCAACATGCTGCCTCTGCAAGAATGAGCATGCCATCTCCCCAACCCCCACCATATCTTTTATAAGGACCATAAGTAAATGGAAACTAGAATTGCTAATTTTGATGGGTAAAAAGGATAAATTGGATATGAGGAATGTTAAGTCCAAGGATATCCAAGGATGAAACATCCTACAAATAAGAAACTTAAGAACTAGAAGGAGCTGAAAAGAACCAAAGGAAAGAGAACTAATTATGTGTTTGGCACTAAGTATTTAATCAAAACCAGTGATACCTAATAATACCTCTATTATATAGATAAAGAAATTGAGTCTTAGGGTAGTGAAGCATCTGTTTAAAGAATAGCGTATTCTTTACATGGCAGAGTAAAGACAGGAATTAAAAGCAATCTGACTCCAAAGCAAAAGCTCTTAACCACTCTTCTATTCTGAAAAGCAGGGAACCAAATTGTTTATATAGAATACTTCACAGAGCATACAGTGTGCACAACACAACATACAGAGACTGGTCAAATCAAACTCATGGCAGAGACTCCTCTTCTCTCCAAAGCCACAAGGTCACTCTAACCTGCTTTAGAGTTACTAGCCACTGGATACTTTCATAAGTGTGGAGTAGAGGAGGCACTTGGAACAAATGGCCATTGACACCAGCAGTGACCATATAGTTCCTGAGACCCTACACTGACAGAAGATGATACACTGTGATTAGTCTATTGAAGTTGAGTTTTCCTGCTAAGCCAGCAGGGTTGCCACTCCTTACAAAGATCTGATCCATGACAGAAAATGTAGTAGCTACATTTTCTTTTATATCTGAATGTAGTGTATTTTCCCCCTCACTAAATATGAACGCCACTGTGACAACTATAGTGAAGCTATATGGGAGCAGTGTAATCTCTTACAGAGAAACCTCAACTAATTTGTGGGATCAGGTAAGGCTGAGCAGGTGATGTGTGAGCTGAATGCAGAAGAGGGAGTAAGAGTTAACTAGACAGGAGAGTTAGGGGACCATTGCAGGCAAAATAACCTATGGAAAAGCCACCCGTGGTAGGAAGAAGCAAAGGGAAAGGCTTGAATAAGGCCTTGCCACCATATTATAGTCACTGGTCAGAGCCAAAAGGGCTCTGTAGAAATTTGTTGCATAAAAATAAAAAGACAAGAGCATTGTCTCTGGACCTTCAGTCAGCCAATTGGTAAAAGCATTCTGCCCTGTTTTCCCTGCGTTCGGTCTTCCAGTGACGTGATTTCTCTTCCCAACCCTAGCTCATTCATTATCCAGTAAAATCTGCTTGGCTGACGTTCCATAAAACACTCATTCTGGTTATTTTAATGTCCCCACATAGCTGAAGATTGCAAGGTTTCACTGGAGTACTGTCCCTATGTTCTCCATTACTGCAGACATAAAAAGGACATTTGGTGGGCATACCGCATACTGAAAAGGCCATGGTGCTATAGGAGCATATCACTGAGACATGTGACTCTAATTAAAATCCTTACACAAGCATTTGATAAAGAATTTAACCTGTTCACTCCTTCCTTTTGAATTGCAGTTTTGTATCTCCCTTGAAAGAAGTCTAAAGATTGTCATAGAGTCATCAGCCCTTTACAATCATCATAATGACCTTATCTGAATACCACTTGGTAAAATTTACAATATGCTGTAAATCCATTCTTTCATTTGCTCTTTTCATTTATATGAAGCAGATAGGACATATACTACTATGAGTTCTAGTTTATACATGACCAAACTGGGGCACAGAGTACTTTGTCTAATGTATTATTGAGAATAAAAAAATAAAAATAAAAACACCATTATTCCAAAGCTTAAAGCAAAAGCCATTTTATTTTATTTCACGATTTTGCATTTAAGTATTTGAGCAGGACTCAGTTATGTGATTCTTCTGTTCCATATAGCATTGAGATCTCTCGGTGGTATTTATCCAGCAGATCCACTCTGGAAGATCAAAAATGGCATCACTCATATGTCTGATGCCTTAACAGGCATAGCTGGAAGGCTACACTCAGCTGGGACTTTTTCTTAACTTTATTGAGGAATAACTGACAAATATTATTGCATAGATTTAAAGAAAACAATGTGATGATGTGATATACATTTATGCTGTGGAATGATTATCAAGATTAAGGGGACTTTTGACCAGAGTGCCTACACATGGCATCTCCACCATGACGGTTAGTTCCAAAAGAGAGTGTTCTGGTGAGCCAGATGGAAACTGCATGACATTTATAACCTAACCACAAAAGCCACATAGTCACTTCTCCCACATTCTACTGGCCAAAGTAATCATAAATTCACACAAATTCAAGATGAGAGAGCATAAACTCCATCTCTAGATGGGAGGAAACGTCAAAGAAACTGTGATTATGTTTTAAGACTGACGTAGGCACACAGGAAATATTGGAATTGTGATTTAGACCCATGGCTTTCACTCCAAATCCCATTCCCTTGATGCACTGTCTGAGGAGCCACCAACAGCTCACAAGCCTGCAGGGAACTATGGCAAACTGGAAAGCACAAATTTAGGACTAGACTAAGAATCCATTGTTAGGTGTGTCAATCGATCTATCACCAAAAGCTAGAAATCCAGCTTTTTATGTGAAATCTCCCAGTTTTAAATTATTAAATAAAATAGTAAATATTTATTAGTAACTCAATTTTGAATTATTAGTCTCAAAACGCACAGTTTGCAATGTCTAACCCTTTATCATACAGGTTGAACCATTCTATTTAGTTTAAAGCAAGAAGTATAGGTTACAAGCTTAGGTTAGGAGTCAACCTTAGGCTCCAATCCCAGTTTTACCACTTGCTAATTCTGGGCCTGAGGCTAAGTTACTTATGCTCTATGAGCCTATATCCTCATTTGTAAAATGGGGATGATGATAATAATAGTACCTCTAGTACCTCATAGGGCTGCTGTGTGCAAAAACGATGCAATGTATGTAGGAAGCCCAGCATAGTTCATGACACACAGTGGGTTCTCAATCAAACCCATCATCATGTAAGGAAAAACATCCTCCCACACTTTGACATGAACCAGTGTGGAGAATTTTCAACAACAATCAAAAGACCTGAGTTTTATTATGGATTCTACCTCTGGCTTTTTTTTTAAGATTTTATTTATTTATTTGAGAAGAGAGAGAGTGCACACAAATAGGGGGAGGGCCAGAGAGAGAGCGAGAAGCAGACTCCCCACTGAGCAGGGAGCCCAAAGCAGGACTTGATACGGACCCTGAGATCATGACATGAGCCTAAGGCAGATGCTTAACAGACTGAGCCCCCCAGATGCCTCCCTACTTCTGGCTTTTTGACTTCAGTTTTCTGGTTTTATCATTTCAGAGTCTTGGTGACCTCATCTACAAAATTGGAATAGTAATATCGCCCTACCTACCCCAGTACGCTGGGGGAATACCAAATTACCCTTGTGGAAGAGCCTCATAAATTGCTCGCAATATCTAAGGCATAAATACAAATACCACCACAGGTCATTGGATATTCTGACCCCTCAAAGAGATGGCAGAATCAGAAAAGCAAACAGCACACTGGGCAGGAGGACCCTGCAAAGCTGAGGACCATTTCAGACTGTGCATCAAAGAGAGAAAACATGAAAAAGAGAAAGCATGAAAACAGAGGCCATGGTCTACACAGAGACTAAGGACCGGGCAAACAACATGATGAGCACTTGGCTGTGAAGATGAACTGAACAAGCTCATGTGAATTATATGATAATGTCTCACACATACCCTCAAAGAGTGTTTACTGATTCTGACTCTAAGCTACTCTAAAGTCAGGCAGAAGACAGAAGATGTTTCCTCTTTAAAACTCAGAACACACACACACACACACACACACACACACACACACACACACACACACACAGTGCGTCTAAAACTAGTGAAACCTGAATAAGCTCTGGGAATTGTACCAATGTCAATTTCCTGGTTTGAATATTGTACTCAGTTACGGGAGATGTAACCACTGGGGAAAACTAGTTGAAAGGTAAACAAGAGGCCTCTCTGTACATTTCTTTTTTGCAACTTCCTATGAATCTGTATTATTTCATAATAAAAAAATTAAAGAATCAGGGGAAACAATATAAACCAGAGAGAGAGAGAGAAAGAAAGAAAGAAAGAGAGAAATCAGCAAGACACTACCAGCAGAAAATGAGGCAAAGAACAGGAAAGGGCAGTGGGGGCAGGAGAAAGTACAGGAAATCCACAAGTATTGAAAAAGGCTACATGAAGCCTCTAGGGAAATGAACAGCTATGGAGTGCGAGTCCTAAAGGCTCAAATCTGAGACCGTTTTCTCTCACAGCATAGACATTTCTTGCCTGGTTACTATTCTATTTAGAAAAGTATCTCAGGACCCAGCCAGACCAATGGCTGCAGAGAGAAATAGGTGAAAGGGAACACATGACTAGAAAGAGATGGTGTGCTATGTAATAAAAAAGGAGACAGGGAAAGAAGAGAGGCCATCAGAAAACATACCAAAAGTGGGTCATTTCATCATGCTGTGTGTAGTTTATGCATGTCCCAGAGCTTGCTCTGAGGCAAAATCTTGAATGGTACATTTGGCTTTCATGCAGATTGGTGATCATTTTCTTGTTTATACAATCCACAGAAAGGTTAATTATGCTAGTGACTGTGGTTGGGAAACAATTCTTGGAAAATGCTTTGGTAACAACAGGTTGGCAGTATATGGAAACCATCTGCTTCCCACAAATGTTAAGGTAAACTTTCAAACTTGTGGGGTTAGCAATTACAGATTGTATACTAGTTGAGTGGAGGGAAAATACATGCTGTGTTGATGTACACTTTCTGGATCTTCTTGACACCCAGCCGAAAAGGAACACCGTGTTATAAGAAGGATGGTCTTCGGGCATAACAAAACTTTGAGTAAGTCATCTTTGTTTGCATGTATTAAGGCCAACAGAACAAGAACATCACACAAGGGAATATAGTATTTATACTGAATGTCTCCTAAGTAAATTAAGCCTCTCTCGTTTGCTCTTGCCTTGACCCACTAATGGGAACAGGATCATAGATGGAAGATTTGTTTCCTATAAAAATATTCAGTTTATTCTACAAAGGAACATAAAATGCCGCTCCTCTGACCCCGTGGCCCGAGCTGTTCTCAAGGGCTGCAATTGTGGTTGTTCCAGCTGCTTTGTCATGAAGTGGTCTATTCCCCAACTCTTCTGAAGACAGAGCTTCTTGGCTCCCACCTCCACTCTGGAGGAGAGAAATGGAAATGGCTAATGTGCTCCCAACTTAGCAAACGCTGTCAGGGCTGCTAATCCATCACTCTGAGGGTACTTCTCAAAGAGAGGCAGATTCTTGTGAAAATCATTCAGCTGAAGCTGAGAGGGAACATCTTAAGTAGAGTGGAATTCCAAATTATGAATGGCAGTGGGGAGTGGCCACAAATCATATTTGCTAATGGAAGTGAAAAAATCTAATTGGCCCCTTGTGGTTTCAGCTTGAATAGCAACACCTTATCATGCTTAGGCCCTAGGTGGCTTGTGTCCATTACATATTGAGGAATGGCCACATAAATATAGGAATTAAAGTTTTAGGCAATCTTAGATGTATAGATGATTAACACTCTCTAGGTAGCATTCTTACCCTGATTGACTGTGATGCTTCTGCTAAAGTCTGGGAAGGCAGGGGAAAAAAACAGTGTTGTCTAACTCAATTTGTATATGTGAACATCTTGTAGGAATGGTTATAAAAAAGAAAACTTACGGGGCGCCTGGGTGGCTCAGCCGTTAAGCATCTGTCTTCAGCTCAGGTCGTGATCGCAGGGTCCTGGGATCGAGCCTCATGTCGGGCTCCCTGCTCCACGGGGAAGCCTGCTTCTCCCTCTCCTACTCCCCCTGCTGGTGTTCCCTCTCTCGCTATGTCTCTCTCTGTCAAATAAATAAACAAAAATCTTAAAAAAAAAAAGAAAGAAAGAAAAAAAACTTACATCCCTATTGGAAGACTACAGAGCATTAAAACAAGCACAAAATTAGAATCAGATGACTTGTTTGAATAGAGATTCTGCCACTAAATACTGGACCTTATGCTGGGTAAACTCAATCACAGAATTTTCATAACTAAAGTAGATGGATAACAATAATATGATTTTCATAGGACTGCTGTGTGTGAGGCAGCTATCTCTCCCTGTGACAGATACCTATGAATCCCTCTTCCATGTTAATCAGGTCTCAATTTTGCTTAGGTGTTCATAGTCTCCCTGGCTATATTCAGAGAAAGGACCCCTCTGCAGGCCTAAGTGGTTAATCTTGACCAGTCTAAGTGAAACATAATCATGCCATTGCCACGGACAATATCTGGTTTAGGAGTAGGCATGTGACAAAATTCTGGCCAAAGAGACATCTGAGAAGTCTTTGGGGGAAGGAGTTTTCTAGAAAATGGGTTGTTCACTCTTACATAGAGCCCCATAAAGACAAACTTCACTTTTCTACCTCAAGACAGTCTCAGCTACATGTGGCACCTGCAACTTCATCAGCCATGTAAGGACCATGAAAACAAAGCCAAGAGAATTTTAGAGAAGCCAAGCTGTATCAATGATAGGATGCATTTATGGATTAGTAGCCAAAGAGACTCATCCTATCTCCAGACTTCTTGTCATGTAAGATGAGAAACTTATTTTGTTTAAGCTACTTTTTTTTTCTTTTCTAACTTGTAGCAGCCAAGGGAATTCTACCTGATAACAATATGAAGATAAAATAAATAATGCCTATGGAGGGCTACTGTCTAGATATGGGATAAACCAGAGACAAATGGAACCTTACCAGAGTTGTAACCCAGCTTAAAACCATGTCAGTCTAGGACTATATTAATGTCATCTGTCCTCTACTTACCATCGTGAGCATATGATAAACTCACTTTGGAGGAAAACACCATCACCAAGAGCTTCTATAAATTCCCACACATAAGAGTCGGGGATTCAATTAAACATGCCAGACATATCAACAAGCAGGACTAAGAGAAAAACAGAAATAATAGAAAAGGAACCAGAAATGCCCTGGTTTGGGTAGTCATCAGATATGAACTTCAAAATAACTAACATGTTTTTAAAAAATAAATGACAATCCAACAAACAGAAGTCCAGGACCAGATGGCTTCACAGGCAAATTCTACCAAACATTTAAAGAAGAGTTAATACTTATTTTTCTCAAACTATTGCAAAAAATTGAAGGGGAAGGAAAGCTTCCAAATTCATTCTATGAGGCCATCATTACCCAGATAAAGACACTACAAAAAAAGAGAAATACAGGCTAATATCTCTGATGACCATAGATGCAAATATCCTCAACAAAACATTAGCAAACTCAATCCAACAATACATTAAAAAAATTCATTCACCACAATCATGTGAGATTTATTCACAGGATACAAGGGTAAATATTCACAAATCAACATCATACATCACATCAACAAGAGAAAGGATAAGAACCATATGATCATTTCAAAAGACGCAGAAAAAGCATTTGATAAAGTACAGCATTAGTTCATGATAAAAATCTTCAACAAAGTAGGTTTAGAGGGAACATACCTCAACATAATAAAAGCCGTATATAGAAAAACCCACAGCTAACAGCATACCCACTGGTGAAAAACGGAGAGCTTTTCCCCTAAGGTCAGGAACAAGGTAGGGATGTCTACTCTGACCACTTGTATTCAACACAGTACTGGAAGTGCTAGCCACATCAATCGGACAACAAAAAGAAATAAAAGGCATCTAAATTGATAAGGAAGAAGTAAAATTTTCACTATTTGCAGACGACATGATACTGTATAAAGGAAACCCTAAAGATTCCATCAAAAAAACTGCTAAAACTGATAAATGAGTTCAGTAAAGTTGCAAGATATAAAATCAATATAGAGAAATCTGTTGCATTTATATACTCTAATAATGAAAGAGAAGAAAGAGAAATTTAGAAAACAATCCCATCTAGAATTGCACCAAAACTAATAAAATACCTAGGATTAAACTTAACCAAGGAGCTGAAAGATCTGTACTCTGAAAACTATAAAACAATGATGAAAGAAATTGAAAAACACAAACAAATAGAAAGATATTTCATGCTCATAGATTGGTAGACTATTGTTTAAAGTGCCCATACTACCCAAGACAATCTACAGATTTAATGCAATCCCTATCAAAATACCAACAGCATTTTTCACAGAACGTAGAACAAATAATCTTAAAATTTGTATGCAATCACAAAAGACTCCAAATAGCCAAAGCAATCATGAAAAAGAAGGACAAAACTGAGAGGTATCACAACCCCAGATGTCAGGATATACTACAAAACTGTAGTAATCAAAACAGTATGGTACTGGTACAAAAACAGACACATAGATCAATAGAACAGAATAGAGAGCCCAGAAATAAACCCACACTTTTATGGTCAATCAATCTATGACAAAGGAGGCAAAAATAGCAAAGGGAAAAAGACAATCTCTTCAACAAATGGTGTTGGGAAAACTAGACAGCTACCTGCACAAGAATGAAACTGGACCATTTTCTTATACCACACACAAAAATAAACTCAATGGATTCAAGCCCTAAACATGAGACTCAAACAATACAAATCCTAGAAGAGAGCACAGGCAGTAATTTCTCTGACATCAACCATAGCCACATTTTTCTAGATATGTCTCCGAGGCAAAGGAAACAGAAACAAAAATAAATGATTGGGACTACATCAAAATAAAAAGCTTCTGCATAGTAAAGGAAACAATCAAAAAAACAAAAAGACAACCTACTGAATGGGAGAAGATATTTGCAAATGATCTACTGATTAGGGGTTACTGTCCAAAATATATAAAGAATTTATACAATTCAACAACAAAAACCAAATAATCCAATTAAAAAATAGGTGGAAGACAAACAGACATTTCTCCAAAGATAACATATAGATGGCCAACCGATACTTTAAACAATCCTCACTATCACTCATCATCAGGGAAATGCAAATCAAAACCACAATGAGATACCACCTCACACCTGTCAGAATGCCTTCAATCAAAAACACAAGAAGTAACAAATGTTGGCAAGAATATGGAGAAAAAGAAACCTTCATGCACTGTTGGTGGGAGTGCAAACTGGTATAGCTACTATGGAAAACAGTACGGAGGCTCCTCAAAAAATTAAAAATAGAACTACCATATGATCTAGTAATTCCTGTAGTAATTCCCCTACTGGGAATTACCTAAAGAAAATGAAAACACTAATTCAAAAAGATACATGCACCCCTAAGTTTACTGCAGCATTATTTACAATAGCCAAGATCCAGAAGCAACCCAAGGGTCCATCAGTAGATGAATGGATAAAGAAGAGGTGGTATATAAACAATGGAATATACATCAG
This sequence comes from Eumetopias jubatus, assembly GCF_037043125.1. Taxonomy (NCBI): domain Eukaryota; kingdom Metazoa; phylum Chordata; class Mammalia; order Carnivora; family Otariidae; genus Eumetopias; species Eumetopias jubatus. Next base: position 58,554,698 of record NW_028274810.1, read on the forward strand.
CCACAAAACAGAATGAAATCTTGCCATTTACAACAACATGGGTCGATCTGGCGGGATAATGCTAAATGAAATAAGCCAGTCAGAGAAAGACAAATACCATATGATTTCACTTATATGTGGAATTTAAGAAACAAAACAAAGGGAAAAAGAGACAAACCAAAAGACTTTTAAATACAAAGAACAAAGTCATGGTTACCAGAGGGAAGATAGGTGGGGAGATGGGTAAAATCGGTGAAGGGGCTGAAGAGTGCGCTAATCCAGATGAGCACTGAGTGATATATGGAATTTTTTTCAAGCTTTTATTTAGATTCCAGTTAGTTAGCATATAGTGTAATATTACTTACAGGAGTAGAATTTAGTGATTCATCACTTACATACAACACCCAGTGCTCACCGCAAGTACCCTCCTTAGAACTGTTGAATCACTATATTGTACACCTGAAACTAATACAATACTGTATGTTAATTATACTGAAATTTAAAGATACATAAATAAGTAGATTTTCTTCCTTAAAAATAAATAAATAAACAACAAGATGGGGACTGTACTCAGAGAACCGGAAGCTGTAAATCTAACAAAGACTGTGGAACTAAAAAATATAATCATCTAAACTAAGAATTCAATATGAACCTAACAGTGAACCTAAAGTCAACAGAAACTATTCAAGCTAATACAAGGAGAACAAAAAAGATGGAAAATTTAGAAAGTACCATGAGAATATCTGAGAGATGTTAAAAAGTCTATCATGTATATAAATGGAATCACATAAAAGAAGAGAAAGGGTCAAAGGCAGTATTTGAAATAGCTGAAAATTATCAAAAGTTGACAAAAGACATGAAGTTACAGATTAAAGCAGGATATATACAAAGAAAACCACACCTAGGCCTATCATAATAAAACCAAAAACGAAATCATATTAAAAGCTGCCAGAGGAAAAACCACATTTACTTTCAAAGGAGCAATAACAAGACTTAATGGCTGACTTCTCTGTAGTAACTTTAGAAGTTGTAGAACTATAAAAATGCTTTTAAAAGTACTTCAAGGAAGTAACTATCCAGCCCAAAACTAAAACCAATGGTATAGACTCAACAGAAATAAGTGTTTACGTCCTACAAAAAAGAAGACATGCACAGTAATGTTCATCACAGAGTTATTCTTAATGGCCAAAAATGAAAAACTCTAGTGTCCATCAGTAATGGAATTGGTAAACAAATCATATAATGGGCTACTACATGGCAATAAAAAAAAGAACTTACAGTACTCATAAAAGATGAATTATTTCACAGACCTCATGTTGAGAGTAACAGCCAGAAAGAAAAGTACATATTGTATGATTCCATTTACATGAAGTTTAAGAATAGACCAAACTAACTCATGGCTGGAGAAGGTGGAATTGTAGTTACTTCTGTAGCAAGGTATTGTCCGGGAGAGGGAATGAAAGATCACTCGAGGTGTTCAAAACCTTGATTTGGGTGGTACGTGCAAAAATTCATCAAGTCGAACATGTAAGATTTGTGCTTTTGAATATATGTAAAGTTGTTTCTCAATAAAAACAATGTTATTTAAATCAAGAAAAGAAAGCAAAGGGTAAATACAAGTATTTCCATACAGGCAAAGAAAAAAAAAAACTCTCAGAAAATGTGTTATCAACAGAATTACACTAAAAGAAATGCTAAAAGCAGTTCTCTAGGCAGTAGGAAAATGATCCTAGACAATAAAATAAAAATGCAGGAATGAATTAAGGGCAATTGGTAAAGAAACATAAGACTATAAAATTAAAAGACTATTATCTGTATAAAGCAATAATAATAATGTCTTGTGAACACTAAAATGTGTGTATTACTTCACTTGGAATCACTCACCAAAAATCAAGAAGAAGATAAATGGAGTGTGAGTGTTCTAGATCCTAGCAATGTCTGGGAAGTTATAAAAGATCTAATTAATATTACACTGTAGTTAGTTAAGGATGCTTGTTGTAACTTCTTGGATACCCACTATGGTAAAAGAATGTATAACTAGTTAATGGAGGAGAAATCATAAAGACATACATGGTAGAGAAAATAGAATCAACAAACATACAGGTATGTACATTAAGTGGACTAAATATTTCAACTAAAAACAAATGTTGTCAGGCTGAACCAAACACAACAAAACAATATGCTCCTTATAAGAGACACTCTTTAAACATAAAGACATAGACAAACTAAGTAGAAAAATAGCTTCTTAGGCCAGATTTCCACAGAAACAGAAACTGGCACAAGACTTTGAGTGTAAATCATTTAGTATTAGGTGATGCCAGGATCGTATGTAGGGTAGTAAGAAAAATAAGACAGGGGAATAAAGGAATATGGGATCTATTAATGAACAGTTTAATTCATGAGGCAATCATAACTGAATCCTGGCATGGACTGCTGAGAGATGGTATAAAATACGTATCACAGTTGTCTCACCAGAGGGATGAGGAAACTGAGGTATTTATCCCTAAACTTCCTACCTTATTGGTAGAGGGCTATATCTGGAGGACCACTAACCACCTACGTCCTGCCTGCCCCATGAGTCATGTCAACAACACTTCAATAAATAAAGAGAAAGAAAAACATGTTTAAAGGTAAAACTGTCAGGGAGAGTCATGGGTGGCTTCACAAGTACTCAGGAGGATGCTTTGGCATGTACTGGAAGAGTAAATGCTGAGGAAATATGAGCAGGGCATCAGTAGGTTCAGCCAGAAATGAAAAAATATATATCATGCAAACACTAAGCAAAACAAAAACAAACAAAAAACTAGTGCGGCCATCCTAGTATCAGAAAATGTAGGCTTTAAGGCGACATGCTAACAGAAATAAAGAATATTTCAAAAGAACACCTGGGTGGTTCAGTTGATTAAGCAGCCAGCTCTTGATTTCAGCTCAAGTCATGATCTCAGGGTCCTGAGAGCAAGCCCTGCATTGGACTCTGTGCTCAGCAGGGAGTCTGCTTGAGGTTCTCTCTCTCCCTCTGCCTCTGCCCCCACCCTTTCCTCTCTCTCAAATAAATAAAATAAATATTTTTAAAAAAAGAATATTTCATTAAAGATTTAGCATTTACTAATTAATATAAATTCAATTGTTAGCTTCACAATATATAAAATATAAATTGATATAAGTAAAAGGAAAAATAAATCAACAATCATAGCAGAAATATCAGCACGTCTCTCTCAATAATGATAGGTACACTGACAAAAATATCAGTTAAAAAAAATGGCTCAGCCATTTGGGCACCCGACTCTTGGCTTTGGCTCAAGTCGTGATCTCAGGGTCGTGGGGTCATGGCATTGTGGGATTGAGCCCACAATCAGCTTCAGCCTCCATTCTTAGCGTGGAGTCTGCTTGTCCCTCTCCCTCCTCCTATGCCCCCCACCCACCCCCTACTCTCTCTCTCCCTCTCTCTCTTTAAAGCCAAGATGCCCTTCAACAGATGAATGGATAAAGAAGATGTGGTCCATATATACAATGGAATATTACTCAGCCATCAGAAAGGATGAATACCCAACTTTTACATCAACATGGATGGGACTGGAGGAGATTATGCTAAGTGAAATAAGTCAAGCAGAGAAAGTCAATTATCATATGGTTTCACTTACTTGTGGAACATAAAGAATAGCATGGAGGACATTAGGAGAAGGAAGGGAAAAATGAGGGGGGTGAGAATTGGAGGGAGAGATGAACCATGAGAGACTGCGGACTCTGAGAAACAAACTGAGGGTTCTAGAGGGGAGGGGGAAGGGGGGATTGGTTAGCCCAGTGATGGGTATTAAGGAGGGCACGTACTGCATGGAGCACTGGGTGTTATACGAAAACAATGGATCGTGGATCACCACATCAAAAACTGATGATGTATTGTATGGTGACTAACATAACATAATAAAATTTTTAAAAAAATAAAGTAAAATAAAATCTTAAAAAAAAGGATTTGAATAACACAATACTCTGGAACTAATTGACAGAACACTGCAAATGAAAGCAAGCAGTAACAGAACACACATTATTTTCAAGTGTACAGAACATTTATCAAAATTGACCATATGCTAGACCATGAAGTGAGCCTGAACTACTGGCAAATAATTGAAATCATAAAGAATATGCCCACTGAACACAGTGGTTTATAGCTAGAATTCAGTAACAAAAATCTAAAAAGCAGATCCCTAAAACTGGGGCACCTAGGTGGCTCAGTCAGTTAAGCATCTCCTTTTGACTCAGGTCATGATCTCAGGGTCTTGGGATCTAGCTCCTCAATAGGCTCCCTGAACAGTGGGGAGTCTGCTTCTCCTTCTCCCTCTACCCCTCCCTCCCCTGCTCATTCTCTCTCTCTCTCTCTCTCTCTCTCTCTCTGTCTTTCCCTCTCTCTCTCTCTCTCTCATTCTCGTGCTCTGTCAAATAAATGAAATCTTTAAAAAAATCCCTAAAAGCAAAAATTATTTAAAATATTTCTAAATGACTACTGAGACAAAGAATAAATAACAATGGAAATTAGAAAATACTTTGTATTAAATTACAATTAAACATATCAAAACTTGCAGGATACTGCTGAAGTGTAAGCTTAGAGAAAAATGTGTAGCCTTAAATGCACAATATTAGAAAGGAAATTTTAAATGTCCCAAATCCAACATTTTAAGTAATTAATTTAAAAAGTAGAAGGATGGAAAAGTTTTTAAAAAGCAACAAATAATGATATGGAAAAAAATATATAATAGAGAAAGTGAACACAGCAAAAGTGATTATTAGAATAACAAAATGAATAAATTCCTAGCAAGACTGAGCAGGGAGAAATAGAGACAAAGATGATAAATAGGTATGAAAAAAAGCCCATCACAGTGTATCTTACAAATACATTTTTTTAAAAAGAAAGAAAGATAAGAGGATATTCTGAATAACTTCATGCCAAAATTTTACATTTTTTAAAATTTAATTGCCAAGTTCCTTAAAAAACAAAACTTGCCTACATTGACACAAGAATAAGTAGAAAATTTGAATAATCTGTATCTATTTAAAAAGTTAAACCTCCAATTAAAACAATCTACCAAGTGTGCCTGGGTACCTCAGTCAGTTCAGCATCTGCTGTTGCCTCAGGTCATGATCTTAGGTCCAGCAATCGAGTCCTGCATTGGGCTTCCTGCTCACCAGGAAGTATGCTTCTCTCTCTACCCTTCCCCCCTGCTCATGATCTCTCTCTCTCTCAAATAAGTAATAAAATCCTAAGAACAAAAACAAAAAACAAAACAATCTACCAAATGTAGAAGTCTCTAGGCTCAGGGAGCTTAACTGGTTGGTTCTTCCATACATTTAAGGAAGAAATATCAATCTTAGACATTTTTCCAAATAATAGTAAAGGGAGCATAACTTTATGAGACCAGAATAACCCTGATTCAACAATCTAGCAAGAATATTACAAAAAAAGAAAATGTCAGAAAATTGCACTCGAGAACATATAAAAATCCTAAACAAACAAAAAAATCACCAAGTCCAATCTAGCATATGTAAAAATGATTGTTCCCAAGGCCAGTTAGGGTTTATTCCAGAAATAAAAATTCCTGGTTGGATTAGCACTCGAAGTTCAATCCAAGTAACTCAGTACATTAATAGAATGAAGAATAAAATAATGACAATCTCAACAGATGAAAGCATTTGATAAAATCCAACACCCTTCATTCTAAAAATTCCTAGCAAACTTGGAATAGAGTGAACTTTCTTATATAAGTATCATCCTTTATAGACATATCAATTATCATACTTAATTGTGAAATATTGAAAACTTTCTTCCTGAAACTGAGAATAAAAAACACGTTGATCTACCATTTCTATTCAACATTGTACTGAGGACTTGATTGGTTTAATAAGGGAAGAAAAAAAAAAGAAGTGGTATAGAAGAAATTAAAATGTTCTTATTTACAGATGACATGATTGTATGCAATAGACAATCTAAAAGAATATACAATTAGAAGTAACAGATGAAATTAACAAGGTTAATATAAAATGTGTTTTTATATATCAATAGCAAATAGAAAATAGTATATTTTTTCCTTTTATAAGTTTTTATTTAAATTTTAGTTAGTTAACATATGGTATAACATTAGTTCCAGGTGTAGAATTTAGTGACTCATCACTTAGAACACCCAGTGGTCATCACAGCAAGTGCCCTCCTTAATACCCATCACAGATTTAGCCCATCCCCCCACCTACCTCCCCTCCAGCAGCCCTCAGTTTGTTCTTTATAGTTAAAAGTCTGTTTTCTGGTTTTCCTCTCTCTCTCTCTCTCTCCTCCTCTTTCCCCTCTGTGTCCCTCTGTATGTTTTTTTTAAATTCCACATGAGTGAAATCATATGGTATTTGTCTTTCTCTGACTTATTTTGCTTAGCATAATACTCTCTATCTCCATCTACGTCATTGCAAATGGCAAGATTTCATTATTTTTATGGTTGAGTAATATTCTGTTGTATATATATACCATGTCTTCTTTATCCATTTATCCATGGACACTTGGGGGCAATTTCCATAATTTGGCTATTTGATAATGCTGCTATAAGGGTGCATGTATCCCTTCCAATCAGTTAAAAAATAGTATTTTTAAAATACCATTTACAAAAACATCAAAGACATGAAATACTTAGGAAAAAATGATGAAAAATGTGCAAGACTTCTGCACTCACAACTATGAGACATTCGTTACAGAAATTAAAGAAAACCAAAATAAAAGGAGGGATATATCATGCTTAAGTATTAGAAAATTCCTACTAATTCCTATTAGAAAATTCCTAAAAATGTTAATTCCCTCCAAAATGGTTCACTGGAATCAATACTACCCCATTCAACATCTCCAGCAGAATTAACTATTTGTTTTTGTGAAAAATGACTAGCTGATTCTAAAAGTCATATGGAAATGCAAAAGGCTAACAATAGTGTCTTGAAAAAGAAAATACTGGAAGATTCACCTACCAAATATGAAGACTCGTTTAAGTCTACACAAATTAACACATTGTAGTATTGGTAGTACTGATGCATAAATGGACAAATTCAACAATAGAAGAAAAGAGAGTGTTCAAAATTAAGCCTATACTTATGTGGTCCCTTGATTTGGACAGATAATTCTCTACAGCGCAGTAAGGAAATAATGCACTTTGCAATAAATGGTACCGGGTCAACTGGAAATTATTATGGAAAAAGTAAGTCTTGAACCTTTCCTAACAACAAAAACTATTTCCCATGAAATGTAGATCTAAAAGTGAAAAGTAGAACATTAAAACTTCTTAAAAAAGAGATAATATCTTTATGACCTGAAGGTAAGCAAAGATTAAACAGGACACAAAATCAACAACCTAAAAGAAAATGTTACAAATAACACTATATAAAACTTAAGTATTTTTATATGCCAAAAACAGCATTTAGAGAGTAAAAAGTCCAACCACAGAGTAGAATATATTTGCCAACACATATACAGCAAAGACTCCATATCCAGAATTTAAAAAATAATTTTTTTAAGAAACTTGAAAAAGTTTCTTAGATAAAAAAGCAAAAAAGACAAAACCAGAACATGCATTTCATAAAAGAAGATATGCAAGTGGCCAATAAGCATATGAAAAGGCACTCAACTTCCTTAGGCATTAGAGAAATGCAAATTGAAATAATAGTACCACTACATACCCAAAGGAGCAGGTAGAAATTAAAATTCTGGCCATGCCAATTGTTGGCGAGTATGTAGAGCTACCAGAAATCTCATTCTCTGCTGCTGAGAGAGTAAATTGGCTGAACTACTCTGGAAAACCTATGGGCAGTATCCAATAAAGCTAAAGATTCACACGCAGGTGGTCCTGCTAGCTACCTGAAACACGGACATAACCTGTCCTTGTACAAAACAATTTACAACAGCAACAGTCATTTAAGTCCTAGCTACCAGACTCTGGGTTTTTCTTTGATCATACCAAGTAGGTATTTTTATACCCATTATATAGAGGAATATAATGAGGTTTAGGGACGTTCATTACCTGTGCAAATTCACAAAACTAGTAAAGACAGAGGCAAGGATTTGAATCCCTATCTATGGGACTTCCAGGCCTTATTCCTAACTGTCATTCTCTACTGTGAACACATTGCCAGTAGTTACCTATTTAGGTCTGTTTTTTGAAAGGCCAAGTAAATAGCAAGGCCTATGGATGTCCCACTTCCCAAACTGTTTTCCTAGCACTTACCTTCCTTTATCTTTGATGAACAGCGTAGGTGTGACTCGGGAAAGGGAAAGTGATAAGGCATAGCAACAGCTTGATTTCCTACAAAGCTGTCTGGAGTTGGGCCCCTAGAAGTGTTTTCAGGGCTTGCACATGCTGAAGACAGAAGGGCTCTAGAAGTGTTTACATTGAGCACTCATTTCGTTAAGTCACTAAAGAAAAAACATTCCTTTGCTCTCAAAGCAAACTGTGTTCCTTCCATCCTATAGAAGAACTCTTCCTTATTCTCAGACTGGCCTTGGCCTCTGGGGGCTCATTCACCTGCAGAGTGGAGACCACACTGAAAACCCTTCTGTGGGACGTTTTCCGTTCCCTGTGCACTCTCCACTAAAGCACTGCTCAATTGTTCACGCACTTTCTCGACACACTTCAACACTCCGTTTCCTACTCCTCTAAAATCTCATTAAAAACGTGCTTGTTGTAGGTCCTGGGTGGCTCAGTTGGTTAAGCATCTGACTCTCGATTTAGGCCCTGGTCATGATCTCAGGGTCTTGAGGTAGGGCTATGCACTCAGCATGGAGACTGCTTGAGATTTGCTCCCTCTTCCTCTGCCCCCTCCACGTGCTCATGTGTGCGAGCTCTCTCTCTCTCTCTCTCAAAAAAAAAAAAAAAAAAGACAAAAGTGCTTGTTGTTCTCCTAGTAGGTGATTTTTTATGGCCTTATCTCAATTAATCCTCATCACACATCTTTAAGGTAACTTTTCAGATTCCCATTTTGCAGAGGAAGAGAGTGAAGGTCAGAGATATGAAGGGGTATGTTCAAGGTCACACAAATATTAAGAGACAGAGCCAGGATCTATAGGATCCTAGGCTTCTCTCTTTCCTTTCTACACACTACCTAAATAAATCCCACAGCCAGAGGGAGAAACACAGACAAAAGCCTTAGTAACTGGGGCTCAGCAAAAGGCCAATCTTGCATATTTCAGTGGCCTCTAAAACATTAGTAATTGAATTGCATTATAATTATTCAGTTTCAATTTATAATCATTCGGGCCCACTTATACATGCATTCATGTCAGGCCTTTAGTTGACATTGGATGTCAGGTACTGGGCTAAGAACTGGAAATTCATATGGGGTTATTGTTATTATTATGACAGTACGCTACCCACCCTCATAGACCTTACCATCTAATTGGAAAGATAAGCAATTTAATTAGCAACATGATCAAGTGTGCAATCTGTTATGACAGGGGCAAGTATGACCTAGATCATCAAGTAGAAATACAATCATAATTAGAATTCTGTTGTCAAGAAGATAGGATAGAGTAAAATATAGTTTAGATTTAAATCAAGATATTATTAAAATAAGTTCGGGGTTTTTATATGTATTTGCTTTAATAGCTAGAAAAGTATTTATTTTTTTTGAATGATGCAGAATAAATAAGAGCTTATTCCAGTATGATTGATTTTCTGCCTTTGTTTTACCGTAAAAATCAAAGCCCATTACCATGTCTGGTTCTACCTTCTATAGCTAACAGAATATTGTGGAAAGAGCACGGTCTTTGGAAGCACAAACATTGAGTGTAAATATCAAGTGTGTCTCTAGTTTTACTAGTTCTTTATTTTATTTCTGTTAGAAAAAGCCATTCATGAGAATATGGACACAGGGTTGTGTGAGAACTGAGGAGAACAATATATGTAAACATACTTTGTTACGTATTCCATCAATCAGAAACTTTTTGGTTGTAAGTGCTAAAAAGCTAACTCAAATTAGCTTCAAAATTGGTATTTATTGAAAACAATGTCCACACAAAAACCTACACATGGGATGTTTATAGCAGCTTTACGCATAGTTGCCAACACCTGGAGGCAACCAAGATGTCCTTCTGTCAGTAAATGAATTGATAAGCTATGGTACATCCAGGCAGTGGAATATGATTCAGCTCTAAATAGAAATGAGCTATCAAGCTATCAAGCCATGAAAAGACATAAAGGAACCTTAAATACATATTGTTAAGTGAAAGAAGCCAGTCTGAAAAGGCTACCTACAGTATGATTTCAACTATATTATGCTCTGGACCAGGCAGAGATATGGAGACAGTAAAAGGTCAGTGGTTGCTGGGGATGGGGGTGGGGCCCAGTGAGGAGGCAGAGCACAGATTTTAGGGCAGTGAAAATACTCTATATGATACTATAATAATGGATACACGTCATCATACATTTGTTCAAACCCATAAAATGTGTAACAGCAAGAGTGAACCATAAGGTAAACTATGGACTTGGGTGATTACGTATCAGTGTAGGTTCACCAATTGTAACAAATACAGCACTCTGGTCTGGGATAACAGGGGAGGCTCTATATTGTGGGGTCAAGAGAATAGGGGAAATTGCAGTACTTTCAACTCTTTGGTGAACTTAAATTTGCTCTAAAAATAGGTCTTTTTAAAACAAAAATGGTATTTACTGACTCCAGTGACCGAAAAGAGTGGGTGGATCTCACCTCACGCACTGCTGTACCTGGGGGCCAAAATGATGCCATCGGAATGCTGTCCATCTCCTGCCTTTGGTACTCTGTTGGCTTCATTCTTTCCCACTGTGAACAGTCTTCCTGAGTCTTCATACCTCATCCTGGCTGACAAGCCTACAGAAGAGAAAGTCTCTCTCTCCACTCTTGTATATATAAATCCCAGGAATTCTGATTGTCCAAGCTTTCATTCTTTACCTACTCCTTGAGTCAATTAATGAGACTAGAGTGAATTATTGTGACTGGCTAGGCCTGGTCATACTTTTACCCTACGGTGACAGGAAGAGGTACGTGGGATTAGCAGCCCTATCAGAATACTGTGGAATATGTTATGGTGGAGGGGCAATTCTCCAAAGAAGGAAGGATAGAGGAAAGCATGCTGGAGAGTCAAGTCTATACAATCCACGACACACAGAGTACCTAAAGTTAAGCTCTGTGGATTTCTACAGACACCTCACAATATTCTAGCTGTGTGAGCTAGGCCTAGACATTTCACTGCTCTGTGCTTCCTTTTCCTCAGCTATAAAATAAGGCACTTCATAGGGCCATAAGCATTACACGAAATCATAAACCCAAGATGCTTTGTATCTTGGACGTAGAATTGCTCTGTAGATGGTAGCCATTCGTGGTAATATTCATTCCCAGCTCAAAGATTTGGGAACAAAGGCTCAGAGAGGTTGTGACTTGCCCTTGGCCACATCCCCTGCACACCGTGATAGAGAGATCATAACGGCAAGTACAAGAGCCTAGAGCCCTACAGACATCTTTTGCACGCTGGGAATTGCACCAATAATTTATCAATGATGACATCTGGTCCTGAGGGAGATAAGGCTCACTTTTAGCTGTGCTTTAGGACACTCGTATAATAATCATAATGTCTTGTACTGCATGGTGCTTTTATTTTTCAAAGTGTTTCCCATCAATTACATCATTTTACTCTTAAATATCCCTATGAGTCAGGGAAGACATTATCACCATTAGTTGTTCTTAGTATTGATTTTTTAATGCCCTGTTTGTTATAGAGCAAATATAGCCATTCTCATTTTTTAAACTGTTTCAAATACTTTTTTTCAATGAATTCTGGTGCGTAGCTTTCTCTAACTTGAATTGTTGTCTCCAAGTTGAAAATGGCAAATTTCCTTGACAAATGCACAGCAAGATGGCTTAGCAGAGAAGCACTAAGGAGTGGGAGAGCTGAAAATGCATTTTTACATGCAAACAAATGGATTACAAAATCTGTGTTTCCCAATCCTGAACTTCTGCAGGAGCTCAAGTCAGGAAGACCAAGGAATCTGTGAATTAGCTAATACCACAAGTTAGCAGATGTTCACATGGGTCCCAGGCAGTTGCCAAATGAATACATTTCTCAATATAAACAGAACCAATGGAAAATCTGGGCTTCGTGAAATCCTGAAATCTGCCAAATTACTCTAGCTGAATGAAAATGAATTCTTACCTTTTCTCATTATACAGAATAGAGAGTCTGATGCAGAAAAGGGAGGTAAATGCCAAAAGTTCCAGATTCTACCGCTCAGCTCTGCCACTGACTAGCTGTCTTACCTTAGCAAAGTGACTCCAGCTTCCAGAGCCCCAGTCCCTTCTGCAGACTAGAAATACCATGAACTTCTGAGGAAGGTAGATCTGGGTGTAAATCCAGCTTTCCTACATTCTGAATGCACGACAAATTATCCAATTTACCCAGCCCCTAATTTCATCACTTGAACTGCTTGTATTTGAAGATTAAATATTATCATTATGCATGAAGACCTAACAGTGTACCTGGCACATAACAGAGATTCAATAATTATTAATTTCTCTTTCCCTAGAGCAAAACAATAAAGTCTATACATGATAAATACACAGAAACATACATAGGTACATACATACATACATAGGTACATATATATGTATGCACATACACATATATATAGCATTATGCAGATAAATTAAAATTCAGTCATTTAAAATGATTTTAAGTATATGCAATATATAATGTATAATATATGACACATTTTTATACTCCATTATTTTGAATTCTTAAATAAATATTTCCTCTTCAAAAAGAGTATCACTGTATAAAAGCCAGGATAGAATCAGTCTACTCTGTCACACAATAATTATTGAAGGACCTCCTCTGTGCCAAGCCCTTTCATGCATATAACTACTAACAAAACAGACGTGGTCTCTCCATCTCTAATGGATGTTCAGACAGTGATAACAAAGGGTTGCTTCTCCCTGACCAAAGTACCTAGGGAGGGAATCTGGGGAACATATCAAAGGGCCCCTAAACTCATTCTTAACAGAATTTAGCCAGATGAACACAGAGGCAGAGGATTCTAGGTAGAGCGAAGGGCATACATGCATTAGCTTTAAGGAAGAAGCTGAGAGACATTTCCTAAGGCAGAATCTGTGGGAAATAACTGGTCAGAGACAAGATCCTTATCTATACTGTAAGATAAGCAGCCACCATATGATGAAGGTGATCTTCCCAAGGAATTTCAATTTCTCTTTTAAAAAAAGAAAAAAGTCAGTGGGCACATCTACAAACACAAAACGCAAACACAAAGCAGAGAGAAGCTTAGCTGCTGGACATGCTTGGGTAGCTAAAACTTCTTGAACAGGTCTAAAGGTAATCAGTGTCACAGCCAACCCAATGCTTTATGGGAAATCTGATTTCACAGTCTGGCTAAATCACTCACTGGTTATATGTCTTTGGGCAAGTTGCTTAACACCTAAGCCTCAGTTTCCCCATTGTTAAATGTTGACAGTCATAAACCTGTCCACTCCTCTTTTCAACCATTCATGAGACCAACAACTTTAATGAAAGAGGTGTTTTGATATCACCTCCTGTCCCATGATTTTATGCATTTAACATAAAACCTGATTTTATCATCAGCCAATAACCACTTATTAAAAAAAAAAAGGAAACATCCTTGTATAAAAAGACTCTTGTGGGAATAGTAAAGGAATTGGAACTCACTTATAAAAATCAAGTAGCAAAACGATTTAGCTGTTGGTTCACTCCAGCCTGGGCTGTGCTTTGCATGAGAAATGAGCTCATCTTTGAATGTAGCAGATTCTGCTTGTTTGGGTAGTGCTTCTGATCGAGGCATATATATTTTGCCTCAATCACAGGAAAACAAATTGTCAGTGGCATATTGCTTTGGTATTTCAACCATTTGTTGGATTTCCCGCCTCCCTAAATGTCTTAAACAGAAGCATGAAGCATGAATAGGCCAAACTAGAAAACCCAGTATTTATGAGCCTATTCGAACCTTGTAAAGATTTGATCAGCAAATATGCCAATTGATACATCATAATGTTTTACAACTGCAGTTGTCTTGGTCTATAAAACTTATTATAATTCTGAAGGGATTTCTGCTTTCTTTGCAGACATTTCTGTTTTACTGCCACCTAATGGTGCATATTAGAACTGGCAGTTTTGCTGTTGGAGTTTCAGGAGGCAGATGTTTTCATGACAAACAAATGAGTCCAATAGGCATCCTTCTCTCCTGTCTCACTCATCTTGCTTTTCACACACACACACACACACACACACACACACACACACACACACACACACACTATTCCGGTCAGAATCTATAAGGTTCTAGGATGGATTATAGCCTAGGAGATAGAAAAGGTCCCAAATCTACTTTCGCCAAAGAGCTGTGATCTTTAATATCTACTGGACCATTAACAAAGCTGATATTTTGACTTCTGTTTGACTCCTCTTTCCAAAACCTCCACCAGTTCTAATGCAATACAGAGAAGCTTCTAGTCAGAGAAGTTAGCAGCCAGGATCAGTTCCTCAGATTACTAGGCTTGATGTTGGCAGACTCATTGCCCTGGATGTCATTGTCCTTATACATATTAATGATAGATGATTGACTGATAGATAGATGGATAGATACAATAGAGTATCATATGTAAAACACTTGGCATATACCTGGTTCTCAATTTTAGCTATTATTATTAATACATCTTTGACAACTCTATTGTTAGCAGTGCCTTTTTTTTAAGTGGGCTCCACAGCCACTATGGAGCCCAAGGTGGGGCTCAACATGGGGCTCGGACTCACCACCCTGTACCTGAGCTGAGATCAAGAGTCGGATGCTTAACCGACTGAGCCACCCAGGTGCCCCAGCAGTGCCATTTTTAAAATGAAGAAACTGAGGCTCAGAGTCACAGAGCAATTAGTTCATCAAGTTAGGCTTTTAACTTATCTGACTCCAAAGCTCAGACACTTTTGATCAAATCCTACCAGCTCTATGTTGCACTGTATGTAAAAATAAGATATCTGAGACCATGTAATATGTTAATATCACATGTAGGCAACTGTGTGTATATACCCATCACACAGGTATCCTTAGTTCTTTAAACACAGGTTTCTCTCTCATCACACTCTGATGAGGGGGTGTTCCTTTGGAACCCATGGTCTATACTGGTTAGACTGCAACTTGCAGCTGAAGCCAAAGGAGGTATCAGCTGTGTGTTGGCAGAGCCTACATCGCATGCAATGTATATCAATTCATGCTACTCTAGAGATAATAACAGGCAGATTACAGAAATAAGTAAATATCTTTCTTTCATTATGTGTTGTGAGTGGATAAACCGTAAACAACATTTCCTGTATTTGAAAGTGGTAAATGCAACAGATGGGGAAATTTCTGTTAATACTATATTAGAAATCTTACATATTTTTATTTTGTTTGTAAATACAATCTTGTTCTGAATCAGTAATCTTTCTGTAAGTGTGGATGTGGTAGACATTACCAGAGCTCATAAGTATCTACTTAATCTCTTTTCAGACATACAGAGACCATACTTCCCAGTCCCCTTTTTTATGATGTAGGCCAGGGTACTCATCCAGCCAATGGGCTATAAGCAGAAGCAATGCATGTGTGGTTTCTAGAACAAAGCATTTAGTTCCAGGTGGGTAACCCTCCACAACTTTCTTCCTCTTGCCACAGTCATTACAGAAGCATGTGTTGAAATGGAGGTGCCACGAGGTCCAGAGAGACCAGACTGCTGAACCAATACATGGAAGTAATTGTCCTCGGGAAGTACCCAAATCCACAGCAGAATGTGCATGAATAAAAATAAACTTTTCTGGGGGCGGAGCAAGATGGCGGAGGAGTAGGAGACCTGGATTTCGTCTGGTCTCAGGAATTCAGCTGAATAGGGATCAAACCATTCTGAACACCTACGAACTCAACAGGAGATCAAAGATAAGAAGAGTAACAGCACTCTGAACAGAAAAGCGACCACTTTCTGGAAGGTAGGACGTGCGGAGAAGTGAATCCGAGGCGATATTTGGGATAGACGGCGGGGGGGGGGGGGGGGGCTCCATCGGCTGCTTCCGGCAAGTGATAGAGCCGCGGAGCACAAAATCAGAACTTTTAGAAGTCGGCTCCGCTGAGGGACGTCACTGCAGTGGCTAAGCGGGAGGAGGAACCCCCCTGAGTGCGGCAGAGCTCCCAGGTATCGGAGCGGGGAAGCGAGCTGCAGAGACGGAGCGGAGGCGCGGGCTCTCAGCTCGGGGTTGCCATAAACTGTGATCTGCGGCCCAGTCGGGCCACTGCTCCTCCAGCAGGGACCCAACAAGCGGCAGAGCCGGGGAGACTCCCCTTCCTCCCCAGGGAGGAGTGGCGCGGGAGCGCACCGCAGGGATCTGCTGGGTTTGGAGACTCCACACGGGGTCGGGTGCCAGGGATAGAAACGCTCGATCACAGGCCGGGTGAGCACGGAGTGCAGCCGGAGACCGGGGAGATGGGAGTGACTGCTTTTCTCTGGGGGCACACTGAGGAGCAGGGCCCTGAGTTCTCAGCTCCTCCGGGCAGAGATTGGGAGGCCGCCATTTTCACCCTCGTCCTCCAAAGCTGTACCGAGAGCTTGCAGGGAACAAAAGCTCCTGAGAGCAAACCGGAGCAGCTAGCTTAGCCCGGACTCACAAGGGCGGGGCAATTCTGCCTCCGGCAAAGACATTTGGTCACCACGGCAACAGGCCCCTCCCCCAGAAGGTCAGCACGAACAGCCAGCAAGCCAAGACCAAGTTTACCGATCAAGGAGAACGGGAGAACTCCAGCGCTAGGGGAATACTGCACATAGAATTCATGGCTTTTTTTTACCATAATTCATTAGTTTTTCAAAGTTAATTTTTTAACTGTTTTTTTTGAATTTTTCTTTTTCCCTTTTTCAAACATCTTATCAATCCCTTTTTAAAAAAAACATTTTTTATTTTTCATTTTTAGAGTCATATTTTTATCCCTTCATAGTAGTTACCCTTATTTTTGGCATATATATATATAAGTTGTTCTCTCTTTAAAATTTTGAGATACAATTTCTTCTAACAGATCAAAATATACCCTAAATCACTAGTGTATGGCTTTGTTCTATTCTCCTGCCTGATCACATTCTCTCCCTTTTTTTTTTTCATTTTTTTTCTTTATTCTTTTTCTTTTTAAATCTTCCTCTTTCTTTTAAAAAACAACTTCTTATCAATTCCTTTTAAAAAATCTTATAATTTTCATCTTTACAGTCATCTGCCATCCCTTCATTGTATCAACCCTTATTTTGTACATCTATAAGTCTTTCTTCCTTTAAAATTTTAGCAGGCACATTCTTCCAACACCAAAATATGCCCAAAAGCTAGTTTGTGGCACTGATCTATGCACTAGCCTGATCATATTTGATCATATTCTGTTTTTTTTTTGTTTTGTTCTGTTTTTATTTGCTTTTATCTTTTTCTTTTTCCTTTTTTTTCCTCTTCTTCCTTTCCCTTTCTTGTCCCCTGGTTTCAGGTCTTTTCTGATTTGTATAGAGTATATTTGCTGGGATGTTGTAAACCTGATAGCATTCTGTTCTCTCATTCATCTGTTCTCCTCTGGACAAAATGACAAGATGAAAAAAATCACCTCAGCAAAAAGAACAAGAGGTAGTACCGTCTGCCAGGGACCTACTCAATACTGACATTAGTACGATGTCAAACCTAGAGTTCAGAATCATGATTTTAAAGATACTAGCTGGGCTTGAAAAAAGCGTGGAAGTTATTAGAGAAACCCTTTCTGGAGAAATAAAAGAACTAAAATCTAACCAAGTGGAAGTAAAAAAGGCTATTAATGAGGTGCAATCAAAAATGGGCGCACTAACTGCTAGGATAAATGAGGCAGAAGAAAGAATGAGCGATATAGAAGACCAAATGATGGAAAATAAAGAGGCTGAGAAAAAGAGAGAGAAACAGCTACAGGATCACGAGGGCAGAATTCGGGAGATAAGCGATACGATAGGACGAAACAACATTAGAATAATTGGGATCCCAGAAGAAGAAGAAAGAGAGAGGGGGCAGAAGGTATATTGGAGCAAATAATAGCAGAGAACTTCCCTAATGTGGGGAAGGAAACAGGCATCAAAATCCAGGAGGCATAGAGAACCCCTCTCAAAATCAATAAAAATAGGTCAACACCCCAACATCTAATAGTAAAACTTATGAGTCTCAGAGACAAAGAGAAAAATCCTGAAAGCAGCTCGGGAGAAGAGATATGTAACCTACAATGGTAGAAACATTAGAGTGGCAACAGACCTATCCACAGAGACCTGGCAGGCCAGAAAGGACTGGCAAGATATCTTCAGAGCACTAAAAGAGAAAAGTATGCAGCCAAGAATACTATATCCAGCTAGGCTATCATTGAAAATTGAAGGAGAGATAAAAAGCTTCCAGGACAAACAAAAACTAAAGGAATTTGCAAACACAAAACCAGCCCTAGAAGAAATATTGAAAGAGATCCTCTAAGCAAAAAGAGAGCCTAAAAGCAGCATAGATCCGAAAGGAACACAGACAATATACAGTAACAGTCACCTTACAGGCAATACAATGGCACTAAATTCATACATTTCAATAGTTACCCTGAATGTAAATGGGCTCAATGCCCAAATCAAAAGACACAGGCTATCAGATTGGATTAAAAAACAAGACCCATCAATATGCTGTCTGCAAGACACTCATTTTAGACCCAAAGACACCCCCAGATTGAAATTGAGGGGGTGGAAAAACATTTACCATGCTAATGGACACCAAAAGAAAGCTAGGGTGGCACTCCTTATATCAGACAAATTAGATTTTAAAACAAAGACTATAATAGGAGATGAAGAAGGACACTATATCCTACTTAAAGGGTCTATCCAACAAGAAGATCTAACAATTGTAAATATCTATGCCCCTAACTTGGGAGCAGCCAATTATATAAGGCAATGAATAACAAAAGCAAAGAAACACATTGACAACAATACAATAATAGTGGGGGACTTTAACACCCCCCTGACTGAAACGGACAGATCATCTAAGCAAAAGATCAACAAGGAAATAAAGACTTTAAATGACACACTGGACCAAATGGACTTTACAGACATATTCAGAACATTCCATCCCAAAGCAACAGAATACACATTCTTCTCTAGTGCCCATGGAACATTCTCCAGAATTGATCACATCCTAGGTCACAAATCAGGTCTCAAGCAGTACCAAAAGATTGGGATTATTCCCTGCATCTTTTCAGACCACAATGCTTTGAAACTAGAACTCAATCACAAGAGGAAAGTCAGAAAGAACTCAAATACATGGAGGCTAAAGAGCATCCTACTAAAGAATGAATGGGTCAACCAGGAAATTAAAGAAGAATTAAAAAAATTCATGGAAACCAATGAAAATGAAAACACAACTGTTCAAAATCTTTGGGATACAGCAAAGGCAGTCCTGAGAGGAAAGTATATAGCAATACAAGCCTTTCTCAAGAAACAAGAAAGGTCTCAAATACACAATCTAACCCTACACCTAAAGGAGCTGGAGAAAGAACAGCAAATAAAACCTAAACCCAGCAGGAGAAGAGAAATAATAAAGATCAGAGCAGAAATCAATGAACTAGAAACCAAAAGAACAGTAGAACAGATCAACGAAACTAGGAGCTGGTTCTTTGAAAGAATTAACAAGATTGATAAACCCCTGGCCAGACTTATCAAAAAGAAAAGAGAAAGGACCCAAATCAACAAAACCATGAATGAAAGAGGAGAGATCACAACCAACACCAAAGAGATACAAACAATTATAAGAACATATTATGAGCAACTCTATGCCAGCAAATTAGATAACCTGGAAGAAATGGGTGCATTCCTAGAGATGTATCAGGAGAACACAGGCAGCAACCTCTTCAACCTCAGCCGCAGCAACTTCTTCCTAGAAACATCGCCAAAGGCAAGGGAAGCAAGGGCAAAAATGAACTATTGGGATTTCATCAAGATAAAAAGCTTTTGCACAGCAAAAGAAACAGTCCACAAAACCAAAAGACAACCGACAGAATGGGAGAAAATATTTGCAAATGACATATCAGATAAAGGGCTAGTATCCAAAATCTATAAAGAACTTCTCAAACTCAACACCCAAAGAACAAATAATCCAATCAAGAAATGGGCAGAAGACATGAACAGACATTTTTCCAAAGAAGACATCCAAATGGCCAACAGACACATGAAAAAGGGCTCAACATCGCTCGGCATCAGGGAAATCCAAATCAAAACCTCAATGAGATACCACCTCACACCCGTCAGAATGGCTAAAATGAACAAGTCAGGAAACCACAGATGTTGGCGGGGATGTGGAGAAAGGGGAACCCTCCTACACTGTTGGTGGGAATGCAGGCTAGTGCAACCACTCTGGAAAACAGTATGGAGGTTCCTCAAACAGTTGAAAATAGAGCTACCATATGATCCAGCAACTGCACTACTGGGTATTTACCTCAAAGATACAAATGTAGGGATCCGAAGGGGTACGTGCACCCCAATGTTTATAGCAGCAATGTCCACAATAGCCAAACTGTGGAAAGAGCCAAGATGTCCATCGACAGATGAATGGATAAAGAAGAAGTGGTATATATACACAATGGAATATTATGCAGCCATCAAAAGGAATCAGATCTTGCCATTTGCAACGATGTGGATGGAACTGGAGGGTGTTATGCTGAGTGAAATAAGTCAATCAGAGAAAGACATGTATCATATGACCTCACTGATATGAGGAATTCTTAATCTCAGGAAACAAACTGAAGGTGGCTGGAGTGGTGGGGGTGTGGGAGGGATTGGATGGCTGGGTGATAGACATTGGGGAGGGTATGTGCTATGGTGAGCACTGTGAATTGTACAAGACTGATGAATCATGGATCTGTACTTCTGAAACAAATAATGCAATATATGTTAAGAAAAAAAAAAAAAGAAGAAGATAGCAGGAGGGGAAGAATGAAGGGGGAGTAAGTCGGAGGGGGAGACGAACCATGAGAGACGATGGACTCTGAAAAACAAACTGAGGGTTCTAGAGGGGAGGGGGGTGGGGGGATGGGTTAGCCTGGTGATGGGTATTAAGGAGGGCACGTTCTGCATGGAGCACTGGGTGTTATGCACAAACAATGAATCATGGAACACTACTTCAAAAACTAATGATGTAATGTATGGTGATTAGCATAACAATAAAAAATTATTTAAAAAAATAATAAACTTTTCTTTTCTTAAGCCACTGAGATTTAGGTATGGTCTCTAACCACAGCATAACATGGACTCTCCTGACTAACACTGTAGGTGAGGTCATTTCATTCATACTATAAAATAGAATCCATATCTCTTTAGGGCACTATCAAGAAGCATTCCTTTTCTCAACCACTTTCTTACTTCCCCCTCATTAAAGCAGCATTATCCTAATCAAGCCATGCTTAGTAGCTGGTGGGGTTTGGGGCACTAAAAAATCCTACATTTACACAAGTCCTTCTTCTAGGCCCTAAAGCGGTATTAGGAAATGGGGCAGCCTTCCCGTTTTTCCCACAAGCATTCCCACAAGCATTCAGGCTTGGTGGTTGGCATTAAGTAGATTGGGACTGGGAGGAGGGTAGCAACTGCACTGATATTTATTGAGAATATAGAGTGTGCCAGGACCTATGCTAAGTGTTTTATGTTTATTATTTGCTCTTCCCCAAAACAGCAGGGAGGTATTATAACATGGTGGATAGTGCATAAGCTTTGTAGCCAGACTGCATATGTTTAAATTCCAACCTTGCCTAATTGGGTGACCCAGGATAAGGTAATTAACTCTCCTCTACCTCAGTTTCCTTAATTGAAAATAATACTCCCAACCTCATAGAGTTATTGTGATGATAAATGTGTTAGAAAATATAAAACTAAGAAGAGGGCCTGCATATAATAAGTGCACAATAAGTACCGCTTTGAAAAAAAAGAATGATATAATTGTTATCATCCTCCTTTCACAGATTAGGATACTAAGGCATAAATGCTAAGCCCACTGCCCAAAGACATGCAATAGTAAATGATAGGGTTGAGATTTGAACCCAAACCTTCTGGCCTTGGAGTCAATACTCTGAATTCTTCTACCACAGCCTCTTTGAGGCCTTCAGAATCACTAGGCAAGCATGTTATAAAGAATATCCATGCTCCATCTGGCTGGGTGGAGGAATGATTAGACAAGGTAACTTGTGATGATCGTTTCAACCTTGAGATTCTGTGATTTAGAGATGTTCAAACCTAAAAGCAAGTAAGGTTCCTAACAATCCAGGGCAGAGGTGGCCAGAATGCTTTCTGTGGTTTCGAACTTCTCTGTGGTCATTCTCTAGAACCTTTGAATACAGCCACATTTTTCCAGGCCTCTTGTGTTATACTATAAAGATTAAAAACCCATGTTCCAAGGAGAAGATGTAATGCTTTAGAGTCACACAGATATGAATTTGAACCGTTGCTCTACCATTTATTTGCCACAAGACCATAACTTGGGCAAGTTATTCAACCTCGTATCTGGTTAATCACTACCAGATTCCTGTACTTTTTAACTTTCTGGATACTAGCTATTCTCCAGAGCTAAGGGCTTTTCCAGCAATTCATGATTCTGCTTTTACTTCCTTTCTCCCTGTGCAACAAGTTATTTGTTCAAATGTCTCCTAACCCAAACTAAGCCAACCATAATTTTCCCCTAGTAAATGGACTAAGAAATTCTAGGTGTACTGGTCTCTTGAATGGAAATGATGTAAACTCATGAATTGTTATGGGTGACTTTCCTTCCTCTGGTCTTGGGATCAGAAAACAGCAATGCATAGTAGAGAAAAGAATAATTGATGCTGATGCACAGAGAGGAGCAGAAACAAGGGTTAGAAAAAGAGAATTCTCCTCCATGTCCCTGACTGGGTTAGAGGGCTGTTCATTTCTGCACTTGAGTCACGACAAACATGCCTTTTGCTAGAATTTACTTTAGTTGAGTTTCTGCCATTTACCACAAATACTCCTGTCTAATCCAGCACTCAAGACCAGATTCCTTATCAGCAGAACAAAAAAAATGACATATCCCTTATCGAATCATTATTGAAATTATATGAGTGTCTCCCTCAGTGACTGGCACATAGTCAATCTTAAATAAACAGAAGATGTTATCCTTTGTTAAATTGTGGTTACTTAACATTATCATTATTATACTATTAAAAATTACCCAACATGTATTTATGATCATGTACTAGGTACCAGCACTGTGCTTAGAACTGGCCACATCACGAATAAGACATTGCACTCACCATCAACAGGAGCAACTCAGCAGGGGAGAAAGACCTTGAACCAGTAATTATAGTGAAGAGTTGTGGGTGGTAAGACTGCTGGTTTACTGAAGAGAGCACACCTACCTGCCTGGGGATATTGAGTATAGATAGGTTCACAGAGTTGGTAACATTTGACTTTATCTTCAAAGTTAGAAACGGGACCACAAGGAAGACATTTCAAGCAAACACAACCACCTCTGCAAAGGCATAAGGGATAAAACTTATGGAAGCTTTCAAGAACTGCAGGTAATATGGGGCAGCTTCAGTTAATTAGGTGGGGAGAGAGAGAGAGAGAGGGTGGGAGACAAGGGTAGAGAAGTGGGCAAGACCCAGTCAAGGGAGCTAGAATAAAGGGCCTGCATATTATATTAAGGAAGTAAGGCTAACAGCAACAAATTCTTACCAGATACCAAACACTGTTCTAAACATTTGTTAATTCCTTTTGATCTTCCATTATTGTAGTTAAAGTTACAGATTGCCTGAAGTAACACCATCCTAAGTACAGAGCCAGGTTTGGAGCCCAAGCAGTTAGGGCTTGTATTGGGTTGAATTGTGTCTTAGTGTTAGAACAAAAATACCACAGATTAAATAACATAAATAACAACCACTCATTTCTCACAGTTCTGAAGTCTGGAAGTCCAACATCAAGGAGCCAGACAATTCAGTTCTGAGAGACGGCCTCCTTCCTGGTTTGCAGAGGTATGACTTGTGGTGCCTCACGGGCCAGAGAGAAAGGGAGCACTCGTCCCTTCATTTCTTCATAAGGGCACTAATTCCATCATGAGGCCCTGCCCTTATGACCTCACTTAAACCTAATTATCTCCCAAAGGCCCCACCTCTGACACCATCACATTGGGGATTAGGAATTCAACATATTAATTTTTGGCGGGCCACAAACATTGAGTTTACAGCAAACTCTATCCCCTCCAAATTGAAATCCTAACCCCCAGTATCTTAAAATGTGAGCTTATATGGAACTAGGGTGATTGCACAGGCAATTAGTTAATGACGTTATCCTGGAGTAGAGTGGGTTCAGATGTGCCACAGGGAGAACACTACGTGAGCAAACATAGAGGCTGATAGTCTACCAGCCAAGGAATGCCGAATATTGTCAGTAAACCACCAAAAGCAAGAAGACACAAACATGGAACAGATTCTCCCACACCACTCTCAGAAGGCACCAACCCTACTGACACCTTTTTGGACTTCTAGCCTCCAGAATTGTAAAATAATAAATTTCTGTTGTTTAATTCTCCCACTTTGTCGTACATTGTTATGGCAACCCTAGTAAATTAATGTAGAGCCCAAAATTGGTGCATCTAATGAGTATGCTACATGATCTTGTTTCTCCAGAGCCATGACAGGGGTTTTAAAAAGGAAAAGAAACTTGGCCATGTTGGCACTCTGTTCTAAAATCAGCCTGTTGTTGCTCTTTTTACCTGAAGTCCTCCATTAGTTATAAAGATCATTGGCTTGGGTCCTGTATGTTTCTTAGGGGGGAAAAAAGTATAATGCTCCAAATTCTTTGCAGTACAGCTCAGCTTAATGTCAGTATCTGTCCCCTCTATTTTTTTGAACAGGGACCTCAATGCAAAATCCTTCATTTTTATAGATCTATGATTAAACTGTTTAAAAAAGCGCAGTGTTTTATTTTTTTAATCTTTTTAAAAGATTTTATTTATTTATTTATTTTAGAGTCAGGGGAGAAGAGCAGAGGGAGAGAATCTCAATCAGGCTGCGCTGAGCATGGAGCCCGATACTGGGCCTCAGTCTCAGGACCCTGAGATCATGACCTGAGCTGAAATAGAGTGTCGACCGCTTAACCAACTGAGCCACCCAGGAGCCCCAAAAAAGCAGTGTTTTATTGCTTCCTATTTATAAACTCATTCTACTTCGACTTATATAGGCAAAAACAAAACATTGGAGACAATTTTTTTTTCTCCTTTTCCTTACTTTATTTGATGGTAAATGTAAAATCATGAAGTTTTAGGAGGGAGCATTCTTTTGTTTCCTTATTATAGCTATTCATCTTTCTTTGCGGAAAGAGAGCCGACTCTGTTGGAAGATGTTTCTCTGGAATCTTTCTCTGGTGACTTGTAATCTAAAGCTGTTGAATTCAAGGAAAGTTTTAACCACAGTATTTAATCTTCTGGAGACATTTATTACATAGCTTTTTGTTTTGCCTTGTTTAATATAAACCACCAGAGAGACGTTTCCTGGTTGTGTCATTTCATAAACCAGAGTGTGAAGTAGAAAATCCCAGATAAGAAGAGGCCCCTCCTCCTTAAGAATTCTACCGTAGAATCAGCATTCTCAAAGGGAACAAAAACCTTAAAGCAGTGCCTATGAAAACATTACTAATAATAATAGTAATAATTATAATAACAACAACAATGGCTAACTTCCACAGAGGAGGTAAAGAGTAGTGGCTATAAAGGTACTTCTAGAATCAGACACACCTGGATTTTTTTGCAGCTCTGAGTCTTCCTAGCTACATTCCCTCTGAGCAAGTTATCTTCTCTAAACCTCAGATTCCTCATCTCTAAAATGGGGATATTAAGTCCTTATTTCATAAGATTGTTGTGAAGATTAAATAAGATACCAAATGGAAAGCTTTTAGCACAATGTCTGGCACATAATAAATATTCACTATATGTTATGCTGCTACTGTTATGAACAAGAATGCAATTTATGAAAGCTTATTACATGCAGGGGCTCTAAGAATATTATCTCCAATCCCGAGAGCAATCTTCAGGGTAATTATTGTTTGTCTCCACCTCAAAGATAAAAGTGAAATTGCTTATTCAAAGTCATTTGGCTAGGAAACGGCAAAGCAGAGGTTCCCTCCAGTCTGAAAAAATATATCACATTTCAAATGAATACCTTCAAACTGACAGAAGAGCTGCAACGGAAAGGCTCCCTTTTGTATCATTGTGTTTCAAGTTGGCATTTATAAAATCTTTAAGTCAAGATAAGGTCAAAGGAGAGTCTTTAGTAGAATATCTGATTTGATCAAAATTGATTTACTTCTTCAAGCTTTATCTCAGAATTAACAATGAAACTTAAAATGCCATTGAATCAATTAACCGCACCCCACATATGAACCTTAGCAACCTGAAGTTTGAAAGTCTCTGCATTCACCAGGGCTCTTTGGGTAAAGATTAACAAAGCTCACCTCAAAATACCTTAAGAAAGAGGGAAATTTTTCACTTCTGTGTTTGGGAGTTCTAGAATCTTTCTAGCTTCAGGCATAGCTGGATCCACGCTCTTTGCTCTCATCCCCTTCCCACACTGGCTCCATTTTCAGCTCTGATCTGGCTTCTGCCTCATCGGCTGAAAAGATATTTATGTATTGACATAAATATCTGCCAACAGCCTCAATACCTTATCCTCACACTTTAGTGACCCCAACAGATATAAGGCCTCTTTGTCATCCAACACCTGTACATTGGTCTTCAATAAGAACTCTGTTTGGCCTATGTAAGCCACAGAGTGAGATCAGTTCTTTAAAGAAGTGGGTCCTTCAATAGCATTGCATTTGTTTCCTATGGCTGCTATCATCAATTATCACAAACTTGGCAGGTCATGACAATACAACTTTATTCTCTTAGAGTTTTGGAATCCAGATGCCCAAAATCAGTCTCACTGGGCTAAAGTCAAGGAGTTAGCAGGGTCTGGTTTCTTCTGGAGTCCTTTTCTAGCTTCTGGAGGCCACCTGCATTTCTTGGCCCCAATCCCTTCTTTAAATCATTCCAACCTCTTGCTTTCATGGTCACATCTCCTCCTTCCTCTTCTGTAGTCAAATATGCCTCTGACTCCCTCTTCTAAGGACACTTGCAATTATATTTAAGACCCACCTGGATAATCCAGAGTAATCCCCACCTCAAGATTCTTAACTTAATCACATCTTCAAAGTCCTTTTTGCCACAGAAGATAATATTGACAGGTTTTTAAGGATTAGGACATGGATGTCTGGGGGGCCATTATTCAGCCTACCACAAGCATAGTCCAGGAAGGTATGGCAACTGGTGTAAACAAATAGTCATACTATCAGGCAAAGAAAGATATATTTTATAAAAGAGAGAAACCACAAACTACACAGAGAATGGAGAAACCGTTTTCAGCTTCTGGGATCTGACTTGGCTTCTGGACAGATAATTATAATAATGATGATTGCAAACATTTATATTGCTCATTATGTGTCAGCCATTGTTCTAAGTACCTTACTTATATAACTCAATTAATCTTCACAAAAAGTCATCCTCATTTTATAGATGAGGGAAGCTAAGGCACAAAGACTTTAAGTGATTTGCCAAAGATCACTTTGAACTAGCACAGCTAGGATTGACCCAAGGTATCTGATTCCCAGGTACATACTCTTGACCATTTGAGATGAAACTTAAAGAATGGATTGCAGGCTGACACAGTGAGTAAGCAGAAGGGTCCTATACAGAGAGAACAGAATGAAAAAGGCACAGAAGCAGAAAAATAAGAGACAGATTCAAGCCAGTTGGTAAACTGGGTGGGATGGAATATAGCAAGCCTGGGAGAAGTAGTGGGAGATCAAACTAGAGAGCTAGCCTGAGGATAGGTCATAGAAGACTTTGAAACCATGGACTACCTCTATGACTGGTGGGAATCCCTTAAGACCTTGGGTTCGAGGGGGCTTATCAGAATTGTGCCTTGGGAGGACCGACCTGTGAAGCTGGGCTGGAAGAGTAAATAGGGAGCTGCCCTCTTTCCTCTACTCTGAGGTACTTTGTATAGCACAGAATGTGCCTGTGTGTCTTGCTCACTAGAGCGTGAGCCCTAGAAGGGAGCTGAGTGTATCACCACGCATGTGCCAGGAGATGATATAGAACCACAAAGCACAGTGGAGCCAGAGGGTGGGAGGCAGGCAATATGGATGCTGGGGCTGCTGCAGCTGG
This sequence comes from Eumetopias jubatus, assembly GCF_037043125.1. Taxonomy (NCBI): domain Eukaryota; kingdom Metazoa; phylum Chordata; class Mammalia; order Carnivora; family Otariidae; genus Eumetopias; species Eumetopias jubatus. Next base: position 58,582,974 of record NW_028274810.1, read on the forward strand.
CAATAGTAGCACCACTTTGGAGTCAATTTAAAGTGTCTTTACCCATGTTTGCTGAAGTCCTTAAACTTAACAAAAATTTTCTGGAAATTTGGGAGGTGTAGGAATATACATTTTCAAATCTAGGCTCTGTCAATTGCTTCGGTGGGGTCTTGGGTAACTACTCAACACCCCAAGCCCTATTTTTTTTTAATTTTAAAATATAGGGGCACCTGAGTGGTTCAGTCGATTAAGTGTCTGTTTAAGGTCATGATCCTAGGGTCCTGGGATTGAGTCCCCCATCCAGCTCCATGCTCGGTGGGGATCCTGCTTCTCCCTCAGCCTCTGACACTCTCTCTCTCTTTCTCAAATAAATAAATAAAAATCTTTAAAAAATAAATAAAATTATGTACTGGTAATTGTTAACTTATAAGGTAAGGATAGTTGTCTGGCTCAAATGAGGGATCTGCCATAAAATTAATTTTTTATACTCTTATTTAATTTCATCACCGATTTACCTTTACGTCTGTGTTACTACTTTTCCTCATTTTACAGATAAGGAAATTGAACCTCAGAGGAAAGAAGGGATTTATCCAAAGCCATACAGTGGAAGGGCCTGGATTTGAACGGACAAGTGCAAGATTCCAATTACCTGCCTATCTCACCAAGGGAAAATGAAGCTTAAGGGAAAGAGCGGGACAAGTGTGACTACACAGGTGAGCGAGGTGAGCTTCAAGAAAGATGCTCACAGATCTTGGAGAAGCTCCAAAGCACAGATTTGAGAACAGATACTCTTCGCCTGTCTGCAAGAGCGCTGGGGCGCCCGGCGGAGGAGGCCCCCAGCCACCCGCCAGGGAAACGGAAACTTGGTCTCCGCCCAGCAACAGCCTCTGCGTCCTTAGCGACCCGGGCAGGGCAGGAGCAGCCCCACGAGTCGCGCCCGGTGATTGGTCTGACTCCTGGGCTCCTATCGCCCGCCCTGCTCCCTGCTGGGCGCCGCGGGTCTCGATCCTGCAGAGGAAACAGACGGAATACCCCTGAGCTGCCTGGGTGGGGAAACACCGCCTCAGCGGTAAGACCAACCCCTCTGTTCTATCCCAGGAAAGGGCTCAGGACTGACGCGCAGCTGCTCAGCAGAAAAAGGGGACCCCACAGTCACAAACTGTGGTCCTTGAAGTTTCCAGACATCTTCAAAGAGACTGCAGGTCCCGCTGGATAGGGCTGCCCTCTCACAGCAGGTCTTTCTTTCGTGCAGACCACACACTAAGTGAAGCTGGGGTCCTGGGAAAAGCGCTGGTCTACCTCAGACCTGAGCACTAGAAACGGGTCTGGTCACACTCGCTCTGTGAGTTTGGTCAAATGCTACACCCTCTCTGGGTCTTGGTTTACCAATCTGTAAAGCCAACATCTGGATTAGAATGATCTCTGAAGAGCTTTCAGTCTGTGAGGGTCTCTGAAAGACAGTGATCAGCCTGGGGCCAGGTTTATAGAACTTCTAAGTTGCCCTTGGCGCCAGACCTGTATAAACACCCAGTATTTATCTAATATGGGATCTCAGTTTCAGATTCACCAGATTATTGCAGAAACACACACCACCAACAACAAAAATCTCTCTTTCCTATATACAGCACTCCTTCAGATGCATTATCTTATTGGATTCACCCTAAATCCCAGAAAGTAGAACTGGAATTATCCCGGTTTTGTAAGAAGGGAAACTGAGCGTGAGAGCTGAACATAAGATCTTCATATAACACACTAAAGCCCTGGTTTCCTCTCTGACCTCACAAGAACCCCATCTGGTATCAGGAAGGTAGAGTTTCCAAATGGCTCAGTAGACCTGTTTTGCAGACCTCTTGAGTGGGACTCCCAATTCTGCTCATTACTGATTCTATGCTACTGAGTAAATTACATAACTACATTATGCCTGTTCCCTCAAATGTAGGACAAGAATGATAATAGGAATTGAGAATATCTTACTCATGCCTTTATTAGGAATGTCAAATGAGATAAGATAGGTAAAGCACTTGGTCCTGCTGTTATTTTTGTTAATATTGACAAGGATGCTAAACTGACTAATGGGAAATCAAGAGGAAGAAAGATTTACTTATTTTCCAACCCAAGGATTTGAAAGGCCTTTGAGAAGAAGCATGCCTTCTGTGTGGGAGACTCCCGGTGGATCAGAAGCAATGCCTGAGACAGTGATGAAAATCATTGGAAGTAAACACTTTCGGTACCTTGTGGAGAAGCCAAAGATGTAAGTTTACTGTTTGACAAATACCTGTTTTGCTGGGAAGATAATGAAGTCTGGGGCTTTTTTTCTTTAATCTAGAAATTTACATTTTTTAAAATGTCCATGGAAAATTAAGCCATTAAGAAGTAACAGTAGAAGTAAAATAGTGTTGATAACTTCCATGCACCCTGTTTTCCTGATATTTTTCATCTTTTTAATTCCCCTTACTCTTTAATTACTTAGGCAGATTCTCCAAATAGATGAGGAATATAAGCCTTGAGACATTTATAACTATTAATGGGGTATTGCTGCTGCTTTTCATCACGTCTGTAATCTACTACATGTAGTAATTTTGGGGGGGGAGGGGGAAGAGTATTAGTTAATTTGTGATGAATTAAAGGAATGGGATTAATAATGAATCATAAATTATAAGATTTTCACTTATTCTTATTTATATTCTATACTCCTCCAAGCAGGGCCTTAGCTAGCTAAAGGGTCTTTCTTCCCTTCAAGCTCATCACAGTCATATTTGAGGGAGGACACTCAGGTATCTCTAAAATTCACCAGGTACTTGGCACAGAAGGATATGACTAGGTCTCCCTTCTAGCATTTTGGTGGTTCACAAAAGAAAAAGAAGGCACTAGACCCGCCTTTCATGAAGTAGTCATTCCATAAGTAGCAGCAGTCAATAGGTGCCTCTCCCACCCAAGATTATGGCCATAGCTTTTGCCTTTATTTCAGAAACCCACAGACAAAACAAATAGACAAACAGAAAAGACCTGGCCTCACAGAACATAGGTGCAGAAAGTAGTGGATGTCATACCTGGCTGTCATCAGAAACATCTAGAAAATCCTTAAAATAAAGATTTGGTGTCCAACCCAAGACCTACTGAATCAGAATCTCTGAAGATGAAGCCATCAGGACCACTGTTAGGGAGCACAGGCTAATTAGCAGGGCAAATTGTTTTAACTCTCTACCATCAGTATTGTCAGCCCAGAGAAATTGCAAAGTGAGTGCTGTAATCAATTAGTAATGTCTGTCCTGGCACAGGCAGTGAGCTTTGCAGCCCATGAGTCCTGCATCTGGGATCCCTACAGAGCTGAGAGATGTGAATTTGAATCCTGGCTCTGTGCCTTCCTGGCCTTTCAACATCGAAAAAGTGAATTAATATCCCTGGCCTCAGATTCTACCATCTCTCAAGTAAGGCTAAAACACATGTATCTAATAGGGTTGTTGTGAGGACCAAATGAGAAAATAGTATGCAAAACCCCTTTCCAGTGCCTAGTAGTATATTCAGCATGCTCAGTCAGTGGTTCTGCTTTATTATTGAAGCATATCTTTCCAGGGATATAAGACATTTAATAAAAAAACATTAGATTAGATACATAAATTGTGAAATAAAAGACACAGTTCTGTTTCTTCTATGATAACTGTAAAAAAAAAGTTTAAAAAATATCAAGATAGGTTGCTTTGTTTCTGTTTTCTATAGGTTTGATGTTACTGTTGCTGGAATGACAAAGGACCATTAACATGCTTTGCTAAAATATTTCTGTATGGTTCAAAAATAAATGATTCTCAAAAGGGTTTTTGTTGCTGAGGTAAGGACAGACCCACCACTATCATGCCGTGCATGTCCCAAAATCTGTCTCTGAAGCATTTTAGTTGTGTTGCATCTATACCTTCCAGACTGAGCCTCAAGAGGGCTTTTTCTTTGGGTTGAATCTGTTGATTCCCACTCAATCTGTTGAGTCCATTAGTAAAATATCTATGTAAGAAACATAAGTGAGGCTTTTTCTGCCCGCGGTATCTCAGATTCATTCTTAAGGAACTGAGAACTTAATCTTCCAAAATGTCAAAAAGACCATCTTATGCCCCACCTCCCACTCCAGCTCCTGCAACACAAATGCCCACCAGGGTTTATGGGATATAATCCATTCAGTCATCTCACCTGCAACAACTAGAGGCTGGGAAGGAACCCGGGCACCAACAGTCAGGTCATGGCATCTTCTGGTATTACAATTCCAAAACCCCCAAAGCCACCAGATGAGCCACTGATGGCCTACATGAGGTATAGCAGAAAGGTCTGGGATCAATTAAAATCTTCCAAACCTGATCTAAAGTTGTGGGAGATTGGCAAGATTATTGGTGGCATGTGACGAGATCTCACTGATGAAGAAAAACAAGAATATTTAAATGAATATGAAGCAGAAAATATAGAGTACAATTAATCTATGAAGGCCTATCATAATCCCCCCCCAACATACCTTGCTTACATAAACGCAAAAAGTCATGCAGAAGCTGCTTTGAGGAAGAAAGTCAACAGAGAGTCTCACATGGAAAAAGGAGAACCTTACATGAGTGTTCAGCCTGCTAAAATCCAGATGATCCTGATGATGGCTTTGCAGTGACGCACAAGGCCACCACCCAAACCGCCGCCTCATCAGTGAAATCCTTAGTGAGAGAGTGGTGCCAGACATTCGGTCAGTTGTCACAACAGCTAGAATGCAAGTCCTCAAACGACAGGTCCAGTCCTTAATGGCTCATCAGTGAAAACTAGAAGCTGAACTTCTTCAAATAGAGGAGTGACACCAGGAAAAGAAGAGGAAATTCCTGGAAAGCACAGATTCATTGAACAGTGAACTTCAAAGTTTGTGTGGTTTGAAAGTCGGAGTGGATATGGAAAAAACTGTGGCTGAAATTGCACAGGCAGGGGAACAGGCTTAAAAAAGGTAGGAGGAAAGGGAGAAAGAAGCAGCAGAGCAAGCTGAACTTGGTCAAAGCAGCATGGTTCCTGAGCAAGAGCAAGCTGCGAGGAAGACCAAGGAGAAGAAAGATGACAAGAGCATCCCAATGGAGACAGAGGAGACACGCCTTGAAGAAGTGACAGAAAGCCAACTGAATGGTGAAGAAGGCATGTCTATTCCTGAGGACAAGGAGAGCAGACAGGAGGGGGTGGACAGTATGGCTGAGGGAGGGGCCTGTGAGAGTAACACCGGCTCAGAGAGCCACAGGGCCACAGTGGAGGAGCCACCAACAGACCCCACGCCGGAAGACAAGAAGACAGAATAAATGTCGCCTTGTTCGATGTGTTCTAAATACTTTTTTAAATGGAAAAAAATGTTTTTTGAGTTAAAAAAAAAAATAAGTGAAAGCCAAAAAAAAAATGAAGAAGTCTCTAAAAAGAAAAATCACAAATGAATAATGGATGGAAAACAGAAATCTTCCTGTATAACCACATTTAGTTCAGATTTTCTGCAGGATATGCGGAGAGGATGGAATAGTATGTCAGACTTGAACGTGATCTTCATGGTGTAAATCAGTGTATTAATTTGCTAGGGCTGCTGTGTCAAAGCTCCACAAACTGGGTGGCTTAGATAATACAGAAATATCTCACAGTTTTGGGGGCTAGAAGTCTGAAATCAAGGTGTTGGTAGAGACGTGCCCCCTCTGTAGCTGCCCCAAAAGGAGAGCTTCCAGGTCTCTCTCCCTGCTTCTGGTAGTCTTATGCCTCATGGCAGCATAACTCTAAAATTCACATGGCAGTCTCTCTGCATATGTGTCTGTGTACAAATTTCCCCTTTCTATAAGAACACCAGTCAATTGGATTAGGGCCCCTTCCTATTCTAGTATGACCTCAATTTAACTAATTACATCTGCTATCACCCTATTTCCAAATAAGGTCATATTCTGAGGTCCAGGGGTTTAGGACTTCAACCTATGAATTTTAGGGTTCAATTCAGCCCATAACAACCAATCTTCTGTTTTACAGATGAGATAACTGAGGCCTTGGTTGGGCTTGAAGTGAGGCCGGTTACTAAGAACTAAGACTGGAGTTGAGCTCCCTCCCTCTGTCCTTAATTTAGCCTGTACAGTTATTGACAGATGAAAGGAAAATACTCAATACCCATTTAGTAGTCAAGTTCCTCACAAAAGAGATCAATCTCCAGGCTTCAAAGAGCAAAACAAGTGTCTCTGAATTTTTCCACCAGCATTTGCCTCCCAGATCACTCCACCAGACTTCCAACCTGCACTTTCTCTCTTTCTCTAATCCATTTTATAAAGGCGTGCTCCCCAAAGGGTAATCCATGGACCACCAGCATCAGCTTCACCTGATGAATCGCAGGCCCCTCTCCAGACACAGTGAATCACAATCTGCATTTTTGTCAATTCCCAGGTGACTCTATGCAACATTACAGTTTGAGAAGCCCACTTCTCAAGTACGGCCAGCATCATCTTTCTAAAATGCAGATCTAATGAGGTGCCGCCACCTCTAGCCTCAGATTCACCCACTCCCTCCCCCGTGGGCTTCCATAGCACCCTTAAGGGACTGTTATACTCTGTGACAATTTCCTATGCATTTCTGGCTCCTCTATTTAGCCCATGTGCACAACCGCACCCTCAGCACTAAGTACAAAGTCTTATACATATTGAAAACCTAATAAATTAGCTACAGCACAATGGGTACCAAGAAAAATAAAGATCTAGAAAGATAATACTCAGTTGCTTTCAATCCAAGTCTAAAGACCCATGTTGCTAAAGTAGCATGCAGATATTACCATAGGACCCTAAGTAGTAATCTTTGATAGCTCATGGAAAGCAAGATAATGCCAACTGACAGGAGACAAATATTCCCATTTTCTAAAAGGAGATAAAAGTGGGTAATAAAACCACAAAATTTGAGGCTTGTGGACAATCCCTGGCAAAATTGCAGGCCAAAGAAATAAATATATTAGTTGTGAAAACAAAAACACAAAAATGATGGTCACTAAGGGTTGGTACATGTTGACTAAAACCAGATTATGCCAACATGGTGGTGATTGAACAACTGATGTCAACATTCTGTGTTAGAGGTGGAGAGGTTGAGAGGATTTGTGTGTGACCCTGTTTTTAGTCAACATTTTTTAATCCATAACTGAAATCACTTCAGTAAACATGTAGGTAGAAGAATGCTGGAAAGCCTTGGCAGAAAAATGAGCTAAAACCAACAAGATGAAATCAATGGAGATATACGCAAAATCTGTCCTCAGATAAGAGTACATGTAAATGATTATATTGAATAAATGTTTGGGGTTTACTTGTTGTGAAATAATAGAAAATATATCTCTTGGTCTCTGCTCTCAGTTCCTGGCATAGAGCTCCTAAAACCCTTGCAGTTTCCTAAGAGATAAGAGCACCAGGTGCATCTTTTGTCCTAATATTTGGTCTTTGACCCTGGTTCCTGACACAAAGCCCCTAAATCCCATAGGATTTCCTGGGTGATGCAGTGTCTCTGCTCCCATGAGGATACTCTCAATAGGCTCTGGACAGTTTCAGGATGGAGGCTGGTCACCAGAAAGACCAAGCCATGATTACAAACTTAGAACTTTCAGCCCTACCCTCCATCTTCTGGAAAGGGGAGAGAGGCTGGAGATTGAGTTAATGATTGAGCATAACTACATGATGAAGCCTCCCTAAAAATCTCAAAAGTGTGGGGTTCAAAGAGTTTCCAGATTGCCGAACACATCTATGTGCTGGGAGGGTGGTGTACCTGGAGAGGGCATAGATGTTCCATGCCCTTTCCCACATACCTTGCCTTGTGCATCTCTTCCATTTGGCTATTCCTAAATTATATCCTTTTATATAAATCAGTAATCTGGTAAGTAAACTGTTTTCCTGAGTTCTGTGAGCTGCTCTAGCAATTTCATCAAACCTGAGGAGGGGGTTGTGAGAATCCTGATTTATAGTAGGGCTATCAGAAAGACGGGGAATAACCCAGACTTGTGATTGATGTCTGAAGGGAGTGGGACAGTCTTGTGGGACGGAGCCCTGAACCTGTGGGGTCTGTGCTAACTCTAGGTAGATGGTATCAGAACTTGATTGAATTGTAGGGATACCCAGCTAGTATTGAAGAATTGCTTGGTGGGGGGAAACCCACACACATTTGGTGACTGGCCGTATGTGGTAGTTGTAGAGAGTAGAGGATAAAATGGAGTGTTTTCCCCTTTACATTTCTGTTTGTGCTCAGCGTGAGCCGAAAGGATCCACGGAGAGGGACGCAGGAGGCCCAATGTATTCAGAACTGGATATGCCACCAGGGCAATACTGTACCTCCTTCTACATGCCACCTTTTAGGAGGGACCCTGGCACACTAAAAGTGTGGGCACTAAAGGTGTAGCATGATGGAAGGTCCAGGGTATGAACTGTGGCTTAGGGGAACATTTACAGAATCTGGGGATTGAATTGTTAAGTAAAAGAGGAATTGGGTCCATTTCAAGAAATGCCCATGAGTAGAGATGCTTCCAGTGAATAAAGGTGGCCTCTATAGTTCCTTCGAATGCCAAGAATCAGTGACCCAAAGCACTTCATTCCATAGTTACATTGCTGTTGGTACAGTATTGTTCAATTCAGGGGAAGCTGGCTACAAATTTTTATGGGAAAAGGTAGCAGATATTTGTTATAATGTGTGTTGATATTGATAGCCTAGAAATAAAAGTTTTGGTGTTTTCCCACATGATTATCCTGGAGCCCATATTCTGTTATTTTTGGATCCCTCAAAGCCCTTCATATTAATACATTATTTTTTTTCTTTCTTGAACTTTTTAAAATCACTAATGTTAACAGTTTTAGAAATTAATGCATATATGGAATTCCATCAACATCCTTTCCACAAACATTGAGCACCTACTGAGTGCCAAGCCTTGGGAATACAGCAATATATCTAAACTTCCAATGATGGAAGACACATAGTAGACATATGAATAATGACTGTTCAAGTGAGCATAGTGCCGTGAGGAAAAATAGGGGAGGATCATAAGGGTATGTTCAGTCTCGAAGGGTGTTCCCAGAAGGCCTCTTTGAGCAAGTTATTAGTTAGCAGTGAGCTGGCTAGGAGTGGTCTGACTTCAGCCTGGAGGGCATGACTCACTGGATTCCAGCTTTCCATAAAACCAGCAGTTCTAGTTTCTTCTTCCTGCTCCTGCCTCCAAAGAAGAGGCTGCAACTTCCCACAGCCTCAAGTTCTGCAAATATTAGACATCTGGCTTTCCCAGCAACCGCTGTACACAGCACCTGGTACGAACCGCACCTAAACTGACCACCTGGAGCCCAAGCCAATTTTTTTGTACAAGGCTGCCTTATGCTCACTTCATAAAAAGTGAGAGAACGTGGTTTTCCAGGAGCACAGTACCCAGAGATCAGGGCACCCACGTAGCTGCCGCTATCCTGCCCGGGAGGAGGTTCAGCCTTTCCCAAGTGACACCACAGGTGTTCGCCATGATCCTGGTGCCTCCACAGATCTGCTCAGAGAGTAAACCACGCAAATCCCCTGAGGAAAGAACATTGTGGGCAGAGGGAACGGCGAATAGAAAGCCTCACGACATGTTTAGGGGGGAGCAAGGAAGCCAATGTTGGTGCAGCAGAGTGCACAAGGGGCGAGGGGATAGGAAATGAGGTCAGAGAGGCCAGCAGGGCTCAGATCTCGGGCTGTGTGGACCATGGTAGGAACTTAGGATTTGCTCTATGTAGAATGGGAAGCCATTGGAAAATTGTGAGCACCAGAAGTCACAGTCTAAAGGATGGTTCTGGCTGCTGTGTGGGCGATAAATTGGAAGAGACCTGAGTAAAAAGAAAGAGACTATTTAGGGAGTCATTATGGTAATCCACACAGGAGATTGTAGAAATGACCAATTATAGTCTCTATAGAAAACCTGGATAAAACTTTGTGATTTAAGAATTCAAGTACCCTACTCAATGAATCATGGAACACTACATCAAAAACTAATGATGTAATGTATGGTGATTAACATAACAATAAAAAAATTTAAAAAAAGGAATTCAAGTACCCTACTTATTCCTTTTTGAAAAGAAATAACTGATCATAATGCCTTATCTTTGTTTATTGCTTTTCTTGCTATATAATCTGTATACCTTAATATCCAGGAACTCAATCTTTCTTTAAAACAGAGCAACATCACAGCACACACTATTATATCCATTTTCACGAATTCAAAGTGATGGAGTAGTATGTTAAAATCATACTTCTTTTATGCCTTTTTACTACAGGAAGCTGTTTCTTTATTAATCTCCTACAAAGTGTTGCAAGACATAGGCATAAAACCTTCAGTAAGAGTATATGGCATTATGTGAATGAATGCCAAATCAGTGATATAAAAAAAAATAGGTGTCTATCAATCCTAAATATTTGAAATATTAACTAAAAATATTTTTTAAAAATAGAATAAAAAGTAAACAGAAAAAACAATACACTATTTATAAGATTTATGACAGGGGAAAAATTAATCCTCTTAATGTATGAAGAGCTCCTGCAAATCAGTAGGAAAAGGATGACAGCCAGCCCAGTTTCACAAAGTGGCAGAAGATCTAGATGGGAAATTCACAAAAGAAGAAATAAAAATGAACATTAGATATGTGTGTGATGGGGGCGGGGGAGATTCAATGTGATTGGCACAAAAAAAATTTAAACAGCAAGGAGACATTATTTCTACCAATAAAACCAGAAATATTTTATAATGGAAATATCCAGGGTTGACAAGGATTTAGAAGAAAAGAGTACTCATATGCTATTGGCTTTTAAGTATACTTTCAGAAGCCTTAAAAGTACATGTACTTTGTGATGAGCACTGGGTGTTACATGTAAGTGATGAATCACTAAATTCTACTCCTGAAACCAATATTACGCTATATGTTAACTAACTAGAATTTAAATAAAAACTTTTAAAAAAGTGTATGTACTTTGGCAGAAGAGCTCTATCCATGACTCAATTCTGTAGAAACAGTTATAGATGGATAGATGGTTTGGTTTCAAAAATTTACATAATAATGTACAAGCCAGGTCCAGTAGGAAACAGATCACCTAATTCAGATGAGGTTGATTCAAGAAGGGTTTGTTTATAAGAGTAGGAGAAATGTAAAAGCTGTAGCAGGAACCACAGGCTTGCAGAGGCAAAGTTGTGACCAGCTTTCAGTCTGCAGAAATGGAAAGAGGAGAATGCTGCCGAGGAGGGAACACTCTGTAGCTCAGGCCACCTTGAGAAAGGTAATGACCTTTGAGCAAGAAACATAGGGACCTTAAGGCAATGTTGAAGGACAGAGCCATCTTCTGCCAGGGCTACGTATTGGCCAAAACCAGCCAGAATCAGAAGGCATGAGAGCAGATCATTAGTCCACACAGATCAGCTTCCTGGGGTAAGGAAGGAGGCAGGGAGCTAGCAGCAAAGGAATACGTCCAGTAAGACAGCAATATTTAAATTAGTAAAAACGGGGGAACAGTAAATGTTCAACAAAATAGGACCAGTTAAATAAACTCTTGTATCTGCATGCAATGAAATACTATTAAGACATTTAAAATGTTCTCACAGAGACATAAGTATCAATGTGTAACAATATCTGCATTAAATTGTGGACTGGAAATTCTTTTAAAAGATTATAAAACAGTATAATCCTAGTTTGGTTTAAAAGCAAAACAAAACAAGTTCCTGTGTGCCTATGTGGAAATTTTCTACAAAGAGATAATATAATACCTTGCCACATTTAGTTTAACCACTTATAATTTTGAGGAATCACAGATTTATACTTGTGTAGTACCTTTTTTTAGAACTTAATTTTTTAGAGCAGTTTTAGATTCACAGCAAAATCGAGAGGAAGGTACAGAGATACCACATACACCCTCTGCTCAGATTAATGCATCAACTCCCCGATTATCTGCATCCCCCACCAAAGTGAGACATTTGTTACAGTTGATGAACTCACACTGACACAGCATGATCACCTAAACTCTATAGTTTCCATTAGGGTTCACTCCTGGTGTCCTACATTCTAAGGTTTTGGACAAATGTATAATAATAAGTATCCATCATTATATTGGCATACAAAGTATTTTCCCTGCCCTAAAAATACTGTGCTCCATCTATTCATCCCTCTCCTCCTTCCCTATAGTATACTTTTTTTAAATCCATGATCTCCTGATACCCCAGTTTTGTTCAACCTAATTAAACAAAATAACATAGCAATAATTATTACTCCCTATTCCCATAGACCATGTGGATGTATCCAGAGGGTAGTCCAGAGAGAGAACTGTTTGTGTTACATCCTCTCACAATATGGACAGAAGTCCTACTCAGAAATTGTGCCTCAAAGCACTGAGATAACTGGGAGAAAGGTGAGCCAGTTGCACGATCACTTTGCTTAGACTTTCACAAAAGTGAAACAGGCTAGAATGCAGGGTAAAGGACGTTAAATTTCAAGCTGATAAAGTCTGGCTCAAAGATTTAAAAGCAGCCCAGTCTGCAGAATTCCTAGGTATAATCCACCTGAGGACATCATGACGAGACAACGTTTGGGCTGCTTTTGTTTATTTTTTCTATAAAATCAAGGAAAATGATTGTGAAAAATTGTGCTTAATCAGAGCAGATTTTGATACTGATTAATCTGCATTGTTTTTTAAAGTGAGTGACTTCTAGAACTTGTATTCACTGTTACTCGTAAATTACAAGGTGGTCAGTTAGATTACATGATCTCTTTTTACCTATTTAAATAAATTTTCCTCAGTTCTTATGTACTACAAAACTTTGGTCTTTTGAACTTTAGTTTTGCCTATCAATAAAGTTCAGAGGTCCCAAAGGAAAGAGCCTCCCTTCTGTACTCAGGTGACGAGGGAGGTGTTTATAAAGGAGACAGCACTCTACTTTATGACTAATATAAAATTATCATTTGCCAAGGGTTGACTGAGAACCAGGCTCAGTGCTAAATATTTTATACATCTTATTTTGATAAGGATTATTTTTCTAACCTCACAGATGAGAAACTGAAAATTAGAGATGTGAAATAACTTGCCAAAGTCAAATGACATTTGGAGCTAGGATTCAAAATCAGGTCCATGGGACAGATAGTTCATGTCCTCAACTACTATACTAATACTGCTTGTAATTATGGGCAAATTTTGCACAATTATGGAAAGGACTTCCTTTTTCTTTATGCTGTTGTTTCTCAAACTTTAGTGTACCTAGGAATCATTTGACATGTTTGCTAAGAATACAAATTTTCTTGTCCTGTTTTCAGAAATTCCAATTCAATGAGTTCAGTGTTATCCAAATTTGTGTTTTATTATCCAGAATCCTGAATGATTCTCACCTCAGGTGGTCTGAAGTTCAAAGGTTAGAAATCACTGTCATTTTTTCCAAGTATAAGCACTTCATCTAACCTGGGGTATTTTTCTACCTCTCATTTCCTCTTTCAACTACATTTTATATGTCAATTCCTTCGTGAAAGAAGATTCCAAAGTGAAGTTAGCATTGCTAAGAGAAGCATTCAAAACAGGGAGGGGAGGATATTGAGGAAGCAAGGAAGGCCTGTGCACAGTCTCCTGTTTCAATTTTTGGAACACCTTGGACCTTTGACTTGTCAATTGCAACTTGAAAATTGCACATCCACCACCTCCTGGAACACATCCTTCCACTTTGGATGGAAACAGATATAATGTAATATCTATCAACTAAATAGCCACTTGTGTGTTAGTTTAACTCTGTCAGCACTAATCAAAATTCCTTCAAAACAAGCTATATAATCTTGTGGTTTTTGCCTTTTTAAGCCTTCACTATCTGTTTGCAATTTGGAGCGCACTTTCAATTTCAGTCAACCCTGTGTCTCTGAGATTGCAATCCCTCAAGACCCCAAACAAATGCTTTTGCTTGCTTTTCTAGCCTCTTCCTCTTGGTCAACACCTTCATGGAATCATTTCCATCCTCCTTAAGCAGATTTGGTTTGAAATTCCTCTATGATCTCCTTTTCTCATCCTCTATTTTTTCAGTTATCACACTATTTTTCATAAATCTAGAGACAAAACAGTCCATTGAATGCCCAATACAACATTGACCAATAAGGTAGTAATGCATAGCTGAAAGACAAGTCAGAGAGAAGAAAACATCTATGGTATAAATATATATCTCAGGCTGTAGAACTGCATGTAAGTGAAGGAAGAAGGACACAGAGTAGGTGTGTTGGGATATCATTTTCTAAAAGCTAAAAGTGAATCCTAACAAAGAACAATTGTTGATTGGATGGGTTGCTAATTTTGCATCTAAAATCACGCTTTTATTTTATTCTGCCCTGAAAAAAATAAACTTTGGTTATTTTCATTGATGTCAGAATTTGGCTGATGTTATAAGGAAAGAAATGGGATACTTTGTAAATAACTTTGGGAATATAATGAATCCCTTGCCCCTGCGAAGTTTACAAACCAAAGCTGAATGTCAGCCATTTAAGTGTTCTGTAGAGGGACTTTAAGTCTAGCTGGGAAGATAGACTAGATGCCTTTATATATGTTCTTTTTTATTACCATTTTAAAAGAGAATAAAAATCCTGTTGTTTAAAACAGACAGTTTGTATATTATGGGTATAAAATTGAGGAGTAATGCAGAGGAAGGGGCGTATGCTTTAGAGCCACACAAGATCGGACTATGAGTCTGAGATCTCTACTTGCAAGGAGGCCTTGAGTAATGTACTTAACCTCTCTGATCGTCCATTTTTTCATCTGCATAATAGTGATAATAATATCTACTTTTCTGGGGCACCTGGGTGGCTCAGTCAGTTAAGTATCTGCCTTCGGCTCAGGTCATGATCCCAGGATCTGGGATAGAGTCCCACATCGGGTTCCCTGCTCAGCAGGGAGTCTGCTTCTTCCTCTACCCCTCCCCCCTACTTGTGCTCTCTCTATCTCTCTCTCTCAATTAAATAAATAAAATCTTTAAAAAAATAATATCCACTTTTCAGGATTATTAGGATAACATGAAAGAATTTATGTAAATTTATATGTGGTATCTGACACATGAGCATTTAGAATGTTAGCTCATATAATTCCATTGATGAAGAGATGATTTGGGCATAGGTTTGGGACTTAAAGTACTTTAAAAATCTTTCTGAAGACTAAATTTCTATGATAATACATGGTATGGTTCCCTGGCATTAAAAAAAAAAAAAAAAAGGAAGAAAAAGAAAAAAAAAAAAAACCCTCACACTTCATCACAATAACATTTGCTACATTAGCACAGACTTCACATTTCAGCTTCCCCATGGAGTTTGGTGAGATTTTCAGCTGCACTCCCCTCCCCAATCCCATTTTATATTTTTATTTTGTTGTTGTCTTCTTAAAAAAGGAAAGTCTGGTTGTGTTGATTATCTGCTATTACTTCCAAATAAGAACATGCTTTCATTTACTGAAATTAGATCCCCATTCACTGGTTGGCACACTCAGGACTGTCTTTTCCAGAGGGTTGGAGGCCTGTTAGATGGCGCACAGTTGGAAATTGGTGGCACTGAGTCGCTGCCAAGGCTGGCAGACCTTTAAGATGGCATCTGGTGACCTTTTTGCTGAGCCCCCTGGGTCCTCCATTTGAGATTTGATGTTCTCAGCAGGGGTGTAATCCAAATCAAATGTGAGATCTGGTGAGTTGGAGTTACATGGGAGGTGGGCCGATGGGAGGTCTCTGCACTGCTTTGGGCAGAGGATGCTACCAGATGCCCTTGCAATGTTTGTTTCTAACCCTGAGACTCTGAGCTCTAGTAGAGGGTGGCACTGTAGGGTTGGTTTGCAGGAAGAGCCCACTGTGACGGGAGACAACTGAACAGTTTTCGCCTCATTTATTTATCATCCAGCAATACAGTAATCCTCTCTAATTGCTGTAGTTCCAGGATGACACTAAACTCTTCACAGCATCCCTAAGAGCAGCAGCTGAGGTCAGAAGTACATATGAAGAAGCTAGTTATGCCTTGCTTCCAAGAGAGTGTTATGGCATTTTTTTTCTTTCTTTTGAAATGGCAAACTTCTGTTTTCAGTACTTCAGGTAGATAGTACACAAGTCTAGAAGAAAGAACTGTGAGTTTGTGAACAGCGTAACAACCAATGTGTGTTGACAAATTGTTTGTGCTAACAGGCACATGCCATTTCTCAGCTGGGGAGTCATTTCATGATACTTTTAAAGTGCTATGTATGTTTTAAAAAAAACAGCTTTTACTTTGAACAGATTTAACAGGTTATTTTTGGTTTTACATCTACTGTGACTGTTTTAACAGGCAGGCAGATACATTTCACGTTTCTCAGGCAATTCTGTCCTGAGACTGCCCACAAAAGGATTTTGAAGGTGATTAAAGCAAAGCTGATTGTTTCAGCCAGAGGAGTTAACTTTCTGCCCCAAACCCATTTTTGCCTTTAAATCTGCACTCCCTCCTCTTCTATTTTCTGCTCCTCATATAATATAAACCTCCATGGATTCTCTCCTGACCCTATTGGCAGTAAGTAGGCATCTCAGTGCAGTCAGGCCAACTTAGGTTTAAATTCTGGTTCCACTACTGAAAAGCCATGCACAACTGGACAAATCACATAAACTCTCTGAGTCTTAATTACTTCATCCTAAAATGAAAATAATACAAGCACTTACCTATAGGGTTGATCTGAAGATTAACTAACTAGTGTATGTGAGTGGCTATAATGTGACTGTCGTGTAGTTAAATGCTCAGTAATATTTTTGCAACCATTGCAAATCATAGTTATTTCTCTTTCTTATGAACTTCAAACAGCACTGATTCTTTGTAATATTCACTTGACATTGATTTATACACTAATTAGGTATGTTTCATATTTATGCAAATTTTATACCAATTTCTTTGAGCATGTTATAGGAATATATCTATGTATTTATCATATATACACACATAAAAGCGCACATCATATATATAGTCTCACTGAATTTTCACAAATGTGATACACCCTTGCGACAAACACCAAGATAAAAAAACAAAAACAAAAACAAAAAAAACCAGAATACTGCAGATACCATGGAAGGCCCTAGCATTCCCCTCTGGGCTCTACACCTCCCTAAGAAGGTAACCACTATGTAGAAGCTATCGACCTGACTTCTAGAAGCAAGTTAACTTATTATTTGTATTGTTTTTGGACAGCCAAATGAAATTAAATTTCTTGAGGTCAGGGATCATATGTTCTATGTTTTCTCTCATTGCAAGAATTTTTTGTTATATATACACTATTGTTCTCACATTCCCATCTTGCTCTGTTATCATTCTACTGCACCTGTCTGGCAAATCCCAGCCAAATCCCTGTCTGCATCTCCACTAGGACTCCTAGGCAATCCTAGGGAAGAGCATGCACCCTCTCACACTGAAGCCACAAAATTATGGTCTCCAACCTTCATGGCTACTTGGTTGTACCCAGCTGACCTTTTTACTTATTCTCATCAGCTCTTTTCCACTCTTCATAGCAGTTATCTCAAGCCGTCTGCCCTTAGTTCAGATTTCCTTCCCTAGCACTTCCCCCTTGAGAGCCAACAGGTAAGCATACCTTATATATCAAAGAGAAAAGTGAAGCTGCCACCAAATGTACAAATAAATTTGCCTATATCCTCACCTATCTCCCTACCAACCCTACCCTGACGTTTCATTTCATTTCATTTCATTTCATTTCATTTCATTTATCTCTGTTCTCTCTCATCTCACTTTGTCAGGGTTCATCATATTTCATCAATACTATCCTCTCTTTCCCTCTGGCTCAGTGGGTTCTTCACCACTGGTATTTAATGTGTTAAAGTCCCCACAATCCTTCAACATGATAATAATAAAGCCCTATCTGAAACCCATATTGCACTCCAGTCACCAATCCTCTCTCTCTCTCCGCTCTTGCAGCCAAACTTCTTCACAGAGATCATACTTCTGGTATTCGGTTTCTTGGCCCCCTCTTTCCCAAACCTGCTTCAGTCTGGCATCCACCTCCATTAGCTCACAGAAGCTCCTTTGTCAAGATGCCTGTCGACGTTCTTATGGCTTAATCCAATGGACACTTTTTAGACCTCACCCTTCTCCAGAGCCCCTGACACTGTTGACAATGACCTCTCTCTGGAAACATCCTCTTCACTTTGCTTCCAAGACGCCATGCTCCTGGTGTCTCTTCTACCTTACTGAGAATTTCTTCTAAATCTCCTTTTAGGGCTCTTCTGTCTGTAAATGTAGGTGTTCCTCAGAGTTCTTTTTTAGGCCTTCTTTTTGGCCTGTGCTGCCAGACCAAGAGGATTACCATAAAAAATATACACACATTCAAATCATTGACTGTGGTTTGACTTTTTCAAATCAACAAGTATCAGAGCGACTGTTTTATGCTCAGATAATGTGTCATGCTTTAAAATGGATCTTTTCTAGCACTAGGTGTTATACACAAACAATGAATCATGGAACACTACATCAAAAACTAATGATGTATTGTATGGTGACTAACATAACATAATAAAATAAAATAAAATTTAAATAAAATAAAATAAAAGGGCTCTTTTCCATTGTATCAGTACTAACAGCTAGAATTTATAGAGTGCTTTCTATAGCTATATTGAAATTGATTTTTCCTGATTATAAAATAATATTTTGTCATGTAAAAAATTTAGAATAATAATGTTATAAGATATTATGGTAATATTCTGAGCTCTACTACCCAGAGACACTTACTGTCCATTTCTGGCATATTTCTTTTTAGATATACTATGTACTCTCGCACATAAACACATATATTATGCATACAAGTTTTACATAGTAGAGATAATTACATTTTTCACTTATTTGTATAACTGGACATGTTCTTGTGTCATTAAAATTATTCCCAACTATTTTCATAGCTTTATAAATTCTATCATATGAACATAGAGTCAAATACTCAACATATTCACCTATTACTAAATACTTAGAGTTTAAAATTTTTCTTCCGTATTTTTTCCCATAATACACAATCTTAAATATTGATTTAGTAGGTTAAACCATTGCAACTTCCTGACTCACTCTTCATATGTTTTTTCAGGTCACCCACTATGTTAATTATGTCTATTTCTATGGCCATTAGCATTTGACTTTCTTATTTCCAAAGAAGTTTCCTAAATTTAAATCGATGTCTTATATAATTGTTTCGATTTGTGAGTCTTTAGTTATTAAACAAGGTTGAATCTTTTTAAAATTGTGTTTATTATTTGTATTTCTTTGAATCATTCCTAGTTTCTTTTTTCCTTCTCTTTTCTCTATTTAATACTAAACTTGAGTGGAGGACTACTGGGAGAAAAAGAAACCACAGGATGAGGCACCTGAGAGACACAGAGCAGGACTAGAGCTAGCAACCCCCCTTGACTGGAGTTCTTCTTCTAGTTGCAAACACTGAAAATACCCATTAGATTTGTCAGTAAGATATGTGATAACCTGTAGTGTTCATTTTTGATGCTGCCGTTACTTACATTAAGGGTCTGAGAGCAGATGGATAGATTCTCTCTCTCTCTCTTTTTTTTAAAGATTTTATTTATTTATGTGACAGAGAGAGAGCGAGAGAGGGAACACAAGCAGGGGGAGTGGGAGAGGGAGAAGCAGGCTTCCCGCGGAGCAGGGAGCCCGATGCGGGGCTCGATCCCAGGACCCTGGGATCACGACCCGAGCCGAAGGCAGACGCTTAACGACTGAGCCACCCAGGCGCCCCTGGATAGATTCTCTTTATCAATATGAGGAAGAGGGTAGGAGAAGTTCAACTCGGAGAAGATAATAATACAGTCTCTCTATGGTAAATGAGTCATACACAGATAATCAATGTTTACTCTTCATTCCACCATGCTGAGTTACCACTGTTCACACCACCAGACTAACACCTTCTGTTTCTTATGCCAGCCTAGTGTATGCAGAGTCTGCCCTGTGAGTAACAAAGTGCAAAACTGTTTCTTCACAGCAAGGAATATGAGAACCTGAAGGCAGAAACTCAAACAGTACTCCAGAAATCCATGATTGGTGGTGCAAAGCAGATGAGCAGAGACTCTCCAGCTCCTACTAATCCTACTGATCATCAAATCAATCATAACTCAGATGATAAGGAAGAAAGCAAGCACCCAGAGAACAATCAGAAACCAGAGAACAACCAGAAATTCCTGACAGGAGCACTCAGGAGCAGATTTCTGGATGGCAAAGTGAGTGACAAATACCCAAACTTTTCTTGGTAATTGACCAGGAAAATTCAGAATTAGTTTGGAAACAGATTCACACCACACGCTCTTGTACTAATGGTAATTAATATATTTTGCATAAGATAGACTTGGAGTTCATTTTTTTAAATCTGAAACTAAATTTTTAGGTCATTTTGTATATTGCATCCTGGTTGACCACTAATTGAGTTGGCCAACCTACTCTATCGGCGGCTAACTCGGTGATACTCATACAGTGATCCAAGTAAATGTACATGCAAATTTGGGTTGTGTTGGAGGGGGAAGGTCTGTCTGCTTTAACATTACAGAAAGAGATCATTTATTTTCAAAATCCAATGCAACCATGTCTACATATCAAAAAATTATCAGCCAAAATCTTGATAGAAATATACATCACTGTACTCTGTTAAAAATCAACCAAACAATCCACAACAAACTAACTTGATAATGATGAATCTATATGATTAGTAATTTGTAATTAAAAAGCAAGAATAGCAGCAATTGAAAACTGGATCCAAATCAAGACAAAATTAATGATTCATTGATAACAAAGTACCATTTCCAAAAATTGCTGAAATTGCAATTAGACGGATACATAGAGTAGGAGTTTTGCAGTGCTGCCAAGTATTAAGTGACAGCCAAATATTTTAGTAGAATACTGAATTAGAGTCTGCAGTAAACTCTAACATAACTATTTTTAGTTTATAATTTTAATAGCCCTTACTAAATCACTCAGATACTAGCTAGTCTTTAGTCATCTGAGAAAATAAAAGCCTATGGATTTGTGGTCTTTTGCTCATGAGAACTCTGCAAAGCTTATAATTTAAAGTGGTTAATGGCCCCGCAATGGACCTGAGACCATACTCTGCAAGGTCTAGTTGAACATGGGTCCAGAAATAAAAGTGACTTGCCCAAAACGTCAGTGGCACAGCCTATACTGCAACTAGAACTTTCGAAATCCCCAGGTAATGCATTATTTTGACTTTTTTTTTTAAGATTTTACTTATTTATTTGAGAAAGAGAGAGAGAGCATGAGCAGGGAAGGGAGGTAGGGGGAGAGGGAGAAGCAGGCTCCCTGTTGACACTGGGCTCCATCCCAGGGTCCTGGGATCATGACCTGAGCTGAAGGCAGATGCTTACCTGACTGAGCCACCCAGGTGCCCCTCTTTTGACTGTCTTATAAGTAGTTCTTGAATTTAAGGCCTGGTTGGAGTGGGATATAGTGTATCAGTAGAGGTGAAATGATCCATTGTGAACTTCTGAAGACCTCTGAGTTTTTACATAATTTTGTCTCTAGCATTAATGTATTTGTTGTTACTCCCCAAGGATGACCTTGGTAATAATATTATAGTAATAAGACACTTTAATATTGCCTGATTACTTTCAGGTAAATTTTATCATTTGCTCCTTGTAATTAACCCCTTGCGGTAGGTACCAGTGTTTTTTCTATCACTATGGTATAGATGATAAAACTGAGGCTGAGAAAAGTTGAAGTCACTCTTAAGTGTAGAGATAAGATGTATATACAGGGGTTCTTCTCCAGTCTTTTCCTCCATTTTTAAAAAAGTCATCTTTTTAATTATAAAGTATTGCATACTCATGTACAATATTGGCAGATGGAGAGTATAAGTTAGAAGAAAAGAAAACTCAATGAAAGACAAATAATATATTTCTTTCTCTTTTCTCTATACATAGATATAGAATGAGAATCATTATGTATATATTCTTTGTTATCCTGCTTGATTCATTTCATATTAAGAATTTTCACCCTGGCTTCAAAAAATGCATCCTAAGCATCATCTTGAATGGCTCTATGAGAATCATACTCAAAACGAACACTTAAATAGCATTTACTATGTGCTGGGCACCATTCTAAGTTCTTTACATGTATTAACTTACTACTCCCAAGCACCCAAAGAAGTAAGAACTCGTATTGTCTTCAGTTCATAGATGAAGGAACTAAAAAACAAGGTCAAGTGCCTGGCCCAGGTCAAAAGGCTGAGAAGTGGCAGAGCCATAATTAAAGCCCAAATCCTAAGTCCTTAATCACCAATTGTATTTATTCCTTTGTATGGGTATAACATGGCTCATTTAACTAATCCCTTACTGATGGGCATTAAAGTCATTTCTAGTTTTTCTCTTATAAATGGAAATTTGTTTCTTAACACTCCCTCTACCACATCAAGCTGTCCATTCCTGGTACAGATCCTGCATTCGCCATTATTGCAGGCACAATATTCCTTGAATAAACTGTTCTGGGACCTCCAAGATCTGGATTCTTTGCTAGCCCTGTAGTGCCAGAGGGAGATGATTTGCCCCTCCCCTCCCACAACTCAATGAGGCTTCTTGTGGGAGACTCAGCAGAGCTGACACCCAGCCACCAAATACAGCAAGACCTCCTGCGGGGTGTGGGGCCTGATTAATTGGTTCTGTCTGCCGAGTGTGTGGTGCTGGCCTGCCAGATGGCAGCCACATTTGTCTGGTACGGAGACCCTCATTACCACCTTGACTAAGTGGTAAATGGAATTCTGCTGCAATGAAAGAAGCAAACCAATCAGAACTCCTTCTAGATCCTTCTCCCTCACACATAGATGAAAATAAGCTTTCCTGCCTGGGATATAACAGGCAATCTGGACTGCCTGAATTTGCTCCAAAAGAAAAGTTGCTGATAAAGACTGAGCTAACGTGGGTGAGGACAGGCAAGTGTGAAACTCTTTTCTAAATTACAGATCAAGTTTGAAGAGTATCATTAGTTAGTAGGAGGTAAGTAAAGCTGAAAATGCTATGAGAACCCATGGTTTCATGTATCCGAGAACAGCAAGATATTTTAGAAATCAACAAGTACAAACCTTCACTTCAGAAATGAAGAAGGGGAGGCCCAGAGAGCTTAAATGATTAGTTTGAGGTCTCACAAGGCAAGAGCCTGGCTCTTCTCAACAGTAGCCCTAGAATCTTTTTTCTCCAAATTCTGTTCCTTATGTGTCTTTGAAAATACAAATATCATCTGTATTATTTCTCAGAAGCATCAGCTCTGCCTTCTCTCAGAAAATAAAAAAGAATGTGTGACTAGCTACAAACTCAGTAGCACGGTTTCAAAAATAAAGTTAGAGTGTGTTTTTTGCATCTGGCAGCATGAAAATGAAAGTGTTAGTGCTTTAATTTTAATAATTATCATAGCTGATTGGTAGTGTTCTTTTTGAAGCACTTTTGTGTGTTTTATCTTGTTTGTTCTGTATAGTAGCCTGGTGAGGTAGGTAGAGGCACATGATGTCATCCTCACTTTTAGGCAAACAGACGGACGTCAAGGACATTTCCACTTGGCTGTGCATTGGTAGATTCACCAGGTTCAAAACAGAACCTTTGATCTTGCTCTTCTCCTATGGTCTGTGGCTAACAGAACAGTCCCACAACTCTCCCAGTTACACCAGCAAGAAACCTGGGCATGCTTTCCTCCTCCCTTTCCCTGAGTCTAATATCACTCAGCCCTTTAAATTCTACCCCCTATATCTCTCAAAAACACCTTCCTAGTTCTGCTTCCTCTGCCATCATCCTAGTCAAACCACCATAGTACTTCGGCAAGATGATTTTAATTCTCTTCAAACTGACTGTCCTTTTCTATGCTTCCCTCTCTGTATTGGTCAGCTATTATAATATTACTACTGTGCAAGAAATCACCCTAGCATTCAGTGGCTTATGACAATAATCATTTATGCTCACATCTGCAAATACGAGCTAAGATAGCTTTTGCTTTTTTTTAAATTAGACTTTTCTAGGCTTGGCTCCAGATGGTAGATTTGGTTCAGGTCTGCTCTGTGTTTTTCTTATTGTTCTGAACCCAGTGAGCTCCTCAAAGCAAGTTCTTCTTATGGTAATGGAAACATTTCAAGAGGACAGGCTCAACCACAAGTAAGTTTTAAGTCTTTGCTTGTGTCATATCCATGAAGATCCATCCCACTGGCCAAGGCAAGCCACATGGCAAAGCACAATACCACTGGGGCAAGGATATATATTCTGCCTCTTTTAGGAGGAACTTCAAAAGTACCCAAGTGTGGCCACTACTTAAAACACTTAAAACCGTTGTTTAATCCCCTTTGCCCTGGTATAAGATGCAGACTCCTTGATTGCCATTCCAACTCACTTCTGTCCATCCTCTACTTCTCCCCCATACCCACCTTTCCCTAAATAACCTCTGTTTCCCCAGTAGAGTTCTGTTCCATTTTATCTTCTATGCTTTGCCCATGCTATTCCTTTAGTATGAAAATTTCCCTTCATCTTCATTTAACTCCTAATTACACTAGGGGCTCAACTTAGACATCAACCCTACCAAGAAGCATCATTGTCTGATTAAGTGCTTTTCATAAGGTACTCATAAATCAATCTGTAATCTGTACATTCCCCTATAGCAGTTGTTGTTATACTATGAAAATGGGCTGTTTCCTCTAATGTAACATTGTGTGTCAATTACACTCAAATAAAAAATTAATTAAAAAGCAGTGGTGTGAAGTAGGTGCTAATATCTCCATTTTATAGGTGAGAAAACTGAGATACAGTGACATTAAGTAATTTGCCAAAGCTCATACAACCAGTCGAGTATTGGTGGGTCTAGGATGTGAACCTAAGTAGTCTGGATCCACAGCACCAATTTTTTCAATTCCTTTTCATTATTGGACCCCACTCCTTAGGAGAAAAATTAAAACTCTCCCTAAAGAGAGAGGAATTAAATACCAAGAAACACTATTTTGTTGAGTAGAGTTGAGCACTAGAAACCACTATAGTATTTTATTTTTTTTCATTTTTTTAAAGATTTTATTTATTTATTTGAGAGAGAGAGAATGAGAGATAGCATGAAAGGGAAGAGGTTCAGAGGGAGAAGCAGACTCCCTGCTCAGCAGGGAGCCCGATGTGGGACTCGATCCTGGGACTCCAGGATCATGACCTGAGCTGAAGGCAGTTGCTTAACCAACTGAGCCACCCAGGCGCCCAACCACTATAATATTTTAGAAATATTTGCCCCGGGGCGCCTGGGTGGCTCAGTCGGTTAAGCGTCTGCCTTTGGCTCAGGTCATGATCCCAGTGTCCTGGGATCAATACCCATATCTGGCTTCCTGATCAGTGGGGAGCCTGCTTCTCCCTCTTCCTCTGCTGTCCTCCCCCTACTTGTGCTCTCTCTCTCAAATAAATATAAATTTTTAAAAAAAAAATTTAAGAAAAGAAATATTTGCCCCAAAGAACCAATTTTTGCCCCCTTAAGGACAACATTTAGAAAAATGGGTGCACTGGGGCGCCTGGGTGGCTCAGGCAGTTAAGCGACAGATTCTTGATTTCAACTCAGGTCATGATCTCAGGGTCCTGGGATCAAACACCTGCATCAGGTTCTGTGCTCAGCTGGGAAATCTGCATGAGGATTCCCTCTCTCTCCCTCTCCCACTGCCCCTCCCCTGCTCTCATTCTCTCCCTCTAATAAATAAATAAATCTTTTTTAAAAATGCATACACTACACTATAATGCCTCTCATAAACACATAATTTATGGTAAAATTTCTTGTAAATAAGTAAATACATCTTTTATAAATTAAGAAAAAAAAAGCTTCGTTGTCGCCTTCCACAAGTCTGTAAATCCCGAGAATAAGAATTTCCTTGTTCACTTTTGTTTCCAAAATGCTTCTCTCTATATATTAACCCAAAGCCTACATCCTATTTAATCGACAAACACTAGAGGCTTTCACATTAGAGTCTGGAAGAAGTCAAGAGTATCTGTTATTTCCACTGGTTTTTAATATTATGTTGCAAGTATTTGCCAATGTAATTAAACAAAAGAAAGCAATTAAAAGCATAATAATTAGAAAGAAAGAGGAAATACTATTTTCAGATGATAAGATTATACATATAAAATTTCAAAACAGCTTATGAAGAAACTACTAAAACACTAAGAGAATTTGGCAAAACAGGATTATCTCATCAATATATAAAAATCAGTGGTCTTCACATATATAAACAAAAACTAGTTAGGACAAAAAATGGAAGGCAGCATTTATAATAACAAATAAAAGCATAACTAAATTAACTAAATAAGTAAATAAATCAAATGCATAGTCAAACTTAACAAGAAATGTCCAAACCTTTATGCGAAAAAATATAAAACTCTCCTAAAAGACACAAGAGTAGATTTGAACAATGGAAAGGTATAGTATGTTCCTATACAGAAAAAAATTAACATCATCAATCTCTATCAAAATCCCAATGGCATTTTTTTTGCAGAAATATAAACCCATCCTAAAATTCATATAGAATCTCAAGGGACCCTGAAGATCCAAAGCAAACCTTAAAAAGAATGTACTTCAAAGGTACAATAATAAAAACAGTATAGTACTGGCATAAAGACAGATATAAAGACCAACAGAATAGAATAGGATCCACAATAAATCCTCACATATTTGGTCAAATGATTTTTTTTAACAAGGGTACCAAGATGATTCAATGGGGAAAAGATGACTTTTTCAAGAAATGTCACTAGAAAAACTGGATGTCTGCATGCAAATTTTGCAGTTGGACCCTTACCTAATACCATATACAAAAATTAACTGAAAATGGATCCATGACTTAAATACAGATGTAAAATGATAACACTCGTAGAAGAAAAAATAGGCAAAAATCTTCAGAGTGGACCTGACAATGATTTCTTGGGTATCACCCCAAAAGCATAGGCACCAAAATAAAAAAAAAATTTTTTTAAAGTTATGTGCCACAATACACAATCGATTGTAAAAAGACAATCCACATGATGGGAGAAAGTATTGGCAAATCCCATATCTGATGAGAGATTAATATCCAGAATACATAGAGAATTCCAAAGCTCAACAACCAAAAAACAAGCAATCTGATTTAAAAATGGGCAAGGACCTGAATAGGCATTTCTTTAAAGAAGATTTAAAAATGGACAATAAGCACCTGAAAAGATATTCAACATCACTAATTAGGGCAACGCAAATCAAAACTATAATGAGATACCACTTCACACCCATTAGGATAGCTTCAACCAAGGAAGACAAAAAACCAGAAAACAACAAATGTTAGCAGGGATATGGAGTCATTGGAAAGTTTGTACACTGTTTGTAGAAATGTAAAGTGATATAGCCACTGTGGAAAACAGTATGGTAGCTTCTCAAAAAAATTAAAAAATTAAAAACAGAATTACTATATCATCCACCTAGTCCATTCATGGGGATATACGAAAAAGAATTGAAAGGAGGGTCTCAAGGAGATTTTTATGTTAATAGCAGCATTATTCACAGTAGCTAAAATGGGGAAGCCACCCAAATATCCATCAAAGGTAAGTGGATAAGCAAATTCTGGGACATATGCACATGATGGAATATTATCCAGCCTTACGAAGGAAGGAAATTCTGCCCCATGCTGTAAAATGAATGAACCTTGAGGACATTTACTAAGTAAAATAGGCCTGCCACCAAAAGACAAATACCATGTGACTCCACTTACAAAGGATACTTAGAATAGTCAAATCATAGCAACAGAAAGTAAATTAGAGGCTGCCAGGGACTTGGGGGAGGAGGGAATAGGCAGTTATTGTTGAATGGGTATAGACATTCAGTTTTGTGTGATGAAAAGAGCCGTGAGGATGGATGTGGGGGTGGCTGCACAATAGGAATGTACTTAGTCCCACTGAATGGTATTCTCAGAAATGGTTAAGATAATAAACTTTATGTTATGTATATTTTACCACAATAAAAAAATCTTGAAAAAAAGTTAACAACATCAAGATGTTGATCCTCCCTGAGGTAATTTATAAATTTAATGTGATTCCAGTAAGAATGGTACTAGATTTTTGTTTCATTTTCTTTGGGAACTAGTCAAATTGATTAAACGTTAATTTGAAATAACAAAACCAGAAAAAAGAGTCAGGAATAGAAGAGCAATGGGTGTAGGACTAGCATTAACAAATATAAAATATAAAATCTCTATATCTAAAATAATGTGATTTTGGCACATGAATAGATAGGAGACTAATGGAATTGAAAAGAAAAATCAACAAACAGACCCAATGGCATATTGTGGTTTTGTATATAATAAAGATGATATTGCAAATTAGTAGGGAAGAGATGGACTTTTTAATAAGTAATGCTGGGATTACTGGATAGCCACAGAGAAAATTTTAAATTGGGCCTCTCATATATTGTACATACATATGCTGTACACTGGGATATATTCCAAATGGATCAGAGGCTGAAATGTAAAAGAAATAAACCTACACAATAGTGCAAGAAAATGGATGATTTCCTCTGTAATCTGAGACAAGGGGAAATTTCTCAACTGTGACTCAAAATGCAGATACAATAAGAAAAAAAGTGATAATTTTAACTACACATATATGTGGCCAGAACCACTGTGTACAAAGTGTACATACATACCCAATAAACTGAGGAAGAAATCTGCAATTTATATCATAGATAAATATATCCCTAACATACAGAATCTTCTATCAAAAAGAAAAAAGAAAAAAAAGACAGTAAACTATTAGAAAAATGGGCAAAACATAAGGACGGTTCACAGAAAGATAAATGTACATGGTCTTAAAGCATATCAAAAAATAGTGTTGCTCTTATAAAAGGAATATAAATTAACACCACCATGAGATACAATTTCTCACAATTACATTGGCAAAAGTCCAGAAAATTGACAATATACTTTGTTGGAAGGTAGAGGAAGTTTAAAGTAGAAAACCACTTTGGCAGGAAATTTGGCAATAATTAGCAAAACTACATATGCATTTATTTGTTGACATGAAAAATCTCACTTTCAGAAATCTGTCCCAAGGATACACTGGAAAAATGCGAAAAGATTTGTGCAGAAAGTATTCATTGTAGCATTACTTGTTACAAAAAAAACAAAAAAACAAAAAACTATTAACAACCTAAACTCTCATCCATAAGGGACTAGTTCCACACAGAGTATTATAAAACCTTTAAAACTATAAAAAGGAATGAAGAATATCACAATATAAACAACAGTTTTAAAGTATATAAATATCACTACCTATCACTGTATGGAGTAATCTAACTAGATATAGCATTAACTAAATGAAAGCAAGGTGAAGAAAAGTACACAGATTATGCTTCGAGGTATCTATCTATCATCTATCTATTGCTTATGTTTTTAAAAATGAAGGAATTAATAAAAAGGATTTTAAAAAGTGGTTATCTCTTGGGGATAAAGGAAAAATGTTAGAAGGATCAAAAACAGAAACAACCCATCCCTGAATAAGTCATTTTTATAGATTTGGCTTTGGAACCACATAAATATTTCACGTAACTATAAAACAAATTTAAAAATTAAAAAATCAATTCCTAAAAATCAAAAACAAAATAAGTTGGTGTTAGCTATCTATTGCTGAATAACAAATTGTCCCAAAACATAGCTACATAAAACAATAACCATACATCATCTTGCGCTGTTTCTGAGGGATGAGAATCCAGGAGCAGCTTAGATGAGTGGTTCTAGCTCAAGGTCTCCCCTGAAATTTCACTCCAAATGTCATCCAGGAATGCAGTCACCTGAAGGCTTGACCAGGACAAGAAGATTCACTTCTAGGCTTATTTGAGTGGCTACTGACAGAGGCCTCATTTACTTGCTGGCTGTTGCCAGAGGGAACAGTCTTTTCTGTATTTGGGCCTCTCCATAGAGCTGCTCAAGACATGGTATCTGGCATCCCAAAGATGAGTTATCCCAGAAAGATAGAGTGTGTGCACCCAATCACAGCAGTAAGTCCAATGTCTGTAATAACCTAATCTCAGAAGTGACACACCCTACTACAGTATTCTATTGGTTACAGAGATAATCCTAATGAAAAGGGGTGGGGGAAGAACTGCACAAGAACATGAGCCCTAGGAGGCAGGGATTACTTAGAGCCAGCCTGGAGACTGGGTACCACGTGAACCTATGTACTAATTGGCAATAAAACCAAAGAGAATGGAACTATTGTAAATGACTTTTTTAAAGATGTATTTATTTATTTGAGAGAGAGAGAGTATGTGCGTGAGCCGGTGGAGGGGCAGAGGGGGAGAGAGAGAGGGACTTCCCACTGAGTCCAAAGCCTGGCTTGGGTCTCTATCTCACAACTCTGATCTCACAGCTCTGAGATCATGACCTGAGCCAAAATCAAGAGTCGGAGGCTTAACGAACTAAACCACCCAGGCAATGACTTTAAATGACTTTAAAACATAATGACTTCACTCTGTGTCTCTAGTGGGATGTATACTCTAAGGAAAATAGTTTTTGAAAAACTATCTTCAAATGTTTTCAGTAACCATTATGTTGATATTGTTATTGTGTGTATGTATTGTAGAATAAAGCAAACGAGTCATTATCTTGGTGTTTTTACATTTGGGATTTCTGGTGTAGGAGAAATGAAATATAGATATAAGATTGATGAGATTTTATAAAACCCCAAAGACCTACATTTGAATTGGGAATATCAGTATGAACTCCTTTTAAGAAAATAGATTTCCTAGCTTTGTTCACTGAAAAAAAAACACAGAAACAATGACCAACCATATAGCAATGAGTACCCTAGCACCTGCATCATGTTCAGTAAATTCTGAAGGCTAATCCCAGCTTTGAGCCTGGAACATCTATTTATACCAAAAGCAATTAAGATAACAAACACCTTCCATGACTTGTCAAAAAAAAAAAAAAGACTTGGAATCTAACTTAAAATGGCTCTCACTATAAAAAAAAAACAAAAAAAGGAAATAAAGAAAAGCCCAAACCACTTATATTTTGGCTATCAGTAAACATAGCAATTATAATGATTTAAATGCATTATATATGTTTAAATCTCTAACTTTATAGTGATTCTTTAGAAAAAAAACAAAAATTCATTGGTCACCTCTGAAGAATGCTAGGGAACAAACTATTTTTAAAACTGTTAAATCAAAGGAGCATTTATTGTTTGCCTTTTCTATACAAACTGTATTTTAGATAATAGTTAATGACGGCAGTTTCTCTGTAAAAAAGTATTCCCATTAATCTATTAATAAATGAGAACTGATAATAGGATAAGAATATCATCATTTCCGAAACGCTAATGAAAAAAAAAAAAATGGACCAAAGCAAGACAACCTGACAGCATTTGTTTGCATGGGGCAACGTACCACCTATGTAACGATCTTGCTTAAAACAGCTGAATTTGAAGAAGATCAAGACCCTAGTTCTAGCTATTATTTTATAATAAATATATGGGACAGTTTGTTAAAAAGCATAGAAATACAAGCAAGGAAATCCAGACTGCGGAATATTTTGTAGGGCAGACAACACAGCTTCTTCAACAAATAAATTGCAAAGGAAAAAAGCTGTACAAAAAGGAGCGGGGGGATAGGAAGAAGTAGAAATTTAAAAAGATGTAAAAGATTGAAGCCAATTGCAATATATGGATCTTATTTGGTTCCTGTTTTGAATAGACAAACTGTAAAAATAAGATTTATCAGATAATTGGGAGATTTGGAACAAATGACTGGATAATTAGATGATGTTAAGGAATTACCATTTTTAAAAGTATTATAATGTTATCATGGTTATATTTTCAAAGAGTCGTTATCCTTAAAGCAGTGGTTCTCAAACTTTAGCATGCATTACAAGTACTGGAGGGCTTACTAAAACACAGATTTCTGGACCCCGAACCCAGAAATTCTCACATTCAGGGGTTTGGGGCTGGGTCTCAAGAATTCACATTCCTAACACATTTTTAGGTGATGCTGAGGCTTCTGGCCCAAGGACCCCACTCTGAAAACCCCTGCTATAGAGATGTATGCTGAAAAAAATGTGGATGAAATAATACACCATCTGTGGTTTACTTCCTTTCTGGTGGCGGGTGATGTGGGTATAAATAAAACAAGAATGTCAGTTGATAATTACAGCTTGGTGATGAGTATATGGAGTTCCATTATACTATCCTGGGCACATGTGCCTATGTTTGAAGTTTTCCATAATTATAACTTTCCATAAAGTTAAAATGTAAAGAAAATAAAAATTTTCACAAACATAAATAAAATAGTCAAATGATTAATTCTAATATTGTATTAGTTTAAGGTATATATTAACATCATATGTTAAATCTATTAATTTGGAAATACTGTTTTTTTTTTCAATTCTACATTTCTTGAGAAATCCTACCAAGCTTTTTATATGCATCTTTCTTGTTGTGTTTATCATCACTAGGATCCCTTTTTGAGCCATTTAACAGCTTTCTAGAACACTTCAACAACTTGGTCTAAAATGTTGAAGAAACAGAACTTTTCATATCTTCATTTGATGCTGTCTCTGCAGATTTTCTCCCAAGTCCCGGCTATGCATTGCACAATATTAAGACAATTTGTTGTGTTTACTTGTCTTGGAGGAAAGTGTCCACGGATTCCACAATATAACCGCTTTAAAATAATTTATAAGCAATCTTTAAAAAAAAAAAAAGACTTGTGTACACTCCTCACACTTGCAAGTTTCCAACACCCCAAGAAGAATTACCAAATCTGTGTTAGATTTCTGTGCTCCATTTGTAACAATTCCTCTAGGTAAATATCACAAAACTGGTATTATGCCCCAAACTCATTTCAGGCTATTGTGTCATCCACAAGCACTATTTTGTGATCCAAAGTAAAGCAAATGACAGAAACCTATACAACCGGAGATTTTATAGTTACTCTGGCAACTCCTGAAGTCAGAAACATGGTGATTATCTTAGTCAACTTTTTCCATTTTATCTTCTTTGACACTTTGTAGATACACTTGGTGATTGATGTCAGTGAAGAGAGAAATCTAGAGCCCCACTTAGGCTGGGCCTGAACAAGTCATCATCACCATTCTGAAACTGTGTTTCTCTATTTGCTCTTCCAATTTGGCACTGTTCTTAAATGCTGGGAGTCAGCAGGACACAAAACCGTTCTGGCCCACACAGTGTTCACGCTCTATTGGAGGGAGATATACAGCAAATAGCCAAAGTTCTGGGGTTCACATGTAATACTCATTGCTCACAGCAGTCCTGGGAGTAGAATATATATTCCTCTTTCCATAGGAGAAGCCATAAAATTTATTCTGTGATACTTAGGCTGAAAGATCTATGAGGGCAGGAATCCTACCTGCCTTGTTCACCTGTATCCATAGTGCTGACAACGAAGGCACTCAATAAACTTTGGTGTTTTAAATGAGAAAAGGGACACCTTTACTCCATTGGGATGATGAAGTATTGATAAATGCTCCTTTAGAATACTGCAATATAGAAGTGCATCAATTCTCAGAGGCAAAAAAAAATTTACATGTGGCTGAAAATGGAAATGTTTTCTATTACAAATAATTTCCAATGAAACATACTGATCTAAGAAGTACCTGAAATGCCTAGCCAATTATTTTACAGGATGAATCTGCTTTGTGGACTGAATGAATGTGGAATCTCTCTCATCCTGGGGGTAGTGGTACAAAGCAGGGTTCAAGTCTTATCTGCACAATTTACTAGGGGGTAAATTTGGGACAACTCTGACCTAGTCTTAGCTCTACTGAAAACATTTCTGTGGCTCCCATTTCCCTCAGAAGAAAGCACAGAGGCTAATCGGACTTGAGGCAATTCACCCCCTTTCTCCTATCTCCCTCTGCAGCCTTAACTTTTGCCTTTTTCAAAATTTAAACTATGCCCTGGAAGTATTCCTCTCTCTTTTAGGAGCCTGCGTGTACCTTTGAGGTTTTCAATATCCAGTTTCCTTTTCCTGGGCCCTTTCTTCTTCTCTTCTCCTCCCTCCGTACTCGTTAGCATATCCAAATCCAAACCTAACTCAGGTTTCAAGCCTAGACTTAAATGTCATTGCCTCCAGACCTGGACCACCAAGTCCAGGTCAGGTGGACCGGTGGACAGTTCTGACAGTGACCCTCACTGCTCCATACAGTGCTGTCACGAGTATTTGCTGTCCCCTCACCATCTGCGAGCTCTGTGAGAGCAGGAACCAAATCTGTTTTGTTCACCGTAGGGCCTATCACCCTGCCTGGCCCAGGTTAGGCAAGCCATGAATATTTCTTAACTAATATTTAATAAACGTACTTAACTTCTGAAAGCCTTGGATTTCCAAATATAAAAGGATGCTGACACTACCTCCCTTATAGGCTTGTTGTAAAGATTAAATGGAATGACATAAACAAAGCATCCATATGGTGCCTTGTACAGAGTCTGTGCCCAATAAATGTCTTGTTATTTTTATGCCTATTCTAGAACTCTTTGCCACTCCTGCTCGCTCTTCGCACTCTAGAGAGCCTCTTGATTTTTCTGTAAAATCCTTCGTGACTATAAAGCACCTGTAGGTTGCTATCCATACTGACAGGTTATTTAACGTGCCTATCAGTTGAGTACAGACATTCAGTTTTCAGTGAATCATTCTGATAACTGTCTCCTTTCAATTGTCTGATATTAAAAATAACCATGTGTCTCAATTTGTACCCAAAATGTTATTTTTTTTATCTGGTATGACAAGGTAACAGAGTGACAACTGCTTTTGAAAGAATAGTTTCTTAACATTTCCCACGAAAAGGGGGCATGAGACAGCATAGGATCACATGGGGAAGCACCAGGCTCAGTCAGGAGGCAGAAGTGAGGGGAAAGCACAGGCTACAGCCTTTACTGAGGTTTCCAGGGGAAAGGCAAGGCAGGGTAGGGTAAACAGCTTAGGACTGTCTAGTCTGAAAAATTCCAGCAGGCTTTGAGCCTAGGGGCTGTCCCCAGCTGTCTAGTATCTGGACTGGGTTGATTTTGGGCAGGGGAAATATTTGCTTGGAGAGAAATTAATTAACCCTGGGAAGGACAGTCTCTTCCAGCCAGCAAGGCTGCCCAAGATGTCAAAACATCATAAAATCTAGAAAATTAAAAAAAAAACATAATTAATATACCATACTCCATACTCCATTGCAAGAGGGAATGGTATTTTATCACTGACCTTTGTTCCATCATTTATTCTATTGTAACCTTTAATAATATTGCTCTTAGGATATAACATGCTGGGCTTTTTAATCTCTTCTATTCCATTCTTGACAAAACTTACAACTGCTTTTGCTGCCCTTCCTCAACCTGCTAATTAAAACAGCCTAAGGGCGCGCCTGGCTGGCTCAGGCAGTAGAACAGGTGACCCTCAGTCTCATAGTTGTAAGGTCAAGCCCCACTTTGAGCATGGAGCCTACTTAAAAAATAAGTAAATAAAAATAAAACAGCTTAAGGATACTCTTACTTCTAATAAGAACTTTACTTTTGCCTATGAATACCTTACATTCTACCTATTTTTCCATTGTCTGCAACAGACACCTTCTTTCTTGCACAAGTGAAACAGCATTGTTTTATTGTTAATATATTTGTCAGATGTTAATCACATAATGCTGAGACTGATGTTGAGGCAAGCTTTATTCTTTGGGGACTGAATGATTCAATGACTATATGGGCTGAAGTCATTTGGAACTGGGAATGTGTTTTAAGAGATTGGTTCCTCACTCATATTCTCCCTTCTTTCCTCTTTCTCTTTTCCTCTCCCCTTCTGATCCTTACTAACATTTGTCTTTGTTTCTTTAAGATTCCCAGCCAGGCAAATGCCCGCTGCAGCTCGGTACCAACTGGAGACCGGTCCCTGTCCTATATCCATGGCCTCCCCAGGAGAAACATTAGAGACCGGCCCTTGGAACAGATGGCAAGGGACAGCTCTGACCAACCTGAGGTACCTATACTAAGACTGGACTTGTTTTCTATTGTGGATGAAGAGTATTATTTGATGCCTGTAGATTTTAATGTGGAGCAGATGAGACAATCTGAGGATGGACGGGGGGACATCAGAAGCCATATGTCCAATCAGCTTCCAAGAAGCTCCCTGGTGAGCTCACAGGCAAACCTCAAATGCCTCACCTGAACTTCTCATCTTTCTCCTACCTTCTTCCTCCCAGATCCAATGGGTCTCTAAGACTTGGCATTCTAAATTCCCTTATAATTAAAAAAATATTTTACAGAAGACCTGTGATATAACCTAAGGAGCCTTCTAACAGAGTATGCACTCTAAAATGATTTGCTTCTTTTCTTCTCCTGAAGGCAAAGGTCCCGAGGCATTGCAAACTAATGAATACACCCAGATTGAATTCCTGCTTCCAGTATTACCAACTTGTCCTGTTCTAGGCCAGGCCTGAAAGTGGATGCTCTGATACAAGTCCCCCTAGGCTTCTGCTTCCTTGCATTGGCCTTCAGCCTTTTTATTTTAGAGCCCTGTTAATTTATTGTTCCTGTTGCTCTTGTGTCAGGATTTTGGCCAGAGGCCAAGTGGAACAACAAGAGAAGATGCTTTTCTTCTTGCCCTGGTCAGAAGAGAACTCAGATCATGCCCTTTGAGTTCTGGCTTACTAGAAAATTTCCAGAAAGAGCTGAAGACCCTGGATCCTATCTCTTCAGGATTTCTTCTCCAATCTCAACTGAGCCGCCTTTTCTTGAGGCATGAAGTCCCTCTACAGTTACCAACAGTCACGATCCTTTGCCAGAGATTTTCTAGGAGGGACTCTCCAGAAATGGTACAGCCATGTTGCTATTTTAAGTGTGGGTTCGTTTTTATTTTATTTGTACCCACCAGAGTAATAGAATTAAAAGGTTAGTTTCTTTCTTAAAAATAACCTTAGTATTACTATTGAACCCTAAGACAGAAAGCTTATTTTTATTCATATGTGGAAATTTCTAGTCAGAATAGACGAGAATAGAAAATAGTTTAAGGTCTCTTAGGCCTGCTTGATTTCTTTTTCAAAGACTTGCCTGTCCTGGCTTTCACTGTCTGCTCCTAGCACTATTGGGGTGGTGTTTCAGATTTAGGATAATGGGCTCACTTGAGTCTCATTGACAAGTTGGTCAGTCTGTAAATTCTGAGATAAGAATGGTTAATTTGCCCAGGATGTATCAGGACAGTTCCTAGAGGATTAGAGGTGGGGGGTATCTTTGAAATATACTATGACCACCATTTTACTAATTAGGAAACCAAGACCCACAGTGGGGTAAGGAAATCATGCAGTGCACCCAGAAAATTAATGGTAGACCCAGGGCAGAGATAAAGGCTCCCCAGTAACAACTCCACGGTTCTTGCTCTGACCACTGCACTTTCCAAGCTTACATTTGTGGGTGGATACAAAGCACGGTCCAAGTGCAAGCAAATTCTAGAGGAATATATTCTACAATAGGAAAAAGTAATAGCAGTGGGTAAATCATGAGTGAGCATGTGCTGATAGAAAACCAGGCCAGGGCTCCTGGGTGGCTCAGATGGTTAAGCGTCTGCCTTTGGCTCAGGTCCTGATCCCGGGGTCCTGGGATCGAGTCCCTCATCGGGCTCCCTGCTCAGCAGGGAGCCTGCTTCTGCCTCTCTCTCTCTCTCTCTCTCTCTCTCATGAATAAATAAATAAAATCTTTTTTTAAAGATATTTATTTATTTGACAGAGAGAGACACAGCGAGAGGGTGAACACAAGCAGCAGGAGTGGGAGAGGGAGAAGCAGGTCTCCTGCAGAGCAGGGAGCCCGACATGGGGCTCGATCCCAGGACCCTGGGACCACGACCCGAGACGAAGGCAGCCACTTAACTGACTGAGCCACTCAGGCACCCCAAATAAATAAAATCTTAAAAAAAAAAGAAAGAAAGAAAAGTAGGCCAAAACCAACCTCATAAGGGTAGTATGAGAATTTAGCAATATAACAGATGCAAATTACCTCGTCATGAGCTTAGCATATAGTAGGTACTCAAATAAATGTTAGTTTTTTCTCATGCCCATCTCTAACCAACTATAATTAGTTGTATATTGATGATAAGTATTTAGTGATACAATGTCACTTAGTACAACCACTATGAATCTTCAGTTCCATCAAATTCTCTGGCCTGAGACCAAGTTTATATCAGAACCTTATATAGCTTCCCTCCCCAAATGTTACCTCCTCCAGCACCCTGGAGTTGTCTGCCCACCAGAGTCCCTAGGATGTCATCCAGACCAGCAATGGAAATGGACAACATTCCCTCAGTCCCTTCCTGCGGGCGGGGGGCAGAAAGCGTGTGTGTGGTGGGGGAGGAGGGTCCTCGAGATTCTTCACTTAACTTAATAAAGCTTTGTCCTCAAATAATCTGCTAGATATATCGAAAAATAAGCCTATATTTTATATAATAAATATATAAGAGATGTGAGAGAGAGAGAGAGAGAAGCTAGAGGCTAGGTTAGGCTGTAGTAACAAATAGTCCCAAAGTGTCAGTGGCCCAAAACAACAAAAGTTTCTTTCTCACTTACATTTCCATAGTAAGTCAGTCACAGTATTGTCATTTATCTTAGCTCCAAAATCCAGGCTGATGAAGCAGTAACTCTGGTGTATTTTTGGATGTGCTGGCAGAGGGGGAAAAAAGAAAGCTCTGGAGCATCTTGTGTGAGCAGTTTAATCCTCAACCAGAAGGAACACATGTCACTTCTGCTCACAACTCATTGTCCAGAAATGTTCCCATAGCCCTACCCAACCACAGTGCAATCAGGAAGGGAGAATAATAGGAATATTTGGTAAAGAGCACTAATAATTATTATACTCTATTTTTTAAAACCAGTTTAAAAACTTTTAATGAAAGTTATTTTTTTAATATTTTATTTATTTATTTGAGACAGAGAGTACAAGTGGGAGGCGCAGAGGGAGGAAAGAGACTCTGAAGCAGGCTCTGTCCTGAGCTCAGAGCCCGATGCAGAGCTCTATCTCATGACCCTGAGATCAGGACCTGAGCTAAAACCAAGAGTTGGATGCTTAACCAACTGACCCACCCAGGCACCCCTTAATAAAAGTTTTTTATTAAAATATTTCCAAAAACTCTGTCTCAACAGGCATTTCACTTATGGGCTTTTCTTTCTCGTATGTGTACACTAAATGAGGATGTTCTGTTTTCCTATTGCATTTTCAGGTGAATTATGGAAAGCTCCTCTGGTTTTTAAGAGCTGCAGCTTTAGATGATCCACAGCAAAGCAAAGAAGCTGTGGGCAGCAACCCGAGGAAATCTCAGGGTTGTCATCATCATGGCCAAAGGTACTTTCTTTCTTTCCTTGGGCATAGCGTTCCTAGACTTCTAGAACTGGATGTGATTTTGGAGGCCATTCACCCAAAAAGCTCACCCAGTGTAGAATTACTGTGCCCTTCACCTTATGCTTATCATTTCCTCTCTCTCTCTCTCATAGACAGGCCAGCACAGAAAGTTATTTGCACCAATTGCACAGGTTTCTTGAGATCAAGCATGTGTCTTTTTTTATGAGGTTGCCACATGACAATGAAAACCCTCATTATAGAATAAGAAATGATTGTGTACTGATGCAGAGCTCCAGTCTAAAAAGTGTGATTCCAGAAATATGTTTGGTCAATGAACTTCTGGCTTACAGGCACTAGCAAAGAAGGGTTTCAGGTACCAGAATCAATAATGTAATCTCAAGGGAAAGAAATGACACAAAGTAAAAATAGGATGTGAGGAGTATCTTTAGAGAGGAGGCACAGTAGAGCATGATAGTCCCTGTGTTCTCCAAGAAAGTTGACAAAGTGCAGTGGTTAGGGGCATAGCCTCCATTACCAGAATCCTAGGCTCAGTTCCTATTTCTGCCATTTAATGGCTGTGTAACCTTGAGCTAGTCACTTACCCTCTCTGTGCTTCCATTGTGAAATGGGAGCCATAAGAGATTTCCCTTCACTTCATAGATTTGGAAAGTAACTTAACGCAAAGTTCTTAAAAACAGTATCTGATACATAGGAAATGCTATGTAAGAATTTTTTTTTAATTATTTTTAAACTATCCTACCATAAGACACTCTTTTCAGTTACAAATAATGGGACACAGTGGTTAAGAGCCACGGTATTGGAATTCATCACTTCACTCTAGGAAAGTAGTTTCCTATAAAAATGGCCCTGGGCCAAGTGTTGGACTTGCTTCCTTTCTACAGTGTGCCCTTTTCATGCCTTTTTATACTCATTGAATACCAGCTGCTTGCCAGGGACACCTTGCCGGGCGCAGTGAATTCAGAGGTTGGCAAGGCCCAGTCTTTCCCTCAAGGCTCAAAGGGCAAAGAAAGACACTGCCAGGTGGGTACACCAGTCAAATTCTAGGAGCAACTGTCCTATGGAGGGCCCTAAGCCCCAGAAATATTTAATAATCAGCAACCACACTTCATAAAACACAGACAATTAGATCTGGGCCCTGTGAGGTGCCACTGGCAGATATGGGTCTTAATGAGTCCTGGACAGGAAGGCGTTCCTGAGCCCTAGAGTACCTTCTATCTCTCTGTCTTTCTGTGGTATGGCCCCACAGTCCTTTCCCTGCCTGACGGCCACTGTATTTGTAATTACTCACTTGACATTTGAGGTTAGTAATAGTGTCTACCCTGGCCAGCTTGGTGTCCAGCATCGTTCCCGGCCCATGGGAGATGCTCAATGAATATTTTTTAATGTAATTGGCTCCTCCAATTATCCACTTGCAGAGACATCTGGATACCTACTCTATAAAAATGGTGCACAAAGAGATCACTTTGAACTCATCAGAGAAGGTGCTGCTTTATACAAACCAGACAGTGTGTTTGTGGAAGTGCAGAACTGATGGCCTATAATGAACCCAGGGTCTTTTTTAATTAACATGCTGCTCAGGAAAAGGCCCTCCCATGTTCTGTCAGGTAGAGCCTTTAATGGGGCAGCTCTGTGATGTTTAAAAAGCCTCCAGCATCACCTGTGGCAACAGCTCTCCTCACCTAAGTTGGACCAGATGAAACCACCTCCCACAGCAGGTTTCCTAAGAAACCCCACCAGCTGAAGCAAATGGGTTCCATACAACTCCTGCCCATTTCATACTTGCATTTCGGATACAGGGGCCAAAGCCTCACGAATTCCTACCCCCAGGAACTGGCATTGCAAGAAAAGGAAAGAGGAAGGAAAACTTGCGATTCAGATCTGGGACAGACACATCTGATTGGCAAGGTCTGGGTCATGGGCTCTCTCAGCAAAGAGAGTCTCGTAGAGCACATAGCTGGCATTTTCCCCTGCTAGACTGAGAGGCAGACTCCTGAGCTGGAGAACATTCTGAACTGGGAAGGAGGGTGCAGAAACTATATGACCCAAATAAAGACAAACAGCCACTCCTTCTTTCCTGTACCAAGCTTTCAGAAAATATGAGCTGTTAGGCCAAAATTCAAGTAAGAGTCACAGAGCA
Organism: Eumetopias jubatus; assembly: GCF_037043125.1. Taxonomy (NCBI): domain Eukaryota; kingdom Metazoa; phylum Chordata; class Mammalia; order Carnivora; family Otariidae; genus Eumetopias; species Eumetopias jubatus. The sequence continues at coordinate 58,624,424 of NW_028274810.1, forward strand.
AAAAGAAGATATAGGAGGACCTGGGTGGCTCAGTTTGTTATGCGACCATCTCTTGATTTCAGCTCAGCTCATGATCTCAGGGTCGTGAGATCAAGCCACACATCAGGCTTTGCGCTCAGCAGGGAATCTGCTTGAGATTCCCTCCCTCCCCCTCTGCCTCCCCTTCTGCTTCTCACCCCACTCACGTGTGCTCCCTCTCTCTCTCTCCCTAATACAAATAAATAAAATCCTTTAAGAAAAAAAGAAGATACAATATGACCTCTAGTAAAAGTTAAATACATATAAAAATAATCAATTCCAAGTACTGTACAAGATCCCCAGGAAATAGTAAGAAACAAAACAGACTTGAGCCACATCTGATGGAGCAGTCTAGTAGGGAAGTCAGACATGAAACAATAGGTAAAGAAATAAAGATGTGATTGCAACCTAAGGGAGACTTATTTAGGAAAAGAACAAGGAATTATGAAAGAGCTGATCAAGCATGGGGTGCTGGAGCATCACTGAGGGCCAATTAGCACCACTTCCCAGATCGTCTTTCAGTGACATCCTTTTTGTAGTTTGAAGTTGGCCATGGTGGGAGTACTTAAACCATGAAAATTAGTAATGCAACAAATCAGGGCATTATCTTGGACAGCGGGTTGTTAAGTTTACTGACACACCACTGAAAGGAAGCTGATTTACAGGAATGGGGGTTGGGAGATGTCAGAGACTGTCCCTGTAGGGAAATGGCATTTTACGTTGAGACAGTGGAAATTAGGAAAAGCTTCACTGCCAAGAAGATAGTTCAGCTGGATCTGGAATGACACATCATTTGAATGCTAAATGAGTAAACATCTCAAACTAGTTTCATAAAATAAATGACTCTAACACTTTATCACCCTTGGGTTTTCACCTATTATTTAAAGTAACAATAGTCAGTGAGATAAACCATCATAATAATTACAAACATTTGCAAGATCATTATTCCCAAAACTTTTCTCGGTTTTCCAGATAAAAATTGCGGAGTCAAGGAGAACACAGGAAGTTCACTTGATTCAAGATTTCCTTCTACAGAGAGGTTCCATGGTTATAGGGGATCTGGCAGGATCCACTTTGCTTTGCCTGTGGCAAGGGTCAGTTTGGAAGTTTGACTTGCCATCAATAATTATCTGGGCTTAAGAGAAGTAAGATCAAGCAGCTAAAGTAAACTACTGTGGTCACTTGTAATTGTTCCTCTCAACCTGGAAAAAAGAGTGAGAGTGGATTACAAATTTTGGTTTCTGTTCTAGCCGAATTGGTTGGTGCCTCCTGGAGAAGACTCTAGTGGTCAGTAGAATGGAACAGATTGGAGATAATCTATGAAATCTCTATGTGCAGACCTCATGACCAGGTTCCTGAGACTTAGGAGACCTTACTGGGTGGGTTCTCTGGGTTCACGGTGTATGTCAGGGCTGAGAGATGTGGTATGAAAACATGCAGCGGCTTTGGGTGGATCATGTTTTCACAGGCTTTCCCCTGACCCTCCATGCAGTACGACTCCTCGAGATGCCAGCCTTCGGTCAGAAGTGGGCGAGGACCTATTGGAGATCCTGATGGCACTAAGGACAACCCATGGAAAACTCGACCTAGAGGGCCTCAGTCTGGGTTTTCAGAAAGAAGACCACTCTTTCTCTGGCTCCCTGCCCCCCGTGAAGGTAACGAAATTTAGAGTTCCGATATATTTGTCTCCAAAGCCTACCTCAAGGTCTAACAGAAAGCTCAGTTATGATCTGTGTTCTGCCTGTGGATGACATTATACAATTGTTTGTTTTCTGTGCCTGAGAGGAGAAAAACAAAGGCAAAAAGGAATTGTAGAATATGCAGAATTGGTCCAGGAATTACTTACACGGGGATATGTTCTATGTTAATAATAGAGAATAGGATAACACCCAAATAATATTTCATAATGGATAACAAATATTTTTTCCAGGGCCAAATGTTCATTTCTCACACCCTCTACCACCTTCCAGTGAGATCAGCGTGTGGTATCCCATTCCTTAGAACACCCAATTTTTAGGAACTAATGTGATTTATTGCTGATAGAGATTAGCATGCTGTTTAAGAGCATTAACAGTGCAGACGTGTTTTATGGAAGAGGATCCAGAACCATATAAACTCAAGTGTTGTCTTTAGCCAAACAAACCCTAGTCATGAGGCTACCTTGTATACAGGTAAAGTAATAATTATGACTATTACTACAATTTCATCAACAACAACTTGTCACCACCAGACTTTATTGAGTTCTTACTAAGTGCGAAGCACTGCACTAAATGCTTTATTTACATTCTCTCATTTAACATTTACAGATAACTACAAAATCCAGATAGATGTTATAATACCCATTTAATGAAAAATACTGAGTCTCAGGCCAATTGAATCACCCAAGGGCCACAGCTAGCAAGCAGCAGAGCCAGGGTTCAAAGTACAGTAGAGTACTGGATATTAAGAGCCAGAATTGGAACTCTATTGAGCAAAAGATATCTGGAATTACTCTTTGAGTCCAGGATATAAGACTTAGAATTCCAGAGGAGTAGAAGGGATTTATAATTGCAGGGAAAAAAAAAAAAAAAAAGAAAGAAAGTGCTATAGAAAAGATTGGAAAATGCCTTTCATCTAGGTAAACAGGGGTTAGAATTGAGAGAATTAAGAGGAGCACATGACATTCTACTAAGAAAGTCAAGGACACAGGATGCTGGAAGTGGATTCTTATTCCAGGACAGAAGCAGCTTTCTCTGTGCTTTCATTTGCACAGTCAGCTAACCATGCAAAGGCAAAGGTCATGATAGTGTGTACATGTGTGTGTATGTATGTGAATATTACACATGCAAGTATGTTTCACTGGAAAGAGGGAGAGAGAGAGCACACTGCAGGAGATTCCACACAACATAAATGGCTTTTATTGTGTTCATAATATCAGTGGAAATAGAATAAGAAGCAGCAATTCTTTGTTAGATTGGAAATTACATGATACCATCAATGAAGCTTGAAAGTTCTCAGGTGATACTAATAGAATAAAACATAAATAAATTATGAATCAAAATAAATTTGCTTAAACTCTTTGAGTCTTCAGATTTTTCAGCTGGAAAAAAAACAAATAAACTGGGTTTCAAATATCTATCTCCTGCATCTATTGTGAGGATTAAACAAGGTAAGTATGTGAAGGCACTTACCACGCTAATATATGAGGCACTCAGTAAACACTAGTTTCTTTTTCATTATAAAAAAAAAAAAAAATCAGTATTTGGTTAAATTATTACTCAAAACAGCCCAAGGAAGGAGGATATTTCCAGGGTCAAGTGATGGCCACATTGAGTACTGGCTATCAGAGCTGGCCCTGAAAGCTTAAATTTGTGGTTCATATCCAAGGAAATGGGGCACATTTTCCTTGAAGCTGGTCTGTCTCTCTTGAGCCATCTGGCATCTCTTAAGACATCTGGAACTCACTCAAAGTATATTGCAGTCTGGGAGGCATGTAAAATAGAATTCTGTTTCCCCAGAACGTGAGACAAATTGAGGCCCAAGGGACATTGGATACAAAAAGCAGCAGCAGCTGTGCCCGCACATTCATGTTCCTAGACATAGGACTTCAGGGTAGACAGGGAAAGGCTATGAGTTGGAAGGGCTTCTCTTTTTGAACAGCAATTCTTAATCTCCTTGGAGTGTAGGGGAAAGAATCACAGACCTCCTTAAGTTTCTCATGAAATCTATGCACCCTGTTGTACCCTTGTGTGGTTTTTTTTTTTGGGGGGGTGCCATCCTCATCAGCCATTTCAGAGGGCTCACAGATCATCTGTAGCTTCTCAGATAAATAAATGCAGTCTTGAAGGATAATCTGTGGGTCTTGCCACTCAAATGAATGAAACTTTCCATTCTCAATGAATAGTCTAAAAACATGTCAAATATCTACCATCCCCATTCTGTGGACTCGGTCCTCCTGTTCCTCTAGCCCATCTTTGATGCAATGATGGATTCGGCAGGATTGCTGAGGCAACACAGATCGACATCCAGTGTTCTGAGCACTATAATACGCCACTAAGGACAGGAGACTATTATGATTTCAGTTCCTGAGTTCTCCAGGAGCTCAGGGGAAAGATGACATTTTAAACATGTCACAGTTCTGTATGACAAATGCAGTGATGGCAGTAACTTGGAACACAGAGAAAGAACAACAAGCTAGCCTGGCTCAAAACCCCTCCAAAAAGATGATGCAAATACTAAATCTTAGAGGACAGGTGAATTTGGCAAAGAATTAGGAGGAGGGGCAGAGGAAGGGATGGGAAAAGGTATTCTAGGTAAAAAGAACAATGTGAAACAGGACTGAAATGAGAGAGAGCATGGCTAATTCAGGGAACTGGAAGTCATTCATACAGACATAATATAGTGGGGGTGTGGTGGCTGGGGATGGTGGGAGATGCTGCCCAAGTTGATGTTAGAATGGAAACTAGGAGCCAGTTTATGAAGGGGCTTTCGAAGGAGCTGAACTTTATCCTGAAGGCCCAAAGGGATCATCAAAAGATATTAAACAGTGAATGATATGATCAAATTTGAAATTTGAAAAAAGCAGTCTAATGGAATATGAAGAATTAGAGGTCAAGAGACCCTTTAGAAGGCTATTCCAATAATTCAAGCAAGAAGTTAGGAGGCTTTAAACCAGGCCAGTTAACAGGAGAGATAGAGATATTAAGGAGGTAGAAAAGTAGGTCTTGGTGACTAACTAAATATGGGCCCTGAATTAGGGAGAATCAAAAATGACTCCCAAGGTTCTGGCCTTGGCAACTTGGTGAGTGGTGGTACCATTCTCTGTGATAGAAAACAGACAAGGAGTAGCTTTGGAGGGGTGGAGGATGGGCTGAGGAGCTCAGTTTTCAATACATTGTTCTGGGTTGAGAGATTAAAGCTAAAGTAACGATTTAAAGATCTTCGATATACAGTTGAAGCCACGGGAGTAGTTAGGGTTACCCAAGGACACAATGGGAAGTAAGAAGGGAAAGTAGAGGAGGACACTGTAGAAGAAGAGAAGCCAACAAAGGAGACTAAAAATAATCACAAGAGGCATGGGAGTGGTCAAGAAAGCCAAAAAAGAGATTTATGGAAGGATGGCATGATCAGTCATGTTACATGCTGTGAAGAGACCAATATTTAGGACTGAAAAGTACTCATGCAATTTCAAACCATGGAAGTTACCAGTGACTTGGCAAATACAGTTTAAGTACAGTGATGGGGCAAAATGCAAATGGAGCCTTAAGTGGGAAGAGAGGAAGTTGAGAGAGCATCTGTGTGCCACTCTTTCAAGGAGCATTTTGGGGAAATGAATATTTATTTCACATGTCATTTTCTAAATAACATAGACATTTTATTTACATTTGATTAAAAAACATTTCCTTACCAAACAGAAGAAACTGCACATAATGAAATGTTTTCTTTTTGAACAAGGGTCATCATTATGAATATTCAAGCTTTAAACAATTTTAGTAATAATCCTGAATAACACTAAGTTGCCAGAATTTCCTGGTAGATGTTTTTTTTGCTCCTTTATAACTGTCAGCTCTTAGCAGCCATCAATCAATCTGCTTCTAGGAACCCTGATGTACTATTTCTAATCTGCTGTTCATTTTAGCCTAGAGCAAAATCAGTGTTGCCAGAAGTAAATGAACTGTTTTTAGAATAACCTCGTACACTGATGTTTAAAAATACATTAATATGCTGTAATCATGAAGATAATTCAATTCTTATTTAAGGAGTAAAATGGCATAATGTGACTAATTTCTACCTCTCTAAATTTATTTTTGCCAATCTCTGCCCATAGACACTCTACTCTTGACTGTCTTCAACTCTTTCATTCACTTCCTTGTTCATCTACATATTTATTTGTTCAATAATTATTGATACTTTATTTTTCAACACGGTGCTAAACAAATGGTGAGAAAAATGAATGAAACACAGCTGCAGCCCTCAGTAATCCCGTGTCTTGTAGAGAGGCTCTAGTGACCAGATCACTACTGCCCAGCCTGGAAAAGGGTATAATACTATAGTAGAGTGGATAATGTCAAAAATATGCAGTTTCTAAAAAGCACCATACCCTTTCTCATCCATTAATCACACATGATTTTCTTCGGCCTGGAATTTTCCCTGACCCCTTACTCTTCTGGTGAACCCTTACTCAGTTTTTTATGTTCCAAATTGATGATCTTTTTTTCTCTGTTAAGCATCCCTGAGAGGACTCCTCTATACCTAGGAAGTAACATGTACAAGTTTTGAACCTAGATTTGTTGTTTGTTTTCTTCCATAAAGATAAACAAAGACTAGTTTTTTGTCACTGTTTTAAAATCCAGGTTTTATATATTATTCAGCTATGTTCAGACCAACAGATCAGGAGATGATTGCCACTGAAGAGATAGCTTGTTAAACACAGTTTCCAAGGCAAGGGAGCATGGCACACCCACACAGGCTCTACCAGAAGCAGCAGGGCTAGTCAGGAGGCAGGGGGGATGAGGGGGAAATGTGGGCAGGAGCCCTCATGGTGGAATGGACAAGGCAGGGTAAGCAGGTTTAGGATTGGCTAGTTTGGATAATTAATATATAATTAATATATAGCAAATTAATAATAATTTGCTCTGGGGCAAAGGGGCTATCCCTAGTTGCCTAGTACTTGACCCTGGGGCAATAAGGGTAGGGAAATAGTGGCCCCAGGGTGAGAGACCTCCTCCCCCCCATAAAGAAGAGGTTGGCTTGCGTATGAAAGAAAAACACACTTTAAAGCCAGTCCTTTACCCTCTCTAGGAATTGGCTAGCCCTGGGAGGGGCAATCACTCCAGAGTCAGCACAGCCCTGGATGTCAAATCATCAAGAGTAAAAAAACATGCATAATAAATACGTCACTATACTGAACTTCCTCTCAAAGTAATAATAGTAGCTACCGTTCAGTCCAAACACAAATTAGACATCTCTTTTTCTTTACCTTTTCTTCCTTTCTTCCTTCCTCCCTCCCTTTCCTTCCTTCCCCCTCCCTTCCTTTCTTCCTTCCTTCCTCCCTTCTTTCTCCTTTTCTTGTTTTCTCTCTCCCCTTCTCTCCTTTCCTATCATCTCCTCTCATCCCTCTTTCCTCTCTCTCCTTTCTTCATCTCTTCATTTCAACAAATATTAATCGAATGTGTACTAAAAGCGAAGCATTATTCTAACTGCTTATTTTCTCATGTAACCCTCACAGAACCCTAGGAATTAGAAAATACTAGTCTTATTTAGTACATGAAACACTGGGCATAGAAAGGTCAGACAGATCACAGACAACAGATCTAGTGTCCAAAATAAGTCCTGTTTCATTCCAAAGTCTATGTTTAAACATTATGCTAGGGGCACCTGGGTGGCTCAGTTGGTTAAGGGTCCAACTCTTGATTTTGGCTCAGGTCATGATCTCAGGGTTATGAGATCAAGCCCCACATGAGGCTCCACGTGGAGCCTGCTTAAGATTCCCTCTCTCCCTCCCCCTCTCCCCCACTTCCTCTGCCCCTCCAACCCCCACATGTCCATGCTCTCCCCCTCTCTCTCTCTGTCTCTAAATATATATATATACACATGTATATATATATGCTAAACACACAAAACATGCTATCATACCCCTAAAAGTCTGACATGTTTGAATCTAAGTGTCACCCACCCACCAACCTGAGAACTGAACTGATTTGTCAGCTAGAGTCAGAAAATATTAAATATCTGGGAAACTACAATGACACTTTATTCATTGATCCAACAAAAATTTATTGGGCATCTGGTTTCTAGACTAAGTTCCATCATTTATGAACTGTGTAACATCAAGGAAGTGACTTAATCTAAGTCTTGGTTTTATCCTATATGAAATGCAGATGGCAACATTGGCCAAGCTAATACATCAAGCTTGTTTTATAAATCAAAGGAAATACACAAAAATATTTTGCAATTTACCTGTATAATAAGTATATATAACTTCTAGGCCTTGACCACCCATTCCATTGCTGGCAAAAATTTAAGATCAACATTTCAAAGTTCATTGGCTTCGAGTAATGAAATATACCTCTGCAGCAATCAAATAAAAATTTGTTATTTTTATTTTAATTTTTTACATTTTAGTTCCAGTATAGTTAACATACAGTGTTATGTTAGCTAAAATTCAAATCTTAATTTCATTATAATGAAACTCCAAATCCTTTCTTACTTTGCAGGTCAGGGCTATATGTGGAAAGCATGGATTATATCTAACTTTGAATCTCCTGGAAACATTGTTAAACCATCAAGATTTGGGGTACCATGGTGAAATAAAGTAAGTTGATTTTTTATTCACATAGTCCTCTATTAGGATACCAAACAGCGAGATTTTTTTTTTTTTTTAAGATTTTATTTATTTATTTGAGAGAGAGAGAATGAGAGATAGAGAGCACAAGAGGGAAGAGGGTCAGAGGGAGAAGCAGACTCCCTGCTGATCAGGGAGCCCGATGCGGGACTAGATCCCGGGACTCCAGGATCATGACCTGAGCCGAAGGCAGTCACTTAACCAACTGAGCCACCCAGGCACCTGTGAGATCTGCCTTTAGAAGTTTTATTGTGAAATAATTTTTTTATTTTTTTATTTTTTCATTATGTTAATCACCATACATTACATCATTAGTTTTTGATGTAGTGTTCCATGATTCATTGTTTGCATATAACACCCAGTGCTCCATTCAGTATGTGCCCTCTTTAATACCCATCACCAGGCTAACCCATCTCCCCATCCCCCTCCCCTCTAGAACCCTCAGTTTTGTTTCTCAGAGTCCATAGTCTCTCATGGTTCGTCTCCCCCTCCAATTTCCCCCCTTCATTTTTCCCTTCCTGCTGTCTTTTTTTTTTTTTAACATATAATGTATTACCTGTTTCAGAGGTACAGGTCTGTGATTCAACAGTCTTATACAATTCACAGCACTCACCATAGCACATACCCTCCCCAATGTCTATCACCCAGCCATCCCATCCCTCCCAGCCCCCAATTTCTTTTTTTTAAAGATTTATTTATTTATTTTAGAGAGAGAGCACACATGAGTGGGGGAGGGGCAGAGAGAGAGGAAGAGAGAGAATCTCAAGCAGACTTCCCACTGAGCATGGAGCCCGATGCAGGGCTTGATCTCACAACCCTGAGATCATGACCTGAGCTGAAATCAAGAGTCAGACGCTCAACTGACTGAGCCACCCAGGCACCGCTGAAGTAATCAATTTCATTACTAAAGATACTTAAAGAATGTTTGCGTATATTAAGGACAGAGTCTTCTTGGTCATTGAAAGACAAAGCAGGAAACTTCAAATTCCAACCTTTATAGACTATCAAGAGTCAAACAATGAAAAAACAGGACAAAATATATGAAACAATGGTTTTCAGACATTTGACACCAGGCAGCACAGAACAGTGATTCCTAAAGAAAGAAAAATAAATGAGGTAAGCTAAGCTTACTGAACAAGAAGAGGAAATCCAGAGCCCTGAATTCTTCTTCAGTTAAAGAGATGGCATTTGGAGGTCAAGAAGGCAAAGGAGGCTAGAAGGCACAGTACAGAGTAGTGGAGAAGAGAGATCCCCAGAGAGTCCCCTCTGGAGATTTCTAAAGAGTTGCTCTTGAGTACTGGCTAATGTATCCATTTGAGGAAATTACCCAAGGCAGAGGGGGTGGGGGGAGGAGAGAACAAAAGAAAGAGACAGAAAAATTTTTAGGTCTTGCACAAGGGTTGGGAATAGTTCAGAGCAACTTAAAATAGACTGTTATAAATCTAAGTTGTTATATGTAAGCCTCATGGTAACCACAAATACACAAAAGATAGTGAGAAAGAAATCTACACATATCACTAAAGAAAGTCATTAAACCACAAAGGGAAGATAACAAGAGATAAAGAAAGGAACAGAGGAATTACAAAACAACCAGAAGGCAATGAACAAAATGGCAATAAGTACATACCTATCCATAATTATTTTAAATGTAAATGGACTAAATTCTCCAATCAAAAGATAAAGAGTGAATGAATGTATAAGAGAGAAACAAGATGTATCTATACACTGCCTGTAAGAGACTCAATTCAGATGTAAGGATAACGTGCAGACTGAAAGTGAAGGGATGGAAAAAGATATTCTACACAAATGGAAACCAAAAGAAAGCTGGGGGAGCTATAATTACATCAGACAAAATAGACTTTAAAACAAAGATAAGATGGAGATGAGAGAATTCATAACCATCGGAGCAGTACCACAAATGTTAAAAGTCCTCAGGCCGAGGAAAATGATCATTTTGGATCTACACAAAAAATGAAAATACTGGAAATAGTGAATGTATGGATGAATAAAAGATACATTTCTTATTTAAAAGAAAATTTACTGCTTAAAGCAAATATAAGAATAATGCACTATGAGGTTCATAACATAAGTGCAACATTTGGCAGTAGCATACATGGCTGCAAGGGGGAAATGAAAATGTACTTGATAAGGTTCTTATACTATAAATTAAGTATTATAATTTTGTTTGAAGGAAGAATATAATAAGTTAAAACACTAATTTAAAAGATAAAAAGGAAGCATGAGCATATTTAAATGATAAAAGATTAAAAAGAGGAAAAGGAAACAAGAAACAAGACAAATAGGAAATAAATATCAAGGTGTTAGATTTAAACCCAACCATATCAGGAATTACATTAAGTATTAATGATCCAAATGCACCAATTAAAAGGCAGTGACTTTCAGATTTCATTAAAAAAGCAAGACTCAACTGTCTAAGTGCTGTCTACAATGAACCCATTTAAAATATAAGGACATAGACATACTAAAAGTAAAAGGATGGAAATGATAAACCATGATATACTCTAATGAAATGAAAGCTGGCTTGGTTACATTAAGGTCAGACAAAGTGGATTACAAAGCAAGGGATGCCAAAAAGTCAATTCACCAAGAGAACATAACAAACCTAAATGTTCATGTCCTTAATAATTTACATGCTTTAATTTACATGAAGCAAAAACATAAAACTCAAAGGAGAAATAGATAAATTCACACTTAGAGTTGGAGAATATAATATCTCTTTGTCAGTAATAGAATAGAGATAGAAAAGCAGTAATAATATAAAAATTGGAAAAATGATCAAATAAGTTGATATAAGTAGCAATTACAGAACACTCCATACAATAGCAGAATACAAGTTCTTTTTAATCATACAGAACTATTTAAAAGATAAACCATATTCTGAGCCATAAAACAAGTCTTGGTAAGTTTAAAATGATGAAATCATATAAAATATGTTTTCTGACCAAAACAGAATTAAATTAGAAATTAAAAGCAAACAAACAAAAATACTGGAAATCTCCAAACATTATGAAACTAAACAACACACTTCTAAATAACCTATGCTAAGACAGAAAAGGGAAATTAGAAAATATTTTGAACTGAATTAAAATGAAAACACAACATACCTGTAATTCTTAGCTGTCTTTTTCTCACCTTTCCTATTCAATCCATCAAAAATTCATTAATGAATCAACTCTATCTTCAGAATATGCCCAGAATCTGATCACTTCTCACCACCTCTGTTGTTACTTAACTACACTTCATTCAAGCTACCATTGTAGCTTGAATGAAATTGAAATTCTGTTCCAGTTACACTGTGATCCTTGTCTTTCTCACACATACCAAACACATAGCCACCTTAGCAACTAACCTCTGAATGTTTCCTCTACTTAAAACATTTTTTCCCTAGATATCTTCATGTTAACTCTCTCATCTTCTTTATTTTATTTTTTACTCAAATGTCACCCTGTCCATGAGGCTTACACTAACCACCCTAGTTAAATCTGTAGTCTCTCAGCCCCTCTTCCTCTTAACCTGCTTTCCTTCTGCTTTCTTCTACACACTTACCAACTTCTAATGTATTTGGTGATTTGCTGATGTATGATGTTTATTTGTTGTTATTTGTCAATCTCTGATAGACTATAAGCTATACTGCCAGGGGGCAGGCTGAGTCTTTGTTTTACTCATTGATGTATCCAGTGTCTAGAGCACTGCCTGGCACATATTAGAATTCAATAAATATTTATGAAATTGAACTGAACTAAGAAAGGGGTAGAGTCTCAAAATACTCTCAGGGAGGCATGCAGATTTGCAAATTCTGACTAGTCCCTCTCATGGTCAAATTGAGGAAGGCCATTCCTAAAGACCTCATCAAAATCAGGTTCCTTGTGCTATACTCTCTCTTAGCACTCAGCTATTTTCTTTCCTAAAACTTATCATTATTTGTAATTATACATTTATTTGTGTGATTTGTTACTTTAATGTCTTGATAGTCATCTCCATGCTGGCAGGGAATATGACTGTTTCCCTCACATTATATCCCCAATATCTTATAGGCCAGTACTTGGCACATGATAGTCACACAGTAAACATTTGATTAATCCAGTTATTAATTTAGTTAACAAATATTTGTCGAGCTACTGTATACCAAGCACTACTCTAATCACTGGGAATACAGATATGAATGGAACAGTCTCCTCTCTCATGAAGCTTGTATTCTAATGGGGAAGAGAAACAATAAATAAGCTGGAATATGTGACATATATCACATGATGATAAGAGCAATACAGAAAAGCAAAGAATGGTGGAGGTTACAGGCAAACATCAACTGATAAGTAAATGAGGGAAGGAGGTTGAGCCTAGCCAATGAATTTCCACCAGACCAGCTTCGGGTTATGGGAGTTTCCCTTATAAAACCCTGGGGGTGTTTGGGTAAGGGGGAGGGAGGTGGTTAAGCAGCAAAAGCAGAAAAGTGGGCTAAGAGCCAAGTAGAAAACCAATAATCTAAAATTGGGAGTCCCAAAAAGGCACCGATAAAAATGCAAGTATAAGACCTCACATTATACCTGGTATATAGTATACTTGATTAAAAGATGGGGTCTGGAACCAAGATTCCAGGAAACAGATATGAGAATAAGAGTGATTGGGAAGCAAATGAAGTTAGGCTATGTATATCAAAATTCTCAATTTCCCACTGTTTTATGTGCATATCAGAGAAGCACAATGGTTTCTTTATTCATCTGTCTTTGACCTTTGAATGTTCAAGGACATCAAACCATGAGAACCAGTGAAGAATTGCATTTATAAGTGATAAACCTGTTTCATCCTTAAACAGTCATTGGCTAAAGCTTCTTCTGTTGAATTAAATCCATTCCGTTAAGGGCTTTGAATACAAACCTATATCTTTTAGAGATTAAAGATGCAATTTAGACACACATTTTAGGAGCTGAACACACGAATCATTATTTTAGTACATATTGTCCATTAATCTGCTGTTCAATTGGGAACCCATTTGGAATGTGGCTGCTTGCTAATTAGCAGGATTCTAGTGCTGAGCTGCTTCCTGATTAAATGTCCTTTAGAATCAATAAAACATCAGGAGGGATTATGGTGATGTAGGATTAGCCCCATCTAACCAAATAAAATGAGTTGTGTTCCCTTCTTAAACTGTCACGTTGCAAGAGCTGATGAGAGGAGCAATTTCACGAATGCTGTTACAAAGTTGTTGTTTCTTGCATTGTTTTTTTTTTTTTTAACACTGAGATTTTGTTTTTTGTCATTTGCCTACCAATTAGCAGAGACATTAGTGAATGTCTGCTAGGGTAAGGCGATTTTGAGAAAGACTTGATTACGATTTCAAATCTCTACTCTGAATCACCCTTATGTAAAATGAGTTCAGGTTGTGTTGGATGGAAATTATTACCCTTGTTCTTGGCCAGGAACACGTAAGTCAGAATTAGCATTTAATGTTTCTGTGTGACTTTGCAATAAATGGTAATTAAGGAGGGCAGAGAGAGAACAGGAGGCAAACTAATACCCTAAAATTGTATTGGCAAAATTAAATGCTTCACACGGGTTTAAAACACTGGCACACAAGCCAAATTGTGTTGGGGGAGGGGATAAATAATGAAGCTGCTCTGGAAGCTGCATAAATAGAATGCAGCAATTGACACAGCCACAAGTAGGACTTATCATACACATCTGGCCCATTATGAAGAGTGCAATTAGGTTGAAAAGGACTAGTTTGATAATCCCAGGAACACCCAGAGGATTTTAGGAGCTAAAGCAAACATGAGGTGTCTGACTCCGCAAATACTTGTAAATGGGAATAGGAAAATTGGTAGATTGTGAGCAATTAGAGACACGTTATGGATCTGCCCATCAGCTGGGTCTTGGGAACTGGACCTGGCTTTTAAGAGTTCATTAATTTCGTCTTCTCTTGCAGAAGTCCATATCCATATGGGGTGAGAATAATAATAATAATAGCATTAATATTATTATTATTATTAAGAGTCAACATTTACATACTGCTTACTATATTACAGGCAATACTCTTAAGTGTTTTATAAACATTAAGTCTTTTAGTCCTTGTAAGTGCCCCAGGAGGTAGGTACTACTCTTTTGTAAAAGAGGAAACTAAGGCACAGAGAGGGTAAAACCAATAGGTAACTGATAAATGAATTCATTGTCAGGCTGAGTCCAAAGCAGGCTCTCTAGCTTCAGAGTCTTCACTCTCAATACACCATGCAGACTCTCATACAAGTCCTAGGAAACTCAGAAGCTTCTAGGATAGTGACTAAGCACAGGGGCTTTAGGCAAACCCACCGAGTTCCATGGCTGGCTTGGTGCTGAGCAGTCTGGATTTGAGGAGCTCAGTAGCTTCTGTCCTCTCCCCTAAGACCCAGGAGGGGTGTGAGATACAGATACAAAAGCAAGGAGGCGCTTAAGTTCCAGGGGAAGGCATGGTCCAAAGAAGCCCAGGGACCAGCCCAGGAGGTAACTTCTCGTCACTGGTTGAGCACCTCCCCCAGCCCTTCAGCCCCTGTCCTTGGGGAAGGGCAGCAAGAGCTCTGGAATCATGCAGGCCTAGATAGAAAGCTCTGAAATGCCCTAGCTTTGGGAAGTTGGGCAAGTAACTAATTGCTCTTAACCTTAATTTCCTCATCTGTCAAATGAAAAAAGAATTCTTTTGCATGGATTTGAAAGTTTGTTGCCTATGAATCAGGGAAGGGTTGTGCTGCTCACAGTTAACTGGAAGGCAAGAAGAATACAATGCAGGGCCCACAATCGAGAAGGTGAACACAAAGGAAGATGGTAGGTGGAATGAGCATCCCAGTGGCTGAGTTAAATAACATAACCAAAATAACCTCCTGACTTGAGGCTGTAAGGGATCCATGCAGGTGGCACCTAATATGCCCCAGGCATGGGACTAAATGCTTTACATGGCCTATCTCATTTTATTCTCCCAACAGTCCCACGAGTTATGTTTTTATACCCACTTCACAGATGAGTAAACTGAGGTTCAGAGACCTTAAGAATTGTCCCAAAAGTTGGGCTTCTTTGAATCTTTGTTTCTGTTATGGGCTGAATTGCATCTCCCCAAACTCATGTGTTGAAGCCCTAACCTCCAGTACCTTACACTATGACCCTGTTTGGAGATAAAGCCTTTAAAGAGGCAGTTGAGTTAAATAAAATGAGGCCATTAGGGTGGCCCCTAATCCAATCTGACTGGTATCCTTATAAGAAGAAATTTGGAAACAGAAACACCAAGGATGGGCTAACACAGAGAAAAGACCATGTGAGGACACAGCAAGAAAGTAGCCATCTGCAAGCCAATGACAGAAGCCTCAGAAGAAGCCAAACCTGCTGACACCTTGATTTTGGACTTCTAGCTTTCCAAACCATAGAAAATAAATTTCTGTTGTTTAACCCCCAGTCTATGGTATTTTGTTATGACAGCCTACCTGCCTCCTCCTTCTAGCATATTCTGTACCCTCTCAGGTGAAGGAGATTATAGGATCCTTAAGGGAATGGTTATAATGATTAAATGCTTCAGATCATGGGACTTAACCTTTGATTCTAGCAGTCTGAATAGAGCTGGCACCTCAGCGCTATTCTATTCTACATTTCAGCTGAGCTTGGGGGGACTTGTAGGGACTAACCAGATAAGAGAAGGAGAAGAGTGTCTCAGAGGGAAAAAGAGCAGTATGTGCCAAGACAAAGAAGCAAGCGTCGCGAGTTTGGAGAACTATGAGCTATTGGTTATGGCTGGAGCATACATTTCACAAGCTGGAGAAAGGCAATGGGCTTGGGAAGTAAGCACCAGCACACTTTTGGTTTAAGCCGGTATGCTCACATAGAAACATGTCACCTATAATTAACTTCATCAAGATTACCGGGGTGTTTCTATCAAATAGCCCACCTTTTGTATGTTTGGTATGTTTAGGCTTTTGTTTCATTTTTTTTTAATATATAAGACTTACTGTATAAAATGACCTATTGTATAAAATGTCCTCCACTTACTGTATAAAATGTTATCCACTTATCAATCCGTGATTAAAATTCCAATAAGTAAATAAAGAAGCAAAAACCCCACCAGCAGCAAAAACTAGTAAGCGCTCTAGTGTCAAAATCTAGAAGGAATAGCCACTAACTATAAGTAAATGGAATCTGGGGAAATCAGTGAGTTGGCCCCCATGCTTTGCCCTGTCTACCTGTGAGAAGTACAGCTGACAGAAGATCTCTCATCCTTTCATCAGACTTCCCCTTGATTTGGAGGCCCCCAGTCTTAACCCACTAGAAAATGACACAGGCACTGCTTTCTGTAGCTGCCTGAGTACTGTCAGCCTGTGTCCATCCCCACCCAAGGCCACACACACACAGGCTTACCCACACACTGCTTTTCTGTACCTATGCAGAAAGCTCAACTTCCAAGAATGACAAGGCAGAAAGTTGGGGTGGGCAGGGGCAAACCTGGGTGTGAGGTCTGCATTTGATGAGGCATAATTCCTAGCAATAAAGCAGGTGGGTTGCTGCAGAGAGAGGGAGATCCTAGTAATTGTATATGCTGCGTGTATCAATGATGACATACAGGCTAATTTCATGTCTGATACGCAACCCATCTCTGAGGTGGTCCCAGTGAAGGGACACCAGGCATCAGTGAGGGTTGTCACTCATTCCTTGACTGTAGGGCTAAATGAGCAGTAAACAGGGCCAAGGGAAGTCTATGCAACTCAATCTGTTGGGTTGTGCAGAATGTGAACAGTTCCTCATTTGACAGTGAATAGAGAAAACCCCAAATATGAGGCCTAATTTTAAAAAATACTGCGGAACATGGAGAGGCAATGACAATCCTGCAGACTCCAAATAGCAGCAAATTTTTGAAAATGATCTACTCTAAAAACTAGGAAACCTTTAGAAAGCCATTGGTGTTCTCTGTAGGCCTTATGTAGCCATGTCCTCTATTGAAACCAACTGGAAAGTAATAAGCATAATAAGCTATTAAAATGAAATTTAGGGGCACCTGGGTGGCTCAGTCGTTGAGCGTCTGCCTTCGGCTCAGGTCATGATCCCAGGGTCCTGGAATCGAGCCCCGCATCGGGCTCCCTGCTCCACAGGAAGCCTGCTTCTCCCTCTCCCACTCCCCCTGCTTGTGTTCCCTCTCTCTACGTGTCTCTCTCTCTCTCTCTCTGTCAAATAAATAAATAAAATCTTTAAAAAAATAAAATTAAAATAAAAAATAAATAAATAAAATGAAATTTAGAAAGCACTAAAGTGAACAGAAGAAATTAGAAAGAACTTAGTAAAACATGGACAGTTTCAAGAAACAGAAGCTTCTATAAGCCAAATTAAGAGGTAATCAGGATTGTAACTATGTGTGCTGATGTACGTCAACTAGACTAATTGGGATCACTTCTCTATATATACATATATTGAATCATTATGTTGTATACCTGAAACTAATATAATGTTACATATCAATTATATCTCAATAAAAATTATGAGACAATCAAGGAAATCTGATTATTGCTAGATATTTGATGATATTAAGATATTTGTATTACATTTTTAGGTCAACAAACTTTTTCTATAAAGGGCCTGATAGTAAATATTTTGGGCTTTGTGGGTGTACAGTCTATTTCCACTACCCAACTATGTCACTGTAGCCTGAAAGCAGCAACAAACAACACTAACAAATGGCTGTGGTTGTATTCCAATAAAATATTAATTAATTTTTTGAGAGAGAAAGCGAGCAAGCGTGAGTGGTGGGGGGAGGGGCAAAGGAGAAGGGAGAGATAGAATCTTAAACAGACTCCATGCTCCATGTGGAGCCCAACGTGGGGCTCAATCCTACGACCCTGAGATCGGGACCTGAGCAGAAACTAAGAATCAGACACTTAACCGACTGAGCAACCCAGGCACCCTCCAAGAAAATATTATTTACAAAAATAAAAGAGGTAACCAGGAATCAATAAAAAGTAAAAGTAACAGAGAAAATCTATTACAGAATGTCAAACTTGAGAGGTTTCCACAAAATCTAAAAAAGAAAAACAGAGAAAAAAATGAGAGAGGATAGTAGACATAGAAGAGGAAGAATAGAAATTGAACCTAAGAGGGCGCCTGGGTGGCTCAGTTGGTTAAGCAACTGCCTTCGGCTCAGGTCATGATCCTGGAGTCCCGGGATCGAGTCCCACATCGGGCTTCCTGCTCAGCGGGGAGTCTGCTTCTCCCTCTGACCCTCTTCCGTCTCGTGCTTTCTATCTGTCATTCTCTCTCTCTCAAATAAATAAATAAAATCTTAAAAAAGAAAAAAAGAAAAAAAGAAATTGAACCTAAGAGGCCTTGACACTGTGGAAGAAGAAACTAGAAAAAATGGAACATGAGCTAACAACAAAAGCCACAACTGAAAAAACTTTGCAGAGATGGGGAAAAAAGAAAAAACCCTCTGTGTACAGATCGAAAGGACTCAGTATGACCAAGCTAAATGAAGAAAAAAAATGTATCCATGTCTATCCTGACAAAAGTTTTGTTTTTACAGAGACAAAGAAAATTACTTAAGGATGCAGGCCAAAACCAAAATAAAACTAAACAAAAGAAAGGCAGGAAAACATTAATTTTAAATGAACCCAAATCAGACTGACCTCAAACTTCTGAAATAATGAATATCAGAAGACACTGGAGCTGTGTTCATGAGAAAAAAATGTAACTGAAACCAAATATTACATTCACGTGTAAGGCCATATAATACAATGGTTGAGCATGCAGGATTTGGAGTCAAACAGCCAGAGTTTAAATTCTGGCTACTCCATTGATCAGTGTGTCCTTGGGCAACTCATTTACATGTTTCATAGGATGGTTGTCACGATTAAATGAGATAATGCACACAAAGTACTCAGAATGCTTACTAAAGGCCGTTTTAACTTAATAACCTAGTGGAAGCTAGAATTTGAACTCAGATCTGCCTGAGTCTAAAATCAGGCTCACAGACCTTGTCCTCCAGTCCTGAACTCTCTGACTCAACATTGGGAGTTTGGCACCTGCTTCTGTGATTAGATTTATAGTGCCTGTTATGGTAACTGGAACCCATTCTCACATTTAAATTATCACTGGCTCTTCAAAGGTCCTAGGGTAATGTAAAGAATATGGAAGAAAGGAAAAAATAATTAGAAGGATCTCAAGGATTTCATTGGTCACATAAGTCTTACACACCATTTAAATCAGGCAGTGTCCAGGCTCAATACTTAACAAAATTTTCTCACAGTCTCCTCCCCCTACTATCAGTACCATTCAAGAAGGAGCAGAAGAGTTTCTGATGCTGTTGGTCCAGATGTCTTATCTCATATTTCATAACTCCTAACAGCTCTGAAAAATAAATGTTATGCAATATGGAACCATTGATGGATCTAGATTTTTGTTGTTGTGTTGTTGTGGCTGTTTTTCTAAGAATCAGAAGATAGTGCAGGCCTAAGCCTGGCCCTCCTAAGAGGACAGAATTGCAGCAAGCATCGAAGACAGGAGTTGGCTTCCACTGCAGCTCACTTTCAGATCTGTATTAATATCAGACCTTTGCATGATTATTGATATTTCTCAACAGTGCTGCTTTTCCAACTTTCTTTTCCCTGTGTATCCCTTCAGCAGCTGATAGAGTCATCAGCTTATCAGGCTTATGATTCTGCATACCTACACCTTATCTATTCTGTGCCCAAACTGACATGAAGCTCTGGAGGCCATATTTCCATACCAACCAAAGAAATTTTCTGACTTGAGATGTCATGCATAGGAAAAGTTTTATGAGGTATAAGCAAAACAATGAATCATTTTTATTTAAAGAGTAAAATCACATGACATTAGAACTCTTCTAGAAAATTCAGGGCTTCTGTATCTCACAACTTGGGCTTTATAGTTGCTTGACTTCTGATGGGCAAGGAGGAGATAACAATACTGATCAGTTGCAGTTTGGCTGCTAGCAACAGAAACTGCCTTTTGTTAACATAAGCAAAAAGAAATATTTTGAAAGTATATGGAGTTATACACAAAACTGGGGAAAAATAAAACTTTGGGAAGAATCAGAACCAAAAATTAATGAGAGATACAGAGATATGGAATGGGAGAGAGGGAGGAAAGTAAGGAGGGATGAGTGGAGAAAGTGACAAATAGAGATTAGACAAGGTGAGTCACAACATTGGCCAGGGTAGGCTATGGGGCATTGATTATAGTCCATCATCCCAGAGGAGAACATATTTGTATATTAATGGAGGATAGATGCCAGGCAAGCAAATACAGGTGATTTTCACTACCAAAGTGTTCCTAAAGTACTAGTAAGCCTTCAATGACTCTCTGACTGTCCCACATACATACATTGTTTAATGCAGTTGCTGCTTGTAGATTTCATTAAATATTGTCTATTTACATTCAGAACCCATTTCTATATCCCCTCCTATGTTTTTTCCTGTATTGCAATACTTCCCATTCTTGGGAAAGCTACAAAAAAACACCAAGGTTCTGGAATTGATTTAAGCTCCATCAGTGAGATGCAATTTCGTGTGATTTGAAAGGCAGAAGGTGTGGGGGTGGGGGCGGGGACATTTTAAGTATTCATTTATTTTCCTGAAGTAGTAGCAACCCCAGACCCTGGCAGGCATCAGTTTTTGCAGTGGCCAAAATGCATTTTGTACTGCCTAGTCACCAACCTCATAGTCAGGGACAACTGAGACGTCAGTCAGAACTTCCTGCAGTTTACTGCTCTCCAGAACTGGTGAGAACTAATCCTGAGCCTAGCAGCAGATGCCAACCTCCATTCTACTAACCCCTGCAATAATTGTGTAGGCACCTAATTTCCTATACTAAAGCCCTGTTCTAGTAGAGACTTCTAAAGTAGTTTCTGTTTCCTGAATTATACCCTGAATGATACAGATATCAAAAAGCTCCTTCAGCATAATACCCTCCAGTTCCATCCACATCATTGCAAATGGCAAGATTCCATTCCTTCTGATGGCTGCATAATATTCCACTGTATATATATATATTTTTTTAAATTTTTAATATACATATATATCACATCTTCTTTATCCATCCATCCATCCGTCGATGGACAGATGAATGGATAAAGACTATGCTTTCCATAGTTTGGCCAGTGTGGATGGTGATTAACATAACATAATAAAAAAATAAAATAAAAATAAAAATTCCTTCAGCTACAAAAAAAAAAGCTCCTTCAATATCAATCAATAGAAACTTCGAGCTTTATTGCACATTCTTCCAGAGCTTTCTACATTGATCACCAATACTCTGTTTCCCTTTCTTGCACAGATGGCAGAATTTTGTTGAATTATTGAGCAAAGCTTCCTCTGATTTGTCACATGATTTGCCTACAGGTGAGTTTTTGCGATTTTCTTCCTTGAGAGACCTCCCATTTCTCAGAGCTACTATTGACTCTGCTGCTATGCTCTGGTGGTTTGCTTGTTGGGTTTCATCTCATTGCTCTCAGAAATGTAAATGGCTCAGCAGCGCAGAAAAAGTAGGAGTCAGAATTGTCCTACTGGCTATTCTTTTAGTCCAGTGGGCTCATTAAAGGCATAATTCTCCAAGTTGTATTATATCATGAAGCCTTCTCTAGTGAGAGCCCTTTCAGATGAATGAAGCACTTATAGAAGAAGTGGACAATATTTATTAGAACTTCAGTTGTACAGTCCCTTATATCTAGGAATGCTACAGCTAGGTAATTACCTTACTGGCATCTCACAAAAAAAAAATAAAATTAAAGTAAAATAAAATAAAACAGAACAAAATAAAAGTTTAGTGTAGCATTTTTTGGTAAATGCCTCTAAAAACTGAAATAAACATTTTCTTAAAAAATTAAAAATAAGAATGGAAACAATGAGAAATCCTTCAGGGACAATTAAATTACAGTATATCCAATTGATAAAGCTATGCAGCTGTAAAATAACATGGCTGGCCTTGATACAGGAAGATTTCCAAGACATATTATTAAGTAAAATTATAAAGATTAATTTGGGCAAAATATTTAGCAATTAGCAAGTTTTAAATATGACAGGTGAAAAAATATGCATTGATATTAATCTGCTGTTGCAATTTCTCTATTTACTATATTCATCAACCATTTACTGATTATCTTTTGGATCAAAATACAAGGTAGTGAAAGTTTGAGAGGAGGGGTGGCATCTCTGTTTGCATTTCAGCAGAACAAAAACCTTACTGGGTATTTCGAACAGGGAATTTACAACAGAGGATTGGGGGACTGGTTGCACAAGCATTAGATTGAAAGAGCAAAAAGAGGATGGTGTGTGTATTCATTTCCTTAGGGCCGCCATAACAAAATGCCACAAACTGGATGGCTTAAAATAACAGAAAGAGAGAGAATAGTCTCTCACAGTTCTGGAGACCAGAAGTCAGAAACCAAGGTGTCAGCAGAGCCATGCTCCTTCTGAAGGCTCTAAGAAAGAGTTCTTCCTTACCTCTTCAAGCTTCTGGTGGCTCCAGGCATTCCTTGGCTTATGGTTGCTTAATTCCACTGTCTGCCTCTGTCTTCACATGGCCTTCTTCCAACTCTGTCTCTTTTGTGTCTCTGTAGCTCCTCTTTCATATAAAGCCACCACTATTCATTGGATTTAGGGTTCTCCCTAACCCAGAATGACATCATCTTAACTTGATTACATATAAAAAGATCCTGCTTCCAAATAAGGTCACATTAACAGGTGCCAGTGGTAGCTATGTTCAAAGGCACAGTTCAACCCATGACAGTTGAGGTAACCCAGAGCTTAGGAGTTATAGAAAGCAGCTCTCATCCTTAGGGCTGAGGGAACATAGTGAAAGGTGTATTATTAGCAGAATCTTGGTGAGTGCTACTACATAGTTGATTCTAGGATCTCCAAGAATATAGCTTGGAGCTAGAGAAAGAATTTTGAAGGAGATGCCACATAGCTGGTTACACCACATAGTTTGAAACTCAGTGTTTCACAAAGGGGGCTGGTGCTTGGATTTCTGACAGAACACCATGTGGTCGATGCTGCACCTACTGAATGGGATGTCTGTCCTGTGGCTATTCATCTAAATTTTGAGTTTTCACATTTGACTTGTGCTGAGAATGTTGAAAAACACTTCAGGAGTCTCCTTCAGACCCAAGAGTGAGATCCAGGAGGCTTCTCTGACAGCTCAAATCTTAGCAACAGCAGTAGCTCTCCCCTGATTCTGGACAGATACTAACAAACTCCAAAAACAAGAAGAGAGTACTTCTACTCTCCCCACAGTCTAATCTCCCTCCAAGCACCTCCCGTTGCTGGAATTTAGCCAGAAGCCAGTGGGCCAGGGTATCTGGGAAATGTAGTTGTAGCTCCCCAGCCCAGCATTAGAGAAAAGAGATAGAAGGGATGTGCTAGAAGACAACAGGGTGATAAAAAGCGAGGGTTAATTTTTCATGATGTCGTCTATAACTTCAGAGAACTCAGTTTTGTTGAAAAGACAAAACAAGGACATCAAAAGGTGATCACAACAAACGTCTAAACCAAATACTTTCTCTTTCTCTTCTAATATAAATCCAGGTCACTTGATGCATTCATTTGCTAGAGTGGCTTAAACAACAGATATTTATTTTCTCATAGTTCTGGAGACTAAAAGTTCAAAGTCCCAGTGTCAGCAAGTTGGGTTTCTTCTGAAGCCTTTCTCTCCCTGGCTTGAAGACGGCCTCTTTCTCACTATGTCCTCACATGGTCTTTTATCAGTGCGTGGACATCCCTGGTGTCTCTCTGTGTGCCCAAATTTTTGGCCTCGTAAGAACACCAGTCATGGTGAAGATTAGTATCCTCATTTTAATGACTTCAATTGAACTGAATCACCTCTTTAAATGCCTGTCTTCCAAAAACAGTTACATTCTGAGATACTAGGGGTTAGGGCCTCAACATACGAATTTGGAAGGGACAGAATTCAACCCATAATGGATGACATAGAAAAGTGTATAAAAAGATGAGTCAAAGTCTCACCTTTGCAACTAAATAACCACCTTATATTGGAACACTTATTTTACTTCTCTTGGACTCATTTTTCTCATCTCTAAAATGAACTGAAAATATGAAATAAAAAAAAAAATACCTGCTCTATTGCTCTGATAGGGTGATTGCAGGTATGACAAAGTTTTTTAGGCAAGATTGCACTCCACAGTGCAAAACAGGACTTTGACGATACTTTTGTTGCATTGTTGTTGTGATAGCCTGTTGCTTACTGAGAAAATTAATGCCTTGATCTCTTCCCATTTCTGTATTGTTGGAGCTATGATGATTAAGTGCTCCTAGGCCCTGAAAGGGGGCATTCTATTTGCCAGTTTTCTTGAAAGAAGGTATATTATAAAAAAACTAAAGGCAGCTACTCCTTTTGGGTGTGAAGAATTGTGAATTTTTTCATTCCTGGGGCCTGTTTCAACTCAAAGATTCCATAATAACCTATTAACATAACTCATTTTTATATATACTGCCTTATATCACAAACTTTAACTCATTTGGACCCCCAAGAATCCTATGAACTTGTCTTTTTAATGTACACATGATAGTCACATAAATACTTAATATCTGTGACTTAGGCTACGGTCTAGAATGGACTAGTTTACAGCAGACCAAACCTCTTGGCAAGATCAACTAGAAGACTAGATAAAATACAAAACATCTCTTTGAAAGATATTATTTGGAATTCAAATTGAATACCAGAAAGAAAAGAGGAAAAAACCCTCTGGAAGAAGTTAACATCATATAAAATCATGAGAATTATTTATACAAAATGTCCAGCATTCAGTTAAAAATAATCAGGAATGATACAAAACAGGACATGAATTTTCAAATAACTATAATTAATATGTTTAAGAAAATGGATAAGGTGGAAAATTTCAGCAAGTCATTTGAATTTATATAGAATTTATACAGAATATATAGAATTTATATAGAATTTGCCTGAATGCACCAAACACTCCTCCCTCTAGATATATAGAATATCTAGATCTGAAAAATATAAAAACTAAATTTAAAAAACTCACTAGACCAGTTGAACAGAAGGTTGAGTGTAGCTGAAGAGAGTATTAGTGAACTGGAATATAGTTCTGTAGGAAATATCCAGATTGAAGCATGAAGGAACAATGAGGATAGAACATACCAAAAAAAGTGTATGAGACATATAGGAAACGGCAAGAATATTCAATATACATCTAATGAAGTCACAGAAAGATAGGAGGAAGAGAATAGAGCTGAAGCAGTATTTGAAGCAATTATGGCTGAGAAATTTCCAAAAGTGATAAAAGATCTCAAGCCACAGATCCAAGTGCTGTGAACTCCCATGAAGACAAATACAAAAGAGCTCAGACCCCTCCAAACATGCTATGGTCTGAGGTCTAAAATAGTATTTCTCAAAAATGAAGTATGGCTCCAACTTTCAATCTCTTCACTCTGGAGTCTGTGAGTGAGAAAGAGGAAGAAAAAGCAGGAAGCACAGAGCAGGGTTATAGCAAGGCTGCTAATGGGGGGAAACTGGAGGGAATAATCATAGCCTCAGGGACTCATTGATCCCCTCAAACATCTCGTGAAGACAACACAGAAAAATGACTAAGAGTTTAACCTCCCTTTTATTAAGGAAAAAAAATATCCATAGTAATTCCTACTTAGAACTGTTTATAATGGAGGGACAGAAAAGCTAGCTCAGTTGGTTTAGAGAATAAAGAGGTTTGGTTTATGTAAATAAAAAGTCTGGCAGCAGCAAGAGCTACAGGCTGGTTTGATTTAGTCATTAAAAATGTCAAAATCCAGGATCTGGTTTCTTTCTGGCTCTCTGCTCGGCTGTATATGGTGCTGACATCATCTTAGGCTCTACATGGTGGTGCCTCAATTACTCCAGACACTTCTTCAATAACAAAATAGCTATGGTAGTCAAGGTCATCATATCTTCACAGCACTCTCTTTTGGCCGGTCCTGCCCAGGAGGAGAGAATTTTACGAGTTGAGAAACTGTAGCAGATGTCTCCTCTAGTGTCAGAGCTTAGACTAAATTGAGTTTTATGTCCACCTTAGAACCAAGACTGTGATTAGGACACCATGATAGTCTTCAACTAATCAGAGACCAACCTCGGAGTTGGAACTGGGTGTCATTCTTACCACATCACTAGAATGGGGAGGAGGAGTCCCCACAAAGTAAAATATAGCTGCTATCACTAGAAGGGGATAATGAAGAGGACATTTGCCAGAGAAAAAATGAATGATGGAAGAAAAAAATAAATCAATTCCAGTCACATGCATGGCCCGTGAGGCCCTTCAGTTCTGTGAATACTTAACCTTCTCTTCCCTTTTTATCCTGCTTCAGCTAGGCTCTCCTCTCCGCTCTTGCCTGAATACACCAAACACTCCTCCCTCCCTTGTGACCTTTGCCTTTATGATAGCTTTTTCCTGAAACGCTCTTTCTGCAGACATTTGCATGGCTTTCTCCCATGTTTCTCAGGGCTCTATTTGAATGTCATTTGGAGAGGACTTGGGTGAATTCCTTCCCTAAAATAGCAACTGCCAAGACTTTCTACCCCCATAATTGGCTTGAGCTGTGTTTCTAGCACTTATCACTACTTGACATTACATATCTCTCTGTTTGCCCTCACCACTGGAATGCGCACTCCGTGGGAAGATTCTGTCTTATTCATTGTTGTATCACAGTTAGCATTTAAGGAATGTTTGTTGAGTGAGTGAATGAATTAGAATCCAGACCTAACCCTACCTCTGTTGTCTTAAGCAAGAAACTGAACCTGGTGTTACCTTGGTCCCCTCATTTGTAAAATGCAGATAATTTCTACCTCACAGGATTATTCTTTAGATTGAGTTAAGAAAACCTGTGAAAAATGTCTGGAATATATAGATATTTAACATATATTTGTTTCCTTCTCATAAAAGTTTTATTCACTAGGTCCAGTGAGGCCAGAAGTCTTTATTTAAATCTGTTGTTTTCTCCTGTGGCTTCACTTTAGAATTACCTAGGGAATTCTTCAGACGTCCTGAGCTGGGTTCTCACCCCTCGAGATTCTGATTTAATTGGTCTGGTGTGCCGCCCAGGCACTGGTAATTTTTAAAGCTCCCCAGGTGGGAGCATGTTAGCAGCCTGCGCTGAAGACCACTGATTTCAAGTCATTAGTTGGGGGTGGGGGGCTGGGATGGGAGGGCTGGCTGTGTGACTATCAGAATCCACTGGAAGCCCTGTAAAACCTGGCCCTTCCAACACCTGGAAATCTCTAGAAGCCAGCTTGGCTTATTTCCTCCAGTACAAATCATCAACCGGCAGACTAGACAGATGGTTATTATTTATCCTTCCTGCTGTGTTAGAAAGAAAAAAAAATTAGCTCTGCCTCGGGTTTCTCAAACCATTTTTACATGTGCAAACCATTACTTTTTTATATGCTCCTAGGTATTAGAAGGGAGAAAGGGAATCCGAAGAGAGACCAGGGAGACTAGCATGTATTTTCTCCTAATGTAACTTTGAGAAGTGCAGACACCAGAGAGAAGCTGGCCTGGGACAAAGACTAGGTTCTAGATCTTATGCTAAAAGGGATAATGTACAGGAACAGTGCCCAGAAAACTGCTCGGCACATGATAACATTAAGTCTTCTCTTCTGGGGAAGCTAGATTCATTTAAGATCATATAATAATGATAACACAGTAACAGACAATAATCCCTCGCACTGAGCATCTTCCCTGGGTTAAGTATTTTTGGTCGGTAACTTTTTTTTTAATCTCCACAATCTTTCTGCCAACTGCTGGTTCCCTTTTCACAACTGACAAAATTAGGATCTGAAAGGTTGCAGCTGGTAAAGGGAAGAATCAGAATTAGCATTCAGGTCTGGCACCAAATTTTATCTTATATGCCATATACTGCTTCTAGAATCCTTTTAACTCTCAACCTTGATAATTCACAGTAATTGGAACGTTTTTCCACCTGCAGCAACCAGAAAGCTTTTCTTTCACATACTGGGTGAAATAAACCGGGGCCAGGGCTACTAGGTGATGATGGGTTCCCATGACAAATTTTCAGCGATTAAAACAGATCTGCCTTGAAGGGGCTGCCTTAACTGGCTATCATGATTCTCATTAAGCATCTATTAAGTTTTACTCTATATAGCATCTGGGTTAGGTATGGGAAGATAAAGAAATGCAGAGAAAGAGTTTTCCTCCTGCAGGGTCCGAAAAGGAATTGGGAGAAACAGAAATATATATTCAGCGACTTTAATTTCTAAACTCCATATCAGGGCATATGGTCATTCATGTAGTCTACAAGCATGCACTGAGTACTTATTCTAATGCTGGGTGCTGGGGCTTCGGATATTATGAAGTCACATTATCTTCATCAAGAGACTGAGGGGGGAGATTCATAATGATTCATAGGTGCAATATTAAAGGTGCAACAAAAGGCTTTTTAATCTGATATGTAAGTTAATTTACGTGAACGTCCTTATATAGATGACAGTATCAGTTAACATTTATTGAGCATTTGCTATGTTCCAGGTGTTTGCTTTACAGTTTCTAGCCCATTTAATCCGCACAATAATCTATGGGTGGCATTAGCCACCTTTTACAAAAGTGGAGACTGAGACACAAAGAGGACAAGTAACCTGCCCAAGGTCACACATAGAGAAAGGAGCATAGAGAAAGGAGCCAGGACTGATTCAAACCCAGGGCATCTGGCTTCAGAACCTCCACTCTCCACCACGATGTTACACAGCCACTTTCCACCTTTTTAAAAAACGTATTGATTGAACCATCTTTATTGAAAGCGTGAGAAGCAAAATGCATTTGTTAATGGCATACTTGAATTATGCACTAAATACAGAAGCTAAAGCTCCCAGATATCTGTACTGTGTGGTCGTTGCATGGATTTGTAAAATAAATGAGTAAGTCACCAAAGGTGCTAGTGACAAATGAATGACACCCATCATAAGCCTAAGGACCTGAGCAGAAGCTCTTCATGTCTTTTTCCTGGACCCTAAGGAAATTTCTATTCATAAGGCAGCAGCCTGAGCAAGTAGTACCTGGGCTGGAGACTCTCCCGGGTTAGGGATAATGGTCAAACCTCTTCTGGTACAGCACCTCTGAACATTGAAAGGAGTAAGGAAGGGGGAAGACAAAGCTTTTACCTGATCCTTCAGGCAAATACCTGTGTAGAGAGAGGGGCAGAAGTTCCTGCTTTTCTGGAAAGAGGCAGAGCTATGGAAAGAGACCCCCTTGCCATTCTCCAGACTGTAGAAGGCCTCCTGATTCAAGGTGGTTCTAGAGGCTGTTGTCTCTGCTTATCTGGAACAATCTGTAGTGCAGGAGGCTCTGCCAGCATCACTTCTACTTGGAAACTCCTATTCATCCCTCAGGCCCCCAGTTTAAGTGTCACTTCCTCCAGCAAGCCTTCTCCGATCCTCCCTAGCTCCTGCCCCATCTCAAAATAAATGTAAATATTTTCACCTTTTCCTGGGTTGTGTTTATGGTCTTTGTAACCAAATAATAATTTTGAGTAGTCATTTAGCATCTACTTGCCCTCTGTGAACTTCACCACGGCAGGTACCGGAGCTTTTATTTACCAGTGTCTCCCTATCACCTAACACAGTGCCAACCACATAACGGAGCCTCCACATTCTCTCGGTCTGGGTGCATACGTGTTGGTGCTAACATGAGGAGACCAAACTAAACCCTTCCATTTTCTTCTTTCTTGTCCAGGAAAGAATGTAAAGAAAACCTCTGGCACTGCAAAGCAGGCTGAAGTCCCTGAGATGTCTCCAGGCAAAACAGAACATATGGTAGGCACCTGGCTACACAGAGCCGGAGGAAGAGCTTTGCCCATCCTTTGCCTTCTCTTCTCTGAGGCTGGGTGGGGCCCTCCCTTCTGGGTGGGGCCCTCCCTTCTGGGTTTTTGATTTCCACCCAACACCTTGATGTCGGGCTCTCTTTGACTTTGAGACTCTGCTCCAATGGAGAAGGGAGGCAGAACTCTTGAGAGTGTGTGGGTTGGTTTCTGTCCCAGCTGGTATGCATGCAGAAATCTCTCAACACGCGGTGATGGGCCCACCTTCTGCCCCAAGAAACTGGATTTGTAGCATGTATACAGGTGTCCTTCCAAATCATGTGACCAATCCACCAACTGCCATCAAAATAAAAGATGGTTATGAGACCTATTTTAACATCTTAAGCCCAGCTTCCAGAAACTGAGGGTGACCTTTTCCCCAGACATCACATTTTAAAATGTAATGGGCTCTCTGATTAAAAAAAAAAAAAAAAATCTGGCAAGCAGTTAAAATCTGTTTTAATATTCCCAGCACTTAGCCAAAAGAAGATGCAGACAGAATTGAAAAACAGCCTGAGTTTTTCTGTTGTTGTTTTTTAAATGCCCGGATTAGAACATAATTCATCTTAAAATGACGGGAGGCCTCTTCATGCACTTCACACTTTGAAATATTTTAGAAAATAGTATCCATTTTGGCAAGCCTCTTGCCACGCAAGAAACAACAGCAAATGCTTTTCTCCTTGAGTGTTAAGTCTGTTGTGAATAAGATTATAAAAAATACACTTTGCTCTTTTATTTTGCCTCTTGTTTGAGGATTTTACTGCATCTCTGCAATAATTGATTCTTTTCACATTCCTCTATAAGCAGCATTCATTGCCCCAGTTTTTGAGAGTGAAATTGAAGCAGAAGTTTGGTAAAGCACATTTCCTCTTTTCCCAGAGAAAATCATTTATTCATTCCCTTATTTGTTCAGTTAATATGTCTTTATAACTAACTATGCGCCGGCCACTAACCAGACCTTCAAGGTCCACAAATGACTACCTCACAGGCCCAGTCTCTACATCTCTGGTAGAGGAGAGAGATACTGTAACAGTCACAATATCCTCTAATAAATGCTGTGATGGATAAAGGGGCTAAGGACTCACCCCTCACCCCGCCTGGGGCTTTGGGGAAGGCTCCCCACAAGAAGTGAAATATGAGTTGGGTCTGAGTAAGAAGCCCAACCAATCAAGACATGAGTAGTAAGAAGGGTTCTCACGACAGAGAGAACGGCATGTATAAAGCATAAAGGCATCATACAGCTTCATTTTTTTCTGGTTTTATGTGGCTGGAAAAAGATGAGAGAAAAAAATGCATACATAGGGCTGAAAGAAGAGAAGCAAGAACAGGAACTTGAATGGTTTTATGGGCCAAGTAAGGAATTTGGACTTTATCCTGATAGAGTGGGACCAAACAAATAGAGTGTGTTACTTACTTACTTACTACTTATTTAGTTGAGCCTAATTCAGGTCCATACAAACCCCCCTTTCCCTGCCTTTAGTGGTCAAAGAGAATGTTGAACTATCTGAAAGAATACAAAAATTTATTTAAAATCAGTTTCTCAGATCCAAGGACCTCTTTGAATTCTCGAAAATCATCCACCAAACTCTATGCAAATGTACATTTAGCTGGGTAGATTATCTAAAGTATTCATCGGATTTCTAAACTGGTCCAAAGCTCTAAAAAGTATAATAATCGTATTTATTTACTTTATGAAAACTTTCAGCTGTTTCTCAAAATTGATTTTATCAAAGTGGAATTCTTTTATATTAATCTCTTAAAATTTACTGGTTGCTGGTCATCCATATGGTTACAATTTCATGTAGCATTCTATTCTTTCTTTTTTTTTTATTTATTTGTCAGAGAGAGAGAGAGAGAGAGCACAAGCAGGGGGAGAAGCAGGCAGAGGAAGAAGCAGGCTCCCCGCTGAGCAAGGAGCCTGATGTGGGACTCAATCCCAGGGCCTGGGATCATGACCTGAGCCAAAGGCAGGCACTTAACCAACTGAGCCACCCAGGTGTCCCACCCAGCATTCTATTCTTTCAAACAAAACAGTTCTTCACATTCCCCAGCAGCAGCTTAATGCATGTTTGTTAACAAACTCAAAACTTAGTGTCCTATTGCCATTTCCATTCTTTAGAGCTATGGGATTTTCACAACTTATATGTGAGAAGTTTGAGACAAAGGTACAAAACGAGAAATTCAGATATTTGAAAATTGGGGGAAGCACAGATTTAAAGAACTTAGAGACATAATTCTATGGCAAATTAGTTAAGATTATTTGCATTGAGGTGAACAGAACCAACTCTACCAATTTCATACACTGGAAGGATAGACAAGCATATTATGCTACCTAAGGACAGAACCGTAACAATGAACTAAAATCAGAAACTTGGACAACATCATGACTTCCTGTATCTTTTCTCTTCTTTCTGCTGTCAGCTTCATATCCTCTATCTGCCTATCTTTCCATCTGTCTCTCTTTCTCAGCAGACCATTTTCTTCTCATTTCCAATACACAGAGTGGAAAACCTGTTAGAGTTCCTACATCTCACACAGAATGACCTCTGTTTTTCTATCTTTGTCTTTATCCCTCACAAATAGCTCCAAAACAACTGCACAGTATGTTTATTGGCCCATTTGGCATTAGATGCCCAGTCCTGCACCATGTACTTGCATACATGGCGATTCTCTCCCCAGCCATGGAGATAGGGAGGATGGGCAATTCCTGAAGCAGTGGGATTGGGCAGATCAAACAGGCAATGTCCGCTCTCTCCCTTCATGGTAGGTGATAGGATGTCTTACATGGTGCAGCAGGGACTCATCTGTCTACTTGTTCTAAAAGCATCTCATTTTGTGCTGGACATGGGGTTAGAATACCAAAATGAGCTAGACGTAACCTCTACACCCTCCTTCTAGTTTTGTGTCTGCCACTGATTATATGATCTTAGTAAGTCCACTCCCTAGGCCGCAGCCTATTCTTAAATGAATAAGAATGACAGAACACAGAGGTGCTTTATGGTTTGTTAGAATGAGCCCATGAGCCTAAGATAATATCAGTATTATTTCAATCACCTTTTGTCAAGAATCTCACACATGATACAGAGGTTTTCCCACCAAGAAATTATAAGCATTGCCTGAAGCCTATACCCTGTGTATCCCACTAGTATAAAACAGTGTAGAATGTCATGAAAAGTCTCAGTTACAAAAACCTTTGTTTTGTGTAAATCAGAAATATAAACTGAATAAAGTCATGATTTCACCCTTCCCTTAAAAAAAAAAAAAAAACGAAAAACAACAACAACAACAACAAAAACTCAACACAGTAGTTTATATCCAGCAAGAATTGGCAGCTATGGTCCTATGGCACTGAGAATTTGAAACACATCCTCTAATTCTACAAAGCCAGACTTTGCAATAAATCTTGCTAGCTGTGTGGCCTCATCTTTGGCCAAGAGACTGGAGGAGCTCTGTGTGGTGAATGTCTTGCCAGTGAGATGCTTGTGTTGTTTTGGTAGAAAACTCCAGAAGAGGAGCCGCAACCAGAAAACCCTCCTGCTGAGATTTCAGCTCCCAAAGATCCCCTGAGTGCTCTGAAGGTCAGGCCAGTCTCACAGCCTCTTGTGAGTCCGACAATGAAGAACGAATCTGAAGAATATGAGACATGGATCGACAGGTTCAGGAAGCTGGAAAATGCCCTCTACCTGTGTGATCTGAGTAATACAGGTGAAATGAGAAGCTTAGAGCTGATATGCCTTTCTATTTATGTTCTAGTCTGGAAGTGGACACCTCCCTTTCACTTCTTAACAAATACACTTCGTATATAAACCATGTGCACTGGCAATGGGAGCACAATTGGGAAATACAAAGATGAATCAGAATCAGACATGAATCCCCTACCAGGTTACTCACAGTCTCTTTGTGTCTTTGATCCTCCTCCATTCAACTACTGGTGTCTAACCTATAAACCAATCTTGTAACTCCCAGCTGAAATCTTTAGCATGCCCACTGACAGGCTGAACTCCAAACTCCTTAGCAAGGCAAAAGCTGGTTCTGTCCACCTGACCGGTCTCTTTTCCTTCAACTGGTATTCTCTCAGCATATCCTACCCTATCATAATGAATAACTTGCCTTCCTCAAACATGCCATGCTTTCTCCTGTGGTTGCTCCTTTTCTCACACTACTATCTCCATCTGAGCTGTCTGCCCGTCCCCTTCCTACCCCACCCCTGCCAATACCCCATCTTGTCCACCTGGCTAGCTCATGCCTAAACATGTTTTAGGTTAGAACTCAGGCTCTGAGACTCCCAAAATTTCCCCAGACAGATCTAGGGTAACCTTTATCTGGCCTCCTAGAGTTCTTTAACAATCATTATCATATTTGATATATATTTTTTTCATTTGGAGACATATTACAGTCTTACCAGTAGACTATATTTCTTTTTTCACCCTTGCACCTTGCACAGTTCTGTTCAACTTTTTCTTTTTGAGGGAACGAAGAAAGGAATGAATGTAAATACATAAATAAATCCAAGATGGAAGGTAATAAATACCATTACAGTGTGCAATGTGGGCAGAGAAAGGAGTATTCCTTCTTAGTGAGGTGATCAGTGAAGGTTATAATAGTGTGAAATTAACCATTAAGGATAAGGTGCAGTTTACATACAAAGGAATGACATAGACCTTTCTGGCAAAGGCATACGTTAGCCAAGCAAAGTGTTATGTGTGAAGCTCAGTGCAAGAAGTTTTGATTAGAAAGACTATAAGAGCTATTAAGAAGAATGTTAAATAATAAAGGTAGAAATATAAGATTCCAGATCTAGGAAGATCTTAGATGCCAGACCAAGGAATTTGAATTTGGTTCAGAAAGAGTGAGTAGCACTGAGAGTTTCTAAGCAGGGAAGTGGTATGATGAAGTTGTATTTCAGAAGGATCCTTGATGGCTGTGTGCAGATTGAAGGAGAAACTGAAAGTAGGGAAAGGAGTAAGGATTTGCAATGTCCAAGTGAAAATGAAGTCCAGAACAAGGTCAGAAACCTGGGGAAGAGGGAGCAGAAACAAAAGCACATGGACTGAAATGATGGTACTTAACTATGTTCTGTAGTTATGGTGAGTTAGTGTGTTATATGTGGAGCCTAAAAACATGGAACCCATAGAAGTGGAGGGTAGAAGGGTGGTTGCCGGGAAAAATGGGAAACATTGGTCAAAAGGCACAGACTTTCAGTTAGAAGATGAATGAGTTCCAAGAATTCAACATACAGCATGATGACTCTAGTTAACAATGCTGTATTGTATACCTGAAAGCTGCTATGACAACAGAGCTTTAATGTTCTCACCACCATAACAACAACCACAATAAAATGGTAATTACATGTGATAAAGGATATGCTAACTAACCTTATTGTGTTAAACATTTCCCGATATATACATGTATCAAATCATCACATTGTATACCTTAAACTTATATAACGGTATATGTCAATTACATCTCATAAAAAAAATAGTGGATACGTTAGCACTCTCTAGAAGTAATCGCATAACAGTAGCAATGCATTTTCATTCTCTGTGTGTTTCTGTTTCATTTTGTTTTGAATTTCCAAAGCACTTAACTCTAGACCACATAAAGTATAACTACCATAAAATACCCAAGAACTTCTAATAATCATCCTAAAGAGAGGGGGAGATAAAAATTTTAAATGAAAAATTCATCTAGTTTATTAAACTTATTAAACATGTGCACAAAAAACATCAGGTGGAGAGGGAAGACATTTCTAAAGAAACAAATGCTGAGTTGCAGTGATGGATGATGGATCATAAACTTAGTTGCTAAGAGACTCCCCAATGACGGGGACCTTTCTCATACTTCTAAACTGTTCTGAGGAAAAACAGAGTTTTGTTGACTTTGGAGGCAGATCCAGCAGATTTGAAATGCCTCTCTCATGGCCTCTTCACTATTTATGCCTGTTTTCTCTGTTTCTATGAAATTCGTTAGTTCCTCGTCAGCCAGGGAATGTGTCAGCCTGATCTGGGAACATCTATAACTATCTTTAATGAGGAAAGAAGATTAACTGAGGTCATTTAGTTGGTTTATTAACCACAGCATTTAGCTGACCACCACAGCCTCATTCGAGACACTGAGCAGATGATACCTACTTTGCCTATTGATGAATCAGTGTTCTTTATTATGTGCAAGGAAATATGTAGGCCAGGGTGTTCTTCATTCAGGGTGAAGACAGACCATCCATCATCAAATTAGTGTTTCTGGGAACCTACTCTGTGCTTATGTCCTAACAGGAGTTGTCAAGAAAATATCCTTGAGGAGAAAGAATAAGAAATGACTGTGAATAACTGGTCATGTTTTCTAAAGAAAGAAGGGCGGTTGGGATAAATGTTTGGGTGAATGGTAGATTTGGAATTTTCCCAATGAACTGAAGGCTAGATAGAAAATGTTTTCCAGTTCAAGGAGGCAGAATGCAATGAGAGTCCTCAAGGACATTCTTTGCATGAGTCTGGACTTTACAAACAGTGAATCACTAACTCCTCACATCAACCACATGCTGAAGGGATTAATGGCCTTATTTACGGAGGAAAAAGCCAAGCTCAAAGTGGTAAAAGACAAGCCAGTGGGAAATGGAACCATAATTCAAACCCAGTTCCACTGGACTTCCCACTATACTAAACTCCCAGGACACATCAGAAAGAACGCGAGGTTGTGCTTGTTGCTTTGTTGGTTGTGTCTTTGTTTGTTTTCACTGGAAGACTTAGATTCAAGTCCAGACTTGACTAATTGCTGAGCCCTGAAAGCCAGTTATTTATATTCTCTGAGCCTGTTTCCTTATCTATAAAATAAGACTGATAATAATAAAACATATCTCCCCGCTGGGAGAAAGGATCACATGAGAATTGAAAGTTCTTTGCAAACTGGAGAATGAAGTGGATGTTAAAGAGGTTCTTCTTCTTATTCCTTTCATTTTGGTTCTGGTGGGATAAGAACAGGCTTTTCAGCACTAAGATGGATTGTAAGGGTTATTTTATGCAGCTGTCCTGGGCAGCCCCTAATGACAGTAAATTAGACAGATACAAATTTCAGTCAATGAACTTTTGTTTGACACTAGGAATCCTCTACCAGTGGTAAAGCTTAGAAGATAGTAGAAAATGCCCCTACACACACCAGCAGTGATTCCTATGTGTATTTTTTTAACACTACTTTTAATTTTTAATTAAAATATAAACTAAATTTTATGCAGTTAAAAATTTTCTTCTTCTTAAGACACTTATTTATTTTGAATAATATTGGTGCTATAACTATTATAATCATCCTATAATAATGTTTGCTTTAATGAGTGCTTAATACTTCTGGACACTGTGCTAAGCTTTCATTATTTTATTGATTTTCATACAGTTTAATTATCCCTATTTTAAAGTTGAGGAAGCTGAGGCTCAGAAAGTTAAAGTACCTTCCTCAGTCAGACACTTACTCCAAAGTTCATGACTTATATTTCCAGAGGCAGAATATGAGGGATCTAACCTAGACCAGACCAAGAGCAGCCACCCAATGCAGAGAAATGCAAAGATGCCAACTCACAGATCGGCCAACTCACAGAACGATATTTCTGCAGAGGAAAGGATCAACATTCTAATAGAAGAGAGAGACAATAAACAAACCTACATAGAACAGAAAATAAA
Source organism: Eumetopias jubatus (assembly GCF_037043125.1). Taxonomy (NCBI): domain Eukaryota; kingdom Metazoa; phylum Chordata; class Mammalia; order Carnivora; family Otariidae; genus Eumetopias; species Eumetopias jubatus. The sequence goes on from NW_028274810.1 coordinate 58,662,277, forward strand.
CAGAGACGGGATGGGATGGAATGGGACAGGATAGAACCGAATAGAACTGAATGGAATAAATCACATTAGGACCCCGCCTGTCTGTAGCCCAGTGTGAAGAACACCCATCACAGAAAATTAGCTAGTGCCTCAGTTTCTCCCTCTGGAAAATGAGTTGTTGTGAGCATTAAATGAATCACTACTGGTACAATGTTTGGAGGCATGCCTGAAATGCAGTAAATGTTATATACCCATATAAGTATCAGTCACTATTGTGATACTCTAGCTAATTTTCTGCATATCTTACCATCTCAACTGGCTGGGGATCTTCCTGAGGTAAAAGGTTCCTTCTCTAAATCTTCTATATTCCTAAGCATTGTATCTGACATATATGAGCTCCCAATTAGGGGCTTATGGATGAGTTATTTGTCTTTGCTGATGCCACTTTCTCCACTTAAAACTCCTCTCTGCAACTACCCAAATCCACCTAACCTTAACTTGGAAAGCACCTTGGCATTGATACATATGATGCATGGGTACCAGGGCACACCCTGTGGTGATACACACTACCATCTCTATTACACAGATGCAGACTCTGAGCCATGAGAAATGAGATGATTTACCTGTGATCATACAGCAAGCAGGAGGGAGTCACAGTAAATACATTTCCAAAAATGCATAAAATGAGCTGTTTGAATCCTGCATGTTTAGGAGCATGTTTGGCTACTTTAATAAGATACAAAATAAACGAGAAAAATTGGAAATTTATTTTAGGAGGCACCCCACCTGTTTTAAAAATTAGCCTTTAAAGTTTTATGGCCACAAAGAATAAGCCTAAAATGCTTTAAGAAGCTGTAAGTGTCAAAATATTAGCATTTTGTTTTTACTCAGAAGTCATTCAAGCTAATATAGACTTTTTTCCTCTTTTTTGCTTTCTCCATCCTCTTTTCAAATCTTCCCATCCACCCAACCCAATCACAGGAGTTCTGGAGAAGGAAAGGGCCAGACGCCTCATTCACAACTACAATCTCATTTACAACCTGTCCCTGAGCCCTCGGAAAATCGACCAAGCCTTGAGGAGATTCTGTGCGGGAGAAAATATGCTCTTGGAGCCAGCACTTCGGTACTTAAAGGAGCTATGATAACAAGCCCATATTGTGAGAACAGATGTTTCCTTTATCTTCGTTTTTACCCAGACACGTGTTTCTCCCCGGCCTGAGTGAGGCCAATACAGGGACTGGAGATGGTTTGGACTTGGACTTCTTCTCTGGCTATGATCCTTCCTCATAAGCAGCTCAGAGTAACCCGAGAAAACGGGGTTTCGTCTCCTGAGGTGGCAAGAGACCAATTTCTTAAAGTCCCCTCCTATTCTAATAAAGCTCCTTATTAACATTATATGAATTTTTTTCTATATTGCTAATGAAACTTTGTTTTTGCAAACCCTACAATTCCATAGAGTAAAAAATATGCTAGATATTGTTGTCAACTCCCAAGAATGCCTGTCACAGAAGAGACCTAGATACATCATTTTTGGATGAGTAAACTAGCCTTTCCTCTAGTCACTATTCTAGGAAGGATATCCACATTATAAGAAAAATAAAATTATTAACAATATATTAAGACTAAGGGTAGGAGCAAGCAGAATTCCAAGTGAGTTTTCTGAATAAGTGAGGTATTTTCTCTAGTACAAACCCAGATGATGTTACACTGTCCCCAAGGGTATTTTCCCAGAGTATTAGATAGGAGTTTTAATGATTGACACCTGGGACAAAGGGTTCTGGAAATAGGTAACATCTTTGTTCTCTCTGGCAGGAAAATCAAGCAAAACTTTCCACAAGTTCCCATAGTTCTTCTATCCAACTTTGCACCTCCCACAGAACACACACTCACATGCACATCACACCAGACAGATAGCATGAGCTCACCGAAGGAATACTGACCCAGGACTTCAGAGACAAATGTGTTCCCAGAACTATCATTAATGCTGAGTGACCTGGATTCTGGTTTTCAAATTTGTGTGGGAGACAGGACAAAGGACTTAGGTCAAGGGGGAAAGTAACTCTCTGAGCATCCCTTTTTATCCATTTTATATGGGGGGGGCTCATAAAATCTTATAAACAAAACCTTAAGAACAAAATAATTTTGATCCACTAACATCAGCGATCTCTAAGGGTTCCAAGTCTGACCTGCTTTAGTTTTTATAATCCTTGAGTAACCCAGAAAAATGCCTCCTGAGGCGGCTGACCATCTCTCTAACATTCTAGAACCCTTGGACCTGCTAGCTACCTTTTAGGTCAGAGAAGTAAACAAATAAACATGGCTTTCTCATGCTACCAAAATGTCAGAATATTAGATCAAATAAATCAGCATACATTGGGCAACTAACGTGTGCTGGGAACTGGACATATTTTGTTTCATCCAGCTCTGACAACTCAATGTGGCAGGTTTTACCATATTGAGTAAGTGGTACTCAATACTGTTGAGGAAAGAGAGGCTCAAAGAAGCAAAGGGTAGAAAAGCTGTTGGGCTGTGCCTGTTGATAACTGGGCAGAGGGATAGAGCCTTCTGGAGAACACTGGTCACATACCTAAGAATGCCCTGACACCCTACATCTCTGTGGGGAAGTGGACTGGAAAGAGGGTTGGATGATGGGAAGCCCTAACCATGAAGCCAGGGTTATCAGACTCAGTCATAAGGTCCTGGAGGGTGTAACCTTACCTTACCCAATTCTTTGTGTGCAACATCTAGATTGGCTCCTGATGGATAGCCTCAGCACCCACCAACTCACACAATTGGAGGAGACTCTGTTGACACAGAATGCAACATGAAAGGTACCCCAGAGCAATGCGACTACAGGTCATGCACACCCTGTACTCCTGTAGAGCTGGCTGACTGGATGCTTCCGGAAGTGGGGTGTCAATGGCCATATCCGGATCCACAGTCACCCCACCACTACTACCCACCCTTCAACAGAGAGCAGAAAAAGAAAAGGCTTTAAAACCAGCCCAAATCCAGCCCCGGCACTTAGTAGGTGATGGCCTTGGCAAGTGTTTAATCTCTCTGAGCTTCGGTTCCTTCAACTGTAACAGGAATAATATAAACACTGAGTGTTTTACAGAAGTGTTATAAACACTGAGAGTCATGCCATTTGGACAGTTCTTGCACATGGTAGAGATGGACCTTTCTTGTGCCCCTTCCCTTAGCTGCTGAGCATCAGGATGTTTGAACAACAGTCTCTGTGAAATGACACAGGGACATAAGGCTACCCCCATAGCAAAATCAAATTTTGAGATATATCTGCCTTCTAGAACCAAGGGACAATTGTTCTTGGATCATCTCTTGTCTGGAATTGTCCACTACTTCACCCAAAGGTGTGTGTGTGTGTGTGTGTGTGTGTGTGTGTGTGCGTGTGTGCATGTGCGCACACAGGCATGTGCACATATTTGCAAGACTTCCATTTTGCAAAATACTCATTAGTTTTTCTCTTAGTAAAATTAAAAGAAGCAAAATTCAACTTAAGTCAACGATAAAGCTAAGATATCAAGGTGACAATGTGACAGCAGATGTTAAAAGAGGCCTTGCCATGAGGCAAACCACTGGACACAGACAGGAAAATGCTATGAGGTCATTATGCTTTAGAATCTGGTTTGATCTCTATCCTAGGACTTCTCCATGATTTGTTTATGGAAAATCTCTTACCTTTCTCTCTCTCTCTCTCTTTTCCCCTCAGATCAGTGTTGTTCTGTACTCTCTGTGACTGTGTCATTGTGAACTTCTAACACTAGGGAGAGAAGGTCTGGTGTCTGTGGTCTTGACCAGGTTTCTCTAGCAGACCCTTTCTACATAGGTGTCTGTGTGCCGTGGACTGTTCAAACTCCAGTATGCCCTGGAGAGACTCAGGGTCAACTGTGTCTGCCCCAACTGTCTGAAAGCCTCAGCCTCTAAAGATGGATCACTGAAGACATGACAGAGGCTGAATCTCACCAGCTGGGCAGACTCCTTCCCAGACATATGACCCTGAGCAATTCACTACTTATCTCACAGAGTCATTCATATTAAAGGGGATAATGGTGCAAATTGCCCAGCACTATACCTGTCACATAGACTTGCTCCATAAAGGGAAACTGGCTTCCTTTTTTATTCTTATACAGTATCTCAATTTACCCCATTCAATGAACCAAATCATTAAATGCCTTTTCTAAGTACAGACCCCTCCCAAGCCAACAGATGGCTCAAAGATCATGTGGTCCCAGAGGGCAGAGACCATGCCCTCCACATTCCTGTTCTTTCTCTCACCTGCTCTGACTCCTCCCAGTAACCCAACTAAGCTGGCGTTACTACTATGCCCATTGTACAGATGAGAAACTGAAGTTCAGGGTCATCAAGGTAATTGCCTAAGGGCTAACAGCTATTGAGTGACTGAGGCAGGATTAGAACCCAGTGCACAGCTTCAAGTCCAACAGTGGCTTGCAAGTCATAGAGCAAATAACCTGCAAAATTCTCTCTAGTAGGCATGGTCTGTCTCCCCAGCAAGTCTGGAGGTTGTTCCCAGAAAGGGCTAAGGTCTTCCCCAGCCTTGTTTCTAGCACAGAGCACAGATTCACCCCCAAGTGGGCACCTGGAAAACATTGTAGAATGGAGCCCCCAAATCAAACCTTTGAAGCCCCATGGCCTTCTGTCCTCTTCTGGCTCTCCCAGCTACATCACTGCCTTGTGGGGACTGAAATGAAAGGTGTTCTCAGGATTCTTGGCATTGTGTGTTCACACAAGCAGAAACACAACTGTAGAGATCACACAGTCCAAAGAGTTTGCTAAGTGCTCCCTGACTCTTCAGAGGAATTTCCCAAGATCATTAAGAGAAACAATACAGGGTTTGATATTCTAATTGGAATCAGCAACTGGACAGCTTTGGAGCAGGCCAGAGAACTGTGGAGCTCTGCAAACGAATGCTGGCCTTTCTTCTCTTTCTCTCCTTGCCCTTCCTCGTTAGAGCTTTTCAGCTACAGTTCCAATGCTCCTTAGCAACAAAGGCGGGGGTCCCAGAGCTGGGGTGCTTCAGGAATGCCAGCCATTCCTTTCATTAGCATTCAGGGCCCTTCATCTGCCTGCACAGTTAGCTGCAGGACCACGCAAAAGGCAGTGGCTTGGGGGAGGCCCAGCATTTAGCATGCCTTGTTGGGAAATGGGAAGCCTCCAAAAAAAGTTTCCAAACAAAAGGCATCAATATTATTTGTGAAGCCATCAGAGTGCCTGGGGAACAATATGGCTCTGGCTCAGCCCCATGCTCTCTCCCCAGGTTCTGTGTGAAGTCCTGGGGGGGACTTCCCAGACACGTCATGGCCCTGAATGCCAAGACATTGGAAGGTCTCCCCTCCTCCTCCCCTCTCTGCTGTCCAGGCTCTCCTCAGACTCAGTTTATCCAGATTGGACAATGGGTAGACTCTAACTGGCAGTGGGAGTGCCCAGAGGAAGAGAGTCGACAGAGGGTAAATGGTCAGATGGCAGGATAATCGCAAACAGATGGTGCTGCCAGGAATGGATTCCAGACAAATTCACAAGCAGATTGAGCTCTGACGAAGACTTAGCTGGTGGAGAGCAAGCAATGGTGACTTGCACCAAGCCCTTGCTCGAAACACATATCCCGCTCTCCCATACAATCTTCAAGAGTTCCATGGGGGACCTCTACCCAGGTTCTGTCCCACTGGAATTCCAAAATACTGATCAATAGGCCAATCCCTGGGAGAGTTCAACCAACAAAACCATTTTTCAACGTTCTCATGCTGTCCCTAAGCAGAGTTTCCTTCAGACTCCCTACGTTTGAATGCCTCCAAGGATGTGGACCTCACTACTTGTCATCTCTAAGACAATGCCTTCTCTAGACAGCTCCAATTTGTTCTTCTAAAATTGGTCTCTATTTTAATCTCCTTTCTACACTCCCTTGTGGCCAAAGAGGATGTAAAGTCTGATCAGTCATGGCAACAATACCTGCACTAACCCTGTGTCCAGCCCTTCTAGGCATCAGGGAGTTAAAAACAAACAAACAAAAAAACCCAGCACCAACAAAAAAAGGGGGGGGGGTTTCTCTCTTCCAGAACTGACTTCAGTTGGGGAGGGAACTCAGGAAGGGGCCCTTACTGTATAAAGCTTTCCATAATCCATACCCTGACCTACACTCTCCATTTTCACCTTCCTATGTATGTACCTCTGAATAAACAACTCATCCCAAATAAGTCATCTCAACCTCAGAATATCCCCACCCACTGCCATTGGTTAACAACACTTCTTACTCCTTACTCAACCGTGGCACCACCCGCCCCTGTATTCAGCATGTGACAGAGAGCGAAGAAACAGAAAGGCATTATAAGAGAGGCACTCTGTCCCTCTTTGGGTCCATGAGTGAGTGAGGACTGGATAGGTAGATAGATTTTGATTCAACCAGAGAAAAAAAATGCTAGTGATTAGAACTGATAAACAATAAGGTGGGCTGCTCCCTAAGGTCAGTAGCTTTCTGTCCACAGAAGCACTTGAGATGGATGAAAATCTGTCAGTGATGGAAAAGAGGAGTGGTCCCTTCCAAGTACAGGATAACACAAATGACAGAATATTTGGATTATGAAGCATCAGAAAGGTTGCCAGGTCTTGGCCACCTTCTCCCAGTGGCAGAGAAGGAGAGAGAAGATACCACTATCCCTAGACAGGCTCAGTCTCCTCTGTTCTTATGTAACCATCATCACACTTGTAATTCGATCAATATTTTCCTCAGTTGACCCGCATGCAGTCCGGAAGCCTGGTCTAATCAGACCCCTGCTATTTCTCAGGCAGACCCAAAACAAAGACCTATGCACAATGGGAGATTCCAGAGCCTGAGATCCAATCTATACCCAGCCTTTGGAAGACACATTTGGGGCTCATTATCCCACCTCCTGAAGGAACTGATTTCTGCCCAGGTCAGCTGTGATGCCCTGTGCAGTATCTAGGGTATGTTTCCAGGTAAAGTTTCTATCCTGAGGTGGGGAAAAATAGAAGAATGGGCCAGGAGTAGAGTGAAATGCAAGAAGAATGGTGAGCATTTTGCAGATGAGCATGCCGAGCCTCTGAGAAATTCTGTGGCTTTGCTAAAGGTGAGGGAGGAGCTGGAGACAGAGATGAGACTTCTTCTTCCCTCACACAGTTCGTAGGGGCTATTCCTTGCCAGTCCTGCCAGTTCCATTTCATCCTGGCTTATTTTCCAGCTGCCAGCTGTAGGTCTGACCCATTCCAAGAGCCAGATTGGCAGGGTGCAAGAAACTGTGTTCCCACACACTATAAGCCTTGGGATTTGTGTCCTGCTGCCTCATGACCAAGGTTCCCTGAAACCAAGGGAAGGGGAAGGAAGCTTTCAGTATTGAACACATGCTGTGGGCCAGGTACTATTGATTTCACCTAATACTAATGACAGCCTTTAGAGATGGGAATTATTCACACTTCATGAATGAAGAGTTGAGGCTCAGGGGCTCAGCAAAAGAGTGGTAGAGACATGATTTAACACAGACTTTCCCAGCTCCAAATCCTGTGATGACCCCTACGCTGGGTTGCCTATGGGGGGCAGAAATGGCCTGGGTGCTGCTTCCTTCTGGGGCTTCTAATAACCCAGGGTCATTTGTGTCTAGGGAGGGAAAAGAGGAACTCAGACCTGTACAGTTCTCTATTTTTTATTTAACAAGTATTTACTGAGCACCTACCATGGTCAGGCCTCCATAAACAGTTTGCATGGATTTCCTAAAATATTTCTAGACTTCCCAGAAAATGCCCTTGCCCAAACACCACTGACTGACTTGGACTTCCTTCTAATACTGATCCCTGTCTGGAATTGGTCTGTTGGTAGCTTCTCTCCCTGGCTCTTAGTGGATCAGAAAAATGAATGCCTATTCCCATTTACCTCTCTCCCCACTTAATCCTTCTCACTCCGAGAACACCACTCAGCCAACACTATGGTTTCCCTCAGCCCTTTCTGGGATCTTGATGACGCGTTAGTGATTTATTCCTATATGGATAACTTAGGTATTTGTTGGTCTGAGGCCATTATGAAAACCACAGATATACCGCATAGATATTTTAGCAGGAAGCATTTGTCATTCTTATTCATCCACTCATTCATTTACTCATTCATCGGTTCAACAAAAACAAACACCCCACTGTGCTTAGAGCTGTGCTGGGTACTGGCATACGGAGGTGAATGAGGCAGGACTCATAGTCTGTAAGCAAAGGCAGACACTAAAAATGTTGAGTACAACAGAGTGTAAGTGCCATGCGAGAGAAAAGCCAGGAGTACTCAGCCACAGTGGAGAGGCACACAGCTCAGCCCAGTGATAGCAGCATGGTTGTTGTCAGGGAAGGGTTCCTAGAGTATTTGTGACTGAGCCACGTTCTGGCAAAGGAGAAGCAACTGGTCAAAATGGGGATGGGGGTGGCATGCTTGGGTGGCAGGACTGAGTTCTCCTGGTAGGCCAAAGAAGATTAACAAAACCCCTGAGACATGAATCTACCCTCTGTTCTGGGAACTGTGAATTATGGTTACATACACTTCAAGCATGATGCTCCAGGTGAAAGTGGAGGAGACAAAGCTGGAGAAGGTAGAATCAGGTCTTGAAGGCCCTTGATGCCCAGCCAAGACTCCACACGAAGCACAAAGGGCTGTAGTATGATCAAATGAATGTTTCAATTGCTCAGGGGCCATTTGGGGGAAAGCTCTGAGATGCAAGAATAGAGGCAGGAAAACCTCTTACATATGATTATGTGACTTGAGTTAAGTCACTTAATATCACTGAATTTAAGGTTCTTCATCTGCAAAACAGAGGGCTTTAAAGTACCTATTTTGCAAGATCATTATAAAGGCTGGATATAAGATATGGAAAGCACACACAGTGTCTAACACTAAACAGGTCTCATAAAGTGATAGTTATGTATTTTATAATATTCATGTTCTATAATAACCTGATCACAAAGACAAAGGACCTTGCAATAAGAACAGCCTTTCTTAGGAAGGGCATGAAGGATAATGCCATCAGCAGAACAGCTTCAGGGGAGTCATTGACACTGACGCACACACAAGTAAATAATTTATGTGTTTGAACCATTTTCTGAAGGCCCCATTATTATTCCTACTCCCTGCCTCACAGTGACGCTGGTAGTCACAGTGCATTAGTTAATTTCATGGCCCCGTTGTGAATCTTACAATATTTCATCCTCCTAATTCAAAATATTCATTCCAAGTGGTTCCAACTTCACAAATAAATAATTCCTGTTGGAAAATGGAGTTTTTCCATCTGCCCAGTCCATTTTCCATCTGTTCCCACGAGCTCATGGTAGGACGGAGCTGGGTCTTGAGGCCCCGTTGATTAGACCTGATTTAAGAAGGAATGGTTTTCTCCCAGATGGACTGTGCATTAGTAATAAAGATTAGTTTCCACCATTATTAGTTACTTTGTTAGGAGACAGTTTTAGAGATCTGGAAGTGGACCAAAAAACATGCTAGATAAAAGGAAGGAGAGAAAAGTCACATTGACCTCATTCCCACCATGAACTTGACCTTACAGGCACTGCTGTACGCACTACACACATGTAATTTGACCATGATAACAATTCAACAGGTAAATGTGATTAGGTCCATCAGACACATGAGGGAACTGAGGGTCTGAGGGGCTTTAAAAAGTGCCTAAAATCACATAATTTGTAAATAAGGGAGTTAGGACTGAGTCCAAAACTCAGACTCATTCCATAATGTCAATTCCATAATATTCAGGGGAGCACTGTGCTTTTTGAATGGAAAGTACATTGACCAAAGAATCATGATGTTGTTTCTTTGGATAACCATGTCATATTACAATAGAAGAGTACCCAATGAAGGAAAGATAATCCGTTTTTAGGTCCTTACAATGACATGGAGCTGGAGAGAGGAAGAGAGTCATTATTGATATGGTCAGAATACAGTCCTATCTTAGAACTTAGAACAGTAAACTATGAGTTAGAAAACGTGGATTCATATTTTGGACCCCAAACTTATCTTAATAGCAAAAACAAATCACTTAATTTCCTAAGCCTTAGTTTCCTCAACTGGAAAGTGAATCTACCCTATGTTGCCTCTTCAGTGAACCTCAAAGGGTGTGGAAAGGCACATCTATAAGAAGCATGTAAGATTATAGAAGGGAGTACAATTTGTCAATGGTAAAATTCTATGCAAGTATTAGATGACATTTTCATTTCTGTGCCTGCTTGCAACAAAATGTTTGCCTGCAACAAGATAAGGATCTTGCGTCAGTGTATAAATCTATGCAATCCTTCCTTCATTGAGAAAGTCTGGCTACAAAAAAAACATTAGTTGAACTAAATGGTGTGCTTAGTGATGCAGATGATTTACTCCAGCAGAGACTTAAGCAAAACAGTCTATTGGCCAGCACCCGTCTGTGGCCCACACATTGAGTCTTGCCGTCTAGACTACCTCAAGGAAAGCAGATGGTGTAAACACTGGAGTATACAGTCTCAGCTGACTGCTTATGAGCTTTATGTGACCTTGATCAAGTTATATAAGCTCTCTGTACCTCAGTTTCCTCTTCTATACAACAATACCAAACTCATAGGGAGGTCACGAAGATGAAAAGAGACCGTGACTACATGTGTGACTGTGTAAAATGGCCTGGGAGAGGGTAGCCAGTGCAAAAGTGTTATTCATCATCATCATCAACCTAAAGCATCTGTCCTGCTTGTCTACCACAGTGTGTACATTCCCACTATTAGGGGTGGTATTTTGGTTGTGGTACAACCCACTCAGCTCAAGGAGGTTACGGTGCTACTGGTATCCCCTGGGCAGAGGGCTACCCTCTGTGGTGGACACCCCCCACGACAAGGTATTATCCAACCCAAAATATTAATAGTGCCAAGGTGAAGAATCTTGCATTAGAGTCGTTCCTTTGGGTTGAGACCTCCTGCCATCACATGAAGATTTAATAATAAACTTCGGGCTTTACATAAACTTGTGGTTTCATAGAATATCAGCCCAAAAAGAGACTTTTGACCATAAGAGTCACCATTGTGTGGTACAAATACCTGTTTTACCGAAAGTAAACCTCAGAGGGGCAAGGACTTCCTGTCTCCTCTCTCATGTAGTGATGGAAATGATAGTTTTGTTTCTTCTGTCTTTCAGTCTTGCCTCCTGAAAACACACTTCCCCGGACTGATTAGAGAAACCCAAGGTCAAAGTCACCAGGCTACCAACTGAGAGAGCTAAAACTCCACCCCATGTTTCCAGATCCAGTGACTGAGAAACTCAAGTAGGGGAGAGGTCAACATAGTCCAGGGCACCTGCAGCTCAGAGCCTAGACTTCTGCATCTCTTGACCCGTCACACCCACAGAGCCCAGCACAGAGGAGGGAGGTGTGTGGGAAACAGGGTAGCAGTAAGAAGCTGTGAATTTACAATTAGGCTTGGAACTGAGTCCTGCTCTCTGACTCTTTTTCTGTGTTATTGGTCAATTATAGGGAGCCTAGAATATTAGCACTGAAAGTATCTGTTGAATACTCCAAGCCCAAAGTCTGCAAAGTTCGTTCTCCCTTATTCTCTCAGTCTGTCTCTGTCTGTCTCTCTCTTGGCCTCAGATTCTCCACTAATAAAATAATGGTAATAAAATGTACTTATCTTATAGAGCTTCTGTAAGATCAAATAAAATCAAAAGTGCAAATGCAACTTGTTCTTAATGGCTAAGAGTATAGACAATTATTAGCTGTGTAACCTTGGAGAAGTCACTTACCCTCCCTCTGCCTCAGTTTCCTCATCCCCAAATGGGCTTAGTAATATTATTACTTACCTCAATACTGCTGTTGTGAAAATTTCATGGGTTAATGTACATGAAGTACTTAGAACAGGGCCAGACTCATAGCAAATTTTATGCAGAGTGTTAGCTAATATTGTAACTAACCATCCTTTGCCCTCTGGTTTTTCCTAGTGAGGTCTAAGAGCCATCCAAATGCAATGTTCCTAAGTAAATTGTGGAACTCTACAACAGCCAACAAGGAGAGGTCAGGATGCTCCCTGACTCCAAGATGGTCACCTTCCTGCCAAGTATGTATTTCAGGATTGGGAAACAACAGCTCCCTCTGCTGCCCAGAACGCAAACAGCACTATTGTCCCCTCGGACAGCTTCATTAATATTCTGTCCTTCCTGCCCTGCCAATCTGCCTCTTGAAAATGCACTTCCCAGACGGATGAAATTGCTTCTATGTACTAATATCATCAGTGAGGCATTTTCCTAAGCATCTGACTCATTTTTTTTTTTAATCAAAAGGAACCATCCTTCTAGGCTCTAGTTAGAATTTGAATAGCTGCCTGTTCTCCAGTTCCCATTAGGAAGCAATACTCTGGAGCCTCAGTAACTGAAGAGGGCATTCTCCCCACTGGGAAAGAAGCAGTGGAATTGGAGCATTATAACAAATTGTTCCCATCCAGCAATCATTTTGTAATGTGACTATCTTCAAGGTAAACTCATTCATCTTGTTAACAGATGGCAAATAAATAAATAAATAAAAATAAGGTCTGTCTTTGTATTTCTGACTCCCTTAAAAAAGAAAATCTCTCTCCCAGATTCAGAGGTGAGTAACCAGGTTTTATATCCAGATGGGTCCCATGGCCTGAGTAAAATGGGACAGGGTGTTCCCATTTCCTCAGGAAGAAGGCTAGCACTCACTGGAAATCTACTCTGCCAGGCATTTTTAAGTATCATCTCCTTCAATCTTCACAATAGCCTGGTCAGCTAAAATTTGCCGTGCCCAGTTATAGGCTGCAGGAACCGAGGCTCTGAGAGGTTCAGGAGCGTGGGCCTGCAGTCACATGACTGGCACACGCCAGGGCCAAGGACTTGAGCTTTTCCACCACACCATGCTGTCTCCCAAAGACTCAAAATCATTCTGGGAAGAACGTGGCCTACAAGCTGGTGAGATAGCACCAGAAGTGACTTAAGAGGGGCCTTCTGTGCATGGTCTAGAGGAAAGTGGTTCCCCTATTCCTCTATTCACAGGGAGTTTCTAGAGGGCCTGAGGTGGGCCACCCCTCCAAACCTACCCCAGGAAGCACCCTCACTTATTCTGCAGCTGCTTAGAACATGAAAAACCTTCAAACTGATGGAGTCTACTGAAAAATTCTACCAAACATTTAAGGAAGAAATACTACCAGTTCTATACAAACTCTTCCAGAATATGGAAGAGGAGGCAACACTGTCCAATTCATTTTTTAAATTAGCCAGATACCAAACCAAAGGCATAACAAGCAAAGAAATCTACAGACCAATATCCTTCATGAACATAGACTCAAAAATCCCAAACAAAATATTAGCAAATGAAGCAACAATACATGAAAACTATAATACCAAATGAGGTTTACCCTGGGAATGCAAGGCTGGTCCAACAATCAAAAACCAGTCAACGCAATTCACCATATCAACAGACTAATGAAGAAAAACTGTATGATCACCTGGTGTTCTCCAGATGAGAAGCTGAGGCCCGGGGTGGAGAAAATACATTCTTGGTGTAACAAAGGTGTAACAAATCTGGTATGACAGATCTGAGGAATCCAGCTTTAGAATCCAGCTCTCCAGACCTCAGAGTTCTGTGGGCCTATCATGCCATGGTGGGAGCCAGAGAAGTCTTTAAAGTAGAGAGAGGCAATAATACAGAGACTTCATTCATAGCTCTCACATGACACAGTGAAGTGAGGTTGTCAGAAGAAGCTAACTCTAGCCCACACTGTGCTCAGAAGCACCTGAGGTCCATGCGCCTAAGCACAGAACCGAGAGAGCACTGCGTTAGTGGGGAAGGACTATGTATCCCCTGTAACTTTCCAAAACAGGTGGAAATGCCAAATGTTGAAAACTTGACATAAAAAATCCACTTCATAATTTGAGACCATGGCCAGGCTATATCCTCTTGAAGCAGTTTTTAAAAATCAAAGAATTTTTATTAAAATAGGGGTGGGGAAAGGCTGTGAACACTTTGGTATAGCAGAAATGACACAATCCTCCCCATCCTACCACCCAGCTGGGGGCCAGCTCAGTGACCCTCACAAATGTTCACTTTTGTCAATACCCTACATTAAACCATTTGGAAAGGCTTTCTGACTCTTCTTTAGTAATTTGATATTTGAGTCACTATCATAAAGCTGGTAGTTTCTTTACTCTTAGTTGTGGTTATTGGAAAATAATGTCAAAACCAAAGTGTCTTTTTTTCCTCCAGGCAAATTCTCAGTGGTTGTGTCCCCAGAAAACCTTCTCTCTCTCTCTGCCATTTCCCTCCCCAAAACACATAACCACATACATGAATGCACACATACACTTACAAACACATACACAAATACAAAAACACACACTCTCCTTTCTCTGCCTCTTCCTTACCTGATTCAGAACTGGTTGGGCGAGGTGAACGCAAACCACCTGTGTCACCAGGGCAATAATCAGCTACCAACTAGCCTCAGCCCCAACATCTTCAAAGTGAAGCAGAAATCAATATGCCTTTGCTCCATGCATTTCCTCTCAGACTACTCTTTTAAGTTGATTCAAATTGCTTTTGAGCTTTACAGTTTAAAAGGGAATCAGATATTTAGTGCTCTTGATGATCTCATAACCCCAATTTACAGACAAGGAAAGTAGAGGTCTGCAGCGTGGGTAAGTTTGCTCCACTCACCCAGCCATGAGCTTAGATCAGGCTGCAGGGTGTACAGAGGTATTATAGCACCTGACCTCAAGGAGGGCACTCCCCTTGGTGGCTTTAGGCAAATATGTAAATAGTGAGTTAACAATAGCAACTATTTAATGAGTTTTTCTTTTTTTTAGAGAGAGAGAGAGAGAGAATGCGCAGGAGTGGCACGGGGGAAAGGGGCAGAGGGAGAGAGAGACTCTTAGGCAGGCTCCAGGCTCAGCACAGAGCCCAATATCGGGCTCGATCTTACGACCCTGAGATCATGACCTGAACCAAAATCAAGAGTCGGATGATTAACCGACTGAGCCACCCAGGCACCCTCCCCCATTTAATGAGTTCTCATTGTGTTCCACACACTGAGCTACATATTTTCTCTTCAGTATCTCATTTAATCCACATGACCACCCAGTGAAATAGGTGTGATTATATTCATTTTAACAAAGGGGGGAAATGAAGCTGGGAGGTCATTCAACCTGTCCAAAGTCAGACATAACAAGTAAATGGTAGGCTCAGGACAGGAACTCAAGCCTGAGGCCAGAGCCTGGGCTCTCCACTGCCCTTGACTGAATCCTGTAAAGTCACAGATACTAAAAGAGATGCACAGAGTATATTGTGGGGTTAGTGTGTGGTGGAAGTGGGGGTGTTAGAAAGGGGTCTGTGGTTGAGAGGCGATCACATTTGCTTGGGGGAGGGTATATTGGAGAAGATAAAACAGCAGTTGAGAGCTGTCTTGATGGAGGAACAGGATTTGAAAAGGTACAGGTGAATGAGAAGGACACCGCATTTCTGGATGGAGGCAATGCCACCAACAGAGGCTGAGGTAGGAGAGTGTACTTTGTACGCAGATAACAATAATCCTGTTTGAGGGGAAGACATGGGTACCTGCTGTCATGACCAATTGTGATGTATTTTGCAAGAAATGTGATACTGAATAATAAAGGATGGAAGTTTTTATTTCGTGTAATTTTATGAATTATAGTCAAAATCATTCCTGTAAATACGGTTTCTGCACTCAAGACACCCGCCTTCTATCAGGAAGGTAGACAAACGAGCAATTATAGCACCGCAACAAGTCCTGTGAGAGGGTAGGAACGGGGTGATCCTGCCAAGTGGGACCTCATGAAGGCATGCCAGAGAGTGATGTCTAGGCTGACACTGAGGGGCTTGTGGGCACTGCCCACGTGACGAAGGATGGGGGCCTGGATAGAGGCAACAGTTTATTTGAAGACCCAGGCAGGAGACAGACCCGAGGTTGTGTGTGGGGCTGCAGGTGTTGAGCAAGGCAGAAGAGAAGAGAGCAGGTGGGAATTGAGAACATGTGAGGCTAGAGGGGCCTGCAAGGGGTCAGTTCCTGATGAGACCGTGTGTGATGTTCAAGTATATGGTGCCCTGGCCCAGCACGGGCACGGGCAGGCTTCCTACTGCAGCCAGCAAATCAATTACGCCCTCCACCGACTTTCGCCTTGTGTGTTTAGAATGCATGGAGCTAGCCTGCCAAACATCTGCTCTCACTATTAAGCATGCCATGGTAACCATTGCACTCCCAGGCGTCAGCGCCACCAGGATTGGTAATAATCACAAGTGTCAAAAACGAGAAAGAATGGAGAGGGAAAGCTGGGCAAAACCCAGCAGCAAGATGATTGGGCTGGCGGCTCCACTCCGGGGCCCCGCCAACTGCACCTTCTGCTGCCCCTGTTGGGGGCAGGGGAATTGATGCGGTTCTGGCCTCCTCTTGCCCCTTCTGTTGATCCCTCTCCCTGTATTATTATTCATCCTCTGCTTCGACCGACATTGGAAAATGTGCTTCGCCTTTGCCAGAACAACATATGTGCCCCTGCGTCATTGTGTGTGATAGATAAACCCGCCAACAGCTCGCCAGACCCAGGAGCCCTCTGGGGGAAGACCCCACATTGACACAGGCAGGCAGCATGGTGTCCTGGCAGGAGCACAGCTCCGAAGACAGACCTGGCTGCGGGTTTCAGCGTAGCAACTTCACGGGCTTGAGACCCTGCGCCAATCTCTTATCCTCTCCAAACCCCACTTGTCTCTTTTGTAAAATAAGGGTAGGGACGCTTGCCTCATCGGGTTGTTTGAGTACTCAGAGATCATGAATGGGAGATGACTCAATGCCTTTCATGGAATAAGCATTCAAGGTTAGCTACTTTGATCTTTTGTCAAAAAATTGAGCTAAAAAGGGAAGGAAGTGAGGGAGGGAGGGAGGAAGGAAGAAATGCTAGGCACTATGCTGAATTCTTTCTCCAAATTATTGATTCTCCACAACCCTGCAAGGTAGACATCATTATCCCCATTTTACAGAGAAGAGGACTGAGACTAAGTGGGTAAGTGACTCGTCCAAGTCACAGAGTTAGTAACAGCCGGCCAGGTGAGCTCAGGGCTTCCTCCACAGCCCATGCTTATTGCCTGAACCATGCTGCCTTCCACACCTACAAAGTTCTTCCTGTGGTCAAGTGAAATCTCCTTCTTGATCAGTATCATTCATAGGTCCCAGTTCTGCTGCTGGAGCCCCATAAAATAACCCTAGTCTCTCTCCCAGACAAAGCCCTTCAAAAACGCAGAGCCAGATCCCATCACCCCAATCTCCTTTTCTCTGGACTAACAGGCTCTGAGTCCCTCCGTGTGTTCTCACAGAGCCACTTCCTGCAGGGAACCCCGTGCCGGATACCCTGCAAGCTATGGCCAATGCCTCTCTCACAGGCGGGCCCAGACCCCACGCTCCTGGATGCCAGCTGGGGCTTATATGCTCCCTTCCAGTCTCTGCATCACGGGTACACACTGAGTACCTGAAACCTCGAGCTCGCAGGGCCGGTGCCATCACCTGGAACACACCCAAGCCGCTTTTCAGCCTTTCCCTGGATCTTCGTCTTCAAGCCAAGCGCGCGGTACCGTGGGCTCCAGCGCCCTCTTGTGTAAAGGAAGAGAAATCTGCAGGAAATAAACACAGGATACAGGGGGAAGAGGAAGTAGGGGATTGTCTCTGTTTTAAAAAAAAGAAAAAGGCAGTTCATCCACCTCACCCCTACCGCTGCTGTAAATTTGTGTTTCTGGCTTGAATGTCCCACCAGGTTGTTGTGAGATGGGGGGTTACCCTGCAGGGATCTGTAGGAAAACCTGACTCCTGATGATGTCGGTCTATCTGGAGAGAGGCAAGTCTATCCCCCATCCCTCCCACCCCCTTCCTTTAGTAAAATCTCATTTAAACCCCATCCTCAGCCTTCTTCAGCCATGCTAAGGACGTAAGGAGAAGGACATGTAGCCATGCCTGGGCCCAAGCATCTGAGGTAGAGAGACCTTCTCACCTCTAACCCGTAGGGCCAGGGAGATGACTGTGTGGGAACATCATCAAAAAAATGTGACCCCTGCCTGACCGATGAGCTAGCCTGGGGCATTTAGAGGCTCCTTCCCACCTCCCCCTGTCCTTGGAATGTAGGTTCAGCTTCCCTTTCCTGCTCCCAGAAGCTGCTGCAAGGACACAGCCTTGAGACAGTAACGTGGTGCTGAGAACATCTGCCTGGCATACGTGACTGGACCCAGTTAAGACCTCTTTATCACCTTTTAAGATTTGGTGGGTGGGCGGGGGCAGGGATCCATTTGTCTGGCTCCTGGCCAAGGCAAGCCTCACATGTAAGTTCCCTTTGCTTATTAAAACTGCCACCTACCAACCTGGAGTGGTATGCCTCTCGGTTCCAGCTCTCCCTGCCCTACTCGTAGGGGGCCTGGCTTCAGATTATGCCTGGGAAGCTCCTGAGAGGGTTTCTAACCAACAGCGACAGCAGTAAGGGAAATGGGGTGAGGAAGTCTATATCTGAGGCAGTAATGGGGAATAGTTAAGAGCAAGCTGAGGTCAGAGAGCTCCTTAAATTAGCTCTCAGGGTTGTGGAAATACCCACCACTGGTCCCATCTCCTGCTTTATGCAAATGTTATATGGGAAGTTTTGCCCAGTAAGTCAAGGAACCATTCCTTTCTCTCCCAAAAACTCTCTGGGGGCCATTGAGCAAGTCATTTCTCCTCCTCTGTGCCAGGTGGTGTCAGAGGTCCCTTCAGTTCTAAAACTGAATGAGCTCTAACAGAATCATCACCAGATCAATTTCAAGCATCCTGCAGACTCCTAAAAGACTGGGCCATGGGATTACTAGCTTTCAGAGCAAAACAAAATTTCCATGGAACATGAACTATCATCAAATATTTATTGAGCATCTACACTACTCAACAGACATGGTGTTAACACCATGGTTTTCTTCCTTCATGGAAGCAGGTCAGTCTTCAAGAAGCTGAGAATAAACAACAATATGAGGGATTTTTATTGCCTTCATTGAGCATCCTTACAACCAAGGGAGCTTACCTGTGGGAAACGAACTCGAAATTACAACTGCCCTATCCCTCATCTAGAGGGCTATAGAGCATCAGCTTTCCCTGATTAAAACTTTTCAGTGGTTTCAAAATTTTTGAATGTAGTATGAGCCACTGAGTCCCACCTTGGATGCAGCCACAGGGGGAGAGGTACATGCCCATCACAAAAAATGGCATGTAACTGCCCTTTTTGCATTTTGTGTGCCCTGTCCCTTTACTTGTGCCCCTCATGACTCCCCAGCCGCTCCCACAGATCCGTCCTCTGACTGGTGACAACCAGTCCATGGAACCACACACACGGTCCCCATCCATGCAGTCAGTGTTGAAGACCAGAACTGTGGTGCCCCAGGGCTCTTCTGGGACCCTCCATAGAGAAACCCTGTGCAGTGAAAGCCAGCAACTAGCTGCCCTGTCCCCCTTCCCCATCTGTCCTCCCTGGTTCTCCACCAACCCTCCCAGCTGTTCTCCGCTAGGAGGGTCTAGTTACTTCCTTCTGGGAGACACCTGGGACCAAGAAGGGCAAGGAATGAAGTGGGGATGCAAGACAGAAAAGAGGACAGAGAAGAGGGGAACAGGGACGGGGGAAAAGAGAATGATGAAAAGATGGGGTTATAACATAATTTCAAATACTTTCATGTGATGCCACTCAGATAATCCCATCTCTTGTTTGATGACTTTAGAGATCTTTTTAAAAATATTTGGGAGGAGGGGGCAAGGAGGGGCAGCCCCGCAAGGTTTTTGCTGAGAGCATAGTTTGGGTTTCAGATAGGCCATTCTAGATTCGTGTCTATTTCCTTCAATGCTACCATCTACCAGTGGAGATCCCAGTAAGCATGGGACTCCCTGCATCACTTTCAGTTCGCATTCCACCCATTTGGGAAAGCCCAGAAGAATCATTTCCTTCAATAGAAGCTTTATGATATATGACCTGGGGGCTTCCTGGGGATGTGAGCCATGCAGTCCTGGCCAGGCTGGGAAACTGTCTGGCAATGTATCTTTTCACATGCCTTGAAAAAGTTGAGTCTTTGATCTTGATCTCAAGACACAAATGATTCAGATTTCAGATTTGTAAAAATACCAATAAACTAATATGATACTACCCCAAAAGGCCAGTATTTCAGTGCTCAAAAAAAGGATGTTGCAGCACAATCCCATCATGTCTACACCCAGTGCAGCCCATTCTTTCTCCCAAGATGCGAACATGAGCATGAACTTTGCCCCACGACGTAGACACAGGAGGCAGAGGCTGTGCTGAGTGTGTTTTCCATCTCATTCAAAATTAAAGCCCAGAAAGCCAAGCCTTGCTCACAGATACATACCCAGAGACGGCGCACACAAACGCAAGTCTCCTCTGCAGGAGGCTGATAACAAGGCAGGTGCAGGCAAGCAAGGCTGCCACAGCCTGGAAACGAAACGCCAGCCCAAGAGGATGCCTTGATAACAGAATCCCCATCCCTGCTGCTCATGGTAGGCCGTGTTAATGCAGCTTAAGGGTTATTTTCTCCTTTAAAGAATAGGTCGAGTTTTAAAACCCCATCTTCTTCCAGCTGACAGTCTCATGCTTTGCCAAGCTCTGTTAAATACTGACTCATTGGAAAGGAACAGCCCTTTCTAAAGACGAAATTGGTTGTGTATTTGTGTAAACCTCCTTTTAAGAGGTTTGCATAAACCCCTTGTGATTACATGGCCTGGAGATTTGTTCCTGGCTTTGTGGCTCCTCCAGCAAGAACTTTCTTTAGTAGTTATCACAGCTCATTCTTAAAACTTGTGTAAGCTTTTGTATCTGGAGTTCTCAACCAAAGCCATAAAGCTGCATCTGCTCAAAGGCTGGCTGGTTCAGAGACAGAGGCCTAGGTCACATTTCAACGGGAGAAAAAGGGGGAAGATGAGATAGACATTGGAAATGCAAAATGATTGGTTTGGGCAGTACTTCTGCCTGAAGACCTCAGGTTTCCTTGATCGAAATACCTTGTCCCTTTCAGCCACCCACCGCAAACACTGCCTGAGACTAAACACCGTGACTTCACAGTGCATTAACGATCACCCAGAAAGTAAAAAACTCCATCCCACGTGTTTGGTTTGGTGACATGGATGACAATATACACTATTTACCTTTCTTCCGATATGAATTCAGCCAACTTGGTTGGTGTGTGAAGACAATCACAACTGGAGTTTTCATCTGCCTTCGTTCCCGCTCACTATTTTTGCAAAGATATTCCTACTGAAGGAATCCAGCTGGGGCACCTGGGTGGCTCAGTCAGTTAAGCATCTGACTCGTGGTTTGGGCTCAGGTCATGGTTTCATGGGTTGTGGGATCAAGCCCCATGTCCTCGGGCTCCTTGCTTAGCAGGGAGTTTATGCGAAAGATTTCTCCCTCTGCCCCTCCCCCTGTTCACACACTCTCTCTCTCTAAAAATAAATATGTAAATAAATATTTTTTTTTTGTTAAAGAAATCCAGCTTTTGTTCGTTCGTTTGTTTTTTATCATCCCCACCTGCATTTTTCCTGGGAAAACCTACTTAGTCCTCACCAGCAACCACTAACAGTTTTGTTGCACGTCTGCACTGAATGCATTAGGTATGTCATTAGTGCAATAAAGCAAGATGAACATGGGCCTTGGAGTCAAACAGGCCTGTACCTGGTTCTTGGTTCTGCCATTTATTTGATGCAAGATCCACCCGAGTCTCAGTTTTTCATCTATAAACTGGGGATAGTAAGAACTAAAGAAAATGTATATCATAGGATTGCTATGGTGATTCTCAATTAAATGAAATAATAAATATTCTTAAGGTACCCAGGATGTAGCATGACTTTTATAAATGTCTTCATGAAGGACTCTAAGTAAAGACTGCCCAGGAAGGACTTTGGACACAGGAAAAAATGAGGAAGGAGAAGAGCACTGCTATAGAGGTTTGAGATACCATCATAAGAAGATTGGGCTGAGCCTACATTACTCCCAGGCCGAGGGTCAAGCTTAACCAGAGCTACTTCTATCTTCCACCCTTTTGCTTCTGGGTCAACTAATGACAGGACAAGTAAGGATCTACAATACATGTCAGAAGGTAGATCTTGAACATCGCAACTTTTCCAAAATAAATTAACCCTGCCATACACCAAAAGCATGGGAGGTTACCAGCTAACACAACTCACTAGTTACCCAACTAAAAAAATCATAATACCTGTGATGATCAGATTTACACTATAACACCAAGCTCACTGCTATCATTCCACTGAGATGCTGTTGCTAGGATAACCACACAGCAGGCACAGGAAAGGGGTATCTGGGGAGTCCATGTGCCAAACAGACAAGCTAGACCACTGTGGCAGTGGCTGACAACTCACAGGGTCTCTCACGCTCTGTGTCTTTTCTCACAAGCACAATAACTCTCTTCTTAAGTTTTAGTGGCATAGAGTTGGAGGAACCCAGGTGTCCGCTCTCTGAACACTGCTCTTCTCTCTCCACACACACCCTCCAGTTGATTCCATCTAACCCATGGATTTGTATACCACCTACATCCGGTGTTTCTCATTTATTCCAGCCTGGTCCTCTCCTCTGCACTGCTGGCATCCAACTTGCTACTTGGTATCTTCACTTGCATATCTAAGAATTACCTCAAATTTAACAGTTCCAAAAATGAACTAATTCCCCACCACCATCACAACTCCAAACCTGCCCCACCCTCTTTCAAAAATGTGACAACTCAGTTGATCAAGCCAAAACCTCAGAATAATTCTCGATGCCTCTATTTCTCTATATACTCCATATTCATGTTATCAGCAAATCCTATAAATTCCCGTCTCAAAATACATCTTCATTCTGACCTATTCTTGTGACCTTCCAAATATCATTCTTGCCAAAGCTCCCATACATTATTACAATAGACTCTTAACAGACCCCAAGCTTCAACAGCAACCCCTCCCAATATAAATCTTCTTTCCACATAGCATGAAGAGTTATTCTTTTAAACTATAAGCCATATCATTTTATTTCTTGATCAAAACCTTCCATTGGCTTCCCATGGCATTCAGAATAAAAGACAAATACACTTTTTAAAAGGCAATCACTTTTTAAATCTTTATCATCACTCAAATTTTGCTGAATTAATCAAACTATAATTTTTAAAGTAAATTCATAACATGGAATATTCATCCCATTTTCCAGAGGAAAGAAATCAGGACTTCAGGGGACATGAGTCCAATTGGTGGCCAAACATGAACTTTGAGTATATCTCTTATATTTGGGGAACTCCCCATATTATGCATGTCATCTCCCCAAAGTAGAAGCCAGAACTCAATTTTTCCAGTCTCCCTTGAAACTAGGACATAGGCATGTGACGTAGGCCTGCCCATTAGTTGCTACCTTGGCAAGACTTTCATTTATAGTATAAAATGTGAGGAAGCAGGCACCGGTTGAATTCATGGCAAAAAGTTCTGATGTGAGCTTCCATGCACATCAGTGCCAGAAGTTCTCCGAGTAGTACTCAGCCCCCACACTGCCAGTGCTTGGTAGAGGTAAGGTGGTAATTAAAGGCATTCCAGAAGGCATTTGGGTATTGTTCTGTCTGTGCAAGCTTAGGCCCCATTCTCTATCCAACCTGGAGTTTCTTTGACCTACCTAATACTCTTCACACATTTTGCTTAAACCAGTTCAGATGGGTTTTCTTTAGTGCCATGATTAATCAGAGATCAAATCTCTTAGCACTTGAAAAAATTAGGTGGATGGTCTTGTGCTTTCAGAAAAAGATGCATCAATGGGCCAAATAGATAAAAACTGCCATTAATAGTCTCAGATTTCATTTCTTAGGTATCAAAACAGCACAAATTATGGTCACTGTTTTGCATTATAAACTTGAATTTATAAAATATGCTTTTACTAATAGAATACAACTTTTATGTGTTTATTTTTCAAGTGAAATCTTATGTTAAACCCTAGTATCTAAAAGTATTCTAATAAAAAATTTTAGAGCTATCTTGTTTATAGATGAGAAAACTGAGCCCAAGGAGAAAGTTATTTGTTCAGGAACTTATAGCTATTCATAGACAGCTGCAGGGCTAGGCTTGAGGCCCCCTGTCTCCCACTTCCATGTAAGTTATAATTCAAGATGGTTTCTCAATGGAAGTAGGGACTCGAACAGATACTTACATGACCATGTTCATGGAATCATTAACCACAATAGCCAACAGATGGAAAGAACCCAAACGTCCGCCAACAGATGAATGCATATATAACATGTGGTTCCATATACACAGTGGGATATCATTGTCTTAAAGAGGGATGGAGTCCTAGTATAACCCACAACATGGATGAACTTTGGAAACATTATCGTAAGTGAAATAAATAAGACACAAATGAAAAATACTGTATGATTCTCCTTATATGAAACATCTAGAATAGCCAAAATTTTAAAGATAGAAAGTAGATTAGAGGTTAATGAGGACTACATTGTAGAGGTTTGGGGGAGTTATTGCTTATTGTTTCACAGAGTTTCTGTTTGAAGTGATAGAAAATTTTAGAATTAGCAGTGATGTTTGCACCGAATTGTACACTTAAAAATATATATTATACATATTATATGTAATATATGTAATATTATATTTATATATGACTTAATTTTATATAATTTGATAGTGTAATACCAACAAACACTGAACCATATACTTTCAATGAGAAAATTGCATCTCAATTTGAGATTATACACATATAAGTGAATTATATGTCAATAAAACTGTTTAAGAACAAAATGTCCAGATAACATGAAACAATTTTAAAAATTATTGGAACATTAAAAATAATAGTGTCTCATCCGTTCTCACTCATTGGAACCACTTTTGAGTTCACAGGGGAGAACAAAAAAGTATTCAAAAGCCGAATAGTTGCAAAGAGCTGGAACAGGCTTTTCTCAGAGATCGATGGGATAAATACCCCAGAATAGATGGTTGAAACAACCTAGACTGAAGCCAATATCACTTTTAAACCTGTGGGATAGAGTGTCAGCCTGGTGTTTTGGCAGACATTGAACTCAGACAATACCCAATTTAACCCCAACTTGACCATTTGCTCATTGTGCTGCATTGTCTATCGTCGCTGGGCAAGGCCAATTGTATCAATATTCAGTTATTCATTTGGATAATGAATACAAGCTGCCAGCCTTTGAAACAGCAGGTAAAATGAAGTTGGAATAAATTAGCACTTAGAAAACCTGTACGGTGTATCACACCAATGCAGAGGAGGAAATGCCTCTTTTTCCTTGTAAATTATTTCAACTAGTAAAATTAGTTTGGATAAAAAGACAAAAACATAACCAAAATTTGGACATTCAAGAAACAGTGCTGTGCTCTTTCCAAAATGCTCTATTCGTGTGTTTAAATTCAAATGTAACATAGGTCACAAAAAATATGCCTGCATTTATTGCATTCAGAAACACACAGAACTACGGACACCTGCAATATTCCTTCTGTGAAACCCTCCAACATCTTCCCGTCACTCCTGGAATAAAATCTATGCTCCTTACTCTGGCTTACAGTTCTCTACAAGATATAACTTTGACTGCTACTCCAAGCTCATCTTCTATTCTCCTTCTTGGCTTATACTCTGGCCACACTGGTCTCCTTGCTAAGTGTTAACACTTACCAAATTTTCACCACATCAGAAACACTTTACACAAAATTTCCCCCACCTGGGATGCTTTCCCCACGACCTTCACATGGCCTCCTGCCTCAGTCCAGTTAGGTCCCCATTCAAATGCCACTTTCTCAAATGCCACTTTCTCAACGCCCCATTCAAATCCCTGACTCAAGTACCCTTTCTATGCCCTCTGTGATTTCTCTCTAGCCACTTCCTCCATTTTCTTTCACAGCAATTATCAGTACCAGAAATGATATCAGACATTCATTTGTTGCTTTTTTCTTTTTTTTTTTCCTCTAGAATGAGGGCAGTCTGTTTTTATTGTATCTATATAATTCATCATGGTAGCCCCAGGGCTTCAAGCGGTGTCTAGCACAGAGAAGATGCTCAATAAACATTGGCTGGACACATAAATGAATGCCTCCCCCACTTAGCACCAGAACATAAGCCTCAGTAAGACAGGTTACAGGGGCTTAGTAAACATTCCAGGGGAGAGCGGGCCTGGACTCTGAGACAAAGGGCAGTCTCCCACTATTGTAAGGGGTTTGACTTGCTTACATACATCCTGGCCATCATTTGTACTCTACCTCCAGCAAGAGCAACTAGGACCAACCAGAGGAGAGCTTTTCCTGGACTTTCCTAGGATTTTGCCAGCTCTATGATCTTCTTTATTTCTCTCATTCTGCTGACAACACAAATTTTGAGTCTCTTCCAGTTGCTGAATATCCTTTCCATGCCAATTGCACTGTCTACCTGAACCTCTTCCTCTAAAGCTAAGTGACCCATTTGTTTGCTTATGATACTGCATGCATGTACTTAATTATGTTCATGCAAACCAGTCACAGATACAAGAGGGATCAATGTCTTGTTCACTTCTATATCTCAAGTGCCTGGCTGCATTGGATGGGGCCTGGTACCCAGTTAGGATCTCAGCACATATTTGTTGAATGGAAGAATATGTGAATAAATGGCAGGTCCCAGTTCATATTCCCTGTACATTGATTGCATACCTGTATGTGTAATCATAGTGCTAGACAATGAGCACTCAGAAAAGAAAAGAACTAGTTTCTGCTCTGGAGTTTCTCCTGATTTCCACTGCCATTGCCTTCTCTGTTTCTGCCTGGCTCCCTGGTTAGGGTTCTTTCTAATACCCCTCTCAGCTGTCCTCACTGCCTCGAACACCAATTAGACAATGCCTGATAACTTCACCTGGCATTCTGCATGTTGGCATCTGGATTCCCCCACCCCTAACAAGTCCCATGCCTCCTCTTGAATCTGCCATTGCTAAGTACCAGCTGATGATTGCCCAGACAGAAGCCATCTGCTGGTTATTAAGTAAAGTTAAATAAGCAAAGGAGCTCCAGGGAAGTTTAGCAAAAAAGAGCACCATATGCATAGAGAATTGGCAACCGGTTGGCCCCTCTGACACAAGGTTCATTATGGCTATGTTAAGCATGCTTCACTTGAAATTATTCAGCTTACTGGCTCATGGGAAGCCCGTCTGATAAATCTGCCCTCATGAACCTCCCTAGTGCAAAAGCAGCCCCAGGGCACTTCATTATGTACTTCTGTCATTCACTCTGTCTCAAGCACAGTCTCATCAGGGACCAGGGTGGGCCCGGTTCAGGGCACCAATTAGTTCAAAATACATAATACTTTTTAGAACTTTGTGTTGTGTAGTGAGTCAATGGTGAGCAAAACAGACACTGTCCCTGTTCTCATGGAGATTATAATGGAGTCATCGAAACCAAGGTTTCAATGACAGACATGGGAAACAAGGTAGGAGATCCAATCCAAAGTGGTTCTCAGAGGTCATTAAAGGTCAAGACCAAGAATGTCAAAACCATCACTTAAAAAATGAGCCAAAGCTAAGATACTAAGCTGAAGGTGAGATATTAGCTGGATATGGAACAGGAGAAGAGCGAGATTAGGGGAGAAGCCAAGAGTGTCCTGAATGACTAAGAAGAGTAGGGACCAGGCTCTTAGAGCTTACTCCTAATGACTAAACATTTCCCAATGCACCCAGAATGGTGTTTAAGAAACAGGGTGGGCTCATTCACATGTTTCTTCATTCAGTATTGTTAATTAATTATGATACACTAGACCTCATGCTATATGATCCAGGAGATAGAGAGGCAAAGAAGAACCAAGCCCAGCCACAGGGTTCTTTCAGGTTTAAGTAAGAACTAAAGACACTAAAGTATTGAGACACTCAGAAGTTTCTGATTTAGTTATCTGAAATAGAGACTGGTTTTTTGCTTTATCTTTTTAATGAGAAGGACCTGAAAAGAAAGGCTGTCAAGGCTGTGTATTTATAATACACACTAAAAAAAATATGGCTGGGGGGTCATGCAAAGATGTTATCCAAGAACCAAATGAGGAAGAAATTGATTCTATTTATTTCAAGGTTAGAATAATAGATAAGATCGCATTTTTTTTTCTGGGCCTTGAAAGCCCCATGGAAATTGGACACACAAACACATAGTCAGGAAAAGGGAACTTGTAAGGCAGTATTGTATAATGTATAAAAGGGAACTTGTAAGGCAGTATTGTATAATGGTAAAGAACACAAACATGGGAGTCAAACTGATCAAGGTCAAATCTTGGCCCTGCCACTTCCAGTTGAGTGACCTTGGGCCAGTTATTTAACCTCTCTATGTCTCAGGTTTCTCAGCTAGTGTGGAGATTGTTTTCAAATGTGGCTGTAACATTCCCTCCCCTACTCCCTATAAAGTGTCTTTGCCACTCTTCCCTTCTTAAGGAGCCAATAGAATGTGGCAAAAGTGATGCTGTGCCAATCAAGGCTTAGGCTTTAAGAAGACTTGTGACTTCTGCTTTCTCCTCTTGGAAGCCAACCATCAGGGAAAGAAACTCAATCTGGACTACTGAGTGGTGGCAGACCATGTGGAGAGAGAGGCCATGTGGATGAGAATCTAGGTGCCCCAGCCGACAGCCAGCATCCAGGCCTCTGGTGTTAAATGGCCCCATTTGGATCTTCCAGTCTCAATCAAGCCCAGGCAGCACCACATGGAATTGAGATGAACATCCTCATTGAGCTTGGAAAGTGCAAAATCCTGACCCACAGAATTGGGAATGATGAAATGCTGTTGTTCTAAACCCCTGTGTTTTGGGGTGATTTAGATGCCTGCTATGGCTGGTCAACAGCCCAACTATCTAACTCATTCTATATATCGCACTACCACAAGAGGTGGGAGAGTTTGGTCATTAAAACAGAAACAACTCCATGTATTCCAGCTATAAGGAATTCGATATGGGAGTCAGGACGTATACATCCACTGGAACAGCTAGAGGAGCAAATGTTACTGAAGACTCAGCCTTGGGAATTGTAGGGGTGGTTCTAAAGAGCTTGCCATAAAGTTGATAAAGATCTCTGGGAATTTCCCACTAACTGTGTCAGCCTGTAGCAGTATAGCAAATGGTGCCAAGAGCTTGCCCGAAAACCTCTAAGAATCCCTTATCTGCCCTTGCTTATGGCCGCAGCTGACCCTTGCTTCTCCTTTTGCTTCTCCTTCTCTTCCATCTTCCAAATCGCCTGCTAGTGCCACTCATTGGTCAGTTCTGATCAGAAACCCCCTAGGAAGAGGATTCCAGCAAATGGAGTCCATAGCTTCTTAGAGTCCTTCGATGGAGTGCTGGTAACATCAAGTTGACAACAGTACATGCAGCCCAAGATGCAGTTCCTTAATTGTTAGAAAGTCTTAATTCTCCTGTTTGGTTTCTTGAATTCGACCATGTACCTACCCTCTCCCTTCAAATCCTCTCAGGTTAGATGATAGAAAACAGGATGAAAGAAAGAGAAAGAAAGAAAGCAAGAAAGAAAGAGAGAGAGAGAGGGAAAGAAAGAAAGAGAGAGGAAGGTAGGGAGGAGAGAGGGAGGAAGGAGGAAGGAAAGAAGGAAGGAAGAAGGAAGGAAGGAAGGAAGGAAGGAAGAAAGGAAGGAAGGAAGGAAGGGAAATGAAGGGAGTAGGGAAGGGGGGAGAGAGGAAAGGAGGGAGGGAAAGAGGGAATGAGAGAGGTAGGGGGAGAGAGAGGGAGAGAGAGAGAAAGGAATACAGCACAGATAATAGCAGCAGTCCTAGGGCAGAACATAGACAATGGAGCAGAATAATCCTGGTGACTAGGGCCACTGTGAAAAGTCCTTGACAGGAAATCTCCTGCAAAGGAACAGTAATGAAGGCTTTTGGCCATGGGAGATCAAGGTATCCCACTACAGAGATTAGGACCTGCCTCCCTCGTGATTGGAGGTGACTGAAGTTTATTCATGATGGAATTATTTGGGAGACATAGGCAGTCTGCAGACTTCATGGTAGTTATTGGCATTCACTCGTTCACTATAAAACCATTTTCTGAACTCCTCCCATGAACTAGGAATGTTGTCAAAGATAAACAGTTTCTTCCCTCGTCTTGCAGAAAATTGGGCACATAAATCAAATATCTATAATACACACTAAAAAAATATGACTGGGGGGGCATGTAAAGATGTTATCCAAGCACCAAACAAGGAAGCAATTGATTCTAGGCTTTAGGGAATTTGGAATTTGGAAAAGCTCAAAGACAAATGACTTTTCCATGCATACTTTTGAAAGACGTCTAGAAATTCACCACAGACAAAAGAGGTCAAGGGCACTTCATGCATATGCAAAAGCCCAGAAATGTGCAAGTGTACAGTGCCGCTTGGGACCCGTAAGTTGTCCAGAAGGTCTGAGATCAAGTATTTCAGAGGAGACAATGCTCAGAGCCAGGGCAGAAGAGTGGGTTGTGTCAAGCTTTAAAGACTCCGGAAAGCCATTTGGGAGAGTTCGGATCCCATTCTTTAGGTCAGTAGTTTCCAAGTGGATTTTCATTTGTACCAAGTGTTGCGCAAGGCTCTCCACTGGGATATTGAAAAAACTGTTTGAACTTCTATTATTTTGCTAACAATAGCCATGAAATGGAGTACCCAAATAAACCAAAACAGAATAATGGTGTTGAGTAAAAAAATTTCAAAAATAATCAAGTACATTCAATCATATTGCTCTCACAATAAAATGTGATTAATACAGTAAGAAGCCTTATACTGCTAATTAAAACATTGTAAGAAGTGTTCTTATTTTAAAATTTTATTTTTATGTGTTTTATAACATACATGATTTATGACTGTAGTTGTACCTAATAGGATTTATAAATATGTAAATAAATCTATGTTTTGGGTGCACACTGAAAAGCATTTTACTAATAAATGTGCATAATCAGCACATTCGAAGGGCACTCCAGCAAGTAACGGAAAGCCAGCAGAGAGTTTCATGTAACTTAGTAGCCTATTAATGTCAATTTTTGGACATTTCACTCTGGCTGAAGGAGAAAAAGAAAAGAAACAGGGAAACCATTTAAGAGGATATTTCAGTAGTCGAAGGGGAAAGTAAGGGTGGCTGAATTATTCTTTTTCCATGGTTTAAAACTCTTAGGATAAAATGCAGTTAAGAATATTTGAAAGTGAGGGCACCAATTTGCTTAGTGGGTTATGTGGCACTAGGGTCTAGGGTATGCAAGGTCAAAGAAGTACTCCATCCCTTAAAAATAACTCAGGCTCTTGGTAACAGGGACATAGGGGTCCCATGGAATTTTTTAGCTGGGTTTTTAAAGGTTATGGAGACTTCCTCTAGTATAAAGGGAGGCAAAGGGCATTCCAGGCCCTGGGATCATACATTTAAAAGCCCAGAGTGAGGAGTATGCCTGGCATGGGCAGAGAACACAGAGAAATACCCTTAGATGGAACCGAGGATAGAAAGGTTAGCT
This sequence comes from Eumetopias jubatus, assembly GCF_037043125.1. Taxonomy (NCBI): domain Eukaryota; kingdom Metazoa; phylum Chordata; class Mammalia; order Carnivora; family Otariidae; genus Eumetopias; species Eumetopias jubatus. The sequence continues at coordinate 58,693,763 of NW_028274810.1, forward strand.
GGCCTCAGATTACAAAAGGCTAGGAATACTAAGCTCCCTAAGGAAGTTTTATCCTGTGATGAGTTTAAACAAGGGACGTTCTCTGAAAGAATACTGGCATGGCTAGATTCTCACCAATAGCCTTAGATCAGGGGACTTGGTGGTTGGAAGGAGACAAGGACAGAGCAAGAGTTCTCCCAGCAACTAAGCTTCTGTAATTTCACCTTATGACCACATGGGGGCGGACCCCACCCATTGCATGTCAGAAGTGCTCTGGCTCAGCTCAGAAGTTCGATGAGATTTCACCTGAGCTCCCCAATAATCACACACTCTGGTGCTGTTCTGTGTTGCCTGTCTTTGGGAGAATGCACTTTTCAGAAATTATGGGTGTTTTAGGATTTTCGTTAATAGTCCCTGGGATTCCCCAGGTCAAATTCTTATCTGTTCTTTTAATGTTTGAAGTGCACAGATGGCATCCCGTAAGACTAGACAGTGTGGCCACGGACAGACCTCGTAAACACCACTTGCTTTACAAGATTCAGGACACCATGTAACCTCACCCCATTCCCTCCACCTTATAGATAAGAAAGTTAAGTCCCAAGCAGGTCCATGGCCAGAGAAAACAGTACAGTTGGGAAATGCAAGTACCTGGAGAGGCAGAGCAATAAGAAAGATAAAGGGCACAGGTCATCTGGGTCCAATCCTGTCTTCACCTCTTACGGATGAATAACCCTAGACAAGCTGCTTCTCCTCTGTGCCTCAGCCTCCCCATCTCACCTTCCTCGGATTAAATTAGTTTTGACAACTCTTTTTAAAATGCTTCCAATGATGCCAGTACTTAACAAGTACCACGTGTATTAGATGTTACTAAGTCAAAGATTATGTTTTTGTATTTAGAAATTCTGCAGGTGCTAAGGTAAATATAACTGTTATTTTATTTTGCTATGTATGAGAAATCTTATTTCTACGTTATGAGAGCTAGTCTTTTCACCATCTTTTTGAATATTTGACCTACCTACCTTAATGTCTCCTTCAGATTGCTTTATTTTCTCTACTTCCAAGAATGTGAATTCCTCTTCTTCTTCTTCACTACCACCAGCTCCTCCTCCTTCTTCTTCTTCTTCCTCATCTGCTGACGCAGTCAACAAATACTCATTGAGCATCTACTATGTGCTTGTCACTGGTGATATCACAGTGAATGAAACAAACTAACATTCTAGTTGGGAGGAGAGGGAGAGAGAATAAGCACAAATCAGAGCATGTAGCACACAGAATGAGAATTTGTGCTTTAAAGAAAAATGAAACAGGAAGGAGAGAAGTTGTCATTTTACATAGGGTGGTCAGAAAAATCTTTTTTGAAATAGTCTCTGAGCAAAGACCAGAAGGATGTTAGGGACAGAGCCATGCAGGTATCTTGGGGAAGAGCTTTGCAGGCAGAGAAAAGAGCAGGTGCAAAGGCCCTGAGTCAGGAGTGTGCCTGGCACATTCACAGATGTTAGCATGACTGCAGCAGAATGAAAGAAGGGGTGTAACAGAGAAGGTCAGGGAGATGACAAGACCCGGATGACACTGGGCCTTTCAGGACATCATGAGACTTGAAGCCAGTCAGCAGCTATCTGAGCAGCGGATTGACATGACCTGATCTTGTTTTTTAAAGAACCACTCTGGGCAGACAGTCTCTCCCTTGCAGTCCCACCCACTACTCCCTTGCGGTGTATTCAATAAACTTCCATCTCCTTTGCTCTGCCCTGAGTGAGTTATTTCGCTGCCCACACCACGGGCCTCCACCCGATCAGGTCCCCCCACATTTGGTGGCCCTCACAGGGAACTTCTGCCTTGCCCCAGACTGTGGGGATTCGCCAGGAATTTCTCAGGACTTTCCCTCAGTGGACCGGCTCTAGGATTCCTTGGGGAACTGACTCCCTCCTGCCAAGCTTACTCTTCGGTGAGGATCTAAAGCCCCAGGGGGGAACAGCCTGACCACCTGACCACCCTTGCTGGAAAGGGTGAGGGATTTCACCTCTTGCCCTTCAGAGGGATCCTTCCCTCCTTCTCCTTTCTGTTTTCGGCCCTTTAGAGGCCTAACCCTAGTACTCTGCAGACAATTGAAGATCTCTGGCCAGGGTGGCTCCCTGGTGTGGTCAGAAGCTCTGAGGACCAACAGGCCAGACTGCCCGTGCCTATGAGGGCGAAGGACCCCTTTCCTCTCCTCTCACACTCTGTCCCCACTGAGGCCTCCATTCCCAATGTGCAGCACAATTGGCAGTAGAAACTCATCCAGGGTGAATCTGCACACGTTATGGACTTGACTGGGACCTTTTCCTGACCCTGGCTGACTCCCAGCCCCCTTGCTTCTTGCACAACCCTCCCTTTTTACTTTGTGCCTTTAGATCCAGTGGCCACCTTGATCTGCAGCCAAAATGCGTTTCTACACATTTGAGCAGCTTCCTTCTCTGGGACCATGCAACACAGCGATGGTTTTCCTGGAAAGAAACCTGGTCGTGTGTCTCCTGGCTTCTTCCCTTCTTAGGACCCCTGGCCTCAATACTCCTACTCCTAGTTATTAGTCCCCTTCTCTCCAATCTCTCTGTTAAATCTGTCTCTTCCAGAGTCTAACAATTCCATATACAAATGATGGTTCAACAAGGATCCAAGCCCATAACATTGGAGGGTCCCTTCCCCCAAATCCCTTGGACCTGGCCACCAGGGAATTTCACTCAAATCACCTATGGGCATGTTAATACAATACCATGCTCTGGTCTGCAACTGCACAGAACCCCTGATGGGCCGACAGGTCTAGGCAGGGACAGCACACTGCACCCTGCCTGCATGAAGTGGCTACTAAAGATGAGACTTCCATCCAAATGCCAAAGAAATGTCATTATGGATCTGTCAGGGGGGAACATAGAGGCCACTCTTAGGCAACAGGCTTGAGCCATGGAAACCTGAGTAAGGTAGAAGGGTCCACAGCGACCGTGGAGCTGAATGCAAACAGGCTTCTTAGGTGATCCACCTCAAAATAGCCATAAGCCCCAGCTGACCAAGGGGCTGCTTAAAACCAGGCATGGGTACCAAAGAAGGAAAATTCCATGCATCCTCATACCTCCTCATCCCCCCTCTTTAACTACAGCCCCCCACCACTGCCTCCTGGCAGTCTCTCCTTTGCTCTCCTGCTTGCTGCTCCTTTGCGTTGTATTCAATAAACTTCTAGCTCCTTAAAAAAAAAAAAAAAACCTTTCTGAAAGGATGTTAGCAGTGGAGGCACCGAGAAATGGTTGCATTCTGGATGTATTGTGAAGATTGACTCAACTGGATAGCCTGATTTACATCTGAAGCATAAGAAAGAGAGAAAATAAGTATTATTCAAAAGCTCTTTGCCTGAGAACCTGGAAGGATGGACTTCTCACTTCTGAGAGTCAGGAAGACTATAAGAGGTGTGGCTCAATGTGTAACCGGCTAGGTCAGCTGACTCCCAAGTCCATAATCAAAATCAAAATGAAAATAATAGCCAGAAAGATAAGAAATAAAGGAAAGTTTGTGGAGTAGGGGGAATAAGACTAAAACTTTATTGAAGAAAATAAATAAGCTTCTATAATTTCAAAAACAAAGGCTTCTATTAGCACGTGAGTGCTAATTCTATCATTCTATCATGAGTGATCATTCTATCTAGAATGAACAACAGATGGAGGGCCCACGTAGTCTTAGATAGTCACAGGTAGGCACAGAAATAAAAGAGAGGGAGGGAGAAACAGTATTTTACTTTTTTAAAAAAAGAGTAATTCAAATTGGTAGGAAGAAGATAAGTTAATTAGCAAATTGGACAGCCATTCCAGGGAAACATGAAATGAGAGCTACACCTCCTTCTCATAGCAAAATAAGTGTAAGATGGATCAAAAATGTTAAAGTAAAAATCAAACCACAGCAGAATTCAAAGGAAAAGTGGGGAAATTATATTATATTATTGCAGTTGGGATGGTTTTTCTAAGAATGACATGAAGCTGTGAAGCCCTGAAAAAAAAGATTGGTAATTCTGACTGTGTACATTAAAAAAACAAACATTTCTATATGATAAAAAAAAAAAAAATACTATAACCAAAATCAAAAGACCAGGAAAAATGTGAGGAAAATATTAACAATGAAAATAAGAGATAAAAGTCTACTTCCCTTACTGCATTTTGGTATATACAAGTTAGTTAGAAGAGAACCAACTAACCAATAAGAAAAAAAACTGGGTGAAGGTCATGATTTCCGAGAAAAATTAAGGTAAATGTCTCTTACAAAGATAGGTACATCACTTTCAAGGTTAAAAATAATAAATAATAGGGGTGCCTGGGTGGCTCAGTCTGTTGAGCATCTGACTCTTGATTTCGGCTCAGGTCATGACCTCGGGGTCATGAGATCAAGTCCCGCATCAGTGTGGAGTCTTCTTGAGGATTCTCTCTCTCTTCCTCTGCCCCTCCCGCCCTATGCTCTCCTCTCTCTCTCTCTGTCTAAAATAAAATAAAATCTTTAAAAAATAATAAATAATAAAATTGAAGTCAAATGCAATCATTCCTCATTAATTCAATTAGCAAATAACAATTAGCTCCACGTTGGCAAGTCAATAGGTAAACTGACACCCTTGTACAAAGGTGGAGGAGACTGGAAAAACTGGTCTTATCAGTATTTAAATGAACATACTCTGATCCAATTAGTTTACTTTTACGAGTTTATCCCCTAGACATATTCACACAAGAATGTTTAAAACGCAACCACAAGCACCTTCCCTGAAGCATTGTTTATAATTAAACTGCTAGAAACAACACCAATGTTCATTGGAGTAATTTTTAAAAACTACTTAGATCTACACATACTTAGATTAAATGATTGCTGAGACATGTTTGTACCTGAAAATTACAAGTACTGTCTATGGTAAGCGACAATATGTACATTAAAAGGAGACAAGTATGCACCAGGAACACAGATGCATGGACATATGCAACTTCACTCTGAACACTGAACACTGCCTCCTCTCCTCCAGCTCCACCATAATCAGGCTTTCTTGCCCCTCCCCGGGGACACGCTGCAATGAGCAATGATTTCCACAATGACTACTCCAAGTATCACTTCTCTGTTGACCTCCATGGATTCAATACACTGACAATTCCCTCCTTATGGAAAATCTTTCCTCTCAGGTCCTCTTGAGGCCAATCTCCTCTTTCTCCTCCCACCTCTTGTGTAGGTTTAGGATCTCTGCTGCCACACATTGGCAGAAGCCTACAAACTTTTCATGCTAAACCTGAAATCATGGAATGAAGTCCAGACTTGCTGACACACTGTCTGGCTACTTACTAAACTTCAACTTCTGCATGTGCTTTCCCAGATTTGTCTACCCTACTTCTAAGAATTACTAGCTCCCCTCTCTATTGCCCCAATCTCGTATCCCTCTTCCTCCATGCCTATTTTCTCATGACCAGCCTATGGGCTGGTAAAATATCTCTTAACCACCATTTGCACTTTCAGACTTTCCCTCATGCTAGCAATTATGAAAGCCTTTCTCTGTTTCTCCACGTGGCTGGTCTTTACTCTGGGACGCTGGTTTGCTCCTTCTCTCTTCCACTCCTAAGCATTGGCATCCCCAAGACTCTCTCTTGGGACCTCTTAATTCCTCCAGAGATATTCTTCCTCAGTGATATCATCCAATCCCACAATTTAAATACACTTCTTCACAGAACACCAGACCTGAACATTCAACTGTCTATTTGACATGTCTACTTGGATAGTCAATGAATACATCAAATTTAACATGACCAAAAGGGAACTCTTTATAAACCTGTTCTTCCTTGAGTTTTCCCCATCTTAACAAATAATACCACTACCTACAATCAAAACATTAAGCTAGTTTTACTTAATTGTTAAAAATTAGATATTTTACCTTTCTGGGTCTCCATCTCTTCATTTGTAAAATGGGGTTCATAACAGCATGTATTTCAGGGTGTGGCAATGTGGACTGAGGACCGAGTAAAATACCAAAAGATATTGTCATCATTATTTTGGATTATTCTTTTTCCATCACCAAGCTCATCTTATCAACTCTACTTCCAGAAAATATACCCTGGATCCTAAGTGCTTCTCTTCATCCCCTCTACAACTCCATGCTAAGCCATTATCCCCCAGTTTGCTTACCACAATGATTTCCGAGCCAGTCTCCCTTCTTCTCTCTTACACTTACAACCCATTTTCTTCAAGGGTTAGTATAGGGTCATTTAACAGGAAAAAAAAATCAGATCACGTCACTTTTTTTTTATGTTATGATAATCACTATACATCATTAGTTTTTGATGTAGTGTTCCATGATTCATGGTTTGCATATAACACCCAGGGCTCCGTGCAGAATGTGCCCTCTTTAATACCCATCACCAGGCTAACCCATCCTCCCACACCCCGCCTCTCTAGAACCCTGTTTGTTTTTCAGAGTCCATCGTCTCTCATGGTTCATCTCCCCCTCCGATTTCCCCACCTTCGTTCTTCCCCTCCTGCTATCTTCTCCTTTTTCTTTTTATTTTAAAATATAATGTATTATTTGCTTCAGAGGCACTGTGTGATTCAACAGTCTTGCACACTTCACAGCACTCACTATAGCACATACCCTCCCCAATGTCTATCACCCAGCCACCCCATCCCTCCCACCCCCCACCAATCCAGCAAAACTCAGTTTGTTTCCTGAGATTAAGAATTCCTCATATCATTGAGGTCATATGATACATGTCTTTCTCTGATTGACTTATTTCACTCAGCATAATACCCTCCAGTTCCATCCAAATCGTTGCAAATGGCAAGATTTCATTCTTTTTGATGGCTGCATAATATTCCACTGTGTGTGTCTCTGTGTGTGTGTGTGTATACATACATACATACATACATATATATATATATATATATATATATATATATATATATATATATACCATTCTTCTTTATGCATTCTTCTGTCAATGGACATCTTGGCTCTCCACAGTTTGGCTATTGTGGACGTTGCTGCTATAAACGTTGGGGTGCACGTACCCCTTCGGATCCCTACATTTGTATCTTTGGGGTAAATAGCCAGTAGTGCAATTGCTGGATCGCATGGTAGCTCTATTTTCAACTTTTTGAAGAACCTCTGTACTGTTTCCCAGAGTGGCTGCACCAGCTTGCATTCCCACCAACAGTGTAGGAGGGTTCCCCTTTCTCCGCATCCCCGCCAACATCTGTCGTTTCCTGACTTGTTCATTTTAGCCATTCTGACTGGTGTGAGGTGATATCTCATTGAGGTTTTGATTTGGATTTCCTTGATGCCGAGTGATGTTGAGCACTTTTTCACGTGTCTGTTGGCCATTTGAATGTCTTCTTTGGAAAAATGTCTGTTCATGTCTTCTGCCCATTTCTTGATTGGATCAGTTGTTCTTTGGGTGTTGAGTTTAAGAAGTTTTTATAGATTTTGGATACTAGCCCTTTATCTGATATGTCATTTGCAAATATCTTCTCCCATTCTGTCAGTTGTCTTTTGGTTTTGTGGACTGTTTCTTTTGCTGTGCAAAAGCTTTTTATCTTGATGAGGTCCCAATAGTTCATTTTTGCCCTTGCTTCCCTTGCCTTTGGCGATGTTTCTAGGAAGAAGTTGCCGTGGCTGAGGTCGAAGAGGTTGCTGCCTGTGTTCTGCTTTAGGATGTTGATGGACTCTTGTCTCACATTTAGGTCTTTAATCCATTTTGAGTCTATTTTTGTGTGTGGTGTAAGGAAATGGTCCAGTTTCATTCTTCTACATGTGGCTATCCAATTTTCCCAACACCATTTGTTGAAGAGACTGTCTTTTTTCCATTGGACATTCTTTCCTGCTTTGTCGAAGATTAGTTAACCATAGAGTTGAGGGTCCATTTCTGGGCTCTCGATTCTGTTCCATTGATCCATGTGTCTGTTTTTGTGCCAGTACCATACTGTCTTGATGATGACAGCTTTGTAATAGAACTGGAAGTCCGGAATTGTGACACCACCAGCTTTGCTTTTCTTTTGCAACATCCCTCTGGCTATTTGAGGTCTTTCCTGGTTCCATACAAATTTTAGGGTTATTTTTTCCATGTCTTTGAAAAAAGTGGATGGTATTTTGATGGGGACTGCATTGAATGTGTAGATTGCTCTGGGTAGCATGGACATCTTCACAATATTTGTTCTTCCAATCCATGAGCATGGAACGTTGTTCCATTTCTTTGTGTCTTCCTCAATTTCTTTCATGAGTATTTTATAGTTTTCTGAGTACAGATCCTTTGCCTCTTTGGTTAGATTTATTCCTAGGTATCTTATGGTTTTGGGTGCAATTGTAAATGGGATCGACTCCTTGATTTCTCTTTTTTCTGTCTTGTTGTTGGTGTATAGGAATGCCACTGATTTCTGTGCATTGACTTTATATCCTGCCACTTTATTGAATTCCTGTATGAGTTCTAGCAGTTTTGGGGTGGAGTATTTTGGGTTTTCCACATAGAGTATCATATCATCTGCAAACAGTGAGAGTTTGACTTCTTCTTTGCCGATTTGGATGCCTTTGATTTCTTTTTGTTGTCTGATTGCTGTGGCTAGGACTTCTCATACTGTGTTGAATAGCAGTGGTGATAGTGGACATCCCTGCCGCATTCCTGACCTTAGGGGGAAAGCTCTCAGCTTTTCCCCATTGAGAATGATATTCGCCATGGGTTTTTCATAGATGGCTTTTATGATATTGAGGTATGTACCCTCTACGCCTATACTCTGAAGAGTTTTGATCAAGAAAGGATGCAGTACTTTGTCAAATGCTTTTTCTGCATCTATTGAGAGGGTCATATGGTTCTTGTTCTTTCTTTTATTAACGTATTGTATCACGTTGATTGATTTGCAAATATTGAACCAGCCTTGCAGCCCAGGGATAAATCCCACGTGGTCATGGTGAATAATCCTTTTAATGTACTGTTGGATCCTATTGGCTAGTATTTTGGTGAGAATTTTTGCATCTGTGTTCATCAAGGGTATTGGTCTGTAATTCTTTTTGTTGGGGTCTTTGGTGTGGGGATCAAGGTAATAGTGGTGTCATAAAACGAGTTTGGAAGTTTTCCTTCCATTTCTATTTTTTGGAACAGTGTCAGGAGAATAGGTATTAATTCTTCTTTAAATGTTTGGTAGAATTCCCCTGGGAAGCCATCTGGCCTTGGGCTTTTGTTTGTTGGAAGATTTTTGATGACTGCTTCAATTTCCTTGGTGGTTATAGGTCTGTTCAGGTTTTCATTTCTTCCTGGTTCAGTTTTGGTAGTTGATACATCTCTAGGAATGCATCCATTCCTTCCAGATTATCTAATTTGCTGGCATAGAGTTGCTCATAATATATTCTTATAATTGTTTGTATTTCTTTGGTGTTGGTTGTGATCTCTCCTCTTTCATTCATGATTTTGTTGATTTGGGTCATTTATCTTATAAGTCTGGCTAGGGGTTTATCAATCTTGTTAATTCTTTCAAAGAATTAACGAAAATCTTGTTTCGTTGATCTGTTCTACTGTTCTTTTGGTTTCTAGTTCATTAATTTCTGCTCTGATCTTTATTATTTCTCTTCTTCTGCTGGGTTTAGGCTATATTTGCTGTTTTCTCTCCAGCTCCTTTAGGTGTAGGGTTAGGTTGTGTATTTGAGACCTTTCTTGTTTCTTGAGAAAGGCTTGTATTGCTATATACTTGCCTCTCAGGACTTCCTTTGTTGTATCCCAAAGATTTTGAACAGTTGTGTTTTCATTTTCATTGGTTTCCATGAATTTTTTAAATTCTTCTTTAATTTCCTGGTTGACCCATTCATTCTTTTTTAAAATTTTTTATTGTTATGTTAATCACCATATATTACATCATTAGTTTTTCTATTTTTATTGTTATGTTAATCACCATATATTACATCATTAGTTTTTGATGTAGTGTTCCATGATTCATTGTTTGTGCATAACACCCAGTGCTCCATGCAGAATGAGCCCTCTTTAATACCCATCACCAGGCTAACCCATCCCCCTACCCTCCTCCCCTCTAGAACCCTCAGTTTGTTTTTCAGAGTCCATCGTCTCTCATGGTTTGTCTCCCCCTCCGACTTACTCCCCTTCATTCTTCCCCTCCTGCTATATTCTTTTCTTTTTTCTTAACGTATGTTGCATTATTTGTTTCAGAAGTACAGATCTGTGATTCAACAGTCTTGCACACTTCACAGCGCTCACCATAGCACATACCCTACCCAATGTCTATCACCCAGACACCCCATCCTTCCCACCCCCCACCAATCCAGCAACACTCGTTTGTTTCCTGAGATTAAGAATTCCTCCTATCAGTGAGGTCATATGATACATGTTTTTCTCTGATTGACTTATTTCACTCAGCATAACAACCCCCAGTTCCATCCACGTCGTTGCAAATGGCAAGATCTCATTCCTTTTGATGGCTGCATAATATTCCATTGTGTATATATACCACTTCTTCTTTATCCATTCATCTGTCGATGGACATCTTGGCTCTTTCCATAGTTTGGCTATTGTGGACTTTGCTGCTATAAACGTTGGGATGCACGTACCCCTTCGGATCCCTACATTTGTATCTTTGGGGTAAACACCCAGTAGTGCAATTGCTGGATCGTATGGTAGCTCTATTTTCAACTGTTTGAGGAACCTCCATCCTGTTTTCCAGAGTGGTTGCACCAGCTTGCATTCCCACCAACAGTGTAGGAGGGTTCCCCTTTCTCCACATCCCCGCCAACAGCTGTCGTTTCCTGACTTGTTCATTTTAGCCATTCTGACGGGTGTGAGGTGGTATCTCATTGAGGTTTTGATTTGGATTTCCCTGATGCCGAGCGATGTTGAGCACTTTTTCACGTGTCTGTTGGCCATTTGGATGTCTTCTTTGGAAAAATGTCTGTTCATGTCTTCTACCCATTCCTTGATTGGGTTATTTGTTCTTTGGGTGTTGAGTTTGAGAAGTTCTTTATAGATTTTGGATACTAGCCCTTTATCTGATATGTCATTTGCAAATATCTTCTCCCATTCTGTCAGTTGTCTTTTGGTTTTGTGGACTGTTTCTTTTGCTGTGCAAAAGCTTTTTATCTTGATGAAATCCCAAGAGTTCATTTTTGCCCTGGCTTCCCTTGCCTTTGGTGATGTTACTAGGAAGAAGTTGCTGTGGCTGAGGTCGAAGAGGTTGCTGCCTGTGTTCTGCTTTAGGATGTTGATGGACTCCTGTCTCACATTTAGGTCTTTCAACCATTTGGAGTCTATTTTTTGTGTGTGGTGTAAGGAAATGGTCCAGTTTCATTCTTCTGCATGTGGCTGTCCAATTTTCCCAACACCATTTGTTGAAGAGACTGTCTTTTTTCCATTGGACATTCTTTCCTGCTTTGTCAAAGATGAGTTGACCATAGAGTTGAGGGTCCATTTCTGGGCTCTCGATTCTGTTCCATTGATCCATGTGTCTGTTTTTGTGCCAGTACCATACTGTCTTGATGATGACAGCTTTGTAATAGAGCTGGAAGTCCGGAATTGTGGTGCCACCAGCTTTGCTTTTCATTTTCAATATTCCTCTGGCTATTCGGGGTCTCTTCTGGTTCCATACAAATTTTAGGATTATTTATTTCATTTCTTTGAAAAAGGTGGATGGTATTTTGATGGGGATTGCATTGAATGTGTAGATTGCTCTAGGTAGCATTGACATCTTCACAATGTTGGTTCTCCCAATCCATGAGCATGGAATGTTTTTCCATTTCTTTTTGTCTTCTTCAATTTCTTTCATGAGTATTTTATAATTTTCTGAGTACAGATCCTTTGCCTCTTTGGTTAGATTTATTCCTAGGTATCTTATGGTTTTGGGTGCAATTGTAAATGGCATCAACTCCTTGATTTGTCTCTCTTCCGTCTTGTTGTTGGTGTATAGGAATGCCACTGATTTCTGTGCTTTGATTTTATATCCTGCTACTTTACTGAATTCCTGGATGAGTTGTACCAGTTTTGGGGTGGAGTGTTTTGGGTTTTCCACATAGAGTATCATATCATCTGCAAACAGTGAGAGTTTGGCTTCTTCTTTGCCAATTTGGATGCCTTTGACTACTTTTTGTTGTCTGATTGCTGTGGTTAGGACTTCTAATACTATGTTGAATAGCAGTGGTGATAGTGGACATCCCTGCCGTGTTCCTGACCTTAGGGGGAAAGCTCTGTTTTTCCCCATTGAGAATGATATTCGCTGTAGGTTTTTCATAGATGGCTTTTATGATATTGAGGTATGTACCCTCTATCCCTGTACTCTGAAGAGTTTTGATCAAGAAAGGATGCTGTACTTTGTCAAATGCTTTTTCTGCATCTATTGAGAGGATCATATGATTCTTGTTGTTTCTTTTGTTAATGTATTGTATCACGTTGATTTATTTGCAGATGTTGAACCATCCTTGTAGCCCAGGGATAAATCCCACTTGGTCGTGGTGAATAATCCTTTTAATGTACTGTTGGATCCTATTGGCTAGTATTTTGGTGAGAATTTTTGCATCCATGTTCATCAAGGTTATTGGTCTGTAATTCTCCTTTTTGATGGGGTCTTTGTCTGGTTTTGGGATCAAGGTAATGCTGCCCTCATAAAATGAGTTTTGAAATTTTCCTTCCATTTCTATTTTTTGGAACAGTTTCAGGAGAATAGGTATTAATTCTTCTTTAAATGTCCGATTGAATTCCCCTGGGAAGGCTTCTGGCCCTGGGCTTTTGTTTCTTGGGAGATTTTTGATGACTGCTTCAATTTCCATTGTGGCTATAGGTGTGTTCAGGTTTTCTATTTCTTCCTGGTTCCATTTTGGTAGTTGATACATCTCTAGGAATGCATTCATTTCTTCCAGGTTATCTAATTTGCTGGCATATTGTTGCTCATGATATGTTCTTATAATTATTTGTATTTCTTTGGTGTTGGTTGTGATCTCTCCTCTTTCATTCATGATTTTGTTGATTTGGGTCCTTTCTCTTTTCTTTTGGATAAGTCTGGCCTGGGGCTTATCAATCTTGTTAATTCAAAGAACCAGCTCCTAGTTTCGTTGCTCTGTTCTACTGTTCTTTTTGTTTCTAGTTCATTGATTTCTGCTCTGATCTTTATTATATCTCTTCTCCTGCTGGGTTTAGGCTTTATTTGCTGTTCTTTCTCTAGCTCCTTTAAGTGTAGGGTTAGGTTGTGTATTTGAGACCTTTCTTGTTTCTTGAGAAAGGCTTGTATTGCTATATACTTTCCTCTCAGGACTGCCTTTGCTGTATCCCAAAGATTTTGAACAGTTGTGTTTTCATTTTCATTGGTTTCCATGAATTTTTTTAATTCTTCTTTAATTTCCTGGTTGACGCATTCATTCTTCAGTAGGATGCTCTTTAGCCTCCGTGTATTTGAGTTCTTTCTGACTTTCCTCTTGTGATTGAGTTCTAGTTTCAAAGCATTGTGGTCTGAAAATATGCAGGGAATTATCCCAATCTTTTGGTACCGGTTGAGACCTGATTTGTGACCTAGGATGTGATCTATTCTGGAGAATGTTCTATGGGCACTAGAGAAGAATGTGTATTCCGTTGCTTTGGGATGGAATGTTCTGAATATGTCTGTGAAGTCCATTTGGTCCAGTGTGTCAGTTAAAGTCTTTATTTCCTTGTTGATCTTTTGCTTAGATGATCTGTCCATTTCAGTGAGGGGGGTGTTAAAGTCCCCCACTATTATTGTATTGTTGTCAATGTGTTTCTTTGCTTTTGTTATTAACTGCCTTATATAATTGGCTGCTCCCACGTTAGGGGCATAGATATTTACAATTGTTAGATCTTCTTGTTGGATAGACCTTTTAAGTAGGATATAGTGTCCTTCCTCATCTCTTATTACACTCTTTGATTTAAAATCTAATTTGTCTGATATAAGGATTGCCACCCCAGCTTTCTTTTGGTGTCCATTAGCATGGTAAATGGTTTTCCACCCCCTCACTTTCAATCTGGGGGTGTCTTTGGGTCTAAAATGAGTCTCTTGCAGACAGCATATCGATGGGTCTTGTTTTTTAATCCCATCTGATAGCCTGTGTCTTTTGATTGGGGCATTGAGCCCATTTACATGCAGGATAACTATTGAAAGGTATGAATTTAGTACCATTGTATTGCCTGTAAGGTGACTGTTACTGTATATTGTCTGTGTTCCTTTCTGATCTATGCTGCTTTTAGGCTCTCTCTTTGCTTAGGGGACCCCTTTCAATATTTCTTGGAGGGCTGGTTTCATGTTTGCAAATTCCTTTAGTTTTTGTTTGTCCTGGCAGCTTTTTATCTCTCCTTCTATTTTCAATGACAGCCTAGCTGGGTATGGTATTCTTGGCTGCATATTTTTCTCGTTTAGTGCTCTGAAGATATCTTGCCAGTCCTTTCTGGCCTGCCAGGTCTGTGGATAGGTCTGTTGCCAATCTAATGTTTCCACCATTGTAGGTTACCTATCTCTTCTCCCGAGCTGCTTTCGGGATTTTCTCTTTGTCTCTGGGACTCATAAGTTTTACTATTAGATGTCAGGTTGTTGACCTATTTTTATTGATTTTGAGAGGGGTTCTCTGTGCTGTCTCTTTCCCCAAATTAGGGAAGTTCTCTGCTATAATTTACTCCAATATACCTTCTGCCCCTCATTCTCTTTCTTCTTCTTCTGGGATCCCAATTATTCTAATGTTGTTTTGTCTTATGGTATCACTTATCTCTCCAATTCTACCCTAGTGATCAGTAGTTGTTTATCTTTTTCTCAGCTTCTTTATTTTCCATCATTTGTTCTTCTCTATCGCTAATTCCCTGTTCTGCCTCATTTATCCTAGCAGTTAGAGCTCCCATTTTTTATTGCACCTCATTAATAGTCTTTTTGATTTCGACTTGGTTAGATTTTAGTTCTTTTTTTCTCCAGAAAGCGTTTCTCTAATAACTTCTATGCTTTTTTCAAGCCCAGCTAGTATCTTTAAAATCATTGTTCTGAACTCTAGTTCTGACATCGTACTAATGTCTGTATTGAGTAGGTCCCTGGCAGTCGGTACTGCCTCTTGTTCTTTTTGTTGAGGTGATTTTTTCCATCTTGTCATTATGTCCAGAGGAGAACAGATGAATGAGAGAAAAAATGCTAACTGGGTAACAATGTCCCCAGAAAATATACTCTAAACAAATCAGATAAGACCTAAAACTGGGGGAAAAGAAAGGGAAAGAAAGGAAAAAGAAAAAGATAAAAACAAACAAAACAGAACAAAACAAAACAAAAAAAAAACAGAATATGATCAAATATGATCAGGCTGTGCATAGATCAGTGCCACACATTAGATTTTGGGTGTATTTTGGTCTGTTAGAAGAAAGTGCCTCCCAAAATTTTAAAGAAAGAAAGACTTATATATGTACAAAAATAAGGGTTAATACAATGAAGGGATGGAATATGATTGTAAAGATGAAAATTATAAGATTTTATAAAAGGAATTGATAAGAAGTTGTTTGAAAATGAAAGAGGAGGTTTAAAAAAAAAAGGAGAGAATGTGATCAGGCAGGAGACTAGAACAAAGCCATACACTAGAGATTTAGGGTATATTTTGATCTGTTAGAAGGAACTATCTCAAAATTTTAAAGAGAGAACAACTTACATGTATGTGCCAAAAATAAGGGTAATTACTATGAAGGGATAGAATATGACTCTAAAAATGAAAAACAAAAGTGTTCTTTAAAAAAGGGATTGATAAGATGTTGGTTGAAAAAGGGAAAAAGAAAAATTCAAAAAAAAAAAGACAGTTAAAAAAATTAACCTTGAAAGACTAGAGAATCATGGTAAAAAAGGCATGAATTCTATGTGCAGTATTCCCCTAGCGCTGGAGTTCTGCCATTCTCATGGATCAGTAAACCTGGTCTTGGCTTGCTGGCTGTTCTTGCTGATCTTCTGGGGGAGGGGCCTGTTGCCATGGTTCCCAAATGTCTTTGCTGGAGGTGGAATTGCCCCGCCCTTGTCAGTCCGGGCTAAGGAATCTGCTCTGGTTTGCTCTCGGGAGCTTTTGTTCCCTGCAAGCTTTCCATTCGGCTTTGGAGGACAAGAGTGAAAATGGCGGCCTCCCAATCTCCGCCCGGAGGAGCTGAGAACTTGGGGCCTGCTCCTCAGTGCGCCCCCAGAGAAAAGCAGTCAATCACTCCCATCTCCCCGGTCTCCGGCCGCACTCCGTGCTCACCCGGCCTGTGACTGAGCGTTTCTATCTCTGGCACCTGACCCCGTGTGGAGTCTCCAAACCCAGCAGATCCCTGCGGTGCGCTCCCGCGCTGCTCCTCCCAGGGGAGGAAGGGGAGTCTCCCCGGCTCTGCCGCTTGTTGGGTCCCTGCTGGAGGAGCAGTGGCCCGACTGGGCCGCGGATCACAGTTTATGGCAACCCCGAGCTGAGAGCCCGCGCCTCAGCTCCGTCTCTGCAGCTGGCTTCCCCGCTCCGATACCTGGGAGCTCTGGCGCACTCAGGCACCCCCGGTCTTTCTGTGACCCCGAGGGTCCTGAGACCACACTGTCCC
Organism: Eumetopias jubatus; assembly: GCF_037043125.1. NCBI lineage: Eukaryota > Metazoa > Chordata > Mammalia > Carnivora > Otariidae > Eumetopias > Eumetopias jubatus. The sequence continues at coordinate 58,710,280 of NW_028274810.1, forward strand.
AGCAAGGGTTCCACCCCCTGCTTAGCCACTGGAGCGACGTCCCTCAGCGGAGCCGACTTCTAAAAGTTCCGATTGTGTGCTCCGCGGCTCTATCACTTGCCAGAAGTGGCCAACGGAGGCCCCCTCCCCCGCCATCTATCCTCCCGAATACTGCCTCGGATTCACTTCTCCGCACGTCCTACCTTCCAGAAAGTGGTCGCTTTTCTGTTCAGAGAGTTGAGTTGTTGCTATTCTTTTCTTCGATCTCCTGTTGAGTTCGTAGGTGTTCAGAATGGTTTGATCCCCGTTCAGCTGAATTCCTGAGACAAGACGAAATCCAGGTCTCCTACTCCTCCGCCATCTTGCTCCGCCCCCTATCACGTCACTTTTTGATTAAAAAACTCCAATGCAGGGCGCCTGGGCGGCTCAAATGGTTAAGTGTCTGCCTTCAGCTCAAATCATGATCCCACAGTCATGGGATCAAGCCCTATGTCGGGTTCCCAGCTCCGCAGTGAGTCTCCTTCTCCTTCTCCCTCTGCCTCTGCCTCTCCCTCTGCTTGTGCTCTCTCTCTCTCTCAAATAAATAAAATCTTTAGGAAAAAAAAAACTCCAATGCCTTCTAATCAAAACTAACATAAAATCCAAACCTCTTACCCTGACAAATTCCTTGCCTGACATAATCTCCCTCCTCCTCCCTTCCCTACCTCCTCTTTCTTCTTCAGCCTCTTCACTCTGCTCTGGACACACAAATATACCAAGATTCTTCCCATCATAGAGTCATTAGTCCTTCTACATGGATTCTGCTCCTGTCCTCAACAACACTAGCATTTTGGGCTCCTTCTTATCACTCAGATATAAGCTCCCTGCTCAGGGAGATCTTCCTAGACCACCAAGCCTCAGGGAACCACTAGTCCTGTTCTTCCGCATCATTGTATCTTATTTTTTCTGAATTTTGCTTCAGGCTATCTGATTTTTTTTTATTGGCTTATTATCAGCTGCCTTCAACCAGAATATAACATCCATGTGAGCTGGGGTCTTGTCTGTCTTCTTCCCCCATTGTATCTCCAGTGCCCAGAATAGATACTAACCCATGATAAATGTTCAATAAATGGTTGTTGAGCAATAAATGAATAAAATTCCTCAGCACCTGCAGGGCTCACACGCATCACCTCACCATGCTCAGCAGTCTAGGGCAGGTTTAAGGGTCCCTAGTACCTGATCACTGTCTGTGGTTTCTAACAAGTTTCATCAGCAGCCATCTTGTCAGACCTCACCTTGTCGATCTTCCAGAAAGCGTACAAATTAAGCCAGATCAGCAAATTAGTATTAAGAGTTCATTGTGCACATAATAACAGTTCACAGATGGGGAGCTTTCCAACCCAAAGCTGATGTGAAGCTCAGAAACATGTCTTTTGAGAACGGTTTATAAAGTCAAAATGAGGAGGCCGTTTAACCATTACAAATGATCGGGTACTGCAGTGGGGGTTTGCAGACAGTAGGGATCAGTAAAGGGGTTTATCTTTTAGCATTTCAGGAAGATGACTTAAGTTTCTTTTAGGAGTATCAGAGGCATTTACAAAGAATAATCCAAGTAAACTTTTGCTTACGTTCATGAAATAAGCTAGATTTTGTGTTGCTCACATGACTCGAATGGTATTGTCTGCTCAGGGAGTTTTCAAGTTTGGGCTTCATTTTGTATTTTACTTTAACAACCTTTGAATGTAACTCCTAACCTTTTCTGGACCAACATTAGGGTAAAATTGGCATCAGACACTGATGCCAATCCTCTAATCACACCCACCTGTGTCATTTTATCCATCCCATTTTGCCATCTCTTGTTGATTCTTATCACCTGTAAACATTTGTCATATGTTGCATGATGCAATGTGTGTACAGTAATATGTATGTATAGATACATGTGTATGTCAATGTGAATATGTGTGTATATTTATATACCTTTTATATATACTACACATATAATGTGTATATATGTATATATGTGTATATGTATATGTAAATCATTATATACATATCTCTCTTATATAGATAACACATATATCTTTGGACCTTTTAGCATCCATTAACACTTATATCTTAATAGCACCTGATTTTCTTTCAGGAAATTACAGCTTCCCCACTATGCGGCATCATAATAGGATTATAAATCAAGGCACGTGATCTCCTAGATGAGGAGCAAGCTCAGGATCTAAACCAGGCCAGCAGGACTCTCCAATTTTGAAGCACTGAAAGATTAGGGGGAAAGGAGGTAGAGCTCATTCTTTCCAGTAGTAGCACTAAATGGGATGGTGGAATGACTCCTGCATCCTAGATGCCTAGAGATGTCTTAATGGGGTTCAGTCAGGATGGGCTGCCCTAAAGTGGGCCACTTTGTTATATTGATTATTTTGAATTAAAATTACTTAAGAAACAGCCAGTGCAAGAAGGACACTCTGACTCTCCTTTGGCCTCCTGAAAGCAGGAAATAAATTTCCCATGTGAAGGGTACTCTCCCTGCACCTGGAGGGTAGAAGGCATTCTTAGTGCCAGCCATAGGAAATTCAGGACAAAGAAGGCTGTATAAATAAACTTTGTAACCTCTTCATTAATTTGCTATCCCAAATGCAAACACTTTTGCTTTGTCAATTCTTCACAAATTATTGTTTCTTTGTCTAAAAGGTATAAAAGCTGCCTGCTTTGGTCACTTCTTTGAGCTTCATATCTTTGGGGTTCTCCTGTGTACAAAATTAAATTTGCTTTTCTCCTGTTAATCTGTCTTCTGTCAATTTAATTATGAGGCCAGCCAAAGAAACTGAAAGGGAAGAAGGGACATATTTTCTTCCCCTAGAGGCTTTAATCGACTCCCAGATCTTGTCCTGTTTTGAAGCCTCCTCTCTGAATCTTCAATTAGTTCTCCAATCCTGTCCCTTTGTAAGTTTTCTAGAATTGATTTTTGGGTTTTTGTTTTTGTTTTTTGCTTCCATGATTGTTTCTTTACTCTTAAGGATCAAATATTTTATTATATTTATATATGCAATACACATAGTTTTTTATCATTTCAGTTTTTATCTCCAATAGCTACTGAAATAATACATTTATCATATTAGCACTGCCATCCTGCCCCCCAACTCTTCTGTATTTATCAGATACAGTGGATTAATAATATTTGTAAGTCATTTCAGAACTAAGTGGAACAAAGCAAAGAACCCTAAAATAATAAAGCAAAGGTAGGCAACAACCTAAAAGTGCATGCAATCAATAATATCATTCACATGTGCACACGCGTGTGTTTGTGTAACGGGATGAATTGGTACGGTTGTTCTGGAGCATAGCAGTAGTCGAATTTATGAAAGTTTCAAATTGCATAATTTTAATATATACAGAATGTCAACTAAGTGATGCAGAAAGTAAATGCTAAAGAGAGAAACTTTCTAAAGAATGTAGGATTGTAAGATAAAATAATAAAGATACTTCACAGGTCATCCTCACCCTCTTTATCTCACTGGAGTTGCCCTACAATTTCAAGGAAGATGATTAAGAATTGCTGGTCTCCATTTTAGTACGAAAGAAAGTACAGTTCAGAAAGGCTAAAGGATTTCCTGGAAACCCTAGAGTCCTTAACCTCTCACCTAATTCTCTTTTCTTTACATTATAGTCTCCTTTTATTTTTCTCCAAAAAATTTCAATCTTACGGAAGAATCGTTCATAATCCTCCCTTAGAATCTTCGCTAGTTTTTCACTTCTTACTGCGTTTGTGTTCCTGCTTTCTCCCCTGCTCCACCTCCCCCCTCCCCTCTCCATACCCCCCTCCCCCTCCCCCCTCCCTCCCACCATTTCTTTTCCTCTGAACCTTTTGAGAGTTAATTACAGGCATCATAATATCGAAACCTTAAACACTTTGGCATGTATGTACTAAAAAGAAAGATGTTCCTACATAATCATAATAAATTATCACATTTAGAAAATTTAGCACTGACACAATGAAAAGGTCTGCATTTTGAAAAGACTGTTTTCTTAGAGCAGTTTTAAGTTTACAGAAAACTGAGTAGATACTACAGAGTTTCCATATATCCCTTCTCTCCCTCACTCAGTGTCCCCTATTACTAACATCTTCACATCTTGAATTAGTGTGGTTCATTTGTTATAGTTGATGAACCAGTATTGATACATTATGATTAGCTGAAGTCCAAAGTTTACATTAGGGTTTACTCCTTGTGTTGTATAGTTCTATGGGTTTTGACAAATACACAATATCATGTATCCACCATGACAATATCATACAGAATAATTTCACTGCCCTAAATCCCCTGCACTCCACCTGTTCATTTCCCACTTCTATCCCCACAAACTCCTGGGAAACTTTGATCTTGTTACTGTCTCCATACTTTTGCCTTTTCCAGAATGTCATGCAGTATCTAGCCTTTCAGACTGGCTTCTTTCACCAAGCAAATTTAAGTTTCTTCCATGTCTTCTTTGGCTTGATAGCTAATTTCTTTTTATTGCTGAATAATACTTCATTGTATCCATGTATCACAATTTGCTTATCATTCACCTTCGAAAGACATTTTAGTTGCTTTTTGTGTTTGGCAATTATGATAAGGATGCTATAAACATGTGTGGACAGGCTTTTGTGTTCACATAAGTTTTCAGCTCATGTGGACAGATACCTAGGAGTATAACTGCTGGATCGTATGGTAAGACTATCTTTAGCTTTGTAAGAAACTGCCAAATTGTCTTCCACAGTGGCTGTACTATTTTGTACTACCACCAGCAATGAATGAGTGTTCCTGTTGCTCCACATCCTTCCCACCACTTGGTATTGTAGTTTTTTGTTTTAGTGGGGGTTTTTTTGTTTCGTTTGTTTGTTTTTTTGTTTTGGGGGGTTTGTTTTGTTTTGTTTGCTTTGCAGTAGGTTTGTGGTGGTGTCTTTTGTTTTTTTTTTTTTAAGATTTATTTATTTGAGAGAGAGAGAGAGAGAGTGTGTGTGTGTGTGCGCTTGGGGGGAGGGGCAGAGGGAGAAAGAGAGAATCTCAAGCCGACTCTGCAGGGCTTGATCCCACAACCCTGAGATCACCACCTGAGCCGAAACCAAGAGTTGGATGCCTAACTGACTGAACCACTCAGGTGCCCTGATATCTTATTGTTTAAATGTGCAATTCCCTCATGTACTATACAGTGGCTAACTGAACATAATAAAAAAATAATAAAACCAACTCATTCAGAAAAAAAAATGTGCAATTCCCTAGTGACATATAATGTTAAGGATCTTTTCATAAGCTTATTTGCAAACTGTGTATCTTCTTTGGTGACGGGTCTATTCAGATCTTTTGCCCATTTTGTAATTGGGTTGTATTGTTAAGTTTTATGAATTCTTTTGTATATTTTGGATACATTTGGATATATTTGGATATACATTTGGGTATGTTTTGTGCAAATATTTTCTCCAAGTCTGTGGCTTGCCTTTCCATTCTCTTAAGAATATCTATCACAGTGCTGTTTTTAAGTTTTAATGAAGTACAACTTAGTTTTCTTTCATGGATTGTGCTTTTGCTGTTGTATCTAAAACAGCATCGCCTTTGGTAGCTACAGGATGATTAGGTTTCCACACCCACCTGCCAAATCTTAAAAGTATATATAGAGGCCTTAACTAGTTTCAGTCATGTATACCATCCAGATAATCTCAACACCACATTTCTTTTAAGGTTGTCTTCTTGGGGCAGCTGCTGGGAACAGGGAAGGCAATCAGGGTGTATATTCCAAGGACAGGGGAGGAGACATAGAATCTCCAATTGCCTGGATCGATCCAGCTCCAGGGTCAACCGACACTCACATCTTCTTGATGACCTACCCCAAAAATCCTTGAGGGAAGATTTAATCCCATGTCCTGAAACAATTGCTCTTTGGCCTGGCCCTTGATGTTAGGGCAGAATTTCAGTATATATTCCAGGCAGAGAAATTGGCAAAAAAATACAAAAGTAAATGGTAGGGTAGAGCATGATACAAAAATATAGAAAGTCACGGAGCAAGTAGGACTTAAATTGAGCCTTGAAAGATGAACAGGGTGTTTAGAAGAAGTAGGTAGGGCACTCCAGGCAGGAGGTAAGGAGTGAGTGTGTCCAAAGGTGAAAATAAATACGGTTTGTCAAGGAAAGTGTGAAGTCAGGCTTGCTTGGAACCAAAGTGCATTTTTGCAGATAACTGGACACTAAATCAGATGGCTTAGGTTGGAGAGGAAGGAGGCTGGCAAGAAGTTTGGAGGCTTTGGAAGCTGAGAAAGAGTGTTTACAGGTGACACAGGGAAGAGGAACTCCATCCTGACTTACAGTTCAGGATAACAGCACTCATTTTGCTCTCAAGCAGAGCTGGGTTTGATTTTTTGCTTTGCTACGCACTGGCATTTTGAACTTGAACAAGCAATTTCACATCGATAAACTTCAGTTTCCTAATCTGAAAAGTTGGACAATAGCACCTACATCTCAAGTCTGTTAGAAGGATTCAATAAAATTATAATGTAAAATGTCCTAGTAAGGTGCTTTGCATATAGGAAACTGGAGTATTAAAATTCTCATCTCATCTCAACTATAAGGAGAGTTAAATGCCAAGGGTATGCTGTGCTCCTTTACTCCAATCACAAGATTGGAGTCACCATGTTGTTGTTGTTGTTGTTGTTGTTGTTGTGTGTGTGTGTGTGTGTGTGTGTGTGTGTGTGTGTGAAGGTGTTTAATATTCTCAGGCCCTGCCAGTGAGGAGTGAAGGAGCCAAGCTGAACATCCAGAGTCGGAAGGAATTATGTGAAAAGTGACAAGGAGGCAGACACTGAAGATGATATAGTTAGTAAGATGATCAAAAGTAAGAACAAAACTAGATCCAAAAACAGCTATCTAAATCTTTCTTGGAATTCTGATTCCTGAGTAAGGCCAGGAAGAGTGCAGCTTGGTTCAAAACGCATTAGACAATCCAGAGTTTTATAAACCAGGGCAATATTTACCCCTGGATAAGGGATAATGTCTGGAAAGTGGCAGAGGACAGATTGCTGGTAATATTTTATTTCCTGTTTTATGTGTTAATTATACTGGATGTGTTAACTTTATGCAAATTCATTGATGCACTTTTCTGTGTGCATGATAGACTTCAAAAAGTAGTTTAAATGCTTTTTACACTATAATCTTAGGGCAAAAGGGTCTACTCACCACACATTTACATAAATAAGAGAGGCATTTTAACTGTGCCTTACTGTAGAAAAATGATCAGTTTTTCTGGAATTAAAAAATTGAACTTCAATGCATTAGAAAGTTGTGTGTAAATTAGAATATCATGTAATCCTGGATGGTTTTATCTTTTATGAAATGGAAACTACCCATCACCTGCAAAGAACAGAAAATAAGAACAATTTTTTAAATAGTATGTATCTATATTCCTAACCCTGTGTTTTCCTTGGAGGACCCATAAAATCATAGAATCTCAGAGCTGGAGAGTCTGAAAGCCCCTTTTAATCCAGCATTCCACCTGACATTTATATTTCCTCTCCAGCAATCCTATTCTAATTCTCTTTGAATGACTCCCGTGAAAAACAACTCATTAGTCCCTGTTCCATAGTTACTATAGTCTATTTTCTTATAGGTTATATTCGAAAATAATGAGTACAGGTCTTATGAATAAAGACTAGGGTTCTTATTTCGACTGTGTCACTTATTCTGCCTTTGTAAGCTCTGGCAAAACACTTCACTGCTCTAAACTTACTGGACCATCTGTAAAAAGGGAATAATAATTTCACTTTATTTTTTTAAAGATTTTATTTATTTATTTGAGAGAGAGAGAGAGAGCACAAACAGGGGGAGCTGCAGGCAGAGAGAGAAGCAGACTCCCTGCTGAGCAGGGAGCCCAATGCAGGGCTCGATCCCAGGACCCTGGGATCATAACTTGAGCCGAAGGCAGATGCTTAAACAACTGAGCCACCCAGGTGTCCCATAATTTCACTTTATATAGAGAGGGTTGTGAAAATTAAGTCCGATTCAGCCACAAGTTTCCAAATATCTAATACCTACCAGGTTTTCAGTAAAAGTATGGAATTTTATCTGTACTGATCAGTCTCCTCTGGACACATTCCATTGAAGTTCTTAACTATAATTATCTGAACACCAACAATGTGAAAGGAATATTTCATGCATTTTTTCTAATTCTCAAAAGTGCACTTTCAGGTGAGTATGAAGATTTCCCACCTGTTTTCTCCTAGAAGTTTTATAGTTTCAGGTCTTATGTTTAATTCTTTAGTACATTTTGGGTTGATTTTTGTATACGATGTCAGATAAGGGTCCAATTTCATTCTTTTACAGGTAGATCGTTTTCCCAATGCCATTTATGGAAGAACTGAAGAGACTATCCTTTCCTCATTGTGTAATCTTGGCACCCCTGTTGAAGATCATTTGAACATATGCATGTGGGTTTGTTTCTGGGCTATGATGTTCCATTGGGCAATATGTCTGTTTCTATGCCACTAGCATACTATTTTGATTACTTCGTAATATGTTTTTAAATCAAGAAATGTGAAGCCACCAGCTTTGCTCTTCTTTCTCAAGATTGTTTTGGCTACTTGGGGTCCATATGAACTGTGGTATTGTATTTTATGTTTCTGTAAAAAAAGATTATTGGGATTTTGATAAGAATTGCATTGAATCACTTTAGGTATTATGAACATTTTAACAATATTAAGTCTTCCCATCCATAAACATGGGATGTCTTTCATTTATTTGTGTCTTTCTTTAATTTCTTTCAACAGTGTTTTATAGTCCTCAGTGTATAAGTCTTTTGCTTCCTTGCTTTATTCCTGTTTTATTCTTTTTTAAGCAAAACTAATATATCTCTGTTCATGATGGTGTAATCTTATGTATAGAACACCCTAAAGATTCCACACAAAAAACTCTTAGAACTAATAAATGAATTCTTTTTTTTTTCAGCAAAGTTGCAGGATACAAAATCAACATACAAAAATCAGTTTCATTTCCATACACTGACAAGAACAATCTAAAAGAGGTCTTTTTTTTTAATCCACTCTGACACTCTATTGATTAATGCATTTAGACCATTGACATTTAAAGTGGTTATTGATACAGTTGGATCAATATCTATCATATTTATTACTGTTTTCTACTCATTGCTCTTGTTTCTTTTATCTTCAACTCTCTTTCTGCCTTTTCTGTTTTTTTTAATAATTTTTATTGTTATGTTAATCACCATACATTACATCATTAGTTTTTGATGTAGTGTTCCATGATTCATTGTTTGTGCATGACACCCAGTGCTCCACGCAGAATGAGCCCTCTTTAATACCCATCACCAGGCTAACCCATCCCCCACCCCCCTCCCCTCTAGAACCCTCAGTTTGTTTTTCAGAGTCCATTGTCTCTCATGGTTCGTCTCCCCCTCCAACTTACTCCCCTTCATTCTTCCCCTCCTGCTATCTTCTTCTTTTTCTTTTTTCTTAACATATGTTGCATTATTTGTTTCAGAAGTACAGATCTGTGATTCAACAGTCTTGCACACTTCACAGCGCTCACCATAGCACATACCCTCCCCAATGCCTATCACCCAGCCACCCCATCCTTCCCACCCCCCACCACTCCAGCAACCCTCAGTTTGTTTCCTGAGATTAAGAATTCCTCATATCAGTGAGGTCATATGATACATGTCTTTCTCTGATTGACTTATTTCACTCAGCATAACACCCTCCAGTTCCATCCACGTCATTGCAAATGGCAAGATCTCATTTCTTTTGATGGCTGCATAATATTCCATTGTGTATATATACCACTTCTTCTTTATCCATTCATCTGTCGATGGACATCTTGGCTCTTTCCACAGTTTGGCTATGGTGGACATTGCTGCTATAAACATTGGGATGCACGTACCCCTGTGGGTCCCTACATTTGTATCTTTGGGGTAAACACCCAGTAGTGCAATTGCTGGATCGTATGGTAGCTCTATTTTCAACTGTTTGAGGAACCTCCATCCTGTTTCCCAGAGTGGTTGCACCATCTTGCATTCCCACCAACAGTGTAGGAGGGTTCCCCTTTCTCCGCATCCCCGCCAACATCTGTCCTGTTCATTTTAGCCATTCTGACAGGTGTGAGGTGGTATCTCATTGAGGTTTTGATTTGGATTTCCCTGATGCCGAGCGATGTTGAGCACTTTTTCACGTGTCTGTTGGCCATTTGGATGTCTTCTTTGGAAAAATGTCTGTTCATGTCTTCTACCCATTTCTTGATTGGATTATTTGTTCTTTGGGTGTTGAGTTTGATAAGTTCTTTATAGATTTTGGATACTAGCCCTTTATCTGATATGTCATTTGCAAATATTTTCTCCCATTCTGTCGATTGTCTTTTGGTTTTGTGGACTGTTTCTTTTGCTGTGCAAAAGCTTTTTATCTTGATGAAATCCCAAGAGTTCATTTTTGCCCTGGCTTCCCTTGCCTTTGGTGATGTTTCTAGGAAGAAGTTGCTGTGGCTGAGGTTGAAGAGGTTGCTGCCTGTGTTCTGCTTTAGGATGTTGATGGACTCCTGTCTCACGTTTAGGTCTTTCAACCATTTGGAGTCTATTTTTGTGTGTGGTGTAAGGAAATGGTCCAGTTTCATTCTTCTGCATGTGGCTGTCCAATTTTCCCAACACCATTTGTTGAAGAGACTGTCTTTTTGCCATTGGACATTCTTTCCTGCTTTGTCAAAGATGAGTTGACCCTAGAGTTGAGGGTCCATCTCTGGGGTCTTGATTCTGTTCCATTGATCCATGTGTCTGTTTTTGTGCCAGTACCATACTGTCTTGATGATGACAGCTTTGTAATAGAGCTGGAAGTCCGGAATTGTGGTGCCGCCAGCTTTGCTTTTCTTTTTCAATATTCTTCTGGCTATTCGGGGTCTCTTCTGGTTCCATAGAAATTTTAGGATTATTTGTTCCATTTCTTTGAAAAAGGTGGATGGTATTTTGATGGGGATTGCATTGAATGTGTAAATTGCTCTAGGTAGCACTGACATCCTCACAATGTTTGTTCTTCCAATCCATGAGCATGGAATGTTTTTCCATTTCTTTGTGTCTTCTTCAATTTCTTTCATGAGTATTTAATAGTTTTCTGAGTACAGATCCTTTGCCTCTTTGGTTAAATTTATTCCTAGGTATCTTATGGTTTTGGGTGCAATTGTAAATGGGATCGACTCCTTGATTTTTCTCTCTTCCATCTTGTTGTTGGTGTATAGGAATGCCACTGATTTCTGTGCATTGATTTTATAGCCTGCTACTTGACTGAATTCCTGGATGAGTTCTAGCAGTTTTGGGGTGGAGTCTTTTGGGTTTTCTGCCTTTTCTGTTTTTAATTGATCATTTTATATAATTCCATTTTCTCTTTCATTTTAGCATATCAATTATAGTTTTTTTATTAATTGGCTGCTCTAGAGTTTACAATATACATGTCCAACTGATCCAAACCCACTTTTAAAACACTGCACTTGCTCCATTTAATAGTTTTCTTACTTCCTTCCCTTACAACATTTCATTATTCATATCACTTACTTATAAGCTATAATCACTGAATACATTGTTATTTTTATTTTGATCTGTTATTAGATCAATTAAGAATAAGAAAAACAAAAGTGTTATTTTACCTTCATTTATTTCTTCCCTGATGCTCTTCCTTTCTTTATGTAGACCTGAGTTTCTGACCTCTATCTTTTCCCTTTTTACTGGAGAATTTATTTTAACATTTCTTGTAAGGCTGTTCTAAAGATTTTTTATTTATTTATTTTTGAGAGAGAGAGAATGAGAGAGAGAGAAAGCACATGGGGGGGGAGGGTCAGAGGGAGAAGCAGACTCCCCGCCGAGCAGGGAGCCCGATGCGGGACTCGATCCAGGGACTCCAGGATCATGACCTGAGCCGAAGGCAGTCGCTTAACCAACTGAGCCACCCAGGAGCCCTCTTGTAAGGTATTGGCAGCAAATTCCTTCAATTTTTTTTTGAAAAAATCATTACTTCTTCACTAGAAAAGCTTAATAATTTAGGATTCACTTTCAAAAAAGCATATTAGCAAATATTAAAATGTTATACTTATAATTTGAATACTATAATATAAACACAAGACACAAACTATCCAATGTTAAATACTGATCTCCTTTGCTTGACTCTATGTAAATATTGAGTATTTTGTATTTTATAGAAAGGAATTTCTAGAGTTTTATCAATACTTATATTATGTACTATTATTCCTCATCAAAATCTCCATGAAATCTAAAAGGCTGGTATTAAGGTAGTTATTTTTTTCTTCTTGAATATTCTAAAACATGCCAGTTTATATTAGCCTTCAGATTTCCAGGGCGCTACAGATATACTAATACAGGACACACGAGTTTTTTTTTTTTTTTTTTTTTGCGCATTTAAGTTTGCTTTCAGTATGACAGAAATGCCTTCAACTTTCAGATAATAGGAAAAAACATCCTAAGCAAATAAAAAAGATAAGATGGGTCAAGTTATTTCTTAGTAAAACAATGCATCACATGAATCAATTTTTAAACTAAATCCTTAAAAGCATTTGAAAAACATTTGTGTCTTCTAATTGTCAATGTAATCATGTAGTGGAAGAAGATATAAGAAAAGTAATAGAAATTGTAAAAATCTCAAACCATTCTAATTCCTAAAATAAGGAATTTGCAAATTAAGAAATTATCATTGTTGTTAAAAACTAAGCCTTACTCAATCTCAAATTCACTTTAAATGCTTGACATGTAATTTAATATCTAAAAATTCTCTAGCTAAATTATTTGTTAATGCTCATAGAGTGTTACTTCTCTGGATAGACAGGATTCAACAACAGTTTTCAACTAAATGCTGAAAAAAATCACTTGATAGCTGTTATCATAATTACTGATTAACTTATTAGTGGCTTACCACTTAATTCAGGAATTTATTGGCATAGGTCCAATGAAGGGAATAACTTGATAATTTCTCATTGTGCAATTCTGCCCATTAGTAAAATTAAGAATTTGATATATATTCCACTTAGTTGCTTTACATGTTTCCATGTGTGTGATTTGACCAACTAAAAAAATGATTTGATCAATAACAACAAAAACCACATGTCAAGCTTTTTCCTTTTTCTTGCTTTCTTTCCTTTTCTTTTTTTTAAGAGCAACTCAATGATTTGGGAGACTGGTTAGTACAAGACAGAGAACATAGGAGAAAAGCACAAAGTGACACTGAACACCAAAGTCCAATATTTATCTCATATGGTTAAAACTAAGGATATTAATAATGTTTGTGCTATTCACTATTCTTTAGAACAAAATCAAAGCCATTAACTTGAGCCTGAGGTATACACAACCTTATGCAAAATACTTTTCACAAGTCATGTTATATATATATATATATATTTTAAAGATTTTATTTATTTATTTGACAGAGAGAGACACAGCGAGAGAGGGAACACAAGCAGGGGGAGTGGGAGAGGGAGAAGCAGGCTTCCCGCCGAGCAGGGAGCCCGATGCGGGGCTCGATCCCAGGACCCCGGGATCATGACCTGAGCCAAAGGCAGACGCCTAATGGCTGAGCCACCCAGGCGCCCAGTCATGTTATATTTTAAAATAGTAGGAACCAAATACCTGTACTGATTTGTGTTTTGACTTAATGGAACAAGAAGAGAACAATATTCAGCTAGGGAAGGTTATATTAATAGTGATAAGTTCTTAAAGTAAAAAAAAAAGTCTTCCTTTTCCTTTATACTTGCCACATGCTACACAATGCCCTGGAAGTATTCATGATGGGAAAACAATGTCAATCACAGCATTTAAACTTTGCTTTGGAAGGGACTAATGAGAAGCAAATTAGAAGGTGAGGCTTCATTGTTGTTTTTGAATAAGTGGTCTTCATTTTTCTTCTTTATAGAAGTTTAAATCAGCTTATTATAAATATAACTAAACATCAATTTTTGTGGCTTTCAGGTAAAGTCCAACACACTTCATTTATACAGTTTGTGAGAAGAGGTCCTGATTTTGGAAAGACAGAAAAGAGACTTCAATTCTGTTCTGTTCTATTTTTATTTTATGTAGACTGTGTATTTGTATGTTAAGCACATAAGTGTGTGCTATGCTACCTCAAAACGATGCTTCATGATTTGAGTATCTCACAAATGGGGAGACACAGGATGGCATGGAAGGCTGGAACCTGGGGCCCGAACCCTGTCTTGGGGCTTCAAAGGAGGAATCTCGCACAGCAAACCAAAAAGGAGAAGGACTAAGACATCTCCTTTCAATGTTAATTAAGCACCTGCTAAAGACTAGGCTCAGTGCTAGGGGCTTTGATGTCATGCTTTTTTTTTTAATTAAATTTTTTTTACATTATTATTATTATTTTAGAGGGCAGGGGCAGAGGAAGAGGGAGGGAGGGACTCTTAAGCAGCCTCCACGCCCAGCCCTGATATCAGGACCTGAGGGGAAATCAAGAGTCAGTGGTTTAACCGACTGAGCCACCCAAGCGCCCCTTGATGTAAATAATGCCTTTCAATCTTCAAAAAGTTACAAACACAGAATCTTGTTAAGATGTGTTGCAGACTGGTGGATTTATTTATTCACCACCTACTTGCCACTTAACCTCTAGGTCTCAGTTTCCTCAACTGCGAGATGGAGCTAAGAAGAGCATTTCCTGCATAATTTTATCAGAATGAAATGATTCATGCACAGAGGCGAGTTTAGGTAAGGGCCTGAGAAACACCTGGCGCTGCTGTTAGCATCACTGTTTACCTGGCAAGATTCCAACTGTTGGATGAGAGGGTGATTGAAAAACACAGAGCTCCAATGCTTGTGGTGCTCTCGGAGATGCACCGAAACCATAAACCCAAGAGCCCCAGTGGTCTCAGAGACAAGCTTTCTAAACAGAAAAGAACAACGCTCCTAGCCTGGCCTTTTCCAAGACCCGTACGGGCCCTCCCAAGAATTCAGAGCCAGGCTTCTGGAGGGCAGCCTGGCTGGCGTGGGGTTTGGGGTCCAGGAAAGGAAGGAGGGAAAAGGGAGGCTCACTCGGCGCTGCGAGAGGCGGGCGGGGCGAACAGCTGGGACAGAGTTCCCACCCGGTGTGCAGTGGGGAGGGCGGCAGGGGCGGGGCGGAGTGGGGACTACAGGGGCGGGGCGAGTTGGGCGGGGCAGGTGGGCGGTCCTGCGAGCTCAGCTGCAGGGACAGGCAGGGACAGGCAGGGACGTCGCCCACTCAGAGCACAGCCGAGGAAGAGGACCGAAGAGCCATGCCTGCGGCGGTGGGCTCCCTGACGGCCGCCGTCTGGGCAGTGCTCCATCTCCGCACCCTTCTGCTGGGTGCCGTCGCCTTTCTGTTCTTTGCTGATTTCCTCAAAAGACGGCGCCCAAAGAACTACCCGCCAGGTCCCCTACCTCTGCCCTTCGTGGGCAACTTCTTCCATCTGGACTTTGAGCAGTCGCACCTGAAGATTCAGCGGGTAGGAGCGGGCGAAGGTGCAGGGCTGTGCCCTCACCCTGACCTGCAGGACAGGGGCCATCCCGGGGATCGAGGGCGGGAGGCTGGGTGGCTGTGCAGCTAACGCAGGTTCCTTGATAAACCCTGGATTGAGCCTCAGTTTTTCACTGTCAACTGGCATGATTACACCCGCCCTTTCTAGAAGTGAAATATTATTCACTATTTGCTATTTAAGGGTGCCAGACATGTTACATTCTTTAACCCATTTAATTGTGTATCTTGTTAAATGTTATTGGAACATCCTATTGATAATATGATCACTTTGTCCTCTTTAATATTTTTGTCGGGGGGGGGGTTGTTGGGAAGCCGTACTTACCTTCTCGGCTGTATTTTCTGAGTGTAAAATGGTTAACAGTACTACCCAAATCCTCACCACTTTTCAGTAGCTGAGCCCCTCCCTTTCAGTCTCCTCTCCCTGCTATCTGCTCTCACTAAAGTAATTTGTTTTAAAAGTCCCTCTTCTTAAATTTTCTTAGTGCTTTCCCACTGCCTTCCAGAGTTAGGGATCCACTTGGAATTCTTCTTAACTCAGCCTCTTTCCACCTTTTTATAATCATGTCCCACCAGGGTTTCCCAACTCTGGCCCCTCTGATTTTCTTAAAATTCCCTCCAACATCCAACCCTCTCTTAAAAATCCTCAGCTGGCTTCCTGTCACTCAGCTAGGTACCTCTGCTACCTGTCACTACCTAGCTGAGTGACAACACGGTGGTAGGTGTCTGTGAAGGTTAAATAAAACCATCAATGGTCAAACATGGCTTTTAGTAGGTGCGCAACAAATATTAGTTCCCCTTTTCCTAGACATACCTAGAGCACTTTAAAAACATACTTCTATACTCAAGTACAGATGGAGAAGGTTTTATCACTTTTTTGGAGAAACCCCCAGTTGGTAACACTAAATGACAGGATTAGTCACAGAATTTTAAAGCTAGGCTCCTAAACCTATACGCTTGTTTAAGAAATATGTTGTTTAGGGGCTTCTGGCTGGCTCTGTTGGGGGAGTGTGCGACTCTTGATGTCGGGGTTGTGAGTTCGAGCCCCAGGTTGGGTGTAGAGATTACTTAAAAATAAAATCTTTAAAAAAAAAGAAAGAAATATGTTGTTTAATTTCCAAGTATTTGGAAATTTTCCTGCATTCCTTCAATTAATGATTTCTAGTTTGATGTCGCTGTGGTGAAACGACATATTCTGTATAATTTCAGGTCTTTGAAATTTGTTAAGGTTTGTTTTATGACCCAGGATACAGTTCCATGCATACTTGAAAAAATGTATGTGTTCTGCTATTGTTGGGCTGAGTGTTCTATATATATCAATTAGATCTCATTGGATGATCCTGCTGTTTTGGTTCTATACCCTTCTATATCTGACCTCTTATCTGTTGATTCTGTCAATCACTAGGAGAGGCATGTTGAAATCTCCAACTGTAATTGCAGGTTTGTCTATTTCTCAATTCAGTTCTGGTAGTTTTTCCTTTGTGTATTTGTCATCTCTGTTATTTGGAAGATACACATTAAAATTATTATATCATCTTGGTGAATTGACTCTTTTGTTACTACATATTGTCTCTCCTTATGCCTGGTGATTTTCATTGCCTGAACTTTAGCTGATGTGATACAGCCACACCAGCTCTTTTTTGATGATTATCTGCATGGTATATACTTTATTCTTTCACTTTTAACCTATTTTTATCATTATATTTGAAACAAAATTCTTGCAGACAGCATATAGGTGGATCATGTATTTTTATTTTTATTATTTATTTATTTTTAAGATTTTATTTATTTATTTGAGAGAGAGAATGAGAGATAGAGAGCACGAGAGGGAAGAGGGTCAGAGGAAGAAGCAGGCTCCCTGCTCAGCAGGGAGCCCAATGTGGGACTCGATCCCGGGACTCCAGGATCATGACCCGAGCCGAAAGCAGTCGCTCAACCAACTGAGCCACCCAGGCGCCCCAGGATCATTTTTTTTTAATTCTGCCAATCTCTTTTATTTTTTTAAGATTTTATTTATTTATTTGAAAGAGAGAGAGAGAGAACAAGCAAGGAGAGCAGTAGGTGGAGGAAGAGGCACACTCCCCACTGAGCAAGTCTCAATGTGGGACTCGATCCCCAGACCCCAGGATCATGACCCGAGCTGAAGGCAGATGCTTAACCGACTGAGCCACCCTGACATCCCAATCTCTGTCTTTTAATTGGTGGATTTAGATCATTATATTTAATGTAATTATCAATAAGTTAATACTTAAGTCTGCCATTTTATTATTTATTTTCTATTTTTCTCCTCTGTTTTTTATTCTCCTATTTCTCCTTTTCTGTCTTCCTGTGGGTCACTTGAACATTTTTTTAAGAATTCCATTTTATTTATAATGTTTTTTAGTATATCTCTCCATTGTGTTTAAGTGTCTGCCTAAGGATTATAAGAGGCACACATAGCTTAACGCAATCTACTAGTATCACCATTTTACCATGTCAAGTACAATATAGATACTTTACAACCATTACGTACTTTTATCCTCTCCTCCCTGCTTAAATATCATGTCTACATATATTGAGAACCACATCAGACAATATTATAAACTTGCTTTTAACTGTTAAACACTTTTTTTAATTCAAGAGGAAAATAATCTATTGTATTTATCCATTTACCCTTTATGTTGCTCTTCCTTCATGCCCAAAGTTCCACATTTTCTACCAATATCACTTCCTTTCTACCTGAGGAACTTTCTTTAGCCCTTCTTTTAGAGCTGGTCTGCTGGCAAAAACTTTTCTTAACTTTCCTTTACCTAAGAATGTCTTTATTTTGCCTTCATTTCTGAAGTATATTTTCACTTAATATAGAATTCTAGATTGACAGTTTCTTTCATTCAACATTTTAAAATGTTGTACCACTTCTTTCTGGCCTCTGTAGTTTCAAATGAGAAATTTGCTGTGATTTGAATTGTTGCTCCCCATAAGTAATAAGTTGTTTTTCTCTGCCTGATGTCAAGACTTTTTTGCCTTTTTTTTTTTTTTTTTAGATTTTATTTAGTTATTTGAAAGAGAGAGAGAGAATCTGAAGCAGAAACGTGCTGAGTGCAGAGTCTGACCTGGGGCTTGATATCATGACCAAGAAATCATGACCTGGGCTGAAACCAAGAGTCGGACACTTAACGGACTGAGCCACCCAGGTGCCCCAGGTTTTTTTAGTTTTCAAAGATTTGATTATGGTATGTCTTGGTGTTGATTTCTTTGAGCTTATTGGGTTATTAGATCTGTAGTTTGATCTCTTACCAAATTTGAGAAGTTTTCAGCCGTTATTTCTTCAAATATTTTTTCAATTCCACATCCTTTTTCCTCTCTTTCTGGGACTCTTGGACAGTGATGGTGCAAATGTTGGATCTTTTGTTATTCTAATATAGATCCCTGAGGCTCAGTTTTGTTTTTTTCAATCTATTTTCTCTGTGTTGTTCAGATTGGATACAGTCTATTGATCTGTCTTCAGTTTCATTGGTTCCTTTGTCATTCCTATTCTGCTGTTGAGTTGCTCCATTAAGTTTTTTCTTTGGGTTATTATATTTTTAAGTTTTAATTTTTCTCTTTGGTTCTTATATATATTTTTATTTCTTTGGTAAGATTTTCTATTTTTTTTAATTTTTTAAAGATTTATTTTATTTATTTGAGAGTGGGGAGAAGCAGAGGGAGCAGAGAGCGGGGGGAGAGAGAGAGAGAATCCTAAGCAGACTCTGCGGTGAGTGTGGAACTTACTGCAGGGCTCAATCTCATGACTCTGAGATCATGACCTGAGCAGAAATCAAGAGTCAGATGCTTAACCAACTGAGCCACCAAGGTGCCCCCAACTATTTTCAAATTTTTTGAGAATATTTGTAATTGTTTATTGAAACATGTTATAGCTGATTTAAAATCTTATTCCTATAATCCCAAATCTGTGTCATCTCAGTATTGGTATCAACTCATTCAAACTGAGATTTTCTTGGCTCCTGGTAAGGTGAGTAATTCTGGAATATATCCTGGACATTTTGTGTTTTATATGACTTGGGACATATAAATTCTTCCATTTTGGCAGAGAGTCAACCTGTTTGTGGTCAGAAGCTTACTTTTGTGGATAGTGGTTCAAATGTCAGTTTAAGTTATAAAGCCTCTGTAGCACTTCTGGTCTTCCCCACTTATGTGTTATCCAGCCACGGAGGACTCCATCCTGCATTCTCATCAGTGCAGGCTGGGGAGAATGAGAATGGGGACAAAAGACAACTCCCACCAGCCCTGGGTACGGTAGCCTCTTCCTTACTGCAGGGAGGATGGAAGTCAGAGATCTATCCATATCTGCTCCATGGGGAAGAAACGTCTCCTTATTTCTGTAGAAGGGTAGAAATTAGAATTGCCCCTCTTAACTCCTCCAGTTTGGGGGTGATGGTTACAGTTCAGCTCACAGACTGGGCAGGCAAGGGGCATCACCTTGTTGCTACAAAGGTAAGGTAAAGACAAGTTCCCACCCATGTTTTCCACTGATGCAGCCGCCATTAGGGTGGGGGAGAATCATCTTTTTTCACGGTGTTGCCTCCAGAACAGGGAAGTAGAAAGGTTAAAAAGTCTCTGTCCTATTAGGCCAGGCTTTTTCTGGCACTTCAGCTAGAGAAAACAGGACTTTCTTGTTATTTTTGCCTATGCTGATTAGGGTCGTGATTAGTAGAAGGAGTAAGATGGAAATGCTTTTACTCAATCTTGTCTGGAATCAGAAATTTGATCTGTGCCTTTGTTTTACCATTAAGATAGAGCTAATTAGAAAGGGTAAATGATTTGCCTGTCATAAAACTGGCTAGTAATGAAACTGAGGCTAGGATCTTCTCTGTGGCCTGATGTTTTCTCAAGTCAGACTGTTAAATTTTACTCCGTATAGGTTTGCATTTTTTAAATTTTTGGTTGTAAAACAAATGGAGTCAAATGGTTCATTCAGTTATAATGAAATTTATATTCTAGCAATTTGGAAACATTAAGTACCAACTATTTGCTAGGTCTTGTATCAGGATTTATATGTTCATTTTCATCTAATCTTCACAAAGGACACAGAAGCTAGGTATTATCTGGTGGTGGTTCCATTTTGCCACTGAGGAAACTGGCTGAAAACAATAAAGTCATTTGCTTGAGTTACTCAGCATAGACAATAGCAAAAGAAGGACTGGAATCCGGGACTCTTTGACTCTTAGACCTATTCTCTACTTATGCCACTTGACTTTTCATGATAGAGGATAATTGATTTCTTCATGAATTCATTTATTTAACACACATTTATGAAGTGTTTACCACAGGACAGTCACAGTGCAAAACAGTGTATGATGAAATGTGTGGTGTAGACTCATGGTAACTAAATGAGGTATCAGGAGATAGGATCATGGAGAATGGGAAGCCCTCGAGATAACCTCTTGTAGAATATTGGAATAAATTGGACTGAGCTTTAAATGACTGTTAGGCAAGTGGCTAAGTGGAGTTAAGGGAACAGGATATTTTAAATTTTTTATTTTAAATACTTTAAATACCCACGCACAAGTGGCATGAATACAACACGGCAGCAGCACAGTGAAGAACCGAGCGTGTTTAAATGGCATGAAGGGAACGTTCTTGTGTTATTTCCCCTATTTTCTAAACTCTCTCTATCATAGCTATATGACCTATTTATCTAAGTAAGAGAAAACTTTATGGGACCGAAGTGGGAAAATGGTAGATAAGGTGGAGAAATGTATTAGTTAGGATACACATTAAGCGCTTATAACAGAGACCCCAAAATGCAATGGTGTAAAAAACTGTTGAAATTTACCTTTCTCCCACAAATGAGCTCAGACGTAGGCAGGAAGTCCAGGACCGAGAAGCTGCTTTATACCTTGAGGTCATCCAAAAACTCCAGTTCTTTCTATGTTGGAGCTCTGGTCCTGCAACACCTTCGTGTGTGAGTTCTGCTCCACAGAAAGAGCAATAGGGAAGGTGGTGAGCAAGCAGCTTACATTTAAGGCTGAGACCCAGAAGGTGCACACATCGCCACTACTCCTGTACCATTGGCTACACCTGGAGAAGCTGGGAATGAGGTTTTTTTTTGATTGGGAAGTCATGTGGCTTGTTAATATTTAGGGAGTGCTGTCAGAAGAAGAGCGAGTATCTTCATCCTTTCATTTAAGGATGAAACCTAAAGAGTTAGAAAGAGCCCAAACTTTATGTGCCCAAGCTATGTGCTAAATCTCTGTGCCTCCTTTTCTGAAAACTGAAAATGCTTTCAGGATTGTTAAAAGAATCAAATAACCCCATGAATATCAATTTGTTGCCAGGATGCCTAGCACATATTTGATGCTTATTTCTATATCTATACTACTCTTCCCTCTTCTTTAAAAGTTGATAGCAAGAAATTCAAGGAAAGCCACTGTTGTTGCATATGAGGCATCCCCTGTCTGGCCTCCTTGCTGGATGGGCTCCATTATCCCACTCTCTGGCCTCTTCCCGTTCATTCCTTTGTCAATATCTTACCAGAGTCCCTTTGCTAAAATATGCTCCCAAATATATCAATAACAATAAATAACTTTATGATTAATATTAGTGTTAGGGCTAATCCTGCCATAACCTCCATTTTATAGATTTGGAAACTGAGACACAGGGAAGGCAAATAACTTGCCCCCCGATCACACAGAAAGTCACAAGTGGATTCAAACGGATTTGTAGGACTTCACAATCCAAGCTCTTAAATACTCACTTACATTATGTCTCCTAGTCAAACATCTCCAGACTTCTAATTACAAACAAAACAGGAATTTCAGAAACTATTTCATCTGGCATGAAGACTCTCCTCAATCTAGCTCAGATTACCTTGCCAGCCTTGTCTCCCATCTCCTTACTCAAAGGAGGAGATACTTTTCCCAGGAACCCATCCTAGCGCCTGGTCCCCCTTTGTGCTTCTGAACTTGCCTTCCCATTGAATGATTTATTGTACAGAATAGTAAAAATAAGAACTGATTATTTTTCCATATACTCCATTAGACTGTGAGCGGTTTTTTTTTTTTTAAAGATTTTATTTATTTATTGGGATCACTATCCTTCTGTTTGAAGTACATCATTTAGGATTTCCTTTAGAGAGGGTCTAGGGGTAACAGAGAGAGAGAGAGAGAGAGACAGGGAGAGAGGGAACACAAGGAGGCGAAGTGAGAGAGGGAGAAGCAGGACTCCCACCGAGAAGGGAGCCCGATGCGGAGCTCGATGCGGGGCTTGATTCCAGGACCCCAGGATCATGACCTGAGCCGAAGGCAGACGCTTAATGACTGAGCCACCCAGGCGCCCCAGACTGTGAGCTTCTTTAAGAGCAGATCCATGCCATACACTAGATTTTCAAAGGATTCTGTGATCAGAAAAGAGTAGGAACCATTGTTAATGATGCTTTATTCCTTATTTCCTTAGGTCTGTTTTCTTTCCCTTCCCTTCCCCTTTCCCTTCCTTTCCTTTCCCCCTTCCCTTCCTTTCTTCTTTCTTTTTCTGTTTCTTTCTTTCTTTTTTCTTTTCTTTTTCTTTCTTCTTTCTCTTTCTTTCTTTCTTTCTTTCCTTTCTTTTCTTTCTTTCTTTCTTTCTTTCTTTCTTTCTTTCTTTCTTTCTTTCTTTCTTTCTTTCTTTCTTTTCCTTCCTTCCTTCCTTCCTTCCCTTTTTCTTTCTTTCTTTCTTCCTTCCTTCCTTCCTTCTTTCTTTCTTTCTTTCTTTCTTTCTTTCTCTCTTTCTTTCTTTCTTTCTTTCTTTCTTTCTTTCTTTCTTTCTTTTCTTTCTTCCTTTCTTCCTTCCTTCCTTCCTTCCTTCCTTCCTTCCTTCCTTCCTTCCTTCCTTTCTTTCTTTCTTTCTTTCTTTCTCTTTCTTTCCTTCTTTCTTTCTTTCTTTCTTTCTTTCTTTCTTTCTTTCTTTCTTTCTTTCTTTCTTTCTTTTTCTTTCTTTCTTTCTTTCTTTCTTTCTTTCTTTCTTTCTTTCTTTCTTTCTTTCTTTCTTTCGAACTTGCTATAAAAGCAATACAGGGGCACCTGGGTGGCTCAGCCAGTTAAGCGTCTGCCTTTGACTCAGGTCATGATCCTGGGATCAAGCCCCATGTCAGGCTCCTTGCTCAGCAGGGAGCCTGCTTCTCCCTCTGCCTGCCATTCCCCCTGCTTCTGCTCTCTCTCTCTCTCTGACAAATAAATAAAATATTTAAAAAAGAAAAAAGTAAATAAAAGAAATAAAAGCAATACAAACACATTAAGAAAACATTTAAGAATACAACTAGTGAGTGAGAGGGAGAAAATCTTGCCCCTCCTTGTGCCAACCCAGCCCCCCAAACATGCTGAGCAATTCCTCTATAGGATTTGGTATATATCTCTCCAGACTCCTGTGTAATAAAATAAAAATATTCCCATTCATAACTTTTTATTAGAGCTTCTACCTACCAGTGAGTAAAAAGTTGAACTTCCCAATTAAAAAATAGAAGACATAAACAGACAATTTTTAAAATATATTATACATATATATTAGGGAAAAGATGTTAAATCCTAGTAACATATAGAAACGGCATGCATTTTTTTGTCTATTAGAATGATATGTGCACGCATACACACACACACACACACACACACACACACACACACACACACACTGCTCAGGGCTGGTCAGAGTTCAGAGGACCAAACCTTCTCCCCCGCTGCCCAGGAAATGAGAATTGCTACACTTTTCCTCTTTTCCTTTTCCTCTCTTTGTGTCTTTGTTCTGTGGGTTTTTGAGTTTAAGAACTTAGAAGTGGAATGTCTCCCAGTTGTCTGTCTCTTGGGTATCATGGTTCAAGCTCTTGTCTCACTAACCCTCCCTTCTAATTTTTCTTTATTCTCAAGATTAATTTTCTTCCCTTATTATGTAAGTACTTAATCCCACATTTGGAATTTTGACCATTTGTCTTAAATTTCCTGTCTCCTATTACTTTTGTCCACCTTTTATAGTTCCTGTGTGAATTCTTTTCTCTTTATTTTTCTATTTTCCTTTCTGATATTAAGCCTATTTTAGCCTCCTGAATCATCGTATTTTTAACCTCTTTTGGTCTCTTGCTCTCTCATTTTTGTAGTGACTTGGGTTATTGTTGTACATTGGACAGTATGCTCTACTTTATGACGTCTTCAGATGCCTGGTGTGTCACATTTACATCCTGTAAAGTGATCGGCAGGATGATGAGCACAGTGCATGCGAGAACTGTTAGACACCACCATAGTCAATGAGGGTGCTCTGGGAGGTCATTTGACCTATCTCTGTTTACAGTTGACTATGCTGTGAGAGTTTCGGGTCCAGTTCTTCTGGACTAGAAACGTACCTGGGCAGAGAGCTGGTAGAGCTGAAACTCTGAAAGAGTTCATTTCAGTAAATACTAGTGGAGTGCTATGTCCCTGCCAAGTACAAGATTCTAGGTTGTATATGCACATTGTCATATATTCTGAGATTCTAGGTTGTATATGCACATCGTCAGTTAGGAGTCATTTAGCTTAACCTGAGATTTTTAATCATTCAAAAAAAATCCTTTCTGAATATTCAAAATTAGTCAAGAAATCCTTTTTATAAAGCCCTAAGAAATTCATCCAGGCAGTCAGCAAGATGAAACAAACAAACAAACAAAAAGCTTTTGCTTGATTTTCATGGGCCCATTCCTGCCATTTCTAAGCAAATCTTGGCTCCACCCTTTCCAGCAAGATAGGACATACTGTGCTAGAGATGAACAAAGATTGATGGAAGACTCTGGGCTAAAAGGACAAGGGAAGCATTGAGTTCAGGCTTGGTTTTTAATGTGGGAGCAGGGTGGTGGAAGGAGACTGGTGTGATCCATTGCATTTGCTCTGATGAGGGTCCAAGGCCCTGAGAGTAGCAAAGGGGAGCGTGAATGCATAGGGATTGGGAAGGAGGGGCCACAGACATGTGGAGGAAATGGAACCCTTCTGCTTGGTACCACTGCCTGCAACTAGCCACAGCCCGGGTAGACGAGAGGCAGGGGTAGGATCTACTCAGAGTCATCTCTTGAATGAACAAGTCAGGAAATACCTTGATTAGTAGCCATTCACTCATCCAACCCACTTGCACATACCTGCATATTTGTGCATACTTGTGACACACTACACACTTTTCCATTCTTCCCCTCCCACTCCCTCCCTCCCTCCCTTTCTTTCCCTCCCACTAAACTCTAAGGGCCTGGTGCCTTCTCAGGCTCATGTCTTTGTCCACAACTCACACATAATGCCTGACAAATTCCCTCCACCACTCAATAGCTTTGTCACCTTGGTGACATTACTTGGGCTACGACTCAGTTTCCTTTTCTGAAAGACAAGGAAAATCATAATACCACTGGGTGGTTGTGAGCTTAAATGAAATAAACAGTGAAAGGTGCTTCACATGGCACCCAGTGTCCATGTGCCTTCCTCCAGCACATCACCTATGTGCTCTCATCCTCTCTGTTGCCATAAGCCCAATCATTCCTCAGGGACTCAAGCAGCTGTGTGCCAGGTACCAGAAAACCAAGTGCCTTTCACACTGTTGCTTTTATTATTCCTCACCAAACCCTTTGAGGGAGGAATAATTCTTTTCTTTCTGTAGCTGGGGCTCAAAAAAAAAAAAAAAAAGTGAAGCAACTTTCCCAAGAACCCACAGCTAGCGAACCATAGAGCTAAAGTGCCCACATAGCTCCAGAACTAGAGTGCTTTTCTGCGTAACTGGCCCCAACTATGACATGAATTTTCAGTCATCTAGCACATGTTGAGGAAGGGGACATTCTTTTCTACTTCAACAGTTATGATTTGCTAAAAAGTCCATGCTTGCAACCCCAGACTTAAACTAAGTATATCAGCCTTCTTTGGCTAGTCACATATTCTGAATTCTCTTCCCTCACTAGACTCTAAGAGGCTTCAGGGTTGGAGACCTTGTTTGTTTTATTATAGTTACATCTTCATACCTTTTTCTTGGGAAAGTGGTGGATGCTCACTCAATTTATGTAGGTTGAATATATGAATGAATATTTATAAGGAACATCCACATCCTGTAGTGAATTCAATCCGAGTCTAGTTGAGAGAAGGGGAAAAGGAAACAGGGTAGAAAAGTTGCCATCATGCCAAGGTGCACACTGACTCTCCTCGGTACAAGATCTTCCCCAGCTATACATATATCCTCCATTCCTAGACACACAGACATGTGCATATTCAACTGTGCCTATTTAACTATTTTTCAGTTTGTGAAGAAATATGGAAACATTCTGAGCACGCAGCTCGGTGACTTGCCTGTAGTTGGATTGACTTGCCTGTAACTGGATTGCCCTTGATCAAAGAAGTCCTTATTGACCAGAACCAAGTCTTTGTGAACCGCCCTATGACTCCTATCCGAGAACGTACTTCAAGAACAATGGTGAGTGTCTTAACCAATGTAAGATGGCTATGTTTGATATTTTATGGCCTGTTAAAGGTGCCTCTGTGACTATAATTCTCCAACACTCTCAGGGAGCAGGCCCATTATAAAATTCCTGAAATTAAAGAAAGCTGGATGCTAGATGCCCACATTTCCCTATTGAAGGCACCCCCTTAGAGAACTTGGCAGGTCCTATCAGGGATTTGGAAGAAGCTGTGTCTCCTGCATGAACTCACTCTGGACACGCTGATGAACAAGTAACTGCATTACTCAGTGATAGCAGAGGAAGAGGCAATGCATTCTTGCTCTCTCTTTCTGCTTCGTCCTCCAATCTCTTTCCTTAGGCAAATCGATGTAGATCTGCTTCCTTCTGCTGCTTATGTAAGTCCCTCTTCTTGCCTCAAGTTCCCTATGCTGTCTTGGTAGGCCTGTTCCCACAGGGTATATCAAGCCTTCCATTCTGTGTTAGAACAGTTTGGCAAGAATACTTAAAATTATCATTAAATAAATGCAAACACTACTCTATGTTGGCTAACTGAACATAATAATAAAAATGCATAAATAATAAATAAATAAATAAATAAATAAAATCTCTGTAAAAACCCCCCAAAAATTAAAAAAAAAAAAGTTTTTTTCAGTTTCTTTATTGGTTATATAGATATAATCAAGTTTTTTTCTGTTCTTAGTTTTAGTAATTATTTCTTAGAAAATTCATTTTACAAATAAACAAATAAATAAATAAATGTAAACATTTAAAAATCTAAATGGATAACTCAAATCTAGTACTCTACCCAAGCACCGTTTTTTCAGGTGCTTCCCAATTCCTTTTTGAAATAGTTTACCTTCCAACTCTACATCCACTCACTCCATTTATTATGTGAAGCACAGTGCTAGGCACTCTACCCACACAACCATGAGTAGTGCAGATAAAATCCATGTCCTTAGGTAACTTATATTCTATTCAGAAAAACAGTATCAGTTAGCTCTAATAACTTAAAGCATTAGTCTTATTAAGATATGTGCAGGATGCATTTATTAGGGGGAATCTAATCTAGTCCTGGGATTCAAAGAAAGCTAATGTAAATAAATGGCAATCAATTTAACAAAGTGAAGAGGCAATCGGGCAGATGGAATAGAACAGGAAAAGTCCCTGAGGTGGGAAAAAGGACAACGAACTTGAGGAAGTAAAAGGTGGCCAGTGTGGCAAGTACAGGCATTAAATGGAGATAACTAAAGGAAGATAAAGCTGCTGAGCTTGCCAAGAATTGTTCATGCAAGTTCTTGTTAAGGGTGTTGGGTTTTATGTTAATAACAATGGAACCTCTTAAATGATTTTAAGGAGAGAAAGGAATCACCACATTTACACTGTACATTTTAAAAACTTATGTAGGTTGCAGTGCAGAAGATGGTATACAGGGAACAAGAGACTATGGTAGCATTTTAGGTTAGAGAAGGTTGTAACTTAGACTAGGGAGATGGCAAGAAATGACAATAGAGTAGACTAGACCAGGCTAGTAGCAGTGAAGGTACATGAATTTAAAGTATCCAGGGGGGTAAATCCAATAAGATATGATGACCCAAATAGAGGGAGAAGGAAAGCAGAATGAGGTACTGAGGGAGACACCCAAGTGGGTAGATGATGGAAGGAGGAATATTTGGAGGAGCACAGGTTTTAGCGTTTGGCTTGGGTGTGGAGTTGTATGGAGAACATCATGAGTCCAATCATGGGTATACTGAGTTTGAAAGGCGTTTAAGTGGGCAAAGTCAGGCAAACAGTTGTGTATATGTGTCTGGAGCTCAGGGACAGAAATAAGTTGTCACTATCAATAGATGTTATTTAAAACTTTAGGAGTTGAGATTTCCCAGGAATGGGGTTTCAGGGAAGAAGAGAAGAGGCTTTATACCTTATCTTGAAGAACTCCATCATTTTAAAATTTGATAGAAGAAGATGAGCCCGCAAAAGATATGAGAAGGAGGAAAATCTGGAGGGTGTGCTGTCCTGAGCACCGCTGGAAGGGAGGGCTTCAGGAGAGAAATGCCTCGTGCTGCTGAAAGATCAAGAAAGATAAGGTTGAACAGTTTCCCTGGATTTGACAAAGATGGCCATCTCATGGAGATGGGGGAGGCCAAAGCCAGGCACTAAAAGGAGTTGGAGAGTACTCTGGAGATGAAGAAAAGAAAGGAGGGTGGCCTTATCTGTGTTGTAAAACAAATGATGAATTGTTGAACATAACAAGTTGTTGTTGTTGTTGTTGTTTTTTCCTTTGCCTTTCCATGTGCTCTGCTTTCTGCATGGAATAGTCACTCTTCCCTGCTTTCTTGAGTCATTCCTTCATCTTTCAAGGTCCAGTTTAGATAAGACTCTCCTAGAAAGCTTTGCCTCCTTTTGAGTTGTGATTTGTCTTATCCATGAGTGCATTCTTAGTATGCAGCATAAAACAAGAATTTCAGTATACTTATGTGACTAGTAATCAAAGCATGGGCTTTGGAGCCCGGCAAACCTGAATTTGAATGCCTCTCCAGCTGCTGTGACCCTGAAAAGTTTATCTTTTGTGCCTCAGTTTTCTCGTCAGCAAAATGGGAGAGGGAAGTAAGGATTATACCTATCTCATAGAGTTTCTGTAAGTGCTAACTTACATAATGCAGTAAAAACACTCAAGTCCCTGCACTAAAAGCAATAATGCTAGCCACTCTATCCACTACCTTGGGATTATTTCCCTGAATAGTTTAAAGTGGCTTAATGCCCTTCTTCTTCCCACCAATACGTATTTCCATACCATTTGCCAGATATTTACATAATAGAATAAGAATACCATAATGTTGGCTTTTTTTTTTTTCCAGGATTGATCATGTCCAGTGGCCAAACATGGAAGGAGCAAAGAAGGTTCACCCTGGCGACCCTAAGGAATTTTGGTCTAGGAAGGAAGAGCTTAGAGGAACGCGTTCAGGAGGAAGCCCATCACCTCATCCAGGCGGTAGAAGAAGAGAATGGTGAGTTGTTTCCTAGGACAGGTGCAGGAGATTGTGACTCATTCATTCACTGAACAGATACTTATTAAGTGCCTAAGGACTTAACCTGTGCCCAGCACTATGCCAGCCACTGAGAATATTACAGTGAGCAACTAACCATGACCCTGCCTTCATGGAGCTCTAGGATTAAGCACAAGAAGACTGGTATTAAACACATTACTGATTTTAAACCCTGGTCGTCAGTTTGACTCCCCAGGTATTGACCGAGTACTTGCTACGTGTTAGACCCTGTGTAGCGGGCTGTGGCCAGAGCCTCACAGGCAGTACTATACTCAGTATGGTAAATGTCATGTAGAGCAGACTCTCAGGAGAAAATAGAAACAAACTAATCTAAAGGTTCCGTCTCTTGTTTCACCTCCAGGACAGCCTTTCAACCCTCGCTTCAAGATGAACAATGCAGTTTCCAATATTATTTGCTCTATCACCTTTGGGAAGCGCTTTGAGTACGAGGATGAACAGTTTCAGGAATTGCTGAGGTGGCTGGATGACGTCACGTGTCTGGAGGCATCAGTGAGATGCCAGGTAAGGGGTTTTCTCTCTACATCTTGGGTAAGAATATTGGAGCTGATGTCAGACACAGATGAGTTCTTACTAAAATATCACTTTTTTTGTTTAAGCTGAAGTATCACCTTTTACAATTGACTTCAACTCAAACCTATTTAAAATCAATCTGTTGACTTTAGTGTTTTTTGATAATATTATTGGATATTTACTACGTACAAAGAACATTTCTAACATGCATGAGAAGTGTAAAACTTGACATGCCATACACCTAGACACCCGTGTTGTTTCTTCTAAAAGCACGATGTTGCCGTTGCCCTTGAGCCCCGCTCCTCTTTGTCCTTCCTTAACCCAGCCACTCTGCTGCCCCAGAAGCACTCTTCTGCGATTGGCTTCTCCCTCAGCAGATTATCCGCAGATTTATCTGTGTCAGTTGCTCCTTTCTTTTTGAAATTCTGAACAGTTTTTCATTGTATGACTACGCCACTGTTTGTTGCTCTATTCTCTATTGATGAACATTTGGGTTGTTTCCAGTTTGGGATGTTATGAATAGCTGCCATGAACATTCTTGTACAGTTGTTCATCTGTGGACATGCCCACTCATTTCTCTTGAATTTATACCTGGACACAAAAGACGCCTAAAGGTTTCAAAAGCAGTTACACTGCTTACATGCCCACATCCACACTTGACATTATCAATCTTCCTATTCCATAGGGTATAGACCTTTGGGGTTCAAACTTCACCCCTTCCTTTGGTGGACCCTGCTCTCCATTTTGTCCCGCTGGGCCTGTGAGTCTGTCAGAAACTCCACTCTTCTTGGTGTCTCAACCACTTTCCTGGATTTGGAGACACTTCTGTGGGAAGAGTGGCGCTATTAGTGCCACCTCCCTAGTATCTAGAAGTGGATTTATTTTTATTTATTCCTGACAAGCATCTTTGCCTGGAACTTTATGGACCCATCGTATCAAAACCAATAAACCAGTTAGCGTGAGTCCTGGCACATTTAAAGGGTGTAATGAATGTGAGCTATTATTATTATGATTATTGTCAGAGGTATTTTTGAATTCCTTGTTCTCATCTCTAGTCACAGTAATTACCAATTCAATAATTCCATGTTCTTCAGCCCTATTAAGACAGGAAGTCATGAGAGTTCAGTGGGTACCCAGCTGATTTTCCCAGGGAAAAGTAATTCCTGACAGCCTAAGAAGGGGCAGTAAGGTAAGGTTATTAAGCATTTCTTGGAGTCCCAAGCATCTCAATGGACAAATATACATTCTTTATCTCAGTTAATTTTTACCAAAAACCCCTTTAAAGATGAAATGAAGCATCATGGTGTGTACAAGCAGATATGGGAATGTGTAAGCAAATCCAGATAGTGGTCCACTGGCTCTGTGCTAGGTGCTGTATGGATCTCATGTCATTCAGTCACCGGAATAATCCCAGAGCCCCATTGGCAGCTAGTTAAAATAAGAAGCAACAAATTGTATCATCATCATCATCATCATCATCATCACCACCACCACCACCACCACCACCAAACTATTATAGCTAGAAAACAGCAGAGCTAACAGAACTGTATCTGTCTCATTTTAAGTCTAGGTGACTTTCCATTATGTCATGCTTCTTTCTACCAGATATTATTAGAGAAGATATTTTTAAAAATACTTTATTTCAGTAAAATATGTCTTACCTACATGAGGATTGCATCATAGCGGGGCAAATACACATACATAAGACATGTATATATATATCTTACACACACACATATATTAGTGGTAATTACCATGAAGGAAAATGAAACAGGATAAGGGAATGGAGAGAGGGTGGCAGGGGTCCTTACAGGATCATCAGGTTAAGACCACACCAAGGTGGTGACATTTGAGCAGCACTTTAATGAAATGAAGGGCTGGAGTTATACAGATTTCAGAGGAAGAGCGTTCTAGGGAGAAGGAATAGCAAATGCAAAGGCCCAAACAAGAACATCCTTGATGTCATCACAGAGGCCTGTGGGTGAGTGAGAGAGATTAAGATGGCGGGGAGTAATAGCAAAGGAGGTGACAGGTGTGGGGTGGGGAGCTGGTACATGCAGAGCTTGTATGTCAGGAGAATGATGCAGAGCTTTGTCTGAGAGTCATAGAAAGTCATTGGAGGATTGAGAGCCAAGGAGTGAAATGAGCTGATTAAACTATTAAATGATGCCCCTGGCAGCTCTGTGGAAAACAGACTGGGAGTGGGTTAAGAATGGAATCAGTGAAGCTGATGGAGTCTATCACAGCCTCCAGGTAAGAAATGCTGCTGGTTTGTACTAGGGGACAACACGGCGGGGGGGTGAGATGTGGTGTGAAACTGGATACACTGTGGATGGAGTGCTGAAATGCTTTGCTAGCAGGAGAGAAAAGTCAAGGCTATCCAAGGCTTAAGAGCAAGTAAATGAAAGATAGAGAATATCGATTATTTTGTCTTGAAAAACGGGCATCCAATTGTCTCTATGAGTGTTTTGTTTTTCCTCAATTAGCTCTACAACATCTGTCCATGGATTATGAAATTTCTTCCTGGACCTCATCAAACACTCTTTAGCAACTGGGAGAAACTGAAATTGTTCATTGCTCATATGACTGAAAACCACAGGAGAGACTGGAATCCTGCTGAACCAAGAGATTTTATTGACGCTTACCTCAGGGAAATGGAAAAGGTAAGGGAACCAAAGTTGTTCCTTTGTTCTTTCTTTTTTTTTTTTTAAATCATGACCTGAGCCAAAGGCAGACGCTTTACAACTGAGCCACCCAGGTGCCCCTGTTTCTTTGTTCTTAAGGAGCAAATGGGGGTATACTAGTGTCCCATTGCTGCCGTAATAAATTACCACAAACCTGGGGTTTCTAAACAACACAGATTTATTCTCTTACAGTTCTGGAGGTCCCAAATCCAAAATCAGTTTCACTGGGCTAAAATCAAGGTGTTGGCAGGGCTGGTTCCTTCTGGAGACTCTAAGAAAGAATCTGTTTCCTTGATTTTTCCTTTAGAGGCTGCCTTGGCTTATGGCCCCTTTTTCCATCTTCAAAGCCAGTATGTAGCATTTTCTCTGCTTTCATCTTTACATCTTCTCTTTATGACCCCCTTGCCTCCCTCTTATAAAGACTCTTGTAATTACTTTGAATTATCCAGAATAATCTTCCCACATCAAGATTCTTACTCATACCTACAAAGTCCCTTTTGCCATATAAGGTGATATCCACGGGTTTCAGAGATTAAGATATGGACATCTTGGTGGGTCATTATTTAGTTTATCACAGGGGAGTCAAAATAGAGGCAGCATTTCATAGAGTATAGGAGCAGCATTAACTCAGGATTGACAAGGTAAGTAGAAATAAAGATAGGGGTTGATGGGCACTGGGTGTTATATGCAACGGATAAATAACTGAACTCTACATCTGAAACTAATAATACACTAGATGTTGACTAATTGAATTTAAATTAAAAAAAATAAGTTAAAAAAAAAAAAGACAAGGGTTGAATGGTATTTGGCTTGAGGCCTTGGGGATGCCCAAATACTGCCTGTTCATCTTCTGTTCTCTGCCCTTTACCCGTATCTGAAGGAGCTATATACAAAAGGAAAACTAACAAATGAGCTTCAAAGGACTCTTTCATTTTTAGTTGGACCTGTGCCCAGTTGCCTGCCCCTTCCCTCAACCCCCAGCACAGAACACAAGAAAATGCTGATTTGAATGCCAGAGTTCAGGCTTAGGGGCCCGAGAGGAACTTTTCCTTTCCTCCCTGATCTTCCTACCATCCACTTTCCAACATTATCGGAAAGGTGCAGGGAAAAGCCAAATTGGTTGTATATAGCCTTTAGCACAGTACCTCTGTGGTCAATATACATCCATGCATCAGTGTCAGTGTCATAATCTTTCATCACATTAGTTGAGCCTCCTCTTGGAATTGACAGGATGGTGGATTTCTATCCATCCCCTCTTTTATTTCACTGTATTGGATAACATTAGTAGAAGCATTGATCTCTCCACAGAGGAAGAGACTTCACTTGCTAAATGTTGTGCAGGTATGGGGGCCACGCATTGAGAGGACTGTTGACAAACTCAAGCTTCCAGGGGAAGGTGATAAAGATGATGGAGTGCTGTGAGGAGTGGTTGATGGAATCAGAGTGGTTTCACCTAGAAAGGAAGAGATTAACAGGGAGATATGAAAATTGTTTTACATAAGAGGAATTCAGTTTATTCTTCCTGGTATCAGTACAAACATGTGTTGAGTATTTGTAACGTGCTCTTTATATCTCATGTAACTCATAATGCCATCTTAAAGGGCATGTGTATTTCATTTCTATTTTCTGAAACAGGAAACTGAGGTGCAGAGAGATTAAGTGACTTGCCGTAGGTCATGCAGATAGTGAACGACGTAGCTAACACTGGAGTCCAGGCCTGTCTTTCTACCAAACTGTTTCTCTTTCCACTGTACTAATAGATTCTCCTAAATTTAGGCATAAACTAAAGAATTGTCTTGATTTTTCACCCACCAAAGCTAACAAAAGCTTCCACTACTTGGGGCAGGAGGATGCTAGTGATATCGCTGTAACAAGCCTCTACCTCTTAAGATGGCCAAAGGGAAAGATATTTTTCCTGAGGATCTTTTGTTCCAAGTTCTCGCCCTAGGATGAAGCCCCTGTGTATTGTAGCAACCAAGAACCAACTGAATAAACCAGTAAACATTGTGCTTTCTAGAATAGGGGCAATGCTACTTCAAGTTTCCATGAAGAAAACCTCATCTATAGCACCCTGGACCTCTTCTTTGCTGAAACAGAGACAACTTCAACGACACTGCACTGGGGTCTGCTTTACTTGGCCCTCAACCCAGAAATCCAAGGTGAGCACATCAGTGAGTGTGCCTGGGCCAGGACAGAATGGTGCCTCCTGGAGCATACTGCCCCCAAGTTGGGGCTAGAAGATAGCGTGGTAGAATGAAAAGATAGGACAGTCATGAAGTGATGTGGACTTAACGGGTACCTTCTTCGGTTTTTCTGTTAGGATTCTGATGGGTTCACATCATACCAATATAACAGAGTCCCTGCCCTCAGAAACTCAGAGTCTAGAGGGGAAACAATGAAGTCAATTGACATTGTGGTGAGTTCCAGGAGAAGACTTATATTCTTACATGAAATCTAGTTACAGCCTTCCATCCTTTTAAGTAATGTCTTTCGTTGCCCTGTGGATAATGTTCAAACTCCTTAGTCTGGCATTATCATGCTCTCTGATGTACCTCCTTCTGTCTGTCCAGCCTCAGCTCCACCCATCCTGCATAGTGGTCTCACTAAATTACATGTTGTTTCCTTTCCACTGTCCTTATTTATGCCTCTGCCATCAGGCCTGCTCCTCCCTCTACCAATTGCGTAGTTCCCCAATTTATCTACATGGTCAGTCACCAGGTGCACTTGAAGAATCTGCTCAAATACAACCTCCTCTAAGATGTCCCCCCATGCTTGTAGGAAACTCCTTCCTCTGAAGATGACTTTATTATTTGGATTATTTTCCTCCTCTAGAGATGACCTAACATACCTCATACCTCCACTACTGTACTGATTGCACATTATTCGTATGTCTTCCCCAAAGACTGTTGTCCATTCAAAGACAGTGACTGTTATAATCTTTTTTTTTCCCTCTAGGATCCAGAACAGTTTGAGCATATGAGAGATGGGATATTAGGATACAATTTTTCAAACTGTGGGTAACAGTTTATTAATGGGACATAAAATCAATTTAGTAGATCAAGACCAACATTTTTTCCTAAAATAAAAATAGAAGAGAAAATATCAGAGTACTTCCCATGTACTAAGGGTAAGTTTGTTCATGAAACTTTATTTCTTTCCATAATTATAAATAGAAGTATGTTTTATATGTGTGTATATTTATGTTTATGTGTCTTGAATCATGAGGTAAAATGCTTTCGGAACTATGAATTACATTTTCTAAAAAGTTGAAAAGCTACCTCATTTTAGAATACAGATTTGGCTTCTGTAACAGGGTCTCTAAAATAAGAAGAGCTTAAAATTACAGATGTTTATACCCATCTTCATAGCAACTTCCATCAATGGAAGAATGGATAAACAAAATATGGAATACCGTGGAATATTATTCAGCCTTAAACAGGAAGTAAATTCTGACGCATGCTCTAACATGGATGAACCTTGAGGACATTATGCTAAGTTAAATAATACAGTCACAAAAAGACATATACTGTATAATTCCATTTATATGAGATTTCTAGAGTAGACAAATTCATAGAAACAGAAAGTAGAATGTTGGTTTCCAAGGGCTTGGGGTAGGAGAAAATGAGAAGTTATGGTTTAAAGGATGTACAGTTTCAGTTTTTCAAGATAAAAAGTTCTGGAGATTGGTTGCACAATGTGAATATATATATAACATCATTAAACGGTATGCTTAAATATGGTTACCATGGTAAATTTTGTGTCACGTATGTTTTACCAGAATTTTAAAAATGTTTTAAATGGCCAGTAAAAAAAAATTCTCCTCTATTTCTCTCTAAAGTTAAGAAACCTAAGCTGGACTCTGCAGAGCCCTTTGGGTTCTAAGCTCCTTCCAATATGTTGCTCTGTTGTGTCTAGAATGATGCCCTTGTTTGCAAGCTCAAAGATGGCTCACCTCAAGGGCTGCCTTTCCACGAGTAGGAAGGGAAGAAGAAAGAAACGCACACCCTTCCTTTAAGAACATGTTTTAAGTATTAAACATCCCTTCTACAGATATTCTGTTGACCAGAACTTAGTCACATGGTCATACTTAGTCACAAGGGAATCTGGGAAATGTAATCTGTAGCTGGGCAACCGGGTATACAGCTAAAATCCCTATTATTGTAGAACAAAAGAGGAAAAGAGGTATATTGGGGCACAATTAGAAATTTCTTTGATTTGTTGGGTGCTCACCTAAATCAGTTCATGTAAATCTCAAGACGTAAGAGGAATGTAGATTATCCTCACAAATAAGAGAAAACTGAGGCTCAAAGAGTTTCACTTTCAGGAGTAATGTTTCAGAGCAAGAGTTCGCAACCAGATATGTCTAAAACCCAGGTCCACTTTTCACTCTGAAATACCTCCTGAGAAACCAGTCTATAGTGCCTGCTATAGGTTTAGCCTTTTTTTTTTTTTTTGCCACTTTGATCCTGATTATTCCATTCTTCAGCTTAATCAGGCTTAAGGAAGGTTGTGGAATAATAGAATAATAGAACCTTCTTTTCCAGAAAAAGTCCACGCTGAGATCGACAGGGTGATTGGCCAGTCACAGCTGCCAAGTATAGCCGCTCGAGAGTCCGTGCCCTATACCAAAGCCGTCATTCATGAGGTGCAGAGAATGGGAAACATCATCCCCCCGAATGTGCCCAGGGAAGTGACAGGTGATACCACGTTTGCTGGATACTACCTGCCTAAGGTAACCAGGGACTCCCAGCCTCAGATCTTCAAGCCCATCTTTTTAGATAGTAGAAACTCTGAACTGAAAGGGTAACCCATGACTCTTGTCCTAGGGAATCACTTAAATGGGAAGAGAGATATATTACACCTGAGATAATATTAGCTTTTTTCCCTATTTGTGGTCTTTGGAACATTAATTCAACTAGACATTAATAGGTATTATGGAGGGGAAGGAGGATTCCTTGGTCAAATATGTTTAGGCAAAGACTGGTTTTTCTTTGCTGTGGGATGTCTCAGTTTTTTTTTTTTAACCATGTGATGTACATTATGGATCTTTGTGGGGCTACAGCAAGCAGCTGTTCTCAGTCAGACTTTGCCACAGGGCCCTTTACTTTGCCAGGGTGGAGCTTCTCACAGCACTAGGGACCTGCCAGACCTGGAAAATTCTGCTTCATAATCATGGGGTTATAGAATATTAAAATATGAAGGAACATTTGAGACTACCTAGGCCAATATCACATTAAGGCTGGTGTTTCTAGCATGCTATTCCCCACAAGTATTTTTCCAGCTTTTACCTGCAACCCTGTAGTGGGACTATCGCACAAGGGAAACCAACAGGTGTGTGCAATATTAATTATTTGAAAATGAGAGAAGGGAACCAATGCTTATTAAGCAAGGAGTATGTGCCATGGACTCCATAGGTTCTTTCAAAAGGTCTGAATCAGTCCTGAGAATAAATGTTATTTCCATTTCATAAATTTGGAAGTCAAGGCTCAGGAGTGATTAAGCTTGCATAAGATAGCTCAGCTACAAAGTGACAAGAGTTGAGTTCCAGAAGCAGATCTATTTTGTTTCCCAGGCTCATCTTTTCTGTACTGCACCATGTTCTCTCCACAGGAGTTGCTTTACTGGCACATTAAAAGAGTCTCTCTGCAATTGCTTTCAGTTGGTCTCTGTTAAATTCCTGTCCTCACAAAGGAAATTCTTTTTTTTTAATTACTTATTTAAATTCAATTAAGTTAAAATATACTGTAGTATTAGTTCCAGGGGTAGAATTTAGTGATTCATCAGTTGCATATAACACCCAATGCTCATTACACATCAAGTGCCCTCCTTAATGTCCATCACCCAATTACCCCATCCCCCCACCCCCCACCCCTCCAGCAGCCCTGTTTATTTCCTAGAGTTTACCATCTCTTATGGTTTGCCTCCCTCTTTATTTTCATCTTATTTTTCCTTCCCTTCCCCTATGTTCATCGGTTTTGCTTCATGAATTCCACATGAGTGAAATCATATGATGTTTGTCTTTCTCTGACTGACTTATTTCACTTAGCATAATACCCTCTAGTTCCATCCACATTGTTGCAAATGGCAAGATGTTATTCTTTTTGATGACTGAGTAATATTCTGTTGTTTATAATATACCACATCTTATCCATTCATCTGTTGATCAACATCTGGGCTCTTTCCATATTTTGGCTATTGTGGACATGGCTGCTATAAACATTGGGGTGCATGTGCCCCTTCAAATCACTAGGTTTGTATCGTTTGTATAAATATCAAGCAGTACAATTGCTGGGTCATAGGGTAGCTCTATTTTCAACTTTTAAAGGAATTTCCATACTGTTTTCCAGAGTGGTTGCACCAGCTTGCCCTCCCACCAACGTGTAAGAGGGTTCTCCTTTCTCCACATCCTCATGAACATCTGTTGTTTCCTGAGTTGTTCATTTTAGCCATTCTGACTGGTGTGAGGTGCTATCTCATTGTGGTTTTGATCTGTATTTCCCTGATGCTTAGTGATGTTAAGCATTTTTACATGTGTCTGTTGGCCAATTGTGTGTCTTCTTTGGAGAAATGTCTGTTCATGTCTTCTGCCCATCTCTTGATTGGATTATTTGTTCTTTGGCTGTTAAGTTTGATAAGTTTTTTATAGATTTTGGGTTAATCTTTATCTGATAAGACATTGGCGAATATCTTCTCCCATTCTGTAGGTTGCCATTTAGTTTTGTTGACTGTTTCCTTTGTTGCACAAAGTTTTTATCTTGATAAAGTCCCCATAGTTCATTTTTGCTTTTGTTTCCCTTGCCTTGCTGCCTCTGAGGTCAAAGAGTTGCTACCTATGTTCTCCTCTAGGATTTTCATGGATTTGTGTCTCACATTTAAGTCTTTCATCCATTTTGAGTTTATCTTTGTGTATGGTGTAAGAAAATGGTCCAGTGTCATTCTTCTGCATGTGGCTGTCCAATTTTCCCAGCACATTTATTGAAGAGACTGTCCTTTTTCCATTGAACATTCTTTCCTGCTTTGTCAAAGCTTGGTTGACCACAGAGTTGAGGGTCCATTTCTGGGTTCTCTATTCTGTTCCATTGATCTATGTGTCTGTTTTTGTGCCAGTACCATACTGTCTTGATGATTACAGCTTTGTAATAGAGCTGGAAGTCTGACATTGTGATGCCCCCAGGTTTGGTTTTCTTTTCAACATTCCTCTGGCTATTTGGGGTCTTTTCTGGTTCCATACAAATTTTAGGATTGTTTGTTCCAGCCCTGTGAAAAATGCTGATGGCATTTTGATAGGTATTGCATTGAATGTGTAGATTGCTTTGGGTAGCATAGACATTTTAACAATATTTGTTCTTCTAATCCATGAGCATGGAATGTTTTTCCATTTCTTTGTGTCTTCCTCGATTTCTTTCATAAGTGTTCTACAGTTTTCAGAGTACAGATCCTTTACCTCTTTGGTAAGGTTTATTCCTAGGGAAGTTATGGGTTTTGGTGCAATTGTAAATGGGATCGAATCCTTGATTTCTCTTTCTTCTGCCTCATTGTTAGTGTATAGAAAGGCAACTGACTTCTGTGCATTGATTTTATATCCTATGACTTTGCTGAATTCCTATATCAGTTCTAGCAATTTTGGGGTAGAGTTGTTTGGGTTTTTTTTTATTTTTTATTGTTATGTTAATCACTATATATTACATAATTTGTTTTGGTGTAGTGTTCCATGATTCATTGTTTGTTCATAACACCCAGTGCTCAGAGTTGTTTGGGTTTTCTACATAAAGTTACATGTCATCTGTGAAGAGTGAAAGTTTGACTTATTCTTTGCTGATTTGGATGCCTTTTATTTTTTTTTTTAAGATTTTATTTATTTATTTGACAAAGAGAGACACCGCGAGAGAGGGAACACAAGCAGGAGCAGTGGGAGAGGGAGAAGCAGGCTTCCTGCAGAGCAGGGAGCCCAATGCGGGGCTTGATCCCAGGACCCTGGGATCATGACCTGAGCCAAAAGCAGACGCTTAACGACTGAGCCATCCAGGCGCCCTGCCTTTTATTTCTTTTTGTTGTCTGATTGCTGAGGGTAGGACTTCCAGTACTATGTTGAACAGTAGTAGTGAGAGTGGACATCCCTGTCGTGTTCCTGATCTTAGAGGAAAGCTCTCAGTTTTTCCCCCTTGAGGATGTTTGCTGTAGGTTTTTCGTATATGGCTTTTATGCTATTAAGGTATGTTCCCTCTATCCCTACATGGCAGAGAGTTTTTATCAAGAAAGGATGCTGTATTTTGTCAAATGTTTTTTTCTGCATCTATTGAGAGGATCACGTGGCTCTTGTCCTTTCTTTTATTAATGTGGTGTATCACACTGATTGATTTGCAGATGTTGAACCCCCCTTGCAGCCCAGGAATAAATCCAACTTTGTCGTGGTGAATAATCCTTTTAATGTACTGTTGGATCCTATTACTAGTATCTTGGTGAGAATTTTTGCATCCATGTTCATCAGGGATATTGGTCTGTAATTCTCCTTTTTATTGTGGTCTTTATCTGGTTTTGGGATCAAGGTAATCCTGGCTTCATAGAATGAGTTCAAAAAATTTCTATTTTTTGAAAAAGTTTCAGAAGAATGGGTATTAATTCTTCTTTAAATGTTTGGTAGAATTCTGCTGGGAGACCATTCGGCCCTTGACTCTTGTTTGTTGGGAGATTTTTGATTACTGATTCAGTTTCCTCACAAAGGAAATTTTGTTCTCAAGAGGCCCACCGTCTGCGGCCATACCACCCTGAACGCGCCCGATCTCGTCTCAAGAGGCCCACCAGTCTTAAGATCTCGGCAGACAGCTCTCCTCTGCCCCCTAGGGTCCTCTCTGCACATTGCACATTTACAGTTCCTTTTCTTTTTCAAGGCCTTGGTCAGCCTCTGTGGATCAAATCCAATTTGTCTAGGTCCCTCTGTGTGTGTCTTACCTGGAGTCTCTCTCAACAGGCAGAACCAGAGGGGTTTACCCATTCTATACCTATTCCTACAGCTGTTCCCATTCACTGTTTTCTTACTGATTGACATCTTGTGGGTGAAGGCTGAGGTCTAAATTATTTCACAGGTGCTGTTTGCACTTTTCCAGCAATTCATTTAGCTCAACAGACTCATTCTACCACTGATTTTTACTATTAACTTTAATAAAGACCCTGGGAACTGAGATATCTAATTGACTGTATCTTGTAGAGGCAAGGAGCCATAGCTCTGAAATGAACTAGACCTTGTACTAATCATTACTCTATCTCCTCCCACTGCACGACTCTGGGCATGTCACTTAATGTCTCAGAGCTTTGATTTATTTATCTGTAAACTTCTTCACAGGTGGAGATAAAATGAGATCATTCATGTAGTGTTTAGTATAGAAAGTGCTCAAAATAGCAGTTCTTTATTAATTTAATAAATGTCCATTAAGCATATAAAATGCCCCCATCTGGGAAAACAACTCTGAATGAAATAATCATGCAAGTATATAGTCACAAACCATGATAAAGGCTCAGCTGGGAGAACTTGCTGGTTTCCATAAAGACATAGGCCAGCTGGAATGGGGAGGAGGAGCAGGAGTGGTCGGAGAGGGCTTCCAGAGGGAAGTGTTGTTTGAGCTACGGATTGAAGGGTGCTGGAGAATTAGCTCAGTGACAGAGTAGAGAAGAAGGGCGTTCCAGGCAAGGTGAACGGCTTGTAAAAAGGCCTGGGGATGAGCGGAAACATAGCATTTTTGAGAAGCTGAAAGCAGGCCCCTGTCGTGTGAGTACAGGCAGAAGGAGAGTGGTCTAGACGGGGTTTCAGGGGATGGGTCTCTCCCCTAAAGGTGGTGGGAAGCTATTGAAAGTTCAGTATTCAACTTGTGGGGGGGTGGATGGGTGTGGCATCAGTAAATCATATTCAAACCTCACCCTGCTTTTGAAGTGTGGAGCAGATTGAAAGGCAAGAGGCTGTGGGCACAGTTGGCAGCTCTTGCAGGAGGATAGGCAAGGCAGCTGGTAGCCTGGACCAAGAGGCAGGGTGGACGTAGAATGGAGGTGACAGAATCAAGAGACATTTAAAGAAAAATTGAGCAGCCTCACTGAAGGATTGGATGAAGGCAGAAAGAGGGAGAGGGAGACAATACGGGGGACTGCTGGGTTTCCTTCTACACACCTGGATGGTACACACCTGGATGGAGAGTGGTTCCTTCTACACACCTGGATGGTACACACCTGGATGGAGAGTGCTTCCTTCTACACACCTGGATGGTACACACCTGGATGGAGAGTGGTTCCTTTCACGGAGGTACCTGACTCTATTATTCAGCCTCCTAGGGAGTATACCAGACCCCGGAGGGAAGAGAATGGGAGAAGAAGAGAGGAATGAGAGGAATGAGAGATCTTTTACCTGGGCACAGCTGCCATAGTTATCACTTCACGGAGCAGCTGGGTGGGTTCTGGTACAACGGTACTGACTAGCCAGCTGTCGTGTTATTCTCTCCTTCATGTAGATATGTCCCTGTGGAGAGACCCATTCTGCAGTCAACGGAAGCTACATTTCCCTGGTCAAATCCCTGCAAGCCCATCATTTTAAGCTGTCCCATCACAAAGAGCAGGCGCCTGGGTGGGTGGGTAGGGGATTGGGCTAAGAAGACAGTGAGTTGGAGTGGGGTGTGGTCAGGCACTGGCCTAGGAGTCAGGGAACTGCCACTCTTCTGAGTAGGTGTGTTGTGTGGGTCAAGCCTTGCCTGAGTCTTTGCTGCCTTCTCTATGGGACCATGATCCTGACCAATCTGACTGCACTGCACAGGGACCCTGCAGAATGGGCCACCCCTGACACGTTCAATCCGGAGCATTTTCTGGAGAATGGACAGTTTAAGGAAAAGGAAACCTTTCTGCCTTTCTCAGTAGGTGAGTTCTAACTAATAGGAGTGTCAGAATCCAGAGTCCCTCCCCCTGGTCTTCTCCCTGCTACACAAGCTACACAGAGCCCACACTGTGGAATATGTGATAGTCTGCTTATCATTAACTTAAAAATAAATATAGATTGGTTGTCTGATCCACTATCATTTTGCTGATGACTCTAAGGCTCAGAAGGGGAGGAACTGGAATTTGATGACCTGAAGCCCGAGGAGCACACCCGCCCTGAGTGTATCTGGGCTGATTCTGATTAGATCTTCTTTGTTTTACCTTCACTTCATTCTATGTCATCATTGTTCACATTGGACAAGTCCCTTCATAATAGGAAAGCTGCTATGAGATGTAGGAATACCTTTCAGTCTTCTGTCTGCAGTAGCTTCAAGTTTTGTATTTCAGTACCAAGTCCCAGCCATATATTTCAAGGATTGTAATTATTCTTGCCTCACTGGTGCTTTGCTATTGAGAATTTTATCATACCCTCTTAATTACAGACTTCATTTGCAAGCACATTATCTCATTTAATCTTTGCAGCAACCCAGTTATTAATAATTAGACAGGAAAGTGATCAGTTATTTCCATTCTTAATATAAGGAAACTAAGAATAAGAGAGTTGTTTCTTATCCAAGATCCTGCGCTCAA
Organism: Eumetopias jubatus; assembly: GCF_037043125.1. Classification (NCBI taxonomy): domain Eukaryota; kingdom Metazoa; phylum Chordata; class Mammalia; order Carnivora; family Otariidae; genus Eumetopias; species Eumetopias jubatus. Next base: position 58,754,962 of record NW_028274810.1, read on the forward strand.
GGAATTGGCAGAACAGGGCCTAAGACTCAAGGCTTTATACTTCTAGTCCACTGCTCTCTTTACCACAACCAGAATGTAACTCATCTTCCCACTTAAAGGCCCTTCCACTTTGATTCAGAATTCGTTCCATAGGCATCAGTTAGCATATGCATGCATAACAGGCAGTCCACAAACTCAGTGGCGTAGAGCACTATCATTGCTTACAAGTCTATAGTTCAGCTACAGGTAGCTCTGCTGGTCTTAGCTGGGCTTGTTTATGTGTTTAGGAGGTCAGCTGGTTGAAAAGCTGATCTAGGATGACCCCAGCTGGAACAACAAAGCTTTCCACGTTCTCGCTCATCCTCTAGCAAACTAGTCTGGTTTGTTTACATGTTAGTGTTAAGATCCCAAGAGACAGAATGGAAACACACAATGTCTCTTAAGGCTCAGGCTGCAAACTGACATTCTATCACTTCCACTGCATTCTGTTGGCCAGTGCAAGTCATAAGGTCAGACCCAATTAAGGGAGGGGAAAATACTATAATTTTTGGTGGGAAAGGGTATGAAGTCACATTGCAAATGATGTGCGCACGAGGAGAAGAGGGAAAATGGAGTTGTTTTTGCAGTCTTATCGCTGTGATTGAGAAGAATGAAATTCAAAGAAGGCAAACAATTTGGGGATTCCCACAGGAGGTGTGACAGAATGAGGATTAAATAGAAGAAATAGAAATCTAAAAAATCCAATGAGTTAAGACAATGTCAACACACTGTTTTTTTCCCACCCTACTCCCATCTTTGGAACACAGTTGCTTCTCCTTGTTCTTGGTCTAGCATCTTCTGAAGACAGCCTCCCTGAAAGAATGAGATATGGACGGCTCCTTCTCTTTTCTTGGGAAAAGATGACCATGTGTGAAATCACTACTTCTGCATAGCCAGGGCATATTGTGAAGCTATTATTGCAAATTTATATTTTCTTTTCCTCACTGAAGACCTTCCAGGTTGACCTGATATAGCAGCAGGCAGCTTTATGAAAGGCAAGAGTTTGGTTCCTTATTTTTCAAATAAAACCATTTGGTCATAGAGGAACACCTAGGTCATCTCTCATTTTACCAATGGAAGAATTGACCTTGTTAGATGGTGATAGCCAGGTGGTGGGAGTACTAAGAAGATACCAGTTTCCTGTGATCCAGGTGGAAGCTTAGAAAGCAAGTAGTCTTCATTTTCATGCTTTGAAAAGTAAATTCCTACTTGTCATCTTCTTGGTATCATTACCCAGCCGGCCACATGAATCAGTTCGAAGAGAGATTATTTCATGGATTTGACAGGTGGGAAAAATTTAGCTCTGTAAGATGAATTTGCTCACTACCCACAGCTGGTTACTGATGGAACCAGTACTTTAACCCTGGTTCCTGACTCTCTGGGTCCAGTTTTGTCATCATACATGGATTCTTCTAGGAGAATCTTAGTATTTACAGGACAGCCAACTAGGTACCATTTTAACAAATTTCCTCCTCGTGCTATGTGTGATGGGTAAAGAGATAAAGACGGAGGGAACAGAGATGAATGAGACACACGCTGGTAGGAAAGAGGCCCCCCAAAAAGTAATAGCAGCATAATTGTGCAACACGTTTACTAAACACTTCTGCAAGTGTTACCTAATTTTACTTCCTCAACAGCCCCTTATAGGCAAAGGACAAAATGGAGGCATGTATACATTAATGAGTTTTCAAGAGTATTTAATTACAAGGGAAAATACAAAGTAACACATGCAGCACACAGAATTAACTACAGAGAATTATACCAGTTACAGTGTCCAGGGGAATCCCCACAAGGACAGTGAGGAAATATGTCAGAATGTTAACAAGGGCTCTTGTCTGGAATTACAACCATCTTTTACATTTTTTATTGTCTTCTTTATACTTTTTCACGCATTTAAAAAAAATATCTGCCGGTGAATACGTATTACTTAAGGAGAAAGTAAGTTATCACAAACACACACACACAAAAGAGATGGTGGTAGTGAAACTGTGGGAGGTTGTTGCAAGGGAGGGGATAACAGAAGCCTAGAGCAGGTGTCAGAGCACAAGTGAGATGAGGTGGGGTCTGCACAGGTCGGCTGTGGCAGCGATGAGAGAGAAGTTATATACAAGGGATACTGGTCCAATAAGTAAACCCACTGACAATAATGGGAGGAAGTTACAAATAGGGAAAGAGAGAAGATAAAATGAACTCTGTGGTGTTGAATTGGAATCAGAGGTTATCAATATGAACTCAGATTTCTGATAGGTAGGTAGGTATAGAAATAAATATAGACGTACACATGGATGCATATATATAATTTAAATATATCCTCACATTATATACATACAGATTCCCCAGCTCTAGCCACTGATTCACTGAGAGCAACACTACCCTGATATCAACAAGCATGTCAAATGCCCAGATCTTGGTTTCTAGATATCATTACCCACTAAAAGGAACTTGGGACTTCTAGAAAGATGGCTAATTCTAGGGTTGGGGAAGGGAAAGTGTAAGATGATCCTGAAACACACTGTTGTGCCCAAAAGTTAAGGAAATACCAGCTTGAGTGGTCATCTAATGGCCAAATCTGGAACATCTTGAGCATCAAAACGAATAATAATAACAAATTATAACCCTCTGAATAAAAATAGGAATCTCTGAACTCATACTGATATAAATAAATGAGTGGGAAAATGGGGATGAGGGAAAGCATTTCCTTTAGTAGAATTCTAGCTAAAAGATGTGGAAGGAATGACAGAATTTTAAAGCTCACGATTTGGCAACCATCAGAGTAATAAATAATTTAGCCAAGAAATAGCAATGGAAACTAGTGGATGAAAGGTCTATGAGGAATGGTTTATTAACATAGTCTTAAAGTATTTATTAGTTACAAAGAGAAAAAGAATCATTTTATAGGGGAGAATTTGGTAAACACCACCTTAATCAAGTGATCAAAGTTAACATCACCAAAAATGGGACAAATCAAAATTCTGGACCACCCAATAGGATGAAATGAGAACACAGCCTCACTTTGGTGCTATTCTTTTCTTTTTTTTTTTTTTTTTAAGATTTATTTATTTATTTGAGAGAGAGAGAATGAGAGAGAGAGCACGAGAGGGAAGAGGGTCAGAGGGAGAAGCAGACTCCCTGCTGAGCAGGGAGCCCGATGTGGGCCTCGATCCTGGGACTCCAGGATCATGACCTGAGCCAAAGGCAGTCGCTTAACCAACTGAGCCACCCAGGTGCCCCTTGGTGCTATTCCTATCAGAAATGCATGACCCCCCAACCTGAATCTAATCATGAGGAAACATGAGAGGCATTTATCAAGTAATTTGTCATCTTCAAAAAAGCCAGTCATATAGACCTGGTGTGGATACACACACACAAACACACACACAATGGAATAGTATTCAGCCATAAAAAAAGAATGGAATCTTGCCATTTACAACAGCATGGATGTAGCTAGAGAGTATTATGCTAAGTGAAATAGGTTAGAGAGAGACAAATACCATATGATTTCACTCATATGTGGAATTTAAGAAACAAAACAAATGAGCAAACAAAAAAAAAGAGAGAAGCAAACCAAGAAACAGACTCCTAACTAAAGAGAACAAACTCATGGCTACCAGGGGGTGGGGAGCAGATGGGTGAAACAGTTGATGGGGATTACGGAGTACACTTGTGTGATGAGTACCGAGTAATGTATAGAATTGTTGAATCGCTATATTGTACATCTGAAACTAATATAAAACTGTATGGAATTAAAATGAAAAGCTCAGTTAAAAAAAAAAAATGCCAGTCATGGAAGCTGAGGAGTCACTTGCATGACAGCCAAATGCAAACAGTTGATACTCAACTGGTCCTTTTCCAATAAAGGGCATTATTGGGACAACTGGTAAAACCTGATTGAGGATCTCGGGGGCGAAATGATGGTAATGCATCATTGTTTTCCTGAATTGGTGGTTATACTGTAGTTATGTTAGAGAATGTCCTTGCTTTTAGGAAATACATACTAAAGATTTCATAGGTAATGTAGACAATGTACTTTCAAATAAATAACTCGGAAGAAACAAGTTCTATGTATTATTCTTACAAGTCTTCTGTACTTTGAAAGTATTTCAGAATAAAACGCATGATATGGAAAGTATCACAGTAAAGAACTATAATATACAGAAAGCTATTTTAGTAATGCTGCCACTGAAAACATTTTATTTAAAGGTAGTCTTAAATTTTATTCTTCCATTTTTTGAGAATTAACTAGATGAAGTTAATGCTAAGCTATTTTACAGCTAGAATGTTTATTATTATCCAGGTAATGTGTTAAAATACTTTGTTTTGCTATTTAAGTTATTAAATTCTTTGGTCTATTTGGATTCAGTGTGTAGCCCACACAATATATAAAATAAGGTTCCCATTTTATTTTTAGGTTTTTTTTTTTTAAGGAGTAGGGGACAGAGGGAGAGAGAGAGAATCTTAAGCAGACTCCACGCCCAGCACAGAGCCCAACACCGAACTCTATCTCATGACCCTGAGATTATGACCTGAGCCAAAATCAGGAGTCAAACACTTAACTGACTGAGCCACCCAGGAGCCCCTAAAATAAGGTTCCCATTTTAAACACAGGCTCACACACACTCACACACACACACATACTTCCCCTGATGCCCAAATCACATGGCTAGAAAGTGGGAGGATTCAAATTGGATGTCCCTTCTGCCTCCAGTTCCTCCCTAACAGGGCGTGGGATGTGGCTAGGATGGTGCCAACTGTGGGCAAACGGATGCAGCAAGGGCCCCCCTGGGGGAAGGACCGCTCTGTGTAAGACTATTCAAGCAGAGAGCCTGAGATAATTCCAATGCAGAGAGCCATCCATGGCCGTGAGATCCGCAGTCATTAGGGAGGAAAACATGACATAAGGGAAAGCAATCTTGCATTTTAGAAACCCTGCTCTGACATTTATTGGCTTATACTTTCCTACAGTTTTAAGGAATGAAAAAAATCAATCAACACAGAGTTTTTTGTTTTGCTGGCTAATGTTGTTGTTTGCTGATTGATTTTGAAAAGCCTTTCAGCTATACATCCACTTTTGAGGTCAACCCAGGCCTCCCTCATCTTTTGTCCTACACCCTGTAGGGTGTAGCTGTCTGAGGGTCAGCTGTCTGACCCCTGAAAGCATTGGCGTTTTCGAGTCCAGACTTACACTTTGGCCTGGGTAATTGTCAGATTAAATGAGCCTCTGTACATAAAGCTATGGGGCCTACCAGCCCCTTCTTCTGCTTAGGTTTTGTAAGAAGTTGAAGATGTCGGTCCCAGGCTGGGCACCCACACCAGTTGGGAAGATGACTTGTCTTATGCTTTTGTCTTTTAGGAAAGCGGGTATGCCTTGGAGAACAGTTGGCCAAGTCTGAGCTGTTTATTTTCTTCACTTCCCTTGTGCAAAAATTTACCTTCAGGACCCCCAACAATGAAAAGCTGAGCCTGAAGTTCAGAACAGGCCTCACCATCTCCCCAGTCAATCACCAACTCTGTGCAGTCCCTCGGTCCTGAAGTTGTCGGGAGGGAGAGGAGAAAGGAACGCAAGAAGTGCCATGTCCTCTGAAGACACTGGTGCCTGCTCAGAAAGGAGGTGATGGAATGGAAAGTGACTCTGAGGGACGATCATAGGAACTGAACTCAGGAAGCATGATCCAAATCCCAGCCTTGCTAGCAGATCTTTTATGTTGTGAATGATTTACCTTTTCATCCAAGAGATGAAAAGCAGATAATGATTCCTCCTCTGAAGAAAGAGCTGCTGTGAGAATCAGAGGGAATAATGGACTTTGAGTGGTTTGGGAAACCATACAGCTTATCATAAAAATTTTAGCTGAAATCGGCCTCTTTCCTGCTTGCTTCTTTAGACAGGGATTTGCTTCTAGCCTGTGGAGGTGGCTCAGGTCACAGTGGTGCCAAATGATTGGTAAGAGTTAGAATTTGGACCCTGGGACAGCCAGAGGCTGACCACAAATGCTCTCACACTTGGTGGCACTGTGCAGGCTTTATCTTGCTCCCACCTTAGAATGGCTCTCTGGGAAGTCAGCCAGGCAGCTATCACTCCCTATTTGTATTCAGGTTTCTATGAGAAAGCAGTTTCTGTGGTTTACCTAACCTAAGGAAACACTACCTTGGCTTTGGAATCAGAACCAAGCAGAGTGTGACCACTACCAACTAAACACGGGGAACAGGTTTGGGAAACAATGTGGAAATATGTTCTGCCCTTAAGGGTACCTCTTTGTCTTAATTCCTCTATCAGGCATCTCTTCTCAAGCTGTTCACATTGGATTTAACTATGGGGTAGATGTAAACTTTTCTTGCAAATAGATGGTCAGCTTTTGAATGGTTAAGTATTACCAGCCTAAATTCAACTGGGCCGTGGTGCAGTATTTTATAGCAGGGAACCAGAAATGCCAGAATCCTGCCCAATCCTTCTGCATGTACTTGCTGAGGGGAGACAATGGCCAGAAAATTGAAGGCCAGGTAACACTGATGGTCCACAGAGTTTTGACGCCAACCCCAATGCAAACAAACACAAAAACGCCTGCTAAACTGGACTAAACCATATGGAAGATCTTTTTTCCTAAGGTAGAGACCTTGTATGCTTCTGCCTGCTCTTCTGGAACTCTGCTACCACCATTTAAACAGGCCCATGTAACCCCAATGAATGATGAGAAATACACGGCCCGGTCATTGCTGTTGCAACCCTAGCTGACATCTTGCTGACCACCAGAGCTGTTCTAAGACCATCTGAGATGAGCTGGACCCAAGCATATCCAGCAGCTGAACGCAGACGCATGAATGATCCCAGCTGAGATGAGAATTGCCCACCTGAACCCAGCCTAAACTGCCAACCTTAGATTTATGAGTTAAATGGTTATTGTTTTCAGATGCACTGTTACACAGAAATTGCTAACTAATACATTCCTTGAGGGTAGGAACAGTATCTTATTCAAGAACAATGCCTGAAACATGATAGGGCTCAAAAAAATAGTGAATTAGTAAATAAAATAAGGTAGAATAATTATGGGCTGGTGCTAGATTGCACCTATCACTCCAAATCAGATCTCTGCCACTACCCCTCTGTCCTTGTCACCTCATTCCAATGACCTATTTCTCAGTCCTCATGCCAATTTCTCTAAAATCCTTCAGGAACACAGTGGAGGAATGCAAGCTTGTTCTTACCTCACTGTTCCATTTCCCAGGTGGCTGTTCCATTTCCCAGGTGGCTTTCTGGAATGGGGCCACCTATTCCTTTTCCCGGTGCTTACTTCTCAAGAATAGGCTGATGTCCCTGGATGGGTATTTTGTACTATCTGTGTTTTTGTGCATTCACCATGAGCTATGTGTTCTGCTGTGAAAAGCTAAGAACTTTTCCCTCTGCTTTTGAAGCAGATAAGAAATTAAGCAAGAATAAAGGGTCAAATGCAAAGGGCCACTTTCAGGGGCTGGCATGGAGTCATTGATGATGCCGTTGCAACAGTCAGGGTCAGAACAGAGGCCTCTCTCAGTCCAAATATTTCAAAGGTCCAAAAATATCACAGAGCTCTGATGTACATAAAACAACATTAAAAGATTCAAGGGGGTGGAGGAGTGTAGCACAGAGAGTCAGATGAATGGGGGGCCAGGCCTGAATTCAGTTCCAGGTTTTACCATTTATTAACTTCCATCTGTGAACTAAACAGGCTACTTTACTTTCCTGAACTCATACCCTAATCTGCAAAATAGAAATAAATGATACCTACTCTGGTAAATTAGGAAACTGATCAAAAGAGCCACTATCCCTCTCTGGGTCGCCTTTCTTTGTGGTACTCCTCCCGGTGGGACAATTATGTATAATTGCCCTAATACATCCAAGAATGAGCATGTCAGTTGCTCAATAAAATGAACAAAAGTTCCACAGATTCAACAAGTTTCTTTTTCCTCTGCCCCGAGACCAGCAATGTCCCAGATAAAGGTCTGTCAGCCTACAACCAGTTGACAAAGACATAAAGCCGAGTCACAGCTGATTCAAGATGGACAGGCAATAAGACAAACCTATTTTTTTGTGAGCCACTAAGACTTTGGGATTGTTGATTATGCAGCATAAGTTATCCTAAACTGTCTGATATATCAGCATTTTAATTGAGAGGACCATATATATTTATGTTTGTAGTTACCGTGAATACCAAATATGCATGTCTCTCTATATATTATTATATATATATTATATACTATATATAATGTTACTTTAATACATATTAAACATATAAATTTATATATCAGATATATTATATAATTATTACATGTTATATTAAACAAAGTCAGTGTTTGGCATAGAATAAATTGTAGTTGTAATGCTGTTACAGTTATTTTAGACAAAAATTTTAGTTATTTCTACACCTTTTTTCTAGACAATTTGATCTTTTCCTCACTGGGTTCACAGAACAATATATTCTCCCTATTGATGACAGGATCATCATAAATCCTTTGATGGGCTGCTGTACTCTGAAATCCCAGTGTGCCATCACGGGTAGTCTAGGAGAATGGCACCCTCTGCATTTGGACTGTGCACGGCCATATGTGTGGGCCTGCTTCTTGGCTGGGTGTATGATAATTTTTGTGATCTGAAACTTGCTCACTTCATCAATTACATCTTTTAGTATTTCTGCCAAACAAGTGAACTCCTATCAATTCCCTACACAGACTAGGTCCTCTGTCATCTTCATGTTTTTAGATGAGCAATTTTTTTTCTGTAAGAAGTATCTCATGACACATGGCAGACCCAGCCTAAACGTCAACTCTCCAGTGACATTTTTCTTGACTCTCAGCCAGCTGGTTGCTCCCTCCTTCATTCTCTGAGGATTTTATTCAAAAGTTTTCATTTCCTTTATCCATGTAATCTCCCAGTTACACTGAGCTTTTTGGAGGCAGTTGTGCCTTGCTCACACAGGCTCAGTCCCTAACAGTTTTGGTGCATAGTAGATGCTCAGTAAATGTTTGTTGGACCTATAGGATGGGGGAGAGGAGCCGAGTGACTAAGGCAGAGCAGGGGCACTAAAGGTGCATGGTGTCAGACATTTCCTGCTGCTATGTAGCAAGTTTCTGAGCTCTATGTGCCTTAACTTCACATTCAAAGACTGTACGCTAAGGTCCCTTCTAGTTCCAGAAATCTGACCTGTGGAGGGATCTTCTGAAATGGCAAAGCAAGGACCTTCAAAAAGCCACTCCTCCATAAAAGCACTAGGAAACTAACAAAAGTTATCAAAATCCACATTTCCACAACTCTGAAAAGTAACCAAAGTCTTGCAACAATCTGAGCATTGAAGGTGGAAAAAAAAAATAAAAATAAAGGAGCTGGATCTCAGTAAGAACAGCAAGCTCTGTGGCATTTTAACTTACCCTATTCCCATTCTCTTCTCCCCAGCTCTGCAGTCTCCTTAAAAAGCAGCAGCCTCACAGCCGCGGGGCTGAGAACACCGAGCACCAAGTAACCGCGGGAGGAAGTAGGACGGGTTTGGAGCACCAGACGGCCTTCACTACTTGACCCGTGTGGCAGTTCCCTGAAAAGCCCCATTCTCAGGGCTGGTCTTTATTTGACCTGACTCAAGTTGAGTCTGTGTGAACTACACTGTAAGGCATTTGTGGAAAAACATCGGTAACAATTGTGCAACACTGCAGTAACCAAGGTGGTGATACCAGTTGGTGCTCACAAGAGGATTAAAAGGGAAAACTGGGGAAGGAGATGTCCATGGGAGCTTCAAACAGCTCTGACACATTTCTGGGAACCTAAAAGGCCAGGCACATGTAAGGACTGTGTGCCTGGTCAGGAAGGACCTGAGAAGGCCCTAATCTCTCATTCTGGCTGACCTTGAGGCTCTGCATAAGCAGGACATTAAAGCTAAGACAGAGTTGTAAACTACCTGCTAGTGTGTCCAAGATGTAACCCAACTCATATGCAGAGCCTTGAGACATTTACTGGTTCAAGGCACTTAAGGAAACCTCTGTCCAAACATGACTAAGGCAGTACTAACAGAGCAGAACATCCAGTGGCTGCACATGATGGGGAATAGAAATTTTACAGAATTCGTTCCAGAAAGTCACCAAACAAGAAGCAACAAAACCGGCAACAGTAACAGACCTGGGTGGTTCCTGATTTCCAGAGTTTCCACATCATATCATCTAAAATGTCAAATTTTTAACAAACCAATTATGAACCAGGTAAAGAAATAGCAAACTATGGCCGACACACAGGATACAAAGCAAACAACAGAAATTCCCTGAGGACACCTAGACATTGGATTTATGATACAAAAAACAGGATAAGCTATTTTTTAACAACTTTAAAGTATTAATAAATTCTAATTAATATTTATTTCAATTTAAGAGACTTTAATATGAGACATTTTTGCATATATTTATAGTGTATCACTTGTTTTTATATGTAAGTATGCATTTTGAAAAATATCACTACAATCAAGCTACGTAATTTATCCATCATCTCTATAGTTAACTTTGTGTGGGGGGGAGGGTGGGCAGGGGGTTAAGATCTAGCCTCTTAGAAATTTCAAGTATGAAATGCAATATTGTTAACTGTCATCACCATGATGTACATTAGATCTCCAGAACTTATTCATCCCACATAACTGAACCTTTGTGCCCTTTAACAAATACCACCCCATTTCCCCCACCCTCCAGCCCCTGGGGAACCAGTTTTACTCCGTTTTTATGAGTTCGGCATTTTATTTATTTTTTTTTAAGATTTTTATTTATTTATTGAGAGAGAGAGAGAATGGTAGAGAGAGAGCATGAGATGGAGGAAGGTCAGAGGGAGAAGCAGACTCCCTGCTGAGCAGGGAGCCCGACGTGGGACTCGATCCCGGGACCCCAGGATCACGACCCGAGCTGAAGGCAGTCGCCCAACCAACTGAGCCACCCAGGTGCCCATGAGTTCGGCATTTTAGATTTCACATTTAAGTGATATCATGCAGTATTTGTCTTTCACTGTCTGTCTTATTTCACTTAGCATGATGTCCTCCAGGTTCACCCTTGTTGCAAACGGCAGTGTTTCCTTCTTTTTTAAAAGCTAAAAAATACTCCTGATTTCTTCTGGTTGCCATAGGAAAGGACTGTCTTCCAGTTCTAATAGCCCTTTACTTTCTAGCCTGCTTTATTCTTTCTTATGGATAGCACCTAGTCCCGGGTTTTTTAATCCATTCAGCTGCTCTGTATCTTTTGATTGAAAAGTTAAATCAATTTTCATTTAAAATAACTACTGATACAGAAGAATTTATTACCCTTTTGTTAAATGATGTGTTTTGTAGTTTTCTTCTTCTCTCCTGTTGTCTTCCTTTGTGTATTTTTTTTTTCTATTGATAGGCTTTGGTTTTTTCCTCATTTTCTTTTATGTAACTTCTGAAAGTATTTTTCTATGAAGCTTACATAAACTATCATAACAGACAATCTCAAGTGGGTAACCTTACTTATTAACAAATGTCTACACTTCAACCTCTCTTTTCCCCCAACATTATGTTAATGATGTCACAATTTAGATCTATTTATATTGTGTATCCATTAATATCATTTATAGTTGCTGTTAATACTTTGTCATCTACCCACCACTGTAAAGTAATATAGTATTATATTTACCTTGGCCAATGACTTCCATACTTCCTATACTCTTGTGTTGCTGTTTAGCATTCTTTCATTTCAACTTGAAGAACTCCCTTTAGTATTTCATTTCGGGCAGGTCTAGTGGTGATGAATTCCTTCAGCTTTTGTTTATCTAACAATCTTTACCACTCCCTTATTTTTGAAGGACAGGTTTGTCAGGATAAGTATTCATGGTTGGCAGGATTTTTTTTTTCTTTCAGCTTTCTGAATATATCATCCCATTCCCTTCTGGACTGTAAGATTTCTGCTGAAAAATCTACGCATAGTCTTAAGGGAGTTCCCTTGTGTGTAACATGTCATTTTTCTCTTGCTGTTTCAAAATTCTGTCATTCACTTTTGACAATTTGATTATAATGTGTCTTGGTGTGAGTCCCTTTCATCTTATTTGGTATCCTTTGGACCTCGTGGATCTGGATTTCTATTTTTTCTTCCAGGTTTGGAAAGTTTTCAGATATTATTTCTTTGAATAAGCTTTCTGCCCATTTCTCTTTCTCTTTCTGGGACTCCCATAATGAGTATCCTCTAAGTCTCATAAGCTCTCTTCACTTTTTCATTCTTTTTTCTTTTTTTCCATTTTACCAAATGATTTCCAATGACCTTTTAGTTTGTTGATCCTTTCTTCTGCTTAATCTAGTCTGTCACTAAAGCTTATTTTTGAATTTTTCATTTCAGTTATTGTGTTCTTCAACTCTATGATTTCTGTTCGGTACTTTTAAATATTTTCTTTTTGTTGACATTCTCACTTAGCTCATGCATTGTTCTCCTGCATGAGATGTTCAGTGAACATCTTTATGATCGTTATTTTTAATTCTGTTAGGTAAATCAGAAATCTCCATTTCATCAGGGTCAGTTTCTGGAGATTTACCTTGTTCTTTTATCTAGAACAGATTATCCTCTTTCTTCATTTTCCTTGACATTCTGTGTTGGTTTCTGCACATTAGATAAAACACCCACCTCTTCCAGTCTTCACAGACTGGCCTTGTATAGGAGATGAGCCTCACAAATCAGCTTGGCCAGAGATTCTGAATGCCTCTCAAACCTGTGTGCTTGTCCAAGCTGCCATCTTTGCTTTTAGTGGCCCCCAAGAGAACAGAGTATGCCAAGTACTGTCAGTGCCTCAAGAAAGGTGAGATAAAAGCCAATTCCTCACATAGCAGCTAGAAAAGTTTGGAGCATTAGGTGTGTGGTCCAATTCCTTCTCTCCTCAGGGAGAAGCTGAGAGCAAGAGTTTATCACTCATTTGCTCTACATTGAGCTGGTGAGTGGAGTTGTGGCAAATTCCTGCTCCCTCGTTTAGACCACACACTTTTTTTTTCTTTAAATTTTTTATTGTTATGTTAATCACCATATATTACATCATTAGTTTTTTAAAATAATTTTTTATTGTTATGTTAATCACCATACATTAGTTTTTGATGTAGTGTTCCATGATTGTTTGTGCATAACACCCAGAGCTCCACGCAGAACGTGCCCTCTTTAATACTCATCACCAGGCTAACCCATCCCCCCACCCCCTCCCCTCTAGAACCCTCAGTTTGTTTTTCAGAGTCCATCGTCTCTCATGGTTCGTCTCCCCCTCTGATTTTCTCCCCTTCATTCTTCCCCTCCTGCTATCTTCTTTTTTTTTTCTTAACATATATTGCATTATTTGTTGCAGAGGTACAGATCTGTGATTCAACAGTCTTGCACAATTCACAGCGCTCACCATAGCACATACCCTCCCCAATGTCTATCACCCAGACACCCCATCCCTCCCACCCCACCCCCACTCCAGCAAACCTGTTTGTTTCCTGAGATTAAGAATTCCTCATATCAGTGAGGTCATATGATACATGTCTTTCTCTGATTGACTTATTTCACTCAGCATAACACCCTCTAGACCACACACTCTTTCAAATGGCTGTTTTGTTTTCTGTGCCCCTAGGGTCCTAGCAAGTGCTGGGTCATGCTAGCTCTCACAGATGGCTGGGTTAGAAGCCAGTCCCTTGGGTAGCAGCTGAAAAGGCTGGGGGGAGGGAGGTTAGGTGTGAAGTTGAACTCCTTCTAGGGAGAAGCTGAGGACTTGGTTTTATTGCTGTATCATGCTGGATATAGGAGCTGTGTGAAGTGCCCATACACCTGTTCAAAAATCCCAAAAGATTAGTCATTACCTGTGCAGTCAGCTCCCAGAAACAGGCAAGTTAGAAGCCAAATTATCAGGCAGCAATTGGAAAAGTCAGGGCAGTAGTATAGTCTCCCTTCCAGAGAGATGCTGGATTTTATTGTGGAATGAGCCGAGATGAGGAGTCATAACAAGAGCCTGCAGGGCCATTCAAAACTGTTGCTTTCTCTATAGACCCAAAGGGACTAGTGAAGGCTGCCCCTTGCCAACTCCTAGAGACAAGAAAGTTAGAAGTTAGACCATCAGGCAACAGCTGGAAAAGTCAGGGTAGTAGATGTATAGTTCAACTCCTTCCAGGGAGAAGCTGAAAGCTTGGTTTTTTCACTAGAGTGAGCCAGGGGGAGAAGCTACATGAAGTGCTCATGAGCCTGCTCAAGCTCCAGAGGACTGGTAATTGCCTACCTCATCAGCTTCTACATGCAGGCTAGTTAGTGGGTAAATCCTCAGGCAGCAGGGAAAATTAAGAGTGCTAGATGTGCGGTCAAACCTCTCCAGGGAGAAACTCAGAGCTGAGCTTTATTGCCTATCACTCAGCACTGAGCCAGGGGAAGAGCCCCAGGAAGTGTTTGTGCACCCGTTTAAAACCACATCCTTGTACCTGGAAGGGATTATGCTAAGTGAAGTAAGTCAATCAGAGAAAGACAATTATATGGTTTTATCACTCATATGTGGAACAAAAGAAATAGTGCAGAGGATCATAGGGGAAGGGAGGGAAAACTGAAGGGGAAGATATCAGAGAGGGAGACAAACCATGAGGGACTCTGGACTCTGGGAAACAAACTGAGGGTTGTGGAAGAGGAGATGGGTGGGGGGATGGGGTAACTGGGTGATGGGCATTAAGGAGGACACATGACATGATGAACACTGGGTATTATACACAACTAATGAATCACTGAACACTACATCAAAAACTAATGATGTAGTGTATGGTGATTAACATAACAATAAAAATTATTTTAAAAAAACTAATGATGAATTATATGTTGGTTAAATTTAAATAAATACAAAATAAAAAAAAAATAAAACCACATCCTTGTTCTTTGAGGTCCTAGGAGACTAGCAAATACCAGGCCCCATCAGCAACCAGAGATGGCTTAGTTAGAACCTCATTCTTCAGGAAGCAGCCATAAAAGTTGGCATGCTGGATGTATGGTCCATACCTTTCCCTCCCCAGGGAGAAACTGGTTGCTGGGGGCAGGATTTATGGTGAGAGTATGTTTCAGCTTTTCCTACCTGTTTCCATATGGTTATTTCCTTAGTCACCTAGTATGCACAAGTCTCTCATAATGGTTTTTCTGGATTTCTCTCAGAAGTATGGATCCATGTGTGGCAGTTTATTCACTGAGTCCATGGATGGAGCATTTCTTAATTTCTTGTCTATTCAGATGCTCCTTCAGCGCACTTCCCTTATCTCTTCAGAGCGTCTTGAGACTGGATTTCTAAAGAAAACATTCTGCGCATCATCAGCAAGTCTATTTCAGCTAGTACATATATACTGACTTGTAGAAGATACTGTGCCAAGTACTGTGGGGGAAACAGATGAACCAGATATGGCCAACGATCTCAAGAAACAGTGTAGTGAGACAGACATTTGAGGGGAAAAAAAAAAAAGTAGATCACAGTAAGGTCACAAAGACAGAGTTGGAAATTTTCAGAACAATAGCTCTCATCTTGTTTGAGGAACCCTGGAAGGATTTATGGAAGAGGGAAATATTTGAGCTGAAGCAAGAGGCAAGACATCTAAATTGCAGCTTTTACTACTTACCGATAGCAAGTTGCTGCAGCCCAGGTGACAAGGGAGTGGAGTGCTTCGCCATCAAAACCATAGCCAGCTTAAGAATCCAACTGCAGCTCTATCCCTGAGCATGTCATTGTGTACAGGAAGAGGTCTGAAAGTTTTACTTCACTACATTTCTGTGATCACAAATCACCTGAAACTTCAGAGATGCAGAATGTATACATTCAACCTACGCATCTAAAACAGAGCTGTCCAATTCAATTTTCTGTGACGATTGCTATTTCCTTACTTGCACTGTCCAATACTGTAGCCACAAGGCATGTGTGGCTGTGAGGGAATAAAATTTATGTTT
This sequence comes from Eumetopias jubatus, assembly GCF_037043125.1. Taxonomy (NCBI): domain Eukaryota; kingdom Metazoa; phylum Chordata; class Mammalia; order Carnivora; family Otariidae; genus Eumetopias; species Eumetopias jubatus. The sequence continues at coordinate 58,770,895 of NW_028274810.1, forward strand.
CAATACCCATTGTGGCTAGCAGCCACCATATTGGTCAGTGCAGGTCAAGAACCTTTAGTTGCTCTTAGTGAACTAATCACAAAATTATGTGATGATGTTGGGCCAGAATTTATTGCTAAGTTCAGAAAGTTAGATTTATAGAAGCATGTTGTTTTGGGATAATGGGATCAATCTAAAGTAAGATGGGATTTCACTTTTTTCTCCATTTTTGCATATCTGGCACATGAACTTCATTCATGTGATAAAACAAGTATTTACTGAGCATCCCTTAACAGCAACAGAATTAAACCTTTCCAAGACATGTTCCAAGAACGTGGTACACCTGCATTTTCCTAAAAATTTCACAACTCATTTTAACAAACATGTAGAGATTAGGAAATAAGTAGGATGCTGGAAAAAAAATAAAGTAGCTTTAAAAAAAATTGCTTAAGAGAAATTTGGGCTGGAAGTGACAGCTGATATGACTCAATGGCAGTATCAGACATCCAAGTGCCTTCTTCCTTGTTGTTCTACTGTCCCTGAGGTTGCCCCTCACTACTATTCACATCTTTTTGGCCAGAACCTAGTTAAATGGCCTCACCTAGTTACAATGGAGTCTGGGAAATAGTTATTCTCTCTCCCCCACTCCTCCATCACAGGATGGCAAATGTAACAAACTAAAAATATGGCATTCTGTTACTAAAGAAAGGGAGAATGGTTGTGGAGCGATAAGTAGCAATCTCTGCCAAAGAAAACCCAGAAATATTCTGGATTTCATGATAATGCAAAATGTCTAGATCACAGTGATGAAACCAGAGACATAAAAGGGAACACCAGCAAATGACTTTTACACATCTTCTTATTCACCAAAAAATTCAAATAAAAAACAAAATTAGACGAATTAAATTAATGCAATTATTTTTCTTTAACAAACTAAATATTTGAAGTCCTTTATTTAAAGCAGCAAATAAACGTGCACTCGTACCCACTAAAAAATCCACTGTAATTGTCAGACACAGAAATCAGGAAATTTAAAATCTTTCACAACTATTATAGTTATTGGACAATCATTTATTTAAAATAATATCCTAAATACTTACAAAAATAAATCAAGTATTGCTTCTATTTTTCAAGTGTCAAAGTCTTTGCCATAGAAAATAGAAAGAACCTTTTTTAAACTAAATGTAACATTTAAGATACATCAAGTTTAATAACTGCACACTATTTTCTTTAATGGTTGTGCTTTACAAATTTCCAAACTACTTCTTTGCAATGTACAGGTTCACAATAGGCATGTATGCATACAACCATACACACACATTTTTACATAGGAATGTTTCTCATCAAATATGCATACGGAGAACCTAACACAGTACTGTGGCCTAAAAGCCACCCCCACAGAGCCAAATGTGCCAAAATACAGAAAGAGGTGTAGATGTAGAAACATTATCTAACATTCAAATTAGCAATCCAGTTACCAAAGATGATGACATTTTAATGAAGGACATTCAGTTTAATGTTTCTATATAAGACATTAATTCTTAATCTATACTAAATCATCAGTTCAATAGCCTTACTCACTGAAAAAATAGAATGAACTTCAAATATTTCTCAATACATTAAGTGATCACTGTCATTTGTATACACACAATTTTATTTTAAAAAGAGGAATATTAACCTTAGAGCAAATGCTCGAAATTAAGGATCATTTCCAAATTGGTCTGTTGTTTAATCTTTTATCACTGGGACATTCAATTCCTTATCAAACAGAGAAATGCTGGATTTCTCTTCCCTGGCATATGCACTCAAGCCTCACAACACAGACGTGTATAAATCATGGTTCATGATGAATATTTATAATGCTGCACCACCCACAGGGTGTCAATCTCACTACATTAACCAGATGTGGAAAAGAATCTCACTTCTGATCAGTTCCTGAATTTCTGTACGGTTAATCACAATAATACAGAACTTTACATTACTCTTGTATAAATACTTCTATATTGAGCATCTTAAATTCTACTTATCAACTAGAAAAGTGATAAATCACAAAATTTGTTTTTCTCTCTATCAAAAAAAAGAATCTAGCCTTCTGTCCTAATTCAGAAATTGCATGAATTATTTAGAAATTCCAAATATAATTGAAAATTTATGAGCAATTGACTGTGAAAATACTCATTTATTGAAATTGATGTTTTACAATAAATTCCAATAAAAGGGAGCTTGAAGAGCTTGTAAAATCTCAATTATAAGCAAGTAGTAAACACCAAAGGAGCAGATGTCTTACACTGACCAAAATATACCAAAATGCCATAATATCTGGAAAATTTTTATTAGCATGCTAAAATATTTTCAAAGGGCTATTTCATTTCACTAAAAGTTGCAGGCAAGCAGACTCTAAGAATATACAAAAATGCAAACCAACAATATAACTGCACCAATAAAAAAACATCAAAATCTAAGAGGTAGTCAACAGAAGTAACCCTGATGCGAAAACACATCCTGGTAGCTGCTCCCTAAATCTTAAGAGACCTAACTGCAATAGGAAATTCTTGTATTGTCAATGATTAGAAAAAATGTATTGGTAGAGAATCTACAAACCAAGTATTTAAATGAATAATACTGTAAATGGAACAATACTCATATACGCAAAGAAAGGCTGACAATAAAATCCAGATCAGGGTCTACAGCCTGCAGGCCAAATCTGTCCTACTGTCAGTTTTTGTAAATAAAATTGTATTGAAACACAATAACATCCATTTTGCTCATATACATTGTTTATGGTTTCTGCTCTCACACCATCTGTCACAAGTCCAGTACTTGGGGCAGATCATATGGCTCAAAAAGCCTACAATATTTCCTAAAATATTTACCATCTCTCTCTTTACAAAAAGTTTGCTGACCCCTGGTCCAGACATCCGCTGAGAGAGATGCAGTTGTTGAATGGCTGGAAAGATTAACAACGAATGTCAGAACATAAGGTATTCAACTCTAAGGAATGCAAATTGCTCTTTATGTCACAATTCAATTCCATTTCATATCTGAAACAGTTCTAACATTTTTCTACTTTTTATTTTTGTCGTCAAATATCAAAGAGTATTTCCAAGTTACTATAAAAAGGTTTAGCAGAGCACTGTCCAATAGAACTTTTTGCAATGATGGACTTTTCTTATATCTGCACTTTCCAATACTGTAGCCACCAGCCCCACGTGGCTCTCAAGCATCGGGAAACGTGGCTGATGTGACCAAGAAACTGAATTTTTCATCTTAATTATTTTTATTGAAATTGCCACACATGGCTTGTGGCTATAATACCGGACAGCAGAGATTTAACTCAACTAAAGTTCTAAAGTGTGACTCTTAAAAATGGCCAAAAGAATTAGAAAATAAAACCTCTGAAAAGAAGAGGTTTGGACAGAAGTGGACTGAAGACCATAAACGGAGTCCCAGACAGATTCCTTAATTCATAAACAAAAGTCAAACGGATTCCAGACTGTTTCCTCACTGCAACATCTCCTTGCAGTGCAAGGAAAAAACTATTACAGTATGTTTTTCAGCAAAAGCCCTGATAATCTTATGCTTAAAAGCAATAATTACAATCATATTAAAACAGGTGTGGACGTGCCACACAAATTATATTTTTTGCCTTGCTTCCCACCAGAAAAATCACCTTTTATAAAAGTCAGTTCATTCCATACCGTTAGCATGTCAACCATGCTGTATAGAAGCCCTTGTTTATAACAGGTACACTGAAGAACTATGAAGTCTCCTGAATCTGCAAAATCTCCAATTAGTCACTTTTACTATGGCAGAAGTCACTGCAATGGTCCAATCTTCCAAATGCTATATCTTCCATTACATGATAGAATAGACCCATCTGATGACAGATTTGAGGATAGAGGTAAAACCTTATACATATATAAAGTCAAAAAATATAGCTCTTGTATAGTTCTCCACGTACCTACCTCAAGACTATTTTTATATGGACCGAAACAATAAAACAAATATATATTTTTAAATTACTTATTACTGATTATACATTGTAAATTAACCAAGTTACTGGTACCACTGAAGACATTAAACTAAAATATACCAAGTCAATATGAACTTATAACACTCTCAGAAGACAAATGTTTGAGATGTGTGCCTAATGACATCTTCTACTCAAATGTGCTCCCTTCGAGAAATAGCAAATTTTATACTTTGTTTCCAAAGTCAGCTGACAAAATTAATTTTATGCATACTGATTTTTAAATAGCTGACATCCACCATCATAAATTTCTTTTTTAACCTGGCAGTTAACTGAAGGATACAAACTATTTTAAGGGCACTTCTGTTTATGGTTTCTTTTGTAGTTTAATCAGGTGTTGTAGCAGGAACTTTGACAGAGAGATTTCTCCTGGTGCTGGTGATGTGCCGCTGCTGCGCTAAGAAAGACCGGGCGGGGGTACACGCACCAGTGTCTTTGCCAGCACCACTGCCGCTCACAAGTCTAGACTCCATCCCCAGTTTCTGGAATGCTAGACTCTGAACAAAAATAAGCAAACAAATAACAAGACTATTTAGAGTCTGTAAAATGCTTTTCACATTTATTAAGTCACTTAATCCCCCAAATTCTATAAAGCTGTTGTTTTCCTCATTTTATAGAAAAAGGAAAGGGTTCAGAAGCTAATTAATCTGTGCATCGTCATGTTAGCAAGGAAGAGGAAACGAAGGCATAAAATCCAGTTTCTCTATTTTAACCTACCGAATTCGAAACCATAAAAAACATTCTAAACTTCAGCTTAATTGTAACAATAAAAAAAGGTTCCAAAGTAAATCTTTGTGTTTGGGCCTTCACTCTATGAGCATACACAGCACAAGAGAAAAGCTCAGATCAACGGTTCTCAAATGTGGTCCCCAGATTATCATTTGCACCACTGGGAATTTGTTAAAAATGCAAGTTCTACCTTGTAGACTCTAGCCAGACCTACTAAATCAGAAGTTCTGCAGATGAGTCCAACAACTTGTGTTCTAACAGGTCTTCTGATTCATGCATCACAGTTTACATTCACTATCGTCTATCTACATACTGATGGATACATGATGAATTACTGTGGTTATGGATGGTGGGTTTCGTAGTAAGAGAAATCATTACTTTCTCTCACTAGACCATATAACAGAATTTTACTAAGCTTAGAACAGTGAATTACTAGTATAATGCATAAAATATAGTAAATGCTCAAAAGACATGGGTGGTGGGGGGTGGGAGGGATAGGGTGGCTGGGTGATAGACATTGGGGAGGGTATGTGCTATGGTGAGTGCTGTGAATTGTGCAAGACTGTTGAATCACAGACCTGTACCTCTGAAACAAATAATACATTATATGTTAAAAAAAAAAAAGAAGAAGAAGAAGATAGCAGGAAGGGAAGAATGAAGGGAGGGAAATCGGAGGGGGAGACGAACCATGAAAGATGATGGACTCTGAAAAACAAACTGAGGGTTCTAGAGGGGAGGGTGGTGGGGGGATGGGTTAGTCCGGTGATGGGTATTAAAGAGGGCATGTACTGCATGGAGCACTGGGTATTATATGAAAACAATGAATCGTGGATCACTACATCAAAAACTAATGATGTAATGTATGGTGATTAACATAACATAATAAAAAAAATTAAAGAAAAAACAAAAACAAACAAAAAACAAATCCTTTAAAAAAAAAGACACGGGTAGAAAATGAATAAATAATGTGTTATTTGGCTCTAATATCTTTAATAATTTATGTATCAAGAGGCTACAGAGGAACAAAGAAATAATGTTCCTGGTCTTAACTAGGATGACTGACTCATGCGGGAAGGTTCCGGGAACACTTCACCTATAATTTCCTTCATGGCCTTGCTAAATTAAGCCAGATTTTACCAAATAGAGAAGGGAAGGAAAGAGCACAGAAAAAAGTAGAGCGACATAGAAGAGCAGGCATGTTTGAAGCAGGGCACCCAGTTCTATGTGGTAAAGCACAGGGTCCACACATGGACAGAGTCCATAAAGTGATATTCTCTCATACTAAATAAGCAGCAGCTAAAGTAGATAATGGCTGTGTGTTACTCTCTCTGTGGATTAAAATAATCCAAAAGAACCATATATATCACGAAATGCTTGAAAACATCTTGCTGAGAGTAAGGATGACAAAATAAAATAACTTCAAATAATTTTATACTACTCTCTCATTGTTAAGACAGATAATACTGAAGAGTATTCCTGATTTTATTTTATTTTTTTAAGATTTTATTTATTTATTTGACAGAGAGAGACACAGCGAGAGAGGGAACACAAACAGGGGGAGTGGCAGAGGGAGAAGCAGGCTTTCCATCGAGCAGGGAACCGGATGTGGGGCTTGATCCCAGGACCCTGGGATTATAACCTAAGCCAAAGGCAGATGCTTAACAACTGTGCCACCCAGGCGGCCTGAGTATTCCTGATTTTAAAAAAACAGTGAAAGACACACTTAGAGGCTTTATGGGATGTTAAAATAAATGCTGAGTACTAGAAGAACTTAATTTTGCATTGCGCAGATATTCCTGCTTCTACAGAAACACATATGAAGCTCAAATTAAATATTTTCACTCAAATAAGACAATTTTTGAAATATTTATGAACTGTTGTATGTGTGCTTCATGTGTATCAACTAAGGTTGATGAGTCACAAAATCAATTTCCTTATTTTGAGAAGATCAAAATCAACCAAAAACATTAAATTAAAATATACAATTTTAAGTATGACCAAAGTTAAAAAAAAAAAAAGAGAGAGAGAGAGAGACTATGACAGGAGATACCTGAGTACAATGCACACAGTCAGGGTAACTTCTGTTCAGTTACATATGTAAACATGTACAGGTACTGATTTATGGTATAAATTATATTTCCTCCTATGGTTCCTGGTCAAAATGTTTGATAAGCACAACATCCAATCACTGGCTGAATGTCAACTCACCTTATTGTACCAGGCAGAAACAATGAGTTTTTCTTCATAATCACGGAATTTTGCTACCTTACATTCACTCTGCAAAAAGATACAAGGACTATCAAGATCCCAGAAATAAACCGAAACTACCAAAAATGGAATCATTTTTTCCTGTGCTCACTTAGAGAATTTTAAAAAATGCACAGTGTGGCATAAAGCAGTCAAAATCTGAGCAGAATCAATGGAGAATGCAAGCACAATGCCTTTAAGAAAGAATAAGACCATGACTAGTAAATATTTATTTCAAACACTTTACTGGGAGATGTTCAGTAACAACAATAAACATGACACTGGTGATTCTCATGCTACCGTCCCACCATCTAGAGAAGAACACCTGGCTCAGATGACAGAACAGAGCTGCACCTGTGGGGGTCAGAACTAAGGAGAAAGAGGATACAGAACATGTACCCCAGAAAATCCAAGACAAATTTTAATCTTTTAATTCCTGGTGATCTGTATACTAGACTGCCTGTGGCCATATTTGCACACTTCCCTCGACATCTATTTAATTCCTCGAATATAGCAAATTTTGTAATTTCACTGGGCACCAGATACAGTTGACTCATTATAAACTAAACCATTTGAATGTTCCTACAGCAAGATGCTCATGTGCCTCCCTCATACCTTGTATGCTTTTTGTATCATGAGCATCTTGCTATAATATATATAAAACACTTTGCAAAGGAAACTAGAACATGTCCAATTATAAAATCTATGAACATACAATTCCAGACTGATATAATTAACCCAAGTAGTAAAAATGATACTATCATTAGCACAAAAATAACTTCTAAAATTTGAGGACTCAGCTAGTTAATGAGATGTCATCACTAACAGAGCTGTGCATGATTAGTAACCAATACTGCCATTTTAGTGCAAGGGCTTACTGGATTCTGTGAGCACTTTCTTCCCCCCTTAGGAATTGCAACTAAGCAGCTTTACTTAGGTTCAAGTGAGGAACATGGAGAAGAGAAAGAAAATCTGGTTAACTGAGTACGGTACCTTTTTTAAAAGGTGAGTTTGGTTTCTTCCTTCCTTTCCCTTTCTTTCTTTCTTTCTTTTCTTTCTTTCACATTTTCTGAATGAACTCTAATCCACATAATTTTAAAAGGAGCTAATATTATAGCAGAACTCTATTAGACACTAAGGGATATCCACATGATTGGCTGTTGTGGGAAGAGAGATACAAGGCAGCAGAGTACACACACTCGCAGAGACCAATCTCATGGGCTAGCGAGACTCTGTAATAAACACCGAGTGCTAAAACATGACATCTCTAACTTCTGACCTCAACCAACCTCTTGTGAGACTTGATCATTTACGGCAGATATATGACAGCAATTAATCACCAGGGAGGGTTACAGAGGATAATTAAAAGGAGATGTGTGAATATGAAAATTTTACCTCCAGAATCTCAATTCTTCTCTCTTTCTCTGCCAACTGCTTTCTAAGTAGCATTATTTCAGCTGATGCTGGATTTAATTTGGGATCTAAAGTTTTTATTACCTGTTTAAAGAAAAAAAATATTTTACATTTACTTTATTTTATCAAGTATTGAAATAAAACATCGTCTATAGTATCTCTGTAAATAAAGTGGAAAATTATCCAGAAAGTAAAATTATCCAGGTGCTAACTATGGCTTATTTGGCAATTAAATTTGAATAACAAAAACAGCATTCTATAAAGGTACAATGGTATCCAACTTCAGTACAAAAATGGAAAGATCCCTCTCCCAAAATAAAATTTCCTTTCTCACAGGCTTGGTACTCAGACAGTAATTTAGTCTTATTAAGCTTTGAGCACTAAGGTCTTGAAATAACACTTTTCATATTTATATGATGAGTATTTTTTTAAATTAAAATGAATTTGATAATTATATGGGCACTTACTGATTATACAGAGTAACAAAAAATTCATAGCAACAATCTTTTTACTACCATTATCTAGTTAAATGTAATTCAATATATGAGAGCAATATAATAGAATCTGGTGATTTTATCTGAAAACCAGAGGGTGGCTCAATCACATTTATGGAAATTACTAACATTTAGGTAAAAGATATTCAATTAGAATGTTGTTCAGAGACTCAACCAAACTATGTAGCCAGCAGTATAACAAGAAATTAACTCAGAAATATCAGGTGTATGTCAGGAACAGAAACAAATTTCCAATAATAAGATCATCTGTATGATGTAATTATGAATCTATTAACAAAGATTTAAAATGATTTAAAGAGGAAGATTTCACCTATATTTATAGCGGTAAAGGAAAAAGTCTAAAAGGTAATATGCTAAACATTCCTGCAGTTCATTCAAAACAATTTGCTGAATGCCGAATATGGCAGGCACTGATGGGGGCACACGGGGATATAGGAGACTCAGTGCCTGCCCTCATGGAGTTCACATTATAAAAGCAGAGTTTAAATCATAATTTAACTACAAAGACACATCATAATTTGTTACCTCTAGGTGATAAAAAGTATGGTTGTGACTTTTCACTATTTTCTGAATTTTCTATCATGGACATTATGTTACTATAATTAACTCTCCCTCCAAATAACGTAAAGGGAAAAAAATTAAATCATATTTATTATACAAGCAATTTTCTTTTAAATGATAGTGCTTAATTATGACAAGAATATGATATTCATTGTCAGTGCTTTGTCTATTGTAATCCTTTTAGAATATCATTTAGAAATAAGTATTAAGCATCTTAAAATTTTCTTATCCTTTGACCTAGAACTTCCATTTGACCCATTAACCTAGGAACAAGGCTAAGATAATAAACCAAAATAAGGGGCAAGGTTTCTTTCTTTTTTTTTTTTTTTAAAGATTTTATTTATTTATTTGAGAGAGAGAGAATGAGAGATAGAGAGCACGAGAGGGAAGAGGGTCTGAGGGAGAAGCAGACTCCCCGCCGAGCAGAGAGCCCGATGCGGGACTCGAGCCCGGGACTCCAGGATCATGACCTGAGCCAAAGGCAGTCGCTTAACCAACTGAGCCACCCAGGCGCCCAAGGGGCAAGCTTTCTATATAAATATGTTACCTAGAGTCTTATTTCTAGAAGAAGAAAAAAGAAATGGAAATGAACTATTTCCAACAATGGGATGATGATGACTAAGTCAATTATGATATACCCCACTCAACTGAGTATCATACAGCCATTCTTTTATTTTGCAAAGTCTGCTCCGTAAGTGTCTGTCTTGCTTACTGCTGTATTCCCAGTGCTTAGTGTAACAGGTGTTCAATAATTATTAAATTACATTTATATAACATGAGAAAATTATTATTTTCACTTTTAAAATGTGTTTTAACTTTTAAAATCATATGTGCTATGATCATACAAATTGTGTGTGGGTGTGCGTGTGTGCGTGCGTGTGTGTGTGTGTGTGTGTGTGTGTGTGTGGTATTGTGGTCAGCAATCACGGAGACAATATACATTGAAAAAAATGCTCTGGTAAGAAAATACACCAAAAAGTTAATAGTAGTTATCTCTGAGAACCTTTCTATGTTTTATGTTTTCTACTGAGAACATTTATACTTTTGTATACTTTTATAGTTGAGAGAAACTGGACTGTAGCAGAGACTGATTGCCTTTGTTTACCAGGGCTCTCTAGAAGCTGCGTGCCTGAGTGCTGCCCACTGAAATGAGGGTGAAAGTGGTTCATGGCTCCCAGGCCTGCCCCATCACGAATCTCCTCCAGTGCAGTCTAGCCTGGCCTCCCTCGTCTACTGGCTGGACTATCTCGAGTGAGCTTGGGAATACCACGTTCAAGAAGGCAAAGCCTCTGTCAGCTGGGGGCTCTGGCAGATTGCATGGAGCAGTGCCCCTCCCCCACTGAAAGATGGGCTTCCTGTGATCAAGAAGTAACTTCTACCTTTTAAGCCCTGAGATCGTGAGGTTTATCTGTTGCTGTAGGTACTATTTACAACTTAATAAATATAAAACTTAAACATAAAAAGAACAGACACATTAGCAGCATTTTTAAGCTTCATCATATAATCCTTTTATTCAATAACTAGAAAAAAGTATATTAACATTCTCTAAGCGAGAATACTTATAGTTAATTAGGAAAATATGCAGTATTCATGGAAATAAAAGATTTTATGAGAATAGTACTTACAGATATTTAAGTTTGAAATAAGGAAAAAAAAATTAATCTGGTAAACATCAGAATAGCGCCTAACTGTCTAATCTAGAGGGAAGGCTAAAACAATTTTAAACAAGTTTGAAGAGCTAAATTTTCACAAAAGGCAAATGTTCACTTTAAGAGCTAAAGGTTCCATACTTCATAACAGTCATCTCCTCTAATGAGGTCACTCCAGTCCCCACTGAAACTGTCCCAATAAAGCCCTGTGTTTGTTTTACCTGCTGCTCATGAGTGAGAGTGAGAGAGCGTGAGAACTGGCCCGCAAGGCAGGGAAGAGGGAGCAAAGTCACATGACACAGAGAGGAGGAACAGTCCCACAGGCAGAACTGGCTTAATAAGAACCTGAGTCAGAAGAGTTGGGTTCCAAAAGATCAGTCACTCACATTTCTTGCTTTCTCCAAGTACATTTTATATCTCTCCTCCATCGCTTTCATATCTTCATCTTTCTTCTGAAGAGCAACTTCAAGTTCATTGATCTTTTGTGCTGTTATTGAAAAGGAAATGAAACATGACCAATTTAAAATACTCCCTCTTCACACAAAAATTGTACTTATCGTATTTTTTCTAAAGACTGATGAGAGAACTTAAAAAATGTTTATTTCTTCTTTGTAATGAATTCTTATCTAAAACTTTTGAACTATAACCAATACATCCTTGATCATTTCATATTATTCTTTCTTAAAAAATATCTATAATCTGCTTTATCCAGCTATTTTTCTCCTTTCTCTCAAGTGTTTCAATGAGCAAATACACTTTACAATGTAATCACAATCATCATTAGAAGATAAAGCATTCCTTCTACACAATGTTTAAAGGTTACTTTGATTATACATTATTTTATTTACATTTCCATAGTATTAATTCTACTATATTTTACAATGTTTGATACTCCTATATATCAATCAGTTCATTTTATTAGATTTTTTTTTTTGCTTTAAGATTAGATCATTTATTACTTAAATCACTAAAAAATTACCATGGTTCTTATTTGCAATGTATGTATTTATGGAATGTCCAGAAACTTATACACAGTTCTTGCATCTTTCAACTAAAAAGGGCAAGTCCTTAGATGTAGTCTGATCCAGGTTTTTACAAATACCTACCATTCTGGTTTACATCTGGCTGAAGATCTTCAATGAGTTCTTGTTTCTTCTGTAATTCTTCCTGGACCTCAGTTAGTTTTTCCCTAAGTAGTGGAAAGAGCATGGAGTTTTGGAGACAAACAGACCTAAGAATGAAAACTGATTTCTGCCACATAACATTTGTGGACTGTGGGCAAATCACTTTCTGATCCTGAATCTCCTCACCTGTGAAATGGGAGTAATACCTGCCAAATATTATAGGGGTTGCTGTGAGAAGGTAAACTGCCTAGCACATGATGGGTGCTAAAAATGTTAATTTTTTCCCCTTGCCATCCTTGCTTCCTAAGAAAGCCAAAGGAAATATTTTATTGGTTAAACATCCCACATCCCCACACAGTCAAGTTGTGACAGCTGTCTGCTTTGTAAACCCTTCAAATGACATTAGTGATTGAAAAATGTAGGATCTGGGATCACTGGCAGGCAGGCTGAACATTTTAGAACATTTTTCTTTTCACTTCTTTTTTTTTTTTTTATTAAATTTTTTTTTTTTTTAAAGATTTTATTTATTTATTTGACAGAGAGAGACACAGTGAGAGAGGGAACACAAGCAGGAGGAGTGGGAGAGGGAGAAGCGAAGCAGGCTTCCCGCAGAGTAGGGAGCCCGATGTGGGGCTCGATCCCAAGACCCTGGGATCATGACCTGAGCCGAAGGCAGACGCTTAACGACTGAGCCACCCAGGCGCCCCATTTTCTTTTCACTTCTTGGTGGCAGTGGTGAACACTCAATTGCCATCAGGGGATTTTTCTTTTTCTTTCTTTTTTTTTTTAAAGATCTTTGTTTTTATTTATTTGAGAGAGAGAGAATGAGAGATAGAGAGCACGAGAGGGAAGAGGGTCAGAGGGAGAAGCAGACTCCCTGCTGAGCAGGGAGCCCGATGTGGGACTCAATCCTGGGACTCCAGGATCATGACCTGAGCTGAAGGCAGTCGCTTAACCAACTGAGCTACCTAGGCGCCCCAGGGGATTTTTCTTATAAACAAAATCAGACAAGGATACTAACTTTAAAAGTTTTTAAAACCTTTCCCCTTGCATATTTGAAATGAAATGTCAGTTTTACTTACATATGAGCTTCCAACTTCTGCTTTAGTTTGCTGGACTATAAAAATTAAAAAAAGTTGCTGTAAGATAACTTTTGTGACAAAGATAAATTTTCCAGACATCACAATCTCTTTACCTCCTTTTGAAGTGTATTATTTAAAATTATAAATGTTTCAAAAATTTGTATTTCTAATAACATACTCGTAAAAACATAAAATTTTAGGTATTTTTTACTTCAAAGGGAAAGGAAAGGAGGTTAGGAAATGAAAGAAGGATGAGTACAAGAGTAAAAAGAAAAATGCTTCAAATTTCTGAATACCATGAAAATAAAATTTAAACTTGAAGAAAAATAGCAAATGCAAGCTGAATGTGATATACTGAGGAGTATCAAACATTTAAAAATCATTATATAAGATTTTAGGCCTTTAAATGAAGAATAAACTTAAATAATTATCTTTATAATAAAGTGTTATCATAAAAATGCAAGCACTTTAATATTAACAACAAAATGGAGCAAGTGGATTTTGTTAAAAAATAAAATTTAAGACATAAAACTTCCTCTTTAAAAAGCAGGAGTTTAAATTGCAATACTGGTTCAAGATCATCTACTGAATAGATAAATGAAGGGTTTAAAATATATAATCTGAAATATAACTCAGACACTAATACATTTTAAAAAGAGAAACATAAAACCTTTAAAAATACTGCAATCCAAAAATGCACTCCCCAAATTGATCCCATTTTAAAAGTATTCCCTAATGTGGCTTAGAAAAAATATTTGTATTTGAGAGGTTACAATACCGTATATATGCACATACGAGATGCCGCCACGCATGAGACGATTTCTATTTTCCAAGCCCCCGAGGAAAAAAGAGAAAATCATATAAAGCATATAAAAGAGAGAGGAAACACAACCCTTTCAGTCTTCTTTCTCATCTCTTTACTTACTCTTTATAGCTCTCTCCCCCGTCAACACAGGTACAACCACCTCACATTGTATCTACCCAGTATCTAATGTACATTGAGCCCTATTTTTTTGTTGTTGTTATAGTTAAATGCCTCCCTCCCTCCACTGTTACTTCTTTTCCCCTCTGCATACAGAGATGCAACTACAGACACATGGCTAGGTATATTAGATTTGGGCTGTTCAAGGTCTGCTGAGTCCTCTTATCCATCCCCTACAATGTTTGCCATCAAAGCCCATTAGAAAGGGCGAGGCCATAAGTCCACTTGCAAGGAGAGAAGAAATAAGGGGTGACTCATGTCTTCAAAACTGCATTAAGGTTTCTGTCCTTTGGAGGCTGGTATGATCCACTTCTTTGACGCTCTTTGGTAGAAATCATTGTCTTACTCTCTCCTTCCTGTTAGAAGATTTCCTCAATTCTGACTGCTGACTACACTTACTAGGACTTTTCTCAAGCCTGAGAAAAGAGCTGTGAAGACCTCACTCGTAGCATGCTCTCAAGCAGGAATTACCATGAATTTACGTGTAGCTGTTGAAGTAGGACAGATAGAAATCACCTTCCAATACATACGATTAATTTATAGGCTCCAAGTTGGCAAAATCACTGCATCTGTTATGCAGATATATACGGTATTCGGTATTCGAGGGTACCCCCAAAGATAAGGGTAGCACTTTCAAATACAGGACTAATTTGGGCATCAGGACCTATCGGGGAGAGTCCACACACAGCAGAATTATTACAATGTTTAAGTTACTTACACTTTCTCCTTCAGACCTGGAGCCTTGTTCCTGTAAAGATTTCTGGAGATCCTCAATCTGCTGCTGCAATTCTCGGATACGCTCTTTGCTCAGCCTATTGTTAAGATGAATCATATGTATTTACTTGTATTGAAAGTCAAAGTAGTTATGGATCTATAAAGGTACATTTGTGCAATTTAATTCACGAAGTCTGCATTTAACAGCAATGACGAATGCCCAACAATTGTCTGTGGCTAGGTATAATATATAGTGTGAGTACAGTAGGCTACTTGCAAGAAAATATTTTTTAAAAAAGAAGACATTTTATCATGGACGTATGTATGCCCACATTTAAAAATTTCAGGTACTTGTGTGCCAGCTGCAAAAGCACATCAATTCTGCACTGTCCTCGCTGGTACGAAAATCAGAAAAGTAGTTCAGTTTTCCTATAATTGTATCTTTAATGAATGGGAACTAGGTTTCTTCTTCTTGTTTCAGATTTCACAGTGTATTGACCAAGGCCACCATTTCCCAACCACTTCTTCATAAAACTTTTTATTTAAATTAAAGAGACTAACACTAGAAACTAGGGCACATTTCTAACTTGGCAAAATCTTGTACTTTAAAACCCTGCTTAAGAGTTACCTCCGCTGAGGTTACCAGCAAGAGAAAGTATCTGTCTCTTTTCATGTATATATGACCTAACACACCTGCCTATTATAACACTCCACTGTTCCACTATTGCAGGTATCACATAATATAATCATTATTCATATGTCTATCTTCCTATAGTAACTCTTTAAAAGCTGAAACTTTGTATCTCCAGTGCTGATATTGAACTGGATAGGATAGTAAAATCTGATGGTCCCTTCAGAAAGCTAAAATGTTGATGTAATACAATATATACAAGTTTGAGAGAGAAGGTTCAAGTGTATCTAAAATTCCTGGTGGTCTCTAAGATCTAATAAAGTTTGGTCAAATAAAATCAAATAGTTTTATAGCAAAATATGCTATTTATAAGAGGCAAGTTAGCACAGTGGTTAAGAGTCCGGACTCAGGAATCAGACTGACAGAAAGTTCAAATGTGGGATTGAAAATTTACTAGCTTGTAACTCTGGACAAGTTACTTAGCCTCCTTGGACTTCAGCTTCCTTATCCATAAAAAAGAGATAATTACAATTCTCACTTCATAGAGTTTTTGTGAGGATTTCTGAGTGAATACCAAAAAAGTGCTTAGAAAAGTGCCTGGCATATAGTGAACACTATATCAAATGTTATATATTTTTACTACTCTAATTCTTGAGCTCCTCATTGCTATCAGATGAGTACATCATTTGCTTTTATAGCTGAAGACACCAAGTGTGAGTTTAACTTGCCCAGGACAGAACAGCTAATAAATTTAAATAGAGGTGGGGCTCAAATTTGACTGCATGGTCTATGTTCCATCCATGTACAGACTGCAACCCAAAGCCAGCTTGTCATTTATCCATTTGTTAAATTTTCTGTGGATTGTGAAGACATATAAATGAAATTCAAGAAAAAGCAGCCAGATTAATAAAGTCTGCTAAAGGGGTGCGTGGGTGGCTCAGTCGTTAAGCGTCTGCCTTCGGCTCAGGTCATGATCCCAGGGTCCTGGGACTGAGCCCCGCATTGGGCTCCCTGCTCTGCAGGAAGGCTGCTTCTCCCTCTCCCACTCCCCCTGCTTGTGTTCCCTCTCTCGCTGTGTCTCTCTCTGTCAAATAAATAAATAAAATCTTTAAAAAATAAAAAAAAATAAAGTCTGCTAAAATAATGTAAGTGAGAGGCTGAAAACAAACAATTTAAACTTCTTTAAATTCTACTTATTTTAACTACGTGGCTAGCTAATGCAATCACTATGAATGTCAATTACAAAAGAGTGTGTCACCTTTGCTCGGTTTCCAGTTCATTCATCTTGCGGTGCTTCTGTTCCAGCTGCTCCTGAAGTTCCTCAATACGCTCGTTCTCAGTACCTTCCTGTTGCAAGCGGAGCATCTTATTTTCATGTTGCAGTCGGATAAACACTTCCCTGATGTTGAAAATCAAAGTTTGTTTTTAAATTTTTAAATGTACATTTTACATTTTTTTTATATTGTGAACTTCTGGAAAATTCCTGTTCATTCAATAGCTGTCATTTAAAAATGTTACCAATGTTTCTGAAATTTTTTAAGAAAAAACTATGTACATTGTAGGACTATCTCAAAAAACAAGTAATAAATTTTTCAGAGCATAGGTATTATATATTATATATCACTAAATATTATGCAAGTTCCAAAAGAAACAGGAGTTATTTTACTGCTAACTTAGATGCTATTCACTATAGCATAATCTCAGAAAATATATGCATTAAAAGCAATAGATTTAAGAAATCAGTTTGTTTAATATTTTTTAAATAAACTCTTATGATGACAGTCATATGACTGCTTCTAGGTTTTTTTGTTTTCAAAAAACAATTTTTCTTAAAAGTTTACAAATACACACTTTCTAAAATGCAAATGATAGGAATCATATTAAATAAAAAAGTAATGTTCTCCTACCTGCTGCCTCCCTAAATGCATTTTTTAAGATTTTATGTATTTATTTGACAGAGAGAGAGAGACAGCACAAGCAGGGGGAGCGGCAGGTAGAAGGAGAAGCAGGCTTCCCACTGAGCAGGGAGCCCGATGCGAGGCTCAATTCCAGGACCCTGGGATCATGACCTGAGCCGAAGGCAGACGCTTAACTGACTAAGTCACCCAGGCGCCCCTAAATGCAATTTCTGAAAAGCAACTAATTTCAATTAATCTCAATTTATGTTCTTCTGAATGGCAACATCATGACTTCAAAATACAGCTCATATGGCTATTTTTTTTCAAATGGCTACTTTTAAAGTGACATTAATATCACTGGATATTAACAACTAAAAAGTTGCTTGCCAGTCCAGCATGTAAGGAGCTCTACCTTAACAAGAAAAAATTGAACAAAATGAAAATTAACATATTTGCAAACTATATGCTGAGTGAAAGCAGTCACAAAAGGCTGCCTATTGTAGGACTCACGTATGTTAAATTCCGTTAACAGGCAACTCGACAAAGAATTGATTCTCTGCTGCCCAGTGCTGGAGCCTGGGGGAAGGCAGGACTGAGGAATGACTGCTAAGAAGCACAGGCGATTTTTTGGGGGGAATGGAATGTTCTCAAATTAGACAGCTGCACAACTCTATGACTACACTAAACACCACTGAGCCATACGGTTTTAAATGGGTGAATTATATCTCAATAAATCTGCTTAAGAGTAGAGTCTGAAGTAGTAAATAGAACTGTTACCACAAAAAGGAAAACCATAAAAAAATATCAGATTAGTCAAATACCTAGAAGCAAACATAGCAGTAAGATACCATGATAAAAGTTGGTTAAGAGGAAACTCTAAAATTTGTATTTTATTTAACTTCTGTTTAATCCTTCTGCTATTATTCATAGCTCCTCTCCTATTAGTTTCACTTGTGTGGATGTGAATGCCAGGTATAAAAAAGTTTTTCCATTGAGTTTATAGGTAGGAAAAGAAGTTCAACACAATAAAAGTCATATTATAAAAACCAGAATATTTTATTCATCTAGTTTGTGAAATTTTACTTCTAATAAATTCTAAAACGGCTGTAGTAGCAGTAACAATCTAAGAAGTTCAGGGGCACCTGAGTGGCTCAGTCATTAAGCGGCTGCCTTCGGGTCAGGTCATGATCCCGGGGTCCTGGGATCGAGCCCCACATCGGGCTCCCTGCTCTGCAGGAAGCCTGCTTCTCCCTCTCACACTCCCCCTGCTTGTGTTTCCTCTCTCGCTGTCTCTCTGTCAAAAAATAAAATAAAATCTTAAAAAAAAAATTAAAAAAAAAAAACAATCTAAGGACTTCAAGCAGATGAAACAAAGTAATTTTGAGCTCCATGACTCATAAAATGGAACACTCGAAAGGCTAATAATTTTTTTAGAAAGAAATCATATTTCTAATATTAAGTATAGATTATCAATTAATAAAAACAAATTTACCTATATTCCACTGGCATAATCTCAGCAGCAAGATTCTCATAACTTTTTGTAGCAGATGCATCTAAACAACAACAACAAAAGATTAACATTTCAGTATTTCTACCATTAAAAAAACTTTTCTAAATCCAACAAAATTCACCTGTTTGGTTTAGATGATCTTGTTGTACTTGTGAACATCGAAGCTCTTCATTTGTTTCTTTCAGAGTATCACGTTGTTCTATTAGTCTCTAAAAAAGAATTGTATATAAGCATTAATTTACATGAAGGTATCTAGCCACAAAACTGATACAGTGTATGATGGCATATCCTGGACAGACTGGGCAAATCTGTAGAGAGAGAAAATGGATGAATGGTTGCGAAGGCCATGGAGAGGGGAGCAGAATGCAGGGCAGCCACCAGTAGGCACACTAACGGGCTGATGACAGTGCTCTAAAATCCGACTGTGGTGATGGCCGCACAACTGGAAATACACTAACAACTACTCCACTGTACACTTCAAGTGGGCAACATTTATGGTATACAAATTATATCTCAACAAAGCCATTAAAAGATAAAATCTATGGTCCTTGCTTTCAAGAAGCTGACGGTCTAGAATGGGAAAACGTGCAATGAGACATACGGCCTCGCCTCTGTGACTTCATCTTCCCTTGTGAAGGCAATTAACAATACTGCACATTAAATTTCTACTACTTTCTTTTATACCAACACTTGAATTTGGATAAAGACAGAAGATCTGATTGACGTGACTTCCATTCTTAGAACAGCAAGGATAATATTAAACACTAAAAGAGAAGACAGACGTATTACTCATCTACTATATTCATGTGTACCTCTTTTTCCTTAAGTAAAGCTTCATGTTTTTCTTCAAGCCGCTTCATTTCAAATGCTAGTTTATCTGCCCTTTTGGATTCAGAGGAAAGTTTACTGTGAAGATCCTGAACCTTTTGTCAGAAACAAAAGTAGATAACAAGAGTATATAATATTAATAGTTTTTCAGAGTTTAATAAATGAGAAACTGATTGGAAATAAAATTTATAGTAAGAATATAATCAAGTAATCCTAAATAGTTGTGAAAATAGCATGTAAATAAGAGTTAACATAAATTTTAAAATACCCAAATAATAATTTAGTAAAAAAAAAAAATCAGCCTTCTATTACTAAAATAATTTAGTAAAAAAAATTGCCTGATAAATAGCAAAACAGAATATTATCAGTTATAGCTCCATTCTCTAGGCAATTATTACTGGTTACCAGAAATGCTAATGAACAATTAAATGCCCAAAAATATATATAAGCTCAGAAGACAATAAAAAGGGAAAGACCTAGATAAGTCAAATTCAATTATCAACCCTGGAATTAAAATTACAGGTAGAAGAATTCTATCATAAGTTCACAGCCAACTATAGGCAATGTTTCTTCACATCTCTATCATTCTTAAAGTATCAAAAGGAATCAAAAGGAAGTTGAGCTCTTTTATTTAAAAAAATTAAGATATTTTCTTACCTGCCTCTTGTATGTTTCTAACTGCGTACGTGCTGCATTTGCCTTCTTTAATTCTTCTTCTAAGCTGACTGTATTATGCATATACATCATGTTTGTTTCTTGTAAAGTTTTCACCTGCTTGCGAAGGTCGTTCAGATCTTGTAGCTTCTGACGATATATCTCGACTGTTGACTCTAGTTTATTTGCTTTATCAGAGGTAGCCCTATGATAATAAAGACTGTACATTACTGGGTAAGAACTAGTAAATGCACATAACAATTTTATTCTGTCTGTAAAATTAGTCAACCAGATAATCAATTGGCTGAAACAAAAGGAAGGAAGGAAGGAAGGAAGGAAGGAAGGAAGGAAATGAGAAAGACAGACAAAAGAAATAAACTTTCTGGGAACTTTGGAAAAAGACTCAAATCCAGCATTGAGCCTTTTTGTTGTAAAGGCATCAAAACAAAAATGCCTTAAATTTGACACACTAAATTATCAAACCACTTCATAGAGCACAATGTGTAAAAAAGAATGGTTTTGCAAATGCAACTGAACAATTCTAAGCTTCTCTGTAGCTTATAGACCAATTTTGCTTTGTGTATAGTATTTAGTACGGTTTTGTTCTAAGTATTTGATATACTTAGGAAGTTGACTCAACTTACAATTTGTCTGACAAAGAACTTTGCTTTAGAGTTGTGCTTACCTGACCAACTGGGCTAGAGCAAAAGTAAATACATAAACCAAATCACTTTCCATCACATACAGGTTCAAACGAATGGGTATAAAGATTTTGTTTCAAATGGATATAAAACCTGTGCAACAAAATGGCCCATTAAGAAAATTTAACAGAAAATATAAAGAGCATATGGATAGTCTGTTTGCTTGATTAACATTTCACAGGCAAAAGCCAAATAAAAATTTTATACATTGTCAAAGACAATAAGAGAACCTTGGGATAACCCTAAAATAAATGTTAAGATACTTAATTATACCTATTTTATATCAAATGCCAAAATATGGATTGAGAATGCTTTCCCTTATGTAAAAAGTTCACAAGATACACTAATGAGTACAAGGAGGTCAAGCTAAATGTATCTAAAAGTAATTCAGCTCACACAGTTTTAAGAAAAAGGTATCATTTTGGGTTTACGAATTCTAATATGAAATTGTGCTAACACAGGTGGCTCAGTCGGTTGGGTGTGTCCAACTCTTGATTTCGGATCAGGTCATGACCTCAGGGTTGTGGGATTGGGCCCTACATCTGGCTCTGCACTAACAGTGGAGCCTGCTTGGGATTCTCTCTCTCCCTCTTCCTCTGCTCCTACCCTCCCCCCATCCTCCCTCTCTTAAAAAAAAAAAAAATGAGCTAACAAGATTTGAATATTCTCCTTAAACTACAATTACCATCAACAAGCATAAAATAAGTAAAGACTAGGAGCCCGGATAAAAACTGAGCAGTACTTAATACACAGGAATAACCCTAAGAATCCCTGATTAGAACATGGTATACCAAAATGACTAAGGAATAACTTAGAAGTGACATAATTATATTTAGATATGCCATACCTAAGAACATCTATTTCATCTTTCAGGGCTCTTGTTTCTTCAGCAAGACTAGTCAGTTCATCATTCCTATGCTGAAATTCAATTAGTTGCTTTTCAAGTTCTTCACAGTGAACACGGTAATCATCTTTTGCAGCTTCAAGCCTTGAGTAAAGAAAACAAGTACTTCTAATGTAATTTCCATCATTTGTTTTCTTACTGAGACATGTGCAAGACATACTTTAATTTTTTTTTTTAATTCCACTCAAAAGAAAGGCTCCTGGATTTGAAACTGGCTGAGAATAAACTTAATGGTCTGAATTTTCCCATTTTCACTTCTGAAACACTGTGCTTCATTATCTCTAGCTCTAATAAGAGTTTTAATTTCAAAAGATGAAGAGAAAATATATATTTATTAAAATTACTCAAAAATACATATCACATGCAAAGTAGTAAAATATTAACTCTAAGTAGACTATAAATTAAGGATAAATACTTAAACTCTATAGCAACAACAAAAAGTAAAAAGACAACATAGTGAATAAAGTCAAATATTAAAAAAAAATTTCATTTACCCAAAGGAATGCAGAAAAGAAAAACAAAAGGATGTGACAAATGAAAAACAGCAAACTGACAGACCTAAATACAACCATAACAAAAATTACATAAAAGGCAAAAAGACTAACACACCAATTAAAAAGGCAGAGACCATCAGACTAGATAACAAAACAAGGCTCAAATATATGCTAATAACAAGAGCTGGTTTAAATATAAAGGCACAGATAGATTAAAAGTAAAAAGATTAAAAAAACACCACGCAAACAGTAAGCAAAAGAAATTGGGGTAGTTATGTTGACATCAAACAAAATAAATTTTAAGACAAAAGAGTATTATCAGAGATAGAGATATTTCATAATTATAAAAGGGTCAATTCATTAGAAAGCCTTATCATAAACGTGTATATACCTAAAAACAGTTTAAAAATACATGAAGCAAAAACTGACAGAATCAAAGGCAGAAATCCACAAATCCACAACCACTGCTTAATACCAGTCTCCAATAAATGACAGAAACAAAAATATCAGTAAAAATACAGACGAGCTCTGAACACCACCATTAACCAACTTGATTTGACATGTATATAACATGTCAGGCAAAAATTACAGAATACACATCCTTCACAAGCACACAGGGAACACTCATCACAATGAAACAGGCCGAGCAATAAAATAAGTATTAGTAAGTATCAAAAGACTGAAATCTTGTGAAGTATGCTCTCTAACCACAAGAGACTTAAATTAGAAATTAGTCACAATAAGAAGTCTAGAAAGCCTTAAATACTTGGAAATTAAACAACACATTTCTGAATAACCCACAAGTCAAGGAAGAAATCACAAACGAAATTAGAAAATACTTCAGAACGAATAACAACAGAAAGACAACCAGTCAAACTTTGGGGACCCAGCTAAACCAGTGCTTAGAGGAAAACTTACAATTTTAAAGGCTTATATTAGAAATGAAGAAAGGCTTAAAATCAATCATCCAAGTTTCAACCTTAAGAGTCCAGGAAAAGAACAGCAAATTAAATCCAAAGTAAAAGGAAAGAAAGAACAGAGGTCTAAAACCAGTAATATGGAAAGCTAATAAAGTGTTTGAAAAGATTAATAAAATTGATAAAACCCTAGTTAAGAGTGATCAAGAAAAATGAGAAAAAACACAAATTAACCAATATCAGGAATGAAAAAGTGAGTATCAGTATAGCTCCTACAGTCATTAAAAGGATAATAAAAGAATACTATGAACAACTTTATGCCAATAAATTCAACAACTTAAATGAAATAAACATACACCTTGAAAAGCACAACTTATCAAACTGACAGAGATTAAACAGAAAACCTGTGAAGCCTTTTGACCACTAACAAAATTGTATTTGTCATTAAAAGCCCTTCACAAAGAAAACCATAGGTCCAGATTGTTTCACTGATAAATTCTATCAAACATTTAAGGAAGAAATAATATCATTCTTACATAAACTCTTTCAGAAAATAGAGGAGGAGAGAATACTTCCCAATTATTCTATGAGACTAGCAGAACTCTGACAACAAAACCTGAAAAAGACATTACAAGAGAAAAAAGTTATAGACCAGTATCTATATGAAGACAATCAAAAAATTCTTTCAACATATTAGCAAACTGAATCCAGACATATATATGCAGAATAATAAGGATGACCAAACTGGTCTAACCCTGAAATATAAGACTGTTCTACATTTGAAAAATTAAACAATCATAATAAAAGAATGAAAAAGAAAAAAAACCACACTGTCCTTTCAAGATGTAGAAAAATCATTTGTCAAAAATCAATACCAATTAATGATAAAAACTCTTAGCAAGCCAGAAATAAAGGGGAATTCCTGCAAAATGCAAAAAAAAGCACATTAAAAAATTCTACAGCAAGCATCATACTTGATGGTACACTTAATTGAATGTTTTCCCCCTAAGACCTGGAACAAAGTAAGATGTCTGTTCTTGTTCAATACAAGAAAAATAGAGGGCAGAAATAATAAAAGGAAGATGTAAAGCTCTATTAATAGATTAGAGGATTGTAGTTGCCTTAGATTTTCTATATAAACAAATTACTAGAGTCAATAAGTGAATTAAGAAACTTTATAAGACATAAGTTTCAAAATATAAGATCAGTTTCAACATATAAAGATCACCTGTAAATAATTAGCAGCCACTTTTCAGAATAACTTTAATTGTATTTGTGATAGCATCTACTTGGGAATAAAGTTAATAAAACACATACAAGACTTCTCTGCCAGAAACAACACAACATTGCTGAGAGAAATTAAAGACTTAAATAAATGAAGATACCATATTAGCAGAAATTCTCAATATAGTTAAGATATCAATTTTATACAATCTAAATCATGATCACAAAAGGTTTTTTAAACAGAAACTGACTAGCTGACTCTCAATTTTAAGTAATAATGCAGAAGACTTGGAACAGCCAAAGCAAATTTTGAAAGGAAAGAACAAAGTTGGAATACTCACACTACCTGATTGTACGCTTACCTTAGAGCTAAAGTAATCAAGACTATACCATATAGGTATAAAGACAAAGGGATCAATGGAAAAGAATTAAGGAGTCCAGAAAATGACCCAAATTTTATGGTTATATCATTTTTCACAAAGGTACAAAGCAATTTAGAGTAAAACTAAAATCTTTTCAAATTATGATACTGTAACAAGTAGATACCCGTATGGAAAATAAAAATACAAATAAAGCTTGACCATACACTATTTTTAAAAAAATCAATTCAAGATGGACCACAGACTTACATGTAAAAGATAACACTGTGAAGGTTCTAGAAGAGAACAGTAGAGAGTAACTTCATGGCATGGAAGTAGACAAAGATTTCTTGGGTAATACACAAAAACACTAATATTAAAAATACTGATAAAGTAGACTTTTAACATCTAAGTTAAGAACTTCTCCCCTTTGAAAGACATCATTTAAAAATGCAAAGGCAAGCCACAGAATGAGTGAAATATTACTATGCACATATCTGACAAAGGATTTGCATCCAAATTCTTAAAAATTCCTACAACTAATTGATAATGACAAATAACCCAATGTAAAAACAGGTCAACAGTATGAAGAGACAATTCACAAAGTAAGATATATTTCCAATAAGCACATGAAAAGGGGCTTATCACATCACTGGTTATCAGGAAAATGCCAATTAAAGCCATAAGGAGATACTACTACACTCTTCCTGAACTATTTAGTTAAAAAGATGGATAAGAATTATGCTATGCAGGCAGAACAACTAGAGCAATGAGTGCAGACTCTGCTCATGGAAGTATAAGATGTTATGACCACTTTGGAAAATGGTTTGGCAGTGTCTTTTAAATTAAACACAGAGCTACTGCATAACTCAGCAATACCACTCTACATATTTACCAATGAGAAATAAGAAAAAATATATCTACAAAAAGTCTTGTATTACAATGTTCAGACTAGTTTTACTTACAAAATCTGAAAACCCAAATGCCCATCATCTGAAGGAAAATGGATAAATAAGTATATAATGTGGAATAATTCCAAAAATTTGACTACTCAGCCATAAAAAATAACAAATTACAGATACATTCAAAACATAGATGAATCTCACAAACATGCTGAGCAAGGGAAGCCATTCACCAAGGAGTTCATACTGCATGATTCAATTTATGTGACATTCTAGATGAGAGAAAACTGTTTTTTGGTAAAAAATAATCAGAAGAGTAATTAATTAGCCTCTGGGAGGTAGACATTGGGAAGAAGCATAAAGGAACTTTCTTCAGTGATTGAAATGAATTGTATTTTGATAAAAGTGTGAAATTACGCAGACGTATGCATTTGTTAAAACATGTCAAATTGTACTTAGTATTACTCATCTCACAATATATAAATGTTACCTTGCAAAAGAACTGTAAACATACTGAAGTCTTATTAATAGTTTGCTTAATACAAAGGTAAGGTTAGCAATTCTTAAATTACTTTCTGTGTGTTTTGGGATTGAGTATATGAGTAAATATATTGAGGAAAATGGGAGCCAGGTTTCTCATCATTGGAGAAGGGGTTTACAATATGGAAATGGAGAAGATCAGAATGAACCCCAAAAACACAGAACTAAAATGAAAGATGTCAAAATGAACTCATTGTTCACAGTGAGAGACATAAAAACCAATGCAGACATGTGTATATATAGGCGTATGAACACAGGCAAGTGTGAATATGGGCAAGTATATTTCCTAGCTCTGTACACCAAAGGGGCCTAGAAGCAATGACAGAAAAACTCATCTGGAGCACTAGATCTTTGTTTCTAAATAACATTGTCCACTAAAAGGAAGTAGGGATCCTTGGAGAAATGGCTGATTGCAGAGTCAGGAAAGGACGAGATGAGTCTAGAATATTTTGTTGTTCCAGAAAGTAAGAAAGTGCTCAAAGGCTAGTAACAGGTTGAAAGGACACAGAGGCCAACTGAAAGGCTTCCCAGTGGTGGAATCTGGGACAATTTCTCCATTAAATAAAAGATGATAGCTACTGATTTATAGACCATTGAATAAGAATCAATTACTAAATGCAAATGCATGATCCTGGATTGGATGCTGACCCAGGAAAAAAAAAATAGCCATAAAGGACAACGAGACAACTAATGGAATTTGAGTATGATCTGTGGATTAGATAATAATATTGTATCAATGACAAATTCCCTAATTTTAATCACTATACTGTGGTTTATAAGAGAGTGTTTTTGTTTTAGGAAATACATGCCAAAGTATATAGGGATAAAGGTGCATGGCTGCTGCTTACTCTCAAGTGGTTCAGAAAAAAATATGAGAATCCATAAGAATATGTATAGAGACTGCTAAAGCAAATGGAAAAAACTGCAGAACTGTGGAATCTGAGTAAACGGTATAAAGGAGTTCTTTGCACTATTCTTGCAACTGTATTTGTGTTTAAGTTTGATATTAAAACAAAAAAAGGAACAAAAACCATAGAGTACAATTAGAGTGCCTACTCTCAAGGCCTTATAGTTCCAGGCTCAACAGCAAGCACACAAGAGACAATGTTTATTAAAGGCAAGATGTATAACACTTTTTTTTTTCAAAGAAGAAACATAAAAGTTAAAGAAGAAAGCATCTCTTTAGCTTAAAATTTCCATTTTTTCCATTTATTATCAAGTTCCCTCTCCTTTATAATAAACACCCCATTCTCCCCAGGCCTCAGCAGTCACTCCTCTTAACTGCTATTGGACTTACACATGGCCTTCATTTGGCCCTTATCACAAGTTATTTTGAACTGTTTTGATTTTATAGACATAACCCACTTGCCTAATTAGATTGCAAGCACTGTGAAGGAAGGAACCACTTATACCATTTTGTATTTTCAGAGCTTACTCAGTGTCCTAAGCATGCTATGAAGCTCCAGGATGCTACAGCATACTATAAAATGCTTAATAATTAGTTGTTGATAGGAATTTTTAGCTCTTAGTTTAACAGAACTCTATGGAAGGATTTTTACTAAAAATGCTACCTGAAGTTTTCTTCCTGTAATTGTTCTAGTTGTAACTGTGCATGAAAATACTTTTTTGCAACCACTGTATTTGGATCATCAAAAGATCCATCCAACTGGTCAAGTTTTTCATTCATCATCTCATTCTCAGAAACTAATGAATTCTTTTCATCTTGAAGTGCAGTCACCTGAAAAACAAATATACAAACATAAGCATCAACAGCAAAAAAGCTTAGAGTCCAGAGTTCACATTATAATTGTGACTAAGCCATTAAATTAATTTGGTCAATCAGACTAGATAATTTTTAAGGCTCCTCCTCCTTGAATTTTGGGTCTAGAAGGTTTGAGTTAAACAAAAGAAATCAAAATAATTTATTTTTATTATTAATATACCTTATTAATTAATGTATTAATTAATACAGAGAAAACAGTTAATTCATATAAGGAGAGTATCTTCAAAAATGTTATGCTTGGGGGCGCCTGGGTGGCTCACTCATTAAGCGTCTGCCTTCGGCTCAGGTCATGATCTCAGGGTCCTGGGATCGAGCCCCGCATCGCGCTCCCTGCTCAGCTGGGAGCCTGCTTCTCCCTCTCCCACTCCCCCTGCTTGTGTTCCCTCTCTCTCTCGCTGTGTCTCTCTCTGTCAAATAAATAAAATCTTTAAAAAAAAAGTTATGCTTGTCCTAGTTTTGGGAAGAAAATGTTTCCAAGTCTCTAAAATTACATACGGATAAACTTCAAAAAATTAATTTGTTCCTTGTTTAGTTATAAATTTACTATTAGGATGCTGTTATCTAGTAGAAAATTATCAGTTACATATCATTCCTTCAGGGATAAGCACATTATTTCGTTAATGAATCAATAACAAAAAGCTGAATTGAATCTATTTGCACATTCAGACTGTTCACATTTTAAAATGGATAAATGTAATTTTAGAACCACATCAATATCAGTACCTGATTCCTTGTTATTTTACTTACATATTTATGCAACTCCTTTTTCTTTTCCTTTTAAAAATATCTTCAAAAATTTACAGCTAGGCTGTAACCTTTTATAAGACCAGAACTTTATATATGATTTTATTAAAATTTGTTTGAAAAACATGAATCTTTGACCTCTTATGACTTTCAACATATTACTACGTAGGTTTGCGATTACTTATTTTTTCAATAGATGTAATAAAATCAACCCAGTTATGTGAATGGGACTATATACTGACACGGTGAGCTAGTAATAGGAAATTAAAGTCGAGTGAGTGCCTTTAAATACAGTATAGGCAGGTTACAAACACTGTCCTCCAAATGAGCAACACAAAGGCTCGGAAAGCTGTCCCCAGGCAGACCGCAGGAGAAAGAAATTTCTCTTCCTAAATTTAAGGTATGCATCCATCCTTGCCATGCAAGCCGTTTAGTGTCTATTACCTGCCATGTACAATCCTAAATGACTGAGATACACAAAAGAATGGGAGTTTGAACCTTCAGTATCCTTATGGTAGAAATGTAAATAATTGTGCAACAGAAAATGTTCAAGGTGCTTTGATGTAGTGGGTTCTAGACATCTCCTTTAGCAAGCTCCCATGGTGATATTTTCTTTAGGTTTATAATGTACCTGCCTTTATCCCTCTCTGGTTTTTTCTCTATTTCTTTGTTTCTCTCTCCTTTGTTGCTATCTTTCTCTCCCTCTCTCTCTCCCTCTCGCCCCCCTTCTGAGTTAAGAGACAGAAAAATTTTAAAAGCTAAAAAAAAAAATACTCATTTTCTCATATCACCCAGATTTAACTTAATTCTTGTATACCACTTGCATATTTAAGAACAATGAAATATAAAATTCTATAGCTGGAGTCCCCCTTTATCACATTAGAATCAGAAAACCACCGCCTCAGACAGAAACTTATCTTGTACAACGGTGGGCAGGAGTATGTTTTCTCTAACATACCGTGGGCAAGAATGACTGGCCACTGCTCCCGCAGTAAGTGAAGGATTGCTTCCTATTGCTGCCAGGTGGTAGGAAGAATGGCTGGGAAAGGCAGAATAAAAGCCACTGGCAAACATGTCATAACTTGCCTGAAGGCCCCATAATAATCCTGACTGGAACAGAACTAGAAGACTACATCAGTTTCTCTCTCTCTTTTTTTAAAGTACACATTATCGGGCCTGCCTCCTGATTTCCTGAATCAGAATTTCGCTTGCCCCAATATTTAAAACCATAATTTGCACAGAACCAACATAATTCTTATTTAAAAGGATTCAAGTTTCACCAGATCTTTCACCAGAGAATCTCCACTTTTTCATTCTTTATTTCGATTAAAACATGTTTGCTAGCTGAACTGTGTCAACAAGTAGTTTCTCCAAGAAGGGCCCATGAGTCTGCATCTGAGCTCTGTCTGGGTATAGGGCTGCTTCCCTGCCGAGGCAGTCTGCAGATACCATGCTTCCATATTCTGGCATGCATGTTGTAGGGGAGCCTGATTTTGTCTTTGTGGGTGATCTGCCTTATCTATCTGAACGACTTAGTACTTGTTTTTCCTTTATTCTTGAAGTTCAATAGCTTACCTAGGATAAAGTCTGGTGTTAAAAATTATTCACTGATTTGTTTCTACAGATCTGCAATTTCCTTTTAAACCTCACTTTGTTGTCCTATTACCTAGTCTATTTTACTGATGTGTTCCTATGAAATTGTTATACATGAAGCAAAGGTTATTTTCTAAGCGTGGCTAAAGTCTTTCATATGCTCTTTAACCTGCAATGTTTGCAGAGATGTCATGCTTTTATTCTTTTCATCTAAATCATGCTTTACTGGCACTTAAGATACCCTATATTTTCCAGTGTAGTTGAAGACTTCCTGGACACCCTCTCCACTGTACTGAAGACCCAGTGTGTCTTCCCTTCTAAGTCATGGTTGGGACTGTTTTCCCTCCACACCATTCTACAGCCTTGTGAAGGGTTAGGGAAGCATGGGTTGAGGGGAGGCAATGGGCGGTGTTTTTGTAACGCCTGGGCTATGCTCTCATGTCTGAGGTTTAAATACCTTTAACCAGGGTGTGAGAAGTGTATCCCATTCCCAGGGAGGAATTCCTTTGGGCATCAGACCATTCCCCCAATGCAGTGTGTAGCTCTACAGCCTTTGTTTCTAACAGAAGGAGTCAGGCTGAGGGGGCCTGGGTGGCTCAGTCGGTTAAGCGTCTGTCTTCGGCTCAGGTCATGATCCCGGGGTCCTGGGATCAAGCCCCACATTGGGCTCCCTGCTCAGCCGAGAGCCCGTTTCTCCCTCTCCCTTGCCTGCCACTCTCCCTGCTTGTGCTCTCTCTCTCTTTCTCTCTGTCAAATAAATAAATAAAATCTTTAAGAAAAAAAAAAAAAAGGAGTCAGGCCCCCTAGGCTCTTAGTCACCCCTCCCCAGTCCAGTGAAAGAAGGGTGACTTCCCTCCTGATTGGGTAGACTGCAGTGAAAAGCATCAAGATTTCTGTGGATCTCCTCTCCCACCCCACCCCCTGCATGGGCTAGGGATAAGGGTCGTGAGATCAAGCCCCATGTTCCTCCTCGAGGAGTCTGAGATTCTCTCCTGCTCCCTCTGCCCCTCCCCCTACTCATGCACACACGCCTCTCTCTCACTCTAAAGTGAATAAATAAAATCTTAAACATTAGCTTTATTCAAGCACAGGACTGATTTTGTAAAGATGAAGTTAAAAGACTAGGATTCCAGTGCTGTCACTGCCTTAAGTAGCTGAGTCACCTTGACCTGAGTCACTTCTCTTTTCCTATCTGCAAGCCCTTAAGGGTTAGAAATATTACTCAGCCCTATCATTATAGATATTTATCCCATCAAGTAAGGATAATACTACCACAACCCTTGTTCCTTGTCTTCATACTTTTCAGAGAGTATTATTTATGTAACTCATTATTTGAACAAAAACATGCAATTTACATATAGCATACTATGATGGTACATTTACCCTTTTGCATAATTTTTCAAGACTTACTGCGTAACTTTTGCATTTGCATTTTCATGTAACAATAACAACACATGCAAACACACATAGAGTTTATGCGTGTCAGGTCCTGCTCTAAGTGCTTAATGTATATTAACTCATTTAATCCTCATAATCACTCTGGAAATATATACTATTATCACATCATTTCTCAAAAGAGAAAATTGAACTATAAAGAAATTAAGTAATTTGCCTGAGAGGACACAACCAGCTAGTAACATGGCTTGAGTCTGAATATAGGTGGACTGGTTTAACAATCTACCTCACTAACCATTAACTACTAACTCTCATACCAAGTTATACTGTCTCTCATATGAACTCAAGAATTATATACACATGTGTTCAGATACATGCGTGTTAGCAAAACTCACTTGGTACTCACATTTATGGGCGGGAGGGGGTCAAGCACTTCTAAATACTTCCATAAATGACCTCACTTAAATATTTACACTCTATGCAGTAGATACTTTAATTTCTTCTTTCTACAAAAGCAACTACAGGCTCATCTAAATACTTGAAATTCTACAATTAAAATGATTTTCTCAAAGAAGTTAGCAATTTTCAACTTGAAGAGAAAAATAATTATGAAATTCATGCTTGAATATTCAAGCCTGTAACAAATACTTTAAATATGCCCTCCATGAAATGAAACCCAACCTCCAAAACACTTTACCAGTGAATTATTTACAATAAAACCCTTTGTAAACTTAAAGAGGACATTTTTCTCAGGCTGGTTCTTTTCCACACCTGCATATCTAGTTCTTGGCATCTTTGCCTCAGTTCTTCTTTTTCTGCTAGTGCTTCTTGAAGTTCTTCCAAGGCCCTTTTAAGCTGAAACACAAAATGTCCTGATTCTTAGTAAGACGTGTTTTGACACAGATTGAAAAATACATGTATATACACATAAACACTGATATTAAAAATGGTTATTAAAATTTATTAACAAGCTTACTCTCTTTGGGTCTTTGAAACTTTGAAACTTTCTAGGGTTACCAAGCCAATTACACAATATAGGAAAAGCACTAGCACAGTGTCTCTGGCACATAGTGGACACTCAGTAAATAACTAACTACTCAGGGTGAGTGGGAAGATTTTAAGGTAGTGACCTTATGCAAATGGACAGTTGTGTGAAATAGTTGTTTCGGTAATGGGAGATGTTGATTAGTACAGAACAATGATGAAGGACCTAACTGTGGGTGGAAATCATGCATTTATATGACCCCAATTCAAATAAATAGCTGTGCTTTTCTCTAACAGTGCTCAACTGCACGGATGTAGCAGTAAAGAAAGCACTCATTGTAGTTTTGATTTGCATTTCCCTGATGATCAGTCATGTTGAGCATCTTCTCATGTGTCTGCCAGCCATCTGTATGTCTTCTTTGGAAAAATGTCTATTCAGGTCTCCTGCCCATTTTTTAATTGGATTATTTGTTCTTTGAATTTTATACGTTAACTCTAGAGAACAAATTGATGGTTACCAGAAGGGAAATGGGTGGGGGGGGGGGAAGGGTGAAGTAGGTGATGGGGATTAAGGAGAGCACTTGTCATGATGAGCACCGGGTGATGTATGGAAGTGCTGAATCACTATACTGTAAACCCGAGACTAGTATTACACAGTATGTTAACTAACTGGAATTTAAATAAAAACTTTAAAAAAATTTATCTATTAAAAAATAAGTCTCAATGTTGTTTTTCTGTGAATAGTATTCACACAGTCGCATTAATGTTTAAGGCTCTGGTCCCACAGAAATAAAATTTTATGTAAATCTTTATGAAAAAAATATTTTGGCTCAATGTGCATTTTTTAAAAATTGAAATATCATTAACATACAGTATCGTATTAGTTTCAAGTGTACAATATAACGATTCAATAAACAATAAAACAATGGTTAGATGCCATGAAGTAGGTGGCAATGCCTTAACTATGTTGTGTGCTGTCAGGCCCAAGGGCCTCTTCCATCCTTGTCAAAGTAAGTGCTTGCTAACCTTCTCTCCTTTCATAGAATACTCCTTATGAAATATTTAAACAACAGAGTATTAGAGGATGTTGTTTAATTACAAAAAATTTAGAAAAAATGCAGTATGTTTAAATTCAAATAAAAATTTCATAGAAAAAGTTTTAATTTGAAATATTTCGTGAGATGACTGGTGACATTCATGATAAACAGATGTTCAACAATATAACAGAAAAAGTACTAGTTGCATTTGCCTGTCCTTGTACCCTTTCCCCTACAACCCAGGTCGGGTTACATGTCAGAGAAGAGTGCCTTTTTCTCCATGTGAAACAGTCATGTCATAGAATCAGGGAAAACAGCCTGAGCACAGGGTCTTGGAGCTGTTTCTTCAACATGACAAAAATTATATTAATTTATTAGATAAATCAGAAGTAAGCAGAATTTTTATATTGTCTACTATTAACAGTATAACCATCTAGAATGAGCCATATATGTATTATAAGTTTCAGAAGAAAAGTTCAATGTCACTCAACTCTTTGAACATGAGCATAAAAATTTCTGGAGACCAACACTACTTGCATTCATGAAGGAATGCATAATAATATTCAGCTGAGATATTACAGAATAAACAACCTAAATTTCATGGAAAAAATATTCTTGTATATGTTCTCCAATGAAAGCCTTATGATACTAATTGGCCAAGGAACTGTAATGACTGTTTTCAACATTTTCCCCAATTACTGAGATACTCACCTGTTGCTCTAATTCTCCAACAGCATCATTTGTAGGAGAGCTCAATATTTCTTTACTCATCAACTAGGAAATTAAAATAGTAAACTTAAGTACAATAAAGAGATGTTATGAAGTAAAAATAGGTTTACTTGAGAGTAAAATGCTTTATATTTAGTTTTCCTTTGCCATAATTTGATGATCCTTAGAATATTATTCAAATAAAAATTTTATTAGAGGCTTAGGCTAAATAACACAATATTCAACCATTACATCAGTGAGGACATCAGAAGTAAAGTGTACTTGAAATACACTGATATTTTTAAAATACCTGTATACTGAAAAATTACAATCCAAGTTCTAAAAGATGAACTACTAAATAAAACTGATAATAATAACTAATAATAATAAGATTCTTCCATGAAATAAATTAACACTTTTAAAATACAGCCTTTAAATGAGTGATACGGTAAAATTCCTAATTTGAGAAGTCATTTTAAAAAGTAGGAGTTACAATTCTATGAAAAAAAAAAGGATACGATAAAAAGTAACTTTTTTGCATCTGAAAGGCAGATTTATTGTTGTGATGCTTTAAATTCAAGCCCACAATGCAAACTCAGAGCACACAAAAGAACTTCTTGTGAGAGGTCTCCCTCCAAATCATGCCCCTGCCAAACTCTGTTTGCCCTCACTAATCCCTGGGCCTCCTTTGCATTCCACATCATCTTAGCCCTTCAGGCTGATGTTAAGAATCAACATGTACCATATGAATTCTGAATTTTTCTGGTTGACTTTACACAACTAGAATGGCTTGAACCC
The DNA here is from genome assembly GCF_037043125.1 of Eumetopias jubatus. Classification (NCBI taxonomy): domain Eukaryota; kingdom Metazoa; phylum Chordata; class Mammalia; order Carnivora; family Otariidae; genus Eumetopias; species Eumetopias jubatus. The sequence continues at coordinate 58,806,524 of NW_028274810.1, forward strand.
AGGCTACGTGGCTCCCAAACCTATCACCATATTTGTTCACAGTACTAACATTCTGAAAATGAACATAAGATATATTTCCACACATGCTTTAAAATTTTGAGAAAGACTGTTCTAATTGGCAGGGAAAAAAGAAGAAATAAAAATTCTTATCTGGTGAGAGGTTGTTTATCCTGCTTAGGTGAAGTTATCAAAGGGAACTGACAATATTATCTTTTTTAAAATACAGAAGTACTAAAATTGAGCTTGAAGTCTTTTTAAGATATTTTGGGTAAAGAAAAGAAGGGAAGACACACTAGCTTAAGGTAAGTAAACCTGCTGCAAAGGGCAAGTTTATACAAATAGAAAAATATACATCCATAAGATTTATGTGAAAATTTTTGTGTCATTTGGTTAAGGATTTTCATATATATGTGAATATAATAAAAACTTACCTCTTGAATAGCAGTCATGACCACATGTTGAACAGACTCTTCTAGTGTCATTATATTTTGAATATGTTCTGTGATTCAAAAAAAAAAGATGGATCTGACAAAAATCTACTCTTTACCCATGGAACTTCAGCCATTCAATTAACTAGCATAAAAGTTCATTTACCATACATACTTCTTTATGCAAGTATTTTTCCACAAGAAATATGTCCACTAAAATCAGATAAGCAGAATTGAAAATATTCATATTTTTAAATGTTTTCTTTTTCCTAAAGAAGAAAACCTCTAATTTCCTTGTAAGGAAGAGAAAGAGAAGAAATTATAATCTTAAAACATTACAATTTCCTACCTGTTGTTAGATATTCAGTATTATAGGATGAATCCATACATATTAAATGAATTCCTAAAATCTTCAGCCTAGAAAGTTACATTTTATCACCTACTTAGCTCATTTCAGGAAGGCTTTTAAAAAATGGACTTATAAAAGCCTCCTGTAAATGTGTGCTCAACATTCATCAAGTCTCATCTCAAGGAGATACTTACGCCTTACCACAAACACACAGGCAGTAAGTTGATTCTGTCCCAATAAGAAATGAGGAACCATAAGAAAAAGTGTTTCATATTTTTGCATATTTCATATATTTGCATAATCCACTTCAAGTTCTCCAGCTAAAACAATTATCTAAAAAATTCCAAACTTCAAAAAAAAACCTTACTATTTTCAAAACTTTTATCGTTTTAATGATTCTTCTGGAAAACTTCTGGAAAAGTTCTCTCAATCTTTTATTTGTAAAGCCAAGAACTGGACAAAGACTCTGATAGATTCTGGTATGCACCAGAAGTAGGGAGTGGGTGGGAAAGGGGAAGAATTAAGTAGAGAAAGCACAAGCGATGCAATGGTTTCCTTTAACTGGATTTTCTGGATAATGGAGTGTTTCAAGTCTGCTGAAACCTGCAAAAAAACTATCTTTTTTCCCCATCAAGATAAACAGGGTACTACTAACCAAACAAGGTCATTCTTTCCAGACTGAGACTGTTGCTATACCTTGGAATCATTTTAAAATCAATTCTCCCTGCAAAGTATAAAGATGTATAAGCTGTTTTACATTTTGTATGTGTTTTGTTTTTAAGTTTTAATTAATTTACTCCATTTTTCTTTCATTTATTTGCTCAATCCTACAAGTTGAGAGCCCACATACCTCCAAAAATAAATCCAATTAAGAAACACTATGTTTTTAATAATGACAATGAAACTATTTTATATTTACTACTTGCTAAATTTTTATTTATGTATGTGGAAACTTAATTTCCTTTTAAAATTCTGAGGACAAAATTGCTAAGTAATGCTTGGAACTAAATAATGAAAATAATACTAAAATACATGGAAGATAATAAATCATAACTTAGGGGAAAATTACAGCTTAAAATGTCAATTATAACTTGGAATAGAAAGAACTGATTCACAAGAAAATAGATGAAATGAGATAAAAGATAAGAATAGATATTAAATAGTACAAACAGAGTCAAAGCCAAAAGTTGGTTTTTTGAAAAAGACTACTAAAACTGACAAACATGGGAGAGGGAAGATGTGAGGGTTGCTGGAGGGGCCATCAAAGGATACAAAAAAATAAAAAGATGTAAAATATGACATCATATACATAAAACGTGGAGAAGGAAGTCTATTTAAGTGCTTTCAGAACCTGAGCAACCATCAACTTAATACAAATCACTATACAGGATGTTATGTATCAACTCACTGGCAATCAAAGATCAAAAGCCTAAAATAGATACACAAGAAATAAACAGAAAAGAATCCAACCATAACCCTAAGAAAAGCCATCAAACCACAAGGGAAGAGAGCAAGACAAGAAAGGAATGCAGAACTGCAAAAACAACCAGAAAATAATTAACAAAATGGTAATAAGTACATACTTACCAATAACTACTTTAAATGCAAATGGACTAAATTCTCCAATCAAAAGACACAGGGTGAGGTAATAGATAAAAAAACAAGGCCTATCTATATGCTACACCTGTATGAACCTACAAAAGACTCACTTCAGACCTACAGATACAAATAGAGTAAAAGTGAAGGGATGGAAAAAATTATTCCATGAAAACAGAAGAAGAAAAAAAAAGCCAGAGTAGCAATACTTTTATCAGACAAAACAGACTTTAAAACAAAGACTGCAGCAAGAGACAAAGAAGGGCACTGCATAATAATAAAGGGGTCACCCCAACAAGAGGATGTAACAACTGTAAATATGCACTCAACACAGACGTCACCTAAATAAAATATTAACAGCCATAAAGGGAGAAATTGATAGTAATATAGAGTAGAAGACTTAACAACCCACTTACATCATTGGATAGAACATCCAGACAGAAAATCAATAAGGAAATAGTAGCTTTGAATGACACATTCGATCAGATGAACCTAACATATATATAGAACATTCCATCCAAAACAGCAGAGTACACATTCTTTTCAAGTGCACACGGAACATTCTACAGGATAGATCACATGTTAGGACACAAAACAAGCCTCAATAAATTTAAGATGATGGAAATCATATCAAGCATCTTTTCCAACTACAACAATATGAAACTAGAAATCAAATACAAAATAAACTGGAAAAGAACACACATACAAAAACGTTAAATAACATGCTACTATATTATCAGTGTGTTAACAAAGAAATCAGAGGAAATAAAAAAAAATACATGGAGACACAACAGTAATGAAAACACAACAGTCCAAAATCTTTGGGATGCAGCAAAAGCAGCTCTAACAGGGAATTTTATAGTGAACCAGGCCTACGTCAAGAAACAAGAGAAATCTCAAACAACGTAACCATATACCTAAAGAAACTAGGAAAGGAAGAATAAAACAAAGGCCAAAGTTAGTTGAAGAAAGGAAATAATAAAGATTAGAGTGAAAATAAATGAGAAAGACTAAAAAACCATAGAAAAGATCAATGAAACCAAGAACTGATTATTTAAAAACATAAAACTGGTAAGCCTTTAACTAGTTTCATCAAGAAAAACAGAATCAACTCAAATAAAATCAGAAATGAAGGAGGAGAAATAATAACTGACAACCACAGAAATACAAAGGATTATAAGAGAATATTTTGGGAAAAATTATACAACAAATTGCACAACCTGTAAGAAATGGATAAATTCCTAGAAACATACAATTTTTCAAAATGGAATCAGGAAGAAATAAAAAAATCTAAACAGACCTATTACAAGTAATGAAACTGAATCAGTAATAAAAAACAGCTTCCAATAAACAAACATCCAGGACTAGCTGGCTTCACAGGTAAATTCTACCAAACATTTAAAGAATAGTTAATACCTATTCTTATCAAACTATTCCAAAAAAATAGAAGCAGGAAAACTTCCAAATTCATTCTATGAGGCCAGCATGACTTTGATATCAAAACCAGACAGAGACACTACAAAAAAAGAAAATTGCAGGTCAATGTCTCTGATGATTACAGATGCAAAAATCCTCAACAAAATAGTAGCAAACCTCATTAAAACACATTAAAAGGATCATTCACCATGATCAAGTGAGATTTATTCCAGGGATGCAAAGGTGGTTCAATATTCACAAATCAATCAATGTGATACATCATATCAACAACAGGAAGGATAAAAACCATGTGATCATCTCAATAGATGCAGAAAAGCATTTGACACAAAGTACAATATTCATTCATGATAAAAACCCTCAATAAAGTAGATTTAGAGAGAATATATCTCAACATAATAAAGGACATATCTAAAAATCTCACAGGTAACATCATGCTTAATGGTAAAAAAAAAAATGAAAGTTTTTCCTCAAAATCAGTATCAAGATAAGGATTGCCATTCTCACTACTTTTATTCGACATAGTACTGGAAGTCCTCACTGCAACAAGAGGACAAGAAAGGAAATAAAAGGCACCCAAAATGGTAAGGAAGAAGTTAAACTGTTACTATTTGCAGATGACATGCTACTATATATAGAAAACACAAACGACTCCACCAAAAAACTATCAGAACTAATAAATGAATTCAGTAAAGTTGCAGGATACAAAATTAATATACAGAAATCTGTTGTGTTTCTATACTAATAATGGAGTAGCGGGAACAGATATTAAGAAAACAATGCCACTTGCAACTACACCAAAATAAAATACCTAGGAATAAATTTAACCAAGAAAGTGAAAGACCTATACTCTGAAATCTTTAAGAAATTGATGAAAGAAATTGAAGATGACACAAACAAATAGAAAGATATACCACACTCACAGACTGAACTAATACTGTTAAAATGTCCATAATACCCAAAGTCATCTACAGATTCACTGCAATCCCTATCAAAATACCAACAGCATTTTTCACAGAAGTAGAACAAATAATCCTAAAATTCTATGGAACCACAAGAAACCCTGAATATCCAAAGCAATCTGGAGAAAGAACAAGGCTGGAGGTATCAGAACTCCAGATTTCAAGATATAATACAGTGATGTAGTAATCAAAATCGTCTGGTACTGGCTTAACAACAGACACATAGATCAATGCAACAGGATACAGAGCCTAGAAATAAACCCACACCTACATGGTCAATTAATCTATGACAGAGGAGGCAAGAACATACAATGGAGTAAAGACAGTTTCTTCAATAAATGGTGCTGGGAAAACTGGACAGCTACATGCAAAACAATGAAACTAGACCCCTTTCTTACACCATACACAAAAATAAACTCAAAATGGACTGAAGACCTAAAGGTGAGACCTAAAACCATAAAATTCCTAACAGAAAATATAGGCAGTAATCTCTTGAACATCAGCCTTAGCAATGTATTTATGGATATGTCTCCTCAGCCAAGGGAAACATAAGCAAAAATAAACTACCGGGACTATACAAAAATAAAAAAGCATTTGCATAGCAAAGGAAACCATCAACAAAACAAAAGGCAACCTACTAAACAAAAGAAGATATTTGCAAGTGATACATCCAATAAGGGGTTGTATACAAAATATATAAAGAACTACTACGCCTCAACACCAAAAGTACAAACAATCTCATTAAAGAATAAGCAGAGGGCCTGAACATTTTTCCAGAAAATAAATACAAATGGCCATCAGATACATGAAAAGATGATCAACAACCCTAGTCATCATGGAAATGTCAATCAAAACCACAATGAGATACCACCTCACACCAGTCAGAATGGCTAAAATAAAAAACACAAGGAACAACAAGTGTTGGCGAGAATGTGGAGAAAAAGGAACACTCGTGTGCTGTTGATAGGAATATAAATTGGGGCAGCCACTGTAGAAGACAGTATGGAGGTTTCTCAAAAACATAGAGAAATACCATATGATCCGGTAATTCCACTGCTGGGTATTTACCCAAAGAAAACCAAAACACTAAATCAAAAAGATATATGCACCCCTATGTTTATTGCAGCATTATTTATAATAGCCAAGATATGAAAGCAACCCAAATGTCTGTCAACAGATGAATGGAGATGTAGTATATGTGTGTGTATATATATATACACACATATACATACAATGGAATATTACTCAGCCATAAAAAAGAATGAGATCTGCCATTTTCAACCACACAGAGGGACCTAAAAGGTATAATGATAAGTGAGATAAGTCAGATAAAGACAAATACCACATGATTTCACTTACATGTGAAATCTAAAACAAAATAAAATAGAACAGAACAAAACAAACAAACAGACTCTTAAATACAGAGAACAAGCTGGGGGTTGTCAGAGAAGGGGTGAGTAGGAGGATGAGTTAAACAGATAAAAGGGATTAAGAAGTACAAACTCCCACTCATAAAATAAATGAGTCACAGTGATGAAAAGTACAGCATAGGCAATATAGTAAATAATATTGCAATAACATTGTATGGTGATAGATGGTAACGAAACTTATCTTGGTGAGCTTTGAGTAATGTACAGAATTGTCAAATCAATTTGTTGTACGCCTGAAACTAATGAATATCAATTATACTTCAATAAAAATAAAAAATAAATTAAAAATAACCAGTAACTGAAATAGAAATGAAGCATTAATCAAATAAAAAATAAAGAGGATAACAGAAAAATTCTAGATCTATAAATTAATTGCTATTTGTCAATTTGTAATTAAACATTTATGGAAGTTTTCCATGAGCAAATTTTCCTTATTTTGTGAAAAAAACCCAATATAAAGATCTTTGACATTTTCTCTAAGTGAGAAATAAAAGTCTATGGAGAAACACTCACTTGCCCTAGAAAAAAAAATAGCTAGTTGATGATAGAGATGGACTAATACCAAAGTTTTCTGATACCCAATCCTTATTCTTTTTTATTAATAAGCAATTAATTTCATATATTTTATTTTTCTCCTTCCTTCCTAAATTTGTTCTTATTGAATTTAACCTGTTTCATATTCTTACTTCATTACATAGATAAGACTGAATTTGTCTTCTCAGGTCCTGGTTTAAAGTACTATACACACTAAAGTACCCAACATATTCTTATAAAGGTGATGTACTAAGACCAAGTTTGGATGAATCATACAAAAAACATCAGCATCAAAAAGCTCACTACCCAGACTGATGCAAGCCCTGAGGGGAGTAAATCTTGGTCTGTTCAGTTCATCATTTCATTCACTACATGCATCCAAAAATGATCTCTTGTACTTATTAGGATATGGATCACAGTGTTTGTATATACCAGTATCAAATACCAATTCCATTTATGTCATCAGACTGCTTAACTGGAGGATACACTAGACAGGCATTCTTCTGAAAAGAGCCGAATATCACTTGAAGAAGCCGGGATTATAATTTAGTATCTGCATATTTATTTATAAAAATCTGAATCAATCTAAACTTCTATCTTACATATGAAACAGAAAATGTATCAGATGAGTAAGTACAATTTTTACTGAATATCCACTAAGTCCTAAGCACTGAATATGCAAATTAAATTAATTAAACTAAAATACATTTAATGTAGTCACTGACTGTAAATCTCAGAATCCAGGCACAAATAGGATACTCAAGATTTGCCGCTTTTTAATGGCAAAACTGGGCTAGCCTTCAGACCTCCTGGGTTACATTTCCAGGTGCTTTGTGACAAAGATGTAGTAGTAAATTTTTATGCTACTTTGTATAACAATGTAGGTTGTTTCTAGAAAGTAAACTTTCCCAAATTAACTTTGAATTTATTGAAATTCACTTACCTTGCTTCTTCTCACAGTTGACTGCACAACCTAAAATAAGCTGGAGCAATCTCCCAAGCTCCACAGAATCTGAACATTCAATTATTTGGTTTAAATCAGGGATAAGTTCTTCAGAAATCTGCTGCCCCAAAAACTGCAGTATTGAAACAATAAATTAGATCACTCATTTCTGTAGACTACAAAGAATTTATTACATTTAATTATTACAAGGAAAACAAACTATAAATAGGATTGTGAAATGACTCAGATAAACTAACAAAATGATAAATCCGTAATAACTGACTGAAACCAGTTAGCAAAGTTCAAGCAACATCCCCAAATTTTGAGTAACCAACCAACAGCAACTAAAATGGTTTTACATAAAATAACTTGGTTCCCACTGTCTGAGGGATTAAGAAACCCCTAGACTGATCTTTTATGACAAAACTTATGCCTTTCCAAAAATGAACAGATTTATGGTAAGCTGAAAGATAACCATATTTTGATGCATGACTGATTAATAGTAAACCACAGTATAAACCATCATCACACTTGCAAATGAACAGCAAATCTAACAAATCTAATGGATTAATCTTTCTGGCCTTATCTTTATTTTTTTTTAGCTCATTAAAAAGTTTTCTTGGCATTAAAAAAGCTCTAAAATGAGTTTGAGGCATTAACAGGTTGAAAAATTTCAGTCTTAAAATTACTGGAAAAAATTACAAGTATAAATATGTGACAACTTTAAAAAATAGAAACCAAGTCTTTTAACGGCAAAACCAAACCAAAAGTTTTCAAACATAAGCAATAAGCGTTCTTAGATCAAATAATCCTACTAGAGAACTTGTTACTGTACTAAGAAAAATAAAACCTACTTGAATAATGTACTATCTAAAGTGACTTTAATACTACTTTCATTTTGCTTTTTTCCCCAATTTACTTGCACAAAAGCATAATTTCACAGTATACCTTTGTTGCTGTTTGCACTGAGAAGGTCAAAATAATACTTTACATAGGAAATACTTCAATTTAATTATAAAGTCTACTTTATAGCATTGCATAAAATCAAATCATTTAGAGATGATGGTAATTCTCTTGGAGGAAATAACAAATTTCAAGAGTATCAATATAGAAGCAACATTATTTTACAAATCAATATATTACATTTAAGCCTGTTCATGTTCACAAAATTTGAGTGTTCTGAAAATGGCAAAAAAAAATACATTCTAATTATGAATTACATTTTAGTAAGATGTTATAAACAAAAATCCAGGTTATTTTTTGGTGTCAATATAAATATCATATAGGATTTTATATTTAAACAAAGTCAGATGTTTTTCATACCTCACTGTAATAACTCATAATTCCTTGAAGTACCTTCTTTAAATTACTAGCCTAATGGGGAAAAAAAGAATAACAGTTCAATAAATTATTTCGAATTAGCAATGAAAGAAAATTTATGCCAAGGTGAAAGACAATAAAAACTCTGGCCTCATAAAAATTACAACAAAAAAACATATATTAGAGTTTTATAAATACAAGTATATGATATTTTTTAAACATGAAAGCTTTAATTAGAGTTTGATTAAAAGTATCTTCATGCTTACATAGATTAACCAGAGTGGTTCTATTTATTTATTTATTAAAGATTTTATTTATTTATTTGACAGCGAGAGAGGGAACACAAGCAGGGAGAGTGGGAGAGGGAGAAGCAGGCTTCCCACGGAGCAGGGAGCCCGATGCGGGGCTTGATCCCAGGACCCTGGGATCACGACCTGAGCCGAAAACAGATCCTTAACGACTGAGCCACCCAGGTGCCCTGACTGGTTCTATTTAAAGTGAGCTGTAATGAATCAGATAAAGGGCTAGTATCCAAAATCTATAAAGAACTTATCAAACTCAACACCCAAAGAACAAATAATCCAATCAAGAAATGGGCAGAAGACATGAACAGACATTTTTCCAAAGAAGACATCCAAATGGCCCACAGGCACATGAAAAAGTGCTCAACATCGCTCAGCATCAGGGAAATCCAAATCAAAACCTCAATGAGATACCACCTCACACCCGTCAGAATGGCTAAAATGAACAAGTCAGGGAACGACAGATGTTGGCGGGGATGTGGAGAAAGGGGAACCCTCCTACACTGTTGGTGGGAATGCAAGCTGGTGCAACCACTCTGGAAAACAGTATGGAGGTTCCTCAAACAGTTGAAATTAGAGCTACCGTTCGATCCAGCAATTGCACTACTGGGTATTTATCACAAAGATACAAATGTAGGGACCCGAAGGGGTACGTGCACCCCAATGTTTATAGCAGCAATGTCCACAATAGCCAAACTGTGGAAAGAGCCAAGATGTCCATCGACAGAGGAATGGATAAAGAAGAAGTGGTATATATACACAATGGAATATTATGCAGCCATCAAAAGGAATGAGATCTTGCCATTTGCAACAACGTGCATGGAACTGGAGGGTCTTATGCTTAGTGAAATAAGTCAATCAGAGAAAGACATGTATCATATGACCTCACTGATACGAGGAATTCTTAATCTCAGGAAACAAACTGAGTGTTACTGGAGTGGTTGGGGGTGGGAGGGATGGGGTGGCTGGGTGATAGACATTGGGGAGGGTATGTGCTACGGTGAGTGCTGTGAATTGTGCAAGACTGTTGAATCGCAGATCTGTACTTCTTAAACAAATAACGCAACATATTTTAAGAAAAAAGAAAAAGAAGAAGATAACAGGAGAGGAAGAATGAAGGGGAGTAAGTCAGAGGGGGAGACGAACCATGAGAGATGATGGACTCTGAAAAACAAACTGAGGGTTCTAGAGGGGAGGAGGGTAGGGGGATGGGTTAGCCTGGTGATTGGTATTAAAGAGGGCACATTCTGCATGGAGCACTGGGTGTTATGAACAAACAATGAATCATGGAACACTACATCAAAAACTAATGATGTAATATATGGTGATTAACATAACAATAAAAAAATTAAAAAAAAATAAAGTGAGCTGTAATGAAGTACCAACTTCAAAGATTTAGCTATGAGCATGTCAACCTCCAGTCACAAGTGAGTAATAGGGTTTCTATTTATTCTCCTGCCACAAACAACAGACAATAGGACAAAATTCAAGGAACAACGTTTTCCAAGCTTTAGCCACTGGACAATATGGAGGAGGAAAACAAAAAAAGATGAGCCCAGCTCTAGTCCAAGATTTCTCTCTGGAGGCAATTTTCATTCCATGAAATAAAGTGGTAGAAACTAAACAAAGCCTGATGTTCTCACTGAGTTGAGGAGATAGACATCAGAAGTTCAGGAAGGTCAAGGGAGTTAGAATTTGCAGGGCAAAGAGGTGAGCCCTACAGTTAGAAAATGTTTCAGAAATCTGCACAGTGGTTTGTCACTTTCAGCTGAATACCAATTTGCATGTGCATGGGTGAAACTCACTGAGATTAAACAAAAATAATTTCACCTTTTTTTTTCCCCCAGTCAAAAATAACTTCCGGAGCGCCTGCCTTCGGCCTCAGGTCATATCCCAGGGTCCTGGGATCGAGCCCCACCTTGGGTTCCCTGCTCCGCGGGAAGCCTGCTTCTCCCTCTCCCACTCCCCCTGCTTGTGTTCCCTCTCTTGCTGTGTCTGTCTCTGTCAAATAAATAAACAAACAAATAAATAAATAAATAAATAAATAAAATCTTTAAAAAAAAAAATAACTTCCAAGGAAAAAACAATCCAAGGAACTTTAAGCTGAACAATTCCCAGAGCTTACACATGGCCAGAAATTGTTGAAATTCCCACCAGCCAGAGTGAAGAGACTATCTGCATCGACAAGCAGTCACTAAAGACCCTGAAAAGGTCACTCCTTAGTAATGGTCTAACCTAGCCCTAGAGGAAAAATAATTCCAGATCTATCTCCTAACCCCCAAAGCTTTGGAAGGATCAAACTGATTCACAAGTATCTTAACTGCCTGCAAGAACAAAGTCCAACACTCTTTAAAGGAAAACAAAAAATCCAGCACTCAACAATGAAATTCATACTGTCTAACATCCAATAAAAAACTACTACATATGTGAAGAAGTGGGAAAATGTGGATCATAATCAGGAGAAAATTCAGTCAATAGAAATGGGCCAAGAAATGAGAGATGAAAGAAGAAGACAATAATGTTAAAACTGTTAGCTTCAATTTGTTCACGGATTTAAATGAAAACAGGAATATAAGAACAGAAATGGAAGGGCGCCTGGGTGGCTCAGTTGGTTGGGCGACTGCCTTCGGCTCGGGTCATGATCCTGGAGTTCCAGGATCGAGTCCCGCATCAGGCTCCCTGCTCGGCGGGGAGTCTGCTTCTCCCTCTGACCCTCCCTCCTCTCATGTGCTCTCTCTCTCTCTCATTCTCTCTCTCAAATAAATAAATAAAATCTTTATTAAAAAAAGAACAGAAACGGAAGAGTTTCTTTTTTTTCTTAAAGAACAAAATAAAGAGATGGTCTCTAGATTAAAAAAAGGAAGACTCAACTGTTAGGTGTCTCCATGAAAGACCTAATATGAAGACAGATTAAAAGAATAAAAAAAGATATACTAAAGCAAAAAATAATCATAAAACTGGAGTGGTTACTTTAATGATTGCCGGGGATAACAAAAGGCCTTTCATAATGATAAATAGAATCATTCATCAAGAAGACGTTTAAAAACTGATGTATATAAACTTAATAACAGAATTCAAATTACATGATTTAAAAGTTAACCAGAACTGAGAGAAATCAACAAATCCACAATCACTGTTAGAGATTTAAGCACTCCTCTTCCATAACTGATAGAATAATCAGACAGAAAATCAATAAAGATATAAAAGATGCAATAGTACTATCAATACATTTGACATAATCCATCTGCAGAATACATGTTGTTTTCAGGTGCACATAGAACATTCACCAAGACAGACCATATGTTAGGTCATAAAATAAGTCTCAATAAATGTAAAAGAATTTCTCAATACAGAGTTATGTTCTCAAACAAAAATGGAATTAAATTAGAAATCAATAAATACAAGAAAGGTACCTTAAAAATCCTCAAATATTTACAATTTGAAATACCTATTTCTTTTTTAAAATTTTTTATTGTTATGTTAATCACCATACATTACGTCATTAGTTTTTGATGTAGTGTTCCATGATTCATTGTTTGTGCATAACACCCAGTGCTCCATGCAGAACATGCCCTCTTTAATACCCGTGACCAGGCTAACCCATCCCCCCACGCCCCTCCCTTCTGTAACCCTCAGTTTGTTTTTCAGAGTCCATTGTCTTTCATGGTTTGTCTCCCCCTCCGATTTCCCCCCCTTCATTCTTCCCTTCCTGCTATCTTCTTCTTTTTTTTTTTTTTTAACATATATTGTATTATTTGTTTCAGAGGTACAGATCTGTGATTTAACAGTCTTGCCTATTTCTAATCTACCTGTGGGTCAAAAGAAACCACATGGGAAATGAATGAATATTTTGAACTGAATGAAAATAGGAACACAGTATGTCAAAATGTGTGGGATGTGTAAGGCAATGTTTAATATTAGGAAAATAAAAGACCTAAAACTTATGATTTAATTTTCCACTTTAAGACACAAGAAAAAGAAGAGAATATGTTAAGTAGAGGAAAGGAAATAATAGAGAGGAAATCTATAAAATAGAAAACAAAAGCAAGTTCTTAAAAAGAAACCAATAAACTTGATAAATGTCAAGCCAAACTTATCAAGAAAAAAAGAAAAGACATAAAATGCCAACATCAGCAGAGAAAGAGGATACATCACTAAAGATCAGAGTCATCAACATATTTTTAGCAAAACAATTAAGAACAACTATATGCCAACAAATTGGATAACCTAAATGAAACCCAGTCAAGAACAATTGTATGCCAACAAATTGGGTAACCTAAATGATACACACAAATGCCCTACAAGACACAACAAAACTGACCTAAGAAGAAATGGAAAATCAGTCTGGTAGTTTCTTAGAAAGTTAAATATATACCTACACAATGGGATACAATCACATTCAAGAATTTACCCAAGAAAAATTAGATATATGTCACTGCAATTGTACCCAAAGTAGGTAAACACAGAAACAATTCCAATATCCATCAACAGGTGAATGGTAAGCAAATTATGGTGTATCAATGTAATGAAACACTACTCAGGGAAAAAAAAAAAGAAAGAATTAATACAGGCAACATGGATGAATCTCAAAAACATCACAGTGAATGAAAAATGCCAGACACAAAGAGTAACAGAGTATATAATGTCTGATTCCATTTATATGAAACTCTAAAAATCTACAGTGACAGAAAGCAGATCCATGGGGCCAAGCAAGGAGTGGGGATTAACTGGGAAGAGGCATGTAAGTGCATGTTTTGGGTTAATGGAAATGTTCCACATCTAATTATGATGGTAGTTACATAAGAACATACATAACAAACTGTACACAATAAAATGCAACCTTAATTCTAAAAAATGATTTAATTGAGTTTAGTGTTAATTTTAAAATCACTGTTTGGATTAAGTGCTTCTACTACTTATTCTGTATACCTTTATTCTCCAGTTGTCACCAATATCCTCTTTAATTCGGCTTAACCAAGATTCATTGAACCAAGCTACATCACTGAAACAAAAATACAAATGAAAAACATTAAGATGTTTTTGTTACACAGAAAGCATCAAATTAAATCAATATATTATATCAATATTTTATATCCTAAAGCCTGCCCTTAATAAGAGTAGTAAATATTTAAATGAACCCACTGAATTTTTAGTAATTCCTAAGGATTTCTTTTGTAATTTCTCATAATAAATTACTTAATTCATTAACATCTTCAATTTAATAAACATTTACTAAGTATCTCATACTAGATACTCTGGTAGCAGGAAGATGTAAAAGTCCCAATCCTAAAGGAGGAAAAAAAAAAAGAAGAAAACTAACATTTTAATGTGTCTACTCTGTATCAAGCACTGTGCTTGCTGTTTTTCCATAGTGCAACATTTCGGTATCATAGTAATTGGCAAAGGATTGATTATGATTATCCTCCATCTTACTCTTCAGGGAACTGAGGATGAGAGAAGATAAGTGATTTTCCCAAAGTGACACTAGTACATGGCAAAGCCCAAAACAAATCTATTTGATTGTAATTGAGTAGAATGAGTGTAACGAGAAGTCTACAAGGACAAACTTAGTTTTAAACTTGTAAAGTTAAGTCATATTAATATGGAAGGCCAAGACAAAGAATTGCTATATCTATTTTTTAGGTTTCAAAGAATAACATTTGACTATAGTGAACTGTGTTAATAGATCGTACATATTCTAAACAAATATTTGGATGCTTGCTCTGAGTAAGGAATTGAGCAAGATTAATATGAAGATGAATAATCTACTACATGACTCTTAGGGAAATAACTATTAAAGTGGGAAAGAAAAGAGCATAAAAACATACTCAAAGGAGAATGTGAGAAATGCTGTAATCGTTAAACAAACACTACAAACTAACAGAATAATAGTACTAGCGGAGGTCTTCAAAGTCTCATCTAAATTTTTACTTTACACATAAGCCAACAAAAGTGAGGGAAGAGGGGTGCCTGGGTGGCTCAGTCGGTGAAGCGTCTGCCTTAGGCTCAGGTCAGGATCCCAGGGTCCTGGGATCGAGCCCCACTTTGGGCTCCTTGCTCAGTGGGGAGTCTGCTTCTCCCTCTCGCTCTGCCTACTTGTGCTCTCTCCTCCTCTCTCTCTGCCAAATAAATAAAATCTTTAAAAAAAAAAAAAAGTGAGGGCAGAAATCAAAGGGATTCTTTTCCAAGGCCTGAAGTTAAAAATGTAAAGCTGAAACTAAAACACAGTGCTTAGCTTTTCAGAAATCATTCTGCCTCAGATGCTCTAATATAGAAGATACCACTTCTGACTGGGGTAACCAAAAATGACTTAGCCATTTCTAATTCATCTATGTGGAATCTGTAGCCATTTTCTTCTGAGTGAATTAATGTTAATTTTATTCAACCTTTCCCAGATGCTAAGGCTACAATTACCAAAATAATTTGGCTAGATGTATAAATGGTATATTTCTAACCAAGTATTTACCTAAAAAGTCTGATCCATTTAGTAACGAGTCAAAACTGTATCAAAGCAAATTCACTTTCTTTTGACATCAGATTAAGTAAAATAGGTAAACCAGTTGTGATGGTTACTTTTATGTATCACCTTGGCTAGGTTATTTGTTTCTCAAACATGCTTGGATGTGGCTATGAAAGTATTTTTTAGATAAGATTATCATTCACATCAGTGGACTTTAAATAAAACACATTACCCTTGATAACGTGGGTGGACTTCATCCAATCAGCTGAAGAAAAAGAATAACCTCCCTCAAGAAAGAGTGAACTCTGCCAACAGATTGTCTGTGGACTCTAGTTACAACATCAGCTCTTCTCTAAATCTCTGGCCTGCAGGCCTGACCTGTGAATTTTGAACTTGCCGGCCTCCACAATCACGTGAGCCAATTCCTAAAAACAAACCTCTCTCCCCACGGTGTATGTGTACACATCCTATTGTATATGCCCACGTCTTATTGATTCTATTCCTCTGGAGAACAACTGACTACTAAACCAGTCTTCTAACTGACCCTAAAGATATCTTGATATATGATTCTTTAATTACCTCTAGAAAATGGATCTCAACATAACCTCTTCTAGCTTTGCTCCTTTTATCTTGTGTTCCTCCTTGTCTTTCTTTCTACTCCAAATCAACTCCAGCCCTGTGTCTTAGTCTGCTCAAACTTCTATAACAAAAGACCACAAACTGGGTGGCTTACACAACCGAAATTTATATCCCACAGTTCCGGAAGCTGGAAGTTCAAGATCAAGATGCTGGCAAAGTAGGTTTCACTCTCAGGTCTCTCCTCTAAGCTTGTAGGTGGCTGCCATCTCACTCTGTGATCACATGACCTCTTCTCGGTATGCTCGAGTGAGCTCTCTAATGTCTCTAAGGATCATAATCCTATCAGATCAGGGCCCCACTCTTATGACCTTATTTAACCTTAATTATTTTTCAGAGGCCCCATCTCCAATATAGCTACACTGGGGGTTAGGGCTTCAACATATACATTTGGAATGGATACAAACATTCAGTCTATAATACCCTGAGAAATCCTTTCTAACTTCTCCATAAAAATATATCTCCTGCTTTCTTTTCTTATAAACAATTCATCCTTCTTAAACAATTGTAATGGCAGCCAATCTTTCCCAATATTAAACTTGATATGCAACCTCCTAACTCTCTGGACATATCCTTCTTTTATTTTTTTGCACTGTCACATCTACATGTCTTAACTAGACTCTTGGCTCTAACAATTAACTCCTTTTCTCATATTTCCCATAACTTCAGTGAAACTCAAGGGACACCAAATTAGGGGACATAAGACTGAGAAAGGAAAATATGGATAAACTATTTTCTAAAAAGAGGTAAGAATCAGTATAAAATTATTTTTTAACTCCACCCATGGTGTTTGTCTTCAACAGTTTTACCAACTAAATACAGGCAGTAATTAACACCTACAGGTTACTATACACAACATAGTTGTTTTGCTTCAACAGACACCCTGACACTCTTCTTCTTGAATAATCAAAAGGCTTACCTGCTTAACACATCAGATTGTGATCTGTACTTTGAGCATGTGCATCTGGCCTTCTTTGTATTAAGACCCCAAAGTAAAAATCTATCAGGAGAGGTTCAAGATACTAGATTTCAATGATTACAGTTGACTGCAAGCACTGGTGTTAGAGTCAGGCCAAAGCTATGCAAATCCGGGCTTTCAAGTAATTAACTCATTATTTGACTTTAACCTCTGCTTCATGTATAGATTGAGGAATATCTACCTCACAGAACAGTAAGAACCAAATGAAATAACATATGTGTAGGGTATATAACAATGTTTTATGGTTTAGTAAATATTCAGATGTTGGCTATAATGATTTATCATTCAAATGCTCGAATATCTGCTGAATGAATGAACAAATAAGTACATGGTACTTGAGGTCTCTGGGTTTCTATATTCTTGGTCTCACTCTTTTTCCTCTAGCAAAAATGTCTAGTCAAAGGCAAAAGAAACAAGCAGAGAAGTTACCTGTTGTTTAAAATGGCCAAATTAAGCCCTTCTTTTAGGGGAAGTCACATGTAAATTATATTTACAGTTGTAGTGGGTTGAACTGTGTCTCCAAAAAGATATGTTCATCTCCTAACCCTTGATACCTGTGAATGTGACCTTATTTGGGAATAGGGTCACTGCAGATGTAATCAAATTAAGATGAGGTCAAACTAAATTAGGGTAGGCCCTAATCCAATATGACTGGTGTCCTTCTAAGAAGAGGAGAGGACATACAGACAGAGAGGGAAGACAGCCACATGGAGAAGAGACAGAGATTGGAGCTTTGCTGGGGCAGGGGCACCAGAAGCTGGAAGAAGGAATGATCCTCTCCTATAGGCTTTGGAGAGAAGATGGCCCAGCCAATACATTGATTTAGGACTTCTAGCCTCCAGAATTATGACAACAAATTTTTGTTGTTTTAAGCCATCCACTCTGTGGTACTTTGTTATGGAAACCCTAGGAAACCAATGCAGTTGTAGTTATAATTTTTCCCCGTTTTTTAAATATCTACATATATTTTAAAAATACATATATATATAGTATGTATTCAGACCAGAGATAATAATTAGGAACTTGCAGAACCCTAACAATAAGTCCGTGACTCCCCATGTCTAAGTTATACGCTTTGGGCACTGATTTTCTTTTTTTTGAAGATTGATTTATTTATTTTTTAGAGAGAGTAAGTGAGCACAGGGCTGTGAGGAGGGGAGTAGGGGCAGAAAGAGAGGGAGAGAGAATCTTAAACAGATCCCATGCTGAGTGCGGAGCCTAATGTGGGGCTGGATCTCACAACCCTGAGATCAGGACCCGAACTGAAACCAAGAGTCAGACACTTAACCAAGTGCACCACCCAGGTGCCCTGGGCATTGATTTTTACGATCTTATTCTTTAACATATTTGCCCCAGGTAAATAATAAAAGACTTATTCATTTAATTTTACTACTTCCTTAGAAAGCAAAATTTCCCTTTTCATCTTCAGTAACAACTCTGATGTGATTTGATATGAGTCACAATAGCAATCAATGCAGTACATAATAGACTGTAACATATACAAAGTGCTTTGAAGTGTTCAAAGAATTATGGTAAAATGTGCTCTTTTAGCAGGAATATGATATACTGATCCAACTAGGAAAAAAATGTATGCTTCTAAGTTTCACTGACAAATCCAGACCTCTGGAAAGCTACAAAACAAGAAAGGGATTCAAAAAGAAAAATTAATTTTAAATAATCCTTAGATGATAAGGAGGCTTAGATAGCTAAGTACATGCAAAAACAGGCAAAGCAAAAAAGAGGTTTCGATCCAATTTTAGTCAGTCTTATGTTTTATGAAGAAAGAGAGCTTTCTGATTGGTTAGCTATTATATTATTCTTGCAGAAAAGTATTAGAAGACAGTAAGAGACAAAAAAGAAAACAAAAAAGAAGAGGAAAATCAGAGAGACAGAGGATCAGCAGTGACAGCAGAATCCAACAGATTATGGAAAATAAGTTGGTGATAAAGGGTAGAGTTGAGCTAAATTTGAATTGGCCCTACTCTAAACATCAGGTACAGTGCTAAAGTACAGGGAGTTAATTTTGTATCCTTGTATCACATCATGGTAAAAACAGGTATCATCCATTGTGTTATAGTATAAAAGCTACCAGAGCTACCACAACACATATAAATAAGAGCCTTGGATGGCACTGTTGAATTAATGAACACATACCAGCCTTACAATCCATACCAACTACAATGTAGCTGCATCCACACCAATACCCACAACATATGGCAATGAGAAAAGGCAAGGCATACATTCTAACGACAAAAAACAATGAGGACTTTTCCCAAATCAATATCGAGAATGCTTGCTTCTGACCAATGAAATCACTTTGAAACTAAACAGGGTATAAATAAAAAAATGTTTAAGAACCATTTTAAGAAAACAGGAGAGGGAAGGCGTATTTTAGAAGACTACCAAAAAAAATGTTAACATGTTAAGTTTGTCTCTTAACGTGTTAATCTTGAGTTAACCATAAAATCTGTCTATTCAAATTACATCATGTTGAAGATGACAAGTAACCAGAATTTTGACATTTTAAGTTGTCTGAGGGTGAGAAGGAATTTTGGCAAATCCATCTACAGGGTTTTCAACGTCAATCACAACAAACCTTGACAAAATGATGGCAATAGTTAAATAAACAATCTCTGGCTATAAAATAAGTGGCAGAGGTAGGATTCTGGTCTCATTGAAGAATTATTATCATAAAAGTAAGCAAATACAAAATCAATATGACTATCAACTAATAAATTGGCTCCATTTGTTCCTACTAAGGGTAGAGCTCATATTGTAGATGTTATAATCATAATCCTTACACAATGTTTGGCAAAAATTGGGAAATAATGGATTTAGGAGCTTTTGATACTATATAATTATACCTAATGGGTCTAACCCAAACAGAATTATTAGTTAAGATTTCCCAATATTTGTGACTTCAAATTTCTTTTATACTTCATTTCATTATTAGTGGAGTTATAGAAGTTCTACGTGTAATTCAAATGTAGATTTTAAAATTTAATATTTTTCCAAATCCAGTATTTATATTTCAGTTATCTCTAAAGTAATAATCTCCATGCATTGATACCTTCCAATGACAGTAATATAACTGGGCGAAAAAACGTTATAAACAATTATACCGTTCATTTAAACTGTTTCTTTTCCAGTTACTCTAACTTGTGAATGTGACCAGAACAAACTTAAAATTAAAATCTCTTAAATAGATAAGAATCCTGTTTGCTCATTTAGTTAAGATCTATCTCTGTGAATAAGCGAGGAATAATCAAGTGGTAAACTTTTTTGTTCCCCAGATGCAATAGTGCCTTGGTACCATATGGCTGTCAGGACGTCACAGGATACAGTTTCAGTGACTTTTAGAATATGAGTCTAAGCTTTCTTCCTTGGTAAGGGTTTACAATTCTTTCAAAATCAGTCTAGACCACTACTTACATTTGATGAAGAACTTGTGCCATGGCAACTCCGCTAGTCAGCTGTGCGACATCCTGACAAGGTGCATCAGTATTGAATGTCTGCAGCTAAAATGACATAGAGCAGATGACTTTACTGCCTCTTTATACTTACAGGGTAGTGTTACCAACCCCCCCAAACACACACACACACACACACACACACACACACACACACACACACGAACGAACATCACCAAGCTAAAAATTGTCCTGTTTTGTTTAAATTCAGACCGTGCCAAACCAACAAAACTATATTAATAAGTTTCTATGGCTATGTAATATTTTTATAAAAGTAAACACTTAATACATAAAATCATGAATAATCATACCTAAAATAGTTAAATACACTGATGTAATGTATGAAATACTTCAGAATTTCTGAAAGCCGCATGTAATGCTCTTAAGATAGACAGCATTGTGTTCATTTTTAGAATAACATCAGAAAAAGCTTTAGGAAAACCTATTATTTCAAATTAAAACTTCATTCACATCATGTGGTAGGACAACAAAGGCTAGAAATGTCAAGTCTAAAGCTACTTAATTGACCAGTGAGCTCTGAAATAAGGCAGGGTCTTAGCCTGCCATCTAACAATTAGTCTCAGGGCATGAATGGTCCAGGGCCCACCCATCACATCAAGTTGTTTCTATCTACTTTGGCTTTAGATATTACTCTTTTCAAATCTGTATTTGTTAAACATTCATGTACCTATTAAAAAGAGAAGTGGGGTTGCCTGGGTGGCACAGTCGGTTAGGTGTGCGACTCCTGTTTTGGTTCAGGTCGTGATCTCTGGGCTGTGAGACCAAGCCCTGTATCGGGCTCCGCGCTCAGTGCAGCATCTGCTTAACTCTCTCTCTCTCTCCTTCTGCCCCCCCAATAAATAAATAAATCTTAAAAAGAGAGAGAGAGAGAAGTGGAACTGTGGCATCTTTTTCTAATAAGCAAATACAAGACAGAAGAATTTTTGAAAAGCAAATTACAACAGAGCTACAATGGTTCATATACTTCCTAGAAATCTCACCTGAATCCATAATGATCTTAAATTAAATACACTATGATTCTCTTTTCCTATACATAATCATCCCCTTTACTATTCAATTATTATTCTTTAGTTTACCACTTAACTATCTTAATCTGATACAATTCTCTCCCCATGATTCACTTTTAGTGATTGTTCATTTTGAGATTCTACAAATCTATCTCCATTATCCTAATACAACATAGAAGGATGACACAGACAAATAAATCTAGACATAGTTACTTTCAAAGTATACACACAAAGATACTTTACTGAGCTCCTTACTCTATGTGGGCACTGTACTATACGATGGGGTTACAAAGGAAAATCACCAGTTTTGTACCCTCAAGCAGTCTGAGTCAAGAGTTAAGGAGAGGAGAAAAAGACATAAATTATTTCTAGAAAATGCCATTCCCAGTCTTATGACTACATTATGCACAAACTGTTCTGAAATAGATGGGAGTTAACTAATTTAATTAGGGCTTGTATTTAGGAAAGACTTCTTCGAGATGATTCCTGAACAGAAGGTCTTGAGTAAAGAAAGGGCCAAGAAAAGGAAGCTTCAGGAAATGGAAACATTATAAGAGCACAAATACATGAAAAGAAATGGTATTTTTACGCAGCATACAGTTCAGTATTACTGGATTTCCAGTGCAAAGAGGAAAGAGAAGTGGTGACAACCAAGGGGGGTGGGGTAAGAAAACAGACATGGGTCAGGACTCTGGAGGCCATGACAAGCCTGGACTTACCCTTGATGGTATCATCCTTATAATAGGAAACAGTAGAACCGTTTCTACCTCAAAAGATGGTTGTGAGAATTAAATGAATCAGGAAACATAGCAAATTTAGATCAGCACCTGGCACATGATACAAGCTCAACAGCTGTTAGCAATTAACTATGATTCAGGGTTTCTCAAAGTTTGGGGTAGAAGAACAATAAGTATCAGAATCTCTAGACATATTAAACCAGAAAATCCCTAAGAGATTGTTATGCACATCAGTTTTTTAGAACCATCGTTTTGGGTGATGATGAATCACTGAAGAGTAGTAGTAAGGAAGAGAGTGACACCTTTAGCATATTTTGAATAGCAGCAATAGTGACAGAGAAAGGAACAGAGTAATTTTACACCTGAGTCGGTTAGAAGGTTCCTGCAATGGTCTTGTTGATAAAATGGATGGCTTAGAGCTAATTAAGGTAATGCTAACTAAGAAGACAAAAGGAATTGATGGAATTTAAAATATAAAATAATAAGGATTTTGCAATTAAGTGGATGTACAGGGAAGAAAAACCCCAGGGCATCTTTAAAAAGAAGACAATCATGGGGCGCCTGGGTGGCTCAGTCGTTAAGCTATCTGCCTTCGGCTCAGGTCATGATCCCAGGGTCCTGGGATCGAGCCCCGCATCGGACTCCCTGCTCGGCGGGAAGCCTGCTTCCCCCTCTCCCGCTCCCCCTGCTTGTGTTCCCTCTCTCGCTGAGTCTCTCTCTGTCAAATAAATAAATAAAATCTTTAAAAAATAAAAAATAAATAAAAAGAAGACAATCATATACTTTCAGGTAAAATGTGGCTCTCACTTTTCAACCCTTCCTACTGACACTTTGCTTCATTAACTTTTTACAAAATGGATGTGGTTAGTTATCTAAAAAGGATGATTTCGGAAGCACAGAATACCAAGGAAAATAGTACAGAAATACGTAAAAGTAGTAGTAGTTGCCTTGTTGCCCACCACGTCCAGATTAAGATCATTTTTTCCTTTCTACAGACACGGAAATTGGAGTCTCCTGAAAGTTCAACTAGTTGCAAAATAAATTAGATAACATAGAATATAAATTCATTTGGCCAAATAGAAAGGCTTTATAACCAAGAAGAGTGAATAAATTAAAAAAGCTTGGTATGGGTAAGGAGGCCAAAACAGAGGGATGAAGGAAAAGTGTCTCCTCTCATAGTATTCTTCAGAGAGGTGAAGAAGCTAAAGTCTTTTAGTGAGTGGCCCAAAAGGGACAGACAGGGCTTCTATCAGTAACCACAGTGTTCTGGCAAATAACCATCTTAGTTTCTTCTTTATCTTTAAATAAAGCAAATAATCAGAACTGTGGAAATGTTGTTCCTGAATTGCTTCAATGTAAATGTCACCAAAATCAGGAAAAAAACAAGGATTTTCACTACTGACAACCAATGAAAACTCAACTTTGGGTGAGCTCTATTCTCATACTCTCTTCCTCCAAATGCTCATTTCAGAAAGAAGATTATTGTTTTGAGTTTCATGGTTTTCATAAAAATGATTCAGCCTTTAATATTTTTTGTTAATTTGGGCATATATTTGGCATGAGTTTTTCCTTCACCTGCTTTTCAAAGTCAAAAAACACAAGAACTAAGAAAGCCATTAAAATAAATATGGTTCAACTCTCATTTTATTGGTGAAATCAAAGTCCAAAAATTTTAAATTTCCAAATGTCACAGAACTGAGAGGCAGAATTAAAGTTATCTTCATATGAATACTTAAAACTCT
This sequence comes from Eumetopias jubatus, assembly GCF_037043125.1. Taxonomy (NCBI): domain Eukaryota; kingdom Metazoa; phylum Chordata; class Mammalia; order Carnivora; family Otariidae; genus Eumetopias; species Eumetopias jubatus. The sequence continues at coordinate 58,830,874 of NW_028274810.1, forward strand.
TAAATACTCCCTCTACCTTGTAAATGGTGCCCAAATTTATCCTCCAGCCCTGAGTTTTTTTTTGCTGAGTAGCAGTATAACATTTCTAAGAATTATTTTAAGATGAGTTCCATATTATAAAATATAACTTAATAACTGCCAAAAAAGGCATCTCTTTACTAGCCAGCTTTTCTTTATGACTTCTCAAATTCTGTTAGTGTTGCTTCTACTGTCCCAGAACAGTCTAGTGCTGAAAGAACATAGTCTACTACCAACTGGTTCTCACCTCCATGATTTAACGCCATCATAACTTTTTAATCTTACATCTCCTACTACTTCCCCTCAACATGTAACATTACTCAATACGGTAGGAAGCACATTAAGAGATGAGAGATATCATGACAAGATGTGTATTCCACTACTTCTTTTTGATCTACTGCCAAAGGAGACCACTTACATTACCACCAGGGGTTCTTCCCTGTGTTTAGAAATTCATTTCCCTTGATTTCTACTTGTTGAAATCCATCAATCCTCTATAATAGTTAGAAGTTCATCCCTGGTATCTACAAGAACCTACTAAAGGGTGAAATACTGATCTCTGAGGTCAGGACTAAGACAAGGATATTGACTATCACCACTCTGATTCAATGTTGTACTGGAGATTCCAGCCAGTTTCTTGTTCCTGGGGACAGAGCAGAAAACTGGTCATACAAGGGCTCTGACCCCAAGGAGCAAATAGGATGACTTCAGAAAGTGTTACATGTTATAGACACAAAGGAAGTGGGTAGGTTACAGGTTACAAAGGATAGGAGTGGGAGGGGGGAGCAGGTAGGTCATTCACTGTTACTGATTCTGAAAGATGACAACAGATCCAAGAACTGAACGGTGAAAAGAAGCCAGCTACTAGAAGAACTAGAAAGAGACTATTCTAGGCAGAGAAGAGAAAAGTTAAGAAAGACCTGATGTATTAAAAACAGCTTAACTTCCTCAAGAAATAGAAAGTCAGTGCAGCATAGTAGGCGTGGGGAGTGTGGCATCAGGAGAGTTTGGGGAAACTTGGGGAAGTGTAGTGACATCAACAATGCAGTGGCTGGCAAAGGCAAAAAAAGTGATACCAACGTTCACTGGGAATCATCTGGAGAGGTAAAGAGAAGCCAACAGACAGGTACCCTAGAAACCAAGGCAGAAAATCATTTCACAAAGGAAACATCAAGAAAGATAAGGATAATATATAATAGTTTGCCAAATCCAGGAGGTGAAGGCCTTAGAGAAAAGAAACTCAAGTGCAGTGGGTTGAGGAGGGAATGAAAGTTCAAGAAGTATAAAGGATGAGTATTAAAAAACTCAAATAATTTGCACAGGGAAGGGGAAATACTGTGTGGTTCTAATAGGGAGTGATGTCCCTTCGTTCTTTCTCTTTAAGATAGGGAAGATTTGAATAAGTTTTGAATAATATGTTGAGAGGAAGGAGCCAAAGTAGAGAAAGAAGTTGTAAATACAGAAAGAGGATAAATGATAGAGCAAAGTTTTAGAAGAGGTAGAACGGATGGGATCTAGAGCTAGAGCCAAAGATAAGGAGGAGGTCATTCTCCTGAGGGGAGAAAAGTTGGGGGCTCAAACAGGGACTGATAAAAGTTTGCAAAGAGAAACATGAGGGGAACTGTGTGGTTGTTCTTAGTCTTTATATGGCTGGGCATTTACCTGTTATGGGAACAGGTAGACTTGGCTGTAGCAGCATTTGTAAAGGCAACAATCTGCACAATAATTCCACTTTCTCTGCAGTGTTTCAGCAGCCTTAGAACTAGAGAGGCAAATAACCTATTACTCTCTGTCATCTATACCATTTTTGCAGTTTTTAAGGAATATTGCCTCTCATTGTAAAAATGCACAGCTGTGTCTACCACTCCAGCAAAAAAATGGAAAGTTCTTTGATTATTCTCAGTATCTGTCTTTCTCAGTGCCTTGAACAAAGTAGGAACTCAATAAAGACTGGTTCAAAGAATGGATATAGTCACATAACAGTTTAAAATACTGCAATACAATTCAAGAAAATCCTATACTTCACCACCACCTCATATAAGTCAATGACATCATAAAGACTAAGTTTACTACTTAAGTCAGATGTTTGGAGCAATAAAGTAACAGATTAGGATACACCCTTTAATTAGCCACTTGTTTTAACAAAACACATCATTAAAAGTAATGTTGCCTTATTTCATGACAGTCTTAAAATACAGCATCTAAATCCCAATACTTATTTTAAATGAAAATACAGATGAACAGTTAGCTAATTGCTTTTAACTCAGAAACCCTATATACTTGGATTCCACTTACAACAAAAGCTATTTACCTCTACGCTGTAAATGCTGCTTTAAATTATGGTTATTTCCAGTAGACTTCATACCTGGCCAGAAACCTTCTCTGATTTCTCTCATTCTTTTGAATTACTCGAATTAGGAGATTGCTAGGGAATCTCACCAACCAATTATCACCTCCTGATCCAGTCTGTATACATTCCATTATGCACACACCCCTCTACACACAACTAAACAACTAGCTTGGGGATGGGCACCTTGTGGATAGACGATTAAGCATCAAACTTGCCCAATAAGGGTTAGAAACTACACCTGAATGCCAGCTCTCTGATGGCTGAGCATCTCCAAAAGGTGAGACATCATTTTACTGAGGAGACTACTGGGGACAGATTCTGCCTGTCCAAACCTAACACAAATTAATTAGAAATACTTAACACGCACAGGGGCACCTGGGTGGCTCAGTGGGTTAAGCGTCAGGTCTTCATCTCAGGTTCCTGAGTTCAGGCCCTGCTGGGCGCAGAGCCTACTTTAAAAACAAAAACAAAAACCTAAACACGCACAAAGTGCAAACGAAAATGCCAAGTCTTTTTCTTTAAAGAATATGCTGTCCACTGGAGGGCGGAGGGGGGGGCAGCAAGAAAAGGGGAACACAAGCTCCCCACCCCCCAACATGTCTTTTTCTGCACACAGGAAATACGTGGAAATATCCCTTCTAAATGACTTCTACAAAATCGGGTGTCCTGGGATCCTGGAGGAGCTTTCATGATCCAGGACCCAAAACCACGTCTTGGCCACCTGTGTCCAAGCAGAGCAAAGTGGTTTGGGTGGGAGAGGAGTTTCGGAGGAGGCCTTCGCTCCCAAGTGGCACAAAGATCCGTATAAGAAGGCTGTTCAGCAGACAGAAGGCGAGAGAGTCGGTGGCCCAGAGGGAGAAAATAGGGCAGCAAGGAGTAAAGGGGATGGACACTTGGCTCCAGCCACAGCTGTCAGAAGCACGATCAGAGGGGAGTAAGAGGAGTCTCCTCCGTCCCTACCTCCAGAGCTCCCTTTACCCTTCCCTCCTCTCCAGACACAAACATACAAACACTCAAACACACACACACACCTGCCTCGCAACCCGCAGGTGGCACTCTCGCGGTCAAGGGCGACAGGAGACGCGGAGGGCAAGGCACCCAGTCCGCGGCGCAGGTGGCCCGGCTTACTCCTCAGGCTCACCTGCGGAGAACCGGGGGCCCCGGGCACCTCGCCTCCGCCCCTCGGCCCCCCTCGCCCTCTCGTACTCACCCAGATGATAAGGCTGTCGCACAGCGGCAGCTCGGACTGCGGAAGCGGCTGCGTCTCTTCCATGACCGGGGCCGCCGTCGACTACGCCGCTGACACCGACACCTCCCTCCTCCCCGCGCTCCGCCAGGAGCCGGCGTCGACGACCTGCTCGCCGGCCGGGAAAGCTCGGTAGCCAGGCCCAGCCTGCGCGGCTCACGCGCGAAGCCTCGCGCTGCCGACGTCGCCGGCGTAACCCCCTCCTCGCCACCACCCCCGTCCCCGCTCCGCCCCCCTCCGCTGTTCGCCCCCTCCTGGGTCTGGCCCGACTGCGCGGCTCAGCACCTGAGCCCCGCCCCCTCCCGCCCCTCCCCGTCCCCTCCCTCTCCTCCCCCCCCCCACCTCCCGCCCACTCCCGCACACCTCTCCCCGCCGCACTGAGTGACCAGAGCGCGCACCAGTCACAAAGGAAAGTAGGTGCCCGAGAGGGGCGTGCGGGGCGGCAGGGGGCGGGAAGAGCGGGGATAGGTTGCGCAGGAGGGATTGCTGATTGGACGCACCCTCTTGGCTCCGACCAATCAATGTGAGACAAGACAGCCTCCGGGAGGGAGCGCGAGAGGGTGGGAAGGGGTTTGTGACCTGGCAGGTGCGGTGAGGACGGGGGCGGGGAGCGCGCGTGCGCGGCGGGGCGTCGTAGAGGCTGAACTTCGCGCAAGCCCCAAGGGCAGAAGAGGCAGCCGGGCTCCAAGCGTAAGTAGGGCGGGCTCAGACATCTTCGCGCCTTCTTTCTCGAGGTAGGGCAGCTCCTGGCTACACCTGTGGAGACCCACGCTCTGCTGCCATTATGTCTTCAGAAATAGATCCTACCCAACAATAAAAAACACTCGCGATAGGGAGAGCTGATTTTCTCCTGGGCGCTCAATGGCAAAGGACATTTTAATTTGCAGGCATGGCAAAGAAATGTGTTCGCTGAGGGGGGAAAAATACCGTAAAGCTGCTTAAATTAAATAAGCTCTCACAAGATCACAAGCCACGGGCGCTTTTATTTGAAATGGGGCAAAAGGGAAGACCATTTTCAGGTAGGAAAATGGAAAATGAAATCACCTTGTAGTTTCCAAAAAAACACGGAAGATATCAGTGTAAAATGCTTCCGATTTTCCTTTGGAGGTTGAAAACCTGTCTTTTTTGAGAATGTGAGGGAGGGGCTGACTTAAAGTTGGAAGCTCTCCAAGGTACTGATGTATGGCTTAGGCTGATGTATGGGTTGGGATATTCTTACTCCTGCTGTTGATTTCCATCACTTCACTCATTCATAAACTCATCAGTTCATGCGCTGTGTAAAAATGCAGCTGGCTCGTTTATATTGCCGCGTCTTTATATTTAGACATTGAAAGTTTAAAACTGATAGATGACTGCAATTAAAAGCCCTCAAATGTAAATCAGTCTCATTCTAAGAATAGAGTCCTTGCATTTGCTATCAAGTCTCTTAACATTATTCCAGAACTTTCTTACCCCATGTGGAGTCGTTTTATATTTCTGGACACTAGCAACATCAGTAAAGTGACTTAATGAAGAGGAAGAGATCTAGGAATTGAAGACCTGGTCTGAGTCTTCACTTTACTCCCCACTGGCTGTTAACAGCTTTCACCTGTGGAACCCAACGTCCACATTTCTACAGTGATGCTAATGACACTAACCTGCCCAATCTCGTTCACAGGGGCAAGACTGATCATGGATGTGGAAGAGTTTTATGAATTGGATAGTCCTTTACAAATATGAGTTACTACGATCATATATGCTAATCACTAAGAGTCACAGGTGAATTACTAGGAATATTTAAGAAAAGTAACCGGGGGGCAACTGAGTTATTCTTCTGAGCTCTGTAGAAGCAGAGAACAGATCCTCAGAGAAGGATGCTCTGTTGTCTTCATGATACTAGGTCTAATGGGAAAATATGTGAAGGACATGATCAGTGAATTCAAAGAAGAAATACAAATAATTCAAGGAATATGAAAAGGTTAGAAAAATGCAAAACATGAATCATTGAAATAAAACAATGAAAAAAAATGTTGAGAAGAGTGAAGTGCACTTTCATACAAAGCTGGAACAAACATTTTAGAATAATTTTTCTGATTTTCTATCAATATTTATCAAGAAACTTTAAAATATCCATGCTATTTAAGCCCATGATTCTATAATTCCACTTCTCATCATAAATTCTATTGAAATTATCAGAAATGTAGTCAGGTTATGAACAATGTTATGTATTGCAATTCTATATATGCTGATCAATGCACATACAATAAGAAAGAAAGGTTAACTACATTATAGCCAGTTTACAAGATAGATTTGGCAACTAATAAAAAAATGCTTTGGAGAATATTTAATATAAATTTGTAATGATATATAACATTAAATTAAAAATTCATATATAAAGTATGAGTCATATGATCTCAACATTATAAATATTTATTTAATATGTGCACAGCAAGAAGACAAAGGAATGTTCATCAAGCTGTCATTTTTATTTATGGATGAAGGGATTATTTTCTGTAATCTATATTTTTCAACCTGCAATTAGTTTGTATTACTTTATAATTAGAAAAAATATATATTGAAAAAATGCCTAATACAATTTAGTCTATCATTTTCCCACTGTTGACATTCATTTCTAAAAGTTGGCATCTATATTTGGAGCACTGAATAAAACTGATTTTTAAATACTAGTTGTGGGGTTGTAAATTGGAATAACCTTTTGAAAAATTTTTGACAATATATATCAAGAATCTTTAAAATGCTCAAAGCCTTTAAACCAATAGTTTCACTTCTAGAATCTATTCTAAGAAAATAATCAGATGCCAACAAAATTGTTGGTTGTGGCGCTAGTTATCAAAGTAGAAAAAGAAACAGCCATTAAATGTCTCAAAGAAGAGTGATTAAATACATTATGGTATATCCATACAATGAAATATATTGTAGCTATTAAAATATTTGGAAAGAAGTTTAATTGCTCAGGAAAAGGTTTAAAGAATAATATCAAAAGGAAAAATTGATGATACAAATCTGTATATACAGTATGGCTCTCTCCCTTTCTCGCTGTTTTTTATATATATACTATATATGTAAATTTATGTATGGACCCCTATTTTGTATGCATATGAGTGTATATATAACCCACTGAGAGAGAGAGAGAAAGAGAGAAAGAGAAGAGAGACTAAACAAACCAAAATGTTAATAGTAATTTTGATGGTATCAGGGTATTGAAATAATGGGTAAGTTTTACCTTCTTTGTACTTTACAGTAATTTAAAATTTTTCTTAAGTGATTTTATTATCAGACAAAAAAACTGAAGGCTGAAAATGATTAAAATTTTTAATATGGCCAGATCTTAATGTGGAAGAATACATATAATACACACACACACACACACACACACACACACACACACACATACTATCTGTACAGAAGGAGATCGAAAAGAGAGTTGGTTAGAATTAAGCACAAACTTTAGTATTACGGAGATCTGATATGATTTCTTATTGCCTGGGTGATCTTGAGCAAGTCACTTCATTTCAGTAAGCTTCAGTTTGTCTCTGCAAAATAGAATAATACTTGTATTATTATTATTACTACTATGTATTTCTATATTAGTTATGGATTTTTTGGTGGTAAGTGGGAGAAATCAAACCTGGGTAAGTTTATAAAGAACAATGTTGTTGCAAGGATATGAGGAATCTTAGATTCAGAGGAGTATCTGAAGAAGCCAGCATGGGCAAGAGCAGGTCCCAAAGCCACTCATAAGATGTAGGTAAGAAATCTATGGAAGTTTTTCAGGAGGACACCACCTAGATGAATATGATCAACTGGCTGCTAAGTCTTTCTGAGTCATTCTATTCAAGATTCAGTTTCCAGAGAGGGCATCCGATTGGCCTGTCATAGGATATGTGTTCAGCCCTATGCCATAAAAAAGCACGTCCCCAGACTATCTGTTCCACCAGGACTAGTACCAAGGTGAAATTATGGGGTGGTTGATGGAGGGTGGGGGAGATGGATGCCTGCAGACAAAAATAAAAACAATTCTCTCCACATAATTTCACATGGTTCCTGTGAAGATCAAATGAATATAAAATGCTTAACAGAACATAATTGCTCAGTACACGTTAGCTATTATATACACTGTGTATATGTGTGTGGGGGCTGTGTGTGTGCATGCTTATGTTTCCACTCATTTTTTAAAACAAAGTAAATATATTAGACTATTAGGAGTGGTTATTCGTTGTGATTATTAATTTTTATTTTCCAATTTCATCAAAGTGAACAAATATCACCTTTTTAATTAAAATAAAACAAAAGATAAGTAAAATTAAATTTAAATTTAAAAAATAAATAAAAACAAATATTTTCTTAGAGAAAGATGGGGTCAGGATGAGGTTTTAAACTCTGAATTCTGCTATAAGCGGAAGGAAAAATGATAAAAGAGAATCCCTTTAGGTATCTCAAATAGAACTGTAGTAGGCTCTACTTGTAAAGAGGAAATCTGTACCTTGCACATACAAGTGATGTTGAGAAGAGATGGAAACATCAAAGGTTTCCCCTGCTGATACCTAGATACCTTGAATGACTGAGAGTAGACCTCAGCTAGAGGAAAACTCTGGCCTGGACAGGCACTGATCTAGATGTTCAGACACAGCACCCATTCTAGCAGAGTGACCATACCAGCTGCAAACCTTCCAAGTGGACCTCATTAGCAAAGCACTTATTCCTGAAGCAAACTACTGGGCCCCATATACAAGATACTTACAGCATTGTTTAGGTGCAGCTGTACCTTGCATAGTCCCTCAACCAGAAGTCCTACAGATGTTTTAAGGACAGAAAGAAGGGAAAAGGGATAAAGAAAGGGAGGGAAGAAGGAAGGAGGAAAAAAAAGCAAAATAGGCTACATCTCAGCAACAGAGAGAAGAAGCCAGAATGATGTAAGATCTACCATAGGGGTTAACTTGGTTTTCTATATGATACCCCCAGGATTGGTCTGCAGTCCACACTATCCAAAGAACTATAGCAGACTCAGGTTATGTCCAATCAGCATCAAGGTCCACAGGCAGTTAAATGTAACAGCAGATACTTCTAGATTGACAATTTTCAGAATCTGAGAGATACTTTGGAATGATAGCGTCTAGGCTCTGGGAAAGATTTAAAAGCCCTTGTCAGAGTTCTAGGGAAGAGAAATGGTGACAAAAATTGACATTTTAAAACTGCTTTTTCCTAGTCATGTGATCCCAGTGGGCATTAGTGCCTAGATCTACTAACTACTGTACTGGGTTTAGGGAAGCAAGACCAATCCCAGGCACTAACCATGGGTAAGCTTTGGCTTTCTAATAAAGAGAAAATCTTGGACAGCATTGACTTGGATACTCAGTAGATCTGAACTTTTAGGTGATGGGGTTGGGAGAGACTTAATCTCCACAGATATTTCCAGCTGGGGTACCTATTTGCGTAGAGACTAGAGGAAGGGGATCAAGAATGTGGACTACTTCCCACTGTATAAAAGGAAATATCTATTCCTCACACTGGCCAGGAACTGAGTCCTGTTATGAAACTAATGCTACATGGAGACTGTAGGTGACACCAAGAATTTTGCTTTTGGTGCTTTTATAGACTTAAGTTCAAGAGACTTTTAAATCATTTAGTGAAACTGCCTTTTGATGCATTTCAGTTCAGTGCTTGCAAGCAATGTTATCACTAACCTGGTGGGCTGCCCAAACAGAAACTATTTTAAGATTTTGATGGAGAAGTTCAAGTTAAGGGTGAAGGCATCTCTGTTACTGGGGCATGTACATCTATATAGTACAAGGGTTTTTAAAATTACACTATAAGCAGAAAAATTGCAGGAAGTAGACTCTGAGATGGAAATTAGCAGGCAGGAGGTTTATTAAGAAGTGGTCTTGGGAATTGAGGGCTGTGGAGGAGAAGAAAGGGAAGCAGAAGTGCACAGAGGGAGAAAGCAGGCTGTAGTGCAGTTACCTAATGAAAGTTTCAACCAACCCCTGGGGAGCTCTGAAGCTAGAGTGGCCCTTCCAGGTTGTCTGAGTTTGGATGAAAGTGACTTAGTCTTTATGCCTCCATGTTGATCAATCATTGGATGTGAGCTCTCCTGAAAAGGTGGTGTGCCAGCCAAGGCAATTCACAACAGCATTCCCAAATGTTGGGGATCTGGGCATCACATCACATTATCTTCTGGGTGGACATGGTATGCTATCATTCAGAATGGTAAAGCATGGTGTCAGAAATGGAAAAGTATCTCTAACTGTGGCAATAGTATAACTGCAAAGTTAAAATGGTCACAGAGGAAGAATGTTGGCCTTGTTTCTTATATTGAAAAGCTCCAAAATGGAAGGGGATTGTAGTCACAGCTATAACTTCATGTAGTGACTTGGTGTCAAATCACTAAACAGATGCCACCTTAGAGTACTTGGGAAACAGAAATTACAAAAAGATAAATCACAGCACAGGGTAATATTATAAATTGAATTTTTAAAAAGATTTATCTGCTTATTTGAGAGGGGGAGTGGGGCAGAGGGAGAGAGACAATCTCAAGCAGACTCCCAACTGAGTGCAGAGCCTGACAAGGGGCTGGATCCTACAACCCACGAGATTATGACCTGAACCAAAATCATGATGGGTCAGATGTTTAAATGGCTGAGCCACCCAGGCGCCCCTAGAAATTGTATTAAAGCTGATGGAAAGGGATGTTTAGTTTGCCATTTATTGAGTTAAAATTAATGCAACCATCTTATTTATAAGGCATATTTAAATTCATCCCAAAGTCCTAAGTGAAATAAAATTGGACATAATTATTTCATCTTGTCCTAAAGTAACTCAGATGATAAAAAAATTAATAAAAAGATATATGTACTATGTTTTCAAAAACTTAAAAATAGGTAATAAAAAGACATTTAGTAAAATGTACTGATAGTGTTACTAATCTAAAGTATCATCAAGGGGCACCTGAGTGGCTCAGATGGTTAATCGTCTGCCTTTGGCTCAGGTCATGATCCTGGGGTCCCGGGATCGAGCCCCACATCAGGCTCCTGGCTCAGCAGGGAGCCTGCTTCTCCCTCTCCCTCTGCCTCTCCCCCTGCTCATGCTCTCTCTCTCTCTCTCTCTCTCTCTCTATCTCTGTGCCTCAAATGAATAAATAAAATCTTTAAAAATAAAGTATCATTGAAACCTATAAATCCTATGCTTTACATTTCAATTTAAGTGAATCACAAGACATGTCATCATTTTACACTGTTAAAGAGATGATCCATGCTTATCATTCCAATGGTGACCCTATTTTTTATGTAAAAAAAATCCTTCTAATCCATGTAAGCAAATTTTAAAAATAAAGGCCAATATTTAAACATATTTTGAGATTTTAACACTTTTTTTATTGAAGTACAGTTTACACAAAATGTTACATTACATTGTATGTGTACAAAATAGTGATTCGACAACTCTCTACATTATGCTATGCTCACAAGTGTAAACTTGGACTTTTACTTCAAACACAATTCTCCTTATAAACTTCACATGATTTTTCTGAAGAATAACTAAACTGACCATTTGGATTAAATAACTGGCCTATTCTTTGTGGTGTATTTTTTTCTGTACAAAGTTCTTTTTTGGTTATAGTTAACCAACCACATTTTCTCTTTCCATATATATATTTTAAGAGTAACAAAAATAATTATCCTTTGCCCTTAAATATGTCAGCATCTATCTTCTAAGAATAAGGACACTCTCTTAAGATAACCATATGTAATTGTCAAACTTGGGAAATTTAAATTTAATATTATTATTTAATATGCAATCCTTCTTTAAATTTACCTAATTGTCCCCAATTATTTTTCTCTATTTTTTCCCTCTGGAATCCAAAATCAAGGAATCAAGAATCATTGTGTTTATGGCCATGTCTCTTTTGTCTCCTCTAATGTAGGTCAGTTCCCTATCTGGACGTGTGTATGTATTGTGATATTTCATGACAACAACATTTTTGATAGTCCAGTCCAGCAAGATTTGTCAGATTGTTTCTTCATGATCAGATTTATTTCATGATCATGTTTAGCAGAGATTATATTGTGAGCTCAGTGCATCACATTGGCAGGAGCATAGTATTGGATTGTCCAGTTATGGGAGATGTTAAATTTTATCATTTAGTTAGGATGGTGTCCACCAGATTTCTCCATTATAAAGATATTTTTCCCACTGCAATTAGTAAATCTTGAAACTGTGTGGATATATGGTTCCTCAAAAGTTTATCACACAGAGCTTTTAGCATCCATGTTACTGTCTGAATTTATTATTATTATGGTGGTCATAAAATGATTTTCTATTTCTGTTATCCCTCTTATATCCATTAATTGGCACTATTCTGGGTTTTCTAAAATATTTTTTAAAGATTTTATTTATTCATTTGAGAGAGAGAGAGAGAGAGCACAAGCAGGGGGAGAGGCAGAGGCAGAGGGAGAAGCAGACTCCCTGCTGAGCTGGGAACTGGATGTGGGGCTTGATCCCAGAACCTGAGCCGAAAGCAGAGGCTTAACCATCTGAGCCACCCAGGTGCCCCACTATTCTGTTTTTACAAAAAAAGGGTTTTTCCTCTTCTGTCCATACCCACCTTTAAATTTTTAAGTGTTATTATGGATTCATAAATGTATTTTCATTCAATATGATATAATCCATTCTTGTCACTATTCATTTTAATCATCAAATTTTCCCGAGGTCAGCCAGTGGGAACCCTTTCAAGTTGGTCTCTGTGTCCTTTCTGCATACCTCCTGTTTTTTAAATGCTTCTGTACTTCCTGGGACAAGATGTTTCAGGTGCTTTCATGTCCCTATCCTGGAATCATCCATTTCTCCAAGAAGCCCTGGCTCCATTTGGTGAGGAATGATGTTTAGTAAGCCTGAATTTCTGTAACCAAACATGGTTCCATTTTATAATGATTATTTCATTCATTGGCCATTCGATTTTAGTCCCCTGTTAAAATGAGCACGTTCCTGTAAAAATTCAGTATTGAACCTAATAGTCATTTATTACATTTTAGGGTGAAAGTATTTATCATGTCATGTATTTTATAAGGGATAAAAAGCTAAGGGAATGAAGACACTGAACAATGTGAAAGTGGGAGGGACAATGGAGAAGTGAGAGGGACCCTGATGAGGAAAGAAGGCGGGTGTCAATTTTTTCTCTTCCAGGCACCTCACAGGCAGGATATAAATTAATCCTCACATAAATCCTTATTTCTGCAAATGAGGAAGTTACTTGTTCAAAGTTGCAATGCATATGGCAGATAGCCCATATGCCCCCTTTTTAACTGTAGAAGCCTCGCCTATGGCTTCTACTACACCAGGCCATTCTGCAAGCCAAGCAAGGAGGTCTGTGGGCTGAGAAGAAAAAGTTCACCCACTTCTAAATTTGAGAAATGCAAGCTGTGAACATGCTGCCTTCCTATTTCACTTGCAGTTACTCATTGTGACTTGCATGCACAGCCACCCTCACAAACTTTGTCCTTTGGTTGAAAAAAATAGCTTCAAGTGTTTCTCTCTACTGCTCAGGAAGCCTGTGGGAAACAATTCTATTTCATTTGCTTTCAGTGTCGATTCAAAAAGAACAGATAAGCATCTCAAATTGGATGCTGTCTCGGTTGGATTATTCATTACAAGTATTGCCTATTGCCAGAAGTTAGTGCTAGTGGTGGGAAAGCTTGTTGCAGGCTTGTAAGAGATAACTGAGACAAGCTGCCTGGAAAACAATGTTGGGTACAAAGCCCAGAAGAACATGTTTTTCTCCCCTTCTTCTTATTACCTTGGTGAAGTTCCTGAACCTTCTTGGTTCTCAGTTTCTCACTATAAATGGGGATAATAATAGCTTGCCTGCCTGAAGAAAGAAGGCAGGATATCTAGGACAACATCACCAACCACATTTTAAGTGCATTCTATAAATAGAACATTTCCTTTGACTCTGGAAATGTGGGGAATTATAAGGCAGAGTCTCTACCCTTACTATGCTACCATGTAATTAAGGATGCTGGACTTGCACATCAAAAAGGCACATGAATAATACAGAGACATAGTTGTAACAAATCATGTGTCAAAGAGGAGAGAAAGAATTAATCACCGAGGACATTATAAGCTTCCCAACGTAAGATAATAGTAAAGTACAACTTTCTCTTTTTTCCTACCAACGTTTGAAAGAAAAGAGAGAACAAGGAAGAAACAAAGAACAAAAGGATGAGTGAAAAGTGAAGGGGGGAAGGGAAGGAAGAAAAGAAAGCACAGGGGGAGCCGTAAAGGTGACTCCATAGGTAAATATATGTCAGTATTTTAATTTGCAACTCCTTATTTTTCCTGTGTGATTTTTTTAAAAAACTGCATAAGATAATAATTATAAATCTATGTTGGTGAGTACGCAACGTATAAAAATGTAATCTGTAGCTATAACAACATAAAGGGAGGGATGGAGTTGTATACAAGAAAACTTTTATATATAAAATTGAAACTAACCTGAAACTCATTCAAAGTGCATTGCTATAAATTAAATTGTTAATTGTAATCCCCCTAATTAGATGGCAAACCACTAAGAAAATAACTTAAAAATGTGTAGGAAAAAAAAACGTGGTATACTAGAAAATATATATTTAACACAAAAGAAGGCAGTTATGGAGGAAATGAGAAAAAGATATGACATATAGAAAACATATAGCCAAATAGAAGTCCTTCTTTACCAGTAATTTCTTAAATGTAAATGGAATAAAAACTACAAACAAGGGGTGCCTGGGTGGCTCAGTCGGTTAAGCATCTGACTTCAGCTCAGGTCATGATCTCAGGGTCCTGGGATCGAGCCCCATGTCGGGCTCCCCACTCAATGGGGAGTCCGCTTCTCCTCTCCCTCTCCCTCTGCCACTCATCCTCTCTCTCTCTCTCTCTCTAATAAATAATCTTAAAAAAACAAACAAACAAAAAAAAACCCAAAGACTCCAAACAAAAGGCAAATAATGGGAGAATGGAGTAAAAAACATGACTCAGCCACATGTTATCTACAAGAGGCTCACTTTAGATCCAAAGAAAGCTAAGTTGACAAAGGATATGAAATATATTCCATGCAAATACTCTCCAAAAGATAGCTGGATTGGCTATATTAATACCAGACAAAATAGAGTTTAAGAAAGTGTTACAATGGACAAAGAAGGACATTACATAATGAGTAAAAATTAACCCATCAAAAAAATACACCAATTATAAACATATAAACTGAGGCCCAAAATATATGAAGCAAAAACTGACAATTACAGATAAAATAGTTCAATGATAATAGTAGGACACTTATATATCCCACTTTCAATAATGGATAGAACAATGAGACAGAAGATCAACAAGGAAATAGAAGCCTTGAACAACACTATGAAACAACTAGCTCTAAGTGACATATATAGAACACTCTACCCCATAGCAGAATATACATTCTTCTCAAGTGCACATGGAACATTCTCCAGAAAAGACCACACATTAGGCCATAAAATAAATCTCAGTACATTTTAAATGACTGAAGCCATACAGTGCATTTCCTCTGACCACAATGGAATAAAATTAGAAGTAACTGTAAAACTCCTAGAAGAAAAACAGAGGAAAGGCTCATGACATTGTGTTTGGCAATGATTTCTTGCATATAACTCCAAAAGCACAAGCAACACAAGCACAGTTACAAAAGTAATTGAACCAAAAATCTTCTGCACAGCAAAGGAGGTGGCCAACAGAATGAAAAGGCAAACTAAGAATGGGAAAAAATATTTTAAAATCATATATCGGACAAGGGATTAATATCCAATATATGTTTTTGCTCAACAGCAAAAACAAATAACTTAATTAAAAAATAGGCAACGAACTTGAGTTGACCTTTCTCCAGAGAAGGCATACAGTGGCTAACAAGTATATGAAAAAGTGCTCAACATCACTAATCAGAGAAATGCATATCAAAACCACAATGAGATATCACTAATATCTGTTGGGATGTCTAATATCTATATATATCTATCTGTGTATCTATCTATCTATATAAGTTGTTCATAAGGATATGGAGAAATTGGAGCCCTTGTACATTGTTGGTACATGTAAAATACAAAACGGTGCAGCCTTTGTGGAAAACATTATGGGATTTCCTCAAAAAATTAAGATTAGAATTACCATCTAGTCTAACAAGTATATATCTAAAAAAATTAAAATTAGGATTTCAGTGAGATATATGCACTTTCCATGTTCATTGCAGCATTATTTCAATAGCGAACATATAGAAATAACTTAAATGTCCATCAACTGATGAATGTGGTATATACATACAATAGAATATTACTCAGCTTTTAAAAAGAAGGAAATCTGCTCTATGTAACAACATGGAATAACCTAGAGGATATTATGCTAAGTAAAATAAGTCAGTCACAGAACAAATACTGCCTGATTCCACTTATATGAGGTATCTAAAACAGACTCTTAGAAACAGAGAGTAGAATGGTGGTTGCCAAGGGCTGGAGAAAGGGGAAAATAGGGAGTTGCTGTTCAATGGGTACAGTTTCAGTTATGTAAGATAAGTTCTAGAGATCTGCTTTACAACATTGTGCCTATAGTTAACAATACTGTATTGTACACTTAAAATTCTTTAAGATAGTAGATTTCATGTTCAATGTTCTTACCACACACACATAAACACACACACACACACACAAATCCTTTTGGAAGGAAAGAATGGACAGAGGAAGGGAGGGAGGGAGGAAGAAAGAAAAAAAGAACAGAAGGAGAACTGGCAAATTCACAAATACGTGGAAATTAGACCACACATTCATTCTTAAACAACCAATGGGTCAAAAGGGAAGTCACAGAAAATTAGAAAATACTGTGAGATGAATGAATAAAGAAACACAACACAGCAAAACTCATGTGATGCAGCTAAAGAGTGCTTGCTCAGAGGGAAATTTGTGGTTCTCAATGCCTACATTTATGGAAAAGAAAAATCTTATATCAATAATCTCACCTTCCTAAGCAACTAGCAAAGAAAGAGCTAACTAAACCCAAAGCAAGCAGAAGAAAGTAATAAAGATTTGAATAGAGATAAATGAAATAGAAAAATAAAAGAGTAAATGAAATAAAAAGTTGGTTCTTTGAAAAAGTAACAAAATTACCAAACCTTTAGCTCTGCTAATCAAGGGGGAAAAAAGATTCAAACTACTAAAATAAAAAATGAAATGGGATATTACTGTTTATAAAAATAAAATTTATAAGGGAATACTATGAATATTTTTCATGTGGTATTTTACATGATTTTGTTAAACACACATAGCTTCTAAAAGCTGCACAGCAGTACACATACTTCCATGTACTGATCTCACATAGCCCTGGTCCATTTCAGGCCACACGGGGTTATACCATGCTCTCTTATACTTGGCCCATTGCCAGCAAAAAGCCCAATGTGTAGTCTTTTTTTTCTTAAGTTTTTATTTATATTCCAGTATAGTTAACATACAATATAATATTAGTTTAAGGTGTATGATATGGTGATTCGACACTTCCATACAACACTCAGTGTTCATCACAAGTGCACTCCTTAGTCCCCATCACCTACTTTACCCATCTTCACCACTTACCTCACCTCTGGTAACTATCAGTTTGTGCTTTATAGTTAAAAGGCTGTTTCTTGGTTTACCTCTCTCTCTCTCTCTCTCTTTTTCCCTTTGCTTGTTTGTTTTCTTAAATTCCACAGATGAGTGAAATCATATGATATTTGTCTTTCTCTGACTTCTTTCACTTAGCATAATACTTTCTAGAGCCATCCAGGTTGTTGCAAATGGTAGGATTTCATTCTTGAGTGATATTCCATTGTATACATATACCACCTCTTCTTTATTCATTCACCAGTCATCAAACATTTGTGTATCAACAAGTTAGATAACCTAGATAAAATAAACAAATTCCCTTAAACACACAAACTACACACACACCAACTATCAAAACTTACTCAAGATGAAATAGAAAATCTCATCAGACCTAAAACAAGTAAGGAGATTGAATCAATAATCAAAAGCCTCCAACAAAGAAAAGCTCAGAACTGGATGGCTTCACTGGTAGAGTCTACCAAATGTTTTAAGAAATAACACCAATTTTCCTCATACTCTTCCAAAAAATAGAAGAGGAGGGGACACATTATTCTATGAAGCCAGCATTACCCTGATAACACCAAAGACATCATGAGAAAAGAAAATGATACGAAAAATATCCCTTATGAATTTAGATGCAAAGGGCCCCCACAAAATGCCAGCAAGGCAAGCCAACAGCATATTAAAAGCATTATATCCCATGACCAAGTAGGATTTATCCCAGGAATGCAAAGGTGGTCCGGCATATGAAAAACAATCAATATATTATAGCATATTAAAAGAAGGAAAGAAAAACTGCCCACAGCCATCACAATTGATGCAGAAAAGGCATTGGATAAAATTCAATAATCTTTCATGATAAAAATACTCAGAAAAGTAGGAAAACAAGGCAACTTCCTCAATGTGATAAAAGCCATCTATGACAATCCCACTCAATGTGAAAGAATGAAAGCTTACCCTAAGATCAGAAACAAGACAAGGATGTCTACTTCTGCCACTTCTATTCAACACTGTACTGGAAGTTCTAGTCAGAGCAACAAGGCCAGAAACATAAAATGCATCCAAATTGGAAAGGAAGAGGAAAACTCTAGTCACAGATGACATGAATATGTTATATGTACACGTTTTTAAGTAAAAACTTGTATGCAAATGTTTATAGCAGCGCCATTCACAATAGCCAAAATGTGGAAACAACCCAGTGTCCGTCAACAGCTGAATGGATAAATAAAACGTGGTATACACACTCAGTGGGATATTCATCAGCCATAAAAAGGAATGGAAGTCCTGATTCATGCTACAGCATGGATGAACCTTGAAAACAGTAAGCTATGTGAAAGCAGCCAGACACAAAAGGCCACATACCGTATGACTGTATTTATAGGAAATGTCCACAAAAGGCCCAGACACAGAAAGCAGATGAGAGGTTGCAAGGTGCTACGGGGAGGGGGGAATGGCCAGTGACTGTCCGATGCGCATGGTGTTCTTTGTGGAATGATGAAGGCATTCTGGAATTAGAAAGTGGTAAGAGTTGCAAAACACTGTGAATGTACTAAGCACCACCAAATTGTACACTTTAAAATGACTAAAAGGGTGAATTTATGTTAGGTGAATTTTAACTCAATTAAAAGATACAGAAGGAAAGAGGAAACATTTAATAATTCTTATTTTATGCCCTGCCTTGTGCTAGTCATTTTCTATCCATTATCTCACTGATCCAAGTGGACATTTGTCCATAAACAGGTCATGACTTCGTTGAAGAGAATTTGCAAACTGGAATTAAAACTTCAGAATTTGCTGAAATTCCACCTCCTCTATGAAGAATCCTCTTAACTCTTGTAAAACAGAAAAAAAAGGGGGGGCTACATTGTACGTAATGCTTCTCTACTCCCACCTTCTGATATTTGAACATATTATGCTTTGGTTTTACTTTTATGTTTGTTTTTTTTACAGTGTGACATGTTTATTGTCTCTCTTACTAGTCTATGAGCTCCTTAACATCAGGACTTGTCTTTTGTTTTTATATTTCTGTGCTCAGCACATAGTACATGCTCAATAAAGGTTTTCTCTGGCCAGCTGGGATTTCATATTTGGTTCCTGTAAGTATACTGCATTTATGGCTCCTAAAATAGCCGCGTCTGTTTGGCTTGCCGGTGCAACACTCAGCATCCATTTCCCAGAATGAAACTAGGTCACATCTGGGACACGTAAACAGTTTTAAGGAAAGTTCCCTCTGAAACACAAAACCCTTAAGTGTATATCAAATATAATCAAGCTGATCGTGCCAAAAATTGTAAAGGATTAAAACTTTGCTTCATTATTACATTTTTGGTCTTTGCTCTTTTACCTCATTTAATAAGTTTTATAGCAACAGAATGATTTACACATGTTGAAAATCAAAACAGGATGAAAATGGCAAAAAGAAAAGCAAAGTGTTTTACTTTATGAGTTTTTTTTTCTAAGTCCTCCCCTACACTGTGGTTATTTTATACAAGATCTGTCTGTTTATGGAGATGATTTATAAACAAAAGATCTAAGACGTCTCTGCTCTCCTGTAAAAAAAAAAATGCATCAAAAGAGAAAAAAACGTATCTCTAATAATAGAGAGGATCTGAGGAAGAGGACCTCTCCTGACCACAGTGACATGTAGGATAGTTTATTAAGAGAAACACTTGGGATGAGATGACTTTGGTGATTTCTGGGAATAACAACAGAATTTGCTGGATGCCCACAGACCTTTTGTTGTACCTCTGCTAGACCCTGTGAACAATACAGTTTGAGGGCGCTAGTTAGTTTCTCTATTGTTTTAAGTCATTCTGAAAGTTGACTTCCCCTTTTTTTATGTGAAAAGGAGGCAAAATATTTATTTTCTGATGGCACATTATTTGAACATTGTAAATCATTCCAAAAAGTGGTTAGCATGTGAGAATACTAGTCATTCCATTAACTATATTATACCCAACCACCTCTACCTTACACCCAAGTACGTAAAATGGCACAAAGAAATATCGTGACTTGCTCTTTGCCACATCATTTCTCTTTGAATTGTATTAAAACTGAGGACATTTTTCTATCTTCAAAAATTCTAGCGTGTTGTTGTTGTCCAGACTAAATCCTGATTTTCTTTCTTCTGTTCACATTCCAAATGGGGAAAGGAGGCCATCTGATGAAAAGAACTCTGTCCTGTGTCTCAAATTCTTGTGATACCACAGTTTCTTTTATCCTGTCTCATTCCCCTTTGTTCAGACTTATCATCATTTATTGAATATCTATCATAAACAGTGTCTGTGCTTGGCCTGGATTAGGGGCTCAAAACTAGGACTCTATTCCCTTCCTCTTCCGTCTTGTTATAAATATTTATTGTTATCAGTCAGGGCCCTGGCCAGAAACAGAATGCATGCTCACATTGGATTCTGATGAGAATTTAATGAAGGGCCTAATTACAGAAGTATGAATGCAATTGAGGAAACCAACAAGTGATTAGAGGCACCAGGCATCTAGAAGTTGTTACTACTCTTAGGCAAGGCGGAGGCAGCAGTATTTTTGGAGCCTGGGGACAGCTGGCATTATGGAAGGCTGCTGCCCATCAGAAGCTGTAGCTATAGAGGGAGTGGCTACCATTACTTTCAGCATTGATGCAGTGGGAAGAGGTTACTTCTTCTTGGCTGAACCAAACTGGAAGCCAGAGGGCAAAGGGATCCTGGATGATGCAGTTTGCAGGGTCAGCCTCCCATGGCATGGAGCAGGGCAGAGAAGTGAGGTCACCAAAAGAAAAATAAAGAGCACATTCACTTTGGAATTTAACTTTGAAACAATTCATGAAGTAGTAGTATCCAAATTTTACAAATGAAGACATTGAGGTAGTCAAGTTTAAGTAATTTGCTGAAAGTCACATGGCTACTAAATGTAAATAGGATTTAAATTCACGCCTTCGAGTTCCACTTCTATTCTTTTTTACCAACGTGTCTATTTTATACTTTCCTTATAGGAACTTCCTTATACTTTTGACAACGTGGATCTTGTAAACGATTGTGACCCCCATTTTTAATTTAGCTACTAGATTGTGACTCCCATTTTTAATTTAGCTACTAGGAAGTTCAGAGTCAAGTTTTATTTTTATTTATTTATTTTTTTAAAGATTTTATTTATTTACCTGACAGAGAGAGATGCAGCAAGAGAGGGAACATAAGCAGGGGGAGTGGGAGAGGGAGAAGTAGACTCCCTGCTGAGCAGGGAGCCCGATGTGGGGCTCGATCCCAGGACCCTGAGATCATGGCCTGAGCCGAAGGCAGATGCCCAATGGCTGAGCCACCCAGGTGCCCCCAGAGTCAAGTTTTAAGCCCCCTTTGCTAAGGGTGCAGGAATTTATGGATTGCATTTCTCAGTGGCCTTATCTTGTTATTTGATCTTACCTGCCTTTTTCCCTGATTTCATCTTTTTATATTAAATATTTTCTTCCATTTTTTTTTAAGAAGTAAGGGGTAAGTAAATGAATAAACAAGTATGTAGCCATAGGCCTGTGCTTAATCAGCCTTTTTCTTAATCCAGAGCCATGACTCACTGCATAAGGACTGTCAGCCCCTCCCCCCCACCCTCAAATATACACATCCATGACCTTTGCTTTAGAGTTTGATTTTACCATCACAGTTCAATTCAACAAAGTGCCCCCAACAGCCACTACCAATCAGTTAGAATTGGCAGGGGAACTGAAACCTATTTGCAATGTAATATGACCAGTAAATTAACTGATAATACCTCAAGATATTTAATATGGAAATGCCCTATGGAGAGAGTGGCTTCCACGTTTAATAGCAGGCATCCTGAGAGCCTTTTACTCAGGCTCATTGTATGTGATGAGCATCAGTATATTCTGTTTCTCAT
Source organism: Eumetopias jubatus (assembly GCF_037043125.1). Lineage (NCBI taxonomy): Eukaryota > Metazoa > Chordata > Mammalia > Carnivora > Otariidae > Eumetopias > Eumetopias jubatus. The sequence continues at coordinate 58,852,988 of NW_028274810.1, forward strand.
ACTTCAAATACTTTAGTAAAAGGCAGGATGAGCAATATGTGAATGCACTCCCTCTCCAAATTGATTTTTCTTCTCCAGACTCAAATCTGTGGCATTATTCCAAGGATATCTCAGTGGCTATTTTTTTTAAAAAGTGCTGTGCTATTTGTTTTTATTACCCTAAATAAAGGCCTATTTGGCCTTATTAATAGAGATAGCTCCGCTAAAGTTGTAGGGTCACAATTCCATTAACTAACATCCTGAAGAAGCACTCTACCATTCAGGAGAGAGTGGAATTCATTTAAGCAATTCAAGACTTGGATTCCACTCAAGATCATTTAGTGAAAGCTCCCAAGGGGCCACTATTAAGAAGCCTTGCCCATAAGATTATAATGGCATGAAGAAATATAAAGTAAAAATACTACTGATAGTAATAGTTTCTTATAGTTCTATAAGTATTTGTACATGATAATGTGTTTTCATATATATAGTATCTCATAGCCCCAAAACAAAATTTTAACACATTTCTTTTTAACACATATATACTCTCTCTGTGTATATAAATGTATAATCAAGAGTTTGATTGTGCAGGGAAATCTATCCAAATTCATTGATTGCCATCATTAATATGTTCTTTAACCAAATTGTTCAACTTCTAGCTGTTGTGTGAAACTCAGGTGCAGTGACTTGTGAGCTTTGACCATGAGAAATGACTATTCCTTTACTCAAGCTGGTAGCCTGAGCATTTTCTCATTCTCCCCCAAGTCAAGTTGATGAGACTTTAACATTGTCACAGTTTGGCTATTTCTGCTTCAGATACATTATTTTATGTGTTTGAGAATTAAATTAATAAAATGCTCAGGATTCTGACCTCTTCTAATGATGATCTTCCTTGATGTTCTTTCCATGCTTTTTCTACTCTCTTTGTTTTGAAGATGAACAATGAGCATGTTGATGATGTTTATGCATTTTAAATATTGTTTTTTCATATATCATCTCAATATATTTCTATATCATCCTATGTAGTTAGGTATCATGATGCACACTCTACCAGGGAAGATATTCATGTTCTAGCCTTCAGAACTAGACAAAATCTGGGAGGGCCCACTGATCCAATGGTGTCATAGTCATTGGTAGTCATCATTTATTATTGATTCCAAAATACCTGTTGTGTGTCTCTGTGTGTACAACACAATACCAGACATTGTGAGGGATACACAGATATATAGAACAGCTAGAATATGTCATCTATGCTCCAGGAGTAACTTACAGGCAGTATACTTCTTCTTACACTCAGGCCTTCCCAAGTGCCATTTTGTCTACAAGATTCTTCCTAACTTTTCTTAACTCTTCCTGATTTTTCTAAGCTCCATGAAGAGGTATCAGGCTCTGTTCACTAGTATATTCCCTGTCACCAGCACAGTGCTTTGTGCATAGCAAATACTCCATCAGTGTTTGTTGACTAATTATGTGAAGTCAGCATAAAATCTTGATGTCTCTTGCTGTCCATATAATAATTACAGTTCCTTGCTGCCCCGATGCAACAGCTCACATTTCTCTTGCTCTTGGAATCCTTATTGTCATTTATGTTTCTGACTCTCAAATAAAATCCTGAAAAATAGATGATACAGAAGGTCTCAAAAGTTTTTCCCCATGACAATTTGTACTGAAACTCTGCCTGGGCCCATTGTCAGTCTGAAATGGAAAAGCTGATCAGAGAAATCACTGGGAACTCAACATAAAACCTGGTAGAATTCACCAGTTAAATACACAATTAACCAGCTTCTCACTTTTTTACTAGAAATAACAGCATCATAAGTTATATCCTGTTTACGAGTCCAGAGTTTCAACTACATTGTTGACATTCAGTATATAATATCCATGACAAATTTAGAATAAGATTATTTCTTTAAATGACTAAAACTCCCAAATTCATCCTATGAAGCCACAATTACCTCGGTCCCAAAACCAAAGACCACGCTAAAAAGGTGAATTATAAACCAATATCCCTGATAGACATGGATGCAAAAATTCACACCAAGATACTAGCTAATAGGATCCAACAGTACATTAGAAGGATTATTCACCACGACCAAGTGGGATTTATTCCTGGGCAGCAAGGGTGGTTTAACATCCCCAAATCAATCAATGTGATATACATTACATTAATAAAAGAAAGGACAAGAACCGTATAATCCTCTCAATAGATGCAGAAAAATATAGCATCCTTTCTTGATAAAAGCTCTCTGCCATGGAGGGATAGAGGGAACATACCTTAATATCATAAAAGCCATTTTTGAAAAACCCACAGTGAACATCACCCTCAAGGAGGGAAAAGCTCTCTATTTTTTGAGCTTTCTTAATTCCTGAGAAATTAAGGAATTGATCCCACTTAAAATTGCACCAAAAACCATATAATACCTAGGACTAAACCTAACCAATGAGGTAAAGGATCTGTACTCTGGTCGAATTCACCAGTTAAATAGGCAATTAACCAGTTTCTCACTGGTTAATTATAGACTATAGGACACTTATGAAAGAAATCGAGGAAGACACAAAGAAATGGAAAAACATTCCATGCTCATGGATTAGAAGAACAAATATTGTTAAAATGTCTATGTTACCCAAAGCAACCTACACATTCAAAGCAATCCCTATCAAAATATCACCAGCATTTTTCACAGAGCTGGAACAAACAAACCTAAAATTTGTCTGGAACTAGAAAAGACCCTGAATAGGCAAAGGAATATTGAAAAAGAAAACCAAAGCTGGAGGCATCACAATTCCAGACTTCAAGCTGTGTTACAAAGCTATAATCATTTAGACAGTATGGTACTGGCATAAAAACAGACACATAGATCAATGGAACAGAACAGAGAACCCAGAAATGGGCCCTCAACTCTATGGTCAACTAATCTTCAACAAAGCAGGAAAGAATATCCAATGGAAAAAAGATAGTCTCTTCAACAAATGGTGTTGGTGAGAAACTGGAAAAAGGGGAACTCTCTTACACTGCTGGTGGGAATGCAAGCTGATACAGCCATTCTAGAAAACAGTCTGGAGGTTCCTTAAAAAGTTCAAAATAGAGGTACCCTGCGACCCAGCAATTGTACTACTAGGTATTTACTCAAAAGATACAAATGTAGTGATCTGAAGGGGCACCTGCACCACAATGTTTATAGCAGCAAGGTCCACGATAGCCAAACTATGGAAAGAGCCCAGATATCCATCGACAGATGAATGGGTAAAGAAGATGTGGTCTATATATACAATAGAATATTACTCAGCCATCAAAAAAATTTTGAAATCTTCCATTTGCAACGGGATGGAACTAGAGGGTATTATGCTATATGAAATAAGTCAATCAGAGAAAGACAGTTATCATGTGAATTTAATTCATATGTGGAATTTAAGAAACAAAACAGAGGATCATAGAGGAATGAAGGGAAAAATAAAATAAGATGAAATCAGAGAGGGAGACAAACCATAAGAGACTTTTAACTCTAGGAAACAAACCGAAGGTTGCTGGAGGGAAGGGGTGTGGGGGGATGGCGTAACTGGGCGATGGGCGTTAAGGAGGGCACGTGATGTAATGAGCACTGGGTGTTATATACAACTGATGAATCACTGAACTCTACCTCTGAAACTAATAATACACTGTATGTTAATTAATTGAATTTAAATACAATAAAATAAAAAATAATATTCTGAAGTTGTTACATAGATTTAAGAACTACTACACATATTTTTAACCCTATGCAACTTTGGTTGCTGTCATTGTCATCATCATTATAATCATAACCTCCTTTTCAAACATCTGCACATTTTTTGGCATGAGCATTGGGCCTGGCACAAGGTGTGTGTTCGATGTTTTTGATACGAATGCATACATATACTATGATTGATACTTGACAAGAACTTTATAGTGTACAAAGCAAACAGTTTTCCAGCCATTATTCCATTTGAACCATATAACAGCCAAGTAAAGAAGGTATAGGAATGGCTATGGTGAGCGCTGTGAAATGTGCAAGACTGTTGAATCACAGATCTGTACTTCTGAAACAAATAATGCAAGATATGTTAGGAAAAAAGAAAAAGAAGAAGATAGCAGGAGGGGAAGAATGAAGGGGAGTAAGTCGGAGGGGGAGACGAACCATGAGAGACGATGGACTCTGAAAAACAAACTGAGGGTTCTAGAGGGGAGGGGGGTGGGCGGATGGGTTAGCCTGGTGATGGGTATTAAGGAGGGCACATTCTGCGTGGAGCACTGGGTGTTACGCACAAACAACGAATCATGGAACACTGCATCAAGAACTAATGATGTAATGTATGGTGATTAACATAACAATAAAAATTTAAAAAAAAGAAGGTATAGGAATGATTACCAACTCTTTTTTTTTTTTTTTTTTTTTTTTTACCAACTCTATCTTAAAAAAAAAAAGCTACCTCCAGGGATTGATTTGTCCAAGTTCAGTAGCAATTAGTAGGTATGGAGTTGCCATTCAAAGTCAAATCTTGAGACTCCAAGTCCCAGCACTCTCCTGGCTTGACTTTCAAACTGAAATTTATGTATGGGGGAAGGACTGAGAATTCCTTAGCATGTTAACTGGTGCTCAGTATATTTTTTAAATATCAAAATAGAATTGGTGTAATTTCTTAAATTAGAGACTCATTAATCTAAACAGATGTAGGCACCACTAAAACAAACTTAGAACCTGAAAGTAATTGAATACATTGTCTTAGGACTAAAATTAGAGGCAACCACAGGGTGTGTGGAACAAAAACAGCCATACTGTTAGTGAACTGTCAGCATCTCTTAGTCCGAAGGAGTGCATAATTATCACAAGAGGAAAGGAAAAATAAACCATAATTAAGCAATGGCTGTAATAGTGTTCCCCTGGGGATAATTATTTTTCTCTATTGCATTCTAACAGCACTACTCTATAGATGATGTAGAAACTTCTCTTTTCATTTTTATAGTTATATTTGATGCGTGCAATTTTGAATTTTGCTTTTTAATAAGCAAATTATTTTCTTCATGTGTTTTACACTTCGTAAACCCTAAGATTTTACATAAGACACTATAAACATCTTTAAACAACTAGTGCCTCATTATTTAACAACAGACCATTGTTTATTCATTTGGCATAATAATCAATAAACATCTAATAACTTTGCGGTAATTAGAGCTGTTCAGAAAAACAGAACTACCTCAGGAGTTCCACGTAACTGCAATCCTCAGGATGAGGCTGGTGGTGGGGCTAAAGAGCAAATTCCTGCTTCAAGTAATAGGATGGGCCTCTTTATATCTTTGTTAATTTTTACAAAGTGTGTAACTGTCCTAATTTCAAAAGAGGTCTTCAATTTACTTACAGTGAAAGTACAGTTATTTATAATAATAAAAAACAACAACAATGCCAGCATTCACTTAAGGTAACTAATCAGTGAAGGAGAAGGAGAGGAGTTATATTTTATTATGAATTCATAGGTCAGGAAAATATGACCGTGTAGAGAAAACATAGTCATGGGGCGCCTGGTTGGCTCAGTTGGTTAAGCGTCTGCCTTCGGCTCAGGTCATGATCCTGGAGTCCCGGGATCGAGCCCCACGTCAGGCTCCCTGCTCAATGGGGAGTCTGCTTCTCCCTCTCCCTCTGCCACTTCCCGTTTGTGCTGTCTCCTCTCCTACAAATAAATAAAATCTTTTTAAAAAACAAAACAAAACATAGTCATGAGTTTTTAGCAACTGAGTAAGAGAGAGAACCATTGTCCCTCATATGAGTGTATGTTATAGATAAGACCTTAGTGAAATCCCAAACCTAGAAAGGTAAGCCTATGTTGTGGCCAGGTGCAAAATTTCCTGGGGGTGACTGCCAGCAGAAAAAAGCTTATAGGAGGTGGGGTGGGCGAGCTGAGGAAGTTGGTGAGGTTCCTACTTCACAAAGTTCTACATTTCTCAGTGAAATAGGATGCATCTCCCTTCCCTATTTAAAACCCTTTGATGGCAACCCATCGCATTTATGAAAAAAATTGAAATTCTTACCATGGTCTTCAAGGCCCTTCATGACCCAGCTTCTGCTTATTTGCGGTCACATTTTCCCTGGATTACTCTGCTCACACCATGATGGACCTCTACCAATTCTTCAAATGCATTGAGCTCCTCCTACTCAGTACTTCTTCAGGTGCTGCTCCTTCTGCCTGAAGTGCTTTCTCCTTGCCCTTCCACCTGGCTATTTTCTATTCATTTGATAGATTTTGGTTTAAGTATCCCTTCTGCAGAGAAGACCACACTGACTTTCACCTCACTCCCTTTATCTTAATCATGCCTTTAATTCTTTTACATGGTATCTGGCATTTTTCTTCATTTCTGGCATTAATAACAACATATTTGTACCTTTTCTCCTTAAAGTTTGTACATGGGTTTGTATACATCCATACATATATTTTCTAGCTCTTTCCACTGAGGGTCTAGAAGTACATCTAGCCTGAGAACTTGGGTTTCTAATACCTTTATCCAATAAAAGGAACCAGGGCTCCTTGGAGAAATAGTTGATTCTAGGGCTAGGGCAGAGAAAATGCAAGGTGAGTCTGGAGCATCTTGGAGTGACAGGAAGCAAGGAAGTGCTTTAAAAATAGTGATATGTGAAAAAGACAGTAGTCAACCTGCAAGAGTCACACAGACCAAAGCTGGAATAGTTGGAGCCAGAAAATAAACAATGATAGTATTGGATTATAACTTAAATAAAATAAATGTCCATGAATCTACACTGATATAAATGATTGAATAAGTAATCAGAGGAGGAGGGACAGATGTTACTTACAGAAGAATCACAGATAATAAATGTAGTTGCTCCCGCCCTCCAGGAGGTAGAACTGCATTCCTCTCCCTTGAATGTGGGCTAGTCTTAGTCACTCACTTCTAACTAACAGAATATGAAAACATAAAAATAGTAACTTTACAGGAAGGAAGTGAGGTACATACAATACCTCAACTAAGTGCTTAAGGTTAACATCACCAGTGGTAAATCATGTTTATAGCGTGTATCCTGGACATGATGTGATGAAAAAGGCTCTTCACCCTTACATTACCCATCCAAAAAATCCATAACTCCCGTCTCTTATGAGAAAATATCAGACAAACCCACACTGAGGGACTTCCTACAAAATACCTGACCAATAATTTTCCAAGGTGTCAAGGTCCTATGAAACAAAGGAAGTCTGAGAAACTGTCACAGGCTGCAGAAGACTCAGGAGATGTGATCATGATATTGTCTATTGCAACACAGTTAATAGTATTGCAGCAATGTGGATCGTTAGCAATGATAAATATGTTATGGTTGTGTCAGATGTCAACATGAGATACAAGGGGAACGTTCTGTGTTGTTTACAGCTCTCCTCTAAACTGATTGCAAAATGAAAAGTTAAAAATCTAAAACTAAGGATGTACTATACGTTGGCTAGTTGAACTTAAAAAAGTTAAAAATATCTTCTCCAACTAAACTATAACTCCATTAGCAGGAGTCATCCTCAGTGATCACTGCTGTATGCCCATTTCTAGAATAGGGGTGCCTGCTGGATAGAACTTTGGGTTCTAGAGTAGGCTGCGTGTTTGATTCCTGGCTCTGTCACTTGTGGACTGTGCTACCAGCAAGTTTTGTAAGCATTCCATTGAAATATCTCAGCTTTCTCATCTAAAAAAGGCATATAAAGTGGTTGTGAGAACTGGAGGCCTTATGTGTAAAAAACATACAACAGTGCAAGTTATCGACGCAATTCCCATTTAATATATCAACATTGAATGAGAATGAATGGTGCAAGGCTTTTTTCTTTTTCTTTTTTGTTTTGGCTAAGAGCAAGTCACAATTCCAACAACATCAAAAAGGGTCTGGAGAAGAGGTTCAGGGGACAGAGTAGGATGAATGGAATGGGGGCTTCATGAGGCACAGTAATGGGTTGGTATCAGGATGGCAAAAGTATAAGGATAAATTGGGGGGTGGTGAAGCCAGGAGCAATGCTGATATGGAAGTATGTCTGAGGGCCTGTGTTTTGATTGGTAGTGAAGGCTGACCAAGAAGAGCAATTAGCCTCACTGGGGTACATTGCCCAGGTGGCTTCTCCATGCTTCCCCGCTTTGCCCTGTGTTTGCAGGGGTCTAACCCTTCCAGCTGCATTTCTCAGCCTCCCACTTCAGCTGGTTTTGGCTGAATGTGGTCAATAGGAGACACGAGTGGGAGACTGGAGAGTAGGAGAAAGGGAGAAGCCAGAGTTTTTCTCTCCTTCCTTCTCTGTCTTGGACAGCAATTCCAGCAGCAGCTACATCTCTTCCATGAACAGACCCGCTGTGGTCTCAGCTTCTGGCCAGGGGCCAGTAACACCACCTTTTCCTCTGTCCTTCCACTCCAGGGTCTTGGTGGCTTCCTTCTGTAATTATTCCCTGGGCTGCCTCTTTGGCTCTCAGCTCGTCCATCGCCTGTATAACTTATCCCTGGTTTTGAAATCCCTCTTATGTATGCTCAAGTGGCTTCTATTTCCTGGTTAGACTGACAGAAACAAAAGGCATGATGGAACTCCCTGTTTTCCAGACTGACCAGAACTCTGGGGAAGGTTTTCCAGTACAACCACAGGCAGACACTGGTTGTGGATTCCTAAGTATCAGTTATACAGTCAGTGTGCCCTGAACTTGCCGGGCTTTGGGGTATTGTGAAGTTTAGAAGAAGGAGGTGCCAGTGAAAGCCTGTTTAGGATTACTCAGACACCACTGCCTTCTGGGCAGTCCCACACAGAACTAACAAATCTGATGGGAGGAGTAAGTTTCAGAATCCCAGACACAACAACAGATCCAGTGACAGGTCCTTCAGGGGCGTTGGTTGAGGAGCCCCTCCTGCTCAGACACATGTCAGGGTACTGGAGCCAGAACAGGGTATCTATACGATTCTAGCCTCTGTAAAATCTGGCTTACTCTCGCTGGGCCTTCCTACAAAAAGATGCTACCGTCATCAGCATTTTGTCTCTGGTATTCATTTAGACCACTCTTCACTTGAGCCCTCGCTCTCTGTCCTCCTCATTTGGCCTCATCTCTTCCATCTGTTTTTCACTTAGCCCTTGGGAATAAGAGCTTGGCTTGGCCAGCTATCCGACCCTTGACCTTGGTATCTCTTCCGGGCCATCATTCTGGCATTTGTCTTCCAGCTTCTCATATATCCAGCACTTTGATGAAGGACTCTGCTGCTACAACCCCATTCAAGACCTCACCATGGTCTCCCTTTTACTTTATTTTACCCTTGAGAATAGGAAACCAAATGAAAGGACAGAAGAGCTGATGATGAGACTGACAGCCATAGTCAGGCTTCAGTAAAGGAAAGAGGGATAGAGACAAAAAGGTGGCTCAGAAGCAGTTCGGTATGATTAGAACCTCGACTCTGAGAGTGGAAGAGGTGAAGATGCATGGGAAATCGGAGAGATTTCTTTTAAAGGAGGATAGTTATAGTAAACAATATTTAATCATAAAGACACACTATAGCTTACAGTGTACCTAATTCATCCCTTTTAACCCTAATCTGACGGTTACATAAACATCCTCATCTATCTGAGGGACAGCAGCGACGACAATAGGTTTTTTTGTTTGTTTCGTTTTGTTTTTTTAGGGTGAGGGGGCTTTAGCTTCTCTACAACTTCCACCAGTTTTCCTCCTGAATTCTTCGATCTGGACAGTTGACATTTTCTCATTCTTATGGAAAGGGATCTGCAAAAATAGTTTTATGCCAAGCCTGTTAGGTTCTCCTTTCTACCATATTGAGTTCCCTAAAAAATTTCTATATAGAAATTCTAGATTCTCTTGAAAGTAGTAGTTTGGGCGCCTGGGTGGCTCAGTCGTTTAAGCGTTGGCCTTTGGCTCAGGTCATCTGCTTCTTCCTCCGCCCCTCTTCTCCCCCCCATCCCCCCGCCCCACCCCGCCCCGGCTCGTGCTCTCTCCCCCTCTCTCGAAAAAAAAAAAAATTAAAAATTTTAGAAAGTAGTAGTTTATGTCTATCAAATATTGATCACTACACTTAAATATATATATTTTAAAATGCTATCATTAGGTACCGTGTATTTAAAACACTACCATTCAATGATTCGGAAGAACCAGTGGTCTTATGCTGTAGTCTCATGTAAGTCACAAATCATATATGCCTTCTTTCCATCACCTGTAAAAATAGATCTGGCATTATTCACTTCCTCAGAGGTGGCTATTTGATGAAGAATAATGAAAATCTTTATCACTACAGGCTGAAACTGAGCTGTTATCTGCTCAGCCTAGACAGCAGACCGTTTTTAGCTAAGAGTCAGAAGGAAATATCTGAAGTGTTATATTGTGAAGAATGGGTTTTGCATTCATGCAGATCTGGTCTGAGTCTTGGCTTCCCTATGTATTGGCTCTGTGACCATTGGTCATTTATTTAACTTCTTTGTGCTTCAGTTCATTCATCTATAAAAATACAGATAATAGTATGTCCCTTACAGTGTTTTTTTAGAGGATTAAATAAATAACACTGTCTGATCTGGTATGTCTGGCATTTAGTAGCTTGTTATTTTTGGTGATGGTGTTTTTAAGTGTATTTCCTGAAGGATCTTCTCTCTCATTCCTGTTCCACAGAGCCCCCTCCCAGAGACAGCATGAGGTTGGAGCCATACTTTAGAATTACTTTGGCATTTTCAAACATAACAATGACAGACCACATCCCAGAGCAATTCAGTGAAAGTCTCTGGAAGTAGATAGAGTTCAAGCTCAGCAGGTAATTCTAATATGCAGCTAGGAGTGAGGATCTCTATACCAGAGGAACCATGGATCTGAATTTGGATGATGTGATGGTTAATTCTATGTGTCAACTTAACAGGGCCATGGGATTGCCCAGACATTTGATTAAACATTATTTCCTGGTGTGTCTGTGAGGGTGTTTTTGGATGAGATTAGATCTGTCGACTGAGAAAAGCAGACTGTGCTCCTAAATGTGGGCGGGTATTATCCAATCTCTTGAGGGCCTGAACAGAACAAAAGGGCAGAGGGAGAATTTGATCTCTGCTGGACTGAGTGAGCTGGAACATTTTTCCTCCTGCCCTCCCACTGGGATTTATACCATTGGCTCTCCTGGTCCTCGGGCTAGAGTACGCCACCAGATTTCCTGAGTTTCCAACTTGCAGAGAGCAGATTGTGGGACTTCTCAGCCTCCATAATTGTGCCAGTCAATTCCTTACAATACATTGCTTTACATACACATATACATTTATTATGTATATATACATGTGTGTGTATATATATATATATGAATATATCTTTATCTACATCTATATATACTATTGGCTCTGCTTCTCTGAAGAACCCTAATACAGATAACATTCTTATGATCCTTTGTGCCTCCAAATTTGAGTAAACAACCTATTCTTCTTCTCTGGTAAGAAACACGAACCTCCATTTCCCTAAAAGCAGTAGTCATAGTTGGGTATCACCCTAGATTCAGGTCCAGGGTGGAAGGATTTGGCCAAATATATTTGTATAAATATATGTACAGTATGTTGCAGCGTTATCTAGTGGATAAGTATAAATTAAGTCATGTCTATATTTAGGGACCACTCATGGATATTTACATATTGTGATATGTGTATATTAATCCATTATAGTCATTGCTTTTTTGATGCAAAAATTTTCCTATCTTTGGCCAGTAGAAAACCCTTCATGTTGGTTCTAGTATTATTTTAATATGACCTAATAGTCTTTGATAGCACTTATCCAACATTAACTACTATTATTAGTAGTTATACTTACTGGTACATGGACTGTCATATTCTTGAAAATGAAGGCTGTGATTAAAATAGAGTCTGAGAAACAATGACGTTTAAAACACCAAGTTAAGTTTTTATACAAATGCCAAAGGGTTATGGGGAGAGTAAAATAATAAGGAAATGCTTAAAAGGGGCACACATTGTTATCTCATGCTACATTTTCAGTCATAAAGGATTTTTTTTAACCACTTCCCTACCAACTCAATCACCTTTATAACAAAGTCAACATTGTATTTATTTCCTGTAGATTTTATAAGCTCCCAGAAGTTTCCTGGTAAGCCCCTGTATTAAAAAGAGCAGGTGATATCAAGGCCAAATGCGTGTTCCTGACATAAATAGCAGGAAGTCTATGAAGTGTTTGTTGTACGAGGAGCAGGATTGAAGCATGTGCTTGAATACCTATAAGCACAATATGTCCCACAGCGCTAGAGAACACCTGTGTAGAACAGCTAAGCCATATGTTTCTGAAATCATACTTTAAAAATTACTAAGTAGAGGTCAAAAAGGAAAATGCACATTTGCTTAAAAAATAAACATGTGTTTGCTATTAACATAACTCTTCATGGTTTCTTCAAATCTTTTTAAATTGTAACAAGTTTTTGTCTTGTAGTATATGCCAAAATGTCTTCTAAAATCATGAAAGTACTGAAAATCTTAGAAGCATATTGTCAAAAGGATGATATTAAAATTTCTGTACGATATTGGACTTCAACCAGCACGTCTTTAATGCAACTCATGAAATTCAGTATTAAAAACTCCATGGGTCACAAAGGAGCCAATGTTAGATCTATTCTTTGATATTTGCTTAGTCTCATGCAAAGAACTTTCTTCTCCTTTTAGCCAAAGGCTTAACATTATGTTAAGGTGATCTGTGATGTCTGTGTGCAGGAAGGGGAGGTTAAGAGGGATGAGGGAGCTGTCTTCAGCCGGCTCTATGTGGCTAGGGAGTTTCCTACCTGGAATATATAACAGATGAGAGGAAGATTTAAAAGTTAGAATAAATGGAAATACTAACTTTAAAAAGATCACAAAGAAATGCAGGATTGTATTATTGGTATTTGACACTTGCTATCCCAATAGTTTTGATTTATGGTGCTTCTAGAGCTACGATTTAATTTAACTTAAAGGATAATTTAACTGAAAGACTTCTTACAATGTATTTCCAAATTGAGGTCTTCTTTGAGCCTATTTTTAATGACTAGCTGAGACACTGATAATTAGTAACATTCATTTGTAAGACATTATTCGATAAAGCAGTGAATATAGTAAATTGATATAGTAAAGTAGTGAATAGCATTTTGTTTCTATAATTAGGTAAAGCAACCAAATTTCATTCAGTAGCCATTAATTTGCTGAGTAAACCTCCTATTCACAGTTAACATGAAAGAAAACATTCATACAACTCCGGTCAAAACATTATGACCTCTTGGTTAATTAGGGCCCAAATTACTGGAGTGGTTCTATATGAGTACAATGAGATGCTCTGTACAAACCTTTGATGGAATAAGTCTGGGATATGCTTCACAACTTACCTCTCTCTTGGAGATTCACGATGCACATAGCATATCAAAAGACTATTCTAAGATATTCTGTAGTAACAAAGCCTATTGAACTCACTGTTTCCCAAACTTAGTTGACCATGGCTCTTTTTTCCCAAGGAAAACCTATCATTATTCTGGTAAAACATGTTGGCTTCCCTGTGCTCCCTGATTTCATTGGAATAGCAGCATGCCCAGTCCCAGGGCCTCATGAGGTCTCTAAGCCAGCCTTGGCAGTCCCTAGTGACAGGCTGGTGATGCACAATCTGGTCAGGGAGACCTAAGAAGTTCACTTAGATTAAAAAAAAAAAAAATGTGGTGGCATGGAGAGAAGTTTTTATTATGCTTTGGATGCTGTTACCTGAAAAACAGGATGCCTCGAAATGTTGCAGCATATCTCAATCAGGAAGTGACAAACTTGAGGCCAAAGCCTGGGGGAACTGAAGGGTAAGAGCTTGGATCTCTGATGGGATGGTTGAAGCCACAGGTCAACTTGAAGACGGCTTGTCTCCATATTTCTTATAAAGGAAATAAATATCATATAAGCCACTGTTAGCAGATCCTGGCAATGAAATGCTGCCGATTTCCTGTGAGGCTGAGCATTCAGTGCATGCTTGTGGGGAAAGGACACATGACGGGCTGTTGAGGGCTCAGACCACAAGGACTAATTTAGCTACAAGTCTTTCCCGATGCGAGACTGAGCCTGTTGTTCTGATCATGGCGAAGGTGGCCTCATAGGGGTCAGTGTGGCTCACATAGTATGGGGTGTATCAGTCAAGACAGAACAGATTATGCAGAGGGAAGAAACAACTTTAAAATCTCCGTGTTTTCCACAACAGAAGTTTATGTCTCACTCAAGCTACATGTTCATTGTGGGCTGGTGGGGCACTCTGCTTTGAGTCATCTTCACTGTGGAACCCAGGCTGAGGGAGAATCCCCACTTGGAACATTGCTAATTGTTCCCGTAACAGAAAAGAAAGCTCTGGGGATTCACGCTCTGACAATCAAAGACTTGGTCCCGAACTAACACCCACCATCTCCCACAGCTCATTAAACAGAACTGGTTACAAGATCCCCCTTAACCACAAGGGGGCCAGGAACAGGAAAGAGAAAACACCGCCCCCCCCATCAACTGCTATCACTCACATCAGAATGGATGGCATAGCTATAGAAGTTTCTAGTCAGAAAGTATGCTTGAGTACCTTGGATTCTTTCTGGGAGGTTTGTCTGGGCAAAAACAAGGCCCAGGTTGTTGGCTAGAGAATTATAGGGAACTGGATTTGGCATTTGCTAAATGTTAAATGTATCAGGATTCCATCCAAGCAGCCTAAAATTCAAGGCAGGATTCTAGTCCTAGGAGAACTGGAGGGCCAATGAGACACCTACCCTTGGTTTCTGTTTGCTGAGTGCAGGGCGGTAAGCCTTCCATATGATTTCACTTGAGACAGGACTTCCTGGGACCACGTAGGATGGGAGAGATGATTTCAAGTCAGAGAAGCAGGAAGGAGAATTTAAGCAAACCTATGGTTGAAGGAAAGCCAGGGAGAGTTTCAAAAGTCAAACTTGAAGGAAGTAGTCAGGTCAGAAAAAAGAGAATAAGTAAACAAAGCCTGAGCTCAGGAGGCCTGCAGGTGTAACATGTAACGTGAAATGTAACGTGAGGTGTGGGTTTTGACGAATGGCTTAGGAATAATGTAGTGAACCATGTGACAGGACTCATCATTTCTCTTGCTTCGTGACTAGCAAAGGATCCTGGCACAATTTTAAGGGGTCATGCTGGATTTGACAAATATTTATATTTTAGGGGAGAAGTCTATGATTTAGTGAGGCTCCAGGCGCCCAGGGGCTAAGGGCAAAAAGGTGAATTCCACACCCACTGGCAGGAAGAGTTGGGGCTGGTCTGAACTGGATACATATGGCCTGCCTCAGTCTGGGTTACCTCAGGGATAGAGCAGAGCTGAACCTTCCAGCAGAAGACGTTCAGTACCTATAGCTTAACAGATCTCAGAAAGGCAGGGCTGGACATGCAGGGCTTTCATCATTTCTGGATGAGCCTTTCCAGACAGACCTACGTTCCTGGCATCCTTGGGCCTCTTGAAGTGCCCATCAGCTCTCTGCTCATTGGCACTGAGCTTGAAATTTCTGTGAAATCTCTTTCCGTGTATGTCCTCTCTCTCTTTTGAGCCTAACGCTGGCCCCTTTGTGCGTCAACAGGGACTGTTCCGGATCTCTTGACGTTGTACAAGCTCAATAACTGGTTGGTTGTTGATGACGGAACACAGAAGAGTTACTCATAGAAACTGGATATGAAGGCGTCCACCTTGACCTGAAGCAATGCTTCTAGAAATCTGCTAATGAGAAAAATGGATTGGTTGAGGAGAAAAACTGGCATTTGTTGTACTTCTGTTTTATTTGAGGCACTGTGCCAGGCCCTTCGAAACATCATCCCATGTATTCCTCACATCAGCCCTGAGGCAGATTTTCTTTCCTCCTACGTTATAGGCTAAGAAACAAAGATGCACAGGTTAACTCGCTTGTGTGAGTTCACATACCACGTCAATTACTAAGTAGGGAAGCTGTGAAGAAGGACTCAGTGACTCCATGGCTCAAGGCTCTCTCACTTTACCACTCTGCTTGCCAAGAGAAATAACATAGTACTTTGATCAACCAATGAGCATCAGAAGGGGCCTCCTAGATATTTATACATCTGCTAAAGAAGGGAACCGTGGAGGAGAGAGCAATTAGCAAACTAATGAATCATTCTCTGTTGCACAAATAAGCTAATTGAATTTATTTAGGAAGAAGCAGTGGAGTCATGCTGCCTCCGTGTTCCAGCCACACAATCCTAGGCCAGTCACTTAAACTCTCAGAGCCGTGGTTTTTGTCGTTGTAAGATGGGATCCCACTCCTTGCCAGGCCTCCTTCACCAATTTATTACGAGGAGTAGCTGAGGTAATGTATGCGCAATCGATATGAAAACAGCAAAGACATATTCCAGCGGGACGCATCATCACTGGCTTTGTCGAAATATCAAACATTTTCCACTTCAGATGTGTTAACGTTGTACAGCAGGAAGCCAGGCTTACTGCAGATTTTTAATAAGAAAACACTTCTAATGAAGGCTTGGGGCAGGACTTAAGTAAATAAAAATAGGGTCCTTAGAAACACTTATTTTAATATGTAATTTTAAGTGATCTTCTGTGCAGAATGGAAATTGACCGTAAGATCCGGGTGTGTTAATGATACAGAAACCTGAATTTATTAGTGGTAATGTTTGTTTTTATTTTAAGTTATTTTTGTTTCGTGACTTCGTACAGTTGTCAAATATCCAGAAGCACTGGGTAGAACATTCTTTTTAAAAATGTCCTTTTTCTTTTTAAGTTCTCCCTCTAGAAACTGGAAAAGGGGGGAAAAGCTTTTTATATTTGACTCCCTCCTATTACTGTCAGTAGCAGTTAAGTGAATTTATGGAGACACAAGGCAGCACAAAGATTCCTCTGTGATTCATCAGAAGGCCCATCTTAAGTATAATTACATTACACAGCTCCACTCAGTCATTAGTTTCTTGTTTAGCGACAATGTCCTTCATTTTAAATCCTTTGATGGTAATTATTTGTAACTATGCCCTTGAATTTTGAAAGCATGTGTACTGTGGCCCCGCTCAACAATGGGTATTTCTAAACTAGGACGCAATTGGCTTCCCCTGAGGGACCATACGGGAAATGGTCTGGAACAACACTGAAAATTTGCAAAAGGTTTCGGAGCTTGAGCTACAATCCAGAACGAAGCTGTGTGGTTATCCGTATGGGTGTGCAATAAAAACCTAAAAGCAACTTGTGAGGTATAAGGCATGATTTTCTTAACCCTTAATGGACGATGGCCCATTTTCAAGTCTTTGGCATTGCCCAAATGAAGGCACAGTAACATGTATCATAGATTGGCCCCAAAGTAAGGTACATGTGAGATATTTCTAGTTCTCCTAGTCTTTGTGCAGAAAAATATCTTGTGTTCATGTATTTATTCATTTATCGAGCACCGGGTGTGCTGGGCACTGTTTAGGTGCAGAGGACATAGACCCTGAGGGAGTCGGTGCCCCACACAAGAGCTCACAGGTCAGTGGCAGGAGGGACAAACAAACAAACCCAAAGAACCCGATTATCCTCAGGCCTGGGAGAAATAGCGGATCATGTTAACATTTCAGCTTCTTCCCAACACCTGCTGATTTGGCACCTCCTCACAGCTGGGAGTTTCCAGGATGTCCTACCATGTTTTTACTGCTCCCTTTGGAACTTCTACCCCTCTATCCCTCTACCTCCCAGTGCAACTGGCAACCACATGGACGATGCTCTGCATATAAAGTCCAGTGCCCAGTCTGGGTCTCCCTAAGAGAGGGCATCCTGTCTAGATGCCTCATTTGACCCTAGACGCCCAGCAAACTGTGGCGTGGGGTCTGTGGGTTATGGCAGCTCTGCACCATGTCAGACCATTCTGCTGTTCTTGTCTTTTATTTCCCGCTTCCCTTTCCCTGCTTTTGTTCTCTTGGGCTCTTTTGAAAGCCACATTTATGTTCTTCACATATGGCAAGTATTTTTGGTCAACACTAAAAACCTATACAATGTGTTCCTTGGCAGAAGGATTTGTTAAGCAACGCTGGCTTCAACTTGAAAGAAAAGCTTTCAGTAGGCAGCAAAACAAAACAAAAATCCCACAAACCACTCTGGCCACATTGTAATTCTTATTCATAAAAGCAAAATATACTTACCCTTCACATGTGTGCATTCAATAAAGCCCCCTTTCCCAGTGCAAGAAGGTGAGTGTTGGAGTCATTAAAATTTTTGTTCTCAAGCCACACATGGTTCTAGAAATCCACATAGACACTTACATTTTCCTACCACGCTGGCTTTAGAGTAGGGACCAGAATTATTTCCTTAGGAATTAACCCTCCTGCCAGATGGCCCAAAGAGAACACTGTAGAAGTGGTATTTGTGGAGTGCCTATTACCTGCAGGGCACCATGCCAGGGACCTTACATATAGGTTTCTCACTGATTCCTTACCCCTAACCCTACAAGGTAGATAGCAGGATTATCCCATCGATGGACAGGGAGACTGGGGCCTGGAGGTTAAGAATCTTGCCCAAGATCTTTCAGCCCTTCTATCAGGCTGCTCTTCGCTGTTGAGATGCCAGAGGCTTCCTAGTGTTCCCATAATCTTTGCCTCATCTGTGTATATTTTCCTTTCTCTATAAAGCCGGGGGAACCCACGGTCAGGTCCGGGCGGCACAGCAGTTGGCCCTGGAGCATAGGGAACCCACAGCATGCACACTGGAGCTAAAGAGCAGGTGCCGGGGCAGAATTCCTCTCCAGCTGCCACAAGGGGGTGACCCCCAAAGCTCTGCCTCAGGGAAAATCTGAAGTTGAATACTATCTCTACCACTGGGGGACTCTGGACAAGCTGCTTATCTCTCTGAGCCTCACTTTCTCAGCTGGGATGTGAGGTTAGTGCTGCCTGCCTCTCAGCACTGTAGTAAGAGAACACAGAGGAAGACAGGTAGCAATTCTTCAGTCCCCCGACCTCTGTGCTCCGGCCGCGCACACAGCTACTGCATTCACTCCTGCTTTGCCAGAGCAGGCCCAGGCCCGTCCTAGGGTCGGAGTCAGTGCCCATCAGCTTTAGCAGTAGAAGCCTGTCTGGCCGTGGTCCTGACCTCCTGCCTGAGCCCTGCTCTTCCCGACTTTTCCTCTGAGGTGCTGAGTCTGACTCTCCAGTCCTTCTCCATTTCCAGCCTGAGTGCTGGCTGAGGTCTAGCTGAGTGAGCTCACCCACACCTACCTTCAACCTGGGCCGTGTCCAAGATGTCGATACCCTTTGGCTACCACAGAATACCATTGTAGAGCTGGCCTTTGCAACTGGGTGGGGTCATCCTACTCAGTAACTTTTATTGTTAGTATTCTGAGCATCTTCTAGGTACCAGGCCCTGCAAAAGTTAGGCACGGCCCAGGCAGCTGAGCTGAGTGCCTTACGTATATCATCTCTCTGAATCCTCACTATCATCCTGTAAAGTAGGAACTATTAATATCTTCTTTTTAAAAATGAGGGAGCTGAGTCTTAAGGAAGGTTGAGGGTCTTTCTCAAGTCACACAGCTAGGAAGAGGGAAAGCCAGGCCCTGAGTCCTGAGCCTGGGCTCACAGCCCCTACACCACGCTGCCATCCCTTCTGTCAACCCTCTGCTACTTCCTCCTTTTCTGGGTGTTGGGTCTTCTTTACGGCAGCAGCAGGGACCCTCTTTTATGGGAGGGTCTCTTACAATGTCCTCTGATGGCTTTCACTTGTCTCTCTCTCTCTCTCATTAAATGGGGACCTCTGGGCCCTGCTTTCATTTAACACCTGGGCTCCAGTGCTTTGCACAATACCTGGCACAGAGTAAGTACTTCAAGATGTTTGTTGACTGACTCACAGTGACCTTTTCCCCCTACTTGCTGAAGTCTGTATGTCCTCTCTCCAAACTCATCTGACTTACCACAGCTCTAGAATCAACATTAGTGGTTACTCTTGGGTCTGAGATGGCGTGTGAGTATGTGTATACATATGTGTATGTCTGTGTGTGTTTATGCATGTGTTATGGTATCAGTGAAGGAACTATCTTTTGTTTTTTTTTTTTTCAAATACTTGTCTACATCAAAAGCTTTTAGCCACTGTGTTTCTTTAGTTTCCTTTAATCTGGAAGCTTTCCATAGCCTTTCTTTGACTTTATGACATAGACATTTTTGAAGAACATAGTCCATTAAAAAATAGAATGCTGCCCATTGTCAGTTTGTCTTTTTTTTTTTTTTTTTTTTTTTTTATGAGTAGATTCAGGCTATGCATTCCCAGCCAGACTGATGCTGTGACCTCAGGCTCTCACATCTGTGGGCCCATGATGCCCATCTACCCATCTGAAATTAATTTTGATCACCCAATCAAGATGCTGTCCCATTTCATCCTTGTATAGTTAATGTCATTTCTCCTCTTGTAACTAATAAACGATCCGTGAGGAGACATTTTAAGACCATACATACATCCTGTGACTTGTCAAAATTCCGTCCCGGATCCGTTCACAATTCCTACCTGTACCTATTTTTAATATGATGATTGCAAGATGAGAATTCTGTCATTAAATGCAATATCTGGTTCTAGACTGGATCCTGTACGGGAAGGGAAAAACTGCCCTGAAGCACTTGGAGTTATTGGCAAAATTGGAATACGAATAGAAAATTAAAGTGCTCTATAAAAGTTAAGTCTATGGAAATTCACTCTCAAACAACTCAAAAATTCATGTGTGTGTATATACATATATGTATCCGTATATATGTGTGGAAAGAATGTACAAACAATATAGCAAACGGGGTGAATGGGAAAAGATAGTTGCGTGGGTGTTTCTGGTTATCATCCCCATTCTTGCCACTTTTCTGTAAGTCTGAAATTGTTTCCAAATAAGAAGTTAATAAGCTTTCGGCCACCTATAAAATAAGCATTAGATTTCCTACCTACAGCCATGCAAGTCTTTCATTCAATGGCTGACACTGACTCAGTCAACAAGTATGAGCTTCGCCTGGACCGACTGAGCCCCAAGCTCTAGTGGTACAGGAAACTCTCTGACCCCACGTGAAACTTCTGTCTTTCTGGTGGTGTCTGCAGAAACTGCCAACTACATAGTGGTGGTACTTTGAAATGGAAGACTCTAGTTCCGGTTGTACATGTCTCGGTTGTCTTTATTAAAAGACGATACAGAAATGATAAAGTGATACCTAAAGGATCTCGGATATAAGATGAGAGAACAGAGGTCCCTGATGCAGTGACGCAGAACCTTCTGGCACCGGCACCTGCAAGCTCTCTTCAGTCTCCTTTCATGATTGCTGCATATTCCTTCTGGTGTTCAACCAGCTTCAGGAATACTTGATATTTCTTGTCATAGTATCTGTGGGAGAAAAATGAATATGTTAAATGATCTCAGATAAAACCGTTATGCAGCTTCCCCTTATATTTAGAAGAACAGGAATGTATCCCTTATGGTTGGCCAGACATCTCCCATTTTCTGAATGCTTATAGCATCCTGAGCAATGGATCGGCATGATTCATAGCTATTATCTGTAACCTACATGGGGTGTTATTATCCTCATTGTAGAAGTAAAGACATTTGCTCAGAGAGGCATATCTAAAGAAGTCTAGCTCAACACCGGCAAGGCTGGAATGCAAACTGAGGTCTGTCTGACTTCACAGCTTCTGCTGTGACATACTAAAAGGGCCCAGGCTCAACACAGGCCCTTTATCACTCCCAGCTTCAATAAATATGTCAGGTATGACTAGTCCCAGGTTTGATGACTGGTTTAAAAACCACAGCCTGACCAGGGATGAGACTGAACATTTTCATCACCCTTTGTGGATTCCACACCTATGTTTCCTTTGCAGACACCTTTATCTGGAAGTAAAACCCCGTGAAAATGTCCCTAATGTTTTCCCTGTAGATGTGTCCTGCGGTCCAGCATCCCAGAGTGGACCTTGCTCTCGCTCTACTCTCTGTCTGGGTCCTGGTAGACTTGTTATCTCTGCACCTGTTCAAATGTACTTGGGCCCTGAGACAGAAGGCAGAGCAGCCTGAATTTGAAAGGGATAACAGCAGCTAGAACAAATTATATGTGAATGCTTGCAACTTTGTCCTTACTCCCCTTGGGTGGGAGGAGCTGACGTGGGGCGAGGGGTTGATGACGCCAGTTTAGCATGTCTCAGTAGATTCTGGGATGTTCTGGAAAGGAGTCCTCAGGAAGGAGTTTTGGTGCAAGCTTGTGAATCAGAAGAAAGAGATTGCAAAAGCAACCCTGGGTATACACAGGGACTTCTTGTAACATGGAGAGCTAAACAGATTAATGAGTTCTACCTTAACCATGCTTACAAATACAGAGTCAAGAGGTGAACTCTGAAGCCTGGGTTTGAATCTCAGCTTGGCCAATACTAGCTGTGTGACACTGGGTATGTTACTCAATCCATCTGCGTCTAAATTTCCTCACCTACAAATGAGAATTAGAGGACCTATCTCAATAGAGCTGTTACATGAATTAAATGAGGTAATGCGTGAAAAGTGCTTTGAACAGTGCCTGGATCTTAGTGTTATCAGTGCCAGTTATGGTCACTACTTTTTAAAAAAAATTAATATTCCAACAATATCATCAATCTTTTGTGATAAGTAGTTTCCAGTAAAAGCCGCTCTATGGGCTTTTATTTATTAATCATAGAATTTATTAATTTATTAATCATAGAATGATTCTGGAGACAGAAATTTTCTCCTTCTAATGATACTCTATGACAGTTTAACATTACTACTTCTTACGTTAGATGAGATGGATTTCCTCACTCTGGAATCTCAAAACTGCTTGAAGGAAGCTTGGGTCAATAACTTTCTCATACACTTGAAGATTTCCCATTTTAATCTGACAATTTTGCAGCAATATTTGTTCACTGGTCTTATTCTTTGTACAGTGAAGAAGCATTGGCTTTGCAGGCCAAGAAGTCTGGGTGACTTCGGGCAACTACTTTAGATGGTGGGAGTCTCAGTTTCCCTGCTGTAAGAGGGATCATAACCATACCTACATCATAGAGGGACTGGATTTTAGACACGAAATACTTTGTGAGCTGTCACGTGCTCACAAATAGGGACTGAGGTAGTTTTTATATTCTTCCATAATTCCGGAACACCAAGATGGTGTTGGATAGATGGATAGACTGCATTTTTCCTTGTTTACATGTGGAAAGCTGAGGTCCAAGGCACATTTCCCCCCTCTGGTTTTGTCTTTTTTTCAAAAAATTTTTTATCATAAAATACACAGAACATAGGGGTGCCTGGGTGGCTCAGTTGTTAAGCGTCTGCCTTCGGCTCAGGTCATGATCCCAGGGTCCTGGGATCGAGCCCCGCATCGGGCTCCCTGCTCGGTCGGGGAGCCTGCTTCTCTCTCTCCCACTCCCCCTGCCTGTGTTCCCCGAAGGCAGACGCTTAACGACTGAGCCACCCAGGCACCCCATAAATAAAATCTTTAACAAAAAAATACACAGAACAGGAAATTTAGCCATTTTTAAGTGTACACTGCAGTGACATTAAGTACATCCACGCCGTTGTGCGACCATCACCGCCTTCCATCGGCAAACTCCCTTCATCTTGCAAGACTAAAACTCTGCACCCAGTAAATAGTAACTCATTCTCTTCTTCCCGCAGCCCCTGGCAACCACCAATCTACTTTCTCTCTCTATGAATTTGACTCTAGGTACCTCATAGGAGTGGAATCATACAATATTTGTCCTTTCGTAACTGGCTCTTTTCATTTCGCATCACGTCTTCAAAGTTCGTCCATGTTGTGGCATGTGTCAGAATGTCCTTCCTTTTTAAGGCAGAATGACTTCCATTGTATGGACACACGACTTTTTCTTTATCCGTTCACCCGCCAATGACCACTGGGTTCCTTCCGTGTTTTAGCTACTGTGAATAATGCTCTGATCATGTGTGTATAAATCTCTTTTGAGATCCTGATTTCGGTTCTTTGGGGTACATACCCAGAAGTGAAATTTCTGGATCACGTGGTAATTCTATTTTTAACTTTTGAGGAACCACCACAGTGGTTGTTATCGTTTTACATTCCTACCAACAGTGGACAAGGGATCCAATCTCTCCACATGCTTGTTGATCCTTGTTATTTTCTGTTTTTTTTTATTGTAATCAACCTAATGGGTGTGAGGTGGTATTTCATTGCAGTTTTTGACTTGCATTTCCCTAATGATTAGTGATGTTGAACATCTTTTCATGGGCTTATTGGCCATTTGTACATAATCTTTAGAAAAATATCTAGTCAAGACCTTTGCCCACTTTTGATTTGGGTTGTTTCTGTTGTTGTTATTGAGTCTTAAGAGTACTCTGTATATCCTAGGTATTAATCCTTTATCAGATATATGATAAACAAATATTTTCTCTAATTCTGTAGGCTGCCTTTTTACTCTGTTGATAGTGCCTTTTGGAGCACAAATTTTTTTTCCAGGGCACTTTTAAGTGACTACTCTGAGTGCACAGATAAATTCGGTCTAGACATAAGGATGAGATTTGGGATCTTCCTAAAAAGCATATTGAACCACGGTCACCAGATTATGCTCTCTGTGATCCTGAATTTTAAAATCCACTGAATCCCCTCTCTTCCAAATTCTCCCCACACTCAGTCAGTGGCTTCTGTGTAGCACAGACCTCAGTAAATGTCTCATATAGATAATAATGTGATTTGAGGTAATGAGATGCTGAAGAGAGTCATTCAGAAGGAAATGCTGTCTTTCTACTTGTAAACCTTGGGGCTGCCTGTAGATGGTGCCAGAGCACCACGTGTGCTGCCTCCACAGAGGAGGGCTCCTGGTGACTGAGAAGTTAAACATTCTTTTCAAAAGAACATGTGGATTTACTGAAGGAACTTAAAAATAGACTTCTCTCAAACGTCTTGGGAGGGTCAGCAAAGAGATGGAGAAGAATAATCTGTTTCTACAAAAAAAGGAAGCTGCTAGCGTAGGGTCCCAAGGCCATTGGGAGCTCAGACCTCTCCATGTTCCTGACTTGAGTTCCCCCCACATAATGGCCTGCCTCTCTGACCCCAGTATTTAGAGAAGGTTTTATATTCAGAGGGTTAGCAATCCAACTCCACTTGGAGACCTTCTTTAAGAAAAGGAAAAGAAATTGGATTGCTTTTTCCATGGATATTTCCAATTCTGTTAAATACCAATCACGCTTTGGTGGGATCAACACCTTTGCCTGTTATAGGAGGTGGAATTTGTTTTTATGCTTAACTTCAAATACAATTATAAAGTCACTTGCACAACTGTGCTCCATTTTTATTTTTAAAATTTTTTTTATAAAGACTTTATTTCTTAAGTAATCTCTATGCCCAGTGTGGGGCTCAAAACTCATGACCCCGAGATCAAAAGTCACATGTTCTTTAGACTGAGCCAGCCAGGCACCCCATCCTTCCATTTTTAAACTCACTACCAATGGCTTAATATAGGTCTTTTTCATCTGTCACTAGGTTATTGAAAAAGCCTTCTGTGTGGCCGCTCTGCTTTTACCCGTGGGCCTTCTAATCCATCCTCTGAGAGGATCTTTCTAAAATCTGCATCTGGCCAGGTCCTACCACTGCCTAAAGTTCAGTATCCCCCATCTGCCCATGGGATGAGGTCTGAAGTCTTCAGCAAGGCCTCAAAGTTCCTTATGAGATGACCCCTTCCACCTGCCCTCCTCCGAGTTTCACCTCCTGCCTGTCCCCAGCTCATACTGTGCATTTCAGAATTCTGAGTTGTTTACAGTTATCTGAACGTGGCATGCTGTTCCCACCTTTACAGCTTTGCATATGTAACTCCCTCTACTGAGGATGTCCTCCCCATTTCTTTTAAGCATTAAAGTCAGCGTAGACTTCATCTCCTCTCAAAAGTTTTCTCTCACCCCTACATGGTCACATTCCTTTCTTCCTTGGGCTACTTTGTTACCTGGTAATACTCCTATTGTAGAACTTATCCTTTCCTTCTGAAATGATCTATGTGCACACGTAAAACTATGTCTCATTCTCCTGTAAACCCTGTTTCTAGGCAAATTAGCATAATGCTGTGAATATAGCAGGAGCTCAAAAAATTAGTATTTTGTGAATTGGGGTTAAAATACTGATCAAGGTCATGTTGTAGTTCTCAGTGCCAAGTGATGCAAAGGGCAGGACAGACAGATGCTACTGTGTTCTTTGATGGAAGATATAAGAGATCCCCATTTCAGAACAGACCAGATGTACTGCTAATGACCTAGGGGAAAGAACCCTGCTCTGGGAGTTCAGAAGTCTGTATCTGACCCCCAGGTCTGGCCCTACCTAGCTCTGTGACTTTAGGTAACAAAGTGACATCATCCCTCTGGGACTCGGTCGGTCGTATCAACTATTAAATGAAAGAACTGGATTCCTGGCCCCCAAGGTTTATTCTAGCTCTCCAGTTACATGTCTTTGTAGGTCCTCATTCCTCAGCACGGTGCATATAAAAAATACAAACTTACCTTTTATCCTCAAGTCTGGGAAGCACGACCTTCCCAACTTTGCTCATTCTTGCCATTGCCTCCTGTCAAATGGAAAACAGAACACAAAGAGCTGAGTTGGAAAGCTAAGATCAAAGTGAGGCTTGTCACAGGCAAGAACATTCTAATTAGCATTCACTTCCCCTTGGGGCACCTGGGTGGCTCAGTCCTTAAGCGTCTGCCTTGAGCTTAGGTCATGATCCCAGGACCCTGGGATCGAGCCCCACATCGGGCTCCCTGCTCAGCAGGAAGCCTGCTTCTTCCTCTCCCCCTCCCCCTGCTTGTGTTCCCTCTCTCGCTATGTCTCTCTGTCAAATAAATAAATAAATAAAATCTTAAAAAAAAAAAAAGAATTCACTTCCCCTGAAGATGTTCAGTGAGTCCATTTTTTAATTTTTTCAACTTATTCTCTTTGGTAGTAAGAATAAAACCCAATGGACATTAAAAGTTACATCTATGACCACACAGCCTGGACTTAAGAAATGATTCAGTATTGAAGGCTCCAGGGCTTAACCAACCCCAACAGCAAAGCACAATTGTGATCACCTGCAGGGAGGGGTGGGATGAACTTATTTTGTCTTCCCATTACCTGGACTTGAGGGCTTAAGAAGGCAACACAATCAGCCACTAAGCGCATTGTTTACTTAAACTCAAGATAACTATAACTGAATGGAACCCACTTTGCACCTGCTATTTAGGGATAACATCCTTAAGACCTCGTCTGTTCAATGTAAGTTCTTTTTCCTAAAACTGTGAGCATAGATGTGAGGCCTCCGGGCTGAGTCTAATTTAGTTGAGTTGTGGACTTCAGGACATTCTTGTCTTTACAACGGGGCAATCGGGCAGACAGCGAATGGCAGTCCGCGTGGCCGTGGCCGATGTGTACGGCATCCAGATCAACCACAGCTTGCGTGGGCTCCGTTACAGGAATGAGAGGGCTCGGTTTCCTTGGGCAGTCTCCCCAAGCTGGTAAAGCAATGGAAAAGTTAGGGGGAATGGAGTGAACCCAAACTCTGGAGTCCGACCGACTTGACTAAGGAGAGGGCAGGCAATGGCCTGCTCCGCAGACAGGCCTGCCTTAGGAACGGATATTGAGCTCTTATTGTTAAGGATGTAGTCATCCTGGGGTCACATATGTACAACCTCTTATTCCACATGTTTGTTAATTACTCATATGTACCAGACATTATGTTAGATTTGCATAAGGCATACTCTGTGTCTTGGGGAAACTTATACGGTAACTGGGGAAGACATAATTTATATATTATTTATATAAATTTATTTATATTTACATACATATATATATTCCATATATTATTTACCACTGACTCCCTCCTGGTATGCCACGTCTTTACTGGTGCATGCGTTCCTTATCTTCCCTCTCACTCCTTGCCCTCCCCAGAATGCCAGCTACTTGAGGCCAGGGGCTTTGTCTACTTACTGCTTACTCAGCACCTAGAATATTCATAAAATAAACCAAGCCCCTTGTATGTGTCAAGAGCAGCATTCAACAGAAAACAGAGATGAAGATTGCATGGGTCCTTTCACCACGGGGCTCATCATAGAGTGGAAGAGACATTAACTGTGATCAAAATAGAGGGTGATAAACACTTCGCTAGAAACAGATAAATATCTTTTCAGTAGTTATTCAAGGATTAGGAAACTTGATACTGTCTCATCTGCTAATCACTTACACATACTTCCACTCTGGCTAGGATGTTCTACCAACTCTTTCCCAAGGATGGCATGAACATTCTGAACGAGTTCTCTGGTTTCCCAGCTCTCAACGGATTTAAAAGTGCTGACTAGGAATCAGAGATGCTGAGGTTAGCAAGCACAGTGACAACAGAAAGAAACGGCAGTCTTAAGAAAGGAGGAGATTTTCTAAATTATGAAAAATTACTGGAAAGGAAACCACGGTTAAAAGAACTAAAAAAGGACAATCTGGGGCCATTTTGTGGAGGGATGAACAGCCAAACACATCTTGAGGTTGCTGCTACTGCACTTCACAAGGATATTTGAAGGGCTCTGCTCACCCTGTGTTTTCCTTCACAGACTAAGTTTTGATTCCCTTCAAGTGAGCCCCACGTCTTGTGGAGGCGGCCTCAGCGATCCCCAGCGTGCACTCTGCCTGCCACACATTCTCTTGCCCCATCCTTGCTGCTTCTTTCAGAGTAGCACTCTGCAGGGTTTCCAGAGGGGTTCTGCCTCTTCTACCTCCTCAGACTCCTGAAAATGCCCTAGGGAAATACTCCTCTGGGTTGAGCTGACGCCTCAGCCCTGAGACCACATTCTAGGGCTGCTTTTGTGGGTAGGACCCAGGAAGCTTGTGTCATAGAAGGTGCTCCACAAATGTCCCTTCCCTTTCCACTGAAACAGATGTGTGGACACACGGCAGATGGTAGGGCTTTCTTCCTTTCTTCACATTACCTCTCCTGTTGTTTTGTGTGTGTGTGTGTGTGTGTGTGTGTGTGTGTGTTTTAAATAAATTATTGGGAAACAAACATCGGCACTGGAGATTTCAAAGGTTTAAAAAAAGTTCTTTTGTTCCCTAAAAAAATACAGATTTAAACATTAAACTTAGCTCAGGTATTGACTCTACTGACGAGGCTTTTTCTGACTCATCCCTGCTGCCTGCCTCCCACCTAGACTGAATTATTTGCTCCCACAGCAACTTGAGCTACCATCTATCCTAGCATTTATGACATGGCACCACAATTTTCTGTTAGCATACCAGCCTCCCCGACTAGACTGTGAGCTCCTTAAGACAGGAACTGTTATAATTATTTCCACTGCCAAACTCAGCATCTGGTATATCGTGTGCACTAAGGGAACGTCTACGGGATGAATGAACTTAAGGGTCAGACACGTGACAGAATGCTAAAATGGACGTTTTGGCTGAGATCTAAAGTTGACAGATATAAGATACCAAAGTGAGCTGGAAACAGACCACCCTGAAGAATTTGTAAAAAGGGTGGTTGAGGACCCATTAATCAAACTCTTAAACCTTTTATCCACATGGAAGGACAGAAAAAGAAGGTTTTTTTTTTTTTTTTTTTTTTTTTTTTTAGGAGCGAACTGTTGGTTTATTGTGCATCAGGCCTACTTCCAGGGGAGGGGTGAGAGGAGTCTTCACAAGTCAAGAGAGCAGGGCTTCACTGAGAACGGGGAACCTGATATGTGTCCCTGAGGCTGTGCGATACAGTGGACGGAGTGGGATGCCCATGTGGAAGAGAAGGGCCGGCTGGCAGCTTCAGTGTAGCAGTGAAGGAGCCCGCACCGGGGTCAGCCAGCACTGCCAGAGTCTGTCAGACTCCAAAACGCATGACTGGCTCCCATGGACCCTAGGTGGCCCACATGTGAGCGAGCTGCCATGGATTGTCTCAGATACTGTCCAATATGGCCACCTCATGAGGCAGAGGGAGTCTGCATAAAGAAGCTTGAGATGACCTACTCGGTTCTTGGGAATGAAGAGTAAACAATCTCCTAGAGTAGCATTAACAAGGACATGATATGATACGTGGGAGGCTTCCAAAAGTAGAGGATTTCCAAAAAAAATCTATGATGGACCCTAGCTACAAACACCTAGTAGGCGAAGGGAACTGTTCAGATAAGAACTTTCTACACCCCTGACCTCTCTTCCCCATACGCCCTCCAACTACCTCAGAGGAACAAGGAAAAAACTGAATCTGCTGGAGAGGGAGTAAGTGGGGAGGAGAGAACACTGATCAGAGCTTTGTCCTCGCACCTGCAGCAGACCCCAGCTGGGGAGTGGGGAGAGCTCTCATCTTCAGATGGAAACTCATGTGATGATTATTACATATTTCTTGATAACCTAATTTCTGAATTTGGGCCATGTCTCACAACTTAAGGACACCATAAAACTTGTGTTATCTAAGACAGACTTTGTACTTAATCTAAGAAAGCAATGGAACTACCAGAATTTTTAACCAGGGCAGAGAAAAACTTGTTCTACTGCACAACGGCTCAGGGGACGGTGGGAGTAACAAACACAGTCGTTTCTCATTGCTGTCTCAAGAATCGTGTTTGTCCTCAACACAAGTTACATATGCACAATAAACACTGGATGAAAATATACGGGAACATTAACAGGTTCAAGAGCATGGGTGGCAATTTTTTTTTCTCTCTTTTTTGTCTTTTCTAAATTTTCTGCAGTGGCATATGTGGATTTGATAATTTAAGGATAATTAAAAAAAATACTGCATTCTAAAAAAAAAAAAAAAAGTTATGCTTATATAGGCACTCAAAACGACTCCTGTTCCTCCAGTCTCCTGGGAGGCAAAGCTCATTACGGGTACTGGGCCCAATGTGGAGGATGCCCGGAGAATCACTGTTGTCATCAGACACAGCCCTGCTGGCTTTTCTGATTTCTCCAAATCACTAACACAAAGCCAAAACCTCAGGAACCCACTGGCTGCAATAAATCTGGAAATTACCACAGCATAACAATATGAATTTATTATGGGAATGCTGACACGTGCTAAATATAGTCACCCCCCACAATATATTTCTGTTCAAAAAGGTTTGTTTGAAGTTGGCCTCAAAATTCATACTTTTTGTCAGCAGGCCGGGGCCGGACAATCTTAATTTGCAGCACGCTACCCTCTTTGTGTGAGAGTCTAGACAGCACAATGAATACAGTGACTTTTCTCTTTCCTTTTTGCCCACACAATGAAAGCTTTTTAAAAACAAAATATTTTGTAAAATCGCATTTTAATCACTTCTTTTCTTTCTCTCTATAAGGCAGCGCTATAAATAAACCATGAAAGTTCACATTTGATTGTCACTTCTGAAAGCAAGCGAAGGGTTTCTGTAGGAAAAAATAGGGGCCCTGTACCATGGTCATGAAAGACTGCATTCATGGGGTCTGACCCTTCCCTGCCGGGTCAAGGCTGAGATACCAGTCCGCACACACTGCTCACCACCCCTCAGGCTGCAGCACCAGCAATCGCCAGGCCTGCGTGGGCATGGGAAACACCCAGTTCTCATGGGTTATGGCCTGGCTTGGGAGCTAGCAAAGGGCTTTAAGGCTACACCGGGGTGAGTTACCCAGGGAAATTAGGTTAAGGGAAGAAAGGGGCTCTTCAACACCCACAGAGAAGATAGGGATCCCATGAGTGGCAGACACACTAATATTGGCAATTTGAGGAATGGGGTATCTGGTACCTTCTCCCCTAGCCAGAGGACGTGAAACAATGGCCTTGAGAATTTGGGAAGGCTATGAGGTAGTCTAGACCTAGGCACCAAAGGGCGTTGCAAGCTTGGCAGTGTGCAGAGTCACAGTCTACAGGGAAGAATGATCAGGACCTAGCCTGGTGGGAGCTATACTGTGCATTCCCCAAAAGCAAGAACCATGTTACTGCAGGTGTCAAGCCTAGCGTGGTCCTAGTACTCACAGGTGCTTGGTTAATGTTTGCTGAGTCGCTGAATGAAAGGGTGAGGACTTTCATCACGAGGGCAATGTAAGATCATATAAGCCAGCGTTTCTGAAACAGCACATGTACTCCAGGGAGTGCACAAGATGATCCACTAGGATTCCAGGAGAAAATACTAAGAGTGTGATTTATATGATTTCTAATCTCAAGAAATTAGTTAAGCTTTACCAGCATTTAATATGCAGATCGTTACCAGATTGGTTAGTTGGTCCACGCACTGGATAGACATGAGTCACATAAGGTGTGTGAGGTTTCTTAAAAGAAGTATGGGATCTATACACCACACAGGGGATGACAGCATGGCGATCGCTCGGGTTCCCAGCATCCAGGGATGTGCCCATGTTGTCACTTACACGTTCCAGGCTAGTGGATTTACAGGTATTACCTAGTTTCATTTATATTAACCCTCACAAAATGGACAAGCAGCTGAAAAAGATTCAGTCAATGGATTAAAGGTAATGGTGATCATTCAGATCCAAATAAATAAGAAAATAGTGACACTTTTACTTGGTACTAGTTCTTCATATTAGAATACAAAAGCAATGAAGACCTGGTCAGATAAGACAAGAATTGGGAAGAAATCAAAATTACCTAGAATACCGGCTGAGATATAGATAGATACACAGGCACACACAAACTCATTTGGAAATCATCAAAAAACTTTAAAAATCATTAGAAACTCACTTGGCCATAGATATATAATATACGTTGAGGTATTGCATAGTGTTAGTATGAAAGTATAATGATAGGTAAGAATTGGAAATATTTTATTGCAGCTGTATTTCACCTGCCTTACACTGTATGGAATCTACAAGTAGAGTAGAACAGAACTATGCCTTTTCATCAACAAGTTTCCATGTACTGAAGATGCAAGCTTGAACATTTTTTGACTGATTCAAAAAGCGTGGTGTCCACTGATTTAGCAGCCAACTCCCATGGCCATTGCTAGGTTACTGGTTCAAGCCAACATTTCCCAGGTGCTTACTACTCTATGCTGTGCACTGTCCTAATGGCTTTATGTATGTGACCTTTTTAATCCTCAACACGAATTTATGATGTCGGTATCATCCTCTATCCAAGGAAATGTGAACCTTGGAATCAAGGAAGGGAACAAAGTACAAGTCATTTGCTCAAAGCCAATATGTAGTGAAGCCAGAATTCCAGTCCAGTTCTGACTCCAGGCCACTGCTTAACCCCACACTCAGACTCAATGCTCCTGTCCTCCCTGTAATACAGAAAGCCTGGCCCTTGAGTGAGTCCCCTAAGCTTGAGTTCAAATCCCATTTCTGCTGCTTATTAATTGTGTGAACTCCCTGGGTGAAGATTGTGTGTTATTACTTGTGTGAACTCCCTGGGTGAAAAGTGTGTGTGTGTGTGCGCGCGCGCGCGTGTGCGCACACACACACACACGCACATGCACAATATGCCTGTACAGTACACTGCACCTTTTTCCAGAGATGCTGACACATAGCTCTGAATACATGAATCTGCCTTCTTGACGAACTCTGAGTCATTTTACTGGAAAACAAGTTCACATGGTAATGTGTGGGCTGAGGCACATGACCCCTCCATAGAAAAACAGAAAGTATAGCAATGTGATTTTGTTCCTCCAACAAACATGAAGAAGTGGCTAGTTGTTCTTCTATTTATTTTGTTTTGCTTTGCTTTTTGATACAGTCATCTTTTGACCTGCACCTGGTATTCTGTGTAACCTCCACGCATTGATGACAACAATGTCAATTTAGAAGCAAGAAGGGATGAGAGAGAGGAAAGAGTAGAAGTCTTAATCATTAATCATGATGTGGAGACTTGCCCTTCATTTGTAATTTTAAGTTCTATCTATCTATATACCTACCTACCTATCTACTCACATACGTGCACACATAGGTCTTGTCTAGGGTGGTAATTACATGAGTATACACATTTATCAAAATTCATCACACTGTCTGCTTAAGATCTGTATATTTCACTTTATGTATACTGTATCTCAATGCAAAAATTGTAAAAAAAAGAAAACAAACACCATGTGTATAAGTGAATGTGTTGGAATAGTCATATTTTCTGTAATTCATAATTATAGAATACCTACCAAACAGAAAAGCAAAATTTAAGCAGCCCAGCCTTCTAATCTTGACTATAAATACACCTCATATTAGCCTCCTGATCATAAAGGAGAGGGTGTGCTGAGGCTCTGCAATGCTTCAGGAGATGGAGATGCTGGTAGAAAGATATTGGGTTTTTGAGATAGACTTGGCATTGTATCTGAGCTCTGCTAACTTACCAGATGTGTGAACTAAGCCTCAGTTTTCCCATTTATAAAGTGGGAAGAAGAAGACCTCCTTGCAGCACTGCTGAAAATTCCTGTATCCCACTCTCTGACCACCATTTGCTGACTAGTCTCCTGATTTCTACTTTGGTCCCCTAAGAGCCCCAGGGCCAATCAGAGTGATTTTTCAGAAAGAGAAAATGTAGTGCAGTGATTAAGACGAAAGACTGACTATAGCAGACTGCCAGAGTTTGAAGTTGGGCTTGACCACATGCTGGCTATATCATCATGGACAAATGATTTGACTTCTGTATTAACTTCTGTTTTCCATTCTGGAAATGGGGATAGTAATAGTATGCCTCTCACTAGACTGCTGTGAGGATCACATGAGTTTTTCAGGTAAAGCACCTAGAACAGTACCAGTGCACAGTAAATGCTCCATGCATTTTTACATATTTATTATCCTACTAGCATGTGGCCAGGGGTTGTTACTGGATTCATGTACTGCACTAAGAACTGTGCCTGGCCAGAATAGGTAATCCATAAATATGTGTTGAATGAATCCATGAATGAGCTAAGTTCGATTTTGTCTCCCTGGGCTGTTTTTACACACAGTACTTCTGACACCAAATAAGTGTGGGTTTTCTTCCTCACACCAATCAATTTCCTCACGTCTCCAGACACCAACGGGGTGTCCTTCAATTCAATTCTGACACCACCCAGAGTTAGCGTTAGACTCTATAGTTTTAAGGGTTCAGTCCCCCATGATCACCTCCCACTTCAGATGCCAGTCACAAGCCCCTCCTGTACTTCTGTCTGACTGTAAACTGGGGGTTCCCATGACCAGCCATGCCACCTTGGATTGGATAATTTGCTAGAACCGCTCACAGGAAAAGAGTTCACTTACTACTACTGGTTTATTATAAAGGATATGATTCTGGAACAGCCAAATAGAAGAGATTCACAGGCAAGGTTTGGGGGAGGAGGGGGTGTGGATCTTCCATGCCCTCTGGGGGGCACCACCCAAAGCTCTCCAAACCCTGTTGTTCAGGGGTTTTTATGGAGGTTTCACTACATAGGCTTGATTGATAAAAATCATTGG
The DNA here is from genome assembly GCF_037043125.1 of Eumetopias jubatus. Taxonomy (NCBI): domain Eukaryota; kingdom Metazoa; phylum Chordata; class Mammalia; order Carnivora; family Otariidae; genus Eumetopias; species Eumetopias jubatus. Next base: position 58,888,247 of record NW_028274810.1, read on the forward strand.
CTACTGATTGAACCAACCCATGTGGAAGCTGTCCGTGACCTCCAGCCACCAGTCAGCTCATCAGCATACAAAAGACACTCTTTTCATGCCAGAGATTCCAAGGGTCTCAGCAGCTGTGTGCTAGGAATCATGGACAAAGATAAAATCTTTAGTTTTTGTTCTATCACAGTTGCTCTCACTACTAAACACTGCAATGGACCGCCCCCCACTACTTTTTGAATGACATTCAGATTTTGCAGAATGGCCTAGAACTTTGAGATCGTGCTTTGCTGTCATCTACAACTGTATTTCATGCCCTCGCTCACTGTTCTGGTCATGCTGGAAACCCTGGGCATCTTGCCATTGACTGAACATGTCAAGCTTGCTCCCCCCGCCTGCTCTTCTCCCCCAGGAATGCCCTTCTTCTGGATGTTTGACTGTCTGCATTTTTCACATAATTTAGGTCCTCTTCAAATATAATCTTGAAGAGGCCAGACTCTGCCATTTGGCCAGAACAGTCCACTTCTCCCAAACATCTTCTATCAGATCATCTCATTTTCTTGTCTTTAAAACCCTTCCTAGCACTTAGCATCACCTCAAATTATATTGTTAATTTATCTGCATTCTCGTTTACTGCCTACTTCTCCCTCTGTGGCCCTAACCACTACTCCTTCCTGAACCTAAGCTCCATCAAAGCAGGGTCCTTGGCTTTCTCATTCATTGATGTATCCCTAGCTTTTGGCAGGGCATTGGTTAAACATTAGCTGAACATATATACTTATTGAATTCCTATTTTAGTAAGGCACTGTGTATGTCTTGCCTCATCTGATGCTCACAAACATTCTGTGACAAAGGTCTTAGGATCTAAATTTACAACAGAGGCTCACTGAGGTTAAGTGACTTGCCTAAGCTAATAAGTGGCTTAGGTAGGGTTTAAAACTTGCCTTAACTCATGAATAATACCAGGCCTATTCCTTAAGGAGCTCACAGCCAGTCCACAGGCAGATCTTCAGGTTAGTTCCTGATAATTTATCTTCCCCTGATGACTGTAGGGCCCTGTAAAACCTTAAAAGCTTGCTTTCTCCACTGTCAAAGACAAATTCAATTATAGTCATTATATTGTTTACAAAGGCAGGAAGGTGGATTCATTGATGTATAGAAAGACTGTTTGTATTAATTTTTGAAACAAACAAAATTACCACCAGCTGTTTGACCTGGAGCGAGACCTTTCCCCTCCCTGGGACTCCCTTTCCTTATCAGTAAAATGAGGGGGTCAGATTAAATTATTTCTAAAGTCTCGCCAGGTCTGCAATCTGTTGGCTCCACGCACGTGTCTTTTTTTGATTAACTCTCAGTCGACAAGTGAAGCAGTTAACTCCCAGTGGTATATTTTATTAGGGTTTTACTAGGCCCATGCTAAGAGGCAACAGACCCACTGTGTTTCTCCAGCAAGGTGAGGTCTCACTCCAAATTCAGTCACAGCAAACATGGCACCGGGGAGTGTTTCTACAATAGGGAAGGCTACCTACCATTGCTGCAATATTCTGAGGCTGTAGTAAGTACTGGGGTCCTAATACATGGCTTGGTTGCTAAGCGGTTGGGTCCAAATATGAACAGGTGAGCAACTATTCATCCTATTTACCTGAGCTTGACTTGCCTCCTATGGGTGTTCGAAAAGTCAAAATATCAAGCTTCTTACTACAAGCATCAGACAGATTACAGACGTCAAAACTGCAAACCATTACCCATCTAATAATCTATTATCGACTGGGGAAAAAGGATCCTGCTGATATTTCTGGCTGAGAGTTCTGCAGTGGGCTGGAATGGAAATGACAATAATAATAACTATAAATCATCAACAACAACAACAATAATTAGTAGTAGTAGCTAACATGTATTGAGTCCTTACTATGGCCCAGTACAGTATTACTTTACCTACTTTATATCCCCACTTGAAATATGAGGAAAATACACAGCTTTAGAACTTGTACCCTTACCCGTTCACCGCAGAACAAAGGCTTCAGTGATACAGAGACCATAATTCAAATCCTTGCTCTACCATTTAGCACTCTGAGTCTCAAATTCTTCATTTTGAAAACCGGAGTTTTAATACTTATTTTATAGGTTTGTTTTGTAGAGATTAAATGTAAATCTAAAGTTATTATTATTACTACCACTATCTACCCATCAATTGAAACAAACGCTATTTTCCCAGAAACTTTATTAAAAGGCAAGAGTTGACAAGCATATACTTGGGTGTATGTTTCAGGTTGGGGGAGTGGGTGGGTTGGGAAAGGTGTTGGGTGTCAATATTCTCATGGCTCTGCATAACCATTTCCAGACAATCATTCCTTCATCTGCAAGCAAAAAGCTTTGCTCCTTTGAGCTTTGTACCACCTGATGACAGGCATACAATCATACCCGCCTCCTGTGCAGCTCACTGCTATTACCCTCGGCCTCTTGCCTGCACCCCTATGGGAAATGAAGCTGAAACCTAGATCACCTAGTCTTCCCATCTACCTGGAGCTTTGTCATTATCTTGGAAGATTGAAGCATTCATTTACAAGACCCATCCAGTGCTTAAGTCTTATGGCTTCAAAAGGTTTCCAACCCCAAAACCATTCATCTTCACTTTACTCCAGCATTCATCCCCATAGCCCTATTCTGAAACTTATCGTCTGCTGGTACCGGTACACTTATGTATATTCCAATGTTCTAATAGCCACTTTCTGGCTTTAACTGCCCATCAGTCCAATTCTCTCATTTGTCCCATCATTCCTACCAAAGATCCTCCTTCACCTCATGGTAATATTCAGATTCCCAATACCTTCCTTTACTTTCACTCCACAGACCCCTTCTGGCTCTAATTTCTTTGGTTAGCTAGGGTAGAATCCACGATTTATTATATCAAACACATTGACCAACAAGAATCATCACAAATACTCTCTTAGCTGCAAAATTCAATTGGTACCTCTAATTCATAGAAATCATTTGGCCAGGATATGCTTCATTTATGGCTGTAAGAGAGAAACCTCGTTTAGGGCAGAGCAGGCCAATGGGAGATTGGAACTCGAGACAGCACAACATCCTGACAATTCTCAGCATTTGAACACCTTAGAAATTTATACTGCCTGCCTCAAAGTTAATTACATACAGAGAAGATTCTCTGGCCAACAGAGCAGGAACTGTAACTAGCAGCAAAAAATCAAAATGTGACAGTATTAATATAGTGCACAATGACTGAGCTGCAAGGAATGTTGGGTAGCCTTTAGGGCCAATTTCTTTGTGTTTAGGTTAGGTGGTAAGTAACCAAATTATCTAAGACACAGGGTATCTATCCACCCATCCATCCCTCCATACTCTTTAAAGCTCCTGTGTTGGATATCCAACTCTCCTGGGCAAAAGTCATATTAAAGGTGGGTCCTGGAAGCCCTGGTTTAGCTTCTGGGGCTGGCCTCTGACTGTTTGCAGTATAGGTGTCCTTCTGGCAAAGCCTGGATTCATTTCAAACTAACTTCAGGAGGGAGATGACAAGGAGGGAGCTTGAATCAAAAGCCGGGAGTTGTGGAGGCCAAGGAAGTCACCAAAGGACCAAAGCAAGGGAAGGGCCGGAGGGAAACTAGGAAGCCAGGAGGGTAGGGAGGAAGCAGAAGTCAGACAGAGAGAGGGAAAGGAGTGGGACGCTGGTCCTGGATAAATTATCGCGGTGTCCTTTCAGTTTGGTTTATAAGCTTTGTTCCCAGAGTCCCATGGTTTCCCTCTATCTGAGCACTGAGCACACAATAGGATAAATGTCTGTTTACTTATATGTCTCTCCAACTAGACTATGAGATCTAAGAGGATAGAGGCCATCAATTTTTACCAGTATCCCCAGTAATTGATATAATGGGACTCTTCAATAAAGGCATGTTGAGAGAATCAAAACAAATGAATGAGTAGATGGACTAATGAAATAATGAATGAATCAGGAGTGGGGAATCTGTATAAAGCAACTTTGGGATCTCCCTCAGTTGAGCTTTTCAGTGTTTCCTAACTGTCATTTCAACATATTCTTCATTGTCAGATGTCACAGTTAAGGTTATGGGCTCTGGACCAACTAGATGGGAACCCTGGCTCTTCTAGCTGAATGGCTTGGCCAACTGACTAACCTCTTTGTGCCTCATTTTACTCATGTGCAAAAACAGAAATAATAGAATTAATTACTCATAGAGTTATTAAGAGAAAAAAGAAAATGCATGCCAAGCATTTAAATTAGTACTTGGCACAAAGTATAGCTTAAAAATTAGGGTTATCTGCATTCTTATAATTATTATACCCATCTCCACCCCAGCACTATGCAGGACCCTGTAATATTTTCTTGAGTGTTACTGTTTAAAGACATTACTTCCTAATCTTCTGTTACATGTGACATGCTGCCTGGGCAAGGGACTGATAAAGAGCATGGAACAAAGAAACCAACCAACAGTGAATACCAGCTGATGTCTCTGGTTCATGAGGGGAAAGAAGATGAACGATGAGCAGAATGGAGGCTGTGGGGAATAAAAGTTTAGGAGCCTCTAGGTTTGGAAACATGGAGTTTATTTTTGGATTGGACTTCTGGGTCTTTTACCTAAAACAAACAAAGAAAACAACAACTATGTCAGCTGTGTTTATGAATATGAGCTTGCTGTGGCTTTCACAGACACAGGGAATTCAGTCCACTTCTCTGGTTACTAAATTATAGACAGGCACATGATGTACTGGAAAGAGAACTGATCCGGAAATCAGGAGGCTCTGGGCCTACTTAACCTTAGTCTAGGCTCTGTAATTCTGAACAAGTTGTTTTCTTTTGTTGGATCCCAGTTTCATCTTCTCCAAAGTGGCAAGTTTGAGCCAGATGTTAGTTTCATGGTTCAACAAATGGTTACTGAATACCTGCTGTGTGCCCCAGGCATTGTGCTAAGCACTGTGGATACATCAGTGTACCAGAAAGCTCTGATCCCTGCACCGCAGGGAGCTTAGACTCTACTAGAGGAACACAGATGCTGTAGAAGGTCAGTGGGAGATAAAACTACTCTGAGGGTTAGGGAATGACCTACAGGTACAAAAGGAGTTGGCCCCATAAAGAAGGTTGATGAAGAGACATCTAGGCTGTAAAGAATGCATATTTGAAAGTGAAATATTATAGGGGCGCCTGGGTGGCTCAGTCGTTAAGCGTCTGCCTTCGGCTCAGGTCATGATCCCAGGGTCCTGGGATCGCGTCCCACATCGGGCTCCCTGCTCAGGGGGAGCCTGCTTCTCCCTCTCCCACTCCCCCTGCTTGTGTTCCCTCTCTCACTGTGTCTCTCTCTGTCAAATAAATAAATAAAATCTTTAAAAAAAAAAAAAGAAAGTGAAATATTATAGCACATTGAAAGGACTGAAAGAAGTCCGAGAGTAGATAGAATGAACAGAAAGAGTGAAAGGAGATGAAGCAACAAATGAAGGCAGGAGTCAGAATTTGGATGGTCTTGTAAATCATCATGCCGAAGAGGAAGCCTTTGGAGGGTTTTAAGCAAGAGCAATCCTATTCAAGTTGTAGAAGATCACTTTGGCTGATGCACAGACAATGGGTTAGATAATGGTAAATGTGGAGGCAAGCAAAGCATTCAAGAGGCCCTCGGAGCAGTCCAGGTGAGAGACGACCATGACCCAGACGAGGGTGGTGAGTGTGGAATTAAAGCCAAGTGCAAGAATTCAAGAGACACGAGGTATAGTTTAGAGAGTGACCATGAGAGACTGAAGTGGAAGGGAAGGAGAGGGTGGGTTCACAATGTCCTTGAGGTTCTGGCAGGGGAGAGTGAGTAGATGTGGTGCCATTTACAGACCGTGCCATGAATGAGCTGGTGCCAGTTTTGCAGGCCAAGGTGGAGATGATGAATTCAGATCTGAACACGTTTGATGCCAGATACCTGTGAGCCCTTTAAGTGGACATGTTATATGGATAGCTGCTGAATTGGGGTCTGCAGACAGTAAATGAGTCCTTCGAAGTAGATAAGATGGACAGAATGCGCTAGAAGATCAACATATAGTGCTGAGTGGAGGAGAGAGGGGAGCTGGCAAATGTATTTGGAAAGCAGTGTTCACAGCAGTGGGAGGAAAATCACGGATGTGCGCCGTCAATGGAAGACTGTGTCAATGCAGGGAGTGTTCCATGTTGCAAAATGCTGTCAAAGGTAAAGCAGGGTAAGGACTGAAAAGTCCTTTGTGCTGAGCAGTGGTCTAGGTTAGCATCAGTGACCTAAATGGCTAGTACAATTGTGGAAGTAAAGGGCTGATCATCCTTGGTTAAGGAGGCAGGGGGTGGTCATGAGAAAATCGGGACAGTGAGGGTAGCCATCTTTTAAAACTTTTCTTTTTTTTTTTAAAGATTTTATTCATTCATTTGAGACACAGAGATAGAGAGAGAGAGAGAGCGAGCAGGAGCATGGGGAGAGGCAGGCTCCCCGCTGAGCCAGGAGCCTGACGTGGGGCTCGATCCCAGGATCCCGGGATCACGACCCGAGCCGAAGGCAGACGTTCAACCATCTGAGCCACCCAGGCACGCCTCTTTTAAAACATTTTTGATGGTGGGACGATAAGAATCGGAGCGGGCTGCCAGGTAGAAGGGAGGATTTTATGTTTAAGATGAGAGTGTGTGTAGTAGCACTGTCCAACAGAAATAATGTGAGTTAGGTAATTTTAAAGTTTCTAGGAGTCATTTTAAAAAGTGAAAAGAAATGAGTAATTTTATTACCTTTTATTTAACTTATTATACCCCAAATATTATCATTTCGCAAGTAATCAACACAATTAGTAGACATTTGATGTTCTTTTATTCACAGTGACTCTGAAATCGGGCGTATATTTTGCACATTTCAAACTGCACTAGCCACATTTCAAGTGCTCAGTAACCACATTCGACGAGTGGCTGCTGTATTGGACAGGACGGGTCTAGAGCACATTTCCATGCTGCTGAGAAGGAGCTAGCAAATAGACAGGACCACGAGTGGATAATGGGTGGAGTGGGCTGCCAGAGGATAACAGGAATCTCTTCCATTACAATAAATGTGAAGGAGAAAAAGTTTGCATCTGGATATAAGCAGTGATATACTGATAAAGGTTAACAAGTGGCTCTACAAAAAAAAAAAAAAAAAAAGCCCTACTTTGTAGCATCTGCCAATTTCTCTAGTGTAAATCCTTCCGCTGTGGTCACCTGCAAGCTACTGATGTGACGTCAGTGAACAGAGAGCGGGGCAGAAACGTGCACAGTCAGCTCTCATGCCAGGTGTGAACCAGAAACGGCACACCACTGGACATATGACTGGATGGCAGGTGTCTTTCTAATGGCTTCTATTTTCTCTTTAAGGTGGATGGTGGCTGAGAATAAGTAAGTCCTGTGTCTGAACAGGAGAGGAAAGATGCGGCCAGGAATTGGGGAGGTTTGATGGAGTTATTACAGAAAACAGGCAATTGAGCTGACATGTTAGCTTCCCGTCAGGAAACAGATGGACGCCCATACTGGGTAATGAGGCAAAGCTTAATAATGGGTTTGTTAAACAAAAAAGAAGGTTTAGGAAAAGAAACCAGTAACCCATGACTAGCAACAATGGGGAGCCATGACTGCCTCCTGGCCCAAAGGAGCAAGGAGAGGGAGAGGCTCCCAACACCCAGAGAGAAAGCCGGAGGGAGAGGGCCACCTGCAGGAATGGTGGTCCATGGTGGATGGATCAGCTAACTTGAGCAACTGAGCAAGGAGGGAACCCATAGCATCCATCTCTCCTCCAGGCTCCTGCTGGTGCCTTCCATTGGCCACACCCAACAACACACCAGGGTAAGGGAGGCTGGCTGGGGACAATATACAATGACACAAGCCTTATGGTTGGAGAGTGCTTTCTCACAGTGCTCAGTGGCCTTTAGGAAGGCAGAAGGCAGGCAGAAAGCAGGCTTCATCCTGGATTGGGGTTTGGTAAGACAAAAACAATGGGAAAAAAGTTAAACAAATAAAATGGTCATGTGGACACTGGCCATGTGGAGAGAAGAGGGGCAGGAGGAAAAGAAAAGCAGCCCTTCAAAATGCATGTTAACTCTGCTTGAAAGGCCAGGAAACTGAGACTCAAAGCAGTAACGTGGCTTGCCCAAGACAACAGGTTTAGTGGTGGAGTCAGGAGACACGTCTGCCTAGCTTGAAAGCATTTTCCACCCTACTGTTGCCTCCACAGGCAAAGAAAGAGTTCATTTATGTATATAATTTATTTAAGTGAACTGTTTCTGGGGGGCAGGGGCATGTTTTCACGTTCATTTAAGCTTTTAGTTGAAACTGAAGCATTATTAGGATTCTCTCCCTCTAACATATAAATTCATATACACTTAAAAGCAAGGATGCCCTTGGGTATTTTCATTACAGAAGCTCATCCCAAATGTACAAACTAAGAGGTGAGGTGGGCTAAGATGAGAAGAGTAAAGGATGTCTTCACCCTTTTCTTTTTTAAGATTTTTATTTATTTGAGAGAGAGAGCGCACGCACACACGCAGGGGGAGCAATTGGGGCAGAGGAAGAAGCGGACTCCCCGCTGAGCAGGGAGCCTGATGTGGGACTCGATCCCAGGACTCCAGGATCATGACCTGAGCCGAAGGAAGATGCTTAACCATCTGAGCCACCCAGGCACCCTAATGGTGTCCTCTCTGAAATAAAAGTGGAGTCAGGTTCTCAGGCATGCTCTGTTCCGAGGGCCTCACCTCTCTTGGCCCATTTATGAAACTTCCTCATTTATAAAATTTGGCCAATACCTGACAGGGAGTTGGGAGGATTCAGTGAGCCCAAGGACGCAAGGCTCCTAGTTCTCGTAAGTGCTCCGCCAAAGCCGATTCCTTCCACCTGTCTGTCGTCCTCTGTTCCTTCTTCTTTCTTTCTCTCTTTCATTTCCCAGCATTATCACATTTTTCCGCCACTGTATTCCAGTCACTGAAGTTAGCCGTGGTTGTCCTACAGCTTCCCAATCGTGATCACCCCAGGGTTTGTGTGTATGTGTGTGTGTGTGTGTGTGTGTGTGTGTGTTCTGTTTTGGTCACCTTTGGGCCTCGGTGACCCCAGGTGACCATTTTGTGGAAACTGCGGCATTTTGGATCGTGGCTTTCTCCTCTTCTTTGAATAAACACTGAAAGCTTTCTTTCCCACTTAGTCCAACTCTCGTTTGCCATCTGGTGCCTGGGTTGGCCGCATCTGTGTTTGCTTAATGACTTTAGGCGAAGGCCGAGTTTACATATGGGAAGAAGGAGAGGGCTTTGCTGATTTCTTCCATATGTTCATTTATTCATATATTATGATTTTTGTAATCTCACCAGCAAAGATCCCTTCAGACAACCCTTACACTGTTCCCTGGGACCCGCTCCTTTGTGTGTTCAGCTGGGAGTTGCCGTAAGAATATTTTTGCAGCGTCTGTTACCTTTAGCATAGCTCAGTGTGGCTTTTAGACAGGTACAAAATTAATGTTCGGGAGGTTCTTCTTCTTGAATGGAGGAGGAGGCTTTGAATGGAAGAGGAGGGTGATTCTGTGGAGTCAGGAGACCTGGGTTCTAGACCTTTCTCTCCATCTGTGAATGGTGTGAACTCGGACAAGCTCTGTGACTCTCTGGCCCTTGGTCTGCTCGTTGCCTATCAAAAGCCTTGGACTAGGTGTGCTCCCACACCTGCAGGTCCCACAGGCCGCAGCCTTCCCTCTCCTCTTCCCTCCTCTTCCTCTGGTCCTGGGTCCCCAGCTTTTCTAGATTTCTACCTCAAGTGCCAATGTGTGCTTTCCTTCTCCCCATCTTCTGAGCAGAGGTGTGCGTGGTGGAAAAAAGCCAGGAAAGACATCCTGTCTCCTGCCCAAGGCAGGAATGGAAGGCGATGAGCTCTATTTGTTGTTTTGCAAGAAGTCATCATGATTTCTTTTCCTATCATATACTTGGACCTCAGCTTAGTGTGACGGCTCACGAGCTCTGGAAAGACACAGACCTGGGTTGGAAACCCGCCTCTTCTCTTCCCAGACTGTGGCCCTGAGTAGTTTTCTTCATTTTCCTAAGTGGGACCTTCCCTCTCTAAAACGGGACTGCTCCCTGCCTTGCAGCGGTGCTGAATGGGTAAGTGATCACTAATCCTAGCATGGTGTTTTGCATAAAGCAAGTGCTCACAAATGTTGGTTACCTGTGCGCACAGCGGATTCAGTGGTGAAATGCCACGATGCTGACAATGCCTCAGAGGAAGAAATGGACAACACTCACAGAAGATCATAAAATCAGTGGATGCCAAACCTTGACCTAGAACCTGGGACTTCTGACTCCCAGGCTGCAGATCTTTCTCATGAGCTGAAGAAGGCTGGGGAAAAATAGGGGATTGGGTTGGATTCACTGCAGACCAGATGATGGCTGAGGAAGGAAGAAGGTGGCCTGAGCCTTACTCAAGAAGCCTGGTCAGGGGAAGAGAGATCCTCGAAGGGACCAAGGATATGTATGGGGTGCTGGCGGGGGGGCTGGACCTCCTTTTGTGAACGTCCGCAGGTTGCTCTGAGCGGTCTTCTGTATCTTCCTCTCCTTCTCTCACCCTCTGTCCCACCCCCTCTCCTTCTGCCCTCAGTCCTTCGTGACTAGTCTCTGTGCCCAGGAGAGTGAAACCCAAGAGAAAAAAAGTTATTTGAATGTATGTTTTTGGATGTGGCTAAACAGACAGGTGAGGCTGTGTTTGACAGTTTAGGCAGGAAAGCTTTGTGAGTTTATTTGAAAACGCCAAATTAACCTGAGGTAACTGAGAAATAATCTGCAGGTCAGAGGCAAGTAGAGAACAAGAAATTATCTTGCCCACAGCCTCCTCCTGTGGGCCTCTCTTCTCAGAAGCATGAGGAAGAGCAATGTGGGAAGGCTGAGCTGTCTCTAAATCCTTTTTCTGTCAGAGAGCAGTCAGAATCTGAGAGATGAGGGTTCTCTCCTGCTCTAGGGACTGTTTCGGGGTATGGAGAGGCCAAGGGGGAGGGAGTCTCGGCCTTCCCGGGCCTCCACCGCCTCATGTTACGTATGATATATGTGCACGTATAACATGGTGGGATGTGTGTGCATGCATGTAGCCTGTATGTTCTGGCTTAGCTGATATTAAAAGGATGTACAGGCATTAGCATGCATCCAGCAGAGGACAGAACTACATACATACGACACCCGTGAGGAATGAGAATGGCTGGAGCAGAAAGAGCGAGGAGGGCAAGTGTGGCTGAGAGAGAACCCAGAGGCAGGCTGGGGCACACCAGGGGACCTTGCAGTCTCCTTTCCCACGGCCCTGGGAGGCCGGAGGTGCCACCACCTGGCCGCCCTGCTGCATTCAGTCTGGCACGAGCCAGGTGCAGAGGTCCGGGGGGAATCAGGGTGGCGCTGGTAAGTGAGGGAGATGCACACAGATGAGGGGTGTTCTGGAGGCTTGGGTGATGGATCTGATGGGGGTGTTAGGGAGAAAAAGTTGTCAGAAATACTCAGGAACTCTTAGGTTTCTGGGCTTAGGCATCTGCCACACACACGCCCCCACCCCCTGCCCCCCGTAGGGTAGGTAACGGGTAGATACCAAGAGGTGTTTGCTTAGAGTCTGCTTCTCTAGATCTGACAGGGCTCCTTCCGGGTCCCTGGGTAAAGGCGAAGCAGAGCCTCAGCCTGGCCTACTGTTCAGAGAACAACAGCTACAAGAAAAGAACATCAAGAGAAATAATGTTGCAAAATTCCTCCCAGACCTGGCCAAAGCTTACATCAGCCAGTCATGTGCATTTTAAGCTCTATTATTCAGTTAAGAAATGGATTTGTCCTTGTAAGTGCTGCAAGATCTGGCACTTAACACCTGAGATGTGAAGGCACTTTTTTTTTTTTTTTTTTTTTTTTAAAGTAGCAGAAGCTCTGGACAATCTGGGAGTTATAAATGTAACCTCTGGACAGCCAACACAGGGCCTGCGGCTCAGACCTTTCCACTGAGGCATCTCCCAATTTCCTTGGGGCGGTGAGGGGGAGATGGAAGGACAGGAAAAATGCCTGTCAAGACAGAAGACCTGAGACCATCGGCAAAGGTAAGGCCCTTACACATCTTGTAAAACTACGGCTGCCTGGAATCCTGTAAGCCTCTATCTGGAGGAGGGGGGAGGACTCCAGCCAGGAGTGAACGTGTATAAGATTTGGGCAGGGAATTCACCGTTGAGGGAGGCAGTCAGCAGCTTTTTAAGGCTGGAATGCAAGGGGGGGGTGGTCCTTTTAAATCAGAAACTGGAAGGAAACTTCCTCCACCTCCCCATATTCATCTCCGTCAGGTTCCTACTCAGGGACCAGGTTTTACCTCCACCTTTGTGGAAAAGGTAGAGACAGAAATAAGAAGCACCACTACACATGAATCACTCACTAGTAACTGGCTAACATTCTTGGGGACCCTAAGTGCTTGGCACCATGTCACAAGTGTACGTGCCTTACCTCATCAATATTTGCAGCAAGCCTGAGAGGTGAGTATTATTATGGACTCCAATTCACAGGAGAGGAAAAGAGAGGTGAACAGAGGGTAAGTGACTTGCCCAAGATCACCCAGCTAATAAATGGGAGTAGGTTCAGGATTCAAACCCAGGCAGTAGATTCCATTTGCTTAAACTCAGTGGCTACCAGAGGGCAAGGTGGTGGGCATTGGGGAGGGGGGGGGCATGTGCATTGTCTCTAGAGAATTAAACTATAATAATAAAATTAGTTAAAAGATCCATCTCTTTTTTTTATTATCACGTACCTTAACAATATATGAGTTGTAAAATCTCCCCTCTAGGGCAAACCTCTCCTACTCGATGTATCTTCCACCCCTCCTAAGCCACTGGTTTAACCATTCTAGAAGGCAGGAATTACAAGTCACGTTTTGCAGATTTCTAATCCCATCCGAACACTCATGTCGCACTTTGTGCTGCTCTTTTAAGTCCTAACAACAAGTACACTGGTTATATGCACCTGTGTTTCTCTCTTGTGTATCTCTGCCCTTGGACCATCAACTCCATGAGGGTAGGGGCTGTGTCTACAGTGCTGAAGTACCTGACTTAACAAGCTGGTGGTGTTTACGCGAAAAGATATTCGCTGAATGAACATATGGGTGAAGGAATGGTCAATCTAAAATGCCACTTCCTCTATGAAGTCTTCCTTGAGGGAAGAAGAGCCTTGCTCTTCAGCGAGGAAGGTGGAACAGGTGTTATTTGCAGAAGCTGTCAAAATGAGCTGGCCTCTTCTGTCCAGAGTAGCCCTGGAAGTTCCCTGCCAGGTGTGAAGAGCATGGATCCTGGTGTAGCTTTGAGCTGCAGGGCACCCCAGCATTCCTTATGGACCCACCATTCCCAGGGAGAAAAGACTCCCCTCCTAGCACTGATATTTGTGAGCTGTTTCCAGACCTGTTTAGGGCCCAAAACTACTCATACTAAGGCACAGATTTAGGATTATCTTTAGGACTGCACAATCCTTAAGATCTAGATACCAAAGATCCTAGCGTGTTCCTTAGAGAATCTATTTTGGTTTTGGCCTGTTTCTAAGTTGCTAGATAAATGTAACTCTACAAACATCTCTGTGACTTGGGATGTTGTTTTTATTTTGAAATGGGAACATGTTCGTTTATAAGTTCATTGAAACTAAGTTATATTTTGCTAAAGCACTATGGAGTCAGCATCCCTTCAGCAGGCCTCGCCAAGCCCATTTGTTAAACAAGACTGTAATCCTGTGTAAAACATTCTAGATGTCATGCTGTATCGTGTCCTCTTTTTTTTTTTATCCTTTAAAATATATTTTTGTTATTTTGCCCCTAAAAATAAAATGATGTGTGTTCCAGGCAACCTTTCTGGGTGGTCCACCGTGAGAGAAGAGTTCCCAGGTCTCCTCTGTGAGGTGGGTCACGGTGAGGTCAGTGCTCACGCTCAAGGCCAACGTCCAGAAGGGAGGCTGCGAGAATCGCTTGGTAAGGTGGCACGGGGGGGGGGGGGGCGGGGGGTGGTGCTCAGGCGCTCTAGCATCATGGAATGCTTTAGAGTTTAACGTGGAGTCTGGCAGAGAACCGGCAAAAACGAGGTCACATGGAAAGTTTCCTGAGCTCCCAAGTCTGCCATGATATATTTGAAAAGTTCCCTGCGGTTGAGGGAAGGGTCCCAAAGAGGAAAGTCCCCAGTGAACGGTGCCACCAGAAAGCTTGCCTATTTCTCTGACTCACTACTTGGAGTTTTCAACCTACAAGACAGTTTAACGAAGGCAGGAACTCGAGAAGACGAATGCTTACCCAGTCGTTAAGTCTGGCAAGAAGGGATCAGTGGGGTAGCCCGTATCCTGCGAGGCATGTTTATTATATCAACTACCGCTAAGATGGGGAGGCCGGGAGCAGGGTCCCCAGGGAATGGGACAAGGCGGGGGTGAGGGGGAGGAAGAGAAGCGTGGACAGAGAGGGAGCTGGAGGCCAGAGAGTTCTCTACAGCCGTTCGGATCTTAAGGAGTGGGCGACAACTGGATCCCGGGTGGAGTGGGCTTTGGAAGTATTTCTTCCTTTTGCCCAGTGATCATCCTACCCGTGCCCCCATCCCGCTGCCACCCTCCCTCTCTCCTTTCCATCTTCCCTCCCCTCCCTTCACATGTGTTTATTGAACATCTACCATGTGCCAATTACTATTTTAGGCTCTGGCAGTCACTAGTGAACAAAGTCAGCATGGTCCCCACCCTTGGGAAGCTTAGAGCCTTGTAAGGGAGAGGGACATAAACAAATATTCGGCCAAATATCTGCAATCACACATTACACTAAGTGCTGTGAGGCAGGAGGACAAGGGGCTGTACCATGTTGTGTGAGGAACAGTAGCTTAGATGGCGGGGCAGGGGGCGGGGGTCAGGGGATCCTTCTCTCTGGAAGTGGCATTTAAGCTCAGAGCTGAAGGAAGAGGAAGACCTAGGTCACGAAAAATGTGTGTGTGTGGGGGGGAGGGGCAGCATTACAGCCAAGGGAATAAAAGAAACAATAACAATGATGATAAAAGCAATAGGTAAGACTTACTGAATAGTTACTATGTGCCAGTCACTACTCTAAACATCTAATAACTATTCATCTAACCCTCACAACAACCCTGTGAGGCAATTTACCATTATTGTCCCCATTTTCCAGATGAGGAATATAACGCCCAGAGAAGTGAAGGAGCCTGCCCATCACATAGCGAGAGGGTAGAGAAACCTAGATAAAACTCAGGTAATCTGGCTCCAGGAAAGGAACTGGGGAACGAAGGGAGTGAAGGGAAGGACAGTGAGGCTGAGCTGTAGCAACTGCAGGGGTGGAGGGAGAGGGTGCGGCCAGCCACTCAGAGGCCATCTGTTCTAGAACTTTTCCTAAATTTGATGGTGGAAACCCACTGCAGGGGCCTTGGGGGGGGTGAGACTGACCTTTCCCCCCGGGCCCTCTCCGGGTGCAGTGGGGACGCAGCCCGGAGGTGCCCAGCTGGGGGAACAGGGCAGGAGTCCAGGTGGGAGTAATGGGTTTGCGTCAAGTACCCGGTTACGTAACTAAGCAGCCAGCTGGGCTTCTCAGGGCTTTCCTGCCCTGCCCTCTCTTAGCCCCGTCCCCACCGCTCTCTCTGTCCCTGCCCCTCTCGGCAGCAGGGGGAGGACTGCCTGGTAAGACCCCGCTCCGGCTCCGTCTGCCAAGCTGCAGACTCTGGCATTCGGTCACCTTCTCCTCGGCACCCGTCCCGCCTCCCCGACTCCGGAGCCTTCTCTCCCTCGCCTGTGTGCCTGCCGGGAGGGAGCAGCTGCCGGTATCTAGAACCCAGCTGTTCTCCCAACTTCTCGCAAGTGTTTTTTAGCGTCAATGCTTCTAATTAGTTAAAATAGGAAGGGGGGGCTGGTAAACAGAGGAGCAAAAGAGAGACCTAATTTTAGCTGTAGCCAAAAGGACTTTCCCTCAAATACACTGTGATCTCAAAATACTTCGCTAAGCACATATGGACATGGTGGGGAGAGGATTTGAAGAGCGACAGAAGGAACACTCAAAGCCAAATGGGACAGCCCCTGCCTTCCCGGAACGCAGGACTGGATCAGAGAGGAAGGCGATGCAAACAGACTGAATCCTTACCCTGTGCCAGGCACTGTGCGAGCGCTTCGTGTGCGTCAACTCAGCAGTGTGTTTCCTCTCGCCAGCCAGAAGATGCTGCGGGGGCTAGGATCACCCTCATCTTACAGAGGCGGGAACTGAGGCTCTGTGGGGCTGAAGGTGTTGTGTCCAAGATGACACAGCTAACCAGAGAGCCAGGATTTAAACCTGGGTTTCCCTGACTTCAAAGTGCCTAATGAGAGGAAGATGGGGTCTCCAACTGAGCACACACTGAGGAACCTGGGTGGACAGCTTTAACAGAGATGCAGGGCAAAGCATCAGGACAAAAATCCAGAGGATGCCGGCTCTCAGGACACTTAGTGGCATTACTGTAGAAACTGGCACGGATCATTCAGGGCCTCGACGTTCCTGAACCCCCTTCCAGCCCTCAGAAGATGTCAGGAACAATTTACAGGTAGATAAATCATTGGTGAATGCCCCCCACCTTTCACGAGGGCCAAAAAAAAAAAAAACAAAACCCCACAAAAAGGCAACAAAAAACCCCCCTGCTTTCTGCAATTAAAGAAGATGCCATTTGACAAAGGAATCTGAACTGGTTAATCCCTCCCCGCCCCCCTGCCCCCAGCCCGCCTTCCTAAGGTTGTGGTGGAATCTGGGCTCCTTCAGAAAACGGGCCACCTGGTAGGACTCATCACGTCAACTTCCTTCATCTCAGTTCAAGCTTAAAAGGCCTCTTCACTGGGAAGCTCCCCAGTGAGGTTTTCCACGCACATCTGGAGACTTTCCACAATAGGCCTTTGAAGCGGCCTGAAGTATTCCGGGAAGCCAGGCTCACTGGACTGAGGTTTAAAGAGCAGAAGCCCACATTTATTTTTCTTTCCCGCCTTCTTTGACAAAACTCCCCCAGCAGTTTGTGGGCCCTCTCAGAGCGGCCCTGATTTTCAGCTTACTACTTTTAGGGCCGAAGTCTTAAAAAAAACAAGAAAGCACATTCTGAGGAAGCACTGATACCATAAAGATCTGTTTCTGTGTTTGGCTCCTCAGTCAGACTCTGAGTCGTGCCTTAGTCATTGTTGTCGCAGAAAGAAAATGAACTCTGGACCAAGACAGACTTGCTCCATCACTCAGCATGGGTGACATTTTGTCAAGTCACTCAGACTTTCGGATGGGTGAAGGGAGTTAATAGTCCCTGCCTTGTGTGGAGTGCTAATGGTCATGTGAGGTGGGGTGAGAAAATCACTTCACCCATTGTCTGCCCTGGACTTGATCAGGCCTGTGCTGTTCCCCCAGCCAGGATGGCCCTCACTCACATCGGCTGCCCCTACTCATTCTCTACAACTCAACTCAGGTGATACTTTCCTCTTCTGGAAATGTTTTACCTTCCTCTTACCCAGGCCAGTTCTGGCACGTGGCTTCTTATTTTTTTAATTTAAATTCAATTAGCCAAGGTATCACCAGTTTTTGGTGTAGTGTTCAATGATTCATTAGTTCAGTATAACACTTAGTGCTCATCACATCACGTGCCCTCCTTAATACCCATCACCCAGTTACCCCATCCCCCCACGGTACGGTATGTGGCTTCTATGCCTCAACACCTCCCTATCCTCTAATCCACAGTCTGTGGTTTTTTCCATTTTCATTGTCTGCCCATCATGCCCCCTACCACCACTGGAACAACTGTAGACACATGGTGTCTTCTTGTTCATTGTTCTATCTCCTTACTGAGCACAGTGCTTGGTACATTGATGTGGCTCAGTGAATATTAACTGATTAATTAATTTACTTAACATATTTATTAAGCACCTACTCTGAGCAGGGTACTTATTCTAGCTACTGAAGATACAGCAGTGCGTAAAAGAGACACAGCCTCTGCCTTTCCATAACTTTACATCCTGGTATGGGAAGTCAGGAAATATGTTAAGGAGGGCACCTGGGTGGCTCAGTTGTTTAAGTGTCTGCCTTCAGCTCAGGTCATGATGCTGGAATCCTGGCATCGAGCCCAACGTTGGGCTCCTGGCTCAGTGGGGAGCCTGCTTCTCCCTCTGACTGTCCCCCCTCTCATGCTCTCTCTCTCTCTCAAATATATAAATAAAAAAATCTTAAAAAAAAAAAAGGAAATACATTGAGGAGATAGATAGTTGGCCCTTGAACACTGCAGGGGTTAGAGGTGCCAACCCCCTACACAGTTGAAAATCTGCATATAACCTTTGACTCCCCCAAAACTTAACTATTAATAGCCTACGGTTGACTGAAAGCCTTACTGTTAACATACACAGTCATTTTATACATATTTTGTATATGCATTATATACTGTTCTTACAATAATAGAAGAAAATCCTAAGAAAATCATAACGAGAAAATACATTTACATTACTATACTGTATTCATTCAAAAAAATCCACACAGAAGTGGACCTGCTGCCCAGTTAAAAACCTATATTGTTCAAGGGTCGACTGTACAGAAAGATTTCTGGTGATAGAGCTATCACCATGTAAAAACGTTAGAAGTCCTTACTCCCTTCCTTCCAACAAGAAAAAAGCTAAAAAACTGAAAATCACTGATCTTTCTTGGATCAACTGGAGAACTGAGGTTGCAGGACAAGCCACCACCCTGAACTCTGGAGAGACAAGAGAATCCAGACAGTCACAGTTGAGATCATCTTATCTAGAGCAGAAGCCACTGGAACAACAAACTGGTAGGGGCAATTCAGTGATAATTTTGAAGTGCTAGGGATGAGCATGAGACTGCGAAACTTAAGGGCTGCAGTCTTAGTGGGAGGCCCACGCTGGCATGGGTTTTACTGCCAAGAACCCACCGGTTCTCACTGTGAAGAGGCAAGAATGTTCCCCTCTTGACTCCAGCAGGGGGAGAAAAAGACTAAACACTGTGAAGTATGCCAGAGTCTAGTATACTCTAGCTTTCCTGTCTCACCCAGGAGGGAGGAGAAAAGGCAAGAAACATTAGTGAAGGTCACAGTCCAGGGACAAAGGCTCACGAAAAGCTAAGATTTAATCAAAAGATCATAGAGTGCTTTCCCTTCCCCACACCTTAAAACTACACCAACAGGGCTCCAGTATAATACATTATAGCAAAAAGAACTAGAAGACACAGCCTCTATCTTAGGAGAAGCTCCTCGGGAAGCTCAAAGACTGAGGGGCAGTTTAAGACTAAAGCAGAAGCAGCCAAGAAAAAGAAGCAAGAAGAAAAGAAATAATAAAGAGATAAAAAAATATAAAAAGCAGAAATCAATCAAATTGAATACTGGAAAATAATAGAGAAAATGAATGAAACCAAAAGCTGGTTCTTTAAAAAGACCGGTAAAACTGATAAACTTTTAGCCTGGCTAACCAAGATAAAAAGAGAGAAGGCACAAATGACTAATATCAGAAATTAAAGAGAGGTCATCATTACTGATCTTACAGACATTAATCAGATAATATAAGAATCTGTAAAAGTCATCAACAGCAAATCAAATCCAGCTACAAACAGAAAGAACAACATATCACAGCTAAGTGGGATTTATTCTAGGTATGCAAGGATGGTTCGACATTCAAAAATCAATAATGTAATTCACCACATCCACAAATTAAAGAATACAAATCATATAATCATATTAACAGATGCAGAAAAAGCATTTGATAAAATGCACCTTAATGTTCATTCTTTGCACTACAATGTTCAACGGGTTTTTTTTAAAAGATTTTCTTTATTTGCCAGAGAGAGAGAGCAAGAGCAGGGGGAGCGGCAGGCAGAGGGAGAAGCAGGCCGACACGGGACTTGATTCCAGGACCCCGGGATCGTGACCTGAGCCGAAGGCAGATGTTTAACCAACTGAGCCACCCAGGTATTCCCAACGGTTTTAACAAATGTACAAGGTCACATATTTACAATGACAGTATCATGATAGTTTCACACCCCTCCCCCCAAAAAATCCCTGTGCCTCGCCTATTAAATCCTCCCCCCACTCTCCCCAAGCCTTTGGCAACCTCTCATCTTTTTACTGCCCCAATGATTTTGCCTTTTCCAGAATGCCACATAAGTGGGATCATGCAATATGTAACCTATAATGGAATGTGCTGTATATGTGACAAGTAATCCCACTGTATTATGAATGTATGAAATAATCTCACTGAAGGTTGTGGGGGATAAAGGTGCTGACCTAAGGAACTTTGGAAATGAGAAGAATTTGTAAAACTGAAGGCAAAAGAGACTGTACATCAGCACTGTACTCCAGGTGATAAAGCTGTAGCGCACAGGGGTATGGGTTAACAACTCTGGTATTTCTACAGTTGTATCCTAGAATTGCACAATTACAATTAAGGAAATGTAGGCTTGATGGTAGGAGCCAGGTCTCTCACTATTTGAGTGGGAACTTATAGATAAGCAAGAGAGGGAGGCTAGGATGATCCATGTGGCAAGACATTATAGTTGGAGATAAAGTAAACTAATGGTTAGCTTCATGTAGACAGAGATAATTGCATATATACATATTTATAGATACGGGTATACACACAGATTAGCACACACACAGGTATTGGCAAGGAGGGTCTAGAAGCAACAATGGCTCAGTAGCAATGAGCACACTTAGTGCCCAGATCTTGGTTTCTTCGATGATTCTCCAATAAAAAGAATCAGGGCTCCTTAGAGTAGTGGCTGATTCTAGTACTGGGGCAGGAAATAGACAAAATGAGCTTGGAGGATCTTGTAGTGTCAGAAAGGAAGGAATTAATAAAAAAGAACATGCACAGGGCGCCTGGGTGGCTCAGTTGTTAAGTGTCTGGGATCGAGCCCCGCATCAGGCTCCCTGCTCTATGGGAAGCCTGCTTTTCCGTCTCCCACCCCCCCTGCCTGTGTCCCCTCTCTTCAAATAAATAAAATCGTAAAAAAAAAAAAAAAAAAAAGAACACACACAGTTAGTGGTCATTTGAGAGAGATAAAGGATCCAGCTGAGGAGTTCCAATGGCCAAAACCAAAAAAACTGAAGAATAGAATAAAGTAGTACTGGATTATAACCCCAAATATCACATAAATATCTATGAGTTCACACTGTTCTAAAGAACTTGAATGAACAAATGAATGAATGAGAGAGAAATGTCCCATGCAGAAGAATCCCAAATCTATGTAGATATTCCACCCTTGAGGAGGTGCAACATGACTTCCTTATGTGTGGGCTGCACATAGTGACTTCTTCCAAAGAGTATAGGGAAAGAAGAAAAACAAAGTAATTCTACAGTGGAAAAAGTTGGCAAACACTATCTCAGCTAGATGATCAAAGTTAATACTAACAGTGATAAGTCGTGTTGATAGTATGTATCTTGATATAATGTGATGAGAATGGCACTTTGTCTCTGTGGTCTTCTTCCCCAAAAACCTTAACCCTGGTCGAATCACAAGAGAAATATCAGACAAATTCCAACTGAGGAGTATGCTACATAATATCTGACCAGTACTCCTCAAAACAGTCAAGGTCATCAAAAACCAGAGAAGCCTAAGGAGACATGATGACTGAATGTAATGTGATATTCTGGATGAGATTCTGGAAAAGAAAAAGGCCATTAGGTAAAAACTTAGAAAACGCTGAATAAAGTAGGAACATTAACTAATAATATACCGCTACTCGCTTACTCATCAAAACATACCTAAGATGGTAACAATAAGGGAAAGATGTCAATGTTAGGGGAAACTGGGATGGGGCTTATAAAAACTAGAGTTCCACAATTTTTCTGTAAATAAAAAAACTGTTCTAAAAAATAAAGCTTGTTAAAATAATATATATGCATGTACACCTATACACGTACATTTATTATGTCAGGTGGTTCTGTGTCCTAGAAGGAGAAGACAAGTTGCGCGAGGACGATGGAGGATGAGTGGCACAGGCAGTCTCTCTGATAAAATGGTATCTGCTAAAGCGATATCAGAGCAGAGATGGGAAGGGAATGAGGTTGGGAACCATGTAAATATCTAGGGAAAGAGAATTGCATGCAGAAGGAACTGAAAGTGCGAAAGCCCTGAGGTTGGGGATGTGTTCAGTTTGCACAAAGAAAAGAAAGAAGCCCCAGAGTAGGTGGAGTGGCCTGGGCCAGGAACAGAAGAGCAGGTGATGGAGTCAGAAAGGGGGTGGGTGCTGGACCAGGCGGGCCTTATAGGCCAGAGGAAGCAGGAAGCAAGTGAATCAGTAAATGAGATGAATGAAAACTCTTCATCTTGAAATTTATTCTAGGTACTCCAGCCTTTTTTTTTTTTTTAATTTAAGTGGTCATCATAATACACCTCCCTGCGCTCCCCTCCCCCACCGAGAGCACACACAAATATTCTACCATAACAATGCCAAAATTTCTTAGCCTGCATTTATTCTGACAAAGCCCTCTAGTCCTGTAGAAGCTGTCTAAGGCAGGCCATCTCCTCTCTGAAACAAAATCTCAGATGGTTTCTAGGCAGGCAAAGTGAACTGAAGGCTTAAGGCCAACTTTTCACATAATTCAATTTAAAAGAAACTTCCATATGCCTGAAATCTTTAGATAATGGAAAGAAAAGTGGATTTTCATCTCTTCGTTATTAAAGTAATTGGCTCAAACTCTCATTTCATTTTGTACTTGTAGGCACAACCCAGAGTCTGTAATTAGTTTCAAACCACCAAAGTAGAAACAGAATAAAACCTCAACTAACTGAAGGACCTTTTTTTCCTTGACATACTTGGCTTTCAATGGCTACAGGCAAAAGGCACAAATCCAAAAGAGTAAGCTTATGACTAGGACTTGTTTAAAAAACAAAATAACTTGCGAAGTATGTCTTGGGTGAGTCCAATATGAGATCCTTACCAGCCACCTTCTCTATCTCTACTCCTAGTCCCGCGTTATGAGAGACAGTATCCTGGATGAGGGCAAAAACCCCACTGGTCAGAGGACAGCCCACCAGGCTCATCACTTGTGTGCCAAGGTAGGCACCAGAACTCTCACCAATAAAGATGAAATAAAAAACACCTTTCTGTGAACTTTCCTTTAACCAGAAATGTACATAAAGTCATTCTACCATATGAGCATGGGAGTAAAACATGGCTCTCTCCGGAGTGGGGACTCCATCTCGGAATATCTTGATCTATATATGGGTAATTGGTGCCACACTCAATCACTGGACACGTCTTTGGGGAGTTAACCCCTCTGAACCTCAAATTTTCCACCTGTTGAATGATAATAATGGTGTCTGCCTGTGAAGCCCTTATCAAGGTGAAGTGAAATAATGTCCCTAAACCCCTAGAACAATGAGTGTCTAGTTTGTTTTTTTAAAAGATTTTATTTATTTATTTGACAGAGAGAGACAGAGGCGGGGAGAGGGAGAAGCAGACTCCCCACTGAGCAGGGAGCCCGATGCGGGGCTCGATCCCAGGACCCTGGGATCACGACCAGAGCTGAAGGCGGACGCTTAACTGACTGAGCCACCCAGGAGCCCCAGTGTCTAGCTTATAAGTGATGATGTGTGTTGCTTTCTTTCTTTCTTTTTTTTTTTAAAGATTTATTTATTTATTTGAGAGAAAGAGACAGGGCGGGAGGATGAGAGAGAGGGAGAGAGAACCTTAAGCAGGCTCCCTGCTGAGCATGGAGCCCACATGGCTTCGATCTCATGACCCTGAGATCACGCCCTGAGCCAAAAACACGAGGTCCGACACTTAACTGACTGCGCCACCCAGGTGTCCTTGTGTGTTGCTTTCTTTTATAAACATACTTCTGTAGCCTGTATTTGTACCTGACATGGATCTGGCAAATAGCTGTCTTCCTGATAAATGGTGAATACCTCACTGCGTGAATGAACTGTCTCACCAGCGATTCTTTCTGTAACGTCAACGTCATAAAGTCAGGAATGATACTTTCTGTAGTGATACTTACTATGGAGCCAATAATCAGTCATTTATTGAGCACTTCCTGCTGGTCAGAGGCTGTGATCCACACTCACACACATCACTTCACTGAGTTCTCGCAGTCGCCTAAGGTAGGCCTTCTCTCAGCTCCACTTTACACATGGAGAGCTGAAATGAGCAATCTTCTAGGATGGCCCAGCTAGCAAGTAGCAGAACTGGATTGTGAGCCCACATCCTTCTGATTGCAGAGGCCATGCTCTTAACTGCTAGGGCACCCTGTGCAGTTATTTTACAGCATATTTAAAATACAAAAGGCACTTTTGGCTTCTTTTGTTAAGAAAGACTCAACTAGGGTAAATGAGGCTTCCTGTTGCTCCCCAGAACAGCCTCATCCAGTTGGGCTGATGGCTACCAGGAACAAGGGGGACTGGTTGAACTACCAGGCACTGGCCTTGAGAAGGTGGCTGAACAAGTCATTGAGTCCTGTTCTGAGGAGCCAGCAACATCAAGCTGGTGCGGATGCCAGGCATGCACAGGAGGAAGATCCTGGCTGCTGGGCTGCAGGCTCATCTTGAGTAAAAGAAGTAAAAATGCCCCAAGGGCAAAGGAAATTATTCCAAGAAAGGGAGCTGGAGGAGTGGTCCTGGGTGCCAGTCCTACAGTGGCAGGAAGCTAAAACCGAGGGCATGGGGAGTGGCCAGGAGCCCGGAGGCCAGGGGTGAGGGTCTGGGGTCGGGATGCAGTGAAAGGTTCTAGACAGGCTGTGGGAGATACCAGGCTGTGGCAAGCCTTCTGACTTCCAACAATTCCCAGGGATTTGCTGGGCTTGTTCCTCTAGGATGTTTCCAGTTCCATCTCTTCTCTCTGGTTCTTTCCCATGATGCCCCAACAGGAGCTTTTCCTTTCTAATTCTGCCCCATGTTCAAGGCCCCCTCGCACTGGACCATCTCCAGGAAACTGTCCACGCACCCCATGCCCCTGGTCCATTCTCCTGTCCCACCTCTTCAGATTCACAGGCACCTACAATCTGGACTAAAGAACTTTCGAATGCTTGCCATTGTTCCAATATTTTGATTTTTTTCACCCCACTTAAGACTGTAATCCTTTCTCGAGTAACAGCTAAGATTGTTTTCTTTAATGTCCGTTTCAGCATAAAAAAATGTTCTAAAAGCTCCAAGTAACTTTTACTCTGAGGGTTCCCAAATGGAGTGTAAAAATTCCTGGGAGCTCAGGGGTGCCTGGCTGGCTCTGTCAGTTAAGTATCCAACTCTTGATATCGGCTCAGGTCTTGATCCCACAGTCGTGAGTTCGAGTCCCACATTGGGCTCCACCCTGGGCATGGAGCCTACTTAAAAATAACAATAGTAATAATAAAAAATTCCTGGGAGCTCAGAGGTCGGGAGTGGTTTCTTCTTTTAAATGAAGACAATAATACCAACCTCAAAGAGTTGTTTGATGGATTGAGATAACGGGTATAAGTCTGCTGAGTTGAAAAGACAATCTGGCAGAAGAGAAGGAAAAGGCATTTGGAACTGATAGGGGCCTAAGGCAGAAGGAAAAGGAATTCTGTGGGGGAATGTGAAGAATTGCTAGTGAAACTGATGAAGTCAGTGTCTCCTGTGTGTCAGGCACAGTGCTAGGCGCTTCATCTATATGATGTACAGGACGCTGGTGAAGAGCACCCGTCCTGGACCCAGGCTACTGAGTTCCAATCCCAGTTCCATCTGCTACCAGCTGTGTGAGCTGTTAAGTTATTTAAAATGTCTACGGTGTATTTTCTTCAACTTTAAACTGGGATAATTTAAAGCAGGAGTTGGCAAATTTTTTTTTTTTCTGCAAAGGGCCAGATAGTAAATATTTCAGGGTTTCTGGGACACAGCTTCTGTTACAACGACTCAACCCCGCAGTTGTAGCGTGAAAGCAGCCACAGACTCTATGTGAGGAAACGGGCATGACGGTCTTCCAATAAAACATTATTTGCAAAAACGGGCAGTGGGCAAGAATCGGCCCACAGGGAGTGGTTTGCCAACCTCTAATAAAGAATCTCCCTCATGAGGTCCAGAGGACTGAAGAGCTAATAAAGCTTATGCTGTTAGAACAGCACCCTGTACACAGTAACCACTCCACAAAGGTTAGCTGTTATTATTATAATGAATCCGTGCAATAGGTGTTGGAATGCCCTCTTCCAGGGAAGAAAACCAAAGTTCAGAAATGACTGAATAACTTCTCCAAGACCCGGTGTCTTCTACGAGTGGCAGGGTCAGACTCGGAGCACAGACTTGTGGGACTCTAAAGTCTATAGCTGTGCACTGTGCCTTTTGTCAACTTCAAGGATCTTATAAGAACCGAGACCTTATTTCATAGACCCAAAGGGAAACTTGCTCTAGGCCTGTATGTGCAAGTGTTTTGGGACTTGACTCAAACACAGGACACACACTGAAATCAGGCCTGAGATCCAGATGGGTATTGTCGGAAAAGTCCCCAGTTTACTTCCTTTCAATCCTGATTCCAGTCAGTGGAGAACAGGTGTGGAATCCGTGTTCACTACCCTCTTGGGCGGTTACACAGTCTCAGCCCTCCCTGGCCTGGGCGTCGGTTTCCTATGACACCGGTGGATCAGCTGCCTTTGGGGAGCCCTAATTAAGTGCACAAATAGGGCAGCCTTCCCAAATCCCAAATTAGTTCTGCTTTGGAATGCCAGAACTTCTCGACCATGGAAAAAGGCTTCATGCCCTGACTCTTAACAAACCCAGCAAGTTCAAATGCATTTCTGAGGTGGGGGGTTGGGGGTCAAGAATCCCAAGCTGTTATGTGAGAAGGCAAGGAAAGAAAGGGCTTTTCTTGAAAGGGGGAAACAAAGGGCATGCAGAAATGTCACCAAAATACCCTGCAAACTCTCTAGCTTGCCCCAAGTTGTTCTTTTGTCTGAAATCCTTGAAACTGTGATTTATGTAACTGTTTCCTCAGGTCAACGACTGGCTTCTTAAGCCTGAGACTATGAAGCCAGTGACAGCAAAGATTTCTTTCCATATATCAAATACGTGGAATAAAAAGAAAAAAAGAATCCCTGTTAAGTGGTACAGACTTGGTGCATTTCAAAAGTAGCCACCTTTCGGTTTTATCACTATTTTTCTCTCCTCCTCTTCTCCTTCTTCCTCCTTTCCACCTTCCACCCTAAAGCCAAGGCTACCACTCAGTCTATTCTAGGGAAAGCCTCGCTGGTTCTATAGCTGAGAAGACACTGTAATGATGGGTTTTGGGCATGTGGATTTAACGGCAATCAGCCGTCTCCTTTATGTTTAATTCCACATCTTCTGGAGTAAAAACCAGTTAGGCTGCAATCCCCCAAAGGCACTGTATGCGGTCTACTTCCAGAGTTCAGTGGACCACTGTGTTGATATATTTTCCCTCATCAAAGGATGGAAAGTGGCTTGGCCTTCAACTTGATGTTCCTCCAAGACAATGCAATGGTAGAAGCCACTGGGCTGGGAGTCACACAGATCCATCCGCCACTGTCTTTGAAGCCTAGAATCTAAGTGGATCTTCTGGGCTCCAGGCTGACACATGCAGCCCTTCCACTGGCCGCCATAGGCTTTTCTGCCCAGGGGAATGACAGCCTCTATGGGGCTTGCTGTCTCAGGAGAGATGAATGGACCTTTAATTAGGGTGGCCATAGTTTTATTATTATCCCAATAAAATTCACCTTTGAGTCCTAACACTTTTTTAAAAAAGATTTTATTTATTTATTAGAGAGAGAGAGAGAGAGAGGATGAGAGAGAGAGCACGAGAGGGGGCAGGGTCAGAGAGAGAAGCAGACTCCCCGCTGAGCGGGGAGCCCAATGGGGACTCAATCCTGGGACTCCAGAATCATGACCTGAGCCGAAGGCAGACACTTAACCAACTGAGCCACCCAGGCGCCCCTGAGTCCTAACACTTTTAATGATAGATTATTAATAATTATACCAGGACATAAGACATAGGCTGGGTCTGTATGGGATGTATTAGCGCCCTTCCTCGGGGGCTGTCAATGGTTGGGCGGTTTGGGGAAATAATTGTCACCAGACCCCGTTCTCTCTAGAGTCACAGGAAACGGGGAGGTTTCAAACTTTTAATTTTGATTTCCATGCCCTTATTTTGTGTTGCCTCTTCTGACAGACTGCACCAGAATTCAGACTTCACAAAAGTGATGATGAACCTAGAAAATACTGAAGCATACAACAATACCCACTGTATGGAACCTTTCTGATGCTGGGGACTGGGGAAAAGGCTCCTTCCCACAAGCAGGAAGGGCTGTCTTCCTGTAAGGCTGAGCTTGGGAGCTCCCAAATTTTGGGCCAGGAAGATAACCAAACCTTCTGGAAACCAGCTTTTTATTTTGCCACATAAGGACTTTAAAAATAAAACGTATAAAAAAAACCCCACCCCTCAACATTTACTTGGACATTCATTATGCCATAGTGAATAGGAGATCTGATAAAAAAAAAAAAGTTACTGTGACCTCAGAATAGATCGATTTACATTTAGCTTTGTTAGAAACTCAATACACTCCTCTTATTCTCTCTATTCTCATTGGCTAGTGAAACTTTGTTGAGGGCCTGCAGTGAGGGCCCGCTTCATGGGTGTGTCCTCTGTGGTGTCGCCCAGGGCCCCATGTCAGGAAGAGCCCAAGTGTGGGGCTTAGTGATCCGTGGTCACTGTCTTGAAATTCTTAATAATTTTATTTTTGAATCTGTGCTTTGCAAGTGAAGGCTGATGGGACAATGGAGTGTGGGCTGGGGGGTCTGCTGCCGCCTTTCCTTTCCTGGAGCTGATTCTTGACTGTCTGCTCCCTGCCTTCTGCCCTAATCCACACCCCACTGCTGACCCTGCACCTCGGGGGTGGTGACAGGGCTACATGAGGTGGGGGGCATGCAGGGGCAAGCACAGGTGTGGGGAGAGCCAGGCCAGGTGACGAGCCTGGGGCGTCTCAGGGTGGGGCAAGTCAATGGCTCTCCCTGCCACCTCCACTGCCACGGGGTGTGGGGGGAATCACTGGGAAACTGGAACCCCTGGAGGTCACCTGTCAGCCAGGAGCCAAGGCAGCAGGCCTGTGGGAAGAGGAGACTTCCCTGTCCCTGGCCAGGGCCTCCCATTCTCATTTGGCACTGGATCCCACAAGTTATGCAGTGGGTTCTGCCTGCAGTAGCCCTCAGTGACATCTGAGAACTACTGGACTACTCACAGACCCTGGTCCCTAAATAGCTCCCCTTTCCTCTCACCTGTGAGTAGACTCTGTGATTCCCAGACTTTCTTGGGGAGGGCCAGTTTCCCCCGGCGCTCGGCACTGGCTTGTTGGGAGCCATTTTATACTTGGCCTGGCCTGGGTGGCAAACTGTCATTTTTACCATCCTTCCCCGGTGGGCGGCACTTCACGGTTTAGAAAGCACTTTTCTCCTGTTTGTGTGTGTGTGTGTGTGTGTGTGTGTGTGTGTGAATGCACACACACAGGCTCATTAATCTCACTTTCTCCAGCTGGGGGAACCTGAAGGAGTTTATACTTCAGATATTCAGACAAATCTAGGTTCAGGTCCAGGTCTCTCACCTTCCAGCTCTGTAGCATGGAGCAAGTGATTTGCCTTTTTCTCAACTTCGAATTCCTCAATTTGTAAAAGGAAATATTAGCATCTACCTACCACAAATATGCTAATTTACAGATTAAATGTGGCTATATAGCCAAGTGACAGGCGATCAGTTAAGAGATGAGGAATGATGCCCCAGGCATCCTCCTGGCTGAGGGGACTGCCCACTGTTGCCCTAAGAAGGGAAAAGCCTTGGATAGGTGAGCGGCGAGAACTCTGGACATCAGAGAAAATGCTTCTCAAGAAACGAGATTTGAGCACACGGGCCTAGTTACTTTGACAGGTGAGAAGAAGTGCTGAAATTGGGGTTAGAGTAGAAAGCATCGAGTATAAACACAAGCTCCTTCCCATCGCTCCCACATTCCTGTCCTGCCTTTTGGAGAGGCAAGCCGACCTGTGATCGCACTGGAAAGGATCCGGAGGTAGGGCAGCATTAGACACATTTGGGATGAAGACCCTGATTCCAGTCTCAGGTTGTTTCTCTACAACCTTGGGAACATCGCTTCCCACTCGGGAACCAAATGTCCCTTTTAAACGTATTAGAACCAAATGTCTTTTAAGCGCATTAGACTAGATGACTTGCTCAAACTTATTTTGGCTTTGATAGAGAAAGGTTGGCTGTAGAAACATATTTTGTAACACGCTGGACATGCCTGCGGAACTAGGGTGGGCCCTGTCAAAGCAGTGGCCTCTCGTCCAGGGATGCTGCTGATTCCTGGAGCAAAGCCGTCGGCTGGGGCTCCGCAGTGGCGGATGTCTGAGGATTCCCGCATCTTCATTCGCGCCCAAGGCACATGCACATCCTCGGAATGGGCTGTGACTGACTTCGTGATTCAACCATCTTCATGTGGGGTGTTTCAACGGTCACCTCCAAACAGAAGGAACACAGTGGGCTGTTGTGATGGGAATTCTGGGGAATACTATTTATGGCTGTGTTTTGGTTTACCTTTGGCCTAGTACACAGGGTACAGTTGGAAATGGTCTCAGCTGAAAACACTCTTTTGTCTTTCAGGGCGAAATTTTACATGCAGCCTTTTGGCTCCAGGCCTCTAGTGCCCCTGCCCCTGCCTCCTCTAGTCTCTCGCAGAGAAACAGGGTCATCCTCCGCTCCCTCTCACTTGGCCTATGAGTCATTCGCAACAGAGGCAGGACATATATTAACAGCATCTCATGAAGGATTTGGGGCCAGACAGACCCGGGCTCAAATTCCAGTTTCTCCACTTTTTAGTTGTGTGACCCTGAGCAAGTCACTGAACCTCTCTGACCCTTAATTTCACCAGGTAAAAACGGGAAATAATAGTATCTACCCAAGAGGACTGTTTTCAGAATTAAAATGAGATGCATCACTGCAGATAGATCCTGATCGATCTGCTTAGTTGTGTTTTTCTCTCTGCCCTAATCATTTTGGCTTGTTCCATAGAAACCAAGCTTCTGTTCCAGATGCACCAGAGTGCACTGGGCTGGGGATGTGGCTGTACAGCCATTCCTTCTGCCTGGGGAACCCTGTCTGCAGGCAGGGATCCTCCCATAGATGGACAGGAGACGTGAGTATCAATAATAGCTCATTTTAGTAAGCATTTTCTATGTGCCCAATTTATTACCATTTCCCCCTTATAAGAAGCGTAGAGGTAGGCACCATTACCCATCCAGTTTTATAGATCAGGAAATTGCATGTTGGAGAGGTTAAGTACAAGGTCCCAGGCCCAAGAGTGGTAGAGGCTGAATACTAACTCAGTGTCTGGACTCTAGAACCTTCTCTTGCACTCACCAGCCTCCCTGTATGTTCACTCCTGTCCTTCTCCAGAATCATCACCAGAGTAGCCACCACTGATTGAATACCTATCATCAGAACAGACGTTATCCCATGGGACTTTCCCAGTAATCCCACGAAGGAGCTGTTCTCACACCCATTTTATAAATGAGAAAGCTGAGGTCAGAATATGTAGGTCATGCAGAGTCAACTGGCCATGAAAGGAGGAGATGGAACTCAGACACCATTTATGTTCTCCTTGTAGTTCCTTGAACACTATGCCATGGGCCACCTGCTTTATAAACATTAACTCTTGTAAGAGCTCCATGAGGTAGGGTATACTAGAATTCCCATCTTACAGATAGGAAGACGGAGGCAGAGAGAAATTAAGTAACTCCCACAAGGAAGAGTGGCAGAGCTGGATTTTGAAGCCATGTAGTCCAGCTCAAGTGTCTGAGCTCCCAGCCTCTAGCACTATGTTGATATAAGAAGTGAACGATGCCAGGCAAGATGAGGGGAAGTGGGGAGGGTTTCAGATGCAGAGGCAATTATCTCTGCATGAGTAAAAGGCTCAGTGAGCCCAGGAACTACAAAAGTTCTGGGAGAAGAAACTCTCCACCCACATGGATTGAAGCAGTCCTCCAGAGCCCTGGCTTTCTCCTCCAAAAGGGGTCGGCCACCCTGGAGAATTTTCCAGCACTGAGCAATGGTGTAGGTGTTTTGTTTCCCTTAGGCCCATGAGATGCATCATGAGGAAATTGCCTTAGACTCTTGAGCAAGCTGATTCCACTATTCAGCTACAAAATCCTCAGAAGAGATGGAAGTCAACAGTTTTAAATGACCAGTTATATTTAAATATCCAGCGGGGGGAAAAAAGGCCTTTTTGTCAGGAAAGACAGAAACAAACATGTATTGAGTAGTGACCACATGCTGAAACGTGGGAGTTGTTAAACCTCATAATAACCTTTGAAATGGTGATTCACCCCATTTTACAGAGAAATAAACCAAGGCACAGAGCAGCAAAGTGATGTCCCAAAATCGAGTGGCAAGTAAAGGACCCTGGATATGGTCCAAGGCCCATATATACATGACTTTAGGTTGCATGCTCTCAGCTGATCTCTGTGGCCACTCATTTGCCTATGACTGATCCATATGGTTTTAGAATTTTTCCATAATTAATGGTGAAATTACCAAGAATGTCTGCATAAACCCACAGACTGTTCTGCTAACCTGGTGTGTTCTGGTCTAAAATGTTAACATTCTGAAAAATAGTTTTAGGAGAAAAAATACTTTACAGGGAACATTTCCAAGAAATCCCAAAGTCGTAAAGACAGAGAATAACAGATGTGAGTATATGAAAATTTAAAACTCCTGCACAGGACATCATAAGCTGAGGTAGATGGTATGGGACATATTATAAGAAAGTCTTCAATATATATGACAAACAAAAGATGGATATACAGAGCATACAAAGAACTCCAAATCAGTGAGAAAAAGGCAAATAACCTCATAGGAAAATGAAAAAAGGATATTAATAGGCCATTAACAGAAAACAGAAATCAAGTGACCAAGGATATAAAGAAAATGTTCATTCTTACTAGTAACAGAGCAAAGGCAAACAACAATGAACAGTCATTTTCTGCCCAAGAAATTGGCAAAAATGTTAAACGAATGACAATACCCAGTGTTGGCAAAGGAACAGGGATCCTGCTGGCAGGAATACAAATCGGGAGAGCCTATTTGGAGGACATTTTGGTCACAGTTAACAACATTTTAAAAATGCACAATCCTTCCAGTAGTAATTCTACTTTTTCATATCTCTCCAAGAGACATTTTCGTACTTATATATATAAAGAACCATACCAAGGAGGATCCTTGTATCACCGTTTATAAAAGCTACATACTAAAAACCACCTAAGTGTCTATCAACAGGACAATGGTTAAATAAATTTTTAATATACTGGGACTCTGGAATTACTACCAGTATGTAACAGACACGGGGCAGCTCTATGTGCAGTAACACACTCCAAAATGTCTTGTAAGTGAGAACAAAGTTGCAGAACAATTTGTACCATATGATCCTATATAGGCACATCTGTATGTCTGTGAAAGCATTAAAAAGGCTAAGAAAACATACACAACGTATAATAGTGATCACCTCTAGGAGAAGAGAGGTTTGTGCCTTTTGTCTTTTACTCTACAGTTCTATACTCTTGGAGTTTTCACGATGTAGGTCTACTCCTATCGTTTCTCACGTACCTAAAAAGAGCAATTTGGCCACAGAGACAGAGCCACTTGCCGTGTTCTCTGAGTTTTGTTCACCCAGGACTGAGAAATACTCTGACTCAGGGCTGAGGCTTCCTCCTCTGCTGAGGGAAGTGGAAAGCAGCTCTCTTGGAAGCTGCCTTTCCCTCCTTCTCTCTCTCGGTTCCAAAGGTGCTTACACGTCAGAACATGTGTGTGCACACGTACCCCCTCTCTTGTACATGGCGTCACTCAGAATAACTTCTGCATAGACTAGTGCATGGCTCGAGAACTTCTGAATCATGGACCAAAGTGATTCTTGTCATCTTGATAAAACTTGTACACAATCACACCCCGATACGACCACAACAAAAATAACAAATTGTCAGGCCCCGTCAGCACCAGCCTTGATTTAAACCACGGGGTCCGACGGGCACATATTGGATGTGAAGTTCCTTAAATAATGGCTCTGCTGGCCTAAAACATATCAGATGTTCCTTTAGCCCTAGCTCGCCCAAGACATAAACTATGTGTTCAGGGGAAAGCAAAGTCAAATGACTCATGACAGAGTTTGTTTTTAGTATGAATTATTTTTTCTGGCTCCTTGCTTTTAAAGACAGATCCTTTTCAGATGGGCTGAAGCAAGGGCTGCTGGGAGCTGGGCTCAGCAGCCTTGCCTTCCCACTGCTTCTGAAAGCAAAACATGGAGCCCCAAGCAGAGAGCTCTATTCCCCATCAAGTTCATGCCCATTATGCATCTTCTTCTTCTCAAACCAAACCACGTGAGGGCAGTCTCGTGGTAGCTGGGTGAGCTGATGGAAAGAGCACTGGATTTGGGGCCCAGGAAAACTGAGCTCCGTTTTCCGCCTGCCATTTACTGGTGGCGTGATGCTGGGAAAGTCATGTGACTTCTCTGGGCTGCAGTTTCCTCGGGTGTGAAATGGGCAGAATAAGCATCACGTTGGATGGTGGTGGGAATTCACTGAGGTAATCCAGTCAAGGTGTCTGCCCCCCAGGAGGCACTCACTTAATGGCCCTGGACTGGACTCCTCAGGGCAGAGATGGTGTTCTATTTGCCTCAGTATCCCCACTGTTTGCCCGAGAATGGGGCAGAAGGCAGAAAATACTTAAGGGACGAAGGCAGCAATGTACTTTGTACTTGCGACATGCCAGGCGCTATTTTCACTGCTTTATAAAAATTATCTCATTAATGCTGCAATTAACCCTATGAGGTAGAAAGAAATGCTATCCGCATTTCTTGATTAACGAAACAGGCACAGAGAGATTAGGAGAGCTGACTGAGGCCACGGAGGTGGTTAGTAGAGGGGCCGGGATCTGAAGGCTTGCTCTCTGGCTCCAGCCAGAGCAGGAAGAGGAGAGGGAACATGGGCAGAGTGGAGGCTCCCCGTGTGGAATCAGAGGGAAGGCTGCATCAGGAAGAGCCTACCTCTCGGATCACTTAAGAAGAACAGGTACACGGGAAGGAGAAGGACATCAGGAGTACGGTCATTCGTGGCCCTGCCAGAGCACAGGGAATGGACAACCAGAACCTACCCATGAACGTGGCAGATTAGGACACCTTCTCAGGGGGCTCTGGGCCTGGAGATGCCCACGCTTTTGAAGGAACAAGTACCTCAGGACAGAGCTGTTGCCCAAGAAGGATGAGGGAGCTGCCCTGCTGGTGCCCATGCATGTTCACCATCTCCCTCTCCTCGGCAGACAGAACTAAAATGAACACAGAATTCCAGGGCTGGAAGGGCCCTTGGACATTGCACTCCCCTGTACAGGTTAGAGAAACCTTACTTGCTTAGTGCCACACTACAAGTTAATGGTAGAGCAAAGACTGGAACCCAGATCCCTACTCCCCAAGCCAGCAATCTGCCTCTGGTGTCTAAAACACACCAGTAGCCATTGTCCCTTCTATGCGCAACCCTTGGATTAAGACTTCTTATTGCAATCATTCATCCATTCCATAATTTTCATTCAAGCAGTGTTCAGGAAAGGCAGGAATGTTGGCCACTGGGTTTTGGATATGTCCAATCCCATTGAAGAACCATTCCCAAAGATGAATGCTTAGCCTTTATCCCAATAAATCACTGAATAATCTACTAGGCAAGCAACCTTTTGAGTAAGAGTTTGCCTACAGGGAAATAATGGGGAAAATCTGGAACAGTGATTTATCAAGGTGAATTAACAAAATGCCTCTTGGCTTTATGCTTCCATCTCATGAGCTGCCCCTACAACATGTGTGTAGACAAAAGCGTTACGCATTAATTTATTCATTCATTCACTCAAATTCATATTTTCTTCCCAATATACAACTGAGTTCATTTCTGGGTTCATAAATCCTTTGTTCCCAAGATCTACAATTCTGCATACCCTCCCATTTCAGCCCCTCACACTCATACACATACACACACACACACACACACACACACACACACACACACACACACCTTTGTTTAATTAGCATTCCCAAACACTGTCTCAACTGTCATTCCTTCAAAATGTTTTTTTCTGACTCCTCAAGGCTGGGGGAGCTGTGTCATCTATCTTAGCACACGGCACATTCTATTACAGTTGTGTATTTCATTGTATTTCTCCTCTGCAATATTGTAAGAAACTTGAGCACAAGGACTGAGTCTCTCTTGTTCAGAATTCTGTCTGTGAACAAAGAGACAGACCTCGTGGCTGGCACATAGATGGCCCTCAAGAACCATTTGTTGAATAAATGAACAAAATAAAGAAAACGCACTGGAGAATGATTATGAATAGACTCTGCCCTCCAGTAGGCTTCCAGTCTAGTGGGAGGAGGACACACAAAGGAGAGTCACCATACATGTGAGAAGTATTATATCCAAGGTCTGCCCTGTGCTATGGCAGACATGACTCATGAATGACTGACTACCAATAAAGTTGAATTTCACTTATGCTGTATGTTCATCTTAATCTGACTTTATAGAATATAAATGTGTGGGATATGAGTGTATGTGGAAGACACACAGAGTGTAACCTTTCTCACTCCGATTCTCTTGCTTATGAACTTCCCTGTCCCCTGACTGCCATGGATGACACCTCAGGATTTTGCCATTACAGACCATTTCTTTGGATCCAGTGAAATCAGGGTCTGAGGCAGGAGAAAAAAAAAAAAAAGGAGTGCCAGAGAGCTGAGAAGGAAAGACAGAGAAGAGAGTCACATCACAGAATTCTCCTTGCTCAACACACTCCAGCCTCCCAGGTCTTTTTGCTTTTCCTCACATTCAAGTCATTCCCACCTCAGGGCCTTTGCACTTACTCTGCCACTAGAGTCTCATTTCATACATCTCTTCCTCGGGAAGGCCATTCCCACTGCTCACACAGCCGGTCCTTCACGCTCCTGTCCAGTCCCTCTTTGTTCCCGGGTGTTGCTTTACTTTACTTCACAGAATTTTTTGCTACCTGAAATCATACTATTTGTTGTGATTACTTGTTGCTACAGTTACTTGTCACGGGATTCCTTGCTACTGGAATATAAGCTCTAAGAGCGAAGACATTGCTTTTTCTTTCATTCTTTTCTTTTCTTTTTTGACATTTCTTTTTCAACAGACATAGCTGGAAGTACTGAGGGAGAAGAGATAGGTATCAAAGGGTGCAAGAGATGCACAAGCTCCCAAAGGGAAAGGCAGTTAATGGGACAAAGTGAACCAAACTGACTCTGAAAGTTCAAGAATTAATAATATTTGACTCTTTTATTGCACACTAATATGGCAGGCTCATGCAGGACATTGTTGAATTTTTGGGAATGCATAAGCTTCTGTGAACATACGTAAATGGGGACAATTTCAGTTCCTGCCCTATGACATTGTTGTGGTGACTAAATGAGTTAATTCATGTAAAGTGACTTGAACAGTACTCGGCATAGAGAAAGCATCAATAAATGTTGCCTATCATCATCATCACCATCTACAAAGAGGCATGACATACAGGTAGTATCTACTGATAAGAATTTTATGTATTGCTATGCACTCTATTTACTTTTTCATTTTAAAATGAAGCACAGAATTTTACAGTACACAAAGTTAAACCTATGTCCCTATTTTGAATTGAATACAGTACAAAAACAGTTTCATAAGAATTATTCATCAGTATTCATCATCAAAGGATCTTATTGTTTTTGATAAGCACATTTATGATTGTATTAATCAAAGATGCAAAAGCTCTAAGACATGGAAACGTGAATAACCATGTAGGAACTCGGAGAAGCTGGAAGAAGTGGGAATGAATCATCAGTGGAGAGGATACATAGGCTGACAGGCTGAAACAGAACTTTTAAGGACTAATACAGAGAACAGTGAGGAAAGCAAAGAGAAGGACATTTAGATATATGAGACACAAGAAATCAGCACAAGACAGTGAATCGAAGCACCACCGCCAGTAATTTTAATGAAATCGCTATGGGAAATCCCTGTTAACAAAGATAAAAACGGCAAACAAACTGCTGAAAACAAGAACAAGAGTTAAACACGTTAAATGAATCCAATGATATTTGTTAAGAACTTAAAAAAATCAGCCAAAAAAGAATGTATTACTCTAAGTTTGGCTCGTTCTTTATAAAACAGTTCTTCCTAGCTACAGCCCTTTTTGGTTTGTCGCCAGAGTGGAAGCCTGGAGGATGGAACTCACAACGTATGTCATCAGGCTGACCTTGCCTTCTCTCTCCTTTAACCCCAAGACCCACAAGCATTTTTGTCATTGCATCTGGAAGAACAGGGGGATTCCTTTTTTAAAGGGTACTGAGAACATTTCAGCAGCACATGTCATGTTCCTTAGAGCCTCTAGGTGTCGCTAGTAGAAAACGAACAGAAGCCTGAACAGTCAAAAGAAAAAAAAAAGGTCGAGTACATTTAGTACAAAACACTAAAAGCAATAACAGCTCAAAGGCAGACTACATTTATTACAGAAGCTACGGGATTTAGTATCTCTAAGACAATTATTAATTTCCTTTTTAATTCAAGTGCTCACCCCACAAAGAGACATCTCATTTTTCAGCCAGAAAAAAAATCTCAGGGTTGTTTTCTCACTCTAAAACATTTACACTGATGGGCTCAGTGCAACCCTACGCTAGGCTAAAAGTTTGCAGTATAGATTGTTTTATAATCAAGATTGGTTTGATAGAACAAAAGAACTAGCACTCAGAGTAAAAATATAAGACAGCAAATGAGGGTTGGTTGGGGTAAAAATACAGTTACGTTAGTTTGCTATTCAACCAAAAGCTGTAATCTTATTAAATATATTTAAACATGGTTTTCATTTAGATTTGGCAGCTTGATTAATGGGATGTATTAAATAATACCTGGCTGCTAAGAGTCTATTTGGGAATCAGTGCCACATAAAACACGCAACACGTACAATTCGGTTTTATTGTTATTTAAGGCTTCTCCGTTCTCTTGGCGGTGTGCACACACATATTAAAAATTAAGTACACACACTCACTGTATGCTCAAGCCTTTTAAAAAGCTTTCTCTTTAAACAGAAACATGCAATGGAAAATGAACTCAACTGGTGAAAGGTAATGGACTCATCCCTTTGGGGACAGCTGTCCTGTTCATCAAAAGAAAGGAGGGGAAGGTCAGAAGCAGGGAAAAAAAAAAAATTCCTAACTGGTCAAAGAGAGATGCCCAACTTCAGAGAGAAGCCAAAATCAGTTTCTACAGCCAGGCTTCCTTCTTTGCCCAAGTTGAGAGGTCGGATGAATGTGTTAGTGGCCAAATAAATGCAGGCAGATGCTGCCTGATTCCCAATTCAATAAAGAAACACTTTTATTTTTTTAATGGTGGGGGATCATCTGTCATTTTTTGGGGCATTGCATTAGGCACTGATCGAGGCGTAAGAGTTGGGGGGGTTGCTGGTGTGGTTAAGAACAACCAGGGAGATAGATAATGGGAATAATGCAAAGGGCCAAGTACCATAATACAGTTCTACTCAGTGTGTCTGATGGAAAAAATAATGTATCTGACACGCAAAAGCTGCACAATAATAAGCATTCTCTCTTTTCCAGTATCATGAATTTCCTTAAAATTCTCAGGCTGGAACAAGACATCTCAGAAAGGCCAAAATGTCAGATGACTCCACGTTACATCTCTGAACAACCCAGTGAAATGGGTCACATTATTATTATTATTGTTATTTAATTTGAGAGACTAAGTTGAAGCCCAGAAAAGTCCAGAAAATACCTTATGACTCAGAAGGAAAAAAGAGCAAGCTTTTTGGATACAGGTATCATTCTGTCTATTTACAGATGCCCAGATGGAGGCCCTGAGAGGTTTATCACATTACCCCAGATCATACATTTAGCAAGGCACAGAGGTTGGCACTGGAACCCAAGGCCATTTTACTCGGAAATCCACTTTTTAAACCCCTAATCCCCACTGCTTCTCTGTGGATGACTGAGGACCTCGGGACAGGAGTGGTGAAGGAAATTGGGGTGAGGGTGGGGAACACCGCGCACAATCTCAGTGATCTCCCTGTCACTTCCTTGCAAAACACTGGAGGAAGAGGGCCGAGTTCTTTTAGAGACTCCTTCCCCCTGCCACCATCATCCACAATTGAGTTGTCTATGCCCCTCGCTGGACAGAATGCATGGAAATGTTGAGCATGCTGAAGTCTTCACAGCTATATTGAGTACAATCAGGAACCACAGGGAGCAGGCTGTGCTGCGTTAAGAACATGACCAGGAAGACTGGAATTCGGGCATGCCCAACCACATGGATGAAACTTGAGACCATGATGCTAAGCGAAAGGAGCCCGTCACAAAAAGGCAGAGACTGTATGATTCTACTTACACGAGGTTCCTAGAGTCGTCACATTCACAGAGACAGAAAGTAGAATGGTGGTGGCCAGGGGCTGGCGGGGGGTGGGGGGGAAATTGTTGTTCAGTGGGTACAGAGTTTCAGTTTTGCAAGATGAAAAAGAGTTCGGGAAATTGGTTGCATAATGACGTGAATAATACTTAACATTACTGAGCTGTACAGTTAAAAAAGTGACAAGTTTTATGTGTATTTTACAATTAAAAAACAAACAAACAAAAGAATACAACTGGGAACATGTTCTCCAGGGGTCACTTACAATGGTCTCTTGCCTGGCACGGTATGAAACAAGACCTTCTGAATTTTTAGATTTGTGGAAGTAAAAGTCCTTTTATGGTACGTCCCGGCTACTTTTCTGGAAAGCAGGAAGTCTGGAGGAAACAGGGCTTTTTTTTTTTCAACATGTAAAATTTTATATCTGCGTGTTTTATATGAATTCTCATCTTGGTTTGATCAGCTTAGACTCTGAACAAAGCACTTCCCCTCTCTTGGGTTCCAACTTCCTCATCCATAAAAAGAGGGTGTTAGTGAGGTGATCTCTGAGGGCCCTTTCAATTCTCAGATTCCGATTCCTGTTTTTCCAAATGCGAACACTGTCTACCTCTTCAGTGTACTTCATTTATTACTGATGTTCATCAGAACATTTTTGCAAGCCACTAGTTGCTTCTGAAGTACCTACTCATTGCATTTTTCCCAAGGGCTAAAAAGCAGGGAGGAAGGATGCAGGAAGAGGTAGGCCGGCAGGAAACAGAAGAGTTAAAAATGTCCTGGAAGGAGCACTGGACTGGGAGTCTGAGGCTATGAGGTTCAGTCGGGGACTCTGTCGCTTACTAGCCATGTGAATCAGAAAGGAAGGAAGCATTTACTGGGGTCTTCTCTGCATGAGGCACTTCCATACATATTATTACTTTATAATTTTGGCAATTCACACACCACCTTCATAACTGTTTCCATACCCAAGTACTACCTGTAGTTATTTATTATGTATAATATTTTTTCTAAATTCTGAATAAATCCCTTTTTCTCTTTCTTTTAAATTGCTGTGTTCTACACACTAATGCCCATGAGAACCCAAGTATGATGCTGGTTATAATTTTTTTCTAATACACATAAAATAAATATAACTATTAGAAAAAGAATGTCTGCTTGCCAGCTAAAGTCATCTTGGGTACCAATGGTGGTGTATGTGTGCATCTGGGAGATGCCACATTATCCTACGTTATTGCCAGTTATGGCTGCTGGACACTTGAGCCACAGAATTTAGTAACCTATCCAAGTTTGAACCAACACACAAAGCAATGTGCTGGTTCATATTCCTCTTGTCTTTAGAATGAGTGGGTTCTATAAAATAGAATAGAGAGTACTTCCAAAATTTTCCAATTTCAGGGACATTAACATTTCCAAAATTACTTTGGAGACTGACATACAATAAGCAAGTTTTTATTTTGCCAAGGAAGAACTCAAGAACCTTCTCCTACAAGGTAATTAAAAAAAAAAAAAAAAAAAAAAGCAGAGGACTTTCTACAGCAAATGATTGGGAAGAGTACTTTTCAGGATAATGTAAATCATTTAAGAAAAACATTTATGATGTTCTGCTTCCTTGTCTATGTTTCTCAGTCTGGTGAAAACTCTGCAACGGGCCAGCCACAGACAGGCTCAGCACCTATGGGCCACAGATACAATGGGAGATGGCTCTGGCATCAGTCAAGTCTAAGTTCAAGTCCTGGTTGTGCACTAACCACATGTGCGCCTTTTTTTTTTTTTTTTTTTTTAAGATTTTATTTATTTATCAGAGAGAGAGAGAGCACAAGCAGGGGGAATGGCAGGAAGAGGGAGAAGCAGGCTCCCCACTGAGCAGAGAGCCTGAAGTGGGACTTGATCCTAGGACCTGGGATCATGACCTGAGCCAAAGGCAGCTGCTTAACTGACTGAGCCACCCAGGTGTCCCCACATGTGTGCCTTTGTGAAGCCTGAGCCTCAATCTTTCATGTGTAAACTGAGGCGACAGCTCACTGTGGTGAAGATCAAATGCAGTGAGTGTAGAAAGTGCCTCACACAGTGCCTGGCCTGTGGTAGGAGCCATGACTTACTTTTTTAACCTTTCTCTCTAGTCCTATCTCACCAGGAGGGTTGCTCTCAAGACACAAGATGGCGTCGCATGGGAAAGTGCATTGAAAATGTGTTCTGCAGCTCTAGTCGTTTCTTTGGATCTCAGCTTAGTAGCTACTTCCTCTGGGAAGGGAAACTTTTCTTGA
Organism: Eumetopias jubatus; assembly: GCF_037043125.1. Taxonomy (NCBI): domain Eukaryota; kingdom Metazoa; phylum Chordata; class Mammalia; order Carnivora; family Otariidae; genus Eumetopias; species Eumetopias jubatus. The sequence continues at coordinate 58,930,877 of NW_028274810.1, forward strand.
CCCACCAAGTTGGATAAGAAGCCGCTGCCCCTGGTACCACGGTGCTCTGTGCCCTGCATCTATCTGTTCACTTGCCACACTGTATTCAAATTGCCAGGCAACTTCTCCCTTACCCCAGGAGGCCCCAAAGAGCTCCCAGAGAGTGGGGACGACATGGGTCTTACTTATTGTTGCTTCTCCCCCATCTTGCATATAGTTGCTGCCAAATTCAGCACTGGTGCACTTTTCATTTGTTAAATGTACACATTAACTGATGGGAACATTGGCAGAATTTTTCAAATCTGCTTTGTCGTACTGCTTGTGGTATGCTTGATGCTTTGGACCATGGGTTTATGGCAGCATTCCCAATGTTTGGTCCTAGAAACTATAGCAAAGTAAGATGCTCCAAAGCTAATTCTTTGGTCAAGTAAATTGGGGAAGACTATGTTCCCTATATGCCTCCCCATCCCAGGAAATTCACGATGCATGTTTACATGGTAAAGTCTTATGAGACCTGCTATAAAGATACCTAGTTATCTTGAACATAGCATTTTCCAAATGAATTCCTTTCAGGAATACCTTTTAATATACTGAAGACCACTCTTTGGAAAACTCTGGCCTATACAGAACTCGAGCTCTGAGCAAATTTTTCTGATGGTCTTTGTCCTGGTTCTCCTTCCTCCACTTAAACCATACAGCCAGAATCACAGGTGAGACATAACATATTGGGCTGGACCAAAAGGCAATGCAGACAATATAACCTTTGAGAAAACCAGACATATGCATGAGCTGACCAGTCCAGGAACTGACCAAAAGTATTTCGACAATGACCAGAATGCCCTCATCTGTGTCTCACGTCAGAGCTTTCACACTTCCATGCATAGATGTCACTGCAACTGCTCTTCTTCTCCTTCTCTTCCATCATCATCACCGCCATCACCATGACCACCATCACCATGACCACCATCACTGTGACCACCGCCATGACCATCACCATGACCACCACCATGACCATCACCATGACCACCACCACCATGACCATCACCACGATCACCACCACCATGACCATCACCATGATCACCACCACCACACTTCAGTTATATGGTACATGGTCTGTGCCAGGCTTTGCTTTAACTACAGGTTATTACAGTATTAACGTATTTAATCCTCACAACAAGCTCATAAGGGAGGCACTAGTGTCAACTCCGTTTTCCAGAGGTGGAAACTGAAGTGCAGAGAGATTAAGGAAGACTCACATTTTGTAGGATGGGTAGACCATTTACAGATCAGTGCTAAGACATCTTACTGATTAAGAGTCTGAGCCTGTGCATTTCAGTGACTGTTCCAAGGTGAAGCTGTCCATATACAGCCATGTCTGTCTGATTCCAAAGCAAGCCTTGTCTACCACATCAGGCTTCCTCCTGCTGTTAATAATACTTTATCTTTGTGAGTTATTTTATGTTTCCTAAGGACTTCCATACCCTTCATTGTTTTTAAATCTCCTCACCACGCTTTAGACAAATATGATCACTTTATAGATCTTAAAACTGAATATCAGAAAGCTACCACTAGTTGTAATAACAATGATATTAATGATAGCTACCTCCCACTTTTGGCAAACTTATTGTTCAAGGCAAAAAGAGCTCAGAAAGAAAGGGTAGATTTGGGGCTCAGATGCAAGTCTTCTGATGCCAAGTCCAGAGTTTGCTCCACCCTTGAAAGGCGGGTCTCTCCAACAAGATTAGCCCAGCTGTGGTAGGGGAGAGAGGTTTACAGCACCAGCTCGGCATTTGGTTGGTGTGGTTTTTAAAGTAACTCAACATCTGTCATTAATTAGAGTTCCTGTTGCCATGGTGATGGTTTATTATTGCTAGGCTGATAAGACGGCCAATTCAAGAATACTATCTTTCTCCTTTTACCCCTCACTCTCCAGTGAAGATTTTTTTGCTTTCTTTCTCCTCACCTATCAAACGTAACGGACCTTTTGCCACAAAGCATGATGCAGTGTTCTCAAACAGGGACCCCTGTTGGTTCCCTGGAGATAATCTTTGGAATTTTTTTTTCCCTTTCACTCAATGCAGAGGCTCTGTCAGGACAACTTTGATTCACATTTCATTTCTCATACTTATTAGCTCTCTGAACAAGTTAATTATCTTCCCTGGGCTTTACTTTTTCATCTGGAATAAGTGATAAAGAGGCCTAATGGGCAAGTTTATTTTGAGAATTTGATGTAACAAATATGAAGATGTTAACACAGGGCTTGGAAGGTAGTGGATACTCAAAACATGATAGCAGAAGTGATCATTAACATAACAGCAATAATTATTATTTACAAAGAGATGAGATGAAACAGGCATTTAGGGTTGGGGACTTAGGTCATTTTGCCTTCACTCATTCATCAATCATTCTAATTTGTTCTTCCACTGCAACTGTCCTTTTTCTTTACAGCTCTTAACCCCGGGCGTAGTGTATATTTATTTGTATTTATTTATTTAGCTGTCTCTTAACACTCACCTGTAAATGTGATGAGAACTGGTACGATGGTTATTTTGCTCATCATTGCACCTAGGGGGATATTTGTGGAATGAAGCAACAAATATTTACCAAGCAGCTATTACACTGTCAGTTTCTGTGTTAGGCACTGGAGATATGGAAATAATTAAAGCACGATTCTTACCCTTGAGGCATTCACATAAGGGATCTATGAAAATTGACAAAAATAAAGGAAATGAGGCATTCATTCCAACTCCAGAAGGGTTTTTGATAAATCCAGTGGCATAAATGGAATTAAATTTGCAGTAATCTTATAGCACAAAGCATCAATGTGGTGGGTGGTATGGATATCTCAAAGCTCTAAGTGCCAAGAAGGATTCAAACTGGCTGTGTTAAGCCCCCCAAAGTAATTAGAAATTCTCTTTGAAACATAGAGTTTATAAAGAAAGAAAGAAAAAGAAAAGGAAAGGGAAGGCCTTTCAGAGGGCTGGCTCCCTGGCCCCTCCCAGAACAGTCTGATCCCCTCTGCTGGTGAAGCAAGAGGTCAGATCCCCAGACGGAAAATCAATCTCCAGGAGTCGCTGGATAGAATTTCTAATTCACCAGTGCCATGACACGCAGTCTGTTTCCAGCCAAGGAAGATGAGGCCCAGAGGCTTTAGCTTCCCCAACCCACTGTACACAATCAAGCTAAGCTGAACCCCCCTCTGCTAGCAACACACAGCATCCAACCATCATGCAGGCACAGAGGGCCCGTCGTGAGCGCCCTTGAACATACCTTTCTTAATGACCTGGATCTTCCATTTTGAAGTAATTTTATTATTGTATTTTTAAGTAATAGTATTAATTACTTTAATGTATTAGGGTTATTTCCTTTGAAAAAATATAGTCCATTGTTGCTTATGTTCTACAGAGCCTCTCCAAGGCTGCCATGCTTACCATGGGGAAAGACAGGGAGTGATGGGGTAAGCAGGAGCCGTGGTTCACCTTCTGTCTTTTTTATATATCAGCCTCCCAAATGTCCAACTGCTTTACATTTTTTGAAAACTAGACCTGATTCTTTCAGTCTAAATAGGAGGAATCAGAGGCCCAAAGAGGTAGACCTGTTGCCCCGGCTCACACATTGGGCTGTTCTGTAACTGAACCACTCAGGATGGGGGAGCTTATTTTTGAAACATGAGGGTAACTGAGAATCATAAGAAGCAGTCTGGAGTGAGTGTTGGTGTGAAGAGGGAAAGCTGTTTCAGCTATAATCTAGGTGGTCTTGGATCGGATTTTATCTGTTAAAGACTTTAAATCCAAGTCTATCCACAAAGGCACCACAGCTTTAAGCGGCTGGCTTTCTGTGTAACCAGCCAAGTCTCTATAAAACTTCACCTCCAGTTCAGTACAACATACATTTATCCAGCACCTACTACTGGCTAAAGATGAGGAAGACGTGGCCCCTTACTTGGAAGCTCCCGCTCAAACGGGGTAAGGGGACACTGAAACATCTAAGGGCGGCATCAGAGGTAAGCACAGGGGGATAGAGAAGGGTAGAGGCGAACCTTACCAAGGAGTTTCCCAAAGCAACTTTACAGAGATGGGTTTCAGTATTATCCCAGTGAGCAGACTCTAGGGTCAGAACATCCAGGTTGGGTTCACAGCTCACCAGCCTTGTGACCTTGGGAAAGTACTTAACCTCTTTGTAATTCAGCCCTCCTAGAATGCAAAGCACGACTCATGTCAGGACCTCATGGGACTCTAATGAGTTAATATACAAAAAGGATAGGGACAGGGGCCAGTGCATACTACATGAATCATTTTGAGAAGCCCCCTGAAGACAGGGGTCCCAGCTCCCCACCACACCACACCACAGTATGCTGGACCCACTACTGCCGGCTGTTTCCTAGTAAGTCTAAGCACTTGCTTGAACCTCCACTTCAGGGTTGTCTATGAATTTCTCCTCTGGCGTCTGCAGTGGTTAGTCAGCTTACTGAGATGAAGACAACTGCTATAATCCAATTACCCAAACCGTCTGGTCTGCCAGGATCCTTCCTCATCAGAGATGCTGACAGGTGAAACTGACACGGCCAACTTGGTAGGAATTTCACTCTGACCAACTCCATCCAACACACAGGCTCGTCCGGCACAGGTGTCAGTTGACAGGGAGGGTGGTGGGGAGGGGAGAGGGGTAGATTCTGAGCTGATGCGAGGTGCATTTTGTTTGATTCCCACAGCCCAGTGGCATTGTCTCAAAAGGTGCCTTCTCCATCCTGAAATCCTCAAACATGGTATGTTCCAAACGCCCTATACACAGACAGATGTGCTCTAGTGAAATGGGACAGTTTCTAGGGGGCATTTGAAGAGCGTTCCCCTTCTATTTCAGGGACTCTTCAAAACTGGAGATAAGTAATAAAGCTTTGTTATTACTCCCAGGCTAAATTAATGTATAGGCTATTTTTCTTAAGCAGGAAGCAGTGTTATCACCTAGGAAGCACTAATGTTGATTTTTTTTTTTTAAATGAGACTATTAGCCTACAATTTTTTTTTGTTTTTAACAAGAGAGTCAAGGGATGTTGGGCAGAGGATTCTCCCAAGACTCCTGATCAAATTCCTAATTGATCTGTTTATAGTTAACAATCCCCACCTCCAAACAACTGAGTCATTACACACAGCCTTCTCTCTTGCTGCTCTGACCTGGGGCTCTTCCCAGGGGTTGAGCTGATCTTCCTTCCATCCGTGTTTATTCCTTTGCTCTCATCAGTACCTCCAGAAAAGTCCTCTTCCTGCTGTTCCTCTGCTCCCTGGTGGTTAACATTTCCACTTCAAGGCCCACTTCTTATCCCAAACCATGCTTCTCTTTCTTTCCTCCTTCTGGCTGTTAGTTATTAGAGAGTAGATGATGTACTGACATGCTCTGGCTTTAGGTTGCTTCATTTTTATTTATCTAGCCTATCAGCCACTTGAAGGTGGCTTTTCCTTTTTTTAAAAAAAGTTTTTAATGTATTTTTTGTTTGTAAAAAATGCTTGGCCCTATACCACATAATCCAGCATTCTGATATCACCTGTAGAAAGAGTGTGTGCTTGGGGACAGAAAAACCTGCATTCAATTTCCAGTTTGAATATTAACACCCAGTAGAATCTGGGTGAGTTCTTTCAGTTTTGTGAGTCTGTTTACTCATTTGTAAAAATGGACACAATACTTTCCAGATATTGTGAGAATTAGGTAAGAACAGTTAAATATTGGCCCATAAGGAAATTTTTACAAGAAGACCACAGCAATCTGAGTCACGCATGCGGCTTCCTTACTATCTGCTTTGAACCAAGAAGAAAGCTTGGAAAACTCTGAGGAGCAGATACAATTCTCTAATAAACCAACAGGCTCTGAGACATATAAACTTAAGTTCAATTCATTAATATCTGTGTGACTTGGCAAATCATTTGCCCTCTCTGAGCTTCCATTTCCTTGTTCGTGGGGGTGTGAATAATCACATACCTAACACAGTGACTCACTTAGAATGGTGAATGGTCCTGAGCTCTGGCTCAAACAAGAGTAGCACTAGACTGGGCATTACCCTGAACTGTGCCTGACTCTGACTTGTAACCAAGTCTTGTCTCCTTGGAGAGGCGGTAAGCTACGTGATGCTGTTGGCCTCAAAGCCTAACTTAGAGTTGGGTTATTCAAAGTCAGGTATTCAGTAAAGATGCTTAGGTCAGTTCCCTGTCTTTTGGGCATCACTTAGTGAAAGTGAACTGCTCTCCATGGTAACCAGCCCTCCTTCTCCAGGTAGCCTAGTTCATTCCAATAGGGAGAGAAGAGCAGAAGTGAACTTCCTGTAAGGACTGACTTCTCTTTTCATAATTAAAAAGCAGCCATAGCAGAGTCCAGGCAGGAGAACCGAAATGACTCAAGGTCTTTCAACACAAAGAATTTAATACAAGAAATTGGTTTCATAGGTGACTGAAGAAAACAAAAAGCCAAGAAGATAATGTTGCCACAACTCAAGAGATCAGCGACAGCAGAAAGCTGCCACCCCTTTTGGGGATCAGGGGGATGATGGGAGGCTGTGGGGTGGCTAGAGCCAAGAGCTGGGGATGCCAGGCTGGAGCTGAAACCAAAGAAGGGCTGAGTGGCCAGAAGCGGAGGATGAAAGGAAGAGGCTGGGAGCTGGAATCACACGGGAGCTGGAGCAGCTGCTTTTCTAGTAAAGGGACAGTTGACCTAACGACTCCCCTCTTCCTGACCATCCGTCTTCCACCGGTATCCCCCACTGGCCAAATCTACCCAGGCACCAGCTGCAAGGGAGCCTGGGAAATGTAATACAGAGCAGAGTGTGGCCAGGGAATGGGGGAAAGGGAGAATAAAGCTGTCTGAGGGCAAATCGGCAAATGACCAGCCCAGCCATCTTTGAGTAACACATCCAAAGCAATGGCACAGTGTGTGATCTAGACAGTCAGCTAATAATAGGATTGACATAGATAGCACTATAATTTTGTCCGACTCGCACTGAAAGTTTATTCATACCAGTAACTGCACTAAATACTTTATATATATCATGTCATTGAATCTTCACAACAAACTTACAAAGTAAGCACTCTTAATAGTCTTATTTTCATAAATGAGGAAACCAGCTTAGAGTGGAGAAGGGGCTGACCGAAGGTAGGGCTGTAACATTTGAACACAGGATTGAAACATAGATTTAGGGGATACTAGAGTCAGTGCTCTTAATTCTGGTTCTAGCTATTACTTCTAACATGAATCATAGTGCTAACAGAAAAAGGGAGGGTACCGGATAAGCGGAAACTTCTCATAATTACTGGGAGGAGATTCTGAAGACCTACATTTCTAGGGCTGAAAGCCTAGAATGCTGTGAGCATTAAATGTGCCCTTAAAAAAAAGTAGAGATTAAAAAAAAAAGCATCACTTAATGCAGTTTATGTAAGTCCATGGTGTTCCCTCATGAAGGCAACAGGGTATTTTTGCTAAGAGGATGCCAAGTTCAGTGGCCTCTGCAGGCTTGCTGTTTACTGATATTTGATATGCTTCAACATCTGTTGCCCTTCTCGATTGATGGATGCTTCATTTCAGCACTTCCCCGATGCCAGGCTGGTGAAAAGCTTTGGTACTGAGGTCCCCTAAGACACTCCTGGGTCACCGATACAGCTTTGCTTATAAAGCTGGCTGAAGGCAGGAGTATTCAGGGAGGAGAGGTGAAGGGCCATGCCATCCATCGACCATGCTGCATGTTCTCAGCTGCACCCCTGGGTCAAGCGACACCTTCAGAAAGTTATAAACCCCAGCGATCCTTTACTTGAAGTCAAGTTTCAATATCATGCTCTGGGCTCTTCACAAACTAGTATATAATGAATTCTTCTGCTGCTTCTGTGAAAGTTCCATGGAAGGATTTTTTAGGTTGGTTTTTAAAGCAATAGCAATTTTAGGATTTTGTACCAGGGAAAATGTAGTCTCTTTTGGTGAACTGGTATACTTTATTGAGTCCGTGGATACCACAGGACTTGACACATTTCCCAGTTTCGTCTTGGCTGCCTGGAAGCTCAGGGTAATTCCCTTATTTATGGGTCAGAGACCTAAAGGCCACTCCGTCCCATAAATCTGTTTGGTTTGGCACTCACCAATCCAGGGTTAAAATAATTTGAATTTCAATGTCCTCAGACAGAGTATACACTCTACAACTTGGCAAAGAATAAAATCATTTTGCCCTTTGTTGGTATCTCCCCATGTTTATATGGATGACCTGTCACCTGAAGGCATATGAATTTGAGGATCCCCCTAGTCTAAGTGGTTGGTATATTCTCTTCTTTCTGCATAGTTTCTGATTTGTGAGTTTTATTTTGCTTAGTTTTATTCTACTTATTCAGATATTATAAGCTTCCTCAAATCCTTTACGGAAATAGAGTATAAATGATAAATAAACAAATTGTTTTCTTCACTAAGCAGAACTTCCAAAATCAGAGCAAGCAGCTGCATTCTTACTGCATCCAATGGCTGGTCATTCCTCTGGTCTGCCCCACCTGCTAAAGCGTTACCATGGCTAAACAGTTATCATACTAAGATGTGCTCAGCACATCTTGCGCTTTCCCTCAAGCACAAGAAAGAGACAATTTTTTCCTTACTTGTGAGTGAGGGGCCTGGACATAATCATGCGGCGCCTGTTCTATCTCTGGCACATGTTATGTAAATCTAGATCTAGGTGCCCTCCGAAGCACTGGGCTGCGGCGGGGGGGGTGGGGGGGGTGGGCTGGGTGTACCGTAAGACCGCCTGAGTTGAAACCTTCATTCTACACTAGCCAACGATGTGACCCTAAGCCAGTGTGTTGATGTCTTGATGCCTCAATTTCCTGCTATATTTATAAAGGGGGATGATACCGCCTACTTCACAGGTTTGTTACGAGGATGAAATTAATAATTAGTGTTTTCCTGTGCGCCAGGCAACTTTGCAGTAACTCAGTGCGTCAGTTAACATGAAAGTGAGGCTCAGAGAAATTAAGCAGCTTGCCCAGCCGGGTTAGTTCACACAGCTAGCAGGCCGAGAAGAAGCCACACCCTGGAGTGTAGCAAATCACTCAGAGGGCTACTTTTTCTTGTCTGCCCCATTATTTCCTCTCATCTGGTCCACAATGGATTCAGCTCACTTACCCTCTTCCACCCCCGATCCCTGGCAGGCAGCGAACAGAACACCACACAACTGATGCTCCAGCAATTACTAGTATTTATTGTGTTGAGCTGAAAAGGAGAGAGATTTGTGTAGGACTGAAGCACAGGTTCCTTTCTCTGCTTTCTAGAAGCCCCTCCACTGCAAAGGTTAAGAGCAGACCCGGGGTCATATGGGCCCCTCCCCTAAGTTCCAGCTCCACCACTAGCTAATCCTCCATGGGGGCCCAGTTCAAATGTTGCCTTTTAAGGACTTCCCCAGCCCTCAAGACAGTGGAAGACACTCTTGTTGGTGGTCCATCATCCCATTGTATAGCTACTGTAGTTTAAACAAATAATAGCCAACATTAACTGAACACTATTTCACCTTACATGTTCTAACGTGTTTACTTCTTACAACACGAATTGTGAGATGATATACCTATGATGCAGATATTATGGTTATCTTCTACAGATGAAGGATCTGAGGCACAGATAAATTAAGGAACTCACCCAAAGTAAGTGGCAGAGCCATGATCTGAGCCCAAGCAAGGCCCCAAGGTCTTTGCCATTCACTTAGTATAGACTTTTTCATAATGGTATCTGTCTATGTCCATTTCCTCCCCACTAGATTGGAACCATGAGGGTACTGAGAGACATATCATTCGTCTTTGTCATATGGCCATCTAGGACCGTACTTGTTGCCTGCTGCTGAACCCTGGCTCAAAGAATTAAACAGGGATGTGGCGCCTGGGTGGCTTAGTCAGTTGGGCGTCTGCCTTTGGCTCAGGTCATGAACCCAGGGTCCTGGGACAGAGCCCTGCATCGGGCTCCCTGCTAATCGAGGAGTCTGCTTCTCCCTCTCCCTCTACCCCCCCAACCCCGGTGGCTCATTCTCTCTATCTCAAATAAATAAATACAATCTTAAAAAAAAAAAGAAACAGGGAGTCTCATCACCTACTTGAATCAAGGCCCACATGCATGCCTTTTCCCCATCTAGTCCGTTGGCATCTGTCAGCTGAGCTCGCAGAGCCCACCCGAACTCCAGCAGTAGAAGAGAGCAGAAAATGCATCCTGACATTACAGGAAGGACTGGAGTAAAAGGTACATTAATAGGGGCAAAAACAAGCCAGTGGAGTGATTAATTCGGCCTCCCCTTCAATATTATGTTTACACAAGTTGATTATATAGCACTTAATTACTAATTTGCCCTACTTAAACCAAGAGTGCTTTTAATTTTTAATGAGCTAAGGGAAGGAGATGCCTTTACTTAGTAAGGAGAGCTATTTTATTTCCTTCTCTTGTTTTGCCCAGCCAATTAATAACATTTCTAAGGAAATGCATCCCTCTCATGAATTCTTTCTCCCCATCATCTTCTCGACCTCCCAGGTTTAAAAAGAAATGGAAACAGACAACAGCCACTTAGAAACAAACCGACTTCACCTTCTGATCTGGCTGGCTGGGTCGGGAAAGGCCTTGTGAAATGTAGAAACATGGGACCTATAAATGGTACCATCTGATTCTTTGGGCATTGGGTGCATCTATTCCCAGAAACCATGACTTGGTTGTTACGGACAACAGAGAACACAGCCATGGGTGTCCAAACAAGGCAAGCCCCCTATAATCCTGCATTATTTCCTGGGTGTGAGCATCAGGTAATTTTAAGAACAGCCCTGGGACAGTCTCGACATAAGAAGAGTAAAGAGATTGGCATTAGATCTGGACTTGACTGACAGCTTTGCCACTTGCTAGCTGTCAGACCACCGGCACGTGACTTAAACTTCCTGAGACTCAGTTTTCTATCTGTAAAGAACATAACTTGCAAGAATTAAGTATCATCTAAAGTGCCTTAGCACAGTACCCCACTCAGAAGATGTGCAGGGCAGTATTAGTTATTTTTTTTTTTAGCAGAGGTAAGGTAGGAAATTGAAAGCAGGAATCAAGGAGCACCTTTTGAGGACCCTACGATGTCTGTCCTTGTCTGCTATGGAGTCTCCATCAGTGGCATTCGAATAGCCCGGCCATAATGCCAGAAGGAGCTTGCCCCAGAATGTGGATACACTGACTCTTTCATCGAGAACATTTTAGTATGAGTGTTCTGATGCAAGTCCCTTATCTCATCACAAATCAGTAACAAACCTTTCACAGATTGGCCTCTGGTCCAGAGACCAACCTAATAGCCCAGCCTCGATGACTGTGTTGGTCATTTGCATGTGCTCCCAGAGAACCCCTCCCCACCCTTCTCCGGGCCTTGCCAGGCTCACTTGTACCAACTATATCAACGAGTTCCCTCTGACTCTGAGTCCAGCCAATGGGGAACCCAGCCGTAAATCAGAAAGTGGGAGGAAAAGGAGGTCAGTAACTCAGCTCTTTCCTTCCAGAGTCACTGACAAGCAGGCTGACTCAACAGTCTCCACACAGGCCTCTGTTCTGGGGTTCCAGCAACTGTGCTCTTCACCTCTTAAGGTCCAACTGTTACAAACCCCAGGGTACCACATCCTCCCTCGTGACTTCTCCATGCCCTGGTCTACAGTCCTGTAAACAGTCCCTCTACTAAATTCTCTAAAATTATCCTAATTTGAGAGTGTGCTCTGTGGAGGTGTGGACTAACACAGTGACATTTTAAGGTACATCCAAATTCTAGTTGTCTATTTTTTAAACAACTAGTTTTTTAATTTTAATTTTTTTTAAGATTTTATTTATTTGAGAGGGAGAGAGCCTGAGAGAAGCAGACACCCCAGTGAGCAGGGAGCCCGATGCAGGGCTTGATCCCGGGATTCTGAGATCATGCGTGGCCTGAGCTGAAGGCAGACGCTTAACGGAGTGAGCCACTCAGGCGCCCTGTCAACAACTAGTTTTTTAAACTGGTACTAGTTTTTTAAACAATAGCAATCACAATCAGCCCCAGAAGAATCCATTTCCATTTGTGACAAAGCTGAATAACCCTTAGCTTTGAAATCCTAAGCTAAGCCTTGGATTCTGGCTCGATCCCTTTCTAGCCATTGGCTTTGGTAAGTCATTTCCCCTCTGCTGCCTCATTTGTAAAATTATTCTAACAGGATAGGAAATGTCCTCATATATGACTTTTAACGTGGTATCAAATTTCTAAATGTTCAAATTTCTTGGATATGCATATTATGAAAGATATGCCACTCAACTTTCTGAACACAAGGTCTTTTATGGCTCACCGTAGAGTGCCAGATACCTCCAATAAACAAGTGCAATTTTTTTTTTTTTAATCCACTCAACTTTCTGAACACAAGGTCCTTTCCTATGGTTCACTGCAGAGTCCCAGATACCTCCGATAAACAAGCGCAAGGTTTTTTTTTTTAATTTTTGAATATTTCTTGATCACTTGCCTCAATGCTGCAACCAAACCTCTTTCACTGACTTCAATACAACCTCTGTACATCCCATGACTTGGAATCAAACTTTGTCCAACATCATGTGGTATGTAGATATGTATACACATGTGTATGTATGTGAGTATTGTGTCTCATCTATTAGGGTCTTTTCCCCAATTATGGAAAATTCCTGACTTAACTAAAGGTCTTGTCTTTCCTGGTCTCCTATTTGGGTCCATAGCCCAATTTATTGTACTGAACATTAAACTTATAGAGCATGGGTCTGCTCTTCATAAGTTATCACAGTGTGATGGAAAAAAAAAATTATAGACAACCTCTTCATTTCCAGTTTATTCCAAAAGGGAATTTTATTATGAATGATCATTACAATGGGAAGTCAATTACTTGCAAGCATTTATTTCCATAGAAAGATCTTATATATCTTTTCAGACTTGAACCAGTATGAAATGTTGTCTTGAACAAAACAAGTTAAAAGTTTGGTAAACTCTATTTTAGAAATACAGTTCTGTAATCCTTCTGAGTTTCTAAAGGGCTCAGGAGAGGTCTGGCCATTGTTTGCTCTTATAAAAAGTCCAATTCTTAAGTTCCTAACTAAAAAAAGGGGAGGGACATATTTGGGGGGAAAAAATGTTAGCTTAAATCTTTGTGTTAATGACAATAGTATAAAATGTGTCTCTTGATTAAAGCTCTGAATCAAAGTGCTTTTCTGTATCTACCTCTATAAAAAGTAAACGGGTGGATTATGATTAAAAGCAAAATAAATAATAAAATAAAATAAAACAAAACAATACTGGTGGGCATGGGATGAAGTCTTCTCCAGGCAAAGGAATCAGAAAATTTCCAAACCAAAGAGGGCATACTTCTTATTTTTATTTCTATACTTGATACCCAAACAGTGATGACAAATGTGTGCTGCTGAGAATTTCTATGAACCATGCCACCCAGTGAAGGTCAGCTGCACTGCCATGTTGTAATCTATGCTTTTCCTGGGCAAAGTGTATATATTTACTGGGATATGGTTTGATGGAATAAAAAGAACATCGACTTTGTTAGGAGTACGGCTTGATTATGTCTCCGTGTTTCAGAGTCTCATGTGCACACTAGGGACTATTACACAACCACTCATTGCCACAGAGATTGTATGAATGGTAAGGGATGGAAAATGACAGGCCCTCTTCCTAGATCACCCTGTAAGGAGCAGGAGAGTCAAATGTTATATATCATCTATTGAAATAATTGCCTAAAAATAGAATTCTAACTTTGAGCTAATGTTTTGACTTTTATATCCATGATTCCATTCTGCAAAGTAGATTGGAACAGGAGATTTACGATTAATCAGAACCTGAATGTGTTGCCCCCCCTTTTTTTGGGGGGGGAGAGGGAGCGATTCTTGAAAAGATAAGAATGTACTGTTAACCAGGTGTGGCAATAAGTATAATGAATGTTAGGGCCAGCATCACATTCTTAATTTAATCCTTCTTTAAACTACTAATTCTCATTCCAGGATTTTCTGTTGACTTTCTATGAGGCATTGACATATGGGACAGGACACTCAGAAAATTCAACCAGAAATCTGAATCTATTTAATTAGAAACCAGAGTCTCCTATCTCCAGAAAGACATGCTTAAGCAGCAAAGGGCAAAAGGCTACTAAAGAAAGTTGATAATATCAGGACCATATGTGAAATGAATAGGATTATAAAGGGCCTGAGGAAGAAAGCTAGATGGAACTAAAATGCACAACAACAGACTCCTCGTACACCAGAAATGGGAGCCCTGGATTTTCATCCACCGTTGGGGGGAGGATAAGATATTAATACGTACATATCCGAATTCTAAAAGTTGGGAAACTTTTTGGCCAAACAATTATATTTGCCTAATTTATTTTATGGAAATAACTTAGGGTATCTGCAAAAATTCAGCTACGGAGATGTCAGCTGCAGCACTTTTAAAACTAAAAAAAAATATTTACATTGTAAATATTCAAAACGAGGGGACTGGTGAAATAAGCACTGATATATTCCATGGGATATACAATTATGCAATCCATAAAAATGACAAATAAGAATGTTTACTACATATTTTTGGGTGGGAGGACAAACTACAGAACATGATGCATTGTATTTTTGAAATTTATAAAAGTGTAAAGCAGTTTCAAAGTATGTATAAAAATACTAAAGGTATAGAAACTAGAAGCTTCCATACTGGCGATTTTAGGGTAGTAAGATCAGTGTGTTTGGATTTTTCTTTCAGCTTCACTGAATTTTCTTATTTTTTTCCCATTGAACATGACTAATGACTTGTAGCCCAGGAAAAGGAAAAAAAGAAAAAAAGCAAATCAAGATGGAATGTGCCAAGAAATGGGACGGTTTCCAATTTCTGAACATCCATGATCTGTCAGTCTCTCCAAACCTCCAGCAACTAAAATCACAATCATCAGCTTTACTTTGCAGAATGTAAAACGGGCAAGTAGCTGGTGACAGAAAGCCAAATGAATCTCAAACTCACAGAGAGCAGAATCCCACAGAATAAAACAGAATGAAGACGTACTGCGTCATATATGAAATCACAGGCTTTGAAGCACAGAATAGGTGATGAATATAACTGGCTCTGAAGGAAGTAAACTTTTTGAAAAAAAGAATAGAAGGAGAAGCTTCAGCAAAGCAATGAGGATGTTTGCAAGGCCTGACCTCGAGGGCAGAGCACTGTGGTTAGTGCGGATGATTTCTCTTGTGGGCGCACATCACAGAAAGGGTGAGTAATCACAGCTCTCAACAGGCCACTTACACATACTGGTCTGCAAGACACAGGAGTCTGTCTGAGACGTGACAAGGAAAGCTGATGGTGGGAACACGTGGAGTCAATGGCTTACAGAAGCGGCAACCGTCACACCGTGGGAGGAAGAAAGATTTTGATTAATTGGTTGATTGCAAGGGCTTATTTTCTTTATACTGGTACGCGCCTTACATTGATTGGGGAATTCTCCTTCATCTCTTGTCACAGTCCCCTTTTGCTAACTTTTGCTTCAGAGGCTTCTTCTGCTGCTTTTTTTTTGGGCAGGTGGGGGGAGCAAGTGTCCACATAAATAGCACTGTTAGAATTAAAGCTTTTTTCATATAAATAGATTGGGAACAACAACAAGAAGAAAGCCCTGTCTTTTAAGATAAGAAATTACAGAAAGCTAATGACATCTGTGGGAGCCTGCAGGAAGCAGAAAGTGGAAAGTCATTTTGTATTTCTGCCTCTTTGCCCTTTGACTGAGTTTCTTTCACAGCATCTTGAAACTGGTTTCTTGTTTCATGTATCCTTGGCATTTCTTCGAGCTTCACTACTGCCTGTGCTCAGAGAATGTGAGCACATTGGTATTTCATGGACGTATTTCTTTCCAGTTTGTTCCTTTTCCAGGGCCTGGGAGCCTACAGAAGGGTTATGGGATGCTCCCAACTTTCTAATCACAATTATTTGCTTTCTAGGACATTCAGAATTAGAGAATCATTTTGTAGTGCATGGACAGCCAAGGGGGTGAGGAGGGGTGACTTCTGGGAGATCAGGAAAGGTCACAGAGGTCAAGACTGCGTGGATTCCACATTCCCGTGAATAAAAGGAGGAAGGAAGACACCCCCTTGCGTCCCCTCCCACTCACTCAGTAGTTGAACTTTTACCATGAGGTGACATCTCTGTGGTTTGATTCCATTTTACTGATTAAGCTGCAGATCTGAGACATCCGTGAAGATAACCATGCCATGATACTCGCCACACTATCTATTGGAGGTAGAGTTTTGAAAACTACTAAATGGAGAACACCATTTCGAGAGAGAGACAATTCTTTAAGATACTATTAGTCATTCTGTTCTTTAATACAGATGGATGCCTGCATCAGTACCCTATGTGAGATCTTCATTTGAAAGTGGGACTAGCAGGAAGCTTTCGATGTCTAAGGGACGGGAGGGCAGGAAGGAAGCAGGGAAGAGTGAAAGAGAGAGAGACTATGAGGATGGACACATGAACGAATAAAAGAACAAAAAGTGGAGGCCAGGCATTGTCGTCAGGCTTCAAAACTTGAAACAGTAATGGACGTCATGCTGACTAATCTCTCCCCTTAATATCCCGCCTGAACATCCTATCCACGGTCCTTCACCATCTGATAAAATTTCCCCAGAATTGCAATATATAGATAGGTTTGCAATTATTATAAGTAAAAACTGCAACTCTAAATCCTTCTGACCTATTGGTATCACTATAGGAAGGAACATAGGGCTCTATCCCTCGCTAAAGACACCCACTCATGGGCCCAGAAAATTGGGAAAATCTGTCTCCCCTAGGACCTCTTTCCTAGGTCTGTAGCCTGGGTCCTCTAAACTCTTCCTAGTCTTTCGTTCATCTGGAGGAGATGACTCTGGCTGGGTCTACCAAAGTTTGCACACTATGGTAGTGTAAACTGAAATCCTCCCTCTAACCACTGGCTGTGTGGCCTATGAGAAGAGAAAGCAACATTGAGTTGCTGGCAGGAATCACTCAACTTTCTTAAAGGAAGAACAGCAGGCACCTTGAAGACCAAGTAGGATCTCTGAAGTTCAAAGAACAAACTGTACTGAAGTTCTGGTTGAAAAATATGAATCACAGGGAGAGAGCAATTCTGTTTCACATCAACTTGCCAGAATCCTGAGCTCGTCCCCAGGCCTGGGGCACACGGGTTGGTGCCTCTTCTTTGGAGAGGGGTGAATGAAGACAGGCCTATGTGCATTTACATTTCCAAAGCGGTTCTGAACGTAATGACTATAGCAATGTTCATAATTACACCGGGGGCTCATGCAGGTCATTAAGAGTTTTCAAGGCTCTTTATCTCAACAGTCCCATATGAGTGGCAATTCTTCTTCAAACACTTTTTTAAAGAGGAAGTAAGGAAATAAAGCAAGTACCCGGACAGGCCAGGTGACACTGCCTGAAGATAGACAACAAGCAAGCACAGGGGTCAGGATGACAGGATTCTCTTGGGGATACAATGACAGAGGAGCTTCCAGGGCTGTCTTGGCTGGGGGCTCTCTTTACTAGATTATAGCATCGCCTAGAAATTCCAGTCACAAGGGGCTCATACTTCCTTGAGTTTAGTAAGAGAGAGGAGCTTGTCTTTAAAATGTTGTGAGACTTGCAGCTGCTACTTGAATCACCAATCCCAATATTCGACATACCCTACCTAAGATTCTGTTCTAGAAGACTCATGGAAAATCTCACGTAGTGATGATGATGTTAGTGAGGAATTAAGTTCAGTTTCCACTTAGGGAAAGATGTGAGCGGGATCGTCTTGGAGCTAGAAACTCCAGATTTGACCAAGATATCACTGAGGTACCTAAAGTCATGGTATTACCTATCTATCTGATGAAGCAGCCCCATCCCACGCTATTCTTTGTTCAAGCTGCAGACTAGCTCCTGATTTGTGACCGACAGCATTTCTTTTCAGAAAATACAGCTTTAAATATTTACAAAGCCAAAAACTATTTTTAACACAAAAAGGAAAAAAAAATCGAACAAAGTATAAAAGGAATGAAAAATCAGGAGGGGATATAGATCCAGAGAGCCTTAGTTTCAATTCTGCTTCTGCCTCGTATTACCTGTAGTCTTGGGAAAATTACTGAATACCCCTCTGAGCTTTGGTTTCTTTCATACAGAACACAAGGGTGAAAACATCTACCCTTCAGGCAGGGAGGTTGTCAAGATCAAATGAGGTGCCTTAGTCTGCTCATGCCGCCATAACAGAGTACCATAGATTGGGCATTTAAACAACAGAAATTTATTTTCTCACAGTTCTTGAGGCTGGAAGTCCAAGATTAAGGTGCCAGAGGGGTCAGGTTCTGGTGAGGGCCCTCTTCCTGATTTGCAGAGGGCCACCATTAGGCTGGGTCCTCACATGGCAGAGAGAAAGCACCAGCTCTCTGGTGTCTCTTCTTAGAAGGGCACGAAGCCCATCATGGGGACCCCACCCTCACGGTTTCATCTGACCCCAATCACCGCCCCAAAGACCCAATTTCCAAATACCATCACACTGGGAGTTAGGGCTTCAACACAGGACACATGAGGGGACGCGTTCAGTTTACAATATGATGCAATCCTATGCAGGGCCTCTCGGAGCATCTCTACTGTTTTGGTTTAGCTACTATTTGTCCCAGGAAGGGCATCTAGTGGTGAGAACATCTTCATAAAAGGATACATCAAAATAACAATTGACAAATCATCAACATTTCAACAATAAAGAAGCTCACGCAATGTTTTTGAGAGAGTACCAGAAAATCCAGAAATCGTTGAGAATTCAACTGTACCATCTTTGATTACCAACTTCATTTAAAAGCCACTTAGCATTCACGAGTGGACTCAATTCCTTGGGAAAGATATTTCACAGACATGAGTTCCCAGTGCTTGGCCAGTGCGCAGGGTACCATACTTCTCAAAATGTGTACAAAGTGCACAGACAGCGGAATCAGACTTTTGCACTTGTGTTTCTAATAGTGTCCCCTTTGGTTCTGTTACCTTTTTGGATCTCTGCTGTCTAACCTCTGCTGCCCGTGTAGGTTACAGGTGTCAAGATCACAGTAAGAGTACCCAGCACAGTTCTTGGTACATAAACAGCACGCTAGTGACTGGGTTACTGGTGGAAAACCCAGCTTCTCATCCTGGCCTGGAGACCCTGGACAAGTCATTTAAGCTCTCTGATCAAATATTTCTTGAATTCTCCAATGAGGCTGGGTAGCCAGACTCCTTGGTTCTGGCATTTACTAGCTGTCCCAATGGAGGCCAACTTCTACCACTTCTTTATGCCTCGGCTTCTTCAACTATAAAACGGGAATAATGGGCCTACGTGTGCATTCCTGATCTAGGGAAAGAACTCATAATGTGCTCCTGATGATTATTACAGATAAAGAAATGGAGCAAAGAACAGAATGGTCAGGTCACAGAGCTAGGAGATAGTCAAGGTAGGATCTGAGCCCAGGCAGCCGGAGTCCAAAGCCTGCACTCTCAGACTCCTCCTCTGATGCTTCTCTACCTTTTCATAAACCTGTTGTTAATATTGTTATTTTACCACTCAGAGTCTCTCCATAAAACCTAGTGTGAGAAGTCTTTTGCAACTTGGTTGCAGGAAAAGCCTCCTCTCCCACAAGAAACTAATGTTTCCTCTTTTTTGAAAACAAGAATTGTGCAACTTATCATGTGTTCATTTTTGTCTTGGCTGCCAGGAAGCTCAGAATCAAACTGTGTGCCCCATCTCCGCGGCCAAGTTATTTCCTTCTTCCCGTATCTTTGTTCCTTATTTTCCCTTTTAATTCTTTTGTTTAAACTAACATTTTCATTTGTGTCCCTTATTGATAGAGCCCTCAAAATTATTTGGAAAGTGGTGGGTGGAGATGAAATAAGCAAACAGAAATCTGAAATTTACATGAAAACCTTAAGTTTCAAAACTTACCTGTTTCATTTGCTACAAAATTTTTTTAAAAAAAAGGTCAACAGGAAATTAAAAGAAATCATTTAAGAGCTATTTTAAAGGAGAAAAAAGAAAACAGAAGAACAGAATGACCAACACCAATAGAGGCCAAGTCAAATGAAAACCGCAATAAATATGTCTGAGGCTAGAAGTGTTTGTGCTTTCCCTGGCTGGAACCTATCATTTCTTAATTATATCCTATGTGTGTTTTGCAAGATGGGAGCTGCTGTCAAGAGGAAGGACAGCCTCAGACAGGGGAGGAGCCACGACCCACCCCTTGGTCCTCACATACCTGTACAGAAGCGAAATCCCCCGAGGCACAGGCACCCAGAATAGCAGCGCCCACAAGAACAGACTCCACCTCTTGCGACAGGACCACAGGCATGCCTACACAGGACAAGGCCACACCTTGATTAGGGAGTCGGCCAGCAGCCCCAGCACCAGAAACACCTGACATGATGTGGCGTGAAGGCAGCAGTGGACAGCCTCTCCCCGGTCCCCACAGTGCTCCGGTCCTTGGCATGACCTGATTCTAAAGGATGTCACAGCCTGTGCCTGCTGGTGAGGCAGCCAGGAGCCCCAAGGGATCTGCCACCCCATACATCAACTCATGAGACCTCTTTGCCCAGATCTCCCAGGCTTCTGCTAGCTGCTACCTGCCATTTGGTTCAAGTTTGTTTCAACAAACACTTGAGTGCCTCAAGGGGCCCAGCGAATGCAGAGATGAATCTGACTCGGTCCTGCTCTCCGGGTCTCAAAGGGGAGGTGGATGAGAAAGAGATAAAGATGGTGCAGGGGGTTGGTTCTCTAACTGAGATGCACTAAGAACAGGGAAGTAGTAAGGGGGTGTGATTAATCCCTCTGGCGGCTTCCTATTTCTCTGCGTACAAGCCAAAGCCCTTATGATGGCCGGCAAGGCCCTCCAGAGCTGGTGCCCACCCCGACTGTCGCCTCCCCTCCTGGCCACGCTGGCCTGGCCTCCGTGTTTTCTTGAATCAGCTTCGGGGCCCTCACCCATGCTGTTCCTTCTGTCTGTGTGACTTCCTCCCAGATGCCCACATAGCAACTCCCTCTGCGTCCTTCAAGGATTTGTGCAAACACCCCCTTCCCACTGCAGCTTTCCTGACCATTGGGTTTAAAGGGACAACTTACCCACGACACTCCTCATCCCCCCTGTTTCCTCAGCATCTTCCCACCCAGGATGATTACTTCTCTTGTTTACCATCTGTCTCCCTTTGCTAGAACAGAAGCTCCATGAGGCCAAGCACTGGGTCTCAGCCACGGCTGAATCCCTGGAATTGAGACTAGTTAACCAGGATCTAGCACATGGTAGGGGTTAAATGGTGAAAGAACAAATTTCCCGGCGAGGGAACGGAGGTTCATCAGAATGGAGATGAGCGTTATGGGGGTACCTGAAGGACAAACAGTGGTCCACCAGGCAGCAAGAAAGCCCTCCGCATGCCAGGGCTCATGGTGGGTTTAAGGTGAATAGAAAGAATTTAGAATTCTCAGAATTTTATATGTGTATATGTGTATATATGTATAATAGAAATAAAATATGTACAAAATATAAATGCATTTGCTAATCAGGAGATGGCAGCAGACTCCACAGAGGTAAGCTCTGTAGCCAGACCTAAAAGTCTTCCTCTACTCAAGACAGGAGACTGACTTTTCCAAACACTGGATTTGTCTTCCTATCTTTTCTAGGAAGACCTCCCTGACACATCTACCCCTGGGGTCCCACAACCTCCTGACTCCTCCTGCTACTCCTAGGCTGGGTCAGCAGCCCGGGCCACCCGGACAAAGGGTCAGGGAACAGAACTCCCACACAAAGGGTCAGGGAACAGAACTCCCGCACGCAGTCAGAGGGCTCAGGAATACCAGCCCCCAGACCGCAGAGCTGGCACCCAAGTCTCTGCTGGAAAGTACAGGGGTGGGTCTCTGGGAAAAGCTCAGAGTCAGTCCCACTAGCCCTGGGCCCTTCAGCAAGTTACTCAAACATTTAGCCTCGGTTTCCCAGTGTGTAAAATGGGGATGATAGTAAGACTTGCTGCAACGTTTGCAGTGAGGATTCATGAGAGAAGCACACAGGGGGCTCAGCACATCTCTAGCCTCCGTCAAGCCTTTGGGAATGGTGGCTACTACCGTCAGAATGAAGACTGACGGTGAGTGAAGGCCCTCTACACATACTTCACTGGGCTGGAAACTGGAATGGTGGGGAAGGGACAGGGCAGGTGCCCATCTACCATCTACAGGGGAAGG
Source organism: Eumetopias jubatus (assembly GCF_037043125.1). Classification (NCBI taxonomy): domain Eukaryota; kingdom Metazoa; phylum Chordata; class Mammalia; order Carnivora; family Otariidae; genus Eumetopias; species Eumetopias jubatus. The sequence continues at coordinate 58,953,079 of NW_028274810.1, forward strand.
ACAGACACCGGGCCACACGTAAGGGCTGTGTTGGCCAAATCAGGAGAGCACTGCATGCCTTTGCAGAATCCAGGGACGATGCAGACGGGAGTGTGACTACAGCCACCCCCGCGGACCTGGCACTTTTTAGAAGATCACAAGCACCTCCAAACACCTCCCAGCCCTTCCTGACCCTGTCAAAAGCCTAATTAGTCCTGAGCAGGATGGAGTGACCTACAGTCAGTCCCCTCCCCTTGAGAACGGGAAACCAGAGTGAGCCTGATGAATCCCCCACCAGCTCTCCAGTTGCACCCTAAGTGCTCTGGAGCCAGACTGGAAGAGTTTGAATTCTGGCTTCCTTGCTGACTTAGCTATGTGATCCTAGGCAAGTTACTGGACCTCTCTGTGTCTCAGTTTCCCCATCTGCAAAATGGGGCTAAAATTCCACCTCCCTCTAGAGCTGCTCAGAGGATTAAAAGTGTGATTATAAGTAAGGCACTTAAAACAGTGCTTGGCTTAGAGAAAGCACTAAATTAGCATTAGCTGTTAGGATTCTTTTTTTTTTTTTTTTAAAGATTTTATTTATTTATTTGAGAGAGAGAGAATGAGAGATAGAAAGCACGAGAGGGAAGAGGGTGAGAGGGAGAAGCAGACTCCCTGCCGAGCAGGAAGCCCGATGTGGGACTCGATCCCAGGACTCCAGGATCATGACCCGAGCCGAAGGCAGTCGCTTAACCAACTGAGCCACCCAGGCGCCCTGTTAGGATTCTTAATATTGACCTGATCTCTAAAGCCTCTCCTCATCCCTGCCACGGGGCAGGGTGGGGGGCGGGGGGAACCAACTCACTGCTTCTGCTTCTCCTTGAGATCAGTCCCCCCTCTTCCCTGCCCACCCCCAGGCTGCTGTAGGTCCCAGGACACTGGCGTGGGTAGACCTCACCCATGGCTTGCTTGTCCTCATAGTTGCATCCTTGACCAAGCTCTAGTCCGGCAGCCTCTTCATGCAGCCGGTTAGGCTGGGTTGGTTAGGTCCCTGCCAGGCCCCTGCAAGCCTAGGGGTGGTAAGACTGTGGGTGGCCCCAGGGGGCTGCCTGGTCATCGGGGTTTCCCTACCACCAGCCCACACCTCTGCAAACAGACCCTTTGTTTGACTTTTCTCCAAACTTCGAGTGTGTCATCTGTTCCCTGCCTGGACCTGACTCATACGGACACCAGCATCCCCTGGGTCCCCACTCTACTCTGTGGACACTGGGCAGAGTACCGAGAGCACTTCTTCTCTTTGCAATGACACTTTTGGCAGGACATTATTGTTCTTCTTTGTATCCCCCTGCCAAGCTCATGCTTGGTACACTGGTGTGCTCAGAGACGGCTTCTGAGTGAATACATGGAGGGACAAATGATGAAAATAATGAATAAGACAGAAAGGGGGGGAACCTTGCTGTAACTGCCAGAGCTGAAAAAAACCAAAATTCAGACAGAGGAACATTGAGTCCCAAGTCAATGGGGGAAACCTACAATTACTTAGTACACAACAAGTATTTCTTGAAACCACAGTTAAACTAACTGCCAGAGGTACAGGGAGATTCTTCCTCCTCACGTAGAAGACATTTTCCCAAGTTGGCAAAGCCCCATTCTCGCTGCTTGCACAGAGAAGCCTGCTCCCCAAATGGCAAAGATTTGCTTACAAAATATTAAACTGCTTTTCTTTTTTTTTTTCTCAAACACACCTCTTTTTTTTTTTTTTTTTTTTGCATGGGGCTGCTTTAAGGGAAGAAGTGAACGGACATGTATTAAACACTGACTTTGAGCCAGGCAAAGAGTTTGGTGCTCACAAACTCGTGAGCAGGTACTCCTCAGCATGATCTACAAGAGGGAAATAATATTCTTTCTTTCAGAAGAGGAAACTGAGGCTCGGGGATAGGTAAACCAACTTGCCCAAAGTCACAGAGGGGATCCTCTGTTCTTTCCACGACTCCACAGTCTCCAAAGAATCTTCTAAATTCCATTGTGTTTTTGACAGGTATTCCTAAGACTCATATAGGTCCGTGGTCCTCTCTAAGCCTTTCTTTGCAGGAAAACTAGAGCAATTACAATATTTAAAGGCATCAAAGACTCTACCTATACACCCACTGCTGTGTACGTGCCTTTTACAGGAACAAATGCAAATGTGTTCTTTTCTCTGAGCGGCTGGGTGAAGGAGAGGAAGAAGGCAGCTCTGCCTGGAATGTGAACTATTTTATCTGATGCATTAATGAGTTTAGCAGAACCCAAAGCATTTAAAGGCAGATGCACTTTGCCATCACTTGTCAGTCACAGCTTCCCAAAGCAGAGGAATTCCAGCCAAAGAAAAGGTCCCTTTGTCTGGAACTGTAACTGGTCCACAGCCAGAGACAAAGGGTCCAGTTTCAATCGGAATCCAAATAACGATGAACAGCCTTTTCATTCAACAGCCTGAAGAACAGTTTCCAAAGCAGAACTTTCTGTAAAGCTGCTGTACCCCCTGCTTCTGAGTCAGCTCAGGGATGTGAGGCCTGGAAAAGGACCCACTTTCATTAAGGCTGGAGCCACGGTTCCTGGTCAGGACCCAGGGTCACTCACACCGCCCTGCTCTCGGGGGCCCTGTTTCCCATTTCCCGCAGGTGATGTGTTAGCCAAGGCAGATCTCTCCCCTCCTGCATCCTGGTAGGAAGGCTTCGTGGCTATCAGAAGGCTAGAAATTGGGAAGTCACTCAGAGATCACATTTTAAATGTGAATCTTGTCTGACCGGCGACTTTTAGATAAAATTTGGTTATCGGTTTTCTCTTTGGAAAAATTACAAGCTAATTTGGGCTCCTTTTTTAAGTCTTTCTTCTTTCTGCCTCAGAACGGCCCACATCCATAGGCTGTGGACTCTTTGGTAAAGGAAAAGTAATCATCACATGATTACGAATTGCTCAGAAAAGCTAAGAAACCTGGTTGGGCAGCGCAGAGTAGGGGGCGCTGGGCCTAGACACTCCCAGGTCACGGTCCTGGTATCGCCCGTCCCCTCTTGTCTGACTCCGGAGAGGCAAATTCATTGACCTCCCTGAGCCTCAATTTCTTTGTCTCTAAGATGAGGCACCAATTTCTACCTCTCAGCAGTTCATGAGGTTAAATGTATACAGAGTGGCTCCAGCAACACACAGTGGGAGCTTGGTTAATGGTAGTAATTTCTGTACTCAACATCCTGATATATTTACCCCTAGACAAGGTGCTTTTTTTTTGTACTGTCCTCTGGCTTGTGCCTCAGTCTACTTACCTCTATCTAAAATGGGGCTAAGTAATTTAATTAGTTGGATCTCACAAAGTGCAAGGGTTAACTATGCGCCTGACATTTGGTATAGCTCTCCTCTGCAGGGATCTGCAGGGTGTGAGGGGGCACAGGTGATACGATGAGGCAGCATCAAGGGCAGGGACCCTGACTCACCCAGCTGTCAGAGGAAGGAGTCCACAGGATGGGAGGCAGCAAGAGACCATGACGAAGGGACGCCATTGAAGGGTGGGCTCATGTCACGTTTGAGCTGGGGCTGTGGGCAGGGTCCATTCCCTTCTGTTTCCTTTACCTTGTCCCACTCTGGTGCCTGGCCATGGTGGGTGGGTCCCGGGGTGGGGTGGGGAGGATGCCAGGCTCCAGGAGACACCGGGGGAGAAAGGAGCAAGAGACATGAGGCCACGAGTTCCAGAGGGACGGAAGTCCAGGCTCGGCTCTGTAATACCAGCGAGCCCCTGGCCAATGGGGTCCCCTTCTTAAGGCCCAGGGATCTGCACCAGGGATCCTGCTCTGCTGTGCTCATATCACAAAGGGATCAGCCCACGACTCTGGATTTTCTCTCTCTGTGTCAGGAGCTATGAAAGAATCACAGGATCTTGGGATCTCAGGGCTCAAATTCCCATCTGCAGCCAGACCCTTGTTCCCACAGCAGTTGGGCTCTGAATTCGTTCTTCAAGACAGCTTCCTTGTCCTTTCCTCCAGACCACTTGCCCTGCCCTGTCGCAGGTCCAAACCAGGGTGGAGGTACCCCACTATGTTTCCATAAAACTCCGTGCATTTCTTACTCTGAGCTCTTGCCACACTACATTTGCACATCCATTTGTCCTTGTCAATAGACTTTGAGATCTTTGGGGGCAGAAGTCTTGTCTTACTCATCTCTGTCTCTTCAATATTCCCCACGAGCGTGCATCAGAAGAAGTGCTCAGACGGTTCCATAAATACTTAAGTTATGACCTAGCCCTTGCTGACCTCTCTCATCTCATTTCTCAGGATCATGCAACAGTTGGATTCACAGAGAAGTCACTTTCTCCATCATGACTACAAATACTTCACAGTTATCATAAGGAAAAAAACATACATTTTAACCTAAAGATTCAAAATAATCTGGCACATCACCCCTACCCTCTGCTATTTCCAACCCTGTCTGGCTGTCAGCCAGGCACATTTACTGCCAGGCCCCAAATGACCTATTCTCTTCCTCCTCAGACTCACCTGTAATGTCCGCATGCATCTGCACAAAAAGGGGATTCTTGCTCAGGCCTCCGCACAGGAAAAGCGTGCTGATAGAGTGTCCGGCTGCCTCCATGGCCTCTATAATGAGGCGGGTGCCAAACTGAAAGGGAAAGGCAGAAGAAAGCATCAGTAGAGCAGCACAAGAAAAAAGCTCTGGAACCTTTACTAAGTGTTTGCCCAGCCCCAGACACCACACTGAAAGCTTCGCACACCCAGTCTCGGAGAACAAGCTCTGAGAGATCAGGTTGCCTCTGATCACTGTTAATGAAGTCACAGAGCAGGAATTCCAACCTGGGCCTGTCTGACTCCCCAACCCTCTTAATTACTCTACCATTTGCTTCCATCAGTAGTTACACAACATTGACAAAAACAACTGACAATGTTCACACAGTTCATATTAACAAGAGTTCACTGAAGCAAGTATTTGTGGAGTGCCCACTGTGGGCCTGATCCTCCAGCAGGGACCAGGGATGGAGGAAGTGGCCCGGGGGGGGTGGTCTCTGAGTCAGTCTTCCTTCCGGAGATAGGAACTAAAGAGGTTTGTTTTTTGGAAAAGAGCATCCAATAACATCAGCAGCAGAAGAGAGCTCTAATCGCATGAAGTGAGAGTAAGACTTCAGACTGACAAAGGGCTAACCTGACCTTTATTATCATCTGGAACCAGGTGGTGGTTCTTCAGGGATGCTTCAGGAGCCAGAGCCCATTCCAGTCAGTCCTTCGTGGTCTGGGATGACGTGGAAATCACACCCTCTGGCTTGCTCAGTGTTCCGCCATATTTTCATTTCAGCCCTCGTGTGCTAGGAACTCCCTAAAATGTGCTATGCTCATCCTTGTCTTGCTCAGTTTACTCAACTCAGTAAAAATCATGGATGCCTGGGAAAATGACACCACCGTAGGGTCCCCAGGGAGAATGTTAATGTATAATTCTTTAGTTTTAACTAGGATATGCAAACAGCTAAAAATCCTAGTTTATTTGCAAGTTCAAAAACAAGAAGCTCATGAGTCTAATTTACTTGGGGTCAAGGATTAAAACCAAAAAGATGAACTGTGACATGACTTTAGGAGGCAGCCACATGGCAATGGTTGAGAAAGGGGCTCCAGAGAGAAATGAGAGAGAACTGTTTTTTTGTTTTTTGTTTTTTTTTGGTGGAGAGAGAGCCCTTGAGATGTTTAGAGAGTGATTAATTCTGAGGGATGACACAGTGCCAGGTGTGGACAAGGGGGTGAGTTGATGAAGTGGAGGGAGGAGGTCAAGGATCTGGGAGGCCACAGATGGGACAGCCACCAAGAAGGCAGGATTGGGGCTGGAGAGAGGATTCGAGTCAATGTCACGGATTTAGTGACAGTGTGATGGTGTTGCTGGGAAGGTGGTACCCAAGTGTGCAGAGAAGGAGAAGGAGGTAGTTTAGCATGAGGACAGGCTGTATCAGAGGCTTAACCAAAGTGAAGGAAGAGGGTTTGGGAAGTGGTCAGGATGTCCCCCTGACCACTGTCCCCAGGGGGTAAGATGTAGGGCAAGTGAAGCCTCTTTTGACCAGGCAGCTTGGAGGGCTGTCTCCCCCGTGACTGAGGGTGCCTCTGGGAGAGGGAGTGGCTAGAAGTTGTTCTGGGGACCATGGGTCATGAAATCCTGAATGCTGTGGAGGAAATTATGAGCGATGGGGGGCAGTTCGGGAGCAAAAGCACAGCAGTTCCAGCCCAGAGGCCTTCAGCTATTAGCGAATCTGGTAAGAATATGGATTAGGTAAAACTTGGGCCTCCAAAAATAATCCACAGATGTAGTGTGTTAAAAAAAATTAAAACATGTTGTACCGTATAAGGACAGATCCTGCTTATTGCATGTGGCTGATTACCCCCAGATGTTCTTTCTTAAGCTTTTGGGGGGTCATGAACCCTCTTGAGAATATGATAAAACCTACTGACCTTTCCAGAAGAAAGTCACTTACAAAATAGCATTATAAATGATTTCGAGAGGCCTACAGATGCCCTTACGTCTACCATGGATCATTCGGTGTCTGTGGCTTGCAGGACAGTCTAGTCAGCTTGAGGGGCAGGAGTCCGTAGTAGCCAAGAGCATGGCTTTTGAATTCAAGAAACCTAGGATGGCATTAAGACATTTCACCTACTTCTGGGAATCCAACCTGTACCCAACCTTTCTAAGACTCAATCCTCATTTTTTTAAAAAAGTAATAGTATTATCATATTCATGGGTTTGAGAACTCCATGAATTGTCAGAAATGTTAACATGCAGAAACAATTTTAATGTGGTCTTACATTTGGTGAAATATTAATATCTGCCCTGCACGGCTGTTGCTGGAGGCAGTGTATGTACAAGACGCACAGGAGTGCCGAGTACATGGAAGGGGTGTGGAAATGAGCGCGATTCTGGTTACTAGCTGTAGTCTAGGCACTCTGCTAGGCACTTTGCTATCCTTGCTAGTCTTAGGACAAACTCAAAACTTGCACGTTGTTTTCCCCATGTAGGAGTTATGGGATTTGCCTGAGGCAGTAGGGTCTGCCTTGGGAGAGGATAGCTGCACCCCCCCCCCCCATATGCATGGAAACACCATGCAAAGTTGGTATTTCTGATACTTCTAAAACCACAGACCTGTGGCTCACGTGATTAACAGGCCAGAGTGGAGGGTAACACAAAGCACATTCCCTTGGGAAAAGGCAAAAAAGTATCAGAACAAGAGGCACTCCCTTGGGAGGGGCTGTGACAGCCTGCAACTCCCCCCGTGTGGCATTGTTGGCTGGAATTTCCCACTCAGGCTGGCAGCTAGCAACAGGGCCTTCCTTTCGGGTGTCCCAGGCTCCACTCTGTGAAACGTTCCACCCTCCCTAAATGCCCTGCCACAGGGCTTTGTGCTAAAATGATTTTGTGCTCACCTTTCTGGAAAAAATGTTTTCACAGAGAAATTTAAATTAAAATTAGGCTATTCCACTGGGAATGTACAGAACCAAATGCAAATCGAGAGACTTCAAATGCAAATAGTACTTTTTAAGGGTCTATTCTGAAAGGAAAGCTATAGATGAACAGGCTATGGATAAACTGGTTGTTTGACAAGTCTTTCAATTAAGTGTGATCAAGAGAGAATTTTACTTCATGGAGCGTTTTCGCACAGTCCCAAGTTAACTTCATTACAATATCTCTTTCATTCTATTCCTACAAAATACCAACTACAGATATCACTATAGACAGCAATTTGCTTAACTTTAACCTATTCACAACAAGTAGATGCTAGGGCAATATTCAGAGCCAGTGAAACAAAAAAAAAAATTTTTTTTTTCAAGTTGATCATCATGGGAAAATATCTGTGATCAGACTACTTCATTAAAATGCACATTTTTGCCTGAAAGATCAGCACAGCCTCGTACCTTTGCAAAAATGGTTTGAACCCCTCACAATTCAACTGGCCCCACAATAAAGCCTTATCAAATGATTGGTCTTAAATTTCCTTCCCTTCGTGGTATTATAAAGGTCATTAAGATCACTGACAAAATAAATATGATAGCTCTTAATACACATACGACCCCTTAAATACAAGACTGATTTTCCGAGTGTGTGGTATTTGGGAAAATGGAGCTGGCTCCACCCAGCTCACGTCCCGTTTAACCTCATTTATATATTCTTGGACTTCTGCTGCCGTGTTCTTACCAGGAAGGGGGCCTCTGAGAGGCAATCCCGGCCAAAATAACAACGTTTGCTAAGATGTGTACAAGAAAAACTGGTCTTGGAAATGCCTCAAAGCTGATTTCGTGCACGTAGCTTTTACAAACATTTCAAAGAAAAATGCAGGTTGGTAGAGGGGGAAAGAGCAGAAGAATGGGAGTGAGACAGGCGGTTCTCGGACACGCTCGTGTCCCGACTCCACCACGTGCCCACTCTCTGACGCGGTTCTCGGACACGCTCGTGTCCCGACTCCACCACGTGCCCACTCTCTGACGCGGTTCTCGGACACGCTCGTGTCCCGACTCCACCACGTGCCCACTATCTGACGCGGTTCTCGGACACGCTCATGTCCCGACTCCACCACGTGCCCACTATCTGACCCGGCAAGGTGGTTTTCCCTGTCTGGAAAACGAGGACAATCCCACCTACCACTGTGGGTAGGTGCTCTGGTGCCTGGCACAGCAGCTGGGCGTCAGTTAGAGGTGATAGTCCTTGTCATCATGGGACGGTGCCCCGTGGCCCGCCTCTTAGCATGTACTCAGAGGACGAGCACAACAGCTCTGACTGTCCATTTCCACGCAGTCATTTCATTCCACTCTAAGACTTCTCATACAACAGCACTGACTACCAGAAAATGAAAGTTCCTCAATACTTCATATACCTACTTTATTTCAGAAAGCCATGGCTTCCCATCCCAGCTCTGCCACTTACAAGCTATAGGAAATTGGGCAGGTTAATGAACCTTGCTAAGGTGTAGGTTTTTAATGTGTGGAATGGGGATGTTAACACCTACCTCACTTGTAAATATTTAGCACAGTGCCTGGCACATAATACCCCAAAACTATATTATTTATCATTATCATCATTATTACCATAAAACAGGATGACTAAATAATTGTCTTTACTACTGATGCACATTAATCTCCTTCACGTTCATTTTACTCTTCACTCCCTCCATTTTGACAGATGCCAGAATTATCTGGTTTTGACCAAGTTCCCATAGATAGTGCCGGCTGATTGATTTCACTGAACTGGCCAAGCTATTAAATCAATGACAGTTGCTTCAGGAAGATACAAACTGGTATATAAACTGCAAGGACTGTTTCATCTCATCAAGTTGGCCTATTCCATGTAAGACCGAATGTTCCCTTCGTGGTTGGGAAGCTCTGCTCTCTTAGCCCATCTACATGGTACCTGGACAAGTGTGAACATAAGAAAATCACTTCTGTTAGTGATACGGATGTATGGGAAAAATGTATGTAGTTCTGTTATTTGAAGGAATAAGGCTTTGAAGGAAGTGGTATATAAACAAAATAACTGAATGGCATATAAATATGTCCACATAACATTAACAAAAAAACTTTCTGTGTGTCTCTGAAAAATAAATTTGAATCAGAATTCAGTGAACTGATTTTTCCTTTCTGTTGGTCCACGTTCTCTTACCAGAGTGGCTAAGCCTCACTTAATTAATTGTATTTTGGGATTCCTCCCAGCTCTGAAACCTGGAAAGCCATGACCCATTCCTCCAAAATGTACTTCCTAACATGCATACATACAGTCTTCTGTGCATGTACCCCATATTTGGATCACCTCGGGAGAGTAAGATTCCTTAGATCGAGATGTTTAAGCTTCTAGGGTTTTGTTTTCATTTTGGATTGATCTGCAGTGTAGGACTTCCTAATGCGTTAAATTCTCCCCTCCTCTCTCTAACCATCCAAACGTCTCATTGAAGCAGCTAATTATCTAAAAACAAACACTAAGGATGCTTACTATTTAAAAGAACCCTATAATCCTTTTGCGAAGTGAACAATATCGTGTGTTTTATAAGTTTGCACGTTCTTAATATTGCCTTTCTTAATGCAAGAATAAATGGCATCTGCTTCTACTTAATTGAACTTGGAAGACAAATTAAATAAATGACAAGTATGATGTTCAAAGACTCGAACTCCTTTCAGCTTTCAGCGATGTGAGGTGATTAGTAAAGCAGGTGAAGACCTTCATCAAGATTTCCTTCCGAAAAGACACACATCTCTTTTTGGCAAGCTCCCTTTTAATTAACAATCTCTGTCACACAAGCACATGATGTATCTTGGAGAAGCATGCGGCCTAAGGTTTATTGATAGCCCTAAGTCTCTTTAAAAATGGCATTAAAGTGTCTTACAGCAATGGCTTGAACTGTGGCCAGGTACAGAATGGCAAGATCATCGAGGTCCTGAGACAGCTTCAACCCGGTGACCTGTAGGGATGAAGGAAAGAAAAGAAAGAGATGGCCAAAAGGAGCTGCCACGGATAGAGATAGTTCCCATGAAACACGTTCAGATGTGTTTTCTTGCCCAAACAAGTTCATATGCAAATCCCCTTTTTGTGAGCTGAACGTGAAATGACTACCAAATTGTTTAATCTCCAGACCTGGGAAAAACGATCATTTCTCCTCCAAGAGAAAGTGCCCTGCCTTGTATTAACAAAACAAAACAAATACTTTACGGAGATCGTGTTTGATATTCCTTAGCATGGAATTAATAAATGTCTTTCTTCCCCTTTAAAGAAAATGTTCTTTTATGACAAACACCCATTTTCTTTGGCTTACAGAGATCGACATGGAGCAGTGGCTTCTAGTAAAAGATGATCTTACTCCGAGTTCTGCCATTGTCAGAATTCAGTGTAACAGCATCCAGGGGGGATTCAGGGTAAAATAATATGTCTCCTATAAATGTTATACCTACTAGGGGATAATTTACAATCTGTGGTTTGCAAGGGAATCCCATTAAAGTCAATCGGAACCACATGCTTCTATGGAGTGTGTCAATTTCTGAGAGATTCCAGAACTAAACAGGATGCTGGATTTGGATGCCTTCAAGACCTGTTCACAGTGCCTCCTTCACATCTCCCATTTACGAACGTCTTCTCTTGGGACATTTCTAGATGGCGAAGAACTGCTGGGTTCTTCAAGCCTACTCAGAATTTTGTGGGCATCAATACCAGAGCTCACTTTGTATTTTCACATTACAAAATTAATTAACATAACCTATGCTTACTCAGGGCCTACGGTGGGTATGATCCTGAGTGCAATGAGGTGGTGACAGGCAGCCTACGTTCAAAGAGGGGGAGCTGAGTGGTCTACCCAGGTCCCTTTCCTTCGTCTCTCCAGTCCCATTTAATTACCCTTTCCAGACTGCACCCTGAGCCACAATGAAGGGCTGCTGGGCACAGACATACTGGGCTGGGCAATGACTTACTGCTGGGCACAGACAACATTCCATGGCCCAGACCAGAGACCTGTCAGCACTCTTCCCCGACTTTTCCCTTCTTCCCATATTTATGCAGTCTCCAAGTTTTGCCCACTTGCTCCCCCAAATCTTTGTGAATCCATTCCTCCTCTTCGTGCTGTCACTCACTTCCTCAATCCAGGCCACCATTATTCCTTTGTGTGTGCTGAAAGGGCCCCTTTTCTAACAGTGCTTCTCTCCACAATGGAGCTAGTAATTGTTCTCACAGGCAAATCTGATCGTGTTACTCCGTTAAAAATTCCCTGTTGCCCTCATCTCGAGACATAAATGCCCATGCTGTTTTAGGTGCTTTCTCCCAGGCTTGCCCCTGCTTACTTCTCCAGCATCTGTACAAACCCTTCCTCACTTAGTATCTTTTGCTCCAGCCATTCTGATTACTCATGGAAGTCTGTTCATGCAGGGACTCCTGAATTCGGTAGAGCTACCTGCTGATAATTTCTCTTGGCAAATAATTGGGTAACCAGATGAGAACTACGCCTTTGATTTTAACACACAGGAACACGGAAGATTTGAGTGAGAGACCAGAGGGGAATTCTGGGTAGGCATCCTCCCAAGCCAGTAACTCCATGAAGGAACATCCTTCGTTAAGTTCCCCAGACACCTCAACACACAGTAAAAATGCTGGAAGGGAGAACATGAACACTGTTGACATTATAGAAGTTCACTTCATAACGTGCGTAAGGAAATAATGTGCCCCAGGGAACACAGAGGATGGAAACCAGACCCTAGCTGTTCCGACAGACTACCTGGGATACTCACGCATCATCTGCAAGGCCTAGCCCAGTATCTGGCACACAGTAGGCACGAAGTAACTATCTGTTGAATGTGTGAATTAGTGACAATGGTCTTTTTTCCTTTTGTATACCACTGTTTTTCCTAACATCCTAGCCTTTTGTGTCTAATTCCACGATTATGGGATGATCATGTGCACCACCTTGGCTCTCCATATATTTGCAGAGGGGAGGGTCATTTGCTACGTGCCCCAAGAGAAAACACTGGAAGATTACTTCTAGTTGCTTATTCCAGGCTCTCCATGCTCCCTCCTCTCTACACTTAGCTTCCCTCATCACAGTGGCTCGTATAAGATTGGGGTAAAAGGAGTGTCCCTGTAGCTCATACGGAACTTTCGTGTGATTTAGATAAAAGTACTCCCTCCAGGCAGACTAATGCAGAAGGCATCCCATCTGGGAGAATGAACTATGAAAAGGAGCAGAGTGGACAGGGTCCCAGCCCTGTTGTATGTCCCTTCATGCGAATGTGTGATCAACCAGCTCCATGGCATGCAATGGTCCTGGATAAAGATCACACATCATGAATGGTCTCTCTCTTCTGTACTGGCCTGGCCTCAACAGCATCTCTGCTGCTTATCTACTAGGAAAGCTAAGTGGGCCCAGGCCTAGACCTCTCATCCAGAGCCAGTGAGGGAGGCAGGCTACCTCTGGCTCCTCTCTGGTCATGCCTGCGATGTGAATCAAGCCATGATCCTTTGTGGACTGGGTATGTGTCTGCTTAGCAGACTCACATCTCCTATAGGTGGGTCCTGAAGACCAGATCTGGGTAAACTGTGATGGAATGGGGAAGAAATTTGATTTTGTGTATGAGATTAATTGACTAGGAACCCCAGTGCTATGTATAACATTGATAAAGTAACATTGATAAAGGAGGATAAAGATATCCTCAATTCATAAGAACCCATAAGGAAGAAGGGGTACAATATCACCAGATTTCATTTTCTTCATCCCCATTTTCTTCATTCATGAGAACTTCCCCAAAGTATTGGTATTCAAGCAAAAAAAATATCATCGCCCCTTCTCTAAATGTCTAGTGCCTCTAGAGCTCAAAAATCATAGAGGAGAGAAGAGGATAGTTACTTTTCACCAGAAACTGAGAATGAGATCATGCAAATGAGCACTAAATTTAACTCCTGAGCTTGCTAGTAGCTCCAGCAAAAGGGACATAGGATGGGTGACATCGCTTTTCTTTTTCTGATAAATAGAACATACCTTGCTTTCATGGAAGAAAATGTTATTCTAGGGAAGAAGGTACTCAGCAATAAAAGGCAGTAAGTATGCACAGCCCTCCCATAGCCATCTCTAACATCTCCTCACCATAAACACCAGGGCCACGGAGTTGAAATGTGACCCAGTGAAAGACATTTCTCTCTAAAGTTACTATGGTTCGGGGCCCTCTTGCCTGATATCTCATCTGATATGCAGGTGGAGACTCTGGAAGGGCAGGTAATCATTAATTCCATCTGAGCTTTCTCTCCAATACTAGGGACCTCAGCCCTGCCTTGGCAAAAGTCAAATGGCTGTCGGCCCAAGATAACTTTCTAAGGAGTGCCTGCCATGTGGACCACTCAGGAGGCTACAGAGACCCTTTGGGGAGCCATCTTGGCAGGGAAGCGACAGCAGCACCCCTGGAATGCCAGGGATGTGCTGGGGGACGTGCAGCTTTGTAACCAGGGAGAAAGCCAGAATGTGACAGATAAGCAGATACCCCCATCTGCGGGCTGGATGGTTCCATCCATGAGGAAGTGGGAAAAAAGCATAAATGGAAGCAGTGTGTTTATAGAAAATGTGCATGTCTATTTTGAATGTTTGGGTAAGACAGTGAAATGTGTGGGGAAGCCCCATGGGAGAGTTGTGCTGGTAAGCACATTTTATTTATTTTGCTATTGTGTAATGAGGAGAACTGCAAGAGAAAACACTTATAATTAATATTTAGAGACAGGTGATCTATATGGTGGCTAAAGAAATGCAAACTACTATTGATGACGCCAACGTCCTAGATAATGGTTATAAAATACTTACGTAAATCTTGGTATTTTTGAGCTTGGAAGAGATGTGTGGGGGAATGGAAAGATGACAAGCTATGAAGACACCAAGGTTCAGATCTTGACATTCTCCCAACTGGCTGCACAACGGTGTGAGTTTTGTGACCTTTCTGAGCCTCAATTTTTTTTTTTCATTTATGAAATAGGGATAATGATGCCTCAAGGCATTTTTGTGAAGATTAAATATCATTTGCAAAGTGTCTTACTTTTTCAGGAAGCTAGACTGAGTCTACAAGAGCTAAACCCTTATAGAGCCAACTCTGAGCATAGGTGGCAATTAACGTTGATTTTCTTTCCCTTTCTCTTAATAAATGTGCATTCTCTTTCTCTTAAATGCATGAAGGGTTCAATCCCATTTATTAATTGGAATGTGGCAATAAAGCATCTCCTTCAACATGGTATGGGTACCCCCAGGGTATTAATGAGGGGCACTGAAGACTAGTGCATATACGGCATGGGGAAGACAGGGCAAAAGGCATGTTAACCATCAGCATCAGGATCATAATATTAAAGATAAGAACATCAAGAGTGTGGAGAAGCAGTATGCCCCTGATCAGTGCCCAGGGATAGGATGATGGGGGACTCACTTTCAAGGACTGCTTAGAGAAGCCTTAGTCCTTATCAACCTACACACTTCCATTCACTCTGTAAATAGGAAGGACAGATGAATTTCACCCTGGACTTCACCTTAAATCTTGCCGCCACTTAGTAGCTGTGAGAGCTTGGGCATGTTTCTAGCCCTTTCCCAGGATCCTAGCTGAATGGAGATTTTCTGAACTCCAACTCCAGATTTATTGACTCTTTGGTGTGGGCCCAGCAATTTGTATTTCAGCAAGGTCCTAATGCACAATAAACTGTGGAAATAATTGTCCTTAACCTTGGCATTGTGAATTATGGGTTGGTAGGTCCTAAAATAGTTGAAATTACTTAAAAAATGTAGTAGTAAGTTAGCTAATGTTTTTCCTTCTTAGTTGTTAAAGGAATTAGTTATATTTGTTAGTAAGAAAAAAAAGCTTAGAAATAAATTCTCAAGGGGTCTCTAAAGATTACAAAAGACAAGAAAACAGGATCCCCAGTCCTGAGATTTTCTAGGGTCATCAGAGCATGGTGGGGTATCCAAGGCTCAGGGGAATTGGTTGAAAGCTTTTCAGAACACAAAGGAACAGCAAAATGCTGTTTGTTCAGTCAATAATACAGGCAGAGCTCATGGACAGACAGCAAGGAAATGAGAAGGACCAGAGAAAAATTGATAGGAAACCTCTGGAGAGAGAACAGAGATTGAAGAACAGGTCTGAAATGATCAGCCAGCCTGGAAGACAAAGGGAAAAAATCTCCCTTTGGTTTCAGGAAGTACCAGGAATTGAGGCTGCCACTTGGCATTGCCTAAAACTCACCCAGATTTGGGAAAGGCAGATCAATGTGTTAACACAGTGTGGTGAGTGGAACTCGAAAGATGTTCCCCCAAGATTTCCATCCCCCAGTTACTCAATCAACCACCAATCGAGGCACTGCTGTAAAGGGACTTTGCAGAGAGAACTAGTTCCTAGCCAGGTGACCTTAAAATACAGAGATTATCCTGGATTATCCAGTAGAAGCCCACTGTAATCACATGAGCCCTTACGAGCTGAAGAGGAAGGCAGATGAGTCAATCAAGTGATCCAGTAAAAGGCAGGAGGAATGAGGTAGAAATGGAAACCAGAGAGATTCAAAGTATGAGATGGACATGATCTGCCACTGGGGGCTTTGAAGATGGAAGAAGGGGGCAATGAGTCATGAAATGCATGTAGGTGGCCTCCAGAAGCTGAGGACCCCCGGCTGACAGTCAGCCGGGGAATAGGAACCTCAGTCCTATAACTGCAAGGAGCTCAACTTGGCCAACAATTTGGATGGATTTGATAGATTATTCCCAAAGTCTCCAGATAAGAGTCCTTGGTTCTGGTCTTATGAAAACTGGAGCAGAGAGACCAGCTGAGCCAGCCAGGGCTTCTGACCTACAGAACTGTGAGATGATAAATTTAAGCCTCTAAATTTGTGATAATTTATTAAAGCAGCAACAGACAATCAATAAACTCACAATGACCAGACTGACATTCTCCCTTGCAACCTTATTCTATTGGCGAACCGTACATGATACGCTAGTCATTTGCGATTCCCCAGATGGAACAGGCACTTCACATCTTTGTTCCACTTCTGATGCTCTAAATCTAAGTCATTTTAATGTACTCAGTGCTCCAGTATGCCAAAGCTGTTCTGGTCAACTGTCCTGGCCCCTAGTTGGTGTCATCCAACCTGTCTGAATTTACACAAACTTGGATCCCATCTTTGGTCCCCTGGCCTTAGAGCTTTCCCATTATTTATCTGTTGGGACCTCCCAGCAGATTTCTCCCTGATTCATCCCTCAGTCTTTCACCATGCCATACTACCTGGGGAAGGACTCCTGTCTATAATTATTTTGCCACTGCCTGCCTCCCCTGGGTTTTACTTGTTTTTTGGTATATTTAGGGAAGACAGCACTAAGAAAACGGTATCTGAATCAGACATAATTTTGAAAAGTCACTAAAATGAGGGGAAAATATGAAAACACAAAAACCTAGTTTTTCTTTTTACTTAAAAAAATTTTTTTCCCCCAAAGGATGTGAATGACCTCAGTTTGAACTGACTAGGTTCTAATCTGTTTTTTTTCTGCTGCTCTGGGCAAATAACTTTGATCTCTGAGCCTTAGTTTCTTCACTCTTTTAAATGGGGCAACAACATTGTCAGGCAGGGTTACTCTAAGAGTTGGTGATGATGTATGTAAAGCATCTATCACGGGGCCTGATACAATGCACTTCCAGAAAAAAACAAAACAAAACAAAAAAAAGATCCCTATTACGAAACAAAATACCAGCTGCTAAATTAGTTGCTTCAATAAGAAAACACATTATGGGAAACCCAGCTAAATGATACTTAGGATATCAAGCTTTGTTATAGGACTCAATTTGTCATAGGGAAAAATATGTAAAAAATGGTGAGATGAAACAGCATTACATTGTAACGAAATCATCAACAAACTCATGTCAAAGAGTCCATGTCTTTGCAAGCCTGATAAATAGATCAGTCCAAAGCTGCTTGAATTAGCTCATGAGCTTCCAGCTATGTCATCCATCTCCCCATCAGAGGAAGCCACTGGGATACAACCTCTGGCTTCTACTGAGCTCTTGCAAATACTCATCCGAGTTGCTGACTCCATCCACATCTGACTCTGTTTAGTAATGCCCATCTCTAGCTGGGGGTTCAGTCCTCTGGGAACGGGCTAAGATCTTGCCATGCTTCTTTCCTGACTCCCACCTAGTTTTTCATATGCACACTTGCTCTGTGCTTGCTTTGAAGAGCCCTTGGAGCAGCACTCAACCTCTCCAGCAGTTTGAGCAGCATATGGCCTTATGTTAGAAATCACAGCTCTTCAAAGAACCAGAAAATAACTTTCTGTTCTGGGTAGGGCTGTACTTGCAAAATGAAGCAGAAAAAACACATTTCAACCACTGGTGAATAGGGTGTTTTCATGGCCTGATACGCTTGAGGTGCCTTGCACCTGCGATTAAATTTGATTAATTTACTTCTTGGATATTTCAGGAAAATAAACAGACACACACCCCAAGACAAAGAAATAGTATTAATTTGAGAATGGAAACCGGTCATATACACGAGGCAAGGACTCTTTCAAAATTCCTACAGCACTAGCTGTTTTGTATATCAAATGTGGGTTTCCTGCTGTGTTGAGGGACTTGAGGGCCAAGGACTTACATACAGAGAAAGACTAATCTCTGTACCTGTGTGAGACGTGGTCTATGATGGACCAGGTGATTGCTGAGCTACACCAGCTGGCTGTTAGCGGTGGATGACCTCCATAGCTGGTGAGTCCAGCTGGTCCTTGGGCTATGGCAGATGGCTCATCACTGGCCGCTCAGCATTCCAAGGCCACACTTAGAAGCCTGCTAGTCATCTTCTAAAGTGCAAGGGCCACTAAGCAGAAGCTACAGATTCAAAAGTATTTGTTGTTGCTGTCTGTCCACAATGTGACAGTCTCCCCATTTGATTCTGACAATGACCCTGCAAGGAATCCACATGCTGGTCCTGCACCCTAATGTATCAAGCAGAAAGGAGAAATATTTGCATAGGCGGCTACTTGGTCCAGGCACACTAGTAAGTGGCCCACCCCCTAACGTCCACCTCTTTCTCGCCCAGTGTCATGGGTCAATACTGCATCACCAAAGGAAAAATGAAGCAGCAAGGCACATGACAGGGAGCCACCTGTTACCAGAAGAAAATGATGCTCTCATGCATAGGGCAAGAGTCCTGGGTCATGCCCTGTTCCTACTTCCGAGGGTAGGCACCTGAAGCAGAAGGGTTTAGAGCCAGGTCAAACCAGGAGTGGTGATTGCTCCTGGAATCTGAGTCAGTGAGAGTGTGAAGGAAATAAGAACCATGACTGAGGAGAGAGAGGTCAGAGCTTAAATCCAAGGCCCAGGGTAGGGACGAACATGGGAAAGGAGTGAGAAGGCTGGTTTTCGCAGCAGGGAACCGAGGACTAGGCTGAGAAGTGTGGTTCGGTATTAAACCATGCAGAGGATGGTTGGTAGGACTCCTATCTTAGAGTCCTCAGCACATCGAGCGAGGTCCAGAGGTGTGAGTTACGGCAGCCTTGTGGGGATGTGCATGCTGGAAGTCAGGATTCACATTTTTATTTAACCTCCCCATTTCTTGTCATGGTGACCTTGGGCAGGTCACCGTTTACTCCTCCCTTGACAAGTGAAGACTGAAATAATCGCTTAGCCATAGGGCAATTATTCGATGCCTGTCTTTGACCTAAACACTGTTGAAAATTTAAAAGCAAACATGCATGCCATAGGTAGCCTCTACCCTCAAAATGTTTTTCTAATAAATGTAAAACACAGGCTATGTCATATGGCAGCTCTGATCTTATTTTCTTCCGTAAAAATTATTTTTCATTGCCTTCAATGCACTTTTTAATTCTGCTCCTGTATTTTTAATTGTCTTTATCATTTCCTTTTTCTTCTCATTCCACTGCTTTTCCATCTGAGCTCATTTTTTCCCCACTAAGTTTCTGCCCTATTTCATAGAGATGTGCCCTTTAAAAAAATCCTACTGAATATGCTAAAGAGGTTGTAATATTTCCTTTTGCTTTGAGTAGTATATAATTCTTTGAGGCCTTTCCCTAAGTGTTCCAATGATACTCCTTTTGCTTTGCATGCAACATGTTTTTCCTAATAGACTCACTTTCTTTTTTTTTTTTAAAGATTTTATTTATTTATTTAATTGACAGAGAGAGAGAGACAGCAAGAGAGGGAACAAGCAGGGCGAGTGGGAGAGGGAGAAGCAGGCTTCCCGCCGAGCAGGGAGCCCGATGTGGGGCTCGATCCCAGGACCCTGGGATCATGACCTGAGCCGAAGGCAGACGCTTAACGACTGAGCCACCCAGGCGCCCCTAGACTCACTTTATTTTTTTATTCATTTTAACTAGAGAGCTATACATATTCAGTGTTTCCCAGCAGACCGTACACATGATTTACTCTCAGCCCCACTCACTGGTACGTGGATTTGCCTCTTCAGATCTATAGCTAATTGCCAGTTCCCAGAGTCCAGCAGTTTTTGTTTTGAGTAGCTTTGGTGGCCTTACCACGGCCCAGTTTTCTAACCCTAGAATAGACAGCTGACATGCAAACCTACACCTCTCCTCCAAACTCCTATCTATGTCCCAATAACAAAGTGTTATTCAGGATCCTTAGAATGCAGGGCATCACCCGTCATTCCAAATTGGACTTCATGACCAGTTGGCTTCCTGGTTGGCAGTTTTCTGATGGATTGAATTAAAAGGGACGATAAGGTCTGGGTTGTGGGAGAGTTCTGGAAAGTTAAACTCACTGGCTGCTTCCAGAAAACCAAAACACCCTAAAACCATTGGCAGCAGAGAAGAGGGGAGGACTGCCCTGTTCTGAGGCTTAAAGGGAACTTGCACCATTCGGCTAAGGAGCAGAAGATGGAGAGGTCCGGGTTCCTGCAAGGCTGGAGGTTCACTTTGTTCATATGTCATAGATTTAACCAACAAGTTCCAGTTAGCCTTTTAGATTCTGGAAAATCTTCCCAGATTCCAAGACTGTCAATTCTAGTGTCGCTAGTTGAATGACATGTGATGTGAATTTTCAAAGTCAGCATGAGTTTATGGGTTTTTTTTTTTTTTTTTGCATCTTCATATGTATTTTCAAATGAAGTAGAGGACGGCTGCATTAATATTGATATTAAATACTTATATGGATAGTAAGAGTAGCAACTAACCCATCTCATGTTAGCAAATTGTTCATATGTATGTTTTTAAAGCAATACGTGATTTCTTTCTTATCTCCATGCTGACCATCAATTAAGTATATATTAACTGCGTAGTATATGCCCAGAGAAATGTTTCAGGAACCAAAAGAAGAAATCATGTGTTTCTTTCCCTACTAGGAACATCCTGACTATTCTACTTGCTATGTATACATTGTATCCCTCTCCTCCCTTGAATCATGCTCCAGGAACATCGGCTTTGTTGTACCTTACTGTGTCTACATAGCCATGCTTTGTTCTGGGGTCTAGGTACCAAATAAGAATTTACTGAATGGGTGCTGGAGACAGTAGTCATTACAGGTTCTGACAAAGGAGAACAGGACAATAGAGATTTCAGGGTGATTAGTTTGATGTTATCTGAAACTAACTGAGGGAGGGGAACCTGAGTGGCTCAGTCGTTAAGCGTCTGCCTTCGGCTCAGGTCATGATCCCAGGGTCCTGGGATCGAGCCCCACATTGGACTCCTTGCTCCGCGGGAAGCCTGCTTCTCCCTCTCCCGCTCCCCCTGCTTGTGTTCCCTCTCTCGCTGTGTCTGTCAAATAAATAAACTCTTAAAAAAAAGTAAAACTAACTGAGGGAGAGCAATACTGGGAGAAATTTTTAGCCCAGAATTTCCTTCCTTATCGAGGTCACCTTCTCCTTCCAGTGTGGTGATGTAAGCTCACAGAGTGGCAGCTATTCCAATGTAAACCCAACCCAAGCAGCTACAAAGGGAAGTCAATGCTCAGAAATACCATGCGATATATGAGGTTTGCTTATAAAACAACACAACTTTTTTTGGGGGGGGCACCTGGTTGGCTTAGTTGGTTAGGTGTCTGCCTTTGGCTCAGGTAATGATTCCAGGGTCCTGGGATCAAGCCCCGCATCAGACTCCTTGCTCGGTGGAGAGCCTGCTTCTCCCTCTGCCTCTCCGTCTGCCTGCTGCTCCCCCCTGCTTGTGCTCTCTCTTTAAATAAATAAATAATCTTAAAAAAATAAAAAATATAAAACAATAAAACTTTTTAAAAAACTAAACATACTAATGGATTTTCTGATACAACTGGGGAGATGCCCCCGTACAGGTAGTCTTCTTGGTGAGCATGTACTTAGCAGTACTCATTATAAGGAGGCAGGCATTCTTCAAAACCCTCCATGGACTCCTTGGGGATTACATTCTGGATTTGGGTTACGTTTATAAGAATATCCTTATAATGGTAACTCTTAAGTCTTCTGATGTCAAGCTTGGTTTTAAGAAACAGACAAAAACCACTAGAAGCCATGGGTCCTGCCACGCTAGGAATGACAGAAGTTGGCGAGAGAGGGCCCCCAGGGAAGGACTGCAGGTCCAAGTCCATGGAGTCCAGACCCACGATCATTTCACTACATAGCCATGCTTTGTTCTGGGGTCATTTTATGAACTGGCCATGCTTCTTAACATCTTTAACGTTTTAAAGGTCCATTATATTTGGTTTCAGATATTTGTTTTCAATTAAAACACTCACTTTTGTATCCATACAAAATGTGCTCTTCCCCAACCTCTGTTTGTACCCAGAGAGTCAGTTATCTGCAAGTACAGCGTTCTGGCCGCAGCCTGTGGCCACATGGCCCTCTCCCGACATTCCTCTTCTGCTTCCACAGGCCAAGTAAGGAGGCCAAGCTCATTATCTGTTGTGTGGGCACGCTTCATGGACTCCAGACAGACATAACTTATGCTATGTCCAATTTTCTTTTCTTTCCCCATGATTCCTTTTTATTAGCAGAAGTTGATTATGCCAACTAGGTAATGAAAATAAAGATCAGGTCTTCCTGTTGGCATCATAAAAACACTGAAAACAATCTCAATAAAATGAATCACAAAACCATAGAAGTTTGAGTCTTGAAGCTCTTTAAGCTAGCAGCCTGCACCACTGTCACGCCGTGTAAACCCTGCATTGCTCACGGCCTCCACTCTGAACTCCCCGCCTCCGTTCACCACACACTCTGCTTCTCAACTTTTTGACATCTTCCTGGATTCTGAATTCCTGGCTTATTTTCTTATTTGTGGCCCCTCCTGGCCTCTGAAGCTTAGTTCTATTTCTCCAGCTTGAACATGCTTTCTCAAACCTAAAATACGATTCTCAATGGCTATCCTACTTTCGGCCACCTAATCTCGCCTGGACACTAGGGTGCCCTATCTTAGCTTAGGGGGCTACAAACGCTGCCCTAAGTTCATCCTGGCCCCTCCAGGAGGGCCCAGGATCTTCTGCACCACCCGTGACCCCAAAGGTCACCAGCAGCTCCATTTATCCCCCAAGTTATGAATTTTATTTTACTTTTAGCCAAGTTGAATCTGAAATCCTAATAATGTTAACATGCACTCTGAACAGCTCTGACTCAGAGCCTGAACAGACATGTGGTTGTGGCAATCAAGACCATGGGTGGTAATATTTACCACTTATTTACTGGGTGGCCTAGGGTGGGGGGAGGGCAGAAAACATGACTCTGCAGAGTGATGTAAATAAAAAAATCACACAGGCAGGCGCTCACGACTTCCAGCCCCTCCACAGGACAAAGAGGCAGCAGTAGCTAAATATAAGAAATAGTGCTTTTAACGCTTTCAAGGTTGGCTCAGAAACAATGAGAACTTTCAGCAGCTCATCCTGGGGAGCTGCAAGAGCCTTTGCAACAGCGATGCATCTGCAAAAAGCCTGTGCGCCCTTGGCCTGTCCTGTTTATTTTTCCTCTTTTCTTTCTCCTCACTTTGCTTCTTCCAAACTTTGTAGCCCTTTGGCCTGCCTTCACCTTAGTGCAAGGACTGGCTGTTACTTACCATGCCCTTCAGTGTCAGATCTGCTAAGGGAGACCGGTTGCCATGGAAATCTGGCCAAACATGTAAATCAACAGTGAGAAAACCCACAGGCCGAGCCTTCTTAATCAGATCCAGGTGACTGTTCAAATATGCATATACACTCTGGCATCTGGAAGAGAAGTTGATTTTGTTTTTAAAAGGGGGGTAGGGTTGGGAAGCAAACTGTTCTGCAGAAAGAAACGATTTGTACTTCCATATCAGATCCAGAAAGAAAGCAGGGTCCCAAACCTTCAGCAGAGAAACTACCCAAACCCACAGGAACCAGCATACTGCACTACTGCACTCTCTGATCATACTGGGCCATCACCAAGAACAGGTAGCATGTCCTGGTGCAAAGTGGAAAGGCTTGGAATCAGAGCACCAGGTCCAGGAGGGGCTTTACCCCCAGTAGGTATGTAACCATGAGAAAGTTATTCAAACGTTCTGAACCACTTTCTTAGCATCTGTAAAAACAGATACTATAATCCCTATCCAATTTACCTCATAGGGTTATTGTGAAGATCAAAGGAGACTCTGTATGTGAAGATAGTGTGTTTTGCAAACTGTACAATACTGTACATATGTGAAGGATTTTTTAAAAACAGTATTCCTAATTATAACAATAAGGATGAGGTGACAAATATAAAGGCAAGTTCCAAGACTCAGGATGGGAGTTGGCTAAAGGAAGTGACAGGGCAGAGGAGTGCAATTAGATCAGGAATTAGGAGATTTTATTTCCAGCCCAAATGCACCAAATGGCATGACATTTATTCTTTCTCCTTTCTAAGGCTCAGGTTCCTTGGGTGCAGAATGAGGGAGTCACACCACCTGTCAGTCTTCATATGTTTGCGTGAGAGGGAGACAGAGATGAGCGGACTGGGAGCCGAGGGAGTCCTGGGCTCAGATCTGGGTTCCACCCATCCTAGCTGGGTGACATGGGCCAGTGACTCACCCTCTCTGAACTTCAGTTATCCCATACATAAAATGGGCATCATAATACCTATCTCACTGAGCTAAATCTTACTGCATGGCACCAAGATTGAAGTGGGTCACCCTTCCCCTCTTTAAACATGCTTCCTTCTCCAAGTCTTGAACCAATGATTCTAGAGGAAAGTGGGTTTATCAGAGGGTGGCATCCAAGCTGCTTCTCACTGGTGACCTTGGAAAGATAGCTTTAAAGGTTAAAAGCATGGCTTGAATAATGGCAGGAGAAAAAGTATAGGAAATCAATGTCCAAGGGAGGTTAGTATCTGACATACCTAACATATTATTTGCATTTTAAAAATGCTTTAGGAGTGCAGCTCAGAGATTTCTAGTTCCAGTTTTGTGACACTGAATGTTCCCATGGAGCCCAAGAAGTTCCCAAAAGTCTCCTAAATGAAGCTTAAAGGAAGAAACAAACAAGTAGAATGGTGGTTTTCAAATTCTTTTGTTAAATAAAAATTTCAAGTGGAACTCCGAGACAGAAAAGATAGCAAAACAAAACAGGTCTATGTAAGTGCAGGAGTGAGTGCAAGTGTGTGTGTGAGCATGCCTGTGTGTGTGTGTGCAAGGTATGCTGGGTGGAGGCAATCTCTTTGCTTCTCGCTGTGACACCTCATTTCCATCTGTAAACATCTTCTGCCTTGGATCCTCTTAGGAGGATAATGATACTGTTGGAAAAAGGCTTACCTGCCACAGCATCATCAGCTCTACCACCTGCCTGACAGGACACAGGCCTTCAACCCCAGGCTCAGGAGCCCAGGACCGGTAACACCCCTTTCCAGAAGGATGCTCAAAGAAGTGAAGACAGGAGAGTGAGGCTGAATTTAAATAAACCCTCCTCTGTGTGATTCTGATGCCATGTGCTTTCTGTAACCCAGGTCAGAGATAACTCGTTGAAGCCCACATTCAAACTCTGTTTTCGCATGATTCCAGGACAGTGAGGAAAGGGTCCCTGAGGCCTCCATGGAAGGCAGGGCCAGAGCCTTGCTCCTGGGGCGAATCTGATCACATTCTGCTTGTCTACTGCCCAGCTCCCTCTGCTCATGGTCCAACAGGAACGACAGTGACAACAAAAGCCACAAGAACGTCCTCCTGAGCCAGAAGTCAAGAGTCTGCACCGATTCTAGCAATATCCCACTTCAGAATACCATTGCTGCACTTAAAGGGATTTTTTTTTTTTTTTTTTTTAAAGCACACGTCTATAAATCTTTTCATTTGCCTCTCAAGGAATCTCAGGGCAGGGCATTTGGTTTCTGACATCTGGGTCAATAAGAATCTATAGGCCTAATTACTATTGATTCATCATTGTCTCATTTACCGTGGGTCTTTGCAAACACTGAGATTCATTTAGCCTCTTACATATATGGTCACTCATGCACTAATGAGATCCCTGGGGGACAGGGCATATGCTTACCCCTTTGACTCCTAACCTCCTCACAGCTGTATGTTTATTCTTTGAATGCAGCCATTCTCCTGCATGTTTTTTCAATTATACCTTACCATGCGCGCTATCTGAGTATATCATTCAAAATGAAATGCACTTGGAAAACATTATAATAACAAATGCACATCATTATTCACGTAATTTTAACCTTACATGATGCCTTTTTTGGTTCTGACTTTATTTCATTTTGTATTTTTTACCAATTCCTTCTCAAATGGCGGTCTGCCCTCTTCCAAGCTCGGGGATCACATGTTAGCTGTTTCAAGTGGGTGGTTCTTCCCCCTCACAAACTCTGGGCTCATATATCTTCTCTCAGAGGGAGGAATTCCTGCTGCCCTGGTCTCCCTGCTGCATATGATGAAAAAAAATACAGTTTCAACAACCACACAGTGACTTCACCATGTCGCAGCTGGGTGGTCAGGTACACTAAACCCTCCCAAGCCTAGTTTACTTTTCTGTACTTGGGGCTAATTCTCTCACCTTATAGGCTGCTATGAAGATTAAATATCGAGCCTGAGCACTATAGCACTATAAAATGATAGGTAATCAATAAAGAGCTCCCCCTCCCTTCCCATCATAGGAAATTCATTTCTAGCTTTAAAAAATCCAAGAGTCAGTGATGATTTTTTTCAGACTTTATCACTCACAATCTTAAATGAAGACAGCACCCCTAGAATCTCTACTCTGTCCTGCCTCTCTATAAGTCATTTACTTCTTGGGATTCTTGGGCTGCCCAGAAGTGTAGTGACCATATTTTGAAACCAAAAATCAGAACACATAGTCTAACCAGAAGACATCTGTGCCCTTTCCAGGAGTTGGGAAAGTCTGTCTGTCTCTAGTTCCTTCACTTCTTGACCCTCCACATATGGAGTCTACTGAAACTGGTCCCACAGTGAGGAACAATACCCTTTGCCGCCAACTCCAATGGACCATCTTCTGCCTTTATTTTCCTTGAATTCTCTCTCACATTCTGCACCACTTGACCACTTCTTACTCGTTTGTTCTCCTTCCCTTGATTCCAGACACTATACTCTTTTAGTTTTCCTGCCTCCTCCCCAGCTGGCTCTCTTCCGTTACTTGTCCCTTAAATATATATTTTTAAAGATTTTATTTGAAAGAGTGAGGGAGTGAGAGAAAGACAACACAAGTGAGGTGAGGGGCAGAGGGAGAAGCAGACTCCCCACTGAGCAGGGAGCGTGATGTGGGGCTCGATCCTGGAAATCCGGGATCATGACCTGAGCCGAAGATAGATGCTTAACTAACTGAGCCACCCAGAAGCCTCTGTCCCTTAAATATTTTAAGTCTCCCAGAGATCTGTCCTTGCCCCTCCTGTCACTCTTTCTATACCCTTGTGTGATCCCATCTTCCTCTTGTGGCTTCAGGTACCATCTAGGGCTGAGGACTTTCAAATATACACTCATCTCCTGCCTATTTCTCTTATGAGTTCCAGGTCAGATAGCCAACAACCCATCAAATGCTTCCTCTTGGATGTCCACTCTTGAAATGGTGAATTTATCTCCTAAAGCCAGCATAGTCCTCAGTTTTCTTGAGACAACCCCAATGCACTGAGCACTTTCTTATCCTTGCATGCCAAATAGAAGCCAAAAAAAGGCATTAGAATTTCTGTCTTATTTCTGTTTAATAAACATTTCTCATCCAAGAGCTATCAAGAATCCAGTGGTTATCCTGGCACACCCTAGGGGAGGAAAGGTATTAATATCATCACCCTCGTTCTATGACTGTCCTAGCTCAGGAGAGCCTAAGTAAATACTTGCTGATACACTGATGGCCCCAGTTGTCAGACTGAGGGACCGAGACTGAAGAAACCATAAAGGCCAAGGAAGCAATCTGAGAACACCAGAGCAGAATGGAAAGTGAGAATCATCTTTGGAAGTGGAGTCTGAGTTCCCTATAATCCTCATTTCCTCATCTAGAATTAAATGAGATAATATGCATACAACTATCAGCAAGTGCAGTGCCAGGAACACTGCAAGTTCTCAATAAATGTTCTTCTCTTTTCTTTTTCCTTTCCTTGCCACAAGGGAACATATACAGCCTTTAATGGGGAGTCTTAATTTTAAATATAACTGAGATTTGGCATATGGGGGCCAGTGCATTTGAAGAAATTGATCCTCAGTGGGATTATGGGAATCACAAAGGCAAAACAAAACAAACAAAAAGGCCTGAGGAATAAATCCGATCAAGAAACATTGATCGTCCTTACAGAAATGATAGAAAAATTGAGGGCAAGTGGGATAAAAGAAAGGTTGGGAGGGAAAATATGAATTAGGAAAAGTTCATTCTGATAATCCTAAATTAGGACCTGAAGCCAGCAGCATTACAACGAGAAATGATCACTGCTTGCAGTGACTTCTGCAAAAGTAACTCGGAATAGGCTGGGCTTCTCTGATTATAGTCCTCTCCTTCCAGTAGACTGTGAGCTCGCTGAGATCAGGGGCCCTGTCTTCTACTCTGTCTCCCCCCCATTAATGGTCTAGTTTACTCTCCCCAGAGCAGCCAAAGTAATCCTTCTAAGGTAAATCTGATGGTGCCTTTCCCTTGCTCAGAAACTAAAACCCTGAATAAATTCTGGTGGCTTTACTGTTATCTACACTGACCTCCATGGTTTGACCTTGGCTAACTTTCAAGTCCTCACCTGTTCGCAGCTCGCCCCCACTCTAGTCCGGCTGCAGGGGCCTTTAGAGCATCCTGCAGCCTGCCAAGCTGGCTGCTGCCTCAAGGCCTGGGGACTTGCTGTTTCTTAGGCTTTCCGGTGTGGGCTGGGGCTCTCCAAAAACAGAACACCCCTGTCTCAGAGCTTAGCATCAGCACATCCTATTTCAAACTGTAGAAACAAGTACTGATGAACAGATTTAGTATTTTATACTCTTCATTTGCCATATAACCCATATAATCATGGCTTGCTCCCACTCTTTGTATTCACAGTCCTGCTTAAATGTCACCTTATCAAGGATGGCTTCCTCACCTGAAAGAATTGCCATCCATCACCCCAACACCCCTCATCTGTCTCTTTACTCATCTCTGTTTTTCTTTAGAAAGCTTACCAATTCCTGGTGGGCGAATGTGTGCTCTTTCTCTATCTACACACACACACACACGTATACGTATATATACATGTGTGTATGAAATTTACATGAAAGTAGGGACTTTTTTTTTTTTTTTACTTTGTTTACGATCATAAATGCTACCAACCTTGAACACTTGTGGTTTATGCCAACACCTTCCCACCAAACCCTGCTGTCACTAGAACATCATTCTGAGACATCAGGAATTAAGGTTCCCAATAAGAGAATTAAGGTTCCCAATACAGTTCCCAATAAGAGAATTAAGACAATAATAGGAAGTTTAGAGGAAAAGGGCCAAAGTTATGATCAATGTCAGTCAGGCAATCTCTATCTAAGGAGTGAAATCTCTGGATATTTGGCCTCACATAGAGAGAGAGACTCTGCTTGCCAGTGACATGGATGAGCACATCTAGTTATTGCTTACTTAATTTATAAGCTCACAAAACTATTCTTCAGGGATGGGTCTGAAAAGATTCCTACAGTTTTAAATAGGATTTGCTGATGTTAAGCTCTGAGGCAGGGTGACTTGCATTCTTTTTTCAGAGAGCCTCAAGCCACACCAAAAGAGGCATGCAGTTCTGATTCCAAGGGATTTGTTGTCCTTTCCAATCAGCCAAATTCACTTTAATAACAGTTATGCCTATTTCTTCCTAAGACCTAATGCATAATGGGGCCTATAGTCTTGGAATTATCTATTCATATATCTGATAAGCAGAGATGCACTTTCTTTTACAAGACAATAGAAAGAAAGTGAAAGGAAAGAGAATCCACATTTATTGAATACCTACTAAATATATGAGCTGGATGTAAAATTTGAGATACAGAAAGAAATGAAGCCAAGAGTGTAGATGGGACCATCTTGGAAGAGATGGCAAAGAGAGAAGGGAAGAGGGCCAGGACCGTAGCTGTAATGAACTTTGATGTGGTGGTCAAGAAAAAGATCTTGAGGGATATCTGGGTGGCTCAGTTGGTTAAGTGTCCGACTCTTGATCTCAGCTCAGCTCAGGTCTTGATCTCAGGATCATGAGTTCGAGCCCCACATTGGGCTCCACACCCAGTGTGGGGAGAGAGAGAGAGAGAGAGAGAGAGAGGAAGGAAGGAAGGAAGAAAGGAAAGAAGGAAGGAAGGGAAGGAAGGAAGGAAGGAAGGAAGGAAGGAAGGAAGAAAAAGAAGGAAAGAAAGAAAAGAAAAAAAGAAAAGAAAAGAAAGAAAAGAAGAAAGAAAGAAAAAAGAAAAGAATGAAAGGAAAGACAGAAAGAAAGAAATCTTGAGCTTGAAAGGGAGACTCAGAACGACAAGCCAGAGATATAGGAGGAAAACTGGGAAGACGCAACATTCCAGCAAGAAAGCCAAGGAAAGAGAGTGTTATAAAGGAGAGGAAGGTGTGATCACTGGTGCCACATCCTGCTGAGAGCCCAGGATGGGGACTGGAAAGACTCATCAACAGAGGCTGCTGAGGACCTTATCATTAACTGTTTCAGAGGCCAGTGAGGACAGAATTCAAATACAAGTGGGCAAGGGATGAGTGCAAAACGAGGAAGTAGTGACCAAGAATGTAGGCCATCCTTTGGAAAAACTCAGCTCTAAAGGGGAGAAGTACAGGGAGGTAGTTTGAAGGCGGTATGAAGTTGACTAGTACATGGAAAGAGTTGGGATTTAAATCCAGTTCTGAGTCCACATCTGAGTCCTAATAATCACTGCTTCTGAACCACCCCTGCTGCTGTTTCTCTGAGTCTACACTGGTAATCCATAAATCTCTCTTTCCTCTTCTCAATAAAAACTACTCACATGAGGCTCATCTACAGAAGAAAGTTCTGGAAATTTTGAGTGTTTCAATGCAAAATCTAACTACCCCTTGGGTTTGTGTTGGGCTCTAAGATCTCCAGAGACTGGCACTTGCACAATCTACTTTCCTCCATAGAATACCTGTAAAATGAGTTAAGCAGGGTGGTCTTATTGTGGTCTTATGGGTGAGGGAACTCAGTCACTGAGACATTTATGGCAGAACTGGCACAAGAATCCAAGACCTCTAATTTGTAGTCCAGGGTTCTTGCTACTTCATCACACTTTGCACAAGAAGGTCTCACCCCTAGAACCACCACCACTGAAACGCTCTCCTCTTTAATAAAACCATTAGTAACAGTGGCAGAAAGAGCAGTGGTGCCTGTTGTTTTAACTGTCACAGTAGAGTTTACAAAGCCTTCCCAAATATATTACCTCATTAAAATCAAAACAAATTCTCAAAGGTACCCAGGGCTGGCTCTCTCAGAGCTACTACTCCATGTTCTGATGAGGACACAAGTTCATACAATGATGCATGTTGGAGCTGAGATTTGAAACCAGATCTCTGAACTCCAAATCCAGTGTTCGGGTTTGTGGTTTATAAATGCTGGATCCCTTCAAGAATCTGATGAAAGTTATGGCCTCTCTTCACAGAAAATTATGCGTCAGCATACAATCAACAAAACTGCACACAATTAAGGGGCTCATGGATGATCTAGATGTAGGAACCCCTGCTCTGCATAGGTTACGTGGTCTCTAAGCCAAACAAAGTGTTAGTTGATGAAATTCAACGTGTGATCCCTCTCAGTGGTAATGGTGTTTTAACTAGAGATTCCTGGAAGGGAAAGCTTGCGAAGCTTTTCTCAAACTCCTGGTCAGGATCATGTCCTCTCTACACCCTGATGATAAACAGCTTATATTCTAGTACAGTATGCATCTCATACTGCTCTGTGCGGGTGCCTCCCCTATTAGGATGGAAATGTCTAACATAAGTAAGTTACAGCAACCAGAACAATAAATTCTATCATGACTACTCTCATTGAACACTTATAACAGCTTGACACTTGTCACCATGTGCCGCCCACTATTCAAATTCATTTAATTTTCTCAACAACTTTATGCAGTGTTTACTATTATTATTTCCCTTTACAGTGAGGGACTAAGGCACAAAGAGGTTAAGTAAATTGCCTAGGGTCACCTAGCTACTAAGGGGTGAAGTTGAGACACCAGCAGTTTGGCCCCAGAGTCTAGGATATTAACCTCCACCTTAGACTATCTCTCATTTTCCGTGTACTGGCTACATGGGGTTTCTCTGTTAATATAAAATACCTTACTTTTCTAAAAAGCCCAGTAATGAAGCATTATTATCATAAAGAATCTGAAAAATAATGGATTTCATTTTGAAATAATTTTAGATTTACAGAACTTACAAAGAATATACAGACTTCCCTTATACTCATCATCTAAATACAATATTATTAGCTATTTACACTTTGGTAAATAGCTTATTTGAATGTTGACAGTTTTCCCTGACTTATTTGAATGTTGACAGTTTTCCCTCACTCATGTCCTTCTTCTAGTCCAGGATCTAAACCATGATCACACATTGTTTTTGTCTCCTCCAATCTGGGGCAGTTCTTTAGTAATTCCTGAAATTTCATCATCTTTTGAAGAATACTGGCTAATAATTTTGTAGAATGCACCTTGGTTGGGGGTTGGCCGATGTGTTCTTATGTTTACACTGAGGTGATCCATTTTTGGCAAGAGCCTTATAGAAATGATGTCGTGTCCTTCTTGGTGCATCATGAAAAGAGGTGAGAGAGATCTCATTGCCGGTACTGTT
Source organism: Eumetopias jubatus (assembly GCF_037043125.1). NCBI lineage: Eukaryota > Metazoa > Chordata > Mammalia > Carnivora > Otariidae > Eumetopias > Eumetopias jubatus. The sequence continues at coordinate 58,985,703 of NW_028274810.1, forward strand.
GAGTTTGATCATGTGGGGGAGGTGTTGTCTGCCAGATCTCTCCCCTGGGAAGTTACTATTTTTCCTTTGATAATAATGGGTATCTTACAGCAAGATACTCTGAGACTATGCACATATCCCGCTCTGCATCATACTTTCACTAATTTCAGCATCTCTTTGGGTGATTCTCCTTTGTAACAAGTATTACTATAGTGTTTGCCTAATGATAATATTCTAGTTCCATTATTTCCTCCACATTTATTAATTTCAAGTACATGGTCCTTGCAGTAGATAGGAAGATCTGCCCTTTCTTCCCATTTATTTCTTCATTAATTTCCTTCTATCAGAATGGCCTTGGGGAGTCACTGTATTCCAGCATTACTTATTCTGTTGATCAAAGTTTTTTTGTCCCCAAAGGCCACAGAAAGATTCTTAAAGCTGGCTCCCATGCACTTTGGCAATTCTTCTTCGAGTAGTTTCTTACTTTCACCTTTTTACAAAATGTTCATGTATGTTCCCTGCCCATGCCCTGGAATCGGCCATGTTCCTAATTCCTTTTCAGCAGAGCATAGTATTTAAAAACCAGGATCTGGTGCGGGGTGTGCACACTGCTGCAAGGGGTCACTGTTTCCAGACCACCCCAGCAGAGAGCACAGGGAATGTATGTAAGCGTCCTCACACAGAGATACACACACTGCATTGGGTTCTCTCTATGGCTACACCTCTCTCTGTATACAGCTATCCCTACGCACGTATGTGCAAAATCACAAGTTGATTCTAATACCTCCTACTTCCACCCACTGCCATAGGGTTCATTGTAACCTTCCCCTTTCCCTATTTAAGAGAAACCTGGCTCTCATTATCCACAACATATTTATTTATTTGCTTAGCTGTAGTATATACATAAAGGATTTCCAGAAGAGCTAATCCAGACATTTATGAAAAACAAATTTAGGAATTAGAGTATAATACTTAAAAATTTTTTAAAGATTTTATTTATTTATTTGAGAGAGAGAGGGAGACAGAAAGGGGGGGGAGAAGGGGAGAGAGAGAGAAAAAGCGACAGAGAGAGAGAGCACAAGCAAGGGGAGGGGCAGAGGGAGAAGGAGAAGCGGACTCTCCACTGAGCATGGAGCCCGACGCAGGGCTTGATCCCAGGACCCCGAGATCAGGCCCCGAAGGCAGATGCTTAACTGACTGAGCCACCCAGGGGCCCCAGAGTATAATACTCATATACAGTCATTTTATCTTCAGCCATACATTATACTATCAAAATATTCTTTCCCAAAGTTACTAGGTTAGTTTTTTTCTTTCCCAAATCTTTCTTATTGTGGTTATGTTATTCACTATTAATACAATAGGTTGAGATTGTGCTAATTGTATTTCATTTTGCCCACTCCCACCACACATACATCCTGGTATCTGTCTATCTATCTACCTACCTACTTACCTCCCTATCTATCTACCTATCTACCTACCAACCTACCTACTTACTATCTAACCTACTTACCAATCTACCTTCTATATATTTTCAAGGGGCACGTGAAACATCACCAGGTTCTAAGAATTACAGTTATATAAAAAGATCTACTCAGAAAAGTACTATCTCCACCTCTTACCCTGTTCTCACTCCCCCATTTTTTCAACCCATTCCTACCCACCACCTCTAGGTAACGAGTCTCACCAGTTTCTGGTTTGACCTTCCTGTATTTCTTTTGCACAAATGAGTAAATGCAGATATAGTTTCTTATTGTCACCTTCTTTCTCCGTGAAAGGAAGCATAACTGTAAATACTCCTTTACGTTCTTAACACTATATCCTAGAAATCATTTCATATCACTTATTATCCTCTGTTGTAGAGGATGAAGAAATGGGTGTAAAGAGGTGGGATAACTTGCCCAAGGTCACACCCCTCGTAATGAGCAAAGCTGGATTTGAGCCCAAAAAGTGTTGACTACAAAATCCACATTCCTTCCACTACATCGGAGTCTCTCATCCATGGTTCCTGGCATATTCTTTGGGACCTCTAGTTTCTTTGAGTTCTCTGTTTGAAAATTAACATATGTACGTCCTGGATCATCTGGATGACTGTCTTATAACCCAACACTGCCGGGCATTCTCATCACCCAAAGGAACTGAAAATCATCCAGCTGCCTAAGGTGAATGCCATCATGGAGGATTGCAGGGGAGGTTGTAGGGGGACGGGGGGGCAGCAGGTACCTGGCTGTGGCCTTGGCTTGTAGTTCAGGGAAGGCAGCATGGCCCTGCACCATGTGGTCTATCTGAAAAACAAGAGAGATGGGTCAGTCTTACAGTTTTTCTGATTTATGTTTAAGCCAGAAAAAGATATATTAAAATGTCGGTTTCTTTCAACTCTGTCCATGGAGGATCTAAGAATGTTAACGTGCTAACTCCACTAGAGTGTCTGAGCTCTTTCAGAAATTTAGCTTTGCTTCACCTAGTGCTGGTCTCTTGATCCACAAAACACAGCAGTCTAAAGAAAAAGGTGCAGGAAATGAAACTCTCAAGGCTAAACTGGTAGCAACAGGTCCAAAATGGAGGCATGAGGACAGGAGTGAGAAGGAGTAACTCCAGGTATGTGGTAAAGGGCCTGGGTGTTTAAAGCACCAAGCTCTGGATCACACCTTGTCAGCCTCCTGATCCAGGCTGTTACCCCAGGGCAATGTCAGACCTTGAATTACTCACCCTGCCTTACTAGTGGAGAAGCAGAGTGAAAGAGGTGAGGAGGAGGGATTACCAGTTCAAAAACCAACAACAACAAAAAGTTGCCCTAGAACTGTTCAGAGGACCTCTCCTGATTGACAAGTTATCACAGGAGAAACTGGGACATCACTCTCCTAGGACAGAAATGTCTAAGCTCTGTGGATAACTACCTTCTTCTCATTTGAAATCCCGTGTCTAGGATTTTATTTCTTAATCTACTTGGTAGCTCTAAACAAAATAATACATAATAGTATCAGGAAGGGAAATGTTTCCCCATGATGCTCCTCTGCTTGCTAAAATACACCCAACACACTGCTTGTGTTCCTGAACCTAATCTGGTTGTCTTCCCAATGTTCACATGAGTCTCTAGGACTCCAAAGCCATTTTTCATTCAGACTACGAACCAATTGGTTATTTGGGCCTCCTGGAAATAGTCTCTCTAAGCGTGTTTCCTGACAGCCGGGGCTGTGTAAAGGGGAAGAGAATTTTTTCTGGAGCCACAGAGGTCAGGTCTGGATTCTGGCTCTGATACTAACTAGCTGTGTGACTGTGTAAATCACTACACTACTCTGAGCCTCAGTGGTCTCCTTAGCCCTCCCCCCAGCCTCCCTTTAAAACAGGATTGCTGGGCTGTAGAAGGTGTTGGCCATAATGACAACAATAGTATAAATACTATCACCTAAAATTTCCTGACTCATTTACCATATATCAACACTGAGCTAAGCATTTTACATACATGATCCCATTTATTCCTTACGCGATTCCTAGGAAAAGGGTACTCTTCTCTACTGTAGAGATGAGAAAACTGAGTTTTCTCAAAAGAGAGTAAGCAACTTGTCCAAGGTCGGTCACAGGGGTAAGTGACAGATCTAGGTTTCCAGCTGAGGTCTCTCTGTGTCTAAAGTCCTTGGTTCTTAACTACTGTGCCATAACGTGCAGGTATATGCTGCTGAATTCCATTGGTACAGTTATGCAGAAATGTTCAAAATGATACCAAAGCCACTGGTCATTTCGATGAGAAAAAGCTATGCAGGTTTCAAATATTAACTTCCTACAGATTCAGTTTTAGGTGACTGTGATGAGGCAGGTATGGACCTTAAAGAGTTTGCATCAGTAGTGGATAATTAAAGGCATTCCTCAATTTGATGCTGATCTCTACGGGAAACACTTTCAGAGTTCAGAGCAGGGACATTTGCATGAGCATCCAGTGGGAAGCAGAGAACCTAGCCTGTGCAGTGTGTGCATGAACGTAGTTTTCTGTATTTACTAAATGCCTAATGCATTCACTGTGTCTAGGCTCCGGGAATACAGTGGAAAGTAAGAAATACAAGACATATAATACATAGTTACATAAAGTAAGAGGTCAATAATTTGGGGGAGGTGAGGTTTCAGTTGAGAGGCTGAGAACAGGTAGCTTGGAGGAGCAGGAAGCTAGAGCCAAGGCATGCCAGAGAGGAGGCTGAGATGGAAAGACATATATGGGTGCAGACAGTAGGGAGATTGGCCAAGCCCCGTGCCTGGCATATCAGAGCTGGTCAGTAAATATTTCTGGGATGGTTGTGGGATGCATCAAGCATAATGGAGGCACACCACATGCTCACACAGGACCAGGTACTTCTTGGACACGATCACACACTTGTCATTTGTGTCTATTTGTGTGGGGCACACTTCAGTCATATCTAACTGTTAAATTAGAGAATAAATGGAGTAGTGAAGATAGTGGATGAATGGGGAGGGTGGGGGCAGATAGCGGGTCATGAAAGCCAGGTAAGTGTTTATAGTTTTATTGGATTAGAGGCCATGAAATTATTTTGATCTGGGGAGCAGGATGATGAGAAGTTAAGAAAAATGAGCCTGGTGGGGTATGCAGGACAGAGAGAGAGCTAGGCACAGAGGGCAGGAAATGTAGCCAGGGCTCAGAGGCTGAGGGTGAGAACACGAGGCAAAAATATTTCCTGTTCTTGCTCCACTGTAGCACTTAGCAGGTTTTTTTTTTTTTTTTTAATAATCATTAGCTTATATGTCCATCTTTACCCTATACTCTGAGCTCTTTTAAATCAAGAGCCCCATTAGTTCCCAATCCCCAGTGTCTACATTAGAGCCTGGCACCTTGAATGAATAAATGAGATACATTTGGAAGAAAACAAATTTAGTGGCTAACTAGAGAACATTAGAAAATCAGTCGAGAAAGATGTTTGGGGTCTAAGACAAGGCAATGTGGCCATATGAATCACATCTTGTTATTTCTGGTACCTCTGACGCTTTGAGTCTGTGGTCTTATTGCCCCTGGAGAGACTGCGCCTGGCAGGGCTGGCAATTCCTAGAGATAGCAAAGGACTCAATTCATCTATGAGCATGCCTTTCATGTGCAAGCTAACTACTCCAGAGCCTACCTACCCCCACCTCCTCTATGGACTACTGCTACCCTGCTCTAAGCACCCCAGGGCTGGGTATTAGAGAGCTAGGGACAACTCTGGGGCTTCACATGTGGCCCTGCATGATGGTATGGCGTGCCCCCTCCTCTTGAGAACGGTGAGCAACAAACTATCCTTTCAGTGGCAATCATCCCCTAATCTGTTGGCCTCATTATATGGGAATAATAATAAAATCTACATTTTACAACAGTGGCTTAGTGAAAAGAACACAGGCTTTGGAAACAGACAGACTCAGGTTCAAATTCATGGTCTACACTCATCTTCTGTGGTACCAAGGAAAAGTTACTTGACCTCTCAGACTCATCTCCTACAACTGTAAAATGGTGATAATAAAATTCGCATTGCAGGGGTGCCTGGTATATAGGTGGCTCTCAGTTCATAACATCTATTATTAAAAAGAAGGGCATGCCACCAAAAGAGCAAAAATGGTTGGGAGAACAGAATCTCAAATGGACAGCTGTGCCTTTTTCTTCCCCCCAGCAACATCTGGTAGTAAAGGCCCACTCTGGTTAGCAAAGACCAAGTCAGTTTTTCAAATAATCGAGCACTCATTTCAAAAGCCTGGAATGCCTGATGTTAGGGTTGATCTCTCTATTTATGTTCTATTCTCGAATGCATTTAGCATGGTATAGAACACAGTGTCCTATTAGTGGTTATTTGTTTTTCAGTGAAGTAACAGTTTAACCACAATGACGGTATTTGCCAACTGGTTGCCTTAGAAATATATAGACAGAGCTCCTCTAACTTTATGATTACTTTCTTATTTCCTCCATCTTCTCAGATTTCAGCTCTGAGAGCAAGCAGAAAAGTGTACAAACGATATGGATAGGTAGGAAGCTTGAGCTGGATTGAGTCAGATCTTCTTCAGGATGGCTTTCTAAATCAAGAGGGAAAAGCCGTCTTATGATATACATCTAGGGTTGGATTTTTAGGTCCTTCCTTATAAAGGTGGCATCTGCATTTGCAACATGGGAGAAACAGAAACACAACACAGTATAACACAGAGATCATAAACGGGTAGTATGAGGGGACATCTGGCCCACAGATGTATTTTATTTGGGTTATATAATGTTTAAAAAAATCAGCCAATATTTTTAAATTGGGAGATTCCACTTAAAATCCAGATTTTTGGTTTCTCCCAAAGAACCAGCATATGCAGGACACTGGGCCACCCATATTCCCCCATGGCAAGAGTCAGCTGGAGCCGAGTGATGACTAATCCCTTCAGACAGGACTGCACCCTTCAGTATGTAGAAGACACCACTGCTCCCCACCCCTCCAGCCCCAACAACAGACACCAGATTTCACCAATTTCTCATCATGACTGCACGAATGTTTTACTTGTAGGAGAGATCTATTTCTCTACACCCAACTCTCTATGAAAGAAAGGAACATAAAATCATTCCCTAGAGTGCCATGAGGTGAAAGAAAAACTTCTCTATCAAAGTAAAAAAAAAAAAAAATTTGTTTGCCTAATCTGTTTATGCTATCTGTCTGACTCCTTTAGGCATTTGAGTTTCCGACTCTTGAAATGACAGAGAGAACAGAGACAGGCAGTCCTGAGACCTGAGTCAGTTCTGGCTCAGGGAATGACCTTAAACAAGAACATTTCTTTCTTTCTTTCTTTCTTTTTTTTTTGGTTAAGATTTATTCTTTATTTTTCCTAAGAGATTTAGTTCTTTCTCTACAACATTTAATAAATTAACATGACAAATAGCCAAGTGTTTGGAAAATTAGACAGAGGACTGCAATTGCCTGAGATCTCAAAACTGTGCACACAGAGTCCATAGGCAAGAAAAACACATGACAAAGACAAATTCAGAATCCCAGAATTTTAGATTCTATGATCATTTTGCTGAGACAAAGCTATTTTATGGCATGATGGGCTTTTTCTCTATTAAAACCAATTTTATGTATTAGTCTCAAAGCTTTCACCTTGCTTTGCAGATAATGAAATCATTAGGCTCAAGGAAATGTTTCTTGCTTATCACAACTCCCTTTTGCCATTTGTATTTACCTGCAAAGTCACTTTTTTCATCTCAGTTCTTCCAACTCTTTTACTTAACTTCATCTTCTTATCTTAAAGTGAAAACATTTTATCTCATTTTTCCCAGCCTTGAAATTCTCATAAAAATCTAATGAAAGAAGAAAGCCCAGCCTAGACAATTTCTTTTATGTTGCTGGAAAGAACTGTGGGTTTCAATACTGAACGGTTCCTAAGAACGACAAACATTCCTGAAAGAAAACGTAAACTGTTTTTTTTTCTCCCACAACTTTAATATTAGCTTGAGATAGAACAACTTCTCTTACAAGTAGAAAAATGCTGATTTAATCCAGAGCTAGTTTAGTCAGTTTCATTCAACATCATTCAACATCAAAGTTAATAGCTTTGTGTCTTCTTATAGTTTGTTAATTAATTCACTTATTCAGGAAACTAAGATGATATATGGCTACCCTGTGTTAGGCATCACTCTAATAACTGAAGCTACAAAGATAAACAAAAGTCATTGCTCTCACAAAGCCCTGTCTGTCAGTGGAAAATGAGCATACCAATATTCAAATATGGTCTCGACTGATCAGGTTCTTTATAGATTTCACTAATGTTTACTGAACATTTCCTTTGCTCTAGTCATAGTAAGGACAGGGGAGTCAGTAGCCATAGAAAGGCAGCTCAAGACTTCATCCAAATGCTACTCCAACTTCTGGATGATCTGAGTTACATTATAAGTAGCCCAGCTAAAGCTGAAAGAACTCAACAGAGATTTCAGTAGGTGATCATCACAGGAAAGACAAAACTTGAGAGTTTGAGTTCAACCAAATTAACCACCTGTTAAAAAAAAATACTTCTCAGAGGAATAAGAATAACCCAGTGTCTCTACAATATATCAATCATAATGTTCAAGATATGATCCCAAATTGCTAGCCATATACAGAGAAGGAAAATGTAATCCATACTTAAAAGAAAAGCCATTTAATGGCCAATGACCCTGAGATGACATAGATGCTGGAATTAGAAGGCAAAAATTCAGTAGTTTACTCTAGATTTGTCTCCTGTGTCAAGGGAAACAAAAGCAAAAATGAACTCTTGGGACTACATCAAAATAAAAAGTTTCTGCACAGCAGAAGAAACAATCAACAAAACTGAAAGACAACCTATTGAACAGGAGAAGATATTTGCAAAAGACATTATCTGATAAGGGATTAGTATCCAAAATATATAAAGAACTTATATAAATAGGTGAAGGGGATTGAGAGTACATTTATCTTGATGAGCACTGAGTAATATATGAATTGTTGAATCACTATATTGTATACCTGAAACTAATAACTATGTTAACTACACTGAAATTAAAATAAAATAAAGAACATATACATATAATGTCAGGGAAATGTCAGTCAGAAAAAGGCAAACACCATATGATTTTACTCATATGCGGAATTTAAGAAACAAAACAAAAAAAGAGACAAACAAAAAACAGACTCTTAACTCTAGAGAACAAACTGATGGTTACCAGAAAGAAGGTGGGTGGGTGGGGGGATGGGTGACACAGGTGAAGGGGATTAAGAGCACACTTATCGTGAGGAGCGCTGAGTAATGTACAGAATTGCTGAATCACTGTATTGTATACCTGAAACTGATATAACACTGTGCGTTAATTATATTGAAAATAAAAAAAATAAAATCATCATTTATCTGAAAAGGGGGGGAGGTGAGAACTCTATAAAGTTGCTGCTTGATCTGAGCACTGGTATGTTTTGACATTGTTGAATGTCAATAAATACTGCTTAAATATCATCGCTCACCTTAAAAAATAAACACAAATAAATAATAAACTTAAAAAATGAATTCAGTAGTTTAATAATGCTTTAGGATATAAAGGATAATAGTCTCATAATCAATCAATAGATAAGAAACTATTAAAAATGGAAATCCTAGTATTGAAAAAGATAGTATCTGAAATATTTAGTGGACAGACCTCACAGCTAATTGAAGATCATAGACAAAAGAGTCAATGAACTTTCAATAGACACAGTATCTAATTGTGAGAGAGAAGGAAGAAGGGAGGGAGGGGGTGATGGACGGAGGGGGAGAGAGGGAGACAGAGAGAGATGTGGGAGAAGTAGAAAGAGAATAAAAAAAAATCCCTCACAGGCCTGTGGGACAATAGCCAAGGGTCTCATATATATGCAACTGGAGTCACAGTAGGAGGAATAAGAGCAAAATGGGACCTCGGTACTGAAGTAAGGCTGTTAGTATGGGTGCCAACCGAGATGTCCATGTATAATATAGACATACCCTTTGATGTTATTAAGGGGTAAATATATGGTATCATCCCACAGGGAAAATACCTAAGCCAGGGTGGTACTGGCTCATAAGGACCAAACTTTACTGTATTTGATACATGAATATCTGCCATATCCTGCTTGTAAAACATTTGTCTTATTGCTCCTAGCTTTACAAAGCTGATGTTTCTTACTATTGCATCAGGGAATGTACTCTTGTCATGGGCTACCACCTATGCTGAAGGTGGTGGGTCTATGGAAAGGACCTCTTCCTGGGTAACTGGGGAACCATAGTTGTAAGTATTTTCTTTTGTCTTATGGGTATATTAATCTTGTGTTGCCATTTATATTGCTACTGTGGCATATGGATGCAGCATTTATTTATTTAAATATAAATAATTATATTTATAATATAATTATTTAAATATAATAATTATATATTATATATTATATATAATATACATTATGTATATAATTATATTTAAATATAAATATTTATAATATAAATTATATATTTAAATATAAATAATTATATTTATATTTAAATAAATAAATACTGACAATTTCCCAAACTTGGTGAAAGACAGAAATTTATAAATTCAAAAAGTTTAGCAAACCTGGGAAAAGGAGGGTAAATCCAAAGAACACCACGTGTGGCATACCACACTAAAAATCAAAGATTAAGAGACAATCAAGAAAGTAGTAGAAGAAAAATAATATACTGTAGACATGGGAAAAACAATACAAATGATGGTTGACTTCTCATAAGAAACAATGGTGCCAGAATACAAAACAGTAACATCTTTAAGCACTGAAGGAAAACAAACAAAAAAACCTGTCAACCAAGAATTCTAGATTGAGCAAAAATATCTTCCAAGATAGAAGATAAAATAAATTCATTAAAAAAGAAAAACTAAGAGAATTTTTCTTTTTCTTTTTTCTTTTTTTTCTTTTTTTACCAATAGCTATAAGAGATGAATAAATGCTGAAGGAAGTTCGTCAGGCTGAGGGGAAATACCTGACAGAAATTTACATTTTCAGAAAGAAATTAAAAAAAATGGAAATGGTAAATATGTAGGTAAATACAAAAGACAATGTCCATTTCTCAGAATCTCTTTGAAATACGTATGACTCTTACAGATGGAATTGTATCCTACCACAATTCCGATGTGAGGCCCCAACCCTCCCTGTGACTGTTTTTAGAAATGGGGACATGATGGAAGGAAATAAGGTTCTATGAGGTCGTAAGGGTGGGGCCCTATTCCAAAAGAATTGCTGTCCTTATAAGAAGAGCCAGGATCACCAAAGCTCTCTGGCTACACACATGCACCTGGAAAAGGCCATGTGAAGACACAGTGAAAAGGCTGCTGCCTACAAGCCAGGAAGAGAGCTCTCATGAGAAACTGAACTTTCTAGCACTTTGATCATGGACTTCTAGCCTCCGAACTGTAAGAAAATGAGTGTTTATTGTTTAAGCCACCCAGTTGATGGTGTTTCGTTATGGCACGCTGGACAGACTACTACATTATTTAAAGCAAACAACATGGCAACTACTATATTCTTGGACGTAGAGTATATGTAGGCATCACACATACTATGACTACAGCATAAAGAGTTGGGGGGGTGGCAAAGGGAACTATAGAGTTGAATGGTTTTTATATTTTACATGAAGTTATATAACATACAGTCTAAGTAGGCTGAAAAATTTAGGACATTTATTGTATGTAATTCCTAAAGAAATCATTTTAAAAAAGGAATTCAAAAGATCATGCCTAAAAAGCAAACAGGAGAATTAAAATGGAATTCTGAAAACTGAAAGATATTTGAGTAATCCAAAAGATGAAAGAAAAGGAGAGACAGAGAAACAAAAAACAGAGCCGCCACAGAAAACAAATAGCTAAATGGAAGACCCATCCAACAATATTTATCTTCACATTGAATTGTGGATAGTTTCAACATTCTCAGTAAACATCAAAGATTACAAGACTGCAGAAAAGCAAGACCCAACTATATACTGTGTATAAAAGATGCACTTTACATAGACTGGGACAGAGATGACGGTGCTTTGACTGATGGTGTTGGGAGTGAAGGTTAAAAAAAACAGATGGAGTGGTCATATACATTTTAGAGTTAGAATCCAGAGGACTTTCTGACTGGATGAGGGCAGGGAAGGGAAAGGAGGGGTAAAGAATTAATCCTAATTTTCTGGCTTTAATAAAAAAATAAATGATGGTGGTCTTTACTCAAATGAAGACAAATAATTGAGGATCAACCTAGAGAATGTATCAGTTACTAGAGTCAGAAAACTCATTCTGGAATCCTTCCTCCCCCTGTCTCCCTGACATTGAATCCATCTTCTCTCCATTCATAGCAATGCTATCCTTCAAAAACCTTGACTTCTCTCTCTTTTGCACACTTCACATCCAATCCATCAAGAAACTGCATCAGCTCTACCTTCAAAATATATCCCCAAACACGACTACTTTTTACCAGCTCCACTGCCACCACCCTCACGTCTCAGCTGGTTTACTGCAGTGGCCTCTTTCTGGGGCCCCTGCTTCCATCTCCCCCACTCCTACCCCCACCCCATCGTTTATTCCCAATGTAGCAGGCAGCAGTCTGAATGATCCCTTAAAAACTAAGTCCTGTCTGTCCTGGGCTCCTTATTCCCCAGTGGCTTTCCATTTTACTCAGAGTAAAAGCCAAACTTCTAACAGTGGCCAATAATATAGCCCCAAATTACCTCGTGAACTGATTCCCTACAACTCTCACTTTGGTTCACTCGGCTCCATCTTTGTGGCCTTTTTGCTATCCCTGTAATACTGCAGGCAGGCCATCCGCCCTCAGGACCTTTGCACTGGTTTTTCCCTTGGCCTGGTATGTTCTTCCCCTAGGTTTCCAAACGGTTAACTTCCTTCCCTTCCTTGTTATGTTTGTACGTCACATCAAAAAGGCCTAGTGTAACCACCTTATTTAAAATTGCAAACTGCTCACCTGAACCCATAAACTTACTTCCTCTTTTATTTTTAATGACTTATACCATAAAATAAACTTTACTGCTTTCTCATTTTATTTATTTTGTAGGTTCTATCTCCTCTTGTTAGAACGTAAGCTTGACAAGGGGGCAGATTTTTGGAGTGAGGTATAGGAAGGGCTGTTTTATTCTCTGCCTATTTTTCACTCAGAACAGTACCATGAACGTAGTGTAAATAAACATCACTCTAAAGAGTTTAAACTTTTATTAAATAGATAACTGGAGAGGTATCAAGAGTGACAGGGTCATGTCTACGGGCTTTCACCACAATCTTTAAAGAGGATGTTGTGGAAAGTTTGTGTTCCTTCAAAATTCATGTTGAAATCCTAACCACCAGGGTAATGGTGTTGGGAAGTGGGACCCTTGGGAGGTGAGTAAGTCTGAGGGTGGAGCCCTCATGAACGGGATTAACACCCTTCTAAGGGTCTGAAGAGACCAGAGTTCTCCCCTTCCACCATGTGAAACTACAAGGAAAAGTCAGCCCTCTGCAACCCAGAAAAGGATCCTCACCAGAAACCAACCATGCTGCTACCTTGATCTCAGGCTTCCAGCCTCTAGAGCTGTGAGAAATAAAGTTCTGTTGTACACACTGCCCCCCCCCGCCAGTCTATGGTGGTTTGTTAGAGTGGCCAAACTAAGACAAGAGAGGTTAGAGAGGGAAGGATTAGAAAAAAGAAGGTAATTAGGGAGCTGTGCAGGGACCCAGGTGAGTATACAAAAAATACAGTGCAAGCCTAGGTGGGAGGGAACACAGAAACATTTGTTTATGCAGAGTTGGTGTTTGTATCCATGAAGTCATTCGAATTAGCCAATGAGAAATGCTGGGGACACACCTAAGTCTATACACAGATTCTGTCAATACTATACACATACATTTTTTTTCTCTCATGGCCTTACAAAGCCTGCCAACTGAATTTGCTTCATTGTACTTGAAAAGAAAGTCACACTAATTCACAATAATTGCTTCTCCAGGGACTGTACAAGACAAGTACAAGAAAAACTCAAAAATGTAGCTCCACCAAAGTCAGGTCCAGTTCTGGAGAGATCTGGGTCTTCTGGTAGTTAACTTGGGTTTGAATCAAGGCTTTCCCACTTACAACTATTAAGATCTTGATGAAGTTACCTCATTGTTCTGAACCTATTTATTCACTAGTAAAACTAACATAACAACACTGACCACACAGACATGCTGTGCAGATCAGAAAGAATACTAAATCTTAAAAAGGGCCTGAAAGTGTCTGTCCCATAACAGATACTCTAAGTAGGATTCAGGGGTCATGCAATCTACTTTATGTGCTACCCTAACTTATAATTATCAGGCCTATATCCAACCCTCCCATTAGATGATAAGCTACTGTAGGACAGGAATCACGTGACTGTATTCTTGCCTGGCCCAGAGTCATCTCTGTCACATGATTGAAAGAATGAACGAGTAAAGGGGTGAAATCACTATCTCCATCCATGCACAGCATGTGTACAACCCGAGCTCTTCACACACCCATTTGTGGAGCACTGATGGACTTCCTGAGGCTAGCCTCAGGCTGAGTGGCACTGGGGATAGAGGTCCAGGAGAGACGCCTCCCAATGCACAAATGCCAAAATTCTGAGCACACAGCATCTTGCTACATGGTGACCGTGGGGCTCAAGTTCATAAATTTAAATTCTGGGTTCAAACAATTCAAAGGTGGGGCGCCTGGGTGGCTCAGTAGGTTAAAGCACCTGCCTTTGGCTCAGGTCATGATCCCAGGGTCCTGGGATCAAGTCTTGCATCGGGCTCCCTGCTCAGCAGGGAGCCTGCTTCTCCATCTCCCTCTGCCACTACCCCCAGCTTGTGCTCTCTCTCTGTCAAATAAATAAATAAAATCTTAAAAAACAAAAACAAGAACAATTCAAAGGTAACCCCCACCCAAGTCCAATTATCCCAGAAAGCCAAAGCCACCAGAGAGGCAGCTTAGGAATTTGACTTAGCTTCCCTTACTCCACACCTCCCCCAATGAAAATGACTCCAACTTAAGACAGACAAGAGTGCTTGGAGAGAGGGATGGCCAAGGGCCAGCTGGAAACCAGCTTCAGCATCTGGATGCAGTGACTGCATGGGCTGGTGTTCTATGGAAAAGGTCTGGGCAGAAAAGCAATGTTTTTTGCACAGTTATTCTGGAGAGAGTATTGACAAGCACGAGGCAAGCCCTGCTGGGTGCCCGATTGATGCAACTAAAATCAATCATCCACGGGCTGGAGGCATGTGCCCTTCTAAAAGGAAATGAGTATCAGTGGCACAAGCTTGAAACGAGTGAAAAATGAATCCAAATCTTAGTCAAATGAAACTGTAAGAGGTCCAGAACCAGAAAAGATCCTATTCTATTTTTTTTTTTCCTTCATCCTGAAGTTAACCAGATGGAATTTTTTTTCCCCCCAGTACCAAGCTATTCACACACTTGGAATGATTTGCTTTGGGATGGAAGATTTTTTTTTTAATTGTAAAAATGAGACAAAATAGCGTCCCCCCCCCAAATCTAGTGTTTAGGTAATTTTTTTCTTTTTTCCTTCCCTTCTTTCTCCTCCTGCCCTTCCCTCTTCTTCTCCTTTCTCTCTTCTCTTCTGCTTCAGATGGTATGTTTGTGACGGTGTTTAGAATATACTGTGGACAAGGTAATGATGGAGCAGTTTCACACACACAGCATATCGGAGATGTGTATTTGAAACAACGAACATAAAACATGCAACTTCCTCTCACAGAGTCCTACATGAAAACAATGTGTTGTAAAACCAGAGATCAGAATTTCACAACAGAATAAATGAGAATAAGTAAATGGAAAGGAACGATGAACGGCAAAGGAGCCACATAAAAAGGCCACTGATGGTGCATCAGGAATCTCTCTGGGCTGTGCTTACTACCCTGAGTGTGCATTCTTCATCTGTGTATTTGGATAACCACTGTACCTATTTCACAGGGATTTTGAGAGAATTAAATGAGATAGTATATGCCAAGCTCTTGGCATCGAGACTGGGAAATAAGCCTTCAAAATAAATGTGAGGCACTGTGATTATCATGAATATCATTCAAGGATTAATAAGATTATATATATAAATCCTTTCCACAGAAAAACATCCTCAATAAAGTAGGATTTTTATTGTCATTATTTTTTTCTTTTATTATGTTATGTTAATCACCATACAGTACATCATTAGTTTTTGATGTAGTGTTCCATGATTCATTGTTTGCGTATAACACTCAGTGCTCCATTCAGTATGTGTCCTCTTGAATACCCATCACCAGGCTAACCCATCCCCCCACCCTCCTCCCCTCTAGAACCCTCAGTTTGTTTCTCAGAGTCCACAGTCTCTCATGGTTTGTCTCCCCCTCTGATTACCCCCCCTTCATTTTTCCCTTCTTACTATCTTTTTTTTAACATATAATGTATTATTTGTTTCAGAAGTACAGATCTGTGATTCAACAGTCTTACAGAATTCACAGTGCTCACCCTATCACATACCCTCCCCAATGTCTATCACCCAGCCACCCCATCCCTCCCACCCCCACCACTCCAGCAACCCTCAGTTTGTTCCTGAGATTAAGAATTCCTCATATCAGTGAGATCATATGACATCTTCATTATTTTTATTTCATTTCTTTATTTTATAGGTTGTTTCTGTCTCTTTGCTTGCCTCCTCCAGACTGGACTGTTGCTTTACTGGGCAGTCTCTTCTGTTCTTGATTCAGATTTTGCCCCATCATGCTAGCTTTTGGATTTCCTAAGATTTTGCTCTCTATAATGCACAGGTCAATCATGCCCCACTTGTATGGACAATGAAATATAAGTAGAATAGCCCAAAGTCGGGCTCCAAGTGCAGCTTGGTTGGTGACGGTGCAAAATCACTAACTAGAGAAAGGCTAACAATTCCCATGATTCCTGTCAAAAGTCATAGTAGACTATTATGAAGATTTTATTAATGGCCAAAAAGAGGTCACATTTTTTTATTTAAATTCAGGATCCTGAAACAGGCATAACCAATTCTTATCCATAAAGATATGTCATAATGTTTGGGTAAAGATGGCTTATATCCATAGCAACAGAGCGAACTTTGAGCCAAATACTGGGAAAAGTATTTCCAGACTGACACAGATGTTCAATTTGCATACTAAGTCTCTGAAAACCTGTTGATGGGCAGCTTCGTGGACAATGCATTCTGCACAAAGAGTTGGTTTACTGGATCGTTATTCTTGTTTAAAAAAAAAAAAGCCTCTGGATTGTGTCCTCTATGAGTTCTGGGTCTGCAAAGGGTGATTATACCACTATGCAGGGTTGAAACGGTATATTTCAGTAATGGGCTTTCGATACGTCACAGAAAGGGAATAGATTTTTAAGTGAAACGTGCATACACTCGACACTCATTTCAGTAGGAGAATGCAAAGCCTGAGTCCCCCGGCGCCTTCATACAGCCGTGTGGTCTTCTTAGCTTCTCTAGCATTGGGTTCTTGCAGACCAACCAGATATTCTTTCTTTTATAGGCACTGTCTACAAGACAACGAGCTCCTCAAAACCAGGGCCTGATGGAGGTCTTGCTCTTTGAATGCATTCTGCAGCCTGGCACAAAAGCAAGGGCACAGAACATGGGCTTCAAAGCCAGCCAGCCACCTATGCTTCCACCAACTTTGAAAGAGAACTTGAGGCAGTAAGTATAAAACAGCCACATACTAAGAAATGGAAACAATGGGGATTTGCATCCAGAGCCAGCCTTGGATCTGATCGGTTATCATTTGGTTGAACATTTGGAAGAGCTGGTATGGGAATGAGACCACAAACAGACGATGTGAGATTGGCTAACTGAGCCTAGGTCTCCTCTTCTCTTGCCTTCCACATGCAATCCTTCCAAGGCTTGCCGATCTCCTGACCTCAGTTGTCAGTTATCACTGCCCTTGTCCTCATTCAAGCCCCCATGGCTTTCTGTCTGTGGACTAACGGACTAAAACTGGTCTCCCCACCTTCAGCCGTGTGCCTTCAGGCCTTCTTCCTCATGGCTGCTAGCCAGAGTTTGTACAACTGAGATCTGAACATGTGCATCCACTCTTCCAACCTTGCACTGCTTCCCCTTGGTCTACCAGACAGAGATCAGTTCCTTAGCATGTTCTCCAGGGACTTCTTATGATGTGGTCCCTACCCCCCTTTCTAACTTTTATTGTCAGTCATTCTTCTAAGAACAGTTTATGCCACAGCTGAGATGCTGGACTATGTGCCATCACCTCAAATATGCCTTGTTATTTGTCACTCCCATATCTTTGTTCCTATGCCAGTTCTCCTGCCTAGAGGAGTATCTCTACCCTTCTTTGCCTGGTTGGTCTCTATTTACCTTTTAAGACTCAACATAACTGCTTTCTCCCCTGCAAAATGTTTTTTTAACCTAGCTTAATGCCAGCTCTGTGCTTTGTCCCTCTGGTACAGTACTCATCTCACTTCTATGGGTCCTCTATCTTCCCTATTAGACAACCCCATGAATTCATCAAATTTTTATCAACTACCTCCTATGAACCAGGCACTGAGCTGGATGCAAACAAAAGTAGGATATGGCCCTTACCTTTAAGGAGCTCACAGATTTCTGGAAATGGCAAATTAGTAAACCAATAAGAATATAGAATATTATAAGTAGAGTTGTGTCTTAAAGGACAAGTAAAATTATCTAAGTGATAAAGAGCTCTCTGAGCAGGGAAAGAAACACATCCAAAGGCATAGAAGAGTAGAATAACATAAGTCATGGGTGCCTGGGTGGGTCAGTCGTTAAACGTGTGCCTTCGGCTCAGGTCATGATCCCAGGGTCCTGGGATCGAGTCCCGCATCGGGCTCCCTGCTCCGCAGGAAGCCTGCTTCTCCCTCTCCCACTCCGCCTGCTTGTGTTCCTGCTCTTGCTATCTCTCTCTCTGTCAAATAAATAAAATCTTTAAAAAAAAATCAATATTTAAAAAAAAAAAGAATAACACAAGTCATGGGGAAGCTGTGGGTAGGGTAATCTAGCCTCAGTGACAAGTACATGTGTGGGACTGAGGGGATGGACCATGAGAGGCATGACGTGCCCAGAAAACTATCTGAATGATGTCCTCAAGGCTATGGAGAACCACTAAAGGATTTCAGCTGATGACTTACATGGTCCTTTTTACAAAGGAGAATATCACTTTCACTGCCATGGAAAAAAAAAAGGATTTTTGTGTGAAAGATAGGTGACAAGACGGGTTAGTCATCATTGCCTGGACCAACATTTATTCCTTTGGCAAATGCATGCTGCCTATGCACCATATGTTGACAAAGCTAAGTTTTCTGATTTAGGAACCTGCAAATCTTCCAGATCCTGGGTATATGGGTAGTGTGACAAAATGGGCTGGTCAAGGCTATAAAAACATTTGGAAAACAGTGTGGAGATGCCTCAGAAAATTAAAAATAGAGCTACCGTATGACCCAGCAATTGCACTCCTGGGTATTTACCCCAAAGACACAGATGTAGTGAAAAGAAGGGCCATCTGCACCCCAATGTTCATAGCAGCAATGTCCGCGATAGCCAAACTGTGGAAAGAGCCGAGATGCCCTTCAACGGATGAATGGATAAAGAAGATGTGGTCCATATATACAATGGAATATTACTCAGCCATCAGAAAGGATGAATACCCAACTTTTGCATCAACATGGATGGGACTGGAGGAGATTATGCTAAGTGAAATAAGTCAAGCAGAGAAAGTCAATTATCACATGATTTCACTTACTTGCGGAACATAAAGAATAGCATGGAGGACATTAGGAGAAGGAAGGGAAAGATGGGGGCGGAAATCAGAGGGGGAGATGAACCATGAGAGACGATGGACTCTGAGAAACAAACTGAGGGTTCTAGAGGGGAGGGGGTGGGGGGATGGGTTAGCCTGGTGATGGGTATTAAGGAGGGCACGTACTGCATGGAGCACTGGGTGTTATACGAAAACAATGAATCGTGGAACACTACATCAAAAACTAATGATGTACTGTATGGCGACTAACGTAACATAATAAAATTAAATTAAAAAAAAATTCAGACCCATATTGAGAAAGTGTCAACTTACCAGTTTTCCAGTAACGCTCTGACCACCTTCATTCAGCCAGAACCCAGGGACCATGGCTGAGAAATAAGGGCCCCAGACACCTGGTACAAAAATTGGGTCTTTGCTGATCTGAAAGGAAAGAGACAATATAGATGAAAATAAGTGATGCTCAGGGCTAGAAGAAGCCTTAACCTCCTCCCATCCTGTTTCTATGACCGTGAAATTCAACTTTTCATTAAATAGTTTCTTTGGTAAGAAAGTCATTCCTTCCAAAGGAAGGCATGGCTTCATCTTTGGAGGCCTTCTTGATAAATTCATTTAGATGTCAGGGTAGCAAAAGAGATCATTTTGGAAAGAAACTAATGAGAAATTTCCTTGTTGACTCCCTCTCTGTGGTAGACTCATTGCAAAAATGGTCCCCATTCTCCCCCCTCCGTGGATCCAACCCCTTTGCAAGGCGACTCTGCAGCTCCTCTCATTGACAGGTGGGAGTCCCCACCCCTTGAATCTGGGTCAGCTTTGTGACTTGTTTTGGTGAAGAGAATGAGATGGAAGTGACACTGTGCCGGTTTTCCAGGCTTAGGCCTCAAGAGGACTGTGTGCTTCTATTCTTTCCCTTGATTCTCTACCTTTGCCAGAAGAGCCCAGAGTAACCTGCTGGATGGAAGGACAAGCAACAGAGCTGAGTCAGCCCAAATGTAGCAAGTGACATCTCACATATAAGAGACAGACCAAACAAGATCAGCAAATCATCCTAGTCAACCAACACTAACAAGCCCAGATCACCAAATCACCCAACTAACTGGCAGACCTGTAAACAAAAATACATGTCCTGTTGTACGTCACTAAGATTGTGTGTTTGTCACCTAGCATTTCTGTGGTAGATAACTGATACATCCCCTTCCTTCTACAAACACTTACTAGTCACCGCCATTAGCATGCCATCTCCCTCTCTTGGGTGCTGGAGATAAAGAGATGAATCAGAGTTTCTGTCTTCAAGCAGCTACTCATCTAGAGGGGAGCTTTACAAGTAAATAGACAAATAGGATATAGTGTGGTCCACGGGATGATAAAGAGAAAATGCAGAATGTTATGGAGGGACAGAGGGGGCAAGGCATGAATGGTCTGAGAGAACAGGATATAGATGTAGGATTGAGCCAGGCATGCTAGGTCAAGGGAATGGCTTGAACAAAGCCTGTAGGTGAGGGAGAGGTGCTCTTAGGATTTAAGACACTATGTTCCACAGAAGTCCTTTCAGGTCTTAGGAGAATATACCAAAACATGAGCCAGGACAGACAAGGAAGGACCATGTGTTCACTCATCTGGAATGGCACATGCTTCTCATCCATCTAGTAGGGATGCATGCTGAAGTCATATTTCTGGTTGTGGAGAGGTGTAGTTAGAGGGTGGGGAGGAAAAGGGAGTGAAGCATACCAGGTCTACTCCCACATGTCTTCTGGACAGGTAGCAAATCTACTCATTCATTTATCCTACAAATATTTATTCAGTCCTTATTATATACTTGGTACTATGTCACATCCTGGGGATACAGAATTGAACTGAATATTCATGATTTCTACCCTCATGAAATTTGTAGCCCAGCATTTTAGCACAGGAACAAGCTTTCTTTAAAGGTCTTGACCCGCACTATTCCAGTTCCCTTTTCACTAAACTAGTGAGTCCTCAAATCAGTGGGATTTCCAACCTTCAAATATGAAGAAAGTGAGGGAACTACACAACATTGTCAACTTTAAATTTTGTGAAATAAAGATAATCTATAAAAAGGGACATTTAGCACCTAAAATAGGAATAATGTCAGGGAAAAAGGAAAGACTTTTACAAGAAAAGACAATTTGGCTTACAATGACATATTCACTCATTTCCTTATTGGTTTAACAGATGTTTCCTGAATTCCCTATGTGGTATAAGCCTGTGCCAGGCACTGGCAACGAATGTGAAATAAAACAGCATGGTCCCTTCCCTCATGAAGCATTCTGTCTTGAGATGGGGTCAGATGGGAGTGGCTAATCCTTCAAGTTTGGCCAGGAATCTCCTAGGTTTCGCAGTCAAGATCTTGTGTCCTAGAAAACCCTTCAGTCCTGGGCAAATGGGACAAAGCACTGGGCACCCTCAGATAGATATTAGTTATATCATTGCACAGATGTGTAATTATAAACTGTGATAAATAAATGAATGAAAATCAAAGGTACTATAAGGGCAAATAAGTGAGGTGCCCAATTTAGTCTAGGGGTCTCAGAAGGCTTTTTTCAGGAGGCAATATTTGAATTAAGATGCAAACCACACACAGAAGTCACTCAGTAGGTGTGAGGGCATGTGTGTGTGTAAGTGTGTGTTTGTGTATGTGTGTATGATATGGAGACGGTTCCCACCAGAAGGAGCACACACTAAATGGTCTTCGTTTTCATCACTTTGTCTTTGCCCATGAAAATTTATCACATGCCAGGCCTAGACACTACTCATCCCAGAGTGGCTTTGGGGTGAATAAGAAAGTTCATGTTCACAACCACTTAGGACCCAGTGTTTGGGCAGGTACATGGATAACTGCCAAAGTCAAGTCATCTCTTATCATGCCCTGCACCCCTTCCCTTCCAGAACTCTTAGCCCCGTTTCAAAGATTAGTCTCAGTGAGCTTGTTACATAAGACATCCACAGTCACACAGTAACCACCCAAGGTAGGATTTGAACCCAGGCAGATGTTGGACTCAAATCATATGGCACGTTTTATTCTTAACTTTTGATACATAAATTGCTTTGGAAGGTTATGCATCAGCCCCCACCTCCAGCCCATCTCACAATTTATTTAAACTTATTCCGAGTCAGCTGCGGCAGAGCTTCACTGGAAGATGAGGGTCTGCTGCTCAGAAATGTCAGATGAAGGCTTTGCCTGGCTCTGGCCAGGGAGAGTTTTGAGCTGATTCCTGTTTGTGCTCATTCGTTTGAAATGGCACATGCTTCTCATCAGACATCAGAGTAAAGCAAGGAAACCAACACACAGAAATATGTTTCCCAGAGCATTTCCAATCACTTCTAAACCCGGTGCTCTTAGAGAAAACAAGTAATAGTTTATTTTGAGAGAGAGAGAGAGAGAGAGAGAGAGAGAGGCACATCTGTATGTTTCTGTGTGCTTTATATCTTTGCAATAAACCTAAATATTTAAAGGTATTTTTGTGAAAGCTCTTTCCCATGCTGATGGCTATCTTGGCCTGGAGGCTGCTCTGTTACCCAAAGAAGGGAGTTCTTTTTATTCCATTGATAACAATTGTCTGTACAGGACGTTGATTTCTAGTCATGGTGGTGCTGTTGGCAACAATAGTCAAGATTGACTGGGTACTTACTAAAGGCCTTATTCCAAGCATATTATAGGCATTAAACCACGTAACCCTCATAAAAACCCTGAGGGAAGATTCCACCGCTATTCCTATTATATAGATGTATAAACTAAAGCAGAGAGAGTTTAATTCCATGTCCAAGGTTATAAAAATGCAAAGCAGCCAGGCACCACACTCTGCAGGTTCTAAATTTGTCTCTGCCAAAGTATGGTCTTATTTTTAGGCTACCACTGCTTCTTTGAATCCTTCTTTGGCTCCCAAGGGCAGAAAGCAAGGGCCATCACAGCCAGCGCAGACTCATTCAAATGGAACAAACCTTCTGGCCCTGATAACAAGTTAGGGAATCTGCATTTCTAAAAAGCTTTTGGAAAATTTTCCCCTATAGGCTTGTGAGGAGCAGACAGAGTTGAGTGTGGGCTGAGTCAGAGACCTATCTCTTTCAGCCTGCCGATTTCCAGCCAGGTGATCTCACACAAGCTCATCTTTCTGGGCCTCAGTTCCCTCAGTTCAAAACGGGGAGGATCAATACAAATGTTGGGGGACTTTGGTGAGGATGGAATAAGCCGCCAACTACAAACAGCTTATTATATGTTCAACACCAAACACGCGTTGGTTCTCCTTGAAATGAAGCTTGTGGTGGAACAGTCAGGGGACAGGACTGAACGACCACAGCCAAAAGTAATTACGACTCGGTAAGAAGGTCTCTAGATTTGCCCGTGGTCTAATTTAGTCAGTATTCTTAACAATGAAGTAGACCATGATACAGAAGTAAAACTTATCGTATTTTCAGACAGTATAAACGTGGGAGGATATCATGCTCCATATGATGGAGCATGTCCAAATCAAGATTCAAAATTACTTCCAAGAGCTAGAACATTAAGCAAAATACAAGAAACTCGTTAACATTTGTTGAATCGTATGGTTAAACCTTCAAACTTAAAAGGTACTGGAAATATTCTCTTCCATAATACTCCTTCTCACGGGTGGTGGCACAAGAGGATTTAAATTGGTAAGGTTTAAACATCATGTAGACATGTGCTATAGTCTTTAATTATGTGTGATATAAATAAAATAAAGTTATAGAAAACTGCAATAAAACAAAACATTTGGTTGCACACCATATGCCAGGCACCAAGATCAGCATCAAGCCTATAAAAATAATAAAGTAAAATAATAACAATAATAATTACTAATAAGGCATGGCCCCTTTCCTCAAAGGGCTCCTCATTTAACCAGGCCGACAAATGGTAGAAATTACAACAAAGCGTGAGAGGTGCTATAGTCAGGTAGGGGAGAAGTGTGGCAGAAACCCAAGCTTTCCAGAGATGGCCACATGTGAGCTAGGCCTGAAGGAAACAACTGTTTCCAGGCTGGGCTCACACTCATGAAGCTGCACAGCCATTTTGGTTTTCATGAAGGCTTACAGTTCTGAATTCTACTTTAACTAAAAGGTCATAAGGTTTGAAGGATAGGTGTATTTTTGCAACAATAGACCCTAGTGCTCGTCAAAAATTCAATTTTTTAAAAAGCCATGGCTTTTGAAAAGGAAAAAGTTCTCAGTGAAACCACCCTCTAAGTCAGGCAATGATAGTAAGAAATAATCACACAGAAATAAGAATAATAATAAGAAATAATAAAAGATTAATTGCTAACAGTTAACTGCGGGCTTATAAAATGCCAAATACCCTTCTAGACTCTTTACAGACGTTCTGTCATTTAATACCATGACAACCGAATGAAATAGGTCCTATTATTATACTCACCCCAAAACGAGGAAATCTAAATTGAAGGAGGTCAGAGAGCTAATATATAAAAGAGTAACTTCAGATCCAAACAAGATCCAAGCTATGAACTTATTTCCCTCTGCAGACCCTATTTTCCTCATCTATAAAATAAATAGGTTGGACTAGAAAGTTTAATAACTCCTTTGTCTTCGAGATTATCTAAGATTCCATGAAGTTGAGTCATTCTTCCCCAGCTGGCCAATGAGAATTCTCCAGCAGGCTATTTCAACACAGACACTGCCCCGTGGCTCAGGGGATCCCGCTGGGTGGCCTCCTGGGGCTTCTTGAAGTCCCAACTTTGCCCAGCCACCCCTGTGACCGTGGCCTAGATTATCAGGGGCCTTTCTTGACGATCAACTCCATGAATTGCATTTAATGGCTACTATCCATAATATCCGACATTCACTGAGCAAATACTCAGCAAATATTTCTTGGATACACATGGAGTTCAAACTATTGCTTCAAACATGCAAAGATACAGAAAGATGGGCACCAGAGCCCTGTATCCACCTGCAGTTTGTAATCTAGTAGGAATTAAGGCGCACAATGGGCTGGGGTAACTCAGGTATCAAGTGATTTGTAACTTTATATTTGTATTCAAATGTGCAATTACCCTGATAGTTTGTGGAGTCGAACAAGCACGGCCCATTTGATAACTGAAGACAAAGGCGTGAGGAGGGTGGGCAAACTACCCAGGATCACATGGATGAGAAAGGGCCGAGCAGGGAGCAGAAGCCTCCCTCCATTTGCTCCTGCCTCTTTGCACGTCCTTGCCCAAGCTGGCTCCATGAGTGGGTGCCACTGGCTACGTTTCAGCGGAGGCTACGCTCTCGTCAGCTGAGGTTCCCTGCAGTGCTAAAGCCCAAGCGCCTGCTCACACCTCTTGCTGGGACAGATGACTGGGCTCGGAGCAGGGAGCCACTCCAGCAATTTCCGTCCTGCCCGGCCCCCACCCCATCATGCTGGGGTTGGCCGAAACCTCTGGCAGGGGCAGCAGGCAGGCTCCAGGCGCCAGTGGTGCTGGGAGGGAGCAGGAGGTTTTGTTCTGAGCGCCTCCAGCCAGGTTGGGAATTTTAGAGGGTAGCCACAGGCATGTGTGGGGCTGAGTATTTCCGTGGTGGCTCATGTCTCCCTCCTAACGGACCGTGCTATCGTCTTACTAGGAAAAAAACCATTTACACACATTCCAGCCAACTCCCAGCTCACTCCACAGTACAAAAAAGAGCACAGAGAATTTGGTTTTTGAATGGGGCTCTTAGCCTTGACCTCTATTTCTGTACTTCTCAGATTAAGCTGTAATGAGTTGGGTGCCCCTCCTGCGAAATAGTGAGGAGACACCTCTTATCTCAAAGACAGTGAACATGATTTAGTAATGTGAGCACAGACGTTGGGAGTTAGACAAATCTGAGTTTCGATTCTGGCCAGGCTGTTTATTAGCCATGTGCCTTTGAATCTGTCTGAGACTCAGTTTCCTCATTTATAACTGGGATAATCTCACCTCCCACAGAGTTCTGTGTGAGTCCTAAGTGGTATAATGTGTATAAAAATCTTAGGACATAATATGCTCTCAAGAAATGTGAAACAACAGATGGCTTAACTCTACTCCTTTTTGGGACAGTGGAAAGATCTGGAGTCCAAAGTCCTGGGTTCCGGTCTAGGCTCTACCCTTCTTAGTTCTGTCCCTTTGGGAGTTAATCCTTCCTCATCCCTCCTGTATTCACGCCGTGTTTGTCTCGTTCACCACATCTCACGGGGTCAGCCCAACCCTCCCACGGGTGCGATGGCAATTTTTATGCTGTTGAGACCCAAATTGTTCTCCCAAACTCAGGCCTTGTTCGAGTTCCATATTGGACACCTGACCTGGATGTCTAATCAATGTATCCAAAATAGAACTCGCCATCCTTCCTCCCAGAGCTGCTCTTGTGCTGGGGTCCCTGTCTGCCTATCTATCCAACCATTAGGATACCATTCCTAACCTTAGGATGCAGTCGTCTTTCGCCTCTGCCCCACAACAGGCCCTATACACTGTCAACTCTATTTTTTAAACAAAGCTTGTTTCTCCCCATTGCCCCATTAGTCCACTCCTTTATTATCTCTCGCTTGGGTTATTGCAAGAGTAATTAAGCTGGTTTCCCTGTCTCAAATACTGTCCTTCTCCTGCACCCCCAAAAACCCTGCTCAGAGAATCCAACTTCCTTACCTCCAATACAATGATCCTTCTAACACACAAACCTAATTATAATTATCTCATTCCCTTACATGCTTTAGGAGTTCCCCCATGACATATGAGACTTTTCTGACCTGGCTTTTATCTATGTGTCTCACCTTATCACACATGGTACCATTTCCTCACTGTTTGTTCCATCATTTTTACTCCAAGAAGCCCATCATAGCCTAGAAATTCCCCCAAGTGTGCCATTTTCTTTCTCATCTCTATGTCTTCATAAATTCTCCTCTGTCTTAAAGGCATTCCGTCTGACCTCCCCCTGACTAACTCTTCCATGTCCTTTTATAGGATTTAGCTCAATATTATCTGCTCTGGGAAGCTTTTCTAAACCCTGACTGGCTGAGTTGCTTCTTCTTACATCTTCCTTAACCCTCTGTACTTCTATACTGTAGGCTGACACAATATACGTTATGTGTATACACAGTCTATTGTGTATATTACATACGTGCATGTGTATATACTTGTACCTATAAATCGTATGTAATGTGTATTTAGTATGTAATATGCATATGAAATGCTTTATAAACTAAATCACACAATGCAGCACATGGCTGAAATTATCAACAATGTCACAGATATTCAGAGCAATAATAGCATAGGACATGTGTTCCATCACCCATAAGTGGCACAGAGTTAATAAAGCTCAGGCTTGCCAAATTTTCCTCTTCTCTGGTTGGAGGTTTCTGAAAGGTTAAGAGTCCTCCAGTAGAGAGTATGCCCTTCCTAGAAATCCAATCCCCTTATTTCAGTTTGAGCAAAACAAGAACACATGAAACCTGTCCACAGATATCTCCTGGGGCTTAGCAGTTTGAGCAGGCAGGGAGGGCACTGAACGGGTTTGTCACCCAACCAAACAGTCCCCAAATTTGGGATGGAGGGAGGCAGCCAAATGTTGCTTGCAATGTCCTGAGTTATTTGCCAACTATTTTGGACTCCCTAAACCCCGAATTCCTTATTCTTCATCATTTTGAAACCCATATGTGATCACAATAGAAATTTAATCCATATGTTTCTCATTCACATACACTTAAAACACACCCAAAGTTGCTTTGCAAGTGACGGAGTAGCCAAGAAAACTTTGAGGCCTGCCTAAAATTTCCCCCAATTTTCTCTCCCTTGCAGATAAGAAGCTACACTTGGGCCTCCTCTATACAGGCTCTAGTGAGCTCAGACGAGCTTTCAGCTTTGAAAGCTCCAAAAGCTGTGTGAGCCCAAAGATGTAAAAATCATAGCTTGCATCTTTTTCACAGCCTAAACAATCTGTGGTGGGTAAACAATTCCTGGTCTCTTCTGTGGATCCCATGAGTAAGGGAGGAGGGGCTGGAGGTGTGGGTGGGGGAAGGGGAGGCGGCGAGCAAGAGAAGAAAGGGTGCCCTTTCTGTGTGCTGGTCACCAGATGGATTCTTAGCTCTGCTTCAATGTCACATAGTGAGCTGGACTTTCAGGGTCAGAACCATATCTTCTATTTCTGCCACATCCCCAGGAATGAGCATAGGACTAATTGAGTGCTTCTCAAATATGACCCAACCAATGTCCTCCTTTGATTCTAAGTCAGCTGTTAGGAAAAGCAGCTCTCCCTTACACACTTCAGTTAAAAAAATGCCTAGGGCAGCCTTTAGAGCCGAGGCTGATCAGCAGGTGCAGACGAGGATGACACAGCCTTTTCCCGGTAACAAGCACATGGCACCCGAACGCACAGCACCTCTGTCAGATATCCTCTGATTTCCGACTGCTAAACTGTGGACAATTTCTCTTCCTGCCCAGCTCCTGACCGCCTTCTGAGTTTCCCTTGTTACGACCTTTTGCTTTGATACCAGGGTCTAGTCTCAGATATCGTCTCATAAATCTGACCACAGATTTAGAGATTGGTCTGACTCTCAATGTTTAGTCCTAACTTGCTGTATGACATCGGTCCCCAGGGTGTTCATCTGAAAAATGGGGCAGATAGGACCTCTTTTATAGACTTGTAAAGATTAAACGTGGCACAGTCTATTATAGGCCTTGGTACAGTGCCTGGTACATTCAGTAACCCAGGGAACTGGAGCCTGTCCTAATATCATCACCCCTATACTGGCCAAGGTGTACTTCTTATTTATGGAGCGGATTACATGGAGGCATTTAATTTTAAAAAGTAAGATCTGACACCATCTTGACTAGAATTCTGAAGTAGGGAACAGGGTTTGTATTGGCTCTAGAGAAGAGCAAGATACAAATCAACATGATCATTCAGATGGATTCATTTCTGTTTGAAAGACATGTCACTAGGAACAAATGCACCTGAGACATACCCTGTTAACAGCATACGGTGTAAAGGCAAAGAGAATCTTGGCTGAATTATATCGGGGACTCCTTTGAAAAAAGTCAGAATTGCTGAGCATATGCATCAATCCCTGTCTTTTGGAAGCGATCTCCAAAAGAACACACTCCTGTCTTCTCAGGTTCAGCTCAGGGGATTTGGGACATGTCCATACAAGTCTGGACCTGAAGGATCCAGATCTTCAGAACTCTCTCTGCACTTGTGGCCTAAAACAAGAGAAGGCTAAAGTGGCCAGGCAAAGAGAACTAAAAGCTGTGCATAGACGCTTTTGTAGTTCCCTGACTGAAGGACTGCGAAAGTATTAGAAACCGACAAGTGGTTATCAAGTATTAATTAGGGTGAAGGACTTCATCCCTCACATCTTCTCTATAACAAAGCAGAATGCAAGAGCATTAAAAAATAGTGATGGTTAGTTGGGAGGTCAGGAGAAAGATGGAGAGAGAGGGTGGGAACCCCATGTACTTGGGTTGCCTAAGAGGTCACAAGGGACAGCACATAAGTAGCACACAGACCAGAATGTCCATGTCAGACAGCGATCCACCACTGGGCCAGGCCTCAGAACCCATCCCAGGCCAGCGCGCAGGGAGCTGCCGCCGTCAGCTGCAGAGCCGTCTGTGCGGACCTTCTCTCATCCCCACATGGGGCACTGGTATAGCCATTTCCCCAACCCGAGATGCTGGGCAAGCCCGTGTCCTCCAGGTTCGATGGGAACCGAGCTTCAGGGACATTAGGCTAAGCTCCCAGACTCGTCAAGAGGTTAGAACCAGCTTTTAGACTCAAATCTGACTCAAGAGTCCACAGGCTTCCTGAGACACCTTTTTTTTTTTTCCTTTTTAAAGAGAAAAAAGGCTGTAAACAGGAGAGGCATGGACAGAGCAGGCAGACATCAGGTGAAGAAGACACCATCTTCAACATCTGGTCTGGGGCCAGCCCAGCACCCCTTGTGCCCTGAGTGGAAGATGTCCCTCAGAAAGTCAATGGACATGATGAGGTTTTCCTACATCGAAGAGGGAGAGAGAGAGAGAAAAAAAAAATCACACATTCCAGTGGTATCTTTCGCCTCTTCTCCATATTCAACAGCAGTTCTTTGAGAATGCTAAGTGACTCTCATGTTAAAGAAGAAAAAAAGAAAAAGGAGAGACTTAAAAATTGCTTCCCTATTTGAATGAGTTCATATGAAAGGGAAATGGTCCAGAGAGGTAGGGAGACTCAAGGAAGAAAGGGCACTGAGAGGGAAAGCGGATCCTGGGGGGTTTGCCCTCTGTCTGTACTCTATAAAAGACCATGCTAATAAGTAAGATATGTAAACACTGCGGAACCATCAGAAACAAATGAAAAGGAGGGCTTGAGAGGAATAGTGTTCAGCTGGGGCCCAGGCCCAGGAGGCAGCTTTTGTTATGAATAGATCATCTGCATGTGAAACAGACCTGATTTTAACCCTTGGCGGAGGCTACCCAGTGTCTAAGAATGTATCAGGCCCATCTGGACTTCCTTAGAGAAAAGGAGAAAAAAAGGGGGTAACAGGGAAGAAAAAAGGGGGAAAAACAGCTATCTGTGAAATGCTATGACATGATGTAGGGCAGGGTTACAGTTCTGTGAGTGCGGTTTAAACAGTTTCTGTGTTATTAATCAGTAACACATGTAGCTCACAAAAAACTCCAAAGGACAATTATAATGGCTTTTTTTTTTTAAGGCATTACAGGTGAATGGGTGGGGGTGGGGTGGGGAAGGGAGGGAAGGCAGCTAACATTTGCCAAGCACCTACTAGGTGCTGACTGTTTTATACACATCCTCGTGCATCATCTTCATGATAATCCAGCCATTTCCTTCAGTTTACAGATGAAGAAACAGTGACTCACAGAAGTTCAAAGATGTGTTTATGGTCATATAGGTGCCAAGTGGCAGTCGAGTGATCTGAGTCACTTCTGATTCCGAAGGCCATGCTCTTCTCATACCTGGCCACTTGAAGAACCACAGAAGTCAGATGAATGTAAGGGGCCGGTAGAACCAGCCCTCCCCCTCCCTGGACATGTGAGCTGTTGCTGTGGGTTGCCAGAGAAGGCTCAGGGCAGTGCCTAAAGGTACTCTCAAGGGGCAAACCAAACCCCGTTTCTGGAGATCTGTGTGCTTCCTACGCTCCTGTCTTCCTCCCTCTCTCCACTAATCATGCAGCCATCAGAGACAAGATTAAATTAAACCGGCAACCAACACCAGCCTGGCTTCCAGGATGTGTGAATTCCAGCAGAACTCCCTGTGTTGATACCTTGTGTGTGTAGTGTAGACCAATTCGCCATTGGCCTCGCAATTTGAGAATTTGGCTCTCACCTGAGGGACAGATGCCGGAGTGAGGAGTAAGAGCTATTTGTCCACTTCACTGGCCTGCGCTCTTAGGATGGTGACAGAGCACTCCGCCGTGGAAGGAGGAAACATCCCTGCACACCTGCCTCTGGGGGATTCAGAGAAGGTGTGGGGGGTCCATGAGGCCTGGGGGCCGGTGACAAGGCTTCCTCTAGGCTGACTAGTGCCATGGAAAGATAGAGTTTTGTTTAGTTCAGCCTGGTCAGGAATCACAACTCCACGATCCATCTCTGAGACCCTGACAGATGCCAGTTTCCTCCAGTGTCAAAGGCACACAAGAACATTCACCTTCCAAAATGTTCGGAAAGAATAGAGCCAATGCAGAGAAAGCCTTGACATGCCGCCTGTCCACAGTAAATAATCAACAAGTAAGAGCTGATTATTTAACTTTCTCTACTCTCATTTTTTTTTAAAGCCAGGAAATGTTTAATCTCTTTTTTTCTGAGTTCAGAGTACAGACTGGTCTGGCTAATCCTGGTAAGGTGCAAACAACAGCAGTGCCAGTAGAGGGTGGGAATAGCTGGAGACAGAGTGAGTTTTAGGTGGAAGAAATCTGGGTCTCATTTTTCATGCCAGACCAAGAGGATTGTTTGGATCTCGGTTTGGGTTCCTAGTGGGTTCATGGTAAAAAAGCCATCTACTGTTTACACTTGAGGCATTTCTGTTAATTGAGGCTCTGTACTCATCTGTCAAGAGTTTACATAATAGCTGCCTTCTGCGGGGGCAGGGCTATTAACTGAGATCATGCATGCCAACCACCTGGTATGGTTTCCCCACACATAGTAGGTGCCTAGTATGGGTAATGGCGGGGGGGAGGGGGGGCTCATGAAGCATCTGCTGAGAATCAAGATTCTCCAGAACAGAGACAGTTCATGCATTTCTTCAGCAAACATTTAACTGAGCACCTACTATGGGGGTCAGGTTCTGGGGAAACAGAGATGAAGAGATACTGTCTTTGTCCTAGTTTTCAATGTAGTTAGGGTATGTGACAGTTAATCTACGAAAAAGGTCTAAGTTCTTAGTACAATGGCTTGAAGAGAGTGCTATGGTTTGGCTGGAATGTAGAATTTACAGTAATAATGAGAAAAATCCCACACATGTCATGTTGCCATATACCGTGAGCAAAGGACTATGGTAGTGGCTTTACGTGCACTATCTCATTTAATAATTATTACAGGCCTGTAAAGACAGGTATCGGTATCTCCATTTTACAGATGCAGGAACTGAGGCTTACAGGGGTCATATAACTTGCTCAAGGTAAGGCTTCCATGGAGCAGGAGATAAAAAAAAAAAAATCAAACCTATGAGTCGGAGGACAGGCGGAGGACAGATCATGAAAGGTTCTTTCATGACAGGCTAAATAGCTGGAACTCTTCTCTTGAAGGCAATGGGGAAATAATCCCAATTTGTGTTTTGGTTACTTTGTAGCTAGAAGCCCACACACCCACCACTGTCCCCTCCCAAGCACGTATTCAGGATTACCAAAGGCTGGACTTACACAGTGGTTCATTTCAGTTTGTTCTGATTCACAACTGAATGCATAATGAACGATAATCACCTGTTATGTTGCCCAAAAGTTTGTGGTCACAGGCTACGTAACTCTTCCACACAGAACTAGGCCTTCCCTGGCCCTACAGAGCCTCCGAGCTCCAGATCAGCTTCATGGTGTGGAAGTATGTGTGGTTTCTTCTGTTTTGCTAAGTCAACAGTTCCAGGCAGGGGAGAAGAGGCTTTGCCTCAAAATCTGTTTCTCCAAAAGCCCTTCACTGCCTCACCTCGTTCTATCCATCTCCTCTTTTCCAGTTCACCCTCCCCACAGCCTTCAGACCCTCCATGCTTTAAATGGCCCCAAACTGCTACCTTGACCTTGGACTTTTAAACCACCTTATCTGCCAATACATAAATGGTGATCCCGGGACATCGCAAAGGGGCAGGGGGCAACTGTCAGCCACTTCAGACATGCTTCTGCCCTGATTTGGTTAAGATCTGGCCCAAGACCCTCGCTTCATCCCTCTTCCATGACATGCCTGGTCCAGAGGACTAGCATTTGAATTTAGTCTTCCAAATCCTGACTTCCCCTGATGACTTTGGCTTAAATGCACTCCACTAGCTTTCCCTACTCTGAAAGTCTTGTTGAGGATCATCACCCAGAGTTGGATTCAGATGAGGGTACCAGCCTAGTGCCCAACACCCTACAGAGGGACTCTTGCATGTGGCCAAAGGTAAAGGTACTCTTCCATAGAGGCAATACCCCATATCAAGTATGTTCCCCATTAAATATCCCCTCCTCCCAGTCCACCCAGACACCTAAGATGTCTCCATGCTACAGAGGGTTTCCAGACAGCTGTTACAATCATTAGTTCAACTAATGCTTGATATATCTAGAAAGTAAGAAAGGCCAGGGCTTTTTATTTTAATTTTTTTAAAGATTTATTTGTGCGGGGGGAGGGCAGAGGGAGAGAATCTCAAGCAGACTCCCCGCTCAGCGTGGAGCTGGACATGGGGCTCGATCTCACGATCCTGAGATCATGACTGGAGCCGAAGTCAGGAGTTGAACACTTAACCAACTGAGCCACCCATGCCCCAAAGCCATCACTGTTTAGATAAAGAGATGGAGGCCCTGAAAAATCAAATGAATCACTCAGAAAGTGTCAATGTCAAAATTAAGACTGCTCCTTTTATTTCTAAGGCCAGTAAGTTCTCTGTTGGTATAGTACTGAGAATGGATGTACATGATTTCAGAGAAGTCAAAAACACCCTTATAATCCCCCCAAAGCCATCATCCTTCTGGTCTCCTATAGGATGATACACCAGAGGAGAGCCTCACTCACTTAATTTAAAGCTTTGATTTTGGTAAGAAGACAGATGTTGCACAGGGACACATCCTGTAGTCAGTTATACCACACTATAAAAAGGACATGAATGCACTTTATCTTCCTTAGCGACAGTAGAGAACGGACACATGAGATCATCAGTATTAGGTGAGAGTCTCGCCTGCATATGCCATGCCAGACCTTTCTTCAGAAGTTCTTGGTGCAACTCAACAAAAGCACTCAAACGTTAGAGATACCAGTACATAGTTGTGGCATTAAGAAATGGTGGGTTCCCTTGGATCCTCAATACTGGAAGAGTCTTCAAGAACACCTTCCAGATATCAAAAAGTTGAGCCTTCACCACCACTACATCTCCAAGACTTGTCACCCTTCACAGTGGAATCCTGCTAAGTGACTGTTACATTAAAAATTTACTGAAAGCCACTTTGTTCCAGGGACTGTACTAGACACAAGTGCTATAGAAATGAATGAGCCACAACATCTGCCCTCAAGGAATTCACAGCCATGCGAACAAGGAAGACAGACACCCAGGTAACCAACAGCAAACAGGGAGGAGTATGCCCTTTGCCATAGGTATGTGCCAGGGGAGCACACAGATACTCCACCTCATTTATTCTGAAACGTCTAGGAAGAGGTGATGCCTGAGCTCAGATCTGAAGGCTAAGTGGGAGTGAGACAGGAGAAGGAGGGGAGGGAAGGGCATTGCAGGCAGAGGGAGAGGAAGCAAAGGGAGAAGCAGCAGGGAGTACAGTAGAGCAGGGCTGGAGGAGAGAGAATGTGAAGAATAATTCTATGGTGAGTTGACTGGTCATCATGCGCCATGCTATGCAGATGGTCATTAGAATGCTAAGGATTTTTTTAAATTTAATTTTATTATGTTATGTCAATCACCATACATTACATCATTAGTTTTTGATGTAGTGTTCCACGATTCATTGTTTGCGTATAACAACCCAGTGCTCCATGCAGAACGTGCCCTCTTTAATACCCATCACCAGGCTAACCCATCCCCCACCCCCCTCCCCTCTAGAACCCTCAGTTTGTTTTTCAGAGTCCATCGTCTCCCCCTCCGATTGTCCCCCCACGTAAAGGAGAAGGATAACATGTTTCGAACTGGTAGGAGCAATTTTGGCTAAGATCTTTTTCCTCTCTAGGACTCCATTCTGTCTTCTGTATTTGAGAGTATTGAGTTAGATGATCTTTACATGTTCCTTCTGGGTCTCCCATTCTGTTCATCAAATGAATGATGACAGTTAACGGGAATCTATTTCATGGTGTTATAGAGTTGGTAGCTAAACATTATAGATGGGTGCCTGAAAAAAGTGTTAAGCTCTAATGAAGGAGACAGAACACAGAATATGGCTTCAAGTGACTTGAAATCAAAGCGAGGTCTGCCACTTACCATGTGATGGGGGTAAATCCCTTATCTACTCTCTCATCTCTAACAAAGGGATAGCAATGCTTTGTAGGGAAGCTGTAAGGAATAGAGAATACCAAATATGTTAAAATATCTGGCATATAAGCAGTTACTCAGCAAATGTCCAATGACTGTATTGATGGGACTAGACAGACTGTAGCTCAGTACATTCTTTCAACTTTTACTGTCTGTCTGCTACACGTAAGACCTTGAGTATGCAGAGATGAATGAGCCACAGCAGCAGCCCTTGGGAGCTCAAGGTGTAGTGGCAGGGACACACATTTAATACATTTTTATAAAGTAAAATGGGTGTAACAACAAACATATAAATGAATTGCTACAGTAACACAAAGGAAGAGGAGGCTATTTTTGCCTGGGGTCAGGGGAGAAAGCTAGGCCAAGCTTTAGAGAAGAGGTAGTGTTTACATTGGTGACCAGCAGTTCATAAATAAGCTGCTTCGGACACCGTTTAATATATCTCACTCAACACATGTTGTGAGTCATTTTATCTCGAGGCCCAATTGTGTCCAATGAAGAATTTTTCACCTGGGGATTCTAATGAAATTCCTCCTCATGCAAATGGTCTCAGGGAATAAAAAATAAGGAATAAGTTAGAAGGAGGAAAGGAAAAAAAAAGCATTAATTCATCTGTAAATTTTTAACTTTTCCAAGTTCTGTCGTGAAATATTACCATGTTCTTGGCCAAAAACCTAATGGGATCTTACTAGGAAGGCACAGAGCTTAGGTGACTATCAGCCTCATCTCTCAAACCCTTTCAGGGAAGATCTAAAATGACCTATGTGATCCACAGCCCCAACTCATTTCCCCCATGTATAAACTAGAGGAAAAGTTCACCTAAGCCATTATCGAGCACCACTACGCAGTATTTGATTTTAATGGATCGGGGCGTGGCAGCGTTTTAAATAGGCCAAGTGAGAGGAAGAATTCTCACTCCCCATAGTCACGGGGAAGGACATGCAGTGGAAGAGGTGCACTTTTTCCTTAACAGTGAACAAAAGAAGCTTGAAGAAATTGACGGATGTGTCATGTGCTCTTGGACGTTTGCATGATGACGACGATGATGATGATGGAGGCGGAGGAGCAGGAGGAGGAGAAAAACAACCAGAGAAAGAGAAGGAAGGGTGGAAAATACAGGTGGCAGGGCTGCAGAATTGAAAATTCTAGATTTAGGATGCACACTGTTGCACGGAGTTCAAAGACAGCCACGTTCCAGTTCTACAATGTGAGAAGGACCTGTGGTTGCTGAGTTAGTCATCTATAAACCTAAAAATCAAGAACATGTAAGTCTGAGAGGCAGTTCCATGTAGTGGTTAAGAGCATGAACTTGATTAAAGTGAAATAGAACTGAGAGCTAGGAGTCCTGAGGAGAGAGATTAAATCTGGCTAGGGCAGGGGCACAGAGGGGGCATGGAAATGCAGCCTCAAAGGATACCCAGAATCTTAGCAGGCTCGGCTGGGGCTCAGCTATAAGGAAAAGGGGTAAAAGGAAGCTTTCTTGCCCGAAGGAATGGCATGTGGAAAGGCTAAAGCAAATAGAAAGCATTCCTTCATTCAAGAAGTATCTCTTGAATGTAAGTGTCTACTATATTCAAAGCACTGTTCAAGGGGCAAGGACATAGCTATGAAAAAACAAACTCCCACTTTCATGGAACATATGGTCATATGGAGAGTGGGGTGATAAAAACACATGAATATTCAAATATATAATACGTCAGGTCTGATAATGCTATTTAGAAAAAAAAAGCAGGAGAGAGAGGTTAAGTGGTATGGTCGGGGCAAGCATTGCTATTTTAATGAAGGGTGATCTGGGTGGACCTTAATTATGAGGTTGGATTAATCAGAGACTGTAACGGAGGAAGGGAGCGAAGCATGCAGTTAGGCATGATACAAGCAGAAAGGTAAAAGCAAGTGCAGAGGCCCTGTGGCAGAGATGTGCTTCCTGTCTTATATTAGCAGTATAGCTTGAGTGGTATGAACGAGGAGAAGAGTGAGAGAGGGAGGAAAAGTAAAGACGAGTAGATAAATGGGGAATTAGGAGTCGGATATGGGGTCAAGAGAGTTCCCCCCGCCCCCCGGTTCTTTAGAAGGCAGCTATTATAGCAGGCTCTAATCTTAAATGATTAAGTAGAGAAAGAGATTTGTCAATGCAGGAGGGGGAGAATCCACAGAGCCTTGTGTATGTCCTACTCTATTAAAGGACCTTTACAGGTGGTGTACAGGACGAAAACAGCTTTATTCACTGTACTACTCCCTGTTAAACTTGTTCTGTGAACTGTTTTTCCTTGTCCTGAGATGGAATTTTAGGTGGATCGATAGTATTCCTAAACTCTTAAATAACAAACAGTCCACTGTTTACCTTCAAGCGCTAAATGTGTGCACTCTATTGTAATAATTAGAACTCCCATCTCACTGAATTAAAAATTCTCCCTCCTGTAGCAACAGTTTATTTCAGGCTTAGAAGCATACCTGGAAAAGGGGAGGGGGGCTATCCTGCTTCTCTCTTTTCTTGCTCCACCTTCTTCTCCAAGGGCTCTGCACTCCACACAGGGGGTAGGGTGCCTAGGGAAGGTCTTACTTAACTGATATGGTCGTGATTGGGCTTCCATATATGTCCTCAGGGTGGGGTGCACACCCAATATGAGCTCTCTTGTCCTGTGGTCTTGGTGATTCACTGCAGTGTCCCCCTGTGGACTCCCTCCACCTCCCCACAGTAGTATGCTTGAAGCGAGCTTGCTCTCTGTCCACTGCTCTACTCCCAACTCCCTTCCAGCCCTGGTCTGCAGGTGGTTTACCTGTCTATGGGGATCACACTGCTCCCTCAGTTGAACCTTTTGGATGGGGTCCCACTTAAGATCTGCCTAGCTGGCTCCTTCGTGCTGGACCCACACACACCTTTGCCTTGTTTTTAGTGGACATACAGCCTGTTCCCAAAAGCAGCCCTCACTTTCTGCTTACTATCTCAGATACAATAGTCAACCTCAGCCTCTTTCCTTAGTCCTCACTTTTGACTTCCTCCATCTCTATTTTATACCCCAGGGCAAATTTTGCAATCTTTTAGCAAGTCCTGCATAAGTGATCTGGTCTCTGAGGCCTCTTCCAAAAACTCCAGAGAAGGAAGACCCCTATTATAAGAACCCATTACACACAGCTGAAGCAGCGTGTGTGCTGGGAGAGGGGGTACACAGAGCTGGAGATGTCTAAACTACTTGACTTTTACTTTCTAGGCAAGATGGTGTCGTCAAAGGCTTTCTGAACAGAGTCCCAAGTTAGGAAAAGGTAATCAATTTCAAGACACTGGACATTCTAATATGAGGTGTTACATGAACTAACTTACTAAATGAAATACCCCTTTGAAACGGGAAGTACACACAGCATTAGAACCACCATCATCAAGTATTTAAAACTACTAAGAACTAAGACATTCCTACCTAACTTCCTGCCTCTTTTATGACAACCACCCTCCCTCAGTTGTTCCCCGGCATATCTGTGTATGTCCTTACTCAGATGTTCAACCCTGTCTTTTTGATGTAAACTCTAAGCCTGCCACTGTACCCAACCCGTGTCTAGTTTAATACTGGAATCATAAACTCTCTAGTCACACAATAAGACAGTCCTTAGTGAATACTTTTGACTTCATTCAGAGTAATCACTTTCATTACTCCATGGACAACATATATAAATTTAAAGACAGTGGCATGAGATGAATGGCTAACTTTAAGGAGAAAATGAAATAAGCAATTATTCTATTAAAGAGCGTATTTTATTTTTGTTCTAATTAAATCATCTTTAACCACCTGGCTTCAGTTCAAATAAATGTGAATCTCTAGGGGCAAAGTCTAATGGCCATGGGCAGAATGTTCTGGAACTGACTCACTCATTTATTCCTTCATATGTCAAATGACTAGCTGACCGTGCCAGGGACTGAGAGGAAGAAAGAATGGCAAGCACCATGAACTCAATTCATTTTATGACGGGTATGGAAAGGGGTGAGATTTTTGGCTCACTTTAAATAATAATTTGCTAACTTTAATTCATTCATCCAACAAATATGTATTATCTTCCATTCATTCATTCGTTCATTCGTTCAATATTGAATGCCTAATTAGGTCCCAGGCACTGTGCCAGACACTGTGGATACCGTAGCAAGTTAATGGTCATTGCCCTCATGAAGTTCACCGTGATGGAGCTCTGTGGCTATGGAATTAGGCTGCCAAATAAAATAATCCCTAGTGGCTATTCAAGCACAGGATACTGATCATCTGTCCTGAGGCTATAGAAGGTCATTTTCTCAATGCCATAAATGGTATATACATCAGAAATCTCCAGCAAATAACATGCTCACTGGAGAAATTTTAGATACATTCCCTCTAACATAAGAAACAAGATGAGATTACTTTTTATTATCCTAACTGCTCAACAAAATACTGGAGGTCCTGACAAACATAATTAGACAAAATTTCACAACAACAAAAGGTACTGAGGAGGGAAAAAAGAGACAAAATTTTGCAGGTGAAATGATCTCACAGACATAGCTCATACTGTCCCCTCTGCTTGCTCTTTTTTCTAACCAGAATATTACAATTCAAACTTACTGTCTTACAGAAGCCTTCTCCGACCATCCAAATCACATTAGACCATCTAGTTCTATAGTTTAAGAATTACTGGCAAAGAGAGTATGCATGCAGACATTGCAAAACACATGCACAGTTTAAAACTGAGTAAGAGTATGTAGCAAGGTTAGTGGACATAAGATCAATGTCTTAAGATCAAATATATTTTTCTACTCCAGCAATAACTAAATAGTAAATACAATAGAAAACTAGATGCAATTCATAAAAGCGATTGAAAGTCACAATATAGGAATCTGATTCCTTTACCTGTGTTCCATTGCTATACATGAATTAGAGTGTAGAAACAAACTAATATATTTTATTTTTATTTATGTGTCACTTCTTTCACAAAGGGTGTGTGTGGTATGCTGAATAATGGCCCCCCAAAACATACCCATGTCCAAATCCCTCCAACCTGTCAATGTTACCTTATAAGGCAAAAAAGAAAGGATTTTGTAGATGTGATTACAACAAGGATCCTGAGATGGGGAGATAATCCTGGATCATCCAGGTGGGCTCTAAGTGCAATCATAAGGGAGACTGGCCACAGATGTGGAGAAGGCAGTATGACCACAGAGGCCACGATGAGTGATGTGGCCACAAGCCAAGGTAAACCAGCTCAAAGAGGCAAGGAACAGAGTCTACCCTGCAACCTTCAGAGGGAGTAGGCCCGGCTGACAGCTAATCGCAGCTTAGTGAAACTGATTTTGGACTTCTTGTCTCCAGAACCTTAAGAAAATAAATGTGCATTGTTTTAAGTCACCAAGTTTGTAGTTATTTGTTACAGAAGCCATAGGAAACTAGTACAAAAGGTTGAATACATTTTAAATACTTCCCCAATACACATGTGCACACATGCATACAACACAGATATTATAGTCACGTGTAATATAAGACTGATGAAAATCAGAGTGGAAATATGGCGGAAAGAAGGTTCAATATTTTCGCTTGAGTGTTCTAAATTAACTCTGAGCTTCCTGGCTTCCAGGGTTAGAAAAAAAAAAGATGATCGATTGTACAGCTTTTATTACTAGAAAACAGAAAATATTGTGATGTTCAGATTAAAGATCACTTTTCCAGTCATATGAATTCTAAAACAAATTTTCCAGCATGACTTTATAGGGGGTAAAATGAATGACATTATTAACTCATCAGCATGGGCCCAGCAAATACAGGCACAGCCTTCACATGGCTATTACTTTTTTTTTCTGTATTTTTAAATTTTTCATTCAAAAATGATTTCAGACTTACAGAAAAGTTGCAAAAACAGAATTCCCTATACCCTTCACCTAGGTCCTGCCAATATTTTGCATAAGCATTGTACCCGTATTTTATGTTTATATTTTTATATTTTTTCTGAATCATTTGAGAGTAAGTTGCAGATATAATGCCCATTTACTCCTAAATTCTCTTATATAGCGATAATACAACTATCCTATCAGGAATTAAACATCGATACCATTCTATTATTTAATCTTTAGACCTTATTCAAATTAGATCAATTGTCCACAACATGTCCTTTACCTCAAAAGAAAAATGCAAGACCACACATGGCCTTCAGTTGTCACATCTCTTTAGTCTTTTTTTTTTGTTTGTTTAAACTTTATTTATTTGGCATACAGAGAGATAGAGAACACAAGCAGGGGGAGCAGCAGTGGGAGAGGGAGAAGCAGGCTCCCCGCTGAGCAGGGAACCCAATGCGGGGCTCTATCCCAGGACCCTGGGATCATGACCTGAGCCGAAGGCAGACGCTTAACCGACTGAGCCACCCAGGTGCCCCTCTTTAGTCTGCTTTAATCTGGAACCCTCCTGTCTTTATTTTTTGTGGCCTGGATATTTTTGATGAGTAGAGGCAAATTATTTTGTAGAATACCTCTCCATTTGGGTTTCTGACATTTCCTCATGATTAGATTCAGGTTAGGCATTTTTGTCAGGACTACCACAGAAGTAATCATGTGCTTACATGGCTACTTCTTGGGGAGACCTTCGCTTTTGCTAAGAGCCAAGGGCAAAACATTGAATTTTTACATAAAAACACAGCTGATAGTGTTAGCCAAAAAAGCTCCTGTCAGCCGAGTCTGTCCAAGGAACGCCTGAGACCCTACTACTGTCTAGCCAGATCTCTGCTCACTAAGCACTAGCTGATCCTGGAAGACTGGGTGACTCACTTAGGAAAGCTATATTGCATCCACTCTGCAACGTTGGTGTTTTTTACTGCCAAAAATGTCACTGATTGCATTTTCTAAACATCCTTCAAATATATCCACTTCTCCCCATCTCCCCCACTATAATCCAAGGCAAGCTGCCATGATATCACCTCTCACCCGGACCCCTCATCTCCCTCTATATGGTCCCCTAGCATCCACTCTGGTCTCTCTCCAACCTGTTCTCCAAAATTGCAATTATTTGGATCCTTTGTAAATTCAAATATGTTACCCACTGTCATTAAAACCTTTCAGTTTCTTGTAAGATAAAAGACCAAAATCCTTCATAAGGCTTATAGATCCAACCTGCCCTGCCCTTTTGCTTCTTCAGCCTTAACAGGTACCACTCCATTCTCCTATGTCATCTTGAACCTGCCAACTTTCCTCCCATTATCCTGCTGCAATTTCTAGACCACGTTCTTCTCAACCACCACCATGGAGATACCTCCTTCCTCCCCTATCAGACTCTGCTTAGTGACTTCACTGCCTTACAGAAGCCAACCACCCAAACTGTATCAGTCACTTGGCTCTGTGCTCTTATGGTTGTTCCTTTGCTTTACAGCACCTATATATCATATATACAGAAGAGTGTATAAAACGTATGTGTACATTTTAAAGACGGATAGTAAGTACTCATGTGGGGTGCCTGGGTGGCTCAGTTGGTTAAGCGTCTGCCTTTGGCTCAGGTCATGATCCCAGGGAGCCTGCTTCTCCCTCTCCTCCCTGCTCGTGCTCGGTCATCTCGCTTGTGCTCTCTGTCGCTATCTTTGTCTCTCAAATAAATAAAATTAAAAAAAA
The DNA here is from genome assembly GCF_037043125.1 of Eumetopias jubatus. Taxonomy (NCBI): domain Eukaryota; kingdom Metazoa; phylum Chordata; class Mammalia; order Carnivora; family Otariidae; genus Eumetopias; species Eumetopias jubatus. Next base: position 59,029,136 of record NW_028274810.1, read on the forward strand.
GGGGGGGGGGAAAAGTACTCATGCATCTTTCACCAGTAAATGCCAGTTCCCCAAAACCCCACTAGAAGGCTTCTTTCTACCTCCACAACCAGCATCCCCAGCCATGTAATTAACTAGTGTCCTGATATTTGTAGTAATCATTTCCTGACTTGTCTTCCTAAGTTTGGCACCTATATATGCATTCCTAAAATATACTGTTCCTCTTGCCTCTTTTTGAATTTTATATGAATAGTTCTGTATTTCTTGCATATCCTGTTTCTTTCACTTAAAATTGTTGTTCATATAGCTTTAGTTCCTTCATTTTAAATAGGCACACCACTGTAGGAATATAATACAATTTAATTATCCATTCTGTGACTTGTAGAAGTCTGCACTGATTCACATTTGGGGCCAGTATGAGATATTACGCAATGAATACTCTTGTACTTGTCCCTGGGTGCACATGGGTACACAGGTGCAATACCTTTTCCAGGTTTTTACCTAGGAATGGAATTGGTGGAGTGAGGGGTACATGCATATTCAAAGGACATCACTTTGCTGTTTTCCAAAGTGATTGCACCAATTCATACTCCCGCCAGCAGGGTATGACTGTAAAGCATTTATCAAGGTCCATAATTACATATTTTTGTGACTGTTTGCTTAATATCCCTCCCTTCCACTAGACTGTTAGGTCTAAGTCTACTTGTGCTATTTTCACTCCAGCACCTGGCACAGAGTAGATGCTCAAAAACAACTGTCTGAATAAAAGAAGGTGCTCTGGATAAGAAAGTTTCATATTTTCAATGTGAGCATAGATCTGACTTCAAAACCCATGTCTTCTCTACCACATTATATTTTCCTGATCTCAAAAGAGTGATGATCATTTGTATCCTACTTTCCAATGTAATCGTAGTAATCAAATGAGATTACAGATGCCAATCTACAAAACACAGAGAACACTCCAGCAGTAGTTGCACTACTATGCACCTGGACCCAAAGATCCACAGATGGGGTATATGAAAGCTGGCTGTCAGTGGCAAATGCCTTATGAATGTATGTGGATTAAGATTACTTTGTAGAGGAAGACTGGGGTCTCAGATATCACTGCAGGGAAAACCAGGGAGACCAATTAATGCTTTCAAGTCCAAGCTGTACCTGTGTCCCAAATTATTCACCAGCACAAACAAAAGGAGCTTGCTCCAAGCCCTGATCAGAACAAACATTTTAAAATGCTTTCACCCAGGTGGCATCATCTTTCATCTGTGCCAGGGATCCAGGAAGGGCTGGGCAGAGAACTGGATTAGACACTCTGCTTCAGCTTGACACTGTGGACTCAAAAGTAAACTGACTTCCTATTTACACTGAAAGATCTTAGGCCTTTGTGGTTTCCTGTTGCATACTGGTGTGTCTGTGCTTTGGTTTCTGTTTGTCTTCGCAGAGCTGCAAATGGGGTCTCTGTTTCACTTTTCATGAGAAAATAAGAATTCTACAATCTCTAATTGTTGGCAGATTCCACCAGGTACTCTAGCCAAGTCCTGACTTCCCATGCCGCCTGCACTTCAGCTCACTGAGAGAAAACTTATTTGAAAGGAAAGGGACCCAAGGAACCTCCTAGTGTGTCCCCAAATGACAGGGACTGACTGTCCAACTTGATTTCCTTCATTTTGCAGTCATTTTACATTCATCGACTTCACGCTTACCTTCATCAAGGGTAAATTTGGAGTCCTCCTATGTACAGGAGGCTCTGTGAAGCCCGGCACAAACACTGATGGAAAGATACTGGAACTGCTCCTTGGGAAAAGAGGAACGTGGTTTTTCTGCAAGTCCTCCCTTAGAAGCACTGCAGCACACGTTAAAGGTACAGATTCATAGACACTCCTTCCCAGGCAGACTTACCCAGTCAGACCCTGTGGGAGTGGGACCTGGGGAAATGCAATTTTAGGGAGTTCCTCAGGTCCACTGTATGCACCCTGAGAACATAATGGCTTGAAGATCAGAGAATTTCCAGTCACAATGGAGACTAGTGACAGAATCAGGAGCCCTTCCTGCAATGAACCAGATTTCCCCCAGGTGCCAGATCTTTCAATTTGAGTAAATAGAGATGAATCCACTAAGGATGCAGAGGAGAAGGCTCAGGGTTTCCTCAGAGAGTATCTGAGTCTTGGCCCTATCACTTGCTAGCTGTGGGATGCTGGACAAATCACTGTTTCTTGGAGCCTCGTTTTAAAAAAGAAAACAGCACCTGCTCTGAAGGCCTCACTTAGTTATTCCGAGTAGCAAATTCCACCAGGCATTTATCAACTCCAAAGCACCAAGAAAGAGTTAAGTCATTTTATCATCACAAAAACTTCAAATAAACAAGAAAATAAAGCCAACCCCTAAGGTTTCTCTCAAGCAGTCAGAACTACCCCACCTTCTAACTATCCTAAGCTCTGAAGAACATTTTCTTTCCTTTTACTGTAAAGGACAGTTTGTGGACAGGTGATGTAATTTGAATAAGGTCCACAGATTAAATAACAGAATCGTATCTGTGTTTATTTCCTGATAGGATAATTGTATTATGGCTATATAAGAGAATATTTTTGTTTTTATAAAATACATACTGAAGTATTTAGGAGTAAATGGGCATTATATCTGCAACCTACTCTCAAATGATTCAGAAAAAATATTTCTACATATAAAATATGGGTACAATGCTTATGCAAAATATTAGAAGAATCTAGGTGAAGCGTATACAGAATTCTTTGTTCTATTTTTGCAATTTTTCTGTAAGTCTGAGATCATTTTTTTAAAGATTTTATGTATTTGAGAAAGAAAGCACGTGAGTGCAGGAGCAGGAGTAGGGGGAAAGGGAAAAGCAGGGGCAGAGGGAAAGGGAAAAGCAGGGGCAGAGGGAAAAGCAGACCCCACTGAGCAGGAAGCCCCAGGAGTTCAATCCCAGGACCCTGAGATCATCACCTGTGCAGAAGGTAGACACTTAACCTACTGAGCCACCCAGGTGCCCCTGAAATCATTTTTGAATAAAAAGATTAAAAATAAAGAAGCGGGGCCAGTTTCTTCTAAACATTGTAACTGTGTAGCATGTGACTCTTTCCGGGTCTCAGGTTCCCCAGATTTTTCTGAAAGCAGAGCTCAAAGCTGGACCCAGTCCTGGGTAGGATAGCAGGATACATTCCTGATATCATGTTAACATTTTCAAGGAATGGATATAAAAGTCAGGAGCCCATCCAGGCCTCACTTCCCACATGTCCTAGCCCTCAAATCTCTTCAACCTCAATTCCATCATCTCTTAGATGGAGAAATGTACTCTTGTGGGCCATTTTAGGTTACTACCTTCTAATGACACTTTTTATTTAATCTGAATATATTAGTATTACCTTTTATTAGGATCTAAAACATGGCTACTATATCTTTCTCTCTCTTAAGTTAATCTTACATATCACAATAGTGAGGATTAGAATTGCTATATACAGACTGGCACAGGACCCCGCGCATGGTCCACATGTAATAAATTCTAGCTAGGGGGGCACCTGGGTGACTCAATTGGTTAAGCGTGTGCCTTTGGCTCAGGCCATGATCCTGGGATCCTGGGATCGAGCCCCGTGTCTGGCTCCCTCCTCAGCAGGGAGTCTGCTTCTCTCTCTCCCTCTGCAACTCCCCCTGCTCATGTTCTCTCTCAAATAAATAAAATCTTATAAAAAAATTCTATTATTATTAAGTATAAACCTATTCCTTGCTCATTTTTGAAATACTGTCCCCAACAAATTCTTCTTCTTTGCACACCAGACAGGAACCTGAGTAGCCTTTTCCTTTGTGAATATTTCTTTCTCTTTTTTAGATCCAAGATTTTACATCCTTAAATTTGGGGTTTGGTGTTTCATATCTATTTCATGGGGGATACAAATTATTTGCTGGTAGTGTATCTCTGGGGTTGAGCCCAATTATAAACTATGTGTCGAGCACCTAGTGAGCCCTAGAGACAGAGCATGAAGTAGGCTTTCCCCCAACTGCTCACAGCGCTCCGGCTTATGGGGAAGACATGGGTCATGACAAGCGCTGGGCTGGAGCTGTGCAGGAGGAGCTAGGAAGGTCCGCAGGGGCAAGGCTAACTAACCGTGGTAGAGGAAGAAGAGAGCCTTGCAGAGATGCCTAAGCTGGATCTCTGGGGAAGACACACACCAAGGATGGCACAGTGACCGAGGACACGGGCTTGAGGTCCCTGTGCTTCGGTACAACCTCAGCTCCACCCCTTGCCCTGTGAACTTTCCAAGCCTCAGTTTACTCTTCTGAACACTGGAGATCATAACTCAATGAGAACCACCCCAGACTTAACTGGGAGCATTAAATACAGAAAATGCTCAATAAATGTGAATGGTAACAATGGTGATGATTCTGGTGATGACGGTATCCACCATGCAGAAGGGAGATGTAGCCACTCCAGGCAGATAAAACACATGCTCAAAGGCTGGGCAAAGGAGAGCACATGGACTTCTTTCCAGAAGAGCGAACAGAATTTTGTACTGCATCTAAAGCAGTTCACATACCAAGTTCTTCCCTGATTCATTTGATGGTAAAATCCGATGTGAACTGATCAAACTATTTAGAATCCATTTAACCTACTTGGTGTGAATATTCGTAAGTTTTACTGTAGAAATACTGATGTGTTTTATTAGGACAGGACCCCAGACCTGTCCAGCAGTGTCATGTAACATACTGTCATACATCCACTATTAACTTTTACAAGTGTGGATATTGTCTATTCTCAAACATCTTGGGCCCCATGGAATTCAGATAAGGATGTGTGAATGTACTTGCCAGACTATAGATGAAAAGTGAGGGACAGTGAGTGATAAAGCTAGAGGTGGGTAGGACCCAGATCACATGAAATCTGCCATGCCCTGCTTGGATTCTGGGACTCAGGAGACACACCAAGAGATTTTAATCAAGACTGTGAAGCCATCAGACTTAATACTGAGAAGCATCTTCACTGTGGTCTATCAGGGTAGGCAGGTCCATGTAAATTAGTGTCTTGCACATCACAGAAAAACAAATATACATATTAATAAAACAGGCCAATTTCTCTCAGGTTCTGTCTTCTTTTTCATAGGCCATTTCCCTAATTCCAGAGAACCTTAGCCATATATTCCAAGGCCATAGTAAATCTCTCAGGTAGGAGTTATATGGAAACCTAAGGAAGTTTCAGTAAATTTTAACATGCAGGCAGATGATAGGTGCCCAAGTCAGGGAGGCTCCATGACTGGTCTAAGCCAAGCAGCACCTTCCAGCTAAATGTACCCTTGACCTACAGAATCAAGACCCAGTCTCTTCCTGGCTCCACACAAGGCCGCAACCAATGGTTGAAAAGCCCATACATAAATTTGGCAACTGGATGTAGTGGATACTTTTCAATCAGTTTTATGTTTTTGCTTTTGGCCTGTTTCAAGCCATAATTTACTGAAAAACTCAGTTCTCAAGTGGGTGGAATTTTGTTACTGGATTGACCAAGGCTCTGTGTCAAATGGGGAGAGTCTGTTGATCAAATAAAGAACTAAAGCCTTCCTGAAGACTAGGTAGTTCACATGCTGGTTCTTCCTTTCACACATAGCCTATAAATCCATAAAAAAAAGTTAAGTCAAACTGGTATGGCATGATCTGGTCTTCAATGAACTTTTATGTATATCCGGTATACTGTATTTGGCTACCTAGTATGTTTCTGCCTGTCTTTCTATCCATCCATCAATCCAACATGTACTGGCTCCAAACCACATGTCAGGTACTGTGCTAAGAGCAAGGAAATGGAAACCTACTGTTTTGAGATCTCTTTCTGTTCCCTCCCTAAGTAATAAAGGCTACATGCTGGTATCATTTCATAGTGTCACCGAAAAGATGCACACTTACAATGTTCTCTTTCTCAAACATCACTAAACTCAGTTCTCTAGGGGCTTTAAAAATACATGGCAGGGGTGAATTTTATGTGAATGATCTTTCATTAAAACAGTTTTTTTAAATACATGACAGCATTGCAGTAACTTTCACCTCCTCTGGATTTAAGACTCCTTTTTTTTTTTTAATTGAATGTATCCTTAATCTTTAACAACATGGTCAAATGTCCATTTAGTTTTCCTTTTGAACATTTTTTCCTATTGGCAGTAGGGAACCACTGACTATTCATTAGGAAGAGACTTTCAGTCTCAATCCTATATATAGTCTTGACTGTGCAATAAATTTCTCATGGGTTTTCCTGGGATCTTCGGTTTCTTAGATGTTCTTGTTCCTCGTGCTCTAACAGTGTTTAAGTGGAAGAAGAGAAATGACCCCTAACTTACAATGGCTCTGGGGGACAAAATATATGAAAATTTAATTAACATATGAAAAAAAGAGGCTCTTGGAGCATAGAAGGGGAGTTGGAGAGGGGAATGAGAAAAATAAGAGAAAATCAACACGGCCAAACTACTAAAACTTCTGAACTAAATACACATAAAACTAAGTGAACAGGAGCGTGTGGAGGTCCGTGGCGCAGTACCCAGTCCTTGGAGAGGGCTCTGGGAAGGCTGTCTTCAGCATCTTTTTCACGTGCAATGAGCCTCCGTTAAAGCACAGACACTCCTGTAACTGCTAGGTCGCCCTCAGCAGCCACACTACCAGAGTTACCCACACAGCAGATGAGTGGTAAAGGGGAAAAGGGGGAAAAAAAATCAATGTGGTTTTCATTTCATGCTCTTCCAAACGAATATAAAAACATCTTCATGAGTTGGGAGGTTGGCCGCCTGTTTTCAAATTGCCTATTTAAGTACTTGACCACAGAGCAGCAGGGAAACAGGGAAGACTCATAAATACTCTCCTCCCCTGGGACGATGGTGACAAATGATGCTGTTTATTTTTATTGTTATCGTTAGACTGGTGGCCTCTTGAAAGGCAGTGATTTGAAAGCCCGGGAAGAAGGGAAAACAAGAGTACTGTGGTCTAGCTTTGATCCAAGCCTAACTTTGCACTTCTCATCAGGCTTTGGAAAAGATCTACCTTGTAATCACTCCACCCCCTCATTCCCGCAAAACACACATGCGCACGGCTGGCTCACCCTGCCGCCTCTATCTCATCATTGCTCTGGGAGTTGAGAATATCAGCTCTGGAATCAAACAGTGGCGTTGCAAACCGATCTCGAGGGCTTACTAGCTATGTAACCTTTGTCTTTCTGACCCTCTGTGTGCATCTGTAAAGTGGGAGGATAATTCTGATAACTACATCAGGTTATTAGGGAGGTTTGATCAGATATTTACATTTCTTACCCCACAATAAGCATGCAGTACATTATTAGTTGTGACTCTTACTGCTGCTAGTTTTATTGTTTTCCTCTGCTTCTTTGACCATTGTTCCCGGCAGGTTGCTGTCTTTGTGGAAAGCGAGGCTCAGGCCAGTTGACAAAAACCACCAGAAGCTTTTGTTTCAGACCTTCGGAGAGGCCTTGGGTCACCTGACCTTGCATTGTTCCTGGTCTTCCAGAAACATAGGACCAGACAGCCCTGCCAGGCTTTTATAGGAGTGGAATGGCTGGGTCACATAGTAGGTGTGACTTTGTAAGAAACTGCTAAGCTCTTTTCCAAAACAGTTGTGCCGCTTCACGTCCCCACCAGCAGCGTGGAGGAGTTCCCGTCCCCACATCCTCACCAAGACTGCAGCCAATCGAAAAGCGTGCAGTGGACCTCAAGGTGGTTGCAATTTGCATTCCCCTTCCAAGTAATGATGGGGAGCATCCTTTGCTCCTCTAACACTGGCCTGCGTGAAACAGTGCCCCAGGCCCGGGCCAGTCTGCTTTGGGGGAACTTCCTCCTTCCTGCTGTGAGGAAGCTGCAGAGCTGCACCAAGGCCATCACCCAAAGAGCAAGACTCTAAGAACATGGCACAGGTCTGACGGGGCATTGCTGTGGTTAGAGTCCAGAGCCTCAGGCTCCTCAACTCTCTTTCCCCAAGAGAACAGACATCAGGCTATAGAAGGACTCTGAGACAAAATGTGTCCTGATGAGCTGCTGGCGGCGGGGCGGGGGGAGGAGTAGGGAGGGTCAGTTCTCCTCCTAAGGGTACAGGCTGGTGGGGAGGGTGGGCAGAGCACAGGACTGGAAAGCGCTGGAAGGCTGTCATGGTAGAGGAAAGGAGAGAAAGCAAGTATGGATGGTTCGTGTATCCCACGACTCACTAGGTAACACTGTTCAATGAAAAATCTTACTTCCCAGAGAGGCCAAATGAATACCCGGATATCTCTGGTAAAGTGGGGTGGGCAACAGACTGCCAGCAACTCACATGTGAGGGGCTTCTTCCACTCAAGCCCCATTCAGCAGAGACAGATGATGAAAGGTGGATCAGGAAGAAGTAAGAAGACCCTCTGGAAAATCCAAGCACTTGCACACTTCTGGGACAAATGGGTGGGAAGCAATCCAACCATGCAGTCACTAAGCATCTACTACGCCCTAGCTCCTAACTGGACAGGATGGGCCAACAGGGGCCACAGGAGACATGGACCCACTGAGCAAGTCTGCTTCATCTGAGATACAAGTCGGTACCAGTAAAACACAAATAACAATAACTATTGGTCTGTGCCTGGGGCCAAAAGAAGAGAATAATAAACCACATCAGAGTAGCTGAAGAATTAAGTTGGGCTAGAAGGAAATAAGTGAAAACTAACATTTATTGTATGTTTTTTAAAATGATGATGAAGTAATTTCTATACATATATTTAGAACAGTGCCTGAATTATAGTAAGCACTATATAAGTGATTGCAGATACTACTGTTTTTAATTTTTTCTGGTCTTCCTTTCTGTTTTTTCAACAAGCTTTGTCGAGGTGTAATTAGCATGCACTAAGCTGCATATATTGACAGAGTCTGATTTGATAAGTCTTGACACAGCATACACCAGTGAAGACATTACCATAATCAAGGTAAACATCTCCATCAACCCCAAAGTTTCCTTGTGCCATCTGTGTTCTGCCTATCCTCCTGGCTGCCACCGTACCTGCTCTCCTGCTCTCACGGCTGATCTGCTCTCTGTCACTATATGTTAGTCTGCATTACTTAGAATTTTAAATAAATGGAATCACATAGTCTGTACTTTTTTGGGGTTTGGTTTCTATCAGCCTACTTACGTTGAGATCAATGCATGCTGTATTTTATATGAATAGTTCATTCCCTTTTATTGCTTAGTAGTAAACCATTATAATGGACATCCCAATAGCATAGTCTTCTAGTCACCGTAGACAGACATTTGGGCTGTTTCCAATGGGGGGGCTATTATAAATAAAGCGGTTGTGAGCATCTCTGTACAAGTTTATGAGCAGACATAGGCTTTCGTGAGCAGGATGGCTGAATCACATGGTAGGTGTACATTAACTCTGGAAGAAACTGCTAACCTCTTTTCCAAGGTGGTTGTGCCATTTCACGCCCCCACCAGCAGCATGTAAATTCCAGTCCCCACATCCTCGCCCTGAGACTGGCCATTCCAATAAGCGTGTATGTCACTGTGGTTTGGGTTTGCATGTTCCTAATGATGAATGATGGTGAGAATCTTCTCAGGTGCTTGTCTTTCAAATCTTTTCTTTGGTGAGAAGTCTGCACCAACATTTGCTCATATTTGCATTGAGCCTGTTCTCCTTCTCCTCTGGACCTTTGCAAGAAGCTATTGAACTGAAAGGGAAGAGCGAGGCCTCTGAGGTCAGTCCCCTAGAGGGCTTGAACAGGGCATGACCCACTCAACTACTGTTTGCCTCACTCTTCTCACTTGGGAAATGAAGACAGTAATGGTGGCTCTCTCCCAGAATTGTTGCTTACATGACATAAAGGATTCAGCACAGTGCTGGGTACACTGTAGGTGCCGGATAGATGGGAGCAGCTAATACTACTGTCTGTCTCCTCATATTGACTGAGGCTGGTCCAGAGCTGTTCAGTGTCCTCCTCGTCCGGAACAGTGTAGAACTTCCCTAGCCTCAAATGCCAGGAGAAGCACTACCCTGAGCTTCCTGAGTATATGACCTGTTTCTTACTGCTCACAGAACCACATCAACCCTCCCCTTGACAAACTGATGCCTAGCATATAGTCTATTTTCAATAAATGTGGTTGTGAGGCCCTGGGCCAGCCTCCATATGGAGAGTCTCCGGGGAATGGTGGTGACTTAAGAGGGAGCAGGGCACTTTATGCACAGAACCCTAATTCTTTCATTGGCAGGTGTAACAGTGATCCTATTTGTACCATGAAGACCCCCTTCCTTGTCCACCTTTCTCAATGACCTCAGCCAATACCACTTGCTAAAGAGACTGAGATAGAGAAACTGGTCCTACCTGACTACTCTCTTCTTAGCGGTGATACCTGCTAACAGAAGGTTAAGACATGTGGCTTAAAGGTGTTCAAGATACCTGCTAACAGAAGGTGTTCAAGACATGTGGCTATTCTCCCCACCTGTGGTGCCCTCCTGATGGGCCTGCACATAACCGCATCCCATCCAGAACTCAGAGGAAGTCACCTGCACGGTGTTGTAGACACAGAAGAGAAAAACAAAGTGAAGAGAGAGGACAGGGCATGTGGCCTGAAACTGGGCTGGCAGGAAGTGTCCCAGTGCAATCAGGGAAATAGCACATCCTATAGGAAAACGTCCTTGTCTACTCAAGACTTTGGGCAGGCCCTTCTCCCTATTCCCACCACACTCTGGTCGTGCACTGACCATAGCAATTCCCATCTGTGCTGCAGTTGTCCCCTTCTTGTCTCCTTTTTTTTGTTTTTTTAAGATTTTACTTATTTATTTGACAGAGAGAGACACAGCGAGAGAGGGAACACAAGCAGGGGGAGCGGAAGAGGGAGAAGCAGGCTTCCCCGAGGAGCAGGGAGCCCGATGCGGGGCTGGATCCCAGGACCCCGGAGATCATGACCTGAGTGGAAGGCAGACGCCTAACGACTGAGCCACCCAGGCGCCCCTTCTTGTCTCTTTCTCAATGAAGGCAGGCATTCCACGTTCATCATATTGATCTTAATACCCTTAGCACTTAGCCAGGCAGGTACAAGAAAATGTTTCCATCATGAGTGAATGATTTAATGAATGATTTAAAAATAAACTTTTAATTTTAGAATAGTTTTAGATTACAGAAGACTTATGAAAATAGTACAGAGCCCCCATATACCCCACATCCAGATTCCCCTACCATTAATATCCCACATGAGGCAGAAATATCACAATTACAGAGCAATATTGATATATCATTACTAAATGCCTTACTTTATTCAAATTTGCTGAGTTTTCACCTAATGTCCTTTTTCTGTTCCAGGACCCCACCCACGACCCTACATTACATTTAGTTGTCCTATCTGTTTAGGTGATGATTCTTTAGACTTTGCTTTTTGATGACTTTCCCAGTTTCGAGGAGTACGGGTCAGGTATTTCACAGAAATTCTCTCAGTTTGGATTTGCTGATTTTTTTCTTAGGATCAGACTATGGTTATGGGTTTTGAGGAGGATGATGAAGTGCCATTCTCATTAAATCATATCAACAGTACATATTATCAACATGGCTTATCATCGTTGATGTTGACCTTCGCCACCTGGCGGAGGTAACGTTTGTCAGACTTCTCTGTAAAATTATACTTTTCCCCCCTTTTTCACACTGTCCACTTAGAATGAAAGTCACTAAGTGCAGCTCACCCTTAAGGAGTGGGAAATTATGTTCCACCTCATTGATGGGGAAGTATTTATATAAATTACTTGGAATTCTTCTGCAGGAGAGATTTGTCTTATTCATTTAGTCATTCATGGACTCATGATATTTGTGTGATACTTTAGGTTATTATCCAGTACCACTTTATTTTGCCGCCCACATTGTTCCAGTCTTGGTCACTGGGAGCACCCTCAGTTGGCTCCTGATTATATATATATATATATATATATATTTTTTTTTTTTTTTTTTTTTTTTTTTTTTGAGCATTTCCTCACTTTTCTGGCACTATAAGATGCCCCAGGCTTATCTCCTCCATTTCCTGCTCCAGTCCTAGAATCAACCATTTCTCTAAGGAATCCTGGCTCTTTTTATTGGAGAAATATATTAGAAACCAAGATCTGGGTATTCGTATGCTTGGAACAACTAGCTGCTGGGGTATTCTGTTTTCTAGATCCTCTCAACTGTCAGAGCTAGGAAATATATGTATGTTTACTAACAGGAAGTGTCCCAATGGGATCAGCGAAATAGCACATCCTATAGGAAAACGTCCTTGTCTACTCAAGACTTTGGGTGGGCCCTTCTCCCTATTCCCACCACACTCTGGTCGTGCACTGTATATCTACACACGTCTATAGATACTTGTATGTGTATCTATGTGTAAACCAGATGAAGCTAAACATGAGTTCACTCTGATGCCTCTAATTCAAACCCATTACCAAACGGATCATTCTGGCCTTCATGAATCATTTTTTAATAACAGCACTGTATTTGGTCTTTTATGCTGGGAATAGTGACAAGCCGTTTACAAAGATCACCCCATTTAATCCTCAAAACATCTTTATGGGTAAATACTATTGCTCACATTGAACAGATGAGAACACTGAGGAAGTAGAAGATGGAGTATCTGATCTAAATGTAGTACGTGGAGGGGCCAGCACAAGAGCCTGCGTCCTTGGGATCGACAGAACCACCATCCCCACATTCATTTAAGTCCTTGCAAAAAACCTCAGTTCTGAGTGATTTAAGATGCAGATGTAATTCCCAGCCCTCAACAACTAGTGTTCTGTTCACATCTTACCTCTTCAATACTTCTTCCACTTTCCAGGGTCCTCTCCTCATCTGACATGCTAACTGCAACACAGGTTGCCAAGTTACCGCTTGACTTGACGACGCCAGGAAAGGGGTGGTAGAGCAATGGCAAGGATCATCTCCATCTGACCCCGTGACTTTTCAACCTCTGGCTAACCCCCGCTGTGTATTATCTTGGGTTTGGGGGACTTGGTAGTAATTAACTCTGAACAAGCAGCTCTGCTTTCATGGAGTTAAAAAAAGGAACAAGTATTCATTTTTCCTTGTTAATTAAATCACCTAAAGGAAGATAAATGTACAGCCCACACTTGTATCTTCCAAAATATCAAAGGCCTGATTAGTAGGGCTTATGTTCAACCTCAAGCTTTTTTCCAGATTCCTGGAAGTAACAGGGACCGGGAGTAAGGAACTTCTAAGTATTTATGAATAATTGCTTACTTGGACATTCATTCATTCATTCATTCATTATCTAGAAAGAGGCAACCGGGATCAAGCATAAAATATTCTTGGGAATTCTGACTCAATCAATGTACTGAATCAGAAACATCAGCAGTGCACAGACAGGAAGAAACAGAATCCTTTAGACCAGGTTGAATACCACTTTTTGAAAAGCTCAGAGCCCCTTCTGGTCCCTGTGTTCTGTTTGGTGAATTTTTCCTGACAGTTGGTGGTTTTATTTGCCAGAACCACAACAAAGGGGGTCCTTGAGTTTCCCCGGGAGTGTTTCCTTAGACCCGCACCTCCCCTAGACCTCACAAAGGTGTTATTGTTGCTAGCTCACTGGGCGCCCGGCACCTGAGCAAGATCAAAGGCACTTTCTGATGCCAGCATGACCACAGTCTCGCCCTCACCACATAACATTAAAGCTGATGATTAATCCCGTTGGCCCAGAAGGTCCCTTCCCACTCCCAAGTACAAAGCGGGATGGGGGTGGGGACTTTATTTCCAGCACAACACGACCATAATAAACTGGCATTTTATGGCCCTCATTCATTGCAACCAACTGCAGCTGCCCATCAAACTCGTTAAAGCCCCAACAGTTGCTTCATGTGAGCCTTATATGACACTAGGAAAGTGTACTAAGAATCTCCACCATATCTGAGTGTCTGCTCTGTACTAGATATATACGTGCACGATTCACAGTAACCAGCAACACCATGAGACTGGCAGAGCCACCCCCGATGGGATGGAGGAGGGACGTGAGATTCGGAAAAGTAGCTCACCTCTCAGGTCACAAGCCCAAAAAGTGCATGAACAGGTGTTGAACCCACATCTGGATAGCTCTGAAGCCCAGGCTGTCTCCACTTCTTTGAGGGACATGACCATCGTGCACAACACAGCAAGGCACTGAGAGGGATGCGTTTGGGAATGAGACAGAGCTGGGTCTGAGTGCTGAGCTCCAGCTTAACAGCTTGTGACCCAGGGAACATTGCTGGACTTTTCTACTCCTTAGCTGCCTGATTGGCAAAATGGATCCTGTAGGAAAAGGGAGTACCATCTCCATTAAGAGACAAGGAGAATGAGAAGTGGGGACACGACAAAGTCCCTCACATTCATTTGGATTTGCTTCTGCTCAGAAATCTGAATTGAGTGTAGTAAAAGTGCCTGAAATTCAGATTTCACAGGAGAAACCAGATTAGAAGTGTCCCTGTGAAAATGGGGGTGATTTAAATAGGTTTCAGTCAGGGTTCAGTTAAGACAAGCTAACCAGTGTAGACTCGTGTCTAGGGAGATGAGTGCGGGCTGCCCAGCAGGGCAGCCCCTGTGTGAGGAGGCCTGAGGCCTCTGCAGACCTTTGCCTTCAGGGATAGCTGGGCCCTACAACAGGCCTGCTGTTAACTTCAGTTAAAGAAGTTCCACTTAAGACCTTGTCCACAGAAACAAGTAAAAGGAAAACGGGGGCGGGGAGGGGATGCCTGGGTGCCTCAGTCGGTTAAGCATCTGCCTTCGGCTCGGGTCATGATACCAGGTTCCTGGGATGGAGTCCCGCATGGGGCTCCCTGCTCAGCGGGGAGCCTGCTTCTCCCTGTGCCTCTGCCTCTCCCTTTGCTCGTGCTCGCTCTTGCTCTCTCTCTCTCACACACACATACAAATAAATAAAATCTTAAAAAAAAAAAGAAAACTTTTTGTTTGTTTGTTTTTGGTGGGGGGAAGGGGAGGATCAAGGGAATCTATGACCTTGGAATCTAACATAAATGTCCCCTCAGGAAGGTGTCCCTAACCCAAAACCCTTCCCAGGCAGAGTTAGTCCCGGTCTCCTTTCTGCCCGACAGCACCAGCACAACTCATCAAGAGCTAACCACTATGGTGTGCTTACTTTATGTGAAGCACACTGCAGCCTCATTTCATGCTCAGAATACTAGGAGCCGTGTACTAGAACTCTCCACATTTTGTAGATAAGGAATCTGAGGCCCGGAGGGGATAAATACCTCACCAGGGGGCCCGTACTTAGTAAGCAGAGTTGGTAAAATTGGAAACCAATGGGGCTGGCACTACCATCTCCGTGAAATGGGAAGCTGTGCACAGTGTTCGGCACATGGTAGATGCTCAGGATCACAGGTTCAATCTGAATGGATATCCTGGGGCCTTGTACTATTAATGCCAGCTATAATTGTGCCTCATCAATGGCAGGACTTCTGTCACCCTTATGTCCCCAAGGTTCAGCACAGCTCCAGACACAAGAAGAGGGGATAAGTAAGTAAGTAAATGTATCACTATTTACTCAACCAAAATATTTAATGGTAAAAAAGGCTCACTGGTCCCTACTGTTACTTCAACACAGTTTGACACGGCACATGATTCCCTCCATGGCTGCAGAGATTCTGCCCCTGGACTGTGTCCACGCTAATCCTTGCCCACCTTCCCCCTCCTTCTCTCCCTCTCTCCCTCTATTTTACTCATCTGGGAAAAATCCAAGGAGTCGTCCATCTAAGTTTAACAGAGTAATGACTTTTAAATAAAAATATGGTAGAAATGGGTACTTATCAAAATGGAATGCTTTCAGACTCATGCATTTAAAGGAGATATAAATTTTAGGGCAGGCACTAAATTTTAACTGCAATCTTGGGAGAACGCCTTTCCACTAATTCATGGAGAAAAATTAACAGTGAAAATTGCTTATCAGTGTTCTTTTGAAGTCATGATATGCAGCCTGATTCTATAGATCATCAGGGCGCTCCCAGGGAGATGGATTTATATTGATTTGGAGAGAGCTCAGTGGCCAAGGAAAATAGACACCCCTTTGCAGAGAAGACTCAGCAACCCATTAGGGACAGATCCGCCTGGGAGCAAGGCGTTGCCACCCTTGGATCCAATTTCACCCCTCACGCCTGGGCTCTCTGACCAGGGTGATGTCAAAGACAGACTCAGACCTTTGCACACTTTTTAAGAATCTGGCCCCTGGAAAAAGAAAGATCCGGCAAATCAAAGCACAGCTTTTGGGAGACGGGCTGGGCTTCTGGCTAGACAGCAGGCGGGCAGCAGGAAGGAAGGAACTGACAGGCAAAGGGGCCAGCAAGTCACATCTCCTCTTAGGCTGCCCCTCCCCCCACCAAGGGGTGGTGGCCCTGCCCCCTGCCCAGCAGACTCACCCCCATGTGACAAGAAGAGGTTCCACAGATGACAGCCAGCCGTGACGTCACTGGCTGTCCCTCACAGGCGAGGCCGTACCCTCTCACATCTGCTCCAATCACTCCTGTGAGAAAGCAGAACAAAACAAAACCCTCTTTAAAAAATGCTAAAATGGAGAATGAGAAAAGAAAGCTAAGAACAAGCATAGGACACTCCTTTATACAGCCAAACACTGAGAGAGCATTCCTGTGCAGGCCCGTCTCAGATGGAAAGCAAGAGAACATACCTGCCTGCCATGGGGAAACTAGGTAACTCGTGCTGTCCTTGCTTAATCTGGTCAGTGTACAGCATCTAACCATTGTAGGAATCACAGTAACCGTAGTCAGAGTAATAAAAGCATCGGCCATCCATGATTCTACACTCAGAAAATACCAGGCACTGTGCTGAATATTTATGTGCATGACCTCCCTTTCTATTAACCCTGTCAAGTCCCTACTGTTAGTGCCACACCCCTCGGTGTAGAAACCGAGGCACACAGAGGTTGAGTGACCCGACCAAGGTCACACTGCTAGTGAAGGTCAGAGATGAATGGGATTTGGCTTAACACATCCCATTTCAATCTCAAAGAAGGCAACTGAGCTGTGTGATGACTAAATCTTTTTGGCATCTCTAGGTCCCCATTCTTACTACTACTTATCACAGAACTCTTGGTGTAAAGGACAGGGTGACTGACAGTGAGTTTCTGTTCAAAGAATGCGCGATAATGGAGACTTTCCCGTAAATGGTATAAGCTCGGGCTTCTTCTGCACAGACTGTATTTGTTGATACTTGCTGGATAAATGAAGTTATAAATGTGATGACAGAGCTAAAAGGACTATTTAGATCCTAGAATGGTCCATCGTTTATTCAAATGTCCAACAAGCATTTTCTATGCACAAAACCATACAGCAGGCGTCATGAAGTGGGAGCGGCAAACATGCCAACATTCCTCACTACAACACAGGCCGGGGGGCAGCATGTGGGGGCAGGGCGGAGACGGGGCTCCCGCGGACCTCCCCATCTCCACGCAGCACCAGCCTCGCCCCCACTCCCCACTCTCTTTCCCACTTCAAGACCTCTGCACTTGTTCTTGCCTCTATCTGAAATGCCATTCCCCAACCTCTTTGCCAGGTTACCCCCTATTTATTCCTCACTCCAATGTTACTTCCTCAGGCGGCTTCCCTGGTCCTCCAGGAAAGATGGGAGTCTCCCTGTTCAGTATTCAAACACACCCTTGAACTTCCCTAGCACACAAGATAGTGTTTTGTCTTTTTTTTAATTTAAATACAAGTAGCCAACATATAGCACATCATTAGTCTCAGATGTAGTGTTCAGTAATTCATCAGTTGCATATAACACCCAGTGCTCTTCACATCATGTGCCCTCCTTAATGCCCATCACCCAGGTACCCTACTCCCCCTCCACCTCCCCTCCAGCAACCCTCAGTTTGTTTCCTATAGTTAAGAGTCTCTCATGGTTTTTCTCCCTCTCTGATGACTTCCCATTCAGTTTTCCCTCCCTTCTCTTATGATCCTTTGTGCTGTTTCTTATATTGCACATGAGTGAAACCATATGATAATTTGATTTACTTATTTTGCTCAGCATAATACCCTCCAGTTCCATGTAAATGGTTATGTAAATGGTTAAGATTTCATCCTTTCTGATGGCTAAGTAATATTCCATTGTGTGTGTGTGTATACCACATCTTTTTTATCCAGTCATCTGTCAATGGATATCTGGGCTCTTTCCATAGTTTGGCTATTGTAGACCTTGCTGCTATGTACATTGGGGTGCAGGTGCCCCTTCAGATCACTACATTTGTATCTTTGGGGTAAATACCTAATAGTGCAATTGCCTGGTCGTAGGGTAGCTCTATTTTCAACTTCTTGAGGAAGTTGTCCATACTGTTTTCCAGAGTGGCTATACCAGCTTGCATTCCCAACAGCAGTGTAAGAGGGTTCCCCTTTCTCCACATCCTCGCCAACATCTGTTGTTTCCTGTCTTGTTCATTTTAGCCATTCTGACTGGTGTGAGGTGGTATCTCACTGTGGTTTTGATCTGTATTTCCCTGATGCTGAGTGGTGTTGAGCATTTTTTCATGTGTCTGTTGGCCATCTGGATGTCTCCTATGGAGAAATGTCTGTTCATGTCTTCTGCCCATTTCTTGATGGATTACTTGTTTTTTGGGTGTTGAGTTTGATTAAGTTCTTTATAGATCATGGATACTAGCCCTTTATCTGATGTGTCATTTGCAAATATCTTCTCCCATTCTATAGGTTGCCTTTTAGTTTTTTTGGCTGTTTCCTTTCTGTGCAGGTTTTTATCTTGATCAAGTCCCAGTAGTTCATTTTTGCTTTTGTTTCCCTTGCCTTTGGAGACTTGTCTATCAAGAAGTTGCTGTGGCCAAGGTCGGAGAGGTTGCTGCCCGTGTTCTCCTCTAGGATTTTGATGGATTCCTGTCTCACATTTAGGTCTTTCATCCATTTTGAGTTTATCTTTGTGTACGGTGTAAGAAAATGGTCAAATTTCATTCATCTAGATGTGGTTGTCCAATTTTATTGGATGCACCATTTACTGAAGAGACTGTCCTTTTTCCATTGGATGTTCTTCCCTGCTTTGTCGAAGACTGGTTGACCACAGAGTTGAGGGTCCATTTCTGGGTTCTCTATTTTGGTTCCACTGATCTATGTGTCTGTTTTTGTGCCAATATCATACTGTCTTGATGATTATAGCTTTGTAATAGAGCTTGAAGTCTTGCATTGTGATGCCACCAGCTTTGGTTTTCTTTTTCAACATTCCTCTGGCTATTCACGGTATTTTCTGATTCCATACAAATTTTAAGATTATTTGTTCCAGCTCTGTGAAAAGTGTCGATGATATTTTGATAGGGTAAGGATTGCATTGAATGTGTACATTGCTCTGGGTAGCACAGACATTTTAATAATATTTATTCTTCCAATCCACAAGCATGGAATGTTTTTCCATTTCTTTGTGTCTTCCATGATTTCTTTCATAAGTGTTCTGTAGTTTTTAAAATACAGATCCTTTGCCTCTTTGGTTAGATTTATTCCTAGGTATCTTAACGGTTTTTGATACAATTGTAAATGGGATTGATTCCTTAATTTCTCTTTCTTCTGTCTCATTGTTAGTGTATAGAAATGCTACTAATTTCTGTGCATTGATTTTATATACTGTCACATTACTGAATTCTTGTATGAGTTCTAGCAATTTGGGGGTGGAGTCTTTTGGGTTTTCCACACAGAGTATCATGTCATCTGCAAAGAGTAAGAGTTTGACTTCTTCTTTGCCAATTTGAATACCTTTATTTCTTTTTGTTGTCTGATCGCTCAGGCTAAGACTTCTAGTACTATGCTGAACAGCAGTGGTGAGAGTGGGCATCCCTGTTGTGTTCCTGACCTTAGGGGAAAGCTCTCAGTTTTTTTCCATTGAGAATGATACTCGCTGTGGGCTTTTCATAGATGGATTTTATGATATTGAGGTATGTACCCTCTATCCCTATACTCTGAAGAGTTTTGATCAAGAAAGGATGCTGTACTTTGTCAAATGCTTTTTTTACATCAGTTGAGAGGATCATATGGTTCTTGTCCTTTCTTTTATTAATGTGATGTATCACGTTAATTGATCTGCGAATGTTGAACCACCCTTGAAGTCCAGGAATAAGTCCCACTTGGTCGTGGTGAAGAATCCTTTTAATGCATTGTTGGATCCTACTGGCTAGTATCTTGGTGAGAATTTTGGCATCTATGTTCTTCAGGGATATTGGTCTGTAATTCTTCTTCTTGGTGGGCTCTTTGTCTCATTTTGGGATCAAGTTAATGCTGGCCTCATGGAACGAATTTAGAAGTTTTCCTACCCTTTCTATTTTCTGAAACAGCTTCAGAAGAATAGGTATTAGACACTGGTGGTTTTAAAGTCCCTACACTGCCTGCCTCTTCTTCTATAATAAAAGCTTCTGGAAGCTGACACTTTCTTATCCACATGCTTAGAAGCCCAGCCCCTCCACAGATGCTAGTGCAGAGCAGGAGGCAAGAGTACCAAGGCGTGGGGATGCAAGGATAAGGAAGATGACTCCCTGTCCTTGGGCTGCTCCCAGTCTGGCAGGAGGGAAAGAGAACCCTAAAGGAGCCCTTCTCTGAGGGGGGCCAGGATAGGATGGAAGCATGGGGACCACAGGAGCAGCTGAGCTCAATCGGTAGGGGTTCAGGGAGGTTCCCCCAGGTCCTGCTGTGCTCTGCAGGAACTGGCCAGGGGAAAGGCGGGGTAGGGGTGCCTCCGCAGAACATAAATCCCTAGATATTGACAGCATTGGCTGCTCAGCAAGCAGGACTTTCCAGAAATCAGGACCTCGAGGGCCAAGGAGAGGCTCTTACATTCCAACAACTTTCTAGGTTTTTCCAAGGCTTTTTCCAAATTCTACCTCCCCAAGCACAGCAACTTGAAAACCTGGGCCATTGTTCAGAGGCCCAGCAGCGGGGGGAAGACTCTTTCAAACTTTCTGTGGTGATTATCACCGCAGTGAGGTCCCAGCAACTGGGTGATTGAGGTCTGAGACTGAGCCTGTAAGAGTCCTGGGCCTATTGGTTTTTATCAGGTCCCCTGCTCTGCTCAGTACTGTGGGTTCCTGCAGACTGCAATTCAATATCGGCCAGGAGATCTGAAGGCTGCAGAAAGTAGACAGGCAGAGTGTGTCTCCTTCTCCTGTTTGACTTCAGCTCTGCTGACAGGGCTGCATGGCTCTGACATCTGCTGACACCCTTGGACTCTGGTAACCCCCTCCTTCCTTTGTCTCTCCTGCCTAGGGGTAGAAACAGCTTCCATTTTGCTGATCACTGGCTTGCTTCACAGGGATATAGCCAGTCTTGGCGCCTTCATTATTTGGGTCACCAATTTTCTGTACAAAATTCCCTGTTTTTTAAATACTTAGGGCAGTTTAGATTTTTCTAGGTGGGCCCTGAGTGACACAGCTCCCTATCCAGGGCACAAAAGCTTTCACAGGAAGAAACCCTAGACATGAGCTAGTATTTTTTTTTAATTTTTTATTGTTATGTTAATCACCATACATTACATCATTAGTTTTGGATGTAGTGTTCCATGATTCATTGTTTGTACATGACACCCAGTGCTCCACGCAGAACGTGCCCTCTTTAATACCCATCACCAGGCTAACCCACCCCCACCCCCTTCCCCTCTAGAACCCTCAGTTTGTTTTTCAGAGTCCATCGTCTCTCATGCTTCGTCTCCCCCTCCGATTTCCCCCCTTCATTCTTCCCCTCCTGCTATCTTCTTCTTCTTTTTTTTTCTTTTTCTTTTTTTTTTTTTTTAAGATTTTATTTATTTATTTGAGAGAGAGTGAGAGAGAGCATGAAAGGCAGGAGGGTCAGAGGGAGAAGCAGACTCCCCGCTGAGCAGGGAGCCCGATGTGGGACTCAATCCCGGGACTCCAGGATCATGACCTGAGCCAAAGGCAGTCGCTTAAACAACTGAGCCACCCAGGCGCCCCGTTCTTTTTTTTTTTCTTAACATATATTGCATTATTTGTTTCAGAGGTACAGATCTGTGATTCAACAGTCTTGCACAATTCACAGCACTCACCATAGCACATACCCTCCCCAATGTCTATCACCCAGCCACCCCATCCCTCCCACCCCCTGCCACTCCAGCAACACTCAGTTTGTTTCCTGAGATTAAGAATTCCTCATATCAGTGAGGTCATATGATATATGTCTTTCTCTGATTGACTTATTTCACTCAGCATAACACCCTCCAGTTCCATCCACGTTGTTCCAAATGGCAAGATCGACATGAGTTAGTATTAACTGAGCTGGTTTTGCACATGCTCTCTCCATACCTGTCTCATTTTATTCTTACAGCCACTGAATGTGACTGATACTGTATCATCCTCATTTCAGAGAAGAGGAAACTGAAGCTTACAAATGAGGGGTAACTTAACCACATTCACACAGCTCACAAGAAGCAGGGCTTGGATTCATATCCAGGTAGCCTCATTTCAAACTGTTGGTTCTTAGGTTGTTCTCCAAGGTAAAAACCCAATAACCATGTGGCTGATATTTACTTAGCTGTAGATCTCAAAATACTGGGGTCTTAAAGATACTGATCCTGAGATCCTTGACAGAAGAGGGGCCAGACACTGCTGGTCTTACAGTGTTATAAATAAGTTCAGGGAATTTCTAATGATGACCCATATTTACAGACTCCACATATATAAAGCACAGGCAAAGCCTATCTCACAGGGTTTCAAATGGGAAAGTGAGAAAAAAATAAGTCTGTAGCGTTTGCTTGTTTCTTCTCCAGTAGACTCATTGTTGATATATCTAGGCTTGGAATCTGAGGAGTAGGGCACAGTAATGGGAGAAGAGTGGAATTTGGAGACAGAAAGACCAGCTATAAAACGAAGACAACAGCAGTATCATAGGGTTGCTCAGATACTGAGGAGATTTCAAAAATAAAAGTATGATTAATGGTAGCTGTATCTCCATCACCACTACCAGAATGACCCTCACCACTAGCACCATCATCAGCATCAACATCGACTGAATTATTTCTCAAGAGACAGTTGTATTTTTTCTTCCTTTCTAGCAACCATACCAGACATCTAAGACAGGCTGAGTACTGCGCTAAGCTCTTTAAATATTATCTCATTTAATTTCCACAATGCCCATATTCTTCCCCCTCCTCAACAGATGCAGAAGGAAAGGATCAGAGTATTCAAGTGACATGCCCAAGGAACATCACGCAGATAGAAGGAGTGTCAGGACTGGACCTTGTCCTGTCCGATTCCAAAGCCCATGCTCCTTCCACACTCCCTCAATTTTTGATGTTATATTGTCTTATGTAAGGGAAATACATATTTAAGTATCAGCCCACCAGAGAACCTTGGTAAGAGCCATGGGTTTAGAGTTAGAAAATCTGAGTTTTAGCCCCAATTCTGCCACACTATATCAAAGTTTGAACCGTTCCTCCACATCCACAATGTATGTGAAGACATGGGTCACAAATGGAGATCCTTTCTCAGATACTCTCAGTACACAATACTCTTATGTATTGTGCTTCAAATATCGTGTATTGGTGCTTCTTCAAAAAACCAAGTGAAGTGTTTCCTTTCCTAGAAACAGGAAGGCAGAAAAACGCCTCCCCAAGTCCTACACTCTCAAGCTCTGAGATGTCAATTACCTCCGGTCAGGTTCATCTAACATGGGTGAGAGGCAGGTCATGTCCAGATTTCCCTCAGGAGAGGCTCTTTAACCCCGTTTCATGTCCACCCCAATCCACAGCAGTGCATAGCTGATGCCCACTGTGAGTGGAGAGCTGATGTATCTCGTTTTTCCTTCGGCCACATAGAGCTTGGAGGGGCCTTCCCTGAGAAAAGAGGCCCAAAGCAGGGAAAGCAACAAGGGGCAGGAGGAGCTTCCTCCTTTCTGAATGAATACACTGCACAATTCAGAGAAGACTCACAGGCTGCACGTGTACATCAGGAAACAATTCACAAGACGAGATTTTGACAAGCACAGCCCTCCACACTGCTGGGGCCCTTCATAGGGCTGTAAAGTGTCAGTTTATTTGGCATTTGGCAGAAAGCTTAAAGCGCAAAATGAACAGCTGAAGAAATAGGTACCAAAAAAAAAAAAAAAAAAGTGAGACATCCAATCTTATTTTTCCTGAAACTTGAACAATGCTCAGCTGATGGTAGTTGCTCAATAAATTTTTGTTGAATGAAAAAAAAAATCAGGAAAATAAGCTTATGGAATCAATCAATGCAAGCCTTCTTATTTAATGATTCCTACCCCTCCACATACACAGAACACAGTTCGTATGAAGGAATGGGTTTTAAAACAAAATTAAAACTTCACGTACAACTCTCCCATTTACCCTTATGTGTTGTCTCCCTCCCTCTCCCCTATCTACCAACCATCCATTCTTCCTTCCATCCTTTTTTTCAATATCTACTATATTTATGTAAAAGAAAATAGAAACTTTGCAAATGTTATGATTAAGAGTAAGTCATCCTATAATTTATCAAGCCACACTGCTTAGTAAACTTTAAAGGATTATATGGGAAAAAATCATCTCAAGTTCTAGGATTTGTGTTATAATTATCTCATACTTTATAGCTATATAAAGTACTTTATAACTTGCAAAGCATCCTCAAACACCGTACCCTTCATTTAGCTTTTAAAAAATCCTGAGAAATGTGTTATTTTCTCTCCAGGTCGGAGTGGAAGAAACTGAATTTCAGAGACATGAAGTAACTCAGTCAAGTTTATTTAACTACTTAGAGGCAGAGGTAGGGCTCAAACTAGGATTTTCAGCCTCCCGGCCTATAGTTTTGTTTTTGTTTTCCCCTGTGTTTGAAAATAAAAAGGGCTGCTACAGATGTGTTGGCATCTTGAAAAAAATTCTCTTGAAATAACAGCCTCAGACACCTTTTCTGAAGAGAAAAAGAACGAGGGTTTTGAACACTACCTAAGACTATATCATCTTTAGATTACAGATTTGGCCATTTGGGGGGAATGAATAGATTGATAATTCTATCCAATGAGTTGTTCTACTAAGAGGTTGATAGGGTCTCTGGGGAGGAGGCTCTTTGGAGACCACCAGCCTCACGTTTACAAGGCCTGCACCAACAACAGTCAGCTCTTGGAAGGGTAAGAATCGTATCAAAGACATTTACTCTGCAGAGGACGAAACGCTAGTCTATACACATGAAAACACTGAACTCTACTCTTCTAATACTCCACCATGCTATACAGACTAGAGCACATGGGGTTGACATTATAGTGCTGTGCTTAAAGACATGGACTCATTCGTTGTGGGACCTAACTCACGTTTCTTATCTTTATGTTTCAGTATCCACATCTGTACAATTTGAATAATGGTATCTTCCTCTAGGACTGTTACAAGGACTAGATGTGTGAATATATGTAAAGTGTTGTCCAATAGAGAGAATGCTCTGAGATGATGGAAATGTTCTAGATCTGCACAGTTCGATATTGTAGTCACCAGGCCCACCTAGCAACTGAGCACCTGAAATGTGGATCATGCAAGCGAGGGACTGACGCTTCTATCTTGTTCAACCTTGTTTAAATAGCCACATGTGACCAGCGGATACATACAGTGCAGGTCAGAGCGTGCCCCGCACTACAGGAACAGCTTATTGTTTTTATTACTGTAGTTATTATTGTCCTCAGACTGAGAGACTTGACTCTCACTTACATGCCCTTGGCAAATGCCTTGATCTCTAAGAACCTCAAATTCGGTATCTGAAGATTCTGGAATAACAACACTTACCTAACAAGCTTGCTGTGGGAATTAAGTGAGATGCATATGGAACATATCAGTACTCAATAAATGAGAATCCTTAAATCCAGGACTTATGGAAGTGCTTGGCATAATTGTACAGTCTTTCTACTTAGTCCTGACTGTGTCTTGCTCATCCATACCACTGATCATTTGCTCATGCTGTTCCTTCTGCTGAGAATATTCTTTCTACAATAGACTCCCTCCCCTGACAATCACCCTGACATGTTTTGTCATATGTTTTGAAGACTGAACTCTTTCATCAGAAGTCTTCCCTGACCACATCTTTCCCCATCCCTCCAGGTACTCCGGCCAAGGAGAACCAACAGAACCTCTCTCTTACACCCCACTCCTTGACACTGTCCAGAGTCTATCAGTGTATCTGTGATTTCTTTGTGTGCACAGCTGTCTCCCTCTACTAGACGATGAGCAGACTGAGGCCAGGGCAGCGGCTCACTAAATTTTGCTGCTGGTGTTGTTGTTGTTTTAAGCTTTTTAAAAAATATTTTATTTATTTATTTGTCAGAGAGAAAGAGAGAGAGAGAGAGAGAGAGAGAGAGAGCGCGCACAAGCAGGGGGAGCAGCAGAAGGAGAGGGAGAAGCAGGCTCCCTGCTGAGCATGAAGCCCAATGCAGGGACTCAATCCCAGGACCCTGGGATCATGACCTGAGCCGAAAGCAGATGCTTAATGACTGAGCCATCCAGGCGCCCCACCGTTGTTGTTTAATACATGAATGGATGGCATTCATGTGGCAGAAGGCAGGTACTAGTAAAGTCCAAAGCATTTTCTAGAAAAAAGTGGCAGATGTAATCATGGAAAAATGCTATGTGTCTTAATATGACTAATGGTGAAAAGTGCTGAAGAGGTTTGAGTGACAATTCATGGGTAATAGTAAAATTATCACTGGAGCCTCACGACACATCTTGTTTAGAAGAGTTAAATCACTGGTAGAGGAAAGGTCCTGGGGTCCTTATGCTTACTGCAAGATGGCAAGATGGCTTTGTGCCTGACACTTTGCAAAACTACTGTATTAACTCTTCTAACAATCCTGAGGGGTAGTTATTACCACACTGTTTTACTAACAGGGAAAATGAGAGCAAAGTTTCAAGTAATTTGTCCAAGGTCCCTCAGAAGGAGAGTGAGGGAAGAGGGTGTCACAAGCGGGTCTACTGAACTCTAAATCCTAAAGAGCCTACAGAAATGGTTCCTTTCTTTTCAACCGTGTGCAAGAATGCTAAGGATTCACACTCAGCATAGCTGAACTCAGATCCCTTTCAGGATTTATTGTTATAATGCCACTAGAGCAAGCCCACAGGGTTCATCTCAAGCCCAACAGAAAAAGGGGAGTGAAACAGCTGAAAAGATTTCTGTGAGCCTAGTGTTTGATGAAATATGACTTTGGCTTTTAAATGCGGTTTAGAATTCACCCAGTCTAAATCCTGAAGTAGAACTTACCTTTAAAAACAACAACAACAACAACAACAAAAACCCCTACATGACAAGTCCACAAAGAAATTTTACACACCTTGACACGGCCACCATCTCCCCTCCCCACACCGCACCCTCCTCAGAGCCAGAAAGAGAACAGCGAAGGTCTCCGTCTAAATGAGATGTGGACAGACTTTCACTGGACATTTGAACTAGTTAGAATGTAACGGTTAAGAACAAGAGCTCTAGAATTGGACTACCTGATTTAAAGATCACCTCCCCTTCCTGTGCCTCAGTTTCCTCGTTGATAAAATTGGAATGATGATACTGTGTAACTCATAAGGCTATTGTGCAGATGAAGTGAGAAGAACAGGGCCTGGAACATAGTTTACTCAATATATTTTTGCCATTGTTGTGACTACTGACAACTCTCGGTCTGGGGTGTTAATAACGCGGCTTGGCAGGAGAGAGCAGACACTCAAGTTCGGCATGGTGCGTGCTCTGCCTGAGTTATTTGGGTTTACTTGGATTGACTGGAACATTTTTTTTTTCTGTCCTTGAGTACACAACCGGTGACAGGATAATGCAGGGCCCCGGGGAATAAGGAAGATGAAGACAATCCAGGCTAACATTTTAAACACTGTTGAGAATAAACCAAAAGCTGTTTTTATCTCTAAAAGCCACAACAACATGTAGCACTCCTCATACTGCAATTCAACTTGGCAAAGGCGTTTCTCACTTCTTTCTAAATGCTACACTTTTCCATGACTGGCACCAATCAGAAACCTCCCAAGAGCCCTGGGAGGGCCAGAGAACAAAGAACCAACCTTCAGAGAACTGGGTCTCACTCCTCCGTCCCTCCCTTCTAGCCAGAAAGATCAAATCTCGAAGGTAGACTAATATGTAATAGCTTGGAAATCTGAGCCTTAGAGAATGCTAGCGAAATCCACAGGAGAGACAAAGCAAAAACTTGGTTTCAGAAATTCCTTTCTTCTTAACCTCAATACAGCCTCCAGACTACTTGGACATTCTCATCTATGACCTCATAAAAGACAATTTTTCACTTGCAGGCATTAGACAGGGTAAAGGGTCAGGCTGAAATCCAACACAAATGGCCAAGTTAACACACAAAAATTACTTTCTTTCTAAAATAAAGAAATCAAAACAAAGAGGACTGGCACAAGTACAAGAAATGTATCTTATGAAATAAATCCTTAAACAGATCTGAAACTGATTCTAAATCACACAGCTTCCTTCTGATATCTCACAAACTAATTCAGCAGCTATATGCTGACTCCCAATTAAGAGCCAGGCACTGTGTTAGGGGTTAGAGCCTGGAAGAGGTTTCCTTTTATTCTACATGGTCCCAGCCTAGTAGGGGTGGAGAGATATATAGGCAGACACTGAGAAGACAGTATGGAACAATTTGTGACTCAGACCTGAGTAAGTCTAATGGAAGTATGGAGCCCTGGCCCCTGACCTAGCTTGGGCAGTCAGGGAGGACCCACCGAAGGAGGTGAGGCAGGAGTCATGTCAGTTGGCATGGGGAGAAGAGAGGGAGGGAAAGGCGTTTCCGGTAGACCTTGAGACAAAACAAAAACACGAGAGAGAAATAGAGAACACAAGGTCGCTGGGCCACACTGTCTGAGGTGACAAGAGTCTTGTATTCTGAAGACCTTGGTTGGTGTAAAGCTCTGGGTCTGAATCAGATGGATCTACATTCGATTCTGAGTTCACAAGTGTGCTCAGCAACCTTCAACAAGCTAACTTATCTCAGCTAACTTTGAGACTCGAGTTTCCTCAGCTGTAAGGTGGGAAGAATGGCATGTGCTTTATGGAGTTACTCTTCCTGGCTTTAGCACTGTATGTCCAGGGTCCCAGGACACCTCCCCACAGTCCCGAGCAAACTGGAATCGTTGGTCACCCTATGTAGAGGGCAAGTGGCTTTGTGCCTGGGATATAGGAATGGCCAAATAAATGTTAGTGTCCCATTTCCTCCTGGAGAAAGCAACAGTACATTTCCTTCAGCAACCTTCTTGCCCCGGACAAACGGTCTCATTTATAAAATTCTCCGATGGCTCCTTTAAGGTGAAGAGAGGAATCAGCAGCCCTGATAATCTCCTCAAAGACATAGAGCAGACCAGTGAGATGCTGCAGGAAAATACCAGGAGGGACATAGGACTTGCTCAGACAGCCTATAGGACAGTCGGACTATACGGTGAGGCCTGAAATCTCAGAGAAAAAGACCTCATTTGGCAGGCGAGCTCTCCCGAACCTCTGATGCCAAGCTCAGAACTTCCTCCCTCGGTAGGAGTTTCGGTTCCATCAAAAACTTCCAGAGGCTTTGTGGGGTTAGTTGAACATTGACAGATTCTTCAAAGCCTGGAATTCACTCTGCGAGCACAAACCAGGCCAAGTTTCTATGGGGCGAGGATTTCCTCCAGGGGGAGTCACTGGGCTCCACCACACCTAGACTGATTAATCTACCCCCTGCCCCAAGCTTCAGACAAGGAGACAAAAAAGAAAAAGAGATCTTGAAGCTGGATCCTGATTCAACACCTCCAGCCCCATTCCCGGGAGAGTGGGGGTGGGAGTGTAAGGCGACCCTCAGCACCGGACAGGAGTCAGGCCAGAGCCAGGCCAGAGTGGCAGAGAATTAAAAGTGATATGGAGAGCAGCTGGAGAGAGAGAAAAAAAAAAATCTGAGCAGGATGAAGGGCCCAGGGTTTTAACACAATGAATGACATGTGGCTGAAATAGTTTCAAAGAGAACAAAAGCTTAGGTAAATAAATAGTGTGGAAGATGAGAGCAAAAGCGAATTACAGGCAATCCCATGAGGAATACACTGGCATTTTTCAAAAACTGCAGTTGAAACAACATCTCTGCTTCAGCAGAGATCAAGACTCAGCCCTCCCGTTCCACCTATGCACCTGCTCCTAAAGCCAGCTTCTTGGGAGCACAGCCCTGGCCAAGCATGGCTCTCCTTTCTCTGTGCCCGTTCCAGGCTCCATGGGGCTAACAGGTGATAGCTAGAAAGGGAGACACTTCCAGGCACCCCAGTGACTCACTGTATGATCGCAGGCAAATGAGCTGAGCTCCTTGCTTCTCTGATACCTCATCTGTAAAAGGGGAAGTGATGACTTCAAAGTAAAAGTGTAAAAATATCCCCTTGGTTTGAAAGCTCAGTGCTGGTACGTGTTAGGCCCTGAGTAATGTTCTCTCCCCACTGCGCTTGGTAGGATTCAATGTGAACAACATTCATCTAGCACTACTCTACGTCCAGTGCCACACTCGGCATTGTAGGGGAAACAATGCTTGCAAAAACAGAATCACTGTCCTCAAAGAGGTTACAAACTCACAGGAGCCATGGATGCTTGAACACAGCAGACTGACAATGTCTGCAACAGAAGCACAAACAAGCCTCTGGCAGGGAGAGCTAAGGACTCCCGGGGCGGGGGGTTGGGGGGACACAAGCGTTCTCCACTGCGGCCCTCCTCCCTCTTCACCCTGATGGCTTGAGCACACCTGCGCTCCAGGTCGGCCCCGGCTATTCTCAAAAGCCTTAGCGCTTCTTTACGTCACTTTACATCATCACAGCTGATATGTGTGTCATATCTACCTGTGCCAGGCACTGTTGCAAGCGCTTAATGGAAATTCATTGATTTCATCCTCACAACCGCTACTATGATGCCCATCTTATGAAAACTGAGACCTACCAGGTTAAATAACTGACCTGCGGTCACACAGGGAGTAGCAGGTGATGGCGTGGACTCTAACTCAGTCTGGCTCCAGGGATCACGCTTTTCCCCAACCATTAGGCTGCTGGAAGGGTGCAGGTGGTTTGGGTACACACAGGTACACATTTCTATTGGGTCTATGCTCTATACCCACATTACTGTTCACTCTCTGCTCTCTTCTGAAACTCCATATTTTAAAGGGAAGAATTTTTCAATGATTTAAAAAGTAACTCCCGGTCTGCCACCTCAAAGCACCCACAGGCAAGCCCAGACTGTGGCCAACTCGGGGCCCTTTCCTCCTGAGCACACCGGAACAGGGACTCGGCGGCCCCCTTCCGTGTGGCCCAGAGGCAGCAACCCATGGGAGGATGTGAAGCAGATGCCACCTGCCAGGGCCTCCCAACCTCGCAGTGGCCCCCTGGGCAATGTCCCCCAAAGTGAACCCGTTCTTCTCATCATTCATGTCCTCCCCACATCCTGCCTTCTGCCTGTCAACCTACAGCTTAAATTCTGGCAGGCCAGCAGGCATTCCCTCATGTTACACTCTGTCGTCTTTCCGTGGGGCTGTGTGCCCTGAGTCCGTTCCGGCTGCTACCACACAATGGCATAAACTGCTGGCTGAAAGAAGATGCATTTCTCTCTCACAATTCTGGTGGCTGGACGTCCAGCTGAGACCAGGGTGCCAGCAGGGGTAGGTTCAGCTGTCGGCCTTCTTCTTTCTTTACAGATGGCTGTCTTTTGGCTGTGTCCTCAGAGCAGAGAAACACCAAGTTCTCCCAACTCTTCTTAGAAAGGCACCAACCCCATTCACAAGGGCTCCATCCTCAGGACCGAATTTTCACTCAAAGGCCCCACACTTCCTAATACCATCACATCTGTGCTTAAAATTTCAACATATGAATTTGGGCAGGGCCCACAAACACTCAGTCCATAGCTTTGGACCCATAGTCCAATGAGTCCATTGGACTCATGGTCCAAGGTGGAGACAGAAGGGGCTTAGAGTCCTTGCTTATATATATAAGAGAAGGTCCCTGTAATATGACGTGGAGAGAGCATTAACTGATGATCTCATTTCAGCTGAGGAGGATGGAATTCTACTTAACACACTGGTAAGGGAAGCTCACTGTTTAGACACCAAAACAGAAAAATACGTTACCACCTTTATCCCCAACATGTACTGTGCACTGAAAAAGAGGACTCTGAACATTATTTCTGCCTCTCTCGATGACTTATCACTATGCCAAGGAGGAAGGAGGAACTAACTTTATTAAGCAACTAATACAGGCCAGCAAGTGTGTTGAGTTGTGTTGCTCTGTGTGCAGATGCATCCTGAGTTCATGCCTATCCGATTGCTTCTTATGGCCTATTACATATTAAACCACTCACCTCACCCCCTTCCGCCAGACCAGGTCATTCTCCTGCCTGCATTCCCAGCAGCTGGCGCAGGGCTACATGATGCTAACGCTTAATAACTTTTATTCCCTTTGACGTTTTTAATAAACTTTATCAGTGAAGTATAGCATGCCTTAAAAGGCCACAAATTTTAAACATACACATTAGTGAAATCTCACAAAGTAAACACACCTACCCAGATGAAGAAATACACCCCTTCATGCCCTTTTCCAGACACCACACCCACCAAAGAAAACTCTACTAGGTGTCTCGACCATAGGAGTTGCCTGACTTTTAATTTTTGAACCATTCAGATGTTTTCTTTGTGCCAGCTTCTGTCATCCACATTTATGAGATTCAATCACGTTGCTGTGTGCAGCAATTTCTGTACAGTTTTATCACCGAACGAGATGCCACTGCATGAATATATCAACCGCTAATTCATTCTACTACGGATGGGCATTAGGGGGGTGTTTTCAGTCTTTGGCTATCACAAATAAAGGTGTTCTGTGTATTCTTGGGCATGCTCTTTTGGGGGTGGGGGTGCACACTGCTGTTGGGTAGATGCCTAACTGGGACTGCCGACTCAGTGCATACGGAGATACTGCCAACCTCTCTCCAGGGTGATGCACCAACTCCTACCCCCGTGGCAGTGCTTCAGCCCCTCGGGTGCTTCATATCCCGATAACACTTAGTATTACCAATCTTCTTAATTCTAGCCAACATGGTGGGTGTGTAGTGGTCTCCTATTGTGGTTCTAATTTAGACTTTCCTAATGACTAATGAGGTAGAGAAACTTCATATTTTATTGTTCATTTGCATGTCCTCTTTTCTGCAAAAACATCCAAATAATTTTTGCCATTCTCCTGTCAGCACGGCAGGAAATGGTTTTTTTTGTTTGTGTTTTTTAAATTTTTTTTATGATGATTATTTTTTACTAATTTGTAGAAATTCTTTCTATACTCTGGATACAGGTCCTTTGTTATATGTATTGCAAATAGCATTTTTCATTTTGTGGCTCCCATTTCCCCTCTTCATTGGCATCTTTTGAGGAAAAGAATTTCCTGGTTTTAATGTAGTCCAATTTATCAACCTTTTTCTTTACGGTTGTACTTATACTGATGTCCTATTAAAGAAATATCTACCTATCCTAAAGTCATGAAGATCTCCCAAATACTGCCTTTTAGAAACTTCATATT
Organism: Eumetopias jubatus; assembly: GCF_037043125.1. NCBI lineage: Eukaryota > Metazoa > Chordata > Mammalia > Carnivora > Otariidae > Eumetopias > Eumetopias jubatus. Next base: position 59,062,597 of record NW_028274810.1, read on the forward strand.
TTATATTTCATATTAGGCCTACAATCCAATTGGAATTTATTTTCCTATATAGGATAAAGGCCATCATTCAATTTTTTCCATATCAGTATCTGACACAGCCACCATCTTTTTCTCACTGATCATCAGTCTCTTTTTGTTTAATTTTTTAATCTTTCCCTCTTTTCCCTTCCTACTGGTTCTGCCTTGGGCCCAGCATTCAACATATCTTACCTCAGTGCTGTCCTATCCTGAGCCATTAACTTGATGGTCTCTAAAGTCTCTACTTAAAAGCTATTACCTTGGGGTGCGTGGGTGGCTCAGTCGTTGAGTGTCTGCCTTCGGCTCAGGTCATGATCCCGGGGTCCTGGGATTGACCCCCACATCGGGCTCCCTGCTGAGCGGGAGGCCTGCTTCTCCCTCTCCCACTCCCCCTGCTTGTGTTCCCTCTCTCACTGTGTCTCTCTCTGTCAAATAGATAAATAAAATCTTTTAAAAAAAATAAATAAAAGCTATTACCTTAAGGATAAAAAGTCCAAACTCTTTAAAATGGCATTTAAGGCCCTTGAAAACCTGGTCCCCATACATACCTCCTACCCGTCTGTTTCAACATGCATACGCTGGATAACACATCTCAGTATTGTGTGGCCCAAACAGATACTCTCATGCTTCTGGATTTTAGTGCATGCTGTCTTCTTCTGCCTCTCTCCTCTCCCCTACATTCCTGCCTGCCCCATACCTACTCTACCCATCTGATAAATTCCTTTTTCCTCTCTCCTATTCGTCTTCCAAGTCAAATCAATACCATTTGTGAAGGAGAAATCTTCCCGATCCACTCAGGTAAAAGGAGTTTAGACTCCTGGAATATCCCATGCATGCTTCTATCAAACAGTTCCCACACCATATTATGACAGTTTACTTGTCTGTTTCTACAACTAGAATGTGAGCTCCTTGAGGGCAGGGACTTAGATTTTTGTTCCTATGTCTATCTCTAGTTCCTGGCACAGTACCTGGCACTTAGTGAGGATGTGTTACCTGTTGGTTGAAGGTGGGGAAAAAAGGACTATTTTTTTCCCTGCCAGCTATTATTTCTTACTGCCAATCTGCCATATTTTACCAAAATTCTAAGTCAACAGTGCTGCGTGACAGCTGAGAATGGTCCTTGGACTTTCCTACAGTACGTGGACTCTGAGACAAGTGTCTTCTCAACTTTTGGAGGTCTAGCATTTTGCTTATTTAACTTCAGGATTCAGAGCTCCGCTTTAAATGGATGAGTTCACTGGATATCTCCACCAAAGATAGACTTTAATGAAGGCCCAGCTTAGAAATTGGATGAATTACTGACTTGAAATTGACAAGTTATTATCTTCTTCCAAATATGAGAGAAAATTTATTTCAAATAAAGAAGTCACTTTCATGCATTTAATTTAGTAATAGCTAGATGATATATAAAGAGAATCTAAAATTTTAAATAACTCTTGCCTAATAATGTATTTAGAAAATAAAGAAGGTGTCAAATTTCCTGTCTTTTTCAAATTCCCTGTCCTCCTTTCAAGGGCCACTGCCATACCCCTATTCGAAGTTACTCCTTCTCCAGTGCTCTTTCCTCTTCCTCAACTACTATGTATAGAACTACACAAAGCCCTGCCGGAAATGACTTGGGTAAAACTCCCTTTGATGGCTCGCCAAAGTCTGGGGGAAGAGGGAGGAGGACCAACTTTTCAAAATGGCGCTCAAGGACTGCTGATCATGCCCACTTACTTGATGTTGATAGCCCCATATTCCAGGAATCCCTTAGAGATGTCAGAGATTTCGGCCAAACTGAAAAGCTCATCATTTCCCAAGCCCCTGTGCCCTCACTTACGTTACCTTCTCCATTCAAAAGATTCAACATTTCTTCGCTTCTAGTGGAGAAAATACCTATTGTCTTATGTTCAGTTCAAAGCTACCCCTCTGTGAAAGTAAAAGAAATGCCATTAGAAATGGAGTTGGACAGCCCTGCGGGGGGAGCTCTCACTCACGTGCTACTCAGTGAGGCTGGCATCACCAGCAGAAAGATGGAAGATAAGAATTATCTTGCAAGGGAAGCCATTTTTCACATAGGAATTAATTCCATCTCCCGCTTGTAAGAAAAAGGAGGAAGATCCCTCCCTGCCCCAGCAACAACACACTAGCCTCCGCTTATAGTCACTGAGGAACCACCACACCTCAAACTCTTGTTCTTCTCCAGTGAACTTTTGTTCAAAACAACCCTCCCCAATTGCCTCCTTCCTGCTACAAACACAAGCTCCTCTCCTTTGTTCTCCAGACTTGTCAATGGTTCGCCATAGTTAGCTTGTCCCATATTGCAACTCCTCTGCTATTCCCAAATAAAACTCATTCCGCCAGTCAGATAACTGGCTGTTTTATTTTTAAGGCTGACACCTCCCACTTCCCTGAAGGAGCATGGTAGCTGATACTCAGGGGGTTATCATTACCGGTTGTATGACCCGGAGCAAGCTGTGGGAGTTGACGTCAAGACTAAACGTGGAGACGATCCAGCACACGTTTCTGTCACACTGAGGTCATTCAATGAATACCAGCATCTTTGTCCTTCCCCTGCCTTACTATTTCTACTGAGACATCCCCCTTCTTCAAATCCCTGTACAACCTGGTCCACATGCTATCTCCACCTTGTTAAATCACTGTCTTCACCACAGTAACTAGTATAGTGCTTAGCATGTTGTTAATAAACAAACCCATTAACTGCTGTACATAATCATTCATTTACCGAGTTAAATGCCAGGGTCTGAAGTTACAAAGATGAATAGGACCAAGACTGCATTGCCCACAAGAAGCTCACAGTCTAAGTGGGGCAGAGAGTAATGCAACCATGTCTTCAAGCATTTCAGTGTTACTGTCTGTGTGTTACCTGTAATGATGGACAGGCACAGGGGGAATCATGGGCAGGCCACCGGCATTAGGCTGGGCAATCATGTCACATCACAGTAACACAGAGAACACATGAACAAGAGCCACATTATTCGGGTATACTTAATACATTTCACAGAGTTGAGTTGTGTGGGTTTTTCTTTACAACTTTCAGCTGTGAGATGCCTGAATCTTGAAGGTGTATACAGTTTTCGACCCTATTATTGATCCTGGTGGGGGAGGTCCCCCTCAGGGCTTCACAGTGGGGGAGCCACAGGTTGGTACACCTTTAACTCCCGAAGCTAAAGTGAGCCCAGGGGCTTGCAGTAATACATATCAATGACCCAAGCCATCCTACTTACACAAAATATAAGAGCCGAGGCTTTCCCTAGACCTTTGCATTTGATGCAAAGATTTTCCATGTTTTCTGTTTTGAAAATTTTTTAAAAAATATTATCTATAGCTAACTCAGTTAACACAGGCTTGGGTAAAGCTCTATGATGGTAAGACCTGGAGTCGGACAGACCAAGGTTCTCAAAATGCCACCAGACTTGCTGCCTGAGCCTAGGTTAAGTCTCATCTTTGGCTTTATATGGCAGGGCAAGAAAGTACATGGCTGCAAGCTTGTGCCACATCCATACCACGTACTGCCTCGGTGAACACTTAAGTAGTGTGTCACTTGTGAGAAGTGTACCAGACCCAAGAGCTCTTCATTGCTCTGCTTTTGAAACAAAAATTTTAAAACGTACTCTTTCCGTTAACCTGGGTTTAATTTTGCTCCTCCTGGATTATACACAGACAACTTTCGACAGTGACCAACTAGAGTTTAGGCTGCCCCTCATGCTGTCTTTTAAGATACCAGTGGTAAAGCTGATCAGGCTCATGGGAGGATACAATCCCCAGGGGCACCTGCTGAGCAGACTCGGTTGGTTGTGGTGCTGGCTGTAGGGAAATCTGCATTCTATGCTAGTTTCTGGGGTGACTCTGAATACTCACGCTTGAAAAGTAAATAAGGACAGAAGTCAGATAGTTTTTAAAAACATCTATAAATCATTCTAAGTTTAAATTAAAATACTTTTTTTATTAACTGCATTATGAATTCAATTTACTATGAATGATTGGAAATAACTGAAAGAACCCAATCTTTCATGTCACTTCTCCATCTATTTTCCATTCTCTATCTTCAGTAAAAACAGTATTTGCTAACTAAAATGGGAAGAGAGAAGTGGTGTGCGAACGTTTGTCTTGCCACCAACAGAATGAGGATGGAACATTTCGAAGTATGGGCACAGAACTCCTTAGGGCTCTGGGAGAATTTCCACCAGTTCATACTTCAGTGAACGCATGCAAACCCTGCATATTCTCTGTTTGGATCTGAAGACAGAGAAGAGATAACAGAGTGAAGAGAAAACGGTAGAGATAAAATTCCTTGCACAAAAGACAGTGGCGGATATCAGAGGAGGTATGAGATGGTGAAAAGGAGCACTGCCCAGCCTTGGACCCGGTGGATGAGGGAACAATCATCTGGAGACGGAGAGGATGGGGAATCAAGTTTCCCTTCCAGCTACGATGCTGCAGGTTGGGTTAAGAGAAGTTGCAAAGGTGGAGTGCAAAGTCCTGGCAGGGAGTGGGTTATTTCTGAATCCCCAGAGCCTGGCAAAATACATACCTGCTTAATTCTATTGAAGTGAGCTTTTGCTCTAAGCTTAAAATGAGACGGTATCTTTCTTACTGGTCATACTGTTCTTTTGGAATATCATCTACTGGTATTAAAAACCATAGCTGTACTCCCAAAGGCAAGTACAGTCTGCTTGAGATTCTCTCTACCTCTCCCTCCGTTCCTACCATTCATGCTCACTCTTTCTCTGTAAAATAAATAGATAAATCTTAAAAAAAAAAAAAAAAAAGAATTTGGCTTCTGAAGACAATGCAAATGAAAGATCTGGAGGTAACCCAGTGTAGCTGTAGGACACTTGACATGGTTTTCAAATGACCGTCAGTGCTGAGGAAGCTATTTGAATGGATAGAGTTGATCCAACTTAATTTCTGCATCCAAACTCCTTGGCTTGGAATTCCAGGACTTTTATAACTGAGTTCACTGGGAAGAGCTAACACTGGATGAACACTCACAATGTGTCAGGAGAATGCATCTATACAACCACCCAAGGAGGCACCATCATGATACCCATTCATAGAAGCGAAGTCTGAGACACAGAGCTGTGAAGTAACTTGCTAATAAGTGGAAAAGCTGGGAACTCCAGGGTCCACACAGTGCTTCACGGCCTTTGTCTCCCCACAAGCTGCTGGACCCCTCCAAAGAAAGGACTGAGTCATCAGCACCCTGGTATGCCCCACACCCAGGGCGGTACCTGAGGCCAAGCATGGGCCTGACATAGATTTGCCAATTGAATTCGTCTCTACCTTCTTTCTTATGCCATGAAATGTTCCCTCACTATATTGAGGTCCGTTTCCCCAAGGTCACCACTCTGGACTAAACTTTTCAGAACTCTCTGTACTGGTAGCAACTCCTGATAATTTCCATCGCTCTATATAAACCTTTTCTTCATAACACTTGGCACTGCCTGATATACACACATGCACACACACACAAACACATATATACTCACATACAAAGCACACACACATATAAGCAGACGCATGCATACACATGAACATTTGTATACCCATAAATACATATGTGCAAACACAGACATAGGCACACTTATGAAGATGTGCACACAGGTACACATGCACAATACACATGTGTGCATAGATATGGAACAACCACATGCACATGTATATAAACACGTGTGCACAGATATGGAAGCAACACATAAAATATGCACATATATGTTTATATGGGTCTTTAGGAACTCCCCCAGCAGATAAAAGCTCTAGAGTAGGAACCTGTCTTTGTTCACCACTATTTCCAACACACCTATAAATGATACCTGACACATAATAGGAAGATATCACATATGTGTTAAATAAAGGAATCAATCTTTGAATTTCTCTTGCCCGCTGCTATCATTCATCCTGTAAATTTGTTGCGATCACATCAATCATAGCTAAATACACAGAACTGCTACACATTGCTCTAAGTGCTTTGCTGATATGAGCCCATTTACTCCTGAAACAACTCTGTGAGGTAGGTACTATTATTATTTCCATTCCACAGATGGGGAAAGTGAGGCACAGTATGTCAGGTGGCTTCCCAAGGTCACACATACAACAAGTGGCACCAGGATTTGAATCAGTCATGTGTTCTTAACTACGACGCTAGGTTACCTCCAGATCTTTCATTTGCATTGTCTTCAGAAGCAAATTCTTTTTTTTTTTTTTTTTAAGATTTATCTATTTTAGAGAGAAAGAGTGAGCATGGGTGGTAGGAACAGAGGGAGAGGGAGAGAGAATCTCAAGCAAACTCCACACTGAACATGGAACCCAACGTAGGGCTTGATCTCACGACCCCGAGATCATGACCTCAGTTGAAACCAAGAGTCAGATGCTTAACGGACTGCCCCACCCAGGTGTCCCTTCAGAAGCCAAATTCTTACATCAGAGTCACAGTCCAGAGTATGATAAAGGTTAAGGTTATGTAAAGCGGGGGGGGCATGCTGTTGAATAATGTAACTGGAGACTACTGCAATTTTTCTATATTTCAAGGAAGTTTCCTTCTTAGTTTTTCCAGACATCTACACTGGCCATGGGGTGCCATGAGGCAATCAAGATCCCCAGTGTGGGGAAATCAAAAATTATTTCTCTTTGCTCTTTACACTGACTTCTATGAATGCATGGCCAAGAGAAAACTGGAAGGAGGAAAGTAGCCGGGCCTGTGGGCCCATGATAAGGAAGCAAGCAGCAGCTCAGATGGGAGTCTGCCACTGAGGGGTGCTAGCTGGAGATGTGCATTTTCCCACCAACAGCTGCTGATGTGCAAGCCCTAAAGTAAACACTGGTGCTCCGAAATGTTATATGGACGTGAAGCGCCAGGTGTTCAGTTCCTGTGCCATGAAAAACAGTGGGTCTTTGGGGTAAGCTTACTCTTGTCACCGTGACGCAAGTGCAGTATTAGACGCTGAGCCCCCAAACACTTTTCCAGCGGTCTTCTACCTTAGAACACAGAATGGGACGTCCTCCTAACAGGTGGCTGGCAGTGTCCGAAACTGGGGCTGGGCTCTTTGTGTGTGTTGTTTTTGTTCCCAAGCTCAGCAAAGGAAAACAGCAACTCATCTTTTCAGTCATCTATTAATACATGAGAGAACAAATGGAAACTTCTGACAACCAGATAATGAGCTGGTAGAGATTTGCTTACAGTCGGGGGCTCTGGGCACAGGCACTCTTGTTGGGTCAAGACATTCTGCTCCATTTACTAAGTAGTACTTGCTCCCTTGTTTGATGCAAAGGCTGCATCAAAGCCAATGTGAAGTCACAGGAAGAAACCCATAGATCAGGGCTGAGTCTCTGATCCTGTAACCTTAGGCAATTCCCTTCACTTCCAGGATGACCATTTGCTCAATGAGTAAAGGAGGCAAAAATACCAGGTGGTGGTTTCAAAATGGCAAGTTACCCCACAGATGAGATTAATTTTGACATTAATCAACAAAGTTAACAAAATTAACACCCTCTTTAATATTACTGATTTCCCCAGGATGCAGTCAAACAATAGCAAGGCCGGTCTAGTAAGCCTGGTCTTATTCCCCACGACTGATAAGAGTCCTGGAAACCTGTGCTGCTTTAAGTATTCATTACTAAGTCACGTCCCCATTCTGGGCCTCAACTTTCTCCACCACAAAATGGATCTAGAAACACACCTGTCGGGCGCCTGGGTGGCTCAGTTGGTTGGGCAACTGCCTTCGGCTAAGGTCATGATCCTGGAGTCCCGGGATCGAGCCCCGCATCGGGCTCCCTGTTCAGCGGGGAGTCTGCTTCTCCCTCTGACCCTCTCCCCTCTTGTGCTCTCTTTCATTCTCTCTCTCAAATAAATAAATAAAATCTTTAAAAAAAGAAAAAAGAAACACACCTGCCTGGCCAAATGTTACACAGAAGCGCTACCTTTTGTTACAGATATCTACATCGGTGTAAGCACAGGCTACCATAAGGATGCCAGGGAGGGCAGGACAAAGCTCATACGCACCCGAGTCAGAAAGCCTTGGACCTAGAACCCAACTTCATCAATTATTAAAATGTCCCCTGGAGGACGTTACTGCACTTTGATTTCCTTATGCTAAAATCAGAAAACAGGGGTAGCTCACAGTGAGGCTGGGAGCCGATGGTGCTATTAAAGTGGCAAGCCCAACACTTGGCACAGAGTAGGTGTTTATTAAGTGGTAGGTGAAATAAAAATAACTACTTTGAGCTCGTCACAAGGAATGTGAATACCAGGTGTTTTTATTATTACCAGCTTTTGATGGAGACTTAGGGCAGGTTGTGACAGCCAAACAAAGCAGCTTGTCCATACGCGGCTGAGGAGAACAGGTTTACTTATTTAACAGCCCCCCATAATACTGACTGTGGCATTCAGTGGGACAGAATGTGTAAAATGGAATAACATCTACACACATGTACCACAATATACACACACACACGCATATACACAAGCATATGCATACACATGTGATGCATATACAACTGTCTATGTATGTACGCACACATGTATGCACACAAACCATGTGCATACCCCATTCTTCTCCTGGGGTGTGCAATCATTCCCTTTTCCTAATTTGGAGACAGTGCAACCTAACAGGGGAAGAGGCACTGACAGATGAATGAGGAGGCCCAGTTTCTAACTTCAACTCTGACAGTAACTTGCCGGACTAACCTTGGATGACTCACTGGTTTTCTAGGCCTCGGCTTTCTCATCTGCAAAGTGAAAAATCTGAGACAGAAAATCTCTGAGTAACCTTTCAGTTCGAAGCCTATGACCACTCATGATCCACAGGAGCGGGTGTATCGCACAGAAGATGTTATCGTTTCCGAGCAGGGGCGCGAGGCGGGTGGGACAGGGAGAGCTGGCCATGGCCCCGGGGCCCCGCCGTCCTCCCCGCTTTCTGATCACAGACAAAAAAGACTGGTCTCCTAGCTGAGGCCAGTGCTTCCCAGTCCAGAGAAACCCAGCACTCCAAGGGAGCCTTGGGGCCTGGGGACAGGAAACCCAAAGCCCCCCTCCAGCCTCACTAGGGCTCCTGCAGCTGCTAAGGTCCCAGGCAGCACTGGTTCTCATTAACCTAAACCTCAACTTAAAGCAATGAACTTGGAACTCACATTACCAGATTCCTCCTCCCCCACGAGTCACATCCAGGAACTCCTGGCGCTGCCCTTGCTCTATCTGCTCAGGCACTGACACTGTGGTTCTCCTTCCCGATTCCCCAGCATGGCTTCATCTGCTCGTCTTTCCCCTCCATTTCTTACAGACCGCCTGCCTCTCTGGATCCACCTTCCCTTTCCCATTGGATATGCTCCCTCCTGCCTAGCTCCTGGCCTGAGCCCGGGCCTGGCTCCTCTGCATGGCTCTGGTTTGGTCTGATTTGTCTACTTGGCAGTTGCATGTCACTCCTGCTGCTGACCCTGTGCACCCAGCACCAACTTGTCCCGCAGGCTGACCCCTCTGGGCACCCGGGGACCCTTCCGCTGCATAACCCACTTCCCAGGTCCCACCTGATGGTCAGGCTCAGAACCTATGGGTCGGGGGGTAGGGCCTAGGAATCTATGGGTTTTTAAAGGCTCCCCCACTCACATTTAGCAATCTTTGTTTTTGATCTTTCTTTTTTTTTTTTTTAAAGATTTTATTTATTTATTTGTTAGAGAGAGAGAGTGTGGGCGAGAGAGAGTGAGCGAGAGTACAAGCAGGGGGAGCTGCAGGCAGAGGGAGAAGCAGGCTCCCCGCTGAGCAAGGAGCCCGATGCAGGACTCAATCCCAGGGCACTGGGATCATGACCTGAGCCCAAGGCAGCTGCTTAACTGACTGAGCCACCGAGGCGTCCCTGTTTTTGATCTTTCAAAATCCTCTCATGGTTATTATGTTAATCAACTCACTGATTTACTGAGGACAGACTCCGGGTTCTACGCTGGATGACGGGCATACAAAGGTGAGCATGATTTGGGGGGGAACACTGAAGTAGAGGCAAAGTGCTGCAGTCGGAGAGGGATTCATTTTTTCTAAGAGCGGGGTCAGCTTCGGGGGAAGTCACATTTAGACTGAGTGCTGACACCTGAGCAGGGCTGTCCAGGTGATGTGGAGAGGCCCCCCAAACAGAGCAAACAGCAGGAGGAGAAAAGGCAAGGGGGCAGAAGGTGTGCGATGTGCAGACAGGAGGTCGGGCGGTCTGGTGAAGGCTGCCTCTCAGTGAGACAGATGGGGGAGGGGCCCCCTTGTCTCTCCACTGTTCCCTCTCACTTCTGTGTTCTCACCTCCCAGCTATTTTCACCTAAGAGTTCACTACACAAAATACGTGTTGATAAAGTACTAATCTATTAGCACAACCCTTATTTTGGGCTGCTTTTTGGCTTCCACAGAAATAAACTGGTGCAGAGAAACATTATCAGTGAGGGCGTTTGGGTCTATAGCAGGCCTCTCACCTTCAGCCCTACTGACATTAAAGGCTGGCTCATTCTTTGCTGTGGACTCATCCTGAGTGCTGTAGGATGTTTGGCAGCATCCCTGGCCTCTACCCACCACACACCCCTCTAACAACCAAAGACTTTCTCCAGACATGGCCCAGTGCCCCTGGGGTGGGGTGGGCTTAAAATCAGCCCTGGTTGAGAACCACTGGTCTAGAGAAACAGAAGGTGAACTTAGGAGTCAAACGCAAGCTCAGCTGTTGCCATGACACGAATTATGTGATTACGGAAGTATTCTGCTTCTGGCCTTCAATTTCTCCATGCACAAGACAGGAAGTAACCTCTGCGGAGGAGGATTCTTGTGAGGGAGAAGAGATAAAGCAGATAAAGGGTCAGGCAGAGCACTTGGCACACAGAGAGCAAGGAAGAATGGTCCTAATAGCAGAGGTGCCAATTAAGAGTAGTGGTTCTAATGCTTGTTTTTATTAATGATGCTGATGTGCTCATTGCTGGTATGATTATTAAGAATAAAGCCTAACTGGGGGGGGGCGCCTGAGGGGGGTCCGTCGTTAAGCATCTACCTTCGGCTCAGATCACGGTCCCAGGGTCCTGGGATGGAGCCCACATTGGGCTCCCTGCTCAGCGGGAGGCCTGCTTCTCCCTCTCCCACTCCCCCTGCTTGTGTTCCCTCTCTTGCCGTGTCTCTCTCTGTCAAATAAATAAATAAAATCTTAAAAAAAAAAAAAAAGAATAAAGCCTAACTGAAGCTAAAAAGTTACAAAGAGTAAATAAGTTCTGCTTTACCAAGAAACCATAATGGGGCAAGAAATGTTGTGCTTACATCATCAGACACCACATCCTCTAGGGATTCTTTTATAAATCTTCAAGTCCCAATTTGGGGCATATTCTATATTTTTCTGAAGCTCTCCAACTTGGTACATATAATTGTCATTGTTTATTGAATGTTTATTTTCTCTACTAGACCAGAAATTCCCAGAAGTCCAATTCTCTCTCATATTCACCTGATACTCGCATCAACTAGTAGTTGGTCATCAATAGATAGTTATTGAAATCCTTTTGTTACTATTTGTTACTTGCTAAAATGATATTTTTATGGATCAAATTCAAGAGTAGACTGGATACATTTTAATAGATATGCCATTCCATATAGCACAGCAATTAGGATGTGAGCTCTGGAATCAGAAGGCATGGATTTAAATGATTTACCACTTACTAACTGTGTGGCTTTGGGCAAGTCTGGTAATCTTTGTAAGCCTCACTGTTTCATTTGATAAACGGGAACAAAATAATAGGACGTATAAGTATAAAGTTGCGCTGAGAATCAGCACTGCTTCTAGACCACTGATTGTGGCAAGATAGGTAGCTGACAAGTTTTACTGCTCACTGGAATAAACTATGTTTTGCTATGGGAGGGCATGGACCAGAAGCTCTTTTTATCATACTGGTTAAACCAATTCTTCTGCTATTGAGAAAAAACAAGAATGGAAGAAAGGGAGGGAGGGAAGGAGAGAGGGAGGAATTCAAATATCCTCCTTTTGGTTTGACTTTGCAACTCAGATGAACAATTTATACCAATTCAACACTTGGCAGAGAATCCAGTATCTGGAAGCAAAGAGCAATGCTAAACCTAGGCACAAAGTTTGCTCTTAGCCAACACCTGCTAACATGATGGGACACAAAGGACACCCATTCCCAGACATCCAGGAGTGGATCAGGGAGTGCCCGAACCCAACTCTTTTGCTTCATGAAGAACTGAGCCAGGCACAGCTACTGTGTAGGGATAATTGCCTCGCTCTCTCAGTTGTAGCATCCACCCCTCATGGAGAGGATGCGCTCATTGCTTTCATTCACTCAGTCACTAAACATGAATGTGTTAAGAGTCCTCCACGGGCAAAGCCCCATGCAGGCTAACGGGATAGAAGGAAGAAATGACACAGTACTTTCTCTCAAAGAGCTGACAACTAATAAGTGAGACCATGATGCACATGCAAGATTGGGTGACATGCAGAGTAAAAGGAAAGCAAGTTCAAGATACATAGGAACAGAGGAAGGATTGCTTAAGTCAGCTCGAGGGAGTCAGGGAAGGCTCCCAGAGGAGGTGGCACTGGAGTCAAGATTTGAGGGATAATCAGGAGTTTGTCTGATAAATTTAGAACAACCGAGAGAAGGGAGCCTGAGAAAGAAATCGGGTTGTTATTGCCTTTCAGGACAGCTGGGGTGCTGGAGCCAAGAACAGACCTGGAACAAAGCTAATACTATTTTTATAAGCTAGGAAAATAGCAGCAGCAGGAGCTCTGGCCAGAACCAGCCCCACAAAGAGCAAACAAAGCTACTCCTATCTTCTGGCTGTCTGTTGGAGAACTTACTAACCAGCACCTTAAGAACAAAATGTTTTTTAATCTTTGATTTTTATTCCCACAAAGTCCTTCCTCCTCTTTTTCCAGAACTGGAAAAAGCATTGGGTTGAATTTTACTTGCCTCTTTGATCTTTATCCTCCTGCCCCAGGCTCCCTGGAGAATGAGAGCCCAGGGAGATTTCTCCAAAGCACAGTGCTGACCCCTCCTACCAGTCAGATGTAGGGTCCAAGGTAGGTCATGCTAGGTCAGCACTTGAAGGGGCCATAACTGTCAGGGCCTGTTTGCAGGAGGCTTGCATGGCCTCCAATTCTGACTTCCAAAGCTGGATTCTTAACCTGACATTCAGCAACTTCTTAGCATGGAGTTCATCTACCCATTTCTTGAGATTGCTTCTGACCTCCACCTATACAGAATCTAAAGCAGTGAATCCTGCATTCTGTCACCAAGTGCCCGGCAAGGAGAATTAGGGCACATTCGGGGAAGGCAGACAGAGTCCAGAAGCCTGAGGTTCTTCTCCAACTGCCTATCCAAAAAGGAGACAGCTCTCCTAGTACACTTCTTACTACAATAGTAACTGAGAGAACTTCCAATGTAAAAGCTCTTTGCATCAGGCATTGTGATTCCAGAGTGAGAAAACCAAAGAGAGATGCCTCATAATAACATGCCTACCATGGGCCAGCTACTACATCAGCTGCTTTACCTACTCACAACATCAGCTCTCTTAACAACCCAGCGGGGGATGGGGGGCATTGCTCTCTCTTACTGCAGAAGAGGAAACACAGGAGCGAAGAGGGAGGATATGTGGCCCAACGTACACAGGTGGAGAGAGTAAGAATTTACATCCAGATCTTCAGACTCCATGTTCAGAGCCTTTATTTATAACATCACAACAACAGTTGTCTCCAACCAGTATTATAAAGCAACGACTGTGCAAGCCAGGAAAGAACCACCAGAATTTTCTCTCCAGAAGGAGTGGGGCTTTGTCTGCTCTGTTCACCGCCATAACCCCCCAGTGCCTAGACCAGTAACTGGCAGGTTTGCAAGCACTCGGTACATATCTTTAGTGACTATGTGGCTGGATGGTGGATGATCTTTGCAAGACCTTCGGGGCTGCGGAGGGTACAGGCAGGGTGAGAAGCAAGAGGAAGGCTCTGTTCCAAGCCTCCTCTCCTTCCCAGACACCCTAATCCTGAATTGGATGAAAGGGGAGAGGAGGAAGTATCAGAAAGTACACAAAGGATAAATCTTGGTCAAAGTTACCATCTTGATTGTCTCTCAGTTGCCGGAGAAGCCCCTTCCTGTGCCTTCCCAGATACCACCGGCCCCTACGTTTACCCCTTAAAGAATCCAAAGCCCTTATTCTACCTTTCCACATAAAGAACTTCCTTGTGAAAAACACAGGGGAAACTCACTAACTGATGAGCATTAAAAATAATAAAAAGCCTTAGACCAAGCTTCGAGGGGTAAAATTCCTATCACTGAACGTCTCTTATTTAGGAAAAGGGGAGGGGGGTCCTGTAATAGCCTGGATTCCTCCCAGTATAATTCAACCCACACTTTCTGAGTATCTACACATAGCAGGTGCCGTATAGGGCACAGCAAGCGCTCGCCAGAAGTGAAAAAGGGTGCTCTGGTTCATCGCTTCAGGAGGTCTGGGAAACTGAACCAGGAGCCCCCGCAGGTACAGCCCGTCTTTCAGAGCGCAGTGGTCCAAGCCCAGTGCTCGGCACCTGGGTGGAGGTGGATGGGTGAAACAAATTGAAAAAGCATGAGCATTGAAAAAGCATGATGGAGAAAGATTCCCTGGCCTCAAACGTGGTACAGGATGTTAGGATTATGAGGGGACAGGAAAACACCCTATCTATCTAGACCACAAGTTCTTTCTGTGCCTGCTCTCTGAAACCAAAATCATGCCATTCTAATCAAAAGCACACACTGCTCACATTGAAAAGGGAGATAAACACCCTTGCCTATAACTCAGTATTATCTACCATTCAACCAACCCACATGTGTTACTGGCTGTTTACAACTTCTCAGGCATTGTGTTAGATCCTGAACACATAAAGATGAACAAGACAGACACATTCGTAGACTGATGAGCACTACCCTGCCCTGGAAGTCCATAGACTATGTAGAAGAACCAGATACTGCTTATTATCCTGTTGCTTAAGGAACCATGAACTTCCACTCTCCAGGCGAAGGCCATTTCACCTTATTCTTGCATTAATGTGACTGTATTCATTTAATAATTTATCAAGCACCCATAGGATCCTGATCCAGGGCTCGGCACAGGTGAGACAAGATTAATAATATAATGCCCTCAAGGAGCTCAAAGTCCATTAGAAAAGACAAGCAGATAAATCAGTCATTACAACCCAATGTAGATCATTTCTCCACTAGGAGTAGATTAAAGTGTTGAAAGAAGTACAGCTTAGAGATTTTTACAATAAATCTGAGTGGTCCATGAAAGGCTATGCAGAGAAGAAAGCATCTGCTATGAATCTTCAAGTTAGAGTAGAAGTTAGCTAGAGAGAGAAGTAGAGGATCGATCATCAGTCTGGGAATAGAAATACACGTGTTTACACAAATTGAATTCTGGGAGCACAAGTCAGTATAGGTATTTGAATGACACCTCTAACCTCTGATACGAAGTATGGAACAGGATACATTTCAAAGTTTCTTTGACTATGATCCATAGTAAGAAATTCATTTTCATCATGGGCCAGTATGCACATGTACTACACACAAAATATAAATGTATGTTCCATAAAAACAGTGTTTACTCTTACTAGGTGACATGCACTCTGATGTTTTCTACTCCAATCAAATCTATTCTGAAAAATCCAATGGTCATGACCAACTACATTGATCGTATGAAGTCTTAACCATAATTAACAACAACAACAAGATTGTTAGAAAGAAAGGCTAGGAAAAAAAATATGGCTATAGTGGAAGTGAGAGATACTGAGAATCTGAACCCCCCCCAAGAAAAAAAGGAAGGAAGGAAGGAAGGAAGGAAAAGAAAGAAAAGAAAGAAAAGAAAGAAAGAAAGGAAGGAAGGAAGGAAGGAAGGAAGGAAGGAAGGAAGGAAGGAAGGAAAGAAAGAAAGAAAGAAAGAAAGAAAGAAAGAAAGAAAGAAAGAAAGAAAGAAAGAAAGAAAAAGAAAAAGAAAGAAAGAAAGAAAAGAAAGAAAGAAAAGGAAAGGAAAGGAAAAGAAAAGAAAAAGAAAGAAAGAAAAACAGCACTAAAGATGTAGAGGAGAAGAGAGTCATCACAACTTGACTGTAACCTTGTCTCACTGTCCGCCTACCTATTAAAATTCATGGAAGAGATACATTGGTTTTTGGTTTGGTTTTAAATTCAGTGCTCCCAAGCACCACCTCTAGGACACAGTTAGTGTTCAACAGGTCTTTGAAATAATGAAGACATTTGAATGCCAGATGTGAGAGTTATTTAGGAGATGAAATCAAGACTACACTCAAGTAACTGGATATAGGATAGAAGCCAAAATTATGAAAATAAATCAATTAGTCTCGTCAGGGTTTTGGAGTACCTTCAGAAAAAAACATATAAGTAAATACACCACCACCATACATGCTAGCTGGGAGTTAACGTATCTTTTTCAAATTTTCAGTAAACCAAAGAACCATCCAGATATTGATTCTTCCCCTGTTATTCTGTATGGAAAAATTAATAAAATTAAAGTCCACATTTGATAAAAAGTTCTATAATTCTATCCAAATGCCTAATTGTAAAAGGGCTTTTTGTTTCTATATCTTGAACCACCAGCCCTTGTTCCCTGCTTTAAAAACAGGAAAGGAGCGTGTTTGGTTCTGAGGACTATTCCATTTGAACCCGGTGTTGCTCATGGACGCGGAGTGAGTGGTTACCTAGGCCTCCCGCGTGGGCATCAATAAGGGAAGCTGCTACGGCAATTCCAGCAGGAAGGCCAAGGTCCTTCGCTGCCTCTGGTGTGAGCCCATGTCCAAGAGAGGCTCCAGGAGGCAGCACTTGGTTTCCTGGGTAGACAGGAGGAAAAACAAACACCTGTCAGTTTGAAAAACACAAAAGCAAACATAGGGTTTTCTTAAGAGAACCTCTCCGCTCCCTCCCCTCTCTTCTGCCTTTTGTCAACATCATGAAGATAAAAACCATGCACCCACCAACAGTCCTTTTGCTCATATGGTGACTTAGGTGCATGTCCTTGGTTCCTATGGGTCACGCTCTGCGGTCCTTTACAAAATCAAGAGCTCTAAGGCACCTTTCAAATTGGAGAAAGATTCCATTCACGGGAAATTCCAAAAGATATAAACACAGTGGCCTCTTCAAGACGAGGTTAAAATGGTTAAACTGTTCCTAACGCGGCAGCAGCTCTACCAGCATACCTTACACACACACATATGCGTCCACACCCGGTCCCTGATTAATATATATTCCTAAGGAAGTTGAGAACATTTACTTGTGTAGTTGCTTCCTGTCAGAGGATAAGGGAGGGGATTATTTTGTTCCAATATAAAAGTCTTGAAAGTTTTTCTCCGTTGGAAAAGAGAACCCAGTCTAAATCTTGCAAACTTTTACAAGGCTGCTACTTGCACAACCACAGAAAACAATCTGAATGGTGTTCTTTGGAGTTGTGCAATGCTGCGACCCTGATATTTCAAGTGACCTTGAATTCCTGCAGTCAGTCAGCCCTTCAGTTAAGAATTTATTGATTGTCTTGCTTTGTGTGGGCGCTGTGGTGCTGTAAAAGGCAGTCCTTGCACCCAACCTAGTTAGGGAGATGAGATCAGGACACAGAGAGCCATGAAAATCAGAATACAATGAAGAAATCCATCTGTTCTCAGGTGTTTAGCAGAGGCTGAGTCCTTCCCTTCCCCCTGCCAAGAAATATATAATAAGTATTTCTACATTGCAAGGGGGGGGTGGACCCACATATATGCTCAGACCCTTCTGAGCTCCAAGATTCTAAGATTCTGAATGTGCGGTCAGCAGTTTGCTCAGCACTTCTGGAGGTGGAGGGGAGGGTGGGGGTTGAGGGAAGCAGAAGGTGAGTGGCTCACCGACCTCCTCTAACTAGAAACAAAAAAAATCCTCCACGACACCATTTTTATCCATTTTAGGTAATGAGCTTCTTCTATAATTGAATTTGAAAAATGTCTAGCTAAGAAAAGCAAGCAAAAGACTGAAACCCCTGCAATGTGCTCTGGAGCTTCACCATCCAATATGGTAGCCACTTGGCACGTGCAGACAGAGCACTTAAAATGTGGCTGGAATAATGCAAGAATCTAAATTTTCCACTTAATTTCATTTTAATTCATTTAAATTTAAAAACTGATACTCAATTCAGTTACTGTAAAACTTTTAAGTACGTTTGAAACCACTTTGGGTGTGCAAATCTACATTTTCAATGTTAATTGAGGAAATCTACATCAAAAACTAATGATGTACTGTATGGTGACTAACATAATAAAAAAAGAAATCTAAATATTTACAATGAAAATTTAGTGTCTAAACTGGGGTGTACTAAGTGGCAAATATGCAATAGCTGTCAAAGACTTTATACGAAAAAGTATGGCCAAAAATGAATGTAAAATATCTCATTAATAACTTTTACATCAAATATACGCTGAGATGATGTTTTGGATGTTTTAAGTTATATAAGATACACTGACATTAATTTCACCTATTGGTTTTTCCTTTAATGTGGCTTCTGGAAAGTTTTAATTATGTATGTGGCTTATATTCCATAGGATAGCCCTGGTCTAGAAGATAAAGTCAAGATGCTCCTATGATGGGGTGGAAAGCAAGGAGAACTTCTCACCTATTCTGAATGCCCAAGCCAGCAGAAACCTGAAGGAGAGCAGTGCCCTTCGCTGGAGACAATCTGTCTCCAGAGACATACGATCTCAAGTATGGCACTACATCTAGTATCCAGCACGTAAGAGATAGCATTTATCTTTACTGAGCACTTCTGTGCGAGGGACTGTGCTAAGGGCATATGATGCATTTTCTCAGTTGGTTGTCATAACCCCATGTGAAGGATACTCTAGTGTCCCCATGGCACAGACGGATGGGGAAGGTCAGTTTATACAGGGAAAGTAAATACCCCACAAGTGTTGGAGTACAGGCCATGGATTCCACTGTGATGGACACAGACCTGTGCTCTTATTCATTAAATTACATACAAGTATATCTATTTTAAAAAAATTTTAAGTGAATGAAGAAAACAAGTGAAGTACTTTTCCTTTTTTTAAAGATTTTATTTACTTATTTAGAGAGCGTGACCACATGTGGGTGGGGGAATGGGCAGGGGGGAGAGGGAGAGAGAAAGAGAGAGAGAGAGAGAGAGAGAGAATCTCCAGCAGACTCCCCATGGGCGGGGCTCGATCCCATGACCCCGAGATCAGGACCCCAGCCAAAATCAAAAGCCTGGATGCTCCACCAACTGAACCACCCAGATGCCCCCAAAGAAGTACTTTTAGAACAAACATTATGCTATGTTTAAAACGGTAGCACCGTTTGGAAATCATGCTCACTACCTTCAGATTTTTCTTAAAGGGTTAATTTTTATAGGAAGGTAAAAATGTTTCACCTTCATCCCTGAGCTTCACAAACAGAAGGGGTATAATCTTCCTTAACAAAAGATTCCAGACAGGAGGATGAGCAAGATGGGGCACTCTGGGGTGCCTTCTGGGCAGCAGTTGAGACGGGCTTCTGGAGGACTGCAGGTAGATTTCCCAGCACAGGCAGCATCTGGAGCAAAAGCCAAGAAACACGGGAGACAGCCAAAGGGGCTGCGCAAGGAGGAAGAGGAGCTGGGGGTGGAAGGGGCAGATAAGGCTGGAGATGGAAGGGGGACAAGGCATGTACGGCCATCCTGGCGGAGGCATCCAAACTCCATCATGAAGCTCACTGAGAGCCTCTGGAGAAGCATTACAGCCAGGGTGCGAGGTGGCTGCGTCTGCACTTTTCCAGATTTCTCTGGGAGCACTTGCAGCAGAAGACATCGAGGCTTAGGGAGAACACTTGTGAAGCGATTTTGGTAAGAGAGAAGAGGAGGACCTCCATCAAGGAATGGGCAAGGGAGATGCAGAAGCAGGCAACGGGAGAGGTTTTGTGAAGCAGGCAGTGAGAGGCCATGGCGGTCACCTGGATACAGGGAGTATGGGAGCTATGGAGACGCCACCGCCTGCATCCCTGTTAAGGACAGCCTGGAGGCCCAGGAAGGGGGGTCAAATCAGCAGACAGCTGCTAGCTGCCAGCACCTTTGGGCCACTGTACCAAGGTAGCCCCTGTCCCCGGGCAGCCCCACCTGATGACTCAGCGTACTGGGAGCAGAAGGACTCTGAGGGACGCCACTTCACTCCAGAGCACTCCTCTGGGCTAGCCAAGGGAGGCGGGGCCGGATTACAGCTCTAATCCTTGCTCTGCCCAATCCTCCTCTCTCCTTCTTCCTATCACAGATGGCAACCCCTAATAATTACCTTGTAGTACCCCCAAATCTGTCTCAGCATCTGCTGCCGGAGAACCCAACTTAGGGTGGTCAGCCAGGCCTTCTCCACAGGCCACTGGCCCCGGAATGAAAATAAACATGCACAAAGATTCACATCCTCCTTTGAAGTGGAACCACACCTTTCAGGAATAGTCTATCCGGGCCAAAAGCAGGAAGAAGCTTTGTTTATTTCAAGACCAAACAGAAACGGCTTGGCATAAGAGAAGGTGCTCGAAAAGGTAGGAATCGCTGAGAAATCACCCCATCAGATCATGCTTTAAGTTTATTAGCCAGGGGTGCATCTGAGGGACTACAGGAGCTGTCAGAAACAAGCTTTAGTGCGCCTTGACAACTGTTCTGGAATTAATCCTCCTTTCGGCTCTTCCTTGACCATAAAATTAAGTTAATCACAGCATCCATTTTCCCAGACTTAATCAAGACCTCACAGTCTCAGCACTGGCTGTCTTTCCTAGCCTTTGTTCCACCACTCATCCACGCATCTTAAACATTTCAAGAACAGTGGTGGCAACACTGAGGTGCTAGGGTGTAAGTGAAGGAGGCTCACACAGTGGTCTGGTCAAACCAGGGCTCTCAGCCTCTCATCAAGGGCTCGGCAGGTGGAATGTATGTGGTATTCCCAGCGCCCAGAGGAGGGACAGTGAGTTGGCCCAGGAGAGTGCAGGAAATCCAGATGAAGGTGACATCTGAGCCCAGTCTGCCCCCCAAGGGGCACAGAGTGTTTGAGGCATTCAGTATGTTGGCAAAAGGGGCACCAGGGAGGAGCAGAGAAGTGTGGGCCTCCAGCAGGGCAAGGAGCCCCAACTAAGGCAATGAGGCCCTGCCAGCCAACAGCTTTGAGTACTAAGATTTGTTTTTTAAGAAGATAAACCTGCAGTGGAGAAAGGCTAGAATAGGAAACAGTTTTTATCTGTGAAACTATCAAGCCAACTGAAATGCAAGCTGCAAAACATTATGCCTAGTGTGACTTCATTTTAAGAACAACAACAAAGGGCACCTGGGTGGCTCAGATGGTTAAGCGTCTGCCTTCGGCTCAGGTCATGATCCCAGGGTCCTGGGATTGAGTCCCGCTTCAGGCTCCCTGCTCAGCATGAAGCCTGCTTCTCCCTCTCCCACTCCCCCTGCTTGTGTTCCCTCTCTCGCTGTGTCTCTCTCTGTCAAATAAATAAAATCTTAAAAAAAAAAAAAAAGAACAACAACAAAGAGGGTAGATGGGCTATTTGTAAAAATACATTCCTGGGGGAAAAAGAAAAGAAAACTTTGTTTCTGGATGAAAAAATTATTACTATTTTTTTTTCTTTTTACCAACCTATACTTTCTAAAACTCTTCTACACATTTCTCGTGTAAATTTTTTAAAGGTGTTTCCCCCATAAATCAGGGTAAACAAATTAGGGCACATGTATCCAGAAACATCCCACACAGCCATCAAAATGAATGAGGAAGAATTAAGGTATGAAATTGGAAGGAAGTTCAAGATAAATTTGGTAAACCGTCAAGATACAGAATAGTGTTCAGAGTGTGATCTCATTTGTGAATTTTGTTAAAGTAGACAAAAATACAAGCACCTCTACTTCCAGAAAAGTCCTAGAAAAGTATGCAGAATATTGTTATAGCAGGGATTGGGACCCAGGGTAGGACATTTTTCCCTAAGATTTGTGCTTCCTCTCTACCGTGACCTTACATTTCTTTTGTGATCAAAACAAACTAGCTTAAAGTTAAAATAAAAGCAAAATGAAGTTAAGGAGTATCCTGGGCACTTTTTCCAAACCCTGCTCGTCAGCCTGAAGGCAGGAGAGGTCCAAGGACAGTTCACTTCTTTTCTTGAGTTGGCTGGCTTCTGTCCCTATCAACACACTCTCATGTTGGGGTATAAAAAAGTAATCACTGAGGGTTTGTGGGCTCATGTCCACTGAATTCCTATTCAGACAGGCAGATGCAGTGTGAGCGGTCAAAAGCTGGAGCCTACAATTATCTGGTGGTTGAAGTCCCTCTTCACAGGCGGGGGCTACTATTACACCAAATCTTTCCCTACCAGTTTTTCAATTATCTATGACTAATGAGCACTTTGGGAACAGTTTCAGACACACACATAATCCTCTTTTCTGACGTCAGCAGCAGAAATTAATGACTGTGTGGATTGCTGGGAGACAGAAAATGCATTATAATGGTCAACAGAACTCTGATCCTCTCCAGGAAGGGGGAGATGGGGGAGGGGCATTGTTATTAACTGGAAGGTTCAGTGTTCTTCTGTATCCCTACAAACAGGAGATGAAACCCAGGGGAAAAGTTGGCTCATGTCCTTGGAAATGTCAGAGAGAGAGACGTTTGGGCACGGGTGGCATGCGACCCTGGTTCCTCTGTGCCTGGCATAGGGGCACTTGTCCCTGCTCAGCTTTGCCAAGGTCAACAGGCCATCCAGACTGGCTGGGATGGTGCTCTCACCTGGCCTTGCCAGCAGTCAAGGCTCTCTGAGTGCTCTGGGACTGAAGCCACTTTCAATCTCGTTTAGGAGTGGGGGAACAGAAACAGGACTGTACTCTTGTACTCTCCAATGAGAGGCTGGTGTTAATCTTAAGTTATCTTTATATACGGTGGTGTATGTAAGGTTGTCGTTTCATGCAGGCATCCTCTGCGCTGGGGTGATTTTACAGGTGGTTACGACCTGTTCCTGACTCTGGTTGAGCTCCAAACTTAGGTGAAGCATGAAAGCTCACCAAACAAGACATAATAGCATCATGTGCATATGGCAGCCAGTAGACTGGCTATTGATACTTTCAACGAATGGACAATATTAGGGGCTTGACCCATACCAAGCACCTAAATTCCTCTATAGAGATCTCCGTTTGGGAGGGTTAGATCAGGGAGCCTTCTGGAACCAAAACTGATACAAGACTAAAGGACATTCTGGTAATTCTTGCTCCTGAATAGGAGTCACAGACATCCAGAACTATTCACTCAATCGGAGAAATTCACAAAAAACTCAAACCTGACATGCTCTGCCATCTGGTGAAAGACAACTTCTGAAACATTAATTTGTTCATTGCCCTTCATTTGCCTCCTAAAAATGACCTCATTTTAACTAGGAATTAAACCTTAAATTATTGACTAAATGTAAAACTTTCTGATGGTATCCTCATCATTCATTATTTATTACAGAAGGGTTTACTGAGTACCTACTATGTGCCAGGCATTGCTGTGATACAGAAAATGCATTAAGGAACAAGATGGAGAAGTTCCTTACCCTCATAGGGCTTTCAGTAGACATAGGATTCTCATCCAATACCTCTTCTGAATTATATCTTGTAAATATTTTATCTTGTAAGCTCTTCTGTGGTGTGGACTGTCATTTACAAATCTTTGTATCTCTGGTCTTATATTCTGACCTACAGGTGGTATTTAATAAACATATCACATAGTTTAAATCAAATTTTAAATGACCCTTACACTATGTTTTGTTTTCTCCCCATGCTCTTCTCTTCCTCTCTCTCCTGCTCAACACAGAATTACTCAAAGATGATTTTATTTATCATTGCATTCAGGTTCCCTCCCCCTAGGACACAGCAGTGCCTAGAACAGTTCTCGGTAATATCCATTCAACTGAATTTATAGTTTCTTTTAAAAACAGAAGACCATAGACACAGATCAATCAACTTAGACAAATATATTACACACACACACACACACACACACACACACACACACACACGATGCTGAGTATCAGCTAGGAAAGAGAAGAGAAACGTGTTTCCTAACATAATCCCACCAGTAACACATCCTCATCTCTCAAACTCAGAGACAATGTAAGGTATCAAGACCTATCTGTATGCCTAGAAAATGGGGACCAGCAGGCCCACGTCTCTCACTTAAGCACCCAGATGCTGTGGTGCGGACACATTGTGGACATCACCATCTAGTGGAACGAACAGAGGCTCTTAAATGCTCCTTGGCTGGTCAAGTCTGATTCAAGAAGTGGACAGTGGTGAACTTACAGGTGAAAAGCCACAGGTCTCATTGCTAAGTAGGTCTGAGGAAGGCAGGATGGACAGCAGGCCAAGGCGTTTGGACTTGTTCTGACAGGCAACTGCTAACTATTATATAGGTCAGTGAGCCAAGGAGTGGTGCAGACAACTTGTATTTTAGGAAGATAAATATCACAATGATAATAGTGCCTGTTGATCAAAACCTACACGCTTTCTGGTCATGTTTTTGGCATTTTTCAGTTGCTCTCACCTTTCATGCTAAGCAACAGACCTATGAGGCTGGTATTAGAATCACTGCCTTGCAGCTGTAGAAACAAAATCACAGAAAGGTTATTTAATTTGTCCAGTCACCTATCGGATGAGGGGCACAGTCAGGCTTTCAATCCAGGATTCCCAGATTCCAAAATTGAGGATCTCCCTTCTAGATCATGTAGATTAGAAGGGGCTGATACTGGAGCCAGGAAGAATGATCTCAAGTGTTTGTTGAGTCATGAACAGAAAAGGAATGCACTTTCATTTGCAGAGGCTCCCCTGGGGGGTCATGTCCAGGAACAAACCCCTAAGAGCCATGAAATCCCAGCATGCTCAAATCTTCTAGCTCCTTCCTTTACTGCCTTAGGCAGGTTCCAAAAACAGAGACCCTGGATTGTGAATGGTCCATTGTGACCACTGACCTCAGCATATTCCTTTTGCAGGACAGAAAACCAAAGCCAGGGAGGGAGGTGGCTTCTCTGGGGCCACCCTGCTGTGGTGGCAGAAGTCTAGATTGAAGCCGGGGGCCACACTTTTCCACACCCCTGCTGTGGCAATACCAGCCTGTACCCACCCCCAGTTGGGGCAAGAAGCTCACCCAAGCCAGGACTCTAAGTCACAGGGCGAACAAGAGGGTTGGCAAAATCCAGCGGATTCTAGCGGTGTAGGCTGCCGATTCTCAACTATTCAGAGCATACAGTGCAGGCTTTTCAGCTTGAAATCATCCACTTTGACACCCACAGTGACCTAATTCTCTAGATAATTGCCAATGCCCTATTTTGCTCTCACCTAGCCTAAGGCCACCTTCAAAAGCCTTTCCTGGGTAGAACATAATTAATCACTTTTTTCCTCTACAACCCCACAGCATGTTTCTTGGAATTACATCATTCTGTTCTACACAATGACTTTTTTTTCTTGTGCCTCGTTCTTCCGTGTTAGATTATAACCACCTTGAGGGTATCGCTCTTGTCACAGGTGTATTTGCCGGAGGCATGCAGTTTAGCAGTTCTGGTCAGGAGACGGGAAGCCTTGTGATGGTGGGCAACTGATTTAATTTCTCTGCTACTATTTCTTCACCTATAAAACAGCTACAATAACTCTATTATGTTATTTGAGAATCAAGCAAAGTAATACAAATAAAGCACTTTAAGATGCTGTCTGTCCTGGGGCAAATGCTCAATTAATAGGAGATATTATAATGGTTACAACAACTCTGTATTCCTGGTCTCCCTGATATCGCCTGGCATATAATGGTTACTCAGTTCATTCGGGCTGAGTTTATAAAGCTTGAGGAGAGATCCTTGATGTTACAGCATGTGGAGATATATGCTTTTGGGGTCATGAGAGCAAACCACAGAGACTGTGAAAGCTGTTAAAATATTCACAGTGATGGAATTCAGTTTTCCAGCACAAAAAGTGTCCCCCTTGTAGTCATAGCTCCATGGCAAGTCTCCAGAGTGAAAAGTGCAGAAGGTGTTTTCTTTGGAGTTATTTTAAGGACTAAATGTTTGTTTCACGAGGAAAAATGATTATTTTGTCAGGAAAAGTCTTGGCTGTTAAGATGACCAATGCTTTCAAGACCCAGGACAACAGTTTGGACATAGACAGTTCCCCCACTCTGAGAGAAAGACAAATCTGGGAAATAAAAATATTTTAGCTATCATTGTGCTAAAGAAATTAACGTGTTTAAAGCAGTAACCTTCACAGTTTGGGTTGGTTTTATTTTTTCAGAATCTACTAAAGAAGTCATATAAAGAAAAGTGCGACTCACACAGGCATCTCCATTTTTCCTTTAGTCCCAAAGATTCATTAAAAACAAACATTAGAGAGGCACCTGGGTGGCTCAGTTAGTTAAGCGTCTGACTCTTAATTGCAGCTCAGGTCATGATCTCAGGGTGGTGGGATCGAGCCCCACTTAGGGCTCTGTGCTCAGTGGCAAATCTGCTTCAGATTCTCTCTCTCTCTCTCTCCTTCTGCCCCTCCCGTCTGCTTGTGCTCTTTCTCTCAAATAAATAATCTTGAAAAAAAAACAAAAAACAAAATCCAAACATTAGAATCAGGATCATTTAACGGAATGTTTTATCACTAAAAAGACAGGAAGGAGATGATCTCAAGATAAGAACATTTAAAAAAATTAAGTACAATATGCTTCTATGACCTAATTTTCTCATCCTATCACATACCCCTTTGTCGGGGGCCAGTGTCGGGTCTCTAGTCTAGACTACTGTTTGCAAACTACTAGTTTACAGAATGCTAACAACCTCCTAACAAGGGGTGAATCTACAGGAGACTGAACCACAAGCTCTCATGTGGAAAAAGTCAGTAGGTCCGGTGTTCACCACACAAGCCAAACATCTGGTGATTTGAAGACATCTGGGGCTTTTCTGTCATGTAGACCAAACATGATTCAGGTAATTGACCAAATTTTTCACTTCCCAACCAGATGTCTTACTTTCATATAAATGAAGCTAATCTTGTACTTTCATGTGCAAATAAGCTAGACATAAATTCACCCCTGGAGGGCAGAATTAATTGCTTATTCTCAATGAATACTAAATTACATATTCTTTTTTTTCCACGACTCTACCTTTGAAAAAGGTTTTCCACTCTTGCTTTAAAAAGCATATATTTCATCTTAGAAATGTTCTGTCTTTTAAAATGTTTGTTCCTCTTTGTGTGTTTTATAGCAAGTCAGTGTGCTGTAATGAAAAGAGTGTGGTCTTAGGAGTCAGGATGAATTGGGTTCTAATTCTGTGCACACCCCCCCCACCCCCAAGCTTTTAAGGGCCTTGGAAAACGTTACTTAAACTCTCTGAGCTCAGTTTGTTTTGCAGTTATAAATCATCAAACCCATCTATAAGGGACACCATGAAGATTTGAGACCATTTGTTTGTTCCTGTGGTACCCATGAGGCACTCATTCTATGTGCCTGTCACAGAGACAACAGAGAGCCACCATGCTGTCCTCTGGGAGCTGGCAAGACACAGGCAGGTGCTCCAAAGGGCGGCCAGAAAAGTCACATTTCATATGCTGAATGGCAACATATTGTCCAACAAAGGCAATGCCTTTATTCAGAATTTTTAGTAAAAGTATAAGCAACTTCAACTGTGGATAATTTTTAAAGGGAGTATCAAATTTATAAAAAGGAAGGACCTGTCTGAAACCTTTCCTCTTCTTGTACTGCTTTCAAGGACAGACTGGGATTTGCTCTCATCACATTTATTTAAAGAATTCATGTGGTTATCAACGACCCTCCACCTTCTATGCCGTTGTCCTGACAACCAACCATTTACCAGACAGAACATGGAAAGCAGATGACAATGTATCCCTTCAGTCTGGTTTAGTAGGTAAAACTCAACAGTACAGAGACAATATTCAAAAGACCAGGGTCTTTGTGCATGAGATCCTTCAAGGGGAAATAAATGCATAGATATGAACTTACACAAAGAAGACAGCACTGCACAGAGAACTCAACCAGGCGAGGAGAGGCTGCCATGGGACCTCACTTCTAGTTTAATAGCCCTTGTGGTTCAGTAGCCAGGCTACAATAAACACAGCACAGAAAGACAAAGGGCTAAGTTTGTTGTTGCTACTGTGTTTATCCTGAGATGTTAGATTCTTTTATCACTAAAGCCCAGAAACACCTCAAATATATAAAGAAATGAAACGTGGCAATCATTTTTTAAACTTTCTTCCAAGGACCAGATTTTTTTTTTCCCCAAAAGGAATCTTTCACAGAACCCTAGACTATAAATCTGATCTAGTTCAAGGAGAGAAGGGAATGTTCAAGAGTGATGAGCCCTAGCGCTGACACTTGAGGAACATCGAGATATAAGGGGCTGAGGAACAGAGGTTTGAATCTAAAACTTAACCTATGGCAGAGATTGCCAATCTGGAGACATGAAAAAGGAGAGGAATGGGAGTCTGGAGCTGTAATACTAAGCCCCTCCTCTTAGGCTTTCCTGTAACGAAGGAGCTGAAGAAGCGGAAAGTGTCCACTATTTAATCACAGAGACAATGACCTCACCCTGGGTGAAGGAGGACGGCTGGCACTGCAGCATCCAAGGAAAGGAATGGAATTTGCCAGGCTGGCATTTAGCCAAAACGTTAGAGTAAAATCCCTGAAGCCCTCACCCACATTGCCACGGGAATTCAGCAGGGGAAGATTCCAAAACTGATGCTCTCACTTAATGTCATTTAAATCTCCAACTATGTCATCCAATGTGTATGTTATACAATGTTATACAATGCAGGAGGCTCATGCAGACTGTGGGGAAAATGCTCCAGTGCTAAGAAGATGGAAGCTTCAAGCTTTGTCAATGAAATAGAATCTGTTTCTCCAGTTTTTAAGTTTCTCATTCTTTGGACACAAGACCCACAAGAATGAAGGACCTTAGGCAAAATGGAAAAGGAAGGCTGGCCCAAAGCCCAGAAGTGTCCCCAGCCATCAAATCCCTTCACAGTGGCCAGAGAGGCTGCTTCCAGAGGGAGCACTGAGGGCAGAGAGAGGGAGATCCAAGCTCCAACAGGCTTCAGTGCATGGAGCTGAGAGGAGAGACAGATAAACTGTGCAGGACTCCACCCTTTGGCACTGTCTTCCCCAGGGAAAGACTTTGGGATTATACAGCCTCTGGAAGGTGATCAAGGGTGGACATCCATGGAGAGGGGCATCCAAGAGGCCAGTCCACTGGGCCCTCGTCTGTATGATCAGAATTGATTTTTTTTTTAAATCAAAAATCGAGATCATGAAGCTATTATTCAATGTGGTTTTCCTTCAGTTTACAAAAACAATACAACTTCATTATAGACAATTCAAACAGTACAAAAAGACAGGAGAAAAGATCCTCCCTTAATTTTCCTCCTCCCAGAGATAACTACAACTGAAATGTTAGAAACTATTAGAGACCACCATTGAAAAATATGAAGATACACACATATTTAATTGTAAATAAAAGGGATAATATAAGTATGCAATTTTATATTCTGCCTCTTGAACTCAACAGTATTTCATAGACATCTTTCCTCACCAATTAGTACATTCTTCTTGAAAATGTATCATATTCTGTAATTTGAATGTACCCATTATTTAACCAATCCCTTAGTACTAGACACTTGGTATGTTTGTCAAATTAAAAACACATCCAGACTTAGTAAGAAAAGGCTTAGTAAGGATTACTATAAGGAGGTAAAGGGGTTTTGCAGCTGGGGAGAGAGAATACAGAGAATGTTGTGACCACAAGATCGGCAACTGTCTCAGGAGTTAGACAAAATGGGTCTTTCTTTTACATAGTGGAATAAACAAGGTGAGAAAGAATGTAGGGAAATGGGGTAAAAGAGTGGTGTGACTTGAAAGTAGATCAGAGAGTGTTTTACTCTGAGGTAAGTATATTTTGAGGGAGGAACCTGTGATAGTTAATTTTATGTATCACCTTGTCTGGAAGTTTGGATCTGTAAGCTACAATTCTGTCCCAAATATTTTGTCAAACATTATTCTGGATGTTTCTGCAAGGGTGTTTTAGATGAGATTAACACTTAAATCAATAGACTGAGTAAAGCAGATTGCTCTCTGTAATGTGGGTGGGCCTCATCTAATCAGTTGAAGGCCCGAGTAGAACAAAAAGGTTGATACCTCTCCCTAGCCTAGGTCTCCTCAGTAAGAGAAAATCCTTTCTGCCTGACAGACTTCTTCTTCTTTTTTTTCAAGATTTATTTATTTATTTGACACAGAGAGAGAGAGACAGAGAGAGAAAGTGTGCATGGCACGGGGGGGCAGGGGCAGAGGGAGAGGGAGACAGAATCCTAAGCAGACTCCACGGGGAACCTGATGCCAGGCTCGCTGTTACAACCCTGAGATCATGACTGAGCTGAAACCAAGAGTTGGATGCTTAACCAACTGCACCACCCAGGCGCCCTGTGCCTGACAACCTTCAGTTTGGTATATGGGTTTTATCCTGCTTTGCGACTTGAACTGAAACATCAGCTCTTCCTGGGTCTCTAGCTTGCCAACTCACCCTAGAGATCTTGAGGCTTACCAGCCTCCACACACTTATGAGTGAATTCACTGTAGGGTACGTGTGCACACAATACATGTGTGAATGCACAAGTGCGCGCACGCAGGCATGCACACACACACACACACACACGGGCTGTTTCTCTGGAGAGCCCTGACTAGTGTAGGACTCTTAAGGAGGGCTGTATCCTGGCCCAGGGTGAGGATGGGGCAAAGTTTAGGGCCCAGGTGGAAGGAGAGAATCCTAACCAATGTTTGGTTAACGAGCATTTTGTTCCAATTGATCAGTGAGGACACGCAGGTCAGCTAATCATTCATAAGACAGAGAAAGGGAATTTGGAGGGTCTCTGTGTGGTCTTGTCCTAAGTAAACAAGGGAGGTATTCAGGAGTCTTATCAAAGTCAAATGGGAAAGAGTAATTCTTTGCTATAGGCCATCTCTGGAGCACCAGGCGTGGCGGCATTTATCAACCTTCACGATTTTCTAGGAGCACAGGACTTAGGGAAAACCCAACACTGTCATTTAATTATTCTTACTATAAATAATACTGTAAAGAACATCATTGAACATGCATGCTTGACACATGGCATCATGGCTTTTTTGAGGAACTTAGGAATGGCACTTCTGTTACCCTTCACCTAACAGGGGAAGCCATAAATAAACAGGTGCCTGATATCCTCTGGCCCAGTAGCTCATATCCTCAAGGAACTAGAAAAACAAGGCAAAGTATAAATGATTTTCTCTAGCCTGAAAAATCAAATCTGAAACAACCTGAATCTCCTTCCTTCGATGCTCTCCCAGTTTCCCTGCTGCGTGAGACAGAATAATACTAGCCTAAGTGTTGAATTTCGGAACGCTCAGGTTCAAATCCACTCCAACATTTACCACCCCTAAAACTTTAGGTTATGTCACTGCTCTATTTCTCCTTGTCTAAGATGGGAAGAATAGTACAGAAAAGAAATGCTAGAAAAATGAATGACATGATGGACATGAGAGAGCCCAGCACACTGCACGGCCCTTAACTGATTTCCCATAAATATGTTACTTTCCTCTTCCCCCCCCCATATAAAGGAAGTTATATAGAAGACATCATGATACAAGGGAAGGGGGCTATTTTGTACTAAGCGCTAGCTGTGATCTACGCAAGGTGTGACACCCTACTTTACAGCTCTTACCTCACTGAAACTCATAAATCCTGTGAGGGAAGGGCAGCCATCCCCATCCTACAGATAAAGACATCCAAACACAAGATGGACTTGTAACTTGTCTGAATCCCACCTTCCAGGAAACATCAGGATTGGACTTAAGATGGCAGTTGCTCTGATTAGAAAGCACACTTCTCCGTCAGCCAAACGAGTGAAAACACTCCCCTCGCAAGGCCCAGGTAAGAGCTCTTAGTTCTACCCACTCCTTCTGGGAAAACTACCCTGTCCTAAACGTGGCACTTGCAAATTCCCTCGCTATGGTTCTGCTTGGTAACCTGCAGCCTCCCTCTGCAATGCAAGGCTGGTACTGCTTTCCCCTGGGCCTAGAGCCAGTGACCCAGACCTAGAACCAGTGGACTATCCAGCAGAGGCTCCAGGATTCCACTGTCTTCCCCGCCCCTTGCAGTTCCTCTTGGGAACAATTGCAGGAGCATGCAAAAGAGGCGGAAGAGAAACCAGCACCACCAGGCCTAAATAATTCACAAAATGAATGCAGAGCACAGCTGACTTCCAAAGCGTGGATAACCTCCTGAACTAAAGACAGCCAAGTGGAGCCTCTGGGCTTTCACTATTCTTACCCCGAGGTGAATGGGAAGGGAAGAGATAAAGACAGAGATAAGGACAGAACCATCACTGATTCCATGCCTGGGGGCAGCTATTGGCATCTCCGTTTCTCAGCAGAGGAAACTGAAGCACGGAGCCTCGCTAAGCACTGCAGGTGGGAATTGATCCCAGCTGCCTGGCTCCAAATCCCACTCTAGGGTATAGCCCTTCCTAGTTCTTAACTTAAATATTTGGTCAAAACGAAATAAAACCTCAAGGGCTTCAAAAAGAAAAGGAAGAATGAAAAAGGCATGAGCGTTCCTGTCGCCAACTCTGCAGTTCTTATCCCTGTCCTGTTCCCTCATTTCTCACCCGCTGCATTAAGCCAGCTTATCAAAGTGGGTTCCCCAACAGGCAGTGTGAACAGCTCCTGGAAGAATGTAGCAAAAGCGCAGGTGCAGGCTCCACCCTAGACCCACTGAGGCAGAAACTCAGTGGGGCTGGGGGAGGGGGGCCGGCAGTCACCCCTCAGGCAGTTTTGA
The DNA here is from genome assembly GCF_037043125.1 of Eumetopias jubatus. Taxonomy (NCBI): domain Eukaryota; kingdom Metazoa; phylum Chordata; class Mammalia; order Carnivora; family Otariidae; genus Eumetopias; species Eumetopias jubatus. The sequence continues at coordinate 59,095,465 of NW_028274810.1, forward strand.
TGAGAACCCCTGCATTATCACCGGGTCCCCATCCCCGACTTCTGGTCAATGGTTATGAAGGAAGACTCTAGAATCCTTGTTTTTTTTTTTAAAAACTCCCTGGTGATCCTGATGCCCAAGGAGATGCAAGCACAGACTCCTCCCAAAAGAAATGCTTTTACAATTAGACCCTTTAAGGGCATTATGTACTAATGTGAGACCTTTACAACTGCCCCTGAGGTTTAAGCGATGGCTTCTTCCACAACTAGCTGAATGACCTTGGGCAAGTTACTCTCCGGCTTTCTCCCCTTTGTAAAATAGAGTTCATAAACACATACTTCAGAGTGTGAAAATAAAAACAATTACGCGACAGCAAGTTAAGTGGGGGCGATTTTTATTAATCACCTGATAAGAACGAAGCAAAAATAACCCATGTAAAAGAACCTCTATTATATCAAACGGAAGGAGTTGGCTGCACAGGAGGGAGACCCTTTGGCATCTGCGAACCTTTCCAGTTCGCTTGGGGTCCCGCAAGGCATGAGACTCTCTCTGGCAGAGAAATGTGACATCCTCTAATTATGCTGCCTTGCACAAATCAAAAATGAACCTGGAAGGATGTGGAAGGGAAAACGGGGTGCAGTGTGAGAGTATTCAGAAACAATGTGAAGACAGAAACAGTGCGGTGCCAATGGAGCTGGAGGTATGAACAGGAAACCCACACTTCTGGGAAGGCTGAGCCATCTGACACAGGGGACAAAGGTGCACAGCGAGGGGCTTGCTGTCTGGCCTTCCCAAGACTGAGCTGTACCGCATGTGCAAGCCACAGGAGGAGAAAGGTGCAGAAAGGGGACTGGCGAGGCACAGACAGTGGGAACAGGGGACGGCCAAAATTGGCATTCAGACTAAAATCCAGATGAGGAAGATTGCATTCTACTCTGTCTCCATTTTAAAACAACTATTCCCCTAAGGTGTGAAAGTAACAAACTTTTCCTCTTCCTCTTGGAATCTGTAAATCTATCTTCCCAGAATGAGCACGTGCTTTCTTTTGGGTCTCCATGTCTGCTCCAGCTGTGCCTTCTCCATGGAACATCCTTCCCTGCTTCTTCACATGCCTAACCTCTACTCACTCTTCAGAAAGCAACTCAGAGGTCACCTTCTCTAGGAAGGCCACCCTCAGTCCCTGCCCCTTCTGCACCTGAACTGAGCTAGATCCTGTCTCAGGAGCTGTCACACCTAGCATCTAAGTTAACTGCCATGTTTCCTTAATGCAGTGTTTCCCAGAGCGTGGTTCAAACACAACGGGTTCAAAAAGCTCCTGTTATTTGAAAGCAGATCTCGATGCAAGTAAGTTCGGGAAATGCCAAGCTGCACCGAGACAGGTTTTTATACTGCAGTGATTCTCAAGACACTTTAATATGCTAGTGTACAATGAGAATCTCTAAGGAAGTATGAAATATGAAGTCCCAATATGATTTGATCACGGAGAATTTTTTTCCCTAAAAACCATCTGTAGTTCCAGAGTGCACAGGACAGGTTCTACTGCTATCTTTTACTGACACCGTCTGCTTTCCTCCTTCCCAGACTGTCATTTCCTTGTGGGCCACAGTATCTGTTCAATAGAGCATTTCTGGTATCTGCATAAGTACCTGCTATATGGTAGATACTTGCTGAAAGCCAACTGCATGTTAAAAAGCTAACATCACATTTCCCTCTTCAAAACCCTCCAGTGGCTTTCTGTTATTACCCTTAGGAAAACTTCGGATGCCTTACTCCAAGGCTCACAAGGCTCCACATTTTTTAAATCTCTTACCCCATCTCTTGCCATTCCCCTTTTGGACTGCATTCTACTAAATTGGCCTTTTTTTACTTCCTCAAACATGCCAAACTTCTTTTTCTCCCTAGGACTTTGCACATGCTCTTGTTTTGTTTTGTCATTTGCCAGGAACACTCCTGCCCACATGTTCACACTGCTAAAACCATCTCCATGATGAGGTCTCAACCCAAAAGTCTTCCCCACATTTCAGCTGCCATCTTATTTCCATCATAACACACATCAACAGTGGCCCACACTGACATATGTTCAAGATCACGTTTCCATGATGTTCACTTGTGAACCGGTCTCAGTGGAAGTCAAGCTGGGGAGGAGCCTTGGGGCATGGGACTGGCAGTGGGAATGGAGAGAAGACCATTTAGAGGTGATAATGAGCTGAGGTGGTCCAAAGGCCCTTAGATATACCAAGTATCTTTGGATAATTATCAGTTTCGAGGGTTTCTGTAGCATTAGAGCAGTACCAGCCCAGGCAGGTTTCTGCTGGGGCCACAGCAGCTAATGAGGGGCCCATGGCCCTGTCCTCATGGGATGTATACTCTAGTGGGAACATTAAACCCGTAACTACAAACAATCCATGAAAAATTCAAATGTAATGAGGGTTATAAAAGGATGTACAGAAGATCTGTGGTTTGCATAGATAGGACACACAAATTCAACTGTACACAGGATTCAGGAAGCAAATGTATTTCCCTTGTTCCTTGCTTTTTCTCGAGTGTTTCAGGCCTTGTCTCCTTGACCCACCTGTGGGTCACTAACTCACAGGTTAGTGGGTTAGAGCAGAGTGGCCACTAACAAACCTGTGTACCTGGCACAGGGCCAGGCTCAGAGTAGATGCCTCACAGGCATGGTGAGGGACTGTCATACGCCTCTTACTGGTGAAGAGTCTAAGGCACAGGGTAGTTAAATGATGTGCCTGTCGGAGGTCACTCACATAATCACTGACAAAGTCAAATCTAGGGGATAATTCTGTTCTATGTAGAAAAGCTGGAGTCTGAGTACAGCTTCTGCTTTTTTTTTTTTTTTTTAACATTTTATTTATTTATTTGAAAGAGTGAGCAGGAGCAGGGGGGAGGAGCAGAGGGAGAGGGAGAAGCAGACGCCCAGCTGAGCATGGAGTCCAATGCTGGGCTCCATCCCAGGAAGGCAGACACTTAACAGACTGAGCCACCCGGGTGCCCTGCTGGTTTTTAAAATATTGTCAAGTCATTCTTCCACAGTGATTCAGAGAAAGTTCTAGAGCTGACTAACTGGCTTCAACTCGTCTTGGCTGTGTGCCCTTGGGCAAATTATTTAACCTCTCTATGCCTCTGTTTCATCATCTGTAAAATGGGGTTAACAGTCTCTTAGAAGACCGTTGAGTGAGTTATGTGAGTTATTAGAAATAAAGCTCTCACAACAGTTCCTGGCATACAGAAGGTACTCAGTAATGGTAGCTAAACTTATTATATTAATGCATTTGCTCTTTCCCCAAATCTGATGAGTCACTGTTTTTCTTAGTTATGATTAAATGTAGCTACAAATCCACAAAAAAGTGACATAAGAAAAAAAGAAATTTCTCTCTCATGTAAAGGAAGTCCAGAGATGGCAAATCCAAGGCTGGTATGGTAGCCTCGTTAAAGCTCACTGTTCAGCCATCCCGAGAGTATGGCGTTTGTCTTCCTTATCTAAAATGGCTGCAAGAACTCCAGCCAACCTCCCTGATTCAGGCTTGCAGGAAGGAAAAACACATCCACACTCTGCCCACCATCTCTTTAAAGGGGACCTCTCAGGAATCCCATGGAATATTTCTGCTTACATCTCAGTGGCCAAAACCTAGACGAAACTATGTAGCTGCAAAGGAGGCTGGGAGATGTGGTCTTTAAGAGCCCTATGTACAGCTAAAAGTCTGACTCTTGTTAATAAAAAGGATAAAGATTAGGTGGACATTTAGCACTTTCTGTACTACTGGTCATGTTCCACTAGCTAGTGATGAAACTGGACAGTTCATTCCAGTCCTGTCCCATTTTACCAAAGTTTTGTGGTTCATAACAAATCAAAAGACATTTTCTGAGCACACTTTCTCAAGATCTATAATGCTATCTCTACTTTAATTATTTTGAAAGCACATCCCCCTTAAGGGAAATGTAACTATATGGGTCTGATTCACTCTAAATTATTGAAAAATTGATTTTTTTAAAAGGTGTTTGCTAGCCAAGACTTTTTGAATCATCCTAATGAGCTTAAAAAATAAAACCACAAACTCTTTCTTCTGAAGAGCAGAATGTTCTCACCAATAAAAAGAGAAAAACTGAACCCCAGATTATGTGATTACACATTCCTTAGTGATAGATAACCTACCTTTTCTAAATCTTTGACTTTCAAAAAAACCCCTCATTTCTCATTATTATCATGATGAATTTTACTTTAAAATGCTTATTATTTACTTCATATTAATTATGGATTATCAATAATGGAGTGCTTTTATTGGCCAATCTTTTAAAATAATGGACATGATAGTGACTCTTCATGGAAGCATTACTTACTGATGTATTTTCCCAATCACAAGGATATAGAATGAGGCTCATAAAAAAGTCACATCTGTGATTGAACTTCCCTTTCAAATAAACATTATAGTCCTGAACAAATGCACTTTTACTCCCTGGCAAGCTTACCAGACTTCTGCATCACAGAAACAGGCCACAAGAAGCTATTGGAAAGAAAGATGATGGAGTAGGTGGAGTGCACAAGAAAAAAGGGCAGGAATAGAGAGGATACAAGACAGTGCAGAAGATACATTGGATCTGGCCCTGTTGGCGGAGATGACTCAGAAAACCAGTAAGCCAAATGATTCAGCACCATCCCTATGAAAAATGCATGGAAATGACTGGAGGTTTAATTGACTAGTAAAAAGCATGAGCTTCTAAAGTCAGACAGGCCTAGTTTTGAATCCCTGCTCCTCCATCAAATAAGTATGAGATTTGGTGACAGTTATCTAACCTCTGTGAGCCTTGATTTCCGCATCTGTAAAGGAAAATAGTAATAGTACCTGCACCTCATGGTTCTGTTGGGAAGTTTACCTGATAATTCACATAAAATGCCTGGCAGTGGTCCCTGGCACATAATACACACTCAACAAATGATCACCATTATCAGTACATGATTTCCTTTCTCTCTCTTTTTCAGACTAGATATCCTCCCTTCAAGAGCCCTTTATCCTTCATCTTTTATTCTTTAAAAAAAAAGAAAAAAGGCAAATTGCTGGAGGTGCAGGTGAGGGTGGAGAGGACTATCTGAATTCATCTCCCTAGGACTTCTAATTTCATTGAGGTGAGGAATAATAGTGAGGAAATTGCTTTAGACAAGGGTTTCTGTTCTTGCTGTTGATTTAAACTGTCACTATCTGCTAAAAATGAAAATGCAAATTTTGAACAAAGCCAAGGTTTCATCTAGGACAGGAAGGCAAAGTTTGGGTTGGCAAAAATTAAATGAAAATGCCACTTACTGCGCTGGCACAATAGAAATATCTCAAAAAGCAAAGAACAAAAGTCAAACTAGATACAGAAAAATAGGCAATTTATGACTTAAGACCACAGTAGAAAATAAGCCTCTTTAGGTAAAGTTTAGTTATAATCACAAATTCCAGAGCAGAATATTTTATTCTTATAGGTCCATGGATTTCATTCTCAAATAATAAAAAATAATCTGTTTCTTCATAGTCTATTTTTCAGTAATAATAATAAATTAACAATCTGTTTTCTCCAGAGTCTCTATACACATCCCAGGCAGGGGCCTTGGTATATCTTAGTCATGCCTAGTCTCTCCAGCATCTAGCACAATGCCTGGCACATGGAATGAGCAATAAATATCTGTTGAACAAATGAGTAAATGAATACATGGAGAAGTGATTTTCAACAGCATTTTCCTCCATTCAGGTTGACAGTTTTCCTGGAGAACCATTAAACGTGGCCAAAGCAGCTGGGGAGTAGTAGTGTTTCTGATCACCAACCAATGCAGGACTAATGAAGCTAGCCAGGTTGCTGACCTTCCAGTATGTAACGGCTGGAAGAAATCTGAGAGACCATCTACACCAGTGGGTCTCAAAGTATGGCTGGGGACCATCACCTGGGAACTTGCTGGAAATGCCAGGGCACCAGCCCCACTCCATATCTTCTCTATCAGAAACTCAGCATCTCAAGAATCTCTCCAGGTGTTCTGATATGTGTTCCACTTTGAGAATAGCTGATATAGTTCATTGCCCTCAGTTCACAAAAGAGTAATGGAAGCCCAGGAAGGAAAAATCAGTTTTTCCAGAATCACCTTTTGTAATAACTGGACAATGAAAAGGTGGCAAATTTACCATTTCTTGGCTTTGTGCCATTATTTTGCCTCTCTTGAGCTTCAGTTTCCTCACTGTAAAATGGGAAGACTACTACTTACTCATGGTGGTTAATAGTAATTAAATGACACTATATATAAAGGACATGGACCATGGTAGATATTCAACAAAGCTTAGTTCTCATGCCACCCTGTTCCATCATACTTTAGGGTAGACTGAGGGATAGTGTCACAGGATTTGAGATCCAAAGATGTTGGAAAACTCACATTCAACTTAATCACTATGGTGGAGACTGAGAGTTGGCCCCCCGATATACATTCTCTCTTCTTCCTATAGTATATGTTATTTCAGCCGTGTATATGGCCACCAACTAAAGAATGCATTTCCCAGGCTCTCCTACAGCTAGTTCTGACCTTGTGACTAGGTTCTGGTCAATGGGATGACAGCAAGAGTGATATGTATAATCACTTGTTCCTGACCTTAGAGGGAAGGAACATAGGTTCCTCTTCTTATTTCCTTCCTGAGGACTGGAATGGTTTTCCCTTCAGTCACGTGGACCAAACCCTATGGAGGGCAGAACAAGCCTGTATCCTTGAATCCATTCAGGTACACTACCAGCCCTGGACCATGAGAAATAAAATCCTTTATTTGAGCCCTGGAATTAGAGATTTTATTACAGCAACAGCCTGTATTCTAAATAAAAATCAGGAACTCTAGTCATATATATACTTATTCAACAACAACCATAAAATTACATGGTATATACTAGATTCTTTCTTGTTGGGCCCATAAGCCATTAGAATGTTCTAGAAATAAGAATATTTCAATATCCAAACTAATCTCATAGACAATGCAGGACTGTCAAATAAATTAATACTCTGTTATCAGGTCTTATAACTATGTATGTGTGTATATATGTGTATACATGTACTATACCTATATATAATATGTAATATATATTACAAGTGAAAAATTATAATATATATTATATAATATGTAATTAATTATATACTATATTATATATATATAATTTTCCTTTTATATAATTTCTTTTGGAAAATGTAGTGATTCTTTTTTTTAATTGGTCAAGATTATTATAGCCAAAAACTATATCTAATATAAATAAATAAAACCAAAGCTCTCTCTTTTAAATAAATGGTCATTTTTGCAGGGGCAAGAACTTTCTCAAATATGAAAACATTTGTTCAGAATTCATACAAGTGGGCTTGAGGTTGGAGTCTCCTACCAAAAAGACTACAGACTTCACTTTAGATTTGTGTCTGGCAAGCCCACAAGAGATTCTAACATCAGGCTGTTTCTGAAATAATTCCAGGGTGACCTAAGCCATTAAAAGAGGACTCAGCTGGTGATAAAAGGATCTTGGTAAACATGATCATCACTTGACAAACACATTCATCTGGAGTCATCTAACCCTTGGTCTGTACCCCTATAAACTGACTTGCCTGAAGAGTTTAGTATACCCAGCAGAGTCCAGCTCTTGGTTACCACCTGGTTATCAGAGAGTCTCTGCTCTTCCCATACTTGCAGAGCTGGGCTGGGGGGCGGCATGGTGGAAATAAATCAGTTACACTGGCCAAGAAGTAGTTAACAGAGACCTGAACTAGCATTCCCAGCATCAGGAAATAGGATTCTATAAATCAGACGTTTTTCCCTATTGGTTTTTACAAGATACTCTCTGTGAAATATATCCAAATACAGACACGTTCCCATGGGAACGCCCGTTTCTTCCGATGCACAGAGCTGCACTAAAGTGAGCAGTGCACCCCGTGGACAGCCTCTCTTCCCAAGTCAGAAACCTGTTCAGTTCAGTCTCTTACTTTCGACTGTTAGCATGGCAAGGACAATGGCAAAGGGCTTTCCCATGAGCTGGACTGTGGATGATTTGAGCATCACAGAAAGAGAACCTGTGGGAATCTGTGCCCCGAGACTTTAGGTTTGTAGAACCCTGAGCGAAGCAGGTAATTCATTTCCACACCACTCTATTTTGTTGGCGTTTATGTTTATTAAAAATATACACCCTTACTCCCTTCTTGGTGCTCACATGTCCATGGTTTGGATGAGGCAAGAAAAGTAATTGCAGAGAAAGAGGATGAGCATCAGGAAGAGAAAAGAATCCTGCCAGAAAAACACACAAAGGACCTTGAGGAGACGGGACCTGGGTTTGAGCCCCAGCTCTGCCACAACCTGATTCAGAGATCGTCCTTAATTATTTCACCTTCTTGACCTTTAGCTATCTTCCTTCTAAAACAAAGTACATGTTTGCTATGTCCCTTTCCCAATACTAACACTCTGAAATTATTTTTTTAAAAATTAAAAAACATTATATTCTAAAGGAAAAAGAATGGCACAATGGACCATGTCATTTCCTTGTTTAAAATTCAACAGTTCCCTGATGCCTCATGCAATGGTTTCTAAACGTTTTAAGTGTGCGTGACACTAAAAAGTCTTCAGCATGGATTCCCAATGTACATATTACTTATCAATTATATGCATGTGCTAGTGGATTTATAAGGCATACGTGTGTATCGTGAAACATACATAAAAATAAAAAGAATGAAATAAATAGAGGTAAATAGAAATTCTAAATTGCTTTCCATACTCATTGGACCATCTTGCTTGACACCACTTAGGTCATGAAACCCCATTTACAGAACATGGACACACAGGATCAAGTTTAAGCAACTCATCATGGCACAGAAAGGCCAGTATAATTTGGTCCCTGCCTGCTTCTCCAGCTTCACGTCTTCTTCCTGCCCCAAACTCAATGTTCCAGCAACTCCTTGCTGCACACACCATATTAGTCAGCTCTGAGCTTTTACTTAGGCTGTAACTTCCATCAGCAATACACTTTCCTCAGCTCTTCACCTGAAAACCACCTCCGCATCTACGACAGAGAGACTAAGTTGCCTACTTAGCGCACACCCTCCCCTTCTTTCTTAATAACACAACTCTGATGTTGTTGGAGGCTGCAGTGCGACCAGGGAAAAACTTACCTTTTCCTTACAGATGGTGGTATTCATGTGATATACTTCTGGCTTTAAAATGAGATATACACAGAAGTGACTGGGTGAGGTGTCCAAAGGAACATCCCAAAATGGAAGCAGCTTCAGTTAACACACACACACCTTTGCCGTTTGTTCATGCCCTTCTTCCGTCTGCAACATAGACTTGATACTGGAGGCAAGACAATAAGACCAGAAAAGCCAGCCGTGTGGTGAGGGGGTTAGGTGCAGAAGATTAAAAGAAAGGCAGTGAACTGGAAGACAGAGATCAGAGGGAAGAATGGTGCCGGAAGGGGAGGTCATGGTGTGGGGGGTGGGGGGCTTCTGTTTTGTCCCCTAAGAGCACTGGGAAAAGTTGGGAAGGTTGATGCTAGGGAGTCACGGGATTAGATTTTTATTATAAAAAGCGCATGTTGGTGGCCATGTACAGAATGGGTTGAAGAACGCAAGTTTCCATTCAGTGAGAAGTTTAGGAAGAAGCCTGTTGCACAGTCCAGGTGGGAGTTTCCAGGAACCCAAACATAGTAGCATTTAAGATGGAGAGAGTGCGTGGACAACATGTGGAACACAGAACTGCCGGCAGGTGGAAACTGAGCCGATCGAGACAGGGCAGAAGCATCACAGGCTCGCAGAACTGGATGGACGATGAACAAGACAGCAACTGAATAGCCCCTTCCAGAAGGCTGTGCATGGCAGGGGACAATCACACAACAGGGCAGATTAATGATAAACTCATGACAACCCCTCAGCAAGACTGTCAATATCATTCAACAACCCTCCAAGGTTTCTCTAGTCCTCCTGCTCCACCCCCCCATTCTCTACTTAAACCTTTTCCACTCTTCTCAGACTTCCAACTCCCCTACTTCTCTACCACACTCTCAGGTGATCATCTCATCTACTTCACACAGAAAACAGAAGCCACTTAAAGGGAGCTCCCTCCACTTCCCACTTCCGAGCATACCCTCCTCCCCAGGTCTGCACTCATCACCTTTTTCGTAGTGCAACAGGACAACTACATCCCCACTTCTTTCTAGAAGAAATTCCTCCTGCCTTCTCTGGAAACTCAGCATAGCAATTCTCTTTCCTCTCTCTAGTATCGTCAGCCTATCGCTCCACTACCCGAACCTTCCCACCAGCAATTAGAGCTGCCTGAGCAAATCTCTCTCATCTTCAACCAACCGAGCAACAAGAAACTCCACCCACTTTCAACTATTCTTCTTCCTCCTCTAGTCACTGCCTCCATTTCCCTTTCTTTTCCTCCCAACCAGATTTCTTACAGAGATGTCTAAATGTGGCTGTTTTCCCAGCTAGTATTTTCAGTCTGGCATCCAACTGTCCTGGCTTGAATCCACACTAGCCAGCTGTGGGACTCTGGGTGATTAACTTCATTATGCCTCAATCTTCCTCTTCTGTAAAAGAGGGGGAAGGGATAACGTTCCCTCAAAACATTGTTGTTACTACATGTGAATCCACAGTCAGCACCTGGCACCAGGTCTGGCATCTAGTAAATGCCTGGTAAATGTTTACTGTAGTTTTTATGAAATGATCATTTGCTCCCCAACCCTTATCTTTTGCCCCCACTGTTACTATAATAAAGTGGGTGGCTTTCCCTGGGGCCTCTAAGTCACTTTATCCAATAGACAGTTTTCAGTCCTCCCCGTCTTTTTCTCTCCCAGTACTCCTTAGCGCCATCCCTAGCAGGCGCCTGGCCTTTAAGTGCTGAGACTCCTGTCCTCCAGATCCATTTTTGTTCTGGGGCTAGAGTCTTCTACATGTACCCCTGGCTTTACTACCATCAACACCAATGGCTTCCAAATCTCTCTTTCTAGCCTCATGGCTCCAACTTCTCACTGCTTTCTCCAGGTCTTTGTTTGAATACCTTGGAGGCAGGAACTCGTGGCCTTCACCTTCTTTACCTTGTTTTGACTGTCCTCTGAAGCATCTGTCTCTGAATGTATTCTCTAACACTCAGTCATTCATACATTTATCAATATCTATGGAGCATCCGCTACGTTCTAGACTTTCTTCTACGTGCTATCTTGTCTTAGAAAATATTTGAGGGAGCTTATAACTAGTACACGAAGATGGAATAAGGTCAGTGGGATTAAAGGCTAAATAAAACCACAGATGGGAAAAAAATTAATTGAGACAGGGTTAAACATATACACCAATGGCTTAAAAATCCACTACAGAGGAGTCTCAAATTTGCTTTAAATCTTCAAGCAGCCAAAGGGATGAGGGCTATCTTGTCAGTTACTTAATATAATGCCCATGAGAGAAAGAGAAAATAAATTATTCAGAAAAATTAGGATAAACTAAAAATAATATAAGTACTCAGATTAGACAAGATTTTTCCCATGAGGCCTACATTATGAGGTATCTATGTGCAGTCATCCTAATTACCAGGTATTACTCAGATATTACTCTCTCAATGTGGCAGGTAGGTGAACTTAGACCCTCAGATGTTAAATAGCTTGCTTAATACTAGTCACACAGCTGATAAATGGCAGCACCAGGATTCAAACTCAAACCTATTTGGCTCCAAAACCCATTTTCTTTCCATTACCCCAAAGTGCATTTCAAAAATAGATATCCCCACCCAGCAGCTCCAAGATCTCTACATACAAGGTCCGTAATAGGACAACATAAGACATTGCAGAAACTCTGTACCTTAAAGATCCCCTGGCAGCTTCTGTACTTTCAGTTTAAAGACAGATGCATAGTCTTTGGTAGAAAAGAACGGGGGGAGGAAGCAGAACATGAAGTATTAATAAATATTGTAAGATCATTACCTGGTCCCTTAAGTAGCCTCTGAAGTAAGAGCAATGGGGAAAAAAAACTGCAAGAGGCTATTTTCCCCTCCTAATAGATTGTACATTTCAACAGCTAAAAGCGTATGAAAATTTAACGGAATTTTTAATGTCTTTCTAGGTTTTACGATACCACAAAGAGATAATCTTTGCTCTCCTTGCCATGAGAACAGATGCGTGGTAGGGGTGGTGGGGCCGTGACTCACCACCTCCTCATGCCCACAGAGGCTGTATGTGCAGCAGGCCAACTTCTGGGATCAATAGGGTTCACAACAACGCAGTATCTGTCAGCAAACCTTGAAGAGGCCATTAGTCAACCGGTGACCTGCCAACCTGACCGCAGCAGCCTTCTGATGTGGATTCTCAGAAAGGTTAGAGCGTTCTGGGAAACAGAAAAGGTCATGGGTATCTCACAATCAAAATCCACAGGACTGGGGTGAAGGGCATCGCAGAGGAGCTAGGAAGTTGGGGATAAGGGCCACCTTGGAAACCAAGGTCACCACCTACCGGCTGCATGCCCAAGAAAAGCTAAGTTGGAGAGGCAGCGGCTAGGACAGGCCGCATACGGCAGATGAAGGCAGCCACTGGAAATGGCCACTCTCCAAGAACACTCAACTAAATGACCTCTTGTGGATGGTAATAATGGCAAGAGGTCAGATGTCCACCTGGGATCCAGATGCAAGTCTCTACTTAATAACATTCCGTAAAGGGGAAAAAATCCAAACTGACTTGTGAATTTTAATGTGAATGAAGCATGTGGCTTTGCAAGTGTCATATTGTCTACTTACTCTCCTCCTGGAATTTCAGAGAAGCCAAGAGAACTCTAATCCTCTGAAAGCCCTATCCTCAGGCCTCTTTTCCCTGTGCCAGTTCAGAGCAAAGGAAGAAGGAACCTCGGAATTGGGCTTGCATCTTTTGTTAGCTTCTTGAGTCAGCAATGAGGAGGGGCTTTGGTGGCCCACAGATCTGAATTAGAATCGAGCGCCATCATTTATTAATGTTTTTGACTTTGGGCAGGTGATTTTATCAGGTTGGACAGCCCCAGACTGGTCAACTGTTTTATTTCCCACATTCACCAGATCTAAATTATCTTCTTTATCTGGGTCATTCCCCTGTAGATACACTATTTTTTATTATTATTATTTTTTTTGTCAGTGGTCCTTATAAATGTGAGGCCTGGAATGGGACAGAGAATTTCAGATATAATCTGACCAGAACTGAGGCTCTTGCTAATCCTGACCTGAACACTGCAGCTATATTAACGCAGCCCAGCCTCAAGGGGCTCTGCAGCCTTGTGGTCAGAGATGCAGGCTCTAGAGAAGAACTATCTCCAGCTCCATTACTTACTGTGTGATCTGAGCAACTTACTTAACCTCTCTGCGCCTCAGTTTCCTAATCAGTAAAGTATATCAGTAAAGTATAAGAGTATCTACCTAGACTGGCTAAGCAGATTAATAAGTTAATAGTTATAAAGCATATGGAAGTGACTGGTACATAATAAGTACTCAACAAATACGTACTTGGTTCACTGCTCCTTGGCAATCAAGCATTCTCTAAGAAATTTAGGCTACTACTGAGATTACATATACACCACTGAGAAGCTACTTTTGTTTTTCATTTTTTTTAATTGAGGTATAACTGACATATAACATTATATTAGTTTCAAGTGTACAACATAATGATTTGGTATTTGTATATATTGTGAAATGATCACATTAAGTCTAGTTAAAATCTATCACCTTACTACATATTTTTTGTGTGTGATGAGGACTTTTAAGGTTTACTCTCATAGCAACTTTTACATATGCAATACAGCATTACTAACTAGAATCACCATACTGTACATACATCCCCAGAATGGACTTGTTATAACTGGAAGTTTGTACCTTTTGACCTCTTTCACCCATTTCACCCACCTACCACCCCTGCCTCTGGCAACCACCATCTGTTCTCTGTATCTATGAGCTGCTTTGTTGTTTATTTTGTTTTGTTTTGTTTTGAAGATTCCACATATAAGTGACTTATTTCACCGTGCATAATGGCCTCAAGATCCACCCATGTTGTCACACACAGCAAGATTTCATTCCTTTTGTGGCTGAATAATATTCCACTGTGTCCACACACATACACACACCACATCTTCTTTATCCATTCCTCCACTGATGGACATTAAGGTTGCTTCCAAGTCGTGGTTATTGTAAATGATGCTGCAGTGAAATGGGGGGGGGGGGTGTATCTTTTTGAATTACTGTTTTTGTTTTCTTTAGATAAACACCCAGATGTAGAACTGCTGGATCATTTGGTAATTCTACTTCTAGCTTTTTGAGAAACCTCCCTACTGTTTTCCACAGTGGCTGTGCCAGTTTGCACTCCCAGCAATAGTGCATGAGGGCTCCTCTTTCTCCACATCCTCACCAGCACTTACTATTTCCTGTCTTTTTGATAAGAGCCAATCTAACAGATGTAAGGTGATATCTCATAGTGATTTTTTATTTTTCATAGCGGTTTTGATTTGCACTTCCCTGAGGATTAGTGATGCTGAGCATCTTTTCAGGTACCTGTTGGCCATCTGTATATCTTCTTTAGAAAAGATATATTGTCCTTTTATTTTCCCTTTTATTTATAATATATATTCAAATCTTTTACCCATTCCTTCCATGCATTTTTTAATGAAAAGACATACCCTGATAAAAATTCACATTAATTTTAACTTACCCTTCTAATCTGTTGTTCTTTTAGCAATAATCGCGCCTCGGATAAACCTCATTGGCTACGATACTGCCACTGCGCAAAGCTAATCTGTTGTTCTTTAAAAAAAAATTTGAGGGGCACCTGGGTGGCTCAGTTGGTTAAGTGCCTGCCTTTGGCTCAGGTCATGATCTCAGGGTCCTGGGATAGAGCCCCATGTCAGGCTCCCCTGCTCAGCAGGAAGCCTGCTTCTCCCTCCACCCCCACTCATGTTCGCTCTCTCTCTCAAATAAATAAATAAAATCTTTAAAAAATTTCTGAATTATGTTATTTAATTGTATTAATTATGGTTCCCTGCTTTGTATCATTTACATATTTATTCAGCAAGTCCTCTATGTGTTCATCCAAGTTGCTGATTGAAAATATTATCAAGGGGAAGTTAAAATGCAATGAATGCCACGCGCCATGCCACCAGGGGCTCACAAGGAGTTGAGATGAAGTTCTTTATCCACAGTCTTTGAGGTAGTTTCTTAGCCCTCTGGGAATCCATTCTGAATGCATCACTCATTCCAAGGTCTTCTATTTTAACTAGGAGAAAACTGCTAGAAATTCCTAAAAAATGTATAGCACACAAGATACATTTCTTCTATGCCATTTTATCAGTTCTAAAACTCTAACTCATTTATTTATTCAAAAATACTTAATGAACAGCTATTCTGTCGATAAACACATAAATACATACAAGAATAAGGTAGTAAGATAGTGACAAGTACTAAGAAGAAAATACAAGAGAGCAACAATACTGCTGGAGCAGGGAAGGGAGTGGTAGCTCAGGGGCGGAGGAGGCTCTTCTCCAATGACATTTAAACTGAGCAATGAACAAAGGGAAAGAGATAACCATGTCAATATTTTTAGAAAAGCCATGGCAGACAGAGAGCCAAGTTAATGCAAAGGCTACACATAACAGAAATGTTTGAGAAACAGAACATCACTGTGGTTGGACAGTAAATACGTGGGGACGTGGCAAGAAATGAAAGAGGGTAGAAGGAGAGAGCTATCACATAGGACTTTGAAGAGCATGTCAAGGGATTTAGATTTTTTTTTTTAATTGTAATAGAAAGCCACTGGAAGAATGTGGCCATGAGAGTAGCATCATCTGATTTACATTATTAAAATAATAATCCAACTATGGTAGCGAATGGATTATCAGAGGGAAGAACATAATCAAGGAAACCAATTAAGAGGCTGGTACATGAACCCTGCAAGAGATGAAAGTACTTTGAACTAGGATGGTAATAGTGAAAAGGGGTAGGAATGGCCTAATTCAGGGTTCATCTTGGAGCCAAGAAGATAGGACTTGCTGGCGAATTGAATGCTAGGTGAAAGAGAAAGAGAAGCATCAAGAATAACTTCTGGGTCTGGGTCCTGACCAAGTAGGAGAGCTACTGTACCTTTTATGGGAGATAGAAGAGACAACAAGAGGAACATATTAGGTAGCTGGGTTGTGTGGGCAAATCAAGAATTCTGTGTTGGATCTCAATCTCCCCCAGCCAGCCAGCCAGCCTTTATTTAGTGGTGATGCTGAGCAGAGGAGACAGCACAAACAGTCTAGTTGAGGATATAAGAGCAGACGGACAAGATGTAAGCACTGCGTGCTACTGGAGCTTCAACTATGCCCAACAATCTAAAGGAGAGTGTTCCTGAGAAAGCAATTTCAAGAACAGACAACATCTGAGGTTAGGTTAGCAGAATTCATTCATAGTGAACCTGTGTGACTTCCTAATGACATCCTCTTTTACAATTATATGCATAACAATCACAACCAAGATAACTTGTGTGATTAACATGAAGTGCACAGGTCATTTTTAGGGGTCAAAATTTTGGAAAGCTGGGAGCAGTAACTTATCTGAGCAGCAATTCAATCTTGCTCTCAGGGGCTCCAAGATCACATCTGCAACTTATTTTCTTAGTTGTGAATACCCAGCTGAGCATGAATATACAACACTGACTGAGACTGTCAAAATACTTCCTTAAATTTTCCATTTTCTCTCAACCACACTCAGTCTGAATGAAGCCAGTCCTCTGAGATAATGATTTCAGCATCATCTTGCAACCTGTTCCAAGTTTCTCAGCTCTAGTCACAGTGGTCTTCCTTCACCATGCTTCCTCCTGCCACAATTACTGCAAATGCTGTTCCCTCTACCTGAAACACTGTTCTCAGCCCTCTTTTCAGAGTTACTGCATATCAACCTCCTCTAAACATCCATTCCTCAAACATTTCCTAGTTTCCCTGACAAGGCCATATCCCATTAATACGCATTCTTTAGGCCCCCTTGACCCATTCTTTGTACCATTTATCTCAGCACTTAATTTTGTGACTGATGGACTAATGCACTCTCTACTACACTGAAAACTAGAGGAAGGCAGGAACCCTGTCGGCTTTGGTTCATCACTATTCTCCTACAGGTAGCATGATCCCTAGCATTAAGTTAATGAGTGAGAACAAAGAAGGAAAATAAGAGTGTTTCTTCTTCTTTTTTTTTTTAACCAAATCGTTAATATGATCCAATCTTTGCAAGCCATTAACCCAACCTTCTTGGTTTTTCTTCCTGTGGATACACTTACCAAAAGTCTTTTTTGGTTGCTCATGGAATTTGACATTAGGGGAGCCCAATATTAGCTCTCTTTATCACTATGATATTTTACATAGTATTAAATCCTTCATGTCAGTTAATTTAGTAGTTACTATTTACCGGGGTCTTACCAGAAGTCAGACACTTTACATACATCACCACTCCATCATGAAGACCATGCAAGGTAGGTATTCCTACACCTGTTTTATAGATGAAATCAAGTCTCAGAGAGGCTTAGTGATTTCCACAAGGTCATAGAGTCAATAAGTGGTGATTCTGGGATTCAATTATAGGTCTTTCTAACTCAAAAACTTCTAACTTCTGGTTTCCCCAAATGTAAATCTGGAATAAAAACCATTTTTCAAATCGGACGGGAAATCAGTGTGAGAGTGCATGAAAAGAAATACTCTTTTAAAGTCACAAAGCACTGTAGGAATATTAGTCACTGAGTTTCTTAGCTAATTATCACCTATGTATCCTGTATTTTTTATTTGCCTATGGATGTGTGCCCTTTTGTTCATGAGAAAAAGCTAAAGATTGCCAGTTATGGTGCTGAAGAATTTAAGAAAACCTATAATTCTGGTCAATGTAAGCTCTCAAGGAGGTAAGACTGGAATGTGATTATGATTTCGAAGCAGAAGTCTGATTATTTTATTATATGCTGCTTGGAACAAAAGCTGTGTGAACCCAAGGGTAGAGCTCAGAAGGAAAAAAAAAAAGCATTCCCCAAAGTCAGAAGAAGTTGGCAGTAATTATATGGCATTATTCATGGGGTACTGACTTTGGCAGACATGACCTATCACCTAGGGAGGAATTTGAGTTCAGAAGAATGAACAGTTATTAAGATAGTAAGAAGGGACATTTTTTGAAGACTTACTATGTGCTAGGATCTTTACCTGCATTACTTACTTTAATCCTCATAATATACCAATTAAGGCTCAGGAAAATCAAGTACCTCACCCAACAATACATATGGCAGAGCATATATGGCTTGCAGATGACAGAGCCATCCGAACACAGGCCTGACACGGATGACCAATTCTCAGCCATTAAAATAGGCAACAACTAATGTAGTATTTAATGATTTTAGTTTAACTGCATTAGTAGCTTAGGAGCTTGACTGATATATTCCTAGATCCAATGATCCCTGGTTGCTTGGGCGAAGTCCAATTCCTGCAGTTGCAAGGCTGAAATGTAGACACTCAATTGGGTGAATTCACATATGTAAGCCTGTCCCTCAGAGACATTCTTCTGGTGCTTAGTCCCTTTCAAATGATGGTAACAAGATTGGTTAAATGACCAAAATTTTTTTAAAAAGGTAAGACAAGGAAAGGTGGCACAGAGTACTGGAACAGCCACCAGACTGGGGGTCAGGAGACCTGGTTTCTGGTCTCAGCTCTATCACTAGAGTGCTCCAAGACCAAGGAAATTCACCCTACCATCCTGAATCTTGGGCTTTCATCTATAAAATGAAGACAGGAGAGCAAAATCTCTATGATCCCTTTCAGCTCTGCTATTCTCTGCCCAGCAGTAAGAGAAGTTGGCGGCTGATTTCACTTTTGGGGGGGCTTCCAATTATCTTCCAGATGCCATACTGAAAGGAAGAGCAGTTCCATGAAACCTATACACAGCAAGCCTTCTGAAAGCCATTACCTTACAGCATGATGTGGTCATCACTGCTCCCTTGCCCTCCTGGCTCTACAGGGCTATTCCTGGAAGGGTTAGCAACTGAAACAGTACTTCTGGGAATCTAAGAGTGGCAGTGGTGGGTGGGGAGAGCACAAGTACTTTTTTCAGGCCCAAGAGGGAGGGAACAGAAATGTTGAGAGAATAAAGATCCTTGTCTTTGTGGTGCCAAGATACATTTCAAAATGATAACAACTAACAGGTCTCCAGGCTTTGTAAACCACTCTCCTGTGCTATCAGATATCTCCTTTCAGCTCCACAACAAAACTTTATGGTAGGGAGGTAGGTAATGGGTACTGTATGTGATTAGAGGAAAGAAACAGACCTGGTGGGCGTGCATGTACACACACACACACACACACACACACACACACACACACACACACACACACATCTTCATAGGAGCTACAAAACTTCTAAAACTGCCCACAATTTTATTTACAGCATGGGCAGGAGTAATCATTAGAACCATCTCTTGAGAGGCATGGAGAAAATCTTTTTGAGTCTCCTACTGGTGACTCATTAAGGAAGGATAGAAGCCCCATTAGAAATTAAACCCAGTCCCTCTGGGGCACCTGGGTTGTGCCCCAGGTGCCCAAAGGCGCCCCAGTTGGTTAAGTGTTTGACTCTTGAGTTCAGCTCAGGTAATGATCTCAGGGTCGTGAGACAGAGCCCCACATGGGACTCCGCACTCCACACAGAGTCTGCTTGGGATTCTCTCTCCCTCTGCACCTCCCCTCAAATAAATAAATAAATACTTAAAAAAAGAAATTAAATCCAGTCCCCTCTCCTTTCCCACCATAGGTCCACTATGCTCAAGCCACATCCAGAAATTCATGCACACCTATAGTCTTCTGTGCCTCCATGCCTTTGCCTGAGATGTTTCTTCTGCCTTAAAAATCATTTACCACTTTTGCCTGGTAAACTACCACTCATATTTTTTTTTAAACTTTTTTTTTTGTTAAGATTTTATTTATTTATTTGACAGAGAGAGACACAGCGAGAGAGGGAACACAAGCAGGGGGAGTGGGAGAGGGAGAAGCAGGCTTCCCGCCGAGCAGGGAGCCCGATGCGGGGCTTGATCCCAGGACCCTGGGATCATGCCCTGAGCTGAAGGCAGACGCTTAACGACTGAGCCACCCAGGTGCCCCACCACTAATATTTTTTAGACATCTCAAATGCCATCTCATAAGAAGACTTCCTTGATACCACTGCCAGTTGACTTTCTGCTCTGCTTGCCCACAGTATTTGGAACATATCTAGACTTATTGAAAAGCAAGAAAAATACTGAGATTATTGATTTATTTGCCTCTGTCCTCTAGACATGAGATGCCCAAGGGCATAGACCATGATGAGTAGTTTTATATCTCCTGTACTTAGTCCAGCACCTGGCACAGAGGAAGCACTCAGTAGTGTGGTTGTTTGGATGGATGCATGACTGGATGGACCACTAACATGAAGACTTCTAGGTCATTCTCCATTAGGCAGAAGTTTTATTTTAAAAAAGATAAAATAAGACAGTACAATATTCAGAGGATATGAATTTGCCTCAGACACTGAAAAGACCTTATTCTATTACCTGGACAGGAATGAGAAGGGTAATAAAAAAAGTGGGGTAAGACCAAAGACTCAGGGTGAAGAGCAAAGACAAAGCCTAGTCCAGGGCACCCAGAGGGATGGCCTCCCCCAGGACATGGGAGACAGTGGTGTGAAAGGATCCACAGATCCTAGAAAATGCTGGGATTACCTGTGGCCAAAGATTTCCCCAGATCTCCCAAAACATATTACTAAAAAAAGCATGAACATCTCATGATACCAAGCTGGAGCAGCAGTTCAGCAAAATTCTAAATGAAAAGTCTCAAATTCTAAGGAATGAATGGATAAATCCTTGCAAACATATCTGGTTCTATTAGGACAATTCAGATCACTGAGTATTAATGGCCATAAAAGGATTCTTATAATACCCACAAGCATGGATGATATGATATCCCTGGATTCAGGCTCCCAACATCAGCCATGATGCCTATCACTGGTAGAAACCCCTTTGTCATGTTTCCATAAGGGGATTTCCTCTTCTCTCCCTCAGGATGCAGTAGCATTCATATGAATACTCTCATCTCATGTTTGTATACTCTTATATATTCCATCCATGCAAAGAAGATCACTGGTTTAGATTAGCTGATTAGCTGAAGATAGCTAATCCATGAGACTTGGAGAAAACCAACCTCCCTGGGGCCATGTTCACAAGGAAGGAGTGCCACTGCCTTTACATGGAATCAGTGCAGGCTTGGCATGGGTCTCTCTTCTTGAACCACCTAGACCCAGACCAGTGGGCTCTTTCAATTTGTGAATTAAGCAGATCAAATGCCGAAGCAAGCCCAGCCAGGTCTCGTTCTTTGTGTGAGCTCCTTGGCCTACCAATGAATAGATTAGGTGAGTGTCATGCAGGTCCCATGGTCTAGCCACGTTCAGAAAAGAGGTAGGATATCCCTCCCGTGCTCTTTAATTCAGTACTGCACTTTGCTTCAGCTGGCTCTGGGAACTGTGCTCTATTGTTTAGACTTTAGAGCAGACCAGTGGTGAATATTGGGCCATCAATGTCCTCAACACATACTTGTGATGAGTCATGATTCTTTACCTCCAGTGTGAAGCCTACATGACAAAAATATCTCAAATGCAGCTTTAGTTAACTTCAGGGTTACCTGACCCTATGGAAAAGTGGTAGTCCTAATCTTAAAATAAGTTTGCTTGGTTTTTGTTTGTTTTCTGTGAAGGAGTTTGAAATATTCCTTGTCATGCAGAAGTCTCACAGAGAAATGCTACAAGAATGAGGTTGGACTGCAACTATCACTCAGGGCTGTGGTGTGTCTTCCACAGAGGCTTTTCTTAAGTGGCAAATATATTCATGAAAAAAGAACTGTGAACACTGAAATTATGAAATGAAATCACCGTCTGTCACCTAGTAATGTCACATAATTCAAAACAATTTATGGAGAGTGCGTCAGTATTTTGGACAATTGAGGCCAAAAAAGGAATTGTTTATCAACTCCTCCATTCGAACATATATTCACTCACTCACCAAGTATTTTGTCAGTATCTATTATGTGCCAGATAGTAGCCAGTGCCCTGTGCCTAAAACACAGTCTTCCAGAGGGAGAGAAAAGAAGTTCAAAAATGTAGCCTTCCTCCCTTTAGGGAACGGTCTTCCTTCACACGTGCATATCTTCAACTTTGCCTCTCACTTAAGTTAGTAACTCCTTCTACCTGAGCTTGTAAGTCTCTTTTTTGCCTGGTTTTCCTCAAGCCACATAATGCATGATCTGGAGGCTAGCACACTGCACCCTTGCACATAACAAAGCCCTTACTGTAATGCAAATAAGCAGTCTATAATTCAGCTGTGATGTGCACACGAGTTTCCATGAAGTGGCCTGCCCCAGTAACACAGGGAAGCATTCTTCTCAGGAAGTAAAAGGGCAACTGGGACATGCTGAAAGACAGCCTGGACAATGGATGAGAGCAGGTGGGATGCTGCTTGTCTTCCTAAGGGTCCTTTCTCCCCACTGCTCTCTTCCTTCCTGTTTGCTTTTGATAGATATGTAGGATTAGATGGGTGACCTGCCGATGATTCACATGGAACTGAAGGTCAATGTTTACTGGCACAGATTATTTTATTGGACTATGGGTAGATGAATCCCTGCAAGACACCGAGTTTAAGTGTTTCCCATCAACTCTGAACATTAAACAGTTTCGTTAGTATAGCTTCAATTGTGAAGAAATGTCTACTGTATTCTTTTGAGTCACAAAACTATTCTTCATCCTTACTTTGTATAATGTTCCCCAATCAAACCATCCAAATAGCTCCTTGAAAGAAGGCATTAGGTGGTAACATTTTAGCTTTGAAAATTTGCATGTAAGTTACTCAAAACATTGTAAATTTCTTCCCCTGTCCTTCAAATGCACCATATAAATATTGCATTTGATCCTTAACTTACACTCCATCAATAATTTATTTCATAAATATCCCTCAGTAAGACCATCAGTTGCTGAGGTGTTCAGTTTTCAGGGAAAGCATTTATTTACTGCATAAGCCCAGGAAGGCTGGTAAAGACTTGGCTAAAAGCTCCACATGGAGCGAATTATGGTAATTGTATTAATGCTCAAATCCATGAAGCTCTGCTCAAATCTGTTAAAAGGTTTTGCACTTTATTGCCCACATCTTGACGGGCAATGAGTCCACTGGAAATGTTTAACACTTCACGGGGAAGCTTCCGAGATTCATTGCTCAAAGTTACAAAAATTACTGAAGAATCTCTGGAGGTATCTTCCAGAGCAATCTCTGAAAGTCACAACTGAGAGTTAACAACTCTTTACTATCTTCCACTTTTAGATCAGACGGAAACTACAAGTTCAAGTCACCAGAAATGAAGATCAAAGGAAATATCACAATTTTGATGAATGGGTAAGTTTTAATTCATGTATGGCAATATTCTGGTTAATGATATGTCTCCTTAGGACATCCATTAAAAATCCATTAACTTAAGAGGTTAAATCTAATAAAGTTACTCTGGAAATTTTCTGCTAGATTAACATTATGGATTTTTAACAAATATTTCCTGTAGGTATTGCTCTATTAGCAAACCTAACATAATAATTAAACATGGGTTTTGTGTCAGGGTGGGGGGAGCACCAAATGTTAAAATAAAAAAATCAGAGTTGAGGTTGGACCCAAGTCACCGAAAATACTACTAAAATCAGTAAATATCATTATAGCTTTTAAAAGCAAAAAGTGCCATCCGACTAGGACCAGCCATCTCAAGTCAATTTACTCACTTACTAATCACATAGTATTTGAGCTACTAAAGTGTACCATCCCCTATGCCAGGACTGAGGACACAAAGGTAAATTAGTGAAAATCCTGATGTCAAGGAGCTCACAGGAGCATAGAATCAAGACACATACAGGTAATCAATGTATACTATACTAAGATATGGTCAATATACCATGAGAACACTCAGAAGGAACAACCAAATTTAGGGGGTGGGGGGCACAAGCAATTGAAGTTGAAATTTGTGTTCCAATAAGATATTAGCTCCTTCTAGGGACTCCCATTGGGAAGGTTTCAATCCTGACTTAGCATTTATTACTTCTGCATGGGATTAGATGAGATTACTCACCAAATTTTCATCTGCAAACAAGGTAACATTACTTTTGTCATGGATTATGAGAATTACATGCAACAAGGTCTGGGAAAGCACAGAAAAATGTGCTTGAAATATAGAAAAGGAAGCAGGGTTAGTATTTACGTCGCCTACCATTCATAGGCACACAATGAATATTATTAATTGAAAGTCAATATAGCAAAAGGGTTAGAGCAGGATTTGGAATCATCCAAACATGGGTCTATATTCTGCCTCTACCATTTGCAAACTGTGCAACCATCATTTAAACATTTTTTCCCTTTCCTGACCCTCAGGTTCTTCAGCTATAGAAGTGGACAAATAAAAATAACTCTACTACACGGTTTTAAAAATTTACAAAGATAATGGTTAAGATGCAATAGTATCATGTCCAAGAAGCAGTAAGCTATTAGTTTTCATTGCTACCATTAATTATGCCTTCACAGGTAAGACTATATGGAAACATGATGAGACTCAGTCTAAGTTCACACCATTAGCGCCAGAACTAGAACCACTCTAGTTCCCAGTTCAGTGTTTTAGACCCATCTTGCCTATAACCCCTCAATTACAAGACAAAAAAAACCTTCTCTTGGCACTCAGTCCTGATGGTTCTCCATCAAGGCAGCAAGCTCATGGGGTGCCTCCAGAACAGCAGCGTGGGGACTCAGGACTTGATGGCTCTGCTTTAGCTCTAATGACCATGCACTAATACCCTGGTGCTATGGGCTGAATTGAGTCCCCAAAATTAATACGTTGAAGCCCTAATCCCCAACGTGACTATATTTGGAGATAGGGTGTGTAAGGAGGTATTTAAGGTTAAATGAAGTCAAAAGGGTAGGGCCCTGGGGTGCCTGGGTGGCTTAGTCAGATGAGTGTCTGACTCTTGATTTCAGCTTAGGTCATGATCTCACGTGAGATCAAGCCCTGTGTTGGGCTCTGCACTCAGTGGGGAGTCTTCATGAGAGTCAGTCTCTCTCTCTCTCTCTCTTCCCCTCTCCCCCACTTGCACTCTCTATCTCTAAAATCAATAAATAAATCTTTAGAAAAAGGGTGGGGCTCTGAGCCAATAGGATTTGTGCCCTTAGAGGAAGAGACACTAGTGAGCACTCTCTTGTGCACACTCTCTGCACATGTACAAAAAAGAGGTCATGTGAGCACACGGTAAGAGGCAGCTGCAACAGCCAAGAAAAGAGGCCTCAGAACTAAACTCACTTTGTTGGCACTTTGATCTTGGACTTTCCAGCCTCCAGAACTGTGAGAAACAAATTTCCATTGTTGTAAATCACTCAGTCTATGGTGTTTTGCTACAGCAGCGTTGGTGGACTAAGACACCCAGGACATCCCTTTGCCACAGTTTTCTCTTCACTCTTGCCATCTGTCTCCATTCCAGCAACTGTGTCTGTGTCTCACACATTCCACCAGCAGATATTTATCAACATTGCCTGTGCCGAGACACTCAAGGGTAAGGTACACTGATCCCTGCCCTCCAGAAGCTTTCGGTTTAGCATTGGCTTCTTATGTGGCTGCTCATTCCTGCTCATGAACTGGAAGCCCTGTCTAAAAACCCAGCCGGGATGGCAGGAGTCCCAACACGCCAGCCTCTAGCCAGCTCACTCAGCCCCCAGAATGAAAGACCGACCATATTCCCCAGTTGCTGTCCAAGCGGCTGCCTCCAAATGGCTGGAAGACCCAGAATTTTAAAGCCAACCATCATATGACTTAGGGTATTAACACCTTTTTACACCCTGTGAAGTTATACTGCACTTATCCACTCAGACCCCATCATGCTTTTCTTATGTTCAGGTATGCGCACTTGTTCCAGTCTGGCTGATGCTGACTTTGGGAGCTAAATCCTGGACCACTGCGTAATCCCACTGGAGGCCAACCACACAGCCACACCAGCTCCCTCAGTCTCGTATATCCCGATAGTCAGTGTGCTTTCACAGGAAACTGTGCAGTTAGAGACCCTAGTTCTAATACTGACTCGACAACTTAATAGTGGACAAGGAACTGAATCCCGGTTTTCCCATCCATAAAATAGGAATAGCAATTACACCAACAGGTTTGTGAGGGCCACATGAGATAATGCACATAAATCACCTACCAAAGGACTCAGAATATAGCTGATGACGAATGATCGATGCTTTGCTTTTTTCTTCTCTTCCGTGGCCCCAAGCCCCTCCCCTTCTCTACCAGCTCAGATCCAGAAATGATTTCCATGGAGCCACAGAAATTCCAGAATGGCTCTTGCTGCATACTACTCTGACTGTTCTTTTCCCCAGACTTAGCAATTAGTAGTTGAACAGACCACAGACAACCAAGTGAGGCTATCTGCAACGTAGTAGGATAGGTGCTACTTGAATCTTTCATGTTTCTATCCTGAAACTCTTGCCCTTTAATAGATGGGTCATGAGGACTCCCCCAGAGAAAGGGGAACCTGAAATGACCTACCACATGACTCGGTTAGCATGGGCAGTTACAAGATGTAGCAGACAACTGTTTTTTGCCAATATTTAACAGCACAACTCTCAAATTTTAGCTGGCCACGTGCATGGACACATGGCTGCCCAGCCCATGGCGACATTCCTCAGGCACCTTGCAGCCTTGTGGGGCCTTAGGAACATATTCTGGTTAATGGGATGTGATCAGAAATGACGTGGCTCATGTCCATGTTATGGTCTCTCCAGGAAAATGTGGATGGATTCCTCTGGTCCTTTTCATTCCTCCCACTCACGGACTGGGAACTGAGGAGAACTGGAGTAACTAACTTGGACCCAAGGTTGGAGGCCATGTTGTGACAATATCAGAGCTGGCCTGAAAGTCACTTCCCTCTATTCTATTACATAAAAAAGGGAATTACCTTCCATCTTGTTTATTAACCCACTGTCCTTTTCACTTTTATTGTTACAACGTCTTAGCCTAAACACTAAACAGTACAAAAGGATTTCTATTTAATTAGGGGTAATTGCCTACCTGATGACAGCTTACTACAATTGCAAGTAGTAACTACAGGAAATAAACAACTTCCTGTGAAATGAACATGCAAACCTTAAACTTTCAAATGCCAGCTATTGTTATATAAATGTACCTAGCATCTCAATTCTTTCCCCAAGTAAACCCCGACCAGTCACCCACACCTTTATTACCTGGTCACATAAAACTAGAAGTCTGGGACTCTGTGGCCTTAGTCAGGAACTACTGGCTCATGCTGTAGTTACTGTCTTACTCCTGTTTCTTCTCATTTTTTATCTCAATTGTTTTTCTTTCTGTTCATGGCCTTGTCTGGCTCCTTGAACGTAATTCACAAAGCACCTTCCTAATACTGACTGGAAACAATCTATACACACCCCCTTGATTATTCTATTCCCAGCTACTCTATGAGAATGTCTCCCTCAATCTAGCTCAATGTCTACAATTCTGTATTTCATTGCAGACTTCCACAGTCTGCACTTCCACTTCCACATCTCTACTCAGTTCGTATGAGACCCAAAACAAGGGCCTACTAGTCATGGTCTACCCAACACAATGGACTCATTTCTCTTAGAAAAACAGGGCAGAGTTTCTGCATTTCTTTTCTTTTCTTTTAATTTTACTTATTTATTTGAGAGAGAGTACAAGCAGAGAGACGGACTGAAAGAGAAGTAGACTGCCCGGAACGGTGCAGGGCTCAATCCCAGGACCCTGAGCTCAAGACCCGTTCCGAAGGCAGACGCCTAACTGACTGAGCCACCCAGGTGCCCTTTTTTTTTTTTTTTAATATTTTACTTATTTATTTGAGAGAGAGAGAGCACACAAGCAGGGGGAAGGGCAGAGGGAGAAGGACAAGAAGACTTCCCACTGAGCAGGGAGCCTGACTCAGGGCTTGATCTCAGGACCCCAAGATCATGACCTGAGCCAAAGTCATTCACTTAACCACTGAGCCACCCAGGCACCCCTTGCATTTCATTAAAAAAAAAAAAAAAAGACAATATCCTTATATGAACATACACATAATTACTCTCCAGATGTTTTCATTGTTTGCTTTATACCTATTTTGCTGTAATTATCTGCAACAAAATCTTCCAATCCGATCATCTTCCAGAAACTGTCATCCCAGCCTTTCTCTGCAGAGTATGTCCATTTGCACACCAGGGAGCAGAGAGACCTAAGTAAATGGGAGAAAGGTAGAACCAATAATATGAGTCAGGCTTCCTTTATATTTTGCCAAATACCTACCCAGGTATCTGCAGTAGTGTTAAAGAAGTAGAACATGCCAAAGTAAGTAATTACACATCGTTCAGATCCAAAGTCTCCACTTATACCTGGGCATGGGTTGGTGGTTATGGGGATGAGTGATGGGTAAATGGGTGTTCATGATCTACTCTGTTTTGTGCATGTTCAAAATTCTCTATAACAAAAAAGGTAAAAAGAAATTGAAAAAGTACCTGGTATATATACGGTCGCTCTAGTCTAAAGCAATATTTAATTGGAGGAAGACTGGAATGCTGAAGGTACTTTCCTCTCCAGCTTTATTTCTCATACATTTACCCTTAGTATTCTACACTCCAGCAATAAAAAAATCATTTGCAGTCTTCTGGGGAAAAAAAAAAAGTTCTTGCACATTTCTGTGCCTTTGCCCTACTCCTATTTGTTTGGAAAATTCTTCCCAGCTTCTCCGCCCCAGATAACTCAAATACTTCTCCAGCCTAGGCTGAGTCTTCAGTCCTGGGTCTAAGTGTTCCTCCTCTGAACTTCTAGAACATGCACCATACCTTCTACCACAGCCCTTAAAATGCTGTATAATTAACTCCTTTACATATCTTCCCAGTAGTGCTACTGCTTTCCATGCTTATCTTTTATTGATAGAAAACCTTAGAAAATGAAATCTGATGCTATCAATCCCTGATTAAAACTTTTCAATTGTTCCTCAATGCCTTCAGGAAAAAATCCAATCCTTAGCAGGGCTTAAAACACCCTTAGTGATATGACTATGCCGACCACCAGACTACTGCCTTGCTGTTCCCACCCTTGCTTTCTCCATTCCACAAAACTGAATTATTTGAAGTTTCCCATAGCAGGCCTTGATTTCTCACTTCCCTGTGCATCTTTGCTTCATTCTGCCTAATGTTCTTCACTGTTATGTATTTGCTAGTTAGCCTTCATGACTCAGCTCAGATCATCCCTTTTCATGAGGCCCCAGTGAAGGGCAAGCTGAGTCCAAAGCCTCTTCTTTAAGCTTCAATCTAGACATAGTCTTAACAATGACCACAGTAACTGTCTCTGCCCATTGGCTTCCCTAGCTCTCCCATTAACTCAAGCTACTCCTTCAGAGCAAAACCAGTCCTGCTCAGCTCTATCTCCAGTAGTGAGTCTACATTCAGGCACAAAGAATACTGAGTAAATGGCAGCACTAACAAATGAATATGGTTTGTCCACCTCGCCTGTCGTTTATCACTTATCAGGTAAGTGATAAACCTGGGAGGCTCACACAGTTTTAAAGATAAACTTATCTCATAGAGTCAAGGTGCATCTCCTTCAATCACTCACATTGATTCACTCACCCACTCAAATATTTAGTATTTAGTTACTATGATTCTGGCACCAGCTGATGCCCTGGGGAACCAGTGGTATGCCAGAGACTTGGTCCTCTGCTCGCATAGAAGTTGACAGTTAAACTGGGGGAGACAGAACTTGATCAATCACATCTAAAATCACATACTAACAATAATGTTCTAAAGGAGGTAGAGAGATGAGTGAAAACCTTTAGCAAGGGAATCGGATATAACGTGGTGGGAGGAAAGGGGAGGAAGTATCAAGCAAGAAAGTTGCTTGATAGGTATGTGGTGGAAGGAAAAGGGAGGAAGTATCAAGCAAGAAAGGCTCCACAGAGGTGACATTTTGTGAGACCTAAATTTCTTTTGAAAGCAAACAAATGTTATTGATCATTACTGATTTTTTTTTTCAGATGTCATGTAGATGGCAGAGCACACTGAGCTGAGCTAAGCTAAGCAAAATAGATATACTGAGGGAGTGTTAGCGCCAATAGAAATGCAACACACATGTGTTAAATCCTTCCCCTTCTTTAAGTTCCTTTTTTTTTTTCAGGCATAAAGAAGGTAGTCGCCTGTATAGCATATCCTGAAGAATACAAAATAGGTTAATTCCTCCTGGCACAATGCCTGGAATTCCAACTTTGTGGAAGCTCTGAGAGCTCACTGCAAAGAACAATGCTATGGAACAGAAGATAGTGTAGACAGATTATTTCTAATGATTCGACTACACAGAACAACCCTTCACTCTCCAAATGCCCCATTCATTTGCAGAATTCTATGCCTCTGTTCTGACTGTTCCTTCTGTCTTAACTGCTTATTGTTCCTTCCACTCATTCTTGTCTACTTGGCAAACTCCAAGTCATCCAGATGGTCCGGTTGCAATGGCACCTCCCCGCTACCTCCAAGGTAAACTCATGGCTCTCTCTTTTGAGGCAGCATTCTAACTTGAAAATACTACATTCTAGTTCTTAATAGCAGAGGCAGGTTGAGTTCATGCCCCAAGTCATTGACCCTCCACATATCTGCATCTCTTGCTGTGTAATTTGCCATGCTGCCCTACCCCCTCCCACCCCAACACTGTGGACATGATCTCCCTTCCTACCTCTATATTTTGGATTCTGTCACATGACTGGATTTGGCCAAAAATGTAAGGCAGGAGGACAGCACTCTGGGTTCAAGTCTAAGCGTCAAGAGGCATTATGCGTTTCTGCTTGCTCTCTTGCATCTCTGGCACAGCCTTGAGAAAATCAGGTAGGGCCAGCCCACTAGTGGGAGGAGGAGGAGAAGAGTTAGGTGGAGCAGAGCAATGACCACCAAGCCCAACCTGGATCCCACATCCCCTCCCAGGCAGTCAAGACCTGACTCAGTGAGTTCAGTTAAGACTAGAAGAATCACCCAGCCGACCACAGCCTAAATGAGCTTACCCCTGAGCCATAAGGAAAAGGGAGGAAGTATTATTATGGAAGCCTTATTATGTTAAACTACTGAGCACTGGTTGTGGTTGGTAATGGTCAATAGTTAACTCAACATTTTATAGTACAACTAAGTTATTCCAAGTAGATACCCGCCCCCCCCACCTCCAAGAGGGCAAGGAGAGGGATGGCTCAGTCCTCACAGAATGGGGGGGCAGAGAGCCTGCTTTGAGGGAAAATGACTTAGCCCAGGAGGCAGGGAATTTACAGGTGCAGATGCCTAGGGCAACTCCATCCCCCATCAGGATTATTCAAACACTATGAGGGTCCATTTCATGCAGATCTCTTTAAATCAACTCCTGGGCAATATAAATGTGTAAAAGCAGCAGAATTGGCAAAACACAGAGAGTACACCTGAGGCCACAGGTTCTCCAGAAATCTCCAGGACAGAGGGAGCATAGGATTTTATCTTAGTGAGTACAGACAAGGTACCAGTAGCAGAACAAAAGGTTTGCCTCCCCCTTGAGGCCTCTATTAAGACCAGTTTTCTGTCATTCCGAGGTGTTTGTGAGCAGCGGGCAACTCCCAGAATAACTCTTCATCGTCAGGCAAGCTGACCTACCAGCCCACTGGTGGAGGATGTACTTTGTAGGATTACAATTGCAGGTAGGGGACTTTGAAAGACTGGGGCAACACTAGCAGGCTGAGCTGTTTCACAGATGGGCAGCCAGGGAGGAGTGTTGTCCCCAGGGAGAAGGGGCCACTGGCTGTTTGTTCTCTGGAGCCAGACTGCCAGGGCAAAAATTGCTAGGCCTTCACTGCACGCAGATCTGTTAATGCCAAAGAGACTATAACATCCTAGATGCAAGTCGAAAGACCAATGATCAATGAGCAGGGAGAACCAAAACAATATCTAAGTTAGAGGTCCAGTTCGTGTAAGAGCAGGTCCAAGAGAACATGTATAGGAGGCAGGTCTCTCTAAAGAGAGGATGGTGAAACCACAGGAACTGAGCGTCACTAAGGGAAGCAGTGAGAGCTCAGGAGGCGGCGAGAAAGACTTTCTGAATAAGAACCACCGATTTTCAATTTTCAATTTAAGTTTCTGCAGAAGAACTAAAAAAAATCACTGGCACTGCTGAAATGCAAATTAATGATCTGCAAGACCAAGTGAACAACAAATCATACTTCCCAGAGCAAAGACATGAAGAGAGAAACGATGAGAGAACAGAGGCATGGAGAGCAGATCCAACAACGTAACATGAGAATAACTGGAATTACAGAAGGGATTTTTTTTTTTTAAGAAAGAAGGAAGAATTAAAAATATATACACACCCAAAAGAAGATGAAAGAGATGCTATAATTAAATGAATACAGTACTAGATTTTTTTAAAAATATACTGAGCTGAAAATTTAAGCTTGCAGATTAAAACTCTCATTAAGTCCAGGAAGTGAATCCAGGAAATACTTGAATTTCAAGCATAAACAGAAAATTATACAAGCTTCCAGACAGAAAGAATAAGTTACTTGCAAAGGCAAGAGATTCAGACTAGCTAAGGAATTCTCATCTACACCTCTGGAATGTAGAAGACAGTGGAACAATGTACAGACTATTATGAAAAATGATCCAAGAATCCTATGCCCAGACATAGGACAGACAAAATATTATTCAGCTGTCAGGGCAAAAGAGAAACATTTTCAACATGCGAAGATTCAAAAAGCAAACTTCCCAAATACATGCTCTGAGGACAATACTTGAGAATGAACATAACCAAGAAAACAAGTGATTCACATAAGGGAAATCAAAGACTAGTGGAGCCAGCGGTGGTGAGCACTGATGGTTCACTCTCTCTCTCCATATGTGTGCGTGTGCGTGTGCATGCGTACATGATGTACACGTGTACATGTGTGCTCAAAGATGTGCACATACATACACACATATTAAAATCTACATAGATGATGATAAATAATGTAAGCAGGGATTTGTAATATTAAGTCTTCCTGAAACACCTCCCTGCTATATTTAGAAGGAAAAATGTAGTAATGGTCCAGAAGTGAAAATACTGCAAGCAAAACCTCAGAGTCAGAAACTAAAGAAGGGGTACAGAGGAGAAGTATGCAAATGTGTGTGTATGTATGTTTGGGCAGAATGTTAAGTTTAGTGTATGGAATGAGAAGGTAATTTCTAACGGAAACAAAAACCTTAGAATTCTCAAAATAACAAAGAATAAAAAAAGAATAAAGAAAAAATTAAGAAGTCAGTCAAACCAAACTAAACCAATCAAAAGGGAAAGAGGGAAACATAATATAAATAGAAAATAAAAATACCATAGAAAGAATAAAGTCACTTATTTCAGTTATGACAACAAACGTTAATGGGCTGTCCACAAGTGGTTAAAAGATAATAGCAATCACACTGGGGTTAAAATTGAGTTATATCTTGTTTACAACATAGATTTTTTTAATGTGATAAAAAGGTTTCTTATAAAAAGGTCAACAAAGAGCTGCACCTGGGTGGTGCAGATGGTTAAGTGCCCAACTCTTGGTTTAGGATCACGTTCTGATATCAGGGTCATGAAACTGAGAGCCCCATTGGGCTCTGTGCTCAGCATGGAGTCGGCTTGGAATTCTCTCTCCTTCTGCCCCCCCCCAACACTCCCCCATTCTAAAATAAGTAAAAAAATCTTTTAAAAAAGTCAACAAAAAATAACAAATTATTTATTATGACAATTTAAATACCAAAGTAGAATACAAGATTTAAAATATTAGCCAAGACTAAGAGGGGCATTCCATAATGACAAAGTACTCAATCCAAGAATATTACTTACTGTTCATTGAATTTTATGAATGAACAACATAATGTGAAATATATAAAACAAGAGCTCCCAGAAATTAAAAAAAAAAAAGGCACTTGAAAAGAGAATTTATTTGAAGATTTTACTGTACTTTCAGAATTTAAGAAATGGGTCAACCAAAAGAATAATAATATTACTACTGAGGAATTAAAGGACTCAAATACAATCAATAAATTCAATGCTGTATGTTCACATAGGGGTAGAGAGAAAGATAACATTTTATAATACAAGCAGAAACTAAATAGGCAAAATGGTATTTTACAGAAAAATTTTGAGTTTAAGTTTTTATTAGAAATGAAAAGTATGAAAATCAATAACCTAAGCAGACAATTTAAGAAATTATAAAAAACTAAAATAGATTGAATTGAAAAAAAATCAAAAGGAGTAGTAAAGATAAAAGCATATGAAAGATATAATAAGATAAGATTTAGGTAATCAAGAGAGCCAAAATATGGTTCTAAGAAAAGACAATACAAACAAACAAAAAAACCTCTGGTAAAATTGAGGAAGGAAAAAAATAATAAATATCATGAATTTTCATTCATAACTACATAACTACATAACATAACTACAGAAAAAGCTGACATTAATAGAAAAAAGAGATTAAGTAAATAACATTATGCTTGTATGTTTCAAAATTTAGATTAAATAGGAAATTGACTAGAAACAAGAACTTACCAAAACTGACTCAAGAAAACATAAAAAAACCTTAGTAAACTTATTTCCATTAAAAAAATAAACAAACACTTATGGAGCAAGATGGCGGAGGAGTAGGAGACCTGAATTTCGTCAGGTCTCAGGAATTCAGCTGGATGGGGATCAAACATTCTGAACACCTACGAACTCAACAGGAGATCGAAGAAAAGAATAGCAACAACTCTCCGAACACAAAAGTGACCACTTTCTGGAAGGTAGGATGAGCAGAGAAGTGAATCCGAGGTGATATTTGGGAGGATAGACGGCAGGGGAGGGACCTCCGGCGGCCGCTTCTGGCAAGTGATAGAGCCGCGGAGCAAAAAAATCGGAACTTTTAGAAGCCGGCTCTGCTGAGGGACGTTGCTCCAGTGGCTAAGTGGGGGGTGGAACGCTAACAGGACAGTGTGGTCTCAGGAACCTTGAGGTCACAGAAAGACCGGGGGTGCATGAGTGCGGCAGAGCTCCCAGGTATCGGAGTGGGGAAGCTGGCTGCAGAGACAGAGCTGAGCCACACGGGCTCTCAGCTCAGGGTTGCCATAAACTAAGATCGGTGACAGACTCAGGCCACTGCTCCTCCAGCAGGGACCCAACAAATGGCAGAGCTGGGGAGACTCCCCTTCCGCCCGTGGGAGGAGCGGCGCGGGAGCGCACCGCAGGGAACTGCTGGGTTTGGAGACTCCACATGGGGTCGAGTGACAGAGAGAGAAACGCTCGATCACAGGCCGGGTGACACCGACTGAGGCCAGAGACCGGGGAGAGGGGAGTGACTGACTACTTTTCTCTGGGGCTGCACTGAGGAGCAGGGCCCCAAGATCTCGGCTCCTCTGGGGTGGAGATTGGGAGGCCACCATTTTCACTCTTGTCCTCCTAAGCTGTACAGACAGCTTGCAGGGAACAAAAGCTCCCGAGAGCAAACCGGAGTAGATTACGTAGCCCAGACTGACAAGGGTGGGGCAATTCCGCAGCCCGCAAAGACATTTGGGAACCACGGCAACAGGCACCTCCCCCAGAAGATCGGCAAGAACAGCCAGCCAAGACCAAGTTTACCGATCAATGAGAACGGCAGAACTCCAGCGCTAGGGGAATAATGCACATAGAATTCATGGCTTTTTTACCACGATTCTTTAGTCTTTCAAAGTTAATTTTTTATAATTTTTTTTCTTTTTCCCTTTTTCAACCAACACCTTATCAATACCTTTTTTGAAAAAACATATTTATTTTTTATTTATAGAGTCATATTCTATCCCTTCATAGTAGTTACCCTTATTTTTGGCATATATATAAGTTGTTCTCTCCTTAAAATTTTGAGATACAATTTCTTCTAACAGCTCAAAATACACCCTAAATCTCTAGTCTATGGCTTTGTTCTAGTCTCCTGCCTGACCACATTCTCTCCCCCTTTGTTTCCTTTCTTTCTTTTTTTAAATGCTCTTCATTCTTTTTTCAAATAACTTCTTATCGTATCAATTCCTTTTATAAAATTTTTTATAATTTTCCTCTTTACACTCATATTCCATCCCTTCATCATATCAACCCTTATTTTGTACATATATTTCTTTCTTTAAAATTTTGGGAGGCACTTTCTTCTAACAGACCAAAATACACCCAAAATCTAGTGTGTGGCACTGATTTATGCACTAGCCTAATCATATTTGATCATATTCTCTTTTTGTTTTGTTTTGTTCTCTTTGTTTTTATCTTTTCCTTTTCCTTTTTTTTTTCCTCTTTCTTTTTTCTTTCTTTCCCTTTCTTTTCCCCTGGTTTGAGGTCTTTTCTGATTTATTTAGAGTATATTTTCTGGGGACGTTGTTACCCTGTTAGCATTTTATTATTTCATTCATCTATTCTCCTCTGGACAAAATGACAAGACAGAAAAAATCACGTCAACAAAAGGAACAACAGGTAGTACCGTCTGCCAGGGACCTACTCAATACGGACATTAGTAAAAGGTCGGACATAGAGTTCAGAATTATGATTTTAAAGATCCTAGCTGGGCTTGAAAAAAGGATGGAAGATATTAGAGAAACCCTTTCTGGAGAAATAAAAGAACTAAAATCTAACTAAGCCGAAATCAAAATGACTATTAATAAGGTGCAATAAAAAATGGGGGCACTAACTACTAGGATGAGTGAGGCAGAAGAGAGAATCAGCGATATAGAAGACCAAATGATGGAAAATAAAGAAGCTGAGAAAAAGAGATAAACAACTACTGGATCACGAGGGCAGAATTCGAGAGATAAGCGATACCATAAGATGAAACATTAGAATACTTGGGATCCCAGAAGAAGAAGAAAGAGAGAGAGGGGGGCAGAAGGTATATTGGAGCAAATAATAGCAGAGAAATTACCTAATGTGAGGAAGGAAATAGGTATCAAAATCCAGGAGGCACAGAGAACCCCTCTCAAAATCAATAAAATTAGGTCAACACCCCAACATCTAATAGTAAAACTTACGAGTCTCAGAGTCAAAGAGAAAATCCTGAAAGCAGCTCGGAAGAAGAGATATGTAACCTACAATGGTAGAAACATTAGATTGGCAACAGATCAATCCACAGAGACCTGGCAGGCCAGAAAGGACTGGCATGATATCTTCAGAGCACTAAATGAGGAAAATACGCAGCCAAGAATACTATATCCAGCTAGGCTGTCATTGAAAATAGAAGGAGAGGTAAAAAGCTTCCAGGACAAATAAAAACTAAAGGAATTTGCAAACACAAAACCAGCCCTCCAAGAAATATTGAAAGGGGTCCTCTAAGCAAAGAGAGAGCCTAAAAGCAGCATGGACCAGAAAGGAACATAGACATTATACAGTAACAGTCACCTAGACGGCAATACAATGGCACTACATTGATATCTTTCAATAGTTACTCTGAAGGTAAATGGGCTCAATGCCCAAATCAAAAGACACAGGCTATCAGATTGGATTAGAAAACAAGACACATCGATATGCTGTCTGCAAGAGACTCATTTTAGACCCAAAGACACCCCCAGATTGAACGTGAGGGGGTGGAAAACCATTTACCATGCTAATGGACACCAAAAGAAAGCTGGGGGGCAATCCTTATATCAGACAAATTAGATTTTAAACCAAAGACTGTAATGAGAGATGAAGAAGGACACTATATCCTACTTAAAGGGTCTATCCAACAAGAAGATCTAACAATTGTAAATATCTATGCCCCTAACGTGGGAGCAGCCAATTATATAAGGCAATTAATAACAAAAGCAAAGAAACACATTGACAACAATACAGTAATAGTGGGGGACTTTAACACCCCTCTGACTGAAATGGACAGATCATCTAAGCAAAAGATCAACAAGGAAATAAAGACTTTAAATGAAACACTGGACCAAATGGACTTCACAGACATATTCAGAACATTCCATCCCAAAGCAACAGAATACACGTTTTTTTTGAGTGCCCATGGAACATTCTCTAGAATAGACCACATGTTAGGTCACAAATCAGGTCTCAACCGGTACCAAAAGATTGGGATTATTCCCTGCATATTTTCAGACCACAGTGCTTTGAAACTAGAACTCAATCACAAGAGGAAAGTCGGAAAGAACTCAAATACATGGAGGCTAAAGAGCATCCTACTAAAGAATGAATGGGTCGGGGGCGGAGCAAGATGGCGGAGGAGTAGGAGACCTGGATTTCGTCTGGTCTCAGGAATTCAGCTGAATAGGGATCAAACCATTCTGAACACCTACGAACTCAAAAGGAGATCGAAGATAAGAAGAGTAACAACACTGTGAACAGAAAAGCGACCACTTTCTGGAAGGTAGGACGTGCGGAGAAGTGAATCCGAGGTGATATTCGAGAGGACAGACGGCGAGGGAGGGGGCCGCTGTCGGCCGCTTCTGGCAAGAGACAGAGCCGCGGAGCACAAAATTGGAACTTTTAGAAGCCGGCTCTGCTGAGGGACATCGCTCCAGAGGCTAAGCGGGGGTGGAACCCTCACGAGACAGTGTGGTCTCAGGACCCTCGGGGTCACAGAAAGACCGGGGGTGCCTGAGTGCGGCAGAGCTCCCAGGTATCGGAGCGGGGAAGCCGGCTGCAGAGACGGAGCCGAGGCGCGGGCTCTCGGCTCAGGGTTGCCATAAACTGTGATCCGCGGCCCAGTCTGGCTGCTGCTCCTCCACCAGGGACCCAACAAGCGGCAGATCCAGGGAGACTCCCCTTCCTCCCCTGGGAGGAGCGACGCGGGAGCGCACCGCAGGGATCTGCTGGGTTTAGAGACTCCACACGGGGTCGGGTGCCAGAGACAGAAACACTCGATCACAGGCCGGGTGAGCACGGAGTGCGGCCGAAGACCGGGGAGACGGGAGTGATTGACTGCTTTTCTCTGGGGGCGCACAGAGGAGCGGGAACCCGAGTTCTCAGCTCCTCTGGGCGGAGATTGGGAGGCCACCATTTTCACCCTGGTCCTCAAAAGCTGTACCGAGAGCTTGCAGGGAACAAAAGCTCCTGAGAGCAAACTGGAGAAGCTTGCTTAGCCCGGACACACAAGGGCGGGGTAATTCAGCCTCCGCAAAGACATTTGGGAACCACGGCAACAGGCCCCTACCCCAGAAGATCAGCAGGAACAGCCAGCAAGCCAAGACCAAGTTTACCGATCAAGGAGAATGGGAGAACTCCAGTGCTAGGGGAATACTGCACATAAAATTCATAGCTTTTTTACCATAATTCATTAGTTTTTCAAAGTTAATTTTTTAACTGTTTTTTTTTTAATTTTTCTTTTTCCCTTTTTCAAATTTTTATCAATCCCTTTAAAAAAAAACACTTTTTATTTTTCATTTTTAGAGTCATATTTTTATCCCTTCATGGTAGTTACCCTTATTTTTGGCATATATATATAAGTTGTTCTCTCGTTAAAATTTTGAGATACAATTTCTTCTAACAGATCAAAATATACCCTAAATCACTAGTGTATGGCTTTGTTCTATTCTCCTGCCTGATCACATTCTCTCCCTTTTTCTTTTTTCTTTTTCTTTTTAAATCTTCTTCTTTCTTTTTAAAAACAACTTCTTATCAATTCCTTTTATAAAATCTTTTATAATTTTCATCTTTACACTCATCTGTCATCCCTTCATTATACCAACACTTATTTTGTACATATATAAGTCCTTCTTCCTTTAAAATTTTAGCAGGCACTTTCTTCTAACAGACCAAATTATGCCCAAAAGCTAGTGTGTGGCACTGATCTATTCACTAGCCTGATCATATTTGATCATATTCTGTTTTTTTTTTCTTTTGTTCTCTTTCTGTTTTTATCTCTTTCTTTTTCCTTTTTTCTTTTTCCCCTCTTCTTTCTTTCCCTTTCTAATCCCCTGGTTTCAGGTCTTTTCTGGTTTGTATAGAGTATATTTGCTGGAGACGTTGTTAACCTGTTAGCATTCTGTTCTCTCATTCATCAGTTCTCCTCTGGACAAAATGACAAGATAAAAAAATTCACCTTAGCAAAAACAACAAGAGGTAGTACCGTCTGCCAGGGCTCTACTCAATACTGACATTAGTATGATGTCCGACCAAGAGTTCAGAATCATGACTTTAAAGATACTACCTGGGCTTGAAAAAAGCGTGGAAGTTATTAGAGAAACCCTTTCTGGAGAAATAAAAGAACTAAAATCTAACCAAGTCGAAATCAAAAAGGCTATTAATGAGGTGCAATCAAAAACGAGGGCACTAACTGCTAGGATAAATGAGGCAGAAGAAAGAAACAGCGATACAGAAGACCAAATAATGGAAAATAAAGAGGCTGAGAAAAAGAGAGAGAAACAACTACAGGATCACGAGGGTGGAATTGGAGA
This sequence comes from Eumetopias jubatus, assembly GCF_037043125.1. Lineage (NCBI taxonomy): Eukaryota > Metazoa > Chordata > Mammalia > Carnivora > Otariidae > Eumetopias > Eumetopias jubatus. The sequence continues at coordinate 59,135,911 of NW_028274810.1, forward strand.
GATAAGCGATACGATAAGATGAAACAACATTAGAATAATTGGGATCCCAGAAGAGGAAAAAAGAGAGAGAGGGGCAGAAGGTATATTGGAGCAAATAATAGCAGAGAACTTCCCTAACGTGGGGAAGGAAACAGGGATCAAAATCCAGGAGGCACAGAGAACCCCTCTTTAAATCAATAAAAATAGGTCAACACCCCGACATCTAACAGTAAACCTTACAAGTCTCAGAGACAAAGAGAAAATCCTGAAAGCAGCTCGGAGAAGAGATATGTAACCTACAATGGTAGAAACATTAGATTGGCAACAGACCTATCCACAGAGACCTGACAGGCCAGAAAGGACTGGCATAATATCTTCAGAGCAGTAAATGAGAAAAATATGGAGCCAAGTATTATATCCAGCTAGGCTGTCACTGAAAATAGAAGGAGAGATAAAAAGCTTCCAGGACACACAAAAACTAAAGGAATTTGCAAACACAAAACCAGCCTTCCAAGAAATATTGAAAGGGGTCCTCTAAGCAAAAAGAGAGACTAAAAGCAGCATAGATCAGAAAGGAACACAGACAATATACAGTAACAATCTCCTTACAGGCAACACAATGGCACTAAATTCATACCTTTCAATAGTTACCCTGAAGGTAAATGTGGTAAATGCCCCAATCAAAAGACACAGGCTATCAGATTGGATTAGAAAACAAGATACATCGATATGCTGTCTGCAAGAGACTCATTTTAGACCCAAAGACACCCCCAGATTGAACGTGAGGGGGTGGAAAACCATTTACCATGCTAATGGACACCAAAAGAAAGCTGGGGGGGTAATCCTTATATCAGACAAATTAGATTTTAAACCAAAGACTGTAATAAGAGATGAAGAAGGACACTATATCCTACTTAAAGGGTCTATCCAACAAGAAGATCTAACAATTGTAAATATCTATGCCCCTAACGTGGGAGCAGCCAATTATATAAGGCAATTAATAACAAAAGCAAAGAAACACATTGAGAACAATACAATAATAGTGGGGACTTTAACACCCCCCTGACTGAAATGGACAGATCATCTAAGCAAAAGATCAACAAGGAAATAAAGACTTTAAATGAAACACTGGACCAAACGGACTTTACAGACATATTCAGAACATTCCATCCCAAAGCAACGGAATAGACATTTTTCTCTAGTGCCCATGGAACATTCTCCAGAATTGATCACATCCTAGGTCACAAATCAGGTCTCAACCGGTACCAAAAGATTGGGATTATTCCCTGCATATTTTCAGACCACAATGCTTTGAAACTAGAACTCAATCACAAGAGGAAAGTCGGAAAGAACTCAAATACATGGAGGCTAAAGAGCATCCTACTAAAGAATGAATGGGTCAACCAGGAAATTAAAGAAGAATTAAAAAAATTCATGGAAACCAATGAAAATGAAAACACAACTGTTCAAAATCTTTGGGATACAGCAAAGGCAGTCCTGAGAGGAAAGTATATAGCAATACAAGCCTTTCTCAAGAAACAAGAAAGGTCTCAAATACACAACCTAACCCTACACCTAAAGAAGCTGGAGAAAGAAGAGCAAATAAAGCCTAAACCCAGCAGGAGAAGAGAAATCATAAAGATCAGAGCAGAAATCAATGAACTAGAAACCAAAAGAACAGTAGAACAGATCAATGAAACTAGGAGCTGGTTCTTTGAAAGAATTAACAAGATTGATAAACCTCTGGCCAGACTTATCAAAAAGAAAAGAGAAAGGACCCAAATCAACAAAATCATGAATGAAAGAGGAGAGATCACAACCAACACCAAAGCAATACAAACAATTATAAGAACATATTATGAGCAACTCTATTCCAGTAAATCAGATAACCTGGAAGAAATGGATGCATTCCTAGAGATGTATCAACTATGAAAACTGAACCAGGAAGAAATAGAAAACCTGAACAGACCTACAACCACTAAGGAAATTGAAGCAGTCATCAAAAATCTCCCAAGAAACAAAAGCCCAGGGCCAGATGGCTTCCCAGGGGAATTCTACCAAACATTTAAAGAGGAATTAATACCTATTCTTCTGAAACTGCTCCAAAAAATGGAAGTGGAAGGAAAACTTCCAAACTCGCTTTATGAGGCCACCATTACCTTGATCCCCAAACCAGAAAAGACCCCATCATAAAGGAGAATTATAGACCAATATCCTTGATGAACATGAATGCAAAAATTCTCACCAAAATACTAGACAATAGGATCCAACAGGACATTACAAGGATTATTCACCACGACCAAGTGGGATTTATCCCTGGGCTGCAAGGTTGGTTCAATATGTGCAAATCAATCAATGTGATACAATACATTAACAAAAGAAAGAACAAGAATCATATGATCATCTCAATAGATGCAGAAAAAGCATTTGACAAAGTACAGCATCCTTTCTTGATCAAAACTCTTCAGAGTATAGGCATCGAGGGTACATATCTCAATATCACAAAAGCCATCTATGAAAAACCTACAGCGAATATCATTCTCAATGGGGAAAAACTGAGAGCTTTCCCCCTAAGGTCAGGAACGCGGCAGGGATGTCCACTCTCACCACCGCTATTCAACATAGTATTAGAAGTCCTAGCCACAGCAATCAGACAACAAAAAGAAATCAAAGGCATACAAATCGGCAAAGAAGTCATCAAACTCTCAGTGTTTGCAGATGATATGATACTTTATGTGGAAAACACAAAAGACTCCACCCCAAAACTGCTAGAACTCATACAGGACTTCAGTAAAGTATCAGGATATAAAATCAATGCACAGAAATCAGAGGCATTCCTATACATCAACAAGACAGAAGACAGACAAATTAAGCAGATGATCCCATTTACAATTGCACCCAAAACCATAAGATATCTAGGAATAAATCTAACCAAAGAGGCAAAGGATCTGTACTCAGAAACCTATATAATACTCATCAAAGAAATTGAGGAAGACACAAAGAAATGGAAAAACGTTCCATGCTCATGGATTGGAAGAACAAATATTGTGAAGATGTCAATGCTACCTAGAGCAATCTACACATTCAATGCGATCCCCATCAAAATACCATCCACCTTTTTCAAAGAAATGGAACAAATAATCCTGAAATTTGTATGGAACCAGAAAAGATCCCGAATAGCCAGAGGAATGTTGAAAAAGAAAAGCAAAGCTGGTGGCATCACAATTCCCGACTTCCAGCTCTATTACAACGCTGTCATCATCAAGACAGTAGGGTACTGGCACAAAAACAGACACATCGATCAATGGAACAGAATAGAGAGCCCAGAAATGGACCCTCAACTCTATGGTCAACTCATCTTTGACAAAGAAGGAAAGAATGTCCAATGGAAAAGACAGTCTCTTCAACAAATGGTGTTGGGAAAATTGGACAACCACATGCAAAAGAATGAACCTGGGCCATTTCCTTATACCACACACAAAAATAGACTCAAAATGGTTGAAAGACCTAAAGTGAGACAGGAGTCCATCAAAATCCTAAAGGAGAACACAGGCAGCAACCTCTTCGACCTCAGCCGCAGCAACTTCTTCCTAGAAACATCGCGAAAGGCAAGGGAAGCAAGGGCAAAAATGAACTATTGGGATTTCATCAAGATAGAAAGCTTTTGCACAGCAAAAGAAACAGTCCACAAAACCAAAAGACAACCGACAGAATGGGAGAAGATATTTGCAAATGATATATCAGATAAAGGGCTTGTATGCGAAATCTATAAAGAACTTATCAAACTCAAGACCCAAAGAACAACTAATCCAATCAGGAAATGGGCAGAAGACATGAACAGACATTTTTCCAAAGAAGACATCCAAATGGCCAACAGACACGTGAAAAAGTGCTCAACATCGCTGGGCATCAGGGAAATCCAAATCAAAACCTCAATGAGATACCACCTCACACCAGTCCAAATGGCTAAAATTAACAAGTCAGGAAATGACAGACGTTGGCGGGGATGCGGAGAAAGGGGAACCCTCCTACACTGTTGGTGGGAATGCAAGCTGGTGCAACCACTGTGGAGAACAGTATGTAGGTTCCTCAAACAGTTGAAAATAGAGGTACCATATGATCCAGCAATTGCACTACTGGGTGTTTACCCCAAAGATACAAATGTAGGGATCCGAAGGGGTACATGCACGCCGATGTTTATAGCAGCAATGTCCACGATAGCCAAACTGTGGAAAGAGCCAAGATTTCCATCTACAGATGAATAGATAAAGAAGATGTGGTGTGTATACACACACACACACACACACACACACACACACACACACACACACACACACACACACACGATGGAATATTATGCAGCCATCAAAAGGAATGAGATCTTGCCACTTGCAATGACATGGGTGGAACTGGAGGATGTTATGTCGTGTGAAATAAGTCAATCAGAGAAAGACATGTATCCTATGACCTCAGTGATATGAGGAATTCTTAATCTCAGGAAACAAACTGAGGGTTGCTGAAGTGGGTGTGGGGTGGGAGGGATGGGGTGGCTGGGTGATAGACACTGGGGAGGGTATGTGGTGTGGTAAGCGGTGTGAATTGTGTAAGACTGTTGAATCACAGATCTGTACCTCTGAAACAAATAATGCAATATATGTTAAGGAAAAAAAAAAAGAAGAAGATAGCAGGAGGGGAAGAATGAAGGGCAGGACATCGGAGGGGGAGACGAACTATGAGAGATGATGGACTCTGAAAAACAAACTGAGGGTTCTAGAGGGGAAGGGGGTGGGGGGATGGGTTAGCCTGGTAATGGGTATTAAAGAGGGCACATTCTGCGTGGAGTACTGGGTGTTTTACACAAACAATGAACCATGGAACACTACATCAAAAACTAATGATGTAATTATGGTGATTAACATAACAATAAAAAATTTAAAGAAAAATAAAAAAAAAATAAGCCAACAGTTAAAAATTATCCTTCAAATAAAATTTCAATTCCAAATGGTTGTACCAGAAAGTTGTAACAAATGTTCAAGGAACAAAGCATTCCACATTATTTCAGAGACTAGAAGAAGAAGAAATGCTCCCTAAGTTATTTATGAAGCTAGGATAACTATATTATAAAACCAAACAAAACAGTATAAGAAACGAAAATCAGAGGCCACTCTTACGTTATTGAATGGGGGCATAAAAATTCTAAGGAAGTCATGACCAAATTTTATATAAAAAAGGGGAAAAAGTAGATAATGAATAACATTCCAAAACATTTTAATAATTAAAGATCTAAGATATAATAACTAAAGATCTATGTATTTTGCCACAGTATTTTATTAAAGGAGAGAAAAATGATCAACTCACATTGAAGAAAGAAAAGTATTTGATGAAGTTAAAGGCCACATCAAGATAGAAACTGTTATTGAAGTAGCAAGAATAGAAGCTTCCTCTAATCATGATGGACTAACAGAGACTGGATTTTACCTACCCACCCCCCACCTTAAGAAATTGGAATAGCAGGGGGAAAAAATGACACAACTACTCTCAGACCTTGAACAACAGGCGGCACAGAACTGTGATCCCTGAGAGAAGGAAACAAATGCAGTGAGCCCTAACGTCACTCTGGCTTTCTGCCAGGAAGCCCATACCTGACCACAAAGCAGAAAGAAGGATGCCAAGGAAAACAGGTCAGGTTCACAAAATTGGGAAGACAGAGATGAGAATTCAAGGAATTTGAGGTGGCTGGAAGCTGTGATGGCAAAGAGGAGGTAGCTATGCAGAAAGAGGGTCTTGAAAAGCTGCACAGGTGTCCCACGAAATCTAGCTACAAAGATGCAGATATGTACATGGACACTCCAAGAGGTCTGGTTGAAGGCTATGAGCTGAGACATTCTCAGGGCTCACAAAGACCTAAGAATGCGAATCATCTGAGTGATTAAAATTAGAGTGGAATGTCCTCATTGATCACTTGGGACATTCGGGGAGACCCCCAAAGAATGCCTTAGAAGTGTAACTGAACCTTCCTGTGTAAAGGTTACAATAAACAACGTTTTGAATGAACATTTCAAAAAATAAAACAAAGCCAAAAGTACATTAACAGCCTACCAGAAAAAGTAGCTCAACAGTCATTAAAAAAAAAAAAAAAAAAGACAACAAAACCCAGACACTGGACAACATAAAATTAACGTCAGCATCCAATAAAAAATAATGGAAGAAACAATGGCCAATTTTTTTTCATTTGATAAAAGCTATCAACCCACAGAGCCATGCTCACTGGAACCAAAGAAAGATAAACACAAAGAAAACCACATCAAGACACATTATATAATCAAATTATTTTAAAAAAAAGTTGACAATCTTAAAAGCATTGAAAGGAAGGACATATAATAGAGGAACAGTCCAACAAGGTCAGCAGACTTTTTACCAGAAATAATGCAACCCAGAAGAAAGTGGAGTGACATCTTTAAAGTACTGAAAAATTTTACAAAGAAAAAATCAAACTAGAATTCTATATTCAGAAAAAAAGATCTTCAAGCAATTGAAATAGAGTGTTTTTCAAACAAACAAAAACTGGGAGAATTCATTTCCAAGAAACTTGCATTGCAGGACATGTTAAAGGCATTTCTTTATGGAGCAGGAAGAGGACACTAAATACAAATATAAATTGATATAAAGTAATGAAAAAGTATCAGAATCAGTAAATATGTGGGTAGATACAAGCAGCAGGTTTTCATTTTTAAGTTTCTTTAAAAGAGAATTGACTTTCAGTTTCATCTTTAAAAGATAATTTAGGAAAAAAAAAACCAATGTACTGCAGGGCTTATAACGTATGTACAAACAAAACGTGAGTATAATAGCACAAATGAATGAAAGATATGAAAGGTATTATATGTGATGGGGTGTAAAATTATTTTAAGGTAAACTGTGATAACTTAAAGATGTGTATTATAAATCCTAGAGGAACCAGTAAAAAAAAAAAAAAGGAGATAAAATCAATAAACCAATTTGGGAGATAAAATGGAATACTAAAAACATTTCAGTAATCTGGAAGAAGGCAAGAAAAGGGAAAAAATTACATAGAATACACAGAACAAATAAAAGGCAAATGGCAAGATGGCAGATTAAAACCTAGTCTAAAAATTCCAATGAAAAGGCAAAAATTGTCAGGCTGGATTAAAAAAAAAAAATGAAATCCAACTCCATGCTATCTGTAAGAAACTTATTTAAATATCCAGATGCAAAATAGGTTCAAGAGTGAAAGGAGAGAAAAAGATACACCAGGCACATACTCATAATAAATAAGTACATGTGGCTATATGAATATCAGAAAGTAAACTTCAGAACAAGAAATATTACCAGGGAAAAAAGAGGTGCATAATGATAAAAGGGTCAATTCATCAAGACAACTTGTGAACAAGTTGTTCACAAAAAGAAGACAACTTCTTTTCAAGAAGAAATCGTTGTTAGAATGGCAACTTGAACTCAGCTACAGTTTGATTTCTTTCTTCTTTGTTTTAGCTCAGAACTAACAAGCAATGCGAGACTGTACATGACATCAAGGATTCATGACAGTTTAACTGGATGTGACCACCTAAGGTCACCCTTGTTTTTTTTTTTGTTTTTTTTTTGTTTTTTTTTTTTTTACACAGGTTTGCCTAAAATACATCAGTCTCAGTGGCCCATGTTGATTAAAAGGTCTGACCGGCTGGAGGGGTCCAGAACTGTGGGCTTGTTGTCTTTTTATAGTATTTTAGATAAGAGCCTGTTTGAGTGAGGAAGGTCAGGAGGTACTAAAGCATCTACCTCCTTCTAATAAAAGAATGTTACTTTGTTTCATTTCCTGATGCTCCATCCAGCCTTTTGGGAATTTCAGCACCTCTGGTCTGGCCATGACCTCCCACAGCAGGGACTGTATCTGCCTTATTCGTCATGCCACTCCCCGGGACCAGACACAGTGCCTCTCTGGCAAGTTTTGAAAGCTCAATCCATGTTTATTAAGTAAATTAATGAGAACCGTAGGATGTCAGTTATATGAGAAAACTTTCAGGTTCCTAATCACTTTTTAATTGTTTCCATTATAAGGCCCAGATCTTCAGCAACTGCTCTCTGAGCAAGCTCTAGAAGAGAGAAGGCTAGGTTCTTGATTCCTGGAGTGACCAAGAGCAACTGCAGAACACTGCGTTCCCTGCACAAACCACCCACCTTAATGGAACAAGGAGAACTTTTTGAAAACGTGTTTTTGTCTACCCTTTTTTCTTTTTAAAGATTCTTTTTTATTTATTTATTTGAGAGAGAGAGAGAATGAGAGATAGAAAGCACGAGAGGGAAGAGGGTCAGAGGGAGAAGCAGACTCCCTGCTGAGCAGGAAGCCTGATGTGGGGCTTGATCCCGGGACTCCAGGATCATGACCTGAGCCAAAGGCAGTCGCTTAACCAACTGAGCCACCCAGGCGCCCACGTGTTTTGTCTACCTTACACACCTCCCGTCACTTACGTCCCCAGACACAAACACATGCCGAATCTCTAACACATCTTCTTTTCTTTCGAAAAAAGCAAAAAACAAAAAAAGCCTTCCAGTTAAAGATGCAGGATTGGCAATACACGTTGACCTCTGCTCACTTTAAAGATTCCAAAAAGATGGCAGTATAAGAGTATTTCAGAAAGGCAAAAACCCACAATGACAAAGATAATAGGAGAGATGATAGCAGCAGAGATTTGAAAGGCAGAAAACACAGATGGATGAGTTGGAAGGACCTTGGTAGACTTTGAAAGATAAAACCTAAGTAGCGGGGTGAAAAGTCCAGAAGCACAATGATTTCCCTGCAAAGGCACCAGGTACTTCAGAAAGTGGGAATACAGGTGGGGCTAAAAACGGCAAGATGGCTGAAAGCTTCATAGGAAGTAAGTAGATCCCCATGTGCCCTCACTATGAGCAACCAGGGTATTCCCTCTCCTGCACCGTGAGAGATGACAAAGGTTCTCCTGAGACTGAGTAGGGTAACAAGGCCCAGCTACAAAGAGGAGCATCTTGACAAGAACAGAGCGATAAAATAAGGAAATGCCTCTTCGCAAGTCAGCCCTCAAGATCCTTCCCCCAACTCAACTCCCGGAGCATGGCTGCCAGGTTTATAGCCCAAAGACTCATTTTGGGGGAATCTAAGCAGAAAAAAGGAAAAGACCGAAGGCCAGTTGGGAGGGCAATCTGAGAGATAAGCCACTCTAGTCTTGGGAGGATTAAAATGGCAATAAAATCCATTTTTGATGATGAATAGTGGTAACTGAGAATTATCATCACCATCATCATCATCCTAATAAAACACATCAATTCAGAAAATATTTCCTGTGGACCCACTGTGTTTATATCAGAGTTTTTCCAGCCAGGGAGGAGCCCCCCAACTCTGAGAGAAACAAAGGGAAAGTGTCACCAGGATTCCCGTCACACTCCTGAGACCATGAAGAAGCCTTAGCAGGAACAAGAACTTTTGCCTTTCCTGCTTTTACCCAGAGCAAGGCACACATCAAAAGCACACGCCTGCTGAGTTCCAGAGGTCTGATCATTATCATGCCTTTCTCAACAAGATTTTATAAAAGGAAGTCGGCACTGCTGCATTATTTATATGCAGTTCACTGTATTGACATTGCCAGGCCCCCACTTTCAAGGGAAGCCTTTTGTTCTCTGCTTGGGTAAGGGAGAACCTGGAGAGTCTCAGTCGAACAAGCTGGTGAATAACAGAATAATTAGAGCCCAAGAGTGGGGATAAATTACCCAACTATTCCCGGCTGCAGCCTTCAGTACATCCCAGGCCTGTCGTGGCTCTGTTTTTCCAAGCCATACAACAGACTGAATCACCAGCTCTGAAGATAGAGCTCAGGGGGAGATATGACTGGGGCTAGATTGCCAATTGTATCAACAAAGACACCAAGACGGCCTTATTTCTGAAGAAATACCCCTGCACCAATCAGAGCCGCTTCTTCGAAAGAGCTGTCAGATTTCAGGCTTCGTACTATTGGCTCTGCACTTCATCAAGACCTGCTGACAGGCCCGTGACAGACCGAAATAATATATGCAATGATGCAACGCAGGGCAATATTAAATTGCCTTTTCGGTGAGACCTGCTGATAACATGGTTTGAACATGGCTGTGACAATATGGGGAGCATGAAAGAAGTGAATAAATAATCAAGTTCAGGGAGTTTTCCCATGCCTCCAAGGAAAAAGAGATCTAAGAGTCAGAAAACAAAAGATCCTAAAGTCACTGCCAAAACATTCTAAGCTTTTGGGGAAGCCCCTGGACTCATGGACTTGCATTTATCTCCTAAAAAATAAGGATGACAATGATTAGAAGCAAAATGAGGGTGCGGGAGTAAAAGGGGAAGGGAAGGAACCTAGGGACACGTCATAAGTCCCCGCCACAGACCATGCACTATGCCAGTACTTTTATGTACGTTATTGCAAGTGTTCCCACAACAAAATGGTAAGGACGCTATCAGTATCCCCATTCAACAGAGAAGGAAACTGAGGCTCACGAGGGTTGGGTAACTCATTTGAGGTCATACATTACGAAAGAGCAAGGCAGAAGTTTAAACCCTGGTCTGATGGATTAAAAGTCTACACTGGTCGAATATGCGCTTTTTCAGGCCCATTCATGAATATTTACAAATCAATTAGAGCATGTGAAAGAGTGTAATATATTTGAGATATTTGATTTCTCTGTGTCTATCTTGTCTGTTACCTCCTTTTCTTAATGAAGGAAAAATATAATAATAAAAACAGATGAAGAAACACAGAGATCTAGGGGTAAATAAGTAGCGCCTTAGGTTTCCCATGAAGATGTTCTGGTAAAACTTAAGATGTTCAAGAGATGCAAACCATAGTCCAGGACACAAGGACAACAGTGAGATGCTCCCTCAAGAGGCAAAAAGGAACACTGCTTTCGAGAGTTCAAGCTATGAGGCCAACTCACGAGTTGGAGTAGAAATGCACAAAATTAGCATGAAAAGACACAGTGGCTTCTAGGACTCAGGGTTCAGAGTGAGCAGACGGAAGGCATTCAGAGGGCGAAAGAAAGGATTTGCCAATCAGACGGATGGTTAGTCTGCATGGAGCAGAAGAGGCAAGAAGCCAGGCAAGTGTCCATGGGGACAGGGAACAGACGTGAGGTTTTCAAAACTTTCAGGCTATCCTGTCTCTAAGAAAAGGAAGGAAAGGCAAGGAACTGGAAAATGAAATGGAAAAGAAAAAGAAACAAAGAGAAAAACAGCCTCAAAACTAGTTTCTAGAGGGATGAACAGGCAGAGCACAGAGGATTTTTAGCAATGAAACCATATGATACTATAATGGTGGATACATGTCATACATTTGTCCAAACTCATCGAGTGTCCAACACCAAGAGTAAACAGTAACGTAAGCCATGGGGGGCGCCTGGGTGGCTCAGTGGGTTAAGCGTCTGCCTTTGGCGCAGATCATGATCTCCAGGTCCTGGGATTGAGCCTCGAATCGGGCTTCCCGCTCAGTAGGGAGTCTGCTTCTCTCTCTCTCTCTCCATCCCTCTGCCCCTCCCTACCGCTCATTCTCTCTCTCAGTAATAAACAAAATCTGTCTCTCAATAATAAATAAATAATCTCCAAAAAAAAAAAAAGTAATGTAAGCCATGGGCTTTAAGTGATGATGATGTGTCAACGTAGGTTCATCATTGGTAGTGATTGCACCACTCTGGTGGAAAATGTGGATAGGGGGGCAGGCTGTGCATGTGTGGGAGCGGGGGGAGTATGGGAAATCTCTGTACCTTCCAATCAATTGTGCTGTGAACCGAAAACGGCTCTAAAAAATTAAAGTATATTAAAAACAACCAACCAACCAACCTTACTTCTCAAATGTCCTTCAAGGATCAAGATCCAAAAACTGGCAGAAACAGTGCATCTGCTCTTCAGGAAGATGCAATCAGGTTTGCTATTAATGTCAAGAACATGGTGATTTAGTATCTTGGCCATCTAAGCTACTCAGAGTAAATATCATCCCTTGAGGCCAAGGGATTCACAGTCTCTCAGGGGCAGAAGAGCACCTAAGATCAGCTGATGACATGGGTAGAGCTGGCATTTGACCCCAAACAGTTCGCTTCAAAGCCCATGTCCTTAACTACTATACACACTGCCTCCAGGAACATGCCCCTTGTGTGATAGGGGCATTTCACAGGTAAGAGGGACACCAGAGAAGGAGGGCAAGTCTACTTGGGAGATATCAGATACTCCTTAGGAGGAGTAGCTTGAGCTGCGAGTCCTGAAATATGGAGAAGAGCTCATCAGGTAGACAGAGGGTAGAGAGACCTTTCAGGCACAGTGTATATAGCAAAGTATTCAATTCAAGAATGATCCTGCCTCTGGATAGGAGATAGAATAGCTGACTGCTAAGGACTCTTCCAGGCTCCTGATTTCACTGCTGATATGAGGAAGAAACTACTGAGCATGTACAAGCGACAGGTTTTGGGTCAGACATGGTGATGTCATCATTCACTACTGAATGAGAGATCCTCCCTGTACTTCATTTTCTTCATCTATTAAGGCGAGCAATAGTACCAGATAAATGGGACTAGATAAATAGTAATTTGCCTCATAAACTCAGTAAAATGGAGTTAATCTGCATAAAGCATGTAGCACAGCCCCTGGTACACAGCACACGCCCAACAAAAGGTGGTAATTTTTCTTCTTGTTTTCATCAAAATGAGCATCCTCCTCATCATCATCTCATAGCTTCCTCTGAGGAAGAAAATATCAATGAAAGAGAAATATTCAAATGAAAAATCGCTTTGATGCAGTGCTAAGAACACTACAAATTAAGATGGGTTTTCAGCTCTAACTTCATGAGCATTATCTGACCTAAATGAACTTAATGACGTAAACCACCCAGCTCAGCCCTGCTCAACTCAACATAAAACTGAGTTTTATATATTTAAATTCTTGGTTTATATCTTAAACTTACATGCCAATACTGGGCCCAAACTGCGCCCCCTCCTCAAAGTTAGGAGCAAAGCCACTCAGAAGACTTCACCCATTCATGGAGTGGTTCCTTATTCCCCAGACGTATTTTTGCCAGCACTGAGCACGGCGCCACAGAGATATAGAGGTGAGGAGTAGATCTCTTCCCTTGAGTAGTGCCAAGGATAGAAGGCAAAGACAGACATGCAGGGGAAAATGCAAAAAATAATTTAAGAAGGGTCTTCATACAGGTATATACAACGGTCTAGGGGAGCACAGAAGGCTAGAGAAACGAACTCCGTGGAGGTTCTAGAAACCTCGCTGAAAGACCAGAGCCAAATGAAAACCTGCCTAAGATGTGTAACCTAGGGATCTCAGGGCAAGGAGGAGGAGGGCATCCCTGGTTTGCCTCTTCTCTGGCTGAAACACTCCTGCAGCTTCCAGGATGGGGAATGCCCACTCTCACTTCTGTGCTTGGTCACGCCTGAAACACCTTCACCTTACTTAGCCCTTGTAAATCTTAATCATCTTCAGAACCATCCTTTGGGAATTCGTCCAACGGTGTAGACAACTATGTTTCCAGTGTTCCCCACTGTGGCACCTACTGCATTTTAATTGCTGGCTCAACTGTCCTCTCTCCCACCCTGGACCGTAAACCAGAAGGATGGTACTTTCCGCATCCTTGGCTTCCGAGGAAGGCTGACACATAGAAGATGCTTAATAAATGTCTGCCGACTCAACACCTGTCACTGATGTCCTCTTTAACCTACTACTGCATACAAATATACCCATTTTATTCTTGCTGAGGAAGTTTGCTTTGAGCATTGAATGGGAGCTCTACCATGGCAACTCAGTCCGTAATGCTGAGATTTTAAATACTAAAAACAAACAAAACAGCCAACAAACAAAAGGAACCAAGGGCTTCTGTTCAAGTGTCAACTGATATCCTTGCTAAACTAAAGGAAAGAAAGTTGCCTGTTTGCTATTCTTAATAACCAGCTTCAATGAAGGAGCTTGTGGGCTTTCTTATTTGGGAAACCATACAAAAAGGTAAGAGTGCACTTGGAGTGTACCATGATCTTTTTTTTTTTAACTCCTAGAGAATTATCATGTGTTTTTCTAAGAAAGACTTATTTATAAACCAGATCTGGAAAAAAAAATGGCCTAAATTTACTCTATTTCCCTTGTGCATCATTTCTGTTTCTTTTGAACCTTGCACAGCAGTTTATGACAAATAAATCATGTCTTATAAATTAAGCAACTAGAGAAACTGAAATGGTAATGGTTGATGGCAGGCTTAAAAAGACACCCCCCATATATCACTTGGGTCATAGTATTTCAGTCACCCACCAGTCTGACTGGTTTGACTGATTTTAACGGTGTGAGACATATTTCCAAGTACACCTGAAATCAATGATCACTTACTAATCATACCTAGCCTGTTTTTTGTTTTTTGTTTTTTAAGCAAAAGTCCAATAAATTAACAAAGTAGCATTCCAACAGTTTGGAAATGGGAGAGAAAAAGAAGAATGTCAGATGCAAGGGAGAATTACACCAGGGGAAGAGAAGGATATGGAATGATGGAATAACCATCTTTAGGAAGGGAGATATTTCCAGTTGAAAGCAGCTGTTTTTCATTTCTATGAAAGCAGTGAGCATAAATTTCAGAAAGGGAGGATTCAGATTAGCAGAGGGAAAGCTGCCTAACTTACAGGGCCAGGAGTCATGAGGAGTTGGTATGAGAAGATGATGGTCTTCTTTAAAGGGCTCTTTGAGAAAGAAGAGCCCCCATCAGCCTCAGCTGACCAGGGAATTGTCTGGACTGAAGAGAAGAAACTGCATTACATAGATGACTTCTGCTGTTTTTATCATTATTAGTGTTATGATTCTGGTTCGAAGATTCTGTGGTTCACTTCATTTACTGTAAAGCCAACCTCTTTGCCACAAAAGAACAATACTGAAGAACAGCATTTCTGAGAATTTCGAATTCATGAAGACAGTCGTGCCAAATTTATGGCCTTATTTAAATAAAAGCACACAAGTTTCCTTTTAAATTTCAATTTAATGAAATATATTGAGTGGT
This sequence comes from Eumetopias jubatus, assembly GCF_037043125.1. Lineage (NCBI taxonomy): Eukaryota > Metazoa > Chordata > Mammalia > Carnivora > Otariidae > Eumetopias > Eumetopias jubatus. Next base: position 59,150,937 of record NW_028274810.1, read on the forward strand.
TATGAAGTGCAAATTCTGTGCAAGGTGTCAGGAGCATGGAGATAAACATGAGTCCTGATCCTCAGTCCACTGGAGAGAAAATGAGCCCATCAATTACTGTGATGGAAGCACCAATGGAGTAAAAAGAATAGAAAGATAATATGTAGTACGGCTGTCAAGCGCTGGACAAAATCTGAGGACGAAGTAGATTATGAGGTGGGTATTAAAAATTCATAAAATGGTAAATGTTATAAACCTTACAGACAAAGACACAGACATATGAATACTTGAATCATGCCTGGGAACAGGCAATGTCCTTGTTTAATCTGAACAAAGGTGGGTGTTGGGAGATTAAAAATAAAAAACTTGAAAGTTGGCTTGAGTCATCATGTAAGTGACCCACTATGTAAACCTCCAAATGTGAGGCAAGAGATATTTATTATCCCTGAAGCAAAATAAATTCATTTCCTAATTATTTCCCCCCTCAGCTGGACTAAATCAGGCCAAATTTATTAGAGTATTATTTTTTAACAGAAATCCTAATATTGGAAAGTCACAATTAGGCAATTAACTGAGAGCTGCCAAACACATATAAAACCTTTGGCTTCCCATCCACTGTAATGGATCCATAAGGGACCAATATGGATTTGATTGCCTAGAACAGCTAATGAGATGGACCTGGCACTTTGAGTAAGGGTTTAAAAATGTTATCACAATAGATACCTGATTCCGAAAAATCTTTCCAAACCAGAAGCAGAGCAACATTGATGCCAGCCATTGTTTAAAAATCTATGACATGCCTAAACCTTAGAGTCAGCTATGTCAACAGCATGTGTAGAGCATTCTGGGTTGTCCAGTGAAATAAAGGAGTTAGTTCCCAACCGGTACTTATCTCTCAAATAAACAGAATGTTTTAGGGTGCTCTATTAATATTATGGAAAAGGCAAAGGCTTTGGAAATTGGCGGGCATAGATTTAAATCCCAGCTTTGCCCCTGGCTATGTAATTAGGTTTGGGTAACTCTGAATTTCTGCATTTTTTCTCCCATCTAAGATGGAGGTAAGGACACGAGCCTAAAACCTTGTTGTGAGGAATAGATAGATATATTGTAAAACAAAACAAAACAAAAAAACCTGGCACGGGGATGCCTGGGTGGCTCAGTTGGTTAAGCATCTGCCTTCAGCTCAGGTCATGACCCCAGGTCCTGGGATGGAGCCCCACGTCAGGCTCCCTGCTCAGGGGGGAACCTATTTCTCTCTCTCCCTCAGCCTGCAGCTCCCCCTGCTCATGATGTCTCTCTCACTCTCTTTCTCTCTCTGTGTCAAATAAATAAATAAAATATTGAAAAAACAAAATAAAACCCTAGCACAGTAACTGACCCATGTAGGCCTTCAATAAACAATAACTATTATTAGCAGCACTCATATTTCTTCACCTTAACTTACCACATTTAAACACTCTCACACACACACACACACACACAGGTACTACTGAAATCTGTGCATCAAACTGAACAGAAAATCTCCACATTAGTCTCTTCTGAAACCCCAAAATTGCTCCCTGACCAGTACAGAGACCACGTGGAAAGGGCAGGTTTTACACCATGACACAAATCTCTTGTCAGCTTATCAATTATTGGCTCAGATTCTCTCCAAACAGTCATTCAGTTCCCCTGAGCCTAATACCACTCTGGATTGAGAAAGGGTCTGAAATATTCACGTCTTCAGTGGAATTTCTGTCAAAGCTACCAACCAAAACGTCCTAAGTTAAATCTCTACCTTCACACCCGTCCATCAGAGCAATCACTGACATAGGCACAGGTGTACACAGACATATTCTCCAGAGCGAGCTGCCTACTGACACATTTATAACACCAGCGTTAAGTTCTATCGACCACTTCCCTAACAAAGCAGTCACCAGACCCAACACTCAGGAAGTACGATGCAGGGCAAATATATTCTCAGCCTTGACATGTAATAGGTACCGAAATTTCTTTTCTATTTATAGGTGTCTACCTCGAAAATTTTTGCCAATAAAACGTAAAAACAACTTTAAAGGACTTAATGGCATGGAAGTGTCTAATGCTGACCCTAGTGAAAGTCAGTCTGAATGCCTGTTCACAATCTGAAGGCCAGTCACAGAAGGAATTTAGATAGGGTATTAGCCACCCTCCTGAATCAGGATGAAGGAGGAGAGGCCAGTATTTAACATACAATTACATAAATACTTACAATTGCCTTCAGTGGGAAAAGTGCAGGTACCATGAAATCACGTAAGAGGGGCCAAATTTACTCTGAGGGTCAGGGAAGGACTCTTAAGTGGACACCTGAAGGATGAATCAGTGTTTTCCAGTAAAGACGGAGGGAGGGAAAAGGCAGGGTCCCAACCAGGGCGCAGCCACACTGATCAAAGGAACAGGACGTGTCCTGTCAGCTCTGAGCCCAGCCCCTCTTGGGCACTTTTGACTCATCTGATTTTTGCCTCACAGCAGTCCTGGTAAGAAGAAAATAAATGAGGTAACCGATGCACAGTTGCACTGCCAAAATTACTCACTAGTATCAGCAACTGTGATTCCTTTTCCAGATGCTCCCTAGCAGATACCAGCTGCATAACTTTTTATAAGTCCCTATACCTGTGTATATAGTTAGATGTGCATACATGAGTAGTTGTGTTGGTGGGATTAGAAACCAATGAAGTTCTAGGTCTCAAATACTTTTATTAGCTAAAAAAAACCAAAACCAAAACCAAAACCAAAAACCAAACTCACAAGGTTTTGTGTGCCTCCTCTAAGCTTTAATAAGGTACAGGAGACCCAAAGATAAGCTAGTAAGTGATCTCTGGATCTTACCACGATTCGGAATGGCTAGTCTAGAAGGGTGTAGACTGTGTGCTCAGGGAGTGCCTGGCCTGTAGAGAGAGCTCCACCACAGGGTGGGTGGTGTTATCACTGTTATTACCTCAAAGGTGGGTTTATCTCTGCCTCCACCCCTTTCCTTCTGGCTGAATCTCGGTAGGGAACTGGCTCCCAACCACCAATCCAGAGGAACATCCAATCTGGCGGTCGTGGCGGGTACCTTCACATGTAACACAAATTAAGCCACAGAACTCCTTAGGAAACAACAGAACTCTGACCCCCGTGCCCTGCCACCCCATCACCCAAGGGCCGTGAGGAAGAAGAGAAGCTACTAAGGAGGTGGCATCATAACAACCTGGTGAGATACTGGCATGGAGGAAGATACCCTGGGTTTTGGATCCTTCCTCAAAAACAGAAACTAACGTCTTAAGTTTCTCGAGTGGCCTCCTCAGCCCTAACTAAGCAAGGAGTCAGGGAAACGAGGGCCTGTGGTGTGGTATTATGGGTCAGTTTGGACAGAACTTGTAAACACCCACCTCCTGTCCAGTTTCTCTTGACCTTCCTACAAGCACAGTGGCCTCAGGCCGTGGTAAACAAAGATCGCCCCCAGCGAGCTAATTTTAGTCCTAGTTATAACAGTAAAAGCCCAAGTTCTTCCCTTTCCTGTGTTGTGACAAGACAAATGCAAGGCTCCCTTGCCCCTGTGGTTCAATTTCCCTGTTAGCAGATAAAGGAAAGGCATCTACAAGGGGCAAGCGCTGCCTGGGCTGAGAAATCTTATCCTGGGTGAGACTCCCCAGAGGAGGGGGGTGGGATAGAAGTAGAGTGGGGAGGTCTTCAATCACTGGCTCACTCTTTATTTATCCATTAACTCACTCATTCCCTCGACAAATGTTTATTTAGAATATGCCACCTGCCAGGCCCAGGGGGAGCTCCTGGGTCCACAGAGATGAGTAGGATGAACAGGCTGCCATGCGTGGGGCACGGGCAGAAGAGTCAGAAGTAGATGAGGGCATTTGTGATAAATGCAGTGAAGGTCACTTGAGAGGGGGGCGCCCCAATCTCATCCAGGAGCTTCGGAAATAATCCCTGGGGAAGGTGCGTTTAAGCTGAAACTTTAAGGATCACAAGGGCTGTGGGAAGAGAACTGACAAAGGGCATGGATTGGAGAGGACATGGCCTGACTGTGGGATGGGGCTGTCATGTGGTGTCGCTGCAGGGAGGGTGTGTAGCTAAGTGTGGGAGCGGAGACCAGAGGGGTTGCTGGGGGGCCAGACATCAAGGGCAAGAGCCCTGTCAGGTGCTGAGAGTAGTGAGGAGGCAATGATGGGTTTCAACTGAGGGACTGTGCTGATCAGTTCAAATCCCGACTAGGCCACTCGTTACACTGTGACATTGGGTAAGTCCCAGTCTCCGATTCTGCAGAGACTAACGTCCCGAAGACTCTGCCCATGTGTTGTCTCATTCAATCAACAGATATTTATTGTGCATCTACTTGGTGCCAGCCACTGTGTCACACAGTGGGATGTGGCAGGGAATAAGACAAGTCCTTGCACTCCCAGTGCATATATTCTAGCAGAGCCATCGGACACAGCACACTCGTGGCTGGGGGGAAGAGAGTAACCTTTGGGCAGGATGGGCAGAGAAGGTCTCTGAGGAGAGGACACCAGAGCTGAGGCCTGAGGAAACAGAAGGGTCCTTCATCATAAGGAGAGACCTGGGCAGAGGAGAGAGTGACTGGACGGTCTGGGGGCGGGGGGAGGGGACTGTCCACCTACACAAGTGCAGCTGAGCATAGAGCACGAAGAGGAGGGCCGGGCTGGTGAGGGAGGCGGCATCCCGAGGGCACGGGGCCTCAGTGGAGTGGGGACGTTACTGCGCCAACTGGTGAGCTGCTGAGTGACATGACCTCAGTTATAGGTTAAGAACACTCAGGCCGCTGTGTGGAGGAGGGACAGGAAATGGGCAAGGGGGGAAGGGGTGAGATCTAAAAGGGGGGCTTCTGTGCTCTCTCTCATCACTGGAAATAGCACTTTCCACTTTATTATTAGCCAGCTACCGGCTTCATGACCCTGGCAAGCAACTCAACTGTCCTCCTCCGTAAACTAATGTCCCCTACCCCACACTGGGCCTCTGTGAGGGCTAAATACAGGGCACCGTTCGTAAAGGATGTGGAACAGGGCTTGGCCGAGCTCTGAATGTTCCCTGGCCATTCTCATGGTTCATTTCCTGTCCATCTCTGCTACTGGAGTCCAGGCTCCTCATCTTTATCCACCAGCACCTATCCAGGTTTATCCTAGGTACTGTGTAAATTAGGAGTTGCAAAATTGTTGCTTGAAGACCTAAACTGGCCCAAAGACATATTTTGTTGGCTGATGAAGGGACTTCAAAACATGTGACTATGAATGTCTTCAGGTCACATATGTGGGGGTCCCTCCCCACACCATCTTGTCTCACACTTTCCTACCTGTGTACTGCCTCTAAAGGCACTGAGGTTTGTGACCCCGAACAAACACTGCACTCCTAAAAGTGTGACTGTTTGGGATGTCTGTCACAAATATAAGTGACACATAAACCACACAATAACCCTCCCTCCCCCTCCTGCCCCCACCAGAGCAATGGACACCACAGGGTCAGACTTTCTCACTTTTCTTCATACAAGTCATTCACCACTTGTTCACTGAATACTTTCTAGGTCCTGGGAATTGGGAGAGAAAGAAGGACACAGAGTTGGCCTTAACTGAACTTAGAATCAACCCAATGCCCATGAACGAGGATGCTGTAGGCTCCCTCGATGCCAAAGGTACATTCAGAGTCTATCATACTAGGGAGTCTAAGCCTTCTGCACAGATTATCTTATTCTGCTCTTAGAACTTTGTGGAGGTAGCTTGAACAAAGAGGTTACTCTATTTTGTAGACAAACAAAAGAGTCAAAGAAATTAAGTTTACTGCTCAAAGCGACGGTGCTAATAAATGGTGGATTTTGAATTCCCGACTCTGGTCATCAATAAAGGCATTGCAAGTGGGGAAGGGTTAACCCCACTAGTGAGATAACCTATAAAGTTTTCTCCTTGCCATATGCTACGGGACTGAGGATAAGGAAGGTGAAAATGCTACGCAGGCACTGCCCACCACGTGGGTTAGAGAACCTAGACTGGCTTAGACAGCAGGAAAATCATGACAACGGAGCTGGCGAAGAATGAGAGACTTGGGCTCCCAAAAGAGTTCTCGCTGGGCTCCATGTGTCAGTGACACATCTGGAATTAGAAAAGAGAACAGAACATGGCCCCTGTTTTGCCAGATTTACAAAAGCATATTTTTGGTTAAGGTGATGAGACTTTGCCAGGTGGTGGCACGCCAGACAGCAGGTCTGCATGGCCCAGCGAGATCTGCTTCCAGAGAGACCCTCGGTGGTGTTCCCCAAGAAGGCTTGGCACACTCCAGGAGATCCTCCCAGCTGCTTCTGTGACGGCCTGTGAGTGCAGCAAGCCTACTCTCTGCTCCAGACATAGAGAGGCCTGGAAAAGACATCATCATCCTAGAGAGACCCAGCAGCCTCACCAACCCTGAAGATGCTCTTTCTGGATGTCAGTACTACTTGCAGCTCCTTGGCCGACATTTAATTTAAATCCATGATTCTTAAATAGAGAGATTCTGCCTCCCAGGAAACAGCTGTCAATGTCTGGAGATATTTCTGGTTTTTCTTGGGGAGGTAGGGGGATAAAGGGATGTGCTACTGGCATCTAGCATGTAGATGCCAAGGATGGTGCTAAACATCCTACAGTGCACAACAGAACAGCCCCAGAACAAAGAATGATCTGGTCCAAAATGTCAAGAGTGCCAGGATTAAGAAACCCCGATTTCAATGTCTAAAATATTTACTGAGTGATGACTACATGCTCAGCCTTGTGTTAAGCTCTGCAAATACAAAGGCGAAATGGATTAAGTCCTTTTTCTCAAGGAGTTCAGTCTAGTGGGAGAGATAACCATGTAAAGAAACAACTGTCATTCAGTGGGATGGAACTAAAAGTAACCACAGCCTAATACTGGGCTTTGAAGTAGGAGGGTTCTGTGTTCAAATGCTGTGCCCTTTACTTACTAGCTGTGTGACCTTGGCCGGGTCATTTAACCTCTCAGTTTCTTCTGACACTGTGAATGGAAGATCATGGTACTATTTCTACTCCTCCCCCTACTCTTCCTACTACTCTTACAACTTGGACTAGAGATCTACTATTACCACCACCACTGTCACCATCACCACTGCTGTTAGAGGGACAGAGTACCAGAGAGCCAGGAGGCATGAAGGACGGGGAAGTGGAGATGGTACAGCATCTAAAATGGGCCTGTAATAGGATAAGGTGTATTTCTTTGTCATCCGTGGAAAGAGGCTGTGGCTGAAAGCCACCATGGATCATGCAGACAAGGGTGTCACATTAAGGATGGTTCAATACAAAAGCCACCTGCCTTCCTGGAACATCTCATGGAAAGTATCGCTCTCTGGACTGCCATGTGAGAAAGAAGGAAGCTATCTTACTTAAACCACCAGTAATACTATAACCTAATAATACAGAAGTATAGCTGTGGGCTGGAAAGACCAGTTAAGGAAAGGCCATTACTAGCAGAAAAAAATAGTACATGCAAAAGTACAATGAGTTGGAAGAGAATCAAGCTGAGAGAGAATGAAGCTTTGGATCTCACCTAGCAGGAGAGTGATGGGGCAGGAGACAGGAGCGTCAGGGAGTAGCTGGGTTACCATGGACCTCACCTGCCACACTAAGAGGGAAGACTTAAATCCTGCAGGCACGGGAATACCACAGGAGGGTTTCAAACAGGTAAGGAATATCAGATCTGCATTTAAAGAGAAAGGCTAGAGGTGGGCTGGGGTATCAGTTGGGTGGAGGTGGGGTAGAAGCTGGGAGATAGGCAGGGAGGAGGGCTGGAGCCAACGAGCCCAGTTAGGAGGGTAATAGATCCCAGAGAGACTGAAAAGGCCACATCATAATTTTTGCCCATTATTTAGGTAACAGTTAAGAGATACCCTAGAAGGTATGGCATATCAAGGCTTTTGGTTTGGGTAACTGATGACAGTTCTTTCACCACGACAGGAAACACAGGAAAAAAAGCAAATTTATTTCAGGGAAAATCACCTGGGGGTGGAGATGCCTATGAGGCAGCAGGTAGAGGTGTCTGACGATAAGTCTGGAGCTAAGGACATTTACATCGTGGGCCATCAATGGGGAGGGGGTGTTTAAATCCTGGGAAGGTATGACATTTCATTGTGCTCTGATGGGACTAAGTAAGGTATCTGACAAACTGTCTTCAGGTCGCCTCCAATAAGAAAGAAAAGGTCCACTGCCTCTGCATGTTTACTGCGAGCCAGGAATCTTAAAAAAAAACTTTTTTTTTTAACTTCACACACTGGAGTAGAGGCAACTGGGCATGTTTCAAAACAGAAAAAGGTCCTGAAGACACAGGACCTTCTCAGAAACGATTCACTTCTCAGACCACTGCCTGTTCCTGAAGGAACAGTGATCTGGCCCAAACTTAAGCTTTCGTGCAGGGCCCATGAAGGTACCTGACACCTGCAAAAGCCATTCTCCTTTGCAAATAGGACATAAAATGTCTCACTGCCCTGGGACTTTGCACCAAAAAGACATGAAACAAATCCCTTTTTGATGCCAACATTTAGGGTAGTTTGCACAAAAATGTAGCCCTGAGAACACTGAGATTGGGCTTTCAAGGCCCCTGGAGCAATACTTTGTTTTAAATAGAAGTGGGCGTGGACACTGCAATGAAAGATCTGCATGGGGCTCCAGTTATCACAGGGCAGAAAAAGCCGAGTAATTATTTTCTCCCCAATTATGGCTAATTCTCTGCAAGTTAATTCTTGGCTTTTCTAAAACGGGACCAGAAAATTAGCTCTTCATGTGCAAGACTGAAGACACTGGACCCCGCAGCTTCTGGCCTGGGGTTATTCCTTATTACTTCTTAAGGAGTGAGGAGGGGGCAGGAAGTGGGGTTTTGACTTGGGCACCGTTTAGTCAAGTGAAGAGAAAAAAATAAATCTCCCTTCGGCTCTGAAACAGGATCATGCAGCTATAAAATTTATTGGACACAACTCAGGCAAGGGTGTTGGGTGAAAAGACTCAAAGAAAGAACTATGGGCTGAGTTCAGAGGGTGTAACGAAATGTGCACCTGTTGTCACTCACTTATTACCCCAGATCTCCCAGGCAGCGTAGATTTAAACCAGACAGGCCTGTGGCCCAGCCTAGATGATGTTGGCCTTCCTTTACCTACTAACACACAGTCAAAAACGTGTGCAAGCATATGTATGCATGCACACGTGTGTGCATGGGTGCATGCGCACATCTGCCGGACACCAACTGGGAAGGGAGACCTGGGAAGTGGAAGAGGCTGACCGTGGTGGGGTAGAGGCGGGGGCAAATTACTTTAGCCTAGAAAACGCAACGTCCAGATTCCCTGATATTTGCAACTGGAGGGTGGTGTTTTCAAGTCTGTTCTGATCAAATCCCCAGAATTAATCATTTTCATAAAAGGAAAGCAATAGCACCAAGTGAACTGAGTTGACTGGGAAGATGGAAACTTACCCAAGGGAAAAAGTCAAGAGGAGAAACTGTTGAAGCAGAAAGTGATACTCCACTCCTCCTCTGAAGATCCCGATTTTTGCACATCATTTAAACCTCTACATGTATATTTTTTGGTACGTACAATTATTATCATTTAACCTCTAAGTTTCTAAGCTAGTTAAAAAAAAAAAAAAGTTATTGAAATTAACTGGATCAGAGCCACCAGAGAACTCACTTTTCTCAAGGTCTATTCCAGGTCACCTATGTGCCATGTCACCTCTCCGTAATCCTTCGCCTTCAGTGCAGCCATCCATTGGACAGTGTGGCGCTCTCCACTTCCATGAAAGTGAAGAGAGTCCTCTGCCGCATGAGGTCCGTTGTGTGGGGACCTGCCACTCAGCACACCTGCAGAGTGCTCGTAGACCAGAGCAGCTCTCCGCCCCCCCCGCCCCCAAGAGAAAGGTGCACAGGAGGAGTGCCAGGGTCTCTCTCTTTCCTGCAGCAGTGACTAAGGGCCAAAATTATCCCTGATTTCCAGAGTACACAACAGGTATTGAGAGGAATCTCGGCCCCACCACCCCTTTTATATTGAAAAAGCCTCTAATTCTGCTGAGCGGTCCACTGAGGACTCTCCAATACTAGAAAATGCCACCACAGATTCCAGAGTGGATGGGCCTTGGCTTGGATCCCAGCCACGTGACCTTGGGGCAAGCTGCCTTCTTCTTTGAGGCTCAGTTATCTCATCTGGAAAAGGGAGCAATAGTTGGACAAGTTTAAATGAGAGAATCCAGGTAAAGCATTCTGTACCATGCCTCATAGTAGGTCTCCAGCAATCAGCATATGCTCATAGTATTTGGAAAGTACTTTGTAAGCTCAAAAGAGCTGTGCAGACATCAGTTAACAAGTCTTTCAAGCACCTTTCTGATCTCTGTGTACTGGCAGGCCATGCTGTCCACACACTGACAGTTCATTATAGTCTGTATTGAGGGATTCTCCAACCGGGAAGTAGAACAGGATGGTGGTGGAGCACTTGGTTTGGAGGCAGACAGATCTGAGTCTGAATTCTAGCTCTCTCTCTCTGATTCGCTGGATGACTTTGGGCAAGTCATTCAATCATTATGAGCCTTAGTTTCTCTATGAAGGATGAGGTTGTTGCTCTATGAAAGTCAGGTTGTAGGTCTATGCTCCTTGCCATCATTCATAAAGTTCAATGCAATTATTAAGACTAGAAAATGTTACGTGTTCCCTGTAGAATCACCTGTAGGATGCATGGAATTGGAAAATAACAGAGGCAGAAATGACCATCAGTCAGGTAATACCTGGCGTATGAGCCACTACTGCCCGTCCACACAACTGGCAAACATCAATAGCGGATTGCCCTTTCTCACTTAACTTAGATTGGCTTCCCCCACACTCTTCCAGACAGCAATTTCCAGTCAATAAGAGCCGGCATGAGAGCTAAACTACCTGCGGTTTCCAACCAGTCCCACCATCTAATGTGAGAGAAGAGAAAGCAGAAGGCCACCGAGGTTTAAGTGGCCTGCACGGGTCTCCCATTTAGTTAAGTGACAGTCCTGGCCCAGAATGCGTTATCACCTAACTCTTCCTGTGGAGTCACTTCCGCTCTGTCTCTCTGGGTTGCCAAAACATTTTTGGGGAGATGGTGGAAGGTACTTTGACACCCTCCTGGATAACCTCCTCAGGGCTGCCCCAGAGGGGCCACTGCCCGTAGCAAATGACTTGTAATCTAATTCCAGCAAGCCCCCTCCTGTGGCAGGTGAAGGAGGAGGAGTGGGGCAAACTAATGATCTCTTTTGAAATGCTTTGACTGACCATGTGGAGATCGACAAACATTCCTGGCCGTGTTTGGTTCTCAGGAGCATGAACGTTAGAAACTCTCCCAGTCCAGAGACCCTGAACTGAAACTCTTGCTAACAGCAAAGTGAGTCACCTCAGCTGAGGATGGGAATGCGAGGCGACAGCCCCTCACGCCGGCCATCCCGTCTCACTGGCCCATGAGTAAAGCGGTAGCTATGCGGCCCAGGCCACCAGATCAGCAGCAGCCTGAGGCCATCTGTTTCTGTCCAGCAGGCAGAAGCCCAGCAGGGGCTGGTTCCAACTGGATCTCTGTGGGGAGGGAAGCAGAGAGGGCCCCAGCTGCTGTCCCCAGACAAGGAGGCGCCTTCTCCTCACCTCAGTCCTGGGCGTCCTCCATGGACCTGAGTTCCCAGCTGTCCTGTGGCTAGAGACTCCTTGCCTGACTCAGAATACTAAATGTGCCCTACCTCCAAAGGCAGAATTAAAAACAATTTTTTTGTTGTTTATTCGTATCTGTGATAGGGAGTGGAGGGTAGGGTAAAAAAAAAAAAAAAAAGATTTATTCTCTTTTGCAGGTGGTACCATCTGTTCCAAGATTTTTACTTCCCTCCATTCTACCACATGCCTGGCATCCTGAAAGGGCTTTGAAACAAATAATAATCGTGATAATCATAGCCAAGCCTGTATCAGCACTGCCTGACTGGGCTTCTAGAACTGCAGGCAACTATACCCCTTTTCTCAAGGTTAGTCTCCTCCACAGCAACGTGGATTGCCATGATAATCCCCTCGCATTCGTTCAACAAATACTGAGTGAGACCAACTATTTTCTAGATGCAGTTCCAGGCACTGGGGAGAAGAGGCCAGGTCCCTACCTCGATGGAGCTCAGATTTCATTTGGGGGAGTCAGACAAAAAATTAAACAATATACTTCCAAAGAAACGTTAAGTGCTATGGGGACATAAACTTGGACTGTTGGGGAGGCCCACTCACAACAGGGGCCAGAAAAGGCCTCCCTGAGGAGGTAACTTGTGATGTCAGAACCCTGGATGAGAATTAGGGACACACCACCATGTTGTGGTATTAAAGCATATTGTGCTATTTTTTTTAGTCCTGAATTCGTGCTATTTTTGTTGCTGTAATACTGTGATTTCAGACATCAGTCAGCAATTTCTCTCGTCCTTCTTGACTCTTCCCAACCCACTCCTCCTTCCTTCCATCCTCTGCCTCCTCGCCCATCCTGGGTACCCTACTGACAAGCCCTCCGGGCCCCTCTGTGCCACCCAGCTGGGGCTACTCCTCTGCCTGGCCCACCTCTTGCTGGGGAAAGGGAGGAATGAAGTCCACAGCAGGGACATCCCTCCGGAATTAGCAGGGAGAGGAATAAAACTGGCTGGAATTGGGAGCTGCAAACTGAGGCAGAGAAGGTGTGCCCCAGGAGGCGGTACTGGGAGCTCCACAGGGTTGGGGTGGCGGGGTTAAACACCCTCCATGTTAGAGACAGTAGCTCCGCGGGGGGCCCAGACACAGGGAACAGACACTAGGAGAAGTACCACCAGAATCACCCAAAGGAAAGCTTCCTAACATATGCCTACATTTTTGTATTTGGCATGTATTAAATTTCTCTGGTTAAAAAAAATTAAGAATTGCAAACACTCTTACGGTATTATTCCTTAGTATTATGTAAAATAAACATGAAAAAACCAATTCAGTCCTTTTACTCCAAGACTACTCCAAAGACAAGGAGTCTGCTGATTTTCTGAAAAATGGGAAGAGGCAGAGGAAAAGAATTTTGGTCCAAGGGAGGTGGAGAGTCAAAGAACCCGAGGCTGAAAAGAGCTGCGTGTTCAGGGATTTTAAAGACACAGATGTGGCTGGACAACAGTGAGAGAGAGAGAGAAGGTGGGAGATGAAGTAGAAGAATGAAGCAGAGGGCAGAATCATGAGCACAGTGAAAACTCGAACGTGAAGATCTGTAGGGAACCACGCATGCGCGTGCACACAGAAGAAAAACCACTGGAAGAGTCAACAGAAAGCTCGTTCCTGCCATCTCTTTTACACATTAGGCACATGCTGCCTTCCAACAGGCCCCAGTGTTAGGGGACAGGAGATCTAGGTATCAGGTGAGTAGGACGGGGGTGCATACCCACCCCCAATTTTCAAAAGCTTAAAAAAAAAAGTATAGAAATGTGACAGAACTCTTTGTAGTACCTCAAAACAGTTATAAAAACTGAAATCTATTATAACTGTTCTCGGGCAGCAGAATTATGCCATTTTAATCAAATTTAACAACCTCACCTAAATAATCTTTCTCAGGCATGTTGGTTGTACCGTATCTATATAAGCTTTTACTTACTAGAGCCTCATACAGACACGCATCGTTTTATTGTGCTTCTCAAATACATGTTTTTTTTAGAAACTGAAGGTCTGTGGCAACCCTCTTGAACAAGTCTATTGGTGCTATTTTTCCAATAGCATTTGCTGACTTTATGTCTCTGTGTCACATTTTGGTAATTCTTGCAATGCTTCAAATCTTTTCATTATATTTGTTATGGTGATCTGTGATCTGTGATAATGACTTGCTGAAAGCTCAGATGATGCTTAGCATTTTTTTTATCAATAAAGTATCTTTTAATTAAGGCATTACACTGTATTTTTAGACATAATGCTACTGAACATTTAACAGACTACAATGTAGTGTAAACGCAACTTTTATATGCACTGAGAAGCCAAAAAATTCATTTCACTCACTTTATTATGATATCGGCTTTACAGCAGTGGTCTAGAACCCAACCCACCATATCTCCAAGTTATGTCTGTACATGCTGAACATTGTGCTACAGGCTTTATATATGATACCACATTTGTTCCTCATGAGAATACTCTAAGGAAAGGAACAGCAATCTCATTTTATGGGGGGAGAAAGTAAAATGCAAAGATCTTGAAGTCACACAGCGAGTAAGTGAGAGAGTCCAAATTTGAACCTAAGTTCTCTGGTTAGGAAACTGATATTCTTTCCAATATAGCAAGAGCGTTTCTAAAGCTCGGATTCTTAAGACTAAAGCTCACAACCAATTCTGCTGATTCTCAAAAGCCTATCCTTTACAACCAGCTTGCTATGAAGGCCTCCTTGACCACTCCAGCCCACAAGATCCATGCCTTCCTTCGGCCTTGAAGAGCACTGAATAGTGCCTACTGTTCATTTATTCACTGAGCCCTCATGTAAGTGAACACCCACTCTGGACTGGGCATTGTGCCCCATGAGACAATACAACAGGAGACAACACAAAGCTCCTGTCCTCAGGGAGCTTACCATACAGGAGCAAAGACAGACAGCAGACACGGAAAAATCAGGCACCATGCAAGTTAGAACTAAATTATATAACTGTAAATTATATATTTTCTTGGGGTTCTTTTCCACTCTCTTTCTAAAATGGGCTGCATAGCTGTCCAGGGCCAATTTCTGGCTGCTCGTGAAGTGAGAAGGAGTGGGAAATGCAGCTGGGGGGACAGGGCCAGGCCAGGAAAAGTCTTCCGTGCTATGTTCAAAGGCTCAGACTTTTTCCTCAAGGAAAGCAAGTCACTAAAGAGACTTCACATGGAAGACACATAATCAGATCTGCATTTCTAAGAGGATCCCCTCTGAGGAAAGTGACTTGGAAGGCAGGTAGACTGCAGGAAGGAAGACCAGAATGTAGGCTCCGGCCGTATGCCAGGAGAGCGGCAGTGAGGGCCTGGAATCCACTGGGGGAATTTCCCTTCCCACCTGACATTTTGATCTTCACACTATCAAAGAATGCCAACAAGCTGGATGGTGTCTACAGTGGCACAAAACTCTCAACATTCTCAGGCCTGTTACAAGGCGCCAAAGAAAAATTCAGATATGGGCAAACCATCTAGAAAAGACTTCTGTCCCTCAGCTACCATGTTCCTTTGCCAAACAGTTCCCAGGGATAACACAGTGATAGGCAGTGACAAAGCCCCTCACGGGGACCTTTACCCGGTATTGGACCGGGGAAAAACAAACGTGCCAGTATAGCCTGGACAAGGGAAGCTCTGGGGGCCTGCCCCACTGGTTGGGTTTCCTGACCTCTAACATAGATTTCCCCTCCTGTTACACAATCATCTGGGGCCAAGGAAGGACAGACAAACAGGCTGCAGTGTTCTGAAAGGCTGCATGGCACAAGAGCAAGACACATCCGAGGTCAAAGACTCCTTCTGCCACAGGTTTACTGTGTGACTTGGAATAAAATCCTGAGCTTCTCTGAGCTTTAATTTCATCAGACACAAAACTGGGTAATAATAATTACTTTTCAAGCTGTGGCAAACATTAAAGGAGAAAATATAAATGATGAGTCAAGTCTATAAAAATACTATAATAATAGGCACTCAATAAATATTAGTTGCCCCTTGCCTTTCCTTTCTGAATTTGCCATTTATTTGCCTAGTTGCTTATATGGTAACTACCACATGCAAGGCCTTGTTCAGGAGCAAGTTATCTTAAATAAAAACAATTAAAAATAACAATACCAACGAAAAACATGCCACATCAGTTGTAAGGCAGAACTATAGGGGATAATTTCGATCGGTTCCTTGAACGAGAATCCTTCCATTCTATTAAAAACCATTGAATCTAGTAGATCTCCAACCTAATGATCATGAGACTCATGTGGGAAGCTGATAAAACTAGACTTTTAGTTTCTGTTGCCACTCAGACCTACTGAACAGAATTCTCAGGGGACTGTAATATTTTTTTAAATTAAAAATTAAAAATCTCTCCAGGTGATTCTTGCCATCATGACTTACTTTCTGAGGCTAGTTTGGGATCCAATGACCTAATTGCTTGTCTACTCAGGCTGTGGTTAGGTCAGACCAATCTCACAGCAAAATCTCAAAGCCAAGAACTCATCCCAAATCACAGATAGTAACAAAGTAAGAGCAGGATCCCAACAACCCGTTTTGCAAATGCAGACTACGGATAAAAAGTTAACTTCTTCACATTCTAATCATGGCAAAATGTTGAAAAAAACATGCTGCAGTGACCAACTGTGGGGTGGGTGGTCTAGGCAAGTTTTGACCTCAGCCCAGTTCGACGACTTAGGGGCCAGGCAGGCCCTCGCAGTCTGCAACAGACATCTGAGTTTTCAGAACTGCCCAGCCTTTGTGTTGCCATGAAAATAGGCCTCACATCTATCTGCAACTTGATACAAAACATGTGTCCTTTCTTCTTGTCAGCCCAAATGACACGAAAGGAAAGAGAAGGAAGAAGACAGAAAGACAGACAGGGAGGGAGTGGGGCAAGAAGGAAGGAGACAGAAAGACGGACGCACAGAAGCTAGGGAAGGAAACCACCCAGTGTTGGGGAAAAGAAGCTTTGGAATAGAAGCTAAGGCGACCAAAGAAGTACCCTTGGGAATCCAAGACTTCCAGAGATTCCAAACTGTTAATTTCTTTAAAATATTTGAAGTATGTTAAATTTCAAGTATATTCAAAATTAGAAAGAACAGCTAAGTGAACCCTCATGTGCTTATCACCCAGCGTCAAATCATTTCAATTCCTAGCCAGCACGTTGCATCTATACCCCACTCCGATTCTTCTTAAACAATTTCCAGGCTCTGTATTATTTTTCTGCAAGTATTTCAGCCTGCACCCATACAATGTAGTGAGCATTTAAAAAGTAATTGCAATATGATTATCGTAATTAAAAATAACACCTTCCCATCACCAAATATCCATGCTGCATTCATATTTCGCCTCATGTTTTACTTTTCTTCTTTTAACAGCTGTTTTTTTTTGCAGGAGGGCTCAAATAAAGGCTCTGATCCCAAGCAGTGCAGGTGCCTCCAGAGCTGTAAGTTCATTACAGCTCCCCTCCAACTCTCTTTTTACCCCCTTGCAATTTGTTGTTGCCGTTGTTAAGAAACAAGGTCTCCTAACTAGCTTTTCATGCTGGAGGTTTTTTTGTTCTTTGTCCCAAAAAGGTTTCCCCATTCAAAGAAAAGACTTGAGAAGCTTCATTTAAAAAAAAAAAAAAAAAAAAGATTGTTGGACAGTATGTACAAAGCAAACTAGAAACACATCCTAGAAAGCGGCACAAATAACCCAGGAAATATGTATGCCCAAGGCTTCTTGGTGGCCAGGAAGTCGGGGCCACTAGGAGCCTCTTTGTGGTCACTGGGATCACCCACATCTGTTAGTTTCATTAAAGCACAAAAAAAAAAAAAAAAATTTCAAAAGAACTTTCTGGACTTCAGAGATCTCAAAGGTACAATATTTTGATTATTTCCAGGGCAGACAAATCATAAATATACAGAATACATGGCTCTTAATAGACACCAGTGTACAAGCACTTGGCCAAATTCATATGGGCAAGTCCTAAACCCTACAAGCTTAAAAAAATACTTTGCCACTTCAGTAAACCTCAAGTGCCCTGCATTCAGTCCATCCCTTCTGTTCCAGGGTGTTGGATTCAGAAAATGAATGAGGTTTCCTCACTCCTCACATACACCTCCACAACACAGTGTGAAAGACTGATGTTCAAGGCACACCATGGCCTCCACCCAGGAGTGTTCCTGGAGAAGCCAGGGAGCCCTGTTTCCACAGCAGCCCACACAGTACACACCGCCCCCCCCCCCACCACCCGCCCTGGGGAAATGACTTCAGGAAGCAGGCCTCTTGTCCAAGGGTCAGTCTCTTCTGATGTTATCACCTCTGTCTGCCCCACCCTTGGAAGCACTCATAATTCCCATTGGATGTAGGCCTAGCCACTCAAAATCAGATTCAGGAGACATTTTCTGATTCTCACAGCATTTGGAGTCCGGACATCCGTGAAAAGCTATGTATAGAAGATATTCATTCATTTTCATTCCTGGGGTGAGGTGCAATTGTGCCTGGTGAAAGGCCCTAAGCTGTTTCTTACAATTTATATTTCATAATTTTATAAATCAGTGAGGATTTAACTAGCAAACAAGCCAAAATACTTTCTTAAAAAGTATGGTCTCAGAGTGAAGACTGTCAGAAATCACTATCCCGCCTTGAATTAATCACCAGAGAATTCTGTACTAAAATTATAGGTAGGAAAACCAACTTCTTAATGGTTTATAGTAACCTTTATTGTAGCGTTATTATTCAGCCTGGCAGACCAGCTCTGAAAATATGCTGTGTACTCACAGGCTAAGATTACCATGCTGAAGAAAAGATCCATGGACACAGAACGTGCATCTGCAATTTTCTAAGCCCACGTGGATAATTCATCTTTAGTGATGGCAAATAGTTCCACGCAGACCTCCATACTGTGCTTAACTTGGGACCTAACTTTAGAAATTAGGGGTTCATCAAGGTTTCCTTTCTCCCTCCAATGGCCTCTCAGAACTGGATAGTGGAGAATGAGCTCACTTCACCATCTAGAAGTCACCTCTTCCAAGGCCACAGTGAGTCTCGCCCCGACCCACGTCCATTCTCCCAGCTCCCAAGAGTCACTGACGTTCTCAGGGTAACTAACCCTCCACACCAACTCCCTGGCCTTCAAGTGACTGTCCTGGGACAGGAAAAGAACATGTCCAGTCCCACTCTTCACGCCTCATTTAAATCAATATGCTTCCTGCCCAGCCCACAGCCAATAGGTTAGCTGATTTACGCAATTAGCACAAAATTACCAGATCTTTACTTTAATCCAAGACACACAGCCTTGACCTGTGTCGAATCATTAGTATACTGTAAACACCCTGTTATCTGGCAGGATTAGGGCCAGGTATACTTCCTAACAGAATTATTCGCTTTTGTTCAGGCCCTTCAACAGCTTCTTAACTGCTATTCTTTACCTTTCACTCTTCATAATGCTGCCAGAAGGTGGTCTAAAAAGTCAATGTAATTGTATTAATACCTGACTTAAAATCCTTTGATGGCTTCTTGTCACCTACAAGACTTAAAAACAAAAATACCACAACAAACAACCCAGATAGGCACCGAGGACCTTTGAAACTTGGTTCTGCCTCTTCCTCACCTTCTGCACACCATCATCCTAAAAGCCTATTTTTCCAAACATACCAAATATGTCACCATACTCTTGATTGCAGCACACTAGCCCCTGTAAGCTTTCACCCCTTTCTATAGAGGGTTCCTCACAAAATATGATCTATGGGCCCAATCCCGCCCACTGCCTGTTTTTGTAAATCAGTTTAACTGGAACACGGTCATGCCCCTTGGCGTATGTATTGTCTCTGACTGCTTCTTCACTGTAACGATCAAACTGAAGAGTTGTGACAGATACCATAGAACTGGCAAAGCTGAGCATATTTACTATGTGGTCCTTTACAAAAAAAGTTTGCCAATCCCTGGTCTAGAATTGTGTGTTCTCACGTCCTGTCCCAGATCCTCCCTTGGGAAACATCTATGCATCCTTAGGCGAGAATAAGCACATTCATCTCTGTAGGGACCAAGACATCTAACTTTTGCGAAGAACGTTCTGTGATTGTGTTCCATATCCATTCCCCTCCTTCCTTAGCTTACCAAAACCCTGATTCTATTTAGAGTGGCCAGCTCCAAGTGATCAAACCTGATGGTCTAAGCCAGTGCCAGCCAGCAGAACTCTCTGCAATGATGGATATGCCTGATGTACGCAACTGCCCAGTAATGTAGCCACTAGCCATGCTTGAAATGTGGCTAGCATGACTGAGGAACTGAATTTCTGAATTTCTGACTTTACTTAAATTCAATTAATCTAAATAGCCAGCATAACTCAACAATAAAATGACAACCCAATTATAAAATGGGCAAAGGATCTGAACAGACATTTCTCCAGAAAGATACACAAACAGCTAGTTGGCACATGAAAAGATGCTCAATATCACTAATGATTCTGTAAATGCAAACAAAAACCATAGTGAGATATCACTTCACATCCACTGGCATGGCTAGAACCAACAAACAAAAATTACAAGTGTTAGTAAGAATGTGGAGAAATTGAAACCCGTATCCATTCCCATCAGGATGTATAAAATGCTATAGCCCCTTTGAAAAAACAGTCCGGCATTTTCTCAAAGGATTGAACATAGAGTTACCCTATAATCCAGTAATTCTACTCCTAGGAATTTGCCCAAGAGAATTGAAAAAATGAAAATACGTTCACCCAAAAAACTTGTACATGAATGTTCACAGCAGCATTATTTATAGTAACAAAAGTGTCCTTCAACTTAAATGTCCATCAACAAATAAATAGATAAAATGTACCATATCCATGCAGTCGACTATCAGTAAGTTATGAAAAGGAACAGATTTTTTAAAATACTTATACTGATATATGCTTTAACACAGATGAGCCTAGAAAAAATTATGTTAGGTGAAAGAAGCCAGACACAAAGTGCTACATATTGTATGATTCCATTTATATGAAATGTCCACAACATACAAATCCAGGGAGACAGAAAGTAGGTGAGTGCTGCCAGAGGGTGAAGGTAGGGTTAGGAAGGGGGAGTAACTACGAACAGATACTGGGTTTCTTTGGGGGGTGATGAAAATGTTCTGGAATTAGACAGTGATGATGGCTGTATAATCCTGTAAATATATTAAAAACCACTAAAAGGTAAAATTAAAGTGGTAAATTTTATGGTATGTGAAGTATATCTCAATAAAAAAAAAAAACTTTTAAATAGTCCTGTGTGGCTATCATATTAAATTGTGTAGATCTAAGCCAACCATGACCATATTGTTCTGTACTTTCCCAGCTTCCCTTGTAGCTAAAAGTAGCCACGCAACCTAATTCCAGCCAATGAGAACCTAAGCAGAAATCTAGTAGGAGGCCTTCTGGGAAAACTTCCTCTTATCATTAAAAAAAAAAAAAAAAAGAAAGAAAGAAAGGAGATTCTGTTTTCTCCAGTTCTCCCTCATGTTTCAGCATTAAAGGTGATTAAAGGTGGATAAATGTCTCCTGCGACCATGAGGTAATTAGCAAGAAGGAAAAGTCTAAAGAATTAAAGATATGCTGGCCTTGACATGATCAAATCACCTTTGGATTTGTTTAGGGGTGAGAGAACAGGAACTCAAGCCTATTTATATAAGACACTGTTAAATGGGTATATTGTCCCATGAGTTAATAATATATGTAAAACATTCGCAACAGCTCCTGGCACATGGTCAGTACTATGTAAGAGTTAGTTACTATGACTGTCATCGTAACTTAGTGCTTCTCAACCTTTTTTTTTTCTTAAACCATCAACCTCACTGAAAAGTCTGAACAGACATTCTTTTCCTTATCCCTGCCCCCATGATAGTTTAATACCTATTTACTGGTTTACATTGTTAGGTAGGGCTCAGCTTTAGAAGGCTACAAACCATTATAATAGCTAAGATCCTTTCATCCACCAAGAACCAATTTTCGCCCTCTTGCAAATGGAATTCTTGATACATGCTTCTTCCCCAGTGTAACCTGCTGATTTAAATAAGAGTTTCTTAGTATTAACACGGAAGCTGAATGCATTCCTAATTGATTCATTTTCCTTCTCCACTGTAACCAAATGATTTAATTGGACCTGTCTTGATCGTATAAACCCCACTCTGTTGGCCATCACAGATTCCCTGGGAATATGTGCATTTAACTATAAAGGTGACACCATGATAACACACCACTCATGTGGCTACAGTCAAGCCAGCTACAAATTCATACACCTCAGCCCAAAGAGCACAATGAGAACCAAAAAACTAATTGGGGGAGGGGGGGCACTACTAACATATTTATTAATCACATTTATGGATGTCTTTGTTATTCTGATGGTAAAAAATCCAGAATATAGAAAAATATAATGGAAGAAATAAAATCAACCTTTATCTCACAACATAGCTCTGTTTTATATAGAAAAACAATTTTGTGGGACACCTGGTGGCTCAGTCGGTTAAGCATCTGCCTTCGGCTCAGGTCATGATTGCAGAGTCCTGGGATTGAGCCCCACCCGGACTCCCTGCTCAGTGGGTGGTCTGCTTCTCCTTCTCCCTCTGCCTGCCACTCCCCCTGCTAGTGCACTCTTTCTCTCTCTGTCAAATAAATAAAATCTCTTAAAAACTTGAGAGAGAAAAGAAAAACAATTTTGCTGAGGTGTACTGCTCATATTTTACTATATCCTCTAGCAGCCTTTTCCAAGTCTGTCAACAGCACTGGAATACTTTCTGTTTTGAGCCTCCCCAAGGCGTTCTGATGTAGGCAGTACCCTTCTCCCATGATCCAATGAGGAAATAAGGGCTTGGTGAACTGAAAAGACCTGAGAATCGCTCAGTTAGCAAGTGAAGCAGATGTGATTCTGCACCAGACTCTACGACTCCAAAGCACAGCCCCCACCACCACCTGACTCCTCCACAAATATCTGACCACAAGAGCCAACCAATCAGGAAGAATGTCCAAATGTTCCAACATCTTCCACGTGACTCTCCGGAATCACTCTTGAACCCTTCTCCACCCTGTTTTCTGCCCATGGATGCTGAGGAGAATGGAGCATACCCAAAGGCTCTCCCCGCTGCGGCCTTGAGCAGGGTTTGGCCAATGAGGACAGAGGGATACCAGCAGGCAGAAAGAAAAAGCAGCCTGGCTGTGGCTCTCTGCACCAAAGGTCACACTGAGTCTCCTCGGGACCTGGTGACCTGCCTGCCCCTTGTCCTTGAGGCCCAGAGCTGGTACCAGCTCTGCTTCTGGTAGCCCAGAGGTCCTGCACTACCCTTGTGGTTTCCCGACACTTACCCACTCTTCTCAAATTATCCCATCTGACTGTGCCACCTGTTTCTTGCAGGGACCCTGGCTGATACACTGAAAAACAGAAGGGACACACATGTTCCAATGGGTACTAAAGGAACAGCAGGGGAGACCCCTCTTTCCATAATGGCAGTTTCCAGAAAGGAAACACAAAGAACAGCCATCATTACATGGAGATGGCGATGAAGTGTACTTCCCATCCCCTTCTTCAGAATCCTGCCTAACCTGGAGACCCTGAAATGTTACCTGGGAACAAGAATCTGGATAAAGCCAAAACCAAGAGTCAGATGCTCAACCAACTGAGCCATCCAGATGCCTCTGAGCTATTTTGTGTGTGTGTGTGTGTATTATAGTATACATATTTATTTTAGAAAAGTAGGATTATATTCCACCTTCTTTTCTGTGACCTCACTATTTTACTATTGGGAAGTTCCCCTTTTTGGTTTTGATTTATAAGACTCTATAGGTTTAATGAGAAGGACTCTTGGTCATGTTGAAAGTGTTTTTCCTGGTTTGTTGTTCAGCTTTCCATTTTGTTTATGGGTTTTATTTTACCTTCTTTTTATGTACTAAAATATCCCATTTTTTTTTTTTTTTAAAAAAAAGCAGTATTTGGGGGAAGATCTGGGACTTAAAGACTGAGTAGTTTGCCAGGGCACTATTAATCACCCTTCCTTTCTGCCCTACACTCGTCCTCTCACGGGGCCTTCAAAAGCTGAATTTCCTGCACCAATGGAATAGATCAAATTAATTTTAGCACAAGGAAGGTAAGAGCTGTCAACCCCAAGTTCCACTCTCCCTTACCCGATAAGAATAAGTATCAAAACAGTCATGTTAGAAGAAAAATTGAAACACATTTTGATAGAGTTATCCTCACAATGTCTCATCTTCCAATAGATTTTTATAAGGGATGTATATTAAAGGATCAAGGAGTTTCTGGAGGGAGAAAAACATCAAGAAAATGACCTGGGAGAGCAATTAAACTGACCCTGGCCTCATATCTTTATTTCAAAACCTGAAAGTAAAAAAGCTTTGCAAGTGAAAGCACCAAAGTATAAAAGAAAACCTTCCTCTATTTTTTTCCCAAATAGGCCGTGTGCTACAAACTAACAAAATTACAAATAGCAGGGGTGCCCGGTGGCTCAGTCAGTTAAGCATCCAACTCTTCATTTCAGCTCAGATCATGATCTCAGGGTTGAGGGATCAAGCCCTGCATCAGGCTCCTCGCTCAGCATAGAGTCCGCTTGTCCCTCTCCCTCTGCCCCTCCCCCCACTCACTGGATACCCTATCTCTAAAATAAGTAAATAAAATCTTTAAAGAGAACATGTTTGTTGGCACTTTCAATCAGTAGAAGTGACAACAATACTTTCAGTTACCCCCTTTAAAGTCAGTTTCTTTTTTACTTGCTAAATAAATCTTGCTCTGCTTTGTCTCCCTATTTTGCTCATGCTTTTCCTTTTCTCTCCTCTAACCAGGTATTCTGTCAATACGCCTGCTGACTCCACCTCCTAAATCTACGTGGGCTCCAACCTTTTCTTTTTTTTTTTAAGATTTTATTTATTTATTTGAGAGAGAGAGAATGAGAGATAGAGAGCATGAGAGGGAAGAGGGTCAGAGGGAGAAGCAGACTCCCTGCTGAGCAGGGAGCCCGATGTGGGACTCAATCCCGGGACTCCAGGATCATGACCTGAGCCGAAGGCAGTCGCTTAACCAACTGAGCCACCCAGGAGCCCTCCAAACTTTTCTAAGAACACCCGTGGTCACTCCTGAGCTCATGTCCTCTTCACATCTCAGTTGGCCTGGAGCAAGGCTTCCCAACCTTGTCACTACTGATATTTTGGGATGGATAATTTTGTTGTTGTGGTGGCTGTCCTACACCTTATAGGATGTTTAGCAGCATCTCTAGCCTCTTCCCACAAAATGCCAATAGCACGACCCCTCCTCACAATCAAAAATTTCTCTAGACTTTGCCTCTTTAATACCCATCACCAGGCTAACGCATCCCCCCACCCCCCTCCCCTCTAGACTTTGCCAAGTGTCCCCTGAAAAGCAAAATCGACCCAGGTTGAGAACCACTGGCCTAGAGCATAGGCTTCTATCAGCTCTACCTGCACCTACTCCTGTGCCCTCTGGAACTCATCCACCGTACCACAGACAGAATGCAAGTCCAACCGTGTCATTCCTCAGCTTCAACCACCACTCGACTCCCCATTGACTATAGGCTGAAATCTAAAATTAGCAAGAGATACAAACAGGCCTGACCACTGGGCCCTGCAGGCTTCTCTGACCACTGCCAACCCTGTGGAACTGCCTACAAGCTCTGTGTGCTTCACGTGCATGAGAACCACGCCGGTGCTCCAATACTCCATGTAGTTCTCGCGTCTCCAGGCCCTTTTACTTGCTGTGACCCTTTTCCATACTGGACTGCCCCATTCTTCACTTCCCCACTGAGAGAAATTCCAAATCACCCCCAACAGTGGGGGTCGCAAACTCAAGTGCACTCAAGGGTCAGGATGGGGAGCTGTAGAGCACATGCCCACACATGCCTCTTGGCTCTTCCTGACTACACCATTTCATGCGGGACAATGGGCCCGTGTGACCAAATCTGGGAAGCTAGAGGTCTGGATGTTTATGTTTGCTACCTGAATGATTTAAAAATAAATAAATAAATAAGTAAATAAACATGGAAGAGCTGAAACAATACATGTCTACAGGCAGAATGTGCTAGTTGTCACCAGCTGTTTACACTCTAGAGATCTCTAAGTATTTCTCACGGTACCCTGACAGTGTTTGCATTCCTGTCTCCCCTTCGGGAATCTCAAGGTCCCCATGACATTCACCGGTCTTTTTGCTTATTTTAATCATGTATCATTTCTTTCTCCCATCTGTCCATCCATTCATCCATCCAATTCACCCATAAACAGAATTAAGTCCCCATGAGCACTTTGTTAAGAATACAAAAGTAAACAGACACAATCTCTACCCTCAAAATGTTCCTACTCCTGGAGGGGAGGATATAAGTAAACAATTATGATCCACACACTCATGAGAATATCATAAATAATATCAAAGCACAGGACAAGGACAATAGGAAAAAAACAAACAAACCCACACACTTCAATCTCCCTGGGGGAGTCAAACTGGCTTCTGATGAGATCTGAGCTAAAGGCAAGAATCTGCCAGCTTGATAAGAGAAAGAGAGCATTCCATGTCATAGGAACAACCTGTAAGAAAATGTGCAGGTAGGCAGAGAGAGGGTGCATTTGAGGAACCACAATAATGTAGTTTCAGCTTGAAAAGGGGTGAAATTTCACAGGGCCCCATTCTTAAGTGTGCAGGGTTTAGTGCAGTTCCTGGCACGTATTAGACACTCATTCTGTTTGTTTGATTACTTAATTCAAATCTGGACAGGAAGACATGCTGATCAAGCACGGCTTAACAGTAGTTAAGGAGTCCCTTCAATGTGTGAGCTCTACTGGGAGAACACATAATAGGAGCGAACTGAAGAACTGTTAAATGAGCCAATACAATAATAAAATAATTACTGTAATAACAACAGTAATAACTAAAATTTACTGAGTGTTTGTTACATGCCATGTACTCAACTAACGCTTTCACAACATTTCATTTAATCCATATAATGATCCTATGCAGTATTATCATTCCCATTTTACAGATTAAAACTAGGCTCAGAGAAACGAGCTGGGGCTCCAACCCAGGAATGTCCGAATCCAAAGGTGAAACATATAACCGTTATAGTTGTATTTTTGGTGGAAAAAAACCCCTGTGGGTTTCTTACAAAGCCTTTTGGTTATGTTTGAACCCAGAGCATCAATGTACCAAGGAAGAAATTTGTTCTCTTGGGGATGACAAAAACTGTCCTTCCAAAATAAAAGCTATCCTCTTAAGTAGGCAGAAAACCAACCACTAAGTGGGTATTGCCACATGATCGAAGTACAGTTGCCAGTGGTTTTCTATTACCACAAAAGAAAAGAAAAAAAAAATCTGGAAAATGCCACGGAGAGGGGTGGCAGGCAGAATCTCCCTCTGGGAGCCGGGCCAGGCCAGGCCTGTTTGCTGGGGCAGTTGGGTGAAGGCAGTCAGAAAAAAGGGATGACTACAGAGAGCCCGTCCAGAACTGGGGCTCCGGGACAGCAGGCAACAGGCTCCCTGTCAGGAGAGGTCACTACTGTTTACGGTCACACACCCGGACTCCCTTACATGGACATATTTGTAAATGATATTAAAATGTTTTCAATGTGAACACCAAACTTTCACAATTTATACTGAACGTCTCTGTGATTCAGCCAATCTCGTGAATACAGCAAATTTATCTAAAACAAGGAAAAACTAAAAATCTATAAAAGAAAGATGTGTTTTCAAATACTCTCTGAGGATTTAGCAAGCACCGTTTCATATCTAGAGGATACTATAACTAAAACTGTATATTTTTTCTTAGCTCACTAGAAGAGGTTTGATTCTAGTTGATGACCTCCACTTTTCTTTATATAGAAATCATTTATTTAGTTTTTATTTTTTTATGTTTTTGCCACTGAATTATTTTTTTCCAACTTTATTAAGGAACACCTGACAAATATAAATGTATATATTTCAAGTATACAAGGTGATGATTTGATATGCATACAAATTGTGGAATGATTAACAAAATCATATACTTGTCATTTAAATCCCTATAATACAGATGATCAATTTATTATTTTATACTGATAAACAGTATGTGCACATTCTGCAACACTGCCCTGCATTCAGATCGCTGCTCTGACACTTTCTACCGTGTGGTTTGGCCAAATTACAAGTGTTCTCCAGATCTCAGTTTCATCATCTGTAAAATGGGTATAAGAATGAGAACTTAGCCATATTGGTTCCAAAGCTAGCTGAATGACCAAATTAAGGTGGTAGCAGAAAGGGAGAGGAGGTGGCACATTAAAAAATATTTAGAAAGGGACCTAAACAAGACAGAGAGATGGATTTCTCAATAGGCAGTTTGTCAGCAGAGCAGGCAGCAGGAATGAAGCCACGTGTCAGCCTGCACCCCTGAGAAGAGATGGCCCATCACTAAGATGCAACAGGCGAGGGGCAAAGGAGTGGGGAATCTGAATCTGGAAAATGCTGGTGGGACACAACTGTGGAGAGCTATGGAGCTAGGTCTAGTGGCTAGCAACATTTCCAAGAACAGAGCTAGGAATAAAGACTCAGAAGCCACTGGCCCGTAAATTAAACCGATAAACCAAGCCACATACAATGAGCGACCCCAGAAAGAATATTTCAGCAGAAGCTGCAAACCAGTGGCCCAAGGGCCACATCTGGAACACAGACTTGTTTTGTTTGCCCCCACCACCACCCAGAGTTCTAAAAAAAGTTTCAGCCAACATACAAAAATGTTAATATGGTGAATTTTCTAAATCTGGATTTCTATCTTCTCTTGAAAACTCAGGAGATTCTGCAATTCCAGGTGCCAGCGTTCCCATTCTGGGTAACACAGGCAGCGAGAGCTCATTTCAGGAAGCCCCCCAGACCAGGCTCAGACCACACGGCCCACCCTGGCTGCCCCCACTTGCACACGGTCGGCGTGTGCTGGTATCTCTGCCCCTGCTTGCCCTGTGCTACCTTCTGCCATCCGGTAGGAAATGTGAGTCTGTGACCTGCTGGTGAATGAGAAGAGCAGAAAACTAAGATCAGAAGCCTCTGAAGACTAACACAGAAAGACTCCAAGAGAGGAGTCTCTGAATGAGACCGAGAAAGACATATCAGAAAAGTGAGAGCATGTGTGGTACCATCAAGTAAAGGGTATGGAGCAGTCACGCATTCATCCCTGATTGCTCTGCTGATATCTCCCCTCCCCCACAACTTGAGGTACACCCCACATCTCAACACATGTCCAAAACACCATCACTGCTCAGTGGAGTTACTGGAATCACCTCTTATTTCCACTCTTTTTTTTTTTTTTTAAGATTTTATTTAATTATCTGAGAGAGAGAGAGGGAAAGCATGAGTGAGGGGGGGAGGGCAGAGGGAGTGGGAAAAGCAGACTCCCCCCTGAGCAGGGAGCCCGATGCAGGGCTCGATCCAGGACCCTAGGATCATGACCTGAGCCGAAGGCAGACGCTTAACTGGCTGAAACACCCCGGCGCCTCTTTGTTTCCACTCTTATTGCCCAAAAATCCATTCCCCACACAGCAAATAAAAAAAGCTCATTAACATGTAAATCAGAGCACACCACTCCTTTGCCAAAACTATCCAGTGACCTCCCAGGACATATAGAAAAAATCCAAACCCAGAAACACACCCTATACAGTCTTCCAAGGAGGGACCCCTTTCTACCTCTGTTGGCTGCATCTCCAACAACCGGCCCCTCTATGTTCAGTCACACTGAGCTCTCTGCTGTTCTCCCAACAGGTCAAGCACATCCTCAAGCCCTTGCACGTCCTCCTCCTCCTGAATGGATCCCTCTTCCCTCAGCTCCTTTCCTCTCATTGGCCCCTTCTCCAGTCAGAGGTCACCTTCTCAGAGAGTACTTATTAACCTTCTCAATACCATTCCTCATCTGACCCACTTTCAACCGCTCTCCCTGCTGCATTTTCTTCAGAGCACTTATCATTCAGCTATGTTTGTATTTGTTTACTTGTGTATTTGGTTCATTTCCCACACTACAGTAAGTTCTATGTGGTCGAGGACTTTATCTTTATACAATGCCTCACACAGAGATGGTCTCAAGTTTGTGAATGAATGAATGAACAAACAAACGAACGAACGAACGAACATGCGATACTGTGGACGGTAAGGGATTACAGAGAATGGATATTAATCACAGTATATCTTCGCCCGGATCCTCCAGAAAGCAGACCCTGTGTGAGAGGGTTACATAGCAGCACTGCATTAGGAAGCGCAATCTCCAGGAGCAGGAGTAGAGTGATGGACACAGGAAGTGAAACAGATAAGGAGCAGGAGAGGCAAGATGAAGTTGCATTATCAAGCTGGTTCCACAAGAGTGACGCATTCTCCATCCACAGGACCATCCACACCCTCCACACACACTCTAGTCCCCCGAGCCATACAGACTCTATCTTAGAACCATCCACGATGGGGGAAAAAGGAACATTAATTCCCCACTTTGTCCAGGTTGTGCACCTGTGGGCAAAGAGTGAGATGGAGAGGTGGCATCAACAGGGAAGCGTCACGCTACATAATGGACGGCATGCAAGGCAGGCATGCGGCACGAGGTGAGGCACTGTTTACACCTGCAGAATGCCCTGCACGGTACTGGGTGCCACGCGGGCAACTGGATCAAGAAATGAGGCAACTTTTCCTTACCGTCCTTCTGAGAGGATCTGATGCAGGACCCAGAGGTGTCTGAGACACAGTAATGTAAGAACCAAGAATACCCACCACATTAGCAGTGACCTTCACAACAGCAATATCAGTGCACTGGGAAGGGTATACATCATATTATAGCGGATGAAGGTATTGACTGGGAGAAAAGGAAGCAGAACACCAAGAGAAGGCTTCTCTCAGGGCTCCTTAGAGTATTAGCTGATTCCAGGGCTGGAGCAAGGAGAGTCCTAAGTGACACCCAATGGTGCCAGAAAGAAAAGATGTGCTCCAAAAGAAAATGAGGACAAGTCAAAAGGACACAGAAGCCAACCTGAAGGGGTTCCCAATGGTGAAATTTGTGACTATTTGAGCATGATAATAATAGTAATGGATTGAGGGCAATAGAAGAAAATACTTCATAAGTGCATACTGATATAAATAAATAATTGAAAGAATAAATAAATGGGAGACAAAGAGAAAGCCATTGACGGTAGAGATCCTAACAAATATAGAAGGAATTTTGAACAGAAAAATGCCATCTGGCAAAACCATCAGAATAATTGCAATAAGCAAGAATTACTAATGGAAGCTAAAACTAGTAGGCAAAGGTATGATAGGAAGCATGATATTTACAAAATCGTGGTATTTCCCCACAAGGCAGTTACTAATTACAAAAGGGAAAATGGTGCCTTTACAGTGCAGAGACTGAAAGACACCAACTTAAGCAGGTGCCATCCCCTGTTAACTTCACCAGCAACAGGACAAACTGGCATCACTTGTGCCTCCTGATATGATGCACTATGGAGAGCGCAACATCATTTCTGTGGTTTTCCTGCCAAAAACGCAAAATCTGAATTTCATCTTGAGGAAGCAGCGAGCAAACTGAGATGTGACACAAAATAACTGTGTGATGCTTCAAAAGCATCATGGTCATGGAAGACAGGTAGTGACTGAGGACCGTTCCAAGTGACAGGAGACAAAGAAGATAGGAGAACTAAATGCACTGTGTGATCCTAGGTTAGATTCTGACTCAGACAGAGACATCAGTAAGATGACTCACAAAGCTAGGTAACTGCAGCACGAATGTTTATCACCTGACTGGAATCGCTGCAAAGTGATTATGTAAAATGTTGGTGAGATGGACAGGAAGACGATGTGATGGGGAGAGATATACAGAAGGCCCCAAGAGTACCTGAAATTAGTCTACTTTTTCAGTAGGTGATAGATACATGGATGTCCATTAGATTATTCTCTATACTTTACATATACATTATATTCTGGGTGTATGAACATATTGTATTTTTAATTGAGAAAATTTAAATATACAATGAAAATATAATGGATGTTATGATGTTCTAGGTTCTGTTGATTAAGCCTCAGAGCCTGAGTCCTGTTCTTTCTGCTTAAAAGAAAAAAAAAATAAGCACAAATATTAGAAAGTTGTAAAAGGCATTCTGGCACCTAACTAAGGCTCTCTCCTTGATGTAATAAGATTGCTTATAAGACAACTAAAAAGGAAGGGTCACTTTCCGGCACATGAGTGCATGTTCTTTAACACCTGTTCCCTACATTACTATAAATCATCTTATGTGCCACTGGAAATCTCTGTAATATGTTCCCAGGGACAGATGTCCCATAGGTTGAGAGGAAGGACTATGGTTTTGGTGTAAGAAGTCTTAGGCTCAAATCCCCACTCCTCCACTTACTAGTAGTGTGACAAGGGGCAGGGAAGTGATTCAACTTCCCTGTTTCCACAAGTGCAAATTAGAGAAAATGTCAGCATTGTTACAAGGTCAACGTGAAAGGATGTGCATCAAGATCAAGTACTTTGTCTGGTACGCACAGATGCTCACATTCGGTAGCAATACCTACCATCACTGCTGTTATCTCGGTTTCCGAGGAGACGGAGACTCAGAAAGCAAGCCTATCTCTGCTTTAAATCTCGACAATGCTAGAAATGAACTGAGATCACAAGAGAGCATGAAACACGACTCCTCGGCACCGACTGCCTCACAGCTACCACATCTGGTGCGAGTGGCCTCACGCCAATGGCCCTCCTCTTAACATGGAGAGCGGGTGTAGCAGACAAGGCAAAAGTTCTGGAGTCACAGCTGGACTCAAATCCTGGAGTCACCTCCTGTGTCCTGTGTGACCTTGAGCACATTACCCAGCCCTCTAACCCTCAGAGGCTTCCTCTCTCAAAGGGGATAATACCACCCCTTCACAAGGTTATTAGAACATACGCTGTATCAATACATTTTGCGTAAAACAGTGCCCGATGCATAACAGAGACTCCAGAGATCTCTGGCTGCAATATCACAAGAAGGAAATCTCCAAAGAAGGGCCCTACAAACCAGGGAGGAAAAAACCTGGTGAGAAAGAAAATCCACTAACTGGGGAATCCAGACTTGGTGTAACCCTAGTTATTCCTTACACTTCCTTAACCTTCCAGAGGTTCCCTTTCCTTACCTGTAAAAGAGAACTCCTTCTTTCCCTTCCACAGAGTTGTGGCGGGGTTACCTGAGGGATGCCGTATCTTCCCTCATGCTGGGGACACACCTGGAGATGAGCAGAGGCAAGCTGGAGCTGAGGGGGATACTCCCTAGACCCCTCAATTCTCCTGCTCCCTTTCTCACGAGCCTGAGTGATGGCGGAGTGTTCAAGGATCAGGGTCTGGAAGCAGTTATCCCTTCAATCCTTTCCTGTCAAAGCCATCCACAGCCCTGGCCCCTGGGCCCCTCACAGAGGAAGGAAAAGTCTGTATGAAGGCCAAGTGGAAGGGTCCCGATGCTTTCCAAAATCCACACTCCCACTCCCAAGCTGCTCCACAACCTCTGTCAGCGCTTTTCCGAGTCTACGTTCTGAAACCTTTGTTTTTCTTCCTACGAAATCCAGGAGAAGACAGTAATGCTATGTGTGCGTTGCATTTTAGACACTTCCTAAAGGATGGATTTAAATGTCATTCTCTTGACTTGGAAGGAAAATCTGAGGACAAAAGAGGGATTAGGAACTGTGGGATGGGAGAGGATGGAGATTTGAAAAATAAATTAGGTTAAGGTTACAAGGATAAAAGTTAAATAAGAAAACAAAAGCCCAGTTAAGGCTGCCATGGTTAAAGTTACAAATAAAATCAAACACTTCATAGATCTCCAGTTCGGGAACCCAAGCAAGCTCTGGGGCAGCTCTCAGGAGCTTGAACAACAGGATAATTTTCAAGCAAATCAAAGTGGTTGGGCCCCAGGACAAATAGGTTGAAAGCCCAAGCATAAGCCCAGTCTCAGAGTTAAAAGGAATGCAGACTGCCCCAAAACACACTAGCCGTTTGTTTTTCCTGCCACCTTTCCAACGGTCATGTCTGGAGTGAGGATAAACAGTTCTGGGGGGGAAAAATGATGTGAAGTACAGACTTTAAGAAAATAAAACACTAGAAGAACCCTTCTTAAAGAGTTATGTATGTGCGCCTGCATATATGTACATATACGTATAGAGAGAAAAAAACATATATATACACACATATGCGAGTGTGCACGTGTGTATGCCAAAACTATCCAAACTTCTGATGTTTTCAGGTATGAATACAAAGGGCTGAAACAAGCCATTGAGATGCTGTTGCTTTTTTCAGCAAGATCAAGACTTTTTTTTTACAAAAACATTCCAAAACCAGTTTGTTTAATAAGATTATAATGGGTGCTTTGGGTTATTATTAATAGCATATTTTACTCTAGGTTGCTTAGAAATGTATTGGGAAAGCCCCAGATAAACCTAAGAAGTAAGGAGAGTGAAGAGAGAGCTTTGTTTGATGGCAACCCCACAAGGGGCCGGGAATTGTGCTCGGTGCTGGGCGTGCACGGCCTCCTTGCACTAACACAACAAATTTAGATGGTAAATATCAGATTCCCAAGCCCACGTGGCTTGCAAGTGGCAGAGCCTATTCCATTTGCCCTGGAATCTGGGTGTTTTGCCCTCATCACTGCCCATCGCTGCCCTTCCCCCAATGAAAGGCTGACAGTCAGAAGCAATCCTTCCTAGTATTTCCCTAAGGACAGAGAAATGTCCCATATTCCTGGGACAAGCAAGCAACTCGCAGCAGGGTCAAAAGCAGCTTCTCTGTGAACTTCACTTTAGCAGAAAAGGGACGAGAAACACTCTGGTCCAAGAGTTAAAGAAAGAAGATGAACAATTTACATGTGGCAGGTGATCAATATTTAATGCCGCCTGGTATAGTGGTTCTTCAAAAATGTCTTTCAGCTCTGAAGGCCTTTCTGTTCACCCACACTTCAGGGGGTACACACCAGACTCAGAGAAAATGCATTTTTAATAAGGACTGTGCCAACACAAAAGGCTCAGAATGGAGTAGAAGACTCGCAAGGGACCACACACTCTTGGGAGAAAGGGTCCTAAGGTGAAAAAGGGAATAAAAAGAAGCCAGAAATATATATTTGTTTTCACTCTAGGGAAAGAGGCCCTGTTAGAGCCCTGTCAGAATAATGATCAGAATAGATTTTTTTTTCTCCCTCAGTGGATGAGCTAGTCAAGTTTAAGGGAATCATATTCCAGACAAATGAGCTCCAGATGAGAGGTCCTGTTGCTTTCCAACCGTCCACGGCATCTTAGCTGCTTAACCTGTGCACGCAGAGCGCCAGCATCATGCACTCGACACGTACGGCCTATGGCTGACCACTCCCTCCATCCCCTTCTCAGTCCCTCTCGTACAGTGTGTGACCCTTGCTACTGTTCTCTCATTTTTTTGTCCTCCCTTGGCTTTTGAATCCGGTGCTTTACGCATGGGGACAGGAAAGAAACTCAGGTTAGAAACAACAGGAAGTTGACAGAACAAGGCAAGGAGGTACAGTTGCTGGGCCCCAAGAGCCAAAGTCATCTATTAGCATTTGGAGCCACAGGGGCCTGCCAAGAGGGTGGGAGAGCCCTGAAGTCGGGATGTGGCCACTGCCAACATTACCCAAGGCAGAGAGAGGGAAGGACCGACACTCTGGCCGCCCTCTTCTTCCTGCCCTCCCATCTCCCACAGTGTCAAAATGTCAGATGGCAGGGGTCGACCCCCTGCAATGCACAACGGAGCACTGCAAGGGCAACAGATGGATCTGAGCGCAAAGAGGCCAAAGGCCAACACAAGTGCTAAGTTAAAACAGTGTGTCATCATTGCTAAATGTATGCGTATGTAATTTAAGCAAATATATACATACTATATACAATACCGAGATTGAGGTATTGTCAGATGGAAAGATCATGAAAGAGCAAATGGAAGACTAGAAAGATAAGATGATCTGTTCCCATTACTCGCAGTCATCATGTTCTATAAAGTCTCCACAAATGCTTCATTGGGGAATACTGAACTGCTGTTCCCAAAGGAAACACAGGGTTAGGTTCCTGTGAGCCGCTGGTTACATTTTCATCAACGGATCTATACACAGCCTTGTTTCATGTGTGCGTGTTTTAAAAACACCCCACTAAGTATATATTGTTGACTCACTAACACTGAACGCATGGCCGATGGCTCTTAACTCACGTCTATATAAAGCCTACCTACATACGTATTTTCTCCATAAGACGCAATGCAACTCCTTTGCACTTAGAAACACAGCACTTCGGCACTATACTTGGGGGCCATTTTAAAAACCGAAATCACCCACAAAAGGCACAAAAATGAGAAAAATGTGGCACTAAAAGACCACAAAAAGGACAGTGTTTGGGTGCCTGGGTGGCTCGGTCTGCCTTCAGCTCCGGTCATGATCCCAGGGTCCAGGCTAAGCAGGGAGCCTGCTTCTCCTTCTGCCCCCTGCTCATGCTCTCTCTCACTCTCTCTCAAATAAATAAATAAAATCTTAAAAAAAAAAAAGAACACTGTTGTATAGTATGAAAGAAGAAATAAGGGGTCAGAGGGTCATCTTGCTCAACCTCAGCTGGGAACATGTGCATCAGGCAACTCGAAAATTTTTCGCCGCTCTGCACATGTCTAAGAATGACTGCAAAAAACCCCCACTAGTATTGACTTGGGAGTTACAAATAAAATTTTACAAGTACTAGAGTTCACACCTATGGAGTCCGCAAATAATCAGAATTGATTGTACATCAAGATATTTAAAGAAAAAAAAAGGCCCTGGATGTTATGAGATAGAAGGCTATTTGTTTCATTATTTATCTGTCCTCCCTTTTATTCTCAAATGTTGTCTAGTTAGCATTAAGACTGCAATTAAGGAGAGACAGGATTCTAAAATTTATGGTTCAAAAAGGAAAGAAAAATAAGGGGCAAAGGCATTAAGTAGTGGAATCATTTAGCTTAGCAGGGGATCATCCTAAATATGCCCCCAGGAAGCCCACTCCTCAACCAAGCCAATGATCCAAGGTGGGCAAAATGCAAAGGCTGACTGTGGGCCAGGCTAAAGACAGGAAGGGCACAGGAACTAACTTCCTGAAGAGATAGCAAACAGTCCCAGAAAACAACACAGCCTGGGGTCAGAGACTCACACCTGCCCCCTCCAGCTCTAACAAAATCGCTCTCATGCTCGTTTCACATTTACTAATGAGATGATGTGAGCCTCTTTCGCCTTAATTCAGCAACTATGACTTGAGCCCCTACTATGTACAAAGCACTGTACTAAGTCCTGGAAGGAATAAAACACCATTTTGTCACACATCATGTTCTACCTGTTTTGTGAATAATCAAAGGGTCTGGATCTCTAGCTATACTATCTTATATATGTAAATGGCTTCTATCTATAGAGCACCTTATATTTACAAAATTCTTATATACGTATTATCTACTGCCTCTAATTGTCTCTGTTAATAATTTCTACCCCTCTGACATTTGAGATTTATCTTCCGCTATAGCACATTACGTTATATTGATTTATTTATTGGCCTATTTTCCCTTTGGTGTTTAAGCCTCTTGAGAATAGACCCTCAATAACCCTTGCAGAATTACTGCGTTCAGATTAAATCCTTAACCAAAACACAGAGGTAAGAATTCTTTAACAATGTATACAGGCAGGAAAGAGGATCAGAAAGGAAGTGATTTGTTCAAGATCTCAGTTATGAAGTTATGCATTTCACGCACAGTGTTCCCTTCTACCATCCCAGGCCCACTGACACTGAAGCATGCCCCAGGGTGCACATTATAAAAATGATATGAGTCCAGCCAAGTTCTAGAAGCATGGTTGTATAAACAACACCTGAAACATCTATCCATCTTTTTTTTATGCATACTTTCCGGCCAGAGCTGGAGAAAAAGAATATACCCTGGTTCTGCTTTCTCTGTTTGTATTCAAAAATATTTACCAACAGTAAAGGATCCTTCTGAGCTTAGAATGAAGAGTCAAATAAAAAGTGTCCTCTGAGTTTATTCTAGATGCACAAACCTACTCTGGTGATGGAAAAAAAAAAAAATGAAACCTAATCTATAAGATTCTTCGGCTTCAAACCAGGAATAAAACTAAGTTTCAGAACTGAAAAAGCATCAGAATAGCACAAAGCCATGGTAATTTAGCTCTGTGTTCATTCCTTATGCCATTAACGAGCGACTTTTAATCTTTAATCCTCCCTCACTAAGCTGCTTTTACTGTCCCATCTGCTCCTCTTACTCATGCCTTCAGGATCTTATAATTAAATTCTAATTAAAGTTTAAGGCATGTAATAAAGAAAACACTTACGGAATGCCTTTGATTCAAGAGGCCAAAATAACATTTCAGCAGTTTGAAAAATGAATTATATCCTTTTGCTTAACAAGCATCTTTAAAATGGAATTAAAATGGGAAATTCCAACCTTCCATGATTTCACCAGCCACACATTATGTAAATATGTTCATCATCATGTGTTACATTTAAGTCAGCTGAAACCATGAAACCATCATGAAGAGAACACTGCCCAGCATGCACAGTGTGGATGGGAGCTCTGTGGAAGCGCACTCAGCGGAGTGCTCATAAACACCACGGTGGTACCTCGATGTCATATGGACCTCAGCATCCACCTAGCATGACTTCTGAATACTGAGAGAAGAGGCTTCATCTAATCTTCCACCAAAACCCAAAGGGTCTGCCTTCCTAGCATCTTCCAGATCTACCTCTGCTCTACCCACGTTATCAGAGCCCTCCAACACCCCTGGAAATACCACGGTACTTCCCGACCTCTAGCCTCAGTCCGCTGTTCCAAGTGACACTCCACCCTATGCGGCTGCCAGTTACCTTTCCAGGCATCATCCTCAACAGGTCATTCCACTCTGACAATAGGTTTAAATTTAAGAATAACTGCTAGTTACATAATTATAATAAAGTATTATTCATAATAACGGATAGCAGACACGTTTGAAGTGCTTTATGTCATTATTCCAATTCTCACAACCACGCTGTTATCTCGAATAAGGAAAGAGAGAGACAGAAAAGCTGGGACACTGGTCCCAGACCACAGAAGCATGCAGCAGTAGGGTCAGGGTTAACAGCCGTGCAGCCTGGTTCCACAGCTCATGCCAAAACCATTCCTAAAGCCCAAAACATGAGTAAAGCATGGAAGAACTTTCTGTTCTTCTCTCCAAATCCTACGCATGCTCACAATTTTGCAGATGGACCATGGTTTTCATGCCTACACCTCTGCACATGCTGCCTATTTGCCAAGTAGCCCTCATCATCCAGCTGGTAGATTCCCACTCATCTTTCATTTCCTACCTTGTAAGGCCTTGCCTGATCCCCTGGATGGAGCTGATCACTCTCCCTTTTGCTGGTGCAGAATCTAGAACCTACCAGACTTACGTTAGGTGCTAATAGCACTGCCAAGTGACTATCTGGGGGACCCCTGCTTTCAGCCCCCATATCCTATAAAGAAAGGGCATACAGCAGAACTTTGATGAACATGTAAAGAATAAAGAAATGGAGGGCTCTCTAAAGCTGTACATTGGCCATGTACAGAGTGTGGTCACAGTCAGTAAAGAGAAAAATGTTACTCTCTGGTAACATTTATAGAAAGGAAGGAAAGAAAAAAGTAATTTGCTTTAGAAAACCAAAGAATACTTAAGCATTCAGCTCACTGGTATCTCATACCTTGTTTTACTTTTTGACTATCCAAATGCATTAGTTCCTTTCTTGCATGGCCCTACAACCTTTAAGGTAAGCCCCATTCAGACCATAGCAAGGGCAAAACAGTCATCTTAGATTCAGCCACATGGGGCAGTCTGGACTTGACTGTGTTGCCTGCACCCCAGCATTCAGTCCAAGGCCTCAGGAGCACAGGGCTGCCATGCCCAGGGGTCCCTGAACCCTGACCTCTTCACCAGGTGAGGTGTGAACAGCTGACCATCTCATCCGTTACTTGATTTGCACTCCAGGGCCCCATTGAGACAGAGCCTTTTCCCTGACCCTAGGAGTCTGGGTGAACCTTACTTCTTTTTGCCAAATAATCCATCTCCCAAGAGATTTGACCTTTCTCGACCAGCTTGGTTCTGTTCCAGAGAGACTAGCCACTCTGAGCCACAGAGCTGCTACCTTACCAACACTCAGTGCCCCTCATGCCTGGAAGCCCCTGGGTCTTGTCTCCCACTTAACGAGTAGGCACAGTACTACTAGGT
Source organism: Eumetopias jubatus (assembly GCF_037043125.1). Classification (NCBI taxonomy): domain Eukaryota; kingdom Metazoa; phylum Chordata; class Mammalia; order Carnivora; family Otariidae; genus Eumetopias; species Eumetopias jubatus. The sequence continues at coordinate 59,190,811 of NW_028274810.1, forward strand.
CTTTTATATAGCTGCATCTCAAATGCCTCAAAACCTTCTCACAAAAGGCTATTATTAATTAATCGATTCGACAAATCTTTTCAATTATCTACTGTGTAATGACAAAGCTAGGTCGCATGCCAATGTCACACAGCTGATGAGCAGCAGAGGTGGGATATGAAAACAGTTCTTTCTAACTCCCATAATATATCCCAGCTCTTGGTCCTCCGTCTTTGTCCTTGGAAGAGATGAAAGTATATTAGGGAAAAGCATGCACTCAGAAATCTAATAATATCACTCTTAATTATGATGTATCTGTATACATGGCAGACCCAACTCTTCACAAGACTCCAGGCTACATTTTCATGCTCCATCCACTCTATACTACCCACTGTTCCCTGAACTTGCAATGAGTTTTCATACCTTCATTCATGTTCATACCTTTGTAATGTCCTGTCTTCACCTATCCATGGTATTAGCCCCTGCAAACATCATTCCATAATTAAACCCGTTCGTACACTAAGTGATAAAGATACAGATTTAGCCTCTGTCCTTAGAAAGCTTACAGTCTACTGGGAGGTAAAGGTAAGTAAATAAGTCAAAACACTAAATAGTATGTTCTATGGCGGGGGTGAATATAGGTTGTGCGGTAGCTCCAAGTAAAGGGTTGGGACCAGAATCGGTGCCTCCTCTCTGAGATGCCACTCTCTCCCTTCCTTCCCTCATTCTGTCCCCAGTCCCACCACAATTTATTGCCACTCATATGCTTCTTATTGTGCTCTTCATTCTGCAGTCACAACATTTTTCACATTGACTTACAGTTTATGACGATTATTTATCTTCATCACTAGAATCAATTCCTTGAGGGAATGGATTTCCTTAATAGACAGATACATATCGAGTGGCTTGCAGGACTGTAGTGGTTAAAAGCATGAGTTTTATCATTTAAATCCTGGTAAGTACTTAACTAGCCATATGACCTTGGAAAGGTTACTTAACATCTCAGACCATTCAACATTTTCTACATGTCTAAAATGGGGATCAATCAGGAATATACTCAAGTTCAGCATGGCAACAGTATTTACCCATTACCACTATCAGCTTTATTTTTAGCCTCAGTCTCTGGCATTCTTATTTCAGCATCCATTCTGGCATTATTTAACCTGTGTGTGATCAACGATGGTGATCATCACAAGGGTCTCTGCCATATCTAGATAGTTTAACAACAGTCATTAACACAAAGCAGTCTGGAATTTATTGTTAATATCATAATATTCCCTTCTAAATATATGTAAGTGGTTCAGATCCACCTGGGGGGTGGAAAAAATTTCTTTATGGGCTTTATATGGTGAAGCTATACCAGTTAGTTGAATATAAATATTTCCTAGTATTATTCACATTGTCGTGAATGAAAAATGCTATTAATGATGATTTTGAAAACTGTTAATATCATGTACCAAATCAATTATTTAAAAATGTGAAATGATGTAATAATAATAGATTGATAATAAATAAAAGTTTGACAATATCAAGAGACAGGGCATAACTAGTTGAATTAACAAAGAACACTGTATCTTTTTGGAGACTATGAATCCATATAAAAAAGTTAAATATTCAGTTATATTAAAAATGAGATTATAATTCTCATTTTTATGACCCTGATTTTCAACACTCATAATATAAAACAATAAAGAATACATACAATGTTTGATTGTTTAGTTATACTTATGTCAAAAGTCTTTCAAGAATAAGTTCTCCCCCCCAAAAAAAAGTTCCATTTAGGAATTCTTCATATCTTATAAAGGTAAATTAAAAGCACAATGTCAATTTTACAATCTCCAAATTTCACAAGGAAGCAAAATTCTAAAATTATGTACAAGAACAATGATGATAAATCATCTGACACAAAGAGTACATAAAATGGAAGTGTTAGAGAAAAATGAAATGCCCCAAACATATTTTGTTCCTACTAACCAATCTTTAAAATGATAAACTTTACAATATGCCATTAGAAAATAATTCCTTAAAACTTTGTTTCTCTGGAGGATGTGGGACTGATACGCAGGTGAGAAGAAATGTCTGGGATTTGTGTTAATGACATAAACCACAGTAAAGGGGATTACGAGTGCTCTCTATGGTAGACGGTAAGGTTGAAGCTGTACCACAGGGGGATGAGAAGTGAAAGAGTAAGTGAATAAATGAAGGAAGTGGGTGCTCTGACTGTGTAGTGTAGTGTAGTGATCAGACTACAGCAGGAGAGGAAAGAAAATGGGGAGGTGGTCCCCAGTCCAATTCTATAATATGTTTTCACTTACTAAGGTAAGACACAGAGGCTAAAACATCACAGAATATTACATCTGTACGTACCAGTCTACAAGACTGTTGTTGCTTCTGAGTGCCAGAAATGTATGTATAATGCTGACTCCACCCTACCATCCAAACTCACGTGATTCCCAGATGTTTGGCTTTCACTGAGCCATTTTCCTCAAAAACTTTCAGAATAAACAGAAAAGCAAAATGTTGAAGCCACAACATAGACCTGTTCAAGTGCATGAATGTTCGTGCTTTTCCTTACACGGCACCCAGATTTAGTATCCATCCACCTCTAGATGGGATAGAAGGTGCACGTACACACACATGGCCAGGTAGACACAGCACCAGATCATGCATATGATCCTAAAGTTCTCAAAAATGCAAGAACCCATCCTTGAGAACTTTCTTCCAATCCCTACAGGTATATATGTGATATGAGGAACAGAAAAAAAGAAAAAACAAAATTCTGTTGTATGAAAACCTCTAATCAGAGATGATAATAATATCACAGTGCCTCATGTCAACAGTGCCCGATAAGTGCCAAACACTTTAGGTAAAATATATAACCCCTACAAATAATTATTGTTATTCCTATTACAAATGATAAAACCATGGCCCAGGAAACCTAAGTAGCTAACTAAGAAAAAGAACTTTAGAGAGTCAGCTTTGTCATTCATCTAGCTCTGTTACGGTGGGCAAGTTCCTAAACATCTGTCAACCTTACCTTGCCCATCTATAAAAATGGATATAATCTTACCTACTGCAGAGAGTTAGAGAAAGCATTAAGAGAAAAGTAATGTATATGAAGTACCTAACATAAGGCCTGGCATTGTAAATTAATATTCAATAAATAGTAGCCATTTTGACTGTTATTGCCCAATACTATACAACTAATAAGTGACAGCACAGGCATACAAATTCATATTTGATACTAAAACCAACTCAAGAGCATTTATTGAGAACTGATCATGTGCCAGAATTACTACGTAAATGCTTTACATGTATTAACACAGTCAATGGTCACAATAGCCCTATGATACAGGGAGGATCATTATCCCCACAGTACAAATGAAGAAACAGATACCAAAATGCCTCGTAGCTACTGGAAGCTTGACCGGCTGTCCTCACCCCCAATTTCAGGTACTTCCCATACTACCACTGCACTCGTCCTTCATTCATGATGACGTGCCTGAATTTTGAAAACACGTTCAACACTTCGGATATATTTTGGAAACAGAGGGCATAAAGAAAGGGATGCTGCTTTGAGTTCTTTAAAAAGATGGGAACTATGTAAACATAAAGTAATGCTATTCATTACTATTTTGCAAAGACATGAACAAGTTCCATTAGGAATTTCATTGTCCCAATTAGCCAATCGGGTTCTGGTCAAATCAATCAGACTTCTTTCTAGCTTTTCTTTCTCATTCTGCAAAATTTCAAAACATCTGGACTGTCTGAAACACACATAGAGTGGTCCCAAAGGCCACATGTGAACTGACCCTTATGGCCCAAAGCCCCCAAATAAACCCATGTGGAAAGGTCAACATATCCTGTTTGCCCATGACAAATGGCTTTTGGAAAGACTTTTTTTTTTCTTTTTATGCTTTTACAGTCCAATAATCATGATTAACAAGAATTAGATAAAATTGACTGCAGCTGGAGATTAAAAAAAATGCTGACACAAGTGGCTAAAAACATCACGTGCAACTTGTAATAAAAGGGGACAGGATCATAATGTAAGTCGAGGCCCCACAGACTCAATCCTTCCATAGTCACATCTCATTAAGACCAGAAGCAGCAGCTGGTTTCTCCCCAAACAAGTCCTGGAGGAGTAAAATTAGAAGGCCCCCATCCTTTAGATGTGCTCTCGAAAATACGGAGTCCTTGATGCAGATGGATCTGTACAGACACTGACAGGTCAGACCCAAGTGGGCATGATTCCGAAGGTCAGAGAGTTGGCAAGAATGGATGTTCACATGACTGTTAGACAAGAATGAGCTCCCTTTAAAGGCTGAGGCTCTCATAAGCTGATTCCCAAGTGCTCTCTGACTGCAGCAAAGGTGACAATAAAAAATAAAAACACTGCCCTGTGTAAGCTGAGACTTCTTTTAAGTAATGCAGAATATACTTCCCTACCTTTCTATGCTAGCATGACCCGCCATTAAAGTCTGGGTGAAAAGGAGCAGTCCACGTAGTGGGATGGTGTCAGCGGACCGCCATGTGGACACTCCACAGCCTACATCCTGCAGATGTCTGTGAAGAACCCCCAACAAAGTCCCTCTGCTCCCAGCTTCATCTGCTCAGTATGTGCCTTGCCCTCTATGTATCTGTGCTTCCCTACTTCTTTTTCCTCCATATTCCTCCCTATTCTGTGGATAACTTCTGGCCAAACTTGATGCTGTACCACCAAATACTCGAGGTGTTTCTGTGCCTATTATCATTCAGGAAACTTCGCAATGTTGTTATCTGAACCTTCTCTGACTTTCGCTTTAGTAAATCAGGCTGATATTCCACCTCATTAATCAGAAACACAACCTGTGTCGCTCGTCCCCACAGCCCCGGTAGTTGTGGAATGGAATACCAGTGGAATTAAGGGAAGTTCTTGGAGACTCAAATATCACAGAAATGCAGTAATTTGTCTTTATTAATAGAAGGTCAAATACCATGTACCCCTGACAGTTGCATCAATATTTTTACAGTCCTTAGGCCTTGACTTGCAGCACTGGTCTCTTAGACACAAAAAAACTTACGTCTAAATCCTGACATTGTTAAATCACTTCTAGATACCTTTCTGAAAACAGAAAGATTTAAGACATAAAGCGTTCAACCTGGTGCCTGGCTTTCTCTGGTAGTGGACCTCCCAGAACCCCACTCCTTGGAATACCAGCCATTTGGAATACTTCGGAGTCCTTGCTGTTCTGTAAAACCTACAATCCATTTCTCAGAACACTATCTGATAAAGAAGCCGGCGACTAAATCTAGCTCTTCCTGCTTCCCCTCAACACAGATACAATAGGCAGGACTTAAATGCTCACCATGTGCCTCAATAAATTCTCCCATCATCATCATCATCATCACCATCACCAAGTAGGTATATTATCCCCACATCACAGATAAAGAAAGTGCTGCTCAGCAGGGTCACTTCCCTAAAGTCATGTATGTAAAGAAGCTGAACCAGGATTCCTTTTTATTTTTTTTAAAGATTTTATTTATTTATTTGAGAGAGACAGAGAGAGAGCATGAGAAGGGGGGAGGGGCAGAGGGAGAGGGAGAAGCAGACTCCCCGCTGAGTGGGGAGCCTGATGTGGGGCTCAGTCCCAGGACCCTGGGATCATGACCTGGGCCAAAGGCAGACACTTAACCAACTGAGCCACCCAGACACCCTGAAGTGTTTTTTAAAGAATATTTTTAAAGTTTTGTGTTTTTTAAAAAAGATTTTATTTATTTATTTGAGAGAGAGAGACAAAGAGAACACAAGCAGGGCAGAGGGGCAGAGGGAGAGAGGGAGAAGCAGGCTCCCCACTGAGCAGGGAGCCCAAGGCAGGGCTCAGTTGACCTGAGCCAAAGGCAGCTGCTTAACGGACTGAGCCCCTCAAGCACCCCTGAATCAGGATTCCAAGTCCAGTTCAGAGTCCAGTGTTATTTTTTCTACCATATGTAAACCAAGGGTCCACAGCAGCTGAGGCTATTTCTGGGAAATGCAATGACATGAAACTTAAGTTCCTCCATTCCTGATTCTGCTACCTCCCCTTTCTCTGTAATCCCTGTATCTCTGGGCTCCTTCTTCACCCTCCAATGATAGGAACCTGCGAGAGCTGGGCTGGAGGAAGGGGGTACTGTATTCTTAAAGTTCTCAGATCCTGAAATCTATTAGCACAAAAACAAACAAAACAACATCAAGCTACAGACCCACCCAAAACTTCAAAATCTCTCAAGAACCTTAGCAAAAACTTTCACTAAGGTTAGAGCTTGGTTCCCCCATATAAACGTCACATAAATCAGGGGTACACAGAGGTGAGATATGCAAAAGTATAACTCATTTTAAGAAAAGCCGTTAAGTACCATCAAAAAGGGATAAGTACTGGCAAGTAGAACCCCTCGTGCACTCTTGGTGGGAATGCAAACCTGTGCAGCCCCTGTGGAAAACAGTATGGAGGGTCCTCAAAACATTAAAACTACCATATGATCTAACATTCCCACTTCTGGGTACAGATCCAAAGGAAATGAAAGCAGGATTTCTAAGAGATATCTGCACTCTCATCTTCACTGCAGCATATTCGTAATAGCCAAGATATGCACAAAAGAGAATCTAAGTGTCCATCAGTGGATGGATGGACAAATAAAGATGATGTGGTACCTAAATACAATGAAATATTATTCGGCCATGAGAAAGAAGGAAAGTTTGCCATCTGCAACAACATCGATGGACCTTAAGGGCATTATGGTAAGTGAAGTAAGTCAGACAGAGAAAGACAAATAGTGCATGATATCACTTATAAGGGGGATGTGGGAAAGCCAAACTCCTGGAAACAGAGTAAAATGGCAGTTGCCAGAAGCTGTGGGGTTGGGGAAATGCGGAAATCTTGGTCAAAGTGTTCAAACTTCCAGCTGTAAGTTGTGGGGACCTAACGTACAGTATGGTGATTAGAGTTAACAGTGCCATATTACACACTTGAAAGCTGCTAAGAGAGTGAATGTTAAATGTGCTCAACACAAAAAGGATAATTATGGGATGTGATGGAGGTGTTTGTTAATGCTAAGATGGTAATCACTTTGTAATACATAAGTGTATCAAATCAACACAATTGTAAGATGTCAATTATATCACAATAAACCTGGAAAAAAAAGTCTTTATTTTCTACCCTCAAGCAAAAAGGAGAAAGAAAAGAAAAAAAAAGTAAAAAAAAAAAAAAAAAAAAGAGTAAAATTCCATAGGAAATAATTTGGTCTTAGGAAGTGGTTCTCAAATTTTAACATCCATCAGAAACTCCTGGAGTGTCTGTTAAAGCACAGATTACTGGGTCCCGCTTTCCAAGTTTCTACTCCAGCAGGTAGGGATGAGGCTGAAAAATATACATTTCTACTATATCTCCAGGTGATGTTCATGCTGGTCTGTCGTCCACACTTTGAAGAACCACTGGTTTAAATGAATAATCACCTAACAAATGAACTCTTTAGAAAAACGGGTCTCATTAGATTCCCTTAATTATCAGGTAAAAAAAAAACAAAACACATTACTGAGCTAATTAGTACTAATCAGGGACAGTTTACCATGGCAGTAAAAAGCCAGGATTCTACAACAACTGCCTGGGTTCAAATCCCAGTTCTATCGTTCATTAACTCCGTGACCTTGGACAAGTTTCTTGGCCCCTTTGAGCCTCAGTTTCCTTTGCTACCAAATATGCATGATAATTACAGTACATATAACACGGGGATACTGGGGAGACAAAAAGGGCTAGTATATCTGAAGGCTCATGATGAGCCAGCACATGCTAAGTACCCTGTAACAAGTTTAAACTACTAATACTATAAATAATATAACTTTTTCTACCTCGAGAACTATTCCTCTGTGCCAATCCCAGCGTTAGGACTTAAGGATGGAGCGTGGCGCCTGGGTGGCTCAGTTAGTTAAGCGGCTGCCTTGGGCTCAGGTCATGATCCTGGAGTCCCTGGATCGAGTCCCGCATCGGGCTCCCTGCTCAGCGGGTTGTCTGCTTCTCTCTCTGACCCTTCCCCCCCCCGCCATGTGCTTTCTCTCTCTCTCATTTTCTCTCTCTCAAATAAATAAATAAAATCTTAAAAAAAAAAAAAGGATGGAGCATGGACCAAACACAAGGTCCCGCACTCACAAAGTTAGGAAGGCAAGGAAGGCAACTTAAGTAGTTGTTTACCAAGTGTTATCTGCTTAAATCAGATGTTAAAAGCAGGGAAGCCAAGAGAAAAGGCTACAAAGTCATTTCAAATTGAAGATCAATCAGACACCAAGAACACTTCCTAAAGTGGAGCATAAACCGAATGGAAAAAGATGATTATTTGTAATCACACCATACAGCTTTTCTGGAACAATGTATTATGACTTCTAAAACATAATGGCATGATCAGAGAAACTCTTTCCACTCATTGCCTCCAAATTTCCCCGCTCCTAAGGTTTCATGCGCTCTGCACCAGGGGCCGCAAAGGTGAATAAACTGTCATTTCTTAACCCAAAGGTTCCTGAGCTAAGAGAAGAAAAACATGCTGAGAAACACCTACAGCACCCTTGACCCTAGACCAACACAGGTTTGAACTGCACGGGTCCACTTACATGTGGATTTTTTTCAATAGATAAAGCACAGTACTGTAAATATATTTTCTCTTCCTTGTGACTTTCTTAATAACCCTTCTTTTCTCTAGCTTACTTTATTGTAGAATGCAGCGTATAATACATATAACCCATAAAATACGTGTTAGTCAATTGTTTATGTTACCAGTAAGGTTCCAGTCAACAGTAGCCTATTGGTAGTTGTGGAAGAGTAAAAAGTGAGATGTGGATTTTCAATAGCATGGGGGTCAGTGCCAGGAAGCCCTGCACTGATCAAGGGTCAAGGGTATAAAAGAGAAGTCCCAGGGAGTCTGATGGGTTTGAAGATGGGCCCTAAGGGATGAGCAACAGCAACAGCTCACCAAGTAGAAATCAGAGCACATGAGGGACATTCTAGAGAGAGGGAAGAGTATGTGCAAAAGCAAGAGGACATGAAGAAGCCCAGGGACCCGGGAGGACGTCAGATGGGGCCAGAATGCTGGTGTGTGATAAAGAGTGCCAGAAGATGAAGGCAGTTCATGTCTCAGTTCTGTGAAAATACTCTTCCTGTCCCCATAATAAGCCCATGAAGTACAGAGGAGGGAAATATAGTGCACAAAAGCTAAGTAACTTGCTCAAGGTCACACCATCAGTTCCTGGGCTCTCATGTTACACCAGAATCCGAACTCAGCCTTCCACTCTTCAGTTCACCTTCCTTCCCCTCACACCACTACCCAGGGCAAATCCAGGTTTGGAAGCTTTTATGTGGGGCGGGGGAGGGGGGGGCGCTCTTTGAGAAAAGGAATACAAATTAAGAATATAAAGTCATGCGTAATGACAAATATTTACAAAAGGAAAAAAATTAAAACAAATAACCAGAGCCTTGGGGATTGAAGTCCCATTTTTCCTGAGATCAGAAATGCCTAGGTAGAAATACTTCCTACAGCAACCTCTCCCCACCTGGAATATTTTACAACTCCCAATAACTCCCAGCACTCAGAAGGGCCCATGCAAGTGAGGGTCAAGTTTAAGCTTCACTGCATTCACTTTATGGGAGGCCCACCTCTGCCACTGCCCTAAAGTCTCTTAGACTTTCCCAACCTACTGCAACAAATGCCAGATTTTGGGAACCAAAGGAGATGGTCAGTTCACCTCTAAGACAAAAAAGAAGGTGGAGCCAAGTTCAGTGTGAGAGGAACTAGGGTTTTCATCCTTGACCCCTGCTAGTAAGATGGGCCACAACAAGGGGCATGGCTTAGGAGCTTCAGAGTTTCTCTGCTCCTTAGTAGCTGTGTGATCTTGAATGTATGGCTTGACCTCTCTGAGTCTTATTTTCCTCATCTGTAAAAATGATATAAGGATCAAATAGCATAATACTGCCAGGAATGTCAGCCCCCTTCCCTCTGGATATGCCTTTCCTGTGCTTTCTCCTGCTTCATCCTCCTTACCCCATCCCAAGTCTGAGGGTGAGTAGGTTGATCCCCTCTTTGCATCCCCAGCATATCCTGTGGAGACCTCCATCGAAGCACATTATTCTCTCGTTAATTCAGCAAGCGCTCTGCGGATACAAAGATGTCAACACACACGCTACTGTCTTCAGGAAGCTCATGGTTGGTGGATAACCACGGTCATGGAGCCTTTCTCCACCATGAGGGAGATGCCTGCAAGGGCTGGAGTCATGCTTCAGCCATGGGGCAGGTCAGACCTAACGGAAAATACTGAGTTCACCTCCCACCTCTCAGCCAGGGCCCAGGGCCCTCACCCCGGCCCACTCGCCTGAATCCACTGGGCCCCTGTCCCGACAGGCCCCAGAGATGCTGGCCTGTGCATCCTCTGCATGGCTGGGTCGATGAAGTTTGGTTTACAGGGCACTAGGCCCATTGTTGGCACTCACCTCTAGAACAAAGAAGAATACTGGCCCTTACAAGGCCAAACAAAAGCAGACTTCTCCCCCATGAATCTCTGTTCCTTTATGAGCAACAGTATGCAGACCCCTGGTCCTCCACTGAACTACATTTAAAATAGCTTTTGTGAAAGACAGACACAGTGGCCATTTTTGTGTATGTGTGCCAGCAGCAATGAATTGATTGTAATACGAACAATGTGCACTTCTTCCCACTTCTGCCAAAAGAGATGACATTGAGTCGTGGGCTGGGGAGGGGGGAGGGGCGGAACTAAAGAAACCAAGCCTTAAGGTTTATTACACGAAATTCTGATAAAAAGCACTTCGAAGCCTCTTTCCCATCATCAAAAAACCACACTGGGCAAGATCAGAGCTTAACAGCCAACAAAAAAACACATTCAATCCCTGAGATCATTTTCCTGAAATAGAAAACTACATATGTTTCTCAAATTTCACATCAAGCCACTGCAGAGGCCAGACTGCAGGGCTGAATTGGGCCAAAGTGAGTGAGTGAGAGAGGGAGAGAGAGAGAGGAGAGGAGAGGAGAGGGGGCTGGGGTGGGAAAAGGAGTAAACAGAAGAAAATGAGCCCATTCTTCCACATCACCACATTTCTCTAGCACAATCTAAACTTACAAACACCCCCAGTTTCACAGAACTTGTAGTTAGGGTTGCTTATCGGGCAGCCTTTACTTTGTCAAATTAAGACACATTGCCTTGGATTAGCAAGACTCCTTAAATTCAAAATGACTTCATGGTTGGCTCAGAGTTCAGTGTCCCTGGGGCCAGCCGCCAGGAACATATCCACTGTGGAGCCTCCCTCCCCTCTCCATACTGACCTGCCTGACTTTTCCATGGAGACAGGAGAGCAAAATCCCAAGCAGACAGGCTGTCAGTGTTAATTAAAAGTCCAAACACCTCTTTAGAAACTATCTCCAGCTCAATATTTATACAGAATATAAGACTCCTAACAGGCAGGGCTGGAGAGAGGAGCGGGAGGTTGAGGCGGAAATAGGTTTGAATGGCATTTGGAACCCATTAATTTTTAAAAGACAGGCTGCCACCCTATATAGACCCAGAGAAGTTCAAAATGTAACGAAACCAGGAAGATGAATGAGCCGAAGATTGTTTAGAAAGCCTGGGGAGAGTGCTCAGCTTTTGAAAAGAATAATATCTGCGCAATAATGAGAGCTGACACTTTTTACTGGTGAATGCGGTTTTTGGCACATTTTAATGACACAGGTTGACAATTTTTTGTATTTAACAAAAGGAAAAACAATCTTCTAAATGGCTTGGGAACAAAGGACTCCCTGACTGCAATTTCTTAATAACATTTAAGAATTCTCTTCAAAGGCCCTTGACAATAATTTAGAGAGAGGAAGAAAGGAAAATGAAGAAAACAAGAAAAAAGTAACATATATATAAAAAATAAATTAAATAGAAGTGAAGAAGAGAAAAAAGAAGAAAAAGGATACAGCATTCTGACACCAAATTCCAGCCCAAATGGTTGAGTTGTAGAGTTTAACAATAACTTTTTACAAAGGAATGAGTTTTAAGAAAGAATCCAAAGAGAGACTTTGGCCAATACCAATACATCTCATGGACTGAGAACTTTAGTCCTGAAGGGATCACCTAATCCAACCACCAAGTTTCACAGACAAAGGAACTGAGAGACAGGAGGCCCAAGGTGACCTAGCTGCACCAGACACCCATCTTCCCAGTTTCAAACCATGCCCCCTTGTGCATCTCATGATGTAGGTCCTGGGCACCAGCAAGCCTTTCCAGTAGCATGGGACCCAGGACTGAATGTTATACCTTTCATCAGCGACTGAAACTAGGTCCCCAGAATCACAGAGGTACGTACAACATATCCCAAAGGCCCAATGGCAAAGTTCACAAAAGAGTTGTCCAACAGAGGCAGCCACCCTGAATGGGAAACAAATCATCAGAAGCCAGAAAGACCATGATGCCCTGTCCGTCTGAGGGATGCCTTCTCAGGGCACAGAAGTGACCCTGAAGCAATGTGTGGTATGGGGAGGTCCCTTCAAAATCTAACCACTACTCCATCTCTGGGTTCAGTCATGTCACCCTGGAAAATGAGATCTCTGTTTAACACTGTCACAGTTTCAAACATTTCCAGCAGAGAATACACCATCACACTATTTATAAATGCGGAATCGTATTCAGAGGTTGTTCTACTTTACCATACTGAAAGAGCACATGGGATTACATTCTAAAAGTGATGCAAGGTCTTAGAGCAAAGTGTTAGGTAAAGAAAACGCTATATTGCTGCTCGGCTGGAAAATCACAGTCATATCGACTATCATCTTTCAGGCATAGAAAATTCTTGTCTAGATGTATGCAGCAGAGAGCTGAAAAAAAAGTGCATAGACACCGAACAAATTCAGACTAGTAGTTCTTAACAAAGGGTGCATAATATAACCACCCGAGGTCACACATTTTTACCTCCTTTGTTCCAAAGGCCAAAGGTGGGGATTTTTAACCTTTTCTGTCCAGATTTACTTTACTGATGAAAAGTGAAGAAAGAAACTCATCCTTCTGCAGAGTTTCAACATGACAGATAAAGAGGGACAGTCAGTGATCCCACAGTCAAGCATCAGTGTAGGGCAACAGTAGAAGGCCCAGTTGCAGAGGATCTGTGCCCGGGCTCTGGTGCTTCTGTTAGGCATGGATGAGAAGCCCTCTCCTGTCCCCTGATGGACTCGGAACATTCCATTCTCTCCTGCCTACCTGGACTTTCAGCCTCTGGATACTTACCTTTATGAGGTCTCTTGACACCTACCCTGGGACTGAGAGGGATTAAATGAATTGCCCAAAGACCACTTGCCCAAATCTACCCAGCTGATAAATGGCAGAGCAAAGCTTTGGGCTAAGGAGTATCTGGCTCTAGCCTTCACATACATTTGAATAGTTTAAACAAATGTGTACCTACCTACTTCTAGATTAGAGGGAGGGTACTTCTTGGTGCTCTATTAATATCTATGCAAGGAATAAGTGAATGAGTGAATGAATGAATGACAGAAATTGTGAGCCACAGTTACTTCAAACCATATACCACTTCCCCCATGGCTTCAGCCATCCTCAACTTCCTCCCGATCACTATCATAGATGGATTACACATTGGTATCTGAGATATGGGTCAATGTAATTTCCTGCAAAATGACAATTCTGCGATTATCTTTTTACCTGCCCAATACTAATTCTCTTTTTTTGCTTTAGTAGTAAGAGAAACCCAATTTCATTCAGGTAGCAATGCATCCAGCTAAAAGCCTATTTTGTCTGGGCACCATTAAACTAAGCTTGACCATAAACCTGAGGGCTGGCCAAGGATATACAAACAGAAGGATTAGGTAGATCTTCTATGAATGTTGTTTAAATAAGGCTGACTCAGGTATGTGGAACATCCTCTCTACGCACCCCTGTCTTCCTTCTCCCTGCCACAAAGAATGTAGACTGGACAACAGAGACTCCAGCAGCCAGCTTGGACCATGGGGTGACCTTGAGGATAGAAGTCAGGGCTAAGGATGGTGAAGTGAAAATATCAAAAGAGCTAGTGTCCTTGATAACTTCACGGGGCTGATGCAAGAGCTTAAGACTCCATATGTCTCCATTTATTTACAGAAAAGAATGAACACTTGTGTTTAAGCAATTTTTTTTAAATTTTCTATTATTTCTATTATTTCTCAGTGAAGAGGTAAAGATCATACTTCTTCTGTAGACAGTGAAAGCACTTCTCCTTCCCAAAAATAAGGGTAAAGAACAGCTAATATTTACAGGCCATTTCTCAGCACTATGAGATATACTAAAAAATAAGCTGATGTGAGAGGACTGAATCGTTCTTCCTAGAACCTAGAAGCACTGTTTTATACCATTGTTCTGGAAATCATCCTTCAGTAGAGCCATAAAACAATGCAAGTCAAAGAGCCTTAGCATTCATCATGTCAAGAACAACTGTGATTTTTTTCCCCCCAGAACTCTTTAATTTCATTACACTCCTAGAGAATCCTTATCCAGTTTCAACTAAGGTCTGGCCAAAAAATGTTATCTCTAGGATGATTTAAATTCAATCAATTTTACTTTCATTCACATTTCTAACATTAAAAAAATCAAGCCTTAAGTCATAATGAGAATCTATTCTATAGTTACAAGGATGGCTAAAATAAAAAAGAAATACAAAAGGAAATAAAGTATTGGTGAAGAGGTAGAAAAACTGGCATCCCCATATACTGCTGGTGGGAATGTAAAATGGTACAGCCACTATGGAAAAATCTGGCAATTCCTCAAAAAGCTAAACACAGATTAACCGTATGATGCAGGCATTTTACCCCTAGGTATATACCCACAAGAAATGAAAGCAAGAGACTCAAATGGATACTTATACCTCAATGTTCACCGCATTATTTACAATAGCCAAAAGGAAGAAACAACCCAATCATCCATCATGGGTCCATCAACAGATGAATGGAAAAGTAAAATGTAGTATATGAACACAATGCAGTATCCTTCAGCCACCAAAAGGAAATTCTGGCACAGACTACAACATGGATGTATCTGGAAAACATAATGCTAAGTAAAATAAGCCAGACACAAAACACCAAATATTGTATGATCCTACTTCTGTGAGGTATGTAGAGTATGCAAATTCATGGAGACAGAAAGCAGATTAGAGGTTACCAGGGGCTGGTGGAAGGGAGGAATGGGGAGCTACTGCTTAAAGTCTACAGTTTTTTGTTTGGGGAGAAGAGTAAATTTTGAAAACAAACAGTGGTAATGGTTGTCCAACAGCAGGAATGTAATTATTGCTGAACTATATACTCTTAAAAATGGTTAAAATGGTAAGTTTTATGCTATACTTATTTTTACAATTTACAATAAAAATTAATAATGCCATCTATCAAAAGCATTGAACTGTATGTATATTTTAAATGGGTGACTTACATAGGATGTGAATTATATCTCAACAAAACTCTTTTTTAATCAAGTCTTATCTTAGATACGCAACTACAAAAGGCGATCAGGAAGTAAAGTACTAAGTAAGGGACATGGATGGCAGGAAGGTCACCACAGGCCAAGAGTGGGAAGTTTCTCCTTTCTTCCGGCCATGCTGCTGTCTCAGCCCTCAGGGAGGACGAGGCAGCCACAGCCTGCTCTATTCACTCAGTGCTGCACCAGGGAGGCACAGTGGACTCTGCACCCCATGCCCTTATTTAATTTTCTCCAAAGGGGTAAGGGCTCATCTGATGGCTGAGAGACTGGAATATATTAAGACACGTTTTAAGGCTGACTGTGTTAAAGACAGGTGACAAGCCATGCCTTGAACAACATCAAACGCACTCCTTCCGGGGCGCCTGGGTGGCTCAGTTAAGTGCCTGCCTTCAGCTCAGGTCATGAACCCACATTGGGTTCCCCACTCAGCAGGGGAGCCTGCTTTTCCCTCTCTCTCTGCCCCTCCTCCCTGCTTGTGCTCCCTCTCTCAAATAAATAAAAACCTTAAAAAAAAAAAAAAGAAAGGAAAGAAAAACCGTACTCCTTCCCTTTCTATGCCTAAGTGCAACCAGCAGGCTTTGGCTTCAGTTAAGCACACCTGAGCATGGTCTACATTCATGTTGCTGACCCAGTTACTTAACTAGAGAACTGGTTGACATATTCGGTCTGCCTTCCCCCCATATGTACATGTTCACCTGAACACATAGATGGTGGTTTAGTCTCACTTATGAGCTGCATTATCCACCCAATATACCAGAAGCTCTATACATTAGAGGTTAAAGTGTCATTTTCTGAAATAATGAGGTAGGTTTCCATTCTTCATTTAGCTAATATGCTTTTTATGTAGTGTCTATCAGTCAGAAGCCCAGTGGCAATCAAGAGTGAGTGACACTTTGAACCCTTAACAACAGGGATACCTGTTAGGAATTCAAATAATGAAGATCAGTGTTAATTGTTCTAAGTGTAATGATGACCCTGTGGTTACATAGAAGATTGTCAGTAGTCTTAGGTGATCATGTTGTGAACTTAGGAGGAAGTAGGTGATGTCTGCAACTCATTTACAAATGGTTCAGCAAAATAAACACAGAGCACTTGAGATACAAATGGAACAAAATGTTGAGGAAGGTTCGGTAAAGATATGGTGTTCAATATGCCATTCTCTAAACTTTCCTGTAGGTTTAAAATTTTTTCAAAAATAACACCTGGGGAAAATAGCAAAACAATAATTCAATCCTTTTGATAGATCACATAGAGTTCTCACCAATGTCTAAGAAAACACCAAAATCCAATATAAATATTAGTAATTGACATTTATAATAGTAATAGACATAATAACTGACATTGACATAAATTAATAAAACCAGTGGTGGCTAAATATATGAAAAATTTACTGCATTTAATAGTCAAAAAGTGAAAGTTAAAATAATATACCATTTTGGGGGCACCTTAGTGGCTCAGTCAGTTAAGTGCCTGCCTTCGGCTCAGGTCATGATCCCAGGGTTCTGGGATTAAGCCCAGTGTTGGGCTCCCTGCTCAGTGGGGAGTCTGCTTCTCCTCTCCCTTTGCCCCTCCCCGCTTCTCATGTATGCACTCTCTCTCGCTCTCTCTTTCGCTTGTGCATGCGCTCTAATAAAATCTTAAAAAATAAATAAAATACTATTTTAATCCTAAAAACTTGGCAAAATTGACACAGACATTATACTGATATAGGGTAGCATATTATACAGGTATCCAAAACATGTTTTGAGATTATATTTAATGATATGGAAGATAGACTACCATATGAAGTAAAAAATAAATTATACAAGTAGATTTATAATTTTTTTAAAAAACAGAAACACAGTAGAATAAAAGTCTAAATATGATACTATTTTTGAGATACTGGAGATTATATCTGGAAAATGACTACAGATCTGGATCAATAACCTGACCAGAATCTTCTCCTGACAGATTAGCAAATAACCATGAAAAAATAACAGTACAATAATATCTCCTATAAATTCAAAACATAGAGAACCATGCAAATCAGGAAAATACTTGCAATTTTAATAGGGATTACAGTTTCTTAAAACCATAAAATTCATCTCTTTAAGTAGAGGACAGAATACTGACAACTTACACAGAATTGTACATTGTAGTGGAGAGGAAAGGGAAGGGAAATAAACAAACATATCCTATAAAGAAATCTAAGGGGAAAACCAACCTGAGATTTTATAAATCAGCTCCCTTGTCTCATGGGCCATAGAAAAGTCTCAGAAATTTTAACATGTAACTTCTTTTTTTCTATTTAAATTCAATTTAATTAACATATAGTGTATTATTAGTTTCAGAGGTAGAATTTAGTGACTCATCACTTGCATATAACACCCAGTGCTCATTACTGCAAGTGCCTAACATGTAAGTAAGTTCTAAAGCAAACTTACCAATGTGTCTCTTATACTCAAAGAGCCTGGCCATCACTTTCTTTTAGTCCAAAGAAGTGAAAATAAGTGAACTGAAAACAGACAAATCTCCCATACAGAATAATTCAAAATAATAAATGTAGATACTCTGCCCTCACAGAGGTGAAACATAACTCCCTACATGCCTACTGTGCATGGAGACTTCCTTCCAAAAAGTATCATCTAAAAGGAGGAGAGGAGTAACTTAAGGGTGGAAAAGTCTAACAAACAATACCTTAGCCAGGTGATCAAAGTCAACATCAACATGAAGTCACACTGATAGCGTGTACCCTTGATGTGATATGATGAGAATGGTACTGTGGTCTACCAAAAACATACTACCCAAGTCTCATGATGAGACAAACATCAGACAAATTCCATTAGGGGGCCATCCTATAATATACATGACTAGTTCTCTTCACAACTGTCAAGGTCATCAAGAACAAAGTTGAGAAACTGTCACAGCCAAGAAAAGCCTAAGGAGATATGACTAAACCATATACATTTATGGTATCCTGGATAGGAACCTGGCCGTTAGGTAAAAACTAAAGCTGTATAAATAAAGTATGGAATTTAGTTAATAATAATGTCTCAATATTGGTCCATCAATTGTGACAGAGGTACCATACTAATGTAAGATATTAATAATACGGGAAACTGGGTGTCAAATATTTAGGAATTCTTCTATACTGTCTTTACAACTTTTCTATAAATCTAAAACTGTTTTAAAATAAAAAGTGTATTTGAAATTATAATTAAACTTATTAAGTCACACTTTTAAATAATTTATAGAATACTGCGAACCTTTGATAACTAGGAGAAATTGCTCTCATTCTCCAGTGTTAGAAAGAGTTCTACTTCTCCTGAACAGCAGTAAGGTTCTTATCTGTTTACTCAGTTAATCTTGATAATGCTCTAATCTTTGCTTTGGCCACTAGGAAGCTTGGAAACAAATCTATTAGTAATTATGAAGAATCTTAGAGCTTTTACAAAGTTCGTAGCTTCATCTTAGTTGTTCTAGTACTATTTTCACTCCTTTGTGATTTTTCATACATATTTTATCACCTTTTATCTTATCCTATTACCAGTCATCTCAAATCTCTTTAGAGGGAGGATTTATATATATGAATATGTTTTTGTCTGATAATACAAAATTGCATTGTTCAAATTTCTGACTTCCCATTTGTCATGTAACCAAAATTCTGAGTAGTGACCCACTCAAGGGTTAGAACGGGGCAAATCACTAAAGCATCCAGCTTCAATTTCTGAACTGCAAAATGGTGATAACACCACCTGCTGTAACCAATGGTCATGAGGACTAATGGGGTTCATATTTGTTAATACGCCTAGCACAGATAGAGAGAAGGTGCCTGAAAATAACAATCGCATTAATAACAAAAATAGCAATCATTATTTTCATTCATATAATGAAAAGAATGGTGCTGATTTACAAATTAATCAAAGGCCAGGTGGTGACTTTCTCGGTGACCCACATAAACAAGGGTAGCTACCATATTTAGGGGAATGAGAACAATAACTAAAGGCGGGTGGACAAAAAGGGGAGGACAAAGCCAAATAGGGGAAGAGGAGAAGGAGGACTTCTTACACAATGTCACTGCCAAAAACAAGTCTGAAATCTTTAAGACAAGGTGAAATCTGATCACTTTTTAGCCTTGACTCCACTAGAATAATAAAAAGCAAAAAAAAGAAAGAAAGAAAAAACACCCTCTAGTTTTTCTGGCACTCATTTCTCCAAAGCCTCCCAAAACAATCATAGTAAGAGCCAAAAAAAGACCAAATCTGAACCTCTCCTTGGCCCAAACGATGCCAAGTTCATGTTTCACTGCCCAAAGTCTTTTGTATAGGCACATTCAAACTCAGACCCTCATCACCCTTATTCTAGAAAAGGGGACAGACAATGGGTATTTTTTTATTAAAAGAACAATGCACTGTTGTAATACTGTGTGTACAATACCTCTAACTCCCTCAATGGCCTTAAGAGGACACATCCAGATAAGGACCTGAGGCTCAGTGGGGGAACTAGTTCACCCCAGGTTCTTGTAGACAGTACACGACGGAGACACTGAACCCAGGTCAGTCTGACTACAAGGATTTCCCTCTTTCCACTATGCCAGAAACTTAATGCAAAGACTCTCCGCCAAAATCGATAGAGAAAGGGAACTAAATAAAATAGCCAATCCCTTCAAAAAATTTCTCATCAATGTGTTGGAAGTTCTGTTACCTCGGTCAGCCCACACAATAATGCCCCAGATTGGGTGCTGTCATTGTCCCAATTCTACACTCGAGAAAGCTCAGAGGGCTCATTTGTTTTGTCCTAATTGTGCAGGGTGAAATAGAGAAGGGAGAAGGACTTGAGAGACTGAGGAACCAACAGGAGAGAAAGACAGGTGTAAGAGCCAGGGGTGCCAGGGAGAGGGCAACAGCCTCGCAAGAGAAACGCTCCCTCTCCCAAGGCCCACAGGCTCTGCTCGAGGAGAGAGAAGCTGGAGAGAAGGCCTCTGAAGGTGCTCCTGAGTCTGGGGCAACGGGCAGGGGGAGGGGGGATTGCAGATTTGTACTAATGAAAACAGAATGAGTCATGAGTGTCACAGCCAATAAGAAAAAAAAAATGACAGGGGAGAGTGGACAGCCAATAAATCATTTCTGAACATTAAACTTTCTGCTTCCTGAGGGTTTCAGACTGTTGTGGGTGGGGATGGAAGCCCCCAGGCACATTCTGATGGGCTAAAAAAGAAGCTCCTGTTCTCAAATTTACCGAGCTCATTAAGTTTTAAAATACTTCCAATCCCTCACAGGTGTGAAGTACTTTAGAGTCATATCAGTTTCCTGTATATTCTGGTAAGCAGTGTTGCCCAAAATTACCTGATCATATATAACCACCTGGGGTACTTGTTTAACCTATAAATTCCCAGGTATCCCAAGGAGATTCTGATTCAGTAGGCTAAACACTGGAGGCCCTGGGGGTCTTGTGCTTTGAACAAATGAGTCAGCTGATTCCTGTCATCAGGCTAGTTTGGAAAAACTGCTTTAAGAGGACTCTCCCAACAAGCTTTCAAGGTAGGTATCATGACCCCCATTTTAAAGATAGGTTCAAAGAAGGAACGGACATGGCCAAGGTCACACATCTCATGTCTGGCAGAATGGAGAACTATAAATCACACTGTGACTCTACAGTAGGTATGCATGCCACCACACTGAAATCTGAGCCAGAGCTAGCTTCAAAAGCCCACTCCTTGCTGTCTTAATATGGCATCAGACACCAGGAAATGGTGTAGACTATCCAGTGCCATCAGGAAGAACCAGAGAAGTCAACTCCCTGGGTTGAATCACACACAAGGAAAAAGAGAAGGAAAGCAAGATCCTCCTCTATCTGCAGTTCTATTTTTTTTTTTATAAAAGGATTTATTTACTTGAGAGAGAGTGCAGAGAGGGAGAAGGAGAAGCAGACTCCCCGTTGAGAAGGGAGTCTGACATGGGGCTTGATCCTGACCCCAAGGCAGACACTTAACCGACTGAGCCACCCAAGTGCCCTGCAGTTCTATTTTTGAGCCCTTAAATTTTGTGGGCCAATGGGGTATTGCCAACACCCACACTATTAGCACTGCTTTGACTAATAGGTCCATTTGGCTAAAATGATGGAAATCGTTGTTTCACTATTGCACGAAGGTAGAAAGAAAGGTCCTTCTAGAAATAACTTTAGACAATTAATGTCACATCAAAAGAAGAATGCTCTAGATGAGATCTTCACCCACACACTGACATCCCCATTGGTGATAGCAGTACAACAGTGACTAACTGTACCTTCTGGAGTCAAGTTCAGACCACTCCCCCAGAGCCTGCTCCCCCAGAGAGGGGTAAGTATCTGAGGTGTGCTGAGGCTGTTTTTATACACATGTGGATCCCCACTCCCTGAGACCTGCGGCTAATGATCATTTCCCTAGCAGTAGGGGAGAATAATTCACATGAAGAATGGCGTGCTTGTGAAACACGCCCTCTACTATCTCCTTTCTGGAAGCCCCTCACACTGAACTCTTATCAACTGTTACCAAGAAAAAGTCCAAATCATACAAAATGAGATAGACAGGAAGAGCACAGGGAAAATGGTACTCCTATTCCAAGCTTCCCTCAGCTTTAAATAAAAAGGAAAATGGGGAGGATTTAGCCCTCCCTGAAGGAGCTGACTTTAAGATCAACACCTGCCTCCCTAAATATATGTATTTATACAGGTTTACCTGTCCTCTGGGAAATGATCGTCTTCCTCACAGATTTGTTCAGTACAGATTATCTAAATCATTTTCAAGATGAGAAAATCCCTCCCCCTGTCCTGCTGCCTCTCTTGTGTACCCCCTGAAACCTGAGGTCAGGATGACAACAGACTTGCAGACATTGAGATTTCACGTTCAACCTGTCTCTATTACACACACACGGCCATTCTGTTAATTATAGCAGCTGCTACTTCACACCAAGTATTTTTTAAATTGCCTCTGCCATGTAGCACATACTTATTTATAACATCCATAATTTATTGAAAAATATTGTGACTTCAACATATAGACCTCTACACTCTGCAATGATTCAGGTACATTAATATAAAAAGCAACCCACTCATCCAGTTAAAATCAGCTTCCTCGAAAAACATATCTCTTGCCTTCAATTTAGGGGCCGAAAAAAATTTTTTTTCTTTTATTCACCATGTTTTTAAAAAGTGCCTTTGGAAAAACAGTCACATTTCATGATGGTCTGTTCACATCTCCTTCAAATGTGTCCAATTTTAATGAACGGTCTTCACCTTGGATACCAACATTCCAGGCCTCATAGGAACAATGGTGTTTGGGCATGTGCAGTGGAGGTGGAAGATGGATTCAAGATGTTTCAAGTATGCAAAATCGCATGCAGATGTACAAACAGTACATCCAGTCAAAGCGAGTTAAGAAAGCGATATATATCCAGACACCCGAGAATGGATGAGCGCAAATAAAATCCAACTTGTAATTAACATACCGTGCTGAGACACCTGTTGCCTTCCACGATAAGAAGTCTGGGAGATCAAAGAAATGTCCCGCCTTATCCCAGCAAGTCTCTCTCATGTTCTGCCAAATTAAATATATATTAGAATCAATTACGGGCTTTTTTTTCCCTACCCCTCCCCTCTTTCAATAATGTTTCAAATTTTTCCAAACAAAAGCATAGCCAACAGTGTCCCATAAAACATCTGTTCAGGGGCTGGGGGCCGGGGAGCCGGGTGGGGGGGGATGCTATGTAAGCAGTACCTATATAGTAAAGAAAAATTGGCAATTATTGATCCTTCCAAAAATGATCATTTCTTTTTTATTCCCTTGGCCAGCCTGGAGGGGAAGATGCACACTCTGTGAGGATGTGCAATCCATCTTCCCAGTGAGGGGTCACAGGATACACTTCAAGACACAAAGCAAGGTTTCAAAGCTGAACAGTTATAAGCTGGGAAGAAAACTGCACTAAGAAACTACCCCATGAAATGGAATATGTTCTTCCATGTAGAATTCTCCCCACATCAATGGGTTCCAAAGGCAGGAGAACAGTTGGTCCCTGCCTTCAAAGAACTTCCAGTCTGAGCCAAAGAGAATGGCACATACCCAAGCTATTCTTTTTTTTTTTTTTTAAGATTTTATTTATTTATGTGACAGAGAGAGACACAGTGAGAGAGGGAACACAAGCAGGGGGAGTGGGAGAGGGAGAAGCAGGCTTCCCGTGGAGCAGGGAGCCCGATGTGGGGCTCGATCCCAGAACCCCGGGACTATGACCTGAGCCGAAGGCAGACACTTAACGACTGAGCCACCCAGGCGCCCCCCACGGTATTCTTATAAAATAACTAAATATTTGTTTCTTCCAGTCTCTTCCACATTGCCAAAGTGGTCAGATTTTTTTTCTTGCCACTGGGCTTTTTCTTTCCTCTGCCATCTCTGTCTAGAACATGGATTCCTCACCCACCACCCTGTTGCTTCCCAGGATCCACTCACCTGCCCCCTTTGGTCAACCCTATCCACCCTTCCTTGAAGAAGCCTTCCAGGATCTCCTACTCAGGGTAGGTCTGAGTCTCATACGACCCACACTACCCCACAATTATTTGTGTACTCTCTTTCTTTACTGTGAGAATGTAAGCTCTACAATGTCAAGGACCTTGTCAATCTTATGCACTATGATATACCCCCACAACTCTCTCCTCTCCTTCCCTCCAAAGGACTGGACTGTTAGCCCTGAGATAGAAGCTACCTGACTCCAGTGGCCTTACACACTTAACTGGCCCTGGGATGGACATGTGACCTAATTGAGCCAATCAGATTCCTTCTCCAAAGAAGTTAGACTCAGGATCCAAATGGGGTCATTTAACTTCTGCCTACGAATGAGGGGAGATAAACTTGGAAACTATAAAGTGGACATTTTCTGCCAAGTACCTAGAGAAGCAGAACTTTGCAAAGAAAAGAGTAAAGCAGACAGAAGCAGTAGCAAGAAAGGTCTCCTACCATCCAGGCAACTCTCCAAGTCCTGGTTTCAATTATTCCCTTCCCAAGAGGCTACAATAAAAGGAATGTATCATAAGCACAGAGTATCTTGGGGAACCTTAGGGCCACCGTGAAGAAGTTCCACAAGAGATATATTCCAGTATCCGAGAGGGTGAAACACAGCAGACACTCAATAAATATTTGTTGGACAACGAGACAAACTGCTCACTTTCACCTTCCAATCTCTTTCATGTGAAGAATGCTTCAGAGTTTAGAAATGGATTCCACCTGTGTTATCTCCTTTGAATGAGGGAAAGTTCTGAGTGTTATTACATCTACTTTATAGACATATGACTGGCCTTTATCTACATTTGCCCTCAAATTCTCTGAGTTCTTCCTACTTCCTCCTTCCCTATCACTACTATATGAACTATCTATGTGCATGACAGAGAAACTGAGTATAATCCCAGGTCCAGGGTCCCATTAAAACAACAGTAATACCAAAAGGATTCAGAAGTAAATGACAGTGTGAAGCCCATTTTCCATTACTGTTGTTGTTTATTTGTTTTAAATTCCTAAGCACTGGGGTTGAGAGCTTACATCTAGAAAGGGCTAAGCTTCTCTTTGAACGCCCATACATGTTCACGGCAAGCAAGGCAAAACTCACAGCTGACTAAATGTGCCTAACACAGCTATAAACCAGTTGTATCTTCAGACCCTAAAAAGGGTCACAATCAGGAAAATGGTAGCCTTTGAAGCTGTGTGAGTCAACCTACTAGTCTGTCTTCGGGGCAACCCCCGAAATCTCTCCCTGTGCTCTGTGGTTTCGGCAATCAGTTCCTAGGGAGAAGGAGAAAAGGCAGCCTCCTCCCACGGGCTCCAGAAGCCCAAGGCCAAGTCACCAGAAATGAACCGCCAAACCACAGTAGCAACAACCAGCACTTCAAGCCAAAGCTGAACAATGTTCCTAAACTCCGAAAACAACTGCTTCTGTTAGATCTTGTATATGGTCATTAAAGATTTCACATAATGAGAGCTTTCAGCCTGGAGCCATGCAGACAGCCACTGTGGACAATGGGACCCAAGCAAATGTCTCCAAGAGAACTTCAAGCTTCTTGCCAAAAAGAGACACACTGTGGTAGGAGGCGTGAGGCAGCCAGGGAACATCATTTCTTCTTGAGACCGGGCCAGCTTCATCTACCAAAGCCGCAGACCCCAGTCCAAACTCTGTCTATAAGATGAGAAACCAGAATCATCTAAATAGAAGTATGCGGTATCCTTAAGAACACACATGATCTTGGAGGAAGAGAGAGCGATATGGTCCCTGCTTTCTCTACAAAAGCAGTCTGGAGATTAGCCAGCAAAGAGAAGGGGGCAGAGTTTACAGGGATGAGAGGGAATATCTCCTAAAGCCTGATCTCTTACTTTGAGATGCTGACAGACTATCTGTAAGGATCCCATGCTGTTCTTATGTTGGGCTACATGATTCACAAGTGCTTTGTCATCGAATGCCAGATGGGCCAAGAGCACGTAGCCCCATGGATGGATTTTTAATCCAGTTCTGTGGGAAAATCTCTCCTTCCCTCCCACTCCCCAGCCAGTACACAGTCCCAGCTGAGGGACTCAATCTTACTGAATTAATTCTATTTTTTGAACCATCGGGCCTGTGACTGTCCTCCTGTATTCCTCCACAGCTCATAAGAGAGCCCCCACACGCCTGATCACATGTGACTCTCAGGGCGGTTCAGGGGTGTGTAGGTGAATATACAGCAGTCTCAAAGACATACAAACAATTTCAGACAAGGCTTAGGCCAAAGTCACAGAGGCCTTCTACCTCTAAAGTGAGTGCTCCTTTCTCCCACTATGCCACAGTCACCATCCTGAGGCTCCCAGACCCGTCAGAAATGTGGGGTTTGGCCTTTGAGGAACATCATGATGGAAGCTATTGCCATCCTTTACAGAAGAAAACAAGCAAAAGCCCTTCCAAACACATTTCTGACCACAATTTAAAAAATTTCCGAGATTTCACTTCCAATCCTGAGCAGCTCATTTAACTTCTGTGGACCTAATAACACCTTCCATGCACGGATGGTGTACGGGGCGGAGAAAGCACAGAGCAGGCCCTCAACACACACCAGTTTTAGCTGTATCTCATCACATGACAGCTGAAGCCAGTTCACACTAGAACTTCTCTGTGCGGAATGAGTTAAGCCTATCTTCCAGTTACCAAGCAACTAACAAAAACTAGTCTTTTCAAGAAAAAAAAAGGAATCCGCCGTGATTTGGGGTGTATGACTTGGCACTAAAGGCTTCTGCATTCCAATAAGAATCCTTTGAGCTAAGCAATCCCCCAGGCTTGAAAGCAACCAAAGAGAACAACTTCTTACTTTTTTTTTTTTAATCATCTATTACTTCATAAAACCACAGCATTTCTTGGGAGGAGGCTACAACTCAAAGTGCACACAGCTGCGGGTCTCAGCAGAGGGTGGAGATAGAGCAATATAGCCAAGATTCAGAGCCAGGCAGCAGCCGCCCTGCCAGCCTCGGAGCAGTGAGATGGAACTTTCTCCCTTGCCCTCTCTCTGTGTGTCCAGGGAGGAAGTGAGGTATCTCCCGGCTTCTCAATGCTGAAGGAACTAATGGGGAACATGAAGCAAGTCCTGCAGGGTGTGTCGGAAGACACTGGGGTCTAGGAGCAGCATGAGAAGGTAGGGATGAGCAGCTAAAACAGGATCATCCAAGGATTTTATTATGAACTGCAAAGAGGTTCTGTCTGGGCTATCTGCTGTGTGCAGTGAACAAAAGGGAGGGGACAGAGTTCCCTAATTCCCCACCCACTAAATGATCCTGCCTGAACAGCCCAAGTACTCACAATGTTGTTTTCCAGCATAACTTTCAATGAAAAAGCAAAGCCTTATCCTCACTCTGTACCATAGACTCCAAATTAGGGCACGGACTGATAGGCCAGAGAAGAAAGATGTTTCAGGAGGAAATGTAATCCTCAATGTCATTCTTAAAAGAAAAATGATGCTGAAAACATAGAGTGGGTCATAATCTGCAGCCAGAAACCTCCCAGAATGAATGAAACAATTGTGTGTTTCAAACTCCCATCCACAAAGAAGAGACCAAACACCAGACATATCTCTGGTCAGACAGGCAGATAACGCTGAGAGGTTTGTACTACTAGAGGCATCTAAAAACTGAAAACTTACCATTGCATTCCTTTGTTTAAAATGATCCGACAGTTTCTTATGGCCTAGAATCACTGAACTCCTTGGCATAGCTCTCAGGACACTCAACACCCTGGCTCCAGCTTGGCCATTATAATGATGAATCCTTCCGGGCTCATCTCCTCGTGCGCTGCACCCAGCACTCACCTCATTTCCTTCACTTGCCCAAATGCATTATGCTCCTTCCACATTTCCACGCCTGTATGGAGGCTCGTGCCTCTACTTGGATTGCCTTCCCCACCTTCTCCCATAACCAAACTTCTACCTTTTGATTCAAATCCAACTCAAATGCCATCCTTTCATTGAATCCCTCCAGGGCCCCGCTGTATCCCAATTATATAAACATGTGCCAAAATCTGCCTCAAAATGACAGAATTCCCAGAGGGCAAGAACCAGCTCACACATGGGGGAAAAAAAAAAGATGCAAAAAGTTTCGGGAGGTATAAAGAAATTTAAAGTCAGGCTCTTTCAAAAGAAAATTACAGCAGGGCTGGAGAAAGATGTGCACAAAGGAAAAGGTAATTAATATGATGATGTATGACAATAATGTAATGAGCCTGATACCAAGGTTTGGTGAGTCAGCCTCATAACTTTATCATAATATTTTGTGTAGGCCATATATTTGCCTCTAATGAGTAATCACAGACAAGGTTCAGAGGAGGGAAAGAGCTTTGGGGCTGGAGTAGCCAGAAAAGTCTTTGTGGGGAAGAGACGTGAGCAGAAGCCTAGAGGTCAAGTCGAATAACCATCTATGCCACTGAGAAGGAAACCCAACAAACAAAATCTGAATTGACAGGACAGCCCCCATTAGAGAGGGATTTGTTTAACTGTACCATCATAGAACTTATTTGTGAAATGAAATAATTCCATTGTATAATTTAAATTAATTTTTAGGAACTAGATTTGTAAGCATCCTCCCCCACCATCTCCCCTAGAGCCCTACGGTTGTACAGAAAGGCAAACTTATAGCCCACACTATAGTTGATTTCCTAACCATAAAAAAAAAAAGTTATCATTTTCATGAAAACTGATTATATCGAGCAAAGCTGACTTTGCCAGGAATGTGATACCACCACATGCATTAGGAAAACAAGGCTGTGGAATGTGGGCTCTAAGAATGTTGGAGTCAGGCAGACCTGAGTCTGATTACTAGCCTCACCACTTCCCAGCTGTGTAGCTTTAGGCAAATTAATTCTCTAAGCCCCAGTTTCCTCAAGTGCCATATTACTAGCATCTATCTCAAAGGATGTTGTGAGAAATAAATGAAATGATGTAGAGTGCCTGATAAGTCAACAAGTTTCACCCTCATTACTGCTACAGAGCTCCATGTATTTCAAAGCACTTTGACATGCATGAGCTCATCTGCTCTGTGTAATTCTGTAGGGCAGGGAAGGCAGGAAGCAATCAACCTCACCTTGCAGGTTGAGAAACTAAAACCCAGAAAGGGAGCACCCTGTCCTAAGGTTATGCACAGATAAGTGCAAAGCAGACTAAAATGTAGATCACTAATGATGAGCCCAGGACTAGTTCAGGTGCCCACCTCCCAGAAACATAAAAAAAATGCAGAAGCACCAGGAGGAAAGGAGATGGTGATCTAGACAACACAATTCCTCGTGGGTGGTACTGTTGATGGGAAGGAGGGATGGATGGGGTCCTAATATGAAGAGAAGGCCTTGGCATGGGAAAGAAGGTTTTGAACAGAAGTGAAAGAAAGCAGATCTGGACCAGTGAAGAGATGAGGAGGTTTTCCCTAATACTTCATTCTCCTGGATCACTTCTCATTGCTTTTCCATCTACTTTTTTTTTTTTTTTTAACATTTTCAGAAACAAATCAGTATTTTTTTTTTAAGATTTTATTCATTTATTTGAGAGAAAGAATGAGAGAGAGAGAGCACATGAGAGGGGGGAGGGTCAGAGGGAGAAGCAGACTCCCTGCCAAGCAGGGAGCCCAATGCACGACTCAATCCCGGGACTCCAGGATCATGACCTGAGCCGACAGCAGTCGCCTAACCAACTGAGCCACCCAGGCGCTTTTCCATCTACTTCTTGAGCACCTTTTCCTTAGTTGCCCTTTAATTGTGGATGCCCCCCAGAGTTCCTCCCTCACCCAAATGTTCTCACTGTTCACATGCTGCCTAGACAATCTCAATTACTCCCACTGCTCCAACCAACAAGTCAGATGACTCGCCAAATCTCAAACTCCACACTCTCCTCTGAGACATGCCTCCCAGATGTTCCACTGCACCTCTAACTCAACACGTGCAAGGCAGAATCTGTGGTTTTTCCCCAAATGTTTTCCTCTGCCTTGATTTCTATGTCAGTTGCTCCAGTTACCCAAAGGGTCATCTTCTACTTCCCCTTCTCTCTCATTTTGTACATCCAATCATCCATCCCAATTCATTCATGAAGAGGTCCCCAACACTTCACCCGCTATTAGTATTAGTCAGGATTCTCCAAAGAAATAGAACCAAAAGGAGATTATATATATATATATGTATATATATAATCTCCTTCATATATATGAAATCTTATACATATGTATATGTAAAAAATTATTATAAGGATTGGCTCACACAATTATAGAGGCTGAGAAGTCCCAAGATCTGCAGTAGACAAGCTGGAAACCCAGAAGTTCAAATCTGAGTCCGAAGGCCTGAGACCCAGGAGAACTTATGGTGTAATTTCTAGTCTTAAGGCCAAAAACAGCTCAAGACCCAAAAAGAACCAGTCCAAGTCCAAAGACAGGAAAAAACCAATGTCCCAGCTCAAGGAAGTCAGGTAGGCGAAGTTCCCTCTTACTCAGCCTTTTTGTTCTACTCAGATCTTCAACTGACTGGATGAGGCCACCTTGGGGAGGGCAATCTGCTTTACTCCATCTACCAGGTCAAATGTCAATCTCATCCAGAAACATCCTCTTGGATACACTCAAAATGATGTCTGAACAAATGTCTGGGCACTCTGAGGCCCAGTCAAGCTGACACATAAAATTAACCATCACACTACATCTTAGATCACTATCCTATTTTCAGTCCATCACATTCTATTGCCTAGGTTACAGCTATCATATCTACGGCATACTCTACAAGTGGCCACAATTCTTCCTTTCCCTGTATTAATGCCCTCTGCGATATAACCCTGTAGCTCTTCCCATCAAGAGGTGAATCCGTCTGTCTACCACTTCACTTGGTCTGGCCTTACTTTGACCAGTGGAAGGGAGCAGAGGTGCCACTTTGTTACTTCTGAATGGAGGTTTCAAAATACCTTGCTCTTGTCTTCTTGGAGTGGAGTGCTGCTTGGTGAGGCAGTTTAGGCCGGCCTACTGGACGACGAGAGAACACGTGCAGCAGAAATGAACCACCCCAGCCAAGGCTCCAGACATGCAAGAGAGCTGAGCAAAGCCAAGACCAAAACCCTACCCAGGAAACCTACTCTACTCTTGACTAAGTAGAGACCAGAAAGATCATTTATCTTAACTCATCCCAAATCAGCAACCTGCATAATTACGAAGTAAATAAATGGTTGGTTTTTCCATTAAGTTTTGAAGTGGTTTGTTATCAACCCAACTGATACAGTGGCTAACTTTCAAATCTCTCCCCCTTCGATTCCCACCATCTACACAGCCGATTAGAACACAATCGCCTATGTAACATGTACATTTGATTATATAAATCATTCACTCATTCATTCATTATTTGGTATCTTCTGCATGTCAGGTACTATGCTCAGTGCTAGGGAAACAAGCAAACAACAAACACAGCTCCCACCTACAGGGAGCTTTCAATCTAGTATACTTTGTACCCTTCAAAGTTTTCTACTACCTTTGGAGTTAAAAAATAAAATCCACTAACATGGCATATACAACCCATGTCTTACCCACCAGCTTCATCTCTGATCACTCTGAGATACTATACTAGAATCACCCACATACACTGTGCT
Source organism: Eumetopias jubatus (assembly GCF_037043125.1). Lineage (NCBI taxonomy): Eukaryota > Metazoa > Chordata > Mammalia > Carnivora > Otariidae > Eumetopias > Eumetopias jubatus. Next base: position 59,222,399 of record NW_028274810.1, read on the forward strand.
TTTTCTTACCATTATATCTTGATTCCTAGTGTATCCTACCTGGAATACCCTCCCCTCTTCAACCTGGCCAACATGTACTCATCATTCTGTACTCAACTTAGGTATTACCCACTCCACACACTCTTCCCTGATTTCCCCTGAGTAAGGTGGTCCCATGCTATACCGCCATAATACTCTGTGAATATCCCTATCATGGCACCTCCCGTCACACCCATTCATGGGTCTGTCTCCTTCACTAGACTGAAAACTCTAAGGTGGGGGGCAGGGGGTGGAGGGTGGAGGGGAGACTTTTTCTTCTTTTAAATCTCTCTATACCTAGGACCTAGGATTTTATCTGCTATATAGATGATGAATAATGTTAGCTGAATGGAGGAATAAATAAGTGAGCAGAGATGTACAAGCTAAAGAGGAGTCTGTGGAAATGGGAATAAGGAATGAATGAATAAATGAATGAGACTGTGAATAAGAACTGTCCCAGTCTTTCTTTCCTCATTCAAGTTAATGGCTTTTCACCATCTGTCTTAGGAGCAGAGACATTCTAGCCAAACCAGACTGCCAGGAAGATAAATTTCTCTTCTTGGGGTGAGTAGGTCTTTGGAGAAGTTTCATTTTAATTGGAAAATGGATTCATTCACTTCCTGGCTTGGATTCCTGGGTCAGTGTAACCCAGTGCTGAATGGCTGCCAAGCACCATTGCAGAGGGGGCTGAGGCGGGAACAGCACTCCATCAAATGGCCAGTGTTCCGGGACACCTGAGGACAACCTGGCGTCAGGGCCAGGGTGGCTGACATGGATGCCCCCTCCTCTTTCTTCCCCAAATTTCCTTCAATCCGAACTTTACTTATCCCCAACCCGTAAAGGGCAGGTATGTATGCTTTACTGTTCCATTTGGCGTTTCTTTGGGTCTTATTTGGGCAGGTATATCCCACTGTTACAGAGTTCGTCTGTCATTTCCTGCAAGGCACAGACAAGGTCCACACCGGAGAAATCCTTTCACAACTTGACTAATAGAAAAAGACCGTAACTTCAGTGGATGCAGAATAGTTCAACATCACAGAAAACATCCCTTCCATAGAACATTTCTTGTGCCTTTTGTGAAGGTCTTTGTAGAGGGCACTGAACACTATATGATTTCTGTGACCTGGCTCCAGCTTCCTCTTGAGCCTCACCTCTCAACACCTTCACCTATCAGCAACCCCCCGTCCCTGATTCTCCAAATGGACTGATGCAGTGGCAGTTCTGAAAATGCAGTATGCTGCTCTCAGTGGGGGCGCCTCAGAACATTCTGCTGACTCTTCTCCAGGGCCAGACTGCAAGGGTGCATATCCGGGCTCTAACACTTCATAGCCGTGGGACTTTGGGAAAGCTACTTAACTACTCTCCACTTCAATTTCCTGGTCCTGTAATAACTACAGAGAACAATACTACTACCTACACCATCGAGTTGTTGAGGGAACAAATGAGCAATTGTATGTGAAGTGTTTGGAGCATGTGGCACAGAGTAAGCACTTCTCAAATGACTGTTCTTATTACTAGAATGTCAGTGGCGTGACCTGTTTCCATCTTCAGGAAGCAGCAGGAGCCTTAGATACAGACACGTTCTGCTTCAAACCTTGGTTCTTCTCCTTGTTATCTGTGTTCCTTCTGGACAGTGAGTCGCCTACTATCCACAGGTCTCACGTTCATCTATAGCAATGTTTAGTTCACGGTACTGTTAGTAGGATTCAACTCGATGAGCTGATAGATGTTAATGTGCCCATCTTGGCACATTCCCAATAAACAGGAAACTGTCAGTTTCCTCCTCAATCCTTACTCTTCTCAAATTATATGGGGGCCTGTCTCTCCAACTAGACTGTCACCTCCTTTAAGGGAAAGACCATAATTTTCTCATCTGTATCTCTACAGTTAGCATGAAACAATTATTTCTCAAATGAAATAGTTATTGACCATGCTACAATTTGTCTATCAGCCCCGGTTTGTGGTCAAGTCTGTGCTAAGACCATGCATGAAAGGCAGGTGTATACTGGCCCCAATTCTCATGTTGTTTACTGGGTAAGTGGAACAGAGTCTGCATATGAAACACTTGGCAGTCATGTACAAATAGTACGGAATAATCCAAGTTTAGGGGCACCTGGGTGGCTCAGTCAGTTAAGCGTCTGCCTTCGACTCAGGTCATGATCTCCAGGTCCTGGGATCTTCTGGGATCTAGCCCTGAGTCAGGCTTCCTGCTCAGCAGGGAGCCTGCTTCTCCCTCTCTCTCTCTCTACCCCTCCCCTCTCTCATTCTCTCTCTCAAATAAATAAAATCTTAAAAAAAAAAAAGAATAACCCAAGTTTAATAATACCTGTTATAAACTAAGGATACTGCATGGTCATGAAAGAAAGAGATGGTTGTGGGCAAGCAGCCAAGGAAAAGTGTTATGTGGGAGGTAGTGTCTGAACTCAGTGTGGAGAGAAGGCAAAGACCAGGAGAGATGGGGTGGTGGGTGACTTAGCTGGCGCCAACTGCCTGAGAAAAGTTCAGGAAGAAGCATCAACTGTATCCCTGGACATGGAAAAGAAATCCTGAGAAGTTTAGCCTGAGAGATGTATGCTGAAGTATAGTAAGAGGAAATCTGAATTTGTCTTAGACACTGAGGTCAGAAGAGAACGGGAGCCATGCCAGTCCTGGCAGGGAGTGGTTTGTGAGTACGGTATGAGAAAGGTTTGGACAGAACGCCATGTGGGCAGCCGGGAGGAGAGAAGACACAGGAAGCAGGAGGACCTCTTTCCATATGCATTTCTGACACAGGAGGAGGAGAAAGTGCAAGAAAGGGAAGGAAGAAAATAAAGACAAAGCAAAAGATGGACAAAATGAAAGGAGAGATGGGGCAAAGTAAATGAACAGGTTAAGCATGAGAAATGAATAAAATAAGACAGAAAAAAAACAAAAATGAAGATGTGTGGAAAACAACAGCAGGACCGTGGCAGTGTCCCTGACGAGACACACCATGGGGAACGAAGGGCAGGAACCAGAGCCCGTTGTCGGTATGCACACCGTCTCTCCTCTGGGCAAATGAAGTCATGGCTGATGTCACCGCCTCTGAGTCACACGCCCACCAAGGGAGAGGTGGCAAGAGCCCCTGCCTGGCCTTCGGTCCCACCCTGCTGGACAAGAGGGGTTCATTCACCACTTCATTCTCTGGGGTGCTGTCCAGCCTGGTCCTGATGGAACTGAAATGAGGACACTGCCCCTCTGCTCAGAGAGGACACAGCAGCCATGTGAGCCCTGGGTTTCAGCTTCAGGCCCTTGAGATGGGAGTGTCAGAAAAGGGGGGAGGGGCAAAGAGTTCCCAGCCTTTCTCTGCCTGTAGCTGGAGTACAGTGGCTCTATCCATGTGCAAATGGGACACTCCCATCAGGAATAGCAGTAAACACACAGATGGGGCTCAAAAGGTGCTTTCTGACTGACTCACTCATTGCCTTCCCAACAAAGGGTACTTGCAGCCCCACGGAGGTCTCATCTCAGATGGGCAGACCTTGCCCAGTGCCACTCCACCTACCCGGCCTGCCTTTTGCAAGCCACCTCACCAGAGGGCTTAACTAGCTCCCCTCCACCTCAGCCCCTGCCTACAGACCACCTCCGCCTGACTCCTCTCCCCTAACTGGGGTGTACCTCCACAGAGACCTGATGCCATCCCACCTATAGGGCACTGGGACTTCATTTCTTCATTTCTGTCCCTTTTCTAGAACAGAAGCAGCTGGAGGATAGGGCCTCTTATGCTATATTCCCAGCACTTTACTGAGTTCCTGGAATAAAGTACATTTTCAATAAATATTTGCTGAATGAATGAATGTCCCTGATTGATTCTGGTGGGAACTGATGAGCACACACTGTTCTTAGACCACTTCTAAAAGATGTACTCATTCTCAGAGCCATCATCCTGAGCATGTTTGTTGCTGAAGACCCCATAAGTTACCAGTAATAGGGTAAGTGAGACTGCTCTGGAGCATCTCAGGATGAACTGACTCTCTCCCAGGCTCTTCCACTCTCCCCGATCCTTGGTCTGTGAGCTGTTATGAGCACATGCTTGAGTAACTTCGAGTTAGAGCCCAGCTTGACCACTCATGAGCTGCATGAGGTGAATATTCTCAGCCTGTTGCCACCTGTTCAAACAGGACAGTAATACCTGCACCCAAGTTGTCCCTAAAGATTAAGCACACTTTGTTAATTGCCTGTCCTCACAATAATGTGAATTTTCCCCTTCACTCTTGGCCTTCTCAGCTGCATCTAGAGGGAAGAATATGAAAAATAGGCCTAATTTTCTTTCCCCAAACCAACCACTTCCATCATATTCATCATTTGGAAATACATCATTATACCAGCACTCTACAACTTCCCAAATACCCTCCCCTCTAAGACACAGAGAAACAATACTGCCGTTAACACCATTTTATAGACAGGAACCTAAGGCCCATAGTGAAGAGAACTGCCCAAGATCATGCAGATAGTAAGTGAAAAGCCTGGGTGAAACCCCAGCCACATGAATTCCAAGGCCAATACACTACTGTCCGGTTGCCGCTTCCCAGGACAAGGGAGGTGCTCGATAAATACTTGCACAGTGATTCACCCTCTTTCTCAGGTCCATGGGCTTGTCTCTGACCCTCAGCCAAAGCCAGACCACATGGACTCATGCCAAGACAACTGCAGTAGGGTTCACTCAGGTCCTGATTCTCTTCTCATCTATCTTAGATCTACAGAATGCCAGCTTTGCAGGAGAATTTCAGTGCTCACGGAGACCAGCTGCTCCCAAATACCAGACCATGGACTGGTGCGAGTCCATGACCCATAATTTTCACGCATCGATGGTGAAGTAATAATAATTATTATATTGGGGAAGATCAAATCCTTATTAGTAAAAATATTATGAATAATTAATTGGCAAAAAGATCTTATTTCCTAATTGCTTGCTTTGCTTTACTTGGGCAAGCTCCAATAGCTATACACGTAGCATGACTGGGAGAAAATGTCTCTGTGCCACAGTTCCGACCCTCTGGCAAAGCCCTAATGAGAGACAGAGGCCAGGAAGGGCAGAGCCACTTCCTCGGGCAGGTTGCTCATTCCCTCTGAGCACTCCCTAGTCTTGCATATTTTGAGCCAGAAGACACTGACTGTCGAGATTACAAAGCTTGGAAGCCAAACTAAAGCAGCTTTTTAAGAGGGTGTGGGGACGGGTACTGATGGGGCTGTAGAGTTGAGATCAGACTTTTTATTACCAAGTTTTACCTAATCCGTAGCCTCTCCATATAGGAAGGATTCAGGAGACGTGGGGTGTTAAGGAGATCCCTGAATGACTTTATCATTCAGCCAGCAGAGTGGCCACAGCATGATGCACAGAGATAACCCTTGAGTGAGGTCAGCTGCAGAGGTGCCTCCAGGACCCCTGGGTTCAGAAGAGGTAAGGAACTAGTTAAATCATTCACTCATTTTTTTTTGAACTACAAACACTTTAAGGTGAATGCAAAGGGGAGGAAAAGGCCAGCTCTTTAAGAGGTAACTAATGTGCTAGAGCACGGACAAAGAGGAACGGGTTGGAACTTGTGTAGTGGAAGGTCTCAGGCATGATCCTTTAATTGGGAGTCTAACTTAGGATGACTTTGATTATTTTTTATTCTAGAGTTCATATTTAACTTCAAAATTTCAGTCAGACAAATTTGTTATCTGAGATTTGCAACCTGAACTATGAGAACTAGCTCTCTACCCAGGTGTTTCATCTGTAGAGAAGATGGGGGACCGTCCCTGATAAAGGCTGGAGTTTGACCAGCTAACCTCTAAAACTTCTTTTTAAACCCATTTCCTGGAGTTAGAAAACCCAGGTTTCCATTCCAGTCCTGCCAGAACCATCAGTCAGTAAGTGGTTATCTACTTCACTTCCTCTATCCTCACCTTCTTTATCTGCAAAGTAAGTGATCACGTCCACCTCACAGGACTTTCATAAGCATTAAGTCAGATAGCAAACTTAAAAGCACATGGTAGATATCTAATAAATTCTAGTGCTAGTGTTGATGATGTTTGTTGACAGCAATCAAACAGGGTAAATACCTTAAATAGAATTTAGTAAGTATCTCAATAAGGTGAACACATTTCAAACTGCTTTTGTACATGTAACAATGTCTCAACTTGAAAAAACTTAAGGAGGACTGATGATGGATAGAAGGGCAAATAGATGGACATATACCTGATAAAGCAAGTAAAATGTTAATGGCAGAATCCAGGTGATGGTTCCGAGTATTTATGATTAAAATTCTCCCAACTCTTCTGTATGTTTAAAGATTATGATCATAAAATGTCGGGGGAAAATGGCTTTCACAGCCTCTTGCACTTGGTCTTAGACCTGGGAGCAACTTGTGATTTTTAGCTTCCATTTTATCTCCCCAACCCCAAGCACAGCATCTTCTACATAGTAGTTGCCAGCCAAAAGTTTGTTTCACTGATTAAATGAGTATGTCCCTATAAGACAGAACAGCTATTCTCATTTTGAACCAAAAAAAAAAAGAAAAAAAAGAGTAAAACCAAGCTGTATATACAGAGAAAATGAGATTGACTTATCTTTCCAGAAGAATCCCATCTAGCATCTTTCCTGACTTCTGGCCTGCCTCCTCTCTTGCCTCAATCAACATCTACCTACCCTGAGTCTCCAGATTTCCAAGGTTACAGTTCACTTCCACAAGGCGGATTGTGCCAACGAGTTCCTCTATCACGACACACATTAAATGCACGGTCTTTCTTCATATCTTTTCTAAAGCTCATAGAGTGGCATTGTAGCCACAATAAGAAAAGAATGTTGTCCAATTTTTGTTTTACATTGAATCATCCCACCTAGGCATAAAGGCAGCTGAACTTAGCAATCTTGTTCTTGCCTCTGGTTACATTAAAAATGGCTGGATGTAGCTGACATCCCTACACAGTGGTCAGGAAGACAGGCAGCAGAAATGCTGGGCACATGGGCCTTCCTGCTACAGCCAAATGTGTGGCTCGGACCAGGCAACGTGAGCTCATTTAGCAGGCATTTATTGAGTACAATTTTAATGCAAGCACTGTGTTTGGCTCTGGGGAGACAACTACCAGGTATGGATAGAGAGATTTGGTCCCTGCTCTTATAGACCTAAAAATCCATCAACCCAAAGGAGAAGGAACAAGACATGATTTAGAACCACGAGAACCTTCACTGAAGGGGACCCAATCCTAATCCCTGTGCACAAGCATTTCATTTCTTTGAGTCTTGTGTATTCACCTGTAAAATGTGGCAAATAGTAATATTTATCCCACAAGACCATGTCATAGGTCAAATAAAGAAAATATACATCAAAGTCTGCCATAAGCCATAAAGCAAAATACAAAACATAGTATAATAATAGCCAACATTTATTAGATGTTACTAGTTATCTGACCAAGTCCTTTTATATGGGGGAGGTCTACTTTTTAAAATTACTTTGTTGGACTATAAAATGAAAAGAATACAGTACATACTTGGCATAAATCAAATATGCAAATGCAAAGATGATAAGGAAAGGATTCATTGTCCAGGTAGATGAAGGCACCAGCCTCAACACTCCGAATACTTAGTTATAAGCCCAGTTTATGGGCAGACAACCCTGGAGAGAAAATCCACAAAAGATGCCCTCACAACAGCTGACAACACGGTCCACACTGCTCAAAGGCTGGTAGAAATCTGGTCCGAACGTAACAGGGCCCCTGGTATAAATATTCCAAAGAGAGGCTGTTGGATTCAGTACATACGCCCTGGATTCTCTCGCAGGGTAAAGGAAGCAGCTCCAAGGGTTATGCTCAAGACACAGAGACACAGTAGAGAGGCCAGGAGGAGCTCCTGCCTCCATCTGGGGCCTTCACTGCACACACAAAACAAGCTGTGACTCAAGGTAACAGGACTGCAGCTGAGGGGTGGCTAGAGGGTGGAAAGGAGGGGTAATACTCCAAACTTCCCTTTCCACAATGGGGAAGAGAAATGAACTTACATTTGGTCTGCAGGAGATCTTTACTTTAGAATGGAACTGTTGGTCAGACGTACACAACAATCAAAATAGCATGATAAATGATTTGGTAAATTCATTCATCTGTTCATCACCCATCCATCGGTTAAAAGATCTACTGGGTGGTTAGTGTTAGATGCTAAGCAGTGCCCTAGACATTAGGAACACAGAGATAAACAAGGTACAATATACTGTAATAAATTCCAAGGTAGGGGAAAGGGGGGGATGCCATGGGGGACAAAGGGCAGGAGCCTAATCAATACCCAATGGAGAAAGTCAAAGAAGGCTTCCTGGAGTCTTGAAGAATTAGTGTAAGTTTTCCCAAGTGAAGGACGAAATCGTAAGTTTGCCAGGCAGAACAAAACCTAAGCAAAGACTCAGAGGTGTGAGAGAATATGGGTATAGCATTCCTAGAGCCACTGACGGAGAAGTTCGCCATCTGGAAAATCTTTCCACTTCTCTAAGCATTTTGTTATAGGAAAAGTAATGATGGATTCCTTGAACAAATTCCCACAGACTGGGTCTCCAATCCAAACGCCTAGAGGGTAATGCTGGGAAAGGAAATGAGCAGAGCAAGCTGGGTGGGGATGGCTGTGAAATGAAGGACACTTGCCCCTTCTAAAGGGGGCAGCGCGTGCTCAGCACTAGCCAGTTCCTTCCACATGGGAATGTGGGCCCCGACTGCCAAATCCTTTTGTTATTTCTTCTAAAGAAGCAGAAAATTTGGATTTTTATGTGAAATTTCTTAGTTTTTAAATGTTGAAAACGAATACCAAAAAAAAAAGTTTTTGTTTTTGTTTTTGTTTTCAAGCACAGGGTAAGGTCAAACAAAACCCATCTGGGGACCAGATTCGGCCTGTGGGCTGCCAAGCCGGCAGCCCTGGCGTGTCGCAAGAAACGAGTGCTCTTTGAGAACAGGCCTTGAGGTCTGATGGGGAGAGGCCAGGACCTGGAGGAGGGCTGGATTTGAGAAAATCCTGGCACCACCTATATTTGCTGTGTAGCTTTGGGGAAGCTATTTAAGCCCTCTGGGTCTTGTTTTCTTCATCTGTATAATGGGATAATAATACTGTGTTGGTGCTTTTAAGGAAAACATGCCCAAGAAGAAAAAATTCCTATGCTAAGTGACAAAGTAGTATAAACCAGAAAGGTTAGCTAGGACTACAAGATTATTTTTTTCATGAAAAAATTACCAAGAAGTAATAAAAGCATGAGCACTGTGCTATAACAGTAGCAAACTATTGCCCTGTTGTTAACGTTTTTTGTATACACAGCCAGTTTTTTTCTATACTGATAACTTTTTTTAAAGATTTTATTTATTTGAGAGAGAGAGAGAAGGAGAGAGAGAGAGCCACGCGAGTGAGGGGGAGAGGCGGAGGCAGAGGGAGAAGCAGGCTCTCCTCTGAGCAGGGAGCCCAATTCCGGGCTCCATCCCAGGGCCCCTGGATCATGACCTGAGCCGAAGGCAGACACTTAACAGACTGAGCCACCCAGTCCCCCCTCTATATTGATAATTTCTTAAAACAAATATATTCATAAGACTGCAGTTTTGTAATTTTTCCTTTTAACATTATAATGTAAACTTTGTTGTTATACAAATATTTATTACCTACCCAGTACTATGCCAGAGTGATTTCTACGTCATAAACCAGAGATCATGTCATACTTATGATTAAAATCCACTGACCCTTCCCCACTACTGTTAGAATAAAATCCAAATTCTTGCCCATGGCCTCAAGGCCATGCAGGAGCTGGTCCCTACCCAGTGCTCCAACCCACGTCCCACTACTCTCTGCCTTGCTCACACCCTCCCAGCCCTGCTGATCTCCTCTGCTGATCTCACAGGTACTTTCATCCCCTCATGAATCTGCTGTCCTTTCTTCCTGAAATCATCATCATTCAGGTCAAACAAAACCTCCCAAGAGAGAACATGCCAGCCATGCCAAATCTGTTCATCTGTATTTTTCCTTCATAGCATTTTCCAGAAAATATAATCACTTTGTGTGTGTGTGTGTGTGTGTATTTGTCTCTTTGTCTAGTTTCTGCCTCTCTATACTAGAATCTAAGTTCTCAGAAGCCTACCCAGGGCCCTTACTGTCTTGCTTACTTTGGAATCTCTAACGCCCAACACAGTGCCTATTGCATAGGAGACAATAAACAATATTTGTTAAAGGAAAAAAAAATGAACCCACCATCCATTGAAGTTATCACTTACAAATTTCTTCCCTGAACTAATCTATCCAAACCTTGCAAGGCAAACACCTGAAGAAGGCGGTAGGGAGAAATGGTGATAAGCCCAGATTCTAGATCTGAAATGCCAAGGTTCCAATCCCAGCCTTGCCATTTATTAGCTGAGTGACCTTGGGCAAGTTGCTTAACATCTCTGAGTCTGTTTTATCATCTGATACTTCATAGGGTGGCAGTGAGGATTAGAGGAGTTCACCATGGATAAAATGCTTGGAAAAGTGCTAGATACATAATTAGCACTATATACGCTTTAGCTACTGTCTTCACCTGTTTCCTTTCTCCAATCTGATTGCTCAGGTGAGCCGTTACCTTTCTTCTCCCAACAGACTATAATCTCTTGAAGGCAAAGACCACTTCTGGATCCCAACAGTGGATTACAGAGGCCCCCACAGGACGGGTACAGGGGACAGAACTGTGGTATGGCTCCCGATGGAGGTTTGCTCACCCAGTATGAGACTGTAAGTCATTTAATGTTTCTGAGTTTCAGTTTCCTTACCCACAAAAAGAGATCATATCGACTCCACAAGTCGGGTGTGAAGAGTAAATAAAATAATCTTTGTGAAATAAAATAATGCTGAGGCTGGAGGCAATGGTGAATTTCAGGGGAAACAGTAGAAGGTATTAGGTAAATCTGCTTCAAAGCTCAAAGTCGGCTGCCTTCTGGTATAGGGATTACACATAGGATGTGGATGATTCACATAAATGAATGACTCTGAAAATGTTTTGTACTATTGTACTGGATATTTTCTATGATTGTCTCTGACAACCTCATGGTGGTTTTTAGATGCTTTCCTTAGCTATTAGTCAAATAGGAAAAATACTACTCATTACAGCCAACTACGTGAAATAAGATATTCTAGTTTTTAAAATTCTCTCAGTTGGTGGTAGGATATTACTGACATGACCATCAGTAGAACACACTTTTTTTTCATGCAATGGAAGTGAAGAGGTAACTACTATCTGAATATCTACTTGCATAAAGTGCTTTACAAATATCTGACTAAATTATAATAGTTCCACAAGGCTGACACTACTAGTCTCATTTTACAGCTCAACACTGTGAGACTCAGAGAAGTTGATTCCATTCGTCTGAGGTCCCAGAATTGGTAAGTGGCAGAGAGTGATTTAAATGCAAGTGTGTCTGGCTTCAAATCCTGTACTTCACTTCTGTTACACAACTGTGATTTATCCCCCAAATTTCCCCAATATCTTATATCAGCTCTACTGCTAAGGTCTGATGAATGTGGGTGAACAATAATAGGCCTATACGTGCAATTTAAAGCCAGGGTAACTCACAGAGAAAGACCGTAGTTCCCACCATAATTGCCATTAAAAAAGAAATGGTATATTTCAAAGAAAGGAAATTAACTTTGTTTATCTTCCACAGAATTTCAAGCAAGAAACAATCTAAGATAATAGATGTTATTATACAGTCAAGAAGAAGGAAAGAATGAGGCCAGACAAGGAACTAAAAATGAGCTGGGACAAGCCTCTTACTTCACAGAAAGGACTAGAACCAGCCTTTCCTGACCTCTCAAGGAGTTTTGTTTTGTTTTGTTTTGTTTCAATAGTTCTCACAAAAAGCACTCCAGACTCACACCTTCCACAGCTAACAGGAAGTTATCAAACCACCTCTCTAGGCATCCCAACTCCCAGCTTCCTCCAAAGAATCTACATACACAGCAAGAGGCACATTAGAACCAGAGAATCATTTCTTCATTTTCCCAGCACGCTATCAGGGGAACAGAAGCACAGAGGCATGAACTGGGGGGAGATGGGGGAGGCGGGGGCAGACAGATCTTCTAAACCCACCAACAAAATCCTCGGACATTCCAGCCAGTCGGTTCCAGTTGGGAATGAACAATGAAAATCTCAAACTATAAAATGATTAGCTTTCTGCTCTGCTGACAATGGCAAAAAGAGGAAATGAGTTAAAAGTCGGATTGGAAGATCTCCACGCAGCCCCTACACGCCAGTTAATTATCTTCCATTAACACTGAGTTGTCAGGATCGGCATCAGCCTTTAACTCTCTTGACCTTCCCCAGTCTGCACCTTGTTACCCTGCAATGTTTCATGTTTATAAAGATAGGAGACTCCAGCTGTTCCAGCCTTGACAGAACTTAATTTACATTTGGCCTTCATTAAGATGAGAGTCAGAATCATTGAGACCAAATGGAAAAGCCAGACTGCTGGGGGTTATGAAAAATTCAAATGGCATTTCTCCTTTTATCTGACAATTCTTATTAAGGAGACATACATCAACCTGAAACACACAAATTTTAAATGTAAAGGACACGATTAAAATTCCACATTGCAGAACCAGGACCCGCGTGACTTTGCCCAAGAGCTGCGGTGGTCCTAGTCTATCACTTGGATCTTCTGGGAAGTCTGAACTCCAGATTCTGCCCGACTCCCGATGTCATCAGATTCCAGGCTAAGGACAAGGAGCCCACAAATGACAGCAGCACTAAAGTGAGTGGTCAGCTCTGACTCTGCCATCTCGCTCGCTCCTCATAGCCAATCAGCCTCCACATCCTGCTGATAGTATGCTCTAAAAATTCTGGAACCTATCTCTTCTCCACCCCACAGTACCTACTTCACGCCTCATGACTTCTCACCTGGGGGACTGCAAAAGCCCCTTACCGAGCCCCTACTCGAAACTACTTATTGACTACCTACTATATGCCAGGCTGATTAGGGGTAGCGAAACAGTCATGAACAAAACGGATAGGCTCTCCATCCCCCCATGGATTACAGTGGTGGGAAGACCCAAGCACCATGCAAATCATCATACAAAATAATACATCACTACAATTTAAGAAAGATACAGTGAAGTAAGAGGGCAATGGAAAGAGATCTTTAATTTACTGGAGAGTCAGGCAAGGCTTTTCTGAAGACATAACAATAAAGCTGAAACCTGAATGATAAGTCAGGATCAGTGTTGAGTAGAGGGAAGAATATTCAGGGGCAGAAAGCATAGCATCACATCACCAAGACCAGGGGTCAGGAAACTTTTCTCTAATGGTCTACAGAGTAAATATTTTCAGCCTTGCAGGCACACAGTCTCTGTCTCAACTACTCAGCTCTGTCACTGTGATGCATTTGTCTTGAAGGTGCAAATGTGATGCAAAAGCAGCCACAGACAAAACATAAATGAATGAGTGTGGCTGTGTTTCAATAAAACTTCGTGGCCCTGAAAATCTGAATTTCACATAATTTTCACAAGTCACAAAACATCATTCTCCTTTTGAATCCTTTTTCAGCCATTTGAAGTAAAACCCATTCTTTGCTCCCAAAACATCCCAAGCAAGCAGCAGGCCAGATGTGGCCCATGCACTGGAGTTTGCCAACCCCTAGTCAAGACGGAGGTGGCAAAGAACAGAGCATGTTTGAGACACCCTGATGCGGCCCCGGAGGAGAGAGTGAGCAAGGTGAGGGGCACACAGTAAGCTGAAAGGGGTAGGTGAAAATGATATCACATACCATCTTCTGGGCTGTGTTACAAATTTTGGAATTTATCCTAAGAGCAAAGCCAAGCCAACAAAGTGCTATAATCAGGAAAGTATGAAAACTGGTTCTTACTCCCACACACACACATTTCCTCACCCCTAATCCAGTCTCTACCTCCCTGCCAAAGTTATCTAAGACATTCCCTCCCCCTCGCTTAAAAACCATCTATCACCAAATAAGCCCTTAACAAACTGAGCCCAGGCTACTTACCTGGCCTCATCTCCTACTACACTCAGAGAAGCATCCTGGGCTCTCATCCCAGGACTTACGTACCTTACCAAAAATGAACCATAGCCTTTCTCTAGAATTTCCTCCCTGTCTTCTCTATTAGGCAAAACCTCCATTCCTATCTTGAGACTCATCTTCAAGAACTCCTCCCGGAAGCAAATTATTTTCTCCAAAAGCACTTTGCATATTCGTTTATCGAGGTGCTTAGAACATCTTCCGACAGTTCTGGTTCCATGTCTCTTTCCTCCACCCAAACCCCCCCTTTGCTTCCCCACCACTGCCCCAGAGGACACTGGACCCCTCAAGGGTAAGCCTGAGTCCTCTCCGTGCTTGTGTCCCCAGTGCCTGTGACACTGCTGGGTCACAGCAGAACCTCAGTTAATATTTGGTGAATTAAAGAGTGAATAAGGGAGTAAACAAATGACAGCCCCATGAGCTTAGCACAGAGTCACGTTCTGACTCTGATGTGCTGTTCAACAACTCTTTGAAAGTATCTAATTTCCTGGTCCCCCAGTCTCCCATAGCCCCATTCAAAAGAAGGTACTGTCTCCTGATTCTCCACAAATAGGTGCTCTTCAGGATATAAAGCACAGAGCTTCTCGAACTAGAAGTGGTTTTATAAGTCTGTGGGCCACCAACATCAGCATCGCCTGGGAGCTTGTCAGAAATGCCAATTCTCAGTCCCTACCCCAGGAATACTAAATCAGAAATCTACAATTTAACAAGATCCTCAGATGATTCACTTACACCTTCAAGTCAGAAAAGGGTCATAAGCCATCTGGGTCAGCCTTTAAGGAGAAAATGCTAAAACTGGTATTAGGCAGTATCTTTTATTTTGAATTTGCAATCATGATAAAAATCAAAGGAATTCTTAGCATGGATTCCTGTACGTGTTTACCAAAAATAAATAAATAAAAATAAGTTTAAGAAATTTTAAAAACCGATTTGAGGCTCAACCGTCAGGTAGTTAAATACACGATGAGATAATGTTTCAGGTCTTTCTCAGAAAACTCTGAAATGGAACTGATTAGATAGATGGATGGATGGTCAGTCTCTGGAGGTCATAATCACTGAATGCCATGCAATCTAGAACCTAATTATTTTCTATGTGCTTTATTTAGTACAGTTTGATCTCAAGCGCACAGCGCTGAGCATCCAGAGAGGTTCACACCAGATGTGTATTCAGACCTCCTGGGATATACAGTCCCAAGCCAGCCATGAAGCAGGTGCTCAATAAGACCCTCAGGATATACCAATGACCACCTACCTGATCCTCCTCCCTTAATTCAGTACAGCTCTTACTTACCTGTGGTCAAGAAGGGTGTGATGTATCCAACCCATCTGTTTCCTTGCACCGTGTTTAGGTTGGTTTAAAAACACCACTTCCCTTGTTCCTGGCCCTACCCTAAGTGACACACCTTAAAGAGGGATTTCAGTGCAGCATAACATGATGAGGCGAGCTGGGATTTGAAGGCCAGCAGATATGGGTTTAAATTCTGGCTCTACCATCTGTTTAGGAAAATCATGCTGCTATCTCTGTCAGCCTCAGTTTCCCATGCTGTCTATCAGGCAGAGCTTGCTAAGATTAAATCAATTAACGTCTACAGAACACAAAGCAGAAGGTGTGGGCAGTGTGGAGTAGTTCTATATTCTGACTGGTATTTCAGGATATATTCATATCAGGTTTTCAAACTGGTTCAGACCAGCTCTCTCACTTTATAGATGGACAAAGTGAGGCCTGGGATGAGAACTGCTTTGCTCAAAGTCTCATAAGGTGATGCCAGTAGAGTCAGAAACCCCTGACTCCTAAAACGTTCTGGTTTTCAGACTCTTAATAAATATAGAAGCCTTTTCGCAAATTAAAGCTTACATAACAGCTCAATATGCTAAACAGGTAACAAGCCAAACCTCCCTTGATTACTGATGCCCTCTTTGCTTCTGTCTCTTCTGCTCTCGGTGGCAATCCAGGGACACCTCCTCAGCACCCTTACACTCCCCTCACCCCCAAATACTTTTTGAGTAATCGAAGACTCAGATCACCTGAAACCCCAGAGCCAGTAAATGAATCATGCCAGGTCTTACTCATTAGATGGATTCTCTCCTCACCAGACCACCTAGGGATTTTCAAGTCCCCGAGGTTCCCAGAGGACTTGAACTTTCTCACACATCCATCCCTACTGGGCACCATGAAGCTGACATCACCATTATCCGCAGTTCATAATGGATCCGAACATCTGGAAACAGGAACCACCCACAAGGGCTCCATCCAGAGATCACTGTATCACTCAAGGACAGGGAAACTCAAGTTCAGGCGACATGAAAAACCCCAACATGCCACCAAGGTCAGATTAATCCTCGGGGGATACAAGTGCACAAAGAAAGAAGGTTCTGGTCAGAAGATGTGGACTTAAAGCCCAGCTCTGCCACTTTCTACTGAATGGTAATCAGCCTCTGAACTCCAGGAGAGTCCTGGATATTAAGAGAACTGATTTTGGAGTCAGCCAGTCTCAGGTTCCAACCCTGGCTCTGCCATATACTTATCATGTCATTTTGGGTGAGTTGGTTAATCTCTATTAGCTTTAGTTTTCTTGTCTACAGAAAACCCTCACCCCCTCCCCCAAAAAAGAGACAACCCCTACCTTCATAAGGTGGCTGCTAGGATTCAAAAAGATAATCTGTGTCAAACACTTAGAACCGTGCCTGCCTAAAGTTAGCACCTAAAAACAGGAATGATTTAACTGCAACGTAATCAATAAATTGGGATCAACCTTCATCAGAGACCTGCTGGGAAAAGTCAAACGTAACAGATTTTAGCATGGCGCCTGGTACAGATGGATCCGCATAAACAGAATGCCCGGCTGTGATTACCACACTCGCTCCACCCTAGGTGCTCACCTCTTTGAGCCACAGAAGCTTCGGGGCCTGCATCTCCACAGACATCACACCACCGACACACTGCAGGACGCTGTGCTTGGTTTCGTTGATCCTGTGGACCTGACTGACCGCCCGGTGGTCCAGCCACATGATGATGTTTCGGTGGGGATCCCCTAGCAGAAACGAGAGAGGGGAAGACACACGCACAATCTTAGCCTTCTAATTCAAGGAGGCACTTCCGGAATCCCAAAGGCACCAATGTGCACAACTACTATAATTTCATACATCAACAACAGCAAGGGAGAGGGCTACCACCAACGTGAATTAGTACATTCCACCCAAGCCTTGGATTTGCCTTCGCGCGATGTGTCCTTTAAGTGTCACCCCAGGGTCAAATGTCGACATTAAAACCAGTTGAGATCATTATATGTTAAAAAAAAAAAGAATAAGAAGAAGAAGATAGCAGGAGGGGAAGAATGAAGAGGGGAAATCGGAGGGGGAGATGAATCATGAGAGACGGTGGACTCTGAGAAACAAACTGAGGGTTCTAGAGGGGAGGGGGTGGGGGGATGGGTTAGCCTGGTGATGGGTATTAAAGAGGGCACATTCTGCGTGGAGCACTGGGTGTTATACGTGAACATGAATCATGGAACACTACATTCAAAACTAATGATGTAATGTATGGTGACTAAGATAACATAATAATAATAAATAAATAAATAAAATTCGTAAAAATCACCAAAAAAAATTAAATAAACAAAAACAAAACCAATTGAGATCTACCAATATAGTAGATTCTCGTTCATTCTCTCCCAACTTCTTCCTCTCCTTTCCTATCCCTTTTGTTCCAGAAAACCTTTTCTGGGTCTATCTTCAGGAAAAGAGCCTATGAAGTAAGCCTAAAACAGTATGTTGGCTTTTTAAGATCTGTTTGGACAGACACTTCAACAGAATAATATATCCAATATAACATGCCAACTACATCCATACGATGGCTTTTATCTGCTTATAGCCCCACTTCTTCTAGTCACTTTGATTAAAATCAGTTAACTCAGCTGTTTTATCCCCCTCTCTCGGTTTCATGGAGTGGGAAGCAATGGAATTATTTTCAGTCTGGGGATCAGGCGGACCTCATGGGGAACACGCACTATTTCAGTTACAGGTGGAGATACCTCACAAGAGTCATTAAATTTTTCTTAGCCTAAGTGTCCTTACCTATAAAACAGGGATAACAACACCTAATAGCATTAAGGGTTAATTGAGATTTTTTTTGTTCACCGAACAAGGCAATGCACATAAAGGCAAGTAGCTATCCTATAGTAGGCTCTCAAGAAGAAGAAAAAAGAAACAGAATTTAAAACTAGCTGGAAAGACAGCGCAAGCATGCACCTCACATCCGACCTCTACCGTCCTGCAGCCCACACAGGAACAAACTGTCCCTTTCTCCCTTCCACGGCCTCGATTAATTCCTCATGTACTAATGGGCAAGCCAATACTTTTACAGTCCTCTGCTTCCTGGATGGCAAAATGCAGAGAGCAGCAATGAATAAACTGGGAGATAATAAAAGGGAAAGATAAAAGGGGACCCAACAGTAATTGAACCAGGCCCTTCACACATTATTCTGCAATTGCAGAAGAGCTGTAGCAATTATATATCTTTGCTAATAACAAATATTTATAAAGCTCTGTGTATGTGTGTGTGTGCGTGTGTGTGTGTGCCCCAAGCCCTGTGCTAAACATTTTATTCGCATCATCTCACTTAATCCTCAAAACAACTCTCTGACCTGGGTCGTTTTCCATGACAAACTGACTCCAAGATTTAAGACATGCCTCCTATCTCACAGCTTGGAAAAGCATATAGCGTGCTTTGAAACAGATCTGTGCCGAGAGAATGGATAAATAAATTGGTACAACAAACTTAAACTCAAGCTACACATATCAACATGAATAACGCTACCAGCTGGGATATTTTTAAACACCATATATATTGTTTGTTGTTGAGGGTAGACACATATGTTGGCAAAGCACAGCAACAATGTGTTTATGAACACCAACTACAGCAGCCCGGTCACCTGCCAGGGGGGCGGGGTGCGGGGGCAGGGGGAGGCATGAGCCAAAGCTTCAAGTACTTCTTCTCTTAAAAAAAGTCTGTGGTAAAGATGGCAAATTTTCATCTCTTTATCCTCAGTAGTGGGTACACAAGAAGCTACAAATTTTATTTTCCTTACTTTGCCATGTCTCTGAAAAAGAATCTTTAAAACTGAAAGAAAAAAAATGCCAACCTAAGAAAATATGGAAGTCAGGTCATCACCACCATGATGAGGCAAGGACTCAGTCTCAGCTTTGCCTGCTGGGGGGTTCAGGTCCCACAGAAGCTCCTCAAACAACAGTAATATTTGGAAAATAAGATGAAATACCTGAAACCTTCCAGAGACACATCTAAGATTTGTTTGGTTTCTTTTTTAAGATTTTATTTATTTGAGGGTGAGCAAGAGAGAGAGAGCGCACAAGCAGGGAGAAGGGACAGTGGGAGAGGGAGAAGCAGACTCCGCACCGAGCAGGGAGCCCGAAGCGGCGCTCAATCCCAGGACCCCGGGATCGTGATCTGAGCCGAAGGCAGATGCTTAACGACTGAGCCACCCAGGTGCCCCTAAGATTTATTTTTAAATAGCTGAGTGATTATACTGTATAATATCACTGCTTAAAGTTTCGGTTCTCAACCCTCCTTGCACATTAGAACCACCCAGGATAGTTTTAAAAACATTGATGTCCAGGTCTCATCCCAGAATCATCATGGAATCAGACTGTGGGTGTGTAGGCAAACACAGACACACAAGTGCACACACGCATACACATGCATGTGTGTATGTGTGCGTGTTAAGGGGGACAATGTCAGGGCACCTGGTAGCGTAGCTGACTCTTGGTTTCGGCTCAGGCCATGATCTCAGGGTCATGGGATCAAGTCCCACCATGGGCTCCACACTCAGCAGAGTCTGCTTAAGATTCTTTCCCCTTCTCCCTCTGCCTCTCCCCCTCCCCTCCGCGTGCTCTCTCTCCCTCTCAAATAAATAAATCTTAAAAAAAAGGGGGAACGATGTTAATACTGCTTCTTAAATATTACATAAATGCAACTGCAATGGCTTCAAGACAAAAACACCTGTCACTGAACTTTCAACTGGGACGACCTTCAACTGGCAGCTCCTACTGCCTCTACAGGAAGAGGCTCTCAAAACACAGAACTGCACAATGAAACTGTGAGACGCTATTAGCTTATTACATATATGTATATGAAGATTATCAATTAATGATTCGCATTGTGAACAAAAAATAGGAAGTTAATCATTTTTCAGTTCTTACAGAAAATCACAAATAAAGGACTCCACTGAAAGCTCATTTAAGGGCGCCTGGGTGGCTCAGTTGGTTAAGCGACGGCCTTCAGCTCAGGTCATGATCCTGGAGTCCTGGGATCGAGTCCTGCATTGGGCTCCCCGCTCGGTGGGGAGTCTGCTTCCCCCTCTGACCCTCCCCCCCTCATGCTCTCTCTGTCTCATTCTTTCTCTCTCAAATAAATAAATAAAATCTTAAAAAAAAAAAAAAGAAAGCTCATTTAATCTCTCACTGAGCACCTATTACCTGCCAAGCACAGTGCGGGGTCCTGGGATGCCAGGAAGAATATGCCACAGTCCTGCCTGTATGCAGCCTGTGGCTGGATGGACAAAGCCAGTCTACCAGGTAAGTCAACAGTCAGAACAGAAGTGGGACATGGAGCACAGAGGAGGCTGTGCACAGCTGAGCCCAAGGCTGCACAGAGAGCTTCCAGAAGGCAGGGAAGCTTTCATTTAGTTCTGAAAACGACTGGCTGCTGGTCAGCCAGATGAAGGGAGGGTGAGGAAGGAGGCTCTAACACGAAAGGGTCAGCACGTGAAATAAAGCACAGGCCTTAGAAAGTGTCACGTTTTAAGAGAATTAGAAGCAACTACTAGAGCAGAATTTGGGTTATACAATCAGTTTACCCATGGGCAGATGATTCATCCATGTATTCATTCAATTAACATTCTGAATATCTCACAGGAGGTATGCTTGTGGGAAATCACTATGAATTAGCAAAAACATCTCAATATTAGGTTTCTATTGCAGAGTAGCCTAAGTGATAACTCCCTCCCCAACCCTGAATTACCACCCGTGCTTCTTCTTGCTCCCAAGAGCTCCTGCGGCTGGGATGACCCAAGCAGAGTTGTGCTGTGAGTTGGTGGGGGGGGGGGTCGCAGAGTCGGAAGCATTGGCTCCACGGTCCAACCTGGGGGCTGTCTGATCTTCAAAGGAAAGAAGATCAAACAAGAAGAGGCTAAAATGAGAATATTTTATCATGTAGTCATGATTAATGTTCTTAAACTACTGTACTTAATTTACTCGGGGTTTTTTCCCTTATCTTTTTTTTTTTTTTTTTGTTACCGTCTTTGTATTTTTGCCAGTGTTGTGGGTTTGCCTTTAAATGGTGATGGTTAATTTCCTGACCTCACTGCCTGCTCCTCACAATTACTCCAGTTAGCCAAGAGCTGTTCACTGCCATGCAGGCATAAGAAGTCTTGAAACAACCTTTGACTCACCTTTAAAATTAAAATTTCATTTTCTAGCACAAGATAATCCATTTCAGATAAAATCTAACCTTAATAGAACCCGTTGAAAGGCAAGAAGCTGGTAAGGGGCACATACTGCTGGATGCATTTGATGAATGGGTATATTTTAACCATTTTGGTGGAATAAAATTATTTCAACACTTATAATTAGGGTTGCAACCTAACTACTGTTTTAATAGAAGGCCTGTTAACAGGAGGCAATTCCACCTACAATGAGAAAAAAGATGGCACCCAGAGAGGATGCATATGTAAGCAGGCTTAACAGGGAACTCTTCTCTTCCACTTCAAGTGTTCTTTCTTGTTGCTGCTATCTTAGCTGCCCATTCAGCTGCACCCAGTGATTCTCTCTACATACCAGAACGATGGAGGAAACTCTGACAATATTGATGCCCTACTCTCACCACAAGTCAAGCGAATACAAATCTTGGAGGTAAGGCTCATGAATCGGGGACTTTAAAAGATCCCACGTTGATTTCAATATAAAGCCAGAATTAAAAACCACACATTTTAGCAGACCAGAGGTTAGCGCACTTGGATCCTAGGGCTGTTAACATCTAAAGTCCACCCCAAATGAGAACTCATCCAACAGCATCCCTAAGAGACCATCGCCTGGTCACTACTGAAAGCAAGTCAATCAAGGAAGCGCTGACAGCTTCCCCAAGGGGCCAGCTCCATGGCTGGCCATATCTCATAACTGGAGAGTGCTTATTGCTGCTGCAAGCTGAGATCTGCTAGGCCCAGCCCCATTTCTTCGGTCTGTGCTTTCTGAAGTGGCCCAGATTGGGGCTGTTCTGCCCTCCTAGGCCAGAACAATGCCAGGCGAGCCAGTGATCAGCCACTGAGAACAGGGAACATTCATGTTTGTCTTTGACATCCCAACACTCAATGAGACAGGGCTTGGCCCATGGGAGGTGCTAATAAATGTGGCAAAAAGGGGGAAAAGTGTGTGAGTGTGTGAGTGAGTGTGTGAGTGTGAGTGTGTGTGTGTGTGTGTGTGTGTGTGTGTGTGTAGAAAGACGGACATCATTACCACTGTGTTCTAACCATCCATCCATTTGCATACTTTTTCCAGCACATGTAACTTATATAAATCACTATTCTATGAATTAGGTCCATAAAAGTGAGTGGTACACATTCTCTTTTTAGGAATTCATGATCGGATGGAAGAAATGTTTCTGAGCATTCAGGTGTCAGGCTCTCAATCCTCACAGCAAAGCTAAATTCCAATTCTTTCAGAAAATGCAGAGGGAAAGTGACTCGCTCGAGGTGTCATGACTCAGCATGAACAGAGCTGAGATCCAGGACCTTTCTGACTCCAGTTCCAAGGTGTCCCAGTGTACCCTGGTATCCATAGCCACCTGTTAAGAAGTGCACTGCGATAGTAGTGTCCACTGCGGAGGGTTCTCAAACACAATCTTGGCCTAAAACACATTTGCAATGGCTATCTTGGCAACAACTCGCTGACGATGCCTAGAGCCACGCTCCTTAGATGGAACATGCAATTTCCACTGTGCTGTGGTCTCCACCATCCCAAATGTC
Organism: Eumetopias jubatus; assembly: GCF_037043125.1. Taxonomy (NCBI): domain Eukaryota; kingdom Metazoa; phylum Chordata; class Mammalia; order Carnivora; family Otariidae; genus Eumetopias; species Eumetopias jubatus. The sequence goes on from NW_028274810.1 coordinate 59,245,465, forward strand.
TTCTGCTCATGAAAAGGTTAAAAATTAGTTGAAATTTATCTCCACACATGTGCTATCGGGTTTTTTTCAAACCTGGTCCACTTTACTCATTTTCATTACCTACCCGACTACTATGGGCTTTTGGGTTTGCAACCTCAGTGTTGTGCTACTTGTTAAAATTTCCCAAGAGGGACAGATCTTGACCCATGAAAAGCTTCTGATGGTGAAGCCAAGTGGCACATACATTTGGAACAGCTCATTATTATACTCACAAGTCTCTATTAGGACAATGTCATTAAGTGGGAATGTCCTTTGGTCTGGCTACTGAAAACAAAGAAGCCAATCTGTTTCCAGCTTCTGTGTGATGCATGGTCCTGTCTACCTTATTCTATTTCCTTTATATGGACTTGGCTCACCTATCCAAATAAAGATGCTATGGGAGTATCATACACAAAGCAACTGCAGGCACTGACACTCCCTTCCCAGAAAACACCCAGACCACTTGCCTGTTTCAAGGCTGCTCACTCTGAGCTAATGATTCCATGTCCTTCCTTCAGTGTGCTCTCCACTGTGGCTCTATGCATTAGTGAGCCAAGTCTCTCCCTAATCCAGCCCCCATGTCACCACTGCCACCAACAGTTCTCTAAGCAGGTAACCTCCAGGACATGATTCTGGCCTCCGTGCTCCACCACTAAATCTCACCCATGGCAATAAGAGACACCTGACCTCATGTTACACCTGGGGCCCAGCCAGTCTCCCACCACCAGGGAAAGAAAGTGGAATGGTCCTACCTTCATGGTTTACTGGTAAAGGACGAAACTGCTTATCCAAAACCACCAGAGAACACGTGGCATCAAACCCAAGCCCTCGGATTTGGTTTACATCAATCCCTTGTACAACTTGCTGTTTTAAAAACAAACAAACAAAAACATAAATTACAAGACAGGCTTTTAAAAGACTGAAAACAGTTACGACTAGAAAAAAAGTGAACGGCTAAATTGATAAATATTTACAACAGAAAACAGATAAAAGTTTCATATAACTAAAATAACAGAAGATCCTATAAATTAGTGAGACAAAGACAACCAATCTAATCGTAAATCAAGCAAAGGACATGGCAAGTCACTTCATAAAATAAAAAGAAACAAAGAGCATAAAAAAAGATTCCCAACTCCACTTAAATAAATTAATGCAAATAAAAATACACCAATCTTTGCCTTTTACATTGGCAAATATGTATAAGATTAACAGTATACAGTAGTGGCAGATAGAGAGAAGTGGACCTTCTCTTATATTATTCTATCTCTGTAATAATTTGGTACAAATTTTGGAGAATAACTTTAGAGTATTTATTAAAATTAAAAATGTGCATAACTTTTGCCCAGCCAACTCACTTCTAGGAACCTACTTCAGTGAATTATTAGCATAAGTTGTATGTGGATTAAATTTAACTGTATCACTATTTAAGAATATATTTAAAATTTGGAAAAACTATTTTTTATTAGATTATGGTACATCTGCAAAATGGAATATTGTACAGCCATTAAAAAGATGCAGAGAAGTAGCTTCTGAGTGTGGTACTCTGAAGAGGGGTGGCAAATTCTTTCAGCAAAATAAAAATATCAAGCTGGACAAAATAATCAAAAACAACCATCTGGGGGCTATGGAATGTGAATAAAGCCACATTTATTTATTCTTGAAAAATCAAAGCATTTAATTTTTGAGAAGGATTTATTCTTGAAAAATCAAAATTGTATTTAAAACATTCCCACAAATGCAAAATAAAACAAAACAAAAGTCTCTAGGACCAGATGGCTACACTGGCAAATTCTGTTAAACATTCAAGGAAGAAATAATTCCATTCCTTCACAAACTTGTTTAGGATATAGTGAAGGAGGGAACATTGTCCAACAAATTCTACATGGCCAGCACTACTCTCTTATCAAAGCCAAACAAAGACATCAAAAGCAAAGAACACTATGGGCCAGTATCTGCCATGAAAATAGGTGTAAAAATCCCTAACAAAATATTAACTACAAAACATGTATTATATACTATGACCACGTGGGGTTATCCCAGGAATGCAAAGTTGATTTTATATCCATAAATCAATTAATGTATTATGCATATTAATAGCATAAAGCACAAATACCAAATGGTCATCTCAACAGATGCAGAAAAAAGAGAGAAAAACAAAACAAATTAATAAACCCAGAGACAAGGGAACTTCCACACCTGATAAAGAGCATCTACAAAAACCTACAGCTAACAATACATTTCATGATAAAATGAATGACTCCCTCCTATTATAAACAAAGAAAAATGTCTCTTTCACCACTTCTATTCAACCTGCAGCTAGTGTTTCCAGCCAATGCAATTAGGCAAGAAAAGAAATTTAAAGCACACAGACTGGAAAGAAGTTCACGTGCCTTTTTTTGCTGAAAACATGATCTCATATGCAGAAAATCCTAAGATAGCTACCAAAAAAAAAAAAAAAGCTACTAGAAATAATAAGCAAGTTTAGTAAGATCACAGGATACAAGATTAGCATATTAAAATTAACTGTATTTCTATATACGAGCAACTAACATATCAAAATTGAAATTAAGGAAATAATTCCATTCAGAATAGCATAAAAAAAAAGCCCTCAGGAATGAATTTATCAAAAGAAATTCAAAACCAATGCCCTAATAATTATAAAACATTGCTACAAAAGAAGCTACAAATTGGAGAAATAAACTATATTCATGAAATGGAAAATTCAACACTGTGAAAATGGCAATATCCTCAAATTCATCTACAGATTCTACACAACCCCTATAAAAATTTCAGCAGGTTTTTGGATATTTGGGATTTTTTTGTTATTGTTTACAAATTGACAAGCTGCTCTTAATATTTATGTAGCAATGTAGAGAATGTAGAAGAGCCTAAGCATTTTTGAAAAGAACAAAGTTGGAGAACTTAAGCTACCTGATTTCAACTTTATATAAAACTATCATATAATTAGTGTGGGATTGGCATAGGATAAATTTATAGATTAAATGGAAAAGAACAGAAATATAAGAGACAAATCTAAACATTTATGGTTGATTAATTTTTTATAAAGGTACCAAGACAATTCAATGGCAAAAGGACAGGAAAATAATAGGGCTGGAACAACTAAATGTTCACATGCAAGAACAAAAAAAATTTACACTTCTAGACTTTTACCTCACATGCACACAAAAATTAATTCAAAATGTGTCATATCTCCAAATGTAAAAAATAAAACCACAAAACTTGTAGGTGAAAATTTTCTGACATGAGTTAGACAAAGATTTCTTTAAAAGCAAGACTCATAAAAGAAAAAAAAATGGATATATTTGACTTCATCAAGATTTTTAAATTTTGCTCTTCAAATGCAACCATAAGAAAATGAAAAGATAAGCTACAGATTGGAGAAAATATTTGCAATTCATACATCTTATAATAGACCTATGTATAGAATACATAAAGAACTCTTAAAACTGAAATAAGAAAAACTACCCAATTACAAAATGGACAAAAGATTTAAATATACACATCACCCAAGAAGACATACAGATATCCAATAAGTACATGGAAATATACTCAACATCATTAGTTATTAAGAAAAGGCAAACTAAATCACAATTGGAAAATACTGACAATACTAAGAGTTAGAAAATTCGGGAGAAAGTAGAAGCCTCATACACTGCTGGAAGGAATGGAAAATACAGCCACTTTGGGAAAACAGGTTGGCAATTTTTAAATATAACTTATCATACAACCAAGCAATTTTACTTAAGCATTTACCCAAGAAAAATAAAATCATATGTCAACATAAATGTTTATATGTAAATATTCATAGCAGCATTATTCATAATACCCCCAAACTGGAAACAAATCAAATGTCCGTCAGAGTTTAATCAAATGGTTAATCAGGGTGGTATACCCATACAATGGAATAGTACTCAGCAAGAAAAAGGCACCAACTGTTAAGTACAACAACATGAATGAACCTTAAAAACATTATGCTAAATGAAAGAAGTCAGACACAAAAGAATGCATGTTATAGGATTCCATTTATATGAAATTTCTAAAAAAGAGTAACTATAAAGAAAGAAAGCAGATAAACAGTTATCTATAACTGGGGCTGGGGAGTGACCACAAACAGCCATAAAGGAACTTTTTTAAAGTAGCAGAAGTATCCTAAAATGTGACTATAATGATAATTGTACGAATGTGTAAATTCAGTACTATCACTGAATTATATATTTAAATGGATGGATTTTATGGTATGTAAATTATACCTCAAATTGTTAAATATTTTTAAAGAGGTTCAGCTAAAGATGAAATGGAAAGACATCCATGACATGTTAGTAAGGTTAAAAAAATATAGAGATCTTCCTCCACTTAGGATGTGCTTACATCAGATAAACCCATCATAAGTTGAAAATAGCGTTAAGTCAAAAATGCACTGAATATACCTAACCGATCAAACATCATAGCTTTGCCTAGCCTACCTTAAATGTGCTCAAAACACCTACATTTGCTTCAGTTGGGTACAATCATCTACCACAAAGCCTATTTTACACTAAAGTGTTGAATATCTCATGTAGTTTGCTGAATACTGTACTGGAAGTGAAAAACTGAACATCTATATGGTTACAGAATGGTGTAAGTGTGTTGGTTCTTTACCGTTAGGATTACAGGGCTCACTGGGAGCTGCGGCTCATTACCACTGCCCAGCATTAAGAGAGAGCATCATATCACATATCACTAGCTCAGGAAAAAATCGAAACCCAAAATTCGAAGTATGGTTTCCATGGAATGCCTATCACTTTCGCACCATCATAAAGTTGAAAAATCATAAGCTAGGGATGAATTTGTATACAACAAATTGTTAACAGTAGTGATTACCTCTAAGAGCAGAAATTGCAGTTGGAGGAAACAGGAGACTTTTTACATTGTTATATAATTTTTAAAGTTGTAAAATAATAGATTATTTCTATTATTCTACGCTGAAAGTGGAGCCTGCTTATGATTCTCTCTCCCTCTGCCCCTCGCCCCCACTTGTGCATGCAAAAGCACATGCATGCTCTCTCTAAAAAACAAAAAATGATAACCTTTTAATCCCACACAAGTCAACTCAAAAGTGTCCATCCCCATTTAAAATACACAATTCTTCTTTTTCCCTGTTTTAGAATCCCAGACTTGTGATTTAGGATTCCAGGGGTGGGGGGAACATCTGCTAGTGACCCATCTGTGACTGCTGGCAATATCTTTGCCTCACAGCACGAGGTGAATGCCCTGCACACCTTTACAACACTGACCAATCTACACTTACATTCATGAAATCTTTCTTATGCACAAAGCATAGCGTGCTCTATGTCACGTAAGCACACGGACAAATGAGAGGCAAAGGGAATAGTGATCAAAAAGACTGAATAAATGCAAACCTTCTCAAGAATTATGGTGGGAGTAACTTTCCAGTAGGTGCAAAGAAAATATTCTCTTCAATCTATTTTATGAACCCCTCTGAAGACTTACAAAGTTCTAAATTCTACTCATGCCCTTTCACTCACAAAGTTCAACCTCTCCATCTCTACAACAGAAATCAATCACAAAGAACTAGAAGGGGCGCCTGGGTGGCTCAGTTGGTTAAGCGACTGCCTTCGGCTCAGGTCATGATCCTGGAGTCCCTGGATCGAGTCCCACATCGGGCTCCCTCCTCGGCAGGGAGTCTGTTTCTCCCTCTGACCCTCTTCCCTCTCGTGCTCTCTATCTCTCATTCTCTCTCTCTCAAATAAATAAATAAAATCTTTAAAAAAAAAAAAAAGAACTAGAAGAATAATTGTGACATGCATTTAAATCTGATTCGGTTAGGTAGCCACAACCCCAGCCTTACATGAAAATGTCTTATGATCATGCTGATCCAGGAGTAGGACCACCCGACTCCCCAACCCCGCCCCCATCTAAACCATCCCAGAAAGATGGCTGTCAAGGCCACACTACCCAGAAGGTACCTGGGACTTGACCTCTGACCGGAGGATTCCTTTCAGTGCTCTTATTAATGGAAGAAGAAAGCAGTCCAGTAAACTCACCCCAATGACTTGGCATCGAGGGAACTTCCACAGCTAGAGAGAAAGCGCATTGCTCTTCTGAAGAATTTCCAGAGAAGATTTCTGCAACTTCATTTGGTAACCTGGTCCATTGTCTAACATCTGTCAACTCGTAGCTATGGGGCAGCAAACAAGTATTTGGGGAAGGGATTGTGCGTCGCTTTGTTCTGATGGTGGGAACCAGTTCAGTCCTGCATGTGCTTTAAATCAGCGGGCTCTGCCATATTGGGTGGGGGGACAGTATTCCTTTGGAACCCTCCAAACTGAGAACTGGAGGGTCAGAGGCACACCTGGCTTTTTCTTTAGCTCTCTCTGGAGCAAGGGTCAAAGCCTAGGGCCTCGCAGACAGAGTCCAACTCGCAACTGAGTTTTGTGGATGGTACTGTATTCTTTTCAATCTTGATCTGAATGCCTCTGTCAGCCTTGAGGGTGTGTGGGGTTATGAAATCCCTGGTTCCCTCAGGCTCATCACTCCCTGTTGCCTACACAATTCAATTACTCACACGTTCAATCAGTCAGCAAATATAATCAAACCTCTTCTCGGGTCAGGCTGAGCACTCTTCTGGGTATTTGGGAAACAAAGAGAATATTAAAAAAAAAAAAAATCCTTGCTCCTTTGGAGACTACATTTAATTAGGAATAGACAATACCTAATACAAAAAAAAAAAACATATAGTGTACTAGGAAATGATAAGGGGATGAGGAGTGCCAAAAAAGAGGGAGGTGGTTGCTGAGAATATGAGATTTAAGTTAACACATAAAGGACCTGAGGAGCTGACCTTAGGGAAATCTGGTGGGAAATTGTTGCAGGCAGGAGAACAGCCAGGGCAAAGACCTGAGGTGGGAACAGCAAGCAGGCTAATACAGCTTGTATGGGGAGTATGTTACCTGCAAGGCCCCTGGAGACACTCTATTTAACAAAATTTACTCTAGTGACTAGTACAATGCATAAATCCAACCCTGGACCAGGACTACACAGCATCTTGGCTTAGGCGTGGTGGTGTCCCTTGAAGATAAGTGGAAATGGAGACCAAACACTTCCATTTATATCAAGGACACCAACATTCTCCTAAGAAGGGAAATTCTGAAACTACCTTCACCTCCTTCCTCTCCACTTTCTCCAAGTCCTATTAGATCTTCCTTCCAAAGTCAGTCTTGTCACTCTTATTTATTCCTCTGCCAACGTTCTCACCCAGCCATTCATGATTAAAGAGAAATTACTGAGGTGCCCAGGTGGCTCAGTAGGTTGTGTCCAACTCCTGATTTTGGCTCAGGTCATGATGTCAGGGTCGTGAGATCGAGCCCCACATTTGGGCTCCATGTGCTAAGCAGGGAGTCTGCTTAAGATTCTCTCCCTCTCCTTCTGCCCCTCCCCCTGCTGTGCGCTCATTCTCTCTCTCTCTCGAATAAATAAATCTTAAAAAGGAAAAAAGAAATTATTAAGCACCTGTATGTACCAGCAAGGAGTACACATGCTGAATAAGACACACGTAGTCCTAGCCTCCCAGGGCTGATAGTTCAAAGGAATTTCAGCCTCTAGAACTTCATTAGAAGAAACTGCCTCCTAACTGGCATCCTTGAATTTAGTTTCTGTTCTTTGCAAGCCATCCTGAATCAGCTGCTAGTCAATCTGAAACACAGGATGATTCTAGAAGATACCCTATGGCCTCAGAACCAGCTGTCCCAGGTTTGCCCCCTCATGCAATGCAGTCTCCCCTCTTCCTCCAATTGGAACCCATCTGCCCCAACCCTGTCTAGCTCCTTCACATACCCATGTCAGCACTTCTGCCCATGCCATTCCTCCAGCTCTGAATGTCATCTCTTAGAGTTCTCCAGAGTCCCAGTTAGCCATACACCCTTCCTCAAGCCTTCTCCATTGACTGGGAGTATAGAGATCTCGATTTCTTTACTCATTCATTCTTTTGACACTTCCTGAGTCTACGAGATGTTAGGATATGGGTGAACAAACTGTAGTTCCTACCCCCCTGAAACATCAAATCTAGGAGATAAGATAGAGATCAACTCAAAAAAATCAAAGATTTATTTTTAAATTTATTTTTATTATTTGATATTTTATTATTTATTATTCATCAAAAAATGGATGATTCACAAGCCATGTGAAGTTCTATGGTAAGTAAGTAAAATAGAACTTAGTTTGGAGGTGATATTGGGTAAGAAAAGGCTTCCTCCTTGAAGGACTGGACTTTTGAGCTAAGATTCGGTGCAGCACTCTCCAGTGGAACTTCCCACAGTGATGGAAATGTTCTGTGTCTGTGCTGCCCCATACAGTAGCCACCAGCCATGCATGGCTCCCAAGCATCTGCAATGTGGCCAGTGCATCCAAGGAACCAAACTTTAAACTGTTTTTTATTTAAATACTTAAATTTAAATAGCCACACATGCCTAGTGACTAGTGTATTAGATGGTGTAAATCCAAGGATGAAGAGGAGTTAGATACATTGACAGAAGGCGGGAAGAGTCTGTAGGAAGGAGAAACAATGTGTATAAAGATCCTGAGACTAGAAGGAGCATTCACTGCATGCCTGGGGACAGGACAGAAGGAGAGTGTGGCTGGAACAAAGGCAGCTGAGAGAAGCATCATGAGATGAGCCAGGAAAGTAGGTGGAACCCAAACCAGGCAGGGCCTGAAGACCACATTAAGGAACCTGAGTTCTATCCAAATAGTAGTGTGATGCTATGGATGGATAGTGAGCATAAGAGTGACAAGATCCAGTTACATTTAAAAAAAAAAAAAAAAATCTGGGCACCTGGGTGGCTCAGATGGTTAAGCCTCTGCCTTCAGCTCAGGTCATGATTCCCAGAGTCCTGGGATCGAGTCCCACATCCGGCTCCCTGCTCAGTGGAGAGCCTGCTTCTCCCTCTTCCTCTGCAGCTCCCCCTGCTCATGCTCTCTCTCTTTCTCTGTATCTCTCTGTCTCAAATGAATAAATTAAAAAAAATCACTCTAGCTGCAAATAGGAGATGGGATTGGAAGGGGGAAGTGCATACGTGACATCTGTTAGGTTCTTGCACGAATCCAGACAAGCAACAAAGGTACGTGGTGCTAGACAGGGAAAGAAGGCAAAGATCTGACCTGAGTTCAGGCTTATCGCCAACTCCTGGGTGACTTAGGGAAAGTCACTTAACTCTCTGGGTCTCCATTTTTCTTTTCAACTGTAAAATGGGAACCACCACCCTGCCCCACCTACCTTGTATGACAATCAGAGGCTATGAACATGCTTTGTAAATCACACAGGTTCTACGACTGTAAGAGGTTAACATTATTGCTCAATCCCACATGGGTTACTCCCTCTCTGCTCCTCCTCCCTCCAGCCATTACTCATACAGCTAGTACAACTTAGAACAAAACACTACTTCGTTGGCCTCATAGGTGCTGGGTTTTTCCATGCAACTTAACTATTTCATCCTTAGGGGCAGAGAATTTGTTATATACCTCTTCCGTACACACTCCAGGGTTTAGCAAAAACCATAGCACATAGTAGGTGCTCAGAAAATTGTGTGAGAACTAGATGATACTCGACAAATGCCTGTTGGCTGAATGACACCTCTGGCTTATCTTCTTCCTTTTTCCTAATGGACGCTGGTATTCACTAGACACGAACTTGCAATGTTTTCACTTTCTTGGGATGATTAAGATTATGGGTCCAAAAAGAGATAGAAGTCCTTAAAATCAGGGACAGTGTCTACCTCCAAGACTTAGGTGTTCCCATAGCACTTTTTAGATTTGTGAGTACCAACCCACTAAAGACCCTCCAATTTTAGGAGCAGTGGGAGTAGTGGAACAGAGAATAGGATTTGGAGCCATCTTGCTAGGGGTCTTGTCCTGTCTCTAATGCCTGTTAGTTTCACAGCCTCAATATTCTCATGTGTCAAACAGAAAGAACGGCAGTCTATCTCACACAGTTATGCGACATTTAAGCAAGATGAGGGATGCCAGAATTTTATTTGTTCGTTTTTAGCTCTAAGTAACATTAATGCAGCAGCCATTGACTGAGCAGCAACGCTATGCCAGGCAACATGTTAGATGCTGGGAGTACAGGGGTGATTCTCTTCAAGAGTTCGGCTCGTGGTTTTGAGGAAACCACGCAAGTCACCAATTACAATCCAATCCGATAATGACCAGAATAAGTGCTATGTGGTGAGGACAGGTGAAGACAGTGGGCTCTGAGGCGGCAGAGAGGGCTTTCTCACCCTCTCTTTCCTCTCAAGTTGGCAAGGGCAGGCAGGGGCCAGAAGTCATCAAAGAAGGCTCCCAGGAGCAAGTAATGATGGAAATTACAAGGACCTGCACAGGAGTTGGGCAGGTGAAGAAGGTAAAAGAACATTCCAGATAATGAAAATAACAGACATTTCATCCATTCATGTACTCAACAAACATGAATTGGGCATATCAGAGGCAAGGAAATCTAGGGAACTATAGATAAACAAAACATGACCCCTGCTCAGGGGGCACACACTTTTCACAGGACCAGATGGTCAAGGAAAGGCACCTTCCTTCCTTCTCTAAACCTCACACCAGCAATGAGCTGTGTCAGGCCTATGCTATGCCTGCTGGCCCACGGCCACATGGCCATACTCCATGTGAGGGGACAGCCTAAGACCCAGCAGCTTTACCCCAACAGCCTCAATGAGACAGCCTCGCTTAGGACAAATGCCCACGGCATTCATGGGGCTCACGGGGCTCACACAGATGACGGGCTGGCCGTCACCAGGAGATGATTAAAAATCTACCATTAAACCAAGCTGTACTTAGAGCAGACCTTTTTTAAAGTAGCTTTTCATCAGGGGATTGTATTTTCTTCTTGACAATTTCCTTAATGGCAAGAAAGGCTATATGTTCAAAGAACAAAGGAGACCCAAGGGCAAAGAGTAGAAGATTCTCACCAAGGCAGGGGCCGAGAGTGGGGAGGGAGAAGGAAAATTAAACAGGCAGAAGAGATGTGCCCCCACTTTTCTTCCTATCAAAAGCACCGGCGCTGCCCACGCCCACCTCCTCTCTCTGCCTTCTTCCCTGGGGGTACTGACAGTAGCCCAGAGCTCATTAAAGTCTAAACAGACTGATCAATACACACAGAATGGTGAATTGTCCATCTGCAAATTACCAAGCCCTTCATGAATATTTAAGGAACAAAACTAGGAACAGAGAGAAAAGAGAAACCAGGACTTTTATTTTTCCCTCCAAAAGGAAAAAAAGACCAAAGTATCTCTGTCCCTCCAGATCACCAGGTTCTAAAACCAAACAGTCAAATGAGACAAATGAGCATCTCCTCCTTTCCCGAGCCAGCGGGCGGACTGCAATCCAAGGCCACTCCACATCAACATCTGTCTGGCACAACTCAATGTCCCTGCTTTCTCCAAACATGCCACAAGCGCTTGCCCCTCATGCCTTGGCACATGCTGTTGCCTCTGAACAAAATGAGGCTCCTCCCACTTGTCCACCTGGAAGGGAGGACAGTCCAGCGACTCAGGGTGCAGCGTTGGAGTCACTCCCGCCTCTGCTGCTTACTAACTGCATGAACTTGGGTAAGTCACCTAACCTTTCTGCACCTGTTTCCTCCTCAGTACAATAGGGGTTGTAAAAGGACTACCTTCCTAGGGTCCTTGAGAGGATTCACATACACGATGCATGCTAACACAGTCTACATAGCACTGGGCACACATGAAGGCACAGGTGTTAGCTACGATTATCAGTGACCTCTTCCACATCCGGTCACATGTGACCAGAACCTCTTCATGTTCCACATCCTGGGTCCCGTCCACCTGAACCCCTCAAAGTTACTCTTTCCTCAGCTCCAGCCACAGCCACTGAGCCCCCAGCACCTACTGAGTCATAGTTTAGCCGTCTACTGGTCTCTGTCACTGGACTGTGAGCTCCTGAAAGGCAAGGCCTGTAGCTAAAGCATCCCAACATTGTCCCTGGTAGCAGGAGTGCACAATAGACGTGCTCAGCAGGTGGGAGCAGGGGAGCATACGCAAGGATAGAACGCCACAGTTGTGGCCATACCTTTGTGACAACACAGCATGCGGCCCAGATGTCCTCGGAGGACTGCTCATGGTGGTTGAACTGAGGCTCCCATTGGTTGATCGGCTGGTCTGCGAAAGCCAAAAGGATGCCCCTCTGGTCCACGAGAGCCGCACGCACACTGCCTGTTCCAACGTCCACACCCACGTAGTAGCTCCTTGGTTCCTGATCTCTGCCAGGCATTGTGGTCCCTCCACCTGCAGTAACCAAGGACAAAAACCACATGAAGACCAAGTGGGTCTGCAAAATCAGGCACAAAACACCTTCAAGTGGAAATAAAAGGGGCGCAGCTGACCAACTGGTGGCCATTTACTTATTCTACCCAACAAAATGGCCGAGTGCTAAAAGTATGTTAAGGGGCACACTGCGCTAGGTGGTGGGTAAACAAGACAGGCAAGGCCTCAGACGTGGAGTTTCCATTCTTGGAAGGAAGTCAGATGTTCAGCAGTTGCAAGTTGCATAATAATTTAAGCAAAGTCGTGATATTGGGTGAAAAGTGCTATACAGGTATATATGGGGCTGTGGAATCCAGCCAATCTAGAGGTAACAGACACGCATTTATTCTCACTGAATTTGAATCAGGAGGACAGCAGCCACAGTACTACAAAGTACTCATCTACCTCACCTACCCTGTCAACCACTCATTCCAAAAGATCTACTAAGTACCTATTACATGCCAAACACGGTGAAAAGTACATGCACCCCCTCTATTCTTCACTGGGACTCTAGAAGGAGAGTATACTCAAATCTCTACTTTACAGGTAATCAGGGGGAGACTCCAAGAGATACATGACTTTTCTCTTACAGCTAGGTCCACACACGTAAGAAAGTGTACATAATGCACATTGTACTGACGGGGAAACAGGTCTCGAAGAAGTGAAGAGACGTGGCGGCATCACTCACAAGCAGCCTGGACCCACGGTCTCCCCTCTGTGCACTGCCAATCCCAGGCCCTTCCAGTTCGTTCTTAACAGCTTGCGGGGTCGTTTTGGAGAAGAGGCAAATATACTGCAGCCGAGTCATGAAGTGACTGGGAATGGGGAAGGAGTCTCATGGGAGATAGAATCAGGAATTTGTTAGACAATCTGTTTTCTTTACAGACCCCTTGTGAGTTACAAGGAAATCGGACCAGAGAACACTCAGGAATTCCTTGGCCTTCACTGCCGCTCTAAGTCCCTCTGGTCAGATTAGCCCATATGACAAAGAAATCTCACAGAGGCTCTCATTTCCCAGATCAGCCTTTCACTGAGTAAGAACAAGCCCCCAAGACAAGCACGCCGGTGAACAGGCTACAGCTCTCCAGGTGAGCTCGGGGCAGTCTTAGCACCCGGAGTCTCATTTCCACAGAGAAAGCGGTTTGAGCCCTTCCATTGCAAAAAAGGTAATGTTGCCTCGGCAAAGTCACACTTGGGGATTCTAAAACGAAGCCAGCCCACAGATGTTCAGTTACTGCTTCCTGGATATTTATCCCAGTCAAAAACAGCTTCATTAAAAGTGATTGCTTCTGACTTAATCACAATGATTCCCCAATGGGGTCTGCTCCCTTTGGCTTGCAGGCTCCCAGGCAGGTGGAGAGGGAAGCAGGGACGCCACGGTGAGCACGTGTGCTACCTTCAGCTGGGCTCCAGCCTCTGCACTTTAAACCATCATCCTGCCTCCCTCGCTTCCAGGGTTTCAGGAGCTACACAGGACCCACAGCACCAGTTGTCAAACTATGCATTCCTTCGTCTTCTCCAAGCCAGGACTCACAGAAAATTTAAATAAAACAAGTCAAAGTAGAGCTGCTCCGTGTGAAACAAGGATGGGTCCAGCTCCACCCTCCCCGTCTCCCCAGAGCCATCCCTCTGCTGGGTCCTTTCTCGGGACTCAGGATGGCTACAATACGGCCTGATGCCCCGGGCATGGCATCCCAGGCCCACCAGGAGCTTCCCTCCGTTTGCGGCCGTCCTCGTCGTCAAACACAATCCTGCCCGTTCTTACACGAAATTCCAGACGTCCTGAGACCCCTCACAGGTTCTCAGGTGCATCTGCCCCACTGCTTTGTACTTGCCCTTCCCTTCCTAACCCCTTCCTCTCTTGTGTGCCTGGTGACCACATTTTCAGTTCCAACTCAACCATCTCCTCTTCAGGAAAGACTTCCTTGCCTTTCTCCGTCCCTTGGTGCCAGGAGAGTACCGCGTCCCTACGTTCTTTTATTTTTTTTTTAAGATTTTTATTTATTTATTTGAGAGAGAGAATGAGAGAGACAGAGCTTGAGGGGGGGAGGGTCAGAGGGAGAAGCAGATTCCCTGCTGAGCAGGGAGCCCGATGCGGGACTTGATCCCGGGACTCCAGGATCACGACCTGAGCCGAAGGCAGTCGCTTAACCGACTGAGCCACCCAGGCGCCTCCCTACTTCCTTTTAAATCCTAACCATTCTGAAATGTGATTTTTGGGGGTTCCAGGTCTGACTCCCTTACTGGCCTGAACCTGAAAAACAAAGGAACTTAGTGATTTCTGTATCCCTAGCTCCTAGCAGTGTCTGAGATAGAATCAATTTTCAATAAATGTGTACTGAATGAACAACTAGGTCGGTGAGGTCAATAGAAAACAAGCACGAAGAGGTTCATGCTTTAATAGTTTGAATTCCTAATTTTGTACTTATGGGTACTGGTGTTTTGCTTTGATTCTAATCTCTGTACGCTTCATTCATCCAATTAACAAATATTTATTGGATGCCTACAACCACATTTTATTAATTCTAGGACACTCATTTTTTTCACATTTTGCCTCTCTGAAATCAATGAATCCCACAATCGATGGCATCTTACAATTAATTGGTAACATTGTCTTTCTTATTCTTAGTGGTATGTGAAATAGCACTGCACCTCACGAATCCATGATTGACATTCAAAGAAACGCAGATTGGGCCAGGCACCAGGCACCCTGCTAAGAGCTGAGGATACCTTAAAGGATCAAATAGGACAGTGCACTGGCTCAGAGCTTCCTCAACATTCTTTATGTGCAAATAGGAGGAAGACTGACCAAGCAGGTGCTCAGCCTCCCACACTCACATCTTCACTTGGAACTCCCTCTTCTAGCATCTCACTGTCTCCAGCGTGAAGGCCCAGAGGTGCTGCTCCTAATACTGATCCTAGCATGCCAACAACCCTCTGCCCTTGGCTAGAACTCTCCAAGACTATTCTAAGAGAAACAAGGAATTAAGTAGGAAGTGAAGAGTCTCTACAAACGTTCTGGCTTACCCAAACTGACCAGCCATCACCCAGGCTTCTCTGCTGGGTAGGAACTGAAAATGTGGCCACCCACTCCTGCTTGGCCCCAGTGACGAGATAGATTCCCCCAGGGGGCTGGCCCAGCTCAAGCCTGGGTTCCTCACTTCTGACTCTATCTTCCTTGGCAGGGAGTGCAACACCTTATCACCCACCACCCAGACATCCGATTTATTTCCAGGAAAATCTAGAGGCAGATTTCTACTCTGTAGCTGACCCAGGACTTACCCCAGTTTTGGATCCATGTCTTCACTAAACAGGAAAGGGGCCCACCCTTCAGGAAAGCCCCTACCTCATATGAGCAGTGGAGCTTTACTATTAACTCCATTGTTGCTGGGATCACAGCTAGCCCCTGTGCTAACCCGGTGCCTGGCACAGAGCAGGAACTCGAGTCTTTGTGACTCTGTGCATCCCTTTAAAACCTATCCTTAGGGAATAATAAAAGGTACTATGTTTACTGTGTCTCCAATGCTCTGTTCAACAGCTTGCTTCTATTGCCATACCACTTTTAATCCTGACCTCAACTCCTGAAGATAATTCAGAAAAATATCATCCCCATTTTACTGATGAGGAAAATTGAGTCCCAGACAGGTAAAGTAGCTTGCTCCCGTAGGTCATATAACTAGTAAGGAATAGAGTTGACAGCCATCCCATTCCCTCTGGCTCCAAAGTCCTCAACCATTCTCAGGGTGCTCTACTGCCTGATTCTCCTCCATCTATTAAATGCCTATCTGCCAAGGACACTGCCTCCTTTGTCTAAGATTGGCTACCTCCCAACTCAAGCCGTGCACCTCGAGAGCCTGACCCTTCCCCAATGCCAGGCTGCCTCTCTCTGACAAACCACCCATTTCTAAACCACATTAACCAAGGCATCAGTCAGGGACAGTCAAACCCACGCGGAACAGGGCACCATACCTCCCAGCACTGGTCATGCACACCTCCCAGTTCATGTTTTTCTAAGAAATAGATCCTAATTAAGTATTTCAGGTTCACCATGTTTCCCATTACTATAGTTTTCAGTGATCTCTTTGTGATTGTTTCCACACCTGGACCCTGAAAGCAGGGAAGTAAGTTCAAGCCCTTGGGCGGCTTCCCTGAAACTTGACCCTGAGAGTTTTAAAAACCCTGCCACAGAATTTTCTGCAACTCAGATCCCTTGTCTTCCCCTCGGTGCCCTTTGTTCCTGGGTCACAAGTACTCTGCTGTGTCCTGGGCTCCAAACTGTATCCAGTTCCCCTTCTCCTCAACAAATAAAATAACTGCAAAATGGAAAACATTCCATTTTCTAATCTGCTAAGAAAAAAATAGTAATAAGGAGGAGGATAGTCTGTGTGTCTGGCACTTGCACACATGCCTTAATCTCTTCCAAATGAAACTCAACTGAGTTGGTAAACCTATCACCATCTTATACTTCAGGGGGATGGGGAAATTCACCCCAGGCACACACAGTAAACGGCAGCACCGAGGCTTGAACGCCAGCCTCTATGGCAAGTGTAGGGCTCCCTCCACAACACCAACCTATAACTGAAAACAGAATTCTTTGTTAACTTCTTCAGTAACAATTATCAACAACAAATGTAGCAACGATTAGCAATTAAGCTCTCTCTGCAAATCATGCACATGATTTTGTGATTGCATCTACTCCTTGCAACAACCCTGTGAGGTAGGCAGTATGAGCCCATTTTCCAGGTAAGGAGACTGAGGTTCTCAGCAATAAAGCTGTTTAAGGTCACACAGCGCAGAACCTGAGGAGCTGGGATTTGAGGCTAAGGTGGAAGGGCTGCAAAGCCCAATTTGTGAATGGTGAGGGTCAGAACTTTGGTTCTATCTCATTCTTTTTAGGCAAAGATGAATACTCTAAAAAGAGAAATTACTATTAGGGCTACGGGGACAGTGACAGGCAGACAGAAATGAGGACATGGACTGTGGGGACCACGAGAAAGAAAATAATAGAGAAAAATTCAAGCTGTGCTGGACACGAGTCCTGGGCCACCTAACTTCTCAGTCTGTAAGATCCTTCAAAGGGAAGAAACAGCCTCCCATCCAAGTCCCCAGCATGGACTGTGATATAGGAAAGATGTTAGGGTTCGAGGCCTATGGCCAAGAATGAATTCTTGAGAGGTCTTTGGTGCAAAAAGGTCGTTTTATCAAAGCACCATGGGACAGGACCCGTGGGCAGAAAGCCGCACTGGGGTCATGAGAAGTGGCCCATTATATACTTTCAAGTTGGGAGGGGGTTAGGGACAACGCAAGCCTCCCAGGTATTTTGGAAACAAGGTTTCCAAGATCCAGAAGGGGCTGGCTGTTGTTTGGAAAGGTCATTTATTATTGTTTAGTAAACCTCAGTCATGAGACCCTTCAGATGTATATTGGTGGGTCACATGCTTAGAGGATGATTGCCAACATGTATCTTGAGAGGAAGAGATAAAGGAAGTTTCCAAAGGAATTTTTTTTATGTTAAAGTAGACTTACAGGATCCTAGGGGCTGGGTTCAGATTGCCTTTTGCCCTTAGCCAAGTATTAACATCAAGGCAGCTGAGTCCCTAGAGGAAGGTCAGATCTGCCTATTTCAAGGACTTGTCAATGGGCTGTAGGTAGTAAGGAAATATTTTTTCTTCTGCCTTTGTTTCCCACATCAGACGGGACTCATTTTTAGCCCCTATTCATGATCAAAATACTGTTCCTATGATAAATATTTATACGGTTCATTAAGTAATAGCTTATATAAACATTATTAGTAATGTACCACAGGAAACCACAGGCTTCACAGCTGATTCTTCACCAAACATGTAAGTTGCTAAAATGCAGCATGAAAAAGGAAGAGGGACATGGACTTGGGAGGCTGTTCTTTGCAAAACTATTTCAGTAATTCTAAGAAGGGGGTCAATGCTACAAATACTGTGCTGAAAACCCACCATTTGGGGGTTGTTCTTGTATTTTTCCTTCCTCCTTTTCCCCTACATAACTTAATAGCAATAATACTGTTTCCTAAGACTACAATCCTCTAGAGTAGGTGAGCTTACCTTCAGTCCTATTTCTTAAAAAGCCACTCCTCCAGGACCAATTAGGTGACAGTGTGCACAGAAACAGTGTCCCAGGGATCGGAGAGGGAACTCAGTATCGTCTTTCGACGTTGATCTTTGGACTTTGCTGGGAGCTCAGGTACAAGAGTCCCACACAATTTATTTAGTTAGTCATATTGCAAACAGACAGTCGGTAAGGTTGGAAAGAAAAAGATAAACAATGAGTACGCCTGTCCACTCCAGTCTTCTAACAGAAAGAACTAAATAGCACTTTAAACAAATCACACATGCTGTATGTAAGATGGCAAAAAAGCTTGGGAGGGGAAGTAAAGAGCTAATCTGGCAATAATAACTGGTTGTCTATTGGTTTTACCAAGAATACACAGGGGGGAAAACAGTACAGGTCACTCACAGTTCTTCTCTTACCGTGAAAAGCTATCTCCCACAGCTCCAATGTCCTAGGTGTTTTGTGATTAACTGAGATTATATAATTGATTAGCATAACACCGGATGTACGGTACATGCTCTGTAAACAGCAGCAATTATCAGGGCCATTATTATGTCCCTTCCAACACCAAATCGCCTCTGGACACCTGCAACATACGTAGTCTAGACCTGGATGTTCGCCTGTATCTAACATCGCAAATTCCAGGAAACAAAGCAAATGTTAAGTGCGTTCTCTGTGCCGGGACAGTAAGGAAGCTAAAAAATACAGGAGCTCTGATTTTAGAGCTGACAATTTAATGTAAGAATCTGATTTTTGCAAATCAAGTGGTGATGACTCAAATTATTCCTAGTTTCTGTACTTCAAGCTAAACCGAATGCACCTCGCGAGCTACATATGGCAATAAAGTGGCTTCATGCTGCCACCAGAATCCCAGCCACACTCTCGGCCAAGTGTCCCTATTCCAACACCACCCTTCTCCACAGAATGCAGCGATGATGGCTGGCAAAGGAAGTACCAGTGGACTGTTTTCATCACTGTTCCAACCACTAGATCAGAAACTCCGTACTTTTCAGGATGCTGAGGATCTTGTCTATCAGGCCATTTTCAAATATAAGCACGAGGTGATTCAAGGAGGCGTATAGTATTAACAGTAGAAAGGCTGGCTGTTCTGTTAATGCAAAGTTGGATTCCAAAAGGCAGAGAAGTCAGAACTCACCAAACCCCCATGCCTGCCTCACAATGTGGCAGCCACAGAATCAAAACGAAGCCAGTTCTGGCTGTTAGCCAAAACCACCACCCTCCACCAGCCGCCCAGGCAAGACACGACAGCTGACACAAATACAAAATCCAACCATGTTGTGGACAAATGCAGAGCATAGGTCCTAAAGAAATCATGGGTGGAAAACCTGACTCATGAGAAGACATCCCCAAACTCCAACAACAAACAGTGCCCTAAGAGCAGATGAAACTTTGCATGTCCCACATCCTCCTCTGTACGACACCGCTGGATCCCTCTTCTTTTCAATCCGTGTGATCCCGGTAAAGCAACTCCTTATTTGTTATAATGCCTCCCAAGCTCCTTACAATGCCCTACCTAGCTATTCTCTTTGCAGCGAAGGGGAGAAGGGATGCCCCATTTATAACACCCATCGATGACGCACATGCCGTTTCTTCCCATTTACAGATGGGGCCGCTGAAATTCTGCGAGATCAATCTCCAGTTGATGGTCACAGAGCCAGGAGAGGAAGGAGGCTGTATTTAATCCAGGTTTGTCTAAGCCAGAGCAGGGCTCTTGCTACTACTGTCCCTGAAGTGACTTGGCTTTCCCTATGAACCAAGTGGCCTTTATCCTGGGCAAACTCAGAATGCCCTTCCAAGTGTGTTTATCCTACGAAACCTTCTTGGATACTCAATCATTAGAAATGGCTTCTCCCTGCTCTGATTCATAAAGACTACTTTATGTCACTATACATGCTACTAGAAGCAACATTAGATATTAAGGGAGAATGTTCTACCGGCTACTTCCTTGGACCTGCTGATAGGCACAGTGTAGCTAAAGATAGTAACAGGGGAAGTACTGGGTTGTGGGGGAGGGGAAGATGTTTAATGTATAAAATAGTGAAATACCTTTCAAAATAAAAAGTCTCTAAGGACTCTGCCCCTGGAGAGTTCCAGAAGCACTATTAGCAAGCCTCTCTTCTATGTGAGGCACCCTGCTCCTCCCCCAGGACAATCTCCCCCCTTGACGAGGCACGTATATGGAGGGGAGAAGGTTGATAGAGAGACACCTCAGACAAGGGGTCTCGTCGGAGTCAGTCTATCTTCTACAAATCCAATTCACACTGAGTTCACTAAAAGCCAGAGCATAAATCCAATGGACTCACCCTCCCATGCCAGGGCCCTGGAAGCAGAAAAATAGCAAAAAAAGGAAGAAAGACAGTGAGGGCTGGTGTCCCGCTTCTAAATGCAAAGTTATAATATTTTAACCCCAATATGCCAATTACCAAGCTAAGCCCATAACAGGGAAAAGTGTACACACACTTAGTCATTTATTATTACATGGATTCTTCTTTTTGGAACATGAATTCCTGACCTCTGAGTTCTGAATAATTTAAATACATGTGTAGTTTCTCTCCCTCTGTCACTTTCTTCTCCAAGAGGCTGCTGTTGATTTGCTGACATAATTAACTATGAAATGATTTTCTACAGAACTAACCAGACCTTCAAAGCAAGGCCGTTATCATTAGCATACTGGCCGGAATCCATGGCTTTTCTGAGAAAAATCACTCAAATTAAAACAACAGAAGAACCCACCAACTTCAGTGACTGCTGTCAGATGTCAGCAAACTCAGGAAAGGCTCAGGACAGTATTAGCTAGAACAACAAAATCCCTTCCCCACACAATCTCCCAAAACTCCTTCGTCAGAGACCAGGCTCAGCCAGAAGCTAGCTAAGGTCTTTGGCCTCTTCTTGTGTTTACCTATTTATGAAGCATGACCAAGTGGATTTAAGGTCCAAGGTGAAAGGCATAAAGAACGAGTTATTTGAAGATTAAATTTTACACTTGGGGAACTGGACGGTGCCTTTCACAAACAGACCCTGTTGAAATTACCAAGAGCTACAGGACAAGTTCAAATTGCTGACTACAGCAGTGCTGCTTCTGCCCAAAATAAGCCCAAGAACCTCAAAACTCTGGCTCCTGCCTTCCTCCCTAACCTCACCCCCCTACCCGCCTGCCCCCCAATCTCAACCCCCTATACTCAAACCCTGGGAACTGTTAGCAGTCCCTCAAATGAAGGTTTGGCACCTTTGCTCATACTGTTCCCTCTTCCTATAATGCAAAGAGTACAAACTTGCAGTTCACAGAAAAAGAAATACAATGAATACATATGAACCTTTAGCCTCACAAATAATGGAGGAAATGCAGTATAAAACAATATAATTTTACATGTAACAAGTCGGCAAAAATTGAAATTCTGATATTAGTGTCAGAGATTGGATATTGGGCTGAATGGGCCCCTGATTGGTCCCAGTATATGTTGCATCCGGGGAGTTCTCCAGGCAAAACTCTACCGAGTTTTGGCAAGAGAGTGGGGAAATAGGCAGTTTCATACACTTTTAGTGACAGAATAATGGGCTCAGCCTTGTCTAGAACAATCTGCCCATTTTTAAAAATTGACCCTTTTACCCAACAGTTTAACTTCTAAGAATTTACGGATTGGCAAAAGAGAGATATAAAAAAATGTACACTACAACATGTTTTTGTCAAGGCAAGAGCACACTTATAAAAACTCTGGAAACAAGTTAACTGTTAATTAATAGGGGACTTGCTAAAACGTATACATAAGGAGCTATTAAAACCAATGAGAAGGAGCTAAAGAAAAACGCTAATGATATGTTATTAAATAAAACAGCAAGTTCTTCAAGATGCCAGTATGACCCCATTTGTGCTATTTTTTTTTTTTTTAAAGACGACTATCGGTGGTTCTCTAACTGGTCTCCAGCAGAACAACATCAGCATGGCCAAGGAAGGCATTAGAAATACAAATTCTCAGGCTCCAGCCCAGATCTACTGATTCCGAGATTCTAGGAGTGCAGCTCCAAGGCCAGTGCCACAGAAGCCCTCAGGCGAGCCCGACCCATGCTACAGCTGGACAGCCAATGCATCCTATATAGACCTAAAAGATGAGATTCAGGAAGAACACCCAAGCTCCTGCTTCCCACAGGGACACCCAGGGAAAAGAAAGGTCGTGGAAACTTGGAGGGCAATCTCTAAATTCCTCTCTCCCCTGCCAGCGTTTTCACAATGATCAGCTGTTACTTTAATAAGAAGAAGAAAGATCTTCCTAACACTGAGTGGAGCTCTGCTTTGCATGGCTCCCACCCTCCACGCCTCGTCCCACAGGATCATCCAAACCACCTAATCCCTTTTAGGTGAGCTAGCCCTTCAAATGCTTTGAGATGATTCTTGTGACCTCCCAGTGGTCTTCTTTCCTCCAGGCTATAGATTTTCGGTTCCTATAACCGCTCCCCTACGCCCTGGCTTTTTCTAAAATAAAAGGAATGAGGCACACTTGATACATTCCCCAAGAATGATCTTCAGACACTCGTGTTTCCATTTGACATTGTGGGGAGCTGAGGTAAGTGGACTAAGAGGTCTTTACCTGCCTGGAGAACCCCCTGGATGCAACATATACTGGGACAAATCGGTGGCCCATTCGGCCCAATACCCAATCTCTGACACTAATATCAGAATAATTTGTTCAGGAGAAAAGGGAAAAGTTGCTCGAATATCTTCACAAACTGTCTATGATGGAGGGTTCTGAGGGAGCCCTCATCAAGTACCCTAGTCTTCTCTTCCTAGGTCCCTAAAATTAGTGTGACCTGTGTTTTATCAGTATGTATCTTCACATGAATCCAAATGTTTCCTGAACGTATTTTGAGCCAAGCCTCATCTTGGATCAATAAATTTCTTAGGAGTGCTTACTCTGTTCCAGGCCTGGTACCAGTAACTTAGGACACTGGCTTGCTAATAGCCAACAACCCTAGAGGGGTCCAGAGTTAGCAATAGGGTAACTAAGGTTTTGTGCACTTGGGTTACTTGACCGCCGTCACAGAGCCAGTAAAAACCAGAGAGGGACTTCAATCCTATGCCCCCTCCTCCAAGCCACACAATACTTCTAAACATTCTAACAGTAGCCTCATTTGAACATCAGAGTTGGCCAGAAACTCTACAATCCCAGAATTTGGTGAACTACACCGAGATTGGTCTGTTGAAATCACTCTTAATTTTTTAGAGCATGTTCCTCTCAGCCTTCGTCCCCCATAATCCACCAGTAACTGAGTCCTTTTTTAAACTCTCCATCCTGTGGCCAGTTGAGCAGAATGCAAGCTACTCAGCTGTCAGGCTGGTCTGCAACCAGAGGCCCAAAGCCAGATGGCCAAGGGACTGGTAATACATTGAACCTGAATGATTTCTACCTCATTTCCCTATTCTCCCGAAACGCACCCCACACATACATCACTGTATATGTACCCGCTGTTTGAACTCCGCTTCCTGCATGTTGATAAAGGCCTCCTCAATAATTTAAGATGATGGGGGAGGGGGGTGTTATAGGAGTCTCCTGGGAAAAGCATGCCTAGTTTGGGAAGGAAATCTCATCATTTCTCCCTCACATGTCAAACCTACTTTTCCCAGACATACAATTCCTTCTCTCCTCTCTCTCAGTGAGTGGCACCACCAACCACCGTGCTACTTAGCCAGGCATCTAGAGGTTATCATGACTCCTTGCAGTTATTCTCAGCTTCCCCCACTCCTACACTATATACTCAAATCCTTTTCTGCCTACCCTGTGTCCTGGGGACTATAGTATGGATCGCCCAGCACTCCAATCCTCTGTCCTCTAGTTGGGTTTGGCCAATGGAGAGCACTAGCTTCAAGGAGGAAAGGGAGAAAAGTCAGGACTCCCTTTGCTGGGAGCTGAAATGAACTACCCGATCTCTTGAACTAAGGTAATGAATCCTCTCAAGGCAGCTTTCTGCACATAGTTACTCCTTTGGGGTTCTGGTAACCATTCCTCACCTTGCCCCTTTAAATAGAAGGATAGAAAAATCCTGTTGTTATTAGCCCTAGGGATGATTCAGGTGGCCCTCATCTCTCCTCATCTCTCTAAATAGTTCTGTTACTGAAAATTATCCTAATTGGAGGGTGTCTTGTTTCCTTTTGATCTACCTCCTGCAATGTGCCCTTTCAGGCCTCGGGAAGTAAGTGGTCCCATTATTGCTGATGCCTGGATACTTCAAAATCCCTTCCTCACATGCTCAAATAGTCCCTTCTTAAAACAACTTAAAAAAACAAACAAACAAAATATAGGAAACAAGGGTTCTCACCACACTGGACGTTAGGAAATGAAGTACAGTGATCCCAGCAAGGTGGGGGGAAAAAGAAGTGTCCTGAATTGGCTCAAGCTTAATGCATGGGACCATGGCACAGGAAGCAGAAATCAGGCCAAGCCCTGCAGTCTCCCTGAGTGGAGGAGACAGAGTCAAGAGTTTGCAGAAAACAAGAGGTTAGGTTTCTTGGGGCATAGTACAAGAAAGGAGAGAGTTGCACAGAGGGAGAATTCCAGAGAACTGCAAAGGGTGCTCCTCAAGTATTCAGTAAAGTACCCACCACTGTAATGCATGTGAGGAAACCATCTGAGCCAGAAGCTCCCAGAGTAAACAATCAGTGGATTTCACACAGTGCCATGAATAGTGCCTATTCACACCAGCCAGAGTGGAAAACCTTGTCATTGATAGGGCACTAGGTACAGTACACAGAAGGGTTTTACCTCAGCAGTGAAGAAGAATGAGCCCTGGTCCCACCTAACAAAGCTGAAAGCAAGACTCAAGAGAATCCAATGGTTTCCTAATACCTCACACATGCCCCAGAACAAAGTTCAAGTGTATTTATAAAATTACAAAAATATCTAGCACCAAACAAGATAAAATACATGATGTCTGCTATTCAATCAAAATTTACCAGGCACACAAAGATGCAGGAAAAGACTATCCAAAATGAGAAAAATCAATGGGCACTAACCTAGAATTGACAAATTTGATAGAATTAGTAGACACAGATATTAAAACAGCTATGATACCTGTATTTCATATGTTCAGAAAGCTAGAGAAGAGACTGAACTTGAAAGTCCAGACATGGAAGATAAAAAAGACTCAGGCTGAAATGCTAAAAATGACAACCAAGATGTCTGCAATGAAAAACTGAATGTACAGGATTGGACAATACAGAAGAAAGGATTAATGACCTTTAAAAAATAATAACAGACACCATCTACTAACAAAGAGAGAAAAAAGATTTTTAAAAAATAAACATAGCATCAGTGAGCTGTGGAAAAACTTCAAGTAGCATAATATATGTGAAACGGGAATCCCTGAAGGAAAGAACAAAGAAGGGGTCAAGAGCAATATTTGAAAATATAATGGGCACAAATCTTCCAAATTTGATGAAAACTATAAGCCCACAGATTCAAGAATATCAATGAACCCCAAGCACAAGAAATATGAAGAAAATTAACCCAAGAAACATCAGATTCAAATGGTTCAAAACCAGTGATAAAGAAAATCTTAAAAGTAACTTAGGGGGAGAGGAGACGACAATATGCACAAAAGAAAGAAAAATATGAGAAATCAGAAATAACAATGTAAACTATGAGACAGCAGAGTAAGATTTTTGAAATACTGAAAGAAAAAACTTCATATCTAAAATTCTGTACCTTGCGAAAAAAAAACTTTCAAAACCAAAGCTTTAATAAAGACTAATTCAGACAAAGAAAAGATGAAAAAAATGCATCACCAGCAGAACTGCACCACAAGAAGAGGAGGGGAAAATGACAGCACATGGAAATCTGGATCTATAAAATGGAATGAGGAGCACAAGGGTAACTATGTGGGTACATAAATTAAAAATTACTTGAATGTCTTAAAAAGATAACTGACTTCTTAAAACTGAAATAACCACCACTTAAACTTAACTTAAACTTACGTATAAGTAAAACGTACACATAAAACAACAGTAGCACAAAGGCTAGGAGGCAAGAATTATAAACATTGTTATAGGGTTCCTATATTATATGTTAAGTGGTATAATCCCACTTGAAAGTTGACTCTGATAAATTAAAGGTGTATACTATAAACCCTAAAGCAACCATTAAAATAATACCAAAAGAAACAGTTATGCCTAATAAGCCAATAAAGGAGGAAAAAATGAAATTATGAAAAAACTAATCCAAAAAAAGGCAGAAAAAGAGAATAAAAAGAACAAAGAACAGATGGAACAAATAGAAAAGAAAAAAAAGCTAGATGGTGTATTTAAAACAAACCATATGAATAATTATATTAAATATAGTCTAAATATCCCCAATTAAAACACAGAGATTACCAAGCCTTACTTAGATACCCAGTCTAACTATATGATGCCCACAAGAAACCCAGTTCAAACATAAGAAACACATAGGTTAAAAGTAAAAAGACAAAAAAGATATGCCATTAAACAACATTCAAAAGAAACTAAATCATTATCATACTAAGCAGACTTCAGAGCAAAAATAGTACCAGGTATAATGACTGAGTAGATTTCAGAGCAAAGAATATTATCAGAAATTAAGAAATAATAAAGGGGATGATTCACCAAGATAACCTAACAATCCTAAATATTAACACACCTAATAACAGTGCATCAGAATACATAAAGCAAAATCTGTTAGAACTGCAAAGAGAAATGCATATATCCACAATTATCCTCAGAGATTCTACTACCATTCTCTCAATAACTGATACAGTAAGTAAACACAAAATCAGCAAGGATGTAATGTACGGTAGTCAATAAAGCTGACATAATTGATATGTAAAAAGCACTCTATCCAACAAGAGCAGAACACACATTCTTTTCAAGTATACATCATTTACCAAGACAGACCACATTCTGGGCCATAAAACAAGTCTCAAGAAGATAAAAGGATTCAAATCATACCAAAGTACCTTCTGTGACCACAACAGAATTAAATTATAAATCAATAATAAAAAGATGAGCGCAAAGTCCTCAAATATTTGAAACTGAATAACACACTTCTACCTAACACACGGATCAAAGAAGACATTTAAAAAAAATAGAAAGTATTTTAACTGAATGAAAATAAACATATAGCAAAAGTTGTAGGATGCACTTGAAGCAGTAAATTTATAGCATCAAATGCCTATTAGAAAAGTCATCTCAAATAAATAATCTTAATTGTCCACCTTAAGAAATTAGGAAGAGTCGGGGCACCTGGGTGGTTCAGTCATTAAGCATCTGCCTTCGGCTCAGGTCATGATCCCAGGGTCCTGGGACCAAGCCCTACATCGGGTTCCCTGCTCTACAGGAAGCCTGCTTCTCCCCCTCCCACTCCCCCTGCTGTGTTCCCTCTCTCACCGTGTCTCTCTCTGTCAAATAAATAAATAAAATCTTTGGAAAAAAAGAAATTAGAAAGAGAAGAGTAAAAGGAACCCAAAGTTAGCAGAAGAAAGGAAATAATAAATTTCAGAGGAGAAATCAGTAAGTTAAAAAATATAGAAAATAAATAAAACCAAAAGTTTTTTTTTGAGAAGTCCAATAAAATTAATAAATTTCTGGACAGAATGATTAGGAAAATAAAGAGAAAAGATAACAATGTTAGGGTTATCTATATTAGGAATGAGGGAGATGAAATCACAATAGATTCTATAGATATTAAAATGATAATGAGGGATTATGAGCAGTTTAGATATGTACAAATTCCTTAAAATACAGGATCAAACCTCACTCAAGAAGAAAGAGATGATCTGAATAGTCTTATATTATTAAATCAATTGAGCACTCCCTCGTCACAAAAAAATAAAAATAAACTCCTGGCCTAGATGACTTCATAGGTGAATTCCATCAAACATTTAAGGAAGAAATAAACCAATTCTGTAAAAAAAAAAAAAATCCATATATAAGTGGACCTGCATTCAAACCCGTATTGTAGGGTCAACTGTATTCTCATCTCTCTCCAGTTCCAGAACTATTACTCTAACCCATCTCTCACCTGTATTATAAAAGCCTCTCTCCAGTCTTCACCTCACCAATTCCCTCTCCACCCTGCGGCCAGAATTAACTTCCTAAAACACACATCCATGTCACTTCAGACAGCTCCTGATTGCTCTGGAGATATATTTCAAACTCCCTTACTATGACTGACCTAACGCTCCCTGGGCCTTTTCACCTTCCCCAGCCTCCTTTCTGGTGATTTCCCATCTCACCCTATCCTGCCCAGCCACACTAGTCAACAATGTGCCAGGTTATATAGTTTTGCACATGCTGTTCCCAAGTCAAATAATCCCCTGCCCTTTTGTCATTCCCCAGCCCACTCATACTGAGGCTGTGAAATTCTGCTCAGGGTATTATCTCCTCTGGGAAGTTTTCCACAAAACCCCACATTGGGCTATCTGCCCTTCTCCCAATTCCTGAGAATTTCCCACATACCTTGCCACAGCACTCATCTTGGTATCATATAAGCTCCCTCGACAGACTAGACAAGCAGACTTGAGTGAAAGACTAAAAGTGGAGACCAAGTCTTGCTCATCTTTACTTTCCCAGAGCCTACCACAGTACCAAGTCCAGAATACGTGCCACAAGGTTAGTGAACAAATGAATGAATGAAAGACCTGGTTTGGATGACCCCTTACACCACCAGCTGGGTTGATCCTGTATTTCTTCTTATAAATAGATGGGCAGGTGAGGCTAAATGATCTCTGTAGTGCATTCTGGTAAAATAATTATTTCAAATCCCCTGGCAGGAGGCCAGGGGTCCCCACTCTGGCTGGGCAAGATTCATTACTTCGAACTGTTTTCAAAACCAGCTGGTAATTGACTGTGATTTGAACTAAGTGAAAGGTTAGGGAAAGAGAACCAGATTCCAGGAAAAGACAAGGCCCACAGCAAAAATTAACACAGCCTGGAAGAAGGCCCAGTCTCCTCCTAGTAAACTTCTTAATTTCATCCAGAAAGACACAGATCTCCACCCTCGGGGTTATTCCCTTCTCCCAGTACACATGTTTTGATTTCCAAATCCAGCAAGGGAGGCTCCCAAGCTCCCTTCCCCTCAAAATCAATCCCCAGGCCCTTCTCACCCTCTCTGGTCTGTTCCCCCATCATCCTTAATCAACAGTCCTCTGGGCCGCCCACATGCAGGTCCTCCTCAGCTGATCCCTCCAAGAGCCAGGCCAGTGATCATCAGATCAAGAGCCAGGCAGAAGGCCTCATTAACAGGAGACTCCCAGAAGACCAGGAGGCGGTCAGAAGGCTGCAAGACCCAGCTGGCAACATAAAAAGTAAAAAGAAAAAAAAAAAAAAATCAGGATATACATTTGGTGGATCATTAAAAAAAGGAGAAAAGCAAGCAAAACAAAGCAAAACTGTACCATCTGTGTAACAGCCACAAAGCTAGAGAAGACATGCCTTCTTTCTGATTTGCAACTCAAAAGTGTAATCACTTCCTCCCTCCAGATCTCCTATTTTAAAAATTAACCTAATGCTCTTCCATATCTTGGTAATGACTGACCCTTTAATTTAGGGACGAAATTAGTTAAGACAGGAGAAGTGCTTTCGTGGAAAATAGCCAATGATTAGGGAATTCACCATTTTGCATCCTGTCCATCCTTAAAAGAAGGGAAGTGAATTAGAATGGAAAGATAACCCTAGGCCTTTCCTACCCAGGATAACTGTAACCAAACAGCATTATACGATCTAAACTAAAATGCACCTCAAACATTATCACAAGCTGCTCTAAGCGTTTAAAGTTACAAGCAGCAGCACTGGCCTTTAAAAATCTCTTAGGTAGCCAGATTTTTATTAAAAGCTCAAAATGGCCTGGGAAAAATATCCTAAAGTAAGGGTCCAGGGCAAAGGAAGGGGGAACGGGAAGCTGGAGTGAACGAACAGTTAACTGGTCAGGGATGGCAGAGGACCCCGGGTTCCCGACATCTCATAGGAAACCTTGGGGATGCAGTAAAGGCCGACCCTTCCCTTGAGTGGACGGACGCCTCACCCAGGAGAGGACACAGGGAACTCTACATCGTCCCGGGGGCCGAGGCTGGCCTGGCACGAGACTTAAAGGGACAGAGTAGGACGAGGAGGAGGAAGAGGCGGCGACTCCGGGAAAGGGGAGGGAGGCTTGGGCCGGGTGCGCTCTCGGGTTGGAGAACGTGGGCGCTACGAGCCTGCGCGCCTGCAAAAGCCCCTGCTGCACACGTGGGACTGGGAGGAGGGTCACTTACTTGTCCAATCTGAAATTACATTTTAGCTAGCGGGGCTCTGCAGGTTGCCGCACCGAGGTGCACCGCGCAGGGTAGGGCGGTCCCCGGGGGCGACTGCGGCTGCACTCCGCCCCCGGCCCCGCCCCCGCCGGACGCAGCCCCTGTAAAACGCGCCCTGATTGGCCCTTTGAACCGCTCCGGGGATTGGCCCGCGCGCCCGCCCCCGTTGCCTGCAGCCTGGCTCGGCTGCCTGGGGGCGTGGACAGCAGCCCCGCCGCGGCTCCTCCCACCTCTTGGACTTTCAAAGGCACCGAGCTGACTCACGCAAACTCTCCGCAGCCTCTGTTGCGTGTGTGTGTATGTGTGTGTGTGTGGAGTGTGTCCCCTATAACGACTTCTCGACCATTTACTGAACGCCAAGACTGTTGTAGGCGGATGAAGTTAATAATAATAATAATAACAGTAATTACCGAATGCTTACTTTGTGCCAGGTCTTGTTTCTGATACTTTACATGAATTTATCCGTCTAATCCTGTGGCCAGCCCTCTGAAGTGGTGTCACAGTCTTCAAATCTACACAGCAGATAGGCCCGCTTTGCGCAAGTTACAATCTGTGAGCCGTGGACACACCCACCTCATTTAATCCTCGTGATGCTTGCCTTTCCTGTAAACTACGTAGTAATCTGTCCCTATTAACAGATGCGAAGAGTCAGAAACGTTTTTAGCTTGTTCTGAAACACACAGCGAGCTACTAGGGAACCAGAGGGAGAGTTCCAACCTGGGCTCCAATCTCAGCTGTTTTCCCTTGAAAAGGCAGGTTCCCAGGCTGATGGGACTGGAGAATTTGTAAGATAGTTTAGCAAGTCGCTGAATCCAAACACTTCGCTTTCCTAGGAAAGTAAACTGAGGCCCAGTAAAGGGAAGTGAGTTTCCAAGAACACAGCAAATGTAAGAGGTAAGCCTAGGTAATAGCAGTGATCTCACTGAACTGGCCTATTTGCCGTGTGCATTACAGTCAACAACCCCCCAAATCAATAGATGCTCTTATCTTCATCATATAGGTGAGGATACCGACTCAGTGAGGGTGAGGCCATATGATTAGCTACATCTGCTAGGGGTCCTGTTTGGGGGTCATTTTCTTCTATATGAGAACTGCTCCGCTTTCATTTCCAACAAATATCCAAAGATCTAACCACGGACCCTTTGGGAAGATAGGAGGTACTGGGATCTGATTACTTAACACCTGGTTGAATTACAGGGTACAATAGGAATAATAATATTAAGACCTATTCGTCTTAACCTTTCTAGAGTACTGTGAAAAGCAAATAAAGTAATAGTTATGGAAATACTTTGTAAAGTGTTAGATGCTGAATACATGGACCACATGGCTTCTAGATCTTCCTCAGTGTACCCTGGGAATAGAATACACAAAACACACTTGTTGCCTCCTGAGCTATGGCAGGAGGTCTCGTTTTGGCTAGACTTGAATTAAGGTGGATTTGTTGTCCAGACTTTTTGTATGACTCTGTTTCCGGGCTTCTTGTATTTGATTTTTGGTTTGTTTCCTCTTATCATCATACACTCATTAGTAGTAATAGCACTCATGGCACTGTGGCTAGAGCTCCAATAGCTATTTTGGACCATGAGAGAACCTCAGGAATAAAAGCCATGCACAGCAAAGCAACAGGGTGAGAAGGCTGGGGTTGCTGACACCATGCCCCACCAGACCAACACCCACTGCTCACTTCCACATGAAAGAAATAAGCTGCTGTCTTATGCAAGACCCTTCACCCTGTGTCACATGGGGCCAAACCTAATCATAACTGACACATACACCTTACCTGGTGCAAATCCTACAGCAACTCTGTAAGGTGATAGATGCCCAGAGAGTATCAGTAATTTGCTCAAGGTCATCCAGCCAAGTGACAGAGGTTCGATTCTGAGACCAATTCTCATTCTCAGTTTCAATTATGACCCACTGCTTATTATGAATGAATGAGTCCATTTTTTTTTCTATCTACTTCCATTCCATTCATTTATTCTAGGCAGTGGCAGACTTTTTCTGTATGGGATCAAATGGTAAATATTTTAGACGTCGTGAGCCATATCTTTTCTGTTTCAACGACTCAACTCTACCTTTGTAGTGCAAAAACAGCCATAGATGATAGTAAATGTGTGGGTGTGACTACGTTTCAAAAAAAATTTTTTTATTTACTAAAGCAGGCAAAGGGGTAATGTGGCCCCCGATTTTTTTGATATTGATGTTCCATCACAAAAGTGCATTGGAACTACATTCCAGAAGGTGGAGGATTGTGACATTGCAGACACCCCCACACTGTTGACCAATGTAAAGGGTGGTGCAGGACAGTGTGGCCCAAAAGAAGATCCCTGAACTGAGAATTATGAGACTGGGGCAGTGAGTTTATATCTGCTGGTGAAACCAGATCTATATTCTGTACCACCCCTAGTTGCCTCGGTTTCCCTTTGTGAGGAACAAGTAACAATACAAATGTTATCCAATGTAAAGGGTGGTGCAGGACAGTGTGGCCCAAAAGAAGATCCCTGAACTGAGAGTTATGAGACTGGGGCAGTGAGTTTATATCTGCTGGTGAAACCAGATCTATATTCTGTACCACCCCTAGTTGCCTCGGTTTCCCTTTGTGAGGAACAAGTAACAATACAAATGTTATCCATACGTCCCCCTTTTCCATGGCTGCAGTGAGACTAAGATGAGATGATATGCATAATCGTATTTCAAAAGCTGTAGATATTATCCAACTGTGTGTATGCTGCTTCACCTCAGGCCAAGCCCGATATCCTTCTCTGTACCCTTCAGGTCCCTGTCCTTATTCTTCTAACATGCAATTCATAGAATGTATCAAATGCCTAGTAAATATTAGTGCATCTGCTTATATCCCCTTTCCTCCTCTCCAACTCTACATTAGGGGTTATTGTGTTGCACTGGATCAGAAGGCTTGATTATTGGAAAGTCTAGACACCCCTCCGAATTATTGCCCGGCAACATGGGGATCATGCAGAGTCATTGTGCACTAGGCACATCACAAGTCACGGTGGAAAAAGCAGCACCATGGATTTAAGACAGAAAGAAATGGGTTGTGAAACCCTGGAACCAGCTGAACTGGAAGTTTGTGTAATTTCCTTCCTGCTCGGAGACAGTTATGTAGAGCACCAGGACGCACACAGGGGACCTGGGGCTCCTTCTGATGACCCGTGGAGGCCTTGTGACTCTCTAATGGCATTCTCTGAAGGCTTTTTCTTCCATTAGCAACCTGCCCCCTCACCAGAGAAAAGACACGTCTTCCCTGAGATTCTTAGAGTCACAGCACATAAATAGATATAGTTATTCATTTACTTATTAATTCATTTATTCATTCATACATTCATATATCCATTCATTTAACGAAGGTTTATTGAGTGCCTACTGTTCTGGGCACTAAAGAAATGGTATTGAGGAGAACAGATGTTGTCCCTATCCTCACAGAACTTACAGTCATGAAACAAACATTCAATAAATAGCATGCAGATATATAATTGACTCAATTGCAAGTAGAAAGGGAAATAAGATACTATGAGAGAAGGAACTGATTTAGATTAAGGTCTAACTTAGACTGATGATTTTGAGGAAACAGGTGCTTTACATACATAATCTCAGGTCTTCAACAATCCTATGAAGTGGCTATTCCCACAACCATTATACAGATAGGGAAACTGAGGCTCAGGGAGATCAGGTGGCTGGCCTAAGGCTATTACTAAGTTTGGAGCAGGCTGTGCTCTCTCCAGTATTCCACAAATCCAGAAGGTGAACATTTTCCTACCTTCCACCTTTGCACATGCTCTGCCTCCTTCCGCCTTGAAAGCCGCCCCCTCCCTTCTTCTCTTGTTGGGTTCATATTCTGTCTTCAGCATCTACTGGAGGGCCTATTCCTCTGCCAAGTTGCCACTTCTATTTGAGACCTTAATACATCTCTTCTAGACTCCTACAAACATCATTATCTATTGCTCATGTGGCGCTGAACCTAGGAGACCTTGTAGAGTGAGTTCTCTTTTTCACAGGCTTGCCCTGATGTCCTTGCTCACAGTCCTGGGAGCAGCATAGGCTGCTAGAGCCAGACAGAGACCTGGGCTCTTCTCCCAGTTCCACGTGTTTGCTGGGTGACCTACAAGAAGTTTCTTAGCCTCTCTGTATTTTAGTTTCCTTGCAGAATAATAATATTGACTTCTTGAGATATACCCTAAAACATGTGTCCCAGTGTTAAACAGATAGTAAGTGCTCCACAGTGCTCAGTCTTCCATCCATTTCCATTCCCTAGATTGGAAGCCTCTGGAAGGCAAGAACCATGCCTTCTACTTTACAGCCTTAGCAATTTCTAGCAACTTCTAGCACAGTGCGCGGCAAGAGCAGGTATGTAATTAGAATATAATTGTGGCAGTGACAGCCCTTACCTGCCAACTGGGTCCCTCACTGCTAATGAAACTTGTTTTCTCCGGTCTTTCTTCCTTTCTTTCTTTTTCAACTTAGACTCCTTTAAACCTCCCTTAAACTTGATCCTCCGGCAGGAACAGGTGCCACTGTATACACACTCTCTTTTTTCCAAATCTCCACCGTCATCTCAGGAGGCAAATAACTGTAACAGTTCATTAGAGCCCAAACAGATGGTCAATAAGGGGAAAGCACTTTCTAGAAGGGCCTGCTGACCTCTCCACTCTGACCAACACCTAGAGCCATATTTTATACACAAAATCATGAGTTTGTTCAGCCCTCATCTCTGAAGGATGCCAGTAGCTCATTTCCAAAGGTAGGAGAATGCTCCAACTTACTTTATTATTTACTGCCTACTTATTACCTGTCCTCGGGCTGCCTGCCTTCATCTCTTCCCTCAGCAAACATTGACTGAATACCGAGCACTTGCTAAGTGCTAGGCCAGAGCTGCTGCTATCATAAAAGTAAAGGTGAAGTGCTGTGGGCACCCCAAGGCCAATGAGAAGAAGAGGGGGTATGGAGTACGAGGGGAGAGGAAAGATTGCATTAACTTTCGGCTGAGTGCTGTGTTCTGTACCTCCTCATGCTGTCTCAGTGATTCCTCCCCTACTCCCACGTGTGGGGGTAGGGATTGCTGCTGAAGAAGGGAAGGCTCACAACCGTGGAACAACTTGCCCAAGGTCATCGATCACAAGACCACATGTCAAGCTGCCAAAGAGGGAGTTTCTGCTGAGGAGCTAAAGTGGGCAGAGAAGCTCATGCTGGATCTAAAGGCTTCCGATGAAGTAAGTCCTAGTAATCTCACTGGTTTCAACCCACAGCCCCTATTTTCCCCTCTGGGATTGAGCTGCTCACCCCCTTCCCAGTTCCAAGACCTCACTTGCCATCGAAACCAGTTCCACACCATCTGTATCTTTCTCCCCTAACACCACCTGATCACAACCCCACAGCCTCTTGGCCATGAGTTATTTTAATAAAAGTGCAAACTATGTGATGAGCCATGACAACAACGTGCAACCCTAAACCCCCACCAGTGTTTTTCTGCAACAAGGCAACAGGTGGAAGAAGAGAGTCCAGGGCCATGAGATGATGACAAGGCCAGAAGAGAGGTGGGAGGCAGCCTGCTGAATGAGCGTGCTCATGACCTCAGGGGCCGAGTCAAAGGCCCCTGGAGCCGGTGCAGTATGTGGACTTCGGTTGGAGGAAGTGTGCCATGAATTTCTCTAGAATCATGTCATTTGGAAAGCATTAGAGAGCACTGGTTTGGGTAGTTTTCAGAGTAGATTCTATGGGAAGCTTCCTATAGGGTGAAGGAGAGATGGAATGAACTTCTGGGCCTTCGGAAATGTCTCCCTTCCCTGCCAAGTTGTTCTTTTCTCCAAGATGCCAGATGAGGGGGCTAGTGGGGGCTGAAATCCAGTCTCCGCTCTGCTAACCAAACTCTGCCTGTGAAGCTGCTCGGCCTCACCAGAGAGGTCCACTTTTCCCAATTCGCACAATGTATAAAAACAGAATTTTGGTAGCTTTGTTCTCCTCCCTGCCCCCACCATGCACGCATGCAAACACACGTACACATACAGCCACACAACACATACCCACAGACTCACACACAGAAGCACAAGCACATGCACATTATTGTACAAACACTCATATAGACATCTATCCACTCTATACACAGAGTACACAGACACATACAGACATGCACACACAAACTCATATCATATCCCACACATGCATAAACAGACATACACAAATGCAAACGAAGCTACCATAGGGTGCACAGACATATACCCACAGACACAAATATAGTCACATGGATACATAGACACACAAATCACACAAACACGTGGACCCTCAGACACATACACATATACACATATAGTCTCATACGCACTTTGTACCACTCACATATAAACAAATACACATATATGTAGATACACAGACCACACAGATACATACACAAAAATATACTTATATACAGGCACATATACACAGATATACATACATATGTACGACTTTAACAAGAACAACTCGACTTTATCAATTTGACATGACAAATTCTATTACAAAATTCATTGGACAAATGTTCCACTACTGAAAGAAAGGGAATTAACTTGCTTTTTTAGAAGATTCTTTTTTTTTAAATCCACTTATCAAATATTACTGATGACAATATGTAGAAATTAAACGATAGTGGGAAGAAAGGTACACTCAGATATGACAATGGCAGGTCTTCTCATGACAGGAGACTGGCAATTAATTTTGTTTTCAGTTTATATCATGATGAAAAATTTGTGACTTTCAATACTGCTACATAACATATAGAATCAGGACTCCAGGGGTGCCTGGGTGGCTCAGTCAGTTGGGCAGCTGCCTTCAGCTCAGGTCATGATCCCAGGGTCCTGGGAAAGAGCCCTGTGTTGGGCTCCCTGCTCAGTGGGGAGTCTGCTTCTCCCTCTGCCCCTCCCCCTGCTCGTGTGCTCTCTCTCTGTCTCTCTCTCAAATAAATAAAAATAAAATCTTAAAAAAAAAAAGAATCAGGAGTCCTGCTTTATGGTTTATACAGTTTCAGAACTTACAAGTATTGGTGTCTGCCCCAACTTCTTCCCCTCCCAAAAGACTTCTGGAGCTGTGGAAAATGTTATGGGGACTTGGCAGAAAGGGTGTAACATTATTAAGGAGTATATTAGATAGGAATGTTTTGGTTGTAAGAAATAAAAATATAACTCAGACTTGATTAAACAAATAACAAATACACAAACAGGCCAAAAGGCAATTCATTGTCTCATATATTTTTGCAGTTCAGAAGGTAGGTGAACCTCAGGAAAGGTTGGATCCAGGGATATAAATTATGTCTTCAAGGATCTTTAGTCTCCATTTTTTATGTCTCAATTCCTGTGTTGACTTCATACTCAAGTAGCATCAATTCATGTGGTAGCAAAGACGGCCAGCAATTGCTTTAGCTTTACGATGTCCTTATGAATCTTGATGGGAGGTGGGTGAGTGTCTCTCCATGCTCCTATTTCTTACAAGAGTGCTGGATAAAGCTGTAATTGGCCCAATTTTGGTCAAGTATCCATCCCTAGGGATGGATTAGAAAGAGGTAATCACCTGAACCAGAAAAACTGAAGAATGAGGGTTGAGGATGATTCCCCAAAGAGATAATAGACAGAAAAAGGAATATATTTCCTCCTCCCAACTTCCAGATATACTCATGGGTCAAGATCTGTGCTGGAGGCTGGGGGCACAAAATAAAAAATGTTCACATTCTTTTCCTCTAGGAATCCATAGCCTAGAGATAGAAATGGCATGTAAGCAAATAGTAAAGGACGTGGAAAGCAATAGCCACAAAATAAAAGTCTGATAAAATAAACTTCATTAAACAACACTAAGAAAATGAATAGGCGGGCAGAGAGTGGGAAGAGATATGCATAAAACATTTTTATTTTTTAACAAAAAAAACCCCCCAAACATTCCAATTTTTAAAAATAGGCAAAAAGCTTGGACAACTTCATAAAAGAAGGCACATGAATGGCCAATAAATCCATGAAAAGTTGCTCAACATCATTAGTTCCCAGAGAAATGCAAATTCAAACCACAGTGAGATACCATTACCTAACATCTAGAAGGGCTTAAATTAAAAAGATTGACAACAAATATTGGAGATAACGTGGAGCAGCTGACCTCTCCTATATTCCTGGTGGGAACATAAAATAGTACAATCGTTTTGTAAAATTCTACATCTACGCTATGACCCAGCAATTCATGCCTAGGTATTAACCCAAGATAAATGGAAATACACATTTACGAAAAAGATTTGTATGTGAATGTTCATAGAAGGTACATTGTTAATAGCTCCAAACTAGAAACAACCTAAATATCCATGAACACGAGAATGGATAAACAAACTGTGGTGGACGCATACAATGTAAATATTACTCAGTCATAAAAAAAAAAATAGAATGAAGTACTGATACATATAATAACAGGAATGAATCTCATAGAAAGTAGGTCAAGTGAAAGGAGCTGACCATAAAAGAGTACCAACCGTATGGTTGTGTTTCTGTGAAGTTCTAAGCTAACAGAATGTAAAATAATTTATGAAGGAAAATAAATATCATGAGTTTGTCTGGAGGGTGCAGAGGTGGAGATTAGGAGGAAGCCTAATCATGAAAGGACCAGAAAAAAACTCTCTAGAACAATGGAAATGTTCAAAATCTTGATAGATGTGTGGGTTACACAAGCATACCCATTTGTAATTGTGCATTTCATTACATGTGAACTTCATATTAAATGAAAAAAAGTATTAAAAAAATAACTAGGTAGGGTGGAGAGTGATGCAAGGTATAGAAAAATCGGGAATAACAGGATGTTTGTAACTGCGGAAGCTGGATGATGGGTACATAGAGGTTTGCTACACTATTGTGTTTATTTTGTGTATGTTCGGAATTTTCCATAAAAATGAGTTTTTGAAAAGCAAATCGAGTCATATTTAACAATATGATGACTTCCATGAGAAAAACAAGAACTAAAACCACAAAACCTAGGGCAATTACCTGCCTGGGGAGTTCGGGGTGGGAGCAAGAGGTGAAAATGGCTCTTAGAAAAGTCATCCAAGAATAGAGGACATTTGATTTGGGAGGTGTTGGCCAAGAAGGACTAAAGTGGTTGGAAATGCCCGGATTAGCCAATGAGCCGTTAGAGAGCACGAGGAGCTTCTATGACAGGACAGCAAAGGGCTGCCAATGATGTGTACTCTTCTGCAACTACCTTTCCCCCATAGGAGCCAGGGCAGCCAAGTGTGTAGGGCGGAGGATCTGCAGTCAGGCTATCCTACTCTGAGTGTGCTTGGATGGTCTAAGTCTCTGCCCTTCAGTTTTCTTACCTGTGAAGAAAGAGGATTCCAAAAGATCATTCCTAAGGTCTCCCAATGCTTGAATGTTTTCTGCAGTGGCAAGCTAGTTGTGGCAAAGAAGGAATAAAACAAAGGTCTGAGAACCTCTAATTCCCCGACTTTTCCTATTGCCGTATTTCACGTATTCCGAGGCGCAGACTCTTATTGAACATTTAACGTCCCAGAAATCAAGGCATGCCTTACAACCAATGACATCAGATGGCCAGGTTCTGGCAATGCCATAGTCACGTGGCCTGCCTGGAGGCCCTTGGTTATTATTCTGAGGTAAAATGATTGGCAACCACAGCCGTTGATGTTTTAGTCAACAAACCACCTATGGACCTTTGGAGGAAAAAAACGTGTATTGCTGTTGTTTTCTGGAAAACTTCTACTCGTGTCTTCTAGTGGAATAAAAAAAATGGCACCGACATCAGAATTTGTGAATTGGTACCAGCGGGCTGGCAGAATCTTCCCAAGACAACAGCATTCTCTGAAGAAATGCTGCATTTGGAGACTCTCTCAAGGGCTCAGTTGACAATATTGTGTGCAAAACACATCAACAACTCAGTCAAAATGTGCTGTGGAAGAGGTGAACCATTCCAAGTGAAAAAAAGTCTTGGTAATACTTTCACCAACATATTTGCTTGTATTTTCCCTTTTACATACACCCAAGGGCAATATGTGATTTTAAAAAATGTATGTCTAAATAGGTCTAAAAGATTTTCATTCAAAATATATCTAAATCATGTCTACTTATGTCTAAAAGATTTTTCAGTATTAATAAAATAATTTAAACTTGAAGTAATTAGAAAGCATCTTATAGCTTCATTGGCGATGCTTTTACTTTCTCAGAGATATGGAAATTAACAGTTCAGCTGGTAGTCTTAACTGTGATGAAATATGATAGTGAAACCTGATGCCTCCCCCATCACTCACTTCCTGCTTCTCTGTACTCTTCTAAGACTCTAGGTAAAGTGTCATGTCTGAGGGCTTTCTGTACTAGGAGCTGTCCTAAGGGTTTTACAAACATCCCCTCACCTATCACACAATAGCCTCATAGGAGATACCACTATCATACCCTTTAATGTTGAAGAGACTGAGATATCTTGTCCAAGGTCACACCATTTGCATCACTTCCTTTCTGAAATTAGTGGAAAATCACAAAATGAACTTTTCCCAGCTTAGATAAACTTTCTAGAATCTGTCAATAAACAACAATGCATGGAGCCCCTGTGACTTTGGGGCAGCACCACAGAAGGTTCTCAGGTTTAGAGCAGACTCTCACATACTCCGCAAGGGAGGCCGGCAGCATGCAGCAGCACGGAGACAAGCTTTGGAGTCAGACAGAACCAGGTCTTAACCTCAACTCTGCTGCTTACTGGTTGTGTGATTTTTGAGCAAATTATTCACGTTCTCGGAGACTCAATCGCTTCCTCGGTAGAATGGAACTAATATAACCTAACT
Organism: Eumetopias jubatus; assembly: GCF_037043125.1. Taxonomy (NCBI): domain Eukaryota; kingdom Metazoa; phylum Chordata; class Mammalia; order Carnivora; family Otariidae; genus Eumetopias; species Eumetopias jubatus. The sequence continues at coordinate 59,287,018 of NW_028274810.1, forward strand.
CCAAGAGTTGTGTGAAGGTTAAATAAGTTCACTCAATTATTCACTTATTCAACAAATATCTAGGGAGTGTCTGTTGCATGCTAGGCATTGTATGTAAGGTAAAGTGAATACTATCCCAAAGCCCCTAGCAGAGTGCCAGGTATAGAGCAGATGACACTCTGGAGAAAAAATTTTTTTGTTTTTATTTTACTGCACTATTTCCCCCTTCTTACCAGCACATCATTTTCCTTCTGGGGAATCCCCTCCGCCCCCAACCTATGCTGCTGTAATCAGATGCCTTGTCCTTCACTTGCCTGGCCAGGAACATGTGACCCAAGCTAGGTCATGGGTATGTGCTCTCTGGAACTTGAGTCTTCAGTAGAGTGACAGAGACTGAAAATGGTAGGTGTTCTGGCATTTCATCTTTGCCAGAGCTCTTCCACCAGGGAGCAAAGCTGTCTTTGTTTCTATTCATTTTCAAGCTTTATTCTCTAGCCTTACTATCACTTTTATTTGTTTGAAGTCACATTATCATTCCAAAAATTCTCTTTTCATAAGTTACGTAGAAATAGTATTTGTCACTTGCAACCAAAGAAATTAGATGCCTAATAAAGAAAAAAAAAGTTAACGTCCCTTTCCTACATATGTATTCTTGACTTAGGAGAATAGAAGAAGTACCAAAAAGGTTAACTGATGGCACGGAGAAATTAGAAGAGCTCATTTTGTTAGCATATGTTCTAAATTCAGAACAGTTGATGTCAGGGCGCCTGGGTGGCTCAGTTGGTTGAGTGACTGCCTTCGGCTCAGGTCATGATCCTGGCTGGAGTCCCGGGATCGAGTCCCGCGTCAGGCTCCCTGTTCAGCAGGGAGTCTGCTTCTCCCTCTGACCCTCCTCCTTCTCATGCTCTCTGTCTCTCATTCTCTCTCTCTCAAATAAATAAATAAAATCTTAAAAAAAAAAGAATAGTTGATGTCAGATATTCTAAATAACAATGTCATTGACTTACATTGGTTGGTATGTGTATGTGTGTGGGGGGGTGCTTACTATGGGATAGACATGTATACACATTGTCTCATCTAAAGCTTGCAGGAACCTGTAGAGTAGGTATCATCATCACCCCGGTGTCCTAGATGAGGACATTAAAGTTCAGAGAGGTTAAATAACTTGTTCATAGGACCAGCTACATAGTTTTCAGGGCCTAGTGTAAAATAAAAATGCAGGGCCCCATGATGAGAAATTATTATGAATTTCAAAATGACAGAGCACCTGGGTGGCTCAGTTGGCTAAGCGCCTGCCTTTGGCTCAGGTCATGATCCTGGAGTCCTAGGATCAAGCCCTGTGTTGGCTCCCTGGTCAGCGGGGAGTCTGTTTCTCCCTCTCCCTCTGCCCCTCCACTCAGCTCGTGTTCTCTCTGGCATGCTCTCTCTCTCAAATAAATAAATAAATAAATAAATAAATAAATAAATAAATGAAGTCTAAAAAAAAGAAAAAAAAGAATTCCAAAATAGCAACAGCAGAACATTAAATAAAGTTCAGAGTCCTTCTGGTTCTCCCCCTCTGCTCACCCCCATAACTGCACAGGTCACATGCCCATAAGGTTGGTCCAACTTACTTAAGCTAGTAAGTGGCAGAGCTGAGACTTAAAGAGAACTCTTTGATCCAGAAGTCCATAGTCTCAATTTATAAGTAACCCTACAGTGGGAGTGCCCCCAGATCAGAATGATACTGACACCCATTCCAGATCGTTCAGACTGGCTAGGCACTGCCCTCAGCCTCTACCCCATAGAGCAGCTGAGAGACTCAAACGGAAGGTTAATAATGACGAGGCCCTCAGAGACGCCTAGGGAAAAGTCATTAATATAGGACAGTAGCAACAAGTCTTGTTATCCCCTGCCTGCCTCCTGGTTTTTCAATTAAGGCCCCACCCTTTGAGAGGGTTCTAGACCAATTAGAGAAAATGTGGAAGAGGGTGAGCAGGATGGTGAAGGAACTGCACCCAAGGGTTTATGGGACTGTGAGTGGTTAGCCTGTAGACCAGAAGAATCACAGTTGCCATCGACTCTCTTCCCTGCTGAGACAGAAGCTCTGTGAGAAGTGGGCTCTCTCCTGCTTACCCCAAGTGTCTGGCACAGTGCCTAGGACCTAGTTAATGCTCAATAAATAGTAAATGAAGCAATTAACTAAACATTTTGCTGAATGTCTGTCAAGTAGAAGAGGGATTAGATGTGTTTTATTTCCCAAGGAAGAAACATCAGTTCCAATGGAATAGACAGGTTTTGACTCTTGGATACAGGAAAGCTCTGCATCCCCAGGATGGAACAGGCTACTAGGTCCCCTTCAAAAGAGGGAGTCAACTATGGAGATGTGACCAGGGTATTCCCCAAATGCATTTCCTAGAATACCCAGAAATAGCAAAGAGGTTTCTACTCCTAAGGAATTTCCAACTGATTGATGGCGGTAGCTACCTGGGCTTCTGTGGAAAAACTGCTCACAGGGAAGCTCAGTGAGAAATACTGCTGTTCTTGAAACATCCCTCTAAACCTTAATGTCTGTGGCTCAATGACCTTGTACATTTTATCCAAACCAGAACTCTTGGGTAAGCCTAACTTCAGTGCCCCAATCGATGTAAGGCCAAGTAACAGAAACTAAGTTCACCAGAGCTCATCTCTATATGTAGCCAGACCAACCTGCAACTCTCCTGTTTTCAGGAGAATTTTCTACCCTAATTGGGACAGTTGTTAGAAACACATTGTCATTTAATTCTGATTAAATCTACAGTTGTGGGGGTTTGGAGGGATCTTTGGTGTTTTTGTTGTTGTTGTTTTCAGTTTTGGGCTTAGATACTGCCTGTATAATATGCAACCCTACTGGGCAATGCTGGATGTCAGATTCACCATGCTTATAGACATCTGCGGGGAGAGAACTCTGAATAAATCTGTCTAAATAGTAATGATGAATTACATTACTTCATACTGATGTTAACCTTTGGAGGCAAAAGTCCAGACAGGTTGAGGAATGGAAAATGAGGACATAAGTGGGGGGACAATTCCATTAGCTGTAATCAAAAGAAAAGGCCAAAAGGGTATTAAAATCTATAGTGTGTTCAAAAAGGGCAGAGACTAAACCACTCCAACTTTGAAGAGGAAAGATTAAATATTTGCCATTGTTTCCTGTCTCATCCACCAAAAGAGTTTATTAATTTACACTTAAGACTCTGCCTGCCTCGGTTAGTAAGAGTTTTTAAAGTGAGTGATAGATTTACTTATTTAAAACCAAGGAAAAATAATCTACCAGTACAGTTCCCATCTCCTCTAACCCATATTTTATAACTTTATTTAGATCAGGGATTTTAAACCTGGAGATCTAAATACTCCATTTTTAAAAATAAAATGCAGGAAATCACTACAACTTTATTAGAATTTTAGATTATGTATATACATCATATAAAAATATGTATTTTTTCTCCCTCAGGTCAAATGATTCAAAGTTGTTTAAGATCGTTAAAGAGAGTCTCTGATTACACATCTAGAAACAAATATTAAGAAATTTGGACTCCCTCATTTTTAAGGTATCCTCTTTTCTTGATTCAGGTATTCATCAAATGTTGAGCCATATGCTAAAAACTATTCTAACTATTTTTACCAAATGCTTCCTCATTTAACCCTCCTTGGAGGTAGGGAACATTGCCTGCTGCTCATCTTTTTCTTTCTTACAGAAAACAGACTCTGAGTATTTGAATAATAATCATCACCACCATTTACTGAATACCTCTGATGTGCTCATTGTTTTTACCTCTCACTTAATCTTACAACAGTCCTATGAGGTAAATGTTATTTTCTGCCCATTTCTACAATGATGAAGTAAATGATCCAGAAAGTTAAACAACTTGTCCAAGGATATTTAAGTTGGTATATGAAACATGGGTTTGAGCCCCCGCCTAATTTCCAATCCTGTTCGTTGGTCACTACACCCCACTGTTTTTTTCTAGATAGTCCATAGTACTTGCACATGAGCACCCTTAGCCCTGAGCGGTAGGTCATAACCAACTATCAGGGGCTCCACCGGCGTTCTGACTGACCTCACCTATTAACCAGTCATGCCGGCTCCCCTTCCTTGGCTGCACACTTTCAGAAGAGGAAATATATGTCACCACATAGGAGGAACATAAAAGCATCCCATAACTTTCCACCTCTGGAAATTGTCCCCAGGCCATCCAAAGTTGTACCTGCAAGTGCTTGTGTGTTTCCTGTGAGACTCTCTCACAAGAGAGTCATCTTCTGCCTTAGCGGGACTCACGGGAGCTCAGTTACTAGGATGGGGCTGGCTCTTCTGGGCGCAGATCAAGAAAGATAACAACCAGGGACTGATGGTGTTGCAACAAAGATATCCCCTTTCCCATATTTCTGGTCCTCCAAGGCTCCACAAAAAAAAAACCCTTCTCCAAGCAACCTCCCTGTCTGGATGCTGGCGGATGTCATTAGCACTACCAGGCAGCACCCCCCGCAGTCAGAATAGCCAGTGACAAGGGGTGGAGGGGAATGAAATGCGTAATGTAACAGTCTTTCCCCACTCATGCATGCAAGCTTTTATTTGCCTGTCTGTGATGTGCCAGACACTTCTGAGGTGCAGTAGGTATAGTTCCTCCTCAGGAGTGTTGGGGGGCCAAAAGTGACATCATAGTTAGAGGAACTGCGTATTGAGAGCTAAAATAGTGGTATTTTTCAAGAATAGGAAAGCATAGAAGAGGTAGCAACAGACCCTCCTGGGGGTGTTCAGGAAATCTTCACAGAGGAAGTCATATTTCAGTGTGGTTCTGAAGAGTAGGAATTTTCTGAGAGGAAAAAAAAAATGGGGGTAAAAGTGTTCCAGAAGGGTCCTGCATAGAGGCTGAACAGTTACAATACATTGGGCGGACACCATGACTTTCAGTTTGACTGCAATGGAGGGGTACCGGACGCCTGAGTCTGAGTCTGGTGCAGGACTGTGAAAGGCTCCTGTGCAGGTCCAAGGTCTCGACACCCTCTTGTCTGTACGACACCATTCTCTTCTCAATTACTTAATATCTTACTGCATTTCCCCCTTATTGTATTAGAAACGTGGGTAGGAAATAGAAGTTTGAAAGGACCCAGGACAGAGAAGACAAGCAAATGACTATTTCAGTAACACAGTTTCCAAAGATGGAAACTATTAAACAGAGCTATACCAATAATTTTCGGCTTTAATTAAAGACGTGTGGGACAAAGGACTGTGTATACAATGTGAAGAAAACAAATTACCTCAAAGAAAAATGCTTTGCTCTTTTCTTCCTTGACTTTTTTTTCCCTTTTCTTTATTGTTTTATTTTTTTAACATTTCCAGAAGAAGGACTTTGGAGAGGAGACAAGGAGACAGGAAGAGGTAGTTATTGAGTGTCTGTTCTGTGTTATTGTTGCACAACACTGAATGCCTTGTAATCCTTAGTTCATAATATACTCGTCATTTTAATACTGAGTAACACTCATCATCAACAGTAAAACAATCTGTCGTTGCACCTGCCACAGAACCCGAGGACCAGGACGGTGGCACTTACCCTTGGACGGTGGCACTTACCCTTGTGTTCCTCTTCCCTCCCTCCTGTAGGTCCATCCCCATTAACCACTTTCCAAGCTCTCCAACTTGCAAAGTGAGCTCCCTTCATTTGATGGACAGTATGAAAAAAATGGACAGTTTGCCCACACACACATTTGTATTTATTATATTACAAAGACTCAGTCACTCGAATGCGTCTAGCTTTGGTTAATTCCTTTCCCTGTCCAGTGTGCTGTGTTCATGCACCACCATAGATTTATCTATTCTGCTGTCGAGGGGCTGGGGTGGGAATGGGCGGATTGGGGTTTTTCCCTGATTACCTACTCTATGAAGAACTCTACTTTTTTCCCATCTCCAGTTTCAAATCTCCCTTCAACTCTGTGAACCGGGTATTGTCAGCTTTACTATGTGGGTGAGAACATGGAGAATCAGAAAGGGTAAGAAACTTCCCTGCCATCACATGGCCACTCAGCAGCAGAGCCAGAACCTAACTTTAACCTGATTCTCTGTGAATCCAAAGCCTGCAGTATCACTTCCTCCCTTCCTTGAAGGCCCAGTTTTTCCTCTCGATCCGGTGTGTTCAAGGCTCAAGAGACTCCCCCCAGCTCACTTTTGGTTTTTCTGAGTCTATTTTATGAGTCACTGCTGGGGTGAAGAGGGGATTTCCTGAGCTGCCCCTGCCAGGGGATGTCAAAACAACCTGCTCACCCGAGCAATTCCTTGGGTAATAGTCAGCTGCACTGGAAACTTTAGGACAAGCCAGTTGGGTGGGGCTGCATTGACCTGGCAATCTGCTGGAAGGGGTTTCTTCCTTTTCCACCATGTGTGTCCTCAAATCCGTAATAACAATACTACTAATAATAATCCTTTACTTGGGAACAGAGCTGTACCATTTCTAAAGCTCTCTCTCTCTGAGTAAGGAAAGTAAGTATTAATAGCCCCATTTTGCAGATCAAGAAACCAGGTGTCAGGGAGATTGTGATTCAGCTGGTAAGGGGTATCTTCGTAAAAAAGGACTCAGGACCAGATCACGTTCTGTTTTTCCATACGTACACCTCCTGCTTAAATGAAATCTATCACGCAGTGATAGAGACTCGAAAAGAGTCTGAAAACCTGATATTCAGGACATTCCCCAACACAATCTTTACTACTGAGAGTCCCTTTCTTTCCAAAGGAAAAATACCCAGTCAGCTCTCTAACCACATACTGTCTGCAAACCACAGATTTTGCTAAATGATAGCCACAATACAGAAAGAGACGGCTAACAACATGATGTGGTTTGAAGGTGTTAGGACAGAACCTTCTCTTTCTGCCTCTTTCCACGGTCTGGCATAGACACCAAAGCCTCAGTACTCCTCCACGGGTGCCTTGTTGTTTTCCACCTCAGAAGTGTGAGATCTAGTGTAGGTCGTATTAGAAAAGTTACCGACACCTTAGACGAAAATGTTAGCTGTGTGTTCCTTCAATATCATACTGAGACATTGTCCAATAGGCTTACCCTAGGATTTTTTAATTCTCTATTGTTTAGGACATCATGTACTATTGTTTAAGGCCCAGATGCTGTGATGAAACATACCAACGTGTAGACTCTTTTTTCGAGCCAGATGAAAATGATTTTTGTCTGGAAGAAAAATAACCCCAAAGATTATGGTTTTATCGCCCAGCAGGACATTAACCAGTTTTGTCTTATTTGGACATTCTTTCTTTAGCACACATAAATACTTTCTGCCTTACGTGTTTTTTTTTTTTAATGATTTTTACTAATCTGTTGGTTTCTTCATTAGGGATTTCGATTAGTCTTGTACATGTGTTCACTTTATAATTGCTTATGTTTTTAAGAAATTATACCTAGGCAAGCCCACTGTTTAATGCCAGAATGAGAGTTTCCAGTTATTACTACCACATAACAAGTTATTTTAAAATTAGCGATGTAAAACAACATCCATTTCATTTACTCACAGTGTGGATTGGGACTTTGGAAAGGGCCTGCTGGGAAGTTTTTGTCCGGGGTCTCTCGTACGGTTATGGTCCACTAGCTGCTTTGGTTGTAGGCATCCGCGGGCTCCACTGGGCTGGATGTCCAAGGTGGCTCATTCTCATGGGGACAGTTGATGCTGGCTGCTGACTAGTAGCTCAGCCAGGCTATCAACAGGAGCCCCTACGAATAGCCTCCAGAGCATGTTAGTCTCAGGGAGTCAGATTTCTTAGACAGTGGCTGGCTTACCTCAGGACAAGCATCCTAAGAAAATCAGGTAGAGCCACATGGCCTTTACTGGCCTAGCCTGGGAAGTCCATAGTAGCACTTTTGCAGCACCTCACTGGTTGAAATAGAACCACTGAGAAGGAATATACACCCCACCTCTTTTTGGGAAGAGTGTCAAAGAATTTTTGGACTGTGTTTTAAAAAGTCATATGGGGGAACCACTTTGAACCTTACAGTGGGAAGGAATACTCACATCTGAGTTTGTACATGATCACAAAGATAGCTGGGGACAGAGCAGGCAAGAGGGGACAGGAGAAAGAGAGGTTTGGGAGCCAGAAGGGAAAGTTTGTGCTACTTGAGGTTAAAAAGTGATTGGAGCCTCTGTTCATTCAGCATTGTGGGAGGGGGAGGGAAGAGGCACATATTAGAGGTAATTCAAATTAAAAATTGGAAATATTTGATGGCTGATTGCCTAAGGCTTGCTCTATTAGCTCTGTAATAAAGAGTCTGACCTCATTATCATTATTTTTTTAAGATTTTTTTATTTATTTATTCATGAGACACACACACACACACACACACACAGAGAGGCAGAGGGAGAAGCAAGGCTCCCAAGGAGCAGGGAGCCCGATGCGGGACTTGATCCCAGGACCCCGGGATCATGACCTGAGCCAAAGGCAGACGCTTAACCATCTGAGCCACCCAGGTGCCCCTATCATTATTATTTTTAAAAAGTATTTGGCTGCTGACAGCTTTTAAGCCTCACCTTCCCTCTGCTCCTTCCCCACAACCCAGGAAGCTGATAAGAAAGCCCAATACGCCCTCCTTTGTCCCCCATGGGAAGTTTTAACCATGCATGGAAACTCTCACCCCAGCCTCACCCAAACACCATAAAAACCCCAACCAACTCTCCTGTCCCTGCTCTCTCAAGCCATTTTTGGATGTGCTTGGAAGCCACCCTGCTCTCCCCAGAAAGCCTCATTGTGCAAATAAGAAACCTTTTATAATTACCCCCTTAGCACACGTGTGCCTTCATCATTCTTGATGTGCCAACCACAGTCTGGGTGGGGGTCCATCCTGTACCTTTAGAGTGACGATGATAAATTCCTAGGCACACAGTATATAGTCATTTTGGTTTCTGAAGAGAAAAATAATAATAGTTAGCATTTACTGCCTTCTATGTGCCACGCTAGGCACTGTGCTGGCACTTCTTCTATTTGAACTCGTTTAATCCTCACAAGAGACCTCTGAAATGTACTGTTATTATCCCCATTTTACAGATAGGGAAATGGGTCAGAGGAGAGCAACCAGTGGAGGGGAGCGATTGACAAAGATAGGCCCCCAGACTTGAGGTGTCATTGAGAAGCTGGTGGCCCCACTGACTAAGAGAAAGAAAATTGGTGAGGGTCCACCTCTATGGGAAGTTAGGCTCAGTTTCAGGCAGGTTTAATTTCTGACGAAGGGGAGTATACAAATGAAGATGTCCTTTGGCATTTCGAGATGGGAGTTTATTCAATAGAAAATATACTGGGCACTGTTTAAGTGCCAGACACTAGACAGGTCCCCAACAGGGCTCTGGTAAGGGAGAGAGACTGTAGAGTCACCAATACCCTGGACACTGGAGCCAAGATGCCAAGAGAAGGAGAGAAGGCGAGGGTTGTGAACTCACATTCAGAGCATGGGACAAAGAGGAAGAGCCAGCAAACCAGAGAAAGGACAGTCGTCTAAATAGTGGACCCCCTGAGTAGGTCTGAAAATATTTTTTTAAGAAGCTGCCATTTAAAAATTGGACAAAGCCTGGAAGCCAGCGGAGTCATCTTTCTTTGATCTGGAAGTGTCACTTCACTTGATGGCCCTTTTTAGTTATGCAGACAGAAGGCAAGTGGGCACCCACTGCCGGAGGGAATTCCAGAGCAAAGCATTTTATTTTTGCCTTTGGGAGGCTGCCCTCCCTTGCTACTCAAAGAGCATCATTTACGTGGAAGGAGGAAAATTTGCAAAGAGATCCCAAAGGTGTGGGGATCCGGACTCCCTTTAAGATGTTTGACTTGGTTACATCATTCCAGCGATCAGAGCTGGCCCCAACTGAAGTCTACTGGCAAAACGGACACCAAGGGTTACTGAAAAGGGATTCCCCATGAGGAAATCTCTGAACTGATTATCCAGGTTCAGTATCGCTATTTAGGCGGCGAAAAGGAAGGGTCATTTCCGTCAAGTGTGTGGCCTGTGATTCCGCTGGAGGGAACACTTTGAGCACAGTTAGGAGCACAAACGTGTAGCAGGAGCACAAACGTGCAGCAACCTTGGCTGAGAATAACACTGGAAGAATAGTACTGCCCTTCCTTAAAGCTCTGCAGCTTCAAAAGTGTCTAAAACAGCTAGAATGTCACTGAGTCAGGAAGCGAGGGTGAAGGTAACCAGCCAGGACGAGACCATGATCATGACCTCATGCAGCAGTGTCAGAAGCTGGAAGCACTGACCGTGAAAATGTGACCTTATTTGTAGCCCAAGATGTTGAAGGGGGTCATGCAGTTATAAGGACAAAAAAGGCAAAATCTTAACAATCTTGCTGCCATTCTTTGAATACTCATTATGCACACTGTGTTGCAGTATTCCTGATACATGAAAGGTGCTTAATATATGGTAACTGATCAATAACATTCTTATTAATCTCAGTATATTGTTGGTTCTGGTGGTTAAAGCACTAACTTTGACTCGGTGGTCAAAACACTCTTGGTAGAACAATCAAGGAACGATGCCAACAGCCACCTGCCTTTCGAATCTCATTCCTCAAGTAAACTGTGACCAGCAAGAAGAGCTATTGTTTGAGATAAGGAAGGAAAGGCTGCTGCCAAAGGCATCATCACAACCCGAGGGCAAGTGGTGACGATGCTTCTTCCTGCAGCTGGGACCTTGATGGGAGAAGGAGGTATGGTCCTCACCCTCTAGGGACCGTTTTTAACCGGGTCCCTGATTAGCAGCAGGAGGTGGCTTTGTTTGCTTATTTTTACCCTGAACACACAGCCCAACTCTGGGGACTCTGCCAAGGGAAAAAATAATTACTTGTAGATGGGGGTAATCTGGCCAATCTGCAGATTTGGGAGGGGAGACTTCCTTTTTGTGGAAGTCTGTGCTCCTCTTCCTCATATTTCTCGTCTGTCTTCCCTGTCTTCCCTCCTCCTCCTCCTCCTTGACATCTCTCCATCCTAAACACAAACCCCACATTTCCTATATTCCCATCCACATGACCTTGGGAACATTTCCTCATCTCACAGATGTACCACCAAGCATGGCCCTGTGTGTAAGCAGTTTTGGGAAACCCAGGACACCAGACACCTACCCTTCCTAGAAATTCACAGGGCAACTCACCATGCCCAGAGCTCTGGGAAATCCTGTGGTCAAGGCACCATTGAACTCTCTTGAACCCGGGGCTTCCTGATCTCCTTTGCTTACAAACGCAATCATATTTAATTACTTTTTCACAATGCTTATTCATATTGCTCAGCACTCGGGCTCCCAGGGACTCGGATTAGGGCAATCCAGGAAGAGGGGGAAAAGTACAAGGGCACAGAAGTGTGAAACAATTTTGTTGGATGGGGCAATGTGGAAGGAGTGCTGGGGGAAAATATTAAAGAATTGTGTTAGGGCTCACGTGCATAAAGAAGAGGGTGCAGAGAAAGGCCCATATCATAAGGAATCAGTTTCATGGAGGTGCCTAAAAATTCTAGTCTGAAAGCAAGTAAGGAGGGTGCAAGCAAATTCCATTGTCCTAGCTCACCGCTGAGCCTCGTATGCTGCCCTGATATCTGGGGGGTGAATTGGAAGATGGTGATGGACGTGTCCAGCAGGGAAATTAGGGGAGAGACCTGAGTTGTAAGCTAGATATTTCCGTTTTATTCTCTTCAGTGCTTTCCAGCTTTTGTCTCTTTGTGGCTCACATAGGAAATTATTGTAGTTTTGGTTTTGTATGGCACACTGCAGTAAACGGAGGAGGATGCTTGGTCCAGGAGAGGAGGGATCAGTATCTCAAGCACCCCGTAAGCCATCTGTGCCCTGATGCGGCTGGGAAGTGCTGCTCCAGGTGCTAGGGAGTACCTGAAGGGTTTTAAGCATCTAAGTGATCTGATTAGGGTAGCATCAGGGGCTCTTGCGGGTTTCGGCTGAGACCCAGAAAAAGATCAGGAGCAGCCGGTCCATCTAGTCCCACAAACTTGCCGGGGTCCTCCCACTACAGGATCTTGTGCATATGTTTTTCTTCTGCCTGAAGTTGTTTCCTCCAGCATCGCTGGTCTCCACTTTGTCCTCCTCATCCTTTGGCTCACAGCTCGAATATCACATTTTCAAGGAAGCTGTCCGTCATTCCTCAAGATCAAGTCTCCTTGATCATATCTTCATATGTATTTTCTCCCATGCTGCTAATTTTAATTTACAGTTATGCATTCGTGTTATTATATGGACTGCTCCCAGAGAGACCAGGTATTTGTCTGCTGCTTCCCCACCTGGAAAGTGCCCCCGCCCCTCATAGCCATCCTTCAAGGTCCATCTTGGATTCCACTTCCTACCAATCTCCCCAGTAGCAAATACTTTTGTCCTTCTTCTCTGGTATTCTATAAGTATGATTTTTGCACACCTCTAGTAGCTTTGTAGAACAGACATTTAAGGATGTTTTGCCTACCACTACTGTTTTCTGGGACTTGCCCCCTGGGTCCTCCAGGTCCTGTCGCATGGTCACCGTGGGGCCCGCCAGGTTCGTTCTGTGTGACTCCACCTGAGACCCCAGCTTAGTAGGGAGCAGGATGGATACTTGAACCAGTCAGTCCGTTCTCTGGGATTTTAAAGTCTGGGTTAGAAAAGGTTGCATCAGCCTATCTTATATACCTGACATTCTAAGATGTAGCACAGGGGCTGGTTTTGCTTTGTAGAGAATTGGGCCTCCAGTGAAGGAGAAAAATGAAGCTGTACTCAGAGAGAAGCAGGGACAAGATAGTGTCCTATCATCACTGGAGTCTCTGAGGCCAGTGGTTCATGAACCCCAACTATATCCAACCCTTGCCTCACCTTGGAGCTGTGAGCTATCCATGGATGCTTCCAGTCAATTCCACATGGCTTAATTTGAATGGGTTTCTGCCACTCTGTCACCAAGAATACAAACAAATTCCTATGTACAGATCACTCTTGAGAGCTTTTTGGGATGGCATTCATTGCTTGAATCAAAGACAACCAGGATAGGGAAAGTTAAAACCGCAATGAAGCATCACAGAGTTTAACTTCTCGTTTCTAAAATATGTTTATCTGAAGTCTCCACTGGGACAGCACAGTACTATGGGAAGATTATGGGCTTTGGAATCAGATTTGGGTTTGAGGCCAACTCTATTTTTCCCAAGCAGAATATGAGTCCGGGCAATTGACTGCACTACTCTGAGCCTTATCTGTCAAGTGGAGATACTAATACCTACCTGAAAGAGTTATTATCATATGGTGTCATGAATGATACATTAGAGGACTTGACACAGAATCTGGCTCACCACAGGTGCTCAGCATTCCGCATTTCACTGGATCTAAGATACCATCAATCATGGTAGGCATCACAATTTTATGTACCAATGAGAAAGGAAAAGCCAATTAATCTATGACATGCCATTGCTTATATGAGACATTCTGATTTTGGAGCTGTTAAACTGTGAAAAGATGTGTGCCTGAGAATCAATGAAATGTAGTACGTGTATCAAGCACAGGTGATATAGGCAATATTGTCAGGTCCCCTGGTGATGCAGGAGCGAACGAGACTGAGCTTGCTTCCCAAGGTTCTAGGAGCTAATAATTAATACATTTCAGATTTTCAAAAGGACACTAAATAACCTTAGATGGTGAGTTCATCACCATTGCAAAGATGCCTAGGATCAAGAAATAAAGCAGCGGAGAAATATTAGACTTTAATCATCTTATACATTGTTAGATCCTATAGCAGTTATATTTTCATGCTCTGCATACAATCCAAAACAAATTGTCTGCTTACAATTAAAATCCTGCTGAGTTTCCAAGAGTCCCTCCCCCAGGGAGCTATTTGAACCCCATGTCTTATCCACAATGACGCAATTCTACTTTTAAGGGACAATTAAGGGGTTTCCTTGTAAGTCAGGCCAAACTTTCTCCAAAATACATGAAGGAAGTGCCTGCAAAAGAAAACGTTTGAGACTTGTTTTCATACTGTCACTTAAGAAGAACAATTTCCAAAAAGGACCGATTTAAAAAAAAAATCAAATTTGGAAGGCCTGTGCTTTATAGCCCTTTACAGCCTTTTAGTAGAACAGAACAAAGTCCCTTAGGAAACTTAATGTAACAGTAACCAAATGTCCTTGTTAAGCAGCCATTTATTGGTCTATTAAATCTGATCTGAACTGTGATATTTTGTGGTAAGTCTTTTCTCCAACATAAATTGCTCAGTATGGGCTTCTTAAAGCATCCCCCCTGCTCCCTCCGGAAACAGCTTTTACATCTCCCAGAAAAGGCAAGGCTGTTTGCATCTTCCCGGGCAACTCCTCCAGGAGGGGAAATCTAAAAACATTTTCTTTACCTCATTTGCTTAGGAAGACTTAAAAGTGATTTTGGAGACAGTTCAACCCCATTTCTTCATTTTAGAGATGAGGCAGGACCAACAATTAATTAGTAAGTATTTAGTATAGATCAGGCGCTGTCTTAGACCCTGGGAATGCAGAGATGAATAAGAGGTTTTCTCTGCTCTCAAGGCACTAGCCATCCAGTGGGGGAGAGAGATCAGTAAGCTCAGTGGTAAGTGCTAGGCAACCGAGGGGACCCCCTACAAACTAGGACTGGCAGCTGCGAGAGGGGAGAAAAAAGATCTGTACTGGTCAAGTGCATTGTCAGGGTCCCTACAGGGACCAGGACTCATTCAGATGCTTTCAATGAAGAGATTGTGATGAAGGGACTACTTACAGAATGTGGGCAGAGCAAAGGGAGCAAACAGGGGATTTGGGGCACCCAAGAATAGTAAGTGAGAAGCTCTTCTCTCCCCTAGGGCCAAAGAGATAAAAGGAAGAAATCGTGTATTAGTCTGGTAAGAACAGGAGCCCTGGAGAAGCAGCTCTTGCCAGGAGCTGCAGTCATAGGGAGTCATAGCTGCTGCCAGAAAAAAAGGCACCAAAGCAAGGAACAGGGAAGAAATGCCCCCAGTTTTCTAAGTTTCCATCGGGGCTTCTGGTTGGCTGAATCCAACTGGAAGCCAGATTGCAAATGTGACATAACCTCCCAGAGGCGGCCTCCAGAAACATAGAGCAAGGCCGAGAAGGCAGAAAACGGGATCTGAGGGAGAGGGTAAATGCAGACTAGCCAGCACATCTGGCACTTACAATCTCTCAAGGTGCCTAGGTGTGCACGTGCACACTCGCATGCGCGGACGCTCACACCCACACCATTCACCTACTTAGCAAACACTTACCAATTACCTACGTGTAAATAATGCAGATAAAAGTGGCTAGAGACAGTGTACTTGGTTTTGGAAGTGAAGGATAAACAAAATGAACACCATTTTTACCTTTATGGGCCTTCTAGTCTAGTGAGAAACAGATGAATAAAGTAAATAACCCATAAAGCTTAATGAGTATTACATTAAGGAGAGGTCAGGAGGTCTTAGGAGTATACTGGGTGGGGAAAGAGCTAATCCAGTCTAGGGCCAATAGAATATTCCCCTGAGAAAGTGATATTTCAGAGACTTGGCGGTAGACAGAAGCCCTATTCACTCAACCTACAGGAGTGAGCGGCGACAGAGAGAGGAGTGTTTCTGGTGGAATGAACACATGTGCAAAGGCCCAGAGGCAACAGTGGGTGTCAAGTTCAAGGGTCTGAAGGACATCTAGTGTACTTAGAGCTTGGAGCATGAAGAAGAAGTGTTGAGAGGTGAAGCTGGTGTGGCAGATTGCTTGGGGCCAGATTTTGAAGTCTAAAGACAATGAGGAATCATCCAAAATCTTTGATTTAGGATTTGCAAGTTTGAAGAGTCACACTCAGGATGTGTTTTTCTCTCAGTCATCCTCATTTAAGGGGATATGGACAGGGTAGTGCTCAAGATGAGTCCTACGGACAGTAGGAACCAGTCAACTGATAACAATTGAGGATGGTGGTACCGGCAGAAGGAAGAGCATGTGCAAAGGCTCAGAAACAAAAGAAAGCAGAGCAAGACGCCGGAATTTGGCGAGTGATGAAGTGATGGGACAGGTGAGAGATGACTCTCCATCCCATGCAACCTTAATTTCAGGGCCACCAACCCTCTTACCATTACGATGCACATACGCCTTCCTTTCTCTTAGGGAAATACCTGGCACTGGAATTGCTGGGCCCAGGGGTGGGTATATGTTCTCTGTGTCTTTGCTTTGTGCTCATTGCTCTGTCTGGAATCCCCTCTCCCACCATCTAAGAAAGTTGCTTGACAGGAGTTGTGGAAGTACTAAGAGTGCCAGTGCCAGATAAGAGGATGGACAGCTAGGAGTAGCCAAAGTTGGAGAGGGATTGGGGAAGCAGAGCAAGGAGCGGGGTTCAGAAAGAAGGACATACACCAGAGTGGCGATAGCAATTTCAAGAGGGAATCTGTAAAACGAGGAGCTTACAAAGCAGTTGAGTTTTAAGTCACGACACTCAGCTTTCTTCAGGGTCATTCTGTGCTTCCCTTAAAGCTGCAAGTCTTGGTGCTTTTGCAAACCAAATGATTTGTTCTTTCCCATTAATATTCAGTAATACCTGAACATAGCTGGCTTCATTAAATTCACCTGCCAGGTCCTCTCTCAGACCGGATTCAAATGTAAACTGATACAAACCATTTGAAAGAAATTTTGTGACCTATATGTAAGAACTTTCAAAATGTCAATATTCTTTAATCCAGGAAAATCACTAGTAATAATAGCTAATGCAACTGTGGTAGTTAATTTTATGTGTCAACCTGACTGGGCCATCAGGTGCTCAGATATTTGATCAAACACTACTCTGGGTGTTTCTGTGAGGATGTTTTTAGATGAGATTAGCGCTTAAATTCACAGATGGAAGAAAGCAGATTTTCCTCCTTCATGTGGGTGGGCCTCATCCAATCAGCTGAAGGCTTGAATAGAACAAAAGGCTGACCCTCCCCTAAATTACAGACAGCTTTTCCTGCATAACTGCCTTTGAGTTGGGGCATGATTTTTTCCTCTTGCCTTTGGACTTGAACTGAAATATCTGTTTTTCCTGGGTCTGTAGCCTCCTAGTGTTTGGGCAGAAACTATGCCATTAGCTCTTCTGGGGCTCAAACTTGCGGACTGCAGATCTTAGGGCTTGTCAGCCACCACAACTGCATGAGCCAATTCCTTAAAATCAATCAATCAATCAGTCCATCAATCAATCCATCTTCTGTGGTTTGGTTTCTCTGGACAACCCTAATACAGCAACCAAATACTTACCATATACAGGCAATATTTTAAGCAATTTACATGTATTAGGACAGTTACATCTCACTAAACCTCCTGAAATAGATACTATTATTTCCATTATTGATGAGGATAAAAGTAGGAAAAGTAGAGTTGACATGCCATGCTCACACCTGGCATGTCAACTCTAGTAATGTACAGAGCTGGAATTTAAACTGAAGCAGTCTGACTTCAGAATTAGCATTCTTAACACCATACCACATGGCCTCTCCAATCTATGCAGAGAGTTTATGTGGGTTAAGATCTCTGCACAAAGATGTGCGTTGTCATATTACTTATCCTAGGGAATATTTTGATACTTTTTAAAGGTACAATTTATTCACAGTAAAGGTGCACACATCTTAAGTGTTTAGTTCAATGAATTTTTTTCATATGTATGTTGACCCACATAACTGCCACTCAGATCAAACTACAGACACTTCCAATACCCCAGCCGTTTCCTGCTTGCCTCTTCCTTGTCAATAACCCATATGCAGGGGCACCTGGGTGGCTCTGTTGTTAAGCGAATGCCTTCAGCTCAGGTCATGATCCCAGGGTCCTGGGATCGAGCCCCATGTTGGGCTCCCTGCTCCGTGGGAAGCCTGCTTCTCCCTTTCGCTCACCCCCTGCTTGTGTTCCCTATCTCGCTGTCTCTCTCTGCCAAATGAATAAATAAATAAAATCTTAAAAAAAAAATAACCCATATGCAGAGGTGATTACTATCCAATTTCCATCAATATCATTTTGCCTGTTCAGTAACTTTATATAAATAGAACCATATAGTAATTGTATTTTGTGACTGCTTTTCATTGTGCTTAATGTTTGTAAAGTTCATCCATTTTTTGGTATGTGTACATCAATAGTTTGGTCATTCTTATTACTGTGTCCTATTCTACTGTGGACATTTTTCACAATTTACCAACCCATTCTCCTATTGATGGACATTTGTGTTGTTTCCAGTTTGGGACTGTTAAAAATAGTTTTTATAAATATTTTCTTACATGTCTTTAGTGGAAAAATACCATCATTTCTCTTAAGTAAATACCAGTAAATTCCTGCTTCACTGTTTTAATTTATGCTGAAAAATAGTTTTCCAAAGTGCTTTAACTAGTTTACAATGACACCACTAATGTATGAAAGTTCTAGTTGCCCCACATCCTTGATAACACTTGATATAGCTAGTCTGATTAATTTTAGCTGTTCTGGTGAGTTTATAGTGATATTGTGACTTATCTTGAATTTCTCCTATAGCTAATGAAATCACTTTTTCATGTGTTTGGCCATTTGAGCAGCCTATTTTGTGCAGTACTCATTCAAGTATTTTTGCCTTTGAAAAAAATCATGTTGTTTGTATTTTTCTTATTGATTTTTAGAAGCAGTTCTTCACATATTATAGGTGTGAATTATTTTCAGATGTGTGTATTATACATAACGCCTTCTAGTCTGTGGCTTGCCTGATCACTTTTTAATGAACAGAAATTCTTAACATTAATATAATCCATTTTATTATTTTTTTCTTTTAGGCTGAGTTCTTGTTGTGTCCTATTTAATATATCTTTCATATATCCAAGTCAGGAAGATATTCTTCAATATATTTTGCTAGAAGCTTGATTGTTTTAGTCTTCACATTAGGTTTTTAATGCACTTTGAATTAGTTTTTGTGCGTGCTGTGAGGTAGAGAACAAGGTTCATTTTTTCCACATGGATATTCAATTTGCCCTGCACCATTTATGGAAAAATTTGTCTTTTCCTATTGAATTTCAGGGTTATAAATCAAATGACCTTATATGTGGGGATCTATTTCTGGATTCTATATTCTGTTTCAGTTGGTCTATTTTCCTAACTTAGCACCAATAGAGCACTGCCTTAATTATCATCACTTTATAATGAGTCTGGAAATTTGCTAAAGTCCTCCAACCTTGTTCTTCTTTTAAAAGTTGCTTTGATGGATACATTTTTAATTTTCAGTATCAAAACAATAAAGAAATGGCATATATTATAGTAAAGCCATAAAAATGCAATATTAAGCATCCATAAAAATCAAGTTTATAAAATTTTGAATGATGGGGCAAAGTACATAAGAAATAATACTGAGTGGAAACAGAAGGACATCAACTTGCAAAACCTGTATGATCTCAATTATGCAAATGAAAAATATAAGAAGATAACGAAAAGTAAATATGCTGGAATGTCAACCATGGTTCTCCCTTTAAAGTGAAATTATAGATATGTTTCTGTCATTTTTTGTTTGTTTGTTTGTTTGTTTGATCTCAGACCCATTCACCACTTCCTATGATCTTTTTTGTATTGTAGCAAGGTAAACCCTGCAAACTACATTTCCCATTTCCCACACATTCTGGCTCTTTGTCACTCTGTTAGGATTGGCCAGTGCAAGGCAACAGACAGAGGTTAAGTGTGGGAGGAAGACAGAAGACAAGGGATTTCTCTACTCCTCGTTGCTTGCTCAGGCAGCATGGACAGGGTGGATGTGAGTTCTTGGTGGTTCCCCCTTCCCTTGGCTACCCCTCCTTCTAGATAGCTCTGCGTCTTAGCTCTGTTAACACTACTTCTTTCCTTTGTCCTGCCGTCCTTCAGGGTAACAGTGGGTTCCTGCTAATTCCTGGGTTAGTTCTCCAACCCCTGTTTGCACCTTCAGCTCTCCCAAGACATGTGAAATGAGTTTCTCATATTCAATTTCCTCCCTTAAATTACTTGGCCTGGGTTCTATTTATCTCACTAGACCTTGACTGACTTGGTAATTATTATTGACTTAATTGTATTTTCTACTTTTTTAGTCATTTGTTCAGCTGTACGTGGATGGCTGTTCTCATTTTGTTTTCCAGTTTTTACCCGAGATGCTAAACGAGAGACCAAGCATTTGGAAAATTAACTAAAAATTAGTGTCTACTGTGGGTCAGGCATGAAGTTGTCAGTGAATTGGCCACAGTGGTTATACTAGATGTTACATATACAAGAGCTACAAAAAATGCTGCAGTTGGACTGAGTGGCAATTTTATTTTATTTATTTATTTACCTACTTATTTACTGATTTACTTATTTTTATTACAGACAGAGAGCACATGTGTGAGGAGGGGGCGTGCAGAGGGAGAGGGAAAGAGAGAATCTTAAGCAGGCTCCATGCCCAGTGCAGAGTCCGATATGGGGCTCGATGCTGGGATCGATCTCATGACCCTGAGATCATGACCTGAGATGAAATCAAGAGTCGGACGCTTAACCAACTGAGTCACCCAGGAACCCCTGGACTGCGTTGTTATAAAAGCTCTTTTTTTTTCTTCAGGAAATTTATTTTATTTAGTAAGTTTTTATTTTAATTCCAGTATAGTTAACATACAGTGTTATATTAGTTCAAGCTCTTCTGATCTGGGATTCTTTGTCTCTCATTTCTATAACCACAGTGAGCAGAAAGTATATCACAGAGGAAATGGAATATAGAATAAATGCACTTTTTAGCAGAAATGATAGACAGAATTTGTTTGCACCCTAAAATCATGTAGAAAGGGCAGGCCTGAAGTGTTGGCTCTTAGGAAGGAATCCAGAGACAAGATAATGAGAGACACAGGGAGAGATACAGAGAGAGAGAGAATATGAATCTGGAGGGGTTTTCTGTTATTGGTTGAGCTCTTCGTTCGAGGGCAGAGCTGGAGAGAGCAGCCCCTTCTCACTACAGTTTACTTCCCTTCCTGTCAACATAAATCCCTTAGGGGTCACAGGCAGAGAAAAGTGTGGTTGTTTTGTGTGTTTTCAGAAGTTGGGAAAGAAAAACTAAACTCTGTAGACCAACAGAAAAAAGGCTCTGGGAGGTAGGCAGAGGCAAGGTTGGTGTTTCCTCAGAGACGGAAGCATATGGGGCCTCTGCACTTTCCATGTTACACATCTTTGGAATGACCAATCATCAGGACTTGGCTTTTCCCTTTCACAAGTCATTGCTTTCAGAGACAGCATGGTGATGTCTAATGAACTTAGGGTTTGGATTCAGAATACTCGAGTCTTGGTCTAGGCTCATGCTCATTCTCTTTCTCTCTTTCTCACATGCACACACAAGCACACACATATGCACACATGCACATGCATGCTGGTTGACATGAGCAGTTATTTATTCTGTGAACTTCATCGTTGCCCCATCTCTACAGTTGGTGATAATCATACTCACCTGACAAAGTCCATCTGTGAATTAACTCTGCTGTTCATGTCTTCATAGTTCCTCATGTCCTTGTAAAGAGAGTCCCTACTCTTTGATATGACCTATACAGCCTTCATCCAGCACCTCAATTTCTAATCTCTGTTCATCTCACTCTCCTCTGTGTCCGCTGTGAGCGACCCATCCTGAAGGATGTGCATATTTCTCTCTGCCCCAATTCCTTCATACAAATTCTTCTCTCCTCACACAAAGCCCCTCTCTCCGTGATCTGGATAGCAAGCCTCTCCTCTTACTTGAAAATTTAACCCTTACTTCTTGGTGAAATGCTCTCTTATTCCACAGGCTTAGCTAATTGCTCACTTTTTGTTAATCCATTTCTTCTGTGTAAACCTCCAGTGTACTATAACTGTGTGTGCATCTATCTTCCCTGAAGGAGTAAGTGTTCCTGTGGTATATAAATCTTTGTGTTCTCAGTGAGTAAACCGTGAATTATCCCACAGCAAGTGATGAGCAAATGTAGTGAGTAAATAAATATAATTTCAAGTTTGGAGGGGAAACATTTCTGGCAAAGTGTCAGGGACTAGCAGAAAGATTGAAAATCCAGAGATGGATTCTGACCCCAGTGTTATCTCAACAAGTGACCTCCATCTCTCTGGGCCTTAGAGCAAGAACATGGAACTAAATAGTGTCCAAGATCCCTCTCAGCTCTTCTGATAGTCCTTCCCTTGTGAAACACAGCAGAGGTTCTAGCTCTTTGGCTAAGGGACCCACCTGTGAAGGTAGTTAAAAATAACACAAGGTAAAGCCTGAGGCAGACGGGCTTTGGAATAGTGGGAAGGGTGTTGGATTGGACAAGAAAATCTAGGTTCAAGCCTTGTCTCTACTACTTCCTATGATCTATGTGATTTTGCTCAGAGGAATCATTTCTTTTCTAGAAACTTCATTTTTCTCATAGTGTGGGGAAGAATAAAGTCTTAGCAAAATCTATGTCAGGATTAAATTGGTAATACATTTTAAAACTCTAACACTCTCTACCAAAAACAAAATATTGTTATTTTGATTAATATATCTCTTACCAATTTTGGGCCTGAAGAGATCTACCATGAAAACCAGAGGAGTTTTTGAGATGATTTCTTAAAAGGGATCATTGATATTAAATTGCTGGCCAGGAATTCACACTCTGAATTCTGTAGTCAAAAGCTTTACAGTGCTCGCCCTACCATCTGCTTGATTGCTCAACTGCAGCCCTCCACCACTTTAGCTTTGAAGTTAGACATGAATTAAACTGTCTCCAGCTTCTACATGGATGGAAATTATTCAGTGGTAAATTGCCTCATAAACTGTGGTCAAATGTACCATAAAACAAACACAATGAACAATGTAAGCTGTATAATAATTTCTCCGTGACACCGGGATGGATCGTGAGGGTTCCCAGAACTTGGAGAAGTTGATACATACCCGCTCAAATAAAGCAGTATTTTCTTCTTGACTGTTACTTCAGGGGGATAAGCTAAGATGTCAGTTGTGTATCTGCATATTTGTATACGTATATATGTTAGTGCATAACCCATATGACCCAGGCACCAAAAAACATACAGTATTTCATAATATTTTCATCATAATGAGGATTGAGAAGAAGATCGGCTTTTTACTCTCTTCCACTCCAGATTTTTCTCAGAATCTATCTATTGACCTACAACCAAGTTTTCTGGATAATAAAAGAGGGGAAAGTGCAGCCACCCAATTGTCTATATGGGCCCATTCATCTCTTCTGTCCCTATTAAGGACACTGAGAAGCAGCAAGCCAGACAAATTTGGGAATCAGAGGGCACCACTCTGGAATTCTTGCTGAGACTAGAATTGTAGGGTGGCCAGTAGGGTTCTAGAATGACCTAGAGACTCAGAGAGGAGCTGAACCCAGAGGAAAGTGTCCATTTGAGTTCTTCCCTCATCTCCCACCTAACATATCCTTCTAGAGAAGTGGGAGAGAGATGTGCTTTCCAGAAAAGAGGGAAAAGGAAAGTTGTGGGAGTCATTTTACAGTTTGTCAAGATATGAATTTGTGTGCGTCATCTTTTTAGCAAAACAGCATTGGATTTATTGTCTATTTACTGCAATGGTTGCTTGGCAAAAAAACCTGCTATTAGTGATTATGTCTTCATACACAAAATGTGAGTTACTACTCATACAATGATGAAAGGCTCACAGAATAATGGTGAAGGGCTCAGGCTCTGAGATCAAAGGACTTAGAGCCCAATCCTGGTTCTGCCATTTATTAACCATGTGTCTTTGGATGAGTTACAAAAGCTCACTGGTCTCAATTTTCTCATCTGTAATGGGAGATACTCCTAATGCTACACCTCATAAGGATGCTGTGATGACAAATGGGATACTACCTGTAAGGCACTTAGAAGAGTGGCACCTAGACTTTTCCTGTGCATGTTAGTTTTTTGTTATTCTACTTTGTGAGCTTCTTAAGGGCAGGGACTATGTATTCATTCATTCAACAAGCAATTACTAACCATGTACTTTGTGCCGGGCATTGGAGTTGCAGAAAGATGGTTAGGACACAGGTGCTGAAGAAGGGGCTCAGGTCTAGTGGAAACAAATAGGTACTTCTCTGTAATGATTCAGATAAGTACTATACAAAGTATATGGAAGATATTAAGGAAACCCGGAGTTGTAATGACTAATTTGGGCCTAAGAGACCCAAGTAGGATGCAGCCTTGAAGTTCAAAATGCATATGCCAGATTAACAAGGCAGAGAGAACTTTCCAGGGGAGTGTGTATATTCTCTATGTCAGATATATGTGTGTAAATGTATGTATATTCAAGATTGTTAAACCATCTCTGAGACAGATGATTTTAAATTCCCAGCCATGATTACAAATACTCTGATCTGTCAGTGTTTGTTCTATATGTTTTCAGTCAGTTTTAGGTAAATATGAGTTTATGACTTCTATATCTTCTTGGCAGGGTTTCTTTTAATTATCTAGTGTTTTTTATTCCACTAATGCTTTTTTCCTTAAGCTGCTTTTGGCTTAATACTAATATTGCTATACCAGCTTTATTGGATTTATATGTGACTGTTATATCTTATTTCATCCACTTAGTTTCACTCTTTGGGCCATTGTGTTTTGGATATGTTTTTTTCATGAAGCATGTAGCAGGATGTTTTAAAAATCCAATGTGATAATCCCTAGCTTTTAATAGATGAATTTAATTCATTTATAATTAACTTGATTACTACTTTTTGGATATATTTCTGTCTTTTTAAATATTTTCTTTTCTCATTATTTTAAATAGCATTTGGCAGTTCTTTAAGCAAGTATCTATAGGTAATAAATGCTTTATCTTTTGTGCATCTTTTATCTCTCTTACAGTTTGTTATGGACAGAATTGTGTCCCCACCCAACCCCAAAATTCATGTGTTGAATCCCTAACTGCCACCGCCTACATCAGAATCTGACTTTATTTGAAGGTAGGACCTTTAAAGGGGTGATTAAGTTAAAATGAGGCCATTGGGTGGGCTCTCATCCAATCTGACTGGTGTCCCTATAAGAAGAAGAAATTTGGACACACAAAAAAAGCACAAAACAAATATCTATTGTTTAAGCTACCCAGTCTATGGTATTTTATTATGGTATCCCTGGCAAACAAATATACTCCTGAATGATAGTAATATAAGACGTAGGAGTCAAAGTTCAATCTTTTCCCCATTAGCACCTTGTAGATATCTATGGAGTTCTGGCTAAGATTGCCTCTATGAGTTGTCTACTATCCACCTCACTGTTGTTCACTGGTAGATAATCTGTCCTTTTTCTCTAGTAGATTGGAAGATTTCCTTGGTACCCATGATGTTCTGCACTTTTGATCTAAGTACAATTCATTCTATTTTTATTTATCTTTTGGCCCTCGTGGTGCTTTCAATCTCAGTCCAATGGTCTGGTCTGTCTTCCATGCTGAAAAATTCTCATCCATTGTCTTTTCAAATACTGCCTTTCCACTCTTGTCTAGAAGCGAATCAATAGCAGACAGCTTGGCCTGAATCCTAGTTGCACAGCTGTTCTGCTCCCTCCTGGAGCTTTATACAAACCACAGCTCTGGGCAACAGATGGTGAGACTTTAAGCCTCCCTTCATGGATTGGAGAGTCCTGCCCAGACTCTCAATTTTAGTTCATGAGATTCACTCTGGTTCTCTGCCACATTTGGTTCTCCTTGCTCCAGAAATTCAGCTGCTTGGAATCTTGGCTGGCCAGGTGAAGAACCTGGTCAGCCACACCTTTAGACCCTGATTAGTGCTATGTTTTGTTTCTATTTCTGGGTGTGGCCACAGAGATGCTTATCTTGCTTTTTTTTTTTAACCATTTTTTAAACTTTTATTTTAAAATAACTATAGACTCACAGAAGAGTTTCAGAGATAGGATGGAAAGTTGCCATATACCTTCCATCCAGCTTTCCCCCCTAATATTAGCATGTTACATAACACAATTAGGTTTTTAATATTTTTCTTTTTGAAGTTTATCTCTTAGTTCTTGGTTGTTGGTACTCAAAAACAGTGGAAGCATGAACTCATTAAGAAACTCATTAAGGCATACTGGCCAGAAGTTCTGGGCCAGGAATCTTCCTGTTGACTAACCACATAATCATTCATTCATTCATTCAACAAATATTTAGGCACTTATTATGTTCCAAGCGCTTTCCTAAGCACAAGGGATATAACAGTGATCAAAACAGGCAAAAATCTCTGCCTTTGTGTTGCTAAGATGTTAGTGTTGGAGACAGGAGATAAAAAGGTTAAAAAATGGTAAAATACTCAGTGTGTTATATACTGATAAGTACTGAGGAGAAAAATGAAGCATGGGAAGAGGATATGAAGTGTTGGGGGCAGGGAGGGACGTTTGTAGTATTAAATATGGAGGTTGAAGGAGGCTTTACTTATGACAACTGAGTGAAGATCCAAAGAGTTGTGATCATGAGTCCTACACATATGTGGGGTGGGAGCAGGGGGAAACTGCCCTCAAAATAACCTTGAGAAGTAGGCCTCATAGCCACAAAAAAACTGAGGTTCAGAGGCGTTAAGTAACTTGCATCTGTATGCAGCCTGTGATTTGGGCCAGGTCTTCCTGACCCCAAAGCTTGTGTTCTTATCTGGGTGGCTAAGCATAGATTTACAAGGAGACACACACCCCTTCAAAGGGTGCATTCTGGTCCTTTTACTCACAAAACTTAGTGCTAAGCCATGGTGTTCTCATAAACCTTTCAAGAAAACCCTAGAAATCTATTTACAGAGTACTTGAGGTTTTTCAACAAGATGTTTTCATTGAACTAGCTGAGCTTCATAAAATATGACTTTGACCTTTCCAGCCAGTGGTCTGGGAGCTTGAGTGGTCATGGCTAGCTTGGAAGGTGGCCAGTACCTCTGTGTAGGGCAGCTCGTTTGTCAGCTCCCACACTAGTAGGGAAGCTAATAATTCTTTCCAAAAGTGTTTGTTCTTATTTTGCTACCTTTGGCCACTCATATCATCTATTTCCACCAAAATATATCATGGAAAATGACACCTTCTGAGCAATCCCGACTGATTCTTACAAAGCAGAGAGACAGCTATTTATATTGTGAAAGGTTTGGATTAGAGGGATTTTAAAAGACAGCACATATAATTTGTTCTTTAAAAGGAATGCAGTAATAACAAACTGGGCCCCAGTGGAGGTCTCCTGAAGTCATTTTAATGTTTGTAAGATTCTCCTGGAGAGTTTGAATGCAGATTCCTGAGCCTGACCTTCAGGAGTTGGATTCAGGTCTAAGATGATGACAAGGAGTCTGCCTATTCAACAGTTACTCCTCTCACAAGTGACGTTCTTTGGTCCAGGAGGTCAAATACTGATTCCTGCTGAAGAATTATGGTCTCTCCAGGATCAGCCCCAACCTACCCCAGTTGTCCTACTACCCCTTCTCCTTGCTCCTTGTTCTTTGCCCCTTACACTCATCATCTCATGGACACGTGCCCTGACCAGTCACATGAATTCTTATTTCCTTGGACTTCCCCACCAGTAGAGTTTTGTTTCACTGAGTCCCTTACTGTAAAGCTTTTTTTCTCATCCCTGAATATCAAAGTCCTGCCCCTGTTCAAGAACCTGTTCAGGGTTCTTCACTCCATAAGTCTTCCTAAATCTTCCAGTTAAAATGG
Source organism: Eumetopias jubatus (assembly GCF_037043125.1). Taxonomy (NCBI): domain Eukaryota; kingdom Metazoa; phylum Chordata; class Mammalia; order Carnivora; family Otariidae; genus Eumetopias; species Eumetopias jubatus. Next base: position 59,314,565 of record NW_028274810.1, read on the forward strand.
CTTTCTCCCTTTTCTCTGTTTCCAAAGTTTGAAAGAAAAAGAAGAGGGAGAAAGGGAGAATAGATGGAGGAGGAGGAGGAGAGAAGGGGAGGGAGAGAGGAGAGAGGAGTGTAAAGAAAGGGGAGGGAGAGGGGGTGAGGGAGGAGGAAAAGGAGAAGGAATTTTCCTGTGATGGATCTTGCCCTCATGGCTTGCCCTCAATAGGTCCAAGGGGGTGACTTTTATCTTTCTATCCCTCTGAAGCCCAGAGCTGTTTTTTTGCACTAAATCCTTGTTGATTCAAAAGAACAGATGAGTATTAGTAGTGATCAGCCCATTAATGATTTTTTTGAAATAAATGAAGTGCTACCTGAGTACTAGAAATCACTTGTGTCCTAAGTAGATTAAATGACCCTGGAAAAGTCTTGCCTATATACTTGTATACTTGGCTAAGAAATTCTTTGTTTTTGTTTTTTCCCTTTTCACATTTCAACTTTCACCCTAAGCTATGGATCAAATCTCATTGTAGTTTTAAAAGGTCACTAGTAGATGTACTTGTTGAGACTGTGTAGTATACCAGGGTTAGAAGTAATAAACATAGACTGTGGAGTTAGTACTTCCATTCATTGCAAATTGCTAAATCTCCCTTATCGCCAAACAAGTATGTTTTCTCTCCACTTCTTAAAATGTGGACAATACCTCTCTCACAGGCTTTTATATGCATTAAATAGGTAATATATTAAGAACATTAGCACAAAGCCTAACTCAGAAAGTGCAAAATAAACGGTACAATTATTATTACAATTGTTCATAATGGTTCCCTCTCCTAGAGCACCTTCAGAAAAGAGCTATACTCAGTGGACCTATTTGCAGCCTATGTATCTAAAGGGTCAGATACCATCACAGGCACGAGCAATTCAGGCCTAACTGTTTGGTGGTTGCTCATGCCTGTGATGGTATGTGACCTTTTCTCATGAACTTTATCAAAATGATCACCTTTTTCTGCTCCTGGCTCCTTCCTTTCCCAGCTGAGTAAGGACATACTGGCTTTGGTGGTGCCTCTTCCTAATTCTGTGGAGAATAGTGCCTGAAAAAATGAAGCTAGGTCCTCAAAGAAAGTACAACAATGGCATTCAATGTATTAAAGTTTTATTTTTTTTAACTTTTCACTTTGAAATAATTTCAGACTTGCAGAAAAGTTTCAGAAATAGAACAAAGAATGTCTGTCTGCTTTTTATCCGAATTCCTCAAATGTTCACATTTTTTTCACATACCCATCATACTATTAATCAAACTTATAAAAGGAACATTGATACAATATTAGTAGCTAGTGTAAATCTCTCTAACGCAAATTTGTTCTAAAGCAAATTTCTCCAGCTGACCCACAGATGTCTTTTCTCTGGTCCAACTTCCAAAGGTGAGCATCACAGGTTGTGTTTTATTTCCATATCTCCTTAGTTTCCTTGAATCTGGAACATGTCCATTCCTTGACTTGACACTTGATATATAACCTTAATACCTTTGAGGAGAACTGACAAGTTATTTAGTAGAATGTTCTTCAATTTGTCTAATATTTCCTCGTGATTACATTTTGGTTATGCATTTTTATCAAGAATACCACAGAAGTGATGTTGTGTCCGTCTCAATACATTTCATCAGGAGGCACATGATGACCATTTGTCCCTGTCTTGGTGATGTTTACTACAGTGTCTTAGTCAAATTGTTGTCAAAATGGAGATACTGTGGAAGTATGCAAAAATTCTGTTTCTCATTTTTTTCTCACTAATTTTATTATCTCTTGAAGATTCTTGCCTGAAACAATTATTACTTTTTCTTGTTGCCAAATGATGATTTTCTATTTTTGTCATTTCTCATACACTCGTAATTCGGAATTCTATGCTAATAAGGAGATTTCTCTTCATTCATTCATTCATTCATAGATACATTCATTTGTTTCAGTATGAACTCATTTTTCTTATTTTAGTCTTTGGTTACAATCTATTGCAGCTAACATTATCCTAGATTGGCTATCAACAGGACAGTGCTTTCAAGTTGGCTCTTGAATCCTTTTGTCATATTCTTACATCTTACATTGCTTTTCCTTCTGAGGGTTGTATTGGGATTGTGTTGATGCAGATGAAGAAAATAAAGCCTCTCTGATCCACCCCCCAGGGATTTTAAACATTTCTGGTGGTGAACCTGTCTTTCCAATGACTGTGATTTAGCTGTGCCCACGTGCTACTCTATATAACCTATATGTAGGTGCTATTCAGATGGTGTTTGTGTGTACATTTGATCTTTCAGTGACTCCTATGTGGTCTGCTATTATTGCCTTTCCATTGGTAGTTTCTTTGAAACATTTTGTAGGAAACCCAACAACACAATTCCCTATGGCCTCTTGAGCTCTAAACCATGCTCTTCCTGCATCGTTCTTACACTGGATTCTATTTAATTAACATTTGATTTTGCATTGCAAAACCCAGATATACATTAAGAGGTCACCACCCGGCCATTTATCTTTTAAAGTAACTGGGTTGGTTATTTTTTTAAAGTTCCATCAGGTTAAAACAGTTAGCAATTTTTCTCCTTGCAGTGTCCCTTCAGCCTGGACCAGACGGATAATAGATCAGTGTAGGTTCAGATGCATTACAACATTAGTCATCAATTAGGTTTAAACCAGCACTGTAATATATCATTTATCTTGCCTGCCATGGCTCTTTGAACATTTAATTTTTTAAGGCCTCTTAGGGTTTTTTTTTTTTTTTCTTTCTAACTGGCCTCCTGCCTCTCTCCTCTGTCTCCGACACAGCCATCTCCTTAAGGAACAATAAAAATTAGATTTGTTTGACCTGCTCTCAGGGTTCATTTCAGCAAGATGGATTTTAATAGCTTTGACTGGTTAGGCAGACAGCTTTTATGTAATATTCCAGACATTTACGCACTGTCTTTTGCTGAGCCCTGAGCAGGTGTGTATGTGAGAGGGTGTGTCTGGGTGTCACTGAAGAGCTCCTTATTATTCCTTTCACATCAAACAATCCTCTGGGAAATTGCTTACTCCTAGCTATGATGGGCATCTCATTAAGGGCTCAAGTCATTGGCATGTCTTTGTTCTCCTAATAACATTTTTCTAATCGCCTGCATTTGCATTTATTGCATTGTTCATATTAAAAGGATGCTTTTTGTTCAATGGGGTCTTTCTAAGTTGATTTGAGTTGTAATGGGTTATCTCTGTTTTTTCTAGGTGTGCAATGACACCTTCCCCATGAATATTCTGATTCAGGGATGGGCATTTTCTCATGTAAAGGTGGGTTGGGGTCATGGGAAGAGCAGGAATTTTGAGGTCATATGACCTAGGGTTTGAATAGTGACCCAGCCCTTTATTAGATAAACTGCTCTCTGACTCAACATGGTGACTCCATCTGCCTGAATCTCAGTGTTCACCTTGCTAGAATGGTAATACTTCACAATGTAGTTACCAGTTTTCAGGGAAAGCCTGGTGAACTTGGAGTGTCTGACACAAGATCAGGGACTTTTTTTTTAGCATCTCTAAATTTAGCTTTTTCTTTGCAAAGTAGGGATAATAATATGTATTCAATATTCATGCCATGAATGCTTACTGAACATACACTTGATACCATGTCCTCTTCCAGGTAGAGTAAGCAGCAATGAACAAGACAGACAAAGATTTCAGCCCTTGTGGAAACTAAATTCTTGTGGAGGAAACGAATAGTAGACAAGGTAAACAAGGAAAATATATGGTGTATCAGATGGTGCTAAGCACTAAGGAGAAAAAGATAAAGCAGGGTTGTTGAAAAGAGAAATAAGATAACATAAAATGTTGTTAGCCAGTGTCTTGCACACAATCAATAGTCCATTTGTAGAAGTTACTCATATCAATCATTGATTCATTATCTCACATATTTAGTCAACATCTATTGAAACCACACTTTAAGCTAGGCACAGATGCTGTAATTTGGGGTACTTCTGGAACTTTAAGATAAAAAAGTCATTCATTCATTCATTCATTCATTCATTCTTATATCAATTGAGCTCCTACTCTATACAAGGCACTTTGCTAAGTGCTGGAACCTAGAGATGAATAAAGCAAGTCTTTGTCCTAATGGAATCTCAACTATGACAGGAGCCAAAGAGATAAGAGGAGAAGTTTGATTGGGGCTTAGAAGGAGCTAGAATCTGGAAAGGCAGAGTAGAAAAAAGGATGAAAGCAGGTTGAGAGTTCCAATCTCTTTGCTCAGGCTTCTAGAACAACAAACTAGTAATTTCCTGACGCTTATGGTAATGACTTTCAGTGACCTAGGCTGCTGGACAGCCCCCTCCAGCTTCCCAGGACTTTCTCTGAAGCTCACCAATAACTGAGTAAGAGCAGAGACCAGGCCTGTGCTGAGACTCAAACCAAACTACTCTGCTGTTAGAGAAGCCCTCCGGCTTTGTTGGAAGAAAAGCGGTAAACTATAGGCTGAACCCAAGTGTTGTGTGCTGGGAAAGTCACTGGAGAAAATGAATAAAATTAGTTGGAATTTTTACCATATTTTAATATGAAATGACCCAATTTTAAACTTGACCCTGCCAAGAATTTGTTGTTTGAATGTGGACTCTGAAAAATGCAGGAGCTAGATTAAAGAAAATCCTGGCTCTGAAAAGAATCCTACAAAATTAGTTAATTTAATCACTTTATACTCATTTACACAGTTACTCATCTAACTATCCACTTATTCATTATTTCATTTATCTGACCAGGGTCTTGAGCATTGTCTTTCTGCCAGGCACTGTGATGTGTGCTTCACTACAATAAGACATGGTTCCAGGATCAAGAAGATAATGCTCTAGATTGCATTTTTCAGAGATTATTTAAATTCCCTTTGACCTGGCTGGACATAATCAAAAAGTAACAAGAACAATCCTTTCTCAACATTACTATACAGAATAATAACCCTGTGAATAATAACCCTGTGAATAACAGGACATGTATTAGCCCCTTTGTTTCCATTCTACAGGGAAGGAAGTCAAAGCATTGAGAAATCTAGTGGGCATAGCAGAGGCTCATTACATTCCAAGAGCTGGCCTGGGTGCTAGTAATACAGTGGTGAACAAGTAGAGTTAGCAACCTTTCAGATTTGCCTAACCCTGTGTGTGATTTTAAACAGAAAGCCCTGCATCCTGGGAAACCCTCCAGTCCTGGACAAACCAGAGCAGGTGGTCGGTCACCTAAGATGTCTTATAAAATTACTCTTCTATCACAGAACACTAAGTGTCATGCCAGGTTCATGAAATGAAGTTCAGTATGACTTTATTGATTTGGATTTAAGCAAATGGAAATCATACTACAAACATTTAATTTCTTTCCTAGGTACCTAGGGAACTCAATTTAGATAGCCATTGAATAGAGGGGAAAGACCCCCCTGGTGAGAAACCAGGGATAAGAGAAAACACTGATATAATGTTGGAAATGACCAACCTAGGCCCTTTCCCTTCACACTCTGAAATAGCAAGTACACGGACCATGGGATCTTCTTTAAAGTACATATTACTCAGGCATCTTTGAGGGATTGTTTTACTTGGGATGCAGATGCAGGGGAATGGGTGGTGGGGAGACAAAATTCCCTGAATGCTATCAACCATGAATAAATCACTTCACATTCCATACCATTCTACTCTTCTTGGATCAGAGAACTCCCTGCCTCTAGTTACTTTGTAAAAATGGCATTATGCTACAGGTCATTTCATGGAACAAAGAGAATGGTGGACAGGGGATTTGGAAAGGTCTGGTCTTTTATACAATCTGAAACCATAGGCTAGTTCATTTGTCTTCTGGGGTCTCAACATTTTTACCTGGAAAAAGGCACAGCCATACCTGCCTTTCTGGAGAGGCAGAGAAGATAGAAGTTACCCACCCCTTGCAAAATGTCCTGAATTCGATTCTTAATGAACACTACTGGTAGAAATATTTGGCACAAAACAAAGTTGATAATGGATAAAACCTCACATAATATACTGTGATAATGGCTACAAATTAATAGAAATGTCAATTCTTCTTAAACAAGAACAGATTTTAAAACTGAATTTTATGGAAGTAATGTTTACAAAAGAAAACTGGCAGGGGCAGAAAGCTATAATCAGTTCAGTTTGACATGAAAAAATGAGTGATTAATAAAATACTCATTCTAGAATTTACAAAGAAATATTTGATTCTAACAAAATTTAAATGGGATATTCATATAGTGAACTGCTCTATGTAAAAATTCAATCAAAAATATAAACTGGCTCGGCAAAATTTGCTCCAGAAAACAACTTTTTGACCCATTAATGTTAATATAATTTAGATTAAAATAGTTGTGTTTTCTTTTTTAAAGCAAAGGAGAAGGAGCATTAGTATTGCAAGGAGTTAGTATGGCATAAGTCAGGGTCAAAACAGTGGACTTAAACATTTGACTTCTCTTCCTCACCCTGGATGGAGCTCCCCTTCACTGACTGGCATGTGCATGAGCCCCACCTGAGCTGCCCTTATTCTTTGGACATGAAGTATTGGAGGGAAGAGCTGCACTGAAGGGCTTTATAGCCTTGTCTGTTTCCCCATTCACTTCCTGCTTGGTGTTTAGCCTCCTTTCCTCCTTGCCAACTTATTCCAGGCAAGGCTTGCAACTGAGTTTGCAAACAAACAAACAAACTTGTTTTAGCAAAAATATTGTTTTGAACACAAATTTGTCACGAAGAGGGAAAAAGACCCTGTTGACCAAGAGTCTCCACATAATGCCTGCCACAGTGGTCCTTCAAATGTAGATGTTTGTTCCTCTACCCTTGTCCTCTGGCTTCCTCCCTTCTCAAGGAGGGAGCATAGCTCAACGGAAGGGGCATGGGCTTCAGAATTAGACTGAGCTAGGTTAAAATCTTCGGTTTCCCATTTTTAGCTATGTGTTCTTGGATGAGTTATTTCATCTCTTTGAGCTTCAGTTCCACTAGCAATAGGATGGAAAGAAAAATATTACTTTCCTCCTTGCATTGCTGCAAAGAAGAAAGGACAGTGCATGTGAAACATTCATTCACCCAGACACTGGAAACACATGATGAACACAGTCCCTGTCTGCATGTTGCTTAAGGAAGGACTCAGACAGCAGCAAGCAATGATCAGATTGATAAATTTCTACAAGCACAGCTACTGCTATGAAAGAGTTGCTGTAAGGGCAAATAACAGGGATAGCTAATCTCATTGAGGGTTTGTTGGGAGTATCACTTAAACTGTCGTACACATGATGATTATGTAGCGTTTTCATGTATACGTGTATAGGGGTGTGTGTGTGCACACGTGTTTGTAAACAGTGATTATAAGTAGAGTTTGAAATTAGGCAGACATGAGCTTGAATTTTGGCTTTTCCATTTATAAGTAGATTTTGGCACAGTACCTAATTTTCTAAATTTCATTGTCTCATCTGTAAAAAGAGGATCATAACATATTTACCACATAGAACTGTCCTGAAGATTTTCTTCTCTTCCTGCTCATCTCTAAACTTTACTGAGTGCTTTCCAAGAGCTGGGCACCATAGGCTCAGTAATCCCATGAAATTGGGACAACTGTAACGTCCTGGGGAAGCTGAGGCAACAAGAGTTTAGGGAACTTGCCCAGGGTCATACACTTGTAAGTGATGGACTAAGACAGAATTTCAACCCCATACCGGCTTACAAAGCTATGTGTTTTATGCATTCCAGCTGCATGGAGAGATAGCTCAATACCTGGGAAATCTTCTCCTTCTTTATCATTGGGTTTGTTTTCTCCAACAAGGGCATAGGAGTGTGCATTATTCCCATCCATCTCCTCAAGACATATAGGACACAATTGGTGCTCTGTAAGTGTATCCCAAATGGATGAAGTACTGGGCCTGGCAAGGGCAGTCATGTTTTAGAGTGGGTGGGTCAAGGTGGGAAGGGATTAAGGACCCACACCCCTCCCTAGTACTTTCAGAAAGGCTTTCAACACCCTTGATTGCTATGTGCTCTGACAAATGCATAAAATATGGTCCCCTTCCAGCTGCTTGCTCAGTCCATTTCTGGAGAGGTGCCAGCCGCCTATTTGATCAGCTTCGAACAGCAATGAGGTAGTTAAGACTGAGCAGGGTGCAGTCGGCTGAGAAATGGGTAAATATTTTATAGACTGTATGGTAAATAATGTATACATTCAGAGAAACAAGGTGAATCTTTTATAAGCCTGAGCCTCTGTTAAGTCTGCAATTAAATGCTGGTGCTAGAAGAAATAAAAGTTAGTCCTAAATCTCCCTACCTTACAGAAGTCAAAGGCCTGCCCTTAAGCCCTGAGTAAGAAGTTTAGACTCTGTCCTTGCCTGCTTTGCCAATGGTAGTGTCTTTCTGTAAAACAGAAAGGTCCTTTTCCTTATGCCAACACCACTTACAGACATACGTTTACAAACATTTCTTTATGTACATTTGTATTTTTCTATTATATATTTGTATTTGGTGTCTACTGTTGAGCTTGATTCCTTCTCATAGATTTATGTTAGTCCTCAAAGCAATTTCAGTGAGGTGCATGTAATAGGTACATATCAATATTGGTATTTTATTTATGGTTTTGGGGGACCTACTTTGTACCAGGCCCTCTTCTAGGTGATGGGGTACTATAGGTCTGGAATAAACAATCTGATAGTAGGAGATGGATAATATACAAGAGTTTCAGGTGCAGATAAGTGCTGGGAGAAAAATGAAACAGGGTAAGAGGAATAGAGAGGGCCAGGGAGAGCTCTCACTGGTAAGATGACATTTGAGCTGACACTTGCAGTGTGGATGGTGGTGGTTTAAGAGTGTTCCTCTATTTCACAGGATCATAGAGAATGTTGAGTTGTGTGGCCCAGATCAGGATCAAGGTACTCATTCTCCCAGCTTCTTGAAGTTGCTGAGGGCTCACTTCTGCACCCTTCCCCTGAAACTGTCCACAACTGGAGGAGCTAACTTGATCACATTTTGCTCCTTTCTCTAGGAGCAGTCCACATCCAGTGACTGGTTGAGGCAGAGTTACAAAGGCTTGACCCCTTGTTTCTGTGGGGGATAACTCAGAATAAGCATCCTGGTGGGCAATGAGAAGCTATCATTAGTGGTATGTGGAGCCCTGATAGCCCCTGGAATGCTCCAGCCATACAATTGCTAATACTTCAGTTAGTGGTGCTTGGAGAGAATGGGAGACCAATAGAGAGGAATGCACCAGCCATTGCAATATTTCAGCCATTTAGAGGTTTGGGGGAAAGAATAATTAGAAAGATAATGGAATTGGATGGTTGAGTACAATTAATACATTAGAAAAATATATGAGAAAATATATGAAGGATTGGAGTGTTTAATTATCAATTCATAGTGAAATATAAAAGTTAGACGTCCTCCTTGGCAGCCTACAGGGAGAAGCTCATTTACTATAGCTGGAGGACAGAAAAAAATTGAGGCTCAGGCCCAGGACTTAGTTATAAAAAGTAGCAGAGCTCTAGAGAAGACTGGATCCTCAACCATAGTGAGCCAACTCAACCAAGGCCAAGGCCTTGATTGGGAAAGAAAAGGATCCTGAAACTTGGGGTGGGAATATCTACATTGATTGCATGTGGAAACCTTAAGACTCTGCATACCTGGGGCACCTGGGTGGCTCAGTCATTAAGTGTCTGTCTTCGGCTTAGGTCATGATCCTAGGGTCCTGGGATCGAGCTCCATGTTGGGCTCCCCACTCAGTGAGAAGCCTGCTTCTCCCTCTCCCACTTCTCCTGCTTGTGTTCCCTCTCTCGCTGTGTCTCTCTCTGTCAAATAAATAAATAAAATCTTAAAAAAAAGATTCCTCATATCTCTGAACACTCTTGGCCTGAGAATTGGTGCACTCCTTGCTAGTGCTCTGATAGTCTTTGTTTGGTGATGATGGAGAAGCCTATGCATTGCAAGACAAAATGCCCCTGCCAAGGATTCAACTCCACTTATCCTCATGACCACCAGACCAGTAATTATATCAAGTCCTATCATAACTAAGCAGAGGAAGTGCTGGGCCCACTAAGGGAGGAGAGGGGCTATATCCCAAACAAGCTGAAGGACCTATACAGTACAAAGCAGCAAGAACTGGGAGGGTACATTTGGACCTGAATCCAAAGTGTGATAGATCAAGGAAAGCAAGACATAAGGTGATATAAATGACAGTGTATTGGTATAAGAATACTATCCTGTGATGTAGGATTTAACACTCTGGGAAGGACCTCAGAAGGTGATACAATAATCCCAGAAACTTGGATTAAAAGTATTAGCCAAAATGGGGTAAAGTAGAATCAATAGAATGGCCATGGCAGATGGTGGAAGAAAGGATTGAAAAGAAGTGAGTACATTAGAATGAACATACAAGAAAGGCCAGAAAAACCACCAGTCAATTATTTTTTGTGGGGTGATACCCTGTTTACCAACACAATAGTAACTATCTGGACAGAGGAGGATAAACATTGTTGAGAAACCCAGTTACCTGTCCTATATGGGTGTGAGCTAACGGTAGAAGATGGTATCACAGAATTGGGCTCCCTGATAGTATTGGGGATGATAGAATCCCCAAATAATAGGGGTCACTTGGTGGCACATAATCTAATATAGGTTTGCCTTTTCTGCTTGCAGGTCATTGGCCAGAATAGCCTTCCAAAGATTTATAGAATGTTTGATCCATCAGTAAGACAGTCTGCTTAATATCACATTACACCAACAAAGCTACTTTATAGCAAAGGAGATAAGGCAGTGCCATTCGTCCTATCACTATTTTATGACCCAAAGCTGCCACCTGATTGAGTGATAGAATGGCCTTTTGAAGAGCCATCTAAAATGCCAGCCTTGAAACGGTACTTCTCAAAGATGGGCACTATCTTCCAGGATGCACTAAACATGCTAAGTCAATGACTATTATATGGTGCTGTCCCCAGTAGGTAGAATTCATGGGTCTAGGATCCAAGAAGTGGAAGTACAAGTTTCTTGTTTACCATGACTATTAAATGATCCACTTGGAGAATTTGTGCTTGTTATCCCCACTACTCTGGACTTTGTGAATTTTGAGGTCCTGGCTCTCAAAAGAAGAGAACTTCTATCAGGGTACACTCCAAGGATCCCATTAAACTTTAAGCTATCACTAGTTGAGTGACTACTGGTCACTTTGGGCTTCTTATGTCAAAAGACCAGCATGCAAGGAAAGGAATCGCCATCTTAGTCAGGGTTCATTGATTCTGATGACCAGCAAGAGGTGGGGTTGCTATTATACAATGAGGACAGGGAGGGATAAGTTTGATACCCAGGGGATTCCCTGGGGGCATCTTTTGCTACCCCCATGCCCAATTTTGATAGTAAATGAATAAGAAGGACGTGATGACCAGAGACTCCAATTTCTCATGGGTGAGAGTCTGGATTATCCCTGTTCTCCCACATAGATCAGTAGAGGTGCTAGAAGGTGAGGGGAATATAAAATGGGTTAGGAGAGAGAAATGATGTGAATCTGTTCTCTCCAGGAGACCAACCGAAGTGGCAGGGCCTAGTTCATCCACTAATCTTCCTCTTGTAAGTTTCCCTGGGAAGAAAAAAGGCAGGATCTGAGAGAAGCTGTTCAGTTGAGTTGAATTTATTATATAAAGCAAGTCTAACTGTAGTACTATGCCTTCTAGATCTCCTGTTTAGGACTTGGGCACTCTAAAAAAAAAAAAAAAAAAAGAGTTGGATACTCAACCGATAGGACTTGGGCACTCATTTTCCCAGCTGTCAGGGGTTTGATGAGCTTCCATGCTGGGGAACAGTTGGAGGGGGAAGGGTCAATTGGCTGGATGCAAGAAGGAGGACATCCAGTTGATCTCAAGTCCTAGTACCAGTGATTCAAGGATGTGGGAGAGAAAACAGCCACCACTTGAGGGACATGTTGAATATTGAGTGAATCAATTTTTTCTATTTAACAAAGAAACCAAGGGTTAAGGTAAGGTGTGGTTAGGAAGCTGAATCACCAAAAGTCACAGAGTAGGTTTGCAGTACGTATGGGATTTGAGCTCAAGGATTTTAATTCAAGACCCAAGGTCTTTCTGTCATCCCAGAAGGGTATTTTCAGGCTTCTAGTCTTAAGTACTAGTTTTGCAGTGGAGGAACCTGAGGATCTGGCAGGCCAAATGACATGTACCAAGACCTGTGGCCAACATTTCTGACTCAGAGACCCAGATTCATTCTGCAATACCATTTTCAGTACAATTCAACATGCTGAAATATGTTAGCTATGTGTCCTTGAATGTAGGTTTTGAGGAACTGGGCTGTCAAAGCTGTCCAGTGTCACTTCACTAGTCACCCAGATCTGTCTGACTCCTGAGGTATGGCTCTTTTGTGCTATCCTCCTCTCTATATTAACAGAAGTGACTGAGGACTCCAACGCATTTCACCGGGTGGCAAAAGGTTACCACAGGTGAAGCTTAATAAATGTTTGTCACTTAAATGAAGGTAACCAACCTGACTGAAGGAGGCCAGGTGGGTGTGGGGAGATACAGAATGGTCTATGTCTGAGAACATCAGGTTTGGCATTAGATACATCTTGGTTCGAATTCAAGTTCAAGACCATTTCCTGGCTGGTTGACTTCAGGTAAGTTACAATCTCTTTGAGTCTTAGTTTCCTCATTTGTAAAATGAAGTACACTAATGCCCACCATAGAGAGCTGCTGAATTATTAAATGGCATCATGCATATCAAACACTTCCAGAAGCCTTGGCACACAGATGTGTTCAGTCAAGATGAGCTATTACTAGCTACTCTTTGGCTTGAATCTCTACTCTCTCTTTGTACCCCAGGTTGTCTGTGAGTTCTTTATGTTTGCTCTGCTGCCAAATGGGCCCAGGTTCCATACTTGGCATTGACCACTGGATCCTGTTTTCTTCCGCCTTCACACCCACCCTGAGGGCTCTTTGTCTTTGCCCACTTATCTCTTGATCTAGGACTAGGCTCCTGCCCTAGCAATGGAGTCTTTGTCATCTACCCAGTCACTCTTTTTCTTGGGTTCCCATCCATATGAGCCCACACGTTCTGGCCATGCTTATTCACCTTCACTAAGCATTTACTCTGAGCTAGGTGCTTTGCTAAGCGCTTGTTATCCATTGTCTCATTTAATTCTCACAGCGACCCCAGAGTAGTGTTTTATGTGTTTTAATCTCTTTTACAGAGCAGGAGACTAAAGTTCCAAGAGGTAATATGCCTAAGGCCTACAGTTTGAAGCTGGTGGAGTGAGGCTTTGTCCTTGGGCTGTCTGACTTCAGAACCTGTTCTTCCAACCCGAGTAACTGTGAATTGCTCTTGCTGCCCACCCAGGGACAGAGGCTGCTGACTCTATGCCCTACCCGGCCTTCTGACTCCCTTCAGAAACTTGGGGTTGACTTGTCTGAATGAGGGAAGTACTATCTAAAGTGGTTACCTAAAGTGGCTACGTATTTATTTTTGTCTCCAAAAAATGCCAATGCCAGGAAGTCAAGGTCAATGACTCGTTCTCCATTGTATCCCTAGTTTCCAGAACCAGCATCTGCTGACATGCAGTAGGTCCTCAGTAGAGAGTTATTGAACGATTACTGGATGAATCCCACAGAGCTTACCACACCCCTTAGGCCCCACCCTCCCAGTATGGCTCAGATGGATGTCCATTCAGGCTCAGTAGCCAGGCCTGCTCCCCCGGCCACTTGGCCTCTTGGAAACTCTCTTTTGTCCTTTATATTGCTGCGAAAAGTCTCTGCTTCCCCTCCCAGCACCTTAGAGACCTCTGCTCTGTGGTTGGAAACTAAAGCTAGTCTCATAATTTGTATATATCCATTGGGACCCAGGATGATTCAGAGAGGACCTAAGCCGTGCATGCACCTCACAGCCACTCCACCCAGCTGCCCTCTTCCAAAACATTAGCTGCCATTGATGGAGCCCCTCCTAGGATGCTGGGCTGAAGGCATTATTACATTATTTCATTGAGTTCTTTAAAAAATTTTGGAGAGTAGATATCTGTATCCCTGTTTGGCAGATGAAGAAACTGAAGCTCAGAGAGAGGAAGTCACTTGCCAAAAACCACACATTAATTGGCAAAGTTGGGTTTGGAATCCAGATGTTTGATTCCAAAGGTAGTCCCCTTATCTAGTAAGCAGAAATTGGAGACTGTCAATGGGTGTGTCCTGGAAAGGACTCTTGTATACAGAAGACAGGAGAGAAACAAAGGGAGAGAAGTCCCACCTTGGCATTGCATCATATTAATAAGCTTGGATCCAGACTGGAAACTTCACTGGGCTCAGCCTGTGGCAACTCCAGCTGCTTTCCTCTCTCACTTCAGTGGGGGTCCCCTGGGGTATGCCATATTTCTCTCTGACATTCTTGGAATATTTTATGAATCATTCTTGGAGCACAAACTTTTTAACTCTTTTCCTGAGGAAGAATTTCTTCTTCCTTAGCAGCAGGTCTGCATGGAATGTCACAGAAGTTACATTAAAAAAAAAAAAGAAAAGAAAAGAAAAAAGAAAGACACCCTTTGGTGTTTCAACTCCTGTTGCCCTCATAAGTGTGACTTACTGGAATCTAATAATTTATTAGCTTGTTCTGGAGACCATCAAGACTGGAAGGGACCTTATTTTTCAGAGAGGGGACTTGGCCAAGAGCATGGACAGAGATAGGAGCTCAGGCCTTGCTACTTTGAGTTCTGGGTTCTTTGCATTCCAACTTCATAAATCCAGGGTACCTGACTTGGTGCGTTTTACCAACGTAAATTCAAGATGAGCCAAATATTTTGGTTTGGTCCATGGAATTCATATTTTCACATAATGCTAGGGCAGAAAGCTGAACTGAGTGGGCCCAGGATGAACAATAAGTAAAACACCATCAGCAGAACTAAATATATACTGCCAAAAATTTATAAATATTTTGTTCTTTGATGGTCCTAATAACTCTGTGAAACATTACCTCCATCCATAGATAAAGAACTGAGGCTCAGAGAAAGTAATTAATTTGTGTAAGTTCTCACAGCTTGTAACGAGGCCAGGACCCAAATTCAGATCAACTTGACTCTAAACCTTGAGGTCTTTTCACAGCTCTATGTCTCTAGGAGAAATTGGGTTTTGCAAAAGTTTGAATTTCTCCAGAAGTGCAAGGACTCTTTGATCAGTGGCCCTGGGGAGTGATTTTTAATTTTTCAGGAGTGAAGAGGGGGGACAGTGATAGCAGCTGTTACGCCCCATCCATTCCCCATGTCTCACCCCTCTGACATCATGGGCCTGCAGCTCATTTCTGGAAGGCCCCACCCAGAGAGGCTCCACCCAATGGCCCAATACCATGGAAATGAGCCCATGGTCTGGGCCAGGGGTGTCAGTCCCTGCTCCCAAGGCAGAGAATAAGGCCAAAGCCTGCATGAATTTCAGGACAGACATCAGAGCCTAGGACCCAGAGGTAAGCTGTTGGAAGCATCCAAGAAATTCCATCAGTTCGATCTCAGTGACTTAAGATCATAGTTGTATGGAATGTTCTTCAAATGACTCCTGACAGCATTCAGAATGAAGTTTAAACTCTCATCCTGGCATACATGGTCCTTCATGATCTAGCTCTAGGCCTAGCGTTTGTCTCTTTCCTACTCATACCTTTTCTCTAACACATCAACTACCATCAATATTTCTTGCTCCTAACTCTTTTCTCAAGCTGATCCTACTGTCTGGAATGCTTGTTACTTCTTTGCCTGGATGACTCCAACACATCTTTAAAAACTCAGCTTCTCAGCCATCACACCCCCTCTGAGAAGTCTTCCTGAAAGTCCACATCTGGGAGAGGTGCCCCTCTTATCAACACAACTGTCCTCCATTACACTTCTCTGCTTGTCTGCCACCTCCCTCAGGATGTAAGTGATCCGGAGCAGGGACTGTGTCTTAATCCATGCTGGCGTCCCCAGTGCCTAGGCAAAGTTGGTTGTAGTTTGAGCAAAATGTCTGA
Source organism: Eumetopias jubatus (assembly GCF_037043125.1). Lineage (NCBI taxonomy): Eukaryota > Metazoa > Chordata > Mammalia > Carnivora > Otariidae > Eumetopias > Eumetopias jubatus. The sequence goes on from NW_028274810.1 coordinate 59,330,522, forward strand.
AAGAGCTTGTGGGCATTTCTCATCATCACAGTGAAAATCCTTTCCATGGCTAAGTGTACATAAAGATGATGTGAAACATTTATTTTCCCGTGTCACCATCTCCCATGCCAGAGTCCAGTTCACACAGACATTTGGGATCTGGGGCCTCTCTTCTTCCCTTGTCTTCTCCTTGTTTTTTTTTCATACCCACCTGTACTTCCTCCTCCCCTGCCTGGAATCTTAGCTTCAACTCAAAGGGGCAGCATTAAGTCTGTCAAGCTCTAAGACCTTTCAAATCTTCAGAGGGCAACATCAACAAGCTAAATCAGCACTTCGCTTCCTAACACTGACCAACTTTCTTAATAGATGTATTTTTGTGCTGACACAAACTTTATGTCTTTACTCTGTCTTGCTAATGATCTCCTCTCTGCAGAGGATTTGTGGCAGGAAAAAGAAGGAAGTGAGAGGGAAGTCAAACACTATCTTTCATGTGAATATTTAATGTACAAGAAAATGGATGGATGGTTGGATGGATGACCAAATGAGAGGCAGGATGTGTGGATGCATAAATAAATGAAATGCCCCTAGTTTGGCCATGGCCCCTGGCATGGCAGGGCTGGTCATGCTCCTGCTTGCTCCCCATGTTTGCTCACTCTATCACATACCAGGGCCCTGAGCTCAAATACTGATAGGGATTCAGTTATTTGCAGAGTCCTACTTGATGCTGACCACAGACTTTCTAGTGTCTCCTAACTCAGGTCCCATATTCCTAGGCCTTCTACTTATTAGTGCACCCCCCTCCTTGCCAAGAAAGTCATAGAGCAGATTTGCTCCTCTGTCTGCGCAACTTGTACTTGTTGGATGAACTAAACCAGATGAAGGAGAACGTGGTGTTTACTCAGCCATTGTCTGACTAGACTGGGGGGACATGTTCTCAGCTGGTGAACAGGCTGCTTTAGTCCTTTTGCCCTCTTGCATTTTGGGATTGCGTGGGTGTCTGCTTTGGTGACTGGGGCTCTGAAGTAGCTGCTATCCTGGTCGGATCCCTCAGGCTTTGTCCTCTCACGGTTTTGGTGAGGATGCCCTACAATGATGTGACTCAGCCTTCACAGGTCTGGCCCCCTGGTCTCTGCTGCCCTGGGCCATGGATGACATCAGTGGATCTTCTTTGGTGAGGCGACTCCATTCATGGCAAGGTGGGTACCACCGCTTGTAGAATCTCTGTCTCATGAGAGAAGAGAGTCCCCACTGCCCATTTTTAAGCACCATACCCATGAAGCCTGAATTGTATATTATAGAAAATTCCTAGGGAGCACTTAGGAGACCCTGATGGAGACCCCTCAATCAGGAGAGGTTACAATGGGAAAGAGAAGCCTTTTATCTTGCCAGGACTATGATGGTCAGAGAAAGTCCATGGAGGTGCAATGCTGGTGCAGCCATTCTTCGAGTTTGCTTCCTGTGTCCCCCCCCCCCATTAGAATTCCTAGCCTTTTCTTTTCTTTCCTGATTAGCTCTCAGCTCCAAATGCCACCTGCCCTCCCTTTAAGCAAAATCCTTTAGGATTTGATGTCACCTCTCCTTAGATGTCCTTCCCATGCCCTTCTATAAGAGTTATGTGCTCACTGATTGTGACAGACACAGGAACCCACTGCTCAGATCCCCTGCAAGAAAGGAGTATGGTCAGCAGGTTGTCTCCAGCTCTCAGCTCCTCCAGGTCAGCCTGAGCTGTAGAAAACCACCTTGCCTAGAATCACAGTCCTGTAGTCATCAATACTGAGCAAGGCAGTGACATAAAGGGATCTTCATTTTAGCCTCATGGAAGACCTTGCTATTGGGCAATTAGCTCCAGAGCCCTTTGCCAGGTTGCTCTGCATTGAAGTTCAACTTCTTCCTCTGCCCAGTCCTGCTCCTTCCTTGCACAAATGTCCATCACCAATAAACACCTTGTACCCCCAAATCCACCTCAGTGTCTGCCTCTTGAAACCCTACCTCTGACATCCATATACAAAGAACAGAGCATAGCAGGAAACAGAGAGAGCTTTGGAGTGATAGAAAACACTGTTTGAATCTAGTCTTTCCACTTACTATGTATGTGATGTTAGGCAAGTTAGTTGACTTCTCTGAACCACACTTTGTTCATCTGTAAGGTAGAGGTAGTAGTTCGTACCTCATTGGACTGCTGTGGCAATTACATGATAAGTACATCTAAAGCTCCATGTGCACGATAAATGTTCAGTGAATATTAAATTTTAGTCCCTTGTGCTTCTTTTGTCATGGTACTTATCACATTTACAGTTGTTAAAAATTCGATTGTTTCTATTCCTTGGAGGCAGGGACCATTTCTTATTTCTTATTGTGTCCTTTGTACTTAGCACAGATCCTGAATGGAGTGAGCTCTCAATAAGTGTTTGTTCAATAAGAAATCTGTGTCCTGACTTTGCAGATTAAGGGACTGAGCACAGAGGTCACACCAACAGTAGCTAGCAGAGTCAGAACTAGAACCTGACTCTGACTTCTTCAAAGCAAATGATATTCTATTATAGACTTTCAGAGCCTGCATGTAAAGATGGGACCTTTAGAAATGCTAAAGAATTTGAATTGTATCCTGAAAGCAATGGGGAACCATAGCAGATTTTTAATTGGGGGAAATTTCAAAGTCATATTTACATTTAGGGAGGTCACAAAAGGTGCAGGGTAGAGGCAGACAGAGAGAGGCCCAGTCTGAGGGGATGAAGAATGTATCAATTGGCTATTGCTGCATAACAAATTACCCACCAAATTAGTGGCTTGAAACAACAGTACTCCTCTAGACATGACTTACCCAAGGATGGCTTAGCTAGTCCTCCATTCCAGGATATCTCACAAACTTGCAGTCAGGTGTTGGCTGGAGTTACAGTCAGCTTGAGGTTCAACTCAGAGAGGAGTGGTATCCAATATACCTCACATGGTTGTTGGCAGAGTTCAGTTCCTCGCTGACTATTGGCTGGAGGCTGCCTTCAGTTTGTTGCCATTGACCTCTCTGTTGAGCAGTGACAACATGGCATCTTCCTTTATCTAAGCAAGTGAGAAGGACCAGAGAGAGAATGACAAGACAAAAGTCATACTCCTTTGTTTTTCTGTTTCATTTTGTTTTGTTTTTGTTTGTGTGTATGTGTATTTCTTTCTTAAGAGGGAGAGAATGCACGAGAGTGAGGGGAGAGGCAGAGGGAGAGAGAGAATCTTAAGTAGGCTCCACGCCCAGCATGGAGCCTGATGTAGGGCTCCCTCTCACAACCCTGAGATCATGCCCTGAGCTGAAATCAAAAGTTAGATACTTAACTGACTGAGCCACCCGGGTGCCCCCAAAAGTCACACTCCTTTGTAACTTAATGTTGGAAGTGACACCCTATCCTTTTCCTGTCTTCTGTTCTTTAGAAACAAGTCAGTAGGTCCAGCCAACACTCAAGGGGAGGAGATTGCATCAGGGCATAAATACCAGTGGGGTGTTATGGGTTGAATTGTGTCATCCCAAAATTCATATATTGAAGTCCTAACAGTACTTCAGAATGTGACTTTATTTGGAGATAGGGTCTTTAAAGAAGTAATCAAATTAAAATGAGTTCTCTAAGGTGAGCCTTAATTCAGGATGACTGGTGCCCTTGTAGGAAACGGAAATTTGGAGACCTGTATGAACACAGGGAGAACACTGTGTGAACATTAAGACAACCACCTACAGGGTGAGAGGCCTGGAGCAGACAGACTCTCCTTCACAGCTCTCAGAAGGAACCAACTCTGCCATCACCTCGATCTCACATTTCCAGTTTCCATAACTGTTGGACACTAACTTCCTGTGGCTGAAACCACTCTGTTGGTGTGGCAGCCTAGCCAGGGATCATTGAGAGCCACTTAAGAAGCTGCCTCTCACAGAGGGCCACAGTCTGGGAGGTCCAGCCTGCCGCTGAGAAGGGGCTGATCTGAGATGGAGTTAGATGGAAATTGCAGGTCTTGGTGGCTGATGGACAGAGTGGGAGAGGGAAAGGAAGAACGTCTTCTGTGCCCACCTGATGTGCACAATGTCTAGGTAAAGTTGGTGAGGACTGAGGAAGGCATTTCCAGTGGAACGTGTGCATAGGCATAGAGACATGCTAGAGCTGGCTTGCCAGGGAAAGATGTGTCACACCGCACAAGTGTTGAGCACAGATTGCAGGCTCCTGCGAAATATGGAGGGCCTGAAATACTATCCTACGGAGGTAGTAACTATTGTTACTCTGGCACTGCAGCCTGGACAGAAAGTTGCTTAACAAGTAAAAAGAGAATGAGCATGGGCTGTGACTACTCTCGCGGCCCCCTCTAACTGCTTGATCCTGGACCCCCTCTATGTCTTTGTCAGGATTTACAACTTTCACGCATATTTTTATCAAATGTAGAAGACCATTTTATTGCATTTACTTATCCCCCCCCAGATTAAAAATAACACATACTCATTAAAAAAAAAAAACCTGGAAAATATCTTTTTAAGAAAAGAAAACCTTGAATCACCACATGTAAATACAATCATTTAGATATTGGCATACTTTATTTATTTTCTGAACACAATCTGAAGAAAAAACCAATTTTGTATCCTACGGTTTCATCTAATAATATACCAGGATCCCCCTCACGTGTTATTTGTTTGGGAAGGGACCAATTACGAAGAATCCTCTCTTAATAGGGACATAGGGCATGAGAAACAGAAAGAAAGGTGCTGGGCCCTATTGCTGATGTAACAGGACTTCAGACGTGCAGGCGAAAGGCCTTCATGCTGCCCTCTGAGTAAGGCTTTCCCACATGGCAGCAGGTCTCAGCAGGCTGGCCTGGCTGCAGAAGACCTGCCCACCCCTATCCTATGCTCCAACAGAGGATGAATGGGTGGTAGTGGCGGAGGGGTGTCTGTGGATAGGCTGGTTCTGAAAAAGACAGGACCCACAAAGGCTGAGGTGGGCATGTCTCATACCTACTCCTCAACTCAGAGAAGCACTCGTCCAGGGAGAGAATAGACCTTTCCCTTCTGGCAGAAGCCAGGGGTATTCTCTCCTCTCACCTGTCTCCTTTGCTTCCTGAGCCTGGCACATACAAAGCCAGAAAAATAGGTTAAGAGCACCTTTAGCACATCTGCTGTTGGAAGTCTTCTCCCAAGAAGCCCTTGGGTTACCTGTCACATGCCTCCAAAGCTTCGTTAACTCACCTGTATCACTGGTACTTGTCTTTTGGAATGAAAGTAACCTATTGTCTCCTCTTCCCCTCACACTCTAGAGTGAGTTCCCTGAGAGCAGAGACCCATGATTTTATTCACTCTTGGCCTCTCAGATATTAGCACAGAGCCTGGTACACATCCTGAATCAATTCTTGAGGAATGCATGAAAGATCATACCCAGCTTTCTTCGTTTTCTAAATTCCCGTCTCGTCTCTGGCTCTGGAAAGTTCCTATGTCTGGCTTATTCTGTCCCTCGGCATCACCTGTCTAGTGAGGTCAGACACTCAGGACAAGTAAGTCCAGTGACTGTGAGGGGGTGGGAGCCTGTGCAGCCTGGTCAAGTCCAAAGGCAGAGCCCCCAGAGGACTGGCTGGAAGGCGTGTGATGTAACCACATCTCCAGGCCTGGTATTAGACCCCTCTAATTTGGTTTAGAAAACATGTGGTTTTGTCCTTGTTCAAATATTGATTTTAGGTAACTTGAGCCTGGCAGAAAAGGCCTCTACAGAGGCTAGTGGGGCTGTTTGTTGCCTTAATGACATTTCTGTGTGTTTATATAACATGGGCTGGCGGTCAAGTTGTCGCTCCCAGGGAAGATTTACGGGACTTTACACTTTGGAAGATATTGAGGCAAACTGTTGGTGAAGGCCCAGGGCATAAATCAGACCCACTCAGGCCAACAAAGGACACTTTGGAAACCTTGCCAACTGCCTCTCTTGGTGTGAGTGAGGGGTTTGGATGAGGTCAGCTGGTTATGGAGTATGCTCCCTACATCCCTCGGATTTCAAGGAGCAGGTGTGGAGAGGCAGAGAAGCAGAGTGCTTTTGGGTGGGAGGCTGAGCGGTCAGGGTTCCATGTCTAGAACGTTATCGGTTTTAGAATCGTTCTTACTAGATCTCTGCAGGTAAGAATAAAGATTTGAGAACCACAAGAATAGAAGACTTTTGACACACCTTCCAGACTTAAAACTCTAGCACTGATTTACCCTGGGTCCTAAAAGGAAACCGATTGCTCATTCGAATGGGGTTCATTGAGAAGAGTTTAATGAAGGAATTATGAACAAAGCTATGGATGGAGCTAAGGGACACAAACAAGGGATGATGAAGTCCTAGTGTCTGGTAACAGTGGCCAGAGAGAGCCAGAGCTGTGCCATGGCTTAAGCAGAGAGCGACCTGAGAGGAGTCAAGGCCTTTGACGGAGGAATACAGCCACTGCACACCAACCACTGACCCCGAGGGAGGGAGCAGGAAATAAATACCTTGACCTTTCTCTCTCTTGTCCCTGTATCTTCTGCAAGTGCCTCCCACTTGCTGAACCCAGCTGGGAGCCAGAGGGTTGATGGAGTTCACAGAAGCCAGGCTTCCGGGCCCAGAGAGACTGAGGTGGAAAGTGGGGTTTGCAGGGGTAATAAAAACTACCCAGTCTATATCAGATCCGTAGGCCACCGTAAGATGGCAGCAGGTGGAAATCCCTGCTTCTCCTCCACCCTCCGTCTACCACCAACCTTCAGTAGCTCATCTCATACCTTCAGCTACCTTGTTTCTCTTTTTAATCAAATTGGGATCTGTTGATTTCTTCAAATCTTTTCCTTTATGCTATGAAAAATGATTCTGCATTGGCCTGAACAGGGAAGTGCTGGTTAGTGAAGTTTAAAATGAAACAGTAAAGGGTATTGACTAAGGACATGAACCTTGAGGTCATACATCACTGTGTTTCCATACTGGCTCTATTTCTTAATAGCTGGGTGACTTTGGGCAAATTATGTCATCTCGTAGAGCCTCAGTTTCTCACCTGTGAAATGAGACAATCATATTACCTTACAGCATTGGGGCAGTGACAAAGTCAGTTTAAACATGTCATTCACTCAGAGTCAAGCACGTGGTTAGGAATCAGTTGGCAGTGATTATTCCTAGATGAGGGCCCACTGGAAAACACGCATAGACACAGCAGTATTACAGCCCTCATTCTCTACTAATCTTTGCATTTTTGTCACCTCTGTCCTCAGCTCTTCTGGTCAAAATCCAGCAATTTGGAGGGAGTTCTCTTGGGTTAGTGCCACAAGCCAGTTAATGAGCTGAACTGCAATCCTTGAGCTGACCAGGTTATTGTGAATTTCAATGTCTGCCCTTGGGAAAGTGGTCTCATCTCTCTGGGACTCAGGTCCTTCAGCTCTGCCATTCTCTATCTTCACAACAAACCATGGCATCTTCAGGGTATGCCAAAGCATCCGGAGCCCCAGCTGAGCACAGCAGTTTCTCTCTTTCTCTCTTTAGGTGTAAGAGGTTTTGCCAGGGCAAGCTGGCCCTGGCCCTGCTCCTTGGCTTGTAAAATCCCACCTCCTATCAAAGCCAAAATAGAGAGAGCTAGGGGCACTGGTGACCCAAGGCAACAGCTACCTCCTCCCTGTTCTACCAAATGCTGTCCCCTGGGGCCTGGGGAGACAGATAACCAGTTCACATCTCAGCAGCTGGCCCCAGCTGTAAGTCTGCATGATTTAGCTTGGCTCTCATTGGCACTAAGAATGAGGTCATGGGAGGAAGGAGACAATGGAGAAGACCTCTGGAAGGGCGGCAGTAAAACGCACTGTCAGGAGGCAGGAGAGGACCCTTGAGTCATGGGGTCCTTGGCAGCTGTCTTTGAGAAGTAAATAATTTCAAGAAGTCCTTGATGGGAAGATAAAATGTGTGCTTTTATGGGTACCAAAGGCCATCCAGAGACTCTTTTCTCATTTGATTATTTTTATTAAATCAATTTCCTTACAGCTCAGGAGTATGGTACGGTAAGACGAGCAAGAACTGGGATGGAGAGGGGGAAGATCACAGTTCCAGAGCCAGACAGGGCTGATGCCCCCCTCTCCAGTAGTCTCCTCCTCATTCCCGCAGTGCCAGATTCACTAGACTTCTCCTAGCACCTCTACCACCGAAGTTTCCTGAGACCTGCACTCTTCCAGTCTTTCTTCTGGAAAGCTCTTCCTTATTCCTCTTCCCTTGGATAATTCCTGTACATTTTTCAAATCTCAATTATGGGGGCCTTTTCTCATCCCACTTCTTTGTTATTTTCTCCTTCCAGACAGCTGGAATGCAGTTGTGATCACTGGAGTTTGAGCATCCATTTTAAACCATGAGGCAGAAGGGAAAACTATGGATGGCAGAACTACAAAATTGAGGGAGCCTGGAAATTGTCATAAAGCTGCCTACCAGTTCCGAATTTCCCAACTCTGGATTTCTTTTATTTTTTTAAACTGATATAAAATCCGTGTAACATAAAATTAGCCATTTACCAAAGTGTCCAATTCAGTGACATTTAGTATAGTCACTAGGTTGTGAAACAATCACCTCTATCTAGTTCCAAGATATATTAATCATTCCAAAAGGAAACTCCCACTAAGCAGTTCCATTCCCCTCTCCTTCAGTCTCTAGAAACCACTAGTCTGCTTTCATTCTGTATGGACTTGCCTATTATGGACACTTTATATAAATGGAATCATAATACATATGACCATTTGTATCTGGTTTCTTTCACTTAGTATAATGTTTTGGGGATTCATCCACACTGCATCATGTATCACTATGCTGTTCCTTTTTATGACTAAATAATAGTTCATTGTATGTATAAACCATATTTTATTTATGTATTCATCTGTTGTTGGACATTTGGGTTGTTTTAACTTTTTGACAATTGTAAATAGTGTTGCTATAAACATTTGCGTACGAGTATCTCCAGATTTCTTTTACATGAGCTGGGAATACATTTATTTATTGTTATTTGGATTTTTGTCACTTTCAATTGATCATACTTTTAGCTGATACAAGGGATCTAGCAATTAAAATGAGAAAAAAAATTCTACTTCCTCCTTATCCATCCTGTCTGGAAGTAGAAACTATTAAGAAGCAGAAAGTTCTATGTGATTTTCTCCCCACCACCATTTCCTGTGTTTCTTTAGGCCTTAGCAACTTTATCTATAAAATGGGGATAAACAGCCCTTGAAAGCAGGGGTCTAAACCAGATAATCTCTTGAGGTCTCTCGTATTTGATTCTTCAAAGTATGTTTTGAAAGGGCTAGAGGTTACAGGAAACAGTGTGAAACCCATTGAAATGTCATGTCACTTTCTTTGGAACATTGTTCCAAATTCAACCCCTTCCCTAGCCCTCGATCTGGACTTGTTCCCTTCATCTCCCTGCCCTGTAACACCTCTAAAAACTGCATCTTTCCCAGTCCATCTTAAATTTGTTGTGTACATATCTGTTTTCTTGGTAGAACATGCAATCTTTCAAAAGAAGTCCTTTAAATGCAGCCTGCTCTTCCACACAAAACAAGCGTGTAAGAGCTAACTATAGCAACAACATATATTCTAGGTGCTTCTTCTCACCCAACTCCTTCACCTTCCTAAGGCCCTCTGGTTCCTTGGGCCTTGATACCTATGTTCTAGCATCTCTTCTAGTTCTCCTGAATGAAAATATTATTCTTTCAGTTGGCAATCTTGTCTTAAGCTGTGGCTTAGAACCATGTCATAAAAAGCTCTGGGCCCATGGAACTCTCAGTGGCTCGTTCAGTCCTTGCCCTACTCCCCATCCCCAGTGGAAAGGAGTTCAGAAAGATTCTAGGTCAAAGGTGCTCAGAAAGTATTTATTGAAGGAATTCCTAAAGAAAGAAAGACTTCAACTGATCAAAGTGTTTTACCAAGGAATAAAACCTAGAGGCAAAGCCCAATCCTGGTCCTTGTGGGAATCTGGGTTGAAGATGGGGAGGACAACAATTCATTGGAATGATTTAACATAAGTCTGAAGATATATTGCTGGTGCCCTTATTTCTCTCTAAACTAACCATCTCTCCCTGCCCCCCCACCACTTCATTAGTCAATTCTTGGTACATACAAAGGGTACATTAAATTTGAAAACTTTTTTAAGTTAATAATATCTAACATATATATTATACAAATACTTATCACATGACAGGCACTATGAAATTTCTTCATACGGATCATCTCATTTGTTCCTTGCAAAATCCTATGTGGTAGTTTCTATAATAATTTTTATTTTATGTATGAGAACACTGAAACTTCTCAGGCTAAGTAACTTGCCCAAAGTCTCACAGCTAATAAGGAAGGGGGTATGGTTTCACTAAGGTTTTATCTGATTTTATTCTACCCACACAACCACTCTGCTATACCCAAAATGAAATTCAAATTTGTGCAAATATTTCCTTACAAACCTTGTATTGGTGTCTCTGCTGGGTCACTTGCTTGGGATCAATAGATAACTAACATGGGGTTCCATGCAGGGTAAGTTGAAGAGTTTCAACATTATTATTTCTGGCACACTTCCACAGTCCTTAATTCTCAGCTTCAGTCCCAAGATTTTTCCAGGGGTGGGGTCCTTCTGAAACTCCGTATCTCCTTAATAATCAGGGGAAAGTAGGCATATGTAAGAGGGGTACTACTACCTAAACATCCCTAAGTTTAGCTGAATAATGGAACTCAAAGACACCAGGTCTTAATACCTGGAAGCTGTTCATGTTACCTCATATAGGAAAAACATTATAGATGAGATTAAGCCAAGTATTTTAAGATGAGGAGATTATCTTGGATTTCCCAGTGGACCTCCAGTGTAATCATAAGTGTCCTTATAGGAGGGAGGCAGAGGAAGACCTGAAAACCCACTAGAAGAGGAGGAGGCAATGTGACCATGGCGGCAGAGATTGGAGTGATGTGCCAAGGAAAGCCGGAAAACCTCAGATGCTGGACGAGGCAAGGAACCCATTTTCCTCTAGAACCACCAGTGAAACATACATACTTCTGGTTCCCAGAACTGTGAGAAAATAAATTTCTGTTGTTTTAAGCCATCCAGCTTGTGTTAATTTGTTACAGCAGCCACGGGAAACTAATACACCAAGTTACCATACTTGGTTGCTTTGATGGTGCCTGGGATCATCAGGACCCAGGACAGGTATGAAACACAAAAAATATGAAAGTGAGTTTAAGAAAAAGAAATTGACTTGCCAAGGATCAAGTGGCTAGCAAGCAGTGGAGGTGAGATTAAAACATGGTTCTAACTCCAAGTTTTGCAAATCACTTTATAGTTTATAACTACCTTGACTTAATAGTCTTTTAAAATTTTTAATGGCAACCCAGAGCAGACTTTATTCCTTTTCTCTTCTCTTCTCTTCTCTTCTCTTCCCTCCTTCTTCTCCTCTCCTCTTCTCTTTCCTCTTCTTTTTAAATACAGATAAAGAATCTGACATTTTGCAAGATAAAGAGACATGCCTTAAGTCACAGCAGAGGAGCTGAGATTGGAACCCCTGTTGGGTCTTTGAATTCCCTGCCCTTGTGGCCACACCCCCTTGTCTTTGATGGGTTCAAATACTGGGTGAGGGGATCCTGTCATAAGCTTCCTGCCAGCCTGCCTACAGGCACCCCCAGCTTATCAGTCTGACCTTTGGTTTTCCATGGCAAACCCCTGTGCTGAGGAAGCTGCCAACAGGCAGCCAAGGCTTTGTATTGTCCTTATTTAGAATTGCTTTCACTTAAACTAGCCCTGCTCTTGCAAAACATGTTTATTCTTGTTTCCTCTCCCTCCTGGCTGCCTGACTAGTATGGGCCCAGAGTGCAGATGCTCCAGCTCGCAGAACTGAGCCAGACAGGGCAGGGCATAGAGAAAAATATGAGACTCCAGGGAAAGGACACAGGAGGGCATCGTTCCCCTTCTCAGGTTATATGCCAGATGGGATGGACACCCTCTCTTCAGGGTATTACTGTGGGCCCCCGGGGAGAAAGGGGCCATTCAAAACACACCCACTGCTGAGATTGCATTCAACTTAAAATCCCAAACGGTTTGAGAGTAACAACACTAATGATGAGGATAATTTTAATAATATAGCAACTTCCTTTTCTTAAATACTGTAAACCAGGCACACTATTAAATCTCTTATGTAGTCTATTTTATTTAAGCTTCAGGATAACCACGTTAGCTAGGTTATATCTAATAACCTTGTTTTATAGATGGAGAAACTGAGACGTATCTAGTTTATTCTGCTAGCAGGCCACAGGAATTGAGATTCCAAGCTAGGTCTGTCTGGTCTAGGGTGTGCTTTCTTACACAACACTCTTCTTTAGGGACTCCCTGGTCTGGCCCCTTTGTTAGAGCAGAGCAGAGTTCAGAGAGTACAGTGACTTGACCAAGGTCACACAGTGACTTCTCAGCAGAGCTCATTTCCCAGGATTCCAGAACACTCTTCTTTCCAATAGGTGACCCCAATATAAGCTGTAAGGTAAAGAGGAAGAAAAAGCAGTTGGAGATTTCTCACTTGTAATTTGAAAGGCTTCTTCTCCTCCTCCCCCTCATCCCACTGAATTCTATTTTGTTATTGTCTTTGGGGCCAATGCATTTCTTCCATGGGCATATCTGGGTAGAAGCTGGCAGTGAGAGGAAAGAGGAAGCCTGGAAGTTGAAGGGGGGATGTGTGTGCTTGCCAAGCTCCTTATGATAAATCTGCATGGAGAGCATTTTATGACACATGTCTCCTAGAGTCCTCTCACAGAGATTTCCCACTCTTCAGGGGAGTATCCCCATTACACAGATGTATAAAGTGAAGTTCAGAGACAATACGTCATTTGTCCACAGCAAGCAGCTGGTAAAGAGGTAGGGCTGGTCATCTAACCTGTGTCCCCTGACTGCCTGATGGTAGTACACACAAGTACTGGCAACAAGCTGGGTGTTTCCCAGGCCCGAGAGCTCCTCACTCAGCCCGCATCCACTTTTTTATCATTTGGAAATGAAAATATATTAAAAAAATTCTGATTTTCCTCTGTCAAGGGAAGGAGAGGGGAAAAGGAAGACTCCCAAGTGAATTTTCTTTATAGTAGGGGAGAGGGTGATAGCTGGGGAACCCTGAGAACTTGATCCTTTATTTAAAGCTTATTCAACAAATGATAACCGAATGTTGATTCTGGGAAGGTACTATGCTTGGTACTGGGGACTTGGAATCTGGAATTTGGGCTACAGACAGGTAGACAGACAATAGGAGCACATAGCCAGAACCCCCAAATAAGCGTGGGGAGGGAGAAGCCCTGGGGCTATTTGTGGGTCCTCTCCCTCCCTTCCACTCCTGTTCAGGCTACCCTGGGCTACTTTTAAGTCCCTGAACATGCCGTCCTATTTCTCAGTCCTGATTTCACTCATGCTGTTTTTCTGCCCTTCTGCCCCTCGCAAGCCTCTATATTGTTTGATTACCTCTATGGCAAATGGCCCTGCAATTGTCTGCTACTTTGTGTATCTCTCCCTTCGAGTTCCTTCAAAGCAGGGATTGTCTTTCGCCGTTTTGTTTTCCCTGCCTTTTTGAAAACAATAGATCAGATTTATAACATGTAATGACCGTGAATAAAAACAGTAAAGCTGGGTTTACGAATACAAGCATTTTACATCAGGTATCACACTCTGTTTCCAATGATTTCTGCATGTTGTTTTGGTTGTTCAGTTTGGAAGATTCTGACTTGCCCAGATGAGCAGTCACAAGATATAGTTTTTAAAGAGTGAGCTTTGCAATCTCAGGGGAGTGGAGTTCACAGAGGGGCCAAGGCAGGTTCTCATTCAGAACATGGCAAAAAGATGATTTGACCTGGCAGCCTGTGAAATCATTAGAGAATGATCTTGCAATCAAAGAAAGGGAAAGAGAGTATACATTGTGTTTCATACTGACGAGACTGATGTTTCAGACAGTAACTGGGGTGCAGAGACCAAAGAGGGGGTCTCTAGACAGGTGCTGGGGAAGGCTTCTTGGAAGAGGCGACAATTGAGGAGATGAAGAAGCCAGGTATACAAAGGGTTGAAGGAAGACCTTTCTGGATAGGTAAGAGTAAGTGCCAAGGCCCCAGAGCAGGAAGAAGCCTGGGATTCACTCTGCACCTTTGCTTTAGGCAACCATGCCAGGAACTTCAGATAAACCTAGATGTCCTCAGTGACCTCTTATAGATGCCTGACCTCTTTCTTTAAACATGGTGTCACTTGAACAATCTTGGGAGGCGCTGGGCAGCTTTTACAGCTGAGGAGTGGAACGGGCATGTGACAGTCACACACAGCTGTTGATTGATAGGCCATAATGCGGCCCCCGCAACACTCTGGTTTTGGGGCCAAGAGTCCTAACCACATCACACCACTCTCCAGCCAGAGGGTAGAGTCGTTCCTAAAGCTGAACCTTTTTCCACCAGAAACCAGGGACTCAGTGCCAGGCAGGATTTATGACCTAGTAACTGAGGACAGAAATAATTGGTTGCATTAATGCCTGGCAATCCCAGGCTGGGCTGCACTCTGGGGGGCAGCACTGCCTGAAACAGTGGAGGCAAGTTTACTTCTGTCAGCCCAGGTGCTCTGCTGTGGCCAACACAGCCCTAATGAGCTCTGCATATTCAGGACCCAAATAATTGATGGCCCAATTTAAAGTGTGCAGAGGCCACATTTCTTTCCAGGCTCTGAAGGAAAAATACCAGTGAGGAAGAATGAAGAACGGCCTGTTCTAAGTTATTTTCCTTCTGTGGTCATTCGATCCCCAGAAAGACCACATCTACCCCATCAAGAGCCTGGAGAAAGGAGGCAATTATCTAGAGAAGCCAAGCAAAAAGGAAAGGACAAAATAAAATTCCTGTACTGGGGAGAGGTCTCAGGCTCCACAATGAAATGCATACAGCCTTCAACGTACCGTGCTTCTCACAGAAGTTTGAGTTAAGGCCTTGGACTTTGGGGTCAGACAGATCTGGTTTGAAAACTAATTCAAAGGGCACCTGGGTGGCTCAGTTGGTTGGGTGACTGCCTTATGCTCAGGTCATGATCCTGGAGTCCCGGGATCGAGTCCCGCATCGGGATCCCCGCTTGGTGAGGAGCCTGCTTCTCCCTCTAATCCTACCCCCCTCTCATGTACTCTCTCTCTCTCTCTCATTCTCGCTCTCTCAAATAAATAAATAAATAAATCTTAAAAAAAAAAAAGAAAACTAATTCAACTACGTTATTACATATGTGACCTAAGTAACACTTCACTTCTCTGTGCCTCAGTCTACTCATTTGTTAAATGGAGATGAAGAGCACAGACTTTGGGGCAGACTTGGATTTCAAGCCCAGCTCTGACACTGATTGTGTCATAAAGGGCAAGTTACAAACTCCCAGTGTTAGTTTCCTTATCTTGGAAGAGGAGGTGGTTAAATAGTTGCCTTGGAGGACTGTTTAGGAGAACTGGCTGAGAGAAGACATAAAATGTGTGTGCATAGTGCTCAGAAAAATCATGGTTAACTTGTTACTTATCACTGGTTAAGTGCTAGGACGGGGGTTTTCAAAGTGTGGCCCCTGGACCAGCAGCATTAGCCTCCCCTGGGGACTTCTTAGAAATGCAAATGACAGGTCCCCACTCTAGACCCACTGAATCAGAAACTTTGGGGGGTGGGCCCAGGACTCTGTTTTAACAAGCCCTCCAGAAGATTCTAGCTCATGCCAAAGTTTGAGACTCTCTGCTCTAGGTGATCATTCAGAATGCACCTGAGACATTTCAGTTTGTCCACAGCCGTCTCAGGCTCCTAAGTGCCTCAGTGCCATAATCCTTCAAAATGAGCTCTCTGCTCATTCCTTTCTGTCCCCAAACAGGAAAGAAATATCTAATTACTCAAGATTTTAAAAGGGCCCTTGGCACTAGGTAGCTTACTATATTCTAGGCATTTTGATAATAGTTTCACATGGATTATTGCAATTTATCTCTTCAATAATCCCCTATGATAGATGTTATTGTTTTGCTGATAAAGAAACCATAGCTCTGTGAGATGAAGTAAATTGCCCAAAGATTTACAGTTGGTGAGTGGGCGAAGCCAGTATTCAAACCCAAGTAGTCTACTGCTAGAACCCATGTAGTTCCCAACTCACCCCACTGCTTCTTTATACCAATATGAAGAACCAGGGATGTCTAGTTTAGTGAAGAGAAGCATCTGGAGAACATGTGAAAAGTTTCTTCATGTCTGTGAAGGGCCATTATAGTCATGGGAGTCAACCAGTCTGACATGGTTCCACACTTCAGAATATGGAACCATGAGGGTGGCTTAACAGAAACAATGGCCTTCAGCAACAGTCTGAATTGTCCAGGATTGTCTTGCCTTAAGAAGTAGTGAGCTCCCTGTCACTGAGGATGTGTGAGCATAAGCTGGGTGAACATCTGTATACATGCTTTGATGTCTGTGAAGAAACTGGACGTATTTCACTTGCCCAGGAGGAGACTGAAGTGAGCTCCCTGGTTTGGAGAAGAGAGAATCCACGTTCCCGTGGCTCTAAGGAGCCGTATCAAGATCTTCTGTGGTCCTTGTAGCTGGAAGGTGTCTCTCTTTCCTCTGCACTCTCCTATCACGTTATACTGATACCGCTCTGGTTAACACTGAGCCCTGTCCTACTGCACTATAGCTATTTACAGGTGGCTATGTTTCTTCGGTTAGGGAAGCAGCAAGACATATGTTCACAGAGGCTGATAGACCCATGGGATCACGAGCAATAATCTTAAACTCTTGGGGGGTCTCAGTTTCCCTGTTATGTAAAGGGGTCAGTAGGGATTCCTTACTGAAGCTGGAGGATTCAAGAGGCCAGAAGGATGGTGCATCATACCCTGTACTCCTCTGCAGTCCCCCTACAGATTGTAACATATCTTTAGGGAGAATGCACTTCTGATTCATTGAGATACCCTTTCTACTGCTCTCCATGACTCCGTGACCCTCGCCGTCCCACCTGAAATATGGATATTCAGTATGTGGTACATAATAGGCACTTATACATTTATTGAAAAAATGAAAGGGGAAGAAACAAAAGAGAAAGCAAGAGACAGAAAGAAAGAAAGAGAGAAAAAAAGAAAGAAAGAAAAAAGGAAGAAAGAAGAAAGAAAGGGAAAAATTTAACAAATAAATGCTCTTCTTCATTTGCTGCCCATCACCTGGTAGGCACTCTACCTGGGTGGAACTTTCTCTTGGGCACACCATGGTGTGTGTGTGTATGTGTGTGTGTATGTGTGTGTGTGTGTGTGTGTGTGTATGTGTGTATGTATGCACTGAACAGAATAATCCACAACAGGCCATAGTATAAAGAGACCTATGGGAGCAGAGAGGAAACAGGAAAGAAAGACTTGAAATAATCTCTCTATAGGCAGCTAATTGCAGTTTTGTGGTTATTTGGGGCAGTTGTTTACTGTGGAAGAAGCTGGTCTCTGGGGTATCAAGCCTCTCACATACTGATCTCCATCTTGAA
This sequence comes from Eumetopias jubatus, assembly GCF_037043125.1. Taxonomy (NCBI): domain Eukaryota; kingdom Metazoa; phylum Chordata; class Mammalia; order Carnivora; family Otariidae; genus Eumetopias; species Eumetopias jubatus. The sequence goes on from NW_028274810.1 coordinate 59,347,967, forward strand.
CCCCTTTGATAGGAGCAGAATGTTTCAGGGGCAGATTCTAGAAGACTTAAAAGCAGGTCTGGTTTTCAACACAGTGCCTATTGAACTTTCTCCACTGTGGGAGGCAGGCCAAGTAGTGGTTTTTGAAGCTTTTAAAAGCTCCCTGGCTCTTCAAAAAAAAAAAAAAAAAAAAAAAGGCTGTTGTGGACATATGGTTTTAGAAGCTTTTTAAAAAGCCTTGTGGGCTTATTTTTAGAGCAAACCTTAACCTTGTAAAACTTCTTAAAGGAGCTATGGAGGGCCCAATCACTAGAGCCTCCTTCGAACCCTAGGCAGCTGCCCCCCGAGATTTCCAACATAGGCTTTCCTTGGGCTTGATGTGTATCAGGCTGTCATCTGAACCACAGATAGGCTGCCCCTTGAGAGGGTGTGTCCTGGGAGCTAGAAGACCCAAGACTTGGGCCACAGGTGAGTCACCCAAAGAGGCCAAGTTTGCTTGCCAGTGAATGGACCCAAGAATCATAGACACACAAAATCTCAAAGACTCTCCTGAAAGAAAAGAACCTTAAAAGTCATGCAGTCAACCCCAATCTGATGCTAGAACCCCCCTTGAAGCATTGTTCTAAGAGGTAGTTCCACTTCTACTTACACATCTCTAGCTATGAGAAGATCATTGGGCATTCATTCATTCATTCAACACGTTTGTGATTGAGTACACATTATGTCCTTGGTATAGTGCAAAGCTCTGGGGATATATTGGTGAATAAAAAATCAGATGTAGTCTCAATGTGGATTGAACATTAGTGGGAGAGGCAAACATGGATCAAATGATCACATCAATACATAATTGCAAATAAAAAGATACCATTAAAAAAAATCAAGGATTTATAAAAGCTTCTGACTGGACCTGCTCTGGTCAGAGATATGAGGGAAGATTTGATGAAGCGGTAACCTTTGAACCAGGATCTGAAGGATGAGTGAATATTGACAAGGCAACAGAGGTTAAGGGAGGGCATGGAAGGCTGGGGGAATATCTCTGCAGAGGCCTTCAGGCAGGAGGGAACACTGCATTTTAGTGGGAATGGAAGCCCAGGTGTATAACATCAAAGGGAAAGACCTGGTTTGAGGCTGGGGGCACGCAGTGTATAGGGCATGCTTGGCCTTGCTGCCATGTTGAGGATTTTGATGTTTAGTCTGAGATGTTTTGAAAACCTCTGACCCCTTTTAAGCAGAGGCTAGGCAACTTACACCAGAGCTGCAAATTTGTTCTCAGGTTACTAAGTGTGGTGGTCTTAAAACATGTCCATAATTCTCCTCCCTTCAAAAGTCAGAGCCTAATTTCCCTCCCTTGAATGTAAGTCTGTCTCAGTCTAATTGACAAAATGTGGTAGAAGGGATTCTATGGGACCTCAGAGGCTAAGGTATCTTCCCTGGCACTCTTTCCCTTGAATTTCTTGTTTTGGGGGAAGTCAGCCACCATGCTGTGAGGACACTCAACCAACCAATGAAGATGCCCTCATGGAGAGGCACTGAGGCCTCGCTTCCTACAACCAGGACCAGGTTGCCAATGTTGGCAATTGGAAGTGGCTCTTCCAGCCCCAGTCAAAGCTGTAGATAACTGTAGCCTCAGCTGATACCTTGACTGCAGCTCCCAAGAAACCCTGGGCCAGAACCACCCAGCTAAGCTGTTCTTGAATTCCTAACTCACAGAAACTGTAAGACAATAAATGCTTATTGTTGCTTCAAATGATGGACTTCGGGTAATTTGGTAAGCAGCAATAGATATCTGGTTCAGTGAGGCACCTCCAGGTAGGAGGAGGAAAGCAAGGACTTTGGGGTCAGAGAGACTTGGATTTGAAATCAGACTCTTCAACTTCCTGGTTGTTGGACTGGAGGTGTGTTGCTTTACCTCCCAGAGCTCCCATTTTCCCCCTGTAATGTGAGATGACACTCACAGAACCCCCAGAAAATAGTACTGTGTAGCCATTCTCAGTTTCCTTGCCTTCCCCACTTTATATCCAATTGAGACATGCCATTCTCAAAGTTGAGAAGATATAAAAGTCTGTAGAATGTGGGTATCTTGATTCTCCTAGAAAAAGAGGGCTTGAAAACTGTTTGTTGGAGGCTGCCTTAGGCCCTGTTCCATTCATCCAGTCTACATCTTTTCATGCCTACTCCCCACTTGGGTTTATGAGGTTTATGAGTCCATTTCTTGCTGTGTAAACAGAATTGCCTTTTATTTATTTGAAAATTACCTCTTCATAGTTGCATGTTTTATTTTCTTCATTTGCATTTCAGTAAGGAAATAGATTAATGTGAGTTTGCTAATGAAAGAGATTTATCAAATCAATTATTGTGTGTCATGTACACTGTGAAGACATTTTTAATTAATTCTCTAAACACAACCCTGGGGTATCCATCATTTGTGCCATTTTACAGATGAGGAAACAGGTACAAAAGCCAGGAATATTACTTTGCCATCAAGTATTATATGATCTTGGCCAGTTATTCAACTTCTCTTATATATTAGTTTCCTCATCTGCAAAATAGGGGATAAGAATAGAACCTATGCAAAACCAGGTTGACATGAAGATTAAAGGAATTAGTATGTATAAAATACTTAGAAAAGTTTCTGATATATTTGGATATATTCCTAATTAGCTCCTATCATTATTTTTCTTTCTTTTTTTTAAATATTTATTTATTTATTTATTTATTTGAGAGAGAGAATGAGAGAGAGAGCATGGGGGGGGTCAGAGGGAGAAGCAGACTCCCCGCTGAGCAGGGAGCTCGATGTCAGACTCGATCCCGGGACTCCAGGATCATGACCTGAGCCGAAGGCAGTCGCTTAACCAACTGAGCCACCCAGGTGCCCTCCTATCATTATTTTTCTTATTTTAAAACAATGTTTCAAAAAGTCAGAACAAAACTTCTGTCTAAGACATTTTCCTCCATCCATGTTATCTCTCTCCTGAAATAATAGTCCTTTCCATTTTTATGGCATTTTTAAAATATCCATTTTGTTCTTGCAACAATTCAGGGACTCAGCACCACTATTTTGATTTTTCAGCCAAAACAAACTAAGGCTCAAAATGGTGAATGGGAATTGTTCAAAGTAGCTTTGGTTGCAAGCAACAGAAACCAAATGGAGCTAGCTTCAGCTAAAGAGAGAAATTTCATTGTAAGATGCAGGGGTGATTCAACGAACCAAACTCATGAGCGAGCCATGGGTAAAGTCTCCAGGAATGACTGGGGAGAAGAGGGCTGTCCGGAACTTGAGGAATGGTGCTTCTCCTTCTCTCCCCTTTTCTCTACTTGGCTGATGGGTTGCCTCTGTCTTTCTTCTTTGAGCCTGGCTTTCTCAGCCGCTCAGTGCAAATGGTTGGTGCCTGGCAGCCTCCCACAGCTTCCAAGCCCACAAGTTATCACGCCAATCATAAGACAGATTGACCTTCTGCTTCCCTCTGTTTGGACTCCCCATTACTCTAGATAGGACCCTGATTGAAACAGCTTTGAGTCAGGGGCCTTCCCCGAATCTGGTCAAATGTGGCTAAGGAGTGGGGTCACAGTGTACAGAGTGGGGCCAGTTGCTACTGGCCACTCACTCCTGTAGATTCCTATAGCAAGGTCATGAGTAAGTGAAAAACACTCCAGAGGGAGCCCAGAACATGAAGTGAGTTTCCTGCCATTTTACATACTGGAATGACTGAACAGGATTCCTCACCAGATCTTCCTTTCCTGTGAGGCCAACACTTGTCCTATAAGGCTTCAGCTACATCCCTTTCTGAGACCAGCACCTTCTGGGATTCAGGTCGGGGAGGATTTGGCCATCACTCTAATTGTGGTCAACCCAGCTCCAGAACTGTTTTATCTTGCAAACTGAAACTCAGCCTTCATTAAACAACTTCTCCCCCTTCTCCCCCTCCCCCAGCCTCTGGCAACCACTGTTCTACTTTTTGTCTCTGTAAATTTGACTACTCTGGATATTTCATATAAGTGGAATCATACACTATTTATCTCTAGTTGACTGGCTTTTTCATTAGCATAGTGTCCTCAAGGTTCATCTATGTAGTAGCGTGTATCAGAATGTCTTTCTTTTTTATGGAATGGACAACATCCCATTGCATGCATGTACCACATGTTGTTTATCCATTCATCTGTCCGTGGCCACTTGGGCTGCTTCTACCTCTTTGGCATCGTGAATGGTGCTGCTATGAACATGTGAGGTGTTATCTTTTTGTGACATAGAGGACAGAAGGAGGATCCTGAGAACATAGTGTGAAGACAACAGAAGGGATGTCATTCCTGCTCTGTATGAGAAAATGAGGGGAGTTTTGCTCCTGATCAAAATGGGGAGAGAAGAGAGGAAAGGCACCAAGGAGGAGAGGTGGGAAGAGGTGACCCAGAGTCATGGGTGGACTGGAAAACACCTGGGGAGAGGGGCCACAGAAGAACTCCCACTGCTGTGTGGTCTATCCCTCAGTATAAAGTGGTTTCACTATTTTTTTTTTTTTTGTCACATCCACACTATGTAGCGAATTTTGGGAACATTTCCTACACACACATACACAAATGCTCTGTGTGAGTTGCTTTTTGGTGTAAGCTGAAGAAGGAATCAAGTCTCCCATCTGGTCTGATGTGAAGGAGACTGAGACAGGGAGCACAGGAGGGCAAAATCAGCTATAAACTGTCCTATGCAGGGGAAGCAGATGTTCCAGGGGTGCCCTGAGAGAGTGAGCTCCCTGGGAATTAACAGACAATTTGGGAAGAGATTTGGACTTCCGTGGAACATACCTAGGAGTGGTGAGGCAATCTTATCTAGATCAGTGCTTCTTAAACTTTAGTGTGCCTGAAAATTGCTTGAGGGACTTGATGAGATGCAGGTTTTGATTCAGTCTGCAGTGGGGCCTGGGATTCTTCATTTCAGACAAGCTCTAGCTCATGGGTGTTGGTGACGCTGGTAGTCTGCAGACCACACTTTGAATCGGAGGGTTTCAGATCTCAAAGGGATGGAAAATTCCTAATAGCGTCATAGTGCCTCTCTGTCTCTCTCTGTCTCTCCATCTCTGTTTGTCTCTCTTTCACACATACACCATCTCCTGGTGTTCCTGGGAAAACATGGCTCTCCTGTCCTCTCCACGTGAAGCTGTGACAGAAGAATCCATAAAAGAGCTACTGCTCTCTTGTTAGCTCTTCATCTCAGTCCTTGCTCTGTCCCACCCAGGGAGTGTGAAGGTCATGCCAGGGGATGCTCGGTGGTCCATTCTGCAAGTTTTGGCCAGGGTATTAGAACAACAGTTTTCAGGGGGGAAACCAAAGCCTCTTTCTCCGTGGTTGGCCTCAGAACTCCCTCTCTCAGAAAGATGGAGAGAGGCAGAGAAAAAAAAAGTTTTAAATGGTATTTTTCTTGAGAAAGGTCATTCTGGGGAGCCAAGCATTAATTGAGTACTTGATTGTGAGAGGGTTGTGTGGTAAACTCCCTTGTTTTCCACAGATGTTGAAGGACTCTGAGCCAGAGTTCAGGAAAAATGTTTTCCCGCCTATCCACCCCTGCCCCAGAGGCTGTGATGAAGTTGGCAAAGGACATTCACATCAAGTGGGGCTCCAGCAACCTCACAGAAACACAAGAATTCACAGAATCTGAAGGGGAAACAGTGGCGAGGGAACATCTAACACGAAAAGAAGAGAGGGAGAGAGGGAAAGCCCAGCAAATGGAATACCCCACTTCCACCCTGGCAGAGCCCTGCGCCAGGAACTTCAGTTACCACAGGTGATGAAGGAAACCCTCTGCTGCTTTCTTATCTGGGCAGGTGCTTCTTTTTGCTGGAGTGTGCTTCCTGCCTCAGACAGCCCAGCTCACTCAGGAGCACTCACTGTGGAAGGACTGTCCTCACTCTGAGCTGAAATCTGCCTTTCTGAAAACATCCATGCTCAGGACTTTTGTGCAAATGCTGCCCTCCAAAGCCACAGGGAGTGAGACACTATCATGTCTCCGCAGTGCATCTCACAGTTAAAGCACATCCCGGCACACCCATGGGCCCATCTGATCCTCAGAGCTGTCTGAAAGGAAGGAGGTTGGCAATTTTTTTTCCAGGGTTTCAGATAAGCAAGTGGAAGTGTTGTTCACGGTAGAGGTTGAGAGCTTAGGCTCTAGAGTCTGACTGCCTGGGTTCACAGCCCGGCCCCTCATGGTTGTGTGTCTCTGGACAAACCCCTTGACCACTCTTATCCTGGGTTTCCTCTTCTATAAAAAGGGCATAATGATATTACATACTGGAGAGGGTTGTGGTAAGGACTAAATAAAAGTAAAGTGCTCAACCTTTGGTTTATAGGAAGTTCCCTTCTGCTACTGAGGAGGGAGAGGAGAAAAAGAGGGAGGTCAAGTGATTTACCCAAGGCCAGAAAATGGCGGCACCAGATCTAGAATTCAGATATCATGATGGTAACTCCAATACTTTTTCCATTACAGTCAACACTTTGCATTCGTAAGCCTATTAGAGATGGAAATTCTCCAGTGATCCTCACATTGGCAGGGCCTGTCCCTGCACTGAGCTGTGTGCACAATAGGAAGATAAATAGTTCTAGAGAGTTTCACTTGCACAGGATAGTTTATAGCTTCTTTCGTCCTCCTTTGTTTGTTCTCTCTTTTCTGTTCCATATCAACCAAGACGGGAAACTTAATCATTTCCTCAGTTCCCACCAAAAAAAAAGAAAAAAAAAATTTGTCTCATCTGATCTTCCCAATTCTTTGAGTTGGTCACTAGTGTTCTTAGTTTTACAGCTGACAAAACTCAGAGAGGTTAAGTAACTTGCCTGGAGGTCATACATCCATTAAGTAGGGACTCAACTAGCTCCTTCCTCTATACCTCTCTGCCTCCAAGCTTGCAGGCCTCAGCTAACACCCTGGGGGCCTTAATCAGATTCTTTTAGGATGTCACAATAGGCCCAAGGGGTTGGGCAGGCCTTTTGTCTAGCCCCTCCAGAAATAAGCCTCATTCACCAGGATGGGGAGGACACCCAGAGGAATGTGAGGGCATGAGGGGGAGTCCAACCAAACAGGTGGAGCAGGTTTCCAGAGAGTTCGGGATGGGAGTGAGTGAGTGAATGGTCACGGGAGGCTATCAGGTCAGGAATTCCAGCTGTTTTCCAGAGGGTAAGGCTGTGTCACTGTGGATCTGTGGAATCTAGCCACATGAGTACCCAGGCAACCTAGAGAATCCACAGCACGTAGTTAAGAGTAGGTAGGAGTGTCCCATTGGGGTCAAATGCCGAGGGTTTACAGGTAGGATGAGGGCCTAGGGGAATATCTGGAGAGGTGGAATATCCTAGGAGTCAGGAGAAATTTCCTGAGGTCATACTGCCTGGGTTCTCATTCTAGTCCCCCACTTGTTAGCTGTGTGACCTTGGCCAGTTACTTAAATCCTCTGTGTCTCATGTTCCTCATCTAGGATACTAATAGAGTCTCAATCATAAATCTGTTGTGAAGATTAAATAAAGGAGAAGGAGGAAAGCAGCCCCAACATCTGTGAACTGGCCTCACACTAAAAGCAGGGCTTCGTTGTTGTTAGGTGCTGGCCTAGCATTTGTAGGTAGGCTGCGGTGTTTGTCTTGCTGAAGATAAATAATCATAAATAATCTCATAAATGAGACCGCCCCCCCAAAAAAGGGTAGCCTTTTTTTCCAAGCACATATGAAAACAGTCACTATGCAAACCACAAAAATATTAAAAGTCCCCCTGCCCCGGCTAATATGAGTGATGCTACCTACCACTTCACTAATTACTTCTTTAGTTTCTATTATTCCCTCCTCCTAGATAAGATTCATTAAGATATCCAATCAAAATTATATAGAGCAAGCCCTTCCTCCTTTGAACCCTCTCCAAAATCCCCTGACCCTGACTTTCATCCTATAGGTCCCTTCGAACATCCACTACTGCAACACTCCATCCACCATGATGTGTAGTCTCCCTCATTGCAATGAGTCAAGTAACCCAGTGTTCAGTTATAGATGTGTTCCTGGTGGTCTTTGGCTGGAGGGCATGGACACAAATTAATAAATGGAAGCATGTAGAATAGTTCCTATCACAGAGTAAGCATCATGTCAGTGATGCCATCCTAATTACTGGTTAGATTACCAAGGCAGCCTTAGTGAAAAGGAGATCCAAGAGGGAAAGCTACAGGACAGAGGCCAAGTGGAACAGTAGATATACAGCCAGGAGACTTCAATTTAAGTCTCAACCTACCATTCAAAATAGTAAATAACACTTTATTGCACACGTCCAAAGTGCCAGACACAGAGTGAATGTTTGATGTAGAGGGTCTCACTTATTTACTGTGATACCATGGGCAAGTTCCTTAACCTCTCTGAGCCTCAGTTTCTCCATCTGTACAAAATGGAAAAAATAAAAATACTTCTGGGTTTGCTGTAAGGTTCCAAGAACATAAATGTGCTGTAGGCCACTAATTTTATTAAAATGTTACTTAGATGGGCAAAGTCTTGGTGATAGGCATAAGGCAGTCCTGTAATTCCAACTTGAACCCAAGGTTGGCAAAAATGCTCAGAAAGCTAAGTTGATTTAAAGTAAGTTTGCTGAAATTCCTGTATTATTATACCTTCTTATAGGTGAGGCCTACACTTGAACTCTGAATTTTGTTGCTCTAGAAGAATGGTGAAAAGACCTGTATCAGGATCCCCTTCCTTGGCCTTGTTTCCATGTAGTTCTTTTTCCAGGGAGACCAGGAATGATGAAAAGTGTTAGGCTCTGTGTCACTAATTAACATGAGCAAGACACTTATTTGAGATCTGGTTTCTCAAAATGGGAATAAAGTCAATTCCTACCTTATATATTTGTGGTGAGGATCCAATAAAAACGTATCCACATTACTGTGTTATAAGCTATGAAGGGGACACTATTAATCCCTCTGAGGCTGCTTCCCATAGAGTCGTCTCTCACTTGGGGACCCAGTTGTCTGCTTCTGAGGGCCAAGCTATTAGCCATTGACCAAGGTGCTTGCTCATGTGTCTCCATGAATTACCTCTTCCTATAAAACTACCTGCATCAGGGAGGGTGCAGGGAGCCCCCACAATGGGCTATGTGAAACAGGTTTCTCTCTTCCCTAACAATCCAAAGGAAAGCAGTCTGGGTTAACATGGGGCTCTGTGCCACAAACCACTCCAGGTTTCCAACAACTTGTTTCTGTAACATCCTTGGAGTGTCATCTTCTTTTCTGGCTGTGGCTGGGTTACTGTCTTAGATTTCCAGCCCGCAGGGAGGAAAGAAAGGGGGTCCTGCATAAAGAACATTGTCTTTAAGGAGATGACCTGGAGGCTCCATGTATCACTTACTCTTAATCACACTCCACAGTTCAAGGAAGGATGAAAAAATTAGTCTCTAGCTGGGTGATCAAATGCCCAGTTTCAATTTGGGAGTTTTATTAATTAAGTTCAAGATCAGGAATAATGGAAGCAAGGAAAGCATCAGGGAAATGAATACTGATCAATTCACCCCTTGGGTCTCTGCGCCTCAGGCTGTATCTGTACTGAGTAAATATCTGGATGAAAAGCAGAGTGAACTTATTCAGTTGCCTGAATTATCCAATGCCAAAAATCAAATATTTGGAATCATCCCAATGAATCTTTGTATTTTTTAGTTTCCTCCTAGATCTTGGCACTGAGGAGACAGAATCCTAGCCATGTAACTCATTACATGGACACTCACATGCACCCACACACATACAGACATTGCGTGTGTGTTTATACAAACCTATATACAAATGCAATATAGATTTACACTTGCACAGATCTTAATTTTGTCCTAGAGAAACATAAGTCCCACCTAGGTACCTCCCTATTTTCAGGGGGATCACAGCATTGTTGAAAAAAGTAAATTCTTAGAAGACAGAGGTCTAGGTTTAAATACAGCCTGTGTCATTGATACACATTGAAACTCTGCATGAGTTACTCCATTTTCTTGACTTCTGTTCCACATTTGTAAAAATCTGTCTCTAAATATTATTTTGAACTTAGATACAATGCCATACTTATTTGCCTCACTAATGCTGCAGGTATAGTTGGTACATAATCAATATTAACTGTTATTATTTTATGAGGCAAATGAGCACCAGCACAAGTTAATGATAGGGCAGGAATTTTCTATCCTCTTCCTTAATATGAAAAATAATCCTTTCAAGGGGCATCTGGGTGGCTCAGTCATTAAGCCTCTGCCTTCGGCACAGGTCATGGTCCTGGGGTCCTGGGATTGAGCCCCTCATCGGGCTCCCTGCTGTGCGGGAAGCCTGCTTCTCCCTCTCCCACTCCCCCTGCTTGTGTTCCCTCTCTCGCTTAGGTTTCTATCTGTCAAATTAATAAATAAAATCTTAAAAAAAAAGAATCCTTTCTAAACTTGTGCTGCTCTCAGCTATACTTATTTAAAAAAAGAAAATTTGTTAAGATAATTTTTCAAAATTAATTGTTTCTGGAAGCATAACATAGATACAGAAAAGTGTGTGAATCATAAGCATATAGCTCACTGATTTTTCCAAATGGGATCCTGCCCATCTCATCAGCACTCAGATAGAGAACCAGGACATTACCAGCACCTCAGAAGCTCCTTCATTACCCTTTCTGAGAATAACTATTATCGTACATTATAGATTAATTTTACCTTTTTATGCTTTATAGAAGTAGGATCACATACAGATATTCTTACATCTGGCTTTTTTCACTCTGCAATGACTGAGACATTCATCCATATTGTTGCATGTAGTTGTGGCTTTGCTTGATCACTCTCTGCTGTACAGTGTTTTGGTGAATATACTACAATTTATTTGTTTATTTTTTATTATGTTATGTTAATCACCATACATTACATCATTGGTTTTTGATGTAGTGTTCCATGATTCATTGTTTGCTTATAACACCCAGTGCTCCATGCAGTACGTGCCCTCTTTAATACCCATCGCCAGGCTAACCCATCCCCCCACCCCCCTCCCCTCTAGAGCCCTCAGTTTGTTTCTCAGAGTCCATAGTCTCTCATGGTTCGTCTCCCCCTCCGATTTCCCCCCCTTCATTCTTCCCCTCCTGCTATCTTCTTCTTTTTTTTAACATATAATGTATTATTTGCTTCAGAGGTACAGATCTGTGATTCAACAGTCTTGCACACTTCACAGCGCTCACCATAGCACATACCCTCCCCAATGGCTATCACCCAGCCACCCCATCCCTCCCACCCCCCCACCACTCAGCAACACTCAGTTTGTTTCCTGAGCTTAAGAATTCCTCATATCAGTGAGGTTATACTACAATTTATTGATCTATTCTACTCTTGATGGACATTTGGATGGTTTCTGGGTTTTGGCTATTTTCAATAATGCTGCTGCAAACATTTTTGCATGTGTCTTTGGTGAATGCACTTCTGTTGAGTACATATCTGTGACTGGAATTTCTTGGTGTTAAGATTTGTACATGTTTACCTTTTGTAGATCTGTCATATAGAAGATATTGGAAGTATTCCCTATTTTTTTAATGAGATTTATTTACTTATGAGAAAGAGACAGCACACAGGTTGGGGGGCAGAGGGAGAGGGAGAGAGAGTCTCAAGCAGATTTTGTGCTGAGTGCAGAGCTCAACATAGGGCTTAATTTCATGACCCTGAGATCATGACCAGAGCCAAAACCAAGAGTTGGATGCTCAACTGACTGTGCCACCCAGGTTCCCCAGTATTCCCTATTTTTAATTTGTAGAACCTTGAGAGACTTTAACAGTGCTATGTGCTTCCAATCTTTCTCACCGGGCCTGTATGTCCTGGAATCCAGGGATATACTCTTACTCTTTGAGTATAAGGAATCAATAGCTTCCCAATAACCCAATGTATTAGTTATCTACTGCTATGCAACACATTCCCTCCAAACAGAAGCCTAAAACAGAATTACATATTGACTATCTCTACAATTTTTGTAGGTAAGGAATTGTGGCATAACTGGGCTGGTGGTTCAAACTGAAAGTCTCTAATGAGATTGAATCAGATGTTGGTCAGGGCTACAGTCTCTGAAGAGTTTACTGGGGCTAGGGGATCCACTTTCAGGGTGGTTCTTTCCTATAACTGGCAAATTGGTGCTGGCTGTTGGCAGGAAACCTCAGTTTTTCCCCACATGGGTCTATCTACATGGCTGCCCAAGTATCCTGACAACAATGTAGCTGGCCTTCTCCAGCGTGAGCAGTTCAAAGAGCCCAAGGTAGAAGCAGCAGTGTTTTATGACCTCACCTTGGATATCACCGTTACTTTCTCAATATTTTATTGATCATCCAAGTCATCCTTATTCAATAAGGGAGGGCTCTACATAAGGGCGTGAGTATCAGAAAGTGAGGATTATTAGGGGCCATGTTAGAGGCTTGCCACCACACCATCAAGCCCTTCCTGCCACCAGATAAAGACTTTTCTGTGATAATTGGATCCCCAAGTGATTAGCACAGGGAATAGGTAAATTTTGATGCACAAGGAAAGGAAGAGAGAATACACAGAATAAGTAAGTCCAGGGAGAAAGGCAGGCCTGAATATAGCAACCAAGAGGCAGTTAGTTGTAACATTTTGTGTATCTGAGTAGGAGTAAAGGAAAATGTGTTTGGGGCAGAGGTTTGGAAGATTATATGCACTGGTCCAGAAAAATTTTCCTTTACTAATTAGATCATGTTTTTGGACCATGAAGACTCAACTCTGGCATTGTCTAAAAGCAATAGCCCAAATTGAGTATTCTTGAATTTTCTCACGGGTTATTCAATTTATTATCCATTCATCCATGTGTCTATCTCTTATTAAGCATCTGGCAAATGCCAGGTCTATTCTAGAGGGTGACAGGGAATGTGGAAATGAGCAAATACACAAATGTGACATAGGGAATGGAGGAGAGAGAACTAATACTTATTGTGTACCTACTGTGTTCCTGTACTTTACATTTATTATTTTAAATAATTCTTATAACTACTCGGGATATTGGGCATAATGGCTCACACTTGGCAGATGAATAAACAGACTTGAGAGTTCATTTATTTACTCAGACTTGGAGCTGAAAAGTGGTGAAGCTGAGTGCTCTGCAAATAACAATGGTATAAAGTAGAAAGAGACTAAATGCCAAAAAAAAAAAAAAAAGTCTGCATGTAGTACAATGGCAGCTCAGAAAATAGAGTGAGTTCTTTGGCCTGGGGAGGTAAGAGAAGGCATTATGGAGGAGGCAGCATTTCAGCTGGATCTTGATACATGAGTAGGAGATAATGGAAAAAGGTCGTATGTCAGGAGTAAAGAATATCAAAAACAAAGGCATGAAGGTAGGAATGGATATTAGTAATGATCATACACACAGAGACACACATATATAATGTGGCTAGAGAAATGTGCATGAAGGAAAGAACTGGCTGATAGAGGTGAACAAAATGGGTTTGGGCCACACAGATAGCAGACAGACATCAGACCCAGCTGTTCCGTAATGTGACAGGAAGCCAAAGAAGACTAGATCATCATTGTACACTTGAGTGGGAACTCCTTTCAGACTTCTTGGATAACACCTTCATCAAGGTTATTATTAATTAAATTATGATTACACCTTCACACCAGCACAATAACAAAAAGACTGACAAACTATGTAAGATTATTCAAATTATTGAATAAGAATAAGAAATGCCATTGACAGTAACAAGGGCAATAAATGTACTGATGGCGAGGTCTGCTGCTAGTTAAAGATGGAAGAAAAACTATGGGAGAAGTCAGCAGGCCCCAGGGCTATTGATTCCCAGAAAAAATCCAAGAATCTCTGAGTAGAGAGTAGCCTGGAGGATTGCTCCCTCTAATTTTGCAGTTTACATAGGAGAAAACTGCGGTCAGAAAGTGTGAGTGACTTGTTCTTCTAGAGCAGAGGTCCTTCTAATATACCTCAGCCTTGTGAGAAGAACAGTACAATCCCTGATATCAAGAAAGCCATGAGTATGGAGGGTGCTATGAAAATCACTGGTTGTAAAACGTGTCTGTTATGAGTTGAGTTGTGTCTTCCCCAAATTCATAATTTGAGGTCCTGACCTCCAATACCTAAGAACATAGTCTTATTTGGTGCAGATAAAATTAAGAGAGTGCCATATTGGAGTAGAGTGGGCCCCAAATCCAGTATGATTGGTGTCCTTATTAAAAAGGGAAATTTAGACATGCGTACAGGGAGAATGCCACGTGAACATGAAGGCAGAGATTGGAGCAATCTGTCTACAAGACAAGGAATACTGAAAATTGCCAGCAAACCACTAGAAGCTAAAAGGGAGGCATGGAACAGTCTCCCTCACAGCCCTCAGAAGGAATCAACCCTGTGACACCTTGATCTTATACTTCTAGCCCCCAGAACTATAAGACAATACATTCCTATTGCTTAAGCCACCTAGTGTATTGTACTTTTTATGACAGCCCTAGGAAACGAATATAATCGCTAAAAGAAAGAAAGGTTATATGCAAGCCAAAAGAAGTAGGCAGTGTGAGGAAGGAGCAATTGATTAATGGAATAATAAAGCCATTCTTTAACCCATTTAAATGCTGAGTGTGCATGAGGCACCTCGCTTGGCCCTGGAGCTGGTAAATGAAGTAGAATATAACTTTCCTGCCTTTGAGAAGTTCAAAGTGTGGTCTAGTTAGGTTCACAACAGAAGTAAATGTTATGGGGACCCAAAGGAATGAGATAGGCAAAGGTTTGGAAGCAGAAGGTAACATCTGAGCCAAGTTTTGAAGGATGAGTGTGTTTGCTTGCTGGTTGCTAAATGGAGCTGATTATTTCTGCCACTGGAAAGAGCTTCCTAAAATCTCCATCTTGGTCCACATAGCCATCAAAGAGACAAAATCACAGAGTTGCTAAGATTCTTCAATCCAGCATTTCAGACAAACAGCCTCAACAACCCAGGCCAGTTATCTCAATTTCCTGCCTTATTTGGCTTGCCATTCATAGGAAAAACAGGAACAGAGATGCTGACCTCTGGCTGCTCGGCCCAAGTCCCCTTGGAGCTTCAGGCTCGTGTAAGAACTGGCTTCAGAAACTCACCCCAGTGGGGGGTCTTCCTATTCTGGCTACACAGACCTCTCTGCAGTGCTGAAAAGTCAGATTGTGTTATTTATATATAAAAACAACAACAAAAATAACCTTTTCTTTCCAAATATTCCAAGCATAGGAAGCCAAGCCTTCAGTAGGTCATTGCTATGTTGATATTTTGAAGAACTATGCTTCCAGGCCCTGGAACAGGAGCCAGGTCTGCTGGCCTTGGTCTTGAGATGTCTTGGCTGTTTCATATTAACGACCCCCAGGCTCCCAGATTTGAGCTCTCGGCAGTAACTGCTCTGAGTAATGCTGGTAAGAAACACAGCAAAGAACAGAGCCAATTGCAGCTGGAGCTACATCTGCCTCTGTGGAATGATGTCAAGTGTGTTAGGAGGAAGGCATGGGGTGTCTCTTAACTCTAATTGCTTCCCTACTGGTCAACCATGCTCCTTGAAATTCCATGAAGATTATGGAACTATTCCTTTAGGTTTATGAGCAAGAACAAAGGGACAGGAGAGGGTCTGCACACAAACCAGCAGTCTTTGCTTGGTTGATTACATTGGAAAACCTTTAAGCAGAGCATGTATGGTCAGTTGCCTCAGGCCCTAGAGTTTCCCTAGAGTATTGCATCAAGTCTCATTCAGTGATCATTACCTGCCTGGCCCCTTCAAGCATTTGTTTTGGTAACCCCTGCTCAATTCATCCATACATATGGTTTTGACCACCACCTGGGTGGAAATATTTTAAAACTTCCACCTCCAGTCATACCTTTCCCTTTAAGCTTCTGACTTCTATCTAACTATCTGTCCCTGTGCACCTGATATTCAACTAATTCATCATCTTTTCTCACAAAATTATCCCTCTCCAGGTTTTTTTGTCCTATGTCCCAAATCAGAAAACTGGAAAGCATCCTTGACCCTTCCCTTCCTAGCATATTAAGTTGATAACTAAGATTTACTAACATTACTTCCTAAATTTTCTTTTAACTGTTCTTCCTCCCATGCTTTCTGATAATTCTCTAATTCAGGACTACATCATCTTTTGCTTAAACTACTAGAACAGCTTCCAAGAGGGTCTCCTTATTATCAGCTCATCCCCACCCCATCCATTCTATACTTAGCAGCTGAAGTATCTTTAAAAAGTATAAATCTGCACTCAAAAAACTACTACTAGAAGGAAATTGCTTTAACATAATAAGGACCATATATGGAAAACCTACAGCTAACATCATATTCAGTGGTGAAAGACTGAAAGTTTCCCTCTGTGATCAGGACAAGCATGCTTGCTTTAGCTGGCTTTCTATTCAACATAATAGTGGAAGTCCTAACCAGAGTAATTAGGCAAGAAAAAGAAATAAAAGGCATCTAAATTGGAAAGGCAGATGTAAAATTATCTCTGTTCGTAGATGACATAATTTTATATGGAGAAAATCCTAAAGATTCCACAAAAATCCCCTATTAAAGCTAGTAAATGACTCAGCAGAGTTGCAGAATACAAAATTAACATGCAAAAACTCAGTTGCATTTCTGTACATTAACAATGAACAATCTGAAAAGAAAATTAAGAAGATAACAGCATCAAAAGGAATAAAATACTTAGGAATAAATTTAATCAAGACGGCAAAAGAGTTGCGCACTGAAAACTGCAAAATATTGGTGAATGGAGTTAAAGAAGACACAAACAATGGAAAGACATCTTGTATTAATGGAAGGGAAGACTTAGTATCGCTAAGATGCCAATACTACCCAAAGCCATCTACAGTCATCTAGATTTAATGCAATTCCTGTTAAAATCCCAATGATAAAAATGGAAACACCCATTCTAAAATCCATATGAAGTCTCAAGGGACCTGGAATAGTCAAAACAATCTTGAAAAAAAAAGAATAGAACAAAATTAGAGATCTCACACTTCCTGATTTTAGAACTTACTGCAAAGCTATGGTAATCAGAACAGTGAGGTACTGGCATAAAGATAGACATATAGATCAAAGGAACATTGACATGGCATAAGCCCTCACATATATGGAAAATGATTTTCAACAAGAATGCCAAGACCATTCAATGGGAGCAAGGACAGGTTTCTCAACAAATAGTGTTTAGAAAATTGGATATCCATCCAAAATAAAAAAAAGTTAGATCCTTACCTTACACCATATGCAAAAATTAACTCAAAATGGATCAAAGATCTAAATGTAACAGCTAAAACTATGAAACTTTTAGAAGTGTGTAATATATATATATATATATATATATATATACAATTTACTTTTATTGGTGTCTTCACATGTTATTGCCAAACTTTAAAGAAATTCTGTTATGCAAAAGAGGAAACTGAGACTGGAGAAAATAAGAAATTTGCTTAAGATCAACTAGGTCTTAAGTGGATCCTGAGCAGACTGTGATTCTTAAGTTCAGACCTCTGGCCAACTCAAAGTAAAACCTTGTAAAGAACACAGGCTTTAAAACCAGAAAGAACACTGACTAAAGCCATAAAATTGGATGTTTTTAAACCTTTCTGTTGATTCAATTTCCTCATCGTTAACATGAAGATAATAGTATCTGACCTTTTGTAAGTCACAGGTGGTGAGGACTAATTAAAAGGAGGTGGGGACAAGGAAGAAGAAAGACCTATGACTTAGCCCTTCAGGCTCTCTAGAGCTGTTGAAATTCACTGCTGAGTCTGACGAATAGCTGCTTGGGGAGGTGGTACCGACTCTGGAAATGGGAGGAGATGGAAATAGAAATAAGAGAGGGAAGAAAAAGTAAAATGAAGGTGAACTCTGTTAAAAAAAAATGTGATGTGAGGAAAGATTTTGGAAACTCTTTTGTCTCATTTATCAACGAGAAAGGAATTAGAAATATGTATATCATGTAAATTACCTTTAAAAAACTATTCTGAGTGATTTCCAAAGACAGTGTGACATAGCAGAGAGAGTACTCTCAACTCCAGCTCTGGTTTCACAACTTCCTACCCTTGGCGACATTTGGACATATCACAGAAGTGCTCCAAATTTCCAGGTCCCTCTCTCTAAAACAGGAATATTAATACCTATCTGACCTCCTGGGAAGAACAAAGTGAGAGAGGTACATATTATTTGAAAAGTTAAAATGCCATTTGGGTCCAGGTTAAAAATCACTTTTCCTAGCTATACGACCCACACACCACTTCACTGTTCTGAACCTGTTTACTCACCTGTAAAAGATTTAAAAATAAATCTACACCATAGATTTGTTGAAGAGATTAAAAGAAACAGTGGAGGTAAATGTGTATCATGGTGTCTGGCACATATTAAGGACTAAATAAATGGCTGTGTTCATGGTAGATACCTGCAACAACAGCAAAAGACACATTTCTTTACTTCTGGGAAGGAAATAAAAGTAAGATTTATTGGGAATTCTAGGAAAAGAAATCACGGCAATTTTTTAAAATCCAGCTTTCTTGGTCTTCTTAATTTCTCCTTACCCCAAGCAATAGTAATTGAACAGCATACTGGAGGTGGTATGTGTCTCTGTGAAAAAAAAAAAAAAATTTTTTTTTTGACTCTACAAGGTTAGAAGCTTCTTGTCTCCTGTGATTGAACACCCCCAAGACATTGGATCATTTCCTGAACTTCATTTATTTAATAACTAATCTTTTATTGCCTTCCGTCCTTTAAAGCCAGCCGGCCAGTCTCATTCCCACCCCCACCCTACAAGGTCTCACCTCTTTAATCATTTGGATAATGCTGAGACACACTACAAACCATCTTAATGGAGGGCTGATAAGTGAAGGCCATTTTTTCCTCCCGTCTGCTTCTCTACCCAGCAGTATTTCGGATGATTTTCAATAATCCCAGCAAATCACTCATGTCATCCCCCCACAGTCACTTAGTTAATATCTCCAGTCAACAGGTTTCTTTTGGCTCTTTTGTCTGGGAAAGCTGGCTACACAAGGCCCCAGAACTCCAGAGGAATGAGTCTGTACCTGGAATTTGTACAAACTAATAGTAACTGTAAGAGTAACATTTTCCCTAGGTAATAAGAATAGCTACCATTTCTTAGTCATGATTGTGTGCCAGGCACTGTGCCAACAACTGTATCTGTATTATCATGTTTAATTCTCATAAAACCTACTAAGGAATGCTCTCATGCCCATTTCATGGATGGAGAAACTTACAGTCTGGGACACTGGTACTCAAAGTGTGGTCCTCCTAGCAACAAGCAACCTGGGAACTTGTTAGCTCTCCAGCTCTACCACAAAACTAGCGAATAAGAATCTCTGGGGGGTAGGGTTCAGGAATCTGTGTTTTAACAAACTCCCCTGCTGATTCTGCTGCAGACTAAAATTTGGAAAGCACTGGACTATAAAAGGTGTGTAACTTGCCAAATTCACAGACCTAATAAGTGGCAGAGAGAAACTTAGAAATCAGAGTCTGGCTGACTCCTAGCCAAGTCAAAGGGGCTCTAGAATGAGATGGCCCACAAAGTTTTAGGATTTCAAGTAAAATTGCTTTGTACAATTAGACATCTATTATTTCATATAATAGATGTGCAGAAGTATCTCAGTTCTGGGATTGATTTAATTGAGCAGTTCAATGTCTTTATGGCTCTAGCTCAAAGGCATTGCTCTCATTCTCTTGGCTTTCTCTACATGGTCATAAGAGGGCTGCAGCAATTCCGGGCATTACATTTTGTCCCTCAGTGCCTAGATGTCTATTCTTCCATGTCTTTTTATGAGCAATACTTTCTTCTCCAAGAAGTACTTTCCTCAGTAGACCTCCTCTCATGCATTACTGCTTAGCATTTCATCACTTGCTCATTCCTAAACCAATCCTGGGAAGAAAAATGGAATAACATGATTGGATAAGACTAATTAAGATTCACTTTACTTGGGGCATGTGGGTGGCGCAGTTCGTTAAGCATCCAACTTGGTTTCAGATCAGGTCATGATGTCAGGATCTTGAGATCAAGCCCTGAATCAGGCTCTGCGCTCAGCGCGGTGTCTACTCGAGATTCTCTCTTCCTCTCCCTCTGCCCCTCCCACTCATGCTCTCTCTCTCTCTAAAATAAATAAATAATCTTGAAGAAAAAAAGCTTCACATCGCTTGAAGCACATGTATGCCTATGCAAACACAGCGGATGGAAATGCTAGATCAGAGCAATGCATACAAATTGTGAAATGGTGAGAAATAAGTTTGGATTCACAAGATAACATTGGATGATAGGAATCCAGATAGAAAAATTAAGAGTTTATGCCATAAGAAATAGACAGCCTGTACATTTTTGAGCAGGGGAGACAAACATGTTAGGACATACATGCAAAGAATCTGCTGGTAGTGTGTAGGATAGATGGGTGTAAGACTCAGGAGAGGTAATGAGGAGAGGCTGTGGGAGGACCAGCGGTTGCTATAGCCTTGGTAGAATCTGCCAAGGCCCTAGTCTAGGAAGGTGGTGATGGCTATGAAGGGTGGGTAAAGATAAAGTCATTTGGAAGGAAAATTGGCCAGAGAGGGTGACTGGCCATGAGGAGACAAGAAAGGGGATGAGTCAGGGGTTACAGGCCAGCTTCATGTCTGTGACCAGCTGTTCTTCTGCCCCCATGGAACCATGATGGGGAGAAAAGTGCTGACTCCTGCAAGAGGAATTTAGGCAAGTTAAAGAAACAATGTCAGATGGACAATGGGTTATTTAAGGGTATATGCTTAAATTCTCAAATTCATCGCTTGGTTCTGTGAATAATAACAATAATAGTGCCATTTATTGACAGTCAGATATGTCTTACTGTTTTACTTATTTATTTAAACTTATTTTTATTATAGAAAATTTCAGAATAAATTTATTTTATTGTAGAAAATTTGTCCCTACAAAAGTAGGAAGAATCATGTAATGAACTCCCATGCACCTGTCAACCAGCTTCACCACGGTCAAATCCTGGCCAGTTGTTCTTGTTTCTTCTGTTTTCTCTCTCCCTCTTCCCTGACACCCCCAGCCCATGTTATTATTGCTTCGAATAAAAACTTTACTGAGACATAACTCACACACCATACAATTCACCTATTTAAAGTGTACAACACAATGGTTTTTAGTATATTCATAGAGTTGTGCAACCATCACCACAATTGATTTTAGGACATTTCATTACCCCAAAAAGAAACCTCAGATTCTTCAGCTATCACCTCCTGACCCTGCATCCCCCTATACCCCCAGCCCAGAGCAACCACTAATCTGCTTTGCCTGTTACAGATATTTCATAAATATGGAATCATACAATATGTAATTTTCTGTAACTGGCTTCTTTTACTTAGCATAACGTTTTCGGGGTTCATCCATCTTATAACATATATCAGTACTTCATTTCATTTTATTGCCCAATTATACTCTACTGTATGCATCTAGTACATTGTCTATTCATCAGCTGATGGATGTTTGAGTTCCACTTTTCAGCTATTATAAATAACACTACTATAAACATATGTGTACAAGAACATTCGTGTACGAGTGGACGTATGCTTTCATTTCTCTTTGGTATATACCTAGGAGAGGCATTTCTGGGTTGCACAATAACTCTATAGTTAATCTTTTGAGAAACTGCCAGACTGGTTTTCATAGCAGCTACACGATTTTACATTCCCACCAACAGCGTATAATGATGCCAATTTCTCCATATCTTCCCACCACATTTTTTAAAGATTTTATTTATTTACTTGAGAGAGAGAGAAAATGAGAGAGAAAACATGAGTGGGGAAAGGGAGAGGGAGAAGCAGACTCCCTGCTGAGAAGGGAGCCCAATGCGGGGCTCAATCCCAGGACCCTGGAATCACGACCTGAGCCAAAGGCAGATGCTCAACTGACTGAGCCACCTAGGCGCCATTTCCCTAACACTTTTTATTTTTTATTAGTTTTATTAATTTTACAAAATTAAAAATTTTTAATTTTGTAAAATTTTCTTAAGGCTTTTATATTTTTAGTGTAGTTTTAGGTTCTCAAAATTGAGAGGAAGGTATAATTCCCCATATACCTTCTGCCCTCACACATGCAATGCATCCCAATTATCAACATTCTCCTCCAGAGCAGTGCATTTGTTACAACTGATGACACTGTTGACATATAATAATCCCCGAAAGTCCGCAGTTTACATTAGCATTTATTCTTGATATTGTACATTCTATGCATTTGGACAAATGTCTAATGACATATATTCATCATTAGAGTATCATACAGAGTATTTATACCGCCTTAATAATAATTCTGTGTCCTTGTTGTTTTCATTTGCGTTTCCTTGATGGCTAAGGACGTTGAGCATTTTTTCATGTGCTTATCAGTCATTCCTATATATTTTTTAGAAAAATATCTATTCAGATCATGTGCCCATTTTTAATTGGGTTATTTGTCTTTTTATTATTGAGATGTATAATTTCTTTATGTAGTCAATATATAAGTCCCTTATCAGATATATTTCTAAATATTTTCTCCCACTCTGCAGATCATTTTTCCTCTTTGTGGGTGGTGTCCTTTGAAGCACAAATGTTTCTAATTCTAACAAAGTCCAAGTTAACCTATTATTTTCTCTTGTTGCTTATATTTGTGGCATCATAGTTAAGAAAGAGTTGCCTCATTCAAGATCACAAAGGTTTACCCTGTTGAATTGTCATAGCTCCTTTGTCAAAAATCAATTGACCATCACCCCAGTTATTTCGAAGCAAATGCCAGACATCATGTAAATTCATCTGTAAATATATCAATATGTATCTCTAAACTTCAATGTCCCATATTTTATCTATCTCATCACTGATGCTTACAACAACTCTCAAGGTACCATTATCCACATTTAACAGAAAAAGACACTGATGCTTGGAGGGGTTGCCTGATTTGCCCAAGATCAAGCAGCTACTTATGTGATCGAACCAGATCCAAAGGCTGTGTTCTTCCTATTAGACCATAATTCTGGTGTGGCCAAAGCAAAGTGGAATGTAGTAATAGTGATGGCAGCCTGACCCAGGCAACTCTTGCCTTCAATTCCTTAAAGGTATCATTTAACTTGTTTACTTTCTTCATTGGCACCATCACCATCTCTACTAGCTCTTTACCCAGCATTTTACCCATCAGGAGAGAAAGAAAGACAACTCTCAAAAAAACCCAGAGATTATCTCCTCAGAACCCAGGAAATGTGAGGTGGAAAAATCAAAAGTGCAAGGTGAGAAGTCTGTGAATTTGCATCAGTTTGAGAGGTGACACTGTTTATTCTGAAGCGAGAAGTAGGTTGAACAATTTGAACTTTCCAATGGAAACTGAAATTTTATTTACTAGAAGGAAGTCTTGAATTACCAAATCATAGCATTGAAAGACACTTCTTTCACTCTTGTAAAAATTGACCTCTTATTTCACTCATGTAAAAATTCTAGTGACTTCCCCAAGGTCACAGGGCTAATTAGTGGCAGAAAGGGGACTGAAAGGCAGGTCATCTGATTCCACTATTAGGGAATATTAGAATTTCCTATTCCTATAGCCTCCTGGGCTTCAAGTGCCAGATAACTTGCCTTAGCAAACAAAGGGATATAATAATCTCATGAGATTCTACAAGAATTACAGGAATGGGGAAAAGGGGAGAAAAATCACTGAAGAGTGGGATTTTTTCTTTTTTTAAAAAAAAGATTTTATTTATTTTTTTGAGAGAGGGAGTGTGTGCAAGCAGGGGCAGGGGTAGAGGGAGAGGAACAGAATCCTCAAGCAGACTCCCCGCTGGAGCCTAGAGCCCAACAGGGGGCTTGATCTCGTGACCCCGAGATCATGACCTGTGCCAAATCAGGAGTCAGATGTTTAACTGACTGAGCCACCCAGGCGTTCCAAAAACTGGGATTTTTCTGAACCTGCCCAGGGGGAACAGAAATTTTCAAAGATCTATAAGGCAATAAGCAATCCAGCTTCTGAGTCAGAGGGAAGATATATGATCCAGGAATTGGAGAGCATCTTACACATTCTGTCGTTTTTTTCAATAAGGCAAACAAAGACAGAGTTGAACTCAGACTTACCTGCAATGTACTGCCAAGGGCTCCACAGAAACACTGTAGAGAGAAGATGGATCTAAAATAACTGGGGTGAGGAAAAATGTGCAGCCTATGCTAGGATGGGTTAAGTCTACATCAGAGGGGAGAATCCCACCAAATTAGGCAACGCAGGGGAGAGGACATCAGCCAATAACATGACCTTCAGGACTGGTGTCATCTCCATGCTGCCCTTACTCCACCTCTAGCAGAGAGCAATCTTAGGAAGGGCTCTGATGACAGCTGAGTATGGGTATTGTAACAAAGCTTTAGGGCCAGTTAGACCAAGTTCAAATTCTCATTCCTTTGCTAAATAGCTATGGGATCTTAGGCAAGTCATTTCACATCCCCAAGCCTGGGTTCTTCCTCTATCCAATGAAGGACGTTGTGAGGTTTTAACAGAGGGAATGATATAAAGCACGTGGCACCATTCCTGGGACATAGTGGAGGTTTCACTTGTGAATATTTGCACTCCTCCTTGGTCTTTCTCAGCTTCATATGAATTTTGGTCTCTGTGCCACCTCTCCAAGTACTCTTTGGATCTCAGGACCTAGATTTTTCAGTATGGAATTAAATATTTCATTCTCCTATTGAGAAAATTTTGGAACTGAAGTTGCAGAGTCCCTGCTTAGGAACCCAAGGCCAGAGCATTCACGGCAGAGTGGACATCTGGATGCCATTCAGTGCTCCCTCCTCAGTATCACTGTGCTGTGCCTGGGATGCTGGTTGCCATGACCACCTAATTATTTTCTCTAGGTCTAACCACGATGGCGAACTGAAAACCTTGCCAAACTCCCATATAAACAAGCAGCAGATGTCCAATTTGAAAAACATCATTCCTGAACAATAATGTTTGGTTTCCCGTCCATCACATGGCCCCATCCCCAGAAATGGAGTCAGGGAGAGACAGCTATGGGGGAGGCAGGAACAAGAACTTGGATGCCGAAGGGGGCCAGAATTAGGGTCTGCACCTTGCCCCGGACCAACCATGCAGGAGGCACTCCTTCCTGACATGACATACGGATTCATTTATGGAGTCACTAACAATGTTTCAATGGTCTTACAACAAGCTCTCCAGAGCCACACAGGAGCTGTGGAGGGCAAAATGAATGGCTTCTAGACTCAAACAGGTGTGGGTACCAATACCACTTTTGCCTCTAGCAAGCTGGGTAACTTTGATCAAATTCACTCCTCTGAGGCTCAGATTCCTCATATAAAATGAAGATAATGATACCTGTCTCATAAATTCATTGTGGGCTTAAAGCAAAATGCAGAGAGATGTAGCACAGGGCTTGGACCTAGTAAATCCTTGATTAATGTCAGTTATAAATGTGTTTTTAAATTATTACACAGCCTAATATACCTGCTCTGCCATGATACATGATGATGAGTGATTGCTTTTAAGAAATACCTTCAACAGATGAATGGATAAAGAAGATGTGGTCCATATATACAATGGAATGCTACTCAGCCATCAGAAAGGATGAATACCCAACTTTTGCATCAACATGGATGGGACTGGAGGAGATTATGCTAAGTGAAGTAAGTCAAGCAGAGAAAGTCAATTATCACATGGTTTCACTTATTTGTGGAACATAAGGAATAGAATGGAGGACATTAGGAGAAGGAAGGGAAAAATGAAGGGGGGGGATCAGAGGGAGAGACGAATCATGAGAGACTACGGACTCTGAGAAACAAACAGGGTTCTAGAGGGGAGGGCGGAGAGGGGGTTGGTTAGCCCGGTGATGGGTATTAAGGAGGGCACGTACTGCATGGAGCCCTGGGTGTTATACGAAAACAATGGATCGTGGATGACCACATCAAAAACTAGTGATGTATTGTATGGTGACTAACATAACATAATAATAATAATAATAAAAGAAAATGCAGAAGAAAAAATTTTGATAGAATTGTATTGAATCTGTAGATCCCTTTGAGTAGTATTGCCATATGAACTACATTAAATCTTCCAATGCATGCAAAAAAAAAAAAGAAAAAAGAAATACAGGATATCATGCAAACAAAAAGTGTCTTATGAATGGTTTCATACAGTACTCTTATTTTATGGAGGATGGAATTGAGACCCAAAAAGCTTAAGGCATTTGCCTGAGATCACACAGCTAGGCAACAGCAGGGCTAGGAGAGAATGCTACCGTTCTGACATCCAGCCCAATGCCTTTCCCAGCATCCTATCATGCCAAAGAAAGGAAAGGAGGGAAGAGAATCAGCATTTATTGAGCATCTACTGTTCATGGGATATTCTTCATACATTATTTCACTTACAGCAATAATAGAAGGTAAAGTATTATTACTTTTACTTGACAAATGAGCAAATTAGAATATAACCTTTAAAGAGCAGGAACTAGGTCTTTCTTATTCATTCATGTATCCCCAGCAGGCAGAATAGTGCCTGGCATGTAGTAGGTGCCCAATAAATATTTGCCAGTGAACAAGGAGAAATAATTTGCCATAGTCCGATAATTAATAAATGGCAGAGCCAGGACTTGAATAAAATCTGTCTGACTCCAATGCACATGATTTTTCTGAGCTGACTTTCTTGTGCTTTCTCCCCTAGGGGAACTAGGAATGCAGGAAGGAAGAAAGGAAGACTCCTTCTTTGAGAAACTTGTAAGTTCCAAGGTATGAACCTAGGTGCATTTATATATGTTATCTCATTTGCTTTTTGCAACCATTAAGGATGTTTTCCTTTTCGTTGGAAATTGAGATGCAGAAGCCTTCAGTGACTCTTCCAAGGTAAAACAGAGATCAGGAAAAACAAGGGCTCAGATTCAGTCCCAGACTTTCACCTCCTTCTTGGGATTCTCTCATAAAATCAGCGTTGCTTATAGAATGGGCCCTGAAGGAGGCTGGTGGTAGGACAGGAACATATCAGGCCTGTCATACGATGGGGGACAAGCATATCCTTCGGGGTTTGCCACTGAATGGTCAGGATGCCAAGAGCTATGGTGGCCTTTTATGATCAAAAGCACAAAGATAGAAAACCAGGAAGCTGAGGCTGGCTGAATGCTTGGTGACTCTGTGCTTGCAACAAACCTGG
This sequence comes from Eumetopias jubatus, assembly GCF_037043125.1. Classification (NCBI taxonomy): domain Eukaryota; kingdom Metazoa; phylum Chordata; class Mammalia; order Carnivora; family Otariidae; genus Eumetopias; species Eumetopias jubatus. The sequence continues at coordinate 59,375,080 of NW_028274810.1, forward strand.
GAGCAGCCTGTCTCCCCTCTCCCAACTAAGTTCAATAACAAAAAGCCTTTGCTTCCTAAGCTTTTATTAGTTTTATTCTGTTATCTGCAGTCAGAAGCATTTCTGTCTGATCTGCTGTACTTTTCAGGAGTGAGGGAGTAGTAAAAACCATGGCACTTGTCTATCTGCTCACGGACAGGCAAATCTGTATACTTCTGGAATTCTCGGTGTCCTTATTTTTATCAGTGGCAGATATCTGTTGGTTGAAAGTGTCAGAAAGGGGGACAACTGTGTGGCTCAGTTGGTTAAGTGTCTGCCTTTGGCTCAGGTCATGATCCTGGGGTCCTGGGATGGAGTCCTGCATGGGGCTCCTTGCTCAGCAGGGAGCCTGCGTTTCCCTCTGCCTGCCACTCCCCCTGCTTGTGCACTCATGCTCTCTCTCTCTCTCCCTCCCTCTCTCTCTCTCTCTCTGGCAAATAAATGAATAAAATCTTAAAGAAAGTGTCAGAAAGGAAATTGAGCTAGCTTATAGGAATGAGGGCAAATTGTTATAGGAATAGGGAATATCTCATGGAATTGAAGTACAGGGTTTCCACTGAGACTGGCAGTGGTCTGGGACCAGGACCTCAAAAGCTTTTGCCTCTGTTTCTCTTTCATAATACCTGTTTTCCTCTCCCCCTCCCCTCCCTCCCCTTCCCATCTTCTTCCCCTCCTCTTCCTTCTTCTTTCTGTCTCTCCCTCTCCCCACTGTCTCTCTCACTGTTTGAAAAACAGCCTCCATCAGCACCTGCATTTACACATAACCTGTTCAACCCCTAGAAGAGGGACTGAATCTCAGGGCCCCATTCCACATTTGTCAGAGGGCAGTTGTGACTGACCACACTCAGATCTGTGGCCAGTGCTGCAACACTCAACCCTTCCCAAGAGGAAGGAGGGCTGAGTAAGAACCGGGCTTCCTGGGGACAGTCCCTGTATAACATGCAGATGATGGGGCAAGGACGTTCTGAATAAACGGACGGGGAGCTAGCCCCAAGCTGTCTGTTATAAACTCTCCTCTCTTTGCTCTTCCTGAGGCATAATTAAGGGCTGGTTTCAGCTATTGTCATGGCCAGGTGGCTACTCTGCCCTTGCTGCAGTTTGGTCTCTTATTCATTTAACGTTCGACAGGCATTCGGCCTCGAGCAATGGACAGAGCTGTCCAGGTCACTGCACTCAGAAGTCTTACACTTTCCCTCTTCAGTGGTGTGGGATCTCCCATATCCATCCAAGAAACATCCCTTTGCCTAAGCTTGTCTGAGATGGATCTTTGTCACTGCTAACCAAAAGAGTGCCGATGGTTGCAGGAATGGGCGCAGGGAGGGAAATGTTACAACGGGCACATCCCTGAATGTGAAACTGGCTGAATTGGGGTAGAGCACAGAGTTGTAAGGACTCTGCCTTATAGGGCTGGGCTATCAGCAATCCTTGTTAGGTGGTAGGAAATCAGTTGGTTAAAAGATTATCAGTTGTCTGCTAGAACTCAGACCATTGCCCACAAATTAGGAAGTTGAGGTGGATTGGTAGAGAAATGTCAAGGTATTGCTACATGTGGCTACCTTCTTCTAGTACGTTAGTGATTTGGGCCCATCTGATAGCAGATAGAGAAGAATTGGGCAGGTTTACAGCTGTTTGGAGAATTAATTTCTTTCTACCTGTAGTTAGCAATTTGAACCTGTTGAATCAGATACTCAGGTGCCTTAAGAATGCAGCCTTAAACTGGTGCACCAATCAGCTTACTGGGTACTGGGAGGATTTAGAAGAACCCAGGAAGCCTGATGCCCCAGATGCTTCTGAGCAGCTCTGCTATGCATCTCCATCTGGGAAAGTGGGAATGCACATCTGGGTGAGCAGTGATGTGGAGAGAGGAGCCACAATGGTCGGAAAAAGAGGCTTGCCTCGCAGCTCCAGAAGATTATTCTTCAAACTCAAAGGCAGAGGCCAATAAGCAAAGATTTAGACCTATGTGCAGAGTCCCCAAAATTGGGGGAAATTGATGCACAAAAGTGAGGTCCAAATTCGAAGTGAAATTTTGGAAAGATCTTTGGTGTTGAGTACCAGCAAAATGAAGCTCTCCTGCATCCTCCCTGCCCTAACCTTGTGCAATTAATAGGCTGGGCTAAGAAAGGACTTAAAAGTTGTACTGTAAGAAATGCTGAAGCCTAATAAACAGAGGCCTGCGTTCAACCCTGAAAGCAAATCTGAGTCCATGTTCACGGCTCGAACAGTAATGAACTACCAAGCTGGTACAGTTCTCTATAATGGAACCCCTCAATTCTGCTTTCACTTTCAATGTGGATTAACACTGGCCTAGTCGGTAGAACCCAAGGCAGCTAGAATGACTGGTCAAGGAACAAACAGATATCCATGAGAGTGAGTGGCCCAACAGAATCCAAATGATGCTCCAGCCCATTGAATATCTTATTGCTTCCCCCACCCTCACTAGGTGAGTCCTGCTATCCTTTATTTCCCTGACCCTTGAGTAATGAGTGTATGGGGCAATTAAGTACATTATTTAGCTTTTAGCTTGCAAAATCTCAAGGAACCACAGGGAGATATGTTCAAGAGGAGGAATTGGCATTCACCAGAAAAGCTGAGCTTGGAAATCACTGGCCCGGTGTTTCACCTCTGAATTCATCAGCTGGAATGGGTTGACTTTGGATGAAATGAGATGATTTCTGCAATAATAATAGCTAATGCTTATTAAATTCTCACTAAATGCCAGGCAGTGGTCTAAGGGTCTACGTGCATGACTCATTTAAGTGTCCCAACTACCCTATGAAGTAGGTACTATTATTATCTGTACTTTACAGAGGCGGTTGAGTGCCTTGTCTAAAGTTGAGCTGAGATTTGGACCCATGGCTTGGGTTCTTAACCATTACATTTCATTTATTTTTAGGATACTTACCTTCCTGGATTTTGCTTTTTCCCCCCTCCTACCTCTGCAACTTCTTGGCACTGATTTTTCTGAGGGGCAATTGACATACAATAACTAGTACAAATTGATGAGTTTTGAGATATGTTTACACTCATGAAAACATCACTACGTTCACATAAGGAACATAGTCATCATTCCCTCCTCCAGCTTTCCTCATATCTCTTTGTAATCTATCTCTTCTTCCTCTCTCCCCCACCCCCAGACAACCACTGATATGCTTTCTGTCATTATGGAATGGTTTGCATTTCCTAGAATGGTCTGCAATCAGAATCTTACAGTATGTACTTTTTCTGTCTGCCTTCCTTCATTCAGCATAATTATTTTGAGATTCATGATTTAGAGTATGTCGATCATTTGTTCTTTTTAGTTTCTAACTCTTATTTCGTTATATGGATGCTGCTATGTGTCATAGTACACAAAGCAGTGTAAGTATAGCTGCCGTGAATATGCATGTGCAAATCTTTGTGTGGACATACACTTTCACTTCAATAAATATCTTGGAGTGCAAAGGCTGGGTGGTATGTAGGTGTATGTTCAACTTTTTAATCACTGTCCAGCAGTTTTCCAAAGTGGTAGTAGTATTCTACATTCTCCCCAGCAATATTCGAGAGTTCCAGTTGCTCTATATCCTCACCAACTCTTGACATGATCAATCTTTTTAATTGTAGCCTTTCTAGTTGTCATGTAGAAGTTTTTCATGGTGGGTTTAACCGGTGTTTTCCTAATAATTAATGATGTTGAAAATCTTTTCATGTGCTTATTTACCATCTATATCTCCTCTCTGTCAAAATGCTTCTATTGATGAATATTTTGTTCCCTTAATTTTTATTGAATTCTTTATATTTGTTTAGGTCTTTTTTGTTTGGTTTGGTTTGGTTTGGTTTGGTCCTACTTCTTCCCTCTGGAGTCAGCTTCTTTTTTCTCTAAGAAGACATTCTACAAATTAGAACACAGATCAAGGAGATGAACATGGTTTAGTAGATAGGGCACAGGTTTAGAAATAATCAGGTCTATTTGCATTTGCATTTTAACTCTGCTATTTGGTAAGTTATGTTGCCTTGGGCAGTTCAATTCATGCCCCCTGCACTTTAGTTCATTTGTCTGTAAAATGAATCTAGTGACCCTATCTCCTGCTGTTTCTACAAAGAATGAATAAACACTCTTCTTAAATGAGTGACATGAAACAATGGGAATAACCCTTGTTAAGGCCATGTACTAAAAAGGAGACTACTTATGAGAATTTTGATTGTAAGAATTATTAGAATACCCTCAAGTCCAGATGTTCCTGTAGAATAATATTGGAGTGGCAACTTGCTTATTATTTCCTTTTTTCTTTCTTTCTCCTTCCCTTCTGTATGCATAATATACACAGTTTGCAAAAGAGGTATATCATTCACACACATCTGATATCATTCCCCAATACCTGCTGTGGTACTAGTCACTCACCAGGGAGCAAGGAACCCTCTGATCTCCAGGCTCCTCTTCTTGGTCATCCTGTTTTTACACTACCCTCATGCTTTTCTGAGTCCCTCCTGTCTATATCCTCCTCAGGTAGACAAAACAATGGTCACTTCCATGTGGGTTATTTTTTAAAGCAGTGGTAGAGAATTCCCAATCTCTCTGTGCAGGGGCTTATAGATACAGACAGCCATCAACATCTAATGAGGAGATTTGTCTTCCTCCATTGTCCACAAAGCACAGAAGTAGCTCTGTGGATCTCTACCCCGCACTCTGAGCATCTCCATGGGAGTTGACCTGCTTGTGCTGTGCTCTTGGAGGGGAGAAGGGCAGGGCAGGAGAGAGGCCCATAGCTATTGCCCCTGGCTCTCTGACAAGAAAAGAGCATCTTCTAGATAGGGCTCAACCTGCAAAAAGGCTCCCCTGCTGTGCAGGAATTATTCACTCTAGGACATGCTTCCTATGTACTAACATCAAATATTCCCACTGGCTGCAGAAGCTCAGAATAGGACAGTTTAACTGTTTCATGTCCAGTCTGCAGGAGCTGCAAAATCCCCTGCTAGGATGCTGTGCATATGATAGGTGCCCCGTGATGGCACTTTCCTTCCTAAATCTGATTGCTACTCCCAAACAGGTATCAGGGATGTTTGTCTAAGTTCCCCTATGGTTGCTGTCTATGTAAGTGAGGCTCATCGCTACCACCATCCCAGGGACTGTATCAATTCTTGTGAGGCTTGTTCCCTTAGTCCTACCTGCCCTGGATGAACCTAACTGCTGGCTTCGTAGAAGATGCTAAGGAGCACACGAAATGTCACAGGTTCATCAAAAGGATCAACAGCCTTCCCAGTGTTTTAGGGCCTAGGCCTTTCCTAAAGAACTTCTGATATTCTCTACCCTGAGGAAATGTGACATATCTTGATGAAAGGCTGGTGACATATCTGAGATAGCCATCTCTCTCACTAAGTGGAAACCTTCTGGTCCTTTTGGTGGAGAAATTCATAGCAATAAACCTGCAGTAGATTACAAAGGGCACATGGAAGGAGACATTGCATTAAACCCAGAGTCCTCCGGGACGCCACAGGAAGATTGGCTTAGACTCAAATGCTAATAGCCCCACTGATGAGCATAGACAACATGATTACACAGGGAAGGCAAGGCCAAGTTCTGCACTCTCTCCCCAGCTGGCAGGAGCAGGCTTCCTGGAAAGGCTCCCTCCCACCTCCCATCCTCTCTGCTATCAAAAAACTTCTGGGAATCTGATTTCCTGCCCTCAGCCTCTTCAAACAAAATGACTGGGTGGAGAAGTCACCCTTCTCACAAACCTCAGTGCCTTACTTTCGGGCACCATAATTAGAAAACAAAACACTAAATTAATTATTTTGTAGAGCAAAATGTTAACGATAGAAAGAATACCAGGCAGGGTTTAAGGGATGTCAGGAAACAGGGATCTGAAGGAGTCTTGTGGAGAGCTGACCATGTGCCAGGCCCTCCCTGTGCTGGGCCGCTGGCCCTCTGAGACAGGTTTTAATCTCCAGTTTACGAGTGAGGGGACAGAGGCTCATGGAGTTTAAAGAATTTGTGTCAGGCCATGGAAATTAGCAGCAGACCTGGGTTTGATCATGAGTTGGTCTGATGTCCAAAGCTTATGGGTTTTCCACTGTATGCTTTTTAGACTTTTGCATTGACTAGGCCCCTCATTGCACGCATCTGTACCTCACACAGCCAGCCCCTGTAGTCTCCCGCCAGTCTCCCGCCAGGCTGGCTCCCTCAGACCCTGAGGGGGTGCCAACCAGTACTTGTTTTCTCCAGTCTTCACACTTTTCCTGAAGCATACTGACAAGCCAGCTGGTTGGAACTACCCAGTCTCTTCTCCTTCATTCTCTCCTGGCCTCGCTATGGGTCTCCTCAGGGGCCAGAGGTCTTGGTGGAGAAGAGTACCAGCCCACAGTGAGAAGCAGGGTCTGAGTCTTCTGTTTCAAAGCTGGCACTGCTGTGCAAACCCCACTCTTTGTTATTTTGGTGGCGGTGATGTGTTTGTTGGTTGGCTGGTCTGAGAGCACTTTTGCCCTCACAGCTCACTTGGTGACCAGAGATAAATGACCTACCCTCAGCCCACTGGCAATCAAGCCCCTCTACAACTCAGGTTAGTGGCTCCACCTACGTTTTTAAGGAATTCATTTCCCAGAAGCCTCTCTTAGCAAGGATGAATAAGACATGGTCTGAGCCTTCTAATAGCAGCTCTCAGCAGAGTGACAGAGATAGAAACTATCATTCAGTGTTCAGTTCAAGAAATGGAAGCCATTCCAGATATTTCAACCAGAAAAGATTTTAATATGGGGATTAGATGCTAATAAAATCATTGCAAGTTTCTGAAGGAGTAGGTTGTAGGCTCCAGTGACAACTTCCAGAGGGAGCTGTTACTGCTGCCCCAACAGGTAAGTAGAAATCAGGAGGACCCAAACTGAATAGGGAGTTCTAGATTCTAGAATCTGTAACAGATCACATACTTTTAATCGAGGGAATCAGAAAGGCAGCACTGGGAAGCTGTCGTGCTGCTGTTAAGACTGACTCTGGATAATCATGAAACTGTTGACTGGTTACTGGAATACAATGCAGAAAAATGTCAGGTCTCCACAACTGGGCTTGCCAGCAGAAAATCTCTAAAACAGCAAGATTTTCTTTGTTTCTTTTCTACTTTTCAAATCTTACATATGTGCATCTATTAGTGGAATTTAATTGGTCTGCAGAACCCTATATCTCTACAGAGAAATCTGGAAAATGGTCTTATACTCCAGTCGATGAGCATGGATACTGGGAGCATAACAAGCAGTGTCTTCCATAGACTCATGAACATATGTGTGCACTAAAGTATAGAGGAAACATGCTCTACAAGGTATGACATGGGTCACAAAGAAGGGAGAAAACAGTTTTACCTGGGGTTTGGGGAAAGTGGCAGAAAAAAGACTCCTCCAGCCGGATCTTGAAGAATATCCCTTAGAAGTTTGCCTCAAAGAGGGCTGAAGGGCATTTGAAGCAGAGTAAGCATTATGAGTTATGGTAGAGAGTATGAAAAAGTATGGCGTACTTAGGATCAGCCTATACTTCCTTCATCTGAAGCAGAAGGGAGAAAGAGGAGAGCATTGAACAATGAGGTCCACGGCAGGCAGGGCCCAGATCAAGGCAGACCCCACATGCCATGCTCAGGAGCTCAGACTTTCTCCTGGGAGTGATGGGGGCCTTTGGAAGGTTTTACGCAAGATAAGATGGGTTTTAGAAAGCTCCCTCTGGATGCTGTGTGGAAGGTACATTGGAAGGGGGAAGAATCAAGATAAAGAGAGCAGTTGGAAGGATATTGCAAAATGGCAGACTGGACATGGTCAGAACCTAAACTAGCACCATGAATGTTGGAATGGGAAGAGAGGGCTTGCAATATATCCGGAAGTTGAATCAGTAGGACTCAACTGAGCTAAAGTAATTAGGAACAACTAGTGTAGGCATACTATGTGCCAGGTTCTATTCTATATACTCTGCATTTATGAATTCACCCAATCCTTACAAAACTCTGTGAAGTAGGCTCCATTATTAACCCACATCTACAGTGAGGAAACTGAAGCATGGCTGGCAAATGGCAGAGCCAGGATTTGAAACCAGGTAGTCTAGTTTTAGGAAACAAATATTCAACCAATTTGCTATAAAACTGGTAAAATTTGCTTTCCTGTCTTTACTGATAAAATTCACTTTCCTGTACTTTGTGATTCTGCATTTCACTTATGAATTCCAGTTTTGACTGTGAATCGGGAGTTCTTTTAACCTGGATGTTCATGAATGAATTTGTGCAAGTCTAACGAATCCTGAAATTATAATCAAGTTTTTACATTTTTTTTAGCATTCGTGTAATTGTTTTTCTGGGAAGTGGTGGCAAGGCCTATCAAATGGGTTGTCAAGGATTCTCAAATGGATCTTTGACCTAAAAATACATTTAAGGATACATTTAAAATACATTTAAGAAAACATTTGCCTGAGAGCAGTAGTTCTCAAAGGATGATCCCTGAACCAACAGCATCAGCACCTCCTGGGAAATTGTTAGGAATGCTTATTTCCAGGCTCCATCCAAGACCTAGGGAACCAGAAGCTCTGAGGGTAAGGCCCAGGAATTTGTGTCAATTGATCTTCCAGCTGCTTCTGATGGATGCTTAAGTTTGGCAACCACTGCCCTAGAGCAAGGGTAAGCATGAGTGATATGGCAACAGGGGCCGCACCCCAGCCTCGGTGGGCCATTCACAGTGGATGTGGTATCAAGGAGGGCAGAGCAAAATCTTAGAAGTCTGAGATCTTTTTTAGATACTCTCAGGAAGGAAATACTGCAACATAAGCTCTGAAGCGTGCCAGTATTTTGCACAAGGCACTAAGGGCTTCTGTGATGCTCATGCATTTCTGGGAGCTGCTGTGCTCGGGACTAGCAGCTGAGAAGATGCAATCCGGGGACCAGGTACCAGTCCCGCGGCGCCTCAGATGCTAGCTTCCCCCTCTCCCACACCGTTTCTTCTAGGGCTGCAGTTTAGGGATCTTATTTCATCCAAGGTACACGGACCTCTAATGACATTTCAGCAGAGGATAACCTGCCTGGCTTTCAGGGCATTTAGTACCCACTGACACCTTAACTGCTCACAGGGAGGTGCCAGGGTCTCTGGTCCACACCTGGCCCAGTTGACACAACAGCTGTGTGATCTCTGCAGGATTTGTGTCTGCCAGTCTTTTTACGTCTTCTTGGAGACTTGAAAAGTCACAGAAACCACCTGCAGCGCTAGATAAGGGGAACCCCCCCACCCCACCCAAGGCTTCCTGAGCCCTCCTTTCCTGCGGCCCCTCCCTTCCAGAAAGGCCCAGCTCCTCCTTTCTGCTAAGTCACAAAGCTGGAAAGCTCTTAGGGTAGGGAGAGAGCATGTGCCTGCTGGTTGGCTCAGAGAGGTTCTGGGAATTCATTCTGATCTAAACAACTATTCCAGTTATTCATGTGACTCAGCCCCTGAGAGCGGGATCTTCCTGTGTCCACAGGGCTGGGTGTTGCTGAGTCAGTGCTGAAGAGGGCACCTTGTCAGCCCTCCTGGTCTCCCAGCTCCCCTCCCCCTCCCCTTCATCCCCAGAGGACACGGAAAAGAAGCAGAGAGGGAGGGTGAGCTGCCCAGCTGGTTCTGTTTCATTTCTAAATAAGCAGCCAGCCTCCTCCCATTACAGTTGGCACCGCACACATCTGTCAGTCTTCTGGGCATTTTGGAAGGGACATAATCAGAAACAGTCACCCCTATGCATTCCCGTAAGCCTTTCACACATTTTATCCAGCACCTACTATGTGTCTGGCTGACTGTTAAGGGTACCTTTCAGGGGCCTGGTGGGGGAAAACGCAGTAACAGTCATTCAGGAAGGAACAGAAAAAGCACTGTAGCAGAGCTATAAAGAGCTTTGAGAATGCCAAGAAGCAACTGACAACCCTTTCTAGGTACTTGGGATTTCTCTTTAACATGTGGAAAAATTCAGAGTGTGGATGAGAATTACTTCCGTCTGTGGAAGACAGAGAAGAAAATGCCAGGAACCAACATGGTACAAGAGAAGGACTTTCTGGAAGAATTAGGCAAGAACGAAGAAAGAGGGAAAAGGGCAAGAAGACTAAAGTGGCAAATTTTCCAGTTTTGCCAAAGGGCCTTTTCTTAACTTGAACCAGCTACACATTGTATCTACCAGGCAGGATGGCTCAATTTCCCCAATAGTAAACTGCTTGATGTTTTCTCCTGCCTTTGAGAAGGAGGAGAAAAGAAAGATCACATGCATGAAAATTTTCTGGATGAAAATTAAAGTGAAGACACTAATACGGATATTGACTATGTATTAAACCTTTATATGTATGATATCACACCTCATTAAATACTAAAAGAATACACACTCACGTACATACCTGGTTAGGTGTTGAGGCACAGAGGGGTTAGGTAAACTGCTTGAGGGTATCTGAGCTTCGACTAGGGCCCGTGTTCTTGCCACTTGCAAACTTACTGAGTAGGAAGATACCTAATATAAAGAGATGCTCATATCCCCATTTTATGGTTGGGGAAACTGAGGGATGGAACTGTTAACTAAACTCTCCAAGGTCACACAAGTAGAAAGTGATTTAACAGTACTTCAGACCCAGGTCTGTCTGAATTCAAAGTCTGTGCCTTTCTACCACACCACCCTGTTTTTCTCCCTGTTTTGAGACCAGCTTTTATCTCTCTTTAGGATCTACTGTCTGACCCTCTAAAAATAGAACCTAATATCATCCAGGATTATGATTTTATAGACTGTAATGTTAGAATGAAAATGTTTCATCCTAACCCCAAGCACACTTTCTTATCACGCATTCCTTCATTCAATCGGTTTATATGGAATATTCATCCCCTTGTGCCAGACACAAGGTTCTGAGACTAGAGCAATGAGAAAGGTAGGCAGAGTTCCTTCTTCTCACGAAGCCTGCAGTATGGCAGGGAGAGGGAAACGTGAAGTAAGAGTTACACAACAAGCAGTCTATGACAACTGCAGTAGGTGCTATAATAATGATAGCTAACCCTTCAATTGAACTTACTATATGCCAGGAATTATTCTAAGTGCTCTACTCAAAAAAATGCACTTCATTCTCCCAGGGCAATGAAGGGAAGAAGAGAGATCAATGAAGGCTTCCTGAAGGAAGTGTCAGCCCATCTGGGAACAGGAGTTAGTTATGCTGAGGAGAGGGGCAGACAGGAACAGGGGTACAGTCTAGGACTGTGCTGCCCAAGTAGCTACTAGCCACGTGAGGCTAGTGGCTACTTGAAATGTGGCTAGTCTGAATTGAGGTGTCCTATAAGTGTAAAACACATCCTGGGTTTCAGAGATTTAGTACAGAAAAAAATAATGTAAAATATCTCATTAGTTTTGTGTATTGATTACATGATGACATGATGATAACTTGGATATATTGGGTTAAATATATTATTAAAATTAGTTTTTCCTTTTTTAAAACTTTTTTTTTGCTATTTAAAAAGATTTTTTAAATGTGGTCACTCAGAAAATTTTAAAGGATGTATGTGGCTCACATTATATTTTGATTGGACAGTGCCAGTCTAGAAGGCTGGGAAGGCTCAGGGAGCAGGCACATCAGGGGAACTAGAGCCTGGAGGAGGTGTGGAGAAATGATGGGGGAAGAGGAGAGGATGCTGAAGGCAAATGTGAACTGCCAACCTTCCATGTGAAGGTCTGAAAGGGTGACTAACTGCAACCCTTGTGAGCCCCCATCTGAGATGCGGGGGTTGACTGACTTACTGAAAGTTGCCTCTTCCTCAAATCCAGCTCCAGCTATGAGCCAGGGAATGGTTAATGTTATTCTTGAGCCTCATGTTATAGATGGAAGAAGTAAGAACAAACAGGGCAAAATGTAAAGAAAAATGCAGGAACATCATAGGGTAAAAGTCAAGGCCCTAACAATGACCCACCCAACCCTAAAACATCTTCCTGCCAGCCCTGTACTCCTCGGACCTCATCTCCTATTCAGCTCCTCCTTCCACCCCATTCCACTGCAGTGACACTGGCATCTTTGCTGGGCCTCAAACATACCAGGCATGGTATGCCTGCCTCAGGACCATTGCATTGGCTGCTTCCCTTGCCTGAAGCATTCTTCCCCCAGCTATTGCATAGCCAACTACCTTAACTCCTGGTTTAAATATCACCTTCCCAGTAAGGCCTACCTTGACCATCTTATTTACAATCCCCATCAGCACTCCCTTACCCTACTCTTGTTTTTTTCCACAGCATCTTTACCTTTTAACATCCTCAATAATTTACTCTTGTTATGTTTACTGTTAATCTCCCTACTAGAAAGTATTTGCCCCAAGGACAGCGATCTCATTTTATTGCCTGCATTATCCCTGATACTGAGACAGTGCCTGACATACAGTAGCTGCTCAGTTAAGATTTTTTTTAAATAAATGAAAGTGTCGGTGGCACTGTATAGGGCACCACTGGTTGATGAATAGGCATCCTCCATGCAGTCTTTTCCTTTTTCTCCCTTCCCTGCAGCCACACTTGGTTAACCGTGCTTCCCATTGAAACTTTACTGCTCAGGGTTCTGCCCTGCTCTGGATCCCTCACACAGGGATCCTCCCTCCCAAGAGACTATAGGCAGCAGCTGATGCTGCAGAAAGCGTCCCGCACCCCCATCTTCGGACTGGGAGTTGGGACACAAGGCCCCCTCCCCCTGTTTCTCCAGCTGTCAAGGATTCCAGGCTCCCTGGGAGGCTGAACACTTAGTGGATTAAGTGGAAGGGAGACAGGGCAGCAACTCTCAAGTGATGGTCCCTAGACCAGAAGCATCAGCATCACCTGGGAGCTTATTAGAAATGCATAGTCTCAGGCCATACCCTAAACCCACTGAATCAGAAACAGTGGAGGGAGGGTAGCAGTGGTGTTAATAATGATGAAATCATTGACTTAATTTATTAAGTAAAAAAATTAATAAAGCCTCCACATGATTCCGATGCACTCAAGTGTGAGAATCCCTGGGCTAGGGAAAAGGGGGGATTTTGTCGGAGCCTTGAAGGTTTAAAAGGTCAGGTGAGAGGTCCAGTCCCCTGGGCGGGCTAGCAGTCGGTGGCCTGCTTGCCATCAGAGGACTGCGGGGTGGTCCCAGCCCCAGCAGGACCTAGGAAGCTAAAGGCTAGCGCTCCCAGGTCCTCCCAGTCCCACCCCAGGAAAGTCCCCACAGCGAGGAGGGCCATGACCTTCCTCAGGCTGCGGAGGAGGTGGCTGTGCCCTGTGCTCTCTCTTCCCTCCCGGCCCCTCCTGGGGTGAGGGGCCCGGCCTCCCTGCCCCAGCCAGCCACGTCCCCTCCCCTTCTGTCTGGCCCCTCGGTTTGGAGCCCTCTTTCTGCCTCTGACCGCCCTCTCCGTGTCTCTCCCCTGCCTGATTGATTTGTTCTCTCTGCCCGACTTGACTTTTTCATTCCCATTCAGTGTTTTAACCAAGTTACTAAGTGTCCACTGCGTGCCTTGGACATGCATCCTGGGCTCTGGGCGGTCAGAAGCCTGCCTCGGCAGGGAGCTCATTGGGCCTTGTTCTGTTTCTCTTCATCTTCGTTCTTTAAACAGTTATCACCTGTTAACACCTCAACCCAAATTTGTTTATTAACCTAATGCAGACAGCCCCATCCTATGGGTGTTACCTAGCTGAGAGAAACAAATATTTACCTACTTTCACCTCTGTGATAGATGCCCATTTGTTCAAGAAAATGTATGCATTCAGTCCACAATTTATTAAGTAGTTAGTGATCCAGATGTTGTTCAGGAGGATCACTGTTCATTAGAAATCATAATATAAACCACACAGTGTTCTCCATCGCGCTATGAAGAACTTAAAACAATTACATAAGTGATTGAAAATTACTCATCTAAGCCTTACAATCCCCCTTCAACTTGAATAATACTATATGACCATTTTATATATATGAAAACTGAGCCTGAGAGAGACCATGCAATTTGTCCAAGTACCTGCAGCGGTGAGTGGTATGGCCAAGACTCAGACCCCAGTCTGACCGACTCCAAGCTGGTTGCCAGTATCCTACAAGGCCAGGTTGAAGGCAAGGCTACCATACAGAAGAGGGAGATGAGGAAAGAGGAGTGGAATGGCTTTGGAGATTACTCTGTGCTTTGGTTTCCTTATCTGTCAAGTGGTGATGATCAGGTGCCTTCCTCCTACGGTCGTTGCCGAGAAGTCACATTAAACACCATAGTGGCTGGTGCATAATAGGTGCTCTGTAGATTTCAACTTTTATTAATATTTCTGTCTTTCTTATTTGATAGCAAGGATCGGGTCTTCTCCTCAGTGCCCAGGCATATATAGGAGGGGTTCAACAGATAGTAGTTGAATGAATGACTCAGAATCCTACATGCAATGAATTCTTTTGTCTCTATTCAGCCCTCTCCCCTACCCCCTGGGTTTGCCCACTCTCCAGTTTTCCTTAGAAATGGGTCTTGCAGCTTCTGCTTTCCATTCAGTGCCAGTGCTACTTTCTTGGTCAGAGGTTCCCCCACCTCTTGCCTGGCTTCCTGTGTTTCTTTCTGATTCAGGTTCTGTTCTTCCTATCCCACTCCAGCCCATAGCTTGGCTTCAGACCCAACCTGCTACCACTCCTCCTCTGCTTCTGATCCCTCTGGATCTCATGTTACTGAATTAATTCAGACGACTCCACCCAGGGGTTTCAAGGTCCTCCAGCATTTGGGTCCCCCGCAACCATGGATGCACCTGTCCCTTTCTCACTGCTTGCCTGTGCCTTTCTCTGAGCATGGCAACCCCCTCACCATCTTAACCAGCCATCCACCAGAAGCACTCATCTATCTGGACTGATATCTGTGTCCCCCCAGATTCATCTGTTGAAGCCCTAACCCTCCATGTAATAGCATTAGGAGGCAGGGCTTTTGGAAGTAATTAAGTTGAGATGAGGTCATGAGGCTGGAGCCCCCCACGATGGGATTAGTGATCCTATAAAAAGAAGATACAACAGAGCTTCCTCCCTCTGCCTTATGAGGACCCAGCAAGAAGGTGGCCATCTGTGAGCCTTGAAGAGCGTCCTCAGTGCCTGACAATGCAGGCACCCTGATCTGAGACTTCCCACTCTCCAGAACCATGAGGGGAAAACATGCCTCTTTTTAAAACCATCTAGTCTATGATATTTTGTTACAGTAGCCAGAGCTAGGACACTATATGCCTGGCACTGCTTCTTCTAGTTCTGCAAACTTAGCTACATCCCCATTGAGCATATAGGAATGGGAGAGAAATAAGGGGAAGGACACTAGCCTTTACTGAGCGCTGGGCGAGGCAGTATCAAGTTTTCGAAATAAGTGTATTATCCCTATTTTACAGAGGAGGAAGCTCAGAGAGGGAAAGCAAGGACCACAGCCACAGTCACAAGGGGTGGGGTGAGGATTTGAACCCAGGTCACCAGGGCTCTGGAATCTCGAGATCTCTACCTCTCTCCAAAGCTCACCGAGTAAGCGCTTTAGGACTGTAAAACATGGCTCGCTCTTTTAAGAGAAGATGTTGTTGTTTGTGCTTAGAGAACGTTAAAGGAGTTTTACAAGCGCAAGGAATTGCTGTCATTAAATTTTCAACAGCCTCCAAAAAGAACGACCTTTTCCTGTGGATTCTGCCCATGTAAAAGGTCAGTGAGTGTTGGCTCTCACCCAGAGTGTTATCACAGCAGTTTCCAGGAACAAGGCTGGGCACAGGGCAGTCACTCAGCAAGCACTTGTGGGTGGGTCTGTTGGCAGAGAGGTGCTCCCAGCCCCCTGCCAGCCTGCACGGCCCCCTCTCCTGAGGGGCTCCGCCTGAGGAGGTTGGCAGCCTGTGTTATCACAGCTAGCAGAAAAGGGGTAGCGCCGAACTGCCACGTTGCCTGCCACCATGGGCCCTGCCGGCAGGACACGCACTCCCAGGCCCGGGGCATTTCTGAAACTTCAAGAAAGCTTGAGTCCAGGCTGACTGCCCACCCAGATTATTCCCCTGCAGCCTAACGCTCCCCCATGGCACCCTGCACTGAAGGAATTCAAACCCAGGTTGAAAACCACTGGACTTCTTGCAAGGGGAGAGGGAACCAAGTGATTGGTTGGCATGGATTAAGGGAGAAAATATTTTTTCAACTAAAATTGTTTTCTCCTTGAAGGCAAGGACTATCTCATTCCTTGACTTAGCCTTGTAACTAGCGTTACCCTCCTCTCCTCTCCATGCCCTTGGCCCTCACCCTAGTCAAGAGCACCACAGCCATTGCCCCGAATCACTGCTACAGCCTCCTAATGGGTGTCCTCATGTGTATCTTGTTCTGTCCTGGCTGCACTCAGAAGCCAGACAGGTGCTTCTAGATGGATTGCATTCGATCTCTGGCCTTTCTATAATTCTTCAACTGTTCTCCTTGATGGATTTTGAGATCTGACATTCTTCCAACTGCTCAACTCTCCTAACTTATCTCTTTATTCCTTATGCCTTTGTACCCTACGCTCTGGCCACCCCACCGTCCCCCGCACTGCAGGCGCCTCCCCTGTGCTCGTCTCCCCACTCCTGGCGCCCTCAGCTCCCCGCCGATCTCCTCCACAGCCTGCAGGTCTCGGGCACTAACACAGGGAACCAGTCCTTTCCCGGGACCCCTGCATCTCAGGCCGGTGGCCTCCTCTGGGCTCCAGCAGCACTCACAGCCTTCTTCGGCTTGTGTTGTAATTTTCTGGTACGTTTTCTGTCTTTCTCGCCAGCTGTAAGCTCCAGGCAGGATGTGTCCGTTTGCTTGCTTAGCGTCATCTTTCAGTGTCCAGCCCAGTAAGACCCTCACTCACATAAGAGGCACTTTATTGACGTGTTTCTGTTCCACCGAGCAGGGCTCTATTCTGAGGCCAGGTCAGACTCCTTGCCTCCTTCAGAGGTTGAAAGGCTTTGTTGCAGAAGGGCCCCAGCGTGGAAGCCATTAGCGAAACCTCCCCCTGCTCTTAACTGAATTTGCTCGGAGCAGGCAGGGGGCTTTGGAAGCACCTGAATCCTACTATAGAGCTTGGCCCTAAAGCCAGACATAATTGGGCCGCCTTCCCCACCTCCCCGCCTTTTTTAGCCAGATGACCAGCATCCTGTCCCCTCAGGATCCCTGCCTGCCTCTTCGCCAGCATGTTCTGGCTGTGACAGCGCTGTCACCGCTGAATGGGCAGCTGCAGTCGCATTCAGGGAGGGTGAGGCGGAGAGACTCCCTTCAACTCTGACATTCAATCTTTCTCTTGTGACTCAGGTTGCCACTTACCCCTGGGACTGCAGCATGCAAGAAGGGATAACCCTTTCATTAGCTATCTGTGACATGGGAAAAGGTCAGACAGGCGGGCTGGGCTGCTGAGTCATGGAGCGCGGGCGCCCACCCCTTCAGCTCCACACCATGGCGGGCACATCTCAAGGGGCCCCCGGTCCCCTCGCTGAGGCCGGTCTGATGCATGGGAAATGGATTCAAGTCAGGGCATGCAAGGAAGGATGTTCCTTGTCTACCTCTGTAAAGGGAGGTGACAGTGATATAATATGGTCAGGAGGAAAGCCTGCTGTGTGTCAGACACAGCTGAGTTAGAATCCCAGCTCTGCAACTTACTAGCTGTGGCACCCAACACAAATTCCTTAGCCTCTCTGACCCTCAGCTCCTCCTCTATCAGGTGGCGGTAATATTACCTAATGCATAGGAAGATTGTTGTGAGAATACATGAGGTCAAATGTGTAAGCCGCTTAGCAGAATGTTTGGCCGGCAGTAAACGGTCCATGCCCATAAAGGTGTAGGGTTATTACTGTACACCCTGGGTTCTCAGTAGATGCTTGCTCCCCCCCTTTACCCCCAGTCACCAGGCTTCAGCCCCTACTTTCCAAATCTGCAGTCACACAGTCCCGATTTTGGAACATGGAGTTTAAGTAGGCTGAGGTGGGAGGAAGCAAAAGGAACTTAAGGGCTGGTGACATTTGAAAAAGTTCACTATTTCAGATCGACAAACTGTTTCCCTGACTCGAATGATTCCTGGCTGTGTTTGTCGGAGGGGAACCAGTTGCACAGGTGGGCATGGGGACCGCAGGAGCCCAGAAAGCAGAGTTTTATGGAGGCAAGTTTTTGCCTCAGAGAACTAGAGAAAACAGAGCTCTGAGACCCCCAAAGCACACACACTTCCCTGCGACTCCCTGAATTCAGACTGAGGCTGTGCCCTTTGCTCTTGGCTCAACATCCTCTCCTGTTCCTCCAATACTTCTAACCCTCTGAATAGAGAAAAGACATCACAGGACTCTTTGGACCAACATGGAGAAGACCGAATTCACTCAGCGTCAGTTGGCAAGCTGTTTAACCTCCCTTGTAACCTAGCTATCTTTAGCCTCCTTGATGCTATTTTGAAATGTCAAACTAGCAAATACTGCTTCCAGAATGGTTCTGATCTGGGATGTGACAGGATGCTTGGGGGTGGGGAGACAAGGAGGAGGTGGGGACAGTAAAGGAGCCTTCTGGTAGAGGGTGAGATAATGCACCAACTTTACGACTGCCAAGACTCCCTCCCTTCTTCTGTCCCAGCCACCTTTTCCAGGGGCCGGCCCATTTAAGGGGAAGTGGGGCATTGAGTCCCACCTGGGCCTAATCTGGAGGGATGTCTGCTTATCTGACTCGAGCCAGAACTGGACGTCCCATTAGTCAATACAGCAAATAGACTCTTGGGTGCCCAGCCCAGTTCTAAAAATATTTGCTCATTCACTCACTCATTGATTCATTCAACAGGTATTTATTGAGTAGCAACTATGTGCCAGGTACTATAGTAGGCACTAGGGATATGGTAGCTTGAAAAGGTTACTATCCATTGGAATCGTCTGGGGAGTTTATTAAAATGCATGTTCTCAAGTCCAGCCCCCAGAGTCGATGCAGGAGGTTTGATGCACACCTGGGAGGGTACATTTTTTTAAAAAAAGATTTTATTTATTTATTTGACAGAGAGACAGTGAGAGCAGGAACATAAGCAGGGGGAGTGGGAGAGGGAGAAGCAGGCTTCCCACCAAGCAGGGAGCCTGATGCGGGGCTCGATCCCAGGACCCCGGGACCATGACCTGAGCCGAAGGCAGATGCTTAATGACTGAGCCACCCAGGCGCCCCAGGAGGATGCATTTTTAACCAGCACACAGGCATTCTGATGCAGGTAGTTCAGGGTGTATGAGAAACCCTAGTCTAGCTTGTAGTCTAGTTTGTTTTCTAAGAAGTTTTCCAGTGTGGAAAGCTAGGGCTATAGAAACACAGGTTATAGCCCAGACCTTGAAGAGCTCACAGTTCACAGTATCCAAGAGAGACAGAGAAATATCATTTCAGGTGCTAAGTGCTCTGAAAGCAGAGATTACAAAGTGCTATCATGTGCCGTGGAGGAGGTAACTAGCTCTGGGAGAGATGGAGAGGATTTATAAAGGAGGTGATATTTGAGCTGGGTCTCGAGCATGAGGAGAGTTTTTCAGATAGAAAGAGTGGGTGCAGAAAATAGTTTCCAAAGACAGACTCATCAAGGTCTATCTCCCATCCCACCCTCTCTTCTAACAATGGGAATGACATGCCTCACAGAAGTGGGGCTCTGTGTTCCCTGCTCTTGACTCTTGGTGGGGGCCTGTGACTGCTTCCACCCAGAGGGTGAGGCAGAAGTGACACCTGTGACTCCTGAGGCTAGGAAACCACCAGGCCATACAGCTTCTTCTTGGTTCTTTCTCTCTCGGGACACATGCCTCAGACGCCCTGAGCCTACCTGTAAGGAGTCTGGCTTCCCAGAAGCTGCCATGCTATTGACACCATGTGGAGAAGCCACATAGCTTCTCCATAGAGAAGGTATAGAGGGAGATGTCAAAGGAGCCCACCTTTGGAAAATTCTAGCCCCCAGCCTTTGAGCCTCCCGAGCTGACACCGAGTGGAACAGAGATGAGCTATTCCCTCTCAGCCAGGCTACGCTGCAGATTTGTGAGTAAAAGAAGTGTTTTCATGGTTTCAACCGCTCCATCTCGGGGCACTTTGCTGTGCAGCATTAGGTGCCTAGAAGAGGCTGTAAAGGCATTCTGGGAAGAGGAAATAATGGCAGTTCAAAGGCGTGGAAGGTGAAAGGTGCATTAACTCTTTTTGAAACTTAGATTTAATATCCTCGTGTAGAATTTAGGGGCCTTGATCCACTACAGACCAAACTGTACAAGGAAGCTCCCTGTGTGTTTGCCTCAGCAGGGAGGTCTGTGCTCTTTCCCGAGGCCTCGCGACCCACCCACTTGGCGACGTCCCAAATTGGCAAACATGGTTTTAACTGTCCTGTCTTTGTAGTGATGTAATTTTAAGGGTGTGGGTGGCACCTTCTCAATTCCTAGGGAAAGGATTCAGAGGCTGTTGAAACTAGTGATTGTGGACATTGCTGCTATGGACATTGGGGTGCATATAGCCCTTCTTTTCAGTATGGTGACTAATATAACATAATAAAAAATCATTAAAAAAAAAAAGAAACTGTAGTGATTTAGGTGTCATTCAGTCTAATAGCCTTTCAAGTCTGACCACACCGAGCACAGTGCCCAGAGCACAGCGGGCCATCGACAATGTGACCAAGTGTTTAAATGAGGCCGGCGTGTGAGTAGCGACGTCAGAACCAGGGCCTGTGTCCGTGACTCGCGGGATCCCAGTATCTTGGTCATAGGAGGGATCTTCACAGGTCATCCTGCCAACAAGCCTGTTGATATGAAAGACGTGGCTACGTCTGCTTACACACCTCTTCTAGCAACAATTCCTGCCTATTACAAAGTTCCCTTTTTGACTGGAACCCAGCGATCTTCCCTGTGAGGTAACAGAAATCCAGTCCATGAGTGAGGAAATAGAAGCTGGGTGGTTTCTCTGAGCTTCAAAGGGATCAGCTAGATGTGACCCCCATAGCTGAATGTCTTTCCACTCCCATAGACTTGTAAAACCTACAAATGAAACAGAAGCCTACCACCTCTGTACTTTTGTCACACTGTTTCCCCACCTGAAATGGCTTCCCCATCTTCTCTCCTTTGAAGTTCCTGCTCTGAGCCTATCTCCTATGGGAGACATCGTTCACAAGTGTGTAAGACCCCAAAGATGAAGCCTGTGGCGAACATCAACCCATGGCCCTTTCCTCTATGGGGCTCCTAGGAAAAGAGCCAGCTGTCACCCATTGGGGGCCCATGTTCTCTTCCAAGTTCTCTTGTCCCTGTGGCTCTGAGATGACCACAACATTTAGTGTCCAGTCCAGCCAAGTACAAAGAAGATCTTTGTGCTTCTCAAAGGCTCAATAGGGCAAATTGCTTGGGTGGGAATTAGAAATTATACTGTGAATATTCCTTTCTGTATTTCCCCTGAATTTTAGGTTTTTGTCTTTTCCATGATGCCAGTAACAGTCTAAATCTGACCCTGTGATCTCTAGTTGCTCCTGAGCAGCCCATCACATTTATATTACCTCCTGCATGGCCCCAACCCCTTCTCAAAATGCCTGATTTAGAGCTTATACCACACCTTCAAGGTAATAAGTCTCATTTACATAATATTAATTTTTTTTATTTGGATCTCACAATTAAATTTTTATTTGATTTCTTGGAAATCATATGCATATAGATGAGGGGGATTTGATGCCTATTAACACATGAAATAAGGAGAGTTACTTGGGTTTTTAAGGAGAGAGACTTGTGCCAAGAGAAGTATGGCAACTTCCTGAAATAAGTGGAGATATTTCAGGCCCAACAGTTACAATTAGAGAATCCCAGCCAAATGATAAAGTCATACTGGAGAAACTAAACTGCTGTGGGTCAAAGGTAGTTGAATTTATGGAATGAGCACTAACTCCAGAGGCAATGGCTTCTAATGAAATGAATTATAAACCCAGGTTCTAGGTTGTCCATCCATCCATCCATCCATCCATCCATCCATCCATCCATCCAACCATCCACCCATCCATCCATTCCCCCACCCACCCACCTATTCAGGGAGATACCTTCCAGGCAGATGAATAGCATATGTTTTGACCAAACAGTAAGAAAAAGCGTATCCTATTTGGGAAAAGATAAAGATGTTCCATATGAATGAGTTCAGGGATGGGGGTGGGTCAGGGCAATAAGAGATGGAGTTTGCTGGATAAGTAGAGGCTAACTTTTAGAGAATTTTGTAAGCCTTGCCCTGAAGTTTGTCTTTAAGGCAATGGCAGGAGTGGGGTTGGTGGTATCAAAGAGATGCAGGAAAAGGGAATACTTATGTTAATTCATCAATTTGTTATGAAAATACTTTGAACATTTCAGGAATATTTTTGGAGCTCTTCACATACTCTTCACGTTTTGGTGGTCCTGAGTTTGTAGAGCAGAGCCAGGAATTAATTTCATTTCTAACTCATAGCATGACTTGGGGAAGTCACTTCTTACTTGGGGTCCTTAGTTTTCTCACTTATAAAAGAAAAAGAAAAGGGATGCCTGGGTGGTGCAGTCAGTTGAGCATCCAACTCTTGGTTTCAGCTCAGGTTTTGATCTTGGGTAATGATCTTGGGTCGTGAGATGGAGCCCCACACTGGGCTCTGCAATCAATGCAGAGTCTGCTTGAGATTCTCTCTCCCTCTACCTCTGCCCCTCCTGCTCATGCTCTTTCTCTCTCTAAAATAAATAAATAAATCTTCAAAAAAAGAAAAAAGTGAGGGGATTGGCAAGTTGAGCACAATGAATAGTTTTACTTTACTGGACCATTCCCAGAGGGTCAACCAGATTTCAGTAGGTGTGATTAATAAATTACAAAAGATAAATAGAGTGCCTTGAAAGATTTTATGTTCCTTATTTAAATTTTACCTGTCTTTACAGCCTGCCGGGAAGCCTGTCATTCAACCCTTAGCAATAAAACAGCCCTGCACAAACGAAGACAAAATAAATCAGAAGCTATATGCTTTTAAACTCAGTAAATGAAAGCCCAGCATGCATGTGCCTCCCTCCAAATTAATCACTGGATTAAATGCGAGACATGCGCCCCAAATCAATAGCTTGTGACAGAGAACTCCTGCCTCTGCTTCAGGAAAATTCCACTTCCTTTCAGATGTTGTCGCTTGAAATGTCAGGAAGTCTCCATTCATCACCCACCCTTGAAAAGGCCACCATCACCATACTTCACATTTCCTTGCTGCCTTTCTTCAGGGGAATCAAGGCATATTGCCTAGGAAGCCTACTCATTGTCACAGCCTCTTCTGCAAAGAGGAGAGGTATAGAGATGCCCAAGTTAGGAATAAGAAAACCAAAGTATAAAGATGCCCAAAGTCTTGTTCAAAAGTCCCAAAGAAACAAGACTCATATATTCCCTTGGATGGCAACATAGCATAGTGGCAAGAAGATGGGCTTAGGAGTTTGAGAGACGTGGATTTAAATCTTGGCTCTAACACCACTTTGAGCTTCACTTTTCTTATCTATGAAATAGAGGAAATACAAATGCAATGTGTCATGAGCTGTGTAACCTTGTGCAAGTTGTGTAACATCTCTGTGCCTGAGCATCTTCATCTGTAAATGAGGTGATGGAGGTTAAATGTCCAACCCATTGTCACAGCTCAACACATGATGAGAATGGGATGTTTCATCTCCAGATCAAAGCTCTACCCAATTTCTCTGCTTTTCAAAACTCAATTCTGCCATCACCTTCTCCAGTAGCCCCCAGATTGGGTTACGTCCCTCTTGCTCTGTCATTACAATATTATAAATAGTAATTAAGAAAGGGGCGCCTGGGTGGCTCAGTGGTTAAGCATCTGCCTTCAGCTCAGGTCATGATCCCAGGGTCCTGGGATCAAGCCCCTCATCAAGCTCCCTGCTCAGCGGGAAGCCTGCTTCTCCCTCTCCCACTCCCCCTGCTTGTGGTCCCTTACTCGCTGTGTCTCTCTGTCAAATAAATAAATAAAATCTTTTAGAAAAAGGTGGTATTTAAAAAAATTGTAATTAAGAAAAACAGTGATAATGATAACACTAAAAACTAACACTTATTGAACACTTACTACATGACAGACTCCAAGTTACTTGAATCTACTCATTTAGTCCTCAAAATAATCCTATAAGGTGTTACTGTGTTCTATATTTTACAGAAACTGAGGCAACAGAGTTTACATTACCTACCCAAGATCTCTTCACTGATAAGCGGGAGAACTGTCCTGTCTCCCAGCACACCCTGGGCTTCACTCTTTCTTGACTTGACTGTACGACTATGATAATTCCCTTTATACGACTTTCATCTCTACTGGACTTCAGGTTCCCCTGAAATAGTGACTGAGTGTTATCCAATTTTGTATTCCCAAAGTTTAGCACAGAGTAGGTGTTCTTGAATTTGAAATGAAAGGAAATTGACTCATCATGCAAAGATAATAGGCTACAAGTATTTAATACCAAGGGTTCTGAATTGAGAAGGTGACTTCCTAGGTCAGAATATTGCAGAGCTAGACATCATCTCACACGGAAGGGACTCAGACAGACTGGGACAAAGCAAAGACAAGAGCAGTACAGATGAGAAAACCAAAAACAAAACAAAACAAAAAAAAAACCCCAAACCCACACAAAACTCTTCCATTAGTCACACAAATGAAAGATCCTTAATAGATGCTTAATATTGCTGGAAGTTGCCCTCAGAACTTCAGTGCATGGTATGTATGGTTGTCAAACACAGAGATGCCAAGTAAACTCCAAAAGAAAGCAGTCATTCTCAAAAAATTCTTGTGTCAGTATCACAATCTTGAGTTGAAACTTCCTGGAGTATTTGCAGAGATAGATTTTAGGACTGAGGGGAACTCATTGCAGTCAAGATTCTGATAGTTATGGCATGAAAGAAAAACCTATAAATATATAGAAAGGTGCTCAACTGCATATTATTCAAGGTTTGCAAAAGTTACAAAGATCAACAATATCCAGGTTCGTGAGGCTCTGAGGGAATGGGTATGATTATACCTAGTTAGTGGGAATATAACTTTGGAGTCTTCACCAAAATTCCATTTCTAGGACTCTATCACAGAAATACCTGCTCATGTGTTTGCAAATATATTTTCAAGTATGTTCATTCTAGTCCCATTTGTAATAGTAAAAAAACTAAAAGTTTCTAAAGTAGGGAAATGGTTTAAAAATTATGGTATATTCATACAATGGTTAGGGAATGATGACAACAAATTCAATGGGTCCATATGAATTGAAATGGAAAGATGGCCAGATTCTGGCAACCAAAACATGAACCCTTGTCTCCACAGGAGGCCTTTAGCAGTCTGCTTCAGCTCTTTGTTCTAATTGGTCCATGTTTGTGCCATGCCAGACACATAACTAAGTGATTATAGGGGATAGGAATGGGAAGGATCGGATGGGACTTTTTTTCCCATTTATATCTGTGACTTACTCCCTTCCTTCCTTCCTTCCTTTCCTCCTTCAGTATAATGAACATGCATTTTTTTTGTTATCAGTATTATTCTATCTGTTCTTTTTTTTTTTTTTTTAATTCTATCTGTTCTTTTTAAAGTTCTGGTATCCAGTGACGGCAAAGTCAGACTCATGATGAGTTTTAGTTCAGTGTAGGTATACCATGTGTTACACTATAATAAAAGTATGGACAAAGTCCCATGTTATTAGAGACAAAAATGTGAAACAAATAAGACCTCTGTCTGGAAGCACAGGGGAAGATCTCACAGGAGAGGAGGGTCTAAGTTTCAGCCTGAGCCTTGACCTGGGAATAGGAGATCTCTAGGGGAAACAATGAAGACAAAGCTCTCCAGGCAGAGGTGCACAAGGGTCCAAAACTAGAGGCATGGAACAGGTGGAGTACTGTGGGTCTGCAGCTGGAATAACTCCCTCGGTGCTCAGATGGTTATTCCTTCTTGGGGTGGGGCACCAGAAGAAGCACAGTCTGAGGTGTAGCCCACATTTAACTCTAGCTGGGGAGCAGCCACAGGGGAAGGAGGCAAGGATGCCAGGATGGATGGGTTTGCATGCTGTTTTCATCTGACCTGCTGTGGAATGTGGCTCATAACTCATCTGCATAGGCAGCTCTTGGAGTGGACAAAGGAAACCCAGCCAGTGGAAATACCTGGGAAAGATGGGGCCCAAATAGGAAATGCCAGTCAAGAGATTTTACTGGTGCTAAGCTCAAGTACCGATGTTGTGGAGTTGTACTCCTCAAAGATCCTGCTTGTCAACTGCAGAAGAGACACTGGCAACAGGGATATGGATAATAATCAGGGTCCCATTGGTATCATTCTTTCCAACCCTTTTGCATTCACCATCTAACTTGATGCTTTGAGAAACTTTGATCCAGGGGTGATTATCCTCATTTCATATACTTTGGAACTGAGACTCAGGGAGATTTAGTGACTTGCTCAAGGTCACATAGCTAAGGGACATTGGATGGTATCAGAAAAACAAAACCAAAAAATCTTTTACTTTTGGAATGATACAGACTTGTTTTAAAAACTTTATTCTATAACTCATTATTTGGGGTGATTTTGACCAACTTACTTTCCTCTCTGACTCCATTTTCCCATAGTAGAATGTGGATAACATTATCTACCTTATAAAACTGTTGGAAAAATGGAGCAAGATTATATATGCTGCCTACTTGCTACCTATTTGCCTGTTCCTTAGTGACTCAACCCTAATTTGGGATTCAGGGGGAAAGCAAATACATTCTGTTAAAATGTTCCATTTCCCAGCCTCCCTTGCACTTGAGAGTGGCCATATGACACAGTTCTGGCCAAAGAAATGTAGCAGAAGTCTCTAGAAAGGGTATCTGGTCCTGAATTAGAAAGTTAAACCTTTTTAGGAAAAGCCTTTCTCCTCTGCTTCTTCCTTCTTGGAATGGAACTTCATTCCAAGGAATGGAAGAAATGCAGATTCAGCAGTCATCTTGGAACGATGGAGGAACTTGCATCTCTGATGGTAATACTGGACTGCTTTTTCCTGGACTTGTCATTGCTTAAGACATATAGACCCTTGTTAGTTTAAGCAGTTTGCAGCGGTCCATATTCCTGATGGAGTAATCTAGGCTTTGACTTATCATACATACCCAAGGAATCATAGGCATTTTGATTAGAGCCAGGACCTTTCTCTGAGGTGGAGGAAGAATTCAAGCCCCTGTCTCCTACCCATAAAATAGCATTAACCTGCCCAACAATCCCCACCCCAGACTCAGGTGTTCATTTCTCTCTTCTCTGCCTTGCTTACCTCCAAATTTGGGTACATAGCCCTCTCCACCTGCAGACCAATCCCAGTTTAAGTGAGATAAGATAATGAAATCCCTAGCATGGTTCCTGACACACAAGTGTAAAACAAGTGAGATTTCTTGTTCATTAGTCAGAAAGTTTTAAAGCAACCTCAGCATACCGGAATCTTTTTACTTTAACAAATACGTATGGAACAGTTTAGAGGGTCTCCTGATCTATAAGATAAACAAACCCAAGCAGCTTTAGCATGGCATTCAACTCCCTAACTCCTGTATACAGCTCTGGGTTTCTCTTCCTGAGTCCTTTGATAACGTCCCTTCCCTTGTCACAATAGCACTGTAAGGTTTTGCTTTCCATCAGCTATAGCACTCATGTGATCATAGTCACTGTGGCTGCCTCTCTTACTAAAGGTGAGGCTTGAATCTCATTTATCTTTGACTCCCTGGTAACCCTGCATGCACTTGATAAATTACTGCTGAAGGAATAAATAAGTCCCCAGTCAGTGCCTAGAAGTCAAGTCACATGGAGGTCTTGGATTTTGCTGAACACAGTTGAGCATTTTCATGCTTCAGAAGTTTTGCACATGCTCTTCCTTTTGCTTAGAATTTTCTTCCGCCATTTTATGTCTGTAGGATTGCTACTCACCCTCCTGCAGCCACCTCAAACATCACCTCTGCCAACTCTCTCAGTTGCTCTCTGTTCTCTCTTAAGGCATCTGATGCTTACTTCTGCTATGGCACATTACTTGCTGCTCATTATTACTATGATTTGTCCACATGCTTCTCTTCCTTGCTGGACAAAGAACTCTTAAGAGCATTTAATCATATTTTTCTGTCACTTATATTCAACATAGTTCCTGGCACATGGTAGATATTGAGAATTTCAGTGAATTTAGTTACAAAAATTTTTGAATTTACACAAAATTGTGGTTTTGAGTTGTTGCCTATCCCTGGCTCTATAAGGAGGCTCATAACATCAGGTATTGAGGTGGGGAATGAAAGGAAATGAGCTTTTATTTAGTATCTACTGTGGACCAGACATTATTATTGTCCATGTTGTTTCCAGAGTAAGTATGAAACTCACCCTGAAAGAGCTTATAACTTTATTAGGGAGATGCACTATACTTATATAAATGCTTTAGGGATTGGTATAAATTTTGGTAACAGCCCCTTTGTCACTTTAGACCACACCTCCTGGGTCTGATGCACAAGGCACCCATAGTTCTAAGAAGCTTGTAGATAATCAGTGGCCCTGACTGTATTGTGACTCTTCCTGCACACCCTCAATAGAGACCTGAGAGTCTGACCCAAGCTGGCCCAGATTCTCTCTGAAATAAATATGAAATTTGGAATGGATTGCTGAAGAGATTGGAGTTGTTGGGGGTGAGTCACATGTGTGGCAGTCCTCCAGAGTGAAAGGCCATAAAGAATTCTGAGATACCAGAACTGCCTTGGGTTCTCCTATCTTGGTAGTTCAGCATTTCCTTTGATTCTCATTCTCTGAGACACCCCCAGCATCCTTCCAATAAATTTCCCCTTTGCTTCAGCTAGACAAAGTCCATTTCAGATGCTTACAGGTTAAAAAATAAAATAAAATAAAAGAACCAATTCAGTCTGAATGCCAAAAGAATTTCCTGTTTGGTCTCTGAATTGGTTAAGATTTGCATCAGCAGCAAATGACAGAAAACCCATAATAGTGGCTTTAAAAGGACATAAGATTATTTCTCTCTCAAGTGAATGTAGGCAACCAGAATTAGCTGCTTGATCTGCAGGAATCCAGATTCCCTCTATTATCAATCTCAGGATGTACTTTCTGTCTCAGGGACCAAGATGGCTGCTCAAATCCCAACCATCATGTCACCAATCTAGCCTACAGGAAGGAGGAAGACATGCCCCTCCCTTTAAAGGTGTCCCCAGAGCTGAACACACTATTTCTGCTCCATTCTACTGGCCAAAATGTAGTTACATAACTCTCGTATGCCAGTTATCTTCCATCTGCCTGTCCAGACCCACTGTCTACTCTCACCTGCTCTCTGTCTTGAGAGGCTGGCCTGTGTAGACCATATCAATGGGAGAGTTTAACCTCTGGCTTTTATGGTTCTAGCTCAGACAACAGAGGTTTTGGCAGGAAATTAGAAAAAGAGAAGAGACTTGACTCTCTTTTTCTAGGCTTTGGTAGCTATTCCCTTCCTTCATTCCATTATGCCCTAAGGGAGGCAACAGCCTAGCTGCTATGAGCTCTGGATTACTGCACTATACTGACAATTCCTCCACACCCTATCTTAGTAAATAGCTCCTTTATAAATAAATCCTCCTTGGCTTATCCCATTTTGAGTGTGTCATCTCTTTTCTGTTGGGACTTCGACATACCTACGAAACTACAAGGTTTTTATTATGGGCCAGGTACTAAAATTTGAATCTATTACCAAAAAAGGAGAGGAGAACCCATATTATGGGACAACTGGCAGTTTTTGCCATAGTCCCATCAGTCTTTTTTGATCAGTCCTTATATCCAATTTTTATGGGTTGAACCTTCTATCCCTTACTCCTAATATCCATAAGGCAAGGTAATCACCATCCTTTTACCTTATACAAAGTTAAATAAAACTGTAAAAATCTACAGATACACATCTATATATGGGAGAGTTATAATTACTAACAACTGCTAAGGAAGGCTAGTAAAATCAACACATGTTTAGTAAATGTATGGATGAAATGATGAAACTATGTTTTCAGTTTTTCAACTGCAATATTGGTGCGTTGTACCATATGATGCCCTAAGTCTTTTCCAGTACTGATCTCCATGTATTAGTTTGTTGGTTCTGTATCACAATTTCCCATAAGTCATAGAAAGAAATATGGTAGAACTGTCAAGCTGGAGGTACAAGGGCCAGGGAACACATAGGAGTGAGACAGATCCAAGAATATCCCTGACTTGGTAATCCAGGCAGAATCAGGAGAGCAGTCAGGAGTATTGGCTCATGCAGATTCTGACTGTTGAAAGATACTAGAGACAGAAGGCAAGCTTAGCAGACAGAAAGTAAACTCAAACACCAGAGGAAGTGCATAGGCCTAGGCAACCAGGAGGCTGGAATCACATACGTGGCAAGACAGTAGTCAACCTAGACAGAAACCAAGAAATCTGCTACCCCTAAAGAGAAAACTTGAGTCACCCAAGTCAAACCCCAGGTGCTATCTATGGCTCCTGCCTCTTTCCTTAACCCCATATCCAACCAGTCTTCAGACTTAGTTGATAATGCCTTTTAAATATCTCTCCATTCACTACTCATCTCAGTTCCCATTTCCAATAACAGCTCAGGCCTAAATTATCTTTGGCTTGCATTAGTTCTACATCGTCCTAGTGGATCATTATTTCACCCATTCAACCCCATTTCCCAAACTACTCCATGACATCTTTCTAAAATACAAACAGACCATGTTAGTCACCTGAATAAACAATTCAATAGTTCCTCAGTTCTCCTAGAATAAAATTAAAATGTTTAACAAGACCTTGTATTACTCAGCTCCTACATCTCTTTTTAGCTTCATTTCACCCCACTCCTCTTCTTCCCACTTGACACTTCAGCCACTCTGAAATACTTGTAATTTCCCAAAGAAATTAAATAGGCTTTTGCATGTGTATGCTTTACTCCCAACCCCTCCCGCTTCCTTCCTCTGATGCATTCTTACTCATCCATCAGGACTCTACTCATAAGCTACTATCTCCTACAGACAGTCCATCTTGACACCCCTACCTTCATTCACGTTGGAATAGGTACTTCTCTGTGTTCTCATAAGCTCTGGGCTTATCTCTACTGTATCACTTATCATAATCTATTATTATTTCCATGTTAGTTGTCTATTTGTCTCTGATCTATGAGTTTCTTAAGGGCAAGAGCTATATCTTATTTAACACGCTATTTCAGTGTCTAGCATAGAGAAGAAAAAGATGGTGCTCAAAACACACTTATGAAATAAAAGAATGAACAAGACAATAGTATGCAAAGTAGGGCTAAGGGCAATATCACCTTCCTTGTCTTAGATACCACACTTCAATTAATGCAGACTAGGATGCCTTTCACATTTTAGATATTACTCTTTATATATGTTGTTTTGTTTTGTTGTAATATGAATATTCCTGCTTCCAGTCTTGAGGTTTACTCTCTTCTCTAATGTACAAATAAATCACAATAGCTGAACTTCCATTTCAAGCCATGATAGAGTGACAGGGTTCAGACGTATTCTCCCATCATAAACAATAAGGAGACTGGGAAAAATTATGTAAAACTGTTTGCCATTGAACAACAGATGGTATGCGATTATGATTCCCAAGAAAAGGGAAGTAAGTGAGATAAACACTTGGAATCACATTCTGGATCCTGTTGCAGGAAGGGAATCCTAAGCAGAGTACAGCAATCTCACTGTTGAGGAGACAGAGATCAGAGATCTGGGAGGTTGAGGTGACTTAAATCAGTGGAGCAGAGTTTCAGAGAAGAGCAACATAGAAAAATACTTCAGAGTCTTTGCTGAATATCAGGCCATGTATGCCTAGGACAAAACTCCATCAGACCAGGCAATGGATGACTGGGGGGCTGTAGACGGAGAATTTCACAGAGATTACAGAATTGGGAGACTCTATCCACCAAGAGTAGAAGGTCCTTGCAGATCCCCTGGGACATTCAGTAACCACAGAAGTGTTATGTGTTAGTAGTGGGTTTAAACTATCCCTAGAGTAAAGACTTCTCTATTCTTGTCCTACAACATCTTTAAAAGAAGTCTGGAAAATATCAAGCTAATCAGCAAGTAACTTATCTGCCTGCTAGAACAAAGCTCAATACTCTTTACAGGATAATAACAAAATCCAGACACTCAACATAAAACACAATACTCAGTATCAAAAAAAAAAAAAAAAAGAAAGAAAGCTAGACATGCCAAGAAGTAGGCAAATAAGTGTGATCTATCCTTGGGGGAAAAATCAGTCAATAGGAGCAGACCCAGAAATAATAGAGATGATAGAATAGCAGATAAGGACTTTAAACCACTATTAAGTTATACTGAATTATTTTATTCAGATATTTTAAAAAGGGCAAAATGAAACTTTTAGAGATTTAAAAATATAATATATGCTTATAAAAACTCCTTTTGAAAGATGAAGCGTTTAATATATATTGCAGAAGAAAATATTAGTGATCTTGAAGTTATAGTAATAGAAGCTCTCCAAAATGCATCATATAGAAGAACATGATTGAAAAACATTAACTTGTGGGACGATTTGAAATGGTCTCACACAGAATTCTAGAAGGAGAGGCTGGGGCAAGGAGAAACAGAAACATATTTGAGAATATAATGGCTAAAAATTTCCAGACTTGAAAAATATAAGCTCAACGAACCTCAGTCAGGATAACAAAGAAAACTCTACCAGGGCACATTATAAGTCATTTTTAAAAATAAGTGATTTATGTGTGCAATGAAAATATTATATTGTATGTAAATATTCCATAAACCCTGAGCTTCCAGCGGTCTTCCCAAGGGTTCCAAAGAGAGGATCATTCAAATTTCTGGAGACTGCCCTGTGAACCTCTGCTTCTTTGTTCTACAAATTCCTCCACTGAAATTACCCACCCCCTTCTCACTCTCCCATCTTTGCTCCTCATGGTTGTTCTCTCTAGTATGTTCCACTGGAAAATCCCACCATGTTTCTCTCTCCTTCATCCCTCAGTGCACCATCAGCACAGAGCCATCTTGTATAGAGCATTTTACTAAAGGTTTAGTGATGAAGTGGGGAAGTCACGTCGCAAGAGAACAAACAATTAAAGCTAAATGTCAAACAGCATGTCAGTGGTATACATCATCCACTCCTTGAAGGCAGTGACTCACTGTCGCCTCACTCTTGGCTGCAGCCTGCTTCCATGGGGCCAGCCACGTTCCTATCTCTCTATAATTCAAACACTGAGACTCTGACAAGGACTGACAATGGGAAAACCCTCAAGTCCTATTATACTGTGAAATAGAAACATGTAAATCTCATCATTTTTTGACCTCTCTCATCAAGACGAGCCCTGACATCTATATTTGCAGAACCCCAAAGGCCATTTAAAGTAATTTCTCAAGCAAAAGAGGATTTATTTCTTAAAAACAGAGTGTTCCTGGATTAGTATCTTCACCTGGGATGATTATAAAAAATTGCAAAGAACTGTGTTCACATCAGAGCCACTGAACAAGAATGCCTTGGCTTGGAGCCCAGGAATCTGCATTTCAACTACCAACCCACCTCAATAAATCTCCCTGCCTTGATTTTTTTTTAGAAAGTTTAAAACAGAAAAAAAATCTCATTGTTTTGTGATTAATAAATCCTCCCAATATACTCTATAAATTGTCCTTTCAGCCAGGGGACTCTTACCCTTGATTTCAGTAGTCAATGTTTAAATTTTATGTACAGGATTGGTTTCTCTCCCGTTCTCCCTCTCCACAGCCCACCCTTGGACCACCAGCCTACCAATACTGCAGTGGGGGTAGAATCACAAAAATGTTGTTGTGTCATAGGCCTTTCTTTGCGTTCCAGATTGTATTTAAGTCTGGTAGCCTGGGAAACATCTTAAAAGTCCGTAACACGAAGTCTGTCGATTCTGAAAGCACAACGTCACCCCAAACAATTATCACTGTTCTTACCCACAGATTATTGTGGGCTGCTTGTGCCCCCAGGACATTTTATGGCAAGCTCTGAAAACATGAGTTACCTTTTAGGATCTTTAGACTGGCAAGATCAGATTGAGATTGTTACCAGGTTCTGGAAAAATGGTCTGGGCATGGGCTTTGCCTAGAGCCAAAGAAGTGCTTAAGGGAAAACCTTGAAATAGCAAATGACAGAACTTTCCCTGAAGTTCACAGATGTTCTCTCCAAATTCTAAAAGTATGCCAAGAGCTAAATTTCATTTTGGGGGCTTCCTATCAGCAAGCAGACAACGATCAAGAATCAACACTAAACATGTGGTTTGCTGTAAATAAAATTCTCAAAGCCCCTCTGTTTGTCATTCTAATAATTGATTACAGCATGATTCTCTCTCCCACTCCCAGACCCTGCCGAATTGCTTTGATTTCTTCCAGGATTCTGAATGTAGAGACTGATGTATAGATGCATTAAAACTGTCTTTAGCCACAGGTCTCTCAGGGTCATGTTGTTCCTCGGCTCATGAAAATTATGGTGTTTCTCATGGCCCAGAGATCACTGCATTTTGTAAACTTCTCATTTTTTAAATATAAATGCTATATTTGTACTTTCCTATTGCAAATTTTCAATCTCACTGAATATATTTGAGGTGCTAGTTTTTACTAACCATAAGGATGTTCCCTTATAACTCCACAGATAATAACAGCAGCTAACATTTATTTAGTGCTTCTCTGTTAATGCCACCTTATGTGTCTATTATGGACTTCAATCCTCAACATAATCTTATGAAAAAGGTTCTATGTTCACCCTCATTTTGCAAATCAGGATAGTGAGGCAAAGTTCTCATAGCTTTGGAGTAAGGGCCAGGAGGTGCAACTTCAAAGCACACATGCCTAACTACGATGTTACACTCATTCAACAAATATTTGCTGAGTGTCTATTATGTGCTGGGCGCCATGATAGGCACTGGGGATACCATAGTGAACAAAAGAGATGAAGGTCCCTACCCTGATTGAGCCCCCATTTTATTTCACATCTGTTATGTAAATTTGTGATAATTTACCTAACTGATCTCTATTGTGGAATGTTTAAACTTTTTGTTTAAAGAATTATTTATTTATTTGAGAGAGAGAGAAAGCTTGTACATGGGTGGGGGGAGCGGTGCAGAGCGGGGAGGGAGAGAGAATCCCAAGCAGACTCCCCACTGAGCATGGAGCCCAGGGCGGGCCCAATCCCAGGACCCTGACATCATGACCTGAGCCAAAATCAAGAGTTGGAGGCTTAACTGACTGAGCTACCCAGGCACCCCTAACTGTTTTTGATGCAATGCCTTAAAAAAAATAATCACACCATAAGGGACAACATTCTGATGTATAAATTTATGTCCTACTCTGCAACTTCATTAGGAGAGTTTCCCAGCGTAGGAATTATAAAGTTCAAGGGTATGAATATTCATTCAAGTTCTTCACACCTATTGCCAGTAACTCTCAGAAAGGGTGTAGTAAGTTACAGTCCCACCAAGTGTGGCAGTTTCTGAGAATGTCCATTTCACCACAACCTTGCCAGCATTGAATATTCTTTCTCTCCCTTTTTAATCCTGTCGACTTGATGGGCATCATGTTCATAGCTCTGTAACAACAAATACCACACTGACTTCATTTTATTTAGAGAAAAATGAATGTCACAGGCTCAAAATAGTTGAAGAATTAATTTGTTTTAAAAACACCTTACATCCCCTCATAATCAAATAGAAAAAAATTCACTACTTCCTTCTTAGTGTTAAGCTTATCAATTCTTTCTGAATAATGCACTAAGTGCTTATGGACATATGAATCTCTCTGTGGAGAGGCTCATCTATATTCCCACACCTTTGTACTAGGGAGCCTATAAGCAGTTGGCTCCTTTGTGACTTAGTGACCTCCCCATCCCCAAAGTGATACAAAATTGTTCTGGAATGACATTTGATCTGGCCCCTTTTAGAGCCTTCCTTGAACTACATCTCTTAATTAGACATGGCTTCTTCCTTTTTGGGATTTCCAGAGCACATTTTATACAACTTTGTTATGCTACTTGACATATCCAGTCATGTTCAGTGTGTATTTTCCTTAGCTCTCTGACTAGAACAATCAAGTTAACAGCACCTGCCGTATAGATCTGTTGAGAGAATTCAATGAAACAATGCACATAATGCACTCAGCATGGTGCGTCTCACAGAAATACCCTCCACAACTACTTGTGGAATGAAGGAATGAATAGTCAATGCACAGTAAATCTTGGACGCTGCTACAGAGGAACTTGTGAAAATGTCGGATATAAGGGTCCTCCTTCAGGACTGCAATTCAGTAAGTCTGGGGTGGAGATCCAGGAATCCAGGTGACTCTGAGAGAGGTGGCCTGGAGATTACACCTGACTTTGAGAATCCTGGTGACTTGTGAGCTCTGTGGTGGCAAGGATAATAGGACATTCATCTGTAAATGGTCCCACATCTATTTGCTCCAGTCCCCAGTGTGTAGCAAGTGCTCAAAGACAGTAGCCTGAATGCCAATCTCATTGTGTAGAGGAGACATTGTTTCCAGACCTATCCACATGAATCAAACAGACAACAGATGATTCTAAAAAATGTGTGT
Source organism: Eumetopias jubatus (assembly GCF_037043125.1). NCBI lineage: Eukaryota > Metazoa > Chordata > Mammalia > Carnivora > Otariidae > Eumetopias > Eumetopias jubatus. The sequence continues at coordinate 59,411,538 of NW_028274810.1, forward strand.
GGAGCCTTATAACCTCCCCAACCACAATCTCAAAAACTTAGCCACTCTTGTCCTGGATTTGAATTTCCTTAAGTCTCATGTTCTTTTATGCCCCCTCTGCAGTGCCCTGTTTTGAGCACTTGACTATGTGCCAGTCACTTTATTTGAATTAATCCTTAGGATCTCTCCGAGAGGGAGGAAACTGAGGCTCAGTGTTTGTTACCCGTCTGAAGTCACATAGCAAGTGCTGGGTTTCAGACTAGGTGTGAGGGATTGCCAAGCCTGAGAACATTCCATATAGCTCCCTCGTGAGATGAATGAAAGGAATTGGGGAGCTTGGCCTGCTGGGGCAGGTGAGGCGCAGAACTCACTGTCAGTGTGTGTGTGTGTGTGTGTGTGTGTGTGTGTGTGTGTGTGTGTGTGTACGCGCGCACGTGTACGCATGTTGCCAGCAAATTCCTGATTGTAGTCAATTGCATCAAACAGAGGCAATTTTTCCCTTGTAAGTAGATATTATAAATATAGCATATTAAGCAACCCTGACTTCATCCCCAGCCAATCAGCCCCTGACAGTTTGCATGCTACATATGTACAGCATGACTCAAAGGACCCTCAGGCAGTGGGTGGGTTAAAAATCAATCAGACAATAATAATTTTCATAAGAGAGAACTCCTGGCTTCCCAGGAAGCCAGAGAACTGGCTTCCCAGTTGGCTGTTCAGTTAGTCCTGAGTCATGAATTTCCTTTTTAGGGTAATATTTACCATAGGGCATGGCTGGTTATAGGGAATACGTAATATCCACTATCTGATGGGAAACTTGTTATTAAAACATTACCTAATGATAGATTTACCTGAGAAATAATCCCAAGAATTAAACAATATAGGCTGGGGAGAAACTAGGGAGGGTCTGCAGGAAACAAAGATGAATAAGAATAAGCTGTGGTTTGGAGGTAAATAAAAATGTGTTCGTCTGGAGCTGGGTGTCAAAATAATCCTAACTATAATAATTAGAACAGAGGAGAGAGAGGGAGAGACAGACAGGGACAAAGACAGACAACAAGAGGAGGAGACAGTGAGGATGAACACTGGAATGGGTAATAATCATAATCATAAGCACCTTTTATTGCACTGTTAGTATATGCAGGCATTGGGTTTATCATCTGACATATATCTTCTTTTTTAGTTTCATGAAAATCCAGGAGTCACTCCTACAACCATCCCCATTCCTCAGATTCCAGACAGTACAGTAAAAGGGCTAAGAGCAAAGACCCTAAAGATAGAGTGTCTGAGTTTACATCTCAGCTTCCTATTTGCTAGCTGTGAAACCTTAATTTTTTTCTGCCTCAGGCTTCTCATCTGTGAAAGGGAGGTAATGGTAATTTTGTCTACCTTAAACAGTTGTTTAGGGGACTAAAGTATTTAACAAACAAAATCTTTGTAAACTCAATTCAGCTGCTATTTCAAGCTGAAGAATCTGAGATCAGAAGTTAATCACTTGCCAAGGTCACAGAACTATGAAATGGCAGAGCTGGGATTTGAATGTGGATTTGTCTGATTCCAGCCCCCATGTGCTCTCAAAACTTTATGCTTTTGTGGATGGAAGCAATAATGGTGGGCACTAAAGAAACATCACAGAGTATGTTTTCCAGAGCACATGATGTCAACCATTTGAGTCAAACCAGCCCAAATTTATGGACCATTTTATAACCATAGAATAGTCTCAAAGCAACCCTAGAGGAGATTGTTTCATCCAAAGATTGCAAACTGTCAGCTTAGGGACCTCTCTCTCTCTCTTTTTTTTTTCCTTTTTAAATTTTTTTTTTGAGAGAGAGAGAGCATAAGCAGGGAGGGGCAGTGGGAGAAGGAGAGAGAGAATCTTAAGTAGGCACCATGCTCAGCACAGAACTCAATATGGGGCTTGATCTCATGACCCTGAGATCACGACCAAAGCCCCAATGTGGGGCTTGATCTCACGACCCTGAGATCACGACCTGAGTCTGATGCTTAACAAACTGAGAAACCCAGGAACCCTAGGGACCTCTCATTTTCTAGTGATATGTTGTGTTTGGCTGCCTAGTGTTGGTTGGTGCAGAGTTATGAAAATTTTTGAATAAGACAGCACAACTAAAAATTGTCAGACTTAACCAGAAAACCTAGATTTAAATTTTCTCTAAAAAACCTGGAGGGTCTAGCCCCATATCTCTAAATGCAATAGTCAGTTATACTCAGCCACCTGAGTATATCCTCACCACTCCCTACTATCTCTTGCATCTGGCCCACTTCACTCAATTGTATCTTCATGACAGCCTGTTGAATATGGGATACCAGAACCCACGCTCCCTGAACCTCCTTTCCTCAGACTTGATACCTAGCTCAGTGAATTTTTCCAGAGGGTGAGTTTTTATTCTCCCCACAGCTTGGCCCCCTCTAGCCTTGCATTTCTTCAAATCCCTCTCAGAGGATGGGATGCCAAGAACTGAGCTCCCTCACCTGACCAGCACAGAGTACTGGGAGGCAGCTTACTCACATCTTTTGAGATCTTCTGAGATCTCCCATCAGAACTTCTCCTATAGACTAGTCTTATAGGTCGATGAGGACTTCCTGGTGACAAGAAAGCCCAGGCTCTCCCAGGACATTGGTCTGTCCCGGGGCCCAGCCTGGGTACTTGAGGAGCCTCTTGCCTGAAGTTACCTGATTCTGCAGCCACACAGTCATGCTGTCTCTCTGCTTCTGGATGTTTCAGTGTTTCCTCTTCCATTACAGAGTCAAGCCCATCTTGTGCAGGTGTTGACAAGATCATAGCAACACCATTTAGCTTGTATGGTTGCAAACAGTGACTGCCAGCTGACCTCAGACAGTGTGGCTTCCTTCAGGAGTCTCAAACTCAAAGCTGAACAAAGCGCCAGCCCCAGTGAACACCTTTTTTGTTCCAGGCCCTGTGCTGCTGCTGAGTACCCACAGAAAAGTGATGCTCACCTTGCTTCTAGCACCAGTTTATCTCATTTAATCTTCAGAATCATCTCCTCACTACTCTCTGAGGTATGTATTGGGATCCCCATTTTAGAGGCAGAGAAACTGAGGCTGAGCAAGTTTGCTCTCTTGTCCAATGACAAGTCATTGTAATCCCACAGTTCTGTGCTCTTACTGTCCGGTAAGTATAAAAACTCAGACCTGTGCTACAGTGGAGGGAATGAGAAATGCTCTGTGAGATAGGAGGGGGTTCAAAAGGAGAAGAGATGATATCTGACTGACAGGAGCAGGAAGAATACATGGAGGGGTGAACAGGAATGCAGCCTTGAGAAACAGGGAAGGTCCTTATGAGGGAAGAGAAGATTACATATGCAGGCCACAGCAATGTGAAGGCTCAGCGGTGGGCAATCTTGGGATATGTCATTTAGTTTACCTGGCCTGGGACATCTTCACAGGAATAAAGAGACAGAAAAGCCCAGATTTTGAGTGTGCTGGGGAGCCTTGGACAGAGTTTAACAGTGACTAGTCATAATTGTTAGCCCCAGAGGGAGACACTCTGTCCTCCTCACCTTCCTCGCTCTGTTGTTGAGTACTCTTGCCATAGACGGGCTCTAGTGTGGGGCTTGTAGGAGGTGGCTCCTGTAGTAGAACATGCCTTGGAGGTTTTGGAGATTGCTTCGAGCTGGAGCAGGGAGGGTTGAACATTATTCATGGAGAAGGAGGCATTTGACCAGGGATATGGAGGACAGATGAGGCGTCGGCACTCAGAGATGAGGGCAAAGGGCAACCCAGGTGGAGAAACCAGCATGAGCCAAGGGACAGGGGCAAGAATTTAGCAAGTGCCCTTGGGGGACAGGGACTAATTTTCTCTTCTGAAATGGAAGGTGTGTGAAGGGGTGAGGTGTGACATGGGTATAAAGGCAGGAATAGTAGTGTTGATAAATGTCAAGCTAAGGAGCCTTTAATTAAAAAGGGAATCCTCGGAGGATTTTGAGCAAGGGAGTGATATTGATGTCTCGGACAACAGCGTGCAGGATGGATGGAGGACAGGGAATGAGGGACTTGAGACAGATGCCAAGGAGAAAGTTGGCCCAACCCTTCCCTTCCCATGAGATATGGGGAGCATGTGAAGCAGGAACAGAGGCTCTGGGGACACAGAGTTCCCTCTACCTTGGGCACCGGGAGGACTGCAGCCTGGCCATCAACCTGGCACATCCTTGTCAGTAACATCGGCACTTATTTTGCTGTTCTCCTCTGCCTTTCTCTTGCCCCTCTACTTCCTCCTTCTCTTCTACTTTCTTCTTCTGTAATTACTTATCTCTCAATAGTCCTTTCAGATTTATTTTCACAGCCATTTCCTCACTGGGATGTTTTTGAATTTCCACTTTTTTCAACTCTGTAAGAATTAGGAGTGGATTCTTCCAGAGTAACAAAAACTCCAAAGTATCAGTGAAGCTCCTTTCTCTCTCAAGCAGGTAGGCAGTACAGGCCTCGTGCGGCGTTCCCGGGCTCTTGTTCTCCTCCTGCACTGTCATGCTCAGCCCAGGGCTCCTACCTTGAGTCAAGATGGCTCTCAAGCTTTCCCCATTAGGTCTGTGTCTCAGGCAGGAATTTGGCAGAAGAGGACACTCCCTGGAATTTGCACGCTCCAGTTCTGCATGCTTTGAATTAGCAGACTTCATCCCATTACCACACTGCAGGGTCATAGAGATTAGAAAATGGGGGCTCTATTCTGGGCTACTATTTGCTAGAGTTGAGACCTGTTGCATGGCAGAGAGAGAGAGAGCTACTCCCTGTCGGCTGGTTCTGGGGCCCAAGCAGAGGGAGTCGATTGCATCTCGGGTGAAGCCATCCCCCAGCAAACATTTTCTCACCACTGCCCTGGCAGGCCTGTGCTGGGTGCTCTGAGGGCTGTGGAGAAGTACTGAGTGTGGTATATAGGCTGCAGATACTTACATGCATACACTGTAAAATCTCGTAGCTGGAAGGGATGGTAGGGGCCATCCATCTGTCCATCCCAGTTCAGTCTGTCTTTTCTTCCATCCTAGAAAAATCATCTGCAGCTTCTGCTTGCACATGTCCAGAGTCGGGGGCTACATCTGAGGCAGCTTACTACATGAGTCACAATGCTTACTTCTTACACTGAATAATATCTGCCTCCCGGTAACTTCTACCCAACAGCCCTGGTTGGGCTAGGGAACAGGTCTTGCTTATTCCTCACGCTAAAAAAGAACTCATTTGCTATGTGAAGGCAGCTCTCACGTCTGTCTGTCCATCTGTTTGTCCTCTGCTTTCTCAACCAGTCCCCTCCTTTCTAGAGGGGGTGTGCCATATGGCTAAGCTGACATGCTTTGGAGTCGTCAGGCCTGGTTCTCCTACCAGCTTACTTGATCTTGAGCAAATGACTTACACTTTCTGAGCCTTTATTTCTCTATGTGTAAAATTAGGCTGATGTTAGCAACCTCATGAGGTTATTATTGTGAGGCTTAAATGAGCTAATGAATGCAAAGCACAAAGCCCAAATACAATGGTTATAGTCATTGCTAGCATCTTCATAATTAATAACAAAACATCTCTGGCTCCTCTTCCCTCTTGAGGTATTGGGTAACAGAGGAGAAGAAACCTTGAACACTTTGGGGGCAGAAATTAGCATAAAAGTACCACCCAGGATTGTGACCAGGAGCCACAGGTTTTTGCTCCCTTTACCCATTTCACTGTGTTGCTGTTGCTGTCCATAGAAAATCGCCTCCTGGGATCTATGGTTTGCTCTCTCCATTTGCAAACTGCCTCCTGGGAAGCTCCATCTGTTATAATGGGCATCGGCATTCCTTGGGCTAATTTGTTGTTATTGTTAGCAGAAACAGTCAGAACACAAGTACACAAACATATGGAAGTACTCAAAGTCTGTCTGACTTGTAGAGGGAAAAGGAGTCAGGAAGCCTGGGTCCTGATTTCTACCTTAACACTAGCTGGCTGGGTGACCAGGAATAAGTCAAGGGGCCTCTCCAGGCCTCTGATTTTTGACAGCCTGCTCAGCAGCAGCATCCTGTGAGCAGAGAAAGGGTTGACATGGCCTATGTTCCCCTGGAGTCTCTCTCCCCACCCAGGACTAGTCCATGTGGGACCATCATCCCGGTGGAGGCTGGGTGCATGCCCAGGCAGCCATGCTTGGTCTGTGAGCCAGGCAGAGCCCGCCTGCTACCAGGGTGTGATTGTTCTTGTGATTTGGCAACACCCAGCAAACGTGTCCCATCAGGGCTGAACTAAAAATAGGTCCTATGCTGTGGGGCCCAGGAAAATTAGCAGCCTAGCACACCCAAGTTTGACTAACCAGGCAGAACCAAGTGGCCACCACCATCTTAGGGGCGCAGTGGCCAAAGAGAGAAAGTTTGGCTAATTTTCCCATGAGCATCCTCTTTCCCCACCTTCCTCCTGCACCCTATCCACACCAGGGCCAGAACCTTACTCTCCCTTTCCTCCCACACCTCTGCTTCTGGGAACACTGACTTTTGCAGAGGTGCTGAATGTGGCCACAGTGTACTGGAAAGAGCTGGTGTTCAGGCATCAGAGGACTTCGGTTCAAATCCTGGCTCTGCTATTTTCTAGCTGTTTGAACGTGAGCATGTGGTCCTCTTGAGCCTCAGTTGTTTCAGCAATAGAATGGAGTTCATTGCACCTACTGCTAAGGATTGTTATAAATACTAAAATCTACATGTGACTAAAGCATATGTGCTGACGAAGCGAGCATTACATGTGACTAAAGCAATGATTCAAATTTATCATGCATCTGAATCACCTGGGTCGGGGGAATCTTGTGAAAACTGAGATTGCCCCCAGGTTTCTGATTCAGTGGGTCTGGATGGTACTTATTTTCTTCCTAACAAGCTGCCAGGTGATGCTTATGCTGCTGGGCCAGGGATAACAACTGGGTTAAGGGTGAAAGTGTGTGAATTCTGGAGTCATACCACTAGGGTTCAACCGCTGGTCCTGCCATCTCTAGCAGAGTGATTTTGGGCACATTTCTAAACCTTATCTGGAAAATGGGGGATTAATCATTCCTACTGTATAGTGTGGATACAAGGATTAAGCGAGTTAATTCATATAAAGCACTTAACACAGGGTCTGGCAAACAGCAAGTCTGAGTAAACATTAACTTTTATTAGTATCACAGAGTCTGCAGAGACTATAACTTCAGTGCATGTTCTTTTTCTCTCTCTCCCTGTGGTTACTGTTGGCTTTGCTGGAATCTCTGTCTCCATGCTGCCCCTCCCAGGGTCTTTGTGTTCTGAGCCTTGCCTCGCTGGGAGGGCTTATACTGGGAGGATTTGGGGCACCAAGGAGCACAGATTGAATGTCAAAGATTGGAGATCAAAGAAGATCCTGAAGCCCTCAGGCTGAACAGGGCTTACCCAAGGGGATTCAGTCAAGATGGGCAGAACTGAAAGTAGACCCAGGTTTCTTGACTTCTCAGCCAGAACACTTTCCACAGCATTGTGATATGTCCCCAGAGGCAGCCTGGCTATCCCCAAGTGTGCTTAGGGAACAACCAGCTCCCCGCCCCACGCCCGCGCTGTTGCTAAGCACTTGGGTCGTTTCTCCTGTAACTGTTTATGATTGAAGAAGACACAGCTGTAAATATCTAACATCTGAGCATAAATGACTATTTTCTTTTGGGCCTTTTTTCTCCCTTGGCTAACGTCCTCAGAGTGTAATTGCTATGTCAAAAAGTACAGACAATGTTATAGCTAGAAGAAAGTTAGACATAGCAACCCTTCCAGGGGAAAGAGCTTCTCATTTCCCAGAAAGCATAAAACGGCTGAGGATGTTGGTGTTTGAAGCAAGTTAGGGAGCTCAAGGAAGGCCCAGATACTTAACTGACTGTGACACCCAGCTGCCCCAAGTCTGCATCTCTAATAAGGTTCAGGTGATGCAGATTCTGCTGATCCATGGGCCAAACTTTTAAGTTACAAGAGTTTAGGTTACCCTGCCTTTGTTCATGCTATTCCTCTGCCTAATCCTCCATTCCTTCTATTTTTCAGACCGAGCTTCAAACACTTCCTTGGACTGAGTTCACTAGGTTGAGCTACGTGCTCCTTTCCTCCTGTACCTATGACTATTGCAGCATTGATTATGCTGCACTAAATTGTCCATCCCTTCCTGAGGGCATGGACCAGCATTAATCATCACTATATTCCCAGCATCTAGCACAATGCCAATCATGGTTTAGGCCTAATTATTATGATTGGGTAAGTGAATGGATAAATAGGTAGGGTAGGGGAGTGGATGGATGGATGGTTAGATGAATGGATGGTTGAATGGATGGATGGATGGATTAATAAATGGCTGTGAGGAGAGGGAAATAGGAAGTAATGGGTTAGGAAAAGCATGGTGAACAATCAGATTTGGCCTCAAAATTATTGTTGTCTAACTAGACCATTTACTGAAAGCCCAGAGTCAGTGACCCTTCTCTGATCCTTGCCAACTTTTTGCTCTCAGAATGCTGACCCTGAACCAAGAATGAACTCAGATAAATGAATAAGATCCAGAAAGCTTAGAGGTGCCTCACAGGGTAGCTCTAATAAATACCAGAAAACAAAAAGCAGGTGTTGGCAATCTTTCTTCTGCCCAAAGAGTTATTTACACAAGTTTCCAAAGCAATCCCCTTCATCGTTTTTACATGCCTATTACATGATTCTCTGCAGAGAAAGGTCTGGAGTTGGTTAGCTCAGTGGATTAGAGAGTAAGTCCCTCAAAGCCAAGGGCATGGGAGCCTTTTCCCTTCCTCTGCTCAAGGCCTCAGGCTGACTACCCAGTCCTGGCCAGGGGCACTGTGGTCCTGCTTGGTCCCAGTGATTGAGAGTGGTCAGTATGAATCCATCCCTCCCACTCAAAATGGTAGGTGGTGCCGTGAAGAAGAATGAACTTGAGTTTTGATATTAAACATCCCTAAGAATGAAACATGGATACTTCATTCACTCACCAACTGTATAATCTTTCAAAAAAAAAAAAAAAAAAAAAAGTCTTTTATTTTGAAATAATTTCAAACTTACAGAAAAGTTGTAAGCAAATTACAGGAAATGCCTGTGTACCCTTTGCCTGTATTTACCAATTTTTAATATTTTGCAACATTTGCTATTTCATTCTCTCCCTTCTAATTTTTTGTTTTAGTCCCTCTGCTTGAAGATGACAGATATTCATAAAAAACAAAAAAATTACATTCTGAAACAAAAATTAAAAAGTTATTCAAAAGTCACAAAATTAAATACATGTAAAAGAAATATAAGTAAACTTTAAAATGGAATTGTTTGTAAGTTGGTAGCATTTATACTTTCTAGAGTTATTCAAGCTTAAAACTGCACTCAGATATTTGGGATACTCTGTAATGTTATATAAGAATGTATACGTTATGTTTTAGAGCCATTGGGGAGTAGATTGTGTATATCATACCACATATATCGTACCTTTTAGTACTTTAGGGTGGATTAACTAAGAACAAGTACGTTTTCTTATATAACCTCAGGTATAGTTTCAGAAACTTTAATATTAATAGAATATTTATATATACAGTCTGTATTCCAATTTCTTCAATTGTACCAATAATGTCTTTTTCTTCCCCTCCAGTATGTAATTACTTGGTGCATTTATTTCTCTTTGTATTCAGTTTTACATTTTCCTTGTTGATTTAATTTTTTCACTGTGTAGAACATGAACATGCTTCCAAAGTCAAAATTATACAAAAAGCTGTACTCAGAGAAGTGTCCTTCCTCCCTCATCCTTCCTACATCATTTCCTCAACCTCCTGTGGATAACTAATTTTATGTGTTCTGGTTTATCATTCTGTTTTTTTTTTTTTTTTTGCAAAAATAAGCAGATAGATACATGTATGTTTTCTTATTTCTGCTTCTTTTTTACACCAAGGGTCGTGCCTTATCTATACACTTTTTCACTTCCCTTTTCTTCCTAGAAATCACTGCATGGCCATTCATGGAGATGTGCCTAACTTTTTTACATGTGAGTATTTGTGGTACATTATCATGGTCACAGATTATTTGCTGCTCCTCCCTGCAAAACCCAGAGTCTACTTCCTCTCCCCTTGAATTTGGAATGACTTTGTGAATTGTTTTGAGCAATAGCATGTGGCATAAGTGATGTCCTAGAACTTCCAAACACAGACCTTCAAAGGACTATGGGCTTCTGCTTTCTTACACTTGGAAGGCATCCATCATGTTGTAAAGAAGCTTAGCCTTGACTGCTGAGGGTTGATAATTCATTAAGGTGGAGAGTGGGTCTGAAGAACAAGAGACCATCTTGCTCTTTCAGTGCCAGCTTAGCTCCCAGCTAAATAGGGTCAGCTGAGTGGACTCAGACTATAGCACAGGGACAGGAAGAACCACCCAGCTGAGCCCAGTCTTACTCACAGAATCATAAATAATAAGTTGTATTTTTAAACTGCTAAGTTTTGAGTTGGTTGGCTACTGAAACAATAGTACTCTACCATGGGCAGGCCCAACCTTCTGTGTTTGGGCATTTAGGTAGTCTTTGCAACTACAAATAATTCTTCAGTAAATAACCTCATGCATATGTATTTTGTATTATTGGAGGTCTATCTTTAGGGTAAAATTCTAGAAGTGGGATTGCTGGATTACAGAAAAATGCAGTTATTTTGTTAGATATCACAAATTTCTCTCTCTAGGGAGTATATCATTTTGCACTTCTACCAGCAATGTATGCTTGTGATTGTTTCTTGAGCTTTTGAATTTTTGCCAGTCTGATGTGTGAGAAATGGTATCTTTACATAGTTTTAATGTGCATTTATATTATTATGAATGCTATCTATTGTCACATAATAATTTATCCCAAAATTTAGAGACTTGAACAATAAAAAATTATTATCTCACACTTTTTGTGAGTCAGAGTTTGAACTGTGGTTTGGCTGGTGCCTATAGCTCAGGGTCTCTCACAAATCTGTGACCAAGCTGTTGACTGTGGTTGTAGTCACTTCAGGGTTCAACTAGGGGAGGATCCATTTCCATATACTGGTCACAAACAGGTCTCAACTGATACCAAAAGATTGGGATCATTCCCTGCATATTTTCAGACTACAATATTTTGAAACTAGAACTCAATCACAAGAGGAAAGTCGGAAAGAACTCAAATGCATGGAGGCTAAAGAGCATCCTACTAAAGAATGAATGGGTCAACCAGGAAATTAAAGGAGAATTAACAAAATTCATGGAAACAAAGGAAAATGAAAATACAACTGTTCAAAACCTTTGGAAGGCAGTCCTAAGAGGGAAGTATATAGTAATACAAGCCTTTCTCAAGAAACAAGAAAGGTCTCAAATACACAACCTAACCTTACACCTAAAGGAGAAAGAACAGCAAATAAAACCTAACCCAGCAGGAGAAGAGAATCAATAAAGATTAGAGCAGAAATCAATGAAATAGAAACCAAAAGAACAGTAGAACAGAGCCACAAAACTAGGAGCTGGTTCTTTGAAAGAATTAATAAGATTGATAAACCCCTAGCCAGACTTATCAAAAAGAAAAGAGAAAGAACCTAAATCACTAAAATCATGAATGAAAGAGGAGAGACCACAACCAACACCAAAGAAATACAAACAATTATTATTATTATTATTATTATTATTATTTTAAAGATTTTATTTATTTATTTGACAGAGAGAGACACAGAGAGAGAGGGAACACAAGCAGGGGGAGTAGGAGAGGGAGAAGCAGGCTTCCCACTGAGCAGGGAGACAGATGTGGGGCTGGGATCATGACCTGAGCCAAAGGCAGACACTTAACAACTGAGCCACCCAGGTGCCCCAAAATACAAACAATTATATGACCATATTATGAGCAACTATATGCCAATAAATTAGGCAATCTTGAAGAAATGGATGCATTCCTAGAGATATATAAACTACCAAAACTGAAACAGAAAAAAAATAGAAAACCTGAACATACCCAAAATCAGCAAGGAAATTAAAGCAGTAATCAAAAATCTCCCAACAAACAAGAGTCCAGGGCTGGATGGCTTCCCAGGGGAATTCTATCAGACATTTAAAGAAGAATTAATACCCGTTCTTCTGAAGCTGTTTCAAAAAATAAAAATGGAAGGAAAACCTCCAAACTCTTTCTATGAGGCCAGCATTACTTTGATCCCAAAACGGGACAAAGACCCCACCAAAAAAGAGAATTACAGAGCAATATCCCTGATGAAAAAGGATGCAACAATTCTCACCAACATACTAGCCAATAGGATCCAACAGTACATTAAAAGGATTATTCACCATGAACACTTGGGATTTATTCCTGGGCTGCAAGGGTGGTTCAATATCTGCAAATCAATCTATGTGATATACTATATTAATATAAAGAACCATATGATCCTTTCAATAGATGCAGAAAAAGCATTTGACAAAATACAGCATCCTTTCTTGATTAAAACTCTCCACAGTGTAGGGATGGAGGGAGCATACCTCAATATCATAAAAGCCATCTATGAAAAACCCACAGCAAATATCATTCTCAATGGGGAAAAACTGAGAGCTTTTCCCCTAAAGTCAGGAACATGGCAGTGATGTCCTAGTGGACATCACCATTGTTGCTCAACATCATACTAGAAGTCCTAGCCTCAGCAATCAGACAACAAAAATAAATAAAAGCCATCCAAATCGGAAAGAAGAAGTGAAACTCACTCTGCAGGTGACATGATAGTCTTTGTGGAAAACCCAAAAGACTCCACCCCCAAATTGCTAGAACTCATACAGGAATTCAGCAAAGTGGCAGGATATAAAATTAATGCACAGAAATCAGTTGCATTTCTATATACTAACAATGAGACAGAAGAAAGAGAAATTAAGGAGTCAATCCCACTTACAATTGTGCCAAAAACCATTTGATACCTAGGAAGAAACCTAACCAAAGAGGTAAATGATCTGTGCTCAGAAAAGTATAGAACACTAATGAAAGGAATTGAGGAAGACACAAAGAAATGGAAAAACATTCCATGCTCATGGAGAGCAATCAACACATGCAGAGCAATCCCTATCAAAATACCATCAACTTTTTTCACAGGGATGTAACAAATAATCCTAAAATTTATATGGAACCAGAAAAGACCCTGAATAGCTAAAGGAATGTTGAAAACAAAAACCAAAGCTGGTGGCATCACAATTCTGGATTTCAAGCTCTATTACAAAGCTATCATCATCAAGACAGTATGGTATTGGCACAAAAACAAACACATAGATCAATGGAACAGAATAGAGAACCCAGAAAAGGACCCTCAACTCCTAATGTCCACTAATCTTTGACAAAGCAGGAAAGAAAATCCAATGGGAAAAAGACAGTCTCTTCAACAGATGGTGTTGGGAAAATCGGACAGCCACATTAAGAAGAATGAAGCTGGACAATTTTCTTATGCCATACACAAAAATAGACTCAAAATGGATGAAAGACCTAAATGTGAGACAGGAAGCCATCAGAATCCTAGAGAGCAAAACAGGCAGCAATCTCTGTGACCTTGGGAGGTCAAACCATAAGAGACTCTTAATCGTAGGAAACACACTGAGGGTTGCCGGAGGGGACGGGGGATGGGGTGGGGAATGGGGTAACTCGGTGACACAATGTTACTATGTCAAATGTATCTCAATAAAACTGAAAAAAAGGTACTTAAAAAATTCGAGTAATCAAATTTATCAAGTTTTTCTTTTATCACATCTTGATTTTGGGTCATAGAAAATCTTTCTCTATACCCAACCTATAGGGAATTCATCCATATTTTCTCCTTGTACTTGTATAGTTTCATTATTTTACATTTAGATCTTTGATACATTTGGAATTTACTGTTGTATATAATGTGAGGAATGAATCTAATTTTATTTTTTTTCACATGCCTTACTTGTTGTTCCAACACCATCTATTAAAAAGTCCATTTTTGTCCTCATGATTCAAGTTAATTCTGAACTCCATAGATGATTGTGTCTATTTCTGGACTTCCTAATCTATTCGATTGGTTTGTCTATTCATATCATAGTACTAGACTGTTTTAGTTACAGTGGCTTTGCAGATGTTTTATATTTGGTAGAACTCTTAGCTTTTACCTTTCACTGTTTTCCTAGCTCTTTTTGTATGCTTCTTATTCCAGAAGAATTTTAATATCAGCTTATTTGGTTGCCCCCCAAAACAATTTGTTGGTATTTTTTATTGGAATTACCATAGTTTAATAAATTAACTAAGAGTAGACTGATATCCTGGTGATGATGAGATATCTAAACCGAGAACAAGAGCTATTTTTCCATTTGTTCAAGTCCACTTGTGTGTCTTTCAAGTGTGTTTTATAGTTTTCTTCATATAATTTCTGAACATTTCTTGTTAAAAAATCAGTAATCTTAAGCCAGTAACTTCTTCTGAATCTCCTGTTTCTCATCCATAGAAAAGCGGGATTATATTACCTTCCTTGAAGAGTGACTGTGAAAAGTAAGTGAGATGAACTGCAGAATAAGTGCTGTGTAGATCCCGGTTTCCTTACTTCTTCCTTTGAAGCTCATGCTTGTTCTTGAGGAGGGCCTGAGGAGCATAATTTGTCACATATCTCTAATAAGGACATCATCTAATACAGTCAATAAGTCAATCAATATTGTGGAGCTCACCGTGTACGAGGGGCTGCAAAAGTTGCTGGGGATATAATGGTAAGAATATCAAACATGATTCCTGCTCTCATAGAGCTCTCGTTCATGAACATTTCCCATTAATCATACGAGATTTTTATAAAATCAAACTACAAGCCCAATTAGCAAGCCAGACCCTGCAAGTCAACAGATTCTAAAATTGCACAGCATAGGGAAGTGGAGGCTTTAAATACTTTCATAATCCACATCCCAGTTTGAGTCATTGTGCAAGGAGGTATTACCTAAAATGAGAGAGAATCAGAGCTAAAAGGAACACGTGGAGGAGGGAAGAGGAACAGTGGGTCATGATCTGACCAGGTTCACGCAATTAATGAGTGACTGAGCTGGGACTGGAAACTGGGTATCCAGGCTCCCAGGCTGGGATACTTTCCAACATGCACCCACTGTCATTCTACTTGCCATCTGCATCTCTTGTCACTGCCACATATGTTATCAGGGTTTCAGCTATCCATGCGGGTCATCCAGGGAACATTGGCCAGAAATGAACAGCACATTTCTAGGAAAGACCTGATAACACCAGGGTCATTACATCATGAGGTTGCAACTCAACTCACAAAGAAGGGAATTTAACAAAATTTTACCAATACATAGAATGGGAATGTCGATCAAATGAAACAAAATTAGAATCACTCTAGCTAGTAGTATAGCATTGTTTGAAATCAAATAGATACAATAATTTATTGCCTGTGTGACCTTTACCTGGCTGTTTAATTTCACTGAGCTTTGTTGTTTCTTACCTCAAAAATGGGCATGTACCTGTGAGCTCTGTGGAAGAAACTACTCGTTTCTCAGTTTGGTTTCCCCCTTCCTCCGTAGTAATAGAAGCCCCTTCTTACCTGAGCCAATGATTGTGTGAAAGGAAGACTATTTTTCCTTGGTTTTCATTGTAGCTATGCATGGTCATATGACTAAACTCTGCCTAGTGGGATGCCAGCAGAAATGCTAAGTCCAACCTCCAGGAAATGTCCTTAAAGGGCAGAAGTATGACTTCTACTTTTTACCTGCCTTTGGTAGGGATTTAGTGGTGGAAATTTGAGCTGGAGAAAGTATGAGGCACCAAGAGGTAGTCTTGGGGATGAGGGCCATGTTCAATAAGCACAGGATAGAAGAAGTCTGGACCACTATGGGCTTTGCCTTTCCTAGATAGCTTACTGATATTCTTCTTTTTTTTTTTTTTTCAGCTCACTGATATTCTGATGCAGGATTTTTTTCTATTGTTTTTAAATCACTGCTACTCTAGGGACTAGGATATCTCATGTAGTGATGGTAAGACATGATGGAAGGTCCAATATGAATGTTGTTTTTTTAAAGATTATTTATTTATTTATTTAAAAGAGAGTGAGAGAGAGAGCATGAGAAAGCATGAGCAGGGGGAGGCAGAGGGAGAAGCAGACTCCTGGCTGAGCAGGGAGCCCGATGTGGAGCTCAATCCCAGGACCCTGAGATCATGACCTGAGCCCAAGTCAGATACTTAACTGACTGAGCCACCCAGGCGCCCTGCATTATGAACTCCTTACTCTAATGGGTAGCCATTGCTTTTGTCTGCCTGGTTTCCACTTCTGCTACTTTTAGTGATTGCATTTCAAGTTTTCTTTGAGGAATGACCCAATCCCCACCCTGCAGCCTTAGTGGAACTTTGAATTAAGTTGCATCACCTTCTTCTGAGCCAGGCCAACTGGACTCTGAATTTGAATGGAATTTTAATCGTGGGCAGTGTAACCCAAGCACCAAGAGTATATGTCCTGGAGGTGGGAAAGCTCTTTACTGAAGAATATCAATTAAGAAATGTAGCAGAAAAGCTAAATAGAAAAAGTCACCATAAAACTGGATTCAAGCCAGAATCATCAATGAATGCTTATCAACTACACAAGCATAAAGCGGGCTCCACAATGGAGGGATCTGGAGAACACCCTAGTCAGATGATCAAAGATAATATCACCAAGCGCAGTGCATCTTGTGGCCCATGACGTGTAGCCCTGAGGGGGTTACATAGCATCACCTATGTAGTATTCACAACAAAACTGACTAACTGGATCTCATTAAGAAGAAATAGTCAGAAAAATCTAAAGTGAGGGACATTCTGTACAACTGGCCTACACCCTTTAAACATTTCACCAGTGCCAAAGACTATAAAAACAAAAAACCCTGGGCAATGTTCTAGATGAAAAGACACACTAAAAAAATGTGATAATTAAAATGTATGATCCTTGATTGGATCCTGGATATGACTGCTATATTATATTATATTATATTATATTATATTATATTATATTAGGTTATATTGGGTTAGGTTACATGTTATATTTTTATAATGGCTGTATATTATATGATAGTATTGTATCAGTGTAAGTTTCCCATGTGTGAGAATTGTGGTTATATAGGAGAATATTCCTGTTTCCTTGTTCTTAGGCGATCCATGTGAAGTATTTGGGGTAAACTATCATGATGCCTGCAAGTAATATTCAAATGGTTCAGCAAAAAAAATTAAAATGGGCAAACATGCAGGTGAGAGAGAGAGAGAGCCAGAGGAAGAGGAGGAAGAGAGGAGAAGAGAGAGAGAGGAAGAACAAGAGCGACAGAAAGAATGTTGACAAATGTAAACACTTGGTGGGGCTGCTTGAAGGGCATACATTCATTTTATTATCTTGCAACTTTTCTGTACCTTTGAAATTTTCCAAATAACAAGTTGTGTGTGGTCCTCTCTTTTCCTTCTTCATCCTTGGAGTGAAGTATAAAAACCTTTAAAGCGATGCCTGCCTCTTGTTGCATTCCCTGAGCCCTGCATGTTGGAGAAGCTGGGGGCCGCAGTGGGGTGACCCCTGCCCTGTCAGCTCTGAGCCGCGGATGCTTTCTCCTACAAGCGACACTTGAGGGTGTGTCTGTTGAGTGGGTTCAGTCTGTGTGACAGTGACCTTTAGATGCTGCCCAGGCAGGCAGAGCAGCATTACAAGAGGGAAGGAAAGTGAGGACATGGGGGTTCATCTCACCAGTGATGAGGCCCTGCTGCTCTCTCCAATCTTATTTCTCAGGCCCCTCCCTTCCCCCCAAATCCCTCGCCCCACAGACGTTCCTTAATCTCCTCAGACAGGCTCTCTGTTGCCACCTCAGGACATCTGTCCTTGATGGTCTCAGGGTCTGGAATGCTTTTCCTCCTGAGCCTTGCATGGCTACCTCTGTCTTGTCATGTATTCTTGTCCTCGCCTGTGTGCCTCTCAGCTGAACTACCACCTCCTCACCGAGACCCTTCCTGACCACTAACTCTAATTTTTCCCTCCACCCCTGCCTGCTCCAGACTCACCCAGGCTTCCTTTGCAGCCTCCGTCTCTATCCGTACTCTCCTGCTTATTGTCTGTCTCCCACACTGAAATGTGAACACCACAAGAGCAAGGCTTGTCTGTTGGGTTCATATCTGTGTTCTAACGTGTACACTGGTGCTTGGCTGCTGCTGGGCACTCAGGACTTAGAGGGGGCCAGGCTTTGGTGGAGCTTACACTCAGGTGGGGGACAGAGGCCCTGGAGAAGCCGGCAGAAATGTGTGCGGTTATGACCTGTGGATGAGCAATGGGGCTAAGGGCAGGCACACAGTCTGGAAGCTGGTGGGTGGTGTGCCGTCTTCCAGGGGTGGAGTGATTCCCACCAGGGTGGGGCTTCTATTCTGCTTACCTCTTGCCTGATAATAAAGTTACAATGAGAGACTCCGTCTTGTTGAAAGTCCCTTCCCTGGAACTCACTGTATCAGGCACCTGTGCCTACAGTCTGCTGAAACTCTGCTCTCCAAGACTGCTAGTTGGCCCACCTGCCTGACCCACTGGTCACTTCTAAGGCCTCATCTCCCTTGGTTTCCCTGTGACATCTGCAGGATATTCTTTTTTCTTGAAACTCTGTCTCCTTGGGTTTTCTGTAATGCATTCTCCTGATTCTTCAACATTTGCTAAGCTCTTGATAAGTGAAGGTTCATCCTTCTGTGCTTTACTTGATCCTCACAACGATCCCCTGAGTTAGATGTTATTGTTCGCCCCATTTTGCTGAAGAGGAAAAAGAGGCTCAGAGGTTACACTGTCCAAGCTCACAGAGCTCATAAATGACAGAACCTGGGCTCAGATCCACACTTGTACAATGCCCCAGACTGTGGCCTTAGCTGGACTCCTTACCATCTTTTCTCTCTCTACCCCTCACCCTCCGATCCTTCCTGATCAGTCTCCACCACTTCCCAGCAACAGGGAGTGTTCACCAGAGTTGTATCCTTAGGCCTCTTTGCTCCCTGTACCTTTCTTGCGAACCTCAGCTACCATCAGGTTCTAACTACCTACATGCTGATGACTCTCAAATCCTTATCTATAAGGATACAGAACAGCTCCAGGATGCTATTGAACATCTGTTATGAATGTCTGTGTCCCTCCCCTCCCCCGACCCCAAATTCATATGTTGAAACCCTCCCCTACAGGGCTGTGAAATTAGGTAGGTAAAGCCTTTGGGACATGATTAGGTCATTAGGGTGGAACCCTCGTGAACTGGATTAGTGCCCTGATAAAAGAGACCCAGAGACATCTCTGGCTCTTTCTGCATTGTGAGGACACAGTAAAAAGATGGCCATCTATGAACCAGAAAGTGGGCTCTCAGCAGACACATAATCTCCTGGTGACTTGATTGTGGACTTCTCAGCATCCAGAACTTTGAGAAATAAATGTTTGTTTTTAAGCCACTCAGTCCATGGTATTTGTTATAGCAGCCTAAACTGATGAAGGTGACATCTCTTGTCCCCCGGGTATCACCATTCCAACATGCCACAATCTGAACTCATCACTATTTCCTGAAATGTGCTCTGTTGCCTCCCTGTGTTCTCTGCAATGGTGAAGAGTGTGGATATCCACCCCACTGCCTGAGTCTCACCCCTACATTCAAGCAGTTACCTTCTCCCAACGCTTGCTCTCACCGCCCTTGTCCCAGTCCTCATCATCTCTCCCATGGATCACCATCTCTGGATTAGTTTCCCCATATGGACACCTCCACCTTCTCCTCCATGCAGCCTTCAGGGCCCTAAAACATAGAGACCATCACCTCACATTCATGCTTCAATCTAGTCAATGTCTCTCCAGATACAACAGTTGGAACCCAAGTCCTTTCCATGCAGAGAAGGCCCTGCACCCTTGTGCTTTATCCAGATCTTCTTCCACTCAACTCTCTACCAAGTTTTTGTTCCTATGCACAAACCGTTCTAAACACTCCGCAGTTTCCCAACATCAGTACTTGCTGCTTCACATCTCAAGGCCTGCCTGCCTTCCTGACCCAGAAGTTAGTGCTCCCATCAGTCTCCCTCACTCACTGGCCCCAGTACATCCTTCCTCTCATTCTGTTAAGGCTCCCAAAGCCCATCTCTCATGATTAGTCTGCTTTCCCCATGATCTTGTGATCTTCCGGGTATCAGGAATGGTGTCTGACTAATTCCAGTTTTGAGAGCAATGTCTGACTTCAGGTTTGTGAATGCATGCATGAATGAATGAATGAATGAATGAACGAATGATAAAAGACCCTAGGTTTAATAATGGTAACCTCAACAACAGCAATGCTATTGATGATAAATACTTATTGAGCACTTACTCTTGCCAAGAATTATACTAATTGCTTTTAACCAAATTATTTAATCCCCAGAAGAATTGAGGGGCATTGGCTCCAAATAATAAAAGCCAATTGGTATTGAGCTATTACCACATGTGTAAGCATTTTACAGTACTCGTTCATTAAGCCTCACAATAGCCTTACAAAGTATAATAATACTATTATTATTTCTTTTTATAGATGATGATACTGAGGCCTCAACAAATAAAGTTGTTTCACCTCAGGTCACACATCTAGTGATGGAGTGCTGGGATTCACCTTCCTGGAGTCAATGGCTCTACTACAACATACCACCAAATACCCTTGTCAATATATTTACAGTAACAATAACTGTAATGAATAGCTTTGAATATTCAGTGCAGTCATTGCCAACAATCCCAGCTTCAAAACACATTTTTGGGGTTTGAGAATGTGCTTCACATTGCCTATGCACAACAGCACCTCTGGGTTGCCTGTCACTTAATCCCAGCCACCATGATATTTGACATTTTTGGTTACATCAGCTAGAATAGGTAACATGATAAGACCTCTTCACATGGATAAATGTAGAAGATGTGATCAGGAGTGCTTTGGAAAAGCCATTTGTTCTGGATTCCTAAGTCATAATCCTCTAGTAAAAGGGCTTGAAATCCAGACTTGCTGGAAACAAACAATAGACTAAACATTGCATGCTCACATCCATGCCAGAAGACGGGATGTTACAGGAACTGGGCTTGCCAGCTTCAATCTCTGGCCCCTTGGAATACAGAGCGAAGCAGAGTCTGGGAAGTCCACAGTGTGTGCATTGATTCAGCATGCATACTTGAGTCATAAGTGGACTTCAGAGTAGAGACAGTCTAGGGACTGTAATTTCTAAAAATATGGAAATTTGGGGAGGTAAAGTCAGAGAGAAGGAGTTGGAGACAGTAGATGCCGTGACAATAAATGTGCAGCCTTTCAGTTTGGGGGTTGAATTCATACTCTATGATTTACTCTCAGTGTCAGCCTGGACAAACTAGTCAACCTCTGTGAGCCTCAGTTTTATCAGCTGTAAAATTGGGATAATAGTTCCCACCTTATAAGTTTGTGAGAATTAAATGAGAAATGCCTGTAATGCTCTTACTAATAATACAACACTTCCACTGCCAGTCATTGCTTTAAGCATTTTTTAAAATATTTATTTATTTTAGAGAGAGAGAAGCAAGTGGGGTGGGGGAGGGCAGAGGGAGAGAGAAACCAAAGTCAACTCCCCACTGAGTGCAGAGCCGGACGCCAGGCTCAATCTCATGACTTTGAGATCAGACCTGAGCTGAAACCAAGAGTCAAATGCTTAACTGATTGCACCACTCAGAAGCCACTTCTGAATCCAAATTTTATGTTCTCTGCCATATACTAGAATGCCTGGGAGAGACAGAAGGGAGGACACTTGCTATGGTTTTCCACAGCCAAATGCCTTGCATGCCTTTTCAGATACATGGGGTGGTAATAGAGCTCAGGCTTGAGAGACACCCAGTTTGTCACTTACTCGTAAGACTGTACTAGTTGTTCAAGTAGCAAAGACTGAGATATTTTCGTATCAATTCATAAACTGCTGCTGCCCTGAGCCCCTCAATTGTCCTCTCTGCTACTTCAGCCACTCCAGACCCTCTTCCAAGATTTCTCTAACCTCTCCTTGAGTTAGCACACATTTGGGGGCCCCCAGTAACCTTAATCCAATTCTTTGGCCCATCTGTTCTGATTCACGAATATCTATCAGTTGTTAATAATTTTGGATATTGTCTCTGCTCCAGCCTCCTACTTTGCCTCCCTCACAGACCAGGTTCATCTATAGAAAGTCTTTGCTTTGCTAGGTCATCTTTGTTACTAGGGGTCCTTGATGTACATGATGCTAAATCTGGAAAATGGGCAGAGAGAAACAGACCTAGGAAAACAGAAAGAGAAACTAAGTTGATCTATGTAATAAAGAGTTGATGAGGAGAGATAAGAAAGGAAATAGAATCTTGAAGGCTAAAGTTTGAAAGATGGTGACTCTATTTGCCAAGTGTATGGTTCTGGAGCAACAGTGTAATTCAATGAATTAGTAAGGGAGGAATGGTTTCTTGAGAAGTATTGCTGAGCATTGGTTTTCTTTAAAGTTCCCAAGAGACATAAGAAAAAAAAAAGGAATTTGTTCATAATTACTGTTGGGCTATGCTTACTCATAGTCTACTTGATGTAGTTACTAGGCCACATGAAGCCCTGGACTTATGAAAGTTACAGCTTGTAATCTCTAAGATTCCTTCTAATGTCAACCATAAACAGAATACCTGAATTGACCCCTCAAAGGTTGTTCAACTTCTATGGGTTCTACAGGTAAGATGACAAGCACTGAACTCAGCAGGTCAGTTACAGTCTTGGGTCTACCCATAGTCTACTGGGAGGTCTCAGAAAAGAAGCTTACCTTTAGGAGTCTTGTTATGTTTGCTTATAAAATGGGGAAGATCATGTTTATTGTTTTTGCTTTCTTTGTAGTTGTTTTTGTCGTTGTTAGTGTTTTCTGAGTTCTAACTGTGTACCACTCTGTTTGGTGTCTATCATTTAACTAAATCCTTATGGTAAATCTGTAATTTATGTGTGATCATTTCCTTTTTGCAGAGTAGACTCAGACAACATGAGAAACGTGCTCAAGGGCTCCCATCTAAGCAGTGGCAGAGCTTGGATTCACAGTGTCCTCTGGCTCCAAATCCAGTGCTTTTCCTTTTGCAACATATGGCTTCCCAACCTGTCTAAAGAACCTAGAATGAAGTTGTGAATCAGCTTTTGTATGGGAGAATGCTTTGAAAAATGGAAAATGTCATGGAACTATCTGGGGGTTAAAATATATTACTAATGACTCATCCTATATGCACCCATCTGTCCTATTTTAAATTTCATCAGAAATTGCTCTTCCTTATTTGGGGTGGACTGGTTTGCACCACCCGGATCCCCTTTCAATGAAGAACTTGTTACTACTCCTGCCACTGGGAGTGCTGTCTGCAGGCAGGTGCCTTCCCAGATGCTGCAGCTGAGGAGAGCCACCTCCCCAAGGTCACACCCCTTCCGGGGCAGCCCACATCCAGTGACTGATGCACGCAGGGCTATAAAGGCTTGGCCATCTCGGCCTAACTTTGGACAACTTTAAAGGGTCATTCTAGTTCCAGAGCTTACATAATGTTTAAAATTTGCCAAATACTATTTTAAGGGCTCTGAATGTATCAACTCAATTGCTCTCACAAAAATCCTAGGAACTTATTATTGTTGTGTTGTTGGTATTGTTACTCCTATTTTATAGATGAATAAAGGGAGGCACCTAATGGCTGTAAGTTCTGCCCAAGATCACATATCTAGTGGTGGATCTGCCCCTAGACCTGCTCCTAACTGCTACTCTTTACCACTTCTTGTATCCCTGCATGTATCAATCTCTCATCCACCAATTTTTAGAGAATGATTGAAAAGTGCTGGGTAAGGGGAGAGAGAGGGATAGTTCTCTATTCCATGATGCCTGGAATTATCTGACCATTTCCAGGGATTACATGTCTGCTTTGTGTGTCTAGACCGCAGGCTTGGCATATTTAGGGTGGAGGGCTCTGAAGCCCCCCCAGGTGATTTGGGGGCACAGTGAGTTCTGGGAAGCACTGATGCCAGTGGCACTTTCAGGCACACAGGAAGGATTTATAAAAATGCCAAACGGAGGCCCAGGGATGTGAAGCGATCTGGCAGTGGTCACCGTGGCAAGGAGAGAGAAGCCGCCAAGACTCTCCTCTGTTTCAGGGCCCAGCCCAGGGCTCTTTGAGCTGTACTTCCTGAGGCTGGGCCAGGAATCTGCCCTGGGCATGGGGAAACCACATACCTCACGCGTGCATCTAATGATTACTCAGGAAGTGGAGGCTTTGGGGCTGACAAACGCTGCACCGGAAAGGGGAGGGGAGGGCCCTTCAGGAGGGGTCAGCAGAGCCTGCTCCCTCAAAGCATTGTCCTTTCCTTCCTCCAACAGGATGCCAGGAGCCCCACAGAAAAGGGACTCGTTTGTCTTCATTCCCAGCACAATAACTTGCTGCTGGCCTTTCTCTTGGGCCTTGCTTAGAGCAACAGGATACAGTCTCTGCCAGGAAAGAAGGAAGGCAAGGAGGGAGGGAGGGAATGACAGGGGCTCAGAATCTCCAGGCCCCCAGCCTGGACCCTAAACCCCCCAAAAGACTCAGAACTGTGAGGCCTAGGACCTAGCCTAGGAGCATCCCAGACCAACTGGGGAGAAACAGTTTTCAGCTGCAGGACAATCTTTAATCAGATGTAAACTAAGCAGCCGTTACAAGCTGAGCTGTAATTTCTGGGTGGCCTCTCTCCAATTTTTATCTTAATCTAGTCTTTGCACATTTAGAAAAGGAGAATAAATAGGGTCAATGCAGAATGAAGTCTTCTCTCCTTTTTCCTTTGGTATTAAAAAGAAGAATGTATGCTATGGAGCTTTTTTTTTTTTTAAAGCTCTTTTGTAGATTTTTCTGTTCTCACCCCAGACGTGCAACATCAGAAACTCTGTGTGTGTATGAGGGGGTGGGTGGGTAGCATGACAGAGGCTTAGCCATGGCAGAGATGGAGGGTGGTGTGGGTTGAAGAATTGGAATCAATACTGCAATCTACCATAGTAGGTATTATCAAAATCAATACATTTTAGCAGATGTTTATTGAACTCTGAATATATGCCAATGTTTAAAATTTGCCAAATATGCCAAACACTGCTAGGGATGAGTTGTACATCGCTAACCCAGAAGCTTACAGTTCAGTGGTGACTCAGGTGAGTCACCAGTCAAATGGGTAATAGACAACCAGGAGTGTTAGAATTACTTATACAGTGAGAGTCAACTGGCTAGGGGTCTGAAAGCCCCTTGTGAAGAGACCCCCTCCCCCCAGATAAGCACATGGGGAAGGTGAACAGCTGAAAGTGAGTTTACAGTTGCCTTCCTCAAGAGGGATGGTTGCTAAAGAAAGTGGCATTCATTTTAGATTAACATTCTAGTCTTGCCTCTAAGACTCTTCCGAGGAGCAAAACAAAAAATCCAACATAGTCAATTAAAACATGGGCCCTTGATGTGAACTCTGCTGCCTGTCAAAGAAATCATCTAATTTTTTTCTTTTTACTAAACGTATTCAGATTTTAGCACAGACATGCTTTAGTGATTGGGCTTGCACTCTTGCTCTCTCTCTTTTCCATGTTTGCAAGCAAGAGAGTCAGAATGCAGATTTAAGACTGGTAAGAGAGCCTGAAGAACCCTCTGTGGTGGGGCCTGGGGAAGAAGGAGCTGTAACAAGTTCCTGGCCTTCCCTGTGTGGCTCTCAGTCTGGCTGTAGGTCAGAGTTGAAAGTAGCAGACCGGAACAATTCTAGATGGACTCAATCTGACCCTGGGCACTTGTCATCTCTCTGCCACTCAGGGTGGGCTTTGGATGAAACTTCTCAGAAGATGTGAGAGAAAAGGTAGTGTCAGAAAGAAGAAAGGGAGGGAGAAACACTCATTTGTTGAGTATGCACTCTGTCAGGCACTTCACACATACAATATTTCTTAGTTCTTCTTCCATCCCCATGAACTACAACCCTCGTTTTCACTAGGGCAAAAAGATGGAGGGATGAATGACAACAATTCACTCAAGGGCACATGGCTGATAAGGAGCCCATTGGGATTCTGTTGCAAATCAACCTCCTTCCAAAGTACATGCTCTTTGACACAAAATCCTTTCCCGGTTGGTTGTGTACCATCTGATGGAACACAGATGTGACCGGATCTTGGATGTTGGATGAACCTCTGAGGAGGAGCCTTTTGAATCTCCAATAGTAAAGGTGGCCTCTTTCAAACCAACAAGAGAACTCTCAGAACTTTAATTCTTTTACAACTTGTAATTTCTCCTTCTCTCCATAGGTCCCTAGTAAGTGTTCCTTGATAGTGGCAGGAAAGGAGGAAGTTTTGCTTTTTAAGAGTGACAGGGTTTTGCTACCCAAAGTGTGGTCCCTGAACCAGCAGTCTCCGCATCGTTTGGCTTGTTAGATGTTTGTTGGAAATGCACACTTCAGCCATGGTCCTCCAGAATAAAAGAACCAATGTTTACTTCAGTCCTGGTATCCAGTAAGCTATCCATAAATGGTACTTCCTTTCTACTCCCATCTTCCTTTCCCCTAAAAAAAAATAATTTCTTCAAGAGTGAGCACACTATAGGGGTGCCTGAGTCGCTCAGTTGGTTAAGCAACTGACTTTTTAAAAAAAATTTATTTATTTGAGTGAGAGAGAGAGAGAGTGTGTGTGAGCTAGGGGTAGGGGCAGAGAGAGAGAGAGACAGGGAGAAGTAGACTCCCCGCTGAGTGGGGAACCAGACCAGGACTCCATCCCAGGACCCCGAGATCACAACCTGAGCTAAAGTCAGAAGCTTAACTGACTGAACCACCCCGGCACCCAAAGTGTCTGACTCTTGATCTCAGCTCAGGTCTCAATCTCAGGGTTGTGAGTTCAAGGCCCACGTTGGGCTCCACCTTGGGTGTGGAGACTACTTTAAAAAAAAAAGAAGAAGAAGAAGAAGCACACTATAGAATCTGTGCTCTAAGAGAAAGAAAATGCCTCTGAAATACTAATCATATCCATTAGACCTGTGCTTTCCATTAAATACCTGTGGCTATATTAAAATCACTTAAAAATAAATAAAATTTATTTGGCTAATGGCTACCATATTGGACAGCACATAGAACATTTTCACCATCATGGAAAGTTCTGTTGGACAGCACTGCTTAGATTCTTCCTATTTCTTCTGGGCATTTGCTGACCTGTAGCCTAGCTGTTCCCACAGTAGGAGCTCAATTAATGCTCCTTGACTTGAATCCTGCAGTTTCACTTATTGGAAAAGAGAAATGGCATATGAGAGTCCCAAGATCTGTTTTCCAGTTCCTACTCTGTCTACTCAGGAGACATGGATCCCTGGCTAAGTCACTTCCCCTCTCCCTCAGTTTCATCATCCTCAGATTTATTGAGGAAGAGGTAACAAGAGTAACCCATATTAGTCTGGAAGCTCTTGCACTTTTTATCTCATAGTTTTGCCAATCTTAACAGCCTGTAGGGTGACCAACTCATTCTAGTTTGACTGGGACTGTCCCAGTTTTAAAACTGAAAGTCCCATATCACGAGAACCCCCTCATTTCATGCCAACCACAACCTCTAGGTCCCTTCCAGTTTTAAAATTCTATTAACCTGTGCAAGCCTAAGAAAGGTGGGTGCTAGGAACCTCAAAACTACTGCACACTGTAGTGTTTAGGAGGTTAGGCTTTGGAATCAGGTAAACCTGGTTTCTAATACTGATGCCACTGCTTTATTTCTGTGTGCACTTGGGCAAATTAATTTCTCTGAGACTCGGTTTCCCCATCTGCAAAATGAGACTGCTGTTAATAGTTCTTCCCTCTATGTAACATTGGGAGGATTAATTTAGCAAAGTTTTGCACAGTGCTGAACACTCAGAGCAATGTAAGAAATTATTAATTCAGCATACTCTGAAAAGTGGGGTGGGTAGGTCTATTTTTAGAGAGACTGTGACCCTGACATTCACTTATAGCCCAAAGTATTAGCTAAAAGAAAATGACTTGCTTATGAGCTATTAAGCTCTTCTTCATCCCAAACTCCCACAATGCTTGCCCCAGACTAATCTCTAATAAGTAATAGCTCAAACTGGTTAAAGAGAATGCATTTCAACTCCCTGTGCCCCTGCTGGGATAAAATGACTCTGAAGAAGCAAATTTATTGAAATACAAACTAATCATTCCTGTTGCCAAAGTAGGCTTTTGGCAGAGCCCTGTGAAGAAAGAGAGAGAGAGAGAGAGTGAAAAAAATGTCCTGAGCTGCTGAGACAGCAGTGTATTTAGACAATTAAATTTGGAAGAGCAAGACAGTTCCTGTAACTACCTCCCACACCCCCTACTCCAAGAACAAAAGGTTTTGTTGAAAGTATTCATATGGATATTAATACCGACACTTTAATGAACCCCTCAGTAAACTCATCAGCAATAATTACACCCAGCCATGGTGCCACCAGTGGGAAGGTACAAAATTGTGCCTCCAAAAATTAGTCACTTGTAAGTTAACCCCACAGTCATGTCAAGCAGCCTACACTTGATGGCTGATTCACAAAGATTCCTTGACACTTCTATAGTTAAAGGGGCCAGATCACCATGGGAAGTCTACAGAAAGGGAAAAGTTCACATTTACAAAAGACCTGCATGTCAGAGCAAAGAGTTTTGAGGAAACCAGGGACAGGGTTAATGATAGCAGGTAGCAATGATAGCAGCAATGCACTGGCTGAGTGCTTGTTATGTGCCAGGCACAATGTGGAGCATTGCACCGGTCCAATCCAGTTTAATCCTCACCCGAATTCTGGAACAGGAATGTTTCTATGGTGCCCATCTTACAGATGGGTAAACTGAGGCTCAGAGGACTGGAAGGGTTTTGTCCAAAGTCTCAATGATACAATGGCAGGACTAGAGATTTGCACCCAGTTTCTGGGTGAGATTTGAGCCTCACCTATAAAATGGGGATTGGAAAAAAAAACAACAAAAAACTCGAGCGTTTTCTTCTCACTTACTGGAGACATTTTAGAGGTTGGATTTTGCCTTGGGTCTGGCCTTGACCCTCAGTATGTAAATTAATGGAGGAAAGACTCTGCCTTCCTAACCCTCCCTACTTGCTCTCTGATTTTTTGCCCTCTGAGGCTCAGAGTCCACATGAAATGCCAGGGTCAGACCTCTTGTCTACTGCTCTGGCTGCCATAGCTTTGTTCAATCTTCCCCCTTTCCTTTTCCCTATTTAGAGAAATAGCATGGTCTGGGACAGACCAAGAATGGAAAAGAGAGAGAACAAATAAGAATAAGAGAGAGGTGCCTCAGTGGCTCAATCAGCGAAGTGTCAAACTCTTGATTTTGGCTCGGGTCATGAACTCAGGGTTGTGAGGTCAAGCCCTGCATTGGGATTCTCCCTCTGCCTCTGCCACCACCCCCCAGCCCCCCCAATATGGACGCTCTCTGTCTGAAAAGAAAAAAAAAATTTTTTAAAAATGAATGAGAGAGAAAAAGAAAGGGAAAGAGGAAGAGATCAGGCTTTGAGGTCACCCAGACTGGGTTTGAATTATTGCTTTAACCAGCAGTACAATTCTTAGTAAAGCTCTCTGACTCAGTTTCCTCATCTATAAAATGAGTGTGATGCTACTTATCTCCTTGGATTTTGGTGAGGATCAAGTAAGTATTGTCCACGCATCTCCTGCCACCTAACACACACTCAAACCTACCTACTTCCTTCCTTCTTCCCTCCCTCCCTCCATCTTCAGGCACCACTTAAACCCAGGTACCGTCCAAGGCATCACTACACACTTTACCTGTTTAGCCCTGGAAACAACTCATGAATCGTGTGGTATTATATTCTCATTTTATAATGAAGCCTAAAGAAAGGAGGTTGTAAACTAGAATCACCCAGCAAGTGACACTTCCAGTCAGAATTCCAAAGCAGATCCGTCTTTCTCCAAGAGCGGGGAAAGAAAGAATAAGGTGAAGGGGAGGAGGGTGCATCTGAACTGAGGGGCTTTTAAGGTTTTCTTCTTCAACTGCTCCACTGGAGGGCTGTTGAGAAAATTACCCAAATCATGTTAATGAGCAATTGAGTGCTGGAGTTTCTCTGAGGGAAGAGAGTGAAAACAAAAGCTCTGCTTGGGGCTGGCAGCCACTAGTTGTGATCACTACCTCAGCTGCTACCACCAAGGGGCTCTCACTCAAATAATTAACTCAATTGCCTCCTCTCAGGGGTGAAGTGGGGCTAATAAAACTTAACCACCTAGCTGTGGAGAAAGGATTCGGTGCTTATTGATGGAGTGCTTTCAAGACCATCTGATGCAGAGTGGTGTCATTGCAGAAGCTGTGATGAGTGAGTACTGGCTGGGCTTAGGGAAAGCCTAGAGTACACTGAAAGAACCCATCAGAGCCTTGATGTTGGTTCAACAGACATAGGTTGGAATCCAAGATCCACCACTAATAAACGTGAGATGTTGGGTGCAGCTTTCAATTTCTTTTGAGTCTTGGTTCCGTCTCTGTAAAATAGAGCTAACAGAATTTACATCCCATCAGAGGTGTTGGGTGGATATAAAAGAAAGATCTTGATAAAGAGCCCTGCACACAGTAGGTACTCCGCAAAGTTCAGGTTCTTCCCCTAAAGCAGTTCTCTTCTGGGAAGGAGAACAAGAATGGGAAGGAAAGAGAAATGTAGTCCCTGTAGACAGAGAAACTCATTTGCATCCCTTCTTTAGGGAAATGACAGTTTCCCTGCTCTAAGACATGTGGATTGGAGTAAGCAGATCACTCTTACTGATGGTGTGGGTTTAAATGATTTCATCTGGTTGGTTTCTTCCTTCTTCTCACTGCCCCACTACTACAGAAATTTCTCCTTTTTTTTTTCTCACCATAGTCCCCCTTTATTAAGCATCTATACTGTGCTAAATGCCTTCCGGACTTATCTCATTTTACAATATTAAATGAGTTACTTCATTTTCTCCCCACCAACCCGGCGGAGTAGCTTCAATGGTTACCCCCAGTTTACAGTAAGGAAACCGAAGTGCAGAGAAGTAAAGAAGTAGGCCCAGGGTTGTGGAGAATATCAGTAATAGGAGGGAGAGTTAGATCTCTCACACAGATCTGTCTGATTCCAATGTGCTTTTAGCATGACTGGGGGCCTGAACCCTTTCTTAGAATATCCTGCGAGCATCCAGCTGACCGGGCTGAGCAGCTAGTCTGTTCAGGAGTTCAGTCACTCCTTTGTGGAGTGTGATGTCCTACCATGCTACCCTTCAGAAGCAGGTTCAGAGCTTCATTCAGAAATCACTGGTTACCTTTCTCAAAGCCTCAGTAGGGTTGCCTGATGAATAAGACTGCACTGACATTGCCATGCTGAGTAATAGCCCATCTCCTGTCACTCAGCCTGTCTCTCCTCCTTCACCTTATTGACGTATGGCCATTTTTTCACCCACAGCACACTTGGCACACAGTAGGTACTTGCTCTGGGCCTCCAGGGTCTATGGTCTGGGCTCTTGCCTGAGCCTTTGGCTCAGGTCAGGGCCAAACTCCTCAGTAGAGCAGTTGAGGCTCTTTGTGAGCCCAAATGCTCTCAGATGACTGCACTATGGTGCTTTCCCTGCTTTTGCTTATGCAGTGCCCTCTGCCTGGAAGGTTCTTCCCAGTCTTCTCCATCTGGAATCTCACTCCTTCAAGACTCAAATGCCATTTCAGTGAAGCCTTCTCTGATTTTCGTCTGCCCACCACCCATCCCTCCCAGCAAATTAAGCACTCTCCCCTAGATCCTTCCCAGTGTACCTGGGATGTCAGGGAGAAGGTCAGTCCCGGCACTAACCATACTGCATTGTCTTTCTATTTTCCATGAGACTGTGAGCCCCTGAAAGTGATGGGGGAACTCAACTTAAATAATACCTAGCACAGTGCCCAAACACTAGCACTTATGATTCTAGCTTTGGATTCAATGTCACACCATCTCTTGGAGATGCTATCTCCAATCTTCCCATCTTAATGAGGGCTCCTCACACACCTCATGCTTCACCATCACAGTACCTAGCAAGATCGTCAGCTTTTTTTTATTATGTTAATCACCATACATTACATCGTTAGTTTTTGATCATCAGCTTTCTGATAAACCCTAGGGTTAGAAGTCTAGCTCTCCTGTCAAATGCTGAAGATCAGGTCTTTGCTTAGTAATTTGTTAGCTATGGGACCTTGGACACATTGCCTCATTTCTCCAAGCCCCTGTTTCCTAATCTGTTAAATGAGGCTAATTACACAGGACCTGGTAGGAATATCACCAAGACTAACTAATATTTGTAACACACTTAGCACAGTGTCTGCTACAGGGAATGCATTCAAGCTGGCGAGGTGTTTTTATTTGTTGCTACCTCCAGAATGTTTATGACACAGAAAAAGGACCATGTTTCTGCCTTTTTCGCGCTTGATTTTCCAAGGCTTAGCAGTATCTTAGAAGAGAATCAATAAACATTAATAGACTGCATGATGAGTAGGAAGAGGGGCATGGTTCCTAGGAACCTCTTCTGTAACAGGGATGCCTCCTTCACTGAGGGGCAGTAGCTAAGTTCTAGAACAGTCAGCCTGCCTGCATCTGACTTCTCACTCTGCCTCTCAGCAGCTTTGTTCCCCATGACCGGTTGTTAATCTAAGTCTTTGATTCCTTATCTGTATAAATGGATAATAACTACATCTTAGAGTTGTGAAAATAATATTAAAATAATATTATACCATTATTATACAATAATATTAATGTAACAGGCTTGAAATATGACTGGCATGCAATTATTGTTAATGACTACTACTCTACATCTGATAATTCTGTTTTATATCACACAGTAAGGTAATTCTTTCTCTCTCTCTTTCTATCCTCATTAAACTGTGAGTTCCTTGAGGGTAGAATAATCTGTCTGCCTCATCCTTGTGTATCTGTACCTAGCATAGATGAGAGATGCCAGTAAATTTATCTTGAATACATTATGTTTTTCAATATATAACCTCAAAGATCTTCCAGGTGACTAGGGCAGGCATTATTACCTTGTATTTAAAGATAAACGCATCTCTTTTGCCCTGAAGCGCAAAGATGAAGTACACTGCCAAGATTCCCCCCACCACTTTAGTAGCCTGAGCAACTTGTTGAGATCTGATGAGCCACCATGAGGCTTCTGATAAGCTCTTTCTCCCTCCAGTCACAGGAAGGGGAGAGAAATCCAAGGTTGGCAGCATGCTCACACATAAGCAAGCACAGCCACCATTCCCTACTGGAGTTGTTCTAGAGGTTGCACAGCCTGGGTGCCCATTTCACCTGGAAGGTACATCAAGATTCATCTACTCATCCCTACCCTACTACTTCAGCCCTGAGTCTCAACCCAAACCAAGGTAGCTCCAAATTCCAGCAGGCAGCTCCTTCCCCTTCATCTCCCATGTGGATCCATCCCCCACATGCTGTAGTCAGTTGATCAAAACTCCCTTCTCTGCAAGTCTTGGTTCTCTTTGAGTTTTAGACCCACTTCCATAAACAGGCATCAATGAGCTTCCTTTGCCCTGTGTCCTCCTGACCAGAGAAGGGTTCAAATCAATTCAGTTATACCAATATCTATTAAATAATCATGTCACATTTGTTAGGTGCTTTACCATTTAAAAATAATCTTCATGCTCATTTTCATTCCAGTGCCAGGAACCAGTTGCCAGGGCTGTGGAGGGTGAGTAAGACATGGCCTTACTCTCAAAATACTGAAAACCTCTAGGGGAAAACAGAAGTGTGCAACTATCTTAATACTATAGCAATACTACTGCTAACTCTGACAGCCACCACTTATTGTTAAGTTACCATATACCTACCCAACAGTATCCAAACTCATTTAAGTTTTACCATACCCCATGAGGATAAGTGTTGTCAAATATAAATATGAACACCACCAGAACTGAAAACAACAACAACAACAAAAACAAACAAAAAACCCAAAGCTGAGTTTATTGCTTGCCAGGCAGAGGAAAGTTATATACTCAAAACATGAGTTTAGGGCGGAGGAGTAGGAGACCTGGATTTCGTCTGGTCTCAGGAATTCAGCTGAATAGGGATCAAACCATTCTGAACACCTACGAACTCAACAGGAGATCGAAGAGGAGAGTAGCAACAACTCTCTGAACAGAAAAGCGACCACTTTCTGGAAGGTAGGACGTGAGGAGAAGTGAATCCGAGGTGATATTTGGGAGGATGGACGGCGGGGGAGGGGGCCTCCGTCAGCCGATTCTGGCAAGTGATAGAGCAGCGGAGCACAAAATCCGAACTTTTAGAAGTCGGCTCCGCTGAGGGGCGTAGCTCCAGTGGCAAAGCTGGGGTGGAACCCTCGCAGGACACTGTGGTCTCAGGACCCTCGGGGTCACAGAAAGACCAGGGGTGCCTGAGTGCGGCAGAGCTCCCCGGTATCAGAGCGGGGAAGCCGGCTGCAGAGACGGAGCCGAGGTGCAGGCTCTCGGCTCGGGGTTGCCATAAACTGTGATCAGTGACAGTTGGGCCATTGCTCCTCCAGCAGAGACCCAGTAAGCAGCAGAGCCGGGGAGACTCCCCTTCCTCCCCGGGGAGGAGCGGTGCGGGAGCGCACTGCAGGGATCTGCTGGGCTTGGAGACTCCACATGGCGTCGGGTGCCAGAGATAGAAACACTCAGTCACAGGCCGGGTGAGCACGGAGTGCTGCCGGAGACCAGGGAGATGGGAGTGACTGCTTTTCTCTGGGGGCGCACTGAGGAGCGGGGCCCCGAGTTCTCGGCTCCTCCGGGGGGGGGGGGAGATTGGGAGGCCGCCATTTGCACTCTTGTCCTCCAAAGCTGTACGAAAGCTTTCAGGGAACAAAATCTCCAGAGAGCAAACCGGAGCAGATTGCTTAGCCCGGAACAGCAAGGGCAGGGCAATTCTGCCTCGGCAAAGACATTTGGGAACCACGGCAACAGGCCTCTCCCCCAGAAGACCAGCAAGAACAGCCAGCCAAGACCAAGTTTACCGATCAATGAGAACAAAGGAACTCCAGCGCTAGGGGAATATTGCACATAGAATTCATGGCTTTTTTACCATGATTCATTAGTCTTTCAAAGTTAATTTTTTAACTTTTTTTTAATATTTCTTTTTCCCTTTTTCAACCAACGTCTTATCAATCCCTTTTAAAAAAAAACATTTTTATTTTTCATTTTTAGAGTCATATTCTATCTCTTCATAGTAGTTACCCTTATTTTTGGCATATATATATATAAGTTGTTCTCTCTTTAAAATTTTGAGATACAGTTTCTTCTAACATATCAAAATATACCCTAAATCTCTAGTGTATGGCTTTGTTCTAGTCTCCTCCCTGATCACATTCTCTCCCCTTTTTTTTCTTTCTTTCTTTTTTTAATCCTCTTCTTTCTTTTTTCAAACATCTTATCAATTCCTCTTTTAAAATTTTTTATAATTTTCATCTTTACAGTCATATTCCATCCCTTCATTGTATCAACCCTTATTTTGTACATATATAAGTCTTTCTTTCTTTAAAATTTTAGGAGGCACGTTCTTCTCACAGACCAAAATACACCCAAAATCTAGTGTGTGGCACTGATCTATGCACTAGACTGATCATATTTGATCATATTCTGTTTTTTTGTTTTGTTCTGTTTTTGTTTGTTTTTGTCTTTTTCTTTTTTTTTTCCTCTTTCTTTTTTCTTTCTTTCCCTTTCTTTTCCCCTGGTTTCAGGTCTTTTCTGATCTGTTTAGAGTATATTTTCTGGGGACGTTGTTAACCTGTTAGCATTTTGTTCTCTCATTCATCTATTCTCCTCTGGACAAAAATGACAAGATGAAAAAAATCACCTCAAGAAAAAGAACAAGAGGTAGTACCGTCTACCAGGGACCTACTCAATACGGACATTAGTACCATGTCGGACCTAGAGTTCAGAATCATGATTTTAAAGATACTAGCTGGGCTTGAAAAAAGCATGGAAGTTATTAGAGAAACCTTCGTGGAGAAATAAAAGAACTAAAATCTAACCATGTGGAAATCAAAAAGGCAATTAATGAAGTGCAATCAAAAATGGGGGCACTAACTACTAGGATAAATGAGGCAGAAGAGAGAATTAGCAATATATAAGACTTAATGATGGAAAATAAAGAAGCTGAGAAAAAGAGAGATAGACAACTACTGGATCACCAGGGCAGAATTCGAGAGATAAGCGATACCATAAGATGAAACAACATTAGAATAATTGGGATCCCAGAAGAAGAAGAAAGAGAGAGAGGGGCAGAAGGTATATTGGAGCAAATTATAGCAGAGAACTTCCCTAATCTGGGGAAGGAAACAGGCATCAAAATCCAGGAGGCACAAAGAACCCCTCTCAAAATCAATAAAAATAGGTCAACACCCCAACATCTAATAGTAAAACTTAAGAGTCTCAGAGACAAAGAGAAAATCCTGAAAGCAGCTCGGTTGAAAAGATACGTAACCTATAATGGTAGAAACATTAGAGTGGCAACAGACCTATCCACAGAGACCTGGCAGGCCAGAAAGGACTGGCATGATATCTTCAGAGCACTAAATGAGAAAAATATGCAGCCAAGAATACTATATCCAGCTAGGCTGTCATTGAAAATAGAAGGAGAGATAAAAAGCTTCCAGGACAAACAAAAACTAAAGGAATTTGCAAACACAAAACCAGCCCTGCAAGAAATATTGAAAGGGGTCCTCTAAGCAAAGAGAGAGCCTAAAAGCAGCATAGACCAGAAAGGAACACAGACAATATACAGTCACAATCACCTTACAGGCAATACAATGGCACTAAATTCATATCTTTCAATAGTTACCCTGAATGTAAATGGGCTCAATGCCCCAATCAAAAGACACAGGCTATCAGACTGGATTAAAAACGAAGACCCATCGATATGCTGTCTGCAAGAGACTCATTTTAGACCCAAAGACACCCCCAGATTGAACGTGAGGAGGTGGAAAACCATTTACCATGCTCATGGACACCAAAAGAAAGCTGGAGTGGCAATCCTTATATCAGACAAATTAGATTTTAAACCAAAGACTGTAATAAGAGATGAAGAAAGACACTATATCCTACTTAAAGGGTCTATCCAACAAGAAGATCTAACAATTGTAAATATCTATGCCTCTAACATGGGAGCAGCCAATTATATAAGGCAATGAATAACAAAAGCAAAGAAACACATTGACAACAATACAATAATAGTGGGGGACTTTAACACCCCCCTCACTGAAATGGACAGATCATCTAAGCAAAAGATCAACAAGGAAATAAAGACTTTCAATGACACACTGGACCAAATGGACTTCACAGACATATTCAGAACATTCCATCCCAAAGCAACGGAATACACATTCTTCTCTAGTGCCCATGGAACATTCTCCAGAATAGATCACATCCTAGGTCACAAATCAGGTCTCAACCACTACCAAAAGATTGGAATTATTCCCTGCATATTTTCAGACCACAATGCTTTGAAACGAGAACTCAATCACAAGAGGAAAGTCGGAAAGAACTCAAATACATGGAGGCTAAAGAGCGTCCTACTAAAGAATGAATGGGTCAACTAGGAAATTAAAGAAGAATTAAAAAAATTCATGGAAACCAATGAAAATGAAAACACAGCTGTTCAAAATCTTTGGGATGTGGGAAAGGCAGTCCTGAGAGGAAAGTATATAGCAATACAAGCCTTTCTCAAGAAACAAGAAAGGTCTCAAATACACAACCTAAACCTACACCTAAAGGAGCTGGAGAAAAAAACAGCAAATAAAGCCTAAACCCAGCAGGAGAAGAGAAATAATAAAGATCAGAGCAGAAATCAATGAACTAGAAACCAAAAGAACAGTAGAACAGATCAACGAAACTAGGAGCTGGTTCTTTGAAAGAATTAACAAGATTGATAAACCCCTGGCCAGACTTATCAAAAAGAAAAGAGAAAGGACCCAAATCAACAAAATCATGAATGAAAGAGGAGAGATCACAACCAACACCAAAGAAATACAAACAATTATAAGAACATATTATGAGCAACTCTATGCCAGCAAATTAGATAACCTGGAAGAAATGGATGCATTCCTAGAGAGGTATCAACTACCAAAATTGAACCAGGAAGAAATAGAAAACCTGAACAGACCTATAACCACTAAGGAAATTGAAGCAGTCATCAAAAATCTCCCAACAAACAAAAGCCCAGGGCCAGATGGGCCAGATGGGCCATGGCCAGATTCCCAGGGGAATTCTACCAAACATTTCAAGAATTAATACCTATTCTCCTGAAACTGTTCCAAAAAATAGAAATGGAAGGAAAACTTCCAAAGTCGTTTTATGAGGCCACCATTACCTTGATCCCAAAACCAGACAAAGACCCCATCAAAAAGGACAATTACAGACCAATATCCTTGATGAACACGGATGCAAAAATTCTCACCAAAATACTAGCCAATAGGATCCAACAGTACATTAAAAGGATTATTCACCATGACCAAGTGGGATTTATCCCCGGGCTGCAAGGTTGGTTCAACATCCGCAAATCAATCAACGTGACACAATATATTAACAAAGGAAAGAACAAGAATTATATGATCCTCTCAATAGATGCAGAAAAAGCATTTGACAAAGTACAGCATCCTTTCTTGATCAAAACTCTTCAGAGTATAGGGATAGAGGGTACATACCTCAATATCATAAAAGCCATCTATGAAAAACCTACAGTGAATATCATTCTCAATGGGGAAAAGCTGAGAGCTTTTGCCCTAAGGTCAGGAATGCGGCAGGGATGTCCACTATCACCACTGCTATTCAACATAGTATTAGAAGTTCTAGCCACAGCAATCAGACAACAAAAAGAAATCAAAGGCAACCAAATCGGCAAAGAGGAAGTCAAACTCTCACTCTTTGCAGATGATATGATACTTTATGTGGAAAACCCAAAAGACTCCACCCCAAAACTGCTAGAACTCATACAGGAATTCAGTAAAGTGGCAGGATATGAAATCAATTGATTTTATATCAATGCGCAGAAATCAGTGGCATTCCTATACACCAACAACAAGACAGAAGAGAGAGAAATTAAGGAGTCAATCCCATTTACAATTGCACCCAAAACCATAAGATACCTAGGAATAAATCTAACCAAAGAGGCAAAGGATCTGTACTCAGAAAACTATAAAATACTCCTGAAAGAAATTGAGGAAGACACAAAGAAATGGAAAAACGTTCCATGCTCATGGACTGGAAGAACAAACATTGTGAAGATGTCAATGCTACCTAGAGCAATCTACACATTGAATGCAATCCCCATCAAAATACCATCCACTTTTTTCAAAGACATGGAACAAATAATCCTAAAATTTGTATGGAACCAGAAGAGACCCCGAAAAGCCAGAGGAATGTTGAAAAAGAAAAGCAAAGCTGGCGGCATCACAATTCTGGACTTCCAGCTCTATTACAAAGCTGTCATCATCAAGACAGTATGGTACTGGCACAAAAACAGACACATAGATCAATGGAACAGAATCG
This sequence comes from Eumetopias jubatus, assembly GCF_037043125.1. Taxonomy (NCBI): domain Eukaryota; kingdom Metazoa; phylum Chordata; class Mammalia; order Carnivora; family Otariidae; genus Eumetopias; species Eumetopias jubatus. The sequence goes on from NW_028274810.1 coordinate 59,450,921, forward strand.
AGAGCCCAGAAATGGACCCTCAACTCTAGGGTCAACTCATCTTTGACAAAGCAGGAAAGAATGTCCAAAGGAAAAAAGACAGTCTCTTCAACAAATGGTGTTGGGAAAACTGGACAGCCACATGCAGAAGAATGAAACTGGACCATTTCCTTACATCACACACAAAAATAGACTCCAAATGGTTGAAAGACCTAAATGTGAGACAGGAGTCCATCAGAATCCTAAAGGAGAACACAGGCAGCAACCTCTTCGACCTCAGTCGCAGCACTTATTCCTAGAAACATCGCCAAAGGCAAGGGAAGCAAGGGCAAAAATGAACTATTGGGACCTCATCAAGATAAAAAGCTTTTGCACAGCAAAAGAAACAGTCCACAAAACCAAAAGACAACCGACAGAATGGGAGAAAATATTTGCAAATGACATATCAGATAAAGGGCTAGTATCCAAAATCTATAAAGAACTTATCAAACTCAACACCCAAAGAACAAATAATCCAATCAAGAAATGGGTAGAAGACATGAACAGACATTTTTCCAAAGAAGACATCCAAATGGCCAACAGACACATGAAAAAGTGCTCAACATCGCTCGGCATCAGGGAAATCCAAATCAAAACCTCAATGAGATACCACCTCGCACCAATCAGAATGGCTAAAATGAACAAGTCAGGAAACGACAGATGTTGGCGGGGATGTGGAGAAAGGGGAACCCTCCTACACTTTTGGTGGGAATGCAAGCTGGTACAGCCACTCTGGAAAACAGTATGGAGGTTCCTCAAACAGTTGAAAATAGAGCTACCATACGATCCAGCAAATGCACTACTGGGTATTTACCACAAAGATACAAACGTTGGGATCTGAAGGGGTACGTGCACCCCAGTGTTTATAGCAGCAATGTCCACAATAGCCAAACTGTGGAAAGAGCCAAGATGTCCATCGACAGATGAATGGATAAAGATGTGGTATATATACACAATGGAATAATATGCAGACATCAAAAGGAATGAGATCTTGCCATTTGCAACGACATGGATGGAACTGGAGGGTGTTATGCTGAGTGAAATAAGTCAATCAGAGAAAGATATGTATCATATGACCTCACTGATATGAGGAATTCTTAATCTCAGGAAACAAACTGAGGGTTGCTGGAGTGGTGGGGTGGTGGGAGGGATGGGGTGGCTGAGTGATAGACAGTGGGGAGGGTATGTGCTATGGTGAGCGCTGTGAATTGTGCAAGACTGTTGAATCACAGACCTGTACCTCTGAAACAAATAATGCAATATATGTTAAGAAAAAAAAAGAAGAAGAAGATAACAGGAGGGGAAGAGTGAAGGTGAGTAAATCAGAGGGGGAGATGAAGCATGAGAGACGATGGACTCTGAAAAACAAACTGAGGGTTCTAGAGGGGAAGGGGGTGAGGGGATGGGTTAGCCTGGTGATGGGTATTAAAGAGGGCACGTTCTGCGTGGAGCACTGGGTGTTATGCACAAACAATGAATCATGGAACACTACATCAAAAACTAATGATGTATGGTGATTAACATAACAATACAAAAATTTAAAGAAAAAAAAAAACAAAACACATGAGTTTAGCTGGTCTCCCAGAGCAAAAATCAAAAGGGCTGCATGATATGCCAAAAAGAAGTAAGCTCACCCCACAAGGCAGGATTCTGAGCGGAAGTTGGTTGGCTCATGAGTTGGATTATTGCATTATACATTCTTACTTTGTAATTTCAATGGTGTGGGTCACAAATCCTGGGCACAGTTCTCAGTGAGGTCTGAGGTAGATTGCACCAAGTCCCTGCTGGGTCCAGAGTCCCTTGGCAGGTAAATAGGCATGTATGTAATCCTCAGCCTGCCAGTGGTATTCAATGGTTTGTTTTTATCTCCATTTGATAGAAAGGGAGACTGAAGCTTAGACACTAAATCAAACTTCCAAGGTCTCCAAATTAGTAGAAAAAAAATAGCATTTAAATTGAGATATCCATCCCAAATAAATCCACTCATTCACTCTGGATATAATTAAATTATGTACTGTGGAAGCACAGAAAAAGGAGTAGTGAATTCTAATTAAGAAGAGGAGGCTTCACAAAGGAAGCAGCATTTGAGCCAAGACCTGGGGCATGAGGAAAATTTCCCCAAGTGGGGAAGCAGGGAAGGGTACCCCATGCAGAGGATGAGAAGCAAGCTCTTTAGTGTATTAGCGAGAAAGAGTGGTGTGATCATTTGTCATTGGGACAGGTGATGACCTGGTCTTTCTCTACTGAGACAGGAAAAGGTTAAACTCAACTGTAACAATCATAATTAATAAGGGTACAGCCCTTGGAGTTGACAATGTGTTTCCACATCCAAGATTATATTTGATTTCAGCAACACTTGTCTTTGCAATTGTCTTGCAGAGGAGGACACTAAGACTCTCCAGCTGAAGAAATTTGCATATTGTCACTCAGTGAGAAAATGGTAGAGTTAGAAATTGGTTTCCAAATTCCAAGACCCATACTGCCCTTCCCGCTAAACTGTTTTTGAATAGTTGATCTGAGCACATGCAGTCAACTAGACTCTGGCTCTAGAATTCTGGGCTGCGTCGGCTATACAAACAGATGTTGTTCACCTCCAGATCAAGAAGCCATCTCTCATAATGTGTGTCTGCCCAGTATTGGTGAATTCTAGGGTGTTCCCTGGAGGAGGATGGCCTAGAGGTCAGAAGGAGTAGGCCAGGCCGCTGATGGGGTCTCACCCACCTGGTCCTGTTGGAAGGGAGTTGAAAACCACCTTTTCCTCCCTTCCCTTCCCTGGGACCATCTCTCTCCCTTTGAGAAACTTTCATGGATTCCCATAAGGCAGAGAGGTGGGTCTGCTTGGAGCCAGGCAATTGCTTCGGGAAGAAGAAGAAGATACTGTATGAGTCAAGTTTTTACAGTCTTGCTATGTGACCATTGGAAAATCACTTAACTTCTCTGAACCTTGATTTCCTTACCTATAAAACCAACAGGAGAAGAGGGGGGATAATATCTACAGAAAAGAAATATAGCTAGAGATTAAGAGCATGGACCCAGACTACCAGAGTCCAAATCTTTCTTCTACCAGCTTTGAGACCTTGGTTGACATACTTAACCTCATTGTGCCTCAGTTTCCTTTACTGTAAAAAGGGGGAAAAATTATATTACTACCTATTAGGGCTGTTGGGAGGATTAAATAATTAATACATGTAAAGCACTTAGGACAACCTTTTAAAGAGCTGTTCTCAGGATTTAATAAAAATAGTAACTAACACTTATATTACAGAGTATAAGACCCTTTCAGAGATTCTATCCTTTGTCTCTCATGGCACCCTCTTTTCTTAGGGTTGAGATAGAGAATCAGCGGAGCCAATCATTTTTTTTCCAAGATCATACATCCTGTGAAAGACTGAAAAGGGTTGTAGACCCAGGATTTCTTCCTCCTGCAGGGGCAGCAAAGCAGAGTATGGGAGAGGCAGACTTAACACCCTGGTGAGTTTCTTTCTGTCCCCCCATCTCCCCTAGCCCTGAGAATTTCTGCTTCATCTAAGCCTTTATTTCCTTAACTATAAAATGGGGATGATACAACCTACTATCCTCTGGGGTTATTCTCTTCCCTCTTATCACCAAATTCTAGGAAAAGCTAGCCTACACCCTTGCTACTCAGAGTGTGGCCCATGGACCCACAGCATCGGCATCACCTGGAGCTTGTTAGAAAGGCTGAATTTCAGATCCGCTGAATCAGAACCTGCATTTTAACAAGACCCCCTGGTGATTTGTAGGTACATTACAGGTTGAGAAACATGGAGCTAAAGGATGTGGAGTGTTTGGTAAACTGTAAATCAGGTGTGCTGTGCTAGCTGTGATCATTAGAGATGAGTAGCAGGTGTGCCTATACACACTCAGTCCTTCTATTCATGCAGTCCTTGCTGGCCACTTGCTCAGAAGGAAGGTGTGGACAAGAAAGTGATGGAGGAGAGGCATTTCCCTGATTTAGTAAATTGGCTCCTGGGGAACATACTTACATGGAATATAGTTACACTAAAAATTATTTGTCGTTTACCTGAAATTTAAATTTAACTGGATGTCCCATAATTTATTCGGCAATCCTACTCCTAAATGGATCCAGTGATTTAAATGCTAAGTCCATGAAGTTTCAGGTATTCATTTAGCTAATAGTGGAGGTAGCTGGTGTGTTCTCATCCAGGCCTAAAGTGTGACAGGGAAGAGAACCACATTAACGATTGTCCCACTTGATTGAACGCCTACCATTTCCTAATCCCTTTACTTAGACAATTATTGCTTCCCATCTTGAACTTTGCAACTCCAAATATGGTCATGGACTACCAGCATTTCTTATGAGAAATGCAGATTCTCAGGCCCCCTTCTGGACCTACAGTCAGCTGTAGGTGATTCATACATACGTTAAAGTTCAAAAAGTACTGGGCCAGGCAGCTCCAGGTAAGGAATAACCAGTCAAAAACTTCTCTAAAAGATGTATGGATTTTATGTTTTTAGAACAGTTTTAGGATTTACAGAAAAAATAAGCAAGAAGTAGAGTTCCTATATACCTCCTCTTCCCTCTACAGTTTCCCTGTTATTAATGTTAAATTGATTAAGCCAAGAGGTCATTAGACTGAGGTGGTTCTAATGCTTTAGCAGCCTACAAAAGCAAACAAAAACCTAAGCCTGCAACTGCCTCAGGTTAAGAAATTAAAACCTAAAGACAACCAGTCACAAAGAGCCAATCAGCCTTTTCCAAATAGAGCAAACACTAAACTATCACCAGTGAAATAACTCCCTTGTTTTGTTTCTGTATCTTCTCTATAAAAATCTTGACCCTAGCTCCTACTGGTGGAGCCCTCCTAACCATTTCTGGTTTGGCGCTGTCCCATTGGAATTGCTGTTTGCTCAAGAAAATTTAAACATTTTAATATGCCTCAGTTTATTTTTTAACATTAGCATCTTACATTAGCATGGTCCATTTGTTACAATTGATGAACCAATAGTACATTATTTTAAGCTCAAGTCCATAGTTTATGTAAGGGTTCACTCTTGATGTATATTCTGTGGGTTTTGACATAGCATAATGTCATGTATTGGCCATTACACATCATTCAGAATAGTTTCACTGCCCTAAAATCCCCTGTGCTTCACCAATTCATCTCTCCCTGCCTCCCCCCAGATCCCTGGCAAACACTGATCCTTTTACTGTCAAATACACTTTTGATTTGCTAGAAAAGTAATAAAAAATCTTCCATATGGTGAGAATATTTTTCCAATCATCAAATTGATATAGAGGTTAAATCACTTGCCCAGGAAACCTAGAGCTAGGTTTCCAACCTGAGTATAACTCCAAAATTTCTGGTTTTTTAAAATATGACCAAGTCCTTTCTACCAGGACTTGCCCTTTTGTGTGTGTGTGTGTGTGTGTGTGTGTGTGTGTGTGTTTAGGGGTATAAGGGACAGGCAGTCAGGGAGACAGGAACTGTGTGCCTTACTGGGGTTTGCAAGGATTCCCAACAGGTACTTCAGTGGGAGCTATAGTGAATTTCTAGACTGAACTCCCCACACCAGCTTCTTCCACACTTCACTCAAGCTGGTTATGATTTACAAATGGAAACTTAGAAATGCTAATGACCCTGACTGGGCTTGCTAATTACACCTTAATCAACTGCTCATGGTCATTAGCTGCCAGTTCTGGGTGGCTGATAGGGCTCCAGCTGGCCAAGGTTAAAGGGAAGCTGGTTGCCCCTGATCTTGAAAATAGAAGGAGGGCGTGGTCTGGGGTGGAAAGTGTCCTCTTTCCATTTTCCTGTTCTGCCTTTGTATCTTGATGTTTTGGCCCAGTCATGAGGTATTCCAAAGGGAGCAAAGATATTTGAAGGATATAAGGAGCCAGGCAAAGCCAGGAGTAAGCAGTTAGTGAGCAGAGGAGTATAGACAGTTAGAAATGATTATTGAATGCCAGGTATTGTGTTGAGTGCTTTCTTCCTGACCCTGTGAGGGCTGTGGTTTTGGAGGAAGAAAATGGAAGTGAGGAAAAGTGGGTATATATATATATATGGAGGTGACTCTAAGGAACAGGCAAGAGAGAAGTCATGAATCATGAATCAGAGGCATCCGCAGGCTACAAGAGGGAATAGGAAGGAAACTAACATTTACAGAGCATGATCTTAAAATATTTGTTAAACAAATTACCTAAACCAAACACTGTCTATGTAAGATATTGTAATAATAACAGCTTCCATGTGCCGGGCCCCCACAACGACCATTGTAAGTAGAGGTTTACCATACCTATTTACAGATGCAGAAACAAAGATTCACAGAGGTGAAGGGTCATACCCATGGTCACACTACTAGCAAGCAACTCTGCTATTTTCCTGATTGTGAAACTTATGCTTTTTAAAGACAACTTTATTCAGATATAATTGGCATATAAAAATTGTATATATTAAAGGTATGCAACTTGATGTTTTGCTATATGTATACATTGTGAAATAATCACCACAATACAGTTAATTATCATATTTATCACCTCTACATAGTTACCATTTGTGTGTGTGTGAGAGAGAGAGATTTAAGGTTTAAGTTCTTTGCAAATTTTAAATATACACTAGAGTATTGTTAACTATCACTTCCATGGTATGTATATCTCCAGAATTTACTCATTTGAATAATTGAAACTTTGTACCCTTTGACCAGTATCACCTCATTTGCTCTTCCCCTTAACTCCTGGCAACCACCATCTTACTCTCTCTTTCTATAAATTTGACCATTTTAGATTATGCATATAAGATCATGCAGTATTTTTCCTTCCATGTCTTGCATATTTCTTGTAGCATAAGATCCTCCAGCTCTATTCATGTTGTCTCAAACAGTAGAATTTCCCTTTTTTAAGGTTGAATAATATTCCATTGTATGTGCACGTACACCACATTTTCTTTATCCATTCATCCACTGAAGAGCATTTAGGTTGTTTCTATATCTTGACTAGTATGAATAATGCTTCGATGAACATGGATGTACAGATATCTCTTTGTGATCTCATTTTCCATTCCTTTGGATATATACCCAGAAGTGGGATTGCTGTATATTTTAAAATTTTTAAACTATTTTTAATTTTTTGAGGAATCTCCATACTGTTTTACCTAATGGCTGTACTGATTTAAATTTCTACCAATAGTGCACAAGGGTTCCCTTTCTCCATCCTTTCCAATACTTATTATCTCTTGTCTTTTTGATAATAGCCATCCTAATAGATGTGAGGTGATATCTCATTGCAGTTTTAATTTGTATTTCCCTCATGATTCATGATGTTGAGCACCTTTCATATACCAATTAGCCATCTGAATTTCTTTTTTTAAGAAGTGCCTATTTAGGTCTTTTGTCCATTTATAAATCAGCTCTACTTTGTTGGCTGTGTACCTCGTATTATACCTAGGACACATTTAAGTTTCCCGAGGGCAAGGGCCATATCTTGTATGCCTAGGACAATGGTGGACAAAGTATAAGCCCTTATGAAACCTTGTTGCCTTTTCATTCATAGACACTAGTCATGTACAGCTCATTTCTAGGCTGTTTGGATCCTTTGGTTGCATTTTCAGGTTTTTGATCTGGAGCTGGTGGTGGTCATCTTGAGGGACAAAACAGCAAAGCTCTATCCACAGCTAGGCATGCCGACCATTTAGAGAAGTGCTGCAGAGCACGGGTTATTGATTACCTGGGTTTTAAACCTAGTCCTACCACTTAACACTACACACATGGCCTTGAGAAAGTTACTTATTTTCATTTCCTCAACTCTAAATGTTAATAATGCCTTCCTTATAGAACGCATATTGAGGTATTCATATAAAGTGTTATTGTAAACACTGATGCTAATGGAAGAACCCAAACTAAGACAAATGTCTAGTTTTCTGCTTATAAATATAAGTATGCAATGAATATTAGCACTTGCCTTTCATAAATTTTACTTGTAATGAGGCACCACCCATATTCTCTGTCAATCTCTTCCAAAACAGAATTTATTACACAGCACCCCCTGATATGAAACCTTTATTTTCTATCAACACTACCCATAATTCAGCCTAACCACTCCCCCCTTTATTCACTTCACTCCCAAGTACAACACTCAGTTCTTTTACAGGGTGATTCTTGTGTATTTGGATTTTTCAACTGCATTGGATATTTCTCAAAAGCTATATCTTAGTCCTCTACAAATTTTTTTTCTTGCTGATGGGACCTTGGGACATAAACTGGGCTCAATAGCTATTGCTTTTTCCCCAACACAAAGTAGAAGCCCCCTCCTGATGTCAGTGTAGGTAGCTGTGGCAGTCAGCTTTCAGTTGTGGAGAATGTATTTCTTCTAGTGAGTTTAAGGACAGACAGGCCAAGTTTTTTAACTTGCTTTTTTTGCTTGGTTGAGTATGGCAAAGACTATTATTCACTACTATCATTCTTTCCTTTCTTTTAATACTAGAGCTCCACTCCCTTCCAAGTTTTAGCTGGGCATTTATTTAGCTGCCTACATAACAATTATATTTTCTATTCCCCTTGCAGTGAAATGTGGTCCTGTGGTTAAGTTATGACCAATGACATGTATGTGGAAGTAATGCATGAAGTTTTAAGTCATTTCCTTAAAAGGAAGCTTTTTCCCTTCCATTTTTTCTTTCCCATTTCCCACATACTAGAATGTGGGCATGGAGGTAGTGAGCAACTTCAACCATGGGATGAGGGCAGCACTCTAGGGGGTGACTGAGCACCAAGAAAGAAGACTGAATCCTTGAATGGCCAGGAAGGACAGAGTCACCATTCTCCCCTGGATTGCCAATCAGCTCACAATTTTACACAAGAGAGAAACCAACTTTTTACCTTAAGTAATATTTGTACTGGTGAAGCAACTGAAACAATGTCCCAACTAGAAACATCTAGTATTAAATGGCTAGTGGGGTCATTGAGAGGATGGAAGAAGCAGTGTAGATGGAGTTTTTAGAAATGACCCTAAAGTCCTGGGCAATCCAGAGATATTCTATTTCTTCTCGGACCTTCTATGAAATAGAAGCTTTGGTCCCAAACCTACCTAGCACCGCTATGACCATGAAGGGACATGTGGTGCCTGCTATAGTCTGTGTCAACAGAATGAATGCCCAGTGCCATGCCTCTTGATCCTCACAAAGCAAGTGACCAGCATTGGGCTCTCCACCAGTGAGGCTGCAGAAAAACCAAACATCCTCACAACTAAGCTGGCCACAGAAGCAGCAGAAGCTTGTCCCTGCACTTCTGCATTCTAGAACTCACACCCCTGCATCTGATTGCTAAGCCTAAATCCCACCCAGAGCTAAGCCACCTGGGAGCCTAGGACATGAAACTTTTACTCTCCTAGCCCTCACATCATAGGGATATACACCAGTGGGAGGAGGAAATGGATTTTGAATGCTAATCCACTATATCTGGCAAAGTAGATTTATCCCATCCTGAGGGCATACAGTCATTCAACAGGTATTTTCTACTGAGCACTTATTATGTGTCAGGAACTATGTTGAATGCTGTGGTCACAGCTGAGTATGACACAGTCCTCACCCTCAGAGTTCTCCAGTACAATTTACAACTCAGCATGCTAGTTCTAGGAGGGAATCACAAGGGAAGGCAGAGCAGGGCTGCTTAAGCAGGTCTCCTGTGCATTTGGGGAAAAAGGGAGCATTGCTGAGGAAGGACTTTGGCAGGTGATGCCTGAAGATAGTCCTGAAGGAAACATACATTACAGCTTTGTGACAGCGAACTTGGGCTCTGGGCTGAGACCATGTTGAATCCCCCACTGTCACCCATTAGCTAAAACCCTGAGTAAGATCTCCTGTAGGCTTGAATATAAGGCAATGTTTTCTCCCTTCTACCCCTCCCCCCAAATCTATCACACAGAAAAGAGGAAACAGGTCTGCTTAGTCTTCTATAACAAAATAGCATAGATTAGGTAGTTTATAAACAACAGAAATTTATTCTCACAGGTCTAGAGGCTGGAAGTCTGAGATCAGAGCACTAGCATGTTGGGTGACGGCCCTCTTCCCTCTTCTGGGTGGCAAACTTCTCTGTGTGTTCTCATGTAACAGAAGGGGGTGGGGAGCTCTGCAGAGTCCCTTACAACAGCACTAATCCCATTCATGAGGATTCCACCTTCATGACTTCAGCTCCCCCAGAGGACCTACCTCCTAGTACCATCACGTTGGGCACTAGAATTTTAAAATCACATTTTCAGGGGACACATTCAGACCATAGCAGGGGTAACTTTATATTCAACTCCTTGTAAAAATTAGTGCTTTATTTTGAACAAAAGATATGATATTAACTTGAAATAATATCCATTAATTTGATGTATGATGTCTTTGGGAAAAGACGGCACTCGCCCTAGATCCCACAACTAGAAACTGGTGGAATCAGCATGGACACTCTCTCCATAGCTCAGCTCTTAGCTACCAACCATATCATTCTTCTTGCCTGCTGGCTTCTCCCTGGTGCTTATTCCCCACACCGCAGCTAGTTTCCAGACAGTACTTCTGATGGGTAGGACTTGAGTTTCTTGTGGATCTTTGGCCCAGCCTGTAACTTTCGCTTCCCCAGGTATCCCCCAAGGTCTCAGGCAAGGACTCCTTGGCTCCAAACATCTGGTCCCTCTGTTGGTTGGAACTGGACTCAGATTTTTCTTGAGGCAGATATACCCCAGTCTGAGGATGTCTTTAGATCAACAGTTACAGCCAACAATTCGGACTCAGCCTTTTTTCCCCCAGATATGCCAACAGGCTGAGATGATCTTATCTGAAGAAGTATACATAGAGAGCTGGATTCAAACTCTAAACAGCTGGGCTGGCTAACACTTGTATGAGCACTCTGTATTCAATCACAGGTGATTCCCTTCTTCATAACACCGTAGCCAGCATTTGACTCATTTCAATACCCATACAAATGGGAACTGATAACTAAAGGGATTCCTGAACATTTCTCCTGTCCCTGAATTTCCAGAGATACCCTAATATCACCAGCCCTACTGATTTTCCCACCTGCACTTGTTCCTCAATCCACCTTGGGTCTCTTCTCGCACACTTATTAGGACGTGATGTGGGGCCCAATCCAACACTAGTGGACCCAGTTCCCAGACTGCAGTGCTTTATCTTACTTAGCAGTATTGAGCTGTATTGAGAGCCTAATTTTCACTTTCCATGTTGCCCTGAGACCTAGAATGCATTCAAATATAAAGTATAGAACAATAAGCAGAGGTTCTAGGAAGACCACAGATGGAAAGGCAAGCAGAAGGCAGGAAAAGAGTCCTGGTCTGGGAGTCTAAAGACAGGAGTCAAAGTCCTAGTTCTGGTGCTGACAAGCTGTGTGAACTTTTGACAAATGGTTCCCCCTACCCCTTCTGTTTCCTTAGCAGTAAAAATCCAAAAGTTAGCTGGACTAGTTGAGGGCTTTTCGAATGTTAATATGTACACAAATCACCTGGGAATCTTTTAAAATGCAGATTTTGATTCAGGGAGTGAGGGTTGATCTGAGATTCTGCATTTCTAACAGGTTCTCAGGTGAAGCTCATGATGCTGGGCCATGGACCACAGAGTTTCAAAAGTTCCCTTCAACTCCTGCACCCTGTTTACCTCACACTTTCTAGTGACAAGAATAATGTCTCCGATGGTTTTAAGTATGTATTTATACACATGTTTGTTAAACTACACACATAATACAGGTGGCTAAAAAATTAAAACAATACAGAAACATAAAAACACAGAATGTGGAAGTGCCCTGGTAATCCCACCCCCAAGAGAGAACCGCTGTTAGTGGTGTATTTAAGCAACATGACCACCCACCAAAAGAGGCGCTCAGCTGCTCCTGCTCACTGAGCCTCCAGGACCCTTTGTGAAAAGAGTTAACGTTTCTTCAGCTCAAAGTCATTGCAACACTTCAGTGCAGTGGGCGGCAAGGTAGTGAGTTTGGGCTTATAAAGTGGAGTGAAATTCTTTGTGTCGTATTCTCAGATGGGGATTTAGAGTTTATGATGACTTCGGAAAGGGATCTTCACAGAGCTAAGGGAGGAAGAGTGAAAACACAGAGGGTCAGAAATTTGGTCACCTGGGGCTTTCCAAATAGGGGCTTTCTCCTCCTTAATTTCTCTGTGGGGGCACTACCCAGATATTAGGGGGGAAAGTTTGGCATATGCTTTCCCTAGAAAATGCCCTGTGACATCAAAGAGTGATCTACTAGAACCAAAAAAGGTGAGAATTTCTTCAGCAATGGACTCAGGACCAACTGGTCCTGGCTAGTTGGAGCAGGTTCCTCTTAATCCAGGAGACCCAGGAGAGGGAAGGTTTTTATCTTCTGCCACCTTAAGCACACAGATGAGAAGGCCAGATGCAAACTCTGGCTTTGCTGCCCTTTCAAGAGCTGACTCAAGAGATAAGATTTGCCACCTGCCCTCAGGACTTCATTCAGCCTATACAAGATGGCTGTTCTTGGCTTGGTCCCTTTCTGTTTCTTCTACAGTCTCTTCCCCTGTCCACATTCTTCAGGAGGGAGTCTTAATGCACTTACAAAAGCATTTTTCCCATTACCTTTTATAGGCTGCTCTTCCTTCCGGGAACATATCCCTGGTCCTGTCATCTACTCCCACAGTCTTCACTGATCTCCCTTCCCTCTTTTCCTTCCCCAAGTGGAGTAGGGGAGAGAGCTACTGGCATCTTATACCACTTCTATAATAATACTTCTTACACACTCTAATGAAATTTTTTGTTTCTCACATTAGATCAGAGATCCTTGAGGACAGATACCCTATTTACGGTTTTCTGTCCTTCCACAGTGTAAAGTGTACTCATTAAATATTTGTTTAATGAGTGGAGGTAACTTAAGTCACTCAAGGAGAATTAAAGTGATAATTACTAAATATACTTGCATAAGTCAATTTCTGATTGATTAAGGATTTAATAATGATAGGGTCATTGATTCATTTACTTTGTATACAAATTTTGAGAAGACAGTGTAATATAGTGAAAGACACTGGACTTGAGGTCAGAGAGACCCAGGTCTATCATTTACATATTGTATGCCATTTGGCAAGTGCTTGACTTTTCTGGGTGCCATGATCTTGAACAGAGAAATAATGATTCCTATCATTTTCTTCAGATTAAATGAGATAACAGTCTTGAAAAAAACTGTAGTAAGATGTGCAAATGTCAGCACTTATTATAGGAGCATTTAAGGAAATTAAAGATACCAAATGACTGCCACCAGTGTTGAGGATGGCTCCATGTACAAGTTATAAAGATATTGTCTCTTGGATTCTACTCCTTTTCCCCCCACCCCCCACTTCAGTACCCGGTTTTGAGACATTGGGCTGGGACTCTACAAACCAAATGCCTCCTTTGTCAGCAGCTTTCTTTTAGGGTCTGCAGATAAGGGATGCTAGAGAGTCTGTAAGACCAGCAGAGGAAGAGACTTGCTCCATCCTGCTTGCTTCCTGTACCTGTCCATGTGACCCCAGCCTTGTTTCTTCACTCAGGCAGCAGCAGTTCCTTCCAGTTGGATCCAGTTGGCAGTTTCCAATACTTGGAGAACCTCATTACATCCCCTCAGAGACATCAGCACTAGCTGCTGGCAGTCCCCCGCTAAGAGGCCTGGGTTGCAGCACTGCAGAGCTCCTCCTCCAAGCTCAGAGACCTTAGCACCAGCTGAGCAACTCCACCTGGGTTTCAGTCCTGGGGCCCCCAAGTCTCTACATTTTAATATTCCAACCTTTTCCTTTGCAATATGAGAGACCTTTAGTCAGAGGCACCTACCTAACCCACACCCAGATTTCTGAACATAGAAATGCAATAATAAATGTATAGTTTTGAGCTACTAAGTTTTGAGGTAACTTGTTATATAGCAATCGATGACTAATAAAGTTCCTTTTCTTGGGAAGCTGTAGAAGGACAAAAGGAGACATTTTTCAACTTTATTTCCTGAATCAATGAATATGGAAAACTGGACTAAGAATCAGCAGTTATACATTGCATTCAATTGAATATTCATTTAGTTCCTATTATTTTATTTCTTCTAAACCTCAGTTTCCTTTTTGTGAAAAGTGTGCTGGTGGAGAGGGAATTGGGACAAGGAGAACTGAACTACATTTTCTAAAAAAATCTTCTGGTTCTAATTTCCCACGGGCATACCCCAGGCTAGGTATTAGAGGAATAGAAAATATATTTCAAACTCTAGATCTCATTTTATTAAGAAGCTTATGGGTTGAATTGATAAAACCTGGATAAAGTTTAGTAACCCAGGGAGACCAGGACTAATCAGGATTCTTATGTGCAAATTATGTATTTGTCATAGTAAATTAACTTCCTTAACAGATAAGCACAACTATCAGTGCTTTAACATTATAAAAGCTCATTTCTTGGCAGGTGGAGCAGGGAGGGACTCTGCTCTACATACTCATTCAAGAACTAGGAGCTCAGCCTCCTCCTGTCTTACAGGTCTGCCCTCTTCTAGGTGACTTCAGGGATCAGCTGGGGAAAGAGAGAATAGCTGATGATGTGAGAAGTTTTATGTCTAGCCCTGGAAGCACCTCACTTTTTTTCCCATACTCTGTTGACTAGAAGTTAGTCATGTGGAACCACAGAACTGCAAGGAATTCTGGGAAATATAGTCAGCTGTGTGCCCAGGAGGAAAAGGAAGAAATGTTTGCTACTAAGGAGACGAAATCTTATTTTCTTCAGTAGAAAAGAAATAGACTGGAATGGTATTTGCAAATTTAATGCTACCAAGTAGAGTTGCCCTGGTTCTGTCCTGCCAAAAGGCAACTGAATGAGGGAGGGTGAAGGCTGTGTTCAGCTTGGAGGAATGTTTTCTTCTTTCTAATACTCTACCAAGAGAGGTATGCCTTTAAGAAATTCATACAAAGGCTAGTGGCCCTGTGCCTAGCTCAACAGAATTGATGGGAAGGCAAAACAGGATGAGGCTTGGAAATAAGAAGAGAGCCCAATGTTAATATAAGAACAGTCTAATTAGGATATTGCTACTGACCGGGTCATCGGTGGACATTCACTGCCATGCTGACAGCCCCTGCTGGAAACTCACTATCTCCCTGAAGGCTGTCCAAAGCAATGCATCAGGTAAGCTTCTTTGGGTTCTTGAGGCAAAACATTTCACACACAGGAATACTGCTCCAGCTCATATACTGTGTGACATAGAAGGCTGTCAGTTTTAAAGGGGGCCCAAAGCAGACAGACTTTCTCAGGAGATCCAGGCTGTGATGTGATCAGCACTGCCCTTAGGCTACATATCTGGCAGATGATTGGATGTTGGAGGAAAAAACAGGGTAAGAAAAACTTCACTATGAATCTTATGGCATGCTCCAGTGGAAGAATCACAATGCAGAGATTCTTTTCCTTCAGACATCACATATCTGCAGCAGAGAATTAAACAACTAGGTCATCAAACCAAATTTGGTTTAAAAAAAATGGGAGCCACAAAGTGAAATTACCAGAAATACCAAAAACAAGAAACATCATGCCTGCCACAGTCCAAATTATTCAGGAAATGGTTTAACCACTCCTGGTACATATTAACCCAAGGCATTTGATTTATTTAGAGGCAGAACATTGAGCAGATAGTAGGTGCTTAAATAATGTTGAGTTAATAACTGCCTTAGGGGAGTGGACAATTTTTGAGTTACCAAGTGTCAGAAAATTCTTCTTAAATTGGAATAGGAGCATGACTCTGTCCCCAGGAAGAAAGACATTTCCTTCTGCCACCCCAGGCAGCTGGAACAGGGCTTACCAGCATCTTTTCCACACCATGGTGCATGTATGGATGGACAGCACCCTTGGTTAAATAGCATGAAGGCTAGAGCCCAGATGACACTGCTTATGAATGAAGCTCCTAGGCCCTGCCCACTGTCTCTAAGATAATATCTTATTGGTTGGGAAGCTATGCACTAGACCATGATCAACTGATCTACACTGGCCCAATCAGACCTGAGATCTTGCGGGAATGATGACTAGGTACAGGGTCAACAGGAGATCATCACCACACTATGTATTGGTAGTAGATGCAAAATGCAGTAATTTGTCTTTTACTTTGGAAAGACTATCCCCACATGTCCTGAACCACTGGATGCCTGAAAACTTCACTGAAGTAACAGGTCCCTGAACTTTTGTATGGTGGATCTCCCACCCTCTGGAGTGCATGTGTCTAAATAGGACCTCCTGCATACCAGCCACTGTTTGTCCATTTTATCCAATCAACATGATGTGATTGGTATAATGCACCCGTGTTCCAGTCTCCAATTCTCTCAGGTTGTATTACAACAGAGGCCAGGAAAGGTGACATAGTCCTGAGAAAATGAATATTATTCATCCCGTGTGAATGCAAGTCATTTCTGATCCTCTTTTTAAATTGAAATGAAATGAATGAATGAAAAAGAATGCATTCCCCAAACCAGTGGTGGCATACCATATCCCTGAAGTCTTATTAATCACTTCTTGCAGGTATACCATGTCTGGCCCAGCCACAGGAACCAGGGCTATGACTTTGTTAAGTGTGCAATAGTCTTCAATCTCCAGGATCTATCAGCTTTCTGCAGGGACTACACTGGTAAATTACATGGGACCACCACTCATACAATTTTTAAGTGTTTAATGGGGAGACTAATCCCCCACTCCCCCAGGATGGGATTATTTTTGATTTACTATCTTGGCTGGGGCGGAGGGCAGTTTCAGAGTTTTTCTCTTTGCCTCCCTGCCATGATGACCCTTACCTCACAATCTAAGGATCCAATGTGGGATTATTCCAATTGCCAAATATATAAAGTCCAATTATATACTCATGGACTGAGAAAATCACTACTGGGTGGGTCCATGAGCCCAGTGGGTTTACTATGAGCCAGACTTTAGCCAGAATTTTATTTATTGCCTGTCTCCTGTAGGCAGGACTGACTATTCAATTTGCAGAGCTCAGAACAGAATGGAAATGCAGGGCCCCTTGCTCAAAAAGCAGAAAAAAAGTGCCATTAAAGGTACATATAAAGATTTTTCTTTCTTCTGTGGGCTCTCTCTTAATTTGTCATAGTGTTTTTATTTGCTTTTTAATGTCAGTAAAATGATAATTATAAATTAGCATGAATTTTACCATTCATCATGCCAGCTTTAAATGCAAATATCAGAATATCCAACTTGTATGCAGAATCACCACAATTACATATTTGTATTTCATGGCTTGTCCTTAAGGGTCCCTCAAGATGGCCAAAAGAGGCAGACATAAGACAGACTCAGGAAGGTTGGAAGGAGAAAAAGAGGATCCCCAGATACAGCCAACTGATGAAGCACTCCCTCCTGAGCGTGGAGATACTTGTAGAGTGAGTGCAAGGTCAGCCTTGCAAAGGAGGGTACACATTCCCTCACTCTGGCCTTATGGCTGCAAGTTTCCCCCTCACCAGCTACACAACTACTGCTCCATGTTCTAACCACAGGCAGGGTCTGAGGACATTGAGCTAGGCATCTTAACTTCCCAAGGCCCACAATCCCAGATCATGGCAGACAGGGAAGCTCCCAAAGATCTTTAAACCTCTGCCCCAGGACATACTTGGTACCAGGATCAAGGTGAACAAGAGTCTTGCCTCCATCAGGACATAGCCTCTGGCCTGTCACTCACCAGGTATACTATAGCACTGCTAGTCAAAGGCAGGGACAGCAGCTTCCCTGTCCTGCCCCAAGATGCTGTAGGATGCTTGGGCCTGGCCCACCCTTTGCCTACACCCAGGTGCCTCCCAGGTCTGAAGACAGCAGTGCCTGGAGGACAGCTGAGTAGGTTCTGGAGGACCAGCAAGCAAGGAAGCAGGTGGCAGAGAACCCGTCTTTCGGAAGCAGCGTGAGACTAGGGTCATGTTGAGGTCCATTGTCCCATTGGGCTTTACTTATAAAACAATATCAAAGAAAAAAATATTAAGAGTTTCAAGACAACAATCACAGAACATTAAACCCCTTGTGCAGGCCCTTCAAAGTATGGGGCTTTGTATGGCTGCACTGGCCACATGCCAGTCCAAGAAGTTGACCCTGCCTATAGGCCCCCACTCTAATAGGAGACTGTGATAAGACTTTAGATCTTCAGATATTGATATCAACTCAGACCCTGTGTCTGATAGTGCTCCAAATGTCTGGATATTCCCGCCTTTCCTCAGAGGGTAGTGATCCAAGATCACAGTGTATACCTGTCATGGTTTTGAAGGATTTTTCCTCCTAGGGACCCAGCCATCTCTTTAACTAGTGGGTTCTGGATCTGAAAATTGGCTCAGGTGTGGGAATTGAGCAAGGACCATGACTTTTATTAAGGTGACTGCCCTCAGGCTCCTGCCCTCCATTTTTGTTTTTCTTGGTAACAGATATTAAACTTCACGCTTGTTGACCAACTATCTATTTTTGCCCCTAGGGACATCACGTGCTATTAACCATATCCTCTTCCCTGTGGGTCAGACTCCCTTGTTTACCTGTCTGACCTCGCTGGTTATCCAGTAATTGTGGTCTCCTGGCTTCTGGTAGTTAGTATCACCACCTGACCTCCATTACTTGGGTGGATGAGTGGTAGGAAGAACCATCATCTCTCATGGCTATTAAAGAGCCCATCTCTGTGATGACCTCTGGCCTGCAGAAGAGGCTACCACTGAACTTCTTAGTGATGCAGTGTTTCTCTCACCAATGCATCTCTGGTGGCCTTGGACAATGGTGTGTCTTCTGATCAGTCTTCTTATATTAATGCCAGCATGCCTCATCCCTCAGTCTTTTTACTCCTTCCTGTCCATTTACCAGGGCAATTCAGGCACTCCTCTAAGAGTTGGCCCTTGTTTTTTCAGTAGTGAATTTGCCCCATCCTAGGGGTGCCTCATGGAATGTTAAATCCTATGTCCCAAGTCAATGAATTCTTGCTTAGTCAGTCAGTATGGTTTCTTGATCAAATATCTTCAAAACCCAATCTTGGGGTAGTCCCCTGCTCCTGTTGATATGTAACAGCTAATTCTTGTAAGTCTTGAAGTGTGTAGTCACTTTCCTCACTTACTAAGCCCAGCATGTCTCCAGCTGGGTTTAACTCTGTATATTAGCTTGGGAGCCAGCAGAATCAGTATCCTCAGGGGCACCCACATTTCACAGTCGCACATTTTCATAGCAGGACCTTGTCCTTCACATAACACACCTGCCTTGACTGGAGCTTTGCAATTCTCAGTTAGGGCTTCAAACCAACCTCAGTTGGTTTGCCCTTCAGCCACAGGTGATGGGGGCCTCTATGGAAGCTGCCACAGAGGCCTGATGACGGCTCACACTTAGCCATCAACCGCTTGTTAAATGCCTTCACTGTCTCATTATCCTTCTGCAGAGTGTTAATACAATTTAGTAGCAACCAGCCAATTCCCTAGTCTTTTAGGCCTTGTTCCTCCATATTTTTAAAATGTTTACATCATTGAATTTGCTACAGAATTCCCCTCCCCCAGGACATTTTCCAAGGTCACCACAGAGGAAATCTTTTCAATTAAGCCACCACCTTGTTCTGGGGACCATCTGGGTCTCACCTGGCTATCGTGACTCTGCCCCCTTCACCTGCTGTGTGGTGGATGAGCCAGTCTCAAATCCCTATCTTACCGATTGTTTTTTTAAACCACTCTCAGCACCATTTATGTTATTCTGGGTCCTCTGAGAAGCAGACACAAGGGATGTGTAAATGTGTGAGAAATGTATTATGAAAAAGACTGTAAGAGAAAATGGGGGAGGGGAAGCCGGGGAAGTGTTAGATTCCATTGCTGGTCTGACCCTGAGTGAGAAAGAGGGCATTAAGGAAAGAAGGGGGAGGTTTGGCAAAATTGTTGAGAGTTCTGAGCCAGGGGTGCTCATCAGAGGAATCCCCATCTCCTAGCAAACAGCCTGTCCTCCTATTCCTGGTTTGTTCGGTTTTTGGCCAGGAGTGCCCTTGGGAGCATGACTCAGGTGCTACTGAAGTGAGGATCTTTATGCTCCATGCAGTCAGTGGTCTGAGGAGTTCATTCTCCATGTCCACCATAGCTACAGATGACTAGAGTGCTCTAAATCATAGCTGGACTCAAGGTGTTTTAGAATCAAGCCTCGTCCACCGTTCCAAAGAGTGAATGGTGAAAAGTCCACTAGATTCTTTGTATTATTCATGCAAAGGTGAGCACTGTCTCCACGATATTTTAGCCAACCTACATATTTTTAAAACATTAATTTTATCAATTAAAACCAGTCTGTAACATCTATTTGGTAATTAACAAAACTTTTGGAATTAAAAGTAACTGAAATGTTGTCTCTGGAGTATAGCCTCTTGACTAAATGCCATTGACTGAAGGCTGGTTAAATTCCCCTAGAGTGTGTTATTCTGGGTAGGGCAACAGGACATCCCAGGGTATAGAACAAAATAAACTAACATAGACTTACAGAACTCACTGAATCTACACTGAATCATATTAAAGCAAATTGGAGATCACATAATATGATGGCACTCATATATGGCAAAATAAATAAAGGTGGAGCAAAAATTACAGAAATCTTAGAAACATTGAGCTAATCCACACATAGCCCTTAGAACCCTACCATGAAAGGTAGACATTATTATTCTAATATCTCACTGTATTACAATTTGATAGAGTCTTGTGGTATTATGGAAAGAAGACTTAGATGGTATGGGACAACCAGGATTTCCTTGTTTCTCTTTGCCAGGATATGAATAGAAGCAAGCAGAAGATGAAGCTGAGGATGTCCATGTTAGGAAAAAAGAGTCATACCTGTATGCATATCCAGGATGTGTTTGAGCAGGTGGTAAATTAGGTGAATCCTGGGAGGGAAGGCTACACCCCAGACTCTGTACGCAAGTGTGTCTTGGGTGGAGAGCTGGGGAAACACCGATCCATTCAGGTGGAACTTGTGATTGATCAGTATCTGTAGGTCAACATAACAATGAATATTCACACAGGGCTTTGAAATTTATAAAGCCTTTCCCCACAACTCATTGTCTCATTTAATCCCGATAACCCTACAAAGCAAGGAGTATTTTGTCCCCATTTTCCAGATGAAGAAATACATGACTCAGAGATTAAGTGAGCTTTCTAGGGTGTACATAGTCATTCACTGTGAACCCGGAACTGGAACCCCATTCTCCTGCTTCCCAGAGTCATGTTCACCTATC
Source organism: Eumetopias jubatus (assembly GCF_037043125.1). Classification (NCBI taxonomy): domain Eukaryota; kingdom Metazoa; phylum Chordata; class Mammalia; order Carnivora; family Otariidae; genus Eumetopias; species Eumetopias jubatus. Next base: position 59,472,119 of record NW_028274810.1, read on the forward strand.
AGGTGCCACCACTAGTTAATCTGAGGTTAGAAATGTGATCAGGATACGTTCTGTGCTTCCAAAGAGCTCTTCCCTACAAGAATATTTGGCCCTGCTAGGAATTCTTAGAAGATAGAGAAAATGTACACATTATGGCCTTTTCCCTGGAAGAGTTTATACTCCTACTAAAGTTTTTTGGGGGCAGGAGAGAAGTTAGGGGAACAATTTTAGATTTACGGAGAAGTTGCAAAGATGGTATAGATTCCCATATACCCTTCACCAAGCTTCCCCTGATGTTAACATCTTATGTAACTGTGGTATGTTTATCAACCCTAAGAAGTTAACATGGTACATTACTATTAACTAGCCTACAGACATGATTTGGATTTCCCATTTTTCCACCTGTGTTCTTGTTTCTACTGCAGAATCTAATCTACATTACCACAATGCAGTCTTGTATGGCTCCTTAAGCTCCTCTGATCTGTGACAGTTTCTCTATAGTTCCTTGTGTTTCATGACCTTGACCTTGATACTGGTCAGGTATTTTGTGGAATGTCCTTCAATTTTTGTTTGATGTTTCTCTTATGGTTACACCGTAGTTGTGGATTTTGGGGAAGAATACCCAGAGATGTTGCTGTCTCATTGCTTCACATCAGTGAATGAACCATATCAACATATGATTGATAATGTTAACCTTGAGGACTTAGCTCAGGTGTTGTCTGCCAGGTTTCGCTACTGTAAAACTATTCTTTTTCCCTTCCTAGACTCTATTTATTAGAAGTGAGGGAGTCACTGTCTAACCCACACTCAAGGGCAGGGAATAAGTTCAACCTCTGGAGAAAGGAGTATGAAGGAATTTAGGACATATGCTAAAACCACCACAGTAATTAATACAAACTTGAGAGAGGGGATAATTTAAGGCTATCCAAGTATCTTGTTCCTCCTGAAGGTTTCATCTGTTAATTTAAGCATTCATCAGCAGATTTTTACCTGAGGTAATTATTGCTGATTATTACAATTGTTACAATTAATATTTTGTTGCTTAAATTGTTATAGCCTTGGCCATTGGGAGCTCTTTTCAGGTTGGCTTCTGTGTCCTTTTAACATGTCCCTATCTTTTCTATTGTTGTTTTGATTCATTATTGATGAACTTCTTCATTTTCAGTTCATTCATTCACTCACTCATCCATTCATGCCCTATAAGATCTTACAGGTTCTTCTTATATTTCCCCAAAGAATCCTGATTTCTTTTATTGGAGAATGCTTTTTAGAAACCTGGGCATGTAAGTTGTACTTATTGCTATTGGAGTGTCACTGCTTCTGGGCCCTGTCAGTGGACACAGCCAGGAAAAGGATGTATGTCCACTAGCCTACATAGACCCACATTTCTACCTACGTGCATCTAACAGAGTAGGATTCCTACTGATAACACCAACTCCAACCCAGCACCACAGGGTTCATCCTAGCATTTCACTGTTGCTCATTTGTTATTTCTTCCTAAATAGTGAGAAACCTCAAAGGGATGATCTTGCAAGCTGGACAAAGATTCTACAATCTTGTGGATGTGGAACTGTCTCTGAGTGGAAGAAACAGGAAGTACAAGAGACCAGAGAACCCATCTGTGGGGCTATAGGCAACTCTATTGTGTAGGACAGATTTGCCCAAACTACAGAATCTTTGGGGGATGTTAAAAAGTGTTTTGGGGGAAAAAAATCCAAATTTAATGGAAAACATTTATGTTTCTGTACTCCTCTGTGTCCCGTTTCTCCATTCCCTCCCATTGCCAGAGTAGCTCCAAGTAAATAGCAGGGTCTTTTTTCCATGCCCTGGATTAAAACTCCATCTGGTGTGACTCCCTCATTTTATAGGTGAGAGTACCTGAAGCTCAGAGAGGGAGAGACATCACCCAAAACCCCACAGCAAGTCAGCAGCAGAGCCAGAAGAGTCAGGTCTCCCAACTGCTAGGCCAGTGCTCTTCCAAATAGCAGAACATGGTAGAAGTGGGAGAAGTCCACTGTAGATGTGGAGTACAGACCCCCTCGCTTCATTTTGATGAGGGTCTTCAGCTGCCGTGATAAAAACGAACATTCTTTATTGAGTGCTACTTCTGTGTCAGGCACTAGGTTAAGCCTCAATATCTCCTAAACAACCCTATGAGACAGGTATTACTATGCCCATTTGCAGATTAACAAACTGAAAATGAAGAAGTTCATAAACTAGCCCAAGATCACAAGTAGTACTGGGATCCAAGCCTGAACCTGCAGGGTAACAACCAAGCTGCTGTCTCCAAGCTCCTGACTTGTTCCTGGGCTGTGGGAGTCGCCTCAGCCCTCTCCAAGAGGGAGTTGTGTCTCCATCATCACTGGGGGCTAAGCAAGCACTGGTCTGGCAAGGGCTAGTTATGACAGTATAGCCAGAAGTGCCTTGCAAAGCTGCCACACAGAGGTGAGGAAAGCACAGGGAAGCTGTGCAAACACGCTTGCCTCCTGTTCACTCCTCTCTCTCTCTCCCTCTCTCTCTCTCTCTCTCCCATACACACACACACACACACACACACACACACACACACACACACACACACCCTGTCCTTCCTGATGTGACTCTACCACCCTCACTTTCTCAGACCCAGCCATCTTCAGCTCTGGCCAGTTCTGTATCTTTAGCAGGTCATTGGAGAAAACCAATCTTAGGCATTGCATTATTATGTACAGAGCACAGGCTCAGGAGTCAAGAAGGTCTGGTTCTAATGGTACATCTGTCCTTTATGAACTGCCCCTCCAAGGGAGTTGTGTGACCTGGAAAAGTTACTCAAACTTTTTAAATGGGCTAATAATACCGATTGTAATATTGGAGTCAATAGAAAATGTTTCTCTATTTATCTCCTCTTATCCTGCCCCCGATCCAAGCCACTGACATTTTTGCTGAGATTATTGTAAGAGCTTGCTGACTATCCTTCTTGGCCCCTCTCTTGTTCCCTTTCAAAATTGCCAAGTTATACCTGGGAATAATCTTTTAAAAACATGAATCTGATCATCTCAGGGTTCCTGCCACTCCCCCAATATTATCATCAACAAACAAACCCCAAGGGTCCCTCACTGTACTTGGGACAAAACCCCCCATCCTTATCACAGAAGGGCCTCTGTGATGTGGCCTGTCCACCTCTCCACCCCTTCACAGCCTTTTCCACAACCCCACTCTCTCTTCTGTCATTTGCTCCTAAGCAGAGTCTCTTTCCTGCCCCAAGGCCTTCCCGCCTGCCCTTCCAACTGCCGGGGACCCCCTGCCCCGCTCTTCTTGCCCGGCAGGTGCCTACTCACGCTTGAAATCTCAGCTTACCTTCCTAAGAGAGGCTTTCCCTGCATGCTCTGTTTAGGTCTAACCCCCTCTTTCATTGTCTCATGCCACTAGTTCTCTTCTTTTGTAGCTCCTAGCATGATTTACAATCATGCATTTGATTGTGTAATTCCTTATTTAATGTCTCTCTCCTCCATAGGTGAAGAACAAAGAGTGTGTTTCTTCTGTTCCTTTCTGATTATCCTTGCGGTCATTCACAGTACCTGGGACATAATAGGTGGTCAAGAAATCCATGGTGTAGGAAGGTATGATGAACGTTGCAGAAAAAGCACAGGTATCGGACATGTAGTAGACTTTTGACAGATCTCTGTAACTTTGTCCCCTCTCTTCCCCTCCGGTGGATGCTGCCAGAGCATGGTTCTCAGGAGGGGTGTGGTCCCTCCCATACTCCAATTCCCCAGCACTGGGGAGAGGCCCCAACCAGACCCCATGGGGCTGGCTGGGCACAAAGCCCCTGAGGCTGTGGAGCCAGGCTGGGCTTGGCCAGTGGTAGGCTTTGCCACCCCGGAGAGCAGGGAGTAGGCCAGGGCTGCTGGAAGCAGGCCCCTTGGGTCTTCATCAGGCTCAAACCCTCCCTGTCCTTTCTTCCCCCGCTGCAGAGAGCAGTTTTGCCCTGGCCAATGCCAATTGGGCTGCTCCTTGTTTTGTTGTACACGCTGCTAGGCAACGGGCCTGTTTTTGCTTATTTACCTCCCCTGGGCCGTTTCACAACACTTTGTAATAGGCCCTGCTCTCTCTGGTGCACATCTGGTTTGGATTTAGCCTGTCAGAGCCCCCTCTGAAAAGAGAGCCAGGACTTTCCCCAGCAGTCACCAGGACGGACCCCCAGGCTCTGGCTGTGCAGGCCTCCTTGGTGTTGGACCACGCCAGCCCGGACGCCTTCCACTCGCCCAGCCCTGAATCTCCTCTCCACCCTGAACTTCTTACTTCTTTTTGTCAACAGTGTGCACATTTCAAAGCCTGACGGTGGGGAAACTTTGAGAAGGAAAAAGACTGATGAGGGATCAAGAAATAGTAGAACAACAGGACGGAAGTTTAGAGAGAATTGAGAAGTTTAGAATGAATTCTGAGCCCTCAGCCCAGCACTACTCTCCCCTCACCCACAGAGAGGAGTTGACTTTCCCAAGGGGACACAGTGAGACAGGGACAGACCCAAGACCAGGTTCCTTGGCATCTCTCTCTTTACCCGGGAGCCTTCCCGTCAAGACCACCTTGGGGATAGAGTGGGTTAAACTGGATGTTCTTAGGTTTGAAAGATTTAGTAGGTTTATCCCTCTCCCCCCATCATACGCCAAAATTTTGATGGGATTTCTATAAAGGACCAATAGAGAATCAGAGGTTTGGTATATGTCATTTTATAGAGAGAGAATGAAAGTTTCCAATTTCCTCACCCTACAGAGAACATATTGGTCAAAGCAGGGCAGGGTCAGGGATAGGTGAATAAAATAGGGCTGGGAACAAACACAGGGCACCTTTCCTGCTTCCCCATTCCCTATTGTTTTGGCAAATTCATCACATCACATTCATCAGAGTAAAATTCAAGGTTCTGACAATGGCTTATAAGGCTCTACAAGACCAAGCTTCACCTCTGTGACCTCATCCTTCCATTCCCTCTTTGTACATTCAGCCCCGTAATTTATGTCAAGAAAGAAGAAGAAGGCTTCCTTGGTGCAGAAGCAACCAGCATCTGGGCATAGCTCAATGAGCAGAGCAAGGATGGGTTTCCCCACTCACTTTCTCTATTAGCTGGCCCCATTGGGCAGAGAAAAAAATGCTCAAACTGCCCAAAACATACAAAATGCTTATTTTTCTCCATAGCACTCATATGTCCCTGACACATGGTTATATTACTTATTTATAGTCTGTCTTTTCTTGTTAGAATGTAAATTCCTTGAGGGCAGGGTGTTTGTTCCATTTGTTGTTAGGTCTTTGAACTTAGAACAGTTTTGCATGAAGACTGGACTCAATAAGGATTTGTTGAATGAATGAATGAATGAATGAAGTCTGTTTTTCCTCCCAGCATGTTCAACTGGGGGTATTTTCTTATTCTGACCTCTCACCTATAAAATAAAATGCTGACCTATCATTTTAGACTATCTATCACAAATGGCCCTTGTGTCTCCATTCCAGCTCACCATGATCCTATCATCTCTGAACTGATGGAGCACATCGTGTTCCTCTGCCTGGAAGGACACTCCCAGTCCAACTCTGCATCTCCTGATGAGATTTCACCTGGTAACTTTTGATGCTAGGATGGACCTCTTGATAGTTCTGGATACCTCCCTCTGGTTTGCCATCATGGTGATTATTACTGGTCAGGCTGCTCCACACTGATCAATCAATGAGGGATAATGGACCGGATGACCAACTGGGTAGCAACTGAGCTGCAGTCAATGGTCTCTGTCCTCTAAGGTTTTCTATTGATTCTTTTTTTAGGTCTACTTTGTCACTTGTTGACCTTAGATTATAGACCTCTGTACAAGAATGCAGAGTGATACACAAAACAGAACTCTTAATTTATTTTTTCTCCTCAAATCTTTGTCTTCACCAGTTACCCACTGTGAATGGCAAACACCATCTATTTCTTAAGCTTCTTAAGGCAAGAACTTGGGACTTAGCCATTGATTGAGATCGGGTCCACCAACCACCATCCCTAAGCCATAGGCAAGTCTTATAAAGTCTACCTCCATAACATATCTGAGATCCATCTTCCACTTTCCCTCTCCATTGCTTCATCCTATTCCAGACACCAGCATTCTTGCCTGCATGGCTGGCCCTTTATTTCCACTTTCTATTGTCCAAGGAATGATCAGACTCAGGTTTGTTTGTTTGGAGGGAGAGAGGGAGGGAAGGAAGGAAGGAGGGAGGGAGAGAGTGCAGGTGGGGGGTGGGCAGAGGAGGAGAGAGAGAATGAATCTTAAGCAGGCTCCATAGTGGGGCTCAATCTTGCAACCCTGAGATCATGACCGGAGCCAAAATGGGAATATGGATAATTATAAAAACATAGCTACCATGTGTTGAGAGCCTATTATTTTCAGGAAGTTTATGTCCATTATCTTTAGTTTTTATAATACCTTGCAAGGTAAGTGGTAGTATCCCTGGGTCTTACCTTTCAGAGCAGCAGAATGTATTCTTTCTAGAGATTACAAACATCTCCTCTGTGATATCAAAGCTGGACCAAGAAAAGGTGTTTGCTCCAACTAAGGTCTCGGAGAACTTTGAACCTAAAAACTGTCCTTAGCCAGAATCTTACAGAATTCCATTCTGGGCGGGCCCCCAATTTCCCCTAAACGCAAGCCCCACCCACACTCCAGAGCCCTACAACTCTGTCAAACCCATGTTTGACTTGACTTTGTATGAGAACTTGATTCTGTGCCATGGAATATCAAAGCTGTGCCTGCAAGTATGGAATTTAAATATAGCCTTTCTGACCTGGATCGCTGTGGTCTCTCAAGTTTACATGCACAAGTATTGATAACACAGCTCTGATCACAAGCAAGAGCAGCAAGTCTGCAGCCCATGACTGCCAAGTGTGTGCATGGATACAAAGATTTCTGCTGAGATCAAAATGGATTAGGTTATACATGTGCTTACCTGATGGTGGGGGAAGCCCCACATATGGGCCAGAGAGACAGAGCTCACTTTCAAGCAGCCAATCGTGCTTGCTTCATCCTATAGGACAGAAATCAAGAGTGAACTGCAGCTGAACTCTTGCAATATGGCCCGACCTTCCTTAATTTTTGAGTCACCTTTCTCACTGGGGAATGGCTGCCATAGTCAGCATTTGCCAAGCATCTATCTTGTACCAGATACCTTAAGTGTTTATGTAATATTAACCATAATACATAAAATGTGTACATTAGTACTATTCTATGAGTTTTACATTTGTGTTATTTCATCCACACAAAAGTCATATAAAGGGAGGAATACTATTATCTTCATTTCTCAGATGAGGAAACTGAGGCACAGAGAGTTTTGTCAGCGAGAGTCATATTGCAAGTGGAGGGCAGAACTAGGATTCAAACCTGGGCAGTATCTCTTTCCATCCTCTCAACAGCCTGGTGAGACCAGTGTCGTCATTTTACAAAGAAGGGAAAGAAGTTTAAGTAATTTGCCAAAAGTCACACAGCCTGTTATGGCAGAACCAAAATTCAAACCCAGGTCAAATCCAATGCCCATGCTTTTTAAAATAAAGTAGAAAGAAAAAAAAAAGCCCACTAGAAAGGCCTGTTTTTGTGTGGCCTGATTTTGTACAGCCAGCAACCTGAAAATGAGTTGTTACATTTTTAAAGGGTTGTTTAAACGTTTCATTTTACTATTTATTTATGTATTTCTTTATTTTTTTAGTAGGGCAGAGGGAGAGGGAGAGGGAGAGAGAGAATCCATACCCAGCATGTAAGCCCAATGCAGCGTTCAATCCCATGACCCTGAGATCATGACTTGAGCAAAAAGCAAGAGCCGGACGCTTAACAGTCTGAGCCACTCAGGAGCCCCACTTTTTTTTTTTTAAGACTTATTTATTTATATGAGAGAGAGGGAGAGAGAAAAAGCATGGGCAAGCAGGGGGAGGGGCAGATGGAGAGAATCTTGAGAGTCCCAGCTGAGCGTAGAGCCCAACATGGGGCTCGATCTCACAATCCTGAGATCATGACCTAAGCCTAAATGGAGTCCAAAGCTCAACCAATGAGCCACCCATGTGCCCCTAAACATTTTTTTTTTAAAGAAGATGCAGCAGAGATCATATATGGCCCCTCAAAGCATAAAATATTTCCTATCTGGCCCTTCATAGGAAAAGTTTGCTGATGGCCATGTTATACCGGGTCCTCTCCATGTTGGTCTAAAAAACCATTATGAAGATCAAAGGAAAGAACGGAGGTGGGAGTGTCTGTATGTAGTTTAAGGAAGTCCTTTCTCCTTCCTTGGACCTCAGTTTTGCCATTTAAAAGGAGAAGTTAGAGATGTGTGCATCTCCTTTTGGCTTTAATGTGTGCTGTACTAACATAAGAGAGTGTTTTCTCCAGTCCATCGCCTATCCAATTATTCAGTCACTTACTTTATTGCACAGAATGTAGACATCATTAGACTTCAATGGTGAAGAAAAACATCACCCACCAAAATAATCCCTGGAAGCTAAGAAATGGCCCTCTCCCAGACATCAGCCCTTTCGTGATGTGCCCTAAACACAGGCATCTTCTAACCTCAGGTGAGGTTCTTGCTTGTTCTCCCAGCCTCTTGGCATTACAAGTTGTTAATTTCATTGGCAACGTTTGCTTCTGATCCTCCCAAACTCTCCCAATCAACTTCTGCCTCTCCCCATTCCCCATGGTATTCAACACTGGCAAATCATCATCATCATCATCATCATCAACATCATCATCATCATCATCACAGAAATCTACCAGTTTCCCTCCCATTTGTTGCTTCGTGCCTGAGGCACACACTTTCCTCCTTTCAGGAACTACTTCTTCCCCTGGACATGGCCTGCCACCCATTCTAAGAACAAAGGCAACTCCTTTTAATCTCTGGACCTCATGTCTCCTTCCCTTTCTCTCTTGAGTGGCCAAGGCAGCCTTGCCCCCTACAGATTTGCAATCTCTCCCAAAGTCTTCTCCACAATCTCTTTCCACCCAAAAGGAAACTGAATCCAGAACTGTCCCCAAGACACCGTTACCTCTCTGGTCATTAGCACTGGGCCACCTCTGCTCCACGTGTGCCCTTGAGGGCAGACAAGGGTGCCATGTGGAGGTAAGTCCAGGCCCCGTGATGCCTGAGGGTCTGGTCTGTCTTCATCTCACTCAAGGAAGGTATGCTCCTGTCTGATCAGACCCTCAGCTTCATCTCTACAGAACTGGTGCAGTAGAGTTAACAATGGGTCTCTTTGCCTCTAGATCTCTTCTCCCTTGCTGGAATCATTCATCACTCGGCAGTCAAAGGAAGTGCTCCAGAACACAAACCCACTGCCTAACTGCCTTCAGTGATTCCTCAGTGCCTGCAGAATAGAGTCCCTGGAGTGAGCCCTCTACAACCTAACCCCCGCCCCCCCTCTAATCTCATTTCCTACTACTCATCCCTCATTCCCAAAGTCTTTGCCATACCAAAGTACTTAGAGTATTCCAAACACTCTGCACAATATGCCTGCACAACCTTTTCCTCAATGGGGTGCCCTTCCCAGCTCTGCTTTCCAGAAAACACCTGCACATCCTTCCTGTCTCTGCAGAATATCTTTTGTTTTTCTAGATCCATGTTTCACCATTCTTCATCTGCTGTGTGCCCAGGAGGTTGATCTGTGGGGATGCCACAAGTAGATTCCTGGCTAACTGGGGGCCTCAGAAGGAGACCAGAGGGCAAGAAGAGAAAGCACCCCTTTGATTCTCTCCTTGCAAGATCACAGATCTGACTGTGTCCCTCACTGCTTCTCCTAAGGTTGTCAGCTCTGCAGGATTCTCCCTCCTCTTGTAGGAATTGTTCATCTGCTAAGCTCTTACACTGTCTCCTGTGATTCTTCTATATCTGCCCCTTTGCAAATAAGCCCTCCTCTAAATTTACTACAAGAGACATCAGTGGGCTGTTGAGACTCTGACTGGTACATACCAACCCAACACAAACCAGAGAGGGTCCTTTGTAGTCACCTACCTACTATATCACATGCTGTTTGCTTCCCTGTATGCCCCACCAGACTGCTTCATTTCACCTTGTTGTCTTAGATTGTTCTTAGATCTAAGGGGCCCACTCATATTTAGTGAGCAGCTACTACATGCTTGGCCATGGCTTAGGCACTACAGATTCAGAGATTAATAGATAACAATTCCTGACCTGGAAGATCCCCCACTCGTGTGCAGGAGGTAAGACTTAGGCCCCATTTGTGGCTATGAGCACAGGGCCAGTTAGCAGTCTGTTCGTACTCAAATCCCAGCTGCACCACTGACTAGCTGTGTGATCTAGGCATGTTCATCTCTCTGAGCCTCAGTTTCCCCATCTACAAATGGAAATAACAGAAGCTACCTCCCAGACTGTTTGTAAAGATTAAGCAGTTAGAGTCATTATCTCTTCCAATCCCCAAAGCAACCCTTCCCCACGATACACATTTCAAATGGACAGGGAAGGAATTCTTTCTTCATTTCATAGATGACGAAGTTGGGAGCAAATGAATGAATGAATGAATGTCTAACCCACTGGGCCTGCTGTGTTTCCCACCTCCTCCCAGCAGCCATAGTGAGGCTGTGCACCTAGAGAGCTGGGAGCCCTGGGCCCTGGAGAACGATCCTGGATTTCTCTCCAACTTTCCATCTACGGAGGACTCCAGCCAATAGCTCCCTGCAATTCGCTCTGTGTCAAACATAGTCTGGGTCCAGGTGCTACAGGAGTTTGTAAACACTGGGCCTACTGGACTCTGCCCTTGAAGCCCCCAGCTTCCCAGAACCCGTGGCCCCGGTTCCTGTTCAGCTGCTGCTCTTTCTGTAAGGCTTTGCAAGCCCCACTGCTCCTGCTGGTAAGTGCAGGGGCCAGGAGGGAGGTTCCACTTTCACATTCGCTACCACACCCACATGAGGGACATTTCTGAACGTGGAGGGGAAATTTCCTCTCTTTAGGCCTAACCTCAAGCCTGCTCCTTGACTCCTCATTTTTTCAGGACAGATTTAGTTTCCCACCACAGTTCAGGTTCCCCTAAGATCTAAACTTGAATCTGTCCCAGAAATAAGGGAAAACTAATCCCTGCTGAGCTCTGGTTGCAGGCCTGCCCTGTGCTTGGGTATGCCTTACCTAGACCTTGTGCGTGCTGCCCCGTGCCCCTTCATGGTGGCCATTACCCCTGTTTTACAGATGTGGGGACTGAGGTTCATGGCACTGAAATCACTAGCATTGGAATGTTCAAATGGGAAAAGCTACACATTTGAGCTGTAGAAACAGTTGGAAGTCAATGTGGAACAGAAGTCCCCAAATGGAATTCATCTTTGCTGCTTCTATACCACGTATACAACTCTATAACTTTTCTTCCTGTCATTTGCATGTTTCTTTGTGCCCCTATCTGTCTCTTCTACTTGACTGTCCCTCCTCAAGGACAGAGAAGGTGACTCACTAATATCCCTCTCCCAGGTCCAAGCACAGAGCCTGAGGCAGGAAGGGATTGTTGGTCTGATAAGTTAAAGCAGGCCAGTGTGCCTCGGGGTAGGGAATTAGTGGAGGAAAGATGTGAGGTGAGGCTAGAGAAAAAAGCAAGACTACCTCATGCAGGCTGGGGATGGGGCCTGAGAATCTGTATTACTACCAAGTTCTCACATGTAGATGTCGATGCTGCAGATGCCCCTGGTCCCTGAGGACCACTGGCTTTAGGGTAGGAGAGGAGGGAAACAATGAGTAAGACACAGTCTTATCCTTAAAGAGCTTTCATGTCATGGGAGCACAATGTGAACAGTGTACTTCTAGACAGATGGACACATCTCCATGGTGACAACACATGGAGGGGCATCTCCTCATTGTGGGGGTGGGGGGGAAGGTCAGAGGAAGCTTTCTGGAAGAGGGAACTCTTGAATTGAGTTATAATATTTATGATGGAGCTAACCAGGGGAGGAAGTTCAGCAGGAAGGATAGGAAGAAGTATTTGAGGCAGAAGGAACAGCTTGAGCAAAGGCAAGGAGGTGAGAAATTGCAAGATGTGTTTGAACAATTGGGACCAAGAGACTCCAAAATAAAGCTGGTGTAGGTTAAAACTATATCATAAAAGGCTTTGCATGTCCTACAAAGTAAGGAGTTTAAATTTTATCCTGTGAAGCGGAGATTTGTAAACTTTTGGGGGGGTAGGGTGAAGATGTCACAGACTGGTCTGAGAATCTGATCAAAGTTAATGTGCACACAGAACCAGAGTATACATTTCAAGGTATTCACAAATTCCCTAAACCTATCCATGTACTTCAAAAGCAAAACAAAAAAATCCTTACAGTAGATGATGGATTTTAAGCAGGCAGATGTCCCAATTAGATTTTATTTTAAAAGGATCTCCCAGTGGCTATGCAAAGAATGGATTTGAGCGGGGGAAACCAGGCACAGAAAAGCTAGGGGTCAATAGTCTGGGTAAAAGGTCACAAACGGCAGTGGGAGTAGGGACCAGTTTAACACCTATATGCAAGCATTTGATTGCTAACTGTCAAGACCAGCCTTGCTTTTTAGCACGGTCACTCTGTTCATTTAAAAAGCATTGCTTGAGAGCTGAGCTCAGAGGCTGTCTTTGCATGGCTTGCATCTAGGCTGATGGGTAATGTAAGCCAGCTAAGCAGGAAGGAGCCATCTCCGCCCTCACCCCACCTACTGGAATCTGCTGGTCATCAGTCAGTTGAGGCCCAGATATCCCATGCCTTCGAGGGCCGGAAGCCAAGGACGTGAAGGAAGGCAGCACTTCGATGAGCTGGGGAGAGGCCACAAGGGTAAAGCGGGGTAGTAAATTTTTGGGAGGCAGCCGGGGTGTCATTCCTTCCAAAGGTTTTGCAATAGCCCTAGGAAGCAGACAGAGCTAAGATGATTATCTTTTTGTGCAGAGGGACGCTGAAGGCCAGAAAAGGTGAGAACTTGCCAAAAGACACGTAGCAAACACAGGATAAAACTGAGAATAGGACCCCAAGAACACTGGACTCTATGTCAGTATCTTGCCTTAGGCTGGCCCTGGTGCAAATTTTGCCGTGATTATTCCTGGTGACTCTAAAGCCCTGTAATTCTGTGATTGCAGCAAAAGAATAATCTCCACCATTAGCTCAAATCCTTCAGGTTCTTTTGATCTATATTAGCCTTACACCCCAAGACCTTACTCTTAATAACCTGTGAAGCTTGGAGCCAGCCCTGTGGCCTCTCTGCCTTGGGTTTTCTCTTCATCTTTAAAACAAGAGAATTACACTAAATAAATGCTCCTGAAGTCTTTTTCTTGTCTGAACTACAGTAGTTCTGCAAAACTTTCCAAAACTCCAAATTCTCTCCCAGCTTTGATGTGACATGATTCTCACCTGCCCAATGCCTTTTATATAAGGTTAACATGGAATAATAACAGGGATAATGAAAATAAAAAACATTTTTTTCTTCCCCAGGACCAAACACTGATCTAAGTACTTTAAACCTTCTGAACAACTTTGTAAGGTGATGGCTATTATTGTGCCCATTTCATAGATGAGAAAACCGGAATCACACAGAGAGATTACCTTACTTAATACAAAGTCATATGGCTAACTATCTGTGGAGCCAGAGTTCAAACCAATCAATTGGCTTAGGGTCCATGTTCCTGATCCCCAGGAGCTGAGTAGTGAGGGAATTAAAGATACAGGGAAGGAACGGCAACTGCCAAGTGAACTCTCAGTGATGGGAGGCTCATGACCCCCCAGGTGGCATATTCTATCATTATTCCCATTTTGCAAGTTTTGCTCTGTCATACTACCTCTCTCCATCTGGAAGGGAACATGCTTGTAAGAAGTTTAGGGACTTGTGGAAGGAGTTGCCAGACATAGTGAATACAAATATAGGCCACCTGGTTAAATTTGAACTTCAGATAAATAATAAATCATTTTTTAGGATATCTCGTGTAACATTTATAACACACTTATACCAAAAACATTTTCATTGTTTATTTGAAATTCAAATTTGGTCTCCTGCATTTTATATAAAATAAGGATAAGTGACAGCAAGTTCCCTTTAGAAGGCTGAATGAGCATTACTGTTTTGTTCACTGGCCCAGAAGTTTCAGCATGGTGGGCTTAGCTGAATCATTTTCAAGGGAAAGAAATGACCTGTCCTCCCTCATCCTGGTTGGGAAGTCTTTGGGGGCCTCCAAAGTCACCCATGCGGGGACCTGGAACAGCCCTTTGAACTGGAGCAGAACTCCTTGGAATAACCTGGAATAGGCTGTGTTCATTGGCCGCCCATGTCCCTGGCTCAGCTTCTAATGACCTGTCCACAACTTGGAAGGTGACTTAAACAGTGATCTTCCTCCTCTCCTCACCGATAGATTCCCAGCACCCTCTGGCACATTTGGGATTTCAAATACTAATTACTGCTTCCCTCTGACCCCTAGTAACCTCTTCTGTGATAATTAGAGAAAAATTAAGGAAAGCACGTAGTTAATTTTCAATAAATATAATGTGTACTTCCCCCTTGCCATTTCATATCAGGAGTCAAAGTGGGTCATTTACTTGGGCTTTCCTCATACTGAATGTGATGGGAGTTTTGGGAGAAGAAAACCAATTCCCAAGGATTGTCTGATCTTAACAACATGTTGTGAATTCCTAAAAATTCCCCCCCAGGAAATTGGTTTTGAAATATAAATATGTGGGGTTACTCCACATCATAGACATCTGCGCTGAAGCTTGCTTTCTCATGACTGGCATCTCAGACAGATCCTATGGCATGACCAAACTCCCACCTCCTCATCCCAACCTGACCCCCTGTTTCCCCCACCCCCCCACCATGCCTTGTATGGAGTGGTTTCCATCAACAGAATATGTTTCAGCTCATTAGGAAACTGGCTTTTCACACACTTTCAATCTGTTTTGTCTTCCCTGATTACGAAGATGTCCCAGATCAAATCATGTTAGATGAAATGCATTTGGGTGGGCGTATCCTGACTGCCTCAGCAAAAATATTAGAGCAGCCACCCAGAGCATAGTTGAGACATGCGCAAAATATTGATCAGCATCCCAAAGCGAAGAACTTTTAAAGTATATTGTATTAATACTCTTAAATGTATACATTTATAGGCATCCCGATTAGGCCCCAGGGAAAGGTCATAGTATTTCCTTAAAGAGGAGATTTCATCTAAAAAGGATTTAGAGGGTGCCTGGGTGGCTCAGTTGGTTAAGTGACTGCCTTCGGCTCAGGTCATGATCCTGAAGTCCTGGGATCGAGTCCCGCATCGGGCTTCCTGCTCAGCAGGGAGTCTGCTTCTCCCTCTGACCTTCCTCCCTCTCATGCTCTCTCTCTACCATTCTCTCTCTCTCAATAAATAAATAAAAATCTTTTTATAAAAATAAATAAAAAGGATTTAGAGGGGGCACCTGGGTGGCTCACTTGGTTAAGCGGCTGCCTTCGGCTTGGGTCATGATCCCAGGGTCCCAAGCCCCACATTGGGCTCTCTGCTTACTGGGGAGCCTGCTTCGCCCTCTCCTCCTCTCTCGCACTATCTCCATCTGTCTCTCTCTCTCAAATAAATAAATAAAACAAAAAAATCAAAATGAAAAAGGATTTAGAACAGGACAAAAACAAACTCTTTCTTGGGTTTTATAGCTTTGTGGGCTGGATAGCAAATGTACCTTCCTCCTCACCCTTTCTAAGGCTCAGCCCTTCTCAGTGTGGGACTACGAAGGATGGGGTCCCAGCTTGTTTTCTGAATAGGTTTTTAGTGGAAGCCACTAACTGGTCCTTATTAGCCAGATGTGTTCCTGGTTTTGTCAGCTAGAGCCAGAATATTCTCATCACTATTTTCTTCATCATCCCATGACTGAGAGTCACTAATTATTTCTTTTGTACCAGGAATTTTGCTAAATATTCTATATGATTTATCTCACTTGATTTCATAATAATCTCCTATGAGAGGTACAATTCTTTTATTAAGCTTTTATTTTCTTTGAGCAGCTTAAGGCTCAAGGTAGAATGGAGGGGAAGTTATGGAGATGTCTCATATATCCCCTGTCCCTCCACATGCATCACCTACCCCTTTACCAACATCCCCCACCAGGGTAGTATGTTTGTTGCCATTAATGAACCTACAATGACACATCCTAATTACCCAAAGTCCACAGTTTACCCTTGCTGTTGTACATTCTATAGGTTTGAACAAATGTATAATGACATAGAGCCATCATTATAATATTATACAGAGTACTTTCACTGCTTTAAAAATTCTCCATGCTCCACCTTATTCACCCTTTCCGCACCATCCCTGGCAAGCACTGGCAACCACTGATCTTTTTACTGTCTCTATAGTTTTGTCTTTTCCAGCTGTCATATAGTTGAAATCAATACAGTGGGTAGTGTTTTCAGATTGGCTTCTTTTGCTCTGAAATATGCATTTAAGGTCCCTCCATGTCTTTTCATAGCTTAATAGTGCATTTCTTTTTAGCTCTGAATAATAGTCTATTGTCTGGATGTACCACAGTTTGTTTATCCATTCACCTACCCAAGGACATCTTTCTTGCTTCTAAGTTTTGATTTATGAATAAAGCTGCTATAAACATTCATGTGCAGGTTTTTGTTTGGACATAAGTTTTCAATCCTTTGTCTAAAAACCAAGGAGTGCTGGATCATATGATAAGAGTATATTTAGTATTGTAAGAAACCTCCAAACTGTTTTCCAGAGTGGCTGTGCTATTTGCATTCCCACCAGCAATGATTAAAAGTTCCTATTGCTCTATGTCCTCACTAGTGTTGGTGTTGTCTGTTCAGGATTTGGAGCATTCTAACAGGTGTATAGTGGTATTTCATTGTTGTTTCAACTTGCAGTTCCTTGATGACATATGATGTGGGGCATCTTTTCATTTGCCATCTGTAGGTATGGTGAGGTATCTGATAAGGTCTTGGCTCTTTTTTAAATCAGGTTATTTGGTTTCTTATTATTGAGTTTTAAGAGTTCTTTGTATATTTTGGATAATAGTCCTTTATCATATATATCTTTTGGAGATATTTTCTCCCACTGTGTGGCTTGTTTTCTAATTCTTTTGATATTGTCTTTCACAGAGCAGAAGTTTTTAATTTTAATGAAGTCCAGTTTATCAATTATTTCTTCCATGGATCATGTCTTGGGTGATGTATCTAAAAAGGAATCTAAAAAGCATCACCATACTCACATCTAGATTTTCTCCTATGTTACCTTCTAGGAGATTTATAGTTTGTATTTTACATTCAGGTCTATGATCCATTTTAGTTAAATTCTGTGAATGGTGTAAGGTCTGTGTCTAGGTTCAATTTTTTTTTGCATGTTTATGTCCAGTTGTTCCAACACCATTTGTTTAACAGACTAAATTTGCTGCATCGAATTGCCTTTGCTCCTTTGTCAAAGGTCAATTGACTATATTTATGTGGGTCTATTTCTGGGCTTTCTATTCCGTTCCATTGATTTGTCTTTTCTTTCACCAGTAACACACTATCTTGATTATTGTGGCTTTATAGTTAAGTCTTGAACTCAGGTAGTATCAGTCTTTCAAGTTTTTTCTTCTTCAGTATTGGTTATTCTGGGTCTATTGCCTCTGCATATCAACTTTAGAATTAATTTGTTAGTATCACAAAAATAACTTGCTGGGATTTTGACTGGGATTGCACTGAATCTATAAATCAAGTTGCAAAGAACTGGTATCTTGACAATATTGAGTCTTCCTGTCTATGAACATGGACAGGATCTTTCCATTTATTTAGTTTTTCTTTAATATCTTTCATCAGAATTTTATAGTTTTTGTCATAGAGATGTTGTATATATTTTGTTAGATGTATATATAAGTATTTCATTTTGTCAGGACCTAATGTAAATGGTACTGTATTTTTCATTTCAAATTCCATCTGTTCATCACTGGTGTGTAGGAAGACAATTGACTTTTGTATATTGGCCTCATATCTTGCAACCTTGTAATAATTACTTATTAGTTCCCAGAGTTTTTTTGTTTCCGATTTTCTACTTAGATGATCATGTAATCTGTGAATGGTTGGTTTTGTTTCTTCCTTGTCAGTCTGTTTACCTGTTATTTCCTTTCCTCGTCCTATTGCTTCTTCCAGTATGATGTTGAAAAGGAGTAGTGAGAGGGGACATCCTTGCCTTATACTTGATAACGTGGGAAAGTTTTGAGTTTCTCACCATTAATTAAGATGCTAGCTATAGGTTTTTTGTAGATATTCTTCATCAAGTTAGGGAAGTTCCCCTCTATTCCTAGTTTGCTGAGAGTTTTTATCATGATGGGATGTTAGATTTTGTCAAATGATTTTTTTCTGCATCTATTGATATGGTGATGTAACCATGTGATTTTTCTTTTTTACACTGTTGATGTGATAGATTACATTGATTGATTTTTCTGAAGTTCAACCTGCCTTGTATATCTGGGATAAATCCCACCTGGCACTGGCATATAATTCTTTTTGTATATTGTTGGGTTTAATTTGCTAATATTTTGTTGAGGAATTTTGCCTCTGTGTTCAAGAAGATGTTGGTCTGCAGTTTTTTTGGTTTTTTTTTTCCTTGTAATGTCTTTTTCTGGTTTTGGTATTAGAGTAATGCTGGCTTCATAGAATGAGTTAGGAAGTATTCACTCTGCTTCTATCCTCTGAAAGTGATTATACAGAATTGGTATAATTTCTTTAAAATGTTAGGTAGAATTCACCATTGAACCCATCTCTGGTGCTTTCAGCTTTGGGAAGTTATTAACTATTGATTCAATTTATTTAATAGACATAGCCCTATTCAAATTGTCTATTTCTTCTTGCATGAGTTTTGGCAAATTGTGTCTTTCATGGAATTGGTCCATTTTATCTAGCTTATCAAAATTGTGGGTATAGAGTTGTTCATAGTATTCCTTATTTCCCTTTAATATCCATAGGATCTGTAGTAATGTTCTAAGAGGTACTTTTTTTTTTTTTAAGTAAGCTCTACTTCCAGTGTGGGGCTTGAACTTATAACCTCAAGATCAAGAGTTACATGCTCTACTGACTGAGCCAGCCAAGTGCCCCCTGAGAGGCACAATTTTTAATCTTCATTTTAAGGATGAGGAAACTGAGAGCTAACAAGATCAAATATGCCCAGATTCATGTAGCTAATCAAGGGGATAACTGGTGTTCAAACCCCAGACTGTCCAACCCAATGCTGGCACATTTAACCATTGTGCCCCTTACTTCCCAGGGTTGATAGCAAGGCAGTTCTGGGCACAGTCTAAGTACTTGGTAACTGTTTGACTAAGGAGATCAAAGAGATTCACTCATTTTTTAAAGCCCCTCTCAAAACTCTCCTGGATAGGCAGAGTAGATCCATTCCTCCTCTTTCTACTTCTTTGCTCTATGAAGGCATTTATAAGTCTGAGCTCCTTTGAGGAGACAAGAGGGCACAATGCAAAAAAGAAAAAAAATAACAATGTCAGAGCTGGACTAAATTATGGCTTAAAATTTAACCAGCTGTGTAGAGATGGGACAGAAAATTTACTTCTGTAAATCTTAGTTTCCTCACCTGTAAAATGAGCACAATTCCATTTGCTTCATATAATTGTCATGAAAGTTAACTAGAAAAACTTAGCCTGCACTGAGGCATTCAATATTTTTTGAGCATCTCTTATGTGCAGAGGCCATTAAGAACTTGATAAATGCTCATTACCAGCCTTTAAGGACAGATTTTATATTCCAGACTTTGCATTCCCAGGACCCAGCAGAAAGCCTGTGTGTTATAATGTGTGTTCATTAACTGTGGAGCATATGATGCTTACATAAATTAATGAATGAATGCAATAAAAGTCAAAACTCTACGACATGGCACACATAACCCATCCAGTATATCTTTCTGGCCTCATTTATCACCCCTCACCTCCAGCTACACATGGCTAATTGGTATTCATCAAACAAGCCATGTCCTTCCATGTCTTAGCATCAGCACAGTGCTCAGATCGTTCTTTTTGTCTTTAATGCCTACCACACCCCCTTTGCCTACTTGGCAAGCTACCCTTTAGTTCTAGTTTTACCTTATGGAAAATTCAGCGTAAGTCTGCTTGCCAGCCTTTCAAGTAGTTGAAGCCAGTCCTTGTGACTCTCTTCCTGGTCCTACATTTCTAAGTCAAATTTCCTCCTCTTTCCAAATAATTCTTATTGGTGATAGTCTCTGAACGCCATACCATCTTGGATACTCCCTGCTTTGCCGGTTGCCTCTAAGTCATTCATTCACTGAATATTTATTGAGCACCTACTAAATGTAAGATAAAACAGACTTTGTCATTAGAATGTAAGTTTATGAGGCTTATATTCCAGTAAGAGGAGCAGGACAACAAATAAAAAAATAATATACATGTTGGCTGTAGATACGTCAGGAAGAAAATTAAAGTGAGTAGGTGAAGATAGGAGAGAGGGGGTGTGAAGTTTATGTACAGAGTGGCCAGAGGAAACTTCCCTGATAAGATCTGATTTGGGCAGGATCCTGAAGGGAATGAGGGAGTGAACCACATGGCTATCTGGGGGAAGTATACTCCAGGTAGAGGGAAGAACAAGTGCAAGGACCCTCAGGGCAAAGTGTCTCAGAGCATTTGTGGCAGTGCTCAGGAGGCCCATGTAATGGAGCAGAAGGAGGTGGGAGAAAGAGCAGTTGGAGATGAGGTTCTAATAGGAAGTGTCAGCATATCATGAAGAGCCCCGAGGACAATTAAAAGAATATTGTTTTAAGTGAGATGGAAATGTAATGGGGAGTTGATCTGAATCACATGAAGACTTCTCTCTGGGGACCTTACAAAATTGGGTATTAGAGGAGCAAGTGTGGAAGCAGAGAGACCCATTTGGAGGCTATTGCAATAACCACAACAGGAGATGGTGGTGCCCAGAGCCAAGGTAGTTGTGCTGCAAATGTGTAAGACTGCACTAGAATCCTAGGTGTGCTTTGAAAGCAGAGCCCACTGCATTTGTTACAGGATCAGATATGGGACATGAGCATTCCTCAGTCTCTGTATCTATAAAATAGGGATAATATTTGTGCTGCACTGTTGTTAAGCTTCACAGCAGATACTCAAGAAATGTGAATTTTCTCTCTCAGCAGTACAGCGGCTTGATTGGCAGTGATCACAGGACCATTAATCATGGTAGATTAGTCAAGGTTTGAATGAGAAAGAAAGATGATGAATTTTAAGTACTCATGGGACTTCCAAAGAAGAGGTTCCATTGCAAAGTGTACAGCATGATTTGAGATGAAAACTCCAGGATTGAAAGTTTGGGAGATGTCATGGTATATAGGTAGCAGCTGAAACCACTGGGGCAAGTCAAGAATAGCATTTGTTCCCATTTCTACAGCAATACTGTGTAAAATTCATGGGACTAATATAAACCTTAAAGAGAAAAATCACAAGATCATTAAAAATAGAATTAAAAGTATGGTTATCATATGAAAAAATGGAATAATTATTCCAGAATACTAGGCTAAAGGAAGCCAAGGAAACTGAGCTCACATGTAGCTGTGAGTTTGCTGGAAATGTACTATAAAGGGAAACTGAGAAGTGGTAATCAAGAAAAGGAAGACATTTTAGGCAACATGGGTATAAATCAGAGACTTTAGTCCTCATCCAGGCCTTTCCCTAGCCTACATTAACTGCTTTTTAGCATTAGCCATGTAACTGTCATTGGCTTCGAAGAGCTGAAAGCACATCTAGTTGGTCAGCATTTCTGCAATCGTGGGTGTGCTGGCTTTCTGCAGATGCTTGGTCCACGGGAGCCCTGAGGGACAGTACACATGTAGTAAATTCCGTGCAAAATACTGTGTTTTGCAAAGGCTGGTCCCCTCTCTCACTGGTTTGTTAGTATTTCTCCATCTACCATAGGTACCTTGAAATCTGTAGAACTGGGTTCTGTCCTGGCTCTGTCATCACCCAATAGCATCCGTGAGTTGAGATGATTGATCTGCTCTCTACACTTGCATAACCATGTGTAGTTCTGGCCCCACACTGTGTGAAGGTCACCAGTGCACTGTGATTCCTGAAGAAGGGGTGGGGGGGCAGGATAAGTCAGGGGAGATGGGTGCCTGGAAAACTTACCATAGAAGGATGAACTGAAAGGAACAAGGACTTTTTTTTTTTTTTTTTGCACAGGGAACAGGAGATTCAAGTAGAGTGTAATAATGTCTTCAAATGTTTTAAGGGTAACTATTTGGATGAGAAATTTACTTGTTCCTCATCCACACTGACTCATATATGAATGTGTCAGAGAGATGTGCCTTGGCTTATCATTATAAAAGATATTTCTAATAATCTGTGCCATCCAACAGTGAAATGAGCTGCCTCTGGAGGAGGGTGACTGATGCAACCCTCTTAGCTTGGGTGCAAGTTATCAGATCTGAAATTGGACTAGATGAATAATACCCCCTTGCCACCTCACTGCTCCCTTCTATCATCTCTCCCTTCCTACCTCTATGATCCTCTGGCTCTATCTCAGAGGAACCAACCTACACAGACTCTCACAGAGTGGGAGTCAAGCCTTAGACCCATTTGTCTGCTAAGATGAAAACTGTCAACTCAACCCAAGATGCCCACTCTTGTGAGTGATTAATAGAGGAGGCAAATACCTCTCATACCTCAGGGATATCAGGGACCATGTGGTCACTGACCTCATCTGGGCACTGAATGACACCCCACCCACCCCCGGGGGGTTACTTCTTCCTGGTGCAGCCCCAGGTCAAGGCCGATCAATTTTGCTTTGAGGGGAGGAATGTGAGGCACGTCCTCTGTGAAGGCCCAGAACAGATGTTACGTTGTTCTTTCATGACTGCCTTTGCTAAGTGGCTTCAGAGCCAGGCCCTTGGGAGTCAAGTGAAGCTTTGGAGGGAGGCTAATCAAGAGATGATGAGGCCCCCTCTCGGACAGAAGGGGAGAGTCCAGGGGCAAGATGGAGGAGGAGGAGCTATCCCAGAAGCTGGAGGAGTGTCAAGGAGTTTTCAACACCAGAGAGAACATAACACGCCAAATTGTTTGACCCCTTGGTTTTATGGATGGAGAGACTGAAGGTCAAAGAGACAGTGACATCCTTGAAGTCGTGCAGAGAATCAGCCCCATCAGGACTGGGAATAGGGGAAGCCACTGGCCTGGCCCTGAAAGTAATCCCTCCTTAAATCTTGCACCCTAGGCACCTTGCTTGCCTCACCTTTGTGTTGGCCCTGAACCCTGCACCATGCAGACCAGAGAATATCTGCCACACTCAAAGTCCCTCCAGAGAGATCCTATCCATGGAAGGTGCTTTGTTTTCCAGCCAATGATCCTGCCTCAACTGGACCAGAGAGGAGCCCCTGCCCACAGGCAGCCAATATGCAGTCTGGCTGGCTGATGGGGGTCGTCTGGTGTGGACAGCTGTCTCACTGGAGCCTGAGGTGATTTAATCCGACAATCAGATTCTCCCTTTCAGAAATTGAATCAGTAATAAGGAGATACAGTCTTTAGTAGTTGAGAGAACAAGTCAAGGACATTCTTGCTTCTCAGTTCCTTTGCTTTCATTGTCCCCATTCCCATGATATTCGTGCCTGGGAAAGGAGATAGGGATGAACAGTCCTGTACTTCTCCCAATTTCTGCCTGTTGCTGATGGGTACACCCCTTGTGCCATTGTTTAGACTGTCTACCACCATGCTGGGGGCCACCTGCCTCCCCATTCATCTTTTTGACAATGCTCGAACAGCTCCTTTTTGCCACCTACAAGATAATTAACACCTGGTCTAGGTGCTCACACTTTGGCAGGGGAGGAATATGCAAGAGATAAAACTTTATTAACCACTTGATAAATACAATGATGGAGAAAAGCAGCACATATTGTTGGGGCACCAGGAATTGGCACATAATCCATTTGACAGAACCAGGAATGAGTGCAAAGAGGGCTTCCCGGAGGAGGTGTTACCTGAAATGAGTTTTAATGGGATGAGCAGGATTTTGCCAAATGAAGAGTAGGGAAAAGGATTTCCAGGCTTGATCAAGGTACAGAGCTGAGGACCAGCAGGGCATGTGCAGAGGAACTGCAAACAGTTTGACAGTTGTATGAATTTTAAGTCAGGGCATAACAAGAAGGAGGCTAATCCTTATAAGCCAGGCCAAGGAACCTGGACTTCATACTCCAAACCAGCTTTCATACACTGGCAGTCCAAGGCTACACTCAATACCAGGACAAGTTTTATTTGGCTCACAGGGGATTTTACAGAATTCTGAGACTGAATGTCTTTAGACAGCCATGCTTCAGTTCACCACAATCCTCACTGCTCCCCATCGCCTACCCACGGTCCTGGCACTCATTTCTATTTCTTATTGCCTTCTGCAGACTCTCAGGGTGTGGTCGCTGCTCTGGATGATGGAGAGTCTCTGACAGATTTTTGGCAGCCATGATCAAGCCTCTGCTTTATACCAATTCCTTTGGTAATAATGAGGAAGAGAGTTTGTAGGGGGTGTTCTGGAGGCAGAGGAGTCCTTTGGAGGCCATTGCAATAATCTAGGCAAAAGGTGTCAAGGGCCTGGAATTATGCCATGGAAGAGGGCATGGTAAACATGGAGTGATGGCCTCACCATCCTCTATTGGGTGCCCTTGAGGCCTGGAGAAATGTGGGATAGAGTGATGGACCTCGAGCCAGCAATTCTATGTCCAGCACCACTTGAAATGACAGAATGCTGTGAGCCTCTAACCTATTGGGTACCTCCCATGCCCCAGAGGCTTAACATCTATCATTTACCAACAACACTGTGGAGCTACTACTGACTCTCCTCCCCTGTTCTACTAAGGCTCAAAGAGGTTAAGCAACCCCCATGGAGGGTTGATGCTAAGTGGTTGGCCCCGGGGAATTCAGACCCAGAGTTATGTGGCTGTGAAGCTGGGGCTCCATCCACTACCATATACTTCACACGCTGTCTGGGGGGTTTGTCTAGACATTGTCCATAGCCTTGAGGCCCAGCCCCAAGTGGCATCTTGGGGAGCTGACCCAGTAGAATATTAGTAGGACTTTTGGAGCCATAGGACAGAAAAAAAGAGCTGAGGATAAGCTACTTAAGAGGACAGGTCAAAAATACATGTTTGGAGTTTGTGCCATGAGCTTGGCAAAGCCCTATCTTTCTTTCAAAAAGTAAGAAAACAATTCTCAGTTTGTTTACACATTAGAACACAAACACTAAGGCAAGAGTAGGTGTTGTTCTTTCAGATCTACTGGCAAAAAAAGTCTGAAGGGGAACTAGGCTGGAGAAGATCCTTCTGGAAGAGCCGCCCCAGATGCCCTGCACTAAGAGCTCCTGCCTCCAGCTCTGCTCCCTCTTTCATCCTCTACCAGCTTTGAGGAGAATTAGAAAACACTGCTACAGCCCTGATAGTCCCCCACAGAGAGTCAAGCACTCCATCTAAGGCCGTGGTTCTCAAAGTGTGGTTCCCAGGCCAGCAGCATCTCCATCACCTGGGCACTCGTGAGAACTGCAAATTCTCAGACACCAGCTAAGGATTCTGAAGCAGAAACTCAGGGGTGGGACTCCCACTCTGTGTTTTAACCATCCCACTAGAGGATTCTGATGTGAGCCAAAGTTTGAGAAGTACTACAGTAAGTGATAATGTGATGGGATGAATGATTGAATGCTTTAAAGAGTCTCATATTTTTCCTGCAATGTTCTGGCCTTCCTTCCCCCAAATGATTCAACAATTTCCCCCAATGTTCACTTAAAGTCCAACAGAATCATAGGCATAAGCCAAAGAGTGGGCATGGGCAGAGAGACCATCGTAGGTTAGAATTCGGGCCCCATGCTGGCTTGTTTCATTTTGCTTTTATTTTGCTTGATCTGAACTCAGCTTCAGTCTCACCTCCTCAGGAAAGGCATCCCAACTTTCTTGGGCTCGGTGAGAGGCTCCTGTCACATTTTCCTAGAAACATTCTTAGCTCCTGCTCATCATCACTGTGTTCACCACACTGTCATGATCGCCTGTTTACTAGCCCGTCTCTTCCACTCTAAGCCCAGTGAGGATGGAGCCCGTACTTTCCCTGTTCATCCTCGCACACCCAGAGTCTAGCG
The DNA here is from genome assembly GCF_037043125.1 of Eumetopias jubatus. NCBI lineage: Eukaryota > Metazoa > Chordata > Mammalia > Carnivora > Otariidae > Eumetopias > Eumetopias jubatus. The sequence goes on from NW_028274810.1 coordinate 59,498,150, forward strand.
GAGGGACAGTCAGTATATATGGGTTTAGTTAACTGAACACCAAGCTTATCTTTGCTTGCAAGGCCTTGTCATGGTGGTTTCCTCAGCTAGATTGTTTCTCTCCAGCTGGACCTGTGGCTTTGTCTATGTTCTTATTCCAACCTTAGCTGCCAAGTCACTATCTCCTGACTACTCAACCCAACCCAGGCCCTGAATTGGTCTCTGTCATCCCTGCTCCTTTGATTTCAACAGAGCATTTATCACTACTTGACAGGCTATTTGATTATTTTATATTCTGACCCCTACATGCACGCCCCTAGAGTGCAAGTTCCAAAATCAGGGGCTGGTCTCTCTTGCTCCACTGTGTAACCCCGGTGTGTGAAAATCCCTCAGTAAATGAGTTTTGGATGATGCATGACTTTTCACTGACTCATTGTTTCAAACACTTATACATCATCTGTGTATGGTCATTTTAGAGATGGAGAAAAATAAACCCAGAAGAGAGTGATTTGCCCAGGTCACACAGCTAGTGGGTAGAAGAACCACCACTAGAATCTGTAGCTTCTGGCCTTTAAGCCAGTCCTCTTTCCACCACATCAGTTACCTCTTTGCTGGACTAGAAAGGTTGGTATTTTTTTCTGTAAGTTATGGAAGGGGGGAGCATTGAATATTTAAAAACCTAAAGAAATGGCAGGATGGATTCTATTTTACTAATAAGGCTGGTCCCTCTCTCCTCCTTCTTGCCACATGGACTAGTCTTATTGCAAAAGCATCTGCTTTTCCACCTGTGGGTCACGAAGTCATTGCTGCACACCATACATCCATCATCATCTTTCCTTGCAGCTGTTTAGCTGACAGCTCTGAATCACCGGGGCTGAGAAGGTGCCAGGAGAGCTAGTGCCATCAAACCTCTTGGTCGGAGATAGCCTGCAACTGCCGATGGCTGCACCTGAGTATCTGCACTGTGGCAAGTGCCCCTCCACCCTGCCTGGCTGCTGTGGGGAGGGAGCCACTAGACATGAAAGGATGTCACTTTGAGAGGCAGCTGATTTATGTCAGAGGATTAAATAGGACCCCATATCAAGTTCAAGTTCTGCGTGATCAACCTAGAGCTTCACGAGCTTTAGAGAAAGGTAGCCTCTCTGCTGCAACTCTGGACCAAGAAGAGACCAATACTGTTCATCGAAGCATCTTTGATAGAGGCAACCCCCCCCCCACCAGGGGATTATAATACCAACTTTAGTGCTTTCTTAGGACTATTAACATCTGATTAAAATAGGTAGACATAACTAGATTCTCATAATAAATTAGTTCAAAAAATTAGGTTACAAAATATAAAGTACCATATGAGCCTATTTTTGTTTTAGAAAAGTATAGATGGGTAGACAGAGGCATGGCTGGATAGAAGGGTCATAGATATGCAGGAAGGTAGGGATATGGCTGGATGGGTAGCAGATGAGTGAGAAGAAAGACAAAAGAAAGACTGGAAAAACCTACACCAAAGCTCAACAGTGGTTGTGTTTGGATAGAGAAATTCACAGGAATTTTTTAAATTGCTTACCATTATTTCTTGATTATTTAGTAATGAACTTATGTTGCTCTTGTTAACGCATAGTTATTAACACCACCAATTCTAATATTCAAAGCCAAGAGCTCATCTTTGACCTATGTTTCCTTTTTATTCTTCCTGAGTGAATGTTCATATCATCCATCCCTCTATCCATCCATCCACCCACTCAGGAGGCAAATCTATTTAGACTGTAGGGTGGCATTTAAATGATACTCCATGATATTTTTATATCCACATTAGATCCTTTCATGACCCTGATTTGGGTTTGTTTCATTTTTGGTTTCTTCTCCAGACCTTGAAGCCACTTTCTACATTGCACCATACCATACCTGGTGCCATCCTGGTCAGCACCTGCGCATGCTCTAAGACCTTCTTCAGATCTCGCCATTCCCCCTCTCCTTTGTGGTTGCTTGCATGCCTTCCCTCCCCGCTACTCTCTCCTCCCCCTGCCACCTGGGGTCTCCCATTGCCCCTTGTTCTGTATCTGTATTTGGAACTTCCCAATCTGTGTGGTTATTATGTACACAGTTGCTATCCCTGATCATACGAGGAGCTTCCTGGTCCTCCATCTGACTTCCATCTTTACATCAGGGCCCGATTGCCTAATATAAGCTCATCTCCTTCCCCTTATGTTCCCATAAGCCTAAAAGGAGACTTGGCTAACAACCACCTTGATGCTATTCCCTTAATCAACAGGCATTTACCGAACATCTATTATATACCAAATACAGAGACTGACAAGGTACAGTATCTCCTTCGTGGGGCTCAGCTGGGTGGGGAGAGGCAGACATGAGCACCTGAAAGTGAACCATAAACCTGATTCCAGGGGATGTCAGTATCCTAGTATGGCCTAGTGAGTTTTCTTGGAGTTCAGAAGACCCCTGCATGCTGTGTAGACAGGAAGAGACTTCCCAGGGGAGTTGGGCTTAGAGCAGGGACTTCAAAGCCGAGAAAGATTCGGATGAACAGAGAGGATGGGGTGGGCATTTCAGGTGGGGGAAGTGGTATGGCACAGGTGCAGAGGTGGTATGCTCCTGGTTTGCTCATGGGGTTTACAGTCTGTAGGAGTTGAAAGGTATCAGACTTCGTTCAGGCCTGGGAGTCACATCTAGCTGATCACTTGGGATCTGTATGATTTGTCTGAGACTCAATTCCCTCACTTGTGGACTGGATGGTTTATTACCCGCTTAGTCAGCCTCCTAGGGGAGTTAGGAGAGGCTAATGAAACAATCACATGATGTGCAAAAGCTCTTTGCAAAGTGTAAAGCATCACAAGTATGGAATTCAAAGAACAATAATCATCAACAATATAGCTAAAGGAAGGTGACTTAGAAGGGAAGGGAAATGCTGAAGTATGTTAGAAATATTTAGGGCAGGCTTTGGAAAGGTCTTAAAGATTCTGAGTTTGTTTTTCCTTTTGGATCTCACCATCCCTAGGTTCCTTCTCCTGCGAACTCTTCCTTATTGGTCTTGCCCCTCCATCCCAGTCTGGGTTAGGCTGCACCTCTGTGTTCCTAATCCCACTTACTAGTAAAATAGCCTTTTAATTTCTGCTAACATATCTGTCTCCCAAACCAGGCTGGGGTTTACTGACGGCAGGTACCTTCCCCTATTTATTTTATGTCCTCCGTGCCTAGCACAGTGCCTGGCACATAGTGAGCCATCAGTAGATGTGTTAGTGGTAACTATCCTAGTGGCTACTATTCATGACCAGTCATTTTGCTAAGTACTTACTAAGAATTTGCTCATCCCCACAACGGCCTTGTGCAGTAGGTCTTGTTCCCACTTTACAGATAGAAAAAGCGAGTCTTAGGAGGCTAAGTAACTCAGCCAAGTTCACCCAAACCATAAGCACTTGTGCCAGATTTAAGTTGAAACAGACTTTAGTGCACTACTGTGCTTTCCTGTGAATTCAGTCACTCATTCATTCTACCCATAAGGATCATGTGCCTACCGTGTGCCAGGAAATGTTCCAGGCTAAAGGAATATGTCTGGCAGAAGTGATAAACGGGATCTCGGATAACCCCATGCCAGGTGAGAAATGTGAAACATATGTGGGACCAAAGTACAGAGCATTGCAGAGGTGTGAGTGGGGGTGGAGGGTACCTCCCATAGAGGAGACCGGGGAGCAAGGGCATTTGGTCCAGGCAGAGGGGAGGGCAAGTACAACGACTCTAAGGGGAGAAGTCTGTGTGAATGGTACACTGAACCTTCCTCTAAGGGGAGAAGTCTGTGTGAATGGTACACTGAACCTTCCTCTAAGGGGAGAAGTCTGTGTGAATGGTACACTGAACCTTCCTCACTAGACAGAGTTCTTCTTGAAGGTGGAAAGCGTATCTTAAACATCTCCATTAATAACCCTGCACAGGGCTTGGAACGAGGCACCCCAAACCAGTGAGAATTTGGTGAATGAATAATATTGGTTTCTACCTTTAAAAAAAAGGTATAAATTTCAGGAAGACACTGGGTGGCTGAGTGGGAAGATGACTCCAAATTGCAAGGGGCAGCCAAGGATGACCAAAAGGAAGTGATTGTGTTTATTAAAACCTCTTTGATTGGCTCAAAATATCCAGACCCCCATCTGAAACCTACTCTCCTATTAACAAAATGTGAAAACAAGCCCTTGTCTAAGGTACTGTGGCTTTTGCAAGTTGCTAGGTTATCAATATTATTTACCCACAGCCGCAGACATTTGGCTCAGGAACAGCTCAGGAATCATGGCGATTCAACCCACATGAGGTCCTAAGGAGGCTTTGAAATCAGCCAGGGAGTTGATAATTGCTTGGAGGTTTTGCTATAATAAGCTTTTTTTGTTGTTGTTAAGTTGATTTGCTTTGGTTTATTTTGGGGTTTCAAATTCAGTTGTGATTTGCACCTGCTTTTTTGAACCTAACAAAACATATGAAGGAGAGGACGGAGTCATATTTTTCTACTCCACACTCCCTGGGCTTCCAACATGGGGATGCTCTGTGTCTGGCTACCCTAAGGGAAAACGGGACATTTGAGTTTGGGGGCCCTTTGGGGAAATGCAGGAAATATGGTCTAGAACAGGTTGAAATCCTGGCCCAAGTGCCAAACACTAGACCACTGGCTCTACTGTGATTTCGGGGCATAGTGGGACAGACAGCTTTTGTCAAACTGCAGGACACAGGGCTAACTCAAGACCTATGCCAGGGCCACACACCTAGCCTCCATGTGCTTCAAACGCAAATCAATTTGACCAAAGCAGAGGAAAACAAAATAGACTCACTCCCTGATTTTTAATTCTTCCAAATCATTACATTCTCTAAACAGAACACAACAAGATTCTATCATCTCAATTCTGTCATTTTTAAAAAGAGCTGCAAACTTCTTTTGGCATCACCATCACTCAGATTTTTAAGAGAGAGAGAGCATGTGCCCGCATGAATGAGCGGGGGGGGGGGGGAGGGGGGCGGGGTGGTTAGAGGGAGAGGGAGAGAGAGAGAATCCTAAGCAGGCTCTATGCCCAGCATGAAGCCAGACATGGGGCTTGATCTCAGGACTCTGAGATCAGGACCTGAGCTGAAATCAAGAATCAGAGCCTTAACCAACTGAGCCACCCCGGTGCCCCACCCAATATATTTTTTTTTTAAGATTTCATTTATTTATTTAAGAGAGAGAGAGAGAACATGAGCAGGGGAAGGGGCAGAGGTAGAAGCAGACTCCCTGCTGAGCAGGGAGCCCAATGAGGGCTCCATCCCAGGTCCCTGAGATCATGACCTGAGCTGAAGGTAGACACTTAACCAACTGAGCCACCCAGGTGCTCCATACCCAATATTTTTTCAGGCCTTCTTCATGTGGACACCAGGGTTACACATAACAGTGCTGGATCCTACCTATCACGGTTAGATGATAATTCACAAATGTGCCCATGCCACATTCCCATAGCAACTGGGCAGAAAGGATCTCTTTGGCTGAAGTTATTATTTCAATGGGCAAATGATCTAAATATTGGTGGCTAGAGCAGCTTAATAATCAACACTTCTAGAACTCTATTTTGAGCTGACAATGTCTAGAAAAATGTAATTGTTACATAGTCCATAACCCTTTCAATGGTTCAAATGTTTATGGTAATTTTAGGGACATTATTTGTAACTAATTTAACCTAGAAGACTCATTGGCAAGTTATATTGCTCAAAACTACATGCTCCGTAGTATATTATTAAAATCTTTTCTGCAATTCTAGTGGACAACGGGCAATGCCTGCTTTGAAAATGTTCAGGTCTAGATCATTCTGACTATATTCACTGTCATTTACTGGCTTCTTTCAGGGCCTCCTTTGCCAAACACAGTCCCACAAGGAGATCATCTGTGTTGAGTTCTGTGGTGTCACTCTGTGATTGACCAGGAACCTGCACAGAATCAAGTGGATAGTTCACCAGTAGAAATCATGAGGTTCCTTAGAGTCCGCAGACTTGTGTTCCTGTGCCACCCCAATTTTAACATCTATAAGAACTTTACTTTGTGAATCTTCCTGATTTTTGTTTCATATTTTGATTTACAACATTTTAAAATATTTACTAGAGATCAAGAAACAAACTTATGACAGTATTTTAACATTACCACTGGCCCATCCATCTTCTTTCCTCATCAGAGCTTACATGAGCCTTTTTCGGTGTATGTTTTCACTGCTTGTTGAAAATAAGACATAATACTTGACCTCAAATGGTCACGGAGAAAGGGCAGGTGGAAGCCATTTTCTGCACTTCTGCTTTCCCATGGGAAAATTGGGGAAATAAAATATGCTCATATCAGTTCAGGTCTGCTGTATACATGCTGTGTCCACTCATGTGCTATAGAAATGTGCTAATCACACCAGTATAAATAGCATGACAGGTCCACAGCCACATCTATAGCTATTCTATATTTATATCATTGCCCCCGTGCTATCACTTGTTTTTAGTTCCCATTGTTTGCCTGGTTTGGATTTGTTTTAAAGTGGATATCTTTTCTCTTCTATTAAATCATGAGCTCCTTAGAGAGAGAGAGAGAGAGAGAGATGATTTACTGATTTTCATATCCCCTGGTACATAGTGGGTCCTCAAGGTAAAGATGATGTCAGGGGAAAGGTAGTGCCCATCAAACATACCCGCTGGGTCAGATGTTCAGGACAGTGAAGTCACACCACCTCACTTAATCCTCGTCACCATGTGACCCTGTCTCTCCCTTTCCTGCACTGTGCTCCAGCCATGCTGACCTGTTCATAATGCCTTAAATATATAAGCTTGTTTAACCTCTGACTTTTGCACTGGCTGCTAATCTGCCTGGAACACTTAATTCCCAGATCCTTCCATGGTTGGCTCTTTCTTTTCATTCAAGTTCAAAATCATCTCCTCTGGGAGTCTCACCCTGATCAGCTCAGTCAGGGAACCTGGCCTGACCCTCCCAACAAGGTGATTCTATATTCCAGATTTTCTTTTATTCTCTCCATAATACTTAACGCCTGAAATTATTAGCTTGTTGATGTATTTATTTCCTGTGTATTATATGTCTCCCCTTGCCCCTTCCCCAATTGGAATGTAACCCCCATGAGGGCAGGGGTTAACCTGCCTTGTTTGTGGCTATATTTATAGCTAGAATAGTGTCTGACATATAATAGGTGTTCAGTTGTCATCCAGGGAGAAAATAACCTTGAGTGGAGGGGGTTACTAAACCAATCTGAGAGATGAGGAAACAGGCTCATGGATGTGGGATGATATGCCTTCTGTGGGTAACTTGTGATTGGCAGATCTGAGACCCAAAGCCCTGCTCCAAACCCAGGCTTCTCGCATTATAGGATACAGCTGCTCCGTGAGCGCAGGGAGATGCATTGATGGAAACGTGAAGCATCTTCTACTTTGTTCAGTTCCTCTGACGGTTCTCTTGTTTCCTTGTCCATTTTTAAGTTATAGGCAACCCAGCCTATAGATCTCTAAGTTCAAAAGTTTTATTTACCAGGGCAATAACAATAACTGTTTCTGTGTATGCTAATATGCTATGAGCTTTGTGTATACCGTCTCAATCCCTATAACAACTCTATGAGGAGGGTCATTTTATCTCCATTTTCCACATGAGGAAAATAAAATTCAGGAAGACAAATTCCATACCTAAAGTTAGTGGTATCAAAACAAGAATCAGAAGGTACAAACAGGGTAATTTGAAAAGTGATTGATAAAAGACCAAAGGAACCAAGATTTCTCTCTTTGCTTCTGAAGCCTATGTTTCTAACCACCATACTAGATTCAGGACTTTCTAAAAAAGCAGGCTCTGAGCTGGGTACCAAGTAAATGAAGACTCCCTGACCACAACAAGCTCACAGTCTGGAAAAGGAAGACATGATTGGAACAAGAAAAGAACCCATGGGGTGCCTGGGTGGCTCAGTCAGTTAAGTGTCTGCCTTCAGCTCAGGTCATGATCCCAGGGCCCTGGGATCGAGCCCTGTGTCGTGCTCCCTGCTCAGCAAGGAGACTGCTTCTACTGCTCCCTCTGCCTGCCACTCCCCCTGCTTGTGCTCACTCTCTGTCAAATAAATAAATAAAATCTTTAAAAGAAAGAAAGAAAGAAAGGAACCCAGGTATGGGGAGGGGATGAGGGGGGAAGGAGGAGGGCTGTGTCCTGCAGCCCTGAATGGGGGTGAATAAAAAAGCAATTGAGCTTCTAGTTATTCAGAGTAACATGGGCTGCAGTGGGAGAAGGGCCACTTGGAACTTCCATTTCAGTGATGTGGCCAGCAGGAGGTAGACCGCTCACCTGTGGAGGTTAGAGAGGTATATGGATGAAGGGTCTACACAGCCCTGGAAGGTGGCAGGAGGGAAAGTAGGCAGTTTACTCAGGACAGCAGGCCTACCACAGTGGTCCCCAGACCTGCTGGTCTACTTTCCCTCACGTCCTCAAGCCAGTCACTCTGACTCATGGCCTTTTGGCTGCAGGAAATCCACAGTGATCCAGTTTTCTGCCTGGGACACTTGGTTTTGGTTTCATTTTCTAGTAAGGAGTATGGTCATAATGTATATTCAGCTTATACATTTTCTTTGTAATTTCAAAGCTTTTTACAGAATAAAAGAGAAGGGGTCTTGTAACAATGTGGTCACCTTGGTAAATGCTCCATAGCTGACCAGAGGAACAAGGGCTCTCTTATCAGGATGAGGTCTTTTCAGCCTATTGAGCCACCAGCCTAAATACCTGAGAAAAGATTGTCAGTCAGGGTTTCAGCAGGAACAGAAGGTATGCTCAAATGAGGTTATTTGGAGGACCCTTACTTAGGTGCAAAGGAAAGCAACATCAGATAGCACAAAGGAAATCTTGGGGCTTGCAACAGCAGGGAGCCCCTACTATCACAAGGTCATGTAGGGACAAGAATAGGGAGCAGCTCCTGGAACCAAAAGATGGTAGTTATAGAGAGAGAGCCTCCCAAGAAGAGACTGCTCTCAATAGAGGAAATCAGCCAAGCCCCAAAAGCCCTGAAAGGAGGGAGCCAGGGCGAAAAAATACCCCAATCTCACACTCCTTCCACTCTCTGCACCTGCTGGTGCCTCCCATAGGCTGGACTCATTTGGAAGCTAGAGGGCAAGGGAGCTTATGGACACGGTCTTTGCGGTACAGAGTGCAGAAGGATGGCAGTGATGTGAAGGGACATGGACACTCACCAGGACAAGGGTTATGGTTGGCTGAGAATAGCTATACAGACTAATGGTTTGGGTCAATAGCTGTCATTGACTTCTTGCTGCATACCTGGCCCTTTGAAAGCATGTTCATGGATTAGCTCATTTGATAATCAGAGCAAGTCCATAAGGAAAGCACTATTCTGGTCCCATTTTACAGCTTGGGAAAATAGGGATTACAGAGGTCAAATACTAGCTGGTGAAAGGAAGAGTATGGACTTGAACCCTGTGATTACATATCCAGTGCCCTTTGTCTACTGGACCATCCCATCTTACCCAAAGTGAAAATTGATGAGTTAGGTCATCAAGCATTGCTAAAATGGAGGGAGTGAATGAAATACAACCTAAGGAGACAAAGATGAGATAGTTCCATAAGCTAAATAAAGTTATGTCAGATAAGACATAACTGAGATTGAACAACCACTCTCCACTTAAAAGATATTAAAGTATAAACCAAAAGAAGAGGGACAAGGAGAGACAAAAAAACAGAGAGAGAGAGAAAGAACCAGCCAATTGCAAACAGGACAGAGGCCAAATGTCTAATTATAGCTGATAAGGCCCCTTATGATCTGTACCTTGCCCGACTCATCTTTCCCCGTTCCCCATGAGGCACTGTGTCCCAGCCAAACTAAACTTTATTTAGTTCTCTAAATAGCCCTCAGATCTTGCCCATGCTGTCCCTTCTGCCTGGAACACGTTCCCTTGCTTTCTATTCTATTTATCCTCTTTATCTATCAGGCCCTAAATCTGACCTTTCTTCCATCTTTCTTCCCTCTCTTGCTTCCTCCTTTCCCCTCTAACGCATATTTTTTGGGTGCCCAGTACATGCAGGCACAGTAGTAGGTGTTGATGACTTTGGCCCCCATTGGTCCCTCACAGAGTTTCCATGAGGAAACCTTCCCTCCATGCCCAAATGTGGGTTGGAGTTTCTCCTGTGTATTTTCTCACTGCCTGGTCTACTCCTATTACAACATTTTCACTATGTGTTCTGGCAGAATACTCTGTCTTCTGGTTCTGCACCTGTCTCCTCTACTAGACCAGAAGTTCCATGGCTATGGGATTATGTCTGTCTCTGTGGGTATTCATTTCCTATTGCTGCTGTAACAAATTACCACAAACTCAGTGGCTTATCGCAACCCAAATTAATGATCTTAACAGATTCTGGAGGTCAGAAGTTTGACACAGGTTTCACTGGCTAAAATCAAAGTGTGGGGAGGCTGCATTCCTTTCTGGAGGCTCTAAGGGGAAATCTGCTCCTTGCCCCTTCCAGCTAGAGGCTTGTCCACATTCCTTGACTGACGGCCCCTTCCTTCATCTTCAAAGCTATCAATGGCTGGTGGGGTCTTTCTCACATTGCAGCACTCTGACACTGACTCTTTCATCTCTTCCATTCTTAAGGAACCTTGTGATTTTGTTGGGCCCACCTGTACAGTCCAGGCTACCATTCCTATCTTAAAGTCAGCTGATTAGCAATTTTAATTCCATCTGCAACCTTAATTCACTTTGCCAATGAACACTGCATAGTCACAGGTTCTAGAGATCTTTAGGGGGCTGCTATTCTGCCAACCAACCACACTGTGTATGCTAGTCCAAGGGCAAAAATAAAATATCTGAATATGTAGGTGGGTTTTTATGTGTGTGGAACAGATAGAATCTCTATACACGTCTAAGGCATGTGTCTATTCAACACATGTATGTCGGCTGGGTGTCCACATGGGTGGCTCTGTTTGTGTGTGGTTCGGGGGCATACACTGCCTGATCTCATTAGCTGTGGTCATAGGTATGTATGTATGTGTTGGGAGGTGGGCGATGGCCCAAAGGGGGAAATATAAAGACGGCCTAGATAACCAAGTATTATTTTCCTGACAATTCAAGTTGTGAACTATTTGGTTTATCCCCCATATGGACACTTAAGCCTCAGAGACCTGGATGTTCCATTCCTAGGGAAGGTAGCATCCTGCCTGGGCCAGGAAGCCCTTCTAGAAGGACCTGCATGAGTCAGCATACAGATCAGAGGCACATTCAATGCTTCCAGCAATGAGCAGATCAATCAAATCATGGTTTCCCATCTTTCCTGTGAGAGTAACAGCTTCTGACATGGAATCTTGCTTAAACTGCCAGCCCATCTGCTACCTCATTTCATGAAGCTAAGAACCACAGAGCCCTTAGGGATCATCTAACTCACATCCTTCACTTTACAGACAGGATGGGGCCAAAGCTGCAGGCGGCTTGTGTAGGATCAGACAGCCATCCTGGGATGGGACAGGGATGGGGACCCCTCCTGCAATTAAGATCCTTATGAGGTGACTGTAAACTCCTTGAGGACAGGAACCCCACATTACATGCTCCTGTAGCACCAGGCTTCCTAGGGGCTTTCTATTCCCCAGGTCCTCATGTTTCTAAGAGATAAGAACCTAGGGATGTGCTTCTAGACACAGCCTCTTTATTCCCAGGAGATGCTTCTACTCAGAATCTGTCATATTTTTCACTTCTCATGGGAAGCTGGGTAGGACGATCTAAAAATCTCAAGCTATGTTTTTCTGTCCTTCCCCTTAAAGCTTAGATGAAGCCAGACCAAAACAGCAACTTTAATTCTCAGGGTTTCCTGGCCCTGTCCTGACCTTCCTCAGCCCTCTGAAGAAAATGTGCCTTCTTCATGTGTTCAATCAACAATATCTGGGCATCACTACTGAGTGTAGTTGCTATGCTAGAAGTACGTGCATTACAGTGAACAAACAGATGTGGATCTCTGTCCTCAAGGGGTGTATGATCATAGAACTTCCAGGTTAAAAGCAACCTCAATCAGTCCCAAAGTTGTTTCATTTTGAAAAAAAAAAAAAAAGAGAGAGAAGAAAAAGAGAAAACAAGACATGAACACCTCCAATCAGAGTAGGGGTGGGTAGAGAGAAGAGATCATGAGAGCAAAAAAAAAAAGAAGCACGGGAAGACCCAGAGGGACAACAATGTGGTGAAAAATCTAGAAACAAAGAAAGAGAGCCAAATTGTCTCCCTATTGCAGAGACCTCCTTTGCATCTGCAGAGGATCCCAAGCACAGTTCTTGCCTCCAGGTGGTACAATCTTTGTGTGTCTCCCTGCCGTGCTCAGGAAGAAGGAGGCTAAGATGGAAAGAGACCCTCCACAGAAGCTCCAGTATACCCAAAGGAGCCCGGAGGGAGGGGTCAAAAGTGTATATAATATGACTCTACCCAAGGGCTGCTCTGAGCTCCCCTCCTCCACAGAGCCCTCACAAGCATCTCCGAACAGAGGAAAAACAAACCATCTGCCCCACAGGCAGCCTCACTCATCCTGATCCTGTTAGCTGTGGTTGTGTGTGCCCTGTTTTGACACAGGTAAAATACAGCAGGTGCTCTTTGGCCTTTCTCTATAAGGCTGACAGCAGAAACCATTCATTTATTCCATTTATCCAACCAATATTTATTGAGCACCTTAAGGATGATAGACACTGGACTGGGTGTGTATTTGCATCCTGAGCCTTGACCTAGGACCCCACATAACAGGTGCTCACACCCTGTGTATTGTGAACAAGCAAGGATGGGGATCCCTACTTCATAGACAAGGGAACTCAGACCCCGAGATAGTAAGGGCCCCAGAGAATGGCAAGACTCAGGTCTTCCCAGGACTGACCTTTTAGCTCTCTCTCTTCCCTATCTCCAAGCCCAGGCTTATCCATCCTCTATGCACACCCTGACTCTGAGAACAGGAGATTTCCTGGTCCTCAGGCTGGAACTGGTGCTTGGAAGGCCCCAGAAGGGAACCTCCCAGACTGAGTCAAGAGCTCTTCTAAGACAAGGACACTGTTGAATTCATCTTTGTAACCTCAATGCCTACCTAGCTCCACTCTCTGGCATGTAGTAGGTAGTCTTTAAAGTGACTTAAACGAATGTATAAAGCTGTGTAGTCTTGACCTCTCAGATCCTGGAATCTTCCCTGTCTCATTCAAGTCTTAGCAGAGGGGACACTGCCCTCAGCCTCATAGCATCTCTGCTGCCCTATTCCTGGATAAAACACTTGCCGACAGGCTATAGTGGGATCATCCTTGAGGCACGCTGGGACTTCCTCATGAATGACAGAAGCTGGGTAAGTTGGGGAAGGCAGGACCCTGGGCCAAGGTGGTTCCCCAGTTCAATTCTCCATGTTGTAAGAGATGCAGCAAGTCCAGGCTTGGAACCTGGTGCAGAAGAGTCCAAGATGGTTGAGGTGCATGGCAGCAGAAGGTTCCAGACAGTGTGGGATACCTGAGGTTACATGAGATCCAAGCTGGTTTCCCCTTTATTCTGAAAAGAGGACTCTGAAGGGGACACAATTTGTAGCCTATGACAGAAGAGCACTCCAAGTTAAGGAGCAGCAGGAAGCACAGAAGAGCACGGGGTGTATCTGGGGGACTAACCAGCTATGTGATCGGTGGGTGGATGTGGACCTTGACAAGGACAAGGCCCTTGACCTAGGACAAGCCTGGGGAGGAGGCTGGAATAGCTCCCAGAGGACACTAAGTGCTGGGGGCCTACAACAGCCTGATTGGACAATGGAGTGAAAGGGACAAGGTGATGTCCATCCTGCAATCAGAGCACTTTTACAGCTTGGCAGGTGATCCCTTTAATGGGGGTGAGGGAGTCAGATTTGCATAGAGACTGCCTTAGTCTGGCTGAACTGCTATAACAAAATACTGGTAGAATGGGTTGCTTATAAACAACAGAAATTTATTTCTCACAATTTTAAAGGATGGAAGTCCATGAACAAGGTGCCAACATTGTTGGGTTCTGGTGAAAGCCCTCTTTTGGATTGTAGACTGTGGACTTCTCACTGCTACTCACATGGTGGGAGGGGGCTAGGGAACTCTCTGGGGCCCCTTTTGTGAGGGCACTAGCCCCATTCATGATGGTTCCATCTTCATGACCCAACCACCTCCCAAAGAACCCACCTCCTAATACCATCACATTGGACATTAAGATTTCAACATATGATTTTCGAGGGACACACACATTCATACCATAGCGGTATGACCAACAAGGGGACTACAGCTGTGGTCTAGGTGAGAAGCAATAAAAGCCCGAATGAGGCAAATGTCTTTGGGGAAGGAGAGACGTGATCCTATTCAAGAGACAGGAGGCAGCTAGAATGGCCAACATTCAAGGCCTGATCAGGTAAGAGAGACCAGGAAGGTGGGATGACTCCAGGCTCCCTTGCAAGGGGCCTCAGGGGATGATGGTGCCCCACAGTGAGGTGGGGAATTTGAGAAGGTGGCAGACTGAGGGTAAGATCACATTTCCATTTTAGACAGTCGGGTTTGAGGGTTCCTGTCGGATACTAGGAGAGATGCTCAGGGGCAGGTCTGGAATTTCACACAACAGCTGACAGGACATGTGAATCTGAGATTCTGGAGCCCCTTAACAGTCAGTAAGGCTCTCTGCGGTTGGATGTATGGGGCGGTGGTACTGAAACCAGCAAGACACAGAGGGCCACATAAGGGAGGAGAGAAACAAACAAGGCACTATCCTTTTGAGCCCCAATTTCACCCAGAACCAACGATTGCCATTGTTAGAGATTCTTCAGTCTTCAAACTGAATACGCATACGTCAAGGTTAGATTCACAGTTTTTGGTTAAAGCAAGCCATTACCTGTCCCGTAATCCAAGATTTTGCTAAAATGTATTAGCCTTTGATTTTCTAAATCCTATTTCCCTAAAATGCACCAAATTTCCATCTGGGCTTGGAGGCAGAAAATTCCCAACTTAAAATGAAAAGTCAATCATCAAAGCAGCCTTTTTCTCAGCTGAGGCTTGCACACACAGTGTTGTCAAAGGCTCCTTGTATAAGATCAGTCGAATTTCCTCCTTTTTACCAATTTACATATTTTTCCTTCAGCCTTGGGAAGGAGCACTTCGGGATTTTCGAATTTCCTTCTGGCGCGTTGGTTTCACAGTCACAAAAGGCAACAGGCCCCCAGTCACCGAGGATCCCATGTGCCGAAGAGAAAATGTTTATGGTACAATTTAGCCTGCAGCAAATCCGCCATCAGCATTTTTATAAACCTCAGGGAAAGAAGAAGAAACAAAAGCTGTTGAAATGTGAAAATAATTAAGAGAAGAGACTTTCCCAGGGAACAAACATGGCCCACACTGTACGCAGGGAAGAACAAACAAACTTTGGGGAGCTTATGGAGTTGTAAAACCGTTGTTTACTTCTGAAGAAAGAAATAAAGTTGGAGGGGAGCCACCGGGTCTGCAGAATAATAAATCAAGTTCCGGGGGGGTGCGGGGTGGGGGGTGGGGAAGGAGGGGCTGGACTATAAATCCAGAGTCCAAAACAAAGCAACATTCCAGCAGTCCCTGGTGGCGTGTGAACCTGTACCGGGTGATTTCTGAGGAGATCTGGCTCCTGCCCAGTGTCACTGTCTCCACCATGTGAGCATGCCCCGGGGTGCTCCGCAGCGAGGTCACCCCAGCAGCAAAGCATTTGGTTTGGGTTAAGATTTCTGAACCGAAGTCGCAGGGTTGTTCGACTTTCAAAAAGAAAGGGGGGTGGGGAGGCGGGGGAATCAAAACACCCTAGTTCCCTCTTCTTCTCAAGCTAAACTTTCCGCAGTAGTTTCAGCAGTGACAGAAAGCCCCAGCGGCTCGGTCAGGCGCAGCCAGGGCCGGCCCGGCGGGGCGGGAGGAAATTCCCAGGACGCAGGCGCGCGGGGCTCAGCCGGTCAGGGGCGCTCCCGCCTGGAGGCCTCTTCCCGCCCGAGGCCTGAGGTAAATTTGCCTGCGAAAGGTCACTACTGAACAGCCTCCCCGGCGGAGGGATTTTTCTCCAGGCTAACGCGTCAAGGTTTCTGGGAGAGCAGAGTCCTGTTTCCTGTTAAGTCAATCTCCTAGAAACTAAGACGCCGAGAGTAACGGAGAACCTGAGTGAGGCCTTTTACGGGGACACAAACACCAGGTGTGAAGTGACAGTTTTCACCTTCGGCTAAGAGCCCGATGACATTCACCGCCTGGACCTTTAGACTCTTCTCTCTCTCTTTTCAGAAGGAAATGAAAGCCGGGGAATTGAATTCATCGAATACGGATGGAGTGCCTAACTCTATGCTAGCTATGCTAAGCCCTGTAAATGCATTGTCTTATGTAAGCCTCATGTCAGTGAGAGAAATACCATTATGATCTTACGGATGACAGCACTGAGGTTCCGAGAGTTCGGGTGACTGGCCCAATGTCACACAGCCAGCAGTGTCTGCCTCTAACATCATTTCTCTTAACCACTAAGCTCTGCTATTCCCACAGCACAGGCTCTGCTGGTAGGAGCCATAGCGAACTGACTGAAGAATACAAGAGATCAAATTTTACTAAAAATTAGTTTCATTAAGAGCCGGGTAGCAGTAGTAACAAATAATAGTATTGCTAAGAAACTGCCGATGATTGAGGATTTACTATGCCCAGGCTAAGCATATGTTTACATATGTTATTTCAACCACCTCACAAATGTACCCTCTGAGGGAGGTGGTATCCCCATTTTGCATCTGGGCTAACTGAGTCAGTGAGAAGGCGAAGAACTTCCCTAAAGTCACCTAGCCAGAAGTGGCCCAGTAATCTCAGGGGGTCAACTAGGCTCTAGCAGTGATCCAACACTGGTTCTGATGTAGAAGCTCAGGGTCTTGGTGGTCTCTGCAGAAGATCACCTATAGGGAGAAATATTTTTTTGAACTTAAAATGACTAACTGTATAATTGTGCACTACGTCGAGTGCCATCTTAACTGATTTTGGTATGGCCAAAGCCCAAAGGACTTTGGTTTGGATTAAGATTTCTGAACTGAAGTCCCAGGGTTGTTCGACTTTCAAAAAGAAAGGAGGGGGGAGGGATCAAAACACCCTAGTTCCCTCTTCTTCTCAAGCTAATGTTTTGGTATGGCCAAAGACCAAAGGCCTAAATGAAAGTATGAGAACAAAACATCACACTAATTAAACTATCCCTTCTGATTCCTTTCTCTCCCTGTGATATGAGTAAGGGGGGTTCCTAGTCGACTTCGGTAGGTTACATCAGTCCAGCCATGGAAGCAGAGTTGGAACCCACCCCAACCACCTTGCCATGTTATTGTGTCATTCTTTAACAGTAAGATAATAGCAGCTGCCCCTTAGGAGAATCTCCATAGGACAGGTAGGTTACGATCCCATTTTCCAGATGAGGAGATCCTGGTTCAGAGGTGAAGTGATTTGCCCAAGCTGAAGCAGCCAGATGATGCAGTATTCAGGACAAGCACTGGGGTCTTTGATACTTTCTGAAGGGCTCTTCCAAGCACCCATACTGGCTCCACAACCCATCCTTATTTTGTTTCTGCTACTTCTTTCCCTCACTTTACTACGTTCATTTTCTGTTGTTGCTCTAACAAATTACTACAAACCTAGTGGCTTAAAATACCACTTCTCTTATGGTTCTTGGGGACAGAAGTTGGAAATCATTGTCACTGAGCTGAAATCGAGGTGTTGACAGAGCCACATTCCCCGCGGAGGCTGTAGGAGAGAATCCATTTCCTTGCCTTTTCCGTGTCTACAGTTGCATTCCTGTATCCCTTGGCTCATGGCCCCTTCCTCCATCTTGGCAGCCAGCAGTGTATTCTCTGATTCTGTTTCACTCTTCTTGCAACACATGGCCTCATCTCTTTGTTGTAGGCAAATCCCCTTCTCTGTTTCCAACCACACATTACCTTCCTTTCCTTCCTTTCAGCTGATATCAAAGTTCCCTCTGCCTCCCTCTTACAAGGACATCTGTGATTGCATTTAGGACCCATCTGGATAATCCAAGATAATCTCCCTGACTCAAGATCCTTCACTTAATTACATCTTTTCCCACGTGAGGTAATAGTTGCAGGTTCTGGGGATTAGGACCTGGTATCTTTGGGAGACATTTTTCAGCCCACCATGCTTGCTTTCCCCCTTGAAAATTGCACGTTGCGTTATTTTTCCAGGAGCAGAAGTAGGGTTGAGTTTGGTCATCCACTTCTGTTGCCTTATCTCCTTGGTGACCATGAACACTATACTCACCTGTTTCTTTCCAGTTGTTCCACTTTGTGTGCCAATTGCCCTGTTAGAGTGTCCAGTCCCTGACGCTCCTTTCTTTCTTCAGTTCTCATGAGAAAGCTTGACACAAGGCAATGCCCGGTTGAAAGTCAAGTATAAGGGATTAAGTTCATGAAAAGGAGAAAAGTACCTTTGGGGAGCTGATGACCTAATTGAGGGTGTTGCATATGTATGATAAGTGATCTGGTAATGCCAAAGATTGTCCACTAAATGCCAACTCCTGATGGGCAACAGCAATGAAGAGGAAAGGGTCCTGTGAGCAGAAGAGGTCATGAAAGCCTTTCGGGAAGGGCCACAGCCTGCAATGACTTTTACACATTAGCTAAGATTTTTAAGAGAAGAAGGGAGCTATCCTATTTGAGCATCTTCGTGAGCTAAGCCTTTTATACCTGCCATCTCATTACTCCTTGCCACGCCTGGGGTGGTGGGTATGATATACTTACAAATGAAGAAACTGAGACTTGATCAGAGAGATTAGGTCCCTTTCTCAGCTGGTAGATGGCAGAGCTAAGATCCAATCTTGGGCCACCTGTCCAGAGCCTGTGCACTTTCTATACTCTGGCACCCTTGGCCTTGGCCTGCCATCTGTAGTAAATAACAGTAACATGGTCATGGTGTCCAGTGTACTCAGGAAGATGCCCATATTGCAACAAGCAGAGGAGCAGAAACCACACATGTGAACACACAGAAACATGAACACCTAGACCAGCAGAAGTTGTACGCTGGTGGCCCACAGCCTGTATCAGGCTCATAGATGTATTTTTGGAAGGGCTCAACCAAGGTTTAAAGAAAATCTGAAGCAGATCCCTGTAGCTAAATGAAAAAATATATAGCCACTGGCATGGTGAAGGGGGTGTATTTTCATTCCTGCCAGGCAAAATCAGCTGGCTTTGGAAAGGACAGAAGCTCATCACTTTGAGGCCTTAATCTCCAGATGTCTAGAGGCATGTGAGTTTGAGAGTTCTGGTAAAACAATATCTTTCAACATTCAGACATCCATTTGGAAAAACAAAATCAAATATCCTCTGCCTTCAATGTGAATTATAATTCTAACTAATGTTAACATACTGATTGAAAACAAATCAAAGCACAATTATGTTTTCAAGCAAGACTTCCCCGTAGGGCCATCACAATGTGCTTCTTCAGCATCACTGGTATGACTCTATCTGAGATGAATGATAACTCTTGTCAGAAGCATGTTGCTTTAGAGTACAAAACTTTTTCATATGCCTTAATTTTTATTATCCTCAGAAAAATAGTATGAGTTAATACTTACTATTCCTGTCTGCAGATGAGAGAACTCTTTAAAATGGCAGCAGTACCTTTTGGAAAGAACACTCGTGTTTGGGTTGAAGCCCTTGTAAGGTCTCAGTCCATGGCTTCCCTTTCCTGGACCATAAACTCTGTATCATAAGGGGCTTGTCAGATAAATTGGCTTGCATGGACCCATCTACCCTGAAATTCTGTGAAAGAAGAGAAAAAATGTGTAACTCTAAACACATGCACTATTCCTTGTAATGGCTTAGAATTGTCAAAATTTGGAATAAACTGTCTTGGTGGGAGGGCCTGGAAGTTTTAGCATCCGTTTTGCTGTTCAGCGCCAGTCCCGTCTTGTGTCTCCATTGGCCTGGAAGGCCCTCCTGGGTCTCCTCACAGCCAATCAGATTGTTAGAAGGAACGAACTGCAGACTGGGGAAATCTCAGTCAGTGTTCTGAGGAAAGTGAGACTCAGCAAGGTTCAGTAACTTGCCTGAGGACACACAGCTAGTGAGTGACAGTGAATCAGAGTTCAGGGCCCCAAACACACAGGGCAAGACTTTGTGGAGAGTTCCAGGCAAGAGCAGTTTCTCCAGCTCTGAGTCCTCTTGGGGTTGAACGTGAATTAAATTCAGATCTGTCCTTGAGGATGGGTTCTTATGTCACATTAAAGCTTCAGCTACCCCTGGGCCTTTTGGAGGGTCTGAGACCTTAGCTTTAAACATATATATAAGGACTGATGGTATCACAAGGCAGAGCTGTGAATATATCTGAGCCAATGAGGGTACTTGTTTGGGTCTAAAACAGAAGCTTTGTAATTGGCTGTCCCTCTGACCAGCTCGAACCACCCATGAGATGCAGCCATGTGCCTGTGGATGGACACCGCCTGGGAGGCATCCTGAGGTGAGCCTGCAGTCCAGGTTCATCCCCAGCTTGCCCAGCAATCTGTTGCATCTCCTCCACTTCTCTCTACTTTGGCTTCCTCATCTAGAAAATGGGAAGATGATGCAAATGTCCAGAACCATCCTGAAGCCCAAGACCACCAACTCCGCATGAGCCTGGCTCTAAATCTCAGCTTGGTTACTTACTGGCCATGTTATTTGGGGTGTTGTATTTAATCTTGTGAGCCTCAGACTCTTCATTAGTCAAAGGAGTATAAAAATTACCTTTCCAAAGCTTTGTTAGGATGAAATAAAATGACGAGGGTAAGGAGTGAGGCATTTAGGATAAAGGCAGCCATTTTTGTTCCGATATGAAAGAGGTTTGTGAAACAGAAAGACCTACTGAACTTTAAAGTGGAGGCATTATCATTGCTGGGTTATTGTTACTATCCTTCACAGACGGACCTGGACAGGAGGCCTGAGGCGGTTGGAGGTAGAAGAAGGCATGAGTCATTGGAGGGCAGCTCCAAGAATTCTCAGTCCAAGGGGCACGACATTTTTGGCCAGTTGTAGAATCCCCCGCTGCCTTCTCCAGTCCCACAGACACACACACACACACACACACACACACACACACACACGTACACACACAATATTAAAAAGCAAACCACAGCATTTAAAAACCTCCCATTGGTTTTGCCTTTCCTTCCCCCATGTATTGTTTTTGGGAAGAGCTGTTTCAGCCACAGCGCTGCCAAGAAAACAGGGTGGTTTCCCTTGACCACTGGCCATGAATATGTGCCTTTTCCTAAGCTTTGGTGCAGGAGCCCACAAGTGATTTTAAAAAATAATAAAATTCTTCTCTATAAATAAACCCTTATGCTTTCTGCTGTGGGTCTTGGAAGGATGAGTTTCCTCTTCTTTTGAACTAATTAAGGGCTACATTCCCCTCCACAGAGGAACCACACATCGTGAAGTGAGAGATATTCTGGGTAATCAGCCACCATTGTGTTTCCGTCAACACAGGAATGGCAACATTCCGGAACTTTTACTTAAAGGGCCACCCCGCTCCTCACCAGACACACATCCCTCCACAGAAAACCCCATCCCCAGTTCCCCTAGAGATTTTACTATTGTGCCTTTACTGACTTTCCAGAGTTGGGCAAATTAAAGCATTTGCAAGAATTTACTCAGTGACATGGAGCAGTGAAAGAGGGTAAATTCTGAAGTCCGGAGACCTGGGATTGAATTCTCACTTTGTCCTTGACTAGCAAGGTGATTCTGGGCAAGGGACTTTTAACATCTGTGTGCCTGCCTCGGCTTCCTCATCTCGAAAATGGATCCAGAACCTATGGGCCGTGGCAAAAATGGAGTGTAATAGACTGCATGTAGAGCCTCAAGCACACAGTCGGTATTTAATAAACGCTCATTGTTATCATGTTCTCAGCATGAAATTGTCAGTAAGAAAAAGAAGGCTCATTCTGCTGGGCTCGTGGGGACGACGTCACAAAGGGATAACTTATAGGGATGGGGTGGGGCTAAGGGAGCTGACAGGGGATACTGAGGCACCCAGAGATTGGCCACAGTGGGGAGATAGCACTACCGCTGTACCTGAAGGCAAAAGAGGAGGGCCAGGTGTTGCTGGAGCCCCA
The DNA here is from genome assembly GCF_037043125.1 of Eumetopias jubatus. Classification (NCBI taxonomy): domain Eukaryota; kingdom Metazoa; phylum Chordata; class Mammalia; order Carnivora; family Otariidae; genus Eumetopias; species Eumetopias jubatus. Next base: position 59,520,224 of record NW_028274810.1, read on the forward strand.
TTAGAGGTAGAGCTGGAGGAGAGGGGCCATTGATAGAAGCTGTGGTTTGAGGCACGTGGCCACTGACAGATGGGAGCACAGAAGCAGGGAGGGAGCTGGGGGGAAATATCCCAACCTCTTCTCCCTGCTCTGATCTCTTGTGATGCCTATCACTGGCCCAGCTCACCTGGAAGACAGAGGCAAAGCCGGCAGCCCCCTGATGCAATCACATGGGGACAGCCTCCCGGAGCATAGTGCAGACCAGAGAACAAATATCAGTGGAAAGAGGGTGCAGATGGTGAATCACCAGGCTGGTCAGAGAGTGGAATTCCTTGTGATTTACATATTGGCTAGTATTACTCAACACAAACCATAAAAAAAACTCTTGCAAAAATCCTAAAGGGTGATTGCAATCACATCACTTCAGGCCTCAAAACTCTACATTGTTCCCCACTGCCTAAAGAAATGAGCTCCCTACCTCCACCCCCGGGATCCTGTCCCAGGCCCCCTCTACTGGCTTATCCCCTGTCTCTCCCCTACTTGCACCTTCTGAAAAGGCCCATGTCCTGTCACGCCTCTTGGCTTTGCACTTGCAGTTCCATTTGAAACTTTTGATGGGTGTAAGTCCTCATCAGTCCTCTGTCCCTGTCTTCTCAGCTTTACTGACTTCTTGTCATCCTCCACCACTCAGGCAGGGCACCACCTCTTACAGGCAATGCGCCTTACCCATTTCCCACTAAGTTCTCATATAGGGGCGGCCGAGTGTTACCACTGAGGCTCTGGAGGCAGCCTGCCCAGCGTGCTCTTTCTGGCTGCAACATTTTCTAGCTGCACTGTGCCCTTGCCACTGAACCTCTCGGCGCCTCAGTATCATCATCTGTAAAATGGGGGACGATAGCACCCACCTCACAGGGTTTTCCTAAGGATTAAACGAGTCCCCGTGTGCAACTCAGAAGAGTGCCTGCCTGCATGGGGTAAGCACTTAATATTAGCCAATTTATTGTTATTTTTTATTATCACTACATCATAGTTCCTTCTTTCAGCGATTCAACTATAGGGTCTACATGTGTATTCCCAGTGCCTAGTCCACATAGTACGTGCTCAATAAATGACCGATGAGTGAAGGAATGCACAAGGGAATATATGAATGATACTAGGACTCAAAGTGAGTTTCTGCCGTCTGGTTTGGGCTTTTGTGTGAAGAAGACCACAGACCTTTTCTCAAGGATATGAAGAGCTAATGAAGTCAGATCCAGAAAAGTCAAGCCACTCCAGAGCAAAACTGGGCCACCCAGCAGGGCAACTCCCCTGTAGGCCTAGTTTGGGTGGGTCCCTACCCTGAGCCGCCAGCCCCTTTCTCATCTAATTGTGTGATAAAAGAACTAGCTCCTCCACCCTTCACCCTTCCTCCGGGCACATTAAAAACCAAGAGCAATGATCCGCAGTCATGTCAGGGGGAAGACACACACGTCCCCGTCCAGGCAAATTTCACCATTAGGATGTTCGAAGTGGAGACCTGTGATCAGAGAATCAATCCCATGAGCCCCTGGGGTCTGCCTCTGTGTTCCTCAAGTCGCTAGGTCCTAGGAGCAGGTGGGGGCTTGGGGAGGAGGGATGTCGAAGCTCTGCTAAAGACGCAGAGCAGCCCGGACTCTCTTCTGGGCTTCCATGACCTCCTCCTTCCTTCCATTCATACATCTGTGTTCCCTGCCATATTCAGGGAAAATAAAATGCGAGGTCCTACCAAGCCCGCGTGGTCTGCTTCCTGGCTGCCCCTCAACGCACGTGCTCCCCACTGCCTCTCAACTGCCACTCTCCCCCCATGCAGCCTACTGCCGCCAAGCAGGGCTCTCAGCGGCTGCCCCACTAACTGAGCAAAACTTGCTCTTTTCTTGCTGAAAAGACTCTCGCTTCAGACATCCCCAGGGCTCTGTTCTTCTCCATGTTTGTTTATTGACTCTTGCATTTAAACAGTTCTTTTAATTTTTATTTTTAATTACGGTAGGAAAGACACACATGACTTTTCATCTTCACCATTTTAAAGCATACAGTTCAGTGGTATTAAGTACATTCACACTGCTGTGCAGTCATCCCCACTACCCATCTCCAGAACATTTTTCATCTGGCAAAACTGAAACACTACGCCCATTAAAGGTGAACTCCCCATTCCCACTCCCCGCCAGGCCCCGGAACCACCATTCTACTCTCTGTCTCTGTGAATCTGACTACTCTAAGTGGAATTATACAATATTTGCCCTTCTGTGGCTGTCTTATTTTGCTTAATATCATGTCTTCTAGGTTTATCCGTGTTGCAGCCTGTGTCAGAATTTCCTTCCTTTTTAAGGCTGAATAATATTCCATGCATGTGTATACTCCATTATGTTTATCCATTCATCTGTTAATGGACACTGGGCTTGCTTCTACCTTTTGGCTATTATGAATAATGCTGGTATGAACATGGGTGTACAAATGTCTGTTGGCGTCTCTGCTTTCATTTCTTTGGGGTATATACCCAGAAGTAGAATTGATGAAGTGTGTGATAATTTTATGTTTAATTTTTTAAGGAGCCAGTAGACTGTTTTCCATAGCAACTGTGCCATTTTACATTCCCAATTAACAGTGCACAAAGGTGCCAATCTCTCTACATCTTTGTCAGCACTTATTATTTTCTGTTTTGGGTTTTGGGTTTTGTTTTAATAGTACCCATGTGAAGTGGTATCTTACTGTGGTTTTCAACAGATAATTTTTGAGGACCTACTATGGTCTGGGCCTAAAATGGATAATTGTCAGGAAATACAAATAAAGTCCAGTCCTTGCCATCCAGGAAGAGAGAGGGCAGCAAAATTAAACCTGAAATGAGCCATACCTGGAAATAAGCCCCTACAGATATTATCTTATTTAATCCTCACTATCTCCCTAAGGTGAGTTTAATTATCCCACATTAATGAAGAAACCTAGTTCACCAAAGTTTGGTGACTTCCAGAGCTATTACATGTGACAGGACTAAAAACACATATTTTTGAGACTCAAAAGCCTATGCTCTCTTCTCTATGACAATTGTTCTCAGATATTTTTAAAATTTAGCTAATCAAAAAAATATATATATAAAAATAACTTTGAGGCACCGAAAGAGTGTTGCCAACTTTTTATTTGGCATAACAAAGAACATTGGAAAACAATTAATTTGCCATAATGTCACTGTTCTTGCATAGGAAGAAAATTTAACCACATACCCTTCGGAAAACACACACACACGATGAAGTTTATTCAACTGAATAAACTTAGCTTTCTGAAAACCTCACTCCACTGTCCTACCCCAGCAGTGAGGATCGTTTCCCAAACTGTGACTGTCCTTGTCTTCTAGATGGCAAGTGCCTGAGCCTGGAAGGCCCTCAGCCACATGCTGTGGGAGATGCCAAGCTGAGTGTGAGTCGGCCTTGGGGGCAATTTGGACAGGCACATAACAAGAAAATTAAGTGTCCCTGCAGGTTAGCCAGCCTGCTCTGCAAGTAACGAGGAGGTAGAAAGCTTTTCCAAATCCTGCCACTTCTGCCATCTTGATGTTGACCTGTCTTAAATTTTTCTCCTCCCTCGCTCTTACACTAATCCAGGTCCTGTTTTGGGGAGGAAATGAAAAACTTCGATACAACAAGAGCCACCATAAATAGAGGGAAAAGATGAGCCATGAATGGCAAAAGCAAGTATGTATTAAAGAATTTATAAAACGAAGATTTGTATTAAAAATATATAAGGTAAGGGGCACTTGGATGGCTCAGTCGGTTAAGTGTCTGCCTTCAGCTCAGGTCATGATCCCAGGGTCCTGGGACGGAGCCCCATGGGCTCTACACTCAGCACAGAGTCTGATGGAAATTCTCTCTCCCTCTGCTCCTCCCCTGCTCTCTCTCTCTCTCTCCCCCTCTAAAATAAATAAATATTTATATACATATATATGTATATAAATATATATGTATATATGTATGTGTATATATGTATATACATATATGTGTGTGTGTGTGTATATATATATATATATATAGTCTCAGTAAGAAAAAAGAGAGTGTCTTAGACAGTAATACCCTATGTCTCTGCCCCCAGCCTCACCCAAGTGTAAGAAGTCCCTCACACCCACACAGAGAAATGACTCGAAATTGAGATTGAATTAATCCATCACGCTACTCAGAGGGCAGTAGGCTGTTCTCACAGTGGCCAGCTCAGGATTTGGGTCCAGACGGCCTGGTTTCCACCCCAGCTCCCCATTTACTACCTTCCTGACCTAGAGCGAGTTATTTAACCTCTCCGGGTTTCAAGTTCTTCCTTTATGAATGAGGATAGTTGTATGTACCTTATAAGGTGGTTGTGTGAAATAATTAAGTCCCTACTTCTAGAAGTCACTACTTTACAACATTGCCTGGCCTGTGGCAAGTATTTAAGAATTTTTAGCATCATCTGCAGGAAACCCTCCAAGACAGAACCTTCTTCCCTTCCTGCCAAGGCTTTTGTAATTCCATAAGACCCTGAGTACCCCTTCATCACATTCAGAGAAATGATAAGATATTCACCATGCAGGAAAGTATAAAGGATAATATAATGAACAGTCCTGTTTCATCCATTCTGCTCTTCACATCTTACCATTTGACCATGTCTGATTCAGATTTTTTTTTTTTTTTAAGCAGGAAGTAAAGATATGGCCCCTTGTGAGCCTATTTCCGATCTCTTCTTTTACTCCTCAGACATGGCCACTATTCCGGTTTTAATGTTTTCTATTCCTTTGTGAGCACTTACACGTTACCTACATAAGCAGTATGTGGTAGTATTCTCCTGGGTTAAAATCCTTTAGTGATTTCCCTTTGCCTACAAGATGAAGTGTAAGCTACTTTGCATGACAAACAGCAGTAAAACACCCCAGGCCCAGGCCTTGTTGGCTCCTCCTGGGGTAGGTATTATTCTGCTAGCATCTGGGCTTCAGACACACCACACAGCTCCTTTCGCCCCCAGCACACCAAGCATCTTCACACACTGACTTCCTTTGACACCTTTATATTTAACACAACTGTGACAACTCCCTCTCTCCCCTTAACACAGTATTACCAAGGCTTCATGGGCGGGGGAGGGGGGTGGGAGCTTGGCCTGCAAATGAGCGACTGTGTGCCAGACTCTTCTCCTATGTTATAGTCACATTTAATTTTCATAACACTGAGTATAGACCTGTGACCTCATTTTATAGACAAGGAGGTCAATGTTCAGAGATGTTAAGTTACTTACTAAAAACACACAGCTATGCTTTCTATAGCTGAAAGTGGCAGAATCATAGGCTGAACCTTCATGTGTCTGGTGCTCTGATTCTTGACTCACAGTTACCCTGGTTCGTGAGAGCCAGGAGTAAAACCTGGCTCTGCCCTTCACTTGTTTCTTGACCTTGGACAAATCACTTCTCCTCTCTGAGCCTCCGTTTCCTCATTTGTCAAATTAGAGGATTGTACTCAATGGTCTGGAAATCCCTTTCCTTCCTAGAGACACAGAATTCTCTGCAGCACCCCCAAAGTCCTATCCATTCCTTCAGTCTAGGGCGTTCCCACTGAGAACAGTCAAGTCTCTGAGGATGATCCCAAGTCAGCAGAAACCTGACAATCCTCTTCCACACTCTTTAAAGATTTTACACCAGTCTCTCAACTAGCAACTCCTGCCACAGGTCTGCATGTCTAGGCTCATTCCTGGCTTACTGCATCTCTTCCTGAAGCCAAAAACCCATAAGGAGAAGAGAAATAGTGAATCCAAAGACAACATTCTCATGAAATTACATCAAATTCTGCTCACTCTCTGAGTGACCATGTGCAACCTACTGCCCTACTCTGAGCCTTTATGACCTCACTTGTGAAACCCTGGGGGTTGGTTTCCAGTAGACTGAGGTCCCTTCTAGATCTACCCTTCTATGATGCTGGGATACTACAAACCATCTGTGGCAAGAACTTATAGAAGAATGAACCATCAAACAAAGGCCCATTCTCCCTGGGACCTCAACATATTCAGATGTCTTTCTGGAATCCAGAAGTCCCTACTTATCTGCAGGGGGATATGTTCCAAGCCCCCCAGTGGATGTCTGAAACCGCAGATAGTACCAAACCCTATATTTACTATGTTTTTTCCCATACATACATAGGATCAAGTTTAATTTATAAATTAGGCTCAGTAAGAGATTAACAACAACAATAGTAAAATAGAACAATTATAACAATATACTGTAATAAAAATTATGTGACTGTGGCCTCTCTCTCTCTTCCAAAATTATTTACTGGGCTGTACTCACCTTTTCCTTGTGATGATGTAAGATGATAAAATGCCTGTGTGATGAGATAAAGTGACGTGAATGATGTAGACACTGGGATGTAGCGTTAGGCTATTACTGACCTTCCAATGGGTACATCGAGGAGGAGAATCATCTGCTTCCTGGCCGTGGTTGACGGTGGGCAACTGAATCCGCGGAGAGACAAAGCATGGCTGAGGGGACTACTGTAACTTGCCCCTGTCCCAACTTCAGAGTCAGACTGGAGGGAAGGTTCCCAAAAGAGCAGAGATTTAAAACTGAGAAGAAGAAGGAAAGAAGGGAGTAAAACAAAGTCCTATCCAACCCACTCAAGACATTAAGGAAGGTAGACGAGTTTGCATAGACTTCAGAGTCGGGTGGTCTTAGAGTCAACTCCCCATTCCATCACTTACTATGTAAACTGAAGCATGAACTTAATAAACTTAACCTCTCTGTGCCTGTTTCTACATCTGTTATAAAAACTAGGCTAATCATTTTTACTCACAATGACGTGTGGGGCTCGAAGGAGATGGTGTGTGAAAGTGGCTGTTCAGTGCAGTGAAGGTGTTCCAAATTGCTCATTGTTTTTATCGTGTGTTTCCTATTTAGAGAGAGTCGGGGACTGCCAAGAAAACACAAAGAAACTTAAGGCCAGATGTTTTCCAGCAAACACATCAATGAGAAACATGCTCTGGGAGCATCCTTCATCACAGTATCCTAAAACTGGAAGTGATTCTGCTAATTTACCAATTATCGAATAATTACCCCGGATTCAGTACTCTCTGTCCTCACTGTCCACCGCTGCTTGAATGCTGGCACTGAGGAGGGGATTACACTGCTTGCCAGAATAGTGTAGACAGAGACAGAGGTGAGGTGAGGCAGACCACTGAAACACTGAATGTCAACCCAGCGGCCCTTCCAATAAATGAGGCCTCAATCTCCTTTACAACCCAACTGTCACCAAACTATCTGCAGTTTTCAATCCCCTCCAAGTTCTATTATTCCACTGAGCCTTTGTTCTTGCTATTCTCTTTCCTGGGGACCCTCCCCTCTTCCTGACCTAAGGAGACATCTACTCATCCTTTAAGATGAAGCTCAAACATCACCACCTCTGAGAAATCCTACGTGAACTCCCCACCCCAAGCTGGGTTAAGTGTTCCTCTGCATCCCCAGCTCCTTTTACTGAGCACTCAACTAATATGAGTGATATGATCTATTTATGTTTTGGTCTCCTCCTGGACTGTGGTTTCTCAAAACCAAGGACCTTACCTTACAAACCTCCTATCCCAGCTCTTCCCACAGGGCCTGACTCAATGAACAGAAGCTGTATGAGATGCTGAGCTGCCCAAGAGGGCAGAGAGGCCTGTGTAGAGCATGTAGTGACTGTGTTGCCTCGGGAGGAGCTGTCCAGGGAGTGTAGGTGGCAATAATTAGAGCATGGGTCTGGTCTCCTGAGTAAGAGGAAATGGAGAAGAAAGGTTTTTATTTCAGAAATGCTCTGGGAGTTGTTTTGGTTTTATGTCTGTCTGCCACCAGCTGAATTCATGGAGAAGCCTGTTGAAAGCATCATGACAGACGTTTCTTTGCTTCTCCATTATACCCAACAAATTGGTGGGATGCTGGACATATGTCTCAACCAAATTATGCTCCAAGAGCAAGATGGGAACTATTCTTTGAGGGGGTTTTGAACAAGGTAACGGGGTGTAATGCCATTACATGATAACCAAGTTATTTGGTCATTTGGGAGAAGGAGAAATGGACATTCTGCCAATTCACATACTTGACATTGTGCTAGGCACTTTCCACATGTTAGTTTACAATATATCTGTGAAATTCGGGATTGGTTGTCTATTTCACACATGGAGAAACTTAAGGTCTAGATGTTAAATAACGTGTGTGTGTGTGTAGAAAGCATCTTTATTTTTCTTTCTTTCTAAATTTAAATTCAATTAGCCAACATATAGTACATCATTAGTTTCAGATGTTAAGTAACTTTTAACTAGTTCTACATGTAGTTAGGGACTGATCCAGGTATAATCCCCAAATGTACACTTTTTTACAGTCCCAGAACCAATGAGGTAAAGATTATAAGTTACCTGCTAAATATCCATCTCTCCCTTTATGGTTACATGTGGAACCCCTACTCTCTACTGGGCAAATTGCCATCAAGAATAAACATACTTTCCAGTCTCCCTTATGGCTGAAGAAGGTTCTATCCAATGGTATATAGTTAGAAGGGGCAAGTGGGGTTTCAGAGGAAGCTCCTGGTAAGGGAAAGAGAGTGCACCCTTTGTTTCCCTGATTTCTCCTGCTACTAAGCGAGGATCAGTTGTGCTACATGGAACTCCAGAAGCCATGCTGGATCTTGAGATGACCTTGAGGATGGAAGCCATATGCTCAAATGGGGGCTCTGATAACTATGGAGCCTGTAACCAACTCTGCGCCATCAAACTTCTTTCATATGACCAAGGAAATTCTGGTGTGGGTAAGCCTCTGTTTCTAAAGCTGAAATAATACTTATGATGTCTCAGCTCAATCATAAATTCCCTGTGGGCCTGTACACAAGTTGTTTGAACATTTTGGACCTCAGTTTTCTCATCTGGAAAATAAGTAGATTGAATTAGAAGGGCATTTTCAAGAAAGTTCTTTCTGACACTAAGGTACCAGATACACAGTATAACACCAGGCAGCCAGCACCACCGGGTCTGCAAAAGCCACAGAATAGAAGAACCTCTTTTCTAAGGATTTTCAGATTAGTTAGAAAGAGAAACAGAACATCCATTCATTCATTCGTTCATTCATTCATTCGTAGTAGTGGATGTGGTGATGTACTGCCCAGATGCCCCCTTAAGGGCATTTCCCCAGGTGCCAGGAGTGTTGGCTACTGAGAGTTCACAGCTGACTTCCTCTCCAAGAATCACCCACTTGGAGGGTGCTGCCTCAAGCAAAGCCACTCCTGCTTTCTGACAGCCCGTTTTCATCAAAGGATTGATATGGACGTTTCAGAGCCTGGCCCCCTTCCCCCAATTTGTGGTAACTTAGAAGGCCAACCCACCTAGAGTCCCAGCCCAAACCCCACTTGCCCCTTCTAACTAGTTCTCCCCCACCCGATCCTGCTTTGCTTACTCCCTCATGGGTGGTACTCCCAGAAGCACTCACCCCTAAACTGTCTGCACACAAATCCCTGCCTCAGAGTCTGTTTCCCAGAGCACCCAACTTGAGACTGTTGGTAGCAGCATGGCGCTGTATGGGATTTTGGATCCCATCATGGGGCAGGGAGAGTGCTGAGAGCACCTGGCATGCTGAAGCCCTGAGATGGGGAGGGCTTCTACTCTTGGTGAGCAGGGGTGGGATCACAGTAAGAGGAAAGCACAGGCTGGTGCTTGGGGGGATGTTCGAGAGCTTTGGGGGGAAAGTAGTCATTATTAAGACTATGGAAAGAGATGGCTCAACTGAGTGTGATTGATGTATTGGAGAGAGTCAATGAAAGGCTGGAAGTGATTAATCACTAATTTAAGACAAACTATGAAAGTCAGAGGCGAGGGCCTCCTTGGCAGCATATCAAGAGATTCTCCTCTCCTGCAGCTGGAGAGCAGAAAATCTGAGGACTGGGCCTGCATTTAATTAAAAGGGTAGCAGAGATTCAGTGAAAGTATCATTTTCCACCCTGCTGTGACTAAGGTCAGGGCCCTGATTAGGAAGGAGTGGGACCCTCAGATATGAGATGAGCACATGTGGGTTCATGCACCTGAGAACCTGGGACCCTGCCCCTCCAGCTGTGCTAGATCTTCTGGGCTGCAGAAGTGGCCCAATATTCCCAGTTATGGACTAATCTCCCCCCTGCTTGAAGATGACAATGGAGGACTTGGCCCAACAAGGTAGCACACGTCTGCTTCAGGACTTCCCTTCCAGGCCACCAGACCAAACACTAGGACCAAGCCACCCCATAATCCCACCATGGACATGCTGGGCCTTTAGGAAGGGCTATATCCTAAAGGAGCCACAGGGCCCAGCCCATCTGCATTGGCAGGTGCTAGGTGCCCGTGCACGGGACTGAATCCAGGGGCAATAGACAGTGGGAAAACAGAACATTTATTGATATACGAGCACTTTCCCCAGAAACAGGATTTAACACATGACAAGGATCCTGAGAGACAGTCCCAATATGCCAGGAGGTTGGCTATGGGGATCTTGCAGATGATCACGTGAAGCGCCCACCCTAAGTGAAGTGGAAACACCAGGACAGAGAAGAAAAGATCAAAAGGCTCAGAAAAGTGGGCATGTTGGGGTGATTGGCCACAGAAAGCCAAGGGGCCCGATCTAAGACATTCCATGACTATGTACTGAGTAGCAACCCCTATGGAGACAGGCACTGATAATTTCTTGGTATTCTGGGATGAATAAGCATGGCCTGGTTCATATGGTATCTATAAGCTATGATTATGAAGTAAATCTGGAGGAATAGCAGCTTCCCTGATATAAACCTCGACCTTCATGATGGGATATGTTTGAGAAGTCTGCCTTCATCAGGATATCTAACCTACACATCAAAAGTGAAATAGAATAAGAATGAAGTGGCAATACAGAGCAATGAATGCAAAGATGAGCTATCTTATCTGTAAAATAATACTAATACACGCTGAGCACGTACTGAGCATCACACACAGACATTGGACAAGTGCCTGGGGACACAAAGGTGCCTGAGACGTAACTTCTGAGAGCTCAGAGTCTAGGGAGAGAGGCCAATGGGCTCGTAGGTGACTACAGCTGTGTGCTAGAAGACAGAGCAAAGGATGCTGGAAGCAATTCCCTCCATTCCGGGCATTGGGAGGCCTCACAGAGGAGACGCCCCTTGGCCGGAAACTTGAGGATGAAATGGACAGGGTGAGGAGGGCGGCATTTCAGGCAGAGGGAACAGCATGTGCAAAGCATAGGGGTCAGAACAAGCAAGGGACGTTTGGTTAACTACAAGTTGTTCAGTGGATGCTGGAACACGGCAGGCCGGCTGCGGTACCAGAGTGATAGGTTACACAGGGACCTTCTGCCCTGGTTGCCTTGGTATCACCCTGCTTAGGCCTGTTGTCCTAGCGTTATAATAATAGCATTCACTTTTGCCCTCCAAAGTATCACTGTTTGGGCAATAAATTGTAGAGTCACCCGGTTTTATGCAGGAGAGGAGCATGCTCCAGCCTGTGTGGTGGGTGATCACTCCGGCTGCCACGTGGACAGCTAGGACGGGTGAGACTGGAGGCTTGATGGTGGCCTTTTGAGGTCCCATCTGGCCCTGGCAGTCTCTGATCCAGACAGCCTTGGACCAGGCACCAGTTCTAGAAGAACACAGAACTGTCTTTTACTAATGGATAAATGCCTAATGAGCCCATAGACATGGCGGGGTTGAGAGGAGGGCAATAGACCTTTGTGGCCTGAGGTGTTCTGGGCAGAATTCCTGGACAAGGTGGATCTGGACCTTGACCTTGAAGGATGGGTAGGATTTAAATAGTCAGAGGCATGGAGGTAGACCTGGTGTGAGCCAAGGTACGAAGGTAGAGATGATTAGGGAGAGCAATGAGAATACTAAGAACCCTTATATAACAAAACTGCCACCCAAACTTAGTAGCAGCTTATAAGCATATGCTCTTGTTATTTCTCCAGACTCCTGTCATGTCCCTGGGTAGAGTGCAGGGCAGTGTGTTAACCTGTGTATTTCCAGAGCACTTTGGGCACAGCACTGGGAGCCTTTCCATCTGCACAAGGGGGCTCAGTATAGGGTCTGCCCCTTGCTGTAGTAGAGACTCCCAAGGCCAGCACCATGTACCCTTACAGCCCTGGAGCTTGGAACAGATGAAGCACCCAGCAGGGCTGGTGGATTGATTGACCACACAGAAAACAGAAACTTGGACGAGTCAAGTGACTTGTTCAAGGTCACATGGGGAGCAGATGCCAGCACTGGAGCTTCAACCCAAGACTCTAGAACCCTGTGCATGTGGCCACAAGTTCTCAAAAGGTAGTCCTTAGCATTGTGATTCATCACAGTTAAGAAGTGATTCTAACTAAGGTCCTCCTCTTTTTGCCTCTCTGGGTCTTTGCATGTCCTTCAGCCCACCATGACCCTTTCCTCTCTCTGTAAAACCTCACGTGTCCTTCAAGGGCCTGCCAGAATGTCCATCCTCTGTGGTGCTTTTCCCACCTCCCTGGCTGAGTGAGTGACCCCTCCTCTGGGCTGCATAGCACCATGCTCAAACAGCAAGCATCTATTGTAGACTGCCTTGTAAAGTGGGGTTTTACAGAGTAGAACTCATAGCAGGGTCTGCCGTCCATGCTGCACTGAGAGCCCCTAGGGGGCAGGGGACTGTATCTCATTTATCTTTGGATCCACAGTACTCAGACTAGCTCCTAGTCCATTGTAGGTATTTGGCAAATATGCGTTGACTAAATGAATGTACTTAGCCCTTATCCAGGGCTCTTGATGTGATCATATACTATTATATTTCCAGGTTTTCAGCAGGGTTCAGCCCATGGGAAACCCTAGCAGCAGATCAGAGGCTGGGAGGAGAGAGACGTGAGCTATTTTTTCCTCCCCTCCCTCTTTCAAGCTTAGAGGGCACTGAATTAGTTTGTGAGGGCTGCCATAACAAAGCACAACAGACTAGGTGGCTTAAACAACAGAAACTTCTTTTCCCCCAGTCCTAGAGGTGAGAAGTCCAAGATCAAGATTTTGACCAGGTTGGTTTCTTTTTTTTTTTTTTAAAGATTTTATTACTTATTAGAGAGAGAATGAGAGATAGCACGAGAGGGAAGAGGGTCAGAGAGAGAAGCAGACTCCCCGCTGAGCAGGGAGCCCAATGCGGGACTCGATCCCAGGACTCCAGGATCATGACCTGAGCCGAAGGCAGTCGCTTAACCAACTGAGCCACCCAGGCGCCCAAGGTTGGTTTCTTTTGATGTGTCTTTCCTTGGCTTGTAATTGCCTTCTCTTCTTGTCTTCACATGGCCTTCCCTCTGCGTAGTCTGTGTCCAAATTTCCTCTTCTTGTAAGAACACCAGTCATATTGGATTAGTGCCCACCAAAATGACCTCATTTTAACTTAAGTATCTCTTTAAAGACTCCCATCTCCAAATACAGTCACAGTCTGAAGTACTGGGGGTTAGGCCTTCTACATATTATTTTGGGAAGGACACAATTCAGCTTGTAACAGGTGCTAAAGTCTCCCCACTATTGAGACTTCCTGGGGACCAGTCCCTAACCCTGCCTACATCTCTGCGATAGTGTCTTTATAAATGCTATTCAATTTGAACCCTTTATAAGTGTGCTGGCTGTTTTCTGGCAGGCCTCTCACGGATACAGATATTGATGACTATGGTGGAAATAACCTACAACCACTATAAAGTTCCTCAAGAAGGGCAAAGTTTAATACTAAACTGTGATGAATTCAAAGCCAAATAACAGATCCTTCCCTTCCCGTGCCTCATTCTCCTCATCTGCAAAATGGGAATACTAAAAGCAATCCCATGACCCTTATGAGAGTCCACTGTGATAGAGGGCAGAACAGCTCTGCCAACTGGAAAGGGCAATGAGAGTAGAAGAGTCCTGAGTCCACAGGGTGGACCCACTTTTCCAGGAGCAGTGAACAGCTCTACAACTCTAAGTTCCTAGGTCAGGAGCCTGCAGATCAAAGCTGTAAAAACAGGAGAGGGACGTCAAAAAGGAGAAGACCTTGCTGCTAGCAACAGAGAAAGGGTGGGGCAGGAGGTGGGGCAATTTTTAATGGGCCTCTCCTCAGGATAAGTTCTAGACAGAAGGGAGGGCCTCTTTCCTCCTCCTTGGTAATAATGACCCACCTCATGGGCTTGCTGAGTGTCTGTGGAAAACAGCCCAGGCAGAGATCCTGGATACGTCTATTTATGATGATGTTGACATAGAGAGGACCAGTATATTCATGCAGAGGCCATGTTTCCTGTTTCTATAAACATCTTCAATGTGAGAAAAGCCTTCAATGGGTCCATGGGCACAATTTATAGCTTGCTCTGTGCCAACATAAATCAAGCATGCATACCATCCCAGTGAAATAACTCAGATCGTTGATTTAGGCTGGTAAGGATCTGCAAACAGCCTGGATTCCAAGGCAACTCATTCTTACACCCTGTGATGGGGTTAGCTTTTGTCTTTGGGAGCAGGGAGGGTCAATCTGGCCACATGGTGCGGCAGAAAGCATGCAGATTTTGGTGTTAGACAGTATGGGCTCAAAGTGCTGGTGATTCAAGCTTAGTTTCCTCCTCTGTAAAACCAGCCATCAGCTGCCTCAAGAAATTGTTGGAAGAATTAAATGAGGCCATAGGGCCTTGGTAGGTGCTACTTTGTTGATAAAGTCACCTTCCTTTCTCTAAGCTCTTGCATTCTGTTTTGTTTCTTATATCTTCTAATTTAAAACTGGTCTCCAAATTAGCAGAAGTGGAGTCAGTCACAAGGTGTGAGCACCAAAGACACTTGGAAGAGTTGGCAGTGTGCTTGAAGACAATGAACGGGGGGCCCAAGCCTCAGTCCCAAGCTTTGTCCAGAGCAGAATGTTGAAGACCACAAAGCCCTTTCTCTTGCACAGGCTCCTTTGGATGCAAATTCTCATAACTATCTTTGTGTGTGGACAAATGATTTTACTTCAGAATAATAATAAATGGAATAATAGCTTAACAAGACAAGTCAAGTTGCAGCCCATAACATTGTACTCTTGGGGATTAAACTGATTCATGGGCCACTGGGGATCCTTAGCAGTTTCTGAAAAAGAGTATTGCTATTAAGATTGAGCTCATACGAATCCTCTGTGGATGGATTTTTTTTTTTTTTTTTGCCAGTCTGTTCAATGTCTATACAATCTTAGAAGCAGCAGAAAATATATGTGCAGTGTCTCTTACGACTCAAACCTTGGGAGTATTATGTTTAGTGGATTCAGAAGACCTGACTTTGGCCCTAACTCTGCTATTTGCTTACCATGAGACTTTGCAAAATCATTTTCCCACTCTTGGAAAAGAAACATCATCCCAATCCTAACTAACCCACAGGCAGATGGGGGGAGACCCAATGAGAAGATGAATGTATCAGGCATCCCAGTGCCAAAAAAAAGAATGCTGACTTTCGCTCCCCAAACCTCAGCCTCGCCCCACTTCAGTCAAAGGCATCAGCATCTTCCTACCCCCTGGGGTCCTCCCCTGCTGCTGTCATTCCTCAGCAAGCCCTCTGACTGCTTCCTTATATGTTGAGCAGTCACTGTTATTTTTAATATATTTATTTTAATATATTTCCACCTTTTATTTTATTTGAGTTACAGAAATGATACACTTATACAAAGTATTTTAATGTACCCTGCACCCAGATTTCCGAAATGTTAACATTTTACCAGACTTGCTTTATCTCTCTCTAAGATTAGGTAGATAGATAGATAGATAGATAGATAGATAGATAGATAGATAGATAACCTTGCTCCTTCAGGCTGTTTAAGTGTTAGCCAAAATGCCGCCTCTGAAAGGTCACCTTCCCTGACCATTTAAGCCCTTAAATGCACGTCTCCACCCCATCACACCATTCTCACTGAAGTTCTCAACAATGCTGATAGTTTTCTTAATATTTGCTGGTCCCCTCTCTGCCTCCCCGGCTAGGATGGAAGTTTTCTGTGTACCTTGTCTTGCTCACTGCTGAATTCTCAGAACCTAGAACAAAGCCTGCAAAGAACTGACACTGAATCCCTGCTTTGCTGAATCAGCAACTTGGGGAATTGGTAGGTCTGGCCTGTGTAGGATTCAAATAGGCACATGGCGTGGTCTCCATGTTCAGTGTGTAGATGTCCCCCAGCGCCTACACGCCCTAGCTGCAACATTCACTTGCATCAAGAAATCATTGCTGTATCCTGTTCTAGGAGGAGATGACCTAAAGAACGGCTACCATTTCCATGGAAGTCCTCTGAGAAAGAGAGAGAAAACTACACCAATGCTCACAGACACAGAAAGAGAGAGCATGGCCAGTTTAGTGCTTTATGTATGGGCTCTGGAGACTGCCTTGTTCACATTCAGGTTCTGCCACTTACTGCTGTGTGACCTTGGGCAAATTACTTAAACACTCTGTGTCTCAGTCGCCTTATGTGTAACATAAAGATAATAAAAATATCTTCTTCATAAGCTGTTTGATGAGTAAATGCATTAATATATTTTCAATGCTTGGCACCATGCCTGGCACACAGTCAGTGTTCAGGAAGGGTCAGAACAGCATATATTACATAACTGAGAGCAGACAGTATGTAACTGCTTTAGAGGGTTTGTTTGTTTTTTTTTCCATTTGGCCAAATATCCTGAATATTCCATGTCAATACCTGTGACATGATTATTAATGGCTAAGGTCTTCCTATCATACGGATGCACAGTAAGTTTCCTAACTTGTCCCCATCGCTAGATACTTAAGGTGCTTCTGATTTTGCTCTATTATAAACAACACTACGCCGAACATCCTAATATGTGCATCATCACACATACCGGCAACTATTTCTTCTCATTGTATTCCCAGAAACAGAATTGTTGGGTCAAAGGCTATGCATATTTTCTGACCTGAGATATAGATTCCAAGTGCCTGGGACAGGTTTTCCTGACAGAGGTGTTTCCTCAGGGTCCCAAGTCCAGAGGCCAGGGTGGCTCCCAGTTCCAGCCAATTCCACATTGCCCTGTGTCCCTGGGCCAGCCAGGCAGCAGTCTATGTGTCTGGTGGAGGCCGCCACAGGTTCCAGTCATCCTGCTTACTCTGCTCTGGGCAGGAAAACAACCCGGATGTTTTCTCCTCAGGAGGTATCAGAGACCTTTGCTTCGAACTTCATCTAAGAGAATAAAAACAACCATATCCACCATGCCTGCTCTTTCCCGGCTGGCTTTTCCTCTGTTCTTGGACTTGTGATAACACATTTGCAAAAGCATCCATGTTTCAGAGGACCTTTCACTCACAGCCTCTGCACCCCATCACCCGGCAGAAACGCTTCTGCTCTTTACAGCTTAGCTCAAATGCCACTTCTTCCAGGAAGCCCTCTCCCTTTTAACCCATGCATCCTGGTGGGAGGCAAAAAATATATATATATTTAATTTTTGATGTGCTTGCTCACCTATCATGGAATGCCTTTTCCCACAAGAGGAGAAGTGTCTGCTGGCTGTTGATTTTAAGAAGGTCTGAGCAGTCCTTATACATCCTCTCCCTGCTACTTCCCCAGTTAAATAGGGATCAATCACTCTGGAGCAGGAAGAGTGGGCCAACACTGGTACTCAAGTTGAAAAGGCGGAATGGCCTGGCTCTGGCAGGGGTTCTCTGAGATGGCAAAATAAATTGTGGCAGCTGCTGGTCTGCAACAAGGAGGACCTGCATCCCACTCCTGGATAGCACCCCTCACCCAGGACGGGGCAGAACCTCTGAAAGGGTCAAAGAAAAAGCCATAAGACTTAACAGGAAGAGCTGTGCAAAGAGCACAGAAGGAACAGACCTAGGTTTTGTGGGGTCTGGAGCATACGCAATTTGGGAGGGGGAAGCTTTCCTTAAGAAAAATAATTACAAATATAAAATGTCTATGACCACTCCAACTTATCCAACAGGAGAAGCGTGATGGAGGACATGGGGTGGGAAATGGAAGAAGCAGCATTTTCACTGACTGAGCTTAAAAAATCATACTTCTGCAAATTTTATAATAATATCTGAGCTACGGGCACATTCCAGGGTCCCTCTCAGAGGGGGCTGTGCAAGCGAGGGGCTCTGAAGCTTGAGCTTCATTAAAGTCACCTTTGTGGTTAGAACTTTCTGGAGCTGAAGACCAGAGACAGACTCTTCTCTAAACTCCATCCCTTATAAGCCTCCAGGGTTTGGGGCAAACTCCACCTCGTATAGCTGAGATGGAATCTTCTGCCAAATGCAGGGGGGATGGCAAGCCAGATTTATCTGGTTTAGAAATACAAATAAATATGATATTTCTTGCTCTGAAGTATCCTAAAACATCTTCCCTATACCATACTCAGGAAATACCTTTATTTTTAAAAGGTGATCAAACAATATATCCTGAGAAAATGATTTCCCTTCACGAGTCTCAGTCTCCCCATCTCAAACATGGGGATGATAAAACTGACCTCATCCCTGGGGCGGCGTGAGAAGGAAATGAGCTAATACGCAGAAAGATCCTGGCACAGGGGAGCCATTATATCTGAGCATCTGCTCGGCCCCTGGCCCTTGGGGAGGTCCTGGGCACAGGCCTGGTAACTGCCAGCTCACAGACGACAGGAGCTTACTTAGACTGAGGCCCCAAGGGCTCGGGGGACGTCAGCTTGCTTTGGGAGCACACCTGGATCCAGCAGTCTGGGGCAGTAGATCCAAACACAAGCCCTGCCTTGCTGTCTTCCATGGCAAATCATGTACCCTCTGAGGACCTGAATTTCCACCAGAATCTGGGGAGAATGTCAGAAGGACTAGCCGAGGTAAGAACCTAGCACAAAACAGGTAGAGGTGGAAACATGTTATGTTAAATCCATTCCTACCCTGGCTGAGGTTCTTTGGCAGAACCCTCCCTCTGGTTCCCTAGGAGGCATTTCTGAATCCTTCTTCTCTACAAGAAACAGACTCCAGCTCCAGGCGGAAGGCTTAGGATACTTCCTCCTTCCTCTTAGTTCTACTGAATTCTATTTAAATGAAGCATCCTCCTTCAAGCAGGAAACTCAAACCACTTCCTCCG
Organism: Eumetopias jubatus; assembly: GCF_037043125.1. Classification (NCBI taxonomy): domain Eukaryota; kingdom Metazoa; phylum Chordata; class Mammalia; order Carnivora; family Otariidae; genus Eumetopias; species Eumetopias jubatus. Next base: position 59,539,238 of record NW_028274810.1, read on the forward strand.
ACTAGAGTTTTTGCAATGTCCCTTTCTCTTAACAACTGGCCAGATGCCCAGCTGTGAGGAGCCAGAAGACTTTGATATTGGGAGGCGGCTCTGTGACACTTTTTCCTGGTTCCTGTGCCGACTCAGCACAATGAGTCTGGACTGGGAACCCAAGTCTCCATCCCTGAGCTCTTCCCCATTGCCCTCCTGAGGCTTCCTACCTATTGGCATCATTCAGTGCTCCAGGCCGCCTGCTGCCAAGATGGCAGGCTGCATCCAGTGATGCTCGTCCACTCCCAGTATCTTCTCCCTCGATGCCCTTCCCCACTGCACCAGCTGTGTCTTTGCTGCAGCTCGTTCTCAGGAGGACGAGGGACATCCTGATATCACAAGCTGGGTGCTGGACTGAGAGCCAGGAGCCCTTGGCTTTGCCAGCAATGCGTGCAGTGTCAGTGATGTCCCTAAACTACTTTTTCATGTGCAAAATAATAGGGGCTGAACCAGACTGGTCGGAGGGGTCCTCTAAAGAGCAGTCCATATGCCCCTCATCCTACTGCTTGCTCTTTGTGTTAAGGACCCAGCTCCCTGTTCATGTCAGCATAACATTCAAACTCCAGTGCTTTTCTTTAAACCTCTTAATCAGTGAGCACTTGCTAGAGACCCAGCCCCATGCCAGGACCTGAAGATATTTAGATGAATAATATTGCTCCAACTCTGAAGGAGATCCCAGTGAGAAATGAGAACATTTAAAGATGATAAGAAAGGGGCTAATTGTGGGGGGGGGAACCCACAGGGCTGGCTACCAGAGGTCCCTTGGAGCCCTTTTCCCAGAGGGAGAACTACTCCAAGTCTTGAGGATTCAGTAGGTCTCAGAGTTCAGAGAAGGTGAGGGAGGGGTGTTCCAAAAAGAGGGAACAGCGTGTGCAGAGATTTAGAAGGAATTCAACATGGCTGCCACCGCAGTGCTCCTGTCGTGAGCAGCAGAAGAGTCCGGAAAAGAGAACAGAGCACGTGCCAGAGGTTTTTGGACCTTGAACCTCCCCACACAGAAGGAGATACCTCTGTCTGAAAGCAGTTTCTGGAAGTTTCCAGTGCAATCAGAGGTCAAGGCACTTGCCAAATCCAGATAGCAGAAGCAACCTCCACGCACCACAACCCAAAGTAGCTTGAGCCCAGGACTCTTAGCTGGTTTCACAGCAGTCTCTGACTAAGACTTGAAGAAAACAGTCTTAAGAGTAAGACAAATATTTAGAGTTTTAAAAGCTCAGCCTACAAATTAGGAGGAATGGGAAACTTGTTCTAACTTGTTCAGATGTGCAACTTTGTTCTAATTTAAAGCAGACTTTGTTTTCTGGTGGGAGATAGATTGAGATCCTCCTGACTGCTCTATAATACAGTGGAAACCACTTCTGAGGAGCCAGTGTTTTATGTTAGAGACAACCAAATTTAATAAGGTAACAGAAGAAAAAAAAAGTGACGTCAATATGACTTTATCTGAAAATCAAATGAAATATGCTATTGAACCGACTGCAGTTGTTCTAGTCTTAACTGCTGTAGAAGGGAAAAGTGAAATTTTTCCATCTCTGGATCCTCTGCATTCCCCATCCCCTGACCCTAAGATACTCATTCCGCAAAAACTAAGCTTGCTCAGCAAAAGGAAGATGGAGTTTCACTTCACTTTTCTCCATCCTTCCAGTGCAGGAGGGAACTAATATTTTCTGAGTACCTGCTCTGTGCCTGGCCCTTTGCACTGAACTTTCACTATAACGTGGAACTCTATGAGGAACCCACTGTTCTCTCCTTTTTAAAGAGGAGGCAACCAAGGCTCAGAGAGGTTAGGTGAACTTGTTAAGGTCACACAGCTCAGTTAACATTATCCCTATGGCTGACTGAGTTAGGGTTGTGATCCCCTTCTTACCTGACCCAAAAGCCCGTGCTCCTTCCCCTGCCCCACTGCCTTCCTAGAATCCAGATGTTTGGTGCATGGATGGTGGCTACCTAAACATAGCGTCTGTGAATGAAGGGCTTTCAATGGAATAGTATAAGTCCATTTAATCATTCATTCATCCAACAAGTAATTCTTGGGTGCCATGGTGCACCAGGCATTATTCTAAGCACTGGGAATCAGATAGGCGAGTCCCTGCCTTTGTGTATTCACACCTTATGGGTGGAACAGTGTGGTGGGCGTGAGTGACGACTCAGGAGCCACCACCTGAGATCACATCTTAATCCTGCTGCTGGCAACCTGTGTGACTGTGGACACATTGCCTCACCCCTCTGTACCTCCGTCTCCTCATCTGTACAGAGGGGCAAATAGGAGTGTCTCCCTTTATAGCTGTTATGAGGACTGAATAGGCTGGTATTTGCAAAGCATTTAGAGCATAGGAGTATTGCTAAATAGATAGCGGGGGGACACAGGCAATGACAAGGCAAGATATGTAGCGTGTTACATGATGTCAAGTGTGAAGGTGAAAACTAAACCAGGACGGAAAGGGGATAGAGTATGATGGAGACAGGTTTGCAATCTTAGTTAGAGTGACCAGGGAAGGCCACACTGAGAAGGTGTCATCTGAACAAAGACCTAAAGTTCAGTGAGCTGACAGGAGCCATGCTTGGGCCTTGCCTTGATGGTTCAGAAGGCAAAGAAGGATTTTATGGCCCTACCTCTGAATCTTAATTATGAGTGTTGATTTCCTCGAACTGTAAATTTAGTGACATGCTTAACAAATTACATCAGTATATCATTATGTGATATAACTTACCAATGTGTTTGTAAAAGATTCAGCCTCTCACGTGGTCCCAGAGACTGGTGAGGGATAAAGTCATCTCTGGAATATTCCTTTATAACAGCAGAATTGCTGAAGTTAACTCGTGGTTTATAAGATACATTCACAACCCTTATCTCATAGATAAAGCTGGCCCCAGCTGTTTGCAGGGCCCATGCAAGTGTGCCTGTATTCCACCCTTGACTTTCTCTTGGCTCACACCTTGCTGAGACTCCTCAGTCTTGGAAGTGGACAGCAGCGCGAGGACATCACTGAGTCTAGCTGTCCCCTGAGTGAGAAGGATCAAGTCCGACCACATGCCCACTGCCCTGGTCAATCGGAAATGGTCTTCTTACATGCTGGAATGCTTGAAGAATGATTTTATTTTCGTGTATTCTCTGTATGCTCTCTGAAAATTGTTTTTTATGCTTCCATGGCCCAGAAGTTAGGAATCTAGTTAACAAATTTCATCCTTATTATTATAATGTGAGATAAAGAACATTGGCCTGGGAGGCTGGAGACAAGGGTTCAACTCTGGGCTCTGTTATTAACTCCCATGTGTCTGTGCACATCACAACTTCTGTCTCTGGCTCTCAGTCCTCTGTCTACAAAATGAGGAGGTCAAAAAAGAGTCAGGGGTGCCTGGGTGCCTCACTCAGGTAAGCATCTGACTCTTGATTTCCGCTCAGGTCATGGTCATGATCTAATGGTTGTAAGATCTAGCCCCAGTCCAGCTCCATACTGGGCGGGGAGCCTACTTGGGATTCTCTCTCTCTCTCTCCCTCTGCCCCTCCCCACACCCCCCTCTAAAAAAAAGAAAATGAGGAGGTAAGGGGACACATATGCATATACACAGACACACACACACACACACACACACACACACACACCCTGCTTTTTATTTACTGCTTGTCTTCTCTGGACCAGGCATAGGAAACACACTATTTCATTTTAAGATCACAACAATCCTAAGTCAGTGTCATTACTGCTACACGACAGGTATAATGTTGTTCAGTGAAAAGAGGCCAAGAGCAAGACTAGAACCGAGGCCCGGTTGGCCACCACTATTGGCTGCAATTGCTTAAGGCTTTCTAAGAATCTTCCTAAGACTGTCATTACCCGATCTTCAAGAACGTCGAAACCATCCCTGTCCCCTTGACTCTTCCTTTTCTGCAGCTTGAGTTGTAGATAATCTCCCTTTCCCTCCAGTGCCTGTCTCATGGGTTTCCGCCCAGTTATGAAGAACCACCCCCCCTCCCCCAGCAAAAGGAAAACATAGGGAACAGACTGGCATGCAAGGGACAGTTGCTGTCCAAAGTGACCCTCTGTTTTATCATCTTGCCCCTGGAGGCAGACCAGAATAAACACAGAAACGGTGCTTCTAAGCGGGGCCAGAAGCCTCCCCCAAAGTGGCTCACTCAGTTTCATAAGAAGCCCGGGTCTCCTGGGGATCAGCTGTCAGCCCTGAGACCCTTCTCTGGAAGCCCCTTCCCATGGCATGGCAGAGAGCAGACAGGTGGTATGGTCTCAGGGAGAGACACTATGTGTAGCACAGCCTCTAATTCTCCGTGTGACCTGGGGCAAGTTGCTTCCTCCATTATTAGTAAGAGGGCACTGGAGCTGGTCTAGGGGAAGCAGGAATCTCAGAGCTTGGGAATGAGCCAGACTGGGTTTGGACCCCAGTTCTGCCACTTACCGGGGGAATCAAGGCACTTGGCATCTCATCTAGAGTTCCTCTGCTCTAAACTTGAACCTGGACTGGAAGACAGCATCAGGCTCTGCTGCTCACTAGCTGTGGGGCAGTGGGGGCATCACTAGCTCCCTGGGCCTCAGTTTCCTCATCTGTAAAATGGACAGCATAACAAAGTTCTGCCCAGTTCAAACTATCAGCAGCTCCTACCAGCGCAACCGGCTTTAGAGGCTGTGGTGGTCTTTGAAAACATCAAGGCAAGACTGTGCAGTCAGATTTGATTTCTCAAAGTCACTTAAAGCTGTAGAGAGTGGTGGTTCTCAAACTTTAGTGTGTATGTGAATCATCTGAGATCTAGTTACAATGCAGCTTCTGATCCAGTAGGTCAGGAGAGGGGGGTGGCGCAGAGATGCTGCTTTCCTTGCAAGTTTTCAGAGCACACAGGTCCGAGGCCCACACTTTTGAGTAGCAAGGATTTAGAGTCATGTGGCTTCCATAGCACAGACAATAATGAATCCATTTTGATGATTACGAAGCAATAGCCCGTTTTAAGTGATTTATTGTTGAATTCATTAGATAAAGAAATGCTCATAGAGGGCCTGCTATGTACCGGGCACAATGGTGGGAAGTGGGATTTCGGTGGGAAACAAGGGCCAGGGCCTGCCTTCCCAGAGTATTTATTCTAGTGAGAGAGAGGAATCAAGCAAGCAATTAAGATAACCCAGGTATAGGGCTTGGGGGTGTCCAGTGTGTTGAGGGGGCAAAGGGCTGGAGAGCGTCAGGGAGGGCCTCCGGGATGAAGGCACATGGAGGCAGAAAACTGTCTCTGAGAAAGAGGGGTACTGCAAGCAGAGGGAACAGCATTGCTGGGGGCAAGGCCACCCAGCCAGTCAGAAGCTCAGTCTTCATTCAATTCAGGTCTGTCCAATCCAAGATTTACTCTTGCTGGTATCTTCCACGACGCATGAATCAAGTCTTGAGCAAAGCTTCCAGCGGTCCTTCCCCAGTGATGTCAGAGCACCTGGCCTCAGAATGAAAAGATATCTGGGGAGCAGAGGTCTCAGCATCACCTGACAGCCATGGCAATTAGGAAATTTGCCTCCACACAAAACATGTTGCACCACCAATACCATCCAGGCTTGGCTTCCAGTTCTTGCCTCCTGAAGACATGTGACTGAGAAGTGTGGTTGCCCTCCCGTCGCTGCTAATAATAACCCTTACTTTTTTTAACCAACAATGAACTTTGGAACTTGGATGTTGGTAGCCAGTCACATCAGCTGGCTATTCCTTGGGTGAAGTTCATCGGAAACTTACCTTACCTACCTTACGTACAGCAGTGTTCCTAAAATGCTAAGCTTGGTGACTGGCATATTATAAGTACCCAGTATGAGAAGGAAAGAGAGTCAGAGGGGTTAAGTGATTTTCCTAGTCTCCAAAGCAGGTAAATGGTAACTCAAATTTGAAATTATGTCTACCTCTGGGACACCTGGGTGGCTCAGTCAGTTAAGCATCTGCCTTCAGCTCAGGTCATGATCCCAGGGTCCTGGGATCAAGTCCTGCATTGGGTTCCCTGCTCAGTGGGGAGTCTGTTTCTCCCTCTGCCCCTCCCTCCTGCTCATGCTCTCTCTTTCTCTCCCTCAAAAATAAATAAAATCTTAATTAAAAAAAAAAAAGAATTAAGTCTACCTCTGAAGCCCAGCACCTTTCTCCAATTCCTCATGCTCTCCTTAGGTTAGAATTATACCCTTTGCCATTTGACTTTGTAGGGCCTCCCAGTAGAATGCGCAGATATATTTCCCTGTCCAGTGATACTAGGCTTGACCATCTGACTTGTCATGGGCAAAGAAATATGGTTGGAAAGGACAGCATGGCAGTTCTGGGTTGAGACCTCAAGAGGCATTTTCTGTTTCATGTTCTTGTCTACTCACTTGCTCAATTACTATGAGAAGAGAAACCACAGACTACTTTTCAGCCTAGTCACCAGAATGGGACAGAGTAGACACAAACCTGACCCGAAGCCCCACCAAATCTGAAGCCTGAGCCCAAGCCAGCCAACCCTCAAACCCATACGTGAGAAAAAAATCCCTGTAGTTGTGACTGAGCATTGGGTGGTTTGTTACCAAGCACTATTGTGGCAATATCTGACTAATACACTCCACAAAAAAGTACAGCCAAGCCAAGCCAGCTCTGCAAGTATTTCTTGAGTCCTTGTTGGGAAATAAAAAGGAATTTAAAGTCATCTCTACCCTCAAAGATGGTTTCGTTGCTCCTGTCTCCTTTGTTGAGCACAGTCATGACATAGAAATCACAGACTGTTATTTTATAAAAAATAAATGCGTATGTCTGTTTATCTTGTTGGAGAGAAATGCATAGCTCTGTTAAATGATACCTAGCAATACCAAGGCATATATTTTCCAAGAACTCAGTTGTATCATAGTATTAACTTACTCTAAGTTATAAAATCAATTAAGGTATTAAAGTAACCTTACTGGGGATGTAAAACTTGACTCAGCTGGCCCTTAGGGATGGGAAGGGCTGAAAGACACTAGATACAGTCTTCCTGCCAAGTCGTAGGGCTTTGGTGTTCAGGAGTTTTGACAGAGGTGGCTAGCAACCAGAGGCTGGGTTCAAATCCTCAGGCTGCTGCTTTCCAGCTGTGTGACCTGGGGCAAGTCACATATCTCTGGCCTTCAGATGAGATTCCCCTCACCCTCGCCCCCATGAGCTCTCTTCTCTTTACCTGCAAGGGCCCTTTCCTCCTTTGTCTGCCTGGGAGGACACTTGGTGGCCCCCTCTCTGCCAAGAACGAAGACCTCCCCTCCTTTAGGTCCCAGCTACACCCAGCTGAAATGATCCCCCCCCGGGGGGGGGTACTCTGGGCTCCTCCTTTTCGCATGTGTCTCTTTTCTTATGACAGACACTGAGCTCCTTCAGGACAGGGCAGCACATCTGTATCCTTAGATCCCCAGGGCCTTACACAGCGCCTGGCATGTGTCAGTAAATACCAGCAGGCTTTAACTAAACTAAATGGAATTGCCCCAAATATCATCCAGCGGTAAAATAGTTTAAAGTGCAGTTTCTACACTGTTTTGTAAAAAGCATTTCAGGGCTAAATACATACATAAAAAAGAGACACATGCTTTGAAAAACAGGTCCACACGAACACACATGCGGGCAAACAAACATACGCCAAACACAACCCTAGGAGGTTTCTGCAGACTTGTCTCTCATTTCAGGCCTGTAATTTCCCTCTTGGCCGACATTGGCTTTGGCCTGAACTATGTTTCAGACTGCTGGCAAGCAGCCTACTGGGTTTGGGCTTATGTTTTTGTTTTTTGTTTTGTTTTTCCTTTCCTTTCATCAGACCTGAAACTAAAGCCACAGGCCTTTCTGATACCTCTCAGCTGTGGCTGTCATGCTTCATGTCACCTGCTCCCTGCTCCCAGGCCATGTGGATCCATAAATACGTCCAGAGGTAACAAGCTGGTCAACAATGGCTTCCTTCTAGAAGGAGACAAAGGGAGGCCCCAAAGGGACCAAATAGTCTGGGAAGTGGCCATGACCCAGGCCAAGCCTCCACTCTTCCAGACCAGACTGTCATCTGATGGCCTGGCCTACTGGTCAACTTCCAACATCAAAGAGGTAAGGACACTGGGAAACTGAGGCACGTGGAAATGAAATAAAATGAACTAAGTTGTAGCTGGTGACCTGGGCAAGGCTTTAAGAACCTAAATCCTTGGGGAAGTAGGGACAGCTGACTTATCAGATAGAGCTCTGGGGTCACACACAGCTTATGTTCAAATCCTGGCTCTGCCGCTTCCTCCCGGGCAAGTTACATCACTTCTCTGACCCTTGTTTCCACAGCCATCAACTGGCTTACACCTACCTTGCAGAGCTGACACAAAGATTGTATGAGTTCAAGTACGGGATGGGCCAAGCACTTTGTAGGGAACTATTCTATGATGGTTTCTGTCAAGGTAGCTGAGCTTCCTATCCCAGAAGTGAAAGAGCCTGTCGGGATGCATCCTGTTCCCCCCCCCACTCCCCTCTACCCACAAAGTGAGGTCTCCCCACGGCTACCTCCCATCCTGTGCCTGCAGGTTCTCCAGGCAGCCTACTGCCCCCTGGAGAAATTCTCATGACTAGAAAGTTCTTCCTTAGGCTGACTCTGAAGAGAGTCTGAAAATGGTCTCTCCAGAGCTTTTGCCCATCGGCCCTTCCTACTCAGGGCCATTCCCCTGTGGCAACCTTCTGCATAGAAGCAAGCTCCCAGGCCTTCCCTGAGGTGGCTCCAGAATTCCCGAGGCTTTCTGTATATATACAGACACATATTTGTGCGTGCATGTACATGTGTGTGCGGGCATGTGTAGGCAATTACGAGGAACTACACAGACACATAGAAGAGGCACCTGTCCAGGACTTGGAAGGTCCAGGAGGCTTCTTGGAAGAAGGATGTTGAACCTGGGTAGCAGCTGGGAAGTGGGTGTGCAAAGTCCGGCCGCTAATACGGACAAACTGAGACTCAGCAGGGTGCCTCCCCTACCATGCCAGCGGGTGATAGTTGATGTCTATGAAGTGTGTAAAGCTAGATATCATGATTGCTGAATTTTTATTGTTTTTCCTGTTCTTCAAAATACCTTTCCTGGGGGTTCCTGGGTGGCTCAGTCAGTTAAGTATCTGCCTTTGGCCCAGGTCATGATCCCAGGTCCTGGGATCGGGTCCTGCATCGGGCTCCTTTCTCAGCAGGGAGTCTGCTTCTCCCTCTGCCTGCCACTCCCCCTTCTTGTGCGCACACAATCTCTCTTTTTCTGACAAATAAATAAATAAATAAATAAATAAATAAATAAATAAAACCTTAAAAAAATTGAAAAATATATATACCTTTCCTCGTCCACTTTCCTCAGCAGAATTTGCCCAGTTCATCTGATAGCATGTTTCTCCATTCACCTCTTTAGGAGACAGAGAGAGCTGGGCTTGCATCCAGCTGTCAGTCACAGCTGGGTGACTGATCCAAGTGAGAGGACTTCTCTGAGCCTCCAGTTCCACAGTGTAAAATGGGGACAGTCCTGCCCACTCCCAGGGCTGGTGCATAGATTGAACAGGGCACCGTATGGGGAAGTCGCTCAGCACGGAGCAGATGTTTGGCAGATGTTTGCTTCCTTCCCTTGCTTCATGAGATGCTGCAGGCTGATCTGATATTAGACCTCTGCTAACAGTTGATAATGTTATCATAGGATGTGCCTTCAAAGGCATTTACATTTGAACTAGAGCACACCAACCAGTTCAGGGATGCCAGCCCCCTGCTGGGCTTAGGACCCTGAGAAGGGGAATGAGCAGACCTGAGGCCAAGAAACTCATCCCAGAAAGAAGGAGGTCACAAGAGGCCAACTGTGACAGTTTTATGCACGCAATAGGAAAGGGTGATCCACTGAGGCTTTATGGTGGAGGTGGCAGAGGTCTCTGGTGGTGGCAGTGCCATAATGTCACATGGGAACAACCACACTAGGTTCCCAAATATCTTCCCTGGGTCTACGCTCAGCCCTCCAGAGCCACTCAGAAGATAAATCCTGCACAATTACAAATCGGATTATGGCACCACCCCACCCCCAGCCCTAAAATCTCCTGGGACTTATTGTTCTTACAATAAAACACCAAATCTTCCCCATGGCCCTTGAGGCTCGTCATGATGGGGCCCTGGCTTCCTCTGCAGCCCCCCAGGCAGACCAGCGGGGCCTCTGGAAGCTAGGCAGCTCCAGTCCCTCCAAAACAGATGCCCAAACGGAGCCTCCACCTGTCCTCTTAGAAGATAACCCAGGTTACGAGAAGGCGAGGAGAGGACCAGACCAGTGCCCTGCTCTTGGTTAGGGCAGGGTCTCTTTGAAGGACTCTGGAGAGCCTCCGTAAGAGTATTGATGGGAATCATAGCATGAGCCAAATGCACCCAGAAGGGCTGAGCTGCAAGGAATCCAATGACAACACTCTGTCTGGAGGTGAAGGCAGGGTTAGGAAACCAGCAAGATAGGTGGAGACAGCCCAGGCTAGGGCAGCAGGCAGCCTGTACCGCTCTAGGGGTCAGGGGAATAGAAAAAATATGCTCTAGGGGCCACGCCTGTCAGAGCCAATGCCAGAACTATGGAAGAAAGGAGGGGAGGGAGAGGGGGATGGACCCCTACCCTTTGCCCCCTCCCACACTGCACTCTCCAGCAGTAGCTGCCCTTAGGCCCTCTAAATCCAGCTAGAATTTAGAACCGAAGGGCATGTGGGTGATATCGTTCTTAGGAGTTAGCCCTCTAGGGCTACGAGCAGGCAGAGAGGGCAGAAAATTAATTGGATGAGAATGACCACAAATAAAGAATTACGAACGCAGCAGGCATCCCAGCATCCTGCAGGGAGAATGAGAATAGCCAGCCCTAAGAGCGTCAGCTCTTCCCCAAGAAAGAGAGAATGCCATGTAAGGGGAAGAGGGAGCCTGGCTGACAGGCAGCATTCCCAGCCAGGCCGGAGTGTCCACATAGCATCCAGATTCTGTGTCCGGCACACCTGCCAGAATAGTCCACACGGCCAGACACCTCATACCTTGGCCCCTGCACAGTGGCGGAGGGAGTTGTCCTATGATCCTGGACCTTGCCCATCCTCCCTGCTCCTCCCCAGGACCAAGACCTAGGCACGCAAGGGGAGCCTGTGGTGCCACCCATAAGAGAAGCAAAGATGACTCAGATGCAATCATAGAATAATGATAAGAGTAAGCTAACAATTGCATGCTATATAACATGTTATCGATTGTTATCACTGCAATAATCACACAATTAAGCTCTACCTATGTGCCAGAGACCATGCTCACTCTATTAAATGATACAGGCCTCTTCCAAACCCTAGGAGGTGGTGGATATTATTCCTACTTAAAGAATGAGAGGAAGACCCAGAAGAGGTTAAGCAGCTTGCTGAGGTTACTGTCAAGCCCAAGTTTGCTGGCTGCAAGCCAGGCTGTCAACTACCATGCGAGACTGTCCTCAAAGCTAGCTGGAACACACAGATGAGCGGGAAGGAGAGGCAGGATTCATGCAGCCCTCTGTGGTCAAAGGGTTGGAGTTTGCCTCTCCAGAGTGGTCTTGGAACCCTGGTCCTGGACACTGTATTTTCCAGTTCTGCCAATCTCTGATATCCTAAGCACTCAGCTCTCTCTTACCCCTGGGCCTTTGCACAGGCTCTTCTCTTTACCTGGAGAATTGTCTTCCTCCTTAATCCCCTCATGGCTTGATTAAATCTACCTTCTTTTACTATTTTTTTAAAGATTTTTTATTTATTTATTTATTCATGAGAGACGGGGGGTGGGGAGAGAGAGAGAGAGAGAGAGGCAGAGGGAGAAGCAGGCTCCCAAGGAGCAGGGAGCCCGGTGCAGAACTCGATCTCAGGACCCTGGGATCATGACCTGAGCCGAAGGCAGATGCTTAACGACTGAGCCACCCAGGCGCCCTCCTTTTACTATTGCTTTTGCTCCACAAAGCCTAGCCCTTGTCCTGCTCCACAGCAGAACTCAGTCCTCCATATGGTTCTGAGCGTTGACCTGTTTCCCCTACCAGGCTGCAAGCCCTGCCAAGGCTGAGACACAGTTGTCTGGCTTACCCCTGTGTCCCAAGGGCCCAGGCCAGTGCCTGGCATGTAACGGGTGCCTGGTAAATGTGTGGCGAAAGCAGTTGGATGCTGGCACAGACTCGGCCACCCAGAGCCTGGCACGCACTACAGCCCACACAAGGAGAACCACAGCCAGTGCTGCAGGAGCAAAGAGGAGGCGGAATCTCTCCACCCACCCGAGGCCAGAGCAGGCAGGGCCTCAGGGAGGGACTTCCAGAGCAAGGGCTGCTGAACTGAGATCCACGCATGGGCAGGCTTCTGGTGGCACGAAAGAAAGGGAAAGGTGTTCCAGGCAGAAGGAGTAGCATGTGCAAAGGCTCAGAGGAACGAGCGTGCATGGTGAGTCACTCGGAGTGAATGACAGGAGGGGCCATGGGAGAGGAGACCTGGAAGGGATAGGTCTGGCCTGTGAGGGGTGTCCAGGCTGAAAGACAGGAGGCCAAACCGGGTGGCAAAGAACACAAGCTTTAGGCTCAGAAAGACTGGAGTTTAACTCCACACTTTGCCATTTCCTGGCTCTGTGACCTTGAGTGAGTTGCCTAATGTTTCTAAGCCTTAGTTTCCCCATCTGCAAAATGGAGTAATCACCGTACTTGCCCCTACGAGAATTAAATGAAGTAATGCATGTAAAATGCTTTGCACAGGTAAATGGCACGGGGCAAGTGTCAGTGTCCACCCTTCATAGCCACTCTGTCCTTTCTGGCAGTGCCAGGGGAGTGGCGAGGAGAGTTTTGTCCCAGACGGAGACAGGGAGACAGAAGCTGCCCAGGAAGTGTTTGTGGAAGGGAGGAGGGAAGAGGGGAATTTTGAACAGGACCTTAAAGAAGGGGCTTGGAGAGGTGAGGCAGGGGTGGGAGACGTGTACTGAGGGTGAGGGGACCAAAGCACAGGGTCTGTGGGGGGACAGGAAGTGGGACGGGCCAGGAACAGGAGGGGTGGGATGCGGTGTGGTGGTGGAGCAGGACTTCTGCAGTCAGCAGGTCAGGGCATGCGTGTGTGGTACTGAGCAAACCAGGAATAGACCAAGGTCTCCCCACTCCTCCACGGTGAAACCAGCTAGTCATTTCCGATGCAGTGGCCTAGTGAGGTCACCAAGTGGAATACTGTCTGATCCCCTGCACCTGGTGGCCGTGGTCATTAGGGGAGGGCACGGTCAAGCGGAGAGAAGGCTCAGCCCACGGCTCCCAGGAGGCGGGGATTCCTTTAGCTCCTCCCCCCGCATTGGCTGCCTTGCTCCACCTCCACCCATCCACCTGTAAGGACAGGTGGAACCAGATGTGACCAAACTCTCTCTTTTTATGATTCTGAATTCCTATGCAGTGTCTGGGGAAAAGGACTGAGGAGAGGGAAAGACAACCGGAAAGGGTCCTGCACCCAGTTTGAGCCAACTGAGTGGTCCCTGTTCTGGAAATGCTGGGTATTATCATTACTGTCTCTTTGAACTTCAGCAGGAAAATGAACCAGGTTCCTCCAGGGGCCAGGCATTCTAGATGTACAGTCAGAGCCAGAAGGCTCATTGCTCCCACAAGGACAGAGGTGCCCAGACAGAGCCGTGGACTTGTTCAGGGTCACCAGCTAGTCAGGTGGTGCCAGAACCAGACTATGCCCAGATTGATTAGCCACCCCCCCCTCATTATACCAAAGCACTTCTGGGAGCACAGTATTGTCTCTGAAAGCCCCTGGGAGGCAGGGGCGGAACCAAGACCAAACACTGCAACCACCACCATCAATAATAACAGCTGTGGCCTGTTGAGCACCAGCGACACGCAGGGGACCTGGCATTCCCTTGTCACTGGCCCTCCAGCAACCCTTCAGGCATCTTTTTTTTTAATTTATTTTTTTTATTCATGTGACAGAGAGAGAGGGAACATGAGCAGGGGAGAGAGGCAGAGGGAGAAGCAGACTCCTCGCCGAGCTAGGAGCCCGATATGGGGCTCGATCCCAGGACCCTGAGATCAGGCCCTGAGCCAAAGGCAGATGCCCAACCATCTGAGCCACCCAGGCACCCCCAGGCTTCTTTAAAGACAAAGTTGTGTGGCTTTGCCAAGGTCACACGGAGAGAGTGGGGGTCCCAATCCGGTCTTCTCTGGCCACCATCTGGTCTCTCTACTCAGATATGGCTGCTGGAGGAGCAACCTAACCATTAACTTATCTGGTGACTTCAGAATCTGGCTGGACACCTTCCCACTCAATTCTCCGTCAACTTTGCCAAACTTTGTTGTAAGCACTCTGCATAAGTGATCCCCATTGTCCAGATGAGGAAACTGAGACATAGAGAGGTTGGATAACTTGCCTGGGGCCACTCAGCCAGGTAAGTGGCTAAACTAGGAATTCTTCTCATAGATCTGAATGAGGCCAACTCGGAGAGCTGCCCCAGACACCATGCAGAACGTGATTACACACAAGCATTACACACACACACACACACACACACACACACACACACACACACACACACACGGCACTGCCTAGAAAACTGCAGGCCCTGGAAATTCCCCTTCTGTTACCACCATCCTGAAAGGGGAACATATGACACACCTTGGGGAAGCAGAAGTTTGGGGTGCTGGCAACACAGCTTCCCACTCAAGAGACACCCCAATAATGCACATCCCCCACCTACTTGCTCCTCCTAGGAGCCAGTGCAAGGTAAGGAGCAGAGGCTCTGGTGTCAGACTGGTGCAGGTCTCAGCTCTGCCTCTTACTGCTGTGTGACCTCAGGCAAGTTACTGAAACTCTGTGCCTCAGTTCCCTCCTGGTTAGTGAGAGGCTGAAATGAGATAACACACCAGAGCATTTGGCCCAGAGGCTGGCCCCAAGCAAACATTCTGTTCCTATTCTGCTGCAATCTAGCTGTGCGTTCACACCGTCATTTACTCTCATTTACTCCCGGATTCACCCTCGGCTCCAGGCTGTCAACAAACCTGGTTCGGAGCTTTCCTCAACGACCTCCCTCCACCTAGTCCTAGCCCTGAGATGGACCTTAAGTGGAGAAGGAGACCATCCTCTTCTGGATTCCTGTGTGAGCTCAATGCTATAACAAATAACCATGAACTCAGTGGCTTAGAACAACTGTTCTAAGTTCACCCTGTTACAGTTCTGGAGGCCAGAAATCCCAGTCAGTCTCACTGGGCTGGAGCGAAGTGTTCTCAGGGCTGGTCCCCTCTGGAGGCCCAAGGGGAGAGTCCCTTTCTTTGCATTTTCTACTCTCAAGAGGTGCCTACCAGCCCAGGCTCAAGACTCCTCTCTCCGTCGTCAAAGCCAGCAACGTACTATCTTCTCTCTGATCTCTGCTTCTGCTCATACATCTCCTCCCGCTGACTACGACCCTTGAGCCTCCCCCTTCTTATGAGGCCCTGGAAAATCTAGGATCATCTCCCCACATCAAGACCTTTATCTTAATCATATCTGCAAAGTCCTTTTTATCAGGTCGGGTAACATGAGTAACATATTCACAGCTTCTAGGGATTTGAATATAGATGTGTTTGCAGGGGCCATTCTTCGGCCTACCACACCCAGGCCCAGGATCCTGGCCCTCCGGCTTCCCCGGGGCCTTGGAAAAGAGTGAGATTAGGTGGCCGACCTTCATGCCTGGACACAGCTGAGAAGTCAGCGGACGTCATTCCCTTCATGATGTACAGACACTTCGATCAAGGCCACCGCGTGCATTTCTCAAGTCGGTAGCCCCGAGACCTGGATGTGGCGCAGCTCAGGTCAGGTCCCAGGTAAATGAGGGCCTGCCCTCTACTGAGGCCAGCTACAGTGTTGCCAGTTACCTTCCTGATGTGTCCCCAGACTTTTCTCTCTCCCGCCCAATCTCGACTCAGCCTCCAGTACGATCTTGTTAAAACAGACCCCATCATCTGCCTCTCCTGCTTGAAATCCTCCCCAGGTTCCCTGCTGCCCCTAGGATAAAATCCAAGCTCCCGGGTCTGGCTCATTGGGGTTGTTTTGACCCAGACTGTGCCCACCCCATTCTCTGTTTCCTCTCCCATGGCTCTCCCTCCCCCACCTCCGCATGCTGAGCCCTTCCCAAGGACGTCATTATCTTCATCATTTTCATCATCAATCATTTTGGTAATAAAACCCACAGCTTTCTCTTACTGAATGCAAATAACTGGGCAAGGGATTATGCTAACATTCAGTTATCTTTGCAAATACTCTTCTCCTAACTAGAATTCCTAACTCTCTCCCACCTGTTACCTAATGGACCAGGCTTGCTGGGAGAACACAAGCCCACCCACCCCTCCGGGCAGGATTAAACTCGCCCTCCTCTGGGCAGCCCTGGAATGACCTCTGGCCTCCATGGCAACTGCTCTCCACTTCCTGTCTTGCCTGTCTTCCACCTTGAGCTCCTTGGAGATGGTGATCTCTTACTTATCGAGGCATCCCCAGCACTAAGTGCCTGACATGGTACAAATGAAATATTGGAGAGAAGAATGAATCCAAGCCCCGTCTCAAGCTATCCACTTCCTCTTCGTCCAAGCCTGTGTTCAGCAACTGCTCTCCAAGCAGGCGCTCGTTTCTGAGAACAGGAGGCAGGATTCTTTTGGGATTCTGCTTGATCCGGATCCACCCCTGTAGTGGGGAAGGAGGTAAGAGAGCGCATTCTAAGTGTTCTGCATGCCTTTAATCTCCACTTGTTTAGTCCCTACAGCTGTCCTCCTGAGTAGATTCTGGTATTATACCGATTTTACAGACGAAGAAACCAAGGCACTGAGAGCTTAGGACCTGCCTGCCCCAAATCTCATGGCTGGGCATCTGGGTGGTAGAATTTGAGATGGAGCTGGGGTCTGTATGCAGGCAAACCACCTCCAGGAAGCCACATATCCCACCCCCCACTCCACTTCACTGCCTTGTACCTTTATTTATTAAGCACTTACTGTGTAAGAGGTACAAAGCAGGTGTTCTGCATACAATGCTTATTTAATCTTCCTCATGAGGCTTGGATATACTAACATCACCCCTGTTTGAGAGATTAGTCCAGGCTCATTTACGCTAAGATTCCACACTTACAAGAAGGAGCCTCCTGACCAAAGCACAAAGGTTGGCTTTAACCTTCTTTCTCTTAAGGCTCAACTGAAGAAATAGTCCCTGGGGAATAAACTAGTCCTACCAACATTGGGGGTTTCCAATTCCAATGGGCTTCTGCCCTGTTGTGCCCACTCGGGCCTAGGACCCTGGATGGTTGCCAAAGGCAGTGTGGCCATCTCAGGATTAAGGCAGGTGGGTGGGAGGCCAGCCCCTGAGCTTTGGGCTGCGTGGAAGGAGAAATGAATGGGCTTGGGGTCAATTGTCCTGGGATCAATAATATTGCCACTTGTCCCAGACCCTTACTAGTTTTATGACCTCAGGCAAATCACTGAAACTTCTGTGCCTTAATTTCCCCATTGGTAAAATAACATCTCCTTTGTAGAACTGTTACAGGATTCAACGAAATGGGTGTGTGGAGCTGCCAGTACCTGCCTGGTATGTAATCACGGTAATGTTAATAATAGCAATAAAAACTGAAGCTCGCAGAGGTGCAGGCCCAAGGTCACACAGCATCCGGTCTACTCACACTCTTCCTTTCATAGCTTCTGTTTTCATCCATGACTCCGGCACTTGGGCAGTTCCCTTGGTTTAAAACCACAGAGTCCTCCTTGACCAGTCCTTCTCCCTCGTGGTCTGTCCCCCGTGCAAGTGCTCCGTGATGTGTGCGTCTGTCTCCTGAGTTCCCTGCCCGTTTCTGCCCCCTCTGCCTCTCTCCTGGGCTAGCTCAATAACCTTCTCAAGAACGGAGCCCAGCACAGCGACCAGGACTTCTGTACTCAATAAATCTTGAATGGATGCTGTGGTGCTCTCTCCAGATATTTTACTTCTTAATCTACACCTTGCCCCAAATTCTCTAATCCTGAGATAACTTTGAACACCTTGCCATGCACATGCAGAGCCTCTCTGAGCAGCCCCAGTATCATCCCATGGGCCCCGGTGACTAAGGACCCTCATCTTTCCTCCTGTGTCCTTCAAAATTCTCATCATTAGTCTGTCTTTGTTCATTCTATTCCCTGTGCTTGGGATGCCCTTCCCTTCCCTCCCAGACCCACTTGGCAAATTTCTAGTCATCTTTCAAAATACTCTTTATTCACTCCACAAATAAGTATTGAGGGCCCATGATGTGTCAGGCACTGTTCTAGACTCTGAGGCTATATCCAGGAACAAAGTAGAAGTCCCTGACCACAGGTTGCCTCTAGTCTATGGACAGTCCAGCAGTGGAGGCATCTAAGCCAGTTAGAGATGGGGGGGGGGGGTCCTGCAGCTCCAGGAACCCCCTCCAAGATCCCGCTTCCCAACCCTCCCTCCACTCTCAGATACCACCGAGCTCCCTCCTGGTGCCCCCTTGTACTGGCTTACTGATCATAAGGGTCTAGTTACACGCCTGTCAGTGATGGCCAGGACTGTGGTTTCTGCATCATGGCATCTCAAGTTTGTTCACTGGCTGGAAGGAAGGAAGGGAACGGTTCCCAAGTGGTGGAACAACAAGTTGCAGATAGGCAGTGGGGCTGAGGGAGGCAGGGAGGCTGTAGACCCCTGTTGTAGACAGACTGGATTTACCCCTTCCACAGGCACACCAAGCTCACGCCAGACCTGGATGCCACCACAGCTCTTGAAGGGACCGCAAGCCTGCGCTGGAAGTTTTCAAGCCTACCTAGACTGGATGTTTCGCATCTGGACTGCTTCTGGGGCTCCCAACCATCCTGACGGCTTTCAGCCCACCCTTCCTGGCCACCCTGGGCAATCAGTCAGCCTCACCTCAAAGCTGAGACCGCTAAGGAGGAGGGCGTGGAAGGACAAGATGAGAATTAGCCCTTGGCCTTTCACAAGAGAAGGATCTCCTTTCCGCCACCACCTCCCCACAGTGGTA
This sequence comes from Eumetopias jubatus, assembly GCF_037043125.1. Classification (NCBI taxonomy): domain Eukaryota; kingdom Metazoa; phylum Chordata; class Mammalia; order Carnivora; family Otariidae; genus Eumetopias; species Eumetopias jubatus. Next base: position 59,558,205 of record NW_028274810.1, read on the forward strand.
TTATCAACCCTCTTTTCAGCTGCAACACTAGAGGTCAGGGGTTAAGTAACGTGACCACAGTCGCTAGCTGGTGGGAGAGCCCAGGCGCACACTCAGTCATCTGGCCGCAGAGACCACTCCCTTACCTAATTTCAATCCAAGTGTCAGGGGCTCCACCAGGATTCCCACCCTCAGCACTGCTGACATTTGAGCTGACTGTTCTGGGCATTGCAGAGTGTTTAACACCATCCCTGGCCTCTACCCACGAGATGCCAGAAATCACCTCCTTCCTCCTACACACACACACACACACACACACACACACACACACACACACGCACACACCCCAGTTGTGGCAACCAAGAATATCTCCAAACATTGCCCAGTGTTGCCTGGGGGGCAAAAATCTCCCCAACTGGTCTGCTCCTAACTGAGCAACGGGGACAAGATTCATGGCCTTGGCGACCACTGTCCTCCCATATACAACAGTCTGGATGAGTGGTCTCCAAGAGCTCAGTGACTCAATGGGGGCAAGTAGCAATTTGATTTATATGGATTTTAATCCTTAATCTATGTATATTTAATTTTATCCAAGATCCCAGAAGTTGGTCTTCACCAGTGTTTGCTGTTCATATTGCTGGTGGGACACAGCTATGTTTCTAAATAAATATGATGAGTGAGGACAGGTCTAATATTACTTACAGAGAGAGGAGCAATCAGAAAAGTTTGGAGACCACTCTGCTAGATGATCTCAAGCCTTCTGTCAGCCACCTATCCTAAGTTCTATGAGAATAAAAGAGAGCCTCCTACAATACTGTGATGTCCGGGGCACTCTTTCTTTCTGGGCTTCAGTTTCCCCCTTGGGGGGAGATGGGGAAGAACCCACCTCATAAGATTGTTGCATGGACCAAAAAAAAAATAATGTATGCACAGTGCTTAGCCCAGTGTAGAATAATACTCAGAAATGTGATTTTCATATACAGATGCGAAAACTAAGGTTACAGAATCTTCCAAAATTCCCCTTAGGTCTTTTAAGTTCCTGTGTGGTAAAGGCCAAATTCAAGACCCTAGTCCACCTCACTCCCCACCCCCCAATGTGCGGCTCCCGTGGGACCTCAGAACATTCCTAGTGCTTTTCTGCCCTTCCACACTTGTGTCCCTTCCACACAGCAGCTTGTATCAAATTTCTCTTCAGTTTGGTGGAATAAATAACTGGTTCCCAGTCCCATTTTGTGCTAAATCTTTCTGTTCGCCTTAATTTCTACTTTCCTTGGGAATGCAAAATGCAAAACCACTGCTACGAAAGACAGAGGCTCACTAAAATTTGTCGAAGGAATAAATAAATGCATGAATGAACCATGACCAAAGACAGTTTCTGTCTTATGGGTCAGGCTTCAGTCAGATGTCCCAAAATTACAAAAGTGCTTAGGAAAAGGTGCTCTCATAGCACCCTAGAATGTTCCTTCCAGGCTTGTATTACGGTTTATAATCGCGTGATTCTCAGTCCCCTCCCCTCTGCCATAGATGACAATCTGCACAAAGTCAGGATGGGTCCTCTCTGCTCATTGTCATATTCCTAGTGCTCTGTCCTTGTCTAGCATCCATAACTTGTATGCTGAGGGAACACGTGAGTCCATGAAGCAAGACATCATCCTAGCCTCTCCTGCCTTTTACAGCCGAGGCCCAGAGGACAGAGGTGACCTGGCCACAGTCTCTCAGCCAGCCACCATCAGAACCAGGTCTGTTGTCACCCCCATTTTCTTTCTGCCTCCCTTCCCTTAGTCAGGAATCCTGAGGACTGTGGCCCTGCAGGTGCTCAGAACCCCACGGCCGTCTCTAAGAGAAAGGAGAGGAAACGTCTCAATATTTCCCTGCAGGTGTCAGTGGAAGACGTACGGCCGCAGGAGGAATCTGTCCTTCCAGACTGTATCAAGGCCAAGCTGGGAACTTGAACCAGCCCCCACCCACTGCCTCTACTGGCTGCCGATTCCAGGAGTGGGTAATGACTGAACAGCGCTTCACAAATGAGCAGGCACCTCTGTGGGAGAAACCCATGAGCACAGGCTAGCTCCAGGCTCACCAAAACTATGCAGCCTCTCTTCACCCACCCACTCCTGCGTCATCCCTGCCCTGGTACTGCGACCGCAAGTAGCGGTCAGCCACGCCACCTACTACTTGTGCGACTTTGAGCAGTGTTCTGAACATCACTCTGCCTCGGTACTCTTCACGCACAATGGGCCCAACAACAGTATTTACCTCCTGGGGTTGCGATGAGAGTTCGAAGTGAATATATGTAAATGACTCAGAGCAGCGCCCCATACACAGTGTGGGCCACGCGAGTGTGGGTTTCTATTGTTCTGTCCTCGGCGCTGAGAAGGCGCTGCCCTGCCTCTCCTGCCCTCTGCTCTAACCTCTCCTTTGTTGGGATGGATGCAGGTCTGTGCTCTTAGCAAACACCTGCTCCTCACTGGGTGGCAGATCTCATTCCTTCTCACCTCATCAAAGCCATCGCTTTAGCCAATTCTCTTTTTTGGTCTGAATCATCGATTTTTGCCTCTAGGCTTAATGATTCTTATCAGCATGAAAACATGCTCTCTCTCTCTCTCTCTCTCTCTCTCTCTCACACACACACACACACACACACACACACACACACACACACAACTTCTCTTGAGCCCACATCCTTCCCCAGCCTCCAACTTGCATCTTTGCTCCTCTTTATAGCAAAGCTCCTCAAAAGAGCTGAAGACATGCCCTGCCTCCAAATCCTTGCCTCCCTCCTGCTCTGGGAGTCACTCTGGTCAGGCTTGTACCCCAGCCCTCCTCCAAAGGGGCTCTTGCCAAGGTCAACAGTGAGCCCTCACCACCAGTCCAATAACCGAGCCCCAGGCTGGATCTTAATGAGCCAGGCAGTGGCATGACACACCACTTCCTCCTCCGTGAAGCTCTAAGTTTGCCTTTTAGGACCCACAGCCTTTTGCTTCTCCTCCTAACTCGGTGGCTTCTCCCCAGTCTCCTTTGCTGATTCCTCCCCGCCTTCCTACCTCCCCCAAACACTACACAGGAGGCCCAGGGCTCAGTGCTTGGCCCTCTCCTCTGTGATGTCCTGCAGCCTCCTGGGCTCAAATACCATCCGTACGCTATACGCTGTGGACTCCACGGGGTCTGTCTCTAGCCCGCCTCTCCCACTCCACACCTCCACAGGGCTGTCTTTAGGCATCTCGCATCAAACGTGTTCACCATCAGTCTTACTTCAGCAAACATCCCCAAATTGCTTCTGCCATCTTTCCATCTCCGTTAATGACAGTTCCATCTTTCCATTTGCTTAGGTCCAAAATCCTTGGAGTCATTCTTAACTCCTCTCTCCCACGCGCACTGCTTTCCAGTCCGTCAGCAAAGTTTGCTGGTTCTCCCCTCAGAAGATGGTCAGGGTCCAACCATGTCTTAGCACCCCTGCCACGCCTGTCTGACACCACCACCTCACCTGGATTGTCACAAGTCTTCATCGAGGATCCTTCTGCCGCTGTCTTCATCCCCCTTTGCTGTTTCCAACACAGTCCCCTGAGAACTCCTGTTATGACAGGAGGCAGATCATGTCACTCCTCTGCTCAAGCCCTCCAGTGGCTCCTGTCACAATCAGAATAAAAGCCAGAGTCAGTATAATAATCCCTAAGGCCGTGTAGGACCCATGTCCTTCCCTGGCACCCCGTAGCGCCCCGTTTCCCTGCTGCTCTCCCGTCCATGTCCTTCACTCTGCTCTTTGCTGCTCCTGAGGCCCACCTGGGCCTGGCATGCTCCCCTCTGGGAGCTGTGCACGGGCTCACGGGCTCCCCCTTCATGCCCTTGCTCCAGGCCATCTTCTCAGTGAGGCCCTCCCTGGCCCCCCACTTCACTGTGTGCACCTTTACCCCACCACGCTCTCTGCCCTGCTCCGCCCTAGTTTTCTCTCTGGCTCTATGCCCTCCTGACACATGGGGTGCTTCCCTCATTTGCTTCCCTGGCAGCCCACTGGAATGTGAGGTCCATGCCAGCGCGGAGGGGTGGGGGAGGGAGGGTTAGGACAGTTTTGTTCACTGCCGGCCACACATAGTCAGCGTGCAGTCAAAGTTTAATAAGTGAACGGATTTTCTATTGGCTTTGTTTTCCTCTGTTCATTGTGAGGGAAGGAGCTGCCTCTTCTGCATGCTTGAATCCCGCCCGGTACCCAGCGGAGACCCTCGCTACAGCCTCTCGTGAGGATTTGTCAGAAGAACGGACAATGAAGTAAATAGATGTGTGAAGAATTCTGTCGTAGCAGAGGTCACGCTGGGCAGCATCAGTCATGTTCTTCAGAAACCAGCGCCCTTCTCAATGTGCTTCTTGGTGACCGCCTTCTAAGTCAGGCCATGTGTGTGGGCTCCGCCTTTGGAAGATATGGCCTCCGCTCTTCTCCCACCTGGGGGCTGCCTGCTCACAATCCCAGGCCCTGCTGTCTTTCCATATCCACTTAGATGCCTCCCCCACCTCCATGAGCCCCCCTCCCCCCGACACCCTGGCGCACGAGGCTCTCTCTGCCTTCTCCATAACCTCTCCACCCCCAGCCTCACCCAGCCAGGTGCCCAGTGATTCAACAGGAGAACTCTCTCTCTCACACCTCCAGACGGGTGGAGGCCATTCCCTGGGTGAGGAGTATCCTATGTCTCCAGAAGTCTCTGTCGGCTTCTGCCCATGAGCAGAAGAAGACCACTCCACCTGGGGCTGCACCGTGATGGACAGGGTTGGGAGCAGCTAGGACTTCTCTTCTGAGGGCTTCTATTCCTCAAGGGAGGCGGGCAGCAAGCCCTTCAGCTGAAAGCCATGATGGGCGAGGAGGTGTGGAGTTTGCAGGATAGAGGAGAAAGTTTGAAACCGCTGAGAACGGGAGCATGCCTAGGGAGGAGAACTAGAGCAGCTTGCCAGGGAGTAATTAGCCTGTCTGGATGTTTTTCTCAGGCCATGGTTAATGCACAGGTGCGACAGCAGAGTAGGTGAGAGTCACCTTTGACCAGAGTTGGGGTTTTGCCCAACAGTGTAATGAGTCAAGTGGGAACAAGAGAAATTGTATGTCAGGGAGTGACTATAATGAAAATGACAATATGAGAGGCGAGAGTGTGTCATAAGGACACCCAGTGGCCCAAAGGCCTAAGTTTGCTGGGAAAACTCTGACAACAGATTCGAAATTGGGACTCTCCCAGAACACCTTTTCTGGAACGTTCCCTGACCTACTACCCCTTTCCAGTGTGGGATGGGTCACTGTCTTCTATCTGCTCCCACAGCACCCTGTGCTCACCTGTACTGTATTTTAGCACTTGATTGTATATCTTCCTCCTGAACTATGAGCACTTGGAGGAAGGAAGCCAGTCTCATATTTCTTTGAACCCAGTGCCAGACCTAAGGAAAAGCGCACTATGCAATCGCTGATTGAATACATTTATTTGATAGAACCCAGACCGTGTTCTGTGTAGTAATAAATCCTCATGTTTGTATAGCAATTTGCAGTTTATAAAGCAATTTCATATCCATAATCTTCTTTCAATCTGACAACCACCCTCCAAGAGAGCAACTCATTCATTCATTCATTCATTCATTCACTCATTCTACTAAGTAGGAGTACTTACTCTGTGCCAGGTACTTCTAAGGCCCCGGAAGACAGAAACGGAACAAAAACCCTTGCCTTCGTGGAGCTTACACTCCTGCAGGAGGGACTACCTGATTTACAGATGGGCAGAGCTGGGGTTAGCTCAGAGGGGCTAAGCAATCTGGCCAAGGTCATGCAGCCCACAGGTAAAAGAATCCAGATTAGGACCCGGGGCTGTCTGACTCCAAGGAATGCTTTTCCCACCACACCACAGTTACTTCATGGGATCGTGGACTCATCCGTGAGGTGTCTTTTTTTCCCCCCTGACTTAACAACAAATAAAAGGAGACTTGGCAGAAATCCACACCCCGGGACTACCTTGGAACTCCTTCCCTTGTCTGGTGTATGTGTTTAACAAAGATGTGAGAAATACCTGCCAGGTCTCTTCTTGCCTGAGCCAACGACAGAAGCCACACCGCATTGTGAACACAGCGTCTGCTTGTGTGCAAACCCGCAGGCATTTTTAGCAACTTTGGGGAACATAAAGAAAGCTGTTGGTTTTGTTTGCACATATTTTTCGCCTCTGCAAAAGGCTTCTCACCAAGCAGCAGCCTAGGAGCTGCCTTTTCTTTGATCTTAAGACATGCAATGTCTTTATAACTCACTAGTTGAGCTACGGTTGAAAATGATTTCACCTGCTCTGGGTTCCCCCACTTGGAAAATGGGTCTGGTAATAAAGGCCCCTACCTCCCGGGGTTGTGGTTTGGATTGAACGAGATCCTGTGAAAATGCCAGCCTTTCTGGAAAGCTTTATGCCCTGGGGGAAGACTGGGGGTGAGTGCAGTGGAGGCAGCCTAGGGAGGAGAAGGCTTCATCAGAAGCTGAAGCACCTGGACAGGAATCCCAGCTCAACCATTTGGAGCTGCAGAATCTTTGATGAGTAACTTAGTCCCACCCCCCACCCCCCACCCCTGGTTCCTCCCGCCTCAGTCTTCCTCCTCAGTTTCCCAAAGGATTGCACTGAATGTTAGAAACAATGTATATATAGTGTCCAGCACTGAGGTTGCATGTGAGAATTGTTCAGTAAATGGCATAGTGTTTATTATTATTATTATTAGCATCATCACTACTGGTACTAATATTTGGGTGGTCAGGTCAACAACGATTTTAGGAATTTTAGACCGCAAACCTTAAGGCAGGGATTATGTTTTATGTATCTTTGTATACCCAATGCCCAAAACTCGACCCGGCAGTTAGCAGCTGCTAGTAAAAGTTTGGAGAACTGGAGTAGACGAAGGAAGAAACAGCCAAGCCCCCTCAGCGTGGTTAGCTGAGGCTTGGGCAAGAACAGGTGTTCACTGCACACTTGCCAAGGGGCAAACTTCAGTCTTCATGTCTGTTCACTCATCTAAATGTACAAGGCAGGTATTATTGTTATCCACATTTAGAAAATTAGGAAACGGACCCTCCACGGTCAAATGACTTGCTGAAGTTCACTCAGCCAGGGGCTGGCAGAGTGAGCACCGGGAACCAAGGACACCTCACTCCTGAGCCCACTCTCTTACCCTCTGCCCTGCACTGCCAGGAAGAGTTCTGCCTGGAGGTCGCCCCTGCTCTGACCTCATTGAGTTCCTGGCCGTCTGGTTGTTTCTGATGTTCCCAGCAGGAAGAGTAAATCTTCTTTCTGTAGGAGCCTGAGTAAGTGACTTACGTGGCCAGCCTGTGTTGTTGTTTTCAGGTGTTTGCCGTGTTTCAGTGTCCCCCCCATCATGGCAGGCACTGGCATTGCGAAGGGAGACCATCACCCATCTATGGTCACCCTGTCCTTGGCAGTGCCCCCACCCCAACTCTGGAAGCAGATGTCACCCTCTGCCGAGAGGCACAGGAATTCCTACTCATGCCTCACCTCCTGGGAAATATTTGCTGGCCCCCAGAGCTGAAGGGGAGAAGAGGTGGGGCCCCCCAGTGGGGCCAGAGGCTAGCAGTGGGGAACGAGGAGGGGCCAGATTGCTCCTCTGCCCCCTAGTTCATCAGGTGCTTCTGTTAGGGCAGCCCAGGGGGTATTCCCAACAGCCTGCTGTATAGTCCGGACCTAACACAGAGTCGTGGCCCCTCAGTCCAGAGAGCGGAGAAGCTTACCCCAGGTCACACAACCATCAGCTGGGGAGCCAGAACAGCCACCATCCTCATTCCCAGAGCTGTGATCTCTCTACGGTGCCATGTCAGGGGATGGAGAGCAAATCCCAAAGGAGCTCTCCGTTGTGTCTTTGACCGGCACAGTGCCATAGCAGGTCAGAGTTCCATCTCTAAAGTGAGAGTGACCTGAGTCTGAATTCCAGCCCCGCAGCTAGCTTAGTGACCATGGACAAGCCACGGGACCTCTGGGGACCCCCAGGTGGAGGAATCGGTACCCCTCCTTGCAGGCTGCCTTGAGAAATTGAGGACAGAGTGCATGGAAAGTCCTGCACCCACTTCTTGGCAAATGTTTTGTTTGTTTCTTTTGTTTCTTCCTTCATTCTCCAAACACTTTCTGGGTGTGAAAATGGTCACTTTACTTACAGTATGTCATTCAATGCTCTAAGGTAGGAATTAAGATCCCCAGTAAGCAGACAAGTGAACACAGTGTCAGAAAGTTTAGGTGACTTGTCCAGGGGACAATGAATTTCTGACTCCGGAGTCTTTGTTTTCTATACTAGTTCAGAGATACATTTGGTTTTGTTTGGTTTTTGTTTTAATCCAAGGGTGATGTAGCCAAACTAACATTGCCTTGTACGTTGTGCATCGAATATGCATCTGTGATATTCCTATTATCCTTATGAACCACCACTGTTCTTTTAGAAGAACAAGATTTCTCCAACATGTTTTCTCTTAGCACCTGTCTCGGAATCACCAAGCGGTCGCATCAAAAATGCGGATCCCAAGAGCCAAGCCCCAGAGCCACTGGACCAGAATTGCTAGGTGTGGGGCTGTTTATCAAGCTCCCTGGCTGATTCTAAACCACACTCAGGGTTGAGAACGACTGCCTTTGGGAGTCAGTCATCCAGTATGCACAGGTTGAATGGAAGAGGGAAGACAGTTTTCCAAAAGCTAAAGTCAAACCTATGGCAAGCTTGAAAAGCCATCCTATGTGCCAGGATCAGGGTATGACCATCGGAGAGAGGCAGACCCTGGGCTGGGGCAGACCCAGTGACTCCCAGATGCCCTGGCTGTAGTGCCAATGTGGAATTCAGGCGGAGGGGTCATTGCCACTCCAGAGGGTTGGACCAAGGTGCCGGGGGTATATCCCCGGCTGCAGGAAAAGCAGCCTGCCAGCAGGTCCCACAGCATTGAGGAGAAAGGCCTCGGGATGAAGGAAGCAGGGACCACACCTGGCCTTCTGGGAAACTGGCTGAAGGACAAGGCAGGAGCCAGGGCTCCAGCACAGATATAAGGCAAGGGCTCCTTCATGAGGCCCGAGGGCAGCCTAAACGTCTAGAGCACAAGGTCAGAGGGGCGTATCAACAGGGAGAACTTGATGCAAACCTCTGAACGGAAGCCCAAAGCAGACAGCCAGGGCGGCGGCATCCAGGGGAGGAGGCTGAGCGGCTCCAGCAGTGGCCGTGGCAGCCCACTGGGGAGTCGGGCACACAAGTGCAATCTGCACCCTCCATAAGTCGCCCAGGCCGGCCACTCTTTCCAGCATCTGCACTTGCCCGAAGCGATAGGATATGTCTTAATACTGAATGTATGTAAGTAATGGTTCCCGCCACAAGCAGTGTGACCTCAGTGCAGCCCCTTCATGACTCCGGGCATCCCATCTTCCTCTGCTCCATGAGGGACCACACTTGATGACTCCAAGGCCCCTACCAAGCTCTTCCATCTACCTGCCAGGGTATCAGTGAAAATTAGCAACTGTATTTATAAATGAGCCAGACCCCACCTGTTCCTCGCATCCACTATCTTGCTAGTTTCACTCTGATTGGCGTGGGCCCATCTTCCTTCTAAGCCCCAGCACGAGCCAGAGACAAGGCCCCGGGCGATTTCAAACCAGGGTTTCTCCCACTGACTAGTCTGACTTGCCCTGGTTTTGCTCCACCAGTATCAGACATACATGGGTGACGGCAGAGAATTTTTGCCGGGGGTGTGAGCACGCTCATCTTTCATTAATACAGCAACAACAGGAGAAAAAGAAGAAGAAGAGGAGGAGGAAGAGCAGACAAGAGGCACCCAGCACACCACACCTCTTGGAGGGGTGCCCAAGGCACCCAGCACACCACACCTCTTGGAGGGGTGCCCAAGGCACCCAGCACACCACACCTCTTGGAGGGGTGCCCAAGTCTATGAGGAAAATAGGTGTGCTCCACTCAAGTGACAGACTTGAGGAGGTGGGTCGCATGGGAGCTCTTGGCTAATTTGGCAATTTATGAAATGATGGGGAAAACTGGTCTGCTCACTCAGAAAATATAAGAAGGAGGCAGCAAAGTAACAGTAACGCTGCTCGGTGGCAATAGGAGAAAGGGGCAGAGCTTTGCCTATGGTAGCAAAATTGACTGAAATCTTAGAAAGACTTTTAAAGATGATGGACCAACCTCCTGATCTCAGGGTGGCCATGGGAAGGTGGGAGAGAGGGCGTAGAGAAGGGGCCCTTGAAACCACATGGATCTGCTAAGTATGAGTCGTGGGTTTGAGGACAAAGTGGGTAGCCTTTGAGGCTAGACAGGTGGTAGCCTTTCTGAGCTTTAGTTTCTCGAATGTAAATATGGTATCATGTCACTTATTAGAAAAATTAAGGATCACTGTACCAGAGCTCATACTTCCTAAGATACTGATTTAGGCATCTCTAAAACTGGGGTGTGTCTTGTGATCCAGCACATTTCAGAGTCTATGAAATTAATTGTAAGTCAAACACATCACACAAAGTGAACACTCAAAGCTTTGGACAGGTATTATCTAGTAAGAGCCAGAAGACGTATTCTGTAGCATGCCCCGCAGTACAGTTAAGGCTGTTAACCACAATTCCAGGATTGTCAGGTTGCTGGGGCATAGGAACAACTTCTCCTGTTCGTTGTACGCTGTTCGCGATCTGCTGGATGAATGGCTATACCGAAGGGCCCTGAGGTTCGTTCAAACCCAGGATTCCAGATTCCTCCAACACGAAGTCTGCTACCATAACTCTACCATTGAAGAGCTCCCTCTTCTCTGAATCCAAAATCAGGACACGTGATTTCTCATCATCACTGGATAAAACCAGTTAATGTCTGGCTGGACTCAAGTCATCTGCGGAAGCCTAGCACCATCCAGAACAACCCAAAGTTCTTGGAACCATATTGCTTCCCACCACTGGCTTTTTTGCATGTGCTCTTCATGTTGCCTTCCTCCTTCCCTCCTTCTTTCCTTCCCCTGTGCTGGAGGCATTGGATGCTGCAGAGGCAAATGGACGGGGTTCCGGCCCACAGGTTACTGAGAGCCTGGCAACAAAGACAGTTAAACAGGTAATAACAAGTAGCGACAGAAAATGCAGGGCGTGCTGAGATCGGGAAAACAGGGTGAAGCTCTCCTCACACTGACTGCCTGACAAAATCCTACTCCTTTCTGGAGACAGAGCTCCGCACACCCTCCTCTGTGAAGCTGTCCTGGGCCCTCTGCTTGGGCTGACTTCCCCATCAATGGGCCAAGCCCGTGGTGGCACCTTTCACTCTGGTCTCTGGACCTCTGACGCCGCTTCTAGACTGTGAAGTCCCGGGGCACGAATGTGTCTTTTCACAGCTTTTTTCCTAGCATGATGGTGTGAGCATAGTAGGGGCCCCAGAAATGGTTGCTGACTGGAGATCCATTAATAAAGGATTTGTTTTGTGTTTGATGTGTTTCTCCACATGAAAAGTCCTACAAAAGATATAAATAGCCAATTGCTTTAGCTGCCTTCCTCTGAGCCTCAGTACGTCTCTTTAAATTGAAGGAATTTACCAGCGCTTTTCTTCTTCCCTCCTTGACCTCTCCCTCCCTCCCTCCCTCCCTCCCTCCTTCCTTCCTTCCTTCCTTCCTCCCTTCCCTTCCCTTCCTTTCCCTTCCCTTCTCTTCCCTTTCCTTTTTTAATAATTTCTCCTTTTCTCCTCTCTCACTCTTTTTAAGTGGTGGAACACCTTCTTCAAGTGAAATCTTACTCAGAAGCCCAGTGTGTAATGCAAACAAAGTCTGAGCTCTGAAAGGAGAGGTAGGACCTGAACATCCAAAGCTCACCTCTGCTTTCCTTTTCCTGAGAAGAGTAAAGTCCCTCTCACCTCTAATGCCAAGGCTGGCTGTAACTTACTGCATCTTGAGTAGCCAGACTCACCAAGACCAGATATTACCACCTGAAGACAGTACTAAATATGTATTGAGCACCTAATACATGCCAGGGCAGCTGGACCCTTTAAAAAAATTACCTCATTTTCTCTCTTTTTTTTCCCCTTGCCATCCCTTTCTGTTTGCCCCAAATTCTGCATTTTCAAGTTAAAAATAATCTTGTATTCTCATTAGCTGCTTTAAATACTTCTGGAGAATGAGCTGGAGTTATAAATAGATATAAATACAAAACACAGCGTTGGTTTAATCCTCACAACAAACCTGTGGGGTTGGTTTTAGCAGTTCTGTTTCATAACTGAGATCAGCAAGGCACAGAGAGGAAGCGAAGTTGCCCAAGATCATTCCAGGAAGTCAGGGAGTGTGATCCCATTTCCCACCTCATGGGTGCTTCCCACGCCTTAGCACCACCCTCAGTAAGAGGTGTGCACTTACTAATTTATTTAATCCCTACAAAACCTTGTGAGATGGCTACTGTTGCTCCAGCTATGGTACAGATGAGAACTCAAAGGATTAGAGGTGAAGTCGCTCGTCCAGGGCCACATAATCAACAAAAACCAAGCCAGGCCTTGAACCAGGCCTGGGCTGGTACCCGTCCAAAGCCCGCTCCTTACTTCCCTCCTCCTCTTGAAGGTGCTCTTTCTGCCCTCCTGGGGGGTACTGGGGAGAATGCAGAAACGTCAGGGACAGCACAGCACACTGCAGAAACCCAGATCAGGTTCACCAAGCAAAACAGACGGCCCACGGGCAAGTCTGGGTTTCAGCTCAGATTTGCCTGTGTGACCTTTGGCAAGTAATTTAACCTCTCTGTGTCTCCATTTTCTCAGGCACAAAATGGTGATTATAATCCTAACAATCTCAGCGGTATTGTTGTAAGGCAGGGAAACTCGTGGAACAGTATCTAGCACTGAATAAGTACTCTGTAATTGCTAGTTCTTATGATGTATATTTGAAATGCCCGGGAACGAATAGCGGCTCTCTCATTATGTTATTACAGTGTTGGTAATACAGGCTCTGTGTTGCGGGGGGGGGGTTGCACACATCCGTGGGACTTTGAGCACAAAGAAGCTAGAACTGGCTACGGAGCTGACTCAAGGAAGAATCCTGGTTGTGGTCCTTCCCTCCCAGGCTGAAAACTTCTCGCAACAGAAGCTTATTCCAATTTTGACAAACACTCCTGAGCACCTATACGTGCCAGGCCCTGTTTGAGACACTGGGTGTAGAGAAATCATTGTGGCACAGGGGCTCTGTGCCTTGTCGTGTTTGGGGGGTATGATGTTCACAATATAATATTTATCATTTTAACCATTCATACGTTTCCAGCGCAGTGGCATTAAATACATTCACAGTGTGGTGTGACCATGCCCGCTATCTATACCCAAATGTTTTCCTCTCCACAACGAACTCTGTACCTATTAAAAAATGACTCACCCTTCCCCCCTCTTCCCAGCCCCTGGTAACCTCTATTCTACCTTCTGTCTTAACTACATATATATTTTTTTAATTTTCTTGTGGTGAAGTATACAACACCAAACTTACCATCTTAACCCTTTGTAAGTTCACAGTTCAGGGGCATTAAGTACGTTCCCACTGTTGGGCATCCATCCCCACCATCCACGTCCAGAGCTTTTTCACTTTTCCAAACTGAGACTCTGTACCCATTACACATGAGTCCGCATTCCTCCGGCCCTCTGGCCCCTGGCAACCACCAGGGGTTTCTACTTTGTGTCTACGAATGTGACTACTCTAGGGACTTCATTCTCCTGTCAGTGGAATCATACAACATCTGTCTTTTTGTGACTGGCTCATTCCACTTAGCATCATGAACCTCAAGGTTCATCCATGTTGTAGCCCGTGTCAGAATTTCTTTGCTCTGTGAAGCTGGGTAATATTCCACTGAACGTACATACAACATTGGTTTATTCATCTACCCATGACGGACAAGGAGGGCTTCTAGCTTTTGGCTGCTGTGGAGGATACGGCTTTGAACATGGGTGTGCAGTTCTCCCTGCCTTTGAGCTGCTTGTGGTCTGATGTGGGGTGTGACATGTATATTCACCTGCAGTTTGCCCTGGCTCAGCCCTCCGTCTCCTCGTCTGTGAAATGGGGATAACATTCCCCGGTGCGGGAATTAAATGAGATAATGCATGACTCCGGGCAGTGCCGGCCTCCTGTAAACCACTTGAGAGCTGTTAGCGTGTTGCACCTGCTGCTGCTGTCAGGGGAAAGTGTCTAGAGAAGAGGGGACTGGAAATTGGTGGCCAGCAGGTCTCTCTCACACCAGCCCATCAGGCGACTCTCACAAACATCCTGGCAAGTAGGCCCAAAGATCTCAACTTTCAGAAGAAGCAGCAGACTCAGAGAGGCTATGAATAGTATGGGTGACTCTGGCACATGGCTCCGCAAGCCTTCCTACCTGAATCTAGTAAAGGCTCAAGGGAGGGCAGGCACAGCAAACCAAAGCTCCCAATGTCTACAGAGCGGGCCTGGGAGAAAGGAACAACACACTTGTCTCAGGAGGTCTTAGCGTGGGGGTGGGGGAAGAGCCGGGGAGGCAGAAGGGAGGAGAGGTGTCGGCAGACACAGAAGGCAGGGTCTGAGCAAAAGCCGAGAGGTAGGAGATGTCGTGCCTACAGCAAAGGGAGGAGGCCAGTCTACAGGAGCCGAAGGTGTGGTGCATGGGAGGGCGGGATCGGGTCAGTGAGGGCAGGCCAGGCGGCCCAGCCCAGTCCGGTTCCAGGGCTGGAGGGCTTGGGTGAACTGCCCACGGTGCTGTTTCAGATTAGTCAGACCGATAGGACAGGGATGCCTGCTTCCCAACAGATCCCTACCTTCCAAACTACAGACAAGTGTTTTTAAAAAAATAATGTGTGTTTTACCAATATCATGTGCAAAGTGCATAAAGTCGGATAGTTCTAAAAGGCCTGCTCCCTAACCCCATGCCCCTCCACACTCCAATCGTACTGCCCAGAGGCAGCCGCTGACCGGTATTGCTTCCAATATTCGGCTCCATATGTCTAAATAATGTGTTTAAACATCTCTTCCTTCATTTTCTGTCTGACATGGGCCCTATGGACCTGCTACGATGGAGGAGGAGGAGGGAGCACTCTTCCCCACAGAGCCACCGCCCCTCCCCCAGCTTCCCAATCTAGTTCCAGCATAATTTCTGGTTAGATTTTGTGTTTATGGTAATGTGACCGTGTAAATGACAGCTGAACCATATCACATTAAGTTGTTATACAACTGACTCTTTTTGCTGAAATTAAGGTCTCAGTTTTTAAACCAAGTTGCTTCATTTTCTAAGTACACTAAGTCTGTCTCCCCTCAGAAGCTACAAGCACAACAGGTAATCCATCCATCTGTCCGTCTTTCTTCCAGAGCCATCAGTGCTCCTGGTCTAATCTGCACACCTGTCTTCTGCTGGGTGAAGAGCTGAGCTGTGGGCAGCTGTGTTTAAATGGGGCCCCTGATGCCACCACACAGGTGAACAGGGTCAGATGCATTTTGGCCCCATTGTCATTCGTCTGTAGATTTTATTCAGAAAATACCTACTGAGTCCTTTCTAGATCCCAAGAAGGTTAAATGCCAGAGACCAGCAATGCAGGATGAATTAGATGCGGTCCCTACCTTCAAAAGGGTCTGAACCCTAGGGTAGAGACAAGTTAGTGCTGGGCCAGAGGAGGGCTCTGGGAATTATGGGGGGCAGGAGGAGAAGCCCTAATGCAGTCTTTGGAAGGGCCTGTGTGGAAGACTGCCTGGAGGAGGTGAGGCTGAGTCTCAGTTTGTCGGGAGGAGTTTTCTAAGAGTTCTGGGAAGGCCGTTTCAGGTAGAGAGCATCATGTGCACAGTCACGGGGGCATGAGAAAGCATGACTCGCTCTGAGAATTTCAGATAAGTAATCAGCCATGATCATGTGGGAGCATTCTAGTCAAGGGGAGGCAGGGTCTCACGTACCAGGCTAAGGGACCAGAGGGACATGGTGAGCCACAGAAGGATCTATAAGAGGGAAGATATGATCAGGTCTGCATTTTTTAAAGACAAGATGGCAGGTTAACTGGGTGGCTCAGTTGGCTAGGCATCTGACTCTTGGTTTCAGCTCAGGTCATGATCTCAGGGTCATGAGATCAAGAACTGTATCCAGCTCTGCACTGAGTGTGGAGCCTGCTTAAGAGTCTCTCTCCTCTCCCCCGCCCCCCCCGCCCCCTCTCCTTGACTCACGTATACTATCTCTCTCTCTCTCTTTCTAAAAAATTAATTAATTGATTGATTAAAATAAGATACAAGGCAAGATGGCCTCAGGGTGTCGGAGAGATTAGAGTGAAAGACCGGCAAGTGAGGGGGACTCTGAGGTCTGACAAAGGAGAAGGAGCTTCTAAACTAAGACGAGCACTGGGGGTAAGGCACAGGGCTCCTGAAACCCTACAGAGACCAAACAGCCTGGTCTTGCGGTCACAGGCAGTGTTAGAAGGCTGACCGATAATTCCCAGGTGTCTGTCTCCTAGGAAACTGGAAGTTACTCTGGACAGAGAAGAAGGGCTTTGGCCTCTTGGGATGTTTGAGGGGGCCAGAAGTGCTCGGAGGATGGATGCCCAGGGACTGAGGGAGCAAGCCAGGGCCTGGGGCTTTCAGAATTTAGAAGGCAGAGGTAAGATCTAGAGGCCAGGGGGTCAGAAGGGCTGGTACAGTCCAGATGGTGAGAGCATGAGCTCTGGACTCAGGCAGGCTTTGGTTTAAAGGCCAGTTCAGCCACATGCTCACTGAGACTCTGTTTCCCCATCTGCAAAATGGTGACCAAAGTCCTCCCTACTTCATGTGGCGGTGGCGAGGGTTCAACGAGACCCTGGCTGTAAAGTGCTTGGCACAGTGCCTGGAACGTAAGAAGGGCTCATTTAGTGACTTCCTATTGTTTGTCTGCAGGTGCAAGGGCAGCTGCAAAAAGCCGTGATACTTGGGCTGACCTCAGAAGAGGAGGAGGCAGACCTGTCTCCACGGGCGTGCGGTCAGTGCCGTCACGTCTAGTCCCATGCTCAGAGGAGCCCAGAACTTGGTTTTATACTCTGCTTTTGCTGTCTTGAAGTTCTTAACAATTTTTGAACAAGGGGCCCCACATTTTCATTTTGCCTGGGACCCCACAAATTATGCAGTGGGGCTGTGAGTAGGAGACCAGCAGGCAGAGAAGAGGGGGTACTTTCGAAGGAAAGGGCCCTGAGTGTGCACAGGCATGCTGGAACTGGAGGCTCAGCTTGTTCCAGAAATAGTCAGCACCAGGCTCAGAGCTTCTAGCCGGAGAGCTGTGCATGGGGAAAAGCAGTAGAAGCTCAAAGTGATCAGCAGTGAGAGGCCTGGATGCAACATGGAGTTGGATGTTATGTATGTACACATGGGAGCCTTTCCAACTCTGCGAGCCTGTAAGTGCAGAGGTGAGAGCTAGCTCAGGGAGAGCACGGGCACGGTGGTGGCCCACGGTGTGGACGCTACCGTGACCCGCACTTTCCAGTTGCGGAAACAGCCCCCAAGAGGTGCAGAGCAGGGCTGCAGTGGGACTTGTGTGGGCTCTCGGCACTTGTGGCTTCATGGGCCCCTTTCTCCATATATAAATATAAATATACACATACATGTACACATACACACGTGTGTGTGTGTAATTACACTTTGCAATGGCATGCGTATAAAGGCAAATACATTGATATTATATACTAAAGCATTTTCTTTGACCTGAAGTATAGGGCATCTGGGGCCCTGTGCCTACTTAGCTCAGCAGGTGCTGCAGCCAAGACTGCCAGGTCTCTCCAGAAGGGGTGGGTGGTTCTTTTTCTCCTCCAGGGGAATGCTGGCCCATCTCTAGGACCCTTTCAGCTGGGACCTGCTGCATCCAAAGACTTTCCATCCCTGTGTCCCGTGGAGGGGGCTGATGGCTGTTGGGGTTTAGAGCCGGCTGGTGGGGCTGAGTGACAGGTGAAGGAGAGAGAGCTGCAAACGTCCTGGGACTTGGGGAAAAATCAAAGGTCTCTATATCTGCAGATGTCTGCGAGTTGACGCTTCGTGCCACGTACACCGTCAACCCTGGGGACCAAGCTGCCCGCCTACCACACCCAGACAGAGGTGGGGAGGCTGAGTCAGCGGCAGCTGCTGAGGATGCTGTCTGGAAAGGAGAAACATCACCACCTGTTTGTCTGTCTGTCTGTCTGCCTGGGGTTACAAAGAAGCCTGCCTGGAGGCAGGGGAAGTGCATAGGCCTTTCTTTGTGTGTCAGTTGCTCACGTAGCTCAGGAGAATAACAAGAGACTACCCTCAGAGGGGTGTCCCTACTCAACCTCCTTCCTCAGGCTTTCTTCACAGGCTCCTCACTGGCCTTCTCTTTCTTTCCTCCACATACCCAGGTGTCCACAGGATGCCTGGTCTGGGAGCTTCAGTCCAGTCTTCCCACTGCCCACCTTTGGCCACTCCATCTACCTGGGTAGGCAGGCAAGAGACGGCACGGGGAGTGCTGACTTGGAAAGAAGAGAGGTCCGGCCTGGTTGTCCCTTTAGATCTCAGTCTTCTCTTCATTCTCAAATCACATTTCTCCAAGCTCCAGGCCCCTTCCTGCTAGGTGGTGGGGGATCACCTATGATGGGTGGATGCATGGATGAGTGAATGAATCTTCAACCTTTTCCAGTCTTAGAAGCCACTCCTTCTGCCCTCCAATTTCTGTGGCCAGGAACACAACCCCAGAACCCAATTGCCTCTGAAACAGGAAGGAGATTGAAACTTGCAGATTTGGAGAGAAATGATTGGAAAAGTTCCACCTGATTGCTTCCATTTCCCCACAAAGGCCGAGGGTTTGGTGGGAAGATAAAGGATGAAGTTTAGAATCACTAGTGTATAGGAATTCAATGGAGGATTTGCAGACACATCACAAGGCAGGGCCATGGGCCCTATGGTTTTTAGAGGTCAGAGTAATAGTTAATATTTCTAGAGCAATTATCACAGGGCAGGCCCTGGGCCTGGTGCTCTCTACTCACACAAACTCCTTTCATCTTCACCCCCACCTGGGGAGGCAGGTGCCTCAGTAAGGATGAGACAGGTCATGCTGCAGGAATTTTGAACAAAAACAAAAACCATTCTAAGTGGTTGACAAACAGAAAAGTTTATTTCTTGCTCATGCTATCTGTCCAGTGTGGCTGGAGAAGAGGCATGGCAAGAATGAGAAGACAGGAAGGTCTGAAAGACTGGGAAGAAAAGGAGGGGAGGGTCCAGAGCCTGGCCCTCAGGAGGGGATCCAAGAGCCAGTACGGGAAGAGCTCTGGAGTGACGACAGGGAGGGAGGGGTCAGAGAGTGGGACCCTGCAATTTGAGATCTCAGGGATGGAGGAGTAGCCAGCCCAGATAAGAGCCAGGTGTGGCTCTGAGTGTGGGTGGCTGGAGTGGAGTAAAGATGAAGGTCCCTGAAACTGAGGTCAAAGGTTCTGGCAGATGGAGCCAGCTTCCATTCCTGGGGAAGAATGGGGATCTATGGGAGGATATAACAAGCCACAGGTGAAGCATATTGCAGCTTCCTGGGCTGTCATTTTACCAGGAGATGAGGTTTAGAAGCTGTTTTTTAATAGTCAAACATGGAAATATGAAGTGTAAGACCTCTAAGAAAGGTGTGTGTGGAAGCCCACCTTCCTCTACACTGGAAAGCTGGAGAAGCAGCAGGTAGAGAAGAGCCACCAAAAAGTCACAGGTGAACACAACCAGATGCAAACAACCAAGGACCAGGGGTCCATTAAAATTTCCATTCAATGCTAATCATAATAATAGTTCACCGGTCATGAGAGCTTGTTACACGCTAGGCAGTGTTCTAAACACTCTAGATGTATAGCTGCTTCGATTCTCTTGGGACACCCTATAGGGACGGACTGTTTTATTCCCACCTTACAGATGAAGAAAAGAAGCATCTAGCATGGCACTTGGCCAAAGTGGCATGCCAGTGTGTGTCAGAAGTGGAATTTGAATTCTGGCAAACTAGCTTTAGAGCCTGTGCTCTTAAATGCTACACCAGTGGTTCTCCAACATGGATGAGCATCAGAACCCCTTGGGGGTGCTTCTTAAAGCAAGGTGTTGGGCCCCTCCCCTAAAGGCTTGGAGTGGCCCGAGAATTTGCATTTCTGAGGAGTCCCCAGGTGATCCTCAGGCCGAGAGTCCCTAGACCACACTTCCTCCTGCCTCACAAATAGACACACACAGCAACTATTCAGTGCATAGTGGGTATGGTGTCTCCTTCCAAATGTGGCTACCAAATGCCTGGTGTGCTGTATGTGTGAGTGTGTGTGTGTGTGTGTGTGTGTGTGTGTGTGTGTCACAGAGGGCAGAGGATTATGGCTTAAGTAGCACTAGGGGACAAAGAAGAAATTGATCCTGCTTCTTGCCCCTGAGGTAGGCGGATATGGAAAAAACAAGGCATCTCCACAGAGAGAGAGCAAGGGATACAGGTTCCACTTAAGGTCTGGAGATAGGTACACAGCAGTCAGGCTTTCAGGAAAGGGTATTTGGTGCAACACAGGGTCTAGAGGGCAGAGTGAGAGGAGGAGGAGAGAAAGCAGCAGAGATGGGCCAGAGTGGGCGAGAGTGGGGTGCTGATGGCGGGTTGGTAAGGAAGACAGCAGTTATCTGAAGATGACCCAGCAGGAGAGAAGTGCAGATGGATCACGGAGGCCTTCCTGAAGCTGACCATTTCCCCTTAGGAGAGAAAGCAGCAGAGATGGGCCAGAGTGGGCGAGAGTGGGGTGCTGATGGCGGGTTGGTAAGGAAGACAGCAGTTATCTGAAGATGACCCAGCAGAAGAGAAGTGCAGATGGATCACGGAGGCCTTCCTGAAGCTGACCATTTCCCCTTCTGGAAATTTCCCAGGGTCCAGTGATGACAAATAATACAGGAGCTGGTACCTGAATAGAGTCTGAAGAGCTTCTTCTCATGGAAAGGAGTGAGCCAAAATCAGGCGTCAGCTTCTGCAAAGCCAGCCTTTAAATCTTAAATTCAGATGTCACTGAAATCACCAACTCTGCCCCTTGAAGAAAACTTTCTGCCCTTCTCATTCACTGCCTTTGGGGAAGCACGTGGGGCCCTGTCGGTTCCCCAGCAGCTGTCTCTCCTGTAGTTTGGGGTCCAGCTTAATTAAGAGCTCCTCTGGCCGATTAGTCTCGGTCACCTCTGTAATTGGGCACCAGCTGTGTTTTCTCTTGACAAGGACTCCTTTATGGAGCTTCTAATGTAAATGCATTACATGAAAAAACATGGCCGTTCCAGGGTTATATGATCATAAAACCAAGAACACTTGTTTTCTATAGAAATAACGAGTGCATCTCTATGTTCCAGAAAATAATTTTTTGGAAAGTTGGGAGGGAGGGTATCGAACGGCAAATTCTTCATTTGTTTATGTTCTGGATATGAACGCTGATGGTGGTTTTAAATGAAGTTTTGCATAATCACAGGTGTTGGTGTATAAAGACTCGGGAAGTTTCCTGGCAGAAATGTGAGACCTAAGAAACTGAACCATGAATGGCTCCATTTATGAACAGCCACCAATGATTGACAGAATGACTATTAATAGCTAATATTAACTGAGCCCTTCGTAGGGGCTCAACCCAGTGCCAAGCCCTTGGAAGGGATTGTCTTGTTTAAAGCTGGCAATAACTTTGTGAGGTGGGTACAAATGTTCTCCCCATTTTTACAGATCAGGAAACTGAGGCCCAGAGAGGTGAAATAATTCATGTTCAAGGTCCCTCGGTTCACCACTAAGTGGCTGAAATGGAACTGAAACCCAGCTCTGTCTCATGCCAAAATTCCTTTCTGCCTGTCTCCAACTAAACAATGCAATTAACTAAAGTGCTCTGTTTGCAACAATTAAAATATCAACGATGACCCTCAACATCTGCACAGAGTTTCACAGTCACTAAATTCATTTATGCTTGCTGTCTCCTGCAATATAACAGCCCTGGGAGAGAAACAAAGCAGTTGCTATCATGCCATTATCACACATGTGGGTGATATCACACACCTAGGTGCTAGGGGGCTAGACTATTCACCCAGGCACATGTCAGCAGCAAAGAACAGAGTCAGACCTTTCTAATTCCTGCTCCGAATCCAGTGTTCATTCCACTACTCCTCACCCCATGTGATGCTTCCACCTGAGGAAGCCAGATATATGTAAATATTTTTCCAGCCATTCAATCATTCATTTATATCCCCTCACTTATTTACACAGTCATCTTGTATTTTTATTTTCTCTATCCTGATTAGTTATATTTATTTAGTTGCTGTCTCTCTCCCCTCCTTGGACTATAAGCTCCGTGAAAGCAAGCCCTTGTCCTTGTTGATGGTTATATATGATATGATGATGTACACCCCCCCAAATACTGCCTAGAACTTAAGTATTTATTTTTCAATTCATTCAAATAAATCTCAGTTTATTCACTCAGTAAATGTTTATTGGTCATCTACTATGTGCCAGGTACACAGGTAGGTCCTAGGGATCCTACACTGAGCAAGACAGTCATGATTTCCCACTTCCCTGGAGCTTACATTCTAACTGGCGTGGAGGGGGTCTTACATACAAGTAAATAAATAATTGTTGATTGGGATTGGGATTGGGATCTCAATCAATTGTTGATTGAGAGTGATGGGATGGAAAGGGACAGCCACTGAGTTCTTGTCCCGGAGCTGTCCACAGGCTAATGGGGCAGATCACACATCCAATGGGAAGTCTCCATCTCATGGCCACAGTGGTGGTTTGCAAACTCAGGGGCACTGTGCTCCGCTCCGAGCGCCAGGGCTTGGGCAGCAGGGAGGGCAGGGAAGGCTGCACCTGAGTAGTTTCAAAGGCAGATAGGAGTTATCGAGGAAAGGGGTGGGGAAGATTCCAGGCCTGCGTGAGGACAGGTGGGCAGGAGGCCCTCTGGCGCGTGCAAGGGGTGACTGTGCCTCGAGTGTGCGGTGGGGAGAGAGGGGAGAAAAGAGGTGAAGGAGACGAGCATGGAGCAGGTCCAAAAGTATCATGTTGTGATGGTGAGTTTTATATGTCAAGTTGGCTAGGCTATTATTCCCAGTTATTTAATCAAACAGGAATCTAGATGTTGCCGTAAAGATATTTTGTAGATATGGTTAACAACTACGGTCAGTTGACTTCAAGTAAAGATTATCCTCACTAATCGGGGTAGGTCACAGCCAATCCATTGATGGCCCTTAAGAGCAAAACTGAGGTTTCCCTGAGGAGGAAGAAAGTCTGCCCGGGGACTACAGCATCAGCTTCTGGCCCAGAGTTTCCAACCTGCAGGCAAGACCCCGTCACAGGAGCCAAGTCCTTGAAATAAATCTCTTCATAGATAGGTGATAGAGATAGATGATGATGATAGATAGATAGATAGATAGATAGATAGATAGATAGATAGATGATAGATTAGATAGAGGTAGACTCCTAATCTCCTACCGGTTCTCTCTCTCTGGTAGACCCCTGACTGACTGGTACTCAGCCAGCTACATAAACTTCACCCTTAAGGTGATGAGAAGGAGCCACCGGAGTCTTTAAGCAAAGGAGTAGCATAACCAGATTTGTGTTTCTAAAAACCACGGCTCTGGTTGCAGTCTGGAGTGGATCAGAAGGGGCAAGACTGAAGGTTGGTAAACCAAATCAGAAGCAGTTGCCTGAACTATGGCAGCAAGAATGGCCTGGAAAGAGGGAGACCAGTGCAAGGGATATGATGAAAGTAGAACGGATAAGACTCAGTGTCCAATTGCAAGCGTAGGGTAAGGAAGAAGGGAGTTGCAATGAGTCCCAGGTCATTGGACAGCTTGGCAGATGGAACGTAAATGCAACGAGAGCAGGGCCTTTGTTCTGTTCCCTGCTGTTCTCTTTGCATGGAGGACAGTACCTGGCACCCAGAAGGTGCCTCTGCAAATTTATTGAATGAATGGTGGTACAATTCTCTGAGGTGGGCAGGACGAGGAGCATACAAGTGTAGCTCGGGGCATGTTGAGTTTGGAGGTGCTGACAGACAGCCAGGAGGAGAGGTCCAGAGGCACCTGGAGAGATGGTCTGGCTGCAGGAGAGAGCTCCAAGATACACTGAGTCCTGAATGTGGGCATGGTACCCGAAGCCAGGGGTCAGTGCCCCTGAGAGTGTGAAGTGAGGAGAAAGGAGGTCGGGGACTGAATCCTGGAGAAACTGCACCTTTCAAGGACTGCAGCAGAGAAAGGACCCCTGAGAGGAGAATAAGAAGGGGTGGGCAGAGAGAGAGAGAGAGAGAGAGGAGGCTAATCAAGAGAACACATTGGCAAGGATCGGGCTAGGAGGAAGAGTGGGAGGTAGTTACAGTTAGAATGGCAACCTTGACCAGGGCATTTGTGGTGGGGGTGGAGGGGAACAGAGGTCAGACTGCAGACAGTTGAGGAAGACATGAGAAATGAGGTAGGGAAGGCAGCGTCTCTACTGGCCTTTCCCAACCTTCCTTCCAATAGTTGACCGGACATGACCAGCCCATATTCAAGGGTGTGAAACTGAGGTACAGGAGTAAAGCTGGTTCAAAGCAATCCCACAGTCAAAGGGGGCTGTTGTGTCCTAAGACAACAGCTGTTCAGACCACACACTACCTCTTATGGCTTGGCAGGACACAGACTTTTGCAGAGAATGGTTGCGCAGGGTGGGGCCGGGCCCTGTCCAGGCTGATCGCTGAGACGTGCAGGGCAAGAGCCTCTAGGGCGTGTGAGAACATTTTCTCAAGGGGAACCACCTTCCCTTGAAACAGCTTGTTCTGCTGAGTTGACAGGAGGGAGGAATGGGGACTCCTCAGTCCTGGGCGGGGTGCCAGACACCGCGCCAAGGCGGAAGGCTCAGGGAGGCTGGCTCTGGCTGCAGCCTCCCTGGGCTCTGCGTGGGCCATACCATCTCCTCTCCTTCTCCGGGGACTGGAGGGAGGCCGCGTGTGCCGGATTTGTTGGTTTTTAACTAACATCCAAAGAGCACTTAGTATGGGCCAGACTCTCTATTCATCACTTTACACACTTGAACTTATGTAATCCTCACAGTGTTCTTTGAGGAATGTATGCTGCCTATTCTTGCTTAAGGATGAAAAAAACTAAGGCCCAGACAGGTAAAGCCCCTTGCCTCAAGCTTCTCAGCTTGTTCTGTGGGTGGAAGAGCAGGGATGCTTAACTCTTGAATCTGAATGGATGACTATTTAGCCCTGGAGAGTGGGTTCAAATCACCAGCAGGGGTGGGGATGAGGCTACAGGTCAGCCTCCCTCTCTGGCTCTGGGATCTTCGGTAAGTTAGATGATGGCTCTGAGACTCTGTTTCCTCTTCTCTAAAATGGGGCCAATGTTGCCCACATCATAGGGCTGTAATGAGGACGAAAGGAAATGTTTGTAAAGTGTTTTGCAGAGAGCGTCCTGCCCAGGGAAGGTGCTCTGTAAGTGTTAGTTCTCTTTGCCTTTTCTGTTCTTTTGGAGAAGCTTTGTCTTGAATCTGTAGGTCAGAAAATTAGGGCAAGAGCCCAGGACTCTGAATCAGACTGACCAGGAATCAAATGCTGCTTCTGATACCTATTTGTTATTTGATTTTAAACAAGTCACTTTTCCATGCCAGGGCCTCAGTTTCCACAACTGTGAAGTATGGGAAGATCAGTTTAGTCCAGAATAGGCCTCAAGCCCCCACAACCGCCTTTCACCCTTACACAGATAACACCAGTTGATCATGAACTTGGTTTCTACTGAGCCAGGCAATGCCTGAGTATCCTTTCAGTGTGAACTCCTATAGTTTGGTTACAACTCAAAAATGTATAAGATATATATAAGATTTATAAGATAATAATAGCTACTTCCAGGGGTTTCTATGAAGTTTAAAAGAAATAATATTTCTTTCTTTCTTTTTGAGAGAGAGAGAGAGAGAGATCACCAAGCAATGGGTGAGGGGCAGAGGAAGAGGGAGAGAATCTTAAGCAGGCTCCACACTCAGCATGAAGCCTGAAACGGGGGTTGCGCTCACAACTCTGAGGTCATGACCTGAGCAGAAATCAAGAGTCGGACACCTAACCGACTGATTTACCCAGGTGCCCCTAAAAGAAATATTTCTAAAGCATGCAATCCTGAAAACTTTGAATACACAATATGTTGTAGTTCATATTAATCATTCTGTATCCGCTTAGCAACTCCATGAAGTTGGTAACTATTTTCTCCATTTTACATGGAAGGAAATCAAGCCTCAGAGACTTTAAATCTCAGAGAGCCTAGGTCACCTGGCCAAGATCGCCCAGCTAACCAGTGGTAGAACAGATGTTCAGATCCAGAACTACTGCCTCCATCCTGCAAACGTGACACCATAGCCACATGTTTCCCCAAACCTTCAATTGGACGAGCAGCCGAGCAACAGAGAGCCATGTTCCTCCTTGGCGTCTTACGCAACAAACCATATGGACCCTCAAGCTCTTACATAACAGCCCCAGTGCTAACGAGGGGAAGTTTAACAACAACACAAAAAACAGACCGCATTCACAACAGACCACCATATGTTCTCCCGTTCCCTGACAGCAGCCGCACCAACTCCTCCTCGGGCGCCCACAGAAATTTTCTCGACCAAAACAGTTTGATTCCCAAGTGACTCAAACGATTGATGCCTTTATAAAAAGAATGACGGGTGAGGGGAGGGGCGGCGGTGGAAGTCTGTGCTTCTTCAAAATAAATAAGTCCTGCTAACTCCTCGGGAAAGCCCGGAAAACTTCAGCCTCCGCTCTTTGGCCTTGGGAGCTGTGAGCTTCTCCAGGGACAGGGTGGCCTCTGTGACCTGGCAGCTTCCTCCTGCCGAGGGAGGGCAGCTGCACCGATTTCTGGTTTCTGAGTCTCTAAGCTAAATAGCACAGGTGTTATGGGTCATCGTTTCACTTGGCCTTGAACCCCTTCACCATCTTCTTGTGCTCATGCTCAGTTCAAGAGTCTCAACTTTGCTGTCGGCTTTCTGGAATTGAACCCAATTCTAGAAGGGTGGTTTGACATGTTTACATTGGGGAAGGGTTTCTGCAGATGACTCCAGGCCAGCCACCAACTTCCTATTCCGTATTTTTTGCCTGGTCTTCTGCCTCCTTCACTCCCTCCCCTCCATTTCCCTGTCCTGCAGCCAAAGCAATCCCGCTAATTAGGAAGTCTGACCATGCCGCTCCAAATTCCCTATGGCCCCCCCAGTCCTGCATGCTCTACCTCTACACCCCACTTTGCACTGCTCTTCTGCTTGTCCTCGGAGCTCCAGCCTCATTAGCTTTCTTTCAGTTCCTTGTGGCTTTGCGCATGCTCTTCCCTCTGCCTATCCATCCCCCTTCCACTTATTCCTCACCATCTGAATCTCAGCAGCGTGTGGCTATTGCATCCTTGAAATGTGGCTATTGAAACTGAAGAATTAAATTTTTAATTTTATTCATTTTAATAATTTAAAATAATTTTAGATTCTCAGGTCGCAAAGGAATTTTCATTCATTCCCATGTTTTCTTCCTGTACTTTATGGATTCACTTTTTATATTAGAATAAGTGTGTCATAATCATAATATGAGATACCGATAGACAAAAGTTATGTATCCAAATGTGTCCCTGTGACACTTTGTATTTTCCAAAGATGGCCATAGCAAAATACATATTCCATCCCATATTCTCTTTTTACAGTGTGACACTGACAGTGTCATAGAGAGCTAGAACTGTGTGGAACTTTGTAACTGACCAAGAGAAGATGATGGCGGGGTAGCATGTGTCTTCTGAGGTTAGGTCATAGAAGGTACTGCATTTTTCACCTTAGTCTCAGGAGGGAAACTCTGAGGGAAACAAATCACCACACTGTAAGGACCCTGATGTGGAGAGGAGAGACCTCAGCAAACAGCAAATAGCAACTTGCCAATCATGTGAACGAGCCACCACGGAAGTGGATTCTCCAGCCCCAGTCAAGCCTTCAGATAACTGCATCCCCAGCTAATACTGGATTACAATTTCATGAGACACCTCCCATAAAGGGAGACCTGTCCAGCCGAGCTTTTCCAGAAATCCTGACACTCAGAATCTGTGAGCACTATACATATCATACCTTGTGTTTTGTTGTTTGTTTGTTTGTTTTTAATAAATGTCATAGTTTGAAGGCATTAAGTTTTGGGGTGGTTTGTTATGCAGCCATAATAACAGGAACACTACTCATTTTTTCCCAAAACCACTTACTGAATAGTTATCTTTTCCCTCCAGATACAAGATGTCACTTTCATTATAAATGAAATTGTTGTAGCATGTGGACCTATTGGACTAGACTAATTCAAGCACTAATACCAGAGAGTTTAAGTCACTGATGCTTTATCAGATGTTACTATCTGTTAGAGGTAGCCACCCTCAATACTGGTATACTTTTCCCTAGTTTACCTGGATATTATGGCTTCTTTTTTCATAGGAATTTTAGAATCAGCTGGTCTAGTATTAAAAAAAGGGAATTTTTTTATTTAAAAAAAGCATTCTTATTGTGCTTGTGATAAATTTATAAAGTTAACATAAGAAAAATTGATATATTTATGATATTGCAGCTTTTTATTCAGAAATATGGTATATTTTCTCATTTAAGTTTTATTGCATGATGTTCAGGAGTGTTTTAAAGTTTTCTTTATATCCACTTGCATATTTCTTATAAAGTCAACACTTAGGTATTTTATATTTTAGTTGGTGTTTTAAGTGGAATTTTTTTTGTGTTATACCTGCTATTCTCAATAACTGTGACTTGTATATATGAAAACTATTGATTTCTGTTTGTTAATTTTGTATGCCACTTCTCTACTGAATGATCTATTTGTTTGTTGTGGCTTTTAGTTTGTTCTCTTGCTTTTACCAGGTATACAACCATATTATCTGCAAACCAACATAGCTTTATCTTCTTTCTACTATTTATACCTCAAATTATTTATTGATCTTTTTGCACTGACTAACACCTTCAGTATAGTGTAGTGGTGATAGTGAGCTTTTTAGAGAGACTACCTTTTAAGATTACGTCTAGCCATGTGGGACTTTTGGACTCTTGACATGTGGCTATTAAGAGTGAGGAATTTTATTAGTTTTACTTAAATTAAAATAGCTATTTACTTAAGTCTTCTTTAATTTCTCTCAGCCATGTTTTGTAGTTAGCAGTGTAGAGGTTTCACACATATTTTGCCAGATTTATCCCTGAGTATTTCACATTATTTGATGGTATTATAAATGCTTTCTCCTACAACTTGAATTTCCAGTTGTTCGTTGCTGCTGTATAGAAAAACAATGGATTTTTAACGTCGATCTTGTAACTTGCAGCCATGCAGAAATCACTTATTAGTTCTAGTAGCTTTTTTTCTGGATTCCATCAGATTTTCTATACAGACAATCATAGTATCTAAGAATAAAGAGAGTTTTATTTCTTCCTCTCCAAACTGGGCTCCCTTTATTTATTTTTCTGGCCTTACTGCACTGGATAGAAACTCCATTGTAATGTTGATAAAATGTGATGAGAGATCATACCATTGTTTTCCCAATATTAGGGGGAAAGCATTTATTTTTTCACCATCAAGTATAATGCTAGCCAAAGGTTTTTCATAAATACCCTTTATCAGGTTGAGAAAGTTCCCTTCTATTCTTAGTTTGCTGGAAGTTTTTATCAGGAATGGATACTTCAGCTATTGAGATGAACGTATGGTTTTTCTTCCATACTTTGTTAATGTGATAAGTGTCATCAATAAATCAACTTTTCATTCCTGGGATAAATTCCATTTCACCATAGGTATCATTAATTTTATATATGATTGGATTCAGTTAGAATTTTTGCACTTATGTTCATGAGCAATATTGGTCTGTAGTTTTTGTTTGTTTTTTGGCGGTTTTTTTTTTTTTCTCATCTTTGTTTGGTTTTGGTATCAGGTTAATTCTGGCATCATAAAATGAGTTGAAAACTATTCCCTCCTCTTCAATTTTCTGGAATAGTTTGTGTAGAATTGGTATTTCATCTATGCGTTTGGTAGAATGCATCCATTGGAATCAATTGGGCCTAAAATTATATTTGTGGATAGGTTTTCAACTACAAATTCAATTTCCTTGATATAGGGCAATTTGGGTTATCTGTTTCTCCTCAAGTGAGCTTTAGTAGTTTGCATCTTTCAAGGAATTTATCCATTTCATCTAACTTGTCACCCTTATTGGCATAGAGTTACTTATGATATTCCTCAATATTCCTTTTAATATCAGTAGTGATGGGGCGCCAGGGTGGCTCAGTCGTTACTCATCTGCCTTCGGCTCAGGTCATGGTCCCAGGGTCCTGGGATCGAGCCCCGCATCGGGCTCCCTGCTCCGCGGGAGGCCTGCCTCTCCCTCCCCCACTCTCCCTGCTCATGTTCCCTCTCTCGCTGTGTCTCTCTGTCAAATAAATAAATAAATAAAATCTTTACAAGAAATATCAGTAGTGATGTCACCTTTCTTGTTTCTGATACTGAACATTTGTGTCCTTGTGTCCTTTTTTTCGCTATCAGTCCAACTGAGGGTTTACTGATTTTTTTTTTCTCAAAGAACCAGATTTTTGGGTTTTTTAATTTTGTTCATTGTTTTTCCATTTTCTATGCCATTGATTACTGCTCTGATCCTTATTTCCTTTCTTCTTGAGTTTGATTTGCTCTTCTGTTTCTAGTTTCTTTTTTTTTAAGATTTTATTTATTTATTTGAGAGAGAGTGAGAAAGAGAGAGCATGAGAGGGAAGAGGGTCAGAGGGAGAAGCAGACTCCCCGCTGAGCAGGGAGCCCGATGCGGGACTCAATCCCGGGACTCCAGGATCATGACCTGAGCCGAAGGCAGTCGCTCAACCAACTGAGCCACCCAGGCGCCCTGTTTCTAGTTTCTTAAGATAAAAGCAGAAGTAATTTATTTGAGATCTTTACTAATGTAAGCATAAATTTCCCTGTATTTCTTCAGCAGAATTCTACAAATTATAATATGTGGTGTTTTCATTTTCATTCAGTTCAAAATACTTTATAACTTCCCTTTGATTTCTTCTTTGACGCATGAATTACTTACAAATGCATGTGTTGGGTATGGTTCCCTCTGGCTCTTCTGGACAGTTATTTCCCCAGTCTCAAATGGCTTCCTCACATGTGTGAACTGACCAAAATCCTGTGCAGATCATCAAAGTCCTGTTTCCATGTGGCTCTTTCCTGTCCAGTGCTCTGCCCTATGCATTCGATCTGCCTTTGTCACTCTGAACTCAGCTTCATCTCTTCAACATGGAGTCTTTTAGACTCTGCCTGAGTTCCTCCCTCATGCCGCAGCCTGCAAACTCCCTCGAGGCAGTGATCTGGGGCAGTCGTAGGGCTCCCCTTATTTGTTTTCGTCTTTCAAGGATCATTGCCCTTCACTTCTTGAGGTCTAGTATTTTGAAAACCATTATTTCATATATTTTGTCTGGTATTTTTGGTTGTTTCAGGTGGGAAAAGAAATCCAGTCCTTCTTACCCATTGTGGCTGGATTTAGAAGTAAGGTTAGCTAGCTTTTACTTACTTATTTTTATTAATTTATTTATGCCACTTGCTATAAACTATTTTGATTTTTTTTTATGTGTAGCTTTTCTGCTATTTAGGATGGTTTGTATTTCTGTTGTAGTGGTTACTAGTTTAATTATGTCTTTATATAATACCTTTTGTTCTCTCTACTTTTTGGACAGTATCTATTAATTAGTTCATTACTCTAAGCCACGACACAATCAGTGTGCTTGTCTTCCTCTTACTCCTTTTCTTAACAAACCACTGTCAATTAACATTA
Source organism: Eumetopias jubatus (assembly GCF_037043125.1). Taxonomy (NCBI): domain Eukaryota; kingdom Metazoa; phylum Chordata; class Mammalia; order Carnivora; family Otariidae; genus Eumetopias; species Eumetopias jubatus. The sequence continues at coordinate 59,589,892 of NW_028274810.1, forward strand.
TCTTTCTTAGTGTGTACGTTTGCATGGGTACTTATGCAATTAAGCTTATATTTCTATTACTTGAGTCTTCAGCTCCTCCCGCCGCCCCCCCCCCCCCCCACTTCTTATGTCTTCAGTATAATTTCCTGGTCGGATAAGGGAGGAAATGTTGACTCAAACAGACATATTTGCATCAGAAGTCCCAAAAGCATCAGTATAGGATACAGAGACATGCATCTGAGCCCAGACTCCCTAATCACCCGCTCTATGGTGACCTTAAGGTAGCTCCTTAAGCTGTCAGAGACTCCATTCCCTAGTTTTTAAGATGGGACAATAATATCTATCTTTCAAGGTTGTGATGAATGATAGAATACATATGAGATGCTTAGCATAAAGCCCAATGCATATAAAACACTTATAAAATATTGGTTATTAGTAGTAGCCCCAGCAAGAAAAATCAACAAGAAAACATCTACGGAGTCTACACCACACACCAGGTCCTGTGCCGGCTGCCTCACGTTCCTTATTTCATTCGATCTTGACAGTGAACCTGTGGTAAATGCATTGCCCTCATTAGAGACAAGGGGGAGACTAAAAGAGGTTAAGAATAAACCAAAGTCACTCAATGCATAAGTGACTGTAGTAGAATTAAGTCTCAAAATTCTGCTGCCAAGTCCAGAGCTCTCTTTCTCTCACCGCTGCTCTACGGCTGCCTTTATGATCCTGAGCTCTGCCCTGCTAATGAAAGTGTGTGCACACACATTCACATGCACATGTGTGCACGCACTTTATTCTGAGAACAAACTTGGCCTTGCAGCTCAGTATATAGACAGGATACACCTGGACGGATATAATTTGCCTGTTTTTCCAAACTCTAGGTTCAGAGTCTGGCTTGCAGACAAGGTACAGATGGAAATCTTCCTGGACTCAGACCAAGAAGAGGAGAAAGGGTGGGAAAGGCTTGCTCCATGGCGTGTAGTAGCACTGAGTAAACCCAACTTAGACTGAGGTTTGTTCCAGTTCAGTGGGAGAAGTTAAATTAAGAGTATTGGGGTTATGGGCATACCATTGATTGTACTTCACTATCAATGGGGAGCGGGATCTAGGAAGGCATCCCCAAAGGGGGCTGAGTGTGGAAGGATCCATAGGAGCTGAAGGAATGGGATTTGCCACCAAAAGAGGCAAAAGTGAGCATGTTTCTTTCAGAGGACCGCAAGTTATTCCATGTGGCCAAGACCAGGGAAGGCTGGCAACAAAGCTACACAGTGTTCCTACAGAGGAGTTTAGACGTTCTCCTGAAGATGGTGGAAAGGCATTCTAAAACGTAAGAGTAGTGATATGATCAGATTTGGTTAGAAAGCTCACTGTGGTACAGGTGGGAAGAATAGACTAACAGGGGGAGGGTCCAGTGAAGAGGCTGGTCGAGGTTAGGGGTGTGGCAGTGGGTAATGGCAGTGGGAATGGGGAGAATTGCTCTGCCTAACCCCTACTCACACTGAAGGTTCAGGATAGACAACAGCTCAGAGAAGGACCTTCAGTCTGGTTAGAAGCTCTTCTTATGGCACCCTGTAAACTTTCTCCCATCCCCTCAAGCAGAGGCAGAGTTTGATGGTGGTTAACAGCAATGGCTACGAAGCCAGCATTTAAGACACTGCATCATGCCTCCACAGCTAACTAGCTGTGTGACCTTGGACAAGTTGCTTATTCACTCTGTTGCCTCAGTTTCCTTATCTATAAAGTAAAGATAATAAGAATACCTCCTTTTAGGGTTATTGTGCTTAAATCATTTAATGCTTAAGCATGTAGAACAGTGTCTGGCAGTGAGGAAATATGTGGTAAAAGTGGGGTTTTAGTATCATTGCACCCATTCACCAGAGGGAAAGTGTATGTTCCTAGGTGCACCTGACCAGCTGGAGAGCTCCCTGGGGACAGGTATCCTCATGTCCAGCAGAGACCCTGGGACACAGCAGACTCTCAATGAATATCTGTTGAATGGATTAAAGGTGATGCTAATGACAAAGAGATATTTAGGAGTTAGATCATGCATCACTGGGGGATTGATCAGACATTAGGGAGAGGGTTAGTGAGGAGAATAAATAATTTCTAAGGTTCTGAACAGGGCCAGGAAGATGATGGTGCTGTCATGGCTGAGATAGGGAATTTGAAAGAAGGAGCTGGATCAGAGGGTTAAGTGGCTAACACATGCAAGACCAAAGCTCTAGGACCGAAAGAAGCTGAGGTTTGAACTCAGGCCTATCTGAGTTCATATTCCATGAACAGTTCCTATAACCTGCATGTCTATGCCTAGCACAGTACCTAATGCAGTAGGTACCTGATAATATAGATCAAATGAGTTGGCGAATGCTTGAACGAGTGGATATCTTTTGTAGATTCCAGGGGACCATGGTTGCTTTTCTTTTCAATGATAAATAGATATCTGTGTGGAGGTTAAAAAAAGAGAGAAAGAAAGAAAGAAAGAAAGAAAGAAAGAAAGAAAGAAAGAAAGAAAGAAAGAAAGAAAGAAGGAAGGAAGGAAGGAAGGAAGGAAAGAAAGAAAGAAAGAAAGAAAGAAGTCACCATAAGATTTAAAAATGAGGACCTAGTAACCAACATTTTAAATGAATGAAATGGGAGCCATCTTCCTTCTCTTTCCCTTTTTCTGACATGTCAGGACATTTTTTATTCTCTCTAGCTCCATGACATACTCTTGCAAACGGCTAGGAAGGATGACTAAAACTACACACCAGGAAGTTTTGCAAAGCCCAAGCCAAAAAAAAAAAAAAAAAAAAGGCAACATCAAGGAATCTAGGAACCTAGGAAAATGCCTGGTAACAAGAGGGCCTGGTAATGCAGGCTCCTCCACAGATGACTCCAAGTTCAATCATCACCCCTCAGACACAAACTTAAGTGAAGCTGCCTGTGGGACCAGCAGCTGAGCAGTAGAGCAGAAAGAACGGTCTGCAATAGTTCATATTTGGAATCCATAAGCTCTCCCTCAGTACAAGTTGGGTCATAGAGTAGTGATCATAATTATACTAAAAATGCCTGTAGTTTATCGAATGTTTACTACTTCCAGAAACTGCTAAGTGCTTTACAAACACTATTTCATTTAAACCTCATCAATTCCTGCAAGAAACATGCTGCTATTCCCATTTGAAAGATGGGGACACTCAGCCTCAGAGAAGTTAAGTAAACTTACCAAGGTCAGGTGTGAGTGAGGGCTCAGGATCTGAAGCCCAGCTTGCCTGACTCCAAAGCCCATGATGCCAACCCTATCCACACATGGTTTTTCTTCGTGACTCCTTTACACTGGGACTGTGCAGAGTTTAACTTCATCCAAGCAAGTCTCACTGAGGCGTGAAGCTTACATTCTAACTCCAGGTATGACAAGACAAGGCTGTCCCCACTCAGAGGCTCTCCATCAGTCCAAAAGAATCAGACAGGTATTGTGCAAGGATCTAGAGACACGAGTTCAGAGAACTGGGTCCAGATATTGACATTACCACTTACTGTGAGGCTTCCCCTGGATCATTTAAATTCTTTGGGCCTCTGTTAGTTTCTTAGTTTTCACCCACCCCACCCTTACCCCTGACTTTGGAAAATAAAATAAAAGGGTTTGTCTAAATGATTTCTCAAAGGGTTTGAAAAACTGATTTTTTTGTTTTGTTTCAATATTTGTATCTTTCCTAATATTAACTTTTTCTTATCAACCGCCTGGATGGCTCAGCCGGTTAAGCATCCGACTCTTGATTTCGGCTCAAGCGGTGATCTCAGGGTCATGAGATTGGGCCCTGGTTGGGTTCCATGTTCGGCCTGGAGCCAGCTTGGTATTCTCTTTCTCTCCCTCCTTCTGCCCCTCCCCACCTCGCTCTCTCTCTCCCTCTCTAAAAAAAAAAAAAAAAAATGCTTACTAAAGAAAAAACATACTCCTTCAAAAAAAAGGTAATACATAATTGTTTCAGAAGGATACAGAAGAGTGAAAATAATTCCCAATTCTTTTGAGTACAAATAGAATGATTATACAAATTCTGAATTTAAAGGACTGCCAAAGAGGCTTGCTGTAGCTTTAACATTTAACAATAGCAATAAAAAGTCATGTTTGGGCACTTTCTGTCACTTCCTACACATTTCTTGACTTTCCTTTGGAAGACTTCTGTATTCATATCTATGGTTCAGTGTTCTCATCTAAAGACTTAACAAGTTCTCATAAAAGCTTTTTTATTCTTTTGATGATTAGATAAAATAAAGCAAAACAAAAACCTCGTAGAGAATATTTTTTTCCCAAAATAAGGCACTCCACAACCTCTTGTGAAGAATTTATTGTGTCCAGGACTTGTGCAGGGAGATACCCAGAATGCCTTGTGATCCTGGGTGAGCAGGCCCAATGTCTAATGGGAGAAGGGAAGGAAGGTAAGTACGCAATGCCCTGAGCGTGCACACGTGAGCTATTAATTTTGTCACAGAGCAGGGAACAAAGGCTGAGTCTGAAAGAGGGGACTTGTGTCCAACAGATGGCAAAGCCTTAGAAAAGCAACCACGTGGGCAAGTTCTAGCTTGGTTAGCTAGTGCTAGAGTGACATAGGATTTATCTTCTACACGGGGGTACTTGATAATGGAAGGGGAAGTACTGATAATTATGTCAGGATACTGGGTTAAAATCAGAATTTCCTGAGCAAATGAGATCAGATGGTCACCTTACTTCATGCTAGTATTTTATGGTGAAAAATGGGACTCTGAACTGGCTGTGACATGCAACTGAGGAATCACTAAATTCTACCTCTGAAACAATCATACACTATATGTTAATTAAATTGAATTTAAATTTAAAAAGAAAAGAAGAAAAATGGGGCTCTGAATCTCATTCTTTACACACTGGAACCTGTCATAAAAATGGCATGTTCAGAATGCCCCAGGGAAGGCTTCCCCACCCTGGCCAACTTCCTGAACAACTTGTAGAAGTTCCCCTAACAATGCCTTTCAGTCCTGCTGTGAGAATCTAGCATAACATCAACACAGCAAACAAATTGTTCAAACTAAAAAAGCACATTCTTGTATCATCCTTAAATTAGTGCCATAGCAATGTAAGACTTTCCGAACCACACTGATATTCAGCCTTAGGAGTTTGGGGTTTTCCACAATGCTTTGGGGAGCCATTCAGAGCCCTAATTCTCAATGTTTCCAGCTGATGTTCCTTGATTTGCTTATTTATGTATTTAGTTATAATTCCAAAGAGGCAACGAAGATTTTCTCTGTGCAGGGACTATTTGGAAAAGTCTTGGGAGTGGAAGAGGAAATTCGAAACCTTTTAAAACAAGGCTGGTGTCATCTAGATGTGACATCTGCTGGTGTGTAGTGAGGCAGAAGGAACAGCATATGCAAAGGCATGGGGGCAGGAACAAGCATGGAATATCCAGGGAACTGGGCGGAATTCTCCAGCTAGGAATGTGCCTGGGAATGTGGTGGGAGAAGAGACAAAGGGTGGGTTGAGACTAGATAGTGAAGGGCCTTGAATGCCACCCAAGGAGGTTAGACTTCATCCTGTTGGAACTGATGAGTCTCTGGAGCTATTCAAGCAGGATATTTGTTTCTGGAAAGAGAACAAACCAAACAAATCCAGGGAAAGTCAGTCATCCTGCATCCAATTTCTCCCTTCAGGTTTGTAGTCCTGACTTGCCCCAAACTTTTTGTTAATGTGTTCCCTGACTCACTGTACCTCAAACACCACCCCCAAAGGAAGGTATCTCAATCAACTAGTGATTATAGACACAAATTTCTGATGTTTTTAGTTCAGCCCAATCCCAACCCAGGCTGGATTGGAATATTTTAGCATCCCCCAGCTCCACTCCCAGATGGGACTCAGTGGATGAGGGGTCTGGGCAAGGCCCAGAGAGGTGAGAGTGGGGGGCTTCTGTCTTCTGGCCACACTCTCAGAAACTGTTCCCAATGACTTTCCTTCGGTGAATTTATAATCTTCATTCCCTCAATTCTCCACCCAATCATGTCTGCCTGGGGACCAAGTCCCAGGTCATGAAGCTAATGTGAAAATGGCAGCTGTATACTTTTTAGCTACTTGGGATGCTTAATAAATGGACCAACTTGAAAGATAAAAGCCTCCTTGTCCCCAGAGGTATCTGAACAGGCGTGCTCTGGAGAGGTTTCTTTCAGGCAGTAGGGAATTGGAGTCCGACAAATGAGGATTCTACTCCCTGTCCAACTACTTACAACCTCTGAGCCTCTGTTATCTCAGCCGTAAAATAGGGATCATAATAATTCCTTCTTTAGAGTGTTCTTGAGGAAAAAAGAAAAAAAAACAAACAAGATCATGATGTCACCTGGCCCAATGCCAGGCATTAGTATGTGCTCAGTAAAAGCTGGCAATCATCATATTTAGTGCAGGCATCTGCCAGTGGGTGAGATTTGTGCTTCCAACGGTGAACCACAAATTAGACTTTAAACTAAAGACTGTAGTTGGGGACACAGAAGGACACTATATCATTCTTAAAGGGTCTATCCAACAAGAAGATCTAACAATTGTAAATATCTACACCCCCAACATGGGAGCAGCCATCTACATAAGTTGACTGTTAGCCAAAATAAAGAGTCATATTGATAATAATATGTTAATTGTAGGAGACTTCAATACTCCACTCTTAGCAATAGAGAGATCATCTAAGCAGAAAATCAACAAAGAAACAAGAGCTTTGAACGACACACTGGACCAGATGGACCTCATAGATATATACAGAACATTCCACCCTAAAACAACAGAATACTCATTCTTCTCGAGTGCACATGGAACTTTCTCCAGAATAGACGACATACTGGTCACAAATCAGGTCTCAACCGATACCAAAAGATTGAAATTATTCCCCGCATATTCTCAGACCATAATGCTTTAAACCTGGAACTCAATCACAGAAAAAAATTTGGAAGAAATTCAAACACTTGGAAGCTAAAGACCACTCTGCTCAAGAATGTTTGGGTCAACCAGGAAACCAGTGGTGAACCAGTCATTTATTTCTGAGTATGACCTCCACCCTGGAACATGACACAAGGAAAAGTCCTATAGGCCAAGAACTGGTCATCAATCCCAATGAATATCACCTAACAAAGACCATCTAGCTGTGGGAACCAAACTTCCCGTTTTGAGGAAGGAAAAATAAATTCAGAGAGAGGAATTACAGGCCCAAATCCACTAAGTCCATTAGGCTACAGATGGATTCTTGATGAGACCTTAGGTCTCCTGATGCTTCCTACCATGTTCAGTAGTGTTCTCTTAATGTCTCTGTTTTCTGTTAATAAGCAACATTCAGGACCTTCGGGGATCCTATCTTCCTTATATATACTAACTCATTCAATCCTTACAGCAACCTCAGGAGGCTGATCTTATTGTTAATCTCCGTTTTATGGATAAAGGAAGTGAAAGAGAAGTTAAGTTACTTACTCAAGCCTCACTGCCAACAAGCAGTAAAGCCAAGATTTGAGCCTGGGCTTGCAAGCCTGGGTCCTTAACCACAACCACATAGAGACCCTCCTAAAGTGAAAAAAACAAAAGTGCATTGTGTCTGCCTCAGAGGAGCACGCTCCCTGGAGGAGAGACACAGCCCCCAAGAGTGTGTAGTCACATGCTGCAAGCACCGGGAGAACGAGAGAGGGAGGATTTAGTTCTACAAGGGGAGGAGGGAGAGAATTAGGAAAGCTGCCTGGAGGAGGTGGCCTTTAGCCCGTTTCCAGAGCTGGCTTGTTTTCCTCTAAGCTGCTGACGGTAGGGGAGAGGGAAGGCATTCCCTGCAGGTAGAGGCATCTTTGCTGAGACAGGCAGGTGTGAAGTGGTGGGTCTTCGGGGGCACCATGAAGAAGGGAGGCCAGGACACCAGACACTAACTCAGTGCGTGACAAGGGCAAGTTACTTAACCTACAGAAACCTCAACTTCCTCTTCTGTAGAATGGGAATAATAACACCCGCCTTGTGAAGCTGTTTGAACACTAAATGAGATCACGTGTATATACTTCTCAACCCAGTGTTGTTCCTCTTTCTTTACTTACCTATTATAAAATTATTTGCCTTAGTAAAAATTTTTAATTGAGCCCATTTTTTTACACTTATGCTCACAGTAGCATTAGTAATAATCCTGAGTGGGTTATTAGTCATTCGTAATAATAATATAATTAATGATAATGTTAATTGCCATTGATGGAGGGCACTAAGTACTTAATATGTATAATCTATATTTATCTAATCTACTCCTCAGAACATATCTTAAAGATAAGTATCATTATCTCTTTTTTTTTTTTTTTGGAGAGATTAAGAAATTTACACAAAGGTCACCGGCTAGGAAGTAGCAGGACTAGTTTTCAGACCCAGGTCTGTCTGTCCAGAAAAATGTCCGACAGACAGAGAATGCCCTGTGTTTTGAGTTCATGTTGGTCTTGGCAATGTCCCTCAGCCTCTTTCTCAGAAAGAAAACAAACATTCAAAGAGGTTTGCTAACGTGTTGGAACAAGAACGCCCTCGTGAGAGAGGGAAGAGGCCCGCTGAGGCAGGGAGATGCGTCTATATTTGGAGGGTGGGGTTGGGGCGGCCCCTCAGCCTCTTCTCCCCAAGCCCAGAGGTCCTGGAGCGAGCCTGGCTTGAACTGGAACCTTGTGCTGCCCAGAAGTCATGGCATCTTGGCAGGTCACTGTGTGCCTTCTCAGGCTTCAGGTGGTTCTGGGAAGCCAGGGGTGCCCTGCCCGCCAGTGGAGACTGCAGGACTGCCAGGAGGCTGCCCGCTGGTAACCCAGGCCTTCACCCCCCCGCCCCCCACCCCCCGCCGTGGGTGGCTCCCAGGCAGCAGGGAGTTAATCTGCTATCTGTTGGGAAGGCTTCCAGAACCCTCCTCCCCGCCTGTGTTTGTTCAGGGCTGGGCTCTTCAGAAACTGAAACCGGCAGGACACCAGGCCCAGGCAGCCCTCATGGGATCCTGCCTGGGTTTACCTTCTATGGGGAGGATCAGAGGGCTGGGCGGAGCAGAGTCTGGAGCCTGGGCAGGGCTTGTGGATGTGGCAGGCCTGGCTCCCTTCGGCCTCCTCCCCAGGAGTTACCCCCACCCATGCCTCCACCACCACCTGGGACCAGCTCCAAGGCCCCGGAGAAGTACATGGGCAGACAAGCCAGGGTGGCTTGAATTCCGGCCCTGCCCCTCACCACCTCTGAGACACTGAGCAAATAGCTAAACTTCAGTTTCAGTTTCTTTCACTGTGAAATGGGGGTAAACAATGCCTGGCCTTTGGATTCAGTAACATATATGCAGTAAACTAACACATAAGAAGCGCTCAGTATATGGTCACTGTATTGATGTCCTTGTTACTATTATTGCTGTTGTTGTGACAATGGGTTGGGCAGCCTACTTTGTGAGGTAGTAAGTTCCCATCGCTCACGGAGTTCAAGCATAAGCTGAGTGAGATGCGGAAAATGACAAAAAACAGAATAGGAAGGGATTCACACGTGCCATACCCACATACTGACCTGGTCACTTCAGAATCACCTGGGAAGCTCAAGCACCACCTCAGACCCACTGAATCAAAACGCCCGAAGGCAAGCTTTTCCAAAAGTACACCTTCATTTTATAAACCACTCATCTGGGCCAATAAAGTCTACGTTTTTCATCTTCAAATGACCCTAATGTTATTCCCTCCTATCCTATCGATTTAAGAGTGTGACATATTTTATTGACCAAACCAGATTTGTTAACTCATAATTAATTCATTTACTTACTACATAAGTTATGTACCAAAGGCCCAGAATTCGTTCCATAAATAATCATTCACTCAACAAATATTTATTGAGGAACTACCATGTCCCAGGCACTGTGCTGTGTACCGGGGGATGGCGGGGAAGAAGGCGGACAGGAGGTCTGTCCCCCCGGGGCTTCCCAGTCTGGCAAGGGAATGCAGAAAATGAACAAGGATTCAAATACTGACGTTGTAGCCAAGAGAATCCTGCCAAGTGTAAGACACCCAGTAGTCCCACAGTAAAGAGATGTGGTTCCATCAACAGCAAATAACGTTGACGTGTCATTATAAAGATGGGTGCCACTCCTCAGTGCGTGCGCACACTTAGGCGCATGCGCACACGATGGCATTCGTATATTTTTGAATCCAAGAGGTCCAGGGTCCTTGAATCAAAAACGGCTAAGTCCTCATGAGGAAAGGAAGACCATTCAGACCTAATACCTGCTTGTATGGCCAGTCTCATTGCCTGTGACACGCATGAAGAACTATTGGCCGGTGGCCCCAAACACTCTGTCTGAGCAGAGTCGCTAAGAGTGTGGGCTCCGAAGCCAGGCTGCCTGGGGTCGAATCCCAGCTTGATTTCTTAGCAGCTGTGCCATCATGGGCAAGTTACTGTGAGAGCACAGACACACAGGCACGAGCTGTATGTGCCCGTGAATAACAATACCTACTCGCAGGGTCGTCGTGGGGATTATAGAGATGGTACTGGAAGCCGTGGTACGTAGGCATCGGTATCTGAGCCGCTAATTATCCTATGCTACTTTTTGCCTTTGATGGTCTCTCTGCCTCAAGTACTCCGCCTCCCTTTTTCTATCTGGGGAGCATATAGTTATTGGTACAATGTCCCCTCCTCTCCAGAGCCTGCCTTCCTTGCTTCAGCAGGCAGCGTGATGCTTTTTCCTCTGGGTTCCTGTAGCTCTTTATATATACCTCTTAGAGCCCCTCTCACACTGCGACCATGTTTCTCATTGTTGTTGAGGTGTCTTCCTTCCTCTCTGGATTATGGGTTCTGAAAAGCAGGGCCCCATTTTGTACATTTTTTTTTTTTAAGGATTGTATTTATTTGAGATAGAGTGGGCGAGAAAAAAAGAGCACGAGCAGGGGGAGGGGCAGAGGAGAGGGAGAAGCAGGCTCCCCACTGAGCAGGGAGCCAATCCCAGGACCCTGGGATCATGACCCAAGTGGAAGGCAGCCGCTTAACTGACTGAGCCCACATCTTTTCATCTCTAGGGACAAGACGGTCCCTGGGATAAAATAAACACTTGCCACTATCTGTTGAACTAATGAAAGATGGACAAGGGCTGGATGTGACATGCCCAGGATCACAGAATTCTAATCTGCACTTAGTTTACATTGGGAAAAGTGCTTCACTGAGCTTCTGGTTTCTCATCTGGAAAGCAGATCTGATAATAACAGTACCTGTGTCTTGGGGCGGGGGGGGGGATTAAATGAAGTGCACACAGGGCAATGTTTGAGTATGAGCTCTAGAATCAGATTGTGTTCAAGTCCCAGCGCCACTACTCATAAGCTGTGTGATGTCTGACATGTTCTTAACCGTCCTGTGCCCAGAGAAAACAGATCCCAAACCAAAAAGAATATATCATCGTTACGGGCCGTTCAGAGAATTAAAGGAGATACTCTTTATAAAGTCACCAGTGCTTGGCACAGTGTAGGTATTCAGTAAATAAATACTGGTTCCTTCCCCCCACTTTCACCAACCCTGTAGGCCCTGGACTCTGAAAGCCCGAAACAGCTGTTCAAATGCCACATTTTGCTCCGAGTGACTAATGTCCCTTAAGCCAAGTTTGGAAAGCCGACTCCAGAACTAAGCTTACATTCGAGTGCTGAATTAGATGCAGGGAATGCGGCTGCCCGGTTTACTTAATTAATAAGGAAACTTTGGGAAAAGGGGCAATTTAAAATCAACAAGCACGCCAAGGAAATTAAAAAGGAGCTAGCCCACAATTTCATATGTGGGTTTCATATGTCATGGGAACAGTCCCTTATGTAAAGACAGGAATAATGGGATCATCCGAACCCAAGTTAATGTTTTACAAACTGTAAGACCGATGACTGGCATTCTGTTTGGGGAGAAAATTAACCAATTAATCAGTGTACCACACTGTAACAATTCACGAATTTCCTACTGCTTTAGCGTAACATTTTCTAATAAACTCATTATTCAAAATTCTCCAGTGGTCACACGTCTATTACGAAGCCAAAGGGTATGGAAGAGAGAGAAGGTATTTTCATTTTGGACCTAGAATCCCATAGCACTGTCACCCCGATCACCCCAAAGTTCCTTCTGTTGGTGGGATTTAGAAGAGGCTGACAAGAGGGTGCCCAGGGCCCTGGGAGCTGGGGTTGTCAGCGGGCCAGCCAGCCAGCATTTGGCAGTTGAGTGCAGAGAGGAAACGGGAGAGGGCAGGGGTCTCAACAGACCTGAGGGAGGAGCTGCACGATGGGGGAGAGGGAGGGCAGGAATCTTATTAGCAAAACCAGCTGCCTGCCAAGTAGGGTGTGGGTCCGATTCTGCAGAAAAGAGAGAACTGCTGCTGTTTTAAAACCTCAGGCCTCTAAGGTTTGGGAAGAAAGTGGGGCGGGGGTCGCAGGAGAGAGAACTCCACTCCCTATTCCCCAAGCACACTCCACTTGCATATTCCACCCTGATTTTTCTTAACCTAAGCCTACTTCTCCAGACCTTGAGCCAGGTCAGGCACCTGTTCCAAAAACTCTTTCCTGATCTCTCCAGTTCGGGAAAGAATCTCTCTCTTCTTCCCCATATGCCCGAGGAAATTTGGGTCTCTGTTTTAAAACTTCTCAGAGTTCTTTATGATATGCCTGCCAAACTCCTTCATTCTTTTTTACCTCTTATCTTCCTCTTTTTAAAAGGCTTTATGGTGGTGCCATTGACATGCAATAAGCTGCACGTATTCGAAGTGCACAATTCCAGAGGTAGGGACCTGCGAACCATTAGCACCACCAAGATAGTGAACATATCCATTGCCCCAAAGCTTTCCTCATGGCTCCCTTCTCCAAACAAACACCCAGCTGCTTCCGGTCACTGTAGATCGGCTTGCATGTCCCATAGTCTTATATAAACGGAATGACAGAGTATGTACCCTTTTTTGAGTGGTTTCACCCCCTGAGCACAATTATGTTGAGATGCACTTATTCAACTTCCACTCCTCCCTGAAATGTGGGCTTCTCTGAGAAACAGGGCACAGCCAGAGCATGCAGCTCGACGCTGGCCACAAAGGCAGACCCACGGTCACTTATCATCTGAGCCTCAGTTTCCTCATTTGTAAATCGGGGTGATGCTAAACCTCCCCATTCTGGGGAGAGCTGTGAAACTCCACTGAGCCCAGAGATAAAGTGCTCTGTAAACTGTGAAAGGTCAGTCCTGGGCCAGGATTAGGCCTGAATCTAGCCAGCAACACACTGGGAACGCCCCAGCTCCCAGGGCTATTTAAAGGCCTGCGTGGATTTCTTTCAGGGGAAGCTGCACACACTGGCAATTCCTCACAGAAATGGCCAGTAAGGGTTATGCCTGGTGGCCTTTAAGCCTGGCGCAGTCACCAAGATTTCAAGGATTCTTTTCCCTCAACCGCCCCGCTTCCTCTGCATAAGTTGTGTTTATTGACAAGGTCGCCCTCCCTCCAGAGGGCTGCATGTGACCGGAGGATTCCTCCTCTGGCCTGGAGCCTGCAGATAAGGGCAGTCCATCTGCTGGGGGCTCCAAGGCCTGAGGGAACGAGAACTGAGCAGAGGAGGGGAGCAGGGGCGGGGGAGCCTGCCAGGCCTGGTTGCGGCTTCCTTTGGCCAGGACTGACAGAGGGCGGTGAGGTGGGGAAGGAAAGAAGGAAATGGTGTCTCAGGTTGGACACCTACTTGACCTATAAAATCACACCAGATTTGAGGACACTTCCTACGTCCCCCAGCTCCATGAACTGAATTGCTTATTCGCTGCTACTAAGGGAAGAGAGATGAGGTCAGCTGCTAGGGCGCAGACAGGGAGACTCAACTCAAGAGCTAGCCTGGCTTGGGGAAGCCACTCTCCCTCCCCGGGGCGGGCTGTCCTCAAGTAGAGCTACCTTTCGTTGAATACCTGCTCTGCATCAGGCACTACATTTTCTCTATGCTTTACAATGTAACCTTCAAAGCCATACTGAGTAGGGAGTGTGCTTCCTCTCATTCTACAGCTGATGAAGGTGAAATCATGGGTCCAAGGTCACCTGGGATGTGAGCCAGAATTTGAACTCAGTGATGTCTGACGACGGAATCCATGTTCTCAATTTGAGAATTTGAGGACAGCTGTTCCCAAGGAATGAACTTAAATAAATTATTTCCTGATCATGCTCTGTGAAAGTGTCCCTATTGTAAAGACCCACAGTGGAGTTTTGTGTCTAGAAGGTTCTGAGAAATCTTAGTGCAAAGGAACTTAGATTTTTTTTCCACCAAGAATTTCCCATATTAAATTGATCACCAATCTTTTTTCCTATAAAACATTTATTCATGTTCCTCAGAACAAGTGCTCCTCAGAGCCTTGTGTGAGAATCACAGCTGAGTCAGAACTGGAGGGATTACAGGGTTTAGCCACCTTACTCGAACAAGTGCATGAACAACACCTTTTATTAACATCTCCAGTGATGAGAGACTTATTACCTGCAAAGACAGCTTGCTCCATTCTTGCACAAACGCAGTGGTTAGAACAGCCCTGGCCCACAGAAAGAGACTGCAAGCCACGTGCATAATTCTAGATTTTCCAGAAGCCACAGGAAAAAAAGTAAAAAAAGAACAGGAAAAATTCATTTTAATAACATCTAATTAATTAACCCAATGGATCTAAAAGTATTATTTCAACGTGGAGTCAGTAAGAAAGTGGTTAATGGGGTATTTTTTCTTTTTTAAATTAAGTCTTTGAAATCTAGAGTAGCCACAATTCAAGTGTCCAAAGTTGGCTAGTGTCCAGCACGTTGGATGGCCCAGGGTTAGAAGGTGCTTCTTTAGGCCAAGCTAAACTCTTCTTGCTTGGGCCTCTTCCCCAGGGTCCTCGGATTCAAGGGCTTGGTCTAAGGATGCAGAACTTCGCCAGCACCCGAGGATGTTTTGTTTCGGCTACGCATTTGCACGTGTGCATCAAGTGCATCCCACCCCCTCTCCATCATGGAGCTCAACCCTCTGACAGGGGTCTGCTCAGCTCTGTCTCCCCCTTTTAGAAGGTTTTCCAAACTTCAAAATGCCATATAAATAAAAGGCCTTATTCTCCTAACTCCTATTGCGGCAGACTTAGAGTCACCCAGGATTTTTAGTAGTCTCATTACATGGTTATGTTATATTGAACCCACAGGTAGCTGCTAATACTGTGTCTGGCCCGGAGCTACTCCTCTCTGCTCCCTGGGCCTCAGTTTCCCATCTGTCAAATAACAGATGTGAGATTTCTATGATTCAGACCCATTCTGCCTCTTCTTTGCCTACCTAATAATTTCCCTTGAAACTAGGTCTTAATGTGGAGTTCGGGAAATAGTTATATCCTGCCAGATACCATAATAATAAGCATTTTTTGAACATTTCTCATGTGTCGGGCACTGTGCTAAGAGCCTTATAAATAGCATCTCATTTAATCCTCTTCAGACCTGACTGAAGTCAACACTATCATGATTCCCTTTTATAATTGCAGAAACTGAGGCATCAAGGGGCTGAGTCACAGGTCCGACACACAATAAAGGGAGCAACTGGAGATTCCAGCCCTGAGCCCAGGCTGTGAATGCAGGCAGGCCCAGACCATGGACCTGAGCGAGGCCCAGGCCTTGGACTCCGACAGAGGGAACAAGGGCCCAGGGCAAAAAAAAAAAAAAAAGCTTTTTGCTTTTTACTGTTGCTGTCGCTGCTGCTAAAACCCACAGCGTGTCCTCCTCCTGCTTTAGCCGAGGAAGGAAATACTGTTATACTTTCCTTGCTAAGGAAATCCTACTCTTCACAAGTCAACTTTCTTCCCATCCCCTTGACCTTTCAGGAAAGGGCCCCGGGCCCCTGGAAAGGCTCTGGAAGAGACCTGAGGAGCTCAGCGTGCCCTTAGTCTAGGGCAGGGGTATTTTTACGAACTATAGAAATGATCCCTGAAAGTATAGTCTTAGGGCAGGGGTATTTTTAGAGCCGGCCGCACTGTTTACAAGGAAGCCAGTCCCCGGAGCCTACCCTCTCCCTCCAGGCCCCACCCGCCACCGGGCTCCTTCTGGCCCTTGCTTCCTCCCTTCCGGATGCTCCTTCCCTGTCATCTCTGTCAGCATGCGGGTGCTCCGGGAGACAACTGAGCAAAGCCACGGCCCAGGGCACTGAAAGCCTTCTGGAAGGGCTAGCTGAGATTTGGCACTACAGAAAGACAAGAAGCTGCCACCAGTTGAGGAAAAGGCCCTGGCAGCTGGAGACAGGCTGGAAATCCTGTAAATGGGCTCAGCTGTGCTGCCGACGCTCCAGTGTACCAGGTGCTCTCAACTGTGACAGTCACTTACCCTCCTCGGCCTCCCTCGGTGCAGCCGGAGGGCGAGGGGCACTTGAAGAGGTGGGGGGCTCTGGGTTCTGAGCCTGAATGTCTGAGCCTCCTCCGCTGTTAGGCACGAATACTTGAGCCTACCTCGCGGAGGTGGCGGCAGGTGTTAAACAGGATAATGGAGGAAAAGCTCTGGCACACAGTGGGCATGCAAGCCACAGCGTTCCTCCACAATAATCTCCATATCTCCAGCCCTTGACACAGCGTCTGGCACCAAGGAGGTTCTCCACCAAGGGAGGTTTTCCTTTATTCCTGCACCTCAGCGTTCTTTCACGTCTAAGTCTGTACAGAACCTCTCCTCCAATTGTGCACTTTTCAAAATTAAGTGTTCAGTCCTCTTGCCCAGCCCTGCACCCCTGTACCGCTGCGGTTCAAGAGTCTTCCAGCAAAAGCCCCTTCTCTGAGTCACGCTCCTGTGGCTTCCAGGGCAGGCTGCCCACACGTCCCCTCACCCCACTGGCTTTGGAGACACTGGGCCTGGCCCAGGGTATGAGTCTTCTCAGGGTCTGCTCCTAAGCTAGCAGAGCTGGGAGGGGGAGCCCGACCCAGGCAGCCTAGCCCCTCGCCAGGTTTCCCTGGATGTGGGGGTGGAGATTACAAGGCCTCCAAGCTCAGAGGAAGCTCCCTCCCTCCTCTGTCCTGAGAGCAAGCTGGACTTCAGCAGCTGCGAGAGATCCAGGGATTATTATTGGAGGCAGTTGAATTCCTACCATGAATTCTCCCCCTGCCTCCTCCACTCCCCCTCCTGTGCCCCACTTCCCCTCCCCAGCCTTTTTCCTTCCCCTCCTCCTCCTCCTCCTCCTCCTCCTCGCTCTTCCCCACGGTTGTGCTTTTGACCCAGGTGACAGCCTACTGTGTTCCTAAGGGGAAGTATCAGTGGCAAGGGGAGGGATTGACTTCTCTCTGTAACCTTATGCCCCTCCTTCTCTGAGTCCTTCCACAAAGATGACCTGGGCCCTCTGGTGTGCCAACAAGTCAGAGGCTTGGTCAGGTGCTAACACCAGGGGCCAGATAGCCTGGTGGGGAGGGACCCAGGCAGCATCCCTGGTTGTTGGGCAAGTTGCGTATCAAAATGCACCTTCTCCACTGTCTCAAGGTCCTGCATTCACACTTTTTCCAGTATGTTTTTACTGTCATACAATGTATTACCTTAACCTTAATGAGAAGGTGACGCTTTTGGAGAACGTCATTACGGACCAAGCTATCCTTCCTTCTCTGCCCATCCCCTGCTCCCTAGACAAAAGAAGGAGCATGTTTCACAGGACAAAAGTCTGAGTGTAGGGGTTGGTTCGGGCAAGAGTGAATGGCAGGAGAGGAGGCTGCAGATGGATATGGGACAAATCAGGTCAGCAGCCACCGCTGGGAGCCACTGCTCCCCGCCGCCCAGTGCTCCCCGCCATTGTGAGTCAGGGCCTGACTGCAGCCACGGTGTGGAGGCTGGGCTGGAGAAGGGACAGAAAGAACAGCAGCAGGGAGACCTCCCCGGAAACCGTGACAACTCTTCTTGCCCTATTGAACCCCCTCAATCCCTAATCCCTGACCTTCAAGACCAGCAGGGATATGTTCATTCCCAACTCTCTTCCCCACTCACCTTCTCTTTCTTACTCACTGAGTGACCTTCAACGTGTCCTTTAGCTTCAGTGGCTAGATTTTTCTCATCTGTAAATCAGAGAAAGTGTGTGTGTGTGTGTGTGTGTGTGTGCGCGCGCACGTGCGCACACACAGACCCACATCCATGCACACACACTCCCAAGGGTTGTTATGAAGCTTAAATAAATGAGACACTGTGGAAGGAAGCCCTTTGGAAAGCACAGGCCATTCTCTATCTCCCCCTGGCCTCAGCTGCTATTCCCATTCCCCGCGGGGAAATCCTCCCCCGGAAAGCGCTGTGCACACTGGCACAGGGGCGGGCACCTCCACGAACGCTGGATCTCTCCCTTTCCACTTCCTGGTTGACTTCCAGGGCACCTGCTGTTGGCCTGTGGACAGGCAGGCAGTTTCCTGTGACGTGCCCCGTCGCCAGGCTGGTGTCCCACCGAACCTGCACAAGCTCCATGACTGACATCAAGGACCAGAGGGACCCACGGGCCTCTGCCCTGGATGGAGCATGTCAGGTGTCCAGACATGTACATATAGAGCTTCTTAGCTCTGCTTGCCTCTAGGTCCCTGCCCCTCCCCTGCAATCCATCAGCCTCACAGTTGCCAAAAAGATCTTTCTGACATATGCAGCACTGATTGTGACATGTCCCTCTTCTGCTTAAATCCTTCAAGGGCTCCCCACCACCTTCCAGATCAGTTCTGTAGCTTAGAATCCAGGACCCTCTGTGATCTGATCCCATCGTCCACCTCTCCCGCCTCATTGCCCACCCATTCCTACACAAGCCCTGAGTTCCCGACACATGAAACTTCATTTCCCCCAAGGAGGCTGACTGTTTCAAGCTGCTTGATGTTCTTCCCTTTACCTGGACTCCCCTGTACCCCTACTTCCCTGGCTAACTCCGACTCCTCCTCCCTTGGAACACAGCTATGAAGTCATCTCCTCTGGAAAGGTTCTCCTGACCCCTCCTTTCTTTCTTCTGGAGGCTGCCATACATATACCTCTAGCACACAGGTTATTAACCTCAGGTGGAATTTAGGAGCTTTGAGAACTTGCATGGGGGATAAAATGCATTTTTATGTTCACTAACGTCTGCCTAAAATGTAACATTTCCTTCAGTTATGAATGTATGCTCAAATCACACTGATATCTGCTATACATGTGATTCATCACCAATAGAATCATAGAAGTTTGCATATCACTTTGGAATTATTGTAGACGATCTCACAAACTGTCTATGCTCACCAATATTTTGAAATTTCAATCGTTAATAAGCCTATAGATCTGATTAATGTGTAAATAAAAACTCATAAATTGTTACCAGTTTGATTTTCTTCTATATATTTTGTTAATTCTAAAAATAATTGACTGCCTTTGCTGTTGTATATGTTTTACTTTATGCATTTTAAAAAAAATGTCATTCTGAAAAGAGGTCCATGGACTTCACCTGACTGCCCAAAGTCTTCCTGTCATGAAACAGTTATTCTTCCTCTGACAAAAGCCTGTAACACCCTCCCCTAAAACTTGGTTTATCTTGTCTGTCTCTATCAACAGATCTTGAACCCTTAAAGCATGAGGCCATCGCCCTACCTGCAAGGCTTGATACAGTGCATCGTACCTAGCATATTCCTAAAAATATTTTGGGGGGAAGGAAGAAATAAATGAAGATAAAAAGGAAGAAAGGAAAGGAAGAGGGAAGGGACTGAGTAAATTTGATCTTCAAAGAGCTTCTTCTTCCCTCCTTCTGGGACATTGTCCTGGATCTCTCCAAGACTTTGCTGCCTACCTCCTTTATATCTCTGCTCTCACATCATCTTACTCAGTGAGGCCCTCCATGGCGCCATATTTAAAGTTCCAGTTCTAGAACCACCGCCCCAGCCATGCTCTGTCCTTCTTCCCTGCTTTGTCTTCTTCACACTTACCACCGTCTGATATACTATGTTTTGTCGATTTTTTTATTTATTGCTTATCTGCCCTCACTAGAATATAAGGGCCGTGAAAGCAGGGACCTTCATCTCAGATTCATTTCTGTATCTCCAGCACCAGAAAGAGCACCTAACAGATAGTAAACATTAAGTAAATATTTGTTGAATGGGTGATGGAAGCAAGCACATCGTGAAGACCAGTCAGTTAAATCAGTCTCCATCCTGTGGATGAGGAAGCCACAGATGGGAGAGTTTGAGGCCTGTGGCCACATACAGAACGAATCACAGAGCTGAAGGGATGCGAGAGTGGTGGAAAGAAGCATGGGTTTTTTTTCGATTGGGCTTAGAACCCCAGGTTAGGAAGCTGGGTCCTAAGGCCCAGTGTACGTTTTCAGTGGAGAAATGACAGAGCCCCAGGAGAACTGGTTTGACCCATGAACAGGCCTGAGGAACAGATGGAGCCTCATTGGGACATGTCTTATCTTTAGGCCATTGTTGTTGGATCTACAGTTTGGATTTATAAAAATCCTGCCACTCTGTCTGCCTCTGGCAAAGACACAGTCTGTTCGCCCTGTGAGATCTGACTGCTCAAGGATCCCTGAAGGATTCAGGAGCTACAATGAGTAGATCCTCATGGATTCCTCACTGTCCCTGTGCAAGCCTCTGCCATAGTGCTTACCCAGCTAGGCTGGAATGTTCCCTTTTTGATAACAGGACTACATCACAGGCTTTTCTCTTTGGCATTGAGAGGCCAGAGCCTGATACACAGTAGGTTTTTAGTGACTATTTATTAAAGGAAAAATTATAACTAGAAAATTGCAAATGCTATAGTGATCTTTAGATTCAATCACGAAGAGAGTTCAATCATGAATTTTAATTGAGCCCCTACAATATAGCAGGTACTGTGCTGGGTATGTGAGCTACATTGCAGGAGCTCACAGTGGAGGTGGAGACCCATACATGAATGGGCAATGACAACACAGTGTGTCAAGGATGGAGGGGCTCTGCTTAGGAAGGCACCCCCTGAATCCTCTTGTACTTACCAACCGGAAGTTAGGTTATTATTTAATTACTTCTAGTCTGTCTTCCCACAAGAACATAAGTTCCAGGAAGGCAAGCATTTTGTCATGTTCATGACTCTCCTCCTAACACATAGTAGGTGCTCACTTAGGAAGTCTGTGAATGAATGCATGGCTTGAGGAAGCAGAGAGGGTTGTGGGTGCCTAACCCAATTCAGGGATGGTGGCCACAGAAGACCTTTGGAAGGAAGCATGGTGTTCTAACCATGCTCCTTCAACATTCCTTATTTCATGACTTCCTCCCAACTCAGTAGGGTCACACCCATTTATGAAGAAGCAAATCTCAGTAAAGGGGAGTCAGCTGGGTAAAGTTCTCTCAGCTGGCAGAGCAAAGACTTGATCCTGGATCTCCCAAATCAGAAACTTACATATGCCTTCTCTACACTGGCCTGGAAGACCATTCAAGAGGGAACGAAGTCCAGAGGACAAACCATCAACCCAACATCAACATCCACCGCCACCAACATCATCATTTTTATGGCAGCTAAATTTTAATGAGTGTTCACTCTATGCCAGGCACCTTTCTAGAACGCTACACTTGTTAACTCGTTCTTCATAACCACCTTATGATTTAGGTTCCGTTGTTGTTCTCAATTTATAGATAAGAAAACTGAGGCACTATGAAGTAAGTCTAAGATTCAAACTCATGCAGTTTGGCCTCAGAGTCTACACTCAACCATTTTCATCTTTTGCCTCAACAGGCCATGCCCACCTCCTCCAAGTCTAGAAGACTTGGAGAGACTTCTAGCATTTTTATCAACATTTTTATGTTCCAGACACTATGCTAGGTGCTGTGGGGGAAAGCTACAAAGAAGTAATTAGTAAGTTTAAGATTAAGAGGAATAAGTTAAAATTAAGAAGAATTACAAATCTCCTGCCTTCAAGAGGTGGCCAATCTAGAACAGTGGCTGGATAAGAAGTCAATGAAACTGAAATAAGAGATACAATGGAAGTTTCCAGAAGCCAGGGCATTTGAGCTGGGTCTTATGAAGGTAGGAAAGGTGAAAAGGTGAATAATGCTCTAGAAAAAGGCCACCACATGCATCCTATGTGTCATCTCCTCAGGCACAGATGTAGACCCAGTGTTAGGGGAGCATCGAATCCCTTAGTAGTCTAGAGGACAGAGGGTGTGGGTTGAAGACAGGGCAATTCAAAGGAGAATTGTGGATCCTGGGGCATTTGGTCTACTACATTAAATGAAATTGTTCACTGTTTAGTAGATGATGAGCTATCAAAGTTTTATGAAGAAAGAAGTAATATAATCTGACCTGCATTTCAAGGAGCTAACAGGATGAGTACGAAGATACACTCCAGAAGGAGAAGGCTGAAGAGAACAAGGCTGGTGGATCATTTAGCTCTTGCTGTATAATCAACCGCCCCATAATGTAGTGGTCTAAACCAACCACCATTTCATTATTGCTTTCAAGTCCATGAGGCAAGTGGGCAGTTCTGCAGTCAGCTCATGGGCTGCTCACATGTCTGGTGGGCACTGGAGATTGGGTGAAGCAATGGGGGTGACTGGACCACATGTCTGTCATTACCCTGGGCTTCTTTGCAAGGTAGTGTTTGCAGGGTTACCAAGAACAGGAAGAGAAAGCAAGCCCCGACGCACGAGTACTTTACAAGCCTCTGTTTATGTCATGTTTCTTAAAGTCTCATTGACCAATCATAGATTCATAGAGTGGAAAATTGGCACCACTTTTCTGTGGCAAGAATAGCAAGGTCACTTAACAAAGTTCTGTGGGTGCAGGGATGGGACGAATTTGGGGACATTTTTGTTAGGAAGCATTGTAATGGACCAAGCAAGATGTAATAGTTGTCTAACCTAGGAAATGGCAGAAGAAACAGAGAAATGATCAGAGCATATTTGAAATATATTCAGGAGATTATTTGCAAGAGAGAGGAAAGTATAAAGAATGTCCTTCACCCCCTGCTTTTTGGCCAGAGCATCTGGACAGATGGTCCCCTGTATCAATGAAGGGAACCAATAGGAAGATTGGGTTTGGAAGTTGTAGACACATTCCAGATCATATAATTCTCCTGGGATCTATGAATGTGCTACCTTCCTTTCTTGGAAAAAAATGCCCCTTCACTAACCTTCCCTCCACTTTGACCATGTGGTCCAAATGGAAAGTGAGATCACTTGCACGACACTGATTTTCTAGCAGTAGTGATTGGCCAGGTGTGGACATCTGATCCAAACTAGACTAAAGAGAGTGGTGAGCCCCATCTCCACTGCCAGCCAGGTCTACTATGTAGAGCTGTGCAGGTCATGCCCTGCATAAGGTTGTCTGGAAGGCAGGATAGATGGAGGCTGGAATCCAGCCTATGTTCTGCTGTACTTACAGAGATACAGCACCCAGAGGATGAGATGCCTTCTTCTATCTCGCACAGAGGCACTCTTGGTGCTGCCAGCCCCATTTACTGCTCTGGGGTGGGGTGGGCCAAGGGGGTGGGAAATGGGCTACACTAGGCAAATGGGCCCCTCTATGAATTATCCTATTGGAGCATGTGGAAAAGAGACTTTTTCCACTCTAATCCTAAAGCTGTATAGATGGGAACCCACAGACACCTATGTCCCTATGACATAGAGAGAGCCGATGAAACACAATGAAGCCAGTACATCAAGGAACTCAGAAAAAGGTGGAAGAGAGAGAGACAGAGAAAAAGAGAGCTGTCAGAATCAGAGCCCTCTGTTCCAGCCAACCCCACACTCCCTGGGCCTTGGTAGTTTGGTTTTGCCTTCAATTCTGTGATTCTCCCTACATCCTTCATTTAAATCTCCCCCTTTTGCTCAAGTAAGTTTAAGTTGGGATTTTGTTTCTTTTAACCAATACAGTTTTGAACAATAAAAGCAAGAGGTTCATGAGTTAAGATTTGGAGAGAAAGGGATAGATAGGCATGAAAGACAGCTCAGAGGCAGAATCAAAAGTATGTGGTAACCCATTTGAGGAGCCATGTAGGAGAAGGGGTATCTGGGGGGAGGTCCCTGGCCTTTGGCTTGAACGATTGGAGAAGGATGGCGGTGTCTTTAGCAGAAGTAGGCAATCCAGATGGTAAACTATTGGGGGTGAGGTGGGGGGTGGAAGAGGGGAAAATGCATTTTTCCATTCATTGATTCATTCATTAGACAACTATTTCACAAGCCCTATCGAGGCACTGGGGATTCAACAGTGGATACAGTGACTTAGATTCGGATAGTATCCATGGGCCATCATTGACTTATTTCTTCAACTAACAGTAAGCACCACCTGTAGGCTATGCACTGTCCACAGAACTGAGCATAAATCTAGGCAGTGATGTCCAGCAGGCAGCTGGAAAGAGGGTTGAGTTGGCATTTCTCTGGTGAGAGTCATCCCCACGGGGATAATTTTGGAAGACGTGGGAGACAGTGCTTGGAGAAGAGAAGTCTAACTCCACACGCCTTGTCCATCATGCCTCGGCTCCATTTGTGAGCTGAGAACACAGTGTTTCTTTGGCCCATTCGCTGAGGCAGCCACAGAAAGAACATGGGCTTAGGAATCCCATCTGGTGCCAGCCTGGGTTAACACACCAGCCCTATCGGGTAACCGTGCGAATGCCCCTGAATGAGTTGGCTTGCCTCTTGGAGTCTTGGTGTCCTCAGCTCTGAAATGAGGATATGAACACTCATCCCAGTTTTGACAGTGAGAAAGAATGTAGGAGTGCATTCACTCAACCACAGACATGTAGTGAACGCCTAGGTGGACCAGGTTCTAGACCACAGACTTAAATGGAAGTCAGTATTAGGGGGCTCCTCTGAGAGAGACACATGAATCTTTGAGGCTACCATGGCTGGGTTCTGATTTGCCTAAAGCAAATGATCTCTCTCTGCCCACCACAAATCAGCACCAATCTGCCCTTTCCCCAGCCCATACAAAAGGCAGCATTTTCTGCAATTAGAGAAGAAAGAAAAACCAGTGTTCTGGTGTTCTCTTAGAGCTGTTCTCCAGAGCAGCAGAAAAAGGGCCCACGTGAGCCATGCTGTTCTTGGCAGCCACTACACCGCTCCTCACAGCCAGAGGCTTAAAGCTTTATTTGTGGTTTAAGTTACAAGCAAGGGCGAAAACCCCAGAAAAGATGGGGGGAGGGAGAAAACATTTTAAAAGTTGAGAAAATTGCCCTGTGTTCTCAAGTGCGGGCAATTTGTCCAAACACCTGAGCTTTGTAGAGTCCTTGTGTTCTGACTGTGGTTTTATATTCTGGGGCTCTGGGCTCAGTGTCAGGGGTAGGGGGTGTTTTTTCATACATGAAGAAAATCACAAAATCACTCTTTACAATATATTAATGAGTAGCTGTACCGTTTCAATGGTGACATTGTTGGAGTTTTTTTTTTTTTTTTTTAAATCCAGATCCAGGTTTTTGGGGTGGTTTTGTTTTGAAGATTGCTGCATAAAGCATTTCACAGACATCCCATACAGTGTCTGGGCATTGCCCCCCAAGATGGAGAGTGGAGGATGCTAAACATTTTAGGGATAAAGTAGGCCTTTACGGTCTTATCCTTGCTCTAATGACAAAAACAAGGCCCAGAGAAAGCAGGAAACATGCCCAAGGTAGCACAGTCTGTTTGTGGTAGAAGCAAGTCTAGACCCCAGGCTCCTGGACTCTGAAGGTCTTTCTGGCAAAGGCTTTGAGGCAGCCCAGAGGTGACATTCCCCCTCCGAAAGCATGACTGGCCTCGCCTTCGTGTTGACTTTTCTGGGGCAGTGACTTTTGAAAGCTGCCTTTTATGGCCCTGGCTTTGGAAGGGCCAACACTGTTATCAGTAGAACAACACAGGTGGCTTCTAAAGCTGGGCCCAGGTGGAGCCGGGCAGGAAGGGAGGCCCCTGTGCACAGGCAGACATGACCCAATCACCTGTCTGGGTTCAGAAGGTGCACAGACACTCCCTAGAGAGCAGGACAAGAGGCTAGTGTGGCAGTGAAGGGCTGGCTTTGGCCCAGACAAGATGGGTTCTAGTCCCGGTGACCTGACTTGTCAGCCGTGTAATGGAGGCATGCTCCCGGACGGGGCTATAAAACAGAGATAATGATCATTCATATAAGTGCTCAAGAGCCACTTGTCACCAGTGGCCACTGTATTAGCACAGGTACAGGGTTATCAGTCAGTTAGCAATGCTGGTAGGAGCCCTGGGCTCTTGATGTTCATTGCTTGCTTCTGGGTCTTGCCCAAGTGAGGGGACCAGCTCTAGAAGCTCAGGCTCCTGGCAGACATCAGGGTTCAGGCTCCTCTCTCTCCCCCTTGGTCCTCACTAACAATACAAGGATTTGGCTTCAAGATTGGCAGCCTGTCTGAGTGTCCCTCTCATGCTTCCTGGAGCACAATCCCAGAGTAGGAGGAGAGCATCAGGGGCCAGGGTCTGGGTGATGCCTGATGTAAATACCTGTGTTTAGAGTCAGAAAGCCTTGGATTTAAGTCCTGGCCCTCTTGCTCGGGTATTAGTGGCCCTGGGTGAGCCACTGAGCCTTTCTGAGCCTTGGTTTCCCCATGAGTGCTCCATGCCCGCCAAGTCACTTACTGGTGAGGGAATGAGGCAGCAGAGGTAGAAACACTTTGTACTCTTAATAATGGGAAATTTCTAAAAGTAAGGGGTTAGCTTTCTCCTTGCTCTGCTTCTTTTTTCACTAAAAATGTATTTAGATGGAGGACAATCTGATGTAAATGGATGTTGTATTACTTGGAAACATTCTCCAGAAGTCAGGGAATTAGAAGAACCTAGCATCCCAGACACACTCTGAAGGAGTTCCCTGGAGGAAGGGGCAGGGGGAGGAAAGGCAAAGCATTCTTTGAACATCTATTATGTTCTAGATACCATGACACTTACTTTCATATAGGAAGAGTGGTGATGATGATGATGATGATGGCTAACTGTATCCACAGGTTCTGTTCTGAGTGTTTTACACATATTAGCCCCGTTTTGCACCCAAGGCAACTAAGGCACAGAGCAGTTAATACAGGGGAGCAAGTTTGCCCCAAGCTACAGTTTAAATCCCTGCCGTTGGAGTCATTGCCTTGTGCACAGGCATCACCTGCCCTGCTCCTGTAGTCTGCATGTCCTTGGGTTCTCATGTGACCACCACCAGCACCTTCCAGACAAGGAGACTGAGGATTGGGAAGTTGAGGTGATTTGGGCAGAGTCACACAGAAGAGAGAGAAGAGTTTCCTTGAGTTTTTTGCTTTTATTTTTTCCTTCAAAACTATTTCCTTATTTGGCTGCCTTTTTAACGGGTAGAAAGGCATCATTCCATTTGAATCTAACTCTAGCTTGAGTCCCACTTCCCTCTGTGGGTCAGACAGAAGAAATCTAGGGCCTCACTTAGAGAAACCCCAAAGCCTGCTCTCCCCACTTCCCCACCACTTCCCTTCCTCGGGAAGAGGATGTGCAGGTCCTCCAGCCTAGATATGGATGACAAGTCATTCCCTTCTGTGTTCCAGTTCTGAGCCTTTGGACAAGTTCCAGTTTGACTATGACCATCTGAAAATGTGTAACCAGACCTTAACCCCACATTCCAGCTTCAGTCTAACCACAGAGAAAGTGCAATATCACCTTACTTATTTGACACTATGCTCCTAGTGATACAACGGAACTTTACATTATCTCTTTTGGCAGCCACCTCCACACTGCTGAGTCACGACGCTGTCATGTCCTGATTTCCTATCCATTGTTCTTTCCTCTATTTGGCCTGATTTCTTAAGACCTCTCTCAGTCACATTCTGCTGAGATTCTTGAGGGATTTTTTTCAGCAGTTACCACAGAGGAGACCTTAGGTTTGGGGCTAATCCATACCCTCAAATTTGGCCTTCAAGGTCCCAAAGATAGCTGGATCCAGTGGGGGACTTGAGCCTGTTCTCTGACCATGGTAGGGGAGCCAGCAGACAGAGGGCTGTTTCATAAAATGTCAGATCAGTAAATGACTGGAAAACACCCCTTCCTGAGGAGCAAACATTGCTGTGGGCTTGTCACTTTCAGAAGTTTGGGATTTGTTCAAGGTCACAATGGGCCACAATCCATTCACACGTATATTCACTTCAACGTAGTGGTTGGTAGTTCGGGCTTTAGAACCCAACAGGCCTGGATTTCCTTACCAACTTTGTGACTTCAGCCCAAGTCCCACCATCTTTAAGCCTCAATTTCTCTCTGTAAAACTGGGCTGTCTTGGTACTTCCTTCCTTGTGATGTTGTGAGAATGAAGAGGAAGCATAATAACTGGCTGTGCTCAGTGCCTGGGCATGCAGTGGGAGCTCAGCATTGGTGATGAGTTCTTCAGGCCTATGTTCTCCCATTCAAGCATTTATTTGAGCAATCACCAAGAGTCGGCAGGGCAGGTGGCTGCTTTAGTGGAAAGAACACAGATGCTTCTAGAAGCTGGAGAGCAGGATTGGGCCTTGGTGCGTAAAGATGCTTCTGGGAAACAGCTAAATGCTCTGCAGGAACTCCTCTGGTTCTGGGTTTGTAATTCTAGGTGCCCACCCACTTCACCCACCACCACCAACAACAAACACCATCTCCCTGCCCAACTCTGAGTGTGAAGCTTTTCAGATTACTCTCAATGTGACCTTGGGCAAATCCCTTAAGTCAGCCTCTGGCACATTTCCTATAAAACAGAGATATTAATACCCACAGTGCTGAGTTTTTATAGTAGATTAACCAATAACAAATGTAAAGTGAACAGCCAAGTCCGCACTTGGCCAACACTCCAGAACTTTTAGCTGTATTCCCTCCACTGCACCCTCTGCTCACCAGTCCTCTGTTCCTATATGCCAAGCTGGAGCTAGATGCTGGTGGTCAACAATGAGAAATTAGCCCTGCCTGTAGGGAGCTTAAAGTTTGCGGGGGGGGGGGGGGATAAACATTTGAACCTCCAACCTTAACAGAGCATGGAAAGACTATGATGGAATCATGTTCAAGGTCATGTGGGAACACCAGGAAGGGCAAATCACTTGGCCTGGTTTGCCTTCAGTTTTCTTATCTGTTAAATGGGTATACTATGTTTCTACCTCACAAGAGATAACTCAAGTGAGTTAGTGAACATGAAACTATATGTTGGAAAGTTGATTGCATGCTAATGCTTCTATGTACTTATCTGTTTCCCTGTTAGAATCTGAGGGAGGGCCTATGTCTTATTTATTCCTTGTTGCCCAGCACATCAGCACAGAGTAGGTCCCAGTCAACATTGGTTGAGTGAACTGATGGAAGAATTTATGATCTAATTTTAACCCCATTGACCCCAGGGAAGTACACCCATTTTATAGATGGAGGAAAAACAGTATACAGGGTTCAAGGAGTTGCTCAGCAATCCGTGACTGAACAGAAGTCTTCTGACCTGTTCTGATGACCCTTCTACTAGATTCCACAACAGGAGCCACCCTGGCTTGGATGGGGTAACACTACTGTCCTGGTCATGACTCACTCTTCTCCATGGGTCAGAAACAATCCATTAGCCTCTCGCACTGAGTCATGGGCTGAGGTGAACCTGGGACCTGAGGAGAAAGCAGAGCTGCCCTGTTGGATGGGTACACCCAGGGGTCCCTCAGGTCAGCTAAGCACACCACCTGGGAAATCCTTTACAGGTGTGTGTTGGGGGGGTGAAGATGGGGTGGGTATAGGGATGTCACACCAGGTCTACTTCCCTCTCTCACAAGTGTGTCTGAAGACAACACCTAGCCAGTCACGGTGCCTGGTAGGCTGTAACTCAGAGGCATTCCTTCCTCTCCATTCCTTGTGCCAACATCCTAATTTACTCCCTCATCACTTTTTCTCTTGACTGGGTTCCCATCATCCACTCCACTACCTTTCCTTCTAAAAAAATTAATTCACCTGTCACAGTCACACATTTTGACTTTGTTGTGCTTATGTTCAAAAGCTCTTTAATGGCTCCCTAGTTTGTAGGGAATGAAGTCAAAACCTCCAACTTATCATCTAAGGCCCTCTGGATCTCACCTCCTCCTGTGTTCAGTCCTCTTCTCTACACTCCCTTGAGTCCCTCCGTTTAGCTTGTTCAACCTGTTGCTCTTGCTTGGAGTTGCTGTTCACTCTTCCTCCTCCTTGACCTTGCTAATATACTGTCTTTCATCTTGTAGGCCTTTCCCTTGTTTTACTCATCTTTCAAATCTGAGCTTAAAATCTGGAAGCATTCCCTGATCTCCTCAGCCCAAAATGATGTAACACTAGCATTGATCATTTCTCTTGTCTAAGTCATTATGATTAGTACTTCAACATGCTTCCTTTAATTTGATATTTTAACAATCTTACGTGATAATGACTATTATTATTCCCTTTTTACCAATGTGGAGACTGAGACTCGGGAAGGAGACCTAACTGTCCCTGCTCACACACCTCATGAGCTTCAAGTATCAGTCTGCCTGACTTGGAAGTCATTCCGTGACTTTGGCTCCTGCTCAGCACGTCCTCTACACTTTTTGGTGACACTTGTCTTGCTGGGTGTTATGTTGTCCTACAGGGCTCATAAGTACTACTGTGATCCTCTGGAAGACAAGGGACTATTGCTTGTGTACCTTTCACTCTCTGTGTGGTATCTGACACATACTGGGCCATGGGATAGAAAGCAAGATTTATGGAGCACTCGCTGTGGGCCAGCCCTGTGCTCGTTGCTACCCTACACGTGCATGCACTCATTGAAGTATCGTTAGTCCCGTGTATAGAGGAAGAAACAGAGGCACAGAGAAGCTAACTGGCTTTCATCATTAAAAACTATTTGAATTAGCTTTAATCATTTGCATGTATTTCTTTTTCAAAAAATAAAATCAGTTTATTTCAAGTATGGACTCACTCATACAAATTTTTTTTAAAAATCACACAACCTGAGAATTCAGGCTTGGGCTTTTCTGACTCCAGGGACAATTCCACTCTAACCATGTCATTTCTGATATACTTGGAGGAAATGTTGAGACATGTCCTTATTGGAATTATGATCAGCTGCATATGGCAGAAAACTCATGATAACCATGAGTTTTAAGTCTCTCACGTATAACAGAAAGCCAGAGGGAAGTGATTGTACTCCACGGTGGCAGAGGCCCTGGCCCCTTCCATCTTGTTGCTCTGACATCCTCCTTGTACAGTTTCTACCTCCTTACCCAAGATGGCTGCTCCCTCCAGCGAGAAGGAGGAATAGCAGGACAGAAGGCATGTGTCCTGCAATTAAGCACACTTCCCAGAACTCTCGTACACCTCTTCTGCTCACATCCCATGGACCAGAATTCAGTCACATGGCAACACCTAGCTGTAATGGAGGCCAGACAATACTGACTTCATTTCCAGCAGCCACATGCCTAACTGAAACCCAGGGGCTCTTAAGGAGGACATGGAGAATGGTGATGTGGCTACCACCAGCCATCCTCTGACACAAGTAGGAGTGTTTTGCTTTCAGAATGTATCTGTCCTGCTCTCTAAAACTGATTCATGATTGGAAGTGCCTCATGCTTCCGACATACTCTCGGGTCCTCTGTAGAGAGCAATACACACCAAGAGAATACAGCTTAAAGACCCAATTTCTAAACCAGGTGATCGGTGGATCAGTGGGCTTTCTCTGACAGAAAATCCTGTTGTATGGTCTTAGGCAAATCAATTACTCTAAGTCCTATGACCTTGGGCAAGTCACTTTACCACTGTAAGCCCATTCTCTATCAGTTAAACGGAGTTAAGAATAAAATCTCTACCTCATAGGGTTGTGGACAGCTTAAATGACATTGTGAGAAACATGAGAAATTAATTTTGGTAGTATATTGTATTTAACTCAATATATCCAAAATATTATCATTTAACATGTAATCAGTTTAAATTGCTAATGAGATACTTTACACTCTATTTTTCATACTAAGTCTTTGAAATCCAGTGTGTGCTTTACAGTTACAAGACATCTCAGTTCAGCGGGTACATTTTAAATGTTCAATAGCCACTGGGGGCTGGGGGCTACTGAGGTGGCTAGTACCGGTTGAGACTAATTTTAAGTGCCCTTGGTAGGTGCTCCCCTCATGCCTTTACTTACAAGTGAAGAAGTAATCCTCCCCCTACAAGTGTTTACTTGACTTCTCCGCAAGCAATTCCCTTGAGGAGAGGGAATGACTGGTATCCCCAGGGCCTAGCATAGTACCTAGCACCGAGCAGACACTCAATAAATACTTGTTAAACAAATATTATTTGTTTCTCTATCCCCAATACCCAGCCCAGTGCTTGACCCTCAGTAGGCATTTAATAAAGACCTATTAAACTAATGAAGTAATGACCCGGGATTTTAATGGTAAGTGAGTTTGTGATTTGTCAGCAGGTGAAAACCAGGCAGTGTATTGCAGAGGAGACAATGGTACCTTTCTAGCCCTCAAAGTAACACCTGCTGTTAAGTCAAGTTTCCTCCACCACCTCCTTCCCCCGCAAAACAGAAACTGAAGCCAGATGGGAAGCCACGGGCCTGCACATTCTGGTAAGATCACACAACACCCGGCCTGCAATGATAAGCAAGCATATCGAGTTGCCATGAATAAATGGTTAATTCCCTGCTAAGGCTTAATTTCTCTGTTGCGCTGTTCCTTGCCTCTCGAGATTGATTCCACATAGTGCAAGCGAGGTGAGAGGCTCCACAAAGTGGCCAGCTATCCTGCGACAGGAATCTAGGGAACTTTACAGTAAGACCGGTAATAATCATAATGCTGGGACTTTTCAGCGTTGGCAGCACCACGTGCCGGCACGATGAGCTGAAGCAGCTGGTGTTCGTTCCTTCCCTGGGCATCCAGTTGCTCATCTGGGAGCTGGGAGGGATGGCACAGGCTTCTCCAGCCATGCAGCTGCGGCCCCTAGCAGGGCAGAGCTCCCTGCACGAAGCCACTCCCGGTGCTCTGAGAGTGGTCACTGGCATTGTTCCTGCTTCAGCCTTGCCCGGCTCTCCTGAATGACATCATTTTCGTCTTGACAATCAGCCCTAAGCTGGACGATTTTCTTAGAGTTATGTAGAGCTTTTCCCCCGCTCCTGTGGACAGCTAAAGCACCAACACTATTTAGAAAGATCGGGGCCGAGCCATCTCTTTGGGGCCTGGTGGCAGGCCAGGAGGCTGGTCACAAAGGCCGCATTCAGCCGCAAACAGCAGCTTGATGGGCAGGAGCCTTGTCCCAAACATTCTTTACTAGGCTTGGGGGGGTGTGGGGGGGCAGAGGCAGGGAGGTGTTACGGGCCTCCTCCAAATATTTGTTGCTGTATCTCCATAGCAACCCCAGTGGCCATAGAGAAACCTTGAAACTGCACATCGAAACTTGGGAGGGGCTGCAAAGGCACGCGTGATTGGGAGAAGACTTTCTCCTGGACCTCTCCCCCCTTCTCTACTGAAGTTTTCCAGCCTCTTTTCAAAGGGCATTAAAGAGAAGCCATTAGGCTGTCTGCACACAGCCTGCTCTAACGAAAGTGGTGTGTGCAAAGGCTATACCAAATGCTCAAGGCAGGTTCGAAGAGATTTAGACCAAGTTGAGCAGCCTGGTGTTGTCTGCAGACCC
Source organism: Eumetopias jubatus (assembly GCF_037043125.1). Classification (NCBI taxonomy): domain Eukaryota; kingdom Metazoa; phylum Chordata; class Mammalia; order Carnivora; family Otariidae; genus Eumetopias; species Eumetopias jubatus. The sequence goes on from NW_028274810.1 coordinate 59,623,313, forward strand.
TTTGCAGCCTGGCGTACTAGCTCTGGTTCTCACTACCGTGTGACCGTGGGTAAGTCACTTACAGTCACTGAGCCCTTTCCTCGGCAAAAAAATAATAAGAATAAATAAAATAAAATAAATCAGTTAAGCCCAATTCTCAATCCAGTAAATTCTTATTACTGCCTACCCTGAGCTAAGCACTGGAATTGTAAAGCTAAAAACACATGGCCGGTGCCCTCAGGATGCTCACAGAGTCTACCAGGCAGAGCTCTACGGAATATAGGTTGGATCAGGCCCATGTCCTGGCCCCCGGGGGGGAGCAGTCATACTCTAACCGGGTGTTTCTCTCCCTTCTGCATACTGGACTGCTCCAAAAGAAAACCCTGAAAGAGAAACAAGGGCCCATGTACTTTGATAATGCTCTTCTCATCTTCAGGACAAATTTACCAATCTGGACCTAACTGGGGAGGAACCGACCTTTTCGTTGATTTTATGTATGATGGCTTTATTACAAGATGCTTTCATGACTCTTCTACCACTGGAGTTTCTGATCCTCTGAATTTGGAAGGGCAAAGCATTGTTTCTACTCCAGATTGAAGGTGCTGAGGCACAAAGGTAGAGTGATCTGCCCAGGTCACAGGGGGAAATCAGAGGCAGAGCCGGGACTCAAGCACAGAGTTTCCAACTTATTCTTTCAGAAAATATTTTTTGAGCAGCTACGAGGTGCCGACATTGTTCTAGACACTGAGGTTAAAGCAGTGAACAAAACAAATTTCTGTTAAGGAACTTAAGCTCTAGAGGAAGGAAGGAAGCTACTAGCCATCACGTAAATCCATACTATCTCAGGTAGTGGTAAGCACTATGGAGGAAAAATAAGCAGAGTGAAATAGATAGTGATGTGGAATACTATTTCCTGTAGTCATCTCGAAAGTCCTTTCCACGGAGACCTGAGAGGAGGGAGGAGCTAGCCATGTGGATATCATGGTAGAAGAGCACCCAGGGAGGAGGAGGAGTGAGCCTGGAGACCCTGAGGCAGAAACACATTGGTGTGCTTATGAACCGCCAGTAGACCAGAGTGGCTAGAGCAAAGAGAAAGATGAGGAGACCAGCAGGAGGTGAAGCCAGAGCAGGAGTGAGGGATCCAGTTCATGAGGGCCTGGTGGGGGATGGAATGAACTTTGGATTTTACCCTGAGTGAGACTGGAGTCATTGAAGGGCTTTGGGCCAAGGAGTGACATGATGTGACTTGGCATCACTCTGGTCCGCATGAGCATCATTCTGAAGAGCAACAAGGATGATAGGGGGGCCAGTTAGGAGGCTATTGAAACAATCCAGACGAGAAAGGACGGGGGCTCAGAGAGTAGTAACCATGAGGTGGAGAGGTGACAGATTCTAGAACTCTTTTTCAAGACGAGGCAACAGGATTTGCTGATGGTTGGAGGTGGGGTGTGAGGAAGAAGAGTTGGTGATGACTCCACAGCTCTTGGACTGAGTGATTGGCAGTGTGAAGTTGCCATTTCCAGAGATGGGAAATCCTGGGGTAGGAGCAGGTTGGGGGTGATAATGATGAGTTTTGTTTTAGGTGACACAGTGGGAAAAGCAGAGAAGGTGGAGAGCAGCATTCTGGAGATATTCAATTGCCATTCATCAGAACACATGCTATTTGGGGAAGCCATTGGCCTGGATGGAAATACCCAAGGGAATGAGTGGGGATAGGAGAGGAGAGAACCAATGCATGGAGCATTCCAATGGATCAAGCTAATAAAGAGGAATAGGACCCAGCAAGAAAGCTGTGCAGGAGGGACATCTTAAGGGAGGAAGAAAGCCCAGAGGCTCCAGTCCTGGCGGCTGAATGAAAGAAGTGTCCCAAGGAAGGATCAAATCAATGCTAGTTTAAGGTAGAAATGGGGACTGACCTTGGGATTTGGCAGAATTTCCTGTCTCTAGAAATGGCAAAGCATGACCTTGACAGTATCTATTTCAGTGAAGTGGTGAGGGCAAAAATCCAATTGATTGGGTTCAAGAGAGAACAGGAGGAGAGAAAGTGAGGACTACAAGTAGGTTCGATCCTTTGGAGAATTTTTCTGGAAAGAGGAAGAGTGAAATGAGGGGGAGATGGGGTCAAATGGAGTGTTTCTTTTTAAAGATGCTTGACTTCATGGCATGTTTGTGTGCTGATGGGAGGGGCCTATGAAAGGGATACATTCATGAGGCGGAGAGGAAAAAGAAGGTCCGGTTCTGGAGGCAATGCCCTTGAGTAGACAAGAGGGATGGGATGGATTTCAATCCTGCTCTATCTTCTACTGTGATGACATGGCCCCCCAGTTGATAAAATTATACGTTTGGGGATCATTTTAAACTGCTTTCAAATGCAAACATTCCTTTCAATTACACAGAGTACCTTTACCAGGAGGTGGGAAAAATACTGCCCAGTGGGTCTGGCAGAACCTGCCTTGGTGAACATAATGAGCAAGCCACTCCTGCTACTGCTGGCTTTTCCCGGCATTTGTGTACAGCTCTAATTGCAGGTCATTTAGGCAGCAGGTTCCCATTGTACCTGGGACCTCCCCACAGGCAGGGACTGTGCTCTATTCCTTTCTGCAGCTCCGTGACCAGCAAATGTCTGGCACATATAGATCCACAAACCACTTGGGAAAGGAAGAAACAAAAAGGGATAAAAGGAACGGCAATGAAAATTGGATCTTCTTGCCCGATGAAATCTCTCCCTTTTCAAGAGAGGCATGAGCTTAATATTATTTTATTAAATATAACTTCTTAACAAGACGGTCAGTAAATAATTTCTTTCTTTTCTTTTTAATTTGTGAAAGACAAAGGGGAAAGGAGGAAAGAAATAAAGATTTATTGAGAGCCCACCCTCTCTTCTGGGCCCTCTGCTAGGCACAGTTGATTGAATTATCTCCTTTCCAAATAACCAATATGATTGGGAAAAAGCTTAATTTTGCACACAGCCTTCAGCTCTACCATTGATTTAAAGAGTCATGCAATGTAATGGGATGCCTTATATAGTAACGAGCTTCCCATCAGTGGAGGTATGTAAGCACAGTCTGGATGATGTCTGTGAGGAATCCCAGCATCTCATGGTCATTGGGCTTCATCACTTATGGTCCAATCCAATCCTGGGAATCAATGAGTCTAAGTCATATCATTCTATTACGGTATATAACACACAACTCAAGGTTTCTCATCATCAAAATAGAAGCACATAGAATGTGTTGTGCCAGGAGGCACAAGGGCATGATACATATTCTAAAGTCAGACCGTCAGGGACAAAATCTGGCTCCACTGCTTACAAACCACACTGTGTGCCTCAGTTTCCTCACTTACAAAATAAGAATAATCAGAGTATATACCTCACTCTAAAATCCATCTCAAGTGCTTAGAACAGCATGTAGCACATAGCAAGTGCTCAATACATGTTAGCTATTATTTATTTATTCAGTTCAACCAACTTCTATAGGCTGTGCCGACGGGGTCCTGGAACCTGTGGGTATCTGTTATGACCCATGCTTATACATTAAACCAACTCTAGTTAGAAAGATTGGGCTCAGCAGACAGAAGCCCTTGGGGATTGAGGTGTTTTCACGGGGGTACCGGTGGGCCCAGCCAAGCCTGCCCCCCTCCTGCTTCATGAGTGTGTCCATCTGCCCTGGTCGGGCAATGTGCAGAAATGTTTATGGCGACCTCGTTTGTTTTCCTTTCTGTTACTGCTGCCTTCCAAAGGCCAGGAACCGCTGAAATTCAACGAAGGCAGGGACCAGGGGAGCAGCCGGGGCCTGGGTCAGGGCCAGGAGTAATGAAGTGGAAAATGTTCACACCACAGGCAGCATTACAATGCACCTGTACAAATAGAATGAGGACCTGCCCACCCCCTTCCTCCCCGGGGGCCCAGCGAACTTGAAGACTTCTCTTTATGGCTTCGCTTTCTCCCCTGCCCAACCAATGCTGAGGCCCACAGTGAAGATAAGAAACAAAGCCGTCCAGAGTGTAGTGATGAGAGGAGGGACAGGATGAGCGGGACACCCTCGGCCCAAACATTTCCTGAAAGTTCTGGTGACTTCTCTGAAAGCCTGTTTGCCTAAAACAGGGGAGAGATGCACTGTTAATGAATGTCAACCATGTGCTAGGATTTGGGCAGGACACTTTCATATACCTTTGCTAATTTCATCCATCCGATAGGATTTCATCCCATTTTACAGACATGGAAACTGAAGTCCAAGGAAACAAAGCTAGCAGGTAACAGAATCAGGATTCGGAGGCAGGTATCGCCATTCCCATTTTGCAGGGAAGCAACTCGGAACCTTTTTCAAAGCCATCCAGCTGTTGAGCAGAAACACAGAGGTGCTGAGCAGTCAGTGGGCGGTCACTGGGGCACCCTTGAAGAGGTGGGGCAAGAAAGACAAAGGGCCCAGCTTTCCCCTGGGCAGAGTAGCAGGGCCATATCTCTCTCATGATGGAAGACAGAGGACTAACAGACTCATCTTGGATAAGCGTTACATTGCTTTTGAAGCAGCGTGATTCTGGGTGAGTCCTCAACCTTATGGAGGCTCAGTTTCTTCATCTCTGAAATGGGTGTCTGTGATCATTGAGATGATGTCTCTAAAAGCCCAAAGAACAGGGCGTCCGCCTAGGTAGCACAGTTGGTTAAGTGTCCGACTCTTAGTTTCGGCTCAGGTCATGATTTCAGGGTCCTGGGATCCAGCCCTGGGATCCAGCCCCCCATCAGTCTCCACGCTCAGCATGGAGTCTGCTTGAGATTCTCTCTCTGTCTTCCTCTGCACCCCCTGCTCATACTCGCTCTCTCACACACACAAATAAATAAATAAATCTTTAAAAAGAAGATAAAGCAAAAACCCAAGGAGATGTTGCTTTTCACCTCTCTCAGGCTCGACGTGCAGTCACTCGCAACCCCTGCTATTGGTGCTACCAGGGGCTTCCTTGGCCACATGAAGGGAATGTACAAGCCAAAAGGAGAGGTCTTGCCCTTAACATGTACTCCAGGGGCTCACCTTTCATCGCCATCCTCTCTTACATAAGTCGTTAGGCTCCTTAAAAGAGCAAACAGACAGAAAAATCCATCCCATGGAGCGTCTGGACATAGGGTGGGCCTTCAATAAATGTTAGCTCCCCTGACAGAACATGAGCTCTTTGCAGACCAAAACACGTGCTGCTTTTTAACTCTTGAATATATAACATCACGTCCTCAGAGTAAGTGCTCAATAAATGTCTGTGTATCCAGTATGTTAAACACTTGGGGAGTTTCTATCATTGCACCCCCTTATCTCAGTCGACATCCAGCACCAACTCTGTGGCTCTCCAGACACCAAGCACTTGATTCAGGGTCCGGGGACCAAGGTGACACAATTCCCCAAGGAGGTACTCAGTGGATTCAAAGAGCTCAACTTCACCTAATTAGGAATGAACTACTTTTGCTGTTCTTTGTTGATATTGCTATTTTTGTGGACACTACAGGCTTATTTGATTATTATTGTTGCTTTAACCGAGGAAGAATTCTAAGCTTTGTGATGTATAAAAAGTCAGGATTGCCATGTGTCCGTAAAACGATTTGCACTTCCTGCATTTTTTCCTATTCAGTAAACTTGCTCTGGTCTCTCACGAGGTACCAGGCAGAACAAGGAGCTCACTGCTCATGCAGAAGCAGACACTGGAATAAATGCCTTTCATACACTGTGACTTCTGAAAACAATGGAAATAGTACAGATGGGAGAGAAAACTCAGTGCAAGAGTGGGCAGTCAGCGCCCCCCACCCCGCCAGCCCCACCACCATCATCCTAAGGGTGGTGATTTGAGCTGGGCTTGAATTCATTCCATCATGGGATGTCCCTCAGTAGACCACAAGCACCTGGCTAGATCCTCTGAGCAGTTGCATGGCCTGCATCTCCAGGGTGAAAAAGATCCAGCCACGCATGGTCTGTTTCCCTCCCTGGAGTACTTCATGTCACCTCCAGAATGGGCACCTCATAAGAAGTGATCTAGTGTTGCCATTTAAAATAGTTTCACACAAAGATTGTGCATAACAGGAGCTCCGTAAATGTTTGTCTACCCATCTGAACTGAATGATGAAGTCCAGACCTAGAACTTTATGACTGTAAGCTTGTGAAGACTAGGGGCAAGTCTTACTCATTTGAATCTGTGTATCTACATTTTCCTTTCTCCACCCCCACAGCAGCTGACTCTTATTTGTCCATCAAACCAGGATGATCCCAGCATCTTCCCTGATCCCCAAGGCTGACCATGTCTCTGTGCTCCAAATGCACCCCAAGCCTCCACCACAGCACCCGCTTGTTCATTTGCTTGCAGCAGAGAGTGAGACTCAATCATCTATACCTTCCCCTCAGCCCAGAACATAGGAAGTCTTCCGCAGACACATGCTGAGTATACGAACAAATGAGGACAGTCTCCTCTAGGGCTGAATTTCCCCCAAATGGATGTTAAGTTTCCTGTGGACAGGACCACGTTTGGCTGTGCAGAGCTGGAGTAAGCCAGGGCTCTAGGAGAAGAATGTCAACATCAGAAGAATGGAATGGTGCCAAAGGGTGAAGGAAAGAGATTCCCTCTATTTTTTGCAGATTTCCCTCACCTTTGGGGTTCTTCCCAAAACCTGGAAGTAATTCTCAAAGCAAAGCTCAGTGTGTGATTTCAGGAGGGCTCAGGCAGGCCAGGTGTTTCCTGTGAGGGGCTGGCCCAAACCACTCTTCCTGGCCGCATGGAGGTACCATGGCTGGGAGGATGTTCTGGGCTTGAATTAACTGTGGAGGACCGGAAGGAACTCAGCCTCCTTGGAGAAGGGCAGCTTTGAACCCTCAGACACAAAGGCCAGTTTGCCCCAACATCATGACCAAAGGTTGATATTTCTGGATTACAAGCCCTTTTTACATTATTCTATAAAAACAAAAGAGAAAAAAGAAAAGATTTCCTTTTCCCAGTGGGAAACCAACTCAATTCAACTAATATTCAATATGTTCCACTTAAGAAAAGACAGACCTCAGAAACACCACCAAAACATCACAGAGTGCATACCTGAAATTCAGAAGAGCTCCCTATTTGCAGCTCACATCATGACAAACCTCCTTTAGATAGCAAGCAACCCCACAGCTTTGAAACATTTGGGTTTCAAGGACATGATACACTCAAGAAACACCAGGCACACACTGGGGGTCAGGGGTGTCTAAAATGTCCCACGGTTGTACGATACAATTTCAAGCAAACAAACAAATATCTACCATTTCTCATTAAGTGTACAGAAATTTAAATCATTCTTTCCTCCAAGGCTTCAACATGCCATGACAATTTGACCTTTCTTGGCTCAAGTACAAACTACGTGCACTGAATATGTTTCTGCCTTTCTTAAAATCAAAATGTTAGGCCCAAAAGTAACATCAGAAAGCAGGGAAAACACAAGGGTTTTACCCGGCAGTGACTGTGTGGAGCAGGGCTGAGAAAGATTCTGAGGCCATGTTTGAATTCAGCCAGAAGGCGTGCAGGGATGGATGAAGGATGCATGTCCTGAATATGCGAACAGAGAAGAACACACCAGCATATATTTGCCATTCCTGATTCTGTTTGAAAGTCTCAATCTATATAGATGATGAAACTGAGGTCCAGAGAGACCTCCTGGCTTGTTTAAGGTTACAGAGTGAATTTTTTTCAAAGGGCTTGGAATTATGTAGATATAATTATTAGGCCATTTGTATGAGCTGGAGAAGCTCATACCAATATGAGCTCATGATCTGTATGACTTAGAAAAGACATCCAGCCTTGGCACAGAGGGTCTTGGACAGCGGACATTCCAGCACCATCCAGCATCTAAGAAAATATATCTCCATTGAATAGAACTGTACCACCCACCGGACAGCCTTCTTCAACTGTATTTGAAGTTCAATGAAAAGAAATCACTGATACTGATAATGAGACCCATGACACCCCAAATTCTTGAAACTGCTTCATGAGTCCAGGACGTCACCAGAGAGGGGATAGGGCTTTCTCTAACAATGAACCCATATCCCTTCACAGACCATGCACAGCTAGAGGACATTCTTCTCCACAAGTGGTGGGTTTGGTGTCCTCTTCTAGAACAAATGTTTCCTTAACTTACTCAGGCTTTCTCTGAGACTATCTTCTTGTGCCCTGGCTGGATGAGGCACCATCTCTATGCTCCCTTAAGCCCCTGTGAGTCCCTCAATCATGGTACCTATGACACCTTTTTAGGACAACCCACTAGAGGCAGAGCTTCACACGGGCTAGAAGTACTTCTTACTCAGCATCACAGCCCTAGAGTACAATGTCTGACCCAGAGTAAGTGCTTCATGAGTATTTTTTGTAGGAATGAATGCCTTGAGTGGATAAAGAGCATCTTCTTCAGTTTTTAATCTCTCTCAGAACTGTTTTAATCCAGTGCCTCCCAAGGTAAATTTTCCTAAATTCTATTCTGTGAAAGGCTGGCAATCCATGAGATGGCTGTTGTCCTGAAAAATAAATAAATAAATTAAAAGTAAAAATAAAAATAGTTCTTGGGATTTTTTTTCTAAAATGTCATTTAGCACATATACACAAGAAGAGAGAGAGAGAGAGAGTGTGTGTGTGTGTGTGTGTGTGTGTGTGTGTTCCTTGTTATTACAGCATATGATGGGTGATGCTCTGGTCAGAAGAAATGGAGAAATGGCACATCCTACATTAGAATGCCTGTGGTCTTGTGAGAAATTCCTGATGCATGAACCTGGAACAGTCCACAATAGTGTGATGCATTCACAGCTCTAACCGACTCATGTCTATGGCCTTTTGGATGATTGTTGGTCTATGGTACATATAGTTTTTATTTTTTTTATTTTTTTTAAAGATTTTATTTATTTATTTGAGAGAGAGAGAGAGAGAGAGCATGAGATCCAAGAGGGTCAGAGGGAGAAGCAGACTCCCTGCTGAGCAGGGAGCCCGATGCGGGACTCGATCCCGGGACTCCAGGATCATGACCTGAGCCGAAGGCAGTCGCTTAACCAACTGAGCCACCCAGGCGCCCGGTACATATAGTTTTTATAAGAGCACCATATATTTCTGATATTATTAGATGTTATATATTCAATATATGAATCAAAATGTAATAACTTCTTACAGCAACTAAATATTTTCATGAAAACAATCAAAATGTTTTATTCTTAGTTTAATTAAAATGTACATTCTAGTTGTAAGTTCCTTTCATATCCCATCAGTATATTATTTTTAAGTTTCTTAGATGCATAAATCTGATCATTGAATTGCTCCTGCTCCAACTTGCTTGTTTCCTTGGGGAAATAGGCAGATATCTGGAAACGAAGGGAAAATTGAATGGGGAGTTGAAGGTAATAAAATGAGATCCCGCAAAAGTTAAATTTTAAAAAGACACGAAGCTCTTGTAAGCCCACTGTTAACCACAATGGTAAGGGAGCTGTGAAACATGTGGATAAGCAGAGACGAGCTAGTAGGATAGAAACTCTTGGGTTAAATTTTAAAACAAAAACCGTGATTTGTCTACATAAAAGACTGGCACACACTCGAGTTAAATTTTAAAATAAAACCAATGATATTTTTTATATAAAAGACTGGCACACAAACTGTCACAGAAATTTTAAAATAACACGGATACAACATTGCAAGCCTGATTAACATAAAGAGAAGGCATAATAAGTTAAATAGTAGACAAAGCAATTTCAAAAGGGGGACAGGTAACAATAATCATGTTACATTGATAAAATTTACAGTCCCCAGTGAGGGCATAATAATGACAAGCACATTAAAATTTTAAAAATGGCAATTTTGAAAAACAGAAAAAAATAAGTTGAAGGTTTCAGACGTTCACGAAAGCTCTACTTAATGTATTATTTTTAAATAGAGAAATTAATATAATAAGTGGGTTCAACAAGAAGTAGGGAAAAAAAAACATTTATATATAGCAGTCATCCAGGAGAAAATCAAGGAAATTTATCTTCAGGATCATTCTCTCCCTCAGCCTTGCAACCTGTCTCAAGCTGTATATGGTGAACTCTTTTATAATTTAAGGAAAGAGATTTTTATGCTATCTGAAGTGTTTCAGAACATAGAAAAATATGAAAAATTATCTCACTTATTTTATAAAATTATTGTTATCCTTCTATGTGAGTGAAGAGGCTCAAAGGTATAAACTTCCAGTTATAAATAAGTCCTGGGGATGTATGTACAGCACAGTGACTACAGTCAATAATATTGTATTGCATATTTAGAGTTGCTGAAATTAGATCTTAAAAATCTTCATTACAAAAATAAATCCTCATTACAAGAAAAAAATTTATAACTATGTATAATGATGGATGTTGATTAGACTTATTCTGGTGATTATTTTGCAATATATACAAATATAGAATTATTGTATTGTAGACTTGAAACTAATATGGTGTTATAGGTCAATTATACCTCAATTAAAAAAAAAGAAAGAATAGATCTTAAGTGCTTTCACCACACACACACAAAATGGAGCTGATGGATATGTTAATTAGCTTGATTGTGGTAATCAATTCACATTGTATACTTATATCCAAAACTTCACGTTGTACACCTTAATTATGTATAATTTTTATTTGTCAATTATACCTTAGTAAATCTAGATAGATAAATAATTCTTTAAATCTGACATATAATACCAAAAATGGGTAACTTAGCTCAATCTCCCATATTAATATTTTTGTAAAAATTCTAAACAAAATGGTAATAAATTGAATTCAGTAGTATACTAAAAGGAACAATGCACCATGACTAAGTAGGGTTTATCTCAGGAATGCTATGATTCTAAAATTCCTCTTGATTAATAAAGAGTGGAGAAATACAAAGATGATTTGGACAATAATTATAGTGAAGAACTACCCTTGACAAATTTGAAAGCATATCACAAGACTATAATTAATAAAATAGTGTAATATCAAAAGACATGGCAGACAAATGGAATGCAATGAATATGATAATTAGGCTCCATTTGACATTTGAATCAAATGTATAACAATGACATCACAAATCAATGGGAAGGGGAAAGAGAAGAGAGGCCAGGGTCAGCAGGAGAGGTGAATGATCACTGTCTTTAATTATCTCAGGATCCTTGGCTGAAAGAGGAATCCTTCTCCCAATTTAGGCTTCAAAGGCTGAATTAGACCAAATGGGCATCAAGGAAGGGAGATTTCTGTTCAATAAATAAAGAATCAGAGCTGTCAGCCTTGTCCGAAGAGAGATGCAGCTGCCCCCAGAAAGTACATGCAGGATCTGCTACTCAATTTGTGGGACCTAGCACAAAAAATGATAATGTGGGGCTCCTTCTTCAAAAGTATTAGGACTTTCAAGATGGAGGCAGCAGAGCATGAAACGAAACATGATTGGGGACCTTACGGGCTGCATCTGTCCTGGGTGAATGTTTCCTGTCACAGGGAAACAGGGACTAGAAGAAACCTTGGTTGTGGGCACTGTCAAGTGGCTTCAAGTACAAGACTGATAAATAGACTAAATTCATTTCATCTAAGTTCAGCAATGATAACCATTCCCCTAATTCTTACATTTTCATTAAAGTTAAAAATTAGGACATAGACACACCCGCAGGCTGCTATTTCAAGACTTACCTCCCTCCCCATTGAATTGCCTGGAAGCATGCCAGTTTTACAATGTTCATTATATACTGCTGAAATCTAAAACATGACTTTGCATTTCATGACTTTATTGTTTTCACAGCATTTCCACTCACGTTACTTCTTATGATCATAACAGAAAAGCATTTTTTGTCCATTCGCCTGAAAGGGAATTCAAACCCAGGTCAGTTCTCATGTGCCCATGTCACACAGCCCTTCTGCCGTCCAGGCCCTTCGGATGCTAAGTCATTCAGTTATTTATTCATCTATCCTTCCATCGGTCCCAGCACCTGCTCTGTACGAGGCCCCCTGCTAGGCCCTGGGGACCCCACATTTCCTGACCTTGGGAGCTCATGGTTTAGTGGGGAAGACAGCCAAGAAAACAAGTTCCACCATAGCATGAGATGAGTAAAATACTGGAAGTGAGTACATATAAGAGAATGCTGAGCTCTGTCGAGAGGGACCAAGGGAAGCTTCGTAGAGACAGCAGGCAGCAGGCAGGTTTTGAAGGGTGAAATTGAGTGCTTCCCATTGCACAGCTGAACTGAACAGACACAAAGAAAGGCACAAGCTCCACTGTGTTCTCAAAGGAATTTTACTGGCTGAAAAGCTTCTCACCTGGTTGATTTAGTCCCACCAATGGGAACTTATACCACAGGGAGCCATTTGTAGAGACCCATTTCCCTGGCAAGTGATCCTGGGTGGGAAGGTTCCTGGGTTGGAACAGCCAGGAGCCCAATGATAGTCCACGCCAGAGAAGGGCTTTCCAGGTATTGGGCAAATGGAATGCATCTCCATTGGACCTCACAGGATCCTATTTATGGTTCATAGACAGCAATCACGTAGAACATGTCTAGAACCTGTTCTGGGCCATCTGCTAACAGGTATCAGAACCTGTGTGGCTTCCTCCTACTTCAAGGCCCTGTCCACTTGACCCATGAGGAAGGTAAGAGCCCTGCTTAATCACCAAGGAAAGGGGCCTCTCCATTCTTGGGTAACTCTCTCCATCTTTGTAGTTCAGTTGACCTCTAGGGCAAACATGACTGACAGTGTCTGCAGCCTGCCTGTCAGTCATATTAACCAACCTGAGATATCACCTGGGGAACTCTAGCTCTACAACAGATTTCTATCAGATAGTTGGCCAACAAGGGAGTGCATTGCTATAATGAGTGTACATCAGATAGAGCGGGGCTATGATAAGAACAAAAGAGCCACAATGGCATGTGTTATATTTGTCAACAGCAGTGTGGACATGATGACGAATGATTCCGTTCTAGCTTTAGCTCTGCCACTCACTGCCTATAGGTGGGTGCCTTCGGTGACTCTTGGCCTTAGTTTCCTTTTTTGGAAAATGGATATAAATTTACCTACCTAATAAGGTTATTATGAGTATGAAACAACATAATAGATGTGAAAATCATTTTTAATTTATAAAATGCTACAGAAATATTTGCTTTTATTACTCTTAGTGGTACCATTTCAATATAGTCAGAGGAAATTTGTACATCATTGTAATTACAGCCCAGATCCTCATTACTTGTGTAGGGTCCACATTACTTCTAGGAAACAATCATATGGAGGCAGGATGAATTTAAAAGGAAAACACTCCAGGACACGTAGGCTGATAGGATCTCAACTGGGACCAGAACCCCACCTTACCATCACAGATAAGCCACACACACATCCAGCCAAGGCCTAAATTATGTTTTACAAAGGAAATATTTTTTAAAAGATTTTTTATTTATTTATTGAGAGAGAGAGAGAGAATGGTGAGAGAGAATGATAGAGAGAGAGCATGAGAGGGAAGAAGGTCAGTGGGAGAAGCAGACTCCCTGCTGAGCAGGGAGCCCGATGCAGGACTCGATCCTGGGACTCCAGGATCATGACCTGAGCCAAAGGCAGTCGCTTAACCAACTGAGCCATATTATAAAATCTGGGCAAAGTTGCCAACATCTTCCAATAGAGGCTGGTCCCTTAGTTGCCTCCTAAGGAACTATATCTAATGGACATGAACAAAATGCCATAATTTAAGTCATAAAGCACCAAGGTCATTAGCTTCACACAAGCAGCGTGTTAGGGAGGTGTATAGAAGATAAAGATCACCATTTTCTGGGGAGGATAATCAAAGAAGTCTTCTAAAAGAGTAACTTTTGAATTGGGCTTTGCAGGGCACACAGATGAAAAGTTTGGCACAATGCAAAGAACATGGACTCTCAGTTCAGCAAATGGGCAGTTGTTAACCCAGCTCAATTAACAGCCTCTCCCTTTGAACCTTAGTTTCCTGATCTGTAAAGTAGGGATAAAGCAACCTCCTGGGAAAGAATTGCTTTTAGGGATAAATTAGTAACCAAGTGTTTATTCTGATGGTAGATACCAAAAAACATGAGTTTCTACCCAACATTCCTATCCCTGGATGAGCAAAATTGTGTTTCTAAAAACTGAAGGCAATAAATCAACCAGGGGATATTTATAGGACACTCTGTATGCTCCCAACAGGGTGCTGAGAGCAATTTGAGGATCACAGAATTAGAGTATCTCTTAAATCCTAAGATGCCATTGATTTTAATGGCACTGCTGATTTAGTAACTTTTAGATTGAAATGAGGAAAAAAGAAGCATCACACCCTTGATATGATGTACATATCAATTGTAAGATCCATACCGATTTCCAAAAAATTAAATTTGAAAGAAAAAGTGTTTCTTAGAATTTGAGGAAATGTGATCTGAAATGTGGTCCATGCCTTCAAAAAGTAAAGAGTCCGGTTGGCAAGACAAGACTACATGGATGAAAATTCTCTGTGAGAATTGTGAAAATCAGTAAAGATTTGGCATTTGCTAATAATAATAATAATAATAAAGACTACATGGATGAAAATGAAAAAGAAAAAAATCCCCAGCCAAACAAGTACATGGTTACATACTGAAGGTCTCAGTCAGTCTTTCTACAAACACTGGGCAAAAGGAAGGCCTTAGCCTTGTATTGCTTATAACACACAACTATTGGCTATACGTTTAAGCATTCTTGACCAGTCTTAAAGATTCCTGTAACTATCTACCATTTAGTAGCCTGCAGAATTGCAAATGTACATTCCTGTAACTATCTACCATTTAGTAGCCTGCAGAATTGCAAATGTACATTCAAGTCAAATGAATTCAACTTCAATCTTTCCTAAGCATCTACTCTGTGCATACTGTTGAGCCATGGGCCATGGGACAGAACACCTTGTCCACCCCGGCACTTCCCCCGGTCCCTGGTGGAGCACACAGCACATAGTAAGTGTGACTGGTGTTTTGCCAAACTGAGCTGAACTGCTTCTATTGTCCAAGTGAAGTTCATATTCTCATACAAATGAATTAGAACCAATCATCGGGCAAATGGTCTGTACCACTGCTTCTCAGAGTGTTTATGGGGAAGACCAGGTTTTTACTCTCAATCTGCAGCCACTTTGGTAAAATACAAAATCACATGATTGGATGCCATGGCAATGCCAAATTGCTATAAAATCTCTCAGCATTCACTCTCAATTTCTGAACTTACCTCAGCAAGGACCCATAACTATTGGCAGCATGATACCAGGCTGATATCAATACACAGACATACTTTGAGAGTCCTTAGTTTATATGATTCCAAAACCCTCATTATCTGGAAATCCCAGAATGACTGAGAAAATTGGCAAGTTTTGTGAAACATTTAATAATGCTGATGAGAGTATCATTTTCCAAGTGTTTCCTATGTGGAAGATACTGTCAAAGATTAGGAACCAGCCTAATCCTATCTTTTCATTCAGGAGATTACTGCTTAGTCAAGGAGACTGACAAGGGCACACCTCAGTTGTTTTTGACCATTGCTTGAGTGGAGCAAGAGAAGGTATCACTGGCAGTAGAAAACACAGGGGTTCTGGAAGTTATACAACTCTGAGTATAATCCCTGCACTATTTACCATCTGCATGAAATAGAGCAAGTGAGCCCTACCTCTCAGAGCCTCGCTTTCCCTATCTGGATATAAGAGGCCCTCCGTAACGTGTGGTTATTGTTTCCGATGTATGATGGCTTGTTAAGGTGTCATAGAAAGAGGCAACTGAGTGGTTTGTCACAGACTCAGATGAGGAGTATCAGACAGAGAAAAGTTCTGATGACACCCTCAGTGTAGTAATAGGCCTCAAGGCTCCATGATAAAGGACATCTGAAGAACGTGACATATCTTGGCTTGTAGGAAAAATGATTCAGAGGACTATAGAGCTGCCTTCATTTCAGAACAGCCATTACAAGGAAATGAGCATAGGCCTCTTTGGGGTGGCTCCAAAGCCTGGAACCACAACCAGTATAAAAATTTAGAAAGAAGCAGATTTCTGTTAAAAGGAAGAAGTTTCTGGCAGCCAGAGTCTTCCAAAGATAGAAGGGGCTGGCTTGACTGGAGTGAGCCATCACTGATGTGTAAAGCTTGTGTCCATTGTCAGGAGAGCCTAGTGTCAGATCAAAGATAGGTCTAGGTGGTCTCCAGGTGTTCTCTGGACTTGCCTTTACAACTCTGAAAATTCAGGAATCAACTTTGTCATGGTGCAAAGAGCCTCCTCAGATTCCTGCGAGTTTGGGCATTTAAGGTAGGACGGCTGGGAACATGTCAATCTATTTGTCAGAACTACTACAATAGCAATGTGTGCTAAAAAGTGGTCCTAATATCCCTCCTATTTGTCTAGCCCTGGATAGCATATGAAACATCTTTACATGTTGCCTTGCCCACAACTCCAAGAGGTAAGTATAATTATTACCCCCAATTTACTGAGATGAAACAACAGCTCAGAGAAGTTCCTAGTTCAGTAAAGAACACACATCCCATAAATTAGCAACCTGGGGCTCAAACCCAATCTACTGGTTCCCAATCCCTACCTTGTCTCACTGCCCAGCTTCTTCCCATCCTTCCCAACACTCAGTGTCCTTATGCTAGGTGACCATTCCTACCCCATCACTCAGACTGCTTGTGAAGGTCAGATGGGACAAGGCATTCGAAAATACTTTGAACAGTTGGAATGATTTCCTTCCTGCCTTCCTCCCTCCCTCTCTTCCTCTCTTCTTTCCTTCCTTCCTTAAATGTTTACTGAACAGATTCAATGTTCTAGGCACTATGACAATCAGTTGGGATGCCAAGATGCATAATACACAGTCTTTGCCTTCAAGGAGCTACCAGGCGGGATGGGGGATAGAGACATTGCTCAAAAAAAAAAATCACAAAGTGTGTCAATAGTGCAAAAATAAAAATGCATAAAATGGAGATTGCTCAAAGGTAGGGGTGAATAATTCAGATGGGGGAGTGGGACCATTAGAGAAGTCTTCCTGGAGGAGGTGACATCTGAACTAGGTTTGGAAGAAGGACTTGCATTTTACCAGGAAGATGGTGTTGGGAAGGTGTTTGGACAGGGAGAAGAAGGTATTTCAGAGTAATAAAGGAACACTGCCTGAGGCATAAAGATTTGGAACAGCATGGTGTATTTGGAGGCCTGGAAGTAATGCAATAGAGCTAGGATGTTGAGTAAGAACCAGGAGTAGTGAGAGATGGGACAAGAGAGGTCAGAAAGGTCAACAGGAAGATTCAAATCCAGCATAAGGAGTTTTGGTTCTATCCTAAGTGCAATGGGGAGTTTCTATAGCGGTTCAGTTGGAAAAGAGACATGTCAGGGTTTTAGAACTAGCACTTGCACTTGAGTATCAGAATATGGAATGGATAAGGGGGAGGAGGCTGACCATTCTCTGTCCCCCTCTTCCATGTTCCCAAATCCATTTTCAACCCCTGTCTGCCCAGCTCTGTGTGACAGGAGGCCAACCCCTGCTGACTGCAACTTCTGGGCTCCCTTGAACCACACTGCTGGGTTCAAACAATGGGAAGTGCCAGCAAAGAGAAGGGAGATGAGTGGAAGGAGCATTGTGTGATTTCTTCCTTGTTTCTTCTCTGCTCTGCATAGCTTCTCTGGTATTTCCCACTGGGCAGCCCTTCCTCCATAGTTCTTGTTCTCAATGGGCTTCAATATCTTTATTCCTTCCCCCTGTGTCTTCAGTCCCATAGGTGGTAACAGCTTCCAGCAGTTGCTAGTCTCTCGATGCCTCCATTAACCCAGCCCCCACCTCCCTGATTGTCCTTCATTAATGGTCCTTCATTTGAACCAGGTGAGATGAGTTCTGCTTCCGGCCAAAACCCTGACTGATACCTGGAATTGAGGTTAGACAGAGGTCTGCAGAGAGGCAGAGCCATTGCAGTAATCTGAGAGAGGGGTGCAGAGGTAGTAGTGGTGAAGAAAGGGAGCCGAGTGGGATTCTTTCCAAGAGGGGAAGCCATGAGTCTTAATTTCAGCTTGTGAAGAGTCTCCAGGAGGGAGAATTCCTGCAGGACTGAATGGGTGGTGGGGCACTCCCCAAAATGGAGAATTCAGGAGGAGAAGCAGGTTCCAGTGGGCTGATGAGATCAGTTGTGATCAGCTGAGTCTGAGGTGCCTGTGGGACACCAGGAGATGTTCAGGAGACTGGTGGACTAGAAGATCTGGCCTGGAGATTCAGCCAAGACACCAGCAGCACAGACCTAACAGTTAAAGTCCATGGACAACTGGAAAATGCACTAAATTTGCCACAGGCTCATCTCACTAGTTGTCTTAATAATTATTGATATATAAAGAAGTAGAGTTATAATGACCTAAGATCTCACAGAAGACTGTTCAGAAACTGCCTGCCTTGTACCTTGATTGATTACCCTCCTCTTGAAGATATAGGGGTTTGTTTTTCAAATCCACAATTTTCCCTGGCATTCCATTTAGTCGTTCCTATTTTTCACCACCAGATTGTTTGCTGGGGAAAAGAACAAAAACAGCAACAGATGTCTTTGTTTTGGAGTTTTGCAAAACTCTCTGGTTAAGATAACACTTTCAATTAAAGAAGTTGTATCATCCAAATACCATATGCCAACAAGCCCTCATTTGCAAAAATCACCTGCTTTCAGAACTTGATGAGTCCTCTTAAACCACCACCCAGTAGCTAAGGTAGGCATCTAAACAGATCCCTTCATCTCTCCTCTGGATTCTGAAAACTTCCATCCAAAAGGTGAAGTCAAGAAGATATCCTCTGATTGGTCCTCTGGCCTCTGCCGACATTCATCACCACTTCCTCAGTCTTCATGCATATATAAGCACGTACACACACATACACACACACACACACACACACACACACACACACACACACACACACACACACCTCCTGTATGTATATAGCCTGTGCTATTCATTGCATATAAGGGCCTGGAACATTTTAGGCACTTAGCAAATCCTGTGGGATAAATGAACTCATTCCTCCTTTCCTTCCTTCATCCCTCTCTCCATGTTTGTTTCTTCTACAGCTTCACATTTTCTGAGACTTCTGTGCTGCACAGTTGCTAAGCACGGAAAGTACAAAGGTAATTAATCAGACTCCCTGTCCTCAGGATACCTACTATCTAGGAGATGGCCACATGCAAAAAAGAGCTCCAATCCCAGGGAGACTGTGAGCTCCTTGAAGGCAAGAATCAGTCTCATTCCCTGTGCAGCCCCTTTTTCACAGTGCTGGGACCTCAGCAGGCATTCGGTGTCTGTCGAGTGAAATGTTTGTTCAATGAGACATGCCCTGCCAAGACAAGAGAGTGCCATGGTGCAGGAACGCGGGGGATGCCATGCTAAAATTCTGAGTGAGAGTGAGCCGGGCAAGACTCGGGGAGCAGTGGGACGTGCACTGAGTGCTGGGAAGGATGGAGAACAGCAGGAGGGCAGGGCCTGCTGGGCCATGGGAAGCCCTTCAACCAAAGCATGGAGTCATGATGCTGCTTACGACTGAAGTGACCATCAATGGTGAGCCATCCAGTTTGGTCACGACATCAGGTGAGAGGAGGATTCCACATGATCTGAGTCCCATTACAGAGGATCCTTAATGTCTGCTTAGAGTCTGGGTTTTGTTAGACACTGGGTACTACAGCACACTGTGACAAATATAAAGTGGCATCTCATCCAGGGCAAGCCTGTTATAGACTCACCCCGCTCTCACCTGTGTTGTGAATCTTGGGTAAAAGTTTCATGTTCCCTATTTGACCACAAGCAATTTCAGAATGGGAATCAGGATTCAATATTGTTGGAATAGTCAGCTGGATATTCTCCATTTGCCCATACAGACCCACTCTCACTACTTCTCCATCTGACTCTGTGTCCCAGGATGCTGACCTTATAAAAGACCTTATAAAGTTTCCCTTGCCCTCTAGCTCTCAGCTGGGTCTGGCCAATAGAAGCCACCAGTAGGAAATCACAAAGAAGAGAGTAAGGATGGCATATCGGCTCCCCTGGCTCCCTCTGTGTCTGGTTGCTATGGGTTAGCTATATTCCTCTACCAAAGGCCACAGATCCTGAAAAGTGGCCCTTTCTATATGATTACTCTCTTCTGGTTCCATAACCGACTAGCTCTCTGAGCCTTAATTCCTCATGTGGACATTTGGATAACAATTCCTACTACATAATGTGATTGTAAGGATTAAAGAAGATAATATTCACAAAGTACTCAGGATAGAACAGGTACTTTATAAATGATAAGCTTATTTTACACAGAAAAAAATATGCATATGTATATTGCGATTAGTACTCAGAACAATGTTGAAAACCCACATGGACAGACAGCCTCAACTGAGTACTCTTCTTCTGTTACAAATTACTGCCCCAAACATACAGACAGATGTACATACAATTCTTCATGAGTTAAATGAAGTTGTCAGCGCTTGAAGCTTCTTGTTTAGACTCTTCCTGTTTCTTTTACTTGGCCAAGTCAGAAGTTCCATGTGGGAGACTGTGCAGGTGGAAGGGATGTGACCAGAAGGAGACAGAAGAAAAAGAACATATTTGAAAGTTGTCATGTGCTATGTACTTCCATGTCTCCTATCCCATTACATTTTCACAGGAGCACACATAACGTAGGCAGAATTCTTATTTTCACTGGTGAACGTGGTGAAGTTCAGAGAAGTTAGGGACTTTGCTCAAAGCCATGCAAGTACTCAAGAGTGAAATCAGGATTTGAGTCCGGCTGTTCTGGTCCCCAAGCCACACTCAGCCTTCCTAGTGCCTCACTGCTGAGAGCAAGCCACCTCTTGCAGCCAGACAGCTAGAATGTTTATGTGTTTTTCTCCTTAAACTCAAACTTCTTTGGCTGGAAGCAGCAAATCATTCCAAGACACGTGACAGTTACTCACTTAGGAGTGAGCCACAGGTCTTTCCTGGCTGGCTCTGCCAACTCTTCTCTTTTAATTGTTTCTGGGGGAGGGGAAAACTCCATGTTAATGGAATTCCAAAAAAGAATGTTATGGTGACAAAGCAGGGAGAAAGCTCAGACAATGGGAGGAAATGTTGAAAGATTCCCTTTCATCTCCTAACGGCAGTTTGGGGCTGCATACATCCACCCCTGGGAACAGACTCCAAGAGCGAATGTTCCCCACGATGAGGAGCCCACATTTCGTGAGTGCACAGTTACTCTTCCTTCCGTTTTTTAAAAATATTTTTCTAACCAGGTCTCCGGAACTGAATATAAACACTGCAAGGGTTGTTTCATCCTTTCCAAAACAGCATTTCACTCTCCAGCCCCTCTCTAATGCCCCTGGTGAGAATTTGAGTATCTAGATAAATGGATCTGAGCCTTTGAAATCTTGGGAAAAAGAGGTGTGACATAACAAAACACATAAGCTCTGTTCTGGTTCTGTTTCATCTCCAAAGCAACTCCATGAGAGCGAGCCTGAGGGAAAATAGGACGGGGCTCTGATTTGCTCTTCACTGGCTGAGGAGGCTCAGCTGTGCTGAGAAAATGAGGCATTGTGAAGAAAGTGGATTTGGACTGAAAAGCCCTGCTTTTGCGTCCTGGTTGCTGCGTTTATTAGCAAGTGATTCAACCCAACTGAATCTCAGTTTCTTTAGCAATGCAATGGGGACAATGACATCCACCACTCAGAACCCCTGTGAGGATTTGAAAAATCTCTGCCCTGTGCTTTGGTGAGTCTCCAGGCTGGTCTCTTTTGGGGTGGGGCTGGAGCTGGTTGACAGGTGGTAGCAACCCCACCGACACCCCCACAGCCACGTCTAACAGGAATCTATGACCTCCCTGACACAGTTGGCTGGTGACCAGAAGTAACCCCACGGTGAAACTTTGAGTTTCAGTTACTGAGAGGCTGAGGTGTAACTTCTCAGACTACAGAATTTCCCCCAATTCAATGGGTCCACCACTCTCTTTTTCATTTTTATTTATTTTTTGGTTTAGGAAAAGAGCATTGGCACAAGTACAGCAACACAGATGTTCTAAGGAGTGGGAGCTGAGAGGAATGAGGAGGGGGAGAACCGGTGGGAGACAGTTGCTGGGGAGACCAGACTGGCTAGAGGAGCTGGTTGAACCAACAGAAGCCCTTTAAAACCCTGGCTCAGGCACCCCCTCCTCCAAGAAGGCTTCCCTGACCACCTTCTCTCAGGCTGAGTTAGGTGTCCTTCAGGTTGGGAAAAAAAGAAAGGTGTCCTTCAGGGGGTTCCACATGCTCACCTCCAACATCGCATTTGCATACAGAGCACTGTAAGTTTCCATTTGGTTTCTCTGTGAGCTAGTGATGAGATCTCATTAATCTTGTGAACCCAACTGGCACAGTGCTTGGCACACAGTATTTTGCCCAAAGTGATACATGTTATCGAAAGAATAGATGCCTAACTGATTGAGTGAACTTGAGCTCACCTGTCCCAACGACACTACCAAAGGGGTCCTACCCTTCACTGGGACACAGCCACCGGCAATGTTCAAAGTTGGGTAGGTGGTGACTATGTGGGGCCATGGAAATCATCACATGTGTGCTTCCACCAGTACAGGATGAGCAGGAAAAGCACGACCCGGCCCCTCTCCTTCTCCTGCCCCTGCCAAGGGAAAGGAGATTCAGCAGCAGGGTTCCAACCCATCAGGCTTGAGTTCAAGTCTGAGCTTTACCCCAGGAAGAACCTGAGGTGTCAAGCAGGGAAACTGAGATGTCCAGAAGCTTAGAGTAGGCAATAAAGATGTCTCTTGGCCCCAAGAGCTGATACTACTAACAGTCAACTAAAAGAACACAGGATAGCAGAAGCAGACATGGGGAATGCCTTCATCAAAATGACACTAACATAGCAAAAATACCCCAGCTCTTTCCAAAAGTTATCAGCACAGATCTCTGGGGAGCTATGTTTTTATTAACTTCCTCTATGGAATTGTGTAATTAAAGGCAACCATAAAAAGAAAATCACTTCATTCTGAAATTATCTCTCTCCCAATGCCCAAGATGTGAAATCACCTGGTGGCTTAAATGGAAACGTCTCCAGGGTAAGACTGGTGTGACAATCAAAGATCAAAAGAAGAATAAGATGGGGTCCTCATTTGTCTCGGTTCCTCTCCTATGTGAGCAAGATGGATGCTAAGCGGAGAGGGCCCAGCAGCCTGCTCAGGAAAGAGTATATGTGGAGTCTGGCTGAACGCTTTCCTTGAATGCGTCCAGCCAAGGGGAGAGAAAAAGGTATGAATGCAAGTTCTTTCTGTGAGATGCTTCATGACTGTTGACAAGGAAAGATCAAGATTTCTCAACTCTTGACCCCACTGACATATGGGTCTGGATAATTCTTTGTTATGGGGACTGTCCTGTGCATTGTAGGATATGAAGCGGCATCCCTAGCCTCTACCTGCTAAATGCCAGTGACTACCAAAAATGCCTCCAGACATTGTCAAATATTCCTTGAGGAGCAGAATCACTGCCCCTCACTTCCACCGCAATGAAGAACTACTGGTGCACATAGACTATAACGCTTACAGCAAAAGTCTGGGCTTGGGTGTGGCTTCACTGTCTCGGTCTTGGACATATAGGAGACTCTGGATGACATAAGGCCCTGGTAACATCATGAGCACTATTATTATTAGACTATGTTTCCTCTACATCCAAAAAGACACCTGTAAAATTGAACCACATAGAGAGAGAAAAGAACTGAAATTACAGAGTGCATAAAAAAAAAAAAACAACAACAACACGGTATTCTGAATCTAACCCAAGAATAATATGAAATTGAGCACCAAATTTAATTCAAAGCCTTGGAAGCCAATGGAAAACTGGAGGAATTTTATAGCTCTTGTTTTCTGATGAAAGGAAGCATACATTTTCTATTTGTTGGAAGAAACCCACTTTCCTCCTATAACTGGACTTTATGGGGGATTTATCAGAAGATCCTTGTAGAAGGATTATTAAAAAACAGAAGGACCAGACAAATGCACTATGGCAACCAGGCTGACAGAAAAGAATCAGGGCCCCCACGTAGCCTACAAAAGAACAAAAAGCAGCTTACTCTTTTATGCAGCAAAATTTATTGAGCACCATCTGCATGCCAGGCACCATACTAGATACAGGTAGTATATAGATCTATAGATGTTGGAGGTATATCTCTGAATAAGACCAAAAAAAAAAAAAAATTCCAGTTTCCTAGAGCTTACATTCTTGTTAGTGCAGAATCAACTCCTTAATAGTTATGCGCCCTCAAACATGTCATTCCACTTTGTGGTGTCTCCATTTCATCTGTAAAGTGAGAGTAACACCCACCAACAGGACCAGACTGACACTTTGAAGGCTTACATTGTTTGAATATTTGTTTAACATTTACAGAAGAGAGAAAATATATTGGATGAGGGAAGAGCTGAACAGGAAGACTATGGCAGTTCTACCATGGAGGGTTGGCTACACTGTGGTGTACGTAACAGGGCTCCTCCATGTGCCTACGCACACCGTGTATGTAAGCAGAGCACAACCTCACGCGCATGTGTGATGTCATGTCCCAGAATGGCAACATCTCCCCCCATACTCCATTGAGCAAAACAAGGCTCTGCCGTCATGTCACCCCCCGCTCCATGGAAGACAGTCTAGGTGCTTTCAGGCTCACTCCTCAGCCCAGGCAGCTTATCTAACTCTTCCATCCAAATATTCTGCCTCAGATAAGCTCTGGAAAACATACATCTTGCATTTCCAATGATGCTTAATGCTCAATGCCTCTTGAAGATTGATGGACTGGCTTACCGTATCCCAGGTTATTGGTCAACTGGCTCGCTCTGCTTACCTCCAGGGCCTGGAGGGTTAAATGAGGAAGAATGCAGAAACCACCTGGCAGGTGGGACCCACTCAACAAGAGATAGTCCTCATAATCTCCATCAGCCTCCCCCAGGACCGTCTGAGAAGTGAATGAGGTGAAATGGAGGGGGTAGGGACACCTATTGTCCAATGCCCAATAGGTCTTAGTGAGGATCATTATTGTCAATTCATCAGAGGCAGCAGCAGCCCAGACAAAGAACCAAACCTGAGCAAACTAGAGAGCTAAGGGTCCTAATCTGCAGAACAGATGGAGACCTGAGCGTCAAGGACAACTAGAAACGCTTTGCAGCTTGCAAATCCCTGGACACGCAGATTCCAGAGGAAACCCATCCCCTTCCCCCCTTCTCCCCACCTCCTCCACCCCAGCTTCCGCTGCCCAGTCAACATTATTTTCTGGACCCCTTTAATTTGGAGGCTTTTAGGGCCACATCCTGCCATCAATTTGGGGGCTGACTTCAATGAACATTCTGTGTGGGGCGGGAGAGGGGCAGGATGCAGCTTTCTCCTGGCGGGCCCTGATACAATAGGGTTTTCTACTGAGATCAATGGATTAATTGCGGACGCTCCATTTGGGGCCATAAGAAGATGTATTGTTTTCCCACAGTCGGCAGTCAGGGCCCGGGCTGGCCCAACTTCATTTTTGAAAAGTCGGGGAAAACAATTTTGTAAAAAGGGGCGGGGGTGGAGGGGTGCAGGAGAGTAATTTTGCTCATCTCACTAAAGGTCAGTAACAATTACAGTGAAAATTCAGAAGGCACATTTGTTCTCTGATGGAGGCCCTGTCTGGAAAATTCCAACCAGAAACAATTTGCTGTCCCTTGCCATCCTCCCCTCCCCCCGCAAGGCTCTCGCTCACTAATGCTGCAAATGTTGAGAAGGGGGAAGGAACCGGGGAGTTCTCTTCCATACCCTTGGGAAGTTGAGGTGGGTATGTTGGCACCATTCCTTTCTCCATGGAGTTACGGGAATATTTTCCTGGCATTGGATACCTCTTGGGCAGACAGGAATTGGAGCCCTCGCCCTGCCATTTCATAGCTGATAAACTTGGCAAAATTCAACTCTCTGAGCAACCACAGTGCCATCTGTAAAATGGGAATAGTGATATGGACCTCCCAGGATTACCAGAAAGATGAATGCAATGTGATGGGAAATCTGCACTGAAGTCAGTGCAGCTCAAACACAAGGCTAAATGCAGCCTAAAACAAGGCTCTGATGACGGCATGGCCCTGTGTGGCAATCTTCCAGGGGAAACCATTCCTGCGCCATCAAGACCACATCTCCTGGCCCCACATTTCAAGCCCTCCACTTCCCACCCCACCCCCTCCCTTTCCAGCCCTATTTCCCTCTCCTCCTCAGCACCCCCACCACTCCCCCCTGCCCCCGCATCATCCGTCCTTTCCTTTATGCTAGTCATGGTTCCAACTCCGGACTCTCAACTCTGAAATGCACCTGTTCACACCTTCCCCATTTGAAGACTAAGCTCAATTGTCAACTTCTCCAAAAAGTTTGATTGGGTCAGCTACAAGGCATTGATTCTTCTCCCTACATTTAGCTCATTGATTATCCCCATGCCTTCAGAATGCCACATTCTCATCCAAACATTCATGTATCCATCAAACCATTAGAATCGGGGTTAAGCGCTCCAGCTCCGGGGCCAAAACTGTCTGGGTTTGGAAGTCAGCCTCACTTCTTGCTAGCTGTGGCCTCTTGACCTTTCTGTGCCTTGATTTCCTCACCTGTAAAATGGGAATAATAACTGGAACTACCTCAGAGGTTCCTTTTAAGGCAAAGGGAGGTAATGCATGTAAAATCCTTCAAAGAACATTTGGAACATAAGTGCTCAATAAATATTAGATAGTATTATTATTAAATACCTAGTCTTTTTCAGGGCCTAGGGATACAGTGATGAATAAGACCTGCTTTCCTTCAACAAATATTTCTTACATGCTTTCTATATGCCAGGGATTGCTTTATTCCTGGTGGGAAGGGGAGAGGAGCGGAGATACATAATAAACTAGAAAAAAAATAGAGAAACAAGACAAATATCATCCTGTAAAAAAACATCACATTGCAAATTACAGTAGATCGAAGTGACAGAATGTCACTGAGGGTTTCTTTAGAGGAGAAGCCAGGGAAGGCCTCTTTGAGGTGACATTTAGGCTCTAGTGGTATCATGCCCTGGAGGGGTTGTCCATGACAGATCACATGTTGATTTAGTGCTCCAGAGGAGAGGGGACGGTCTGGTTCATCTCTGTTGCTCCCTGAACCTGGTTCTGCAGTCAGCACACAGTAGATGGTGAATGCAGACCCTGAATTCAAACTTTAACTCTCACTCCCAGATTCCTGGGAAGGAGTGGTTTGAGTGTAGAGGGATATGAAGACAATGACATGAATGAAACTGGATAATGTGTTGATTGGAAGGCAAACAGCCTTGTATTCTCTTGAAGGAGCTGAAAAGTGGGAGCACCACAGCTTTAGGGTCAGGCAAAGCCGGATTTGCATCCCAGCTGGACCACTCAGGCCTTAGAGCCTCACTCCCCTCTTCTAGGAAATAGCGCCAGATGGGCCTCCTTTCAGGGGGTTGTGAACACCACCTAAGACCTTGTAGGTAAAGTGGCTTCACTGGTAGGAATCCCATAAATATCAACTCCCCTCCCCACACATCAGAGCCCTGAGACCAAGAACTGCACTCCTGGACTCATCACTATATTAAAAATCTGTAGGAAAAAGTGGAATATTCTAGTGACCACTTGTTCATCTCCCAGTCAAATGCCATCAAATGTTTTTTCAAGGGAAATAAAATAGTAGGAAAAGGAAGAATGTTTTTTAAAAAAAAATCTGTCTTCTCCACTGTCCTCAAAAAAAAATTGACTTCTAGAACATCAAAAGCTCCTCAAAGAATTAACAATATTTTTTGATGATGGAAGTATGAATAATCAAACATATGGATTACATTTCCTTAAATTATGCAGAGCCTAAAATCCAGGAGGAAAGGGAGGGTGCTCGTAAAATGTTTTTCACATTTTATTAAAACCTCAAGGTCTGAGGAATACTTTAGGACTATTACACACACACACACACACACACACACACACATACACACACACACACACACACACACATTTCCCCTCTCAAGAAAAAATGAACACACTGAGCATCTTTTTTTCCTGCTCAAAGCTTTGTCTTTGCTCTACTCAGCTCTAATGTCTCAGCACCAGCCTCATTCATAGAAAAAAATGGACCACAAGTCAATCTGGCTTTCAAGCTCTTCCACCTTTACCAGTTGTGTGACCCTGAGCAAGTCACTTCCATTCTCAGAGCTTGAGTTGTAAATAGGAATGATGGTCCATACTTCACAGACGGTGGTGAGGATAAATGGTATGAGATATATGAACATAACTTGGAAACTGTACAATGTCAAGTGGGTGTAAGAGATAGAAGTGCCTCCAGGAAGCTAGTCCTGCCTCAACAGGCAGACTATAGCACCAGGGGTGGTTAGACAACCTGACCGCCTGCCTTCAAGCTCCTACTCTTCTGATCAGAAACTGTGGGTTTCTAGGCAGACAACTAAGTGAATCACTCTCTTGGTGCCCCATTTACTTTTTCGCAAAATGGGATGCTTCTGGTAATAGTAGCACTTATGTACATACAGTGGTAATAAGGATTAAATCACTAAATATCTATAAGACACTTAAGTTAGTGCCAGGGTTTGTTTTGAAAGACAGAGAGGACATGAGAGGAAGGAAAGGAGAGAGAGAGGAGGGAGGAACAAGGGGAGGGAGGGAAAAAGGAAAGAAATGTCCCACTGAAGATCCCCTGTGCCAGAAATTCACCATTTAGTTGTTGATGTTAGGTATTATCTTTTCCAGGAGTCCTTTTTGACAATGCAAACGTTCTTAAAAAACATGGCATCACAATTGAGATTTAATGTGTATTTATTGAGCACCTACTTTACTCAAGGTAGTGTATTGTATTCTTTAATCCTTTGGAAAATTTCTGACTCGTTGAAGGTGAGGGTGGGGGGAGGTGACAAGTGGGAGAAAGAGGAAAAAGGGAGAGAGAGAGAGAGAGAGAGACAGAGAGAAAAGCCACTTCCCTACTATGGCTTTGGCATTGGACAGACTTATGTCCATGGGTCTGCTCCACCAGATACTAACTGTGAACTTGGACAGGCAAGGGCAAATTGTAACACCACTCCAAATTTGACATTTTTACCCTTGAAATTGTGGATAGTGACAATAGGTTGTAGTGGAGATAAAATGAAGCATTTTGTGTAGAACATCTCCTTTTCCTTCTCCCCAATGCCACATCTTTGTGCCAGGCCCCCCGTGGCTTCCGTGCATGAGGAGAATGGAAGCGCTAATGGCAGCATCTAGGGGATGGGAGTCAGACCTCTCAGAAGAGGAAATCAGTTTCCACTTTCTCTGTACAGTAAGAAGCCCCCCCACACACTTTTTTGAAGACCGTGTTCTGCTAACTCATAAGAAGCGCATTTCCTCCCCCGTGACATCTCCGATCAATTTCAGCCAGCAGTAACCAAGTGACTAACTCTTCCTCCAAAGGCAAAGAGCCAGAACTGGTGTTTGACTTCTCCCCAGCCTCTCAAGTACAGAGATAATTCTTGCCAGATACTGGTCCTTGGAGGAAATGGGAGAGAAATTCAGCCTTGGCTTCAGCAATTCCACCAATAAAGGAGGCAGGGAAAAAGCTGAGTGAGGAAGAAAAGAGAGCCTACAAAGCCTCTTCCTGGATTCTGGCAGATGCCAAAGGAGGAATCAGTGAGTGAGTAATTCTGTAGCCTGGAGTCCAAAGCCTGCAGCCGGGGGGGTGGTCTGTGACAAGAAGACAACGCTGGGTTCGAGAGAGGTGGGCGGCTCCTGCGCCAGCCTCAGCCGGATGAGGGACAGCTCACTGTGAGTCATGGACCCGGTCTGTGCTCCACGGGTCTCCTGCAGGCCACATCCATTCAGAAGGACCTCCCACAAAGGGAGCTTTTCCTTGCAGAGATTCAGATGGCCTTTATCGGGGTGGTGTGTCATCAGTGGGCATTGAATGGAAATGATAGAAAAGTCCTGTGATCTAAGCACAAGCCAGCACAAAATAGAATGCAGACAGTCCAGGACACAGGTAGCAGGTTGGTGGCCAAGTCTGAGGGCTGCCCGGCTTCCACACTAGAAATGACAACAGCTCTCATTTACTGATGGCTCACCAGGTTCTGGCACTGTGCTGATTGTGAGCCTCTCCATAGCTCTTAGGGACAACTACGAAGCATTAGGATCTCCAGAGAGCACAGTGATGCTGGGAGACTATTAGGTAAGCCATTTCCTGTCCCATTACTTATTTCCCCACTGCCCAATGAGGATGATCTCTGCCTCCATTAGGGGTTATTTTGAGAACTGCAGCACAAGGATTCAAAACCCAGACTTCTGAGTCAGAAAAATTTGGGCTGGAGACCCACCTCTGCTTCTAATTTGCTCTGTGACCTTGGGCAAGTTACTTAGCCCCCTGAGCTTCAGTCTTTTCATCTGTGATCATAGAAGAACCAATCTCGAAGGATTAAGACCAAGATCAAATGAGGTAATGCATGAACTTGCTTCCTCCTCTGTAAGCCAGAGAAAACACTATGTATCTCTCATTGTTGTGAAGAGTAAATAATATTTTTAAATGGACTAGTAAAGTACCTCTTGATGAGTCATGGTTACGGCTACTACGATTATCACTATTATTAGCATCAAATGATTCATTACCTGCAAAGTTATTGGTAAATTTTCAGATGTTGTTTTTGATAAAGTGTATTACTTATTAAACTCAAGCAAGGCGTTAAATGTAGTAATTATATTTTGATTATAACTGGTACTTCTTAAGAATCTCTCTGTGTTCTTTTTCATAAGTTTAGGTTACACTGGGGTTTCTGACCTCAGATCCCTGGCCTCAACGGGTCCAGGAAGGTGGTAAAGGCAATGAGAGAGGGGTATCTAGAAGTGTTTTCAATATTCCAAAATACACTTGTCGGTGATGCGACCTCCACAACTTCCTAGAAGTCCAAGTTCCTTTGCTGTAGGCTGAAACCTTAACTAGGCTTGGTTGGCACCACTAGTTAACTGCTGTTCACCAAGATCTCCAATCGGCCGAGGTATGAGTGGCAGACTAGCTCCGTCAGTACCATGGGGCTCTGGAGCCAGAATCCCAGCTCCCTGCTTTTCAGTTGTGTGGCTTCTGTCTGGCCCTCAGTCTCTTCATCTGAGAATTGAGAATGACAATACTGGATGATGATAGTATCTCCCCACAGGGCTACTGAAAAGAATGCAAACATGTAGGGACAGCCTGGTCCACAATAATGACCCCATGCTGTGAGCTCTAGTGTCCCTGTTCTTGCTACCAGACTTCAGGGAACATCTTCCCAAGCTCGAGCATGGCTCATCGATGTTGACGGTTGGGAGCGTGTTCAGCGTGAGTTTCTGTGATAGGGAAGGAAGAGAACTCACACTTCTTGGATGTGTATGAGGCACTGGAAGGTGAGCTCCATGGTACAGATGTCATCCTTTTGGGTCTGGTCCACCATAGTGTGAGGTGGGTACCCTACCAAGGAGGACCAAGGCTAGGAGGGATCCCCGAGTCATACAACTAGCAAGTAGAACCAGCATTCCGGTCCTGTCCTTCCTTCTGACCCCCACAGCATGAATCCTTTGGATTATACCATGGGGGTCCTTGGAGAAAATGAACTGAAAGGAGGCACTTCTCAGACCACCAGGTGAAAGCCCTTCGTTCAGGGTCACAAACGTTTGGTGAGATGGGGCATTCCTCTCCTCTCCCTATTTTAGCAACAGCAAGAATAACTTCTGAGCCCTTTTGGGACAAAAGGAGCCTCCAAATCTCCCCCTGCTGTCAGGCTCCCGCTTTCCTGGGCATCCTGAGAATCTGAACCTATATTTATGGTGGCAACAGCTTCAGATAGCCCTGAGAGACCCTGGGTGAAAACCAAACTCTCCATCTTGGAAGTGCAGAAGAAAAACAATTTTTGTTGCCCAACCACTTTGGCTCCTTGACTAATATATTGAACCCAGGTCTTGAGAAGTGGCTCAGAATGACTGACACATTCGTTCCCTTCACCAACATGCTCTGTCTCTGCCCCAGGTTCTCAGCTGCGTGTCGGGAACACAAGTTTGCTGGCATAATGAGGGCTCCGTCTATTGGGGCACAGATGAAAATACAGATGGTAACACTTACCATTTTAGTGGCAGTAGGGCCACTAAGCACTCAGGTGCCTGACCCTCTCCAAGGAGCTTCTGAGAGGAGGTGGTGTCTTACACGACAGGCAAGGGTTTGTGAAGTAGAAAAGGAAAGAGGAGTTGCGTCCTCAGCAGAGGGAACAGCATGAGGAAAGGAACGATGGGACGACAGATCTGAGCGGAGTTTTGTGTGGCTGGAGTAGGAAGTGAGATTTACAGAGTGCTAAACAATGAGGCATTAGTGACCTGAAGAAGGCCTTGGAAAAATGCCATGCTCAGAAGCTAGGATTTTATCCGAGGAGCCACCAAAGAACCTTGAACAGAGGAACGGCACGATGATTTTCTGCAGCTTCAGGTGAGCCATTTCTGACCTGACCCCCCAATATGTTTTGTCAGCAATATTCCTGAAGGTCCCCGCCATGCAAAAGCTTTCATCCATCCCAGGAAATTTTGATGACAAGAATTATTAAAATAATAATAATCATTATCTCATACATGGAAATTTCCTCTTTACTTAACTGTGAAGTCCCAAAAGACAGAGATAGGGTCCTGCTTGCCAGTGCTTTCCCAGCACCAAGCACAGTGCCAGCCACAAAGAGCTTTTTCTTGATAAACATGCGAGTGAATGCATGAATGAGAGTTTTTCTCATTTTCCTCAGTTTGTCAAACACGTTCATATTTAAATCTCTTAAAACTCCTGTGAGGTAGGTATACCCCTCGCCCCCACCTCCTGTTTTACAGATAGGAAAAAACAAAACAAAACAAAAAAAAAAAAAAAAAAAAAAACCCTGAGCTTGAGAAGAAAAAGACTTCCCATGATGATACAGGGACAATGCAAGACAACACAGGTGGCACGTGCCAGGAAAGGCACGACAAGATGATTTTAGTTTTCAGAGAATGCCCTCACTGCTAGCTGGGGTGGCCAGGGGAGGCAACCTTGAACCGAGCCTTGAAGACCTAGTGCATTCTCCCAGACTCCCTTGACACTAGATTTCACCTTAACAGCAATTGGTAACATTTACTGAGTGAGCACTTACTATGCCAGGCAGGGTGCCGAGTGCTTTGCATGCATGAATTCACCGAGTCTTTACACAAAAATTAGACTGGCAAATACTGTTACTAGGTCTATTTAGCGGACAAAAAAACTGAGGTCTAGGATGCTACATAATTTGATAAGTTTTTCACCGCTGGTAAGCAACAGAGCTGGGATTGAAACCCAGGTCTGTCTGACTCCAAAATAGTTTGCCTACAAATTGGGGGGGGGGGGGGCTGCCCACAAGCGGTAACCTGTGTATCAAAGGACAGCATGTAGGCATAGAATATGGAGAAAGTGAATGTGAACACCCCTTCCACCACCTTTCCATTCTCATGCTACAAGGTTGGGCATGAGATGACCCCAAGACCTGGATGGACAGGAGGACAGTCTTTGCATTCACTACATAAGCATTGGGTAATAAACAGCACCCTGGACCGGAAGTCGAAGGATCCAAGCAATAAGGTCAATGTTTCTTTCAATCTGTGGACCTTGGGAAGCCAGCTGACCTTTCCAGGCTTCAGGGTTCTTGCTGTGTAAGGAAGGGACTGAAATTGATAAATTCTGAACTCATTTTAAACCTGAGTTCCCATGACTCATCCAGACTTCTTTTTAAAGTCCAATTGGAGCTTTTCTGAAAGATCTTGCATATATATTATTTCATCAGACCTGCCTAGCCCACATTTTAGCAGTCTCATATTTCTCCCTGAGGGAATCTTAAGAGGCTTCTCATTGATGACCTTATGCTATATTGAAAATCAAAGAGGAGAGTAATTGTTTTTCCACCCTGGTTGCAAGAAGAAAAATGATAATAATTAAAATACTGCTCCCTTGTGAAGGAGGTTTAGAAAACCTGACTTGATTCCAACCTTTCCATCCAGCTTCCTACATGTCCTCTGGCATCAGGGACACCAGGTCGTTTCTCTTTTGGGGGGTGGGTGGGGAATCAGCTCTGTGGTCCAGCTGTTAAAGGGAATCCTCCCCAGGGCTCAGTTTCCTCCCACGTAAAATGGAGATTTTTCAGGATGCTTGCTCTGCCTACGTCACAGTGTTGCTTGGTGGATATAAAGAGATTACAGATGAAGTGGGTGCCAGACAAATACAAAGGAGATTGTGATGATTAGGACTGTATTTGTCAGGGTTCTCTAGAAAAACAGAATCAGAGAGAGGGAGAGAGAGAAAGAGATGACAAGGAATTGGTTCATGTGACTATAAAGCCTTTACAAGTCCCAAGATCTACAGCCGGCAGGCTGGAGACCCGGGAGAGCCAATGGTGAGATTTCAAGTCTGGAAGCTAGCAGGCTGGAGACTCAGGAAGAGCTGTTTCAGTCTGAGTCATAAGGCAAGAAAACTGTCCATGTCTCAGTTCAAAGTCCACCAAGTAGAATTTTCTCTTACTCAGGGGACAGGCAGTCTTTGTGTCTCTATCTATCAGCCTTCACCTGATTAAATGCGGCCCACCCACATTAGGGAGGACAATCTGCTTTACCAGCCTACTGATTTAAATGTTAATCTCATCCAAAAACACCCTCATAGACAAACCCCAAATAATGTCTGACTGAATATCTGGGCATCCTGTGACCCCGTCAAGTTGACAAAATTAACCATCACGATGATGAAAATGTAAGCTCAATGAGGAAACCAAATCTTTGTTGATTTTGGTCTCTGCAGTCCCTGCAGAGAGAGCCTAGGAAAAAACCTAGCCCAGAATAAAGGCTCACAACATATTGAATGAATGAATGAATGAGTGAGGAGAAGGAAGAAAATTTGAGGCCAATGGGAGAAGACATCCTATACAGAACAATTTGCCAGGTACATTTCCATCATTTTTTCAATCAAAAATTACATATTTAACTCTCAAATTATTGAATCCTTACATCAGCTTTGTGAGTTAGCCATTATAATTCCCCTTTTTCCAGGTAAAGAAGGTGAGGTTCAGAGCAGTTAAGCATTCAACAGGCACACTATCTCCATTCCACAACTTTCTCTTCCTGTCTCACCACTTATCACAATGTGCAATTAGGTCATTGTTTATTTAAGTTTATTCTTGCCTCCTGAAATGGAGAAGGGGGAACCCCAAAAGATATCCCCCCTGGCCCCTGATAAATGTGAGCTTATTTGGAAAAAGATCTTTGTAGATAGAGATACGGATCTTGAAATGAGGCCATCCTGGACCAGAGTGGGCCTTCAATCCAGTGGCAAGTGCCCTAATAAGGCGAGAGAAGACACACAGAGGAGATGATATGAAGACAGAGGTAGAGACTG
This sequence comes from Eumetopias jubatus, assembly GCF_037043125.1. Classification (NCBI taxonomy): domain Eukaryota; kingdom Metazoa; phylum Chordata; class Mammalia; order Carnivora; family Otariidae; genus Eumetopias; species Eumetopias jubatus. Next base: position 59,658,638 of record NW_028274810.1, read on the forward strand.
GAATGATGCATCTGTAAGCCAAGGAACACTAAGGATTGCAGGAGCCACAGAAGCTGGGAGAGAGAGGCTTGGGACAGATTTTCCCTCAGAGCCTCCAGAAGGAACCAACTCCCTCAACACCTTCATTTCAGGCTTCTGCTGCCAGATCTATGAAAGGACAAATTTCTATTATTTTAAGACACTCAGTTTCTGGCATTTTGTTATGGTATCCATGGGAAACTAATGTCCTCCCTACTTCCACGCCACCTTCCAATGAGACTCTAAGACTCTATTTAGTTCACTTTTTATATCTTCTAGTGTCTAGGATCAGTGCAGGAGCATGGCAAATATTTGTTGAATAAAGGAAAGCGTGACTAACCGAATTTCAGATGCTTGGAACTAGACAAGTCTCCTAAGTGGAAGCAAGGAATCCTGAGTTCTCTGTTCTGCTCTCACCAGGATATACTCATTCCCTAGGACTCGCATCAGAATGTTCTGTAGAGTTCATTGTGTTTCTGGAGGTATTGCAACGTGGGGAGGAAAGGCTGGGGGAGGGGCATGGGGAGTGAGGGCATGTGGGTGTCCATCTCCCGATTTATAAAATGGGCATGGGCCTCCTCCCCCACAGCCTTTGGAGGCTGGCACCTAGTTTACCCACCAGCATGGGTACATAAAACAAGAGCAGGTGGGGTGCCCTGCCCGAGGAGAAACTACTCTTTCCAGGATTCCAGCCCCCAGTCTTCTGCATCCTGGAGGAAGGAATTCTCCTCCTCTGCTCTACCTGCCTTACTGCCACTCCTTCCCAGTTCTCTAGAAGTTGCACCAAGGTGCCTTTTTACCATCCATCACACCGAATCCTCTGCTAAAGAAAGGGGTCAGAGTGCACCCAGACAGACATGCTCCTGTGGTGGGTGTGAGGGGTGCCAGGTAGACACAGCTGCCCCGTGGCTGGGGACTCACAAGCTCGGGCTCTACCCTGTCCCACCCCCCCACCCACTGTGCGCCCCGGCCAGGGCTCTGCCTTTCTCCACGCAGGTCTCTAAGGCCCGCCGCATCGTTGTAACCAGACCTCACTCGGGACCCTCTCAGGCCTGAGTCCTTCCTGCTTGTCAGCCACGCTGAGGAAGCGGGTCTCAAAATCTAGGAGGAAAACCAATCTATATGCCCTTTCCAAGTAGAAGAGCTGGGTTGAAATCCTTGGATATACTGCTTATGGGGCAAGGTACTTTACTTCTTTAAGGATCTATAAATTGTGGTGATAATATCAACCAATTTGAAAAGAGGACAAGAGGTATTAAGGCATCCAGGACAGTGTCTAATACACAATAGCTGTGCAAAACGTCACTTTACCTCCCTTCTTACTCTTTTCCATTCATTCAGTTCACCCACTGATGTATTCAAGTACTTAACATGACTGCTTAATTCAGGGCAGCTGCTATTTTTCATTCGCTGAGCAATCACAGCACCTGTGGTCACTTGCAATCAGAAAATGAAAGCCCTCCAAGGGAAAGTAAAGAGCATATAGCCTAGCCTTCATTCTTCAGGTGAGGAAGGGGATGCTCAGAGAAGGCAAGGCATTTTCCTGAGGTCACACAGCTAGTAAACTCAGAGTTAGGACTCCACGCAGCCTGTGGCTCCTTCACCGGATGACACGTCCAGCCTCAGGCAGTGGTGATAACAGCCACTCAGCCAACATCCTCTGGTATCTGCAGCACCCCGGGGCGGGGGTGCACCGGCCACTCTGGGGGCCCTAAAGACCCTCAGGGGCCCACCAGAATGGGGCCAGCTGGAAGGAATTACAAGGCAGGCATTTAGGAAGCAGTTCCTTTCCAAATCAAATGCATTCTTGATGCTGCTCTCTAACACTCATATCCTAAAAATTGTTATTGAACGTGCTCTCCACATCCGAGCCTGACTCACTCTTTGAAATGGAAATCTGGGCGGTTTGGGTGGCTGTTCCTAAAGGCAGGCGACAGGACGGTGCTTGTTGGCAGTACCAACGGGTGGCGGGCAGCCTTGAGCCCGGGCCAGAGCCTCAGCCTCCAAGGCCACCTGGCAGGCTTCGGGGGCTCCAGAGCAGGGGCCTGGGCCTGAGCGAGCCTGACTTTGCCAGAGGCGGGATCTGTTTCTGATACGGTGTGGCAAATTTCTAAATCCTAGCTCTGGGATGGCATTTGCTCCTTGCAGGAAAGGAGCAAGGGGCCCAGGGGGCTCTGACTGATTCCAAAGTAGAACCAGCTGTTGGAATCCTGCAGCACTGATTAGGAAAGTTCACTTCCAGGTTGCGGTTTCCAGTTGATGAAGCCCTCGCTTGCCCCTCGCCCCCACCCTGTGCTGTCAGAGAGGCCCCCCGAAAACCGAGTTGCTGCATTCATTGATCCGGAGCTGGAAACCAGGCCGAGGCAGGAAGAGGGTCTAGAAACAATAGCCTCTGTCTCTTGAGTACCCGCTTGTTCTGTGCCTGCCGTTGGGTTAGGTGCTTTGTAAATAGTATTTCCAATTCTTAAAGCCATGCAGCAATAGCGGCGTTCCCAGATTTTCAAATGAGGGAGAAAAAAATTCAGGGAATAATAATTAAAAATTCAGGGAATAATAATTATTATTATCACACTCTTGCTACCTCACAGTTACTGAGTGCCCACCCTACCTTCCTTAAGCACATTCCATATCATCTGCCAATTTATTATCACATCACCTGCGATCCTGGTATTATTACTGTCTCCACTTTACAGATGAGGGAACCGAGCCTCAGGGAAGCTGGGTGACTCCTCACGGCCCTCGGCTTGAGATGCCCAGCACATAGCTGCTCATGACTGAGCTGGGATACAAACCCAGGTTTTTCTCACTGTAAAATTAGTTAATAATGCCAACAGCTACCACTTGTTATAAGTTTACTATGAGCCACATACTGTGCTAAGGTTTTTTCTTTTTTCTTAAACAGGTATCACCTCATTTAAATCTCATGCCAGTCCTCTGCTGTGTGTCATATTTTCCTGCCTTGGCAAGTGAAGAAACCAAGGCTAGGTGATTAAGAGAAGCGGGATTCAAATGCAGGTGCTTCTGCCCCCAGAGGGGTCGGTCTGAATCACTGTGATCTCTGCCTCTGAAAGTGTCCTGAGGGCTCATATCCCCTGGGTTGAGTTTCTAAGTTTTCCATTCTTTGCTATAACTTTATCACATTATGGAAAAACTGGGAGCTGGCCTCAAGCTCAGCCCCAGGTTTCACGGTGACTATTCTGTCATTCTTTCCAATGTCAACCTTCAAAAGCCATGGTAAAAATGCATTTGCAATTTGAAACTTGCCATGAATGCTATAAACAGACCATTAGTTTAAACTAGTGTTGATTTTGTGGACTATTAAGGGTGAAACAAGTTTGATATTTACTAAGTTAAAGGAACATGAAGTTTATGGTTTTTAAATTGCTTTGAGGAGGCTTGCTAGAATTTTCCCTTATATAAAGTCAGGATGAATAATATCTTTGACAATGTATATGTTCTCAAATAAGGGTCCACTTGGCCTCACGGATATCCTTTAAAGCAAGGTGAAATTCACCCATCTGAAAGGGAGCATAGTTACTCTTGCCTATCTCATCAATCAACCCACAGATATTAAACACACACTGAAGTGTCTGCAACCACTGGACACTTTCCAGGAGCTTCCGACATGGTTAGACTTGTTTGTTAAATTTACATAACTGTGTGATATGGGTATTCATACATTCATTCAACCATTCATCTATTTGTAAATGTTAATTAAGTGCTTCTGTGTGCCAGGCACCATGGCAGATGCTAGGCACCCAAGGATCTTCCAGAATTTCCAAACAGACAAGAAATGCCACTTAGAGGTCACCACTGATGCCACAGAAGCAAATGGAAGCTCTTAATGCAGGCTGGGTATGGGTGTGATCAGGAAAGCTTTCTGGAGGAAGCGTCCTCTAAGCTGATAAACAAAGGATGAAGTGGAGTTTAAGAGAGATAAGCAGGAATTCCACGTGAAGGGAAGAGCTTTGCCAGAGTCTTTGGAGGGACACAGTCTTTGCTAAGTGCTGAGGGAAGGAGACAAATGACACTGTCAGAGTTTAGAGAAGGGAGCTCCATTTGAATTGGGGGAGGGGGAGGGTCAGAAGAGATGTGTTGGAGAAACTAGAGCGGGATGCAGATTATTTAGGCAGGGTGGAGGCTGGGGAGGTGTGAGGAACTGCGTATATAAAGTCACCAAGGGCAGAAGTCACGTTTGAGGGTCAATGAGAAGAGCCACATACGGAAGTGAAGCAGGCACACCAGCACCACCATCATCCTCACCATGGCTAGCACTTACACGCACTGACAACACACGTGGCCTTTGTTGGCAGATGATGCTCCGTGGATCTCTTGTATTTCTGCACATTTTGCAAGCAGAGGTACTGACTGCCTTTGTTCCAGACCATCTTTCCAGGATGCTTTTACAGAAACAGACTTGGGAGATATAACGTTCCTCTCTACACCAGAGAGCAGGTTCCCTTGCAGTCCATTAAAAAAGATTCAGGTTCCTTGAGCTCAGGGCTCCCCTCCTTAATGCAACCTGCAGATGTCAGGTATCCCCTGGCCTTCCTCATGTCACCCCGTGGGAACTGGGGCTAGGGAACGGGCATAAGAAAACACTGACACTCTGGCTACTGCTATTGCTGTGAGTTTGTCTCTGATCTAGCAGCCATGAATCGTGCCAGGCTGACCTATTAGTTTGCAGGTAGTATGAGACCCCAGATCCCACCTGATTCTTGAAAGCCCTGTTCTAAGTGCTTTCCCAGCATGAACTCGTTTAATCCTCACAAAAATCCCATGATATAGAAATGATTCCCATCCCTATCCGGACAAGAAAAGTAGAATAAAATAGTCCCCAAAGTAGGTTGGTATGAGATCACGAAGAGTCTTGTGTGCTGGGCTAAAGAGCTGAAAGGATTTTGACCAGGAGAGGAATGGCAGGAAAACATTTTCCTGAAGCTCCTCTAGCCATGGTCTGTTGGAGGAATTGGGCAGTGAGGAAATCCTGTGAGGAAACAGGAAGGCAAATGTTAGGAGGCAGCACCTAGGCTCCAGAAAGGCTTGACGGGTGGGCTAAATGTACCCACACTAGAGTTTCACAAGGCTAAACGTCAGGTCCTGGACAAGACTCAGCAACACCAAGGGCTCCAGCAAATGGTTGAGGAGACGTGACTTAGCAGCACAGCCCTTGACAATGAGGCCTAAGTCGTCCAGGGACCAGACGACCTGGGGTGAGTCAGCAGGGGCTGCGCCTGCCGAAAGGACCACCGTGATCCCCGCGGCATGAATAGGCCAGTGTCAGGTGGGAGGCAACAATCCAGCCCTGGCTCCGCTCCCCCAGGTCCACCCGTCTTTAGTTCTGAGCACTTGTCTTACATCCAGCTCCGTGGCAGCTCTTTGCATTCATGATCCCACGTAAAGCCCCCAGTAGACCGATGGGGCGTTACCACCCTCTTGTTTTACATATAGGGAAACTAAGGCTCAGTGAAACTTGCCTAAGCTCTCCCAGCTAAGAAGTGGCAATGTCATGGTTCACGATTAGGCCTAGTGTCACCATGAAGAGTATGCTCTTCAGCCCCAAACGAGCTGCTACCTTCAGAAGGACAGTGTCAAAATGGAACAGGTCCATGACAAATGCTCAAAGATGTCAAGGGAACTAGGAACTATGACACTGGTCAAGGAGGATAGATGCTCGTGAATGGGGAGCCAAGCCACTCACACAGCAGGGCCTGCAAGCTCTTCCCATATCTAGGGGTAATCCCGCAGAATCCATGTATGTATCTGTATCTGTGGTTCTTCAGGGGCACCAGGACCCATGAAGAGATAAAAATCCCTCTTCATCAAATTCTTTTCTTCTATTGTTCTGCATGGAAAATCCGTGTGCATCTTTTCAGACCAAGCCTGAGCACCAATCCCCCCCAAAGTCCTCCTCGCCTGCTCAGGAGCTACTGCTCCGTGAGCCTGCAACCCCCCAGTCTTGCTTTCAACCATCCTTTTAACCCTGGGTGGGGTGTTCCAGGCCCCCCAGCCTGGGAATGCCTCAAGGGTAGAGGCTGTGTTCAACTCTACACTTCCAGAGACCTGTGGCTGCCTGGTCCGAAAAGATAAACCGAAGATGCCCTGGTAAATAAAAACGAAAGCCATGATTCCTAAGAGACACAGAGGTCATGAAATGAATCCAAGAGTGCCGATTTGCAAAGAGTCTGGGGAAACAGGGCCCAAGAGAAAGGCCTGGACAGTGAATAACTAGCACTGGCCAAGGGAGAGGATATTCTGGTTGGCAGAGCGACTCCCTGCTGTTGGGCAACTGCCCCCAGCGACACTCAGGCCTGGAGAGGAGGGGAACAGGAAGGAACCATCCACCTGGGGCAAGCAGTGTTCCAACATCTTAACATCCTGTCCTCACAGGACACATTCCAGGCAGCGAAATAGAACAGGTGCCCAGCCAGGGATTGGTGTTTGCTTTTGCGCCCGTGGGGCCAGTGCGCCAGGGACAAAACTCCCCTTGCCTCTGCATGCCCCCCTTTCCTGAGAACAAGAAGGTGGGGCAGAAAAAGAAGAACACAGATGAATGAATCAGACCTCTGAACCTTAACGAAGCTCCTACTATGTGCCCAGCAGTGAGAGATGGGTAGTAAAATCAATAGCAAGTAGCATGGTGTAGCCAAGTGAAGTGGCCGGGAGGGAGGCCCATGCCAGGAAAAATCCCAACTCCATGCCCTATGAGCTGTGGGATCCTGGCCGGGGACCTGACCTCCTGAAGCTGCAGTTTCCTCCTCTATAAGGGGATCCTATGACACCACCCTCGCTGGACAGGTGTGAAGATTAAATGGAAACACACACACACACACACACACACACACACACACACACACACACACGCAAAGCGTTTAGAAGGCAAATAGCAGGCACGCCCAAGATGCTAATGCACTCTCCTTGTCCGTTTCCAGCAGGAATCTGAGAGAAAGTACAAGATGGAGAGGCAGACAGGTGGGGACAAGGAGCTGGGTTACCAGACCAATGTCTTAACCTCTCTGAGCCCGAGTTCCCTCTTATGCAACAGGTCTGTCTGGAGGAAGGCAACAAGGAGATGGCTGTGAACGTGCTCAGGCAACTGCCAAGTTCTAGCTGAACCCACGCGATTGTAGCTATTGCTCTTCGTTCCGTCATTCAGAACATAAAACTTCACCGAAAGCAATGCTCAAAAAACAGGAGTTGGTCAAAAGTGCCACAGGATCAGAGCAGGTCGTCAGAGCTGTGGGTATCCTGGAGCAGGGGCCATGGTGACACTTGGACTGGGGCAGCTGGGAAAGGCTTCTTCTCCATAGAAAATGTGGGGTCTGCGGAATGAGCTCGGGCGGCTGACCCAGTCCCCCTGACCTGGGTGCAAGCACTTCCCTCTCCCGGCTCCTCACCCCAAGTTCAAATTGTCCCTGTGTGCTTCCATTTCCCCACCCAAACCGTGAGGCCAGGAGCATGTTTCTCCATCATCATGTCCCTACTGCCTAGTGCAGGACCCATGACACAGTGAATGCTGGACAGATGCATTTGAGGGAGGGCCGGAAGGGGCGGGGCATAGGGCCAAACCCGAAGTTATATTTAAGCCCAAGCAAAAGCCTGGGGAGATTTTTCTGAGCCACCAGAGACCTGACAGAGCCTGGCCCCCTGGAGCATTTCAGCACAGGAGGAGAACAGACCTGAATGAAATCAGGGTTCAGTCCTCCCTGCCTCAAAACAGCCCAGTGGTTTGGCCCAGGCTCGAGACACAGCCAAGTGGTTTGGCCTCGCTTGGCCTTCTTTAAGCCAGACAAGTGCTATCTCCCGGGAAGTGTTAGCTGTCCCCATTCCCTTCCTTCATCCCAGCCCCCGGTGCCTAAACCTGGATGTTCTGTCTAAAGGGGAATTTGGAATCTGGAAAAGTTGTGCTCAGCAGCCCTTTCCCTCAGGAAAGCCCACCTCACACCTTCTAATTAAAAGTCTCAGCACACCTGGGCGGCCACAATTCCTTCCCTGCCCCCGTCTGTCTTCCCTTTTTACAGTTGGGAGCCAACAGGGACTTTCTGGGGGCCTATTCCTTTTTCTGCTCCAGGCCATAGAGAAGGAGTCTGATTTTCGGGACTTTATGGCTCCTCATCCTGTACTCAGACCCCGATTTACCTCTTTCTTCGGGGAACTGGGAGGCGTAATTATTGCTCCTGGGAGTTTTGAAGGTCCACATGCTCTGTGGCAGCAGAGGTGTTAAATATGATTAGCGTTAACAATAAATATTATCAGCGGCAGAGCTTAGCTCTTTTGAAAGGGGGAAACGGCCCTGCAACTATTTCCCAGCTGCCGAGGCTCCCTCCGTTGCTTGTTTTGCTCTTAAAGAAGATGCCATGACCGGATGGGGTGGGCTTGGGAGTTGGGCCACAGGCGTCCGGTAATGATCAGGCGCCAACCCTGGCCAAAGATGGGGAGAGAGCCTCATAAGCACTCCGTGTGGGCCTAGCCTTTAGTATCTCTCGAGATGCCTAATCTGGCCCCCATCTCCCTCATCTTGAGCTATTCTAGATACCAAGGCGCTCTGGCCCTCTTTTACTTCCTCTCGTGTGCTCTTTCCAGTGCCAGGACGAGGACACATTGCTAGTCCCTCTACCCAAAAGGCCTTCCTCTCCCCCCGTGACACTCCAGTGAGCTGATATCAGTGCATCCTTTGGTCTCTTTTAGGTGCTGCTGGGTGCTCTGTATTTCTCTTTTGTGGCACAGATATTTACTCAATGTCTGCCTTCCCTGCTACACTGGCATGCATTCAAGCACAGGTCAGAGTTCATCCATGAGCCAGTTCCTTTCACTCTATTCTCTACACTAAGTTTGACAAAGTAAGTAGGTGTCTTTTCTGTAGCAACACAGAGCTGACTTATATGCTTAATATATAAGCATATAAGGAGGGGTAAGATATCCCGAGTGTCATCAGTGCAAAATTCCCACCTTACACCTCCAGGCAGGCTGCACTCCCAGAACTGAAGCATCCTGGGGGAACAAGAAGCCTGCACAAGTATCCCCTTGCCACATCTTTTATTGTTTAAATTCCAACTGTTTGAGCACCAGTGGGAGTAGCCATGTCTGTGCTTTCTCCGCTCCTTGGCCACGTGGCGTAGGCCGAGACCTGCTCACACTTGGTCACAGTGATTTGTCCAAGGCATACACATGACCAACGGCAGGCCAATCATGGGGTTTCCGTGGGATTTTTCTATCTCACACTCTAGGAAAAAACTCTCTTCCCTCTCTGATAACAAGCTGAAAAAACTGGAAGGCTAAACTGTACATAGATCATTATGTATTTTTCTGTAGATAATCATATTTCGCAAATTTAAAAAGACTTTACAAAACTTGGAAGACAAGCCTAAAGCTTTGGTGATCATGCTGGAAGTTCATGAACAGCAGGAGAGAATAAGACAGGTAGGCAATAAGTCAGAGAGGTAGAAGACAGAGGGGTGTTCTGGCAGGACAGGACACCCAGATCTAGCCATTGATCCACCCCTGCCCTTGATTTATCTGAACAAATAAAGTCCCCTTTTTGGCTTAAGCTAGACTGAGTTCAGATTTCTTTTCCCTGAACTAACCACCAAGAAATGAAATAATACTTCATATTTTATTTATGCCCACATTGTTCCACAAAGAATTTAAAGCTAACATCATTCCTTTGTCTTACATTTTCTGATATATGATTACTTTACTCAAAGTAATCTCTCAATATAACTTTGTGAGACAAGCAAAGCAAGTATAATTCATCCATTTTACAGATAAAATCACTGAGCCCCCCCCCCAAAAAAAGGAACTTCAGTCCTACAGCTAGTAAATGGCAGAGCCTCAACTGGAGTCTAGGTTTTCTTATTTTTCTCACCATTTTATTAATAAATCATGGTTATGAGCACTGAGAGAGAGAATTTGGCTGATTGGATCCAAAAGATTTCCACAGCTTCTTACTGTGGGTAATTATGCCCCTTTAAGAAGCATATTTTCACAGTACAAAAACACTCGCTCTAAATATTCCTGAGAAGTCATGAAAGTTGAAGACGATCACAGAGTCTTAAGGCCTGTCCAGGTTGAAAAGAGATACAAAGATCCTGACTTGTTTCTTAGGAGAACAGGGTGCTCAGAACCCAGTGGAAGGAGATAGTGGATGCATTTGGTGAGGAAGGGTCCACGGATGTTGAGAAGAGGCAGGAGGTGAGACAGAGGAGGCTGGGAAACGTCTGCTTTCATTCACTGAGATGTCAGAAGAACATGGGAAGTTGGAAACAGTGCTGTAAAGCCAGACAGATCCGAGTCCAAATCTGGCTTCTAGTCAATACTTTGTGTAAGTCACCGAATCTCTTTCAACCTCTGGGTCTTCATCTGTAAAATGGGGCTAATTCCTTCTTTCAAAGTGCACATGTATGGATCATGCATATAAAACGCACCCACCACAGTGTCTGGCACATAGTAGATGCTCAATCCGTTTCTCTTACCCTTGTAGGAGTAATGCTCACACTTTATCCTCCGTAAGCAACAAGCCCGTAGGAAACACCTGTGTGACCCAAGGCAGGGTAGTACACGGGGCACTGATTCTGCAACCGGACCTTTCCCCATGTGGCCCCCAGCACCTCCCATGGCCATGATGCCCCTTCCGCTCTTCCTTCTCTCATACACCATTCCAACCTTCAGACGGATTGTCTGCGGGCCAAATCTCATCCTCTCCACCCTGCCTGCACCTCAGTGTATTTCCAAACAGAATGTTTTCCTGGATGGTTTATTTGCCAATGAGGCTTGCCCTGGAAAAGCTTCTAGTGGTGTCCCTTCTGCAAAGTAGCCCCTCTTCCAACAGAGAAAAGGGGAGGAAGCAGCAAAGAAAGGCAGAGGAGGGTCTGCAGGATGGAAGAAAAAAAAAGAATAAAGGAAATATGATAGACTTACTATTTCAAGGGCTTTCCCCAAGAACTATCTTAACAGCCATAGGAAAAGACTAGATTCCATTAAACATAATATTTACCAACTACGATACCCAAGATTTCTCTTTTGGGGAATCTCCTACCACCCACTCCATTCTCTTATGGTCAAAATGCCACATTAGCCTTCGAGGCCCAGCTTAAATGCCTTTTAGCTTGTGTTAATTAATTCATGTATTTGACTAATATCAGTAGAATTCCAAGTATGTGCCAAACACTGTTTTGGGTGCTGGGAATATAGTGGTGACCAAGACAGACACCATCTCTGTTCTAAGGAACCTTTGAGGCTTGCCTGGTTTCCCCCTCAGAGATGATGAGTACCCCCTCTCTTTGTTCCCACAACTGTTGTTGCTGCTCCTACTGCAACTGGTTTTATGTCTTCCTTCCTTTCTTAATAGAAGTCTACAAATAGCATGACCAACTCATCTCAGTGTGCTTGGGCATTCTCTGGTTTTAGCACTGAAAGTACCACGTTGCAAGAAACCTCTCAGGTCCCAAAAAATTGGGACAGTTGCTCACCCTGCTATAAAGTCAATGCTAATGACAACAACAGAAAAGGGTCTTTGAAGAAAATGGCTCAATCGTTTCATTCTTCAGATATTCATTGAGCCTGATTCTTGTATTATTATAACTGGTTGTCTCTGTTTTGTGTTATATCTCTCCCACTCTACCTGAGCCCCTGGGGGCTGGGGCCCATGTCTTTTTCACCCTTGCATTGCTGGTCCCCAGCACAGTGTCTGGCACATAAAAGTAACTTAAGTTTATGCAAACCACTGTGTTTATATTGAGAAACAGTGTACATTTGTGCAAAACAATCTTGAAGTATGTGTTTCTCCAATTTTTAAACAGAGATCTCTATGTATTAGCTTGCTTGGAATGGTTGGCAAGTGATAAGATCCATTAAGAAGCCCCCTCCTCTCCTATTCTCTATCCAGTGCCTCCTATACGGGTATCAGTGTCATCCAGTCCCGGATATGTTTTCAGAGGATTCTAGTTTTCTGTAAACTGACTTGAAATAGAAATCTCTGTACCTTCCATTCATTGGTTATGGTCCTTCTAGCCCAAGACATAAAAACAATCCCAGATTCCTATAGCTGGTAGCCCTTCATGTAGAAGCAATGCATTTCATGTTTTTTCCTTCCCCCCTCCAGCCCCCATTGGTACACACATCTGAGATTTTCTTAGGCATTCTTACAGTTCCTCCAACTGTAGCCAGACTGCTAAGATTTTAGGATATATACACAGAGGGGAGAAATGTGAAGACACTCAGGAAGAACACCACATGAAGATGTAGGAAGAGGCAGGAGGACTGCAATGGCAAGCCAAGGAATGCCAGCCACCATGGGAAGCTAGGACGAGACAGCGGATGATAATCCCTTAGAACCTTCAGAAAAAGTGTGACCCTGCTGACACCTTGATTTCATATCTCTAGGCTCCAGAACTGATGGAATAAATTTTTGCTGTTGTAAACCACCCAGTTTGTGGCGATTTGTTATAGCAGCTGCAGGAACCAAATACAGACATATTAAATGTTTCACTTTTCCTTTCCTATATTCAGCCTGAGAGGATGCTATGAGAGTATTGGAAGAATATTCAACAAAGTTAGGAGAGTGTTCAAATCATGGTTTTATCACTCCCTTAATTGTGCGATCCTAAAAAGTAATCTCGCTTCTTTGATACTCAGTTTTATCACTAGCAAAATAGGGACACAAATATACAGCATGCATAATTAGTTTAGGGACCAAGAGTGATAAAGAATAGGAGAGTGCTTCACAAACTATAAAAACTTTTCAGGTATCAGTTATTTTTTTCCCTTTTTTTTTTCTTAAGTAGATTTTTCTACAGATTTGCCTATTTTACTTTTCCCCCAAAGAACCAGCTCATGAATTTATTTATGAATTCTACTATTTTGTTGATTTTCAAATGTACTTTATTATCCTTGTCTTTTTTAAATTGTCCTGTTTTTCTTGGTTTTGTTTTGCTGCCCATTTTTTAAAAATTCTTAGGTTAGACATGTTGTTGCTTTCTTTTCATTTATTTTTATTTTTAAGTGAAAGCATGAAAGCTACAAATTTACCTCTGACTATGGCTTTGGCTGCACTACATACATTTTTAGATCTAGTATTCTTACTTTCTTTTTTTTCTCTAAGTTACTTACAATTGTGTATTTTTTAAATGTTTCATCTTTGAGTTATTTTTGCTATTATACTCAGCAATGTGCAATGGCCTCCCTGATCCAGGAGGACATGGCATTGTCATCACTATGTTGAAGCTAAGGTATTACAACATCTGTAAACAGCTTTCTCTCTGACACCTTTCAGACACGTACATCATGAAATTTTTTTTAGTAGGGAGTTTTTATTTTCTCATCATGAAAGCATCAGCCACAAAATATTAGCAGCTCTTTGGATTCAGACATTTGTCAATGGAGTACATTTCTAAAATGTTCTCATATCTCCATCCAATCCACCAAGAACTAAAGAAATCAAAAATCCTGCTGAGGAAAAGGGAAGTGTTAGCAACACTAGTCAATGGCCCTGAACTTAGCTTATGAATTATGTTTCCAGGATTGCAGTCTAAACATTAACCTTTCTTTATGCTTAACACACAGCCTAATGTCTCCTTGAAAGTTTCACAAACTACCTGCACTCAGATCATATACTTTGCTGAGTCTAGGACTCAATCTTGACTCCCAAACGAGACTGTAAGCTCCTTGAGTGTAAGACCATTTCTTATGCTTTTTTTCCATCTCTCCTTATACTCCCTAGCACCCAGCACCAATAAATAGCAGAATTGTTTGATTATAATTCTTGCAGAATATTTCTTGAAAGGGAACGTAACTGTGAAATTTAGGTCATAGATTTTAAAGTAGTCACATGGTAAAATCTAGGGCCTTTTAAAAACCTTTAAAAAGGCTGAGGCTAATACCTCGGATGCATCTTTGAAGAGAAGAAATAGTGGTATCCTCAGCATCAAGGGATTACATTTTTAGACACTGCAAAAATAAAAAGTGTCATATTGATACTTGTGCAACTAGAGCTACCTTACGCTTATGTTCTCCTAAGTATGGTGGTGAAGGCAATGGGGTCCAAAATTATTCTAACAAAAATGTGTCACATGTGTAAAATACTTTACAGCTCACAAAACTCTGCCATGTGTGAGTTCTCTTGATGGTCAAGGCAGATCTGTGAAGAAAGCAAATTAGGGACTATTATCCCCATTTTGGAAAATAGGGGTTTAGGGTTCAGAAGACATTGGCTAATTTACCCAAAGTCAAAAAGCTAGTAGATAGTTGGAACAGAATTAAGCCCAAAGTTTCTCATTCCCCATCCTAATTTTTTTAGGATACAGCTACTCTAAACTGATTTGGGTACTCATGATAGAAATCTCCACATTCAATCATCAGTTTCAATGGCTAGATAGTCACTCACCAAACATCCTTTGTGTTTCCATATGCTTGGAGATACACATGAAGAAGACACAATCCCTACCCCGAAGGAGCTCACAGAAAAGTAACCTGATTATTATAATGTGCATGACAAATTGTATTTGCCACAAGTGCCAAGAGAATTAAGATAAATAATAAGTATGATAATAAGTCACATTCATTGAGAACTTATGTGCCAGTTTCTGTCCTAAGCACATTGCATCTGGGATGAGTAACATTATGTACCATACTGCCCGGTGCATAACAAGAGTTTAAGTCAGCAACCATTATCTTTACTATAGTTTTTAAAAAATAAGATCAGGGGTTGTTATCTGAAAAAAAAGGGGGGGGGAAGAATATTTAAATTTTAAATTATCCAGAGCAACACAGTAGAGGAGCAACTAGCCATCTGGGGAAATCGGAACCCAGGGGGACATGTTGGAGGGGAGTCTTCAAGAACAACTGAGGGCTTGCAGACAGGGAGGGGAGGAACATTCCAGACAGAGCAAGAGCATTTGCAAAGACTTGGGCCCCGAGCAGAGGGAAGGGAGAGGCAAGGAAAGGAGGCATTGCCCTTTGGGCAGCCAGAGACAACATATAGAAGAGGAAAAGGAGGTGGTTTCCAGCTAGAAAGCAGTGGAGGGTGGGGCTCTCCCTGAGCCTGACCCAGGCACTGAGGGTGAGGCCCAGATTTTCCAAGGCTATTTGTTTGTAGGTTATATTTTTCCTGAACAGAATCCAAATTCCTTTGTTTTCACAAAGAGCACCATAGTTTCCAAAGAAAAGAAAAAATAGACTTCTTGGTCCAAGGGCTTTCCCTGAGAAATATCCTAATGGCTCGGGGCCAAGAAAGGGTTCCACCAAGCGCTGCATTCAGAGAACAATAGAGCAACAGGCTGGAATATTCTTCAGCACCTACAAGAAAATGGGACTTCGAAGTCATTCCCTAGGAGATTTTTAAATATAAGTAATATGTCCTATTGGTTCTGCCCCAACCAAACCCTCCTACTTGAAGTTCCCAGAATACTGCATGCAGTGTGAAAAGTCTGTGCCTTGGCAGGCACTGTCACTTACACTGACAGACCTTCCTCCTCCTCCCTTTAGATGAGGCCAGCCTAAAGACTCCTCCTCCATCAGCCTTCCCTGGCAACATCCCCCAAATCTTGGTCCCTACCCCAGGGTCAGTGGGTGGGTGGGTGGGTGGATGGCTTTGACCTCAGTGCTCGTACAGAGCCATGGACCCACCTCTACGGGCAGGCATCCCACTGCCCTGCAATTATAGCACATCTTCTCCCCTAATCACCCCTACCCCATCTTTCTCTTAATTTTGTGAGCCAGTGATGGATCAAAGACAGGAGGTAGGAGCAGTCCGCCCTGGGTGCAGGTAATAAGGGAGTACATTATCTGTAGCAAACTTTAACAAGTGAATAATTTTTTAAACTCTTTTTAAGAAGTCAGCTGTTTTAATTGTCACCATGTGCAGGCAATTCTGAACTATGTCAGAGACAAAGTGCTCCTCTCTGGGGCAAAAGGTATGCGGCAAGGGGTATACCCCTTGGTTTATCACTCCCTTGAAAACTTTCCAGTTCCTGCTGTCCAGGAAAAGAACCTGCTATCAGTGATAGAATGTGATGTGGGGCAGAGACTTTAGTCAGTCAGCAGTTACTCATTAAGTCCTACTTTGTGCCAGGTACCACTTTACATGTATTTTATCCAATCTTCCCAATGACCCCAAAATATATGCACCTATATTTGGTTGTTTGCCAGATGAAGAAATTGAGGCTCAAAGCAATTAAGTGATATGTCCAGGGTTCTACCACAAGGAAGTAGAAGAGAGAAATTCCAACCAGATCTGTGTGGCCTGATATCCGTGCCCTTTCTCTCATCTGTGCATACACATCCCACACCAGAGGCTAGAACTGCAAGCCATGCGTCCTCTTCTTAGGGACTTCACAGCCTAATGGAGAAAGGAACTCATGCAACTCATCATGATTCAGCTTAGCATGTGACAAATAGCTTTAGGAACAAGCCAGACCATCCCCCCACTGTGGCCACCTCATTGTCGATTTACAGCTCAAGATCCAAGAGGAGGAAGAGGGTTGGCCGGAGAAGTAATTAGCACTGATTGAACTTCTACCAGATGCTCTTTTGGATGCACACACATGCTCTCCTGCTCGAGTCTTAGCACAAACACCTCTGAGGTAGGTCTTGTTGTTCTGAGTTGTTTGAAGATGCTCAGAGACGTTAAATGCCTAATCCAGGGTCACACACCAGCTAGTAGCTGGTAGGGCCCAGATTGAAGCAGAAGGCTCTCTGACTCAGAACCTTGCTCTGGGCATAGCAGCACTCTGATGAAGAAGGAGTGAGGGGGGACCACACTCGAGGTCTTCTCAGGGAGGAGGCAATATAATGACAAAATGATGAGGGAGAGGAAATAACAGTTCGTTCATTTTCTTTGGGGGCTCTACCGTTTACAAGATGCTTTCTCACTCACTGTCTCATTGAATCCCTATGGATTTGTCAAGACAGGTATTACCTCCATTTCACAGTTGAAACAACGGAGGCTTTAGTAAAGCTATATGATTTTCCTTTTTTTTAAAGATTTTATTTATTTTTGAGAGAGAGAGAGTGAGCATGAGTGGGGGGAGGGGCAGAGGGAGAAGCAGACTCCCCACCAAGCGGGGAGCCTGATGCAGGACTCGATCCCAGGACCCTGGGATCATGACCTGAGCTGAAGGCAGACACTTAACCAACTGAACCACCCAGGCAGCTCCCGCTATAGGATTTTCCTGAGGTCACATTAGTTCATTGCAGAAAGAGTGTAGAGAGACTTTATCACACTTGTTCCGTGCATTATGGCATTCACAAACAGGTACTTTTGCATTACATCTGACACTTGAAACAACCCAGGGAGTTAAGTTAGGCAAGTCTGAGCCTCCCCGCTTTACAGACGAAGAAGTAGAATTCAGAGAGGGTGAGGGACATACCCAAGAGGTGGAACTGGGGCTAGAGCACCGGCCCTTAAAGAAGCACATGCTTTTCCTATCATCCCCCAAGGAAAAGACCATTTACTTATTCTTTTAGCACCAAACTTAAGCAGGGTTGCCAGTCACTTGGGAGTGGGCCTGTCCCTAAGAAGCCCCACTAGCATATTGGACAACCAGGTCCCCCCTCCCTCTAATAGCTCTTAGATCCCCCACTGGTGCCACCTCCAAGTTTTGACCCTAAAAGGCTATTCTTGGGGAGCCTGGGTGGCTCAGCAGAATAAGCATCTGACTCGATTTCAGCTCAAGTCATGATCTCAGGGTCATGAGATGGAGACCTACATAAGGGCTCCATGCTAGGCGCGGAGTCTGCCTAAAAGATTCTCTCTCACCCCCCTTCCTCCCCATGCACTCACTTGTGCTCTCTCTAATAAAAAAAAAAAATTAAAAAAGGCAATTCTCTCAGACCTGCCCTTTTAAAAAGTTCTCTTTGGGTTCTAAAGAAAGGTATAAAATTGCTCCTCTGCAAACACATTTCAAGGTTTCTTGACTAATAATTACAAGAAATAAAGCAAGAAAAGTAAAGGCTGAAAGATTTACAAAGCAAGAATATCAATTATGCACCATCTTAAGCCAGAATTCATCTGGTTCCTGAAAAACAGGAGTTAGTGTGTTGGTGCTTTCAGAGACATCGAAGGCACAGTCAGGGACCCACAAAGACAAGGCAAGGTGGTGGTAAAAGTGTGGACTTGGGAATGATTAAATGTACTAGAAGAGAAAAATCAAGGCTCAGAGAGATTAATTAACATGCTGAAGGTCACCCAGCACTCCACACAGTTGAAAATGAAGATGGACTCTGAATCCAAGTCCTGCCTTTACATTCTTTCCCTGGCCTTTTGGAGGAAAGTGTGTTATTCATCTGCCCTCCAGACTGAGTAAAAGCAAAGGCGAAGATTGCAAACTGTGCCTGGGCGGCCTGGGACCCTGGTTCTCCCTTAACTGTCCTGGATCCTAAAATCCCTATAGTATAAATGCTACATGTGTGAGGCAGCCCTGAGACAAAAGAGCTTCCAGATCATCCTCTTTTATTCTGCCTTATTGTATCAGCTAATGTCACTGTTCCAACCACATTCCCTTGGGATTGGTTTGAATTGTTTCCCGGGGCGGGGGTGGGGTGCACCCACCTCTGCATGCCTCCAATGGCCAGTGTCAGCAGCTACTCTTGGGAAAGCCATCAGGTGCTATAGCTCCCTGACCGTGGGTGGGGGTAACTCTGGGATGTAACCCACACTCCAGAGACCCCCAGGAGAGGCAAGCTAAAGCTACCTACCTCTGCAGGTGGCATCTCAGCACCATCCCCAAACTTATAGTGACAGGAACTTAGATTTCAGTTAAAACAACTGTGGGATGGATTAGACAGATTCCTTTATAAAGAATAAACACCAAAATGCCACCTATTTTACACTCAGAAACTCATTCTTTGTTCTATTTTGATCAAACTCATTTTAAAAATCATATTGTTCTTATATTTTGCTCCACAAACCTCCATCTGTTGCTGACTAAAAGCTTTCAAAATATGACCAAGGTGTTCAGTTCAGTTTCCTGGCTGATCAGTCACGTTCCCCACAGTGGGGTTGAACTCAGAACACGCTGCCATGGCTAATCTTATCTCACCTACCAAATGATCATTTAACCCCAGCAGCGGCCTTTGAAAACAACCCAAGACCTACGCCAGATACTGTCCATGCTGTCACTTCATCCATGGTCTTGTTACTCAATGTGCCCAGTTGTTTCTGCCTCAGGGCCTTTGCATTTGCTGTCAACGCTACTTGAAATGAACTTCCCACAAATCTTTACCTGGCTCCTTCCCTCATGACATTCTGGGTTCTATGAAATGCTGCTTCTTCAAAGAGCTTATCTTGACCTCACCATGTAAAAATCAGCTGCCCATCTCCCACTCCATCCATCTTTTATGTCCTTGTTCTTTCTTCATAATATTTATTACCAGGTGAACTGATATATTTATTATTTACTTATTTACTATCTTTCTCCCCCAGGAGAATATAAATATCCTGAGAGGATATCTTTTGTCTACCTTGGTCACTGCTATATCCATGATGTCCAACTAGCACCTGGGGGACAGGAACAATATTTTTGGAATAAACAAAGAATTAATGGGAAAAAAAAAAAACACCTTTTTTCTCCCTAGCCTCTTGTTTACAAAAAAAACCTTCCCAGCGTAAGAATACCAAAGGAAAAGGCTGGAAACTGGGAGACCTAGAGCTTCAATCCCATGAGCAAGTCTCTGTTACTTGTGGATCAAGGAACACTCTACCTCAAAAACCTGCAATGGCTCCCCATTGCTTCAAGAGAGGACAGTTGTCCATAAGAGCTTATAGACTGGGTGAAGTCTGAGACTATTACAGTAAAATACCTGGTAGTGACCTGTGCATATATGTGTGTATATTTATTCATATCCATTTACTAAATGCTTGCTGTATGTCAGGCATTCTGCTGAAAGAAATACAAAGATGTTGTTCCACCCCAACCACCATAATCATAATTTTGATAGTAGTTTTGGTGGATGTCCAGGAAGATCAAAAGTGATAAGAGAGAGTGAGAGAGGCTTGCAAACAACATTCAAGTGTTAACAAATACCAGGATACTTCTACATAGGCAGGCAGGGAAAAGGAGGCAATTCCCTTTATTTGGATATAGGTGGGAGTCCAAAAGACTTCCTTGAGAGAGCTGCATTTCAGCTGCATCTTAACAAATAGGAGCTCACCCAGCAAACGGGAGAGGATGGGGAGTGAGGGCCTTCAGGCACAGGAACAGTCTGAGCAAAGGCCTGGAAGGATGATACATTCTGGAGCTACAGATAACAAAGTTGGCCGGTAGTTGGACCCTGAGATAGGTCATGGTGACAGACACAGCTGAGAAGTAGTAAGCAGGGTGTTTAGACAAAAGACATGGCACTTGGAGTCAGACAGACCTCTGAGTTCAAGTGCTGGCTGTGTCATGAGCGAGTCACTCCTCTCTGGGCTCAAGTTCCTGGGAAGTAAAGGAGCTGGAGGTGGGGGTCAGATCAGCAGCTCTCCCCGAGACAGAGGTGAGGACCTGGAACCAGAAGCTCCAAGGAAGATTATTTTGCTTAAAAACAAAATGCTGAAAACGCTGTCCTTTTGCTTTGATTTATTTTGAATCGTGATATTTAAGTTATTTTGAATCTGAAACTCATTGAGAGGATGTGAGTATGTTGTGTTTATCGAGGGTGACCTGGGTTATAAAAGAGGCAGAGAAACCCTGGCAGGGCTGATCTTAAAGACCCCTCTGTCTCTAGCCTCCAGTCCTAAGATGACCGACGGCTAGGCACACAGGAAAAAGCAGAGTGGTGCCATGATTCAGACACTGAACTTGGAGTCAGACCCAAATTCCAACCCAGACTCTGCCCCTTATTCTCTGGTGAGATAGGCAAGGGAATGAACTCGTTGAAGTGTCAATTTCTTCCACAGCATATTTTCCTCACAGGCTTAGTGTGAGGTTTATTTAAAACAATGGAATTCCAAGCAGCTGGCACATAGTAGGTGCGCAATAAATGTCAGCTGAGGGTAAAGTCTTTAACTGCATCCCAGTCCTCAATTTAAACAGATTCTCATTGAGTGCCTACCATGCCCTGAATGCCCCATCTCATCTACAAGGAGAAACTCAAGATTTAATACTATGTCATCAATCAAGTTCCCTGAATTGTCCAAAGTTGGTTTTGACCCTTTAGAATGTGTCCACGACGAATGATGGCAACTTAGGGTGTGCTGTCTGGAATCAAACCAGGCTTAAAATCTTTCTTAAATTTAAAGCTGTGTTTTATTACTCTGGAAACTTACCCACCGCACGCTCTTATTTCTAACTGTTACGTCTTTTTCCCCCCCCTACTTTCCACATTTAACTCAAGGCTTCAAATGCAAAAGCCAAGCTTGAAGTGATCATAACATTTAAGCGATTAATGTAACGACAGCTTACACTTGCATCGCAGGAAGATCTACATTCTCTATTTAATAGCTTTAGCCATTTACAGCAAAAGTTATCACAGGGACCCCATAAAGGGAGGGGAGGAGAGGGAGAATTCTGCAGCTTTGACCAAAGGTGTTGTAGTCATAAGCTAGCTGGGAAATGATTAAGCGATAAATACAGTAAATTCACCCTCAGTTCTGGGAACCCCACAGTGCAGACAGTAATTCTCAGAGGCAGAAGCAATTATTATTAAAAGGTCTAAACCTGGGGCGCCTGGGTGGCTCAGTTGGTTAAGCCACTGCCTTCGGCTCAGGTCATGATCCTGGAGTTCCTGCATCGAGTCCCGTATTGGGCTCCCTGCTCAGCAGGGAGTCTGCTTCGCCCTCTGACCCTCCCCCCTCTCATGTGCTCTCTCTCTCTCTCTCATTCTCTCTCTCAAATAAATAAAAAAATAAAATAAAATAAATAAAAATAAAAGGTCTAAACCTTAAGGGTGTGCTGTTTCAGTCTATTTAACTGGAAGATCACTAAGTACAGATAAGGAGGAACTCAGGTGTGTGAAGCACCTACGGACACCGAGGACTCCATCACCTAAAACACCTAATGTCCACACTCCATATAAGTACTTGTAGGTGGACCCCTAAATATACAGGAAGAGGAAAACAAACAATGTTGAGTACTTCCTGTGTACCAGGAGCACACAATGTGCACATAAAATATAATGAAGTGTGTGCAGTGCTTAAGCATGTGTAAGGAAGGCCAGTAAACTAGGAAAGGACCCCCTGTCCTTTGTTAAGGAGGTGACTGTCCGTTGTTTTTCCTGGATGCATCCCCATGGCCTACTATAATGCCTGGTACATCCAGTAGGAGTCAGGAACATGGAAGGTGGAGCCAGATTTTGTGGATGCAAATCCTACTTAGTAGCTGTGTAACCTTCAAAAAGTAACTCAACCTCTCTGTGCCTTGGTTTCCTACTTGTAAAACGGAGTAACAGTGATAACCTCCCTCATATTGTAATTGTAGCATTAAATAAGCTAATAAGTGCAAAGTGCTTAAGACATTGCTGGCAAACAATAAAAGTTGCAAGCATAGGCACTTGTGGACTTGCCAGACACTGGGGAGCTCATCTGTCCTCACCCCCACCCTGTGATGTAAAGTGTAATAAAGCTTCCTTTTCCAGGTGGGGTAACTGAAGAAAGTACACCTGCCAGGTCAGCTAGTTCCTAATTGGCCTAACTTAAATTCCTACCCAGGCCCTCCTAACATTAAGGGCAAAACATAGCATTTAATTGGTGTTTTTAAATATTCTAGGCCTTCACAGATAGGAACGCATTTACTTCTCATAGCAATTACATGACGTAAGGGTTGCTTACCCCCATTTTAGGGATACAGAAACTGAGAGTGAGAGCTTAAGTAATTTTCTCAGGGCCTGATGGTTTGCAAATATCAGGATCGGATTTAAGCCCAGGACTGACACATGTCCCAACACAAGGAGAGGGCCTCTGGTCCCAGCTGCCTGGGGTAAACGCTGGGGTGTCTTCCTAGCCCCTGCTGGGACTAGGGGTCGGGATGGCGGCTCCTCCGCAGGGGATAGTTCTAGGGGGCCTGTAGCAGGGCTTTGTCCCGGCGCTCGGGTCCTGCGCCCCCACCCCACCCCAGGGGACGGCAGACAGGAGCTAAGGCAGGAAGCATCCGGCGCGCTCCCACTGCGGGGACCGGGCGGTGGCCCCGCCTGCGCCGGCGCCTGGGCTGTCCACGCGCCGCCCTCCCAGCCCGTCGCCCGCGTGTCCCTTTCGCTTTTACCCCAGCCGCTCCGGTAGCCTGCGATTACTCAGAATCGCCCCCACTTGGCTGGCTGAGTGACAAAGATTAGCAGTCGTTGTCCGAGGAAACCTATCTGCAAACAGGGCTCCCGCCCCCAGCAGAAAGCACCCCTGGGCCGGGAGTCCGGAAGTCGTCCCCGCCCCCGCTCTGCTTCTTGCTCTCGGTGAAACTAGGTTCAGGCCTCAGTTTGCCCATCTGTTGTGTAAATGGTGTCAACAGTGCTTCTGCCCAATAGATCGAAAGGTGAACGATGTGGAAACAGCCTGAAATTTCTTTGAAGTCCCCTCTTTTTAGCGAAAATGATTATAAGTTTTAGATTCTTATCCACCATTATTTGTTTTACTACGAATCTAAACTTTTTAATTTGAAAAGGAGTAAAATTGTCATCCAGGAAAAATAATCTTTGGTTTATCCTGTGGTTCCCGTCCCCCTGTTTGAGATACCCAAGTTAGCTCTGGAAAGGCCCTTCCAACTCCCGCTGTTAATCTGATTCGTTGTGGACCGTTAAGACCTTTATGAGCTCACTGATGACAGGTGGGGTGGGGAAAAGACTGCGTTTTGCAACCAGATATGTTCGGTTAGAATTTCTTGTTCTGCCATTTTCTTTTTGCCTTTGGACCCTTATCAAGCCAATTAAACTTGCTGAGCCTCATCCTCGCGTCTTTAAAATGGGGAGAATACTCCCGGCAGGGTTGGTGTTTGTCAAGGGCTTGCCGGGTGGTCAAAGGATGGGGGTGCTAATGGGTCGGGACTCTCAAGGGTCTAATGGCTCCTTGCTGCCCCCAGGGCCCCGCCCACCGCCTGCGCTGGGCGCGCCTGCTTCCAGTCTCCCAGGCCCTCCCAGTGCCAGGCGCTCAGTGCCACCTCCTCCGCCCGCCCGCTCTGCCCGCGGGACCCGCGGCGACCTGCAGGCGGAAGGCCGTGGCTTTATTTACACAGAAAGCCGCCGGTGGAGGCTGGCCATGTATGGACGAAACGCTGGTGGGCCGGCACCATCGCCCGGGGAGGCCTTCTCCTGATAAGAATCTGAATAAATCAACACGCGGAAGAATGCGTTGAAACGGATCACAGAAACACGACCCAAAGGCGGCCTTCGGGATCAGCCCACACGCCCCGTCCCATTTGATAGTTGGCCAACAGAGGCTCAAATGATTCGCGAGTCATTGCCAGGCCAGACCTCCTGCCACCCAGACCCCATTATCCTCGGGTCTCCTGTGTGGCGCGACTTTAGGTCGGGCAGGGAGTGAGATCTAGACCCTAAGCCAAGGAGGGGAAGTTCCCACCCCCCCCTCAGCTTTATGAGCACCAACGACGCGCTAGGCACCGTTCCTATGTTATTTCAGGGACCTTACACACCACGCTTTAAGCCAGGTATTCCCATTTTTCATCTAGGGAAACTTTGGCTCAGAAAAGCGGTATCACTCGCCTAAGAACACAAAAGCCTGTAGGTGGAACAGCTGCGATTCAAACACAGCCCTGTCCCAGGCTCATCCCACCCAAACGTGCTGCGGGGGAGGCCGCAGGGTAAAGATCAAAATGCGCGGTTGCGACGTCAGGAGAGCCGCGCGATTACCCGGCTGTTTCGGGGAGCCGCCCCTTCCCTCGTTTTCCTTCCCAGGCAAACTGGATGTCCAAAGCCTCCTCCAGTTGTACCTGTCAGCTGATTCGCTGCTGCCCCACCCACTCGCCTGATTTAGCAGCCGGAAGTCGCTCTCCCGGTGACCGCTGACCCAGAGCCCCTAGTCGTATCATTGCCAAAGCTAATGTCTTCCCTGGAAGACAGACAGGTGCGCCCAGAGCGCGCATTTCTCCTGTCTCCGCCCGAGTTACCGGGCTGCATCCGGTCCGGGAGCAATTGAAACTGGTCCAGCAGCCCCTTTCCCGACAGGGCCCCGCCCACGCCCACCCGCTGCCGCTGAGGCCCGGAACAGCTTTCTTCACTTTCCCTGGCCCAGCTCTCCTGCCGGGGGCGAGGAATGGAAGCTGGTTGCTCAATGTGCCTGAGGATTGTTCTGGTTCTCATGCGATTTGTCTACCAACTATGGGGGGGGGGGGGGGGGCGGTGCAGCTCAAGGCACCCAGCAGGTACAGAGGCTTGCACATCCAGGTACACCCAGCAAGCCCTTAGGATTCCTCAGATGACACCTGGGCCCTGTGCTCTGTGCATGGCCCTCCAGAGTCAAGTCCCATGGAGAAGGTGGGCAGGGTGCCATAGGCTGCCCTAGCCCTCTGGGTCCACCCAGCTGTCTGGAAGTGGGGGAGGCTGGTGTGAGGCTTGGCCCAAGGCTGGCTCACTCACCTCTTGGTGGCCCTCCATCAGAAAATGCCCAAGGACCTCCAAGGACTTCCCCTGAAGCCTCAGTTCCTTTTCTTTAGACCTCTTGGCCAAGAGGAAGGCTTGAGCAGAAAAGCCAGTCAAGTGACAGAAGGAATTGACTCACAAATAATTCATTGAGTGCTAGGCACTGTACTAGGCCCTGGGGATACCACCATGACACAGACACAGTTCCTGCCTTCACCCTGTCCCAGACTAGTGAGGCATCAGGCAAGTAACAGGTCACTTTAATTCTGGGCAGGGAAACGTTTCCCAGAGTGCAGCTGGGAGAAAGCCTAAATTGGCTAGGAGGAGGGGGTGGGAGGCATTGGGAAAGGCTTTCTCAGATTGCAAACACTGCCCTTTCCTTCCTTCTTCCACCTTTCTGCATGCATTTCTGGATCACCTGAATCATGCTAAGAGCTCAGGGAGCAGTTGGTAGTTTTCAAGGGACAGCAGGTCATAGATGTCATGGTATAGGGGTTAAAACGCCAGTGCTCTGGCTACAGCCACTTACTTTGCCCTGGGTGATTTGCATAATTTCCCTGAACCTCAGTTTCTTTATCTGTAAAATAAGGCTAGTGATAATATGGCTTCATAAGAATAAGGCCTGGCCTAAGGTAGGCATCAGTGAATGGGATCTATTGTATTACTTTGTTGTGGTTCACATGCTTCTTCTGATCCTCTTGATGATGCCCTACAGCACAGGTAACTTCATACCCATTTTACAGATGAGGAAGCTAACTTGAACAAATCAGCAGGATTGCCCATGTCTGGTAAGTTTTCAAGACCAGGACCCTGGGGAGGAATGGCCTCCTGGAATCGGAGAGATATTTTGACCTCTACCTGCCCTCCCTGAAACCCCAGATAACTGGTTGAGACTGAACTGTCTGGGGAACTTCCTTTGACCTAAATCGTGTCAGCTATCCCCGAACAGCAGCCAGAAATACAAAGAGCCCCACCCTCAGCACTTTTGCCCCAACAGGCACTCCACGCCAGGGGATTTCTCTTTCAAGGACTACTTTAAAAAGGGGAATGAGAGATGCTCATTGGACACTTACTATGTGCCAGACACTATACCGGGCATGCTCCTGCGGGTTATTTTACTTTCTGTGGCAGGGAAAGGAGGAGGAAGGGGATCAAGAAGAGGAGGAGGTAAGCATCGACTTACCCCCACGGCTCTCTATAATATAACTTGACATATGCACATATAACCCTGAGTGTTCTTTCTAAAAATGCAACTGCAGTGATGTTATTCTAACTCCCTCACTTCAAATCTCTCAGTGGTCGCCCACCGCCTTTACACAAAGTCCACGCTGCGGAAAGGCATACTGAGCCAGCCACAATATCACATCTGCTCTGCCCATTTATCTTCTAGCCTCCGCACATGGAATTCCTTCTTCCTGGAATGTTCTTCCTATAGCTCCTCACTTCCTTTCCTACTTTTACTTGGTTAAAAACGATTCATCCTTCAGCTCTCAGCTTTAGAGGGCACCTCCGCCAAGAAGCCTTCTTGTCCATTTAGACAGGACGAGGCCTGTCTTACTCTATTGTAGGTATTTGTTTAATGGTCTGTCCCACTAGATGGTGAGCTCCTTAGGGACAGGGACTATGCTTTGTTCCTGTGTCCTCAGCACCAAGCATAGTGTGGCTCATTAAATGTATTCAATAAATGTTGAATGGGTGGATGAGAAAAGGTTGAGCATGAAAATTATTCCTCTTTAACAGAGGAGAAAGCCAAGTCTCAAAAGAGGGCAAAAATGCCTATCTAAGGTCAGACAGCCGGTTAGTGGGTGAGTTAAGCTAAAGCTAAATCCCTGTAAATTCACTCAGTCTTGAATCACCATTTCACTTATATTAATGATAATACAGGGGCACTGGGGTGGCTCAGTCAAGCCTCTGACTCTTGGTTTCAGCTCAGGTCATGATCTCAAGGTCTTGAGCTCGAGCCCCGTGTTGGGCTCTGGGCTCAACACAGGGTTTGCTGGAGATTCTCTCTCCCTTTCTGTCTCCCTCTGCCCCTCCCCCCTGCTCGAGTGTGCCCTCTCAAAAGCGCTCTCTCTCTTCTCTCCCTCTCTAAAATAAATAATTAAATCTTTAAAAAAAAAAAAGATAATACAACCTGCTTCTAAGATTTCTCATCAAAGTTGCTCCTACCACTGGTTTTCAATATTGCACAGAAACAGGACCCAGCTCCTGTTAATACATGATGAAATAATTATAAACACTAATCATTAAATCTATAGTTAGTCCCAGTTACCAACAGTAGGTGCCTGAGACATATTATACCTCATAACATCTTAGAGAGGTCAACATTGTGATGTCTAGCAGATTAGGAAGCTGGATCACAGAGGTTAAGTAATTTGCCCAAGGTTCCATGGCCTTCAAATCCAAGTCAGTCTCCAACTCCAGAGTCCAAGTTCTTTCTACCTCCCCAGGCAGCCTCCTGACCATGACCCTGAGGCCAACTCTCATATGGCCCTTGTGCTCCAACAGGGCCCCTCTTCTCTCTCGACGGGATACAGATGAGACTCCGTGATTATTCATGGTCTTCTGGGCTTGGCCCAAGTGTCATACTAACGCTAGCATTTTCCTCTAGCCACTCTTCTCTTCTCCCTTTGGGTTCCAGCATCTGCCCTGGCTCCACCTCTGGGGAAAAGACAAGGCATGGGAAGCAGTCATTGTTCCTTGTTCCAGTAAACGGCCCCCTTGAGAACCAGGCAGGTAGGGGCAGATCCTCTCATTCTCAGATGTCTCAATAAACAAACTCTTTAGCAATTACACACACCCTTGGCCAGAGCTCCCACAACCTTTCCTGACTCCTAGGAACGGTTCCCCAACTCTAGGGTCACCCCAAGAGCTTCCTTAAGGTGTTTGCATTGATTTATTTGCTCAATGAATATTTGAGCATCCATTACATGCCTGACATAGCTCTTTCAGCGAACAGTGCTCCCCGTGGAGCCCTGGCACTTTTTCAACTCTCTGAGATGAGGGGGTGCCCCTAAAGCATCTGTACTAGACTAAAGGTCCATGAAGACAGGTGCTACCTCCATCACCTAACACATGAAAGCCCTTAGTAAGTATTTGTTGAATGGCTGAGTAGCTATTAAAAAAGTCCATTCATCTCTTAAAATTTGCTTCTAGTGCTCTACTTAGAGATAGGATCAGAGCGTGTTGAGTCAAAAGAGACCCTAAAGGAAAAAATTACCTACTTTAATCCCCTCATTTTACAGGAAGGGAGACCCAGAGAAAGGAGATACTGATTGGCAGGAAGAATCTGAAGTTCAACCCAAGCCTCCTGAATTTTGCCCCAGTCCCTTCTCTGTGTTGGGACAAGGCATAAACATATTCCCATTTAATTGTCACAGCCACCATGTGGGGACAGGAGTAAGGAAGAAAGAGTGGTACCACAGTCAAATACCACAAGAAAACACTGGGGCTCAGAGGTGAAGTGGAGGGTACCCAAGGTCACACAGCCCGAGTCTGGGGCTTTCTCTGCCACAGCCATGCTAAGAGCTCATTCTCCCCGAGTCTCTCTGCCTATTGCTCCCGGCTTTTGTGAGCCTTAAAAGAGATTTGAAAAGAACAGTCCCTAAAGTTGCAAAGACCTTCATCTTCATTATTCACACCACTTCTGGAAGGTTTGGTCAATCTGTCTGCCCAGTGCAAAAACTAAGACCATCCAGGTATGTAAAACTGTCATCTCTTAAAGGGGCTGGTGGCCCAAATGCTTGTCTCAGAGGACAAATGGTCTCAGATGGTGTTGAGGACTCCTCCTTGCTATGGTGGCACTGTGTAAGTGGGGACCCAGGGTCTTTGGGAGACTATTAGAGCCCATCTCCAATCTCAGAGGTCCTTCTGGACTCTGAGCACAGCCGGCCTTCCTGACGATAGGCTCATCCACACCCCTGGTCTCGCCTTCGCTGTCATGGCTGGTGCTACCTCAGCAGAGAAGAACTACCCATTGTAGCAGAGAAAGGTCTTCAAAGGAGGCCAGATGCCTTAGGAAAAACACCAAGAAAAAAAGTCAAACGCGCTACCCTAATATCACACTCAAGTGACCTGAAGTGAAGATTTTTATCTCCGGGACAAAACACTGCAGTTACTCAGCAATGAAAAGATAAAGCATTTCTTTTTCTAGAAGATCAGGAGCAGAGTCCATTCACCAGCATCCTGGGTCCTGAATTAGAGGCAATTTACAACGTAATTGAAAAATAAGATGTCTTACCAATGACTTGAAGATGCCAGTTTGGCCAGCACTGGGCAGGAGCCCTGGCTCTGCTCCACACCAGCAGAGGGATCTCGAACAAATGGCCCCACCTTCCTACATCTGTCTTGGGGGCTGAGCAGGGATGCTCATGGTGCCCCCTCGGCAGGATTTGCAGGGATTAAGTGAGATCATTGCCGTAAAGCACCCAGCACCATGATGGCACAGAGTGGGTGCTAAACAAAATTAGTTCCTTTTTTTTTTTTTTTTTTTTTTTTTAAGAATAGGGAATGAATTGTGCTTTGGAAATAGAATAGTCATGGAAAAAGCCAGGGGCCCCCAGTGAAGTAAAGTTCCACCAGGGCTAAACAGAGCCATTTCCCAATCGTTTGTTCAAGGACCAGCCCTCACCCGTGTGACTGGCTTCCCACACAGAGGGCTAGTACGCTTCCTTTCCAGTTCTCCTTGAGCCGGGCCTTGCCAGCAAAAATGCAGTTAGCCACTCAAAATGCAATCATTACGACTCACCCAGCAGGCACAGCAACGTGCTGGCTGACATGTACCTACACATACTAAAAATGCACGCAATGTGATGCAGCCTGATAAAACATGTGGCTCCCTTCCCCAGACCTTCAACAAAACCGTAGTGCTGCGTGGAGAGGGCAGGAACTTCGCAGCCAGATGAATGGGGGCCCAAAGTGGTTTCCTTCCTTTAACAGTGAGTGGTGTGATCTGGAGCAAGTCACTGGAAGTATCAGTCTGAAAAGATGGGTAATTACAATACTTAGTTTTGTTGTGAGGATCATATAAGACAATGTCTGTAAAAGGATGGTCTAGAACACTTAAAGAGAGTTATTGCAGAAATGCCAAGAATCTGAAACGGGAGGAGAGAGGGGAGTCCAGTCCTGAGCTCACCTTTTTTATAGTGTTTTACCCAATAAAGTGGCCTCATCTGTTTCTCAACTCCTTTGGGGCTTTTTGCCTCTTAACAGTAAGACTTGGACCCTAGCTGGCTTTGCTCTGTTCTGGACCTTTTTTTGTTTTGCCTCAATAAATGAGCCAGCCCACCATCTGAGTGGTAATGCCATGTTTCCCCCCTATGTCTCCCTCCACCCACCACAGACAATTCCCAATGCCCAGTGCAGAGCTGGGGACAGCAGGTCCTCGGAGGGAGGCTGGGAAAGGAGAATCGAAATCATCTTCAGCCTCAAACCTCTTCCCCAACTCCCTCCCTCCTTCCTCTGCCTCAGTGGAGCCCGTTTGGATGGGAGGGCCAGCAGTGAGCAGGAAGGGCAGGGACAAGGAAGGGCACAGGAGTGACACTCTGGATATGGATCCGGATCCAGATCCAGGGTAAATTACTTTGGAATGAGAACCAAACTAAAAAGCACTGCAAAAAGAGAAGTTCTTTCCCTCCTCTACTCCTCTTTTATCTGAAAAACTGTCAGATGGAAAAGAAAGAAGGTCAAATGAAGCAGTCCAGACTTGAGACAGGTTAGAATTTGAGAATCCTATTGGCAATTATTTTGCATAACACTTTCCCCAGCTTTGTCTCATTTCAATCTTCACAATGTCTTGGTGAAGCAGATGCTGTTGGCCCATTCTATAGATAGTAAAACTGAGAATAAAAGAAGCATCATTACTTGCCTGAGAATCACACAGCAAGGAAATACCAGATATGGGGCTCATACCTGAGTTTGCCTTCTCTAGGTCCTAGGTTCTTCCTATTATGGGGTGTCATTTATCCACAGGACAAAAAAGAACTTCTGAGTCCTGGGCCCATCTCAGACTCTCCTCTATCCGGCCCCTGCCACCAACAATCCAGACACCCAAGCAACCTCAGTGGGGTGCATGTGAAGCTACTCACTGATTCACCAAGCTGCACTCAGGATTTGTGCACTTTTCTGTGTATGTGATCTAGTTCTTTTAAAAAGACACAACATAACAAATATAATTTTAAAATCTACTGGAATATCACCTTCCACTAAAGGCTTTTTCTAATTTTTATTCGTAAAAGCACCCTATATAATGGGACCCCTTGCCTGTCTCTCCAGCCCACCACCCCCCACTTTGTGCAGGACCCACAGAGGCCAGGCTCTCCCACTCTCTGTTCCTTTCTCTCCAGAACTCTTCCCTCCTTGGGCAGGCTGGTTCCCACTGCCTCATCCCTCTGGCCTCAAGTGAGACAATCCTGCTTCTGGGAGTCTTCTCTGAACACCGCTCCTCCAGAGTTGGGACCCATACCCGCTAAGCCTCCCAGCACCAGGGCCCACCTCCTGCACAGCTCTGCTGTTCTGAGCTGAAAACGCCTGTTTCTCTGTCTGCCGCCACCAATCCGTGAACTCCTTGAAGGCAGGGCCTATGCTCTGTAATTCCTGTTTCCCAGCGGCCCGCTCAGCAGAGAGGCCCCGCAGGTGTTTCTGGATCAAAGAACGAATGAATCAACTCCCTGCCCACCTTCCAGTAGGGTTTGTTTCCCTCTTGACTTGAAATTCTGGGGGCACCTGGGTGGCTCGGTTAGGCGACTGCCTTCGGCTCAGGTCATGGTCCCGGGGTCCTCGGATCAAGCCCTGCAGCAGGCTCCCTGCTCGCCAGGAAGCCTGCTTCTCCCTCTCCCACTCCCCCTGCTTGTGTTCCTGCTCTCGCTGTCTCTCTCTCTGTCAAATAAATAAATAAAATCTTAAAAAAAAAAAAAAAGAAAGAAAGAAAGAAAAGAAACTCTGCTTTTTCAGCTGTGTGCTCTGTCCCTTTGCGGAATCTGAAATTCTAGGGCGGGGCGGGGGGGAGGTCAGTGCGCTGGAAGGGTTCTGTAGTGGGTTGGGTTGAATTGTGTCCCCCAAAAAGATATATCCAACCCTCGGTACTTGCAAATGTGACCCTATTTGGCGATAGGGTCTTTGCAGACATAATTAAGGATCTCAAAATGAGATCATTTTGGATTTCGCGTGGGCCCTAGATCAGCCACGTGAAGAGGGAGGCAGGGGTCGGAGTGATGCTGCCATAAGCTAGAAGAGGCAAAGAGTGGCTTCTCCCTTCGAGCCTTCCATGGATTGCAGGGTTTTGGGCCTCCAGACCGGTGTGAAAATAAATTTCTGTTGTTTGAAGCCACCAAGCTTGTGGCATTTGTTCCCGTGGCCCTAGGAAACCAGGATTAGCCGCAACCGCGCCTCTCATGGCTGCGACATCCCAGCCACCCACCTGCCCCAGGATCTTCAGAAACCTCACCATGCAAACAGTAGGGCCTCCGTGAAAGACCTTATGAGGTGCTGAGTCCCAAAGGCCTTGTCTGCATTTTCAGCTGGGTTGCCTATTCTGAAGGTTGACTGAAGCCAACGCAAGGTTCTCCCAGCCCCATGGTCAGGTAAGTCAGTCAGCATGGAAAGCACTAGCATCGGCATGTGCTCACTGCCCGCCAGCCACGCCACAGTGGTGTCCCATTTGGTCAACTTCCGCTCAAGACGTATTCTTGAGTATGTTCTCAAGGCCCATCTTCGAGAAGAAGGAATTGAGGCTCAGGCGATGGGGCCACCTGCTTGAGATCTCACGGTGCTCGGGTCTGGAGCCTTGGGTTCCCAGGGCTGTCCTTCACTTGGCTGAGCTACCAGGCTTTGTGACAGGAACAGAATCAGGACAGGGAGAACGAAGGGGAGAGACCAGTGGAGGAGAGGGGTTCAGCTAGCAGACTTTGTGTTTTTGCTTTCATAGGCTGGGAACAGTTAGGTATCATACTTCTAACTTTCCATGTGTTGTGCCAAATGTAAACCTTGAGTGATCCTTATCTATGATCGGTATGCATCTGTATGTGCAAAATTAATCATACTGTAAAGCTGCCATGGGAATTCCAGACAACCCCACAACGACAGCAGGAAGCACAAGTGTGAGAGTGGGCACATCACTGCCACATACGCAACAGCACTGGTCCCCGGGGGCGCGGGTGTGAAGTGGGGGGGGGGTGCCTAATCCACCTCCTCGTTGCTCATCACCTTGGTCTGGGCAACATGCATGCTGGTCAGTGAGCCGCCCAGACCTGCAGTCACTTGCAGCATCGATGCGGGCTCATCCCTGGCACTTCAGAGAGAGGTCACACACTTTCATGCGCTCGGCAACTATTTATGGAGCGCCAACTGTATGTCGGCAGAAAGCAATCACATGGTAATAACGTTGTACGGTGACAGATGGCAACTACACTTATCTTGGTGAACATTTCATAATATATGTAACTGTGGATCTGCTAGGTTCTACACCTGATACTAAATATAACGTTGTATGTCAGCTATCACTCAATAAAAATAAATAGGAAAAGGGGGGGAACACAAAATCTATTCCTATAAAGCTTACATTCTACTGTGGGGGGAGGAGAGAGACAATAAAAAGTAAATACATAAATATATACTATTTCACTGAGAAGTGAGAAGGAAAATCAAATGGGGGACTGGGAGAGACTGGGGGTGCCATGTTATGCAGGTCTTCCAGGAGGGCCTTCCTGATAAGGTGACGGGAGAGCAGAGGCCTGAGGAGGTGAGAGTGAAGTCTGTGGATACTTGGAGGAGGAGGGAACTGCAAGTGTAAAAGACCCGAAGGTAGAATGTGCTTGAAAAGTTCCAATAATGGCCAGGAGACCTTCGAGGCTGGAGCAGAGGGAACTGAGATAGGGCAGGAGGAAGCCAGTCCGAGAATTTGCCAGGACACTGTCCACACAGGGTCTGCCGGCCACGGTGAGGACCCTGGACTGCTCTGGGTGTGATGAGAAGCCACTAGGGGTGGGGGGAGGTCTGGTGCAGGTTCTGGAAGGATAAACAACAGAGGGCCAGCTGGAGGCAAGGAGGCCAGGGAGAAGGCTGCTGTCAGATTCTGGGGGATGGAGAGTCCTGGATGGAGGCCTTGAGTCACAGTGGATTGGAGCAGACTGAAAAGGATGAAGAAAAGGAAGGGAAAGGAAGGTGAGGGGAAGAAAGAAAAAGGGTGGGAAGGAGAAAATACAAATGAAGTGTGACAGAAAAGACTGTTTTACATAGAAACAAGAACTCAGTCGTCAATTACTGAATGTCAGACTCTGGGACCGGCAAAAGGGAAATGGATACCTCCTAGGTGCTAGCCTCTGTACTAGATTTTCACACGTCCCACCTCATCATATAACGATTGTTTGAGGTAGGAATCATGAGCCTCTATTCTGAGGAATCTGAGGCCCAGAGAAGTTAAGTAATTTCTCCAAGGTCACACAGCCAATATGGGAATGCTGGAATCAGAGTCGAGAGATTGTCTAAGTCCAAAGCCTGTTCCTTCCAAACCTTGTTCTGGCTGGGTGCAGAGAAGATTATCGACATAGTCCCTGCCCTCAAAAACTTCCCTGACTTACAACAGCCCCATGAGGTCAGAACTGTTATTGTCTCTATTTTTAGAAATGAGAAAACGGATGCCCAGAGAGGTTAAGTGACTTGCCCAAGTCACAACAGCTGGTAGGCGGCAGAGCCAAGATTCAATGCTGGTCTACCTCCTTGTATCTTAACCACGACTCTGTGTCATTACATAACGCCATTGTTTTGACCTTTAGTAAAATATAATTTTAAACTTCATTTACAGATAGGTGGTAGGTAAGAAGGGAACCAAGTCATCTATGCTGACCAGTTCTCTAAGACTTCTTGAAGAACACACACACACGGGCACACACACATTTATTGACATGTATACATACACATACGGATATGGACACACCCATAAAGTGCATGCATACACAACATTCCAAAGTCAATTACTTCCTACATTAACTTCTGTTATCTGGGTCTCTGGGGAAGTTAAGTCATTTGCCCAATCATGATGAACTGCCAAAGCCATCTTGTCCATTCCCAGGAAGTAGGCGGATATAGTCTTCAGATTACTTCTTAAAAAGTCAACTGGAACACTCTGTTACCATTTCCTTGAGAAGCTCAGGGAAGGGGTAGTAGTAGGACAGTTGAAATGTCAAATACTCAGCCCTCGGCAATAGAGGACTCCTGAAAACACCAATTCCCAGTGCCCTGCTTCTTCTCCGGAAATGCAGACTCAATTACTCTGGTAATTCAGTTTGGAGCATCAGGAGGAAAAAGACTCCTGTTGAGAGGTACTGTGGTCTAGGGAAAATGAGTGGAAACTCACTTTGTCCTCCGACCGCCCTGAGTTCTAAGCCGGTTTCCAGCCCTTCCTGGCTATGTGATCCCAAAGAGGTGACTGGGTTCCCCTATAAACAAAACAAGGATAATATAATACCTCCTTCTGAGCTATCACGAGGATTATAAAGATCCCTTAAATAAAGTGTCAAGCACACAGCTGATGTTGATGGAAGGCAAAGTTCAGAGTCTTGACCTTTCCCCTACAAGGCACAGAGTCACTAACTTCCAACCAATAGAACCTATAATTACTATCTCTGGCCACCATGGGAAGGAGTTTAAAAGAGGGGGGAAAAAAGGCAGTCAGATGTTTTCACGCAGAAAGGCAGGCCCAGGCATCATTACCATGTTGCTCGGTAGTGTTAAGCCACCCACCTAGCCCCAGAGTGGGCAGCAATTAATGTAATTAGTGCAGTGATGAGTGTCCTCTGCAACGATAAACAGCTTGGTCCTGCAGAACTTGACAGACCTGCTGGTCCCATGAGGCTCCTGACCTTGAACGTCCACTTGGGGAGTGGTGTAGTACAGTTTAGTGGAAAGAGACAGGCTTGGAGTCAGATGAAACCAGAAGTAAATCCTGTCTTTGCTAATTCCTAGCCGTGTGTCTGAAGGCAAGCTGTGTCCCCTCTCTGAGTCTTCGTCTCCTTATCCAGAATGTGGGGCTACACAGCGTTGTTATAATTACCTCTACCATCATCATCTCATCATCCTGGAAAACCCCAAACCGGGCTGGTGTTGAACTGGCAAAAGGGTGGACATAAACATTGCTGATACCTAGCGTGGGAACAGCCCCATTCTTCTCTGGCTAAAGTCAGAGCAGGCAGCACTGATCTGACTGGCTTTGGGGAAACTATTAGAGTTTGGAATGTAAAGCGTATTGATACCTAGAATAAAAAGGGAGAGAAAACACCCCTTGATTTGATCATTTAAGATAATGTTATAAATAATTACCACTAATATTATCGGCAATACCACCACTTACGTAAAACAAAAGCACCACGGCAATCTGGCAGTTGGTAATAAAAGCAAAAAACCTGCTTATATCTTTGTATCTAGCAATTCCATCTTCAGAATTAATACCCTCACAAAAGAAGTCAAAAAACCCAAAGGTTGTTACATGTAGATAAGTGTATGGTACGGTTCTTGATAATCATTAAGAATTTGCTAATTTGTCCAACAGTTACTAAGTGCCTACAGCTACCAGAGATAAAGACCTTGAGTGTGGGGACACACACACACACAGGATTCATTGAAACGAAGGTTCTGAAAAGTCTGTAAAATAGAGTAAATCAAGAGGGTGGAATCTTAGGGAAACTACTAAGCAAAACTGAAGCATAATCCCTGAGACTGACATGGGAGAGAGCCACGTGGATTCTTGGAAACACACATATGAATTGGTGTTAAATGAAAGAGCCAAAGAAAAAAGAAATAATCACAGGACTCAGAGAATGTCAAAACCAGGAAGGGCCTCAGAGAACACCCAGTTCAGCAGTTCTCAACCCTTTCCATGGCGTCCTGGACAGGTGAGACTCACATAGCCTAACAGTCTAGGCAGAGAAAACAATTCATGGGGTAATGATAATAAATATTTCCAGCTGCTAGCTGTCAATCCAGTTTTCTCTCCCACCAGAGAAAGCTTTTCAGTATCCCTGGGTGTAAACTGAAGCTATTAAAGGGATTACTTTTTTGAATCCACTCTAATTTGTTTAATAAAATGGAGGTTGGGAGTCAGCACTACAGTGGAGAACCAGTGATCTGGCCCAGGCCTTCACACTATTGGTGGAGAAGCCGAGGCCCCAAGTGACCCATCTAGCCTGTCATGCTAGCATATACTTCTTGCTCAATCGGTATTTGCTGAATGAGGATTTGTGAATGAATAAGCAAATGAGATGACATGACCAAGGTTACCCAAACTGTATGTGGCTAGTAACACGTACGGTTTGAAACTTTGGGATTGGGAGTCAATTTATTTATTTGTTTGTTTGTTTGTTTAGTATATGGACTACTTCACAAATTTGCATGTCATCCTTGTGCAGGGTCCAAGCTAATCTCCTCTGTATTGTTCCAGTTTTAGTATATGTGCTGCCGAAGCAAGCGCTGGGGGTGAATTTGGAATGTGGTACCTAGAAATGCATGTTCATTGTATTTCCTTTCTTTATTTTGCTCAAGGGTAGCCTGGGAAATAAAACAACTGCCCAACAGACATGGCAGTGTAGAGTGAGCCACAGTAATAGCCCGAAAAGACGTGGAGCTCTAGAATCTTCAAAATATGGATGATACCAGGGCCACCTGGGTGGCTCAGTCAGTTATGCAACCAAATCTGGTTTCAGCTCAGATCATGATCTCAGGGTTGTGGGATCGAGTCCTGTCTTGGGCTCCCTGCTCATCAGGGAGTCTGCCTGAGGTTCTCTTTCTCTCCCTCTTGCTCTGCCCCTCTCCCCCCACTCTCCAGTGTCCAGTCTCCAGAACTTAAAAGCCACAACTGAGAGCCCCCCCATACAGTAGACACTTGAACTGAGCAGTGGAAAACGGAAGATCTTTTAACAGAATTGACCTAGTGCAGAGCCTGTAGAAAAAGTCCTCAACAGCTGATCATTGGTGATGGCTCTTCCCTGCCTTTTCCTCTGCCCCGAATGCCCTTCCCCAACCACTCTCCTCTCCCAGGGTCAGCATTTATATCCTTTGTGTTGTAGCCCCTCTTTAGAGAGGCCTTTCAGATCATCCCCTTTAAGAAGATCCTCCATTTTATTTTCCTTAAAGCCAGAAGTGTTTGGAGATCTTCTAGGTCAGTAGCTCAACTGTCTCCCAACTCCCCCATCAGGTAATATTCAATATCCTAACTACACTGCAGGGAAAACATAGTTCCAGATCACAGGCAATCCCCACCTGGCTTTTTTCACTCCTAACACTAGCTGCTTACTGTGATTTCATATTAATTTATTTATTACCTATATATAGTAACTATAATACCAGTGATCACAGTTGACATTTACTGGGCACTTCCTGGGTTAGGTACTCATCATTCATTTAACATCCATAACAACCCTCTGAAATAGGTTCTATTGTGAACCTTATTTTACAGATGAGGAGACAGATTCAGAGAGAGGAATTTGACCAAGTGCATATAATGCATCAAGGACAGAGCCAGACATCCGAGCCAGACACTCTGGCTCCAGAGGTTAAGTGCTTAACCTCTAGGTGATATAGAAGCACCATGAGGGCAGATTCCATGTCTTTTTTGCCCACCACTTCATTCCCAGGACCTTGTATAATGTGTGACATGGGATAGATCCTCAGTCAGTATTTGTCAAAAGAATGAGAAGTCAGCAGGGAGTGGGGAGGGAGGAAGGGAGGGAAGGAGGAACACTGAGGAGGAAGATACGCCCCTAGCCCCTTCATGCTCTCGCGTAGGTAAAGTAGGGCTGGGACCCACTGAGGAGTGAGTCCCTGCCTCACTGGAGATAGAGCTGAATGAGACAGTGTCCCCGTCCTGGAAGAGTGCCTGCATCCTCATCTCAAGGGGGTCCACTGGTTCCGATGCTCTCAGGAGAGCCCAGGGCCCTTCCCTGCCTAGGAAAGGGGGTTCAGCTCTAATGCAACCATTCTGCTCCAGGGCCCTTATGGGAGCCCTCAGAGCACATCAGGGAATATGACAGAGCCCTCTCTCCAGGAGACACAGGCTGGTGAGGAAGAAGAGCCCTGCAACCAAGGAGAGGAGGGCGGTGTGGACCAGTCAGACGGGGAAGGGAGGGAAGTCTCTGAATGTATTCTGCCTCTGGGAGTCTCTGCTTGTGCAGCTCATGAAGCCCGGGACTGGGACAGGCTCTTGGTCGAGAACTGCACCCCTCGCCCTCCACATCAGCATATGCGGCCACCGTGCTCTACGACACGATACTGTGACACGTGAGACTTGAAGACAAGCTAAGACTGATCACTAGGGGAATGAGAGCCGCCTTCTTTCACACTGATTTCTCCCAGGATGTTAGCATTTTGTTCCACTGAGGAACAGCAGGGGAACAGAGACTGTCCTGCACAGGGGAATGTGATTGCCTCAGAGGCATACAGAACTAGGGGGACTGGGCATACTGCCCTTTCACCCTCCATCCTCCTGCTGAGCTGTTTGCCCACGTTGCCTTTCTTAAAAGGGTTTATTGCACAGTGTGCCCCCATCTTCAAGCACCTGCCCTCACCGCCATAACTGGGCAGCCTCCTCTCTCCCTTATGCCTCCCATCAAGCAACCTTTGCCAGTTTTAAGGTTGAGTCCTATATTTGCTATAGTGTGTGTGTGTGTATTTATTTATTTATTCTGTCAAAATTTAACAGGTCTTTTTAGGATACTGAGAGTTTTATCTTAGCATTGTGGTTACAATACTGCACAGGTTTTCAGTGGTGTGCCTCAACCTTATTTTTGCAAAAAGGCCTATTATTTTTTAATGTACAACTCTGCAGAACACCAAGCTTTGCAGGAACTTCCATGTCATGTTGTAGCAGAAATGCCTGTAGCATTTTCTACCTGCTACTATGGCATTCCTTACCCAAGTTCTGCGAAGTAGGGGGAAGTGGCAATTACCACCCTCATTTTCAGAGGAGGGAACTGAGGCTCAGAGATGTTTAGTGACTCATCCAAAGGTGATGAAACAGTACTAAAATCCAAGTCTGCAAGTCCATTTACCCAATTTTCACTGTACCCACAACATTTAGCACATTTCCTAGTGATATGGTAAGCAACTGATCAGTAAGATATTCAGGGAATAATTAATTCTGCCCGCAGAACATTCCTTTATCCAACAATAGGGTCCATGAATGCCATTTGGGGGAGAAAATGAGGGAAAGAAGGTAGCTAAATTTTTTGAACTTCTACTATGAGCCAGGAATGACATTTGATACTTTTTGAACACACACACACACACACACACACACACACTCACGCTATGAGATAGCTGTTGTCATTCCATTTTATAGACAAGAAACTGATGTTCAACAGTTTAAGGCAACTGCCCAAGATCATACTACTGGGAAGGGAATGCATTGAGATTTGAACCCAAGTCTTCCTGATTCCAAAGCCCATACTTTTTCACTATATCAGTGGAGAATGTCTACCTCCTATAGAATAAGAGAATACTTTTGGTGGTACAAGGACAAATCTATGTATTTGAATGACTGTGTATTTATTTTTACAGTGGTCTAAATGTTTCTGGCAAGTAATATTTGTTACTCAAATCAACTTAAAATTGTAAGACATCATCTCCTATAAAAAATATCTTTAAGTTTTAAAAAAGTAAATCTCTTTAAAGAAAAATACCAAGAAAATTAATTTTAGATCTGTAAGTGAACATAGCAAAATGGAGAAAGCAGTGCGTAAATCACTGAAACTTGAGGAACACAACACTTAATCCTTACAAAGTCCTTAATAAAACATTTTCTTTATGTAGTTGATTCCCATGAGCTAGATCAGCAGATATTGTCTAAATTAGCTTGAATAGAAAGGAAATTAAAATAGGCATGATTCCCTGGCCAGTGTCTTCAGGAATTTAACATGGCACTCTTTATTTCAGCGTCTGTGCCAATTGGTGTTTTCGTCCCAGGACTCAGACTTAGTAGGTCTAAGAAGTGCTTAGGTTCTTGCAAGACAGAGGAAGCAGTAGAGAAAGAAGACAATATATATTTTAAAGAGAGTAATGGAAGTTTCAGGACCTAGTGAATATTCCCAAATGATCCAAACACTTGATGTTTGTGTTATGCAGAGAGAAAAGTAAGAAACCCTGGGCCCACTCTAGACACCTGGGTTTCAATCCTATCTTAGCTACTAATTTAATGTGTCACTCAGGTAAGTGACAGCTGGGAGGTCCATTGTCGCCACTGGCTGAATGAAAGAATTTTGATTTCCATAACCACTTTCCAGCAATGTGAGACACACCCAATCAAGAATAACTATAATTGGCAAAAGCAGCTGTCCATGTAAGTTAGAAGGCACCTGCCTACCATGGGCACCAGAGCCCTTCCCGCTCTAAGAATCTCTTATTTCATGATTTAAGCTCCTTGTGCTACAGATGGCCACACAATTAGCAGGGATGCATATAGAGGGCCAATAAAGTCTCTGAATTATGCCTAGAATGTCACATCATAAGCCACATAAACCAAGCTGGTGTAAAGGACTACCTGCCCTTCCAGGCAATGAGTACTCTGATTAATTAAATGCCCATGTGGCTATCACTAAGCTCATTATAATTGTAAATATGGAGTTTGTATTTTTAAGAAATGCTTAATGCAACTTTGTAATATATTGAACACAATTTAAACTATGCTGGCTAAGTATTCTCTTTTCCTCACTTTATTGTTATTTTTATAACTAACAAAGCAGTGAATGTGGATTATAGTAGATGACTATACAGCAAATATTCACTATCTCCTTCCATATCCTCCATGACCTTCCAGCTTCACTGATATTGGACTTGGACATGTGGCTTGCTTCTGCTATACAAAGTGGGCAAAAATGATAGTATACCAGTTCCAAGCCTCGGTCTTAAAAAGCTTCCCATGTTTCCATTTGCCCCAACCTCTGCCATGAGAAGAACAGATCCCTGGTAGATCCTACCTCTCTAGGATGAGTTCTAGAATGAGACACATCAAGCAGACCTGCATTGGACACTCAACTCTGTCTCTTCAGGGTGCACATGAACACATGCAATATGGCATTCGAATCAGCAGTTCCAGGAGAAACCAGCATCACTACTCTGAAAACTGCCAGGGAGCCCCGTGTGGTGGAGAGAAGAGACCACCCACCGGGACCTTAAGAAGTGTAAGCCACCTCAGCTAACCTGCAGACTCATAAGCA
Source organism: Eumetopias jubatus (assembly GCF_037043125.1). Taxonomy (NCBI): domain Eukaryota; kingdom Metazoa; phylum Chordata; class Mammalia; order Carnivora; family Otariidae; genus Eumetopias; species Eumetopias jubatus. The sequence goes on from NW_028274810.1 coordinate 59,701,348, forward strand.
GGAAAAAATACTTAACCTTAGATAGCACTCTGATTTTGTGATGGTTTGTTTCATGACAAAAGCTGATTAATCCACCTATTGTGACCAGGAAAAATTCACAGAAATCATATGCTTTTAAAAAGTACCATCTCTTTATCCCACCCCCAGTGAAAGTAGCTGACAATCACCATTTGATAGGTAACTTTCTACTCCTTTCTCTGGACTCTCCAAAGATTAAATGAGCAAATGCATGTAAAAAGCACTTAGCACAGTGATGGGCATATGATGTAGCCACTCATTAAACATTAGCTGTTCTTATTATATTCTCATGCAAACAAATATCTCAGGTATAAGGGTTTTTTAATGTACGCAAAAATGAGACCATATTATACATATTGCTCTGCAACTTGCTTTCTTCATGTAACGTGGTATCATGGGTTTGTCTTTAGGTCAACTTATCTTTTTAACTCACTTTTTAAATTAGCTACATGATATTCCAGGGTTCAAACATATCATAATATATTTTACCTATTTCCATTTTGTAGATAAAGAAACTGACATTCAGAGAGCTGTCAAAATATTTGCTGTTCCTTCCTGTCAAGTCCTGGGACACACTCTGGCCAATCAGAGGTGAGTGGAAGTGACAGGTGAGCAAAACTTTAAGAGCAACCTCATGGTGTTACCTCTCTCTCATCCCATGACACACAACAGCAATATTTCAGACAGGGGGCTGCCACTTCAGCCTGAGTTTCAGAGAGAGAGCTAAGGCCTAAAATCATGATGGAAATGTAACATGCACATGAAATAAATTCATTTGTTGGAAGACTCTGAGATTTGGGAGGTGGTTTGTTACCACAACATAATTTAGAGAACGTTAATACAGTGTTTTAAGACTTTCAAGTGTTTGGATGTTCATTGTAAATATTCATCATCCACTGGTTTGGCCAAGCATCAACATGCTCATCAATCAAGATGTGGGTTGACAGAATAATGGGAAACGATCTCCTCCCTAACTTCATTTTTAAAAATTATCAATAGCTTTCTCCCCTACTGCCAAATCACGAGGCAAAGAACATGATGGTATCACAGAAAAAAACAAGTCTAGTGATGTAGTCCAGTAGGTTGAGGACATCCTCTGTATGTGGGAAGGCTCTTAGGTAGGTCAGGATCATGAGAACGTTGACCCATTTTCACCAGGTTGCGAACTACATACACACAAACATGCAACACGGCACTCGTGTGAGCAGTTCCAAGAAAAGCCATCATCACTACCTAGAAAACTGCAGGGAAGGCAGGTGCAAAGGAGAGAAAGTAGACTCAACGGGACCTTAGGAAAGCTAATTTCAGCTTCCCTGGGTATCAGCTCTGGACCTCCATCTGCTCAGAGAACTACCGTGAGGATCCAATGAGGGACAGCAGGTCAGGTGCAATTACAACTAATAAGAGAAAACATTTATTTATTTATTTATTTATTTATTTATTTATTTATTTATTTATTTATTTATATTACACAGGTAAACATGTTTATCATAGAAAGTTTTAAAACAAAAGGAGCAACAGAAGGAGGAAAATGGAAATTACCCAAATATCTCAACTGTTGATATCTTGTTGGTTCATCAGCCGTATTTCCTCCTAGGTAAATGTATACACATAGAGTACAAGGCCTTCTGTATGCATTTATTAAGCGTGTGCATACATTTATTACAAGTTACTCCTCTCATGCTCATCCTCTCCATTCTTCCCTTCCAGTTTACCTTTTGGTCCCTCCAAACATATCCCATAGTCATGCCCCATAGTCAGACCCTGTTCATGCTTTCCCTCGTCCCACAATGCTCTTTCTCTCTCCATAGACTCCTCTTCTCCTGGCTACTCTTCCTCAACCTTTAGGTTTCAATTTATTCATCACCTCCTTAGAGGACAATTCTCTAGCCACTACCTTTGTCACATGTCTCTTCTGTGTGAACCCAGAACATCCTGCCCCCTTTCTCATAGCATCATCATACTCGACTAGTCTTGCCCCCATATTGTCTATTTCCCTTGCTATGCCCCAACTTGAGGGCAGGTACTGTAGCTTTTGTTCACCAATGTTTACCAGTGATCGGCCCATGGTAAACGCTCAAAACTTGTTGAATAAATGAACAACAAAGCTAACAAAATGTGCTACCTATATTTCCTCTGAAATCCCCAAGCAACCTGGCATTTCTCAATAAATATCCAGTGAAAGATTAAATATAGAAGAAGATGAAGGAAATGGTCACACATCTCAAGAAGTTTATAAATTCTACAGGAAGAAAATATTACCAACAGGAAGCGTCAGTATATAATTAAGTGCTATGTCCTTTACTTCTGCCTCCTCCACTAATTCTCTTCAAACAGGAAAGGGCAGAACAAAATCCCTAACTTCAGTTCCGTTTATTCTTTCACTGAGTGGATCCTGCAGCACCAGGTGGAATAAGAAGACACTAGCAACTTTAACATATATACTCTCAAATCTCAGTGGTTCGACACAATACAGTTGATTCCCCATTCAGGTCAACTCTAATGCAAACACTCCTGTCAATGGGCAGTTTTCCATGTGGTCATTCAGACACCCAGGCTCCTTCCGTCTGTGGCTCTGTCCTTCTCTATGTCCCTTACACTTGACCAGGAGATGGGGAGAGATGGTTTTAGGAGCCAGGCCTGTACCTATCATGCATTAGCTTCACCCTCTCTGCATTGGCTAAAATTCAGCCACACGGCCACACCTAATTACAAAGGAGTCCAGGAAATGTAGTTTAGCTGTGTGCACAGCAGGAAAAGGAGTTGGTGAACACTTTGCAGTTTTTCTGCCACAAATATTTGTCATACATCAGAATACAGAGAGTTATCTTAAGTGATCCCAAGTGCAGGTAACTCGTTTATGAATACCAAAAACTCTTGTTGTCTTCACACAAGAATGTCCATCTTACTAACACTGGACATAAGAAAACATCATCTCAGATTTTCAAATTTTGAGAGTAATAAAGGGTCAATTCCAGAATTGAAAACCACTAATGTTCGTCACCAACCTCCGGCCAAATTCTAAAAGAGAATATTTAAAGATGATTTTTATCAACTTTGAAAATAAAGTGATGATTACTACAAGCTACTATGATCTCACTGGGAATTTATCATAAACTAAGCCAGCATAGTGTCTGGCACAGGGTAGACAACAAATATGTATTGAATGGATGGCCTTCAATTCCACTTTTAAGGCAACTATCCCATTGATAAGTAACTGTGACTTCAGAAATTTCTCTCTTAAATATTGCAGAGTTTTCCTCTCTAACCTCTAAACATTACCCTCATTCTGACCTACAAACCTACAGACTAGGTCAACTCTCCCATGTGACATTTGCACAACTACTTGAAGACTTCACTTATTTTTCCCCCTGGGTAAATAAATATGCCCCGTTCCTTCAACTCTTCTTCATGGGACATAGTTTTGGGCTTCTCACCATTTGACTGACCCTCTCTGAGATCTGATTGGCCAAAATTGCATTCCACTGTTTCATGCCCACAATGCTCCCAATGAGGTCCAACCACAGCATTCAGCAGAATTAGCACTGCCCAGCTGCGAGTATCACTAGAAGTATATAAGTAAGTGAAGATGCTGCCAAAAGGATTCCTGCACTGGGAAAGGGGCAGGACTCGAAGATGACCTTCCACTTTATGATCCCAGAAGTTTTGTGGAAGTTCTGAATGCTGAGAAGAAATCACCAGAAGGATGATGGTGTGCACAACCATTACACATTCCTCCTTGATCAAAACCTAGTCTGTGCATACTCTACAATGACTCAGTTCACTCACTTGTATTTCAATTTTCTTCATTTCTGCCTCTTTACTCCAATTGTGATGTGAATGCATATATCCAAGCTGACAATCTGGGAAAAAAAGAAAAAGAAAAAACAGGTGGAGGGTGAGGAAGAGAATGAAACATTCCAAAATTGGAAACCAATCTCAAGCACATAAGAACAAATTTTGTGGAGAGCTGATCCAAAAGAAGGACTTCCACAGGGGCTCTGATGTATAACAGAGACTTAATGAGCACCCTCTATGTGCCAAGCACCATACTAAATGCTGTGGAATCAGTGAAGACTAAAGGATGCCTATCCTGTCTCTGGTGGGCATAACAGATCTTAAAATAAGACTTACACAAAGAAATATGGAATAACAAATTTAGGTAAATTCTCTTGTTACAAAGAAATCTCTAGGTCCCTGGCTTCAGCTTTCCATGAGGTGATATTTGTTAGAGTAATTTCTTGTCCATTTTCTCCATCCCTTATTTCCTTCCCATGAGAAAGGTTTGGGTTATCTGATTGCTGAAGTCAGAAGAAAGACCCAGCATGCCCACACCAGCCATTGCTCTGTCTTTTCAGAATCAATTTGTCCACAGGATGTACACACTCACTGTCTATTTGGACGTGGCTTGCAAGTGCCCACCTTTGCCAGGGACCAATAGGTAAGTTTAATTCCAGGTAAATCATTGGGAAACCCATTGTGTCTGCCATGTCCTGCAATCTCTCCTTTATCAGAATAACACTGTGATCTTCATTCATCCGACTCCTGTGTCTAACTTCCAGCTGGTTCTGAGCTCAAGAGGGAAAGGAAGGAGTGTTATTTATTACATTCCTGAGTTCCCAACTGCTATAAAGAAAAAACAGATTTATGAGAAAGTATAAGAGGAGAATCTAATTTAAATGGGGGAAGGGTGCAGTATGAAAGAAAGCCTCTTCAAGTGTTATTAAAGCCAACATCCAAAGGAAATAAAAATTGACCAAAGAACAGGGAAGAGGTGGGAGAGCTATTATAAAGGTTCTTAGGCAAAAAATAGTTTATCTTGCTTGAGGTACTAAAGAAGTCCAGTGTGGCAGTCATTAGGGCTGGTCACCAAATATGTGTAGTTCTCTGCCTTCCAGGCAAATAGGATTGCACTTCCTGGTCTCCTTGTGGCTGGGGGTGGGGGGTAGGGCTGATGGGAGAGTGGGCATGAGACTAGTTTTAACCAATGAATTGTGCGAAATGACATGGTACGTTCTCCAGCAAATGTACTTAACTGCCTGGCCAAGACCTTTCAAAGTTTGCTTTCTGTCTACCACGAGATCTGTAATGTTCCTGAAAGTAGGTGCTACATTAGGCTGGGTCCCAAAGAAGGCAATGTGATCAGAGTCCCTGCCAACCCTTGATGGATATGGAGCAGGAATAAGAAATATTTTTTTTTTGTCTTAAGTCACCAAGATTTTTGTTTGTTTTTTTTTTTTTTTACTGTAGTATAACCCAGGCTCTCCTGACTGATACAGTCACACCCAGTATGGCTACAAAATAGTTGGAGAGGTAATATAGCCCAGGTAATGTGAGATCTTATAAGGCAAGGTAAAGAATTTGGGTTTTATCCCAAATCCAATAGGATGCACTTAAGGAGGTTTCAGCAGGGGCGTTTGATATGTCCCAATTTTTATGTATTAAAACAAAGCGCTATTACTATTTGACTATTAAAATACCCCCTTAATTCCACTATAGAAAAGGCTATTTTTTAAAAATTCATCAACAAGCATTTATTGAAAACTTTCTAACCTCCCATGTGCCAGGCACTGCATTAAGCATCAGAGATATAAAAATGAATTAGAAAAATAATAATAAAAATATTTTTAAAAAAGAATTAGACACAGTTCCTAGATTTGGAGTCAGGGATGTAAGAAGACATCTACATGATAAACATTCTCTGCTTCAGGTGTTTACCCAGTATGGTGAGAGCCAAAGAAAACAATAACTATCTGAGTGTAGGGCGGGAGACGGGGTAACAGAAAGTTTCAGGGGGAGAAATTATTCAAGCAGGATCTTGAGGGGGAAGTCAGAGTTTGCCAGGTGGCATTTAGATTAAGGATAAAATGAAGTGGAAAGACAGAAAAATGTTAGAAGAATTGAAAATGTTTAGGGTAGCTGAGACACTGTGTAGTTCAGGGTATGGTAGACTGAATTACTCTTCGCAAACAATTGCTGCCCAGACCCACTGATGTCAGGCTTGACAATGCGAACTGCTCTCAGCCGAAGCTTTAAGTACCATGCTCTTTTCTCTTTGCCATGACAATCAGCAATGTTTCATAAAGGTTCCTAGAGAAACGATGATATTGTGTGAAACAGAGACACAGCCAACCCATAATGGGCATGCAGTATGAATGAAAAATAATTCTTTGGTTGTCATCCAGTAAGATTTTTGGATTGCTACCATAGTGTAACCTAGGCTATACAAAGGTGCACATTTCCAGCTCTTGACTTCCAGACACATAGTAGAATTGCATTTTCTTGCACCCTTTAAGTAAAACAGGATCATGTGACTTGTTTTTGACCAATAGAATGGATATGCAAGTAATGTGTGTCATTTCTGGGAGGGACCTTCAATTGCCAATGTGAATTCATCATGCTTTCTTTCCCCTGTTGAGGTATTGAGATGATTATGGAAGCATTTATCAAGAGGAAGCCTTCTTCAGACTCTGTGTCTGAATGAGTACATTGAGCAGAGCTCCTCTGACCTTGAACATGTAGTATGAGCAAGAAAGAAAGGTTTTTTGTTAAGCCACTGAGATTTTAAAGATTTTATTTATTTATTTGAGAGAGAGAGTGTGTGTGTGTGTGTGTGCACAATCGGGGGAGGGGGAAAGGTAGAGGGAGAGAGAGAGAGAGAGAGAGAGGGAGAGAAGCAGACTCCCTGTTGACTGTGGAGCCCAACATGGGGCTCAACATGAGACTCCACATGGGGCTCCACACCAGGCTCAACACGGGGCTCAGTCTCACAGGGGCTTGATCTCACAACCCTGAGATCATGACTTGAGGCAAAATCAAGAGCTGGAGGCTTAACTGACTGAGCCACCCAGGCGCTCCAAGCCACTGAGATTTTAGAATTGTTCAACATGGTGGAAAACCTAGCCCATCCTGACTGATACAAAAATTAGAACCTAGATACATGGTAATGTAATAACAACAACAAATAAAAGTAAACATTCATTTAGAAGGCAATAACTAAGAACACTTATAGAAGATAAAAAGATGGTGATTTATTTGGTGAATATATCACCTGTGATAATGCAGAAGGCATATCATGAACCCAATGAACTAAAAAGCAAGAGACTGTAAAACAAAATGTTAGTAACCTGTGTTGATGGCTGTTAGATACATTTGGAAACTTATTACAAAAAAGAGATGAGCTCAGAGAAGATTTGCCCAGTTTGTAAGCAGAAATTAAAGTAGGGACAATCTATAAATTCAGAGATTTGTAGGGTTAGAAGAGGCTACTGTTTCTCAGTCTCAACTAGCAAAATATAAAACTATGATATGTTTTCAGCAAAAAAAAAAAAAGGCCAATTAAAATCAACCTTGAAGTATGTATCAAGTCAAGGGTATGGCCTCAAACCTATTGTTATAACTTCTGGATAAATTAAGATATTACCCAGCATACGCTTGCAATTGGACAGAATGGCTTTGGAAAAGGGAGGAGAAGTATCACTCTCCCACCAAAGCCCAGAAAACCCACAGTGCACAAAACCAAGTCAGAAGAGAGAGAAGAAGGGAGGGACAATGAATGAGAGAGGGAGAGATACCAGCAGGCAAGAGAACAAGAAAGCAAAGAAATACAGCAAAACGTGGAAGTATGTCTGGGAAAGAACTGGCTGTGGCTATGAGCTCATGGAACGCCTGGAATCAAACAGATAAGAAGCCTACATTTTTGTGAGAGCTGTCCAGCCAAAAGCACATCAGCCTGGGATTAAAGGAGACCATATTCAAGACTTAGTATCACTCTGCACCTCCCCCAATTTTTATAAAAGCTTATTTTAAAACATATTTCCTCACGCCATCTTCAGATATAGAAAAGGAAGACTTTCTCAGAGAGCAAAGCCAGAGGTCATGGAAAGCAATGGATAGGGCAGCTACACGAAGCGGGTAGAATCAGGGTCTAATCGGGGTTTTGGATGGTGGGGGGTGGTCCTCAACCTGTCTGCTCAGTGGACTGGCATCTACTGTGGCTTCCCATTCCTTCACTTTCCAAACAGCGTGCCCACTACAGTTAGCCTGTCTCTGTCCCACTTTACATCTTGAGGGTGCACAGGAAAGATATCTCACATTTAGAAAAAAAAGTCACATCTGGAGCTGATACAGAGTCTACTACGAATCACCCAGAACCTGGAAAGTGAGCTTGACACACTGTGACTAGATGAATCCTTAGAATTGTCCCCCCTGAGGAAAGAATGAGGAAATTCTGCCTGTGGAAAGATAGTAAGCCAAACATTTGGTGAACAGAAAGGAGACTGCTAGAGTCATTAGTGTTGTTCTCCAAATAGTCCTGGCTCTCTCCCTTCAAGATACTCAGCAGGATTACAGAGATTTAAAATTAGGCGTTGTCACATGACTTGCTTTGGCCAGTGATACCTGAGCAAAAGTGCAGTGTGTCACTTCCAGGTGGATGATTCGAGAGCCAGTGAATGGTTTGCTGCCTTCTCTCCTCCAGCCAAGATAGTAATGAGAAGCACGTGTCAAGACGAAGCCTTCTTCAGCCCAAGTCCTCAAGTGTCCACAGTGAGCAAAACTCCCCTGCAGACCCTTAGCCATGAGCAGGAAATAAACTTCCCTGGGGTAAGCCACTGAGCTGTCCGGCTTGTTTGTTAGAGCAGCATAGCCCAGATTTTCCTGACTGATCCTGGAAGTGAGAGAGGAGACAGGAGAGCAGGAGTGGGAGTATGAAAGGTTCTCTGGGGCAAAGGTTTCTGAACTCTCTCCTGGTCATAAGTGGAAGCCATGAAAGCTTCCAAGCAGGGGTGTTAACAGGAACAGATCTGCTATTTTTTGGATAAAATATGCTATTTCTCAACATAAGGAGAAAATAAGCCTACTAAACCACGTAAGGCAGAGAGAAAAACACAAAGTCCTTAAGTCTTGAAGTTTCTAAATACAGGAGCTCTGAAAGAATGTTCTGAAAGGAGTTCCAGAGGATCAGGCATGGTAATTTGTTCTATCCCACCATCCAAGTGCCATTCCCCTACAGACCTCTAATAGTTTACAAGATGAAAAATTCCAGAGCAGAGCAGATACAAGGGAACGTAACAAAGACCTGAGGTCAATTTCCAGCGGTCTGTGTGACCTGAGCAAGATTCTTAACCTCTCTGAGCCTAGTTCCTCACATATTAAATCCAAATAATAATACATGAAGCTCGAGATGGTTGTGGGGAGAAACAGCATATTTAAATGGCTCAGATGAATGCCTGGCTGGTGGTAGGTGTTTAATACATGAAACTTATTTTTATTACCATTAACATAAAAAATGATTAAGAACATCAGCTCACTGATTACAAAAGAAAATGATTCAGGGCAACAAAATAGAGAATGTTCCCTCCTCGAGGAAAGTAACTGGATCTTGTCATCACTGTATCCCCCCACCGCAGCTCAGTGCCTGGCTCACAGGAGCCACTCAATTTTCCTCTGCTACTGGAGGGAAAGAGAGATGAGGGCGTGGGGTGAAGAAAAGTTGTCAAAATTTCTGACACCAGCTGCCGTTGGGCCATTGAATCTGAACTCTCAAAGCCACAAATACCTTAAAGCTCTGGGCTATAAACCCAAGGCTGAATTCCCCTAAGTTCAGAAGCTGAAAAGCCAGAATTAGAATCTAAGAACACAAATTGCTGCAGGTCCGCCTTTCAAACCCCAGTCCTCAACAGGGAAAGTGCTGACTTCTGACCTTTCCTCCCTCACCTTCCTCCCCTCCTCACTGCTCTTCACAGGGGTAAGGACACCTGGTCCTGCCAAGTCACACTCCTGTCATTCCATCAAGGCTCTGGGAATCTCCGAGGGAGGGTAGAGAAGGGGGCTGTTAGGCGACCAGCTCCTGGCCCTGGAAGCGACGATGCTACACTAACTCAGCCCACCCAGTGAGGAGAGTCTCACCGGCCCCACTTGCAGACCTGAAGGAACTCAAAGAAGTTCAGTGTTTTGTTCACTTCATACCGTGGCAGCGCTGGCCACGAGAGAACCCACGATTCCCGACTTCGGCATTCTTTCCGCCATAACTTTTGTCCCTAAGGGGTGCGGGGTAGGGGGAGGATAAAATAACAACCGCAGAAAAGGAACCACTTACATGTGTCTAGCGCTTCCTAGAGGCTACCCAGGATATGGGCCCACCTTTTTAAATCCTGGTCCTACCCCTGACTCGCTGCGTGACTTTTTTTGAGTATCCGACGCTCTCGGACTTGTTTTCCTGTAAACAAATCAGGACGGGAGGTGTGTGTGGGGTGTGTGTGTGTGTGTGTGTGTGTGTGTGTGTGTGTGTGTGAAGTGAGGCTGCATGTTGTGCGGGGGCGGGTAGCAGACGATCACCGGGGTTCCCCAAGTTTCGGATTCCCTAAACGCTCATTCACAATTGGAAGCTGAGTTGCCCAATTCTACCCCCTATAGAAAAACTTCCCCGTCGAGGCAAAACTGTGAACACTCGCACGCTTTTTCCCATGGTCTGGAGGGTGCAGTGGGGGTGCAACGCCGACTTAGCTAAGCACCCAGTTTCAAGCAATGCAAATCACTTGGCTTTTAGGCGCAGCCGGACAGCAGCGCGGACGATCGCTCGTGAACTTGACCAGGAGACAAACTTCGCAGAGTCCTCAACGTGGGGGGCCCGCTCTCGCGAGACCGCCCCTAAACTTAAGCCCACTTTCACTCGCCCCCACAGGGAACTTAATAGAGCCACCTTAAGGGCGCTGCTCCCGCCCCCGGAAGTGCGGGGGGGGCACAGACCCGGGCGATCCGCCTCCGGCCCCGCAAGACAGCGAAGTGCCCGTGGATGCCATCGAGCACCCCAAGTGGGGAAATACCCCCCACCCCGCGCTCTCGGCCCCAGACACCTGGCCCGGCTTCCGAGCCTTCCGGGTGCCTGCATCCCCTGCATTCCCGCCCGAGCTCTGGACTTAAGCCCGCCTGGGTCAGAGGCTCCGAGAGCCCGCGTTCGCCCGACTCGCGGTAGCCACCGTCACTAGACAGTCAAACCCCAAGACGTCAGCCCACAATGCACCGGGCGGGCCGGGAAAGACGCGCCGGGGAGGGGAGGGGAAAGAGCCCGGCGCGAATCGCGCGGGAGGGGGAGGGGGAGAGGAGGAGAAAGAAGGGCCCAACTGTAGGAGGGCAGCGGAGCATTACCTCATCCCGTGAGCCTCCGCGGGTCCAGAGAAGAATCTTCTAGGGTGGGGTCTCCATGGCGACGGGCGGGCCCGCCCCCTTGAGAGCGACGCGAGCCAATGGGAAGGCCTTGGGGTGACATCATGGGCTATTTTTAGGGGTTGACTGGTAGCAGATAAGTGTTGAGCTCGGGCTGGATAAGGGCTCAGAGTTGCACTGAGTGTGGCTGAAGCAGCGAGGCAGGAGTGGAGGTGCGCGGACTCAGGGAGACAGACACAGGCAGGCGACACGGCAGTGGAGTCCGAGCTGCAAATCTTATTTTCTCTTTCATTTTCTCACCAACTGCCCAGAGCTAGCGCCTGTGGCTCCCGGGCTGGTGTTTGGGGGAGCGTCCGGAGAGCCCCTTCTCCAGTCGCCCCCAGGAGGAGAGCCCCGCTGCCCGGGAGCTGCTGACAGCGCGGAGGGCGGCGACAGTCCGTCCGGGGAAGTCCGGAGAGCGGCTGCAGCGGCCAAGAACTTTCCTGGCCAGGAGGACAGGGGACAAGTGGCCCGGGTCCCGGAGCGAACTTTTGCAAAGCTTTGCTGCGCCTGAAGCTGTGGTGGCGGCGGCGGCGAAGACAAGAAGGCGGCGGAGAGAGGAGACCGAGGAGGGACGTGCGCTCAGCTTCTCTCGCACCGGTTGCTGAACTTGGGCGAGCGCGAGCCGCGGCTGCCCGGCGCCCCCTCCCCCTCGCAGCGGAGGAGGGGACAGTCGTCGGAGTCGGGGCGGCGGAGACCCGCCGCCGGCCGGCCACAGCGGGATCGGCGCTGACTGCCGCCGCCGGGAGGGCCGCTGTCGCCGGGAAGCGTCTTCGTCCGCGGGCTCCCAGGAACCGCTGCGCCCGAGAGCGCTCCGTGAGTGACCGCGACTTTTCAAAGCCGGGCAGCGCGCGCGAGCTGACAAGTAAGAGTGCGGGCGGCACCTGAAACCCTGAGCGCCCAGGGAGCGAGCTGGTGAGCGGGGCGCAGGGGGGAGGACAGCCGGCGGGTGCGCGCGCCCCTCGAGAAACTTTCCTTGCCCAGGGCCCCGGGAGGCGCGGGTGTCCCCCGCTCGCCAGCGCGCTGTTGCGGCCCCGAAACTTCTGCGCGCAGCCCAAACTAACCCCACGTGAAGTGACGGACTGTTCTATGACTGCAAAGATGGAAACGACCTTCTACGACGATGCTCTCAACGCCTCGTTCCTCCAGTCCGAGAGCGGCGCCTACGGCTACAGTAACCCCAAGATCCTGAAACAGAGCATGACCCTGAACCTGGCCGACCCGGTGGGCAGCCTGAAGCCGCACCTCCGGGCCAAGAACTCGGACCTCCTCACCTCGCCCGATGTGGGGCTGCTCAAGCTGGCCTCGCCCGAGCTGGAGCGCCTGATAATCCAGTCCAGCAACGGGCACATCACCACCACGCCGACCCCGACGCAGTTCCTGTGCCCCAAGAACGTGACAGATGAGCAGGAGGGCTTCGCAGAAGGTTTCGTGCGCGCCCTGGCCGAACTGCACAGCCAGAACACGCTGCCCAACGTCACGTCGGCGGCGCAGCCGGTCAGCGGGGCGGGCATGGTGGCTCCGGCCGTGGCTTCGGCGGCGGGCGGCAGCGGCGGCGGCGGCTTCAGCGCCAGCCTGCACAGCGAGCCGCCGGTCTACGCCAACCTCAGCAACTTCAACCCGGGCGCGCTGAGCAGCGGCGGCGGGGCGCCCTCGTACGGCGCGGCCGGCCTGGCCTTTCCCGCGCAGCCCCAGCAGCCGCAGCAGCAGCCCCCGCAGCCGCCGCACCACCTGCCCCAGCAGCTCCCAGTGCAGCACCCGCGGCTGCAGGCCTTGAAGGAGGAGCCGCAGACGGTGCCCGAGATGCCCGGGGAAACGCCGCCCCTGTCCCCCATCGACATGGAGTCACAGGAGAGGATCAAGGCCGAGAGGAAGCGCATGAGGAACCGCATAGCTGCCTCCAAGTGCCGGAAAAGGAAGCTGGAGAGGATCGCCCGGCTGGAGGAAAAAGTGAAAACCTTGAAAGCGCAGAACTCGGAGCTGGCGTCCACGGCCAACATGCTCAGGGAACAGGTGGCACAGCTTAAACAAAAAGTCATGAACCACGTTAACAGTGGGTGCCAACTCATGCTAACGCAGCAGTTGCAAACGTTTTGAGGAGAGACTGTCGGGGGCTGAGGGGCAGCAGAGAAAAAAAAAAATTACACAGAGAGACAGACTTGAGAACTTGACAAGTTGCGAGAGAGAGAGAGAAAGAGAAAAGAAGTGTCCAAGGACTAAAGCCAAGGGTATCCAAGTTGGACTGGGCGGCGTCCTGACGGCGCCCCCAGTGTGCACGAGTGGGAAGGACTTGGCGCGCCCTCCCTTGGCATCGGGCCAGGGAGCGGCTGCCTGCGGGCTGCCCCGCTTTGCGGACGGGCTGTCCCCGCGCGAACAGAACGTTAGACTTTTCTTTAACATTGACCAAGAACTGCATGGACCTAACATTCGATCTCATTCAGTATTAAAGGGGGGAGGGGGAGGGGTTACAAACTGCAATAGAGACTGTAGATTGCTTCTGTAGTACTCCTTAAAACACAAAGGGGGGGGGTTGGGGGAGGGGAGGCGGGAGGGAGGTTTGTGAGAGCGAGGCTGAGCCTGCAGATGAACTCTTTCTGGCCTGCCTTCCTTAACTGTGTATGTACATATATATATTTTTTAATTTGATGAAAGCTGATTACTGTCAATAAACAGCTTCATGCCTTTGTAAGTTATTTCATGTTTGTTTGTTTGGGTGTCCTGCCCAGTGTTGTTTGTAAATAAGAGATTTGGAGCACTCTGAGTTTACCATTTGTAATAAAGTATATAATTTTTTTATGTTTTGTTCCTGAAAATTCCAGAAAGGATATTTAAGAAAATACAATAAAATATTGGAAAAATACCCCTCCCACAACCTCTTTTCTGCATTATCTATGGATTACCTATCTAGGTGAAGTTGAAAGAGTGAAGAGTCAACTTAAAATCACTCTCAGTGCTTCTTACTATCAAGCAAAACTATTCTCTACTGGACTGAGAATAACTGTAGCTGATGCTCTTGTCAACTTAATCCTCTTCCCTCCTATATAGAGTTGCTTACAAAGGATAGCGTGGCCCTTCAGAAGGCTGAGGGAAGGGAGGTTGTGCTGGAGAGGGACAGACAGTGCCCTGAAAAGTCAAACTAATATTTAAAGTCTGGATTATACCAAGTGGCATGTGCTGTGACCATTTATGATGTTAGCAGAAATTTAAGAGTAGTTGCTTATTCTCAAGTCAGGAATGGTGGCAGATTTTTACAAAAGATGTATCCTTCCAATTTGGAATCTTTAACAATCCCTAGATAAAAAAGATGGTCTTTGCTTATGAATATTTATAACAGCATTCTTGTCACAATAAACGTATTCAAATACCAATAACAGATCTTGAATTCCTTTCCCTTTACTACTTTTTTTCTTCCCAAGCTCTACACTGAAGCTTTTCTTTTCAGTTGCTGGGGTTAGCATTACTGCCATCTGAAGTTACTGGGTAATTAAGAAGCAAAGAATTTAGGAAGAGTCAACACAGAATTTGCAATCTGGATGAAACATTCTCCCAGTTTTCATTAATACTCTCCTCTCCTCTCCTCTCTCTCTCTCTCTCTCTCTCTCTCTGAAATAAACACCTATACTTAGACAAATTACCACAATAGCAGTTTACCATTTGGGATTCTTGTACAGTTTATTTCTTAATTTGTTTCTAAAATAATCAACCTCGTTTAAGTTATTATTACAGAAATAGCCTTAAAAGATGGTAATCTATATGCCATGGAAGAGAGATGAGAAACCATGAACACCAACACATTGATCACATGTGTAAATCAAACCTTAGCTCTGGGGAAATGGCAAACAAATTCTGTCTGCAGATACGCCTTGGAAGATCAACAAGGCTGTATGCAACAAGGGAACAATTTTTGCTTGGTTGCTTTTCATCCCAAGAGCCAGTATGCTTATCAAGCAGCAAAAGCAATTTGATATCCAGGAATATTTTCACAAACCACTAATTGAGGCAGGGCTGTTTGCTCATTAACAGTGCTCTAGTACCCAACAGGTCTTGAGTGCTAATATCCTGCCTGTGACTGTAAATCCAAAGACACAAAGAGTTTCTCTTTATGAGTGTATCTAGGAGTGCAAGAGATTGGACAGACTTGTTAGCTATCAGATCCACTCCGTCGTAATAACACTTCTTTAACAAAGGGTTACTAGGAACGGAGCAGAGTTTGCCGAACAGTGAATTTGCCGATGTCAGCAACCCGGAAGGTGAGTTGATTTTGACCATATGTAGGAATAGTCAGCAGAGGGACAATAAAGCACTTTGGGGTGGGGCTCTTTGGAAGCTAAACAAGAGCCAACTAGAAAAAATAAGCAGGCTGGGGAATTAATTACCTGCAAAGGTAGACTAAGCCCAGACAACAGAAAAGCCACACCACTCCCCAGCTTTATTTAGACTCCAAGTGTAAGTAAAAAAAAAAAGCCTGAAACTCGGGCCTATCCCCACACTTGTTTGTTTCAACTAACATTCTAAATGTATATCCCTGAAATTCTAACCATTCTAACCAAAGGGATACAAAAATCATTGTGATAGAGGCAATTAATCAATGACCTTTGGACACAGAAAATCAGCTAATTTTGTAGACACAAGTTAATTTTATTTTGTCATTCAATGAGTTACTTGGGTAACACTAGTAGTTGGAGAAGATGAAGCTAGTGGCACATAAAACCATTAATTCTCTTCTAATTTGTCTTATATATGTATATTTTACACATAGAATCTTAACCCTTTGTGTCCACTGGGGCAGAAGGTTCATGAACTCAATGAAAAAGCCTATTTATGTATGTGTATGTGCGTGCACATATGGGCACATGCACGCTCCCCTGGGGAAAGAAATCATTAGCTTTTATTTGGTTTTCACAGAGTTCCATGACTCAAGTGCTTAATAATTCCTAAACTTAATGGCCACACACTCATTATGAGAAATTTACCATTGTGTGAATCTGAATCCCATGCCTTTTCACCCTTCTTTGCCTCTGCCTGTGCTCATCCATCTACCTGGAATTCCTTTCCTTCTGGTCCAGCGGATGAATCCTATCCATTCTTCAAGGCTTGGCATACATAGCACCTTCTCTATGAAGCCTTCCTCGCTAACTCTATCTTCAGGTGGAATGAACATTCCCATTGAGCATTCATAACATTTTATCAAAACTTCTATGATAGCACTTATCAAGGTATTATCATTGTGAACCTCTGTGACTCTTGGCTGGAGCCCTATCCTAACCATCTATGGACCCCAGACTCCTAGTATAGTGCCTGGCACTAGGAGATGTTTATAAAATAAATGTGTGATGACTGAGCAAGCAATTGAACTTGAACCCTCCTCCAAAATAATTCCAGGTCTTAATTTTTCTAGTGAAATATGCCTCATCCATTTTCAGGTATACAAATCCGGATGGATTGGGAACCTCAAGAAAATTCAAGTCCAGCCGATTGTCAATGAGTGTTCTAAAGCCCGATTTTCACGATGAATGTTCTTAAAATAACTAAGCTGTCAGCACATTCGTCCAATCATACAGTGTCCCTTCCCCACTCTACTAATGCAAGTGGGCATCTCCTCATATAAAATGGGTCTCCCTGAAACATTAGGCTTGGAGGTGGGGATGGGCAAGGATAATGTGTGACCATTAGGCAAGCATAAAAAATAGCTCCAGATGTGGCTTTATTAAAAACAACTACTTCATTGGTAATCACACAGAGGACTTTCTGTTTATAAAGTTAATGTATCTCAGGGGTCTAGAAGTTAGTGCTCGGTATCTGCTGGATAGAGATAAGGATCATGCTAAAGTAACTATTCCCCGTGTCCTTTTATTGTTAGAGAGGATATGCATTGGTGGAACTAACCAAAAAAGACAATGCCTTTTACTCTGCCCTACCCTTGCCTCCGTGGGTCTTCCATATGGGTCAAGTAGAAGGTCATGGAAGATGTGAAAAGGTTAGAATATGGGATGGCCCCAGAAAATGAAATTATTCCTTCCTAACTCTGGAACCTGGCCCCATTTATTTGATTTTGGACTTCTGACATGCCAGAGAAGGACATGACCATGGGCCTGGGTCTCATTGAGGCCCTATGCTAAGCATGGGGATTCAGTGATGAGCAAGACATAATCCCTATTCTCAAGGAACTCACAGTCTAGTGGGGAGGAGTATAGAGATAAAGCACAAAGAGGTGCCAGGTCTGGGGAGGAGGGACCATTATCAGGAGAGACTTCATGGGAGAGGTGACATGTGAGCTGAGCCGGTGGGACTCACCAGGAAGGAAAAGTTGAAAGAGGAACTTTATGCAAGGGCACAGCAGTGTAGGAGAATGTAGTGCATTCAGAGATTGGTAAGCTGCTTGGAGAGGCTGGGAACGAAGATATGAGAAGAGGAATGAAAGGAGATGAAGCAAGAAAGTTTAGGTGTCAGGTTGTGAAGTAGTATCTGTCCCATGCTAAGAGTTTGGTAGTTATCCTGCAGGTGATAGGGAAATGTAGAAGGACACAGAGCAGGGAAATGGACTCTCCAAACTTGAGAGAGATTCGTGCTGGTAACAGTTTGGGTGATGGACTGGTGGGGACAATGCCAGGTAAGAAGAGTAATACCAAAGGCAGGATTTGGTTTAATTTAGAACACCTGTGGTCTTTAAAGCTGTCCTGGAGTTGGGGGAGAAATGGGGAGCAGATTGCTTAAGCTGAACCCCATCTCCCACATTTCTTCCTGCACAACTCCCTGGCAAGCTGGGCCTAAGGAGGGATATCAGCAAGTTCACGCTTCACCTTGGCAGCTTGTCCTGAACTTAACTTTTCCTGTGTCAACTTGATATCTGAAGGAAAGTCATCTTATGGTCCAGAGTCCACCTGCTCAGTGTCAGGATGCTCAAATAAACAGATGTAAAAGAAAAAGTCTTGTGACCTCACCACTGCAGGACCCAAACCTGATTTTATGTCATTTCCCCAGAATTGACTAAGCTCAGTGGGACTAATTGACCCAAACTATGCAAACCTTTCGATGCAAGTGAAGAGACCAGTGTTTTTACTTATGTTGGGGGGGGGGGGGGAATTGAATAATAATACCTCGCATCCATATGACACTCATTTGATTCCTCAAGCAACATTGAATTTCCTATTTTGTGCCAGGCACTCAGAAGGCAATGGAGAGTGAAATCCACAGGATGTCTCCCTCGTGGAGTTTTTATTCTGGTAAGAGACACAGCAAATAGAAAACACACTGATTAATGTATGATTCTACACCTACACGAGGACAGTGAAGAAAATTGGGCACTATGAAAGAGAAAAACCATCTAAATAGGGCCAAGGGGGAAAAAAGGCCTTTCTGCAAAAAACACCTGAAAGGAGATTTCCTCCATGATTTGATTTCATCAGGTGAAGAGCAGAAGAGAAGGGGCAGCAGCTGAAGGGGCCACATGAGGGAAAGCTTGGGAGAGAGTTCTGGGCATCCTAGGGGTTGAGAGATGGCCTGCTTTCCTGGAGTGGAGTAAGCAAAGGAAGCATGATGAGCAATGCAATTTGTCCTCACCTGTTCACACTCCCACCATTTCCAAAGCGCTCTTCTCTCTTCTGTCTCCTTCCATTGGCACCACTCCCCTGGCTATGTCATTGTTACTAGCTGTGTCTCAGAGACACAGCAACTGATGCTCCCGGTGAGTCTTAAGAATTTTGTCAAGGTTCCTCATCCACAGGCTGGTGGGGCCACAGTTAGGCTTCAAGAACCCAATTCTTCTCCTATGTTGTTCCAGGAACCAGATGCCCTGGTGATCCTGGGTTCCTTACCCAGGGCATGTCCCCAATTCCACATCAAGGACCCCAAGAACTGAAGTAGTCATCAGAAGGTTCTTTGATGTGCACACCATCTGAGCAAAGGTAATTAGATAGTCTCCTGGGATATGTCATCCCTGCCCCAGCAGCGAGTAGTGAACTTTCCTTGCCCTGCTGCAAACTCCTCCTCTCCAGACGGACCAGAATACTTAGTACCAAGAAGCCCTGACACTTTCTTGCCATACAGACTTCTCCCATGTATAGCCACTGAAAAATAGTGCCTGGTGGATGCCTCTTTGTTGCTTCAGAAAATTGGATTCCCAGATCACTACGTTACTGCTTTCTTGGGTTACTGCTACTCACTGGCTACCTGCACAGAATTTGTGTATTTCCCAGATCTCCTCAGGACTGTCAGTCCATCAGCTTCTGCTACTAGCTAATCTCTTCCAGAGTGTTGATTCATCTAGGTTCATGCTCAGTGGGAGGAATTTTCCCTGGGCTTATCCCAAGTTCTGGAAAAAGGTGGGCAGGAACCTGGGCTGTTATATAATTGACCACACTAACAGTTAGGATGCTTACAGAGGCCAGTAACAGAAGACACAATTTAAAGAAGTCCAGACATGAACCAAGTCCAGGGCTCAGTGACCTCGTTCATTGACATCACCATGGGTCTGGGGCTTCCTATCTTTCCATGTCACCATTCTTAGTATGTCAAGGAACTTCCTTGTGTGGCCTCAAGATAGCTTTGGCAGTTCCTGGCATCATAGGTAAATGCAATGCAAGGATTTTTACTTTAATTTTTCTCTTTTTATTAGCAAGAGAAACCTTTTCTGGAAGCTCCCCACCTCCACCCCGGTTGACTTCCCCTCAGGTCCTGTTGGTCAGGGGTTGGTCCCATACATATACCCAAACCGGGAATGAGACCTCCATAATTGGCCGACAGTCATGCTTAGCCCTTTGGGATCACCTTTTTCTAAGCACATGGGAAAGTGAACACAGAAAGTTATTTTTAAAATAAGTAAAAAATCAGGGCTCTGATAGCAAGAGAGAAGTGAGAGGGAGGATGGCTTTTGGGTTGGTGGGTGCTCACTAATGCTCTACGCCAAATATTTCCAGCTCTGCTTTTGGGTACGAGGTAAGGCAGTACTTTCCCATCTCCTACCTCCTTGAAGGTGGGTAAGAAGACATGGACTTGTGTCAGCCAATGAAATGTGAGCAGGGGTGACATCTGTCACATCCAGGTGGAAGCCTAAGAGCAAGTGAGATTCAACATACTTCTTTTTCCCAGCTTTGGCAACTACGGAAACACAGAGATAGAGTGTCCATTAGCCTGGGTCTTTAAATAATGATGATGTAGATCAGAGTCCCTTCCCAGGCCCAGCATATCTACAGTAGACATTTAACCTTTATTGTTTTAGGACACAGAGATTTAAGAGCTGCTTATTTCTGTAGCATTACCTAGCCTTTTCCAACTCCAGTAGAAACCAACCGTATAATAAAAACACCTGTATAATATTCATAATAGATCCCATTTACCAAGTTTCTACTATGCAGCAGGCACTGTGCTGGGTCTCACAAGTAGATGATAAGGCTGTATTTTATACATGAGAAAATGGAGGTTCAGGTCTTGTTTGGGCTCATGGAATAAGTGGCTGGTAGAAGCCCGAGTTGAGTCCAGGTCTTTCTGACCCCAAAGAGCTTGCACTGTACACATATGTCCTTATTCCTGAGTAGTACTGCCACATGAATTTATATCTCCGTTGAGGCTCACAACTTCCCTGCCACAGACCCTGTTGTCATTCTACACTTCACAGGTCTGGGAAGACACCAGAGCCTCTCCCTTTCCACTCTTCCTCCCTATGCTTCTGACTCCATGAAGAATCAAGGTATTACAAGTTAGAGGAGGCACATGGATTTTGGAACCAAGGGTCTAGAGGTTAAATCCGGGCTCTGCAGTTGTACTTGGGGGAGCATGGGGCAAGTACCTTAATTTTGCTAAGCCTCAATCCCTTCCTTTGTAAAAATGAGGCCAGCCATGGCTCCCTCGGAAGGTTTTCAGGAGGATCATATATGTAAAGCCCTTGTATGGAGCAGATAAGCAAGAATTAGTCATTAGTCATTTTTCACTGTAGACTTGTTCATTTAAGAAGAAATAATCAGGAATCCCCCACCCCATGCCCCAAGCCAGTGTGCATGCATGCACACACAAACCACCCTCGCTGAAATGCAAACATTTCCCACTAAGATTCAACAAGGTCTCACAGGGCCTGCTTCTTGGTCATATAAGGGCTGGCAGGTCCTCTCTATGGGCTGGAGAAAAGTTTTGTTTCCCCAGCTGCACTCACAGGGGAATGCTCTGCAGGCACGGCATTGGGAACCTGTTTGACTTGGCTCAGAGGCCTGTCAGCACATTCAGGAAGTGAAGTCAGAGAGAGGCAGGATTTCAAACAGAGCCATCTGCACACAAATGCCCAGGCAGTGACATGCCTTATCTAGGCAGGGTGCCTATCAGCCCGGGTCGCCCTGGGTGCTGTCCAAGAAACCTCTGAGGATGGCTCTGGGCCAGAAAAGGAAGAAGCAAACTCTGGCACCCAGAGAAGGGCCATGACTCCCAGAGCAAAGCAGCCGGAAGGGTTACACAGGGTTCATCTCAATCAGCCCCCTGGCTTGGGCAGCGAGATGACTAAGTCCAGACTGCCAGAGCTTGCTGGGTTGAGGGGCTAATGTTTATCTCCCTGGAGACTTGAACTCAAGTTTTGGGAAGGGAATGAAGGAGAGGGGGAGGAGAGAAAAACGAATAGGTTAGGAGTGCTGGGGCGGGGAGAGAGAGAAATGGATGGCGTCTTGACAACATGTGGACCCCTGAGAAGGAACACATTGCCATTCTCCTGCCATGTCCAGGAACAGTACAGTGACTGAGACCTTCATGAACCCTAATACCAATTAGAACATTAAAGATTAAATGAGCTAATATATGTACAAGGGCTTAGCTTAGTGCTGGCAAATCAGAAATGTATCGGTTAGAATTCTATGGTTGCAAGTGACAGAAAATTCAATTTAAAGAAAAAACAATTTTACTGGAATAAATCATTGAAAAGCCATCAGTAGAAGTAGCCTAGACCTGGCTGTATGCAGGGCTCAAATGGAATCATCAGGCTTTGATTTCTCTCCATCACTCAGCTTGCTATGGGAAGTGTTAGCTTCATGCTCAGGCTGCATATGATAGTATCCAGCAGACCCCACTCTCTGTCCATAGGAATAAGTAAGATGGAGACAGCAGCTCCTCCCAGGATGGTGTCTCATTGATCTGATTGGGTCTCATATCCATCCCTGAACCAATCACCATGATTGAGGGATGGCATGTGGCACACTGATTGGCTTAGTGTAGGTCAACCTTCAATACTAGGGTTTGGGAGTCCCATCAAACCACGTGGCCAGAGAAGAGAGAGAGAAGAGAAGATCATCAAAGCAATATCAGGACCTACAAAGGAGTAGATGCTGTTCCATCTATTTTGTGATTATTGTTGTTACTATTATCAAATTTTACAGGCCAGGGTAGAGAGGCATCTAGGCTCCTTCAAAAGCTGAGTCAAGATTCATGATCCATTCTTCAATCTCTTATAACAAGTTGGGGGCTCCAGGTATAAATGATCAAAACATATTTCTCTGGATGGAAAATGTTCAAGAGGATTGTATTAAACAATATAACATGTAAAAATACTTTGTAAAAAATAGTTACTTACTAATATTAGTTGCTTTTGTGATGTTTATTGTAAAAGATTTATTCATCCAGGCCAATTGAAATAGAGTCAAATATACTCCAGGCAAGACTGAAATGTCAGGAAGCCCACTAATCTATTGTAGTCTGTATTTTTCTCTACTCTCCTGCTCGCCGAACTGTATCAGTATCAATATCTACACTAGTATTTCCACAATTCAACTGTTGAAGTAGTAAAATTCAGAAAAAATTGAAGTAGACTGTCATCGTGATTGAATTCTAAGAAGGAGAATCCAGTACAATGAAATATTCTTTTTTTCTCCTCACAACACATCAAAGATTTTTTTTTTAAAAAAGATTTTATTTATTTATTTGACAGAGAGAGAGACAGCCAGAGAGGGAACACTAGCAGGGGGAGTGGGAGAGGGAGAAGCAGGCTTCCCACGGAGCAGGGAGCCCGATGCAGGGCTCGATCCCAGGACCCTGGGATCATGACCCGAGCTGAAGGCAGACGCTTAATGACTGAGCCACCCAAGTGCCCCAACACCAAAGATCTTTACATGAAAAATATCTGAAAATATCTAGAACTGGTTATTAGCATAAGAAATGAATGATAAATCCAGTGTTGCAAGTACGACATACCAAGAAAGGTTGATGAGTCCACTGTGTGGTTTAAGACATTTCTAGGAGGTAATATGGTGACCAATTCTTGGCATTAATAGTCAAAATCTTTCCACCTTAGGATACTAACATGGAATTGAATGATCATTACTCTCTCAGAAGGTAGTGTTACCATGTTTACTCACCCAAGTTTATCATATGCCTCCTCTCTGCCAGGCACCCACTAAGCACTGGAAGTGAGAAGCTACGTAACACATCAATCCTACTACCAAAAGCTGATGGTGGGGCGTCTGGGTGGCTCAGCTGGTTAAGCAGTTGGCTCTTGATTTCAGCTCAGGTCATGATCTCAGGGTTCTGGGACTAAGCCGCATGTCAGGCTCTGTGCTCAGTGAGGCGTCTGCTTCAGGATTCTCTCTCTCTCCTTCCGCCCCTCCCCCTGTTCATGCTTGCTCGCTCTCTCTCTCAAATAAATAAAGAAATCTTAAAAAAAAAAAACTGATGGCATCCAATATATTAGTTGCTGTAACAGAGGTAAATAACAATGTACCTTGGAAACAATACCCCACCTAAAGGAGTTGAGTAATGGCTTCACTGAGAAGCTGACTTGGAATTATATCTTAAAAGAGATGAGGGGAGGGGCGCCTTGGTGGCTCAGTCATTAGGCGTCTGCCTTCGGCTCCGGTCATGGTCCCAGGGTCCTGGGATCGAGCCCCGCATTGGGCTCCCTGCTCGGCGGGAAGCCTGCTTCTCCCTCCCCCACTCCCCCTGCTTGTGTTCCTCTCTCTCTGTGTCTCTCTCTGTCAAATAAATAAATAAAATCTTAAAAAAAAAAAAAGAGATGAGGGGAAGTTTGACAGAAAAATGGGGGGATAGTGTTCCAGGGAGAGGGGACATCAAGGAGTAAGGTAGGACTCAGGGCCCATCAGTCAATCATCAACTATTCATGGACAAAAATGGATGGAGTTTCTGCCTACTTATTGTCAGGTAAGGAAAAGAGAGATTTAACAGATTATTGAAAAGATCACAGTTACTTATCAAACATAGCACCTTGCAAAGGGCTGCAAAGATGTGCAGGTAGTATTACTGCAGATACTGTGGCACTTTGCAAAGGGCTGCAAAGATGTGCAAGTAGTATTACTGCAGATACTGTGAAGGGTGCGCTCCCAGAGCCTTCAGTGGAAGGGCGGGAAGGAGCTTGACTCAGTCTGGTCATTAGGGAAGGCCTTTCCAAGGAAGTGACCTTTAAACGGAGACCTGAAGGAATTAGTCAGGCATATGGGAGTGGGTGGAGAGAGCATTCCTGTCTTGGGCAAAAGCATGCATTAGAAGTAGCCAGAAGACCAGTGTGGTTAGAATGTAAGGTTCTCTCCAGGGGAATCAAGGGAGAGAATGGGAAGAGGAGGAGGCCATGGGGCAGGTGGATCCAGATGGTGTGCCGTTTAATGCGGCATGTCCAAATATAGTACCTCGAACCTCAAGTCTCAAACAACCTGAGAGGTTAGATGACAGTGAGCAAAGAGAACGCATTTTCTAAAAGTCACACATCTCATGCATAGGGCAGAAGCTCTGATTCCTGGCTCCAAGAGATTTATCCTGACATTAGCTGTTTGTGAAGCTCTTGAGATGTGCCCAGAGCCCCGGGGGGGTGGGGAATGCCTTCTGTGTTACCTGTTTGAACCTCACAACAGACCTATCAGCAAGCTATCACAGGCTTGCTCCCCCGCCAGGAATCTGGACCCAGACTGGTCCCAGAAAATGGCTGCGTCCTTATGACTGTACGAGTCAGGAGTCGGGTTTGGCTCTAAAGTCAAGCTCTTGATCGTCCCAACAAGTACCTCTGAAGAAATCCAAATCTTTAGAAATCTTGAGAATTTCAACGGCTCAGCAGTATCACCCTCCCTGAGGGTTACTTCAGTAGACAGTAGGTTCACAAGAAATGCTAATTCCTTTTCCGTAACGTGAAAGGTGAATGGGGGAGCTCCAGGGACCTTTTAATTTTCTCTCCCATCCATATCTAGGCTTTATGCCCCTGCTATTTTGAATTCCATTTCAAATGAAAAAATAACCAAAAACCAC
The DNA here is from genome assembly GCF_037043125.1 of Eumetopias jubatus. NCBI lineage: Eukaryota > Metazoa > Chordata > Mammalia > Carnivora > Otariidae > Eumetopias > Eumetopias jubatus. The sequence goes on from NW_028274810.1 coordinate 59,726,785, forward strand.
TCTCAGCCAAGCCATTTGGATTTAAAACAGACTGGCAGAAACCTGGAAAGAGTCGAGATTCTCCTTTAATATATCAAATAGAGAAGCTAGAACCAATCTAAGAGGTGTTGCTCCATTTTGTAGAGAACAGGCCGTATTTTGAAAATGAATGAGTAAGGCTCACTGTTGCAACTTGTTTCAGGGTCTGGAGGCCAGGCCTGGTTTTGATCTGACAGGCCTGGGTCTCCAACTGTGAGTTATTCCTTTGCAAAGACTCAGAGAGGCAGCTCATTCGCCAGGCACAGACCTGGAACAGTGTTCCTTTGAAGACTTCCTCCGTGGGTCTTAAGTGGGATTTGGTGCCCATTGTGGAATCACAGTAATGAGCTCAAAACTAATGTTTTTCATTACGCCAGCAAATCAGTCAGCCCCTCTGTTTGCTCAGGTGTGTGGCTGTGTGCCCCGTGCCCTGATCTCTATATAAGAACAAAATAAATATTTTTAAAAGGAAGAAAGAATTGAAGATGAAGGAATGTCACAACTGGTGGGGTAGGAAAAGTGAGAGAAAGGAGGCTCTGGTCCCTTTAAAGTATGATAGATTTGCTATCTACTTTCTTTACTAATTGGTCACCCTCTAGTCTGTGAAGACCAAAAAAACCCACAAAAAACCATCAGCTAATGAGGTAGCAAGGTTCATCCAATTAATTGGGGCTTGGTCAGAGACTGGAGCAGTGCCGGTAGATGGCGCCAAAGGGCAGACCCGGCGCTCCTGGCTTCTCAGGGTGTAAAGGATTCGAAAAAGCCCAGCCAATAAATTCGGCTGGGAAGCATATGCACTGTAAATGTTCTTGCTCTACCAGCCGGAGGCCGGGAAGTGAGCACCAGATACTGTTTACAGTACAGGGCAGCTCTTATTTCAGAATGAAGAATAAGGCTCAGCAGGTAGGGAAGCCTTGAGAAGAACCAAATTTCCCAGAAGCCCACACTGAGATGGAACTGTGGAGGGCTGGGCCCAGGAAACTCACTGGATAAGACGATGGAGCCTTATGTTGTCGGAATAAACCCACCCGCCTCTGCAGAGGGACCGGCTGGGTACACTGGAGTATTGAAATAGGAAGTGCGAGGGTTGGCCAGAACCGGGTTAGGATCCTACATGTGTGACCTTGACCGATTCTCTTTCCTTCTGAGCAACAGTTGACTCATCCCTGGAATAGATGCAATAGTTGTAAATGAGAGACAAAATTTGATTTATAGAAAATGCTTAGCACAGCACTCAACATTCAGCAATCTCTGAAAAACTCTTCCAGCTGGGGCACTAAAACCCCTTCCAACGGGAATGGGGACAATCAGAAAAGACAGCCTTCTCATTTGTGTCACCACTGTGTCTGATACACAGTCTGATTCTGGGCTTATCACACTATTTTGCATTTTATTTACTTATGCAGGTCCTGAGATTGGGTGCTCCTTTAAATAAGGGCTGTGCGGTAAAATCCTCCTTGTATTCCCAGAATCCATCAGGGCCCCCGAAACATAACATCTGTTGAATACATGAGCTTTTCTTGTGAGCAAGTTGTTCCAACCTACCAAGCTAAATGATTCAGATACAGAATTATGGCCACATCTCATTTTCTTTTTCTTCATTGTGCTCAGGAAAGAAAACAGAAAATACTACAAACCCGGTAATGAAAATCAACTTTGAGTCTTTTGTTTTAGCCAAAGACCAAATAGGAGCCAGATGCTAGGCAGCCATTTTCAGTATTGGCCAACTCACCCAGCCAAGATTCTAAATAAATTCCAACACAGAATTGCAATATTAGACATAATTCTATGGTCTTAGTGTCATAGGTTAAGATTTGGGCATGTGGCATTCTAGTCTACGCAGGCCAGAGAGAGAGATGCTGAAGGAAAGAAGAATGACCTGGATGGAAGTAAATAATGGGAGGCCAACAGAATCAGGGATGCCAATGAGGCCAGTACTAAGGAGGGAGTTGGAGACCACAGAGCTTGGCTATTGTGGTCAGATAGACTCAGTTACTAAGTAGCCCCTTTGATTGGGGCAAGTTACTTAATTGCTGAAAGACTCAATCTCTTTGTTTATAAAATAAGGCATATTAGTCAGAATAGGTTAACCTATGCTATGGTCATGTGTCAACTCTGAACTCTCAGTGGCCTAGCAAAACAGAAGTGAATTTCTCACCCACCCAAAGGCAGGTTAGTGGGAGCCCTTCTCCACCTCAGGGATCCCATTTCCTTCTATCTTGTGACACTACCCTCTCATCATGCAGCTTCCAGTGTTCCTACAGCAGGGAAGAGAGAGCTGGAGGAGGCACACCGGCTCTGAAGTGCCTTAGTAAAAAAGTGACATATGTAATTTCTGCTCAGAGCCCATGGTGCAAAATAAGACACGGTCCCAGCTTAACTGCAAGGGAGACTGAGAAATGTGGAGAGGCATAGAGATATTTGGGGGGCACTATAGATTTGTCTGCCCCACTATATTTTAATATTTAATTAAAGTATTTAATCAATCAGGATTAGGCTCTGCTGCATGAAATAAAACAGCCAAATAACAGTGGCTTTAAAAAGTTAGAGGTTTATCTCCTCTATTATAAAAGAAGCCTGAAGAGGTGGGGCAGCTCCACAGTCATCAGGAGCATAGGCACCTTCTACATTCATCCGAAAGTCACTTCAGAGTTACAAGGGGCCCTCTAGGAGCCATGGCCACATTTCAGCCAAGACGAAAGAGAAAAAGATCAGGGCAATAAAAGGCACCCTACCCGCTTTAAAGAGCTTTCTCAGAAGCTCACCTTGCAACTTCCGTGTATATTTCACTGGTCACTCCTAGCTACAAGGCAGTGTGTGATGTGTAGTCTTTAGCCTTTGTGAATGGGAGAGTGAACGTTGGGAAGGCTACTAACAGTCCATGCCAAAATAATAACACTCAGTTCATGGGGTTATGGTGAGCCCTTTACAAAACTAAAAAAGCTTTGCCCAGGAGCTGACCATTATACATGTCCAATAAATGTTAGATATTGTCATTACTGTTTTTATTACCACATCATCATTTTGGAAGCCTGATCTTGGTGGCAACGCCTTAGGGACCTGTCAAGAAAGTGGAGCGAGTCTTTGGTTTTAGTGAGGAAGATTTGGAAGAGCAAGGCAGGGTACAAGAACCCCAGACCCTGGGTTAGGGATTAGGACAAGGGAAAGCATTAGCACTCAAGGGGAGGACCAAGGCAGAACGTCATTCTGATGGGCTGGGCCAAATCATCCAGGAGCTGGAGGTGCAGGATGGAAGAAGCTGAATGTGGTAGCACTAGGTTTTTCTGAGGCTAACTCTGGTTAAGAGATGTAATTAGCAGAGAGAAGAACCCAAGAGAACATGGTGGAAAACCAGAAAGCATCACAGTGACTGCCTTGGCTGGCACCTTTGGAATCCAACCTTTCTGTACCTTCAACTCCACATATGTACTCCCTTGCTTACTGACCTCTTTCCACCTCTGTGAGGTCACCTCACCCCTTCACTTGGTTTCTGACACCACAAATCTCAGCCCTTCTTAATGTTACTGCTTTTTCATCCTTTCCTTCAGCATATATTTATTGAGTACTTGCCATGGCCAGACATAGCTTTTAGTACTAAGGATAGAGTGGGGAATAAGAGAGGCAACACTCCTTGTTTTGTGAAATCTACATAACATGTTTTCCTTTTCCTTCCTTGGATTGGTGCATTCTAGGTAATTCCTCAGCCTGGCCCCTGGGACTTCCTCTCTGGTATGCTACATATCACTTACCACCTTGTTGGTCTCAGTCTTAACAGTCCTATTAGTCACTAAAACCCAGATATAAGAGGGATAACTTAAATCTTAATCCCACCTTCATATCCCACTTCGATGTTGGCTCCGAGGTATGGCAGGGCTAAGTCTGTGGTGGGAGGCATTAGTGGCTTTGTCGGGAGATGCTGGGGAGGAAAGAGCTAGAGTTAACAATAGTCTGGGCCAGCCTATACAATTCCAAATCTTCAGGTAGAACAATGAATAACTACTTGTGTCAATTAAGGTTCTTGGGTTGCAAGCAACAGAAACAGACTCCAAGTAACTGAGGTAAAAGAGGTTTACTAGAGGGATATGGAGCATGATGAACAAGATTTAAAGGAATAGCTGAAGAGTTGGACGTCAGAAGGAATAGAGTCTGGGGCAGCTCACGGACTTTGTTTGAAATCCATGCCTCTGTTGGAAAGAATGATCCCCAATCATATTTCTTGCACCTTTTCTCTCTCTATTCAAAAAACAAGTTCCTGAGAGAGAGGGAGGCTATTGTTCTGACTTGAGTTACATTTCTCCGCCTTCCCACCCAAAGCCCAATTAATAGTTTCTACCAAATCTACAAGTAATAGGACCTGGTAATTCCCCAAAGCAAAATTAGAGTGTGACTACCAGAATGGGGAATGAATGCTGGGTAGGCAAATACACAGATATCTACCTCCCCACTCTGGGTAATGTTCCTATTCCCAAGGCTATGGCTTTAGGAACATTTCATGAAGATGCATAAGAATGTGTCCTCCTGGAAACATTTTCAGTTGCAGGGAGCAAGACCGTGGCCTAACTATAATAAACTTGATGCTCATGTTGGGAATTTGGAGGGACATTGATAGAAATAACAATTACAAGTGATTTAACAATCCAAAAAATAAAAAAAATTATTTTTGTATTTTTTTAAGTTAGGTCTACATTTTTGTAATTGTAATTCTATTGATTTTTAAAATTAGTCATGTGTTCACGTGGTTCATGCACCTTCCTCCCTCCTGCTGCCTGGAACATGGATGTCTCCATCTTGAACCTTGGAGGCTGACCTTTTGGATCATGAAGACTAAAACACCGGAACGGCAGGACAGCATGCTAAAAGAAACCTAGATTCTGGTGACTTTATGGAACAGAGACATGATGTTAGCCCTGCTCTGTATCACTCTATATTTTTCTGTAATAGAGAAATAAGCATCTACCTGTGAAAGCCACCCCTATTTGAGGTTTTTCTGTTACAGTCAAGTCTAATTCCAATTGTTTCTCCAAGGTTATGCTACCAATAAGTGACAGAGATCTGATTCTAACTCAGTTCCAGAGCCTGGATGAGATGAGGCAAGGGAAGTCCCCGAGGTACAAAATTTAAGGAGGCACTCATGCTCAGGGTCATGCAGGTGCTGACCGTGTCCTTGTAGGACTCTACAAGTAGGAAACTCCTAAAATTTTGTGCCCTGGGTGCTTGTCTTGCCTTAGCCTGCTCCGCTTCATCAGCTCCCAGAACCCAGGCTCTGTCAATACACCATGACTATGAGAAAGCAACTGGTCTTCGTCTGAGATTTGAGAAAAGCCTGCTTTGATATTAACTATGAGATGCAAGATTTTAAAACTTTCTGATATCTCCATTCCACAGCACCCCTGCTATTTCAAGAGCTTGCTTTTCTCATTAGCTGGCACAGGAGTGAAAAGCCCTTCTGAAATACTTCGCCCTCCCATCCGCTTTCCAAGCAGGCAGGCTTGTTTATATACCGCTTCTCCTGGATGAATCATTTGTAGCAAGCGTACAGCTTCCACTTGTCCATGAGAAACTGTTCAAAACAATCCTTTCCATTTTGCATAAAACCTCAGGAGTAACAATAGATATTTAAAATAAGATGGCTACTTGTCAGCCTCTCAAAGTCAGGGAACAAATACAAGTAACTATGTGCCATCAAAAATCATTTTGAAAGAAAAAACAAAACCTCCCTGTGATTGCTTATTTTTTTGAGCTCCCACCCTCCACCTTCTTTATATTTTGCTTCCTGCAGAAGCCTTTCCAGTTCCTTTTGCTTCTGGTTTCAAGGTGTTATTTTCACATGGCGCTTCCTGAAATCCATAAAGAATCATCATGGGGGGGGGAAGAGACGGCTGGGTTAGGGGGCCAGAGTTCAGTTGCCATTGGCATCTTAGGGATCAGAACCCCTAAATCAAGGTTAGAGTGAAATGTAGAGTCATTTCTCAAGAGTGGGTTTATTTGATATGTTGAATTTATGTAGTGCTACACAAAGACCTTCCAAAGAAATACATGTTCTGTAGATCTCTGACAAATTCTCAGGAACAGAGAAAATGTAGGTAAAGGAACAGGGGCTGGAGAAGCTAATAGAAGTGGAGAATGAGGTCTGGATCACGACTTGTGAAGAGACACTGTCCCGGAGACTTCACATTAATTCTCATGCCACGCCCCCCGCCCCCGGCCCCCACTTCAAAGAGAGTGCTTTTATCTCCAACTTATAGGTAGAAAAAAACAAGTTCAGAGAGATTAAGTAACTAGCCCAAGATCACACAGCAAAGAAATAGCAAGTGGGGACCCAAATCCAGGTTGACCCGACTCAATACCTATGCTCTTGCAAGTGTGTTTCACTGCCTGCAAAAGCTCAATCTATTTCCTATTAGAGGGAAGATTCAGCAAGATGTGGGAAGTCAGGAAACTGAGGATCTAGTCCCAGCATGGGCACATGGGACGAGACTTCCATTTCCCCTGGGACTCCATGCTCTTACCTATGGGAACAAGAAAATAGAACTAGGTGGTTCTTCAGTTGCTTCTGCTCTCTGACAATCTGCGTTTCCATATCTACTCCCATCAAAGGCATCCAACAAAAGCATAGAAATAACAGGAAGTGTGAGCCACAGGCAGGATCCCTCCCTGTGGGTCAGGAGTCCAGGAAAGGCCAGAGACAGCCACTGCAGGATAAATAAACTGCACTTGGTGTTCTTTACACTTTCCCATTTTTTCATCAACCTTTCCAGCCCCTGCCTCCACCATTCAGGTACTCTGCTCCTGGCCTTATCACCTCCAGCCAGCCAGCCTCAACTTATAGCTCCCCATCCAGGCTTGCCTGGATTCCTGCAGTGCCAAGTTAAAAGTCCTAATTGTTTTTTATCTAGCCAACTGGATGGTTCCTTTTTGCAAATTATAAGAAGGTGCTTCTCAGACTTGAGTAGGCATAGCCCTGACTCAAGATGAATGGCTTGGCAAGCAGAGAATGGACTGACTTTCAGCTCCTGCCTTCCCCACTCAGCCAGATGCCCTGTGCAGTGCACAACTCAAACAACTGTATGTGGCAGTCCTGGGATGAGGCCAACTATTGATTCATTTCAGTGAATGGTACTCCATTCATCCAATTACAATTGCAAAGAGGAATCTAGGCAATATCTTGACCCTTTTCTCACCTTATCGCTCATGTTCTACCCACCACACTATTGATGTAGCTCCTATTTACTTCTCAGAGTTTCCAGTGCTCTCCATCGCCACCACCACCCTGATCAAAAGAACATCTTTCTTCTGAACTTCAGCACTAGCGTTCTAACTGGCTTCCTTCCATCTATTATTCTGTCCTGCCTTGGGTTTATTCCTGTTGTCGCAGCCAGAAGATAGATGAACTCAATGAGTTTAACACTGAGAGCTAGCAAATTGCAGGATCTTTTCACAATATAAATATGGCCATCCCTCTTTCTTGCTTGAACTTTTCAGTGGCTTCTGATGACTTTTACACGAAGGACAAAACTATTGACTCAGTCCGCTCCCTACACTTCCAAAATCACTTCGCATTGTCTTCTTTTCAGCTCTCCTCTCCCCAACTCCTCGAGAAAGTCACCCATGAGCACAGTCTTCTCTCTACCTCGAGCACTAGTCTTCCTTCTTTGCCTGTTAACTCCTACTCACACTTTGAGCATGTCAAGGGTCAAGCATTATACCTCAAGCATCCCCCTAACTAGCCAGCTCCCCTTAAGATAAGTCCCTCAGAGACAAAGCCTCGTCCCTTTGTGGCACTCATCAGTTACATTTCCACATGTATCTGTGAAATCATCTGACACTATCTCTCTCTCCAACTGGCCTACAGTAAGCGACATCCCACGGTGCCTGGGGTCATTGCTGTATAGTGTCGGGCACACAGTACCTCCTTGATAAATGTATGTTGAATGAATGCAGGTTTGTCTGGCTTGGAGACACCAACATTTAGCAATGACCACTTTGGATCATCCCCCAAGTGATCTACTAGTTTAGCGGCCCCAAACTGGGGGGGTGTAAAAGGAAGAGGAAGAAGAGCAAATCATAGAAGATAACACTGGCAAACCATTCCTTCATAACTAACCAACTCTGAATGCATCTTCTACGAGGCATTGTGGTTAACTGGTTCCTGGCAAACATTTGTTGAATCAGTGAATAAAATCCAATCACTGAAGGCCCAGATTAGATGCCACATCTGCTAGAAAGACTCAGAAGTAATCTCTCTGTCCCATACATGTTCAAAGCATTTCATCATTCCCTCTCTGCTGATAGTTTTTATCTTGTGTTACAGTTATTTGGGTATATGTCTCATCTCATAGAGGACATTGGAATTGCCCAGTTGATTCCTGATCTGATCTTCCATCCCCCAACACGTAGCGCAATGTCTATCTGTAATAGTGCTCAAATAAGGTTCAGCAAAAGAATGAAGGCATGAATGGGTGATAAATCATGCCTGTTTAGCTCTCTCTCTCTCAGGGGCACAAACTGTTAGTTTGAGTGTATTTCTGACTTTCCTGATCCTACATTCTCTTCAAAAGGGCTGGGGGAAAGCATTACTTGGGATACTTTCAACCACTTTAAATTAATTAATCATCTATCATTTCGTAAGTCTCCATTATGGGAAGCCAGGTTGTTGTCTCCCCTGCTCCTGTCAAGCATTTTCAGTCTGGATGATCTTGACAGCTTTCTAATTCAAATCAGAGAACTTCTAGTATCACATATGTGCCCCAAGCATGCCAGAGGTTCAAAATCCAGCTTTGGAGATCTTAGTACCAACCTTATGATCATTTAGGTATATGGCCTCAAGCTATTTAATAACTGCCAACACTTTCAATGAGTCTCTTGTTTGTACTAATCAAATACATGCATTAAAACATAGAAAATCTAACCCGCTTATTAGGACTCTGACTGAAAGACAGTTTAGATAATGTGTCAGGATGGTGGGAGTCTCAATTCTTCTCTGACCATGAGCTACCATTAGGATTCATATATGCATACTGAAATACGCCTAAGAGTCACCAAGTTTTAGAGCAGAGGGAGACCTCAGAGGTTATTTAACCTAAATGCCCATTTTATAGATGGTGAAACTTAAGTCCCAGGAGAGGAAGGGACTGGCCAAGTGGGTCATGGAGTTGAGATGCACGCTCAGCTTCAGAGGTCTTCAGTATCAAAATACACATTGTATCTCCTGGGATGTAACAGGCTTTTTAAATACTTTATCACTGCTTATCTCTAATTACATCTTAGGGAATGTGCCTTGTCCACATGTCATAGGTGAGGAAACTGAGCTCAGAGAGTTGAAATAATTTGTTTCAATGTCTCCGATCTATCAAATCTTTCAGATAACAAAGTTGGGGTTGAACCCATATCTGCTGAATCTGAAGATAGAGCTTCTCCCAGTGGTAAAGGTCACTGGAGTTTTGTGAAGAACACATTGCTACTGAGTGATGGGTTTGAGACCAAAATAATGCAAATTCCAGACTAGAGAATTCCAGAGCAGAGATATCAAATGCTTCTGTACCCCCACGCCTCCTACACAACCACCCCTAGATCCTGAATAGTCAGACCAATACCTTCTCAAACTTAACTGTGCAGACAAATCACCTGGAGATTGATTAAAAGTGCAGATTCTGGTTGAATAAATCCTGAGTGGAGCCTGAAATTCTGCAGATTCTGAGATTCTTGGGTAATACAAATGCTCCTAGTTCTGCACCACATTTGGCGTAGCAAGGTTGCTGAAGATATAACTCAGTCTTCAGCAGCTCCATCCCCAGACTGTCAAGCAGCAAAATCCATAAGGATGAGGGAGAGCAGCTGTGGCTGAGTAGTTGGAGGAAGCACAATGTTGTGTAGACTGAACATCTTACTATGTGCTGGCATAACACTGAGGACTTTATTGCACAATCACATTAATCCCTTCTGTAACCCTCCTAGTAACTATTAGTATCCACAGTCTACAGTTGAGGAAACAGATTCAGAGTTCAGGCAACTTCTCCAAATTCACATGGTTCTGTCTGATTCCAAAACTCATGCTCTTAACCACAGTGCCAACTTCCTCCACAGCGAGTATCCCCTTTACATTCAGCAATTCTGAATGGCACTTTCAAGGGGAAAGGAGTCTTTGAGCAGATGTTGATTAGCTGATAGGGACATCCCAAACTTAACACCAGAATGCTAGCAAATATCTTAGACCAGATGTTGATCAACTTGCTAGAGGAATGTGCAAAGGATTCATTCACATCGCATAAATAGCTTGAGTGAAAAATTAGAAATAACTTGCATGCTCCAAGATAGAGGAATGGTTAAATAAAACATAGTATATTAAGCAATGGCCGTACTAATTAAGCAATGGTTATACTGATTTCAGTAATATATTTGCTAGAATAGTATGATCTGACTTGTGTTAGGAAAGACATGAGTTGGGGTGCCTGGGTGGCTTGGTCAGATAAGTGGCTGCCTTCGACTCAGGTCATAATCCCAGAGTCCTGGGATCTAGCCCCATGTTGGGGTCCCTGCTCAGTGGGGAGTCTGCTTTTACCTCTCCCTCTGCCCCTCCCCCTCCTCTCTCCCTCTCCCAGAATAAATAAATAAAATCTTAAAAGAAAAGATGTGAGTGTGTGTGTGTGTGTGTGTGTGTGTGTGTGTGTGTGTGTATTCACACATAGGAAAAGATTGGAATGAGGTATTCCAAGAAATTTATATCAGTAACCTTTGGGTGCTATTATTATCCATTTTTTCTTTTCTTTTCCTTTTATACTTATCTGTACTTCTCATTTTTCTATAACAAGGGTGAATCATTTGTGCAATTTTTTAAAGAAAAAATAAATATGCAAGAGAAGCCAGGGAAAAGCTTTTCCAAAAGGGGCAATGGAGCTAGACAGACATGCATTACCAGATATTAAAATACATTATAAAGCTATAAATATTATAACAATTTAGGGTTGGGAAATACTAAACTGACAAATCAGTGGAAGAGAATAAAGTAAAATATAAGATTTGGATAATTTACTTTTTCTCTTCACGTGAGAGGCTTTTCTAAAAATAATACAAAACTATTGTATGGCCTCCCAAAATGCTACATACGCAGCCAGTAGACCATTGACAAAGTGGGGTGAATATTTCTAATATATATGACAAATAAACAGGACTAGTGTTCTTAATCGATAAAGGGTTCTTATAACTCAATACAAAATTTGGCAGAAACATAAGCATCTATTCAAAAAAAGGGGCGGGGTGATGAGCAAGAGAATGAATCCTAGCTATAGTAACATTTAGAAAGGGGGCACTGCTTTTTGCCATGGTCCTCCCTGGTCATCAAAGTTTTTACGTGACTTTCAAGGTAGAAATTCAAATCAAACTAAAACAGAAACAATTTCATGGGTCACATCTGACCACTGAGAAGCTCATCAGTAGCTTAGTGAGAGAGGGATCAGATATTAATACTAGTATCCTATTGTGCACAATTCACAGTTTGGGCTTTTTTTTTGTTTTTGTTTTTGTTTTTTGACATGTAATTAGGCTTAAGCTAACTGCAGAATTAAACAAAGAAGGAAGGGAAGTGACATGGCATCAAGGACAAAAAGGTGTAGCTAAAGGGGCTCTTCTCTGACTGTGTGTACTCTCAGGCACCTCATTAACCTTCCTTTCTTCATCTGTAAAATGGATTCAAGAAATCCTCTTCACAGTGTTTTTCTGTGGGAAAAATAAGATTGCCTATGTAAAGCACCTAGCACCTTTTAGTGAGTGCTTCATAAATAGCAACTACGATGACATCCCCAGAATTATTATTACCATCCATAGAAGGGCAGGAACAGGGGCATGCGTTGTGCCTCCCCTCTCCTCGCCCCAGTATGGAGCCTACAGAGCAGACCCCTGTGCTTACTGGGTTGGGGAAGGCAGCACAGCACTGTGGCCACATGGATAGGACATGGCTTTATCTCCTGTCCAGAGCCCAGCACCAGCACAGACTCCCATGAAGGGAGCCTCTCAGGACCTCTGACTCCTCATGCAGAGAGAATGTTAGTGGTGCAAGCTGTAGAGATCAAACTAAAGAAGAAGGTGTTTGGGGAAACACTCTCTGAGCTGTAAAGCTGTCGGCCTCAGCCCTGCCTTCTCCTGTTCACAGATCTCAGTCCTTGAAGCAAGCCTGTACAGCAAAGTTTACCTCTAAGTCATCTCAGATGCCTCATCAGCCCATCCAGCCAGATGTCACCAGACCAGGAATCTGCTAACTTAGCCAGAACCAAGCAGTTCCTAGCTTCGTGCAGGACACCAAGATCCAGCTGACTGGAAAACTGTGGGACACCCTAGAGTATCCCCTAAACGGTCATCATTGCCCAAACACACACTACATAGACCTATTTCCTGCACCTTCACTGCCAACCAGACCAGGACCCGACATCCGAGGACCAACTAATAGCCAACATTATGGAGGGCTCTCTGTGTTCTGAGCCTAATGCTAAGTATTTTACCTGCATTGTTTCATGAATCTTGGTTGTTATGCTGCTTCCCTAGGGATCATTTTGCAGATGGCCCCAAGAAGGGAAGGGACGCACCCAAGATCACACAGCTAGTAGGTAGCAAAACTGGGATTCAAATCTATAGCTCTCCAAGTCCAAAGTCATGCACTCCCCATGACACCATGCTGTGTTCCCCAGTCACATAAGATTAGCCTCTAAGTGTCCCTTCCCTGAGCCTAGAGCCTGCTGTTGTCCCAGCTTATTGGTTGATGGCCTGGAACCATGCCTGACTTTTCTCAGCTCCTTTCCCTGGGGGCTGGTTCTAGAGTTTGTTCTTGCCAGTGGGACACCTGCTGTGCATGGACAGATCTTTCCCAAAGGTGACAAATCCCGGCTTGGTTCTGGAGTTCCCATCCAGACACACCTACTGTTGAGAATGAAAAGCAAACTGACCCACCCTCTTGGCTGCTTCACTGGATCTTTGAAGTTGCCCTGCTCCTAAGCTGACTTGGAAGGGGTGAAGACATCAGTGCCCCATCCCGCCTTCTCCCACTTCTGTCCACCTGCTCAGGCAGGCATGTTAGGGACCCGCAATGCCCCATACTCAAACCTGACGCATGACAACTGTGCGCCGTTATTTTTTACTATGTTTGTTCATTTCCAGTTGTAAAAGCAATAGGCTCATAGTGTTATTTCCCACGGCTCTGACAAAACTGCCCTCTCCACAGCAATGCTGCAGGAGCATAAAGGAGGCCGGAGCTGCTGCTGAAGTCTCGTAACTGGCACAAGTACAAATTAAAATTCCTCCAAGGTGTGCAAACTGGATCAATTTGCACATAAAGGCTCCCAGGGAGGGATTCAAGAGAGGAAAAGCAGACTAAGAAAGAGAATATTTAAGCACTTCAAATCATTTCCTCCGAAAGGTTTTCTGCATCTTGCTGGAGGAGCGAGTCATCTTCCTGTGTGAAATGTTCGAACTCACTTCCGGTGAGTCACGAGAGGGCCATTCAGGTCTGGACACAGCCACCGTGCACGTGGTGGAGCCCACGACTCCACAGCTTCCTCTTCACAAAGCAGAGGTGCTGCCTCTCGGGCCCTGTTTGCCGGCTTCTCTCCAGGCTGCCAAACAACCGGAGTTTCTGAGGGGCATCTGCTGACAGCATCTGCCAACTCCCTACCCAGTGTATCCGTGAGGTCTGTGACTCACAGCCACCTCACACCGGAAGCCATTTCCCCACGCAGGCTCTGTTGCCTGAAATCCTTGCCAGCCCCGAGAAAGGTCTGTGGTGCTGACCGGCAGCAGGCGTGCATTGGAAAGCAGCAAGGACCCAGCCTTACCTCGGACTGCAGCAGCACAAAGAGCAGAAATACAAACCAGCACAAACTGATCGGTGTGAGGAATGGGCTTGGCTATTCAGTAGGCTGGAAACCACATACCATAGATATGGTGGATAAGGCAAACGCACGCCATACAGGCAGAAGGCTGTGTGTTATCTAGCCAAACATGGCCCTTCAAAAGAGAAAAGGAAGGAAAAGAACCCATTGCTCTGAAGCAAATCAAGCAGGACAATGAGAGACTTGGTGTGTCAGAAACTTCCCTCCTACCTCTAATTTGGGTTAATCATAATGCCTTCCAATGATCCCCCCAGAAAGAGTCTACAAGGGGGGTGTTGGAGGTGTTGTCTCTTCTACTTTACACAAACTGAGCTTCAGAGAGCTTAAGTTGCCACAGACCCCCAGGAGTCAGTGGTCCAGTGGCATTAGAACCCACATCTGTCAGACTCCCACACTCTTAGCTCCTTCAAAATTCATTTCCTTCTGATAGATTTTTATTGAAAACCACCTGTGTGCAATGCCATAGCTTGGAGCCAGACCTTATGAGGTGCTGAATGGAAGAAAAAAGAAAGAGGGCAGAAGCCCTAGATGTGTTGCTTTTTAACTATGTGACCTTGAGTAAGTCACCAATAACCTCCATCACCTTAATGTTTAACTGTGATTGCCTGAAGAAGTTGTTCAGGAGAGGCTCTTGGGTGCATTTCCCATATTGACCCTAAGAAATAGAGTTTTCTCATTCATTCATTCTTATTTATTTATTCCATCACTCTATAAACATGTGTTGATTACTCAGTAACAAGCTTCGGGGCAGAGGGGTAAATAAGACACAGTCCCTGCCATCAAAGTAGTCATGGTCTGGTGGAGAAAAAAGGCCTCCAAAGGGAGTCATCCTGCAGTAAGATTGATGGGTATCCTAGGGAGAAAAAGTTACAGCAGTAAGAAAAACAAGAACAACTAATTCTGCCCAAAGGGCTGGGGGAAATTATAGAGAAGGTGACAGTTGACCCAGGCTTTGAAGAATGAGTAAGGATTAGCTAGGACGAGTGTGCTTCATGTTCTGTCCTGTCTAGGCACAGTCTATGCCTTAACCTCAGGTGATGCTGACACTGCCATCTTGAATAAACAATCGAACGTGCAGAAGGATGGTGTAGGGGTAACAACACAGGCTTAGGAGTCAGGCAGTCCTGGGTTTGAACTGGAGCCCTGACACTTAGTAGCTCTGGCCTCAGTCTAAGTTTCTATCACAGCAACCTTTTGAAGAGCTTCTACTTTTTGGCAGCCTTTTTTGAAATCCCTTTCCAAACCTGCCTCTTCTCAATTAAAGGTCCTTCTACAAACATATGAAATGCCCACCATTGCCAGGTAGTTGGTAGGTACTGGGGGGAGATGCCGAGGCGAGTGGGACACAGTCCTTGCACCCTAGGAGCACAAGCATTTTGGGAGGCAGAGACAGGGACAGCCTCACTAGGCACAGGGGGCCATGCACCGTGGCAGTCCCCTCCAGCAGGACTGTGAGGGCACAGACGAGGGGCAGTTCATGCTCAAGGTGCCATCCTCAAACCATTTTGAAGTTACATTTGGGGTCCTTCAGGCCTGCATGGCACTTGGGTGGTTTATTATAAAATTAGAGCTGGAGTGGAATTTTGAAATCATTCTACAAGTGGGAAAAAGGAGGCCCAGAGAAGCAAAAGGCATGGGTAGGAAGGGACGGAATCTTGTTCTGGACCCAGTCCTCTGGACTTCTGTGTCTTGCTAACTTTCAGCAGTGATGAGATACCCAAATCTTCCACCTCCTTCTATCTTCCCACCCGCAGCCATGCCCTGTAGTCTCATTCAGCTGCATGTAATAATGCAGGGCAGGGACTCTGAATAAATATAAAATTTTTCAGTGGGACATTTGAAATGAGGGAAATCATTTTTGGACTCATTTCCATATATTTCTCTAGTGAGGACCTCTGTTTTCCTAGCCGAAGTACCAAGTCTCAGCTAACATTAGAATCTGCTACAGATGAATTTCTTTTGTGAAATGTAGTGGATGGAAAACATCCTGGTGTGGGATCTCGGAAGCCCAGATCCTAAGATCAGCTTTGCCAGTGGGTTGCATTGCGGCCTCAGGCAGATCACTCCCCTCTCAGGGCCTCCAGCATCCCCTCAGCTGCAAAGATGGCTGAACCCAATGGAAGCTCCATGAGATCTGGGACTTTGTCGACGGTGGTCTCTCCGGGGCCTGCAGCCATGTATGAACTCAATCCTTGTTTCTTTTATAAGATAAATATCTTCAAAGTCACCAGCATTCACTGAATAGGAGTCCATAAAATAATTTCCAAAATCTGAAGTTCGTCTCTGTTCATTTTTTCCCCTCTCTTTCATTAGAAGCATGATTACCTCCCCACCTCCCCGTCTCTTAGCAACAACATGGAAGGGTTGACTGTTCCAAGGCACTTCTCAAGTTGCGTGACCCGGCAGCTGTGAATTATTCTGTGTACTCTAATATTATCATTTCGGCATTGCTCCCCCTCTGCTGTCACTCCCCGGGCCTCCTGCTCAAAACCACCCGCTCAGCGCCTTGCCTCACTTGTTGCTGAAAACACACCCTGATTCCGCCTACCTCCACTGAGCTTGTTTGTGCAATTGTTCGGGACACCAGAAAACTTGACAGAACATCGTATTTTAACAGGAGCACAATGGCGCTGGGAGGTAAAGTAAATACTTTGCAATTTTTGCAAATCCCAGATCTAAAACCGGTACACATTTTTCTAGGGTCTTCCATTGGTCACTTTATTGTGCAATGCATTAATAAAAAAGAAAAAAATTAAAACAAATAATAATGACTACCATTTATCGAGCACCTACTATGTGTCAAGCAACTTCCCACACTCTTCCCTGTTTTATCTTCTCAACAGTCCAGGGAGCACCCAGTTTTACAGATGAGGGAACTGAGGCTCAGAAATGTTGACGAACTGCTCAGGGTCTCACAACTGGTAAATGCTGCTGCCAGGACTGGATCTGGGTCTGCTATCTGATTCTCAAACCTAGGGCTTTAAAACTGAGAATAATCTGGAAAGGGTAAGCCCACAAGAACCACCTAGCAGAAAAAGAACAGAATGGCAGTTGCAGTCCATCTAGTCCTTTCTCCACCCACTTTATTTCCACTCCTAAAACTGAAATAACTTGTTTCCTGTTGTTCCAATATAGAGAATTCACTAAAAGTTGGGTCTACTGAGGAGATGCCTAGCGATTACTAGGCCAAAGAAAGTTCAGGTTGGAACGGGCCTTCTAACTCATTCAGTCTAGCCCCCATAGTTTATAGATGATAAACTGAAGCCCAGAGAGTTTAAGAAGGTCACCCAAGTTCACCCATCTTATCAGTAAGTTGCAGAGCCAGCCTATCGCTACCGAATTCTGTGCTTTCCACCTGTGAGACTCGCCCTAGCACTTGTGTATGAGCCTATGGCTCTGAGGCCAAAGTGCTTTGCCTGGCCACGCCCTGCACATGTAGCTGCTGCTGACCTGGATCCTCTTTGAACCTCAGTCTCTTTATCTGTAAATGGGGTTGGCAAGGGCTCTTAACTCATAAATTTGTGAAGAAATTCCACTGAGCTCCGGGATGTGGCAGAGACTTATAGTGCTTGCTTCCCAAACACGAGCTATAATCTTTTAGGGCTGTTGGGTAGGGCATTTCATGTCCCTGCATGATTTTCCAGGTGGGCAATATTAGAATAAGGTGGGCAGCACCTGCCCCCGGCCTCTTATGATTATGGATGATTAGGAAACAGGAGAAAGAAAAAAAGCACAGGAGAAACATTAGAACTTGCGTCTACATATGTTTTACTTTCTCGACCTTCGTCTCTTTTTGGCACTGCCTCGACTTCACGGAAGCCGTGGGTGAGGAAGGCGGTCAGTCGGAAGGTCACAGAGCAACTGGCACAGGGTGGGGCCAGCCTATATTAGAAGTCAGGTGGCTCCAGGTAGAGGGCTCGGAGTGTGGAAGGCAGCTGCACCGCGCATGTCACAAGCCTCGAGGACTGCGGGTCCGCCCCACATCCGCGAGCCTGGATTGCACACGAGGTAGTCAAAGACAACAGGGGCCAGGCGATTCCATTCTCCGTTCACCAGAGTTCCGATCATCTCCCCTTCACTCTCCACCCTCTCTCTAGGCCCCCTTTTCAGGATGAAAACAACTCCGGACCTTGTGTCTTCGACCTTGCTCCCTGCAGACTCCAGATAGTCACCCTTCCTCCTTACAGGCTGCACCACCGGCAGTAGTGGTGAGTTGGGGGGTGAGGAGGTAGAGCCAGGTTGTGCAGAGAAATACTGCAAGGGGTTTGCCTGGGGGAGGATGGAAAGAGAAGGA
Source organism: Eumetopias jubatus (assembly GCF_037043125.1). Classification (NCBI taxonomy): domain Eukaryota; kingdom Metazoa; phylum Chordata; class Mammalia; order Carnivora; family Otariidae; genus Eumetopias; species Eumetopias jubatus. Next base: position 59,744,971 of record NW_028274810.1, read on the forward strand.
AAGGCACTAGAGGGACAGCTGGGGTTTAAGCAGATTGTGTGTGGTGGTGCGCGCGCGCGCGCGCATGCGTGCGTGCAGTCAAGTTTGTTCTAAGGAAGAGACTGAAGCCCGTTTACGTGCTTTTGGGGAGAAGCCAGTAGAAAGGAAACAGCTGAGGAGAGGGACCAAAGCACTAGCACAGGGTCTCTGAGAAAGCAAGAGAGGAGGGAGCCCAGAGCTCTGGGCAGCCATTGGCCTCACCCAGGAGGAGGGAGGGCTCTTCTGCTGTGGTAGGAAGGGAGGAGGGTAACCAGGAGCAGAGGTAAGGCACCGATCTGCCAGCTCCCAGAGCTCAGCACCGTCTGTCTTTCTTCTGCGCACAGCTGTGGCCTCACCCCAAGGGCCACCTCCAGTGCTCCACAGACGTGAATTGGTATCCTCACCACAACCTGCAAGGCAGGCATTTCTAACACCCCCATTTTATAGATTCCCCCACCGAATCTCGCAAACCATGTGAAATTGCCGAAGGTTGCACAACCCGTATTAATAATAAAAATAGTGCTGACACGAATACAGCCCTAAGTCTGGGTCAGTCTTTATTCTAAGTACTTTATATTCATTAACCTATTGAACCCTACCTATGAGGTGGGTGCTATTACTATCCTGGCTTTACAAATGAAGAAACTGAGAAACTGGATGATTAGATAACTGCCCAAAGACAAACACTTTAAAAGCGCTTGAATGCAGGCTGTCTGCCTCCCAGGTTAGTATTTGGAACCCTCATGTCACGTTGGTTGTGGGAAACAAACTCGTTTGTCTGATTCCAAAGGCCATACTTTGCTCACATGTCAAGGGATGAGGCTGCGTAAAGGCAAATCAGCTTTGAGAGTTGAATCCACTGTACCAAGATCTAGTTAGGATGTCAAAGAACAAGTATCAAGTAACCCCCAAAGACTTCCTCCAATTTTTCTTTGGCTCAAACTGGGTGACAGGGCTCTCCCAAATTCCCTAAAGGCTGGGGTGTCTCTATGGTGGAAGCAGGAAAGCAGGGAAGGTTAAACGGGGTATAAATTGAACCGATCAACAATGTCTGCCGCATCCATGCAAAGCGAGAAGTGCTATACTTAAGTCTTCCTGTATATTCAGTAAGTCATTTATGGACCACAAGTTCTGGTGGGCCCTGTGCCAGCACATAGGAGGGAAAGCCCATGGTTCTTGCTCTTCAAGGAGCTTACAGACTGGAACTTGGAACAAACACAAAAGCGGACAAGTCCCTCGCGGTGTGTGGCAACGTCCTCCGGAGGATGTTGGAAACAGAGGGGGGCGCTGCATCTGTCCAAGGGGGGGAACTGAGGCACAGGCTTCACAGAGGAACCATCACTTTTAAAGAAAGAAGTTGCCAGAGGAACAAAGGAAGTGAGGGCATGTGACTCAGGCAGAGAGGACACACGCGCCAAGTCAGAGAAGCATGGGGGATGATGGCACGTTCCGGGGAACTGGTAACAGGTCAGTATGACCGCCGCAGAGGTGCCGGCTTTGTGGGGTGGGAGATGCAGCAGGAGAGGGAGGCAGGGGCCAGATCCCCTCACGATGGGTGCTGTACAGCCTGTGTGCGAATTTAATCTGTAATCCTTACTCCCACCTTGGGCAGCCGTTCTATTACTATGGGTTTCCGCAGCTAACCCTGTTCACCCACACAGTTGGAAGCCCTGGCGGCTTGCCGGTCCTGAGTGTAGTTCCCAGGGCAGGCGCTTGGTGGCGCCACTCCGGCTGTTGGAGGTGCCAGCTGCAAGACGCGCGCTGAATGCTATTTTTGCTTTTTGCCTATTTTAAAGATTGATTGATTTATTTATTTATTTATTTGTTTATTTATTTACTATGTTCCGTTCCTCTTCAGGTTTCTACAGCACCAATGTAGATCTTCCTTGAAGAAAAGGTGGCATGACACACACTTTGGGAAAGCAGGGGAGACCTATATTTCCAGTTTACAGATAAGAAAAAAGAGGCTCAGAAGAATTAACATGCCCTCTCTCGAGAGCTGATAAGATGCAGATCCAAGGTTTGAACCCAGGCTGGCCTGCAGCCAGAACCTACCCTCTTTCCACTCTACCACAATGACTGCCTCAACTAGGCCTCTCAAGCTATTGCTCCCTATTATGTAACCAAAAAATAAATAAAAAATAAAATAAAAAGCCTTTCTTTCTATGGTGGCAGTGGCGATGTCATTCCAGAAACTAAGATTTGTTCCCTTTATAAATGAGGGGTCAGTGCATTTTTTCCCCTGCTCATTAGAAAGGCCTGCTTCCTACCAGAATGAATAATGAGGTTGTAGCTGTCTGCATTCAGCCATAGGAAGACGCATAATTGTATTTCTTCCACGATGGAAGAACCAGCTGTGGTACTAATAAAAATGACTGCTTTTCAATTCTTTCAACAGAGTAAATAAAACTCCCTTGTGATTAACAGCAAATTGGTTTCCTACAGAGTTGTCAGATCTGAAGGGGTGCAATGAGGGCGGTGGGAGGGAAGATGAGGGTGAGGGCTTGGCTAGTGGTTCCACCCCAGCAATGTGCTTTCTCCAAGTACTCAGTCCTGAGGTGCTCTGGGTACTAAAGATATTTTTAACTCCTTTCAGGAAATTCCCAAGTCTAGCAAAATAACACTCCAGTATCCTGGCATGGGGACAAGAGAGGAAAGGGGTCTCACTTATTAATAAGAGCAGTCCCTAAGGCTTTCAAATCTGGGGCACCAATTCTTATCCCATTCATGCATTCTATGGATATTTATTCAGTGCTTGCTAGTGGTTTATTCATTAACTGACTGTTTACTGAGTATCTACTATATTCTGACACAGAGGTGTGCCTTGGGGACGGAGCTCACAGTCTAACAGAGAGAGACACACACACACACACACACAAGATTTGTTGCAATTCCTGTTCTATATACTGGAAATAAAAGTTGGGAATTTGTATAGTCTTTCCATTCTCTCGACAAATGGGATAGAAAAGCTGTTTTACCCCCAGCTTTAAGCCGAAGAGTTACAAACCAAGTCCAATAAAAGATCAATCAGATGTGAAGATAATATAGTTGGAAATGATAACAGAGGGAAACGTGATTCTGAAATTTGCAAAATATTGGTGGATCAGACAGGGCCCCCATAGGAAACAGGTGGGATGCCCAAATTAGGCTAATTTGAGGAGAGTTTATTTACAAAGGGATTCTTTGTGTGCAAGGATGTGGGCAGGATGTTGGGCACTCAGGGGCTGTGCGGGAACCCAACACTAGCAGCAGTAGTGCTGTTAGCAACCCAGGTCCAAAACAATAAGGGAGGACATTAGCTATAGGAACCTGGAAGGGAAGAGTTGTATGGGGAAGATCACCTTGAAAGGTGCAGTGACAGACAGCAGAGATTCATAGCCAGGGTGACCATACAGGGAAGGTGTCAGAGAAATAAATACCTAATCTCATTCTCCCCCGTCCCAAGATTTTTTTCCATCTCACAGGTCAGGGAAGTCTTCCTGTAGTAGAGATAGTATCTGAGCTAGATCCTGACAGATGAACGGGAGTTTGTTAGGTGATGAAGGGAGGGGACAAGTCTTTAGGCAGAAAAAAACAGAGCAAAGCATGAAGGTGGGAGGTGGACTGGAAACAGATCCTGAGAGACCTTCGTGATACACAGAGAAGTTCGGCTTTTGAACCCAGGCACTGCAGAGCCACTGAGTGATTTTTAAGCAGGTGAATAGCATGACCATAAGCATTTATGAAAACCCTGTTGGCTGACCCATGGGAGATGGGTCAGAGAGGGGTGCGGCCTGGAGAGGAAGAGACAGGCTGGCTGGCGCGGTAAGGAGCAGATAAAGGGGGAGAGCCTGAGCCATAGTTATGGAGATGGAGACAGGGAAGATTTTGAAACAGTTGAAAGAAGTAGAAACGATGACTGATTGAACCAGAGCAGGGCATGCAGGAGAGGGAGGCATCCAGGCTGATTCTCAGGACTCCCGCTAGGGTGTCAGCGGACCGCACCATTTGCTGGGACTTAGGAAAGAGGCAGAATAGGTTTGGGGGACGAAACGAGACAGCTATGCTCTGAGGCATACTGAGGCCCCCCTGCCTGCAGGACCTCTAGGTGGGGATGACCGCTGTGACTTGGGTACGACCCTCAAGTTCAGGAGAGGGAGACAGAGCTGGCCTGAGAGAGAGGACCGGGACACCTGAGCATGCTGGAGGTTAGGACACGGTAGCACACAGGAAGACCATGGGCAGAGGGAGAGGGCTCTCCGGCTGGGCCACCTCCACGCCTCATCTGCAGGATGGAAATGGGAGTGCCTCCTCCACTGGGTTGTTGTGAGCACTTGAGAGAAGAGCTAATATGTGAAAGTGGCTGGTGCACAGCAGATCCTAAAAATACTCACAGAAGCAGAGAAAAGGTACAAATGCTAAGAAACTTGGTTTTACACTATATCCAGAAAAGAAACAGCAGCTGCTTTATACTTAACGGACACCACGGTCTTATCTCACCGCCTAGTTCCTTAGGCATCTGTGTCTTCTTGCTCCTTGGGCTGAAAGGGGATGGGAACTAGATCCCAGAGTTGTCTGTGTTTCACATTCCCTTACCTACTGGCAAAACAATTAGCACATAAGAGCTATCCACTAAATACATAGATATGGCTGATTGATTTATCTGGTAGAAAGAAAAAAATAAAATGAGAAAGACTCCAAGCTGGAGATAGTCCCAGTTACCCTAGGACTTCTCTATACCCAACAAGCAGCTCACTCTCTGGGTCCTGCCCCTCCCCCACCAGAGAGACATGATTAATGTCCTTCCTCTGTTTGAGAGTGGTGGTCCCAAGATTAATGAAGTCAGAATCCCTTGGAGATACTTGAGTAAGAAATGGGCCGTATTGTTGTCTTGCTTTAATTAATTTGAAAATTATCCTATATTGTTCAAATGGCAACTGACTCATCAAAAGTGGGTGTTTGGAAGTGATAGATGGAAAGTCTGAGGATTTTCTCATTAATTAATTTGGCTGTGAAAATAAGCACTGGCCGACATTCCCAGTGAAATAAAAACACACCAAAAGGTAACCAAGAAAGCGGGCTGGCGTGGAGGGGCCTAAGTTCTGCCCTCAGGCGTAGACTCACACTTTTGGCTGCCAAGCAATGACTTTATGTAGGTAATATGTAATTTGTGATTTTTCTCAGGGGTTTTTTTCCCAATTTTCTACAATGGGCACATATTATCTTACCATAAAAACTTAATTTAAAAAAAGTAAAATAAAAAATATTTGTCATGCATCTATACCACATAGAATAAAGATAGCATGGACAATAAGTATAATAATATAGAGTAAAGTAAATGCTATCTTTATTTTTCTCTTTATGTTTTGAGACTTTTTAATTAGTATTCCATAATATTATTTGTCCCCCGATTCCATTACCACATAAACCAGGGGTCTTTACTTGTAAGCAACAGAAACTGCATCTGGCTAATATACGCCAGGAAGGAGTTTTTTGGAAAACATAAGGGAATTCAAAATTCAAAAGGAAAGTGGGCAAATAGGCTTAGTAAGACAGGAAGAGGAAGCGAGCTTCTCCAGGGGTTTTGCAGGAACTATGCACCGGCTTGTCCAAGAGCCCCTGTGACAACCAGTGCTCCAGCCACTCACATGCTCAGTTAGGAAGGGAAGTTGTGGTCAGCCCAACGAGGGCCGTGTGTCTGCCCTGGCTAGAGTAGGGCACCTTGCTAACTGTTCTAGCCAGACTGTACCCAGAGGACTTTGATCATTCACCCAAGTGAATTTTAATCCTAGTCCCATAGGAGGTAGTACGGATGGTGGACAAACAAAAACAATAGATGAGGTCATTGTTCCCCCCTCACCCAATGATTTTCTTAGGTCTAATTTACATACAAGCAATAATGTTGCTAATCAACCACTGATCCATTATTGAACAGCTCTGACTCTTAGATAATCATTCCCTGGATATTGATTTCACTTCTGTCTCCCTGTATCAAAAGAGGGGTCAGGGGCGCCTGGGTGGCTCAGTCGGTTAAGCATCTGCCTTTGGCTCAGGTCATGATCTCAGGGTCCGGGGATCGAGTCCCACATCAGGCTTTCTGCTCAGTGGGGAGCCTGCTTCTCCCTCTGCCTGCCGCCTTTGCGCTCACTCTCTCTCTCTCTCTCAAATAAATAAAATCTTAAAAAAAATAAAAAGAGGGGTCAGGATGGTAGTGGGACTGGAAACAACTGGAACCGTTAGAAGATCAGTTGAGAAAGCTGGGGGAGGGGAGCTTGGAGGTGTGGAGAAGACTCAGGTGAATGAGCTGTCATCACCACCTTTCCAAAGGGTGGTCTGCCACGTAGCAAAAGAATGAGTTTTAAAACAATCAATAGAAGTTCAATGGACATAAGAGTTGTCTCAACAAATGGTAGAACTTTTTAAGAATTAAAACAGCCCCACTCTGGAAAGTAGGAAGCCCCATCTGAAGGGGTGAGCAACTAGGAATTCCAACATGGGGTGGAGTTGGGTTATTTGATCTTTAAAGGATTCTTTGAACCCTGATAGTCTATGGTCCTATGATCCTTTGTTATTCGCAAACCTAGTAAGTGTCCTGCTGAAGGGCTCCTTGCCTTTCACAGTTACTCAGTCACACGTATGACACATGCCTCAGGCTCAGCTTCTCCTTTTCACCTGGTTTTGCTCGCAAACCTGTGTTTGTGGAAGAATTGCCCAGGCACTTCTCGCTGGGGCAGGAGAATGTTGGGATTTCCTCAACAGAGCGTGGCAAGCAGAGACCAGAGGAAAGGCACAAGCAACAGATTCAAGATAAGAACTCTTGGGTTTAAACCTCAGCTTTGCCGCTTACATACTGTGGGATCTTAAGCAAGTCAGTGGGCTTTGCAATTCTCACTTTATTCCTATGTAAAGAGTGGATGATGAGAACAGTAATAATAGTAATAACCTGCTTTTGAGAGTTTCATTTTTAAAAAATGTAACACTTGGCTTTTGTGGCGTCTTAATGGTGTGCTAGATTATTTACATGCATTATTTCGTTTTTTTAATTCATTGATGTAATCCTGCCAACAATCCCATGATGTGTAGGTTCCATTATTCCCATCACACAGGTAAGAAAACTGAGGTTTAGTGAGTTTAAATCATTTGCCTAAAAAATGGAGCTAAAATTAAAATCAACAGATCTAACTCCATAGGCTGAGTTCTCTATAATGCCAGACCACGGCAGTCAGACTTACACAAGCGAGTGCATATACCGGACTTAATAGACGATCTGGAACATGATAGGGACTCGGTAACTATTAGCTCTCTACTCATCATCCTTCTGACTTAATCTTCCAAAAACTCCAGTTAAAATGCATCTTTTAATGTTGTGCCCCTGTGCTGCCTTAATCCGCCACCTGGTCACGAGATAGTGGCCACAGCTTCAGTGTCAAATCAAGATACCACACAGCACCCTTCTTGTTCTTTTCCTAGAAGCCTCCTCTCACACTTTACCTAACAGATTTGGGTCCACAGTCTCATCCCTAAACCCATCATTCCAAAACAAGGATGACTGAATAAGCCTGAGGCCAACCAGGCCTACCCCGGAGCTCATCCGCTTCCAAAATCAGCCTTCTTCTTGGGGATGAAACGGAGGTCCTGGATGCTGGTAGGCTACCAACTGTCTCCTTGACAGCCCTGTTATTCTGATAAGAAAAAGAAGGGTCAGAGGGGTTTAATGAATCTGTCCAGAGTCCAAGGGCAAGGGTAGGGCTGGAGGAAGGGACATGCATACCAAGGGTGGTTCTTAGTTCAGGAAGAGGGTTGGAGCTGTGGCAGGGTAGGGAGAGGATTTAGGACAGTGGTCCTCACCTGGGCCGCATACTGGAGTGACACGAGTCACTTTAAAGAGCACTGAGGACTGGATCCCACCCCGAGGGATTCTGACTCACTTCATCTTGGAGGCAGCCTGGGTATCGAGATTTATAAAAGCACCCCAGGGCATTTTAATACGCAGCCAAGGTGAGAACCAGCAGTTTAGGAAAAGAGCTGATGGAACATGGAGGGCTTGAGGCCAAAGGCATAGCGTAGGCACTGAGTAACAGAGATCCTGTCTCTCCTGTTTTTCTTCAATAATTGCTCCCATTTCCTGAGGACTCCTCCGCCCACCCCCCAGTTCCAGGCATGGCTGTGCCCTCAGTACTTGCCGTCTAGTAGGCAGGCAATAATTGAAGGGATCACAGACGCTTTACTCATAGAATGAATAATTTTCATGCAACCTCTACAAAGTAATAGTGCTTCCATTTTACAGATGAGGAAACAGAGGCCTAGACATTTTGAGGAACTAAGTCTTTTTGACTCTGCTCCCCAAGTCCTGTCCCATCTGCAGAAGAAATCAGGAGTCTGAGAAGCGAAACTGAGCCTCCCCTCTCTGTTTCTGCCCTACTCCACTTTGCATCTTACACTGTCTGGAACCTCCTTGTGGTCCCCCCACCTGCTGGGGAGCCCTAGCCTCCTGCCAGAGGAGTCAAGGGCTGAAGCTTCCTGCCTACTAAGGCATGGGCAAATGTCAAGACCCATCTTCATTTTTAAGAAACCCCATTGGGAAGCCTGGTAGCTAGCCTGGTCTTGGGACCTCCTTGCGGTGTGAACTTGAGCACGGGCCTTCCTGTTTCTGGGCTTCATTTTCATCATCCATAACATGAAGAAGTTGGACCAGAATCTGCAGGTTGTAAACTCAAGTACTTTTGGGTCTAGAATGATGATGTAAACCCATGGGGCAGGTTGGATGGGAACTATAGGGAAGGAGCAAAACCTGTCCTGTCCAAAAGGGTGAATTTTTTGAACTCCAGCCAGTTGTCATCATGGTGGCCTGTGGGCACAGGATTATGAGAGTTTCTGATTCGTTTTCAAAGAAATGCTAAGAAATATTTATTTTACGTTCAATATCCTGTTTAAACTGTTATTAGTCTAATAATATAATAATGATGATGATACAGGGGAAGAAAACATGAATGTGGCCTGAATTTAGCCCACAGGCTATTTCTTTGTGATCTGTGGGCTAAATGGTTTCTATAAGACTCTAATCACATTCTATGATTTCTGAATGAGGGGAACTGACCCAATATTATGAACACAAGCATTGGCATTTCTGCACTAACTGAAAATTCTCTTTGGGAAGTAGACCCAAATGGCATCTTTCCTATTTTTCATTCCTAGTACTTTGCAATATATTTATTTCTGGGGTCCCTGGGAAACTGTACCCCCTCCAAAATCTGAGGATCCTGTTTGAAAGATCACCTGCTTTATAGAGAAACAGTGCCCTCTGCTGGAAGAGTAATGCAGAAAGACGCCTCTGGGGCTGAGATCATTTAACACTTGGGAAGAGCAGATTAGTTTGTTTTCACTTGAAATAGATTTCATGAAGAATAACAAATAAAATATAAACGCATATTTATGGATGGCTTGATGTATGTTAGGCATAAATTGGACTTTCATGTATCCATTTGGGAGTAATTACTCTTAATCTACAAAAAGGCCAGGATTCGAAAAAGGAAGAAAACATTTGTTACCTCAACTGACAGCAATGTGGAATGCACAGACAAGGAGAGGAAATTGGAGTCTAGGTCTCCAGACTGTGTGCTGGAAAGTCAGAACCTTTATAATAATGTATTGCAAATCTGTGGGTTTTAATAGTTACTTTCATGCATCCTTTCAATAAATCCTCCCCATAACACTCCAAGGTAGGTATTATTTTCATTTGACAGATAAGGAAAATGAAGCACAGAACCTGAGTGACCAGCTCAAGATTCCTTGGCAATTAAACAATGGAGACAAGCTTAGGCAAGTTGCTTGGCCTCCCTAAGCCTCAATCCCCCTATTTGTAAAACATGGATAAAAATAGCATCTATGTTTTCAACAGGGATGGAATGCAAATCCATGTGTGAGGCACTTAACACCATGCCTTACCCAGAGTGAGCCTGGTACCCAGCCTTAGCTAGAACTACTGCAATGGTCAGAGTCCAGGTCTTTCAACCCCTGGTCCTATGCCTTTTCCGCTACCCGCGTGGTGTCTTAAATGGTCAAAATAGGGACCCCAGTGCTGCTGGGATTCACAACCATGGCCCTAAACCCTAAAAACATAGCCCAGATTATTTTTAACATAATTGGCTTTGTCAACACCTATTAAGATCTTAAGCTGCATCGTAAAGGCAGATTATTCTAAATGAGGGAAGTTATGGTTCCTGTGACTTATGCACCACTCACACGGTCCTGGGGCTGTTGTGCAGATTGCTGAGCTCTACATTCGAATAGGAGCATTGCCATGTCAGATGATATCCAAAAGAAAGTGGTGAGGGGTCCAGGAACCACATCAGAGTAGACTTGTTGAAGGAACTGGGGATATTTGGCCTGGAGAAGACAAGACTCACGGACCATATTCATTCATTCACGTGTTCATTCGTTCTACATTTACTGAGTACTTGCTCCATGTGACACGTTGCCGGGACAGCCAGCAGCCAAACAGACAGAATTTCTGGTCTCATGAACCCAAATCTAGAGAGGATTCACATGGAGTAATAGAGGATGTCATGTGAAGAATTAGCCTCATTTTGGCAGAACTCTTTAATTGGGCACAGGCAAGAGGGCAGGGATGGCTAGCTCAAATGTGTGAACTCCTTACTGCTAGGTGTATCGTAAGTCTAGAAGCCTACTGGGAGGTTTTCAGAGGGGATTCAGGAAGGGGACAGGGTGGGCCAGAGTGTAGCAGCTTTAGTTCCCTTCAAGCCTAGGCACCATGGATATCAACATTGCCCAGACTGCTCTGGGAAGGCCCTCAGGAGTTGCCACTTATCCTGTGGGGGAGAAAAACAAGGACCTAAAACTCCTTGGTCTCTGGCTTCCTTTCTTGAGCCTCCATGTTCTTGATGCATCAGTGATACTGTGGCCCTTTCTCTTCCTGTCACAGAGAATTCTTCTGAACAGTGTCCCTCAGCAGAACATAAGGGGATTGGCAGCAAAATTCTTTAGTACGGGATGCAGATTTTTCAAAAGCCCATTATAAAAAAAAAAAATTCATTTCCATTGTAGCTAATTCTGAAGCAAAATATAAGCAACAAAGCTAAGGGAACAAAAATCACCCAAAGATAATCATGGCTAAGACTATTTCCTTCCATTTTTTCCTGTTTAGGATTTTTTTTTCAGTACATATGATCACACCAGATCCTGCCTTTTTTTTTTTTTTTTTTTTTTTTTTGTAGCTGATCCTGCTTTTTCATTTAGGATTACTTGAAACAAATCTGTCTTTAAAATTATTATAAGCTCTTCATTATAATCCTTATTGACCTATATAATTATATTATTATTACATAACATTATATTGAGTAAATAGACCATAGTTTACTTATTCCTTCTCCTGTCATTGGCCACTCCCAATCTTTGATACTATTCGGCATGAGGTGGAAGTCCATACATGATACCAGCGTGGGGGGAATAAAGGAGGAAATGGTATGCTCTGTGGGGAGGAAGGAGCTTGGCACTGGGTGGTCGGAGAGTCTGATCACTGATAAAAAAGAAGCAGAGGAAGTGACATAGACTTAAAGACCCACAGATGTTCCCTGGGTAGACCAGAGAGGAAAACGCATTTGCGGTGTCTGAGAGGTCCTCTGCAGGGGTCAACGCCGGCTTCCGACTACCGGAGACCAGCTGGGTGACCATGGAAAAGTAACTTCTCTGAGCCTCATTTTCCTACCTGTATATCACAGTGTGGCTGAGAGAATTACTTTAAACTGGTAGAAAGGAGGATCAAATTGAGATAACATGTACGAAGTGCTTCAATCCATGCCTGATTCTCAGCATGTGCCCAACACAGGCCAGCTGTGCCAGATTGTCTCTTGGCAACTCAGGGCCATTTTTGCCCTTCTAAGTTCCCCTTATAACATGGGGGTTGGAAGCCTAGCAACTATGTCTTAGAAAATTCCTACTCCTGGAGTATGTTACTCTACTAGGGCTGCCCTAACCAAGGACCCCAGGCTGCGTGCTTTAAATGATAGAAATTTATTTTCTCACAATCCTGGAAGCTGGAAGACTGAACCCAAGGTATCAGCAGAGTTGGCTTCTTCTGAGGCCTCTCACCTTGGCTTGTGGGTGGCCACCTTCTCCGTGTGTCTTCACATGGCCTTCCCCTTGTGGGTCCATGTCATAATCTCTTCTTATAAAAGGACACCAGCCATACTGCATTAAGTTAGCACCCATGAGACCTCACTTTATGTTAATTATGATTCTTCTTTAAGGACCCTATCTCTAAATATAGCCACATTCTGAGGTATTGGAGGTTAGGACCTCAACATGAGAATTGGGTGGGTGTCCGAGTTTAGCTCTTAACACAGAGGCTGGATTAGAGCCTTACATGCAATAGTTGAAAGGCAGAAGAGAAGCAAAAGCCATTGTCTTGGTCTTTGGCAGGTGATAGACACTCTTTCTAGTGTCTGCAGTTTCCAGGCATCCTCTTGAAAATCACCCACTTGGCAGCTGCAGATAAGCTAGATCATTAGGGAGAGTTTTCCTGTGATTCCTGTACTTCCTGCTTCCCTGAACACTGGCAGGAATTTTCCTAAACTTTTTCTCCCAGATCTTCTAACAGCTTTGAAGCATCTAATTTCCTGTGTAGTATTCATTCCTGTTGGAGATACCTGCAGTGGTTTTTGATTCTGACTGAATCCTGAAGGCTACAGTAGCTATTATGTATGGTGATGTGGGATGGTTGGCGAGTAGAGTTGCAAGAGACTCATTGAAGAGAACAGGGTGGCAAGCCACAGATGAAAAGATTCTGGAGAAATCAAGGATAGGATATGTGGAATTTATCGTATGGTCTAAGACATTATGGACTTTTCCCACTAAAACATCCCTCGATGGCAGAAAAGAATACACTTTTACTCCCATGGGTTCTGACAGCAGCTGCTACAAGAAAATTCTTTGAAATGTTTTAATGTCACCCTAATTTCTCATCTTGATCTATAATATATTCATTTGTTTTCATGTAAGATAATATTTGTAATTATTAGCCATCAAGTTAAAATCAACATTCTAGAGTGATGTTGTTTATCCTACGGTTTTGAGCACTGTCTAGACCCGGTCACAAACAACAGTTTGAGAAGCAGAGCCCAAGGCAATATGGAAACACTGAATCGTTTTGAGGAACAAAGTAAAATAAGGCAATTGCTTTTCTGAATGGTTTATGGGCCGCTGTGTGGAGGGTGGAAGGAGACAAACATGTAGGCAGGGCAAGCTGTTAGGCTATTGGAATAACCCAGGTAAAAAATGATAAGACACTGAAGTAAGACCCTGGCAGTGAGATTGAAAAGACAGGAGCCAATACAGGTGACTAAGAGAATTTGAGTGGTCATTTTCATCTCGGGGCTTCAGCAGAATCAACAGGTTGAACCATCAGACAACCAAGATCCTTCCCTGCCTAGAGGTGTAGGTGCAGGTATAGGTGCAGAAGCATGGCGGGGAAGGAGGTGCCCAAGGCTCACAGGGAAATCCCATGAGTGGTACCACCCACCCCTGACACCTTCTTGATTCCACCCCTTCTGGGGCTGCTGAGAGGCAGCTGGCCTGGGTGAGGGGGATACAGAGCCTACACTTTAGGCCGGTATGGTGATTTCTTTCCATTTGTCTTTATTTTATGTGCTTGCCTTTAATCTATCATAAATATTCATGGTTTATTTCACTCAAACACTGACTTCATTCAAAGAAGACTTTTGCTGCTAGTTTGTCAATGAGACAAAATTTTATAGCTTTGTTGGTTTTAAAGGAGAAGAAGAAATTCTTGATATAAGGAGCAGTGATATTTTGACAAAGGTCTCTAGTAATTTCCAATTCTAATCCACTTCTCACTCTAATGTTACCTGACATATAGGAAGCACTCAATACACATTTGTTGAATTACCAAATGAATGAATAAATGGCAAGTGACATATTTCAATGCATTCAAACACTTCTGATAGCAAGCCTTCCCTTACATTATCTGTGTGACCTTACATTGTCTTGGCAGTTCAGCCCGCAATTTAGAGCCTTGTTCATACATGTGCTGTTCCCTTGGCTTATAATGCCCCTTGCATCTTAATCCATCTGGAAAAACGTCTTTTCATTTGTCACAACTCAACTTAAATGTCACGTTGCCAGAGAAGAGCATAACTGTGTAAGACGAACACAAGCATTTAGAGTCAGATAGAACTGGGTTCAAATCCGGGCTCTCAAACATACAGTGGGAGAGTATCCCAAGAGTCCTTTCTCTTAAATGTTTGGTCTATTAGATGATAAGTAAAACAGAAGGAAAATTATTTCACCAAATCCAGCCATCGTTTTCCATGGCTGTGAACCATTTTTCTGTAGGCAGTCCAACCTGGTAACAGCACCAAGTCTCATGTTTAGCTTTGCTGAATGTCTCAAACTGCTGCCCACATGGAAACATGTCATAGGCTGGGTAGCAAATGTACTTGGTGGCACAAAATCTCAGCCGTATACTGGATTTACCAGAACTTTAACTCCAACCAATTTCTGGATTTTGTCTGGGTCAAACATGTTCACCAAGCTTGTGTATCACTGTGCTGGAGGGGTCCATACTTAGGGTAGACCAAAGCTGGGCAGTGAGACTCAGAAAATTTGAAAACTCTCTTTATTCCCATTCTGTTATTCAGAGATTAGTGAGGAATTCAGATCAAGACTGGCAAACCAATTGAAAGGGTAGAACCTCTCATCACTCCACCAAACCCACACCTTCTCTTTGTGCTTGAGTCGATCTGGTTGGTTCACCAAATGTGGCTCATGATCCATTTCACTCATTGTCAATCTCTTGGCCTTTGAGCTCACAGAAGTGTTCAGCTGCCATCTTTACTCTCAAGCTTGTTTTCCAGAAGAAACCCAGAAATACTTGAATGTTATTTTTGTCATGGCACATCTGGAGGACTAAATAAAATAAAATGGCTTAAAGGGCAGACCTTGAAACAAACTTCAAAATGATACCAAACCTGCTTATATCCAATTTGACTTTCACATTGCAAGGTCAGCATCAATAAGATCATACTGTACCACAAAACAATTTTTGAGACACGTTAGATTTCTGTCCTTGGGCAAGCCTTCTAATCTTCCTTGGCTTCAGTTTCCTCATTATAAACTGTGAGTAGTAATCCCTACTGTGGGATCTCAGTGGGGTGTATTAACATACCTGGCACACAGTAGATGCTCAGTAAACAATGGCTACAATCACGCATCCCAAAATTCCACCTTTCACAGAGTATACTTTCTTCTTCGGTACCATGCAAACAGAATGTCTTCACCTATTAAGTGGACAAAATGATACCAAATTCATAGGATTGTTAGGGCTAAATTAGATAAGACACATAAAATTGCAATCTCATCACGATTCCCATTTGCATTACCCTAAAATCTAACATGCTTCCATTAGAGTTCTGATCACTGTGTAAGTTTTCATTCCCTATCTATGCTGTTCATACAAGTACACATTCTTTGAGTTTCTCATGCGTGTCTTAGGGGAGCATGGGTGACTAATATGTGTTGGGTATCTACCACAGGCCAGGCCTGTATGGGGTGTTTTTGACACACTATCTCCTTGGTTCTTTCCCCAGCCTCCGTAAGGAGATGTTGAATCCCAACACTAGGTGAGCATACTGATGTGATGTTATGAAGATCAAGGCCCTTAGACCAGGTGTGATGTATGCTCTTTGCATCACTCTGTAGCTTGAGTGAGGCCAACGCAGACATTCAATAAATGTGGAAGAATGCTCCTGTGGATGATGAGGCCCCTGGACCAATGCTGAATGTCGGCTAAGGCTCAGCACGTGAGAGCAAGCACTCTGGGGCCAAATTGCTTTGGTTCTTCCCCATTCCAGCTCTCTGCCTTTTGACAGGCTCTTAACTACTCTGTGCCTCAGTTTAAATAAATTGCAAAGTAGAAATCATAATAGCATCGACCTCCTATGATTGTTCACTTTGAGAATAAAATTAAATAGTATATGTAGATTGTTTCATACAGTGCCTGGCATATAATAAGTGTTCAATAAATGTCTCTCTTAAATAATTAGTCTCAGAAACCCTGAGGGGCACTGCTGGAGAGACTCGGGAAGCTGCCCCTTGAACTGTGGTAGGCAAGGGCCTCAAGAGCCTGCAGAAGCTTGGATGCTGTTGCCGATGGGAAGTGAGGCCCATTTCCAGCTGCGATGGCCTCACAGCTAACAAAGGGACGGTGTTCATTTCCTTCAGAAGTTGTTTTGCTCTCTTTCCAAGGCTGTAGGGCAACTGCAGCTTTAATAGGAAGCTCTCTGAAGCAGTGAGTCAATAGTCACTCATCCTAGGAGGTGATTCACACGCCACAGTGTGTGGTCCACAAATGGTGTGGGGGTGGTACCTCTTGGGGAGAGACTGATGTGCCCCTAAATGAGTTGTTTGTGATCACAGGCTGCTCACGAGCAGACATGGGAACAGATGCGCCAATTAAGCCCTCATCATGTCCTCTCCACACTCCTTCAGGAGGGGCGCACGTGTTGCTCGAAAAGATGTTGAACTTGGGCATAAGAAATGTGATTGCCCACAACCCCCAGGCCTCTTCAAAATGAGGGCTGGTGAAGATTCAGAATGGGGAACTGGAGGTTTGGATGGTTTCAAGACTTGTGCTGTTCATCCAGAGATAAAATGAGAGAATCCTGAAAAGCTGGCCGGAGAGGAATTTTGGAGCTGAGCACAACGCCAGGGGGGTGAGAATCTTGTCCCTAAATTTTTACTAAATGATAAAAATTTTATCAAGATAAAAAAATAATTAACCTATTATTTATCTGTTTCTTCCAATGGACTGTGCATGTTCTAGGGGTTCTGTGAATCATATTCTGTATCCATCACAGCCAAGAGGGCTGCATTGGCTGTGCCAAAATACCTGGGTCTGGAGTGGAGCTCTGGACAGCTACAGAACCCCTCAGTGCCTCAGTCCCTTGACCCGTAATATGGGAACTCTGAATAATACCTACCTGATAGAGTTGTGAGCATTAACTCATCTAATGCAGTGCTATTCAAAGTGGGATCCATCCCCCAGAGCTCATCTACAAACTTACCAGTCCTTTGTCAGTTAAGAACAAAAAGTAAGAGTAACCTTCTGGGAACCTTTATCCCAATTGCTCATTATAGCAACAGTTTTATTATATTTTACAAAAGTATCAGTTTGTAGTAGATAAAACTTTTTTTTAAACTCGCTCTTCATCACAGTTTGAGAACCACTAATCGTGTACATCTTAAAATGTAGATGTGTTGCAGTATCTATTTATTAAAATTCATATCATTTTGTTATAAAGACCTTCCTTTTACTTCTCCTCTATGCTTATCTTTGAATTTCATGGGTCAGTAGTATGATTTCCATTTCAGGATTTTTTTAAAAAAAAAAGATAGTTAAAATGTTTATTATTAAAAGTGGGTATTGTAGAGTGTTCTTAACTCCACTGATGTAGAACTATAGTAAACATTAGGATTTGGGATTTGATTCCAAGACACAGTGAGAGAGACTTAGGATTCTAAGTGGGAACACTGGCGACATGGTGAGGGAGGGGCTTCTATGAAATCTCATCCTCCAGCAATGTGGTACCATGGTAGGCCCTCCTCCTTGGTTCTGCCGTTGGAAAAGCCCTCTTGATGAGCTCTGGGTTGAAAGTAGTCTTTCCCATCTTACAGCACATTTAATAAGGTAGAATATGGGCTTTGCTCAATATCAACTCATTAATTTTAGACAAGAGCAAATACTGGGCCAGGGCAACTGTGACAAAAGTGATTATTTTAAAATCTACCAGTTCGGGGTGCCTGGGTGGCTCAGTTGGTTGAGCGTCTGACTTTTGATTTCAGCTTAGGTCATGATCTCAGAGTTATGAGATTGAGCCCTTTGTCAGGCTCTGCACTCAGAAGGGAGTCTGCTTGAGAATTCTCTCCTTTTCCCTCTGCCCCTCCCCCTGCTCACACTTTCTCTCGGTCTCACTCTAAAAATAAATAAATAAATCTTGAAAAAAAGAAAAGAAAAAAGAGAATCTACCAGCTCACAGGCATTTAAGGTGCCCTTTCTTTTCTCCTCCATAAAATGAGAGATTCAAAATAGATGTATGATAGTGTAATGTAGCAGAAGGAACAAAAACTTCGGAATCAGGCATAACTGGGTTTGATCTTTCACTCTGCCACCAATTGATAAACAAGTCACTTAATATCTCTGGGCCTCAGCTTCCTCACTAGTAAAATGGGGATAGTAACACTTACCTTACAGGGTCTTTGTGAGAATGAGCAGTGATGCTTGCCGTGTACCCTTGACATAGAGTATTTCAGTAATTGTTAGCTGCCATTTCCCTGCTCTCATGTTTCCATGAAGGAAATCCTGAGAAGTAAAAATTAAGGATGGTCACAAATATGTAGCTATTCTTCTCACTGAGAGGCAGAATCTAGTTCCCCTCCCCTTGAATCTGAGCTGGGCTTGGTCACTTACATGACCATAGAATGTAGCAGAAGTCACGTTCTAGGACTTGCAAAGCTAGGTCATAGGAAACCTTGCAGTTTTCACTGAGGCTTCTTGGGAAACTTGCCATGGGGGAAGCCGTGTGCAATGTAAGTATCTGGTTATTCTGTCCTCCATGCTTTGAGGAAGCCCAAGCTACAAAAGTAGAGAAGGCAGTGGAGGAGAAATGTGCCAACCAGTTTCCAGCTGGCCAGTCATCTGGCCCAGGTGCCAGACATGAAGAAGTCCTCAGATAATTCCAGTGCCAGCAGCTATCTCTGACAATAGCCACCTGAAGGACCCTAAGCAACAACCACCCAGCTGAGAGTCAACAGACAGAACTGTAAGAAAAAAATACTGCCGGGGTGCCTGGGTGGCTCAGATGGTTAAGTGTCTGCCTTCGGCTGAGGTCATGATCCAGGGTCTGGGATCAAGCCCCACATTGGGCTCCTGACTCAGGGGGGAGCCTGCCTCTCCCTCTCCCTCTGCCTCTCCCCCTGCTCATGCTCTCTCTCTCTCTCTCTCTATCTCTATCTCTGTGTCTCAAATGAATAAATAAAATCTTTTAAAAAAAATACTGCAGTGTGGAGTCGTTTGTTAAGCAGCAGTAAAAAGCTAGAACATTCTGCTAGAGCAAAATTTCTGGTCTTTCCACCCCTTACTAACATACGAGTGATTGATGGTTTGCCAATAGTTTAAACTCCATTAGCTCACAATCCTGTACTGGCCAGGAGTAAGGTATTCAAGTTGCTGTTCCCACATGGCCTGCCTTTGTTTCCCATTTTGTAATCTGTGAGCATTCTCCTCCTTCTCCTCTGTGACAGGGGTGGCTCTTCCAGGGATGGGGGGGAGGAGGCTGCTTGCCTCATTGATCTTGCCTGTGACTGGGTAGGTAAGTGGGAGGAAGTCAATTTGGCTTCATATTGAGGTGACTTTCTCCAGTCTAGATCTGAAATTTTGATGTTCTTCTCTTTGACTCAACTGGTTCAGAACCAATAGTGGGAAGTGTTGGGACTGGCACCTCAGAGAGACCCCAATCTCCCTTACATTTCTGACATTCTGTAAAGCAGATAGTTAGGTACCAGGCAGGTTCCTAACTTGCCTTGTACCCTTGCTTATATGGAACTCTTGCATACATTGTTAATAATGTGTTTAATTTCCCCAAACTTACAAACAAGCTAAAGCAATTATAATCATGGTTAATCAGTTTCTGGTTTTATCTTGACACTTTTGATAGTTTGGTTACATGACTTCTCACCAAGATCATGACAAAAACTTTCTACCAAAGCCAAGCTGATAAACAGAGCCCTGGAGACTGCCATCATATCCTGTACACGATTCAAACATGACTTCTAATTTCCTCAGCCCCTGGAAAGATGACAGCGTACATCTGCTTTATTAAATTCTGATGGGCCTTCATTATTTTTTTTAGTTATTGTTTTACTGCTTCCAATCATTCTTCTTGCTCAGGACATAGAAAGAGAATAGAAATCCTGTTAAGGTGACAAATAACTGTGTTTTTCTGCCCCCTCTCCATGACGATGTTAATTCATCCATTCATCCAACCATCCAGTCATTCACTCAGCATGTCTTTATTGGGAGCCTTCTCTGAACCGAGACCTGCGCTGAGTCCTGGACATTTAAGTGTAAGTGAGATACTTGCAGGCCCCTTCCTCAAAGGGAGTGCATCTAGTGATGGAGCAACTCAGCAGACAACAGCAATGCTGTAAAATGAGTGTCACAACATGGAAATACATATACCCATACACATTCTTCTGAGGGAAGAAAGCAGAGGCACTGAGGACACCATCCTCCGATACCCATCTCCTTTGAGTATTCAAGTTTAAGCACAAAATTTGACATTTTTTGTGACTCAGCCCATGGATGAATTTCACCATTGCATTTTGTGTCCTTCATGCACCTCATTTACAAAATTTTATGCAACAGAATTGCTGGAGATGGAAGATCAGTGTCTAATAACTGGAATATTATTAATATAGTGATTGCAACATACATTATCTTAGCTAAGCCCCACCACAGCCCCGTGAGGCGGCCTATCATACCTGTTGTATAGAGACCACTACAGGTTAGGTAACTTGCCTTTGCAGAAAGAAACTGTGAAAACAGGTTTGTATGAGTCCAGTTCCATCCTCTCTCTATCATATTGTGTAATAGAAAAATATCTACAGAAAGAGCAACTCCACCACTCACATTTTGTCATTAAAAAATAATAAAACCTTTATTGGGGAAACATAACAAAAAGCAATAGGAAGAATGTTAGTGGTCTAATAATATTAAGAGACAAAAAGCAGGTGTTATGGGCTGAATGTTTTTGTCCCCCCAAAATTCTCAAGTTGAAGTCCTAGCCCCCAGCATGATGGTATTTGAGGTGGAAACTTTTAGCCAGTGATTAGGTTTATATGAGATCAGAAGGGTGGGACCCTCATGATGGGGTTAGTACTTTTATGAGATAAGGGAGAGAAAAAGATGGATCTCTCTCTCTTTCCTTCTCTCTCTCTTTCTCTCTCTCTCCAGGAATATGCACCAGGGAAAGGCCATATGAAGACGCAAGGAGAAGGTGGCTCTCCCAGTCACCAAATCTGCCAGCACCTTGATCTTGGACTTCCCAGCCTCTAGAACTGTGAGAAATAAATGTCTGTTGTTTAAGCCACTCAGTCTATGGTATTTTGTTATAACAGCCCAAGCAGACCATTACAACAGAATATGAAATTCAATATAATCATAACTATGTAGCACAAATGTACAAAACAAAACAAAACAAAAAAAGCCTTAAGATGCTAACTCTCTTCTAAGTGATAAAAATACTTTGAGAAAAGTATTTTATAATACTTTCTAAATGTTTATAAAATGGCTCCTATGAGCTCCAATTGCTTATAGGCTAATGTTTATTGAGCACTTAACTCCGTAGTTTCAGTTGGTCCTCACAACAATCATATGGGGGCAAGATCTATAACTTCCTCTATTTTACATAAGGGAAAAGTGAGGCCAAGAGAAGTTAGATCACACATCTGGCAAATGACAGAGTAAGTACTCAGACTTCACTCTCTATGGCTCTACAACTGACTTTCACTTTTAAGTTCCAAAAGCAATAAACTTTATATTCTTCCTTGGCTTCATCCTAAACGTAGACTCCAAAAATGTTATGTTACTGCAAAACATTAACCTTCATTTGTGTATTCATATTTTGATCCTGGGAAGACAACAAGCCTGCAGAAATGGCTCAAAAGTCCAGACCACCTGAGGCAGTAAATTCCTTACTTTGAGGACATGAATGAATTCTTAAAGACCACTTAGTAACTTGTTTCACCCCTGGGGCCTCCTTCATCCTTTCCAGCTTTTGCTTTCTGTTAGTCTTCTCATTGGCTGACCTGTTGAATCACAGAACCCCCAGGTTGGAAGGACCACAGAGCCCATGTGGTCAAATGTCCCATGTAAGGCTGGAGGACTCTTTAAACTCCCCAGCAGGAGGTACTCTTAACTATCCCTTGAATACTTCTCCAGGGCAATGCTGCCATTAACACCATGATCCAGCTCTTCGCGGGGACTGTGCTCTTGCTTTGAGGGAATTTACAACAACCTCATTATCTGCAGAGAAAAATAAAGCAAATACAATGCTGTCCTTACTTCGCTCTCAGAAAAACAGTTTCAATGTGCAGCAGTAAACTGCTTGTCCAGCACATTCAAGACATACTAGCATCTAACTGTGGCAGAGAATGTTGCTGATACTCGGCCAAGAAGCATCTAGCATCAGGCCCAGCTGCCTCTGACCACAGGTACTTCTTCAGTCAGCTTCTGCTCCAGTCTTCCACATCTCAGCAAATGACACCTGCATCCTAGCATTGCTCAAGCCAAAAACCTAGGAGTTATTCTTGTTGCCTCCTTCTTCCTCACCCCCACAGACAATCTGCCACCAAATCCTGTTGATTATACCTTCAAAATATATCTCAGTTTCATCTACTTCTATCATCTAGTCATGTCCAAACAACTATCATTTTCCATCTGGACCCCTGATCTCCCCTACTTTCACAATACTCCCCCCAAACAAAGACATGCACACACAGAAACACACACACACACACACACACACACACACCCCACAATCCATTAACCATCTAATACCCAAAGTGATCTTTTAGAAAAATATGCTAGGTCATATCACTTTCCTGCTTAAAATCCATAAATGGCTTTCCATTGCCTTCATATCATTAAAAATCCTCCCTGATACTTCCAAGGCCCCAGCACCTCTTGGCTTCAACTTGCGCCACTCTTCACCTCATTGATCATATTTCAGTGTCAACAGACAGCTTTCATTCCTGCCTGCCTTGGGGCTCTCATCACCCACCATCCTGGAATAGTCTCCCTGCATGACCCATCTCCTTTCCTGATCTTTGTTTGGCTGGTTCCTATTCATTCTCCAAATGTCAGCTTAAATGTCCCTTCCTCAGAGAGGTCTTCCATGATTTCCCAACCTACATTAGCTCCCTGTAGAGGCCAGGGCTCTTCCCTTGAAACTAACAAAAAACAGACTTTCACCAATTTAATTAGTTTTTTTTTCTTAGATCAATAAACAAAAAGGAATTTTTGACCTACAGCGCTGAGAAGTCTAGAATTGGTCTTGCTTCAGACACAATAGGTCCAGCACTCAAATGATGTCATCAGAACTGGGTTCGACTCCATCTTTTCATTCAATCTTATATTCAAAGAATATTTATGGAGTATCTAGTAGATACCAGGTACTGTTCTAGGTGTTGGGATGTATCTGTTAAGAAAAAAAAAAAAAAGATAAAAATTCTTGCCTTCATGGAGTTGTCATTCTAGCTGACAAGGACCAGTAAAGATAGTAAACAAGATAGTAAAGATTAAGATAGTAAACAAGTATACTGTATAATAGATAATGTAGAGCAAGATAAGGCAGATCGGTACTGTAGAGAGAGGGAAGGGGTATGAAATTTTAAATAGAATAGACTTCAATGAGAAGGTATTGTTCAAGCAAAGATTGGGAGGTGAGGAAGCAAGCCATGTGAATATCTGAGCTGGTGGGCCATCCAGGCGGAGGGAATGGCTAGTAAACAAGCCCCATGCAAGAGTGTGTCTGCCATCTGCCAGGACCAGCAAAGGAGCAAGAGTGACTGGCATGGGTGAGGGAAGAGAGGAAGAGGTCACAGGGAGCAGGAGGCCCATCCTAGAGAGCCTCATGGGCCATTGGAAAAAATCTGACTTCTAAAAGAATCATTCTGTGTTGAGTGAAGATTTCAAGGGAGGGCAGGAGTAGAAGGAGGGACCAGTTAAACAGCTACCGCCGTCCTCCAAAGGAGCTTCACGGTGACTTGGACCATAGTGAGAGCAATGAAATGGTGAGACGGGGTAGAATCTGGACACATGTGACAGACCGGATGTGGGGTATGACAGATGCCTGGAAGAAAGACTTCATTTTCCAGTCTCTCCTGATGGTAGGTGGAGTCATCTAATTCTAAGTCTTGGCTCTTGGGACATAAGCAAAAGGAGGTGGACAACTTCTTAAAGGAAGGGGCATACCCTCCACTTTGCCTCTTACCTCTCCTTGCTGGCGATAGTCAGCTGTAATACTGGTGGCCATCTTGCACGTTGCCATCTTGGATCCCCCCAAGGGAGCCAGGGAGTGTCCCAGGGAGGAGCTTTCACAGCAGCCCCGGTCTGCCCATGCGTGGCTTCTTGAGACATGAGAAAGGAAGACACTGCTGTGTATCTGAGCCCTTTTACTTTAAATCTCTGCACAAGAGGTCAATGTTTACCATACCTAAGAGCATGGATGTGTGATCTTTATCTCACACGTGCCAACAGGATTTTATCTTGCATGTGAAAGTCTAGGTCAACCCAAGGGAAATATTGTAATGGCAGAAATTAAACCTTTTAGAAGTTACGAAAAGTTGGAAGTGTGAATACCTTACTTCTCATAATGAACTATTTAGTTCACAAAATTTTTTTTTATTTAAAAAAAAATTTTTTTTTTTAATAGTTGACATACGATGTTATATTCATCTCAGGTTTACAACATAGTAGTGTGACAATTCTATGCCTTCACAAAATACTTTTAACTACATTACTTTCTTTAATTCTTGAAACAACACTGTGAGTAGAGTATTATTCTCCACTATATTGTGATCACCCAGTGGGTAGGGACGGTATTTTAATCATCTTTGTATCCACATCCCCAGTGTATTCAGTCCAGGCTCTAGCACCCAAATGTGTTTAGTAGATATCTGATTAATAAATACATTTGCAGGGCACCTGGGTGGCTCAGTCAGTTGAGCATCTGCCTTCGGCTCAGGTCATGATCCCTGGGTCCTGGGATTGAGTCCCAAATCCCACTCCCTGCTCAGTGGGGTGTCTGCTTCACCCTCTCCCTCTGCCGCTCCCCCTGCTTGTCCTCTCTCTCTCTCTCTGTCTCAAATAAATAAATAAAATCTTTTTAAAGATTAAAAAAAATAGGGGTGCCAGGGCACCTGGGTGGCTCAGTCGTTAAGTGTCTGCCTTCATCTCAGGTCATGATCCCAGGGTCCTGGGATCCAGCCCCGCCTCGGGCTCCTGCTCAGCAGGAAGCCTGCTTCTCCCTCCCCCACTCCCCCTGCTTGTGTTCCCTCTCTCGCTGTGTCTCTCTCTTTCAAATAAATAAATAAAATCTTTAAAAAACTAAATGCATTTGCAAATGCTTGGATACAGGAAAAGTATGGTTCCCCTATTTTCAAGATATTCAAGAACATACCAAGATGTTAAGTGACTTGCTCCAGGTCATGAGAGAGAAAGTCAGAAAGCTATGTCCTCTGAGTTGACACTTTGCTTCAGATTTTACCCAAAGAAGAAAGGGGGCAGGAGCAAGATGGAGAGAGGGGATTGAGAGCTGAGGGAAAATAGAGAAACGGAGAAGATGGGGTATCAGCAGAGTTACCCATTGACGGGGACATATTGCCTGAAGGGGAGGAAACAAAGGAACTAGGGATTTCCTCACTTGGATTCCTGGGTGGCGCCCAGCGATATGCTAAAGGCACATCAAAAGTCGGCCTCTCAGCTCTCTGAACCCCAGAGCTGCTCTGAGTCACTTTCCCGCTGGGCAGATTCTGGACACAGATACTCTCTCTGGGTGATGGATCCTTCTGTAAGTAAAGATCGTTTAAGAAAACCAGATGCGCTAGCTGCTTATGTTTGCTGGGAATAGAAATGAGTGTGCCTTTTCCCTTAAATCCTTCTTGTGTGATTTTAAACCTTCCTGCTTACACAACCTGCAAGGGAATTATTAGACCCCAGATTATTTTTTTTTTTAATCATTCTGCAGCTTTAAAGTTTTCCTGCCTTACTCATTTAGTGGGGAGGATGTGGGCAGAGCCGCATGATGTAAAGTAAGCAACAAGACCATGATATTCATCTCAGGCTGCAACCGACCGCACAGAATCTTGATGACCAGAAATCATAGAGCCCTCCTCCCTGGGCCGGTGGCCAAGGCTGGTCCCTGCTGGTCTTAGGCACACCTCGAAGGCAGGCTAAGTGCCCATTTGAAGGAGGAGGTGTTTTGAACACAGACCTACAGCAGATGCTAGGGTCAAAACCAGTCCAGTGTGTATGAAGTGCACGATAACCTCGACCAGCTATAGCCTGAGGTAGCAAGATTTGTTAAGTACCTACCACATGCCGGACCTTGGCGAGGTGGGTCCACTTCCTTTATCTTTATTTCATTTTGTTTCAGATCATTTCATCCATCCAGCAGCCCTCTGAGGTAGGGATCCTTACCCACCATTACAGATGGTGAAACGGGGACCCGGGTAACAAGTACCTTTCAGATGCACCCCGCTAGTAAATGCAAAGCTGCAATTCCCTCCTGTTCACTTTCTACTCTACCGTTCACTGTCTACTCCAGCAAACATCACCTCTGCCATTCAGAGAATCCACCTAAACTCTTCGGTGAGCAGACAAAGGAGAAATAAAGACAAAATCCCTGTGGAAGGGAGCACAGGGTGGGTGTGCGTCTCTCTGTACTCTCCTGGGAAGCACCTCCGTGACTCTGGGCTGCCTTCCTGAGGCCCCGCTGCCAGAATGGGAAGATGTTGACCACAGGGGACCGTGGGGAAGACAGCCCCTGCTCTGGGGCTAATGAGGTGTAACCACTGCACTCCAGGCACCGGAGCCATCCAAGGTCTCTGAAACCTTTTATGGTAGGTCCACTAAGCCTGCAAATCCTAGTGGCCATAGTATATTTTCAAAGGCTTAACCAGCTCAGTAAGAAGAATGCCCTGGAATCTTCACTAATTCAGTGAGGTCTGTTTCCAAGACATGGGGCTTAGAGTCCAAGAATCTTACTGAGTATCATCTGGGCTGCTTAACAGAGGAAAATCACAGCAAGTTCAAGGTGTCGGTGACTGTGATGGAAACGGGCTCTAGTGAGCATGAAATTAAATCAAATAAAAGCGTGGAAAACCTTGAAAAACCCCTTCCTGTCTTAAATGAAAACCACAGCAAATGTATATGAATAATTCCTTGATGTCCAATTTTTTCTATCAAAGTAAATCCTTTCAAAGGGTTAGAAGAGTTAGGGACAGCATGTGGCCTTTCAAACATACCCTCACATGTAAATAATTAATGCAATATCTGTACTGTCAAAATTATTTTACCACCACGTTTAACTAAACCATTTTTTTAAAAAGGTCCTTGGTTTTCTTATGAATGTGATAGAAAATAATCCACGGCATGGAAACACATAGATGAAACACATTGTGGGAAATCACACACGATAAGTTCTCCAGTCAGTATGAACAAAAAGACAGTAATATGATATTTTCGTTGATACTTAACTATAGTGGGTCTATTTCATGATACTTTGCAGGGTTCTGAGATGGATGATGAAATTTTTATCCCATGAAATATCCTATGTCAAAGCGGGTGAAGATACATAGAAATCTGTTGTTTAATTCAACAAACATTTGCTGAACACATTATCAACCATACATGTACCAGGAACTCTATCAAATATTAGAACGAGTCAAAGTTGAACAAGTCAAATCACTGTCACCCCCCCCGCCCCCCCAAGACAGAGCTCACAATGTTGCGGGAGGGGGGGAGATGAAATTGCAGGCATCAATTTCAAGTGATATATTTTCTCAAAGCTCTGAAAACAGTATGCATCTTACAATCAACAACATGTCAAAATGTAATTGGCAGCACTTTTTCTTTCTTAATGGCACATAAAATAATGGAATAACTTACTATCCATGACAATGAAGTTTAGATTCAATGAACTATGGTAATTATTGTGTAAGACAGAACATAGTGCTAAAACAAGGAAGTCCAAAATTTCCTTTCAAACCTAAACGTACCATCCCTCCATGGAAGGGTATTTGTAGTTCAGAACTTAAGTCCTTAATGGGTAATGGTAAATAAGGCAGGAATGATTACACAAAAGCACTTACAAATTATTTTTGTTCATAATAATAAAACATTGAAAATGCACTGCTATTTTATATAACTTTAATTAATAGTAATGGATATTATATAGTTCTTTTCTATTTACTATGCTTCCTTGAAAAATTTCAGGATCTCCTCTCTTCTGGTCACAATAAATTTTGTTTTACATACCTGCTGATTTTATACACACTAAGAGCAGTTTTGTTTTCCAGAATTTGGTCTTTCACCCAAGTATTCAATTTTGTCTTGAGTGCATGGCATGGCTCACAGTTACTACTCAGTCCATGGGCCATTGATTTCTTCATTCAGAAATGAAGAACAATGTGAATGCTTATTTTTTTAATAGCATTTTATTTTTTTAAGTAGGCTCTGTGCCCAATGTGGAGCTTGAACTCATGATCCTGAGATCAAGAGTTGCATGCTTTACTGGCTGAGCCAGCCAGGTGCCCCTAAAAGAATGTGAATGTTTATGATGAGAAACAAACAACAAACAAAACTTTGGGGGAACATTTTTTCAATATTTTCAGCTTAGTGTATCTGACAGGTATTTCTCAATGAACAAACCTTCCCACCAGTTTTCTCCTCCTCATATCGTCCATATATCCTATGCTTCAGCCACAGCAGGTTGCTGCAAATCCCCAGCCCTGCCTTATGCTGTCCATGCCTCATTGCCTTTGCTCCTGCCTTTTTTTTTTTTGGCCTGGAATGCACTTTCCCTCTCTCTACACTTGGAAAGGTCTCACTCAACTTTCAAAACCCAAGTCTAACCTCACTGTCTTATCTTAGGCTTCCCCAGGGAAGAAGGGTCTGAGACCAGGGCTTCAGACGCTATTTGGGAAGTAGTCCCAAGGATTATGAATGAGGACTGGAAAGAGCATGCCACTAAAGGAGGGAAAGTCAATTCAAGAGTCAGTTATTGCTTTGTTCCATTCTGTGAACAAAGGGGTTCCATTCTGTGAATAAAGGGGCTCCATCCTACAGGAATTTGCTCCCCATTGGTCATCCGTTGTCTTGTGGGGTGTTAACACCCTTGCCTTCCCGGATTGTGCACGAGTGCACTTTCTGCTGCAGAAAGTAGGAGATGTGTGGTGCTGTCAGGTTACACCTGCGTGAAGCTGGTTGCCATGGCAATCGCTGGAGCAAAAGGTGACCTAGAGAGGATGAAAGGCAGAGCATAAGAGGGGCACAGAATTAGCCTTGCCCCATCAGTCCTCCATGGTGCCAGGCACAGACCTCTGCTTCACAGCCTTTGTTCTGTTGCTTCTAACGATCCATTTATATATTGAGTATGAATTTCTTTTTTTTTTTTAAGATTTTATTTATTTATTTGACAGAGAAAGACAAAGCGAGAGAAGGAACACAAGCAGGGGGGAGTGGGAGAAGGAGAAGCAGGCTTCCCGCCGAGCAGGGAGCCCGATGCGGAGCTTGATCCCAGGACCCTGTGATCATGACCGGAGCTGAAGGCAGACACTTAACGACTGAGCCACCCAGGCGCCCCTTGAGTATGAATTCCTTATCAGTGGTGACAAGATCTTGTTCACGTCAGAGGCTACTGAACCCAGCAGAGTCAACAGCAAGCAGCATATGGACTTAGGACCCCTCAATGTGGTAAAACACATATTGTTTTAAACGAATGGAAAATGTTATGGCAGCCGGTCTATTTCTCAAGTAGTAGATATGACAGTTCAAAGGAGAAGTTAGGATGCAGTGTGAAAAAAGGAGAAATATGTCAGGTGAACTCAACACAAAAACCAGCGTAGACAAAGATGTACTCATCCACGATCCTGGGGAAAAGGAATTATTTTAACAAAAGTATCAGTTTTCTTTTGTGGGATTTTTTCCCTCAGGAAACCTAACAAAAAGAAACATCATATGGGTCATGTTATCAACCACTCGGTATATAATCCTAAATAAGTTTCAGTGAACTCGTATTGCTAATATCTACTTTTAATCTCAATGGATTCCCGACAATGACTCCCTGATTCACTCAGAATGAAAACTAAAGTCCTTACAATGACACTTCAAGCTCTACAAACTGTGGTCCTGTTACCTGTCTGGCCTCCTCCCCTCCTGCTCTCCCTTTGCTCACCTTCCTCCACCATGCTGGCCACCACCAGACACACTCCCACCCAGAGCCTTTACACTGGCTGTTTCTTCCACCTGAACACTTTCTCCTGACATCAGCTTGGCAACTCCCTCAGCTTGGCAAGACTCTGCCTAAATGCCACCTTCCCAACAAGTCCTATGCTGAGCCCCCTTTTTAAAAGCTGCACCCCTCCATCACTCTGAATTCTCAGGATCCATATCCTGCTCTATTTTTTTTTCCTATTTCCATAGCACTCAATCACCTCCAACAAATATATAATTAGTTAATTTATTATGTCTATTGTTTATTTTCTCTTCCCCTCTGCTAGGATGTGACTTCCATCAGGGTAGGAAACTTTGTCTTTTTTATTTATTGGTATATCCCAAGCATGCAGAATAGTGAGTGCTTGGCGCATAGTAGGTACTCAGTAAACACTTACTAAATTGAACAAAATGTCTTGAAGCTTTGAGATAACAATACGCTTCCTAATATAGAGGACATATTGTTCATCCAAACATTGGTGAGGCATCTACTATGTGCTAGATGTGGGTAACATGGACACGATCCCTGTCCTCAAGGAGGTCCCAGGCTAGTGTGGAGGCAATTACCGGCCAGAGTGTTGGGCTCTCTGACACAAGCATGCACTGTGGCTCTAGGGTCGCAGAGAAGGGGATTTGTGTGAATGTGCAGGAAGATGAGCAAGGGCACAATGCTGAAGCTGACTTTTCATATAGAAAGGGAGCTACCTAGACAACAAAGGGAATTGTAATTGGGTAATGTATAATTGGGTTGTGTATTTTTTGTCAGGATCGTAATGCAATTGTTAGATACATGTGTGTATATTTATATTTATATTTATATTTATATAGTTCTCATTTAAAATAGCCATTGATTATGTGTTTATAAAGTAAGTTTTCTATATTCAATTAAAAAAAAAAAACCTCTGGCTTTATTTTTTTCTAGTTGATTCACTCATTCCTTCAACGAACAATTATTAAGTGATTATAATGTACCAGGCATTGTAGCTAGATGCTGTGGATACATAGAGGAACAGAAACACGTTCCCGGCCCTGAAGAAGACTTTAGTAGTGCCGTAGGCAGACCTGTGAAAAACTAAGAACATGGAAGTGTTACATGTAGTAGGAGAGAAGAATTTAGGGCAATAGTCCCGACCTGAAGGTCAGATGTAGCCCACATAATTGTGTGTTCAGTTCAACAGTGTTTTTTAAAACTTTGAATGGTTTTTTACAAATTAATCCTGATTTCTGGCTTGTCTTAAAAGAAAAATCAAAAGACCTGGCAACGCTGAGCCTGAGATCCAAAATGGCAACAGTTGACCACAGCTGAGTCAGAACCAGCCCTTTCAGAGGGAACAAGAGGAGGGGGAAGGAGCACGGAAGGCAGAGGGCCCCTGAATGTGGAGGGGTCTGGAACGCGGGAAGTGTTGCACATTCCAGGCAGAAGGAATATTTTATTTACGGTCTATACCTCACTAAGCAGCCAACCATATACAAACCCATGCAAACGTCGATAATTCCATCCCCGTTTTGCCCGGGACAGTGTTCAGAAATGTCTGTGGCATGAACAAGAACATGATCAAAGAATTTTACCTCTGGAGGAGATTATTTCATAGGTCATTTTCCAAGTGAAGAAGCGGTTGTCTAGAGGGGTTGAGTAATGTGCCCAGGGCACTGCTAACAGGAGCCTGTAGCTGTTAATGGATTGTACTAAAGGCCTAAGGGAACAGAGAGAAATGGCAACATAGAACAGTATAGCGGGGCATCTGTTGTTTTCCTCACCCAGCATCCATTCTTCCTCCCTCTGGAAACAGTACCCTTATTTTGCTCCGGGGAGCCATCACACATCCTTCTTCCACGTGGTGCTGGTGGAACTGAGTCCACCCGGCTTCTTGGATGGCATGTGACCCAAGCCTGGCCACCAACACCCATCCTCCTGGAGCTCTTGAGAAAGAGGCATAATCCTTCCACTGGGGGTTGCTGAGAAGCAATGCAATTCTGAATGATGCTATTAGAACCTAAGCTAAGACAGCACGATGTAAGGAAAACAATGATAAGCTACAGTTCCTTGGGTAAATTGCTTAACTGTTCTGAACCTCAGTTACCACATCTGTAAGTGAAAATAACAATCCCTTACCTCAAAGGGCTGTAAAGAAATAAAGTCTGTAAAATGCCTGGCACACAGTAGGAGCTCATTAATGTTGGCATCTTTTCTTTCCCTTCCGCATAATGTCAGATGGATGTAGCATTACTGTAATTAAAATGTAAGTAGTGCATTGGCAGACGTTCCTTACAACATATTGAGAACAGCTTTTTCAGTAGCTACCTTATGTGATTTCAGGGAACTGGGGAGGGAAAATAAAATAAAATGCAGCTTGTTTTCCTGGAACAATTCAAGCCATAGCCAATGCGTGCCAAGTGTAGCCCCTAAGTCTATGTCTGCATTCATCTACTATCTCACCTCTGCATAGATAAAGTGGTTTTCCTCCCCGCTCACTGGCCATTTTATTTTTAAAATGGGAACTCTTGAATCCCTGGCAATCATTTAGCTGACAGTTTGGATCATAATGTAACAATAACATTAGTGAGCAGTTGTGTGACAGTTCCTGCTTTTAAAGCACTTTAGAAATCTGAGCTAATTAGCATGAACGCTAATATGCCAGCTTTTCATGGATTAATATTGCAATTATACTTTGCTTTTTCAATAAAAATGCAGTAATCTTTTTTCACCAGAAATAGGGAGAAATGAAATGAATAAACTGCCTCTCCAGTGGATTCATACACAGTGCAGTTAAAATGTGAGTCAGACACTTTCTTGACTGAATGTTCCTCTAACATTTGTGAGGATTTATAGGTATGGCACCTCTTGCAAATTCTGTTTTAGGATCAATGAAGGAAATGAAGTGTATTAATGGGGGACCGAAAAGGAATTTGTAAACCCAAGTTTCCAACCTTCAAAATACACTTTCTACTCATTTCTAGATTTAAGCACCTCAAAGAAATCAGAAAATTATCTGATTATGATTTACTCTTAAACCAAATGAGAAAATACCAATTCATGTAGTATTGCAAAAGACCCTATTCCTTTTGTTGTGAATTAAAATATAATAGAGTAAGAACAGAGGAATAAAGACTTGGGTTGGAATCCCACCTCTAGTACTCAGCTATCTAACTGTAACTTTCTGAATTTTGGTTTCCTCACCTCTAAAATGTGGGATGGGGTGGGGTGATAATACTTAGTTTGCATGATTCTTGGGAGGTCCAAAAGGGATTCTACCTTATACAATATCCAGGATATGACAGGTGATCATATTAGCCCTGACCCGTCCTCTCTGTTTGTAATTCATTTTCCTCCCTTTCTGCTCTAAAATTATTCTGACATTCATTCAGTTTCAGTTCATGGAAAGCAGAGCACCATCATGAATTAAAATTTTTGTTAGGTATTATAAATAACTAAATTTAAAGGGACTAGGAATAATTATGAAAGTTCATTTTGGTGGGAAAAATCTAAACCTATGATCACTTGAAAACTCCTTTGAACATACTATGAGTCTACGGCCATACCAGCCTGAACGTGTCTGAACATACTATGAAATTGTATAGATATCTCAGCTAAATTTCGTCATTTTGTCCTCTGTTCTTTGTATAATTTAGCGAAAAGTGATGTGAGGAGGTATAACACTGGAAAGACTGCCTGAGACAGTTAGAAGCCTGTATGAGCACACTTAAATTGTTTCATTCATTCATCAGTTCAATATTTATTGAGCACCTATGATGTGTCAGACACCATGCTGAATGTTGCTGGTATAAGGACCAGTATAAGGACTAGCAGATAGAGCCTTTGTCCTTAAAGAATTCAGTCTCATGGTGGAGGCAGACAAGTGAATGAACAGTTGCAATAATGTGAGCAATAAATGCTAGTATATGCTACTCAAGGCCAATATCTAATTTCTTGAGAAGTTATAAATTCTGAGAGAAATGGTGTTTATCCTGCCAACAAGATTTGTAGAGGGTGAGCACTCAGTATGGGGTCAAAAGACCTGGATTCTGGTCCCAGTTCTTTGACTACTATATATCCTTTGATAGTCATTTCAGTTTTCTGAGCCTCAGTTTCCTCATCTGTAACGTGTGACTGATGATAACAGTCCTCACTGCGTTATCGTAAAGATCAAAGGTCATGAGAGTGAATTTTTAATTAACTGCAAAGATCTCCTAAAGTAAGTTACATACTTAAATTTTTTTGAATTTTAAAATAGAAGTTGTTTAGTACTTCACATAATCGCTGAATGATCCTTTTCCTTAAAACATGAAGGAAGGAAGGAGGAAAAAAGGAAGGAAGGAAGGGAGAGAGAGAGAGAGAGAGAGAAAGAAACAAAGAAAAATAGAAAGAAAGAAAAAGAAAGAAAGAAAAAGAAAGAAGAAAGAAAGAAAGAAAGAAAGAAAGAAAGAAAGAAAGAAAGAGAGAGAAAGAAAGAAAGAAGTAAAGAAAGAAAGAAAAAAGAAAGAAAGAAAAAGAGAAAAAGAAAATCAGCCACCTTTCAGTCCAAAGCAGGTCTGGCTTTGATCTTTTCAACACTCCAGGTAGATATTTACCATTATCCCCATTTTCTCAATGAGAGAAGTGAAGAGCCAAGAATCTGTCCAAGAGAACTATCTCTTCAAAGCCCAAGCCGGGGAAACTTCCCAAGGTCTTTACATACCAACAAAAGGCCAAAGCACCAAGCCTCAGAAGACGGCGGTGATCTTCTCTCGGAAAGCCCCGCCTCCCCCTCGCGGAAGGGGCTGGACGAGGCTTCAACTCCGCCCCGTGACTCATGCGACCCCGCCCCCAAGTCTTCCACCTCTCGCGGGATCTCTCGGGAGGACGGATGGGATTAGGTCCCATCATGGCGGCTGAAGAAGCGGATGTGGATATCGAAGGGGACGTGGTGCCAGCCGCGGCACAGCCAGGGTGAGGCGTAGAGACCGAGTCTCGCAGGGATGGGGAGGAGCGCGGGTGCGAGGAGAGTACCTTGGAAAGGCTGCGGGTTCAGCAAGGAACAGGGGAGAGGAAGACGATCCGCTGGGCCAGGGTCTCCTGGTGGCCGGGGAGGTGCCGCGCCCATCCTGCTTGTAAGCTACTCCTGAGCCCAGGGGGCGTAGGTACCCGAGGCTGGTGTCGGATGGCTGTTTCACCTTTTACCGGGATGTTCTGAGGGCGCCGACTTCGCCGAGCACATGGCACTCTATCCAACAATTTAGATTCTTTCTTCCATGATCTCCATCCCAGTATCCCCCCTCCGTTTGCCCCCTCCGGACAGTAACTAGAACAAGAGCGGCCTCTGAACGGGACCTGAGCTCAGGGATCCTTGTTCCATCGCTTGTCAGCCATGTGACCTTGGGCGTGTCGTTTCATCCCTGCTGACAGGTTTCTTATTCCACATGGGGTTAGTTGTGAAAAACTTCCTGAGAGTCAGCTTGACTTAAAGGAAAGGGAAAGGACTTGAGAGTTGGACAGCTCTGGGTTCTCCAGCATTGGCCGGCCTTGTCCCTTACTTAACGCAATGTGACCTTGGATCAGACAGGTAACTTGCCTGAGCTTCAGACCGCTCATGGAAAACTGACAGTCATGGTTATTGTGAACATCAAATGAAGTAGTTATGGGATGTGCTATAGCATACAGTAGGACCTAGGTAAATGTTTTGTTTTTCACCATCTTACCCTCGTGGAGATTATTGTGAAGACCTAGTGAGGGGTCTGCAGATTCCTGCAGAACAGGCCAGTGTGGTTTCAAGCAGCATCCTCCAGTTTGAGAATTCTAGCCCTTTGCTTGCTTTCCAAGTAAGAAATTGATAACATACTATTTTTAAAATGTGCTTTCCCAGTCACCTTTTAGAATTGGAAGAGGCCTAGACTGGTCAGGAATCAAAAGACCTCAGTTCTAACCTTAGCCAGTCATGTTGCTTATAAATATGAACAACCTCTTTAGAAGTCTGTTAGGTTGAATGAACCATGTGGAATTACCAGTCTTAGACCATTTTTAACTTACAAAATGGCAATTTCATGCAGTCCAGCCTAATGTTAGGGACTCTGTAAATTATGGAGAATAGTACCCACCCTGCCCTGAGGGATTAAGATAGTGGGTTTAAAGTTCTACTGAACTCGGGCGCCTGGGTGGCTCAGTCGGTTAAGCGTCTGCCTTCGGCTCAGGTCATGATCCCGGCGTTCTGGGATCGAGTCCCGCATCGGGCTCCCTGCTCTGTGGGGAGCCTGCTTCTTCCTCTCCTCCCCACTTGTGCTCTCTCACTATCTGTCTCTCTCTCTCAAATAAATAAAATCGAAAAAAAAATTTTTAAAGTTCTACTGAGCTCTAAAGCACTATAAAAATGTGAGGAGTAATTAAATTCATATAGTCATTCTCTCCCAGACCTTTAGACAAAGCAGTCCAAAGCTATACAGATGAGTAGGGAACTTTTATTAACAATCGTTGTTCACATTTGGTAGATCAAGTTACCAAGTTAATCTTGACTAAGTGCTCTTACATGCATGATTTAATTTACTTTTCACAATAAGTCTATGTGTTAAGTAGGCAGGGATACTTACCTGGAGTCCAGAGAGAAGTGAGTTGGCCTTGGAAACACAGAAGATCATCTGCGAGCATTGGCTCTGCCCCTTTTCCAAAGGTTCTTCTTTATTTTTCTGATCGTGTTTAATTTTTTTTTTTTTTTTTTGCCTTCTCTTTTTCTTCCCTTTCTCTTACTGTTGTACTCAAGCCTTAGGTCTACAGGTGATACCTATGATCATCTAAGACTCATGCAAGCTGGATTACAAAGGTTATTGGTTCCTGACGGTCAGAGCCTTTGCCTTACCCAACTCCAAGGAGCATCATTAACATATTCTGGTGAATGGTGCCCCCTGAAGTGTGTGTAGGTAGAGCTAATGATAACATCTGTGGAAACGATGAGGATTAATTGAAAGCACACTTTTAAGTACTTGCTAAGTTCTAGGTGCCAAAGTTAGAAGGTGGCATTGAAACTTTGGTTTCCCTTTCACTTCTACCGTTCCTCCTTATCTTCCTTTTCTCCTGCTTGTCCTTTAAATCAGTGTTCCCAGGGGTTTGTCATAAGACTTCTCACTACCCACACAGTCCCTGGTTATACCATCTCTCAAGATTTTAAATTTCTGTCTGTTAGGCTGGATCATAAACAATTTTGCCAGTGTTCAACCATTTTTGACCATAAGAAAAATGGCAGTTTCCTAAAATTCCACCTAATACATGCTGATGTTTTCCGTATCTTTCACCAACCCAAATCTCTCTCCTGAGCTTTAGATCCATTTATCTAATTCTCTGAATCTATCTGTTCTTGGATGTTCCACAAGCACCTCAGTCTCAGCTTATAAACTTCCCACCACACCTGCCATCTGCCTTCAAGTTCCCTAGTTCAATAGATGGCACCATCCGCCCTGTAACTCAAGGCACAGATAGAGACTTTATCCCTTTTCCTTACCTCTCTCCTTCTACCCCTTCTATAAGTTGCTAAAGGTCAATTGATTCTACGTATCCTCTCAAATGTGTTCACTTCTACCTTTTCACACTGCTTGTTCCCTGGGTCTAAGTTACTGTCACCTCTCTAGTATTTATATAATCACTTCCTCTTAACTGCTCCTATCTCTTTGGCTCCCTTCTGTTCTTTACTGAAGTTAGACCAGCCTTTCTTACATCCAAATCTCATCATGTTATTCCCTTCAATCCCCGATTTGCTTTATGAGAAAATCCTCATTCTTCCTACAGACCTGGATGATCCATGCCCCACCTACCTTGTTCATTTAATCATTAAACAAATGCTGATGAGCACCTTTTCTATGCCAAGGCCTGGGTATATAGCAGTTATCAAACTAACTCCTTGCTCTCATAGAACTAACATTCTTATTGGGTAAGACACAGTAAAATTTACAATGGGCCAGATGGGGGTAAGTGGAAAAAGATAAAGAAGGGAAAGTGGATGGCATGTTAGCTTTATCTTGGAAAAGTGGCTCTGAAACTACAGGACTTCAGAGGTCAGCATGGATATAGTGGAAGGACTGGATTTGAAAAGTGAGGAAGCCACAGAATTGGCAACCAATTGAATGTA
Organism: Eumetopias jubatus; assembly: GCF_037043125.1. Lineage (NCBI taxonomy): Eukaryota > Metazoa > Chordata > Mammalia > Carnivora > Otariidae > Eumetopias > Eumetopias jubatus. Next base: position 59,783,143 of record NW_028274810.1, read on the forward strand.
CATTGTGAGGAAAATAAGGGCAGCCTCAGATTTCTGGCTTGGGCAGCTAGGGGGATGCATATCCTTTGTCTGAGATAGGGAACAATGGAAGAGTAGCAGATTTGATTTGAGAGGAATTTCTCAGCTAAGGTTTAAACATGTTAATTTATGCTACCTGTGGAGATTCAGGTAGGTGTCCAGATGCATACACCAGAGGTGTGGAAGTTGCTAATCCTTATTGAGGAACACTATAAAAAGACATTAAACCTGAAGTGAGAGGCGCCCAGGTGGCTCAGTCAGTTAAGTGTCTGCCTTCTGCTTAGGTCATGATCTTGGGGTCCTGGAATCAAGACCCATGTCCAGCTCTCTGTTCAGCGGGGAGTCAGCCTCTCCCTCCTCTCCCTCTGTGTTCCCGCCCCCATTCAAGTAAATAAATAAAATCTTAAAACAAAAAACACCTGAAGTGATACTAGTCCCCCCTCCTGCACCCTTGGCCGACCTCTCCATAAGCAAAGGTTTCCCTCTGTCGATACAAGTCTCAATCCTTTATTTAGCATTCCTGGCAGCCTCTTCCAAATCAGAGTTAACACCTGAATTATAAAACCTTTTTGCCATCAGCAGCTGAGGGAAATTACTGCTTTTAGTTTATTGTAGATAGTCCACAATTTATTATAACCACTGTGGAACTAATTGAAGATTCAAAAGTATAAACCTTTTTGCAGTCTAAGAGGTACAAAATTCTTACCACTAGACTAGGTCTGGGAAAAGTCAGTAATTTTCTAGGAAACTTTATAACTTCAAGACATAAAAAAGCAAATATTGAATTTAACTATATCATTAATTCGGCCTTCCAAAACTTAACTATTCAGCTTTTTTATGTGAGTAGTGAACATCAAATGAAGTAATTTAGTCACATAAAGAGCAACGTGACTTTAGAGAGTTTTTATTAGTTCAGTGAAAAGAGTGAGAATTAACAAAGTTTAATCCCCCATGGACGTAGAAAAGGCCCCAAATAACCCAAGTTAATTTTTTTATTATACAAATTGTTATTAAAACATCAGATTTTCTTTTTACTTTACTGTCGAGTATTTTCTATTTTGACTCTTCGATCTATTTTTTTTTTCATTTTGAGGGCAGTGCTGTTATTGATGGCTTTTATGCTTTAGATATAACTAAAAGAATTGATTGTAAAGTGGAATTCTTATATACGTATGTATGCTCATTAAACTCTGAAGTGTTGGTTCATGGCTTTAGAGCATGTGTGGTTGCTACTTTGGGGTACTTTTTTCCTCATGAAGTTGTTTATTCTTGGGGAACGAAAGAAGTGAACAGACTGGCTGGTTGCAGTTGAGATGGGGTGAGCTAAAAAGGGTGGCTTAAAGCTAGTCTATATTCCATAGGTTAAAGAAATAGAGTAGGCATTTCCGTAATGTTAAGTCTGTTAAGGGAAGAAGGAGATGAAACATTTGCTTAACATCCATACCCTGCCAGTTCCTGTGTTGTGTGAATGATATTTATTAATTAGTATAATGTCACTTTTTACCCATTTTCTTGATTATTACAGAAGTGATGAAAATACAGCATCTGTTTTACAAGATCACTATCTTGATTCATCGTGGAGAAGTGAGAATGGTCTTATTGTAAGTATTTTATGAAAATATCAGGTGCATAAGCTCTTACTCATTGCCTGGAGTACCTCTTTTTTACTTGGTGCTAGTTCTCAGCAGTTACAGAGGTAATATACTGGAAACAGTTTTCTTACTTTAAAAGAAACTTATTCTTATTTCTTTTGACTTTGAAGTGGTCTGTTGGGAAACGGCTTTGGAGCCAGCTAGATTTAGGTACAAATCCTTGCTCTACGACTTACCAGATTTGTGAACCTTTGTTTCTTCATCTAAAAGACGGGGATCATTGCAGGGTCCATTTCTTCCATTTAGCGGTTATTTATTGAATTCTTACTGTGCATCAGATGCTGGACCCAGTTTTGAGGGATACAGCTACAATCGAGACAGACATAGTCTTGCTCTCAAGTTGCTTATATGTTAAAAGGGAGTCAGACAAATTAAGTATAGACCATGAAGAACCCAAGATGCTGGCTGAGAGTAAGAGGGTGGGGAACCTATGTTAGATAAAGTTGTCATTGAGAGAAATAGAAGGTGACAGTTCAGTTGAAAAGTAATAGAGAGGAGTAGATACGTGAAAAGCTGAGGAATAACATTCTGGGCAGAAGGAATAGCAGCACAAAGGCTGTGTTTGAAAGCCAGTGTCTAGAATATAGTGGGAAAGGGGGGAGTGGCAGCTGTGACAGGGTTGGAGAGGCAGACCAGAGCTCTGTCATGCTTGTATGAAGCAAGAGCAGAATCAAAGAGTCCAGTTAGGAAACATTTGTGGTAATCTAAGCAAGAGTTGGTGGTAGATTGGCCTGAGATTGTGGCAGAGATGGATAGATTTTAATTATATTTTGGATGTAGAATTGCTTGGTAGATTGGATATAGGATTAAGAAAAAAGGGAGGAATCCAGATGATTCCTAGGTTTCTAGGTGGAATAACTAGGTGACTCATAATGCTATTTACAAAGGTGGAAGCACAGGGAGAAACAGATGAAGGTACGTGTTAGTGAGTTTTGAATATGTTAACTTTGAGAAGCCTACTGGATATCCAAGTGGACATGGGGGAGTGGGCAATTGGATGTAACAGTCTAGATAGAGCTTAGAGAAGAGACCTGAGCTGAAAATGTTTAAGTTTTGAGAGTTGAAAATGAGTATGATCATTTAAGGAGAGATTGTGGCTTAAAGGAAAAGAGAAGTGTGGTGAGTTTTGGAAATAGGTGAAATATCTAGCAACATGCTTGCTCTCTGATAGGTCTCATACATGCCAGCCATTATGACTTTATCGTGGGTAGAAGCCTGAGCCTTGAAATCCAGCGGTCTTGTGTGTCAAGTCTCTCCTCCTCCCCTTGAAACACTTGCGGTGCTATGGCAGTATCGGTGAAGTAATAACCCCTGTCTCACAGTGTTATCCTGGGAATCAGATATGTCTGGGCATAGTAAATGGTAGCTTTATTATTCATAATCATTGTATCATGTATTTCACTTGATAAAACATAGAAGATAATTTCAAAAAGCAGGAAATAAAAAGAAAAATATATTCTTTTTTAATAGCCTTGGACTCTGGATAGCACCATCAGTGAAGAGAACAGAGCTGTCATTGAGAAGATGTTGTTGGAAGAAGAGTATCCTTTAATGATTATGAGGAAAGTAAAGATTTCAGGGTGAAAAATCTATGAAGTGCAAGACTTAGAAAAGAGATCAGTGTTATTACTAGATGGACCTTATTTGGCCCCAGACTGCAATTACATAATGTGTTAGCTACCTATGAAAAAAGTAGCATTTTATTCCTCTGTTTCTGTTTTACTGCACAGTCTTAAGATCTGACTCAATACATTTGAGTTTCTTTTTTCAACCACCTCTATACTGTCTGAATGTTGAGTAGAAATTATAGAATGTTTTGAATCAGTGAGAACCTTTAGTCCATATCCAAGATCATGTAGTCTGAGCCTCCATCTACAGTTATAGAAGCTAAATCCCAGAGATGGTTAATTTACCCAGGGACGCAATTTATCCACAGTTTAGTCACTAGCTTCTTGTCCTTGTTTCTTTCATCTGTTTGATGATGGCAACTTAACTTCTTTGGGATTCCATTTTCTTGTATATAAAATGAAAGGATTGAACAAAATGATTTCTGATTTTATGATTTTTTTAAAGATTATTAATAATAGTCTAATAAATAGTGGTTTATTTTAGATCTCATCTGTATTTTATGGCTCTCTACCTCCTTTTTAAGCCAGAATTTCTCTGGTCCCTTTATTCCCAGTTATTGCTATGTTGATTTCAGAGTGTCTATGTACCTTTAATTGTCATAGGTTAACTCTTTTTAAAGGCTTTCTTACTCTCTTTCCGCAGACATACAGCTATAGCCTGCTTTTCAGTAGAAAAATAGTGCAAGGCTCATAAATCATTTAAAATTTTCTGGTAGCCACATTTAAAACAGGTGGAATTAATTTTAATAAGATTTTATTTAACCCAGTATATTTAAAATAATATTTCAACATTTAATCGATAGACATTATTGAGGTATTTTACATTCTTTGTTTACATGTGGTATTGGTGAATACATTGAACAGTGCAAGTCTCAACTAATGAACTACTACTTAAGTAGTAACGGGTTCACTTCCAGATTTAGAAGCAGAAATAATGAAGTAAGAGCTTTGTGAGCTCTTAGAGGACAGGGATCTTTTCTTATATCTTTGTCCTCAGCTCCTCGTACCTAGCATATTAGCTGACATACACAATATATAGTCAATATTTGTTAAGGGAAGAACATGTCAGACTAATTAAAGAGTGCTGCAGTAGGCTAGTTTTAAGAAGTTGCAGAGGGAAGCTGCGTGGTAGATTCAACCTGAGTTATTTGTCTTAATGTAGGGAACACCCTGAACTCTTTCTATTACTTTTAGAACTAGGAAAACATACTCCCCAGTTCATCCTGGACAGCCAAATTCATCTATTACATTCCCCATGTTTTAGGGAAAATGATTTAAATAAAACACAGACTATTTCTTTTAACCTCTTCTAGTAGGGAATATAGGAAAAGCTAACATTTATGTAGCACACATTTTGTGCAGGTGCCATGTTCATGTGATTTCACCTGTAATATTTAATCCATATAACAGCCATGTGAGGTATAAATATTTTTATCGTAATTTTTGCAGATCTGGAAAAGGTTTTAAGAAGAATTAGTTTAGCTAGGATTCAAGTTTGATTTTCATGGATGTGAGTGCCTACTTAATGTAAGTGACATAAAAATGATAGGATTTTATTATTATTTTAAAAGTTTCTTTAATAATTACACAGGTATTACTTATCTAAAAAATCACTTCCAGAAAAATTCTGGCTTGATCAAAAGGAAGATGATAAAAAATACATGAAGAGGTAAAATCAGTTTTTAATACTTTTAAAAGTCTGAACTATATTTTTAAAAACTTGTTCACAAGCTTCCTTATTTTCTTTTTCATGTGGTGCAGTCTACAGAAAACAGCAAAAATCATGTATGTACTTATATGTTTTATATTTTAAAATTATAGGAGAATTAAAAAATTATAGTTGGCCTGTGGAAAAACTCTTGACCTTGGGTTGTACAAAAATATAAAATCAAAATTTCTTATACAGTTGTTGGAATGCCACAAGATAATTTTATGACATTATTTATATGTCAGAATTTCTTTTATGGTCCTATATAAGCTATTCCACCGGATTATGGAAAAGATGGCTTCCTAAGGATTTGTGGGGAAATTTTTTAAAACTGCTATCTAATATATCAGGAATTGGCTTGATTTCTATTACATTGTCAGTTAATTTTCACTCATTTCAAACTAATTTGAATTTGTGGCTTTCAAAAATTATCTAGCGAAATCAAGTATTAACTATTTTATAAATATCCTTTCCCTATAATTGAAGAAAATTTGATGTTATTTAGTGTTTATAAACTTTCATGTTTATGATCCCTCAAAGGGTAGACTTACAGATTTACCATTGCCAAGGGTTTGAGCAGTGGGCAGACTTTGGCTTTTGCATTTTGCTGAATAAATAACAAACAAGTTAATGAGAAGATTAATGGTTTGCTTGAATTAAATTAATGAGCTTCATCACTATTTTAATTTCATAAGGACTGCATTTCAAAAGTAATAAACATAATGCCATAGTTTCTTTACTTCTTTTTTGGCTTGGTATTTACATAGATTATAAAGAAGAATCAAAAAGATAATATTTCTGGAGCCAACTTAAACACTTAACATGCCTTTCAGGATTTGGAAATGTATTAACATCTGCCACGTCGTGTCCAGTCTAAGGAAGCCTGTTTGTTTGTTATCGCATTGACTTCCTTTGATGTCTTTTAGTGTCATCTTCACTCAGACCCAAGGATTATGTCTTTTGGGGCTCCTATCATCCTGAGCTAGAGAAGTATACAAGACAGGGTAAATCTGTCCCCCAGGTAGAGGCTGCAGACTTTTCTTCTTTTTTAACTCTTAGACTCACAGTATTGAATTTAGCCTATGGCTATCTATAACCTTTAGCTGCATAAATACGGAATGTTCCATTTCAGACTTTTTTTTTGCAATTCCTTTTTTTCCCCTCAGGGCACACTCTCCTACAAAACCAGCCAGTTACTCAGTAAAGTGGAAGATAGAAGAAAAAGAGCTGTTTGAACAAGGGCTGGTAAATAGAGCAATTTTTAATTTATAGTAAAATAATTCTAGAAGCCAGTATTGTTAGAATTATAAGGTTAATTTGTGGAGACCAGAAATTTCTTTTAATGATCACATCTTTAGTTTTTCTGTAGTGATGATGTTTGTAGTACAAGAGAATTCCTTTTAACTCATATCTAAGTTACTAAAAGATTAAAATACATTTGGATCAATATTTTAGATAATTTTCATCCCCCCCCTTTTTTTGGTAATAATAAAACCCAAGATATTAAGCTCTGTCTGTATACATCAACTCCTGGATTAAAAAGCAAAATTACTTAGTTATGTGATGTTTTCTCTTGGAAAAAAAAACCCAAAACAACAACAACAACAACAACAAAAACCCTTGATATTTGGAACTGTCTGCATAATCAGCTGAGTTCTTTTTTATTCAGGTATTTGGCATTGTGCACACAGTCTGAATATTTTTTTAGTGGATATAGTTGAAAACCAGAAACATTTCTTTTGCATGAATGTTTCACTGAGATCTATTTAAATATCAATAAGTTACATAATAGAAAAAAAAAGGTACGCCCATTTGTAATTCTGAAAATTCTATTAATATGAAGAAACTTTTAAGAAAATATTCAGAATTTTTTTTTCTAATTATTAGGAGTAGGTTATATCTTTTCCTGTAAGGTACATGTTACCCAGTATTACACTAATTTTGAAATTACATATAATTTATATATTACATATAGGATATTTATATAATATTTATGTGGGCTTTATGAATGTAAATTGAAATGTCATTGTTAACATTTCTTACAGATGATGGGAAATAAAATGTATTTGTATTTTTATAGATATCGCCATGACATCTATATATTCTGTGATGTCTTTATATAAATAAACTATCTTGAAAGTTTTATCTCCTCCTCAGGTTTTTCTCCTGTACTGTTGATGTTTTTTATATTGGTATTTCATTCTGTTGCATGATTGTCATTTTTATAACCTAACTTTAATTAACCAGTCACTTATTAAAGATTGCTTACTACTTTGGTGTTTTGCCCTTTACCAAAGGCTGTGCGTGTGTGTGTGTGTGTGTGTGTGTGTGTGTGTGTGTGTGTTTGTATACACACACACAAAAGTGGGTTGTGAATTTTTAGGTTATTGTTGACACTTATAAAGATGGGGCCACGTCTGCATGGCTCAAACTTCAAAGAGTGTTTAAAGTTATAAGTGTTAAGTCTCCCTATCATTCCGGTCTGTGCCTTCAGTTCTCTTTGCCTCAGGTAACCATTGTTATCTGTTCTCTGCGTGTCCTTCCAGACATATTTGTCCCTGTATATGCCAATATGTATTTATTTATATACAGATGTAGGTATCTATATACATAAACAGAAATTTTAAACCTAGAATGTTTTCCCACAAAACTAGATGGAACTGTTGGTTGTATTCCCAGCCTTTTTTTTTTTAATTTTTTTATTTTATTATGTTAATCACCATACATTACATCATTAGTTTTTGATGTAGTGTTCCATGATTCATTGTTTGCCTATAACACCCAGTGCTCCATTCAATACATGCCCTCTTTTAATACCCATCACCGGGCTAACCCATGCCCCCACCCCCCTCCCCTCTAGAACCCTCAGTTTGTTTCTGAGTCCATAGTCTCTCATGGTTCGTCTCCCCCTCTGATTCCCCCCCTTCATTTTTCCCTTCCTACTATCTTCTTTTTTTTTTTTTTTTTAACATATAATGTATTATTTGTTTCAGAGGTACAGGTCTGTGATTCCACAGTCTTAACACAATTCACAGCGCTCACCATAGCACATACCCTCCCCAATGTCTGTCACCCAGCCACCCCATCCCTCCCACCCCCCACCACTCCAGCAACCCTCAGTTTGTTTCCTGAGATGAAGAATTCCTCATATCAGTGGGATCATATGTGTATTCCCAGCCTTTTTAACTTATTGATATATTTTACTTATACACTGAATTCTCTCAGGCTTTAGAGAAGGGAATTATCTGGTACTGAATGATGAAGGAAATTTTTTCCTTCCCTTTTGGGCATAGAGTTGTCTCTTTGCTCTATTTTGAAATTGGTGAGTGTTTTCTTCGCTCTTGTTAGTGTACCCTCTCCAGTTTTCATAATGCTCAAGCTCCTACAATCCCAACTGGTTGTACTCTGTCCAGATTTTTGATGTGTCCAAAAGTGCTCCATCCTATGAAGTTACTCATTTGCCTTCATCCCACAATAAATATAATTGTTCAGTAAGTTGATCTTAGCTAGGTGTTAGTTAATAACAATCTTAATTTATATTTACTAAGAATTTTCCTAGAATGCTTTCAGTTTTAAGAAATTGTCCTCATGTCAGATATTCTCATAAATCTCAAATAAGTATCTAATTAATCTATCATTTGCGTCAGGTTTTGAAGATGATTTGCCACTGTAACCTGTAAATGTCATAACCAGTCCTGTAAATCTGGCCCGGGGATCAGCTTCCCTGAGTTGTGGAGATATGGTGAAGATTTATGTATCAAATAATAGACTTGATACCTAAAAATTCCCTTTAGCTTTAAAATTATAGTGCATTCCTTTCTGTACTTCAGAAAACACCAGAGCTCCCTTAGGGTTTCAGTTTTTTCCCCACCACAGCTTTTGTCATTAGCGGGCATAAGCCATTAACAGTACAGCAGTATAGGAAGGTGTTGGTTGCAGGTTGCTTCATTTGTGATTCATTCGTTCTTCAAAGTTGGTTTTCTGTGATACCTGTGTAGGGAGTAAAAGTATCTGCTATGGGACAGGTAATGGATATTGTGCCAGATGGAATCTGGGTAAAAAAAGATATTTTGAAATTAGTGTCAGAATGTAATCAGTTGATTCTATAAATGGAAAATAGAACCTGCCTCTTTTTCAGGCACTTGTTTTTTTAGATTTGGAACATCATAATGTGCAATATGAATACATACGGTTAGGAATCCATAAAAGTTGTGGATCTTCATTTAGATAGCTGTAAAAAGAAAACTAATTTCTAAATCATTTTCGTCAGTTTTCAGAAGTCGAGATTCCAAAAGAGTATGGGCTTTGCTTTTAAGAGTCTTAGCTTATATATGTGGCTTCATTGTGTACTTTAGAAAATAAATAAAGATGGGTTGTTCTTTTAGGTTTTTTTTTTAATGTGCAGTTGCTTGGAATATTAACAAGTAAGTTAATCAAAATCAATTTCTTTTCCATATTGATAACTAGGCTAAATTTGGCCGAAGGTGGACTAAAATTGCAAAGCTAATTGGAAGTCGCACTGTTTTACAAGTTAAGAGTTATGCCAGGCAGTACTTTAAAAATAAGGTAAGCAGGATATAAATATCCTAGTTAGTAGTAATATTTGCAATAAATAAAATTAGGAAGCAAAAATCATGCTTTAATTTGGGCATTAATGTCAATGTTCAAAGTTTTTGTAGTGAAAGTATTTTATATTCATAAAGTACTCAACACATGTTTATCCTCAAAAATCTCAAAGCATAGCTTAAGTGTTTTGAGTATTGTGATTAGAGGTCATTGTTTTCCTGGAAAATATCTTTTCTTTTTAAAGATTTGCATTGTAGCTTTTTTTGTTTTTATTACTGTTCCTTTTATTAGCAAGATGCCTATTTGTAAATTCTGAGAAGAGTTTGACTTAAAAACCAGTCTTTTCAATATGTGAGTGCAAGACCCAGTCCAGAAAAACAAGCCCACGAGCTCTAGAATGGTGTTTGAAAATGCACATTGTTAGAGTGCCTGACTGGCTCAGTCGGCACAGCATGCTACTCCTGATCTCGCGGTCATGAGTTCAATCCCCATGTTGGGCACAGAGCTTACCTCTGTCCTGGCTGCAAGAGAGGCTGGGGAAGTTTATGGATTTTACTTGGGGGTTTAGAGCTCCTAGCAGAATTGACACTGGATGTTCCAAAAGCTTGGACTGGCTCCTGCTCTGACTGTTTTGTTCCTGCTCCATTCTCATGGCGGCAGCTTCCACTACACTCTCAGGACTCCACGGTCTGTGGCTCCAGCCTACTTCTCTGCTGGGCCTCCTCCTGCAGGCACCCGGAACATCATAGTAGCCTCAGAACTTCTGTCCGAAGATTTGCATTGTAGCTTTTAGGAATGATTAGAGCTTAGGGACCATAAATGCTAACATGATGCTAAAATCTGTTTAATAACAATGAAACTTTTATAATTTTTATGAGGAACTTCAGTAAGTTGCAGTGTTCAGAAAAGCATAGTTATGGTCTAGTTCTTTAATCTTTAAGTAATCTTTACTGTGTTCAACCATGTAGTTTTGATATTTAGTAATTTTTAATATGTTCTCTGCTAGAGTTCTGGGAACATAATTATGTAGAATTTGACAGGGTCTTAAGTGAAATATGCTATTTCCTTTTAATGCAAATAATGGGGTTTATCCTGCATACAAGATTTATAGAACTTAGTGTCATTTGAGCATAGGAAGTAAAGAATGGAATGGATTCATTATACGTCAGTCATCTGCTCCTTCTTTAACCAAGCAAATGCATTTCCAAGGCAGCCTGGCAAGATTAAGGTATTCTGGACGAGAATAAAGCTTAACTTGGTTATTACTGTCCCCATGCTTCTCAGACTGGAACATGCAGAACATCTTGGGGTGTCAGTTTTACTCAAAGACTTGGGGTGAAAGGATACATCATGATGTTAAAAGAGACATTCATATGAAATATAATATGAAATCTTACCTGAATTTTTAAGGTAAAAACAAGAGACTTCAAGTAAATAGCAAGGTTGTTAAAGGCTATTATTCCAGGTCATATGTCCAAATCTCCTTTTCTCTCCTGCTACCTTTTCTCGTATCTACATAATAAGCCAATTAACTTCAAATACTAGATCCTAGGATTCTGTTGTGATACGGGATCCATTAAGTAAGCTCTTTTTAGGAGCTGTCATCCCTTGGGTATGCCAGTCATGTACAAAATTTTTCAAAAACCGTGTATGTGAAGATTTTATTTCAAATCATTTATATTCATTGATAGTCATTTTCTTCTCCATGACTAGAATGGAGTTTGAAAATGCACGTTGTTAGGGTGCTGATATTTATGCCTATAATAGTACCTATGGAAGATAATTTCATGCCTTAAATTATAAGCTGTATAATATTGGAGCTACATTAAATGAACCTTTGAAAAATAGTTTGTTTCTATTATATCTGTATTTAAATGAAAAATGAATTTAATTTACTAAATAAAGATACGTGACATAGATTCCTTTAAATAATAGGCTGTTTAGCATTATAAAAAATAATCAGCTGAGGTATCTGACATTCTAAGGAATTAGCCATTAAAAATATTTTAATATCTTAATACCTTAGTATGACAGTTGTTGGTTCATTCTCTGTGGTTGATCTGAGACAGTCCTGTTTTAAACTTAATACTGAAAAACAAATAGTTGTACAAGGTCATAGGTCATGATTATTTGATTAATACCATGAATGAGTCAAATATAGTGATAGAAATTTGAAATGATGACATTTTACATTTAAAATGCAGTTGTAAATCCTTAGAAGAGAAGCACAATAAAGGTATAATATACCATTGATGTGTACTCAGTTTAATAATACAGTATTTATTATGTGTGCCAGTGGTTAAATTTTTAAATGTTAATATGGGGATTTTATCTTGATTTTTGATAAGGTAAAGTTAGATGGTCCAGAGAAGGAAACACCAAATCAGAAGAGCAGCAGTGACCTTCAGATTAAAAATGAAGATGAGGGCACAAAGGCATGGACGCCATCAGGTTTAAGGGGACGTGCTGATCCCAACTTGAATGCTATAAAAATTGAAAAGTTATCTGATGATGAAGAAGTAGACATCACAGATGAGGCAGATGACTTGACTTCTCAAGCTCCCCAAAAGAATCCTAGCAATGATGACTTACTAAACATTCCTAATAGTAAAAGTCATGAAACCAGTCAAGGGGAATTTATTGCTTTCAACCAGGAAGATTCTGTATCTCAATCTTCCAAGGAGTATTTTCAGAATATAAAGCAGGGAGAGATGGAAGCACTTTCAAGCTCAGGAAGTAAATTTTGGACTGAAAAACAGAGCATTAGTGACAAAAAATCAGTTGAGTTAAATGATCAGAAATGTAATAAACTGATGAAAAACTCTGAAAAACATGATGGAAATGGAATAATAGATGCTGCCAGGCCATTGCCTTCTCCAGAGCCTTGTGAAGTTCACAAAGACTTGAGTGATACTGAAATGCTTTTTCATTCTTCCTGTCAAATGGAGGAGAGCCATGAGGAAGAAGAGCTGAAGCCACCAGAACAAGAAGTAGAAATAGATAGAAATAACATTCAAGAAGAAGAAAAACAAGCAATTCCTGAGTTTTTTGAGGGGCGCCAAGCTAAAACACCAGAACGCTATTTGAAAATTAGGAATTACATTTTGGATCAGTGGTAAGGAAGAATTATATTTTAGATACTGTTGTAAAACTTATGATGCTCTAGAGTATTTTAATTAGGCCTATGCAGAATTTAGTGTTTTACATTGCTAGTGATGCAGAGAGCTTGAATATACGAACATATTTTAATAGGCAAGACTTAAAATTTCTCACAGTGAAATTTTCTTTGGAAGCTTTGGTAAATATTGTTCTCTCTAGCTATCTCAGCCCATCTGTCTATTCATTAGGAGTATTTGGTCCTGGATTAAAAGGATAATTTGCTTTAAGAATAAGTTTCTTAGGACAGTGTTAGGAAGATAGAGAAAACACTACTGTACTGGAAAAGGGTGAGAATGTCTTTCCTAGTTTATCATGTACTTGTAAGTATAAAAAAATTTTGGTGACAGAAGGTATTTTCTGTCATTAAATGTAGCTAAATTACAGAAACCATTCTAAATTGCCATAAAAGCTTTCTTTCAGCTTTGATCTTATAACTGTGTTAATAATCCCTTCATCCAGCTTCAGGATGCAGGAATTTTCTGATATGTGAAGTTTATCCTGTAAATTGTCGAAATTTGAATTATTTAGCATTGGATAGGGCACAAACCAAAGAACTTCCCACCTTATTAGCCTAAGTGCTCTGCAGATAATTTGAATTTTTCATAACAGTTTAATTAAGACATTATCAAACATTCATAATTGTTGTTACTGCTTCAGGAGATACTGAATTGTGTAGGCCCATCTTTACAGAGGACTGTTGCTGTAACTTAAGAAGATTGCCAAAGCAAAACAAATAACCAGGCTTATTACAGCAGTAACCTTCATTGCCCACACAATATTAATTTGGCTTTTAAAGATAGCTCTATTCTAAATGAAGGACTTTTGTTCTTGTTCTTGACTGATGATTGAGACGGCTAAAAGTAGAATTTCTGGGTAAGGGTGATATCAAATGAAAGAAGAATTATAAGGAACAACTGATAGTTGCATAGTGCTTTACAGTTTATGGAAAGCTTTTCTATGTTGTTTGATTCCTCACAACAGTCCTATAAAATAGGCAGGTGGTATTTTCTGTGTTTGATAGATTCTACGGTCAGGAGAGGTTTAGGGGCCTGCCTTTAATTACACAACCAGCTACTGACAGAAGGACCTAGGTGGAGGTCTCGATTCTGTCCATCACTCTCTCCATTATTTCACACTATTGAAAAAGAGCAATCAAATTAGATCTCTATGGGTATCTAATTTTGTTTTTGGAAATAAAAGGATGAATATCCAAAATTGAAGGACTACAAAATAATATCTCAAAAATTTTTATCTATGTGAATCATCAATGAGTGACCTATTGGTGCTTTAATTAATTTCACTTATTTGAATTTTGGATTCTCAATAAGGCAGAATAACTTATATTGATGATATAAATTATATGGCAGTAGTTTCCTAATGACATTTGCCTTAGTTCATAAAACCAGTTAAATGTTGTTTCAATATAGTGATTTAGCAAAACAGTATGAAAGCAGAAAGAAATGTTTTGAACAGGAACTCAAAAACTGTTCTCTTCAGAAATAGAAGAGGGGACTGGAGGTGGTGTTAAAAAAAAAAAAAAGAGTAGAAGAGTAAAGTTTTAAAATAAAAAAGACCTGCTAGATTTGTTTGTAGCTAAAAGATCCTTTCCATAAAAACACATGCAGCTGACTCCCTGTTTAGGGGTATGTTTTATTAGGTTAGGAACCAATACTATTATTGAGTGCCTACCAAATGTATTTAAATGTATTTAAATCATCTCCAGTCCTCTTGACAACCTTGTCCTCCTCTTACAGATGAGAAAAATGAGGTTCAGAGAGGAAAAGGAACTTGTTCCAGGTCACATTAGGGGAAGGTGGTTTCAGGGTCTTGCAGTCTTGACTCCTTATTTTCACACTTCATCTCAGGTCCTTCACCCAGACTTTTCACTCTGCCTTGGATGCTCCCCCCGCTCTGCCCCCCAGATCTTGATGAACTGTGCTTCGTCCTCTCCTTCAGGTCTGCTCCAGGGAAATTAGAGGATTTCACTGACCGCCCTATCTAAAATAGCTCACATCTTTGCCTCCTACTCTCTTACTCTGTATTTAATTAATCTTCATAGAACTTATTACTACTGAAAATACTGTTCTTATTTGTGTATTGTCTCCTTCCTCACTCCTCCTTCCCCATGATAATACAGGCTTCACATGGGCAGATTTTTGTCTGTTTTATTCATTGTTACACCCCTAGTGCTTAGGGCAGTGCTTGTTCTAAGCAAATACAGAGGCACTCTATTTGTTAAGGGGAAAAGATGGTGCAAATGAAACATGCATAGGTATCTTTAGAGGCCTTACCGTTTTTTTTTAAGATTTTATTTACTTAGAGAGTGCGCACACAAGTGAAGGGAGAGGCAGAGGACAGAGGGAGAAGCAAGACTCCCTGCTGAGTGGGGGGTCCAACGTGGGGCTTCATCCCAGGACCCTAGGGTCGTGAGCTGAAGGCAGATGCCTAACTGACTGAGCCACCCAGGTGCCCCTAGAGGCCTTTCCATTTGTTCAGCATCATGCTAGTGCTGAGCTCTGTTTAAAGACTTTTGATTTGGGTGATCTTTAATTAAATCAGTACAGTTTTTAGATTCCTGTAAATTTTTGGTAGCTGGTTACACTGTGCTTATTCCTGTTCTCTGGCTTCATTTGTGCGGTTTGTTTCCTTCACACTGAAGTTGAAGTGAAAAAACACTGAAACCTCAACTTTTCAGTGGAATTTCTGTTTTTTTCCCCCTTAGATTATATTTATTTATTTTAGAGAGTGCATGAGAGTGGGGGAAGGGGCAGGGGCAGAGGCAGAGGGAGAGAATCCCAAGCTGACCCCCCTCTGAGCACCGGCCAGTGTGAGACTCAGTCTCACAACCTTGAGATCTTGGTGACCTGAGCGGAAACCAAGAGTCAGATGCTTAACCGACTGAGCCACCCAGGTGCCCCTCCAACATCACGAGTTACTTTTTGCCTTCCCTGAATGTAGAATTAATGTTTTTAAATTTGGTTTCTGCTTAGACAGGCCTTCCCTGCTGAATACCCTGTCTAAAATAGTCTGCACCTAGTTCTCTCACTCTCTCCCCTATTCTTACTTTTTCTTCCTAGCACTTGTTGCTACCTGCCATTATAATATATATTACTTATTTTATGTATATATAACATATATTATTCATTATATGTATTCTATCAGCATGTAAGGTCAGGAACTTTATATTTATCTCTGGATCCTTAGTGCCTAAAACAGTGCCTGGTGTGTAGGATGCAAAATAAATGTTTGTAAAATAAAGATTAAATGCTGTTATATGATATATATGAATACTTGGTTTATAACGTCCGTGTGTAAATCTTGACTTTAACTTCCATAAATAAGTACTTTAATCCCCGTGACTTGTTTCCTCATCTCTAAAGTAAGAATAATAAAAGCTACTTTGTAGAGTTATGGGGACTAAGGTTATATAACTATTAGTACTGGCATAAGTGTTCAGTAATTGTTTGCTACTATTAGTAAGTTCTCCATTACTCTTAACCTATATCTACTGTGGCACAATAAGTATATTCGGTAAATATATGTTTTATTGTGTAAACCTTTTAATTTTTTCATAGTCTTTGGACATTTCTTGATTCCTTTGAAATCCCCTGTAATATCTATTTCTGTGAGAGTAAGCACTTGATATTTATTGTTCTGATGTTTAAAAACCAATAAACTTTTAAGCATTTGTAAGGTAGCTTATAATTAAAAGATACTGTCCAGCAAAATAAAAGTAGATGAACCTAAGTAATATATTAAAAAAATAAGAAAAGCCTAATACTAAATACTTTAGATATATTATCAGAGTGCCCTTTTTATTCAAAGTTTGAGGCTTGAATTTGGATCTGTAGACAAAGCTTCTAACCTTAAAATCCTGGAATAACTGGAATCTATTACATTTCATATGGGAAAGAAATAATACGTAGTAACAATCACATTATACTCAGAAGTTATTGTATCATTTAAAGATATTTAAAATTTGGGTTTTATGTATTAGCATTGTTTTTACTACACATTTACAGATTGAGGGGGGTAAATTTTTAAGATATTTCAAATATTAAAAGTTTTCCCCAGAAATCTTTTTTTTCATGTTTTTATTTATCCAAAATAACTGTACTTCCATCTCTTAATTAGGGAGATATGCAAACCGAAATACTTAAATAAGACCTCAGTACGTCCTGGCCTGAAGAACTGTGGGGATGTTAATTGTATTGGACGGATTCATACATACCTCGAGTTGATAGGAGCAATCAATTTTGGATGTGGTAAAAATAAAAACCCAACAACATCTTTTACTCAACATTTTTTATCTTTAGACCACCCATTAACTTCGATGGTTAGAATTCAAGCAGATTTTAGTATAGATAGAGAACTCAGGAAGATGCTGTGACATAATGAAATAAATGTATTATTGAGGTTTGTTTTTTTTAAAAAACAGATTTCTGTTGATTAAACTATATTTTCCTGTAACCTACAGTGAAAATTGGTATGAACGGAAAAAATATTCAGTCTAAGTAGTAGAAATAATTTAACAGTGCTGCTCTTTGTCAAGTAAAAGTAAAGTCATTTTAAGAAAAATCTCGTAATAGCCCATTTAATTTGCAAAATCTGTATTAATGCTAGAAATACTGTCTGGCAGTGTTTAAATAAAGGAAATAATTTATGAGCCCCTACACTTAAATGTAATAAAAGTGCCAAAATATTTTTCATGGAAGAAAGTTTCTTTCACCCTAGTTTTTCTCAAATTTAAAGTCAATGAATATGCATGATGATAAATGTATTCTTCACTTCTATTGAATTAACGTGACACAAACGTTTTGAAGAAAGATAATAACAATAGTTGCAAAGTGATAAGGTAATTAGAACTTTGTAACCCATGGTTTCAGAGGAGTATATTCTATATTGTATGTGTATGAGAAGACAGCTAACCAGGAAGTTTCCTTTCAGAGATTATTTCATAGAGAGAGAGAATTCATAGGCTGCCCTGTGGTCTGTCCTTCATTTCAGTGTCTTTGTTTCCCCAAGCACTGTATATGGGACTGACTGGTCAAGAAAGCTAGGGTGTCACAGCTTACTCAACCACAAAAGAAAAATCATGTTTTCAGTATTAGATCTTTGAATTCAGCAAAGTGGCCTTAGCATTCATTTAATTAGAAATTAAATTACCCATCTCACGAATACCCCATTTTACTGGGATTTCCTTAAGGGTCTTTTACGTGAGAACTTCCAAGTGATTGTAGAGTAAGATAGGTGCTTAGGTGTAACAGAACTTAGACATTGGCTTATTACAACTTACAGTCAGTGTAGATGTGTCTTCCTAGTTAAGAAATGAGTTTCAGAAAGTAATAGAATGTTTTGTTTTTCCTGAATTCCAATAGAACAGGCTGTGTACAACAGGCCACAACCAGTTGACAAAGGACGAGTCAGAGACCGAAAAGCTACAGGGGAAGCATACCGGCTTGCACGGCGCCTGCAGTCTGCGGTAAGCAGCCGCCCTCGCCAACACAGCGCTCCAAAGTGCTCCTTGCCCTGTTAAGTGAGGTGTGCTTCCTTCTCGCCAGCTGCTTAACAAGTGGACATTTAGTGGACTAACGTGTTTTCTCTTGTATTTCACCTTAGCCCTTCACTTTCCTGGTTCCCATTCAGTTCCACATTAGTTTTAAAAGTCAAAAACCAAAAAAACCTCACAGGTCACTGGCCGACTTGACATAGAAGCATTGTGCTTTGCTAGCGTGGTCTTAGACTGCTGGTCTGGTTTCTGTATCTAGTGTGTCTTTTACAACCATACAGTTAAACTCTTTTTTTCCTCCTCGGTTACTTTGTTTGTTTAAAAGTCTTACCTTTGAGAGTCAGCTTTTTGGAATAGCTATCCAGACTATTGTAACCTTTGTTAATTCTTGAGGTTAGTGAGTTTTACAACAATTCATGAGTTATTTTATTTTTTTTAAAGATTTTATTTACTTGGCAGAGAGAGACACAGCGAGAGAGGGAACACAAGCAGGGGGAGTGGGAGAGAGAGAAGCAGGCTTCCCGCGGAGCCCGGAGCCCGACGCGGGGTTCGATCCCAGAACTCTGGGATCATGACCTGAGCAGAAGGCAAATGCTTAACAACTGAGCCACCCAGGCGCCCCACCTGAGTCTTATTTTAAAAATGGGTAATCCTACAAGTCCTCTAAAAGGCAGAGTCATATTGGGTTCTTGTTGGTTTTACTAATAAAAGAGGTTAAATTGGTAATAGGTGAAGCAAATGAAGAAAAGTGCCGATAATAGAGTGGGTATTTTTCTCAGAGTATTTAGGCCATAAACCATTTCTACCTAGATTTACTGTAGTAAAAAAGGATGTTTTTAGATATAGTTGCTGGAAAGGGTGCTTTTTATATGCTGGCTTCTGAGCCAGTGCATTTTAAAGGCTTCAGTATTGAGGTTTACAAAACTGGGTATTAGTAATTCAACTGACTTTGTACTTTTTTATTAATTGTATCCACTAGGTAGTCTTTCCCTTTCTAAGGCTGAGAAATAATTAATTTGCTTCTAGTTTTCAATAACCTACCTTTTGCTGTGGGTTCTTGCAAGTTTTCTACCACAAGTGGTTGAAAGGGAAGTCATTTTCTTGGTGGTTCTTTTGGTCTTAAAAATATCTTTTGTCCTAGTGTTTAACTCGTAAAGGTGAAGAGAAATTAAACTTCAAGAAGAAATCCAAGTAAAATTCAGGAAATCATTACTGATTTATTTTTGAGCAGAGTGCCATTAAAGATAAATTAATAAAATAAAATTTAGTCAGGCATTTCTGATCAGAGATTATATTTTAATGAAGAAATTAACTGATTTTTAGAAAAATATCATTTTGGTGTTGTATATTAATGTGCTGTGATTTCTTCAAGTTAACCTAATTACCTTTTGCTTTATTTTAATCTTACACCAGCGCACAAGGAGACGTAGGGTCCGAGACCCATGGGGAAATTGGTGCGATGCAAAAGACTTAGAAGGACAAACCTTTGAGGTAACTTTGATCTTTGCAAATAGCTCATTAGTGAAAGTTGTTCTGTCAATTATATTTGTATATCTTTAATGCCACATGTATTACACTCGTTTGTGTTGGTGTGTGTGTGTATCCTTCCCATGTTAATTTGCTTGTCTAGAAGTCACCAATAAATAACAAAATAAAGGCATTGGTACACTTAACTAGGAGTTTGATTAATTTTCTGTATTTTAATTATCTACCTCTGCATTCTGGTCTCTAGTTCAAGAATAATCTGCCATTGTGCCAGGAAGTTGCTATGCCTAACTCATTTCAATAAACATTTATAGAATGATGTTCTGATAGACCATTTAAAATATTGTCCCACACGTTAGACATAAATTGAATTACAAATATTAAAGTATTTCTACTAATAGAAACTGGTTCTAAAAAGAAACATAGGCAATGAATATGTGTGTGTGTGTGTGTGTATTCTATTTGTGAACAACTAGTGCAGTAGAATGGAAAGAATGTATGAATGGGTGCTTACTGGTTTTGTTACCTTGAACAGTTTCTTAACCTCAGTAAAATTCAGATTTTTATCTGTAGAGTGTGGGTAATATCTCTCTCAAAGAATTGTTGTGAGAATTAAGTGAAGTAAACAGGATAAAATGTGTGGAGGTCCTAGTACTAGGCACTTAATAAGCCTTGCATATACCAATTAGTAAATGTTACTTTTCCCCCTGGGTTTCAGTGCCAAAAAAAAAAAAATGTTCTCTTTTTCTCTTCCCCATTCCCTGTCCCCAACCTTACACCTGAGCACCAGTCTAGGTACAACATTAGTTAATGCCTGGTTTCTGCCTAGAAGGAACTTAATTTCTAGTAGGAAAGATGACCTGTGATAAGTTCCATAAGATTGGTCTTAAGAAATGTCAGGTCTTCCCCAAAGGTTGTGATTAGAGGAGGTATCACAGAAAATGTGATATTTCATCTGTGACATAAAGGATTAGCCAGGAGAATTAGTACATGAGGGCATCCCAGGCTAAGGGAGTGGCATAAACAAAGGTACAGATGGGGAAAAATACCAGACATATTCTGGAAAAGATGCATAGTTCATTTGGACTAGAGTATAAGAGTGCTAATAGAAGTGGGATGAAAGATGTGTTCTGTACTTACTATTATCAGGGTTTTATAAACATTAATCAAATCAGTCATCACAATAACACCGGGACATTGTTGTTATTACTACTTGTGTTCCCATGTTAAAGGTAAGAAACTAAAGCACAGAAAGCTTCAGTAACTTGGCCAGGGTCGTCACCCAGTAAGTAGCAGAGCCAGGCATTCTATCTCCAGAATCTGTGCTCTTTATCATTATGTTGCCATGCCTCCTGGTTGGGAAAGAAAACTCTTCACACAGTAGGACTTGGTGACTAGAAATGGGGAATAAGTAAGAGGAGGGACTCAGGTGATTCTGAAGTTTTTGAAACTGGGTGACTGGTGCCATTAATTGAAATAGGCAAAACAAGAGAAGGAATAAATTTTAAGCTTGGTGTGGCTGTAGATTTTGGAACAATTTTTTTATATATTATCCAGCATTTCAATTTGTTAGTAGAAAGAAGGAGACCCACATCTACATCAACATAGTTGATCTCATTCTCACATGCCTTTAAATATGGTTTAAAGAGTTGTTTTTGTTTTAATTCTGCCTCTCAGTGGCTGATGGACTCTTTGATCAACCTGTTTTATGTTTTAGCATCTCTCTGCTGAGGAATTGGCAAGAAGAAAAGAGGAAAAATGTAAACCTGTTAAATCCTCAAAAGTACCAAGACCAACAAAAAGGTATAGTGTTATATAACTATAATTTTTTTAATTTATCACAAATGATTAGGAAATGAATGGAAAAAATATCTGATATAACATTATATTCATATTAAGTTGAAAAATACTAAAATTCTTGAAATTTTTTATTTCACTGATTATCAATTTGGAAGACCTTGAGCAAAAGTTTTAAATTTATTTGGGTTTAGTGATCATAGCATCCAACATATGCTGTAAAGGGGCCTTAATTATGACAGGTAGTCATTCAACTCCTTAGACATTATAAACAGATAACCTCTTGAAATGACTAGTTCTTTCTTTAGTTGGTGCGGATTTTTAGCAAGGTTTCTTGTTTTTGAATAATCTGATACTTATAACCTGTAGTAGTAAAGGTCACCAAGTAAGTTAAATGTCTTGATTTTCTAGACCCTTATTTTCTGCAGATGCCCCATTGAATAGACTATAGTTTGTCAGTGTCCCTTTTAAAACAAGATATCTAGGAATGAAAAAAAAAAGATATCTAGGAATGGCACTAAGTCATATTCAGTGGAAAGAGCCCTGATGCTTAAACAGGGGTATGTCCCCAGGTAAGTTACATAAGGCCTTAAGCCTTCAGTCCTCATTTATAAAATAGTAACTGTAATAGCTAACACTGTTAGCTAAATTTTAAGCACTTCATGTATATTAACTTATTTAATCCACATAACTGCCCTATGCAGTAGTTAATATCATTCCCATTTTATAGGTGAGGAAACTGAGGCACAAAGAGCTTAAGCAACTTGCCCGTGCTTGTCAGTGGCGAAACTGTGATTTAAATCCAGGCAGTTAGGTTTAAGAATCCATACTGCTAACCATTACATTATGTATCACTTCTATAAAATAAAAATTAAAAACTTACAGTTGTTGTGAGAGTAAGTTAAATGAGATAAACTATGTAAAAAAGATAGTCATCCCTAAGCCAGGACTCCTTATCTAAATGTAAGACATATTTATTGTGATTTCCAGGTCCTTGTTCCAGTTTGTCAGGATCTTTCTGAATCCAGATCCACTTTTCTCAATTAGCCTTCATAGCTTTGAATCATCAACATTTCAATAAGCTTAACCTCTTCTGTCATTGACCACTGATTAAAATGTTTAAATGAGATACATGTAAGCCTCAGACCTCATTGTGCAATCAGCTGTACATTGCTACAAAAACACCTGTGGTTTTTCATCTTTTGCAGAAGAAAAATCTTAGCAGATATCTTGCTTATATTCAGATAGAATATATTTGAATCTTTATGAGTCTCCTAGTTTCTAGCAGATCCTTTGTATCAGAAATGAAATTTAGATTTACTTATCATGACTTATATTTTCATAGATCCATTATTATTATTCTTAATAGTCACCTCTTCACTTGCTAAAGGCTCAAGATCACCTGTTTAATAATCTTTTCCATGATTTTTCCAATATTTACATCTAATTTCTCTGCTTCTAAAGTCTGCTTTTTTGTGTGTTTTGAAAACAAGCCCAGGGCACCTGGGTGGCAGGTCATGATCTCAGGTCATGAGATCGAGCCCTGGATTGGAGCCCCACACTGGGCTTCGTGCTGGGCTTGGAGCCTGCTTGGGGTTCTTCCCTCCACCGCTCACACATGCCTACATTCTCTCTCTCTCTCAAAAAATAAAATGAAAACAAGCCATTGCAATAATTGCCTATTCATAGTCCTCTACTAGTTTTTCCATTCTGTACAGTTCCTCCAACAAGATCATTGGGGTTTCACATCATGTTTCTTCAGTGCTCTGGGATGCATACACTGACTTTCTATTCTTTTTATTCAGGTTGTTGAAGCACTTTTTTATTTGAGGATCTTTCCCCTTCATTCAACAAATATTTCTGAATGTTTGTTATGTATCAGGCACTGTTCTAGGCACTTGGGATGCGCAGTGTCTGACTTTTGGCACTAACAGTCTCTGGTAGAATAGGAACTGAATAGTCCTGCTGTTTTCCAGTCCTATTAACATGAATATATTCCTTGTTTGTTTGGGTTTTTTCTTTCTCTGAACATAGCCTAAAAAAACCTTATTAATCATTCTTAATATCTTTCTCAAACCTCAGTTCTTCACTGGTAAAAGCCTTTCTAACATTTCTCTCAGATTTAAACGTGCTTTTGTATTCTACCCTTGCTTATGTGCCCCTCTTTTTGTCCTTTTTTTTAGCTCTTTCATTTTAAAATATGTTTGTCATAGAGCTTTTTATATACATTAATTTCTTTAGCAGAACTGCTTCTTGTTTATTCATTCAGCAAAAATTTATTGAGTGCCTACTATGCTGATATGGTACTTACAAGTGTTTTTGAGAAACTTTCCTCTTTCTTGAACTTTCTTACCCATGTCATGTCAGGGAGTTGGTTACATTTTCTTCAAACTTTTTGAAACCTGCTTTCAATGTAGGACACGTGTGTGGGTACTTATAATGATTGTTCTTCTCTTTGGGTGTTAAAAGAAATTAAGGCAACAGAATTACTTTCTCTCAAAGGTTCTGTCATTTCCCATCTTTTACTGAGTCCAAAAAAACAGTGCTTCTTTCAGAAGGGTTGTATGGAATGTCCTTAAGAAATTCTCCTAGTTTAGTATTTTTCTGAGAATTGGGGTTTAGATTATTGATGCATGTTTTCTAGTTTAAATGAATGTGATTTTCCTGATCTTGTTATTGAGATTATATTAGAAATGACTTTTTTTTCTTTTCCAGCTCATTTGATCCCTTCCAACTGATACCTTGTAATTTTTTCAGTGAAGAAAAGCAGGTACTATTTATGCATCAGTGAATGGCCATAAATAATGCCCCCTTGTCAGACATGAAGTATTTCTTTTTCTGTGTGTGCAAGGCATATATATATATATATATATATATATATATATATATGAAAGATTGGACAAGGCAAGGTACATTAAGGGTCAAATGAATGATACAGATGGGAAATGAAAGAGCATTTTTCCATGCTAGGATTTTAAATGATAATATTTTAAAAATCTCTGGTTTGTGCTGAGCCTTGGTTGGTGATGAGAACTTGGTGTGACATGTGAAGGAGGAAAGGGTGGACATTCCAGTGAGGAAGAACCAAATCTCTATTTTTATGCTCCCCCATTTTTTTTTTTTTATATTTCAGGAGCCATTTCAGGTGAAAGTGGCTTCAGAAGCACTTTTAATAATGGATTTGGTAAGGATAATCTATTGTGCTTACTTACTCTGATTTCTATTCTTGTGTATTTTTATTGCAGGCTTAAGAGAGTATGGAAGACGTGTATTTTGGATCTTAACTATCCTCTTTTACAAGGAATCTAAAAATAACTCTTTTCTTTTGGAGAAAAGCCAAACAATTGCATGTTTCCATATTTTAGAGAAAATAAATTAATGTGAGTTTTGCAGACTGTTTATCATCATTAACCCTATATTCATTTCCTGGTATCCTTTGTCTGCTGCCTTCTAGATAACTGCAACAATGCACAACTCCTACAATTTGGAGGCTCCTTGTTTGCACTAAATTCTAGAGACCTCCAATAGTTGTGTCTGTTTAGGGTGTTTTTCTATTATATCCATATGATACCTTTCCTGAGTAAGGAAAACAAATGGTATCTTCATTTTGTAAATTTAAAAATACCAATGAATGTTTGGTTCAAAGCTTCTCAGCTGGCAGTGAAGATAAATCTGAAATTCTAAATTTCTTTGCACTGAGCCTAGCATCTGATTCCTCTACTATGCTACTTTATTTTAGAAAAGCATAGTTACCGTACTTATAAATGACTCTCGTGTGATAAGTGAGTTTTATTCTGATTTTTTTTATCAGATGGATTTGTATGTTTGGGCTAAGTCTATTTTGTATTTCTTTTTAGCATGCTCATGTTTCTATGGCAGAAGTGATTGGTCTATTAGGAGGAAGATACTCAGAAGTTGATAAGATAGTTGAAGTAAGTTCTCGCCTTTAAAAAAATTTTTTAATTATTTAGTACTGCTGCCATATCAAATGTTTTTGTAGATTTCAGTGGATATAGTTAAAATACAGACTTTTACCCATGATATAAATGAGACTATGCAAATGTAGGTTAGATATTCCCCGGAGTAAACTAGCATTCTGTATATTGAGCACCAGTTTCCTTTTACCATCAAGAAGGAGGGAGCACTGCCAGCCAGGCCTCCTCATTGCCGTCACCAGTAAAAAGCTACAACTACTTTAAAAGGCCAGGAAA
The DNA here is from genome assembly GCF_037043125.1 of Eumetopias jubatus. Taxonomy (NCBI): domain Eukaryota; kingdom Metazoa; phylum Chordata; class Mammalia; order Carnivora; family Otariidae; genus Eumetopias; species Eumetopias jubatus. Next base: position 59,808,876 of record NW_028274810.1, read on the forward strand.
CATGCACCTACCCTATAGTTGAAACTTGGCGTGCGTCACTCTGTTGCAATTATTATCATAAATAATGGGAGTCATTGGAAGACTGTGTTTGCACAGAGATATTATATGGGCTAACTTGGAGAACTAACAATTATTATGGCCTTATTTGAGTAGCAAAATGGATTCTGAGTTCCTATATACAATTGCACTTTTAGAGTGTCATTCATTGCAAGTTAAAAGCTGCTTGTGATACTGTCAAGTACTTTCATTGGCTTAAAAAAGTTTCTGTATCTACGTATGAAGAACTAAAACTTTAAGTAATAGAATTAACAGAATTTCAGTGTGACCATATAAGGATTAATCTTTTATAGGTCTGTGCAGCAGAGCCATGTAACAGTCTGAGTACAGGACTGCAGTGTGAGATGGATCCTGTCTCACAAACACAGGCCTCAGAGACCTTGGCTGTGAGAGGCTATAGTGTTATTGGATGGTATCATTCTCATCCCGCCTTTGATCCAAATCCTTCCTTACGGGATATTGACACTCAAGCCAAATACCAGGTGGGCTTCTAGGTCTTATGTGTGTATGTTGTGTGTAAATAATTGTACTTTTTCTCCTCCTTCATTGCTTTCTATTAAATAAGTGTATTTTTAACATTTCTAGCAAAGTATTGCATTTCTAATATTATTTACATCTGGAGTTTTGAAATGACTTTGCATTTTTTCTGATCGCAAGAGTAGTACGTGTTTATTTAAATATTTGGGAGAACGGCTATTTGTTTAGTTCAGACGAACCGTCCACGTAACAGTGATAAGTACTGCCAGGGCCTTTAAAAATTTATGGGAACTGGGCGCCTGGGTGGCTCAGTCGGTTAAGTGTCCGGCTCTTGATTTTGGCCCAGGTCATGGTCTCGGGGTCGTGAGATGAGCCCCGCATCGGGCTCTGTGCTCACCGTGGAGTCTGCTTGGGATTCTTTTCCTCTTTCTCTCCTTTCCCCTCAACAGCGCCCCCTGCTCAAGCTCCCTCTCTCTCTCTCTCTCAAGTAAATAAAATCTTCAAAAAAAAATTGATGGGAACAACTACGGTAGGGACTGGGTACGAGTGAAATAATCAGCACCAGTCTGTTTTACATCTCTGGGAAAAACGAAGTTTTGTTTTATTCTAACAGTTCATGTGAAATAGATGGATGTTTTTGCTGTCAGCAGCTGTTAACAAATTATTACCATATTGATAAAGATTATAGCTGAAGCTTAGTGAAAGTAATTTGTAAACATGTTCATGGCAAATACAGACTTTGGAGGCCAGGTGATGACCCTTACAAAGGGTCATTTCTGGTCATTTCTGGTTGGGTTGAGCACATTTTGGCCTAAAAAATTTAGAGTGTGGAATGATACATATTTCATTCAGTTGCTGTTTTGGATGTGAAGTTTTTAACACCCTTGTGTTCCTTTTTCCCGAACCATTAGGTGTTAAGATGTTGGTGTGGGTAAATACTGATTTTTAAATTTCTGCAGTTGAGACTAATTATATTTTTCTTTTAATTGTAGAGTTACTTCTCCAGAGGCGGTGCAAAGTTCATTGGAATGATTGTTAGTCCTTATAATCAGAGCAATCCTTTACCTTATTCCCAGATTACCTGCCTGGTTATAAGTGATGAAATTAGCTCAGATGGCTCTTACCGTAAGTTTTCAACAAAAACAACTTCGCCTGATTTCTGCCATCATTTCTTTGAATCTAACATATCAGAGAATTTATAATTATGTGAAACTGTGTGATGGAGAAGGTGGTACCCTCAACTGGGGATCAGTGTTTGCACACCATGTAGTGCAGCCATCCCCTTCCCTGTGGTGCTGTCCTTCTAGATTCAAGCCCCTACTGTGCTACCATGGCCACTGGGCAAAAGGGTTACAACGTGGAGAAAAGCTTGGGCCGAGCAATGTCCATGTTAAGTACAGGCCTACCTCCGAGATATTGCAGGTTTGGTTCCGTATCGTAAATATCACAGTAAAGCTAGTCAGATGAATTTTTTGGTTTCCCAGTGTATATAAAAGTTATGTTTACTCTGTACTATGGTTAAAAAATACTTTTGCTAAAAAATGCTAACCATCATCTGAGCTTTAGCGAGTCATAATCACTAATTACAAATCACCATAACAAATATAATAGTAATGAAAATTTTTAAATATTGCACGAATTGCCAAAATGTGACACAGAGACACGAAGTCAGCAAATGCTATTGGAAAAATGTTGCTGTTAGACTTGTTTGGCCATAGGGTTGCCACAGACCTTCAGTTTGTGAAAAATACAATAGCTGTGAAATGAAGTGCAGTAAAATGAAGCATAATAACCTGAGGTATGCCTGTATTAGAGATGCTCCTGTAAGCAAAATACACAGAGTCTCTGTTCTCAGGAAATTTCTTGTGAATGCAGACTGACTTTCTCTGCAATGGCGTTCAAATGGGGAAAAAAATGAAAAATGACCACCCTGTCACCAGCTCTCCATGGCCTCTTAGTTTTAGGCTTAACAGTGCCTGACTGGTTTCCTTCTCTTAGTTTCCATTGTGTCCCAAGAAAGACTGTGCTTTCTTGGGCTTAGGCCATCATATGATTTGGTTCCTTTGGGAATTATGTTCACTTGTGGTCCAGGCAGCTCTGGCTGGACAGAGAATAGATGTGGCAGACTAGGGAAGGGAGGGGAAAGGAAGAGGTGAGTGTGTACAGAAAGGAGAAGACTGGAAGAAACAGTGACATCCGTAGGATATTTATTCTCTCTTCTCTGTCCTTACCACCACTGCTTTCATTCTCTGTCCTCTCTTGATGCTGTCACTGCACATTGTACTCTTCCCCATTAGCTCATGAGCTCCTTAAAGGTAGACGTGATACCAGATTTGTTTTTCTGTCCTCGGGCTCTAGCACAAGACCTGGCATAAAGTAGGCACTGAGTGAATGTTTGTTTAACAAATTAATTTTGTTTCTCATGATGTCACTTAGATCCCATCTCTTTGGTAAAGACCCTACCGTTAACCCCCATGTCATTGCAGTTAGTTGCTCTGTTCTTTGTACACCTGCAACACTTGTTTCCTGCCTTCATGGTGCTTTTGTCCTTTAATGTATCTGTTTAGCATGTCTCACTAAAATGTGAACCTCAGAGAGTCCAAACTGTCTTTGTCTGTGTAGCCCCACCAACACCTAATCAATTGCCTTGCACTTAGGAAGTGGTCAGCCCTCTCTTGGTTTTTATTGAATGAATAGTATTGACACTGATTTCAGTTCAAAATGCCCATTTTGAACATAGCATTTGTATACAACATTCTTTAGCCCAATATAATTTTATAAAAAGTTACAAAAGGAGTAATCACAATTAACTTATTCTCAATTTCAGTCATCTTTTTAATCTCACGGTCTGCTAGATTTAGGGAGTGAGCCTGTACTCTGATGCTATCAGAGTATACAGAGAATACAGTAGCTACCAGTTACATAAGACTATTTAATTAGAATTAAATGAAATTTAAAATTCAGTTCCTAGAATTCTGCTTCTGGCCCAAAGGAAGTAACAAAGACCTCCCTGAAACAACCACAAAACTGGACAAACGTATAAGACAATGGTGTTTAGGTCGTAACGTCAGGCAGTGAGGGGATATGATTGCTGAGAGACGGGAAACAAATGAGGAGAGCCCTGAATTACCCTAGCTTGCTTACCAACTTAACAGAGTTTCCAGGTATGACACAAGGAGGAGAACCCTACCCAGAGGCTGGCAACCTGAGTTGAGGTGACAGAGAGACAGATGCAACTAAATTTTCGGGACAGGGGACCCGAGAGCAGAAAAGTACATGGAGAGCCCAACTCTGGAGATTTGCCGAAGGTACAAATTTAGTATTGCGAGAAACACAGACCAGAGTGCATGTGAGGAAGAAAGTACCCCAGTCCGGGGCAGGAAACACTTGAAAGGATGAGAGAGGACAGTACTAGACGCTCTCATAAGCTACTATTGGACAGCACACAGGATTCAACATTATAATTGCAGAAAGTTCTGTTGGGCAGAGTTGTCTCCTAAGCTCCTCTTAACACTGTTAACTCGGTCTTAGTCCTAGGCTCTTCACTTTGCTCTTCTTGGAAACATTCTGGTTCAAGAATTAAAGTTTTTTAGAAACCATGGGATGCCTTGTGTTACTGTACTTTTAACTTAGGTTCTCTCTGCCTTGCCTGGCCTGGCCTGTCCTTTCTTTTTTCCTGTTAAGTATATACCCAAGTTCTACCTTTAAAATGTCTCTAATGGATAAGCATTTTCTGTACTTGTATTAGTCAGGAAATATACTTAGTGACTAGTTTTCTTCTGATATTTTAATGGATTAAAAATATTCAGTACAAAAGGAAATTTGTACTGATTTTAGTGCCATTTTTTAACTTAGAAAAATATTCTTAATACCAAACAGAGCTGTATAGTTTGTGTATGTGTGCGTGTGTGTGTTTTCATGGTTTTCCACCAGCACACACTGAAAATGCATTATTCTTTATTCTTATTTTTGGCTTTCATTAAGAGTAGGAGTTGCTTGCCTGGATTCAGACCCGAGCTCTGACATTTATTGGTTATTTTACCTTGGGCAGATTACTTAGCCTCTCTCATTCCCTTTTGCCACCTCTATAAAATGAGAAAAAAAATTACTACCTTGCTGGGGCACCTGGGCGGCTCAGTCAGTTAAGCATCTGACTTTGGCTCAGGTCATGATCTCAGGGTCCTGGGATCGAGATCTGAGTCATCACCACCACACTCAGCAGGGAGTCTACTTCTCCCTCTCCCTCTGTCGTGCCCCCCCCCCCGCTTGTGCGCTCATGCTCTCTAATAAAAATTACTACCTTGCATATAGGCGAGTTGTAAAAACTGCTGGTAATATATGTCAGGTGCTTAGCAAATAATAGATCTTCAATAGGTAGTTGTGATTATACTGTTGTCTGTGCTTATTAAGTAATCCAAGCATATCAAGTAAATTATTGATATCACCAAAAGGAGTTTGCTTAATAGCTTGTGTGCTGTAATGTGTCACTCTTCTTAAGTTTTTGGAGGGAAAAAGTGAAGTGGAGGAGAATTAAAAAATGAAAAAAAAATCCACCTGAAAAAAATGGGGGTAAAGGCCTTTTTAGAACATATTGACAAAGTTTGCTTATATTGTAAGGAAGTGTAGTCGTGATGTTTTTTCCTTTCATTTTTTTCATGCCTTCTGATTTGCTGGCATTGTATTTACTTGAAAAGCCTTATATTAACAAAAACCCAGTTGAGAGGCAGTATATTGTAAAGTTAATAACAGAAACTCGAGCCAGACTGCCTGGGTTCAGATCCTGGCTCTACCTCTTCATAATTATATATATGCTGATGAGCAGGTTATGTCTTTATCCCCTCCCCCCCAAAAAATGGGGGGACAATACTGGTAGCTAGTTCACTTAAGTGGCCTTACGTATATAAAGCACCTTAAGCCTGCCATGTAGTAAGCATTATGTAAGTTTTACTGTTATTTTTATGGTATTGACCTTTGGTAATGAATCAGCTGAGCTTTTCTTTTAATACGTTACAAATAAAGTTACGGGGGGATTTTGAAGGTTACAAGAAAAATTTCCAAGTAGGCTCATCCTTGATATTTTTCCTTTGTAGCTGTGTGCGTGGTATCCACCCCTTGGGCTCCTTTCCTCCAGAGTTTAGCTTGACAGAGAAGTGCAGTTGCTGCTTCTCCAGAGTTAATCCTATTCCCTGGCTGTTGTTAGATTAGCACCTACAGGGTGGTAAAGTGAATGTGGGCTCAGAAGCGAGGCCGACCTGCTGGGGCTTAAAACCCAGGCTCTTCCACTTCACCAGCCTAAACAGGTTGTTTCACTGGTCTCAGCCTCAGTTTCTTTGTCTGTTAAATAGGAATAATGCTTGCCTACCTTATAGCATTGCTGCAAGCTTAATCTGTGTGAAAATAAAAATCACTGGGATGGAATATGTCTTGTTTTGCATAGGTAAGTGTCAGTTTAAGCCCGTGGTTCTGGCACAGTCTTTAACAATGCCCTCTTTCACTCAGAAAGTCTCCTGGTTTGGATATAAATTATGTAATCACCCTGCCTCTCAGTTCCTTACATATATATATATATATAATTGTCATGTAAATGGTACTTTTACTTTTCTTTATTATTATTAATTGCTTGGCATTAATGTGCTTGATGGACCAGGTTCAGCCAGGCAGTAAATATTTAATGAATGCCCACTATGTTTAAAGTGCTGTTCAGCTGGTCTGCCAAGTTGGGGGGTGAGGATTTTAGGTAATTAAAAGGAGATTGGGGATTTGAGAAATAGTTGATGACAGGCTGCTTCTTTATGCTTTTCTAGGTTTACCTTACAAATTTGAAGTACAACAGATGCTGGAAGAACCTCAGTGGGGATTAGTGTTTGAAAAGACAAGATGGATAATAGAAAAATATCGGTTATCCCATAGGTATGTACTGTGCTTTGAAATGGTTGCACATCTGCAGTATTTCTCATTAAATTAGGTTTTAGAGAAAACCCAAGTTAAATACAAAATTATGATATATGGCATCAGTGACAGTTTATTATAAAACTGATTAGTTTATGGTATTTGTTTCATCAGTTTGTCTTCATATTTCTTCCAACAGCAGTGTCCCTATGGATAAAATCTTTCGCCGGGATTCTGACCTGACTTGTTTGCAGAAAGTAAGCTGGCTTCATTTTAATTGGTTCTATTGTTCATGGATTCTAAAGCTATTCATCCTGATGTGTTTTCCCATGATGCCAAATGCTTTGTGGATACATTTTCTGTGTATTTTTTTATTGCTTTTTTCTTTCAAAAATTAATTTCTAAGAGATCATTAGTAATGCGTTTTGTTGCCCACACTTGCATATAGAAATAATACTATTTTAGAATAAATTTGTCTGTGTTGGCCGCGAAATTTTTTAGCAGATTAATATACACAGTGGAGAACATTTTTCTGATTTTATTAAATTCAGAAGCACCGTGTTTCCATTTAGGTTTAACAGTTGATCATTTTCAAAAACAGTAGTATAAATCTAATAGTTACATTTAAGTGGTCATTTTATTTAACTTTCTGGTAGGAAATAAGAGTCCTGAGTTCTTTTATTTCACTTCTTGTTTCCATGAGTATAAACAGTTAAAGACCAGTATGGCAGCACCTTTTTTTTTTTTCTCGGTAGCAATTTGAGAATAGAACATTTAAACATACTAAGTTTCTTTTTTAATATTTTTTACCCCCTTCTGTTAAAGCCACTTTCTCTTTGTTCTGTTGGAAGATTAATATGCATATTTTTTGGGAAACAGACTCTATCTCGCATCCTAATTTTGAAATAGTAGAGTCCTGTGTATGTACACAGATTTTTATTCTACAGGATTATTTCACTTTGTAAATGTAACTACTAAAAAAAAAAAAGAAGCAAAGTCACAAATTTGTCCAAAGTAGAAAGCATCACACTTAAAATCTTAGGTTTGTCTCTCCATACAAAATCATAAAGGAACTAGCCTTCCTTTCTCAACAGTGACTTCCTACACTTTGGCTGTATGACTATTTCTCAACAGTGACTTCCTACACTTTGGCTGTATGACTATTGATCATAAATTTATCTTCAACCATGTTTAAGAAGACTGTTTCTCAATTGCATATTAGAAAATGTGAGATTTGGAAAGGGATACAATAATGATAGTAATGCAAACCCTCTTATGCTTTTTGTGTATTTTAAATATGAAATTTTTGTTTTCAACTAGCTTTTGGAGTGTCTGAGGAAAACTCTGAGCAAAGTGACTAATTGCTTCATTGCTGAAGAATTCTTAACTCAAATAGAAAATTTATTCCTTTCCAATTATAAAAGCAAGCAAGAGAATGGAGTGGCTGAAGAGAACTGTGCTGTGGGTCCAAAGGAATTGTTAATGTAATTATTTTAAAGGAAGACCTTCTAATCTTGACACAGTAGATCCTTCTTGAAATTATTGTAATTTAGCTAATAGTGGCACAACTTTAATATTTTTTCTCTAGTTCACAAAATCCGAACTTTGCCACATAAATCCTGTGACACTTGTTTTCACACAGTGATTGTCAGAGTGTGGTGTGAAGCAGGGTCTGCTGCAGTTTGCGGTCCCTCCCTGGCCAGTGAGCACTGTAGGAGACTGAGGGGCTGTCTGCTTTTTTGTTGTATTCAGGTTGATAAATGCAATATCTCTAATATTTATTTCTCCCCAAACTAGTCATTCTACTCTTGGTACCTCACATCTGTGTCTCATTAGGAGCACTTCCATTTTTTCCATGTCTTTTGATGAGATTTTGTTTATGGTTGCAAATGAGATGTGGATGGATGGTCACTGGGGTAATGAACATGGTTGAGAACTAGTCGTGTAATAAATCTAACAACACGCTGTAGGAGGCCAGGGGAGGCCTAAGGAGAAAATCTTAAACAGAGAGAAGAGACCAATGGAGAGAATCAAATTGCCAGTTTTTCAATTATAGATATTTGTTTCCATTTTATTTTACAGCAATAATACTACAGGCTGTGCCATTTTCTCAGCTAGCTGAAACATTTAATATGGATTTCGGATACATAAAATAATTAGCTTCAACTCTATGTCCACTTAGTATGTGTGATAAAACCTCATTTAATTGGAACACAGGTAGTCATAACTCTCAAACTAGACTTTTTTTTCCTCCTACCTGCTATCAGGAGAAAGAGGCAAATTTTAATAATGCTTAAATATTAAATCCGAGATTTAATTTTAAAAGCAAAAAAGCCTTCCAGGACGTATTGTATATCTAGTCCAGTTTCATAGACTTTCTAAATGTAGAACAGAAGTAAGCAAAACTTTTTATGTAAAGGGACAGTTAGTCAAAAACTTAGGCTTTGCAGGTCACATACTGTCTCTATCAGACATTCTTTTTTGTATTTTTTTACAGTCCTTTAAAAATGTAAAACCATTCTTATTACCTCATGAGCCTCACAGAGAATGGGTTGCTGGCCATTATCTTCCAACCTCCGCTCTAGAGAATTACAAACATTTATAATTTGTTTTTAGGTATATGAACCTGAGACACTGAAAGGCCTTATTTACATCATCTTCAAACAACAACAAAACTTAAAATTATGATTTACATTTAAATATATTTTCAAGTAAAATTAGCAGTCATGCTGCCTGATTTACTCAGATAGATTTGAGTTTATTTCTGTGAGTCACACCCATTCTCCAAGCACTCCTACTAATAAGTTTTATTGTACCCTATCTGGATATGATTCTGTATTTTTACGTTTTTTGGTTGTAATCATTAGCCATGGAAGAATATGGCAGTGTCTGAGGGAGCAGTGAGCCAGGTCTAGATGGCCTACCTCTTGGCTCAACCCTGTGACTTGGGGGTGGGGGTGGGGGGTAGGGGATATAAGTTGACCTCTGAACCTAAATTCTTATGTAAATGAGGTCTAAGTTATCTTCCTAACAACCTTCCAGGTCTAAAATGCATTACTCTATATGTAGTTAGGATAAACAAGGAAACATAACTTAGAACACAATTACCTTTGGGATTTGGGACTGGGGGTGGTAAGAGCTGCCGACCAAACATCCAGAAACCTGAGTCCTCATCCTCATCCTAATTTTGTTATCAGCTTTGCTCTGTGGCAGTGATAACATCACATCATCTGTCTGGACCTCAGGCTCTTCACCTGTAATCCACGGGTCTAAATTTTATGACTTTGTTTTTCCTTCCAAGCACAGAAAGTCTGCAATTTTGTAAAAGGTACTTTTGTACTCTTCCTTTTGACATGTTTTCCTCGTTGTACATGGGGCACACATCCTAGAAGTTGGTATGAATTAGCTCCCTTGATTGACATTTCCCTATAATAATGATTAATTTGGGTGACAGAAAATAATGGAAATTGTTAAAAATTCTGTTCTCAAATCTGGGTCCCCTGCATGCCAGTAGTTAACCATATTTACTAAGCTAAGCCATACCATGAGGAACTCAAAGATGGTAATCCTCAGAGTTTAGACTTTGGAGAGCACAATTTTGTAAATAATAGTTACTGAGTGTTTTTTTCTGATGATAGATTTATCTCAAAATATTTTTAAAAGAACAGAAACATAAAAATATATAAATCCTATTATCTAGAAAACGACAGGTAACATTTTATCTTCTTGGACCATGCAATTTTTTTTTTTTTTTTAAGATTTTATTTATTCGACAGAGAGCGCAAAGTAGGCAGAGAGGCAGGCAGAGGCAAGAGGGAGAGGGAGAAGCAGGCTCCACACTGAGCAGGGAGCCTGATGCGGGGCTCGATCCCAGGACCCTGAGATCATGACCTGAGCTGAAGGCAGACGCTTAACTGACTGAGCCACCCAGGCACCCCGCAATTTTAAAGATTTTATTCACTTATTTGAGAGAGAGAGAGAGTGCGAGAGCATGAACAGGGGGTGGGGCAGAGGGAGAGGCGGACTCCCCACTGAGCAGGGAACCTGGGTTCATGACCTGAGCCCAAGGCAGACACTTAACCAACTGAGCCACCCCGGTGCCCCTTGGACCGTGTAATTTTATCTGTGGTCAGTTTTCCTCCCCTTCTGCCTTGTATATTCTCCCTGTTTCCTTTTTTCTCTTATCGTATTCTTAAAATATTTTTGCCACTGCAGGTGCCCACATTCCTGTCACTGCCAGCTTGGGCGACTTAGGGTAGTCAGAGCTAGGGCCTTGGAGAAGCACAGAAGTCTGGAACTGAGGGGCAGTGTAATATAGGGCGTTCAGGAGGCAGAGACTCAAAGGAAAACCTACCTCTGGTATTGTTTACAGGAGTGGAGACAGGACCTGAAAACACCCAGATCTCTTCATCCTGATTTGATTTTTACGATTGCACAATGATAATAAAATAACTTAATTTTTTTTTTTTCTTTTCCTGCTTGGCTAGTAGAAATTGACACTAGTACTTCTCCAGTATTAGACTTAGCTCTTTTAAAAATCTAATCCCAAAGTAATTCAAAAAAGAAAAACCAGTGGAATAAGATCAACAAGATCAGATTCTCCTTACCCCTCCATTATTTTATTCTTCAACTCTTTTCAAAGCCACATTAGGTAGAACTTAGACACTTTTGCCTTCTTGGATGTCTTCTTTCAGAAAATATTAAAAATTAATTACAACTGCGTTTGTATAAAATGAATCTAATATTGTATATATTTCTTCTGAAAACTTCCTGTTGTGTTTTTTCCTTCTGCATTTAAAAGAAATGAAAACATTTTTATGGGCCTTCAAAGTATTGTGGGCTGGAGGCATGGTGTCTGAAAGCTAAGGTGGCCCTGCCTGTATTCTGAAGGGTATCGCTGGAAAAACGGCAGTCCTGACTCCGTCCCCTGTAAAACCTATCTCACAAACCCTAGGGCCACTTTGCCACCCCAGCCAAGAACGTTGCAATTCCTGGGGCTTTCAAGCTCTAGACTTGAACTTCGTTCTTCATGGACCTGACCACAGTTTAGGAGTGTTGCTTGGAAACAGTCATCCTCAAAAAAAAAAAAAAGATAGGCAGTGATTAGTGTTAGCTTTCAGGTAGATATTTTTGTCCTGACCCGTAATTTATAGTTTTGAAACTCATGCCACATATCCTACCACCCCTGTTCTTTCATTTCCCTCAAACCCCGCTCCCTACTTTTTCCCCACTCCCTCTACTTACCTCTCAGAATGTAGGTAGAAGATGGTTCATTTAGCATTTAGTAAAAGCAAGGCTGGAAGGATAGAGTTAAACAGATCCATTCGTATTTTATGGAAGTCGATTAATGCTGCCCCAGCCTTTTCTCCAAAACTCTCCTCCCCCACCGAAGTGGAGTGAGGTCGGTAATGTGCAGACTGAGCAGGGTCAGAACCTCCGCAGCTCCCTGGGCAGCAGGGCAGTGGCAGCCTTGACAAGCCAGCCTGAGCAGGCCTCCTGCTCTTCCGTTTGCCTTCTTGTTTGTCTTGCTGGGTCCTAATGAGGTGAGCTGGAGGACTTGGGGGAAGTGCTGTAGGCAGGATGCTCCAGGATTGATGCTTTGCATAGGGACAAGGAGACCTAGGGACACCTGACCACCTGACATATAGCTCCCTATTGTCGGGTCAGCAACAGGCATTCGGTGGATGAATTCCTCAGTAGAAATTAAGTAAGGGTACCCAAATTTTGTATTTTTTCACCTACACTGTCCTCTACCAATAACAAGAGACTTAAGTCCAGAGCCATACATCATGGTATTTAGGAAAACTTAACTTCACCCAAGCACAGAGGAAAAAGCACATTTTTGTCATCATCTCTATCAGGATTAATACAAAATTTAACAAATTTGATAAGTATCCCCAGTTTACCAGCAGTTAAATAGTTTTCTTAAAAATTATGATATTTTACAATATTTCCAGAAAATCACTGTGGAGAATAATGTCAGATACTTTAACTTGCTCAATTCCTGACCTTTACTTAAGTGGTTTTATGTGTGCTATTCTTCCAAACTGTTTTCTCTGTTTTTTCATTTGCCCTGTAATTTGTGCTTTCCAACATTTTCTGAATCTTGGAAGCCACCTTAAATTCTTTCTGGAACAAGGCAGAGAATAAATATGTTAGCCCCCTAAGTCAGGAGAAAATAAAAATTTCTCAGAGAAGCTGTGATTATACCAGATGTTGTATACCAAACTAAATTTGAGAAGGTAAAATTAACTCATGATATCTGAGTTTTTTGTATTTTTTTCCTTTGAATATATTTATGAATATATTCATAAGAACTTTAATTTCAGGGAAAAATGCCTTATGTGCTGTCTTTGAAGTTTCCTAGAGTAGTCTCTTAGGATTTAAGAAGAATGTTAAATATGATTTCATAGTTTGTACTCCTGTTTCATAGGCTGCCACAGAACATTTGTTTTGAGCTATGAATTATAAAATAGTATTGAGTCCAGCATGATTTACATAGACTGGTCATAGATCTTTAAACTTGTGGATTTGACGTGTAAATTGTAAATTGTGTATTATGTATAAGTATCATATAAGTTTACTATGATTATTGATAAACCTGTTGCTGTTGTTTTCCCCAAATGTTATTAGTGTTTATGGATTTCTTCTATTACTTTGAATTTTGAAATGTTCTGTAATGGAATATAATGACTTAAACTATTTTGTACATTTAAATATGATGCCACATTGTCTAAATCTATATTAAAGAATATTGTAAATATTAATGTTTATACAGTTACGAAAGCTTTTCCTTGAAATGGTTGAACTCTTCTCCCTGTACTAAACAATGACATAAAATATCTGATTTTAAGCTTTGAGATTTTAGCTTGTGGTAAAAATTAAAGGGAAACATTCTGAAGATTCTGTATAAATAAAATTTTGAAAAAAGTGATGAGTCATTTGGTCTCTTTCTAAATTTTTAGCAGCATACACATTGAATTGCAAATATGCCCCACTAATTCAAGCATTGGTTGAGTGTCTATTATGTTGAGCATTGTTGGGGACACAAAGATGAGTAAATCTTGATTTTGTCCCACAAGAAGCCCATTACTTAATAAGTAAGTGGGAAACACATAAAACCCAACATAAGACGCTAAGATACAAACTGGAATTGATTATAAATGCCTGTAAAAGCCTTCTGGGCGCCTGGGTGGCTCAGTTGGTTGGGTGACTGCCTTCGGCTCAGGTCATGATCCCGGAGTCCCGGGATCGAGTCCCACATCAGGCTCCCTGCTCAGCAAGGAGCCTGCTTCTCCCTCTGACCCTCCCCCCCCTCATGTACTCTCTCTCTCTCATTCTCGCTCTCTCAAATAAATAAATATTTAAAAAAATGCCTATAAAAGACTTCAAGGGTAATAGGTGTTTTTTTTTTCTCTTAAAAGATTTTATTTATTTATTTGATAGAGAATGAGAGAGAGAAAACATGAGCCGGGTAAGGGGCAGGAGAAGCAGACACCCCTCTGAGCAGGGAGCCCAACATGGGGCTCCATCCCTGGACTCCAGGATCATGATCTGAGCCGAAGACAGATGCCTACCACTGAGCCACCCAGGCGCCCTGGGAATAGGTGTTTCGACAAATGAGAAATCATTCTCTAGAATGTGAGGGGTGAGATTGATTTCTTGGAAGAGACCTACCTTTAAACATCCTAGCAGGGTTTAGTTAAGTGACATCTGGGGAGAGAGGTTCCAGAGAGAAATGAGCTTAGCACAGGTATGGAGATAAGGAGTGAGAAATACTTGAGAATTGTGAGTCTTTGGCCAGAGGGTAGAGTATATGGAGATGCTCATTAGGTAATTCACACTGAGTCAACTAAGGATACAGAAGGTATAAAATAAGAGAAAATCTCACCTTAAAATCAGAATTAACTCATTGACTGGTCTTTTAACTTCCCAGTCTTTTTTCCTAGCATATACAAAACCTCTTGAAGGAGGACTTTTAACTACTTCCATTCTGACCTCGGTGTGTACTCTAATTGATGTTGCCCTTCCCTGCTTATCTCTTTTAACTTGGGCAAAAGACCATGTAGGTAAAGCATCCCATGATGGGGATCAAAACTGCCCCTCGAATAATAGGGACCCTGACACCAACAAGACCCCACATGATTGACTCCAAGATGATGATTGTCTTGACCTTCACTGCCCCCCTGCTCATATCCACCCACTTTGCTCCACATTTTTCTGACAGACACCTAGAAGTATTTTCAGCACTTTGGAGACAGACTTTGAGGCGCTTGTCTGCTGTCTTCCACGTGGTGGCCTCACTGAAATAAATTCCTTTCTGGTTTCACCACCACTTGTCTCTGTGCCTTTGGATTTTATCAGTGGCGAGTGGCCAAACCCGGTATATTTGGGGTGCGCGGAGCCAGGGGCCCTTGCACCCCTGTGCCCCAGTTGCAATTTTCTTTCTTTTTTAAAGATTTATTTATTTATTTGAGAAAGCAAGAATGAGAGAGAGAGAGAGTACATGAGAGGGGGGAGGGTAAGAGGGAGAAGCAGGCTCCTCGCTGAGCAGGGAGCCCGATGCGAGACTCGATCCAGGGACTCCAGGATCATGACCTGAGCCGAAGGCAGTCGCTTACCAACTGAGCCACCCAGGCGCCCCCTCTTTTAAAAGATTTTATTAAGAGCACAAGCCAGGGCGAGAGGCAGAGGGAGAGGCTGAAACAGACTCCCCACTGAGCAGGGAGCCCTACGTGGGGCTCCATCCCAGGACCCTGGGATCATGACCTGAGCCGAAGGCAGATGCTTAACAGGAGCCACCCAGGCGCCCCGCCCCCACAGTTGCAATTCTTGGCAAGCCAGCCAGGAGCTGTATTTTCAGTTTGCCCGGCCCCCTGGGGATTCTGGAAGTGGGTCCTGGCAGCACGCCGGGCTCAGCTGTTTACGGAGCCATCAGCTGTGGTAGGTCAGAATCAGCTACTCATGGCGAGTCCACCCGGATGCGGAGGACAGGAAGTCCTGGGCAGCTGCTGAAACCTATTTTGTTGTGAGGACTTTCTTGCTTGCCCTCAACTGCATCGACTGCCTTCACTGCATTTGGTGAGGCAGAAGGTACGAGTTGAACAATCAGTGGACCCTAGAAATTTGTCTCCTGGTAAGTTCCCCCCATTAGTGCACACTGGAACCCATCCTTCCTTGGTTCCCTGCTGTTGGTTCAAAAGAACCATTTGTTTCGGGTTTTCATAACTTATTTGTTCAGGCTTACGTCGCTTGAGTTGTGGCAGGGGCTGTTCTAATTTGTGAAGGTACCGTTGGGAAAAGGAATAGACGTGAGGGAGATTAACGGGAAGCCAGGGTACACATTTGGGGAGATCTCTGTTGGAGTGTGTGTGTGTGTGTGTACACAAGATGGGAGATGCTAACTATCCCCTCCCAAAGCCCTCTGGGGAGAGTACTGGCTGACTGGTCTACGTTTAGTTATAACCCTATGACTAAGAAGATGGTTTTTTTTTTATTGCAACAATGCCTGGCCCATGTATGTGAAGCTCAGAGGAAGAATGGCCACTGAATGGCTCTCTGGTATTCCTTCCTCTCATTCAGTTACCTCCAAATGGCTGGGTGGGGAGGGTTGGTTTGGCTCTCTTTGTTTAGGAAGCCGTTTGGTTCAGTTGGTGAAGCTCTGACTTTTGAGGAAGAATGAATGCTAACAGGTATTCTGAGCTTCATTTAGTCATAATCGTGTTTCTTCTGTGTCCTTTCTGAACTTTTGCCTAGGAAGATGGGGAATACGCCTTCTGTTCCCAAAGAAAGTGCATTAGGACCTATTTTGAATAATTGGTGCAAAGGGCTGAAAATCAACCAGAGAAACAGCCTGTTTAGCAGGAGGGAGAGACAGGAGACAGACTAAGGAGTGTCGGTCCAAACTTTGAATCTACCTCCAGCCTTGTCAGTGGCGCCCTTGCCCCTCACCCTGTGTCTGCACCCCTACCTGTGCCTGTCACGCAGCTGGCCCCTCTGCCATCCTCCGTGCCCCCAGCACCATCACTCCTGCTCCTCCTGCCATCACTATTGTGGAGCGAAAGCACCCCAAGCTGTCGGGCCACCTCCTTATGGGGTTCAGACTGGAGCACCTCCCAAGTCAGCAGGAAGGGGCCCAGGGGCTCAAACTGCCCACTTCAGATTTCCCCACAAGGGCCCCAGGTAAAATTGACAGTGGAGAATAGATTGACTTACACTGGCCACAGGTGTTAACAAATCAGCATCAAAGCTAATTTAACTTTGCTGGTTTAATTAAAATAGGCGTGCCTTTTGGAGTTATTGACACCAAATACAATAGAGAATCAACTTCTCTTCTACCTGAACTAAATTCATGTTTTATCTGTTGCAATTTGACTTAAAACGATGGTTGACTTTGTCTGTTTCATAAAGCTTTCATGGATAATTGTTAAGAGCAAGTAGTTGACAAAAGGTTTATAGCTTTCAACATCTTTGGTAACCTAAAACTTAGAAGATTTGCTAGGTTAAATAATAAATTGGTTTGAACTCAGTGGATAGCTCAATCTTTTCCAAATAAGATAAAATACTGAAACATTCATTACTAAACAGCTTTATCTGCTTTTGGCTTCTTATTCCAGAGAAACCAAAGACACTGCATTTGGCTTTATGCTTAACTGAAAGATTATATTATGGAGAAGCACATGTTTCTAGAAATTAGGAAATGTATTCATAAACTTCTGATCTAAAGAATTCTGGTATAATAGTACACAGTCGGTCACTACTTAGTTTTCACTGGAAACTAAGGTTTCTAAGTGAAAAATTCTGATAAACATAATTAAGACTGCCAGAAAATTACAAAGAAAGCAACTTTGTATGCAAGGAAAGTAAGCTCTGATTTTGATAAGAAAGGCATGAGGAACGGGAATACATTTTTGTTGAAAAGAAAGTAATTTTGTCCTAAAATGAGACTGGTTATTTAGAGAGAGAAAGCTTAGGACAAAATCTGAATGAAAAAGAATGTTGTAGAAGGTTTGTGAAGGGGAATCTCTGGAAAAGAATTTTGTGTGTGGCCAGGACTGAGATTGAAATGAATGAATTTTTAAAAATACACTAGTATAAGATTGGGATTTGGTTTTTCTCTCGGTTAAAAAGACAAAGTTCTCTTGGATCGTTGGTCTGTTCTTGATATAAGAAATTGTAAACAAAGTTTTTTTCTTTATCTGCCTAGAAAACCAAAGTTTCTATGTTGTCTTTATCAGGTTGTTGATTCCTTAAAAAAAGTTAAAATGTCTCTGTATTGAAAGAGCTACGTTTTGCTAACAACTGTGTAACCTTCTGTATTTATCTTTATAATCTCTCTTATTGCCACCTTGGTTAAATAATTAAATATTGATTTTTATAATTCTCTGAATCCTATCTAAGCATGTGCTTTAAAACCTTCTGAGGTTTTTAACAAACTTCCCAAGATTCAAATTCTAAAGGGAGTCTTTTTGACTAATGAGGCTTGTTTATTTGGTATGTTAAGTTACATGGAAACATTGTTAAACAAATGATGATAAACCTTCCTGGGTTGTATTATATGGGTAAATGCTGTAACTGTTCTAGAAAGTATACGAAATCCCTGAAGTTTTAATAGGTCCTGATCTAAGGTCACTTGACATTCTAATTATTGAAATGCATGTCACAGAAGTAAGCGGACTTCCTTGTCAACTGCATTATAATGAATTTTCATCAGATCTTTAATCATGCCCATGGTTGGGTCTTCTGTCATTTATAGTTCTTGTTCTGATGCTCTTGCAAACTATGTTTCATCCTCAAGGAGATGCATGAAAAGGACTTTTGACAAATACAGTTTTCTAATACCTTTAAGATTTAGGTAAAACTAAGCTGAGTAAGAATTTCCAGAACTAGAGGGAAAACTGCATTCAACCAGAACAAGAATTAGTAACATGGGACTGAATGAATTGAGGAAGATGATTATAGTTTTTGTGACTCTTGTTTGAAACATTGCTGATTCTCTAATGTTTGCTCTCCCAGATTCCAGATTAAAGGAAACTTTTTCTCTTAAGATATCTATGATTTACAGAAATATGATAAAATATTTCTTTGTAAACAAATTGAAACATTTAACTTTTCTCCCTACTTGAACCCTCCAGAATTCAGAAACTCTCAGTGAGTATTCTTTCATGACAGTTATAATTATTTGCCTAAGTTCAATAAGAATCTGTTCTCCTTGTAACAGGTCACCACTGGAAACACTGGTTATATTACCAGTTATATTACCTTTGACTGGAAAGTCATATTTGATTTGATTTGATGGAAATGAGGGTGATTTTAGAGAGGAAAATTAATGTTTCAATAACACACAACTTTGTGGAAGTTAGATGCTAGTTCTAATTGTCTTTGAAAGTTTGTTGTTTGCCTAAGCTAGACAACTTGAGGTAAACTCCAGAGAAATTGCCACAATAGTCCATGTAAAGATGATCTCCATTACTCTGTGGGGATAATAAAAGGACCCCATGTGCATATGATTATTTCAACAGCTGGACTATGAGATTGACTCCCCCAGTGGCGTAACTCAGCTGTCACCTTGACTGATTCTATGTGGCTGGGATGGCAAAACCACTCCTTAAAGTCCAGAGCATACCCCCATTTTATGGGATTCACTATGGACTCATGAAAATAGTGAATGGAAGATTGGATTGGACGGTATACTTCGGTTAAACTTCATTAATTAGAAAGTACAGATTGAAGATATCCCCCAAGATGAGTCATCTCCCACTTGCCAGTGGTTCCTTGTAACTGGGATATTGTTAAAAACTAGACAGGAGCTGGGCGGAGCAAGATGGCGGAGGAGTAAGAGACCTGGATTTCCTCTGGTCTCAGGAATTCAGCTGAATGGGGATCAAACCATTCTGAACACCTATGAACTCAACAGGAGATCGAAGACGAGAGTAGCAACAACTCTCTGAACAGAGAAGCGACCACTTTCTGGAAGGTAGGACATGTGGAGAACTGAATCCGAGGTGATATCCGGGAGGATAGACGGCGGGGGAGGGGGCCTCCGTCGGCCGCTACCAAGTGATAGAGCCGCAGAGCACACAATCGGAACTTTTAGAAGTCGGCTCCGTGGAGGGACATTGCTCCAGTGGCTAAGCGGGGGGTGGAACCCTCACAGGACAGTGTGGTCTCAGGACCCTCGGGGTCACAGAAAGACTGGGGGTGCCTGAGTGCGGCAGAGCTCCCAGGTATCAGAGCGGGGAAGCCGGCTGCAGAGACGGAGCCGAGGCGCGGGCTTTCAGCTCAGGGTTGCCATAAACTGTGATCCGCGGGCCAGTCGGGCCACTGCTCCTCCAGCAGGGACCCAACAAGCGTCAGATCTGGGGAGACTCCCCTTCCTCCCCGGGGAGGAGCGGCGCGGGAGCGCACTGCAGGGATCTGCTGGGTTTGGAGACTCCACACGGGGTCGGGTGCCAGAGATAGAAACGCTCGGTCACAGGCCGGGTGAGCACGGAGTGCGGCCGGAGACCGGGGACACGGGAGTGACTGGCTGCTTTTCTCTGGGGGCGCACTGAGGAGCGGAGCCCCGAGTTCTTGCCTCCTCTGGGGCGGAGTTTGGGAGGCTGCCATTTTCACTGTCGTCCTCCAAAGCTGTATGGAAAGCTTGCAGGGAACGAAAGCTCCTGAGAGCAAACCCAAGCAGCTTGCTTAGCCCGGACCTACAAGGGCGGGGCAGTTCCGCCTCCGGCAAAGATATTTGGGAACCACGGCAACAGGCCCCTCCCCCAGAAGATCAGCCCGAACAGCCAGCAAGCCAAGACCAAGTTTACCGATCAAGGAGAACGGGAGAACTCCAGCACTAGGGGAATCCTGCACACAGAATTCATGGCTTTTTTTTTACCATGATTCATTAGTTTTTCAAAGTTAATTTTTTAAACTGTTTTTTTAATTTCTCTTTTTCCCTTTATTCAACCAACATCTTATCAATCCCTTTTTTAAAAAAACATTTTTTATTTTTCATTTTTAGAGTCATATTTTATCCCTTCATAGTAGTTACCCTTATTTTTGGCATATATATATAAGTTGTTCTCTCTTTAAAATTTTGAGATACAGTTTCTTCTAACAGATCAAAATATACCCTAAATCACTAGTGTATGGCTTTGTTCTAGTCTCCTGCCTGATCACATTCTCTCCCTTTTTTTTTTTTAATTTTCTTCTTTCTTTTTTCAAACAACTTCTTATTGTATCAATTCCTTTTATAAAATCTTTTATAATTTTCATCTTTACAGTCATCTTCCATCCCTTCATTGTATCAACCCTTATTTTGTACATATATAAGTCTTTCTTCCTTTAAAATTTTAGGAGGCACTTTTTTCTAACAGACAAATATACACCCAAAATCTAGTGTGTGGCACTGATCTATGCACTAGCCTGATCATATTTGATCATATTCGGTTTTTTTTTTTTGTATTCTGTTTTTGCTTTTAATCTTTTTCTTTTTGTTTTTTTTTTGTTTGTTTTTCCTTCTTTTCTCTTTCTTTTTTCTTTCTTTCCCTTTCTTTTCCCCTGGTTTCAGGTCTTTTCTGATTTGTATAGAGTATATTTGCTGAGGACGTTGTTAACCTTTAGCATTTTGTTCTCTCATTCATCTATTCTCCCCTGGACAAAATGACAAGATGAAAAAAATCACCTCAGCAAAAAGAACAAGAGATAGTACCGTCAGCCAGGGACCTACTCAATGGGGACATTAGTACGTTGTCGGACCTAGAGTTCAGAATCATGACTTTAAAGATACCAGCTGGGCTTGAAAAAAGTGTGGAAGTTATTAGAGAAACCTTTTCTGGAGAAATAAAAGAACTAAAATCTAACCAAGTCAAAATCAAAAAGGCTATTAAAGAGGTGCAATCAAAAATGGGGGCACTAACTGCTAGGATAAATGAGGCAGAAGAGAGGATCAGCGATATAGAAGACCAAATGATGGAAAATAAAGAGGCTGAGAAAAAGAGAGAGAAACAACTACAGGATCACGAGGGCAGAATTCGAGAGATAAGCGATACGATAAGACGAAACAACATTAGAATAATTGGGATCCCAGAAGAAGAAGAAAGAGAGAGAGGGGCAGAAGGTATATTGGAGCAAATAATAGCAGAGAACTTCCCTAATGTGAGGAAGGAAACAGGCATCAAAATCCAGGAGGCACAGAGAACCCCTCTCAAAATCAATAAAAATAGGTCAACACGCCGACATCTAATAGTAAAACTTATGAGTCTCAGAGACAAAGGGAAAATCCTGAAAGCAGCTCGGGAGAAGAGATATGTAACCTACAATGGTAGAAATATTAGATTGGCAACAGACCTATCCACAGAGACCTGGCAGGCCAGAAAGGACTGGCATGATATCTTCAGAGCACTGAATTTCTCTTTTAAGAGAAAAATATGCAGCCAAGAATACTATATCCAGCTAGGCTCTCATTGAAAATAGAAGGAGAGATAAAAAGCTTCCAGGACAAACAAAACCAAAGGAATTTGCAAACACGAAACCAGCCCTCCAAGAAATATTGAACGGGGTCCTCTAAGCAAAGAGAGAGACTAAAAGCAGCACAGATCAGAAAGGAACAGAGACAATATACAGTAACAGTCACCTTACAGGCAATACAATGGCACTAAATTCATACCTTTCAATAGTTACCCTGAATGTAAATGGGCTCAATGCCCCAGTCAAAAGAAACAGGCTATCAGATGGGATTAAAAAACAAGACCCATCCATATGCTGTCTGCAAGAGACTCATTTTAGACCCAAAGACACCCCCAGATTGAAAGTGAAGGGGTGGAAAACCATTTACCATGCTCATGGACACCAAAAGAAAGCTGGGGTGGCAATCCTTATATCAGACAAATTAGATTTTAAAACAAAGACTGTAATAAGAGATGAGGAAGGACACTATATCCTACTTAAAGGGTCTATCCAACAAGAAGATCTAACAATTGTAAATATCTATGCCCCGAACATGGGAGCAGCCAATTATATAAGGCAATTAATAACAAAAGCGAAGAAACACATTGACAGCAATACAATAATAGTGGGGGACTTTAACACCCCCTGACTGAAATGGACAGATCATCTAAGCA
This sequence comes from Eumetopias jubatus, assembly GCF_037043125.1. Taxonomy (NCBI): domain Eukaryota; kingdom Metazoa; phylum Chordata; class Mammalia; order Carnivora; family Otariidae; genus Eumetopias; species Eumetopias jubatus. The sequence continues at coordinate 59,831,405 of NW_028274810.1, forward strand.
AAAGATCAACAAGGAAATAAAGACTTTAAATGACACACTGGACCAAATGGACTTCACAGACATATTCAGAACATTCCATCCCAAAGCAACGGAATACACATTCTTCTCTAGTGCCCATGGAACATTCTCCAGAATTGATCACATCCTAGGTCACAAATCAGGTCTCAACCAGTACCAAAAGATTGGGGTTATTCCCTGCATCTTTTCAGACCACAATGCTTTGAAACTAGAACTCAATCACAAGAGGAAAGTCGGAAAGAACTCAAATACATGGAGGCTAAAAAGCATCCTACTAAGGAATGAATGGTTCAACCAGGATATTAAAGAAGAATTAAAAAAATTCATGGAAACCAATGAAAATGAAAACACAACTGTTCAAAATCTTTGGGATACAGTAAAGGCAGTCCTGAGAGGAAATTATATAGCAATACAAGCCTTTCTCAAGAAACAAGAAAGGTCTCAAATACACAACCTGACCCTACACCTAAAGGAGCTGGAGAAAGAACAGGAAATAAAACCTACCCAGCAGAAGAGAAATAATAAAGATCAGAGCAGAAATCAATGAACTAGAAACCAAAAGAACAGTAGAACAGATCAACGAAACTAGGAGCTGGTTCTTTGAAAGAATTAACAAGATTGATAAACCCCTGGCCAGACTTATCAAAAAGAAAAGAGAAATGACCCAAATCAACAAAATCATGAATGAAAGAGGAGAGATCACAACCAACACCAAAGAAATACAAACAATTATAAGAACATATTATGAGCAACTCTATGCCAGCAAATTAGATAACCTGGAAGAAATGGGTGCATTCCTAGAGATGTATCAACTACCAAAATTGAACCGGGAAGAAATAGAAAACCTAAACAGACCTATAACCACTAAGGAAATTGAAGCAGTCATCAAAAATCTCCCAACAAACAAAAGCCCAGGGCCAGATGGCTTCCCAGGGGAATTCTATCAGACATTTAAAGAAGAATTAATACCTATTCTCCTGAAACTGTTCCAAAAAATAGAAATGGAAGGAAAACTTCCAAACTCATTTTATGAGGCCACCATTACCTTGATCCCAAAACCAGACAAAGACCCCATCAAAAAGGAGAATTACAGACCAATATCCTTGATGAACATGGATGCAAAAATTCTCACCAAATACTAGCCAATAGGGTCCAACAGTACATTAAAAGGATTATTCACCATGACCAAGTGGGATTTATCCCTGGGCTGCAAGACTGGTTCAACATCTGCAAATCAATCAACATGATACAATACATTAACAAAAGAAAGAACAAGAATCATATGATCCTCTCAATAGATGCAGAAAAAGCATTTGACAAAGTACAGCATCCTTTCTTGATCAAAACTCTTCAGAGTATAGGGATAGAGGGTACATACCTCAATATCATAAAAGCCATCTATGAAAAACCTACAGCCAATATCATTCTCAATGGGGAAAAGCTCTCAGCTTTTCAGGAACACGGCAGGGATGTCCACTCTCACCACTGCTATTCAACATAGTATTAGAAGTCCTAGCCACAGCAATCAGACAACAAAAAGAAATCAAAGGCATCCAAATCGGCAAAGAGGTAGTCAAACTCTCACTCTTTGCAGATGATATGATACTGTATGTGGAAAACCCAAAAGACTCCACCCCCAAACTGCTAGAACTCATACAGGAATTCAGTAAAGTAGCAGGATATAAAATCAATGCACAGAAATCAGTGGCATTCCTATACACCAACAACAAGACAGAAGAGAAACAAATCAAGGAGTTGATCCCATTTACAATTACACACAAAACCGTAAGATACCTAGGAATAAATTTAACCAAAGAAGCAAAGGATCTGTACTCAGAAAACTAGAAAATACTCATGAGAGAAATTGAAGAAGACACAAAGAAATGGAAAAACATTCCATGCTCATGGATTGGAAGAACCAACATTGTGAAGATGTCAATGCTACCTAGAGCAATCTATACATTCAATGCAATCCCCATCAAAATACCATCCACCTTTTTCAAAGAAATGGAACAAATAATCTTAAAATTTGTATGGAACCAGAAGAGACCTCGAATAGCCAGAGGAATATTGAAAAAGAAAAGCAAAGCTGGCGGCATCACAATTCCGGACTTCCAGCTCTATTACAAAGCTGTCATCATCAAGACAGTATGGTACTGGCACAAAAACAGACACATAGATCGATGGAACAGAATCGAGAGCCCAGAAATGGACCCTCAACTCGATGGTCAACTCATCTTTGACAAAGCAGGAAAGAATGTCCAATGGAAAAAGACAGTCTCTTCGAAAAATGGCGTTGGGAAAATTGAACAGCCACATGCAGAAGAATGAAACTGGACCATTTCCTTACACCACACACAAAAATAGACTCCAAATGGTTGAAAGACCTAAACGTGAGACAGCAGTCCATCAAAATCCTAAAGGAGAACACAGGTAGCAACCTCTTTGACCTCAGCCACAGCAACTTCTTCCTAGAAACATCACCAAAAGCAAGGGAAGCAAGGGCAAAAATGAACTATTGGGATTTCATCAAGATAAAAAGCTTTTGCACAGCAAAAGAAACAGTCCACAAAACCAAAAGACAACCGACAGAATGGGAGAAAATATTTGCAAATGACATATCAGATAAAGGGCTAGTATCCAAAATCTATAAAGAACTTATCAAACTCAACACCCAAAGAACAAATGATCCCATCAAGAAATGGGCAGAAGACATGAGCAGACATTTTTCCAAAGAAGACATCCAAATGGCCAACAGACCCATGAATAAGTGCTCAACATCGCTCGGCATCAGGGAAATCCAAATCAAAACCTCCATGAGATACCACCTCACACCAGTCGGAATGGCTAAAATGAACAAGTCAGGAAACGACAGATGTTGGTGGGGATGTGGAGAAAGGGGAACCCTCCTACACTGTTGGTGGGAATGCAAGCTGGTGCAACCACTCTGGAAAACAGTATGGAGGTTCCTCAAACAGTTGAAAATAGAGCTACCATACGATCCAGCAATTGCACTACTGGGTATTTACCACAAAGATACAAATGTAGGGACCCGAAGGGGTACGTGCACCCCAATGTTTATAGCAGCAATGTCCACAATAGCCATACTGTGGAAAGAGCCAAGATGTCCATCGACAGATGAACAGATAAAGAAGAGGTGGTATATATACACAATGGAATATTATGCAGCCATCAAAAGGAATGAGATCTTGCCATTTGCAACGACGTGGATGGAACTGGAGGGTGTTATGCTGAGTGAAATAAGTCAATCAGAGAAAGACATGTATCATATGACCTCACTGATATGAGGAATTCTTAATCTCAGGCAACAAACTGAGTGTTGCTGAGTGGTGGGGGGTGGGAGGGATGGGGTGGCTGGGTGATAGGCATTGGGGAGGGTATGTGCTATGGTGAGCGCTGTGAATTGTGCAAGACTGTTGAATCACAGATCTGTACTTCTGAGACAAAGAATGCAAGATATGTTAAGAAAAAAGAAAAAGAAGAAGATAGCAGGAGGGGAAGAATGAAGAGTAAGTCGGAGGGGGAGACAATCCATGAGAGACTATGGGCTCTGAAAAACCAACTGAGGGTTCTAGAGGGGAGGGGGGTGGGGGGATGGGTTAGCCTGGTGATGGGTATGAAGGAGGGCACGTTCTGCGTGGAGCACTGGGTGTTATGCACAATGAATCATGGAACACTACATCAAGAACTAATGATGTAATATATGGTGATTAACATAACAATAAAAAATTAAAAAAAAACTAGACAGGAAGCAAAGAAGGCTTCTTGATGTTCTTATCCCTCAACCATATTTGTCCAAGGAACCGCCTCTCCTGGTGTAGAATGTAGAAGCTTTAGCCAAGCATCCAGCAGCCGCCTTTAACCAAACCCAGCACACGGTTACCCTCCGAAATGATGAAACTACACAAATTCGAAAACTAGTCCTCCACGATCAAATGGCCCACAATATCTTGACTGCAGCCCAAAGAAGAAGCGGTGCTTTCATTAAAACAGAATGTTGCATATATATTCCAAATTACTCGAAAAATGGAACTGAAGCCATGAAATTTTTAAACACATCACTGCAATAGATGCCCTAGCTCGAGATCCTTTTAGCAGTTGGCTAAATTCGATTCTTTCCAAATGGAAATATGCTCTGCTAAGCATTGCTATATTTCTTGTTCTTTTTCCTTTTGGTGGTGGTTTGAATTTTTGTATTTGTTAAATGGGAGCCTGAGCTATTCACACAAGCTTGGAGATGCCCTTAGTGTCTATTTCAGGAGAGACTCAAGAAATGAAGTTCTCCTACCTGTCAAAGTCTTCCATTCCAAAATCCTTATGTCATCCTGGTCAGCAGAAAGTAGCTACAGAAGACATGGTTATCCTCCCTTCTTCTGTAGAAATGGAATGGTGTTTTGACAGTGGGGCCTCAAAAGATGACGTCAACTCCCTCCATCCTGACCTCGGTCTGTACTTTCTAATTAATGAAGTTCTTCTTTCTCACTCATTTCTTAACTCAGGCAAAAGACCGTGTGGACAAAACATCCCATGATGGGGACCGAAACTACCTCTCAAATAATAAGGACTGCCCTGACACCAGCAAGGCCCCGCGTGATTGACCCCAAGGCAGAGATCGACCTGAACTTTACTGCCTCTGCTGCATGCACCCACCTGCCTTTGTCCCAATTTTCTTTATATAAACCTAGAAGTCTTTTCAGCACTTTGGAGAGAGTCTTTGTGACTTTAGTCCACTGTCTTTCCAGTGTTGGCCTCACAGAAATAAATTCCTTTCTTGTTTCACCACCACCCATTTCTCTGCCTTTGGATTTTGTCAGTGGCAAGTAGCCAAACAAACCTAATGTATATGGGGCCCCCTGAGCCAGGTGCTCTTGTGCCCATTCACAAAATAACAAGGACCAACAGGGTCATACCGAATATCCTCGGTTTCTGTCCTTTCATTGAGGACTTCTTCTTACAACAGCACATAAATATCTATTCATTCTTTGTAAGAGGTACATAGGATTCGACAGTACAGATTTGCCATCATTGATTCAATCAGTTTTTAATTGATGAACTTTAGGTGGTTTCCATTCTTCTATGAAAAATAATTCTTTTTTTTTGCACACTTAATATTTCTCTGAATAGATTCCTAGAAGCTTAGATGCCAGATCAAGATCTATGTACCCTTTAAATGTTGTTAGTATCTGCAGAAAAATCTTCCATTTCTATAAACTAATTTTCCTCACAGTAATACAGCCACATTTATCATTTTGTTTACAGAACGAGTTTGAACTCAAGGCTCCTAAATGATATAATTTAGGTGGCAAAGTACAATAAAATCCTAAGAGTTTTAATTCCACAAGACATTTATTTCATTGGAAGTTCATTCCTTTGTGCAGCTGTCATGGATACTTGCTCTAATTTTCTGACTGTGACCAGCATCATGCTCAGCCAATAGCTCCAGACCAACATTGTCCCACAATCCTATTTGTACTGTAATGGGTTTTCTTATTGTTGCTGATGTGTTTCTACATCACTGATTCTCAATTATCTTCCCACAGAGTGCTAGCTTAAATAAAATATTGTCAGTGTTTGCAGAGAGATATAGCTAAGTAAAACACTTGCTTTGAGGGCTCCTGGTTGGCTCAGTCGGTTGAGCGTCTGACTCTCAATCAGGTCTTGATCTTGTGGTTTTGAGTCCTGCATTGGGCTCCACCTTTTTAAGTAGGTGTGGAGCCTACTTGAAAAAAAATTAAAAACTCTTGCTTTTGTCTTCCCATATCTTTCCTGTTATCAAATACAAGACTTATCAATACCTCTGATACCTGTTACTGGGTATAATCAGTGATTCCTTTCACTTCAAAATTCAGAAGAACTGGAAAGTTTCAGAAAGCAGTTTAACTGCTTAGTCAATTTTTTCTAGATCAGTGATTGTTGGACTTTGTTCCCAAACACCTGACAGATATGAGTCAGCAGTAATTGCAGTGTCTAGACCCATCCATAACCAAAAGATTGTCTACATCGGGCCCATTTTGTGTAACAAAATTAAATAGTTCAAAGGAAATCTTGAGAAGACCTTTTTCAGAACAGAACTGTTCTCCTAATCAGAAAAATGTTGAGTAAACTAATTCTATGTCTTTCCTAACTCCTTCTCCTCCCCCACCCACCCACCCACACACACAGAAAGACGGAGAGAGAGAGAGAGAGCTTTTATGAGATCAGTTTGCTTTGATACAATGCCTCAAATTAGATTTCAGCATCATGCAATTGGAGAATATGTTGAGATAATTAAAGCTAGCTGCTATACCAAACCACCCCTAATTTTCAGTGCCTTAACATAGTAAAATCTCACTCACATGAAGTCCGTTGCAGGGGATCTGATTGGGTGGCTCTCCTGGGCAGCGCATCTCCAATAGGTAATTCAGGTACCCAAGTACTTTCCCATGTGGCTCGGTCATCTTGTGACTCCACGTAGCTCAAGTGTCATCTCTTTGAGGATAAGGGGAATGAGAAAAATGGGGGAACACATTTGATATTTAACTACCTTGGCTTGGAGGACACACGTCATTTTTGCTCATAATTTCTTGGTCAAGAACTAATCATATGGTCCAACCTGGATGCAAAGAGGGACTGGACTGTTCAGCAGAGTCCTGATGGGGCAGCTGCTTCTGCACAAAATTCTACCCGATGGAAGGAGAACATGAACATGAATCTTGGCTAATGACCAACCATTTCTGCTACAGTTAGCTAGAGTTGATGTTATAAAATGTTATAAACTCATCTTCAAATAGGCTCTAAACTACTGTGCTTGAGACCCCCCACCCCAGTTCGTAAAGAAAAATTGACATCAAGTTTGTTTGAAGCCAGAACCCTAATATTAAAAGAAATTGGAAAACATATCTTCCTCAAATCAAAGAATCTGAGAGCTGGAAAGGACCTTGGAAATGTTTGGGCTTAGAGTCCTATATCCTAATATAAGGAAACAGGTCCCCAGAAATGAAGCACCTTGCCCAAATTCACACAGCCCATTTTGTAGCAAGGCCCACCCGAGCAAACCCCAGTTTTGCTACTGCACCATCCTTTTGAGTGATGCCAAACTATTTTCAATTTCATGGCACAAAGAACTATTGTGAAGATTTCATGTGAGATTCAAATGTTCGATATAATTTATGTTTTAATTTAAAATGTAATTTTGTCTTTTAGAACTGCAAGATCTAATAAATGCCTGGAACATGACTTTTATAGAAAAGTTGACTAAAGAATTACTATTAGAAGGGATATAATTAATGGTACTTTACTAGCTTTATCTAAGATTAGCTATATTAGCTCGATCTAAAATTAACGAACCCCCAAATCCTTGCTGTGTGCTTTATAAATCCACAAAACTACATCTGCTCTTCAGTCATCTTAATAAAAATGTTAACTCCAAGACCACCAGAGGGCGCTCTGTCACAGTGTATGAGCACGACGATCCCAGCCCTGTAAGGTTGACCGGGCCCAACCGTCAGAAAACTCTGCCCAGACAGATGAATTTGTGAACGTTGTGAAACATTCTGTTGTCTAGTTCCTTGACGTTGTGTGGTCTAGGTGTGAGTTTCCTTGTTTCAAGGTCTCTCCGGGTCAGCCGTTTCCATTCGTGAAGGTATTTTATCATAATAGCATCCATCCATTTATAGAGAGATACAGTGCTAAACACTTCATGTACAGTATCACATTTGATCCCCACAAGAGCCCGGCAAGAAGTTGTATTATCCCCATTTTAAACTTAGCCTCAGAGTGTTTAAGTAACTAATCCAAGGTCATGCAGCCAGCAGTGATAGATACAGAACTCAGACTGAGATCCGTAGGATTCTAAAATCAGCTCACCAAACTATCATAGTATTGGTTTCAAGCTGGAAGGAACCTAAGGGACAATTTAGTTCAAATCTCCTCATTTTTGGACGAGAGAACTGATACTCAAAGATGAGAAGTGACTTGTCTAAGTCACAGACTCAGTCAAGGCCAGAATGGGAAGATCACCATCTTCCCATTGCCCGTGCTCCTGGATCACACCTCATGGGAATCCCTGCCTTCTCTGGGAAACCCCAAAAAATCCTGTGCTCATAGATCGTGCACCATGCTATACCCCAGCACAGTAGGTGAAGCCATGGGATTATTAGTCTATTACCTAGACAGAAGAAATGGACCTACGGATAGAAATTTTGCTTCAACGTGGTTCTCTGCCTTTCCCATTATGGCCAAGCCAAGAACTGAATTTGTAGGAAGAACCCCTTGCATTTTCACAAAAGTAATCTCCCTGCTTCCAATAGGTCTCCTTCCACCCTCTACACTGCAGCCAGATGTGGGTGTTTTTTGTTTTGTTTTGTTTGTTTTATGGAGCACAAATCTGAACATATAAGTACTCTGCTGAAGATTCTCCAAAGGCGCGCCAAGCTTTCTGCACCAGGTCCAACACAGATGCTTAGAAGACTCTTAGGATGTGTCTCTCTATTCTCTAGTCTCACCTCTTGCCAGTCCTCCTCCTCTTCCAACACACACACATGCACACACATGCACTCTTTGCTCTAATCATACTGAACTATTTGGTGACTCCTAACACACATAGCTCCACGCAGCAGGCCTATACGCTCCTCTGCTTTTGCATGGAACACATCCCCTAGTTCCACCCTTGCCTTCTGTGTGACCTTCAAAATTCAAGCCTCCCTCCCACCTAGAAGCTTGCCTTGACTCTCCACTCCAGACTGGGTTAGATCCCTTCAGCTGAGCCCTCCGTCACAGCCCCGGGGGCACACTGGCTTTTCCTTGTCTCTTTATGTTTCTGCTGCCTTCACTGGACTATGAACTTCTGAATAGCATGGATCCTGCCGTTTAAAACTGTGTATCCCCAGTGCCTAACAGTATACCCAACGTAGGTTAAGAAGGCATTTAATGGCAGTCTGATCATTGAATGAACGACAGAAAAAAAGAACAGAAGACAGATCCTTTGGGGGAAGACCAGTTGTATTACACTCGGATGCCAGATTTTCTCGTTTCCTACCAAAAGGAGGAGAGAACTGCAGCAGGACTCTCTTCTGAAAAATCAGGCCCCGATTTAGGGCAAAAGTGGAGACCCTGGGAGAAGCAGCAGGTCTTCATTAGGGAAAGAGCAGTGCGAGCTTCTGGTACTTGAATCAACTGGTGAGCAAGGGCATCTTGCTTCAGAAGATGTGTTCTCCTGCTGTTTCCTCAAAATCACCAAGGCAGGTGGCATGGGAACGCTATGACGTAGTGGTGCTTTCTAATCAAAAGTGCGCCGTCAGCTGGATAGTTCTGAAGCTCCGGTGGTGTTAGCACTCTACTTCCTGGGTCTTTTTATCACAGCAAGCTGGGGGAGGGAGGTGCTCCGACATGCTCATCCATCACCTTGCGTTCCTTCCTGTGGCACCTCCACATAGAGAAAACAACTTGAATTAAAAAGCAGGCAATGAGGTAGCGCCCACTTTAAGATGACAAAGGTGCCTCGGTCATCTGAGGTCAGGCAGTGAAATGGGCTCTGCCTTCTTTGAGCACGTGGGGCCAGTGGGGAGCATGAGGGTGGCATCCTCGCAGCTGGCCGAGCAGATGAGGAGAGGCAGCCCCAGCTCCCCGTCCAAGGCCCTTCCTCACTGTGAACGAGGCCCTCGCACACCAGCTTTTCAGCCGGGCCGCCCACCCCGCCGGCCTCTCTGCCCAGCGGCGCACGGAGCGCATGCGTGTGCTCTGGGCCCCCCCCCCCCCCCCCCGGCTCTCTGGACCGGGAAGGAGTTAGCCTCTCCTCCTCAGGAAAGACAACAACAGCAACAAAAAACCAGAACAGCCAAACCAAAATAGGCCTTTGCAAATCTGGAGGGCTTTTCTCCTGGCTGCGGAGGAAAAAGAAAAGGACCCTGCCCCGCCCCATGGTTCGGGTGTGCACCTGCCCTTCCTCCGGAGCCCCACGCACCGAGCCCAGCCCCACGTCCTGCAAGGCGCCATGCAGCTGGCAGGGTCTTTTGCTTTTGCAGAGAGGCGGGGACGTGCGGTAGGACCCCCGGATTTCTGGTGAAGAAATTTCCCTGTGAGATGGAGAGCAGGGTTTGGATAGTCGGAGAAGGGAAGAAGGGTGCTCTGGGCCAAAGGTGCTAGGGGAGCAGTGGGAGCGGTGACCAGAGAAGGCCACGTGGGAGGAAAGGGAGGCTGCATTGCGTGGTGTGTAGCCAGAAGCCAGGGGCCAGAGCATGAAATGCATAAATGGGGTCAAGGAGAGCACCCAGTGTAAGACTGGCGCCCACCAGGTAAGAGCTGACTAGCTGACCACCTTTCCGGTAACGGAGGCTGGAGGACACGCTGGCGGTTGGGGCAGCGGGGCGGAAGCAGCCGAGGCACGTGTAATGGGAGCCTGGTGCCCAGAGGAGAACGTGCAGATCAAGGCACCCCACACAGTCGAATGCACCCGGGGCCTGACAAAACCGAGGGCAGGAACATCCTACATGCAGGAGCTGAGAACCCCTCATTCTAACTTCCAGGGAGCACGGAGGGTGGGGATCTGGAAGATGGCAGTCTCCGGGGCCAAAACCCCCAATGTGGTAGCGTCCCAATACCCATGCGCAGCCCCATAAGCCTTGACTGGTGGGAGGCAGACAACGGGGCAACGCAGTGGGAGGTGGGCGGAGGTGAAGGCCGACTCCAGACAGAGAAGGCGAGAAGTGGGGTTGTGTCCTGGCTCCCTCAGACCTACAGGGACCCTGAGAAAATGTCACTGCAAGTAGTGATTTCTCCCCCACGGAGAGAAATAGAACAGGGACTTGGGGTCCACCTTGTAGAGGACGAAGCACAGTCGGTTCTCATTACTTGTAGATCCCAGTTATGGTCTGTAAAGTAGCCCTAACACTGAGCGGCCCGTTATTCATTCTCATAAAATGGCGGAGTGCCTTTCACGTTCCAACACGCCTTCACATCCGCTGTGCGGTTCAATCCTCAAGGCGACCCGGCGAGAAAAGTACTGTTGCTCCTCTTTGTCCAGGAGGGCCCCTTACCCGTCCAGCTCCTATTCTGAGCTCCATTCTGTGTTTCCCACAACTGTAGAGGCTCTCCTCTGACCACGTGCAAGGAAGGGCTCCAGACACCGCACGTCCAGAGAGGGATTCAGCGAGATTCCATCCCCACTGATTAACCAGACCCCGTTGACCCTCCAGAATTGCCCGTGTCTGTTCCCAGCACCATCATTGTCCTCATCACCCACCCAGAAACTTGCAGGACAGCCTCTACCCCTCCTGTCCCATGGGCCCCAGTCTGTGGAGTGCCTTTCTGCGTCTCTTCTCCAGACTACTCTTCCTGCGTTGGCATAGGCCCTGATCACCCCTCCTGGCTTATGTGTGGCCTGGATGCTATTTCACCCTCCTGTGTTGCCAGCCTTACTCCTCTCCAACCCCGGCTCTAGTTCCCTGCCCCTCCAGGCCAGACATCGCTGCGCTGACAGCATGATCCTTATAAACACCGATTGCATGGCCTCTCTCTTCTCCTTTACACCATGCAATATCCCCTTATCATTAACACAGATTTCAAATTCCCTAGCTTATCATGTTCTCTTCTGTCTTTAACTCAACTGTTCTTTCTGGATCCATCACCCCTCATTCCCTGACTGGCATTCTATATCCTGGTCTTACTCAACTATTCAGAGTTTGCTAATGTGCCTCATTTCTCAAGATTCCATCCCTACTCATGTGTCATTCTCTCTGCCTGGAATTTTGACTGACTTATATCAATTTCTCCAGCAAGCTTCACCTGACTTCCCTGGTCCCAACACAGGACTAGGCCTCATCATGGCATATTCCACTTAACTCCAATGCTTACTCCCTGGATATGAAGTTGTTTTCTCTCTTTCTCACTAGAGGGTGTGCTTCTTGAGGGCTGAAATTGCTCATTCCTGTCTGCAGGGTCTAGCCCAGTGGTTGTCATGTATAAGTGCTTAGTAAGGGTTGGGTAGATGGATGGATGGATAGGTCTCCTGTTCAAGTTGGCATGGCCCACAGATGAAGTAACAAGGACTCAAAGTCAAACCTTCTTTCCATATTCTTACTTTTGTATTACCCAGCTTTGAAACCAGTTCTCTAAGCTCCCAGATTTCCCAAATTACACCTACCATTGCAGGCTGCTACCAGTGATGATGATATGCCTGGAGAGCTCTAGTTGCTCAGATGTACTCGCCTGTGCCCGGTGAGTACAAGGTGGTAATTTGTCCAATGGGGTTTTTGTGTCCTGGACTGAATGTTGCAGAACCAGCTAATGAAATCTACATTGTAATTAGGGAAAATATTCCTGCACCAGATTGGAGAGATAATTACTGCCTAATTGTATTTTCCCCCACTATTTTAACACAATGGTCTAGAAAAGTAATTTAGAAATGTGATTTTTATAATTACCATTTTTTGAGAAATCTGTTCAGAATTATAATTATCACTTCACAGGTTTCAGAGCTAACTTTGAGTTTGGTACCATGGGCTTTGTGTACATTATCTCATTTGGTTATCTCAAAAACACTGTGATGTAGGTCCTATTTACCGTATTTTATAGATGAGGAAACTGAGCCTAAGATGGGTTAAGAATCTTGCCCAAAGTTACCCTTGGTCACGGGGTTGAAATAGAGCAGTGTGTCTGCTACTGAAGAGCATGATCTTACCCACTTCTCTGTGTTGCCTCCACGTGTTGTCTCTCACAGGAATCAGTTATTCGGTTAATTTGGAAATCCTTTATTGTTTTTTTTTGTTTTGTTGTTTTATTTTGTTTTGTTGTGTTTTTTTTTTTTTTTTTTTATAGAGAGAGAGGACGAGAGAGAATCTCAAGCAGGCTCCATGCTCAGCATGCAGCCCAACACGGGGCTCCATCTCACGACCCTGAGGTCATGACCTGAGCCCAAATCAGGAGTCGGTCACTCAGCTGACTGAGCCACCCAGGCGCCCCAGAAATCCTTTATTGTTAAATAGTGCCAGGCCAGTTTTAGGTGCCAGAGATACAACAGAGAACAAAACAAAGTCTTTGTCTGCATGGAGCATATGCTCTGGGGACAGAGGAGAGCAAGTAATGAATAAATACATAATATATCAGATATTGGTAAATGCTATGAACAAGGGTAAAGAGAGTGTGGAGGAAGAACTGTTTAAAGAATGGAGGCATCTGAATTCCAAAACAGTAGTGTCTTAGTCTCAGTGCCCTGGAGACTCACTGGGCGCTTGAGATTGAATGCACAAGGTTGATGGGGAGGTGCTCGCAGGAAATGCACCTGTGAGAAAATGAGGACAGCGGGACTGGGCAGAGGGGGGGTTGAATAGCTGATCTGTGATTACATCTGAGCCCCCAGCAGATACTCCAGTGAGTCTGCACTCGAGGCAACTCTTCAAGGTTGTCCAACTGAGGCGAAGGGGACTGGACACTTGTATCCCTGCATCAGCCGGACATGGGCCCTCGGCTACCGCCGGGAAGGAGGGAAGCAGCTCCATGCGGCCAAAGGCGATGCCAGCGAGGGGCACTTTTTAGAGTCTTGGGTTTGTTTCTGGACCGTGGGTATTTCCCGTCAAGCCTCTCTGGTCAAGCCAGTGGCTGATACCAAAGAGTTAACTGCCTAACCCTGTGTTTTTCATCTTTACAAGCCAGGATAGTAATAGCCCTGCCTAAAGGGTTGCTATAAGAATCAGAATGATAAAATGGTGATAAATGACCCTATAGAAATGTAAAGGGAGATTAAATGAAGTAAGGTTATCTATGCTGTGGAATAGTGTAGACTGTGTGTGAAAAAGAAATGATCTGGAATGACCTGAACTGATGTGGAGAGACTAGACGTGTGAGAAAAACAGCAAAGGGTAGGACAGTATGTATCATGTGATATCACCTATTTTAAAAGACATCTGTTTGCATCTGGATAGAAGGTAAGTGGAAGGCTATGCATCCAACTGGGGACTCTGTGGAAGGACTCCCCAGGGCTGATGGGGGCCAGGCAATGCTGGAGGAGTGTGAGGGCTGGGTGGAAATGGCCTTGCTTCCATGGGCCGGGATGGACAGAGAAGGGGTTGAAGCAGATTTGATAGGGCAGGTGGCACTGCGGAGGACACATCTGGATGTGACCTTAGAGATAGCTTGCTCTCCAGAGTTGCTTGTGTTCTGGAGTCAGCAAACCTGAGTTCAAGTCCCTACTCCACCTCTCACTTAGCCTGTTGACCTGGGGCAAGGCAATGTCTCTGAATCTGTTTCTTGATCTGTGAAATGGGAACAATAATACCCACCTTAAAGAGCTGTTGTCAAGATTAGACACGAGTCGATCAGACACCCATTCACAGGGGCCACGGTCATTATCCAAAGGTGGTCACTTGACATTCCTTCCGCTTCTAAACAGAAGCAGGGAGTCAGAGGAATGACTTCCCTGAGCCAAAGTAAACACGCCAGGAGAAGCCAGCTCCCCAGATGAGCAAGTGTGCTTCCAGGTAGCCAGATACGAAGTCGATTCACTGATATTCTTCTTGTGGCTCAGTGGTTCACTTTGTTTTTTATTTCATTGAACTAATATAGGCACATTGTTAAAAAAAAAAAAAAAAGTAGCCTAAGGCTTCTAATGAAACACAGCAAGGCCTTCACCATCCCTTGGTTCCACATTCCAAAGGTAACATCGCCTGTCTCATGGAGCAGTCTCACCGGACAGTTACCTCTGTATTCCTAAATAGTATGCTTATTTTACTATCTCCTATTTTGTCAAATTTAGACATTATCTATTGTCTATCATGATCTAAACATTTAGCATTCCTTATACCAACCTCCCATTTCCCATCTGTCCCATAGTTTTAGTTAAATCGAAAAATCAGGGTTTATGTTATAGTGACTATGTAATCCAGTTCTTTAATTTTTTTTTCAAACTCCTCATCAGATCTTCCATCTGCCTATCCTTTGACTATGGGTTTTCAAAACATTCTCGTACTGGGTACTTCATTGGTCTCATTACCTCCTCTCTTTGTTCCAACATGGAGACCTCTTTCCAGAAGCTTCTGTCCTCTGGCTCCAGCCTCCCCTCTCTGGGCCTGTCGCACAGCTACCATCGGAGAAATGCTCTTTGTTGCTCTTCCGGATAAAACCCTCTATTTCTCTCTCCCTAGTTTTGCTGGGGAACATCCTTAAAGAAGGAACTTGGCAGAGAGGGTTGTAAGTTTTCTCTGTACATCCTCTGGATTCCATATTTTGTGATTAGCCAATAGCCAGGTGTCTTTCTTCCTGGGAAGGTACTTCACAGCCTTGAGTTTAAACAGGTATAGCCAAAGTACTAGATATTAATCCATTTACCTAACAAACATGAACTGGAAGCAAGGCCCTGTCCAAGGATCTGACTCAGTAAAACAGGGGCTCTGTTCTCAAGATGATTTTTTTTGGGGAAAATAAGTAAACAGGCAGTGATGTAACATGATTAATGTTATAGCAGGAACTTGATACGGTGCTAAAAGAACATTCCCACTCCCCCAAAAGAGGATTTAACCTAGTGTGGGGAGCTCTTAGAAGGCTTCCTAGAATTGGCCTGCCCAAGTGAAGCCTAAACAATGAGAATGCATGTTTATTTATTTATACACTATGTGATTTAAAAATTGGATCTAGATATTTTGCAAAATACTTATAGCTGTTCTGGTATACTGAAATCCTTCCAGTTTCCACAACTGTGTCTAGCTCTCCCTCGTTTTATGCATTTCAACATTTTCCCCAGGGCGCCTGGGTGACTCAGTTGGTTGGGCGACTGCCTTCGGCCCAGGTCATGATCCTGGAGTCCCGGGATTGAGTCCCGCATCGGGCTCCCTGCTCAGCAGGGAGTCTGCTTCTCCCTCTGACCCTCCCCCCTCTCATGCTCTCTATCTCATTACCTCTCTCAAATAAATAAATAAAATCTTTAAAAAAAACAAACAAACAACATTTTCCCCAGAGACTTGAACGGTACCTGGCATAGAGTAGGCTCTCAACACACAATTGCTGAATGAATGAGTGTCAGATGCGGCATTTTAATTCGTTGGAGGAAGAGAGTCCTTTAAAAAGAACATCTAATAAATGGTCCTGGGACAGTTTAGTATTGATACACACAAGAAAATAATAAAACTAGTTGCTTGTTTTATTCAATTTACAAAAACAAATCCCAGATGCACTAAGATAAAAATTTCTAAATATTTTTGGAGACAATACAAGAGAATATCTTTGTGACATCAGAGTAGGAGAGGATGAATTAAATAGGACACAATGCATAAACCTCAACATGAAGACTGGTAAAATGGACACAATCAGGGGCAAATTTTCTGTACCACAAAAGACACTTAGCAAAGGGTACTGTCAAAAATTCTCTTCTCCTGGACTTTGAAGATTATGTTCGTCAGTCTGATAGACTGATTCTAAGTGTGGCCTTGCCATTTATTGGGTATGATAGTGTCGTCAAATGTTTTAACTTCTTTTAATTCAAGTCTCCTCCTCTATAAAATGAAGTTAAGATCATTTTAGAGCATTACATTATATGATGAATGTAAAGCCCTTAGCAGCGTGCATGGCTCATTTTAGGTGCCAGGTGTGCTAGGTGTTGGGTTTTTCAGAATAAAAACCCCATGCTCCCATCCTTCACCTTTGAAAGACTTAAAGTCTATTGGGCAATTTAGACAAATAAACAGACAGTTAACTGTAGGGTGCCAAGTGCTGTTACAGTTGTCTTTGGCCTCTCCGGATTAAGAAGCCACATCACCCCACTCAGCGGGGAGCCATGTGTTGGAGTCCTCCATGAGTCCGTTCCTTGGGATTCTGTCATGTCTCCCCCATCCTCCCCATGCACCGTCTTCCCAAGTGATCTCATCCACTTCCACAGCCACATCTCTGTGCTGGCAACTCCAATCGTGTCTCCAGCCAAGACCTGACCTCCTGTTCGATGGACATCTCAAACGTAGTATGTCAGGAACTAGACTCTCTATCTTCCTATGTCCCTAAATAAACTTCTCCACAATGGCCCAGCTCAACAAGTGGCTCTCAACCCTGGCAGGCACTCCAGTTACTCATGATAAAAACTCAGGGCCACTCTTGATAATTCCCATTCCCTTATTGCCCAAACCATGTTCATTCTCCCATCAAAACACTTCTGAAATCCACCCACTTCCTTCCACCTCTACTTTAACCACATTGGTCTAAACCATCCTTGTCTCTCACCTGGGTTTCTGCTGTAACTACCTAACAAACCTCCCAAACCCCCTCCTACCCTTCCCCCCTTCCTCATTCTTGACCCAAATCTTTTGAAAATGCAAATTTTATTAATGTAATCCTCAATTGGTTTCCCATTGTACTTAAAACTCTAAATCTCTGCCTGTGGTCCATAAGGCCCTGGATTACCCAGTCCTCATCCACTGTGATTACCTCTGTCTCATTCCCCTTGCTCATCAGCCTTCAGCCACGCTGGCCTTCTTTCAGTTTCTATAACACATTAAATTCTTTCTACCTTGGGCCATGGGCTCATGCTCTTCTCTCTGCCTTGATCAATCCCTACCTCCCTTTCAACCTGGCTAACCCATTTCATTCTTTTGGGTCTCTTCCTAAATGTCATTTTATTGTGGGAAATTTTCCCATTGACCTTATCCTAATCAGGTAGTTTAAATTTCTAATCATCTTTTATTCCTTCTTATGTTTATAGATTTTAAACTATCTTATTTATTTTTATGCTTGTTATGTGTTTACCTCACCTAAAAGACTGAAAGTGTAGAAACTGTCAATTTTGTTCCCTCCTGCCACCGATGGAGGAGGATGGCAGTGTTGGGGGTGGTGCTCAACCAGGGATCTGGCAGGACTGACCCCACCTCCCGGAGGACCCAACCATCTCTGCCCCTAAAGGACCATCACTCTAGCAGCTCTGAGGACTGTGACAGACAGCCTGGCCCCTTGACAGCTTCTCCCACAGGAGGCCTGAGGCCTAAACCACTTCCAGCTGAGTCTCCTTCCCAACCTCCCCTCACTCTGGATCACCACCCCCTGGTGTGTTCCCTTAGCTTCAGGAGAACAGGGGCTGAGGCAGGCAGATCCTGGAAGGAAGGAAGACGCAGCCATACACTTACCAAAGGCCCCCCTGCACATTGCGTCCTCAACCCTGGACTGTCTGTCTACACACACACTGCCCCCTCTGAAATCCCCCTGGGCTCCTGCCCTTGCCTGTCCACACACTTCTTTGGCCTCAGGGATCTCTGGTTGTACCATCCCCACCCCTGAGCTTTAGCCACACCAGTAGGCACAGGGGCTGGGGTACACACAGGGCTTGCTCATTGTGCCCACACATCTCCGCAGCCAGCCAGCTTCCTGCTTAGCTTCCACACCCGGACCTGGCTCTCCTCACCCTCTCCTGCTCTAGGGCTGGGCACAAACTTGCACATGGACCCACACCGCAGTGTCACACACGTGTTGTAGCTGCAGCAGACCGACTGTGCCGTTGCCCAGGGCACCAGACCCAGAGCACAGCTGCCTTCTCACAAAGGGAAGGCAAAACCATGCGGGCTGACGGGAAAAGGCTTTTCCAAATGTCATCAATAAAACTTCCCTGGAAAGGGCGCGCGCGCACACACACACACACACACACACACACACACACAGAAGACAATTGCTCATTATAATTTTGTCCCTTGCATAGTTCTTAGATCCTGTGTAACATATATGTAGATGTATGCATGTTGGGGACTTACTTAACATCCTGGCTGCACAGGAGATTTTATAGAGCCCTGAAATGGGCTGATTATTTGTGCTCTAACCCCCAAATTCATGTTGCAGCCCTAACCCACAATGGGATGGTCTGTGGAGGTCATGTCTTTGGGAGGTAATTAGGTTTAGATGAAGTCATGAGGGTGGGATCCCCATGATGGGATTAGTGTCCTGTAAGAGGAGGAAAACAGATCTCTCCCCTCCTTGCACATGCACAGAGCAAAGGCCACGTCTGCAAGCCGGGGAGCAGGCCCTCTCCAGGAACGGAGCCAGCCCTCTGCTCCTGGATTCCCCAGCCTCCAGAACTATAAGACATAAATGTCCATTGTTTAAGCCACCCACTTGATGGCATTTTGTTATAGTGGCTCAATGGGACTAAGACCGGTGTTAGATAAATATACTATTTCAGGGGCTTCAAAAATCTATTGATTCAGAACCTTTTCAGGGTAGAGCTGAGAAATCACTTTTAATGAACTCCACAACAGATTCCTGTTGAGATAGCCTTGCCCTGATGTTTGGAACCTGCTGCCCTAGAGAAAAATGCCCAAGATTAAAAATCAGAAGGCATGGGTTTGAATTCTGCTCTGTAAATTATTGGGTCTGGCGTTTGGGGAAGTCATTTCATATCTCTGAGTTTCAGGCTCTTGCTCTGTGAAGTTGAGGAATGAAAACGAGTTTCAGAGCACAGCTGTGGGACTCCCGTGCCCTGTGGACTTTACATCCCTTCGCAAACTCAGAATTTTCACTTGTTCAAAGAACTCTTCCTCATCATCTCTGACCATCTTCCCGGCGCAGCCCATACTTCCCCAGTGAAATAACATCCCTTTCCTCCGACTTCTGAAGAAGGACTAATAACAATAATTCCCGGAGCCTTTTGCTTTTCCAAAGTCCCAGGCTATCATTATTGAGATACACATCGTAACACACCCACAGCCTCCCTAGCCCATTTGCCGCTGGGGAAGAACCTGAGCTCAGGCAGCAACATCAAAGCCAGGACAAGAAAGCTTGACTTGGAGTCTCTGGAAAGTAACAGAGAAAGGCCACAGCCGGGAATTGGGGGAAATTCTGGGCAGTTTCTTAACTGGCATTCACATGCTGAATCTTATAAAAACATAACTATTTGAGGCAATGGCAAAATCCAGAAAACGGAGTCCCCTATCAGAGGTATAATGGGGGAAAAAAAAAACAACTCTCAAATGTAAGCATCTTGCTGTATGAATCCAGGAAAATCCTTTTATCTCCTTGGCTCTCAGGTACCTTATATGTGGAACAGGTGGTTGGACCAGATGAAAGTATAAATGAACAAATGAATGAACCCAATGGTCTGCAAGACACCTGCTGGGGGACATCTGTTTTTTGTCTTAGGATGTGGAACCAACAAACCCCCGGTCACTCAAGCCAGATAGCTTGATTTGCTGATTCCTCCTAGGCTGCCTTAATTTCCTCTACCTCCCCTCTCCTCTCCACCCCATTATACTGACCTGATGCAACCCCTCATTGTTTCTCACCTGGACCATTTCTCCAGCTCCTAACAGGTCTGTCTCCTTACATTCATTAATCTATCCGTCCGTCCATCCATCCATCCGTCCATCCATCCATCCATCCATCCATCCAGGCATGCATCCATCCATTGGTCTAAAAACATTGACTTTAGTATCTTCTTTGTGCCAGGCATTGTTCCAGTGACTGGTAAATAAGAAAAAGTCCCAGCCTTCATGAAGGTGACACTGTAGTCAGGACAGATTGTCGAGAGACTAGTTAACAGATACATATGAAATATCAACTGACATAAAGGAAAGTGTTATTAAGAGAAATAAAGTATGGTGAGGGAATGGAGTATGGGGGAAGAGCTGTATTTTATTTAGGGAGTCAGACAAGAACCCTCTGCAGCATAATGGTATTTGTAGGAACCTAACGAAGTGAGGGGGTAGGTGATGTGAAGATCTGGCTGAAATACTATTCTAAGCAGAAGGGGGAAAATGCATGTAAAAGTCCTGAGGTATAGACAAGCTTGGTGTGTCCTAGGAATTGTGAAAGAAGACCAATGTGACTGGAATGGGATAAGCAAGGGGAGGGATCGTAGAAAGTGGGCTATAGGGATAGGCATGGGCCAAGATCATATGAAAACAAGAGAGAGCTTGAGCATGTCTGCATGACTTTTGTCCTGAGCTACTGAGAAAACAGGAGTGTCATTTCCTGAGTGGGCAAGTGCTGGGAAGAATGGGGATGGGTAAAACTTGCAGAGTACTGTTTCTACAGTATCAATAGGCATATTTGATAACCAGGTACACGTATCAAGGATGATGTTGGGTAAGTAAGTCTGAAGCTCCGGGGAGAGGTGTGGGCGGGAAGTGTGAATCTGGAGATTTGCTATGTTATTCAAGGCCAAGAGCTGGAGAGGGTGTAGGGGAGACAGAAGAGATGGGAGGATTGGCCGTGGAGGGGACCACGGTAATTCAAGAACTGGACGAGGAGAAGCATCCAGAAAAGGAGACTGAGAAGGAGCAGTCAGTGAGGTGGGAGGAACACCAGGAGAGGCTGGGGTGTGGGAGCCAAGAACAGAAAGAATTTTAAGAAAGTGAATATGGTCACTGTGTCAAGTTCTGCTCCTTGTAACAGAGGTTTTAAATCAATTCACAGTTCTTTGAATACTGAAGTATTTGGACATCTTTCTTACGCTTCATTTTGTATTTCTGTTTACCATCCTGTTGTCTTTGCTTATTTATTTCTCTTCTGACAAAAATTCAATTTGTAACTGGTTTGTAGCAAGTCTCCCATTTCTGAGTATAAACACAAAATTGTTTTCTTTTTTCCCAGTGTTGCTTCCAAGCTCTGTCCGCAATGTTGACTGCCCTCTCCCAACAGGTAGTGGCTCTCTTAATGCTATCTCGGCCAGATTACTTAATTTTCAACAACTTTTGACTAACAGTACAGCCTAATTCTGGTTTTAAAAACTCAATTCTGCTCATTTAAAAACAAAGTTTTTCCAAAAGGCATGCCTTCTGTTTTTAAAATTTTAAATGGAAAATTTCAAACACATACAAAACCAGAGAGATCCTATTCATTTTAAATCTCCGTCTTCTATCTGGGTCAATGCTCTCCACCTCTGAGGCTGAAGGGGGGACTCATGGTGCCCTGCTGTCACTGGGCTCATTCCCAAACTACCTTGTCAAGGCCTTTAGAGATTAGGTCATGTCATCTGCCCCCTCCCCATGCTGGTGATGTTGTGAATTCTGACTCTCTTCATCCTCCAGTCTTCGCTGGCCCCGAAAATACCACAGTCCCTCCCTGCTACTATTATCCTTGAACTCATCCTCCATACCTCCCAGAGACTTGGAACGGGGTGAGCCCATCACACCAATACCCCCACTTACCTCCAGTTCTCTCTCCCATAGCACTGCACCTAGGGCGCTGTCTCCGTGGACACGCCTGTCCTCCTTACAGGAAATGGTGGGCTTTTGAGGGCTAAGTATTGTCTCATTTCCTAATCTCTAGCTCAATTCCAGGTATACTGTAGATTCCAATAAATGCTAAGTAAAAGGCCAATAGAATAAACATTGAATTGGATCCTTCTAAAGAGAGGGTCAATAAGTAACACTTCTGGACAATTTGAGAAATAAAAGTAAAGACATAGATGAAATATCACCTTTAGTAGTGATAGATGCTCTGTTGGAAGATGTAGCTTAGCTTGAGTGCCAAATGAGTCAGTCGGGGAGCCATGGCTTTAGGCAGATGCCCACCCAGGTGAGGGGGCCCTAGGGGCAGTAGGGGGTGGGTAAGGAGACTCACAGCAGAGTGTGTGCTCTCTGTGGGCAGACTTGCTCCCAAGAAGAAGACTGTCAGAGCTGAACTGAGCATGCCCAGCTATTCTCCCAAATTTACCAGGAGAGAAATCACCCATCTCCCCCGAGGCAGAGAGTGAAAAAAGGGGGAGAGATCCAGAGTGTAGTGGTTATACTCATTTGGTTCCTTTGCAGGAAGGAAGCACCAGACATCAGCAAGGAAGATTCCCCATGATCAACTGCATGCATCAAACATAGCATGGATCCTGTCACCCAGGTTCAAGTGTTCAATTCTCACAAAAGCAGACAGAGGTAGGTATCATGATCCCATTTTATAGGAGAGGAAACCAAGGTTCATAATGGCTAAGTCACTTATCCAAGATTACAAACCAAGGAACTGGTAGAGTAAGAGTGGATTCAATTGTATTACTAATAATGGTTGAAATTTGTTTAGGTGCTTATGATCTGCTAGGCTGTGGAATATGAACATGGATGCATTTAATCCTCACAACCGTCCTATGAGGTAGGTATTGGTTTTTGTTCTGTTTTGTAGTCGAGGTAATTTAGACCAAGGTCACCAGCTCAGGACTGAGATTCAAAGCACAACCTGTCCTCCAAAGCCTTGGTTTGTCTCCAGACTGTTAGGTTATTCCTGTCTCAGGCAAAACATGTAAGCAAACCAGCAAGTTCCCCCGAATCACAGGACATAATGCCTCCTCTAAGACACAAAGTTCATTTCTAAAACAGATGAGATCTCCAGGGTCTGGGTTTAAACCTCACCACCTGTCAGCCTCTTCCTCACCTGCCAAGGGGAAGTGATGATACCCCATTGCAGAGAGGCGGGTCCTGGCGCAGGAATAAGGATCGAATCATGTGAGCGCTCACTTCTCAGGCAGGAAGCAGGCTCCTGCGTGGTTTATCTTGCTCCTACCGAGGGTTGGCTCCCAGCCCGGTGTCTGTTTTGACCCAGTGAGGCTGCTCTCCAGTGCTTGCCCATGTCTCAGACAGGAAGGGATGCCGAAGGTCCCTCTCTTTGGGGGCAACTCTGGGGTCCTGTGATAGCAAGGGAAAAACCCTAGGCTGGGAGAGGGCAGGGCAGGGCGATGGGGTGGCTGGAGGCGGGATCTAACTGCTTCCAAGAAGACAGGATAGCTCACCAAATCCTCTCAACAAACCTGAGAGGCAGGTATGATCTCTGTTTCTCAGAAAAGTGATCCAAGGGAGGTGACATGAACAAATGGGCAGGAGGAGGAACTGAGTGGCATGGGCGGGGGGTGGGGGGCCGGTGGAGAAGGAGCAGAGTGGGGGGGGTTATCACTTCCCTTCTCGCAGGTGACCCGTTCCACACCAGCATGCCCTGTCTCCTGTCCCTCTTGGGGAGGAGAGGTGAACTCTGGATGGGGGAGGTGTGGGTGCAAAGGTGTAATATTGTGCCCATTTATAAGGTAAGAAGCCGGAGGCCCTGCCTGAGGTCCACAGATGGTAGATGGTGGAGGAGAGCCTGGAATTCAGGCTGGTCTGACTCTTGCACTGATGGGGTCTCTCGTAACCATCCATAGCTTGATTAAAGTGTTGCCAGGGCCAGCAGCTTCAGTCTCACCTGGATATTTCTTTTTAAAAAGAAGGAATCTCAGGCCCAGTCCCAAGCCTCCTTGCCAAAAGTTGCCTCTTGGCAAGATCCCCAGGTGATTCCAACGTTCATTCCCACTGGAGAAGCCCTGTCCTACACCATGCGCGGGTTTTCCCCAAGGTTTCTTCTAACCCCCAGGTTCTCACTCTTCCATTGCTGGCGGGCACGTCCCTATCATCTCTCTCTCTCTCTCACTGCCTTGACTCCTGGACCCCCTGCAGCATGTACAGCATGCACTACTCTCTGCCAGGCACCTGGGATTCTTGGCTCCCGTTCTCATCTGTCTCCTGTCCAGCTGGTGAGCCCCTGGGGGGCGGGGCAGGAGTGCGGCATAGCGTGTTGTCCACATAGCAAAAGCAGCTCCTTACTCGTCTCTACTGCTGTCTGCAGACCTCATCTCATCCTGATCTTTAGAGCAACTGTCCAAAGTGGATATTATTATCAAAGTAAATAAAAGACTTGCCCAAGTTTTCAGAGCTACTTTAGTTCAGATGGAGGGCTCCTCAATGCTCCTTTCTCTTCACCTCTCCCCATGAAAAGAAAACCTCACTGCCAGTTTGGAGGTACTGAAACACGGGCATACACGTATTTTTTGTAAAGATTTTATTTATTTATGGGGCGCCTGGGTGGCTCAGATGTTAAGCGTCTGCCTTCAGCTCAGGTCATGATCCCAGGCTCCTGGGATGGAGCCCCGCATTGGGCTCCGTGCTCAGTGGGGAGTCTGCTTCTCCCTCTCCCACTCCCCCTGCTTGTGTTCCCTCTCTCGCTGTGTCTCTCTCTCTCTGTCAAATAAATAAAATCTTAAAATAAAAAAGATTTTATTTATTTACTTGAGAGAGTTTTTGTAGGTGTTCTGCTAGAATCAGTTTTCAAAGTGTGGTCCACAGAGCTCTGGGGATGTCAGTCTGGATCTGTCCCTGGTTTGGGCTGAGGTAGGAAAGAGAAAGTGAAGGGATCCCTGGCTGCCTCTGGTTTCAATTAGTGCAGCTGACATTTATCCATTTTACACACAATCTTTCTCTGGAGACTTTCTATAAACATACCTATTTTTTGGTCTAAAATAATTTTGAAAACAATTGTGCTGAAAATTATCTGAGATTCTTTCTAGCTAGTGCCAACAGTGATTTCAGGTCTGACTGGGGTTTATTAAGTGGGGCACTAAACAAAGATTTATTGAGTACCATCCTGTCATTTGCTGAGTGACATGATGGCTGTTTTACGATGTTCACCTCGGTTACAGCTTGGAAAGCAGGCCTGAAGGGTAGGTGTATGATAGACGTGCCAAGATCCACTCAGCCAGAATCCACTCAGCCTTCTTTCTGTAGCAACAGAACCTGATTTTTAGCTGGACCCCTGGCTGTGAAGAATGGTCTCTGTTCCCAGCGGCCCGGGTAGCTGGTGTGGCTGTTTGAATATATTCTGAACAATGTGTATAAATCGAAGTGCGCACAATTTGTGGGCCATGCAGTTAAAAAAAATAAAAGGGGTGTGCCTTCCCCTTCTCCATTTCTTCCTCCCAACTGGGCAGTATGCAGACAGGGTGGTGAGCAATGTTGGGTGACATGAGCCAAGGAAATACCCTGCAGAGGGTGGGGCCACAGAAACAGGGAGCCTGACGCCGTGGGTCTGCCACACAGTCCTGGACTGCTTGCACCTCGGTGGCTACAGGAGTGAGAAACTCCTGTCTTGTTTAAGCTATTGTTATATGGGTCTCGGTTGGAGTAACCAAGCATGTGTGTGTGTGTGTGTGTGTGTGTGTGTGTGTGTGTGTGTACACATATATGTATATATACACATACTAAATAATGCCGTGGACAAGAGTAGGAACAGAGAGATCAGTTAGAAGCTTTTGAAACAGTCCAGGCAAAGGTGATGATGTTTCGGAAAAAAAACAGTAGCCCTGAAAATGATGAGAAGCTCAGGTAGTTCTGGAGATATAACAGAGATACAAATGATGAGATTTGCCGGTGGCACGAATGCAAGGTATAAGAAAAATAGTCATGGATGATTCCAAGATTTGACATAATGTGTTGCTAGATGGAGAAGATTAGGAAAGGAGACTGGATACAGTTGGAAATCAGGAATTCATTGTGGACACATTAACTTTGAAATGCATGGTAGACATCCAAGGGCTGATTGAGCATTTGGACTCAGGCATCAGGATTTCGGGGGAGAGAGAATTGACTTAAGTATAAGAACAGATCTTTTGGGCAAAAACGTAGGGAACGAAATAGAATTCCACAGAGAATATCTGATCAAGCTGCCGCCTTGTCATTTTTCATAATTGCAAATGGCTTTTAATTAACTAGCTCTGCAGACCACTGGGCACTGGGGAACCCCCAGGACAAATTACTGCTCTGTGTGTGCACCATGGAAAGTGTACCCTCACATCTGAACAGCTCAGAGTTCCTAAGGCACATAATTACCCTCTGAGAAAGCTTTCTAGGATGAGTGGCATTTGGGAAAGCTGGGAAGTTGGGAAACTAGATTTTCAGTCCAAAAGACACAAAGAAAAAATGGTTAGAAGATCAGACTTGGGGTCCTGGACTGTCTTTGTAAGGACCTAATGATATGAGACAAGTCATCTGATATCCATCCATGAATCCATCCATCCATGCATCCAGGCAGCCATGCATCCAGCCAGCCATGCATCTAGCCAGCCATGGATCCAGCCATCCATGCATCCAGCCATCCATGCATCCATCTATCATCTGAATAGGAGATCTCCAGTGTCATTTCTTTTCTCTTGAATCTCCCGTATCCTTGTACCATGTGGCCGGGCTCTGCTGCTTCTTGCCCAAGTAATATGAGAGAAGAAACTACCTGAAAAATAGAAGTCTATAGTGAACCAAAAAATAAATAAATAAAGGAAGATAAGAAATATAGGGATATCTGTCCAGATAGAAATGTGTAATAGAAAGCGGTTCTGGCATGGGGCAATGGGCAGAGGGAGGAGAAAGCCCAACCTGAAGGCTAAACTCTCTGAAGAGCTGTGTTGTGAGAGAGGTGAGGGGATCATAGTGCAGAGTAGTTTGCTTCTTGGGTCTCAGAGTCAAGCTCTGGGAAATTTCAAGTCTCAGGGTCAGCATGGCTTCATGTCCAACAGCACATGGATATATAAGCAGTAAAGCTAAGAAGGTGTCTAAGGGCAATTCACAGGGGCTGCACACTAACTTGAGGCAATCGAGAAACAGAACGTTTCTGGAAGCCCCAGGACTGGGGTCAAGAACCAGAAGCTGCAGAGAACAGAGACATTGCAACTAGAGGGTAAAGCAGGTTCGAAGCCTTCAGCAGGAGGGACCATGGATGGATGGATGGCACCCAGGAGACCTCAGGTATTATAAAGTCCGTGATAGACATCTACCCAGAGTGCTGAGGGACCAAGCTAAACCTGCAGCCTTCTGGCATAATTACCCTGAGAACTAAGGAGCTCTTGGACCAGGCCCCCTCCCCATCTTTACTCTCTTTCCTGCTACCTCCATCACCATGGGCATGCATAAACTCACACTTGCACTCAGACACATCTTGGGAGAGAAGGAAAGCTTCTTGAATGAGGAAAGAAGCAGTATTGATAGAGGGCTTGAGTTTACATCAACCATCAACCCAACATGACTAGTTTGGGTAGAAAGAAACTGTATGAATCCCAAATAAGCTGAGTTGCTTTCAGCTGGCAATTTTAGGGACCATTTTCCACCATTAGTGGGAGTGGGGATGCAAGAGCAAAATAAAATTAGTTATCGCCAAAGACAGTTATGTTATTTTGCACATCAGAGTTGTGTGCAACTTTTTAATTTTCTGCTGTAATCCATTTATTCATTCTTTTATTCATCCCACAAACATTTACTGAGTGCTTCCTCTCTGTCAGGTGCTAAAGAGAAAGAGGGATAAGATTTTTCTGCCCTCAAGAAGCTTAGAGGTTGGGGTGGGAGGCACTACTCACAATCCCAGTGCAAGGTCAGACATCTGTAACTGAGGCCAGCCCAGAAGAAAAGCAAAGGGTGCTCACCCCAGCCGGGGCAGTCAGGGAGGACTCGCTGGAGGAGGCGGTGCCTGACCTGAGTCTTTCGGAGCAAATAGGAATTGGCCAGGTGAAAAGGACAAACAGGAATGGTGGCATTCATTCTTGTGTTCATTCATTCATTCAATTATTTAAGTAATATTTACTGGGTGCCTACTAAATTCAAAAACTGACATAAGCCGTGGGAATACAGCAGTGAGTAAGACAGATGGGATCCCTGCCTTTGTGGAGCTTCTATTCTGGTGGGAAGAATGAGATTGTAAAAACAACAGAATAAGTATATAATATCAGATAGTGGTAAATTGCAATGAAGAATAAAGTTTGTCCAGTAAGGAGACAGCAGGAGGCAGTGGGGGAAGCAAGAGAGGGGTCAGAGGTGATTTTGAACAGAATGAAAGGGGAGGATTCTGATGAGGTGAGATTTGAGTGGAGATGTATTTGAAAAGAGTCTTAATTAATTGAATGGCCATCTGGAGGAACAGCACTTGAGGCAGAGGGAACAGCAAGTGCAAAAGCCCTGAGGCCGGAGTTTCCTTGCCAACTTCAAGGAATAGCCTGGAGGTCAAAGTGGCTGGAGCAGAAAAGGAGGGGAGGAGAGGCTGGAAGTTAAGTGGAAAGGTATCCAGCTCCCGTGCAGACGGAGCCTTGCAGGCCATGATTAGGAGGCTGGATTTTGTTCTGTAGGTGAGGAAGAGCCATTGAGGTGTCAAGGCATGAGATCGTAGGGAGCCCTGGGGACTTGCCAACAGTCCAATATGATTGGACTGTCACATTCACATGAGAGATCACAAAAGAATGAACCAGAGAGGTCAGCTGGAGGCCAGACACAAACAGCCGGAAGAGCTGGGATTTATCTCACCTGCAGGGGAAGAACTGAAGTGACATCATCTGATTCGAGTTTTGGAAAAACAAGTCAAAGGCATTCTGGAGGATGGATTAGCAGAGCAGGAGAGTGGTATAGGAGAGAGAAGGCAAAATAAGGGCGCCAAAAAGCAATCAAGAAGGCTGGTGTAGTGGCGCCTGGGTGGCTCAGTCAGTTGGGCACCTGCCTTCAGCTCAGGTCATGATCCCAGGGTCCTGGGACAGAGCCCCACATTGGACTCCCTGCTCTGGGGGGAGTCTGCTTCTCCCTCTGCCTGCCGCTTCCCCTGCTTGTTCTTTCTCTCCCCCCACCTCAAATAAATAAATAAAATCTTTAAAAAAGAAGAAGAAGAAGAAGGCTGGTGTAATCATCCAGGTGAGAGCTGATGACCGGGCAGGTGCTGCAAAGTGGGGGAAAAAGTGAGGTAGAATAGCGTGTGAGTGGATTTAGGAGGTGAGGGAGAAGGAGGAGACTGGTTTTCTTCTCCTTCTGAGTGGTCTTGTCCGTTCCCACGGATGGAAACACCATCCCCAGGATAGTAACTCCCAAAATTATATCCCAGCCCAAACCTCACCTCTGAGCTGGCATCCCCAGCTGCCTCCTTGGCTTCTGTGTTGCCTCACAGATATCTCTGTGTTCCAAAGACAGCCTGGATTGGCCCCCATGGCCCCCTTGCATCCAGTCTTTCTCACCTTGGTGACCACACCATCCACACAACTGCTCAAGCCAGATACAGCACCCAGGGGTTGGCCTTGACTGCTCCCTCCCTCCCCATGCCCACTCCATTGCAAGTCCTAACATTTTTAAATGCATTTTGAATCTGTTCACACTAATTAGATCCACTGCCACCACCTTAGCCACAGTCACTGTCACCTGTGGCTCAAATTGTGAGTTCAAAAAAAGCAACGCAGAAGATCAGTTCAGCTCCAGAAAATACCAGAACTTCTACTTATATTTATTGTAACATATCCTTGTAACTTATTTTTTGTATTTATTTCATAATATACATTCTACAGTAGTATGACAATACTGATAATAATAGTCAACACTTAATGAGACGTACTAGAAACTGGACCCTGTACTAAGCAGTATGCATTAGACAGCTCATATAATTGTCCCAATGAGTGGGTAAGGTTGCTATTATTATTATAAAACTGACTTTGCAAATGGGAAAACCGAAGCGCAGAAGTTATAAATACACAAGATCGCACAGCAAACGGTGCCTGTGGCAGACACAGAGATGGGCTGTATTTATGCCCTTTGTAAGGACATGTGAGAGGCGCCTGGGTGGCTCAGTTGGTTAAGCATAGGACTCTTGATTTTGGCTCAGGTCATGATCTCAGGGTGGTGAGATCCAGCTCCCAGCTCGGCAGGGAGTCTGCTTGAGATTCTCTCCCTCTGCCCCTCCCCCACTCACTTAAAAAAAAAAAAAGAAAAGAAATAATAAGAAGAAAGAAACAAAGTCCTCGGTGAGCAGACAGCCTCCAGCAGTTCATTCTTCCTGGCGCCCTTGTCCCTTCCCAATGCAGCCCCAGCCAATGCCTGAGCAAGGGGGTGGCAGAAGGGGCTCGGCATCTCCACCCAAAGTGGGATTCCTCTAAGGGGCTCCCTCCTCCAGCACTCTCCTCTGGGCCAGCAGAGACTTTATCAAAGGGCCTTGTAGTTCTAGCAGCCTCCTCTGCTCAGTCCCGCTCACTCCCTTCCCTAGGTTACTCCTCCATAAACCTCTTGGTCCTACCTGCATCTCAGCCTCTGCTTCCCAGTATGCCCAACGGACTTGGTGGCAGAGCCAGGACCGGTGCCCGGGCAATGCAGATGACTCTTTGTGCACCCCCATTATCCTATCCCTCCTCTGCCTTTGCATTTGCCACACTGCATTGACATTTTTGGTTTCTGAGTCTGAGGTGTGTGTGCACGTGCGTGTGCACGGGCCAAAACATATATAACGTAAAATTTGCCATTTTAACCATTTTTTTCAGCATGCGATTGAATGGCTTTAATTACATTCACACTGCTGTGCAACTGTCCCCATGCTGTTTCCAAAACTTGTTCGTCACCCCAAACAAAGCTTTGTGCCCCTTAAACAATAACCCGAGTCTGCTTTTTAGACCCAAAAATAAACTGAGCTTCATCAGGACAGCGATTCTTTCTTACTTATCTCTAGCTGTAGCTCCTAGCAGGGCCTGGCATTTACTAGGCATCCAAGATATTGCTTACTAAACTGAAGAATTAAAAGAGAAATTTTCTTCTGAGATACCTGGAAAAATTTGGGAGAGGTGACATTTCACTGGACTCTTACAAGATGAATGAGATTTCAATAGGTGAATAGGAGGGAAGGGCATCCCAGGCTGGGGGAATGGGAACACAGGGTGGCCTCGGCAGGTGGCCACCCCGAAGTCAATGTTCCCCTCCCAGAACTGCAGTTTTGTTTAGGACAGCAAGGCGCACAACTAAGACATATACATACATTTCCTATCCTCTCACTCAGATCCAGGTGGCCGCCATGTAACAGTTGTAGCCAATGTGATGTAGGCAAAAGATGAATGGTGATTTCTGGGGAAGGTTCACGTTCCTGAAATGGGTATTGCCACTTCCTCTTTGTTTTCTTTCTTCTACCTCTCATCTGGAATGTAGATGTAGTGGCTGGAGCACAGTAGCCTTCTTGCAACCTTGCAAAATTATGGAGTCCCTGGTCCTGACATTTTTGAGCCACTGAATTAGCAACTCTAGATGTGTGTGCAATTCCTAACTGTAAAACTTGCCTGAGATTTTTTTTTTGTATATTGCATTTAATATAAGTCTCAACTGATATGATAGTCAGTGGTTATAGAAGCAATGGCAAGCCTGGAAAACAAGACTAAGTACAACCTCAAGAACCATGGGTGGCTCTGGCCAGAAGAACTTCTGCCTTTTCTGCCTCATGGAACTGGCAGCCAAATGGGGAAGTTGCCTCTGCAGCTGCTCTCTGGCAGGATTGGGAAGCCACCCAAATCAGCAAAAGCCACAGTCTAGAAGTGAAAATGACCAGAAAGCCACCATAATCAAGCAGTGTCTCTGGAAAGCCAGACCTCCGGTACACTTGCCAGCAGAGCTACAGAAGCAGGCAGGCAAGGCCACCTTGTCACTCCATCTTCTAAACCCTGCTTGAGAACATCTGATTGATTGGACTAATTCATATGCAGAATTTGTACCACAAAGGAACCTGGAAATGTGATTTTTTTTTTTTTAGCTTTCCAGTCTACACACACCAGAAGGAGGTTGAAGTAGAAATTGAATACCATGGATGACTTCTGCCATAACCTGGAACAGAGATGTTCTCCTTCTTCCCCTGGCCAAGTACTGCTCATCCTCCAGGTTTTGGGTTAGACTTCACTTGCTTGAGAAGGCATTCCCCAACTCCCAGTGTATTTAGATGGCCCCTCTTGCCTCCTTGCTGAAAATCCCCATATCATTCTGCAATTTTCCATTACAAATTATATATTCAATATACTCCTACTCTAAGAGCTTGTCTTCCCTGCTAAGCTCCACGATAGCAGACTGTTCTATCTTGCTCATCCCTGTGTCCTCAGTAGTTTGCCCAGTGCGTGATACATTATAGTCTCTCTGTATGAAACGAGTGAATGTATTGCATGAATAAATAAATGGATGCACAAAGGAGAGTGTGTGGGGGGGGTAAGCACTTCGGAAGAGCGTATCATGAGGCAAACATAGACATTGGCTGGAGGAAAGTTCCTCTGACATGGGAGGGGGTTTCCATCTCTGTGATTTGTTTTGCAGAAGTGGATACACTGATAAGTATAAAGTATGGCAGACCTGGATATCATCTGGAAAAATCTATCACACTAAATAATTTTCATCAGCAGCCTTGAATGGAACGAGGTTCACCTAAGAGAAGGGCATTTCCCATTCATGGGTATCTTTCTCCAATAAAAAACACGGATCCCCAGAGAACTTGACTTTGAGGAGCCTGGAGATGAATGAGATGCTCAGGAGCCTAAAAGATGTAGGAATGGTCTTTGTTCAGAGGTGGCCCACAGCCTGGTCCTCAGAACAGACTATCTCAGAGAAGGAACATTTTCCATACAGTTCTGGGACAGGAATGTTTTGAATACAGACTCACTTCTTCAAGGATTTGACCTGACAACTTATTCTCCTGTGTAGAAGCCTGCCATAATATTGAAAAGTTTACTTCTCTGAAGAAAGAGTCTGAATGGTAGCTATGTGCTTGGCACAGTAACGCTTAGGCTCTGGACAAAATCAGTCTATCAGAAACTCCTTCCCTCTAAATAGAGGGACCAATTATACTGGATGGACCAAGGTCTTATGTCAAATGAATGCAGAGCCCATTTTGGGAGTCCCAGCCCCCCTGCCTCTTGTTCCAAAAAATTGATTACAGTTGGAATTGTTAGCAGAGTGGGTTTAGTAACAGCCCAGAGGCAGCAAAGCCCAGGGGAGAAGCTGGGGCTGGTCAAGGGAGAGCCACACTTTGGGGCTTGGTTTTGATACCTGTTATATAAGGTCACACTTCCCCTAAGATACACTAATATGGTCAACAAAACTAAAGTTTGCAAGGTCAAGGTCACGTAGAAAAGAGGTATTAATTAGAAATTTATATTATGTGTATATGCATATGTATACATATATACATAAATATGGAATATAGGTATTTATAAAACATCAATAGACAGTGGTCAAGGTCATGTAAGATGTTCAAGACCCATTTGTGTCTCATTCTCACTTGGTCTCATTATTGATTCGTTCATCCCCAATCCCTCCCACCCATGAATCCTACCTTGCTTACAAATCTAGGAATACTTAGCTTTTTCTTTCAGTGTTCCTCTTTTCTTTCTTACTACTTTCTTGGTTTAGAATAGTCATTGAGAGGTAGATCTCTGGAGTCAGACTTTCTCAGTTTAAATCCCAATTCTACCACTTGCTGCAGTGTGACCTAGGAAAATTAACCTAATTTTTCCCTGTCTCAGCTTCTGCTCTGTAAAATGGAGATTAAAATATCTCTAGCCACATGGAATTGTTGTGGGAATTCAATGAAGTCATCTATACAGCATTTAAAACAATGCCTGGCATATTATAACTTCTCAATGATATTTGTTATCCTTCTTATAATTTTTGTTATTAATATTTATGCGTAGCACCCTTCTACTGTTTGGAGGTATCACTTTCATGAATTTTATGTAGTAAGTCAAATTTATGGTTTAAATGACAGCTAGATCAAATTTGTTTCCCTTCCATTCTCCATACTGAGACTTCGAATAGAGCAAGTGAGCATAGGTTGATCTCAGGATGAGCTGGAACTGAAGAAATTAAACTTACTGACCAAATGTGCAAATTTCAGAGAAAAGAATTATAGCATTAATTATTTTGCTTTGGGCAGTAGGCAACAAATCCTGCACAAACTGGCTTAAGCTAGAAGCAAACACATTAGTTCACATAGCAGATATCCAACAGTGGGCGAGGTGGGGGGCAGGGGGGTTCAGAGTTGGTTGATTCAGAGATTTGATGATGCCATTTTGGTCCCGGGTTCCTGTTCTTTCCAACCCTCCCCGCTGTCCTCTGTAACACTGGCCTCATCCTAAGTCTGGCTCTCCCCTTGTGTTCATGTGGTGTCTACCAGTGGCAGCTGACACATGTGTCTTCTTTGCCATCCAGTGAGGGAGAATAAAAGGCTAGATACCCCTGAAAGATTCTTCACTGGCATCTTCTCATGTCTCAGGGACCTCCCCACATCTACCTGGAAGGAATGGTGTTGCCATGGTTTCTGTAGACCCATCAGCTGGGGTGGCGTGCAGGTTGGAGTTCAGTCCCTGTGACCTTTGTAGGGATCACATGAAAGGCTTTCAGATGGTGCCAGGGCTTACCTCGAGTGTCAACAAATTAAGATGGTCTGTTTATCTATTGCTACACAGCAAATGACCCCAAACTTAGTGGTTTGAAGATACAATTGTTTTATTATATCTCACAATTTATGGGTCATGAATTCAGACAGGGCACAGCTGGGAGATACTCCAGCTTCACATGGGTCGCTCATTGGTATCAGCTGGTTGCCAGGCCAGTCTGAGGGTCCTAGGATGCCATCACTTGCATGATTGGCACCCTGGGGACAGCTGGGGGCTGGGCTCAGCTGGATGCCTCCCCCTTACCCAGTGGTCTCAGGACCTTTCCGTGTGGTCTTTCTAGCAGAGGGGCTGGACTTCTCACAGTTCAGTCTGCTACCCTGCTATAAGAGACAGAGAAATTGTGAAATAGAAGATGAATACAAATGATTTGAAATGTTGTCTTCAGTACAAATAAAAAGTGTAAAGAAATAGGAATGCAACTTCTACTAATAGGCACTTTGTTTCCCTTCATGCCCACTAAATGGAGGTGTCCATTTTTTTTCAGTTGACAAAATTAGTTTTATTATATTGTTGAATCTATAAAATAGTCCTTCCTATTCAAAAATTATTTTCTAAAATACAATTCTTTTTTAAATTTTATTTTATTATGTTGTATTAATCACCATACACTGCATCATTAGTTTTTGATGTAGTGTTCCATGATTTATTGTTTGCACATAACACCCAGTGCTCCATTCAATACATGCCCTCTTTAATACCCATCACCAGGCTAACCCATTCCCCCACCACACTCCCCTCTAGAACCCTCAGTTTGTTTCTCAGAGCCCATAGTCTCTCATGGTTCGTCTCCCCCTCTGACTTTCCCCCCTTCATTTTTCCCTTCCTACTATCTTCTTTTTTTTTTTAACATATAATGTATTATTTGTTTCAGAGGTACAGGTCTGTGATTCGTCAGTCTTACACAATTCACAGCACTCACCATAGCACCTACCCTCCCCAATGTCTGTCACCCAGCCACCCCATCCCTCCCACCCCCCACCACTCGAGCAACCCTCAGTTTGTTTCCTGAGATGAAGAATTCCTCATATCAATGAGGTCATATGATACATGTCTTTCTCTGACTGACTTATTTCGCTGAGCATAATGACATGGATGGAACTGGAGGGTATTATGCTGGGAGGTGTCCATTTTTAAAATATCGATTTGAAGAGGTGCTGCTTTGTCATATGGCCCAGGGTGCCAGTGTCACTGGCTATCCCAGTCCTGGGTGAGTTGTGGGGCTGTCTTTCCTTCTCATCAGCCCTGCTTGGTCTAGGGCTCCATCACCCACATCTCCAGGATATCCCAGGAGCCTCCAATCAGAACTTCCTGCCACCAGTTTCATCCTTGAGAGGTCCACTCAATCTCTGTATTGTTTTCCAGTGTGGTTTCTCTGAAACATAAATCTGCTCAGACCATACTCTGGCCTAAAGTCAGTATTTGGTTTTCATTCAACAACCGGATCAAATTCAAACTCTTCAGTGTGGCTCACAAGATTTTCCTCTCCCGGGTCAAATCTCCCAGTTATCAGTGGAATGTAAGCTCCAAGAGGGCAGCCATCTTATCTTTCTTATTCATTGCTTTATCACTGGCTCCAAGGCCAGGCCTGACATCTAGTAGGCACTTCATAAATATTCGTGGAAGGAAGGGAAGAAGGGAGGACGTGAGAAGGACAGTGGAAGAAAGGAAGAAAAGCAGGAAGTTAGTTCCTGTAGCACCCTGTGCTTCACCTACCGTAATACTTTTAGCTTAATGTCTGGCTTCCTCGTGGATGGTAAGGTCCATGGGGGTAATAGACACACCATGTGCACTACTCCTAGCACAGTGTTTGGAACAAAGTCTGTGCTTGAAAACATTCCTAAAATAAGTGAATTAATTAATAATGTGGTAAGTGCTTAAGGCACATACACAGAGGGGGTGAAAGCCTGAAAGAAAGGCCAGTTGATTCTCTGGAGTTTGGAAGGGGACAGGGCAGGAATGAGTCCTTGAAGACTGATGCCAATGGCTTCTGCTTGGGGGCCCAGGCTCACGGGAGTCTGAGTGACTGGTCCCCTTTAGGCCTCTGGCCCTGGAAGTTTGAATCCTTTGCTCAGTCCTGATATCCCTTTTGCGTATCCAGTTTTCTTATTTGGCACAGGTATCTGACCCTGCTAGTTTTTTTCCAAGAGAGCAAGTCTTTTGAAGTGATGCGTGGACTGCGTTGCCTCAGCCTTCTGGAATGTGACCTCATTCCTTACCCAGGTCAGTCCCCTCATTAAGTGGCCTGCCCAGTCCTGCTCCATCAGGCAGCCTGCCAGGCATGCACTTGGCATAGGAGTGCCAATTCAGGGACTGAGACAACCCTGACTGTTTAAGAGCATGGGCTTCAGACTCAGAGACCAGATTTTGGATCCTGAACCCACCACTTACTAGCTGTGTGGTCCTGGGCAAGTTGCTGCCTTGATTTCATCATCTATAAACTGGAGCTAATAATAGTGCCTAATTCAGAGCATATTTGTGAGAATTAAATTAGATACTCCATAAGCCTACACCACAGAAAGCTCAATAAATGTTGCTTATTATTTTTCTGCTCAAGGACGACTCAAGTCATGAATTTCTCTGGGATGGAGCAGGGTTGAAGAGAGAGAAAGGGAAGGGGAGGTGGCATGTATTGAGCACTTACGATGTACCAGGCACTGGGCTGGCATGTCTGCAAGAGTTATCTCCCCCACACCACACAACAACCCTGTTGCTGTGTCTAACATTAGTCCCATTTTCCAGTGGAAGGCATGCAGATTGTAGAGTAGACAAACAGTTGGAATGCAGGCTCTGGAGTGCACTTGCCATGTGAGCCTGGATAAGGCCCTCCCCTTCTCTGGGCCTTGATTCTCCACCAGTTGTGGCAGTTTCTATGTGATAGGCTTGCTCTGTGGACTGAATGAGCTAGTGCTAGGTAAAAATGCTTAGCCAAATGATGTTTGGTGTATGTGAATTTCTTCATTCCCAAAGGGACCCCTGGTTGAGAGCAGGGTTTGAATGGAGAGAGGGAGAACGTGGGGACATGCCAGGAAGAGGCACCCCAGGGCATCAGGATTCTGGAGGGAACACACTTACTCCCCGGAGTAGTGGGCTACTATAAACACCGCAAGTGGATGTCCCTGTTGGGCTGGCAAAAAAGACTGATGGCTGGCTACCTCCATCTCTGACCCTGTGTTTACTATTGAGTAACAGTAATCACACCAGATTGTAAGTTAAGGTCCTCCAAAGCAAAAATTGGAATTGTTTCCTTTTGCACCCAGCACAGAGCCTGGCCATAGGAGGTGCTCAGAGTGAGCTACACAAGTGAGTGCACGCTGCAAAGAGCTGTTTTCAGATCAAATCCAGCCACACCTCAATGAGCATCACCACAAAAAAAAAAAAAAAAAAAAAAAAGACTGGACAACTCCTCATCTAGTTTCCATTATGTGCCAAAGACAGAAACCTGCACTAATGCAGGCAGAGCAAAAACACTGAGCCGGAAGGCAGGAGGGCAGGAGCCCAGGTGTCTAATCTCCATGCAGCTCTGCTTGCCATCTGATCTCCGGCAAGTCACTTCCCCACCCTGGGCCGTTGTTGGCCCATCAGTAAAATGAAGCAGTGGCGAACAGATGATGGGGTCTTCTCTAACTCATACCTGTGGTTGCGTTTGTGTCTGGAGTTTCCCCCATCAGGGATGCTCTAAAGTAGGGTAGGTGTGGGCAGAAGGTGGCTGAGCTGGCAGAACTGGCCTCCTCTAGGGACAAGAGTCAGGGCTTTCCCAAGATCCTGGGGCGGGAAGATGGCAGCGTGTCCCAGAGCCCAGAACAGGGGGAGCTCTGAGACAGGCCCGGTCTCCTTCTTGTACTTCTGCCCCTACCCAGAAACCAAGGCCTATGGTCCCCATTCCAGTCCCTCCCAGCGGTCTCTGCCCTATGTTGCTTGCTGGCATCGGATTTGAGGTTTCCCTGAACATAATTAGAGCTTTTGCCACTTCGCCCACTCAAGCCGGACGTGGATGGGAGGGCCTGTGCAACAGGGAGGAGAGGGAGGCTCCATACACCTTGGCAAGGTCAACTTATTTGTAACAAACAGGTTGGCTGAGTTGGGCGGCCAGCACCTTCTTTCCTGTTGTGATATAAGCTCCATGGAGGTAATCCTGGCATTTGAAAAAATCCTGGTTTGGGAAAGCAGAAACTAACACTTACTGAAAGCTTATGGCGGCCCACATGCTGCTCTA
Organism: Eumetopias jubatus; assembly: GCF_037043125.1. Classification (NCBI taxonomy): domain Eukaryota; kingdom Metazoa; phylum Chordata; class Mammalia; order Carnivora; family Otariidae; genus Eumetopias; species Eumetopias jubatus. Next base: position 59,870,569 of record NW_028274810.1, read on the forward strand.
GGCTGAGGGTCAGCAAAGTACAAACCGTGGGCCAAGTCCCGTTTTTGTATGACCACCTATTTTTATATGGTCCATGAGCTGAGAATGTATTTTATGTTTTTAAAGAATTCTCTAATGATGCCATAATAGCCATGAATTTTGCTCCTTAGCCAACAAAGCTTAAAATATTTATTATCTAGCATCTTACAAAAAGCTTGCTGACCTCTGCTCAAATTTCTTCACATGGCTGAACTCCTAATCCTCACAATAGCCTTATGAAGTAGGTTGCTATTACCTCCATTTTACAGATGAGAAAACAAGAGGCCTAGAGAAGTTAAGTGGTTTAACTGAAAATCAATAGCTGGCAAATGGTAAGAAATGGAACCCAAGCAGCTGGTTTCTGAGTTCCTTCTTAAAACCAAACAGATGTTTTCATGAACTGACTGAGTGACCTCGAAGAAGTCATTGCAGTCTCTGCTAAATGAGGTGAAGGCCCTGAACTCCATCAGAGATTCTAAATTGGGGGTGGGAGGGTCCGTGAGAGAAATAAACTCCAGGGAATCCCAGATGCCTCCCCTGGAAACCCAATCAAGGTTCATGAGTTTAGTGTAGAGGTTCGTGTATGTGCACAGTTGCCTTTATTTGAGTAGAGAATCCAAGTCACTCCCCGACCCCTCAGGAATGGATTCCGTGACTCAAACAGAGTAGAACTACTGGGCTAGCTTTCTTGGAAAGTCATTTCCAGCTTTAACGTGGTTTGATGTTACCCTTTGGGCTATGAGTTTTGTCCCTCAAGTGGTATCTTTTTAGGCTGTCTTTTCCCGTCCAAATGTTCTTTATTTCAGTCATCTTTTCTGTACATGTTACCTATTGGGTTGGGTTCCCCCCACCCCGGCCCCAAAGCTCTTCATACTCATCACTGAGAAAAAGAAGAAAAAAAACCAGACACACTTAAGAGCAAGGGAGGTTTTTCTACTGATGTATTCTGTAACAAGGTGAATAAGCCTGTGAGTGGGGAGGGCGGGAACTGTACTCTATTCCCTTCATTGTAATTATTTGTGTTTCTATGTTATCTGTTCAACAGTCGTCACTATGTGTGGACAGTGAGCTGCTCAGGGTCAGGGGTCAGGTGCTATGGGCCTTTAGCCCCATGGCCAGGTCCAGGCCTGGCACATCGTAGGCACTCTGTAAGCATTTGAAATGAACCAGCAATGCCTGGCTGGCTGGATAATTCGATGGTGGAGGGGTGTAAGAGAAACCAGTCGGGTGGGTGGGGGGAGGAGGTGCATGTGGTGAGCAGATTAGTCCTGCTGGCTCCCCGTTGCTTTCCAATTGGCAGCCTCCTGTGTTCTTGGAGAAGTTCTGGAGGGCAGTCTTCATTTTCCCGTCAGCCATGGTTTGAAAGGTTATAGCTGATGTTTAGCTGACAGAGCCAGGACTTCCCACATGAATCCAAAGAAATGAGTCCAATCTCTTGCATCCCACAGAGGCCAGAGGAACAATGAGGGCTTCCTGGCCCTTTGTCTTGGACCCAGACAGACATCCCCGCACTGGAGAACAATGAGGTCTCCTCTCTCCCTCCTTCTCAGTCTCCCCAAACTTCTAAACTTTTCCTCTCTCCCACTCCTCCTCGCCTCTACTTCCATCTAGTGACTCACAGTTGCTGAGGGTAGAAGTGCAAGCCCCTCCGCACAGCCGGCTCCTTGGGCTGATGGGTCTGGAAACATCTAGAGATAAACAGCTACAGAGGCAGGGAAGAGCAGAGGGCACACCACAGCCCAGGAGAGGGCTGGGGTGCTCGTGCCCGTGGAAGGGCAACACAGGAGCTAAGGAAAGCATCTGCTGCTAGGAAGTCTGGAAGGTTCTGACGGCTCTCAAGCTGGACGAGCCACTAACCCGCCCTCAGCTGGGTTTTCTTCGTCCGCACGGTGTATATCATGCCTCGTCTGCTTCCCCAAAAGGGTGAGTTCAACCAACACATCAGGGAGCAAAACTGTAAGTTGTCCTATAAAATCGAAGCTTCAGTTGAGTGATTATCTTGATGCTCTGACTCAGCAGCTGCAGAAGAAAAAGAAGTTGTGGTGTAGTTTGAACTTGTAGAGGAGTGAACTTGTACAAAGGTGTGGTGGAGGTTAAAACATTCGGGCCGGGGAGATAAACATGGTCTGTAGCAGCATGGTGTCACAAAGAGCAGACTCTCAGAGCCAGACAGAATTGAGTGTGAATTCCAGCTCTGCCATTTACCGTCTCTATCTTCTTGGGCAATTGTCCTTCTCCATGGGCTTCTTACTTGTAGGGCAGGAATACCAGAACCTGCCTCATTTAAATGATGGGAGGTTAAAGATAAGACATGCTGAGCAGCTGGCCCATAATAGGCTCTCAGTAAAGTGTAGAAATTATAAATATTGCTCAGACACCATCTGTTCCAAGAAAAGAGGGAATGAGTAGACAGGTAAGGGACAGTTTAGGTTACACCTACCCTCCCAGGCAGAGAGAGGCGGGACACCAGAAACAAACCCTCCTTCACAGCTTCCGGAGGGTCCTCAGCTGGGATCTCCCCAGACCGCCTCATTCCATAACATCATGGGTGCAATGGGGTCGCTGGTGGAAAGAAGGCCACAACCCCGAGTGTGACATTGGCAGAGGAGTAAGGACGCGGACATAGGGAGGTTGCACTAGAGAAAGGCAAGGAGAGAGGCAGGAAGGATTGAGGAAGCGAGCTGGGGGACCGGAGCGCTGGCTTCAAGTCAGGACCTGAGGAGCCACCGAGTGGAACGTGAAAATGGCTTACTTGGTGTTGCTCCAAGAATGGAAATTCAGAGTGTGTGAAGATTACAGAGGCCCAGCGTTGCCCTGAATATCATGATGAGCCTTCTCGTGGCTCTGGTTGGGATTGGGCCAGGCTGTCTTGTAGGGAGGACGGTTGTTTCAACACCAAAGCGGTACGTAAGCACCTGGTCAGGACTCGGAGACAGGACTCCACACTCTGGGTGGGAGACTGAGATAAATGACCCCCGACATCCTTCTCAATAACCCTAAGGAGCATCCCTCGGACGAGGACGACCCAAGACAGGCAGGCTAGTTTGGAAGAGGCAGCAGCACCTTTGAGACCTGTCACCACTGCCCTCCCCTTGGACCAGCTGGAAGCACTCAGAAACAGCAACAACCTCCACACCCCCTCCCGGGAGCCTCCCACCCCAGCCGGCCGGCTCTGGGAGAGGAAGCGCCGTGACTCACAAACGTGGGGTTGGAGAAACGTGGCTGCCTCGGGAATGTTGTGACAAGATTTCCCAATCTCTCCTCCTTTGCTGCCAAATCGCTCCAGAAACAATGGGCCCAAGAGCCAGTGATTAACTACAAAATAAGTACACAGTTGTTGGGTGTTTTATCGGCTTTTACCCTGAGTGTAAAACCCTTAGAAAAGAAGTCAACTCCCCCAGGGCAGAGAGACCAGCCATGATGGGAGGGGGCCGGTTATGGTTGGCAATTCCTGACAAGAAGACCAGGAACGGGATCATGAGGAGAAGCTCATAGGTAGGAGATACTGAAATGAAACAGCGACACATACTTTTCAGGTGACACTGCAGTCACTTTTCAGATCCTGATGGACTGCAAAAGCCACGCAGGTCACAGATGTCACAGCAGACCTCTCCTAATAAACGGAGTAAGGCCACACCCAAGTGAGCACACAACAGAGAAACTATTGTCTTTCCAGAAAAGTGAAAAGATCAGACATTCCACTCCTGAGGCAGCCCCGACCCAAACCACGCCCAAACCACACCCAGTTTACCATTCTTACCTCTTCCTTCTTACGCAGGCTCCTTCAAGACTCTTCAGCAAGGCACTAAACTGTGTCACGGAAAAGTGTAGATGCCCCCGTCTCCAGACCTGGCTTCACTCAAGGCCCTTCTCCGCTGAGTCCTCTCGGCGTGACCTTAAACCTCAGCTTCCCCATCAAGCAAATGGGAACAAGAGTAATTATTTTGTAGAGATGCTGAAAGGATTATAGGGAATTTGTTTATAAAGTGCCTGGCACAAGTTTGGTGATCAATAAATGGCAGTTCCTATTAATAACAGAAACTGTGGAAATGGGAAGAAAAAGACAATTAGAAGCAAAAACAGAAATTTTACTCCAAATACTTCTCCTAAAACTTAATTTGAGGGATTCACTTATTTAAAAAAAATTTTTATTATAAACATTTTAATAACAATAAATGAGAAAATATAGAGGGTATACCTATCTCCTCGCTTTTCCGAATTCTAATACTTTGCAATGCCTTTTTTTTTTTTTTTTACATTTTTAAAGAAATGAAACATTAAAGCTAGAATCAGGTACTCCTTATCTATTCCGTGGTCTGCACCCCTGCTCCCTAGCCCCTGCGCTGACTTCCCATTCTTTCTGTGGTGTCTTGGAGCCTCCCTCCTCCATCCTGCGCTAAAGATCACCACGGCCCACTTCTCTGTCTGCATTTTCTGCATTCTGGCTGAAGGATCACCTGCTTCCTCCAGCACTTCAAGCTGTCTCTCAGGAGGAGGGGAAACACTGGCCGGCCTTCCAGCCCTGCCCATTGCCTCAGTGGCTGCTGCTGACAGAGGCCAGAGCTGACCGTGGTCAGGCCAAAAAGGGGATGGAGGGGCCTTCCCAACCTGGCCCAGGCAGCTTCACAGACGTTACACCACGGAATCCCCTCTGTGTCACTCACAGGCAACATCATCTCTGTTCTACAAAAAGCAAACCAAGCGGAAGGAGCAGCCCATGGCCTGGCAGGGCGGAATTCAAACGCAGGCTGCCTCATCCCAGCAATGCGGACGGCAAGGAACACATCCACTCCAATGTGGGAGGAACTGGTGGTTCATGGCCTGAGTCTTAGGGTTTCAGGTTTGGGATCACTGTCGTGCCCTACACAAGTAGCTAGGTTTTGCTTTTCACAAAACCAGAACTTTCTTAAAACATATTTGTATAACTAAGAGAAGGAAAGAAAAAGAAAATCGGAAAAAACTCAGATGAGACTCTAACCTCTGGACCCCTTCAATGCTCTTCTTCCACCTTTGTTAATTTGTATGTGCAAGTGGTGTCAGGAGATCGAAGTCTAAGCTTGGCCTCACCACTTACAAGCATGTGACCATGAGCCAGTCCTTCTCTAGCACAATCTGCATCTAGATTGTCTCTATATTCCTGCGTCTGGGGGGGTCAGGATGACAAGGGCTTGGGGGCAGCTCCCCTCCCTCGCACACAGCTCCTGGGGCCAGCTCTTCAGCAATCCCCACAATCACCAGCTTTGTGCAGGAACCTATAATGATCTCCAAGCATCCTCATGCTCCTGAGATGGCTGATAATAAGAGCTGAGATGAATTCTCCTTAGTGTATGCCAAACACTGTGTTGGGTATTTTATATTCTTTATCTTGAATCATTAAAATAATTACAGATGCCAAGTATTTTTTTAATTAATCAGATACAGTTTTGGTTTTATAAATCACACCCTGAAATATAAAACTGATAAGGTAGTATTGGTCTTATACCAAGGAAAGTCAGATCATCAACACCAGTTTAAAAAACAGGGCCCGAGAACAGATGAAATATGAAGTTCAGTTGGGGAAAAGCACGTTCATAATAACAAGGTAGGAAGTCATCCTTTTCACGGATGTTGGGGAAATGTAGATATTACCCCCATTTTATAATTCAGGAAATTGAGAGGTGAAGTAACTTGTTCAAAATCACACAGCCAGTGAGTGATGTGAAGCCAGGATTGGAGCCTAAGTCTCACTAGATCCAAAGTCTATTTACCTCTGGCTACACTATACTGAGTGCCTCAGAATCCCTGTCTGCTCACAGACTGATCAGACTGTATCCCGATTCCCTATAGCCACAGGCTGGTAAAAGTTTGGGATCATGCATAAAAGCAAAAGTAACAGTTTGTCATTACTCAGTCTTCCCTGAAACTGGGTGTTTGGAGGTTGAGTTAGGGTGGGGATAGAGGTTCGTGGCTGGGGTTAGTGATGAGAATTGGACTTGCAGAGAATTGAGATGGTCACCATGAACACTCCTGGGAATGTATATTGATACTCCGACATTCTGGGCATAACTCGCTGTTAATTAACCCAATAAACATTACTGAGCCCCTAATATATGCTGGTGCTGGGGCTATAGCGCTCAGATACGGTTCCCTGTCCCCCATATACATTTGACAAACCTGAGTTCACGGAATGCTTTTGTTAAATACTTGAAAGTTGGGCGCCTGGGTGGCTCAGTTGGTTGGGCGACTGCCTTCGGCTCAGGTCATGATCCCGGAGTCCCGGGATCGAGTCCCGCTTCGGGCTCCCTGCTCAGGGAGGAGCCTGCTTCTCCCTCTGACCCTCCCCACCTCTCATGTGCTCTCTCTCTCTCTCATTCTCGCTCTCTCAAATAAATAAATAAATCTTTAAAAAAAAAATAAATAAATAAATACTTGAAAGTTAAAATTAAAAAAATACAAAGAGCTAAAGCTAACACATGATATTTTGCAGAGCTAGGCAGGAAAGGGATGAAGGAAGAAGGGAGAATCAGAGCTGAGGCTGTGCTTAGTTAATAAACTCATCATGAGGGCTCCTGGCTGGCTCAGTCAGTAGAACATGTGACTCTTGATCTTGGGGTTGGCAGTTCAGACCCTACATTGGGCATAGAGCCTACTTAGAAAAAATAATTATTTCCCAACTAACTCCCAAAAGAATCTATACAAAAATTAAAACAAAACAAACAAGCTCATCATCATGTTTGTGTGTCTGTTGGGGAAAGCCGGGCCGACCACAGAAATTAAGAAAGGGGGGGGTCACTCTGTCTTCTACAGAGGACATTGAGAATAGGCTCCTTTTATCCCCAACCCCCCAAACACTTACCATGGCTGAAAAAGGCCAAGGTTTGGAAACCTCGGAGCACTAGCCTGAATAGCTAAGCAGTCAAAGACACCATTGTACACTCTATCCCAGCCCTGAGAACCCTTGGGAGGAAATCCCAACAGCCTGGGACGCACTGGACTATCAAACAGGTAGCTCAGCCATTTACAGAGGATTATGGCTATTTAGTCAGTAGCTGGGAAAGTAAAAAAGATAGGGTAGGTATTTAAAAATGCACCCTGACATTTTTACACTGTCTTACAGTTTACAAAACTTCGGTATCTACCATCTCATCTATTTTAGATTTGATTGTCAGAATGCCTTGTGAAATAGATGCTATCATCTCCATTTTACAGATGGGAGGACAGAAGTCCAGAAAAGTTAGTGTTGCTGTTCTGGTGTGTTACAGGATTCAGGAAATCACAGAGAAGGAGAACTGCCCTGAGTGCAGTAGACAGGGCCTATCCGGGAAGGCTTCCTGGAGGCAATCCAGGAGCTCAGTAGAAAAAGCACAATAATGCACTAAATAAATGAGGAGGGAAACTCCCGGTATATGATTTCACAAAGGCTTGAAAGTGTGGAGAAGACTGGAGACACTGGCAGGAGCAAGATGAAGATGATGATGGTGGTGGTGGGGCCCATGACAGCAGCTAACACCTATCCATGCTTACTAAGTGCAGATACTGTTAGAACAGATAGTGTTCTAAGCTATTTATCTACATTAATTCTCACACCTACCTTGTTAGTAGGTATTTTTATTATCCCCATTTAACAGATGAGGAAATTAAGGCACAGAAAAGTACCTTGCTCAAGGCCATACATGATCTTGTTTGCTAACTTAAAAAGTGTGAATTCTATTCCAAGAGCCAAGAGCACCTCTCACTCGGCTCTCAGCAGAGATGGACACAGATTTGTGATTTCGAAAGCCTTCTCTGACACAGGATGGACTGGGTGTTGGAGAGGGGGAAGGAAACTGGAATCTGAATAGGCTTTTGGTTCAAGAAGCTGAACAGAGTGGGGTAGAGAGCAGAGGAGCATTCCCACAATGTCTGGTGCTTGTGGGTAAGCAATTGCCCTCACATGACTCTGCTTTCTCTACCTGTAAAGGCAGAATGATGTATTTCCACCTACCCCGCCTCAGGAATTGCTTGAAAATTAATGGGATAGAGGCCTCGCTGGCTTTCATGTGTTAAACAACACCCCTGTATGACTGCTGGTGTTCATTAAATGCTGAACATATAAAATGTGCTTTGAACGGAGGAGCCGGGAATAATTATAGCTTGCTAATTATTGTTAATTTTACCACAGCTTTGAAACCCTGGACTTTCTCAATGATTCAAAAAAGAGATTGCAACCCCTCCATCTCATTAAAGTAGCCACACAGAGGCAGACAAGCAATTTCCCACAGGCTCCATTCTTTTCCTATTTGCTGTGGTTCAGCTACTTATATGTGATACAGAAAAAGAAAAGCAATGATTTACTCTTTTAGAATCAAGTTATAGAACGAACCCCTTATAATCTTGCTTTTTTTTTTTTAAGATTTATTTATTTATTTATTTGACAGGGAGAACACAAGCAGAGGGAACAGCAGAGGGAGAGGGAGAAGCAGGCCCCTGGCTGAGCAGGATCCCAAGACCCTGGGATCATGACCTGAGTCGAAGGCAGCCGCTTAACCGACTGAGCCACCCAGGCGCCCCTTGCTTGTTCTTTTTAAGAACAAGTTCCTTTATGTCTCCCTACACTGAGTACATGTGTGAAAATTATGTTTCTCTGTGTGTGTCTGTATGTCTGTGTGTATAGAGGAAAAAGGTGTTTAACAGAACATCTGACACATTGGACATGGGGACACCTGGGTTTTACTCATGATATGGTAACAAACACTGCTCCCTTTCTTCGGATTCTTCACCACTCTGTTTCCATAAACATTGATTTAAGGTTTCACAACCACCAGGCAGAATACCAAAGACTCCTCCGAAAAATCTGAGGCTATTGATGGCTGGGTGACTTTAAGTCTCAGCCTCAACTGCATCGCCTATAAAATGGGTCTGAAAGATTGTCCATACCTGTCAGGACTGAGGTGAGGATGAGATAATGCTTGTGAACTGTAAACTATGTGACTGATTGCTACTAGGAAAACTGGGGGGTAGGGTTGGGATAAGGTTTGGAAAGGGAACTTGAAAGGGAGGGGGTAGGAGACAAAAGCCTGGCGAACTCGCGCGCCTTACTTTTCAATGAAATTCTTAAAAATTCCAGTCCAGGAGAGCCGCCAGGCCACCCACGGTCCGCAGGCTCCTCCCCAGGTGAGCCGCTCCCCCTCCGCCCCCCCTCCCCGAGGCCCGCAGGTGAGTATCGGTTTTCTTCTCCCGGGCTTTCGGTCTGGAGGAGGCGGGAGCAGCCTTCGCTCCCCTGATCCTATCGAGGGCGGCGCAGGGCGGGCTGTGCCTTCCGTGGGACGGTGACGGGGCGGGGGGGGGAGGGTCGCGGGATGTGTCACCCAAATACCGGAGGGTGAGTCCGCCCAACCAGCCCGGCAGGTCCGGCGGAGTATAAGAGCGGAAGGGAGCGGCCAGCTGCAGACGCCCGAGACCGTCCCAGCGCGGAGCCGGAGCCCCGCAGAGTCCCCAGCGCCTGGTCCGCCCGAGTCCCGTCTGCGTTCCGCGTCCCCACCATGGCCCGGGGTCCGGGCCTCGCGCTGCCGTCGCCCCCGCTGCCACTGTTGCTGTTGCTCCTGGCGGCGGCGATCGGCCCCGCGGCCGCAAAGGACAACTGCACGTGCCCCACCAATAAGATGACCCTGTGCCGCGCGGACGGCCAGGGCGGCCGCTGCCAGTGTCGCGTGCTCGGCTTGGACTTCCCGGTGGACTGCTCCACGCTGACCTCCAAGTGCCTGCTGCTCAAGGCGCGCATGAGAGCCCCCAAGGGCGGCCGCGCGCTCGTGCGGCCCAGCGAGCACGCGCTCTTGGACAACGACGGCCTGTATGACCCCGACTGTGACCACGAGGGCCGCTTCAAGGCCCGCCAGTGCAACCAGACGTCGGTGTGCTGGTGCGTGAACTCGGTGGGCGTGCGCCGCACCGACAAGGGCGACCTGAGCCTGCGCTGCGACGAGCTGGTGCGCACCCACCACATCCTCATCGACCTGCGCCACAGCCCGGCCGCCCGCGCCTTCAACCACTCGGACTTGGACGCCGAGCTGCGGCGGCTCTTCCGCGAGCGCTACCGGCTGCACCCCAGGTTCGTGGCGGCCGTGCACTACGAGCGGCCCACCATCCAGATCGAGCTGCGGCAGAACGCGTCCGAGAAGGCCCCCGGCGACGTGGACATCGCGGACGCCGCCTACTACTTCGAGAGGGACGTCAAGGGCGAGTCGCTGTTCCCGGGCCCTGGCGGCCTCGACGTGCGCGTGCGCGGCGAGCCCCTGCTGGTGGAGCGGACGCTAATCTACTACCTGGATGAGAAGCCCCCCCAGTTCTCCATGAAGCGCCTCACGGCCGGCCTCGTCGCTGTCATCGTGGTGGTCGTGGTGGCCCTCGTCGCCGGCGTGGCCGTCCTGGTGATCACTAACCGGAGGAAGTCGGGCAAGTACAGGAAGGTGGAGGTCAAGGAACTGGGGGAGTTGAGAAAGGAACCGAGCTTGTAGGTACTGGCGGGGCAGGGGGTGGGGCGGGGCACCGGATTTCGGCCGGGCCCCAGACCGAAGTGAGCCGCGCTCCCTGACTCTTGGCCCAGAGGAGACCCTGCTCTTTCCAAATTCCTGCCTCTCCCCACCCCCATCGAGTTTAATAGATCCTGGGCTCAGGGTCACCTCTCTTTCTGACTTCTGGCTTTCAGAGGAAGCATTGCTAAAATTCCTTCCCTTTCGGTCCAACAAGAAACCTGACTCGAAGAGTTCAGGAAAGTTCGGCGCAGGGTTACGAATATAAGAATCACCTGTCTGTATTACAGTCCGGCATCGTTTGCCACGGCCATCGTCGGTGTTGAAGGCTTACGTGCGCTTGGGGGAGGGGGGGGGGAGGAGACAGCGCTTTTAACGTCTTGGGTTAAGATATTTGATTAGCTCCACATATATCCTGGCCTTGCTGGTGAGAAGAGGAGTTCGCCACCTCAGCCCGCGTACTCTCCTCATTTGCTGTATTACCAACCGCATATACTTGTCACCGGGAAAGAAGCCTGTTTCAGCTGCCTGAACACATTGGAGGTGTCTTTGTTTGCCGGCGGACTGTGCCCCAGAAACTCAGCGTCTGTTCTTCAGCCTGCCCTTATTATAGCTGATATTAGTAATGTTTCTTTTGTAAAATGTTTGTACATATTTTGTCTTTGATAATGCTGCTGTGATTTTTTTTTAAAAAACACGAATTTAATAAAATATGGAGAAGGCACCGACCAAAAGATGGAGTTTGTGAAAACTCGCTCCAGATTTGTATCACTTGGGTTTCCTCTCATTTCCCATGATTCCGATTTCTTATTCCAAATTCTAACACTTTTTTTTTTTCCTTGCAGGAGCAGGCATTTCATTTTGCCACTCCGGTGTTTCCTGAGATGCCTTATACAGGCTGGTAAAAGTACTGGTCTTTCTAAATAAGATTGTTTGAAAACTTCCCCCAGAGTGCAGGAGGGTGGGTCTGGGGGGAGGAGGCTAGAACTAGCGGCTGTTGTAGGGATCGGGGACCAGTTTTAGGTTCTCTAAAGAATCTCCGGAGGAGAAAAAAAGCACTACCTTTGTTTGAGGAGGTGTATCTCCTTTGACTCCCAGCCCTACTTGGAAGTGGTGGTATTATGCCCATGTGTCCCCTGGAGATTTACTTCCTGTCAAAGCATCATGGCTCCCCAGACAGGTTAAAGGATTTTCTCATGTAGTCACAGCTAGTCTGTAGTGGGCCCTACGCCCTGGCGTGTGTTGGGAGGACAGCACCCACCCAAGATGTTTTCCAAAAATTTCACAGGTAATATGCTTTAAAAACTTCTACTTGCTATTAGCTGTAAAAACTGGCAACCTGTCACTTCCCAGCCTCTTGGCTAAGATCAAGTGTAAAACCGGCAACCTGTCTCCTTCACCCTTCTTTCCTCATTTTCACTTCTTCTCATTCATTTATGTGGAGTGTGTTAGAAGGTCACTGTTGAGTAGCCTACAGGTAAACAAGTTTCAGCAATTACTGGGAAATTGGTGCAACAATGGGTGTGCACAAAGGAGGGAGTGGTTGGTACACCTGTCGGTAAATAGCTAAATGCAGGACTTCAGTTTCCTCCCCTGGAATCCATCTCTTGTTCCTCCTTCCACTCCTGGTCTGTGGTCTATGCCTACCCCTCAAAGGCTGAAACACCAGTTAAGAACCAGGGAGGTGGCTTTCAGCTGGCCTTCCCCACTTAGGGTGGATCCCTAAGTATATAAGCACTCCTGCTAGGGTGACACTCCCTTTAGCCACTCCCCCATCCCCCAGAGTCCTCTCTGGTTCAGATGGGGCTTAAGGAGGGGAGAGGGTGGATGTAAGCTGACTTTCCCAAAGTACAAGTGCCCAAGGCCAGAATGGGAGCTGTAAAAGTGTGAGACTCTACTCTCTCAGTCAGCTCTCCTGAGTCCCTGAAGTACCTTAGCTAAAGGGACCTTGGCCATCACCTCTAACCCAGCCCCTCATTTTATAGAAGGCACAGGCGAGTGATTTCTCAAGACAAACGTTCCTGTGGCACAGCTGGAACTAGACAGCCTCACATTCCCTAGTCTAGGATTCTTTTCACGACCACAGGCTGCCATTGTTTCAAGAGTCACTTCAAAAAACTGTCACTTGACTGCCTACAAAATAAACAGATTAAGGATTGAGTCGGCAGCTGAGCAATGGGAAAAGCCCTGAAAAAGCCTGTTTCTTCATAGAGTATCACTTCTGGATAATTTCTAAATTCCTGCATTAATTCGGGACTAAGAGTCTTTGCACTTTATTACACTTAATAATTCCCAAAAGCAGTTTTTACACCTATCATCTTTGAGACATTGGCTTACTGGAAATAACCCAAGTGATGACAAACCTGCTCCACTAGGCAAGTAAGTCGCCTACCTCTGTGCAGTTTCCCCATCTGTTGAGTGAAACTTAAAAATCTATTTCATCAGTGCAAAGGTTAAATGAGGTAACTGATAAAAGTACCTGAAATGATCTGGGCACTTAGAGGTCAGGGTATCTTAAATTTCCTCCTCTCTTAGAAATCGTATCCATTTCACATGTCAGAAAACTGAGGGCCAAAGAGATGGGGTAACTTAGCATCACACAACCTCCATGTGCCAAAGCCAGGGTTTAGAATCTTTGTCTTTGGCTTCCTAGCCCAGGTCGCTCTTCCATGCATCAAGCAGGTTGAAACACCTTTCCACCTTTCTTAGTCACTTCCTCCAAGGAAGAACCCTTCACACTTGTGTTTTGAAACGAAGCTTGCATGGGCTGAGGGCAGGATTATCCAGACCTAGCTCTCCAGGGCCTTAGCCTCTACCTCCAGGATTTCCCCTAGAACGCCCGTTCACTGCCTTGTGCACAGGCCTGGGACTGCCCTTGGAAGGAATGTGAGGAGCTGGTGTGGCTCACCAGGCAGGTCACAGCTTGTCTTCTGAGCCCCGTGGGAGGCTCATCTGATTTCCTTGTTTCGGTCACTGGGGCTTTCTTCCACTCTTGCTATTTCCTTAAGTGGAGCAATTAAAAAAAAAAAAATCACATCATTTTCCCCTGCTTACATATTTTTGGCTTCACTGTTTTCCAAATAGAATCACAGAATGTCAGAGGTGGAAAAAGGATCATGGAGTCCGTGACTTCATTTTGCCCATGAAGAAATGGAGGCCCAGAGAGGAGAATGGATTTACCCGAGTCAGGCAGAGAGTGGCTGCATTACTCTAGAGAGCTAATACCCTGATTCCTATCGTGTCTCATGTTTGTTCTGCTTGTCTCCCTAGTTAGTCTCCTGCTTGTTTTTATTTATTTCCTTGATCGTTTCTACTCTTAAATTGTGTTGTGTTGTCCTTAGCTTTTTAATATCGCTTAAATTTAAGGGAGAGATACTTTGTTTAAATGTAAAATGTATGGGCTTTGAAGCTACCTGGTCTTTCCAACTCCTGTTTTCTTATTTGTAAAATAGGTAGAGTCTTATCTAAAATGCTTGATTTTAAAGATTGCATTAGAAGAGGGGAGCCTGGCAGGCTCAGTCGCTGGAACACACAGCTCTTGATCTTGGGGTCGTGAGTTCGAGCCCCATGTTGGGGGTAGAGTTTACTTAAAAAAAAAAAAAGGACTGGGTGGCTCAGTCAGTTAAGTGTCTGCCTTCAGCTCGGGTCATGATCCCAGGGTCCTGGGATTGAGCCCCACATCAGGCTCCTTGCTTGGCGGGGAGCCTGCTTCTCACCCTCCCTTTGCCCTTCCCCCTACTTGTGCTCTCTCTCTCTCTCTCTCTCTCTTTGACAAATGACTAAATAAAATCTTTTAAAAAAATTACTATGGAAGATATGAAAACAAAACTGAATATTTTGTAAATGATCACTCTTGTTAGAATGACAGCAAAGCCCCCACGAATCAGGGGAAAAATAACTAATAATTTTTAAGCTCTCTCCAGCAATGTGAATAGCACTTCCACTGAACTTTCTTAAGGGGACATCTCTGTCCCTAGATTTCTGTTATTAAGGGTACTAGAGCAACCTTGCAAGCCACCTATTTCAAAGGCAGAGGCATGGCCCACCTGGTTTGTATAAGATAGCTGCCCATACCAAGTGGGACACCTTCATTATGGTGTGAGAAATAGATGTCTTTCTTTTGAAATTGCGTTATTATTAGGTCTGTGTAATAGTCTTTTACTTTATGTTAGCATACTTTTTTAGTCTAACCAGTTTGAGTGTCTATATTATTATTCTTGTAACTGATGAAAAAATTAAGACACTAACAGTTAACTTACTTGCCTCTGGCCACAGATCTAATACGTGGTGCATCTGGCAAATTGGCCCTCAAATCCATGTTCATAATCAGTGTACTGTATTGCTTCCTATAATTTGTAAATTTGCAAGCCAGACTATATTAGTTTTTATTCATTTATTATAATGACCCACATTCATTATCTTACTATTCTCTAGGTCAGAAGTCCAATACAAATCTCACTAGGCCTGAAATCAAGAAGCCTGCAGGACTGCGTTCCTGTCTGAGGGTGCCAGGGGAAATTTTATTTCCTTTTTATTCAGGTTGTTGGCAGAATTCACTTCCTTTTCTGTTGCGGATCCAAGATCTCTGCTTTCTTACTGGGTGTACACTCAGCACTGTCCCGGGTTTTAGCGCTTTCCTTAGCTCCTAGTCCCATCCTTCATCTTTGTAGCCAGCAGTGGCCTGCTGAGTCCTCACAAGGCATCCTTCTGACCATCTTTCCACTGTCTCATCTCTTTCTGTCCGCAGCTGGGCAAGGTTTCCCCCTCACGAGGACTCGTGATCAGGCTGAATCCACCCACAGAATGCCCGACAAGATTATCCCATCTCTAGGTCTCTAACCTTAACCCCATCTGCAAAGCCCTTTTTGCCATATAATGTAACATATTCACAAATTCTGGAGATTAGGAGTGGGCCTCTTTGGTGGTGCGGGGCATTATTCTGTCTACCCAATCCATGCTGTCAACCGACATACCATCCTGCCTCTGGAGAATTGTAAGGCAGGGTGCATTTTCATGTTTAGTTACAGAGGAGCTCTTTCTCTCATGGCCCTCTCCTCTGTCCCTTTTTGAACAAAGCCCTTCCAAGGGGGAGAAACGGGTTCTTGGGGAAATCAATCCTGTAACCCACACTGGGTCATCCAGGGTGCCTGGCAACTGATAAGCTCTCAGGAAAGTGTGTTGACTTGAAAGGATACCAATTGATGGGGTTTTGGAATATAGGTGAGGTTCGGTGGGGTGGAGTCTGGAGCCGATGACCAAGAAAGAATTCTTGAGACGTCTTTGGTGCAAAATGGATGTTTTATTAAAGCGTGGGGACAGGACCCGTGGGCAGAAAGAGCTGCTGCACCGGGGTTGGGGTCGTGAGGGGTGGCTGGTTATATACTATGGGGTTGGGGGAGGGAAGGAAAAGGGAGGTTTTCGAAAGGATTTTCGTATGTCAAAGAGGACCTACAAGATGCCAGAGGCCTTGCCATTGTCAAGTTCAGGTGGTTTTTCCTTCTAGGAAGGCGTTGCCATTAAGACAGTTGGGAGCTTCCTAGAAGAATATCACACATCCCACCCAGGAGTGGGAGGTGGGGGGAGGTTGCAGGGTGTCAGCCTGCTCTTTGTCCTCAGCCAGCCCTCTGACATGGGACATGCCAAGCACTGTCCTACGAGCTTTATCCTCATTGTCTCATTTATTTCACAACAACCCCATAACATGAAATATGTTTTGCTGTTCTAGTTTTACTGATGAGGAAACTGAAGCAAAAATAAATGACCTGCCAGAAATCCCATGGCTAGTAAGGAGGACAGCTGAAATTAAACCCAGGGCCACCCCCCCTCAGAGTCTGTGCTTTTACCCCTACACTCTATGACACTGCAGAGTAAAGACCCATGTTCCACGCCAAGTAGTGAAGACACAAGTGGGGAGGCTGATTCTCTGGACCTAGATAGAATCCCTCAAAGGACTGTTTGGGAACTTAATGGATTTCTTTTACAACCGTTAGAGAATCCTGGTGGGCCTCGTTCAGCCATCATTTCCCTCCTGAAACCATTCTCTCTCATTGCTAAATACCACCAGAGGCTTCTTGGTTGCTTTTTTTTTATGACAGACTTCAGGAAGGAATTGTCGGGAGGGTGAGAGTGGGGAAGGGGCCAGGGTACACTGAATTGGGGAGAGCTGCATCTCCAGGTACCACAGCCCTATGTCCTCAGTTTCAGGGGAAATTCTCAAGCCCACTGTGTGCCAGGAGGACAAACCAAGGTGGGTGAAAAGGGAAATGGCAATGATCCAGAGTGACGGTTGGAACACGCTAACCAGTGGCTTCAGAGCAGGCAGCTCAGCTTGCCCACATATCGTATCGTGTCTCCTTGGAAGGACAGGGGCAGGAATTCCTTAGCTAATTCATTCTAACCCTCAGAAGCCTTATGCACTCAGGGCTCCCACACTGGATGTGACTTGGTCTCCTTAGTAGGAGACTACTAACTCTCAATTCCCTTGTTAGCCCCAGGCGAGCATATATAGAATTCTGACCTAATCTTAACAGGAGTCACATCCTTAAGGAATTGACACTAAATCTGAGATGCAAGGTATGACTAGATGTTATTTGAAGAGAAGCATTTTGGTGAGGGAGAATGGCATGTGCAAAGGTCCTGATGCAAATTTGCAAAGGGCATGTCCTCTGTGCAGACAAGCATAAGGAGGCATCCTTTCTAGTTGGACTTAACCCCACCATGCAGGGAATGGGATAGGGGCTGGTGAGGACCTTTGTGTGAAGAACAAGGGACCCCCTCCTCCCTGATAACACGGCTTCAACCCCACACCAGACAAGAGCATAGGGAAATCATTGAAAAGATAGCATATTTTTCAGGGAATGACATAATCATATTGTGTTCTAAAAAGATCACTGGCTGGAGTATGGAGAACAGACTAAAAAGGGGCAAGAGTAGAGGTAAGGGAACAGTAGAAGACCAGAAGAAGAAGAACCTCAGATGAGAGATAAAGGTAGTTTGGGCTGAGAGCAGGTGTATAGGAGAGTGGTGGTGATGGAGAGAAGCGGGCGTATTGGAGGGTTACTTAGGATACAAAATCAATAGGACTTGGGGATGAATTCAACATGGGGTGGTAAGGAGGAGGGGGGTGTCAAGAATGGTTCCTAGGTGTTTGGCTTTCATAACCTGTTGGTGGTACCATTCCTTCCCTGTGGCAGAGAACACAGAAGTTGAGAACATCTTTGGTAAGAGTGAAATAATGAGTACGGTTTTCAAACATGTAGGATTTAGCTGGGAGTTGGATATAGATGTCTGGTGTTTTATGGGCTGGATCTGGGAATTTGGGAGGCACCGGCACACGGGTTTTGAAAGGCACTGGAATATAGGTAGTACTTCAAAACCACGAACAGGGATGCGATTGCCTAGGAAAAGGTAAAAAGACTGAAAAGAGAACTAGCACTGTTCCTCAGAAGGCTCCAGCACTCCAGGGGCAGAAAGAGGAGAAGGAATTGTAGAAGGAAACCAGGAAGGGTCAAACCGAGGGATGGAGACAAAAGGACAAGCCCAGATTGGTACCAGGAGACGAGACCAAGTCAGAAGTTGGGAGCCACTGACCAGATGGAGAGGAGAGTGTTGGTAGGAGCAAAGCCTCAGACTAAGAGAGACTCGAGTGTCTGCCATTTGTGATTACTGTCCACCCACTGCCCGTTGTTTGGGGGCAACCGTCTGGGAACAAGGAGAGGGTTGGCATAGGCAGCTCAAGTGACTAATCTGTGAGTGCTGTGGGAAGGCAGGTGGCTGTCTGGCAAAGCTACTTGTCAGTGTGTGATCTTGGACCCAGTTATTTAAACTTCTCATGCCTCAGTTTCCTTACTTATAAAGTAGGGACAATAGTATACCTACCTCCTCAAAGGGTTGGTGAGGTAAGTAAATGTGCTAGTCCAGGTGTGCGCTTAGACTAGGGCCTGGTGCACTGTGAGGGCTCATAAATGTCAGCTATTGTTAATAGCTACATTAAACTTGAATACAAAGTGTCCAGTGCAAGCCCATGAAGGAAGGGGCTGTTTCTTTTTTCTTTTTGTTTTTCTTAAGTGCACAGCAACATTTTTTTTTTAGAGATTTTATTTATTTATTTGAGAGAGAGAGAATGAGAGATAGAGAGCACGAGAGGGAAGAGGGTCAGAGGGAGAAGCCGACTCCCTGCTGAACAGGGAGCCCGATGTGGGAGTCGATCCCGGGACTCCAGGATCATGACCCGAGCAAAGGCAGTCGCTCAACCCACTGAGCCACCCAGGCGCCCGGGGCTGTTCCTTTTTATTCACCTCTGCATTTTCAAAGTCTAGCATAGTTCCTGGAACATAGCAGGTGCTCGATAATTAATGCTGATTAAATGGCTGGTAGATGAGGTGGATATAGATGTCTCCCCACACAGCTAGCTCTGGCCTGGGAGTTTAAACTGAGCCAAATGTGTCCCTTTGACAACTGGGGTTAACCATTTAAGGAGGTAAATCTCATATGCTTCTACTCATATCTCTCCACTCAAAATAATATTCAGAAGCAAAAGGAAGAGAAAGAAAGCCACTTAGAACTCCATGAAGGTTTTGTTAATGAAAAGCAATGTGGAACGCATTTAAATAATTTATGAGTGGAACAAACACAAAAAAATAAGCAAGGAAAATACATCAGGAAATGATATGCAAAAAGTTAATAGCTTTACTATATAAAGAACAGACAAATTGATTAGAAAAACAATGCTCTAATCAAGGCCTTAGTTAGGTACCTTGGTGCAAATTAGAAAGGGCGCCCCCCCCTCTGGGCAGATAAATTAGAAAAAGGCACCCCACGTAGTTGGACCCAGTCTTGCAGTGCAGGCTTGCCAAGTTCACAGGCATGAGATAGCTTTGTGAGAAGAAAAATGTGCCCCTCCTCTGTTGAGGGTGAACAGGTAGATGATTGGAGTCAGACTTGATTTTGGCCACTGTACACCCTTGATCTTGGTGCAGTTCATACACAGAACAACTTTACGAGGTGGTCCTGAGGTCAGTCGAAAATGGACAAAGGTTACAAATAGATGACTCCAGAAGAGGACCTAGAAATGATAACAAATATCTTTTTTAAAATTTTATTTATGTAAATCTCCGTACCCAAAGGGGGCTTGAACTCACGACCCCGAGATCAAGAGTTGCATGCTCCTCTGACTGGGCCAGCCAGACGCCCTGATAATAACCATTTTTCAAAAATATATCTAACATCACCAGTAATTACAGCCATTCAAAGCAAAGTGGGGCAAAAATTCTCCTCTGTGAAATTAGTACAACTGGTATTATTCAGTGCTGATGAGGGGGTGGTTCATTGGTATAACCTTCCTGGAAAACAAATTGACAACATCCACCAAGGACCTTAGAAGTGTTTATTTTCTTTGCTTTCCTAATTCCATGTCAAAGAATTTATGTTAAGGAAATAAAACTGTGATGCACACAAAGTTTCTTGTATAAGATGTGTTCCCTGCAGCAATTTTATAATAGCAGAAGGCTGAAAGGAACCTAAATACAGGTCCACAACTCCTTGAGGGAGTGTTTCAAAAATCAGAATTTTGGAATTCTAGAAGGATAATTTGGTGCCTGTTAGTTAGCCCCCTCAGGAGGGTCTGTGGCAGCACGGTCCACACGTCCAGGTTTCTGCCATGAAACTTATTTATAGTCACACTAATTGGTATAAATAGACCAAAAATAGCCCTAGGCCACTTCAGGTCAGCTTTGCTGCCAAATGAGCTGGCACCAAACTTTCAAACTAGCTTTTGGTTTTTGGAACAATTTGGACTTGTAAATAAGGGATTGTGGATCTGTATATGTTATAGTATAATTTTTGAGGACTTTCTAATATGGGGCAGGGGGAGAATAACCAAACTATAGAATGATCCCACTCCATTTTAAAAAAGAAAAATGGGAACACATTTGTTACTTTAAATGCACCATTTGCTGTCTTACATCTAAGCTGACCATATCTGCTTTTTTCCCCCTCTTTCTCTCTTCTTCCTTTTTTTTTTTTTTTTAAATCTTCAAGCAGAAAGGTATAATTTTTATCAGGATAGGAATCATCTTTGTCCTACTCAGCTTTCTCTGAGCAGCCTGCCAAGGCAGCAGAAAGGGAAGCCCTCCTAGGCCACCTCCTGCCTCCCTGTTTGGTGAAGCTGAGAATGAGCCTTTGCATATGTAGAGGAAGGGCCCCTTGCTTGGGGGAGGGTAAAAGAACCTAAATTGCTTTGAGAAGGAATTTTTTGGGTGGAAGCTGGGGGGGTGGGGGAAAGGAAAGATCACTTAGCAGGGGTTGGAGCCTCTATTAGTTTCCTGGAGCTGCCATGATCAAGCACCACAAATTTGGTGGCTGAAAATAACAGAAAGCAATTTCTCACAGTTCTGGAGGTTAGCTGTTGAGAATCAAGGTGTCAGCAGGGCCACGTTTTCCGCGAAGGCTCTGGGGAAGCATCCTTTGCAACCTCTAGCTTGTGGTGGTTGTGAAGCAATCCTTGGTCTTCCCTGGCCCATGGCAGCGTAATTTCAATCTCGGCTTCCTTCCGAAGGTGGTCCTTCCTCAGTGTGTGTCTGTGTCCAAATTTCCCTCTTCTTAGAAGTCAAGAGTCATTGGATTAGGACCCATGTTAATCTAGTAAAGCCTCGTCTTAACTTGACTATATCTGCAAAGACCTTATTTCCAAATATGGTCACATTTACAGGTTCCAGGTGGACATGGATTTGGGGGGAGGGTACTGTTCTGTGGGACTTGACTGAGAAAGGAATTCTAATATTCCATTTTTTTTTTTTTTTGAAGAGAAGGAGAAGGGGGTGCAGAGGGAGAGAGAGAGGGATAATCTTAAGCAGGTTCCACACTCAGCACCGAGCCTTATGTGGGCTCGATCTTACAACCCTGAGATCATGACGTGAGCCAAAATCAAGAGTTGGATGCTTAACTGACTGAGCCACCCAGGCTCCCCCTAATATTGCATTTTTAAAAAGCCTCTTTCTGCTGAATGAATGAATGATGTATATGGACCTGTGATGTGAATTTCCTCCTTGCCTTGACCCCCAAATTTTCGGTATAAGTTGGCTATGCTAGTGTGCATATGGGCAGTGTTGTTTGTGTAGAAATCAAGGAAAAGGCATGTCTTTGTTTCTGTGAGATAAAAAGGGAACAACCATGAAAAGTGAAATCAGAAACCCCATAGGAGCGTAAGGTAAGAAAGAGCAGGAGCATCCCTGTGGGAGGAGCCGGGATCTGAGCTGGTATCTGCTTATGGATGCACACAGAAATAAAATGCAAAGATTTATTGATGGGGAGAATAAGGCTTTCTGTTGTCTCCGTCTATGCTTTTATGTATTTCCCAAATTTTCCATAATGATTATAATTTATTTTAATAATCAGGAAAAAATCCCAGAAAATATTTAAAGGAAGAACAGTTCATGGTGATATATTATTTAGACTTTAATCCAGATCTTCAGAAAATGCTTAAAGACCTGGCAAACTGAGTTCTTCCTTTATTTAGTCTAATCAGACTCCTAAATACTATTAAAGTAATAATTTTCATCCTTCGTGAGTATAATTATCCTCTTCAAATTATTCTCTTTGATCAGCGTGGGGAGTTTAAAAAATTATTATTATTTCATTAAGAAATCCTAAGTAAAAGCAATTACTAGCTTTTATACTAAAAATTAATCAGCACATATTACAACTGTCTAGTAGCTACACAAAAACACACTTGGTCATCGTTTATTTTACTATACTTTTGAAAACCAAATGAAGATGCAAAATTGTGAGTGAATAGACATTAGCCATTTGCTATGTTGCATCACTGTGCTAGAAACAGGAATAGAGCAAGAAACAATTTCTGCCCTCAAAGATCTTACATGTCAATGCATCAGTGGTGTTGGGATTGGATGATCAATTAAAAAGGTAGTTGCAATAGTGTGGGGCAAGTGTTACTGATGTGGGAAACAGAGGCAAAATAAAAAATTACATTTCCTTCCTGCCTACAGCCCATTGACAAACCTTTGAAACAGGTAGAGTGACCTTCGTCCCAGAGCTCAGCTGTCTCAATGTTGACACTTTGCTAAGGGCAAAAGGCAATCATAGCTTAACATTATCCTGATCACCCTCCCCACCCTAGGACCCTGTGAGTCTAGTTTCACATATAAAAATTCCTTTGGAAATTTCCTTTATCTCTACCTCCCCCAGGATATATGTTAGCAATCATCCCCCAAGCACATTGCCCACTGATACACATCCGAAGGGTCTCACGACTAAAGTTTTATTAGACGGTAATAAATGACCTTTCCCAATAATAGCTAGCCCCTTCGAGGGGAAGGGGCTTATATGGGTCCTTGCTTGGTCCTTGTATGGAAACCTTGCTTCCAAATTTTCTTAGAGACGTACGCTGTCCCCAACCCTCTCCCAACTTGTATATAATTGGCCATTCATGACCCCAGTGCAGCTCTTTCTACCCACAGGTCCTGTCCCGGTGCTTTAAAAAAACCACCCTTTTGCACCAAAGACATCTCAAGGATTCTTTCGTGGCCGTGAGCTCCAAACCCCATTTCCACATCATTCTAGTGAGGGAGTACTGGGCTCTGACAACATCCATCAGGGAGAACTGATGAAATCTGAGGTGGAGGTGGGTATCAGCTTAGGGAAGGTCCGCTTCAGGAAGTTCTAGAAGCAAGACTTGCCCACGTGGGTGATTCCTGCCCTGTGTTTTGAAAAATAAATCAGCCAGGTGACAGTAGAAAAGGCATTCTTAGCAGATGCCACCAGTGCTCACTCATATCTCCCGGCATGTTGGTGTCTGGCTCATGTTTCTGCACATGCGGGTCCAACTGGCAACTGCCAGCATCTGAATCCCTTTGCTTGAGGCTTTTTCTGGGCTCCCAGGAGCACATGAAGGAGGCTGGAAGTGCTAGAGAATTAATCATCTCCGGGACAGCCCTCAACCAATGACTAGCCGCAATTAGTGGATAAATAGACCAGCAACTTCAGCCTTCAGTTTGGAAACTCTGAGGTGTGTGTTACATGGTCCCACATTCATCAGAGGGGCTCCACTCCATCTGCCCCCATTTGTAACTAGTTTGTTAATGCATCATTTATTGGCTTCCTTTCCTTCCCTGTCTCACTTCCCTACTTCCCAACTGGTGCTTCCTGGGATCATCTCCCAGTGAATGACTTGCATTTGAATCCTTGTCTCAGGGTATCCCTCTGAAGGAACACCAAATTAGACAACATCTCATACAGAGAAAATGGCTTGTACGAGAGCCTGGGAACATAAGCATGGAGATCTCATGACACATTTAAGTGATTATCCACATTATTTGAGAATCTACTATCCTGGTCTCTTGGTCTACCATGTGGACTCATCTAGGGCTTAGAAATCAGTGGGTACCATGTTGTAATGACTCCTGTTTCATTTTGGGAATTGTTGGAGTTTAGAACAGCAGGGGATTGTTAATTTTCCCTGGACTCCTCAGACCTACACTGTGCCAGGCACGTAGTGTGCACTCCATAAGTGTTTTCGAATTAATGAACTTGTTTATTTTATTGAAATTAGTGTATAAAAAATTCCAGTGCCTACTATATAATGCATGTTCAATGTTTATTGAACAGAATTGAAGGACCCTGGAAAGTCAGACTCTTTTTGAACAGGCATTGTGCCACCTAGTGGTGATTTTTGAGGAGGGGGTGCTTTGCAGGCACTGGTCTTGTGCTGTAGAATTTTGGGGACTTCGATTTTACTTGGGGTTCAAGGTTGGAAGCTGAGTTATTTGTAACAGCAAAATGACAGAAATAGCTTAAATGTCCAGGGACAGGGGCATGATAAATTAAATGATGCAATATCATCTTCATAGAACACCATGCAGTGATCAAAATGGATTAAGTTGATTTATATGCACTGACACAGAACTTTTTACAAGACCTGTTGTTTAAGTGATAAACTGGTAGTCACAGAAAATACATATAGTATGATGTCATCATGTTAAAGCAAACACAAAAATACCCCTATATCTTTGGTTGTTTGAGAGGTGGGCTCAGCAACAGACTGGGTGGGGTGACAAGATGGTTTTTCAGTCCCATCCAGTTCTGAGATTCTGTAATCCTATGAAGTCAAAGTTTATAGTTCCTTTAAAAAATATACTGCTTTGACCCATATAAGAAAACTGTAAAACTTTATGGAGGGACATAAAAGAAGACCTGGCTAAATGGAGACACATGTCAAGTTTCTTGGATTGATAGAGTTAACCTTGTAGAAGTATAACAGTCTTCAAAATTAATTTAAGTTTAAAAACAGCAATAACAAAATTAATATCCCTGTGCATTTTTGGGTGGGGAGGACTTGAAAAAGTCTTCTAAAAGTCATCCTGAAGGTCAAACATATTAAGAAGAGCCAGAAAGTATTTGAAAATGAAATCTATATTGTAAAGTTAGAACGTTAGCATCATGTACTAGTGCTAGAACAGACAAAGGAACAAAAGAGAAAACTCCAGAAGCAGAGAATTTAGTTTATACCAAAGTGACGCTTCAAGTCAGTCAGGAAAAGATGGGTAATTCAATAAACTGTTGGGACAGCAGTTGCCTTGGTGGTCCTTCCCATGGGCACGACACCAGCACGTGTCCACTAGCCTGATCATTCAGAAAATATTTTAGGTTATATTTTTTCTGTCTGACCTTGTACTGAAATAAATTCCTGATAAAGAAAGAACAAAGAACAAAGTCATTAAATACCAGAAGAAAATATTGGTAAATATATAATGTTGGGCTTGAAATAGACTATAAACACAATCTTAAAGGCAGAAACCATGATGAAAAGATGGATAGATTTGTTTCTATCAAAATTTTTTAAAGTTTGTGTATCAGCATACATAAATTAACGAAGTTGAAAGACAAATGCCAAGCAGGGGAAATGTTTATTACATAAATGACAGAAAATTCTTAAATATATAAATTGCTTTCACAAGACAATAAAATGCAAAGGAGTATTTGATAGAGAAATGGGTTAAGGGCATGGACAGGATATTTGCCAAAGAAGAAATCCAAACAGCATATAAGCATGGAAAAATGTTTACGTCGTTGAGGAATCAAAGGAATGCACATTAAAAGGACAGTGAGAAATCTTTCATCCTATCAAAGTTTAAAATATTTAAAGTCATTTTAATCTTGCATTTCAAGAGGGTTGCTTATCAGAGTGTTGACAGTGATTAATTATCTGTGGGTAGTGGGTTAAGGGTATTTTTCTCTTTTTTGTTTTATTTTTCTTGGCATTAATAGTTTACTTTGGCAATAAAGGAATAATAGTTTGTGCTGACTCTTAGAAAAGCGCTCAACTGAAATCCCTGGAGAATTCATCTCTGGGGAAAGAGCAAAGGATGTGTCAAAGTGATAGGCTTCCTCTCGGGCCTGGCTTGCAGTCGCGGACCCATATTGCATCATCTTGGCCCCCAACTTCAGGACGTGGGGCCAGGTGGCTGCTTTTTAGACAAGAGGCATGAGACCAAGGCTGGGAGACCACTCAGCAAGCTAGAGTCTAAAAATCCAGGTGGCAATTGATGAAAATAACACACTAGAACTTGGTGTGACTACTCTCTTCAAGCCAAAAAAAAAGGAAAAAAATTAAAGGCATGCCTGTTCATGTTCTGTGGGAAGAAAGGCTGGGTTGCCAGAAGAAGTAAAGTCAGTCAAGCCTGTGGATGAAGAAAATGCTGAGCTAGTTTTTGTTGAAGTAGAAGATGCTGCAGTTGTCTGTACTGGGGTCATTTCAGATTCAGAACTGGTCTGTTCCAAGATTTGGAACAATCAGGCCTGGCACATGTTCAAGGAAAATGAAAGTTCCCTTCAGTCAAGGTACCACCCGTTCATTGCAGCCTACCAAATGTGTGACCCTTATCAAATCCCGTGGCCACCTTGCCTGGCTCTCAACCTGAATCGAGATCAGCAGAGTTGTCTGTTGAGTTACTGTCTGCACCTAGTTTTAAAACAAGCTGAACCTCACAATTCTTCAGAGTTACCCTCCCTTTTAACTTAGGATTCAGTTTCTGGTACTTCCTCTGGGAGGTGTGATCGAAAGTCTTTCTGTATCTAGGCAGCTTCTACCTCTGGAGAAAACTGAGTTACCTTGGATGGGATTCCCTGGAAACAGACTTTGAGATAAGTCTCTGTGCAGGGTTGTTGGGGTGCGGTGAAGGGGTCCTCAGGGACAACACCCATAAGTAAGGGACAGAGGATTGGGCAGAGGGAGAAGTGGTGCTTCTCAGCCAATCTTATGGGGAGCTCCAGAGCTGGGGTGGCCTTGCAGGGTTGTCCTCAATTTAGGCACAGAAACCAGGCCTTTGTGTCTCCTAAATTAATCAGTCACTGGATGCATGCTGTTCCTGGGGAGAAGGCATATTCTTGGATGAGGCAGGTTATATCAGTCTCAGCCAAGGGAAGTCTCCAGGGAGGAAGGCAGCTGAATTGACCTAGCAGACTGTTGAAGAAGAAAATAAGGTCCCGAGAGAAGTGGGTTTGCTGGAAGGATTTCTTGTGGAGCCAGAAGACCAGACAGAGGGTTATGCTCCACAGGAGGCCCAAGGGACAGACCATACACAATGGCAATGGGAAATGCACTAGTGAGAGAAGTACCAGCATCACTGAGAAGTTCAGAGGGGGCTCTCTTCTGCAGACCAGAGATGATGGGAAGAGAAGCAATCACAGGGCTGGGGTTGGTAATAATACCAGTTGGTAATGACAGCATCCTGGAGCCATAGAAGCCAGGTGGTGGCTTTAACCACCAGAAGCCTGGGGGCTATAATTACTAGAATAGCTGGCAAGTTAAGAGAGTCTGCACAGGGAACCTGATCCTCAGGGGCTGTAAAGGTATTTAATAGTACAAGGTGTCCCTAGGGGAAAAATAGATGGGCAGCCAGCAGGGTGCTGCTTAATATCTAGAAACAGAAGAAGGCAAGAATTGGGGAGCAGGAGTCTGAGGGTGGTTGCCCTAATAAAAAAGTCATGCTTCTTGCTCAATTCTCAGATTCTGAGTCAATCTTCAGACCAAGACAACAGAACCCATCGACTGAAGAGGTGGGTGGGTCCTTAGGAGGGACCCTGCAACCCTGAAACAAATATTTACCACAATGATTACTCTATGGCCTGTGACCCTTTTCACAGCTAACTCTATGTTGGGGAAAGAGAAACACCCAGAAATTTAGCAGGGTCTGAAAAGATCTTGTTACCCAGAAACCCAAAGTGTTATCATGGTCCCTCTGTAAGAGTGGGGACTTAATGGTGGTAAGCAGAGTCCTGGATAATATCCAGCTTACAATGAGTCCATGGGAGCATAGACCTATCCACTGGTCTTTCCTCAGTCCCTGAGTGCATCATTGGGACTGTTTATTGAGAACAAGCTCCACATTATGTCCTTGGCCTTGAGTTCTCATGGTGGGGAAGACCAACTGAAAGCCACTAAAAATGTCCCTTCCCTACCAAGGTGAGATAATAAATCAAAACCAATATTTCATCCAAGGGGATAGGATGATGATGGTAGAGATTAATGCCACCATTAAAGACTTAAATGATACAGAGTAGTTGTCCCTGTCATTTCTCCCTTTAATTTGCCAGTCTGGCTGCTTCAGAAACCAGGAGAACAGTTTATAGACTGTGGATTTAACCATGTAGTGGGCCTGATGATAGTCATTGTACCATCTTGGTGATCTGTCATAACACAGTCCAGAAGGATCTGGATCACCTGGACATCCCAGAGAACCCCACCCTATCTGTTATAATGATAGCAGCATGCTCATCAGGCATGCTGAGCAGGAGATAGCTAGTACATTCCAACACTTGGTAAGACACATGCACTTCAGATAAGCCCATGAAGATTCAGGGACCAGCCACTTCAGTTTTTAGGGAACCAGTGGTCAGGGATCTGCCAGGATAGTTCCTTCAAAGTAAAAGGCAAATTAGAAAACACAAATAAGCAAGGCAAAAGAAACTATTGCTTATAATCTTGTAAAAGCTTATAATCCTCTAAAATTGTTTCTAGCGTTTACATCTTTTAAGATGTTTTTCATCGTGCGTAGAATATAAATCTAACAAGCTAATATAGAATCATACCACTATCTTGAGACCGTGTTTATTTACTTGTTTGCTTGCTTAGTGCCTAGATTTCCTCACTGTGATACAAGCTCCGTGAAAGCCATGTCTTTTTTTTTTTTTTAACATTTTATTTATTTATTTGACAGAGAGAGACACAGCGAGAGAGAAAGCACAAGCAGGGAGAGTGAGAGAGGGAGAAGCAGGCTTCCCGCCGAGCAGGGAGCCCGATGTGGGGCTGGATCCCAGGACCCTGGGGTCATGACCTGAGCTGAAGGCAGACGCCTAACCGACTGAGCCACCCGGGCGCCCCCATGAAAGTCATGTCTTTATCTTATTGACTGCTGTATCCCTGGCACCTAGATGCACTTGGTTTTGGATAAGTATTTTTTGGTGCCATAAACGATACGTACTAGATACATTGCTTTGTAGCTATTTTCAACTAACTTCCAGATGCTTCGGGTTTTACTTCATTTTTCTTAAAATGTGCCATTCCAGAAGTCATGTGAAAGCAGAGAATTCTCTCACTCCAAAGACTACTTCTATCAGTGCAACTTCAAAAGCAAGAAACGTTAGTCCTTTGGCAGCCCTCGAATCTCTTTCCCTTTGACCAGCACTGCCTTAGACTCTTGAGCCGTCACAGCCTTGCCTGGATCATTCTTCAGAGGCCCCAAATCAGGTTCCAAGGACGTAAGTGAAGACGGGCCAGGCAGAGTCCAGCCCGGAGCCACGTCCCTCCTCCGGCCACGCGGGGGCGTAAGAGCGCCACCGTGCTCTCCCGGTCAGCTGCCCGCGGGGAGGACGATTCTGGGCGGGTGTGGCGACTGCCCGCTGTGGGCGGAGCGAAAGGCGCCCGGGCCCGGACACAGGGCAGGAAGTGAGGAGGCGGGGCTTCTGCGATGGGGTGTGCGCTTGCGCAAAAGTCCGGCCGGAGGAGTGGTCGACGTTTTCGCCACTGCTAGGGTCTGTCCTTTTGGGGACGCCTTTGCTCTTCTTTTACGAGTTGGGCCGGGCCCAGGGGCGGGGGCAGAGTGCGGGAGTTGGGGTGAGAGGACTTCGCGGGGCGCCGGGATGCGGGCGGGGCTCGCGAGCACTGCGGGGCAGGTTGGGGTGGCGGAGCCTGGGGGGGCAGGGACGAAGGGGCGTCCGGGCGGGAGTGGGGAGGGCCGGCGTCTGCGGTCTGGGGAGAGGGGCGGGTGGAAAAGGGGTACGGGAGAGTCAAGCCTCAGCCCTCCCTCCCCTCCCGGCGTGAAGTGCAGGGACCCCAGGGGCCCCTGCCCCCCCGGGGAGGTGCTAGTTGGCATGTGGATGTGGTTTCCGGGTTCCCTGGTTCCCTGCCTCTCCCCTCAGCCTTTCCTTCTCTTTAGCGGCTCCTTTTTTTTAAGTAGTGTAATTAACGCAGCATGGTGTGCCTCACATCGACACCTTCACCTGTGAAAAACCGCCTCTTGCCGCTTAAAGCAACTCGAGAGGCAGTCCCTCTCTTACCTCCTCACTCTCAAAGTAGAGAACATAAAAGTTTTCTACCTAAACCCTGCCATGAAGAACTGAACATTTCCTTTCTAAACAGTGCTCGGGAGTTGTGATAATTTCTTCATAAACTTGTCTACAAATAGCACTTTTTATACTCTTTAAATAATGTCACTTGCCTGTGTAAAGCGGAGCAACAGTTTTATTGTGCCGTGCAGTCCTCAATGAAAAATTTTAGTCCGGGGCGATGAAAATAGCTCATTTGGAATTCAGGGATTGATCAACTATCGTGACTCCAACCAGTGCTTGTGTAACCCTCACGAAAATGATGTAGGTTTATATCCATCATCTCAGCCGTGGCGAAGAGGTGCAGGCTGACATTTGGAAGCTTAAGAACCAAGTCTGTTGCCTTCCAATTTATTTTATTTTATTTTTTAAGTCTTCCATCATGGATGTACTTTGCTTGAATGATTATTTTAAAGTACATGTTCTATTTTTGCCAATCTGACAGCTGTTTCCATAGAAACTAGAGAAGAAATAGTCATTTTCAGCAGAGTTGTTAAAACTGTCTTCCAGGCTTCAGCCCTGAGTGCCAGTGAGTGGTGTACTTGCTCATTCTGAGATGGTACTTAAAGAATTAAGGATCTGAAATATTCTTAGAGGCTAACAATCCAAATTGTTTAATTTTCTCACATCATTAGTTTAGTAATCTTAGAAGTTTGCCAGCTGTTTGTTGACCTGCTACAGTTCTTCGAAGAGGCTGTGTCCTGATTCTTTCTTAGGCTCTGTGTAGTCTAGTGTTGGCTCTTTGGAAATGTATAAATAGATTTCTTCACCAGTTCTTTACCCTTTCTTAAGGATAAACCAGGGGTTGTAAAATTTCAGGCACTGTTTCTGTTCTAAATGACACTTGATTGGCAGTGGCACAAATAACGTTTTTAGTTATGTTCATGTAATGTTTGGGGCTTTTGCTTATATCTTCTGTGTCAGAATATTTTTTAAAGATTTCACGTAAGTCATGAGAAATGAGCAAGAGTTTGCTTGCCATAATCACAGAGCTAAGCAGTGTAATAGATATGCATGGAAATAGAGGTGAGAGCTTTTCTGAAGGTTATCAGAAAGTCAGTGGGTCTGGAGCTTGGGAATGGGTGAAGGAGAGCTGGGGGAAGGTGCCTGGAGAAATAGTGGGAGGTGGCATTGTGAGAGGCCTGGTCTATATGGAGGAGTTTATGGAAGCCCATGGAAACCATTGGAAATTACAAAAATAGTTGCCTTTATAGGTTTTGGGGCTTACAAGAGTTATAATACATCCTGTAAAAATTTAAACAGCACAAAAATACATGAGATGAAAATACTAAATCCTTTACATCCACCATTCTGCCACTCAAAATAACCATAATGAATAGTTTGCTACGTTTTGGTTTAGATTAATTTATATTTATATTTGCTAGCATATTTCAGCATTACTATTTTTGCAAATTGGGCAGAGATTTTTGTCTGCTTTATTTTCTGTGGTATCTCCAGAATCCAGAGTGGTATGTGGTATGGCATGTAGGAGGCACTTATTAAGTATTTAATGAATGAATAACATCATTCAGAGATAAGAAACTGAATGGGGTTTTGTGTAGGTTTGTTTGGCCAAGGTGGTTAAAAAGTTTTTTGTGTTTTTTTTTTTTTTAATTTGTGGCCAGCATTTTAAAACTGATAACTTTCAGGTAAAGTTTGAATTCTGTCTTTTCTTGAAAATATTGAACTGTGGTAACACTAAGCTCAGGTTCCATTACACTTGTTGCACCTTCTTTAGATGGACATGAATCTGCATTTACACCAGTATGGCTTTGCCTGGACCCTACCAACTTGCACTGTTGAATACAGTAGCCACTAGTCACCTATGGCCATTTTGTTTCAAATTAACTAAAATTAAGTTCATTAAGAATTCTATTCCTCAGTCACACCAGCCACATTTCAGGTGCTTAGTAGCCATAGGTAGGAGCTAGCATATTGGACAACGCAGACACATTTCCATCATCACAGAAATTTCTGTTTTGCAGCGCTGGTTTACACATCTGAGTTTGCCATTCCTGATCTACTGAATTTTTGCAGGTAGCATTTGTTGTTATTTTTAAGATTTGTGTGTCTCTTTGTCATTACACAAATCTCCGTTTTTTAAAATGGCTGCATAGTATTTAGCGATGTAGGACTTTATGAGAGTTGTAGTAGGATTCTGTTGTCTGATCTGCATTTTAGAAAGATTGCTTTAGTTTAGTTTGTTGGGGGTGGGAATGAACTGTAGGGGTAGGAGTTGGTGGTTTAATAGGCGGAGAGATTGGAGGGTATATAGTAATCAACAACCTAAGGCCACGGAGCCCAGGAAAGGCTAGATTGAGATATTAAGGAGGCAGAATTGACGTGTAAAGTCACTGCAGAGATTATCCAGAACTGATTATCTGGAACTGATTCAGTGTTGAGAATTGGGAATTTGGTTTGCAAAGTCTAGAAGGAACCCTTAGCTAATTCTAATAAGCATCACGTGATAAGCATCACGTGTAATATTAAAATGTTATCAGCTTGTATATGAAAGGTGTAACTGTTTTATACCATGTAACTTAAGTCAGAGATCATTTATTTACAAGATGCAGAAACCCTCTGAAGAGAGGGAATTGTTACAGGAAGAAAGTAAAGCTCATGAAGCTCAGTTACATTTAGGAAGGACAGTAGACTCTTGGGAACCAGGAGGGTATGAATCTTGCCCCCTCTCTCTTTTTCTCTCCCTGAGGCTTCATGATCTTTTACTTTCCACACATTGATTCCATTGTCCTTTCTGTTGATCCACTTCTTTTGCAAAGGTTTTTGTAGTACTTGCTTGCATATTGCTTTGTGTTGCCATAGCACCAACTATAACTCCAATTTATACATGCCCTTATTCTTTTGCCTGATACTGCCTCACCAAAAGTCTTTTCTGTGTCAGATTCCCACTGCTAGCTCTGTGGCCAGTGACAGGGGTCACTGGGAAAGATTGAAAGTCTGGGCCTGTCCCTTAAGTTGAGGCTGTAGGATGCCCTTATAAAGGGAGTGTGATCGGGCTGAGTGTCTGAAGCTTATCTCTTATAGTAAAGGATCTAAGAATGTAGGTTTGTGTTGTTTTTGCAGTTTGACTTCTAGCAAATGACTTTCTATTTTTAAACCTTAAGTGTACTTTCTCATTCGAAACAATTATTTTCTGCATCTGCCCCAATGGCATAAAAAATAATAGTTGCCTTGAACTCTTCTGCTACTCATGGATTTCCTTTCTTTTTTAAAAATTCATATAGTGCATATTATGCAGCCATCAAAAGGAATGAGATCTTGCCATTTGCAACGACGTGGATGGAACTGGAGGGTGTTATGCTGTGTGAAATAAGTCAATCAGAGAAAGACATGTATCATATGACCTCACTGATATGAGGAATTCTTAAGCTCAGGAAACAAACTGAGGGTTGCTGGAGTGGTGGGGGGTGAGGGAGGGGGTGGCTGGGTGATAGACATGGGGGAGGGTATGTGCTATGGTGAGTGCTGTGAATTGTGCAAGACTGTTGAATCACAGATCTGTACCTCTGAAACAAATAATGCAATATATGTTAAAAAAAAAAGATGGAAGAATGAAGAGGGGGAAATCGGAGGGGGAGACAAACCATGAGAGGTGATGGACTCTGAAAAACAAACAGGGTTCTAGAGGGGAGGGGGTGGGGGGATGGTTTAGCCTGGTGATGGGTATTAAAGAGGGCACTTTCTGCGTGGAGCACTGGATATTATGCACAAACAATGAATCATGGAACACTACATCAAAAACTAATGATGTAATGTATGGTGATTAACATAACAATAAAAAATTTAAAGTGAAAAAAAATTCATATAGTGCATAATACTTAATGAGGAACTGTATTCTATTATCCCTTAATAGTCTTACTTAGATACATTTCCCCCCTTAACTTGGTAATATCCATGAGGGCAGGGACTGGATTTTATGCTGCATCTGTAACTCTCAAGCCACCTAACCAATGAAGAACCTTACTAGCTACTCAGGTACTAATTTGAAATGATTTCTAGGCTTCAGTTATTTTACTACTTTCAGCTTGGTTCAAAAAAGCCCCCCAAAACCTAAAAGTATCTTGTTAATAACATCAGATTATTATGTATCAAGTCTGGACTCTGATTTAAAATGGATAGTAATTCCAAAAGGTTAACTTGGAGTAAATGGTTACTTAGCATGCCCTTTATTTATAACATTATATATAAGGTTAACATATATTAATATATGTTAATGATGCAAGGATAGAATATATAAAGTATATAAAAATTTTGAGTGACTTTCAAATAGTTTGGTAATACGGTTCATTAAAACTGATGTTCTTTTTTAAATTTAATTTAATTTTTTAAATTTTATTTTTAAAACTGATGTTCTGAAGCATCTTTCTAGATAGTATTGTATTAGTCTAGTTTGAGTTAGATTTATATATTTTCCTCCAACTTTTATTATGAAGATTTTGAAGCAGAAAAATTGAAAAAAAATTTTAATGAACACATATGTAACTGTGACTTAGATATGATGGTTAGTGTTTTACTGCATTGGCTTTGTGTGTGTGTGTGTGTGTGTGTGTGTATATTCAACTTGAAAGTGAGTTTTATTCATCATAAAGAGATACTTGAGCAAGTACTCAGGTATGAGATATTCCCCTACATAACCACATCATTGTCATCTAATAAGCAGTACATACCTAAAATAACCTGAAAGCAAATCCATATGCAGACTCCCCCAAGAGTCCCAGTTGTCTTCTGAAGCTGTTTTTTTTTTCAAACTAAGATCTAATCAGAGTTCACACATTGCATTTTATTGTTGTCTCTTTTTAGTATCTTTTGAAAAATAGCTTAATTGATATAAATTGTACCTATTTAAGCTGTATAGTATACAGCTTAGAATTATGATAAGTTTTGACATGTGTACATCTATGAAACTAACACCACAATCAAAATAGTGAACGTATTCATTACCTCCAAAACTTTATAATCCCTTTCCTGATCTTTACCTTCCCATCCTCAGGCAACCATTGATCTCTCTGTAACTATAAATTATTTTGCATTTTCTACAGTTTATATTATAGAGCTGGAATCCTAGAGTATGAACTTTTTGGGAGGGA
This sequence comes from Eumetopias jubatus, assembly GCF_037043125.1. Lineage (NCBI taxonomy): Eukaryota > Metazoa > Chordata > Mammalia > Carnivora > Otariidae > Eumetopias > Eumetopias jubatus. The sequence goes on from NW_028274810.1 coordinate 59,905,802, forward strand.
GTAGGGTCTGGCTTCTATCACTTGATAGTAATTAGAGATAAAATTGCTTTTGTATATTGCTTTTGTATCCTGCCCCCTAACTAACTGTGATATGTTTGGGTTTTTTAAATAGATGATCATGTTATGTAGGCATAAAGACCATTTAGCTTCTATGTTTCTTGTCTGGATGCCATTTAGTTAGGCATTTATTCATTCTATTGTGTTGACTAGGATCTCCAGTACAGTATTGAATTTAAGTGGTGAGAGCAAGCATCCTTGCCTCAGTCCTGATCTTAGGAGGAAAGTATAGTCTTTCACCTATAAATATGCTGTTGGTTATAGTTTTCTATAGATGTCCTAGTTTACTGAGTTTTTTTTTTTAAAGATTTTATTTATTTATTTGGCAGAGACAGAGACAGAGCAGGAACACAGGCAGGGGGAGTGGGAGAGGGAGAGCAGGCTTCCTGCCGAGGAGGGAGCCTGATGTGGGACTCGATCCCAGGACCCTGGGATCATGACCTGAGCCGAAGGCAGATACTTAACCACTGAGCCACCCAGGCACCCTACTGAGGGTTTTTTTTTTATCAGGGTTGGATGTGGGATTTTATCAAATGCTTTTTCTGTATCAGGATGATCATGTGGTGTTTCTTTTTCAATAAATAGGGTGGATTACATTGATTCATGAATTTTTACTCAACCTTACATTCCTGGGACACATCTCAGCTGGTCATGATGTAGTCTTTTTATATATTGTTGAATTCGATTTTCTAAAATATTGTTTTGTATCTATGTTCATGAGAGATATTACTCTATAGTCTTGTTATTTTTTTTTCTGGCTTTAGTATCACAGTAATGCAGATCTTATGGAATAAAATGCAAACTGTTAATTTCTTTTCAGTTTCCTGGAGAATTTGAATAGAATTATTATTAATTCTTCCTTAAATGTTTGATAGACTTGCCCAGTGAAGCTATTTGAGCTGGGAGCTTTCTTTGCGGGAAGGTTTTTAACTGCAAGTTCAATTAAAAAAATAGATATAGGGCTCTTCAGATATATCCATCTCTTTCTGAGGTAGCTTTGGTAGTTTGTGTTTTTCAAGGAATTGGTCCATTTCATCAAAGATGTCAAATTTAAGATTTTCTCTTCCACTAGTTTTAGGAAATTTGATTAGGATATGTCCTGAAATAAGTTTCCTTTGTGTTTACTGTGTGTGTGGCTTTTTAAATTTCTTGGATTTGTGGGATTACAGTTTTCACGAAATTTGGAAAATGGCCATTATTTTTTCAAGTTTTTTTTTTTTTTTTTTTTGTTCTACCAGCCCTCCCCTCTTTTCGGGGACTCCACTTATACATATTTTAGGCCATTTGAGTTATCCTACACCTCTCTGATGCTCTGTGCCTTTTTTTTTCCCTTGGTTTTTTTATTTTGGTTTTCTTGGTTTCTATTGATATGTCAGGTTTACAGGTCTTTATTTCATTGTTACAATATCTAATCTGCTGTCATCCAGTGTAATTTTCATCGAAGACTTTGTACTTTTCTTGTTTAGATGTTCAGTATAGGTCTTTTTAAAAAAACATATTCTACGTCTCTACATAACATTCTCAGATTTTAAGTTCTTACACATGGAATATAGTTGTAATAACTATTTTAATATCTATCAATGCTGTCATTCATGTTATTTAGGAGTGAGTTTTTATTAATATTTTTCCTAATTATGGTTCACATATCCTGCCTTTTTGCTGCCTGGTAATTTTTAATTATAAATTATACCTTGCTGAGTGGTGGATATTTTTATATTCTTTTAACTGTTTTTGAGCTTTTTTGTAGAATGTGGTTAAGTTCCTTAGAAACAGTTTGATCTTTTTTTTTTTTTTTTTTTGAGTCTTGCTTTTAATCTTTGTTGGGTAGGGCCAAAGTAGCTTTTAGTCTAGGACTAATTTTTCTCTAATGAGGCAAAACCTTCTGAGTACTCTACCCAATGTCCCATGAATTCAAAGGTTTTCCACTTTGAAGGGTAGATATAGACACTCTACTCTGCCCTCCATGAGCCCTGAATATTGCTCCTCTAATACTGTCAGGTGATTCTTTCCCATCTCTAGGGACTTCCCTCATGTGAGTGCCCTGTTTAGAACTCATCTGAGTACACCAGACAGATTTCCTTGTGTAACACCTTCTGGAGTTCTTTCTCTGTACAGTTCTGTCTTCTCTTGTACTCTGCTCTGTGGGGTCTAGTTACTGTGGCCTACTTGAGCTCCCGGCTTCATCTCTCCAATTTAGGAACATTGTTGGGCTGTGCTAGGTTTCCCCTCTCTACATAGTGGCCTAGAAACTGTCCAGGCAGGAAGCTGGGGCAATTGTAGGGCTCATCACATTTGTTTTCCATTGGAAACATTGTTTCCAAATTCCAACACTGATGAGTTCCAACACTGATGAGTGTTGGAACCATTGTTTCATTTATTCTGTTTTTTTTTTTTTTTTTCAGTTTTCAGTGAGAGGATAAGTCTGGTTCCTCTTATTCCATCTTGACCCCAATCAGTAGTACGAGGATTATATTTGAACGGATCAGATTTGTATTTTAAAAAATACATTTTGAAACTTAGATTTTACTGTTCCATTACATGCTTTTCCCCTTACTTACTGCCAGTTGCTAAAACCTACTGTTATTTTTGCTTAACCCATTTCTTATTTCCCAATAATTTAGCTGTTAAAATAAAAAGATTTCCCCCAACTAAAACTAAAAAACGAAGAAAAAATCCAAGCTTCTAAAGTATGTGTTGTAGAGTTAAAAAAAAAAAAAAGGAAAAGCTGTTTGGTTTGTATTGTTGAGGGGTGTTGCTGTGGGGGTGGTGGTAGAAACCTAAGGTAATTCAGTCTGAGATATATCAAGGGAAGAATGATTGACACACCTCTTTCTTAAGTGTTTTGTTCCCAGTTTTGTAAATAAGTATTTTCCAGAGATATTTATAACTTATTTTTTTTTGTGTTCCAGATAAGGAGAAGAAAGATGAATTTCATCTATGGACTGCAGTCTGCTACTAGAAACTGTGTTTTCTTCCGATTTCATGTGTTGGCCAACTGGAGAAAATGTAACACACTAGCTGTCACCTCACCAGACTGTCATCAAGTACAAATTAATCATATAGTTAATAAGTATCAGGGTCTGGGAGTAAATCAGTGTGATAGGTTGACTTTTCTTCCTGAAAATTTTTATTTCTGTAAGACTTTTAGTAAAAAAAGACCAGGATGCCTCTTGAGCACGAGATATAAGGAAATTGGGATGGTTACCCCAAAATGTTCTGTGTGGAATGACTCTTTTTCAAGACAGCTACTGATAAAAGAAGTTACAGGAGTTCCTGCCCTTTCACTATTGCATCCTCTAAACTGTCTTCATGAAAGAGACATCAGGAGTTTCCACACTTCTCCTCGGTTTCAAGCTGCTCCGGTTCCTCTCTTGTTGATAATTCTTAAACCAGTGCAGAAACTATTCGCAATCATTGTAGGCAGGTAAAAAGCTTTAAAAAAAAAATAAACTTTTATATTCAAAGGTATTTATAAAATTATACTTTTAATGAAAACTTGTTAGATTTCCCACCCATATTTAGCTCAAAATTAAGTTTCTAAACAGTTGGGTCTACCCAGTTTTGTTAATGATTTAGTAATCTTGAGATGATTTACTGCATATTTTTTAAGATTTTATTTATTTACTTATTGAGAGAGACACACACACACACACACACACACACACACACACACACACACACACACACAACTAGTGCAGGGGGAGGGGCAGAGGGAAAGGAAGAGAATCCTAAGTACACTCCATACTGAGCACGGAGCCTGAGATCTGTGAGCCTCACAATCCTGAGATCATGACCTGAGCCGAAATCAAGAGTTGAATCATTAACCGACTGAGCCACTCAGGTGCCCCAATTTACTGCATATTATAGTATAAAAATATGATCTTTAAAAAATTATATAGATACTTTTTTAAAAGATCTTATGTTTATGATTGCAAGAATGAGAAATGTTGGTCATAGTTTGTGTGTAAGAGCAGTACTTACAAACATATGTGTTTAGTTACGGAATCTGAGGCAATGGGTCATGAAACTGAAGAACTTTACTTATTTAAGAATGGGCTCATTCCTAGCCAAGTTAATGCTTAACTAGTATTTATTAATTATTCTATTTCCAACACATCTTTGTTATTTTCTCTTGGGTAGTCCATCATAATATGTTTTTATAGCTAAATAGTACCTTATATTTAATTTAAACCTCTCCCCATAAATAATCTTGTTTTCTCTTATTTGCTCCATTTATTGAAGAAAGGTAAAGTTAGGCATTGTCTCCTCATAAAGCTTTCTTACCTTTGATGACTGTGAAGGCCCTTCTAGCCCTCCGACTCCCATACTAACCAAACCGATTTTCTTTCTATCAGAAGTTGAGAACTTGTACTTTCTAATGTATTGTGTTCCTTATGACTTGACATTGGCACCCAGGAAAAAATACAGCTGTGTTAACTCTTGATGTAAGAAATGGCTGTCAGAGAAAACCAGAGCTAGACAACAGTTAAAGCAGTAAATACAGATTTTATGCAGGACTTTTGCAGTAGGGGAAGAGAGACCTAAGTATAGAACCAGAGTTAATTTTGAATACAGCATGGGCAAGTGGGAATTTATAGCCAAGGAGGAGGGTGAGGTTTGGTGGATGGAAAATTACTAAGAGGAAACATTAGGAGTAAGGGGGGGATTCTCCCTAACCTGACCCTACTAGGCTTCTTGCTGAAGGCAGGTGAGGGTGGTCAGATATCACTTGGGGGCTGGTGAATGATGAGGAATCTGATCAGATACTGAGGGTGATCAGATATGGAGGATGGGGGATTTTGGGTAAACTGATTTAGCAGGATTCTTGCTGAAACTGGACAACAAAGAGAAATACAGAAGTCTAAAGGTGAGGCCTAGTTGAAAAAAGCCTGAGCAGAGTCTGGTGGAAGAGAGAGAATCTTTGTCACAGCTCAGCCCAAGTTCTTAGGCCAACGGCTCTTTTTCATACTTTTTAATAATTATTTTTACCTTTTTGTTTTTGTTACTATTTTAACAACATTTTCTTTCATGTTTTCATACTTTTAAGCAAAGAATAATAAGTCAGATAAAGTTTTAAATAGGAAATAAGTCTGGCCTAAGTTTCTTCAGGTTGAAACACTTTGAGGCATTTTAGGTGTGTCACTTAATAAAATTAAGATAAATTGAAGTTATTTTATAAGGTGAATTGTGTCAAGAGAATGATGTATATATCTTAAATTTTTGTTGTGATTTCACAGATGAACTTATGAGGAAAAATTTTGTCCCAGTGTTGAAAACAATGCTTCTCAAAATGTCTGTGAACCCCAATAACCAGCAGAGTATTGTTGCCTGGTAGAAAGTAGACCTCCTCATTTGTTAACCATACAGTCTCTCATTTCCTTATTTACAGTGTTTATGTTCTTATTACCTCTCCTTTGTCATGTTCTTGAGGGGGTAGTGGACTTTTTGCTGGTGAGCAAAATTTACTTCTAAAATCAACGCTGAGGTAGTTACCTTTGTACCTTGCTAAAGTCCTGGCAGATTGTGCCAGAAGTCTGATGAGCAGTAGGGAGGATCGTGGTTAAAGGTATAGATTGTTGTACTGTAATCCCCTCAGATGTTTACTGGGCCAGTTTATCCCTACTAAGTGGTTGAGTGCTCAGACTCTGGGATCACACTTTCTTCCTTGCCTGGTTTTCCCTTATCACTTCTGCAACCTTGGGCAAGTTGCTTCACTTCTCTTTGTCTCAGTTTTCTCTTCTGTAATGGGGTTATTGTGAAGGTTAAATGAGATGACATGTATAACAATTTGAATAGCAGTTTGCATGTGGTAAACAGTCAATAAATGTTAATTAATGGAAGTTGTGTAAAATAGCTACTCATTTAGTGTTCACCTTTAAAATAACTGAAGAAAATTTAAATGAACATTAGAATTTTTAACTATAGTTCTATATAATTGATTACTTTTTCATTTTAGCTAAGAATTTTATAATTGAAAAAATTCATCTATACAGAGAAATATATCACAAAAATTGCAGTGTTTGATGACATAAAATCCTAGCATGAGATTAAGTTTTGGTGATATGTGCTGATACTATTGTCAGAACTTTGAATTTTCTTTTTGCTCTAGGGGCATAAGGAAATGGTGGCAGGCACTTCCTCCTAACAAGAAGGAACTATTTAAAGAAAGTTTAAGAAAGAATAAATGGAAGTTACTCCTTTGTTTCAGTAGTTTTGGATTGCTCTTTGTAGTATTTTATTTTACTCACCTGGAAGTGAGTCCTGTCACAGGAAGGAGCAAGCTACTATTATTGGGGAAAGAACATTTCAGACTTTTATCAGAACTGGAATATGAAGCAGTAAGTAGTAAGAATTGTTTATAATTAGATTGCTTAATATAATACTCAAAGCAGGAGAGTTTCTTAAGTATGAAAGATGCACTACTTTTTTATGTTAGTCTTTGATAGAAAATTAACATTTCCCAAAAGGCCTCAAACTTTTCATACATAGTATTCCTCCTGCCTACCTTGCTTTTCTTCTCATTCACCCAGCTAACTCCTGCTCATCACATGTCACCTTAAATGTTACTTTCTCAGGAAAGCCTTCCTTGATTATCCAGGCTGGGTTAGGTAGGTTGGCTACATTAGGCTCTAGGGGGTATCCTTCATACAAACTAAATTATGAATGAGCTCATTTGTATTTGTGTACAGTGCTTGGCTCTACTGGGGTCAGGTCTCCTACTTTTATTTTGTCTTTGCATACTGTTTTCTTTCTTCAAATCACTTATCATGAGGGTAACATAATTATTTGCGTAATTATTTATTTGCTGATCTGTCTCCTTTGTTAGCCTAAGCTCTATGGGAACACAGACCCTGTTTTATCATTTTATCTTAAGTACTAGCACAATGTACAAAGTGGTGCTTAGTATATATTTTTTTGGATAAGTAGGTATGTAATAGAATTTTGTACCTTGAAAGTAATGTAGAATAGGATTTTTTTTCTAAAACATCATTTTTGACAATTTATTATATTTTTTGAATGCAAAATAAAGTTGGAGTTCAGAAACCTTAACTCCTTAGCAAGTACAAGGTAAGTTAAGCCTTTTATCCCACTAGCATGTTTCTTGACAGATTCTCTTTTTCCAGTTCTTAGCACACACATAGTATATGCTGTTAGTATTTGTTGATTTAAAGTCTCATAGTCTCACTTGACAGTTTTGGCATGGCTAAATCTTTATATCTTTTTAGTTCAGTTAAGATTCTGAGTTTGTTGGTGGAAAGTTACCATTAAAAAAGAAATAACAATGTTTTTTCACTAAAAATGTTGTTCCTAGTAAAGATAAGATACATCTCTTCTAGTAGAATTTATACAGAGATTGGAGGTATTTTTTAGGATAGTCTTGTCTGAAGCAAGTTTGAGGAAAATGTTCTGGAAAGATTGAGGCAGGCCTAGGGTTAAATTATTATTGCTTTTACCGTTCATATCATTTAGAAGCTTTGAAAGATTATATATATCTTTGTATATATTTTTATTTTTTAACCTACAAATGTAATAACCTGCTTGATACAAAATTTCAAGCACATGGTCTTATAGAGATATTATAAAGTGCTATTATTATATATAATTTTGCTTGTTTTGTCTACTTCAGAAGGATTAATATACTAATTTTTTTGTTGTTTCAGTTTACATTGGTGACTTGTGCTTTTTAAAAATGCTGTTGATTTTAAAGACTATTTCAGATTACAATTCTATAAAAACATCTCAGGGAAGGTTATAAACTTCTTGATCCATATGTGAAAGGAGTTATACCTTTTATGGAAATTAAAGTAATATTTTCAGAACATTTTTAATTTTCCTACATTTGGAAGGGTTTCTCATGAACATAGCTCCAGAAAAGTGTCTTCATATGGTGGCTAGTCTTACTCAACATAGTGTAGAGAAACTGACATGCCCACTAGTCCTAAAATTTCAGTAATTTCCTTTGATTCTGTGTGAATAAAACTTTAAAATTAATGAAGTATCCTTTTTTGGTAGAAGTTTTTTTTTTATTAAGTATAGGGTGTTTTTTTCAGTGTGTTAGAGTAATTTTGTATTGTATTTCTGTATGTGAAATCTTTGTTCCCTAGGCAATGTTTTGTTTTCCAAAATATTTAGGAAAGTAGAAATCATATTTAAGTGTTTTATTTGTTTATAGGCTAATAGAAAAGATGAAAGTTTTATTTCAACCAATTTATATGAAAAATCTTAGTTATTAGAATTCATTCCATTTGTGAGAAACCACATTGCCTTTGCATGAATAATTCAAATTTAAGGATTTGAGTGTTTAGTATATGTAGATTTTTACATAATTAAAAATTAAAATGTTCCACAGTAAGTAGTCATATAATTTTTCATGAAGCAATATAAACATTTTGTAGAGCTACAACTCTTTTAAAATAAAGATGACTTAAAAAAAAATAAAGATGACTTTTTAATCTTTCAGTGGATGGAGGAATTTAAAAATGATATGCTCACTGAGAAGGATGGCCGATACCTAATGGTTAAAGAGGTGGTTAATCATTTGATTGAATGCAATAAAGATATCCCAGGGATCTCTGAGATCAATTGGATTATTCATGTGGTTGATTCTCCAGATGTAAATGCCTTCGTGCTTCCAGTAAGTGGAAGTTCTCACACCTATGTTTAATTGTTCAATTTAATGTCCTTGTTTTTTTAAGGTGTTCCACTTACATTATTTTCTTTATGGTGCAGAATGGACAAGTGTTTATCTTCACTGGGCTTTTAAATAGTGTAACTGATAGCCATCAACTTTCCTTCCTTCTGGGCCATGAAATAGCACACGCAGTACTTGGGCATGCTGTAAGTACCTAGAATGAATGTTCAGTTCTTGGAATACGGCTTTGAAGTTAGCAAGTTAAATCTTTTAAAACCGAATCTTTTCAGTTTTCTTTTTCCTTAAAAGATGGAATTTTAGATTTAATAATTGACTTATTCTATTGTTTGAAAAAATATGATTGGTTGTGAGAATTTTTATGGTCTTTAGTATTTGATACCTGAATAATTAGTATTTCTCTTAAATACTGTTGTTATCACCTGTCTCTTTTGCTAAAAAGTAATTATTCTCAACCTCTAATTATTTCAAATTAGATTTTAAACTTTCCATAATTATTAACACGCTTGTAATCTGTTCAGAAAATTAACTATATGAAAGTGATATTACTATTTAAGTAAGTAAATCAGTTTTCTTGCTTTTTTATTCATTCTCAGAGGATGGCTTGGAGCATCTCTGAAAATCTGTGGAATGATATGCCATATATAATTAATGCAGAGTAATAATAATGATAGTTTGCCATTTTACAGTTTGCTAAGCTTTTAAATACATAGCTTCTCAATCATATTTTTAATACCATCCTCATTAAGTAATTACTCTTAAGTAACATGAGTAATGTGGCCAACTGGCAAATTGGGACTTTAACAAAGTTCTTGTGTTTGCAAATCCAACACTGCTTCCTTTTACCACAGTTACCTGATTATTGGCAGCACTTTTTTATAATGGATCATAGAATTCAGGTTGATTTATATTCCTGTGAATACACATCTGTTTGACTTGGTATGAATCCAAAAAACTAATGTATTTGTTTACTCATATATTTATTTTTATTCATTAAAAATAAGTATGTCTGTTTTGTCCACATTAGAGAGATGTATATTTCCTAATTGAAAAAATGAAGGTAAATAGTGAAAGGATCGTGAAATGCTATGTTGGAAATGCAAGTAATACTAATTTTAAATGGAAATGATAATGTTATTAATCTCTCTAAAAGTCATCTCAAATTCTGTCTATTCCTTAAAGTATTAATAAATGGAGGTGGGCCACAGTTGTGCTTTTCTGAAGCACAAATAGTAATTATCTCCTTTATTTCTTCTGAGTTACAGAAAAATATAAAAAACATTTTCCTTGAACAGATATATACAAAAATAAATCTAAGCAACCGAAATAGATTGTCTTTCAAGAGAGGGCTTCATAACTGCAAAATCAATCAATTTTGGTCATTTTTAGCATTTAAGAGGTTCATATTCTGTGCCTTTACTTTTCTGGCCTTTAGTTCAGTGCCTCATTCAGCATATTGTTGTCATCTCTGTCAGCACAGGAATGCTAATTAGATAAGATATAAAAAGAAAATAGTCTTAAAAGTTGAAAATAGTTATTAATATTTTTTTGTAGAGGTCTTATACATTATCAGTACTGTATTTTCTCTTTTAGCAGTCTCCATTTTGATTTGATGTAGCTTTTAATGTTGTTTTCTTTGTTCCACAAATACATATTTAAAAAATTTTTTTAGTTTTCTAAAACTCTGTAATAGCAATTTTATTCCTTAATAAATAATAAGGTTTTTCTCTTCAGTAATGACTTTTTCATTTGTAGTTATATTCTTTTGTGCTAAAATAATTCCATAATTGTTTTTCATGACACACAGTTCGTATAATAAAGCAATGCTTTGTGAGGGCAGATTATACCGTTAAGAGAAGTGTTCTATGTGATTATTTTTAGTTGTCAGCCAAGTTTCATACGTTCAGGTAATGATTCCTACACTGTCAGTGTCAGCATTACATTAACATTTATTAATCAGCTTTAGTAGGGAACAATGAACAATCCAGTGTGTTAAACTTGTATTTAGAAATTACCACTCAAAACAACTATTTTAAGTAAAATTGGTTACTGCTATAAATAAATATAAAAACTTCATAGAACTTGATTTCCTAGTGAGAAATACCAGAGTGATAAAATTGCAAACTTACATAAATGAATCATACTTTATATGTTAGGTCATAAAGTCCAAAAGACTTTTATTTCAAATAAATTTCTAATCTTTTTCTGAATTTTTCATGTTTTAACTCTTTCATATGTTCAGTAGTATTTAGTCTGTTCAAAGGTATAAGCATAATAAGCACATTTGTTTGCTTTAAAAATTAATGACTACATTAGAAACTAAAACTTCCTGGGTTTGATTCCTTGTCCTTTTACTAATAGCTCTGTGAAATTTGGCACCTCTTAGCTTCTCCTCATCTTAGTTTCTTTATAAAATGGGGATAATTGTACCTATTTCACAAGATTATTATGCTTGCTAATATAAAAAGCATACATTGTTATATATTCATGTAAGAATATACATTCCTATCTATGAACTTGTCACTGTGTCTAAATGATGTTAGGTGGCTCAGTAAATGAATGAGTGAATGTATATACACGTAAGCAAATATGTAAGTAAGGGATGGAATGAATTAAAGCACACAGAAGAAAAAGAATATGATTTTAGTTGGTGAAGGTCAGTTAAACATGTAAATTATTTAATGTGATTACACATGATGAACTAGAAAATATAGGTGTATACTGTCTTTTAATTTTTTTGGTATATACTCTTAATTTATTAAATGTAATTTTCATTATTTTGATTATTCTCAGGCAGAAAAGGCTAGCTTGGTTCATTTATTGGATTTCCTAGGTCTGATTTTTCTCACAATGATTTGGGCCATTTGCCCTCGAGATAGTTTGGCACTTTTGGGCCAGTGGATACAGTCTAAACTGCAGGAGGTAAGTGTGAGACAGTAAGTAGAATTTGTAATGGCCTGTGATGAGGATATTTTAAATATTACTATAAAGTAACAGATACCAGGGATGTTTTCACATACCATGAAATACAGCTACTAAATTTTAGTGTCTTATGTTTTCTCATTTTTAGGGGATATTCTTTTTTTTTTTTTTAAAGATTTATTTATTCCATAGAGAGCACACGCACACATACACACACGCACAGGCATCAGCAGGGTGAGGGGGCAGAAGGAGAGGGAGAGAGAGAAGCAGATTCCCTACTGAGTGTGGAGCCCTCGGGGTTCAACCTTACCCATGAGACCATGACCTGAGCTGAGACCAAGAGTCAGCGGCTTAACCAGTTGAACCACCCAGGCATTCCTTTAGGGGATATTCTTAATAACGAGCATTCAAATTAGAAAATACTACATCTTTTAAATGATGGAGGGTAGATGTGTTATCAGGGCTTGGCAACTTTTGGCTAACATAATATTGTGAAGGGGGGACATAATCATTGGTCTTAAGGAGAGAAAACATGGTCACAAATCCTTTCTTTCCTTTTGTCACTTTACCTTCAGACTTTTCAGTTTTGTCTCTCATAGTGACTGGTGTACTTATTATGACTCTCCCTTTCCCCAAATATTTGCATTCTGATGGGGAACTCTTAAAACCTGTGAACTTTTATGGGCACCGTGTTGCTGAAACTGCTTCACCACCCTCATCTCCTTACTCCCAGTTAAAATAAAACTACCTGGAAAATAACGAAAGGATAATCTTATTAGGTGTTTGTTAACTTTCATTTTAGTACTTATGTATAATGATAATCGTTGTAAAATTTATTGAGGTCCTCATTTTGTTCAAAACATTGAACTACTGAAAGTAGGTCTTGCAATCTTGATAATTGCTTTGTTAACTATGATTAATTATTTTATTTTACATCTTCACATATTTCCTCTTGTCCTGGGAGGTGTGGTGATTCAGGAACAATCTTATTTGTTTATTTAATGATTTGTGGAGCACCCATCATTGGGCCATCTGGGTGCTGTTTAAATCTAATGTGTAAAATTCTTTGAGACAAATTGCTTTTGAAATTGGATAACTAAGTCTTTTATTTGGTGTTACCATATTGTCTGGCTGCATTTATATTGAAATAAAGGTTCTTAAAAGGAAAAAAAAAGAATGGTTATTACTTAGGTTACAGGATCTCATATTTTGAATTTTATTTCTGTTACTGATATTCTGGGAAGTCAAAGGAGTTAATGTAGTTTTTTACCCATTTATCAGTATATAGCTTTTTTCTGTAATCTGAAGATTTTGTCATAAGAAAGATAACTTGTGGCTGTTTCTCCCTTGAAATACTTGATGAATCCTGCTACTTCATATAATTCTTTAAAAATTAAACTAAAAATAAAGTAGGGATTACTTCTCTTTGAACCCTTTTTCCCTAAATCAAGGCTTCCCCAGTAATTTTGGTGACAAGGAAATGTTTCTCTAGAAAGCCTTGCTTCTTATGATTGGAGAGCAGGAGGGGATATTGATAGTGAAGTCATAAAGGAGTGGGAATTGCTGACATTCATTTGCCAGAGAAAAGAAGAAACAGGCCTTCACGTAACTATCAGGGAATCCTATTTTTTAATCTTAAAAGATTGGGGTATAATATAGCAGCCCTCATAGAGTGCTACTAGGTATGGTTTTTGAAAGCTATTTGTAATAATTATAGTAGCTAAGATTTATTGAGTACTCACCATATGTTAGGCGCTAGGATGAACACTGTAGTTTAATTATGTATAGGGGTTAAGAATACAGCTGTGAATAGATGGACCTATATTTGAATTTAGGCTCTGTTAGACCTAAATTCTACAGAACTTGGGTAGATTACTTCACCAATTATAGGTCTGTTTCTTCATCTGTAAATTGGCATAATACTGGCTAACTCAAAAGAACTATTATGGGTTTAATGATGCATTTTAAAGTAGGATCCCTCAATCTAAGCACTATTGACATTTTGGACTAGATAATTCTTGTGGGAAATTGTCACGTGTATTGCAGGATATTTAGCTCTAAACATCTACTCTAAACATCTGACCTATACCCACTAGATGCCAGTAGCATTTTCACCCCCCTCCTCCCTCCCCCACAGTTGTGACAATCAGAAATGTCTCCAGGGGTGCCTGGTGGCTCAGTTGGTTAAGTGTTCAACTCTTGATCCCGATCGGTTCGGGCATGATCTCACCACCAGTCATGATCTCAGTGTCGTGAGATTGAGCCCCACATCAGGCTCTGTGCTGGGTGTGAAGCCTGCTTAAGATTCTGTCTCTCCCTCTGCCCCTACACCACCTGCATGCACTCTCTCTCTCCCCAAAAAAAAAAAAAAAAAGTCTCCAAACATTTCCAAATGTCCCTGGGAGACAAAATCATATCCAGTTGAGAACCAGTGATTATAAAGCATTTAGCACAGTACCTAGTGCAAAGTAAGGACTCATTAAATAGGAGCTATTATTATTTGCTCATTTTATCCTGTCTATAACCCTAGGAGGTTGGTGCTATTGCTACTCCATTTTACATATGATGCTACTGGGCTTAGAGGGGTTAAACAATTAGCCAAGAGTTCACAGTTAGTAAGTGTCAGCATTTGGACTTGAGTGTAAATTTCTGTCCTTTTAAAGCCAATGTTTTTAACCAGTTATGCTATCAGTAGACTTGAGGGACCCTGGCAGATTGCTCATTAAGAGTGAAGACATGATATGGTATGTTCAGCAACCTAGAAAAGACATGATCGAGAAGGAGGAAAGTCATATCTAGTAGTCATGTGCTGCGGATCAGATTGATTATATTATTTCTAGACATCACTGACATGTAGCTACCTCTGAAAAAGTGTTTCCTCTATTAATAACTCTGTTCTCAAAAGTCCTGCCTATTGAGCCATCTATAAATTTTAGTACTTACTGAAAATTAGAATTTAACTGGAAAGCATTCACATAAATACAAGTAATTAAGAAAGTTAAAATTACGATATCTATTTGTATTTTTTTTATTGAGGTTGGAAGAAAATTTCATTTCCCTAACTAATCAATACTTAGGAAAGGTGGAATTAAGATAATTTATCAAAGAAAGAAAATTCTGCTCTATGGTTAATTTTCTAACTGAAATAAATTCTCTAGTAGTGTCAGTGGTTATTATCTAGCTATATTTTTTCAATTGTCTTTTAAAACTGCAAGATCAAAATGTTCCTTGGCCATATTAAAAACTTGCTTTAATGAGCTTTCTTAGGGGATCCTCTACACGGTAGGTAGAGATTGTAATTGGGAAAATAGAAGTGCAGATATCCCCTGCTTTCTGAAAGTTTGTGTTATGTCACTTGGCTTTTAGGCTTTTTTCATAAAAGCAAACATACTCTTTGGATTTCTTCTGGTTAGTGAAAACAGGTACTAATGTAAGTCTTTTCTAAAAGCAAAGTAGTGTGAGGCAAACTTTTGGAAAGTGGGGGATACTTGAACAGTAGTACTCCTCCCCCATTATCCATGGGGTGGGGGGGAGGGTGGGATATATTTAAGACCCCTAGTGGATAGGCCTCAAGCCTCAGATAGTATCAAATCCTATATATACCATGTTTTTTCCTGTACATACATATCTGTGATGAAGTTTATAAGTTAAGCACAATAAGAGATTAACAATAATAACTAATAATAAAATAGAGCAATTATAACAACATACTGTAAAAAAAGTTACGTGTGGCCTCTCTCAAAGTCTTATTGTATGTACTCACCTTCTTGTGATGATGTGAGATGCTAAAATACCTATGTGATGGGATGAAGATAGGTAAATGACGTAGGCGTTGTGGTGTAGCATTAGGCTACTATAGACCTGACCATGTGTTAGAAGGACCATCTGCGGGTAACTCAAACCATGGAAAGTGAAACCATGGATAAGGGGGATTGCTGTACTTCATGTGATACTATAGACTGTCCAGAAGTCTGTAGGCATAATTTTTTTAATATTCTTTTCATGTTTTTAAAATATTAATCTGTGATGGAGGAAATAAAGGCTGCAATTTGTGTTTTATGTCATGGTGTTCTTTAAATGTTAATCATGGAAAGCATAAAAACTTTATCCTAGATGCTCCATGAAATTAATTTTAAAAATTGCACTTTGTTACTCCTTTTACTGTGAAATAAATATGCTAATGGAGCTTCTCTTTCTTATTTCTTCTTAGTATATGTTTGATAGACCGTACAGTAGAACATTGGAGGCTGAAGCTGACAAAATTGGATTACAGCTTGCTGCAAAGGTAAAATGCTTGGTAGTTGAGAAAACAGTGCCCTTCACACAGTGAAAGATAAATGTACGTTGTCTTAATGAGCTGTGGCATGAGCAGAGAATGAGAGTTGGACTGTATGAAATTTTTCATTAATACCTTTTTAAATTTGTGTACTCTAGAAGCTGATATACTATCTTTATTTTACTCCTCTCCTTTTTTTGTTGATCTAAGGGGGCTTTTTTTAGTAAAATAATGTATAATTGTTTTTCCCCACTCAGAGAAAGGTTTGTTCTATTGTAGCTATGATCCTAGATGAACCACCTGAATTTTTACAATTTAAGTAAACAGAAGAACAGGCTTATTACTTTGTGTCTTTGAGATTATTTTTGTTGCAGCAAATGACTGACCTTTGCTAGCCACAGAGGGCAGCTCTGAGCCTTCACCATGATTTAAGTTGGCTTTTGCTCATGTCTCCTTTACAGGGCACTGCATGCCTGACTGCTGTTTTTATCATCTGTGATAACTGAGCATTATTAGTAGAATTTAATATTAGAAGTAAAACTGCATTTTTAAAAATGAGTAAAAACAATGCCACTTTGTACATTAAATTCAAATTGTACTTGGTTCTTTATTGAGTTTCCAGTAGTTATTAAAAGTCCTAGCTATTAGAAATCACTATTATTTGAAGTTATTATGAGTTTTATAGATTTAATTTCATAAATGAAGATATTACTCATTCACAAAAACAAAAGTAGTTATGTGAATGTTGTATAATGAGAATTGAGTGAATTATCTGACTGTAGATTAAGAGGTTCCCAAATAGTGGGCCACAGATTGGCACAGTTTCCTAATTTCCTGTACTATAGTCTATGAAATTATCCTTTTAATATGTGTGTTTTGTGTTCTGGTTAAGAAATCTTTGCCTATTTTCAATAAATTGTTACTGTTTTATTTTCAAAAAGCTTATTATTTTATTACCTTTTAAAAATATACTACACAGAAGAGGTTAAGATAATTTCTTTCCCATGTGGGTATCTAATAGCCTCAGCCCTGTTTATTGAAGAGTTATCTTTTCTCCACTATACTTCAGTGTCTTTTTGTCATAAATATGGGAGGCTATAGAGAAGTCTATTTCTGGACTCCCTATTGTATTCTATTGGCCTGTTATCTGTCTTTGAGCCAATACCACATTGTCACTATATCTTTGTAGTAAGCTGTGATATCTGATAACTTCTGTCCCCCAGTGTGGTTGTGCAAGATTGACTTGGCTAGTCTTAGTCCCTTTCCTTTCCATATAAATGTCAGAATCAGTTTATCAAATTACACGCCTGTACAAAAACATGCTTGGGATTTTGATTGGAATTGTGTGAATTTGGGGACAATTGACTACTGTCAATAATATTGAGTCTTCCAGCCCATGAGTGATTTATTTGTCCATTTATTTAGATATAATTTCAGTGTTATTTTCAAATATTGTGTGTGTATAGGATTTACACATCTTTTGTTAAATGTACTGCTAAGTGTTTGACTTTTTTGATGTTATCGTGAAGTGTCATTCAAAAAATAAACTTGGGGCGCCTGGGTGGCTCAGTTGGTTAAGTGACTGCCTTCGGCTCAGGTCATGATCCTGGAGTCCCGGGATCGAGTCCCGCATCGGGCTCCCTGCTCAGCAGGGAGTCTGCTTCTCCCTCTCACTCTCTTCCCTCTCGTGCTCTCTGTCTCTCATTCTCTCTCTCTCAAATAAACAAATAAAATCTTAAACAAAACAAAACAAAACAAAAAAAACAAAAAATAAACTTGATCATATATAAAAGTGCAGTTTGTTTTTTATAAATGAACTTGTATCCAACAACCTTGCTAAAGTCACTTATTCTAATATTATGTAGATTCTTTTAGATTTTATTTATACACATTTGTGTTGCCTGTGAATAATGACAGCTTTAGTTCTTCCTTTCCAATCTATGTACTTTCTTTTTTTTACCTTATTGCAATGGGCAGAAACTTCAGTACAATGTTGAGGGTGAGTGGAGAGCACTTTTGTTTCTTCATGATGTTAGGGGGAGAGCATTCAGTATTTCACCATTCTGGGGTCTAAGGTTTTTTTTTTTTTAAATCTGACTTTTTAGAAGAGTTGCTCTTCTATTTCTAATATGCCAAGAGATTTCTTTAAAATTATGAGTAACTGTTAAATTTTATCAAATTCATTTTTTTGTATTGATGACTATATAATTTTTCTCCTTTAATCTGCTAATGTGGCAAACTACATTGATTTTTATTTTACACATTCGGACAACTTGTTATTTTTGAAATAAACCAATTTTATCAATTATATTATCCTTTCAATATATTACTGAAGTTGGTTTGCTAACGTTTAGCTTAGCTTCATAAGAGATACCAGCTTGGAATTTTCTTTTCTTGTGATATCCTGTCATGTTTTGGTATTAAGATTATGCTGGCCTCATAAAATGAGTTGAGAAGTGTTTTTTGTTTTTTTTTTTTTCCTTTGGAAGAGTTTGTGTAATATTAGTGATACTTATTTTTTAAATGTTTGGAGATTTCATGGGTAAAGCTATATGGGCCTACAGATTTTTTTGTGGGATGGTCTTTAATTATGGATTCAGTCTTTTTAACAGATACAGAACTATTCACATTTTTGTTTTGTGTCAGGTTTTTTGTTTGTTTGTTTTTTAATAGAGAGTGAATGAATGAGGGGAGAGGCAGAGGGAGAGAGGGAAAGAAGCAGGCTCCGTGCTGAGCGTAGAGCCTGATGTGGGGCTGGATCTTCTGACCCTGAGATCATGACCTGACCTGAAATTGAAAGTTGGAGGCTTAACCAACTGAGCCACCCAGGCGCCCCAGTTTTGTATCAGTTTATATAAGTTAGAACATCTAGAAATGTATGTTTTGTTTAAATTCTCAACATTACTGGTATAAAGTTTTTTAATTTACATATATATCTATATTTACATTTTGTGTTTTTTTTACTGAAGTATAGTTGACACACAATATTACATTAGTTCCATGTGTACAAAACAGGGATTTGACAACTCCATATGTTATGCTCACCGTTAAGTGTAGCTACCGTCTGTCACCATGCAATGCTGTGACATTGATTGTGTTCCGTATGCTGTACCTTTCATCCTGTGGCTTATTCATTCCATAACTGGAAGCCTATATTTCCTGCTCCTTCACCTATTTTGCTGCCCCTTCATGCCCATCTCCGCTGGCAACCATCAGTTTGTTACCTTTACTATATTTTTAATGTGAGACACTGCATTCTACAGCTATATTTTGTTTATTTATTGAAAAGTTAATACAGTTTTATTTAAGGAGTTTCACATGTTGTGATTCCTTCTACTGGCAATCACCTTAGTTCTTCTAAAGTTTAAGTGATAATCTTCAAGGTAGCCCTTTTTTAAAAAAGTTTTGTCTTGACTTCAGCTCAGGTCATGATCTCAGGGTTGTGGGATCAAGCCCCATACAGGGCTCAGTGGGGAGTCTGCTTGAGATTCTCGCTCCCTCTCCCTCTGCCCTTCCCCTCCCGACCTTTTCCCCCCTGCTCATGCACTCTCTCTCTCTCTCAAAATAAATAAATGAATCTTTAAAAAGATGTTTTGCTCAGTCCACAGTTCTTTTAGTTTGGCTTCTTTGATTCCACTTGAATATGGACATGCTTCAGAAATTCACCAGCTGTAATATTTGGGATCCAGTTTCTTTAAGCAGTTTATTTAGGGCCATGTTTAGGGTCTGAGTAGATGGATCTGCCTAGTTCTCAATTTCAGATACCCTCTAAACACGAATAAGTTCAAACTGTGTTCACTCCTAAACTGTCACACCCTAGAATAGTACAGATTATTGGGATATGCCAATACCTAAGATTAAAATAATTTAACTATTAGTTCTTGGTTTTAGCAGATCTGTCTTGTGGTTCTTTCCCACAGATAACACACATTTCAGCATGTGTATTTTCTGTCACTGTCTTGTAGCTCACTAATCTTACTTTCAACTGTGTCCATTCTGCCATTAAACTTATCTTTGACTTTTAAATTTTAGTTATTGTATTTTTCCATTCTAGAATTTCCATTTGATTCTCTTAAAAATTTCAGTTCTCTGGTGAAATTCTCTGTTTTGTTATAATTCATATATTCTTGATTATGTTAATCATAATTGTTTTTTAAACATCCATGTTTTTTAACTCTAATTTCGTTATCTCTGGGTCTGTTTCTATTTTCTGTTTTTTTGCCTTTGGTCTTGTTTCTTGGTATGCTTGCTCATTTTTTATTGAATTCTGGACATTTCATATAAACAGTACTATTGGCTCTGATAGTTTCTTCCATTATAGGGGATTCTCCCTTTAGTCTAGAGGACAACTAGAAGAGAGCAGATTATTTCAGTCAGTCAGAGCCTGAGTTGGGTCTTCATAAGTTCTAATTTACCTCTACTTCACCTTCATTCATGAGTATTGCTGTTCAGGGAAGTCTGCTGAAGGTATGGAGTATTTACTAAGTTCCTTCTCTGTAGTGGTTTTTGAACTTCAGTTTTTGACCTGCCAGCACCATGAGACTGTTGAAATCTCTGTTCAGTTTTCATCCACTTTTTGTTTAAAAAAGTGCCCTGTGCAGCTTAAGAATCGATAAGACGCCTTGGTGAACTGGCATCCGGTGGTGTCTTTGCCCTCCTATCTTTCAAATCTTAGCTTCTCAAGTTTGGCTGCCTTATCAAGCCTGACTTGTAAGTTTGGCTCTCTAGTCCTGCTAAACAGCTGAAAACTCTCCTTAGTCACCTCTTTCTGCTTGGATTTCTTTTGAGTTCTGCTTATATTCTCAGCCTCTGGCTCTTCAGTGCTTAGAATTTAACAGATTTCACTGAAAGCAAGAGCAACACACAGATCAGACTCACCTCCTTTAGCTTTCCTTCTTCCTGGGATTTTGGCTTTTCTACTCTTGGCTGACTTGGTAACTCTCCAATACCTTTGAACAAATACTATTTATATTTTATCCAGATTTTCTAATTTTTTTTATTGAAGTATAATTGGCATACAATATCCTTTTAGTTTCAGGTATACATCATATTGAGTCAATATTTTTATACATTACAAAATAATCCCCATGGTAAGTGTGCTTACCATCTGTCACCAAAGTTATTACAATATTATTGGCTATATTCCCTCTGCTGTACATTATATCCCCATGACTTATTTATTGTATAACTGAAAGTTTTTACCTCTTAATCCTCTTCACCTATTAGATTTTCTAATTGTGTTTGATAGGAACATTGTTCTGCTGTAATTATTTACTCTGTCACTGCTAGAAGAGGAAGTCTCTAACTTAGTCTTTTTAATAGCTACCTAATATTCTGTAATGTCAATAATTCATTTAATTATGTATCTGCATACTTTTGGGTTATTTCCAGGGTTTTTTGTCATTGTTTAAATTGCAAATAATTCTGTAGTTGGCATCCATATACACCTATCCTTATGTTCCTTGCACTTTTATAGCAGTAGGGTGGGATTGCTGGCATTGCTATGTTTATTTTTAAAAGATACTCCCAGTTATTACAGAATGTTATGGCAAATCTTAACCAATGACATATCAGAATACCCTTTTTTAAATACCTACATCAGCACTGTTTTCAGTATCTTTAGTTTTTGTTAATTTGGACAAAAAATGGAATCTCATTGCTTTTAAAAATGCATTTTTTTTGCCTAGTAGTAAAGTTGAGAATATTATTCATTTTTATTGACTATTTTATTTCTTCTTTTGCAGATTGCCTTTTTTAAAATATTTTCCTGGGTAGAGTTTAAAAATACATATTCTAGGCCCCACTCTTGGAAATTCTGAATCAGTAGCTAGATGACGAAACCCTGGATCTGAATATGTTTAGGAACTTCCAAGTGATTCTGCTATCTAGGCAGGTTTGGGAATTATTACTTTGAGTGATCAAATGCTAGTTTTATGTTTTTGGGTGGCTTGGTAAATTAAATTTTCTGTTTTATTTAAGAAAGAAAGAAATTAGATTAGTAAATATTGATATTGCAAGCCATCTATTTTTTAAGAGAGTATATCTGGGTAGATATAACTATCATTTCATTTTCTAAAGCACATCTAACTATTGTGTTGTGGACGAGGTGACCTTTTGCCAGTTGTGATATCATACTTGGTTCAAAGGAGAAAACGATACTGCTGCAGATGTTAAGTCTTGAATGCATAGTGATCAGGGTAATATCTTTGCTATGGAGCACTTAGGATATATAGTTCTTTTTTTTTTTAAGATTTTATTTATTTATCTGAGAGAGATAGAGCATGAGCACAAGTAGGGGGAGGCAGAGGGAGAAGCAGACTCCCTGCTGAGCAGGGAGCCTGATGCAGGACTCCAGCCCAGGACCCTGAAATAATGACCTGAGCAAAGGCAGACACTTAACCGACTGAGTCACCCAGGCACCTCTGGAACACTTAGAATATAAAAATGCCGTGTCTGAGTACAGGTATTTATTTCCTATCAAAAGGGAGGAACACTATTAGAACCTCAGATATTATATTGATACTACCATTTATTCTGTGATATCACCTGTTTAGATGATAACGCCATTATCTGTCATTTAACAATATATTCTAATACTGTGCTTAGTATGATATATGTGTTGTCTGATCTAATCCTTTAGTAACTCTGTGAAGTAGTGATTAGTATCATTATTGATAAAGGAACTGAAGCCCTTATAGGTTAAGTTACCTTCTTACAGGTACAAAATGGTAAAACCATGATTCAAACCCAAGTGTGTATGATTTCAAAGTCTGTTGCTCCAGTTTTGTTTCTGGTCTTATCCCTCTACCACAGTTACATTTCTCAAGATCAACTTGTTGTCTCCATGTTGTCATATCCCATGCATGCTTTTCTACCTTTATCTTGTTCTTTCTCTTAGTAGCATTTGACACTATTAACCATACTCCCCTTTAAAAATATGTATATATTGTGTGATTAGATACATATTTCATTGTTGTTTAGTATTGTAAACTCATACTGGGAAATATCAGCCCTTACTGCCCCTTTGCCTTATACCCCAGAAGTGAAAGTCACCTTAACTTCTTTAGCTGTTTACCTCTGTATTTCCACATAATCTGTTTATTTTGTAATTTCTTGACTCATTAGGTTTAGACGATTGATTTCTTGTTATGGAAGATTTAATCTTTTATAACCCGACTAATGTTTTTATGTGCTTATTTGCTATTTATATTCCTTCTTGGTTAAGTATTGTTCAGTTTTTTTTTCCCTCCACACTCTAATAGAATTGTTTGTTTTCTTACTATTGACTTTGGAGTGTTTTTTACGTATTCTGGATACAGTCATTTGTTGGATATGTGATTTGAAAATGCTTATTCCTTATCCGTGGCTCATCTTTTCTTAACAAAGTTGTGTGTATGTGTGTTTTGTTTTTTTGTTTTGTTTTTGTAGAGCAAACATTTTTAATTTTAATGAAATCTAGTTTAAGGTACCCCCGAGGAAACTGCCAATTTCTGGGGTGAGCTTCTTTCTAATACCTTAACCCACAAATTCCAACTACTCCTTGCAGCCCTAAAGTCTTATCTTCTAACTCCTTAGCTTAGCCAAACTTACCATGTTCTGCTTGGGTTCTACCCATTTACATTATGGTCAGGAAACTACCTCCAGGCAGAGAGGAGGGGCAAATCTGGGGATCGCTAGTACTACACAGTGTTTCTCTTCCTCTCAAGAATCACTGTCTTATTTTTCCTTTTGTCCAGTACCTGAAAATGTTTGCCTCATGTAGTCTGTCCAGTTTCATGGTTATTTGTGGTGGGAGGACAAATCCAGTACCAGTTAGTCTCATGGATGGAAGTATATACATCCCCAAATTTGTAACTCATGATTGTCCATATTTTATAAGAAGGCACTAAGATACTTTTCAGAAGCTCTGTATACCTAGGTTGGGATAGTGGACTCCACTGTAAGATGATAGGGCAGGGAGCTAGCTCTCTCTTTGGGAACTTCTACATGGAATATATATAGGCCCTTTCTCTGTGGCTGTTCAAGTGTCTTTGCAGAAGAATCCTGTAAAACTGGCTATTATTTAAGGGTTAGAAAGGGAGAGGGAGATGGGGTTATCCCATTCATTGTGGAGACTCTTCTTTAATTCTATTTGAATCTTACACCTCAGCCCTTTTACCTTGAGTATCAAATACAGAACCTTTCTGGAGTCCCCATGGTGTGGGGGTATCAGTCAGCTGCCAAAGAAGCAGTGTAGTTTAGTGATAATGAGCAAGCTCAGGAACTTGGCTGCCTAAGTTTGAGAATCTGCTTTGCCAGCTCTAGAGTACTAGCTCTGTGATCCTGGGTGAGTTTTTATCCTTTCTATACCTCAGTTCTCCTCATCTATAGGATAGGAATAGTAATTGGACCTATATTGTAGAATTAATACAGTTAAAGTCCTAGGAGCACTAATCTTCTAAATCACTTATATTTAAATGTATGCCTGTGTTTCAGCTACAGTCAAAAAATTAAAAACAAAACAAAAAAACAAATATCTGCCTGTTATTTCCTCTATTTCACAAGTATCTCAAGCCTAATATATTCAGTATATCCTTGATTTTTCCCTCAGACTACTTCTAGTCTTCCTTTCCCCAATAAATACACCACTTTCTATTCAGTTGCTTTTGGAAAAAATCTGGAGTCCTCCTTAGAACTTCCTTCTTAATCATTCACATGGAATCTTTCACCAAGTGTCAGTAGTTATATCTATAAAATATATCTCAATATGTTTCTATCTATACCATTAGCATTTTACCTGAACTTCTGTGTCAGCCTCATTACAGTTTTCATTGGGTCCAATCATATTTCCCTCCACTTTGTCATAAATAATAATGAGGTCCAGTCAGCTAGGATATTCACTTTCTCAAGGTAAGACTTAAGTGGACACTGGCCAGCATTTGCCATGATTTTTCAGATTCTGCTTTTGATTGGCATATTCTTTTTCATATTTGTTAATACATGCTATTAGAAGACATCTTTGAGACCTAGATCTTTTAAATTGATATACATAGCCCTTCTCTGACCTATTATGTTGATTTCCATTTATTAATTCAATGTATATTTAATGTGTATGTACCATCTTCCAGGATGTAGGGATACACAATATATGGAGGTCAGAATTTAAGTAAAAAGCAGAGACATTCAATAAACAATTTTTGTAGTTTAAAGCATTGTGATAGAGATACACAGGATCCCCTGAAAAAGGAGAGCAGAAATGTGACATTAGCCAGGGATGAGAACTTGGATTAGACTGAGAAAAAGATATTTACAGCAGACATCTGAAAGCTAAGTAGTAATTATCCTGGTGAAGATGTTGATGGGGGATGTTTTTGACATGGCGGACAGCGTGTTCAAAGGCAAAACTAATGATTGCTTGGTCCAAGAGTTAAAAATTCAGTGTGCTAAAATGTAGAGTTCAAGGGCACCAATGTCAAGAGATAAAACTGAAAGGTAGAGACTTGTTAGCAATTGTGAGGATTTTATTATCTTATCCAGCATAGTGGTTGGGATCTTGGACTCCAGAGTCAGGCTGACCTGTGTTTGACCTCTTGTCTCTTTCCCGCGATTGTAAGCAAATTACTTAACCTTTCTAAGTCTCTTTTCTAGTCTGAAAAATGGGAATAATGAGAGTACCTACCTCAAAGGGTGATTTTGCATGTCCTATACTTGATTCTTAATTGTGGCTTATATCCTCTTTTTAGACATTGATGGATCAGACTTTCTTGACTTCTTGACATTTAATATTCAAATCACAGAATGCAATTATCTTATTCCTAATTCTGTCCTTATTAGGCAACCTTCTCATTATAACTTGGCTTCCTTTGTATCATGCTAAAAGAGAAAGAACATGATGACTTGAGGATGCAGATGCCCTGTGCCCTTGGTAGTTTGGGCAGTTATAGTTATGGCCACACATTAATAAGTTGATATTCTGCTTTTATATCAGTCTTGTGACCTTGGTTAATGGGAACTGTTCCTGTGAGATGGATCTATTGGTCATGTGCTGTCCCCTTAGAGTTATGAGATTTTAAGGCCACGACTAAACAGGATATGGAAAATTCATTAAAATCAAGTTACTCAGGAGGCCTCTTTGAAAATAGGCAGCTTGCCTCCCTTAGAGTGCTCTCTCGTTGTGCTTTGTTATTGGGTGTGAGTTTATTTTGTATATTTTTATAGTTTTAATTTTTCATTTATAAGACATTTAGTTTATCATTATATAAATTATCAGAAAGACTAATATAGGGTTGGTAAAAACTGGTTGGACTAAGGTGTGATTTACCCACAGAATAATAACTAGATGTCCAGTTACCAGCTGACAATCAAATTATTTGATTTTGTGTGTGTGTGTGTGTATTCATTTGTCACTGTAAAGATAACTTGACACTTTACAGCCATTTATATAGATGACTGGTTTCACTAACAGCCAAATCATTTTTATTTTTTAGTATCTGTTTCTTAAATATGAAAAAGGAAACTAATTTTGTTTCAGTGGTTTTAACGCAGGAGCAGCCTTTTAGTAGGGCACTGTATATGATTGTGATTGTCACAGTGATTAGGGTAGAAGAGATTGCTGGTGTTTAATGGTCATGCGGTGGTGGGGGATGGGGACAGAGATCTTAAATACCCTATAATGGCCTGGAGAGTCCCAAAGTTTGTTAAGTGTTCCTGTTGAGAGATGCTGCCAGGTTTCTTCAAGTAGCCTGAATAACTATGCAGATAGCACCATCTAGTGACAGAAATAGGTAATAAACAGAATCTACTTTCATCACAGAAATAAAATCAAAATTCTAAAATTTCTGTAAGTAATAGGTTAAAATCATAGACTTTTGGAGCAGGAAGGAAAGTTGGAGATAATCTAATCTACATTCTCCTTTTACAGATAAGGAAATTAGGGTCCAAAGAGGTGAAGTGATTTGTCCCATAAAATGCACCTAGTTAGGAAGAGCCCATGTCCAGGTCTCAGAGTTTCCCAGGTTGGTAATCTCAGCCCTTGTCATAGCAAACTGACTGTTTTTGTATTCTATTTAGGTTAATACCTTAGGTGCTTTGCTTAGTGATTTAAGGATAAAAATCAGTAAATGGGGAAAACATCTCATTTACTAGGTGTGTTATGTAAATTTTCATAAAGCATATATCATGTATTACATCTTATTTGAGCCTCATTGTATCACCTAGACAAATGAGACGGAATGTCGTGTATTCAGTTCATTTTTTAGTTGCAATGATTTTTAGCTCTAAATGTTGACTCTATGATAAAACTTTAGGATAGGGAAAAATTTGTACATGAAAGTTTATTAAAACTTTATTGATTGATGAACTGACATGATTGACATCAATCAAAAGATTGACATCAGTCAAAAGATGCAAAAAACTTTAAAATGAAATGAATTTACAAAATGAAGCAAGTCTTCCTGTTTTTCCTTGTTAGGGCATATAAAATAGTTTTGGTAAGTCAAGGGTTTTTGGTTTTGTTTTGTTTTTAATGGGAGGGAATGGCAGATAATGAAATTGGTTTAGCTGAAACCATCTCAAGACTATGTCACGTTCAGTTGGAAAAGAGCAATTTTTAAGTATTGACGGAAAATGTTGGTTCCACTGTAAAGTGAGCTTTAGTGAGTGATGCCATCAGAGGTATTGGGAAAATGAATGTATTGAAGTGAGAGACTGGGAGAACCAGTTTCCTGGCAGATGATGGTGACAGTGGTGATGACATTGACAACACTGGCAGTAATGTTAAGTAACATCTCTATGTGCAGGGCACTGGTCTGTTTGCATGGGTTAACTCTGTAGTTTTCATAACAACCCTGTGAAGTATAGATGTTATTATCCTCATCTTATAGATGAAACTCAGGGATAGAGAAACTAAGTAACCTGCCAAAGGTCTCACAGATAGTAAGACTTTTCCCTCCTATGATAAAAGTGCATTTGTTTCTGAAGTGGAACTTTCTGTAATATCTTAATGCACCAGAACAATTTTGGTTTTCTGCCACACTGCCCCTAAGATCACCATTTTTAAGAATCTGTTTGGTCCCTTTAAATCATATCTTAAAATAGCCTCAGTGTATTCTTCTACCTCTAGGAGTCCAACTACCCTTCTGCTATAGTCCTAGTATTATCTCTGACGACTATTTTCCCTACCACTTGTCTTTGGGAACTATAGGAGAGGATGTCACAAGGACTGAGACAAGCGTAAGCTGTTAATGGCATTCCGAAAAATGACTCAGAACTGTTAATGTCAGACTTTACCTCTTAGGTTATGGCTGGCAGGAGTTTTGTTGGAGAGTCTATGTGGATAGAAAGCAAAATTCAGAGATGCTTTTGTTACATTTTTAATGAAAATTTTGGCTATAGGTAGGATATACTCGGTCTGGATTTATTTGTACATTTTTTTTTTCTGGCATTGTTTTGGCGTTGGAAAATGTTCAGATATAAGAATATAGCTCTTCTATTGTACTCTTATGACTATCATATCCCACTGAGTTTCTAATTGAATAGTAGCAAATTGTTTTTCGATTAATATGTCCCTTAATGCATATTCATGCATGTTGATACTATAGGCTGAATTAAACTAAATCCTTCTATAGTTGTAAATTTGTGATATCATCACTTACCACCAAACCTAACATCCTGCAATATTGGCTGCTCACCAGCGGAAGGTAAGAGTAGAAATAGTATACACTGTGTTCTGGATCTAGACTGACTACTTTACAAGAGTTATCACATTTAATCCTAATGATCCCCTGCTTTCATTTCATTTTTACAGATGAATTTGAGACTCCTGGAGACTAAGTTATTGGCCCAAAGTCACAAACATTTCAATCATTCTACTTGTGTTTAAATCCTGACTCTGTCACATACTAGTTATGTTACTTTCAACAAATTACTTGACTTCTGTGGGCCTTGGTTTCTTCCTCTGATCTGTAAAATGAGTGTAATAATAGTACTTACCTCAGAAGTTTGTTATGATGACTCAGTGAGTTGATATTTGTCTTACGCTTAGAATAATACCTGGCATTTAGTTCCATGTAAGTGATTATTAGGTTAAATAAAATAAGTGGTATTTTGAACCCAGTCTTTCTGTTTTTGCTCTTCCCATTGTCCCAGTATTAATGCCTCAAAAAGTATTCCAGGACCAATGTATTTCACTGAGACATATTTTCTTATTTTTCACTGGTCAACTCTGACCGTTACTAGTTCTATTTTAAGAAGAAAACCTTGTCTAGAAATTATCCCACCTTTTCTCAATGTACTTGCAGACACTTGGTAAACACAAGTTCCTTACTTTGCCATAATTATTTTTTAAAGATTTTATTTATTTTAGAGAGGGAGAAGAGAGCACGCAAGTAGGGGGAGGGGCAGAGGGAGAGGGAGAGAATCTCAAGCAGACTTCATGCCAAATGCAGAGCCTGACACAGGGCTAGGTCCTAGGACCCTGAGGTCATGACCTGAGCCAGAATCAAGAGTTGGACACTCAACCAACTGAGCCACACAGGCACCCCTGCCATAGTTTGTATTGAGGCAAGTGAGTTAGGCTTGTGATGGGCTGAATATTTATTTTCTAAATATTTCTGTTTTGATCTATAATTATCATTTTATCTTTTTTTATTGTAGCAAGAATATTTAACATGAGATCTACCATCTTAACATATTTGTAAGTGTATAATACAGTACTGTTAACTATAGGCATGGTGTGGTACAGCAGATCTTTAGAATTTATTCATCTTGTACAACTGAAACTTTCTACCTTTTGAACAGCAACTTCGTATCTCCCTATTCCCAGCTCCTGGCAACCACCATCTACCCTCTGCTTATATGAGTTTGACTATTTTAAATGCCTCACATAAGTGGAATCATGCTGTATTTGTCCTTTTGTGACTAGGTTTATTTCACTTAGCATAGTGTCCTCAAAGTTCATCCATATTGTGCATATGGCAGGATTAGAAACTGAGTAATATTTCACTGTATGTATATACTACTTTTCTTTATCCATTTTTCCACTGATGGACGTTTAGATTGTTCCCACATCTTGGTTGTTATGAATAATGCTGCAGTGACCATAAGAGTGCTGATATCTCTTTGAGATCCTGCTTTCAGTTCCTTTATATAAGTACCCATGAGTGGGAATGCTGGATCATATAATAGTTCTATTTTTAGCTTTTTGAGAAACCTACATAGTGTATTCTGTAGTGGCTGTACTGTTTTACATTCCCACTGATAGTGTACTAGGGTTCCACTTTTCTCTGTGTTCTCACTAACACTTACTTATTAAATCCTAGCCTTTCTGACAGATGTGTGGTGATCTCTCATTGTAGTTTTGATTTCCTTTACCCTGATGATTAGTGATGAGATTTCTAAATATACCTATTGGTCATTTGTATATTGTTTTTGGAGGACTGTCTAAGTTTTTTGCCCAATTTCAATCGTTTTATTTGTTTTTTATTTTTTGTTATTGAGTTGTAAGGGTTCTATGTATTAAATATTAACCCCTTATTAGTTGTATGATATGCAAATATTTTCTCCCATCCTGTAGGTTGCCTTTTCACTCTGTTAATTATTTGCTTTATTGTGCAGAAGCTTTTCAGTTTGATGTAGTCCCATGTGTCAGGTTTTGCTTTTGTTGCTTGTGCTTTGGGTGTCATTTCCAAGAAATCATTGCCAAGACCAGTGTCATGAAGTTTTTTCCCCTGTTTTCTTTGAGGAGTTTCACATGTTTCAGGTTCTATGTTTAAGGTTTTAATTCATTTTGATTTGATTTTTGTCTGTGGTGTAAAGTGAGGGTCCACTTTCATTGTTTTACATGTTGATACCCAGTTTTCCCAACACTGTTTAATGAAGCGACTAGCCTTTGCCCATTGTATATTTTTTGGCACTTTTGTCAAAGATCACTTGACTGGATATGCTTAAGTTTATTTCTGGGCTTTATTCTGTTCAGATGGTCTGTATGTCTGTCTTTGTGCCAGTATCATTCTGTTTTAATTATTGTAGCTTTGTAATATATTTTAAAATCAGGAAGTATGATGCCTCTACCTATCTTCTTCTTTCTTAAGATTATTTTGCCTTTTGGGGATCTTTTGTGGTTCTTTGTGAATTTTAGGATTTTTTTAAAGAAAGATTTTATATATTTGAGATAGTGAGAGAGCACGAGAGGGGGGCAGAGGGAGAGGGAGAAACAGGTTCCCCGTTGAACAGGGAGCTTGACATGTGGGGCTCGATCCCAGGACCCCGGGATCATGACCCAAGCCAAAGGCAGCCACTTAACCAACTGAGCCACCCAGGCACCCCTAGGATTGTTTTTTCTGTTCCTGTAAAAATTGCCGTTGGGCTATTGGTAGAAATTGTATTGTATTGCTTTGAGTACCATGGGGATTTTAACAACATTAAGTCTTCCAATCCATGAGCACAGGGTATCTTTGAATTTATTTGTATGTTCTTTCATTTCTTTGATCATTGTTTTATAGTTTGTAGTAGGTAAGTCTTTGATCCTTTTAGTTTATTCCTAAGTATTTTATTGTGTTGATGCTAAGTTCGATTATTTTCAGATAGTTTGTTATTAAGTGTATAGAAACACAACTGAATTTTATATGTTTTATATGTTGATTTTGTAACCTGCAACTTTGGTGAATTCATTTATTCCAGCAGTTTTCTTCTGTGGCATCTTTAGATGTGTTTTCTACATATAAGATCATGCCATCTGCAAACTGAGATAATTTTACTTCTTTTTTTCCTGATTTGTGTACTTTTTCTTCTTTTTGCGTAATTGCTGTTGCTAGTTCTGGTACCGTGTTGAATAGAAGTGACAAGAGTGTTCTTGATCTTAGAGGAAAAATTTTGTTTTTCACCATTGAGTATGTTGTTTGCTAGGGTTTTTTTTCATATATGGCTTTTATTATGTTAAAGTAATTGCCTTCTATTCCTAGTTTGTTGACTTTTGTTTTTTAAATGAAAAGGTGTTGAAGTTTATCAGATGCTTTTTCTGTATCTATTGAGGTGATCATGTAAGTTTTATCCTTCATTTTGTTTTAACATAGTGTATTGCATTACTTTATTTTTGTATGGTGAATCAGCCTTGCATCCTAGAAGTAAATCTTAGTCATAGTGTATGATTTGTTTTTTCAGGCAGAGTATAATTTTTAAAATTAAAAAAATTTAACTGAAGTATAGTCGACGTTAATTTCAGGCATACAACATAGTGATTCAACGATTGTATACATTACACAGTGCTCATCGTGATAAGTGTAATTATAATCTGTCACCATTCAAAGTTATTACAATATTATTGACTATTATTATTATATTATATATATATATAATATATATATATTATTCCCTATACTGTACTTTTCATCTTCGTGACTTATTTATAACTGGAATTTTGTACCTATTCATCTATTTTTCCTATTCCTCCAATCCTTCCCCACTGGCAACCATCAGTTCTGTGTATTTATGAGTCTGTTTCTGTTTTTTGTTGTTGTTATTTGTTCATTTGTTTTGTTTTATAGATTCTGTATTAAGTGAAATCACGGTATTTGTGTTTCTCTGTCTGACTTAGTTCGCTTAGCATAACATCCTCTAAGTCCATCCATGTTGCCATGAATGGCAAGATTTAATTCTTTTTATGGTTGAGTAATATTCCACTGTGTATATATACCATATCGTCTTTATTCATCTGTTGATGGACATTTAAGTTGCTTCTATATCTTGTCTATTGTGAATTAGTGTTTTCATTTTTTTTTTTTGAGTAAATCCCCAGAAGTGAAATTACTGAGTCATATGGTATCTCTATTTTTATTTTTTTAGGAACCTTTATACTGTTTTTCATAGTAGTTGCACCAGCTTACATTGCCACCAACAGTGCACGAGGGTTTCCTCTTCTTCACACCTTTGCCAACATGTGTTATTTCTTGTCTTTGTGATACTACCCTTCTAACTGGTGTGAGGTGATATCTAGTGGTTTTAATTTGCATTTCCTTGATGATTAGTGATGTTGAGCATCTTTTCATGTGTCTGTTGACCATTTGTATGTCTTCTATGGAAAAATATATTTTCACATCCTCTGCATTTTTGTTAATTGGATTTTTTTTGGTGTTGCATTGTATGAGTTCTTCATAGACTTTGGATATTAACCCCTTATCAGTTATATCATTTGGAATTATCTTCTCCATTTAGTAGGTTACCTTTTCATTTTGCTGATGGTTTCCTATACTGTGAAAAAGCTTCTCAGTTTGATGCCATCTC
The DNA here is from genome assembly GCF_037043125.1 of Eumetopias jubatus. NCBI lineage: Eukaryota > Metazoa > Chordata > Mammalia > Carnivora > Otariidae > Eumetopias > Eumetopias jubatus. The sequence continues at coordinate 59,938,963 of NW_028274810.1, forward strand.
AGTAGTGTATTTTTGCCTTTGATTTCCTTGGAGGAGACATATCCAGAACAATATTGCTAAGGCTGATATAAAGGAGATTGCTGCCTATGTTTTCTTGAAGGAGTTTTATGGTTTCAAGTCTTGTATTTAGGTCTTTAATCCATTTTGAGTTTATTTTTGTATATGCCATAAGAAAGTGGTCCAGTCTCATTCTTTTGCATGTAGCCGTCCAGCATCATTTGTTGAAGAGACTACCTTTTCCCCATTCTATATGTCCTATGTTGAGTGCATAGATATTTACAACTGTTACATCCTCTTATTGGACTTACCTCTTTATCATTATGTAATGCCCTCCTTTGTCTCTTATTACACTTTCTGGTTTAGAGTCTGTTTTGTCTAACATAAGTATTGGTAACCAATTTTTTTTTTTTTTTTTTTTTTTTGCTTACTTTTGCATGGAGTATCTTTTCTATCCCTTTACTGTCAGTCTTTATGTGTCTTTAGGCCTGAAGTGAGTCTTTTATAAGCAACATATAGATGTATGCTTATTAAGTATATGTTTATTTTTACCAGTAAAATTTTTTTCTTCCATAACTTTCTTCTAGTTGTGGCCTTTTGTTTTCCACTTAAAGAAGACTATTCAATATTTTTTGCAAGGCCTCTTTAGTGGTGATGAGCTTCTGTTTGTCTGGGAAATTCTTTATCACTCCATTTCTGAATGATAACCTTGCCAAGTAGAATATTCCCGGTTGTAGGTATTTTCTTTTTAGCATTTTGAATATATAATACTACTTTCTTCTGGCCTAGTCCTTGTATGTAACTGTTTGCTTTTCTTTTGAAGCTTCTAAGATTCTCTCTTTATCTTTTAATTTTAATTATTATTTGTCTTGGTGCACCTCCTTGAGTTCATCTTGTTTGGGGCTCCCTTGGCTTCCTGTACCTGAATGTCTGTTTCCTTACCTAGCTTCGGGAAGTTTTTAGCTATTATTTCTTCAAGCAAGTTTTCTGTCCCTTTCTCTCTCTCTTCTCCTTCTGGGACCCCTATAATGCAAATATTAGTATGCTTAATGTTGTTCCAGAAGTGCCTTAACTTACCCTCATTTTAAAACTTTTTAATTTTTAATTTTTTAATTTGAGTACAGTTGATGCACAATGTTGTATTAGTTTTAGGTGTACAACATAGTGATTCAATATCTATGTGTTATGCCGTGCCCACCACAAATGTAGCTACAATCTGTCATTATACAGTGCTCTTACAGTAGCCCTGACTGTATTTCATGTGCTGTGCCTTTTATTCCTGTGACTTATTCATTCCATAATTGGAAGCTTATATCCCTCATTCTCCTTCGTCCATGTTGTTTATTCCTCTACCTACTTTCCTCCAGCAACCATCAGGTTGTTATCTGTATTTGCAGATCTGATTCTGCTTTTTGTTTATTTATTCATTTGTTTTAGATTCCACATTAAGTGAAATTATATGGTATTTGTCTCTCTCAATCTGACTTTTTTCACTTAGCGTGGTACCCTCTAGGCCTTTCTGGATTGTCACAAATAGCAAGGTTTCATCCTTTCTTAAGTCTGTGTAATATTCCGTTGTGTATATATATCACATTTTCTTTATCCATTTATCTACTGATGGACACTTGGGCTGCAAACATAGGGTGCATATATCTTTTCAAATTAGCATTTTTGTTTTCTTTGCATAAATACCTAGTAGAATTATTAGATAATATGGTATTTCTATTTTTAATTTTTTGAGAAACCTTTATACTGTTTTCCACAGTGGCTGCACCAATTTGTATTCCCACCAGCAGTGCATGAGGGTTCCTTTTACTCCACATCCTCACCAACACTTGTTATTTCTTGATTTATTTTAGCCTTTCTTAAAGGTATGTGGTGGTATGTCGTTGTGCTTTCTTTTTGTATTTCACTGATGATTAGTGATGTTGAACAGTTTTGCATGTGTTTGTTGACCATTTATATGTCTTCTTTGGATAAAGGTCTGTTCACGTCCTCTGCCCGTTTTTTAATTGGATTGTTTGGGGGTTTTTCAGTGTTGAGTTGTATAAGTTCTTTATATATTTTGGATATTTACCCCTTATCAGGTATATCATTTGTAAATATCTTCTCCCATTCAGTAGGTTGAGTTTTTGGTTTGTTAATGGTATCCTCCTCTATACAAAAGCTTTCTGTGTTAATGTAGTCCCAGTAGTTTGTTTTTGCTTTTGTTTCCCTTGCCTTAGGAGACATACCTAGAAAAATATTGCTGTGGCCAATATTAAATCACTGCCTGTGTTCTCTTACAGGATTTTTATGTTTTCAGGTCTCACATTTAGGTCTTTAATCCATTTTGAGTTTACTTTTGTGTATGGTATTAGAAAGTGGTACAGTTTCATTCTTTTGCATCTTGCTGTCCAGTTTTCTCAGCACCATTTATTGAAGAGACTATCTTTTCTCCATTGTATATTTTTTCCTCCTTTGTCATAGATTAATTGACCATATAAACACAGGTTTATTTCTGGGCTTTCCTTTATTTTCCATTGATCTACATGTCTTTTTTTGTGCCATATCTTCATTTTTAAATTATTTTTTCATTTTCCTGTTCAGCTTGGTTGCTTTCCATTATCCAGTCTTCCAGATCTCTGATCTGTTCTTCTGCATCTTCTGATCTGCTTTTGATTCCTTCTAGTGTTTTTTTCATTTCAGTTATTGTATGCTTCAGCTCTGATTGGCTCTTTTTTATATTTTCTATTTTCATTGAAGTTCTCAGTGAATTTATCCATTTTTCTCTTAAGCGTGGTGAATATCTTTATGACCATTACTTTGAACTGTATCATATAAGATAGATTACTTATCTCCATTCATATAGCTCTTTTTATTTTGTTCTTTTGTTTGGAACATATTCCTCAGTCTTCTCATTTTGTCTGACTCTCTGTGTTTGTTTCTGTGTATTAACTAGGTCAGATATGTCTCTTGGTCTTGAAAGTAGTAGTGTTATGTGAAAGGTGTCATGTAGTTCCCAGTAGCTCAATCCCTCCTGGTCGCCAGAAACAGGTGCTCCATGGGTATCACCTGTGTGAGCTGTATGCACTCTCCTGTTGTGGCTTGGTTGTGAGTACTGAGGATGTCTTGGTGTCTGGAGCTGGCCTTTTGCCTGCCTGTCAGCAATGACTGGCTGAAACTACTGTGGACACACTGGTGGACATGGCTTGCCGCTGGTGCAGCTGGCTGAGGATTGGCTCTAGTCACTGTGGGTATGCTGGTGGATAAGGCCAGCCCTCAACCTAGCTCTCTGCTGTGATTGTTGTGGGTGCATTGGTGGGAGGGCGTAAACCTAGCTCTAGATACTGTAGGCATGCTGGAGGGTGGCATTTGCTTCTACCCTCCTCTAGTCAGGAGTCACTTTAGCGGTGCACTGCTCCTGGCCTGGCTATTTACCATGTGGCAGGGCTTGTGCTGCTTCGGAGTGGTGCCTGCTGGGATGGGTCTATAGGGAAATGCTGCAATGGGGAAAATGGTGCTAGCAAGGTGATGGGGGGTGTCAGAACTGGCTTCTGCAAGCATCCTGCTAGCTAGGCTAAAGGAGGGCAAGAAGAATGGAGCCTATCATCACTTCTGTTCCCAGAGAAATCTGCAGATTCCTGCCTCTCTTGCATACATCCTAAAGTTAGACAATAAATCTCCTTCATGTTTAACAAAGACTTTTCAAATTGGTGCTTCTGTGCTCGGTCTCTGACTGAGCAACATAGTGGATTGGCCTTTTAAGCACAGAGACTTGGTTTCCTGTAGCCTTCTGGCTCCCTTGGAGTTAAGCCCCATTGATTTTCAAAGCTAGATATTATGGGGATTTGTCTTCTTGGTTCAGGTCCTTAGGCCTGGAAGTGCCCTGTATTAGGCCTAATCCCCTTCCTCTTCCATACTTGTTATTATTTCTCCTCCTCACTGGTTGCTGTGCCAGAGATTTGCTTCCTTGTGGTGTCTAAGTCCCTCCTTCATTTCTTGTTGTGGCCTTCTCTTTATGCCATTAGCTGTGGAAGATTTGTTCTGCCAGTCTTCAGGTCATTTTCACAGTGAGTTGGCAGTAGTTGTTGCTTTGATATATCCATGGCGGGAGATAATTTTAGGATCTTCCTACTCTGCCATTTTTCCCCCTGCTCTCCCTGTTGTACAATTCTCTCAGTGTGCTGTTGGGTTTGGTTTGCTAGTATTTTGTTGAGGGATTTTGAATCTGTGTTTTTCAGTATATTGGGTGTGTAGTTTTCTTAGTGTCTTTGTCTGGCTTTGATATCAGGATAATGCTGACTTCGCAAAATGATTTTGGAAGTGTTCCCTCTGTCAACTTTTTTGTGTGAATTTGACAAGAATTGGTGTTAATTCTTCTTTAAATGTCTGGTAGAATTCATTTGTGAAGCCATCTGGTTCTGGACTTCTCTTTTTTGGTAGATGTTTTATTCCTGATTCAATCTTCTTTCTCCTTTGGGACCAGTTTCCCTGGCTATTCATTTTTCTTGACTCTGAGTTGGTATCTTTACACTGAAAAACAACCAACTTTTCCAGTCCTTGTGGACTGGCCTTGTACAGAAGAGGATCCTTACCAATTAGCCCAGCCAGAGATTTTGTGGACCTCTCAAACCTTTGTGCCAGTCCAACCCCCTGTCTTTGTTCTTAGTGGAACCCAGACATCTAAAGTATTCCAGGTCCTTGGGGATCCTGGGTGGCTCACTCGGTTAGGCGTCCAACTTGATTTTGGCTCAGGTCATGATCTCATGGTAGTGAGATTGAGCCCTGTGTTGGGCTCTGCACTGGGCATGGAGTCTGCTTAAGATTCTCTATCTCTTAGAAAAGAGGGAACACGAGGAGGCCTGGAAGAAACAGCTTAAAATCCATGAAAACAGAATTAGAAAAATAAATGATGCCATGAAACATTCCAGTGTCAGAATTATTGGGATCCCTGAGGGGGCGGAGAGAGAGAGAGGACTAGAAGATATATTTGAGCAAATCGTCTGAGAACTTCCCTAATCTGGGGAATGAAACAAACATTCGTGTCCTAGAGGCAGAGAGGACCCCTCCCAAGATCAAGGAGAACAGACCAATGCCCCGGCATGTAATAGTAAAACTCACAAAGCTTAGAACCAAGGAAACCATCTTAAGGGCAGTTAAGGGGAAGAGATTCCTTACGTACAGAGGGAGGAATATCAGAATAACGTCAGAACTATCCACAGAGACCTGGCAAGCCAGAGAGGGCTGGCAAGACATATTCAGGGTACTAAACGAGAAGAGCATGCAGCCAAGAATACTTTATATGGCAAGGCTGTCATTTAGAATGGACGGAGAGATACAGAGCTTCCAGGACTAGCAGAAACTGAAAGAATATGTGACCACTAAGCCGACCCTGCAAGAAATATTAAGGGGGTTCTATAAAAGGAGAAAGACCCCAAGAGTGATATAGAACAGAAATTACAGAGTCAGTCTATAGAAACAAGGACTTCACTGGCAACCTGATGATAATAAATTCATATCTTTTAATAATCACTCTCAACGTGGACAGCCTAAATGCTCTCCCATAAAACGGCACAAGGTTGAAGATTGGATAAAAAGACAGGACCCATCCATATGCTGTCTACAAGAGACTCATTCTGAACCTAAAGATACATCCAGACTGAGGGTGAAGGGATGGAGATCCATCTTCCATGCCAACAGACCTCACAAGAAAGCTGGGATAGCAATTCTTGTATCAGACAAATTAGATTTTAAGCTAAAGACTGTTGATAGAGACACAGAAGGACACTATATCATTCTTAAAGAGTCTATCCAACAAGATCTAACAATTGTAAATATTTACGCCCCCCAACATGGGAGCAGCCAACTATATAAGCCAACTGTTAACAAAAATAGTCATATTAATAATAATACGTTAATTGTAAGAGACCTCAATACTCCACTCTCAGCAATAGACGGATCATCTAAGCAGAAAATCAATGATGAAACGAGATTTGAATGACACACTGGACCAGATAGACCTCATAGATATATACAGAATATTCCACCCTAAAACAACAGAATACTCATTCTTTGCTAGCGCACTCGGAACTTTCTCCAGAATAGACCGCATACTGGATCACAAATCAGGTCTCAACCGATACCAAAAGATTGAGATTATTCCCTCATATTATCAGACCATAGTGCTTTAAAACTGGAACTCAATTACAAGAAAAAATTTGGAAGAAATTCAAACACTTGGAAACTAAAGACCACTCTGTTCAAGATGTTTGTGTCAACCAGGAAATCAAAGAAGAACTTAAAACAATTCATGGAAACCAATGAGAACAAAAACACATCGGTCCACAACCTCTGGAATATGGCAAAGGCGATCCTAAGGGGGAAATACATAGCCATCCAAGCCTCGCTCAACAAAACAGAAAAATCCCGAATTCACCAACTAACTTTACACCTTAAAGAACTAGAGAAAAAGCAACAAACGATGCCTAAGCCATGCATTAGAAGAGAAATAAGATTAGAGCAGAGATCAATGAATTAGAAACCAGGAATACAGTAGAGCAGATCAACGAAACTAGAAGCTGGTTCCTTGAAAGAATTAATAAGATCGATAAACCACTGGTCAGACTTATCCAAAAGAAAAGAGAAAGGACCCAAATTAATAAAATTTTGAATGAAAGAGGAGAGATCATGACTAACACCAAGGAAATAGAAAAATCATCAGAAATTATTATCAGCAATTATGCCAATAAATTAAGCAACCTGGAAGAAATGGTTGCCTTCCTGGAAACCTATAAACTACCAAGATTGAAACAGGAAGAAATTGACAACCTCAATAGACCAATAACCAGTAACGAGATTGAAGCAATGATCAAAAACCTCCTAAAAAACAAGAGTCCAGGACCCAATGGATACCCTGGGGAATTCTACCAAACATTCAAAGAAGAAATAATACCTATTCTGAAGCTGTTTCAAAAAATAGAAACAGAAGGAAAGCTTCCAGACTCATTCTTTGAGGCCAGCATTACCTTAATCCCCAAACGAGGCAAAGACCCCATCAAAAAGGAGAATTTCAGACCAATATCCCTGATGAATATGGATTCCAAAATTCTCAACAAAATCCTAGCTAATAGGATCCAACAATACATTAAAAGGATCATCCACCACGACCAAATGGGATTTATCCCCAGGATGCAAGGGTGGTTCAGCATTCACAAATCAATCAATGTGATAGAACACATTAATAAGAGGAGAGAGAAGAACCATATGGTCCTCTCAATTGATGCAAAAAAAGCATTTGACAAAATACAGCATCCTTTCCTGATTAAAACTCCTCAGATTATAGGGATAGAGGGAATATTCCTCAATTTCATAAAATCCACCTATGAAAAACCCACAGCAAATATCATCCTCAATGAGGAAAAGCTGAGAGCCTTTCCCTTAAGATCAGGAACATGACAAGGATGCCCACTCTCGCCACTATTATTCTAGTACGAGGAGTCCTGGCAACAGCAATCAGATAACAAAAAAATAAAAGGTATTCAAATTGGCAAAGAAGAAGTAAAACTCTCTCTATTCACAGATGACATGATACTTTATGTGGAAACCCAAAAGACTCCACCCCCGAATTACTAGAACTCATACAGCAATTCAGTAATGTGGCAGGATACAAAAATCAATGCACAGAAATGAGTTGCTTTCTTAAACACTAACAGTGTAACTGTAGAAAGAGAAATTAGAGAATCGACTCCATTTACAATAGCACCAAAATCCATAAGATACCTTGGAATAAACCTAACCAAAGAGGAAAAGGATCTATAGGAACTAGAGAACACTTACGAATGAAATTGAAGAAGACACAAAAAGATGGAAAAACATTCCATGCTCATGGATCAGGAGAATAATCATTGTTAAGATGTCTATGCTACCCAGAGCAATCTGTACCTTCAACGCCATCCCAATCAAAATACCAATGGCATTTTTCAAAGTGCTGGAACAAACAATCCTAAAATTTGTATGGAATCAGAAAAAAACCCGAATCACCGAGGAAATGTGGGAAAAAAACAAAGCTGGGGGCATCATATTGCCTGATTTCAAGCTATATTACAAAGCTGTGATCACCAAGAAAGCATGTCACTGGCACAAAAACAGACACATAGACCAATGGAACAGAATAGAGAGTCCAAATATGGACCCTCAACTCTATGGTCAACTAATCTTCGACAAATCAGGAAAAAATACCCAATGGAGAAAAAGACAGTCTCTTCAATAAATGGTGCTGGGAAAATTGGACAGCTATATACGGAAGAATGAAACTCGACCATTCTCTAACACCATACACAAAGATAAACTCAAAATGGATGAAAGACCTCAATGTGAGACAGGAATTCATCAAAATCCTAGAGGAGAACATAGGCAGTAACCTCTTTGACATTGGCCACAGCAACGTCTTTCAAGGCATGTCTCCAAAGGCAAGGGAAACAAAAGCGAAAATGAATTTTTGAGACTTCATCAAGATAACAAGCTTCTGCACAGAAAGGAAACAGTCAACAAAACAAAGAGGCAACCCATGAAATGGGAGAAGCTTTTTGCAAATGACACTACAGACAAAGCGCTGATTTCCAAGATCCATAAAGAACTTCTCAAACTCAACACCCACAAACAAGTAAAAAAAATGGGCAGAAGATGTGAACAGACACTTCTCCAAAGAAGACATACAAATGGCAAACAGACACATGAAAAATGTTCATCATCATTAGCCATCAGGGAAATTCAAATCAGAACCACACTGAGATACCACCTTACACCAGTTAGAATGGCAAAAATTGACAAGGCAAGAAAGAAATGTTGGAGAGGTTGTGGAGAAAGGGGAACCCTCTTATAGTGTCGGTGGGAATGCAAGTTGGTACAGCCACTTTGGAAAACAGTGTGGAGGTTCTTCAAGAAATTAAAAATAGGGCTATCCTATGACCCAGCAATTGCACTACTGGGTATTTACCCCAAAGACACAGATGTAGTGAAAAGAAGGGCCATATGCACCCCAGTGTTCATAGGAGCAATGTCCGCAGTAGCCAAACTGTGGAAAGAGCTGAGATGCCCTTCAACAGATGAATGGATAAAGAAGATGTGGTCCATATATACAATGGAAAATTACTCAGCCATCAGCAAGGATGAATATCTAACTTCTGCATCAACATGGATGGGACTGGAGGAGATTATGCTAAGTGAAATAAGTCAAGCAGAGAGTCAACTATCATATGGTTTCACTTATCTGTGGAACCATAAGGAATAGCATGGAGGACATTAGGAGAAGGAAGGGAAAAATGAAGGGGGAAATTGGAAGGGGAGACAACCCTTGAGAGACTATGGACTCTGAGAAACAAACTGAGGGTTTTAGAGGGGGTGGGCTGGGGGGATGGGTTAGCCCAGTCATGGATATTAAGGAGGGCATGTATTGCATGGAGTACTGGGTGTTATACACAAACAGTGAATCATGGAACACTACCAAAAAAAAAAAAAAGGAAAAGAAAAAGGATTCTCTCTCTCTCTCTCTGTTCCCCGCCCCCCCCCCCCCGCAAATTAAATAATGTATACCAGGTCCCATCATTGCTCTGAGATAGGTGAGATAGTAGGCAGTTTCTCAGGCATCTCCCAGAATGTTGGAATGTTAAACATATGGTTCACTTTCTTTCCTCCCCAGGTAGGAGAATCTCGGATCTGGGGAATTTTGCCACTCACTCTGTGTTGAGCTAAGGGTGGGGCTTTTGCAGTTGTTTGTGTGCTAGTTCAGAGGGCTATCCTATTCTCACTGGCCTCCAGGCCTAGCATGTGCTGCATATTGTCAGTGCTCTGAGATAAGACAGAAGCCAGTTCCTTGGGCAGCCCCGGAAAAGTTGGAATGTTGGATACATGGTCCATTTCTTTCCCTCACTAGGGAGAAGCTGGGAACTGAGGTTTCCTTCCAGTTGTATGGTACCGTGTTGAGGGGAGGGATTATGGCAAGGGGATGTCCCTAATTTTCCTACTGGCTTTGATGTGTCTGGTTTCATAGTTGCCCAAGGTGCAGAAGTCTCTGAGCTAGTTTCTGGATTTCTCAGAAAGGGAATTTGTGTATTTTTAAATCAGTGTGTTTATGGTGAAAGAAGCGTCCAGTACTTCTTATTCCAGTATTTTACTGGTACCCTGTCATTTATTTTTCATAAATTAGAAAAATAGAAATAAAATACCCCTTTTGAAAACAAAGTGGTTCTTTGAATTGGGTTTTGGAAGTATAGACACACTTCAATACCTTTATCTTACTATTAAAGCAGATACATTCGGTCCTTTTAGAATATTTTTAAGTTTGGAATATTTTTCACTCTGGGATAATTTTTTTCTATTTCTGCATATCAAATATTGCTTTAAAGATTGCCTTCTGTGTTTTTTAAGAGATTGAAGAGGGAAGTACTTTATTTCACTTTTAATTAACATTTTTTATTTTATTTTAGAGAGTGAGAGAGCATGCAAGTGGAGAGGAGGGGGCAAAGGGAGAGGGAGAGAGAGAATCTTAAGTGGGCTCCATGCTCAGTGTGGAGCCCAAGGTGGGGCTCGATCTCATGACTGAGATTATGACCTGAGCCACAATCAAGAGGTGGACGGTTAATGGACTGAGCCACCCAGATGCCCTTGATAACATTTTTAATGTGAAAAAATACTGGATATTGTTTTGGTATGTGTAGCAGAATCCTTCATAGTAGGTAATTCCTGAATTTGTAATATCTATTGAAATGTTTATCTTACAGTTTTCAGAGGTTTTTTTTGAGCTGTTATATGGGCTGTGCTTTTTAAAGTAGTAACTTATTATTTCAGTTAAAATTCTTTCAACTCATATTTTTATGAATTATCTTAGAAGAATATCTTGCTTGTCTCAGCTTGTATTTATATTATTATGAATATGTTGACCTGCTATTGAAGGACATACTTCTGTGTTTGTATCAAATAATTATTTATGTGTGGATATACACACACACAAGCTCACTCATACGTTATATATGTATCTTACACATATATAGATATACACGTATAGACATGGGTCACATATTTATGTTTGTCATATATTCATATTTATAAACATGTATACATGTCTGTCTATATATGTACAATAGGGCAAAATACCTTGGTTTCTTTTTAATTTAGAGTACTCAGAGGTCTTAAAGAATTATGTTGCAATTCTGATAATGGAGTAGGAAGCACCAGGGATTTGTCTCCCCAGATAGACTACAGGGTAAGCAAAAAGGTCCCTGTCCTCCAAATATCAGTGATCTGTGCTCTGGTCACTGAATACTGCTTTTGATCATTAGGTGCATACAGGTGGTCAGCCATTGTTTTGTACCTCTCCCTATTATAGCAAACCCTGCTCCTCTGGCTGAAGTGACTTCCAGGGGACTTAAATATCTGGTAATATTCCTCTCCCACCACCTCCCCACTTCACTTTTTGGTGAGGGAAGCTAGGTACTAAAGACTAGGACTTTTGAAACTGCATATTTGGGGAGAATTAGAAAGTGACTGCACATGCCCAGAAAAATCCTGAGGAGACATTATATTTATGTCTCAGGCTTACCTTAGGTACAGAGAAAGCATTAAAAGTAAAAAACAAAAAAACAAAAAACCAGTAACAAAACAATAACAAAAATAGCAAACTCTGTAGAAGGGGTAGAATCTGATATCCAGAGTTACATTACTAGATTCAGATGCCCATTGTTCAGTAAAAAGGACAGGCATGTAAGAAACTGGAAAGTATGGCCTATTCATAGGAAAAAAATTAGTAGAAACTGTTCCTTAAGAATATCTAATGGCAGACATACTAGACAATGACTTTAAAAGAACTGTCTTAAAGATGCTTAAAGAACTAAGGGAAAGTGTAAGTCAAGAAGGTGATTATGAACAAAATGAAAATATCAGTATAACAATAGAACCCCCCCAAAAAACTAACAAGAAATTTTAGAACTGAAAAATACAACAAAAGTCTAGACAGATTCAAAGGGAGATTTCACAGGCAGAAGAAATAATCAGTGAACCTGAAGTTAGGACAATGGAAATTACCAAAGTTGAGGAACAGAAGAAAAAGATGGATTTAAGAGACCTGGGGGACATGATCAAGAGGACCAACATATGCAACGTGGGAGTCCCAGAAGGAGAAGAGAGAAAGGGGCAGAGAGAACATTTCAAGAAATAGTGGGTGAAAACTTCCCAAATTTGTTGAAATACATAAATATAAATGTCCAAGAAGCTCAGTGAACTTCAAGAAAGATGAACCAGGGAGACCCACACTGAAATATGTTATAATCAAACTTTAAAAAGCCAAAGACAGAGCAAATCCTGGAAGTAGCGAGAGAGAAGTGAATCATCACATTCAAGGGATCTGCACTAAGATTATGAGCAGATTTCTCATCAGAAACATTGGTCCAGAAGACAGTGTTTGTTACATTGAGAGTGCTATAAAATAATAAAACTGTCACCAAGAATCCTATGTCCAGCAAAACTTTTTCAAAAGTGAGGAAGAAATGAAGACATTCTCAGTTTAACAAAAGTTGAGGGAGTTCATGACCACCAGAACTGCTCTGCAAAAGATGCTCAAGGGAGTCCCACAGGTGAAATGAATGGATATGAGATAGTAACTCAAAGCTTTATGGAGAAATAAAGATCTTAGTAAAGGTAAATATATGGACAATTTCAAAAGCTAGTATTTTTGTAACAGTTGTTTGTAACTATACTTTTTTGTTTCTGCACAGTTTAAGAAATACCTTTAAAGAAAAAAACTATTAGTATACAAGCTAGTATTACTGTAAGGTTAGGTTGTAACTCCAAATCTTGTTTTCTATGTAATTTAGGAGACTAATGCATTTAAAAGAATTATTTTTTTAATTATTTTTTGGTTATAATTTTGTTATATGTAATGTAATTTTGTTATATTAGAGACTGAAGAGAATGGGGACAGAGCTGTGAAGGAGGAGAGTTTTTATATGTTACTGAAGGTGAGCTGGTATAAATTCAAAGTAGAGTTTTATAAACTTAGGTTTTTAAATGTAATCCCCATAGTAACTACAGAGAAAATAGATATAGAATACGCACACAAGGAAATGAGAAAAGAATTTAAACATTTCACTACAAAAAGTCAACAAAGAAGACAGTAATGTAGGAAATGAGGGCAAAAAAGGTAGAGGGCATATAGAAAACGATTAGCATAGTCATAGAAGTAAGTCCCTCTTTATCATTAATCACTTTAAATATAAATGGATTAACTTTCCAGTCAAAAGACAGAGATTGCTAGAATGGATAAAAATACATGACCCAACTATATGCTGTCTATAGTAGACTAATTTGTGACCCAAGGACTTAAGCAGGTTGAGAGTGATAGGATGAAAAAAGGTATTCCGTGTAAATAGTAACCAATAGAGAGTAGGAATGGCTATACTAATAACAGACAAAATAGACCTTTATTAAGAAAGATTACAAGAGACAAAAAATGGCATTATATAGTAATAAAGGTTTCAAACAACAAGAAGACATAACATTTATAAAGATTCATGTACCTAATTGCATACTATCAAAATATATGAAGCAAAAACTAACAGGACTGAAGGAAGAAATAGACAGTTCTGTAATAATAGTTGGAGACTTTAGTAGCTTTACCCAGAGTAATGGATAGAACAACCAGATAGAAGATAAAGAAATAAAGGACTTAATGCAGTAAACCAACTAGATCTAAGAGAATATTACAGAATTCTCTATTCCAAAACAACAGAATGTACACATTCTTCTCAAGGGCATATGGGACATTTTCCAGGATATGTTAGGCCACAAATTCTTGTATATTAAGGTATATATCATTCAGTGTATATTCTCTGACCACAGTGGAATGAAGTTAGAAATAAATAAGAGAAGTAAAAGTGGAAAGTTCACAAAATAGTGGAAATTAAACAGTATACTTTATTTTTTATTTTTTTAAGATTTTTATTTTTTTAAGTAATCTCTGCACCTAATGTGGGGCTCAAACCTATAGCCCCGAGATCAAGAGTGTCATGCTCTTCTGACTAAGCCAGCCAGGTGCCCCCAAATGGTATACTTTTAAATAGCTAATGGATTGAAGAAGAAATTACAGGAATTTAATAAAAACTAGAAATGGATGAAAACAAAAACAACATACAGAAAGTTAGGAGATGCAGTGAAAGCAGTGCTGAGTATGAAATTTATAGCTATAAATGCTTACATTAAAAAACAAAGATTTCAGATGAACAGCTTAACTTACAAATTAATGGATTAGAAAAAGTACTACACCCAAAACTAGTAAAATGAAGGAAATAGTAAAGATTAGAGCAGAGATAAATGAAATAGAGACTAGATAAACAATTAGAGGAGAATCATTAAAATCAAGATTTGTTCTTTTAAAAGATCAACAAAATTGCCAAAACTTGAGCTAGCTGAACTAAGAAAAAAGTAAAGAAGACTCAAATTACTGAAATCAGAAATGAAAGTGCAGAGATTACTAATGATTCTATAGGAATAAAAGGAGTATAAGAAAGTACTATGAACAATTGCATGCCAAACATTGGATAATCTAGATGAAATGGACAAATTCCCAGAAACACAAAACCTTAACCAGTACTAAATCATGAAGAAATGGAAAATTTGAATAGACCTATAACTAGTAACGAGATTGAATCAGTAATCAATATCTAACTAAGAATAAAGTCTGACAGCATCCCTGGTAGATTCTACCAACCATGTAAAGATGAATTAATATCAATTCTCAAACTTTCCCAGAAGACTGAATATTTTCTAACTCATTCTTTGAAGTCAGCATAACCCTGATAGAAAGACAGAGACACTCCAAGCAAACTATAGACCAATATCCCTTAAAAACATAGATGCAGAAATCCCCAGCTAAATACTAGCAAACAGAGTTCAGTAGCATTTTAAAAGGATATGCACCATAACCAAGGGAGATTTATTCCTGGAATGCCAGAATGGTTCAGCATATAAAACTTAATCAGTGTAATATGCCACACCTAACAAAAGGAAGGGGAGAAAAAAACCCACATGATCATTTCAATTGATGTGAAAATTTTTTTGAGAGTATTTAACACCCTTTCATGATTAAAATAATGAAATAGGAATGGAAGGAAGCTACATCAACATCATAAAAGCCATATATGAAAAACCCACAACAAACATCATACTCAGTGGTAAAAGACCAAAAGCTTTTTCTGTAAGTTCAGGGACAAGGCAAGGATTCCCACTTTCACTTCTGTTCAACATAGTACTGGAAGTTTGTAGTCAGAGCAAGAAAAAGAAGTAATAGTTACCCACATTAAAGAGAGGTAGAAGTAAAATTATCTTTGTTTGCAGATGATACGATCTTATGTGTAGGAAACCCTAAAGACTTGAAAAATGGCTGTTTGAACTTAATAAATTAATTCAGCGAAGTATCAGGGTACAGTGTCAACACTCAAAAATTCATTTCTATACACAACAATTTGAAAAGGAAATTATAAAAACAATTCCATTTACAATAACTTGAAGAATAAAAGATTTGGGAATTAACCAAGGAGGTGAAGGACCTACACAGTGATAACTAAAAATTCATTGCTGAAACAAGACATAAAGAAATAGAAAGATCCTATGTTCACTGACTGGAAAACTTAATATTTTAAAAATGTCAGTAGTACCCAAAGTGATCTATAGATTCCATACAATCCCTATGAAAATCCCGGTGACTTTTTTTGTTTGTTTTTTTTTGGTAGAAATAGAAAAACTAAACCTAAAATTCATATGCAGTCTTAAAGGACCAGAGTAGCCAAAACAATCTTGAAAAAGAATAAAACTGGAGGACTCACACTTCAGATTTCAAAACTTGCTACACAGCTACAGTAATCAAAACTGTGGTATTAACATAAAAGACATATAGACCAGACTTGTTAATTAACAAGTCAGGAAACGACAGATGTTGGTGAGGATGTGGAGAAAGGGGAACCTTCCTACACTGTTGGTGGGAATGCAAGCTGGTGCAACCACTCTGGAAAACAGTATGGAGGTTCCTCAAACAGTTGAAAAATAGAGCTACCATACGATCCAGCAATTGCACTACTGGGTATTTACCACAAAGGTACAAATGTAGGGATCCGAAGGGGTACGTGCACCCCAATGTTTATAGCAGCAATGTCCACAATAGCCAAACTGTGGAAAGAGCCAAGATGTCCATGGACAGATGAATGGATAAAGAAGATGTGGTATATATACACAATGGAATATTATGCAGCCATCAAAAGGAATGGGATCTTGCCATTTGCAACGACGTGGATGGAACTGGAGGGTGTTATGCTAAGTGAAATAAGTCAGTCAGAGAAAGACATGTATCATATGACCTCACTGAAATGAGGAATTCTTAATCTCAGGCAACAAACTGAGTGTTGCTGGAGTGGTAGGGGGTGGGAGGGATGGGGTGGCTGGGTGATAGACATTGGGTAGGGTATGTGCTATGGTGAGCGCTGTGAATTGGGCAAGACTGTTGAATCACAGATCTGTACTTCTGAAATAATGCAACATATGTTAAGAAAAAAGAAAAGAAGATAGCAGGAGGGGAAGAATGAAGGGGGGTAAATCAGAGGGGGAGACGAACCAGGAGAGACGATGGACTCTGAAAAACAAACTGAGGGTTCTAGAGGGGAGAAGGGTAGGGGGATGGGTTAGCCTGGTGATGGGTATTAAAGAGGGCACATTCTGCATGAAGCACTGGGTGTTATGCACAAACAATGAATCATGGAACACTACATCAAAAACTAATGATGTAATATATGGTGATTAACATAACAAAAAATAAAGAAAAACTATAATACCTCATACTCATTAGGATGGCTACTATCAAAATAACAAATTAACAAATGGTGAAAACGTGAAGAAATTTGAACTCTTGTGCATTGTTGGTAGGAATGTAAATGGTAAGCCATTGTGAAAATGGTATGGTAGTTTCACACACACAAAAAATAAAATTCAGTTACCATATGACCCAGCAGCTCCCTTTCTGGATATATTCCTAAAAGAATTGAAAGCAGGGCCTCAAAAAGGTATTTGTATACCCATGTTCATAGCAGCGTTATTCACAGTAGCTAAAATGTGAAAGCAACCCAAGTGTCCATTGACCAATGAATGGATAAGCAAAATGTGTAGACATAAGAGATTTTGTTCAGTCTTAAAAAGGAAGGAAATTCTGCAATATGCTATAATACTGGATGAACCTTGAGGATGTTATGCTAAGTGAAGTAAACCGGTCACAAGAAGACAAATACTGTATGATTTCACTTGTATGAGGTACTTAGAGTAGTTAGAATCATAAAGACAGAATTTGTAATGGTGGTCACCCAGGACAGGGGTGAGAGGAGAATGGGGAATTAATTGTTTAATAGATACAGAGTTTCAGTTTTACGAAATGAGCTATGGGGATGCTTGGTGGTAGTGGCTGCACAACAATGGGAATGTATTTAATACCAGTGAACTGTACACTTAAAAATGGTTAAGATGGCAAATTTTATGTTATATGCATTTTACCACAATAAAAATAATTGTTTTAAACATTGAGTAAAATTTACTTGGATTTCAAATTATTTTTTCTTCTCATTTTCCCAGCATTTGAAAATATTTTAATGGTGTGTGTTAAAGAGTGGCATGGATGTTGACTAGATCAGCATGATATTGTGTATTTGCCTTTTTGTGTGTTACAATCTCATGGTTTTAAAGCTGAAAGCACATTAAGGCTCTTTGATAGCACATTTTAGTCAGTACGGTGTAAGTTTTTCTTAATTGTCTTACTCAAAAGTAAACTAGTTGGGAAATATAATCACTTTATCCAGTCACTTCTCATAGAAAAAATTAGAAATGTCAATAAATTGAACATGATTATAATATTTACTTAATCACCCTATATAGGATTTAGAAGTAGTTATATTATAAAAATAATATAGTTTATATAATTCAGAAATAAAAGTTCTCCTTCTCCATCATCAAACACCCCACTTATACTCTTAGGGTAGCTACTACTATTAACGGTTTCTTAAATTGCCTTCCAGAAATATTCTTTGTGTAGATAAGTATATGTATATGACTGATGGAATTATACACACGTTTCCAGACGTATGTATCCTATTTGTTAAAAAAAGATATACTTTTATAAGGTATTTTGAGTGACTTAAATATGTTCTTTAGCACACACACTGAGGAAAAGTAGATAAATTGATATGAACATTAAAAATGTAACAAAAATATAATTTCATTTCTTTGAAATCTTATAATTATTCTAGTGGTATAGATTAAGAATAAAATTTCTATAGTACAGTTTAATAATAGATGAGATTTTAAATCCATATTTTTATGAAAACAAAATATTAATTTGTGTGGAAGATTTTTGCCTTCAATACATGTTCTTATTACCTGTCATACTGAAAATAGTGGGTTATCTTTGGGAGTGGGATTATCTGTGAGTGCTGTATAGGGAGAGTTTTGGGCTTCTCTAATACCATATCGTATGAGTTTTTTTTAAAGCAATGAGCACATTCTACTTTTATAAAAATGCAAGAAAATATTTTTTTCATTGCAATAACTTATTTTTTGTTTCTTGTTGCTTTTTTTTTGTTATTTTATTCTAGTTAACATACAGAGTTCTACTGGTTTCAGATGTACAATTTAGTGATTCAGCAGTTCCATACAACACCCAGTGCTCATCATGATAAGTGCACTCCTTACCCCATCACCTATTTCACCCTTCCCCCCACCCTCCTTACCTCTGGTAATCATTAGTTTGTTCTCTGTAGTTAAGAGTCTGTTTCTTGGTTTGTCTTTCTCTTATTTTTTTTTCCCTTTCCTTGTTTGTTTTGTTTCTTAAATTGCATGTGAGTGAAATCCTATGGTGTCTTTCTCTGACTTATTTCACTTAGCATTATGCTGTCTAACTCCATCCATGTCACTGCAAATGGCAAGATTTCGTTCTTTCTGATGACTCAGTAATACTGCATTGTGTGTGTGTATTAAACCACATCTTTATCCATTCATTGATCAGTGGACACTTGGGCTGCTTCCATATCTTGGCTATTATAAATAATGCTGCTATAAACATAGGGGTGCATATATCCCTTTGAATTAGTATTCTTGTATTTTTTGAGTAAATATCCAGTAGTGCAATTGAAGGATTGTAGGGTAGTTCTATTTTTAACTATTTGAGGAACCTCCATACAGTTTTCCACAGTGGCTACACCACTTTGCATTCCCACCAATGGTGCACGAGGGTTCCTTTTTCTCCACATCCTTGTCAGTACATGATGTTTCTTGTGTTTTTGATTTTAGCCATTCTGACAGGTGTGAGGTGGTATCTCATTGTAGGTTTGATTTGCATTTCCCTAATGCTGTGATGATGAGCATCTTTTCGTGTGTCTGTTGGCCGTCTGTATGTATTCTTTGAAGAAATAAATCTCTGTTCATGTCTTCTGCCCATTTTTAATTGGATTATTTGTTTTTTGGATGTTGAATTTTAGAAGTTCTTTTTACATTTTGGATACTAGCCTTTTATCAGATATGTCATTTGCAAATAATGATAGAAAATAGTTTTAAAATGTAATGATTTAAATTTTAAAAAATGTTCTCATAACTAAGCTCTTTTTTTTTTTTTTAAATTCTGGTTTTAGGCTTGTGTGGATGTCAGAGCCAGTTCAGTGTTTTGGCAGCAGATGGAATTTGCAGATAGCCTACAAGGCCATCCCAAGTTGCCAGAATGGTTATCCACACACCCTTCTCATGGAAATCGAGCTGAGCACTTGGATAGACTCATACCTCAGGTTAGCTAACGCTGTATAAGGCAAGACATTGTTTTTACTGTATCATTTATTTATTTATTTTTTTAAAAGATTTTATTTATCTATTTGAGAGAGAGAATGAGAGAGAGAGAGCATGAGAGGGGGGAGGGTCAGAGGGAGAAGCAGACTCCCTGCTGAGCAGGGAGCCCGATGTGGGACTCGATCCTGGGACTCCAGGATCACGACCCGAGCCAAAGGCAGTCGCTTAACCAACATTTATTTTTAATGTAGTTGCTTCTTGTGCTTGGAAAAAGAGAGTTCTAGTCTAGCCTATCAAATGTTTTGATCACTATAATTATGGATTCTTGGTTTTTAAAGGATTTGACTGAAAAGTAAAAATCCTGCTTGTCCACAAGTCTTGGGGAATAAATTGCTGTTTCGTTGACTTTTCTTGATGGTGAAAGTTTAACCTTTTTAGAATCATACCTTTTAATTTTAACTGATTTGGCAAAAGTCTAAAACTCAAAGTATGTATTTTTCATACATATTGATCATAATTTAGTCTTTTCTTGGTGATTTAACCTTTGTTAAAAAGCTTGTTAAAAATATCAGTTGGCGGAGCAAGATGGTGGAGGGGTAGGAGACCTGGATTTCGTCTGGTCTCAGGAATTCAGCTGAATAGGGATCAAACCATTCTGAACACCTACGAACTCAACAGGAGATTGAAGATAAGAATAGTAACAACACTCTGAACAGAAAAGCGACCACTTTCTGGAAGGTAGGACGTGCGGAGAAGTGAATCCGAGGCGATATTCGGGAGGATAGACGGCGGGGGAGGGGACCTCCATCGGCCGCTTCTGGCAAGTGATAGAGCCGCGGAGCACAAAATCGGAACTTTTAGAAGTCGGCTCCACTGAGGGATGTCGTTCCAGTGGCTAAGCTGGGGGTGGAACCCTCGCGGGACAGTGTGGTCTCAGGACCCTCTGGGTCACAGAAAGACCGGGGGTGTCTGAGTGTGGCAGAGCTCCCAGGTATCGGAGCGGGGAAGCTGGCTGCAGAGACGGAGCCGAGGCGCAGGCTCTCAGCTCGGGGTTGCCATAAACTGTGATCCGCGGTCCAGTCAGGCCACTGCTCCTCCAGCAGGGACCCAACAAGCAGCAGGGCTGGGGAGACTCCCCTTCCTCCCCCGGGAGGAGCGGCGCGGGAGCGCACCGCAGAGATCTGCTGGGTTTGGAGACTCCACACGGGGTCGGGTGCCAGACATAGAAACGCTCCATCACAGACCGGGTGAGCACGGAGTGCGGCCGGAGACCAGGGAGACGGGAGTGACTGCTTTTCTCTGGGGGCGCACTGAGGAGTGGGGCCCCGAGTTCTCAGCTCCTCCGGGCAGAGATTGGGAGGCCACCATTTTCACCCTGGTCCTCCAAAGCTGTACCGAGAGCTTGCAGGGAACAAAAGCTCCTGAGAGCAAACCGGAGCAGCTTGCTTAGCACGGACTCACAAGGGCGGGCAATTGCGCCTCCGGCAAAGACATTTGGAAACCACAGCAACAGGCCCCTCCCCCAGAAGATCAGCAGGAACAGCTAGCAAGCCAAGACCAAGTTTACCGATCAAGGAGAACTCCAGTGCTAGGGGAATACTGCACATAGAATTCATGGCTTTTTTACCATAATTCATTAGTTTTTCAAAGTTAATTTTTTAACTGTTTTTTTTGAATTTTTCTTTTTCCCTTTTTCAAACATCTTATTAATCCCTTTTTAAAAAAAACTTTTTATTTTTCATTTTTAGAGTCATATTTTTATCCCTTCATAGTAGTTACCCTTATTTTTGGCATATATATATAAGTTGTTCTCTCTTTAAAATTTTGAGATACAATTTCTTCTAACAGATCAAAATATACCCTAAATCACTAGTGTATGGCTTTGTTCTATTCTCCTGCCTGATCACATTCTCTCCCTTTTTTTTCTTTTTTTTCGTTTTTCTTTTTCTTTTTAAATCTTCTTTCTTTTTAAAAACAACTTCTATCTTATCAATTCCTTTTATAAAATCTTTTATAATTTTCATCTTTACAGTCATCTTCAATCCCTTCATTGTATCAACCCTTATTTTGTACACATATAAGTCTTTCTTCCCTTAAAATTTTAGCAGGCGCTTTCTTCTAACAGACCAAAATATGCCCAAAAGCTAGTGTGTGGCACTGATCTATGCACTAGCCTGATCATATTTGATCATATACTGTTTTTTTTTGTTTTGTTCTGTTTTTATTTGTTTTTATCTTTTTCTTTTTCCTTTTTTTTTTTTCCCTTCTTTCTTTCCCTTTCTTGTCCCCTGGTTTCACGTCTTTTCTGATTTGTATAGAGTATATTTGCTAGAGACGTTGTTAACCTGTTAGCATTCTGTTCTCTCATTCATCTATTCTCCTCTGGACACAATGACAAGAGGAAAAAATCACCTCAGCAAAAAGAACAAGAGGTAGTACCGTCTGCCAGGGACCTACTCAATACTCACATTAGTACGATGTCGGACCTAGAGTTCAAAATCATGACTTTAAAGATACTAGCTGGGCTTGAAAAAAGTGTGGAAGTTATTAGAGAAACCCTTTCTAGAGAAATAAAAGAACTAAAATCTAACCAAGTCGAAATCAAAAAGGCTATTAATGAGGTGCAATCAAAAATGGGGGCACTAACTGCTAGGATTAATAAGGCAGAAGAAAGAATCAGCGATATAGAAGACCAAATGATGGAAAATAAAGAGGTTGAGAAGAGAGAGAAACAACTACAGGATCACGAGGGCAGAATTCGAGAGATAAGCATGCGATAAGACGAAACAACATTAGAATAATTGGGATCCCAGAAGAAGAAGAAAGAGAGAGAGGGGCAGAAGGTATATTGGAGCAAATAATAGCAGAGAACGTCCCTAATTTGGGGAAGGAAACAGGCATCCAAATCCAGGAGGCACAGAGAACCCCTCTCAAAATCAATAAAAATAGGTCAACACCCCGACATCTAATAGTAAAACTTACGAGTCTCAGAGACAAAGAGAAAATCCTGAAAGCAGCTCGGGAGAAGAGATATGTAACCTACAATGGTAGAAACATTAGATTGGCAACAGACCTATCCACAGAGACCTGGCAGGCCAGAAAGGACTGGCATGATATCTTCAGAGCACTAAACGAGAAAAATATGCAGCCAAGAATACTTTATCTAGCTAGGCTCTCATTGAAAATAGAAGGAGAGATAAAAAGCTTCCAGGACAAAAAAAAACTAAAGGAATTTACAAACACAAAACCAGCCCTACAAGATATATTGAAAGGGGTCCTCTAAGCAAAAAGGGAGCCTAAAAGCACCATAGATCAGAAAGGAACACAGATAATATACAGTAACAGTCACCTTACAGGCAATACAATGGCACTAAATTCATACCTTTCAGTAGTTACCCTGAATGTAAATGGGCTCAATGCCCCAATCAAAAGACACAGGCTATCAGATTGGATTAAAAAACAAGACCCATCGATATGCTGTCTGCAAGAGACTCATTTTAGACCCAAAGACACCCCCACATTGAAAGTGAAGGGGTGGAAAACCATTTACCATGCTCATGGACACCAAAAGAAAGCTGGGGTGGCAATCCTTATATCAGACAAATTAGATTTTAAAACAAAGACTATAATAAGAGATGAAGAAGGACACTATATCCTACTTAAAGGGTCTATCCAACAAGAAGATCTAACAATTGTAAATATCTATGCCCCTAACGTGGGAGCAGCCAATTATATAAGGCAATTAATAACAAAAGCGAAGAAACACATTGACAGCAATACAATAATAGTGGGGGACTTTAACACCCCCCTAATTGAAATGGACAGATCATCTAAGCAATAGATCAACAAGGAAATAAAGACTTTAAATGACACACTGGACCAAATGGACTTCACAGACATATTCAGAACATTCCATCCCAAAGCGACGGAATACACATTCTTCTCTAGTGCCCATGGAACATTCTCCAGAATTGATCACATCCTAGGTCACAAATCAGGTCTCAACCGGTACCAAAAGATTGGGATTATTCCCTGCATATTTTCAGACCACAATGCTTTGAAACTAGAACTCAATCACAAGAGGAAAGTCGGAAAGAACTCAAATACATGGAGGCTAAAGAGCATCCTACTAAAGAATGAATGGGTCAACCAGGAAATTAGAGAAGAATTAAAAAAACTCATGGAAACCAATGAAAATGAAAACACAAGTGTTCCAAATCTTTGGGATACAGCAAAGGCAGTCCTGAGAGGAAAGTATATAGCAATCCAAGCCTTTCTCAAGAAACAAGAAAGGTCTCAAATACACAACCTAAGCCTACACCTAAAGGAGCTGAGAAAGAACAGGAAATAAAGCCTAAACCCAGCAGGAGAAGAGAAATACTAAAGATCAGAGCAGAAATCAATGAAATAGAAACCAAAAGAACAGTAGAACAGATCAACAAAACTAGGAGCTGGTTCTTTGAAAGAATTAACAAGATTGATAAATCTTTGGCCAGACTTTTCAAAAAGAAAAGAGAAAGGACCCAAATCAACAAAATCATGAATGAAGGAGGAGAGATCACAACCAACACCAAAGAAATACAAACAATTCTAAGAACATATTATGAGCAACTCTATGCCAGCAAATTAGATAACCTGGAAGAAATGGGTGCATTCCTAGAGATGTATCAACTAGCCGGGAAGAAATAGAAAACCTGAACAGACCTATAGCCACTAAGGAAATTGAAGCAGTCATCAAAAATCTCCCAACAAACAAAAGGCCCAGGGCCAGATGGCTTCCCAGGGGAATTCTATGAGACATTTAAAGAAGAATTAATACCTATTCTCCTGAAACTGTTCCAAAAAATAGAAATGGAAGGAAAACTTCCAAACTCATTTTATGAGGCCAGCATTACCTTGATCCCAAAACCAGACAAAGACCCCATCAAAAAGGAGAATTACAGACTAATATCCTTGATGAACATGGATGCAAAAATTCTCACCAAAATTCTAGCCAATAGGATCCAACAGTACATTAAAAGGATTATTCACCACCACCAAATGGGATTTATCTCTGGGCTGCAAGGATGGTTCAACATCCGCAAATCAATCAACGTGATACAATACATTAACAAAAGAAAGAACAAGAATCATATGATCCTCTCAATAGTTGCAGAAAAAGCATTTGACAAAGTACAGCATCCCTTCTTGATCAAAACTCTTCAGAGTATAGGGATAGAGGGTACATACCTCAATATCATAAAAGCCATCTATGAAAAACCTACAGCCAATATCATTCTCAATGGGGAAAAGCTGAGAGCTTTTCCCCTAAGGTCAGGAACGCGGCAGGGATGTCCACTATCACCACTGCTATTCAACATAGTATTAGAAGTCCTAGCCACAGCAATCAGGCAACAAAAAGAAATCAAAGGCATCCAAATCGGCAAGGAGGAAGTCAAACTCTCACTCTTTGCAGATGATATGATACTGTATGTGGAAAACCCAAAAGACTCCACCCCCAAACTGCTAGAACTCATACAGGAATTCAGTAAAGTAGCAGGATATAAAACAAATGCACAGAAATCAGTGGCATTCCTATGCACCAACAACAAGACAGAAGAGAGACAAATCAAGGAGTCGATCCCATTTACAGTTGCACCCAAAACCATAAGATACCTAGGAATAAATTTAACCAAAAAGGCAAAGGATCTGTACTCAGAAAACTATAAAATACTCATGAAAGAAATTGAAGAAGACACAAAGAAATGGAAAAACGTTCCATGCTCATGGATTGGAAGAATAAACATTGTGAAGATGTCAGTACTACCTAGAGCAATCTACACATTCAATGCAATCCCCATCAAAATACCATCCACCTTTTTCAAGGAAATGGAACAAATAATCCTAAAATTTGTATGGAACCAGAAGAGACCCCGAATACCCAGAGGAATATTGAAAAAGAAAACCAAAGCTGGCGGCATCACAATTCCGGACTTCCAGCTCTATTACAAAGCTGTCATCATCAAGACAGTATGGTACTGGCACAAAAACAGACACATCGATTGATGGAACAGAATCGAGAGCCCAGAAATGGACCCTCAACTCGATGGTCAACTCATCTTTGACAAAGCAGGAAAGAATGTCCAATGGAAAAAAGACAGTCTCTTCAACAAATGGTGTTGGGAAAATTGGACAGCCACCTGCAGAAGAATGAAACTGGGCCATTTCCTTACATCACACACAAAAATAGACTCCAAATGTTTGAAAGATCTAAACGTGAGACAGGAGTCCATCAAAATCCTAAAGGAGAACACAGGCAGCAACCTCTTCGACCTCAGCCACAGCAACTTCTTCCTAGAAACATTGCCAAAGGCAAGGGAAGCCAGGGCAAAAATGAACTATTGGGATTTCATCAAGATAAAAATTTTTTGCACGGCAAAAGAAACAGTCCACAAAACCAAAAGACAACCGACAGAATGGGAGAAAATATTTGCAAATGACATATCAGATAAAGGGCTAGTATCCAAAATCTATAAAGAACTTATCAAACTCAACAGCCAAAGAACAAATAATCCAATTAAGAAACGGGCAGAAGACATGAGCAGACATTTTTCCAAAGAAGACATCCAAATGGCCAAGAGACACATGAAAAAGTGCTCCACATCGCTGGGCATCAGGGAAATCCAAATCAAAACCTCAATGAGATACCACCTCACACCAGTCGGAATGGCTAAAATTAACAAGTCAGGAAACGACAGATGTTGGTGGGGATGTAGAGAAAGGGGAACCCTCCTACACTGTTGGTGGGAATGCAAGCTGGTGCAGCCACTCTGGAAAACAGTATGGAGGTTCCTCAAACAGTTGAAAATAGAGCTACCATACGATCCAGCAATTGCACTACTGGGTATTTACCACAAAGGTACAAATGTAGGGATCCGAAGGGGTACGTGCACCCCAATGTTTATAGCAGCAATGTCCACAATAGCCAAACTGTGGAAAGAGCCAAGATGTCCATGGACAGATGAATGGATAAAGAAGATGTGGTAAATATACACAATGGAATATTATGCAGCCATCAAAAGGAATGAGATCTTGCCATTTGCAATGACGTGGATGGAACTGGAGGGTGTTATGCTGAGTGAAATAAGTCAATCAGAGAAAGACATGTATCATATGACCTCACTGATATGAGGAATTCTTAATCTCAGGAAACAAACTGAGAGTTGTTGGAGTGGTGGGGGGTGGGAAGGATTGGGTGGCTGGGTGATAGACATTGGGGAGGGTATGTGCTATGGTGGGCACTGTGAATTGTACAAGACTGATGAATCACGGATCTGTACTTCTGAAACAAATAATGCAATATATGTTAAGAAAAAAAAAGATAACAGGAGGCGAAGAATGAAGGGGAGTAAGTCAGAGGGGGAGATGAACCATGAGAGACGATGGACTCTGAAAAACAAACTGAGGGTTCTGTAGGGGAGGGGGATGGGGAGATGGGTTAGCCTGGTGATGGGTATTACAGAGGGCACATTCTGCGTGGAGCACTGGGTGTTATGCACAAACAATGAATCATGGAACACTACATCAAAAACCAATGATGTAATGTATGGTGATTAAAATAAAAATTATTAAAAAATATCAGTTAATGAACTGTGCAAAATTTTTGGGTCAATTATTAATTTCGATAATGATGCTGGAATTTGTTTTCTTAGAAAAAAATCTCTTTGTATTATTTTGCTTTTTGGTTATTTATTTATAAAGCATGTGCTGTGTGGCATTCTTTCTTTTTTGGTAGAATTTAATGGATCAAGTTAAAAAGCAGCTTTCTCTCAAGTAGTTTTTACTATGTTCTGAAAATCTTTTGACTTCATTCAAAATGTTTTCTGTAGTTATCACATCAGTACAAGATGGATGTCAGGCATGTCTAAGCCAGGCTACATCTCTCTTTATTTCACTTGAATTAAATTAGTTGATTGGTTATAAAAGCAGAATATTCTTTAGGAATTTAAGATTTGGTATTGGTCTGTTTGCTAATGGATAAAAAGGGATCCAGGTGTATTATAAAAGTTATCTTTCAGTATGACTTCAAATTCAGCTTAAGATACACTGGGTTCCTATTATAAGAAAGAAATGATGCTAGTAAGTACAGGGGTACAAAGAGAAATAAGACATGGTTCTTGATAATTTCATGCTAAGATAAGTACAGATTGATTCTTAATACAACAGGGAATATGACTTATAAGAAAAGTAAAAATGTAGTGGTATGCAATTTGAAGGAATAATAGCCGGCATCTAGTTTGGAATGAGAAACAATCGCAAGATTCCTTCATTTGTTTATGTGATCAGTATTTGTTTATACTCATTTCTAATCTACTATTCTGTATCATGTGGCCGGGTGAGCAAGGACAAAACAAAACAGTTTTTGCTTTTTTGGAGCTAACATTTTAATGAGATAATTCAAATAATAAACAAACAAACATATATGTAGTATGTCAAGTAGTGATAAGCATGAGGGGGAAATATAGAGCAGGTTAAAAGTAGTAGAGAGGGCTGGGCAGCCGAGAAGGTTTACTAGACTGTGTTCATGTGTCAAGGAGAGCCTCACTGAATAGAATCTGGAAAAGCCCTGGAGCAAATCCTGTGAATATATGGAGGGAGTCTTTTAGGCTGAGGAAGTAGCAAGTGCACAGGACCTAGAGTGAGAGTATGTTTGATGTGTCCAGAGAATAGCCAGGAAGACATGGAGGTGGAATGGAGTAAGGGAGGAGGGGAGAATGGTTGAGATGTAGAGGGACCAGACATGAAGGGTCTTCTAAACCATTGTAAGGTCTTTTATTTCAAGTGATGAGGGAAGCTAGTTCCGTCATCACTCAGTCTGGTGTGAACAGCAGAGGAGTGAATTGACCGGACTCATGTGTTTTATAGTGAGCACTGGGGCTCCTCTGTGGAGAGTGGACTGTAGTGGGGCAAGGGTGGAATCAGGGAGACTATTTAGGAGGCTCTTGCAAAAATCCTAGTAAGACATTATGGAGACAGAAGAGAGTGAGGGAAGTGGTCAGATTTTGGATATATTTTGAAAGGAATGATAACAGAATTTGTCGACAGCTTCGGCATACTTTGTACCTTTCATGAGCATTGGGGATAGCTAGACGTGGGTTCTTCAGACCTTCCCTAAATATATTTCATTTATACTCCTCTAATTTGAAGAAAAAAATATTTGAGAAAGAAATAACCATGAAATTTACTTGATATAATTTATAGTAATCATTCGTCTTAAAAGGGCAACATGGGACTGGGATTACATTGTGTTAGTAATTGATGTGTATGGAAGCTCACTGGCTCTGAGAGTCTTCTCAGTGATACCTACGACCCAGGGGCCTTCTACTGCCCTGGCAAGTTTAGCCTATCTCGTAAGTCCTAATAATCACATGGTTTTCTTCTAGAATTTCCTTTCTTTGCATTTTTGCTCAGTGAAATTCTAAAAATATATGACTTGCTTAAGCTGGATAATGAATTCTAGTCACCTTTCATCTGAAGCTTGTCCTAAATTCTGTAAAAAATGTGCTTTAGAGAAGTCTTTAAAATAATAATGAATTGATTAGTGAGTATGAGGAAAAGTGGTTGGAAAAACAAATATGTTATTTGGGAACCAATGATGAAAAACACTGGGAGATTTTTTTTTTCTTCTAAAAATAAACTATCCTAGTTCAGAAACTTAATTTGAAAACCTCGTATAATTTCTTACATTTTCCCCCCAAGTGATTAAATTCAATTTGAAAGCAATAAAACTCTACTACAATATTGGGAATAATTCAGTGGTTGAAGTGAAGCTGATAGTGCAAGAGTATACTGTTAATTAGAATGTCAAGTAGTGATAAGCATGAGGGGGATTGGAATTCCCTACCATTCTAATTTCTATAATGAAACAAAGTGATTCCTCAGGCAATATATAGAATTATGTGAGTCTATAGACTACTACTAAGGACTACTTTTTTGGTTGTTGTAGTTAAATTTTATTTAAGGTTTTTTTTCCCTCCACTTACGTGAATACAGTGTTATATTCTACCTAAAGCTCTTGACAGTATGCCTGAATTGATGTACATCTCAAAGGTTGTTGAGAATATAGCACCAGAACACAGAGAAATCTAGGCAAGAGATGAGGATTTCAGAGTCACCTGAAAAAGGTGATAGTTGAAGCAGAGTAGATGAGTTCACTTAGGAAGTAAACAGAGAAAAAGATCCTGGACAGAGGTAACAGTATAATGTACTTTACATATTTAATCAGTAGGAAGAAGATTGAGCCTGTAGTAAATCAGATTTATAGGAGGAGAAAAGATCAAGAAAATCAGGAAAGTAAGATTCTTTGGTTCTATGATAAATCTTGATAATTTTGATTTTTTTAAAAAACTTATTGAAGATTGTGTATTTTTTATTTCTTACTGGATTCCCTGAATATCATCAAAGAAATGTATTATTTCGTACCATAGCATATCAAGATTTAAGGTATTTTACATCTATACTTGGTGCATTCAACAAATATTTATTGATCATGTGTTATGCCAGACCGTAGGTGTTACAAGTGTTGTGAACAAAATACACAAAAATCCCTGTCCTCATGAAGCTTATGCAGTAAAGGGAGACAGACAGTAAATAGCATTAATTAGTAATGTATAGAATAGATCACTGATATATTGTATACTAGTCAGTAATGAGTGTTAATGAGGAAAATAAAGGAAGAACAATGTGTTAGCTTGGGGTGCTATAGCAAAATACCAGAGACTGGGTGGCTTAAGCAACAGAAATTTATTTTTTCAGAGCTCTGAAGGGTAGAAGTCCAAGGTCAAGGTTCTGGCTTAAGCAGTAGCAATTAATTTTTTCATAATTCTGAATGCTAGAAGTCTAGTAATTTTCTGGCAGATTCAGTTTCTGGTGAGGTCTTTCTGGCTTGCAGATGGCTGTCTTCTAAAACATTGTGTCCTCACCTGGTGGAGAGAGTGAGTGTGTTGGTGTCTCTTCCTTTTCTTACTAAACTGATAAGAACAGATACTACACTTGGCCTTTTCTTATAAGGGCATGTTAATCTTTTCATGAGGGCTCCACCCTCATAACCTCTTCTAAACCTAAATTACCTCCCAAAACCCCATCTCCAAATACTGTCATCACATTGGAGGTTAAGGCTTCAACCTAAGAATCTGGGGTAGGGGGGAACAGTCCAGTCCATAGTGGGTAGGTAATGTGTGAGCAGAGGTGGTCAAGGTCCTGGAACAGCTGTTTGAAATGGCGTTAGTCAGAGAAGGTTTCACTGAGAAGATGGTATTTGAAGGAAGAATGAAATAAATGAAAGAATGAGCCATGTGACTTCCTAGGCGAACACCCTTCCAGGCAGAAGAAATAGTAAGTACCAGGCCTTGAGGTCGGAGTGAGCCTGGTGTATTTGACAGCAAGGAGACCAATGTGGCTGGATGAGGTAAGCAACGGAAAGTGGAGAGTGTGGGTTTTGAAGCCAGGGTAAGGACTTTGGCTTTTGGTCACAGATGGGACACCAGTGGAAAGTTTGGAGCAGAGCACTAGAGGAGTAACAGGATTGACTTATGTTTGGAGAGGATGTGATCTATAGCTCCTCTAAAAAGCACTAAAATCATCTAATTTTGAAGTATTTTAATATAGTATGTTGTTCAGAAAATAAACTAGTTAGTTCCTTGTTTTGTTTTGCTTTTAAAATCAAGAAAATGCCCCCAAGGTAGAAAAAACTCTACCTTTGCTATTTTTTAATGTGTATTCTGAGATAAAGCATGCATGAATACCTCGTTAAATATAATCCTGCAATCCACCAGCATTTAAAAATGATAAATATAGGGTTATAGTATTAATAATATTTGTAGTTAATAAGATGATATGCTATAATTTTATTTACTTGAAATAATCAGTTAAATTTAGGAAACAAATATTCCACGCATTCTGGTTACCATAACGACTTGGGTGAAAAATTGAAGAGCAGATGTTAAATCAACCTGTTGATGTTTAATTGTATGACAGTTTTAAAATTATACTTAACACTGTTCAGATTTTAAATTTATTTATAACATAAGTTGTCCTTGAAAGAGATCCCTTATTTAACTTTCTTTCTACAAAGATTGTTATAAAATATGGATGAACTGATGTGAATAAAGGAAATGGTATGATAACCCAGGACAGAAATTTACTTGAAAGATTTATTTTACAACTGGAAGCATTTAGACTGAATTTTTTATTTTCTGTTTCTCTCACTGACTTACTCTCTGCCATCCTTTTCTTGGTTGGGGGAAGGAAATGGGGAAAGATAGAATGTATAGGAAAAATATTTAATTTGGCCTTACTGTTGTTTAGGGTTATGTTATAATAATAATCTTGAATCGGATTTATTTTTAAATGACTCTTAGAACTTTCAACGCCAGCCTTATTTGTAAACTGTTTTTTAAATCTTGGTGTTCAAATTTACTGCATTCAGTTTTTATAGATACTGGCAGGCTGTAAATGCATTCATTTTAATCTCATTTTATCTTGAATTCTTTAAACTTTCAGGAATCTGGGGGTTGAGATCTTGTAAATCATTCTTATGCATTTATAATTGGACAAAGTAAATGCATAAATCATTAATATTATACATCTCATGAGTAGAAAATATGAGTATTTCACATTGAAGTGAAATGTCGTTGTTGGCCAGTGTACACAAACGTACACTGTTCACCTTACAGAATTTCATTTTGTCTGACATGGAGAGTGTTGAGGAAAAGGCAAATATCATAGCAGCTACTGTAATTGAATTGGCCTCTGAATCATATAAAGCCAGGAAGCCTGACAGTAACATTGTCTAAAACCTTAAAAAAATATTATGGTGCATGTGATGTGTATCTACTTGAGGCTGAAGTGAATGGACTATTAGAATAAATTGCTTTTAGGGGGAAAGAAAAGTATGATATTTTTAGAAAAATGTGTTAAAAATGGAGTTGATTTTTTTTTTTTCTCTTGAAATGACTTGGTTTCTACTTTCAAAGGAAGCTTTTAATCTAATTATGAAGCTTCTCTGGCCATTAATTTTTTTCTCCTGTTTTTTTTTTTCTTTTTTTAAACCGAATTACTGTGGTTTTATTTTTTATGAATAAGTAATTGCTATTTTACTTGATAGGGAGTGCCTAGAAGAATCCTGATGTGTACCAGCAGTTTCATAAATACTTCGGTTGTTATTGGGAATAAAAACAGCCATTTCATAATATATTGTTCTCCTGTGTCAGGAGTGGTTGATTATAAAATTTATTTGAAAACTTTTTCTTATTTATCATTCTAGAGGAAAATTGACATGTGTCAAGATGGACTTAATTTTTAAATTTTTTGTGTTTATTAAAATTTTTAGTTATTTAAATAAGTAACTTTTTTAGACCACTTCAAAAACTAGTCAGATTCCAATTTCCATTGCAGTTTATAAAAGGAAATGAAATGAATTAGAGGGAAAACATTTTTAAAGGTAAAATCGTGACTTACACAAGTATAAGATGAACAATATCTGAGATTTTCTTTAACTTATTATTACTGAGAGAGCCAGTAATGTGTTACAGCTAGCTCACGGGAGAATTTCAGAACCATAGGTATATAGACAATCAGGAATGCTGAACCGACTTTACAGACAGATGGAAAACTGATCTATTCATGAGGCAGTGATCAATTTGCATTCCACCAGACAGTTCGCTTACATTTCTGCAGACTTGTATTATTTGCATTGTTATTAGTTTTCTGCAGATTATGGAGTTGTAAAACAGCTCTAAGGCCTTGAAAGGCAGAGGTGACACTCAAGGATGCACTTGATAGGATATCCAGTGTTCTTTTTTGCCCATTTCAAAGTCTTTCACAGTTTCTTGTTTTTATTTTCTGTTGTCATCCATTTGCCTTTCAAGTAAAGACACTAAAATCATCCTGTAAGGCTAATATATAAATAGAAGTTTTTGTTTTGTTATTTGTAATTAGCCACGTAGCCATTATCCTTATTGTATTTCTTTTCTTTCTCTTAAAGTAACGAACTACTGTTCTCATTCATTCCTGTTAAATTTGTTTCTAATGAGTTTTTGATTGAGGTTAGTTAAAATCCTAGGCTTTTTTTTTTTTTTTTTTTAGAGTGTATGCTTGCCTATAGAAATTAAGGGAGAGAGCTTCAAGTCGGGTATAAAGGGATTGGTTTCATTTTTTCAGGATGTTGGGAAGAAAACATTTTTATCTACCCTTCAAAGGTTCTTCTGGCTGGTCTAAATTAAATTGACATGAGATAGATTAACAGGAGAAAACTTTAATTTTGTACATATGGGAACACCACATACATGAGAGGTTCAAAGACAGGTAAAATGAAGTATATATGCCATTCTGCGCTAAGGAATGGGGTAAGGCCCTGGGGCTTCAAAGGGGAGGAGAGCAATTCACCAGGGCAGTAAGAAGAAGAGCAGATGTTTGGTAATGAGATGTTTGCTCTTTCATACAGATGGGTCACTCAGATAAAATTTATTTCTGGTAATAACTCTTATTCTGGGAAAGACCCCCCAATTTATATTCTTCTAGGTAGTTAAGAGAGGAGCAAAATCTTCTCTTGAGCCCACAGGGGTTTATTGCCTTCAACTCAAAATAGTCCATGTGCCCAAATGGCACATTTTAGGGAGACTTTTTCTGCACCCCTTCAAGGAAAAACATTTAAACCTTTCATGAATTATTTTGAACTAAAGGTATAGATATAAAATCAAGAATGAAGTCACAGAAATGCAGAAATGACAGGAAAATGGAGGATAGAGAGGAAAAACATCTTTAAAAGAATTTTTTATTATAAATCTTAAAAACACATGTAAAGATAGAGAATAATTTGAATAATTTAACGAATCCTCATTTTCCACTCACATTCATTAGTATCAACCGTTTTGTAACTTGCTTCATTTGAATCTCCTCTTATTTTTTCCCATTAGAATTTTAATGTAAATGCCAGACATGAGGGCTTTCTCCCCAGTTCCTCCAATATGTATTTTAGAAAGTAGTACCATTTTCATCCACAGTTAGACTATTATTCCTAAGAAAATTTATAGTAATTCCTTATTAAAAATAAATATCCTGTCTATATGCAGATTTTTCTGTCTCAAAATATAGTTTTACTGTTGGTTTATTCAAATTCTGATCCATCAAATCCATGTGTTGCATTTGATTATTTTGTCCCTTGTCTCTTTGACTTCAGAACAGCGCCCCCTCCCTTTGTTTTTGTTTGTTTTTAAACATGCTGTTGACTTGTTGAATAAATGTAGCCTCGCATTCTAGATTTATGTGATTGCTTTTTTGTGATATCATCTAACTTGTGTTAAAAAACAAAATTCAACTGAGTAAATTTAAAGACCAAATTGGTTTTATTCAGCAGTTTGTGAATTGGGCAGCATCCTTCTAGCAATAGAAAGGAGCTCCAAAAAATTGAATAAAATGAGAGACTTTTGTAAGCAGTAAGGGGCAGGGACAAGGAAAGAGGAGTTACCTCATCTTTCTTTGTGGGATGGAAGGGGTCTATCTGGCAGATTACCTCAGTAAATGCTGACTGGGAAATTCCAGATTTACTGGTTTAAGATTCCATTTTGGAAGAGGTTGAAACTGCAGTTAGGTTAGCTGTTAAGTCTTGGTTTGCTGATGTGGGGCTTACCACAATTGAGTCTATTTTGGGCCTGTTTCTCTCTCTCTCTCTCTCTCTTTTTTTTTTTAATAGTTGTTTCTCTGTATACCTGTAAACAGAAGTTAAATTTTGGCAAGAATATTTTATAGGCTGTGCAGCTATGCTTCATATTGTTTTACATCAGGATTCTGTTGATCTGGCTGCTCACATTTAGTGATGCCACATTTGATCAGGGGTTTGAATGGTGATGGCCTGCCCCCTTCCTTTGTCAATATGGTTTTCCCTCGTCTGGCCAGCAAGTGGTTGTAGGGTAATGATTTAGCACTCCATAAATATCCAGTTTTTCAGCAACCTGAGAAGTTTCTTTGATTGAGGGGAACTATCATTGTCCTCTGTCTCAAAAGGCTAACCTGTGTGTGCATCTTCAGGAGGAATCTATATAGAACAGTGAAGAAGGAACTCAGACCAGCCAAATTAAATCTAATGGAAGAAACGATGTTGCAGCCACATTTTTCTCCTATGCAAGAGTAGATGTAAGAGGTAGATGGGAGAGATTTTTAAAAAATCAGAATGATTTTAATAAGAGTTGAAAGATGATCATAGGTAATTGTATTTAATAGACATTTTGTGTATGAGCGTCCTTAACTAATAACACCACAAAAACCTTCATCCAAACTAAATCTAACAATAACAACAACAAAAAGCCTCTGAAATGCCCATTTTCTTCCAGTTAGATAAGCTTCAAAGAGTAAAAAAATCTAAAAAAAAAAACAAACTCAGGTATAATTTAAAAGCTTTCCTACATTGGAGAGGACAGCCTAGGTGCCCCCTGAAGCTGGCATGAGAAGGCTGATTTAACTACATTGAAAGTGACAGAAGAAGAAAGAATGACTTTACAAATGTAAGATACATCCGTTCCAGAAAATTGCTAAACTTGTGAATACAGCAGACAAGCTGTAAAACTTTCATTGGAGGCTGTGAAGAACAGAATTGATGCCCCAGAGCAAAGACTCATTGATGCTGGAGATAAAGGAACATAGCACAGCCAAATTAAAACACCCAAAGCTAAAAAAAGTCTGAAAAATGGAAGAACACTGAGAAAACATGAAATCAAGCTACATAGAACAGTAGAAAACACCAGTACTTTCATTTATGTCTTAATTTCTTTGACTGTGGTTTCTATAACATGTTTGATTTAGGTAACATTTCTCAAGATGGGTTTTTAGAACCCCAGAGCATCATGCCTGAGATGCCCTGAAATGACAATGCCTAGATATTTAAATTTGCCAAGTGTTTAATCTTCATTGCAAAGATAGGATTTTATAAGCTGCCAAGTGTAAAGAGAAAATATAAAGATGCATATGAGTAAGAATGACTTTAGATCTTACCTTTTATATTTTGGAGAAGTGTAAGAATTCAGGGTAAAAGAAATAAACAAAAAACCACTGGAAGTAATACACTTTGGGATGCTATCTAGCCAAACCCACTTTTCTTTCTTTGAAGATAGAAGATCCCTTAACACATGGAACACATAGAACAATATATCAGTAAAGTACTTAGTAGCTAGAGTTCTCCTTACAGAATCCAGATGATCAAGAATTAGATAGAATTTGTAGTTTATTCTGTTTATATATGATTGTGATTCTAGCTTGCACCCTGCTATTTTTAGAAAACCACAGATAAGGAACTAATAAAGAATTGAGTTCAAAGTGTGATAAATAAGATTCAACTGACACAAAAAACTAAATGCTAGGAAAAAGATGTATTTTTTTTCCAAATGTACATACATCTTTCAGAAAATTAACTTGAACAAAAATATGTATACTTAATATAAAAATGTTATGGTTCAAACTATCAGAACATAATATATTAAAATTAATATAACAAAAATTAAAATATGGGCAGCCACATGGAAATTAAAATAAAATTCTTATATGTATAAGACAAGAAATCCATAACAATAAGAGCTTAATAGAATAAAAAAAATTTGTAGTGGTTGTAGTTGTATTTTCATGGATTGCTGTCAAACCTATATGTAAAAAAAATACTTTACCAATTTAAATGTCTATATTAGAAAAAGAGAAATGAAATTGATACACATAATGTGCCCCAGACAGGGAAAATAAAATTAAGCAGAAATAAACAAAATTATAATAGTTGGTTGTTTCAGAAATTTTGTCAAAGTGAAAATTATTAAGTCATTTATTTAGACAAAGAATAAAAGGTAAATAGGGTCAGGAGAAGAGCTATGATAATTAACATGCAGGAAAACCAAAATACTTGAGAATATTATTTTTAGGTAGATATTAATTAATGGCTCAGGTCAAAATCAGAAGTAATTAAAGTGTGTGCGTGCCTGTGTTTGTGTTGTGTGTGTGAGAGAGAATTGCCAAAGTGGTAAAGCTAGAAGTAGAAATTGTAACTAGAATGTACCTCCTCAAATTAATTTTTGAAGAGGTAAGGTATAATTAAATCAAATAAATAAAAACAACTGTATCAGAAACCCAGAGTCATAACAAATTAGCAAAGAAAAGAGCACCTAGCCCTGATGGAGAATTTTTCAGAAGTTTAAAGAACAGTTATTCAATGAATAATCAACTCTAGCTTCAAAATAAAGGGACATTGTTAATTATCTGATTCATTTTATGAACACTTTGTTTTGACAAATTGATAAGAATACCACTTTTAAAAGAATTTATAGACTGGGGTCATTAACCAGCAAACAGTACAGTACTAGGTAACAATAATTATTTACTCGGAGCAAGTAAATTATCCTCAGATACATGGGTAGCGGAATAAAGGCAGTGCTGTTAACACAGAGGAAGGAACTCAGGACTCATTTTTGATTCCTTCTCTATATCCTACCCACAAGAAGATCTTGTCTACTGCCCCTTCTCCACCACCATCATCCCTCGCCTGGATTAACTGCAGTCATCTCATATTTTAATATTCCTGTTGTTTTTCACCTCATCCCCTAACAACAGCCTGTTTGCAGTACAGTAGCCGGAATGATCTTTTAAATGTCGTTTCCCTGTGTAAGACCTTTTGGTGGCATCTCTCGAATTCAGAATAAAAATCCAAACTCCCTGCTGTCTTTAAGTCAGGTAATTTGGCCACTGCTTCCTTCTCCAACTTTTTCACATGTCCCTCTTCCCCAGGTTTTCCTTGAGTCCAGTTGTCTCACACTGAGCTTGTTTCCTACTCACCGCTCCTCTACTTGCTGACTTCTCTGCCTGAAATATTCTTCCTTCAGCTCTTGTTACCCAAACACCATCTGCCTTCGGAGACTTTCCTTGATTCCCCCAGTCTCAAATAGCCCTTCTTCTGTGCAGTTGTTCTCTAACAAAGTTCACGGTTTTGTTTCTTCATGTACTTAACTAAATTGATCTTGTTTACTGCTTGTTTATTGTCTGTCTCCTCCTTGCAGAATGTAAGGCCCTTGTTCACTGCTGTCTCCCTAGTGCCTGTGACAGTTTGCTTAATGAATATTCGTTACATGATTTGCATGATAGGTCATAATAGGCAAGAGAAGTAAAATAATACTGGGTTAAAAATTTCAGTACTGCTTCCTACCATAACACCAACAGAGATAACATAAATAAAATACCTGGCACAGTTGAAGGGACATAGAAAGTGAACAGTATACATTCGTTTCTTTTACTTCTAGTGGGAATCTGTAGGCTGGCCAATTCCATATTTAACTCTGGTCTTCCTTGGGATTCTCTTTTGGGAACTGTATGTTTTTGCTATTAGAGTACATTCTTGCTTTCTCCTAGACTCTCAACTCAGTGTTTTCCCTGTGACATTTATCATAATGATTTATTCATAGCTTGTGTTCTATAGGTGTTTCTTTAAAATTCAGCATGCATTTATTAAGTACCTGTTATGTGTAGTGCATAAAGTTAAATGCAGAAAACAAAGTAAAGGCAACGAAAAGGCATATTTTAGTTGTGTAGTGGGAAAATGTTGCTCACTTTTAAGGAGATATTTAATAAGTTCGTTTATTTTTTTTCACCTGGTTAAAAAGTATCATTTATTTGTTAGCATCTTTTTTTAATTTAAATTCAATAACCAACATGTAGTACATCATTAGTTTTTTTAAAATTTTTATTG
This sequence comes from Eumetopias jubatus, assembly GCF_037043125.1. Classification (NCBI taxonomy): domain Eukaryota; kingdom Metazoa; phylum Chordata; class Mammalia; order Carnivora; family Otariidae; genus Eumetopias; species Eumetopias jubatus. The sequence continues at coordinate 59,978,546 of NW_028274810.1, forward strand.
TTATGTTAATCACCATATATTACATCATTAGTTTTTAATGTAGTGTTCCATGCTTCATTGTTTCTTCATGATACCCAGTGCTCCAAGCAGAATGTGCCCTCTTTAATACCCATCACCAGGCTAACCCATCCCCCCAGCCCCCTCCCCTATAGAACCCTCAGTTTGTTTTTCAGAGTCCATCATCTCTCATAGTTCGTCTCCCCCTCCGATTTCGCCCCCTTCATTCTTCCCCTTCTGCTATCTTCTTTTTTTTTTTCTTAACATATATTGCATTATTTGTTTCAGGTACAGATCTGTGATTCAACAGTCTTGCACAATTCACAGCGCTCACCACAGCACATACCCTCCCCAATGTCTATCACCCAGCCACCCCCTCCCTGCCACCCCCCACCACTCTAGAAACCCTCAGTTTGTTTCCTGAGATTAAGAATTCCTCATATCAGTGAGGTCATATGATACATGTCTTTCTCTGATTGACTTATTTCACTCAGCATAACACCCTCCAGTTCCATCCATGTCGTTGCAAATGGCAAGATCTCATTCCTTTTGATGGCTGCATAATATTCCATTGTGTATATATACCACATCTTCTTTATCCATTCATCTGTCGATGGACATCTTGGCTCTTTCCACAGTTTGGCTATTGTGGACATTGCTGCTATAAACATTGGGGTGCACGTACCCCTTCGGATCCCTACATTTGTATCTTTGTGGTAAATACCCGGTAGTGCAATTGCTGGATCGTATGGTAGCTCTATTTTCAACTGTTTGAGGAACCTCCATTACTGTTTTCCAGAGTGGTTGCACCAGCTTGCATTCCCACCAAGAGTGTAGGAGGGTTCCCCTTTCTCCACATCCCCGCCAACATCTGTTTCCTGACTTAATTTTAGCCATTCTAACTCGTGTGAGGTGGTATCTCATTGAGGTTTTGATTTGGATTTCCCTGATGCCAAGCTATGTGGAGCACTTTTTCATGTGTCTGTTGGCCATTTGGATGTCTTCTTTGGAAAAATGTCTGCTCATGTCTTCTGCCCATTTCTTGATTGGATTATTTGTTCTTTGGGTGTTGAGTTTGATAAGTTCTTTATAGATTTTGGATACTAGCCCTTTATCTGATATGTCATTTGCAAATATTTTCTCCCATTCTGTCGGTTGTCTTTTGGTTTTGTGGACTGTTTCATTTGCTTTGCAAAAGCTTTTTATCTTGATGAAATCCCAAAAGTTCATTTTTGCCCTTGCTTCCCTTGCCTTTGGCAATGTTTCTAGGAAGAATTTGCTGCGGCTGAGGTCGAAGAGGTTGCTACCTGTGTTTTCCTTTAGGATTTTGATGGACTCCTGTCGCACATCTAGGTCTTTCAACCATTTGGAGTCTATTTTTGTGTGTGGTGTAAGGAAATGGTCCAGTTTCATTCTTCTGCAGGTGGCTGTCCAATTTTCCCAACACCATTTGTTGAAGAGACTGTCTTTTTTCCATTGGACATTCTTTCCTGCTTTGTCAAAGATGAGTTGACCATCGAGTTGAGGGTCCATTTCTGGGCTCTCGATTCTGTTCCATCAATCGATGTGTCTGTTTTTGTGCCAGTACCATACTGTCTTGATGATGACAGCTTTGTAATAGAGCTGGAAGTCCGGAATTGTGATGCCGCCAGCTTTGGTTTTCTTTTTCAACATTCCTCTGGCTATTCGGGGTCTTTTCTGGTTCCATGCAGATTTTAGGATTATTTGTTCCATTTCTTTGAAAAAAGTGGATGGTATTTTGATGGGGATTGCATTGAATGTGTAGATTGCTCTAGGTATCATTGACATCTTCACAATGTTTGTTCTTCCAATCCATGAGCATGGAACGTTTTTCCATTTCTTTGTGTCTTCCTCAATTTCTTTCATGAATATTTTATAGTTTTCTGAGTACAGATCCTGTGCCTCTTTGGTTAGATTTATTCCTAGGTGTCTTACGGTTTTGGGTGCAATTGTAAATGGGATCGACTCCTTAATTGTTCTCTCTTCTGTCTTGTTGTTGGTGTATAGGAATGCCACTGATTTCTGTGCATTTATTTTATATCCTGCCACTTTACTGAATTCCTGTATGAGTTCTAGCAGTTTTGGGGTGGAGTCTTTTGGATTTTCCACATAAAGTATTATATCATCTGCAAAGAGTGAGAGTTTGACTTCCTCCTTGCCGATTTGGATGCCTTTGATTTCTTTTTGTTGTCTGATTTCTGTGGCTAGGACTTCTAATACTATGTTGAATAGCAGTGGTGAGAGTGGACATCCCTGCTGCATTCCTGACCTTAGGGGGAAAGCTCTCAGTTTTTCCCCATTGAGAATGATATTCGCTGTAGGTTTCTCATAAATGACTTTTATGATATTGAGGTAGGTACCCTCTATCCCTATACTTTGAAGAGTTTTGATCAAGAAGGGATGCTGTACTTTGTCAAATGCTTTCTCTGCATCTATTGGGACGATCATATGATTCTTGTTCTTTCTTTTGTTAATATATTGTGTCACGTTGATTGAATTGCGGATATTGAACCAACCTTGCAGCCCAGGGATAAATCCCACTTGGTCATGGTGAATAATCCTTTTAATGTACTGTTGGATCCTATTGGCTAGTATTTTGGTGAGAATTTTTGCATCCATGTACATTAAGGATATTGGTCTGTAATTCTCCTTTTTGATGGGGTCTTTGGTTTTGGGATCAAGGTAATGCTGGCCTCATAAAATGAGTGTGGAAGTTTTCCTTCCATTTCTATTTTTTGGAACAGCTTCAGGAGAATAGGTATTAATTCTTCTTTAAATGTTTGGTAGAGTTTCCCTGGGAAGCCATCTGGCCCTGAGCTTTTGTTTGTTGGGAGATTTTTGATGACTGCTTCAATTTCCTTAGTGGTTATAGGTCTGTTCAGGTTTTCTGTGTCTTCCTGGTTCAATTTTGGTAGTTGATACCTCTCTAGGAATGCATCCATTTCTTCCAGGTTATCTAATTTGCTGGCATAGAGTTGCTCATAGTATGTTCTTATAATTGTTTGTATTTCTTTGGTGTTGGTTGTGATCTCTCCTCTTTCATTCATGATTTTGTTGATTTGGGTCATTTCTCTTTTCTTTTTGATAAGTCTGGCCAGGGGTTTATCAATCTTGTTAATTCTTTCAAAGAACCAGCTCCTAGTTTCGTTGATCTGTTCTACTGTTCTTTTGATTTCTATTTCATTGATTTCTGCTCTGATCTTTATTATTTCTCTTCTCCTGCTGGGTTTAGGCTTTATTTGCTGTTTTGTCTCTAGCTCCTTTAGGTGTAGGGTTAGGTTGTGTATCATCATTAGTTTTTGATGTAGGGTTCAGTGGTTCATTAGTTGTGTATAACACCCAGGGCTCATCACATCAAATGCCCTCCTTAATGCCCATCACCCGTTTACCCCATCCTTCCACCCACCTCCCCTCCAGCAACCCTCAGTTTGTTTCCTGGAGTCAAGAGTGTCTCATGGTTTGTCTCCCTCTCTGATTTCTTCCCATTCAGTTTTCCCTCCCTTCCCCTATGATCCTCTGCCCTATATCTTATATTCCACATATGAGTGAAACCTTATGATGATTGTCTTTCTCTGGTTGACTTATTTCACTTAGCATAATACACTAATAATTGCATTTAATAAGATAGATTTGAATTTATAAAAATAAAAGATGTTGACACCATGAAATGTAATAAATGTGGAAAGGAAAGTAAAAAATAAAAATTTACCAACGTATGTGATAAAATCTTACTATGCAGAGTAGATGAAGATTTGATAGAAATGTGTATGGTCTGTAATAGATTTTTTTTAAAGAAATAGTTTTATTTTTTTAGATATTTTATTTATTTATTTGTCAGAGAGAGCGCGCGCGCACGAGCACAAGCAGGGAGAGCAGCAGGCAGAGGGAGAAGCAGATTCCCTGCTGAGCAGGGAGCCCGATGCAAGACTCAATCCCAGGACCTGGGATCATGGGGACCATGACCTGAGCCGAAGGCAGACGCTTAATGACTGAGCCACCCAGGTGCCCCTAGAATTTTGTTTTGACAAATAGTTTGAGAGAAACAATTCACACATGTAAAAATATTAAGAGAAAACCTTTATGAAGAACATACAGTTTCTCTAGCAATGAAGCATAGCTTAGACATCTCAAGAGCACATTTTTTTAAGTAAAAGATTTACTTAAAATATGGTGCAAAAAAAATGAATACAAAAGCACTGTAATGTAAAAGCATCAAAAACAAAAACAACAGAAGTGGGTTCTAATCCCTTTTTTTCTAAGTCTTTTTACTTCTATGCCCCCTTAACTTTTTTTTAATTAGACTATTTTTAAGAGCAATTTTAGGTTCACAGCAAAATTTCTTGGAAGGTACAGGAGAAATATATACCCCTTGCCTCTGCTCAGTTTCCCCCACTGTCAAAGTCCTGCACCAGAGTGGTGCATTTATTATAAAAGATGAACCTACACTGACCCATCTTTATGACCCAAAGTCCCTAGTTTATATTAGGCTTCACTCTTGGTGTATATTCTGTGGGTTTTGACAAATATAATGACTTGTATTCACCATTACAGTGTCATACAGAGTAGTTTCATTGCCCTAAAAATACTCTACCTATTTGTCCCTCTCTCCCTGCTTAGCCCCGACAACCATGGATCTTTTTAGTATCTCCATAGTTTGCCTTTTCCAAAATGTTATGTTTATAGTAGGAATCATACGCTATATAGCTTTTCTAGACAGATTTTTTTTTTTGCTTAAAATATGCATTTAAGTTTCCTTCATGTGTTTTCATAGCTTGATAGATCATTTCTTCTTAGCACTCAATATTCCACTGTCTAGATGTAACACAGATTATTTATCCATTCACCTACTGAAGGACATTTGGTTGCTCCAAGTTTTGGCAGTTGTGAATAAAGCTGCAAAAAAAATGTTTGCCAAGCAATTTTTTGTTCCTTGCCAGTCACAACCTTTTTGGGGTTCAATTTGCTCAATCTGTAAACTGTAGCTGATGATTTATAAGGATTCTGAGGTTTGAAATGATATGGTTATCTAGATAAAAATCATTAAATCTTATGTTGTACTGATTATGAATAACTTAGGTAGGCCTGTATGCTGAAGACATTATAAACTGGTAAAGCCTTTCTGATAGAAAGCAGTCTGGTCCTATATAAACTAAAATTATACTCTGTTCAGGTCATTCTGTTTTGGGGGGTGTACTTCAAGTAAACCCAAATGGAAGTTATAACATTTATTCTTTAAGCAAAGATTTTCATAGGGTAATTTTAAAAAACATTTTAATTTATTTGAAGGCGCCTGGGTGACTCAGTTGTTAAGCGTCTGCCTTCGGCTCAGGTCGTGATCCCGGCATCCTGGGATCAAGCCCCGCATTGGGCTCCCTGCTCCACGGGAGGCCTGCTTCTCCCTCTCCCACTACCCCTGCTTGTGTTCCCTCTCTCACTGTGTCTCTCTCTGTCAAATAAATAAAATAAAATCTTTAAAAAAATTCATTTGAGAGGGAAGAAGGGGGAGTGGTGGGGAGGGGCAGAGGGAGAGGGAGAAGCAGGCTTCCGTTGAGCAGGGAGCTGACACGGGGCTGGATCTCAGGATCCTGAGATCATGACCTGAGCCGAAGGCAGACGTTTAACAGACTGATTCACCCAGGCTCCCCTATAGGGTAATTTATTAAAGCCAAATAAAATAAAACAAAACGATGGAAACAATTCAAATGCCCCATAATGGGGAAATGCAAAGTAAATTGTGTGAGGGCAGGGATCAAGAGTATTTATTCAGACTGATGTGTGCTTAGCACCTCACTCAGTGTGGTGTTCTATAAATATTGGCTGAATGTAAAAATACTGAAAAAGAACTTAGGGGAGAGAGAAGAGCTTTTGCTGAATATAAAAGATTTGATAGCATTCTGCTTTTCCCTTTGTTTGCTGCTTTGCATTTCTCTTTGCTACACTCAGACGTACCTGCTGTTACCTGCTGGACTCCACACTTGCCCCTTTACTGACCCCAGTGAACGTCTTAGGCATGGATAAAGTAGGCATCACATAGCAGCTTCTCCTTGGAAAAGGACGTCACCATGGCTGTAAAGGAGTTAAAGCAAGAGTAGCCTGTGTGTCCCCATTTTCCCAGGGCAGTCTCAGTCTGTGCTTGATGTCTCAGTGTAAAGCTTGATAGCTTCTACTCTCAAAGGTAGCTGGGTTCAGACAGTAGGGTGCCATTTAGCTGAGGCTCTGACTTCCTGTTTACTTCAGTGCTATAGTTGTGAAACATTTTCTTGATTTTTCAGTTTAATGAAATTTTTTTTAATGCTCAGTGGATGATTGTGAGGTACAAAGAAAATCAGATAGGGCCCTGTCACCACAGAATTTCACTTTAATGCTTTTTCCTCATTAGTTATTTTGGTAACTCATAACCTCCTTCAGAATCAGAAGTGTTCCTAGATCCAAGCTTCTTCCATGGCCTCTCATCCATTTAGAAGACCTTTTTCTGGTTTGCCTCTGGCTGCATGCCTTCCTCTCCTGTGGAACTTGAAGGAATATTCCTAAGAACCTGTGCCCCTATCAGTGCACTCTGGGTATTTGGGATAATGGAATTCCTTGCCCAAACACCTTTGAGCCTGCTTCTGGGGCCTGTGTGGATCGCTTCCCTTGGATACATGCACACAAGGCCCCTCACAGTGCCCACTAAGCCAGGGATGGGAGGAGAAGGGAGTGGACCGTAGGTCAGTGGCAGGAGGTGGGCAGGCTCCCTGCAACCTTACACGTTGCAGAATTCAAGAATTCTAATTTTGGACCCAGCCTTCAGGGTCATTTTGAATGTGTATTCCTCAAAGTAGGGGAATAGAACATTTTTTTTATAGTAGTTTATTTTTTTTTAAAGATTTTATTTATTCATTTGAGAGAGAGAGCACAAGCAGGGGGAGAGGCAGAGGGAGAAGCAGGGTCCCCGCTGAGCATGGAGCCCAATGTGGGGCTTGATCCCAGGACCCCAGGATCATGACCTGAGCCAAAGGCAGATGCTTAACCGACTGAGCCACTATAGTAGTTTATTAGCTTGACTTAACTGCTTTTAGATATTTAAACACTTGGTATCTGAGCCTCCAATTACATTCTTGCCATGGACCCCACAAATATCAGGGGAGGCCCACTCATGGTAAAACCTAAAATCCTTACCATGGCACATGAGATCCTCCATAATCTGCTCCTGCCCCTCCCCTGCCTGGCTCCAGCTGCACTAGCTTCCTCACTGTTCCAGAACAGTCCAGGCGTGCTTCCATCTCAGGTCCTTGTGGTGCTTCTTGGAACGCTCTTCTTCCAGGTATCCATGTGACCTCTTCCTTCATGTCCTTCAGCTCTCCCCGCCTCCTTCCCTCCTCCCTGAGCCCCCCTCCAAGCAGCACCCCCTCCCCACCACCATCATTATTTTATCAGTGAGACCTCGCTGGGCTAATCTTTCCAAAATTTTACTATCCCCACAAACACTGTCTCCTTCCCTGCTTTTTACTTCTAACTTTTTTATAGTGATGCATGTCAAGGGAAGTCATAAAAAATTAAACGAGGTCCCTCCCCTAAATATCTTTCTTTTAACCCCTCCTTAGATATAAAATGTTTTTTCCTTAAAAATTTTCTATTAGTTTTTGTGTCTTAAAAGTCATTTATGTAGCCACTTTAAAGAATCATCTAGGTCTCCAAGTCTACTTATGTAAAGCAGCAGTCCCCCTACCCTGCCCTCAGTTTTTTAAGGGTAACCATCTTCACCTCTCTTAAATGATTCTTTTGGCATTTCCCACTGTATCTACATAACAAACATACTTCTATTGCTACTTCCTAACTTTTCAGTTTTAGGCATTACCAATTTACTTTCCCCTGTAGAGGATGAAAACTAAGGTTCCCCTTATCACTGGCACACTCTGTGCACACACATGATCCAACCCTCCCTCTTCCCAGTATTGAGTTGTGATTTGGGGTAGATCAAGATTCAGTGCTTTTAAAACTGTAAACACCAGTCACAGCTGACCCATGTTGTAGACTGTGATTACTTTTCCTATAGCATTTTATTTTTCCTGGAATTAAAAATTATGGTTTTGATTTGCTTACCTTTCTGGGTTATTAGCACCCGTGCTTCCTCAGACTGCCCTAGTTATGTGTGTCTTTTTTCAGTATGTTCACATTTCTGTATGCTATTGTTTTTGTTTCTGAGTCTTAATCTTTTTAAATCTGGATGGGTATTCTCACAGGCCTTATTTGACTGAAATCATAGAGACACCTCTAAGAAGGCTTGTTTATCCCCAGTAGGACATCGGGCAGTCACTGCAGATTTGTTTGTTTCAAATATCTTACTATGTGAACAAATAATGAAAATGTAACTATGTACCATGAATTTCTGTATGGTTCTCTTTCATGTATTATAATTAAGATACCTTTTATTCCAAAAATAGAGAATATATTCTTATATTTCATTGTTTTACAAAGAGCATATTAGGAATTACTGGAATAATTTTAATAAATTTAAATGTATAAATACATTAAATATATTTTATATATATATATTTTGTTTATAAATATATAAATATATATATTGTATTCTTTATTTATAGGCTCTTAAAATTAGAGAGATCTGTAATTGCCCACCACTTTCTGGACCAGACCCTCGATTACTATTCAAACTCAGCATGAAGCATTTCCTGGAAGAATCGGAGAAAGAAGACCTAAAAATCACTGCTGAGAAACAGAAAATGGAAACTCTCACCATTCAACAACAGAAGCAAATACCCTTAACATATATAGTTGAGAAAAGAACTGGCAGTTGAATTAAAATTTATGAGACATGGGATATATGAAGAATGTAGCATTCGTTACCATTTTTATGTTATTTTTTTAAAAATGATGTTTGAAATAAAAAAATGTATATTCAGGGTCAAATCATGTATATTACAAGTATTATCTAAATTCTTCTAGGTATTTTCATGAAATATTGATGTATTTTAATCTATTTTAAAGTATCTTCAATGAGGAAAATGTCACAGAATAAATTTATATTACACATTTTACTCTGTCTCATACTTGCTTTTCATTTGGAAGGCAGACCTCTAGTGGATGAGAAATCGGAATGTGCAGTAATTCTTAATGTGGAGAGAGTTCCAGCCGAGCCTAAACTGGGGTTCAGAGTCTGGGTGGTTATGATGAACTGGGAAGCTGACAATCTAAAGCATCTGTTTGCAGAAATTGATTTGCCCTGGGATAGGATTATGTGGAACAGGGGACCGTGGGATGGAGAGTTTCCTGCTCCTCGCTTATGGACCCTGAGGGAAAAAGGGATACGTAGGCAGAAGCTAAAGAAGCTGTTTTCATAGGAGGCAAAAGTAGCGCTCGTCGTGGTCCGGGCGACAAAGTGAGAAACAAAATGGTAAGAGAGGGTCATTTCCTTGCAGACCCAGTGTGCCGCTGATGTTCTGAAGTCCTGACAGAAAGTTGTGTCATCTTGGCTCCTTCACAATACTATGCTTTGGGAATCTCCGGAGTTCTCAGAGAAGGCAACTACCCTGTTCTTATTGAGGGAACCACCAGGAGGGGCAAGGGAAGGTGTCGCCCCCAACTGGACCCCCTTGGGCAGCCGACATGAGCAAAAGGCTGGAAGAAGATGGGTCAGGGAGCACAAGACACATCCCTGGTGGTACTCAGACGTTACTGTATTATATTAGTCTGGAAATAAATTTCTAAAATGTATTATTTGTATAAAATTATTTGTACTCCCAAACTGGTGAAGTCTAGTGATGTTGAGGGACATTTTTCTTGAAACACATTATATTACATAGTTTCTTAAGAATTAAAGGGGAAAGAAACGATCATTTATTGAGTGTCTACTCGGAGTTGGGCCCATTATTCCCAGACCCCATGAAGTAGGTTGCAGCAGTCTCCTTTCCCAGTGAGAACCTGGATTGGAGAGGTTACGTAGTACACCCAGTGCCACTCAGCTAGAAAGAGCAAACCTAGGTCTGACTGCATGTCTCTCCATCTCCACAACTCGAAGGTATCTAAGGCTGAGCTATCAGAGGGAACCAACGCCATCCTCAGGTGCATGTTAGTTTCCTCATGTATGGCTTCAGTACAGGTAAAAATCTAATAAAATCAGGATCACTTACCTGCAGGATGGCTTTCCTCCTCTCAGACCCTTCTCTCGCAAACTACATGAAAAGCTTGGGTGAGGCAGGTTAGGAGAGTACAACCTCTCCCCCTGCCTTTGAAAGCCGGTGACTTCTCATTTGGGATGTGTCCTGACACATTTCCTTAGACACAATATTTACCTAGTTGTTAAGAGAATTTCAGGGGCTCTTTAAATTTTTCAGGCTTCCTGGAGATTGCTGGTGAGGAATTTCTTGATCTGCACACAAGACAACACTCATAAGGAGGAGGTTCAAATGAACTGTTCTCCTAGTCGTTCACACTCCTAGCGATTGCAGTACTGTCAAAGACACTCCTTAACATGTAAAGACATTTGGAGAATGTCATCTAGGGGTAAATAGTAAAGCACACCGTTAGATTTCCCTGTAAATTTCCTAAAAAAATAGTGTAGTGGAGGCCCTAGTCTCCTTTTCCTTCCATCCCATTATCACATCTAATTGTACTGTTCAGACTTCCTAGGAAACATATACAAGTTGACATGTTAGAGCAGAGAAAATATAGAGAGAATACCTTTATAGCGCATATGAAAAAGATTTTTTAAACCATGAGATCAATAAATGTAAAAGAAATGTTACATTTCAGCTCAGGGTTTTAAGAGAAATTAAATAGCAGTTGGAATGTAATATGTATACGTATGCTCTAAGTTGTATATAGAGAAGACCTCTCTAACTTATGCATTTAATTGCATACCATAGTGTCAGGGTTTTTCACCAGAGGATTTCGGTGTCATTGGCTAGTTGCTCAGTGGTTAGGAGCATGATGCCAATAAATACAAGGCACAAATTCAATCTAATCTCTCCTGTAATCTGGGTAGTTGTAGGACCACCCTCTAAAACTAAACTCAAAGAGAATATGTATATTTACTGCTATGTCTCTAGTACCTAATAATTTTTGGCACATTATGAGTATTCAGTTAGTATTTTACTAATACCATACACTCAACATCATCTAGTCAAAGGATAATGAAAAATAAGAAAGATACTTTATGAAATCTCTGCCTCTTTGTAGCCATAGGACCCTGGCTACAAAGATAATTAAGTCACTTCAGCTCTCTTACCCTCATTTATTCATTTGTAAAATGAGGATAAGAGATCTTACCTCATAGGCTGACATGATGATTAAGGCAAATGACGTACTGAAAGCATTTAGCAAAATGCGTAGAGCTCCAAACATAATGAAAATAGCCACAATTTATTGAATGCTTACTTTGTACCAAGCACTGTGCTAAGCATTTTTCAAGCACTGTTGAACCTCACTGCAGCCCCATATGTGATAGGTATTCTATTACCCACCCCACCCCACCCCCAATTATAGACCAGGAAACTGATGTTTAGAGGGTTAATGAAATTTACTCAGTGTTACATGATATATTTTCTAAGATTATTTTACTTGCAAGAACAGAAAAAAACAAACCTGAAACTCAAGAAAATTTATTGCCTCCCCTAACAAAAAAGCCCAGAAATACACTAGCTTTGGACATGATTTAGTCCAGAGGATCATGATATCATCAGAGCAGTGTTTCTTTTTCACCGTGATTTTTCTCAGCTCTGGCTTCACTCTTCCCTACTGGTGTCAAGATGGCTGCCAGTAGCTGCCAGAGCTATATGCTTCATTCACATCCAGTTGGGAAGAGTGGCTCACCTCACAACTATTGAAACAGAACCTCAGTGCTAACTGCACTGGTAACCAGCACAGGGGATGGGATAATCCTCACTGGCTGGAGCTGAGGATGGTTATAGTCCACGCCATTCAAACAGAGCGGCTAGCATAGAGCCACAGGCTCTACTAAGTAGCTGGAATAAAAACCTATTACATTTATCCTCTTTCAGGAGGCAAAGAGACAAGATAATTCTTTGTAGATTTGGTCCCAAGTGATATTTAACCTGAGCAAAAACAATGTAGCGTAAGTTCTATGTTGATATGGTAGTGAATTTGCATTATTATATTGGCTTTATCATTTACAACCTGAAGTATCTCTTATCCTCAAAACCGGCCTATGAGAGAAGACTAAGCCTTGGAGGGATTAGGCAAGTTATCCAAGGATGCACTTCAAGTAAATGGTTGAACTGGGATGAGAAGGAAGGCAATCCTGAGTTGTAACCCAGTGCTCCTTCAGCAATACCACATTCTTTGGAGAGGGAGGTATTACCTACATTTTTCATCTGGAAACCGAAGCTCAGAGATAATTAAGCAACTGTGTGCCCAGCACTACTCAGCTCATTATGGCAGAAATGAGAATCCAACCCTCATCTTCTGACTCCAAAGTCTGTGCTCTTCATCCAGTTACTGCCACTTTAGTTGGCAGATCTCATAAAGGAAGTGGCGATGAAAACTCATCTCCCTTCACCCCTCACTTCTGAGCAGCGGGGCCAATACCCTCCTTTCTCTTAATAGCATTCATTTTAATACTCTATGACAGGTGGTAAAAATATTTTAAGTATATTCATATACATGAGGGATAAAATTCCTGTTAATCATCTTATATTGTGTTTTATTAGAGCCTCAAGAATTCCTTAATCTGTGGTGAGAAATACCTCTCACTTCATTACTGGAAAGAGCCCTATCAGTGTATACCCCTTCACAGTTAACCCCCGAATTTCTATCAGAAAACCAGTAGCCTCCAAAGGTAGGCCAGTGACTCCCAGCCTTTTAGTCATCAAGGACTCCTTTTACCTGGCTTGACTGTGTGCATGGACTTTGACAGCAGAGTTCTGTCTTGAAGGGGTGGAGGGTCCAGGCTCATGACCAGAGCTTCTTGCTGTGCTAGCTGTTTAGAAGTTGAGTTCGTTGGGCATGGGGTGGAAGTCACAGTGTGGTCCTGCTTCCATGTCTCAGAATTTCTGTGATATCATCAAAGACCAATCAGGACCTCTGATCATCATGTGATCTCTGCTATTATCAAAATTCCAGCCAAAAGAAAAATTTGTGATTTTAATTAGTCAGGGTGGTCTAATTATGTGAGAGAAAATATAAAGTTTTTAGTTAGGCTCTTTCAAATACTAAGCATAGCTGGCAGATGCCCAATACCATCTTTGCGGACCACGAGGAGCCTGGGACCTCATCCTGAGCAACGTGGGTCTAAAGTCAGATTGTTTTTCTCTTCAGACTATAAAAGAAAGTAAAATTGGCATGTATTAGTTTTGACCAATATATCAAAGTAGAACCATATTTTTGTGGGTTAGGGATGATGGATTATCCACTTAAAGGTTCTGTTGTTCTATATTTAAGGATATATTTCTTTAAAGTAATTATTGTTTTTGTACAGAAACAAACAAGTTGAATTTGGCTTTTTCTACAACTATTCCTCTAACGTTATAGTAGTCTTGAGAGAATCAAGGGCAATATGACTAGTCTTATTTTTGAGGGGGGCGGCATGGGATAGTAACATCTGCCCTGATTTCTTCCCAGGATTATTATGGGTTTTGAATATAGTAATGTGTGTAAGCTTTGTACAGCACCCAAACTGCTATACCCCTGCTGATCTTATATTCTAGCATTGTCTTAATCTGGGCTGTAAGATTATTAGTTAGGAGAGGTCATTTCCAAAAGGATGGCCATTTGCCTGATCTAGTACAACACAGAATTGAAGATGTGTGAGATGAAGGGAAGCCTCTTTGTACCATGTTTTGTTTTAGTCTGGTTTATGAGTGTGTGTGTGTGTGTGTGTGTGTGTGTGTGTGTGTATTTATCCCAGTTATTCTATTAATCCTATAATGACCTTGGTCTAGAGAATGTATCTGGTTTCCATCAATTTCTACTTTCTGATGCTTACATCAGCCTCTTCCCGGCCAGCCCATCCTCCAGATTATGGACTGAGAGAATGGAAATTCATGTTTGGTGAGCCCTGATAAAGGCAAGACACCACATCCTCTCTCTGTCTCTCTGTTTAATTCTCACAGCACCTCCTCAAGGCACGGGTTATTTTCCCGATTGACAGGGAAATGGAGGCTCACAGGACTGTGTAACTTGGCCAAGGTCACACAGATAGCCTAGGAATTCAACTAAGTTTGTGATACTCAAGCTTTTACTGACTTTCACTTGCTTTGTCTGGGACATGGCAAATGAGAGCAACTGTCAGGGCAATGCGGGAAACATTTATTTGGGGTCTTCCTTTGTTTTAGGGCCCAAACCTTTTCTCCTGCTCCATGATCCCTGACACTTTCCATGGTCTCCCCCGCTCAACACCATCTCTCAACACCTGCAGTGAGCCAACCAGCTAAATGAAAGGAGTCCATAACAAGGGCCCAGCAGTCCTCAGGAACACAAATCAGCACAAAGTAAGTACTCACTGACTTCAAGTCCAAAGACTGAAAGAATGAATGAATGAATACAAACAAGTGAGCAATAGGAGTTATTGAAGGGAAAGCCTCCCTCATGTACTGGGGGTATGTTTATATCAGCTCCTCCCAGTTCCCAGGGTCCCATAAACCTGAGCGCCACCCACAAACACTCCATGGCAGGTACAGAAAAGTCCTGCCAGTTCTTTACCCTTCACTCACTCACTGACCCTATTCTCTGCTTTATTTATCTTCATAGCCCTTATCCCCATCAGAAATCGTGGACTTATTTGACTCTAGGACTACCTAAAGTCATTTGGGTCACTAGCTTTGACCGGAGCTGATCACAAAGACCCAACTCTTCCTTGTCAGGGGAACTAGTTTAGGAAACCCCATTTGAGGTCTGAAGAGTGGGCTTCAGATCCTGCCTTCCTCACTGGCTGCATGATGGAACAAGCCCCTGGAATGCTGTGGAGACAAATAATGCGCCAGCCACATTGCATGGCAAGCCTGCCCTCGGCCCGGGAAGGACCCGGGGCTGGAGCTCTGTGGCAGTAATCTTTCTTACTCTTGATCCAAAGCACTGCTCCAGATGGGTCTCTTCGATCAGTATAAGAATAGAATAGTGACTAGCATCGCCTCTCAAAATTGTCGGGCAAACTCCTCACGGTGCGAGTCTTCCGGTCTACTGGTCTATCGAGCAGGCTAATGTTCTTCTTAGGCTTGCCCTTAAGAGCTCAGCATCTGCAGTGAGACAGCTGGATTTGGGGCCGGCTCATTCTGAGTAAGTCACTTTACTCTCTAAGGCTCAATTTTCTTCCTCTGGAAAATGGAGGTAGTAACAGTTGGGGCTTCACAGGGGATGGGTGGGAGGTCCAAATATATGCCCGAGGCTCAGCCATTTACCACCATGTAGGAGGTATGTGTATCAAGAGTGCGTGTCAGGACCACCTGGGAGGCCCCACCCCCATCCCCTCGGCCCACCCAAGCTCACCTGCCGGGGGTGGGGTAGTTTCCAGCGTCGTTCTCACCTGGCTGCTTCCTTATCTACTGAGGGGTTTCTGTGGCACCACATGATTTTGTTCCATCACCAGCAGGGGTACCCCAGAAGAACAGGGGGTTTAACTCCTTCAGGGTGTCCCACATCCAGGGGATCAGCATCAGTGAGTAAATGTCTCATTCTTTTGGGATGATTCTAGGGTGTGGTCCAGTTTGTCAGCGGGTGGGACTGGGCTCCCGCATTGCCCAGAACTTTAAACCACCCATTAACGCAGACTCTATAGGCTTCTCTCCCTTCCCTCTCTCTTCACCCACTTCTTTGCATGTGCTTCCCCGAGATGGCTGCCAAATGACCTGGTGCCCACCTACCCTACCTTAGTGTCTGCCTCAGGGCCTGCTTTGAGGGGAAACCAAACTGTGAAGTTCACTGTCAAACTTGTTATTATTGACTCCCCATAACAACCCCGCTTAACAGGTGAAGAAACTGAAGTTCAGAGAGGTAAAGTAACTGGCCCATGTTTGCTTCACAAATGATTCTAATAATCCCTATCTCTGGGGATCGTTTTGAGAAAGTCTTTTTTTTTTTTTTTAAGATTGTATTTGTTTGACAGAGACACATCGAGAGAGGGAACACAAGCAGGGGGAGTGGGAGAGGGAGAAGCAGGCTTCCCACCGAGCAGGGAGCCCGATGCGGGGCTCGATCCCAGGACTCCGGGATCATGACCTGAGCTGATGGCAGACGCTTAACGACTGAGCCACCTAGGCGCCCCCGTTTTGAGAAAGTCTTAAGTCAACTATCAGCTATAAATGGGCCCTGTAAACGACCGTAGTGGGCATGAGTTGCATATTGTCCCTTCATAGTGTTACCTCTTCTAATGATGGTGATGTGGACAGTGATCCTCAGATGCCCAGAGTAGCCATAAACATGCGTAAGTACAATAGCTAATCATCCCTCCTTCAGGCCACACAGTCAATTCCCAGAGCAGCCTCTCAGTTTGAACCTATTATCTGTGATTCATGGGCTCTGGATCTGGAGTGACCCTAATAGCCACCCATACAGTGGGAGTTTTGACTTGGAAATCATAGTTCAGGCATAAAGTGGTATTTACACACATGTGACAGCTTGTCCGGGAGCAGGAGAAGTTTATTTAACAGCCGGAACAGATTGCAGAGTTACCACTCAACGGCCTCGTCCAGAGCACAGAAATCTGTCAGGAGTGAAAATGTGAAGGAAAGGCAGGCTGCAAAGACAAGCCAGTCTTGGGGAGGCCTACTTAGCAGCACTCAAACTTATTCTGCAGAGGGCATTGGGGTTGGATTGTTCTGGAGCGTGGTCATTAGGGCTTACCAATATCAAGTTACAGACAATAAGATCAGTAACCAGAGCAATAATAAGAGTGACCATTCATTGCTGAAGCCTCATACAAACCAGGCCCCCAAAGCACTTGACATATTTGATTCCTGCAGCAATTCTGTGAGGTGGCTATGATTGTCCCACTGTATATAGGAATGAAGAAATCAAAGCCCAGAGAGCCTCAGTGACCTCACGTAGACATCACGGTTTGGACTACCTAGCCCTTCCAAGCTTTTGGGCCCCAGATTGGTGCCATCTGGAGGTGTTAGGTGGTAGTATGTTGGCCCTTTGGCTGGATGGTTGGTATACAGTGCACAAAAAAACAGTGTGATGTAGAGAAATGTCTGTTGAACCAGATAGTCCTTAGATTAATTATTTCACTCTCCTAGGACTAATTTTACTCCTACCAAATATTTGGTAGTATTTGCCTCCCAGAACACGTGTGAGAAGGCAGTGGGTTTGTGCATGTAGGTGCTTGGCACTTGGTAACTTATCCCTCCTTGCTATTTCTCTTTCCCTCTCAACTTTGTGGCTTATGGTCCACTTACTTCTGAAGATGGTTTACAAAGGAAAGTTTGGGGGGTGCCTGGGTGGCTCAGTTGGTTAAACGACTGCCTTCGGCTCAGGTCACGATCCTGGAGTCCCGGGATCGAGTCCCGCATCGGGCTTCCTGCTCGGCAGGGAGTCTGCTTCTCCCTCTGCCCCTCCCCCCTCTCATGTGCTCTCTCTCTCTCTCTTTCTCTCATTCTCTCTCTCAAATAAATAAATAAAATCTTTAAAAAAACAAAAACAAACAAACAAACAAAAAACCAAAAAAAAACAAAGGAAAGTTTGGGACCAAAATCTGAGAGGAAGTTCATTTCTTTGAGGCCAGGCCTCAAATTAAGAGATTCTTTTGTAAGGCAGAGAATGTCAAGAGTCAAATATATGAGTATTTTTCAACAAAGTCATTTGTTTTCTACTCAAGGTAACAGTAGGTATTAATGAGGCATTACCCACTGTGGTTTCTTGGCCCTCTGCTGGCGAGATCTCTCTCCTTGAACTATTTCAAATGTCCTAGTAGAGTCAGAGAGCCCTCCTCACCCTAGGCCCCACTGACATATGAAGGGCAGATAGAGCTCCCAGGGTCAAGTTAAATGACTATGACTGATCATTGACTTTCTCCCTTGAAGGGAACTTCCTCTTTTATCCAAGATGTTGACAAGATGTTGAATCAGGCTAATTTTCGAAGTGAGACTTAGAAAAAGTAATTATGATAAAAATAAAACAAAGCAACTAAAAAAGCTAAAAATTAAAACTAAAAAAAAAAAAACAAAACCCTAAAACTAAAGGTTATGTTGGGATCAAATATACCAAGGACAGGGGGACCACTTCTGGGAGAAGATGGTATGTGAAGACAAATGACACAGAAGTAATTATTTTACTCCTATTAGTACTGAATCGAATGGGCACACAAGGTATAAACCGCACACCTCCAGGGGGCGCCATCCACCCACAGAACAATGTAGATAACACCCAGTATAGTTGTGCAACAAGGCAGCTCTATCTATTATGACCCCTTTATCCTTTCTGTCAGGGAGCATGACCATCAAGGTAGAACATAATTTACAGTGAACTCAAGTTCTAGCTGGGAGAGGAGATGGTCAGAGAGAAATTGGATACTTTTATTAACGTTTATAACAATAGTAGGCAATTATAGTTAACACAGTAAAACGTGTGAGAGACTATACTAAACACTTGGCATATGTTCTTCCCTTTTATCCTCAACTCCAATACTGTTGCTGCCCGGCCAACAGCTGTTCTTCCTCTACCTTTCTAGCAAAACTTTGTTCTGTTTTGGTGGCTGTGCCCTGCCCAAGGGGATAAATCATGATTATTTAAGTCAATCAAGGCAACATTATCCCCCAGAGACAGTGATTGCTCTAGGAGTTAGGCATGTGACCAGATCTGGTCAATGAGGAATAAAGGAACATGTAATATTTTCTGGAGATGGCAAATATTTCCCTCCCTGATAAGAGAGAGGCCACATGAAGGCTATCTTTTTTTTTTTTTTTTGTAACTGGTGTCTTCCATTTCTGCTTTGCAAGTACTGTGTTAAGATATGATGTTTGTTGCTGCTGTGGCCTTCTCACAAACCTGAGACTCATGAAGATACCAACCAAGAACCCTAATATCACCTTGTTGCTGAGCCAACACCGGCACTGCCTCCCTTGAAACTTTTTGTGAAGTGAGATAATTAAATGTCTTTATTGTTTATGCCACTATTAATTATTTTCTTACTTGCACCCAAACGAATTCCTGCTGATAAAATATTACTGGTTCCATTTTCCATTTTCCATTTTATGAGTTAAATAATACATTTTACAGTTAAATAACAATGTCACAGAGTTAGTAAGTGGAATGGCTATGCTTTAAGCCAGGTCTGCCTGAGCCTAAGCTTTTCACTGCTACTATTCTGCCGGAGCCAAGTCCAACTAACGTCCAGGGAATTACATTCCAGGGCAATATACTAGCCCAATCAAGTGAGAAGAGCTCTCAATAGTGGACAGTTCCACTGGGTAGAGAGCTCTCTGTCACTGGAAATGTTCAAGCGAAGGTGACTATCTATAAGCGTTGTTGGGGAAGAGAGTCAGTCTCTGAGCAGACAAAGTACGGAAGATGGACTCTAAGAGGCAAATGTTCCATAAATATGTTCTGGAGTAGAACCAAATGAACCCAAAGACCAGGTGAAAAAGAAGTTGCAGCCTTAGCTGACCAGATTTTCACTCTGAGCAAGTGACTCAGGCATTTGTGCTCAGAGAATGGGCATAATAACTCTGCTCCTGGACTGCTGGGGGTCGTGGTGTGGTGGCTGGTAAAGCTCAGGTCTTGGTCTGTGTCAGAGTCCTAGCTGGCTGTTCCTTAGCTGGGAACTTCAGCTTCCTCCTTTGCCAGATGGGAAGAATGGACTTGGTGTACTTCACAGGGCCACTGTGTGGATTAAAGAAGATGATGATACACTTCCACAAACATTTATTGAGGACCTACTATGTGCCTAGCCTTCTTTTGAATCCTGATGTCTGTGTAAGCTGTAAAGAGCATTCCAAATTTAAAATATTAAGTATTATTCTTTATTTTTAAAATTTGTGCAACTTCTCTCTCCTTCCTACCCCACCAAGGGAGCAAAAAAAGGATCCCATTCATCTATTTTGAAATAAATTGAGCTCTTATCCAGGAAAATAGAAGAAATGGCTCCAATAGACAGAGTTTCCAGCAAGATAAATCCCCCAATGGCCTCTCTCTGCCACCGCTCAATAATGGTGTTTGCTATAAATCAGAGAGCTTCTTTATCAAGTGCCTTGGAAACGCTTGGGACCGATTTAGCCCTAGAGTGAGATTAATCACAAATGCTGCTTTAGAAAGAGTGATGGGTATGAATAAGAAGGTTCCGTGGACATCATTTTGATTCACCCCGATTGCTATAGATATCTGGAGTTTGCAGAGCTAGGGTTCTAAGTTTTTTAATATTTCTCAATTTGAGAAAATATATTGCATCCAAAAATTATCTCTAACAATGACCTAGAGGGACAGGAGAATGAACTAAGGCTTTTGAAATCACCTACTATGTGTACAAAACACTGTGCTTATAGCATCTCTTTTAGTCCCCATAACAATTCTATGAGATAGGTCTGGTTATCCTCATTTTACAGATGAGATGAGTGAGATCTATAGCAGTGAAATGACTTGTATAAATGACCAGGTGACAGAGAAGAGAATGAAATGTAGGTCTGCTTGACTCTAGAACCTTAGCACAGAGCCTCTTGTAACCTTAACTGTAGATCCCTGGCAGCCGAGCTCCATGTAATCACCAAGAAATCAATGGAAGTGCTTACTGAGATTGCTGGTTCCAGCAGTGATGTTTGAAACAGTCCCTCAGGACCCATCATTAATGACCCTTCTATGATGGCCTTCTTGAACATCTCACTTTTTTTCCAAAGGTAGTGGATGAGTGAATGAATGAATGAATGAATGAATGAATGAATGAAAGTCTGCCAGACAGAGTAAGAATCTACCTCCTCTCTGCTCGTTTACAGTATGGCAGTCATGAAAGGTGTGACACCACTCAGACCCCTCCCCTCCTTAAGAGAACCCATTCTGGGGAACACGGGAGACCAATGCTCCCGCTGCCACTACTCCAGATCCACCACTGATGCTTAACCTGGACTGCCCCCAGCAGGTGACTGAGCACAGCAGGGGTGCCAGGGCTGAGCTGGGCCACTCCTGCCTCCCGTGAGGTACTTGGAATGGGCGACTTTTGCTCAGGGACTTCCTGTTGGCCTTGCTGAGCCTCTTAGAACTGTGCTACAGTCAGAAGCTCTTCTGATTCCATCCTCCTTCCTCCCTGCTCCCCTGCACTGTGGTCTGAAGGCTCTCCCTTCCTACTCCCACCTACCCCACTCCTCATCACTCACATGTTTCCCCAATGACTCTCTTGCACATCTGATCCCATCTCAGTGTCTGCTCCTTGGAGAGCTCTAAGGGAGGACAGACTTAGTGATTCTGTTTCCTCAACCCACTGTCTACTGCCGGGAAAACAGATCAATGGGGCGATATTGTCATGGAATGGAATACTATAGAGCAATGAAAATGAAGGTCTTAGAGATATAGGTATCAACACCGAAACATCTCAAAAATATAATGTTGAGCAAAACCCAAAAAAATGGTGCAGAGTGATACATGCAGTGTGTAACGTTTATATACAGTTTTAAAAATGTGTAGGAGAACTTCATTTGAAAAAAGGCAAAAGGATGGAAATAAATACCTGGAAGGCAAAAAAGTGAATGTGTAAAACAAGGTGATACCTTGTTTGTAGATACGCACACATGCAATAAAAGTATAAAAGACACACCAGGAAATGATAAGCACCAAATTCAGGAGAGAGGTGACCACTGGGGATAAAGAAAGGAGAAGGCAATCAGGTTTCCTGTTTTAAGCTGGATCATGGGTACATGGTTGTGCATTGTACTTACACCTTTTATATGCCTGAAGCATTCCATAAAAAATTAATACATATTAAATCACACCCAACCCAGGGCCTCTTTTGAAAAAAAATATTAAAATGATTTGGAACTGGCTTTCATGGAAAATCGGGGATCCGTGTTGTCACCTGCCAGCAGCTGGGGCTTCGTCTCTCGTGGCTGGTCCTGCCCTGAGCAGCAATTACTTATTTTTGTGCTTGATTCTACTCTCTCCCTCTCCCAGCCCTTGCTGGACCATGAGCTTTAAGAAGGAAGATGGTCAACTCCTTATTTCAGAATCCACATTGGCTATGACAGTAGCAGGGGAGCAGTATATATATTATTGTGTGTTTAATAATCAGGAGATGAGAAAACGGGATTGTCAAGAGAGAAGGCAGGCAGGTGGAGGAGACGGCAGAGCACACATAACCAAGGGCTTCCACGTGGCCAGGAAGGCACTGAGCCCTGGTCTGAGCCCCACTGCACGTGTGCGTGGGATCTGCAGTGACGTGCCTCTGGGGCCAGGCTGGAGGGGCTGACATACTTGACTTCCTGTTACTTTACCAGCCACTTTATCAACAGCATCATGTGTTTTACTCTCAGTCTTCCCCACTCAGAGAGTTGGGCATCATCACCCCTTTCTACAGAGAAAGACACTGGGAAGCTTGGCAAAGTGGAGAGCCACCAGAACCACCCAGCGGCCAGTGAGCAGGGCCAGGTTCACACAAAAGTCTTGGTGGTCTCAGTTGTCCACCGTGGGGCTCTGCATCCAGGTCAGGTGTCTGTTTTGCAGGAGGCAGGATGTGTCTATCTGCTGGGAGGCCACTCTTCCATCCAACACTCCTACCTTGCAGGTGCTGCTGCGACAAACACCAGAATACAGTGATAAACAGCACATACTCAGCCCTCAAAGAGCTCCCCACCTACCAGGGCAGACAGAGGTTGTCCAGGTTGCCATAAGCAGGTTGCCAGTGCTGTGGGGTGAGTTGCATAATAGGGGACGGTCAGGGGGCAGTGGCAGAACGAAGACGTGGCGCATCACCCAGAGAAGGTGTCAAGTCTTTCTAGAAAAAATGATCTCCAGATGAGACCCAGGTAAACCCAGGTGAAGGCAAGAGAGGGTGTGTGGCAGGGGAGGGAAATGGTTCCTTTAAGAAAGAATAGCCTCTCTGAAGTCTGAAGATGGGAAAGTAAAGTGTCAGGGCTTTACATGACAACCATTTGGGCATCCTCCTGGAGTATCCCTCTCATCTGCCCTCCAGGTTCAGGATCCTAGGCTTCAGGGACCTTTCCTGGGCACCCACTTTGCTTCTACTTAGACCTACTCACCCCTAGCTGTGTGAGGCCAGGTCCTCTGAGAAGGCAGAGAGCAGAAACTGAGACAGGATCACATGTGCAGACATCCAGAAGGGTAACCACCTGTGAGAGAAAATGAGGGGGAGGCCAGGGAAGGCCGGGTGAGCTGTAGTCTGTGATGCTGATCTGACCCCGAGTGAGGGAGAGGGTGAAGGAAGGTTGGGAGGAAATGTCTTAGACAGTGCTAGGTTTGGCAAGTCTGCCTGCGAGTCCTTGAGATAAAGTTGCCTGTGAGAGAGCTGAGTCTTCCAGGAGTGGCCCTGCATGAGTGTCCCTCCCTGGCTCGGCCACTGGCAGGGAGAGGTGAGGGGCAAGCATGGTGCAAAGGCGGTGCCTAGTTTCCAAGAGCAGTTGGTGGCACCATTGGTCAGTTATACTGTCTGAAGTTGGACATCCAAGAGGCACGTTCTTGAGGCCACCATGCCGCCCTAGGTCTTTCATCCCAAAGTCCAGCTCTCCTTTGGTCCCTATTCCTGAGTTGCAACAGGGGAAACACATCTGAGCAGAGGTGGTGTAAGGTAGTAAGGAGGGTAGCTTGGAGCCATCCCCCCAGCTCTGCCACTTACCGGCTGGGTACCTGACCCCCCGGTTTCCTCATCTGAAAATGTGGATGATAGCATTTCCTATCTCGTAGGATTGTTGTAGGAGTGAATGAATTAAAATACATGGTGAATGCTTAATAAGCATTATCCATTATTATTTTAATGGAGCCATTTTGATTCAGAGGCTGTTTCAATGCATTGGATTGACAAGGCTGCATCAAAATGTAAAAACCCTTTATGTACCCCTACAAATGCCAGACTCACTGGAGCTTCACTCTGTCCTTGACCCTTTGTCCATGTCTCTGCAAAGCTTCTCCTGACCCTGAGGCTTGGTTTGGGGTCCTTTGATCCTGCAGTCTCCTCTCCCATGGAACTTTTCACAATGACTGGTTGCAATTTCCTCATTGCTGTCATTTCCTCCACTAAACTGAGAGTTCCTGTGTGGTGGGAGCAGTGTCCTGTTCACTGATGCATCTTCAGAGCTTGGCATGCTGCCTCATCCCAACCCTCGCAAGGCTCAGACACAGGGTCATCCTGCATGGTCTCACAGGGCGTCTACCTGAGAGGGGAGTGAGGCTGCCATCTTGCTCATGCTCTGGATGCCATGCAGTGTGCTCAGGGTCACTGTGTCTGCCTGAAGGAGGCACACTGTTCTAATTTGCATTCACACAGAGTTGCTGACAGCTTGCTAAACTGGGCATCATTGAGCTGCACCTACCCAGAGAAGGGCTCTTTTCTTATTTGTAAAAGGTGCTGTGTCAGCAAACAGAAGCTCTGGCAATCAGCAGGGCTCAGAACGTGTGCAAGAGTATGGCACAGTGCCTCACAGCATATTAGCTCTCCTAGAAACTTCTGGATAAACCCTCCTGAGTCTGTTTCTGCCTGTGTAACATGAGGGGTTCTATTTGTGTTCTAAGGAAACTCTTCTGACCTGACATTTAAGGTTTTGCGAGAGCAGGTATTTGGAGCCTACTAAGGTGTGGGAATTTAGGATTGCTCACATCCTCTCTTGCGGAAGGGGTGAGCCTTGCTCCTTCCTCCTCCAGGGAGCCTGCCTGACCAAGCCCACATCTACCACATTTGCTTTGTACTTTATAGTTCATTAGTTGACTTTATATACATTACTTCCTGTAATTCTCACAACAACCTAGTGATGTTGGTGTTACCATCTCATCTTATTGATGAGGGAAATGAAACTCGGAGAAGTTAAATAACTTTCCCAAGACCACACAGCTAGTAAAAGGCAGAGTTCAGACTGGAACACAAATCTAGAAATTAGAATTCCTACCCACCTTTTTTATGTTGCTTATAGTTTTTCTTTGCATTGCATGTTTCATTCCTCCATTTAGAATATAAGAACATGATTCCACTTCATTCTAATTCCTCCCAAACACCTCATGTACACAGTAGGTACTAAGTGCCAACATTCTTGAGATGCAATCCCATCATATGTCAAGCTCTAGAAAAGCCCTGTGCAAATACAGACTCCATGCGTGTATGACATCACTCAAGCTGATACCTTCTATACATGTGCCTGGTGCAGCTGGGATGACACCATTTTTAAGGAGACAACTCTGTTTAAAAAAACAAAAACCAGCTCTCCTGTCTTTGCCACCAGTGGCTATGGATTTGTTAGCCAGATGCTTTGCTTCCCTATTTCTGCATTGTGTTCTTCCCTGTTCTCTCCTCCCCACAGCCCAGGCTCTGCATCTCCTCTCACTTAGTATCCACACTTCCTTGACCCCTCCAGCTGTGAGCTCAGTTTCTCTCTTCTAAACTTGCCTCTTCCTAGCTTTAGGGCATCCACCCAGAATCTTCCAGAGCCCGCTCCACAGATGTCCCATGGGCAGCTCCACAGTCTGCCCTGTCTCAGATTCTTGGGCACTCCTGAGACACACGTCAAGTGCAGGTACAGACTCATTTATACCTGTGAAGCTGGGGACTTACACAGATGGGTCCAGTGGGCCAAGAGCAGAGACAGAGACACGCACTTGTGCCCTTGGGGGCAAAGGGCCCACGTGCAAACCCACTCATGTTTTTATACACAACAGGCATGCCCAGATGCACAGGTACGGGTACGCACAAGACTCTCAAATGTTCACGTGACCATGTGCCACTGAGACTGGGTCTGTGGTGCACATCCCCCTCCACATGTGGATACCAGTGTGTGCAAACCCAGCTCCACATGCACTTACGTGGAGACACACGCATGTGTGGAAGGGCAAGGAAGGGAGCTGTAACCTACTCCTCCCAAGGAAGATTCCGTCACAGCATGGAAGACACAGGCTCCCACCTTCTCCTTGGGGCCAGCTCTGCCTTTTCCAGGTTGTCTGGCCCTAGGAACAGAGCCAGAACTTGTGGTCCGGGGTTCCCCAGGTGCCACATGCTGGCCTGTCACCTCCACATTCAGCCACTCCTCTCACCAGGCACTCTTTGCTCTCAGCAGGGAAGGCACTAAGGCTTGAGGTAATTAAATCTCTCTCTTTGCTTCAGCAACATTGATCTATACAGGGGCACGCTCTGACTCCGAAGGAACAAAGCTTTTAATTTCCCGGCTGGAATATGCTGTTCTTAGACTTGTTTCGTGTGTGAGTCATAAGAGTAAAAATTACAGCACACGCTCCCATCTTCAGAGCCTGCTCTGCTTGTAAGGCATTTGAGTTTTACAATAAGCCTATGGGAAAGGTGGTGTTAAGTCCATTCTACAGACGAGGACAGCGAGGCCAAAACAGCAAAAATAGCTGTCACTGACTTTCTACTGTGTGTCAGGCCCTTGTTCTAAGTAATTTGCATGTTTCAATTTTTAAAAAATTCTTATGGTATTACTAAGAGGTAGGTCTGTCGTCATTCTTATTTTACAGGGAGGAAACTGAAGCACAGTAAGGTCATGTGAACAGATTGAGGTCACCTACCTGGTAAGCAGTCTGGCTGTGTCAGGTGCTGTATGCAGTTAAAGGGACTTGGCACAGGGTATTTGTCTTTTGGGTAAAAATCTAAAGCAATGACTCCCCATGCTCTGACCACCAATGACCACATATAGGATTTTCATACATTGCTGACTCCACCCTTAAAAGATTTTATTCATTATAATCATTAAGAAATAGCTTATCTTGGGGCACCTGGGTGGCTCAGTAGGTTAAGCCTCTGACTCTTGGCTGTGGCTCAGGTCATGATCTCAGGGTCATGGGATTGAGCCCCGTGTCAGTCTCTGTGCTCAGCATGGAGTCTGCTTGAGCTTCTCTCTCCCTCTGCCTCTCCCCCCCTCAAATAAGTAAATAAATAAATATATTTTTTTAAAGAAATAGCTTGCCTTATGCCATTTCTATGAGACTTTTGAAGTTTTGAAAATAATTTGGGGTACCCTGGACCTCCCAAACATTGCTACTGATTGAGATGCCTTGGGATCGAGGGGATCCAGGCTGGAGACACCTAAGATATGGAAGAGAATTTAGTTAAGGTACTTCCTAAGATTGACCTGGGTTCAAATCCTGCTTCTGCCATTTACCCCTTTTGTGTCCTTGGGCAAGTAACATACCTGTCTGAGTCTTGGTTCGCTTCCCTGCAGTGTCCGATGGAAACCATAGCACCTGTAACTGGAGCATCAAGGCACAGGAGAGTGATCACAGATCCCCCACAACACCTCCGAGTGAGGAAAGCAGTATTTATAATTGTCAGAAACACGATACAGCCGGCAGAAGTATATGATATCAGTTACGTAAATTGTGAACTGTACGTCAAAGTTCTATTTGCCCTGAGACAGGGTGGAAATCAGCACATTTCTCATCAGGATAGAAAATAAGAACAGAGAAAAACCAGGAGCTCTTTGGAATAACTCAGCTGCAGAGAGACTTCATTCTCTTCATGGGCACTCTATTGGGGCTCTCACAGGACCACCATTGCTCATCTTGATGCTTGCCTGCCTCTGTGTCACTGGAGGTACATCTTCGGACTCTTTTAGCTACTTAGTAGTTTAACAAGAGTTGGTTGTGGTTTTGTCCTTAGTTATTGTGCTTATGTGAAAACAACTTAAGAACAAATCTTGCTTTCTCTTTGCCAATCCCTGAGGAGCTATGGCCTTCCAAAGCCTCCATCTGTGATGTATCTCCATCCTTGGTCTCTCCTTTCTCACCCACCTTGTCTTTTTCTTATTTAGAATTCTTTTATGAGAATGAGTGCAAGTCTCAACCACTTTAGGAGAAACAACTGGTTTCTAGGTTAATCTTTTTTGATCACGAGCCTCTATTGGCCTTGGAAATTTTGAGCATCTAGTACCAGTGGATGCATATCGCTTTGTTCACAAATTATATTGTTACTTCTCTACTAGTACTTTATGCATGAGACATATACAAATGGAGATTTCTAAGATGGGGCTTTTTTAAAAAAGCATGAGATAAAAATAAACAATAATTTAAAAATTATTAATGAGACAAAAATGTTTGTTCACACTAAAATATTATGTTTTTGAAAATCTTGGTTTAACACTTTCTGAGATAGTTATTCAAAGATCTAGTCCAATGTTTAATTTATACCAGAGGTTGAATTTAATCATTGTCTAAGCTGTAAAAGACTACCGATAGCTGGTTTCATCACAGAAAATGTTTGCAAAAATGTTGCAAACTCTTGACTTTTTGAAAAACATTTGCATATCTCATCTTTACTTTATTTTTTTTTTTTTTTTAAAGATTTTATTTATTTATTTGAGAGAGACTGAGAGATAGAGAGCACGAGAGGGAAGAGGGTCAGAGGGAGAAGCAGACTCCCTGCTGAGCAGGGAGCCCGATGTGGGACTCGATCCCGGGACTCCAGGATCATGACCTGAGCCGAAGGCAGTCGCTTAACCAACTGAGCCACCCAGGCGCCCCATCTTTACTTTAGACAACTCCCTCAACCACTTAGCTTTGGGATAACTAGTGAACCTCTATTTGGTATAGAAGATTTTCATTATCTTCACCTAGCTCTAGTAATTCAGATAACATAATCTGTAAATCCACTTAACTGTGCATATGCCAACTAAAATAAACCATGAAATACTGAAAACCAAGAATTGAATGAGGACTCCATAGGTAGCCCTTCTTCATTGTAAGACACTTACAGTTTCCTCAGGATCCCTCACAGAGAATAGGTAACAAATAGGATATCACAGCAGCGGTGTCCATCTGTATGTTACACCTTAGTAAACCTTAATATTTTACTTATTTTATATTTAAATATATAAATAGAGGGCTAATATATTTTTTCCCCCAAAGCTTCCATGAATCATTGTGCATGCTGTCTGGGTAGGTCAACCTCATTTTGGAGACCACTGTGCTAGAGAATGAGATTCAGGACTATGGACAGCTACATACTCAAGTGGGAGGGCACCATATTTTAATAATGTACCCTTGACACCTATCTGATAGAATAATTATGAGAAATAAATAAAATGGTATGGTAAATGTTCAATGAATATTGATTCCTTCCTTCCGGTTCTCTGCTACTCAACCTGAGGCCAAGTGAAAGAAAGGAGATGGATTCAGAGAAGATAATTCTGGCCAGAAATAAAACAGTATAATTTTGGAAGTGTTTCTGTGTTGGTCTTTCTGGTGGTTCTTCCATGAACACAATGCCCCAATTAGGAGAAAGGCCTGCACAATAAGTTCATATCCTATTACAATACAGATGATGTGCCCTTCCTACCCTGCCCCACATAAACATGTACTGCTGGTATTTCCCACTGGTGCTAATTTCTTCATCTGATAAGGTCAGGCCTTTCGCTACCCTCCTAGACCTGACTCAAGCTCCTGGATGGTAAAGTGATGTTTATGTATGTAGATTTTGTGTCTTTTTTTTTTTTTATAACTAGAACTTCTATTTTTTTTCCTTTTTTAAAATTTTTCTTATTTTATTTCATTTTATTTTATGTTAGTCACTATATAATACATCATCAGTTTTTGATGTAGTGATCCATAATTCCTTGTTTTCATATAAAACCCAGTGCTCCATGCAGTACATGCCCTCCTTAATACCCATCACCGGGCTAACCCATCCCCCCACCACCCTCCCTCTAAGACCCTCAGTTTGTTTCTCAGAGTCCATAGTCTCTCATGGTTCATCTCTCCCTCCAATTTCCCCCCCTTCATTTTTCCCTTCCTTCTCCTAATGTCCTCCATGCTATTCCTTATGTTCCACAAATGAGTGAAACCATATGATAGTCGACTCTCTGCTTGACTTATTTCACTTGGCATAATCTCCTCCAGTCCCATCTGTGTTGATGTAAAAGTATTCATCCTTTCTGATGGCTGAGTAATATTCCATTGTATATATGGACCACATCTTCTATATCCATTCATCTGTTGAAGGGCATCTCGGCTCTTTCCACAATTTGGCTATTGCGGACATTGCTGCTATGAACATTGGGGTGATATGGCCCTTCTTTTCACTTCATCCATGTCTTTGGGGTAAATACCCAGTAGTGCAATTGCTGGGTCATAGGATAGCACTATTTTTAATTTCTTGAGGAATCTCCACACTGTTTTCCAAAGTGGCTGTACCAACTTGCATTCCCACCAACAGTGTAAGAGGGTTCCCCTTTCTCCACATCCTCACCAACACTTGTTGTTTCTTGCCTTGTCAATTTCTGCCATTCTAACTGGTGTAAGGTGGTATCTAAATGTGGTTTTGATTTAAATTTCCCTGATGGCTAATGATGATGAAACTTTTTTCATGTGTCTGTTTGCCTTTTGTATGTCTTCTCTGGAGAAGTGTCTGTTCATGTCTTCTGCCCATTTTTTGGCTTGATTATTTGTTTTGTGGGTGTTGAGTTTGAGAAGTTCTTTATACATCTTGGAAATCAGTGCTTTGTCTGTAGTGTCATTTGCAAAAATCTTCTCCCATTCCGTGGGTTGCCTCTTTGTTTTGTTGACTATTTTCCTTTGCTGTGCAGAAGATTTTTATTTTGATGAAGTCCCAAAAGTTCATTTTGGCTTTTGTTTCACTAGCCTTTGGAGATGTATCTTGAAAGAAGTTGCTGTGGCCAATGTCAAAGAGGTTACTGCCTATGTTCTCCTCTAGAATTTTGATGAATTCCTGTCTCACATTGAGGTCTTTCATCCATTTTGAGTTTATCTTTGTGTATGGTGTTAGAGAATGGTCGAGTTTCATTCTTCTGTATATAGCTGTCCAATTTTCCCAGCACCATTTATTGAAGAGACTGTCTTTTTTCCATTCCATATTTTTTCCTGGTTTGTCAAAGATTATTTGACCATAGAGTTGAGGGTCTATATCTGGGCTCTCTATTCTGTTCCGTTGGTCTATGTGTCTGTTTTTGTGCCAGTACCAAGCTGTCTTGGTGATCATTGCTTTGTAATATAGCTTGAAATCTGGCAACGTGGTGTCCCCAGCTTTGTTTTTTTATTTTTTTCAACATTTCCTTGGTGATTCGGGGGTCTTTTCTGATTCCATACAAATTTTAGGATTGTTTGTTCCAGCACTTTAAAAAATGTCATTGGAACTTTGATCGGGATGGCATTGAAGGTATAGACTGCTCTGGATAGCATAGACATTTTAACAATGTTTATTCTTCCAATCCATGAGCATGGAATGTTTTTCCATCTTTTTGTGTCTTCTTCAATTTCTTTCAGGAGTGTTCTGTAGTTCCTAGAGTATAGATCCTTTACCTCTTTGGTTAGGTTTATTCTGAAGTATCTTATGGTTTTCTGGTGCTACTGTAAATGGAGTTGATTCTCTAATTTCTCTTTCTACAGTTGCGTTGTTAGTGTATAAGAAAGCAGCTGATTTCTGTGCATTGATTTTGTATCCTGCCACATTACTGAATGGCTATATGAGTTTTAGTAATTTGGGGGTGGAGTCTTTTGGGTTCCCACATAAAGTATCATGTCGTCTGCGAAAAGAGAGAGTTTTACTTCTTCTTTGCCAATTTGAATACCTTTTATTTCTTTTTGTTGTCTGATTGCTGTTGCTAGGACTTCTAGTACTATGTTGAATAATAGTGGTGAGAGTGAGCATCCTTGTTGTGTTCCTGATCTTAAGGGAAATGCTCTCAGCTTTTCCCCATTGAGGATGATATTTGCTGTGGGTTTTTCATAGGTGGATTTTATGAATTTGAGGAATGTTCACTCTATCCCTATATTCTGAGGAGTTTTAAACAGGAAAGGATGCTGTATTTTGTCAAATGCTTTTTTTGCATCAATTGAGAGGACCATATGGTTCTTCTCTCCTCTTATTAATGTGTTCTATCACATTGATTGATTTGCGAATGTCAAAGCACACTTGCATCCCGGGGATAAATTCCACTTGGTCGTGGTGGATGATCCTTTTAATGTACTGTTGGATCCTATTAGCTAGGATTTTGTTGAGAATTTTGGAATCCATATTCATCAGGGATATTGGTCTGAAATTCTCCTTTTTGATGGGGTCTTTGCCTCGTTTGGGGATTAAGGTAATGCTGGCCTCAAAGAATGAGTCTGGAAGCTTTCCTTCTGTTTCTATTTTTTGAAACAGCTTCAGAATAGGTATTATTTCTTCTTTGAATGTTTGGTAGAATTCCCCAGGGTATCCATTGGGTCCTGGACTCTTGTTTTTTAGGAGGTTTTTGATCATTGCTTCAATCTCGTTAACTGGTTATTGGTCTATTGAGGTTGTCAATTTCTTCCTGTTTCAATCTTGGTAGTTTATAGGTTTCCAGGAAGGCATCCATTTCTTCCAGGTTGCTTAATTTATTGGCATATAGTTGTTGATAATAATTTCTAGTAATTGTTTCTATTTCCTTGGTGTTAGTCATGATCTCTCCCCTTTCATGCATAATTTTATTAATTTGGGCCCTTTCTCTTTTCTTTTGGATAAGTCTGACCAGTGGTTTATCGATTTTATTAATTCTTTCAAAGAACCTGCTTCTAGTTTCATTGATCTGATCTATTGTGTTTCTAGTTTCTAATGCATTGATCTCTGCTCTAATCTTAATTATTTCTCTTCTAATGCATGACTTAGGCATTGTTTGTTGCTTTTTCTCTCGTTCTTTAAGGTGTAAAGTTAGTTGGAGTTGGTGAATTCAGGATTTTTCTATTTTGTTGAGTGAGGCTTGGATGGCTATGTATTTCCCCCTTAGGACCGCCTTTCCCGTATTTCATACGTTGCGGACCAATATGTTTTCATTCTCATGGTTTCCATGAATTGTTTAAGTTCTTCTTTGATTTCCTGGTTGACTCAAACATTCTTGAGCAGAGTGGTCTTTAGCTTCCAGTGTTTGAATTTCTTCCAAATTTTTTGTTGTGTTTGAGTTCCAGTTTTAAAGCACTATGGTCTGAGAATATGCAGGGAATAATCTCAGTCTTTTGGTATCAGTTGAGACCTGATTTGTGAACCTGTTTGTGGTTTATTCTGGAGAAAGTTCCATGTGCGCACGAGAAGAATGAGTATTTTGTTGTTTTAGGGTAGAATGTCTCTATGTATCTATGAAGTCCATCTGGTCCAGTGTGTCATTCAAAGCTCTTGTTTCTTTGTTGATTTTCTGCTTAGATGATCTGTCTGTTGCTGAGAGTGGAGTATTGAGGTCTCCTACAGGTAACATATTATTATCAATATGACTATTTTGGTTAACAGTTGGCTTATGTAGATGGCTGCTCCCATGTTGGGGGCACAGATATTTACAATTGTTAGATCTTCTTGTTGGATAGACCCTTTAAGAATGATATAGTGTCCTTCTGTGTCTCTAACTACAGCCTTTAGTTTAAAATCTAAATTGTCTGATATAAGAATTGCTACTCCAGCTTTCTTTTGAGGCCTGTTGGCATGGAAGATGGATCTCCATCCCTTCACCCTCAGTCTGGATGTATCTTTAGGTTCAAAATGAGTCTCTTATAGACAGCATATGGATGGGTCCTGTCTTTTTATCCAATTTGCATCCCTGTGCCATTTTATGGGAGCATTTAGGCCATTCACGTTGATAGTGATTATTGAAAGATATGAATTTATTGTCATCATGTTGCCAGTGAAGTCCTTGTTTCTATAGATTGTCCCTGTAATTTCTATTCTGTATCACTCTTGGGGTCTTTCTCCTTTTATAGAACCCTCTTAATATTTCTTGCAGGGCCAGCTTAGCAGTCACACATTCTTTCAGTTTCTGCCAGTCCTGGAAGCTCTGTATCTCTCCATCCATTCTAAATGACAGCCTTGCTGTATAAAGTATTCTTGGTTGCATGTTCTTCTTGTTTAGTACCATGAATATGTCTTGCCAGCCCTTTCTGGCTTGCCAGGTCTCTGTGGATAGGTCTGATGTCATCTGATGTTCTTCCCTCTGTAGGTAAGGAATCTCTTCCCCCTAACTGCCCTTAAGATGGTTTCCTTGGTTCTAAGATTTGAGAGTTTTACTATTACATGCCGGGGCATTGGCCTGTTTTCCTTGATCTTGGGAGGGGTCCTCTCTGCCTCTAGGACACGAATGTTTGTTTCATTCCCCAGATTAGGGAAGTTCTCAGCTACGATTTGCTCAAATATGTCTTCTAGTCCTCTCTCTCTCTCCACCTCCTCAGGGATCCCAATAATTCTGACATTGGAATGTTTCATTGTGTCATTTATTTCTCTGATTCTGTTTTCATGGATTTTGAGTTTTTTTCTCCCTGACCTCCTCTTTTTCCTTCTTTTCTATCAGTTGGCCTTCTAGATCACTAATTCGTTCTTCTGCCTTGCTTACCCTAGCTGTTAGATTATCTAGATTAGATTGATCTCATTGATAGCATTTTTAAGTTCTGCCAGTTCAGCTTTCATTTCTGCCCTTAGAGACTCTATGTTGCCATTAATCAATTTCTCTATTCTAGCTATTGTCTTCACAACTGCTACCCTGAATTCCGTTTGCGACAACTTGGTTGTATCTGTATCTATTTGTAAATCTGTGGCAGAAGTCACAATCTCTGAGTCTTTCCTATTTTGGGGGTTCCTCCTCCTAGTCATTCTGTTGAGGGGTGGTTGAGGGAATGTACAGAGTCCAAATTATTGACCACAACCCAAGCAAGACACACCTGTTTTCTAGGGACCTTAGGCCTCTTGTTTTCCCAGCCTGTCTTCTCGGGGAGGGGCCTGCCGTGCTGTTACTCAGGCAACCCTGTTTGGGCATAGTTGCCCTGTCCAGTGTGGGGGAGGATGGACTCAGTGAAAACCGTTTTTTTGGGACTTTTGTTCTCTGGTGACTTTCCCTGGTGGTGTTCCATGTCTCTTCCGAGAGCCAGAGCAGAAGAGACCATTTCCAACCCTCTGCTTCAGAACATAGAGATCACAGTCTGTTCTTCAGTGAGCTCTCCAGGCCTCACTATCTCCATTTCTGTCTATGCTGCTAAAAACTGCAGCATCCTGAGTTGTGCGCCCCTCAGCAGTGCTCCCAGTCCTTGCCTCCAGGTCAGGGCATGTCTCTGTGCTTTGTGCTTGGTTCAGACATGTCTTGTTCAAAGCACAGACGTGTGCTTGTTCAAAGACATGTCTCATGTCTTTGTGCTTCGAAAACCGTCAGCTGCCCCCAGTTCGCTCAAGTGGCTTGCCACTCCGGGTTTCAGTCTGGGGGGCTGCCCTAAAGTCCTTTCCCCACCGCTACCAGTCTGCGAGTCTGTGCCCCATCCCCAGTGCAGGAGGCTATCACTCACTAGTGGTGTAGGATCGCCACAGCTCCCTCCCCCTTCTGTTTATCTTCAGATATGTGCCCGTGGAATCACGGCTCCCTGCTTCATACCTTGAAACCAACCACCTGCGATATTCTGTTTGTAGAGATCCAGATATATCTTCTTATACCTCAGGCTGATTTTCTGGGTGTTCAGAGTGGTCTGATAGATATCCAGCTCAATTCTGGGGACTGGTTGTAATAGGGTCCCCTACTCCTCCACCATCTTTTCCTCTCCTAGATTTTGTGTCTTTAACTCTGGTTGATCCATCTATGCATTCTGTTTGAAGAGAGCTCTGGGCACTCAGCCCAGTTCATACTTGTGATAGTTTTAACGTATGTCCACAAATTCTTTGATATTTCTCTTTTTAAGATGTGGAGCTTGGCTCATCTCTTGGTCCAGAGTGGGCTGGATCTAGTGACTTGATTTTAATAAGCTAGAATATGGCAGAAGTGATGGTATGTCATTCATGAGACTGTATTATTAAAAAAAAAAGCAACTGTGATTCTTTCTCATTTGCTGTCTCTCCCCCTTGGGTAATTGCCATGGGGAAAGTCAGCTTCCATGTCTTAAGAACACTGAGGGAGCCTTGTGTAGAGGCCCATATGGCAAATATCCAACATGACCAGCCAACAGTCAGAGAGAAACCAAGGCCTTCTGCCAACAGCCTTGTGATTAAGTCTTTTTACAAGTTGATTCTCCTGCCTGAGTCGAGCCTTCAGATAATGCAGCCCAGCCAATAGCTTGGCTGTAACCTTGTAAGAGATCCTGAGCCAGAACCACCCAGCTCAAGTGCTTCCAAATTCATGACCCTCAGAAACTAGAAGATAATAATATTTGTTGTTTTAAGGCACTGAATTTTTGGGTAATTCGTTACACAGAAAATGATACATAATAAAATGTTCAAAATTGGGCGCCTGGGTGGCTCAGTTGGTTAAGCGACTGCCTTCGGCTCAGGTCATGATCCTGGAGTCCCGGGATTGAGTCCCGCATTGGACTCCCTGCTCAGCAGGGAGTCTGCTTCTCCCTTTGACCCTCTTCCCTCTTGTGCTCTCTATCTCTCATTCTCTCTCTCTCTCAAATAAAATAAAAATAAACAAAATCTTTAAAAAAAAGTTCAAAATCCTAGGCCCGCTTTCTTTTTTCCTTACTGATTTTAATTTTTGCTTTCTTGAGTTTTCTAAAACAAATGATTTCTGATTTTCTTGCCTGTTTCTGGTGCCAAACCAGTGTTGCTACCTCCCTTGTTTAGAGCTCAATTTCCTCATCCAAAACAACAGCGGCTACCGAATATTTAGCAGTCATCCCATTCTAAGGATGTGCGCACCTACGCTATCCTGCCACTCATCTCTACCAGCATATGAAGTGAAGACCATATGATTACCCCCACATGATGAATAAACCAGGGCTCAGAGAGGTTAAAGAAACAACTGGCCCACATTAGTATTTAAACATAGGTCACACTGCAAGCCATATGCTCTAAACTACTTTGCCTTTCTACCTGCAGCTTTGATCCTGGTTCCTCTCATTTACTTATAGGTTTTAGAGTAGAACAATCCCTGGCTCCACAGCTCACCAGGTGATCACTGTTCCCTCCTCTCTAAAATAGGGAACCAACATCCACCTCAAAAGGTTCTATGAGGACTAGATGCAGGAAGATATGTGAAGTGTCCACCTGTCCCACTAAACCAGTGCTGTCCAATAGAAGTTTCTGTGATGGTGGAAGTGTTTCCTGTCTCTCCATTATGGTAGCCGCTAGCCACATGTATCTATTGAGCACTTTAATGTGGCTCATAGAAATGAGGAATTGAATTTTTCATTGTATTTAATTAAGATCAGTTTAAATTTAAGTAGCCACGCATGGTGAGGGGCCACCATACTGGGCGGCATAGTACCAAACTGTAAGCTATAGGAAGGCAGGGACCATCCCAGTTTGGCTCACCACAGCGTATTCAGCAATTGTCACAGCGCCTGGCACAAAAGAGGCCCCTGTAGTTAATTGTTGAATGAAAGAATGGATGTACAAATGAGTGAGCAGTCCATTGTGGGCATTTGATAAATGGTATCTATCCACTGGGCAGAACATTGATGTTTAGCAGACCCCTCCTTCCTGTGCGCATCTCGTATTTTCTCCTCTCATCAACAGCAGCCAATTATGCTCTCCTGCAGAAATGTCATTGGAGCCAGGAATTGGACAGAGACTCGATTTCAGGTGACTGGGGGCACCGAGGGAGAGAAGCCCCCTACATCTCTAATGGGCCACAGAGGACAAGAAGCCCTCTTCCTCATCCCTCCAAGGCTGACTAGAAAGTTTGTCTGTAACAGAGATGGTTAAATTAATGATGAGGCTCAGTGACAGGGAGGCCAGAGCAGCCCCCTAAATGTCACCTTCGTTATTTTTCAAGCCAGCACGATGAACTGCCTTCCCAGTCAGCTTCCATGTTGTTACTGTTCTGCCTCAGGGTGGAGGGATTTTTTTCCCCTAATCCCTACAACATGAGTGGTGTAAGTTCATCGAGGGCAGGAGACAAGAAGGCACAGGCCGCTTAATAAGGGGTTTGGCTGTCACTGAGCAGGAGCTGTTGTGCAGACATGAAGAGGTGGTGGGGTGAGGGTTGTCTGGTGGGGCTCCCTTCCTGGTTTCCTCCCTGTTATGCAGCGTCTGTCTTTCCAGTCCTGGGAGCGAGAGAGCGATGTCTGACACTCTGACCCAGCACTGGGTTGTTTTTGTTTTTGTTTTTCCCCTCCTTGCTACTTCTTCTCTAGATCAATATCCCAGTGTAAAACAGAAGGAGTCATGGCTGGGAGCACAGTGAGCTCTGGGCCAGGGGTCCGGAGACACAGGTAGTCTGGACTCTGATGCCACGGGTGTGGCTGACCTCTGGCAATTCACTTTCCATCCCTGAACCTCAGTTTTCTCCTCTGCAAAACGGGAGGGGATTGGACATGGCAATCCTGAAAACCTCTTTAAGCTCTAAGCTTACATGGTAGCTAAAAGTATGGACTTTGAAGTTACATAAAGTAAAGTTTGAACCCTGGCTCTGCTCCTTCTTAGCTGTTCCTGAGCCTCTCTGGGACAATAATAATAGAACCTCAGAGGGATGCCTTGAGGATTAGATGAGCTAATGAATTTCAGTGGCCTCAATCCTGGCTGCATATAAGAATCACCTGGGGTGCTTTTAAAAAAATAACAGTGCCTACAACCTCACTATAAGAGATAGTGACTTAATTGTCTGTGGTGAGGTCTAAGTGCTGGGATTGAAAAAAGCAGCTGCTCAGGTGCTTCTGAATCATACTTATGGCCTAATGGGGGGTGCTCATATATAGCAGGAATTTAGCATTTGGTGATTTAGTGGATATTTTTAAGATCATTTGTGTCACATCTTTCTCCAAACCTGGCTGTCTGGCCCTAAATTACACATGCCAAAAACCAGCCCCAGGCTTGTGAAATAGAAATCCCCATCGGTCCTTCCGTCTCCCATCTTACCTCGTCCTCAGACTCCTCCACCCCAGCCATGCCTGCGGTGCTCTGGACCACCATTAATGTACTTCTGGATTCTTTACTAGCCTATTAAATTATCTTCCCACTTCCAGCATTCATTCTCAGATGGATCAGGAAGACACTATGATATGAACATAGACTGTGGAGCCACACTGGGTTCTAATCCCAGCTGAGCTATTTACTAGTTGTGTGGCCTTGGATGCTTTTTTAAACCTTTCTGTGCTCAGTTCCCTAATCTGATTACTAGGGACCCAAGGATCCCAATCTTTGTTTGAAATCAGTTTTTCTCCTCTATGCGACCCTCTCACAGTGTTGCCCTTATTAGGAGAAGGAAAGAAAATTGAACAATAGAGGTATTAAGCATAACGTGGAATATTTTCCAGCCCTATGTCATTTCATCCCCCCAGAAGCAAGAAAGATACATATGCCTGTTTTGCAGAAGACAAATGCGAGGCACAGAAGAGTTATTTAACCTGCCCAAAGTCATGCAGTGAATAGAAACCGAGCCAGGGTCCTCCTGCCCAAGACTGTTTGACTCCAGAATCCATGCTGTGGGCTTCTGATGTAAAAAGAAGGGCCATCCCTTTGGGGACATTCCTCTGCTTTGATTGACCTCACAATGCCTGGCGTAGAGCAGGGGAGGAAGGAGTCACCCACACCCACCCTCTTGTTTGACCGCAGCTTCAGAATCAGCTCTCTGTTGGGTGACAGATATCAAATTAGGGGATATAATGTGGCTTCTTTTTTTTTTTTTTTTGAGGAAGGACAGGTAGGAGGGAACAGAATGTTTGAATAACCAGCCTGAGATTTCCCAGCAAACTCATGAAGAATTAAACAGAATAGCATTCATCCTTTTTTTTATATCAGTTTTGGATATCACGTTGTAGAGATCATGAGGTGGTAGGGAAGGAGAGGATTGGAGTTTTACAGAACAAACGAATATTTGAAGGTGGGAAGAGTGGATTACAAAATATCTCCTTTCCCCAGAAAGGAGGATAGCACTTGACTGTCACAGACTGGGTCTGGAGGATCATGGTGTCTGGGAGCAGGCAGCATGAAGTCTCAGAAAAGTCTGTGCCAGAGGTGACAAGGCGGCAGCCTCTCCATCAAGATGTGGGTGAGAACAGAGGGTCCCGAGGTCGTGGGGAGGAGGAGGCTGTCACTCTGAAAGCAGGGGGTGTGCCCCTCAAACTCTGGTTTCCTCTCCTTTCCGGCCCCGGCGCCTGCTTGCCCCTCACAGATCTGCCCTCCCGCTCCCTTCCCTAGCCAGCCCCTTCAGCTGTCAGCAAAGCTGCTCCGTGTCGCTGTGGCCACCTTTGCTCAAGGTGAACTTGGAGTCTGGGTCAGCGACTCCTGCAGCAGGCCTCCTGGGCTCACCCTCCCTGAATCCTCTGGCTCTGGCTCGTCTGAAAGGTGCTTCTGGTCACTGTGTCTTAATATGGAGGCTTCCTTGGCTGCCCCACCACTGCAGTTGTCCCTGCAGCTGGATGCATGGTTTTGACTTTGTGCCCGTGGGGCTTTTGTCTATCAATAGCTCAACATTGTGGTGAATGACTTCAAGGGGCACTTTTCAAAGTGCCTGCCCTGGCCACAGGCTCTGGAAGGAGGAGCTCATGGTCCATTTGACCCTCTACTTCACCAGACTGCTTCCTGAGCCAGAGGCGGGCACGTCACCCCAGCCCAGAATTGTGTGGCAGACTTAAAATGTTGAGCGGAGCCAACTGATTTATTTCCCCCAAGTTTGGAGTTGGAAACTTGGAGAGACTGCTGCCAGTATGTGGTAGGCCCCGGAGCAGGAACGTTTCCATGGACCCGCAGCTGGAGGATTGAGGGGACCCGTACCAGCAGATGTGCAGGCAGAAAAAAGAAGGAAAGGTCTGAATAATGGACAGACCCAGGAAGAAAAGCAGAGACCTGCAGGTCCTGTGAGCTGGCGGCCACACCTCAGTTTCCCTGGGGACTAGCTGTGCTTGATTTCCTGTCAAGTTCCCTGAGACCTCTGAGCACAATCCTCCAGAACTTTTGACCCTGGCAGGCTCCAGTGGGTTTCTCTTTCTTGATGGAAATAGAACATGAGGGAAGCTGCCACACTGACAAGCAGTCGTCGTGGAGAGCCACCTGGGGGAGGTAAGAAGAGCTGGCTCCAGGCTGGCTTACTGCACCCGGTCTTCCTAAAGTTTCTGCAGCATGCCTCAGGTCACGAGGGACAGCTGAGATGCACACAGACGAGAATCTTGAGAGGTGGGATTCCAGGTGATTAGTGGAAATGGCTGTAGATTCAGATACGCTGAGAGGAGGGGAAAAAGTCCTTTCTGAGAGGGGATAGTGGGAGCAAACACTTGGAAAGATGAATACATTTATTATTATTATTATTATTATTATTATTATTATTATATAAGTTTACATACAGTCAAACTGGCTTTCTTTTTCTGGGTTTACAGTTCTAGGAGTTTTAATACATGTATAGATTTATGTAACCACACTCCACAATCCAAACACAGAGCGGTTTATCCCTCCAGAAACTCCCTCGTGCCCCTTTGTGGTCAAGCCTTCCTCCCACCTCTAACCCCAGGGTTCTCAGTCGCTGCAGTTTTGCCTTTTTCAGAATGTCATATAAAGGGAATCATACAGCAGGTAGCCTTTAGAGACTGTTTTCTTTCACTTAGCATAATGTTTTTGACATTCATCCCTGTCGTGTGTTTTTAGCTGCTGAGCAGTATCCCCTTGTATGGCTATACCACGAATTGTGCATCCTTTCCACGTCATTTCCTGGCTTAGGTAATGATGAATAGAGTTGTGATAACATGTATGTGCACGTTTTTGGATGAGCATGTTTTTATTTCTCTATTGCAAATACCTGGGAGTGGCACTTCATGGATCATGTGGTAATTGTAGGCTTCACTTTGTAAGAAACTGTGGACTGCTTTGCAGAGTGGCCGGACCATTCTGCATTTCCACCAGCAATCAGTGAAAATTCCAGCTGCTCTATGTCCTTGTCAACATCTGGTTTTGTCATTTATTTTTTAGAAAAACGGAGCCATTTGCTATGGTCTGTATGTTTATGTCCCTCCAAATTCATATGTTGAAATCCTAATGCCTGATGTGATTTTAGTAGGTGGGCTCTCTGAGAGATGATTAGGTCATGAGAGCACAGTTCTCATGAATGAGATTAATGCCCTTATAAAAGTGACCCTAGAAAGCTCCCCTTGTCTCTGTCCATCATGTAAGGACACAGAGGGAAGGTGTCAGCTATCAACTAGGAAGCAGGCCCTCATCCAAACTATGCTGGTACCCTGATCTTGAACTTCCAGCCTCCAGAGCTGTCAGAAATGAATTTCTGTTGTTTATAAGCCATTCAGTATATATAAATTTTGTTATAGCAGTCCAAATAGACTACGATATCATGCTCATAGGGGTGTAGTGGTATCTCATTGTGGTTTTAATTTGCATTTTCCTAAAGGCTGATGATGTTTCATGTGCTTATTTGCCATATGCATAGCTTCTTTGGTGAAGTGTATATTCAAATATATATATATACATACACACATGTATACAAATTCATATATATATATATATATGGATTCAATTTTTTTAGAGCAGTTTTAGGTTTAAAATAAAATTGAGAGAAAGTTAGAGATTTCGCATATACTCCCTGCCCCCACACATGCACAGCCTGTTTTTTATCACTATCCCCCACCAAAGAGGTGTGTCTGTTACAATGAATGAAGCGAGACTGACACATCACAATCACCCAAAGTTGATAGTCTACCTTACGGTTCAATCTTGGGGTAGAAAGTCATTTCTCTGACCCAATGTTTTGTTCACTTTTTAATTGGTCATTTGTTTCCTTGCTGTTGGAGGTTTAAGACTTCTTTATATATTCTGAGTAGAAATCCTTTTTGGATATGTGAGTTGCACATATTTTCTTCCAGACTTTAGTTTATCTTTTTTTTAAAGATTTTATTTATTTATTCATGAGAGACAGTGAGAGAGAGAGAGAGAGAGAGAGGCAGAGGGAGAAGCTGGCTCCCAGGGAGCCGGGAGCCCGATGCGGAACTTGATCCCAGGACCCTGGGATCATGACCCGAGCCGAAGGCAGTTGCTTAACCATCTGAGCCACCCAGGAGCCCTATCTTTTGTTTTTTATTGCCCCCTTTTATCATCATGATCTCTATCTCTGGTAGTTTTTCTTATCCATGTTTCTACTTTGATAGGAATCTATCCCCTCCAGCTTTCTTATGATTAGTATTTGTATGGTATCTTTTTTTTCTTTGTTTTTAATTAAAAACGTACTTTTTATTTTGGGATAATTTTAGATTTTCAGAGATTACTCATATATCCTTCACTCAGCTTTCCTTCATATTAACTTCATACAATACCATGGTACATTTGTCAAAACTAGGAAATTAACACTGGTAAATACTATTAACCAAATTACAGACTTTATTTGGATCTACCAATTTCTCCACTAATGTCTGTTTTCTCTTCTGGGATCGAATTCAGGATCCCACATTACATTTAGAGATCATGCCTCTTTGGTCTTCTCTGATTTGTACAGTTTCCCAGGCTTTCCTTGTTTTTCCTGACCTCGATGAGTGCTAGTCTAGGTCCTTTGTAAAATATCTCTCAATTTGTATTTGCCTGATATTTTCTGGTGGTAGACTGGGGTTGCACAGGTGAA
The DNA here is from genome assembly GCF_037043125.1 of Eumetopias jubatus. Lineage (NCBI taxonomy): Eukaryota > Metazoa > Chordata > Mammalia > Carnivora > Otariidae > Eumetopias > Eumetopias jubatus. The sequence goes on from NW_028274810.1 coordinate 60,022,081, forward strand.
GGTCCTTCTCATGGTATTATATCAGGGGTACAGGACTCCTACCTGACTTATCACTGCATATTAACCTGGATCACTTGCTTACAGTACTGTCTGCCAAAGTCCTCCACTGTCAAATTACTTTTTCCCCCCTTCCTATAGTCTGTTCTTTGGAAATGAGTCACTAAAGCCAGCCCACCCTTGAGGGGAGAGGAATTAAGCTCTAGCTCCTGCTGTGGGAAACCAGTCTTTGAACCAGAATTAGAAGGAGCTTCTTTTATGTTCATCCAGTGCATGGGTCTAGATTTTGGACTGCCTTTTAGTCTGGGCAGGGCAAGACTGGAGAAAAAATCAACAGCAAATTCAGCACCAGTTTGGCACTTCTTTGCAGATTTGCCTACTACTGTTTACTTTTCAGAGTCCTCAGAGAGCTGCCCCATGCTTGCTGTCTGGGGTTTCATTTGCTTTCACCAGGAGTGGGGCAGAGTAGAGCGTGCGCACTCCATCTTGACTAGAGCCAGAAATCACTCATTTACTTTTTATTCACTAATTCCTCACTCACTCTCATTTACTCATTTGTGTATCCCTTATTTGTTAATTCTGTCATTCATTGTTACTTACTTCTCATAAGTCATATGTACTTCAATCAATACACCTACTTTGAGCACTTAGTTTATTCAAGTGGTATGCAAGTCACTGCAGATACAGATAAGAAATGGGTATAATTTCTGTCTGAAAATAATCTTGGGCTAGAGAGAAAGCAGATTAGCAAATAAATATGTAGTGGAATGAGTTGTGGGAAAAACCAGCTGCCTTAAGTGAGGGGATCTGTAAGAAGGCAGCCTGGCTTCAGGAAGTTGTCTTTTTTTGGAGACAGATGAATTTGAGGTCTGCAGACATTTCACTTGGAAAGGACAGCATGAACTAAAAAGCATGAGATTGGGTGATGAAGGGGGCATGTTTGAAGAATTGAAGTCCCTTGTCTTTGACCTCAGCATCCCTAGGATTTCAGAACACGCATGTGCCTGAAAACCATCCAAGGATGGAACACAAGGACTCCTCCAAGATAACCCCTTAGTTTAGGAAATTGGTATTTGATGGTCTCTTCGATCTAATTCTTACTCATCCTGGTGGGTTCCATCTGCTTGGTGTTGTATCATTTGAAAAAATATAAGCTTTGCTCCAAGGAGCCTGGCCAGTCTGTCACAGGGCTCATCTGCATTCTGTAAGGGGTGGGAAGGCAGCAGAGCCTGCCTCTGCAGCTGTATCTGGAAAATGGGAGTAGGGGTGGGGGAGTAACCTGATTCTCACTGATGTTCATGTTCAAAAGGAGCCAAGTGCTGAGATTTACCATTCATCTTCAATGACCTTTCATCTCCTTCTTTGGATCCCAAACCCTGGAGACTCAGAGCCCCTGTATTCATCCTCTGATATATATATATATATATATATATATATATATATATATATATATATATATATATATATATCTTGCATTTTGTCTGGCCTTTTTCCTATATTTGATCATTCATTCAGTCATTTATTCATTCATACATGCATGGATACATCCAAGTGTATTCTTACTCGTACTTTATGCCAGACCTCGATTTAACTATTGCTTTCCTATGAAAGTCTTGCTTTGCCTTCTACACTATTCCTATTCTTTTTTCACCTAACCATCCCTTTCTGTTTCTTTTGATGGATTCTCTTTCTTTTCCCCTGAGTATAAGTGTCGATGGCTTACCTTTGAACTGTCCTCACGATCTGCCCTGCCCGCTCCTCCTCTAGCCCTCTCGTCCTCCCAGCTGAGGCAGCTGTGCAGCCCAGCACTGAGAGGGGGGATTACACGGGCTTCTACTCAGGCACTTAGCTTGGCTGCTCGTGCCTCCACTCTCCTAGCTGTGACTTGGCCTCATTTCTGAGACCCTATTATAGTAGTTTCTTCTGTTCATGTTTCTTGTCCCCAAGTTTCCCCCGTTAAAATGTGTTTGGCCCTCCTGTTCCCCACTTCTTGTCGCTTCCCGTAACTGGGGCTCCTTCACCTGCAGACTCAACACCAGGACCAGCCCCACATCTTCGGCACAACCTCGGACATCATCCTATTCGCCCTGCTCTGGATCTGGTCTAGTCCTCACTGCATCCTTCAAGATGGACGCCAAACAAAATAAAACATGAATTTGGGATCAGGTTTACCTGTGCTCCAATATAAAATATTGTGAGACAAATTGTTTAACTCTTCGATATCAATTTTCTAAACGTAAAATTGATTATGGGCAAAATTCCTGTCTTCCACTTTGCTAATAGAATCCCGTTTTTGTTCAGATGTTGAGCAATCACAAACTTCTAGGGAGGGAGTTGAAGCCTCCAGTGGGTTCGTGTTGGTCGAAGCTGATCGCAGTAATTCCTTTCCTCTTGCCAGCAATTGTTTTAGGGAAGGGCATGGGATGAAATTCGGGCCCATGAAGCAGGAGGGGGATGTCTGCTGGGGGCTTTGGGAATGGATTTCTTCAATGGAAAAGGAGCCTCGGTGAAAGAAACACTCACGAATCTGCCTCAAAATGTTGTCTCTCATGTGATGCCTGGAGCTGGAATAGCCAAAGTAGGAGGCTGCACGGTGTACAAAAGGACAAACCCAAACCCTGAGGAAGATGGCAGGGCAGAGAGATAAGAAAGCCTAGTTCTGGATGACATTGTTAAGCCACTTTATGGAGCAACCCAGAAAGTGTGCTTCCTTCACTTTACGTATTGTTCAAGATAAATTTCCTTTTGCTTGTCATTTTTCAGTTGAGTTTTCTGCTACTCACAGCCAAAATCATCCTGATATGTGGTATTAGAATTCCTATAAATCTTCCAAACCTTGCAAGGTTTAAATGAGAAACTTTTTGCTCACTCTTTAGATCCCAGCCCAAATGTCACCTCCCCAAGAAAGCCTTCCCTGATTGCTTGTAGTAGGTCATATCACCCTGTCATACATTAGTCACTAGCACCACGTATCTTTCTTTTTCTTTATGGCACTTGTCTCAGTTTGTTTACTTGATTGTTTACATTCCCCTTCACTAATCTCTAGGATCTGTGAAGAAAGAGGTGGTGTTCCTGTTTTGACCATTGTGTTTCCCGTGGCTAGCATAGTGCCCAACATCTAATCAGTCTTCAATAAATATTTGTTGAATGAAAGAATAAATTAATACATGAATATATAAAGAATAGAACTGGCATGTAGCAGGAAAGTCTACCTTCATGCCTGTTCTGAGATTGAAAAGTTGATTAACTCTCTACTTATTTTTCATTTTAACAAATAACTTTGTACCCAGTCATTGGCTGATGTATTTCAAAACAGTTTTAAATGTACTTTGAAATGCACCATTATTTCATCCCCTCAGGAGCAGGTGGTATTCCTCCCCATCTCCCCTCTTGCTACTGGTTTTTTAGTATTCATGACAGCTAAGCAAACCCCTTCTTTGATTTTTCTCCTTCAGCAGGCTCTAGGAGACTGATCAGTCATTACTTGTGGATAATGACCAGGGAGGCTGCTAAACCACGTAGGAATCTGGCTACCTTGCACTGAGCCCTCAGTTTTTAGCTAGAGAAATGTCTTCAACAGCATCCTAACAGGATATCCAAAGAGTTGCCTTCCATTATCCAGTAGGGATCATGGGCTTGTGACTGGCGGGGGTGGGGGGCGGGTGGGGGTTGGATATGGGAGCTTTGGGAAAAGAAAGCTGGAATAGCTTTGTCAACCCTCACCAGTATTTTGGGGAAACAAGCTAGCATGGCATAGTGATTTATTCTTATGAAGTGTTAGTTTGCCTTGTAGGTGAAGATATGGGCGTTTGGAGAATCAGAGCTTGTAGTGAGGGTGGTGGGGCTTATCCTCCGCTTTCTCTTAATGGTCAGCAAGGAACGACAATGTCATCAGTGACAACAGTAATAACACTGCAGCGTCAGAGGAGACTAGAACTGGAGTTGGCAGCAAGTATTCGTGCTTAGTTATCTAGTCCAGCATTTCTCAAAAGAGGCTCTGTAGAGCCTAAGTCCCCTGAATGCTCTTTGCTAAAAGCGTTCATGGTTAAACTATTTGGAAAACATAGTATGTACTTCACTCAGTAAATGCAAAGGTCCCTGAAAAATAACAAAACCTGATTAATTTGGTTTAACCTGGAATTCTGATGCTTATTTCACCCAGGAAACCATTATTTTTTGTAACTATTCTTAACAACCCCTGGAAGGAAGACATTTTGGGAAATGCCAATCTGAGCAAGGGTGGTTAATAGTTATTCTTACATAATATTTACTGAGCAATTAATTAATTAATTAATTCATTTATTCATGTAGTCATTCATTTATTTGAGAAAGATCTATTGAGAGACTATTCTGCATAATGTAACGGACTAGGAGCAAGGGGTGCAGATTTGATCGATGCCTGCCTAAAACTATTGTCTAGTGGACAAGACAAAATTAAATCACAAATTTCCCAATTGATTGCTTAATTACAGCTGTGATGAGTGCTACAAAAGGGAAGCACAGGATGCATATAAATTTACTTAACAGGATAAGGGAGGTCATTTGGGGCACTCAGGGAAGCTGTAGACCAACCATCCTGGTTTGCCCAGGCCTGGGGGTGTCCTTTTAATTGATGACTTTAACTGCCCAAACTGGGACAGTCTCAGGCAAATCAGGATGGCTGGTCCCCCTAGCAGAAGGTGACTTCTGTAGTGCCATCTGAGGATCTGACTTTGAGAGAACTCTGGTAAGGTGTTTTTGGGAGTCACTTCACCCCCTGGGCTTGACCTTCCCTATCTGGAATGAAGGAGGTGGTGGCTGTTCTGCCTCCTCGTGGGTTGTTGGGGATAGCCGTGGAATGATTGTGATGGAAGGTCTTTGCCAGGCACTTGGGCTTTCTAAGCTCTGGTGGTGACTCTTCCTTCCGGGGGAACTATAATTCATCACTACCTGAAGGAAAGTGCCCATTTCTCCGGGAGAAGTTTTTCAGAGAAGTCACTACCCACACACCCAGGTTTCTAAATCCAATAGCAAGAGTCATTTCCCATAGATGCGAGAACAAGAGCACATGTGCAAGCTTCCCTCGGGAGGTGTGAATCACAGAGCGGGAGACCATCAGGATGCCACAAGAAAACACTTCCCCCTGGGGTCTGAGAGGGGCTTGAACCCAAGAGCACCTTCCTGCTGGCAGGACCCTGGCAGGGCAGGCCAGAGGGCAGTGGCTGGCCCTGCAGCCCAAAGAACAAGCGTGAACCTGCACTTGTGCACCATGAGTGACTCATTTCCTGCTGAGGGTTCAGTGTCTTCATCTATAAAGCAGAAAGAATGACCTTTATTTCAACCAGCTGTTGGGAGTTTAACAACAACAACAACAAAAGCAATATCACCAGAATGTAATGAATTTACTATGTACAAGGAATACGCAGGGAGTGTGTCTTTACATATACAGACTTATTATCTACCATATTACAAATGTAAAAAATGGGCTGAGAGAGGTTAAGAGACTTGTCAAAGGTAAGAGGACCAAGTGTCCTGGTTTGCCCTGGACTTTTCCGATTTCAGCATGCCAAGTCCCCTGTCTTTGGAAACTCTCATTCCTGGGCAACTTGGAATGGTTGTCATGTTAGACAGTCACATAATTAATAAGTGATGGAACTTGTAGATATTTCAGGAAGAGGATTGTTAAAACTGTTAAAAATTATAGCAACAACTATTAATATAATTATTGTTTTTATATAATCATATAATCATTATTATATCAACTTCCGTCTCAATATAAACCAAATGTTTCTAGACCTTTTTTCATTTTATTTATTTCTTTTTTTATCATGCTAAGTGCACTCTTTAATCCCCATCCCCTATTTCCCCATCCCCCCACCCACCTCCCCTCCGGTAACCATTGGTTTATTCTCTATAGTTAAGAGTCTGTTTCTTGGGGTGCCTGGGAGGCTCAGTTTGTTAAGCGTCTGCTTTTGGCTCAGGTCATGATCTCTAGGTCCTGGGATTGAGCACTATTTTGGGCTCCCAGCTCAGCCCAGGAGCTTCTCCCTCTCCCTCTGCCTCTCTCCCTACTTGTGCTCTGTCTCTCTCAAATGAATAAATAAAATCTTTTTGAAAAAAGAATCTGTTTCTTGGTGTCTCTCTCTCTCTCCCCCCACCCTTTTTTTTCTGCTGGTTTGTTTGTTTCTTAAATTCCACATATGAGTGAGATCATCTGGTATTTGTCTTTCTTAGACTTATTGTGCTTAGCATTATACTCTCTAGATCCATCCATGTTGTTATAAATGGCAAGATTTCATTCGTTTTTATGGCTGAATAATATCCCATTGTATATATATATATATATATATATACCACCTTTTCTTTATCCATTCATCTATCGAAGGACACTTGGACTGTTTCCATAGCTTGGCTATTATAAATAATGCTGCTATAAACATAGGGGTGCATGTATCCCTTTGAATTCGTGTTTTTGTATTCTTGGGTTAAATACCAAGTAGTGTGATTTCTGGATCATAGGATAGTTCTATTTTTAGTTTTTTGAGGAACTTCCCTACTGTATTCCATAGTGACTGCACCGATTTGCCTTCCCACCGACAGTGCAAGAGGGTTCCTTTTTCTCCACGTCCTTGCCAACACTTGTTTCTTGTGTTTTTGATTTTAGCCATTCTGACAGGTGTGAGGTGATCTTTCATTGTAGTTTTGATTTGCATTTCCCTGATGATAAGTGATATTAAACATCTTTTCATGTGTCTTTTGGCCATCTGTATCTTCTTTGGAGAAATGTCTGTTCATATCTTCTGCCCATTTTTAAATTGGATTGTTTTTTGGGTGTTGAGTTGCATCAATTCTTTATATATTTTGGATACTAAACCTTTATCAGGTATGTCATTTGCAAGTATCTTCTCCCATTTGGTAGGTTGCCTTTTAGTTTTGTTGATTGTTTCCTTTGCTGTGCAGAAGGTTTTTATTTTGTTGTAGCCCAATAATTCATTTTTGCTTTTATGTCCCTTGCCTCAGAAGACATATCTAGAAAAATGTTGCTACAGCCAATGTCAGAGAAATTACTGCCTGTGCTCTCTTCTAGGATTTTTATGGTTTCAGGTTTACATTTAGGTCTTTAATCCATTTTGAGTTTATTTTTGTGTGTGGTGTAAGGAGGTGGTCCAGTTTCATTCTTCTGCAGGTAGCTGTCCAGTTTCCCCAACACCATTGAAGAGACTGTCTTTTTCCCACTGGATATTCACTTATTCAGTTATTGCTATAATAATTTTTACATTTTTCTATAATCATATGATAATTATTTTCTCAACTTCCATCTCAATATGAACCAAGTACTTCTAGACTTTTAAGAAGACACTTTTCCCTTTATATTAATAATGCTCACCAGACATTAGTGCTACTCACCAGTATTTGTAGGTTTCTTTCGTCTGGACCCAGAACCTTTGATGTTCGATGTGACCATATGACTTGTTTTGACCAATGGAATATGACTGGAAGCGATACGTATCACTTCGGGGCAGAAACATGTAAGGATCAGTATGCAGCTCTCCACATTCCTTGCAGTGGATGCTGCTAGGGCTTTTCTCAGGTCCTTTTTGCTGGCTGGTGCACTCACCCTGCAGCTGCTGTGATAGCTGGAGTGCTAATAGCTCACAGCTGTCCCTACCTAAGCAGGGCTAAGAGCACAAAATCTGAAGCCAGCCCACTTGGCCAAGCCCAACTCTGCCATGAATGACTGTGTGACCTTGGATGAGTTACTTAACCTCTCTGAATCTTAGTTCCCTCGTCTTTAAAAGGGACAATGCCTACCTCATAGTGTTGATGTGAGGATTAAATGAGTAATGCTTGTAAAGCTCTTATAACAGTTTGGCACATGGTTAAGTGCCTGACTGGCTATTTTTATGTCTTCTGATTTACTCTATCTCTATTGGAACATGACAACCCGTTATCAAAGGTGCTAATGCTGTCACAAGAGTCACAGATGAGGAAACAAAGTCTAGAGATATTTCACAGGTTTTTCAGAGTTCCATGGGACTTCAGTGCTGGAGTTGGAGTAAAAGCTAATACAGAGGGGATGATAACAACACTAAGTCAGCACTTACTCTGTGCCTGGCATCGCATTATCTTACTTACTGTTCACAATACATCTGGAAATTATGATAATCCTGATTTTGCAGATGTGGCAATAGTGGCAGGAAAGGGGAGATAAACTTTCCCAAGGAGTAAGTGGTAGCAGAGTCAGAAGAAAATAAAAATGAGATATTTCAGGATGAGATATTATTTAGCAATGAAAAGGACAACTATGATTACTATGTGTAATCAACGGAAAATGGTGGTTACTAATTTTTTAGAAGACCAAACAAGTGTTCATTTATTTACACAAGTGTTTCATACAATACCCACTATTCTCTACTGTGCCTTTTTAAAAAATAAACTTTTTAGATTTACAGAAAAGTTGCAGAGATAGTACAGGGAGTTCCCATATACCTTCATCTCGCTTTTCCTAATGTTAACATCTCACATTACCATGGTAGTGTTTGTCAAAACTATTGGTACGTTACTGTTAACTAAACTCCAGACATTTTTCAGATCTCACCAGTTATTTTCACTAATGTCTTTTATTGTAGGATCCAATCCAGGATTTACTGAATTTTAGGTAAAGAAAAGCCTTGCCAATGATGGAAAAGCTTGTTTACTTATGGAATAAGGATTTGGTATTAGGGCAGTAGAATGATAAGTGACTTTTCTTCTGTGGTCAAAACTTTCACACCCTTGTTACATTAACTTTTCCCACATAGACGTTTGGTATTGGTCAGTGCAAATCAGGTTGTGGATTAGAAAAGTCACTGAATTATCTGCTGGTCCTATGGAGTAAGGGAGAAGCATGTGTGTTTGTGTTGGGGAGAGTCAGGTCATGGGGAAGCTGAACCACCATCATTGTGACAACGAGGAGGGAACAGAAAGAGGGAGGGGCCGGATGCTTTTAAATTCTGCCCTGGGGATCCATAATCTAGTGGCTGGTGAACTGTGAAAGTGACTTCAAAGATTTTTTTTGTTTTTTGTTTGTTTTTTAAGTTTGAGCTTCTGTGATTCTTTGAACAAAGACTTAGTGTGGCAGGCCCTCTGTGGGCTGCTTTACCTACACTCTCTATACCCATAATCCTCAAAACAAGATGCCCTTATTTCCATTTTAAGGATCAAAAGGGTGAGGTCAGAGAGGCTAAGTGATTTGTGCAAGGACACAGCCTGTCAGTAGTAGGGTTAGAACCCAGGTCGGTGTGACACTATTGTTCTTTTATGCCCCAAATTGTACTCCTTTGACATCTTCTCAAAAAAAGCCTCTTTGGAGTTTGGCATCAAAGGAGGACCCTTCTATTCTGCCATTTGGTTAAGGGGCCTGAAGGAATACCAGGGAAGGGAGAATAGAAGCTTCAGGAAATTTAGAGGGGTTGTGTGCACACATGTTGCCAGTGGGGTTGCTGGGTGTAAACCATTGCCTGAAGTAGAGATATTAACCTCTCCTTCTTCTCTTCCTCAATTGAGCAATCACTAGGAATCTTGTGTCTGCTCTTGGTTAAAACTAGCATTTTGGAGGTTTTGGAGGGGGGCCAGCATTGATGAATGAGCAGGGCCCAGTCAGTCTTCAGATCCATCTGGGGTTCCCTTGGGACTGGCCAAGTTGAGTTTTCTGGGCCAGATGCTTGGGAAACCTCCAACTTGGCGTTGGGGGTACACAGAACCAAAATAAACAAAGTGGAATAAAAAAGCTGGAGGCACCCCAGCATGCCCTATTTACAAACTGCTTTAGTTCCTTCTGGGTTGTATTTGATTTTCTCCTTCACTGAGAAATGGGGAGACATCAGAATGACTTATGTGCCAAAGAGGACTCCTGACCATCTTTCAGCCTCCCTCACCCCCTCGGTCCCTTTTGTGTGACAGGATGCCCTCAATTACTCTCTCTGGGGGGGGTCCTAGTCAGAAGAAGATAGAGCCAACCATCTGTTACTGACTCCAGTGAGCAATTTAATTTTCTCTTGTTCCCAATGAGGAGGATTTTGTAAGTACGTAAATTACCGTCAGTCCTGGTTAATCAGGAGCTTTATGTCTGAAGGGGCGGGGATGGTCAAGTCAGAGACACCCACTGACCTGGACATACCAAGAGGGCAGGCACCCTGTACTTTGGTTGGAAAAGTCATTCGAGGGAAGTGAAGAATGTCAGACAGGGAATGATCTCCTTAGAGATCATCCCATCTGAAACCCCCTTTTATAAATGAGGAAATCAGGGCCAGAGAGGGGAAATGATCTGTCTAGCCAGGCAGGGCACAGTTAGGGCTTGAACTAAGGAGCATCAATTCCTAAACTCTATCTTTCCAACACAACACAAGGTAAAACGAATGGCCTGACTACTTGCCCTTGTGTTTAATCTCTAAAGGCGGGACCAAAGGACAATAATCATGACAATGACAACCACCATAGGAGCTACACTTCATGTGACCCGCAAGGTAGGAGAGGCAGTTTAGTGCAGAGTTAATAGTTAATAGGATGGGCTCTGGAGCCAGATAGCCTGGTTCCAACCCCAGTTCCGTCACCTAATAGCTGTGTGACCTTGGGCAAGTTACTTAACCTCTGGGACCTAGAGCAGATGTTGTGAGTTTCTGAGGCCTGTCCCTTAACATCCCCTTAGCATCCCCCCCCTTTCCTGCCCAACTTTCCATGTCCAGCATCTGCATCTTTGTGGGAGAACTATCCTCAGGCCCCCAGAATCTACTCTGTCAACGTGCATTGCAGGCCCAGAGTCTCCTGGGGACAGCCTTTGACCAGCTGGGACAAATGCCCCAGCTTCCTTACCTCTTGCTCAGGATAGTTCCCAGGCGTGTGTTTTGTACCGTTTCCCAGAGTTCCCAGCAGGATTAAACGCTATTCACCCACCATAGTAGCTGGCTTAATAATGTGTGTGTTATTGCTGCCTTCCTTTCCCTCACTGGTCCTGTGTCCTTGGCATCTCTTCATCAACTGTTTGCGTTCAAACCCTTGTTTTAGGACCTGCAAATGGTTTGTTAATCCCAACTAAGACAGTGCCTCAGCTTTCTCATCTATAAAATGATGTCAACGATAGTTTCTATATCAAAGAGTAGTTGTTAGGGTTAAATGGGCTAGAATTGCAAAAAACAGTGCCTGACCCCTAGTGAAAATTCAACAAATAGCTATGTAGCTGACAAATACTTAATCTCATTAATTCTATACTGTACACACAATTACTCCCATTATACAAATAAGATAATCCAAGCTCAGAGAGGTTAAGTAATTTTCCCAAAGTCATGAAGCTTAATAAGGAGTAATGTCAAGACCCAAACACAAATCCATCTTTGAAGTTCCTTCAATTTTTACCTCTGCCAAGGGGTTTTCCCTGATACTCGCAATCTGGGTCAAGGTCAAGCATCCTTCCTCCTTTGCTCCTACTACCTCAATCACAACACTTGTCCCAGTGTATTGCTTGTCAGACTTTCCCTCTAGGTCTCTAGCTCCAGGAAGCCCAGGACCTTCCCTCAGGCATTTCTGTGAGCTCAGCATCTAGGCGGTGCCCTGCACATAGTAGGCTTCCAGAGAGTGCTGAATAAATAAGCACACAACCTGCAACCAGAGGAGGGAGCCAGCAAGCTGGGGATGTGGGGCCCAGAGTAAACTCCAGGGTACAAGTCTGTGTATGGGTCTCACAGTCTTCAGATTTCAACTGGAAGCATCTTGGAAATCTTCCCAGGAAATACTCTTCTCCTCCCATTCCTGCTGCAGACAGGATTTGTAAATGTGGTTGATGGGCCTCTTGGGTGCTCCAAAATTTCATCAAGACATCTAGTCCCTCTTAAAATCTTGTCAGGGAGACAAGGATCTCATATGTTACCACATAGAGATAAGTGAGCATCCAGTCACAGTAATTGTTCCATTGTGAGTTAACACAGGGGGAGTAGAGCTTTCAAGGACTGCTAAGGAGTGTGAGAAAACATAGGCAGGAGATGAACGATGGATCGGCGTGACTGGAAGGTGCCCACTGGGGAAGGAGGAGACCAAAATGAGGCTAGAAGTGCAAGGATCTTATAATGATACTCATACCCACCTGTTTAGAGTGTCTGTGCTCTATGTTGGCTTCAACATATTGTTTACCCTAAGTTTCGGAGTCAATATTGCTTGACTTTGAATCCTCTGTCACTTACTAGCTGTGTGATCTTGGGTGAATTGTTTAGTCTCTCTGTGCCTCAGTTGTCTTATTTGTTTTTTTTTTTCCAGAGCAGATTTTTTTTTTTATCAGTTGTCTTATTTGTAAAATGGGATAACACATACCTCCTTCACAGGATTGTCATAAATAAATAACATGTGATATGCTCAAGACAGTGGTTTACCGCATAGTAAACACGTGGGCAATTTCTAGTTTTTAGTCGGCACTGAATAAGACTTTAAGGAGTAGAAGGCGGACTATTATTGTTCTCAGGAAGCTCAGAATCTAGAGTTGAGGTTGCTAAACTTTTTTTGATTACTTGCCCAGGTATAGTAAAATGTTTGAGCAGCTTCCCCAATTACTCTTCATTTGTTGAAGGGAGCTAAATGATAAAAATAGGAAGAGGATGCTGGGGGAGCATAGAGAAGCAGCATCTAGCTCAGTGCTGGGTAGGGATGGTGACTGGTGGAAGTCAGGGAAGACTTCCCAGAGGAGGCAGTACTTGAAGTGAGTCTCATGGGACACATCAGAGTTATCTGAGAAGGTAGGAGACGGTTCCGGGGAAAGGAAAACCCTGGGTCAACACTGACAAATAGGCTTTGAAAGGGCTGTTTGAGAAATGTTGGAAAGTTTGAATCTATAGCACTGAATGGGAAAGTAGGGAAGGGATCCGCTGCTACTCAAAATCCCTCAGTGGTATCCCATGGCTCTTGGGCTATAGACCAGGCTCCTATACATGACCCGCTGAAGTCTGATGCACTGTCCTCTACCCCTCTCTCAACATCACCTTCTGCCACCCTCCCCTATCTCACTTGGCTGGCTTAGTTGGGCTCTCGGCAAAACTGGCTCTGAGCCAAAGATTCAGATGCAGATGGTTTCTTCTCTAAGAGTTCCCAGGAGGAATCCATAAGGAAGCAGGAGAGGCCAAAGAAGAGTGTGATTTCAGGTGCAGTTCCAGACTGTTCCTGATCCCACAGGAAGCTTGGGAGTGTAAATTATACCTCAGACTTTTTCCAGCTTCGATTCATCCACGCCAATCAGTTATTGGCACTGGGCACCTGAGGAGGGCATAAACTCCCAGGCACCACTGGCTCTCAGTACAGGTGAGGTGTCTCCAGGCTCTGAAGGTCACAGGTGTAAGGTAAGCGGCTAGCAACAAATCACACAAGAACAGAAGAGATCCCAGGACAACGAGCGCAAGTGTGGGGCCCAAGTGCTTATTATACTGGCCTACTTTTGGTAACCTGAATGCTCCCAGCTCTCTCCCTTCCTGAATCTGGCGAACTTCTCATCCTGCAGACCACAGCTAAATGCCATTCCTCGAGGAAGCAGTCTGACCCTGAAGACTGGGTTAAGCCCGCCAACTATTCTCAATGCACCCTACATTTTTCTCCCTAGCACTTCAAAACACATTGTAATCAATTACGTATGCAATTCCTAGGCAAAACTCAGTCAATTGCAAATGACAGTAAAACAAGTCATGGTAGCTGAAGCAAAAACCGGGGAGTGACTTCTGCAGCTAGAAAGGGTGTGAGGTGTGATTGGAGAACGTAAAGACAAACACTGCCCACAGCCGCCAAGGCCGCCGGGCTTGGACCTGCAGCCTCCACACAACCGGGCTCTTCTCATTTCTAAACTCGGCTTGTTTCTCTGGGCCTCCTTTCTGCTATTGCTGATGTGGGAAGGGAGGCAGGCACTGCCAGCTCCAGGTTCCCATCTTCATAACTACCACGAAGCACACCAACCGACCTGCGAGAGGCTCATGCCCACCTCTAGAACTATCACCACAGAGGAAATGGAGATGGGCTACTGTGATTGGCCAGGCCTCGGTCATGTGCTCGCCCAGTACTGCAGAAGGCAGGGCACTGCTGTGATAGAGCTCTCAGAGTCACATGACTGGAAGGGGCTGTGCTACTCCTCAAAGGAAGTGCGGGGGAGGGGCTCCAGGCTCAGTGTCTGTCTTGTTTGATCGTCTAGCTCCCGCAAATATTTACAGGTATTGCCTAGCTTGTATCAGCCACTCTTCTAGGTAATAAGAAATATGAAAGGAAATAAATATATTAAGGCCTTGCTTACCCCCACACCTTTTACTGTGATGGGGGAAGACAGAAAATAAGCACGTTGATAATCATAAATGTGTCAGGTAGTAAAATGTGCTGTGGAGAAAAACAAAGCAGAGTACAGAAGATGGTGCATGCTAAGGAGACACTGTATTCTACAGGGTGGTCAGAGATGGCAACTTGGAAGATGGTGCTGGCAGGTGCCAGATGGTGACGAATCTCCAATGCCATTCTGAGGGACGTGAACTAAGTCCTGATGCCTGGACTGCTTGTTTGCCTGCCAGTCTTTCTTCCTCCCTCCCTGCCTTTCTTTCTTCCTTCCTTTCTAGGTTTTCTTAAAATGTATTCTTTAGACTGCCCCAGTGGGGGTAGGGCATTTATTTAAAAATGCAGGTTCCCAGACCTCTCTGAACACCCACAGATTCAGAAGTCCCTGGGGTGATGCCTGAGAATCTGTATTTTTAGTAAGCTCTCCAGGGGATTCTTATGCACATTCAACTTTGAAAACTAGTATCTGAGGCAGTAGAGAGGTAAGAGAGGCTCTGAACTGGGAAGAAAGTCGATCTCATTTGTTCTAGAAGGGTAAGTCTTGGAGGGCTACTACATTGAGGATGGGCTGGAGGCTGGGCGGTTGTAAAGATCTCAGAGACAGAAGAGAACACGTAGCCAGAGGTGGTGGAACAGAAGAGAAAATTCAGGTGGTGGTAGATCGACAGGTTTGGCGCCTAGTACAGTGTGGGGGTACAGGAGAGGGACCTGTTTAAAGGCTTCCCTGTGCTCTGATTGGGGTGCGGGGGTGGGTAGTGAGACCATTTACCTAGGAACAATGAACTGTGGGCATCACTGGCATTGCATCTCTTTTTTTAAATATTCTGTATCCAAGGAGTGATTTTATTTATTTTTTTAAAGATTATTTGTTTATTTGAGAGAGAGAGTGCCTGCACATGGGGGGAGGGGCAGAGGGAGAAGGATAGGCAGACTCCCTGCTCAGCAGGGAGTCCAATGCAGGGCTGGATCCCAGGACACAGATCATGACCTGAGCCAAAGTCAGATGTTTAACTGCTGAGCCTCCCAGGCACCACCTCCTGAAGGAATGATTTTAGAGTCACATATTATAATGGTGTCATTTGATTATTCAACAGATGATTTAAAAATTCTTTATTGTTCCTTTTCCTCCTCCTCTTCCTAGTATTTCCTTTTTTTTTTTTTTTTTTTGGGTTTCTGGGTTTTTACTTGAAAGGGGTTGATATCAACTGCTTGTCTTTCTAGTTTTGTCTCTGGTATAATTCATTTGCCAAGGGAAACCATTAAGAAGGAGCCAGCTTCATCTTTGTGGCATGGGAATGAGAGACAGTGAATGATAGTGAATAGCTAAGACACCTGATGGATTAAGAATATGGTGGCTAGAATTTTTGGTTGTTCCAATTGGATGTCTTGAGTGAAGCTGGCCACTCTGTTGGGGGGATGGTTCCCACTTCCTCACCCCTGTTCAGAATCCTAAGGGATAAAGAATAAAATTATCTCCATTTACTCTTCCCCAAATCTTCAGTGGGTGTGCTCTGGTATAACTAGCTGATTATTGGGTGTGAGGACTACATGAGATAATGCTGGTAAAATTCATGACACTCAGTATAATCCATGTATTTTCTCAATGAAGGAGGCTGGGCAGGTATTACTGGTCTCATTTTATATGCTCAGAGAAGTAAAATGATGCCATTTGGATTCTACGATTTGTGTATTTTTCACCACTGGGCTGGTGAAGGTTGGGCAAAGTGTCAGGACCTCAGTTAAACTGGCTGGAATTGGGGATGTCCTCCATTCCAGGGTGGAAGAACCCTATTAGTTTGAGAAGCTGAGGCAGCTGTCTGATCTTCTCCCCCATGGTGGCCCTGCCCAGGCCACACATGGCAGATCTTATGCTTGTCAGAGACCAAATCTAAATTCCCACTGATATTTGTTCAATAGCTCAGACGTGCTAAGGTTAGCTGTCTTATAAATTATGGAACAGATTAACCGAGTTAGGCCTGAGACATAAATAACAAAGCCTCTCCACCAGTGACAGGACACAACGCCAGAGGCTGCAAAAATACAGGAATTGTGGCAGAAAGGGAGACTATCTTCTTCTTTTAGGAGAAGGCTGATGGGGAAGAGGGCCAGGATGAAAGGAGAGGACAAGGGGCTAGGTACAAGGGAATTCCAGGCAGAGGGATGGAGAACAAGGGATGAGAGAACAAAGGAAAATAGGCCCTTGGGAGCAACCTCATTGACTCTTACGGTTTTGTGGAGGCAGAAGCCTGGTTCACTGTTGGACACGATGACTTGGTGGTGTCTGTGGGTCATCCAGTGGAGGTGGCCAGGGAGCAGCTGAGCATACATGTTACCACTCCACTGGGAAGGTATGGGAAAGAGCTATAGCTGCGGTATTTAATAACATATAAGACATGAGTGGTAGCTAAGACAGTGGGATAACAGCAGGCCAGAGCATGTGGAGGGAGGAAAGAAGAGAGAGTTGGTGAGGATGCAATGCCTGCATTTAGTCCACAGGGGAAGGATGATCCAGGCATGAGACTGAGACAGGAAGCTTAGAACCAGGAGAATGAGCTCGACCAGGCTCAGTGAGGACTGAAATCTTGAAGGAGGAAGATGCAGCCATTCCCAGATGTGGGGAAAGAAAACAGGGAGAGAGAGCAGAGGAAAAAACAAACTCTGACTTCTCTGTCCTTGTGCCCACCAGTCTCCCATTGGATGAACCCAATCTGAAATCAACCAGCAAGGGGTCCTGAGTGATGCCATCCACAGGGACAAAGTCTCAAAGATATGAGTCCTTGTGGCCATCTGTTATTACCTATGTATATTCTGGAGAAGGTATATATCTTGGGAAGGTAGGAGTGCTCATAAAACAGTGTCAGGTGATACCGAGGTTACAGTGGATCACAATATAGTGAGTGTAGGAGGAGAAAAGAAAAGACTTTAGTTCTCAGTAGACAGTCCTTCCTCTTGTTTTCTTCTGAAGCCATGGACTCATGCGTGGTATTTCTCCTTCTCTCATATCCTGCTTCCAATATGTCAGGAAGTCCTGTTGGCTGTACTCTCCATATCCAGAACACTACTACTTCTCACTGTCTTCACTTCTGTTACCCTCCTTCAAGCTGTCATCCATGCTCTCCTAGCTTGGATTAGTTCAATAGCCTTCTACACTACTGTTGCCTTTCCTTGCCCCCTTGTAGTTCATTATCGACGACACAGCAGCAAGATCTGTCCCTCAGAAATGCAAGTCAGATTATGTCACTCCTCTCAAAACCCTGCCATAGACCCTATTTCACTCAGTCAAGGCCAGAGTCTTTCAGTGGCCTACATGATCTGCGCTCCCCCCCGCAACTTTATCTGAAATCACCTCCTACTACCCTTGCCTATACTCCCTCCCTCCAACCTCACTAACCTCCTTGCTGTTTTCCAAAACTCTAGAAAGCTCCCACCCTGGGGCTTTTGCTTTGGTTCTCCCTTCTGCCTAGAATGTTTTTCCACCAGCTGTTTATGGGGCTGACACCCTCAGTTCCTTGAAATCTCTTCTCAAAGGTCACCTTCTCAGTGAGTACCCTGCGCACCCTAATTAAAATGGCAACCTATCCAAGCTTCCCCTTCCCCAGGCTCCTGATCACCTTATCCTCCCTCCTTTGTACTCATTGGGCTGTTTGTTAAGAGGAGTAGTTGAGATCACCCATGTAAACTAGCCACCAAATGTGCAATTCTGCACCTTCTGCACCTTCTAGTCTGGTGGGCCCCCTGGGTGAGAATAGAAAGGGTGGGGGTGTGGGAGGCCCCTCTTGACTGCTCAAGCTCTGCTTCCTCACACAGCCTACAACCTCATTATCCACACACAGGAGTGCAGGCCATCGCCCCAGGGTAGGAGTCAGCTTGCAAAGAGGAGCACCCGTGAGGCAGACAGGATGCTGAGGCAGGGCTGGCAGCCACAATTCAGGGCTCACAGAAGTTCCTACCTTCTTCCTACTCCCCAGGAAAATGCTCCTGTTAGAGGGAAAAGTGTCAGTTCAGTCAATGCTTGTGCCAGGTGCGAGGCAGGGACACTGATATGGTCCCTGCCTTGAGGGAGCTCTTGGTTGGGAGCAGTGGGCAGGCAAGTAAATGCTCTCAGTTTTGTGTTATCAATATGTGCTGTGACGAGGTAAGCACAGGCACTAGGAAACGCCCTCGGCAAAGGGATATTCCTCTTCCGGACTCTTGAGTGGCCTCTAAACTGAGTCTTAACTCATTCCTGCATGCATTCAAACAGTAGTTGTGGAGGATCAGCCATAGGCAAAGAGGCCCTTTTTTCAGGTGCAGGGGATACCATCATTAATCAAAAAAATTTCCTCTGATTTCAAGAACTTAGAGACCAGGGGAGAAGATAGATATAACAGGTAAACTGAAAAATGAATGTCACATTAAAATCGTGTTTTGGTGAAAGGCCACAAAGAAAAATAGGAGAGACTTTCGATGGAGTGTTTATGGGAGGCTCTCTCCCATCCCCAGGGAAGAGAGGTTTAAAGCAAGGATGCTGTTGAAGCAACCCTACAAGAAATGGGAGGGGGAGTAGAGGCCCTGAGGCAGGAAGAGCCTGGGAATGGGATGATAAGGAGGGGCCGGCCTGGAGGAGGCATTCTGGGCACTGCAGGGTTCTGAGTGTGGAGTGCAGGCCCTTCTACTCCTGTTCCAAACCCACCCATCCAGAGCCTGTAAAGACTCCATGTTTAAGCCACACTCAACTTGGTGCCTCCCCTCAGGACACTGGCACATAGGTCAAACCTTACTTGTCCTTCAGGGCTATGCTCAGATATCACCCCTCAAGGCTCTTCCCTAAAGCCTGCAGGCTGGAGTGGTCACACTCACCTCTGAGTTCCCAGCCTGGGGGTGTAACTCATCTGTGCATGTGTCTGTCTCCCCAACCAGGCTGTCAGACCTTCAGAGCTGGGGCTGGGAAGCCCCTGTGTGCAGAGCCCACAGCTTAGACCAGCTAGGGGCTCAGTTAATGTGTATGAAAAAGGGAGGAAAGTAGGAAGAGAAGAAGGAAGAAGGAAGGGAGGAAGAAAGGAGGAGGAGAGGAAGGAAGGAGCAAACTTAAAAAACAGTGTAAATATTTAACCCTCACAAAGGATATATTCAGAAACCCTTATAAATCCAGATATTTGCAAATGTCAATCTGGAATATATTATTTTTGCCACAAAACTTTTCCCAAGAGCCATTGCTTTCTAGTCTTTATTACTTTTTCTTTGCTTCCATCACCAGCATTAGCTCTTGGCTTTCCATTTTAGAACTACGATTCACGGAAAAATCATTTTTGTACATTTTTAGAATTCAGTTCATGAGTGTTACCTTGTAAACCTCAAAAGCCACGCTGAGATATGAATTCTGGGGTTCTCAAACCCACTCACTGGCAAAGCAAATGGCTCTCAGGAACCAAATTAATGATGCTGCAAAATGACAAATTACTATGTGTCATAGACCTCCGGGATCCCCAGAGAATAGTGCAAACAGAGAAAGTTAAAGCCGGAATGCTAATGGTGACCGCACTCACCTGGAAGGTATGGGGGGGGGGGGGAGCCTCTGGGAAAGACTTGGCAACTAGTTCTCCTTTCCAGATGCGGCCTCGCTCTCACTCACACTGGGCCACGGGTTTAGCTAAGTACTCTGTTACTAAGGAAACCCAAGTTGTCAGTCCTGAGCCATATGGGAATAATGGTGATTTATTTAGGAAAAGCAAGGTTTGTCACTTTAAGCTTACTGCTACAGAATTGCTTTTTGATTACCTCCCTCCTTATTGCATTGTCTTGTCACAATAAACTACAGAAACAAGTGGCAAGGTTAATAATTATGGGCTTCATTCTTGTCACTCTCAGGGCCCAGCAAGGTCACAGTTGCAGCCTGAGTGTGGCAGGCAGGCTTGTTTTTCAACCCCCTCTGGTGGAGAAGAGGAGGGCTTCTCACGGGGGGGCGGTGCACACCCACCTCTCTCCAGGAGCCTCTTGCTCCCCACTCTCCATGACGCCAGGGTGCTTCTGGAGCCAGGGCGTTCCTGAAATTCAGCCCTCCCAGACCGAATGCAACCCGTCTTTCAAACCCAGGCCACATGCCATCTCCTCTCTGGTTGAAATTGTTCAACCCTTTCTTTGCCATTCAAAGCTCACAGTTTGTGCCCTCAGTCAAGAAAACTTAGTGAATAACTGCTAGGTGCCATACACAGTGCTAGCCTTTCCATGGCTTGCTTCATTTTGCCCTCACCACCACTGACAAGATGGACATCGTTACTGTACTTGGTTATGCTTTGTCTTCCAGGTTGGCATCACTCTCTTAGGCTGGCTGCTCCATGATATTCTAGGCCCAAATTGCTGATAAAAAGGGAAGAAAAAGCCTCCCTTGACCTGGCTAGAAATGCCTGGTGAAGCATCCGGATTGGTTTGCCTTGATTCAGGGGTCTTCCTCTTCATGAATTAATGTAGTCAGGCAAACAGAATCTCAGACAGACCTATCAGCTTCCATTCAGATAGATTATTTGGAATGATATCTGAAAATAGGGAGGCTACTGTTTCTGTCAGGAAGAGGTTCTGGGATACAAAATGATAAATGCTCATTCCAGAACCGTATACTTCATCATCTACTAGATATCCAACTTAAAGTCCTCCGAAACTAGTCAGCACCTGATCTCTGACTCACTGGGTGACCCCATCGTCTGTGCAGTGCTCAAACCCAAAGTTTAGGACTCACCGTGGATGTTCCTTCTTCCTCCCTCACCTTTAATATGACCCTGCTGACCACATCCTGCTATTCCATTTCTAAAATTCTTCCTGATTGCCATTCTCTCTCCTTCACCCCCACTGCTAATATAATAACCCCATCCTTCCATCTCAAGACACAAGCCACAGCTCCTAACTGGCCTCTTTGTCTCCATTTTTCTTCTCTGTATCAGTCAGAGTCAACTAGAAAACAGAAACTACTGGAGGTTTTTCTCTATCTTATTTAAACAGAAGGAATGTGATTGAAGAAAGACATCCAGTGGTAAAGATAGTGCCTTAGAGCATCCTTTCCCCCATTTTTCTAAGGGATCTCATTATGCTGGGAGATAGCTGGACAGGGTGCATGCACAACAGAACACAAAGAATCCCAGTAATGGGTAGTTATTCCACTTTGGACTGCTCAGCCTCCTCTTTTATTTAAATTTTAATTTCTTATTGTTATGTTAATCACCATACATTACATCATTAGTTTTTGATGTAGTGTTCCATGATTCATTGTTTGCGTATAATACCCAGTGATCCATGCAGTACGTGCCCTCTTTAATACCCATCACCAGGCTAACCCATCCCCCCACCCCTCCCCTCTAGAACCCTCAGTTTGTTTCTCAGAGTCCATAGTCTCTCATGGTTCATCTCCCCCTCCAATCTCCCCCCCTTCATTCTTCCCCTCCTGCTATCTTCTTTTTTTTTTCTTAACATATATTGCATTATTTGGTTCAGAGATACAGATCTGTGATTCAACAGTCTTGCACAATTCACAGCACTCACCATAGCACATACCCTCCCCAATGTCTATCACCCAGCCACCCCCTCCCTCCCACCCCCCCACAGTCCAGCAACCCTCAGTTTGTTTCCTGAGATTAAGAATTCCTCATATCAGTGAGGTCATATGATACATGTCTTTCTCCGATTGACTTATTTCACTCAGCATAACACCCTCCAGTTCCATCCACGTCATTGCAAATGTGCTCAGCCTCCTTTTAACTTCCTTCTGTGGGGTCTGGTAAGACCCACAGAATGTGGCTGGCTGTGATGGTTTAGCAGCAGTGCTCATTAAGCTTCCAGGATTTGTTCAATAGTGATGCGCAAGGGGTGTGTCTTTGGGCTGCTGTGCATAGATTCTGTATGGTATCAGGAAGAATCTCCCCCAAATGGGAGATTAAAGGCCCCTTCCATTGAGACTGAGAAGACGGATGATGTAGGCAGAATGCAACATAGGTAGGAAATGAAGACCCAGAACCGAAGGTCATGGAGATAGGGAGTAGCTATCTCCTGCAGCGTATTGGCAATAGCCAAGCCCCAAAGAGCTTAACATAATAGATCTTACATCTTAGGACTATACTTGGAGTGAGCCCATAGGCAAAGCCTACTTAGAAGGAGGGGTGTGAGGGAACAATTGGTTAGGCAATCTTCATAGACTTCACAATGGTTTTCTTGTTTGATCTCAGCAACCTGTGATGAAGATATTGTAGGATCCACTTTTTTAAAAGATGAGCGAACTGAGGATTTCTGGTAGTTATGTAACTTGTGTAGGATCTGTGGCTACCAAGTGGTAGAGTGAGGTTTAAGTCCAGATCATCCTTGACCATTTCCTACTTGAGGAGGGTGTGGAGAGTGATACTGGTGCCCACTGTGTCTCCTTATATACACATGTATGTAATTCTCTTTTCAGTCTTGGGGTTTATTATTTTCTCAACTCATCCTTTTAGCATATTTTGAAAGTTCTGGATTAAAAACACCCTTCTAGGAATTGCTCTATAATTAATTCCTGAACTATGTGGACCCTGCTTTTCTTTTCTTTAAATTTTTTATTGTTATGTTAATCACCATGCATTACATCATTAGTTTTTGATGTAGGGTTCCATGATTCATTGTTTGTGTATAACATCCAGTGCTCCACACAGAATGTGCCCTCTTTAATACCCATCACCAGGCTAACCCATCCCCCACCCCCCTCCCGTCTAGAACCTCAGTTTGTTTTTCAGAGTCCATCGTCTCTCATGGTTCGTCTCCCCCTTCGATTTCCCCCCCCTCATTCTTCCCCTCCTGCTATCTTCTTCTTTTTTTTTTCCTTAACATATATTGCATTATTTGTTTCAGAGGTACAGATCTGTGAGACCCTGCTTTTCTATTAAAGACAAAATTGTGTCTAGAGCATCAAAACCTGATAAATACCCTTCCCTTCCCCAGAATGTGGCTTTAAAATATCTTCTGTCTTGTCATGCAATGTGTTCAAATAAAAATAGCTATAATTTACTGAGCACCTATTGTGTGTCAAACACTATTCCAAATTTTTCATATGCATTTAATCCTTACAACAGTCTTAAGATATAGATATTACTAGTATCACCATAATTTTTATTTTTTTAAATTTTTAAAAAAATCTTACAGACTATAGAGCTAGGATTTGGATTCAGGTCCTTTGTTTACAGAGTTCAATGTTCAATCACATGCCATTCTGCCTGTGATTGTCTGATTTCTGGACTGGGGGACAAGGGAAAGTATGAAAGGGGCAGGGTACTGTCATTCCCTGGGCACTTACTGGGTGTTAGAACTCTGTAAAAGATGTCACATATGTTGTCTCACTTTATTCTTCTAGCCACATGTTCCTGCACGCTCTAACTTCGAGGGGAAGCTAAGGCATCTTCCCTCTGACCTCTCACTTCTCTGCTAAGAGGGAACATCTCTGATATGACCCAAGAGCATGGCAGAGCTCCTTTAGGAGGGAATGTGGAGTCTAGTGAGAGGAACAAAGGGAATATAAATGAAATAGGTTTTGAGAAAAGGAGAAATGCTCTGTCTTAGATAGTCCTTCCTCAAGGCCAGTGTTAGTCAGGAGCCCTATAGGAAATAGTGTTTAACCAAAGAGAATTTAATAATGGAATTGAACAGATGTATGGGCAGGGTTAAATGAACCAGCAAGTGATGTTGATGCATCCAGGGGCTAGCAATAGATTCACTACTTTCCTTAAGCCTTCAAGTGAAAAGGGAAGAAGATGTCACTGGAGCCCAGGGTCACCTGGCAGGAGCTATAGCCATAGAGGGACACAGACACTGCCAGAACTTCAGTGCTGAACTATGGAGGAAGTGAAGAAGAAATACCCTCCTCTCTTTCCTCTTGCTTTGGATCTTCTGCAAGTGCCTCTCACTGGCCAAATTCAACTGGAAGCTTAAGGGTAGGGAGCTCTGGGATGCTGTCCTTGTGGGGCAGTCTCCTGCCAGAAGAATGGTGGATGGTGGATCTGTGTGGGTGTAATTGACCAGTGGAGAGGAACCAGCATGGGGCTGGGGCTATAAGATGGGCCTAAGTCTGACTCCAGTGGGAGATTCCCTTTGTTCTTCCCTCTCTTGGAGCACAAACAGATCACAGAAGGAGGAACTGACATTATGCTTAGATGATCAGCTCTCCCTAAAGCATAGAGCTTTAGGGAGAAGTGCTCTCTCTTTTAGGTTTGACCTTGGCAAGATTCTTCCCACTGTGGAAATGATAAGACCTAGCGGTCTAAGAGTGGGATGTGGTCAAGCAAAAGGCCCAAGGAGCAGTTATCTGCCCAAATTACCAAGAACAGAAGAGGATTTTTCAGGCTTTATATGGACAACCAGAGAGGTCTCTTGGGTTGAAGTCCTGGTTAGTAGGGGAAGTAATTTTTCCTGAAAGTTGTCTATTCACCTTGGAACAGGGCAGAGGTGGCATGACGGATAAGGGAAAAGAACTCTTAACATCCAGAGGGGAGGTAGGTCGGGGACGGGTGAAATAGGTGAAGGGGATTAAGACGTATACACTTCCAGTTATAAAATAAATAAGTCACGGAGATGAAAAGCTATAGCATAGGGAATATAGTAAAACAAACAAAAAACCCAACATCCATTCCACCCTCCTTCTAGTGTGCTTTC
The DNA here is from genome assembly GCF_037043125.1 of Eumetopias jubatus. Classification (NCBI taxonomy): domain Eukaryota; kingdom Metazoa; phylum Chordata; class Mammalia; order Carnivora; family Otariidae; genus Eumetopias; species Eumetopias jubatus. The sequence goes on from NW_028274810.1 coordinate 60,047,014, forward strand.
CTGTATGGCAGCATTTCGAAAGATGTCCTGTAAGACTCTCTTTCCCAGACTCCCTTGCAGTTGGGGTTCTAGATGTCTTTGGAGTTCAGCCAACCAGGATTGACTCGTGTGAGATTTAGAAGTGAGGAAGACCTTGCTTCTGGTACTTCTTCTGGAAACCATGGTTGCAGAGGCTTATTTATCTATTTATTTTTCTGAAGCAGCATTAGCAGAGGCTTCACTGTCCGCCGACCAGCTTCATGGGTATTAAGATGCAGGGTGTCTGGCAGTGATGCTGATGGTGCAGATTGTACTAGGCACCACGTGGCTCTGCAGCTAACAGCAGTAGAAAGCCACCCACAGTAGTAATTTCCTGATCACAGTGGCTTCCTGACTGTGGCCCTGAGGGTGGATTTGGAGCTGGTCGCTCCTGGATGATAGAGGGGCAGCAACTTTCTTGGAGCATGTGGCATGGTTTTGGGAGTTTATTTCTAAAAATTCAACTTTGAGCTTGTCCTCAGTACTCGGTAACCCCCTTGGACATTTAATCTCTATAATAAATTCCATTTCTGCCTCAACTAGCTAGAGTGGATATTTTCCTCTGAAGCTGAACCTTGAACAAAATAGGTGACCCTGGGAATAATGCTAGCTAACTTTAAGTGCTTACTATGTGCTGAGTACTCTAAGCACTTTACATGAATTATTTTATTCATTCGATTCTCTTGACAATCCTATGTACTAGGCGTGATATTGACCCTCATTTTATAGGTGAGAAACCTGAGGACTCCAGAGACCCAGTAACTTGCCCCACATTACCAGATTTTAAGTGGTGAGAAGAGGTATGAAGTGCAGTGAACTGCTCCTGGTGCCTGGGCTATCAAACCTTTGTTTGATGAGACAGGTAGGCTGAGGATTCTGGGATTCCAAATCTCAGGCATCATCTCTGTTTTTGAAGATATAATTAATACAATGCAAAAAGGAAACAGAGGCCTAGACACATTGTGTATTTGGCACAAGGTCATGTGGATAGTGGGTGGTCAAGGTGGGATTCAGGCACATCTCCTTGACTTCAAAATCTATGCTGTTGTCCACTTGAGTCTGTTCCTGCTGCCCCATGACAGCCCTTCATATCTGAAAAGACAGCTCTCATATCTCAGCGACTCTTCTCTGCAAGTTAAACATGCTGAGTACTTTCAGCTATACCTCTCTGAGCTCTCACTCCACCTGGATCGCCCTCCCCCAGTTTGTGACTGTCCCTCTTCAAGTCTGTCATCTTGGACAGATCACAGAGCTCTCTGTGTGGTCTGACAAGCGCAGAAAAGCTCCCAGCATGAAAGCTCTTAATCTCGGTCAGACTCTTGAAGTTGAGAGGAGCAAATCTCTCTCTTGCCGCCATCTTCCCCCAAATGCCTTCCCGGTGGGACCCATTCACTTTGCTTTTAAAAAAGACGTGACATATATATTTCCACACGAATTAAGAGCTTTTTTTTTGCCAGGCCATTCCAAGCAGGCGGGTACGTTCAGTTTCCCTTCCACTGCGGAGCTGGAGTGGACTTTTGAGGAGTTATTTATGGGCAGAATGCTAATTACTTAACTACAAATATGTAAATACTTTGAGAATAAATTCATCACAATATATTAGGCATCACATTGTAATTAAGCTCAATTAGGTATTATTAGCGGTATTAATGTCATGTAGCTCATGCCTGTTCCTAATGAATATATTAACCCAGCCTTGCTGCCACCATCCATGTGGGTGCATTATGATGATGACGATAATAGACACATAATTAGAGCATTATTGCTCTGCTTGCAAACTGTGGAGAGAAATATCTGTCTTTCGAATCTGAATGATTGGCCTGACTAGATGTGTTAGATGTGGCCAGGGGAATGTATAGTCTAGAAATGAGAGTTAACATCTTGGTGTCTCTGTTTGTAGCTCTTCAAAGAGAGAGGTTTCTGGTTTTCTTTCATGGATTAGAGTAAATTCAATAGAAATGGCGTGTGGAGTTGGAAGCCACCAGAAAGATATTTGGTATACCAGTTGTGGGTTTATTGTTCCAAATCATAGCCGAGGAGAGGAGACAAGTCTGGACATGGGAACAGGGAGGGGCTGAAGGTAAGTCCAGACATGAGTCTTCATGGAGTTCAGGTTTCAGGGAAGGGGAAAGAAAGTGGCCCTCTGCTCCATCTATCCTCATAACGACCTTGTGATGTAGATACTAATTCCCCAAATATGCAGAGTAGGCAACATCTCAAAGACATCCACTAAAGTTGCCCAAGGTCATACAAAAATAAGTGGCAGAACCAGGATTTGAACTCGGTTTGTCTGACAATAGTTCATAAAAGAATTCAAGGTAGGCCACTCTAAAAATTTAGGGCCACGCAGACCATGATGTAGCAAGTACTTATTCACCAAACTTTAGTGAATACTTCCGTGAGCCCCTGCTTTGGGCTAGGTCATTTCAATAGACTCTACAAACACACATATTGGAAGTGCTTACTATCTGCTTCTAGTAGGATGAGAGAAAGATTAGATGGCCCAGCACAGAACAAAGGGAATGATACAGATAAGTCTTTTACTCATGGTTTGGGGCTGGGTTGGGAGCACATTGGTGTTGTATAGCCAAGTTTTTAATATTGGTCGTAAGGTTGGATGTTATCTCTGAGTTGGAGCAAGTTGATGAAGCCAGAGAGATGGCTGTGTCTGTAGAGAAAGAACCTCACAGGTGATTTAGATGTGTCCAACTGTGAAATTCTTTGGCAAAATATTACTTGAATGTCAAAAGTGGAAGATGTCTTAGAGATCATCCACCAGCTTCATTTTACTGCTGAAATAACTTACCCAGGGTCTCAGTCAGAGTCCAGACAGTAAAAACACTCTAAGAATGTCTTTCAATACAGGGAACGGTCACATGGCAAAGAACCCAGAAGCCAAATGGGATAGAGAGGCAACTTAGAGACCGTCAAAAGCAGGGAGCTGCTACTTTCCTTAGGGTTGGAGGGCCAACAGGAGGAGGTGGAGTTATTAGAGGTCAGAAGCCAGGCCCATCTAGTAGGAGCTAGAATGTTAAGACCCTGGGAAACTTATTACTCCTGGAACCGAGTGAAATGTGCAGTTAAGCTAGATACACAGCATCTGCAAGGTACAGCACCTGAGGTAGAGTGAGAGAAGAAATACTCTGGCTTTGCCCTCTTTCCTACCCTCCTGTCTTCTAAGAGAACATCTCAATGGCTACACCAACTGGAAAGCCAGTAGTTAAAGGAGTCAGGAAGATGTAATTCCAGACATACAGAAAGGAGCAGAGAAAGGGCCAGGGAGGGAATCTGAAAGGAAAGGGGCAGAACCAGGAACAGAATCGAGGTTTTCAGATTTCCAAAATAATGTGTTTCACATTGAAATCAGAGTGTGGTTTATTCATGAGAGATTCTTATCAACTAAGAGGGAAATAATGATGGTGATGAAGATGACCTTAGAAATATTTACCTATTCCTTATAATATTTTATGAGTAAGTTTTCCAAGACCTTTCTCATAAAATATTTCATCTGATCCTTACAAATTTTGTGAGAGAGATACTACTAGTCCTATTTTATAGGTGAAGAAATGGAAGCTAAGAGAGGCTAAGATAGTCTTACAGTTTCACACCTGATAAATAACAAACCAGAATTTGACCCCAGATAGATCTTGCTCCAAGCCCAAGGAGCTCATGGAAAGGATGAAGGAGATGCTGAAATTCAGGGGCTCCTTGGTTTGCATGAGCATAGGGACAGAGAGCTAGTAAAGACAAAAGCACACTATCTGCTGTTCTTCCAAAGGAAGCTCTCTGCATGGCTGACATACTCCTCCTCTTTACATGGCACCGCTAGGGCGTTCTATGAACTCACCATAACCCCAGTATCCACAATTCACTGCAGTTTTCAATGGATGCTCACAAAGAATTACATTTCATTTTTCTAGCCACGCCCAGAGGTAGTAAGTTTGGGGACAAATGGTAAGACAGAGTCACAGAAAGATGAAATGACTTAACTTGGAACTTACCACCCTCTCGTGCAGCTTATGCTTCAGCCAGACTTATTTCTACTCTCCGAACAGATAATGCACATTATGACTTTGCATTCACTATTTCCTCTGCCTTGAAGGATCTCCTTCCTCAAAGAACTTTACTTGGTTGAGTTAGTTGGCTCCTCCTCTAGCTCCTGAAACAATTTGGTCTTGCCTCTGTTGTATTGCTGTGTGATCATTTGCTCACTTATCCATCTCTAGTAGACTGTAGTGGAAAGAGTATGTCTTAATCACCTCTGCTTCCCTACATTGTGCTGAATAAATGAATGCATGCATGCATGCATAACTGAGACTCAAACCCAGTTCTCCTGGGTCCTTCTTGCCACTAGTCTCTCTACCAAAGCAGCACTTTTGTAAGCAGAGGAGGAAGCTGCTGACCAAGGAGCATAATTGGGGCTGATATAATGGGTTTGTGTAAAGCTCTAAGCCATCTTTTCCTTGTTTTTAACAGGAGAGTTCATGCAAAGAATTAAGTTCTCTTCCTGAGACTTTAGTTTTGCTAAATTAGCAATCCCTGATCAATTAGACTGAGGGCTTTCTCTGAACATGCCAGCTCTTGATTTTTTATTTTGCAGCAAAGCAAAGACTGGGTAAGAGAGCAAGGAAGTGGCAGAGGGTCTCAGGCACATGAGGGAGAGTGGCAGAATTGCAGTGCCCCATAGGGGCTGAGGGCAGATGGGAGGGTAGGCTGTAGCCCGAACTGAGTCTTCCCCTTCCAACAGGGTACAGAGCCCAGTTCGTTTCTGCGGGTGAGTTCCACCCCCTAGACAGGCAAGATTGAAGCAACTGTGAAAGTTTTACAGTGGGAGGGAATCCAGCACATACACACTTCTCCCATTTTCTAGTTGAGGAAATGGAGGCCTAAAGAGGCAGAGTAACTCATCCAAGGTGCCAGTGACTCGGTATCAGAGCAGAGACTCTCCCATTTACCTCTTAAGATTTACCTGCACACAGGCCTCTGTGCTAAGTGGCATCTGTGGCTCTTGCCTGCCCAGGATCCCTTTTCTGATCTCTACAGCAGCACCCTGATCCCCTCTGGGGGGCTGATCCTTCTGCGCTAAGTACCATCTTAGTGGGTCTGTCAGTCAAAGTACCCTTCTGCCAGGCAAGGGGCTGGCAAGTGAATCAAACACAGGCAACTGGATTCCCTTTCCCTGGAATGTGGAGTCTTGTGATATGGGGATTAAAACGAGTGAGAGGTCTGCATCCAGGAGGCAGGGACCACCATTGCATCCTACTCCCTAGGTCTGCCCTGGGTCCTTTCCTAGGACTGCTGCTTCAGCTTTTTGGTAGAGCCTGAGTATGCTCAAATCCTTCTTTATTTGGTTACTGCAACCAGACCTGATTTCTACTAGTTGTGACCAAAGGATCCTAAATGGTCCATTTTCCCAAACTGTATCTTTAATAACAGCCAGAAGGCAAGGAGAGGAAAGGGGAGGATAATCCTCCCAAGTGTGTGGCCCTTTGTTCATGGTGTCCAATAGGTATACCATGTGAGCGAATAGGACATTCAAACTTTTCTAGTAACCACATTAAGAAAGTACAAAGAAACAGATGAAATTTATTTTAAAAATAAATTCTATTTCACTTAATATGATCAAAGGATTGTCATTTGCACATGTTACCAGGATAAAAATTGAAATACTTTATATTCTTTTTTACACTAAGTCTTTGAAATCCTGCCTGTGTTTTATAGTTTTACATTTCAATTTGGATGCTAATTTTTCATCAGAAACATTTGATCTGTATTAAAATTTCATAAAATAGACGGTTGGAAAAAATAGATTCACCCAACCAAATTTGTGAATACTTGGATGTTTTCCAATAATTGAATTGAGTATTAGCTTTTAAATTTAAATTGAATTTAACTAAAATTTAAGATTTACTTCTTCAGCCATATTAGCCACATTTCAAGTGCTCATGGACACTACAGTTGGTGGCCACTGTACTGGACAGCATCGCCCTTTACAGTTACTACACCCTTATCACAGTCTTACTAAAGCCCTCCAACTGTGAGGGAAGAATTATTACTGTTATTAACACTATCATCATCATCATCATCATCATCATCATCAGTAGCATTACCATGTCCATTCTCCAGATGGGAAAACAGAGATTCAGAGATTAAATAACCTGCCTACAGTAACAGAACCGGGAAGAACTAGGTTCAGGGCTTGAATCCAGGTCTATGTGACTAGCAGTGCCAGGTCAGGGTCTCCAGGTCATCCACATAGGAATGGCCTTAAATCAGAGTACAACTGAGGCTGACACCAATATGCTGTGTGACCTGGAACACATTGCTTGTCTTCTCTGAGATGCCATTTCCCTCAAGAGCATGAGACTGCCTCCTCTCTGACTCTTTGCAGCTTTTTCATTCTACCTCTCTCTGAGGGCATGCAGGTGGAAAATAGAAGCTAGTGTTTATTGAGGCTAAGAACATGCCACCCATGGTTCTAGGCACTTTACTTAGATTGCTTCATTTAGTCCTTACAACAACACCATGAGGAGGAGTCTACTTGTACCCCTGTTTAATACACTAAGAAGTCAAGCAACTTGCCCAATTTCAACAGGGAGCTGGTGGCAGCGTTGAGATTTGAACCCAGGCTATCTGGCTGAGGTGGCAGGTGATTTATCAGCGGCAACATGGTGTCTGAAATGGACTCTCAATGAGGGCAGTGGTTCTGTTTTACTCACCGCTGGGATCCTAGTGCCTGGCACATAGTTGGTACTCAATTAGTAATTGTTGAATGAAAAAAACAAATAGGTGGGGAGGAAGAGAGAGCCCAATGCTGTATGAATTTAGTTCTTGAATCTTTTGGTCTCTGGGGTGTTTCACAAGTGCAAGCAGGTATTTGGTATTCTAAATAAACAAATTCCTGAATGCATTCCTCTTTTCAGATGAACTGGAGATATGATTTCTATAGCTGCTCCATTCATTTTTGTCTTTTCTCTAACATGTGCTTGTGTCCCTAAGGGCAGCCAGTGACTGTGAGAAAGCTCAGTGGAGCTCACACCTAAGTGGAAGATGGATTTCTTTTCTTTTACTAGAGCCTAGACAAGGAAAATAATAAAGGTTGTGATGCCAAATATTATAACCCACACAAGTTTGGGACAAAATTTTTACCCAAATTATTTCTGATATTAACATTTAAAATTTTTCTGCATCTTTTAAAAAAAATTTTTATTATAATGTATTATGTGTTTCAGGGGTACAGGTCTGTGATTCATCAGTCTTACACAATTCACAGCAAGTATTTAAAATTTTTCTGACACTCCTTCCCCATAGCCCAGATCTTTGGCTATAAAGAGGTAAATATTTTACCATAAGAGGAAACATCACTACACTTGGGATTGAAAGACCTCTTTTCTTTCCTATACTTTCATATACTTGCTGTGTGGGCTTGGGCAAGTTTCTTCACTTCTTTGGTAACTTTTTTCCCCTCATTTAAAAAAATGAAACAAAGGTCTAAAAGATATCTCAATTTTTGACCCTCTACAGTTCTATGGAATTGTAGCTAGTCATGGAAATAAAACCTTACTGCTTGCATACAATTCTTTGAATATGTCTCTCATCCATCCATCCTTCCATCCATCCACCCATTTATTTAAGAAACATGGAACACATACTCTATGCCAGGCAGCATTCTAGGCACTGGGGACACAGAAATAAAAACAACAAAACAAAACAAAACACAGTCCTTGCCCTTAAGTGCTCCTAGTTTTATGGGGAGACTGAGAAGAAAACAGACTATTATGACACAGTGGGGTGAGTTTTCTGCTGGAAGATGCTGAAGAAGCACTAATCAGTGGTAACCAACTGAGTTTGGGGGTCAGGGAAGTCTTTTAGGGGATGATGGCGTGGGAGCTGCTCCTGAAGGATGAGAATGAGTTAGGGAAGATATGAAAGGAAAGCATTTCAAGCAGAGGATAACATGCACAAACAAGGAGAGAAATGAGAGATTCCAGAATCTGCCCACAGAATTCAGAATGGCTGGAACATAGGGACATGGGGCAAACATCAGGAGGTGAGGTCACAATAACGAGCAAAGGCCAGATTGCCAGGGTTCAGTGTGCTGAGCAAAGGTGCTTGCACTCAGCAATGAGCATCCACTGAAAAGTTTTAGGAAAGGACATGACATGGTCAGATTTGCATCCTGGGATGATTCCGTCAGCTATAGTGTGGAGGATGACCCATAGGGCATCTTGGGAGGCCAAAATACCAGTTGGAAATTTGCAGAAATAGAGTAGGGGAGAGATGACAGTTTCTGAAGTAGGAAAGAAGCAGTGGAGTTGGAGTGGATGGGGTGGCTCTGAGAGGGTAAGGTCTGCAGGATGTGAGGATGAGCACTGGCGAGCATCAAGTTCAGGTATGGACCATGGGTGGACAATGTATTTTCCACTAAGATGGGAAACGTGATGTCGAGGTTTTATGATTCCATAATGTCAAGAGACAGGTTCTTAGCAGCTCTGACTGTTCTGTTTGGGGGGTGTTTCCATTCCATTTAGCTCCAGAATATGTTCTATATTAAATACTGTCAGTGTAATTACAGAATGCGATACACTGTAATTATGCTCTATAATTACATTTTCTTCCATTAGCACCATGGCATTCTGGCTCATTGTAGGCCCCCAGCACCCCGGACTGTCAGCATGGCCCAGACTGCAGGGGCCACCTGGAGCAGATACAGAATTCTCTTTCTCAACATTTGTCAGGTGATACAGTGGGAATCATAGGGAGGCAGTGCAGCATAATGGTTAAGAACATGGGTTTTGGAAGCAGGCTGCCCAGGATTGAATGACAGCATTACCTCTTATTAGCTTTGGGACTCAGGCAAGTTACTTAATTTTTTGTGCCTCAATTTCCCTGTTTTTAGAAAGGAGAGAATAGATTCTATCTCACAGAATTATCTTTAAGAATAAATGAGATAATGGATGGTAATTACCTCTCATGGTTCTTGTCAAATTTAAGCCCTCAATAAAATATTATACTGATGGGAAGTAATAACAAAAGGAGACCCTGCTCATCTGCGGACTTCTGGAGTAATATCTAGCCTCCATTGACATAGGGGCGGTTTTAAGATGCCAAGTGCTAAGCTATTAGGAATGATGTTATTACATCATAGAATTGTAGAATATTCCTAAAACTTGCCCAGTCCTCTCCTCTCTGACCTCATTTTAGAAATGAGCAACCAAAGGTCCAGAAAAGATAACCAACTTGTCATATAAATCATTAGTCTCAGAGATGTCTTAAACTCAAAATCCAGGACACCTTACTCCTTGACTAAAGTTTTAACTTACTTCAATGTGTCTCTACATTTTACAAAGCATGCAACATGCATTCTTTTTTTAAACCTTTGAATAGCATTTAATATTTTATTATTTTTAAGACTTTATTTTATTTTTTTAAGAGATACTTGAGGTATCTCAAGTATCTCAACACAATTGAGAGGAAAGTAAAGAGATTTCCTATTACCCTTGTCCCCACACATGCATAGCCTCTACAATTGTCAACATTACTCACCAGAATGGTCCGTTTTTTACCAAGGATGCACCTACATTGACACATCATAATCACCCAAAGTCCATAATTTATCTTAGGGTGCACTCTTGGTGTTGTACATTTATGGGTTTGGACAAATGTCTAATGACACATATCCATCATTATAATACCATGCAGAGTATTTTCACTGCCCTGAAAATCCTCTGTTACAGTTATTCATCTCTCCACTCCCCACACCTTCTGCTCAGAATCACTGATCTCTTTATGGTCCCATAGTTTTGCCTTTTTTAGAATGTCATATAGTTGGAATCATACAGTCTGTAGCCTTTTCAGATTGGCTTTTTTTCACTTAGTAATATGCATTTAAGTTTCCTCCATGTCTTTTCATGGCTTGATAATTCATTTATTTTTAGCACTAAACAATATTCATTGTCTGGATGGACCACAGTTTATAAATTCACCTACTATAGGACATCTTGGTTGCTTCCAAGTTTTAGCAACTATGAATATGTAATGTGCATTCTTTTAGTCCATCCTGAAGTGACTTTAAAAATATTATCTCTATTTTATATATGAAATAGAGAGGTTTAGAAACTGAGTCTAGTGGAGATAAGCAGCTAGGATACCCATTTAGGTGATATTAGACCTGGAGCTTGAATCACCATGTCCAATGCTCCTCCTTTATATTTCTTTTCTTTTTCTCCATAAACATGTACTGAGCATCTGCTCTGTAGTGGATACTATAATTCCCTCCATGGGGATACAAGGATGCTTGCCTATAGATGCTAAACCAGATAATACATACCTAATTCTAACAGGGAAGGTAGGATGTGGTAAAGGCCGATTGGTTACTGCAAACCTGAATGTCTATGAGTAAAAAGAAGACAGTGAGGTGGAGGGGAGGATGGGCATTGCTCCTGGATGAGATAATCATGGAAAAGTTGGTGACTGTGCTAAGCTATGACAGGTGACAAAGGGGTCAGAAAGTTAGAACCCGTTTTGGTTTGAAATGGCAAAACCCTATTTCAAAGGAGTTTAAGAAAAAAGGGAATTTATTGGCTCACATGACCTGCAAGTCCAGCAATGCAGCTGGTTCTAGGCAGGTGTCCATCCAGGCACTCAGATGATATTATTTTGCCTCTCCCTCTATTGCCATCTCATGACTCTGCTTTTCCCTACTTGACATTATTCATCAGAACAATTCCTTTTGAGGGGCAGGCAAGATGGCCTGGCAGCCCCAAACTCACGTCCTCCCAGTTGAGCTACACCAAGGGAATAGCAACTGTTGTGGAAAACTCAAGGGAAGACTCTGGATAGTTTGGCTTGGGTTATTGTCCATCTCTGAAGCCATTGCTATGGTCAGAGAGTGGGTCATTCTTTGGGGACATAACCCAGAGGTGGGGGTAGATGAAGGTGAGCCCATCTGAATCACATGGAATGGGCACCCCTTAAGAAAGAGGGATTCTGTAAGCAAAAGATGGTATGAAGGGGACCTGAGAAAGTCCAAAGCCTGAAAGTCCGCTATAGGAAATATTCTTGGGAAGAGAAACAGCATAAGCAAAGGCCTAGATGTGGAAAAGTGTAATTCTTGTTGATAGACATGTGAACAGTACAAAACTGAAAGATAAATTTGCAAAAGTAAGTTGGGTCCAAACTGCAGAAGTCTTTAAGTGCCATGCCAGGGATTCAAACATAGAGCGGATTTTCCCATGATCAAGCTCTCCAAAAAGGAAATGGTTAGCTCACATCCCTGCCTTGCCCTCTCTGCTCCAGATGTGCTGAACTCTTACCATTCTTTGAACACTCTGTGCTTTCTGTTTATTCCAGGATATAACTTCAGTGTCTGCAGTTCCATTTCCTCTTCTTGAAATCATTTTCTTCTTTGATTGGACAACTCCTGCTTGGCTGTAATATCTCATTTAGAGGTCACTGCCTTCAGGAAGCCTTCCCGGGCTACCACCCCAGTGAATTAGATGTTCCCACAGCTTTCTGCACGCATATTTCATTGTAGATGCCTATTTACTTATCTATGTTGCAAGCTCCCATGTATCCAGTGCTTACAAGGTGCCAGGTTGATAGTTTTCTTCTCCTTCTTTTACATACAAGGAAATTGAACCAAAGAGAGGTTAAGTAATTACCCAAGTTATGTAGCAACAGAGTGATGGAGCTGGATTTGGAACCCAGGCAGTCTGCCTTCAGAACTTTTTGCCTAACCATTGTTTGAGTATGTGATATTCAGGACTGCATTCCCAGGATTAATGCCATGCTTGTCCAGTAAATATCTGTTATTTAGATAAAAGAAGGCAAGTAAATGAAAGAATAAATGGGCTAGGAAGGGGTGATGAGATCCCTATCACTAGAGTTATTCTAGCAGATGCCAGGGGGATATCAATGTGGTTGGTAGAGCACATTATTGCACAGTTTAGGGTGTAGGATTTAGATGGTCCTCAAGTTTCCTTTCAACTCTGTATTTTCCTTTAGACAAAAAAGAAACTTTTGTGCAATCAAGTGACCCAATCATGCTCATTCTTGGAGGAAATAACCCTGGCAGTAGCATGTAAGGTGGATTAAGGAAGATTGTAAAAATTTGGTTAATAGATCCTCACCTCGGTCTACTGCTGGCTGTAGGATTGGGAAGGAGGACACTTCTCCCCATTATCAAAGACCATTACCCTTTGACTCTTGGCCTATCATTTGAGAAATTTAGTCCTTCCAACTGGGTCCCCTTCTGAACTCAGGAATAGAAATGAGGCCAGGCGGTGGTTGTGTGGCCATCAGGTTGTGTTGGAAAGGGCCTTGGACTTGGAATCAGAAGAAGTGAGTTGAATCCTGTCTCTACTGGGAGCCTCATTGTCCTCATCTGTAAAATGGGACCAGGAATACCTGCTCAGCCTATTTTCAGCCTCTCCATGAGGGTGAGCTAACATGAATGATGCTAAAGTGCTTCTCAGGTACAATGCACAGTATGCATGGAGCAGCTGTACCCATAGGTGGTGGTGGTAATCAGCTTAGATTCCTCTCCTCCTGCCCTCCCTTTCCTGGATCCTCCAGAAAGAGGGTGAGGTGGGGGAAGACAGAAGAAAGGTCCATATTAGAAAGAAGGAGCAATTCCCCAGAATCATAAATTCTACCTCAGGACCTTTACAGACTGTAAAATTGTTATCTGAAGACTGGAAGTGATTTATCGAAAAATAAAAACTCCCCCTCCACTGCAGAAAGCATCCTTAAAGATCTTATATATGATTTCATAAAGCTGTATGGCATCTTTTCAATTCGTTCCCAGGGCTGGGTAGCCCCAAAGCCCAGCATGCTGATGAAGTGGAGGGGCAGCTGAGGCTTAGAAGGAGAGAAATCCAATTACTCTTGCCCTGGGATAAAGGAATTCTGGGGATTTGAGATCACTGGAATATAATTGGAATTCTAATAAAGTGAATTTTTTGGGGAGTGGTGTGGGGATGGAGGTGGTGTGTGGGGAAGTAAGGTTCCCAAGCCAGCTGTGGGAATGGTTCCAAAAGACTTTGTCATCAGACCCGTATTTTGCTGCCTGGAATTTTCCATAATACAGATTTGCTTGTGGGCAGCCGGAGGCAAAATTGGGAAGGAAGTAATTTTCAAAGCTCCCAGCTTCCTTGGCCTTCAGCTGAGGAAGCTGGGTGGGACTCTCACTGAGGGTTGCCAAAAACCTGGCCAGAGCTCCGTGAACCTGGCCTCCATGCCTGTCCTTTAAAGCCGAGAACTTTTGAATGCAAGGTCTGGAAGGAGCCTGAATGGTCTTATAATCCCACGAGAGAAAAATGAGGTCTATGGAGAAGGACTGTTCCAAAGCCATGTACTGAGGAATAGAATCATGAGATCTTCCATCCAGAAAGTTACAAGTCATCGGTGTAATATCCCTCTATTCACAGCAAACACTACATTATCCCAGACATATTAATGCCTGGTTTCTGTTTGGATGCATATACCAAAAGAGAGCCCACTATCTCATGAGCTAATCCACTGCATTGTCAGATAGCCATCCTACTTGGCAATTTCTTCCTTGTGTAAAGCTGAAAATGGGCTCTACATGATACCCAGTGGGAATGAGAGTCCCTAGGTTTTTTTTTTTTTTTTTTTTTTCCTTTTGAGCAGAGGTGTTCTATCACCTTGTGCAAATGACTTCAGTTCTCTGAGGCTTACTTTTCTCAATGGTGTAAAGGAGACTGTCATATAAATACCTCCTAGGAGAGCAATGAGAATTCAGTGAAAATTCCTAGAAAGCATTTAGCTTAAAACAGACCCTATGCTCAACAAATGTTACTATTTTTATGAGCATCTGTAGAATGGGGATACTTACTTTCTGGGGGCTTCACATGAGATACTTGATGTAAAGCACTAAGGAGATGCTTCCTCTCTTAGCATGGCCCATCTTTTCCTGCCATTGCCCCTGTGCACATCTTGGCCCCCATATTACACTTTAAGCTTCTTGAAGACAGGGTTTGTGTCTAATTCTTTTCTGCATTCCTCCCAGGACTTGGCTTTTAGAGGGATTTCTCTGTGTGTGAAATGAGTGCAAGAGGTTCATGAGTAAACCCCTTCAGTCCCAGAGCCCTGCCTCACCTCCGCGTGAGGTCACATTCCCCATGGTACGGGGTACAGGTGGGAGTCTCCACGCAGCAGCTGAGTCTCTGTGTGTGTCCTGCAGGGACACTTCTCAAAACTCCCTATTCTCCAAGTCCCCACTCCTTTCATCTCTCCAGAGCCAAAATTCTTAAATGACCCAGTTTGAAATTGTTTCTCTGCCCCCCACTTCTCATTGTAATATAAATTGATAGCTTCTTTTGTTTCTCTTTGAATTTCTCTTCTGTTCACCATTAAGTAAATTTTCCACTTACTTATTCATTCCTTTAATAAACATTTTGACAAGCACTGCTCGGAGTACTAGAGATGGAGCAATGAATATGATAAAGTTCCTGCTCCCCAAGGGAGCTTACTTTCAGTGAAGGAGAGAGAAAATAAATAGAAATAAATGACCATTACAGTTTAATAAAGTGATACCCATAATGAAGTAATGTGATATTAATTTGGGTCAGAGGCCAACTCTAGGTAGAGTGTTCGGGGAAGGCTTGTGTTAGGAGGTTATCAATTGAATTGAGACCTGAATGACAAGGATTTAGTCACATGATGATGTAGGGGAGGAATATTCTAAACAAAGAGAAGAGCAAGAGCAAAGGTCCTGAGGTAGGGGTGATCTTCTCTGTTAGGTCATTGGGTCTGAAACTTGAGAATGCATCAGAATCACCTGGAGGGTTTGTTAATCCACAGATTGCTTTCCCTACTGCTGGAGTTTCTGATCAGGTGGTAGGTGGGGATAGGACAGAAGACGTTGCATGTCTGGCCACTTTCTGGTGCTTTTGCTGCTACTGCTGGACTGAGGACCACACTTTGAGAACCACCAGTCAGAGAGACAGAATATCAGTATGGATGGAGCTGAGGGAGTGAGGAGGCGAGTTGTAGGAGTTGAGGACCGAGAAGCAGGTGGAGACCAGATCCTGTAGGGTTTTGTACAACACAGTAAGGAGTTTGGATTTTCTTCACAAGGCAATGAGAAGCCAAAGGTTTCTTGAAAGGTCTTGAGTAGGAAACTGACTTGTTTTTTAAAAACATTACTTTGGCTGCTCTATGGAGAATGGATTCCAGCAGACAAGAGTGGAAGCAGAGATGTGACAGGAGTCTGTTGCAGGCAGACAATAGCAGTGTCTGGGTCCAGGATGCTGACTGGCAGACGCCAGAGGGCTTCCTGGCTGGACTTGGGGCAGGGCAGGCTTCTCCACCATGGCACTGTGGGCATTGGGGGCTGGATAATTCTTTGCTGCGGGGGCTGTCCTGTGTTCTGTCCTGTGCTTAGCAGCCTCCTTAGCCTCTCCCCACTAGAGGCCAGTAACACCTCCTTCCAGCTGTGACATCCAAAAATGTTTTCAGACATTGCCAAATATCCCCTGGGGGAAGGGGCAAAACCACCCTGGTTGAGAAACACTGGTGTTAGGGATTTATTCACCTTTCTTCCATTTATTTAACAAACATCTATTGATGCTCACAAATATGCATGTGATGAGATTGTAGTGGGTGTCAGTGTCTGGCTGTGAACAAAGCAGACCAAATCCCTGTCAGGCTTCTGGTAGTTAGAAAAGAAAAGAGGTCTGTGTGTGTGTGTGTGTGTGTGTGTGTGTGTGTTTGTGTGTGTGTTGTTGGTGGGAGGTGAGTAAAGGCCATGGGGATGCCGTGGCATTTGAGCCCTAGCCATTCTCAGATCTGCAGCACAGAAATCTGACAAAGACGAAAGCCTCCCTGGGGGGTGGAGCCAGGGAGAAGCTGAATGTACAAAGACAACATCATCTTTAGCCTGTAGGGGATGCGGGAGGAGGGGGAGGTGGGAGAGGACAGGGGGAAGAACATTTACATATTAATAATTTTGTCATGCAGGAAGGCATGAATGAATTTCTGGAGACCAGAAATACACAATAGCACTAGGTCAAAATGTCACATCTCTTTCTCTGCCACCAGCAGTGATCACATTAGTTCACCTGCCCTGTGCCCTGGCATTGTCACTGACATTCTAGATGGACCATCAGATAGCTCTCATTTGATATTTTTTTCTCCAGCTGAGAAAATGGGTCCAGAGAGGTTAAGTAACTTGTTAAAGGTCACACAGCTGGTGAGGAGCATGGTCAATCTTCCCACTCCTGAACCCACTGTATTGTCATTAAACTTGGCCACCAAGAATCATCTTCTTCGGCAGCTTCATTGGGGTGGGAGGTAGAGATCTGTGAGATGGTGGTGGTGGTGGGGATTATACGATCTTTCATAATTATCTTGGAGCAGAGAATCAGAGAGAATCAGAGCAGGTGCCAGAGGAGCTGACCTCGAATGCCACATCTCCCGGAGAGCCCAGGGCCAGTGGGCCATTGTCATCAGTGGCATATGTTTCTAGTGCAATTATCCCATGCTCCTCTTACAACTCTCTCAGAAGTTCCTTCCGTGATCATTAAAACTGGCTCTGGGCTGCAGCTTTGAAAGCGGCCGGAACCGCCCAGGGCTGGATCGTGTCCTCGTTAAGCAGGGACGGCCTTCCAGGGACTTCAACAGGATTTCTGCCTCGTTACAAATTGAGGGAGATGTGACCGGGGCCGTGCCAATTACAGGTGGGTGCCTCTCGAAAGCGGTTGTTCTCTTTTGCTTTCAGAGATTCTAAGATTTCCAGCTCCATTTAAACTCCAAGGCAATTCTGTGTCTCCTCTGGTCTGCCGCTAGCCCGCGGGTCACAGGAGCCAGAGCTGAGAGAGGACAAAGGAGGGAGCAGCCTTGGAGAGAGGAGGCGGCACCACGCAGTGGTTCACTGACTTTAGGGCTTGATGATCTTGGGTCTGCAGACTTGCTCTGCCACGACTTTACACAGGTGCTTGACTTCTCTGTGCCTCAGTTTCCTTTTCCGAGATGAATAGCACAGTGCCTGGCACCTGGTAGCACTAAAAATACCGTGTTCCTGGGGCTGTGGGCCAGGGATGCTCTCCTGAGATGTGATCTATTCTTTCCCAGGGTCATGGTCAGTCATCAGCCTCCTAGAACAAAGCAAGGGGTGCACGGGGTGATTAGAAGAGAGCCACACAGTCCTGTGAGAGATGGGGCAAGTCTCCTCTGAACCTCAGTTTCCTCATCCATAAAGTGGGATGATAATGACAGCATTCGTGCATTCATTCATTCATTCACCGTGCTTTGAGTGTGCTTACTCTGCCAGGATCTGGAGTACAACAGTGAACAAGAGAGATGAAGGGCCTTCTTTCAGGGAGTTTATACTCTGAAAGGGAGCTTCACAATAAACAAAGTAGACACAGAATAGATTCATAGATGATGCTCAATGCACTGAGAGACTTAAAATAGTGTGATGTGACAAAGCGTACTTGGGAGGAATCTTCTTTAGCTAGGGTGGTTAACTAAGGCCTCTTGGAGGTGGCATGTGTGTGAGCCCCCATGGTGAGAAGGAGCCAGCTACGAGGAGAAGAGGGGAGTGTCCCAGGCAGAGGGAGCAGCAAGTCCAAAGGCCCAAGATGATTGAAGGGCCTGGCATGTTGGAGAGCAGAGGGCAGTGGGTGTTACCGGGAGGGCAGTGAGTAAGTGAAAGGGCAGTAGTGTGAAATGATGGTGTAGGACTAAATGTGATGAGGTATGTAACTGGGGCTTTATAGGTGGTGAAGCACTGACCATAGGGAATTAGGATGATCAATATGTCAATATGGCAAGAGAGAGGCTGCTAGGCCTAGCTGGCACCACCAACCCAATGGGAACTGGAGGAAGAAGGAAAAACAAGCTGGAAGGGATGAGGGGTGTGGTAGGGATGCAGGATGGTTGGGCAGCTGTCCCTGGGCCTCCACTGTCCTCTGGGCATCATGCTAACAGGTGTTTCTTCACACTTCATCCACCCAGCCACTACAGGTGTTACAGATGAGGAACTTAACAGTGGAGAGGTTTAGTGACTTGGCTTGGGTCTTAGACAAAGTTCAGTTTGACACTAGATTCTTAGGATCCCTGAGAGTGGGCTTGCAAATTTCACAATATACTGTTTCCCACTCAAAGCCATGGCTCTTGGTCAAAGGGAGGCTGGCTCTTCTTGACAGTCTGCTTGGGCCAGGCACTCTTCTCAGAAGCCTGTGGAGGAGACAAATCAATCTAGGTTGCCCTTGGGGCTGACAAGTGACGTTGGTCATGCTGGCTCCCAGCTACTTTAGGGGACCATGTAATGATCATACAATTGGTCTCAGTTATTAGAAAGATGAGACATGAGGAAGCCAGGACTCATGTCAAATACAACAAATGGCCCAACCTCTCCATTTCATCTTGCAACAGTCCAGTAAAGCCTTGATCATTCCACAGGAATCTACTGCTTGTGAGATCAAATCCCGGAGACATGGTGTCTTCTCATGCAATCTCAATTGTACACCTTGTACCCAAAGAGGCTCTTAGAATCTCAGGGTCTGGAGGACTTTTATGTCTCATGAATGCATTCTATTGACATGCCTTCCAAGTAGGTCACTCAACCAGCTTGCTCAGTGCCAGTGATGGGGATCTCACCACCTCTCTGGAAGGCTGCATGTGTTGGCCCTGAAAAAGTTCTTTATACTAAGCAGAAATCTGGTAACTACCACCTGTTGGCCCTAGTTCTGCTTCTGAGAATTCAAAGAGCAAATCTGGTCTCTGTTCTCTGTGATAACCCTTCCAATATTTTTTAGAATCTTCTCCAGACTAAATAATTCCAAGGTTTTCCATAATGTAGACTTGGGTCTCTCCACCATCCTATCTACAACTTGGTAGGGTAGTAAAAAGAGTGGAGATTCTGGGGTCAGAAAACCAAGATTCAAAACCCTGTTTAGTCACTTGTGCCTGTTCAAGTCATTGAAGTTGTGTGTGTGTGTGTATATGCGCGCACGCACGCACGCGCACATGCATGTGAATGCACATTTGCAAATGTATATGGAGTGTGCGAGGGTAATGGCAGCAGATTCTGAACACCTGAGCAGCTATCAAAGGCTGAGTCTATGCTCAGAGATTCCCATCCACGATCTCATTTCATCCTCACAACTCTGTGGAAGTGATAAAACTACCTCCCCCTCTATCACCTTTGAGGAAACAGAGACTCACAGAGTTTAAACAACTTGCTCAAATCACACATCCAGTGATAGCACTTGAGTTTAAAATGAAGCCTCTCTAATCTCAAACCCCTAAAATAATAGTTAACATCACTAACGGTAGGATTCTGCATCTGTAGATGAGAGAAAATAATGATGCCTTTTCCTGACTGCTGGGGTGTTGAGAGGACGTAGTGCGGGGGAAATTCTTATGAAAATCCCAAAGCACTATAGTATTTTACTTACTTTCTTTTCTTTCTGTTGGTCTCAATTCTCCAGAGAGTTGAGAAAATTTTTTGTTTTAGTAAAGTTTCTTTTGGTTGGCAAAAATAGATGGTAATTTTGGTGAGCTCAAGCAAAAATGGAGATGTACTTAGAGGTGCAGGGGAAATTTACAGAATCCAAAAGAATCAACCAGCCAAGCCTCAGAAGTGGCAAGGATCAGGGACAGTCTTTGGACCTCAGCTGCAGGAATTCTTAAAGTTTGTTCTAAAAGTTTTGACTTTGACACAACTCAACTGCAGTGCATCCCAGTCAGTATCTCAGGTCAAAATTTCCAGTTCCTGCTAGAGAGATGGAATGTCTCAGAATAGCCAAAGTGTGGGGTCACACAGAATAGACATCACCACTGGGGACACACCCTGAGAACCAGAGACAGGTTCATGGCTAGGCAGTGAGTTTGAGCTGGGTAGCTTGTCAAGAGGCTCAGGACATGAGTGGTCTCATGGTCTTCCAAGGCATTCCTCATGGGGGAATTGGACTTTACAGCAAGCCCTAATTATTTTGTTTGTTGTTTACCTTGTCCACTAGCACGTAAGCTCCTTTAGGACAGGAAACATGTCAGTTTGTTCACTGTTTTTTTTAAAGATTTTATTTATTTATTTGAGAGAGAGCAAAAGTAAGATCACAGAGGGAGAAGAGGGAGAAGCAGACTCGCTGCTGAACAGGGAGCTTGACACGGGGCTCGATCCCAGGACCCTGAGATCATGACCTGAGCTGAAGGCAGATGCTTAACCGACTAAGGCACCCAGGTGCCTCCGTTCACTATTTTCGTATCAGCTCCCAGCAGAGTGTGTAGC
This sequence comes from Eumetopias jubatus, assembly GCF_037043125.1. Taxonomy (NCBI): domain Eukaryota; kingdom Metazoa; phylum Chordata; class Mammalia; order Carnivora; family Otariidae; genus Eumetopias; species Eumetopias jubatus. Next base: position 60,067,292 of record NW_028274810.1, read on the forward strand.
ATGTGGTGCTAACTCCATAAATAAATGCAGAAAAAAAATGAGTAAGTGTTTGAATCTGGACACAAATGAAGTCACCAGTTCTCTCTCTCTCCTCCTCCCCTTCAATAGTTCATCTGACAAATACTTATTGAGTGCTTACGGTGTGTTAGTAGCTGTTCTAAGTTTTGGAATACAGGTTTTGCCTTTTTTCACATTCTCTCTGTCTCTCTTTCTCTCATTTTTCTTCTCTCTCTCTCTCTCTCTCTCTGAGTTTCTCTTCTTCTTCCATTGCAGAGAGACTTTCTTTGTGCGGCAGATAAGATGGCTATCTGTGGCCACTGATACAAATCGTTTTATCTTCATTACTAAAAAAAATAAGAAAGCAACCCCCCAATACCCCAAAAAACATTTTTAGGGGACAAGAGGACTTTGATTGGGCCACCACAGTATCACTCCCTGGCCCAGAGGAAAGGAGCACTGTAATTGGCTGGTCAGGGTACCAAAATAGAGGGCAGGGGGCAGGGCTGGTCCAAAATTGGCAGCTCTGCTGGAATGCTCTGACTGCAGTGGGGGGCAGTAGCTCTTTTAAGAGAGCTGACAGACCAAAACAACAGATGTCCACTCCAGAAACATATGAATACAGGGCCTTTCTCCTGCCTGATACCAGAGTATATGCTCATCTTCATTCTTCCTCAGTATACAGATTCCTCAGTGTAATCAAGACTCCATCAAGAATTGATCATTGCAAGTGTTGCCAGCTGTGGGCAGAACATTTGTTTTATTTCCTTTTCTAGGACTTGGATATATAAGTCAATTCAGCAGATATTTATGGAGCACCTTCTATGTCCATGCAACATGTAAAACAAAAGCAAGGATAGAAAATACAGAGGCGAGAAAACCCCCTGGCATAGCGGTAGCCTGAGTATGGGGTATGCTGTGGGTTTAAAGAAAACATCAGTTGCAACTACTCTCTTACTAAGACAGGAGGAAAAGCAATCATTTCAGAAGATGTGGAATGAAAGTAGGATGTGACATTGAGCACCGACTCTGTGCTGAGTTTTGTTCTAAGTGCTTTCATATATTCATTCCCTCACTGAATAAATCTCTTGAGTTCCCTACTATGTGTCATACACTGTTTCAGATGCTGAGACACTAGAGTCAGTGAACTGAACAGATTAGAAATCCACGCTTTCATGAAGACGGCATTCTGGTGGGGGAAAGACAGACAGTACATAAAATAAATAAGAAAACTACATGGTCAGTGAAAGGCCATACATATCATAGAGAAAAAGCAAGAGAGGGGGCTAGGATATGCTGGGGAGGGGGGTTGCAGTTTTAAACAGGGTGGTCAGAGAAGGTGACGTTTGAGGGAAGGGTTGGAGAAGGTGAGAGGTGGGTCTTCAAGATGTCAGGGGGAAGGGCTTGTAGGCAGAGGCAACAGCAGCTGTCAGCCCCTGGTGTGGAAGCCTGTGTGGAGCATTTGAGAGACAGTAAGGAAGTGAGTGTCACTGGAGGGGAGTCCAAGAGGGAATGGAGGGAGCAGACAATGAGGGCAGATATGGAATGGCACAGGGTGGGTGGTGCAAAGGTCATGCTGGGACTTCCAAGACACGGGAAGGACTCTGGACTTTACTTGGAGGCTTCTGAGCAGAGGAGTGACTGGATTTGGCATTTAAAAGTTCTTACCTACTTCTTTGACCCGAAGTTGACCTGAGTGGGATAGAAGTGGTTAGAGCTTGGGGCCCTTGGGTGGCTCAGTTGATTAAGCATCTGCCTTTGGCTCAGGTGATGATCCCAGGATCCTGGGATCGAGTCCCGCATCAGGTTCCCTGCTCACTGGGGAGCCTGCTTCTCCCTCTGCCCCTCCCCATGCCCATGCTTGCTGTCTCTCTCAAATAAATAGATAAAATCTTAAAAAAAAAAAAAGAAATGATTAGAGCTTGGGCTTCAGAGTCTGACTATAAGAGCTTGGTTCTCAGGCTCACCATTACCAGCTACATAAGCCTGGGCAAGTTACTTGGTTTCCCCATCTGAAAATGGAGACAGTTGTCCTTTTCTCGTATTTTGGCACTGAAAGCACATAGACCTTAGCCCATCCTTACTCTCAAATGGCCAAACTGGCCAAAGAGGTAAAAGGCCCTGGTTCCATCCCTGGCTGTGTAACCTTGAGCAAGTTATGGGATCTCTGTGGACCCGAATTAGGAAAGTGCTTATCTGCAGAACAGATTGAATCTCTGTTCTGCCTGATCAAGGATCAAAAAGAAACACTAAAATGTGCCATTTTGTATACTGTCAAGCACTTTACGAATGCAAATTAAATACTCTTTGAATATTCAGATGCATGTCTGTCTTCCATGTTGACCTTACTTTCCTCAACTGTAAAATGGGATTAATAATGCCAACACTGCACAGTTGTGATGAGTTGAGGCGATATCTGAAAATGCAATCCCGGTGCCTGGCCCGTCGTTGTGGACCAACACATGGCCGTCCTCCTTTCTTCTTTAGGTTTTACAAAGCAGGTCACTGCCTTTCTTTACCTAGTTGGTCTTTAGCCTGCTCTTAGAGTTAGGGCAGCATGCTATTCCCATTTCACAGGTGAGGAAGTTGAGGCTTGGAGATAGCAAGTGATTCAGCACAGTTGCACAAATAGTGGCAGAGGTAGAACTGGAAACCTGCTCTCTGTTCAGCCGTCCACAGCAGGTCAGGGAGTCTGCTCAGAAGCCAGCCTGCCTGTGTTTTCTAGCCTCGCCCCCTGCATGGTAACTTGTACAAGTTACTTTACCTCTCTGTGCCTTGGTTTCTTGATTGGAAAGGAGGGTAATTATCCCTGCAAAACAGTACCTGCTTCATAGGGTGATTGGGAGGATTCAGCAAGGTATTGCATGTGACACTTAGCAGGTGCCTCAGACACGGTCCTTGCGCTGTGAGTGTGGGCTGTTCTTTTTTAACTACCTGCTGATGATGTGGTAGAGTAAGTACAGACATGGGGCAGAGGGCCCTGGGGTTAAAGCTAGGCTCTGCCCCTCTTACAGCTGCTATGGGACTTAGGCCGTGGAACCTCCCTGCCTTCTATACAGGAGAGTGACAATGCCTATCTTGGGAAGAGTAGAAATTATATACAGATATAAAATGCGTGGCATATGTGGATACTTAAGAAATGGAGCAAGTAGGGGGCTGGAAGAAGGAACGATTTTGCAGGAGGGAGGAGCAGCAAGAACAATAGCAGGGAGGTTGAAAACAGCCTGGCATGCTCAGATGTGTCTTTAGGAGGGACGAGGTGTGGCAGGAATAAAGAGGAGAGACATATAAAAGTCCAGATCACAAAGGACCCTTGATCCCCATCCTGTCTGTGTAGAGCCCCTGAATGCTTTTAAGCAGGGAAGGTAGGAACAGCATTGCCTTGTTGCATAGTCATCCTGGGGGCTGTGGAGGGTGCCTAGAGGCAGGGCTCAGCCAGGGAGTGCTGTGGGTGAGAGCTGATTGTGGATGACGGAGGCCGAGGCAGGGGAATGGGCAGAATGGAATGGCTTCTATGACCACTAACCACAGGCTGGTATTTACTGAGGGTTTACTATAGGCCAGGACCTCACTGCTTCGTGGGCTTTGCATATATTAGCTCATTTAATTATCGTAACAACCCAGTGCAGTAGGGACTAGTGTTATGTCTCTGTTATAGGTGCAGAGACGGAGGCACAGAGAGGCTAAGAAAGCCTAAAGAGACAGAGTCCAGGGGACAAGGTGTAGGATCTGATGTGGAGGGAAGGACTAGGTGGCCTACAGGTTTCTGGCTGGGATGATGGGCTGGAGAAAGAGCGGGCTGGAGAAGGAGGCAGGAGCTGTGTCTATGTTGAAGGCACAAGGGGCCTGTGTGGGAGGCAGCAGAGTATCCAGAGTGGGGTCAGGGGGGACTGGCATGTAGGAGCACAAGCGTGTGGAGCTCAGAGGGCTCTCCTGCGTGTGGAGGTTTGGGCTTTGCCATTATTGCAGAGTCCTGAAGTGGAGGAAGAGAGAGAAATGTCTCTGGGAAATCTGAGAGGTGGTAAGAGGTAAAGCCTGAGTTCTGGAGCATATGACCTTCACAGACCTTTTCTGTCTCCCAAGTCCAAGGCATATATGGGTCCCAGTGCTGGGACCCAGAGTGCGGGGAAAGGTGTGGCTGCAGGCAGGCTGCATGCTTCTCAGGAGCACGGATTTCCTCTTGTCAGGGTTTAACACAGGTTCACAGGTGAGATGGCCAAACAATCATGCTTCTCAGGAGCACGGATTTCCTCTTGTCAGGGTTTAACACAGGTTCACAGGTGAGATGGCCAAACAACCAGTCCACCAATCCACATACATTTTGTGCCTGGGCTGTGTCTGGGGTTCCCCACCTGTCCCTCAGTGACTCCTCTCTGCCCCTGAACCTTGAGTGCTACCCATGGCTCAGTCTCTCAGCCCCTCCTCTCCCACCTTTCTTCTGTTCTCTTTACCTACTTCTCTCATCCTCACTTTCTGTATTTCCTTGCTGCTTTCTTTGTTTTGGCTTCTGTCCTACTGCTGTCTCTTCACTTCCCTCTCCTTCTCCCTCTCTCTTCACTTCTCTCTGTCTCTGTCTGTCTCTGTCTCTGTCTTTCTCTCTTTCTCTGCCTCTCACTGGATAAGCCTCTGTCCCTGTCTCAACTCTTTTCTGTCCCTCTTTGCCTCCCTCTGTCTTTCCCTCAGTCTCTGAGTCATTCTGCTGCTTCTCTCTATTTGTCTTTGCATGCTGCTTTTTCTCTCTGTCTGTGTATCCCTTTTTCTCTCTATCTGTGTCTCTCCCTTTGTCTCTCTCAGTCTCTGTGCTTTGTGTCTGTCCCTATCCCCCTCCTGACTACCTCCATATTTTCTTTCTCTCCTTTCCCTCTCCCTCCCCCTCTCTTGTCTCTAGGAAGAGGGCAGAGATCACTGGGTAGGATTGGAAGTCATTAAAAGCAAAAAAAGGAGAAAGGGCTCCTTTTCTCCTGCTTGCCCCTGGGGAATGCCTAACAATGAGAGACACTTTGGTGGGTAATCGATAGGAACAAGATGCAACTAGACATCTTTGTTGGGCAGTGGCACCAGGCAGTTCCCTCTGACTGGAGCCCCTGGGAATGGCTGGCTCCTCGACCAGGCTCAAACAGAGTGTATCACAGTGGAGCAGACCTGAAGTGTGAGCCCAGCACATCCTGACCCCTGGGGTGCCTCATTTCCATCACCTTCTCTCCCTCCCTCCCCGGCCCTCCTCCCCCTTGGCACTACTTCCTGAATATCATGAATGGAAAGAATCTCCATAATGGACAGGGCATAGATTATAGCCAGCATAGGTGTGGTTGGCTATTAGGTTGGCTAATAATCAGTCTCGAGCTGGAGCAAGAATCTTCATCCTTCTAAGCCCAAATTTCCTTATGTGTAAATGAGGGAGACTAATACCTCAAATCCATTCTGAGCAAGGCAGCCAGTGTTCTTTTTGAATAACAAATCTGATCAGTGCCTCCTGCACTTAAACTCCTACAGCAGGGATCACATCTGTTGTTCTCACTGCTGAATCCTAGCACCAAGCTCACAGGAGGTGCTTGATAAACATACATAGTATCATACACAGTAGGTAGCCCATAAGTGATTGTCAAATGAATGGACCTGACTGCTTCTGCACCTGAAATACCTGGCTGGCTTCTCCTTTCTTCTCTGCCTTCCCAAGATGCGAGCTCTGGGCAGGACTCCGGATCTCATACTTCCTGCCCAGCTCTGTCTTCCTTTCCTTGTTTCCCTCCTTCCTGCCTGGGACCCTCAGGTGTTAGGAGGATGAAGAGAAAAGGCAGTGAGTCACAGGGTAGAAAATGAGAACACTGGCTTCTTGGACATAAAAAACCAGCAAAGAGTGCACATACAGCAGCAGCCTGGACTTCAGCTGGAAAGTTAAGGACGAGACCTTGCAGAGCATCAAGTCTGCCCCTCCCATTTTACAGATGACCAAACTTCCCAGAGAGAGGGAATGCTTGCCTAAAGTAACACATCCCTGTGATGGAGATGGGCAGAGAGATATGAATACTGTAATCTCTCAAAGCTCTTCAAATTTTATCTTCGGGTTTTATACCTACATACCCTTATGCCTTGGTCAGTAAAAGCTCCACTGACCCCCATTCTCCATTCTAGTCTTAAGAATGGAACTCACCAAATCTTCCCCATCCTCCTAAATGCAGTCTAATTTTGGGACCCATTCCTAGTCCTTGGCCAACAGAGGCAAACAGGGGCTCTCACTTTTGCAGAATCAGCCAAAAGGAACTGCTTGCTGCCTGGTTCATGCCTTCTTATTCTTCAAGATTCAGTCTTCCCTGAAGCCTCCCATTCTAAGGTGTGTCCCATTTTTCTATGTATATTTCTTCTTTGGACTTCCATATTGTTTCCTTTTAATTAGGTTTATGATGTATAATATATATGTAATAAAGTTAATCAATTTATGTATATAATTCAATGGGTTTTGACAAATATGTACAGGAGTATGATTACCACTGCAATCCAGATACAGAATACTTTCATTCCCCCCAAAAGTAACCCATATTCTGCAGTCAATTCTCTACCATAGCCAGCCCTAGACAACCATTGGTCTGATTTCAGCTGCCATAGTTATGCCTTTTCTAGAAGCTCTTATCATTAAGAATTATTTTGTATCTGGTTGCTTTCCCTTAGCATAGTGTTTTTGTGATTCACTAATGGTGTTACATGTATCAGCAATTGTTTCCTTTTTATTGCATTAAAATGGTTTCTCATTCATTCTAGTACCACTTAATTAAGCAACCATTCCACCCCCATTGTATGGATACACTACAATTGGTTTAACCATTCATCAGATGAATGGACATTTGGATTGTTTCCACTTTTTGACTTGTAAATAAAAACTCTTGTTCTGCTATTGACTCTTATTCTGCTATAAACATTCATGTACAGTTCTTGTTTTATTTCCATATGCTCTCATTTCTCTTGAGAAAATTCTCAGGGGTAGGATTACTAGATCATATGGTAAGTACACATTTAGTTTTCTAAGAAACTACCAAATAGTTTCTTAAAGTGCTGGACCATTCTCCATTAGCACTAGTAATGCATGAGAGTTACAGTTGTTCCACATCTCTGCCAACACTTGGTATTATCAGTCTTTATTTTTAATCATGCTGGGGTGCAGTGCTCATTGTGGTTTTAATCTGCATTTAACTAATGATGTTGAGAATCTTCCTTGGTGAAGTATCTATTCAAATTTTTTGCCCACTTTTATTAGGTTTTTTTATTCTTATTATTGAGTTGCCAGTATTCTTTTCATATTTTCAATACAAGACTTTTATGATAAGTATGTTTTACAAATATTTTCACCCACTCTGTGGTTTGCTTTTTCGAGGCATGTCCAATACCATTTGCTTCATCATGGCCAGACCTGAGGTTTTCTTACTTGTAAAATGTTGCTAATATGTATCTGTTTCTTAAGAATGTTGAAGATTCAAAGAGAGAGTGAATATATAACTCTTAGCATGATGCCTAGAGTTTGAAAATCCTCAGCTAATTATTATTTGATTTTTATTCATTCCATCTTTGCTCACTCAGATAGTCCTCTTTGGATATCACCTCATAGAATTGACAGCTGGTAGTTGGAAATAACTGTCTAGAGCTCAGGAAAGCAGTTGGGACTAGAACTAAATCTTTTGAAGTAATTAGCATGTAGATGTCATTTGAAGTCCCGGAGCTGGTTGGGCTGACTGAGAGTCTCGTGTGTGTAGTGAGATGACCACAGTTGGAACTCTGACCAATCCCAACACCTAAGGGCTGGGCAAAGAAGAATTTATGAAGAATAATGAGATTGTATAGCCTGGGAGGAGGAGGAAAGTCAAGACAGAACAGAGTCACAGAAGCCAAGGCAGGAGTGAGATCTAAAACACAAGGAATCACTAAAAACATCAAATGCTATAGAGGGGGTGAGCCCTAAAGAAGGGAACTTTGGATTAGCCAAGACCAGGACATCATTAACCACTGAGCTGTGCTTTCAGTGGAGGTAGGGCAGGAAGTCCAATGATAGGGGATTGAGAAGTAAGCAAGTGATCAGGTTTCAGGAATATCAAGCGTGTACCCCATCCCTCCAGCACCACATTAATTTTGATAGAAATGAGGAGAGGAGATGGCAGTAACAGCTTTCATCAGAGGGTATGAGTTGTGGAGGGAAATTTTCTTTTTATAGTATGGGACAGGTTGCACATGTTCTTGGACAGATGGGAAAAAAAAAAAAACAATGGAGAGTGAATACTTGAAAGGACACAAAAGAGAGGGGTTAATGGAGAGTGTGAGTCCCTTGAGGAAGGTATGGCATCCAGATCACAGGATTAGCTTGGGGTAGGGGAGTAAGGTGGCTTTACACCATGTCAGCCAGCTGAGCTGGAACAATGTCACCCTTTACAGTTCTGTTAGAATTGGCTAAGAGAGAAATTTGCGTGTAATTTGGAAGATAAAAGTGAAGCAGTAGCCAGTACTCTCTGAAAGTCATTGTGGTTAAATGGGTTGACAGGTTCGTAGGTGCAGAGGTGTAGGGGGACACCAGCTTGTCTTTGCAATTTCCTGGTGGGAGTTAGATGCAGAAATGTCAGAAAATTTCAGCTTGTCTTTACTGCCTTCAACTCTGTGCTTAGGTCTTCTTCCTGCCTGCCTGGCCTGGTCTCCAACATCAATCCCAGACCCAAAGCCAGATGCTGTGGCATCTTCCAAACAGTCTTCCAAAGACTCCCATCAGCTTTCCTTTGCAGACCCTCTCCAACAGCTGGGTATGCCCAGCTGCCCATATTCCTTTATGAGCTCCAACTTGACCACCTATTCCCATATTTCAGGAAGGTTGGATAGTGACTTTTATTTGGGACTTACTTCCTAGATTCTCTCACAGTTATAGAATGTGTTTTTCCTACAGTAAATCTTTTATCCCACAATACTCACAGAATTTCAGCTTCCCTGATTGAACCCTGACTGATATGGGGTAGCTGGGGCACTCTTATTCAGATTGAGAGAAGGCATTAAGAGTGAGTGCAGAAAAGGAGTAAGGGAGAGGATGTCAAAGGAATTTAGGTCACATGGTCTTGAGGTCACATGAAGATATAGGAACCAGGTCAACTGCAGAAAAGGGTTAGGGTTAGGGTAAAGCTTGAGCCTAGAAAAGGTTAGAAAAGCTATAGAAAATAGTGTATAATAAGTTGAATAATGAGTTGAAAGAGCCCTTTGCTGGGTAAGTCAAGGGTTGGGAGGTATGACAAGGTAGGAGGCTTGAATTCTAGTCCTGGATCTATCCCTCATCAGCCTGGTGGCCTTGGATAAGTCACATATTTTCCTCTCTGTGGCTCTCATTTGCCTATTTGTTCTCCTCCTTCCTCTACTCTATATTTCAGGAAATTACATTCCCCAAATCTCAGGTCAAGTTCCAAACAGGGCTGGCCCATGTATGGTACTAGTAGAGGAGTAGATGTGGGAGAAGGGAGGAAGCTGGGGTGTCTGCCCCCTGCAGTCCCACAGAGTCCTCTCTATAGCTCTGACTCCAAATAGCCTCTTCCTCAGGGGTCCCAGCTTTTGGCTAGCCAGCAGCCTCCTTCACGGTTCTTGTTCTAGCCAGAAGGCCTGGAAATGGTAGCCATCTCTGGGTTACACTTCAGCTCTTCTATCACCCAAGTAGTGAGGTCCCTGTAGGAAATCTTTTCTGTTTGAAGTACTAGAGTGGACTCTGTCTTCCTGACTGATGTATTCATCTGTACAATGGCGCTGCTACTGCCTCCCTTCCAGGGTTATTGTGAGACTATGTCTGTACCCTGTGGTATTTGGAGAAAAGTGGTAAGAGCTGCACTCTTAACTTAGGCCCGCCTCCCTAGGATAGCTACTACTGAGTGAACCCCCTCCATGCAGGCGCTTTTCATTTGTTATGCATTATTCCTGCACACACTGTGTGAGCCTGGGTGACTTAGCTCACTCTATGTGCCGTAGTTACCTCATCTGTGAAATGGGAAACTCGACCTTATAGGATGATTGGGATGAGAGCTCACACATAAAATGCTTAGAACAGGGTCTGGCACATATTAACTATCATCAGTAAGTGTTAGCTATAGTTATTACAAATTTTAGCTGCTATTGTTGCTTTTTAAAAATTACTTCACAGAAAGCTCAATGGAACAGAATCAGTGAGGTTACATACCTTGCTTAGGGTCTCAGAGATAGTAGGCTATAGGCTCGATCTTAGGTCCCTCTGACCCCAAAATTGTGCTCTTTCCTTTGCTCCCTTGCTAGTGCTGGTTACGTCCGACTGGGCAGCAGCAACTGCTACACTGAGCAGCTCTTGGCCTCTCTGCTCCCCCTTCCCTTCCTTTGTATAGCTTCTATATTTAAACCGGAGTGAAACGAATTCAGGGCCCTAAGAGCAGGATGGACTTGATCCTGATAACAAGCCCCCTGAGGGCCCTGGCTAGCAGAAGGGCAGCCAGAGGTTCACAGAGGAGGGCAGCTGCTGGCCAGGGAGGAGACGTCTCTGCCTAGACAGATTCCCTCCACCACTGCTCTAGGAGCTGTGTGATTCTGGAGGCTTTTATTACCAACAGGCAGCACTCAGCTTGGGTGTCTCCTCCCCCAATCCCTCCTCAGCCCAAAATATATTGAGCTGTGTTGGAGGCAAAGTATATTTTCAGCCCTGCTGGGTCTTCAGCGAAATGGCTACCATGGAGAAGAGCCAGGGAGCTATGAAAGACTTTGAACCCCTCTTCTAGCACCCCCATCTTCCCAAGTGCTGCTGCTGCCTGGCAGGCAGCTACCCCCTCACAAGCTTAGTGGTCAGGTCTGCTTCAAGGCTGGCATTGACCTGAACAACCTCCTCCGTGGCTCTCTGCAGACCAGTCATTTTGTATCTTTGGAATTCAATTTATACCTGTAACCCATTCTTCCCTCCCCTGCCAGCACAGGGCTTACCGTTCTACCAGATTGGAGAATACAAATAACGGTAATAATAAGCCTGTGCAGGTTCACGTCTGTTATCTCATTTGAACCTCTTCTATGAGGTAAATGTACCAGACTGACAAGGAAAAAACTGAACCTCAGAGTGATGATGTAATCCACCCCAGGTTATGTAAGGAGAAAGAGGCGGGGCCAGGATACAAAGCCCATGTGACTGGCTCCAAACCACAACTCTTAATCTGTGCCATGCTGCCTTTGAAATGGTTGACACTAATTTAGATGTTAAAGTTCTGGCTTGTTGGCTTAATAGGCAATTCTTACTGTCCTCTAGTACTCCATCAAAATGGGGGTTGGCCAAACAACCAGAAAGCCCATGTTTTCATTAAGGGCTCATGATCTCTAGTCTAGATCTGAACTTCGAAATGCTATTAGGGTCTCCTCTGCCCCCATCGAAGGTACCATAAACATTTGTTGATTGCTTAATATGCACCATGCCCTTTTCATGTACAACTCATTGTGAAATGGAGATTACTGTTGTTGTTTTCCAGTTAAGATCCTGTTTAGGATTACACAGCTAGTTAATAGCAGTTGCAGAATCCATGCTAGGGCTTCTCCAGGTGTAAAAGTCACTTAAGAAATATCTGGCTCTTCCTCCTGTGTCATACTGCATTACATTCTTTAATGATTCTGAAGGAAAAGTTGTAGTAAAGAACCTGAGAATGCATTTTAACACTTCTCTTGTTGCTATAATTAACACTTGTCAACTGGGATTGTATTTGGCTGCATTAATAGAAACCTGACCACAGAGGCATAAACAAACAGAGTTATTTTTCTCAGGGAACAAGAGTCAGATAGATAATGTAGAACTAGTACAACTCCTTGAGCAAATACTCAAGGACTCAGGCTCCTTCTAGGTTTCTGCTCTGATATTCTTTTTTTTTAATAATTTTTTATTGTTATGTTAATCACCATACATTACATCATTAGTTTTTGATGTAGTGTTCCATGATTCATTGTTTGTGCATAACACCCAGTGCTCCACGCAGAATGTGCCCTCCTTAATACCCATCACCAGGCTAACCCATCCCCCACCCCCCTCCCCTCTAGAACCCTCAGTTTGTTTGTCAGAGTCCATCGTCTCTCATGGTTCATCTCCCCCTCCGACTTACTCCCCTTCATTCTTCCCCTCCTGCTATCTTCTTCTTTTCTGCTCTGATATTCTAAATACAGTTGACCTTGAACAACATGGGGGTTAGGTGCCCGAGGCCCCCGTGTGGTTGAAAATCCATAAGTAACCTCTGATTCCCCCGCTCCGAAGTTAACTTCTAATAGCCTATGGTTGACCAGAAGCTTTACTGATAATAAACAATTGATTAACATATTTTACTGATAATAAACAGTTGATCAAACATATTTTGTATGTTCCATGTATTTTGTACTCTATTTTTATAATAAAGTAAGCTAGAGAAAAGAAAATGTTATTAAGAAAATCATAAGGAAGAGAAAATACAGTACTGTCCTGTAAAAAATTTGTATTTAAGTGGACCCATGAAGTTCAAACCCATGCTGTTCAAGGGTCAACCGAACGCCACTTTGGTTGCAAGATGGGTGTCTTGGCTCTAAGCATCAAGTCTGCACTTCAGGCAGGAGAAAAGGTAAAGTATAAAAAACTACATGACATTGGAGTCTGTTGCTTTCTATCAGAGAAACAGTAAGTTTTCTGGAAACTCCACTCCATAGACTTTTGCTTACATCTAATTGGCTGGAAATGGTCATATGGTTACCTTTGGCGGTAAGGGTGTCTGGGATGTGAATATTTCCAGCTAGTACATGGCATCCTAAAACTGAATCAGAGTTCTGTTAATATGATAAAGAAAGGTGAAGAGATAGGGTTTGCACGAGTCTGTTAACAATCCGTATGATCCCTTACCTTGATCTGGGTTTTTAATTTTCCAAAACCACTTTTTTGTGCATTATCCCTTTTAGTATCTCTTCATGAAAACCTTTTAAAGTAGCTAGGGTATGGTTTATCAGGAGTCATGCAGGAAGAGGAGAGGGGATGTGAAGCAGGGAAGGAAAGAAAGTCAGTAAAGAGTGCTTTATCCAATATATTACTTTTGTGGGAGAATGGAGCATTATCCCATTGGGAAATTCCAGGATCCACTGTTGAACACCCACCTCAGAGTTATTTCACCCAAGGTGCAAGAGAGCTATGATATGTTAGTCCTTACTTGAGGGCTACTTTTGGGGGCTGCTAACTTCCTGGTATTTATTTCTGCCTGTCCACAAGTAGACAGAGGAATTTTCAGTGGTCAAAGAGAGCCATGAAGCAGAGTTTCAGCTGCTGGCAGTTGGATGGTGGTCTGGTCTCAGTGGAGATGGTAAGGCTGAGGCAATAGAACTGTATGCTATCTAGTCCACCCTTTAGACTGCCTGGGTCCACTTCTGCCCAAGTTCACTGTGTCTTCTTGCTGATTCTTCAAGAGCATGGCCTGTCATAATTCTAAAAGCAAACAACTGAACAAACAAACAAGCAAACAAAAATCCTACAACAGAAGGGTCAATGGGATATAGAATCTCTGCCATCACAGCTGTCATTAAGATCATATTGATAATCATCTCCCTCCTCTCTTTGCATTCAAATTTGACTTACCCTTGGCTATCATATCTGCTCCTCTATAGAACTTCGCCAGTGGGGCAACCCAGCTTCTCATCCCTGAGGTGTCAGAACCCTTGGTTACCGCTCTTCTCAGGCTAGTGTTGCTATAATCGCTCATTTATTGTTATCTCTGGCCATAGCAGTACTAAGAGATGGCCCAGTAAATCTTCTGATTCCCAGACATACTCCTCCATGATGCTGATAGGTAGCAGCAACCCTAGCTCCTCATGATAACCATGGTCAATCATTGCTGCCAGTGTAGTAACTCCTTTTAAAAATCTGATTATCTACTGGCACGAGGAGTTCAAAATACCAAGAGAGCAAACATTTTGTACAAGTTCCTCAAGTGTGTCACTGGGAGTGATGGTGATAAAAGCCATTCCTTCTATACTTTTATTATTGGATCCATGTATTCTACCTATGAGGCATGTAGCACCATGTAATGATCATTGGCTTAAAGTAGAAAGTGCATCTAGGAGGACAGCACTCTAACACTGGAAGGTATCATCCCCTAGCTGATGTTTTAGCTATGCCTTTAAGAGTAATTCCAACATTCTATTAAACCAGCAGCTTTGGATGCTGTCATATGTAGTAGTATCATTAGAGCTGATATATATAAATACTAACTATGGTCTTTGCTCAGTTAAAGAAATAAGGACGGTCGCAGCTATGAAGATTTTCTCCCTTGTTTGTTACAAATACACACACACATTCATAAACACACCCACACAAATTTATATTCACTCACTGTTGTCTTTTTTTTTCTCTCTCCCCTTCCCCCTTATTTTATATAAGGATTAATGTTGGTGATTAACATTACAATGCAGTGTTTACTTTACAGAATATTAAGGAGTAACTGTGACTGATTTTGAGATGTGAATAAGTTCAGATATGTGGAGCAAGGTTGGTGTGGATGCTGAGTAGCCAAAGGGGTGGACTGTGCTGGTTATGAAGCTATTATGGTTTCTTAGCTCCTCCGACCTATCATTTTTTGCTCCATTTTGGGACACTGGGACTGGGACTATGAAAAGATGTTTCTCTGTTATTTGCTAGCTTCCTGTTAGTCTCTGCCAGACTGGAAAGCTGAAAGAGGGAGAAGGATTTCCTGCTCCCAGTTTGTTTGCTGTTCCTGGTGCTGCCAGCCTAACCATAGCTTATTACCTTGAAAGCAGTAGTTGGTTCCCATAGCAGTTTGTTTCAGCTTTCAACCCCTTTTTATGCTCCTAGAGCCACCCTCTTCTTCTCTTCTCAGAGGTACCAGGCCCAGAAGGGCCATCCTGTCCTCCTCAGGGGTTTGAATCCCAGTGCCAGCTTCACAGAGTATTAACAGTATGTTCAGAGGTGGGAGGCACTACCTTAATAACCTATGCGTTCTACTTTTGAAAACATGCACCACACGTTTGTCCTTCAGAAATGACTCCTTCCTCCAGGGTCATAAAATGGCCCTAGAAAGAGGGCAGACTTCTGCCTCTAGGAATAGAGCTACCTACCTCTGCTCTTATTGGAAGCAGAAAATACTCTGTCATAGCATAGTTCAATGGGAAGCCCCAGGGTCCTCCCAGCCCTAGGAGGGAGACAAGGGCTACCCCTGAGGCTCCCCAGGGCAGTAGCAGAAGAGAACAAAAGGGCAGGAGAAGGCTGGATGCCATTACCCTTAACCCACACACAGTCTGAAACAAGAAAGTGAGGTGGTGGTCTATGCTGACCTTTCTTTCCAGCTGCCTGGCAGGCTTTCCCCTGGAAAATGAAACTTTCCACAGTGTCTGTCTTAATTATGCATGGACACAGTTGATTTGCATATACAAACACTCAGGACCAAGGAGCGAACTAGTAATTGTTATCTGGTGGTTGGCTGCAGAAGAATGAAAAAAAGGGGAGGCAAGACTTCCAAAGTCCTCTAGCCTGTGTATTAACCTATGATGATCAACTTCCCCCTAACAAAACTGAGGTTTCCAGAATTAGCTGAATTCATTTGTGTACTTTTTATCATTACTCTTACCCCATTACCAGGCCACGCCAGGAGTTTCCCTGTAGCTTCACACACTGCTTGTTATCCCTTTTCTTAGCCTATCAGAGAATAATCTGCAGGATTAAGGCACTAGCTTAATAACCTATGCATTCATGATAGGTTATGATAGACCCTTGGAAAATCTCTGTATTGCTTAGACCTTAATTTCACCTTTGTTGAATAAGGAATTTGGACTAGGTGACCTTTAAAGACATTTCCAGCCCCATAAATTCTAAAGCTGTATGTTATGGACCAAATTTTATGTCCCCTCAAAATTCATATGTTGAATCCCTAACCCCCAATGTTATGGTATTTAGAGATGAGGCCTTGGAGAGTTAATTAGGGTTAGATGAAATCATGAAGGTGGGGCCCTAGTCTGATGGCATTAGTGCCTTTGTGGGAAGAGACACCAGAGAACTCTCTCTCTGCCATGTGAGGACACAGGAAGAAGGTAGACAAGTTAGGAAGAGAGCTCTCACATGAAATTAAACCTTAGTGGATCTTGATCTTGGACTTCCCAAGAAGAGAGTCTTGGTATTGAAGACACAGGCAGGAAAGCTGAGGCTGCAGTCTGTCAGAGGGGCCGTGGCCTGCCTCCTTGCAGATCAGCTTCCATGGCAATCGTGATGGACACCAGGGCTTCAACAGCGTCTGCAGCATATCACTTTTTAGGTTGGGTGGTAGGTACATGGGCATTTATTATGTGTTATAAATCATTTTTTATACCTGAAATATTTTGAAATTTAAAAAAATCATGTTGCAAAATTATTAAAATAATTCCAATTTTAGAATAAAGGAAAAATATCAAAGTTATTTGCTTAAGTGATGAGATTTAAGTATTTTTTTATTTTGCTCTCTTTTAAATATCCTACAAGAAATATGTATTATTTTTGTAATTAGAAAATAAATCGTTAGCATTCCTAATGTGATTACTCCTAAGCTTGAAGTCCTCTCAGTACAGTATTTGACTTTCCACAATGAACTTAATTGCTCCTGCAGACAATTTGAGCAGTCCACCTTCCTGCAGTGTGTCTCTGAGTGATTCCTTTACATCTTTTCACAAAATCTGTGTTCTCTGTCTTCTTTACTTGAAGGAGTCCAGCCTTGTGACTCTGGAATGGAGGCTGTGTTTTTCTCGAAACTGTAGTGGAAAGCAGGGTAAAGGCATGTATAAAAAGAGAAAGCTGCAAGACTAGATGTAACCTTAGTGCTTCATGTTGACTGTCGATCCACATAAATGTAATGTGCCCCTAAGTGTGCAGAGATGGTGCTTTATGGCTTTATGGCCATCACATTAACAAACATATTTTGTAGTCCTAACCACAGCTTGCTGTTCCTACAATAAGACACTATTTCAAGGTCCTCTGCCTTTGCATGCATCCTCTCTTCTCCAACTGTAAAAATTCTACATGGTCCATCTGAAGTGCCTCCTCCTTGAAACTTTCCCTCAAATCCAGGAAAAACTAATCACATATTCTGTGCTCCCAGAGCACATTGTACATACCTGCCATTTTCATAGGTAGTTTACATTAGGTACTGGAATATAGCTCTGTTTTCCCCACTAGAACATGACCTTCTCTACGGTGGGAGCAGAGTCTCATTCATCTCTGTGTACTCAGCATTTAGCACCATGCCTGGCACAGAGTAGGTGTCAACTTGGTTGACATGATGTAAAGGCAAGCAAGGTGGTTAATATCACCTCCATTTGAGAGATGTGTAAATGAAGCTCAAAAATGGTGAGTCCCTTTGCCAAAAATCTCTCAGCTAGTAAGTGACGAAGTTGGAATTTGAAGCTAGGTTAGTTTGACTCCCAAACCTGTGCTCTTCCATCATCATGATTAACAATAATTTTCATTATCATCAGCACCAATAGCACTATCATCATCAACACCATCATCCTCATCTTCCTCCTCCTCCTCCTCATCTTTTCAGTGACAGCATTGGGCCAGGAATATAAGAAATGCTATAGTTGAATTAATAAGGGTACTCTTATCATCATTTTTATTATCATCACTCTCCCCTTCTTCCTATGTAACATAATTCCTCTCTCATACCTCTGGACTCAAGCATGTGTTGACTACCAAAGCATTTCAAGTTCCTTTGTATCTACTGTGGCAGCTAGCACAATTCAGACTTATCAACACTTAATAATGGATGTATTGACTTGTTGTTCTTCATGTTCTAGAATGAGGAAATGTCCCCCAGCTGAGAACTCAGCACATACCAGAGAAGTGGGTGCACAGTTTGGCCATATCCTGAGGACAAAGCTGTCTCTTTCCACATCTCTAACTGAATGTTTGAAGTTAGTGTGGTACAATGGAAAGAACACTGAACTTGAGAGTCAAAGCTCTTGGCTTATACTCTTTTTCACTGACTTGCAAAGTAAGTTTGGACATATCCCATTGTATTTTTAAGTCTCTTAGTTTCTTCAGGTATGAAAACAGGAGAGGTAATATTTCTGACTTCCTTCATGGGAATGGTATGAAGGTTTACATAGGATCATGTGTGTGAAGTTGATTTTCTCTCTGAAAAGTCCTCCACATGGGCAAGGCATTCATATTATTAAACATAGAGAGAATAGAGTCATGGGCCAATGAAACAACCTATCTTCTCCTCACTCCACCCAGCATTTTGCTAAATCATAGATTTTAAGCTGTCTTTCCTCTTCTAGAACCATCCTAGATTCTAGTATCCTCTGTGTGTGTGTGTGTGTGTGTGTGTGTGTGTGTGTGTGTGTGTGGCAGAGAAAGAGGGAGAAAGGGAGACAGAGATAGAGAGAAAGACAAGGAGACAGAGCCATATTATTCTGGAATTCTGGAAAGCTTGTCCAAAGGGGATCTTAGGATTTGACTCCTATATATGCAGCTCTTGTTTGATGGTGCTATTTTAAACAGTTCTCAGTTGGGAGGCTGGCAGCTCTGATTGCTTTTCAAAGCCCTGTCTTTTATCACTGTTTTCTTCATGCATAAATCCAGGCTGTGTCCCCACCT
Source organism: Eumetopias jubatus (assembly GCF_037043125.1). Taxonomy (NCBI): domain Eukaryota; kingdom Metazoa; phylum Chordata; class Mammalia; order Carnivora; family Otariidae; genus Eumetopias; species Eumetopias jubatus. Next base: position 60,085,875 of record NW_028274810.1, read on the forward strand.
TCTGTTTTCTTTCTGCCTTTGAGTTGAGAAGTAAGCAAGATGCAATTTAGTAGCTGGGCTAGAGGGGGACCAGGTTGCTTCAGAGACATCATTGGTTTAATTAACTTGTTTGCTTTTGGAGGAGTTATGTTCAATCTGAGTTGTTTTCCCTTAACTAGATGTTGGTCGTGCTTTTTTTTTCTTGTGTTTCTTCCTTTTTTTTCCCCTCTCAAACACAATCAGCATTGGTTCTGGTGGAGCATAGGCCTAGCTTTGAAGGAAACAGTCTTTCTTCTCTTTCCTGAAATTAGAAGGAGGTACTCCACACTTGGCTGCATTTGGCTAATGGCTGAACTTCTAAATTTTCAGCTGTTCTCATCCCCAAGGTCAAGCTTAGCCAAAGCTTCTTATTCCCACATTTTCTTGCTCCCCTTGCCTCATCTACACAGAGATAGTTAAGGCTCCTGAGGGGATCCTTTCAAACAGGTGTTTATTTCTTAAATTTCTAATCTGGATATTTCTCTGGAAACAGGTAAACAGAGCCTTTTAGTTTAGCTGAAAGGTCTTAGCAGCAGGGAGTAGGAAATATACCTGCAGAATAAAAGACTGAATTAGGTTTGGCAACTTTCAGTCAATAGAGGAACACAAGAAACTGTTCAACACAGTCCCTGACACCTAATTGGTCTCATAAAAGTTTATGGGTAGAAGGAAACGAGGGAGACTGGAAAGAATTGAGGGAGGGGAGGAGGGACATTTCTTTTCCTGGCTCCTTCTTTACCTCCTGTCTATGTTGGGTTTCAGAGGTCTCAGTTCTGGGCCACCTTCACTATCTACCCATTCTCTCTAGACTCCTGTTACCCAAAATGAGGTCTCCAGACCAGCAGCAACTGCATCACCTAAAGCTTGTTAGATATGCACACAATCAGGCCGTACCCCAGACCCACTAAATCAGAATCTGGATTTTAACAAGATTTGAATACCCATCAACACACCTAGTCTTACGAAGTCAAATGCATTTGTCAATGACTCCTAAGTATGCTTCTTTAATTCTGACACTCTCAGGAACTTTAGATTCATGTATCTAGATGCCCGCTGCCTACTGGGCTTTGTTACTTGAAAGTGAAGTAAGTAAGTCATCTCAAACTTCATATGACTAAAAGACAGCTCTTGAACCTCTAAACTACTTCTCTACTTTTTCTCTTCCCCAGAAATGGCACCCCCACCCAAAGGCGTACCTGTTATTTTCTTGTCTCTTTCTTTTCCTCACAGCCAGCATTACATGTACCAGCCAGACCTGTGCATTATTCTTGTAAACATGTACTCAATCCTCCCACTTCTCTCTATTCTCACTGCTGTAGACCTAGCTCAAGCCACTCATCATTCTTGGTTTGAATTAAATTACTATTCACTTCCACTTTACCCCATATCATCCATTTGCCAAAAAGCTGGACAAATCTTTTTAAAACAAGCATCTTGTCACTTCTCTGCTTAAAATCTCCCAATGGCTTCCTATTTCATTTAGAATATAACAAAAGAAAATCTTTAATTCAGTGGAAAAATCCCGTGAAATCTATGACCTACCTACCTTCCTAACCCAAACTTGTATCATTTGCCCCCCTTTTTTTTACTTTGCTCCACCCACACACAGGTCTTCACCTCAGGGCTTTTGCATGAGCTATTCTCACTGTCTTGAGTGCTCTTTCTTGATCTTAACATCCTGGCTTTTTCCTTATTATTCAAACCATAGCCTATATGTCATCTTCTTAGAACAACCTTTCCTGATCATATAACCTAATTTGTTTCAGTTACTTTCTATGATAATAATCTACATAGTGCTTGCCACTGATTTTTGAATTGTTGGTTGTAATGTTGGTTATGTATGCATGCATATATTTTTTATACTTCTCCCCTAGAATATAAGTAAGTTCCTTTTGAGCAGACCTTGCCTGTCTTATACCAGCCATAGTGTTGTGGTACACAAACAGGCAAGATGCCTTCTGATTTTCGGCAATATATGAGACAGTACTATTATTTTACATATAGATTTTTGCATAGAACTTTTCTGGTTGCCTAGAATTGACAACTATATCTCAAACCTGAGGCCAACGGGAGATCAAGTTCCAAATGAATGAGGGCAGACACTACTTTAAGGACTCTGGAAACCTCAACCATCATTCTAGTTCTTCCCAATCTCCATGTATTTATATAAAACTTGCATAAATCAAAGACTGAGAAGGAGATGAGTATGACCATGGTCAGAAGTTATTGACTTAGGAGGAGTACTGTGGCTTTTTCTTTCTCTCTTCAATGGATGTTCCCTCTAGGCGAGTGAAGGGATTTCCAAGGGAATTAGAGACTGCGATGCTTTCAAGAAGGGGAGATTGGCATCTCATTTTAGGATATACTATTCATTATTACAGTGGAATGGCTGATCAGACCCTTGCCTATCTAAGCAGGGTGCCCTTAAGACTTTGCATGTGCCTATGATAGAAGCATCACTTGGTTTCTTACAACACAGGAGATATTAATGGCAACCAGAGTTATTCAAGAATAGAGAGAAGCAGCCCTTGATAAAAGATACTTACACTATAGTATCTCTCCCTGCACCCCACCATTACAGAGGAGGAAGGGAATGAGGGGAAGGGAAGTGTCCAAGGAACGTACCAGCCTTCTCTTCACCCACAAGTCCCTCATACATAAGCCTGCTTAGGGAGAGGGTGACAGGAAGAAGTGAGCATCAGACTGGGATGAGATAACTGGGCATTTTAATTCATGAGAGTGACCAGAAAGCTCAGAGGTCTGTCAGAGATGTTATTAAGGGATAGATTTACCAAAGCTTGAGGAAAAATAGTGTAGGAGAAACATAAACTCTTCCATGGTTGCATCCCATCAACTTCAATCTGGTCAATAAACCAGCTACAAATTTCCACTGTCAGACCACAAAGTGTACACTCTATCCAGAGATAATTAAAGACCGAACATAGAGCCCTTCTCATTCACATTTGCCATTGTGTAGGAACTCAGAGCCAGAACAGTTCCACTTTTCAGATGTGGACTGGCTGGGGAATTTGGTGAAAGGCTTTTGGTAGGGTTTTGTTTGCATTTGCTTTCCTCAATTTCATTTTTATGTCCCTTTAATGTCTGTAGGACAACTCCCCATCAACCTGTGCTTTAGATCAGAAACCACTTCTCGGTTATTTTGTAATTTCTTCTAACAGTACCTGGCACACAGGAGACCCTCAATAACTATCTGTTGAGTTAATCAGGAAGTGGATTTAGAGATTCAGTTTATTGTTATAGCTAGACCAGGTGAGTTTTAGCTGAAAAATCAAATCAACTAATTTAGTGTGGGAAAATTAGGACTCAGATTTCAGTGATGCTATTTGCTAGTTGTATGAATTTTGGCAAGTCACACATTTTTCTTAGCTTTGGTCTTCTCACCCATAAAATAGCAACAACCGTATCTATGTCACAGTTTGTTGTGTGGATCAAATAAGGTAGCATCTACGAATGCACTGAGCACAGGACAGTTATCCCGAAATGCATTTTTGAAGCTGTAGACTCAAGCACAATCTTCCTGGACTCTACCCTCCACGATTGTTTGACAAACGTTCCCTCCTCCCTCTCCCTTCCTCCTCCTCTATGTCCTCCTAGATTATAAATGCAGACTGAATTCACCCTCTCAGACACATAGGAGACACGTGTGAGTAGGCCAAAAGACCTTTAAGAAAAGACCAATATTTGCATATCTATTATAACTACTCACTGTTCGACTTGTTTCATTACAATTTCTATTTGGATAATATGTAAGGTCAATACTGTCAGTGTTCTGGAAAATTCATTTTTTATTAAAGCAAAATGCACTGTATTTATAGAGATAACACCTTAAATGCTGTGAGGGAAAGTGCACCAATTACACTCGTTCCTTTGATGGGGCAAGTTTACATGCTCCATGTATATCATACATCACAAGGAGAGGGACCTTTGCCTGTGTTGATGTGTCTCAAGTGTTATTCTTTGGCTGAACTTGAATAGGTCTGATGCCTTGACCATCCTTTCTTATATACCTGGAAGCACTGAGATAACCATATTGAGAAAAGAAAAAAAAAAACGAAGAAAGCTTTCTTGTCTGCACCCCTACATTAGTTTGTCCCCACTGCATTCCTGTCAGTCTCCTCATGAGCTGCTTGCTTGTCTCTCCCATTAGACCGAATACTGGATAACAGATACAATGTCAACACATACTAGAGGCTCAATATATGTTTACTTAATGAGTGAAAATGAATGCCTGACACAAAGCAAGAGCTTGCTAATTGTTGAATTCTCTAAAAGGAGGTGAAATGGCATAGTGAAAGAAAAATACAAAAAGACTTAAAGCCAGGAGATCTTGAATTCAGATCCTGTTTTTTTTTTATCACTTATTAGATAATGTGGCAATTTACTTAGCAAAATGAAATTCAGTTTCCTTTTTATTAAATGAGGGAAATACTTGTTCCTGGCACATAGTAGATAAAATGCATTGCAAATCCAATTCCCTTTACTTCTTCCTTTTGACTAACAAGAAAGTACAATTGTTTGCATTTTTTTACTGGCCATTCTATTCTGCCTTCTTAACAAATATAATTAAAATATGGCAAATCTTTTCATGTATGTGTTTTGTGCTATTTCCTACAAAGGTTTTACCTTCTGTTGTTCTTTTTGTCCCCCTCTACTAATTTCAAACTCAACGAACAATTGGCTGGCCCTGTTAATTAGGCATAGCAAAGTCTGAGGTTCCTAAAGCAGAATCTTCTGGTCTGTGAAGGCACTAATGTCAAGGTAGTAGTGGGGTTCTCTAGTTTATTTTACTATATCAGACATTTACCTGTTTTAAGGTTTCACATGCTAATTTTGTCAAATCTATGTGTGGTTGGATGGAATGAAATCAACTCAAAATTGCAACATTGTTTATCTCCTGGTGATCAAAACCTCAGTAGGTGTTTTATTGTATTTGAATCATTAAAACAATGGGAATTTAATTTATTTGTCCCTTAAAAATATATTTCAAAACATGGGATTTGTGAAACGGACATGGATGAAGAAAGAAGCCTTTGGAAAAAGATGTTTTGGGGTTTCCTAGTACAAATCCAGTTCTGCAACATTGTGTAACTCCAGGCTATGGTGCTTATGCAGACTACAATGTGAATGGTGTCTCCTGAAATTGTGCAATGTGTTGGGCTTGGCTAGGCTCATTTTTCCTGCTAGTCTCCTGTTAGTCGGTTGAGATGAGGAGGAAGAACAGAGTGTGGAGAATTAGAAATATCCAATTGCTGTTACCCTTAATCAAATCCTTAAACTCTTGAGTCTAAGTTCATTCATCCCCAAGAGGCAGTTCCTTTCTATACAAGTGTTAGAAACATACCTGAGGTCTGTTTATTCAGAGTCTGAGCACATCAACTGGTGACTGATTCTACTTATTCATTGGCATTTTTCAGTCTTCATAAACATTTCTTGTTATTGCTAATAGGAAGGTTGGATTACAGACTTAATTTCAAGTACAGCACTTTGAAGAAGACATCAGCATGTATACTCAAATTGCCATTTCCCTCCATTGTGGTCCCAGCACAGAGGAATTTAGAGGAGGTAGTGGACGTTTCTGGGCAGAAGAAGAAAAGTGGGGGTTTCTAGAAAGGAAATCAGTGTGTATTGACTGGAGGCTGTGCCTCCCATGTGCTATTACAATAACTCTTCGAGTCAGGCCAGACAGACATGTCTAGGAAAAGTGGGTGCCCTAGGCAGGCCAACAATATGGCATTCCTTCACATTGATGGGTTTAAAGTAGAGGCTGGTGTCACAAAGTGGAGGAGAGCCAGTGACAGTGGCTCCTCATTCGTCCAGAGCAATTCAGCAGTTCCCCTCTGGCCCTTGACTTGAATGCCCACCCTACTGGCTTTCTCATGCATTTTCCCCACCTGCAGGAGCAGTCCTGTACTTACCCAGACTCGCCCTCTTTAGAAGAATGTTCATCCAGTAAGACTCAAGCAGTCCCTTTAGGGATCTCAAATGCCCCCCGCCCTTTCCCAAGAAGATAAAAATTGACTTTCCTTCCTTGTACAGTGCTCCATGTTACAAGTATTCTGGTTAACTCTTGCTTCTAGTGGGGTCCCTGTTGTCTAGTGTGGACCCTCTCCTCAGAGATGTTTCAGATGAAAGTGAGGTGCCAAGAGCTATTTTAGCCTATAACCACCCCTTTGAACTTTCTATGAAGGAGGGACAATGATTACATGTGGGCTTATGCAAGAATGCTGCTTAAGCCTGAGTTGTTAGTCTATTTCTTTAAAAGGATACCTATTCCCTTGAAGCAGTAATGTCCAGATGTTGAACTAGAGAAGTTCTCTTTGAACAGGGTTTGAATAGCTACTACCAACAATTGCTACTAACAATACCTTCCCCAGTGGGCTCTGGCTCAGACCCATTGGCCTGCATCCTGGGGTTTGGGAATGTGATTCAGATACAGGCACCAGAGAAGCGATTCAGGCACTGAAGAAACCAGACTGGGTACCATTTCATGGAACTAGGGGAAATGAAGGGGCATAGGCTAAAGAGCAACCACGGAGTTCACATACTCAAACCAAGACCAAGGTCCTAGCATGATCAGCATCCTAACATCATGCACCATTAAACTCCTGGGCTCACAAACTTCTAAGTAGAGACATTTTAAGTTTCCAAGGACTTAGGTGGGGCTAGGACTGTAAGGAGGCAGTGGAGTATAGTTCCTCCCTTTGAAGTGAGGAAGTCTATGGGGTAGGAGCTTGATACTCTTCTCAGTCAGAGCCCTGTGCTGAGCTCATCGTTTTTATGAAACTTCTCCAGATAAGCTGCAGCTAGCCCCGTACTCTAGTGTCCCTAAGGACAACTTGATAGTCTAAATCTGAATTTCCTAAGTATCCTTTCAAGTCTTCCTTTGTTCATTCTAATTTGGGGTCTGAAAACCTTTCAGGAGTGGCATGCCAAATATTTCATTTATTCACTTTAATTTAGGATTTCCTGTGCCAAAAGAACATTCTTGTATGTGTAAAGTCTTGCTGTAGAGTGAAGCAAAAATCACTATAAAATCACACCAGTAGAATCATAGAATCAAAATGTTGGATTATTGAGTCCAAAGACCTCATTTCCAAAGGTAGGAAAACTGGGGCCCCAAGAAGACAAAGGTGATACCTGAGATCCTATAGCTAAGTTAGGGGCAAACTCAAGCAAGAGCCCACATAAACTTTAATTTTCTTTTATTATATCACTGTTTTTTTAATTTAATTTAATTTTATTGTGTTAGTCACCATACAGTACATCATTAGTTTTTGATGTAGTGTTCCATGATTCATTGTTTTCATATAACATCCAGTGCTCCATGCAATATGTGCCCTCCTTAATACCCATCACTGGGCTAATCCATCCCCCCACCACCCTCCCCTCTAAAACCCTCAGTTTGCTTCTCGGAGTCCATAGTCTCTCATGGTTCATCTCCCCCTCTGATTCCCCCCCTTCATTTTTCCCTTCCTTCTCCTCATGTCCTCTATGCTATTCCTTATGTTCCTCAAATAAGTGAGACCATATGATAATTGACTTTCTCTGCTTGACTTATTTCACTAGCATAATCGCCTCCAGTCCCATCCATGTTGATATAAAAGTTTGGATATTCATCCTTTCTGATGGCTGAGTAATATTCCATTGTATAATGGACCACATCTTCTTTATCCATTCATCTGTTGAAGGGCATCTCGGCTCTTTCCACAGTTGGGCTATTGCGGACATTGCTGCTATGAACAATGGGGTGCATATGGCCCTTCTTTTCACTACATCTGTGTCTTTGGGGTAAATACCCAGGAGTGCAATTGCTGGGTCATAGGGTAGCTCTATTTTTAATTTTTTGAGGCACCTCCACACTGTTTTCCAAAGTGGCTGTACCAACTTGCATTCCCACCAACAGTGTAAGCGGGTTCCCCTTTCTCCTATATCACTGTTTTGTTTCTTTTTTTAAGCAAACTTAAGCCTCAAACAACAGAGTATCCTCAGATTTTTTTTTTTTTAAATAACTGTAGACATGGATTTTATCAGTACTTAGAGACTTCTAGCCTCATGTGATTTAACTAATCTTGTGGTTTGGTGGAAAGAACATAGACATCCTTGAGAGTCTCATAGACTGAGTTTGGATTCAGTTCAACCACTCAGTTTTGTAATCTTGAGTACATTATTTAACTTCTCTGAGGCTCAGTTCATTCAAAGGTAAACAGGGAAAAATAATAAGCTTACAGAGTTGTTAGGGGTGTGCTTGTCAGAACTCATGTTGGGTGGTTCAATAAATGGAATGTAATATGAACTGGTCACAAAGAGCTAGAGGGACCAACAAAGCAACCTGGACAAGGTGAGGCAATCAGAGGATTTGAAAGGGTAGGAAACCACTAGACTGGAGGCAGTATAACCAGAGCCCTGGAGATAGAGCCCACTGGGAACCAGGACCTTGCAGGCTGTCCATTCCTAGGGACAGTCAGTCAGGACCTGGAGTGACTTGGGCAGCTGCCTGGCAGAAATTCTGGTCCTGATTTGAAGGGCTGCCTGTTGGGAACTGGAGCCTAGAGGAAACGCAGCTATTGCTGGAGACTCTGCCCAAAGTGAAGGACTGAGGTGAGAAATGCTCTGACTTCTCTTTTCCTCCCTCTAATCTCCCACCGTTGCCTCCAATTGGCTAGACCTTGCCTTCTGGCAACGGAGCCTTGGATATGCACTTGGCAGGGGTTAGCCTCCCTGGATCTGTGAGCAAACAGGAGTTAGATAATTTCCTGCATATAAAGCGCCTAGCACTATGCATTTAGTGTGGTTCTCCTCCCCCTTGTGATGCAATTACTGTGCTCCAGGACACCTGATTAAACCTCAGAGGATTATCCTTACCAGCTGGCTCAGAAATTTTTTGGTCTGGGTGTGGTAACTTCCACCCCCCCAGCAAGGTCACAGTGACTGGGGCTGGCTTATATGTGAACTCTACTCGTAGTGATGATGATCATTATCAGCCCCTATGCTTTAAAAAGTGCCTTTCTGTCACATATTTAATTTTTTAAACAACCCAGGGAATCATTTGATGAAATAGACAATGAAATTGAGGCACAGAGAAGTTAGGCAAGTTGCCCAAAGTCAAACAGTTCCTAGGTGGCAGACTCAAGTTTGAATTGCAGTTTGACTCCAAAGTTGGTCCTTTTCACCTGAAGATTGTTGTCTGTTTCAACAGTGTGCCCACTGAATTCTTGTAATATGAGTTTTCACATGATATTTCATCTCTTCCTTCCAAGAAGCAGTCCTATTATTTTTTCTCATTTCTACATGAAAATGCTGAGGTCTGGTGAGGTTAAGTGACTGCCCATTGTTACATAACTCATTAGGAAGAGATTTAGGAAGAGAATGATACTTTTTTTGTAAACCAATGAGCTTCTCATTGTTGGAGGTAATCAAGCTAGTGGTCATGTGCCTGGACATTGCAGCATGGGTGCCTGTGTGTGTTTGGTGATTAGAATGAATCATTGCATTTCAGAGGGCTCTCTCTGGAGCCGCAAGTTTCTGAAGAAGGTTATTTGTTCAGAGAAGTTCATTTTCATCCATTTCGTGCATTGAGCTGCTATGTAAGATGTTATTTGCCAAAAAAGAAGCACTCCAGTGCTTTAAAACAAAAGCAAGTTGAGCCTACTGATGAATGACCTTCAAAGTCCTTTTTTTTTTTTAGCTCTGATTCTACAATACCATGAATTAACAAACACCAATACACATTGTTGTTGGAACTACAATATGGGGGCCCTATGCAGAGGGCAGGATCTTCTAACAAAAGCTGAGTAAACAGCTATTTCAAGTTCAGTGGGTGATGGTACAGGAGCCTTCATTTCCGCTTCTAGCCAAGAAAATTTTGATCAGGTTGCAGGCCGTCTGCCCATTCATCTGCAGCAGGAAATGGATTTAGCGTCTGTATGGGCCGGACTCCCATATTTATCATCCATTTAGGCCTAATCAAAATGTTTTCCATTTCACCTGGTAAGTGCAAAGGGCTCAGAGGAGGGTCTGAGTGATGGCGGTGGGGTCCCATCGCTTTCTCATCACTGGAGTGCAGTTGTTAAAAGTCCCATTTCTCCTCGGTGTCTCACTCAGAGCTGAGACAGGCAATCTCTCCTGTCCTCACCCCTGTCAGCTCTCTAGAAACCGCTCTTGGCAGCAGCAAAAATCTATGGAATTGACCTGGAATGGGGAGGGAGGAAGGGCAGATTGTGACCCCCCAAGGAAAGCTGAGGTCAGAGGTGAAGCTCAGAACTGATAGATGAAATGAACCTCTGAGCAGTAGCCTCCTTGGATAATGAGGGGCTGCAACCTCCTGGGATGGGGGAAGGACAGTGAGGGGAGACCAGATGTCCTCTTAAGCATGGGGAGAGCTTGGGAGGAGGATTGGAGTATCTCTTGTCCCTTGGGTGAAGAGGAGGTGGGGGAAGGGGCTGCTGATTAGAATGAGAATGTGACAGTCATGCAAAGCCTCCAGTTGGATTTATGCATCCTTTGCCAGGATGCTGGGAGGAGGGTACTTGACAGCCCCCATTAGATGAGGAGAAATGGAGGAAATTAAGCATTGTTCTGTTAGGGGAACCCTTGAGACTAGGGGATGGAAGAGCCCCTGCTGAATTCATTACAGAGGGAGTACTGTTTTCATGAGAAAAACAAATAATGCAGAAATTCCCCCACTTTGATGTAGCAAATTCTGACTTGGACTGCACTGGGCTGAAATATCCCTGTGTGCCTCTCAGTATCCAAAAGCAGACGTAATTCTTTTCCCATGCAGGATGTTATAGGTGGCATGGGGGTGGTGGGAAAAAAACAGGAGGCTGCAGTTGAGTTTGGCTGAGCTGGGAAATGGGTTGTTTCAAGTAGTGGTGAAATAAAATGACTGAGATAGGGTAGGCTATGTGGTCCTTGTTTCAGGGTGACAGAGAGCATGAACGTCTTTTGAGCAGGGGGATGACAAGATTAGGCTTTTTAGGATGATTCTGACAGACCAGTGGAAGGTGGGCTGAAGGGGCTCAAGGCGGCTTATTTTTCCCTTGTTCACTTCATTGATGAGCAGATGCAACTATTGAATGTCAGGCAGGGAGGCCACGAGAAACCAATCATGGTTGAGAGACCTCACTCAACTGGGGAAGGATAGTGAGAGCATGGTAGAGAATTATAATATTTTGAGTATTTATTAAGAACCTACCTTGTGCCCAATGCTGTATGTATACCACCTAATTCAACCCTTGCAACCATCCTTCAAGATAGGCATTAATATTCCCGGTTACAAATGAGAAAGCAGACTCACTGGTGTTAACTAGCCTCTCAACACGACTTTAACCAACACAGTTTCATCTGCCAAGAAAATAAAACATCTTTTTCTCCAGTCCACTCACCTAGGCTGCCATTATTTTTCCTCTCTAGACATGGGGTTTTATATCCAGAGGGGTTTTTTTAGATTATCTTGTCCCACTTCCCTATTTTATAGACGAGAAGACTGAGGCAGGGAGTAGAGGGAGAGACAGTTCAGGTCTATGTTCTCTACTCTGCCAAATGGCTCCTTATTTTACAGTTGTCAGTATAAACCCTTCTCTCATCTGAAGCTCACACCACACTCCCAACAGGCAGGAGATTGACTTACAGCAGTTATGTTCCTGGGACAGTTGGAGATAAAGTCAAGAATTGTCAAGAATACCATCACACTTCCCCCTCTTCCCACTGGAACATGAATTTCATCTTTCATCCCTTTTATCTCTGATGCACAATGATTTTCCTTAATCTTTATCACAAGAGGTACTTTCTTTAAATCACCTACTATGTGCTCAGGAGCTCCCTTCTATAAAATCAATTAGTTTAATCCTCACAACAGTCTTATGATCTGAGCAACATCATTTTGACAGCTGAGCATACTGGGCTCAGAGAGGTTAACTTAGTTGCCTAAGGTCACACCCCAAGGAAGCAGCACAGTAGGATTCAAACTCAGGCTGGTCTCACTCCAAAGTCTTCTTCATGAAAAAGGGCCCTCCTCCTGTTTTTATGCCATTTTATTATTAAGCAAACATTTCTGAGTGCCCCTCGTGTCAAGGTCAGTGATAAGCACTGGAGATTTGCAACAAAGATGAGAGATTCATCCTGAAACCCTGAAAGGAAGGACAGATGTTAAACAGCAATGTTTTCATTCTTCTGCCTTTAATAATGGACAGAGTGTTTGGTCTACAGCACTTGACAGTTCACAAAGTGTCTCCTATTCATTATGTTGGTACATCTACACAATAACCCTAGGAGGCACATAATTTCTGTCCCTCTCTCCCTGTATAGGAAACAATATGGGAAATAGAGTAAACAGGCTCATAGAAGTTAGGTGAAGTATGTAAGGCCACACAGCTGGTAGGGCAGTCTGACTTCCTGCCCATTGCTCTTCATGCAGCACTACATGGATTCTTTCACTCTTTTCTTCTTCCAACTTTTTCTCAGCAAATCCTGGCTCTTCCTTTTATCTCTGGTGAAACTTTCCCTATAGTCTCCCCTGCAGCTATAAACTAACATCTTGTTCTTCATCACTCTAAATCAGGCTGTCTATATTCACACTCTTCAAACCTGTGTGTGATTCCTTATGTACCCTGCTTTTCTCCTTTAGATTTTGTGTGATTGGAGTGATCCCTGAAAAAAATCTGCTTCATTTCCAGGTGTAAGTCTAAGGGACTAGAGTAGGTACTATAAAGCACAAAGTTCTCCCTCATTCTTTTCTTTATCCATCTCTCTCCCTATCCATTCATGCTCTCAACTATCCATCTGTTGTACATATATACATACACCTATTTTTTATATGTATGTGCATTTATCCATCTACACCCCTCCTTCCATCTCATCTTTCCTTCCTTCCAACTATATATCCACCTGCTCAACAAATATATACAAACATATATATTGAGCATTTACTATGTCTCGGGTACTGTTCTAAGTACTGCGAACAGAGCAGACATCAAGATATACAAGTTTTCTATTCTTACAAATATTATAGTAGGGCAGACAGAATATAAGTAAGAAAATAAATAAGAATTTCAGATAGTGGTAATTGTAATGAAGAAAATAAAATAAAATAGTGAGGTAGAGAGTGACTGCAGGATGATGCTTTAGTTTGGGTGCTCAAGGAAGACTTTTGGGCTAAGGGACATTTGAACTGCAACCAACTCTCTCAAGATATGGGGGAATGATCTGCTAGGCAGAGGAAATAGGCAATTTTCTGCCCACTCACACTACCAACTCACCCAATTAAGATCCACTTGGCTCTCTCAATCTTAATCATGTTTCCCAAAGGAAAACATGCAAGGATTCTTGCTTACCCAATCTCATTTTATAGAGAAATGATGAAAGACAAGGGTGTTCAGGGGCCTTTCTCATGATTACCAGGGATGGTGGTAGCAGAGATAACATGGTGCAATTTAAGGAAATGAACCCTGGAAGAGGAATCAGGAAGCCTGGGTTCTAAGTTTAGCTCCACACTAACTTGAGGAAACATGCATAACTTATTTTTCCAGTGCAACTCTTGATGTTTTCTCTCTCTCTCTCTGTCTCTGTCTCTCACACACAAATCAGAAGTCATAAAATTTTAAAGTGACATATAAGCTAATGTGAAAAGTAAGCAAAACAATAATGCTAACATTTATTGAATAGTTATATTATGCCAGGAGTTATTCTAAGTGCTTTAAATACAACAGCTTTAACTCTCTTAACAACCCTATGAGATAAATATTATTATCTAAATATTAAAAAGACAAGGGACCCAAAGTACAGGGTGGTTCAGTAACTTGCCCCAGTCCCACAGACAGTAAGTGATAGAGCTGGATTCAGCTCAAATCAGCCATTTGATTTGAGCACTCCAGCTCTTAAGCCTTAAATAATAACTCTTCTCTTGAAGGGCAATAGAACAGGTGACTTAGTTGAAGTTAAAGTCAGGAGCCTTGACTCTACCCCTTCCATCTTGTCTTCTCTCCAGTGTACTTCTTCTGGGGAAGTTCTCACTTGCCTATCTGCATCTTTCCTTAACTGTGAGCTCTTAGAGGATAGAGAATATTTTTCCCTTCTTCTGCCTAATGCCTGAATCAGTGCTACCAGTATCTTGATAGATAATCAATGACCAATAGATGCTTATGGGAACCAACTAAAACATATTGTTACATAGATACATAAATGTCTTTCCCCTTTTTATTTTTGAAACACTAAAAACAGAAATGCAAAATAGAACTGCCTAAACCAAATATGTAAGCATGAAGAGTCTATTTTTTGTTGTGTAACAAATTTCAAAAATTTTTATCAAAACCAAATAAAAGCAAAGAAAAACTTACAGAGTTCTAGGAGCATTTGAACAGGAGTGTCCAGTATCTCAGTAGTAGAGAAAACCTTGGCTGCAGATGGTAGATGATTCAGCACCATGGACAACCACCTGGGATTTCAGTTTTGCCAGAGCTCTGGAAAAGGGCAAGAGTCAGGGCTGGAACATATGAAGCAAATGGGAGACTACTGATGGATGAATCTAGAGAGGTATGCAAGGGCCTAGTCATGAATGGCAAGATAGGAATTTTGGACATAAGCCTATAAGTAAAGGAGGCATGTACAGGCTTTATGCAGGGAATGACACAACCAGATTTTAATCTTAGAAAGAACACTGTGGGTGTAGTGTGGAGACCATATTTGAACAGCCAATATTAGAATACAAGAGATCATTAAGAGGGAGTTGCAGCAGTCTGAGCAAGAAGTTATGAGGGTATATATGGTGGGGGATGAGAAAAAAGGGGAAATTTGGAAGATAATAAGGAGATGGAATCAGTGGGTTTTAATAGAAGGAGCCTGAGAGAGGTCTAGGATGCCTCCAGGATTTTTGTTTGGGCTCTGAGCTTTGATATAAAGTGTACAGGAAAAATAATAAAATTGAGAGCTAAAAATTGTTGAAGTCAGCTTTGATATATTGACTTCGAAATGTTAGTGTGACATTCATGTGGAAATGTCCAGTGAACAGTTAAGTATTTGGTTTTGGAGTTCAGAAGAGAGGATGATGTATAATGAACACTGAATGAATGTCTGTTATGTTGCTGTATTATGCTAATCTGGCTCAGACCCTAGTTACTGACTCATCCATATTCTCATGAGGATGTTGCTGATCACTGGAGCCCATAGGCATTGCCTAATAATGGTAAATCCAAGCAGCCTGAGGTCATAAATTCAAGCTGACCTATTTATTCACTGAGACACTTTTAAATCTTCTAGGCCCTTCCAAAATCAGCCATCTCCACAGTTGCTCAGATTCTGGCTGAGTTATGTCCTCTCCTGTTTATAGATATCTAATTTCCTTGGCCTTATTTTGCTAGAAGCTCAGGTGTTGCTGTCTTCAAGTAGTTCGTATATGCAGACATTATAAAGAGATGCAACTCACATCTCTGACCCTCCCAGAATCTCTCTGGCCGTCCCCAAATAAAATATTCAGAGGATCTCAGAGCTAAGAAGTGCTCTTGCAAAGCAAATACTATCTTTCCATTTTATAAATGGAAAATGTAAGGCCAAGGCCGAGAAAATGACTTATAGAGGTCTCCTCCGTTCAATAAAATGTTTATTTTTTGAGTGCTATCATGTGCCAAGTACTGTCCTAGATGCTGGAAATACAATGGTGAAGCGGAAAGATGTAGACTCTGCTCTGTTCTCAGTGAGTTTATAGTCTACAAGGAGGGAAATAGACACCACTAACCAGACTATTATCATATAGCCTACAGGAAGTGTTAACTAAGTTAAAATTAGGTATCCTCCCTAACAAAACAAAACAAAAACAAAAGAAGCAAGCAAAACCAAACAAAAAAACAAAAAACAAACAACAAACAACAACAACAAAAAAACAAACAAAAACCCAAACAAACAGAAAAAGCCAAAAAACTCTCTTGGTGGTGAGTAGAAGTGTGTAGCAGAGCAAGGATCCTGATACCAGGTTTGTCAAACCCTAATTCTAAGTCCTTTCCAACATATCATGTTGCCTCCTTTATTAGTAGGTAATAGAATTTACTCAAATTATGGTTGAGGAGTAGTTAAAGGCATGGGTCAGACTACCTGGATTCAAATCTGAACTCCTCTCTTACTCCCTCTGTGACCTTGGATAAGTTACTTAACCCATCTGAGCTTTAGGTTCCACTCATCTGTAAAATACAGACAATCCCTACTCCACTGGGGATACCATGTTTAATAAATGGTAGCAATTTTTATGTTATAGATAAATCTCAAGGTTCTTTTTAGTTCAAAAAAATAGTCTTTAATTGCTTCCTGCTAAAAGAGGCTGTGGATAAGAGTAGAACATAAGGCTGGGAATTAAGATTACTAGTTTCAGTCCAAGGTTTGCTCCTAAGTAGCTGTCAGTTTTGGACAGTTATGTGACTTTGTTGGGGCATTGCTTTTCCATCCTCCAATTATGATTCAGGCTATGTAATCTCTAAGGTGTCTTCTTTTTAACTGATAGACTACTGAAGGAAATGGACCTTATTTTTAATATTGTAAGGAGAGACTTGTAAAAATTAAGCTTAACTCTCTGTCACATGACATGCTTTCCTCCTTTCCCTTAACTCTTAATTTCAGTGCTTCAAGTTACCACACATTGTTTTTATCCAATAAATGATACTTACGTGGGTAATGCTCTGACATTAGCTGGGTCTGCATGAGGCCCAGAACATCTGGACAGAAACTGAGAAGAAAATACTGGTAGTCACCCAGCTGTTTTATCAGCACAGCCCTCAAATGCACAACCTTTTAGATCTGCAATCTGGAACAAGATAGAAATTTCAACAAACATCTGTTGAGATTCATCCTTTTCCAGGACCTCTATGTGTTCAATTTTTCCACCTGTGGAAGACAACTCTGAAAACTAGGTATTACATTTCACAGATGGAAACTAAGCTTTGAAACAAAGTGACTTGATTGAGGCCACATTAATAAGAAAGGGCAGGTAGGGATTCCAGCTCGACTTCTAATGTCAAAACTTAGTCCATTCTTGCCCTAGAATTTTATGTCTGTGTTTCCATCTAGAGTAGTCACAGGCACAGCATACCACTGCTTGTCAGGCAATTTTGTGACTTGAGGATTTGAGAAGCCTCACACTCCTTTCAGTTTAGGTTCTTGTATCTTTTCTAAATGATGATTAAAAGGCACAGCTCCACCTTAACCCAGCTGCTGCCCCTTATGAGGCTGGGGCTCTGAAATTGTGTTGCTGTTTAATGACCTCACCATATGCAGCCTTTCACTGGGGGTAGAATCAGGGGGAGGGGGAGCCAAAGGAGGCAGAATCCAATACAAGCAGAAAACCAGAGACTCCTAAGCTGAAGGCTTTTTGGTTCAAGAGACCTGGCTCATTAGGGTGACATATCTTCCCCTCCTTACCCTCACTTCTGTCCTTCTTTATTGTCCTAGAAAAGTTGAGGGATGGATGTCTCTAGCATCTAATAAAGAACAATAGGAAGACTTTTGTGTGGTGGGAGAAGGACAGAGAGATGGCTAAAGCAGAGGGCAGGAACCTCTTTCTGCTAAGATTCTCTGGCAAATGCATAAAAGAATCAGCCTTTACAGAAAAGCACCTAGAATGATTTGGTCAGATATATCTCCCTTTTACTGATTAGCTCTCTTCTTATTTTTATTACTGCAGAATTAATAAAATCAATATGAGTTTATTTTATGGAGCAGAAATATTCTTGAAAAAATTAGCTGTGATTAGAATTTCTAAAAGTAAATCCTATTCTTTCTTCTTAAATTGTCAAATTGGAGGAGTATTCAGTGTAAAAAAAAATTGGCCTAAGATATAAAATAATCATTCTTAAGATTGCAGGGTGTCTTATAAAATTCTATATTTAAATTTTAAATATTAATTTTAGATGGAATACTATTAATCTGAATAGCATTACAAAATCTTCAGTTAAAAGCAACTAAAACATTTCTGTTTGGAAAATTATCTTAAAGTCTTCCAGAATAGGAACATGCTAAGGATAACACTATTGTTTTAGCTTGATGGATAACATTAACTGAGGCAGGAACAAAAGAGAAAGATTAAGCTGGCTCGGGATGGGGGAAAAAAATCACATGTTGCCCTCTACAAGTAGAAAGAAATTTTACCAGGTTTAGTAAAAATGTCAGCCTCTCTTTCTCCCAGGCCTTTGAACATTTTTTTCTTTTGTCTGGATGATTTCTCTGTATCTCAGAGTTCTCTGGAGTTCCCCATGCCCCTTACCCTACTATATCTTTCCACATCACTTATCACCTTTTAAAATAATACTTTTATTATATTCTGTTTGCCTCTCCCATGCCAGCCCCACCGCCCACCACATGTAAGCCTCTGAGGACAGGGATTTTGCCTGTTGTCATCACAGCTGTATCCAAAGCACCTAGAACAGGGACTGTTGAGAAGCCTTGATAAATATTTGTGGAATGGATTAAAATCCCACATTGTAGGGCAACTCTTCCGTGCAACCTATCCTAAAAAAGTTTCATCTTATACTTACAGCATCATAGCACTTTTCACAGCATACATCTAAAAAAAATTAAGAGGGTACACACACACACGCACACACACACACACACACACACACACACACACACACAATGGAATATTATGCAGCCATCAAAAGGAATGAGATCTTGCCATTTGCAATGACGTGGATGGAACTGGAGGGTGTTATGCTGAGTGAAATAAGTCAATCAGAGAAAGACATGTATCATATGACCTCACAGATATGAGGGATTCTTAATCTCAGGAAACAAACAGGGTTGCTGGAGTGGGGGTGGGGTGGGAGGGATGGGGTGGCTGGGTGATAGACATCAGGGAGGTTATGTGCTATGGTGAGTGCTGTGAATTGTACAATACTGTTGAATCACAGATCTGTACATCTGAAACAAATAATACAATATATGTTAAGAAAAAAAAGAAGAAGATAGCAGGAGGGGAAGAATGAAAGGGGGTAAATCAGAGGGGGAGACGAACCATGAGAGATGATGGACTCTGAAAAACAAACTGAGGGTTCTAGAGGGGAGGGGGTGGGGGGATGGGTTAGCCTCGTGATGGGTATTAAGTGGGCACGTTCTGCATGGAGCACTGGGTGTTATGCACAAACAATGAATCATGGAACACTACATCAAAAACTGATGATGTAATGTATTGTGATTAACATAACAAAAAAATTTAAAGAAAAAAGAAAAAAAATTATGTGAAATTAATGTAACATAAAATTGATCATTTTAAACTGTCCAGCTCAGTGGTATATTCACAATGTTAGCGCATTCAGTACATTCACACTGTGGTGCAACCACCACCTCCATCTAGTTCCAAAACATGGTCATTTAGCCCAAAAGAGAAGTCTATGGCCATTAAGCAATCACTCCCCATGCTTCTCTACCCCTAGTACGTGGCAACCACTGATCTGCTTTCTGTGTCTCTAGATTTACCTATTCTGGGTATTTCAGATGAATGGTGCTGTAGGTGACATTGTGTGCCTGGATTCTTTCAGTGAGCATGTTTTTAAGGTTCATCGTGGCATAGCATGCATCAGAAATGCATTCCTTTTTAAGGCTGAGTAATGTTCTGTTGTATGTATATACCATGTTTTGTTTGCCCATTCATCCGTCAATAAACATTTGGGTTGTTCTACCTTTTGGCTCTTGTGAATAGCGCCACTATGAATAGTCCAATGCTAGTATTGGTTCACACCAAATTTTGATGGCTTAATTTCCAATCTGTCTCCCCTACAAAATCATGGATTCTATGATGGTAGAGACTGAGTCCATCTTGTTCACAAATATATTCCTAGACCAAGCCATAGCCTGGAAAATACTTGTTCAATGAATGACTGAGTACGAAATTTCCAAGTCTCCTGAATTTTTTTAAACTCTTTTTTCTTAAAGATTTTATTTATTTATTTGACAGCAAGAGATAGCGAGAGCAGGAACACAAGCAGGGGGAGTGGGAGAGGGAGAAGCAGGCTTCCTGCCGAGCAGAGAGCCCGATGTGGGACTCGATCCCAGGACCCTGGGATCATGACCTGAGCTGAAGGCAGACGCTTAACGACTGAGCCACCTAGGCGCCCCTCAAGTCTCCTGAATTTTTAATTAAAAGCGTATGACTGAAATTTCTTAAATAACAGGGATAACACAGCCTTTAAATTTTCAATAATGCTACAAATATAAAAACAACTATGTCTTAATTCCATATCAAGATTAGCTGCAGGTGAGAGGAGAGAGAGGCGGCTGGATGAGGGGACTGTAGGACTTCAGCAGGGTCAGGGACGAGGAGGCAGCAGGGACAGGCAGAGAAGCATGGGGGAAGGAAGGGTGCAGAGAGGGCTGAGGCAAGGGGAGAAGAGGGAGGGGGAACACAGAGATGATGAAATTGGAGCAGCTCCAGGGTTGCTATCTGTGTCTCAAGCAGCTGAGAGAAGTCCTCTCTGCCCCCAGGAAATAGCTTTTTGTCTTTCATTTTCAAACATCAAAGTTTATTTCTGAAATAATGGTTTGCTTTTGTGTGGAATTCTGATGGTGTTCCCCAGATGTTCAAGAGTGACTTTGGCTTTTAGAAATCAACTTTTGAAATGGAGAGTTGTCTTCAAATTTTAGTCACTGTGGTTTTTTTTTAATTGTGGTTAAAAACACATAAAACATTTACCCTCTTAACAATTTGTAAGTGTACATTACAGTATTGTTAGCTATATGTACATGTTGTACAGTATGTCTCTGGAACTTCTTCATCTTGAGCAACTGAACCTATGCCCATTGAACTTGTCAGTGTTTGTTGAACACCTATTATATGCCTGCAATGAAGGGAAGCTATTGTCTCTCTGGGTGATTTTTCTCTTTGTCTGTTTATATATGGGGATTCTGTGTCAATTTATATATACACTAATTATAATTATACATATATTTTTATAATGCTTTGCAATGTAAGATACTTTTCTTAAATTTCCTTATAAGTACCTTATATCTTACTAAGTACTTCCTATTTATCCTGTTATCTGATCCTCTCCCAAACTGTGATTATTTTCATTTTATGAGTGAGGAAACTAAGGTCAAGAGAAGATAAGTAGTTTTTTCAAGGTCACAGAGCCAGCAAGTGACAGAACTAAGATTTGAAATTGGTTTTTAAAGCCAAGTTCTTCCCCAATGCATCATGCTACAGTGATTCATTCTAAATAACATTAAAGAGTGCTTTAGCACTTCCTCTTGGGTTTCTGGGAAAAGAGAAAATACCTATAAAAAAACTTCATTGTTCTTGTTCAAAACATAAAATATGCTTCATTATTCTGGTTCAATATATCTAAAAGAAATTCACCATGTAAGTTGCTTGTTTTTCTCTGAACAGCTGCTCTAATCTAAAATATTTTTCTTATTTAGCTTTTATTTATTGTTCTGAGTATTATTGATTTGCAAATTTTTAGCCATTGCATTCCAAAAGTGCTAAGTTGTTAGAGCCAAATTTTGGGCTTGAATCCTGGATTTGCTACTAAATTAGTTTTATGGCCTTGGAGAAGTCATTTAACCTCTCTAAGTCTTAATGCCCCCCATCTGTAAAATGGTGATTTAATAGTATCTGCTTCACACTGTTGTTAATGAGGAGTACATGAGATAATGCATCAAAATTGCTTAGTGTATTTCCCTGGCCCATAGGAAGCGCTTAACAAATAGGAGATGTTATTGTTATTATCTCAAATATAAAAAATAATATTTTATCCAATTGAACTCATTTTTGGTACAGGACTGAATTCTTGTAGCTAGAAAGTATGGAAAGAGCCCCAAATTTGAAGTCAAATAGAGTTAAGTGCCAGTCCTCGTTCTGCAACATCCTAGCAGTATGGATTTCTTTTCCTCAATGCAAAATACAGATAGTAATACCTATCTCACTGGATTCTGCATACCATGTGAGGATATTTATAAAGATCCTGAGACATAATAAGTGTTCAATAAATAGAAGCTACTGTTATTATTATAAATAATATCACTGCAGGGGGAAAAAAAACCTCCTGGTCTCACAGATCGGGAGATCAAGGTACTTGAAGAGGATGCCCAAGGTGAATGCCAGTTGGGCAGAGAATTCTTTCTTTTGGAATCAGAACTCAGAGAACCTTCAAACACTAGACCAGAACATGGTAACAGTGCTTAACAGCATGCATCTTAGAACCTAGACTCCAAAATGCTAAGGTCGTTTGTATGTTACAGATGTTTGTGTCTGTATCTTATTCTTTCCCTGGTCCAAAGCTTTTACAACCAATATAACGGTCATTTACTGAGCACCCACCACATGCCTCGTCCTGTGCTAGTCACTATGGGAAACACAAAGACAAATGGGCAGAGCTTTAGATCTCTTCTCTATCCACATTCCAGGGAGGAGTGGTCATTCAATTCCATGACTTTAAATACATCGATATGCTGGTGACTACTAATTTATTTCTTCAGTTCTACCTTTTCCTCCTCCCTTCAGACTCATCTTCATTTTCCTGTTTTCCATGTTCACTTAGATGTTGAAGCATCTCAAGGGTGAAGTGGTTAAAACAGAACCGTTGATCTCTTCTCCTTCCACCCTCCACAAACTGGCTTTCCCTCCACTATATCACATATCACATTAAATGGCACCATCATTCATTCAATTACTTAGGCTAAAACTGGAGTGATTGGCCTACACTGTTCTTTCACATCCTACATTCAACACTTCAGCGAATATTAGCTTGACCATCAGAATATAATCCCAATGCAACTACTTCCCAATGACCCCCTTCACTACCAGCCTAGCCCCAAACACTGATCCTTTGCTTGGCCTATAGCACTAGGTTCCTGAGCAAAGCCCCACCTGCACTCTTGTCTCCAGGCCAATGCCTACAGCCACATACATCCTGCACAGCACAACTCCAGGCCACCGTTCACAGAGACCTCAATGAGAACGTGCCATCGGAGCTGGGCACCACAGTGACCCTACTTGCTTTCTTCCAGTCTACTTTCTACGGAGCAGGATTTTCTAATTTAAGTCAAAGCCTGTTGCTGCCCTGCTAACTCTCTAGGACTTCCTTTTGCACCCATGTAAAATCTGAAGTTCTATAAGATGCCCCAGAATTTGGCTCCAGGCCACCCCACCTTCACTTAATACTCCTCTTTTGCTCTCTTGCTGTCCTCTAGCCACATGAGTCTCTTTGTCCTTCTCTGGAGATCAAAGTTACATTTCTCTCAGGGCCTTTGACTCGATGGGTCTCTCTACCTAGGATGCTCTTCCCTCAGTTATTTGCATGGCAAGTACTCTCATTTTAGTCAAGAATTTGCCCAAATTTTCCTTCTCAGAGAGGATTTTCCTGATCATCCTGTGATTTAATTTGATATTATCTTACCTACCCTGTTTTACTTTTCTTTATAGCTCTTGTTCTTACCTTATATTATATATTTGCTTATTTTTGTTGTTGTTGTTGTTCTTTGCCTCTCCCATGAGCATTTAATCTTTATGAGGGTAGGGAATTTTTTTTCCATTTTATTCACCACTGTATTTCCAGAAGGGCTAGTGTCTAATTAGTGTTCAATAAACATTTAGGGACTGAATGGAGAGAATATAAAATGTATTCATTGGTTCATATATTCCTTCCTTCTTCTCTTCTTTTGTCATTGAACAATCTTTTAAGAATACACTGTATTGTGCTAGCATCCCACATACATCAGTTCCTTTTATCCTCACAATGGTGGGATCTTCATTTTTACAAGTTAACAGAATTTCGCAGAGAGGAAGAGTCTGTGTCACGTTAGGTATCAGTCTGATGGGCTTCATTGCCTATGAGCTTTCCACTCTTGTAAATTATCACTTACCTATCCCAAGCTGGCTGGTGGTTATACAGAGCAGTTGATGAATTAAAAAATGGGAAATGATTTAATTATGATACTATGTAGTTTATTTGAGAAGTATATTAGTCAGGTTTTGCTGTAATAATAAACAGCCCCAATATCTCAGAAGCTCATAAAAACATATTTATTTTTTTATTCATGTTTCATTGGGGCTATGGGTCAGATGAGTTCAACTAAGCTTATGTGTTTTCTCATCCTGCAACCCAGACCAAAGGTCATTATCTGGTACCTTCCGTTTTTATGGTGGAGGTGGGAGTGAGAGAGACCAAGCCAAATTGTGTAAAGCTCCTGATTGGATATGGCAGGTGTCACGTATTCCTGATATCCCATTGGTCAAAGTGTGCCACATGGCCAAGCTCAAAGTCAATGAGGCAGGGATGCATATTCCTCCTTCAGTTTGTGCAGACACATCACATGGCAATAGGTGGGAGGGAATATATAATCCTATTATAGAGAAGCAAAGAATCATTCAGAAAAACAATCCCTCCTGTATCACAGACAGAGAAGATATTTTTAAAAAATGGCTCATGGAGTAAAAATGACAAAAGCTCCCTCTAGATATCCTTGCAGAGGAGGTGGCACCATGGTTTGGGGTATGTCTTCACATTGGCAGATTTGGATTGATGATATTATTATTTCCACCAGCCGTGAATGGCTTCAGAAGGCCTTCACTCATGTTTTCTTTTATGCATTCATTCAGTGAAGACTTTGAGATCTTACTCTGTGATAGACACTGGGGAAACTGAGGTGAACTTCACAAAAGATTGTGGTGAAAACAGCTGTTAAATTATTTGTTTATAATTGGAGCTTTGCAATTTTCAGCAGCCAAAACTTGGTACACTGTCCAGAAGATCTTTTTTCTTGAATCCTGGGAGGTCAAATTAGCCTTGGCAAACAAAGTATTAGAATAAAGGAATTAAAGTCATCTTATAGTTTTCACTGAGGCATTCACACACACACACACACACACACACACACACACACACACACACACACACTCACACAGTCTTGAAGATGCCCTGGCATATTCATACTCGTTTGCATCTTTTCTCCTAGACTTTATGTATAACTCTTCAGTTAACATCCTTTATCAAGGCTTTAGTAGACAACTATAATTTTACTTATTTATCAATATCCCTCTCACTTTTTCAGGAATAGACCACTTTTTTTTCCCTTTTTCTTCTGAGAACTGCTCTTTCCGTTTCCCCTACTACAATCATGAAGTCTGTGAGAACCATCGGCTCCCTACATGGTTCTTCCTCTGACCACTTTTGGTTGGTTCATTGGTAGTCATCTGGCCTAAGCTTGACCAATAGGAGCTCTTGCTTTATGTTTTTAGAATTGGGAAGAGGATAATGCATTCCCCTCTCCACAGGGGGGAAAAATGGGCGATATGAGCCTAAGAAGGTTTAGGCCTCCACATTTCCTACCTTGTGAAGGAAGATCGCCTGAAAAGGAAAATGAAGCTAACACACTGAGTCAGAGGAAAGACACTGTGCATGGCATTCTGGGTAGTTTTTAAGTCCCACGTACAATTGCTCTTGATGTCCAGCCATATTTCTGTTCTGTGTATATGATTTTTCATCCCTTTCTTGGATCCTGTGAATAATTCATCCCCCCTCCTCCTTTTTTGGGAAAATATAATTTAAGTTGTATTTATGCTTCCTGCAAACAGGTCATTCTTTAGAGTATAATGGCATTTTAAAAACTGTCTTTGGAGAAAAAAGGACTGAAAGGGAACATAAATATTTCAGAGATGGACTGGGGAAGGGAGTGCTGACAGAGAAGCCAGAGAAAAACAGGGAGGCAATGGAGTCATAGATGATTTAGAGAAGAGTTTTGAGAAAGAAGACATACTCTGCAGTAGTAGCACATACTTCTGAGAAAATTGGCAAGATGGGGATGAAAAAATATTGGATTTAGTCACAAGGAGGTCACTAATGACCTCAGTATAAAGCATATACAGAGGAATGGTGGGTGCTGAAGTTAGCCAACATGGATTAGAGAGTAAATTGGAGCCAAAGAAGTTCAGACTGTGAGTCTAAAGAGCATTAGGAGACCTGACAGTCAAGACATGGGAAGAACTAAGGTCAGCATCAGTATAGTGCACTCTTTTGAGGAAAGGCTTTTACTTTTTTCTCTCTCTAAATATGAAGAGAAACAATCAATAAACATTTACTGAGTACATATTATATTTCAGATACTGTGTTATGTGTTAGAATAAAAAGATGAATAAAACACAGGCAAGATTAAATGAATTATGGTATATCCATAAAATGGAAAAGTAGCAGCCTTAAAATCATGTTGTAAAAAGACTATTTAAATAATGAAATCTGTTGGAATATTAAGTTAAAAAATCAGGTTAAAAACCCAGCTTGTACATATAGTCCAATCTTTTAATGTATACATCAAAGTAGATACATATGCATAGAAAAAAAAGATTGGAAGAATACATAGAAAAATGTAAATAGTGGTGTTGAGATTTATAACTTTCATTTTATTCTTTTGTTTATCTGCATTTTCTAAGTTTTCTACATTAAACTGATACTACTTGTATAGTAAGAAAAATAGATGAAGATAATATATATGTAAAGATAGATGTCCTGTAGACCCTGAAGTTGGTCACCAATAATAGGAGAACCAATAGACTAACCAACCAAGTGTGCTTAGTGCTACCTGTGAAATCCAAAGACAAGGGCTTACATGACTAGAGAGAAATTATATCTGCCTATTGCAGCTAGGGAGACTTCTCAGAAGAAGTGATGTTTCAGTTAGGACTTGAAACAAGAGGAAAAATTGGTCTAGCTTAAAGGAAGGCAAAGAAACGAGCATAAAATAAAAGGGAAGTCCATGAAGTGCTCAAGGAATTTTGAGCACTCTGGGGGCAGAAGGGCAGGAACAGAGGGTGGGTGGCTGCCAGGGCAAAAGGCCTCTAATGTCCATTAAGGACAAGGACATTATTCTGTAGTGAGTTGGTGGAGAAAAAGCAGGGAGTTGAGCAGGTGTGTAGCTGAGAACCATTGCTCAGATGCAGATGGAGATGCACTAGAGGGTGATGAGATCAGCAAGGAGGCTATACATCCAGGTGTGAAAGAGTAAGGACTGCACTAGGGAAATGGCAGTAGGACTGGAGAAGCAGGGCTATGTGTGAGAGTTACTTATGAAGAGAAAGTGATAGGGTTTAGTGACAGCAGTAATAGCTTTTGCAGGCTGGGTTCTCTGGAAGCAGACCCTGAGATGGATTTTCAGGGGCAAGATTTTATTAGGGATCCACATATGAATGGAAGGGATAAGAAGCAGGGCTGGCCAGAAGGAGAAGTCTGACTGCAATGCAGGCCTGACAAAGCTTTGGCTATGATGGCGAGCACTCAGGAGCCAGTATTGTCCATCAGGGGTATATTACGAGGGGCCCAAATGGCCAAGACTTTATACCCCTACCTCAATCATTCATGGGCTATGGCAGCTCCAGGAAGGCTGTGACTTTAGGTGAGGTGGTGGCTCTTTGCAGGCATATCCCAAAAGAGCTGGAGCCCAGGAAGCAAGGCTTTTCTTGAAGGGGTGTCTGAGTGGCACATCTCTGCGTCTACAAGAGCTAACAACTGTGCTATTATAGTGCTCATTTCAGCTTCACACCACTCTATGAAGAAGTCACTGCTATCATCCCCATTTTATAAATGGGGGAAGATACACAAAGAAATCAAAGAAATTTGCCCAAGATTATTCAGCTAGTAAGTGAGTTAAGGTAAAACCTCTAGAATTTGGCTTCAGGGCCTATGTCCTTAACCACTGGCCCACACTGCCTGTCACTGAATGTGGGGTTGGGGGGTGGGGGAACAAGGAAATATGACTATGACCAGTGGCCTGATTGGGCTGGGCCTTATAGCTCTTTTTTTTTTTTCTTCTTTTTTTTCCCCTGATAGTTCTGTAACATTACAGCCTGACGACTGTGATGTTGTCTGCCTTCTAATCTTCCCTCTACCCTCCCTTCCCACCTCCTCCCTTCTTCCCTCCCCCCCTTTTTTTCTCATATGCTATTTATTATCACAGGAAGGGAAGTGAAATTCAATAAAGTACACATTGATTTATTAAACAAAGTTCAGCATGGGGATTAATAAAATAAATACAGACTTCAGTAAAATTGTGCCCTAAGCACTTGTTTTTAAAGCTATGTTTCAAAAAGATTATCCACAGGAGTTATGAATAATTTTTGTCAAATGACAAGAATAGACACTATTTAGCAATGGCAAATTTTTGTGTTCTTAGGTTACCACTTAATACTTAGGTTTTTAAGATTGTTGTTTCCCTTTCTTTTAAAGTGATCTGATCACTTTAAAGCATGGTTCACACAGGGAAAGTTTTAAAGCACGTAAACATAATGTGGTATTTTCTAAAACAAAGGCTTTGAGTGATTTTTATAATATTCTCATTTAATGAGGAGCTGGCAGAGTGTCTGGGATGGGGGAAAAGTGCTGAGGGTTTGGAAGTGGGCTGTGGGAATGCATGGACCCAAGAGACTAAAGGAAAAGGGACAAAACCATTCTTGATCAGAGGACCTTCACTTTCCTTCACTTACTTGCTCTGTGATGGGTGAAGTCTCCTCATGTTTCTGAGCCTCAGTTTCCACAAATGAAAATGCCCATGTGGTGGGTTGTTGTCAGAATTAAAGGAGATGATGCCTAGGAAAGAGCTTGACTCCCTGTAGGTACTAAGAGGCATCACTGAATGTGAATCAGAAACACGTTTCCTTCATCTTCAGGCGTTTAGGATTTGAAACACTTCCTCCCCTCCTCTCATCTTTTTCCTCCTCTAGTCCTCCTGCAAGGTGGGGATTTCTGCATTCAGGGGCTCCCGGGAGCTCTGGGCTTTGAGCATTGGCCGAGAGGATAATTCCTCCTTTGCACTCAATCAACCTGGCATTCATCTGCAGCTAGGGAGAGCAGCCAGTCTGATTTCTTGACATAAACACACTGAATAAGCAAGACAGGCCCCACTGAGTTATTTAAAACCCTGATCTGAGAGAGAGCATCTTGAATCCGAAGTTCTTTCCTAAATATAAACGGTAAAGCTTATTCAACATCAAATCAAATCAATGATAATTTGAGGACTAATTAGCATTTGGGGCTTTTTTCGGCAGTGCGGTGATGTGGTGTATAATGCTATGTGATTGGGGAAAAGCACATAATTATGAAACTGAATACATTGTCTCCTGGAGACTGAGGAAAGAGCAGATTCCCTAGCCAAAAGAGGCCTGCCACCAGCCAGAGGGAGGGGTGGAGTAGGGGAGTGGCAGAGTCCCTACCCGAAACCTGCTGCCAATTGTGGGAG
Organism: Eumetopias jubatus; assembly: GCF_037043125.1. NCBI lineage: Eukaryota > Metazoa > Chordata > Mammalia > Carnivora > Otariidae > Eumetopias > Eumetopias jubatus. The sequence continues at coordinate 60,115,107 of NW_028274810.1, forward strand.
GGGGGTGCTCCAAGGGCAGGGTATTAGCAGCCTTTTTGGTGGTCCCACCTCCTCTCTGACAGAACTTTTTCACTTCCTCTTAGATCAACAAAGCTTTACCTCTCACTGTAATTATAAGAGGTAAAAGAAGAAATGAGATTATTTCAGAAAGGAATTAAACAAAGGGGAACTAAAATTTGGTACATGCTTCCTTGGAGCCTGGTGTCCAAATAACCAGAGCAACAAATATTTAGGGAGTACCTTCCATGTGGTTATTTTTAAACCCATTATATACAGCACCAATTTAATCCTTAGAATGGCCCTATGAGGTCAGTATTATTTTCCTTTCCTTTCCTTTCCTTTCCTTTCCTTTCTTTTCCTTTCCTTTCCTTTCCTTTCGTTTCCTTTCCTTTCCTTTCCTTTCCTTTCCTTTCCTTTCCTTTCCTCTCCTTTCCTCTCCTTTCCTCTCCTTTCCTCTTTCTTTCTTTCTTTCGTTCGTTCGTTCGTTCTTTCTCTCAAAACTTAGGCTCAGAGAGTTTAAGAACTTTCCTAAAGTCTTGTAGATAGAAATTGGCAGATCAGAGTATATTGTATATTATAAATTAATATACTTAATATACTTCGGGATCTAAGGTTGGTGCTGCTCCTCCCATACTATACTGCTTTTCCTGAATTACATTGTTTAATTCATCTCAAGAAGCCTATGGAAGGTAGTATGTTCTTAGAGATGGCGACGCTCAGGCTTAGAGAGGTAAAGAAATTCACCCAAGATCACCAGGTACTACGTGGATATGACTGAAGTCTAAGAGAAAGGTAAAATGAAAACAGAGAAAATAATTACAAAGAAATATTAGCTCCGATTAAAAAAAATCATAAAATCCAAAGAGCACACAGACCCTGTGTGAACTCTTCACATGGGGTGAACAGTCCTCCTTGAACAGGAGACTTGGTTGAAGTTCAATGTCTGCAGTCTGCTCTCCTGTCTCTGAATCTACTCCCATAGGCCTGGGGTTTATCACCAGGTATCCCAGGATGCAGGTGCTCAATCGGAGACTCTGGCCTTGGAGCTACAAGCAGGGAGAGGATGACATACAAGTGTCTCTCCTATGCTGAATCTGACCCACTGGTAGTGGCTGTCTGGTGTGTTGGGTTGAGAAAGATTCTGAGGCCCATTAGGGCTCAGTAGGAAAAAGGACAGATTGGTTAGTGATGTCCGTGGTGGCCACAGCACAGTGGATGATGATGTATGTGCCAGGTATTGGCTATGCCTATCTTACGTTCTGACTCTTCTGATTGCTCCTCTAGCTTCTCTTTGTACACTGAATACATATAGGAATTATATTCTCCCAAGACTTGAGTTGAAACAGCTGAATTCTATAGGAGCCCCCAGCATGCACATGCAACACACCCACTAGTTAACCATGTCCCGTTTCTTCAAGGGACTTTGCGATGCTTAATTTTAACATTTAGACATGATAAACCAAGAGGCAGGTTTCTTGGAACAGAAAAGCATAGTAAAAAAAATAAAACCATTTGGATTGATTTTTTTTTTCAGATTGAATATTAAGAGGCCAGAGAGTGGCTGCTTTTCCAAGCATGATGAGGGTGATTCAAATTATACTCACTCAACTAGAGATGGCCTGATGGGGGTCCAATTGCTGAGTGCAAGAGGAACCAAGAACTTTTTTTGTTAAATATGATGAGAAAAAACTCAGTGCTGGGCCTGAAGATAGTGGCACAAGCAACTGTTATGAATAGATTACTGAATGCATTAGGTTGTGGTCTGGATTACCACCTGATTTTGGCTATAACTCAATCGATTCTTTATTGAGCATCTACTGTGTACCTAATACTGTATTCCTACAAAGAGGATTATGTATTATTTATAATGTGTATTCAGTCTACATATAGAAGGTATTTGAGGGGGCCTACCATCAAATATATATATATATATAATAAGGCCATTAAAATGGAATTAGAAAATATCTGGGGAAGAAGGCAAAGGCAAAATCACTAACCACATAGGCTAAAGTAGTTACTATGATTGAGAATTAAGATTAGATCTTTGCTTCCAGGCAGATAGGGCAAAATGGAGATCATGGTAGATGCATGTTTGCACTACCAGATACAATAAGAACACTTGAAAATGTAAACTGTTTGCTATTACTAATTTCCAAAAGAACTTGGATGCCCAGCTTCCTGGGGGCAGTGACTGAGTCTTAATTAAACTTAAAATCTTGGCCACCTGGTACAATGCATGGCACATACTAGATGTGTAATAACAGAGAGTTTGTTGAATCTATTCCATCGATACAATGGTTTGTGGGGATTTGGAAGATGGGAAAGGTTATTAAGATAGAGTGTTATTGTCTCTCTTAGGGAAGCCTTTTTTGTGGAAATTCGGGGAAATTTAACATAGGGAGTTAGTTCCATAGGTAGTAGAGGATCTAAGAAGGTAAAAGGGGATGACGAGGGAACTTGGGGATCAGCAACACCAGGAAGCCACTGCAGCTTTGAACTAGAAGAAGGAAGTGGTATTTCAAGAGGTAGGGTCACCTGGGGGGAGCTGGAACCATAGCATTCCATGCCAGGTGGGAGCTAGAGCTATGGAGTGGGAGGAGGCAACCATTGCCAGAGATGCTGCTCTGAGGAGAGAAGGAGGGGGAGAAAAAACTGGCTTTTCCCTCACCCTCGAATCTCTTACCTTCCATTGGCTGAACTCATTTGAAATCAGCTGATGTAGGAATCTGAGAAACACAGTCTCAGGACTCAGGACTGGCACAGGTGCCAATAGGAATCTGGGACATCTGTGTTCAACTTGGTCAGACCTTGAATCATGAGCATTGTAAAGATTCTGGAGAAGCTGGTATCTTTTTCTCTTCCCCACAATCTTATTCATAGAAAATACTTTGGGCTTCTGATAATCTATAAGGTGCTTTGAGAATGTGATTTGGTTAAAAACAGATTTAGGTTTAAATCCCAGCACTGCCACTTAAGCCACATCAAGAACTTGGGCAAGTTACCCCACTTATCTGAGCCTCAATTTCTCCATCTCTAAAATGGTAATATAGTACTTACTTCAGAGAGATTTTTGTGAAGATTAAATGAGAAAATTAACATAAAACACACAACACAGTTCCTGACACACAGGAGAAGCAGAGCCCCTGGCTAGTCTGAGATTATCAGTAGTTGGCAACTACTTCACATTCATGACTGCTGCTTTCAGCAGAACCTTTCTCAGCTTTCAACTTAGGTGGCACCACACCCATGAGGCCTTTCCAAGGCGTCCTTCCTGTGTCCCCAGTGTCCTCTGGATGTTCCTCTATCAGGCACATTGCATGCCATTTTAGCTTTATCTGTTGGGATACCTGAGTAGCTCAGTTCGTTAAGTGGCCAACTCTTGGTTTTGGCTCAGGCCATGATCTCAGGGTCCTGGGATCGAGCCCTGCACCAGGCCCCACACTCAGTGGGGAGTCTTCTTGAAGCTTCTCTCTCCTTCTCCATCTGCCCCTCCCCCCACTCTCACACACTCTCTCTCTAAAATCAATAAGTAAACATCCTTAAAATTTTATTTTAAAAAAGAATGATCTGTTGACACTCTATTTTCTTCATTAAAATGTGAGCTTCTTCCAGGCAGGAGTATATAGATCATTCTCTTCATATCATACCTAGCATTGTTCTTGGCAAAGAGTATGAGCTTAGCAAATGTTTTTTTGAATGAATAAATAAATAACTGCTATTATTCATCACCAAAAGTAAGATAAACAATTTTTCCAGCCATGCCTTCTCTAGTTCCCTCTTCATTATGGGCATCTTTGCCTGGTTTCTGAGCTAATCCTGAACAGCACAGTGAGTCTATGATCACCTAAAGAACAGGAGATGGGAGAGGAATGAGGAAAATATAGGGATGGCTAGAGCAAGTTGGGGGAAAGATAGTGGACATCTATTGAATGTCAGATGAGCACTTCTTTTCTAGAAAGAGCAACCATCAGAGCTTCCGTGCTTGTATGAAGAGCCCCCTAACACTGTTCTCAGTTTATTGCCTTCACGGAAGATATGAGACCTGAATGGGGCCAATCAGTTCTGATCTCTTGGAATTTTAGAACAGAAACCTATACAGAGAAGTCAATAACTTAACCAGTGACTGAAGATGTAAGATTTAATACTCCAAAGCTGTTGTCAGCCATACATTTTCTCCTTGTGATGTAAAGAGAAGTCATCCTGCAGCTAGAGAAAAGAATAAAGGAATTATGGGGGGAGGGGAGAGCAGTCCTAAGAGTGTTCGAGTCCCCAGTTCAAATTGCCCCTGTCACATTTCTGCCCATGAATTCTATGAATTACATAAAAATTTCATTATAAAGCCCCCTTTTTTGCTTAGGGTAGTTCAAGTTTGGTTTCTGTTATCTGCAACAAACACATCTTAATCCAAAAATGTGTGAAAATGGAATATGAAGCAGAAAAATAGTTTGAGACTAAAATATCAGTAGCCATGAATGCTGAAATATAACTTTTGGATTTTATTCCATAAGCAATGTGCAGCCTTTGCAAGTGTTTGAGGAAGGAAGTAAAATGAAATGGTCTGTATTAAATGAAAAGGCCCTGGCTGACACCTAAACAAAGTGTGTATCTCTCTCCCTTCCCCTCTGCAGCTCCAAAGCACTAATCACTTACTAATCTCAGGCATGTGCTCTTCCCAATTCCCCCACAAATACCTCTGACCCACATGAATGCCCAGCATACTTTTCCTGGACTCCAAAACCTTCCTTTCTTGCAAATTTATTTTTCCAGTGATCTGCTCTCTGGCTGTGAGAGAATTGTCCTTCTAGAACTAATACTATCACTATGGAAAGATGCCAAATGTCCGTTAGCTGCAGAGAGGGTTATATTCAACACGTCAGAAAGAGGACAAAGATTTACAATGCATGCTTGGATTAGCTAAAAAAATTCATTCTTTCTGCCTTTCTGGTCTTACATTTTGAGGTGAGTAAAGATCTAGATTCCCTGGAGAGGAATAAGAGCCTGAGGCCATTAATCAAATGGATGCTGGGAGACAGTGACAGGTGGATTAAGGAATCAGAAACCTGGTATACCCCACTCTCATACTAATTTGCTCTTTAGGCATAAGCTACTTATTCCCCCCTCTGCCCCTCAGTTTCCTCATCTGTAAAATAGAGGGGTTAGTCTAAAGAGGTCTCACATTTGGTGACTCTATTTGTCTGAATTCTTCTTGGATCCTCAGAGGCCAGGAACACAGCTTTGGTCTGGGTCACATTCACTGAGGATGGCCCACTTGTTGGACAGCTCCTTAGACCAGGCCTGTAGATTGACTTGAAGTAGCCCTAGGCCTCATCACAGTCACTGGAGGCTAAATGTCTGTGGGTTATTTAACCAGGATACAACCTCAGCAAAGAGAAAAATAATGCCTCAAGGGTCCATCTGGAGCTTACAGGAGTATCCATCTCCTCCACTGGCTCAGATTCAATTTGCATTAGTAGGAATAAGGTATGGCTAGCATGCAGTATGAAGTGAGGGGGCGTTTGATTAAAGGGGAACAAGCTAACATCTTCCCTGGGTGTTCCAACCTACACTCACCTCAGACCTCTCATGGCAGCTATGGTCTGAGCCACATAGTCCAGCACTAGATCACATTATTTCTTAAATTGTTCTCTCATTTTTTTTAAATGTATGCTCAGTTCAGTCCCTAACTTTGCTTGAATGTATTTTAACTTCAAGAGCACATATATGTAGGGAAGCTACTTTCTGCGATGCATTGAAGGTAAAGAGACAAGCACAGTCCCTGCCTTTGAAGAACTCACTGTCTGGAGAAGGATATAGACAAACAAACAGATGTTTACACAGAGGATATTAGGATAGAGGGATGTATTTGTTTTCTATTATTGTGTAACAAATTACCATGACTTTAGCAGCTAAAAATAACACACATTTATTAGCTCATAGTTCAGTAGGTCAGTGTCCAGAGGGGTTCAGATGGGTCCTCTTCTCAGGGTCTCACAAGACCAAAGTCAGGGTGTTGGCTGGGCTGGGCTTTTATCTGTAGGCTCAGGAGAAGAATTCACCTCCAAACTCAATCAAATCAGTGGCAAAATCCAGTTTCTTGAAGTTGTAGGTCCAAGGTTCTTGTTTCCTTGCTGGCTGTCAAGCCAGAGGCCACTCACTGTTCTAGAGGTCAACTGCATTCTTTCTCATATGGCTCCTTTCTTCCATCTTCAGACCAGCAATGTAGGGTGGAGTCATTCTCATGCTTTGACTTGCTTTGCCTTCCTCTTCTGTCTTTTCCTTCTACCACCAGCCTGAGAAAGTACTGTACTTTTAAGGACTCTTATGATTAGATCTGGCTCACCTGGTCACTCTTCCTTTTTAAGCTCAGCCATGTCTTAAAACATAACAGTCATGGGAGTGATATCTCAGTCACATTCACAGATTCCAGGGCTTAGGGTGTGGGATCTTCAGGGCCATTCCTAGAAGCTTTGCCTGCCATAAGGGTGTGGAGGATGTTAGGGGACACAGAGCAGGTAGGAGCAAACACCCCAACTCCCATGAGATCATGGGAATGCCTCTTGGCAGCAGTTGCCTGGTTGGATTTTCTAAGGATGACTTAGGGTTAAACAGGGAGAGAAGGGGAGTGAAGGAGGTGCTTTGGAAAAGATGGATGGAAGAGCACCTCAGGAAGCTCAGTACTCTCTTCCCTCCCCAACATCTAACCTAGTGCTGAGCACATAAGAGTTTTCAACACTTCTTGACAAATAACTGGTTATAGGTCATTGTAATGATTAAATAAAATAATACCCAGAGAATACTTAGAATAGTGCTTGGAAAAAACTAAATGTTTATATGTACTAGCTATTATTATCATACAACTCAAGATAGGAAACCTCTTGCAAATAGATCTGGAATATTTATTCATTCATTTAACAAACATTTATTAAGAACAAACTAAATGGCAGTGTGAGGTCCTGGGAACACAGTGGAGAGCAAAGCAGATGATCCTGACCTCATGGAATTTACTGTCTAGGTAGGGAGACAGATAAGTAAAGGGGCAACTGCAAGTGTGCCAAGTGCTTCAATGGTCAGGTGCTACTCTGTTCATGTGTCTGGTGTTTGGAAGGTTGTTTCCTTCTTATTTGCCAATGACTGAGCACAAGCATCCTCTTTAGGTTGACATCCCTCTCCAGTCCCCAGTCTTCCTCACTGTACTGCTCTCTCTCCCCCCTTACCTCCCTCCTGCTATTAATTTCCTATTGTCTTATCTGATTTCTCCCTTGCATTTGAGCACCACAGGGCAGAGACTGTAGCTTCTTTACTTTGTGCTCCCGGTGCCCGGCACCATCGTGTCTCATGGTAGCCCTCAGAAAATGAATGTTGAATTAATGAGCTCTTAGCTTAGACTCTGGTTTCTTCTTTGGATCAAACTCACCATTTTAGTTCAGTTTATTTTTAATAAACATTTGCATAGCACCCGTTACGTGCCAGTAAGTAAATAGCAGAGCCAAGATTCACACTTAGTCTGCTGCACTTGACAGAGGTAAGTGTACACCTTCAGACCTTCCTGCCAAGCTTCATACCTACTATGACTAACAGCAACAACAATGACAACAAACAAATAAAAACAATCACCACAACCATTTACTGAGTATTTTTGCACTGTTCCTGTATTGAATTTGTAGGACAAATTCCTACAACAACACTAGAGAGTAAGAATTATTACCTTTATTTTAAAAGATAAAGATTCTGCCTCTCAGAGATGTTAAGTCACTTGCATGTGTCCACAGACCAACATGCGGTGGACCCAGAACTTACAGTCTGTTTGATTCCAAACCTGGGCTCTTTGTGGAGAATTTAGTGACTTGACCAGTTGTTCTCTTTGAACTGATCATTCCTTTTCTTTTGTAATGACTGACCACTTCAGCATCCATGGCATCATTGTCTTTAAAAAACATTCGGGAGAAAGTCAGAATCTTGTTATTATAGGAAAAATAGCATACACCAGTTCACAATGACATTGCCAGGATAACAATGGAATAAAAGATCCATTCCTCTGTGTAAGTCAGATCATGCCCTGTGTCTTCCTAGTGCCCATCTCAGGGCTGTAATCCTGTCATTGTGACAATAAAAGGGATAGTACTTTTCCAGGGCACTAGGAGTGACTTCATCAGCTCATTCTCCATTATGGGAATTTTCCTCAAATCATTTCTTTGTTACTTGAGAGACGACCGTGAACACACAGCTGCATGAAGTATGTATAAACTCCAAGGATCAGCTAATTAAGCAAGGCCCTATTTTATCCATTCTGTACCCCAGCACCCAACACAGAGCCTGCCACATAGAAATTGCTCAGTGAATGTTTGTTGGATGAATGAAGAAGAGAACCAAAGATATGAAAACATTGCCCTTGTGCTTAGCAATGGAGCTGAATCTAAAAGGAGCATAGTGTGTTGGAATTTGGCATACATGGAGTATATTGCAGCACTGTCTTTCAAACTATCTGTGGGGGAGGCCTACAGTCATCTTTTATCTCTAATCAACTGTGAATTGGTACATGGCCTTACAACTAGTATGTGCTTTGCACCACCAGCAACTTATCTCTAAATTCAACAGCACCCTAGTTGGTATCCTATATGATGAGACAAAGTGCTGATCTCATACTGGGAAATCACAGCAATGTCAAGTTGCTAAAAAATTTCTAAAAGCTCACTCCCAATTTCTATACTTAGCTCATTGAAACCAGAAACAAACCATTTATAGCCCAGCCCTGGTCCCTGATCACATTGAGAATAGCACTCTAGAATATGGGCTTGGTTAGAATCTTATTAACTAGACGTATATGATTTGGGATAAGTAACTTAACTTCTCTCAACCTCCAAAGTTTTCTTGCCTATAAAATGAGGAAAAGAGCAATACCTCCCTTATGGGGTTGTAATGAGGGTCCAATGCAATCATTCATTCAATAAATATTTATTGCGCTTCTATTATGACAAATACTCCCTTCAGCACTGGAGAAAAAGTAGTGAGCAAAACAGACAAAAATCCCTGTTGTCATGGAGTTTAGACTGTGGTGAGATAATCTGTATAGAGAAGATAGCCCATTGCCTAGTAGTTACCAGATATGTGTTATTTGACAGGTCCTAACTTTACCAAGAGTCAGTTTACTAAAAACATATAAAAAAATAACAGATACCTCCTATGATTTTTTTGAAGACCCAGTGAGACCAGAGAGATGGTCACTTGCTGTGATAATAAATACAGCTCAAAGTTAAGTGTTTCTGGATCTTGAGGCTCCAAGTTGTGGGCTCTCCCAGCAATGGGGAGACTCCAGGTAGTGGGGAGCCTTGACCTGAAACAAAGGGGGCCACAAAAGCTGAAAGCCTCAGGAACCACATGAGAAGCCAATATCTGAAGCCAAATGCATGGCCAACTGAAAAAAAGGAGGAGCCCATCAAAAGGACTGAAGGAAGATGTCAAGGCCAAAGCATGGAACCAGAATTTTAGAATCAGGCAGGTAAGTAGAACAGAATAGATAGCTTATGGCTTTGCTTTAAGTGCTTCCTGGGATATGCTGAATGGGCATAAGGCCAAGTTTAGAGGGATGAGTTAGAACAGACCCTACATCCAAGAGATATTACCAAGAACACAACCAGAGGGCTCAGTCTATAATCGGGTTTATGGAGTGGGATTAAGGCTGGGACTGGGAGATAAAACCAACAGTCCTGGAACAATGAAAACTCAAGAATGGAACCTGAAACAAAGAACAAATTATTCTCCAAGGCTAAAAATTATGCTGGGTAACTCCTGTTAGCCTTTTCCGATTCACTCTCTACCATTCTTCATCCTCTTCTGTGCCCCAGGAAGCCGACTGACACTGAGACTAAAGAGATCTCTCATCATCTGGTTTCTCAATGAGTTCCGCCACTGGGGAAGAGAGACAGGACACTGGAGGGAGGCTGGGAGGGAGGAAAGGGAGGTCAAGGGATTTGTTCCCTCAGGTTTCTCTCTCTAGACCACTGCAGGATATCTGCATCCCTCAACCACAGGTCTTTATCCCTGTTACGCTCTCTGGGTTCCATTAACCACTCCTTCCTTTTGCCCCTTCAGACCTAGAGGCCTCAGGAAGTCCCACTTCTTACTAGCCTCAGCATGCCACAGTATCCCCTATAGCTTCCCTATACCCTTCCCACAACTTTGTAAATGATCTTATTATCCTAATCAAGTATGCTATCTGTTTCCTTCTGGCATCCTGACTAGAAGTTCCAGGACTTAAGTCCAAAGCTCTGTCTTACTGGGTTCTGTTTGATTAATTATGGGTGGGTCAGCCTAATTTAGAAAAATAGTGTTGGGCAGATTCATAGTACAGAGTAAAGCAGGCTAGAGTCAGGATTTGGAAGTAGTCATGCTAGGGTCTTGGGTATTAACTAGAATAGATCCCAGGGGTTGGGAAAAAAGGCTAATATTTAACATTGTACTTACTGTATGCCAGGCACTGCTATAAGTGCAGTGTATTTGTGAACTCCTTTAATCCCCATAGCAATGCTATTGAGTTGGTAGTGCTGTTGTGATCATTTTACAAAGTGAGGACAGAGAGGTCGAGTAAGTTGACTGAGATCACACAACTAGTAAGTGGAGTAAGTGTTTGTAGCCGGGATCTAAACAGATAGTCCCACTCCAGAGTCCATGGTCCTAACTGTGAATCCTCCACTGCATAAATATTCATTATTCACTTCCAAGTACTGGGCCTGTCCCTTCCTTTTTCTCATTCATAGTCTGAAGATTGCTAATAATACACTTTGCATTGACTTTAGCATTTTAGTAAGCTTTAGCACATTTTGAACCTCACATTTCTGATTTAGTTCTTACAGGTTTCAGGGTGTTTAGATTCCTCAAAAGGCTAAAACATCCAGCTCAAAGTTCCACAGCCAGAGGATGGTGGAGGCTGGCCTTATACTCAATTCTTCCTAAGCTTTTCTATTCTATCTCATAAACCTTGAATTTTTATGGCAGGGACAGCATCTGTCTATTTCACTGCCATACTCAAGTGCCTGTTTCAAGGTGGTAACATGATAAACACTTACTGAATAAATGAATGAATGAATGGTTTTGACATGACCTTTAAAATTCAGAGCTTATTAGAGGGTATCCAGGAAAGCCATATTATTTTCTTTACATAGTCTTCTATTATTGGAACCTATCCCTATAGTAGCATCAGAACTGCCTTTTGGCATCACCCAGCTCTTTGGGGCCATCTTCTTTTCTTAGATCTGCACACAGAGCAGGGATTATGCTTGCTTGGTCCCACCTTGATCTCTCTGCAAGTCCACCAGATCACAGGTCTAATTGGAGTATTTGCTTGCTTCCTTTATCTCATATTGGTTATAGTAGTGGTTAGGTGCCATTGCTTTTGTTACAGTAAGTCATACCTGGGTCTGGATCCTTGTTTTGTCATTAGTGCACAGATTGTTTAACATCTGTGTGTCTCAATCTCTTTATCTATAAAGTGGTTATAATAATAGTATCCACTTCACAAGGTTGTTGTGTGGACTACATGAGATAATGTAGACAATCATTATCATTTCAGATCCACCAGAGGGGAAATGATAGTACAGAGTTGAAATGCAGGATACTTTGGGAGTAATGCCTGTGAAAGATAAAGGGGAAAGAGAGCAGGAGTCATCGGCGAGAGCCTGCAGACTGTGATGCAGGTCTGATATCTGTGAAAGGAGTGGGAGAAGGAAGCAAGGTTGGGTAGAAAGAACCCCAGACTGGCTCAGCTCTGAGTAAGTCTTGGCCAGGCTGATAGGGATCTCTGACACAAAGATTGCCCATAGTGGATGTTTGCACCAGGCAGAAACCTAGTAGCCCATTGTGCTCAGTCTTTGGTTACAGCTGCTAAGGAGTATTGTACCTTTAGCATAGCTACTAAAGTATCATATGTTGGCTAATTGAACATAATAAAAAAAATAAAGTATGTAAAGTTCTCAGCACAGTGCCAGGCACCAGGTAAATATTCAGTAACTTCACTCTAACTTCCAAATTCTTCCCCTATAAATTTAACTTCTTCTCAGCAAATAATTCAGGGTATTGAAAAATCTACACACATCATACCTTTCTACAATGTTGTCTTCTAAGGACCATCTTAACTTCCATAAATTTCTTTGAAGGACATCCATTACACTCAGCTTTATTCTGAATACTCTTCTACATCAAATTATATGAAAAAAATTTTTATATCTACCCTTAAAGAGGTGTTCAGAGAGAGCACAGATCTTTCCCAAGGTCAAAGAGTAAGCCCCTGGAAGAATTAGAGACTGGACTCTAAACTCCTGGCCCCAGCCCCATGCTATACTCTTTTTGCATTCTGTGTGTGTGTGTGTGTGAATAGATTGATAGTGATCAGCCAAATAGTCATTTGACTAATTGCCTTGAACAAAATTGTCCTGGAGTGGAGGGGAACGCATTATTTTTGAAATCAATGTATTGGAAATAATTAAGTAAAATCTAGACAGGAATCATCAAGATTCAAATTTCTCCAGTTGTCTTCCAATTCAACAACCTACTTAATTCATCAGTCTCCACTATGAGCTTCCCTTCCCCCACCTTTGTTGAAGTATATTACCTCTCTAGGCAGTTCCAAGTCTGTTCCTGTCCATCTACATACAGACTTATGAAGATGCTTGGAGCATTTATTGAAGCAGTCATTAGTGATCCTAGGTCAATTACAGGGCCTTCATTATCTTTGGGAAAGAAGCCCACTGTATGGTAACGTTCAGTTCACCCCATTCCAAAATGAACACATGGACCTGTCTTGAATGAGGCAGGTAGCAAGGGAAAGCAAGAAAAGTGGACTTGTAACTGGAAGGCCTGTGTTTGAATATATGCCATAGCTCTTGAAGCTATATAACCTGGGACACATTAGTGGACCTGCTTGTGCCTTAGCTCCCTCATTAATAAAAGCCAAAGAAGAGTTGGGAGTAAGGCTTATCCCCCAACCCCAGGCCCTGCCTCTTCCAGTCACCTATAGGAATGAGGGTCTCACTCTGGGCACACCTGTAATGCATTTATGGCAATATTGGTTGGGAAGAGTTTCTCTATTAAAATATTTGCCCCCTATGGAAGATGTGATATGCGAAATATCAAACATTTCAGGCCCCCAAATGTGAAGCTTCTATGGTCCATACAGGCCCTCCAGCAGTCTCATCTTAGCTAGGAACAACATAAGATCCAATGTGTATGGAACATCTATAGCTGCTGCACTTTATAGCTAAGAAAATTAATGCTCAGGGGCACCTGGATGGCTCAGTTGGTTAGACGACAGACTCTTGGTTTTGGCTCAGGTCAAGACTTCAGAGTGGCAAGATTGAGTCCTGTGTCAGGTTCTGTGCTCAGCAGGGAGTCTGCTTGAGAGTCTCTCTTTTTCCCCTCTGCCTCTCCCCGCTCCCCGCTCACTCGTTCTCAAATAAATAAATAAAATCCTTAAAAAAAAAAGAGAACTAATTCTCAAAGAGGCTATAAGCTTAAGATTTTCCCTGCTATCACCCTTCTTCAGCTCAATGCCAGTGTCTCCCATGTCACACCATGTGGCAATTATTCATTCACTTACCTGACCCCTGAGGACTCTTTGAGGCTGTGCACATTGCCCATAGTAGGTGCTCAATAAAGGCTTATGGATTAAATGAGGGACCAAATTGGCCTTTCCATCTGGAGACTTGATCAGGCAGACCCTGGAATGTGGGGAATGGCTGGGACTCATTCTAGGAAGTAGGTCCTTTTCTAGCTATAGGTGGTAAAGGATGATACCTCCCATTGGGCCAGACCTGTAGCCACGTGGTCTAGAGATTTCTGCACAGAGGGAGGGCAAACTGGCAGCAACAGTCCAGGACTAATTCGCAGGTTGCTGAGTTCAGCAAGGGGTTGTGTGAGGGCAGGTACTCACAGTAATTTGAAGTCTGGTTATCCAAAAAAAAAAAAAAAAAAAAATCCTCAGAATCTGTAAAAGTGGCTGCACGCTGAGGACATCCACCCATATCCCTCCTGCATGAGACCTAGATGCATTCTAGGAACTGGGGACATACCTAAGCTTGTGTGGGGGGTGGGTAGGGTAGGGAGGATTGGTCAGATGCCTCAGCTTTGGAGGGATAGAGTAGAACATTAGGAAATCAGCCTCCCAGCAGCTCAAGGCTTCTGACTGACCCAGGCAGGGTTATGGTGTCATGTGTCATGGCTTCCCCTCCACTCAACATATTTGCATTTAAAAAGGTTCACTGAAGAAAAACTAGTTCAATCCAAAGGAATTAATAACTAATTGGACACCTTTCAGATACTTGGATAAAAGGATGAGGGAGATCCCTTGTGATGTCAGACCTCCCCAGCAAACCATGCTGAGGCCACTGTTTTTAGCTGTGTAAGTTGGGCTCTACACAAATATCTATGGCATCTTTGAATCTCACCCCAAAGGAAGGAACGTGTTGCCTGAAAAATTCACTGGACTGTCACTCTATATGCATAGTAAATGGGATTTGCATAACAGAATAAGCCACTTGAATCTCTTTTTCTCCTTTCCTATGGGGCTAAATCCCTTGTACTCTTCAAGGCCCAGCTTGAATGCCACTGCCTCTATGAAGATTTCCCTGTTGGCCTCCTCCATCCCCACAGAACCAACCACCCTCTTCCTTTCTTTGTTCCTGTAGTGACTTGCTTGTCTAGGTCCCACCCTGATGTGTTTCCTGGCCAACTCTGCAGCTCCATTCTTGGCATGTTTCCTCTCATTTATGCTCTAGCCATGCTATTCTTTCCCTCCCACATACTCACAGTAGAAACACCTATCCCCAGAATGCTGCTTCATGGTTCCCTGGCTATGTGCATGCTGTCCTGCTGCATCCATCTGGAAGCTTTTCCCCGCTCCTCTGTCTTTCTGGCTAACTTCCAGACATCTTCCAAAACTTTGCTCTGGATAGAGACAGGGACTGCAACTGAATGATTCACCAGTGTAACTCAAGCTGCTGGCATGCCACCTGAAATGCAGGGAATACTGGTTGCATGCATGAGTGAATGAACCTCCTCCAAGAAACATTTTTCTCCAGTACTCACCACCCCAGTCTGAGCTGAGTGTCAGTCCTCTCTGCTCCTCTATCATCCCATGCTTATATTCTCAGTTACCACGCTATATTGGAAAGTGTCTGTCTATGTCTAGCTTCTCCACCCCTTCTCACCACTAGATTCTAACTTTCTCAAGGGTTAGGGCTGGGTTTCGTTCATCTTTAGTCTTTCATTGTCTAAAATGCCTGGCATATAGTAAGCCCTAAATAAATGTTAATAAATGATAAAATTGAGCTAGATGATTGCTACTCTTAAGACATTAGGTTATAGTAAATAATTTTCTCTCTTTTTTACTGACTGAGCTCCCAGTACCCCACATGGTGCCTAATATATACTCAATACATAGTTTATCATTTGATTTGGAAAATAAACTACCTTGTGTAGTGAAGGGAACACTAGCTGAGGAGTCAGTTTCTAGTTCCGATGTTGCTATCTGGCAACTGATGACCTTAGGAAAGTCAGTGGGGCTTTTCAAAACTCAGTATTCTAATCTGGTAAATGGATATAAAAATTCTCTAATCTCTTAGTTTAGTTCTGCCATAAGTAATATCCATTACAAGAACTTGGGTTTATTTGGGAGGTTTATTTGGGAAGCACAAGTAAGAGAGTAGGGAAAATTAGACAGAAAAGAGAGATAAGTCAATAACATCTACGTTAATGATGGGTTGCTACAGTGGAGAAGGTGAGCCCAGTCCCAGTGGGAATGTTCTGAGAAACCCTGTAGAACGTGCTTCAAAACTGTATCTGGAGATTAGCTGGAAACTGGAGGTATTACTCCATCACCCTTATTCTCAATCGGTTGAAGATTGTCCCTGGGACATTAACTGGTGTTATTGCCTCCCCCTGGTGTATGATTGTTGATTTAGCCTAATCAAACCCAGCTTGTTTGCTCCCGCGAATCTGAGACCTCTAATAATGAGTGCTCACTCAGAGTTTTTTACTCTTTCTGTCAAAGAGCTGCTCCTTCTTCCTTACCCCATCACCCACACAGGCAAACTCCAGCCAGTGTGTAGGCACCCTGGGAGGCCTGATACTTTCCTCTCCAGAAAGAGGACTACAGTGGGGATGCTCCTATCACAGACTGTCTCTACCTGAAAGATCTGGAAATCTGGAAAGATCCTCATTATGAAGATTTTCCCTGCATGTTAGCTTCATGGTCAAGACTTCTTAGATTCAGCCTTATAATAAAGTTTCCATTTGGCTTATTCAAGGAATTCCTTGCATCTTTGAGATGTTTCCCCTAGCAAAATCAGTTTTACTTTTGTAGTATAGAATTAAATATTCTGGGAACAGAGATGCTTAGAGAGTGGGCTGACCTACTTGATAGAACTTTTTAGGTAATTATGATGACTTGACCTTTTTTGAAAAGGGAGTCTTTTTTTAAGATTTTATTTATTTGAGAGAGAGTGAGCATGAGTTGGGAGGAGGAGCAGAGGGAGAGGGAGAAGCAGACTCCCCACTAAGCATTGAGTCCAATGCGGGGCTTGATCTCAGGACCCTGGGATCATGACCTGAGCCAAAGGCACATGTTTAACCGACTGAGCTACCCAGGCACCCCGAAAAAAGGAAGTCTTAAATATTTATGCTTTGATTCAATAACTTTATTTCTTGACATGTATTATAAGGAAATACTCTAATATCAAATGCCTTACACACAGAGATGTTTGTCACCAAATTATTTGTAAGTGAAATGGTGGTTAACAACAGAGCAGTTGTCAAATCTTACGAAGAGTTTGTAATAGTGTGTGGAAAAAATTGTGTTATCATAATTTTCAGAGAAAAATACAGATTTCAATATTACATGTGCAACTCAATCATACCAATGAAAATAAACCAAATAAATAATGCCTAGAAAAAACAAAAGAATTTTATATCAAAATGTTAATGATGGTTGACTTAGGGTGCTATGATTATGGGAGATGTTTTCTTCTCTTGACTTTTCTGTATTTTTTCATTAAGCAAACATTTCAGTTCAAAGAACACTTATGTTTCAACAGTATGAAAAAAATTCACATCCAGAATCAAGTAAATACTATCTTTACAACTGAGTGAACATGTACGTGAAAAAAGACTAGAAGGGAATACAGACATGATTCTTGTTGCTGTGCTTAATAGGCAGTGACTCCCTCTTCTGGCTTTATTCAGAGCCTCTTGGGGAGCAAGTGAAAAACACGTTTCATCCTCAAAGTTTCATTAGTCAGGTGGAATCCTGGGATCTCTAATTTTGAACAGCTTCTGGTGATTCTAACACGGTTTATCCATAGTGCAGCATTGGATAGCTACTGTCATTTAGGGACTTGGATATCTTTTTTTTATGTATATATAAGTGCAGTGTTGCCAGATTATTTTTACAATAGAAAATGCAAAAGCACATATGATTCTAAGTGTTCAGCAATATGAAAATGGCCTCCTTCCAATTTTGTAATCTAGTCCTGTCTTTTAGCATTAAGAGTTTCTTTTCTTCATATCAATTATTTTAGCTGTTACATATTATTCAACGTGGTGTACATACTGTAACTTTATTAACTGATCTGGAAGAAGTTCACGGGAGGAATAGCTGAAGAAATTAGAAATTTTCATTTTAAGAGAAAAGTTATCTACAAACAGAGTAAATCTTAGGGAGAAAATTAGTTTCCCAAGATCCCAGTGGGTAAAACCATGACCAGTGAATGGAAATTCCCATTAGACAAATGATGGATTTCCAAACCATACTTGGCATACACTTGGCTAAGATGTTTTAAACAGGGCTTGAGTATCAGATACTTGAGATGATTCCTGACAGCTCTAGAGTCTTTCCAGCTCAGATAGGTCCTGAAATCATGATCCACCCCCCTGTCCCACCACTTATCCATAATACATTTCTACTCATTATGGGCAAGCCTATTTGCAAGGCTAATATAATCAAAAGTTTACTAAACTGATTGTGGTTTATTCCAAACAGTGCCTAATTCAAAGCAACTGCTCATTCCCAGCTGAGTTGGGCCCTATTGTTCCTGGGTAAAAATAAATAAATAAACAAACCCAATATATGAAAACCCAAACATAAGCAAATAAATTAGGTGGATAATTACTTGCAGAACAAAAAGATTTCCCACAGTGCTTCTTTAAATTGTGAGCACTCCTATGCATTACAGTGTAATTAAATTAACCGAAATCTGGTTAACACCTAACCCTCTTGTAGTCTCTCTCTCAGGCTTTGCCGAGTTCCCTCTTATAGACTAAACCCCTTGATATCTACCTGAAAGCTCAGTCCTGCCCTGGATTTGAGCACTAACCTCCCTTCATGATGGAGTAGTATGGGACTCCGTTTGTATTCCATGTGTATGTGCCATGACCCCTTGCTCTGGCTTGGACTTCACCTTTTGGGTTTCATTTCGGATAACTGGGCTCCTGTGTTGGCCTCTGCAGAGCCTGAGGCCTGTCCTGCTAATCTGTTAGGAACAGGCCTAACTTTGTTCTTACCTGTTCTGCTCATCCCCATATACTGTAATTACATCACCCTGTGTCTAAGCAGGACCATCAAGGCAGGAATTAAATATGTTAAACTGGTTACAAAAGGAAGAACTGAAAAGTCAAATGGGGCCAAGTAAAGTACCCCAAAGATTAGCAATACCCAGAAGGAGCTACCACCCTTATGCTGGCTGATGAAAGGATGAGTAGGTATGATCCCAGAGACCAGGAGCAGGGACTGTGCAGTGGGAACTGAGCGGGATGGAAGCTGTTTGGCGGGAGGTGGGACCATACAGGGAGAAGATGTCATGTGAGAGAATCTAGGAGGAGGTTGGACCAGCTTTTCCTACCCTCCAGTCCCCAGCCTGTATTTATTGGTTGAATTGAACTGAAAGCCAGTTAGTAATGAGTCCTTGTGAGTATAATTTGCAGGAGTCATCCCCCAGTGATAAGAGCAGAACATGGGAAGTGAGGGAACAGATCTGGATACTAGCAGGCAACATGCCTGGTCAACAACTAAGAAACTGGCCTTGGTGAGATAAGTCAAAACTGGAGCACTGGATGTTATATGCAAACAATGAATCATGGAACACTATATCAAAAACTAGTGATGTACTGTATGGTGACTAACATAACATAATAATAATTAAAAAAAAAAAACCAAAAAAACAAAAACTGGATGAAACCAAAGCCTTCTAGGGCAAGGATTAAAATAATAATAACAAAAGTAATTAAAAATAATAACAGCTAATATTTATTAGTTACTTTCTATAGTCACTTTCTGTTCTAAGCACTTTATGTATACAGGTTTAATTAATCTCACCACAGCCCTATGAAGTTCTTTCTATTTTCATCATTTCACTTTACAGATGAGGAAGTAGAGACTAAGAGAAGCTAAGTTATTTTCTCTGGGCTGCACAGCTAGAAAATGGCTGAGTCCATAATTGAACATAGGCAGCTTGTTTTAACAGCCCATGTGCTTAGCTTAGCCATGCTATTCTACCTAAGTCTGAAGTCCTCTGCCCTTAACCAGTAGCTGTTTGACTTTGCAAAATTCTTAGCAATTTCTTTAATCATCAGCTCCTTAACTTTAGAAAAACTAGTAATATTACTTATTTTACTGAGCTATTGTAAGATTAAATGATGCAATGCATATAGATTATGAACACAATGCCTGGCATGTAGATGACATTAAAACTACATTGGAATTTTTATGCTTAAATTGTTCTCCCCCACCCTTGGAAAGGGAAAATGCATGTGCTGTGTTCTAGGTCAGACCCGGTTAAGGTTCCTCCTTCGACCCTCTAACCCTCACTTGTCTCTCTCAAGGCCCTAGTTCCTGGATCAGGGCCTCATTAAGGCTCATAACCACTACCCACTGTCTCTCTTTGACATTTCACGGCCATTCTTCCCCTTCACGTAGGCAACATTCTTGAGAAAATGGATTTTCCTTGACTAATGAGAATGTGTTAGTCTCTTGTTATTGCTGTGTCTTAGTGCAACGTTTCCAATGAGAAGGATTAATTTTGTGACATTTTCAATGCCATCTGCACTCATCAAAGTCCTAAGTGTGCATCAATCTCAAAACCGTCCCTTAGGATCAGGGGAGCCAAATTCCCTCATACCCCAGCCCCTCATCTCTCTATCCTTAAGCTACAGTGTCCTGAACTATAAAATGGGGAGTCCCAACTCTCCCTTGCCTAGATTTCAAGGTAGTGGTGAGGATTAAATGAGATCATAGAAGGCATAATAATCATGATAATCATGATGATGATGATGATGATGATGATGATGATAACAAAGCTAACATCTCTGTAGTGCTTACTATGTGCCAGGCATATACACTGAATTCAATTACCACAATCCTACTCAGTAGGTGGTATTATTATCCTCATTTTACAGATGAGGAACCTGAGACACAATCAGATTAATTATTTTAGCCAAGGTTACAGAGCTAATAAGTGGCAGAGTCAGAATTTGAACTTAAGGCAGTCTGGGTCCCAGGTCAAAAAGACATACCAGGCTCTCTGGGCCTCAGTTACCTTGTGTGTGCTCCTTCCATTTTAAACTTTTATGTCAGCAGACAAGTTAGGGCCCAATGATATACAGAGGAGGGGAAGACAAATGTCTCATGCCCCAGAAGTCTCATGGACTTTCCCTTCTGCTCAGAGGTTGGGGTAAACGTGGCTCAAATCTACCAGTCTTATATGGGTCTAGTGCTTTCCCCAGAACTTCTGTGAATTCCTGACTTCATTTATTTCATGGTCCCTCTGCCTCTGCTCTTCTGTTAATCTTGAAATTGGCACATGTCGGGGCACCTGAGTAGCTCAGTCGTTAAGCGTCTGCCTTCGGCTCAGGTCATGATCCCAGGGTCCTGGGATTGAGCCCCGCATCGGGCTCCCTGCTCCGCGGGAAGCCTGCTTCTCCCTCTCCCACTCCCCCTGCCTGTGTTCCCTCTCTCGCTGTGTCTCTTTCTGTCAAATAAATAAAATCTTAAAAAAAAGAAGAAGAAATTGGCACATGTCAGTCAGAGCCCAAAACTCCACCTTTTTCAGGCTTCCAGAGGCAATTCAGTAGTTTCTAGCATGTCCTATTTTTAGTTTTCCTGTATATATATAGATATAGATATATATATATATATCTATATATATATATCTTTTCCTATATATATATATATAAACTATATATATATAGTTTTCCTGTATGCATGTGTATATAATATATATATATATATATTACTTTTTAAAAGTCTTCATTTAGATTCCAGTTAGTTAGAATAGAGTGTAATATTAGTTTCACGTGTACAATTTAGTGATTCAACACTTCCATACAACACAAAAGGGCACTCTTTAATCCCCATTTAACACATCCCCCTACCCTCTTCCCCTTTGTTGACCAGCAGTTTGTTCTCTATAATTAAGAGTCTGTTTCTTGGTTTCTCTCTCTTTCTCTTCTTTCCCCCATGATAATTTGTTTTGTTTCTTAAATTATACCTATGAGTGAAATCATACGGTATTTGTCTAAAATCAACAACACAAGGAACAACAGGTGTTGGTGAGGATACAGAGAAAAGGGAACCTTAATGCACTGTTGGTGGGAATGCAAACTGGTGCAGCCACCGTGGAAAACAGTATGGAGGTTCCTCAAGAAATTAAAAATAGAGCTACCCTATGACCCAGCAATTGCAGTACTATTTATTTATCCCAAAAATATAGAAGTAGTGAAAAGAAGGGGCACATGCACCCTGATGTTTATAGCAGCATTATCAACAACAGCCAAATTAGAGAAAGAAACCAAATGCCCATTGACTGATGAAAGGATAAAGAAGATATGGTATGTATATGTTATGTATGTATACACTCACACACACACACTCTACACACAATGGAATATTACTCAGCCATAAAATGAAATCTTGCCATCTGCAATGACATGTATAATGCTAGAGAGTATAACGCACCCCAGTGCTTACAGCAGCATCTACAAGCCAAATTATGGAAACAGCCCAAATGTCCATCTGCTGATAAATATATAAAGAAGTATATGTGTATATGTACACACACACACACACACACACACACACACACACACACACACACACACACTGGAATATTACTCAGCCATAAAAAATAATGAAATCTTGCCATTTGCAATGATGTGGATGGAGCTAGAGAGTATTATGCTAAGCAAAATAAATCAGTCAGAATTTTCCTGAATATTTTTGAGTCATGATGTGGAGTCACATCACAATGGGCAAGGTCCTCTATTCATGGCCACTTGGTGTCCATACTGCACCTTTGGGCAAATTAGAAAAAGCCCTCTCTCACCATCCCTGGGACCAATTAGAGAAATGACCCCCTCTTGGCATACACATGAGGAAAAACTGTCGCTTCTAAGCTAACATAAGGCCACACCAAGTCCCTAGCTTGGCAAGCAGAGTGCAGGTGGGCTGGATTTTAGTCCCCACTCCTACCTTTATGCAGGGCACCATGTTCAGAACTATATGCATTAGTCCTACCTCTGCCATCTTGACTCTAACCTGACTTCCTTGCTTTTTCTCCCTGTCAGTCCATTAAAGCAGCAGCACCTTCCAAAAGCTCAGTTCCAACAACTAAGATTTTTCACCATGCTCAAGACCTTGAAATGCATATTCCAGAACCTGCTGTTCCTTCTAAGCAGGACTCACATCTACCCATTATTTTTACATTGTCATAAGTCATCAAAGCAGTCACTTCTTTCCTTAAACCTAGCCTTGTCTGCTCAGTAAATTTCATTTCTAAACGTGGCTTTTCTTTTTTTCCAGCAACCTCTTAGGGCTGAGCCATAAATGATGCAGAATGCAGGAGAGAGGCAAGGATGCTTTTTTCTCATCCTTGAGCCTGTAGTCCCATGTTCCACTTCCCTGCAGAGAGCTGCTTGCTTTTGCCTCCCAGAAGCACATGGCTGGACAGATCCTGGTTATACAGCAGAGGAAGGCAATCCCAGCAAGCCCAGTACATAACAATCAGTCTTTGGTAAGCAAGAAGACAAGTGCACAGTCCCTA
The DNA here is from genome assembly GCF_037043125.1 of Eumetopias jubatus. Classification (NCBI taxonomy): domain Eukaryota; kingdom Metazoa; phylum Chordata; class Mammalia; order Carnivora; family Otariidae; genus Eumetopias; species Eumetopias jubatus. Next base: position 60,138,185 of record NW_028274810.1, read on the forward strand.
GAGCAGTGGTCCCTAATCCCCATGCAGTAATTATGCTCATCCATCTCTCATTCTGTCCCCTGAGAAGTCTCAGCAGGGTGTGTCACATGCCGTGGGCAGCATCTTTAAGGTACATGGATTTGGGTATCACTGTGTTACTATCACAGAGTAAAGGCAGTTAAAACAGTAACCTCCCAAGGTTTTGACTGCATCCTATCAGTAAGGTGTTTTTGACAAGCAGCCCATATACACATGTTTATTTATGCATTCATTGCATATATGTATCTTTGTATTAATGCTTAGATGTCATAAACATATGAAAATAAAAATAAGAAAGGATGTATTAAAATAAGCATGAGTAGAAGTTCTGGTATGCTCTTCCCACACTCCAGTTGATCATCTTGCACACCTTCTGGGAAGTACACAGCCTACTTAGATGCTGCCTAGGTAAGCCATGTCACCTCTTTGCTTGGGACTGTGGGAAGTACATACCCTTTGGAATCAGTCCAATCTAAGTTCTGATCCTAGCTTCTCCAATCTATGGCTAGGGGATTTTGGATAAGTGGTATAATGTCTTGGGCTTAGTTTACTTGTCCATAAAATGAGGTATGATACTCTGAGCCAGACCCTGTGCTGGATACTATGAATTTAGACATGTGGTGAGATCCCTTTATCAGGAGTTCAATCCAGACAGAATTTCCAAGGATTTGTAATAACTAACTTCAGATAACTTGGCATGCTAATTGAAAATACTGATTCCTGAGCCTCACTTTAGACTCAAAATCAAAATCTCTTGAAATGGAACCAGAGAATATGCATTTTACACATTTTCTAGTGAATCATATGTACACAAAAGTGAGAGAGGTAATCAGAGTGGTTAAATAGATGTAGTGATTTGGTATTATGCAAAGTAATGAAAAATGCTACAAAAAGTGATGACTCTGAAGGGTCTGGGAGCCCAGAGGTGGGTCACCTGCTTCAGACTGGACAGCTTCCTAGAGAAAGTGGTACAAGGCATGGTTCTTGCCTATTCCAGACCTGTCTCACTCTCAGGGGTCAGGCTTTGGCTTGGACCATGTCCCATCTCAAAGTATTTGTTTGGTTCAGCCCTAGTCCTCTGAGTCTTCCCTCTTTCACCAGCCTCCCTTACCACCCCCAATATATGTGCAGTGACAAATCTCATCCTTGCAGAATGCCTGTCCCATCAGCTGCTATAGGCTTGGAGTAGTGACAAAAGTGCTGAAGAGGCAGAGCTTCCTTCTGTAGGCCATTGTTGCCCTACTGAAAGCCTTGGGCTACAATAAAGAGTTTAGTGTTGGTAACTTATTTATACCCTTACATTATTCCAAAACAGAGTTTGAAGTGTTCTTCAATAGATACAAATAATACAAGTCAAAAGATGAGATAAATGAGCAAAGATGGGCTAAGAAACAATACTGGCAGGAAAGTAAGATGAAGACATCAGTAGAATTAGTAAACAAGCTATTTAACATATGGTTCTGCCCAGCTGTTACAAGTGGCCATATATTTGGCTTCATCTTCTTAGTAGCCAGCACCAACAGGGAAACAACTATTTGTTTTATAGTATTCATAGCATCTATTTGAGTAAGTTGAGCTGGTTGCCAAGGAGAAGCGTAACTTTTCTTAGGACTGTCATGAAGATGTAAAGCATCCAATGTACAAGAGAGTGAATGATACCCTCAACATCCTTGCAGTAATTAATTAGTATTCCACATAATTATTTAAGATTCTTTCAAAGTACAATATTGACTTTATCAAACTCTTTTACTTGAAGGTGCCTTGAGGGTCATTTGTTCTACTTGACAGCTGGGAGAACTCTGCCTTGAGAGATGGCGGCTTTCCTTCTAATCGTCCACTATTGCAGCATCCCTTCTTCTCTTCTCTGCCCTGTCTCCTGGGGAACCCTATCCACCCACACTCGAGTCTTTCCAAATAGTCTGGCATTGGCTGAACCCTAAAACTTTGTTCAATCTTCTCCTACCTTGTCAAACATCTTCCTTATGAAATCATGCCATCCTTCAAGGCCCAGTTCAGATCTCAGAAAGCCTTCTCAGGAAGGCTTCTCTGCTCCAACAGTCAGGTTTACTTTCCTCCTCATCATGCATCTATATTACTCTGCTGGGATTTCCATTTTCACATTTATTATAATCCAATTTGAGCCAGGGTATAGATGAGCATATCCATTAGATATGTCTGTTCCTTTCCCATGACTTTCTCTCTCTCCTAAACCCAAGGGGAAGTGGGGCGAAGGCCAATTGGAACCAGAGTCTAGACGTAATGCAAGAGCTGTCCATTGAGCACTAGCTCTGTACCAGGCATTGTAATGTTGAGTTCTGGGGTTGGCAGGGGCGGGGGCATGTGATGAGTTGCTGAGATGAGAAAGACCTGCTTCTTGCCCTCAAGCCCCTCCAACAGCCTGCTGGATGATGGGCTGTTCAAGGGCAGGAGGTATTTGTACTCATCGTTGCACCTTTACAGCCTGATGCTTATTTGAACTTGAAGCAACCTACCCCAGTAACAAAATAAAAGATCATTTGAAACACTCATCCTAGTTTTTATTTCCTCTAATTATCCTAACAACTCTGAGATAGTCATTATTAACCCTATTTTACAGATAAAGCAGCTTAAATGCTCACCTTTTTTAATCCTATTAAGCTTCAATTTCATCAAGTGGAAAACTGGTTAGATAGTAATACTTACCTTACAAGGTTGTTAAGAACAATGAAATGCCATATGTAAAATGTCTTATCACACTATTTGACCCAGAAAATATGCTTTGGAATTGTGGGTTTCACTCCAGGGATCTAACGTTTTATTGAATTCTTACTCCTTGTCAGGTACAGTCCAAAGTACTTCAAATATTTAATTAACTAATTCCCTTTCCTGGACAACCATATGAAGTGATACTAATTATCAAGTTTAGAAACTTGCCCAAGGTAAATGGATAAATGGAGGTAAATTGGGATTTGGACCCAGGTAGTCTGGCTCCACCCTGAGTTTTTAAACATTCAGCAGTTCTGCCTTCTATTAAAGCTGCAATCCAACATAGCAAGTGTTACCATAAAGATGTGTTCACACAGTGCCATGGGGACATAGAGGAGAAATAAGCTAGATGGAAAAGCTTCCCGTGAAAGTATGGCCTGAGCACAGTTGTGAGGTTTAAGTGGGTGCTAATGAAGCAAGCACTGGAGAACAACTGCACATCAACTGAAAGGAATAGTGTAAGCAAAAGCACAGAGGCAGGAGACAGCCCAGTATATGTGAATGTCTAGCAGTACATGCCACTGGAGCTCTTAGTTGTTAATGTTTGTAATGTCCACAGTTCCCTTGGTACTCACACTTTCTGCTGTATTCCTGGTGTCTGGCCTGCTTGGAAACTACCTGGGCTGTGCTTTGCCCCCTAGCTGTCCTTGACCCACTCCTTACCACCCCTGCAGCTGCCTACCTCCACAGGACATTCTGTGCCATTTTGTGTTTCTGTGATTAGACTCTTCTGGCTAATCATATTACCGGGTCCTTTGGGGAGGACCACACCAACAATTGCTCTCTGGCTGAGTGCCCACTAAAGGACTCTCCTTTAGTGGACACACTGCAAGGACTTGTTGACGGTCTCACTTCTTTTGATGTTCACATTCCTGTCTGTAGCACCTCTGCCCCTTGCATCCCATGGTGTTTGTTCTCTTAGTCATTCAACATTACCATAGGCCAGGCATGACCTTAGTGCTGGGCATATGACAATAAAGAAAACAAAATCTCTCCTCTATTCTCCTCTTAGGGAGGAAGAAGGGCAGTAAAAAGCAATGAATATTTAAGTCATAGAGAAGACATGGCTTGAGGAAATAGAGAATGAGGAGAGTGGAAATGATCAAGAAAGACCACCTGGGAGATTTTGATCAATGACTCCAAAAACTATGTGGTCTCACTAGTTGAGAATTGACAGATGGTTACAACATGCTGTCCCCACCCATCCACTACTGTTCCTCCCTTCCCTCCCCTCCTGTGAAACAAATAGATGTGGAAATAAATTTTTCCACCACTGTCTCTTCAACTGAAGCCAATTATTTAATTTCTCCGTGAGTCAGAATTCTCACCTGTGTGAGAAGTTGTGGCAAAAGCACAATAGGCAAGTATAATACATTAATTCAAAAAAATTTCTAGTACCTGCTGTGTGCCAGGAACCCTGTTGGCATGAGAGGGCAGCCATTACACTCAAGTACCCACAGTGTAGGGGAGAAGGCATGGGACAATGGAAAATCACAATGCCAAATCTCAGTTCTGCAGAAGAGGTACTTAAAGCCAGCAACAGGTGGTCAGGGAGGGATTTCCAGTACTCGGGGCTTTCCTGAGCATCCAGTGCTATAAAGTGTTTCACTAATGAGTAGGAGATCCAATGTGGGTCCTCAATTAGCCTTACATCTTTCTCATCATCATTAATTATACATGTGCATGCGTGTGCACACACGTGCATGCGTGTGCACACACACACACACAATGTTCTTGGGCAAAGCATGCCATTTCACTCCTTAATGCACATCCCACTGAGATTTGTATTTGTATTTCCCTGATGCCGAGTGATGTTGAACACTTTTTCATGTGTCTGTTGGCCATTTGCATGTCTTCTTTGGAAAAATGTCTGTTCATGTCTTCTGCCCATTTCTTGATTGGATTATTTGTTCTTCGGGTGTTGAGTTTGATAAGTTCTTTATGGATTTTGGATACTAGCCCTTTATCTGATATGTCATTTGCAAATATCTTCTCCCATGAATCACAGACCTGTATCTCTGAAACAAATAATATGTTTTATGTTTAAAAAAAGAAGAAGATAGTAGGAAGGGAAAAATGAAGGTGGGGGAATTTGAGGGGGAGACGAATCATGAGAGACTATGGATTCAGAGAAACAAACAGGGTTCTAGAGGGGAGGGGGGTGGGAGAGATGGGTTAGCATGGTAATGGGTATTAAAGAGGGCATGTACTAAATGGAGCACTGGGTGTTATATGCAAACAATGAATCATGGAACACTACATCAAAAACTAATGATGTACTGTACGGTGACTAACATATAAAATAAAATAAAATAAAATAAAATAAAATAAAATAAATAAATAAAATAAAATAAAATAAAATAAAATAAAATAAAATAAAATAAATAAAATAAAATAAAATAAAATAAAATAAATAAAATAAAATAAAATAAAATAAAATAAATAAAATAAAATATAAAATAAAATAAAATACCAATAGTACTTTTCAAAAAAAAAAGAAACAATGTATATCCAACATGTCAGCTTTTGCTTTTGTTGTGTCCTCTACCTAGAATGTGTTCTCCTTATGTGTGGCTACCAAATCCTGTCTATCATAGCCAACCTTGTGCTTTCTGGAAGACTTCCCTACTTTGTCCTAGTTGTAATTAACCTCTCTCTTCTAAGCTTTCATTGCAGTCTATATTATGGTTATGGTACATTCCTTCTGGAATTCGATTTATGTTTTCTGTGACGTCTTAACTAGATGATAAACTCCTCCAAGATGAACCTGTGTTTCCTTCACTTCTGTATGCTTATGACCGAGTACAGTACCTGACACACAGTAGGTGCTTAATAAATATTTCTTTGCTCAAATTGAATTGAGTTGAATGGATCTACAGTATGCAAGGATTGAATCAAAATTTCTCTTCAGCCAGTTACTGCTTAAAATGCTATGAATGGATATTTTAAGAATTAATTTTTATAGGATTTATACAGATGGGTTATTTTTCCAGACTTTCAAATTGCCTCAGGCAGCTGGGAAGTTTATCCATAGTCAAAGATGGTTAAGACTTATCTGATGAAATTCCATCTCATCTATCATTTATCTATTGGTAGATCTTGGGTAAATTAGGAGGCTGTCAGCTGCTTGAGTCTACTGGGTTTAGACTAGATCCTAGCATCTGGCGAGATAGAAAACATTAAAGAACTCAGCCATGAGTGAGAAAGAGAAAGAAGGAAGGCTGAATGATTCAGGAAATAAGCCACCAGTTATAAAGGGCCCAAGGATCTATGGGCAAGGGCTCCACTGTCACCAAGATGTACTATCAGGGCTCAAATAACCATGAGCTCAAGGAGGGCTCTCTGAGTGGCTGGCTAAGGGGCCAGTCCTGCCCTGAGGAGTTCTCCTGAATAAATGTTACCAAAATATCCATTGATTACTTCACACTGGGGCATGTTTTATTTATTTACCCATTTACCCTGAAATGTTTTATTTTGGGCCTTTCTAACATTTACCCCCTTGGGAGAAAATAAGTCAGTTTAACAAGAAGAATGGGACTTAAGGCTTCTACCTATTGGCCTATCTGGAACCTCCAAATTCTTCTTCTTGGTATCAGACTCAAATTCTGGGTGCTGAGACATGTTGGATGCTGGAGAGCTAGGACATGCAGCTGGCAGCTGGGTCATCTAAAAATTATCCTGCCAGTAATAGGGTCTCCTGTGGTTTTCCAGTGGTGAGTGTGTGTGTATGAGGGAATGATGTGAATCAGCCTCTCCATTGCTGTACAGGCTTTATTTATACTCTGCTGCTGTATTTGCTCTTCTTATGACTGTTATCATCTCTCCTGGGGCCCTCTGAGGCTGTCTCAGTAAGTTATACTTTTGATTTTGATTTTCCATGGCTTGGCTGTAGATTTGCAGAAACAAAAAAACAATGGAAACAAAATGTACAAATTCGCTGGAATACAGGGAGTTGCCGAGAAGTGCAAGCAAGAAAACTGATGTTAAAGATGAGGGTCTTAGACTCAGTGTTCCAGGCTCCTCTGGTCAGCAGCTGATATCCTGACGGTATTCATGTACTTCAGTCAGACTCAAGCCATGACTTCTGCTGAATTGCCAAACTGTCTTTTTTTTTTTTCTTTGCCTACCAAGGAATTTTATAATACACCCTCAATGCAATACTTTCATTACTCACTCATTCATTCAATGAGCATTTCCTGGGAGGCATCAATGGACTGGAGCCTTGGCTTTGAGTCTATGCTTTACTGTCACCTCATTGTGCAATTTTATGGAGGGCAGTCTACCTCTCTGGGCCTCATTTTCACTATTCTCAAGTGTAGATTTTGGAATGTGATCTCAGTGAAAGCAGGAAACATGCCTGCTTGTTCATTTTGCATCACTAGTACCACGCACAAGACCTGACACCTATTAGGTACTCAGATTATTTGTTGAATAAACAGATTATAGAGTGCATTAGGTTAGACCACATGACCTCTAATATTTCAGCATAGTCCACTAATCTTTTCAGGTCCACACTTGAGAATTTTCTCCACCTCTTGACCTAGTGTGTACCCCATTAGCTTCTTAGAATTTATGCAGAGAGCTCATATCATAGGCAATACTCCAGCTGCCTAATCCTGAGAAGTGCCTTTTCTCTGAATTTCCATAGCAGAAGAACTAACCTCTATATAAACACCCATTATACTATCTTATGCTCTTGTCTTTTTACTTGTCTTTGCCCCTCACCAGTTATGAACATGTTGAGGGCAGGTTATTTTTATTTCTGTATCCTTGGTGCTCAGCACAGTGCCTCTGTGTTGAATGGAATTGATGAGTTATTAATTTTCTTTCTTAAACCTCATTGTATGGCTTCATAGGCTTTAATAATATTTTCAAGTTTTGACTAGACTCTCACTATTGTATGTATCACTGTGTCTCTTTCTGGTTTTCTCTGTGCATCTCTTCACCTTTTCCTCCGATCATTTTATAGTGCAGTGGTTAAGAACATGGGTTCTGAATTTAGATTTCTTGGCTTAAATCTTGCCCCTGCATTTCCTCAGTGGACTGCATTTCCTAGCTATGTGATCCTGGGAAGTTAATAACGCCCCTGTGTTCCAGGTTCCTTATATGAAAATTGGGATAATAATACTACTTATCACATACAGCTGTTATGAAGATTAAAAGAGCATACACAAAGACACTCATCATATAGTAAACACTCAATAAATATTAATGTTATTGCTGTTCTTATTGATCACATGTTGGACAACGTTATAGGTGCTGTGAACAAGAATGAAAACTATCCTGTTCTCATGGAACTTAAAGTATAGTGACTCAATCTCTCAGCTTCTGATTCCATATGAAAGATAGCTCTTTACATTTTAGTGGTCACTTACACCTTAGTATAAATTAGATAGTGGATCCTTTCTGGGGAGGAAGTTTTGGTTGTGGTAGGGAGAAACATGAGGCCATAGAAAGAAAGGTAAGAAAAAGAAAGGGTAAAGAAATCTGTGTGATTCAGGAAATAAACCCCCGGTTACATAATTTTGCTGTGCCTCCCCCTGTATTCAGGCCATGGTCAGCAAGTTTAATTTATTGGTTTTTGTGAGCAGCTGCAAGACATGTCCCATCAATTTTCTGCTCGTGATGGCTGTGGAGTGACTCAGACTATTAGCCTTGTATGATTACAGCATCCGTATTATGATGTCGAGGACATGTTGCTGCTACAATTTATTCCCTTTATTTAGTTCAGTTTGTCTCACTCAGCATATCACTCAGCGGCTGTTCAAGAAAACACTGGTGATGGACAATTTCTCTTCCTCTCTCCTCTCCTGATATTCCTTCTCCATGCCCTTCTGTCTTTGTTGATGTCTTTTTAAAGGAAGATTTGTGGATCTCCTGATTTCCTCTACATTGGCTGACTCTTGTGTCTGCAGCTCTCAGCAATGCGGCACCTCTCCATGGTGCTGAAAACAAGCACGTGGTTCTAGCTCTGCAGGAGCTGCTGAGAAGCCTGACAAGGGATACTAACATACAGTACAGCAGCTGGCAGTGGCCCGAGCAAGTATCCTGTCCAGTTCCTTTTATTTCAAGGAAAAGGAACAAGAGATACAGAAATGAAGAGTTATTTCCCTAAGGATGGTATACATCTCTTGTGAGATCAGAATACAGCTTCTCTGGACACATATTTGGAGTTTCAGAGTCAAGCAAATTCTTTAATCTTCTTGGCCTTCATTTTCCTCATCTGTGAAATGGAGAAAGACCAAAATTTTTAAACAACTACTGTGACATATAGATTATATAATGTGTATAAAGTCCTTATCACACTGCCTGTCTCATGCCTTCTTCTCTACCCTTATCTCCTGCTGCTTCCTGCCTGACATGTGCTTTAGTAATATGGAATAATTTATGCCCCCCCTTTCCCACACCGTGTCACTTTACTATTTCAAGTTCTTCTCTGCCTTTATAACATCCAAACTTTCTCACAATTAATATCAGCTAACATCTTTTTTAGAAAGCCTCCTCTGCCCTTCTCTGTTCCTCCTCCAGTGGATTAGGTGTCCCTTCCAGGTGCTCTTATGTCACTCTATGCATATCATTTTACACGCCTACCACACAATAATGAATATTTTGATGTCTCTGACTTACTAGACTACTAGCTCTTTGAAAGAAGAGGCTATGTGTCATAATCCCTAGCACAATACATGTAACCATGTGAGTGCTCAATGTCCATTGTTTTGAACTGAACATGACAGGGACTTAAAGCATGTGAGTTCTTTTTTCATTCCTAGTCCAGTGTCCTCTTCTCATATTGTCTTGTTTCTAGCTTATTGGGAAGGTTGTTTTTATTGGCTACCAATATGAATACCTTTATTTGCCAATGCCACACATTTGTAGGGATTACTTAGTGTGCTTTGGGTCATCCTTTGAGTGTACTGTATTCATATCAAAATGGTTTGTCTTGTTGCCTTTGGCATAGAGTCTCTCCAAACCAGAGAATTCACATAAGCCATGAATAAGATCCAGAGGGGAGAGGGCACTTGCCTCCATGAATTAGCTACAAAGTCATCATAGTCTGGCTTCCAAGTATCCTTAGAAAATTCTAAATCATCACAAGACTTCTATTTAATACCCACTGGCAAGAAGAGCTGCTCTTATTTTAGGAAAATTAATTGCCTTTCAAATTGTTCTAGAAGCTTAAATCCATTTTGGTAATTCAGTAGCGGTAAATATTCACTTTTAATATCAAGTCCATGAAAGCCCAGACTCTAATGATTTCCCTCAGAATTTAAAGTCATGTGCCATCTGACTCTCAGTGACATCAGAAGAGATCATGTGGTTATTGGGGAAATGATTAAAATCTAAACAACAATACTGAGATTCTGTTCCTTTTTTGATAATATACTTTGTTGATGATCTTGAGCAGGACATTTCACATTAGTTAGCTTCTGTTCAATAATATATAACATGGGAATGACTGCAACAATCCTGTTACCTTTAAAGATGCTAAGGGGATACACTAAATTGATGTAAGAGTACTTTGGAAAGTATAAAATTCTATACAAATCCATGCACAACAACAAAGCTGATACCTAGAAAAAGTAGAAACCAGTAGTTGGAAAGAGAAAGGTATGGAAAAGTGGATTTCAAAAGCTAAAGAGATGTTTATTCAATGCAGCTGCAAGAAAGGGTGGGGAGAAGCCTGGAAATAATAACTAATATTTATTAAGCACTCATATACCAGGCACTATACTAAATGATGAACTTTTCATAACAATCCCAGATATAGATGCTTTTATTATCCTATAATATGGTTGAGGAAAGAAAACATAAGTTTAGCCTAAACATATATGCTATAAAGGGGTAAAAACAGGAATCTTTAGGCAGTCTGACTCCAGAGCCCATATATATATACAGTCAGACTGAAAAATTCTCCATCTTATACTACTGTGCAGATGTCTTCCCAGTTACTGAAGAGATCCAGAGAGAAACTAAAGATGAGTTGGAAGAGATAATTTTTTAAATGCGTTTATGTTATTTGGAGTTAAAGACAGCAAGAGATTCCAAGGGAGTAAGTAGAGGCCATTGAAGTTGCTCCTGGCATAATGTCTTACATCTCATACAAATTGTCAGTTTGAGTGTGGTCAACAAATATTTATTCTTTGTGTATGCCAGATGTTATTCAAGATGTTTAGACCACAGAGACAACTAAAAGACCCTCTCTTTCTGGGTATATTAAAGAAGGCAGTGAGAGGCGGAGCAAGATGGCAGAGGAGTAGGAGACCTGGATTTCGTCTAGTCTCAGGAATTCAGCTGAATAGGGATCAAACCATTCTGAACACCTATGAACTGAACAGGAGATTGAAGAGGAGAGTAGCAACAACTCTCTGAACGGAAAAGCGACCACTTTCTGGAAGGTAGGACATGTGGAGAAGTAAATTTGAGGCGATATTCGGGAGGATGGACGGCGGGGGAGGGAGCCTCCCTCGGCCGCTTCTGGCAAGTGATAGAGCCGCGGAGCACAAAATCGGAACTTTTAGAAGTCGGCTCCGCTCAGGGACGTCGCTCCAGTGGCTAAGCGGGGGGTGGAACCCTCCCAGGACAGTGTGGTCTCAGGACCCTCGGGGTCACAGAAAGACCGGGGGTGCCTGAGTGTGGCAGAGCTCCCAGGTATCGGAGCGGGGAAGCCAGCTGCAGAGATGGAGCCAAGGTGCGGGCTCTCAGCTCGGGGTTGCCATAGACTGTGATCCATGGCCCAGTCAGGCCACTGCTCCTCCAGCAGGGACCCAACAAGCGGCAGATCCGGGGAGACTCCCCTTCCTCCCCCAGGAGGAGCAGCGTGGGAGCGCACCGCAGGGATCTGCTGGGTTTGGAGACTCCACACGGGGGGGGGGGGGGTCGGGTGCTAGAGATAGAAACGATCAGTCACAGGCCGGGTGAGCATGGAGTGAGGCCGGAGACCGGGGACACGGGAGTGACTGGCTGCTTTTCTCTGGGGGCGCACTGAGGAGCGGAGCCCCGAGTTCTTGTCTCCTCTGGGGCAGAGATTGGGAAGCCGCCATTTTCACTCTCGTCCCCCAAAGCTGTACCCAAAGGTTGCAGGGAACAAAAGCTCCTGAGAGCAAACCCGAGCAGCTTGCTTAGCCCGGACCGACAAGGGCGGGGCAATTCCGCCTCCGGCAAAGACATTTGGGAACCACGGCAACAGGCCCCTCCCCCAGAAGATCAGCACGAACAGCCAGCAAGCCAAGACCAAGTTTACTGATCAAGGAGAACGGGAGAATTCCAGCGCTAGGGGAATACTGCATATAGAATTCATGGCTTTTTTTACTGTGATTCATTAGTTTTTCAAAGTTAATTTTAAGTGTTTTTTTTTTAATTTCTCTTTTTCCCTTTTTCAACCAACATCTTATCAATCCTTTTTTTTAAAAAAACATTTTTTATTTTTAATTTTTAGAGTCATATTTTATCCCTTCATTGTAGTTACTCTTATTTTTGGCATATATATATAAGTTTTTCTCTCTTTAAAATTTTGAGATACAGTTTCTTCTAACAGATCAAAATGTACCCTAAATCACTAGTGTATGGCTTTGTTCTAGTCTCCTGCCTGATCACATTCGCTCCCTTTTTTTTTTTAAATCTTCTTCTTTCTTTTTTCAAACAAATTCTTATCGTATCAATTCTTTTTATAAATCTTTTATAATTTTCATCTTTACAGTCATTTTCCATCCCTTCATTGTATCAACCCTTATTTTGTACATATATAAGTCTTTCTTCCTTTAAAATTTTAGGAGACACTTTTTTCTAACAGACCAAAACACGCCCAAAATCTAATGTGTGGCACTGATTTATGCACTAGCCTGATCATATTTGATCATATTCAGGTTTTTTTGTATTGTTCTGTTTTTGTTTTTAATCTTTTTCTTTTTTTTTTTCTTTCTTTCTTTCTTTTCTCTTTCTTTTTTCTTTCTTTCCCTTTCTTTTCCCCTGGTTTCAGGTCTTTTCTGATTTCTATAGAGTATATTTGCTGGGGACATTGTTAACCTATTAGCATTTTGTTCTCTCATTCATCTATTCTCCTCTGGACAAAATGACAAGACGAAAAAAATCACCTCAGCAAAAAGAACAAGAGATAGTACTGTCAGCCAGGGACCTACTCAATTCGGACATTAGTACGATGTCGGACCTAGAGTTCAGAATCATGACTTTAAAGATACTAGCTGGGCTTGAAAAAAGCGTGGAAGTTATTAGAGAAACCCTTTCTGGAGAAATAAAAGAACTAAAATCTAACCAAGTCAAAATCAAAAAGGCTATTAATGAGGTGCAATCAAAAATGGGGGCACTAACTGCTAGGATAAATGAGGCAGAAGAGAGAATCAGCGATATAGAAGACCAAATGATGGAAAATAAAGAGGCTGAGAAAAAGAGAGAGAAACAACTACAGGATCACGAGGGCAGAATTCAAGAGATAAGCGATACGATAAGACAAAACAACATTAGAATAATTGGGATCCCAGAAGAAGAAGAAAGAGAGAGAGAGGGGCAGAAGGTATATTGGAGCAAATAATAGCAGAGAACTTCCCTAATTTGGGGAAGGAAACAGGCATCAAAATCCAGGAGGCACAGAGAACGCCTCTCAAAATCAATAAAAATAGGTCAACACGCCGACATCTAATAGTAAAACTTACGAGTCTCAGAGACAAAGAGCAAATCCTGAAAGCAGCTCGGGAGAAGAGATATGTAACCTACAATGGTAGAAACATTAGATTGGCAATAGACCTATCCACAGAGACCTGGCAGGCCAGAAAAGACTGGCATGATATCTTCAGAGCACTAAACGAGAAAAATATGCAGCCAAGAATACTATATCCAGCTAGGCTCTCATTGAAAATAGAAGGAGAGATAAAAAGCTTCCAGGACAAACAAAAACTAAAGGAATTTGCAAACACGAAACCAGTCCTACAAGAAATATTGAAAGGGGTCCTCTAAGCAAAGAGAGAGACTAAAAGCAGCACAGATCAGAAAGGAACAGAGACAATATACAGTAACAGTCACCTTACAGGGAATACAATGGCACTAAATTCATATCTTTCAATAGTTACCCTGAATGTAAATGGGCTGAATGCCCCAATCAAAAGACACAGGCTATCAGATTGGATTAAAAAATAAGACCCATCGATATGCTGTCTGCAAGAGACTCATTTTAGACCCAAAGACACCCCCAGATTGAAAGTGAAGGGGTGGAAAACCATTTACCATGCTAATGGACACCAAAAGAAAGCGGGGGTGGCAATCCTTATATCAGACAAATTAGATTTTAAAACAAAGACTGTAATAAGAGATGAGGAAGGACACTATATCCTACTTAAAGGGTCTATCCAACAAGAAGATCTAACAATTGTAAATATCTATGCCCCAAACATGGGAGCAGCCAATTATATAAGGCAATTAATAACAAAAGCAAAGAAACACATTGACAGCAATACAATAATAGTGGGGAACTTTAACACCCCCCTCACTGAAATGGACAGATCATCTAAGCAAAAGATCAACAAGGAAATAAAGACTTTAAATGACACACTGGACCAAATGGACTTCACAGACATATTCAGAACATTCCATCCCAAAGCGACGGAATACACAGTTTTCCCTAGTGCCCATGGAACATTCTCCAGAATTGATCACATCCTAGGTCACAAATCAGGTCTCAACTGGTACCAAAAGATTGGGATTATTCCCTGCATATTTTCAGACCACAATGCTTTGAAACTAGAACTCAATCACAAGAGGAAAGTTGGAAAGAACTCAAATACATGGAGGCTAAAGAGCATCCTACTAAGGAATGAATGGGTCAACCAAGAAATTAAAGAAGAATTAAAAAAATTCATAGAAACCAATGAAAATGAAAACACAACTGTTCCAAATCTTTGGGATACAGCAAAGGCAGTCCTGAGAGGAAAGTATATAGCAATACAAGCCTTTCTCAAGAAACAAGAAAGGTCTCAAATACACAACCTAACCCTAACCTAAAGGAGCTGGAGAAAGAACAGCAAATAAAGCCTAAACCCAGCAGGAGAAGAGAAATAATAAAGATCAGAGCAGAAATCGATGAAATAGAAACCAAAGGAACAGTAGAACTGATCAACGAAACTAGGAGCTGGTTCTTTGAAAGAATTAACAAGATTGATAAACCCCTGGCCAGAGTTATCAAAAAGAAAAGAGAAAGGACCCAAATCAACAAAATCATGAATGAAAGAGGAGAGATCACAACCAATACCAAAGAAATACAAACAATTATAAGAACATATTATGAGCAACTCTATGCCAGCAAATTAGATAATCTGGAAGAAATGGATGCATTCCTAGAGATGTATCAACTACCAAAATTGAACCAGGAAGAAATAGAAAACCTGAACAGACCTATAACCACTAATGAAATTGAAGCAGTCATCAGAAATCTCCCAACAAACAAAACCTGGGGCCAGATGGCCTCCCAGGGGAATTCTATCAGACATTTAAAGAAGAATTAATACCTATTCTCTTGAAACTGTTCCAAAAAATAGAAATGGAAGGAAAACTTCCAAACTCATTTTATGAGGCCACCATTACCTTGATCCCCAAACCAGACAAAGACCCCATCAAAAAGGAGAACTACAGACCAATATCCTTGATGAACATGGATGCAAAAATTCTCACCAAAATACTAGCCAGTAGGGTCCAACAGTACATTAAAAGGATTATTCACCATGACCAAGTGGGATTTATCCCTGGGCTGCAAGGCTGGTTCAACATCCGCAAATCAATCAACGTGATACAATACATTAACAAAAGAAAGAACAAGAATCATATGATCTTCTCAATAGATGCAGAAAAAGCATTTGACAAAGTACAGCATCCCTTCTTGATCAAAACTCTTCAGAGTATAGGGATAGAAGGTACATACCTCAATATCATAAAAGCCCTCTATGAAAAACCTTACAGCCAATATCATTCTCAATGGGGAAAAGCTGAGAGCTTTTCCCCTAAGGTCAGGAACATGGCAGGGATGTCCACTATCACCACTGATATTCAACATAGTATTAGAAGTCCTAGCCACAGCAATCAGACAACAAAAAGAAATCAAAGGCATCCAAATCGGCAAAGAGGAAGTCAAACTCTCACTCTTTGCAGATGATATGATACTGTATTTGGAAAACCCAAAAGACTCCACCCCAAAACTACTAGAACTCATACAGGAATTCAGTAAAGTGGCAGGATATAAAATCAATGCACAGAAATCAGTGGCATTCCTATACCAACAATGAGACAGAAGAGAGAGAAATCAAGGAATCGATCCCATTTACAATTGCACCCAAAACCATAAGATACCTAGGAATAAATTTAACCAAAAAGGCAAAGGATGTGTACTCAGAAAACTATAAAATACTCATTAAAGAAATGGAAGAAGACACAAAGAAATGGAGAAACGTTCCATGCTCATGGATTGGAAGAACCAACATTGTGAAGATGTCAATGCTACCTAGAGTGATCTACACATTCAATGCAATCCCCATCAAAATACCATCCACTTTTTTCAAAGAAATGGAACAAATAATCCTAAAATTTGTATGGAACCAGAAGAAACCCCGAATAGCCAGAGGAATGTTGAAAAAGAAAAGCAAAGCTGGCAGCATCACAATTCCGGACTTCCAGCTCTATTACAAAGCTGTCATCATCAAGACAGTATGGTACTGGCACAAAAACAGACACATAGATCAATGGAACAGAATCGAGAGCCCAGAAATGGACCCTCAACTCTATGGTCAACTCATCTTTGACAAAGCAGGAAAGAATGTCCAATGGCAAAGACAGTCTCTTCAACAGATGGTGTTGGGAAAATTGGACAGCCACATGCAGAAGAATGAAACTGGACCATTTCCTTACACCACACACAAAAATAGACTCCAAGTGGTTGAAAGACCTAAATGTGAGACAGGAGTCCATCGAAATCCTAAAGGAAGACACAGGTAGCAACCTCTTCGACCTCAGCCTCAGCAACTTCTTCCTAGAAACATCACCAAAAGCAAGGGAAGCAAGGGCGAAAATGAACTATTGGGATTTCATCAAGATAAAAAGCTTTTGCACAGCAAAAGAAACAGTCCACAAAACCAAAAGACAACCGACAGAATGGGAGAAAATATTTGCAAATGACATATCAGATAAAGGGCTAGTATCCAAAATCTATAAAGAACTTATCAAACTCAACACCCAAAGAACAAATAATCCAATCAAAAAATGGGCAGAAGACATGAACAGACATTTTTCCAAAGAAGACATCCAAATAGCCAACAGACCCATGAAAAAGTGCTCAACGTCGCTCGGCATCAGGGAAATCCAAATCAAAACCTCAGTGAGATACCACCTCACACCCGTCAGAATGGCTAAAATTAACATGTCAGGAAACGACAGATGCTGGCGGGGATGTGGAGAAAGGGGAACCCTCCTACACTGTTGGTGGAATGCAAGCTGTTGCAGCCACTCTGGAAAACAGTATGGAGGTTCCTCAAACAGTTGAAAATAGAGCTACCATACGATCTAGCAATTGCACTACTGGGTATTTACCCCAAAGATACAAATGTAGGGATCCGAAGGGGTACGTGCACCCCAATGTTTATAGCAGCAATGTCCACAATAGCCAAACTGTGGAAAGAGCCAAGATGTCCATCGACAGATGAATGGATAAAGAAGATGGGGTATATATACACAATGGAATATTATGCAGCCATCAAAAGGAATGAGATCTTGCCATTTGCAATGATGTGGATGGAACTAGAGGGTGTTATGCTGAGTGAAATAAGTCAATCAGAGAAAGACATGTATCATATGACCTCACTGATATGAGGAATTCTTAATCTCAGGAAACAAACTGAGGGTTGCTGGAGAGGTGGGTGGTGGGAGGGATGGGGTGGCTGGGTGATAGACAGTGGGGAGGGTATGTGCTATGGTGAGCGCTGTGAATTGTGCAAGACTATTGAATCACAGATCTGTACTTCTGAAACAAATAATGCAAGATATGTTAAGAAAAAAGAAAAAGAAGAAGATAGCAGAAGGGGAAGAATGAATGGGAGAAAGTCAGAGGGCGAGACGAACCCTGAGAGACGACGGACTCTGAAAAACAAACTGAGGGTTCTAGAGGGGAGCGGGGTGGGGGGATGGGTTAGCCTGGTAATGGGTATTAAGGAGGGCACGTTCTGCATGGAGCACTGGGTGTTATGCACAAACAATGAATCATGGAACAGTACCTCAAGAACTAATGATGTATGGTGATTAACATAACAATAAAAAATAAATAAATAAAATAAAAAATAAAAAAAAATAAAGAAGGCAGTGAACTCTGTACTAGTCCTTCAAATTTTGACTGACTTTGGTGACTTTCTAGACCAATAGAACGTGGCCGGTGACATAGTGGAACTTATGAGCCTAGGTCATAAGAAGACTTACAGTTACTGATTGGGCTTCGTGAAACATTTGCTCTTGGAACCTAGTTGCTGTGCTGAGAAAAGCGCCAGGCCCATGAATAGATGCTGTGTTTGACAGCCCCCATTGAGTTCCCAACCAGGGGCCAGCATCAGCTTCCAGCCATATGAATGAGCCATCTTGAGCATCCAGCCCAAGTGAGTCTTTAGGTGACCCTGGCTTCAGTCACTGAAGTAACCATATGAGAGACCCTAGGGAAGAAGTTTCTGGCCGAGCCCAGTTAACCATAGCACTGTGAAGAGATAATAAAAAAGTTGTTTTAAGCCTGTAAATTTTGAGGTGGTTTGTTATGCAGCAATAAATATCTGGAATGTTGTCATAAAAAAAGTCTCAGAATGGGAGGCAGATGTATGAACAGGTGACTTCAGTATATGTAGTGAATGCCAATTCAGTGTAAGAGATTACTCTGGAGTTAGCTTAGACCTCAAGGAGTCAGAAATTGGACTAGTTCTGCTACTTTTGTTTATAAGGGGTTGACCAGGATTTCATCATCTGGATAGATCCCATTATCTTTCTGTTTCCTTTCCAATAACGAGGCTTCATAGTTGCATAGATCACTTGTTACTTGTAAGCCTCAGTTTATCCCTCCATAAAATTAAGAGGTGAACCTAGGGTGGGATGTGGAAATGGGACAGAAAGAAGGATAGGAAAAAAAAAAAACCCACCTTACTGGAAAGACAGTGAGAACATTTTTGGTGTGGTGAATTGAGCAGAGGCTCAATGGTCAGAAGGCCTGGGTTTGAGTTCTGGCTCCATATCTTCCAGCTATACTTCATTTCTTCAAATATCAGCTTCCTCATTCATAATATGATCTTAGCTGTGCCATGGGCACAAGGGAAAACACCTGACAGCCTTAGGCATTGCCTTCCTTCCAGGTCTATGCTTAGTCCCAGATTTCTTCTGATGTGGCTTTGTGCAATGGAAGAAGCCAGGATGGGGGAACTGAGAGAGAGGCAGGTTAGCGATGTAAATATCATGAGGCAGGGAGCCATGTGGGTTCACAGCAAAGCCAAGCAATATGGAGCATTGGCAAAGCCATGCAAGGGCAGGTTGGAAGGGGTTAACTGAGCCAATGGGCCAGCTGGCATCTGTGCTGGCACTCAAGGAGAGAAAGAAAAGGAGCCTCAGTGTCAAGATAAGAAAGAGAAACAAAACAAAACAAAATACCAGAACTTTAGCCAAATTCCCCAGTTCCCATATGGATAAAGAAGGAAACATTCAGCCAACTCCATGCAGCAGCCTCTGGTCAGAAAAGACCTGAAGACTAGGCAAGTCTGTGAATCCACCTGGGCAACCTGTCTCTGTTGGATGGCTTATCAGAGAACCATATTGTCTTTGATTCAATGTGGTATGAGAAAGGTGCATTTTGCCCTTTTGTTATTCATGCGTTCACCCATCTACCCATCCATCTATCCACCCATCCATCAATTTGTACATTTTAATAACAAACATGTATTAAACACCTACACTGAGCCAGAAGCTATGTATTAGGTAACTAGGACTATAGGCAAATCATTGAGACAAAGATGAATAAGGCAACATGGTCCTTGCCCTGAGGACAAAATCTCTCAAGACTAGATATTGTGGGCAGCTCCAAGGTGAGCTGGAAGATAAAGTTTGTGGGTGGAAAAAACTAACACTTACTGATCCTTTATTATGAGCCAGATTGTACTAAGAGGTTTACCTGCATTATCTCATTTAATCCTCATAATTTACATGTAAGTTTGACAATGTGATTAGCCCTGTTTTACAGCTGATTAAAGCCATGTTCAGCTGTAGGGCTTGCTCAAGGTTGCCCTGGCAGTTTGGGTCAGAGTTCAGATTTGAGCTGATTCAGGACTGAAGAGGAGAACCTGGAAAAGGGTAGATAAGGACATATACAAGGTTGGGACTCAATGTGCCACACAGAGTATTCTCATTGGGTGAGAGTGGATGAGTAATTGGAAGTGGCTGGATGGTCAGGTAGGGAGATGTAGTGAGAAGGGAGGCAGTTTCTGTCACTGGAACCCAAATGACAGAGTAGCCTCTACATTTGAAGGGTCATTCCAAGTTGAGTAGATACTACCCCAGTCCCACCACCCTCTTCTCAGTTTTGGTAGAAGGCATTTTCTACTCATCTGCTAAGAACATGCTTATGAAATACAAACCCTCTTCTCCTCTCTGCTTCCTGGCTTGCCTCTTTTACCCATATGTGCACTGACAGATGGATAAGCTATGGAGGCAGCTGAGAATCAGGACAAGAGAAGAGAGTGCTGGGATTTGGGGGGTGGGGGAGGACTCCAGTGCAATTTTATCAAGAAAGATTGTATGTCTGGGTGTCTGAAGGAATAGAAAGTTTTTGTTTGTTTGTTTGTTTGTTTTTAATTCTTCCATGCTATTACTCACGGGGTGATTTGGGAAGGAGAGGGCAGGGGGATGGGTCACCTAAAAATTACTTCCTATGAGTTTCCCAGGGAAGTTGGCTTCTTCTCTGCAAGCTATTTTCCTTGTCTGGAGTGAGTTCACACCTAATATGGAAGGATCGCTTTTAGTCTATACTTGTTGCTATGGCAGCTTCAGAAGCGGCTGCCGACAGAGTTGGGAGCAGCCGCTCCCTCTTCTCCCAAACTCTTTTGGCACGAGGCTGAACACGCATGGTTTCAAGACTATGCAAGTGTCAGTGGATGGCATGTCTTTTATTTTGGGAAACATCTTTCAAGTGGGCAGAGTGGCAGCTTTTGATGGTCCTTCAGAGCATGAGCTCTGCTAATTCTAACTCATGCATGGCTTCTGTAGTCTGCTCTCCCCTTCACCCCTTCCTTTTTAGAACAAAGGCTGAAAAATGGCCCTTATAAATATTTTAAATGATTTAGCTAGTAGGATTAAAATGTGATCTTCTGGTTACTATTAAAAATAATGTCAAATAAAATAGTACTATAAATAAGTGGAAAGCTTATATCCACTAGGAGGGATGCTTCCCACTCTGAAAATGAGAGAGTGTAGGGAAAGACAATGGTGTGAGACATGGTAACACCTTTTGTGTTGAAGTTGGTAGAGTGGAGAGTGAAGCAGGTAGAGTAGAGGTGACATTTACTTGGTCCTTGCCCTTAAGTAGTTTATAACCCAGTGGGTAAGAAAGATATTGAATAAGTAATAACCGGTTTGATGAATATTAAAAAGTGAGAGAGTATGGGGTACAATGGGAGACTGTAGTGGGCATCTTACTCTCATTTGAGATGGCCTGAGGAAGAGAGACTTAAAATAAAAGGTGAAAAATCATGGTGTGTGGATCTAGGGGTCAGTACCCTAGCAGAGGAGTCAACATAGAAGACTCTGAATGGAGATAGTATGTTAGGAGGAATTAAATCTCAGTATAGCTGTAGCAGAGGGTAAGAGGTAAAGATTATGAGATACAAAGATGATGATGGTGATGGTGATGATGATGATGGTGATGGTGGGTGTGGTGGCAGTGGTGATAGCAACAACTATTTTCAGAGACCCCTGAGTGGCTCAGTTGTTGAAGCATCCAACTCTTGATTTCGGCTCAGGTCATAATCTCAGGGTTGTGAGATCGAGCCCTGCATTAGGCTCTGTGCTCAGCAGGGAGTCTGCTCTCTCAAAATAAATAAATTAATTAAAAAAACATTTTCAATGTTCCAGACATTGTTCTAAGCACTTTGCGTATATTAATTTATTTAACCCTCACAGCAACCTCTTGAAGTATGCACTATTATTATGTCCATTTTACAAATGAGGAAATTGAAGAACAGAGAACTTAAATAACTTGCCCAAGATCACAAAGCCAGCATGTAAGCAGCCTGGATCTAGAGTCTATGCCAGATAGACAGGGACCTACTTTATAGTGTATCCTCTGGGTAATGTGAGGCCATTAAAAGGTATTCAGTAGGATAGGGACATCTGCACCGTAGGAAAACCACTTTGGCTTCAGGAAGCAGTATGAGTTGGAGGGGGAAGGATTGGAGGCAAGGACTCCAGGTAGGAGGCTGATGTTAATACTTAGATGAGAGGTGAGAATGATTTGGATTGGGGGATGTCAGTGAAGATGGAGAGAAATGGGTGGATCAGAGAGTTGCTGAGGATGTAGAATCTATGGTACCTAAGGGCTGTCTGGATGGGAAGGTAGTTAAGGATGAATCCCAGATTTCAGGCTTCAATTCCAGTCCCTAGAATTGAGTGTGAAGTGGGGAATTCCCACAGGAAAATCAGGGTAAATGGATGCTGGGTAAGCAAAGACAACTGATGCCCATATCATAAAAGTCAGAAATAAAACATCTGTCTCTTTCCTTTGCCCTGCCTCAATTCCTCAATTCCCTTCTATAGAGACATCCCATCTGTTTGTGTCAAATTATGGTCCTTTGTACCTGACAATGATTTAATCAGAGTAGTTCCATCCCTGCTCACCTGCCCCAACTTGCCTTCCTTCCCAAACACACAGTCTGTGCCCATTTCATCATTATCCTCTTGTCTTGCCAACCCCCACTCATTTATAAAGACATGGCCCATCCTACCTTCCCTATATCTCCATGGATCTCTCTTCTCTGAGCTTCTTTTGTTCTTACAATCTCTGGCCCCCATGCTAAGACCACTTCGTAGTTGTGAGATCTCTTTCTTGGCTTTCCTTCCATAACAAAACAGTGAGCCCCTTGACTGATATTCCTAACCCTTGCTCCAAGAGTTGTATGAATATTACCTCATTTGAATTCTCATCAGTTCTGAAAGTCCAAGGGTAGGCAGCAGCATCACCACCACCACCATCATCATCAATCATCAATCATCCTCTTTTACAAATTAAGTAGTTAGGACTGAGAGAATCTAAGTGACTGTCCCAGTATGATGTAGCTGGAGAGTGCCAGGTAGGATTTAGAAATTATAAGTCCACTGTCTTTCATTTGCAGACTTTTAAAAAGTCTACCAGAAATCAGATAATTACTCTATGCCAGTTATGAAGCCCCTATTTCACATGTTTGTTTTTATGACAATTCTGTGAGGTAGGCATTGCCATTGTCCCTGTTCTACAGATGAAGAAATTAAAGCTTAGAAAAATGAATTGATTTGCCTAAGGTCTCAGGTGGCTGAGCCAGGGCTAGAATGCAGGGATTCCTACTGCTATTGTGCATCCTCTTAATCACCATGCTATGCTGCCCATCCTTGTTTCCACACCGGACTGCAGCCTCTTTGCTAAGTGCTAGAAAGAGAGAGGAGTTGAAGAAGAAAAGAATGTGGCCTGTGTGGGGATGCAAAGTGTGGAAGAGAAAAGGTGGACCTGGATGGCTCTTCATGAGAGGGAGACCCCCTTGCATTAGAGGAGAGCAGCCTTTATACAGAGGGCATTTCTCTTGAGTTCATATTGCAGATGCCCTTACCTGAAGAAGTGTTCCCTTTCTTCCCCTACCATGACAGCCTCTGTGTCCTGCTGTTTGGCTCGAGGTAACTCTTTCCTTCCTAGAGCCCACACTCAGGGTGTGCAAATGGTTGGTCCTCATCTCATGGAGTCATCCCGTTGATGAGGCCAATATAAATGCATGAGGGAGTCCAATTCCAGGCACTTGTTTCTGTGAAAGCTCAGTGAAGCCCATCCACAAAATCATGGCCAAGGCTCTGACTGATCGGCTGGAAGGAGGCATCTGAAGGTTAAGCCTCTCAGGGAAGCTTCACCACAGCTGCTGGGATACGCAGGGGCCTAATCTGAGGTGTCAAAATCTGCCTATTTGGCCAACTAAGTATGGAGGGTGTATATTTACAACCAAGGGATCCTCCATGGGCAGAGTTCTGAGAAAAGAAACCTCCTATACATCTTTGAGGTTTCCATGTAGGAAACTTGGTACAGTGAAAAGGTTGGGTGTCCTAGACTCAAATCCCAGCTGTGCCACTTTGAGAAAGTATCACCACTTCTCTGAAATTCAGTTTCCTTATATACAATGGAGACAGTAAGATCCTGAATAATATCATACTCAAGAATTTGTTCTGAGAATTAGTTTAAATGAGTTATATAAAATGCTTATTACAATTCATGGAGTAAATTAGGTGCTCACCTTATAATCCCTTCTTTCTCCCACCCAGGGAGATAGGTCTAATAATTGGTCAGGTCTAGTCCTGGTCTTTTGTGTTTATGAGCTATGTGTTTCTGCAGGGAGAGATTTGAAGGAGTTGGGCTTATTAATCTCCATATAACCTGTACAGTAATTAGAATGTTTATTCTCGGCTCTTTGGGAAGAAGTAACTATAATTACAGGACCAAATTAAATGGCATTATCTTTTATTGTCTCATACTATTTGCAGGCTTTCTCTGCCAAGTTCCTTTTAGGAATCTGAGGATTTTTCCCACATCAACTTTCTTTTTCTCGATGGTGAACCGCCCTGCACATTGCACATTGAAAGTTCACTAGCATTTCCAGAGTAGGTTGGGCATGTGTCTAAAGAGTCCATTTTTGTTACCCTTGGCAGAGATAATCAGCTGTCCTTAAAAAATTCCTGCTCCTCTTGCTTAGTGTAGAATTACCACTGGGAAATGGCTGCAAAGCCAGAGCCTACAGTTTCCAGCCCCCCTCACATCCAGGAGGTGCCGAATGCCCAGTTCTCTCTAGTGGAATGTGAACAGAGGACATGTGTGCCCTTTCTGATCCAAGGTGGACAGGAAAGAGGGGGGCCTCCTCCAATGATTTTTCACCCATCAGGTGGCTTACCAAGGACACCAGTAAGATCTTTGAAGGCATTAAGATAGCAGAACTGCAGTCAAATTGGTCCCTGAATGACTGCAGGAAGCACAGTCCCCCCACTGTCATGGATTGGGAAAATCTCTGTAATGTACACATGCTGAATCACTGAGATTTTAGGTTTTATCTATTAGAGCAGTTTGCTTTACCTTAGCAAATTCATTGACTAATTCTGCATCCCTGATAAAGTGTGAAACCATATTTCTAGTCCTGCTGGGGGTGGGGGGGGCAGGCAGACATGGAATGAATACGTTTCAAAACAGTGCAGTAAATACTGTAGAAGTAAGAAGTAGGATGAGGATGATGTGGGCACGAAGAGGTGAGAGTGATTGCCTAGAAACTTTGAGCTGGGCCGTCACAGCTCAGTGGGAGTTTGCCAGCAGGTGAAAGAGAGGGCAGGCAAGATTATTCCAGGCAAAAGGACAGTAGGAGTAACACATGGGAATGTGAAAAGGTGAGATTCATGAGTCGCTATAAGAAAGTCCTTGTTGGGAAGCAGGACACAATCCAGGTGGTGGACTGAAGAATATACTCCAACAACTATAAGTGGGCAGCATTTGACAGGGGCCAGATGAGTGGCATAGAGAATAAATTACTCTCAGGGCTAATAGGAGAGAGAGACCTCCAGAAGCTATAATCAAGAAGGCTTCATGGAGGATGGGGTAGGTCTGGAACTGTACCTTACATATGTTGGTGATGTTTAAGAACATCATTTGTTCGTTCATCTGTCTTCCTTTTTTAGACCATGAGGTTCTTCAGGACAGGGATCAGGCTGTATTCATCTCTGGATTCCCAGAGCAGTGCCCTACCCTTAGGAGGCATTGAATGAGTACATAACAAAAGGATTGAATTCAGATGTTTCTGAGGATGACCTCACCAGCTCCATGTATTGGGAGTTGAGCATCAGAGGCCATAGGAATTTCCCAGTGCAAGAATCTCCTGCCGTGGTCAGGGGGTTTCTGTGGATCTCAACTTTATCTCCAAATTGCAGCTAAGATTATGTTTGAATAGCAACCTCACCCCAGGCAAGTAATACTAGATTAAGTGCTAGGACTAGGCTTTAAGTTTTTGCACCATTCTCTCCCTTATTCCACTAGTAATTAGAGAATTCTTCTTGTATATACATGGTTCTGGCAAACTGGCCAGGGAACAGTCACACTCAGGGAATAGGGAGAGTTCACACCCCAAATATACTCAGTGCAACGTCCCCCTAACCCTCTCCACCAAGTCAAGAGCTCATGATTTACTGATCTCTAACATTCCTTATCCCTGTGATATTTATGATGTTGATTATCAGTGAAATGATAAAGAAAGCAGCATAGAGAAAGTGACAAGATGTGGATAATTCATGTACTAGGTAGCCAGTTCTCAAATCATTAAGACATGACAATTCTGATGACTCCAATCAATTTTGTGAGTAGTAAGACTCTTGGTGCCTCCAGGTGAAAATCCAGGCTCTTTACTAGGACAGAAAAATTCTGCTTCTCTCCAGCTTCCTCAGCAATCACTCTCATCACTCAGCTCACACCTGGACTCCCAGGTCCTTAGGCATGTACTATTCCCTCACATACTTTATACATGCTGCTGGTTCTCTGTTCTGGAGCTGTCTATCTAGTCCTTTGTGATGCAGTTAAAGTGTCTCCTCTGTATAGTTTTTCCAGAACTTCCCAACTGAATTTACCTATTTTTTCTGAAAAGTACTCAGCTAGGAACAGAGAAGGAAATTTGCATTAAGAAGCACCTGGGTTTTTTCTTTCTTTTTTTTAATTAAAAAAAAGTTTAGTTGTAATAAAATGCACACAGCATAAAATGTACCATCTTAGCCCTTTTTAAGTGTATAGTTCAGTAGTGTTATCTATATTCATATTGTTGTGCAACCGATTATTAGAACTTTTTCATCTTGAAAAACTGAAACTATTCCCATTCAACAACTTATTTCTCTCTCCCGCCCAGCCCCTGGCAACTACGATTCTACTTTCTATCTCTAGGAATTTGACTACTCTAGAAACCTCAAACAGTAGAATCACATGATATTTGTCTCTTTGTGACTGGCTCATTTTAGTTAGCATAATGTCTTTAAGATTCATCTATGTAGTGCCATGTGCCATATTTTCTTCCCTTTTAAGGCTGAATAATATTATATTGTATGGACGTATCATTCATCCACCATGCCTTGGCTTGCTTCCACCTTTTGGCCATAATGACTAATGATACTGAACATAGGTATACAAATATCTTTTTGAGAACCTGCCTTTAGTTCTTTTGGATATAGATCCAGAAGTGGTATTACTGCATCATACGGTAATTCTATTTTTAATTTTTTTAGGAACTGTCGTACTATTTTCCATAGTGGCTAGATCATTTAAATTCCTATCAACAGTGTACAAGTTCCAATTTCTTCACATCCTTGCCAACACTTTGTTATTTTCTGGGGGTTTTTTGTTTGTTTTTACTAAAAGCCATTCTAATGGGTGAGAGGTGATATTTCATGAGGTTTTTATTTGCATTTTCTTAATGATTAGTGATGTCAAACATCTTTTCATATGCTTTTTGGCCAATTGTATGTCTTCTTTGGAGAAAAGTCTATTCGAATCCTCTGTTAAGTTTTATTTGGATCATTTGGGTTTTTATTGTTATTGTTGTTGTTAATTTGTAGAGTTCTTTATATATTCTAGATATTGACCCTTAGCAGATATATGATTTGCAAATTTTTTTCTCCCAAAAGGTTGCTTTTTCACTTTGTGGATTGGTGTACTTTGATGTGTAGAAGTTTTAAATTTTGATGAAACCCAATTTATCTATTTTAACCTTTGTTGCTTCTGCTTTGGAGATCATATCTGAGAAATCATTGCCAAATTCAATGTCACAAAGCCTTTCCCCTATGTTTTGCTCAAAGTGTTTTATAGTTTTCAGTCTCATGTTTATGTCTTTGATCCATTTTGAGTTACTTTTTATATACAGTGCAGGTAAGATTCTAACTTCATTCTTTTGTGGATATCCATTTTTTTCAGCACCATTTGTTGAAAATACTGTCCTTTCCACATTGAATGGTCTTACTACCCTTGTCAAAAATCATTTGACCATACATGCAAGGGTTTATTTCTAGACTCTCTACTGTATTTCATTGATCTAGATGTCTTTCTGTCAGTATGATACTGTTTTGATTACTGTAACTTTGTAATAAATTTTAAAATCAGAAAGTATGACACCTCTACCTTTGTTCTTTCTTTTCTAGATTATTTTGGTTATTTGGGGTCTCTTCAGATTCCATTTGAACTTTAGGATGGATTTTTCTATTTCTAAAGAAAATGTCATTGTGATTTTGACAGGTATCACATTAAATCTATAGATCACCTTGGGTCATATTGACATCTTAATAGTATTAAGTCTTCCAATCCATGAACATGGAATGCCTTTCCATTATTTGTCTTTGGGTAACACTTGTTTTGAACTGTCAATCAAGGGTTTGACATATATTATTCCAGATCTCATTTATATCCCAAATGCCCTTCTGGGTGATTATTCAGAAATAAGTGCCAAGAAGGAATTTGCTTTCATGAGGACCTGGAATGTTTCTTCCTCACATTTCTTTTACAAATAGAGAAGAGATCACTTAACTGCTAAAGTTTCCCTTTACTATTTGTTCCTTTTACTGTTTGTCCCACATTGTTACTAAATGTGTGGTTCAGTTTTAATAATTATGTATCATCTATTATAATTTAATAATTGTGAAGATCTATATATTTATATCTTTTCCTCAGGTCTTAAATGTGTACTGTAATTTATAATTTCTCCTGCCCTAATATTTGTTTTTGTACTATATTGTAAGCATTCTTATAAGCTGTCTTAATTCATTGTAAATTGAAGCATGGCTATAAAAGAATAATTTTTATAATGAAAGATATGTATTATTATCACCATATTTGTAGATGAGGAAAATGAAGTTAAGAATGGATAGGTAACTTCAACTGATCATACGGCTCACAACAGCAGAGCTAGGATTCAAATCTAGACCTCTCTGATTGCAAAGCCCAAGCTTTCATCTCTGCTGTATGTCAATAAGATCAGGTACCTACACAGCCCAGACTTTAGGTGGGGGTGGAGAACTGGATGGACAAATAGTGGCCATAAATAACCCTCATACCAGCCAGGAAGGGTAAGGACTACAACAGGGAGGTATAGGAGATGGAAATCTAAGGATGTTGAGGTTTCTTGGAATGGAAGGGATCCCAAACTGAATGTTCTGAATATATCACATGTGAATGCATGTAGCAAAAACTTTTTTAAAAATGTTTTTAGGAATTATGTCATCTTTGGGTTGAGAAATAAGCATTGTGTATTAGATTTGTGCATATGCTATTCTAATCCTTATGAGATGGACATATACCAATGTCTGCTCAGCATCCCTTTCTTTGGGGAAACCACTCCTTCTAATTCCAGGAGATTCAGGAAAGGGTGACATGCACTCCCCTCCTGGTCATAATATCCCTCCCCTGACCACAATGAGGGACAAGCTAGAGCCAAGGCAGGCCAAGTTAAGCCTTTTCAGGACCTTTCCAAAGGACCTTTTGAGGAAGATACTCTTTTCTTTAATATCATGAAGTATAAAGATGATGTAAGCTAGAGACATTTGTGGCTGTTTTTGCTGACCCCATGGAAGTAGGAAGAATGTGATCAATGTACAAAGAGTATAAGAAAAGCAGAGAAAGAAAGAACCCTGATGACATTTTTTGAGCATCTCCATCCAGCCATACCAAATGCTAGATATTCCTTCAGCATTTTAGTTGAGAGAAACAATAAATTCCCTTTTCTACTTGCATTGATTTAAACTGAAGAGCTTCTATTTCAAGCCAGAAGAGAACTGACAAGATGGGATAAAGTAAGAGTATGGACTACTGCTTGAATCCTTACTTCATCATTTGCTGGTTTGGTACCCTTGGGAAAATCCTTTAATTCTCTGCTTTTCAGTTTGCTCTTTCACCCATGAATTCATGGAGTTCTTAGGAGGAATGGGTGAGAAAATTGCATGCAAATGCTAGATCAGGGTCTGGCATAAGTGATCTTCCTAAACATGTAAACTCTTATAAATACATAACACATTCATGAGGCATAGGAATTCTTATCTCTGTGGATGAAGAAAATGAGACTAAGGTGAGTCAACACATATGTACTGGATGTTCCACAGTTAAGATGTCAGATCCTGGAGGGGAGCTTCCATGGGACATCAGCTGATTGGGTGCTTCTCTTCTGCTCCTGGAACCACATTTCCTGACAGCAGTGGGAGGGGTGGAGGAGCTATCCTTTAGTCCCAGTTGTCTTTCACCTTGCTACGAAATGTGTGGAAATCTTCCCCACCCTTTCCCTCCACAGAATAGGTCCCTTCAGACCCACCAGCTGGAGAGAAAGGTAGGATGCCAGGCCGTATTTTTTCAGGTGGATAGAATAGCATCAGACTAGCTTAGAGCTCAAATATTGAATCATGATTCTTCAGGCATCTTTGTATTTAAATCATAGACCTGTCAAGCTTACATTTGATATGCACTAATTAATGTTCCCCACGAATTGTACCAGATTCTCTGGTGTGTGTGTGTGTGTGTGTGTGTGTGTGTGTGTGTGTGTGTGTGGAGAGAGAGAGAGAGAGAGACAGAGGGAGATTCCATAAATTGGAGTGATCAAATATAAGCATCTGTCAGAGTCAAATTCAGTCGTTGGCTCTTTGTGGCTGATGGGTGCCTCCTGGATGAGAGGGGTGGGTACAAGTTATTAGACAAATATGAATCATTTATGAATAAATCATCTACAACAAACGAAGCTATTTTTTTATTGTTATTATCTCTCAAAGCAAGATCTTAAGCTGGGTTAAACAGGTAAAGCCAAATTCCCAACGTAGAATTGCATAGTCTGATTCCAGTAATTCTGACCCTATCACTCTTTTTTTCCTATTCAAAACAGTGGGGACTTCGCTGGCAAAATATAGTTGGGATTTGGCTGAGGGAGGAGGCAGATATTGGGCCATTTCAAGTGGAATATTCATGGATTCCACTGTAAAGATAATTTTTTAATATCCCTTTGTGCAACATGGAAAAATGGTTTTGATTAGGGGAGTCAATAAAAGTGGACTAGGGGTAGATTGTGCCTGTCATTATACCTATGGGTGAGATACACAACACATTGCCAATAGAAGTGGGAATTAAAAGCACTTGCAAAGTCACTCTCCCCGGAGGAAAAGGAATTGGTGAAATTTTGAGTAATTGCAGGAGAGAGCAGTCCAGTGAGGAGGACTGAACTAGTTAAACTAAGAGGCTTCTCTTACATTCACATCTGGAGAAAGAGACGACATTGGCTTTGTAGTTAGACCATTCTAGGTTTGAGTCTGGGCCCTGCAGTTTTATATTACGTGAAGTTGGGCAAGCCATGCCCCCTCCCTGAGCCTGTTTCCTTGCTTATTGGATGGGGGATATGTTATCCCTACAGGGTTCATGGAAACCTTATATGCTGTATTGTATGTATAAAGTGCCTTCTCCTAGCTCTACGAATTCTAACTTTCTCTCTTTACC
Source organism: Eumetopias jubatus (assembly GCF_037043125.1). Classification (NCBI taxonomy): domain Eukaryota; kingdom Metazoa; phylum Chordata; class Mammalia; order Carnivora; family Otariidae; genus Eumetopias; species Eumetopias jubatus. The sequence goes on from NW_028274810.1 coordinate 60,169,713, forward strand.
TCTATCACTCTCTCCTCTGTGTTCCTGACACATTATATATTCTACTTTTGCCTCCATCATAAAATTTATTTGAAATTTTTATGAGTTATGCCACATGGCATATAATACTTTAGGGCTGCCCATGTTTAAATTAAAACTTTTCTTCCAGGACCATGCAAATCATAGCAAACAAAATATAGAAGACAGTAGGTTTATCAGTTATGAAGGATATGGCTAGCTGACCATCAAAATGCATGCTCACCCTTTCATAGAAGAATAAAGTATAAACTGGGAAATAGTTTTCAAGCCAGGTAGCAATTATATTTGCCAGGACCCCCTATATTTAGGAGGTGCCATATGATCCATTTTCACCAATGGAATGTGAGAAGAAATATGTTACTTCCACATCAAGGTAATAAGCAAATTTAGTTTCTTCGTTCTCTTTTTCCTTTTCTAATGACTTGATGTAAACAAGATTAGTGTCCTTGGAAACCAAGTGTTGAAGACAGAGGTAACCTATATCCCTACCTCACCACTTGAAAGAAAGCCACTCACCAATTAGGAACTTGAATAAGAAATGAAGCCCCATCATATCTGAGCCATATACACTTTCGATTTCTTTGTTATAGCAGCTAGTGTTACCCTAACTAATACATCAGGATAGACCAGGTCACAGATTATATTGACTTATGGAAGTGAGTTGGTCAAAGTCAATACATTGCTGACAGGATCTAGTTACCTAGTACTTGTGAACTGATTCAGGATTAAACTGGAAGGCCTCTACATTTCTTAATGCTCAAATCTAGTAACACCAATATCTTATATTAAATAAGTTTGCTATGTTCCAGGCCCAGTGCTAAATATTTACATCAATTTTCTTCAGACCTTGCAACAACCCTTTGAGATAGCGCCATTTAAAGATAAGAATGTTGATGGCTGCTGGTAAATAAAAGAAACTTCTATGATCAGACAGTCTACAAGGAGTGGATTTGCATCCAGATCTGTCAGAACCCAGACCTTGAATTCCTCACAACTAAAACAATACTGCCTCCTGAAATCTGTGACTCCATAATTTTCGGTGCTTGCTACACATACCAAGCCTTTGTTCCAGGAATTACTCATAAGTTTGGCTATGGGGAATTAGTTGGAGGTCCAGCAAATGGCTCAGTTTGTATTGCAGCATTAGCTTATTTTTTCACTCTGTTTAAGAAGGAGAAGTGAGATAAGGGATTGGAATTAACACTAATAGAGCTTCTGCAATGTACCAGGTACATTCACATGCACATGTTCACTTGTTAAAGTCTTCTGAGATTAGTATTACTGTCACTGTCTTACAGATGAGGAAGCTAAAAATTAAAAAGTTTGTCCATGTGGTCATTCATTCCTTTAATACATATTTATGGACTTTCCACTGTTTCTAGGTACTGTGTTGGCCATAGGCAATTCCAGGATGAACAAGGCAAACGTGGTGCCTGACATGTTACAACTTAAGGTCCAGCAGCTGCCATAAAAGGTAATAAGCAAACTGTCACTGAGAGTGATTTAGCAAAATTTGGATGCCTACGTACCAGGGAAATTATAAAGGGAGCTCTGACATTGAGTGGAGATTGTGTTGGGTGATTTCTAGGATCCCCTCTTGCACTAAGAGTCCAGATGTGCAAGATCTAGTTGGTTGAAAAGAATCATCAGAAATAATCAGGGGAGAGAGAAAATAAATGACAGAGAAAAGAAGCAAACAAGCACGAGGACTTTTTCTCTATCCAAAATCTGGCTGGTACTAATTGTTCAATAAATGTTAGCTACCTTCAATTACAACTGAAATAACTTCTGCATCCTATAAACTACTTCAAATGCTTCTTATCAGTGGAGATCATTGTGTATAGTTCCCAACAAGTGAAATGAATCATTATTTATGAAGTGATTTCTGTTTTCTATACTGTCTTATTCTTTATGCTCTATTACATATTTTCTCACATAACTCTCAAAGTAATTTTACAAGTAGTTTACCAGTAAGGATAGGGTAGATGATACTTCAGTAACAAGTTTATCTCAAATCGAGGTGGCTTAAAACAACAAAGATTTATTTCTTATTCATGCTACATGTCCGTCATGGGTTGGCTGGTGACTGTAGGCAATGTTTTATTTATTTTGACCCTGAGAGTGATATCAGAGTGATAAGAAAGCCACTGTAAACATTGAGGTTGTTACAGCAGAGGGGACAAAAAAAGAACATAGTGAGGCACACACTGGCTCCTGAGGCTCCTACCTGGAAGCGCTGCCCATCACTTCTGTCCACAGCTCATTGAACAAAGTGAGTCAGAAGGCCTTGCCTCAGCTTAATTGGGATGAGAAAGTATGATCCTAACATGCCCAGAATGAGAGAATCAAATATTTGTTCACAGCCCTAATGACGGCTTTAGGAAGATATTATTTATTATACCCAGTTTGCAGAGGAAATTGAGTTTGGGGGAGGAGGTAGAATGCTAAATAACTTGTTGGGATTCCGGCCACTAGGAAGTAGATTTGAATCTCGTCTACCTGATTCCAAATTCATGTTCCCAAATTCTTTTTCTTTTCTTTCTTTCTTTTTTTTTAGTAGGCTCCATGAATGGAGGCAATGCGGGGCTTGAACTCACAACCCTGAGATCAAAACCAGAGCAGAAATCAAGAAGCAGACACTTAACTGACTGAGCCACCCAGGTGCCCTCCCCCCCCATTCTTCATAGGTACCATGGAGTTCATCTTTCTGCCTCCTCAAAGACCTTGCTCCACCCAGCATCACTTCTCTCTACATATTCGTCTTTCCCTTTTCCACTGGCTTCTTCTCCTCAGCATGCTTAAGTATCTTTATATTCTAAAGGGCAGAAAGATTTTCTTCCCGAACTTAACCTGTACATCCAGCCACTGCCTTATTTCTCCACCCTGCCTCCCCACCACACTTTTTGAAAGTTATCTACAAGTATTGCTCACCTCCCAATTGCTCCCTGCATTCTGGTTTCTGCTCTTATCACCCCCTCTGAAATGACTCTTCATTGACCTACACACTTTAAATCCAATGGCCTTTTGGATTTATTTCAAGCTTGATCCCTCATCGACATGTGGCACTGATGGCCACTCCCTAATCCTTAAACCTCCCTTTCCTTTGGCTACAAGCCCAGTCCTTCTCAGGGCTTTCCTCCTACCTCTCTGCAACTCCTCGGTGCCCTCTACAAACTCTTCCTTCTTTTCTATCTTTTTCTATTCTTACTTGACCCACGCTCTGAGAGGTCTCATCACTCCCATACATTTAATTACTTCTACAGATTGATGACTCCTACAATGATAGCTTATGCCTAGACCTAACTCTGGAGCCACAGGCATATAGACCAATTGCCACTTAGACATCATCACTTGAATGTTTCATAGTGATCTCAAAATCAGTATTTTGGGGGAAGTGATGAGTCCATGGACAGTTTTGGTAAATTCCATCTGGGAGATACTGGGGAATTCAAATTCTCCTCAGACTGGGTTTGAAAGCTTGTCTGTGGGTTGTTGTTAAGAGTCAGATAAGCATCTTTTTCTTACTCCTGTTTTCTAAGAAGAAGATTTTATTTTCTCTTTGCATGCTCCTGGCCTTTTTTTGCCCTTCTCTGGAAGAATTAAAGTAATTTTTCTGAATATGAACTTAGGAATAATAATTAGGAATGTTTAACTCAGATCCTTCTTCCTTCTCTCTCTTAGGAGAGGATTTGTCTTCAGAGAGCATTGGTTTCCCTCTGCTCACTCACTCGTCAGGTCTTACCTGGCCAGGCATCCCAGGTAAGACCGTTCAGCTATGCCTTGGGCTGGGGGCTGTGACCACCCAGTTTTGGGGTTAACTATTCACAAGCCTCTTCCATAAGGAGCTTCCCATGAAAGCCTGCCCTCTCTCCCAATGCACCAAATCGCATGTGGATGTATGCATATATACTGCTCCATCTCTGAATCCTTTGTCTCTGTTTTAGTTTGCTTAAGCTTTTTGTAGCTTTATGTTGTGTCTCTTCAAGGAAAGAGAAAAGGAGAAGAAAACTATTACTTTTGAATGTCTACTATGGGCTAGTTATATTATCTCATTTAACATTGTTATTGTCCCATTTAACAGTAGAGGAAACCACCGCTCAGAGAAGTTAAGTAACTTGTCCAAGGACACACAGTGAGCTTGTTCATTCAGTAATTATTGAGTGTTGGGGTGGATTTAAGGATTGAACCCAGAAATTTTTATTTCAAAATCTTTATCCTATTAACAGAGGACACTGCTGCTTCTCTAGCTAGAGGGTCAGATCCCCAGGGGCATAATCCTTTCTACGGATCCCCCTGGATCCCCCCTAATGAACTCACATTAACTGAAAACATCCCTGGCCCTGTAAAAGTATCAAACAGGAAATTAACTTAATACCATCAGTATTGACAGTGTTTGAGATCTGGGCTCTTTATCCAACTACCAAGTCTTCTCTGCTGGGTGGCCAGTCCCCCTTCAATACCTGATGTTCTCCCTGTGTTCAGTTGTGCCAAGAATCCTTAAACCATAGACCACAGAACTGCCAGGAGCCTCAGAGTCCACCTAGTCCAATGCCCCATGTTCATAAAGAAGAACCTGAACCTGGAAAGGGCAAGTGCCTGGCCCACAGCCACACAGTGATTTAACAGCAGAGCTGAAAATAGAGCCCTTGTTTAGCTGGTGGCCTTGGAAATCATATCCCATTCATTTTTCCAAAAAGCCCCTAACTAGACCTGCAAACTCTCTTGGCCAGTTGGTTTAAAGGATTTTCGTTTTCACTCTTTTCCCTTACTGAACTCCTGAAACAGATTGGACTGAACAACTGAGCAGTAGGGAGGCAAAGTAAACAGAATGGGTCCTTGGTGCCCCTGGCATGTCTGTTGTCTGCAGCGACTCGTCACTGCCTGTGAGGCTGACAGACACAGCTGCTCCTTCGCGGGGTTCTCATACTCCTCCTGGTGTGTGAAGAGACCCCCCCAGTCGCAATGCCAGGACAGGAGAGCTTGCGCGCGCGCCTGCCCTGGGGATACCCTGCATTACCCTTGCATACGTGTGTGCATCGGGGGGGGGGGCTGCTGGGGTGAGGCCTCCCTGTGACGACAGCGCACATTTAAAATCCAAATCAGCACATCTTCCCTGGCCCCAGCGAAGCCCCGCACAGATTCCTGGAAGCCTGGCAGAGCTCCATGCTCAAGCTGAAGGGACTCGGGACCTATTAACTTTACAGAAGCTGAGTTCCAGGTGCAGCTCTAGCATTTACTTCACCTTTGTGCCTTACATCCTCCTCTGTCACCTCACAGATGTCCCTTCGACTCTCTGAGGGTCTAGCTGTCCCAACTTTGAGATTAAGTGGCTCATGTCTATTTTGTAGCATTGTTTAAAGAATCAATTAGAATCTAGGGTTGCTCCAAGTGGAATATATTTTACAGAAGTATTTCATTTGGGTAGGAGTCTATTTAATTGAATTTTAATGCCAACACACACCACAGATAATAGGCTGTCCCTTAGCATATGCAGTGCCCTTGTGCAGATTAGGGAAAAAAAAAAAAAAAGCCCTGTTGGCCAGTTGTAGCCTCAGGGGCAGGCTTGGCAAGTAAAAGTGCCTTCCAGTGAAGGAAAAGTTGTTCCGCCCTGCAGCTAGACCTCGCCCTCTGCCCCAGTGCATGGTTTGGTGAGCCCAGAGTGGACTGGATTTCCACCCATCCTCACCTTCTCACCTGAGCACCTTTGCACAGGGCACAGCCTGCACAGCCATGTCCAGACACCCTGTCCAAACGCACTCACTCCCTCGTAGCAGTCAATGACTTCACCTGTCGTGCATACTAACGGAGCCCTTAAGGGCATTTGAGTTTGAGTTCTATTAGGACCAGTGATCTGACACTGAGCACGGCGTCTGTGATGCACACAGTAGGGCCCGAATGAATATCTTCATGGAGAAAGAGGGAGGCTGAAAGCAGATAACCTATGTAACAATGCCCAGTGCGTAATTCAATGAACACTTATTGCATGAATGAATGAGCTTACAGCCTAGTTAGGAAAACAAGACATAAATCCCCATGTGAAATGTTTAGTAACAATAAAAATTTCAAATTATGGCACAATACAACAACTCAAGAGATGGTGCAAGTCAGCACAGGAGTGTCAAATTAATTGCCAAGCAATAATTTTTATCAGAGTTCATAAGGGCGGGGGAGATCCATTTGTGGACTCAGAGTCAGAAAGCCTGGATAGATTCTTGTTTGTGCACTTACACAGCACGTTTATTCATTCATCAAACGTTTCCCAGGTCCATATTAGTGCCAGCCTGCCTGCTAGACTCTGGGGAGGCATAGATGAAGAGCACAGAGCCCACAGCCTCGAGGAACTCGCAGGCTAGTGGGGGACGACGGCCAGGCAAACAGCGTAGATGCGATGCTAAAATAATGTACTGTGGGGACAAAGGGGGGTTCAAGGACCTCATGCACATAGTAGGTGTGTCACAAATCGTGGCATTGTAGTGGATCCCTCTGATTACCATCTGAGCACATTTCTGAATAAGTTTCCACAATTCAACACATATTTAAGTGTCTAAAGCTCCCACCTTTTCTCCTCCCCATTTTGCTCCCTCTTTCCCAACGTCTGCTCACAGCCTGTCAGGGTGCTGTGCTGCCTGCCTACTGGCCCTTGGAGAGTGGACGTTCGGCACATGGACCACACCCAGAGGCTCACAGTTGCAAGGGCAGGCCCGTGCCATCTTCAGAACTCTATGGAGCTTCCGTGGAGCCTTTCCTGCCAAGTCCATCCTCCTTGCAGTCACTCTAATCACCCTGGCAACTGTGTACCCGTAGATTCTTTGGCAACAATGCCAGTGATGGTAAAGGGTATTCTCTTAAACCTCCACTACCGGGGGAGAAAAATACACCTTCTCCAAAAGGTAGCACCTGGCTCTCAGTCCCCTCTCTCTTCAGGGAAGGGCTGAGCTGGAAGGGACCCCTCTTTTCTCAGACCCTGCAGCTGAGCTCTATGGCCAAAGGCCCTGGGGAAGCAGCAGTAATTCGGTGGGGGGAGTAGTCACCGGGGCAAGAAGTCCCAGAACTGACTCCTAGCCATGTTACCTCCAAACAGGGCAGCTCAGACACATCGGTTTAATCTCCTTAGGTCTCAGTTTCTCTATATGTAAAATGGACAGAATAGTACCTACCTTACAGGCTTATCTTGATAATTACATGAAAGTGGAATAATGAACATTAGTTGAGTACAAAACAGAGGCCCAAATACCGTTTCCCAGATCACTGAGGAAGTTACCAGCCAAAAGCGAACTAGAACCACTCTTGTCTTCTGACTCCCAATTTGGCAATCTCTTCCTTCCCCCTCCCCCCATCCCTTTGTTCTGTGGAGTAGTCACCTGCCAGTGCTTGCCTTGGTCATGAAGAAGACAAGTATGAGAAAGTGTGGATGGCCCAAGGCAGACTTCTTGCATTAGGTTGAGAATGGCAGCCTTCTAGCGGTGGCTCAATGCCACTAGGCCAAAAGGAATTGCACACTGTTCTCTGGCATAGTTGGAAATGCAGTATTCTAAGAAATGACACTTGGTATTAAGCAGAAACACCACCAGATTACAGAAAGTGATGATCCTGCCATGCTGAGACTTGGCTACAGAGCAGGGTCAGCAAATAGGTACTAAATACAGCCACCATCCACATCCACCCTTGGCCTCCATCAGTCATCAATCCCAGCCTTCTTTTCTATTGATTCCTGGTAGGCACTCAGAATCCTTCCATTTCTTATCAATCAACTGGTGGTGTCCTTCGTTCAATAAACATTAGCCAAGTGCCTAAAATGTGCAGGATACTGAAGAATAAATCAGACATCGCCTTGACTTATAAAGCTGATATTCTGTCATTCCAGATGCAATCTGCTTGCCATCCTAGGTTTCTAACCCTGCTGTGCTCCATGCTTGGAATCAGTGCAGAATGGTAGAACAGGCAAAGGCTTTGAAATCAAAGTCTGAATTTGGCTCTGCCGCCACAGTAGATGCCCATTAATGTTGTGTCCAGTACTCTTTACTGGTAATGGGCTCTTCCTGCTGTAGGGAAACTGCCTCTCCCCTGCTCCATGATGTTTGGGCTCAAGATTGGGTCTGTGTCAGGCTTGGCCAGTCATAGTATGCTTTTACCCTTGGTGTTAGGGGCTAGGCATGGGATCCAATCCAGGACAGGAAGAAAAAAAAATTTTTTTGGTAGGTTTTGTATGTTTGAACCTGGGAGGTAGAGTGTCTCTTTCTTGAGATGATATAAAACCAGAGCTCCCAGTAGCCCTGTCCCCACCCGCCACGCTCCCTTTGGAAAGAAGCTTTCTGCAGTGGGGGGAATGCAGGCAGGGCAAGCTACAGAGGAAAGCGAAGAAGAGAGAGACGGGGAGAGGGAGAGAGAGATGGAGGTGGATCACAGACAAAATGACAGCATTGGAATCAATGAAGACTCTAGGCTGGACTCCTCTGGACTGCCAAGTGACACCAGCCAATAAATTCCCTTTGCTTTAGGCTGGTGATCCTGACCTCTCAGGCGGAGGTGAGTGGGGTGGAAAGCAGCACTGGAGTAGGGAATAAGCATATTTCTGTAGAGAGCAAGCAGGAAAAGCAACAAGGCTTCTGAAGAACAATTCCAACCATCTCTGTACCAATAAACGTTTAAAAGGGGGACTGAGTGTACATCTTGTCCCATGTTTTCCTTGGAGTGTAGATCTGGAATGAACTTGTCCAGGGTGGTCCTGCCTCCCCTGTGGTGTAAGTCCCCACAAGGCCTGGGATTTGTTGCTTCCAAATTTTTCCTCCAGCTACTGACCGTAATATTCATCCTTTTATCTTTGTAAGGTGCATTATGCTTTGAAAAACACTTTCATCTACATTATCTCATTTGATTCTCAGGGCATCTATGAAGAGGGCCGGGCAGGGATTACTATTCTTTCCTGTCAGACTGAAAAACGGAAGCTCAGGCCCTGGGATCTTAGCACCAGAAAAGAAATACAGGCAGTGATCTCACAAGGGAATGAATGACACAGAGGGGGAAGGCTCACTGGATTTGGAGCCAGCAGGTGCAGGCATGAGTCTTGGCTCTTTTACCTACTAGTTGTCTGACTTTGGGTAAATCACTCAGTCCCTCCCAGGCTCAGTTTCCCTGCCTGTCAGATATATAGGGATGATATTTCCCTTCAAGGAATCTTGTGACTATCTCAGGACAGGATATAGAACAAAGGATTTGTGAGTTATAAACTGGAACTCACCTGTCTGGGGTTGATTTCTATGAGTGATGGGCAGTGGTGTGCTGAATTCAGCTAGTACAGGCTCACAAGAGCTATGGGGCACCCCTCCCCCCAACTCCACTTTCAGTGACATCATGTTGGTAACTCGAAATCAGATATGGTGAGAATATTTACACAAAGGGAATTGGCAAATGCCACAAATCAGGGCTTTGTTTTTTCCCCTGGAGAGTCCTTTGTCAACCAACACAGCAATGGTAGTGGGACAGAAGGGGAGGGTTAGAGAAGCATACAAGTATTTAAGGTGTATTATGTATTTTGAGTACACCCTGATAGCAGCCCCTTTAGTATTCACAACTCCTGGGGGGAGATAAGACCTGACTTTATAGATGAGGTAATTAAAACTTAGGCAGCGCTCAGAACTTGCTTAAGAACACACAATAAATGGCAGAGCAGGGACTCAAAGCCAGGTCTCACATTCTCTCTGAGAGCCATGCAGCATATCAAAGATGCACTCATTATCATCTGTTCTTTCCTTGATCTCCAACCTGTAAATGTGAGCGAGTAAGTCAGTTTCTGGGGCCACTTGACATTTTAGATCCTTGTTTGGACTTCAGTATCCTAGTATCCAAAGAGAACTGGCATGGAGAAAGATGGGGAGGAGTATAATACATTGAGGTGGGTGCAAGGGAACGAATTGACTATCTTTGAGACCTACAGTTCTGGGTCTCAGTTGGATAAATGCTTGAGAGTACTAGAAGTTAGACAGCATTGTTAGGTTGGGGTCACTTGAAGCATTTAGGCACGGAGAGGGAGAAAGGCAAGGACACCTGGGTCCAAGTGTTGGCTCTATTATATCACCAGCTGGGGTTCAGCTCCTTCATCTGTCAAAGGGGGGAATACCCAAACGTTCCTATTTCTGTGGTATCCATGGGGAAAAGAATTCTGAAGGCATCGGGAATCTATTACACTGCATGGTTGCAAGAGAATTTTCATGTGTCTCAGCTGAGAACCTTTACTCCTGTTGCTAAGAGAGAAAGGACTGTCTGTTTTCCTTTCCTGCCATCTCTGGATCTACAAGCCACCCCACCCCACCCAGCCCTTTTTTTTCCCTCCTATTTTTATACTTCGAGTGCTTCATGTGATGATGTCCTGCATTCTTTAAACTAGATGATGGTGTCACGCAGGAAAAAAAAAATCAAAACAACCTAAACAAAATGAAAATTGGTTTCCTGCTTGGAAAGATGATAGATGATGGGTGCAGAGGCCAGCATCACCAATACAAGCCTTTCAGCAGGTGCCAAGAGGAACTCTCTCGAGACCCAACAGGTTACCCCTGCCAGGTGCCAGGCAGGAAAGTTCCAGGGTAGGGATGGCCAACCCTCCCTTCCCCCAGATGGAGCAGCGGTATTGTAGGAGCACTCTGGAGGCCCCTGGAGGAGCACTCTGGAGGTTCTAGAAGTGATGGATATAGTGAAGATGAAATGAACACTTATTTAACACCTTAGGTGCCTTTGTCCCCTTATTTAATACTCATAATAATTTAATAAGAATATATACTATTATTTACATTTTCCAGGTGAGGAAAGGGATACTAAGAGTGGTGGGAGAAACTCACGTTCAAGCTCCTGGAGTACCTGCCAAGAGGCCCTTCCCCCTAGCTAACCTAGCAGAAGAAGAGAGGTCACTGCAGTCGTGCTAGCCAGGGACTGGAAGGGGACTTTTATTCACTACTGTAGGAGCCTCTGATTGGTCCCCCTGCTCCCATCCAGGCCTCTTCCAGTCCATTCTCTGCATAACAGGTAACAGCCTAGGTGAGCATTTACAAATGCAAATTCTACTATCTCCAATCCCAGAACAATCACATCCCTCTGAACTCCAAACTTCTGAATCGAATCACCTGACTTCCTCCCATAAGGCCAACCTCTTTCTCTGACCTCCTCACCTTATCTCCTACCACTAATGACCACTCTTGCTATATTCCAGCCACAGTAAGTTTCCTTCTACTCCTCAAATGCATTCAACTCACTCCTGCCCTGGGGCCTTTGCACTTGCTCTTCTCTCTGTCTTTAGTGTTTTCCCTTTCAGATCTTTAATGCCTGGCCCCTTATCATTGCCATCTTCTCAGACAGTCCTTTCAACCAAGAGCCGGATGTCCTACCCTGGTCATCTCCTATCACATGCTACCACCTGACATTAAGTTGTTGTCACTTACATTGCTGTAGTTGTTATTACTATCTGTCAGGGTCTTGCTAATTTACTGATTTATTTTCTGTGTCCTGTACTAGTGAGAAAGTTTCAAGAGAGTAAGGATCACTTGCCTATCTTTTTGGGAAAGTCCTACCCCACTCCATAAAATAGAGATTGTCACATAAGTAAGCACACAATAAATACTTGTGAATAGGCGAGTTGTTACTGATGTATTACTATCCCAGGAAAGGAGGACCTGTACGGGATGGAGGAAGAAAGCTATCACTCAGCATGTGTCAAGCTCTGTGCTTATCTCATTTGGTTCTCACAACAATCCTATGAGACAGATCATCTGATTCCCATTTTGCAGATGAAGAATTTGAGGCTCCATCATTCAGCAGTTTGCTTATGGTCACACAGCTGTGACTGGAACCCTTGTATGCCTGCTCCTAAGCCTACATACTGGATCTTGGGAAGAGCAGAAATGTGTCTGCAAGACACAGAGAACGTCTACTGGTGCAAAGCCTCCTGTGTGTGAAGAGGGAAGCGAGGAAGAGGCTGTGTAAAGGCACGTGCTGGCTAAGACTCCAGAAGCATCAAAGAGGGCTCCCCCTAATAAACTGTCACTGCATGGCCTCAAGTCCAGACCTCTCCCAGGAACAGCCCGTCCCAGAAGGTGAGCACTGCAGAATGGCTGCAAGTTGTAGGCCTCACTGAGATCTGAGACGGAAAGGAGTCTGCCCCCGGGTACTGAGGTCCTTCTTCCCTCCAAGTGCTCGAATTCTGGCCGGGTCGGCTTTGCCACTGCTGCGGGCTCCTGCGTTCTGCGCTAGGTGGCGAAATGCTGTGGGGCTCCCCTATTCGGGGGAATGCGGTAGTGATGTATAAGGTATGAAAGATGTGGCCTGCAGAGAGCCGGCACTATCTCTACCGCTGCCGCCGCTGCTGCCGCCGCCGCTGCTGCCACCGCCGCTACTGCTGCCGGCAGAGCTGCTGGGAGTGAGCTGAGCATCCCCGTCCGGGATACCCAAGCTCCGCGGCGGCTCCCGCGCCCTAGCCCCACACGGACCTGCCAGCCCCAGGGAACAAAAGCAGAGTCCCGTCGCCCTCTCCTGCAGCCAGAGGATGAGTCTAGAGGGCTGAGCGGAGAGTGTGGTCCTCAGCGGCTAGAAGGTAGGAGAAGGTGTTGCGCTTGCCTGCCTCGGCGTGGGAGGCTCGGGGTGGGCGCGCCGGGGTGGGGATGGCCGCGCGGACCAATCTGTCCCGCGGGTGCTGCCTGGACCCGGCGAGGTGGTCATCTGGAACGCCGCGCCCGCACCGCCGGGAGGGTGCCGCGCTCCCGCGGCCGCGGGGGAGCCCCCTGGGTGGGAATTGGAGGCAGCGAGGGAAAAGTCTGGAGCCCGAAGCCGGGCAGCGGCGGCTGCGGAGGGGCTGCCGCGGCACTTGGAGGCGTGCGACTCGCGGCGAAAAGCGGGCGGGCGGCGGCTGCAGTGTGCGCAAAGTTTTGGGTGGCGCGCAAAGACGCCGGCGAGGGCCGCCGCGCAGAGCCGCGCAAGTTGTGGCCGGAACCCGAGGGCGACCACCGGGGGCCCCCACGCGGACTCGCCGGCACTGGGACAAGTGGGTTTTGCTCCCCCCATGCTACCCGAGACTGGGTTGACGCGCAGCCACTTAACCCTTCCCAGCCCAGGGCCAACAACTTCATCGTCTCCGAGGCGGCTGGACTCAGGCTGGCTGGGCAGCGTCGAGGTTCCCGGCTCTGTCCTTTTGTGGTCTTGCGCATTTCCCCACTCATTCTGGGTTTTCTGTGATTTTCTGTCCACTCCTGTGTCCAGAAACCAGGCAAAGTGGCTGCGGGTCTTTCCCCCAGTCTGTAATTTTACCCCTCGCGCCACCTGGACACATGTTTTCTCTCCCCCCCGGCCTCCCTCCCCACCCCCGCCTCAGTTTGGCTCTTTGATGCTGCCTTGAAAAATGAGATGATTAATCAATTAGGTTAGTGGCCAATTAGGCATAACCTTGTAGCAAAATAATTATGCCCAGCTCTCTGGGCTTTCGCTGGTGATGAGATGGGAAACCAGCCCAGGTGGAGGGGCTGTTCCGAAAAGATATGGCTGATCAAGGAATTTCTGGGAATTTAAGAGAAAAAAAAAAAAAAACCCAAATGTGTGGTGGTGGCAGAGGTTGTGGGGATTCAGTAGGGGTGTGAGTGCGTGCATCAGTTCCTTTTTTCCGCCCCCCACCCCAGGAAATTAACCCTTGGCAGCACAGTCGGGTGGACTTTGCAGGCAGCATGTTTCCAACAGCTCAGAAAAGGAGTGTCCCCTGCTTGCCAGCCCCATCCCCCTTGTCTCTGAGGGGCTCTCGCCTGGAAATCGCCTCACGGTGGCTTTGCTGCTGTTTTGGGAGGCTGAGTCCAGATGAATGCATTTTAGTTTCGTGTCCAAAGAATCGCGTCGTTGCAGAAGGAGGTTCTTGTGCTGTGCCTTCGGAGGATGCACATTTCCCCCAGTCTTGTTAAATAAAGCGGTTATTAAATGTGTGCAAATGGAAGACAATCTGTCTCCTGGGCTGGGAAGTTCTGCTGCTAAGCTGGGCTTCCTTTTTCTTTTTTGGAGTGACTGGCGGGGTTTGGCACTGCAGTATTACAATACAGCCATATTAAAAAGGTCTTCAGAGCTTAGAGCTCTCCACCACTGCAGCCCCATCTTCAACAGACTTCCTTTCTCAAATCCTTCTTGCCAACAGCATACAGGGGATTTCTAATGTGTTCCGTGTGCATTTGAGTCCCTTTCTGTCTCTATTTTAAGCTTATCCTATCTGTTTATGCATGTGGACCCTATATCGCAGATTTCTTTTCAGAAGGCAGACACCTAGAGCTGTTCCCAGGGCAGAGGGATTTTTGCAACAGGTCCTAGGTCTGGGTTTTCTAATAATGAGTCCCCCTGACATTTAGTGAGCCGGGGCCCTCGTCTCTCCACCGGTGACCTGACCACGTTGGACCAGGTGGTCACTGACATCCCCTGCAATGCTGACATGAGCTGGTTCTGAATTTTATGGCTTTTCTTCCTTTCTGAGCTGATCAAGAGGAGTAGCTGAGCAGTGCGATGTGACATCGGCAGTGCCACCTCACTCCCAGCGGAGAAAGCTGGCTGGGGCTTCGGAGCAAATAGGAATTGCCCAGCTGGAAGACTGCCTAGTGATACTGGTGTTCAGGGACAACTGGGAGCCATAAGCTCCACCCGCCTTCCTCAAAATGAAGGGCCACCGTTCAGCCTTCTCTCTTTTCCAAGATTTCTTTTTTTTTTTCCTTGAAGCTGGACTCAGCCATTCACCTCACTGTGATCCTATTTGTTGCTCAGGCTCTTGTGCTAGCAAAGACCTTCCTTCTCTTCTAAAATTGAAGCTTTTTTATAGAGTAGGTAGGGAGATTGGGGGAGAAGGAAGGGAGAGAAGACAGAGCAAAAGAGGATAAGATGGGGAGAGTGGAAAGAGAGAGAGAGACAGAGATAGCTTCAGGCTTCGAAAAGAGGCAGGAGAGGTAGAGAATGAAGGAAGAAAAGGAAGAAGAAACATAGCCAGGGGAGGGCAAACAGGAGGAATTCTAGTTCACAGAAGGGGAGAGATGGGCCCACATGAACCAAAGTCTTGTTTTATTACCTGGCTTGAAAGAATATAGAGGAAAACCCTGAACTGCAAAAGACTCATTCCGGATAGACTTGCTTGGAACGGAGCTTTGACATAGTCAGATAATTACTTATGACATAAACACTGCACCACAGAAAGCCCACCAACTCTGATTCTGGTCTCTTCCTTGACTGGGGGCTGCAGTTGATGGTGTGGGGTTAGGGCTGGCAAGGATTTGTTTGCCTAGCAGATGTGCTTTGCATAGCCCCCAAAAGCAGACTCTCGTTTGGGTCAGATTGGGGTACTCCCTTTGGATAGGCTGGGTGTCCAAACAGCTTTGGAGAGGAGGTATTCCTTTGTCTTTAGGTCTGTGTTTCATAGAATGGACAAATTTTTTAAAGTGTATTTTTCATTAATTTAAGGTTAGAGGAAAAAAGAAATATGCTAGTAAATACTTTTACCTGCCATCTAAAACTAAGAGTGATGGGAAAGTAATTCCAATTAATTTTCTCCTCTCCAGCCTCCTTGTCCCCGGTCCAGACCATCCTCAGAGCCTCCGACTCCTCTCCTGGCCTCCAGTACAGGCCCTCCCCAGAGCTGTGACTTGATCTTTCTTTTCTTTTTTTTTTTTAAGATTTTATTTATTTACTTGATACAGAGAGAGAGACAGCAAGAGAATGAACACAAGCAGGGGGAGTGGGAGAGGGAGAAGCAGGCTTCCCGCTGAGCAGGGAGCCCGATGCGGGTCTCGATCCCAGGACCCTGGGATCATGACCCGAGCTGAAGGCAGATGCTTAACGACTGAGCCACCCAGGTGCCCCAATGACTTGATCTTTCTAAAACATAGCTTTGATCATGTTATTCCCCAGATCAAAAAACATAAATGTTTCCCTGTTGCCTAAAGCATATTATTCAAATACCTGACCATAGACTTCAGAGCCTTTCAGAGCCTGGCCTCCGATTCCCTCCTACACGCACACACATACACACACACACACACACACACACACATCCTAACACACAGCATCACACACATACACAATCCTCTCTCAAACACATACCATACACATACACACACTATATTCACATCACATATACACACTACAGATGTGCCTTTCATACCTTTGTGGGTACAACCTTTTTTCCTTCTCTAGAAAATATATTCCTACTCTACCTGGTGAACTCTACTCATCAGAAGGGTCACTTGAAGGTCCTGTGTGTCTCTTTCAATTTCCTGCAAATGGAATAACCATATTAGCTGCCGTACTTCTTAATGTGGTGGTGGAAATAGGAATATTGGGGCCCTCTTGGCTGCAAGCCTCATTTAGAGAATGAGAGGCACCTTGTAGATGGGAAAAGGGAGTGTTTCTCAGGTTGAAATCAACTGAGGTTGGGGTGCTGTGTGACACTGGTTGGTTTGGGCAAGGCAGTGACCATTACTTGGTGATACTTAGACTCTTTCTTTGTTGGTGAGAGTGCAGGAATCCTGTATCATTAACAGATGCTCACTTACAGCTTATGAAACAGCCTTATTGTAGAAGACAGAAGACCCAGTGCCCCTAGACAACCGTTCAATTTATCTAGCAAAGCAATTGAAGTTCCTGTCTCAAAGGGGGCAGAATTAAACAAGAATGAACACCAAATAAAGAATTCATTTATATCCATAGGCTTTTAATAAAAAAAACGATTTTTTCCAAAATGAACTCCGAGCCATAGGTCTTGAGATTTCTTGTTTAATTACCATGCAGAATATGACTTCTTCTTGTTTCAAAATGACCATTTTTTTTTTTTTTTTGGGAAGCTTGAGCTCAGATCTTTAGTGACATTTTTTCTCCCAGCAAATATTTACAGCCGAGCTGGAAACTGACAGGAAGGAGGGTTTAAAATGAAAATGTTACCAAACTGAAGTTTACATCTGAGTGAAACACATGGTGTCACCATGGACAGAGTCCTAAGAACTCAAAATATTTGTCAATTCGTAGAACTTGAAGAAACCAAGCTGTCTCCTTTGTTAATGTGAACTCTAAAAATTATATTTTTGCTTATGCATGATGGTGGCCATTTCTACTTCTTATCTGTTTGCTTTTACTGTGGTCATGGAATTCCAGCCATGAGCTTTTTCTTCATCCTCTGTCCCAGATAAGGCAGATGCCTGAGGGTTAGTCCCCAGGTTTAGGTCTATGTCCACACTTGTACTTACTCAGTTTTTCCTGCCTGGAATACCCTTCTTTTTCAAATCCCCTCCAGCTCCACTAGGTTTTTAAAGCTGAGGTCAGATGCCAAGTCCTGCATGAGGTTTTCTTAGTTAACTCTACTGAATATTGACCAGCACTGACAGTGGTGGGTTTTTTTTTATCACTTAATTAATTTTTCAAATACTATGAATAACACAAGTTAACTGTAAAAAATGTGAAAGTATAGAAAAATATAAGGAGTTAGTAAAAATCATTTGAAATTCCCATTGTGTTATTTATAATTTGGTGACTGGCCTTTCATTTATGTCCTTAGACCCATATAGTAGCATGTATAGATGGATATGATTTTATATACTCTGCCTTATTATGAAAGCTGTTTGCTTTTTGTCCTGGGCATCTCTTTTTTAATACAGTTTTTGTTTGCTTATTTACTGTCCCTTGCCTCATAAACTAATCTCATAACCTAGATATCTCTTATATTTTCTCTATGCTCTCATAATATTTACACGTATATGTTCACACACAGTATATACATACATAAGGATTTTTGTCATTGATTTAAAGGATGAGATCATGTATGTATTTCTTGGCATACTGTATTTCTCACTTAAAACATTATGGGAAACTCTTCTGCCCCCCACCCCCACTAGCCCTCCCTCAGTCAATTGGTATAGATATATCACTCTTTTCAACGGCTTTGTGAGTTTCAGTGGTATGAATACACCACAAATTTTTCAACCATTTCCCTACTGATGAGCATTTACTTTTGTTCCACTAATTTGTATACACAATGCTGAAATAAGCATCCTTATATGTTTATCATTATCTACTGATATGCTTGCACTTTTATGAGTAGAGTCCCAAAACTAATATTTCTGGGTCAAAGGATATGTACTTTTTAAAGTTTTAGGAGATAGTGCCACATATCTTTCCAAGGAGAATGTAATAATTCACGTTTCCATTAACATGTATGAAATAGTCTTTTCCTTATATCTTTGCCAGGAGTGTGTGTTATCATTTACTTTAGCTAACCTGGTTAGGTAGCAAGTGATAGCCCATTGTTATTTACTTCGTATTTTTCATCTCATGTTCATTGGGCATTTGGATTTGCTTCTCGGTGCACAGCTAATTCATCTTTGCCACTTTGCTTTTTGATGGTGTCTTTTTTTTATCATTTCATAAGGGTTCCTTTCATATTCTTTTTTCTTTCATCTATATTGTATATGATCTTCTGTCCTTAGAAGTTTGATCTAGTGTCATAATTATCTCTTTATCTGTCTGTGCCCAAACTAGACTGTGAGTTACTAGACAGCAATGATGTGTCTGATTCATCTCTAGGACATCACATCTAGGGCAAGGCCTGAAAAAGTGTAAGTTCAGAATAAATGGTTATAACATTGACTACATGTGTGATATTCAAGTGTATTTCATTTAACATTGAATTGTATGAAATAACATATATGTGGCATCCACAGACTGGGGATGTTTCAAATTAACAAAATTTCAAGATGACTAATGTGTTGGAAATATTTATAAATACATTACACATTTCCCTCCTTTTTTAAAATGAATGTGACTCAGAAATATCATTATGAGCATCAATTATTGTGTTGGGCTATATTACTTGATAACCTTAAGGACTTTCTTTTTATTTTTTATTTTAAGATTTTATTTATTTGAGAGAGAGAGAGAGAGAACATGAGTGGGAGTGGGGAGGGGCAGAGGGAGAGGGAGAAGCAGACTCCCAGATGAGCAGGGAGCCCGTCATAGGGCTAGATCCCAGGATCCCAAGATCATGACCTGAGTCAAAGGCAGATGCTTTAACTGACTGAGCCATCCAGGCACCCCCTTAAGGACTATTTAGTGATGCAAGACTGTTTGCCCCTATATACAAGTGGCCTCAGATCTATGGATGTGCAGATTTTAGATTCCAGTATCTATTTTTTGTACTCTTGCAGTCTTTTCCCTCCCTATCAGATTGTGCTTTTGTGTCTTGGTATTGTCAGTTTTCCTGCCTCTAAAAGCTGTCCTCTCCCCTTTTTACCCATCTTTGCGTTGGCTATGGACTAATATATCAGGAATCCTGCTCATTGCAAATGTGCATATATTAAAGGTCAGTAAGCATCAGCCAAGTCTTGGCCTATGAATAAAGTGCCTCAGCCTCCAGTGAAGATACAACTGGGACTGTTTAGGGGGCTTTTTTTGTTTCTCTGTTTACAACTGTTTTCTGGGAAGGTGAGATTGCTAGGTAAGTGAAATGGTGGCCTGCCATCTCAATTAATTAGGATATAGATCCAACGGCATGTAGCCATGACCCTAAATATAATGGATTAAAAGATCTTTAGAATGGTAGAAATATATATATTTCAGTCTTGTGAAAGTCTGAGCATATAGGGCAGCTCTATGCTGTGAAGTTGTGTGGGATCCGGGCTCCTTCTAGCTTGCTGCTTCTCCATCCCTCAGACATTGCTGTCATCTTCATGATCCAGGACAGCACAGCACCACATCCTCATTCAAACTAGAGGGCTGGAAGGAACAAAAGAGGGCAGAGGAGAGCCTTCCCATTTCTTTTAAGGGTGTGGCCAGAAGTTGCACCCCTAATTTCTTTGTGCATCTTCATTGCCCAGAACCAAGGCGATTGGCCCCTCCCGACAGAGGGAAGCTAAGGAGTGCTGTTTTTACTCTGGGTGGCTGTGAGCCAGAATCAGGGTGCTATATTAGACGACAGGGAGAATGGATGTTAGTGTATGGGCTAGCAGTGTCTGCCACACTTACTCTCATCGTTCCCGGTGTCCTTTCAGCTTTCTTGCCAGATTGTCAACTCTTGAGTGCAGTTGCCTACTTTTTCTCCCCACTGCCCAGTGTTGTGTGGCACGTAAAATAGTTGCTCAATAAAGACAGCTCTATTTGTAAGCTTTCTCTCCTTGTTTTAGTGATGAGAAAATGGAGGGAGGAGGGCCAAGCTTGCTGCTGACACGGAGCTCAGGGATTAGAAAATTTGGAACTTCCTGGCTGATTTTTCTTTAATTTAGCTCATGCCCTGTATAGTCCTCCATGGCCCCACTTGAGGTTAATTATTCCGATTTCTTATTCCACCTTTGTTTTCTGTGCTCTAAGAGGTCTAGGTGAAGAGACCACATGCTTTGGAAGCAGGTGTGTTGGCAACTCTGTGAGAGTCAAGGGGAAAATCAGCCCCCTGCAAATAATACAAGTTTGAGATTATGACCTCCTTTGCAAAAAAGGGTCTCCTGGTAATCAACAGATTGCATCGCCCAGCTGAAGTTTCTGCACCCCATGGGCTCCCATTGCCTTTCTGATTAACACAGAAGCATCTCCTTCCTCACTCCAGACTGACTCTGGAATTGGGTTTATTTCAGCCTAACGGCTGATTCTAATTGGTCTCCCTGCTTCCAAAGCACAGATGTGATCTATTTTTTCCAGGTGCGGGGGTGGGGGTGGGGTGGGATTTTGATGGGTGGGAGTGATGTTTAATCATGCCCTTTCTCCCTCCAAGTTAAAAACCAAGTAGGAGATGACCACTGAGTCTAGTCAAAGATGAAGACCTGGGTCTTATTTCTGTTAAAGCTTGGCTGGAGGCTGTGTAGGTTGTGTAGCTGCATCAGGACTCCTGAACTTTCTCTTTCACTTGGTCTGAGCTGGGTATATACAGGTCTCCCTTTTCCCCCTGTAGGAGCACAAGTGGCCTCATAGGCTAATTTCTTGGGTGAGCAATGAAGGAGGATCTCTGAAGTCAGGTAGCTTTGAAGGAGAGAAAGAAAGGAGCCATCGTGTTGTATCAATTAGGTTCTTAAGTTGACAATGGCACAGTTTAAGCAGAAAGGGATTTATTAATGGGTGTTGGGTAGCCTACGGCATTCTAGAAGGGTCCTGGGAGCCAGGCTTGGATGTGAGGACAGCTACTCAACCACACCATGGAATTGTTGGGGTGGAGATGACACTGTTGCTAGGGACACATGGTGGGGGGCTCTTTGAGTTGCCCTAGAAGAGCTACTCTCTCTGCGCATGGCAGATACCAGCTGTCTTTTTCAGTTCTTCCCTCCAAGCCTCATGCAAGTGTGTCTGCTTGGTGTCCCAGAGCACCCTGTGGTCACTCCCGGGTCTCACCGAAGTGTAAGAAACACAGAAGTGCGGTTGGAATTGCGCTGAGAGAGTCTAGAGCATATTTGCTGGAGCCACATACGTTTGTGCTTCTCTCTGGATTGCACCCAAAAGATAAATCAGTCCCTTTCCTCTGAGGAGAGGTGATGGAAGTGTGGCTGCCCTGCTTTTCCCTTCTGGGAGTGGCATGTAAGTAGGCAGTAAGCCTTCCCCTTGAACATCACACACTTGCTTACAAACCCTCAGGGGCCACCGTGGCCTTCAGGATCTAACTCAAACTCTTTAGTGTGGCAGAAAAGCCCCTCCTCAGTTTGTATCCTGTATTTCAGCTTCATTCCTCTCCAGTCCTCTTTCTGTTTGCTATCTGGCTTTCTGTTCTGGGTGCAATCCATTCTGAACTGCTTGGAAGACTCTTGACCGTGCCCATGCTCTCCCAAGCTTCCATGTCTCTGCCTGCTGCGCTCCTCCACCCATGCCATGAGGAAACTGTCCTTCGTGCCCCCCCTTCATTTGGCAGACTTCTCCCTACTCTTCAAGACAGAGACACCATTTCCTCTGGGAATCTTTTTTGTCCCCTCCTAGACTGGATTAGGTGTCCCTCCTGGATATGCCCAAAGTGCCCAGCAATCCCTTCTGTCACTACACCTAGCACATAATATGTGACCTTTGGTTTATCTCTCTGCTCATGCCAGTGCAAGGTGCCTGAGGTCATGGTCTTTGTCTTTTTTCTCTGTATCTCAGTAGCTGGTGCAAGGCCTGGTCCATAGTAGTTGTGTAAATGAAGAAAAGAATGAATGATGCTGAGGTACAGGTCTGTGGTTCAACAGTCTTACACAATTCACAGTGCTCACCATAGCACATACCCTCCCCAATGACACAGACCTGTACCTCTGAAACAAATAATACATTATATGTTAAAAAAAAAAAGAAGAGATAGTAGGAAGGGAAAAATGAAGGGGGGGAAATCGGAGGGGGACACGAACCATGAGAGACAATGGACTCTGAGAAACAAACTGAGGGTTCTAGAGGGGAGGGGGTGGGGGGATGGGTTAGCCTGGTGATGGGTATTAAAGAGGGCACGTACTGCATGGATCACTGGGTGTTATACGCAAACAATGAATCATGGAACACTACATCAAAAACTAATGATGTTATGTATGGTGATTAACATAACATAATAAAATAAAAAAATATACACACACAAATAAAAGAATGAATGATTCCTTCTGGTGGAGGACATGGACTCTGAAGTCAGCATCTGACTTGGCCACCACATAGTTAATATAGCTTTAGGCAAATTAAACATCATAGGGTGGTTGTATGAAGGCTAAGTAAAATAATGCACGTGAAATGCTTAGCATGGAACACATAGTAGACGCTCAATAAAATTCAGCTCTCCCTTCGATTTTCTGATAATCATTATTGTTGCAAGTGTTCAATGAATGGTAGTGATTACTAGCACACTTTCTAGACCAAAGTATAATCTAGATCACAGTATGGTGATCTGTGACATTTCCTACCTCCCAAAGAACCAACGCCCAAATACTGTGAAACCGCCAGTGGATTGAGAGGAAGAGTGAAAATAGACAGAAATTGACAGAAGTTACCAAGGGAGAGTCATGTTTAGAGCAGTTCAGTGACAGAGTGAGAGAATACCTGCTGACTCCAGGTTTGTCATTAGGATTTTACTAACAGTTCTGCCTCCCTTTACATACTTCTTTCTTTACTCCACAATTCCCCCCCGCAAAAAAAAGACACCAAGGTGACGCTGAAAACAATGTCAAAACTTCAGTGAGGGTCAAACGTTTTCCAAGGGATGGCCTGGAAGCACACATCTCGCAGTGTTCCCTCTGGGAGTGTGCGATATTAAGATAGTAGGAGCATCAAGCTGATGTTGAAATCCAGCTTGGAATATGGCAAATGTCTTCTCTGTGCCAAACTCCTAGCACAGCGTCTTACACAGAGTCGATGTCTTCCCATTTATGTGTGTGCAACATACCTTCCCTTTCTCTCGTTTCCCTGTGGGTCCACACTCATTTCACTACATCCAATCCAGCAAACATTTATTGAGCCCCTACCGCATGCAGGGAACTCTACTGATTCTCTCCTTCTATGCTTGTTTCTCCCACCACACTAATGTCATTGCTTTATTAGAAATAAAGACTTGTTGAAAATAGAGCTACCATACAATCCAGCAATTGCACTACTGGGTATTTACCACAAAGATACAAATGTAGGGATCCAAAGGGGTACGTACACCCCAATGTTTATAGCAGCAATGTCCACAATAGCCAAACTGTGGAAAGAACCAAGATGTCCATCGACAGATGAATGGATAAAGGTGTGGTATATATACACAATGGAATATTATGCAGCCATGAAAAGGAATGAGATCTTGCCATTTGCAACGATGTGGATGGAACTGGAGGGTGTTATGCTGAGTGAAATAAGTCAATCAGAGAAAGACATGTATCATATGACCTCACTGATATGAGGAATTCTTAGTCTCAGGAAACAAACTGAGGGTTGCTGGAGTGGGGGTGGTGTGGGAGGGATGGGGTGTCTGGGTGATAGACATTGTGGAGGGTATGTGCTATGGTGAGCGCTGTGAATTGTGCAAGACTGTTGACTCACAGATCTGTAACTCTGAAACAAATAATGCAATATATGTTAAGAAAAAAAAAGAAGAAGATAGCAGGAGGGGAAGAATGAAGGGGGGTAAATCGGAGGGGGAGATGAACCATGAGAGACGATGGACTCTGAAAAACAAACTGAGGGTTCTAGAGGGGAGGGGGTGGGGGGAAGGGTTAACCTGGTGATGGGTATTAAAGAGGACACGTTCTGCGTGGAGCATTGGGTGTTATGCACAAACAATGAATCATGGAACACTACATCAAAAAAAAAAAAGAAAGACTTGTGTCAAAAGGAAATGTTTGTCATTGACATCTACTGTTCTTAAGGGGACAACATAAAAGAAAATAATTCATATTGCTAGTTTCTGTAGAAATAGTCCTTGTTATTGGGCCTGAATGGTTGCAGAGTCAGAAGAACATTGACCTGGAGGGAGTATGGAGACCAAGGACCTATCCTACTTTGATGTTTGACCTTGGATATGTTGTTTAACATTTTTGGGTTCCAGGTTTCCAGTGATTTCCAAGGACCTTTCCAGCCCTGATATATTATGATTCAAAAAAAAAAAGTATAAAGGGAACATAACAAAGTTTGGATTTGCTGTCCAAATATGGAAAGCATAGTGGATTTGGAATTAGAAAGCTTAATTTGAACTGTGGCATTGACATGTAGCTTTTGTGACATTGGGCTTAAGCTCTCAGCCTCCCCAAATCCTTCTCTATAAAACGGGGATGTTGCCTCTTGCCTTTCCTGCTGCATAAAATCAGTCTGAAGCTTCGAAGAGGTGATGCATGTGAAAGTGAATTATGAATGACAAGGTACTGTACACACGCACATATAAGCTATTATTACTGTTAATAATCATTTTGATTTCAATATTTTATTCCAACCAACACTTTTGCATTTTGCCTTCTGGGTTGTTTGAAGAGAACATCATATTTCATTCTCCCCCATGCCCCACCCCAAAGCAGTCAGGGGATTTCTCAAAGGAATGGGTGACTTGTCCTCTGCCTGTCTTTCCGATCGACACCCATCTTGGGCCCCAGCACTTGTCTGAGTGTATGTTTCAATTGTTGGCCTGAAAGGAGGCCATATGTCCCCTGCTAAATGAGCTGTTCCTGTGTGCCTCTGTCCTCTCAACACCTGGGGCTGTGTTCATGGGAGAATCCAGCCGTGGATCTCAGGAGCCTTTTTGAAAAGTTTATTAGAAGAAGGGAGAAAACATTTCTCAGCCGGTTGTATGCTCCGTCACTGGATTCGGCTCATTAGTCGGAGCAGGGCGGGTTACCTGGGGGTAGGAGGGCAGGTCTGCCTGCCTTGGCTCCTGCAGGCACTGGGGGGGGGGCAGGGGGGTGCAGGGGGAGACACAGGCCTCCCAAAAGCCCCTCTCTGGCCTTTCTGCTGCCCCTGCTCCACAGGTGGCTAATTCGCTCTAATTGGATGGTATATTCCTGTCCATGGTTGGGGGCAGCTTATCTGAGCTTGCTTCCAGGGGCACCTTTCCCTTATTTCGGCCCCAGGCCTGGCCGAGTCTCATGACCTACAAGGCAGAGACCCTTCTCTCATACTGGCTTTTTGGTTTCTGTCCACTGTGAGTGGCCTGGCTCTGAGAGCTGGAGGGGCAGCTTCTCTCCAGACTGTGGTAGCTGGATCTGCCCAATAAGGACCCAGCTGCCCCATCAACCCTTTATGTGGGTGTCTGGTAGACTCAAATTAAATTCACTGGGGGTGATGCTGTTGTTTTGACTGTGCCAGAGGTCAGCCATCTCATTCCTGGGTCTTTTGTGATATTCCACTGACACATGGTGATTCCCAGCTACAGGAGGGAGACCGAGAGAGAGGATTTTGTCATAACCACTTCCTCCACCCCTCCCTCTATACCCACACTCTCAACATGGAGGCCAAGTTAATGACACAGGGAGGACTAGAATTCAGGGCTCCCACCCTGCAAGAGAATATGTGTCTGTCTCTGGAGGAACTCGGCTTCCTCGTCTCTTCATCCTCAGAGCCCAAGTGCTCAGAACAGCCTTGTGAAATAAACGGATGAGGGCCTCAAACTAGGATGTTTTCACAATCAAGCACTTGAAATGCTGGGTTCAAATTCTGATTCTATAACTTATGTAATATCTGACTCTCATCAAGCTACTTAACATCTCCAAATTTCAGTTTCCACTCCTGTAAAATGAAGATGATCATTATTGGATCTACTTCATAGGGGGTTTGTAGGCATTAAATCAGATGAGCACTTGGCTCAGGGCAAAACTTCATTGAAGGTTGATGATTGTTGTTTGTAGTTAGCTACCTAACTCTCCACCCATCACACAGACTGAGGATGTGGAAGCTTGAGTGAGGGGCATTGACTGGTCCACTTGCTAAACAGCTCATTATAGACTGAGGCAGAAATAGAATCTAATCTTTCCTGTCTTCCTGTTCCCCTGAGATCCAGGTCTGAGAAGCAGGTCTGTCCTGGAGTTGTCCTTCAGCCAGATAAATACTTTTTCTTGTCCATTTCTTCCAGGTCTTGCCCCCACAGATTGTAGGAACCCCACAAATATGAGGCTGGGTTAAGTTCAGCGGCTCCAGGATTAGTCATTCAGAGCTCAGGGCCCAGCCTCTGTACCCCACTCTCTGAATGGTATCTGGCAAATCCCAAATCTGACAGTGTCACTTCCTCTGCCTCAAGCCCTCAGTGGCTCACCATTGCTTCAGGATAAAGTGCAAACCTTTCCCATCCCTGGCTCTCTTTGATCAGCCTGGGCCACCTGGGCCCTGGGAATCACTTGCAGGTCCTTGTTTCCTCCTGAGCCCTTGCATATCTGGGACATGGTTTGTTGAATGAATGGTGCCGAGTGACTTGAAGTTCTTCCAGCTTTCTGGAGCTGTGATTCTAGCATTCCTGGGGAATAGACAGATGGGCCCAGTGGGAGGAGAGCCCATGCCTTCCATGGCTGCCCGGCCCCTGCCCTGGCCACCCTGGTCCTTCTCCCGATGGCTGAGCACACAGCCTGCTGGGCAGGCTTTTCTGCCCTACAGGACTGTTTTCCACTCAGTGTGAAATTTCAGTTTTGCAGCCCTCTCTCTGTGCAATGCCTCTGAGCACCTGCCTTTCCCCATTATGTCACCTATCACAGGGCATCGCAACCCTGTTTACTTGTCTGGGAGCACCAGGAGGCAGGGAGCGTATTTGTTTTTCTCCCCATTGTAGTTCCAGTCCATGGCAGCAGGGAACCAGTATGGACTTGCTACAGGAATGAAAGAATGGCTCTGGGGTTGGAGCTGTGGCAGAGAGGGAGACAGGGGGAACGTGTGGGCCCAAGTCTTGGCACATCTGACGTCTCTAGCTCAGCTGATGGTAAACATCAACCTAGCCTTTATTTTTCTCATTATGTTTAAAACCCACCAGTTGCCCAATAGTGTAATTTTCTAAGTGGTTTCATTTCAACTCTGCTAATTGAAGAGAACCAAGCTCTTTTTGAAGGCTTACTCTGTGTGTGGCTGTCACTGGTGAGAGTCAAGACTGGTTGTCAATCACTGACAATAGCATGCATTCTGGAATAATTTAAGTTTAGGTCTTTCTTTCACTCAGGCATTCATACCCTGTTATATGTTTTCATACTGAGCTGAGAACAATCTGGGGTGAGAAACTGTCATGTGTTCCAGGAACTGAAATGGAGATTTCTTTTGAGATTTCAAATTCCTCTGGTCTGCAGCTCAGAGTGGCTTGGGGGGAGGATCAGAGGTTTGGGAGTCAGACCTCCTGGACTCCCCCAGGTTTGAACATGCTGCTTCCCCACCCACTTCCCCAGCCAGGTGATCTTGACTTGGTTTACTTGGTTTCTGAACCAATTTCCTTACACAACCAAAGGGGATGTGACTACTTTGCACTAGAGATTATCAAGAGAATTAGCGACATCATGAAAAGACCTGGACCAGAGCAGGCACCTTGGAAGCAGTGGACCTTCCTGCCAGCTCATCACACTGCATGCAGGTTACACAGTACCTCACTACAGACAGACAGGGCTCCAGCAGGGCCTCCCAGGGATTCCGCAGACCCGTGTTCAAACCCCAGCCCTGACACTTCCTTCGGTAGCTGGGAGAATGGCTAAATCACGTGCATCTAGAATTCCTTTACTATAAATGAGGGAGAGTAACACCTACTCACAAGTTGTTACAGAGATTGAAATTATGTCAGTACTCAATAAATGTCAACTCCTTTCTCCTCCTCCTCTCTACATTTAAATACATGTATTTTATGTTAGGAGGCTGGGGAGAAGAAGAGAGAAAATGGTCCCTAAATCCTGCTTCACATTAAAGATGCAAGCATACAAGCATTTGCTCGGTATTCTTAGCCACACTCCCCTGCAACTGGCTCATTTATTCGACAGATATTTATTGAGTACCTACTGTGCACTACGTATAGTTGTGGGTGCTGGGATACAGCAATACAGAAACCAGTAGGTCTGCTCTGATGGTGCTTATATATCCAGTAAGAGATGGATAATAAACAAATAGATGATAGGATGGCATAAGTAGTAAAGGTGAAGAGAAATAAAGCAGGGAACAGAGAGTTTGCTATTTATATATGAATGGTCAGGGACAGCTGCTCTGAGGAGGTGGCATTGGCGCAGAACCTTTGTTCTTGCTGTTCTCTCCACCTACAATGCCATTCGCTCACTTGTCACTCTCCTCCTGTCAGGAGCGTCGTTTTTATCAGACCTCCACTCAGACGTCACCGGCTCTGAGCGCCCCTTCTGCTCGCCCACTGAGGCAGAGTTAGTCCCTTTCTCCTCTGTGCTCCCACAATGCCTTGTTCTCGATCAGTCAGTACTTCCCATGTTTAACGTGCTTCTCTTCCACCGGACTCCAGCTCTTCAGGGTCATGGGTTTTTCTTCTTTTCAGCTTCAGTGCTGGGCACAGTGCTGGGCACAGAATGAGCTCATTAGTGGTGTGCTGAGGGAGTCACGGAGGTAGTGGCTTGACTCAGATGTCAGCACATGCTGACCACACTTGTGGGTGGCAGGTAGGTGGCCGCAGCTTGTCCTGGGAAAGCCCACTCAGCTATGAGATGTATATTTTGCTCTCAGGGCTAAGCAGGCTCTCCCTCAGACAGGGTAGTCATCACATAGCACAAAGTAAATTGTTTCAAGCCTTGTGGTTGGAAATCATCTTGCTCAATATTAAAATCATTGTACAGCATGTGTGTTGGACCTCTAGCCCATGTTTTGCACTTCCATCCAGCCTTCCTCTGCTCACACCTCAGTTGCCAAGTCTGCCATCTTTTTTCTCACCCACTTAACTTGCCCAGTCCCACTCTGCTCCTCCCCTGCCTGCTGCCCCCCCCCCCCACCTGCTGTATGGTAGATGGGTGAGCTAGCCTAATACCTGAGTTCAGTATCTGGCTCTGCCAGTTGCCATGTATGTGGCTTGGCACAATCATCTCCCTTTGCTGAGGCTCAAGTTCGCTACCTTTGAAATATTCCTCTGCCCTGCCAATGATATATAATGTTGGGGTAATAATGTTATAAATTAGAATATTCTAAGGCAATATATGGGCTGAGGTATAGCTGAAAGAGCCCCAAATTTCACTGCTCCTCCACCTATGATTAGGTGACCTCAACCAATTCACTCACTGTCTCTGGACTGTTTTCTCATATATACAATGGAGATGACAAAGACAACTAATACCTACTGAAACATAGCATGTGTCAAGCACTCTTCTAAGCTCTTTATTAACTCATATACTCCTATGAACTTGCTACTATAGTCACTCCTATTGCACAGCTGAGGACACATAAGCACAGAGAGTTTAAGTAATTTGCTTAAGGTCACACAGTTAATAAGAGACAGAGGTGGGATTCAAACCCAGTCTGTCTGGCTCTGGAGGCCAGTTTTAATCATCATATCATATTGCCAACCATGACACTGTAATTCCTTCCTGGCAGAGCTGTTGTGAGGTGTAGAAAGACTATATGGAGAGGATCTCTGATACTGTAGCTATCCAATCAGTATTAGTATTATTATGTTACACCTCTTTGGAGCTTAGCACAGCCTAAGTTTAATAAACACTTATTTTGTTGCTGCATTTGGCTGCATGTCTGTTTGCAATTTGGCTGTGATTCTTGGGAGCAGGCATTTACCTGAAACTGTGTCATAAGTAACATACCAGCACCTTCTTAAGAATCCCAAGATGGTGCCGCTTTGTCCTTTGTATTGGTTCTTTGTCAGTGGTTGATCCATTGGAGGGAGCTGCATGTTTTGTTGTAGAGGTGGGTCTGCTCTGAGCATAAGGGAGGTGGGGTCAGGTCTGCAATTTTCTCTGGCTCCGGGAACAAATACTCTGCCTGCTCCTCTAAGCTGGATGGTCTCAAGAGATGTGGGGATTGGTGGTGACCTCCAGCCCGTGGGCGATTACACACAAAGCTGAGAGCAATTTTTAAAGTCTTCTCGCCATTTTGCTCTTTCTTTAAAAATTAAATGCCTGACACGGAGGTGTTTTATTCCCAGACAAGCTGGCCTTTAAGAGGATGGCTTGAAAGTGAGAATGCCTGATGACCTCTGACCTTGGGAGTTTCCAAGGGTGGGAAAGGCTATGGGAAGGAAGAGAGACCTCATTCTTTTTGTCAATTTAATGAAAAAGAAATGAAAGCATCAGTCTCCATGACTGAGCTCCACAGTAAGGGAACCATAGGAAGGATCCAGGAGCAAGAATATGGTGGGGAATTCAGGACTCAGCAAGGCTGGGAGATGTGTAGAGTCTGCATAGCACCATGGAATGAGCACTGGGCCCTGAAGAGGAAGACCTGGGCTCTAATCTCAAGCCTGCCACTAACTGTCTGTGTGGTTGTGGGTAAGTTATTGACCATATTGAAAGTATTGTATTCCATGTTTAATATGTAAACAGTATAGTGAAGTGGTTAAAAGCAAACTTTGTAGCCAATCCTAGTTGTAGCACTGAAGACCTGAGTAATTTAAGTAAGTTACTTATCTTTCTGAACCTCAGTTTTCACATCTGTAAAATGAAGATCTTGGAGGCCATGCCTTTGTTCATCCTGTGCTTAGTATGCCCCCATAACTTTTTCCCACCCTGATCTCTGCGTCTCTGCCTCGCCATATTCTTCCTTTGGAATTCAGACCTAACTTCCTTTCATGGGGAAGGGACCTTCTTGAAGCCCTGGCTGGTTGAGATGCCCTGAACCCCCACACCCGTCCTGTGTTCCCAACATCCCGAGTGCCTCTTCTGTCAATATTCCTACCTCTCTCTGTAGGGAAGTTGGGGGTCTGGGACTGCTTCTTCTCCATCTCTCCAGGGCCTGATTCCCAGATGCAGTCTCTAAATACTTGCTGATGGAATGAGTGAATTTCTTTCCAGCTCTGAAAGTATATGCTTCGAAGTTTATTTGTCCTTATGTATGCCTGATTTCCAAAAACAGACATAAAATATACTGTTTTCTTCCTTTTACAAAAAGGTAATAAATGCAGTCCTTTACACTGATATAGAAATTTGCACTGGACAGAACATTTTTCACATTTATTACCTAGTCCCCTACTATCTAGCAGCTTGTCAATACTCAAGTTTCAAAATAATTTTTTTTTAAAGATTTGATTTATTTATTCATGAGAGACAGACAGACAGAGAGAGAGGCAGAGGGAGAAGCAGGCTCCCAAGGAGCAGGGAGCCCGATGCGGGACCCAATCCCAGGACCCTGGGATCATGACCTGAGCCGAAGGCAGACGCTTAACCATCTGAGCCACCCAGGCACCCGAGTTTCAAAATAATTTAAGGCCACTGTTGGATCTCATCCAAAAAGATCTAGTTTTTGAACTACTGGAACCATTTCCTTGCCTTGAACTGGCCCCTTGGCCAGGATTGGTACCCCTTCCCCTACTCCAGATGGTCTCTTTACCAACCTCTGAGGTCTCACTGACTCCAAGATAATGAACCAAAGTAGATCTGCAGGTCACCCTGATCTCAGGAGTCCGCTTTCTTGGTCTGATTTTTAAGCAACAGTGTCTACATCAAGTGTGTGATTTCCAAATTCACAGCCTCACAGAGGAGCCTGCTGTTGACAGAGTTGTCAGCAGAGGGAAAAAAAAAAAAAGAACGCAAGATTGTCCAACAGAAATAAATCTTGGAGAGTGTTTTGCCAGGCCATCCAAGCATTCATACATTTGCTGCTGCATGTAGAATACTGGGGAGGGAAGGAGAAAGAAGGGGGGAATTGAGCAAAGGGAGGGTGGCTTGAATTCTCTCCCTCCATGCGCTGCTTCTCCATTCCTTTCAGAAGGCCCCGCATGAGATGTGTATGTTATCTTTTCCTTCTTGGTTTGTTTTCTCTCTGACTTTCTGTTGTCACTCTGGCTCTTGGTGGGCTGCAAGCTAAAGGAGAACAAAGAGATCTCAATATGCTGTGGGCACAGGATTTAAAGACAGTGCTGGACACGAGATTTAACCCTACAAAAGAGGCCTCCTCCGCCATTTGCAAATTTACCGTGGTTCCCCTTTGCTACCTGGATCTGTTTATAGACCCCCACTTGAATTTTGAATGTGCTCTCCTGGAATACGTGGACTACCCAGCCCATCCAAGTCTCTTCCAGTCTTTAAGGCTGACTTGGAGTTCCACTTCTTCCAGAGAGCCTTTCCAGACTAATCCAGTCTTTTGCAAACTCTATACTCCCTGATTTTGGATAGCTGTGCCGTTAGAACCCTATAGGCCTTTGGCTCTGTTGCCTCCGGCTTCCTTCTTTGTCAAACCCTTTTCCTCTTGTTTATTTCAGATTATTTACTTTTAAGAGATTCCAGAGTTGTTGAAAGAAGAATGAACATTTCCCCAGGTATTTCTGTGTTTGAAATGCCTCTGCTTTGAGCAGGCTCTGCAATCCTAGGCAAACAGTCAACATTTCTTAGCCACAGTTTTCCTCCTCTCTAAAATGGGGTAGCAATGCCTACCTTATAGAATGTTTATGATGATTAAATGAGTCAATATAACTAGCTTAAAAGAGTGTGTCTGGCTGTTAGTAAATATCATCAATGAACATCGAGTTTCTCCAGAAGACACTGGTAGGATTGTGCCAGGGAGTAAACAAAGGATGATATCATTAGTGTCTGTGGGGGTCAGACTGCCTGAGTTCAAATCCAAACTCTACCACCCTATGCCCGGAGTAAGTTATTTCACCTCTCTAAGCCTGTTTGTAAAATAAAGCTGATCATAGAGCCTGCCTCTTAAGGAAGATATAAAATAGTCCATGGAAAGCATTTGGCAAAGCACCTTTCACTGAGCAAGCATTCAATAAATGTCAGTTCTTTTTGAGGAGGTAGAAAGCATTTTCATGTGTGTTCTTAACAGTTCCATTGCATTCCAAGCTGCTCTGATGAGAGAACGATGGCCCACTCTGTAGATTCTGGGGATTCACATCAGAACTGTGATGAGCCGGGTGACTGTATGTTAGCAAGAAGAGCCCAAGACTTGGACTTCCACACACCCACCTTGAGCCTGACCTCTGTGCCTTACGTAGTTGTGGCCTTGAGAAAGTAAACTTCTCAGAATCTCCTTTCATCACCTGTGAAATGGGATAATAACATCTACTTTTCACGGTAAAATACACACGCACACTCACGCACTCACTAGTGCCAGTATATATGAAAGCACCATTTGAACTAGAAATTGTGCTGCAAAGGAAGGACATTATATACCTGTTGTTATTACCCTTTATTATGATCAGCCAGGCAACACTAGTATAGTACCCCTCATATGCCACACTGTGCTTGGTCTGAGAAGTCTCCAGTATTTTTTGAACAGAATAACTGTGGTCAGCGGAAATGCCGTACATTTTGAGATGACCAGAGCTGGCATTCCAATCACAGGCCAAGCCAGGGCCGTCCCAGAGTAGTTCAGGTCCAAGAACTGGAGATGAGCATTTAGAAGGGCTGCCCAATGCTGTCTCTGCCTCATGTGTGAATCTAGCCAATCCCCACTTCATCTCTCTAAGCCCTGGGTTTTGGTTTTTTTTTTTTTTTTTAACCTACTAAACGGGGATGAACAATGCATGTCTTGCCTACCTTGTGAATTTCCTGGGAGTGTCAGATGAGAGGACTGATGTTCATTTGCTGGGGACAGGGTAGCAGGCAACATGTGCTGTGACATTTCTCAGTCTCCTCAGTGGTCGGCAAGGTTTTGGAAGGGAGTGACTGCTGTCTGCATTTTCTTGATTGCTTTGTAACAATGCCTGTAACATCACATTCAGCAGATGCGCAGGAGCTGGTCATCTAATTGATAAGCTTCCCTGCTTTCACCCCTGAAACTCCTATTCAAAAAAAAAAAAATGCTCTTCCTCTAAGAGGTTGCCTTTAAGCTTTACAATGGAAGCTGCTGGTACTACTGCTAATAATTGTTATTGCCAATGAAACACTTCCTATGTTGTAAGCCCTTGTGCTAAGCACTGCATATGTAGTATCTTCAGCACTCAGGGCACTTCTCTGAGGGAGGTGTGGAATCCAGGCTTAGAGAAGCAAGGAGAAATTTTCTCAAGGAGACATATAAATGGAAGAATAAGGAATCGAGCCTAGCTCATGTGATTGCAAATTCTACGTTTGTTCCCCTGTACCCCATTGCTACTGGGAAGCCCACAAGCAGCCCAACTGTCCTGTAATAGCCCACAGTTGAATGAGGCAGTGATTTCTCCTGTGAGTGGATTAGAAGTAATTCCCACTTTGAGAATGCAGGGGGTGGGAGGAGCAGACAGGCCAAGGTAAAAGGGCCAGAGAAGCAATTCTTTCAACGTTAAAAAAAAAAAAATCTGTATTTGGATTCTTTTTTACACATCCAACCCAGCAGAAAATTGGTTTGCGGAAGATGTAGGTCGTGGCTCTGGCCCCAGCCTCTGGACGTCTTATATTGTACACTATATTACCAGAGTAATATCGTGCACTTTATTAGCACCAGCAGGATTTGGGATTCCCATGGGGACTGTTCTTTGCTGTCAGATGTATAAGGCCATTTAATCTCCTTTATCAGATCTGGTTCTGCTTCCCCCATCCTCACCTCCTCTTGCAGACCAATAAAGAGAATTTCTTCAGATTCATTCGTCTGAAAACTAGCTTTTAAATACTCCTCCTTCCTCCTCAACCCCTGTATCTAATAAGCAAGCAAACCAGGGAGGTGTCAATGCCTTGAAAATCACTCTGTGCACTTGAGTAGCAATTTTCTCAGGACATTTGTAATTGGAACTTCATCTTCCTAATGCAGAGACTGGAAGAAGGATTTGCTAATTATGCCTAGGCAGCTCTGGTCTCACCCAGGCACTGTAGTCTTTGGGGACAGGGTTGGCATTCTTTCGTTGGAAAGCCAATTACACCTTCGGTTCTGGCCAGAGAAATGGCTAGAGTCACTTCAGAAAGAAGGGCAGTTGTCTCTGGATAGAAACTGGGTTTATGCCCGACCTGTTTGTGGGCCATTTTTGACAGGACCAAATGAAATATTCAGGGGTCAGAGAGATTTGGTTTCAAAATCCAGTCCTGGGCATATTCTCTGTGCTCTCTGATATTTATGCACACATGTAGTAGGTGTGAGCCCCAGGATTAGTGCAGGGGTCCTTGGGATTAAGATATCACCCTGCATTTGGAGAGACCACAGTCTCGTGGAGAGAAGACATACATGTCTGTACAGCTGCTATCAAGACAATGTGAGAGCGCTGTGGGGTCACAAAGCAGATCCGTGGTGCAGACATACCACTCAGAGCAGGCAGGCATCCGGGAGGAGAGGATGCCTAAGCTGACTGCGTTTTTGGGTTAGTCTCTTCACCCCCGACCTTCAGTATCTTTAGCTATAAAATGGGGCCTTAATACCTACCACAAAGAGCTGTTTGGGAAATAAGCTATATACTATATATAAAATGCTTAGCTCAGTAACTACTGCATAGTAACTAGGAGTATTTAAAATAGACAAAATGTTGAATAACAGCACCAGTAGTTCTTTTTATTTGTGTGGCAGAAGTGGAGAGAACTATGTATAATAAAGGTGTGGGAGACATGCATTTAACTCAAGTCCCTTCTTAGCTGTGTAACCTTAGGTAAGTCACTTCAGTCCTCTGAGCCACAAGCTCCTTTCTGTCAGATGGGGATAAGGTTGAGCGGATCAAATAGAATAGTTAAATGGGAAAGGGGCTTCACAGATTGTGAGGTATTGTACATCTAGAAGGTATTTGTTTTGTTATCATTGTCATTACAACTAATAGATGTAGACCATGTGGGAAAGTCAGCCCTGCAGACAGGAGGATGTTTGGTGCTCAGGAGTTGAACTGGAGGTTAAATAAGCCTCAAGCTTAGTTCAGTGAGTGTTTATCTGGAGCACATAATTTTATTTTTTATCATTTTATTTTATTTTTCATCATAAGTGTACTCTTTAATCCCCATCCCCTATTTCCCCCAAGCCCCCACCCCCCTCCCCTCTGATAACCACCAGTTTGTTCTCTATAGTTAAGAGTCTGTTTCCTGGTTTGTCTCTCTTTCTTTCCTTTGCTTGTTTTGTTTCTTAAATTCCACATTAAATTCCACAGTAAGATCATATGTTATTTATCTTTCTCCAACTTATTTTGCACAGCATTATACTCTCTAGCTCTAGTCATATTGTTGCAAATGGCAAAATCTCATTCTTTTTTATGGCTGAATAATATTCCATTACACACACACACCCCACCCCACCTCTTCTTTATCCATTCAACTATAGATGGAGACTTGGGCTGCTTCCATAGTTTGGCTATTGTAAATAATGTGGAGCACATGATTTTAAGCAGATGTTCTCAACTATGGGAGGGATGGGAGGGGAGAGAGACCATATAACAATTATCCAGGACATTTTTCCAAAATGTGAATGTACATGCTCACAAATCCTCTCCCCACCCCATCCCACCCAAATGCCCAAGGCATATCAGGATCTGCGGTAGGCATTAGTGACATGGATTTGTCAAAAGCTGATAACCCCCCTTCTCTAAAACTGAGCTCTACACTTTTAAAGAGTATTGTAAAGCCCACTTTATGTTAAACCCCCATCTGTCTGCCTCTTGTCATTGCCATTTTAGCACATTAGCCTGTTTCTGTGCCTAAAGGGTTGTTCCAGTGGTTTAAACACTTGGTCTCTATATTTGGCTTCTTCATCTTTACCACTCTATCTGGTGTATCCAGCTCCCTGGGTGGTTTTAAAACCTAGGAAGATTGGAGGTTTGGATTATGGGGCTGTGGAATGTGTAGAACCAAAAAAATAGGGACATCTTCATGAGCAAACCAGGTTTTTGAGAGTCCTATTAGAACTGAAGGTTCTTTAATCCCCCACACTGTGCAGGCATCGTTGGCGATCCCAGCCATCCTCAGCGCTGCCCTGTGCTCATGACACCCCATCCCATTTGCACAACTCTCCATGGGGCAAAAAGCACTTGCCTGCTGTCTGTGCTGGCGACCCTCAGGCAACTCAGTGGGGCGGGATGGGGGGGTGTCACTAGAACAAGTATTACTGCTACGTTTCACAGACAAAAGGAGGGGCTCCAGAGAAGTGAGGGGGCCTGTCTGTAGTCATAGATAGTGAGGGGTGCAGGTAGGGCTCAGCTGTTGTGGAGACTCCCTGCGCTGGGCTTGTTTCCTGCCCTGGAGGCTCTGTCAGTGCAAGGAAATGTGACATGGCTTGCTTGCATGCGCCAGTGACCATTCTTTCAGCTCAGAAACTGGCATCATTTTACAAGCTGATTCTGAGAATCTGTTTAAAATTCCATCCCTTGCAATGCAGTCCCTTGAATCTTTCCCTCCATTGTTTAGGGTCAGGTGTTCTGTTCTATAAGGACCCCGAGAGCAACGAGTGGGTGGATCATTTCTAGCAATATATATGTGACCCTACCACCCCGGGGGAAAGCAGCACAACACGATAAATTCTGATTCATACTTTCTCAGGCATGCTGGAGTTCAGTGGGGACCTGGAAGAAAAGAGAAATATATGTATGTGTGTGTGTGTGTGTATGTGTGTGCATATGCTTGTGTGTGTGTGTATTACTAAGAAGACTTAACCAACACTAGCACACAAGAGAAAACCACAGCTCATTGAGAATGTTTCTGGCCTTAAAAAAAGAAAGAAAAAAATCAATTCCAGAGCTTTCCACCTGGGCTGCCCAGTAATCACAATGATAATGCCTTATAACTACATGTCGGCTTACAAAATGTATTCACATCAATAATAAAAGATACATATATCTCAAATCCTTACTGAGGACTTGCCTTATGCTAGCACTTTCTGGACCCTTTTTAAGTATTTTGCTTTATTGAATTCTCCCACAATCTCTAATAAGATTATCATTATCTCCACTTTAAATTGGAAAACAGTGAGGCCAAATCTTCCAAACTGTAAGGCTAGATATAGTCCCAAAATTCTTCAGTAGAGAAGATCTGAGACTCCAAAGCCAGTGCTCCTTAAATTGCCATGTGGTTTGATTCTAGAATTATACACCTATAGGTTTCCTTTTTTTTTTTTTTTAAGATTTATTTATTTGAGGGAGGGGAGGCGCCAAGGGAGAGGGAGAGAGAGTTCTAAACAGACTCCATGCTCAGTGCAAAGCCCGAGAAGTGAAGCTCCATCCCAGGACCCTGGGATCATTACCTGAGCCAAACCAAGAGTCAACCAAGTGTCATCTAACCAACTGTGCTACCCAGGTGCCCCTCCATTTTTTTTTTTTATTTTATTATGTTATGTTAGTCAACATACATCATTAGTTTTTGATGTGGTGATCCACGATCCATTGTTTTTGTATAACACCCAGCGCTCCATGCAGTACGTGCCCTCCTTATTCCCATCACTGGGCTAACCAACCCCCCACCCCCTCCCCTCTAAAACCCTGTTTGTTTCTCAGAGTCCACAGTCTCTCATGGTTCATCTCCCCCTCCGATTTCCCCCCCTTCATTTCTCCCTTCCTTCTCCTAATGTCCTCCACGCTATTCCTTATGTTCCACAAATAAGTGAGACCATGTGATAATTGACTTTCTCTGCTTGACTTATTTCACTTAGCATAATCTCCTCCAGTCCCATCCGTGTTGATGTAAAAGTTGGGTATTCATCCTTTCTGATGGCTGAGTAATATTCCATTGTATATATGGACCACATCTTCTTTATCCATTCATCTGCTGAAGGGCATCTCGGCTCTTTCCACAGTTTGGCTATTGCGGACATTGCTGCTATGAACATTGGGGTGCATATGGCCCTTCTTTTCACTACATCTGTGTCTTTGGGGTAAATACCCAGGAGTGCAATTGCTGGGTCGTAGGGTTGCTCTATTTTTAAATTTTTGAGGAACCTCCACACTGTTTTCCAAAGTGGCTGTACCAACTTGCATTCCCACCAACAGTGTAAGAGGGTTCCCCTTTCTCCACAACCTCTCCAACATTTGTTATTTCTTTCCCTGTCCATTTTTGCCATTCTAACTGGTATAAGGTGGTATCTCAATGTGGTTTTGATTTGAATTTCCCTGATGTCTAATGATGATGAACATTTTTTCATGTGTCTGTTAGCCATTTGTATGTCTTCTTCAGAGAAGTGTCTTTCCATATCTTCTGCCCACTTTTTGACTTGATTATTTGTTTTTTGGGTGTTGAGTTTGAGAAGTTCTTTATAGATCTTGGATACCAGCCCTTTATCTGTAGCATCATTTGCAAATATCTTCTCCCATTCTGTGAGTTGCCTCTTTGTTTTGTTGACTGTTTTCCTTTGCTGTGAAGAAGCTTTTATCTTGATGAAGTCCCAAAAGTTCATTTTTGCTTTTGTTTCACTAACTTTTGGAGATGTATCTTGAAAGAATTTGCTGTGGGTGATGTCAATCTAGGATCCATCTAGGATTTTGATGGATTCCTGTCTCACATTGAGGTCTTTCATCCACTTTGAGTTTATCTTTGTGAATGGTGTTAGAGAATGGTCGAGTTTCATTCTTCTGCATGTGGCTGTCTAATTTTCCCAGCACCATTTATTGAAGAGACTGTCTTTTTTCCATTGCATATTTTTTCTTGCTTTGTCAAAGATTATTTGACCATAGAGTTGAGGGTCCATATCTGGGTTCTCTATTCTGTTCCATTGGTCTATATGTCTGTTTTTGTGCCAGTACCGTGCTGTCTTGGTGATCACAGCTTTGTAATATAGCTTGAAATCGGACAATGTGATGCCCCCAGCTTTGTTTTTCTTTTTCAACATTTCCTTGGCAATTCGGCGTCTTTTCTGATTCCATACAAATTTTAGGATTGTTTGTTCCAGCACTTTGAAAAATGTCATTGGAATTTTGATTGGGATGGCATTGAAGTTATAGATTGCTCTGGGTAGCATAGACATTTTAACAATGTTTATTCTTCCGATCCATGAGCATGGAATGTTTTTCCATCTTTTTGTGTCTTCTTCAATTTCTTTCATGAGTGTTTCATAGTTCCTAGAGTATAGATCCTTTACCTCTTTGGTTAGGTTTATTCCGAGGTATCTTATGGTTTTTGGTGCTATTGTAAATGGAATCGTTTCTCTAATTTCTCTTTCTACAGTTGTGTTGTTAGTGTATAAGAAAGCAACTGATTTCTGTGCATTGATTTTGCATCCTGCCACCTTACTGAATTGCTGTATGAGTTCTAGTAATTTGGGAGTGGAGTCTTTTGGGTTTTCCACATAAAGTATCATGCCGTCTGCAAAAAGAGAGAGTTTGACTCCTTCTTTGCCAATTTACCTTTTATTTCTTTTTGTTGTCTGATTGCTGTTGCTAGGACTTCTAGTACTATGTTGAACAATAGTGACAAGAGTGGGCATCCTTGACGTGTTCCTGATCTTAAGGGAAAGGCTCTCAGCTTTTACCCATTGAAGATGATATTTGCTGTGGGTTTTTCATAGATGGATTTTATGAACTTGAGGAATGTTCCCTCTATCCCTACACTCTGAAGAGTTTTAATCAGGAAAGGATATTGTATTTTGTCAAATGCTTTTTCTGCATCAATTGAGAGGACCATATGGTTCTTCTCCCTCCTCTTATTAATGTGTTCTATCACGTTGATTGATTTACGAATGTTGAAGCACCCTTGCATCCCGGGGATAAATCCCACTTGGTCGTGGTGGATGATCCTTTTAATGTACTGTTGGATCCTATTAGCTAGGATTTTGTTGAGGATTTTGGAATCCATATTCATCAGGGATATCGGTCTGAAATTCTCCTTTTTGATGAGGTCTTTGCCTGGTTTGGGGATTAAGGTAATGCTGGCCTCATAGAATCAGTTTGGAAATTTTCCTTCTGTTTCTATTTTTTGAAACAGCTTCAGGAGAATAGGTATTATTTCTTCTTTGAATGTTTGGTAGAATTCCCCAGGGAATCCCTCAGGCCCTGGACTCTTGTTTTTTGGGAGGTTTTTGATCACTGCTTCAATCTCGTTACTGGTTATTGACCTATTCAGGTTACCAAAAGATTGAGATTATTCCCTGCATATTCTCAGACCATAATGCTTTAAAACTGGAACTCAATCACAAGAAACAATTTGGCAGAAATTCAAATACTTGGAAGCTAAAGACCACTCTGCTCAGGAATGTTTGGGTCAACCAGGAAATCAAAGAAGAACTTAAACAATTCATGGAAATCAATGAGAACGAAAACACATCGGTCCAAAATCTATGGGATACTGCAAAGGCAGTCCTAAGGGGGAAATACATAGCCATCCAAGCCTCACTCAAAAAAATAGAAAAATCCCGAATTCACCAACTAACTCTACACCTTAAAGAAGTACAGAAAAAGCAACAAACGATGCCTAAGCCATGCATTAGAAGAGAAATAATTAAGATTAGAGCAGAGATCAATGAATTAGAAACCAGAAACACAGTAGATCAGATCAACAAAACTAAAAGTTGGTTCTTTGAAAGAATTAATAAGATCGATAAACTACTGGCCAGACTTATCCAAAAGAAAAGAGAAAGGACCCAAATTAATAAAATTATGAATGAAAGGGGAGAGATCACGACTACCACCAAGGAAATAGAAACAATTATTAGAAATTATTTTCAACAACCATATGCCAATAAACTGAGCAATCTAGATGAAATGGAGGCCTTCCTGGAAACCTATAAGCTGCCAAGACTGAAACAGGAAGAAATTGACAGCCTCTCCGTTTTTGACATTATAAACCAAAATTTACTATGCCAAAGGGGTTCTCTTCCTTCGTCTCTTTCCCTCTCCCCTTTCTCCCCTCCTCTCCCTCTACCTCCTCCCCTTTGTTCCCCTTCCTCCTCTCCTCCTTCTCCCTTTCCCTTGTCCTCCTCCCCCTCCTCTTCCTTCCTCCTTCTCCTCCTCCTCCTCTCCTCCATCTCCCTCACTCCCTGTCTCAGAAGAAACAGTGGTCTTTTTGCTTTCCTGGAGTGACAGCCTCTCATGGTTAGAAGAAAATTTAAAGATCATCTATTTTTAAACCAGTGGTTCACAACCATGGTTCACATTAGAATTGCCTGGGTTAAAAAATATTCCTGCCTGGATCCCATCCCAGATCAATTAAATCAGAGTCTCTGGGGTCATCAGTCATTTTTTTTTTTTTTTTTGTCTTAACTCT
The DNA here is from genome assembly GCF_037043125.1 of Eumetopias jubatus. NCBI lineage: Eukaryota > Metazoa > Chordata > Mammalia > Carnivora > Otariidae > Eumetopias > Eumetopias jubatus. Next base: position 60,212,288 of record NW_028274810.1, read on the forward strand.
CCAGTTGATTCTAATGTGAAGCCAAGATTGAGAACCACTCATCTAAACTCACTGACCATTCCTTCTACCCTTTCCCTGCAAAATTTTCATCCATCTTGTCCAAATGCCCCTAATGACAGAAAGCTTACAATCCTAGGAGGCAGCTGATTTCATTTTTGAACTCCTCTGTTTAGAGAACAAACAACCAAAAACAAAACAAGACAAAATCCTGTTATGGGTCAGGCAGTGTCACGTCTTATCTCATTTAATCCTCACAGAGTTTTATAATAATCTCTGCTTTACAGAAGAGGAACCTGAGGCTCATTTATCCCTTCATTGAACAAATATTTACTGCATGTATAGCTGCTAAATGACAAGCCAGTTACAAGCACTGGACACGCACAGATGTATAAGACAGGCATGGCCCTGGACCTCAGGGATCTTTCCTTAGTTGGGGAAGATGGTCATGAAAAATGAGGTTGCACAGCCAGTTAATGCCAGGTGCAATGAGAGTTTGCAAAAGGTACATTTGGCCTTGTGTGGGTGCAAAGAGATCAGAGAGGACTTCCTAAGTGGAGTGCCTTCTGAGCTGAGCCCTGAAGGACAAGTAGAAATTGCCTAAGGAAGGGATGTGTTTGTGCAGGGGATGACTGTGTGCGGGAGGCCACAAAAAAGGAAAGTGCTCGATGCTTTTGAAGAGCTAGAAGGTGGCCAGCATGTCACTAACACAGAGGGCGGGACCCCAGAGGATGGCAGGAATGGAAGGTGGGCAGACTGGGCTCTGTCCACTCACTCACACCAGCCTTAAGAGGATATTAATGAGGGGAGAGGCATAGACAGGTGTGTGTGTGTGCGCGTGCGTGCATGTACACGTGTGTGTGTGTGTGTGAGACAAAGACCATGTCTAGCTGTGGGGTGACATGGATCGGTCTTCTTCCATTGCCTTCCATAATTTCCTGCATTTCTGCATGTAAGAAGCATTACCTTCCTTTATTCCTTTACAGATGTGCTCTGAGGAGCCAGCTAGAACTGGAGACAGCACAACAATAGATTCTAGTGGGAGAAACCTATGTGAGGAGGGGAGGGAAGGAGTCTACACAGAAACCCAGAGAAGGAGCCTTGGGAATCTGAGCTATGGCTTCAGAGCCCATTTCTCTTTATTCTAGTGCTCATATCTCTATGTTCTTAAGAATATATATATTTTTTAATTTTAACTGACACAGAGAGAGTATCCCAGATTGAACTCAAAATGGAATGACCATGGGGTGCCTGGGTGGCTCAGTCATTAAGTGTCTGCCTTCAGCTCAGATCATGATCTCAGGGTCCTGAGATTGAGCCCCACATTGGGCTCTGTGCTCAGGGGAGAGCCTGCTTTTCCCTCTCCCACTCCCCCTGCTTGTGTTCCCTCTCTTGCTGTGTCTCTCTGTGTCAAATAAATAAAATCTTTTAAAAAATTAAAAAAAAATGAAATGACTAGGAGTATGGGAGCCCAGGGATAGAGGAACCAACAGAGAACAAAACACAACATCCTCATGTACAGAAAGCCACTGACCTCCCCTCCCCTCTGCATATACACACACAGACACCAAACACCCAAAATTTTGACCTCCAGGAAGGAAAGCATGCCTCCTCTGGGCTGTAGAGTGGGAGGAACATGGGCCTTGGAGCCATGCAGCCATGAACAAGTTGTCTCAACCCCCATTTTTTTTGTTTGTAAAATGCAGACAAGAACATTTAGGGTTGTTTTAAGAATTAAAGTTAATTTAGATAAAGTACCTGAAACATACAAGATGCTTATTCTAATTATTATGTGCTTGTTGAAAAACTTGCCAAAATATAACTGCCCAGATCATACTTCAGTTCAGGTGAATCCCAATTTTGGAAGCCCTGAGAGCATCCACCTGAATCCAGCCCCTTTATGTTGTATTTTAGAGGCTATGATATTTCCATCAGATATCCTGAATATCTCTTCAACCTCAGTGTCTCCTGCAGCCTCTGCCTAGAAAGTGCATAGTGAACGTAATGATCTATTTCCTTCCTTTTGTGTTGGTTGGCCTGTAAGAATTATAGTCCGTCTGTCCATCCATCCGTCCATCTATCCATCCCAGTGCTCACCAAGGTTAGCATTGCCCCAGTAAGATCTATGAGGTACGAGAGGTGCAGGGGCTGAATTATGGAACTGCATTCTCCAAGTGTGGTCTGCTGGTGGCATCAGGCTCTCCTGCAGAGTACAGAGCCCCACTCCAACCTACTGAAATAGAGTCTCTGGGGGATAATGCTCTGAAACCTAGTATTTTAAACTAGGACTTCAGTAGTTCTAATGTAGCCAAAGCTTGAGAACCACTCACTGGATCATATTCTTCTGAGGAAAGCAGATGCTAGCCTATTGGGAGCCTTAAGGAGTAATTGAGATGTGGAGATGTGAAAAACTTGGCTTATGAGTGAACATTTGTGGTCATTTGAATACCTTCATCCTTGCACTCATTTAACAGAGTGCCTAATCTGTTTTGGGTGCTGTTTGGTTAAAGAAGTTATATCGGTGCAAGCACTGATGAGCCCCCTGCCTTCAGGAGGCTAACAGTATAATGAAGTGAGATGGACAATGATTCCCCACATGCACAGATCAATAAGACTATCTCTTGGAGATACTAGTGTTATAAAGAAGATCCTATCAGGGAGCAGACCAGAGGTCAACTGGGGTTGAGGGCTACCTTGACCATGATGGTTACAGAAGGCCTCTCTGAGGAGGGGGTGCATTTGAGTTAAGACTTGAAGGAGAAAAAGGAACCAGGCTTGCAAGGATCTTGAAGAAGAATTTTAGGCAACTGGAACAGCAAGGGAAGAGGCTCAGAGATTCTTGGCACATTTAAGGGGCACAAAGAAAGCCAGGATAGCCTATAGAACCAGGGAGAGGGTAACAGGAGAGTAGACCAGTTAGCCTCATAAACTCTTGTAAGGCATGTGTTTTTTATTGTTGTTGTTGTTGTTGTTTTGGATGAATATTTTATTTATTTATTTTAATTAAATTAATTAACATATAATGTATTATTAGTTTCAGAGGTAAAGGTTAGTGATTCATCAATCTTATATAACACCCAGTGCTCATTACATCACGTGCCCTCCTTAATGCCCATCACCCAGTGACCCCATCCCCCTACCTCCCTCTCCTCCAGCAACCCTCAGTTTGTTTCCTATGACTAAGAGTCTCTTATGGTTTGTCTCCCTCTCTGATTTCATCTTGTTTTACTTTTTCCTCTCTTCCCCTATGATCCTCTGTTTTGTTTCTTAAATTCCACATATGAGTGAGATCATATGTTCGTTGTCTTTCTCTGACTTATTTCACTTAGCATAATACCCTCTAGTTCCATCCACGTCATTGCAAATGGCAAGATTTCATTTTTTTGATGGCTGAGTAGTATTCCATTGTGTGTGTGTGTGTGTGTGTGTGTGTGTGTGTGTGTGTACCACATCTTCTTTATCCAGTCATCTGTTGATGAACATATGGACTCTTTCCATAGTTTGGCTATTGTAAACATGCTGCTATAAACATTGGGGTGCAGGTGCCCGTTCAGATCGCGGCATTTGTATCTTTGGGGTAAATCCCTAGTAGTGCAATTGCTGGGTTGTAGGGTATCTATTTTCTACTTTTTGAGGAGCCTCCATACCATTTTTCAGAGTGGCTGCACCAACTTGCATTCTCACCAACAGTGTAAGAGGGTTCCCCTTTCTTGGCATCCTTGCCAACACCTGTCATTTCCTGACTTGTTAATTTTAGCCATTCTGACTCATACAGGAATTCAGCAAAGTGGCACGATATAAAATCAATGCACAGAAGTCAGTTGCATTTCTGTACACTAACAATGAGACAGAAGAAAGAGAAATTAAGGAGTCCATCTCATTTACAATTGCACCAAAAACCATAAGATACCGAGGAATAAACCACTCAAAGAGGCAAAGGATCTGTACTCAGAAAACTATAGAACACTCATGAAAGAAACTGAGGAAGACACAAAGAAATGGAATAACATTCCATGCTCATGGATTGGAAGAACAAATATTGTTAAAATCTCTATGCTACCTAGAGCAATCTATACATTCAATGCAATCCCTATCAAAATATTATCAACTTTTTTCACAGAGCTGGAACAAATAATCCTAAAATTTGTAGGCATCTGATTTTTATGCTAATAGTCTCAGTAAGGCCCATTTATGCAGCTGTATTAAGGAGCGGAGGGAAACAGAGGCTCTATCTCTTTCAGTGGCCTTAGATACATTGGCTTCCTTGACAGAGGCTTTCTGAAACCTGCCCTTGCTGAAAATTTTACTGCTGGAAAGAAAACCCCAGTGCTGACTCCCTACCTAGTGATTAGATCTTCTAGGATCACTCACTCGGGGTAGAAGCCAAAGGAGCCCTTTTGTGGCCACAGTGGCCTGCCCTGAGAGCAGTCACTTTGAATCTGCTCATCTGGAAAGGGCGATCTCAGTCAAAAACTTAGCCTTGTTCCAACATAAGACATAATCTCATCCTTTGGAAAAACATTTCAACATTTTGCTCCTACAAACTATAGCTTCTGAAGGCTACTAGCAAGCTCATAAACAATAATTAAGATAAGTAAGGAAACAAATCCATGTGTTCATTCAGTATTCATCCAAAAACCCGTTTCTAAGAGCACCAAGGATTTCTGTGTTGCTCAATCCAATAGACACTCTTCAGAACTCATTTCACTGGACATCCAAGCAGAATTTTACATAGGAGACTAACTCCATGTTTATTTTTTTCCATTTTTTTAATTGTGGTAAGATATACATAACAGAAAATTTACAGTTTTAATCATTTTTAAGTGTACAGTTCAGTGGCATAAGTACATTTACATTATTCTGTAACCATCACCAGCATCCATCTCCAGAGCTCTTTTCATCTTGTAAAACTACACTCTGTACCCATTGCACAATAACTCCCTGTTCCCCTTTCCATCAGCCCCTGGCAATCACCATGCTACTTTCTCTCCCTATGATTTTGGCTACTTTAGGTGCCCTGTATAACGGGAATCATGTAGTATTAGTCTTTTGTAACTGGCTTATTTCACTTAGCATAATGTCCTTAAGGTTCATCCATGTTGTAGTATGTGTCAGAATTTCCTCCCTTTTTAGGACTGACTGATATTCCACCGTATGGGTAGACCACATTTCCTTTTATCCATTTATCCATTGGCGGACACTTAGGTTGCTTCCATATTTTAGCTATCATGAATAATCCTGTGATGAACAATCTCTGAGTCCTTGTTTTCAATTCTTTTGGATATATGCCAGAAGTGGAATTTCTGGATCATATAGTAATTCTATTTTTATTTTTTTGAGGAACTGCCACACTGTTTCTTATAGCAGCAATACCATTTTACATTCCCAGGAACAGTGCACAGGAGTTGCATTTTTCCAGGTTCTTATCAACATTTGTTATTTTTTTCATTAGTCTGGTAGCACCCCTCCTAATGGATATGAGGTAATATCCCATTGTAGTTTTGATCTACATTTTCCTAACGATAAGTGAGATTAAACATCTTTTCATGTGCTTATTGGCCATTCATACATTGTCTTTGGAGAAATGTCTATTTAAGTCCTTTGCCTATTTTTGAATTGTGTCACTTGGTTTTTGTTGTTATTGTGTTGTTTAGTGTCAGGAGTTCTTTACATATTCACATCTTTCTTACATCTTTTTTTTTCTTTTGGCTTTTCTGCTGTCACAATCTTCTGGTATGCTTATCCTCCCTGGCTTACCTTCTGAGTCTCTTGTCACCAGCTTTTAATCCTAGGTGTAGCGTCTAAATGCTGATGCTCCTTATGGCTTAGAGGTGATTCAGCCCATGATAAGCAAAAGGTATGCACAGGATATTATGAAAGCACATAGTATGGGCACTTGTTCCAAACAGGGGGTCATGAGGTCAGCTGGCTCAGTGGGTTCATGAGTAAGAAGAGCTACAGATCTGAAAGAGGAGTACATTGCATCCCTGGCAGAGAGAACAGCCAAAATAAAAGCTCAGAGAATTTAGTGGCAAGGCATGGCAAGAATTTAGATGGAAGGCAGTAGAAATAAGGCTGGAAATGTAAGCAGAAGAAGGTTGGGAATGTCTTTTTTTTTTCTTTTATTTCTATATACTATAATGAGACGTTGAAATGTTTTAAACTGGAGAGTGACGTGTTTTGCATTTCAGAATGATTCCTTTGACTGCAGTGTAAAGGACAGAGTTAAGTGGGTGCAAGACTCAGGTAGGGCTATAATTAAAAGGCCCTGGGAATAATCCAGGTTAAGAGATGATGGTGGCTTGGCCTAAAGTGATAGCTACAGAAACAGAGGGGCAATTGGACTCCAGTGGATGGACATGAGTAACAATTTAGAAGGTGAAATCCTTAGACATAGAGATCATTGGAAGAGGAGAGCAGGGATTGAAATTTTAATTTAGGAAAGCCCAAAGAGGTAAGTCAAGTAACTTGGCTTTAGTAAAACTTATATGGCCCTTCCCTTTGATCTTCAGGTTTAAAATCTCTCTCTGAAATGTCTAGGCAGGAAAAGGCTTCAGAGGTTCTTTAAATTCCTGTTCTTAGAGATATAGAAATGGAGACTGACAAAAGGGTAAGTTGCCCAAAGCTCTTCACTCCCATTCCTTGTCTTATCAAATGTGACCTCTAAAAATGACCAGATTGCTGCAGGTTCTTCTTGCCTAGCATCAGATACTTACCTGAATATACTAATATTGAAAATATAGCTTCAGTGTATATATATATATATATATATAGTGAGTGTATTTTGGCCTTTTTCTGTCATTGACTCCAAGAACCATCATTCCAAAAGCAACAAAATAATAGGTGAGGTTTGAGGGTTTCTAAACCATGTTGGATCTGAAACAGCAATAATCCCACCTTCTCCAAGCAGCTCTGTTTGTCTTATTTAACTGAAAGTTTTCAACAACCAAGCTGATATGTACCTGAATGGAACTTCAATCAGTGGAAATTAGATATCATTCTAATGAAAGTACCTTGAATCACTCCTTCTATCTTCATGATGAAGTTTCCCTCCTAATTTGGGGGCATGATGGGAAGAAATAAAAGCCTAGAGGTATTGTACTCCGGTAAGTTAATATAAGATGGGATGGGTTTAAGTTTCTGCTCACCAGCTGCATTTATCTTAATTTCAAGGAGCTTCAAGAGTGGGGAAGGTGGTATTTCTGTAACCCTTGATGTACCTAAGAGAAGGGGCAGTATATGTAGTAAGTTTTTTGCAACCTTCCCAGAGCAAACCAGCCAGATGACCTCAATGTCAGGGCTTCTGGCAGAATTGCCTGATGGTGTCAATACTGGTCGTTATAAATGTGAACCTTGCAGTTCAACTCTGTGGATTCAAATCCTGACCCTATTATTTGCTAACTGTATGATCTTTGCCTGTTAGCTAACTTATCTTTGACTCAGTTTGCTCATCTGTAAAATGGGGACAATAATGACTACACCACAGGATAACTTTCAGATTAAGTGAGCTGTCAACAAGATAATGCACACAAAGCACACAGTACAGTGCTTCGCACCTAGCGGGTATTTCAGTCTGTTCTTTTCTGGCTCTAAAACATGATGCTGCTATAAAAGACTTACAGTGGAACCAGAGAACGAAGACGTGGTTCATTAACAACCGGCCCAGGGAGAATACACTCCACAGGAAACTGCAGGGTCATTAAGCACCAATGGTGGTAACAAGGCCATTAATTTCCCAGGGTTTCCTTTATCGAGCCACACAGTGAGGTGATGCTTAACCCAGTGGGAGAGAAGGGGCTTGGTAGGATCTGGGGGCAGGACATCACAGCTATTTTGTAAGGTAGACCAGCTGTGAAATGCCAGAAGGATTGTGCACTTGCTGTGTCTGCACCGTGGATCATCCCTAAGGACAGAGCATCTGAAAATTATTTCAGTGTGTTCATTGCAGGCAGTGAGGTGGAGAGTAAAGAGCATTGACTTTGGTGTCTTAGACCTGACTGGGAATCCCACTTCCATTACAACTAGCAATGAGACTACAGGCAAGTTATTTTCATCATTCATTGCCTCAGTTTTCTCAAAATGGGGAGAATCATGAGCTGCGTGAGGACAAAATTAGAGAAACACAGGAAAACACATTGACATTATTTTTTTAAATCTTAAAGTCCTAGGCAGTGGAAAGTATTATCTTATTATAATTGTAGCAATTTAAACTTGTATCTTTTCTCACTTCCTCATATTAACCTCCCCTTTCCTCTTCATTTGGTGGCTTGGGATAGTAGACGTATAAGTTATTTCTAGCAGTCATCAACTACTCATGTTTTGGCTAAAATCCACTGCAAAACTCACAAAGCAATGAGCAGGTGCAGCATGATCTTCAGAATACATTATTTCATTAGAATGAATTTCTGAAGGTGAAAAATCAGTATCACTTTGGGAGAGATTTTTGGAAGAACTGAACAGAACTACATATCACCATATCGATTTGAATAGAATGTCTAAAATAATTTTAGCTGATTTTTTTTAAGCAACTAGGACAAAAGAGAGAATCTAGAAGTTATATAGATAATGGTGTCAGACAGTGGAGATGTTTCTTTTTTAGGACAAATCCTAAATGTAGAAACAACTCTTAAGAAGTTTTTACAAGGCTCCAGACACAGCAGTGTCCTGACCATGGCTAACGAGACCCTACATGATTTGGTCCCTACCTGCCTTTCTGGCCTTATCTCCAGTGTTCCCCACCTTGCTCTCTCTGCTCTAGGTTTGTTTTTCTCCATCAAACCGTGAACTATTGCAAAATAGGTTCTCTCTGCCTAGAATGCTCTCTTCCTTAACTTCCTCTCTTCCTAGTTAATTTCTACTTACTTTTCAGAATTCATCTTAAATAACATTTGCTCAGAGAAAGTGTCAAAGCCCCCAAATTCCTTCTGTTTACCTCCTCATAGCACCCTTCCTTTCTTGGGAACCTATCTCAGTTGGTGATTAAGTATTTGGTCATTGTTTATTTAATTATTTTTATTTCTGCTTGTGAGCTCCTGAAAACAGAGACCATGTTTGTTATGATCACCAACAATTCCATGTACCTAGTAGAAGACCTGGCACATGATAGGTACTGAGAAGCAGCTGGAATAAAAACAAATAATGAATGTATTCACATGTATTCACATGACCTCTCTATAGCAACTCAGCTTCACAAACACAAGCCTTTTGGGCCAGGGGGTTCGGATGCTGCTCATCTTCCTCCTGGCAGTGGGAATGATCTGGACATGGATGACAATACATTTTCTCAGCTCAGAAAGAAAACACTGATCAGAAAAAATGCTTTGTCATTATCTATGAACCCATTTTTCTGTGAGATAAAGTCCAGACTCTTTCTCATGACATACCAAAAGCTCCATGATGTGGCTTTTGGATGATCTTTCTCTATTTGTAGCCTGTGCTTCTGCCATGCATTCCTGCTCACGGTTTCGTGAACACGCTGTGTCAGTTCCAGCTTCTTTGCTTTTGCTTGTGCTCTTTCCCACACCTGGACAGCATTTCCCCAAGTGGAAAACATGCAATATATAGTCAAGAACTCCAGCTCTGGAGTCAAACAGCTACTGATCCAAATCCTGGTTCTACTGCTTAGTTGCTAGATCTTGGACCTCTTGAGGCTCAGTTTTTCCATTTAAAAAATTGGCATCATAATATTTACCTTGCAGAGCTGTTGTGAGGATTGCATTTGATAATGTATACAAAGTGATTATTGCTTTGAATGATATAATTAAATGCTCAGTAAGTGTTAGTGTTATTAGTGTTACGTCTTTCTGAAAAACTCTTCTTATTAAGACTCAGGTCAAAGGTCATTGGAAGCGTTTTCCCATTCTCTTGGCCAGACTAAAGGAAACTTTGTCACTGCATTTTATGTATACCTCTGTAAGAGCTTGTATGCCATCTTTCTCTAATTGTCTGCGTATCCACTTTCTCATCAGACTGTAATGTCCTTAAAGACATGGTTCAAATGTGCTTCCATACTGAGGATACTACCAAATACAGTACTAGGTGCTTGATGAATACCTCTCAATGAAAGAATAAATGAATGAATTCTAAACCAGCTAGAAAAAAATACATTCAGTATAGCCAGTAGAATTGGACCGGACAATTTTATTGGCTCTTTGATTTGCTCATATGTCTTGCATATATGTCAATCAAACATATTTAGCCTTTCTGTGGTAAGGTCCACACAGTGTTGACATTTCTGGTCGTTAAGAAAACATTATGCAATGGCTAAATGGTGGCTTTATTTCATTCTTGTCAGTATTTGCATTGGAAAACAGCTACTTAGCACATTTGCCAATGATTTTTCATAAGGTAGATGTTTTCCTTTTTTTTTTTTTTCCTTTCTGTTAGCCTCAGGTTCTCAGCATGTGATACTACAATGTTTTTGCTCCAGATTTGCAAGTGCAGTGGTGTTCTCAAATCAGTTTGTCACATGGAAAATGTTCTACAACAAAGAGGATTGTTTTTCTTGTGTAAATGTTTTGAAATGGAAGAAAGCCCATCTATCATTGAATTCTGGGTGACTTCAACTACTGGAACTCTAGCTGGTAACTGTCTCTTTAGCCTCATTTCCCAGCAAACCCCAACTCACATTCCATACCACAGCAAACTGATCAGCCTACAGTTTCCTACATATCCCATGTAGTTTCATGCTTCTGGACTTCTGCCCTAGCTCTTCTCTGCACCTGGGGTGTTTCACCCCACTTATCTCCTGGCAAATGTCCAGTTATCTCTCAAGATTGACTTTAGATATCCCTTCCTTCAGGAAGCTTCCTTTGAATGGTGTAATCTGATTTGGTTCCTCCCCATTATTCTCTCCCAGCCCTGTTCTTTGCATTGATGAGAATATGTATGTGGTGGGGGAAGTTCAGCTTAATGTTTAAGGAAGTAAGTTTTGGGTACACGTGGGGGGCTCAGTCAGTTGGGTGACTTGCCTTCGGCTCAGGTCATATTCTCCAGGTCCTGGGATCAAGCCCCACGTTGGGCTAGCCATTCAGCGGGGAATCTGCTTCTGCCTCTCCCCACTGCTTGTGCTCTCTCTCTCTTAAATAAATAAAATCTTTTTTTTTTTTTTTAAAGATTTTATTTATTTATTTGAGAGAGAGAATGAGATAGAGAGAGAGCACGAGAGGGGAGAGGGTCAGAGGGAGAAGCAGACTCCCCGCCGAGCAGGGAGCCCGATGTGGGACTCGATCCCGGGACTCCAGGATCATGACCTGAGCCGAAGGCAGTCGCTTAACCAACTGAGCCACCCAGGCGCCCATTAAATAAATAAAGTCTTAAAAAAAATAAATTTAAAAAAAGAAAGTAAGTTTTAGAGTTAGCCTGAGACTGAGTTTGAGCTTTACTACGTCCTTTATGATCTTGGGCAAGTTACTGACTCTCCTTGAGATTTCATTGTCTTCCACGAAATGAGATGACTTTATAGAACAGATGTGACTCTTAATAAGGAACTCCATATGGAACACTTTAAACAATGCATAACATATAAGAAGCATTTGATATGTGCTGGACATGATTTTACTACTAATAATTCTACTACTAGTAATAAATACTACTGCAACTACAAATGTCAAAACACTCTAACACCATACCAAAACTATCTGTTTACGTGTCTGCCTCTCCTACTAGACTAATACAACCAACCATCTCGGGTTGCCCAGCACTGAGAGGATTCCTGGAATATGGGGTTTTCAGTGTTAAACCCAAGTTGGTCCCAGGAAACCAGGTTGACTGGCCACAGTCACCATCACTAGACCACAACTAGCTTTGAGGTAGGGACTCAGACCGCAAATCCTTGTACTCCCAGCGCTGAGCACATTGCTTTTTAAGCAGCAACTTGCAGTGTAGGAGTGAGTTAATGGGGGATTTCTTATTTTTTCCAAACATGTGTATATGTTTCCATACCCTGTAGATGCCTTTGTACTTTCTACCTGTATTGGTCTACTAGGGCTACGATAACAAAATACCATAGAATAGGTGGCTTAAATAATATAAACTTATTTCCTGACAGTTCTGGAGGCTAGAAGTTCAACATCAAAGTTTCAGCTGATTTTGTGTCTGATGAGAGCTCTCTTCCTGGCTGGCAGAGGGCCATCTTCTCCCTGTGTCCTCACATGGCCTTTGCTCTCAGTGTGTGTACGCAGAGAGAAAGAGCGAGTTTTCCGGTGTCTCTTCTTATAAGAACACTAATCCTATCAGATCAAGGCCCCCTCCTTATGACCTCATTTAACCTTAAATGCTTCCTTGGAAGTCCCATTTCCAAATACAGCCACAATGGGGGGTTAGGGTTTCAACATACAAATTATGGAGGGACACAAACAATCAATCAGTCATACTACCCTCGCTAACCTCCATCTGTACCACAGAAAAATCACTGTATTAGTTAGTTATTGCTGCATAACAAACCACTCCAAAACTTAGTGGCTTATAACAGCAAGTATTTAATTAACTCATGAATATGGAAGTCGGCTAGGGGGCTTGATTCATCTAGGATGGCTTTCCTCATTTACCTGCAGGGTTAGTTGACAGATCAGCTGAGGCTTTTCTAATCTTGGCTGGTTTCTATCACATGTTTAGGGCCTCAGCTGGAAGAAACTGGCTAACTCAGCTCTGCTTCACATGGCCCCTTTATCCTCCAGTAGGCTAGTTCAAGCTTATTCAAGTGGTGGAGACAAGGTCTTGAGAGAGAGCAGAAGTGTGCAAAGCCTTTAGAGCCTGGGCTGGGAACTGGCTCACCATCACTTCTGTTGCAATCTATTGGTCAATTAAAGGTACAATGCCAGCCCACGTTTAAGGGGAAGGGAAGTAAATGCCAGCACTTGAGCTGCAAAATCACATAGCAAAGGACAAAAATACATGAATGAGTGCAAGAGTTGTGGTCATGTTTCAAGTCTACCACAACTACTAATATAACACAAAGCTCTGATACTCAGTAAATGTTTAAGCTTAAAGCAGACGTTATGAGTCCCATAAAACCGCAAGATCTGGGAGAGATAGGGTCTAGAAATTAGGGAAAGTTTATGTTGCAGGTAGGTGTATTATTTATGGGAGGTTATAACACAGTCTTAATACAATGATGAAGCGTTCTTACTGGGGAGTGATGACTACAAATAATACCCTAAATTGTTAGAAAAACACTCAGGTGTCCAGTTATAGAAAGTTTCACAAATTGACCCCACAAGGGGATATCATCTTGACATTGACTGTCTGGGTTCCTCCCAAGAGTCTAGGACAGACTGGGTGAACTCTGCATTAGAGGAAGAAGCATCAGAGAGAAGGTTTCAGAACATGGAGGGAAGGACATCTCCTTACAGCTATGCACTGTCTTGGTGTTTTTACGCTACTTCTAACGACCAGTGTTCATCAGGTTTGCTGGTACTTTCATCATTCCATTAAAGAATTTTAATGACAACATTGGGGAAATCATATTGTTTGGCCCAAATAGCTGATGAAGTAGAAAACACAGAAAACAAAAGCACTAGGCTAAAAAGGAGCTATTTAATTTGATATTTTTTAGTTCAATGAACTAAACAGCTGAATTAATTAAAGCCTACTTTAGGGCCACTTCATATAGTTAACTAGCACAAACAGGATCTCAGGGCCTCAAGGGGCTTTGGGGGAGAAGACCTCAGACAAACACTAGCAGCACGCTGCAGTTTTAGAAACACATGTTGTTTGAAAATCACAAGTCTTTGCAGGGGAGCACTGGGGTTTATTGTGGATGTGGGAATAAAGCAGGTCATAAGCTACGGAGTAAAAAGGCCTGGGAGGGTGGTGATTTGAGGAAGGCAGATGAATTAAACTCAGGCAGTTTCTGCAGAACAGAACAGTGCTATTATTAAACCAGAGCCTATGAGAGAAAAAAATAAAAAATAAGGCTTGCCGGAAGGCATCATCCAGAAGAAACCTTACTCAGATGGAAGTCTGTCTATGGGCTGTGAATTCAGGATGCCCAATGGGTGCCATTGGGTCAGGAGCAGAGTCTTAAATAGGGACTAGGCAGGTTCCTGTGTAATCTGTGTTCTAGTTCCAACTTGTTGTATGACTTTGGGCAAGTCACTTCAGTAATCTTAGCCACAGCTTTTCATTGGTTAAATAGATAATGTCTTTTTAATAGTGCCTCTTATTATAGGGCTGCTGGCAGGCTAGTAATATCACAGACATACTGCAGGTTGGTGTTAACTGTTAATATTATCATGATGAACCTGAGAATCTCATGGTTAGTACTTAGGAACCTTAGTTCTTAGATGGAATTTCATCACAGATGATGACTTAGATCTACCTTCTCCTTGCTCATAAGTGTAAGTGTAGTAGATACTGTTGGTGCCCACCATCCCCCACCCCATGTCCATTGGCATTCTTCATTTCACTGGAGGCATCTTGGTGCTTTTGCCTACTACAAATGCAGCATGCTGGAAATACCTGGGAATTAATGTCCCCAGGAGTAGCCCTCCACCAACTGCAAAGGGGAGGTAACAGGTAAATACCTTGTCTTTCTCTATTCAGGTGGGTCAGTTCTGAAGCTGTCTTCATCATCTCCTAGAGGTCCCCAAGAGGACTGAGCTGCAGTTGTCCGGAGAAATCACCTGTGGACTCTGACCCATGGCATAGCTTCCTTCCCTTCCATGCTTCACATCTTAGCCCCTTAGGTGCTTCTGGGCATCACCTTCCAAATAAACCAATACACTGCATTTAAATCTTTGTCTCATGAAAAAAAAAAATCTTTAATTCATGAGACAGTAGAGACTGTGTCTGATTCATTTCTGGTTGCTAGCCCTTCAATCCTGGGACATTGATGATGTTTATTGGATGAAGTGTGTGTTTAAGTTCCACCCTCTGAGGCTCCAACAATAAGTTCTATTCTTCTCATGACAGTTCTTTGTCTCAACCTACCTTTAACTCCATTCCTTCCTGACCAACCTCCCACCCCCAATTTTAATTTCTGCAAAAGCTTCATTTCCAATTTTTAAAAAATTCTTTGTTGTGATTTGGCTTCAGGTTTGCCCTTCATCCTGGATTCTATATTCACATGATATACCCAAACAGTAGCAGTTAGAAGCTGAGCCCCGTAATAAACTTGGTGCTTGCTCTTCAGCAGAATGGTGTGGTAATTGTTGTGGGCAATGTTTTAAATCCTTAGGTATAAGTTAATGGCCATGCTTTATATCCACTGGCTAAACCCTTGAGTCTTTCTCAAATGCCTTATGTATGCATGCCCATTGACCTCAAGCTGTAACATTCATTTAGTTATTTGTTCAACAAACATTCATCAAGTGTACTGTATGTCGGGCTTTGGGTTAGGCTTGGGCTTATAAAACGGAAGAAGACAAATGCCTGCACCTGCAAAGTTCAGCATAGTCTCCCGGGAGACACATAGACACTTAAAACATCTTTTTAGACTGAGAGAGACATGCAAAAAGATTATCAATGGTGCAGTGTGGTCAATGATATGTGACATAGCAGTAGTCTCATGGGGGGTCCTTCCACTGGTAGCATGAACAGCCGCTGAAAACTTGAACACGTGCATTTTCAGGCCCCACCCATTCAGAACTAGTAAATTAGAAACGCTGATGGTGGGGGCAGCAATCTGTGTTTTAACAATCCCTGTGATTTGGATGCTCCCTAGAGTTGAGTATCACTGTGTGAGAGAGAAGTAGCGACTTTCATGGAAGAAGAGAGAAGGGTCTGGGAATATTTGAATGTGTGTTTATATAGGTGTGTGGAGAAGTTAGGTGTATATAGGAAGATAAATCAAAGAAGGCTTGCTTCCTGGATTAGGTGAACCCTGAGCTAATTCTTGAAGGAGCAGGAGGAGGGTACTTACTATGACTTGCCTTAGTGCAAACTCATCCTGAGATGACTTTAGTAATTTAAAGCTCAGATATTTCTAATGGTGATCAAAACCAAGTAAAATATTTTATCACAATTGTGTCTTAATTAAAGACAAATCACTTTTAAGAATTTTATAATCATAGAGTAGAAACTTTAAGGAATACTTTTTGACATGATAGAAAATCCTCTATTTTACCAAAGGATCTACTGAAGTTTCCTTCATAGAGTGCTGCCACCTTTCTGATACTCCTCCCTCATGATTTTAAACCTCCTGAGAGAAGAACCTTCTGGACTTGATTTTCTTTTTTTAAAACAAGACCCGAGCATGATGCTTAGTACATAGGTGCTCAACAAGTATTTATTGATTTGATTTCCCAGAAACACATGGTGCAAGACATGTCTGTCCATGTTCTTTTCTTTTGGCCCACATGCCACTAAACAATTGGTTTAGGTGACTTTAAATGAAAATGGCTGAATTGAACTGAACAGATGTTTTGCTGTTATGGAGAAATAACCTGCTGTCAGAGAACAATTTGGAGGTGTAGGTGTTACATGTTGTTCTTTAGGGTCCCCAGAGTCTAAATTACACATATCAATAAAGCAACCCTATAGTGCAGGTGATTTTTTATTGTTGTGTAATAATATAGAGTATAATTAGCTTGTACAAATGATCGTAATTCTTATGCCTATATAGTTCTACTTTACAAAATACACTTACCCTTTAACTCATCCGATTCTCACAACTTTGTGAAGCAGGCATGGCAGATATGATTAGGATCCTTATTTCTCAGATGAGGGGAAGCTATGGATGGAACTAGTATACCATCACTTCTGTTGTACTCTGTTGGCCAAAGCAGTCACAGAGAAGCCCAGCTTCCAGAGGAGGCGAAATAAACCCCAGCTCTCATGGGAAGATGTCAAAGAAGTTGCACCATCTTTAATCCACTACAGTGACCTTGGTACTTAACCTCTTTAAGCCATAGAACCATTTGTAAACTGCAGATTACACTGACATCATAAAGGTCATACAGGTACCCAGATTATGGCAATTACTATCAGTAAGCATGGGGAAAACATTTGATTCAGCTTTAGAAGAGTACAACTGATCATAATATATGGCTACATGGAAAGACAGCCAATAAAAGTAAGAAGGCAAGGCTTAAGTAAGAACTTTGGCTGCCATGGTCTTAAACACTGTACAATCTAATTTCCAGGGTTTTTTTCTCCTTTAAAACTAACACTTATAAGGCATATACTATATGCCAAACACTATTTTAGGCTTATACTGAGTTAGCTTGTTTAGTCCTTACAATAAACCTGTGAGGTTAATGGGATTGTTATCATTCCCATTTCACAGTTGAGTAAACTAAGGCATGGGGAGGGTATCAAAGAGCTTGCTCAAGTGAGCAGTAGAAGTAGAGCTTGACATGTTTATCCAGACGCTGTGTTCTTTACTCCTGTATTCTGCTACCTTTCAGGTAAATTATCTGTACATCAAGTCACTCCTTCCATTGCAGGGCAGGGTGTAAACAAATAATTCAATCATAATTTGTCCAAGGTTTAAAAATAGAGTAAATTTGGACTCCCCAAAGAAATGCTAATTTTTTTTTTTTTAATTGAGATAGTTGAAAAAGCAGGAGATCAGCTATCTGCTCATGGTCCTTGTGGACATCCGCCAGGAGCTCCTTATGGCTTTCTAAGGGGTAATTACCTCTTTCTGGAAAACCTCCTCTGGTACTAGAGCTAGCAGTGAGCATAGAATTTTGAACAATTCTCTCTGTGAAAGCCCAAGACTTGGTGTTCTCCATCTACTTTTAAGTATACATTTGTCAGCTTCTAGAATTGTAGACATCCTTGAAGGAGTTTCCTAATATTTTCTCCCCATGGGGTGAGGAGCATTGAGATGGAGAGGCAGTTGAATTATTCATTAACTCTCTTTATGGACCTTTGGTATTCAGCAAGTCATGGGGAAAAACTTGGAAAGATCAACATGTCCAGAGAATCAGTATTCTAAAAGGGCCCTTGTCAAGTGACATTTCTAGTTTGGTGCCTGACTTTCAGAAGAGACAATTGAGTTAATTGATTAAATAAAATAGAATACATCATTCATAGATACTGATTGGTAGTGATGAAGGCCATGCATCTAATAAGGACTAAACCAAACTAATCAGAAAAGAAGTTGGCAACATTCTAAATTATGGAACTGTTTATAGTTCTTTGAGTTGTGCTAATTATTAGTTAATTTTAGTATCCCTAATGTTTTGGTTGTGTGCATCAGCAGGTGAATTAAAGAGTAGAGCTTGATTGAGTGAAATGCTAGATTTGCTGAATGGAAACGTGGTTCATTTATTCATTGTCAATGAAGAACTCACCACTTAAAGCAAGAATATGTGAAAAAAAATAGTCAATAGAACTGCACTTCCAGATATGCCAAATGTTTTCACCACTACAGACAGTCAGTCTTTTACCTTACTTGTGCCATCTACATAGTCACTATGATGGTAAATGTATGCACAGTAAGTAACCTCTATTCTGGTGTCCTTACCTTCAAATCGACGTTTTATGAAAGGAGGCAGATGGCATAAAGCAATAATGTACTTGGCTAAGAAATCTATGTGAAAAGAGTAATTTATCTGAAAAAGAGTAAATTGTCTTCCAAAGAAAAACAGCTAGCTAAACCAGTGAGCAGAAAGGCAATAATATATTAGATTTGGAAAGGACAACTTATAGAGGGGGTGATTGAGTGGACAAAAGAACGAGATAGTGAGAAGCAGGTTCTAGATACAGCTCCGCCCATATCTAGCTATGGACCTTGGACAAGTTCATATAAAATGCTAGTTGGAATTGAAAATCTCTTAGGGACTTTTCATCTCTCATAATGCCATTTTGAGTCCCAGCAATATGCTCCCTGAGAGATGCTCATTCAGCCACTCTTTGAATACTTCCCAGATGTGGCAGGAGTCACTGGGGCTCCCCAGTATCTCTGGTCTCCCTTGCATCCAGGTACACAGCTGGACTTAATTTCTCATTCTCCCCTTATATAGCCATGGTTCTAAGTTCTGACCAATGGAATATGAAGGGAAGTGATGTAAAACCTCCAGGCCTAACCCATGAAAACCTCCATTTCACCTCTTGCTGTCTTTCCCCATCATTTGGCTGAGCCATAAGATGGAAGGAGCCTGGATCCCTGCATGACTGAAAGGAGCAGAGCTTCTGCCATCCCACCAACTCTCCTTATATCGTGCCATGAACAAGAGATATTGTGTGGTGTGAACCCACTGATTAATTTGGGGTTGTATATTTTAACAATCAATATGCCCTGATTAGTGTAAGGAGATGAGAAAAATCATTATTTTTCAATGAAACTCTAATTACTGGTAAATTCCTTTGTTATAATGATATTTGTTATTAAACATAATTTATTTAATATATTATCAGTTGTATTAGCCTTATAGTAAATACTTAAATGGCATTTATGCACTCTTCTAAGAACTAGACATACTTCAGCTCATTTAATCTTTAGAACAACTGTATAAGCTGGTTCTGTTCTTATCCCCATTTTACAAATAAGGGAACCAAAACACAGAGAGATTAAGTTGCTTTCCCAAGGACACACAGCTAATATGGATCAAGTCTGTCTTACTAGAGTCCCATGAAATTAGGTCTACATTGTCATTTCTGTCAATTTATGAATGGGGAATGTATCAATTAGAGCTCTTCTTACTAAGAACTATAAGAAGCCTAACTCAAATTGACTTAAGCCAAAATGGTAATGAAGGGTTCAATAACTAAACAACCTAGAAGTTGCTTTCTCTGGCTTTGGGCACTGTTCAAGCCAGGACCTCAAAAGACGTCACCAGGACTAGTCTTTCTCACATCTTTGTCTTACTTTTTTGGGGTGGCTTTTTTACAAAACTTCTTATGGGATCAATGTGGCTGCTGGTGGCTCCAGATGTATATTCTCTAAGTTCTTCCCAGATGGGAGAAATAAGAGAGCTTCTGGTTTCTTTAGCAAAAAAACAAAAGTCCTGCCTCTCCTTGGACGGGGTCTTGCACTCAATATTGAATTAATCACTGTAGCTAAGGAATGCTAATAGCCCAATTGGCCAGGATGAGTCATAAGTCCAAACTCAGAGCCAGAGGTTTGAACCAGTTCTACCAGAAGTACATGACTGATAATGTAGAGGGAGTTGGTTATAAGAGGAAAATGTGCTGATGTTACCAAAAAGAGTGCATGGACATTGGACAGCCAAAATATAGTTAATGGCCTTTGTAGGGAATCCAAGGACCAGAGAAGTTAAGAGATTTGCCTGAAGTTACACAGCTAATATGTTTGATGAAATAACCTATATTTAATGCATCTGTGTTATTTACCTTTGCATCTCCATGATCTGGTACAGTGACATTGGCAAAGTCACTTTTTAAATGAAGAAATGAATGAATATTATATGACTGGAAATTGAACCCATGTCTTCTGCCTCTACATCTTAATAGTCTTTCCATGGAATATCTCCGGAGACGGCAAAGTGCTCCTTACACTGTTGGAAGATAAATAAGCAATTGCTGTTTGCTATAGAAAGTGGCTTTGAATTTCTCAAAAGAAATGCTACTTTGAATGTTGGGAGAGCCTCCTCTACTTTGGCTTTCTTTCCCCTGGATACAGTTCTCACCACTTCTTGATTAACTCTATCAGCAAAAACAGGAAATTCATTAAAATGTTGGCATTGCTGATTAGTCCTGTCTGCCATGATATGAAACAGACAGATCCTTCTTTGAAGAGTCACTCCATGGCTGGTAGTATTGGAACTGAAAATATGATGCAGTGTGAACCACTATACTTGGGAACCTCAATCAAACGTGTGACGATGGGAATGGATTTACATTTACAGCTTTCAAGTACAAAGCAGTATTAATGTACTCATGTTGAACTAACATTATGCCTGGGGTTTAATTTCCAAGTGAGATTTTGCCACACAAATATTTTCTTAGAAGTTGTTAAGTAGAAATTAAGGAAGGGGTGGAGCTCAAATGTAATTTTGAATTTTGCTAGGACCTTGATTGTGCCTTTCTTGTATGTCCCTATCTCTGTCCTCAAAAGATGAGGAATTCTTCTACTGTTTTTTTTTTTTTTTTTTTTTTTTTACTTCCGAAGGCCATAAAGAGAAAGGGACTATCTCAGACCCATTCTGTGGCCAGGTCATGTCTAGTTTACTTCTGCATGTCTGTTATATCCTTTCCCTGCTATGTTCCAATTCTAATTGCCTTCAACAGATCTTGTAATGGTTTACTGTGGTTTAATATAATAACATCATGCCATAGGTCAGTGTAGGTTGCAGGGGGGTTCTCCTCTGTATAGTCAGTCATTCGGAGACCCAGGCACCTTCCATTGTGTGACTCTACCATCACCAAGGGCCTTCTTCTCCTCTATATGTAGGAAGAAGATGGGGATGAGAGAGCATGAGAATCTCATGGGAGGTTTTCAGGGGCTAGACATGGAAGTAATGTGCTTTGTTCCCATCCTCATTCATTAGCACTCAGTCATTTGGGGTCCAGGTAAAAGGATACTGGAAGTGTAGTAGTGTAGCTGTGTGCCCAGGGCATAAGAAACATCTTCACCACACTTGGAATATTGCAGTCATCACCAAACTAACTGGTCTCCTCTTCTATAGTTTAGCCACACTGTCACAAGAGGTATCTAAAATACCCCAGCTAAATTCTAAATACTAGATTCTACATTTAGAATTGCCTATGCTTATTATTTTTTTTTTTTTAGAATTGCCTATGCTTATAAGAGAAAACCCAAATTATCTAGGAAGGCACACAGAAGCCTTCTTAATCTTACCCTGCTTTCTAGCTTATTTTCTCATAAAGCCCTCCTGTACATCTGCTGCTCCAACTCCTCTCAGTTTCTTGTGGTTCCAGAAGACTGCTTTTCCACTTCCTGTGTTTGCACATGCTGTTTCCAATCTTTGAGATGGGCTGATTATTCATTAATAGACCCCATGTTTTGGTTGCATGTGTTAACAGGTGAAGGTATTAATGGGGCTAGGTTTCTTGGGCAAAGTGCTAAATTTGCTGAATGGAAACACATTTCATTTCATCATTGCCACTGAAGAACCCATGACTTAAAGCAAGAAGGTATAAAAAATATATAGTCTCTTTTCTCATCTGCAGGTTGAATATCCATCTACCTCTTTCAAGATTCAGCTCAGTTCCTCTAATGTCCACTGTCCCCATGTAGAAGTAGCCACTCATGCCTTTGTTCTTTCCCTTTGTCCATTATGCTCTGTAAAGTACATACTACTGTATTGGGGGCATAACTGCACAATCCTAATAGTAAAGGAATTAGCTTCCGGGTTTGAATTTGAGTCTTAACTTCACTACATGCTAGTAAACTTGGGAAAGTTACCGAACATTTCTAAGCTTTTGTTTGCTCATATCAATATGGATAAGTATAATGCTTATTCTAGGATGATTATATTTGACACATAATAAACAATCAATGTAGGGTCTTAATATTGTTTTTGTTGTTCCATATCTGTCTCACGTTACAGATCCCAAGTGACTGGGAGACAGGGACTGTATCTTCCTGTTTGTCTTTGATACATTCCAACACTGTACCATATGCTTAGGAAAGACTGTTGAATAAATGAATGAATTAATGAATGACTTATGCAGTTGTTCCAAAGAATTACCTCTTTATTTTTTAGGGGAAAAAAAATGTCCCCGTAGTACTCTTGGTTCAGGCATATACTCTGTCCTATGTCTGTCCCAAACTCCTCTTTCCCTTTACCTCTATCCTTTCTTCTTCCTATTATTTTCTCCAGACTCCGTTCCTTTAAAAGACTCTTTTCTCTGTGTCCCTTTGTCTATGTGCCTTATTGTTTTTGCATTCCCTGGGCTGATCCCTGCAATTCCATTCTTCTCTTTCTGAGAGCAAATCCTGTTCATCCTCAAGTCAGTTATCTTTCTTCTGGAGCTTTTCTCAATTCCATTCCCCCCAACCAAAAGTGTCTTTGATCGTTTTAATTTTACAGGCTCCACAAATACAACAACCACCATGCTTTGAGTACTTACCCTATGCTAGGCAATGAGGTAAGCATTTCATGATCTCTACCTCCCATGGCGCTTGTAACTTTCTTCTTAGGTTACATCTATTTATGCCTTTGTCTATTTCTTCCATTAGCATATAGGTGCCTGGAGGACAGGACTCAAGTGTGTATTGTAATTTTATTCTCTTTGATGTCTTATACTTAGTATATTCAAGAGCTAAATGAAAGATGAAGACACAGAAATAGCTAAATCATTACTTCTTATTTAGTGAGAATGGAGTTTACGCCTATCTTAGAAGAATGAGAACAATAAAAGGAGAAAAGGATCTTGGGACTAGTATGGACCACAGGTTGAACAGCATTCTAGGCTGTGTTTGGACAATTATCAGGCCAGTATTTGGGTCCAGTATAATTGTCTGATTCCATTCAGCCCCAGTCATGCCCTCAGGGCTCTGCACCAACACCATGAGTAGAGTGATGATGTGGAAAGTGGAGGTGGATGCATGGAGTTGGAATTATTCAGCTTGAGGAATGAAGGGATGCAGGAAGAAGATAACCAGAACCTACACATGGACTTTCAGCACAGGAGGGTCAGTCAGCCATCAGCAGTAGGATGGGCTTAGGTTACTGGTAAGAGACTTTCTTTCGTATGACTGTATTTGGACTTACTGAGGAATCTTACCATGTAGATCTTGACAATTAGTACAAATATTAATCTTCCTGGAACTATTAGAGCATCCTCATGCCCAGAGGCTGAAGAGTGTACTAGATAAGAATTGAGGACAAGATGTTTTTATTCCTTAATATTTTTTTTAATGAGAATGGGAATAGTATTTATTGAACCAGGCATAAAGGTTATGGCCTTTATTATCGTTATTATCTCTATTTTATAGGTACAGAGAGGTCACATGAAGTGGCAAATATCATGTAGGCAATTAGTGCTGGAGCCAGGCTCTGAACACTGAATACAAAGCCACTGCTCTTTGAGTATACGTGCCTTCCTTAACCAGACTGGTCACTTTCAGTCTGAGAAGTGAATTAAAATAAAAACATATTCTTCAGACGCCCCCAGTTTAATGAAGATGGCAAGTATTTAATACAGATAGATATTTAAATAGAGAGAGGTACATTTGACTAATCCCCAGCTTCTGCTCTGGCAGCAAATTCCTTATCAAACTGTCTTCCCTTTGCTCATTTACTGTAATGAGTGAAAGCAAACTCCTTGGGTTTGGCTCTTGGGTTACAAGCTGTGTGACTTTGGCTGAGATACTTCACCTCTTTGTAACTCAGTTTTCTCATTTGTAAATGGAGATAATAATAGCATTTACCTGATAGGGTTGTTGAGAGGATTAAAGGAGATGAAGTGTTGAAAATCATGCTGGCACACAGCAAATGCATAACAAAGGCTAGCTACCAATTTTTAAAATAAATTTAATTGTAGGAAAATACAAATAACACAAAATGTACCATTTTAATCATTTTTAAGTGTACCGTTCAATAGCATTAATTTCATTCACACTGTTGTGCTCTTATCACCACCATCCATCCACACAGCTTTCATTTGGGAAAACAATCTCTGTGCCCATCAAATAGCAGCTCCCCATTCCCCCCACCCCAGCTCCTGGCAACTACCATTCTACTTTGTGTTTCGATGAGTCTGACTGCTCTAGGCACCTCATTTGTCCTTTAGTAATGATTTTTAAGAGTCAGAAGACCTAAGTGCAGTCTTAGCTCCTCCACTTCCTCACGGTGTGTCCTTGGAAAAGAAATTTCCCTTTAGGTGCCTGAGGTCCTTCATCTCTGAAACTGGAATATTAATACCCCTTTTCAGTTGGTACTGAAAATTAAAGATGATGAAGCACAGAAATGCTTTGTATTCTCCACAGTATTATTTTTTTATAACACATTAAAAGGTGTTCACATATTCATTCATTCACTCTTCCGTCCATCAAAATATCTATTTATTTAATAAACTTTACTGAGTTCCTGCTGTATGCTAGGTCTCATGCTAAGCCCCCAGGGGAGCTACAAAAGTTAAATAGGCATAGTCTCTGCTCCCAAGGACCTTATCAGTGACTTAGGAGGCAGAAGGTATAGTAGGTGCTACATGTACAGAACCAAGTTCTCAGATCAGTGGTGACTCAAAGGGGAGATGAAGTTTTCAGGGGGTGGCCCTTCAACTGGGAAGTACAGTGCAGGAAGGAGCAGTGTGGTAGGCTCCAGGAGACCTGTGTTCCCAGTTTCATCGTTAGCTGGTTCTAGTGACGTCTCTGGTCCTCTGCTTGTGCTCAGGGAATGCTTTTCCAGTTAAGCTCTGAGAGATGCTGGAATTCTGTGGTCTGGGATCCTTCTTCCATCGCTCTGCTTTCATCTGTTTTCATTATTAGGGTTCTGAGTTTATAAAATGGGAAAACATTCCATTGCTTCAGAAAGTTTGCAATTAGAGGTGTAACCTTGTACAAAGTACCTAATCTTTCTACACCTCAGTTTCCCCTACTGTACAATGAAGATTATAACAGTACTTTCCTTAAAGGAGTTTTTGGGAGGATTAGATGTGCTTATAATCACTAAGTATTCAATAAACATTAGCTAATGTTATTGTTATCATTATTATTTGGAAAACACTGAACAAGAACATCTCTTAGTCCCTTTCTGTGATGACCTGGGTCCTGCATTGTCTTCCTTGTGTCCTGTGGTTCTTTTTGCTTTCTGCCATTAGACTTCTTGATTTCCTTCTCATGTTTCATATATATTTAGCCCTTGGACTCCTGCCTCCCCATACTTCTGTGGGCTACTGCTCATATACTGGAATGGGGGCCATGAGATTCCAAGGGGGCTTGGGTATCACTGTGCCTTCCCTCAGCCTGTGCAGGAAGTCAATTTTCTTTTCCTCCTTATCAAACTGTCTCATCAGCTGGAACACCGTCCTCAGCCTCAGAATAGTCAACTTGCTCAGTAAGTGAACTAATTACACTGGCTGTGCTTCTCTTTTGTTCCCCGATCTTGCTGTTTTGCTATTTATAGCATTCTCAAAGATGTTTTCTGGCAGTGTCCCTTTTAGTCCAGCCTCAAAGATGTGATATTATTTAGTCCAGCCTCAAAGATGTGAAAACAACTATGACAAAGCACCAGAGAGTGCTGGGTCTCGATCACTTTGGGGGGAAAAGGTCTATACATTATTTATTTATTATTATTTTTATTATTTTTAACATGGCATTTTCCCAACGAAGAGGCTGTAATGGTAATTAGGGTCTTCAGGGTTGGAGCGGTTTATGGAAGAAAGAGGAAAGAAAGTAAAAGAAAAGAGTGTGTGTGAGATAGAGCAAGAGTGAGAGTGAGAGCAAGAGAGAGAGAGAGATGACTGTGGACAACATATCCAAGAAGTGTGTCTGACTGTGAGCCAGGAAAGAAGACAAAGTGGAGCCTATCTGACATCACAAATTGGTGCAAACATGACAGGCTGGGCCAGATGCCCCGATGGGCAGGTGAGTTGGTGCACTATGTGAGAGCAGGTATTGTCAGGTGTCAGGAGCCCCTCAGCAGCCAGCTGAAGTGTGGGGTAGATGTGGTGCAGTTAAGAGTTTCTCTCCCTCCTTGACTCAGCATAAGAATAGCATTGCCTTTCTTTTATCCAGCATATGTTAAGATGGAAAGATCACTGAGGTTAGCATCCTTTGCACTGGGTTGACATTCTAGATCTAGTGGTTCTCCGATTGTATTGTGTCTGAAAATCGTCTGGGAAGCTTAGTAAGATGTTCTACTCCCAGGTATTCTGATTCAGGAATATCTGACCTGGGTCCCAGGAAGCAAAGCCTGAGGCAAACGCTTGTATCCTACCACTTACTTGGGAACCAGAATCCTAGAGAAGTGCCAGGGGAGCAACGAGAGTAAGGAAGGGAAGGAAGGAGTACCAGGGCAAGGGTGTGTTATTGAGCTGTCATGTGAAACCAGTTTCTAACAATTCTGTCTTCCAGTAGCTTATGGACTCATTGTGTCTCAGGAGGGTCAGACCAGGGGAAAGAACAGGGAATTGTCCTACTATCTTCCATTCCCATGGGTTAAAATCTTGCCCCATTGAGCATGAACTCTCCTGTACTTCCAGATTCAAAGTGACAAGTGGATCTTGTGAAGTCTTTTGCCTCAACCACGGCAGTAAGTGAGAGATGAAGGCACAGGCCATTGGCATAACCAAAACATTGTCAGGTTACACTCATGGGAAGTCAGTAGGGTAATGAGAGAACTGGTTGTTACAGGGATGGATGGGGTGAAACAGGGGAGAGGCAAAGCCAAGTATATCTCTAAGTGATGCATACAAGGTATCTGATATAAACCCTAAATGATACTGATCAGAATGGTCTGGGATCATACTTTGAGAAAACTTGTCCTAGACTGAGTGGCCTAGGGCAAACCACTTAACTCCTCTGTATGTCAGTTTGTTTGCAAAATGGAGAAAAGGATATTTAAGCCCACTTTCCTAAAGATAAAACTAAATAAATGTCATGGGAAAACTACTCTAACAATAGCTATCCATACAAATCTGTACCATTATTTTGTACTGGAACAACCGCAGTATGACCAGGAATAAAAACATCCTTTTCCTCTCTTTCAGTAACACTCACAGAATGTGCTCGTGGTTGATACACTTGGACATTGTAATTAAGCAAATATGATAAAGCTGAATTTTGTAGAAAGCAAGCAAGCAATTCATTCAATATTTAACAAATTTTAGAGATTAATTTTGTGTTAAAGTGCTGGGAGGTGCAAAGGCAAAATAGTGCTCCATAGACATGTAAAAAAAAAAAAACAATGAGCAATTTGGGAATTGTACTTCTGTTTACCCTTCTAATTATAAGGCTAATTAAACCCTGATTAGTGGTCCTAGTGTATAAATACTTTTGCTGTGCTTGGTTCCCTTGTGGAACATTCAAGACCCATGAAATTCAGGTATACAAGCAAACTTCCATTTACTGAAAGCTAAGCTACCTTCAGTTCTGGTCATACATGTGCATACAGGGAAAAACAAAAGTGAATTAACACCTTTCCTAGTCTTTGATGGTAAGAGGTATATATGAGCATCACCTTCAATTTTTAACGTGTTAATGATATAATTGAATAATTCCAAGTCGTTAAGATATTCCATGTCTTGATTGTTTGTTTATTTTTGGACTATGACATTTCCACTGGAGAGACTGATTTTTCTTTGGGCAACTGAATCTTCTAGTAATCACCCTTTATGCATCAAATCCTAACTCCATAATTGAGAATTATGTGCTTTTAGCATCAGACAGGCCTTTGGTGTTCTCTGGTATTATTGCTATTCAAAGCAGAAATGTGCTATTTCTTATGAATGTTCACTTTATACTTGAATATTTACAGTGTTGAGAAACTCAGTACCTGAAGACTCAGCCCCTTCTGTTCGGGGAGAATTGTCATTAACAGAGAGTTTCTTGTAAGTTCTACACATTGGTCCAAAGTGCAGCCTTTGGATCAACAAGTCATATGTTGAGTCCATTCTCTAGTAAACTTTTTCTGTGAAAGATCATATAATAAATATTTTAGGTTTCAGGCCAGTCACATATGGTCTCTGTTGAATATTTTTTGTTTTTGTTTTGTTTTGTTTTACTTTACAAACTTTAAAAATATAAAAACCATTGCTATCTCTCAGGTCATTTTAAAAAACAACAACAGGCTTCTAGGTGTATTTTGCCTGTGAGCCCTAAAGAAGAGCTAATACCCATTCTTCTCAAACTATTCCAGGAAATAGAAGAGGAAAGAAAGATTCCAAATTCATTCTGTGAGGCCAGCATTACCCTGATGCAAAAATCAGAATAAAGGAAAGGAAAAAAAAGGAAGAAACTATAGGCTTATAGGTCAATATCTCTGATGAACATAGATATAAAAATCCTCAACAAATTACTAGCAAACTGAATCCAGTAATACATTTTAAAAAAGCATTTACCATGATCAAGTGGTATTTGTTCCAGGGATGCAAATGTGGTTCGATATTCTCAAACCAATCAATGTAATACATCACATTAACAAGAGAAAGGATAAAAACCGTATGATCATCTTAATAATACAGAAAAAATATTTGACAAAGTACAACATCCAATCATGATAAAAACTCTCAACAAAGTAGGTTTAGAGGAAACATACCTGAACATAATAAAGGCCATAGATGAAAAACCCACAGCTAACATCATACTCAATGGTAAAAAATTGAAAGCTTTTCCTGTAAGATCAGGAACAAAACAACCTT
The DNA here is from genome assembly GCF_037043125.1 of Eumetopias jubatus. Taxonomy (NCBI): domain Eukaryota; kingdom Metazoa; phylum Chordata; class Mammalia; order Carnivora; family Otariidae; genus Eumetopias; species Eumetopias jubatus. The sequence continues at coordinate 60,241,466 of NW_028274810.1, forward strand.
TATTCAACATAGTACTGGAAGTCATAACCACAGTAATTAGACAAGAAAAAGAAATAAATGGCATCCAAATTGGTAAGGAAAAAGTAAAAGTTTCACTATTTGAGGATGACATGATACTATATACAGAAAACCCTAAAGACTCCACCAAAAAACTACCAGCACTGACAAGTGAATTCAATAAAGTTGCAGGATGCTAAGTTAATATGCAGAAATATGTTGCATTTCTATACACAAATAATGAAAGAAAAGTTAAGGAAACAGTCCAATTTACAACTGCAAAAATAATAAATACCTAGGCATAAGCTTTACCGAGGTGAGAGACCTGTACTCTGAAAACTATAAAACATTGATGAAAGAAGTTGAAGATGACACACACAAAAAAATGGAAAAATATTCCATGAGCATGGATTGGAAGAAACCAATATTGTTAAAATGCTCATATTATTCAAACAATTTACAGAATTAATGCAATCCCTATCAAATGCCAACAACATTTTTCACAGAACTACAACAAATAACCCTAAAATATGGATGGAACCACAGAAGACTCCAGATAGCAAAAGCAATCTTGAGAAAGAACAAAGCAGGAGGTATCACAATCCCAGATTGCAAGATATACTACAAAGCTGTAGTAATCCAAGCTATGGCACTGGCACAAAAATAGACACATAGATCAGTAGAACAGAGAGTCCAGAAATAAACCCACACTTTTATGTCAATCAATTTATAATAAAGGAGGCATGAATAAAAAATGGGTAAAAGACAATCTCTTCAACAAATTGTGTTGTAAAAATTGGACAGCTACATGCAAAAGAATGGAATTTGACCACTTTTTTACACCAGAAAAAGGAACCCTTGTGCATTGTTGATGGAAATGCAAATTAGTGCAGCCATTGTGGAAAACAATATAGACATTCCTCAAAAAATTAAAAATAGAATTACCATATGATCCAGTAATTCCACTACTGAGTATTTACTCAAAGAAAATGAAAACACTAATTCAAAAAGATATATGCACCCCTATGTTTACTGTAGCATTATTTACAGTAGTCAGGCTATGGAAGCGACCCAAATGTCCATTGACTGATGCATGGATGGACTCAGCCATAAAAAAAAAAATAATGAAATCTTGCCATTTGCAACAACATATTGGATAGAGAGTATAATGCTAAGTGAAATAAGTTAGTGAGGGAAAGATAAATACCATATGATCGCACTCATATGTGGAATTTAAGAAAACAAATGAACAACAAAAAAGAGACAAACAAAAAGCAGACTCTTAAAAACAGAGAACGAACTGGTGGTTTCCAGAGGGGAGGAGGGTGAAGGGAGGGGTGAAACAGATAAAGGGAATTAAGAGTACATTTATCTTGATGAGCACTGAAAAATGTATAGAATTGTTGAGCCATTATACCTACATTTGAAACTAATATTATACTTATAATTGTAATAATTATACTTGAATAAAACATTTTTAAAAGAACCAGAGACCTCTGTCACTTAGACTGCCAGGAGATTTGCTCTCCCTTTGGAACCACTGTCTCATGTTGCTCTTTGTCTCTTCGTACAGGCATCCATGCAGCTGTGTATAAATGGAAGGGATTACGTCACATGAAGAGAGTACAGGAAATGTAGTTTTTGCTTGTAGAACAGAATGCAAGCTAGAAGGCGTTTAAATAGTTGCTGTGTGAGGTAAACCAAAGCCTCTGCCACACAAGTTCTGGGGTCTGTGACTCTATCCATACTTCACAGATGAGCCACCTGACATTCACAAAAACTCAATGATTGCCCAAAGTCATAGGTTTTAGAAGGAAGCCCAAACCAAACATAAGTCTTCAGATATCAAGAGCTCTGTCCTTTCTATAATACAACAGCTTCCCTCATCTCTTGGAGGATGGCCTAGTCTCGGTCCTATCAACACTGCCAGCTGGGAAAGAGAGGTGCAGCTGGCTTGGTCTCAGCTCCCAGGAGACTCAAGTCCCAGCATGAAGCCACTTTGCAAGAAGTATTGGCAGAGAGAAACCATACAGTAGAAATTCAAATTCTTCAAAAAGGCTCTGGTAGCCCTCAGGAACCAGAGTGAAACAAGACCTTATAGCCAGGCCAGCTGCCCAGTTAGAAAAGCATTCTGGGCTCCTGAATCGTCAGTAGGGCTTCAGGCTAGAAGAATTCAGTCTGTATGACTGCCACATTATATGGCAGCAGGATGCCTGCCCAGCATGTATTTAGTGAAGGCCCTAGAGATAATGTCAGGAAAATACTGCTTGGGCTTTCACTTATGTGTTTCCTCAGCACAATTGAAAAACCATAGATCTCTGCAGATAATGAGACTATAAACCCATGGCACTTTATCCATCCTTCTCTTCTCCTGGTTCCCTCTCATTTTTCAGACCAGTGGTATGGGTTAGCTTTGAGACTGATGACTTGGACCAGACCTGGAATATGGTGATTATGTAGAAATTCTCATCAACCGAGCAGTGAGGTCTCATCAAACCAAATGGTTTCTCCTGCATTTTAATCAGGGGATAGAAAAGATAATGGACTCTTTTTTTTTTCCCTCAGAATATGGGATAAGAGGATTTATCCATCTGAGAGGGCAATAGAGGAGCCTTTTCCATTCTTTAGTGTAACAGGCTGATTTGGGTGCGGTCTGCTCTTCTTCATGCTAAATATAACCAATCTCTTTGACTGTTCCCATAGACACAGACACTCTTCTATGTGTCCCCACGCCTAAGTTTTGAAGAGCTCAACCAGTGTAGCCTTCAGAGAAGCAAAATGCATTCTGACTTAGAGTAAGAGGCTTTTCATTTATTCTTTGAGATCTATTATGCATAATAACAAAGAGCAACTTTGACTTATTTCTAAATGTCAGCAAGCAAAACATCTGCTAGCCAGAGAAAACATGGCCTTCCCCAGAACATGAGCTCACCTTAGCACCTGCTGTGAACAACTAGTGATTTCTTAGAATTCATGCTCCAGCCAGTTGGAATGAGCATCAAATTGGATTAAATACAGTGCATTGTTTTTCACTGATGTTACTGTGTTTCAAGAGGTTTATATCAAGTAGCTTTTCCATGTATTTGGATGGTGGACTTAGAGATCAGAGAGCCCTTGTTTTTTCCATTTTGTTTGTTGTTACTGTCATTCAAAATAAGAGACTTGAATGGGAGATGGAGTGTTCTATTTGAAAGATTTTCAATCCAGAATTCAGGGGCCTGGGTTTTGAGTCCCTACTACTGGGAATGCCTCTCCACATAATACCTAATCAATTCTGAGATTAGTTTATGTAGGAAAAGAAGATGTTACATTTTTAAAAATTCTTTATTTCTAAAGAATATGATGTTAGTGAATGTGGTTTATATCTGTAGGCAAGTGGGTTTCTTAATACTGAGTTACAGAATACGAAAGGCTTTCCCTCTATAATCCCAGGCAGTACTATAGGAGGGCAGGTCTTTCCTACTTCTCTAAGAGCAACGACTACCTTTACGAAATTTAGGGGGTAGTTTTACAATAGCAGAGCACACTGGAAGCCGGTAGCTCTGTTGCTAGAGGAGACTGGTCTGATTTGGGGCAGCATGCATATCCAGGGACATTGTTTAAACAATAGCAATTTCAGTGGCAAACAATTGGAGAGTCAATTTGTAATACTGGTTGTGGCAAGCCATAGGTCAAAGGATGGGAAAGACATTTAAAAGGGAGCTCCAGGAGTGCCTTGGTGGCTCAGTCGTTAAGCATCTGCCTTTGGCTCAGGTCATAATCCCAGGGTCCTGCGATCAAGCCCCACATGGGGCTCCCTGCTTATCCCCGCATTGAGCTCCCTGCTTGGTGGGAAGCCTGCTTCTCCCTCTCCCACTCTCCCTGCTTGTGTTCCCTCTCTTGCTATGTCTCTCTCTGTCAAATAAATAAATAAAATCTTTTTTTAAAAAAATAAATAAATAAAAGGGAGATCCGGGGAATGAGATAGCCATAATGGACCTTGATAAGCTGCCATACATCCCTGTTGTTCTGGGAGGCTAAACATATATGTAGGACTGCATGCACACTCAGCAGACACTAGAGAAGGCCCTAGCTAACTATTCATCCATGGATGATTATGAGGCCTAGTGAACTTATAGAGGAGATGCAAGAATGCCCATCAAAAAGTAAACTGGCGAGATTTGTAAACTGCTTGAATTTTGAATGTGTTCTCCAACCCACATAAAGATCCATTGGCAAAGGACAGAAATCTTTAAAAAAATTTTTTTTAAGTTCTAGTAAATTTAGACACAGGAAACATTAGTTTCAGGTGTACAGTATAATAGTTCAACAATCCTATACATTTCTCTGTGCTGATCAAGATAAATATACTCTTAATCTCTTTTATCTATTTCACTCACCCCTCCACCTCCCCTCTGGCAACCACCAGTTCATTCTCTATATTTAAGAGTCTGTTTTTTCTTTGTCTTTTTTTCTTTGTTCATTTGTTTTGTTTCTTAAATTCCACATATGAGTGAAATCATATGGTATTTGTCTTTCTCTGACTGTGTTATTTCACTTAGCATTATACTCTCTAGTTCCATCCATATTGTTGCAAATGGCAAATTTCATTCTTTTTTGTGGCTGAGTAATATTCTGTTGTGTATATATCACATCTTCTTTATCCATTCATTTATCTTTGGACACTTCAGTTGCTTCCATATGTTGAGTGTTGTAAATAATGCTGCAGTAAACATAGGGGTGCATATATCTTTTTAGTGTTTTCATTTTCTTTGAGTAAATACCCAGTTGTGGAATTACTGGATCATATGGTAATTCTATTTTTAATTTTAATTTTATTTTTTTAAGATTTTTTATTTACTCATTTTGACAGCAAGCAAGGCAGAGGAGCAGGGGGAGAGGGAGAGGCAGGTTCCCCACTGAGCAGGGAGCCTGACACAGGGGTTGATCTCAGGACCCTGAGATTATGACCTGAACTGAAGGCAGACTCAATCAGCTGAGCCACCTAGGTGCCCCTATTTTTAATTTTTAAATGCTGTTTTCCACATTGGCTGTTTTCCACATTGGCTGCACCAATTTGCATCTGAATAAGGGCAGAAATCTTACTAAATCATGATATTTAAGTACTACCTTTGACCAAATCAATGGCTGATCACTATGCTATGCCGACTAGGACAAACTCTAGCAAGCCAGGATTGAAAATGAAAATGGAAATAAAAGAAAAACTGAAAAGAAACATTATTAGTTGTGCATAATTTGGGAGAGACAAATTCTGTAGAATTAGTCCAGTATAATCACTAAACAAACTAAAAGAAAAACTCTGGCAACAAAACAACCTCCAGGGGGAATTGGAATAAAGAATTTTGTTTTTCCTGCATCTGAAGTCTTTATTCATACTCAGCAATGCATGTAAAGAGCAAATCTGTCTTTATTCTCCGTATCGCTAAGGATATATCATGTGCATTGTTTTTGATGTGAACTTTCACAGGAAATTTCTCTTATGCCATTTAGTTTTATAAGGATGTCCTCTTGTGCTAGTATATCAATATTCTGGGTTTGTTTTTTTTTAACATTTATTCATTTTTAGAGAGAGAGAGAGAACACAGGCAGGAGGGGCAGAGGGAGAGGGAGAGAGAATCCCAAGCGGACTCCATGGGGCTTGATCTCATGACCCTGAGATCATGACCTGAGCTGAAACCAAGAGTCAGATACTTAACCCAGGTACTCCCTGTTTTATTTCTATTATTTTTTTAATAAATGAAGGAAAACAAAGATTTTTTTTAAAAAGTTAGATGTTTTCTCTCATTAATTCTATATCGTGATATTTACAATAGAAGAAAAACTATTTGAAGTAAGTATAAAATTGTTAACAATAACCAAATAATCAAATAATTAATTTTATAAAGAAATATGGAAAACATTTAAAATATAACTCCTGGTACATGTTATCTAAAGTGTCAATTTTTCAATCAGGAAATTATGAGACATGAAAAGAAGCAGGAAAGTGTGACCTGTAGACACAGGAAAAAAATAGTAGTTAATAGAAATTATCTTTGAGGGGCCTAGATTTGAAGTTAGTAGAAAAAGATTTCAAGACAGCTATTATAAATGTTAAAGCTAGAAGAAACCATGTTTAAAAAATTAAAGGAAAATATGTTGACAATGACTCATTTAGTAGAGAATATCAACAAAGAGATAGAAGTTACTTAAAAAAAGAAACATGGAAATTCTGGAGTTGAAAAATTCAATAATTGAAGAGGAAAATTCACTAAAGGCACTCAAGAGCAGATTCAAGACATCAGAAGAAAAAATTAGTAAACATTAAGATAGATAAATAGCATTCATCCAATTTGGAAACAGGAAGAAAAATGAAGGAAAAAGATGAATGCATCAGAGACCTGTGGGTGACTATTAAACATATCAATATACATTTAATGGGAGTCCCAGAAAAAAGATGAGAGAGAGAAAGGGGAAGAAACGTCTGAAGAACTAATAGCCAAAAACTTCCCAAATTTAATTTAAAAATTATTCTACATATCAAAGAACCTTAGTGAACTACAAGTAAGATAGATACACACAAAGAAATCCATATCTAGACATGCCATAGTCCAATAGTTGAAAATCAAACACAAAGAGATAATAGCAGCAAGAGTGAAACAATCCATTAAATACCAAGGAACCATAGTAGGGTTAATAACTACTTCTCATCAAAGACAATAAAGGTCAGAGGCAGTATGATGACATATTCAAAATGCTGAAAGACAAAAGCCTATCAACTAAGAATTCTATATACAGCAAAATTTTTCTTCATAAAAGAAGGTGAAATAAAGATATTCTCAGATAAACAAAGGCTTAGAAAATTGTTACCTGCAGACCTGACTTATAAGAAATAGTAAAGAAAATCCTTTGGGTTGGAAATAAATGACACCAGATGATAACTTGAATTCACACAAAGAAATAGAGTACCTGTAATTAATTATATAGGTAAATACAAAAGACAGTCAATATATATTTTTCTTTTAACTGACTTAAAAGACAATTGCAGAAAATAGTAATTATAAAACTGAAAACAAACAAACTATATTTTGGGGCTGATAACTTAATGTAATATTTATGATCATAATAGAACAAAGGAGGAGAAAGGAAATGTAGATACATTGGAACAAATTTGCTATATTTTATTGTAATTCAGTTAGTATTAACCCAGAGTATATTCTGATAGATGCATATTGAAATCTCTGAAAAAAAAAAACCCACTAAGAAAATAACTTAAAAGATACAGTAAAAAAAAAAAAAAAATCAAACAAGGAACTAAAATGGTATACTAGAAAATATCTACTTTATGATTACATCTTTGTAATATAGCTTGAAGTCCAGAATTGTGATGCCACCAACTTTGATTTTCTTTTTCAACATTCCTCTGGCTATTCAGGATCTTTTCTGGTTCCATACAAATTTTAGGATTATTTGTTCCAGCTCTGTGAAAAATGCCGATGGTATTTTGATAGGGATTGCATTGAATGTGTAGATTGCTCAAGACAGTATGGTACTGGCACAAAAACAGACACATAAATCAGTGGGACAGAATACAGAACCCAGAAATGGACCCTCAACTCTATGGTCAACTAATCTTTGACAGAGCAGGAAAGAATATCCAATGGAAAAGAGACAATCTCTTCAACAAATGGTGTTGGGAAAATTGGACAGCCACATGTAGAAGAATGAAACTAGACCATTTTCTTACACCATACACAAGATAAACTCAAAATGAATGAAAGACCTAGATGTGAGACAGGAATCCCTCAAAATCCTTGCGGAGAACACAGGCAGCAACCTCTTCAACCTTGGCCACAACAACTTCTTGCTAGACATGGCTCCAAATGAAAGGGAAACAAAAGCAAAAATGAACTATTGAGACTTTATCAAGATAAAAAGCTTTTGCACAGCAAAGGAAACAATTGACAAAACTAAAAGACAACCTATGGAATGGGAGAAGATGTTTGCAAATGAAATATCAGATAAAGGGCTAGTATCCAAGATCTATAAAGAACTTATCAAACTCAACACCCAAAAAACAAATAATCCAGTCAAGAAATGAGCAGAAGACATGAACGGATATTGCTCAAAAAAAAAAAGACATATAAATGGCCAACAGACACATGAAAAAATGGTCAACGTCACTTGGCATCAGGGAAATACAAATCAGAACCACAATGAAATACCACCTCACACCAGTCAGAATGGCTAAAATTAACAAGTCAGGAAACAACAAATGTTGGCCAGGATGTGCAGGAAGTGGAACCCTCCTACACTGTTGGTGGGAATGCAAGCTGGTGCAGCCACTCTGGAAAACAGTATGGAGGTTCCTCAAGAAGTTAAAAATAGAGCTACCCTGACTCAGCAATTGCACTACTAGGGATTTACCCCAAAGATGCAAATGTAGTGATCTGAAGGGGCAGCTGCACCCCAATGTTTATAGCAGTAATATCCACAATAGCCAAACTATGGAAAGAGCCCAGAGGTCCATCAACAGATGACTGGATAAAGAAGATGTGATATATATATATATATATATATATATATATATATATATATATATATATATATATAGAATATTACTCAGCCATCAAAAAGGATGAAATCTTACCATTTACATCAATGTGGATGGAACTGGAGGGTATTATGCTGAGCAAAATAAGTCAATCAGAGAAGGACAATTATCATATAGTTTCTCTCATAGTGGAATATAAGAAATAGCACAGAGGATCGTAGGGGAAGGGAGGGAAAACTGAATGGGAAGAAATCAGGGAGGTAGACAAACTGTGAGAGACTCTTAACTCTAGGAAACAAACTGAGGGTTGCTGGAGGGGAGGTAGGTGGGGGGATGGGGTAACTGGGTGACAGGCATTAAAGAGGGCATGTGATGTGATGAGCACTGGGTGTTATATGCAACTGATGACTTACTAAACTCTACATCTGAAACTAATGATGTACTATATGTTGACTAATTGAATTTGAATTTTAAAAAAAGAAAAGAAAAAGGAAATATCTACACAAAAGAAGAAAATAAAGGAGGCACAAAAGACATAAGACATAGAAAACAAATTTCAAAATACAGATATAAATCCAACCATATCAATAATTACGTTGAGTGTAAATATCACATTGAATGTAAAGTACTCCTATTAAATACAAATAGCACTTTTATAAAAAAGTGATGATCAAACTGGATTATAAAAGAAGATCCAACTGTATGCTGTCTATGAGACACACCTTTAGATTCAAAAAGTCAAATAGATCTAAAGTAAAAGGATTGAAAAAGATATGCCATGCAAATAACCAAAAGATAGCCAGGATCACTAAACTAATATCAAACAAAATAGGTTTTAAGAAAAAAAGTATTACTAGAGGCAAAGAGGGACAATTTATCAGGAAAATATAACAATTATAAATATATATGCCCCTAACAACAGAGTCCCAAAATACATGAAACAAAACTGGAAATAACTAAAAGGAGAAATAGCAATTCAATAACAATAGTTGAAGACTTTAATATTCCCACTCGCAATAATTGATAGATGAACTAGGCAGAAAATCAGCAACTATATAGGTGACCTGAACAGTTCTATCAACCAATTTGACTTAATTGGCATCTATAGAACACTCCATCCAACAATGGCAGAGAAAAGTATTCTTTTTGAGCACACATAGAACATTCTCCAGGATGAACATAGCTAGGCCATAAAACAAGTCTTAATAAACCTAAAATAATCAAAATCATGCAAAGTACATTCTCCAACAACTGAAAAGAATTTGGAAAATCAACAAATCTTTGGAAATTAGGCAATGCAATTCTAAATTAACCATGAGTCAAAAAATAAATTCCAGAGGAAACTGGAAAATATTTTGCATTGAATGAAAATGAAAATGAAGAATGCCAAAATTTGTATGTTGCAGCTACAGCAGTACCTATAAGAAAATTTATAGCTTTCAATATCTATATTAGAAAAAAAGATTTCAAATCAATGGCTTAAGTGTTTACTTAAAAAAATTAGAAAAATAAGAAGAAAACAAACCCAAAGCAAGCAGAAGGAAGGAGATAAAATAGAGTAGAAAAACTATGAAACAGAAAAAAACAGAAAAAAGCTTAATGAAATTATCATCATTTACAAACCTTTTGCTAGACCCCTCAAGAAAAAAAGAGTAAACACAATTGACAAACATCTGAAGTGAAAGAGGTAGTTGGGGTTGGTTCTATCTGAATTGGTGCAGGCTGCTCTAGCAAAATACCATAAATTGGGTGGCTTATAAATAACAGACATTTGTTTCTCACAGTTCTGGTGGCTAAGAAGTCCAAGAAATAAGGTGCTGGCAAATTCACTGTCTGGTGAGGGCCTACTTTCTGGTTCATAGATAGCAGTTTTCTCGCTGTATCCTCTCTAGGGTCTCTTTTATTAGGGCACCAATCCCATCCACAAGGGCTCCACCCTCATAACCCAATCATCTTCCAAAGGCCCCACCTCCAAGTACCATTACATTAAAGGTTAAGTTTTAACATAAAATTTCCAGGAGTGGGGGCCACATTCAGTCTACAGCAATTATTAATGAGCTTACAGAAGTTAAAAGGTTTATAAGGGAGTTCTATGAACAACTACATGCCAATAAGACAACTTAGATGAAATAGATAAATTCCTAGAAAGACACAAATTAACAAACCAACTCAAAGAGTGTGAAAATGTTAGTAGATTTTAACAGATAAAGAAAGTGAATTGGTAAAATTCTCCACAAAGAAAAGCCTAGACATAGATAGCTTTACTGGCAAATTATAACATTTAAAGAAGAATTAACACCTGGGTGGCTCAGTCGGTTAAGCATCTGCCTTCAGCTGAGGTCATGATCTGAGCGTCCTGGGATGGAATGCTGTGTTGGGCTCTCTGCTCAGTGGAGGGCAGGGGGGTCTGCTTCTCTCTCTCCTTCTCCCTCTCCCTGTGTGTGCATGCTCTCTCCCTCTCTTGCTCTAATAAATAAAATCTTTTAAAAAAATGAATTAACACCAATCTTTCACCAACTCTTCCAATATATACATGAAGACAAGATACCCTTAAACTTGTTCTATGAGGCCAGTATTGACCTGATAACAAAGCCAGGGATATCACAAGAAAATAAAACTATAGATCAATATTCCTCATGAATATAAATGCAAAAATCCTTAAGAAAATATTAGGAAGTTGAATTCAGAAACATATAAAAAAGATTATACATGACAACCAAGTGGAATTTATCACAGGAATGCAAGCTTGGTTCAACATAGAAAAATCAATTAATGTAACATGCCATATTAATAGAATAAAATACAAAAACCACATGATCATCTCAATAGATGCCAAAAAAATATTTGACAAAATTCATGACAAAAATTCCCAAAAATTAGGTACAGAAAGAATTCCTTTTAGCTGGTAAACTCTATCTAAGAAAAGCCTAGAGTTACCATCATACTTAATGGTAAAAGACTAAAAGCTTTCACCCTAAGAACAAGAAAAAGATAGGAAATCTGGTCTCACAATTTCTATTCAACATTGTATTGGAGGTTCTAGCCCAGGAAGTGGTAAGGGTTAAATTTGGCCCACCAGGTAAGAATGGATTTTACATTTTTAAATGGTTATAAACAAACAAACTAATTATGATGGTTAATTTTGTGTGTCAATATGATTAGGCCATGGAATGTCCAGGTATTTGGTTAAGCATTAGTCTCTGTCTATCTGTAAAAGTATTTTTGGCTGAGTTTAACATTTAAATTAATGGATTGAGTAAAGCAGATTGCCCTCCCCACTGTGGGCAGGCCTTATCCAATCTGTTGAAAGCTTGAATGGAACAAAAAGGTTGAGTAAAGGAGATTTTGCCTTCTCTGCCTGATTGTCTTCAAGCTGGGGCATAAGTCTCCTGATTTCAGACTGGGACCCAACTGGAACATACATCATTGACTTTTAGACTTAGAATAGAATTATACCATTGGCTCACCTGTGTCTTCAATTTGCCAACTACAGATTTTGGGACTTCTCAAGCCTCCATAATCACATTAGCCAATTCCTTATAATCTCTCTCTCTCTTTCCCATTGGTTCTTCTTTGGAGAACCTTGACAAATACACAAACAAATAACACGGAAGAAAATATGACAGAGACCTTATGTGTTCTGAAAAGACTAAATATTTATTCCTATCCCTTTACAGGAAAGTTTGTTGATCTCTGATTATAGTACATGAGAAAACTTCTACTAATAATAATAGCTGCCATTGCTATGCTTACTATAAATCAGATACCATGATGAGCTCTTGTAATACATTATTTTAGTCATTAATAATAATTTTTATGAAAGTTATTTTTTAATTTACATTTTATAGTTGAAGAAACTTAATCAGGTTTAGAACTTGGATCTGATTATTTTCAAAGCCCAAAATTTTCAACATGGCTTCCTGTAAAGGATACACATTTCCTGTAAAGGATCCCAAGAGGGAAGTTATTATTTTGTAACTATTGATGAAATTTGCTAGAACTTTCTCAGATACCTGTTGGAAGGGGTTTGTAAGGCTCTTTGACAATCCTTGTTACAAATGAAAATATCAAATAAGAGAAATAAATTTGCTGTTCATGTAGATGGGATTATTGAAGCAATGGTACTGGATTACTAGGCACAGAGTAGAGAAAGTATAGAGGGAAATGAGAGATAGAAGACATGTCCTTGGAGAAGAGTTTGGGGGAGAGAAAAGGAACCAGAGAAGGCATGATCTGAGGAGATGTGATGTGCATGTGATGTGTGTGTGTGTGTGTGTGTGTGTGTGTGTGTGTGTGTGTGTGTGTTAGTTTGCTAGGATTGTACCACAAATGGAATGACTTAAACAACAAAAATGTATTCTCTCACAGTTCTAGAGGCTAGAAGTCTGAGATCAATGTGTTGGCAGGGCCAAGCTCCCTCTGAAGGCATTAAGGAAAGATGTGTTCCATGTCTTTCTCCTAGCTTATGGTAGTCCCTTGACCAGCAGCAGCACAACCCTAGTCTCTACATGGCATTCTTTTTATGTATAGGTATGTCCCTGTGTCCAAATTTCCCCTTTTTATATGGGTGTCAGTTGTATTGGATTAGGACCCACACTAATGACCTCATTTTCACTTGATTATGTCTATAAACCCTATTTCCAAAAATGGTCATACTCTGAGGTGCTAGAAGTTAGGACTTCAACATATGAATTTTGGGGGGACACAATTCAACCCATAACAGAGTGTGTGTGTGTGTGTGTGTGTACACGAGAGAGAGAGACAGAGGCAAAGAGAGAGATGGAGAGAGAATCTATTTCAAAAAAGAGTGGAGGGAGTGGGTACTGGTATCAAATATATTTCTGAGAGGTTGCAGGGGGAGGATGGTTGGAAGGCTGAGAAAATGGTACTACTTTGATTAGGAAGAGATCACTGGTGATCTTGGAAAGAACAGTTTTGGGAATGTTGAGAGGACAGAGGCCATGTGCAAAGGCTTAGAATAATGCATATTATATTTTCTCAAAGGCCCTGCCACATACACTGAGGCAGCTACTCTTCACAACCACACTGAAAGAAGAGCACATTTATGACCCATTTCATAGATGAGGAAATCAAGGCTCAGAGAGTCCCTTCTCCTTTCAATTCACAGAACTTCTGAAGTGAATTTTGAGCTGCCTTAATAGTTCAGGTTTTGTTTTCCTCTGTTCTTATTTAGTTCTTGGGTCACAAATAGAAATTTTAAGTCTTTCGTGGTGTAGCACAAAGAAGTGGGCTTCACCAAGTATGGGTAACTTTGAGCAGGTCATTTGTGTTTTCATTTTTGGATCTGAGATGGGAATACTTATATATAGGTTACAGGGTCGGGGGCTTAAGGGAAACAGAATAAGTGGGGCAGCTAGGCACTTAATAAATCAGTTTCCTTCCCAGGATCTCTCTAATCCAGTGTGCATCTGACATTGTGCATTATACCCCCTTGAGTAGCAACAAGCACAACATTCTGTACCTAGAACTTGCTCAGTCAATGTATGATCTTTTCCTCTCCAATAATACTTGAATGCTCAGCTACATTAAAATAGTTATACTGAACTTACTTTATTTTTCTTTCACCTGAACCTCCATATTGGTTACCAAACTAAATGGTAACATTTTTATCACAAATGTTTATGGAGTATATTCCTTTAACAGATATTTATAGAGCATTTTCTGTGTGTCAGATATTGTGCCAGGACTGGAAACACAGATGTTAATAAGGCAGATTTACTCTGAGTGAGGAAAATGGCTCCCAGAGGGCAGCCCCAGTATAGCTAGGAGCCCTGACCTTAGTTCTCAAAGACTTTAGGTCGGGTTCTAACTGTCTCATTTCCCCACTAGCTGTGTGACTCTGGGCTAATCACTGAACTTCTCTGAGCCTCAGTTTCTTTTTCTATAAGTAGGATTAATAGCACAACTCCAACCCTATCTTTTTTCAGTTGGAGCAGCTCCAGTTTTAAATATTGTTTAATGTATTGGATATGAAGCAATTTTTTTTTTTTACCACTGTCCCAGGGAACTTTGTTCTGCAGTGAATGTTGTCCCAAATTATAGACCCTTTTTGCCACAGATGACTTTGTATAGTTTATAAGTGCATATATTTTAGTAGAATTGGGTTTTCTTTACCCATGTGAAGAAGAGTTTCCCATGAAGGCACATAGCACAGCCTGTTCAGGGTGATGGTTACAAACTTGAATGCCTATAGGGCTGGGAATGTCAGTGAATAAGGTGGCAGTTGGGCTGTATGTGGCTCCCTGGTGAGTACATGGTCTGTCCGGAGCTGGTGACTTCTACTCAGCATTTACAGAAGGTTTTTGTTCAGGAATTTGGTCAGTGCTGTTAGAAATGCTATCATTTCACAAGAAGCTAGAAATCTGAATTTCTATGTTTGTTTTGATTTCCAATTTTTAAGTCTTGGTTGTATTTTTTTCATGGTGTGGATCATACAGACATGACTGTAGGCTGCAAGCAGCCACTGACCACCAGACTAATTTTAATAGGGAAAAAAACCTGAGGCTTTCAAGTCAGAAGAACCCCTTGCATTATTAGCTGGATGAATGATCTTGGGTATGTTACTTAACCTCCAACTGACTCAGTTTCTCTATCTGCAAAAGTGAGGATAATATTAACTCTTCCCAGTGAAGTAGTGAGGAAAGATATGGGTAAAACCTAGCATAAGGCAAACAATTTATAAAGGGGCAAAAGGTTTGAATAGATATTTCACCAGAAAAAACATACAAATGGATAATAAGTACATGAAGATTCTCAGGATCATTTGTTATTAGGGAAATGCAAATTAAAACCAAATTCACTTCTACCTCATACTGAAAACAATGGCTATAATCAAAAAGTCAAATTATAACAAGTGTTGGCCAGGATTTTGAGAGACTGGAATATACATTGTTTCACACATTGCCAGCAAAAATGTGAAAAGGTACCGCCACTTTGCAAAACAACCTGGCAATTTCTTAAAAAGTTAAATGGGAATTTACCATAGAACCCAGAAATCCCGCTCATACGTATCTATCTATATGAAAATATCTTCTCAAAAGATTTATTTGGGAATGCTTAAGGCAACGTTATTTATAAAACCAAAAAAAATAAAAATAAAAATTCAAATGCACATGAACAAGTAAAAGGATATACAAAACATAATATATCCATTCAGTGGAAAGTAATTAATACTGATAATTGCTAAAACATGGATGAACCTCAAAAATAGTATGTTAAGTAAAATAAGCCACATGCACAATAGCACATACTTTATAATTCCATTTATAAGAATAGCAAATCTATAGAGAAAGTAGGTTAGTGATTGCCTGGAGCAGGGGGTGGGAAAAGGGATTGAGTACAGACACCTCTTTTTGAGGTGATGGGAATATTCTAAAACTAGATTGTGGCATTTGGGAAATTTACTAAAAATTCTGGAATTGTACACTAAAACCAGTGAATTTTATGGTATGTGAAGTATAATTCAATAGAACTTTAAAAAAAAAAAGCCCTAGCCTGGCACCTAGTATTTACTAAACATAACTTCTTTTCTTCTCCCTTAAGTACAAGGAGGCTAAAGCACAAGGCAATTAAGAAATAAGGCCCGAAAGTTGAACTCTGGCCTTTTCACTCACTTACTAGTGGTGTGCCCTTGGAAACATTACTTAGCCCCTCGGAAGCCCAGGCTCTTCATGTGGAAACTGAAAATAATAGCTATAGAGGTTTTTTTAAATAATTAAATGAGATCATGCATATAAGGTATGCAGCATAGAGTAAGCCCCAAATGACTGATAGCGGCATTGTTTTCCAGATTTATCACCTCATTTCTCATCTATAGCAGCAGTGGTTACAACAGAGTTCCTCTTCCTTCTGTACCACCCCCCCTCAACCCCACACACAATCCTGGCATTTCCTTTACAGAATTTAGTTGGCTTATAGGTCTGCGATGGAGTCTGGGCTTGAAATACTGCTTAGCATTATCTGGCCATGGGTTTCTCACCACTTATATGAGAGTGTCACCTGGAGGTAAATAAGCAACTTTAGTAACACTGTGTTAACATGCGTACTCTGTTGTATGGATACTTACATCTGGGAAGCTCACTGCCCTTTTACAGATGTTATCAGATGGTTCCTACAGCATTCCTGTCAGGTAGAGGGAGCTAGGATGGAGAAGAGAGCGTCCTTTTGCAGATTGGTAAATTAAAGCACAGAGAATTGGAGAGATTTGCAGGAATTACTTGGCAAACTGGTGGAGATAGGTAACTGATGGGAAGGAGGCCCTTCAGGTCTCTTCACAGAGTGGGAGTCTCACTGAAGTGAGTGATTCATTGTAAGAAATGAGAGCTCTTTCGGGTTGCCTTTCATTCCCCAGAGAGTCTGGGGATACATGTGTTTTTTTGTTTTTGTTTTTGTACTAGGAAAGATAACAGTGTGAGTGGGGTGATCAATGTGGTCAAGTGACATTAGGGAGTGGTAGGGACTGTGGTAAACTAGAGGGCCCATGCTCCTTTCAAAGGGAGCATCAATTCATTAGCCACATTCTATTACTTCCATGTGGGAATAGGGCCCAGAGGGGCCAGAAATAAGATTCCTGAGAAGTTAGACAATGAGGTTTTTGTTTGAAATCCCCTAATTTTAAAAAATTACTAACAATTAAAAAAAAGTAACTAAAAAAATCTATCTACCAGTTGGACATGACCCCAGATCTAACCCCTATTCTAAAATAAACTTCCTGCATTCATTATAGGTGTTCAAGGAGAAACTGAGAGGAGCCCATGAAGGTGTAGTAGAGGAGATTACTGCATTTAGTAGAGTGTGGGCTAGATTATTATTAGGGTTCCTTCTTTTTTTTTTTTTTTCTTTTCTATGATGTCAGAGGACCATGAGTAGCATCCAGGCCCAAGGCTGAAGTCATACCATGGCAGTTCCTAAAAAGCAATGTCACCAATAGCTTTTCACAATGTCATTTTTAATGTGTGCCTGAGAATCATATTAGTTTTCCCTTTACTAACATGCTATATTTTAATGATGACTCAAGATGAAAAATAAAAAAGAAGGTTATTATAAAATACAAAACCCAGAAGGGCTTTGAAAAATCAGAGCTGATTGGAAAAGCCTTTGCGTTAAGTGCTTGTTCTGAATGGATGTGCTCACCTGTACTCTAGATTAAGGAGATGATTTTGAGGAAATCTTATCACTTAGTTTGCATATTTTTGCTGACACACATTCACTGCTGATTTCCATATCTTCCAAGTCAACTTCACAAAATGGAGAAAAAACTTAAGTGGAATTAATTAAAGTTGTCTCCACCCACTGTTGCTTTGAAATGTGTTGTAAAGCTTTAAAATTGGATATGATGTTTGGAATTTAGAAAAGCAGTTCTTCTCATCTTTGGTCACTTATAATCTTTTTAAAATTGAACTCTGTTGAGTCAACAGTTGAGTGACTTCTGAGTGGTAGGTAGGGCTTTCGAGAAGCACACCCAGTTTGAAACTGAACCTCCTTGATACAGGGTAGGCTCTGATGAATGATAGCTGCCACCACCACCACCACCACCATCATCATCATCATCATCATCATCATCATCACTCTTCAGGAGGAGCAAGTGTGATTTTACTTACTACATCTTCATCAGCAAGGAGAGTAAAATTGCTCTTATGATTCTTACTATACCTCTTCAGAGAGTATAGTAATAGTAATACCCAATTTCACTTCATAAAACCAATGACAGAAATGAAGCCCCTAGCTGGTGCTATGCCATCCCTTGTAAATACCAACAGTGGACACACATAAATGCTCATGTCCACTCATAAGTCCACTCTGATATGTGTTATTGTTCTCTAAAAAGCAAAGCACTCTCTTATGTCAGTTTTGGTAATGTGCAACCTCCTCTCTTATCTCAAACCTTCCAGACATGCACAGTGTCTGCACTGCAGGAAGGATGGTCTCTCCGATAGACCAATGAGGGACCCAGTCTTGGAGTCAGCACTATTCAACACAATCTTGAGTTTACAGTCTTGAGCTCTACTAGTTGACCTGAAGATCTGGTGCAGGAAAAACTCAGATTACTACTAATCAGAGACTTAGTGTGTTTTGCTGGAGGGGTCTTCTCTGTTGGAGGAGCATGCCAGTGTATCCAGCAGAAGATGCTGTGTCCAAAGCAGGTTATCAAAACCCCGGTGTAGGGTCAAATTATTGCCAGAGAAGTAGGAGGGATAAGAGGTATTGCATGTCAAGGAGGGAAGGACAAGAAGAAGGCCAATAAAGACAAAGATGAAGACTTTGATAGTGGGATTGGGACCATACTGACTGAAGCAGAGATTTTTATTCTAAAAATTCTAGCATGTGTTTGCTTTGGGAAAGCAAATTTATTCTGTGAACATTTATTAAGTCCCTGTTATATGCCTTGAATTGCATTAAATATTCATATACAGTGGTGAACAGGAAAGGCAATATCCCTGTTTTCATAGGTGTAGAGAGACATTAAATAAGGAATGACACACTGGACAATTGCAAAATATGGTAAATGCTATAAAGGAAATAATGAGTTTTATAAGAGTGAAAAAAAGTGTGGGTGGGTAGGCTGTGCTTTTGGTTGAGTGATCAAGGAAAGTCTCTTCAGGAAAATGTTTAAACTGAGACCTGGAAACTAGAAGCAATCAGCTATGAAAGACGGGATGTGGTGGAGAGCTCCAAGAAAAGGGAACAGCATGGGTTTGAGACTTAAAAGAAAAAAAATAGAGAGAATTCCAAGTACCACTTAAGAGGGCTAAAACCCTGGGTCAGAAAGCAAGCACAATTGTTTAATGAGGATAACCTTTGGCTCACGAATTCCACCTCAAGGAATTTTTCCTTGGCAAATAATCAGAAAAATGTTCACCCCAGCATTGCTTATGACAATGAAATATTGGAAATATAATACATGTCTAGAATGCAGGGGACTCATAATAGATTTTCTCTTGCTATTTAGATTTTTCTCTTTGTCTCTGCCATTCAACAGTTTGACTATGGTATGTGTACGTGTGGATCTCTTTGTATTTATCTTCCTTGAGATTCATTAAGCTTCTTGAAGCTTGTAGATTAAGTTTGTAGATTTTCACCAATTGGGGAAAATTTTGGCCAGTATTTCTTCAAATATTTTTTTTAGTTTTCTTTTTTTTTAATTTTTTTATTGTTATGTTAATCACCATACACTACATCATTAGTTTTTGATGTAGTGTTCCATGATTCATTGTTTGTGCATAACACCCAGTGCTCCATGCAGAACGTGCCCTCTTTAATACCCATCACCAGGCTAACCCATCCACCCCCGCCCCTCTAGAACCCTCAGTTTGTTTTTTAGAGTCCATCATCTCTCATTGTTCATCTCCCCCTCCGATTTACCCCCCTTCATTCTTCCCCTCCTGCTATCTTCTTCTTTTTTTTCTTCACATTATATTGCATTATTTGTTTCAGATCTGTGATTCAACAGTCTTGCACAATTCACAGCACTCACCATAGCACATACCCTACCCAATGTCTATCACCCTGCCACCCCATCCCTCCCACCCCTCACCACTCCAGCAACCCTCAGTTTGTTTCCTGAGATTAAGAATTCCTCATATCAGTGAGGTCATATGATACATGTCTTTCTCTGATTGACTTATTTTACTCAGCATAACACCCTCCAGTTCCATTCACGTCATTGCAAATGGCAAGATCTCATTCCTTTTCATGGCTACATAATATTCCATTGTGTATATATACCCCATCTTCTTTATCCATTCATCTGTCGATGGACATCCTGGCTCTTTCCTCAGTTTGGCTATTGTGGACATTTCTGCTATAAACATTGGGGTGCACGTACCCCTTCGGATCCCTACATTTGTAACTTTGGGGTAAATACCCAGTAGTGCAATTGCTGGATCGTATGGTAGCTCTATTTTCAACTGTTTGAGGAACCTCCATACTGTTTTCCAGAGTGGCTGCACCCAGCTTGCATTCCCACCAACAGTATAGGAGGGTTCCCCTTTCTCCACATCCCCGCCAACATCTGTCATTTCCTGACTTGTTAATTTTAGCCATTCTGACGGGCGTGAGGTGGTATCTCACTGAGGTTTTGATTTGGATTTCCCTGATGCTGAGCGATGTTGAGCACTTTTTCATGGGTCTGTTGGCCATTTGGATGTCTTCTTTGGAAAAATGTCTGTTCAAGTCTTCTGCCCATTTCTTGATTGGATTATTTGTTCTTTGGGTGTTGAGTTTGATAAGTCCTTTATAGATTTTGGATACTAGCCCTTTATCTGATATGTCATTTGCAAATATTTTCTCCCATTCTGTCAGTTGTCTTTTGGTTTTGTGGACTGTTTCTTTTGCTGTGCAAAAGCTTTTTATCTTGATGAAATCCCAATAGTTCATTTTTGCCCTTGCTTCCCTTGCCTTTGGCGATGTTTCTAGGAAGAAGTTGCTGAGGCTGAGGTCGAAGAAGTTGCTGCCTGTGTTCTCCTTTAGGATTTTGATGGACTCCTGTCTCACGTTTAGGTCTTTCAACCATTTGGAGTCTATTTTTGTGTGTGCTGTAAGGAAATGGTCCAGTTTCATTCTTCTGCATGTGGCTATACAATTTTTCCAACACCATTTGTTGAAGAGACTGTCTTTTTTTCCATTGGACATTCTTTCCTGCTTTGTCAAAGATGAGTTGACCATAGAGTTAAGGGTCCATTTCTGGGCTCTCTATTCTGTTCCATTGATCTATGTGTCTGTTTTCGTGCCAGTACCATACTGTCTTGATGATGACAGCTTTGTAATAGAGCTGGAAGTCCGGAATTGTGATGCCACAGCTTTGGTTTTCTTTTTCAACATTCCTCTGGCTATTCGGGGTCTCTTCTGGTTCCATACAAATTTTAGGATTATTTGTTCCATTTCTTTGAAAAAAGTGGATGGTATTTTGATGGGGATTGCATTGAATGTGTAGATTGCTCTAGGTAGCATTGACATCTTCACAATGTTGGTTCTTCCAATCCATGAGCATGGAACATTTTTCCATTTCTTTGTGTCTTCCTCAATTTCTTTCATGAGTCTTTTATAGTTTTCTGAGTACAGATGCTTTGCCTTTTTGGTTAAATTTATTCCTAGGTATCTTATGGTTTTGGGTGCAATTGTAAATGGGATCGACTCTTTAATTTGTCTCTCTTCTGTCTTGTTGTTGCTGTATGGGAATGCCACTGATTTCTGTGCATTGATTTTATATCCTGCCACTTTACTGAATTCCTGTATGAGTTCTAGCAGTTTTGGGGTGGAGTCTTTTGGGTTTTCCACATAAAGTATCATATCATCTGCAAAGAGTGAGAGTTTGACTTCCTCCTTGCCGATTTGGATGCCTTTGATTTCTTTTTGTTTTCTGATTGCTGTGGCTAGGACTTCTAATACTATGTTGAATAGCAGTGGTGATAGTGGACATCCCTGTCGCATTCCTGACTTTAGGGGGAAAGCTCTCAGCTTTTCCCCATTGAGAATGATATTCACTGGAGGTTTTTCATAGATGGCTTTTATGATATTGAGGTATGTACCCTCTATCCCTATACTCTGAAGAGTTTTCATCAAGAAAGGATGCTGTACTTTGTCAAATGCTTTTTCTGCATCTATTGAGAGGATCATATGATTCTTGTTCTTTCTTTTGTTAATGTATTGTATCACGTTGATTGATTTGCGGATGTTGAACCAACCTTGCAGCCCAGGGATAAATCCCACTTGGTCGTGGTGAATAATCCTTTTAATGTACTCTTGGACCCTATTGGCTAGTATTTTGGTGAGAATTTTTGCATCCATGTTCATCAAGGATATTGGTCTGTAATTCTCCTTTTTGATGGGGTCTTTGTCTGGTTTTGGGATCGAGGTAATGGTGGCTTCATAAAATGAGTTTGGAAGTTTTCCTTCCATTTCTATTTTTTGGAACAGTTTCAGGAGAATAGGTATTAATTCTTCTTGAAATGTTTGGTAGAATTCCCCTGGGAAGCCATCTGGCCCTGGGCTTTTTTTTGTTGGGAGATTGTTGATCACTGCTTCAATTTCATTAGTGGTTATAGGTCTGTTCAGGTTTTCTATTTCTTCCTGGTTCAATTTTGGTAGTTGATACATCTCTAGGAATGCATCCAGTTCTTCCAGGTTATCTAATTTGCTGGCATAGAGTTGCTCATAATATGTTCTTATAATTGTTTGTATTTCTTTGGTGTTGGTTGTGATCTCTCCTCTTTCATTCATGATTTTGTTGATTTGGGTCATTTCTCTTTTCTTTTTGATAAGTCTGGCCAGGGGTTTATCAATCTTGTTAATACTTTCAAAGAACCAGCTCCTAGTTTCGTTGATCTGTTCTACTGTTCTTTGGTTTCTATTTCATCGATTTCTGCTCTGATCTTTATTATTTCCCTTCTTCTGCTGGGTTTAGATTTTATTTGCTGTTCTTTCTCTAGCTCCTTTAGGTGTAGGGTTAGGTTGTGTATTTGAGACCTTTCTTGTTTCTTGAGAAAGGCTTGGATTGCTATATACTTTCCTCTCAGGACTGCCTTTGCTGTATCCAAAGATTTGGAACAGTTGTGTTTTCATTTTCATTGGTTTCTATGAATTTTTTAAATTCTTCTTTAATTTCCTGGTTGACCCATTCATTCTTTAGTAGGATGCTCTTTAGCCTCCATGTATTTGAGTTCTTTCTGACTTTCCTCTTGTGATTGAGTTCTAGTTTCAAAGCATTGTGGTCTGAAAATATGCAGGGAATGATCCCAATCTTTTGGTGCCGGTTGAGACCTGATTTGTGACCTAGGATGTGATCAATTCTGGAGAATGTTCCATGGGCACTAGAGAAGAATGTGTATTCCGTCGCTTTGGGATGGAATGTTCTGAATATGTCTGTGAAGTCCATTTGGTCCAGTGTGTCATTTAAAGTCTTTATTTCCTTGTTGATCTTTTGCTTAGATGATCTGTCCATTTCAATGAGGGGGGTGTTAAAGTTCCCCACTATTATTGTATTGTTGTCAATGTGTTTCTTCGCTTTTGTTATTAATTGCCTTATATAATTGGCTGCTCCCATGTTCGGGGCATAGATATTTACAATTGTTAGATCTTCTTGTTGGATAGACCCTTTAAGTAGGATATAGTGTCCTTCCTCATCTCTTATTACAGTCTTTGTTTTAAAATCTAATTTGTCTGATATAAGGATTGCCACCCCAGCTTTCTTTTGGTGTCCATTAGCATGGTAAATGGTTTTCCACCCCCTCACTTTCAATCTGGGGGTGTCTTTGGGTCTAAAATGAGTCTCTTGCAGACAGCATATTGATGGGTCTTGTTTCTTAATCCAATCTGATAGCCTGTGTCTTTTGATTGGGGCATTCAGCCCATTTACATTCAGGGTAACTATTGAAAGATATGAATTTAGTGCCATTGTATTCCCTGTAAGGTGACTGTTACTGTGTATTTTCTGTGTTCCTTTCTGGTCTATGCTGCTTTTAGGATCTCTCTTTGCTTAGAGGACCCCTTTCAATATTTCTTGTAGGGCTGGCTTCGTGTTTGCAAATTCCTTTAGTTTTTGTTTGTCCTGGAAGCTTTTTATCTCTCCTTCTATTTTCAATAACACCCTAGCTGGATACAGTATTCTTGGCTGTATATTTTTCTCATTTAGTGCTCTGAAGATATCATGCCAGTCCTTTCTGGCCTGCCAGGTCTCTGTGGAGAGGTCTGTTGCCAATCTAATGTTTCTACCATTATAGGTTACATATCTCTTCTCCCGAGCTGCTGTCAGGATTTTCTCTTTGTCTCTGAGACTCGAAAGTTTTACTATTAGATGTCGGGGTGTTGACTTATTTTTATTGATTTTGAGAGGGGTTCTCTGTACCTCTTGGATTTGGATGCCTGTTTCCTTCCCCACATTAGGGAATTTCTCTGCTATAATTTGCTCCAATATACCTTCTGCCCCCCTCTCTCTTTCTTCTTCTTCTGGGATCCCAGTTATTCTAATGTTGTTTTGTCTTATGGTATCGCTTATCTCTCGAATTCTGCCCTCGTGATCCAGTAGTTGTTTATCTCTCTTTTTCTCAGCTTCTTCATTTTCCATCATTTGGTCTTCTGTATCGCTAATTCTCTCTTTGCCTCATTTATCCCAGCAGTTAGTGCCGCCATTTTTGATTGCACCTCATTAATAGCCTTTTTGAATTTGATTTGGTTAGGTTTTAGTTCTTTTATTTCTCCAGGAAGGGTGTCTCTAAATAACTTCCATGCTTTTTTCAAGCCCAGCTAGTATCTTTAAAATCTTGATTCTGAACTCTATGTCTGACATCGTACTAATGTCCATATTGAATAGGTCCCTGGCAGACAGTACTACCTCTTGTTCTTTTTGCTGCGGTGATTTTTTTTGTCTTGTCATTTTGTCCACAGGAGAATAGATGAATGAGAGAACAAAATATTAACAGGTTAACAACGTCCCCAGCAAATCAAGTCTAAACAAAGCAGAAAAGACCTGAAACCAGGGGAAAAGAAAGGGAAAGAAAGAAAAAAGAAAGAGAAAAAAAAGAAACAGAAAAAGATAAAAACAAACAAAAACAGAACAAAACCAGAAAAAACAGAATATGATCAAATATGATGAGGCTAGTGCATAGATCAGTGCCACACACTAGATTTTGGGTGTATTTTGGTCTGTTAGAAGAAAGTGCCTCCTAAAATTTTAAGGAAAGAAAGACTTATATATGTACAAAATAAGGGTTGATACAATGAAGGGATGGAAGATGACTGTAAAGATGAGAATTATAAAAGATTTTATAAAAGGAATTGATAAGATAAGAAGTTGTTTGAAAAAAGAAAGAAGAAGATTTAAAAAAAGAAAAAAAAAGGGAGAGAATGTGATCAGGCAGGAGACTAGAACAAAGCCATACACTAGTGATTTAGGGTATATTTTGATGTGTTAGGAGAAACTGTATCTCAAAATTTTAAAGAGAGAACAACATATATATATGCCAAAAATAAGGGTAACTACTATGAAGGGATAGAATATGACTCTAAAAATGAAAAATAAAAATGTTTTTTTTTAAAGGGATTGATAAGATGTTGGTTGAAAAAGGGAAAAAGAAAAATTAAAAAAAAAACAGTTAAAAAAATTAACTTTGAAAAACTAAAGAATCATAGTAAAAAAGCCATGAATTCTATGTGCAGTATTCCCCTAGTGGTGAAGTTTGACCGTTCTCATTGATCGGCAAACTTGGTCTCGGCTGGTTGTTCTTTCTGATCTTCTGGGGGAAGGGCCTGTTGCCGTGGTTCCCAAATGTCTTTGCCAGAGGCGGAATTGCCCGGCCCTTATCGTCCGGGTTAAGCAATCTGCTCGGGTTTGCTCTCGGGAGCTTTTGTTCCCTGCAAGCTGTCCGTACAGCTTTGGAGGAGGAGAGTGAAAATGGTGGCCTCCCAATCTCCGCCCGGAGGAGTCGAGAACTTGGGGCCCTGCTCCTTAGTGCGCCCCCAGAGAAAAGCAGTCAATCACTCCTGTCTCCCCTGTCTCCAGCCGCACTCCGTGCTCACCCGGCCTGTGACCAAGCATTTCTATCTCTGGCACCTGACCCCGTGTGGAGTCTCCAAACCCAGCAGATCCCTGCAGTGCGCTCCCGCACCGCTCCTCCCGGGGGAGAAAGGAGTCTCCCCGGCTCTGCCGCTTATTGGGTCCCTGCTGGAGGAGCAGTGGCCTGACTGGGCCACGGATCACAGTTTATGGCAACCCCAAGCTGAGAGCCCGTGCCTCGGCTCCGTCTCCGCAGCCGGCTTCCCCGCTCCGATACCTGGGAGCTCTGCCGCACTCAGGCACCCCCGGTCTCTCCGTGACCCTGAGGGTCCTGAGACCACACTGTCCCGCGAGGGTTCCACCCCCCGCTTAGCCACTGGAGCAATGTCCCTCAGTGGAGCCGACTTCTAAATGTTCCGATTTTGTGCTCCGCGGCTCTAGCACTTGCCAGAAGCGGCCCACGGAGGCCCCCTCCCCCACCGTCTATCCTCCCGAATATCGCCTCGGATTCACTTCTCCGCACGTCCTACCTTCCAGAAAGTGGTCGCTTTTCTGTTCAGGGTGTTGTTGCTACTCTCTTCTTCAATCTCCTGTTGAGTTCATAGGTGTTCAGAATGGTTTGGTCCCTATTCAGCTGAATTCCTGAGACCAGACGAAATCCAGGTCTCCTACTCCTCCACCATCTTGCTCCCATCTTCAAATATTTTTTTTCCTCCCTTTCTCTCTTTCCTGTGTTATACAATTCACCACCAACTTCAGTCCCTTCCAAGCCAACTTTGCAAAATTGAGAAGAAATTAAGTGTAAGTAGTTATTTCTGCTCACTGTTGCTTAGAAATGTGTTACAAAGTTTTGAAATTTGTTAATTCTTGGATCATTTATAATTACTGCTTTGAAGTCTTGTTCTGCTCAATCCAACATCTAAGACCCTCAAAGTTTCTACTGACTGCTTTTTTCTGCCACGTCTGGGTTGTACTTTCCTGTTGCTTTTCTTATCTCATGATTATGTTGTTGTTGAAATATGGACCTTTTATTTTTTTATTTTTTTTAAAGATTTTATTTATTTATTTGAGAGAGCGAGAATGAGAGAGAGAGAGAGCACATGAGAGGGGGGAGAGTCAGAGGGAGAAGCAGACTCCCTGCTTAGCAGGGAGCCCGATGTGGGACTCGATCCCGGGACTCCAGGATCATGACCTGAGCTGAAGGCAGTTGCTTAACCAACTGAGCCACCCAGGCGCCCGAAATATGGACCTTTTAGATAATATATTTTATCAACTCTAAGTTGTGAATATTTGTTATTTTTTGCCTTTTTATTCATTTATTTAGTAACTTGCATGGGTTAAATCTACCTTCCCTCTCCTACGTTGTATAGCCACTGATGTCTATGCTCAGTTTTTTTGTTTAATTTTTGTTTTCATTCTTATTTTTACTTTTAAGCCTAAGACTTTCTCTGTGTTTGCATAGGTTAGTGGTTATCCAGTGACTGGACAGAAATGTTCAAACAGTTCAAGCCAGGAAGGCTTCCTAGGAATTGTGTGTTGGGAGGAGAGCACATTCAAATTCAGTTTTTTTTTTCAAAGTTGCACTGGCTTTGACTTTCTGCTTTGCACTTTCCTGTGACCTGTGTGTGTGTGTGTGCTTAGTCTCAAGATTAGCCGAGAATGTGTGAACAGTTGGGCCATGTGAGCAGTGCCAGGCAGGAATATGCTTTTCTCAACCATGACTGCAATGTCAGATTATTGGAACAGCTGACTGTCCCTGCTGGTTGCCTCAGGGGTCATTGCTTCCATTGAAAACACCCTGGAGCATCGGTATCTCCAACCCCTTCAAATCCAGGGAGCCCCGTTCTGCCTAAGAGAGAGGCCCCTAATCTTTGAGGCTTGCCCTGACCTCCTAGAACTTCCATGACAACTGACCCTGAGGTGTGTTAGGAATGGGTCAATTCCAAGTAAGAATGCAACAGATTCCCTTTGTTGTGACCCAAAGTTCACCAGATTTTCAAGCATAAATATTTCTCAGATTGTTACATGCTATTAGTCAGTTTCCAGAATGCTTTAAATGGTTGATTTTGTTATTTCTGTTTGGCTTTATCAATGATTTGGAGGAAAAGGATTTGCCCATTTCCTCACTTGGGCCATCATTAGAACTCATAATTGACTATGAAACATATAGGCAATGGACAACCCCCCAGCCACTGAAAAAGATGACTTAGCTGCATATTCATTGACTTTAAAATATTTCCATAGTAGTATAAATGAAAAAAGCAGGTTTCCAAAATAAAAATAAGAGTTGCAACACATGTGAGTATGTGAATGTGTGTCCATGTATGTGCTATGCAGGCATGAATGCCTGGAAAGGTTTTAACCAAGGTGTTAATGGTGGTGGGGTTTCAGGCAACTTTTATTCTTTTTGTATTTTTCTGTATTGCTGAGTTTTCTGCATGTGCATTTGTTATTTTACATTTTTAAAAACAATATGGTTGTACTCATTTGAAAGAACGAAAAACAGAGAAGGGGAGTGGGGAGGAGAAAGAAGAGAGAAGAAAGAAAACAAGATCATTGTGGGGCTGACAGGCTGTTTAAGGATCAGCCTTCTGAATTCACACACTTGGGTTCAGAGATTTGACAAGAATGTCATCAGTCTTGTATAACTCTGTTCTTTGCCATGATAAGACTATCCTCTTTTCTCATTATTTTAAGGGCACGATCTGCCTGTCAAGGCTAAGTCTGCATTTTGAAGGATCATCCTTTACACTACCCTCTCTCTTATGCTCTGCATCATGTCTGTCACCAAGTGACATTACCTCCTCCCCTTAAATGGCCTGTCTCAGCCCCTCTGTGCCCTTTGATACCTCCTACCTCTTTTTTTAAGTTCAAATATAATTAATATACAGTGTTATATTAGTTTCAGGTGATAGAGAATTTTAAAAGCAGCAAGAGAAAAGAAAGTAGTTACATACAAGGAAAACCCCATAAGGCTATCAGCTGAGTTTTCAGCAAAAACTTTGCAGGCCCAAAGAAGTGGCATGTTATAGTCAAAGTGCTTAAGGGATAAACCCTCTGACCAAGAATACTCTAACCAACAAGGCTAGCATTCAGGGTAGATGGAAAGATAAAATGATCCCTCTTATCTTTGAATCTTCAACCCCTCTTCCCATCACCATTGTAAGGCCTTCTAACTGGTCATCGTGCTTTTAATTCTGTACCCCTTGAGTCTTATTCTATGTTTTGCAGCCAGCCCAATCTTTCTAAAACATAAGTCTGATTATGTCACTTCCAAGATTAAAAGCATTAAATGGATCCCCATGTCCAAATAAATGAAACCTTGAGCAAGTTACTTAACCTCCTCAATTTTTTTCTTTTGTGAAATAGAGATGATGATAATATTTACTCAGAAGATGAGATGACTTTATATGATTATATATATGAACATATATATAATTACTGAGAATAGTGTGTCGTACTCAGTAAGAATTCAGTAAATGTTAGCTTTTATTACTGCCTCTCTTCCAATTCCCCACTAGTTCCTCTGTACTC
Source organism: Eumetopias jubatus (assembly GCF_037043125.1). Classification (NCBI taxonomy): domain Eukaryota; kingdom Metazoa; phylum Chordata; class Mammalia; order Carnivora; family Otariidae; genus Eumetopias; species Eumetopias jubatus. The sequence continues at coordinate 60,271,036 of NW_028274810.1, forward strand.
TAGCTACACCACAGTTTACTAAGGTACTTTCTAAACTTCTGTGATTCTGAATAAAACGATCTCTATTGTTTAAAATGCAAAGTCCAGGTCCTTATCTTCTCTGCCTTAAAGTATTGCTAAGTCCCAGAAATAAGACCGTTCCCAGGCTTCTCTCATATATGTTCATGACTATACATTGTGAATGTCTATTTACAAGACTTTCCCCTCTATTGGACTTGAACTCCTTAAGGCAGGGGCCTCGGCCTTTTTATCACTGTGCTCATTAAGTACTTGGCACATGATTGGCATTCAGTAAATGTTTCTTAAGTAGATGAATAAGGAAGACTCCATTCTTTGAGACTCACTGAGCACTATGATATTAATTTTGGAGGTAAAACTTGTTTCTAGCTTGCATCCCATCTTCTTGCCTAGATTGTAACTCTTTTGTACTTTGCAATGCATGACCTTTATGAATTCTTTGCATTGCTTGGCTTAGGACTATAGACGAACCCTACATGGGTTCAGCACCGTTGACACACTACAATTACAGCACTTCCTATGATGTACTGTTGTAGTTGTGCATGTGACTGGTCCATCTATTCAATTGTGTCTTTTTTCAAAGGCAGAAGCTGTATTGTTCATTTGTCTCTCAGTCTCTCTGCATATATTAGTGACATAACAGAAAAAGCACAGGCTAATATTGGTAGAAGTCTAGAGGCCTGGGTACTCCAAGTGTATAGCCTTTTGTAAAGAGACAGTCTCCCTTTAGTCTGATAAGTGTATACCCTTTTGTAAAGAGACAGTTTCCCTTTAGTCTGGTAACTGTGACTAAATTATTTGAAACCTGTAGGACCAATGCTATAACAAAGTGATACAACTTTTTCATAGCCCAGTGATTGGGATTTAGGTGCAAATGGTACGCTTGTGATAAAGTGTGGTTGATTTTCAGTGATGGAGTTAGAGAACACTGGAGGAAAACTTATTCTGTGAGACCCAAAACATGTATATCTGGCTGCTCCCCATAGGAACTGTAACTCCACCCAAGTTTGCCCTATGAAAGGTTGCTGTTTGAATATCAACTGTTTGGAGAGGTTTTCTCTGAATGCCCTATATACCTACCCCTCACCATCACTCTACATCCTTAACCTGCTCCATTTTTATTTATTCCACTTAATTGTACCACCCCCTCTCTGTTATATTATTTGTTATTATCTATCTCTCCCATTAGAACATCAGTCTAATAAGGGAAGGATCTGCCTCTGTTTTGGGCAGTGCTGTGTATCCTGACCTCCTTTAATAGTGTTAGATACAAGGTAGAAGGCCTCAGAATGTTGTTTTATCCAGAGCAGCCCGAAGTCATGGGAATAACCCTTCTCTGCTCTTAAACCTTCTGGTAGAACCAAGTTCTTTCCCTTCCAGAGCTTTTCAGAGACCACAGATGACTTCTACCACCACTCTTTCCCCCATGACCCTACCTGCTGTTGCACCTGCCTGGGGCAGTGGGAACTATGACACTGACTCTGCCTCAGACCTCAGACTCCTGTTTCTATGGCCACTGGATGTCATGGAGGCTGCAGGTGGCAATTAAGCTTAGTTTTGTTCATTCATAATTGGAAGGTCTATTTCTCTGTGGAAGAACTCCTTCAGATAAAAAAAAGAACCTGTTTTTGTATCTCCTTTCAGGACTAAGAAATGAAAATCTCTAAATAGTTTGAAAGAAATTCTTGAAACAGATTGAAATATCTTAGTGTGTGAAGGCTTGCCTTCTATTCTTGACCCTGCCTCTACCAGCCGTATTCATGGACAAATGACCTCAAACCACCCCCCACCCCCCATCCCCCACCCACGCCGAGCCTTCACCACCCTCAGCTGAGCAATAGAGATGGGAGAGCCTTTCCTGCATAGTTCACAGGAAGAATTAGCCTGAGTTCTGATTGAAAGAATCGGGGTTCTAATAATCACCACCTAGATACAACGCATTGCAGAATGTATCAGCCAACACATGCCCTAAATTCAAACCAGTTTTCTTCACTCCCTGTAGCTGCTGTCACATATGGTGATGACCCATAGGCTCTGTCATGTTGCTGCTACTGATGATGATGATAATGATGGTGATCTCTTTTGACTCATTTTCAGGTGAGATTAACACTATTGAATACTTCCTCTGGGCCAGACATTGTGTTAAGCACTCAGCAGGCCTATTCACATTTTCTTTAAAAAAAAAATTAACGTGTGTCATAAAATAGGGGTGTCTGGGTGGCTCAGTCAATTAAACATCCAACTCTTGATTTCGGCTCAGGTCATGATCTCGGGGTCGTGAGACTGAGACCTACATCAGGCTCTACACTGGGCATGGAGCCTGCTTAAGATTCTTGCTCTCCCTCTGCCCCTCCCACCCCTCTCCCCGTGCTGGCATGTGCGCTCTCTCTCTCAAATAAATAAATAAATAAATAAATAAATAAATAAATAAATATAACGTGTGTTCTAAAAACAGTAGAGGGCTTGAAGTGCATGAATGTTAAGTGTATAGCCCAGCCAGTTTCTGTGGATGTGTACATTTATATAACCAGTATATCGACGTAGATGACATTCCCAGCATCCCAAAAGTCTTATTCAGAACGCTTCCCCGTCAGCACCCCCAGGGGTCTCCATTATTCTGATCACCAGTTAGTTTTGCCTCTTCTTGAACCTCATATAAAGGCAACTCTACAGTGTCTTCTTTGTCTCTGGCTTCTTTTGGTCAATGACGTCTATGGGATTCCTTCCGTGTGCATGTATCACAGTTCATTCTTATCTGTTGACTTGAATGAGTCATTAGGGTGAGCCTGACACTGTCTGAAGTGTTTTACATGTATTATCTCACTAAATTCTTCACACTACCCTAAGGTAGGGACTATTATCTTCTTTTCACAGATAGGGCTCTGGGAAGTTAAGGAACTTGCCTCAAGTCGCAGAGCTATTAAGTGGTGGAGAATCAGTTCTGGTTGCAGAGCTGGAGTTGCCTAGCAAGGGGCCAGAACTTGACATGCTTCCAGAATTAGATTCAATCAGGTTTGTTCCCAGTTTAAACTGAAGGTCATATGATTATTTTGTGGTTATTCACAAAGGGGTTTCTATGGGAACTCCCATTCCATCTGAATATTCCATCAGAATATTTTCGCTCCCTTGTTAATTGTCAGGGCTTCTCACTCCTGCATTTACAGATTTGATGTGCTTTGCCCTTCCTTTGGCTGCACTGCTTCCGGACCCAGACAGGCTTCTTGGGGCCTCTATAGGAGGCTGCTTTCTTGGGCGTCGCCTGAAAGATTAAGTTGCTTAAGGATGTCTTCTTCCTCCTTTCAGGGTATGATCTTTGCTGAAGGAATCAGAAGTACTGCGGTCTGATTCTATGGCCACTTTCCCAGTCTCAGCTTGTGGGGGTTTCTAAGGAAACACAGCTGAAAGAGATTTTTCTCTCCACCCCGGTATAGCCTGACTTGCTGTCCTCCCACCCTTGAATCTCACCATATCCCCCTGGTGATGGATGTTCCTCATCTAGGGTGAGCTTGGGGGTGGGGCAGACTTGGACAGAGCACAGGGGACTGAGGGATATGGGCCGAATCACTGCTTTGGACAGCCCAGGTCCGGCCCCTGGAGCTCACAGGGGTTGCCTATAAACTCATGCGACTTTTCTCTTTTATAAATTCATCTTCTGAATTCATATCTCTGCTCTGTATAGCTTTCCTTCTAAACACGGTATTCACGCATTTTCCCCCAGGCTCTGAACTAATCCATTACGTTTGGCTAAGACATAGACAATGGGTAAATGCCCCCTTGCAGGCTAGAGAATTAAATAGATAATCTAAGCTCTGTTTGGGTCTGCGGCTTAGTGCATGGGGTAATTGGTAAGAGGCTTTGGCTTTCCTTCCTTCATGCAAATGAAGAGAATAAGTAAAAACAACAAGAGATGGAGGTGGAACCTTTTTGAATACTGACATTCCAGTCACTGGGACCGGCAGAATATGGCTTTTCATTTAACCCTTTGTGGGTCGTTGTCCCTTAGCAACTTCTTTTAATCAATGGAGAGAAATTGGCATTTGTACTGATGGTGCAATTGACTCCTTACCCAGCGTAAGCTCTGCGCACAATAAACTGTGCCTTGTTCATCACTGTATCCCCAGTGCCTACAAGTGTTAGCACAGAGTGGACATTTAATAAATATTTCTCAGGGGTGCCTGGGTGGCTCTGTTGGTTAAGCGTCTGCCTTCGGCTCAGGTTGTGATCTCAGGGTTCTGGGATCGAGTCCCGCATCGGGCTCCCTGCTCAGCCGAAAGTCTCCTTCTCCCTCTCCCTCTGCTGCTCCCCCTGCTTATGCTCTCTCTCTGTCAAGTAAATAAATAAAATCTTAAAAAAAATAAATATTTCTCAAATGTTTGCATTAATTAACAGTGTAAAAGTGATTTGTGTAGGGAGCTATTGCAATGTAGTAGAAAGATCAGGGGTAAAAAGATGATGCAAACCATTAACCCTGCTGGATTTGGTTTTGGATTCCAGCAACTCGAGTTCGTACATATGGTCCAGATGACTGCTTCTGGGTTGTTGCCTACTACCTCCTTCCTCAAGCCATTCTCTCTCCTGGGACACCTCAATTTCATGTTGCCTCCTTTTTTACAAAGCACTCAAACAAGGGGAGTGCTGGTGCCTGTGTGCACAGCTTCTTGGGGCCGGCCACGCAAATACAGTGGCTGGAGCCAAATGCACCCACAGAGGAGGAAGCCACAGATCTTCACAAAGACTAGCCCTGCTGTCAATTGCCATTTCCTTGTGCTGGCCTCAGCATGGCCTCAGAGAGCACAATATACACAAAATTATAATGTTATCACACAGGCTGGTGCCCATGGCGAGTACCGCCACTTAAGGAGGTGCACACCAGGGGCAGGAAGGCACAAGGGCCATTCGGAGGCTGAAGTCACATGTATTTATATTTTTAGCAGACGGGGGCTGAGATACAATTTCAATGAAGATTGCATTATGGATTATTGCTTGAGAAGGCTTTGGCAAAGGACTAAGGAGAGTCTTTTCCAAAGGGGGCTTTTACCTCCACAGGGGTTGATGGAAATGGGAGGAGAGAAAAGACTGCTGCTTCTATTTTCCAAAGCTGACTTGGGATGCTGTAGTGATAATGTGTGACAGTTTCCTAAGCAAATCTCCATGTGATGTGTGTGTTTGTGTGTGTGTATGTGTGTATTTTATTTGAACAACTCAGACCCCGTTTGGTAGACAGAACAGATGCTGTTCCTACCATTTTACGCAATGGAGACCGAAACTCAAGAAGAAATGGTGTGCTCACATAATTAGCTAGACCATTATAAAGTCCAAATTTCTTCGCATAATTTACAGATTCCTTGTTGCTCTGGCTCTTAGTTGTCACTCCAGTGCCCTCCCCCTACCTTGCTTTCTTCTCAGCCTGAACTCCTTCCACAGTCAGCTTGCAGACCCTTAATGTATCATGTTTCTTACCTGTGCACTTTGCACATGCTGTTCCTTCCTGTCCAGCCTGCCCTCTCCTTCCTCTGTTTCCTCCCTCTCCTTCAGATGTCATCAGAAAAAGGTTTCCCTGGCCTCTCAGGACTGGGTTCTCCGCCCTGTCTGTATAAGACCATGCACCCTAAGCCCATTCATGAACTCTTCTGTGTTTCTCACTAGATTATGGTTCTTTGCTAGAAAACTAACACGCTGAATTGCTCCATTGATTCTGCAAGTGACTGGGGACGGAAAGTACGGGAGGAAAAGATAAAAGAACCTGGCTGCACTTGAAACATGCCCAGATTGGGAAGGGCTAAGGGACACAGTAAATCAGCTGCCTCAAAACAACTCAAGCACAAACCACTTTTCTGCCTCCTATATGGGTGCTAATTTTACTCTTCCACTTAATGTACCACTTGGGACAAATCTCTTCACCTTGCTTGAGCTTCAGTTTTCCTATCCAAAAATAGGCAAGCAGGTGGCAGATGAAGTAAAATAAGAGTGGTAAAGTATACTGTAAGGTAGAACTAGCATTAAGTAAATCTTTATAAGTATTATGCAAAAATCTCCAAGATACTATTGATGAGCAAAAGTCACATGATTTCACTTGTGTAAAACAATAGTTATGAGACAAAAAGGACTTTTAACACTTTTGACACACTGAGAACCAAATTTCAGGAAGTACTCTATTCCTCATAAGACAACAGACAAAAGGAAAGCAAAATACCAAGTTCATGGATAGAAGAAATTTCACTGTCAGGAGGCATGTTCTCATTCTCAGACTGCTTGGAAATCTTTCATCTAGAAGTCATTGCCGAAGAAGTGACTGCAGCATCCCACTCTCTGCTGAGCACCTACAATGTGCTAGGCACTATTGTAATACCGCTCCTGTATCTGTCATCATGGCTTTGCTTGCTCTGAGAACCTGGCCTATAATGCTTGTGCCTGTTATTAACTTATTGGCATTCGGCTACAAACCCATCCATCTGTACTTGGCTTTGTGATGCTGGGAGGGGAACAAATCCATTATTTCTGCTCCACCTGCTGGCTCCCTTAGGCTCTGCCAATAGGGGGCGCTAGAGGAAGATGCCTTGGCTGGATGGGGGACCTGAGACTTCTTGCTGGCTTCCTGTTCCTCTCAGTGTTAACCTAGCATGGTTTCTCAACTTTGGCACCATTGACATTTTGGACTTGGTAATTCGTTGTTGAGGGCGTGCTGTCTTATGCATTGCAGAATGTTTAGCATCATCCCTATCCTCCACCTACTAAATTCCAGTAGCAACCCCCCAGTTGTGACAATGAAGAATATCTCCAGACGTTGACCAATGACCTCTAGAAGGCAAAATCACCCTTGCTTTAGAAGCACTGACCTAGCATCTAGGAACAGACACTTGTTCACCTTGGCAGCTGGAATTTTTTCCTGTAGATTTCTTCCTGGAATTCCAACACTTGCAGACCCAGTTGCAGGTCATGACTCAGGAGACTCTAGAACCAGCTGGCCTGTGCCTGTCCTCAGAATTCTGGGCCAACTCACCAGGTCCCTCTCCTGCACTCACAGACCCCAGCCTCAGCTGAGTAGTGCCCCTCCTTGGAGATTTGAGTTTTCCACCACCAACCACCCATGGGCTTTCTCCTCTAAGTTTCTAAGTGTTTCCCTTTGTTTTTTCAGTATGGGGATGGTAGCTGCTTCTTGCAACTGCTACCTTCATGATGCCTTAGAGTTCCTTTTGATCTCTTAGTCACTTAGTTAATAATTTTGTAACTAAACATCTTTTTTAATGTTAAAGTCTCTATGTTAAAATAATTGAGGCAGTTATTTTCTCTTGCCTAGACTGACTGATAGAATATTCTTTCTCCCTCTCTTTACCCTTTCCCTCCCCTTCTTTTTTTTTTCTTCTCTGCCCAGTAAACTCCTACTCCCTTTAAGAGTTTTGACAAATATCACCCTGTTCTGGAGCTTTCCTGGTGTCTGCTAGGCAGATCCAGTCACTATTCTCTTGTTCCCCAGCCCTTGGTACAGTGCTTCTTCTCACTTGTGATAGAGCCCTGTGCATACATTTCTGTCTCTCCTACCAGAATATAAACTCCTGAGGGTAAGAACCATGTAACATTCATTTCTGCATTCCTAGTACAGTGCTGTACACATAGTCAGGCTTGATAAGTGTCTATTGAAGGAAGGAAGGAAGGAAGGAAGGAAGGAAGGAAGGAAGGAAGGAAGGAAGGAAGGAAAGAAAGAAGGAAGGAAGGACTGCATGACGCAAGACTTCTCTCTGTTTCAAGCCCAGTCTGGTGCTGTTTTCCCCCTCCTCACTTTCTGCTTAGATTACAGTCTCAGTAAGGATCAGGATGGACCCTTCTTTATTCCCCCTAGTGGCTAGCCCATTGTTTTGCAATGACACCGTGACAGCACCCTCACTGTGTTGAATTTCTCTTAGCTGTATCTCTTTTTCTCGTATGATATTAAGCTCTTTGAAAATAGGGTTTGTTGGTGTTAAGGAGTTTCTTAATAAGTATTTGTTGAATGAATTGCTGGAAAGAACTCAAGGAGGTTTCAAGGAAAAACCTTGCAGGATTGGGAGAATTTTTAGAAATGGAGCCTTCATCCTTGGTAGTGGTGATGGGATGGGGATGGTGTGGGGAAATGCAGAGAAGTTGTTTAAGGGATCATTAACTATTCTAGTCTGGTAGAATGCAAGACACATGGAGAGGCAGTTTGGGAGATTGGCTTACAAACGTTAAGTAGAATACAGAGCTTGGAGACTCTGAGAGCCAGGTTAGGCAATGTGTGCTGCATTTGTTGGCGGAAGTTCAGTGGTCCTAGTACAGGAGGGTGGCATCGTCAGGCTCCACTTTTGGGAAAACACTCAGGGCGCTAGAGGAGAGACTGGTGGGAGAGGCCATTCAGGAAAAGCTGTGTGCTGTAAAACCCAACAGGAAGGGTTAACACAGAGAGCAAGCCTCCCACAAGCCTGTCAGTTCTGTTCTGTAGGAACTGGATTCTTTTTGTGGAGGAAGATGAATATTCCACACTATAGACAATGGAGACCAAAAGGAGGTGAGAAAGGGAAAGAATAGGAATGTAACAATTATTCCAGGTTGAATGATTCAGCTTCAGCTCCCCCCTCTTTTATTTTTCTTTTTAGTCTAATTATCACAGAGTTTTTCAGAATTTGATGTATTTTGTAAGATATGAAAGATAACAAAACAGGATCTGTCTTGGCTTTTAAGCAGACTTGTGTGCCAGGGCCAAGAGCAGTGTGTGGAATTCAGCTGGGTTCTGCTCCAGGAGGGAGTATGAGTCCATTATAATTTTTAAAAGAAAGAAAATGATAGCAGCTTTGGTGTGACCTGCATACCATCATCAGTTAAATGAAGATAATGATATCAGTTTTCCTTTATGTTCCAGGGCTTTTTGGAAAATCAAATAATAAGACGAAGGGTGTTGAAGGACTGTGTAAATCATTAAATGCCTACAAAATCCATCCACACATCCAGCGAACATGCATTGAGCTTGTCTGATATGACAGGCATGGTGGTAGGCATGTGGTGGTACAGGCCTGAATGAGACCTGCTCTCTGTCCTTAGAATCTCCAGCTGGACCGTTGAGCCTGACAAAGGAGCTTGCCATGCCATAACAAAAGGTTAACATAATCCATAAGGGATTGTTACTCATATTACATTTAGTAAAGTGGACTTTGTTCTAATGGTTGCCAAGTTAATGTTTTCAGTCTTTCTAGAAGAATACTCAGAGAGGCAATGCCCTATAGTCGAAAGGAATTGGGCGTTATAGACAAAAGATGAGCCTGAATACTTATCCTCTGCCACTTGATGACTTTGTGAATTTGGGCAAGTTGTTTTTTTCCTCACCTATATCACTGACATAACTTCTTCTATCTGACTGGGAAGGTTACTGAGATCGTTGTATCAGCTAACAGATGTTAAAGCTTTTAAAACCATAACATAGTATATGTACATTGTGGATCCCTTATTAAAAATAATAGGACAGGTGCCTGGGGGGCTCAGTCAGTTAAGTGTCTGACTCTTGGTTTTGGCTCAGGTCATGATCTCAGGGGTGTGAGCTCGAGCCCTGTCTGGGGCTCCATGCTCAGCACAGAGTCTGATTGAGATTCTTTCCATCTTCCCCTCCTTCCCCCTCTGCCCCTCCCCCCATGCTTGCATGCTCTCTCTCTGTCTCTCTGTCTCTGTCTCTATCTTTGTCTCTCAAAAATAAACAAATAAATACAATCTTTTTAAAAAAGAATAATAGGAGACATTGGCAACATTGTCTTGCATGGCCATTGTGAATGGTGTTTTAACGAAGGAGCAGGGAATGGGGACTAATGTGTCTAACAAGGAAATGTTATGTGTCAAACACCGCAATAGGCATGAACATGATCAGTCTCGTGTAATTTTAATGATAACCCTGTGCAATAGGCATCATTCTCCCCACTTTAGAGTTGAGGAGAGTGAGGTATGCAGATGGTACTTAAAAGAACCAAGAGCTGTGCCTGATGTGATAGCATTCTCCAGTCTCCACTTCTCCCTCCCACTGCCAATGGCTTTGTTTGGGGTTCAGATTCACTGTGACACTTCTCTTACTTTTCTCTCTGATGAGGCCATGATGAAATGGAGCATCCCATTAGGTAAATGCCTGCCTGAGATTCAGTCCTTCCATACCCATGGCCAGGAGTCCAAGGACGATGAGTCTACCGAGCAGAATGGGGATTTGCTGTGCGTCCCTCTGTGGTGGTGAGAATTTTCCCTTTCCATGTGTATCCTATGCCCATCAGGGCAGCACTGGATGACATTGAAATGGGTAGAAAAGCACTATGACCTTCTCCCTATCTCTTCCCCAAACCTTTGCACTGTGAGCTGTTTTCACCCTGGAATCAACCCTGTTGCTGATTTCCATACCTTGGCGTACTCTGTTCTCTCCCTCTGGAATATGCTCCGGCTTCTCCCATCTCTGATGGAGACCTCCATAGTATTTAAAACCCAGGTCGAGAAATCTTATCCCCCACAGAGACGGTTGTTTGCTTCTTTGTTCAACTGTTCCTCCAATATCCCTCTTTTTATGGTTTATCCAGCTATATTGAACTGTGTGTTTGCTTGTCTGTCTCCCTTACTGAAGTGAGCTCTCTGGGGAAAGGAGTTGCAAATTATTTCCTTCCTTATCCTCAGTATCTATCAGATGCCTTTCACATAGTAGGCATTCAGGAACTGTCTGCTGAACGAATGCACATTGAGTGAATGAGCTCATAAGGCAATGTGTCCTGGCGGGGGGTTAAAGACTCAGGACAGCCACTGTTCTGATGGCCTTGTAGGCATTTTCATTTCTCCTATACAGATTATCAAGAGAATTGAGACTTTTTTTGGTTGATTTAGAGAGGCTTACCTTGGGCCTGTTTGGTGTAGCAAAGCACCCCGAGTCCCCCTTTTTCTTAACTTTATATGTCTGTATTTTACCTGAAGGTAAATCCACTACCTTGGAGAGTGTGAGTCCAGGAGGAAATGCCTCTGGGCAACTTGCCACATTTTATCTGTGCTCCTTTTCCCATTTTAGCCTGTCATGGAGTTATTTTTGGTAAAGTACTGCTCTTGGGGGAGTAGCTTGGCTGTGAACAGAGGATAAAAAAGAACTGAGAAGTTTCCTTGCTCAGACAAAGGGGACATTTCCCTAACTGCTGCATTCTTTAATTTGGCCCTTGCTTTTGGGTTTTATACAATTGTGTAGAGGCTGTGAATGTAAGATCTGAGCCCTTAGAAGTTTAGTGGGTACCATGGTCTGAATGTTCATGTCCCTCCCCCAACCCCTTCCTGTGTTGGAATCCTAATCTTCAAAGGTGATAACTTTTTTTTTTAAAGATTATTTATTTATTTATTTTGACAGAGAGAGAGAGAGAGAGAGATCACAAGTAGGGGCAGAGGCAGAGGGAGAGGGAGAAGCAGGCTTCCCGCGGAGCAGAGAGCCTGATGCGGGGCTCGATCCCAGGACACTGGGATCATGACCTGAGCCGAAGGCAGATGCTTAACCATCTGAGCCACCCAGACTCCCCCAAAGGTGATAACATTAATAGGGGGGGCCTTTGGGAGATGCTTAAATCAAGAGGGTTCCACCCCATGAGTAGGATTAGTGCCTCATAAGAGTGATTCCAGAAAGTTTCCACCATGTGAGGATACAACGAGAAGTCTGTGACCCTGACCCAACCGTACTAGCAGCCTGATCTTGGACTTCCAGCCTCCAGAACTGTGAGCAGTGAAGGTATGGTGTCTAACCTACCCATCTGTGGCATTTTGTAACGGCAGCCTGAATGGGCCGAGACAGGGGGGCATAGTGGAAAATGCATGGGCCTACAGTCAGGCATACCTGGATTTAAATCTTGGCTCTACAACTTCCAAGCTATTAAGCATGACGAAGTTGATTAGCCCCTCTGAAGCTTTCTTTGTTCATCTGTAAAATGGGGATACCACCACTTATTTACAGGGATACCTCAGACTCAAAGATAATGTATTTAAAATGCTTGGCACATAGCAAGCCTTCAATGAATAGAAGCTCTTGGGTCATTGGCTCTCTCCCCTGATATTTGAGTAACCATTTTTCCCTGAAGAGTATTTAACCTTTCTTTGTAGCTGAAAGCATAACCAGGGAGCAGTTGACTTAATACTGCTTTAAAGGAGTTGTTCCTGTTTCTATTATTCTTTAAAAAAAAAAAAAAGATTTTATTTATTTATTTGACAGAGAGAGACACAGCAAGAGAGGGAACACAAGCAGGGGGAGTGGGGGAGGGAGAGGCAAGCTCCCCGTGGAGCAGGGAGCCCAATGAGGGGCTCAATCCCAGGACCTTGGGACCATGACCGGAGCCGAAGGCAGACACTTAACGACTGAGCCACCCAGGCGCCCCTCTATTATCCTTTATGTTAGCTGCTTTGATTTCAAAACTATTTTAAGATCAAACCCATACTGATCAGTAAAAGCTTGCAAATATAACAGTGAGTATAGGGTGGGAAGGGAAGCAGAGGGGTAGGCTTCATGAAAACTCTCTCTTTGGTACAGATCACTTCCCACCTTGTAGCAGAGTGTGTGCATGCATGCAGCTGTTGGTTTCAACACTCTACCATCAACCCAAGGTTCCACAGGTGCTGTTTTACCCTGGGGAACTGCCTGAGCTATGTCAGGTTGATGGTTCAGGGCCCGAGTCTGACTCTTATCAAATTTGGGATCCGAAGCCCTGTATGAACCCAGTTTGGTATTCAGGAAATGTATCCATAGCGGCTGCTGTCAGGGTAACTATCACCAAGGGTAGACAGTTGATGGCTTCCTCCCTGCTCTGTGTCTCTCCTAAACAGTATTAAAAAAGCGCCCTCCCCCATCACCACCCATTTGCAAGACAAAGGGAGGAAAGTCTCCCTTCTCTCTGCAAAGAGTCGCCCTCATCTCCCCCGACCGTAATTATAGGATCATCAGCACCTGTGTTCTTCCTCCTCCATGGAGGCAGCCACTATTACAATCTCTTGTTCACATCCATTGATTCATAAAACTTAGAACTCTAGGTGCTTACTGCCTGCTGACCAGAGAGAGACAGAGAATACATAAGGAGACAAAGAGACAAGATGCTTTCAGTTAGTGAGAAATGCAATGCAGAAACCGAAAGAGGTGACATCATGGGGAATGAGGGGCGGAGGCTGCCACTATTAGAGTGACTGGGGAAGAACTCTTTGTGGAAGGGACCTCTGTGCTGGGACCGAAATGATGAGAAGTAGCAGGCAGGTGGAGAAGTGGGGGAAGGGGCATTCCAAGCAGTGGAACATCCAGTACCCTGAGACAGGGGAGAGCAGGGTCTATTTGATGATCAGAAGGAAGGTTAGAGGTCTAAGTGGCAAGCACAGGGAGAAAGAGGTACCAAATGAAGTCAGAGAGACAGGTAAGAGGTTACGTCCTGTAGGACCTTGAAAGGCCATGATATGGAGCAGAATTTATTCTAAGATAGCGGGAGGCCACTGGCAGGTGTAAGCAGGGGAATAGTATCATTTGATATATGTTTTGAAAAGCTCACTCTGGGCGCCATGTGGAGAATACTCTATGGGGGTGAGAGAGTAGAGCAAGGAGAGCAGGTAGGAGATGGGCAATAGTCCTGGCAAAAGGCAGTCGGACTAGGTGCGTGTGGCTGGTGATGGTGGCCGGCGTGTAACAGAGGGGAGGTCAGACTGCAGACAAGCTTGGCCCTGGAATCAGGGGTCTTCCCCGTGCTGGGGAGGCCACTTTATGGATGTGATGACTCCATACTTGCCCTGGCTTCCTGAACTTGGAACTCTCTTTCTGTTGGGAACAAAAAGAATAGTGACTTTCTTTGGCACTTGGTTTTTTTTTTTTTTTTTTTTTTTTTTTTTTTGTCTCCAGCTATAGGGGTCTTAGTGAAAGATCCCAGGCTTTGGAGTGAGGTTGACCTGGATTGGAATCCTTGTTCCAGCACTTCCTAGATGGTTGACTGGGTAGCTGTTTAATTTAGTATCTTCTGCCCTTGGTTTCCTCAGCTGCAAAACGGACTTAATAATTAAGCCTGCATCTTGCCATCTTATGCTGGGCATCAAATGAGATAGTATTGTGAAAATATCTAGCATATAATAGGTTCTCAATGAAAGTTTTTTTGGCTTTGATTCTGAATCATGTCCTTCAACCCTCCACCCTCCCAGACCAAGATAGGAGGCCAGATATTTCTACTTAAACTCCATCCCTTCTATTAGTGAAGCATGTCAGTGGAAACAATCATTGTAATGGGGGGTGGTAGACAGACTTGGTTTTCTCTTTCCCTCCTTGCTAAACACTGAGTGTCTTTGAATAAGCCCCTATCCCTCTCTGGACCTCAATTCCTCATCTGTAAAATGAGTAAACTGAGTGAGATGGTCTAAGTAATTGGATAGTGGATAGCGACATGTCTTCATTTGATGCCAGTATTAACTTTAACAACTAGCAGCTATGGAACACCCACCTGGGGCCAGACAATGTGCTATATGCCGTATAGACATATCGTTTGTAATCTTTAGAACAGTCCCATAATGGGGGTGCTATCATTGTCCCCACTTTACAGATGAGAACCTGAGGCAGAGAAGTGAAAGCATCTTGTCTTGATGACAATAGCAGCCAGATTCTGCAAAGTTCCATTCAACATAACTCATTGGGAGTTCCAGGTGTGCCAAGCCCTGTGCAAGGCCCTGCAGCTATAGGCAGAGACCCTGCCCTCAAAGAGCCCACACTCCAGAGGTCAGGGGAGCCATGCAGAAGTCCGCTTGTTCTTCTGCCCTCCCACAAAAGGACACGTTGCTGGGAAGGAAATGTCTGCAATGGTCTTCACGGGCATGGAAAGATCATTGGGGCGGGCTCCCTTCTCCAGTACAGTGTGGCCTTTCTGGATTTAGCAAGTACAGAAGATCTCATCTCCTGTTTGCCGAGTCTTATGCTCCAATCTGAGTCCCCACCTTCTACCGAACTATTGCTTTGCTTCTCTTTTATGTTCTTTTTCAGTGGCACTTATTTTTCATTCTTCACAATTTTGCCTCCTTCTTCTTTTTCTGTGTTAATTATGGAAGGAATGTTCGATGACACACAAGGACCTTGGTCTGCGGAGGATGGGCAATGAGTACCCTTGTCTCGGCTTGGGTCTGTGTGTGGACAAGGTGTGAAGAGATTGCAGGGGCTAGCCCAGAACCGGAATCAGGACACTTGGGTTCTTACTTCAGGCTCTGCTGCTTACTTCTGGGTGGCCCTGGTCACATCACCTAACTCAGCAATGCCTAAGTTTCGTTCCCATAAGATGTTGCTGTTAATACTGGTGGCATCAGCATGCTTGGGCTCACGTCGTAGAATTGCCACCTCCCAGCTATGTGACCTGTCACTTAACATCAGTCTTTGTTCATGTAAAAAGAGGGCCTATGTGAGGGTTGCTATGAATACAAAGTTACATAATCCATGTTAGGCGTGTGGCGCAATGCCTGGCATATCGTAAGCTCTATATAAATCTCAGCCGTCCGTAGTGACCATGCTGGTTATCTCTGACTTAATGGATGTAGGAGCATTTGATAAACTGTAAAGCACTGTACAAATGTTAGTTATCCTTTGCTCATGATTGTTATTTTGAAATAAGAGAGAAAGGACTTTTGATCATCTTTCCCTGCCAAGTCAGTTTTCTTTTTACAATTTGGGTTTTATATTTATCTCCCTCAATAATATGCTATTAATATTATATGAACTCCTTCTAGGGCATTATTGTTCCAGAATCTGGGGGCAGCAAAGGCCATCCCATGCCTTACTATACACAGAAATGGGAGATCAGCCAAAAGGCTGTGTAATTTCATTTTGCCCTTTGCTTCTCTCATTGAACTTGGTAGTTCACATCTAAATGAGCTGAGTGGCTGAGCTTTGAGTTCTTTCATCAATAGCTCCAGCAAGCCAGTGTACATTGTGATTAAAATGCACTGACCCTCTGTAAAGAAGTAAAAATGCAGCTAAACGGAAGGAAGGAATTAAATGGGGGGAAAAGCAGTAAGGAGAAAAAAAAAATGCTCTGGCAGGACAGCATTCTACTTGCGTGATTAAAATCTGGTTGTGTGGAAAAAATACATGTACAGATACATGGTACTATCTGGGGAAATCTGTGGTAGAAAGGTTCTGGGTTGGGGACTGTTACGTTTTGTTTTGAAGCTATGAGCTTTTCATAAGGAAGGGAAGTAAAGTGAGACCGGTTGCAGTGTTGATATTGGAAGAAAAGTATAATAACGTATAGGACAGCTGTGTTATTTCAAGCTCTTATTCTAGGTAGTTTTTGTGTTCCAAGGAACAGGATTTTGACTTGTTTCTATGGGGTCCATACAATAATAAGCACTGTTGTTGCCTGCTTCCTCTGCCGGAGCTCTGGGGTGCTGCAGCCTCCATCCTCAGCTGGCCAGATAGCTTCCATGCAAACAGAGGTCTCAGAACCGTCCAGCCAAATATCACCCTTAATAACACAGAACTGTAGGCAATAAACATTCCAGGAAAGCCTCAGAAACAAAGCATTTATCAGCTAATTGGGAATGAACACCTGCTGTTATCTGGAATGATCTTTCTAAGGATTTTATGCTGATTTAAGATGCACTAGTGGGATGGAGAGCCGGCCAGTTCCATGTACATAGCTCATCTCTATTCTTCACGTTATCTTCTTTTCCACTGTAGATTATAAGCATGTTCGGGTCTGTATCATTAAATAATTTCATTCAATGGAACATTTCTTGAGGGCATACTGTGTGGGTAGGGGGGTGGGTGTTCTGCCAGGTACTAATAGTTTCCTGTTTCTACCCCTAAAGCAGTGCTCCTCAAACTGCAGCATGCTTTCACATCTCCTGGGGGGCTTGTTAAAACTCAGATTGCTGGGCCTACCCCAGAATTTCTGACTCAGTAAGTCTTGTTGGGGGCTGGTTTGAGAAGTGAGAACAGCAAGAATTTACATTTCCAACAAACTTCCCAGGTGATACTGAGGCTACACGTCTAGGGCCCACTTTGAGAACCACTGTCTTAAAGAACTCATGGCACTTCTCCTGGTCAGAAGTGCAGACAGTGGAGTCTCAAAAAACTCAGGCTATGAGAGGTGTTAAGTTGGAGGCGTAAAGAAGAGCCTCTGGCTGTAGAGAGAAGAGGGTGATTTATGCACAGATGGGCAACCAGGAAAAGTAAAGGGAGGTGGGAGCATGAAAAGGAATTAGGCAGGCAGAGGAAGTTTCTCTGAAATTGAGCAGATGAGGGAGACAGAAAAAGATGTTTCAAGGTTACTTGCTCTTCGTTTTCTTCCTTGACCTAGGGAATAAAAGGGAGCAAAGGGTTAGATCCAAGGAAATCTCCCCCTTTATATTTAAAAACTCTGATTTCTGCTCTCACATGGGCCAGAAATGAGAGGATGATTTTAATGACAATGCCCATCTCCCCTAGATCAAGCAGGAAGAAACTCCATTTCCTACAGAAACAAAACACTATCACTCAGTCCCCGAGGGAGCCTCAAAGAAATTAAAAATGGAATTAACAGTTCATCTGGAAACCCTCCTTTTAAAAATCATATGCTTAGCTCACTGTTCCATGAAAACTGTTTTCTGAACACCAGCTTAACACTCCTGGTATCATATTTCTGTTTCATGGCGTCTGGCTGCAGGATGAAGGGCAGCCTGGTGGTAGGGGGAGAGATGAGGTGCGGTGGGAGCTTGGCAGGGAAGATGAAGAGAGTGAGTGCTCCACCCTGCTATGGATGAGCCAACTGTGTGAAGGAGGAATCCAGCTCACCTCGATTAGGGCATGGAGCCCACAGAGGAGACTCCTGAAGGAATGGGGATAGACTTGGCTTGTGCAGGCTTGTCAAGACTTAGATGGGCAGACAGGGATACGGGAACATGAGCAATGATATGGGGACTGACAAGAGCCAGTCATGTTTTGAGAACTGAGTGGAGCTGTGTTTGACAGGAGATGGGTGAAACCAAATAGGAAAGTCAACTGAGGAAAGAAGGTGGGAGGTACTTTCTTGAGTTCAAACAAATGGTAATTCTCTGAGTGTGCATGTTACACATACCATACCCCTACACCTCTGCCTAGAATACCTTTCCATTACCATTCCATACCATTGCAGTGACCCTCTGCTGGGCTCCTGTAGTGCTTTATATTTCCTTCTAGCATAGCACTTAACATTGGGATTATCTGTTTGCTCAACAGTCTCCTTCACCAAACACTTTTCCATTCATTCCATTAATCATGTATTCACTCATTTAATAATACATGCTGAGGGCTTGGCTGTGGGCCAGAAATTCTACCAGACCTTGGGGATACAGGAATAGGCAAGACCAACATGGTGTCCTTTGTGGACTCAGAGGCCAATGGGGAAGACAGGATTTAAATAGGAAAACACTGAAATGGGGATATCATTAGAAATTTTTTTCAGTTCTCCCATGAATCCCTGAAGGGAGCCAGAGGAGAAGCCAGAGGAATAGCATCTGGTATCAGAGGAAAGAGCATGAACAGTTTCATGAAACAGGGGAGCAGTTTCATTTGGTCTGTGCTGCCTTCCTATTGCCATGTTTTAAGGCCGTTCCATCCTTTTCATTATTGAGGTGTTCTTCAGTATGGAAGACAAATGCTGCCAATGCCAGCCCTTTGCAGACACACAGATACCTGGCTACGGCACTGCCTTTTGCAAACACTGCTAACTATGGCACCTCCCTTTGATGTCAGTGCGAAGGATACATTCGTGACCTAATTCGTTGTAGAACACTCGGGGAAGCTAGAGAGTGTAATTCTTCTATTGAGAGTTACATGTCATCTTAACCAAACAATGAGAATTTGCCTTGAAAGAGAAAGAACTGGAGATGAGAGGGATCAAAAATTGAAAAAAAAGGGGGGGGGCATTAAATTTGTGGATATGTGGTAGAGTGTGTGTGGGGTTCACTAATCTTTCAGATGTACAAAATATGCCATCACAGGAGTCTATATTTAAGGGAATCAGGGAACCAAATGGTCCTTGAGAAAGAAGAAGTTAACAAAAGCTCCGTCATAGGGATTAGAACATTTTATTTAATAACATAGTTTCCATTTACTGGGATCTACTGTGTACTGGCCACTTTTTGTGTCTTCACTCGTTTAATTCCCGTAACATCCCTGTGAATTAGTGTTATCACCATTTTATAGATAATTTGAATACAATTAAGTTATTTGTCCAAGGTCACCCAGTAAAGTGGTTTGGCCAGGTTCAAACCAAATTAAGCCTGATAGCAAAGTTTAGACTTTTCGTAGATGACAGACATATTATGCTCTTAGTATAGCGCTCAGCAAATGTCATGAATGACAACACAAGTAACATTTTTATCATGTTGGTAATGGGGAGAAACATGATGAAATCATGGTTTTGACAGAAGAATCTCAAGATGGTATGTAGGTGGCCCTTCTACCCAGAAAATATAATGAAGCAGAAGCTGCCAGGTCTACAATTACTGGTTGTTATTGAAGTCTTACTAGGGGAAGAAGCCAAAATTATACACACTGTAGATAGAATTCAAAGGAAGGGAAATATATTCCTATAGGGAAATTCCAGCATAAGTACAAATAACCATCCCTTCATCTGCCTACCTATCCACCCATTCAGATATCCATCTACCCATCCATCCATCCATCCATCCATCCATCCATCCATCCACCCACCCATTCATCAGTCCACCCAACCATTCATCAATGCAAACATCCATCCATCCATTTATCCATCCATCCATCCACCCACACATCTGTCCATGCATCCAACCTCTTTAGCGTTCTTCACATTTTTCTCTTTCCTTTTTGTTCTCTCCATCGTTCCCTCTTTTCTAGAGGAGCATCTCAAATATTACCCTCTTAAATGGTCTTCTTTCTTCAAACTTTCAAACTATTTAACCAGCAGACTGAGTGTCCTAAAAGCACAGATTTTATTGCATCATCTTTCTGCTCAAAGACCTTAAGGGGCACCCCATTGCTCATAGGATTAAGATCATATACAACATGTCCCTAGCCTACTTCTTCCCAGCTCAGTGCTCCATCACTACAGCCTATGTATTTCCTGAACCTAGCCCATGCTTCCTTGTTTTTGTACCTCTGCTCAAGCTCTGTCTCTTCCTGGAGATGCCCTTTTTTGGCTTTCTCCACATTCAGACCGCCAACTTTCCTGGTGGGAATTCTATTCTGTGAGCCATTCTCTGAACCCCATAACAAGGAGTTATTCCTTTTTCCTTTGGAGTATAAATTATTTGGGGAGGCAGCTTAGTCTAGTTTGAGCTTTGAAATCCAAGAGTCCTGGGTCAAAATCTTGGCTCTGCTACTAATTATCTGTGTGCCATCGGGAAAGGTACATACCTGTCTGAGCTCAGTTTCTGCATCCATAAAGTGATGATAGAGGAGATGTTAATATCTACCTTATAAATTTATTGCAAGCATTAAGTGAAAAACAAAAATGCATCATTGGTGCTCAACAAGTCTTTATGAATGGGTAAATATAATCAAGCCAATTTTGCCAACATTCATCATTATATACTTTAAATGAAATTATAATATTGTTTTCATGAGGAAAATATTTTTTTTCAGGCCAACTAGGGCTACAGTTCTTGCCCAATTCCCAAATATCAGACCATCACTTACCCATAATCCCTGGCTCAAATACATGCATATGCCATCAGTTCAATACCAGAAGGCCTCTGGAGGCACTTCAGCCTGAAAATGATGGGAAGTCCAAGCCATGGAGAACCTTTCTCTCATCTGGTATATTGTTCTTTTTTTGTTTTGTTTTGTTTTGTTTTTTTGTTTTGGTAACACTTGGATATGTAGCCTGCTACTATGGAGTAGAAATCTGGTACAGGTAAACTGTGTTTAGAGCTAAGAACATGCTACTGGAACAGGCAGGAAGCTTGGAAACTTGGGTATGGTTTGGGACCTGGTTTAGAGTAGGCACTTGACTAGAGTTGGCTAGAAAGAAGGACAAGCCCATGGATAGATGGATAGTGGGTGGATGGATGGAGGGTGAATGGAAGGCAGATGGATAGAGGATGGATAGATGGATGAATGGATGAAAGATGAATGATAGATGGACAGTGATGGATGGATGGACTATGATGGATGACTATGAATGAGACACTCACTCTCTTGGGCTCATTAAAAGGTTGAGAAGCAATGCAATGAGATATGTGGTAGACTAAGAAGCAGGGACACAGGTTCTAGGCCAACTTTTGTGGTTACTTTACTATTATATGACCCTAGGCAAGTTATTTAAAGTTTCTGAGGATCCATTTTCTTATATGTAAAACAGTGGACTTAGACAAGATGATCTATATGGCCTCTTGTAAGATCATATTCTGAAGTTCTGTGACTTTGTGAAGTAGAAAATAGGTCAACATATGTATTTACATGTATTTTTCAACTGGTCTTAAAAATAGAAATAGGTGTACAAACATGTAGTTTTATTGTTTTTTTCAGAAATCAAAGTGGACAAACACACACAGTTTCTGATTCTCAGTTCTGTGTATCTCTCACTATTCTGCCTTATATGTCCTATGTCACTTCTCCACATCCTCATCAGCTCCTGAGGATCATAACAATTCCTTATTTGTCATCTATAACGAGTAAGGCAGCTTGGTCTTAGTGGAAATAGACTCAGACTTTAGAATCAGACAGATATTAGAATCAAATTCTGGATTCTCTATTTATTTGTGAAACTAGGACAGTTTCCTCTCAGTCCCCCTTACCTGTCAAATGGTGTCACCAAATGCCTCATAGTGAGGATTAGAGCAAACAGCCATGTCAGGAAGGTAATAGATCTTGATAACTCTGATTAAATGAAGTCCCCCCTTACCCTCTGCTCTGTGCAGAGAAGCTACCAGTTGCCTACTAGATGTTCAGAAAGTACTTGTTGAATTTGAATTCCATCCAGCCTCTGGGTTTTCCTTGCTTTGCAGCTAATGCTTTCACTCTATTATGGGTAGACAATGCAAATGTGAAACTTTGGGAAAGACTTCCACACATTATAAATCTGGTATTTTAAGAGCATGGCTGTGAATAGTGAGCTCAGCTTTTTCTCTGTGTGGTCCAGCATTAATGCAGCCCTGAGTATTGGGAGGCCATCAGACACCGACCTCCCTGGTTTCTGATAAAATGTGGACATTCGGCTGGTGGGTGTGGGGTTGTGTGGGACACATGAAAATACTGAGGCAGCCTGGGAAGAAACCCCAGCTTCAGAATAAGTGATGTCTAATTCACACTGAAGTGCTAGGAGGTAAAATGGGTAGCTAGCTGAGAGGGCTCCTCCTCCCAACCAGCAGTCTTCTTGCATAGACTGCTCGCATGCTTACCTCCATTTCTACTGTCTGGGGCACTATTACCAGTGAACCTTGAGTTCCAGATGACCTGCTCCCGAATCAATTATCCGAGAGCTGGGCATGGCTAGGTTTTTCTGTGACATCAAATATGCATGCTGCCTTGTTCATGCTTCTCTTTCCCCTCAGCAAACTCTTTGTTTCAGTGATCAGGCATATCTGACTGGTCTCTGGTGGTCCTGATGCTCCTGCTGTCCAGCTCTGCGTTTTATACACGAGCAAACTGAGCCTCAGAGAATGACCCTACACAGGGAGCGGGTGGCAGGGCTAGGGTTGCACCCCAGGAGTACTGACTCCAAGTCATAACCCTCCTCAGCATTCCACAGCTTATGACTATCTTCCCAAAGGGTTGGGGTAGAAACAGAAACAAGCTAAAAGCTCCTCTCATCTGCCCAGAGTATCTCCTCTGAATCCCCTAGCCGCATCCAAAATTCCCACATCACGTCATTCCTTTCATTTAACACGGCATTTCCCAAAATATACTCAACTGATGCTCTATAAAGCAAAAGGAGTCTGTGGCCAAAAGAGATCAGGAAACCTTGCAAAATATGTTCTTTTTAGACTCATAGTGCACGGTAGCTGGTCAAAGCAGAGCCCTCCTTGGTAAAGAAACCTCATTTGACTTTGTCATCCCATTGTTTCTTAAATGGATTTGTCCACAGAACCTTATTTCCCCTACCCCTTTAACTCCTGTAAATACCTCACAGAACCAGGTGCACGGAATGCACTTTGGTAAATGATGATTTAAGACATTGAGCGCCCTCATTTGATATGTATGGTTTGCTTTAGAGAGATCGTAATGATTGTAGAACTTCACAGTTTCCAGAGCTCTTTCACACACATTATCCCTTTTGATTTACAACAGCCCTATCAGGGAGATAATGTATCATCCTCAACAGAGAAACAGACTTAGATGATTGACAGGACTGAAGATGAGAGAGGAGATTGGAGTACAGGTTTCAGACAGCACATTTCATACTCCCTGACTTTTCTAGCCCTCCACTCTACATTAAAGCCAGCATCCTTAGTTCCCCCTCTACTGGCCAGGCTCCTAGGCTTGGATTCAATGATAGACTATCATTTTCCACCTAGAATTGAATGATAGACTGTCATTTTCCATTCTACCTTATTTAACAATGAAGGAAAATGAGGCTCAGAGAGGAAAAGTGACATGCCCAGGGTCACATAGCTAGTTAGTCATAGAGCTGGAAGCAGAACCCCAGGGTTCTGAAAAGCCAGTTGAGGTTGAAGGCCCTGAGTGCATTAAGGATGAGAAAAATAAGCCTAGAAAGAAGTATGGAGCTTGAAGAAAGGGGGAATTGAAAAGTCCAAAGGATAAAATTGGCAATGTTGCTTATTACCAGCCCTGTGAAGAATAATGGCATTCACTGGAGCCACCAAGCCAGATGTCCTTCTGCAGAATCTGGCTGCCAAGTATAGATGGATCAAAGTAGAACACTTGGAGACTTGACAGAGTGACCTACACTTACTTGGAGGTTCCTCATTTGTCCAGCAATTTCATCATTTCAAAAACCACTTGAGAGCCTTGAATGAGGATAAAAGGTCTCTGAACAACTAAAAGTGATCAATCAACTAATTGCTCAATTACTCAATAAATGAATCAGAGAAAGAAAACATATGAAACACCTACTATACACAGGCCCTGGGAACCTGCTGGCCGACAGAAGTAAGACAAGGTCCCCGTCCTCTTGGAGATAGAGCCAAGAGTGGGAGAGGACAAGGTAGACAGATCGATGGGACCTTGTGACAGAGGTTATTAAATAAAACTGAGTACATCCAAGCCAGACAGGTCAAATTAGGCATTAGGAAGGGAGTCCTGGAAACTGTAATTTTAGAGTGGAGTTTTGAAGGATGAATAGGAGTTAGCCAGGTGATGAAGAAAGTAAGTGAAGGTACTGTATCCTCTGTAAAAAAAAAAAAAACACAGTGGCATAAAATAGCAAGTAACTTAGATGTCTCCTCCAAGGGTGACATTGATAGATTAGAGTTGTGCTTCTCATGCAGATTGCATGCAGATCCTCTCGGATTCCTGCCTGCATGAAGACAATCCACTTTTATCTATCTATCTATCTATCTATCTATCTATCTATCTATCTATCTATCTATCATCTATCTATCATCTATCTATCATCTATCTTTATCTAGAACACTACTATTCTCTTAGCAAATTTCAGTTATATAACGCAGTGTTATCAACTAGTTACCATGTTTTACATTAGATCCTCAGACCTTTATTCATCTTAGAGCTAAAAGTTTGTATCCTTGTACCAACTTCTCCCTGTTTCCCCCACCCCCTAGTTTCTGGCAACCACTATTCTACTGTTTTTCTGTTTCTATGAGTTTGATTTTTTTTTTCTTTAGACTCCACATATAAATGATGTCATGCAGTATTTATCTTCTCTGACTTATTTCACTTAGCATAACGCCTTCAAATTCCATCCATGTTGTCACAAACAGCAAGATGTTCTTTCTTATGGCTGAATAATATTCCCTTACATATATATATATCTCTCTCTCACATTTTCTTTATACATTCATCTGTTGATAGACATTTAGGTTGTTTCCATATCTTGGCTGTTGTGAATAATGCTGCAATGAACATGGGAGTGCAGGCATCTCTTCCATATTCTGTTTTCAGACAGTCACATGCAAAAGAATGAAACTGGACCCCTATTTTTACCATACACAAAAATCAACTTAAAATAGATAAAAATTTTAATGTAAAACCTGAAACCATAAAACTCCTAGAGGAAAACATAAGGGATAAGCTTGTTGACACCAATCTTGGCAATGCCTTTTTGGATTTGAAACAAAAAGCAAAGGCAATAAAAGCAAAAGTAGACAATCCACTTTTAAGACCCATGTTTTGAAAAAGATGTGTCCCTTCCGACTGAGTAGTCATGGAACTGCTGTGTTTCATTTTCTCAGTGTTCTGGAAAGCTTATGGGCTCAAGCTGAGCTTCAGTGGGCTTCTCCTGCTCCCATCTTGTGGGAGTCTGGGAAATCGACTTGTCTGGTGGGGAGCTCAGAAGTGTCAAGGGGCTGGTGTATTCCACTCTTCATTTCTTGCTATTTCAACAGGAACCTTGTCCCTAGTCTAGTGAAGGAGAACAGCAGGGCAGCTATGCCAAGAAGATCTTCGGAGGCCTTTTCTTTCTGTATAGCATGTTCTGTGGGAAAAGGCTAGACTGACTTCATTCCAGACCCAATTAGTTTGATGCCTGAAAGCTCTTTTTCTTAGAGATGCAGAATGTTAGAGGGTGGAAAGGTCTTAGATAAATGAGTCCAGTGTTTTCTGAGTACCTCACTTTCTTTCCTCTGGCTCCTCCATGGTGATGGCCTATCCCCTCTCCTTCCTCATGGGGTTTGTGATCCAGATTTTAGATTGTTTACTGGCCTCCCCCACAGCTTACATTATAGTACTATTATAAGCGAGGCTCTCCTCTCTTTATTCCTTCACTTCTATAGTGTTCCCACTGTAGTGGGCTGAGTGTACCAGACGCATGCACCTTATGGAAATCGGTAGAAAAAAAGGTATTTAAAGTTCTATGAAAAGTGCAAAAGTATATATATATATATCATCGCTATTTTATTGCTAGCATTATCATTTATATGCTATTCATAGATATTTCTTAAAAAATGAAAGGAATGTATAGAAACCAGGAATTGAATTAAGCCAAGGATTACATATATTGAATTTCAAAGGGGACTAAAATTTGTGTGCTTTGACACTGAGCTAATTAAAAACCAAACAAGTAAGCAAAGCCCATCCAACCCAATAAACCCCATACCTAATAGTACAGAACCTCTGTGTTGTTTAAGACTGTTGAATTTACTCCTAAATGTGCCTTGATTAAATTAATAGTTCATTCAATGAAAGTCCCTAATAAAATACCTCAATCTATACTATTTATAATTTTTATCTTTTTTTACCACATAAATATATCAGAAAAATGAGAAAACCAGGTCTTGAATCCCCCTTGATTCAAATATAATAGTAGTAGTAGTGGTGAAATAATAATAATAATAGTAATAATAATAAAAAACAATGACAGGTTGAAACTAGATTCAGAGCCATTGTCACTATATTTTCTGCTTATACAATAGCAGTGATCATGTTCTTTCTAACTGCTTAGTATGTGCTGGGCATATTGCTAATTATGTGAATAATCTCACTTAACCTTTAGAATGCACTCCTATGAGGAAGGTGCCATTATTACTCTTGTGTTATAGATAAGGAAAATAAGATTCAGAGAGGTGAAGACACTTACCTAAGCATACACAGCTAAAAAGTACCAGGTGGCATCTGACTGCACAGTGTACAGTCTTAAACTATTATGCTAGACTGCTTCCTGGTATAAAATATGAGAAGACTCCAAGGAGAAATCAAGTGTCCAATATTTAATCATTTATCTGATGGTTCTTACTATCTAGCCCATTGCCTGCAATGAATCAAAAATAGGCAAATTGAAAAGAGCAGATATCCCAATATTATTCAGGTGGACATGTGTCCTGACAAGGTATAGTGGTGTAGACCACAGGTAGCTTATCACTTCTCTAACATACTATAGCCTCAGACTCAGTGCTGCGGTACAGCCCCATGTAGGAGCTGATGATGATAATGACAGCTTGACTTTTTAAACCATATTTAGGGAAGTAGGAGTGAGAGTAACATATTGTAGAAAGAACAGTTTTTAAGGTAACTTTTTAGAATGCTAGTGCTTAATTCTAAATTTGCTTATTTTCATATGAGCTCGTGAGTCTGGATAAATAAGGTCTATAGAAATCTAAGATGATATATATATAGTCTGATAGCATAGTGACCGTTATATTCCCATTGCTACAGGGCTACAAGATAATGCCACATAAACATGCAAATATATATACATGTGTGTGTGTATATATATATATATATATATGCATGCACACATGTGCATATAGATATATGCACAACATTCACAGTAACTGAGAAGCTGAGTTGACAAGTTAATGTGAAAACCTAGATGTTTACACTATACATTTTAAAACAATCTATGGCATTTCTATCATTCATGTAATGTTCATGACACTGTCTTGCACCAAGGTTGTCAGTGTGCGTGTGCGTGTGTGTGTGTGCGTGTGTGTGTGCACATGGCTTCATGTAGTACAGTGGGAAGAGAAAGGAATTTGGAAGACCTGAATACAAACCCTGGTCCTGCCCCTTCCTAGCTGGGTCCCCTGGGGCAGTTTGTTTGACCCCGTGGAGAGCCTGCAAATATGGCTAATCATAGTTTTGGAGTGGCTGCTTATCCTATAGGAGGGCCCCCAATTCCACAGAGAAAGAAGCTCCGAATCCATCACTGGGAAAGGAAAAGTAGGAGCAGAAAACTCCTGCCTTCTCTCCACTTGCTCCTTCCTGCCTCTGAATGGACCAGGAATGCCTTACCTGCTTACTGAGTGTGGGCAGGGGAACTGTCACAGAGCGGTCGGCCTTGTCAGGGAGTTCACTTTTGCATCTGCTTGCTTAAAGGACACACTGGTTCTTCATATGCCCTTATGCAGAAGGTTGCTCTGCAAGGGAGTTAGGCAAAGGAAAAGTTGCAGGATGCTGGATTCTGGTCACATGCTGGCATTTTCTCCAACTCAGCTTCATCAGCAATAAAGCTGAGAGTTTGCTCTCCATCTGGTTTTTGAATGGATCTCTCAACTGGTTCTGGACTTGTAGGTGTGGCAGGGATTGGTCATGACCTGCTGATACTCCAGTGTGACATAGGACTCGTATGATGGGTAAGATGAGAACATAGATATTAAGAATCTAACACAGTGTGTTGTACGTGGTAGATGTTTGGTGACTGTCAGACTTCTCTCCCCTTGAATGACTGCAAGCTGAACATGGCCCAGCCTGTGTCCTCTTCCCCCAGTACATAGCACAGGGTCTCAGACATGAGCTGAATAAGAGCCAGAAGAGATTCAATGGATTAGTCATTCCTTCATTTTCAGGATGGGAAATTTGAGGATCAGAGATGCTAAATGCCTTGCCTGAGATTACACAGCTAGGAAGGGCACACCTGGCTCTATGCATGCCCTGTCACTCAACACCGCATGACTTCACAGAACAAAGGGAACTGTATCTTCTATAGAGGGTAAATTACAAGGCTGCCTAAAACCTGAGAACTTTGTCAATGTAGAATGTTTCCATTTTGATAGAATAACAAGAGAGCTCCTAAAATACTTTTCTTCTGACCTACTTAGCTATTATTCATCTCCCTCCCTCCCCCAATCCCATCACCAATTGCTTCTGCTTGGAAAATTTTGTTATAGTTTATCATTCTATCTGTGGTTCTGTTTTAAAGATGTTCTCTGGTGGAGTAGGGACTTAAGAAAACATGCCCATAGGGAGACTGAGAGATAATGAGACCATGTTACACCTGTACCTCACCTCTCTGAATGTCTTGACATATCCTAATCCATTTGGTGAAATGCAACTGAGGCCAGTGGAAGAGTGATAGAAATTTTTCCGTCCTTATGGAGTCCTTTCTCCATGGCCCCAAATGATGTCATGGTGATTACTTGCCCTTGTGGTTACCAATCAGAGGCTAGCGCTAGGGAGAGATGATGGCCATATTGAGTGTGTATAATTCTTCCTGCCTTGGGGTGAATTGTGTTATGAATTCATGATCTCATACACCTTCAGAACATCTCAGAAAAATAGGAGAAAGGCAGACATTTCTATTCTCAATTTATATATGGGAAAGCAGAATGAAGAGAACCAAGATTTCAAGACATTCTTGTTTCTGCTATTTACTACACTTGCTATTCCTTTTTGCTTAGAATATTATTCCCCAACCAAATTCTCCTGAAAATTTTTTCTTTTTTTTCTTGAAAATTTCTATTCATTTTCCAAAACCAGCTCCTTGATGAAACTTGCTCCCTCCTTGGTGCTCTCACTGCGATTTCTGTGTTATATTTGATATAATACTTAAGTTATTTTGCTATGATTAATAGAAATCTATCTTTCAGAAATGCTTTAGTCTTTAATAACAATCATATAAATCCTAGCTCATCCCCATTTATAGAATAAGAACATCAGAGAGGTTACATGACTTACTCAAGATCACCTGGCCAGCAAGTGATGGGGCCAATTCTTAAACATGGGAAGGTCAGCCTCCAAAGCCCATTCTCTCTACCATGGTATGAAACTGCCTTTTTAATAACAAATGATCCTGATGTGAGAATGAATTTTACCCTTAGTTAATTCTTAATACCAATAACTAGTACTAACTTTCACTGATGGAACAGTTTATGATTTACAAAGCACTTTTCTATATACGTCATCTCATCCAACCCATAGAACAAAGTTGCAAGGTAGGGATTGCTCTACAGTTTTAAAGTTTATTGCTTTACATTTGAGGAATGGAGTCTCAAAGAAGAGATTTTCCAAAAGCCATCCTGCTGTTTTGCAACAGTTAGCAATTTGCAGGAAATTAAAACCCACATCTCCTAACTCCCAAATCCCTTTGCCATGTCGGAACAATTAATTCAGGTCCACAGTTGGTTTAACATGCAGTAGTGGCAGAATTTCCAAATAAATAAACTGTGCATAGTACTTAGGAGACCAACACACTCTCTTTGGTTCCAAAGGTCATCAGATTTTTCCTCCTTTGGCCATGGTGTGGTGCAGTGAACAGTGCTGCAAATCAGAGTCAAGTAAAAGAATCCCAAACCTCACAATATGACCAAGAACAGTGATTTTTTTTTCCTGTGGATTTATCATATCATTGCATGACTTAACTTGGTGTTACAGGGTGGCACTTCTCAACCCTCTTATTTTTATTACAACGCACCCAAGATACACCTTTGGGAGAATTCAGAGAAATGCAGAATTCCCATATTCTAACTTTAACTTGACCCTTTTGTCTTCTACTCAAGAGAGCAAGGAAAGGAGTGAGAAGGATAGTGTTAGGAGAAATGTTGAATCTTTATTCATTTTAAAATATTATTTGTTTACTTAGTTTTTTTCCAAGTTTGGTGTCTTGGAGGAAGCTTCTGACACATCTCACAACTTGTTGGGACCTACCTTGTCATGTGTTGCTGTAGTAGAGAATAGAAGGTAACCACAGCAGGGATCTGTCCTCAAGGAGCTCACAGTTGGCTGGGGCAGGCAGACATGGACCACTGACTATCATTCAAGACAGGTAGTCCTAGTACTGAGAATCTTTGTACTGGCAGTGCAAAGGAGTGAGGGGTTATTTTCTGATTGGGAAAAACAAGCAAACTTTGACAGAAAACTAAATCTTTGAATTGAATTTTAAGAGATGAGTGATGTTTTCATTGGTCATGAAGGAAATTGAGAAAGAAGATGGAATCATCATGAACATCATGATACTTTTCTGTTGGGTCTGGGGAATGTTAAGTAGCCCCATTATAACCAGAATAGACATTTTGAAAGAAGAAGGAAGGAAATGAGGTCTGAGGCACTTAAATGCCACGCTTTGGTGTTTGGACATGATCTTATAGACAATGGGTAACCATTGAAGATTTGGAACAGGGACATGACATGATCCAGCTTATATTTTTGGAAGATTACTCTGGCAGCTCTGATCCTATGGTATCGATTATCATAACCTGAGAAAGAACCTTGAAGTTTAAATTGGGGAACCAGAAGTGCTGGTTGATGAGCTGAAAAAAAAAATTCAAAGATCCCATTTTCCTACTTGTGTCAAGTCAAATAAATGGAGCCAGATAAACGTGGAAAAAAACTGAGATAGTAGCAAAATTGCCTGGAAGCAGAATGTTTTTCAAAGTCCCTAATGAGGTGTCAGTGAACCTAACGAGACGAAACTCCCTACCCTACACCTAGTTTTTCACGCTGTCCTTTTCATTCAGTCATAATTAAGTTGTGAAATTGGAATTATATCCTATCATTAAAGACGGAGGCCAGTTCTGCCTAGCTCTTGTTTCCCTGAAGAAGGTAACTCTGAAAAGCACTCTGTTCCATGCCTTCTTCTCACACTTATACTTCCCCTGATATGGCTGCAGGCAATGGCATCATTTTAGATTTTGATTAAGAAGGGCCACGTGACTCTTCTTCATTGATTTCAGTATTGAATTCCTTCATTCTTAGTTAGGAATTATTAGGCAGCCGAAGTTGAAAGGAAAATGTCAGTTTTTTTAGGGCTATTGCCTTGTTAGTGGAAGGGGAGGGTAGGCAAGGGGCAAAAGCATCCACCATGGGCCAGACAGTTGTATAGGGCTCTCTAAATATGTTGGTACCCCTTTGATTCTTTCAGGATGCTACCCTGAGAGGGAAACATTATTCCCATTTGTACAGATGAGGAAACTGAGGCTCAGAGGGGTTGTAGGCCTTATATAAGGCCCACTAGGCTTAATCCAAAGCCATGGTTTTCCTTCTGTACTGTAATAAAAATGCTGACTACGTGTGTATAAAATAAGGTCCACTGAGAGGAGGCTGAGATCCATCAGATCTTAAGTACCCCATGCACTTTCCTAAGACATTTTGAGGTGCATTGCTCATTTCTGTAAGAACGCTCTGAAGGGGTATTATTGCTCCTTTTAATAAATGAGCTAATTGTGGTTGAGAGAGTCCAAGTGACTTGCCCCAAATCACACAGTGAAGAAGTACAGGTTCTACCTGATTGCATTGACTTTCGGGGTGAGATCTCTATGGTCTCAAGGATGAGGCTAGCAGGGGACATTTGCAGTACTGGAGCCAGCTAGCAATATGAGAGAGAGATGTGTAAGGCAGGCACACTTTGTGTGAACCCCTGCCATTCTGGAATGTAGGGGTAGTATGGGGGTGGGGATGAAGAGAAAGAACCAGAGGCAGTAGCTCTGTGCCGCATCAGCCTGGAGTCCCAGAGGAGCTTCTACAATAGCTAACTCACTAAATAAATAGGAACCTTATGCCCCATTCCCTGAAGGACTATTTACATAAACTTACTGAGCAGATTCATAAAGTAATAACTGGAAAGGTGGCTGCCCTAGAAAGATCACGACTGTGGGTGTCCCTTGTCCCATTCTTGAGTCTGCCTGCTCCCCATGGGGTGGTTCCAGGCCCACCTCTGTTCCAGCTTGCCTGGGAATGACTGCTTCCCTTCTCCTACAGCAATACTAGCAAGAACTTAGGCCTCCAGGTCAAGCCCCATTCTCTCTACTCTGTCCATCCTAGCTAACCCAGTATAGAAATGCAAATGCAGGTCTGTGATCCCCTATTTAAAATGTTAGGGGTCAGATATGTGTCAGAAATTTAGAATGCTTCAGATCTGAGAGAGCCAATATGATATGTATATTATAGATTATGTAATACCCCCTGCCAGGCTTGGGGCAGCACCATAATCAAACACATTAATATTTCTGCAGTAAAATGGGTAATAAATAAGAAGAATAAACCCTATAAGCAGTATTCTGTCAGTTCAGGTCAGTTTGTACCACTGAATTAATTCAGATCAGCTTAGATTTGCTGCCAAAATGAGTTACACACACACACACACACACACACACACACACACACACACACAATTTTGTTTTCAGAGCATTTTAGATTTTATAAT
Source organism: Eumetopias jubatus (assembly GCF_037043125.1). Lineage (NCBI taxonomy): Eukaryota > Metazoa > Chordata > Mammalia > Carnivora > Otariidae > Eumetopias > Eumetopias jubatus. The sequence goes on from NW_028274810.1 coordinate 60,303,984, forward strand.
TCAGATAAGAGATTACAGATTAATCTTTGTTCAGTGCCTACTACTGCTAAAATAGTAGCTCACATAGATTGGGCGACTATTACGTACAGTCCTGCACTGAGCAGTTGGCAGACATTTACTGCACAAAAGCTCCTGAGCCTATAATGAATATAGCATTACTATCTGCATTTTGCAGTGTAGAACTCTGCTGTGCAATCAATAGCCACTAGCCACATATGACTATTTATATCTCAATTAAATTAATTTAAACTAAATAAAATTCCTTGTTTGTATATCAAGAGTTTGATAGCCATGTGTGGCTAATGGCTTTGTATTGGACTAGCTCTATGTGCCTAGACCCTACCATATTGAGCATTTCCATCAGAGCAGAAAGTTCTACTGGATAAAATTGGCTACATGTTGTATAGTGTAGTGGTTATGAGCATGAATTCTGAAGCTATACTGCCCAGAGTCACTATTTCCTAGGTGTGTGGCCTTAGCCAAGTTTCTTTACCTCTTGGCACCTTAGGGTGTATCAGTTGGGAATGTGTGTAGCACCAAACATGGCTCCCAAATAATAGAGGCTTAAAAGGGTGAAAGAATCAAAGGGGTACCAACATATTTAGAGAGCCCTATACAACTGTCTGGCCCATGGTGTCCTTACTTCTTGTCTACAAGTAAAAAGGGAGAAAAAGAGTGCCTACCTACCTCATTTGTTGTAAGAATTAAATGAGTTAATACATTTAAAGCACTCAGAGCTGTGGCTGGCGTCAAGGTATTTCCTAATGAGTATTAACCATTATGACTATCATTAAAGATGGGGAAATCAAGGCACCGAAAGATATTTTAATCTCTGCCTCCTGAGTCTTTGCTCTCAAGCTGAATGTGCTACAGCCTATCTAGACAAGTGTCTTGTTCATCTCTGCTCCTATGTTGCTGAGTGAATGAATGAATGAGAGGTTCTAAGAGTGGTGACCTGGAAGCAAAGAGCAAGGACAACTGTTTGATAGCCTGGTATTTAGGGTCAGGCTTAGACCTAGAGACCCATAGTGAACCATAGTTATCCTTTATTGATTCCTCAGACCAAGAATCAATTCATGTCTTTTACTTCCACTTTGTTTCATTTTCCTGTTTCTAATCTTAATTTTTTTAGAACCAGCTGTTACTATGTTACTATAAGGCATTGAACTTGCTGTCAGGGCTATATATTTGAGATAATATGTTGATGCTTCATTGACAACGGTCAAAACAGAAATATAGTGGAAGTCACCTAGGGAGGCATTGAATCACTTTGGAGAGAGTCACCTGCCAGACATGCCTGGATATAGACATAAGCAACACCTCACATCTGGTATGGACAGGGTGGTTGTGTTCATGACCTCCAGGCATGGAGTAAAATGGGTTGGGGTTCAGTTTCAGTTCTGAACCTAACCTGGACAGCCATTTCATATCGCTTAGGCTTTTTGAACCTCAGATTTTATCATTTGCAAAATGAAATAATTATTCTGATTGTGTATCCTTCACATACTATCATGAAGAACAAATGCAAAGTAGATTAAAATATTCTTAATTATAAAGTACTGAGCACACGAGTTATTTGTACAGGCAGTGCTTTTGTTTTGGTAGGAAAGGAAGCCTCTGAGCTTTGGGAGAGACAGATATATATGCCTGGTATACATTCGTAGCTGACTTGCTTATTAAGTGTTGGCCATTACTTTTGTCTTAGTGGAAAAAAATAAAGTAATTTACTTGTTGTTCATATCAATCAACAGATGAACAGACCATTTTTTTTTAAGATTTTATTTATTTATTTGAGAGAGAGAGAGAACGAGAGATAGAAAGCACGAGAGGGAAGAGGGTCAGAGGGAGAAGCAGACTCCCTGCTGAGCAGGAAGCCCGATGTGGGACTCGATCCCGGGACTCCAGGATCATGACCTGAGCCGAAGGCAGTCGCTTAACCAACTGAGCCACCCAGGCACCCTGAACAGACCATTTTTAAGGAGCAAATGAGGCTCCTAGTGTTGGTACTGCTCTTTTGGGGCTTACTGAAAAGAAGGCTTGGAAGCCCACTGGAGCAGGCATTATCACCTACACAGTCTTTTGTCTTCCTTATAAGTTTTGAATTTTCCACTGGTAAGAACTGTCCTCTTTTAAGATTCTAGTTTTCCTTTTATTAAACAATGACTTATGTTATCATCAACCCCACACACCATCACCAGGAAGGTCATCATTATTTTAATGCTCATTTACAGTTGTCACCTTCTTTCTTTATGCAGTTTTAGAATTAAAGATAGTATTATAGAATGAGAGAACAGGTAGAAAAAGTAGAGACTGAAGTCTAGCCTGTTTATTTTATAGATGAAGAAGTTGAAAATCTGGGAAGAGCAAGAAGGATGCTCAGGGATTGAGAGCCAACAAGTGGCAGAACTAGGACTAGAATTGCTATCTCTGACTCACACGGCCCATTCATCAGGCAAATTCTAATCAAATGTTATGTGGTGAGCATTGAAGCAGATCAAGGGAGTTAGATGAGTCTAATGGATATTGGAAGAGCTTGATGTAACATTCACACCACAGGGATGACCTTGCTAATGGGACCTAAAATACTGGAGGCCCATGGTGATTGTATCAGTTGGGAATGTGTGTAGCACCAAACATGGCTCCCAAATAATAGAGGCTTAAACAAATAGAATTGTATATTTCTCAATTAGGAATAAGTCTGGATGTAGGCAGTTGTCAGCATTGGTTCATTTGTTCAAAGATGCCCCCAAGGACTTAGGATCTTTCTATCTCTCTACCTCTTGTTCACAAGATGGTTGCCTCAGTGCCAGGCATCATATTACTGTCTAGGAGGGAAGAAGAAAGAAAAGGTAAAGCTTTCCCAGAATTCATTCAGCAGATTTCTATTCCATTTAATTGTTTAGAACTGTGTCACTTGGCCACATCTACCTTCAAGGAAGGTTGGGAAACTGACCATTTACCTTTCTTGCCTCTATCATTGGGATATTATTTTTTAAAAATTAACAATCAGCAGGGCACAGGCATAAACCAATTACAGTGGATGCCAACCATGAGCAACTGGTATAGTTGTAACAATATATACAAACCAGATATTACCCTTGCCTATTGTAGTGGTGACCAGGGAAAAGAATGTTAAGAATGGGTGTTCAGTAAGTCTCAACAGTGTGTGTTGCTGTACCAGGTTCAATATCAGGGTTGGCAAAGTGTTGTATTTTAGATTTTATGGCTTAATGATATCTCTTGTAATTACTCAACTCTGACATCATTATGTGCAAGCAGCCATAGACAGTACATGAATGAACAGGCATGGCTGTGTTTCAATAAAACTTTATTTACAGGAACAGGTAAGAGGGCAGACTTGGCCTGTCTGCTGTACTTGGTTGACATTTTTCTGCATCCATCTCCACAGTAGGGATATCCTGGCAATGAGACTGGGTTACTAGAAGTTGGTTACTTCTAGTTATCTCTCACTGGGTGGTATCCAAATGGGCATTGCCAACATTTTTCCATTCTGAACTAGATAATCCTCCTTCCTGCCCTAATGGATAGAAGCCATTTTTTTCTCCTTCAGGCTCAATATACCTTTGCTGCATACCTGCTATGAATAATGACATGGAAATTCAATCTACGTCTTTCAGTTTGGGAGGCACCTTCCTGTATTACCCAAATATTGTCATCTTGAACAGTCATAATGCTTGGGTGATTCAATAAAATAATGATTATGAAAGTGCTTTGTCAGCTCCAAAGCAGTATATGAAAACTCCTACTGAGAACAGCCTTCTTATCTATTGATGTTCCCCAGGCTTCAAGGACCTTCTATACTTTCCAAGGACTGTTCAAATTTCCTGGCATCGCATCTGCCCCTATTTGAGCACAGCTTATCTTGCTTCCAGCAGCACAGTCTGTTGAGGGAGTGTATTAATTACCATGATAGGGTCATTGAAGTGAGCTCTTCATTTACAAGAACCCCCCAGGGATTCCCGTACACAAACATGTACCCATGCTCATACACTCTCATTAGACTGAAGTTTTTGCTGTTCACGCTCAGCTTTTGGCAACAGACACTTTCTGAGGGCAGAGTGGAGGATGCAGAGAAAAGCTGGGACTTTCAAGAATTTGATATTTGATAAAAGCAAGTTATTCAGGTCTAACGCCAGTATGACCTAGCCAGTCACATGGAGGAGTTTGGAAGGCATATCATTCACCCGGGCGGTACGCACCACAGGATTGCCCAAGCCAGGCTCCTTTGCATCATCCCTAATATGCCCCTCTCCCATGTGCCTTCTAACCAATTAACAATGTGGTCCTTTTTCACCAGAATCCTACACACCCCCTCTTCTTGCTGAGTTTTTCTCATTCTTCACTCTTGGTTAAGGCATTAGTCCTTCCAGGAAGCATTTAATTTTTGTTTGTTTGTTTCAGAGGTAGAATTTAGTGATTCATCAGTTGCATATAGCACCCAGTGCTCATTACATCAAGTGCCGTCCTTAATGCCCATCACCCAATTACCCATCGCCCCACCTACCTTCCCTCCAGCAACCCTCAATTTGTTTCCTAGAGTTCAGCATCTCTTATGGTTTGCCTCCCTCTCTGTTTTCCTCTTATTTTATTTTTCCTTCCCTTCCCCTATGTTAATTTGTTTTGTTTCTTAAATTCCACATATGAGTGAAATCATTTGGTATTTGTCTTTCTCTGACTGACTTATTTGGCTTAGCATAATACCCTCTAGTTCTACCCACATCATTGCAAATGGCAAGATTTCATTCTTTGTGATGCCTGAGTAGTATTCCATTGTATATACAGACCACATCTTCTTTATCCATTCGTCTATTGATGGACATCTGGGCTCTTTCCATAGTTTGGCTACTGTGAACATTGCTGCTATAAACATTGGGGTGCATGTGCCCCTTCAAATCACCATGTTTGTATCCCTTGGATAACTCCCTAGTAGTGCAACTGCTGGGTCATAGGGTAGTTCTATCGTGAAATTTGAGGAAACTCCATATTGTTTTCCAGAGTAGCTGCACTAGTTTGCACTCCCACCAACAGTGCAAGAGGGTCCCCCTTCTCAGGAAGCATTTCTCGACTTCCTACATCTGTTTCAGGCCCCCCTCCTCTGTGCCAGGATGGCAGCTCCTATAGCACTCATCCTCCTGTACTGTCATTGCATGTTTGCCTGTTTCTCCCATTGGGCTGTGGGTCTGTGAGGACAGGGAATGTGTATATTAATTATGCCTGGGGTGGGGACTAGTACTTAACTGGAAGTCCATCACCATTTCATCCATTCTTTCTCTCACAGGCAGGGCTGTATCTCAGAGTAGTGGCTTGTCTCTACTTTTAAGAGCTTTGGGGTTGGGGGGGAAGAGTACTCCACAACCTTCCAGAGGCTTTTATTCTCTGTTTAGGGCATCAGATCTAGGTCACACCACCCACTTGGAGGGATTGTGGCAGACTTTGAGAGCATGTGCATAGTGCCTCATATACCCGCTCAACTAGGGCATTGTTAGAACAATCATTCATTCCATTCATTCATTCATTCATTCATTCAGCAAACAATTATTGAGAGTCTACTCTGTGCTGGGCACTGCCCTAGAAACTGTGGATTCCATGAATACTCACATGGAAGTAAATTATCATCCATATTTGGATCTGTTACATTTGCCAGGCACTTTTGCTAGTAACATATTAAAAGTTCCGCTTAATCTTCATCATACATCTGTGAGGTACCTACTCTTATCTCCATTTTACAAAAGAGAAAATAGCCTTAGAAAGGTTTGGGATCACACAGTAGGAACTTGAAAGAGTATAAAACATACCTCTGTTTTCAAGGAACTCATGTCTATTGGGGAAATGTTCATTGATGCATTCATTCATTCACTCATAGGAAAAGTATTTACTGAGTGTCTGTGTTGTGTTCAGTACTATTATAGATTCTTGGGGTGTAGCCAGGAAGTAGGCAGATGAGGGCCTTGCTCTTAAGGAATTTTCATTCCTTCCGAGAGGACATAGGCAATAAATATGTCAACACTTCTATGAGGAAGACACTGGGGCACATGTAAAAGATTGCCTGAGGAGTGTGGGGACACCCCTGCTAGGAAGTCAGGGAGCTAAAGCTTGAAGTGAGACTTACAAGTGGTAAGTGATGTGCGGATCCGAGGACAGTACTGGACAGAGGAAACAGTAGGTACCAAAACATTGTGGCTGCAGAATAGGGAGACGTTGCAAGTGGAATAAGCGGATCAGGGGCTAGGACAGGTCCAGGTGTGTGTAGAGCCTGGTAGGCCATTATAAGGCCTTGGGATTTATGCCAAGTGCAGTGGCATATTACTACAGCATTTGAAGCCATCAGGGACCTGGCCTAGCACCTTAAAGACTTCTGACTGCTTTGTGAGGGCAGGATTACAGTTACATCAAGAGGGGAAGCATGGAGAATGGTTAGGTGGGAGGGAGGGAAGAAAGGAGGGAGACAAGAGGAGGTGAAGGAAGGAGGGGGCGAGGCAGGGGAGGGGAGAGAGAGAAGGAATGGTGGAGCTTGGGTTAAGGAAGCCAGTGGAATGGAGAGAGGTGAATAGATCCAGGCAGGATGGTACCAGAAAAATAGAATTTAGTGAGACAAGGGCAGGCACCGAGGTAAGGAACAGGGCTTTCTGCGGTACAGAGGAAAGCACAGAGGAACATTTACATGTCTGATCCAGGGTTTCCCAAACTATGTTCCAATAAAGAGCCATGTCCCTTGGGATGTTGAAAGTTGTTCTTGGATAGAAGATCAGATTCCTTCATTATCAGAGGGGAGAAAAAAGACTGGAAAATGCTACGTCATTTGTTGCAGAGGAATGATGAAAAAAATAGTATATTCAAGCCTCTAGGAAACTGTTGGTAATATAATAAAGCCAATTCAACTTGAATGTGGCTTTTCTCATGTTTATTTGACCCCAGAACTCCTTTTACACAGAGCATCTTGTGCTGTGCCAGCATTTCATGGAGAAGGTTTGATGGGACAGGATGATATCAAATAGCCTTCTTATTTTGTTCTTGGCAAGATGGTGGCCCAGAGAGGGCAGTGACTTGCCCAAGATCACACAGCTGGGTGGAACCAGAGCCTGGCAGAAATGATAGCTTCTCTGACTTAAGACACACTGCTTCTTCCACCCCGGGGTGCCATCTGCATCTGCAGAGAAGACTGTACTGTGGTGGTGATATGGTCTGACTACAAATAACATGCATCCCCGCCGGCTGCACAAACAAAGCACTCTGCCCCACACTCCACCCTCCCAGAAGGGCTCTAACTCAGAAATAGTGATGCGCCTTTCCCTGGCCAAGGTGTCAGGCTTATAAATTCTTATCCTAATGAACAATAGAGAGTTGTAAAAACTGTACACAGAGAGAAATGCAACAGTCATGGTGGCCTGAGGGGTCAAAGCACTATTGAAATATGTTTGCAAACTCCACTCCCCAGTAATGTCCTAAACAACAGTGGGCTATAATGAGGTGATAATTAATGTCAAATGTAGACTTAGCAAAAAAATTAAAAAAAAAGATTTCATATCTTAAGGGGCCAGTGATGCCATTTGATTGTAATTTGGGGTAAGTTCCTGGGGGACCTGTCCATTGTTGGGAAGAATAAATAGTGCTTCTGTGCTTCTGGCTGCAGGACAGAGAAGTGTGTTTCAGGGTCAGATTTTAATCCAGATTTTGCCATTTGGCAATTGTGTTTGAGTTACTTAATTTCTCTGGCCTCAGTTTCTTACCTATGAGATGGAGATAATATGACCTTGCAGGAGTGATACAAAAAGTAAATCAAATAATGTATGTCAGGTATCTATAGCATGCCCGACTCAATCTAGGTGCTTGGAAAATGAGAACTAATAGAACTATGCATGTGGTTTGCCCCTCCTCTAAATACCAGATCATTCTGATATCACTTGTCCCAAAGATGCTCTGGTGTTCAACTATTTATGCCCTTAAATTACAGAGGATACTTTTGATGGCAGATGATAGAATCCCACTTTGAACTAACTTAGACCAAGAAAAATGTATTGTATTTAGCTTATTATTTGTTGTTGAGAATATTAGGTTTTTTTATGTCATAGTGACATGAGCAGGGGTGTGATTTAGCCTCAGGCTCAAGTAAAGCCACATCTCTCTCTGTCTCTCAACTCTGTGTCTTCATTCTCTGTGACTAGTTTCCTGAGTGTGGAGGGGAATGGATGGCTGCCAGTGATTCTTGAGGACTCAGCTTAAAGTTTAAATACCCAAGGAGAGTCCCTGATAGACCAAAAATGGGTCAGGTGCTCACCCCAGGACCAATCACCATGGCTAGGGTGATGAACATACCAGCCGTGATGAGCATATCACTCATCCCAGGTCAGGAACACACCAGTATCTATTCATGTCACAGTTAGAATGGGAGAGAAGGATTACTAGGCAGAAAGCTTCAGACATGGGAGCTGTTGGGCAGAACAAAAAATATGTATATCTTCAAGACCGCCCCTTTGAAACTAAGCTCTTTGTGGGAAATCTAGTGGACAACTGCTCTTTTAGTTTATTCAGCATTTATCCTACCTTCCTTTGTCAACAATACCCACCTTTGCCTTTGGAGATTCTCAAATCTACTCTGCTATCAGCCCTTCCATATTTCCACGTTTTTGACTTAGGTGAGCATCATGCAAATTGGGCCAATCATACTCTTGTTTTTCCCTCAGTGTTTGGTTCTTGAGAGGAATGACACTGATTAGAGCAGCATCATTCTGTTTTTAGTCTTAAGAAGTCTGTCCACCAGCTCCCCCTACTTTGATCCCTAGAGCTTCATGGCTCTTGCCCTACCTGAAAGTGATTGTTCAATTCTCCGATTCATTCTAGAGCTACTCTGAGGAATCTTCTAGGGAATCTGACTACTCATTTAAGTTAGCTGGAGTTGATTTCTGTTGCTTGCAACCAAAGATCCTTAATAGATGCAGGCAGAGGCTGTGTATTAATGTTAGTATCCACCATGCAAGCACTGGTTCTACCTGGTACACAAATGCTCAGGAAGCATGTGTGGACTTGTCAACTGTACAAGTTCCTTTCTTTTTTTTTTTTTTTTTCCTTCCCATCTCTCCTATCCCTTCCCTTCAAAGATAATTCTAGATCAAACCCACTATGCAAAACAGTTAAAAGAGAGGTTGAGGGAAGCCCAAACCCTGAATGCTCAGCTTCTCACCTTGCTCCTTGGCAGTATCTAAGGAACCCTCGGGGGTCTCTGGAATATAGTTTGAAAACTGTTGGATTTGAAGGGGCCTCAGGTCCCTCCCAGTGCTAAGGTGCTGCAGTGTGACAATATGCCAGGGCTTCCCTTGAATCCTGGCTGTGTCGTCCTCCTTAAACTCAGACCATTTTCTATATCTCAAGCCTGTTCCACTTGGGGCGCCCAAAGACACCGTTCTCCAAAGCAGTATCTCTGCCAGTCTCACTTTACGCTAAATGTTTTATGTACTTGCCACTGGGGTATTTCATACTATTTGGGGCGTTTATATGTCATTAAGCACCAGGCAGCCCAGGTTAATTGAAATTGTTATTTTTGGAATTGAAATGATTATTTTTTTTTATTAATTGAAACTGTTCCCCAGAATGAAAATGTCACATGCTTTGGAGTTCACAGTAGCAGCTCTGAAGATTTAGGAGCACATTAAGATTGTTGGATCTCAACGGTAGGTTTCTGGGCACCACTTCTGATAATTTGGGTTTAGTATGCCTCCAGCGGGTCCTAGGAATCTGTATTTGTGAAATAGGAAGAATAACTGGGCCAACATCATTTTGTTCTTATTCTTAAATGCAGTGATGTATTTAAAGTTCCTTGCCTAGTGGCTGGCTTTATGATAATGACTGGATAAGTCAAACCATTAATATCATTAGTTTATGATATAGTATCCAATGGACTTATCCAGTAGTGATTCAGGCAACTGTTGAAATGAACAACCCATCTCTAGTACATTATTTCAAATTCACTGTCATCTCGCACCTGTGCCCTTACCACAGCTCTTCCTCCAACTGATCTCCCTGACTTCAGTCTCCTTGTCTGAGTTCATTCTCAAAAGAGCAGTTATTTTACCAAAAATCAAATTTGATAGTGTCGCCTTCTGCTGAAAATCCCTCCGTGCCTCCCCATTGCTTTTGGAATGAAGTCTAAACTTCTGACCTGTCATCTGCACAGTCTTACTTGTGGGTTCCAGCAACTTTCTCTCTGCTTCATCTTTCACTCTCCGTAGTCTAGCCCCAACAAACTGTGGATCCCCCAGCACCTCATGCTCACTCTCCTCCTCTGGCTCTGTTCATTTGGTTCCCTCTGCCTGAAACATGCTAGACCCCCTTTTGCCTGGTCAAAGGCCCTCCAGGTCTCCTTTTAGCTACTACTCCCTGGTTCCCCAAAGGCTGGGTTAGATTCCTTTTTATATGCTGTCCCTGAATCCTTTATCCCTACTGTTACAGCACTTATCACACTATGTTGAAATTATCTGGGCACTTTATTGTGTGTTCCACTAGTTTGAGGTAGGGACCCTGTCTTTAAGACTTTGATGCCCTTTAATCTTGAAGGCCCAGCACAATGCTTAGCACATAGTGGGTACAGGTGCTCAATAAATGCTTGGGAAGGGGGGAAGGGAAGGGGAAGGGTAGGGAGGAAGGGCAGGGAACAAGGAAGAAAGGGAGGAAGGGATGGAGGAAGGAAAAGAAGAAAATATATTTTAGTTGGTCCTTAGACAGTGATGGAAGGCACAAAGACCAAGATCCAGCTCTACAGAGAAAAGAGCTTTTGTATAAGAGTTAGGTGGAGTCATGGTTTCAGCAAGATGGTTTAGTTCAAGGCAGGGCCTCTCTCCCAGAAGACACCTGTGGCATAAAAGAAGGATCACCCGATTCAAATAGGGAAACCACATTTTCAGCATTGCCCCGTCACTGGAAGCTCTATGGGGTTCACAAGTCACTTCATTTTTCTGAGTCTTCAGTGTCCTCATTTTTCAAATGGAGCTAATAATACCTACTCCAAATAGTTGTTTGGAGGATGAGATAAGAAACTTTTTAAAGTGCTTTGCAAATTGCAAAGTTTGTATTCTTTTGTGCCAGGCTCTAAGCTCCTTGATTTGATCTGCTTCACCTCTGTTTCCCTAATGCCAGGGACATTGAAAATTCTAGGTGAACTTTCGTTGAATAAATAGGCCACTTAATAAGAAGATGACTGAAAAAGTCTGCAGCATTAGGTTGCCTAAGCAGCCAGTGACAGAAAGGCTGAGAATAGCCTTGCTGGGATGAGTTGCATATACATGTTTATTCTTTCCTTCTCCATGGAAAGTTCCTTGAAGTGAGGACTGTTCCCTAACTCTCCCCACCACTCCTAGCTGAGGGCCTTCCATACCCTTAGTCACTGTTTAAGAAACACTTAGGAGCTTAAGGTGAATTTATCCACCACGTTACAATTTTCCAATGGTTTGAGGAAGGTACATACCATCAGCCCCATTTTACAGATGAAGAAACTGAGGGTCGGAGATGTTTAAGTGAACAGCCCAAGTCTGTGTGGCTGGCAAGGGCCCAATCCGGGATGAGAACCCACATTGTCTTGCTCTATATCCAGTGCTTGTTTGTTTGTTTGTTTCTACCAGTGAGTTTGTCTCTTTGCCTCCTGGTCTCCTGTGTCAGCTGTGTCTGTGATATGAAATGGTGCATGCACACACCCAGACATCCTAGGTCCTAAAAGCAGTGGCAGCCCCATGTTGATGAGTAGTAAAGAGGTCCAGCAAAGAAGATCCTTCAAATGGCTGCTGATGAATGTTTATAGATGGAGTCTTGCTTTTAACTGAATGAGATTTAATTTTAAAATGCATTTAATTATTTTTAAGCCCAAGGGGCATTTAGAAATGACCATTGCCAAACACCAAAACTAAGAATGTTCCATGACCTTATGACTCTGCCTTCTTCACCAGCCATCTTTTTCAGGGCTTGATCTCACACGGGAGTGCCAAAGCACAAAATTTATAGAGTCCTCAGAGTTTTTGTGGTCGCAAATCACAAGACTTTATCAAACAGAAAGGGAAGCTTGCCTTGGAGGGCGAGAACATACTTTTCAGACATAGCGATGGGAATACAAACAGGCCAATTCAATTTCTTTTGGGGTCATGGTTTGTAGCTTTATTGAATGTGTGACATTCCTTTTTGAAAGTCCATGGGATGTTTTCACTTCAGAGAATAATTTCTACATCCGATTCGACACCAAGAAATGGGTAATTATTATATCACTTGGTGGTTATTTATCACAGTTTGAATGGAAATAAATTACTTCAAAGTGAAATCATGCTACCTGGTTACCTGTCTGCCCTATTAATCTTTTGTTTAATTTTCTTTATTTTAATGTGCATACCAATGTTTGTGACCTGTCTCATCTGTCTCCCTCAAAATTCTCTCCAATGGATTTAAATATGTTAAGAGAAATTGAATAAATGGGTTAAAAGAAGACTCGGGATTTGGGGAATGGGGGCTTAGCTGAGAGCAGTCATTTATTTCTGAATTGGCCCTCTCACTTTCCATGCAATAAGAGCATACTGGAAATCAAAAATGGGTAAAACACAAGGATATTCTGCAATAGACCAGTTACTTAGGGCACCAGTGGTGGTGACTACATTTTCTGGGCCCAGCACTATCCACGGTGCCCGCTTTGGCACTTTCGCCCAGTAATTTCATTTCACCCACTGAAATTCACAAAATAACACTGCTTTGCTGTCACTTTAAGAGCATGAAATTAGTCTTCCTCAAGCCTTCCTCTTTCTGCCCTTTATAGTCATCTAAACTAAAATTCTAGATGAAAGGGCTTGTCTACTTCAATTTGACAAAAACGAATTGGGGGCCCACTACATTCCAGGTATTGGGATATGGAGGTTCTTTCTCTGAGGGGTTCACAGTCCAGTGAGGGGGATTTCTCTGTTGTATTTCCCTCTTTCTGCCTACCACACTGATGAAGGGAGAGGTCTGCTATATTAGGAATATTTCTAGATAAGACTTCTTGAAGCAGAAGCCGATGCCTCAAAAGGTCTGAAGTGAGAACAGCCTGGCATGGGTTGTGGGAAGAGATTTGTTCTTGTTCCCAAGTGGGAGGAAAAGTGAGAGGGTGAAGGAGCCAAGACATGATCCTCAGCATGAAAATGCTCAGCCAAGACATTAGGACCCAATTTAACAATGGGTGGGGCCATCGGGAAAACCAACAAAGGGAGCAGCTCAAGAAAGAATGGACACAGGGGTGTAAGTTTGGGAGCATGAGGCGGGGCCCCAACTAGGGCCAGATGAGAGAGGAACTGGCCTCAATAGCTCAAGCTTAAGGGGGTACCAATAACTCAGTAATTAAGTAATATTTGAATGAAAGGTTTATTTTTTTAAATCACAATTAATGCCAAAAGTTCCATGATGAACACATTATCAAAACTTGAAATGGAGACAAGATCAGCAACAGTGCTACGTGGAGCCATATTGGAGCCTGAGGCAAAAGAAAAAAAATCAGTGATATTGATCCTGTCTTTATTTAATTATTTCACATTTATTTAAGTGGGTTTTTTTGTTTGTTTGTTTTCTTTTCTTTTTGCTTTTTGTTTTTAGAGAGGGAAGGAGAGAGAGAGAGAGAGAGAGAGCACAAGCAGAGGGGAGTGCATAGGGAGAGGGGGAGAGAGAATCCTAAGCAGGCTCCATGCCCAGCATGAAGCCCAACACAGAGTCAGATCTCAGGACCCTGAGATCATGACCTGAGCCTAAATCAAGAGTCGGACACATAAACCAACTGAGCCACCCAGGGGCACCTATTTAAATGTTTTTGTAAGTAGTTTTATTGGACCACAGCGATGCCCATTCGTGTGCATATTGTCTATGGCTGCCTTTGAGCTACAAAATAGAGTTTGAATAGTTGCAACAGAGGCTACATGGCCCACAAAACCTAAAATATTTACACGGAGGCCCTTTACAGAAGAGGTTTGCCACCTCCTGGACTAGATGATCCCTGGGCTCCCTTCTGGTTCTGATATTTGCAGATTGTGTTTTCAGTTGATTTAATTAGTTACTTTTGATGCAAGATGGACCCTAGACTTTGAGAGTATTTCATTTTATGTTTTGTAGACATTGCATGTTGTGTTACATTAAATAAACTTTGACAGAAGGCCTATGGTGCATCAGGTGTCACATGAGGTCTTGGGTGATAGTTTGGTACATTCAGCCCTGTCTCTCCTTCCCCCTTACTAGAACTGTGGGCTTCTTGAGGATCCATCAGGATATTCAGTCAGTGTTTTCTGAATCTGCCTAGATGGATCACCAGCAGTTATCAGTCTGGGTCAGTAGGTCCCTCCAGGAGGCATCTGGAAAACGTGCTGGGTGGTTTTGGTGGTTACACTGACCTTAAGTCACTACTGGAAAACAGTGGGCACAAATCAGGGATGCTGAACAACCCACAATATGCAAACAGTTCCATCCATTGAAAAATTATCCCTCCTCAAATGGCAGTGGAATGACTAAAAAACACTGCACAACCCTTTTTTTCCTGTGGGTAACCCCTGTCCTTTGCCTGTATCTATTGCCAATTTTTGCATCCTTTTCCCAAGGATACCGCAAAATTCTATTTTTTGCATAATGATATACCACTTTAATGGAACTGCTGGCTTCAGGAAATATGAAAATGACTGGTTTAAAGGCTTTGAATGATGCTTACCAGGCTTTTCAGTTCTACTTTTATTGAGTTGTATGTATTCTGATTCATTAAATTTATTAAAGATGGAAAAGAGGCCTATGGAAATATGGGTGGCTTTCTATTTCCCATCATTATTCATGAAACATAGAATTTTCTTGTTCCGGGAGAAAAAAATCCTTTTGGTAAATTGACATCTCTCGTTTTTCTGGAAAAGTCCTCTTAGAGTATGTCCTCATCTAAGATCTTGCTGTAAAAATAGGAGTTGACCATCACTGGATTAGAAAATGTGGAGCCTGGAGAAACCACTTCATTATTAAGTGGTCCTAGGGCTTTCGGGAAGGCAACAGATTGGTTCCTGGTACCTGTACCTGCCCGCCAGTGTCATTCTGAAGCTGCCAACCCCCTAGAGTCAAGTGCTTTCTGGGGTCCAGCTTGATCATACTCTCTTCTTCTCTCTTTATCTTCCCTTTCCTCTTTCCATCCAACCGCCCCTTCCTTGGTTGCATTGAATAGCACCCAAGCGCACTCTGTACACCATTGTGGGAAGCAGACAGAGTTGTAGGTAAAAGCCTGGGCCTTCGAGCCTGATAACTGGGTTTGATTGCAGGCTCCACCCCTGACTAGCCGTGTAGCTTTGGGGAAGCAACTTAACCATTCTGTGCCTCAGTAACTTCTGTTCTGCATTGGGAATTAAATAAGTTAATACATGAAAAGCACTAGGGGGAGCATCTGCCATGTGGTAACTGTGGCATGAAGACCTGCCATCACTGTGTGGAAGGGCATGATGGGGATGCATGTCAGAGCAGGATGGACCTCAGGGACCACATGGCCCAGGGGCCTTCAAACCTTGCTGCAGACTCCCAGAGATGGGGAACCCAACACTCAGCCACTATGAAGAGCAGGGCTGATAGGTGGGGCTTTACACCTCCAGCTGCCCCCTCAAATGCCCTCTGTGTTTACTCTTTTGTTTGCAGTTCTGTTGAAAAATATGTTTAATTCATTGATCTAGTTATATTCACTATATTTACAGATAGAGAAACTAAGTTTCACAGAAGGAAAGTCACCTGCCTTGATTCATATATCAGGTTAGTGGTAAGTTGTTAATATTGTTAATGCTTAATATGTGCCAAGCGCTGTCCTGGGTCTCAAGTTCAAAACATTGTATGGGCACCTCCGTGTTTTTTTTTTTAAATCAAGCAGGCCCCTTACTCGCTATTCAGCTAACCCTACTTCAAGGCCCCTGTGACACCCCTGTGTTGGTCTCACTCTCTGGTCTGAGCTGTTCACCTTGTTTTATCCTAAATGCCTCTTCCCCATACTGATGACTGGTTTTCCTGTTTGCAACCTCCCACAGAACCAACACTTGCTGTGGTTTTCCCCTGTTCTGATCTCTCATTTCCATTCCCCACCTAAGTTTATTTTCTCTCTCTCTTTGATGTTATCGCTTTGCAGACCGCTGGCAAAGACCTTACTCCAGTCTTTTGGTTCCCAGAGACCCTTAACCTCAAGGTCCGGGCCCACACTACATAAATTCATTCATTCATTCATTCATTCGTTCATTCATTCATTCAGTAAATATTGGTGGTGTACCTACTTTGTGCCAGACATGTACAAAGTGTGGGGG
This sequence comes from Eumetopias jubatus, assembly GCF_037043125.1. Taxonomy (NCBI): domain Eukaryota; kingdom Metazoa; phylum Chordata; class Mammalia; order Carnivora; family Otariidae; genus Eumetopias; species Eumetopias jubatus. The sequence goes on from NW_028274810.1 coordinate 60,320,294, forward strand.
AGATAGTAGTGAACCAAACTCAGAAAAATTCCTGCCTTCACTGGAGCTTGTATATTTGTGGGTGGTGACATTCAATAATCAAAATAAATTGGTAAAACATAGTATGACAGATGGCTATAAATGTTATAGAGATGGAAACAGTTTGGTAGTTCCTCAAAAAGTTAAACATAGAATTACCATATGATCCAGCAATTTCAACTCTAGGTATAAACCCCCAAAGAACTGAAAGCAGACTCAAACAGATACTTGCACACACATGTTTATAGCAGCATTATTCACAAGAGCCAAAAGGCTGAAATAACTCAAATGTCCATTGGAAGATGAATTGATAAACAACACACACGGTGGAATATTATTCAACCTTAAAAAGGAATGAAAATCTGACACATGCTACAGTATAGATGAACTCTGAAGATGTTATATTAAGTGAAATAAGCCACACACGAAAAGCCAAGCATCATATGATTCCACTTATATGAGACATCTAGGATAGGCAAATTCCTAGAGAGAGAAAGTAGAAGAGTGGTTGCCAGGGGTCAGGTGAGATGAGATAGGGATTTATTATTTAATGCATACAGAGTTTCTGTTTGGGATGGTAAAATAAGTTCCAGAAGTGGATAGTGACGAGGATTTCCCAGCATTGTGAATGCACTTAATATCACTGACTTGTATATTTAAAAAAAAGGATTAAAATAGTAAATTTTATGTTAAATACATTTTACAACAAGAAATGTAAAAAAAAAAAAGAAGTGCTATGGAGAAAAAGAAAACTTGAAAGGGAGATGGGTGTGCGGGGGTTAATTTTAAAGATTTACTTATTTATTTATTTTAGAGGGAGAGCCTGTGAGCCAGGGGAGGGGCAGAGGAAGATGGAGAGAAAATCCACAACAAACTCCCTAGCTGAGGGAGGAGCCCATTGTGGGGGTAGGGAGGCTCCATCCCAGGACCCTGAGATCAGCCCTGAGCCAAAATCAAAAGCCAGCTGCTTAATTGACAGCCACCCAGGCACCCCATGTGGGGGTTAATTTTAAAAGGAAGGGATTGATGGGGTGCCTGGGTGGCTCAGTCGGCTAAGCATCTGCCTTCAGCTCAGATCATGATCTCAGGTCCTGGGATCCCCTGCTCAGCAGGGAGCCCGCTTCTCCCTCTCCCTCTGCCCCTCCCCCCACTCCTGTGGGAGCACTCTCTTTCTCAAATGAATAAATAAGATCTTAAAAAAAAAAAAAAGAAGGAAGGGATTGCTGAGGAGATGGCGCTTTCATAAATACTGGAAGAAGTCAACTCTGTGGCTCTCTGGGAGAAACATGTCCCAAGCAAAGGGACCCCACGTGAAGGGGCAGCATGGTAATGCGGACACAACAAACCTTTTTTGTGCCTCAAGTTTCTGGCTTTTGTGATAGGGATCATAAAACCTATCTCATTTGGTATGATGAGGATTCAGTGAAATAATGTACAAGAGATACTTTAGGACAGGGCCTGGTGCCAAGCTGATCCTTAGCCATGGTTGAGCCCAGCCATCCCTGGGTTTATGGCCAACATCTGCTCTGATATGTTTGGCGCCTATGCTGTATGGGTTGTTAGTATTTTGCCATCACCCCTGGCCAGCATATAGTAAGTGCCAAATAAATAATAATATTTTTCCTGGCTCCTTGGTCTTGATGTGGGCAGTTTTCAAATGTGTGAAAACACTGAACATGGTGCTTGGCACATTGATGGTAATCAATAAATGTTTGTTTTCTCCATTCAGCTGTCAGTAATTCTTTCATTCATTAGAGATAAATAAGACACAGTCCCTGTTCTCAAGATGTGCATCATCTTAACTGCCAGGCATCTAGCAAAACATACAGGTGAGGATTTTAGCCCATCCCTGGAGACTTGGGGAGGGTGGGGCTGTGGCCAGGAGTGCATGCATGGAGAGGCCTGGCAGAGGACTGGGACTCTAACTAAGCATCTCAGCCAGGCTGGGATTGGGGTAAGTGGTCAGGGAAGGGAGTAGGCACCAGCACTGTGGTGGAACTCTGCTTGTGGTCTGAAAGCGTGGGGCACAGCTGTGGGCAAGCGTTGCTCTAGTGGAATTTTGCCAGCCGTGTTGATACTGCTGTAGCCCTTTGTGAAATACACATTTCTGGGGAGCCGAGTAGGAGTTATGCTATATCTCTTTCATTTGCTCCTCCATCACCTCTCTTCTTCCTTCTCTATCCTGCTCTGCTCCTCGGGGGCTGCCTTGTGTGGACCACATCAACCAGCCATCAACCACCTGCTTTGCCCTCCGTATGAGTTTGCTCAGGCCGCCATAACAGAGCACCACAGAGTGGGTGGCTCAACCAGCAGAAAGTTATTTTTCTCGCCATTCTGGGGGCTGGACGCCTACGATTAGAGTGTGACAACACTGCTTTCTCCAGGGGCATCTGGCTCCTGGGCTTACAGATGGCTGTCTTTTCCATGTCCAAATTTCCTCTTTTTATAAAGACAACAGTCATATTGGATCAGGGCCCACCCTAATGACCTCATTTTAACATAATTATCTCTTTAAAGAACCTATCTCCATATGCAGAAACATACTGAAGTACTGGGGATTAGGGCTTCAACATGTAACTTTTAGGGAACAGGATGCAGCCCATAACACCCTCAAGCTTTGGTTGGGTTTGGCTACTGGGGAGCATTAACAGGAGATTAGAGGGTGGAGGGGAGTGGGTTTGGGTATTGATTTCCCTGATTGCTGTCCTCTGGTGTCACTAAGGACTGAACACCTCACTCCTGTCAGGTAGCCCTCTCTCTACAGCCTCCTACCCCCCCAAACCCTGCCCTCTCCAGGGTCCTGTAAACACTTTCTCCCCCTGCTCCTTCAGAAGGGGGTGCCAGTAATTACTCTCCCTGGTGATTATCCTTTACCCACCCTACACCTTGAGAAATAGGCCTTTTATTAAACTCTCGTCCCGTTGTCCAATTGAGTGCTTCATCTGTTTCTCTCTGAAAGGCTGACTGTGGGGGCGAGGGGGTGCACAAGGAAAAAAGAGTTCATGCTAGTGCTCACGCTGAACTTCACAAGCAAAGGACTTGGCCTCTGTGGATTCTCTTAGACCTTGATTCCTTGGGGCTCTTTGTGGCATCCTCTACCAATTGCTTTCTCCACTTAATCCAGAGGCAGCCTGATGCGGTGGAAGGAGCAGAAGAGTTTGAGTATAAAGCTCCAGCCTGAAAGCCTGCTCCTCCCCACACCCTGGGATGACAGTGGGTGGGTCCCTTTCTCTGATCCTTCCATTTCCATAATTGTCAACTGTAATAGAAGGCTCAAACATTTTGTTGTGAGGGATTGACTACATTAAATGAGAGAGCAAATGTTCAATAAATATTTCATTTTCTTTCCCAAACAAAAAGAGTCCCTGGTGTAACTCTATTTTGGAAACCCCTGTGGGGATCCTGACTGAACTGAGACAACACGGAAAGAGCGCCAGTCAGGCGTGAGGGACAGAAGGAGTCACGTCTAGGCTTCCGGCTGGTGGTTTTCCAGTCATTTCTCTGTTCTCTGCTTCCCCATCCTATCATAGCCACTGGGGTGCAGACATTGGCCAACTCTCCAGCCTCGTCTGAGGCCCCACTGCCTTGTCCTCTGAAGTCCACCACACTGGCTTCTTGCCGTTCCTTTCCCCTTCCATGTGCCTCTGCCTCAAGGCCTCTACTCATCTCCTTTTGCCTGGGAACCTCCTCTCTCCCTCTTACCTGGTGAATTCCTCCTTATCCTTGGAAACTCAATGCCAACAGTTTTTCCCCAGGGAAAGCCTCCCTGACTCCCCCTCCTTCCCCACAAGGATCAGATCCCCCATTGCCTGTTTTCTAATCTCCTGCAACTTCTCCTTCATATCATTATTAGAATTGCGATTAAGCCGTTCACCTAAAATTAATGGCTCACCTCTGTGTTTCCCATTACGTGGAAGCTCCATGAGAGCAGGGGTTGTGTCTCTTTTATAACAGTCATGATGATATATAGAGTAGACTGCCTGAGGGTCCGTTCAGATCCAGCACTTGTCAGCCGTGTGACTTTGGGCAAGTTACTCTCTGTGCCTCATTTTCCTCATTTGTAAAATGGGGATAAGAATAGTACCTACTTCATGGGGGCTATCGTGAATGTTAAATGTGTTAATAAATGTAAAGCTTGCATTCCAGGGCCTGGCACCCAAATGTTAGCAATGCCTCTGAGTTCTCAGCTGGTCTTTGATAAATAACTATGGGATGAAAAGAAATTAAGAGTGGATTGTGGGACACAGCTAAGATGAAGCCTGGTGCTTCAGTGTGGTCTCTGTGGTATGACACATAGTCTCAGATTCCCAGCACAAGGGAGGCTCCTTGGCAACACTTATGCTAGGGGGTGGTGCCCTTCAACCTTCCACACATGTAAGGGAGTCTCAGCCGTGAGAAGCCTGGTTGGGATGCCCTAAGGAAAATGGTGCAGTTAACTTGTTTGTGAACTCAGCCTTAGACCCCTCCACTTCTGGTCCAAGGCAGCCTTGAAGAGAAGGTAGCAGAGCTGTTTGGGCTGTTTGCCTTTAAGGCATAAGTAACTTGGGGAATGTTTGGAAACCACAACCTCTTTTTATGTTCCGTGACTAGGAATCAGGAGACCTAGTTTCTGGGTTTGTATCCTGGGGAAGTCGTCCAAACATCTCAATTTCCTTGTTCATTAAGTAGGAACAATAACACAGTATCACTGTCTTATTGATTACTTTTATCTAGGGTCTAGTGGACTTCATTAGGAGATAGTAAGTAAGTGTGTGAACATGTATGTGCACGCACACACACAAGCACACATGTGTGCCCGCACATACACACAAGCATTCTCATACCACAGACAAAATAGTCGTCACAAAGCACATGCATTAAATCTCATTTCGTTAGTTAGAGAAGTCTTTAAGACCATTAGCTATGATTAATTCACACCTCCTCTATAAACCATTATAATAATCCTTATTATCTAGTTTCTTGGTTTGAAACAAATTAGAAATTGGTTAGTAGGATGAACCAAAAGGAGGCCATAGAAAAGAGAAAATAGGGGCGCCTGGGTAACTCAGTTGATTAAGCGTCTGCCTTCAGCTCAGTTCATGATCTCAGGGTGCTGGGATCGAGCCCCAGTCAGGCTCCCTGAGTCAGGCTCCATATACTCAGCAGGGAGTCTGCTTCTCCCTCTCCTTCTGCCCCTCCCCCTGCTTGTGCTTTCTCTCTCTCTCTCTCTCTCTCCCTCTCTCTCTTTCTCTCAAAGAAATAAATAAAATCTTTCAAGTAAAAAAGAAAGAAAAAAGAAAATACTGCCATAAGCAGGGACACCAGCCTCATAGAAGTGGCATTACTTTTTATATCCTGGTAGTTTCTGGTCATTTTCTTTAAGAACCAACACTCTTCAAAATCTCTTTGATGATATCATTGTTTTTTAAAACAACAGCATTTTAAAACTCAAAGAACCCAAATGATGCTCTATTCCAAAGCTCTTATCCTCTGATGAGAAAGTTCAGGTTTAGATGATGAAGACACAAAGCTAGCCTACAGCTGAGTCGGGACAGGGGCTCCACTGTCCCGCCAACTACATTGCTTTGCTCCTCCTTTTATTGGTCAACATATACAGTTAACACCATAAACTGCCCAGGTCTCCACTGGACACAGAGCTTCTGACCTCCAGGGACTTACAGATTGTCAGGAGTCTTTCTCCGCATGAATTTCACTGCTAAATTATTCATATCATTTTAGGCATTTTTAGATACGATAATTGGTACCTTCAGGTTCAACTTCTGCTATGTGTATGTTGAGGACACAGGGATCTTCAGGATGTGTTCCTTGTGACCCAGATTCACAGCAATGTGTGTTAAGGGTAGGATATTTTAAAATATCAATCAGGAACACTTTGGTAAGTGCTTACCATATGCCCAACACTCTTATGGGACTTTCAAGTGATAAGGAAAAGAAACAGTCTGCTATTATTCTCTAGGAAGTCATCATAGCCCTAGAAGAAATGGTGGGAGGAGTTTTCCAGGGCAAGCTGACTGCTGAGGGAGCAGGGACTGGAAATCTGCCCAGCCCTGAAGCCCGGCTTTCCTGTGGCCTGTGCACATAGGTCTGACCTCCGTGGGCTTCACCTGGAAAGTGGGGGTAATAATACTACCTTACCTCTTAAGGCGGTCGTGAGCATTAGAGAAAATAATGTCTATCAAGTACTTAGAATTCCATTTCCTGCGGCATAGTAAACATTCAGTAAACACTGGCTTTAGAGTTTCAGGTTCTACGGTAGAGACTAAGTATACTCGAGTTTGTTCCATGGCACATGGAACATTTATTGAGTGCTGCTTTGTACTAGGCTCAGTGCTGGATGATGAGAATAAGGTGGTCAGTAAAACAGATCATGTCCTGAGACAATTGAGAGCCTAGAGCAGGGGTCAACAAACTCCAGCCCTGGGGCCCTGTTTTTGTCAATAAAGTTCTATGGGCAGAATTGAATAGTTGCAACAGAGTCCATGTGGCTCCCAGTGTCTGAAATAATTACTGCATGGCTCTTTGCAGGAAAAGCTTGCCAGCCCTTGGTCTAGAGACCTGCTATTCTATATGTGGTTCCTGGACCATGGGATTAGCATCAGCTGGGGGCAGTGATAGAAATGCAAAATCTCAGGCCCCACCTCAGACCTTCTGAATCAGAATCTGCATTTTAATATGGTCACAGAGTTCTTTGAATACACAGTATTCACCTCTCCCTGGTGAGGTGCTGGGGGGGGCCTGCTTGGGGGGAAGTCAAAGACATTTAAGTAAGTTACTTATCTGGATAGGAGAAAGTGTTATGATGAAGCCTGGTATAAGGGACCATTTCTAAAGCGTATGTTATACATACAGTACCTTATTTAGATCTAACAAGGATTAAGAAGAGGATGCCACCTTTAACCTCGGTTGTACAAACCTTGCCTTTAAAAGGCTAGGTGATTTTAACCAAGGTGGCAGAGCTGGAGTTTGAAGTCTGGTCTACCAGACTGCCAGCCATTTGCCCTTCACTGTCATGTTGTTCCCTTCCTAAAAGCAACATACAAGAGAGAATAAGGAGAGATTTCGCAGAGAAATCTTACAGAGTTGGCTGAGTGCCTGTATCAGTAAGGGTCCAATCAGGAAAACAAAATCCACTCAAAGAATGTAAAACAGAGGGAATTTAATTCAGAGAATTGGTTACACGGTGATGGAAGATCTGGAAAGCCATAAGGAGATGGTGGGGCATTCTGCAATTAGCAACAGTAGCAAGTTGCCACCACCAGTGGGCTGGAGAGACAGAGTGAGGGGGTGTTGCCCCTGGAGCCCAGCAGCCAGAGTCGCCAGGGAGAGGCTGAACCCCAGTGGGCCTCTCCAGCTGGCGATCTAGCCCCAGGAGCCCAGAGCTGCTGGTAGTGTTGCTCAAGGCAGAGCCAGAGGGGAACCATGTGCTTCTCCCTCCCACCCTGTTTCTCCTCTAGCAATAAGCCAGCTAACCCAGGAGCCCAGAAAACGTGGCCTGCAGGGATCAAGATTCTGCTGTAAAGAGCAGAGCAGGCAAAGGGCAAGCAAAGGAACGAAGAGCAAAAGGCCACAGGGGGCCTACTGGTGCCCTATCATTTCCTCCCCATGCCAGGAAAAGGCCCCAGGCACTATCATAAAGTCCCTTTTCCAGAGTGTCAGGTCCTCTCTCTTTTCATGCGGTATATTGCTGTCCTTAGGTTGCTGTTCTTGTGCTTTGTCTCTAGTTCTCTTTTCTAGTTTTAGTCCTTGGGATGCACCCTTCATTTAAACTGTCATGTTCCCAAATCCCCTTTTGTCCCTAGCTATGGTTTCTCAGCTTTCCTAGTTACAAACTCAGCTGCCTTTGAGTCAAATTCACCATCCCCCCTCCTCATGCCCCACAAGATTTGGTACTTGTCTAGAAGCTTGGACACAAACTTGGATGGGGTCCTGAGTAATGAGGGAGAGAGCTCCTCAGACAGAAAAGGCTGATCTGGCCTTCCCAGCGATGGGAGGCAGATAAAGCTCCAGGCCTAAGATTGAGTTTAGATGCCACCTTCAGTATTTGGACTTTATCCTGGTAGGCAGCCATTGAAATATTTAAGTAAGATGAGATACAATTGTATTTGTATTGTGCAAAGTTTACTCTTGCTGCAGAATGGTTGTTGCATTAGAAGAGATCAAACTGGGAATAAGGAGTCCGGTTAGAAACCTGTTGCAGGGATGATAGTTGGTTGGTCTATGGAATGTCAGAGTAGAAGAGGAAGGTGTGGATTTGAGAGACTGTGGCAGCAGTTGGCTGTCACCCAAGCCTGTCCTTCTCCCACTTCTCTTGCCGACAGAGAACCTGTTTTTGCTCAGGTGCTTACTCTTCCTATAGACATGGCTCTAGCATGGGACCCTCTCCAGATCAGAGAGTGACTCTTGATAAGTTCAGTCATGGCCACTCTCCTCCCTTTCCTGGTGTGTTGACTGGGGACCTGTGATGCAATTTGGCTGATAAAAGAAACTGGAAGTCTGCTGGTGGCTAAGGGCAAAGGGTGGTGCAGGAAAGGAGTTTCTTTCTCTTAGAAAGAGATGAGCAAGGAGAAATTCATCTTTTTTGCCTCTTGTTGTGACTGAGCGAAGAAAACACAGGCATTGTGGCAGCCATCTTGGATCTGTGAGAGGTCAGCTGAAGGAGACAAGCCAACCCCCTGGGGACGGAAACACTTGCCTTGGAAGTACCACTGAATCTCTTAATTACCCAACTCTGGAAATCTGTGCTGTGAGGCAATAAACCACTTAAAGTTTAAGCTACTTTTAGTCTTCTTTTAAAAAAATAACTTGCAGCCATAAAGCATCTTAGTAGATATGGAAAAAAAATTAGGAGGTCATAGGAGTTGGTGGCTTGATTGGTTGCGGGTGGTCGGGAGAGAGATGTAAGATGAGACATTAGTTTTGAGTTTGGGTCATTAGGTAGAAAATGATACTGGTTACTAAGATGAAAACCCTAGGAGCTGGTTTTAGCAGAATGGTGTGAATAAGAACATGCATGTTTTGAAAAAAAAAACAAAAGTTTGATGTGTACAGGATACATAAGGGGATTGTGATGAGCTGAGGGTGGAAGGAATCTTTGTGGTCGTATGTTATGTCCTTTAGTGATGGATGCATCGTGGGCATCTCTGTGACATTGGGTATGCTGTTTAACCTCTCTGAGCTTCAGCTTCTTAATCAGTAAAATAGAATGAGCACTGCCTAGCTCATACGGTAATCATCATAAGGATGAAATGCAATGTATAATCAACCAAACATAGCAATTATTATTTAATGGGGCCCAGGAAGGGGGCTCTAGGTGCTGATCTGCTGAGGGCTGCACTAGATTTCAACTGGCAGGGGGGCTGTGACATGGTCAGAAGGTCAGAGGCTGGAGACAGGAAGCTCAAGTCAATAGCCACGGCTGACGTCTAGACCTGTAGTTGTCATACACCCCAGAGGCTCTGAATCTTTTGTTGCAAAAAAGCTTGTTCAAAAGAGTAAATAAGCAAAACTGATAAAAACAGAGCTACTTCATTAGAAGAAGCAGGGAAAAAAGGGCCAGAACAATCTCCCCTTCCATTCTTACCTGAGTAACTTCTGAAGGGGGTCCCAAGGAATCTACAGATCTCTTTGGGAAGCAGGTTGGAAGTTGCTAATACAGACAGGAAGCACTGGAGATAATGATCATGGAAAAGGTGCAAAAGAGTGTGAGATACTCAGGAGGACCACCGTTAAGGGAATAGAAGTTAATAAATATAACACTGAATCAACTTATTCAACTAAACTATTCAAATATCTTACCTAGAGAACTCCTACTCATCCTTCAGAATATAGCTCAAGTGTTGCCTCCTCCAGGAAGGCTTCCTTGACCAGCCCTCAAAGGTCCTTTCTCTGTTCCCTCTGTCCAGAGAAATGGCCTTCTTGCTGACCTGTCTGCCCTGTTGACTGTGAGCAGGGCTGGCTGACTTATCTCTGCAGCCCCTACAGTGCCCATCTGAGAACTTTGCACTTATCTGAACTGCCCTCTAAATGAGTACCAGGCAGACTGATTGAGGTGCCAGGCACTTCAGGGTTCAGAGGAAGGAACTGGGGCCTAAGGGCTGAAGGTGGGACTGTTTGCCCACCCTGGGAAAGTTGTAATTTGGGTTAAGGGCAGGAGGAATAGAAATGGGGATGGATTAGAACCCAACTTCTGAAGACTAAATTTTAAACCCCAAGGTTACTGGAGCCTAATGGTGAGCAAAAAAGAACAGGGGCTTGATAGGACTGGAAGAGAGAAATAATATGCAAAGCATTACGTCGTGTGTCCGAGCTCCTGCAGACTGTCGTAGCAACAGAGGACTTCAAGCCAGGTCTCTGACCCTGCGGCAGGCAAGCCCCCTCGCCCCCACCCCCGCCTGCTCTCTACACCAGCCCAGGAGAATAGGCATGCAGCTGCCTCTCCAGAAAGACTTGTTCATTAAGTGATTGAATGAAACCATTTCGCCTTGATTCTCTTTCTAGATTTCAGCCGCTTGTTTAAATGCTGTTCTTCTGACCCCGCTTGGCATTTCAACCATGCAACATCAGTGGGTTGCGTGTGATTACACATCAACACAGGCACCTCCTTGCCTCCCGTGCCTCCCCCACGCTGGTTCTTGGTGTCCAAGATCAAAGAGAAATATTGTTCCCACTGCAGATGAAGAAACAAGGCTGGCTGCCTTTGATGTCAGGCAGCCGCGGTGTAATCTGTGCCCCCGACTTGCTTTTACTGCCGATGTAATTTGCAGCTGCGATGTCGAGTCTGGGTAATTGTTTCTCCAACCCAAACGCCACTAGTATTTTTTATTTAAGCGGGAATTTTCATTTGGCCAAATAAACAGTTCCTGCCCGCCCCCAGCGGATGGTGGCCCTGAAACACGGGGGTGCTGGTGGTTTTCAAGAAAACAGAGGCCAGGTAATCAGGAAGCCCTAACAAGAGGCCATTATGTAGAGTGAACCCTTCTTTAACTTTGTCTTTTATGGGAATAGTGTGATTTCAGCTCCATAAATACTAAGAGGTTTACCACTGGGCACTGGGGCCTTCCATCTCATTCACCTCAGAAATTAAGGCCGCTGCCTTCCCTGCAATGTTTCTCTTTGTCTCTAATATCACTTTATCTGCCTTTAGGAACCGAGCCAGGACGTAAAGGATTCAGACCATTTTATTTTTTACAAGGTCAGATTGCTCATGATTCCTAATAGAGAACATTGAAAACCTTTTTATTGAGGGGCTGCCCTCCTTCTAATGTATCTCTCCTTTCAGAAACAGTTGCAGTCAAAGACATTAAGTTAAAACCTTAATCTTGGTTCAAAATAACAGCCCTGGTAGTAGCAATAATAGGGGCAGAAAATGCCATGCTCTCATAAACATGTAGCAGACACAGTCCTAGGCCCTGCACCCACCATCTACTGTTTAACCCATGCAACAACCCTGCCAGGCAGCTATTTTAGCTCTATTTTGCAAGAGATGATGCTAAGACTCAGAAATTAAATACCTTCTCCCCAAAACTACACAGTAAGAGAGAGAAGCAAAGCTAGGTCTGGAGCCGTTGTTTCTCTGCTATGCTTCAGGACTGTGTTTTTCCTAGGAATGTGGTATGGATTTTCACAAGTGCCAAAATTATAATTGGATCAAAAGCAATGATGTATGTGATAGGTAGTGGAACAGGGGGCCCATACCCTATTTTGTTGAGTTGTGGTTTATAAAGCACTTGAGTGCCCAGTTACCCTATGGCTTTTCCTCTGCCTAGAATGTCTTACCCACTGTGCTGACCTTCCTTTCCTGCCCTGGGTTCCTCTACAGGGAGTCTTTCCTAATCTTATAAAAGCTACTCCCATGCACTGGTGTAGCTACTTTTGCTTACTTCTCTCATGGCCCTATCACATTGTCACTTCTGCCAGGTAGTGAGCTCCCTAAGAGCAGAGATAGTGTCTTATCTGATATCATATTCCAGTGCCTGGCACTGTGCTCCCTGTGTGAATGGAGCTCAAGAAGCATTTATTGGATGGATGGATGGATGGATGGATGGATGGATGGATGGATGGATGGCTGGCTGGCTGGATGGATGGTTGGATGGATGGATGGATAGATGGATGGACAGATGGATGAATGAAGTGAATAAATACACAAATAGCTAACCAACGTACTGTCTCACCACTAAGATAGTTAATATTACTTCCCATCACGTCTAGTAAGAGTGTAACTGTAGAATCATACTTATTCCTTAGAACGGGGCTCTCTGGCTTTCCTATTGTCTATTCTAGGATGGGGTCAGGAGGGTTCTCTACATTCCTCCCGATGGCTATTTCCCAAAGGGTTCTGTTAAAGAAGCTATGAATAGTGCTTCTGAAGGACTTCATTCATTTGAGTTCATTCGAAGATGAGTTTTTATAGGTGGGCGGATGCCCATGACATCTAGCACACAGCAGATGCTGTCAATGTAGATCTTTCTTTGCCACTTCAGTATTTCTCAGCAAAATGTCCATCTCCTGTGTCTCCTTTTTTCCAATATCTTTCAAAATATTCTCCATAAAATTATTAAGGCAAAGCTCTTGTTCAAACAATACCTTAATCTTCTAAGGTTAGAGAGAAGAGCTCTAAAATAAGAGCCTCTACTTGGGGAAAGATTGGAATCTTCAATTTTGACTTCTGAGCTGTGTATTCTCTGTTTTAAACTCTGGTTTAAGTGTGGGAAGAACCCTGCTTTCTCTCTTGATCTCCTTTGCATAGTAATGCCAGGCCCACACTTAGAAAAAGAACCTTACTACACATGCTGGGAGAACAGTGGAGGAAATGGTTGCTAGAAACAGAGTAAAATAGTCATGTGTTTGCCTTTCCCAGTAGAATGTGAGCTCCAAGCAGGCAGGAACTATACTTAATTCATGTTTATGTTCTAGCTCCTCACCTGGAACACAGTGGCTGTTCAATAAATACTTGAATGAATGAATGAATGAATGAATAGGTAAATATAGAAAGGAATGAATAAGGCAAACATTGAAGAGCTGGACTGGACCCTAATATCCACAGATGTTGTCACTCAGGCCTTGACACATTTGTGCTCATTTCTCTTTCTTCCCTCCTCCCTCATTCTCTCCCTTTTTCCATCTCAACCTCTTGTTTCCAAGTGGCAAATGCCATTCTGCTTCCTGACAGAGCAAACCTGGGGCCCTGCCCTGGGTTGAAATCCTACTGTCAGGTCCACTGACCCTGAAGCCCCGCACACGTGGTTTCCTGTCTGGGGAGCATGCTTATTACTTCACTGCTGATTCGTTCAGCAGCTGTGATTTGGCATTCGTTGAGCCCCATCGTCAGATCAAGCTCCCCCCAGTCCTAGGTTCCTCCCATCTTTGGAGCTTTCTTTAAAGAGCCGCTGTCAGAGTGATCTAACTGGCATATAACGAGGACTGATATGCAGGCAAATACAGAACACAAATCTTTTTATATTTGAGGAATGTGGGAGTTGGAAAAGTTACACATTTTGCCTAAGGTTCCTTGGCCAGAAGGTGACTGAGCTCAAATATGAATCAGAGATCGTCTTGATTCCAAAGCTCATGCTCTTTTGCCCCCGAGCCATCCTATAAGGACCTCACAGTGTTTGGTGATGGTATCTGGTGAGAGGACTATGCATGAACCAGGTGCCAAGTGCTGTCAAAGCACCGAGTAGAAAGGGGCAAAAGAGCAAATAGTTTCTAAAGGAGAAGACATTTTTACCGAGCTTTGAAAAGAGTGAATAGGGATTTGCTGGCCAGAGAACAAAGGGAAGAGAATTCCCAGCGGAAGGAACAGCGGGGACGAACGTACAGAGGCTGGGGAAGACATGCCATATTCAGAAGTGGCAAGGAGTTTCACGGGGCAAGGAAGCACGATGTAGGATGGCTGAGGCAGCCTGGAGAGAAGTTGGGGACAGCGGCCAGAGGGAGGACTAGAGGGGTAGATTAGAACTTTAAAAGCTAACACCTTTAATCTGTGGTTAATGAGATGCCATAAAAGACTTCCAAACATCATCCGATCCAGTGGCTGGAAAATGTCCTTCTCTCCAGGGCCTGATACTAATAGTGGAGCCACACACAAAGTGACAGAGGGACACGAGCAAGGGAGTGAGCTGGAGAAACCTCTCAACAGTGTGCTTTAAATTATCCAGGTACCTCCATAGGTGGGAGAGTTCAAACCAAAGAAGTGCTCTTTAAACACCTATATATAAATGCATATACATGCATATATACATATACGTGTATATATGTCATGTGAAACCTCATTTTAAAGATTTTTATTTATTTGTCAGAGAGAGAGTGAGTGCACAAGCAGGGGGAGTGGCAGGCAGAGGAAGAAGCAGGCTCCCCGCTGAGCAAGGAGCCTGACACACGCGGGACTCGATCCCAGGACTCTGGGATCATGACCTGAGCCGAAGGCAGACTGTTAACCACCTGAGCCACCCAGTCATCCTGAGAAACTTCATTTTAAAGGTGTCAAGCTGGAACTTTGATTCTGGGCAGGGGCATTATCCAGGGAGGCCAGGAGGCCGGCCCACAGCATTCAGGCACTCTGCTAATGAATTCCTTTTTCCAGACCCCCTGTTCGAAATGGAACATAATGAGAGCAATGATTCTGCCCCATGCAGGGAGACCTTGGAAAATAATGCCTCATCATCATCTAATTAAAAACCTTTAAGTACTTTAGTGGAAATAGGTAACAACACCCCAACAGGAAAAATGGAGGAGGGTTGGAGCCTTTAGGAGAAAATCATTTCATTTTGCTGGGAGATTTTAGCACTTTTTAAGGGAGACTGATCGTATTTAAAATATGAGGTTTTATACAGTATTTCAAATCCAGAGAAATAAAAATATCAAGACTACTTGGGGCCATTGGATCTCTCACCTAAACAGAGGGCAGTGGCTTCGCGGTATTTGCCTTATTTTTTTTTGAGAAGGAACCTCTAACCTAGAGATTCTAGATGAGATCACACAGGGAAGCTGGATATAGAGCCCCTTGCTCTGTCTTTCCTGTCTGCATTAGGGCGTACTGCTCCTGAGTAAGAGGCCGTTCTATAAGCCTCTATAAGAGGATTCATTTTTTCCCTCCTGATCAGATACCATTCTTTTATTTTGGTGGCTCTCATTAAACGCCTAATATAAGATCCCAGTTGTATTCTAGCCATTTGCTTTCAAAGGCAAACTCGCAATCCTGTAACAAAATGCACCTATGCTGTTAATCCCACTGGTGTGCTGCTGGCCTTTATATGTACATGATTTTTCCAAACTTGTTTTCCCCAGCATAATCACTATCATTTATTCCACATTGCCTGTGATAATCCCATGTTTATGCAACTTAAATATGTGTGTGTGTGTGTGTGTGTGTGTGTGTGTACACACATATATATAATATTCTCTCTCTCTCTCTGAGATAAGTATTTATTTCTCCATTTTACAGAGAAGAGAAGTGAGGCTCAGAGAGGCAGAGTAGTCTTACCCAGGGGCCCACCTGCTGTTCAGTAACTGGTGAGCCTCGGGCTTGAACCCAGGTCTCTGACAAACAAAGCCTAGGCTTTCCCACTGTAACATGCTACCACAGGGATTCAGATGGGGCGTGGTTCCAGTTCTCAGGTGGTTTAAAGATGAGAATTATACCGCTCTTGTAGCTGGACAGGCAATGTTTCTTTACACCTGGACATGTTTCTTCAATGATTCACCTTTTCAAACAGGATTACTTGTGAACAACCCCGGGACGATCTCCTTCCCTTCCTGTAGCTAAAAGGACGACAGAGCCACAGAAAGGAGATGAAGTCGGAGCAGAGAAAGTCAGAGGAAGGAAGCCCTGAGCTTCACATAAACCTCTCCACCCTGATTCTAAAGCGGAGATGCTAACAATAAGGACAACAATGAAAGCTAACTTTTACTATGACATTTTCTGCAGTCCATCTTGTGCCAGGAGCATCTCCTGGCATCCTGTTAATAATCCTATGAGGTACAAACGATTATTCCCATTTTATACATGGGGACGTAGAGGCTGAAAAAATTCAAGATTTTTACAAAAGCTATTCAAAGGCTTTAAATATGTAGTTTTGAAGCAGGTGATTTGGAGGCCCTGTCTGTGGCCCCTGGATACTTCTGACTTCACTTTTCTTCCCTGCTTCCCTTCTTCATTGTTTCAGCAGCACAGAGAGCAGGTAGCCTTCTCTAGGGCCTGCATGTACTCTTCTCCCTCTCTGGAATGTTCTGCTTGAACATACTCTCGCTTGCCCCCTCACCTCATGCTGGTCTCCCCTCAAATGTCACCTGCTCGGGAAACCTTCCCTAACCACTCCCAGTTACTGGGAGTAATTTTTTTTTCGCCAGAGTCATTACCCGACCTGTCATTGTATTCTGCATTTGTCTGTCTGTTCGTTCCTTGGCTGTCTCTCTAGAACATAAATACCATCAGCAGGATTTTGTCTATTTTATTTACTGATGCTCCCCAAAAGCCCAGTGCAGTGCCTGGCATATAAATGAGCATTCCCATATTTGTTGAATGAATGATTTGTGAAGTGCACAACTAAATGTTATCCTAGGTTGATTCCATCGCAAGGACTTTCACATAACTACATTCACAAAATACAGACTCAAGTTTGCAACATTGATTCATCTGTCCTTTCCATTATTCAGCACTTACTGAGCCCCCCCCACCCCACACCCATGCCAGGCTTAGTGAGGCATCGGCCATGAGAGGCAGCTCCCCACCTTCCCAGTACTGGGGCACCTTGGAGGAGATGTGCCCGTACAAAGTGCTGTGGCGTGGAGCATGGGGTGATGGGGTGCTCCTGAGGAGGAAAAGGTGTCCTCCATCTCCAAGGCCAACTGTTGAATCAGTGAAACCTATCTTGTGTCTTTTAGGGTGAACTCACTTATTCCATGATTATGGGGGGGGGGAGAAAGAAATGATCAGCAGATGTGGCTTCTTCGTTTTTTTCACCAGAAATTTCCCACATGCAGGGGCCAGAAGGGGAAAGACCTGCAAGGAAATGAGTGTGCCTCCACCCTGGGAGCCCAGGAGAAGGAAGGAGGATCCTGTGCTGTTTTATTGATACCCAAGAACACCACTTACCAGAAATCACAACTAAGAGCTTTCTTGGAGTGGGTTCATTTTCTCCTCTAAACCACTTGACTGGTTTTTTCCAGAGGAGAGTAAATTTCAAACCCCTTAGAAGCCAGTCTTCCTGTTCTGTAGACTAGCCACAGCAGTAACAGTGATCCCTGCTCCTTGGAGCTTTCAGAAAATGGATGTCCAAACTCCTTGGCTTAGCTCACAAGGCCTGGAGATTTGGCCCCTGCTCAGCTCACCATCATGTCCTGTCTTTCCTACACAGACGCATGGACACAGCAGTGCCCTGGGGGAGCTGTGCTGTTTTCCCTCTCTAGTTACCTGCCCGGGCCCCTGCCTCTGCCTGGAATGTACTTCCTCTCTTCTTCCTTTGGCTGCCTCCCCCACTCCACCCTCAACATCCTTTCAAAGGTTCAGCTCAGGTGAAACCTCCTCCAGTAAGCTTTCCCTGACTGCTCCTCATCCCAGCCCCATCCCCACTTTTGGGTTCCCGTAGTACCCTCAGAGTACCATTGACTTAGTCATATTGATGCTATAATTTGTCTCTATACTCACATCTCCTCCCTCACTAGACAGGAAGCTTTTTGAAGACAGGAATTTTATTTATTTTTGTCTTCTTAAAAAAATTAGTTTTCCTATAATATTTCCCAAGGACCAGGTATTTAATGCTTATTAAATTAGGCCTTTGCAGACTGGCTAAAATCCTGTAGACAGCCCTTTATTCTTCCATACTTGATTATTAAGGAATGGTTTTAGGGTATAGCTAGATTAATGATTCAAAGTACTTAAAGGAAAAACATGACCCACAAGCCAGTCTGGATATGGTGTCAACATCCATATCAGAATGAAAAAGTAGGGGAAATGGACCCATGGCTTGGTGCAGCTGGGAGGCAGAGGAGACCTGTATTCTGGTCTGCTGCTATATTTCTCTGTGATTGTGGGTAAGTCATGGTCCGTCTCTGGGCTTCTCTTTCCTCCTCTGAAAAAATGAGCACATGGACTGAGGACAGCTGAGATCCCTTGCAGATCTAAAATCCTACAATTCTATGATCCTTTTCATGGCTTACACACGTTGGCATGGGCTCAACGACTGCATTCCTATTTCCATGCCTTGTGGTAGAGAAAGCTATACTCCTTTACTGCATCCTGAACTATGGGGCTAGGAAATGCAAGTCTCTGACCTCAGCAGATAAACTTTGAACTCCCCACAGTCACATTTCTCAAAGGATAGTGCATTCAAAGGTGGGGAGGAGAAAAAAAAGATGGGGAGTTATTCACCTACTGCTTTTAAGGCTCAAAAACTTAGAGTTTATTCTTTATACTACATTTGTCTACATATTTTCTCATTTCCTACCTATTTTCTCATTTAATCTCACTAGCATCCCTATGAGGTATCCAGGGTGAGAAACTAGGTAGCTATTGATGCCCTTCACCAAAAGGTTTTGCTCTCTGTTCTTCTGAGAGCATAGTAGGAACATAATTCCTGGCCTGCAGTGGTTGGGAATACCATGCAACCTGTTCTATCTAAGGAACTGTGAGTTTCCAGAAGTAATGTTTATTCATTTCCAGCTGAACATTTAAGTGCAAATATGAGGCCATAGTGGGTTTTTTGTTCCCTCTGCCAGGGAGGCCAGGAGTAGTCAGTAGATATTTCATTAGCCTAGATCCTGGAGTGAGGCAGATATAGAGAAGAGCCCCCCAATGAACTGAGAAAGACACATAGCATGAGCAAAAAATAATCTCCATTGTTTTCAGTCACTTACATGTTGGTGCTATTTGTTACTGCATCACAACTTAGTGTATCTTGACTGACACAGGCATTTGCCCCATTTTTCCCATGAAGAAACTGAAACTCAGTAAAGTAAAATAAACAGACCTTTTCAGGGTCATAAAAACTTCACGCATGCTCAAGCCTGGGATGGATTTAAACTTGGGTCTTCTGACTCCATATTAGTGCTGTTTTCCCAAGACTACAAAGCTTAGGGTTAGGTATTAAGCTTAATTTCATTTGAATTGACCCTGTGGGTCCCAGTTTTCTTGATTCATATTTGGAAGGTTAAAAGGGATAATGACAAAATCACAGGCTTTGGAGGTAAGCAAATATGAACTTGAGTCCCAGTTATAGGACTTAAGCTTAGTGTCCTTGGTGCATTGCTAGAATGTGGTCTCCTATGTCTTCTGATTCAACCAAGATTGCAAGAAACAGAAATTCTTAATAGCAGGGAATACTTGGGGCGCCTGGATGGCTCAGTTGGTTAAGATCCGACTCTTGATTTCAACTCGTCATGATCTCAGGGTCATGGGATTGAGCCCTGTGTCGGCCCCTGCACTCAGCTTGGAGTCTGCTTGTCCCTCTCCTTCCCCCTCCTTGTGCTCTCCCTCCCTCTCTCTCAAATAAATAAATGAAATCTTAAATAAAAATAGTAGGGAATACTTACTGCTAATGGTATGGTATCAAGCATCACCGGCATTGTGGGTGGATGTTTTAGGGCAGTGTCTGCCTTCAGGAGATCCTCAAATCAGAGAGGCTGAGTAACTTGCCTGAGGTCATACAGTAAGTGGAAGAGCCTCCGTCTTGACCCAGCCCTCTCTGATCCCTTCTGGTGTGTCTCCCTGCCTCCAAGATGAAAGTGGCCCTGCTAAAACCCTGCATCAATGAGGAAGGAGAGGTACAGCCCGATTTTCATGATTGACATCAACCTGGAGGGCCCTCCCATTTTGTTCTTGTTTGCCTTAGAGCTTCGAGTTGATTTACTCTTTGAATGTTCCTCTTCTTTCTCTTACTCTGGCATTAGCACTGAGAACAGCAGGCATTGCCTTGGCAAGGTTACAGGATAAACTTGCTGCTTTTAGGACATCTGCATCCAGCAAACCTTTATTTTCTCTCCCTTGGGCATAATCTTGGAAAAACACATCTGTTATTCCGGGTGCTTACCTGGCTGGGCTTGTTTTTCCTCCCTTGGATGGAGAAATATTCTGTCAAGATATGAGGAAGAGTTTTCACACCCTCTGAAGCCACAGACCCTTTGTGTATTTAAAAAACAACAACAACAACAACAACCAAAAAAACTCAGAATCTTGATTGAGTCATAAAGTTTTATTAAAAGGATAAGAGCACCACCTGTGTCCCAGAGTTCTTCAGTTCCAGGATGTCAAAGTCACTGGAGATGCTTTCAGAGTCGTTTTCTGGCTCAGTCAGTGAAGTGTGGGCAGTGGCTAGGGTTTGAGTGCATCTTAATAGAGTGTATTTCTCAGATGCCCTGTCCCAGGACACTTCTTCCTCTGCTTTCCACTGGCTAAGCCACATTTATACATGGCTGCCTCCAACTGTATCCTCTCTAGTGAACTCTCCAGTACCCAGGGAAGAGAAACAAAGACCAGGGTAAAAGCTAAAAACTCAGTTCTGCCCCATTCATTCATTCACTCATTTTAGAACAATTATTGAGCAGCTACTATTTATCAGGCATAGTACTAAACACTGAGGAGACACTGGTAATCCCATCCCCGGTCTCACTGAGAGTTTAAAGAAAAGTGCCAAGATAGTTATAGCACGGTGTGATTAATTAATTGATAATAAGCTTATCATTCATTCAACAATATTGAATGCTGATCACATGCCAAGCACTGACTTAAGTCCTGTGAATATAACAGTGAACAAAAGAGACAAACATCCCCACCCTCATGAAGCTGACCTTTCAATGATGTAGGCAGGGCAGATAATAACATGGGTAAGGGTGCAATGCAGCGGTAAGTGGGATGACCAGCATCATGAAGAGAACTATGGCACAGCAGGTGGAGAGAGTGTGATGGGGGGTCTGTTTCAGGTAGGGTAGCCTGTGAAGGGCTCTCTGAGGAGGTGATGCCTGAGGGGAACCCTGGAATGAGAGCAGGGCCACGAGACCAGAAGTGCAGCATCCCATGGGGCATCTCGGAGGGCATCCTACCCATGTCTGCTTGTGACTTTGCTCGAACCACTTGACTTCTCTGAACTTTTGTCCCTTTCTATGGACCTTGAGGAGGTAAATGCCCCGCCTGCTCACCTCTTCTGATGGTGGAAATGAAAAGAGAATCTATTCCTCAATGAGCTGCCTTACTCTCCCTCCTGGGACCTGGAGCGTATTCTCATGAGCCTACTCCCAGAAGGCCTAGACTCATAACAACCTCAGAGCTTCAGTGGTGCACATTGTGAGGTCACACGATTGTCTTTGAATCCCGCCACCAAAAAAGCATGTCTCCTCACTTCCCTGAACCCGATTCCCTCATCTGTACAACGTACAAACACAGAACCTGTGTTTTCTGATTATTGTCAGGACTAAGGGAGCTTGTGCATTTAAGGGCAGCAGGATTTGCCCTGCACAAAGTGCTCCAGCACTGTGTTCACTGCAATAATGTTACTATCATTACATTTATTAATATTTAAACTAAGAGCAGCACACGTGGAAACCTCAAGCACACGTCTGGCATGTCATTGATACTCAGCAAATATTATTTCCTTCCCTTCTCTTCTTCTTTCTCATTCTGTTTCCAGTGATGCTTCGCCCTTCCCCTCTGTTCTGTTTGATCCAGAGCCAAGGTTGCAGAGAGCTGGCATCTTAGGTTAGGCTCAAGGGAAAGAACGAGGTAAAGGAACGCTTTAACTTCTTTTGGGGGAACGTTCACTGTATATCTACAGATTGCCAGGCTCTGTTCTAATCATTTTACATATATGTTAACCTATTTGATCCTCACAATGACACCATAAGCCATGTATGTTGATTATCCTCATTTTTATAGTTAATGGAAACTGAGGCATAGCAATATTAAGTAACTTCTCCAAGGTCACTGAGCTAATTAGTCAAGGAGCTCTTGAGCCCAAGCCCCCAGAGCCAGGAAGGGTTTAAGCACTCAGGGCAGTAGTCTCTTAAGGGACTAAGATAGAAAACCAGCAGAAGGCTTCTGCATGTTGTGTCTCTCCAAAACCTGAATGTGGCAGGTGAGGCACAGTGGGAGCCTGAACCCTGATATGAGGAGGCACCCCATGCCAGAAGGCACATAGCAGAAGGGGTGCCCCTGTCACTTGGGCTCCCCTTACCTTTTCTGACCCTCCTCTCTCCTTCCCTGGGGCTGGTACACATGTCACAGACAGTTGTAAATTGCTGATCTCCAAGAAAGGTACCACAGGAAGACGAAGTGAATCAAAGAAAAGAAAATGGAGCCTTCTGGGTTTGAACACTCAGACTCTCGAGCATGCAGTGCTTGGAGCCTAGCGCTGCTTGTTTCAGAACTCTGGGATGAATACAGTTGCCAACTCTCTACACCCTGCCCTGTGAGCATGGAGGCACCCCCTCTGCTCTGAGAGGCAGAATGCACATTCCCAGACACAGAAGCAGCATGGGGGGGATTTGGTCCTCAGCCTTTGGGAACTGCTGATCTCTCCTTCCCCCTTTGCTTCTGGAAAAGCCTCTGGCTTTGAGGAATAGCAGGAGTACTTAGTCAATTAGATTGCTGACACACCCATTGATCTTTGGGGAGCTAAGGTCAGAAGAACAATTACCCAGCCTGCAGTCCTTCTCTACCTTTCTCTCCTCTCGACCTGTTGGAATTACGTAAGATTGTCAATGCAGCTCTGTTCTCCTGGCCTCTCTCTCCCTCCTGCCATTTCTCTCCTCCTCTCTACTGCTGTCTATAGCTTCTTCATTCTCATTATTTTCCTGACTTCCCTTCTTTCCTTCTTTTTCCTTCTCATCTAAGGAGTAATGAGCCCATTTGGTCAATTTCAGGGCCATTTCCGGGCCTGCTGAGGATCATCTGTCCACTGGGATGACAGCACTGTGCAGAGGAAAGCTTGGGGAATCAGACAAATGTGAATTCACATCCTGGTTTTGGGCTTCTTTGCTGTATGACCTGGAAATGATTCAGCCTTAGTCTTCTCTTTAAATATGTATTAGATCAACAAATGAGTGTGCTCAAGATTAGCCCATGGCAAGTGATCAGATGGTAATGATCATCATTGTTGTTATTGTTATTAGTACTATTATTCCTTTAGAGAAATGGTGTGTGTAAGGTCAGTCCAGGCCTGCCCTAGCTCACCAGGTCTCAGCAACAATCATTGCCCCTCAAGGCTCTATCTTCTCAGATACTAAGCCAATAACAGCAGAGTCTGATGGAATATTAGGAGCTCTATCCTCAGAAAAAGAGTTTGGAGAAGTCAGATGTGCAGTTATGCAGAGTAAAAGTGGCCCAGGAAGAAATCCCCTGGCCCACCCCACCATGAACAGCCTCGGGTTGCAACTTCCCTGTCTGACCTCTCCATGTGTTTCCACTCTGACCACCTGGCCTGCTTCCAAGTTCCTGATTCCTGCTCCAGTTTCCTGCTGGGATGGGAGCCTAGCTGGAACCCTTAGCCTGATGAGATCCTGGGTCCCTGCCAGCTCTTAATTCCAGGGCTCAGGGATTCTTCTTCTTTGGCTGGGGATACAGATGACACTACAAAAGCCTGGTGCCAAGGTGGTGTAGCTAGGGAAGGCCTGCAGTTCGGCCTCTGAGCTTTCCCAGTGTCACCGCAAGAAAGGTACCTCTGCCACTGCCTTCAGAGCCCATAGCTGTAGTGCCTTTGAAGGCACCGAGTGGGAGGGGAATGGGATTTCTTCATGATTCCTGACACTGGCAGAAATACCCTGGTATTTCCAAAAGAGTGCTAGATTTGGAATCAGGAGACTTGGTTCTGAGTCATGGCTGCCATTTGCTAATTATAAAAACTCGGGCAAGTAATTTAACCTCTCGAAGGACATTCCCTACCATTAGATGACAATGCTGCTTTAGTGTGGATACATCTAGCGCAATGCTTAGTAATGCTGGTTCCTTCCTTTATTAAGGCAGTCTTACGGGTGTGGAGGATTTTCGTCCTGGATTTCTGCTCTACTCAGAGACACAAGGTGTTTACAGCAGATGCCAATTACAGCATGGCATTCAGGTTAAGTGTGAGGACCTATGCGAGACTGCCTGGTTTCACATCTTGAACCTCCTCATCAACTGTGACCTTGGGCACATCACCCTTCCTCTATGTGTCTCCATTTTCTTTTCGTCTGTAAAATGGGGCTTGTCATGTTAGTACCTAACTCATAGAGTTGTTCTAAGGATTATGAGAGCTAATTGACATGAAGCTCTTAGAACCATAACCCCCACAAGCCTTTGTCTCAGTACTAGCTGCTGCTATTATATGTCTAGCTCATAATAAGCTGCCTTAAATTCCTCCCCCCATGGACATTTTCTTTCTTTCACCCCTGCTCATGTTCGACTGGACTAGGGGTGGATTCCTGATCCTAACTGAAGCTGATTAGAGTCCCTTCTCTGGTAATTTGGGAATGAAACCAAGTAGTGATGTGTGTGTGTGTGTGTGTGTGTGTGTGTGTGTGTGTGTGTGTGAGAGAGAGAGAGAGAAAGAGAGAGAGAGAGAGAGAGAGAAACAGACAGACAGGAGAAAGAGGAACTTGTGACAAATATGTTCAAAAGTTTTGGGACAAACATCTTCCCTTTCTTACCACTGGGGAACTGAGGGGTGCAGGAAGAGAAACAGAGAGAACCAGATAGGCACAGAGACAGAGAGAGCCAGTTAGGGATGGAGAGAGGAAAAGAGAGACCGAAGCACACACACGGAGTGGGACACAGGTGAAATACAGCCAGGCAGCTTTATAGGCCCTGGTTCTCGTGTCTTCTTGAAGCCCAGCTGCATTTCTAACCTCGGATTCCAAAGGACACTCCTGTGTCATTATAGTCAATCCCTCTGAATCAGTCAGGATTAGTTGATTTATGCTGCAGTAAAAAACATCCCCAAATCACAGTGGTTTACATGGGTTTTGCTTATTCTATGTGCCAACCTACATGCTTATCAGGGAGCTCTTTCTTATCATCATCACTTGCAGATACTGTCTTTATCTTGACATGCTACCACAAAAACTTTGGTGGGGTTCTAAACCTTCTTGTAAGTAATACCGTTTGGTTTCATTCACAGTTTCATTGGCCAAACACATCACAGCGCCACACTTACCTTTAAAAGAGTGGAGAAGTACAACTTTATCATGTGGCATTAATGGGTACCCAGATATTTTTGAAAATCCTCTGATAACTACTACACCCTCTCTTCTTCTCGATCTACCTTTCTATTAAAAAAGCAAATGAACAAACTGGCCTAACTAGTAGAAATGACAGGACAGGAAAAGAAATTCTCAGTTCCCTAGATGGCTGGATGTTAAATTGTCTGGGGTGAGCTGTCAGTGCTTTCAGACCCCAGAGAAGAAGCAAACCGAAAGGGAGATAGAGTTATAGAAACTGGATGAAAGATGCAGTATTTGAGCTGAGTAGTAGAGAGTGGGAGTATTTGCCTGGCGCTTTCATGATTTAGTCTTTGAAGCTTTAAAATCACACATGACACTGTAGACTTTGGGGTAATGCCGGCAGGAACCTGCATCTCTGCTCTTTAAGGACAGAGTAAGCTGATGAATGACAGGCACCTAGAATATTACATGGCACTGACTAGCTGTTGAGGAAATGTTATTTGTCTTCCCTTATTTCCTTACACTATAATCTTCTCTTGTTACTTACTGGTGCTGCAGTTTTCTTCTTATTTTCCTCTGGGGAATCTAAACACTTCATACTGGCAGTATCATCGGGAGCCATGTGATTGAGGGGTTTGCCATTTTACTGGGAAGACTAGTTTAATTGTTGGCATAAAGTTCGTTGCCTTGGTGTTATAAGCCAACAGACTTGAGGCTCTGAGATACCATCTGTTTCTCAGAAACATTTTTTCCCCAGAATCTTCCCTGAGAATATAATTTCCCACTTAACTTCAGAGACACATTTTTTACCTA
Source organism: Eumetopias jubatus (assembly GCF_037043125.1). NCBI lineage: Eukaryota > Metazoa > Chordata > Mammalia > Carnivora > Otariidae > Eumetopias > Eumetopias jubatus. Next base: position 60,346,247 of record NW_028274810.1, read on the forward strand.
TTAGTGAAAATCTTGGGATATTATTATTTTTTCCTTATGAATAATAACCTGTAAAACCAAAGACAAAGAGATATAGGTATAGAATAGTAGCTGAAACCTGGTGAGATAGAGTTATAGTTCTAAGACACAGATCTGAAAGTGGCTCCCCATTACTTTAAAACCACCAATGAATCCCCAGTGACCACACAGTGAAGTTCAGGTATAATTTCATTAACATCTCCCAGGATGCTTGGTAGTTACCCACCTTTTGCTTTTGCCCATATCATTCCTTCACGCTGTACCATTCCTTCTATCTCCAACCACTGAAATCATGTGGACAGCAAAATATTTAAAATGCATTTGGTTGCAAGTAATAGAAAACCGAACTCAAAGACACTTTTAAACAATAGTGGAATTTATTGGCTTGTGTATTTGAGAAGTCCACAGTTATGGGAGAACTCAAAGTGGGTTTGACCCTGTATGTATTGGCACACATACTTACTGTTTGGAAGAAACCAAATCTGGGAAATGAATGGGAGACCTGGGGAAATTTGATCATATGTATAATACAGACTTGTTTTCCCTTTGGTTTCAACTCTGGCAGAAATTTAAGATCTAAGAAGTATGAAGAATTCATTGTTCTTTTCTAAATTAGTGGTCTGGACTGCTGAGTCACAGATATCTTACATGATCATATCAATGTTGTAATTTTATCACTACTATATTCACTACTGCTTAGCAATCTCTTCAGCTCACAAAATGAGTCAGGATAGTTTGTGCTCACATTTTTGTGCTTTGGAATCAGATCTATCTGGTTTGACTCCTACCTTGTCATATGTGTGTGTCTTTTAATTCTTTCACCAACTCTGTGAGCTAGGTCTTGTCACTCCTATTTTGCACATGAGGGACCTGGGTTTTGGGGAAGTTGAGCAACTAGCCTACCATCATATAGATGGCAGGGCTGCACTTCAAGCTCAGGACAGTAGGAGTAAGGGTTTTTTTTTACCTCTGTGGGTTATTTTCTTTAATCTTTAAAATGGGTTTAATAATAGTAACTATATTCATATTAGTGTGAAAATAAAATGAGACAGTGTTTGTGAACTAATCAACTGCATGACTACCCAGAAATAAATCTTTGATAAAGTAGCTCTTACAATGATGATGACATTTGCCCTTCTCATCTTTTTAATAAGGACCAAATTAACTAAGTTATGAAAACAAATGTAGGGAGGGGAGACCATTCCTTGAGACAATCATAAAAATAGTTCATGATGATTAATCTAGTTAAAATTGCAACCCTCCGGCCTTCAGTACCCTTATCCAGCTTTATTTTTCTCCAGAGAACTCCTTACCATCTGATATACTGTATTTTACTTGCTTGCCTTTTTATTTTTACAGTTCCCCTCTAGAATGTAAGCTCCATGAAGGCAGGAATCATAGTCTATTTTGTTCTTTGTTGTATCCCCAATTTCTGGAACAGTGTTTGCAAGTAATAAGTGCTTAGTAAATATTTGTAGAGTGAATGAATTAACTAGCAAATTAATTAATCAAGTAACAATTTGAAAAATAACATTTCAGGTCCCTTCCCATTCTGAGATCCTATGATTCTATGGATTTCCACAAATTCCTCAATCATTCCTACTTTTGAAAGATAGGATAGTGGGAAGGAATCTATCTCAGTTATTTTGCTGGTAAGGTCATAGGAGGTGTCATGAATCTCAAGCCTTGTAGAGCTGTGAGCATTTATCTCCATGTGTTCATTATTTAGGCTCAGGTATGACTGCTTCCATGTTTGGTTGGCATCACCATGGTGTCAGACACCAATGCCATGTCAAAAAGGAATAACGTCTTGCTTTTCTCAGCACATACTCATGGGGGGAAAGTCACAACCACAGTTCTTGCTCCCTCCTCTATTACCAGGCCAGCTGATGGGACTTCACAATCTTGCTTTCTCCTTTGATCTAGACAGAGCCCCAAATTGTCTCTTACCTGGACTTCAGATCTTTCCCCATCCATACTGTGTATTTTCCCAGGATAACACAGATCACATCAGAGATAATGCTTTCTCAGTTGGATTAGCAACCACCCTCATTTCATAATGACTACCTTACACAAGAGGACTTAGTCTTTGATAAGCAAATGCAGATTCTCCTTGTTACTTCCTGTCCTACTGGACATTCTAACTAAGCCTTTGGTGGGGGGCACTCTTGTTCTTGTGAGCTCTGCACACAACCCACTGTGCCCCTCTTACAGTAATTCCTTCCATGCCTGTGGCTGCAAATACCAACTTTATGCTGGTGAATTCTCCACCATCCAGTCTCTCTCTGGAGCTCCAGGCCCTGATTTCCATTGCAAGCTGGACATCTCTACCTGGACATCTCACCGTCTCAACATGTTCACCCTTGAGTTATCACCTGTGCCTGAAGCCTGCATTCTTCTCTCATTGAAGGGCAGTGCCATCCTTCTGGTTTCATAGTCCAGAAACCTGCATGCCATCCATGAGCTTTCTCTCCTTGCCACCTCTTCCCCACGTCTTGGCTGCCAGTTGGTTTTCTAGAGATGTGGATTCAGCATCCTAATGACTCACAAATCTAGCCACTCCTCATTTGTATATCCTAATAACAGTCCCTCATCATATCTCAAATACATACTTTTAAAGAATTGATTGATTGATTGATTGATTGAAGAGAGAGAGTGCACACATGAGCAGGGGGAGGGGCAGGTGCAGAGGGAGAGAGAGAATCCCAAGCAGAGTCTATGCTGAGCATGGAGCCCAACACAGAGCTCGATTCCATGACCCTGAGATCATCACCTGAGCCAAAATCCTAAATCAAGAACCCAACGCTTAACTGACTGAGCCACCTAGGCACCCCTCAAATACATACTTTTAAAATTCTTTGCCTCCAATCTTCGCTTTCTCAAACGCATTCAGTTCACAGCAACAGAGGAATTTTTCTAGAACACGGTTCCAACCATATCACTCTCCTGGTTAAAACTATGGTGACTTCTGCAGGAGTGAGTCTAGGCTTCTTGATTTGGCCTTGACCCAGCTCTCTGGCTGTCCACCACCACGATCCCTTAGTTCCCCCAACTACAGATTGCATATATTAATCCCTCTGTCACGGGGTCATAGTGGGATCAAATGAGCTAATCCATGTTACATGTGTCATATTTTCAGCACAATGTCTGACACATAGTAGGTGTTCAACAAATGTCAATTCCCTTCCTGCCTTTTTTTGGAACCAAAATTTGGAATTGATCATAAACTCCAGTAGAGATTTCTGTCCTATAAACTAAGCCTGAAGCATTTCTACCTGCCTTTCCTTTGCTGGGATACAAGCTGAATATCACCCTCCCTTCCGCCCCGCATTCTATCTCTGTGATGACAGATCATCAAGTAATTAGGGCAGCAGGCACTTGAAATTATGTCAGCTCCCTGATGGCTCAGTTCCTAAGCGCCTGGCCTAGTACTGAGCAAGGATTGTGCTTCTTCCATGCCACTTCCCCAAGAATGCTGGACCTCTGCCTGGGATGGCTGGAAGGAAGGAAAAGGGAATTCCTGGGTTGCTGACTCTGTGGGCAAGCAGCCTGCCACACCTCCACAAGAGGCCTTTTAGGAGGGTATTTGGCAGCGGGGGTTAAAGAGAAAAGCACAGGTGTATTGAAGAAGAAGCTTTGAGTCCTGGCTGCTGTATATCTAGCATGAGTCATCTAACCTTTCTGAGCCTCGGTTTCCTTAGTTCTGAAATGAGGATAATACTCTCTGTCTCAGTGGGTTCTTGGAAAGATCTAATTAAATAATGAATGAATTACGTAAGATATAACTTCAAAACAGAGACAGTAAATATTAAGTTTGCTATGCTGAAAGGCATGAAGGGAACAGTGGTATTCTCAGAGCCGACTTTCTTCCCACTTCCTGTCTGGGTGAATTTGTTAATTATACTCTCTGAGCCTTAGTGTATTTGTAAAATAGGGATAATTACCCTCATTTCAGAGGATGGGTTATATATGTTTTTTGTAAACTGTAAAGTACTAACCATCACTATTACTATTGCTATTCATGATAATAATGGTGGATATAATCATTTATCTTTATTAAATTGGGACAATGAGTGATACTGTTCTTCAAAGACAGTGTCCCGGTTGGAAGCTATAAGCAAATCATTTAATCTTTGTCTGTTTCCTCAAATATGAAGTTAAGAAGGTGAGTTTGATGGGCACTTAAAACAGGACCTGGTATACAATAAAAGTGCAATAAATAGAAATAGAGTAAGCACTCCTTGTCGGATAAATTAATGAGTGAATGAAAAGTACAAGTTATTTTATCTTGCAGTCCACACGCAATGAGAAAATGCATGATGTACTGTGCGGTGGGGGGGGGGGTCCATGTCAGCGAGTAGTGTCATATGGCAGATGGATCATATAGCATGCCCAGCTTTTTCCTGGCAGAATCACCTTCTGCCTCATGTCTGTGTGTGCTTTTCTGATACAGCAGAGATGGGCCGCCCACGCCTGCCTCTCTGGGGACAGGGCCAAGGCTAATTGTGAAGCCCAGGGAGACCATGGTCTTGCGTCTCAAACCAAACACAGGTGACAGTAATAAACACATCGGAGGTGCCCTTGCCTTATTCCATTCCCCCTCATTCTCACACAGTCCAATGTGGAAGAACATTGAACCCAAGAGTCAGAGATTTACAGTGGTTTAACCTACAATGTTACTTTGGCCGTTCTGGAATGTTCTAGAAATCTCTGCAGACATCTTTTTAAGCTTTGCTTATGTCCTCTTTTTCCTAAATATAGCTGAATTAAAGAAGGAAAACTCTCCTGCGTAGAATTTGAAAGCTCAGAGAATCTTATTATCTCAGTATCTTATAGACACAGGATGCCCAAATAAGGGCTTCTACCACAACCTTCCACCCAGTTTCTTCTACCTCACCTCTGGCAGATGGCCCACCAGCCTTTAGGTGCACACTCCCGGAGATGAGACACTTGCTATTCTGTCTAGCATCTCATCTGCGGAGCTAATACCAGCCTGTCCTGGATTTTAGCTCCTTGATCCTAGTTCTGCTCTCTGGCTTCCCACAGTGGAAACCTTGTTCTTCTAGGTGTTCCCATTTCAGAGGTTTGAGAACTGTGCTCTTGACGCATCATCTTCTGCATGCTTAGCCCATCTTGAAATTCTTCTTGCTCTATTATTGTTTGTGATAATAATCTACGCTATTTGTGCAGATAAAGCTTATGATAGGCCAGACTCTGTCCTAAATGCTGTATTTATTTAGTTTTTAATCCTCATCATGGTCCATGAGTATAAGATTCTCCTTACCCAAGTTTTAAAGATGAGATAGTTACGGCTCAGCCCAGCTAGGAAACGGCATGGCTGCAGAGTCTGCACTCCTAATCCTGATTCTGCACCCTCCCCCCTTTTTGCAGTGTTACTAATAAAAATATAAATAGTGCTACTGTAGATACCAATTATTGGTGGGCTGCTAATTGCTGGACTCTGTGAGGGGTTTTGTATTCATTAGCTCTTATCCTCACAAGAACTAGGCAAGGGGATCTCATTGTTTACAGGAGGGGAGCCACAGGTCTCAGAAGCCCGTGATTACTTTGATCTCCTTCTTTTGCTTTGTTGGGGAAGCTCATTCATTCACACTTGCATTCCACATCAGATGAGTGCCTTCGCTCTGGCAGGCACTGTGCTAGGTACGGGGATGCACAATAATAGATAAGACAAGAGGTCCATGGGACGCCTGGGTGGCTCAGTCGTTAAGCGTCTGCCTTCGGCTCAGGTCATGATCCCAGGGTCCCGGGATCGAGCCCCGCATCGGGCTCCCTGCTCCGCGGGAAGCCTGCTTCTCCCTCTCCCACTCCTGCTGCTCGTGTTCCTTCTCTCGTTGTGTCTCTCTCTGTCAAATAAATAAATAAAATCTTTAAAAAAAAAAAAGAGTTCCTCCCCTCATGGTACTTACATTGCCTGGGCATTGCATTGAATGCCATGGGAAAATAGGCATTCAACAGCTCATCACACAATTGCTTATTTAGCTTACATTGTGATGTTAATCACTCAAATAAAGAATTAACATTATATGCAATGCTCTGGAGGAAAAGCGAAATGTATAATGAGAGAGAGTAACAAGGAGATCCAAGATTGTGGGATGAGAAGGAATTAGCTAGTCCAAGGGGGAACAGAGAGGAGGAGGAACACTCCTGGCCATGGGAAGAGCATGGACAAAGGCCCTGGGGTGTGTTTACCGCCCCCCCATGATGAACTGTTGGGCAAGGCTGGGGAGACAGGCCCAGAGGGCCAATCCCTACAGAGCGATGATAAGGTTAGCCTTTGAAGTGAGGAATGTTTAATTTTGTTTTGAAAAGATCACTCTGACTGCAGAGTTGAAGATGGACAGACGAAAAACGGGTGATTACAATACGTACGGGTATCTGATGAGCAGGACTCTCACCAGGAGCTGGGCTCTGTGCGTCTGTTCATGCAGCCAGTGATCCCTCCCAGGGCTGCAGGGAAGCGGTCACCAGCCCCCACCCTGGAGCCCAGATGTCTGAGTGTGAAGTCTGGCTCTACCTCTCATTAGTTATGCAACCTTGGTCAAGTTAGTCAATCTCCCTATGGCTTCAGTCTCCTCATTTGTAAAATAATACCTATTTCACATGGTTATTGTGAGATTATGTGAATCAATATATACAAAGAACATAGAACAGGGCCTGGCACATACTAAATGTTATTTTGTAATTATTTCTATTTTTTAATGGCCTCACACACACTGTTGATTGAAAGCCACTGTGGCTAATTAAATCCATAAGCTCGCTATGACATAATGTCCCAAAAATTTATGAGAGTTTTAAGTCTAACAAATTAATCTATCCTCCTAACCCAAACTGTAGTTGTGTGTGCTTCCGTTTTTGTGCCCACAGTGTCTCATGTTATCTATTTAGTGTTTGGAGGAACTGCCTTTTCTCCCTCTGCTGGAAGAACATTCCCCTTGCTTGGGTTGCTTTTGGCTTCCTTCATCCCTTTATTCCATCTTACTCATGATTTAGCCTCGGAGAGATCCTTCTTTTACCCCTTGCGGGGGACCCTGTGAAGTGCCACCCAGGTCCCCTTACAAGGAGGGGTTTGTTGGCCCAGCTGCTGGGACTCCAGTGGGCAGACAGCTTCTGCTTGGTGAGCCCTTCTGGGATAGCCTCAGCTGCAGGGCGCTGCCTCGTCCAAGGTCCGGCCCTTCCCCCAGCAACACCCGCCCCGTGACTTGTTGATGTGCAGAGATTAAGCCCCACATGGACAGCTCCGCATGGCTGATCCAGCTCCAGGAGTCCCCTTGGGGTTGGCCAGCGCAGTCCTTGGGGTTGTATCACAGCTCGATGTCTCCCTCTGCCGACCCCTGCTTCCTGTCCCCCCTCCACAGGCATGGACCCCCAGAGCACTAGATACCTATCAAACATTCTGCACACTCCTCTGTCCCGGAGCTGGCCTGAGGGAGAGCCTACCAACTTGCAACTATGCCCCTGCTACTCAGAGCTGAAAGGAGACCACATGGCCCCACTCACACCTTTTGTGCCAATACGCCCTCTAGAATGTCTTTAGAGCGTGAATCAGAGTCTGTCATGAGCTGGATTTGTTTAGGGCTTGTTTCCCCTCTCCCCGGTTCCCTTTACTAAAATAGAAGATTCTTATCTGCCTTGAAGACGCTCAACAAATATCAGGTGAATGACTAGAGTATACTATAAGGGTGAAGTTCACTCAGCCTTTGAAGCTAAACTTCCCAGATTCAAATCCCGACTGTGATGCTTATCAGCCAGCCATCCTCCCGCCTAAGCATGGAAAGCCAGCGTCTGCCTGCGCTTGGCCTACAGCATGCATAGTGCAGAGCAAGTGCTCCACGGATCTTAGCGGTAGAGACAATTTAGTCACGAGGCCATGGTGAGGAGTCAGTGAGAGAATATATGCCAATTGCTTAGCACGGTACCTAGCTCAGAGGAAGCGCTCAATAAATGTATCTGTTGGCATCAGTAATTGTCTCTGCTAAGTGACCAGAAAGCGAGAGCGTGTCCTCGGCCCCAGCCTCAGAGTCCGCTGCAGGACCAGCCACCATGCTGAGCCCACCGGAGGCACAAAGTAAAGGCAGGTCCGAGGATGAGCAGTCCTCCCTTCCCTGACCTGTAGGGCAGACGGCGGCCTGCCTTTACTCTGCCTAGGCCAGTGCCAGCCACACTGCAAACACTCCACACGTGCATTCCACAGAGGTGGTTTGGACCAGATTTCCCTGCCATCTCAATTGCTCAAATGCGGTCTCCATGGCGACTCCTGGTCCAGCAGTGGGAGGAAGGTGCTTCCAGATCTGGGGGCTGGCACACTACAACCTCTAAACACGTGCCATATTTTTTCTCATTTCTCAGACAGATTGTGCGTTGTGTGTTCATTAATTAAGATGAGAGTAATTGGTCCCAGAAAATAGTCTGCATATCAGCTTGCAAATTGTGTGCACAACGAGGCCCCATGGTTCTTTCTCTCCCATCTCGTATCTCTGTAGCTGGTTCCTTGGCTCCTGACTATTTCCCCAAATCCCCAGGCCCTCGTTTTACTATAACTGTCAAAGAATAAAGGGAGAGTAGGATTTGGAATAGAATTTCCTTGGCTTATTGGAAGTTGATTCATGCCCAGGGAGGGGAGAAATAACAACCCCCCTCATATGTACGTAATACTTTGTGATTAAAAAAAAAATGCTTTCCTATATGCAATTTCATTTATCCCTCACTTCATCACTGGGAAGAAGTATTAATAAAGGTGTTAAGAGCTCAGGCTATGGAGCTCAAATCTACCTCTCAGTAGCTATGGAAATGGCAACTTGCTTGGGCTTTTCGTGGGTCCCTTTCCCAATGTGAAATATAATAAGTTAGGACCTACTCCACAGGTTTAAATTGTGGACCAGATGAGATCATGCAGGGAAAGCACAGCATCTACACAGTGAGCTCCCAAGGGTTTTGTTGGGACGCCCATTTTATAGATGGGAACTAGGGGCTCTGAGATGTCCAGTTACTTGGCCAAGATCTCTAGCTTGTAACAGGCTTGACAAAAGTCTAGACATCACGTTCTCTGGTTCTTAAAGGGACACTTGGTACTAGCTACCATGGACTGAGCCTGTGCTTTGCACTGGACTTGCCGTAATGGTGCTTCTGGTCTACAGAGTGCCCTCTGAGAGGTGGTTATCTGCAGGGAGCACATTTTTTTCCTATGATGAGGTTAATTCGTGAGCCATTGTGAAGGTCTCATTGTTTTTACTTCACAAGACAAGGTGACTTGTACCCTTGTACGCTTCCTCAGTTATTGTACCTCTGGGCCATTTCAACATGCTATTATTTATAGCATTGCAACCCCAGAGCCTCCCAAAAGCCACACTGCTTGCCTTACTTTCTGTAACGATATTGTTCTTTTCTATCCCTAACACCACCTGTTTGGTTCCAGTGGAACGTATCTCTTCTGGCATTCTGCTGTTGAGGACCAGTATGTCTCTGGGGGTGGGGACCATGTTGTCCACCTAGGTGCCAGCCAGTGCTGAGCCCACAGCCTCTCACTTGTTACTTATTGCATGAGTGATTGAACCAACATGTTGATTAGTAAATCAGGGTTATTAGCTCATCTGCTAGGAGTTTGGATTCTGGCCTTCTCTGACTTTTTTGGTCCATGGCTCATCAATCCCCACATGCAGTCAGTTATCTCTCTCTGTGTGCTTTCCTGATATTTCTTATAAATGGCTCACCCAAATCTTGATGCAGGTTCTTCTGGGTCCATCCATGGCAGAGTGAGTATAATGTATGATGTCTACTCATCTTAGGGGTTGTAAGGGCTGAGAGACTTTCTCAAAGCAGAAAGTACCTAGGTGGCCAGGCAGCCCCTCTGTCATATACCCCACCTGGCCAGGCATCAGGCTGGGATTCCCGCTGCCAAAGTGAGTGTTTCCACCCTGCAGAACCAAGGAGCAGAACCTGGGGACCTTGGCATGTTTCTCCACGTGTTAGCTTTGTGTCTGAGGATGTTGTTGAGTGGCAGAGTAACGTGCTGAAAGATGGGTGTTTCAAGGAGGAGTCTGGAATAGCTGTGTGGAAGGTCTTTGAGGCAGGGAGACCAGCCAAAGGCTGCTGGAAGACTGGAGACAGAGGCCGTGGCTGAACCTTGCACGGGATCCTCCCATATGAAGGTGATTGAGAGCCCAAGAAAAAAACCATGCATTAGAGGAGAAAGCCCTAGAAAAGCACTAGCAAGACTTGAGTTATAATCCTTGCCTCATCCTTGAGCAGGACTATGACCTTTGACAAGCTCTGTAGCTCCCTGAGCCTCAGTTTCCTGATCTTTTCCATGGGAGCAAGTGATCCTTCTCTGCCTTAATTTGTTGTGTTGCAGCAAAGCTCAAACAAGTTGATGGCTGTCGAGGAGGTTTGAGATGAACTTTTAGTGTGATTGCAGAGAAGTGAGGAGCTATATATAGGGTATTTTAATATAGTGAATGTTTCTCTGGATGAGACAGGCTCTTATTCTAAGGAGAAAAATTGGTTCGAGCCCAAGGCTAGTCATTAAATCAGCAAAAGATTTTACTTTTGTTGGCCTCAGTTTCCTTACTATTTGAAATGGAAGTTAGATTAAATGGTCTTTAAATTCCTACTGGGGCGTGCTAGGATTCTAAGTCTGGTTAATTTATGGCTAGCAGATTCACTATGTGGAAGAGACTTCTGTCCCCATTTTTGGGAAAGGAAATCACATTTACCGATTACAGACTGCTTTTTGTCAGGTATGTACATTGCCTAGCTCATTTAACTGTCACACAGGCCTATGAGGCAGACTTTATTATCCTCATTCCACTAAGAAGAAGCAGCTTCAGAGAAAGTTATGGGTAGAATTGTCCCTTGCTCTTCCCAATTCATGTGTTGAAATCCTAACTTCGAGAATCTCAAAATGTGACCGTATTTGGGAGTAGGGTCAGTGCAGAGGTAGTCAGTTAAGGTGAGGTCATTAGGATGGGCCCTAATCTGGTATGACGGGTATCCTTATAAAAAGGGGAAATTTGGACACACGCACACAACAGAATGCCGTATGAAGATGAAGGCAGAGATGATGGCAATGCTCCTACATGCCAAGGAATGCAAAAGATTGCCTGCAAACCGCCAGAAAATGGGGGAGAAACACAGCAAGGACTCACCCTCATAGCCCACCAAAAGGAACCAACCCTCCAACACTTTGATTTAGGACACAGAGCCTCTAAAAGTATGAGACAATAAATGCTGTTGTTTAAGCCACCTGGTTTTGTTATGGCAGCCCTAGGACACTAGTACAGGGAGGTTAAACAACTTGCTTAAGGTTGCAAAGCCTGTGCTCAAATTCAAGTCTGTTGCATTCCAAAGCCCGTAGGCTTGTCATTGCACACACCCTCTGTACCCTGGAATGTCAGCTCTGTGCACAGGAAGGAATGGGGCCAGTGAAGATGTTCTGGCCCTGAGCATTCTCTTCCCACAGGCACTACTGGTCCTCTGACCTGCCTAAGGAAGGGGATGGAGTCGCCGAGGACCAAGGGCCCTTTCCTCCTCTTTCTTCTGGCTGCCAGGGCTGGAGGAAGCAACAGGGAGGCAGACAGCCCCTGGCTTGGCTGGCTTCCCCAAACAGTGGCCTCCAGCAGTTAGAATGTGGCATCCCCCTACCGAGGAACCAGATGCCCCACATAGGAATGTGATGTCACAGCAGGAGGGGTGCAGAGCAAAGGTAATCAGGGAGAAGCTGCTCAGGCTAATGTTGCCTTTTGTCTAACAGCTATGGCTCCTGGCCGAGACAGCTGAGAGTTGGCACTTTACCCCAGGACTTGCAAGCACACACTTCTAAAACTGGAGACAGGCTTTCCTGTTGGCATCTAGAACTTAATGGGGACTCAGGCAAGGAGTCCCCACAGGCTCCCCAGAGGGTGGAAAGGGCAGCAAAGGAGGGACTCTCAGAAGAAAATCTCTGCCCAAGCACCCGAGTTTTGTCACTTTACCCTCCCACCTGTCTTCTTTACAAAGCAGAGGAGAAAACAGGCTCAGAAAGGTGAAGTGGGTATTCCAAGGTTATACAGCAAGGAGCAGGAAACCTAGATTAAGACTGGTCTGTCTACATGAATCTCTATGCTTTTTTTCTCTGCAGCACAGACCATAATGCAGAAAAGCGGTGAGCAGAAGTCTCCTTCTTTCTCTAGTGCTCCTTAACTTAGAAGGTCCCCAGGGGATGGAGTAGGAACTCAGTGCCCCATGGGAGACAGTTTGAACTTTGGTTTTCTGCCTAAATCCCCGATCTAACCATGTCTTTTAGCAGGTGAGTCCCTACTGGCTACAAGGAAAAGTCCTGACCCCTTAACCCGGACTCAACCTAACGCTTAGCCCTCCCATACTCCTCCTCACCTCATTGCCGCTCTCCTCCAACACCAAGAGTCAGGCTCCTGGCATCCCTAACTAACCCACTTCCTCTAAACATGTGCCTTCCCATTGCTTTGCCTGGGCTGGTCTTTCCCCTAGCTCGGTATACCCTGCCCTGCATTGCATGAGAACTCCTGCACATACATCAAAACCCGGTGTCCTAACACAGTGTCAGGGCTGTGAAGGCAGCGTAGCACAGGGACTGTGCGCCCAGGGTCTGGAGCAGGACCTCCTGGCTTTGGACCCTTTCTTTGCCACTTCCAAGCTGTGTAAACTTGGGAAGGTTGCTTCACCTGTTCTGACTTCATTTCCTCAACTGTGAAATGGCAATGACAGTAGTGAGTATAAGCTATTCCAGTAGCTTATTGGAAGGATGAAAATGATCAACATTTTGATGGTTTATAGTACATTCGGCTACTAATTCTTCCTTGCTGGGCTGCCCACTAGACTGTGTGCCCCTTGAAAGCAGGGACTGTGTTTTATTTGCCTCCCATAATTCCTAACACGGAGCCTCGTGCCTCGTTGATAAATATTTGTTAAACAAATAAATAGATACATATATAAATGGAAGCAGATTTAAAGTGGCACACTCATGTGGGTATCCCAAGCATCAACCAGGTGGTTATAGCATTAATAATAAAATTGGTTAATGTCTATTGAGTGGTGACTATGTATCAGGCACTGTTTAAATACTTTGCCTGTTGGGATGCCTGGGTGGCTTAGTCGGTTAAGGGTCTGACTCAATCTCAGCTCAGGTCTTGATCGCAGAGTTATGAGTTTAAGCCCCATGCTGGGCTCCATGCTAGGCATGGAGCCTACTTAAAAAAAATGAAAATTTAAACACTTTGCCTGTTCACTCATTCAATTGTCTCAACAACCCTCTGAAGTGACTGTCATTTTCATCATGATTTTATAGGTGAAAAACCTGAGGTAGCTGGGGTTTCAGTGACTTCCTGATGGCTATGTGGCTAGAATACAGCAGAGCTGGATCCAGTGCAGCCCTGGCCCCAGCATCCCTGCTCATGGCCACTGCATTGTTCTACTCCTAGGGAAGGTACAATGGTGGTGACCGGCCCAGGGAAGCAAGAGGAGGCTCCTGAAACAGCAATGGGTGCTGAGAGATAGGATGGAGTGAGGGAGGCTGGGTGGGCCAGGCTGTGCTTGGAGCAAGCAGGTGGGCTTGAGACCTTCCCTGCAAATGGCCCTGGTACGAGCCTCACTTTTCTCTGTGAGTCCGTCTGGTTGTCTTAAAGGTACTGAGGTAGAGCGCACGGCCATCAGACAGCAGGTGTGGTACCATCTGCACACAGGGAGATGGATAAGATGATCCCTTCCTTTTGTTTTGTGTCACATTCCTAGCATCTAGTGGAGTACCCGACACATAGTATATATTTAATTTGTGGCAGTTGAATAAATGAATGAAGAATCAGGAACTCCAGGATTCAGTAGCTTGCACAGGTATCCAATTTCCACTTACGTTACTTTAAATCATTTCTCATGTGTATGCCAGAAAGCCCAGGTTAGAGAGGGAGGTACACATCTTCACATGATGAGACTCTGCATATCCAAGAAGTGTGTCTCTCATCACTGCCAGGTGCAGCGGCCCTCAAGAGTCCTGTGCTTCTGGAGCTCCAGCGGTGAGTGTTGCTCTGAATGATGAGGCCCCCAAATGGTCTCAGTGGTGAGCAAATATTAACACTTTTGAATCAGTTGCACCTCCTTGATTACTGGGAAAACTTTCTGGAGGCCGGCAGAGAGTTATTGCACCATGTAACAGTCGAGCATGGGTGATATAGTGAGAGCGAGTGGCATAAATGAGTTTAAGGCAAAGATGGATTTGCACTTGGAAACTGAAATCATATGGTGAGGTTTGCCGGTGGAATTGCAAAGTGCACCTGGAAGAATGCCAAGAATAATGCAGATGGGCTACTGGCTGTCCCAGCCCGTGCTTTCTATTATGGCCAACTGTAAAATGGGAAAATTAATAGTACCTACCTCGATAGGGTAGCAAGGAGGACTAAATGAGTTAATACAAATAAAGCACTTAGAACGGTGCTGAGCAGGTAGTAAGCACTCAGTGAGCATGAATATACACTAGGTACCATTGAATACAACTAAGAATAAGAGATGGGGCCATTTCGTCTTCAGAAACCTTGCAGGGTATGAACAGCCAGTCACATAACAGTTGTGCATTGTAACAGGTGCCCTGATGGCAAAAATTCAGGATATTTTGCAACTCAGAGGACGGGTTTCCCTTAGCTAAACTTAGAAGGTCAGGGAAGACCTCACAGGGGAAGTCGCTTAATGGAGGAAATACAGAAGCAGGAAGCGGTCACATGGAGAATAGGGGAGAGGATGCTCCCAAGCAGAGGGAATAGCAGTGTGTGCAAGGACCTGGAGGGAGGAGCGTGTCCATTATGAGAACTCAAAGTCAGGCTAGCTGCCACATGGAGTTGCTGGGTGGATTCGTTTCCAAGGGCTGCGTAACAAGATACCACCAACTGAGGGCTTACAAATCTAGAAAAGTATCTTCTCACAGGTCTTGAGGTTGGAAGCCCAAAACCAAGGTGTTGTTGGCAGGGCACAACTCTCTCTGAAGGTTTCAGGGAAGAAGCTTCCTTTGTTTCTTCCTAGCTTCCAGGGGTTGCCTGCAAGCCTGGCATTTCTTGGCTTGCAGCTGCCATACATCAGTCTCCGCCTCTGTCTTCTCCTGGCTGTCTTCCCTCTGTGTGTGTCTCCGTTTGCTCTTCTCATAAGGACACCAGGCATTGGACTAGGGTCCTCCTTAATCCAGTCTGACCCCATTTACCTCAATTACATTTGCAAGGACCGGATTTCCAAATAAGGTCACATTCGGAGGTTCTAAGCGGAAATGAATTTGAGGGAACACTATTCAACCCAATATGGTGGGAGTGGCCAGGGTAGTGGAAGTGAATAAGAATGAAAAGAAGAAAACTTCATATGAAGGGATTAATAAAAAGTAATAACAAACTGATGTTTATGAGCACTTACAGTGTATCAGGAACTGTGTGGTAAGCACTTTACACATGTAAACTGCAGACTCCCTTTGAAGGAAAGAGCATCAGGTTGAGTGAGGCCAGAGAGAACAATCAGAGCTCAGAGTTCACACAATGTGCCATCAGTCAGGGTCCCAGTAGGAAACAGATGGCACTCTTGGATTAGGATAATTCAAGAAGGTTTTAATGAAGGGACTGTTTACTGAGCAGGGTATAGAGAAACCATAAGAGAGAGAGCAGGGCACCTGTTGTTACCACCCATGGGTCTGAAAGAGGTAAGAGAAAAAGCAGCTCCTGGAACCCAAAGCCAGAACATTATGTGAAGACAGCCACTTTGAGAAGAGCTGTGACCTTTGGTCAAGGGAGGTACCCCGTCCAAGGTGACTTGATTTCTTCTTCCATCTGGTCTCTTAATGAGACCTCATTGGCCTCCACCAGCTAGAAGCCAGAGAACAAGAGAGCCCATTCATGTAGTCCACACGTGTCAGCCACATGGGGCACGGAGCCAAGTGGAGAAGGCTAGGGTGTAGATCTAAACAGGCAGGCAGACAACATCTTGCACTAGAACATTGATGAGAAACAGAGCCCAGGAGGCAGAAAACAGTCAAGTTAGATTGTGATGAGAAAGACCATATAACCTAACGTTAAGAATGAGCATGGGATCTGGGGTGAGACAGACTTGCATTCGAATAACTAGTTTACTCCGTGTCTGACTAGCTGTGTGACTTTGGGCATATGCCTCCTCATGCAGTTATTGAGATGATTATACGCACCAGCACAACTAAAGGGCTAAACACAGTACATGGCATTTATAATACATACTCAGTAAGCATCCACTGCTATTGCTGTTATCATGAATAGCACTGGATAGCAATCTGTTGCAGTGGGGCCTCTCTTGAAGGGCTGTGGTCAGTCACAGGCACAACACACAGCACTAATCCATTCATTTGTACATTGATCCATTCAACATGTATTTGTGAGCATCCAGTATGTGCGCATCCCTGGTCTAGATGGTAGTAGTGAACAAGGCAAGCAAAATTCTCTACCCTCGTGGAGCTTACATTCTGATGGGAATGTGATCTGAAACTGATCAGTGGTAGGGATCAAAGCAGAGCAGAAAAGAGAGATGAGCGATGCTTGGGGCAGGGTTGCCGGTTGAAACACAGTGGCAAGATGGATCACTGAGAAGGTGACAGTTGAGCAACGATCTGATTGGAGTCGAGGGAGAAGCCATTCTGATCCTGGAGGGATGAGGGTTCTAGGTGGAAGGAAGGACAAGTGCAGACCCTGAGGCCGGAGGACGCCAGAGCATTCGAGAAGCAGCAAGGATGCAGCACAGTGGGAACTGAGTGCAACCAGATCAGGGAGGTAACAGGGGCCAGATCTGCAGCCCACGGTCTTTAAAAGACTGTTTTCTGCAAGACACAGGGGCACATTCTGCCATCCTGGGCACCTCACATTAACATAGGTCCCCATCTGTCAAATGGGGATAATAATCCCCATTTTGTTTATCTCCCAGATAATTGTAAGGGGCCAGTGAGAAAATGGGTTATGATGTTGTTCTGAGCATAATTATTAGGCGAGATAATGTTTTTATTGCTTAGTAATTTTGCTTTAGGCCTCCTGCCGCTGAGTAGAAAGACTGCCCGTGCCCTTGAGAATGTGCCTGTGCTGGACCATTGCCTGACAGCGGGTTGTCGTGTCTTTTACACAGAAACGCATCTTCTTCCTTCGCTTCTTCAACTCCAGGACCTGGTTTTTAAAACAGCAGTTTCTCCCCACTGTGGTCCATGCCCCAAACCTCCTCGGTGGAATTACAGACCAGTAATTCACAGAGGCCTGTTATTTATCCTATATGCAATAAAGACTTTCTGTAGGTTATAGGAAATAAATGTGCTTTTTACTGTCATCCGTGGTTCTTATTAAACGTAGCCCCTTGGTGGGGAAATATCTTTGCGGGACCAAGCAGTTCTATGTCTGCATGGCCAATGAGCTGATAATGGGTTTTATGTCTAGCAAGTAACCAGCGGCATTGCAGCCAGCCCTGCCTTCACTGCAGGAAGAAGTTGTGGATTTCTCGGCCCACAGCATGTAAATACTTCTCATTAATGTGGTGGTCTGCACTTGTAAATAGAGAAGCCGGCATCCCCATGATATCCGCTGGTGGAAACATGGACTCCAAGAAGCCTGGGCCAAGAATGAATGGCATGAGATTATGAAAAAGGATGGAGCAGTGAACACTTTGCACAGTGGAGTCTTTAAGTTATGAATAGTTTGGGGTTTTTGTTATTGTAGATACAGGAACTGCTCTGTTATCTCTCTTGGTAGGTGAGTGGAAAGAGCAAAAGTGACTAAAAGGTATAGATAATTATCCTGGGCACCAAGCACTTCACATACAACATGTTTTTTGATCTACCAAAAACAAACATACACACAAAATCCCTGGTGAAATTGGCATTTTAATCCCAATTTTGTATAGGATGGGAAAGGAGATTCAGGATTAAGAGACTTACAATTGCTACATAACTGAGCCAGGGTTGAAACACTGGAAAATTTGTAGGACTTAGTGTCTTCATCTGTAAAACAGGGTTGATGATGGCACATCATCTACATGTGTAGAAAGGACCAGCATGGTGCTGGTGTGTAGTTCATGCTTGGCAAGGAGTCCTGACCACTCTGTATTTCCTTGCTAACTTCTTCCCTCTCTTTTCTTCTCTTCAGCATTACATACAAGTGAACATGGGGAGCAGGTAGTAATGTGGCCCATGGTGTAGGGCGAAGATGGGAAGTCAGATTCAAACCAGGGTCTTATCAAGATGACCTTGTGTATAGCGGACACCACGGGGGTCTTGGACTTCTGTTTGGAATCACAGTGTTTGTGTAGCTTGCAGAGTGATTTCATAGTGTTATTTAAATGTAAATATAGAAATCTGGTTTCCATCACAATTGGGGAAGGGAAGAGAAGAATGAATCGATATTCACTGATACCTACCTTAGCATATATTATCCTCATCATAGTTCTAAGAGAATGTAAGTTCCTTGAGGACTGGAAGTTTGGTCTGTTTTTGTTTGCCATGGTATCTGCAGCACCTAGGTCAGCATGTGGCAGGCACATATTTGCGGGGGCTGTGGCTTAAGGAACAGCACAACACCAGGCAGATGCTATCAGCCACATGCCATGGAGTAACTCATGAAGATAGAGCAATCTGGTTAATACTTTCTTTTATTTCCCTGAATATTGCTTAGATTAATCCCCTTCTCGCTATCACACTATGCATATCACATCCAAACTCCATCATATTTTACCCTTATTCCTGCTGTAGTCTCCACTTTGTGCTCCACACTGTAATTGAATCCATGTAGCCAGAAAGATTTTCAAACAATACAATAACGTCACTCTCCTGTTTAATATCTGTCAATAGCTCCATGCCTTCTGAATGCAGGCCTAAGCTCTCTCAACTCACAAGAGCCTGCTGGATCTGGCCCACTAATCTCCAGCCTCATTAGTCTCCTCTTTCTATTCTGGACTGAACTACTTTTAGGTCCTCAAATGAGCTATGGTCTCTCTTGCCTCCGGGCATTTGCACATACTGTTCTGTCTGCCTAGAACACTGCTCTATCCACCCTCCACACCTCTCCATACAAAATCCTTTGCCTAGATGAGCTCTATTCAATGTTGTAGACTCTATCTAATGTCATTCTTCAGGGGGCCCTGCCTGAGACCTATCCCATAAGGTTCCGAACTTCATGCTTCCATAGTGCCCTGCGTGTCTTCTTTCAAACACTTAAATACTTGTTTTCCCACCAGGGAAAGACACTATGGAGGAATAGGTGGATTATATCTTATTTACTGTATTGCATCCCATGCAATACCTGATGTATAATATGTGCTCAATAAATATTCATTGAATAGATAATCATCATTTAAATACTAAGAGTATCTTGCAGACTAAGAGTCATTCCCACTTTTCAGAAAAGGAAACTAAAGTCCAAAGAGATTAAATTTCAAACTCAAGGTCACATAGCAAATGACAAATCTTAAGTCTGACTCCAAAATCCATGCTCTTTCTGCTATTCCAATGAATTGTTCCAGCAAACCAAATATTCTGCTTACTAGAGGGTCACAAAATATGTTATATGCTGGATACCAATTTGCAAAGGACCAAAACACACCAGACACAGTCAATCCATTCCCCGACAACTTAAAAGGCCCTGCAGAGCATTCCAGGGTGGCTGTCGAAGGACTCTGGGCGTAATTGTCATTGGAAAGGAGTTTGGAAATTGTTCAGGTTATTTACGTTTTCTTTTTTCTAGATTCCTGATAAACAGTCTCTGACTTGACTTTCAACTCACAGAGATGATCTCGTTTACTTCCAGTGTTAGTACAAGAGCCCGTATTTTTCACACGTATGGAATGGCATGAGGGTCTTTCATGCATTCTCTTTTGGCCTACGTTTGTCCCATCCCCTTACTCTCTATGTTTCTGATTTGGACATGTGATACTGGTTCGTAGGACACTGAGGCTGGGGCCTTCCTCGCCCCCATCCCACCTTTTCTATGAGATGCCGCTCATTTGTACGTCCACCAGAGGGCAGCAGCAGCAGAAAAGGCCAGCCTCCCCTACGCCACACTCCATACCCCACTGTCCAACACAGGAACCGTGGGCCCCACGTGGTTATCGAGCACTGGAAATATAGCTAGTGCCACCTGTTAAAATGATAGTGTTTGGTTATATTCACTTAAAGAAAATATACTGTGTAAGTTAATTTCACCCGTTTCTTTTTACTCACTTAAAGGCGGTGACGAGAAAATTTAAAATTACGTATGTTGCTCACATTCATGGCCCACATTATATTTCTATTGGACAGCACTTCTTGATAATCTATAGAATAATGAAACAGAGTTTTCAAAATAATTACAACTTGAATATAGTTTTTCATCCTATAAATAAATATGTTGCACAAATACCATATCATAATAAGAATTAGGGGGGATCTTAGAGCTTATCTAGAATATCCTTATTTTATGGCTAGAGCAACTGAGGCCCAGAGGGGTGAAGCAACTTTGCCCAAGGTCACACAGCCAGTAAGCAATGGAGCTAGTCTTTGAACCTGGGCCACTAGCATCAAATCAGTTTCCTTCTTTCGAAGAGTGGCCAACAGAATTCAGGCATCCCAGAGCTTAGAAGGTATCCCTGAGAGCCTCCTACCTCCCAGGCATCAGCACCAGTGTTTGGCACATTGTAGGAGCATTTTTATTCAAACCCCGCTTGCTGCACCACACTGCAAAGGATGCAAAGATAACTCACATTCAGGCTCAGAAGATACCAGATGGATAGTAACCAGTTAAAATCATAAAACGGAGGTACTGGCAAAGTACAACTGAAAGCTAATATGGAAATATATTCAACCTCACTAGTAATTAAAAGGTGCAAATAAAAATCATGATGTTTCATTGTCTGTTACCTTATTCATATTCTTTCTAGTTTCAGAGGGGTTTAAAGTAGTTCATAATCCTACATTAGAAAAAAATTAATAGAAAATAGAATCAATATAAAAAATAGAAAAAAAAAAGCCTCAGTTATTTTTTCTGTAAACATGTCCTATGAAGAGAATGGGGCTTCATCCCAAGTAAGTGGTTTGGACTATACAAACATTTCAGTTTCCATGATGTCCTTTAACCAAGCTTACTTGGCTTTAGAAAAAAATTAGTTATATCCCGTTGAATATTTGATATACACCGGAAAAAACATTTAACTTCATATAGTTTAGGAAAATCCAAAATTCTCTGGCTATTCTTTAGTATCAAATTGAGAAAATTCCTCAGGAGAAGAAATCAAGTCTTATTCTGTCCCTCAGTTACTGCCATGGGACTTCACACAAAATACTCAACTCAATAAAGCTTTGCTGACTACAGGAAGATGCCCACATTTATTCTGTGCCAGTTAGGGGCCCGTGCCCTTTACAAGCCTCTTTATATAAACAAGCTCATTTAATAATGTCAAAATCCTGAGAATTTGAATCCCCATTTGCAGGTAAGAAAACAGATACTCCAAAAGGTGAAGAAACTTGCCCCAAATCTCTGGTTACCGGGAGGCAGAGCTGGGATTTGAACCCATAATGTAGCTTGTTCCAAAGCTTGTGTCACTATGTCATCTGAAGGATTAGAAGAATAAAAGGAAAAGGAAGAATACAGGAGGGAGGGAAGGAGAGGGAGAGAGGCATGAAGAGAACAAAGAAGGGAGGGGAGGAAGGGGTGAGCGTGGAATTACCCGTCTTTTGGCACATAGTCTAAGAAAGACAGAGAAGGGTCAGAGTTTCCCTGGACAAAATTATTTCTGGCAATTTAGAGAGAAATTTTCTAAAATAGCAGGTTAGGAACTCAGCCACCGTGGAAGGCTTCGTTCTCCGAAGTTCCCCCAGGACAGTCTCCTCTCTCGCCACCTCATTATCGCCAGGAACAATCTGCATGGCCAATAATGAGGGAATCTTAATGCCGGCAGTCTCAGGAGTGGGTAATGGCCTTGCATGAAGAGCTCAGGTCACAGGATCAGGCCTGGATGCTGGGGAGTGAGCTGTGTGGAGCTGCTGACTCTCCCCCTGGACCAGCAGTCCATTAGCCCTTACCCCCTCAGCAGGACAGTAATGAGAAGGTGAGGCTTCCACAGCCCCCTGCCAGCAGATCATGGGATGGCGGTGCGGCCTCCCCAGGGGCAAGCTCATCCTGCCGCTGACCCTGACCAGCCTGCCGTCCCCGACGTGCTCTAGGTCTGCCTGCAGGTCAGCATCTGTCTGGAATTCTGGCTCCTCCTGAGCTCTGCTCCTCACAAAATGCACTTACTTTATTAGGGAGCCAACTAGCTCCAATTTGACATCTATAAGATCCTTTCTAATTCCCAATTGTGTATTTCCACCTGTGAGCCCATGCTGTTTAGTAGAAAAGGCAAAGACTTTGGGGCCAGGGTTTTAATCCTAGCATCTCTCTCCCTCTATCAGCTGTATGGCCTTGGGCTTATTACTTCATATCTATGAACCTCGGTTTCTCACATGTCATGAGGAATAATAATACCAGCCTCATAGGTTTATTTGGATTATTACTATCTGTTATTAATAATCATAGCTAACACTGAGTATTATGTGTTGGGTTCTGTGTTAATTGCTTTATACGTATTATCAGTAATCCTCATAAACTCTCCATGTAGATATTGCTCTTATCCCTAATTTACACAAACAGAAACTGAGGCTGAGATTGAGTCAGAACGGAGACCTGAGAGACCTGTCTCTCTGACAAAGTCTGTAACCTTAACCACTATGCTGTCTTGAAATTGTGAATTGAACACCCCGAGCAAGTGCCTGACACAGACTATGTTGTCAGTAATATTACCTATTTTCTCCAGTACTTTTCTCTTTGACTAATGTATTAGTTAGGATACAGTCAGAAAAATGGACAGCTTTCTAGTTATTTCAAACAGAGGGAATTCAATACAGGAATTGGCTGCATGGGTGATGGAAGAAGTGAGGATCCAAAGGGGGAATTGTGGCAAGAGACCAGCGATGAGAGGAAGCCATTGTAATCCTCAGCCTAGAGGAACAGAGGGAGAAGGTCGTGCCAGCAAATCCCAGAGACTAGGGTCACCTTCAGATGCTAGAACCTTAGAGGAACCATGGAAGAGATGCTCCTCTTCCTGGAGATGCCAACCAAAGCCAGGAAAGATGGGGACTGAAATACCCTGACCTCTTCTCTCCTCTTATCCTGTAGCCACCCCACAGTGCCTCCAACTGGCCATATATACTTAGAACCCAAGGGCCTCAAGGCAGCTTGAGAAATGTCATCTCCTACAAACCTGATGAAGAAGGACAGAGAAGAGATCTGAGAGCAAATAGGCGGGTGCCCTGGCGTATCTAACAACTCGGTGAAATAGGTAGGGTGAGATTATACTCTCGATTTGACTCTGCCAGGTGTCCAATCAATGGCACAATAGTGATCCCATTTTATAGAATGCAAAAGTAAAGGCCAGACAATAACATCACCAGACCTCCAGAGACGGAGTCATTAGCCCTATGGGATTCAAGGAAAGCTACAGAATGGAAGGGACTTTGAGACGTCATGGGTTATGGACAAGTAGGGTTTTGTCAGATGGCTCTGCTTAAAAGTGTTCTCCAAGCAGTGAGAACTGAAGACGTAAATATATGGATCCATGAGTTGAAAGGTTTGGGCTGTATAGTCTCTGAATTTCCTACCAATTCTAATTTTGTTTTTAACCTTGAAATCCTCCTGGAGACTGGGGAGATATATAATGTATATCGTTTTCCTAGCAACTTAAAAGATCCATTTTCTAATACTGAATTAAATCCCTGGATTCCTGTGTTTCACTGGCCCCATGATATCCCTTCCTGTTGATGGAGAAGTTAATATGTGGATGGGGATCATGTTGCTAAGAAGATCTGCCCCAAAGGACAGAGAATTTTGGTCTCTAGTTAACGTAGTTGGGAAACAGCAACGCAGCAGCTATACGTTAACGTTTCAGTGACCCATGACTTCCAGGATATGTTGTCAGGACATTTGATCTGCACATATTTCCATTATAGACCCCTTTGCACTGAGTCTGAGGGCTGGACTTTGCTGCTGACATCACACCCTCCCTCTTGGAGTGCCTACCTCCAATTCCTCCTGGTGGATTGGAGCGCTCGTTTTGAAATGCAAATCTGATCAAATAGAGCATTCCTCCTCCTCACTTAAAATCCTTCAGGGGTGCTCCATGCCTTCAAGATAAATCTAAGCTCCTTAGAATATCTTGGCTCCCTCCTAAGTCTCTCTGTCCCCTTCCTTGAACTGTGGGTTTCAGGTGTATTGAACTGCTGCTCACCTCTTTCATGCTCCTGTGAGAACAGTCTGCACATGCTGTCCTCCCAGCTTCTGTCTCTGCCTCTGTCTATTGCTTCCTATGGGGACTTCTCCCTGCTCCCACCCGCCTCCTTTTATGCCTGTGTTTTCAGTATGCCATGCATTTGTTGCTAGAAGGCCTGACACATAGTAGCAACTTGGTAAATGGTAGCTATGAGGGGAGGAAGGAAGACGGGGTGTTGCTTTGTTTCACTTCTGCCTTCCTAGTACCTAACACAGGGTCTGGCACACAGTAGGCTATCAGATAAATGTTTGTTGTATATGTGAAGAATTGGAGATTTGAAAATAAAAATCAAACATTTTAAAAACCTCCCCATTGGAGTGCCTGGCTGGCTCAGTTGGTGGAGCATGCAACTTGTGATCTTGGGGTTGTGAGTTTGAGCCGCATGTTGGGTGTAGGGATTGCTTAAAAATAAAGTCTTAAACAACAACAACAACAACAACAACAAAAGCCTCTGTTTATTAAATATGGTACTGTTAAAAGATTGTCCATAATTCGAGCCTGCCTTAGCATGCTTCCAAGGTCGTTGATAAGAAGTCCAACAGTGCTTTTATTAGAGGGCCATTAAAGGAGCCAGCATCTCTGTATGCATGGCCCTCTAATTTTATTACCTTTGCTCCTCAACTCAGCAGCCACCTGTGACCAGGCCTCAGCTTAACAAGCAAACCTTCTTCCTGTGCAGAGCTGACCTGGCCCGTGACAGACGATAACAAAGAGCCTTGGCAGATGTGGATGAATACTTGTACCTTCTATTACTTATCAACCATTCAAAGGTCCAACCATGTGGGCATTTAAACAGCCTCAGCTGGGAGGTTGGTGCGGGGCATGAGCCCTTTGATTAGCAGAGCTGCCTGGCCGATCACCCAGCAGTCAGACATCAGTGCCATCCATTGTTTTGTCTCTCCTGAGAGGGGCTCATTGATCAGAGCATTCATTCCCTGCCAGCCCCGATGCCGCCTGCAAGTCCTCCAAGCCTGGAGCACAAGAGCAAGCCAGCACCAGGCCTAACACATTCGAGGAGGCCGAGTTGCTGGTCCTGGGGCATCACCACGGAGCAGGGTGGGGGAGCATTTAAAGGTCTGTGTTCTGCAGCCAGACGGCCTGGATTGGAATTCACACTGTGCGCTGACACTTGTTAGCTGCATGACCTTGGGCAGGTTACATCTCCCCTCGATGCCCCAGGTCCTCCAACTTAACACGAGGTTGGTGGGAAGAGTGGCTTGGGGTTGGGGGGCTTACATGAGTGTGTGAGGGTAGAGTACGATCAAGAGCTGTGCCTGATGTGTAATAAGCACTATACAAGTTTGGTTCTTCCTAGTCATTCTACAGACATCAGCTGAGACATGCCGAGCATTGTTCTAGGTGCTATGTAAGGAAATAGATGGAAAAATGTGTTTCCACCCTCAGTGATCTCCACCTACAAGAGACAAGGAAGCTGATCACTGCAATAGTTTGAGCACTGTAAAATGCAGGTTGCTCAAGATTCCATGAGCTTACAGAGCATCTGCCCAGGATCGTCAGGGGAGGAAGGCATTAAGGGCTTCACAAGAGAAGACACAGGAGCTAACTCTTAAAAAGTGGAGTGGGAGCTTGGCAGAGGGATGAGTACGAGAGAATATTCAGATAGGTAGGAATACAAGTATGAAGATACAGAGCTATGGCCCAGCATGGTCTGTTTGGGGAACTGTAATGTGTAACTGGCATGTAGGTGTGACGAAGCAGGGACAGGTGAGGGGTGCATCACACCAGGGCCGGTCTTTGGGCCCCGGATGCAACTCTTAGGAGCTTAGCCCCAGTTTCTGGTGGCTTTGCCATACCTAAATAATAATAAAAACTATATTTTAAAACACGTGTCCCCAGCTCAGAGCCCTCTATCCCATTCCAGATCCCCCACACTATTCCTCTGCCTCTGGGAGCTTCAGTTTCTGTGGTTTCTGAGTACTCCCTCGGAACAGTGAGATTCGGTGAAACGAGAGATTCGAGACAGATGCTTTTTGTTGCACTTTGAGTGATTACATTTATTTTTAAGAGAAAAAAATGAATAAATAAAACACGAGACTTCCATGAGATCGGTGTTGGACCCGAGTTTCAATACAGGCAAATAGAATATCGGTTTGTGAGCTACTTCTACTTGGACATGTGGTATATTTTTAACTCTATGATTCCTCTGACCAGGATTCTCAATCCAAAGGAAACTCATTTAGCCTGAAGGTTCTGTACCAATTACGTAGTTTTTGAAGGTCAAGGTAAAAGTTGGGAGTCATTTTATCTTCATCTCTACTGGTAGAAATTACAGAATCAAGCTGCTTTAATGAGAAAAAGCACCAGGAAGGGAGAAGTGAAAATGAAGGTGTCAGCACCATCAGAGACTGCTGCTGCGTCCCGAAGCTGGAGGATGAGGCCGGGGTGGGCTGTGAAGTCCTCTGACAGTGCGGTCTCCAGCCCTGAACAAGTTGCCGGGGCTTCAAGAGGACCAGACATGAAACACAACATCCTTCCACCCTTATTAAGATTTAATCCTGCTTTCAACAGGATTGTAAGGTTATTAAATTAGGCTTTTTTTCTTCCTTAAAAAGGGATTTAACTTTTGCTTTCCTGACATCATAATCAACATGGAACAGATGCAAAGGGGAAATTGTGTGACCACTAGTAATATGGACCTATACTTAACATGGAGCATGCGAAGTTATTAAAATGGAAATTAATTCTTTTTATTACTATCGTACCCTATCAATTAATTTGGTTGGAGGTGCTTATGAATATGCAATTATTCCTCCCTGCTGCCTGTCCCTTAGTCTGTGTGTGTGGAAGGCACTGGTGAAGCAATAGGTAACATTTTAAATGCCTCTGCTAGTTTTGCTACCACTCTTTGCTCCCTCCGAAGGTTGATGGTGGCGATCACTGACAAGTTATTGAATTCTTTTTACGTGCCAGGCTCCGTTCTAAGCACTTTACATTTACTGCCTCATTCAGTGCTCACAATACATACTTGAAATGGGTACTTTTACTGTCCCTGTATGAAGAAGAGGACAATGTGGCACAGTGAGGCAGAAGGAGCTTCCCTGGGTTGTGTAGGCATTCCGGCTCAGAAAACCGTCCTTTCCACTATGTGCTGCCCTGCATCCCAAAGATCCCAAACAAGGGATTAGGTCAGGCCATGAATCGCGGACACCAAGCTCCCAGAGGCAGGGGAATAGTGTGGGGGATCTGGAATGGGATAGAGGGCTCCGCGCTGGGGACACGTGTTCTAAAATACAGTTTTTATTATTATTTAGGTCTGGCAAAGCCACGAGATCAGGAGACGGCTGTCATTTGTAGTTTATTGCTCACAGATCCCAAGAGGAGGGGCACAGCCCTTCACAGGGTCCATATGGAAGCTCGAGGCTTGGTCAGGAGGCAGAGGCAATGAGGGAAGAAATGGGCCAGAGCCTTCGTTGTGATTTATGTAGGAAGGAACTTGAGGCAGGCTAAGCAGGTTTAGTACTGGCTAGTTTGAATAATTTCAGTGGGCTCTGGGGCGGAGGGGGCTGGCCCTAGTTGTTTGGTACTTGGCCCTCGGGTGATTAGGGCAGATGGAGAGTGGCCTAGAGTGTTGGGGGGTGGAAGGGGGTTTGGGATCTGGACTGGTTTATTTGCATCTGAGAGGTGCACTCCAGGAAAATTGTTTACTATCTCTAGGAATTAGCTAATCCTGGGAGGAATGCTCCCTGCCACACATCAAAGCATCAGAAATACGGAAAATAAGATATGCTTAATTGAGCAAGCCCTCAGTGGGGGGGGGGGGGTTCTGTGGGGAGCCCCTAGGGGGTACCCAGGTGGGAAGGAGGAAGGCAAACGGGGACAGGTGGGCCTGTAAGAAAGCCCTGAATATACAGTGGTCTTTGTGGTGCCCAGGAAAGGGCAGGAAACTGGAGGCACTGAAATTAATTTTCAAATTATCTTTCTGCCTTTTGATATTATCCATAATGCATATTTAACTTTATATGCATATTGAACTTGGAGGTGTGAGAGGGTAGATTAGGACGCATCCTTTCAGCAGGACCTTTCCTCCTTGGAAACAGAGACCCTGTCTTGATCATCCTTGTACACCCTACAGATTCTGTGTGAGACCTGCCCTCTCACAGTGGAAGGGCCCTAGTCCATATCCTGTTGCTAAATCTTGGTTCTTCAATAATACCCCATCAGGCAAGATCTTTCTTCAAGTGCCATTTGCAAACTCCGGTTTTGGTAAGAGGAAGCTTGTCGACCCAGGGGAGGGATCACGGTCGTGGATTTGTGCTTGACTGGTAACCCCTGATTCACCATTGCCTTTTTTCCCCCTGACTTTGGAAAAGCAAGAGATATTTTGTGAGGTGAACCAAGACAGCACTACAACGGGACCAACTACAGGTTCGCTGTACAAGTACAATATTTAGATAGTGAGATACCTGTGCATCGTTTAGGTAGGCTTTTTATTTTTTTACTTAAAAATTTTTTTTTTAAATTAAATTCAGTTAGCCAGCATATAGTACATCAGTTTCAGATGTAGTGTTGAATGATTCATCAGTTGCGTTTGTATAGGCTTTGTAATCACCAATCCAGAACTTCAGGACTTCTGGATTCCTCCTCTTTCCCCTCCCCATAGCCAGTCTAATAGCATCCAATCTCATTTCTGTCTCCAAAGTGTGTCCTGGAGTGTCCACACTCGAATGTCTGCACCCAGGTCTGAGAAGCCACAACCGATTGTCTCCTACACTTTTACAAGAACTACTTCATGGGCCTCTTCATTTTGCTTCTTGCCACCCTCCAATCTAGCTTCTGTATGTGAGCCATATATTATTATTTTTCTAAATATAGAAGATATCAAGTCACTCTTCTGCTTAATACCTTTTTATAGTGTATCAGCTAGGGAAGGCTAGCTGCTGTAGCAAAGGGAGCCAAAACTATATAAGAGCTCACACAGGAGAGTTACAAGCTGAATGAGTGAACAGCTCAGCAGGGCGGCCCCACTCTGTACAGTCATTCAAGCCTTCTTAACACATGGTTTCAGGGATCCCCTAGGTTGGATTTCCTGGAAGCGGACCCTGAAACCAGGATTCATATGAAAGTGATTGAGTAGGAAGTTGAACTGGAAAAAAACGGATACGGACATGGGGAAGCAGGACCAGGAAGGGAAGGAAATCAGGCAAGGGTGTGACACCAAGCAAAATCCCAGGGAGGTAACTTTAGCCTAATCCCAGAAGGCAAATTCTAGAGACAGTGTAGATCCCACCTCAGCATTGTCCCATCAGGAGAAGAGAGCTGGAGCCCATTCATTGGTTAAGGGCTGCTTCTAGGGAGACAGACCTTCCCATGCACTTCTAGCAAACTTCGTGCAGGCAGAGGGGGTTCTGACACCCTGAGGGCAGGTCACTGATGAGGAGATGCAGGTGCTAGCATTTGGGCGAGAGAGAACACCTGGAGTCAGCCCTGCAGGAAAATGATAAAGGGATCCAAGGGGGAGATGGGTGGAGCCCTGAGAGCATCTGCTTGCTCAAAGGCACCCTGGGGGCTTCATTCCAGGGGGAAGGAGAGGGCCTGGGCATCTTAAACAGGCCACACCCAGAAATGAGTCACATCACTTCTGCTTACATTCCATTGGTTAGAAGTCAGGTTCAGGGCTATAGCTAACTCCAAGGGAGGCTGGGAAGTGTGGTGCAGCTGTGTACCCAGGAAGCAGAAGAGAACAGAGGTCCCCTGCCACAGATATCCTCTCTTAATACTTGAATAAAAACATATCCTTCCTGCAGGGGCGTACAAATCTCTACCTGCCTGCTTGTCCAGCTGTGTCACCCTCTCCTCTCTGCATCCCTGCCATACTTGAGCTGCATCCGGGCACTGCTTTATCATATGCTGGGCTTTATTACTGCAGACTGTGGAAAAAAGTAGCAGAAACCTTCTGGCCTAAAATTGCAATGTTTTGGTTTAATGACAGAAGTGTTCATTTGGCCTTTGAATAAGGGTATTTGATAGATTGGGAGAAAGTAGATAATGAAACAACTAGTCACATTTAGTGGCACCTATAAGAACCGTAGCTAGCCTTAGATAGACTCACAGAAAGGGGAGACCAAACCTGTCTGTGGGCAGCCTGGGGTGGCCAGGGGCCCTCAGCCAGCCGCCGTGTCTCATTGTCCCTGGTGCAAATGCAGAGTCAGCTAACCCTGGGCTGGAGCTCTCTGATTACCAGTTAGGGGCATGACCTTGGGCAAGTTCATGAACCTAGATATTCCTCGGTTTTCTCATCTGTAAAGTAGGACTGATCATTGTTCCTAACTCATGGGATTATTGGAAAAATCGAAGGAGTTAATGCAATAGGAAGGGCTAAGTGCTTTATAACTGCTGTTACTTCTATTAGGGCACCTTCGGGGCTACACAGCCTGCCACTCCAGCTTCCCTGGGGTGGGATTCAGAAGGACACCATCTTGTTAGCGACTCCTTTTCTTCGGCTTCCTGCAGCTCCACCCTGGGCTAAGGGATGCTTGGAGGCAACAAACAAAAGCAAGCTTCTGTTTAACCCAAAGCATGGGTCTATATGTATTTCCCCTGCATTAGGCACAAAGAACCTGAGACCTATCAGTTGGCAGCACTAGAATCTGAGCGATGCCCATATCTTTTTCCAAAGCTGCAGCTTTCCTTGAGAATGGGGCTCGAGCCTCTCCACGGGCCAGGGGTTTGCTTTTCCTTTATGCCACCAGGCCTGGGTCTGGTGCTGCCTTTGAGTGCTCCTCTCACAATCCCCAGGAGGTGTTCTCTTGCAGGCTGCAGTGGTGGCCCTCAGCTGTGGGCTGGCTTACCATCTTGGGGTTTAATGTAATGTACATGTGTTTTAGAGTCATCACAATTTGGATGTGAATTCCGACTCTCCTGTTCCTTATTCCTGTGACTTTGGATAGATTATAAGTCACCTTGTATAAATTACCTAGTCTCTCTGGGCCTCAGTTTCTTCCTCTTCAGTGAGGCAGCAATATCCATCCTAAAGAGTTCCGTGTTATAAGGACTATAGGGGAGTATAGGTGAAAAGTCTAGTTACGTGCTGGAGAATATCTTTGTTGCTCAGAATTTTCATTGTCAATTGCTGGATAACAAATCACTCTAACACTTAGTGGTTTAAAACAGCCATTTATTTGCTTGTGATTCTCCTGTCAAGGAAGGGCTTTTGGGGGGCAGCTCCTATTGCTCTGTGTGGGGCAGCTCATCTGGGACTGGGGGACACATGATAGACTAGCCCTGCAGCTGAGGTGGCTACAATGGCTGGTGGCTGGCTGGGCTCATACTCCCCCCACCCCTTTGCCTCTCTCTGTAATCTCCCACCTTCTGTGGCTTTTTTCTCCCTGTGCCCTCCCTCTCTAGCAGAGTAATCAGACTTCTTCACATGATATCCCATACCACTCTGCCCCTTAAGACCTCAGCTACTTTGGCCACATGCTGCTGGTCAGAGTAAGACACAAGGTTCGAGGGGAGGTAGACCCTACTTCTTGGCACAACCAGTGGTGTGCATATACAGGAATGGAAAGGATTGCTGCTGGCCATTTTGCAGACAATCCATAATGCTCGGTAAGTAGAAGCTTCTGTTTCCATTGTTACTGGATTCATTTGGGGGAGGTGGGCCAGGGGCTGCAAAACCAAGTCACCTTTTCAACAAAAAGGCATAAGGACCAGGAGGACTCAGGTCAACTAGTTAGAGTAATGTCATTGAATTTCTTCTTTGGGATGGGAAGAGATCATTTCTGGGCTGAGTGCTACTAGAACAACTGTACTCTGCAAACATTCAATCCTTGTCTCTATTTCCCTCTGGTTTTCCCATTCTAATTATGGGATCTGGCAAACCAGAACTAGAACTGTGCCACTGATACTTAAGTTGGAGAGAAATCCTTGAGTTGGTTGCCTATTATTGCATAGCAAATCATCCCACAATTAGTGGCTTAAAGTAACTCCATTGAATATCTCCCTATCTCTGTAGATCAGGAAACTGAGGCAGCTTAGCTGGGTTCTCTGGGTTCTGGATTCTGGCTCAAGCTGCAGTATTACTGGGGGCTGCAGTCATCCCATGGTTTGGCTGGGGCAGGATCCGTTTTCTAGCCCACTCAGTGGTTATTGGCAGGATTCAGTTCCTGGCAGGCACTTAAACCAAAGGCTCGTTCTTCTGGGTGTTGGCAAGAGGCTGCCCTTAGTTTTCTACCACATGGGCCTCTCCATAGGGCAGCTCAGAAATATGGTGGCAGGCCTCATCAGAGTAAGCAAAGAGAGAGCCAGAGAGAGTGAGTGAGTGCCAAGAGTATGGAAGTCACACTCTTTAGGAACCAAATCGCCAGAGGAACCTTCTGTCCCTGTTGCTGTATTCTGTCTGTTAGAAGCAAGTTACTAGGCCCAGGCTACACTCAAAGGTAGGGAATTACACAGGGGCTTGCATATCGGAGGTGGGGATCATGGTGGCCATCCAAGAATTCCAACTGTCACCATTCCTTCCAGCAGTTTTAGACTTCTTGAATTTCACTCCCATCCCTAGACATCACACCACCATGCATGGGTTGTAATTAAGGTGAAAATGTGTCTCGGTTTGCCTGGAATAAGCCCAGGTTAAGTGATTAAAGGAAAAAGATCACTCTAAGTGTAGAATAACAATGCCTTGAATATAAAAAAAAAAAAAGTCCGTAGAGATTTTCTTCATTTTCATAAAGGAGAAGTGCTTTGCGTAAGAAAAGTCAACTTTGTCACTCTTAATTAATCTATTTAACACATATTTGTAGAGTGCTTTCTAGATAGTGAGGCTATAAAATAGAAAAAAAAAAATATTATCCCTGTCCTTGAAGAAGTCAAAAGAGAACATGAACACTAATAGTATTGTGTAAAAAATGCTGGGAGAGAAGGTGTCGTGGAATCAGGGATGGTGGCCCTTGGATTGTTCTGAAGGTTGAATAGGACTTAACTGGGTAAAGAATATTTCAGTCAGGCTCCTAACAGGAAACAAAGGGCAGGTTCAAAATGGGATCATTGAAGGAGGGTTAATTCCCAAAGAGAAGGGTATAAGGAAGCCAGAAGGCATCGTGTAGGTATGTGGTGCTCAGCTAATACCCCCAGGCCCCAGGCATTGAGAAGAGGCTGCACTTACCAGAATCCGGAAAGCGTTAAGTCCTGTAGCGTTGGTCTCCTGGAGGGAGGACAGCCTTCCCGAGAGGGATACAACCAGCTCTCATTGACCCTGTACAAAAGAACCAAGGGAATACATACTCTGACCTCACCCCCCTCTTTCGCTATCATCCCCTGCCAAACCCAACTAGAAACCAGAGGCCCTGAGGA
This sequence comes from Eumetopias jubatus, assembly GCF_037043125.1. Lineage (NCBI taxonomy): Eukaryota > Metazoa > Chordata > Mammalia > Carnivora > Otariidae > Eumetopias > Eumetopias jubatus. The sequence continues at coordinate 60,379,907 of NW_028274810.1, forward strand.
CCCTCACCGTGGCCCAGACAGATCAGGCTCAAAGGGCATAGGGCAAAGTGGAAAGGTGGAAGGTGTGTCTGGAGTGGCTGTAGAAGCCATCTGACACTGTGGGTTAGTCAAACCCATTCCAGAGAAAGGGACTATAGTGAATGGAGGGAGACGTGAAAGTCCCAAGGACCTTGGACTGACAAATGTGACCTGAAACAAGGGGAAAGAAGCAACTGAGCCTGGAGAAGCAGGCAGAGGGCAGGTCATGGGAGTCTCCCTGCCCACCCTGCAGTCTGATGGCACTTTCATTAATATATTCAGATCACACCACCCCCTCCCTGGGCTGTGCCAAAAAAAAAAAAAAAAAATGTAGATTCTACCCTGAAGTTGGTAGAAGAATTTTCAGCAGGGTATTTGTGTGATCTGCCCTGCGTGATGGATGGGGTGGCTGTGAGGTTGAGGGTGGATTGGAAGGGGGCTGGTTCAAATTCCAGCTCTGCCCCTACTGCCTTGGCACTTTGCACAAGAACTTTAACCTCTCTGGTTCCCAGTTTTCTGCTGGTAAAACTCAGCCAGCAATTCCCACTCTCTGAACGTGAGGATTAGATGAGGTAGATGTTTTAAAAAATACAAGATGCTCAACTTAAGCTACGAGCACACAGTTCAGCAAGTGCTTTTAACGGAGAACGGGACTGAGGAGGAAATTGGAATTTGGGGCATCCCCCGACATGCCAGGCATCGTGCTGGAACATTTTACATTTAATATTCAGTTCACTCTGTGGGATCGCCCCTGAGAGAGTTATTATCTCATTTTAGGGAAGAGGAAAGAGAGGCCTGTTTTGATTACTGGTTAGTCACCAGGCCTGGGGGACATGAAGGTAAATAAGAACGAGTCTCGGCCTTTAGGAGTTTATCATTATGGTTACCTAGGTTATTTCGATCAGTGCTTCTCACATTATAATGCCCACCTGGCATCTTGTTCAAATGCACATTCTGACTCACTAGCACTGGAATCTGGCTAGAGATTCTGCATTCTCCCAGATGATATAAATGCTGCTGGCCTGTGGACCATACTTTAAAGAGGTTAGAGGATGAGATTCAACACACACACACACACACACACACACACACACACACACACACACACTTACACATACACACACACACACTTACACATACACACACACACATTTTTATTTTTTTAAAGATTTTATTTATTTATTTGAGAGAGAGAATGAGATAGAGAGAGAGAGAGCACGAGAGGGAAGAGGGTCAGAGGGAGAAGCAGACTCCCTGCTGAGCAGGGAGCCCGATGCGGGACTCGATCCTGGGACTCCAGGATCATGACCTGAGCCGAAGGCAGTCGCTTAAACAACTGAGCCACCCAGGCACCCCACACACACATTTTTATCAGTACTTGTAGCCATGCTAAATTGAAGCAGAGGGAAGATCTTTTATAGCAATTCCAACTTCAGGAAATGGAGAAATAGAAGGAGAAAGCCATGTGCCCTAGTATTTAACCGAATAGCCGTTACTAAGACCAAGCATTGTGTTCCAGAATCTAAACCTTCCCTTGTTTAGGCTGAGCAAGATATTGTTTTTCTGCCCCTTGGATATATCCCATTATGAGCTTTGATCAAAGCAAACCTTTCCCTTTGAGGCTTGGGGCACATGTGAATGGCTTTGTTATTCACATGTATCTGCATATATTTGCAAAGCAATTCAGCTGCTTCTGATGGGAAGGAGCAATAGGCCTGGTGGTTGAGCCTAGAGTTTAAGCACCTCTCTAAAGCTTGGTCCTTGGCATCTCATCTTAAAAGGAAATCCAGCTGCAGAGAGCTGGGGCAGTCCTGGTGATTGTAGAAACTAAGAATTGTGTTTCCAGCTGCTTAGCTGGTTGAATATTCCCATTCACTGGAGATTTTTGTCATGGGGGAACTTTGCTTCACTTGTGGCCCTGCCTTCCCCTTTTCCCATACATTTTACCCACTGCTGCCCAAATATCTTATTCCTTTTTTTTTTTTAAAGATTTCATGTATTTATTTATTTGAGAGAGAGATGGGGGGAGGAGAAGAGAAGGGGGGACAAGAAGACTCCCCACTGAGTACAGAGCCAGATGCAGGACTCAGTCCCACAACCCGGAGATCATGACCTGAGTCAAAATCAAGAGTCAGATGCTCAACCTACTGAGCCCTCCAGGTGTCCCCCAAGTATCTTCTTAAAGTGTTTCTCTGAACAGATAACTCTCCTATTCAAAGACTTTCCATCGTTCTCCTTTATCTATGGGAGAAAACAAGTCTTAACATGACACTCCAAACCCTCCCTACACAACCACATCCCTTGGCTTGAGCTCCCCTCCTCTCCTCCTTGAGGTTTCCATGCTCTAGCCAACCAGCCGAAGCACTTCTTGTTTTCCCTAAGCCTTAGACATTCTCACCTTTAAGACTTCGCTTCTGTTACTACTTCAGTGCATGCCTTCTCCCTACTTTCCTTACTCACGTCCCAATTCTACGCATCCTTCAAGACTCCACTCAAATCCTATGCCTTCTAGGGAGCCTTCTTGGAACTTTCCACCTGGAGAAATTCTTCCCTCTTGGGAACGCCCTTAGCATTTTATTCATGACTTTATTGTGTGAAGTTCTTTATTTGTTTATGTATTAGGAATGGGTCATTGCATGTCTTGAAGGCTGCCCAGGCCTAGTCATATATAATAACTATATATATCTAGTAAGTGCTTAATAAAACTTTGAATGAGTACACGAATGAATGAAAGATAAGACAGATGGCTCCTGAACTGTGATTTTATGGCAGCATATTTTCCAATGTATTCATTCTTTCAATACATATTTATTGAGCTCCTGCTCTGTTGCAGGCCTGAGGTTCTGGCAGTACAAAGGTGAGGAGAGGAGAGTCCTGGCCCCCCAGGGGCTGTTCTGGGGATGGGGCCACCTCATGTTCTTTGTTTAATTAAGTTGGCTACACTCCAACTAGTTGCTTAATAATAAATGATTTGAAAAATCTGAAAACATCTGATATTTTTACAGATCAGTGACCTGTTAGATGAACAGGCTAAATCTTGTTTAATCTGTGCTTCTGTTCATCAAAGAAGTCTTTTGGTGTGGAATGTGACAGCAAATTAGATTGTACATTCATTGTGCTGTTTGCCCCCCTCATCTTAAAAATAATAATGGTATATATTTATGGTAGAGACCTTGGAAATAAAAAAAAATGAATAAAAAACTCATAATCTCAGAAACAAGAAATCAATGAGTATTAACATTTGGCATATTTCCTTTCAATTTTTTGTTTGTTGTATTTTTAGGAATGCACACATAAACACAGCTGAGTCATGCTTTTTGTATCCTGCTTTTGCTGTTTTTTTTTCACTTAATATTATACTTACTGCATATTTTTTGCATATTGTTAAAAATCCTTAAAATGATTTTTAATTACATTTAATATTTATTGTATGGATGCGTCATAATTTTTAAACTCTTTCCTCATTATTTACAAAAGCTAAAAATTGGAAACAACTACACTATGAACATCTTTGTGTGTCACTATTTTCCCTGATCTGATCATTCTGTTAGCATTCTTGAAGTGGCATTAGTGAGTTAAAGGGTATGAATATGTTTAAATCCTTTCTCTCCCTTTTTACCATTTTTTTTTTTTTATCAGAGATGGTTAATTCTTCTCATCTTATTTTGGATGAGTCTGGCCTCAACTTTATTTAATACCCTTTTATAATTAATAGAGTCAGCCAGCTCCAAGCCCCCTCCCTCATTAAAGCACAACAAGCAGCTTCAAGATCTTTTTTGAGACAACATCCTCGTTCACCAATATCCACAGTGCTGGCCAAGACTGCTCCTGTTGATGTTTTTGTAGTCTGGGTGATGGATTTTTGTAACAGCAACTATAAGTGGACTTGACATCAGAAACTTTTTTTTTAGTGCATCCAGCCTGCATTTTGATCTTTTAGCTAAAATATACTGTAAGCACTTCTTCTGCTCTCAGACTCCTAGAAGAGCAGTCCCATTGAGGCTGTGTTGCATTAGCCTGAATCACCAGCTTCTCATTGCTTGCTGGGATAAGGGCTATCCACCCACGGACCTCTCAAGGTCCTAGTTCTCATCTTGGTCTCATTCAACTATGGAAGAATCAGGTAGCTCATTATTGTCAGCCTTAATACTGGATAGTGAAACTTCACTTAAATTGAATCTACTTATAAAACTCTCACATCTGTGTAATGTTCTACAGCTTACAAATCACCTCCAAGGGCATCAGCTAATCTGATCGTCACCATCTTTCTGCGAGGTAGCTGTTTATGGTACTCCTGTTTCATAGGCAGAGTAACCGTGATATAAGCAGAGCTAAGTGCTGGGGTTGGTAATGGAAAGAATGTGGAAACATTCTTTGAAAACATATATACCCAATTTCAAATCAGCTTTGCCACTAACTAGTTGTATTAAGTAAGTTCTTTGAGGATCAGGGATTCCTTGTCTATGCACGGAACAGGACAGTTGATTCTTATTTTTTGCAGGTTCTTAATTTGTGAACCCAACTACTCACTAAAATTTATTTGTAATTCCCAGATCAATACTGGTGGTGTTTTTGTGGTCATTAGCAGACATGCACAGAGCAACAAAAATATGAGTTGCCCAATATGCATACTCCCAGCTGAAGTCGCACGAGGCTATGTTCTGCCTTCTTGTTTTGGCACTCGTACTGTAAACAGGTGTCCTTTGTGAGGTCTTTTTAGTGCCACGTATTTCACATTTTGTGTGGCTTTTGTTGGCGATTTCACTGTTTTCCATGGTTGAACACCAAGTATAATGTTGAAGTACCATCTTGTGTTCATAAGCATAAGAAGGCTGTGAGGTGTTTCACGGAGAAAAGACATGTGTTAGATAAGTTTCATTCAGGAGTGTTACAGTGCTGTTGGCCATGATTTCAATGTTAATGAATCAACCATGTATTAAATAAAGTGTCTTTAAACAGAAACACACATCAGTCAACGTTGTATTGATCAGTTGGTGAAATTGTTGTGACCGGAGGCTCACAGGAACCAAACCCTGTGTTTCCCCTAGGAGCAATGGCTCAGTATTCACACAGCTTTATAGAACATTACTGCAAATAATGATAATCGATTGTATCTGTTTATGGGGTTGTTGTGTATGTTAAGTAAGGATGTGTGTAAAATGCATACTGTATTGATGCTTTATAAGGGGAAATTGTATTCTACTGTTTGAGGGAACAGAGGCTGTGAGAAGTTACCTGCCTTATTTAAAATCATTCAACCAGAAAATGACTCAGGTTAGTAGCATATAAATCCATTCTGTCTGAATCCAAAAACAGCATTCCTCAAAGCATACGGGCTACATCTAGGAATAATCCCACATGGGGAAATTAAATGCTTTTTAGTTCCTTCTGTGTTCACTCTTCATTTAAACATTTTGTCTACATGATTGAATTCTGAAAAACCTATTTAACCCCCCCACTACCACCATCTTTGTGCCAGGCCCAGTGCTAACCACCTACCATCTGGTATCTCTACTTTGCACAGTGATCCTATAAGGTAGGCATTGTTGTTACTGTGACTGTTTTAGAGACCCAGAGAAGTTAAATGAATTTCTCAAAGTGCTACAACTTGGAAGAAGAGCAAAGATAACCGTTCAGGTCTTTCTGACTCCACAGCTCCTGTTCTCCATCTTGACATCAGAGAGTACCAAACTCTTGGGGAAACTATAGACCAGCAAAACAGCCAACTGAAGGAACAACAACAACAACAACAAAACAGTGGAGAAGGACATAGTGTTATCTACGTTTACTTACCCAGGTAAGGTCATTCAAGAAAGTAGTCCGCATGAACCATTATGGTCTTATAAAGAGAGCTAATCTTAATATCATAAAAGTGTGAAGAACTTAACTTTGGATTAAAAAAATCCACCCTGTTCACCTTTATGAAAGCCTTATAACATTGTCCTTCTTTGTCTCATTTCCCCCAGAACAGGGCTGCCTTTGTCACAGACAAGTAGCCTTTGGCAACCACAGCTCTGTGCTGTATTTTAAGTTATTTCCCCCGAGCTAGGCCTGAGCTTTGTCAGATACCCAGGCAGTGGATTGGATAAAATGGTATCTAAGATCACTTTTCAATTCCAAGGATGATTTTAGAGTTTGGCCCATGTCTCCTTGCAGGCCAGAGACAAAGAGGAGGTCAAACTCATGTACATTAGGCATCAAGTCAGCAGCTGCTGCTCTATCAATCTTGCCCTTGACGGGAGCAGGCACCTTGCAAATTGACCTCCAGGAAGAGAATGAATGCTTAGTGGTGGCAAATAAGTTGCGTTCACTATTGGGAAACAGGGCACACACATAAATCTCCTGTGGATCTATATTCCTTATGGAAATCCATCAGGAAAGAGAGGCAACTCATGGAAGACGGAGACATAACTCTGGCTGTTTCCCCCCACCCCCGAGGTAAATACCCTTCAGAAATGGAAATGGCCCACCAGATAAGGTAGCTTTAGGACTCTTCCACTTTTCTATTCACCTATAAATTAGGAATCTTCCATTGTCCAAGCCTGTACTCACTTGCTAAAATATTGCTAAAATAATAAGAAAGAGCCAACAGCAAGTACAGTTTATTGATGTGAATATGGTACCATCTGATGATATGCCGAGTTCTGAGCATATTTAAACCTCACAACAGCCTTGGGAGATGATACCATCATCATCCTCATCTACAGATGAAGAAACTGAGACACCAAACGGTGACGTGGCTTGACCTATCACATCACTAAAAACATAGGAGAGCTGTGAATTGAACCCACACCCCTCTCTGCAAAGCCTCAGCATTCTAACCAATACACTGTGCTGCCTGGCCTACAGTATATACCATCTTTCCGTATCATTTCCAAATTTTGCTATGAAATGCCCAACTTCTTAATTTTTCCTTTTTGGTGACCATGTATGAAAATAGCCTGAATCAACTCAATTAATATATATGACTCTTACTGTGTGTGTCTGATTCAGTGCTCTGGGGACACAGACATGAAGAGCGGACCTCTGCTTTCAAGAAGTTCCCGTTCAAGAAGGGAGACATGTATACATGTGGCTAGGATATAAAGCAGTCTATAGGAGAGGTGTTAGGGAAGTTGCAAGAATAAAATGCCATTTGAGCTAAAACTGGGGGCTGGGGGTCAGGAGTAACAGTGTTCTCCAGGTGGAGGTGAGAAGAGGATCCACGGAGCATCTGTGGTACCTAGACTGTGGGGTGTGTGTGGGTTACTGTGGGGGATGTTGGTGCTGTAGTCATCCAGGGGTCATATTTTGGAGGTACTTGAATACAGTTGAAAGGAGATTGGATTTTATTAAGTAGACTATGGGGACACCTCAAAGGTGTTTGGATCCAGGAGGAGCATTATCAGAGCTGAGTTCAGGATAAATATACCCTAAATTTATGGTTAAAAATCTCATATATTATCTCTCTAGCATATCTGCATTTAGCAGGAGACAAGAGAGAGCAACCACATGTAAGAACCTGAGGTGATGGAATTTAAGACACCAGGGCAAGTGCTTGGTTTCTAGTTCCCTCAGTCCAACCACTTAGATGGAAAGTTCCCAAATGTGGTTAGTCAAATGAAATACTGGGAAGACTGATAGAGATCCAGATTTCTGGGCTCCACCTCCTGAAGATACTAATTCAGAAGATCTGGTCTCGGGACTAGGAATCAATGTTTTTTAAAGCTGGCCAGCTGATTTCAATAACCACTGACTCACGTGATGACTTCTATTGTTTTTTTTTTTTAAGATTTTATTTATTTATTTGAGAGAGAGAGTGAGAGAGAGAGAGCACACGAGAGGGGGGAGGGTCAAAGGGAGAAGCAGACTCCCCGCTGAGCAGGGAGCCCGACGCGGGACTCGATCCAGGGACTCCAGGATCATGACCTGAGCCGAAGGCAGTTGCTCAACCAACTGAGCCACCCAGGCGCCCTGATGACTTCTATTGGATGCACTGAAAACATGGGTATCAATTTAAGGAGTTTTATTTAAAGATTATCTTTGAAGCGCACCCCAAAAGTGCTTATATTGTCATAGATGTGTTTTAGTCAGGGTTCTTCAGAGAAACAGAACCAATAGGATGTGTGTGTGTGTGTGTGTGTGTGTGTGTATAAATAAAACCAATAGAATGTACATGTACACACATACACACACATATATTCTATTGGTTTTGTTTATGTTTAAAATATTTCTTATACACACTCACACACACATATACACACACACACACAGACTTATTATAAGGAACTGGCTCACCCAATCTCAAGATTGGCAGTTGGCTAGCTGGAGTCCCGGAAAAACTGATGTGTAGGTCCAGTCCAAAAGCTGGTAGTGGGTTTCAGCCCCAGCAAAAGCCAATGCTTCCATTCAACCCTGAAGGCAGGGAAAAAAACAATGTCCAAAGCCAGCACAGTCAGGCAGAAAGAAATTCCCTCTTACTCAGCCTTTTTGTTCTATACAGGTCTTCAACTGACTGGATGCAGTCCAGCCACATTAGCGAGGACTAAATCTGTTTTACTCAGTCTACAAACTCAAATGTTAATTTCACCAAGAAACACCCTCGCAGACATACCCAGAATAACATTTTACCAAATATCTGGACACCCTGTTGCCCAGTCAAGTTGATGTGTAAAATTAACCATCACAAGATGTCATAATAAGGACTTCGTTATAGTAGTATGGTCCCTATAGTAACAATGGTAACAAGAATCATTATTATTTGTATTCCTTTAGTACCTGACAAGGTAGGTGTGTAGACAGTGTTTGCAACTGAATGAAGGAAGCAAGCATATTAGCATAGAGGTTTATACTTTATTAAGTGTTTTTGTCACTTATCATCTTGTTTTACCCACACAATAACTCTGTTGGGCATTTGAAATAGATTCCGTTTTTACCTTCTGTTTTTGAGATGGGTTGCACAAAAGTACAAAGAGGTGAGATTACCTGTCCAAGGACACAGGGTAAGTGATCAGGACCAACTCAAACCGAGAGCTTCTTTTGTGATCATTCCACTGTATGACACCAGCTCATTGCAGCTTAATTACTGGCAAAGTCACGCTAGCCTTCATGTTGTCCTCCCCTGCCCATCAACAAATCTCTGATTTATCTCTAAATACAGGAGAGGCACAAATTAACAAGTGAAAACCAAGAGATATGTTTGTACTTAATGCCACTAACAGGCAGCATAATTACAAGAGAGCTGAGAGTGTCGTTTGGCAAACATATTAATAAAAAACTCTCTTGCCAGTCTCAAGTATAAATTTCACAGCTGAAGGCAAGGAGAGACTGGGCTTGACAGTTGTAGGATAACAACCTTGAAATATATCTGCATTATCTGAGGGGTCTTTGGAGGTCTGTCTTTTGGACTTGGTTAGAGACCATGCTAATGAACTGCCTTAGTGTCCATATTTTTGCAGGGCCATCTATATTTCTTTTAAGGCCTAGTTTACCACAATTGGTAGAACTGCTTAGTTAGACATGAGGTTCTAGTCATTTTATGTGTTTAATATGGTTAAATAAACCTGTCCAATTAATCAGAGGTCATTAGATTAATATATAGTTGTTTATCTCACAACATTTTCTAATAGACTGACATAAATTTTTCTTTATATTTCTATTACGGTTCATAGTTCATTCATTTGACAACTATTTATTCCATAGTAATCTTTGCTAATAACTAGAGTTGCAGAGAGAAGCTACATTCATTGCCTTCTGGTAGCTCCCCATTTTGTGCAGTGGTTCTCAACTCTGGCTGCATGTTAGATCATAGAAGGGCATTTTAAAATGCCAATGCCCAGGTCCCAACCTGGAGATCCTGATTCTCTTGGTCTGGGATGGAGCCCAGGCATCAGTATATTTTAAAGGCTTTCCAGGTGATCATAACAGGCAGAGCCCAGATCTGTGGGAGAGACAATTATACATCCAGATAAGACGCACTGTTTTAAGTACCAGAGGAGAGAAATGTGTTACTGGCTGTGGGTTAGGAGTGCTAAATTCTTCTAGGGTGGATGTGGAAAGGTTTTACTGGGACTGTGATTTGCCATTTGAGGGTATCAGAGAGTTTTAATTTTTAATAAAATTGTATTATTGTTTTATTTGAGCCACATCTTGGAGAATGTTAGACAAGAAGGGAAGGGAGGAGATATACTGGGCAGTGTCCATGCAAAGGCACACGAGGAAAAGATGTCAGTGTCTTTAGAGAATTTTGAGTTGTTTAGCTGGGCTGAAGTGTTGAGTGTATGAATTACCATTAATTCTTTCGTTCAAACAATGCTTATTGTGGATATAAGCTGTATGAGGCATTGTGTGAAGTGCTACGAGGGATTAAAAAATAAGACAGAAGAGATCCTACCCCCAACGAACTCAGGCTATTCAAGGAAACACATGATGAATGATGGTGATGGTGATATAGGAACCAGAGCTTAAAATGGAAATTTTGATTAGACACTAAGAAATAACAGAAATGAAATTCCAAAGTGAAGTGCAAAATTATACTATGAGATGTCTAGAGGAAATGGCTTAGGGTTGAGAGAGTGCAAAGGGAGCTGAGTGATGAGATGTCCTTCCAGAATGTTCTTGCTGAGTCCTGAGTGACTATCATCACGGAGCATGGGTCTACCTCCTAGACTCAAACCAGGTAAGAGGTAAAGGATCTACCTCCCCACCTCAGTCCCAGAGGGAACAGTGGTGGGAGTTTGGTCAACTGGGCTCTGACCTCCTTTCACTCCAGAAAATAGAGAATAAGGGTCAGCAAACTTATTTTGTAAGAGATCAGGTAGTAAGTTAGGCTTTGCAGGAGGCATATCATCCATGTCACGTAATCTTCATTTTTTCCATCTTTTAAAAATGTACCCATTTTAAACTCTGTGTGCTGTAGTTTGCTGACCCTTGATCCAGGGGAAAAATGGCCTGAACCGTTTCTGGTAGAGCACCTGGAAATGAGGATGAAGAAGGAGCCACCAGTTCCCTCCCAGATAGAGAGGTATAGACAGGGTGACAGTATGATTCATCATCCAAACAGGGTCACTTGGGAGAGGGAAAAGGGACATTAATAACCAAGTAATTTAATGAGAATAGAGCCTGAGCGACAGGACTAAACCAGGGCTCTCACGGGCAAGATAGGGTGTATGATCAGGTCACCTAGCAAGACATCTCCAGGGATGGAGACCTCTAAACTATGTGGTCCGGTATGGGAGCCACTAACCACATGTTGAAATAATAGTTTAAGTAAAATATGATTTAAATCAATTTCACCTATTTTTTTTTTTACCGTTTACTATGTGGCTACTAGAAAGTTGAACATTACAAATGAGGCTTGCATATGTGGCCTGCATTATATTTCTATGAGACAGCCACTGCTCTAGAGTCCTCAAAATTGCTCACTAGACAAGGAGACAGCCTGGAAAATCTGCAAGACCCAGAGCCCCTACAGCCAGTTTGCTTACTATGCAAGTACAAATAAGACCTGTCTCACCTCTTCTCCCTCCCCCCTTCTTACCAGTCACCCCTGGTTGGGGCAGGGGGGAGGGAAGAGAGAGCAGGAGGGCTAGAAACCATATGTAGTTCAGCCAGCCATGCCCTTTCCCTTTCCTCCCCTGAGTCTCCATCCTAAAATGGCCAGAACTGAGAGATGTCAGATCGACACTAAATCTTCGTCACGGCCTGATTTATATACCTTGGACTGGACACTCTCATTTCTGAACTGAAACTGCATTTGTGACTTAAAAGATCCTGTAGAACTGTCTGTTACCTAGGAGTGAGCTGGAAAGTCATGGAGTTTTAATCTAAGGTCACGGAGAGACTATACTACTGAATATATTTATATTCTATTCTATTATATTTCTTATTTTTTTACTGTGAAAATTTTAAAGAAAGCATGCATGAAGGTGAAGAGACTCCTCTAATAAACTCCCATTTACCCCTTACCCAGTTTGGACCATCACAATATTTCACCTTTTCTATTTTATCTATTAAGTAGATATAGGGGGAGGGTCTCAAGTATTTTATTTTAAAGATCTGTTTATTTGAGAGAGAGAGAGCACACACACGAGTTGGGGGGAGGAGCAGAGGGAGAGAGAGAAAATCCTTAAGCAGACTCCCCACTGAGCGCAGAGCCCGACAAGCCCACGACCCTAAAATCATGTCTTGAGACAAAACCAAGAGTTGGACACCTAGGACCTAGTTGCCCCAGGACTTAAGTATTTTAAAGCAAGTCCCAGTCATTATATTATTATACTAACAAATACTTCACTGCATGAAAGATAAGGGTTTTGCTTTTAACATAACTCATTTTATTTTAAAGGGACAGCAGGAAATTTGAAAGTAAGCACATTTCAAATACATCATGAGTCATGTCTGTTAGCACACTCGTATGGATAGTAATGACAGTAACAGGCAAACTGCAGGGACCTTAGAGGTCATTAAGTTGTCCTCTTACTGAAGCTCAGAGGGGAAGGGACTTGCCTGGAGTTCCTGGAGGCAGCTCTGGGACTGAAATCCAGGCCCGCCCTCTCAAGACACAAGCCTGCTCACTTGAATCTTACTTGGAGGGACTTGAACTTGGCTTCCTGACGGCCTTAACTGGGTCTCTCCAGCACCTCCCAGGCATCTCCTTTTCATTTCTGTCCTTCGAGCTGAGAATCAAAGAGGAGCTTCTTGAATATCAGTTGTGATTTACCAGCAGATTAAGTTGGGAAGTCTGCATGGGGCAATTATTTGGCACTTAATGTCTTGGAGAGCCCTTGTGTGATCTCCAGGATAAAGTCAAGAGCCAAGAGATCCTCAAGGCATCCAGGTGCTTTTAGGTTAGAGGCTTGGCTTCTGAGGAAGAGTTTTATTAAGGGCTTTCCCCATGGGCTCTCTCGAGGTTCCCTAGCAAGATGAACCCTCTGCCAACCTCTTGGAATCCACCCTCTCTAGACTGTTGGGAATGACTTTGCTTTATAAGAAGAGAAAGAAGACTATCTTGACCAATTGTTCTATGCCTCTGGTCCCCAGCCCCTTAGCTTCTTCTGAGCGTAATGGCAGCCTCAACTCCTAAGTTCACATCACCTCAATTTAATTGATGCTTCATGTTGCTTAGAATTGATCTAGCCCATTACATGTTGCCCCTTTAGGTCCACTACTCCCTGCTTTCATTTTACCTGATTTTTCTGATTTTTCCACTGTACCCACTCCTACATTTGCCTATAGACTTCCATTCTGTTGGTCCAGTTCTGCTCTGACAATACAAGTTGCCTTCTTGTCACCATCCTTGTTTTGGTCTTTTGGCCACATCCCATGTTTTCCCCCATTTCTTCAGCTATGGGTATCATATGCTTATGCTTAAAATAATGCATATCATTATTTTTCCACTAATCCCATGGAGCCCCATCTACTCTTATTGACAGGAATTTCTTTATTCCTCTTTAGAAGTCTCCCTCCCCAGTGGTTTTATCTGGTATATCTGGGGCTCTGTCCTGGCTCTCCTGCTTGCAAATCATGTGAACTTGGGCAAATTACCCCTCTGTGATCTTCAGTTTTGTCATCTGTAAAGTAGTAGTATCAACTACCTCCCGCATAGAGTGAAGGGTCTATCTGTGAAAAGCATTTAGAACAGAGACTGGCACATAGCAAATAGCAGTGTAGCTTATACACACGTGCTCAGCACCTGGGCCCAGTGCATGACAAACACACTAGAGAGATTAGTCCTGGAGGGACTTCTGGTTTCTACCACATGCTGTGTTCAAACCAGTCTTTTCCATCAGCCCCCCAGCCATTGGTTTGTGCTTGGGTCACATGTTCAAATGATCTTTTTCTTATGGAAACTTCACTTCGGCAACACTTGCTTTGTTGGTTGACCTCATTTGGGAACTGGCAGAATCCTGGTCTTTGTCTTCTCAGGAGACCCTTGCTCTCAGCAGTTTTACCCACTTTCTCACTGTGCTCTCTACTCTTTTCCTGGAGGGATCCATTCACAGAAGACCCAGTCTAAGTTGAAGTTATCCATTTGTTGGAGAAATAGCTGGAATTTTCCTTGATTAAATACTAATAATGATGAAGCCATTGATGACAATGAGTTCTTCCTACGGAGCATTCTGTTATACAGAGTTCTTACACAGAGACATAGTCTCTCTCCTCAGTTTATTGTCTAGCCAGGAAGCTCAAATATATTCAAAGTTCCTTACAAGAATTCTAGAGATAATGGCTGTAAAAAAGCAGAAGAAAGAGTTATTTTAGGTGATTAGTGGCCATGGTTTCGTGTAAAAGTGGTATTTAAGCACTTTCTTGAACACATCCAAGAAAAAGGAGGGGCTCATTATCAAGCAGAGCAGCCCAGCTTAATGTTGCCTGGGACTACAGGTGGATATTTCCTATGCTAGTGAATTAAATTTCACATTCCTCATTCTACCTCCTGGGGTTGTACAGACCAGTCTTAATGCAGAATAATAATTCTGTAGTTATAGTGGGTCAATAGAAGAATGGAACAATGATAGCAGTCAGGAGGGGTCAGGATATGGACTTTTCTGAATTTGAAAGAGATAGTATTCTTGGAAGAAAGATAGTTGTAGGAAACGTTAAAGGAAAAAGAGATCACACATTACAAATCCTCTGCAGTTGAGGGGTGGGTGCTTAGTGAATTTTGCTTCTCATTACTCTACTTGCAGTGACCTAAGGTCATAATATCATTGACTCTCAGTCTGGAAGGGACTTAACAAGGTTATCCCATCCAAGCATGCAGGATCCACTCCAGTACAATGATCCCTCTTAAAGCATCCCTAATTGGTACTTGATTATTCCCACTGATGGGGAGCCCTTTACTTAGTTGGAATATTTCAGAAGTGATAACAATAGAAAAAATATTGGTCCAAGTATCAGACAGACCTGGGTTCAAATTTACCTTACTGGTTATATTATACTGGACAAGTCATATCCTATTGAGTCTTAGATGTCTCATCTGTAAAATGGGGAAAAATTGCATACCTCATGGTGCATGTATAAGTGTGAAATGAGATAATGTAAGGAATATCTCTGACCTAATATCTAATGTATAGTAGGTACTAAATAAATAGTAATTAATAATAGTTAGGTCATAAATGTCAATTTATTCACCTCTTCCTATGCTAACTATTGTCTTAACTTCTGTGGTTAAAAGATCAACCACATTACTGATAGCATAAAAGTTGTTAATAAGGCTAGAAGCTGATAAGCAGGAAAGCACAATTTTATTCCTTTTCTGTTTTCTAAATTTAATACCTAATGTTATAGCTTTGAAGTCATGGGCATTTGTTTCAGCAGTGAATGGGGCCTCTGCGCTGGCCAAAAGAAGGTTCCCATAATTTAAAAATAAATAAAATGTGAACTGCCCTAGTAGTCTGAATCACCCTTCACTTTTTGGCCATCAGAAGGTCCTGAGCCTTCTTAAGCATCTCCAAATATTAGAGCTGGGAAACATCTTAGAGCTTCTTAGGTTATTATATTTTATAGATGAAGAAACTGAGGCCCAGATAGATTGTGACTAGTTCACAGTCCTACAACTCGTTTGTAGTAAAGCTGAGATTTATATGGGTCCTCTAACTCCAAATCTTACAGCCTTTCCATCGTATCCCATTGTCTCTCTACAGAATAATAATGTTTTCAAGTGACACCTTCATCCCCCTGCCCAATCTCCAAGGCAGTAATCACATAATTGGAATTTTTCTCCTTCTTTATGCATCCCCTCTAACCCCGAACCTTGCCCATAGGAATTTGACAACTCGGTACTGCTTTGAGTTTCCCGGGGAAAGCTGCAAAGGGTCTGGAGGAGGGAGAAATGTCAATGTGGTTTGGAAACTGGAAGTAATTATGAAAACAATGAACACCTTTGATTCTGTAAAGATACAGTGACTCAGATATTTTTGAACACGTTTCCATGTCTTAGAGAAACAAACTATAAAGTAAAGCTTCAAACTCAGTGTCATTTAAACAAGGCAACTGAGACCTTGCTAATCTCATGTGCAGTGTAGTAAAACGGGCTTGAGGAATGTTTATGAGGTGCCTCCATTTCCTTTCAGATCCAGCCAGGGGATGGGCAAT
Organism: Eumetopias jubatus; assembly: GCF_037043125.1. Lineage (NCBI taxonomy): Eukaryota > Metazoa > Chordata > Mammalia > Carnivora > Otariidae > Eumetopias > Eumetopias jubatus. The sequence goes on from NW_028274810.1 coordinate 60,395,999, forward strand.
TGGGATGGCAATTTAAGACGATGATGAAGACACTGTTGAAACTCTGTTTACTCAGCACATATTTACCTACTGTGTGTCAGGCACTGGGGAAGGTATCAGGAATCACACTGTACTCTTCAGTTAACCATTCAACAATCAAGTCGTATGCCTGTGAGATGCTTGAAATAAGATTTTGTATTTAATAATTTTTTACACCTTCTGTTTATTCCATAAATATTGCGGCATCTACTCTGTACAAGGCACGTACTAGGCAGTGCTCATCAGGTATTTAAGGCTTTCTGGATAAGATTGTAGGAAAAAAGAATCTATCTACTAAACCCATGCTTAACCTGGCTCTAACTTCATCAGTGTCACTAAATCCAGAAGAAGGTGCTGCTGGTGTGAAATCCATCAAATGGGTAGGCATAGTGTCCCAAATGGGGATTTGCGACTGGCTTACTCCAGCTCACAGGACTTCCCTGCCTGCTCTCCAAACTCTCTTCATCCTTCCCTGACTGTATCTCCCTGAGTAGACAGTGAACTCTCTTAGAGGAAGGACTTGGTCTTATTCATCTCTGTGACCCCCTCCTAAGACCTAGCACAGCAGACTGCATGCCATTCTTCCCTCTGCTTTATTTTTCTTACCTCCCTACCTCCCCTCATTCTTCATCGTCTTCTATAACTTTCCTCTTTCTGTTTTTTCCTCCCTTCTTTCTTTTCCTCTTTTCCCTTTTTCTATTCCTTCTCCTTCTAACTCCTCTTCTTTTGTCTTCCTATCCTAAAAACACTCAGTGGGCCCCATGCATTGTACTAGGATTTGCAGAATCCGCATTACTTGCCCTTGCAAAACTTACCTAGGCTTGTAGAAGAGACAGCCACGTACATAACAGATTCCAGTACCATCTGATGAGTAGTTGATGGATGTCAACACTTGGTATGAGAGCACAAAAATGGACTCAAACCTGTGATGGGGTGTGGGGGCAAAGTTTCTCATTGGATGAAGGACCAACAGTGAGAGTTGGCCAGACAAAAAAAAGTTAGGGTGTGGTGAGGAAGGGACGGGCCTAGGCAGATGGCATGGTATCAGCAAAACCCATAGAGGAGGGCTTGTTGTGGGGAGCTAGTAACGTGCATTTATGGCTGGAGTCTGAATACCCAGTGAACATTTGTTAAATAAATCCCTGGTCCTAGCAAGTCCAGGTCAGCTGGTCCCCAGGCCTTTTCTTGTCTGCTATATCTCTAAGGTCCTGGCCTCTGGCAAAATGCCCATTCTGAGTCCCTGGCTCTAGTGGTCAGTGATTTTATACTAAAAACCTTGGTTAAATGCACATTTTTGAAGGGTAACAGAAGTGGCCAGAAGTCTATTACTTCAGGCTGGGAGTGGAGCTGGGGGCGGTGGGAGGGGCAAGGGAGGTGGTCTTGTTATTAGGCAGCCAGGGTTTGAGAGCTCAGAGCTCTATGATCTGTGGTCATTAGGCCAGGCTAGATCCGGAGATGCTGGCAGCTGGTGAGTAGCCCCAGCTACCAAAGGGAAGCCAGCAAGAGAGAGGGAGAAGGAGGGAGGAAAGGAGACCGGGAGAGAGACGAGAGAGAGGGAGGGAATATGAGGGCTGAGTTGGGGAATAAGAGCACTTGGAATGGAGGGAAAAGCACAGGCATTGTGAGCAGTTTTATCTGTGAATTCCACCTATAAACTCAACAGCTGTCATTTTCTGAGCCTTCTGAAAACTGACTCAATGAGGCCTACCTAAGCATTATTATGGAAAGTAAATAAGATAAGTTAAAGTGCCAAGCACAGTGCCTGGCTGTTAGCTAGTTGTCCTGTAGATGGGAGTCTTTTAAGCTTTAGCTGAGCAGGTAGGCATGCAGACATTAGCTGTTACTCGAGTACCTGGCTGGAGGAATGGAGGGGTAGGGAGCAGCTAACAAGAATGAGAGACAACCCTAAACTTGGAGGACATGATAAATTAAACAAGTTAGGGGGACACATGCCATCAGAGTACTGTCACCCACCCATCGGATAATAAGCAGGATAAGGTTGGAAGACGGGAGCCAGAGTGGTAGCATGGTTAAATGCTTAAACTCTGGAGCCCGAAAACCGGGGCTTAAGTCCTAACGCTACCACCTGCCAGCTGTAGGGTGTTAAACTTTCCAAGCTTCAGTTCCTTTACCTAGGGATAATTTCCTCACAGGCAGTGATAATTCAATGTAACGTACCTGTGAAACAGCCGTGTATCTGGAACAGAGAAGGCGGCGGCCCAAGGAGGGCCAGGGCTCCATCTGCACTGGGCTCAGACTCCTGAGCTACTAAGAGAGCCTTGTATACCCTCCTCTGCCAGCCCCAACTGGAGGGCCTGCCAAGGCCCGTGGGTGCCCCGAGCAAGGAAGATGGCTGCCACCGGCGGAGCCCTGGTTCAGGTGTGCTCCATGCTCTCCCTTCTTCTCACCCCTGGATCACCCTGGCAGGTAGGCAGCATAATTCCAGTTGCTGAGGTTGGAGGTGGAGGCCGGGGGAGATTGGGTGACTTGTCTGTCTGAGGTCGCAGCAGGATCTTAATGCAGGTCTGCCCGGTCCTAGGGCTGAGTTCCTCAATCACCCACCTTCAGGTGAGCCACGTGAGAGGAAGATCGCAGGGCCCAGGCTGCTGGAGCTTGACTTTGGAAAGAGCCTCTTGCTGAGAACTGCTGGGCCTCCACCCTCCAGCACTCAGGTTTTCACTGTTTTCTGGGATCAAGTTCTGCCTGGACACAGGTGGCCATCCTATTTGGCAGAGAACAGAGACTGATTTCCAACATGGGTGTTTGAAGAGCCCGTGGCGAATTGCACCGCTCTTGTGCTGATGAGGCGTTCATCGTGGGCTTTGTGCCAGAGTGATAGCCAGGTGTCATTCTGGCTCAATGATGAAGAACTCCCAAAGGGACAATGTGATTCAGAAAGCCACGCTTGTGCAGGAATGGACCAGCAGGGAATGGGGGAGTGAGGAGGCCTTGGGCTTTGGTATGGGGACAGATCTCTCTCCTGTTCTGGTGCTGCCACCACTATGTCCATGGCAAGTGAGTCAGTCTCAATTACCTTATCTAGGAATAAGAGATAATAATATGCCCACTCAGGTATGCCTTGAAGATCAGCTCTCTTGCTGCCAAGTGCCTTGTGCAGAGCCTGACACATAGGAGGTCTGAGTAATGGCAGGTACCAGCTATTATTTGTTGTACATCAAAGATTTTATCTAAAGCTCTGTGAGGGCAGGGACTGCATCTGCTTTGTGCATTGTTTTGTTCTCAGTTCCTGGCACTGTGCTTGGCACATAGTAAGTCTGGGAGGAAGGGAGGATCGAGAAATATTTTACAGGTAGCACTGATGGAACATGGTGGCTGGGTGACTAAGGACAACAGAGGAAATGAAGATGAGACGGGGGTTGAGTTTGAGTGGCTCAAGGTGATGGCGCCACTTGCTAAGTGGAGAATGCAAGAGGAGAAGCAGACCTAGAGACAGTCAGTTCTGAAGATGTTGAATTGGATGTGCCTGCAGGGCCTCAAGGAGGATTTGATGAACGGATACATGAGGATGTACATCTGGGGCTCAGCAGGATGGAAGGGGTCAGTGATGTAGGAAATCATACTTGCATCACCCTGAGCTGCAAGTGACAAAACATTGATTCAGGATGACTTAAAATCGCAATGGGCAAACAATGGCCCACAGGCTCTATCCAGCCCACTGCCTGTTTCAGCAAACCATGTTTTATTGGAACATGCCCATGCCCATTCATTTATGTATTGTTATGGCTGCTTTCACGTTCCAAGGGCAGAATAGCTCTTTCAGGGACTGTAGCACTGGCAAAGCCTAAAATATTTACTTTGTGGCCTTTTACAGAAAAAGAAAATATTGACCTCTGACTTAAACAATAAAAATCTGTATTATCTCATTAAATGCCAAGACTTGAGTTCAGGTTGTGTTCGTTGGCTTAAGGATATGTTGGAGACCCAAGGTCTTTCCACCTCACTGGACTCAGTGTCCAATCTCCACCAAACACTCCATCCTTCGTGCGTCGGCTTTGCCTCAGGCTGTCTCCCTTCATCTGCTGCAAGGTGGCAGCCTCAATTCTCTGCTTCACCTCTGGACATGACACATCCTGATGCTGAGGAGGGGCTGCAGCTCTGTCTGTGTCTTCCTTGCAGAAGTCCCCCATCTTCTCCTTGATGTCTCTTGCCTGAGGATTTAAGCTCAGCCCCTTTCCCTTACGAGGGAAGTGGGACTAACTGATTGGTTTAGATCAGTGATTCTCAGTGCTGGCGAATGAACCCTGAGACTTTTAGAAAGAGAGCCTGCAGCTGGCCCAGATTTTGGATTTTCGGGGAGCATCAAGGGTGATTTAAAGGTACAGCCAGGACAGAGTAAACACTGATCAGACAGATCATTTTGGGGAAGAATAGATATGGGGAACACAAGCATCGTAACTAACACAATCTCCATGGAGGGGATAATAGAAGCCAGAGAGGCTGGGTCCTTATTCAGGATGTGTTTGTCAGGGGTGTTTGTGGTAGCAGGGCTGGACAAGATATTTGTCCAGTTAAGGCCAAAGGCAGCATAATCAGAAGTATAAATTGTGACCAAGGAGAAAAGCCAGACTTCGGAGCCAAGAAACAGAATTAAGTGTCAGGTCTGGAGGGCAACATGGATATAGGAAAATGAGCCAAGAGCGTGAAGAAGTAAGGAGGTGAAGGGGGTGGATGGAGGGGTTCAGGGGGATGTGAACAACAGGGGTGCCTAAGGCCAGACGAGATGCCAGGTGGGCTCTGAAGAGGAAAGTTAGTTTTTCCACAGAGTCAAAGGAACAGTGCTGGACCAGAAGGGCCAAGACACAGGTCTCTGTCTCAGGCCTGTGGGCTCCATTTGGCCCTGTTCAGTCCAGCAGAGCTGAAGCCAAGGCTACCGAAGGGCAGCTGCCTCCCTGCTCCCTCTTGTTGGACTCTGGCTCTCTTACTGGATTCACAAAAGGAGCCTGTCATCTTGCTAATTAAAAAGCATTACACTCACAGTAGGTTTGTGAAGGCCAAGCTTAGCGCAGGCCCTGGGCAAATACCATCAAGAAGCTGAAGCTGGTGTCCAGTGGCCAGTGCTTCCCTGTTCCATATCCCCTCCTTTCTTCTTCTCCTTCTTTTCTTTTTTTGTCCCCTCCTTTTCTTGGGGCCCAGGCCTTACCCTGCCAGCCTCTGTGTCCCATCCCTACCTGTCAGTCAGGTAGACCCATCCCCTCCATTCACTGACATCATTCAGTTGTTCATTAAACAACCATTTATAAAACATCCACCAGTTGCCTGTCACCAACATGCTCTACTCCTGAGGCACCAAAATGGAAACCCTCTAAATTTTCTATCGGAAGACTCTCACATGGGATGGACTGAGGTAGATTTATCATCAAGCAATCATAATTTATGGGGACAAGATACTATCGCAGTACGATAGTTCAAGTACTATGACTCAGCAGTGGGCTGGAAGAGCCAGGGCCCAGGAGCCACATCTGCCCCCGCCATCTTTGTCTGGCGCAGAGCAAACCACCCAAGTCCACGAATTCCACCTCCCTCCCTGCCAAAACAGCATGGCGACGACTGCTTAGACTCACGCACGGTGACCCCTAGCAGATTAATATCCACAGCGTGTGAGTGCTTTTATAAAATCGAGTAATATTACACAAAGATGGAAGCATATTTTATTCCTCTTCCGTTGGGAGGTGATGTGCCCAGCTGAGCCAGGGTATGGACTTCTGAGCTGCTGTGAGCTGGCTGTAGCACGCCACTGACTGTTACATTATTCACATAAAGTGGGTCAATGGGACAGAAGCGGAGAGCAACTGTTGAGTTGGAAACAACCAGTCAGATATATGGGAAGGAGTCTTTGCCCGATTCTGTCTGACATTTAACTGTGTGGCAGACCCTTTGCTGGGGCTGATCACTTGTGTCTTTAAGGAGTCAATACCTGTGTACAGGGTTGTTTTTATGAAAAGAAGCCCAGGAAAAACTCCACCATCTATGGAGTGCATGGCTCAGGCCAGCACTTGCCATGGTCTTCTGAAAAACCCTGGATTTCCCATTTAGCATCCCATGATGTCTCCACATCTGGGATTCCAGTTGCTTTTCTGGGGTAAAATGAATAATGGTAATCATGCTACTTTAGATCACGTGGGAGTGTTCACACTCATTTTATTATTTGATCCTCATGGCAGGATACTATCCATTTTAGAGTAGAGGAAATGGGACCTCTCTTAGGGCAAGTTCGCAAAAGCTACTGTAACAAATAACTCTAAAATCCCAATGGCTTAATACCACAAAGGTTTATCTTCACATCACAGTCTGAAGTGGTTGGGGGGGGAGGGCTCTCTTCTAAGGGATGACTCAGGGCCAGAACCCAGCCACGTGGCCCCTATGTCTAAGGAAGGTTGGGGATGTGGTAAGGAAGAGGAGCAGGAAGCATCTAGTCAGTACACCCCAGAGGTTCAGAGGTCAGACTGGCTAGGTGGGTGGCGGCTTGTAGGATGTACATTCTCTTCCGGGCCTGGCTCTAAATCTTATCACATAATCTGCCACACCCTCCCCTTTCCCGACCTTTAGTGGGCCAGCCGGGGAGGTTGGGGGGGACTCAGCGGAGGACTCTGAAGAGGCCCCGGGAATGGCAGAGGTACAAGATAGAGGAGCCTAAGTCCCTGAGTCATCCCATGGAGGAGAGCCTCCCAGTACACATCAGACTGTGACATGAGAAATAAACTTCAGTTGCGCTGGGCCACTGAGATCTGAGGGTTGTCTGTTTCGGCAGCTATAATAATTACCCTGGTTGTTTCTGAGAGGGTCCGGAACTCAGATGTATCTCTGTATCTCTGTTGTCAGAACCATATTGTATTTTCATTGTCTTCTGACTGGTCAGTTATCCTCACACCAGAATGTAAGCTCTCTGGGGTCAGAAAGTGTCTGTGACTCATCTCTGTACCCTACGGTCCTTGTATGAGGCTCAGAGAACATTTGTTAAATATATAAACATGCAGCCATGTATTTGTTAATAAAACACTTGCTCAATAAAACATTTTTAGGTAAAGGAAAAGGACATAAAATAAGAAGTAAATTATTGTTTGTCTGATTACCTTAAATATTTATGTTCTAAAGGCGGAAGAGAGGGGAGATCAGAAAAAACAATTCAGTAGGCTTATAGGGGTAGGAAGATCTGAGTTTGCACCTTGCATGTCACTAAACTAGCTGTGTGACCTTCAGGAAATTACTTAACCACTCTGTGCCTCAGCTTCCTCACAAAATGAGGATGATAATGGCTACCTCAAAGACTCCTGATGGAAAGGTTAAATGAGATGGTGTTGGGCCTTGATTTAAAAAGACTCTTTTGGATCTGTTTCATTTATAAAGCACAGAATAAAGTTTGCTCTACAGGCTAACGTGAGAACAACCTGGCAGAGATTACTTTCCCTCTATTCCCTTTTGCACTCCCCCTTTGAGGCCAGGAAAGCAGACCCATGCTGGGCCAGGCCTCCAGGTAGTCAGAAAGTGGAATTTTACACTGAACGCGAGAAGCCAGGGAGAATTCTCATGAGTGGGATACCGAATATGTGGGGAGGACCCTTCACCTCTGTGAGCCACAGCTACCTTCTGTGTCAAAACCGAGATCCCCCTACCTGATGAGAATAAAATGGGAAGGGAATTTGCAAGAAAGCGTCTAAACACTTGGATGGCAGATAGTTTTCATTGTCTCATGTTTGTATCCATCCGTTGGGAGTGGCTGCCTGGACAAGCCTTGTTGAGTATGATGAGGTTTCTACTTCCCAGGATAGTGTGGGGTGGAGGAAGGAGTGCTGATCAATTAGGGATATCTGTGATAGACGTGGAGGGGGAGGGGAAGCAGTGGTTTTCTGAGGGCTTTTGCAGGGCTAGGACATGACAGAGCATCAGTAAATGTTAGTTGACTTGAGTGGAATTTGAACACAGTCATTGTGACTCTCTCAATTTTTAAGCAAATAATTGAAGTGGAATATAAAGAAACTGAAATGGGATATGGGGAAATTAACATGGAAATCACATTGCAGGCACTTGACAAAACTAATTAAACTGGGAAATGCAGCTAGATTTTTTTGGTGCATAAACCTTCTTTTCTTGCAACAAGGGGGTAAAACCGACAAGTGTTCAAATTACACTTTTATGTGTGTGCTCTTCCAAGCATGCGTGGTGCTTTGAAGAAGGTTCTGTTGTGTTTGTAGCAAGAGACTCTGTAATTGCTCTGAGAATTCCTGGAGTTTTTCAGATAATGTGTATTTTTTCTTGAGTGAAGACGAAGCATGATGCTTCTTTCCATAATAAAGGACTACAGTGACTTTTTCAATCAAGTGTGTAGCCTTGAGCCTTGGTGTTTTCATCTCTAAAGTGGGAATAATCCTGCCTACGTTATGGGATTGTGATGAGGAACAGATGAGGGGATGGGGGTGATTGTGCTTATGAACAATTTAGGACTGTTCACACATTCTGAACAAGCCTTATTAGCAGAGTACCGCCGTGGGGACACGTGCCAGACGACCAAAGTAAAAATCCCAGGTCTGGCACTGACTAGCTGTGTGAACTGGAACAGTTCTCTTCACCTGTCTCTGCCTGTCACCTTCTCTGCAAAATGAAGAGTTGTTATAGAAATCACAAGAATTCATGAATACCAAACCCCTAACACAATGCCTGGCACAGAGTAAGTGTCCCCCAAATTCTAGCAATCATCATCATGATCAAGTGTGAGGAATGATAATTTAATTCACTAAATTTGGGGGTTTCCTGGAAATAGCATGTGCTATTCTGGGTGCTATCGTTGTGTCGAAGACAAGTAGAACACACTTTTAACACCCAGGAAGTTTAGGTCATAGTAGTGGAGAAAAGAAGCACAGAACAAGTGCACAAAAAACTATCTTAAAGAAAATTTTCTAACTTTTCCTCTGAAACAGGAACAGTATTTTATATTATCAAAAGGTCTACACATGCATTTTCTCATTTTATCCGCCTACAACTCTATATCCTATGAACAGTTGCCTATCCTATAAAATGGATAGGCTGAATCCCAAGGATATGTGATTCCAAGTAAGCCATACCCGCACAATGCCCGAATTTTAGCATTCCCCTGACAGTATGCAGTCTATAACAAAAATGAAGTTGGAACATTGCTTGTTGTTTAGTTGGACACTCCTGAAATGTTCGGCAGCATGCAGGTTGAGAGCCACCATCAATTTAAATGGCAAGTGTGAGGAAATAGCAAGATATTGAAAGAGCACTAGATTTAGAATAACTGCATTTTTCTACTTTCTAGGAATATGATTTGGATTTAGCTGGTCAAATTCTTCGGATCTTGGTTTCCTCAACAATAAAGTTGGATCATGCTATCTCACTTTCAGAGTTGTTCTGGGGTGGAAATGAGGACATTTTTTATGTTTTTCCCATTAGTAAGTGTGTGTGCATAGTTTCTGGAATACGTTGGATAAATAAATATATAATGGGTATTTGTTAACTGTTTCCATTAATTATCCTGCTATGTAATTGGCACATGATGCTTAACCTGACCAACCCTTATGGCTGTGAGTCTTTCAGAATGTTGTAAATCAGCAAGCACCACGACACAGCTGCTCGGGGTTGTTGACTAGGTAAGCTCAAGAACTGGGACTTGAACACAGGCCTTCTAATCCCAGGAGCCAAGCTGGGGTTTGAATATATTCAACAAAGAGGTTTGTTTTTAGCTGCATTGATACATCTCAGACTGGTATAAAACTAAGCATTCTCTAAGTTGACTACAAGTGGCAGGTGGAACCACTTTTCCCCACTTTTCTTGATGCAAAATGCCTTTTATGATATCAGAAGTTCTACAGTCGGACCCTACACTTTATTTCTTTCCTTATTTTTTTTTCCCACGCAGAATGTACCCTCTTTGATACCCATCACCAGGCTAACCCATCTCTCCACCCTCCTCCCCTCTAGAACCCTCAGTTTGTTTTTCAGAGTCCATCGTCTCTCATGGTTCATCTCCCCCTCCGACTTACTCCCCTTCATTCTTCCCCTCCTGCTATCTTCTTTTTCTTAACATATGTTGCATTATTTGTTTCAGATGTACAGTTCTGTGATTCAACAGTCTTGCACAATTCACAACACTCACCATAGCACATACCCTCCCCAATGTCTATCACCCAGCCACCCCATCCCTCCCACCCCCCACCACTCCAGCAACCCTCAGTTTGTTTCCTGAGATTAAGAATTCCTCATATCAGTGAGGTCATATGATACATGTCTTTCTCTGACTGACTTATTTCACTCAGCATAACACCCTCCAGTTCCATCCACGTCGTTGCAAATGGCAAAAATCTCATTCCTTTTGATGGCTGCATAATATTCCATTGTGTATATATACCACTTCTTCTTTATCCATTCATCTGTCGATGGACATCTTGGCTCTTTCCACAGTTCGGCTATTGTGGACATTGCTGCTATAAACATTGGGGTGCACATACCCCTTCGGATCCCTACATTTGTATCTTTGTGGTAAATATCCAGTAGTGCAATTGCTGGATCGTATGGTAGCTCTATTTTCAACTGTTTGAGGAACCTCCATACTGTTTTCCAGAGTGGTTGCACCAGCTTGCATTCCCACCAACAGTATAGGAGGGTTCCCCTTTCTCCACATCCCCGCCAACATCTGTCATTTCCTGACTTGTTAATTTTAGCCATTCTGACGGGCGTGAGGTGGTATCTCACTGAGGTTTTGATTTGGATTTTCCTGATGCCGAGCGATGTTGAGCACTTTTTCATGGGTCTGTTGGCCATTTGGATGTCTTCTTTGGAAAAATGTCTGTTCATGTCTTCTGCCCATTTCTTGATTGGATTATTTGTTCTTTGGGTGTTGAGTTTGATAAGTTCTTTATAGATTTTGGATACTAGCCCTTTATCTGATATGTCATTTGCAAATATTTTCTCCCATTCTGTCAGTTGTCTTTTGGTTTTGTGGACTGTTTCTTTTGCTGTGCAAAAGCTTTTTATCTTGATGAAATCCCAAGAGTTCATTTTTGCCCTGGCTTCCCTTGCCTTTGGCGATGTTTCTAGGAAGAAGTTGCTGCGGCTGAGGTCGAAGAAGTTGCTGCCTGTGTTCTCCTTTAGGATGTTGATGGACTCCTGTCTCACGTTTAGGTCTTTCAACCATTTGGAGTCTATTTTTGTGTGTGGTGTAAGGAAATGGTCCAGTTTCATTCTTCTGCATGTGGCTGTCCAATTTTCCCAACACCATTTGTTGAAGAGACTGTCTTTTTTCCATTGGACATTCTTTCCTGCTTTGTCAGAGATGAGTTGACCATCGAGTTGACGGTCCATTTCTGGGCTCTCGATTCTGTTCCATTGATCTATGTGTCTGTTTTTGTGCCAGTACCATACTGTCTTGATGATGACAGCTTTGTAATAGAGCTGGAAGTCCGGAATTGTGATGCCACCGGCTTTGCTTTTTTTCTTTTTCAATATTTCTCTGGCTATTTGGGGTCTCTTCTGGTTCCATACAAATTTTAGGATTATTTGTTCCATTTCTTTGAAAACAGTGGATGGTATTTTGATGGGGATTGCATTGAATGTGTAGATTGCTCTAGGTAGCATTGACATCTTCACAATGTTTGTTCTTCCAATCCATGAGCATGGAACATTTTTCCATTTCGTTGTGTCTTCCTCAGTTTCTTTCATGAGTATTTTATAGTTTTCTGAGTACAGATCCTTTGCCTCTTTGGTTAAATTTATTCCTAGGTATCTTATGGTTTTGGGTGCACTTGTAAATGGGATCGACTCCTTGATTTGTCTCTCTTCTGTCTTGTTGTTGGTGTATAGGAATGCCACTGATTTCTGTGCATTGATTTTATATCCTGCCGCTTGACTGAATTCCTGTATGAGTTCTAGCAGTTTTGGGGTGGAGTCTTTTGGGTTTTCCACATACAGTATCATATCATCTGCAAAGAGTGAGAGTTTGACTTCCTCTTTGCCGATTTGGATGCCTTTGATTTCTTTTTGTTGTCTGATTGCTGTGGCTAGGACTTCTAATACTATGTTGAATAGCAGTGGTGAGAGTGGACATCCCTGCCACGTTCCTGACGTTAGGGGAAAAGCTCTCAGCTTTTCCCCATTGAGAATGATATTCACTGGAGGTTTTTCATAGATGGCTTTTATGATATTGAGGTATATACCCTCTATCCCTATACTCTGAAGAGTTTTGATCAAGAAAGGATGCTGTACTTTGTCAAATGCTTTTTCTGCATCTATTGAGAGGATCATATGATTCTTGTTCTTTCTTTTGTTAATGTGTTGTATCACGTTGATTGATTTGCGGATGTTGAACCAACCTTGCAGCCCAGGGATAAATCCCACTTGGTCGTGGTGAATAATCCTTTTAATGTACTCTTGGACCCTATTGGCTAGTATTTTGGTGAGAATTTTTGCATCCATGTTCATCAAGGATATTGGTCTGTAATTCTCCTTTTAATGGGGACTTTGTCTGGTTTTGGGATCGAGGTAATGGTGGCTTCATAAAATGAGTTTGGAAGTTTTCCTTCCATTTCTATTTTTTGGAACAGTTTCAGGAGAATAGGTATTAATTCTTCTTGAAATGTCTGATAGAATTCCCCTGGGAAGCCATCTGGCCCTGGGCTTTTTTTTGTTGGGAGATTTTTGATCACTGCTTCAATTTCCTTAGTGGTTATAGGTCTGTTCAGGTTTTCTATTTCTTCCTGGTTCAATTTTGGTAGTTGATACATCTCTAGGAATGCACCCATTTCTTCCAGGTAATCTACTTTGCTGGCATAGAGTTGCTCATAATATGTTCTTAGAATTGTTTGTATTTCTTTGGTGTTGGTTGTGATCTCTCCTCTTTCATTCATGATTTTGTTGATTTGGGTCATTTCTCTTTTCTTTTGGGTAAGTCTGGCCAGGGGTTTATCAATCTGGTTAATTCTTTCAAAGAACCAGCTCCTAGTTTCGTTGATCTGTTCTACTGTTCTTTTGGTTTCTATTTCATCGATTTCTGCTCTGATCTTTATTATTTCTCTTCTCCTGCTGGGTTTAGGCTTTATTTGCTGTTCTTTCTCCAACTCCTTTAGGTTAGGGTTAGGTTGTGTATTTGAGACCTTTCTTGTTTCTTGAGAAAGGCTTGTATTGCTATATACTTTCCTCTCAGGACTGCCTTTGCTGTATCCCAAAGATTCTGAACAGTTGTGTTTTCATTTTCATTGGTTTCCATGAATTTTTTAAATTCTTCTTTAATTTCCTGGTTGACCCATTCATTCTTTAGTAGGATGCTCTTTAGCCTCCATGTATTCGAGTTCTTTCCGACTTTCCTCTTGTGATTGAGATCTAGTTTCAAAGCATTGTGGTCTGAAACTATGCAGGGAATAATCCCAATCTTTTGGTACCGGTTGAGACCTGATTTGTGACCTAGGATGTGATCCATTCTGGAGAATGTTCCATGGGCACTAGAGAAGAATGTCTATTCCGTTGCTTTGGGATGGAATGTTCTGAATATGTCTGTGAAGTCCATTTGGTCCAGTGTTTCATTTAAAGTCTTTATTTCCTTGTTGATCTTTTGCTTAAATGATCTGTCCATTTCAGTCAGGGGGTGTTAAAGTCCCCCACTATTATTGTATTGTTGTCAATGTGTTTCTTTGCTTTTGTTATTAATTGCCTTATATAACTGGCTGCTCCCATGTTAGGGGCATAGATATTTACAATTGTTAGATCTTCTTGTTGGATAGACCCTTTAAGTAGGATATAGTGTCCTTCATCTCTTATTACAGTCTTTGTTTTAAAATCTAATTTGTCTGATATAAGGATTGCCACCCCAGCTTTCTTTTGGTGTCCATTAGCATGGTAAATGGTTTTCTACCCCCTCACTTTCAATCTGGAGGTGTCTTTGGGTCTAAAATGAGTCTCTTGCAGACAGCATATTGATGGGTCTTGTTTTTTAATCCAATCTGATAGCCTGTGTCTTTTGATTGGGGCATTCAGCCCATTTACATTCAGGGTAACTATTGAATGGTATGAATTTAGTGCCATTGTATTGCCTGTAAGGTGACTGTTACTGTGTGTTACAATTGTCTTTGTTCCTTTCTGGTCTATGCTGCTTTTTGGCTCTCTCTTTGCTTAGAGGACCCCTTTCAGAATTTCTTGTAGGGCTGGTTTTGTGTTTGCAAATTCCTTTAGTTTTTTTTTGTCCTGGAAGCTTTTTATCTCTCCTTCAATTTTCAATGAGAGCCTAGGTGGATATAGTATTCTTGGCTGCATATTTTTATCGTTTAGTGCTCTGAAGATATCTTGCCAGTCCTTTCTGGCCTGCCAGGTCTCTGTGGATAAGTCTGTTCCCAATCTAATATTTCTACCATTTTAAGTTACATATCTCTTCTCCTGAGCTGCTTTCAGGATTTTCTCTTTGTCTCTGAGACTCGTAATTGTTACTATTAGATGTCGGGGTGTTGACATATTTTTATTGATTTTGGGAGGGGTTCTCTATGCCTCCTGGATTTGGATGCCTGTTTCCTTCCCAAACATTAGGGAAGTTCTCTGCTATTGTTTGCTCCAATATACCTTCTGCCCCTCTCTCTCTTTCTTCTTCTGGGATCCCAATTATTCTAATGTTGTTTCGTCTTATCATATCGCTTATCTCTCGAATTCTGCCCTCGTGATCCAGTAGTTGTTTCTCTCTCTTTTTCTCAGCCTCTTTATTTTCCATCATTTGGTCTTCTATATTGCCGATTCTCTCTTCTGCCTCATTTATCCTAGCAGTTAGTGCCCCCATTTTTGATTGCACCTCATTAATAGCCTTTTTTGATTTCAACTTGGTTAGATTTTAGCTCTTTTATTTCTCCAGAAAGGGTTTCTCTAATAACTTCCACGCTTTTTTCAAGCCCAGCTAGTATCTTTAAAGTCATGATTCTGAACTCTAGGTCCGACATCGTACTAATGTCAGTATTGAGTAGGTCCCTGGCAGACGGTACTACCTCTTGTTCTTTTTGCTGAGGTGATTTTTTTCGTCTTGTCATTTTGTCCAGAGGAGAATAGATGAATGAGAGAACAAAATGCTAACAGGGTAACAATGTCCCCAGCAAATATACTGTATACAAATCAGAAAAAACCTGAAACCAGGGGAAAAGAAAGGGAAAGAAAGAAAAAAGAAAGAGAAAAAAAACAACAAAAAGAAAAAGGTAAAAACAAAAACAGAACAATACAAAAAAACAATATGGTCAAATATGATCAGGCTAGTGCATAGATCAGTGCCACAGAGTAGATTTTGGGCGTATTTTGGTCTGTTAGAAAAAAGTGCCTCCTAAAATTTTAAAGGAAGAAAGACTTATATATGTACAAAATAAGGGTTGGTACAATGAAGGGATGGAAGATGACTGTAAAGATGAAAATAATAAAAGATTTTATAAAAGGAATTGATAAGAAGTTGTTTGAAAAAAGAAAGAAGAAGATCTAAAAAAAAAGAAAAAAAAGGGAGAGAAGTGATCAGTCAGGAGACTAGAACAAAGCCATACACTAGTGATTTAGGGTATATTTTGATCTGTTAGAAGAAACCGTATCTCAAAATTTTAAAGAGAGAACAACTTATATATATATGCCAAAAATAAGGGTAACTACTATGAGGGGATAAAATATGACTCTAAAAATGAAAAATAAAAAATGTTTTTTTAAAAAAGGGATTGATAAGATGTTGGTTGAAAAAGGGAAAAAGGAAAAAAAGTGAAAAAAATCAACTTTCAAAAACTAATGAATCATGGTAAAAAAGTCATGAATTCTATGTGCAGTATTCCCCTAGCGCTGGAGTTGTCCCGTTCTCCTTGATCGGTAAACTTGGTCTTGGCTTGCTGGCTGTTCGTGCTGATCTTCTGGGGGAGGGGCCTGTTGCCGTGGTTCCCAAATGTCTTTGCTGGAGGCGGAATTGCCCCGCCCTTGTCGGTCCGGGCTAAGCAAGCTGCTCGGGTTTGCTCTCAGGATCTTTTGTTCCCTGCAAGCCCTGGTACAGCTTTGGAGGACCAGGGTGAAAATGGTGGCCTCCCAATCTCTGCCCGGAGGAGCTGAGAACTCGGGGCCCCACTCCTCAGCGCGTCCCCAGAGAAAAACAGTCACTCCTGTGTCCCTGGTCTCCGGTCGCACTCCGTGCTCACCTGGCCTGTGACCGAGCGTTTCTATCTCTGGCACCCGACCCCGTGTGGAGTCTCCAAACCCAGCAGATCCCTGCGGTGCGCTCCCGCACCGCTCCTCCTGGGGGAGGAAGGGGAGTCTCCCCGGCTCTGCCGCTTGTTGGGTCCCTGCTGGAGGAGCAGTGGCCCGACTGGGCCGCGGATCAGTTTATGGCAACCCCGAGCTGAGAGCCTGCGACTCGGCTCCGTCTCTGCAGCCAGCTTCCCAGCTCCAATACCTGGGAGCTCTGCCGCACTCAGGCTCCCCCGGTGTTTCCATGACCCCGAGGGTCCTGAGACCACACTGTCCCGCGAGGGTTCCACCCCCCGCTTAGCCACTGGAGCGACGTCCCTCAGCAGAGCCGACTTCTAAAATTTCCGATTTTGTGCTCTGCGGCTCTATCACTTGCCAGAAGCAGCCCACGGAGGCCCCCTCCCCCGCCGACTATCCTCCTGAATATCTCCTCGGATTCACTTCTCCGCACGTCCTACCTTCCAGTAAGTGGTCGCTTCTCTGTTCAGAGAGTTGTTGCTACTCTCTTCTTCAATCTCCTGTTGAGTTCGTAGGTGTTCAGAATGGTTTGATCCCTATCCAGCTGAATTCCTGAGACCAGACGAAATCCAGGTCTCCTACTCCTCTGCCATCTTGCTCCGCCCCCCTGAGCCTACACTTTATTTCTAAACTCATTTTTATGTACCTTTATTCACACTTGAAACTACTATTTCTCTGAACATACTCCAAGCTTTATAGCCTCCAGGATTTCGCTCAAGCTGTCCCCTGTTCTCTAAATGTCCTTTTCAAAATGTTAATCACTATATGTCTAACCCCTTTAAGACCTAGGTCAACCACTTCCTCCTCTAGAGCTCCTTCCTCAACACCAACCTCCGCACCCCCACACTAGTCACATCTTTTTCCTCTACGTTTCCATAATATTTTATGCACTTGCTTTTTTAAGATTTTATTTACTTATTTTGAGAGAGAGCACACACATGTGTAAGCGGGGGGGTGTAGGGGCACCGGCAGAGGGAGAGAGAAAATATCAAGCAGACTCTCTGCTGAGTGTGGAGCGTGACATGGGGCTCAATCCCAGGACCCTGAGATCATGACCTGAGCCAAAATCAAGAGTTAAGAGACACTTAACTGACTGAGCCACCCAGGTGCCTCTATCCACTTGTTTAAGCAGTTTTCACCTTCACTTTGCATTGCAATTATTAATCACATGATCCATGAATCCTAGGCACTTGTAATTTGGGGTTGGAAAGAACCCCGAATTAGGAGTATGGCCGTTCTGTATTCGCACCCCAGCCCCACTATTCCTAGTGATGGGATCTTAGGCAAGTTAGTCAAACTTTCAGCTTCAGATCTCTTACGTGCAAATGGAGATCATATCTACCACTCGGGGCAGAAGGAATACTGAGAGTTCTCTGCACAGTGTCTGATACATGGTAGGCACTCACTTCATAGCAATTCTTTTTCTCTTCTTCTTTCCTGAAGTATAGGATATTTGATTGCTACTTGCCTAAGTCCCGTACACAGTTCTCAACACCTAGTAGGTGCTCAGTACCTCCTGTGTAGGCAATATATTTACAAAGTGATATAATTTATTCAATTATAAATGAAAAAAAAAAAACAGATGGACAGATACATGAAAGAATGAAGTAGAATATGGCCCAAGACATAACAATGAATCCGAACTTGGAAGTGTCCAGTTTCCATGTAATTTGGCACTTTATCATACCATCTATTTTACTATTTTTCTCTTGGGTCCATTGTGAGGAATGAGCATCTTCCAGATCCTTAGGCAGGACAGGGTGTTTTATATCATCACTGCTTTGCTTCTTCCTTCAGCTGTCTCTTTTTCTTTGAGCAACTCTCTGAAGACACCACACTGTTCTGCTGGAGGGCATTGGCTGGGATATGCTAAAGACAGTTTACCTCCTGGAGGGCTAATGCCACACATGATTGACGTGACTTCCACTTCTGAGCCCTGCCAACGTCACCCGCCCTGGTGCAGCAAACACCAAAGATGCAGCTGACACACTGAACTTAAACAAGTTCTGTTGCTTACACACTGAAATAAGCCTACATCTGTGGCTGTTAGAGTGGGGAGGAAAGATTAGTAAAGTACATGTGGAAGCTTGAAAGAATAATTAGTGGGACGTTTTATGTTTTGGCTGCAAAGTCATCTCCACATTTAGCATCAAGCAGAACCTTTCTTCTAATCCTTCTGAGGATGAAGGATTGCCTCGAACTAAATTGGTTTTCTTTGTGCATCTTGAGATTTTTTTCTTAATGTTATCATTTTAAAAAATTATTATTTTCCAAATTTCAAGTAAGCTTTTAATCAGGCTCATTGTGGGATCTGCGTGGTTTCTGGATTTGCCATCACTCCGTCACACGATTAGCTGCTGCTTGGGCCCTGATAAAAGAAAGCGCTTGAATTGTGGGCTGCAGAGAGCTTAAATCACACATCTTTCACAGGGTGCATTCCATCCCTATCAGGGCTGAGATGCTGGCTGCTAACAGCCCACCTCACTGAGATGTAGAGTGAGTTATTGGTATACATAATAAACTAACATCTGTACGGTGCATCTCAGAATGGGTGTCAGGGAAGCTGGAAGACAAAGCAGGATGGCATCATTAGGGCCAGATTTAAGACTCCAATTTGTGTATCATTTGCATAACAATGCACAAGAGCAACCGTTCACTGTTCCCTTTCAGAATTCACATGTTTCACCTTCACAGGAACATTCCTTAGGGAGGGGAGACAGAGAGGAGGTGCTTGCCAGAGGGATTCAGCCTGGGAGGGCATCCTTTCCTTTCCGAAGGAGGCTCTGAATTCTTGGGGTAGGTAAGGATTCCCCTGTCTTCTGGAACCCCTGGGGGGGGGTTCCCAAAAGGTCTCCCCTGCAGGAGTCATGGGCACTCTGAGAACTAGTTTGTACTGGTACCTTCTCTTCTGGCTCTAAGTCAGAGGCCAGACATGTTTTTCAGTCTGTAGACATTTATTGAGCATTGTAAGGTCAAGAAAAAGCCTTGGACTGCCTTGGAGTCCAGAGACAGGAACCTGTGTCCTACCTCAGCCATATTCTCCCTTTGGCCCTTGGCTAAGAAGATTCTCCTTTTGAGCCCAAATCTCCTTATCTCTGCAATAGGGATATTAATAATACATGTAAGGGTTAGTATCACTGACGGCTGACTTTGTGCGGCAAGACGCTGAACATATTTAATCCTCGCAACAATCCTCTGAAACGGATGATTTCCTTTTTGTTTTGTTTTGTTTTGTTTGTATATCAGGAACCTGAGGCACAAAGAAGTAACTTGCCAGTCTCTCAACTGAGTGACAAAGCCAGGATATGCCAGTGTCTTTTTACCTCACATGATAGAGGCTCAACAATGTCAAATTGATGAATACTTACGGACACCTCTGGGTACCAAGCATGGTGCGCGGTGCTGGGGATGCAATGTGAACAGAAGCAGACATGGCCCCCCACCTTCGTGGGACTCCCATCCAGGTTAAGTGAGAGAATAAATAGGGACACACTCCAAAAACTCTCATGTGCTGGTCCCATGCTCCCTTGTTGCTATTTTGACACCACAGGCTTTGGAAGCAAACAGCCTTGATTTTGAATTCTGTCACCTACTTACTGTGTGTACTTGGCAAGTCTCTAAACCTCTCTGAGCCTGAGTTTTTTCATGGGAAAAAAATAAGAGGAACAAAAAGTATTCCTGCCTCAAAAAGTTGTTAGGAGAATTAAATGACATCATCATGAATGGGACATAGATTTCTTAGCACAGTGCCTTGTCACAAAGTAATTTCTAAATAACAGTAGTTATTATTAATCAATCACTATAGCTGGCATGTAGCTGAGCACCTGTGACCTGAAGGATCAAAGGGGCTCTTGCTTTTAATGTCTTACTCAGTATTCTAAACTGGCCTTGGATCTTGAGGCATTGGTTTTTCATTTTTTTCCAAGGCCGAGTGCTCAGAGTCCCTCCTGGCTACAGCCAGCTGTGTGGGCATCTGGACCAAGGAGCCCCATGAGGATGAAGCATATTTGCTGATTCTTCTTCACAGCAGATTCCTTCCAAGTTGCAGCTTTAGCAGAGTCCCAGTGTCCTCAGGCCACACACTCTGGGGCTCTTGGCACCGTCAGGGGATGGGCCTCATGTGTTCAGAATGACGAAGACCCACTCTGCCTCCAGACACTGGCCCTGAGCCCTGAGTTCCAAACTTCGGCCTGGGATTCTGGACAGACTCATGTATTACAGCCCTGCCCGCAACACCTTGCCTGCCCCCAACCCTCCCAACTTGGGTACCCTCCTTGGCAGGGTAAAAGGACACAGGAGATCTTGTTGGAGTGATGAAAATGTTTTCAAACTGATTGATGGTGAAGGTTACACAACCGGGCGAATTCACAAAAAATCATGGAATTGTGCACTTGATACAAGTGAATTCTATCATGTATAAAATATACTGCAATGAAGTTATAAACAAAAATGGGAACTTGCATTTGGGGACGCTGAGGCTCACTTGTCTGACAAAATCTTAGTTTCCTCATCTGGAACACAGGGATTACTCGTAGCCTTACAGCGAATGACCTCCTCCTGGCTGAGAGGCTGGGATGTAAATGTTATTGTCAGTGGGAGTAAGTGTAACTATGTGAGAAAAGCAAAAGGGGGGTGGGGTGGAGGATAGAGTCAGTGTGAATGTTTCTTTTCCACGCCTGGGGAGGCTGGCTCTAGGTCTGAAATGCATGTAGCACTTTTTAAAGAGACTTTTTTGAACACCTCTCTGGCAGGCTCTGGCTGCTTCCTCCGCCACCACCCACCCCCCCACACGCCCTGTGAAATGATAATGAAAATGCAGTAAGTGTGAATATGCTCAGGCTGTTCACTGTGCTACAGGCACTATGTAAACATGGTTTGAAGATGATTTCATTCCATCTCACAGCAGCTCTGCCGGGGACTCTCCTTCGCAGATGGAGAAACTGAGGCTCAGAGGTTAAGCAGCGACACCTGGCTAGGAGGCAGCAGAGACGGTCCCCCCAGGCCATTCTCCTGGAATGGGCAGGGTGGGAGGGGGTAGGAGTGTTCCCAGGGCACCTGTTAGAAATGCAGATTTTCAGGCCCTGCCCAGACCCACTGGATCTGAAACTCTGGCAGTGGGACTCAGAAATCTGATGTTCACTCTGGTTTAAAAACCACCGCCTCATCTCTGCTGTTTCCCGGGGACTCCGTTTACCAAGTGAAGAAAAGTGCCGGGTGAGAGCCTGCATTGGATAGTGGCCCCCTTGGGGAGGCCCTCCAGATGCTGCCATACCTGTGCCCCAAGGCAAGGTCCTGTGCAGGCTGTGAGGTGGCACTCTGCCTTACAAGCCAGACCGTCCTCAGTGAAACCACTGATACAAATCAGCTCGGCCGAGGGAAGAGTTGGCCCCATTGCCGGGCGCGGCCAAGTGTGGGTGAGAAAAGGAGAGTAACTGACATCTATCAAATGCTTGTGGGGGTCAGGCAGTGCTCTCAGAACTTTAGAGGTGTTATTTGGTTTCCTCGTCTTAACAACTCCCTGAGGACAGTGCTATTATTGCCCCCGTTATACAGGTGAAGACATTGAGGTGGCGTGAGGTTAAGTAGCTTGCACTGCTCGTTAGTGGCAGAACTGAGAGGTGAGTCTCAGCAGTGGGGTTCCCTCTCCTCCACTGCCTCTCCCCTGAGGTGGTCCCAGTCAGTGGAAGCTGCCCGTGCTCCCTCTAATTGCATGTCGGTGGTTTTCCTCTTCGGGTTCTCCCCAAAGATCCTCAACTCTTATTGAAAAGATGCTCCCCACTCCCATAGAAAAACTACTCAGTACTCCCCATGATGTATTCCAGTGAGCCCCACCTGCACCCTCCCACTGGCCTATGGATTGAGGCCAGGGATTTTCAGGTAAGCCAAGTGCTTCCAATGGCAAGTGGCTTAGTGTTTCCAGCCCTGCCCTGCCCTGGAATCAGAACTGCATTTGAATCCCAGCTCTGCCACTATCTAGCTGTTTGACCTCAGACGGGGCACTGAGCCTCAGTTGCTCCGAATGAATGAATGAATGCATGAATGAATGAATATTTGTGTAATATACATGCATATACATCAGTATAATATATGAAAATAATGTATATTATTACTGGCCTCTCAGGGGTGGCTGTGAAGCATAAATGTGAGACTGTGAGTGACTTCAGAAAACTGCAATGCACTCTGCAACATGAAGTATTACTTCTGAGTCCCTCTGCCTGTTGCTTCCAGCTCCCTGCTTCTGACTTCTGTTGCAGCTCCTGCACCTTGGCACAAGTCTATTATCTCAGTCTCAAAAGCAGAGTTCCCAGTAGCCTAGCACTGGGTCTGGAATGAATTATATATGCCGGTTTATTTCCTTAGTCTACTGGCCCCCACCTCCCACCCTTCCACCTTGAGCTGGGGGGTGGCTAGGGAAGGCAGAAGCCGGCATGAACGAGAGATGGATTCTGGACTTAGAACCAGGCAGAGAAAAACTGGACAGAGCTTCAAGAAGGGCCCATGTCAGTTGCTGCTTTCTGTTTGTAAATTTCAAGGCCAACAGGTGCTCAGAGCAGTGATCTGACAGTGATGACCAGGAGCATTTCCCACGTGGCTGCCCTGCCTGGGAAGTGTCCGTAGATGCCAGTCAGAAAGAAATGACCCAGTGGACTTTCAATCTAAGTTGAATGCACTGACATGGACCCAAGGTTCAAGAGAGGCAGAGTGAATGCTAAAGCTGACACACAAAGAACAGAGCAGTCCTGACCCAGACAGGTGTGTTTTCTGTAAGAAAAGGGGCCCGAACAAGTTGGGTTAATGAAAATTTCCTCATTTGAATCATATTTTAAAAGACGGTAGGGAATTGCCCATTTAAAGAAATCATTGAATACTTTGGCTAAATGAAGAATTGTCTGGTAAAATGAAGTGTCTCCCTTGCACAGTGCAAATTTTAAATAATATAAATTGGATTTCCATAAAATTGAGGGCAAGCTATCTAAAACATGTCAGTAAAGAGAAACCAGCAAAATCAGGTTTCTTCTTTGAGGTTTCTTTCATCAGTGCCAAAGAGAGGAGCATAATATACTCAACAGCCTGGAGAAGAAGCTATCATGATGCTCCCCCCATGCTGTGGTCATGATGCCAACCACAGTCACACAGGTGACTTCCTCAGCTGCCTACAATAACCCAGTGGGGGAGGGGCACGCAAGACTCCAGGAATCTGAGTGGTTTTTCTAGGAAGATACAGATGATAAAATGAACAAATATGGTGTTTATTAACAATATTCATAACAATAACACATACTCTATGCCAGGTACTTCCATGCATCTTAATTAACCCTTACAACAATAAACCAATATAGGACATAGAACTGTCCCCATTTTACAGATAAGGAAGAGGACTCAAAGGATCAATAACTAGCCCAAATTTAGAGGACTATGAAGTGGTTGACCCAGGATTCAAACCCAGGTTTGTCTAGGTCCAAACTCTCATATTTATTTATTTATTTAATTTACACTAGATATATGCTCTCTAATGTTCCCAAGATGCTCTGTCATTCGGGATGAAGGCATCCATTTATTTAAGATATCGTGGGCCCCACTACATAATGTGTGTGCATTTTATCTGCTGCTTTCTTTGGCCTCAGGTGTCTAAAGAGAAATGGTTAACTCTGCTTTATAGATAATGACTCAGAAGCTCAGAGAGGTATAGTAACAATGCAAACCTCACAGGTGATGAGTAGTAAGTGGGGTCTGTTGTCCTCAGAGCCTACATTGTTCTCTACATCCTAGTAGGTCAGGGAAGAAAAGAATGTGAATTTCAGGCTGATGGATATATATCAAGTGGCAGGAAATAGGTTGAGAAATTTACTGTATTTAGGAGCTATACAATTAACTCATAACCTACAGATACCAAAATATGCGAAGTGCCCACAAGTTTAAATAAAAGGGAAAAAAAACCCACCCAAGTCTTCTAAGATGACAGTATAGGGCCCAGTGGATTCATCAGCTAAAGGTGGGAGTCATAGATTAATAATAATAATAATAATAATCCAAAAACTCAGACCTTAATATTTGGATGGCATAAGACTCCGGAGCAATGTGTTACTTTCTCGTGGCAGCTGTAACCAATAACCACAGACTGGGTGGCTTAACACAGCAGTTTATTCTCTCACTGTTCTGGAGGCCACAAGTCCGCCATCAGCATCCCATTGTGGAAATACAGGGCTGCACCTGTAGAGACCCTGGAGGAGAAGCTTTTCCTTGCCTCTTTCTGCTTCTGGTGGCTGCCAGCATTCCTGGGCTTGCAGCCACATCTCTTCAGCCTCTGCCTCTGTCTTCAGCTCCCTTCTCCTCTCTGTTTGCATCAAATCTCCCTGTCTCCCTCATAAAGATACTTGTGGTTGCATTTAGGGCTCACAGGGATCATCTCCCTATCTCAAAGTCCATAACATAATCATATCTGCAAATACCCTTTTCCTTATAAGGTAATGTTGACGAGTTCCAGAGATAAGGACTTGGTATCTTTGGGGGTCTTTACTTAGCCTACCATAGTCAGAAATGGGGCCCTAGTGCTCCTAGGGCAGCAGAGGGATAATCTGCATTGTTTCTGTCCTTTATGGAGGAGAGTGCCCCTGATCTCCCAAAGTGGCAAGACCCCCTTCCCACAAGCATGCATCTTCACATCTACTGAGAACTCAGGAAAGGCAGGGCTCTGGAAAATAACACCTTTAACAGGAGCTGGTGTGCTGGCTAGGACTTTAGAGATAGGAACAAGTAAGGGGGGGGAGAGAGCACGTGAGAGGTGAGGGAAATGGCCAGAAAGCAGAGGGGCAGAGAGAAGAAGGCAGAGGATTAGGGCAACAAAGAGAAATGGGGGAGAGAAGAAGCGACTAAGAGAAGAAAAAGGAGGAATGATGTAGAGAAGAAGTGAAGAAAAATAAAATGGATTGAGAAACTGGGGGAGAAGACAGGATAGGGAAGGAGGACAAGGGGAGATGGGGGAAAAAAAAAACTAGAGAGAGGCAAGCTAGGAGGGAAGGAGATTGACAGCAGACTGGGAGAGAGAAGACAAAGACCAGGAAGGAAGAGAGCAGTAGGAAGATTGAAAGGCAGTAGACAGGAGAGGAGAGAGTGTTGAGGGAGGAGAGAGACAGGTAGATCAAGCAGCAGAGAGAGAGGAAGAAAGCAGAGCTTGAACTCGCACTGGGAAAGAAAATATTAAAGGCATTTGGTGAGGTGACAAACGTCGTATATGTTAACGTGCTGAAATAAATACAGCAGCTGCAAGTTACAAATCACATTCATTGGCTGGTACAGTCTGGTAATTGTCCATACAGATATTTTCTTTCTGGTTCCAAACCCTGGCTTATCAGAGGACAACATGCTTTTGAAATGCCACATTATTTTGTAAGTACATTTCACGTCCAAAAGTTCCACTAAGTATGATATACTGAAGACTTATTTAGTTTCTATTCAGCCGAGCTCCTGGGCTCAGCACAATGATTTTAAACTGGACATTTTGATCATCAGTTTCCTGACATCCAAGGGCAAGACGGGCCTTCCCGCTGTTCTCCAAGTCTGTTATTTAGCCTGATGGCCTGCCTCCCTCCCTTTCTCCCTCCCTATCTCCTTCCTGCCTTTCCTTCTTTCCTTCTTCTTCCCTTTCTTTCTTTAGTTCCCTTCTTCCCTTCCTTCGTCCTTTCTTTATCTCTCAAGAGTTCCTTTTCTTCCTTCCTTCCATCTCCCCTCCTTCCTCCCTCCCTCCCTTCTTCCCTCATTTTCTCCTTTCTTTTTCTTTCTTTCTTTCTTTCTTTCTTTCTTTCTTTCTTTCTTTCTTTCTTTCTTTCTTTCTTTCTTTCTTTCTTTTCTTTCTTTCTTTTTTTCTTTCTTTCTTTCTTTCTTTCTTTCTTTCTTTCTTTCTTTCTTTCTTTTCTTTCTTTTCTTTCTTTTCTTTCTTTTCTTTCTTTCTTCCTTCCTCCCCACTTTTGCCTGTTTCTCTTTCTCTTTTTTCCCCTCATTTTCCCCCCTTTTAAATATCTCTTCATTGGCAGCATAAAGTTGTAGACTAGGGTTTTTCAACCTAGGCACTGCTGACATTTGGGGCTGGTTAATTCTTTATTGTGGAGCTGATGTGTATGCTGTAGGATTTTCACAGCATCCCCAGCCCCTACCCATTAGATGCCAGTAGCACCCCCAACCCTGAGTTGTGACAACCAAAACTGTTCCCAGACAACACCGAATATCTGCTGAGGGGGAAAATTACCCCTAGTTGAGAAAGGTGCATCAGAATCCCCCTTAAAGCTTGCTGAAGCACTCCATCCTGGACCCTACCACTGGTGCAGTAGATCTGGTCTGGGACCCGAGAGCATGCATTTCTAACTCATCCCCAGGTACCACTGCTGCCGCTGGTCCAGGCTGCGCTTTGAGAACCATTGCCCTGTTCTAACTCAGCTGCTCTTCAGTATGTTCACCAAAATAGAGAGTTGATAAGACTTTCCTCTCCTGCTTGTTCTACATATGAAGAGAAATAACTTATCTAAGATACCGAACACAGGATCTTGGTCCATGCCAGGTGTTAAATAAATGGCAGCTCATAAAGAAAGCCCTCTTAAAGAAGGGTTGGTCTTTGACAGGAACTCTGTGGATTAAAAATGTATATGGATATATTCACAGCAGCACCCAAATTCTACCATTTTTTTTTTAAAAAGAGGTTCAAAGGTTTTTTAGCAACAGAGAACATGTGCTTATTAATAAACCTCTCTCAGTGGGATCACTCCTCTGCAGTAAGGGAAGATAAATGACAGAAGCCAGCTTTGCACCTTAGATCCTGGAAATCTAGAATTGATACACCCACGCACAGACTTGTTAATAAGCCAGAGTGTTAACTCTGTTACTATGTCCAGGAAGAAGAAGTATCTGTGGATACGGCAGCCTAAAAACCCTCTAACATCTTCTCCCCAGCTGAAAAGGAATTAACATTTATTGTGCATCTGCTGTGGACCAGGCAGGATGCTAGATGATATACATATGTACATTTATTCCTCAAATTACTTTAAAAAGTCTCATCCCTATTTGTCACATTAAGAAACTGGGGCTCCAAAAGAGGTTGAGCCATTTGTCCAGTACCATCCACCCGGTATAATGCAGCGTGGGGACAGCAGCTCTGTTCCATGGGACTCGCCCATGGCTGCGGGGCGTTGGCCTGCGCAGGTCAGCACAGATCAGCACTATGCTCTTTAGGATATTGTGAGTCAAGCATATTGAAACTCTGTTCACATGCCCGTTCTCTCGTTAGAATTGTAGTTCCCTTTATGAGGACAAAGGATCTGTTCTCTTGGCTATGGTCCTCAAGCCTACCCTAGCATAGTGACTTACATATGATTGGCAGTCAGTGCTGAGAGGGTAAATGAATGAATAGAAGACTGTCTCATGCCATCAGTTAGGAAGTGTCACTGAAACAATATGGGATTGCATGCCAAGAGTTCTAGGTTTTGGTTGCAAATGTCCACAAGTTCATTATGGAACCTTAGTGAAGAAGTCACTTTCCCTTCCTGCTGTGGACTGAATTGTATCTCCCCACCTAGGTTATATGATAAAGCCCAAAGCCCCAATGTGACTATATTTGGAGATAGGGTCTTTAGGTAATTATGGTTAAATGAGGTCATGAGGATGGGGCCCTAATCTAGTAGAACCGGTGGCCTTATAAGAAGAGAAAGAGAAGGAGAGATATTTTTCTCCCTTTCCATGGGCACACAGCAGAAAAGCCATACAAGGACACGGCAGGAGGGCAGACATCTGCAACACAGGACTTCTCACCAGAGACCAGGTCTGTCTGCACCTTGATCTGGGGCTGTCACCTTCGGAACTGTGGGAAAATAAATGCCTGTGGCATTTTGTTAGGCGGCCTGAACAGACTAATACATTCTCCCAACCATACTGTCCTCATCCATGAAACAAAGAATCTAGATTAACCATTTCAAGAATTTTCTAGAGAATGCGTTTTTGGCAAAATGTCAATAGGTATGCCATCAAAATGAATTCTGTAATTAGAAGAGTTGGGAAAACCCTACATGTTCTATCCCTTTCCTGGGGAAATCCATGAGTGTATAGAAGGTTATAATAAGTCCTATAGAAGAAACAAAAAACAAAAACACGACAAAAAAACAAACAAACAAACAAACCCTTTTAACTCCGTATAACCCAATACTTTTCAAAGTTACTGGGTAGATAATATTTTATTCCCCTGAACTCATCTCCTTCTTTTTTGTTGTTGTTTTTAACAGATGAGGGAATAGAGGTTAGAACAGATTTAAAAGGCTCCACCAGGCACATAACCAATAGGTGGCAGAGAAAAGTTCAAACTCCTGTCTGCAAGAAACCCAGGCTCTTTTCAATATGTATCATTTAACATCTGATTTAGAACATCCAACCCAAATGCGTCTGTGGAGAATCAGATTTGGGGCAAATGGGCAGAGTATTAATAATACTCTTATAATATATATATATATAATATAATTAATAATAATAATAATATTTGCAACCATTATTGAACATTTAGTATATTCCAGGCACTGTTCTAAGTGGTTTAGATGTATTAATTCATTTGAAATTCACAAAAAAACTAGTGGAAGGCACAGTTATTATCCCCTTCACAGCTGAGGAAACCGAGGCACAATGTATTAAGCAAATTGTGCCAGGGCACATACAAGGCTAGGAAATGGCAGAATCAGGTTCTGGGCCCAGCCCATCCTGGCTCTGGGTACTACACCATCCTACACCTTTATATCTTTATACTATAGTACCTCTAGCAGAGCACAGCATTTTTAAAAGTACCAGGGGAAAGTTACAAAAAGGCAGCTCAAAATAGGCAAGAACTTTTACAGGGAACTTCATTCAGGGAATTTCATTCCCTTCCCACCCTTATTTTTTAGAAGATAAACAGAATAGAGCGTTTTCTAAAAATATTATTTTGTTTCTCTTCTTGCACTGATCATATTTAATACAATGATTTGTTCATTTGCAAGGCTCTGGAAGGGAGAAATGTATTCAGCTCTGTATTTCCCTACATAGCATGGTGTCTGGCACACAGAATACACTTAAAATCATGAAATTAAACTAGAGACTTAATGAACTTCACCTACTGGCAACATTGAGGTTGTTATCTGGGAACTAAATGAGATCTGCATGGTCCTGATTCTGTACTCAGTGCTCTCAGGGTCAGTTTCTTCTGCTAGTTGGATATTCTAACTTTCTCCTTGCCCTCAGCCCCCAAACCTGCTCTCTTCCACCCTCACTCCCATCTCAGCAATATTTCTCTAAGTTGAGCTGCAGTAAGATAATCACTGGGTGTATCCTTCCCCAACCCAGGGTCACCAGTAGCACTTTCTTTCTCAAGAAGGTCCTGCCTTTAAAATACATCTCTAAGGAAGAGAAAATTCTAAGAACCCACTATTCAAAGAAGAGTCATAAAATATTTACGTGCTAAATACTGAGAGACACATAGAAATTATTTGTCCCAACATGTGATAAAACTGAAGTCCAGTGAGGTAAATGATTGAAGTTTATGCAGAGCTGGAAGGGGAATGCAGTTTTCTTGATTCTCGGATGTACACTTTTCTACTCCACTGTGTTATTTCTGTTATAATCAGAAATAACATGCTATCTAAGTGATTTGACATTTATGAAAACAGCTTAGGTCAACCAGAAAGGACCAATGTGAGGGCACATGACTGATAGTCATAATCTTGAGAAAAGATGAGGCATATGAATTTCAACCCAACAGGTAAGGTTAAGTTTCCAAAATTTGGGATCCTCGGGAAACAGGGCTTACAATTCCCTTCGTTACAGTAATGGAAAACACTTTGTTATTTATGGGATTGTTGGGGAGGAAAAAATCTCCTCTGCCCTTCAAACTTCTTCTAGCTTGTCTAAGAATTAAATTGACATGGGACAGATGAAGAAGTCAAACAGAAGTTTAATAACATGTATATGTTTGTATACATGGGAAAGGCCCAGGAAAACTAACTCCATTGATAAGAGTTTCTAGATATTTAGAGTCATCCCCCTCTTCTTGGTACAGGAAGGGAGATATCCTTACAAGTGGAGATTTCCCTCGTCAATATCTCTTACAAAAGGATAACTTCTACTTGGTTTTCAGAACATCTTTTGTGTCTTTAGTTTCTTAAAAATAACCAGCTCAGAATAATGAATATGCCAAAGAGGCCTATCTTGGAGTGCAAAGTTTGCTCCCCTATAGGATTTAGCCTGAACTGTCATTCACCAAACATGTGCCAGGAACAGCACTAGGTTTTTAAAATATACATAATCTAATTTAATCCTCACTACAACTCTGAAGGGGAGATAGCATTGTCCTCATTCTTCAAATGAAGGAATTGGACACTTAGAAACTCAACAACTGCCAAGGTCCACAACTTAGTTATGGTCAAATCCTACATTCTGTCCCAGACCCTCTATGTGCTTCATCTATGGGGCTTCTGTACCTTTTTTCCTGAGAAATTTGAGACTGTTAATAACAGTTTGAGAGCACCTGCTGGCCTCATTTTCAAGTCTTTAAACTTTCAAAGTTTTCAAGGTTACACTATAATTCCCCAGTCTCTTTCCCTAGAGGGTCTTGATCTTGATAACTGCAAGTTAAGGTTTGTTTGAATAATCCATTAACGTAGAGAAAATTACGTTCTCATTATGAAGTATTCTGTGTCACTTTAATACTAATTACTCTAACCATATTTATTGAGGATTAATGACTGAGCAATATTTTATTAATAACCAACTGGCATTTATTATTGCATAAATAATAAATAGAGTGCCCCATTAAATATAAATACATTTTTTATTTAGGCACCATTGAAAGTATTGCCGAATTTTTTTGCATTGATTAAAATTCTCATTAAAATGGTTGGCTAATCTTGTCTTTATGCCCCACCCCCACCCCCAAAAAAGAGTCCTTGACAATTCCTGCACAATAGGTAGACTTTGGGATTATTCATCAGCCTGTCAGGAGAAGTCCCTTTAACAATGCACAGCTGCTATGAATTCTGGTTGCCATGAGAACCTTAACTTTTTGCTGTCCTCTCACTTTGTTATATTTACATTTGTAACCCTCACCTGGTGTTAGGAGGTTCCTGCCTTTAAAACCTTGCGTACTCTATGTGCAGCTCATCTGAAATCATGGACTCCGGAAGTGGAAAAGCGCTATTGGAATGATCTTACCTCTCATTTATAACTAAGGAAACTGAGGTCCAGAGAGGGGCAGTTACTTGCTGCATGTCACACACAGTTACCAGCAAAGCAAGGACCAGTACTGGTGCCCTGAAGTGCAGTGTTCTTTCCACCATACCACACTGCTCTGCTTTAGTAATTCTTCCAGTAATTTGTGTCGGGGGTGTCATCCAGCTGTCCCTCTCTTGTGAGTTCTTTCCTTTTCCTTTTCTTCTTCATTTTTTAATCATGGAACAACCCAACTGTCCCAAAGCTGCCTCACCGTGTTAATAGTTACATTCAAATTATTTAGGCTGTGGCCCCTCTCTGTAAGAAATGCATCACCTTTCAGAGTTGTCCCTACCCTAAGAATCTCCACGTGTACCTAAGGGGTGCTCTCCTATTCTCATAAAACCAGATTATCTGTAACCCTTGTCCCCTGACCCCTTTGTTGGATGCCCTCCTGTCTTGAAATCCTTTGAAGGAGCCTCTCTGATGCCACCACAACTGTGCCCATCATGTGAAGGTCATGTCTGAGTAGAGTTGCTTACTCCCCATGCCCCAGTGGTGCTGGTCCTAGAGACGTGGGACAAGCCAGGGATCTGTGAAAGAGTGGGGTCCTGCATGGCAACCCCTGCAAGGCTCTGTGCACTGGAGCCTCACAGCAGCTTAGCCTGTGTTCCAGCTCTTGCAGTTTCTCATGGGCATAACTGTTTCAGCTTCTGGCTTCCCTGCTTTACCCAGAAGTGAGCTCTAACCCAACTGACAATTCAGTAGGGGAGAGATGCCAGCCTCATCTTTTGTCTTCACCCCAAGGTCTTTGGTCACAGGTTCCTTCCCCTTTCAAGGAAAAAATAGTCCTCGTGCTCGTGCATGTTATCCAGATAAACACATGGCCAGAGAAGTCTTTCACCCGTCACTTCTATATACAAACTGTGCATCAGTTTTCTCAGCTAGGATATCTTGCTCTATGTACACTTCAGTCCCTTTGCCTTGTACCTTTTGCAGCCAGTCTTCCTTTGATAGCCAGAGGCCCCACAGCCTTAGCTGTTAACTTCTGTTAGTTCACACCTGGAATTAAAACATGCCTTCTACTGTAACAGGCTTGTCTGTGTTCCCCAAGAGACTTTGATTTTTTTTTTTTTTTAAGGGCAGAGATTGCTTTGTTATTTTTTTTTTTTTATTATTATTAGTTAAATTCTGCAACTTTAGCACTTAGCACAGGGCCTGGTACATAGTACGGCTTCTAGTGATATGGTTAGATATTATTGAATGAATGACTAAATGCCTATTTCTCCTGAGGTTCGGATTGCAGGAACCAGTCCAGCCAAGCTTTGTTTGACCTAAGGAATGGGCTAAGCCTTTGAATAAAGGTCTAGTCCAATTTCCAGCTTGAACCAGCACAGTGAGCTCTAAAACGTGACATTTGCACCTATTTCACTAAGACTCCTTGCACTACCTCTACCCCCGCCCCAATCCTGTAACAATAGAAGTCCTCATTCCACTAAAACTGTGTCATTTCTTTAGCGTTTTGAGGGTTAGAAACTAGGACAAGACTATCAGCCAAATGCAGCGGGTACCCGTGTACTGGCTGTATATCTTATCAGATATTCAAGAATGCAGCAAGAAATGTCACGGGGAGCTTTCGACAAAAATATTTAATTAATAGCAACAGCTACAGAAATGAATAATAGCATCCAAGCAATTACAGTGTTCAATAACGCAGCTCTCGGAGGATGGGGTGGCAGCAGATTACTGACTGATGGACTGCATTTAAATATGTTATCTGCTCACTGGAAAGACCCTGGGGGTCCCTCTCCTTCAGGACATGGCCAGCAGTAGTAGTATTGTATCTTTTATTTTTCTTTTAATAGAGTAATACAAATTGAATTCTCTGGGAGAGTGGTCAGAGATTTCTGACCCTCTCTGAAATTTCCATCAATTCTTTTACCCTACCAATGAATGTTGGGAGCAACTGGAGGGATAGCTGAAAAGCACCCTAAATACTGTGTTTCAGGGTAAGCATATTCATCTCATCAAGTGTTAATTGAGGATCAATGGGGAAACTCCAATCCTGGATAAGTTACTTCACTTCTATAAACTTCAGGTTTTTTTGTTGCTTGTGGAAAGGTGTACTGAGACTGACCCAGTAGTGTAATGTGTGATGATGATCATACTCCTGGCCTATGGTAGCAGTTACAAGGTACACGGTAGTACCTTGTTTCTTAGGTAACTTCATCAGAACTGGGGAGGTGGGATTTATTTCCTGGCTCCTGAGGGGCCCAGGGTAGGGACACAGACCCAACTGGAATAAATGGGAGGAAGGCCAATCTAACAAAAAGAAAAAAGCATTTAAAAATACAGTAAAACACCATCCTGAGAATCTTTTTTATATATATAAGATTTTTATTTATTTATTTGAGAGAGAGAGAGAGTGAGAGCACAAGCAGGGGGAGCAAAAGGCAGAGGGAGAGGGAGGAGCAGCCTTCCTGCTGAGCAGGGAACCCAACATGGGGCTTGATCCCAGGACCCCAGGATCATGACCTGAGCCGAAGGCAGATGCTTAATCAACTGAGCCACCCAGGCGCCCCCACCCTGAGGACCTAAGTGGAGTCTAAAAATTCCATGTAAGATTCAGAGTTGCATTACTGTAAGGTTAACGCAGTGATTAGGATATGTGTGCTACAGAGGACAAAGCCAACCACCAGTCATTGCATATCTAAATTTGCATCCCATAAGGCACATAGTTGTGGAATGTCACTGTAGAGGAACTCATAACTGGTAGAAGTCCTAGAAAGTATCTGGCACCAGAAGATTATAGAGTCCTGCCTATTGATATGATTCAAAGCAGGGCATCAATACTTGAGATGTGTATTTCTCAAGGCAGGGAGTGACATAAGCTCAGAGTGTCCAGAAACAGTCTTTGCACAATAGCGTATTTATTTTTATAGCATCTGCTCAGCTGTGAGTTCCTTTCTTTTCATTCAATAAATATTGAATGGGAAAATTATTGTATGCCAAGCAATATACTAGGCACTAGGGATACAGTGGTGATAAAGTAATGATCTAGCAGGAAAAATAGACCTTAAGCCAAAAATTGTACAAATAATTAAATGTGTCATAAGAGCTATGAAGGAAAAATAAAGTATTCTGGAGAGCGTATAACAAGGTAAGGGCTAAACCTTTATCCAGATCAGTCTCTTCCATCTGGAACAGTGACTTGTGTACACTAAGTGTTTAGAGAGTTCTCATTGACCTGCATTAAATGGAACTAAACAGTGACACCCCCCCCCCCATTGTCTACAGGAGAGTAAATAGTTACCTTCCATGGTACTCTTATACATATAATTCTGAAAGTTACTTGGGTGATGATCAAGATAGTACAAAGAAATATGGAGGGGTCTGGTAGAAAGGTATACTCTAACAGCAGGAAGAATCATCCATCTGGTGTCAATTTGACAGTGAGGGAAGTAACAGACTATTAACAAACAGACATAAGTCCTATGAGTATGGTAGGGTCTGGCCACTTGGTGTATGTCAAACATGCCTGCAATATCCTGGTGGTGCCCCAGTGCTTTTCCCAGAATACAGCAATGCATGTCCATGATGAAAACCCACCACGTTTAAACTATTCCAAAGCATATGGGAATAAACACAGTAAGTCTGGTTTGTTTCAGGCATCATTGCTTATCCTTCATGAGGCTCAGGCCCTCTGAACCTCAATGTCTTCATCTGTGGGAATAGACTTCCCCGTCATAGCCAAAGGGGTGGTGAGATAAACAGAGTGGCAAATGTGAAAGTGCTTTGTACACAAGAAAACTTAAATTACATCTCTCCATTCCAGAGCATTCCTCTGATCTTCACATTTGGACTTCCATCTGTCTTCTGCCCATTTCCACATGGGTGTCTCCCACGTATCTCATATTAGCATGTGCAAAACTGATATTTGAGTTCTCGCCCACATTGAGTTGTTACTCAGCCTTCCCCACTGTAATCTGCTTAATTGCTTAATGACTTTTCCTCTCCCTCTCCCATACCCAATTCACCAGCTGGTCCAAACCACTCTTGAATCTCTGTGATTCTTTATTTTCCTTTGCCTCCAGCTCAATTCCAGCCACCTCGAATGCTCTCCTGGACCATGGCAATTGTACCCCCAGTGATCCCTCTGGTTCGCCTCTGGTAACCCCCACCCACTCCCTTCACAACAGCCAAGATGATCCTTCTAAAACATCAGTCCATTTATATTACTTACCTGTTCAAAAACCTCCAAGGATTTCTCACTGTAATTATAAGAAAATCTAAACTCCTTCCTAGGGTCTCTGAAGCCCTATTCTACATCCCATCTGTCCTCCTTTCTGCCGATCTCTGTTCCCTCCTTGCACTCACCTGGGTCCAGACAGAGGCCCTCCCTACTGCTCCTTTAACCTGCTCACACCTACCTATACAGGGCTTCTGTACCAACAGAGGGGAGCTATGCTCTCTTCTGGGATAGGTTAAGACAAGGAGTAGGAGAATCCATCCAAAGGAACCTGTCTTTTCCTTGAAAATTATGATTTTCCTCCTTATGCGGGAAACTTCAGGGGAAAGTCACTAAACTCAGATGCTGGTTCTTACCACCTTCCTCTGGGCCAGACTAAGAAGCACAGGGAGAAAAATTTTCTCTTTGTTGTTCCTGGAAAATTGAATTATACATTTTACTTCATCCTTATCTGCACTGCCTAAATGGTTTTTCAGTACTTTTGTATTCCTCTTCGATGTAAAATATATTTTGAAGTATTACACAAACCTCCAGAAAAGTGCACAAATTGTATCTATGGAAATGGACTAATTTTTTCAAATGGAGACATCACTGTAACCAGAACCCAGACTAAGAAGTAGATCTTTCCCAGTACTCCTGAAGCTCTGTTCTGCCCCCTGCCACTCAACTCCGCACCAGGCTAACCACAATGCTGTCTTCTAACAGCTTGGATTAAGATGGCCTTTATATATATGGAATCATCTGCTATATACTCTTTGATGTCTGGCATTTTTCACTGAACATTATTGTGTTATAATCAGAAAAAAAAAAAAAAAGCTCCTCTCACTCTGTAAAAGGGACAGTGAACAAGCTCAGGGAGCTTTGGCTGGCTGCTTGTAGATCCACATTCTGCATTGTGCCTGTGTGTTTCTCTACCCACAGGTCTCTCTGCCTGGCATGCTCTTCTTGACTTTACCTTCTCAACTCTTGGGCCATCACCTCCCCTAATGAACTCTCTCTGGCCTGTGAAGCCTGGTTCTGTGCCTCTCTTCTCTGGTCTCCTTCCTACAGCCCGTGTACTTTTATCTACTCTCACAGCACTGCTCACACTATGGTGTCCTGACTGTGATGTAAGTCCACCTTGCCCACAAGGGCAGGAGCCATATTTTGTTCTGTATTCCCAGCACAGTGCTCGGGGAAGGGTGTATATTAGCCAATGCTTATTGGCTAATATACTTAGTTCATTGAATTAAAGCAAGAAAGCAATGATATCTACAAGACCAACTCAAATATGGAAGTTGACTCAAATCTTAGGTTCTTAGAAAAGTTACTGATTGTCAAAACTTTAGAGAAGTATTCAACACTCATTGGAGGTAAGACAATGCTTCAGTAATAGCTTCATTTTTCCCTGGTCAGCAGAATTGAAGATGAATTAATTAATCAGTTCCACAAAGTGTTATTATATGTGTGTATGTGCCAAGTACTGTGCTAGGCATGAGGAAGTTGGGATAAAAAGTGAAGGAAAGGTCACAAAACCTGCTTTACAGAGTTGTTACAAGAATTGAATACAGCACCATATACAGTGCAGTGCTTGACCCCAGTAGACACTCTACTGATGCTACTGCTCTTCTCCTCCTTCCACCCCAGCAGCCCAGGTGTGTCCTGGAAAAGTGCTGTGATCCTGATGTATAAAGGGCCTGGGGTGAGCCTTGAGCATGTGTTTCCAGTGTGAATAACTGACCTTCTCATTCATCTCTTGGGAATTCCTTCTGGGATTGCCTTGCTGGAGTCCACACAGTCTGGCACTGCTTCTGGGCCCTTCCTCTGGGATCCAATCATATGGGGTCCCATACTGCTGCCCTTTATTTTTCATATTGTCCACTGTCTTCTCTCCTGTTGACTATCCTGTCATCAGCCTGGATGCCTGGGGAAAGGCATTAGGTCTTGTGGACACAAGATGATTTCATGCTCAGAAAGACTGCTGTTGGGGTCCTTCCTCTGCTTCTTAAAGGCTGGGTGCCCTTCTGAGTGAAATAACCTCTCTGAGCTCATTTGTAATGAACTGCAGGACATCATTCTCACAGGCCTTTTGTGAGGATGGAAGAAATGTCTGTGTTTAAGACACCCAGAGATGAACTGGGAAGGGACCTAACGAATGGACATTGTTATGCTTTAGGGAAACCAAACAAAGGAGGGCTAGGGTAGTGGTAAAGAGGATGTGATTTATAAGGAAACATGTGGGGTTGAATTCCATTTTCATCATCTACCAGGTATGCCATTTTGGGC
Organism: Eumetopias jubatus; assembly: GCF_037043125.1. NCBI lineage: Eukaryota > Metazoa > Chordata > Mammalia > Carnivora > Otariidae > Eumetopias > Eumetopias jubatus. The sequence goes on from NW_028274810.1 coordinate 60,433,959, forward strand.
AAGTAACTTATCCTCTCTAGGTCTATCTTGTAGGGCTGTTATAAAAATAAATGAGATGGCACATGTGTGTCGTAAGAGTTTAATATGCATTGTTATCACATCAGTACCATCATTTTCTTGGACTCACATGAAGTTCCACTTTACTGTCACTCTTAGACACCAGCTGCTGGATGCTGATGAGATACCTCTGCTTTCTGACTAGCTCTCCATCTCTAGCATGGCTTCCTCCCTCCTGCACCTTCTCACTGATGAGTTCCCATGGTGTGTTGCAGCGTGGCTTGGCTGAATTATGACAGTCAGGGTTGCAAACAATAAATACAGGTCCTGTCACATCTTGGAGAAATGGTGCATCATTTGTCTAGATCCCACCAATACTTTGAATTTTGAAGGCAAAGAAAATAGAGGAGGAGAATGTAATTGATAATGCAAAGTCCCAGAAATTAATGAGGTAATGGGTGAGCACATTTCCATCCAAATGAGCTGGGGTCATGTTCCTGAGAAGGAACAACAAAGAGGAATAGCCAATTGAACAAGCTCAAAGTGGAAATCAAGCAAACAGGCTGAATAAATCAATGTCCAGTTGAGTCTTATTTGTGGCAATTACTTCCCTGAGCCTCCAGTCCCCGGTGCCCCATGTGTGGGCTACAGATGCTCATTTAGCAGCCCCAAGGTTGACATCTTAATGTTTTCCTTCCCACGTTAAAAATGGATATCTGCTTTAGAATTCATATATGTCGTTAGTGGTTCCATCAAATCCTTTCTGTTCAAAGAAATGGAGAAAGAAGAAAGTCAGAGATGAGGGCAGTCTGGGGTGGCAGGAGGACAGCTGCCCTGGGAGTTATGACACTGCCTTCACCCTTTGCTAGCTATGTGACTAAGGGCAGGATCTTCCACTTGCCTGAGTCAACATGTCCATCTGTAGCCCTCAAATCCCCTACCTGAGATACATTTCATTTCCCCCATCTTATCTTATTTTTCCCTACCTTAAGTATATTTTCTCTTAAGGTACTTATCACACTCTTGAATGTATAGTTCATTCATTCATTCATTCATTCATTCATTCATTCAAATGAGGAAATGAAGCTTGGAGAGGTTAAGTGCCTTGTCCAAGTTGACACAGACATTGAGTGAGGATTCAGAACAGGAACCCAGGTCTGTGTGATTCCAAGTGCTCTGTTTTTCACTTGGGCAACTTACCTCTCCTAAGATAACCTCAGGGGTCTTCCCTGAAAAGCTCAGTATGAATGGGAGCAAGCCTATGGTTTTCTCACCATTCTGCCTACAAAACTGAAATGGACCAGTCACTTTACACTGTGGTCTTGATCCTTTCCAGGGCATCTTCCTTTTGAATGCAGTGAGTCTCTCCTGGGTGGGGCTGGACTTATAAGTACTCACCTGGCCCCAAGCTCAGTGGGACAACCCAACTGTCAGTGTTCTCTCATATTAGCTACTTAATTGCAACCTCAGGAAGGAAAGGATGAGTGCATGCTACCTGCCAGATGTTCCAGGCATGCATTCGCATCCCAAGTATACTCCTCATCTTTGCTGCCTTTTTTTTCCCTTCCCCATTAGTAACCTTGGTGTTTTCCTGCACAGAAATCACTCTGCCTTGGAGGGTACCCTTCACAGCACTCTTCATTCCCTCCCCAACTCCTTCACCAGCCAATGAAAACGTCTCTCAGCACCAACAGAGAAAGGCAGGCATCTTACAGAAATGGTAATTAGTGCAGCCTCACTGAAGACCCGGTGGGAAAGATGAAGGCATCTTCTTTTTTGCGCTGAGTACCTTTGCATTTGTTTGGACCTCTTTTAAGGTACTTATCACACTCTTCCTTGTATGCTTCCTTCCTTCCTTCCTTCCTTCCTTCCTTCCTTCCTTCCTTCCTTCCTTCCTTCCTTCCTTCTTCTCTCTTCCTTCAGAAAGGTTCCATAGCACAGTGGAAGGAGCACATGCCTTGATGTTAGATATACCCCAGTTTGAATCCTGAGGTTTTCAGCTTGCTATTTGACTGATCTTTTCTCCTGGAGAATAGACCTCATCTTTCTGAGCCTGAGCTTCCTAATTTCTAGAACCAGGGAACCAATACCATCCTTATTGCATTGTGGTAGGGTTGAATGAGATCATGTCAGTGAAATGCATTACATAAAAGGTAAAACAAAACAACAAAACTCACATAACTGTGAATTACCATTATAGATAATAGAATCCAGCTTTGTCTGTGTGGCTGGGCAGCACTCTCTACTGGAGGGGCTGATGCTGGGCAGGGAGCTGGAGTTCCCATTACCTGAAGAGTATCCCATAAAGGGAGCTGACTTGTTCTGTGTAGTTCTAAAGGGAGAACCATGGCCAATTGATGAAAGTTCCTGAAAGACAGATATTAGTTATATTTACAAAAAAAAAGTTGTAACAACCCAGAGCCACAAAATAAAGGCAATATTGAACACTTAGTGCATGGGACCTGGAGTTAGAAAACCTGATGTGGAATCTCAGCTCTACCCCTTATAGGTTGAGTAGACTCAAACAATTTATTTAAACTCTCTGATCCTCAGTATCTATATTTATAAGTTAGAGGTAATAATAACCATTTCATGGGTTTTTTGGTGCATATAAAGCCCAGTGCCTAACATGTAATAAATATTCAATAAAACAGTAGTTAATTACAATGTGAATAATAATAATAATAGTTGCTAAAGGCCTTCTGAGGTGGTAAGCTCCCTGTGGAGAGCCATGAAGAGGATAGAACGTGGCTGTGAAGTCAGCCTCAGGAGATGACTTTGGGAGATAGTGCTCTGATGAAACTAAAAAGCTAGAAGCCTCCTGTTCTGTGTCACAAATAGGAACTTTCAGAATTGGGATCTCTCACCTCTGCGAACTCCATTCCACACTAGAAGAGAAAGTAAAGGAGCAGAGAGTGCATGGTGTTCCGTCAGGGAGACTGGAGGGAAGACAGGGTGGCAGTGAGGCTAGATCTTCCTTCCCTTCCCGGCTCTGCAGAGAAGCTGAGCAGCAGTCATAGTGCAGCCTGGAAGTTCTGTATTGACTCTCTGTCAAGTGGAAAGGGCATTGCCTGGGAATATGTATGACCAACTGTGTGTCAGTTCAAACAATCTGGGTAATCTCTGAGCCTCAGTGTCTTCACCTATAAAAAGAAGGGATAACAATACCTACCATGTAAGGTTTTTGGGATAAAACATGCTGATGGATGGGAAGCCCCTCGTGCAACCTCTAGTACATGGCTCGATCAATCTAGTACATGGTTGTTTGCCCCCTTTCTGAGTACATTGAGAGCCCCTGGGTGATGGGCGACATTTGTCTTGGTGCTTGTGCAGTGAATGAACACCGGCAACACCTCTTTTCCTATTCCCCCACATTTGGTCAGTGGACAACTCTGTCCAGGAAACTTTGGCTCCTTCTTCCTCCAAAGCCTAACAAGTCCTAATACAGCCAATTTTTCCATTTTTCTCTTTTTTTGAGGGTCTCTGGGTAAGGAACCACACTAGAAGCCATATTTTTTTTCTCATTGAATCCTCATTTCAGTCATTCATCCACCCATTCTTTTGCAATTATTAGTTTCTACTTAATACACTTATTAAGCACATATTATGTTCCAGGCACTGTGGTAGGTAGTAGAGGACAGAGGTAAATACCATATATTTCTTGCCTTCAGGGAATACCATCTTATAAATGAATTCAAATAGTCACCCCAAAAATTGTAATATGGGTATCATTATTTCCACATTACAGATGCAGAAACAAAGGCTTAGAGAGTTATAAAGATACTAAAGGAGGTTTTCAATCCAATTTCTGCTATGCTTCCTTTAACCCTGCCCTGAAAGCTATAGTTTCCATAGCCCCTTTATTGAACTATATGCTTTCCAAGTTGGACAATTGCATTTGGGAAGAAAAGGAAGAGGAGGGAAGGAGTAAACAGAAAGCAGAGAAATGCAATTTAACTTACTTATAGACCCTTTTAAGCAACTGACCTTCATGCTTTTTGTGGAACCTGTTGAGTTAATAGTATGTTGGGGTGCCCAAATTATTAACTTGTAGTTGGGAAATGTGTTTCTCAAATGCAAAATAAAAGCACCTTGCCTCCAAACTCTAAGATCTCATTAAATGAGCTAATTCACCTACTGCTTAATTTGCTCAAAGCTCTATGAGTAATTAGGCTGCTGACATCTTCCAAAATTATATTCTTAATTGTTGCATTCTTTTGCATCACAATGAAGCTGCCCAGCCTTCCTCCTAGATTGCCTTCCTCTTCTCCCCACCACAGCTTCTTGATGAAAAAAGGAATGAGTTTTGCATTTAGCACACTTACCATCATGAACATAATTGGGGGGAAATATTAATTAGAAAGACCACCCTGGAGATCCAACAGAATATTTGAAGCAATGGGTTTGGTTGTTTTCTTTCTTTTTCTTTCTTTCTTTCTTTCTTTCTTTCTTTCTTTCTTTCTTTCTTTCTTTCTTTCTTTCTTTCTTTCTTTCTTTCTTTCTTTCTTTCTTTCTTTCTTTCTTTCTTTCTTTCTTTCTTTCTTTCTTTCTTTCTTTCTTTCTTTCTTTCTTTCTTTCTTTCTTTCTTTCTTTCTTTCTTTCTTTCTTTCTTTCTTTCTTTCTTTCTTTCTTTCTTTTCTTTCTTTCTTTCTTTCTTTTCTTTCTTTCTTTTCTTTCTTCCTTTCTTTCTTTCCTTCCTTCCTTCCTTCCTTCCTTCCTTCCTTCCTTCCTTCCTTCCTTTCTTTCTTCCTTTCTTTCTTTCTTTCTTTTTTCCTAAGGCTAGTCCTGAGCCCTGAAATCCTGCAGCTGTTATTTGCCAAGGCAAGCTCCTATTTCTTGATATTGTTTGCAACAATTTATAAGTGCTTACTGGAGCGATGCTGCCTTGCTTTGGCTTGTAACCCACAACACAATATTTCACTCTTGAGATGTTGCATCCATTTGTCATAGTAAATGTGTGTGTGTGTGTGTGTGTGTGTGTGTGTGTGTGTGTATTTACACTCTGAGAAACAGTAGCACACTCTGAGAAACAGTAGCATCTTCCTTACATAAATAACACTGTTCTGGGGAAAACGTATGCTGAGCCATTTCCCAGAGAACCACTGCAAACACATTTTGGGCTCACTGTAGATAGACTCTCTAATTGCTTTGAATTTACTTTAGTACTTGACTGTGGATTGCTTTGAGGTGACTATGAAAGAATAAGGCGGGTTCTGCAAGGAGAATTTAGAAAGAAAGCGCTTAAGAGACTCTGTTTTCAAGTTTCTGGGTTAGCTAGCAAGAGCCTCCAGTTGCTGGTATATGACAGTGCTGCCCCTTCACCAGAACAGTAGGTTTGGGGTCCTCCTCAGTGACTCTTACTTTGGTATGACAAGTCTGACTGCGCCCTCACCGCCTTGCTCTTTCATTGCCTGGGAACCACTGATGCTCTTGCTTCTTGGCAGCTGGAGAGCTGTTTAGCATTCCTGTTTGTACTGTGCCCAGACTATGTTCTCTTCTGCTGTGCCCAGTGAGCTCATTGGCCGCCTAGGATTCCCATCATTCAATGCCTGGAATATGTTGGCCAGATTCCCCCCACCCCCTATCTTTCAGTGTGGCTTTAACTAAGGAGATTGCTCCCATGTTTGGGAAGAAACCCTTTCTGGTTCTCACTTCACAACATACTTTCTGTATGGGCTTAAACCAGTCATTTAAGCGCTCAGGGTTTCTGTTTTTATTTAATATGTTAAAGGTCAAGGCTTCTCTCAGGTACAAATTATGGGGGATGTGTGCATGTTGGGTGTCAGAAATCCAACTCAAGAGAGATTGAACATTTATCTCTGTGTATTTTGCCTTCCTAAGGAATAAAAAATGATGACCTAATTGAGTAATGAGAATGGGGAAAGGCTCAGAGTGCACTGTAAGATTTGGATTCAAACAGACCTGACTGCATGCCAGCTCTACAACTTAAGAGCTCTGTGACTTTGGGTCCCCTCCCCTCTCTGAGTCTCCACTTCCTCTTCGCAGTGCAGGACCATAATACCTACCTCGAGCCAAACCCCTAACCATGGAAGTGAAATGAGAAAATGTTCGTGAAAGTTATGAACACAGCACCTGACATGCACAAGGCTCTCAGGAAAGGTTAATTCCTATTTCATCCTCCTTGAGAAAGGATGTGCCAGAATTGAAGTCCTGAAACAGAAACTAAAATCAGTAACCAGTATCATAAAGCAATGGGTATAAGGAGACAGTGGGAAGCTGTCCACCTTACTGATAGCAGAGAATTTGGCCTCTTGAAGGCAGCTTTGGGAAGATGAGGTACATACCTTCTTTCTCATCTGTAGCAGGGTTTCTTAAAGATGCTAAAAACCATGGGGTACCTGGCTGGCTCAGTTGATAAAGCGTGCAACTCTTGATCTTGAGGTTGTAAGTTTGAGCTCCGTGTTGGGTGTAGAGATTACTTAAAAATAAAATCTTTAAAAACAAACAAACAAAAAGATACTAAAACCACACACACAAAAATACTAACACTAACCAGTGTTTACTGAGTCAGGCATTGTGCTTTCTAAGTAATAGACACAGACTAACTCTAATCCTGACACCAGTTTGGGGTTGCATTTTATAAAGAAACTGATACACATATGACCTCACTGATATGAGGAATTCTTAATCTCAGGAACAAACTGAGGGTTGCTGGAGTGGTCGGGGGTGGGAGGGATGGGGTGGCTGGGTTATAGACATTGGGGAGGGTATGTGCTACGGTGAGCGCTGTGAAGTGTGCAAGACTGTTGAATCACAGATCTGTACTTCTGAAACAAATAATGCAACGTATGTTAAGAAAAAAGAAAAAGAAGAAGATAGCAGGAGGGGAAGAATGAAGGGGAGTAAGTCAGAGGAGGAGACGAACCAGGAGAGATGATGGACTCCGAAAAATAAACTGAGGTTTCTAGAGGGGAGGTGGGTAGGGGGATGGGTTAGCCTGGTGATGGGTATTAAAGAGGGCACATTCTGCATGGAGCACTGGGTGTTATGAACAAACAATGAATCATGGAACACTACACCAAAACAAATGATGTAATATATGGTGATTAACATAACAATAAAAATTAAAAAAAAAAGAAACTGATACAAAGTCAGACGTCTAAGAGGACAGAGCTTGGGCTTGAATGTTTTGATTCTATGTCTACCACTCCTGTTCAACTTCTGTCAAATAGAGTCTAGCAGAACACAATGATATTTAAGTAAACCACATAGTTGGTCCTGTTGATTAATATGGGTGCTTTATCTAAAACAGCTTCTGGTCTAAACAGCAATTCACCTTTGCATCCCCAACATCTGCATGGTAACTGCCCACTTAAATGCTGAATAAGTAAATGAAGAAAGGGTTAACTCTAACTTAAATTGGCCATCTGGATAAACCCATACCCCACCTTAGGAAAGAGCCAAACTCTGTATCCTGAAATGAACTTTCTTATTACCTGGAAGAGCTCCCAGTAGATGGGACATGGTGCCATCATCCAGAGCTAAGGACAAGAAGTAAAGGTTGATTTCCTATTACAGTAGGAAGAGAATTTTCCATAAACCCCAATTAATTCTTGGGATTGGATTTTGACTTGAATGCCAGTGATAGCTCTCACTGAGGAGCACTGGAGAGCTTTCAGAGGGCAGATGGTAGAAATTGAATCTCACCTTCTTCAGTGCTCAGATCTCACAAACCCCTGGTAGCCAACATGAAGTTAGTCAGTGTCCTTTCTCTGTGGACTGGTATTCCTACCACCAAAAGCCTACTGATAGCTGATGCAAATGTGCTATGTGGCTAGCTGTTCCAGAGACCAGTGACAGAAGCTACTTGCTTTCTTTCCAACCAGTTTGAACATTTTAAAATAAAGAAGAAAAGTATGTGATGCAAGAGAGAAGAAACTAGTATGTATTGAACAGTATTCTGTTTTAGGCAACGTTCTGGGCATCTTCAGTAAAATAAATTATATGATCTTAACCAAAAATCCATGACATACCTTATCCCCATTTTATAGATGAGGACAATTCTGCCTGTTCAATCAACAAGGCTCATTTCCTCAGTATTGAATTTATGTCAGGGGATAATAGAGATGAAGGGAAATTACAATGTGATTTTGCCATGTTTTTCAGGGTATCCATGATACTGTTTGGGCAAAGATAGGCACCCATAGGCAAAAAAATGTATAAGCCAAGATATTAAAGAATTATAATCTCTTACATATACATACATTGTCTCATCATCGAAGTATAATTATTGCTAATGTTAAGTGCATCTTCTTCCAGCACTTTTCTAAGATTTTAAAACATTTTTTTGGATTATTACTGTACACAGAATTTAGAATCCTGCTTTTTCACTGATCATTAATTCATTTTCCATATTATTAATTCAAACTCTATAAACATAGTGCTTAATAATGGCATAATATTCTAACCAGTGGCTGTCTCTTCTAATTATTTCCCCCTTGTTATTCCTTTCTTCTTTCTCCTCCTCCTCCTTCACCACCACCTCCCACCCCCCTTCTATGACTACTACAACCACAATATTACTAGTATTACTTCTTCTTTATAGTTTATTAAGAGCTTTCAATGTGTTAGATTCTGAGTTAAAATCTTTTCTTGTAAAATCTCATTCATTCCTCATAGTAACTCTATGAAGTAGGTTCTGTTATTATCCCTTTCTAGAAATGAATATAGAGATGAGGCAACAGAAAAGTTAGATAATTGAGTTAAGTAACACAAATATTAAGAAGCAGAGCTAGGATTTTCTTTTTTTTCTGATTCTGGAACTGCAGTTCATAATCACTGCCATTTCCTTATTGTTACGCATTTAGGCTGATTCCAGTCTTTGCCTATGATATCCTTACATGCTATGTGTAGTTACTTTTGATTAATTTCTTAAAAGAGATTTTCAAAAAAGGCATGACCAAGTAAAAGAGCATGAATATTTTGCCGACTCTTAATACATACAGCCAAATTGCTATCCAAAAGTTCTATCCAGTTACATTTCTGCCAGCAATGTATGAGAGTGCTCATTTTATCACTCATTTGTCAGAAATGAAAAGGGAAACAAAAGAAAAAGTGAAGGACCCTACAGGACTAACAGTTTCAGACATGCACAATCTGAGAGTTCCTGGTTATTAGGGGTCCAAGAGTGTCTTGGGGAAGGTAGAGAAAAGTAACCTCTGATGGGGGTAAGAAAGTTCATTAGAAACATTTAGAATCAGAATATTTGTATTTGAGACCCATCTCTACCATTTACTAACTGTTGGCTCTAAGATTTCAGTCTCCTGTTTGTTAATTTATTTCATTTGTTGCAATTGTGTGTGGGGGGTGGGGGAGGCATGGGTAGAGTGGAGAATAGGAAAGGCTTTAGAAAAACAGGGGTTGTTCCGCTGGGCCTTAGAAGTTGGGGTAGGATTTGAGTTGGTGAGGAGGTAGCAGAAGGGCATTCCAATTAAAAGAGACTCCTGAACCATAACCTAGAGTCCAGGGCTTATTCTGAGGATAAAGCAAGCAATGAATACTAACAGCATGGAGCACTGGCTAGAGTTGGGGTTGACATGGCAAGCTTGGGCAGACCCTTGAGAGCCTTAATTACCATCCCAAAGAATTCATCTATAAAAGATTTAATCAAAGTTTGCTTCTACTCTTGCTTTGAGGGGAGTGGCTCGATCAGATTTCTAGTTTTAGGAGACAGCTCTGAGTAAACCAGAACAGACACTGGACAGAGATGCACTAGTCAGACAAACCTGAAATAATCTAGGCAAGATATGAACAAGACCTAACTTTCAGTTCAGAGTGACTGTAGATATAATAGTGGACAATGATGGATAAAAATAATTCCAGGCAGAGAAAACAGCCTGAGCGAAGATATTGCATAGTGAGAGTCTGTGGTGCAAATCTGTTTTCAGAGATAAGTGTACACTGGAGTTAGTACTCAGTTGCTAACTGAGGTGTTTACTATGTACCAAGTCCTATTCTTAGCGCCCAACACTTAATCTTTTAGTCTTGCCTATAGCTTACCTGTAGGTACTATTAATCACAGCCATTTTAAAGATGATCAAACTGGGGCGCCTGGGTGGCTCAGTTGGTTAAGCGACTGCCTTCGGCTCAGGTCATGATCCTGGAGTCCCGGGATCGAGTCCCGCATCGGGCTCCCTGCTCAGCAGGGAGTCTGCTTCTCCCTCTGACCCTCTTCCCTCTCATACTCTCTCTCTCAAATAAATAATAAATAAAATCTTTAAAAAAAAAAAAAAAGATGATCAAACTGAAGGCACAAAGGAGTTAAGTGAATTGCTCAAATCCACATAGCTAGCAAATGGCAGAGCCAGCCTATCATCTAAGATGTCCTGGTTCCAGGCCTCTCAACCACTTTACAATATGGTTGAGCAGTGTACCACCAAAGTGGAAGGAAACATAAAGTCAATCTATTTTTTTTCTTCCCCTGAAGAGGACATGAATGTCTTTGATGAGGACAGAGATCAACCAGGGTGACCTAGATAGCACTCTGTTTTTTTAGTGAGTGTGATAATAATGCCAGCTACCCTTTCCAAAACTTTGTGGTTGACCAGGCACTGTGTGGGATGCTCTGTGGATCTCTCCTGTGCAGACCCCACTGGGTCAGGGAGGGTGTGCTGCTCCAGGAGAATAATGACTAGCTGGGGCATAGGACACTAGTATGGAAGTGGAGGAGAGAGAAGCGTTGTAAACCATACTAAAGCATTAGGACCTTATCTTTAGGGCAGTGGGGAGCCTAAGAAGGGTTTGAAAGCAGTTACTGATGAAATCGTGTTGAGTCTTCCAAACTCCATATCTGGTGATTGTTTGGGCGGGGAAATGGAAACTGATTTAGGGAGTACTAGGAAACACATTTAGGGAGTACTAGATGAACCAGCTGGGTGGTAATCCAGATTACCTGGTAAGGGCCTAGACCAGCACAGCGGCATTGGGAATGGACATAAGGGGATGAACTCAAGAACAATGATAGATTCAATAGGACCTATTGTCAACCTGCATGTGAAGAGTGAAGGCAAGATGTTTGGAAAAGGCACCCACTTTCCTGCTTTCTATCTTACTTTCCTGGATTTCACAGATTACTTATTTCCTTGCTTCGTTGGATAACTATATCTCCATAGATAAAGTGTATCTAATGTTGAGGCCAGAAGCAATACACTTGTTTTCTTTTCCTGTGCACAGAAAACTAAAAGTGTCACTTAGTGATATGCATGAGTAATAAAAATCCAGATTCCCCACTACCCTCCCCGCTTAAGGAGAAAAATTATTTTGCTCATAACTTTGATGAGCTTGATGAATGTTTGGATATCATCCCAAGCTTGCAAACCGCCCAGGCACTGGGGAAATTATTAATATTTTACTGGTGGGCTTGGTTGAACAAACACAATAAAAACAGACTCGGTGTCATTGCACGCTGGAAAAGCAGATGGCAGTCAGAAGCAAAGCTGCATCCGGCAGTTTGAAATTTCAAATTACATCAATTTGAAGCTTTGTTTGTGCCTCAGGCAAGATTTCCCCTTAAATGAAGGAGACAGGAGAGGTGAACCCTTTATTCCTGGGCTGTTGGGCGGTGGCTGCTGAGTGGTACACTGCTTTCTATGATGCTGGGTAGCTAGAGGACTGGAAGGAAAATGGGCTACTTCTGTCCCAAGTTCCAGAGTGAGATGGGGGAATGAAAGACCGGAGAAGTCTCTGATTCTCTAGGATCTCATCACCCCAGGCTACATGGTCTGAAGCTGGTAGTCTCAGGGCTATAAGGGCCCCCACTGGGAGGGCTATATGATCTCAGACTTGCCTTGCCAAAAAGTGACACCAAGTTGCCTATGTCAGGGAGTCAGTGGATAATGATACAACTGGAGCAAAGAAGTCCACAATGTTCCCAGCCCTATAGTTCTCAGAGCTATCACTGGCCATCATTAACAGGTAAGAATAAAATAGCAGGTGTCCTTAGAGTCCTTAAGCTTGTCAAAAGTGCATTTATAGTTCTGTGTACTAGATAGGTTGGCTTCTACTCCTTTAGTCCCTTAATTTTTTTCCCCCTCTGGAAGACAGCAATGTGAGTTCATCTAGACCAGTCGTTCTCACCCCTGGCTGTACATCACAATCATCTAAGGGACTTTATAAATGATACTTTTCATCAGGCCTCACCCCTCAATGTCATGAGTCTGGGATGATATTCCCAGTTATTCTTAGGGACCAGTGCAGTGCCTGAGACATGATAAGCAGTTAAACTTACCTGCTGAATGAACAAATAAATTGAGTAATGTGCAGTTCTCTGTTCAAACTGTAATTCTAGTTCATATTCTTGCACATTCTATTCCTTTGGCCTCAAAGGACTTCCCCTTTTCATTGCTTACTCCCAACCTAAATAACTTCAATTCTTTAGGATATAAATCATGCCTTACTTGTTTCAACTTGAATATGACTTTGTCAACCTGGCAAAATCTCCTGCCCTCCCATCTGTGTCCTCATAGCTCACAACACTTAACCATCTTGGGTTGCAGGATCTACTTTGGTGATTGGAGGCTGTGAGCTCTTTAGAGCTGGGACTGAGACTTTCTATCCCCAGTACATCAATTATAATATCTAGGACAGAGTAGTAAGTGATAGTTTTCCTATGATAATAATTACAGGGTAAAGATCAGTGTATACAGTATCATATATGCAGTATATATAACACTTAGAAAGGGTGGGTACCTAAATACGTATATGTTGTCTGAGATAGGATATGTGTATGAAAAGAATGTAGGTATGGGGTATGGGTATGCACAGGGGATTTGCACATTGCTCATTTGTTTAGGTCAGCTAAAATCCTAACTATCAAATCACATGAGGATCTCTTTCAAAGTCTAAATTGTGGGGCCCTACTACTTACACATTTCTTTTTTTTGAGAGAGAGAGAGACAGAAAGAGAGAGCAAATGCAAGCAGTGGGGGAGGGGCCGAGGGAGAGGGACAGAGAGAATCTTAAGCAGGCTCCACACCCAGCATGGAGCCTGGTGCGGGGCTTGATCTCATGACCTCGAGATCATGACCTGAGCCAAAGTCAAGAGTCAGACACTTAACTGGCTGAGACACCCAGACACCCCAAAATTTCAATTCATTATATCTGAGGTGGTGTCAGGAATTGGTATTTTTAAAGATCCTCAGATACAATTCTGATTGTTAACTGAGATTCAGAGCCATTCATGAAACCGGTAAGTATTTATTGAGTGCCCACTGTATGCTAGCACTCTTGTAGACTCCAGGGACCCACTGGTGATCTAGACACAGTCACTGCCTTTGTGATACCTGTATTTGAGGGGGAGTAAAAGAGGCAAATAAATCAATGACTACCCAAAAGATGGCACTAAGTATTGTCAAGAAAACAAAGTAGGCTAGTGAAGTAGGTAGTGATTTAGTTGGTTAGGGAAGTTCCTTTTGAGGAGATATTTCACCTGAAATCTAAATGATGTAAAGGACACAGTCAAATGAACATCTGGGGATGAGACTTTGAAGTAGTGGGAACTGCAAGTACATGGTCCTGAGAGAAATGAGCGTGGCATGTTTCATGAGCAGAAGGAGAGCTGGTGTGCCTGGACCATGAGGAATGAAGACAGGGTAGAGTAAATGAAATCAGAGGCAGAAGGAGGGAAGGCAGATTATGTGGAGTATGTAGGAAATGGTGAGAAGATTGATTTGGGAAAATTGAAAAACTATTTTGTATGGGTTTAAATGTAAGAGAGTGAAATGATCCCACTAAGGATCTTAAAAGACCACTTTGGGTGTGATCTGGAGAAGCCTGTTGTAGGGAGGCAAGAATGGTAACAGACTGGAGGCTACTACAGTAATCTGGGGAGAAAATGGTGGTGATGTGGAGGAAGATGGTAGCAGGGGAGGTGGAGAGTAGTCGTGAATGGATTGAGCTTATTTTGGAGGTAGATCTGGCGGGACTTATTAATGGATGATGCAGGATTTGAGGGAAAAGAAACTGAAGATAACATCCAGGTTTTTGAACAACTAGATGGACAGTGATACTATTCCCTAGGATATGTATAAAGGGGTTTTCAGGGAAATGTGTTTATTGTGTATTAGGGCTTTGTGCACTTAATGGTCATTTGATATGCCTGTGTAATGTATATGCGTAGAATATATGTTTAAGACAGATATATTGTATTCCCTTCCTATGGCTACTGCAACAAATTGTGGCAAACTTGTGTCTTGAATAAACAGAAATTTATTCTCTCAATAGTTTCTGAGGGCAAGGGTGAAATCAGTTTCACTAGGTGGAAATCACTGTCAGCAGGCTCATACTCCCCCTGGGGGCTCGGGGGAGAAGCCTTTCCTTGTCTCCTCCAGGCTCTAGCGGCTGCTGGCTTTCCTTGGCTTGTGGCTGTATTGCTCTAACCTCAAGGCTAGCATCTTCACGTCTCTCTCTGCTCTGTCTTTATACCAGCTTCTCCCCTGTGTGTGCATGTGTGTCAAATCTCTGTCTGCCTCCCTCTTCTTAGGATTTATATGGCTTCATGTAAAGCCCATGCGGATAACCAGAACAATCTCCCCATATCAAGATTCTTAACTTAATTACATCTGCAAAGATATACTAAAGGCAAATAATGGCAACATTTACAGGTTCCAAGGATTCATTCCTATGTACATTGGAGTACATACCATACAGAGAAGCACGCAAATTATAGCTCAGTGGTAAAAAAAAAAGTGTAACTATGTATGGTAACAAATGTTGACTAGACTTACTGTGGTGAGCATTTTGCAATACATAGAGATATTGAATGATTATATCATATACCTGAAACTAATATAATGTTGCATGTCAATTGTACTTCAATAAACATTTTAAAAATAAAAAAAATAAATTATAACTCAGTGGTGTGTGTGTGTGTGTTTGTGTGTGTGTTGTGTGTATGCACTCAAGTCACATGTATACATGGCTTTTTAGAAGTATATGTTAATGTGTGGGCTTTTTGTATGCTGTGCATCTCTCTTATGTCCCTATATCAAAAAGCTCTACCAGCTCTATCAGTCACTTGTTTACTGCGAGAATGTGTCCATAAACAACATAGGTCTTTCTTGTTTTCCCTGCAAATCCAGGTTAGCATTAGATCCTGAAGTCTCCTCTTCTGAAAAGGTAAAAAGAGGGAGGTGCTGTGTCGTGGTATGTGTATATATATTCATGATGATTTGAAATAACTAAAAGCCCTTGAGTGATGGATAGCCCACAATTTAGGAGATATTATAGTGGAAATGGAATTTACAAACTGGTGTCTCACACACCTAATTTGACCGACAGCTGTGTCTGGATTGGCTAGCAGGTTATTATTACTCCATAACTAAAATACAATGTCTGGTGGAATCTGCAGTCCCCTATGGTTTTGGGTCCCACCACGCACAGTTCTACTAAACCTGCCTGCTCCGCTTCTTTATAACCTACTTGGCCCTTGAAAACATTTGGTTTTTGTGATCCCAGGTATAAAGTGGTTATATACCTTTGACAGAATGTTGCCATCTACAACTGGTAAAGTACTTTGATATCTCTGACCTTATTTCAGCTTCATAACCCTCACTACTACCCCATGATACAGATGAGAACATATCATTCTTGTCTTAAAGATGCATTAATTGAGACTCAGTAATTTTAACAGCTTGCCCAATATCACTCAGCCAGTAAGTGAAATTGCTGGGGCTGGGACCTAGGCCTCTTGACTCCTAGAAAGATGCTTTTTTCTTCACACTAGACTGTCTTCCTTATAATTTGGCTGAACTCTAGACAAACCAGTTGTCTGTCAATGAATAACCATTAAAATCAGATCTGAGGAAACAGGAGTAAACAACTGACCTTCAAAAAAGCAAGAGAGGAAATCTGCCCGTTTCAACTTAAGGCACTCATATCTAGGAATAGGTAATGTGCAGGAAAGCAGAAAAGGGAGTTTGTAAATAATAGAAAAATTCTATTCATCCCAAGGGAAAATAAGAGATTATTGAAGGCAGAGAGCAAAGAATATGAAAAAATGCAAGCAAGGAAGCCAGGAGATCTAAGCCTTGCTTTGCTTGTGCCTCAACAAAGTCACCTCTCAGAGTATCTGTTCTGTTTTGTTTTGTTTTTCACCCGCAAATAGGGGTGATCATATAATACCCACTTCCTTGGGTTGCCTTCATGAGGATCAAACAGAATTATGGAGGCAAAAAATGTTCTGAAAATAATACAATAAATAGTAACTGTATGGTCTGAAGCCCAGAAGACTTTCAGATAATTTTTTTCTCCATGGGGAATCAGTTTTTAATCTGTATAGTCACTGAAGTTTTTCTTGTCTCTCATAGAAAATTGTGGGTTTCTTGGAAGTCTCTGGATCTCTATGACAGACCTCAGACCTCAAAGACGCAGATAATTTGAAAACTGCATAGTGAGTGTCCATAAAGACCATTGGGCCAGACATCTAATATATCCAATTTGCTAATAATAAAGAGTTGCAAATGTTTACTTTAGGCAGCTGGATTTTAGCAGGTTGGATTTGAAACTGAGCGATTGTCTTAGTCTATTTGGGCTGCTATAATAAATACCACAGAGTGGGTGGTTTAAACAACAAACAATTATTTCTCATACTTCTGGAGGCTGGGAAATTCAAGACCAAGGCACTGGCAGATTTAGTATCTGGTGAAGACCCACTTCTTGGTTCATATGTTTATCTTGCCGTGTTCTCACACATCCAAAAGGGCGAGGAATTCTCTATGATCTTTTATATGTGTTCTAATCCTATTCATAAGGACTCTGTGCCTTATGGCCTAATTCTCTCCCAAAGGCCCCACCTCTAAATGCCATCACAATGGGGGTGAGGCTTTAACATATAAATTTGGCGGGGGGGAGGGGGGCTTCACAAGCATTCAGTCTGTAGCAGTGACTATGGGCTTTGGATTTGAAAGGATTTTATTTCTTAGTCATGTTCAGTAAGCACCAGCTTTCCGCAGTATCTCCTGGGTAGTCTTGATTTCAGCTAAAACGCTCTCCAAAGGTGACCAGTCACCAGCAACAACAGTTTTCTTCAAGTGTTATAGATATCCTTTTCTCATGCTCTGGTTTCTAAATTTGCCTCTGGCTTCAGAACACGTCAGCAAAGAGCACTGGGAAAATCAGAGGGCTGTGATGGAATGTTCTGCATGTTGCATGGGTTTATGGGAAATCCCACTGTCTAAACCAAACTTCTGAAGGAGAGGAAGGAACATGGGTGGCTGTGGTATCCTCTGCCCCTGCTTTTTTTTACTACTTCTGAAGCAAAGCCCTCCCACTTCCAGTTGGGATCTATTTTTCTTTGCACTCTTAGGGTTTACTGACTACAACCCCCAAACCACAAAACTTATCTGAAATGGAAAGGCAGTAAATCTCCACTTATCCAGAATCCCACCAGACAGAAAGGGAACTATAGAGTCTTGCTCTCAGAGGTATTCTATGATGATTGTTGATTTGATTGCAAGAAACAAATGAGACAATGTCTTTTAAGTACCTTGTAATTTTATATGGAAAGAAGCAGCTTCTAACATATCTTAAGCTGGGGCCTCCTTTTTAACATTGAGAAGTTTTGCAATGCCTGGTAATAGCTATACTTTGGTGTCTATTAGATGAGAAAGCATATGATGACTACAAACTACAATGAATAGCACAGTGCCATTTTTAAATGGACTCACATGTTAAGTAGATACAAATATTACACGAAGAAACATGCACACTGCACACATTAACATCTATGGAGCAATACACATACATTTTAAAAATATTAATTTATATGTTTCCCAGACATTATTTTTTCAATTTATAAACAATATTAGGTGGATATACAGATTCTTGAGCTCCTTATGAAAATTTCACAACTCTTCTGGGGTTGGTGCCCAGTGGTTGAGAATTACTGCATTCTTAAATTAGTTTTGCTTTTTGGAAAGTGAACATCAATACGTAAGATGTGTGATGATTAGGTAACCAGATAATTCAGTTTATTCCTCAACTATTCCAGATAAATAAAAATGGCAAATAAAGGTTTAAGAACTTATATGTATCATTTCTTGCTTATCAGCCAACAATTCTATGGTATATAAATGAACAACACTTATGGGCCTGGAAGGGGTTTTAAAGATGAGAAGCCTTAGGATTGTGGAAGAATTCAGAAAGATGCATGGGTGCTTGCATCCCATTGTTTCCAAGCTGTGTGTCTTTGAGGAAGTTAAGCTTTATAAGTCTGTTTCCTGATTTGAAATTTGGGCATGAAAATACCTCCTTCACAGCATTGTTGTGAGGTTCTGCATATGATAGGAATTTGGTGAATACCAGATATATTCTAATCCAACCCCTATTTTACAGATAAGAAAATTGAGAGTCAGAAAGACTAGATTTAAAAGATAAACACAAAAAACTAGTTTGTGGCAATGCAAAGCAAAGACCTCCTGACTCATGCATCTGTGTTCTACCACAATTCTAAAATTCTAAAATCTCTGCTCCCTATCTTCAAAATGTGCATGCCAATTTTCTAGGCTGGAATTGGCAATGGCTGACAAGGTTTGTTTTTAAAAGAGCTGGGAAAATCTTGCAGCATCTTTCATCCAGATTCTCAGAATGGTTTCCTGTTATTGGTACTTTGACCCAGGAACTCAAATGGTAGTTTTCTGTTCCTCCTGTCTCCTCTGATTCTGTTCACACTTGGAAAGCCCTGTGGTTCACAGCTAATTAAAGAGGGATGGAAGAAAATTATACCTTTGTTGATGCTATTGTTTTAATCTATCAGAAGCTTCTTAACAAGCAAGGCAACAAGCAGTGGACTAAGAGGGAGTTCTCTCTTGCAGAGAGGGCACAGGAGACTCTAGAATGATTTCCATGAACCCACAATCATTTCATTAAGTGACTTTTATACTTCCTGTTGTTCCAGATTCACACACACACACACACACACACACACACACTTTCAAATAATATTCCAGGATCTGCTGAGACTTAGGAAAAAAGGGAGACCCAGAAGAGAATAAAATATTATTTGTATTTTATATTTGTTATATGTCTTATACCATATTTTCTTTTCCATTTTTCTCATTTAACTACCACAACAAGCATGTATCCCCATTTTATATAACACTAAAACTTTGAGAAGTTAAGGTCATACAGCTAGTAAGTGTCAGAGATGGAAAAAACCTTATCTTTATTACCATCATTATAGTCTTTATAATTATCATTCACCATTTTCATTAAAATGGCTAACATTTATTGAACACTTACTATGGATTGAGTCTTCTTTTAGGTACTTTGAGTATATTACTTTATTTATATACTTTATATATATTTAACCAGTTTATTCCTCAAAAAATACTGTCAAGTAGATATTATTATGATGTCCAAATTTCCCTAAGATGATTCAGCAGATAACCTATTTAGTTTAATCCAGAAGCTGTACTCTTGCCCACACTGCTCTGTCTGAGTCCAAATCAGATATTTTCCAACTCTACACCTTGCCTCATTAGGGCTTTAGGACTGGGAGACCTTTCAGGAACCTCATGGGAATGAGAGAAGCACGTCTGCTTGAGTATAGAATACCATTCAAGTATACCTAGGTTTAAATCCTCCCAGCTATTATGACAGTACTAATCACAGCCTTAATAGTGAACAATATAGTGGGCAATACTACATACAATGCTACATTTGCAGGATCAAACAGGTGAGCATTCATAGGTCATCTGGGTCCCTTGTTGCTTAACAAAGCACAGCATATCTTTTTTTAATTTTAATTTTAATTTTTTTATTACATTCAGTTAGCCAATATATAGCACATCATTAGTTTTTGATGTAGTGTTCAGCGATTCATTAGTTGCATATAACACCCAGTGATCATCACAACACGTGCCTATCTTAACGTGATTTAGCAGGGTGACCAGGTAACTACCTGTAAGGAAAGGCTTAAAGTGGTCCAAACCTACAAAAGTGCCAATTAACAGGAAATAGGCAAGGCAATGCAATCAGCACCCAGGACAGCTCCAGTGGCATGGTGGCTCCCAAACAGGTGCAATTGACTGCTCTTTGTTGTGCAACAGGCCCTTCCCTAAAGCTGAAACTTTAAAAAACTCCTGATGTTCTTGCTCTAGACATAGAACAGCGGTTCTTCTTCTTTTTTTTAGAAGGTTCTTAACCTTCTTGGTGTACATACTTATTTAAAAAGTAGATTAAAGGAACCCAAAAGAGTCCCAGAAAAACTAGAAATGTGCACATGCACAAAAAGTTTAGATGATTAAAAAATCTCCTTGCCATTCCAGTGAAGGCCTCTATTGAATTAAATATTGCTGTGTAACAAATTATCCCAAAATACAGTGGGGGCCTAAAAAATGACAACATATTATTTCTCATGGTTTTATGGGTTGGCTGGTCACTTCCTCTGCTGGTTTCCCTGGGCTCGTTCATGCAGCTGCATTCAGCTGGAGGGTTGACTGAGCCAAAAGGGTTTCACTCACAGGTCTAATAGTTGGTGCTGGCTGTTAGATGAAATGCCTCATTTCTCCTCCGTGTGGTTTCTTGTCCTCCAGTAAGTCACACCAGCTTGCTTACATGATAGTGATAGGGCAACGTTCCTCCTTTTGGGACACAGTTTTCTCCAGAACTCACAAAAAGTCAGTTTTCCTACATGCTAATGATCAAAGTAAGTTTAAAGTTTATCCAGATCCAAGAGATCAGAATACTGACTCCACCTTAATGAAACAGCTACAAAAGACTTGCAGCCAAATTTAATGTTTTTCTGTCTCCTTAAAATACCTCATTAAAATAGACCATAGTGAGAAAATTTAAAGCTGCCTGAGGACAAGACTCTTCCTCTCTCCTCTGTCCTTTGTGTTTTACCAGTTCATAGAATGCTACTGGAAATGATTTGTAGGTTCTCAGTAATGTTGTTGGATGGAGAGATGAGTGCACTTCCAAACTGGATGCTATATTCTTTTCTGTATGAGTATCTCCAGCTTTTATTACCTGAGCCCAATGGCTGAGAATAATATGACTAGAAATAACAATCAACAACATTGTTATCAAAACCTTATTACATGCCAAAAACTAAGAATATCTGCTTATTTATTTCATGGATCCTCACCTCCTATGAGGTGGGTTCTGTCATCTTGCTTTTACATATGAGGAGCCAAGGGGTTAGAGAATAGAATTAGATTGCCCAAGGTGATATACCTATTAGGAGCCAGAGCAAAATTTGAACTCAGGACTGCCTGACTCCTAAGACCATATTCTTGATGACTGAATTGTTCAAATCATCCAACCCTGTTGCCTTTCTGCATTCTTTTCTAGAAGAAAAGTTTACAAGTTCATGTGAAAGGAAACTTATATGATAACCCTCTCTAAGCCCTAGTGAATAAAATAGAAAGAAACCCAAGACTCATGATCTGGCTCCAAACTATCTTTCTAGCCTTGTTTCCTACTCTGCCTGAACTACAGATTTAATATTAGTACCACATGCTCACTCTTCCTATGACATGCCTCCAATATCACTTTTTATTTTTGCTTTGCTGATAATACTCCCTCCATTCTCCACACACTGAAATTCTTCTTAGTCTCTATGACTAGCTAAAGTGACTTTTCTTCAGTAACACAATTTTTTTATCCTTCTAGTTGCCATCAACCACCTATTTGACAATGTTTCTCCAGCAAATAATGTATACCTTTATTTACGCTGATTCAATCTCAGTTCACTGCTAACAGGACTATCTTCTACTGGACACTGAACTTTTTCCTGCCTCCAACTCTTCTCATTTTGTCTCCTTTTTTTCCCCAATAGATTTCACATTTCTGTTCTGTTGCAGGCATTCTGCTATAGCCCAGAACTATAAAAATAACTAAGACATCAACCCTATTCTCAGGAAACTCACAATGTTCAGCACAGAGAAGCCATTGAGTATGCATTAAATGAATAAATAAAGGAGCTTGTTGGGGGGAGGGGGAGTTGGGGTATGAATGATTATAGTATCAATTCTATCCTAGAAATATGGGCAGTGCTTTACATTGTAAATGCTCAGCAAATACTCATTCATTTATTTACTTTCTATAATGAAATAGGCCTAGGTTCAAGTCCTGATTTTATTTTCTTGGTAAGTTTGAGCAAATCCCTTTAACTTTCTGAGACTAGGTTATTAAATCTGTAAAACAGTAATAATGACCTCATAGGGTTTCTGTGAAAATTTAATATGTAGCAAATGACTATTTTAAGAGCTCAATATATTTTAGCATTCTAAACTTCTCCCTAACTTAGTTCCAGAAAGAATATGTAGCAGTTCAAGATACATTGCTGAATAGATGGACAGATGGATGGATGGATGAATAACGGAATGAACGAGGCAAGATTTGAGGGGAGTAAAACTCCAGGGCATGGTAACACAGGCAGACTCTGCAGGGCAAGAGAGCATCAGCTCCCTTCTTAGGGGCTCTGAGCCACCCTAGAAACACCCTCTTCTACTACCCTTAGCCCCTCCCCAAAGGCCATGCCACTGCTCCCTCCCTTCACAGGGGGCCCACGCAGCTTGTTTTTCTCCTCTTTGTGTGTCGGGGATGTGTGATTTTACTGTCAGCATGGTGTTTCTAATGAAAGGCAAATGGTGTCCAATGTGACTTGGGAAAAAAATGTACAAACAACAACAAAATTATATGTTCTTTTTTCCTGTAGTGTTCGCAGGGAGAATATGTGACTTGTTTGCTGTCAATACAGCTTATAATGACATGGTGCACAGAAGCCCTGCCAAATGTGTGCAGCATTCGTTATACACATGTATTAAGTGTAATGCGATATGAGTTTGGTGGCGGAGCGGATGAGAGCCGCCCTGGGGCTAATTTGGAGTTATAGCACCTCTTCCCATGGATGATTAAGGGGGAAAGGGGAAGTGAGCAGCAACATGGTCATGGAGCAGGGTGTCTAGAATTTTCAGGAGTGATTCTGGGCTAGGTTGAGAGAAAATGTTAGAGCTCAAAGAATCTTTAAAGATACTTCTTTAAGCAACAACAACAAAATATCATTTAATGATTAATTCTTGACCCCCTGATAAGTGCCAGGCTTATAGCATGCCCTGGGAATAAGATGCTTCACCAGCCTTGAAGAAGTTCACAGGTTAGTAGGATAGAGAAACAAGTAGAGAGAATGATGATACACCACAGTAAATGCAACAATACCTACAGGCTAAAGTTGATATCAATCTATAGAGGAGGATTCCTAAACCAGCCTGATGTCACTTCCTCTTCCTCTGAGATGCTTTCCTTGACCCCTCATAAATGACTAGATCATCTGTTATATATTCTCACAACACCCCGGGCTTTTCCTTCATGGCATTTGTCGTGGTCTAAAGTCAGTGTTATGTGTGTTAATTTCATCAGTGTCTGTCAGGTTTCTAGACCCTAAACCCTGTGAAGGTAGGACCCTCATTTGTTTTGCTTACCTTATATCTCCAACACATAGCACAATACCTGGAACATAGTTCATGCTCCAGTAATATTTGTGGTTGAATGAGTAGATGCTGTCATTTATGAGCTTAATCTTGAAGGACATGGAAGAAAAAAGCCAGGTAAAGAGGATGAAGGAAAATGTGGGCCCAAGGAAGGGGCATACAGCATATACAAAGGTATATACACTTACAGAAGTAAGAAAGTGAAGAACAAAATTGGAAGAAAATCAGTAAAAGTGAACTGCTGAGATTCTTAATGGTATCATTTATATTTTTCTCTAGTAAAGCAAAGACTTATGTGAAAGGCCAAACCTCATTGGTAGTGTTTGTGAGGAAATACTGGGAGGCAGATGTGATACTGAACAAACATTTTGGTGATGAGTAAGGCAGTAAAGGTGCTAATGTGGCTCTTGAATTAAACCATGTCAATGGAGAGTTTAACTAAAGAATGTTTAAGAAATTCTTCTCTCAACAGTGAGATGATAATAGAAAGGGGCATGTCTGTTGCCTCGCTGATGAAGCTTATTGAGGCTCCATAAATATTACTGGAGTATGAACTATGTTCCAGGTATTGTGCTATGTGC
Organism: Eumetopias jubatus; assembly: GCF_037043125.1. Lineage (NCBI taxonomy): Eukaryota > Metazoa > Chordata > Mammalia > Carnivora > Otariidae > Eumetopias > Eumetopias jubatus. Next base: position 60,457,990 of record NW_028274810.1, read on the forward strand.
TGGAGATATAAGGTAAGCAAAACAAATGAGGGCCCTACCTTCACAGGGTTTAGGGTCTAGAAACCTGACAGACACTGATGAAATTAACACACATAACGCTGACTTTAGACCATGACAAATGCCAGTGGAACAAAATCATTCTGAATGAAAATGTCATTAAACATACATTCATGCCCACTGAAAAATAAAAGGAGTAATATTAACAATGACTAATGCTTTTTGAGAAATCGTTATATACCAGGAGCTTACAGTGATAATCAGCCTCCAGGTACTATCACATTCAATATTCATGACAAAACTGTAAGGCAAGCACTAAAAAAATCCCACCTAGAGAGAAGATAGGTAGGAGACCTGGTGAAGTTAAGTTATTTGCTCAAGGTCATGCAGCTAAACAGAGACATAGCCAGGATTTGAATTGAGGCCGTTTAATTTCTGAATCCATTTTTTTAATTACCAGACTTCAGGACAGCTGTGACAGACTGAGTTCCTCACTGTCTAAATTTCAATTTAAGCCCAATTGCCTCCCTCACCCTATAAATTCAGCTTTAGGTAAAGAATATGTCTGGCCCATCTATTGGCCTTTTGAGAAAAGAATTTGGGTTCTAGTGCCAGTTCTTTATGAATGCATGACATGCTTACTATCATATCAGCTCTCATGAATTTGCAGATTTGAAAAAGTTTTAGGAAGTGACTCTTGAAAATATTCAGCATGACAGGAAGGCGGGGGATTTAGTTGGCCCAAGGTAATGTTGGGGGGTGGGTGAGTCGATCATAGGAAGTCTGACGTGTCACAGGGAGGAAGCTGAACCCAACTGATACTTTGAAAAAAGGAAGACATTGAAAACTTCAAAGGTTAAGGGCTTTCAACAGTACTTTATTAAAACTGTATTTCTGTGTGTACACACACGCACACACGTGTACATATATATCTATTAAATACGTATACAATATACATATGCACACACATTATATATACACATATATACTATATATATACACATGTACATATTAACATAATTTTAAAATATAAATATGTGTATATACGTATTTACCTTGAATTATATCAGCTAACCTTTACTGAACTCTTTTGTACCTTCTATGCTATGCCTTCACAAGCATTATGTCATTTAATCATCACACCAACCTGAGGAAGTAAGTGTTATTATATTCATCATTCCAAGGAGGAAAACAAGGCTCAGAGAAATTAAGTCAAAGCCATAGTGTTAGTTATAGCAGAGCTAATATTTCCCCAGTCTGTTCCCCTCCTCCAGGACTGTTCCATTTACATCCATGAGATTCTGTCTCTGTGACCTGCCAGTACATGTTTGCAGGGAGCTCTGCAAACAGGTTACTATGTGAGCCAACTCCCCTGTGAGTTTCGGAAGATCAAGCCTGGAGTCCATTCATCTGTGTCTTCACAGCTTAGCCCTAGCCCATGTCAGTACCTGTGAATATTTGTGGAATTAATGAAGGAATGATTTGCCTCAGTTTACCTGGATATTAAGTGAAGGGACTGGGCTAGAACCAGAGCATGAAGGGTCTCTGTTCACCTTCCAAAAATCTCTCCCTCCTCTGAAATCTAGCACTTGCAGCCATTTCCTTTTTCTGAGCAAGTCATCTGATACTTACCTGTGCCATCTTATGCACTATTGTATTTCTTAATGTTTAACACTTGTGTGGATTTCCCTTTTTGTGAGTTTGCCTCTCCCTCTTCCTGGACCATGAGTCTCTCAGGATAAAGGAAATTCACATCCGTGGGGCTTGTATAGCATGCCAAGCACCATACCAAGGCCATCACATGCGTGAGTTTATTTGATCATCATAACAATTCTCAGAAACAGTTATTATCTGCCTTTTACAGGAGAGCCAAGCTGGGCTCAGAGAGCAACATAATTTGAGTGATAACACACAGCAAGAATGCAGCAGAGATGGGATCCAAACCCAGGTCTGACTCCAAAGTCCAAGGCATGGGCTCTGACTTTCCCACCTTAGCCTTAATCGCCACATGGCCCAGACTTCCTCTGCCAGAGACATCACCCCTCCCTCTTCTCCCACATGCTCCCCCAATGCAGGACCCGATGGCAGCAAGCCTGGCAGGCAGTGCGGAGGGCTGCCGCAAAGACGCGCTTTGGCATCTTAGAATGCGGTACAAGGTATGCCAGCAAGAGGAAGAACAGTTGGTGAACAGTTGGCGAATAGATATTTTTATGCAAGGGTTGCCTAGAGCGAGGGAGGGAAAAGAGTGGGGGGAAAAACCTGTTTATAAAGAAGCCACAATTAATAAGGTCTTTGTTAGCTTTTTGGATTTAGATTTTCAAGTCCATTGCTTTGGGTTTGAAAAGGAACAGAAAGGTCCCTGAGGAGCCAAACTTCCCAGCTTCCAAATCATGAAGGCATTTAGGAAATCAATCCAAGCCTGAGTCTGTTGAGGATTTTAATTATTCAGCAAGGAGCGCAAAGATGCTCTGAATTCCTTTGGACAGCTTCTTGTCTGGATGGTTTACGCTGTGGCATGCTCAGTGTGTGGGCTTACGAGCTATAGGATGACAAAGGAAAAAAAAAGAAGGAAAAGAGAGCACCATACCTAGGATTTCTGAGAGGACTGTAGCTGCTCTAATCCCTTGCCTACCATTTTACATCAACTTTCTGGGCTTCAGTGTTCTCATCTGTAAAATGGGAATATAGTATCCATCCAAGTGGGTTGTTGTGAGATGCGATAAATGCCCTCTAAAACTTAAAACCAATTAGAAATAAAAATATTGGGTTTTGTAGAGCACTATTTTTTTTACAAAGGCCTCCACCTCCCTTTTCTCTTTTTACACATAAATTTATTAGATAAGCGTTTATAATACTTATAATAATAATAGCTGTCATTTATTGCATGCTTAGCACATGGCAGGTCCATATTTTGCTATATTTGACCTTTATAATGCCCCTATGAGGTAGGTCCCAGTGTTCAATGAAGTGGGAGCTCAAAAAGGGTTAAGTAATGTAACAAAAGTCAGGAAGAAGCAGCCTCAGCACGCAAAGACCACTCGAATGTGGACAGGTTCTCCTAGCCTGTGAGCACTAACCACTCTGCATTGTGCTAGGAGCCCCATAGTCATCCAAAGAGCTGGTTTTCCTTTACTGGTTCTTCTTCATTTTTTTCAAATTCTAAACTCTGGCATGCTCCAGATTCTGCTTTTCTCTGCCTAGTTTCACTCCTTTGGTAGCTCCATCCTGGTCTGTGGCTTTAAATACTATCTATGTGCTGACAATACTCAAATGTGTATCACCTGCCTAAACTTCTATACTGAGCTCCAGACTTGTATATCCAACAACCTACTTAGCATGTCTAATATATGTCTCAAGGTCAATATGTTCCAAACCAAACTCCTGATTTCTACCCTCATCTCAAGTGAAATACTGTTCTGCCTACAGTATTTTCTGTCTTAATAAATGGCAACTTTACCCTTCCCATTGCTTAGGCTGAAAACCTTGAGTCTTACTTGACCCCTCCTCTTCTCTCATAAGCAATATCTAGTCATTCAGCTAATCTCATTGGTGTTACTTACACAAAGTATTTGGAATCTGCCCATGGCCACTTATTATCTACTGTTACCACCATCTTCTTTGCCTGGATTACTATAACAGCTTCTTAACTGTTCTCTTTGTGTCCACCCATGTCCCCATACAATCTCTTCTCTACACATTTTCCTGGGAAATCCTATTAAAATGCAACTCAAGTCACATAGTCCTCTGCCCCAAATCTTCCAACAATACTATGAGATTTAATTCCCCACTAATTCTTGGGCTTCATTTCCTCCTTCATGGATCACATTTAGTTTTATTAACATTGACTGTGATCAAGTTTGCAAAGAAACAAGTGTCTGGTGGACCCATAGTTTTTCTGGGGTGGTAATCTGAATATAATCCTTTGAATAACCAAGCTCTTCTCCACATTCACTGTGCTAATACTTCCCAAACTCTTCCCAGGCCCACCCACTGAGATACGGTTAACTAAATGACATGTTGCTCCACTCCTTATTAAAATAGTCATGTCATTTGCATATGATTTCCTCATTATTATATCCTTAGCAGAAGGAGTAGTCAACCTAGAGTGGTACAAGTGCCTCTTATCTATTTTGGTCAAAATTCGTCTAAATGAGGAGTACCTCATTCTTATGTTGCAAGAAAGTAAGTAAGCTTCAATCTCCTCCTTATCCTATCTGTTTTCCTGAAATTCCTGGTGTGCTGGATATATTCTCTCAACTAAGTCTCCTCTTGATCTTCTCCACTCTCCTTCCCTGCCCTGAGAGACTGACCTATGTGCAGTGCCTCAGGGGGCTCTGGTGCCCTCAGGCTTCTGTGTGAAGTGGGAAGGGAGGAGAGTGAGGTCAAGGTGGGGTTTTTGTTTTTTGTTTTTTGATTCTGTCCCTAGGAGGTCACTTTGGAGTGTGTCCCAGATATCACTAATCCTTTCAAGGGGGCTGTGCTACAGAATTCCTTCTCTAAATTTAAGAATTCTGGTAATGGCTCTCTCCCACCTCTTCCTGTACCACTAGGGGTGTTAACCTCCAGTATTGCCAGTTCTGGGGAATACCCCCCATCTTTTAGGGTTCCCTTCCCTTCCCTACACCTTTATAATTGGTCCCTCCTTCAACTATTCTCATTTGAGTGCGTCAGCAGTTTCTTCCTGAGACCCTGACAGATATACCTGGTGATCTATAAATGTTCCCCTGTCTTACTACATTTTATCTATAGTAATTAGACCTCATGGGTTACCTTCCTTTGACACAACAGATTATTTTTCTGATCAGTACTACTCATTTGAGTAGTAGAAAGTCTATCTTGCCCTTGGAGGGTGCGGTTCTGAAGCCAAACTGACCCATCTCGTAATCTTGAATTAGACAACGGCAAGTGCCTTCACTTCCTGGCATTTCATTTTCCACCAGTTCTTGTCCATTTTTGAATGGGATTTATGACTGATACAGACTGATGCATAGGAGGCATATTGCAAATACTAATTCATATTCCTTCCCCTTCACTTTGGTGCATTTGTTTTTTTAGCTTTGTTCTTCCTGTTTCGTTTTGATTAATGCAATACCTTAACCTCAGTGGAGCTTGTGGAGTAGCACAGTATGTAATTTGCAGTTGGATAATTTCCTCATCAGTGGAAGTTGCTCTGGTGCTAATTTGGGCTGTAGCCTCTATTTCAGTCCTTTGTCTCATTTATAAAGAGCATACTATATTGTTCCAACTTCCATACTTTTCTTCAGGAGATTGTACATCGTGACTGAATGTGAGACTAGAAAATCCATTCCACCCTCAGAGTCGTCAGTTGCAGGGCATGTATACAAAAGGGCACCATTATTAGGAAAAATCTAAATGTACCAATTTCTGAATAGAGGAGTCTTTTTCTGCTTTTGGGTATAGCCTTGATTTACACTTGGTGGAGACACCATGGAAAGAACTGGATTAAGTCAGCTCAACTGGGATCCTTGATTCACCTCAGCTACCTGACCTTCTGGGGCTGGAGTCCAGTTCATAACAAACAATGTCCACTGGGCCTGCTTGGAGAGAGATAGCTAAAGTAATACAAGAAAGATTCAATCAGGAGGGAGGAAACTAGCCCCAAGCCTCAAGATACATATCACATCAGAAAGACTAAAAGCTGGAGCACTGAATACCAGAGTTCAAGATGGAGGTGGAAATAGAGCAAATTGTATATCCTAAGGTAGAGAGCATAAAGAATTATCTTCAAAGATAAAGAAGTCAGTGGCAAAATAAGGTATGGATATAAGCCGAGGTCTATCCAGGAACAAATTATATGAACAGTCACTGTGCCTCTCTATGGGAAGCCTTTACATGGTCCCACCAAGTTAAAGACCAAAGCTGAAAGTGGGACCTTTGCCTCTCTGAGCCCTGGGACTCATTTCAGTTAATAGGGGATAACCCTCCCTGCCTTGTTTGTAACCCAGGACTGTTGCAAAGATAAAATGAGATAATAGGTAAAAAAACATTTGATAAACCTCAAAGCACTACACAAAAGCAAGGATCCAGCAGACATTTCACCATGGAGAGCTGAACTCATCTCTGAGAGGTCATATGCCTGGTCAGTTGGAGTCAGACCAATCCTGAACTCCATCTCTATGAGGGATGTATGAATCCAGAGAGAACCTACACTCAAAGGAATGTAAGCAAAAAAAATCAACCAAAGTAAACTGCAGGAAGGTTGGTAGGTGCCTGGGCTTTCAGAATGAAGGAAAGCTAGCCTTCAAACACAGAGCATCCTTGCTCTATGTAGACTCTCTACTTCCTATGGCTCAGCCTCACTGGGCTTCTATCACAGCCCAAAGTTCTGCTTGAAGCTGAAACATGATCACTGCAACCCCTAGGCACACCACTTCCCAGGATCTCCACCTAAAAGGAAGGGGCCCTCTTCCCTTAGTTCCTTTTCAAAAAATTCTGAAAGAATTTGTGCAGGCTTGAGTCACATGCCCATTCTATGACCCAGGCAAGGTGTACTATGATTGGTACTTCTCCATGCTTTGGATCAAGAAAGAAGCTGTTCCTCAACTATTCCTGGAAGCTGGAACTAGATGCTCATAGTGAGATACTACATCCTGTACACTGGGTTTTGAAGACTAAGATATCTGGGCTATTTAGGGTGGACCCCACTCCCCACTGGAAGTCCATTAGGAAGAGTACTAACAGTGAATTAGTCAGGGTCCTGGCAGGGAACATAGTATAGTCAGAAGGAGGATCTGAGGAGGCTTTAGAGAAGGGAGTTTTTACAGGTGTGAGAAGAGTTAAGAAAAAAACCAAAAAGGGATGGTGAAAGGGAAAGGGTCAAGGGATGGCTGTCTGAACACCCTGACACCAGTAGCCGTAGGGAAGGACCCGCAGCCAGGGTCTGTGGCCTTCAGTATAGGGACTCAGCCTCTGCAACTGGCAGACCAATAAGGAAGGACCCTTTCTTTCCTTTCACCTGCTGTTTCTTTCTTTTTTTTTTTTTAAGATTTTATTTATTTGAGAGAGAGAGAATGAGAGATAGAAAGCACGAGAGGGAAGAGGGTCCGAGGGAGAAGCAGACTCCCCGCTAAGCAGGGAGCCCGATGTGGGACTTGATCCCGGGACTCCAGGATCATGACCTGAGCCGAAGGCAGTAGCTTAACCAACTGAGCCACCCAGGTGCCCCCACCTGCTGTTTCATGCTATGCCTCTCATTGGCCAGTCCCAACTAGATGCCAGAAGTTATGGTGCCCAGCTTGATGCAGATTCCCAGGGCACCGAGCAAGGTGGAAAGGGATGGAGAGATGATCTGGAGGGGCAAAGGGAGGTTATCCAGCAAAAGTTCCCTTTGGCTCAAAGGCGAGGCCTAGTTAGAGTCCACTTTGTAAAATGGGATGGTTTAAAAGCATGACAAAATTTTAGGGGAGACTCGCTCAGACCAAAAGCCACAGCCTTGTCTATATCTAGCCTTCAGATGGGCTGTGCATGGCAGACACAGCTTTAAAACCAAAACCCAAAACCAATCCAACAATAGGTAAAAAACCCCTCAATTCTTAACTTTAAAATCTTTAGGTTCCAATTCCCCACAGTCATCATCATTCCTGTCATCGAATACCTGCCACTGTGTACATGAATGTACAGTACATACAAACACATGTGTACATACATGCATACATACATTTAATTTGAGGACCTGTGATTAGAAAAGTCAAACTTCTTCATTTTTCAGATAAAGAAACTGGGCGTAGAAAGGGAAACTTATTTGCTGATGGCTGCACAGCCCTGCTGGGAATTCTGTCGGTCTGCACAGAGAAAATCAGAAATGTATAAATAGGAGGAAGTTTTTAGTCTGTGTAAAGTGGGAGCCACCTTTACACATGGGAGCAGTTCTCATCTGAAGCAAGGATTATGCCAGGATTCTATTCCTTCCTTGCGGGCCCAGGAGGTGGAATTAGAACAATGGGGAAAAGTGATTGCTTTCATGCAAGTCAGAGCTTGCAAGGGCTCTTCAAAATGAGCTGGGCTGACTTTCTTCATCCCGAGTTCCCATCTGCCCATTAACAGAAAGTGAACCAGCCCTTAGTGAGGATGTGTTGGACTCTGTCTGTTGAGCCCTCCTACTCTTTGAGTTGAACTAGTGCTGAATTGAATTGGAATGAGAGGAATGTGTCTTCTTGGTTCTTTTTCCTAAATTATCTTTAATTTTATTCCAGTCCTTTTTGGTGGCCTGTAGGTGGGGAGGCTTTATTTCACCCTCAATTTGGAATTCCTAGCCTTCCTCCCATCAAGAATCTAGAAGCCAGGGTCCTCTCTTTGCCTTTACCCATTCCTCTTTAATCACCCTCTTCTGACTCAAAGCAGTCTCTGCTCTGTTGCCATACAGGTCAGGCTCATTTCTGCCTCTACATATATCCTCATGGTGCGGTTAGTTAGGATATTGGTTTGGTTGTAATAACAGAAATCAAACAGCAGTGACTTAATAAGAAGGAAGATGTATTGCTCTCTCATAAAATTGGAGCTGCTGGGCTGTCCAGATGGGCAGCTTGGCTGAGTTCAAGGTCACCAAGAACCCAGTTCCTCTGTCCCGTTGCTTCCACACCCCCATCGTCTGCACGAACAAAGATGACTCTTCTCCACCAAAACCGCATGCCAGTTCTCACAAAGGAGGAAGAAGACATGCAGAACAAGAAAATTCACCTCAGGAAGTGAGCCACAACAACACTTCTTGTCATGTCGCGTCATTCGTGACTTACTCATGTGGTCATGCTGAGTGGCAAAGACTGGAAGTAGAATTTCTAGCTGGACATCTGTATTCCCAGTTACACAGAGGAGGGGGTGTTACTGGTAAAAGGAAAAAGGAATAAATGGATTCCGGTAGCATATTTAGGATTTTCTAACCAGAATGGCCTCCTTTTGTCCTCTATGAAAAGCTGATCATCTTTCAAATAACAACTTAAATCTACCTCTTCTTAAAGTTTTGCCAAGAGAACCATTCTTCAAGACTGTCTTCAGGGCGCCTGGGTGGCTCAGTCATTAAGTGTCTGCCTTCCGTTCGGGTCATGATCCCAGGGTCCTGGGACCAAGCCCCGCATCAGGCTCCCTGCTGAGCAGGGAGCCTGCTTCTCCCTCTCCCACTCCCCCCTGCTTGTGTTCCCTCTCTCTCTGTGTCTCTCTCTGTCAAATAAGTAAATAAAATCTTAAAAAAAAAAAAAAAAGTCTGTCTTCAGCATTCTAAGAAGGCCTGGCTGTTTGTCATGCCTACACCTACAGAATACATGAAGAGCTGGTTCAAAAGCAACTCCCCCCAGCCCGAACCACTTTGCTATAGTCGCTAGTTTAGGAAAGGGCTGGAATGAGTCTACAAGCTAACATTTACTGGTCACCTACCAAGTACTAGGTGCTGTGCTAACTGCATGCATGATGAGCGTTACTTCATTTGATCATTGCAATTGACCTATGAATTAGGTACTGTTATTCAATTGCCAGATGAGGAAACTAATGCTCTATGAAGTCACTTTCCCAAAGCTCTCCAGCTAGGAAGTGCCAAATTCCTCATTTAAACATAAAACCTCTGGCTCCAAGCTTTATCGCAACTTTTCTGTAATAATAGAGAAACTTCACAGACCTGAAGCAAGTGGGTAATTCAGTGTTGATACATTGGTCAGACTAGTAATTTGAAAAAGATACTCAAGGCAAAACAATTCTAACAAACTTATTTGTTGTGCTAATTTCATTTTCCAGGTATTTCCAAGCCTATGTTTCCTTGTGAATCAGGGTATTCCTTCTCTGTGATATGTTTTAAGAAAGTAATACTGAGGACTTTATTTCTTCCCCCATGTATTCCTTCCTTGATTCTTTCCATGACTTTCTCTTGGGGAAAAGGAGCAGATTGAAAATTGTGGTTGTATATGTAACCATTAAAATAGATGCTCTGCCTAAAAAATGAACTTGAGTCAGGGTCTACTAAATTACATGCTAATATGCCAGCTCCCCAGTCTGCAGGGGAATTGCAATCATTCTCCTGATTGGTGTAGCATAATTCCAAGCCTCTCTATTTGCTAGTTCCTTAACCCACCAAAGCTAAGGACCTCAACTGCATTTAATTCAACATTCTCGAGTACCACAAGGCGCCTGCTTATGAACTAGGAGTTGCAGATCAAAAGTGAAGAAAATATAGCCCTTGCCCTCAGCGAGCTAAGAGTCTACTGGAGAAGAATGAAACAGGGAAAACAAATAACCGTAGTGCAAAGAGATTTGCCCAACAGGTGACATGTGTATAGAGTGTCATTGGTTTAAAAAAGAGGGGCTTGCCCCTGGTTGAAATGAGGAGGGGAGGTAATATCTGAGCTCAGTTTTGAAATACAAGAACAAGTCAGATGCAGGAGAGAACATTCCAGGGAAAGGGAACAGAATATGCAAAGATAAGGGGCCATGAAACATACCATATATTTTGGACACCATCAGTGGATCAATAATTTCACAGTATAAATTGATTGTGTCAATTTATGAACTTTTTTTGGTGGGTGATGAGTTAGAAGTGAGGGGTTTTAAGCAGAAAAATTGAGCGATCACATTTATGTTTAAGAAATACCCTGACATTGACAGGGGGGCCTGGAGAAATCATTCATGAGGATCAAAGATTAGCAGTGATGAAATACAAGGTGTGTGATATCTGGCAAGTGATGCTAGAGAGTGGATATGGGATAACAGCTGGCATTTATTGAGGATTTATATGTGCCAGGCCCTGTGCTAATTTGGTATAGTAACTTCTTCTGTCTTCACATGTCTCCAAGGAGGTGGGTACTATTGTCCTCATTTTGCAGATGAGGACACTTAGGTATCAGACCCAGCTAAGAAATGGCAGAACCAGGACTTGAATCCAGTCAAGCCCCACAGCCTTCCCCCTTAAGCGCTGAAGGGATGCCTTAATTTTTTTTCTTATTAAAATGTCAGGCTTCGTAAGTTTCTCTTTGAAGGGCATCAGATAAGTTGTCTGGCAGTGGATTAGGAAGAGGAGGAGCAGAACATCCCTGCGTTTGACCAGCTTGATAACCTTGAAAGCATGAAAATCTATCTATGTCCTCATCTATGAAATGGAGATAATCATACCCACTTCATAGGATTTTTCTGTAGAGGTAAGGGACAGTGCGCATGCAGTGACTATCCTAGTGCCTGAAATGTAGAAAGCAGTTCTCAAATACTAGTTTATTTTTCCCTCCTTCCCCTTGGAGAATGCTGGCACTTTTGCAACTCCTATTAAAGTTCTTTATAAAAAGAGATGAAAATTCTTAGAGCACTAAAGATAAATGAAGTACAGTTACCTGTAACAACACAGATGAATCTTGGAGACTAATGTTGGGTGGAAAAAGCAATTCTCAGAAGACCACGTATGTGTGATTCCATTTTTATAAAGTACAAAAACAAGGAAGTCTAAAGAATGTATTGTTTAGGGATATATGCATATGTGGTAAATTATTTCTTATAAAGGAAAGGATTGCTTGATACAACTTTAAGGATGGTAATAGCTGCTGGGCGGAAGGCAGGAGATGGGATAAGGAGGGGCACATTGTTGGTGCAATGGTAAGCACGGTGGTGTGTTGGTGGTGAGCACATGGGTGTTCATTTTATTATTATTAGTAGTAATCTTTTGTAGGTATTAAATATTATATGCATAATATGTAAATAGATAAAGGGAAAGAGTATCCAGGGAAGCTTCAAGCCTGGCTTGATTCACAACCCAAACAAGAACCCAAGTCTTTATCTCTTGGCTCTGCTTCCTCTAGGTTAACAGCTTCCTTACTCTGGACAGAGTGGCTCTCCTGGCAGCTCCAGGCTCATGTCATTCTAGTACTCAGTCCAGCAAAAAAGAGAAAGTGTCTGCTTCCCCATCAACTCAAGTTAAAGACTCAGCACTGAATTTCATTCTCCCTGATCAGTCTGCTGGGTCATGCTCAGTGCTGGAATCAATCTCTGAGGCTAAGGTTTGCATTGATTGATTTAGTCTCGGTTACATGCTGAACCAGTGTGGCCTGGGCTAAAGTCAAGCTGACTCAAGGCACATTAGTTAAGAATGAGGGAAATGCAGGCTCTCCAAAGCCAAATCAGATGTTAATGTTATACCAAGGAGTGGATGTCAATGGTAAAAACAGCCAATGCTCACAGGAGCCATTTTAAATACCCTGTATTTTTAAAAAAAGAAATACCTTATATTTTCATGATTACACAGCAATGCAGTTTACTATTGGCATTTTTTAAATTTTATAAAATTGCAAAGGCAGAAATAAAAGCCACCAGCAATCTTAAACTCTAAGAAAACCAATGTTGACATTTGGACTTAGTTCTTTCCAGTCTTTTCCCTATTTGTTTTGTTGCATTGGTGATTGTAGATCATAAATTCAACTCTATCTTCACCTGTCTTAACTTCACAAATACATAATTAGTGTTTTCACAGGCTATTATAATTTTTTGTGACTATTTCATTCATTTCAGTTTTTATTCATTAGCCATAATTGAGCCCCTGTTTAGTTCCAGGTGCTTTGTTAAATGTTTGAAATACTGAAATGACTGTCACAGTTCTTGTCCTCAAGCTAAAGTCATAATCTACTACTGAGTAGTCATGGAGAAACAAATATGTATATATAAACATTATCATGAGAGTGTAGTGCATGGAGTAGGGCCTCCTTAGAGCTCAGTCTCTAAGGAAGTGTAGGATTTTGGCAAGATTGGGAGGCAGGTGAGAGGGAAAGGTTGTAGGGTAGTGCAGGAAAACAAAGAGGAGAGCATAATCAAGGACATAGAGGTGAAAGTGTGATGCGATGTCATGAGCCAAAACTCCAAGACACAACAAAGAGGTGAAGCTGGAGGTGAGGGGGTTGGAAGGCCTTGAATTCCCTTCAAGAGAAGCTGGACTTTTCAAAGGCAGGCCACAGCTTATCTAGTTTGGGAATGTGATCTGTGTTCCTACTCGGGACACTCCATTACCTGAATTGCCTTTCTTATAGGCCCTCAGAGGCCCATCAGCGTTTCACACATTCTTTAAGGCAAAAAAGTGAGCTTCCCCGTCTGTAAAACCTTCTTCACTCCTCTAAGGGGAAGCCAATTCCCTCTACCTCCACAGGTATTGACCTCTCCCTCTTCTGCCCTCTCAGGCACTTTGAAGGTGGGTGTGTTATGACCTACACGTGGGAGGTTGTTGTATGCACACCTCTAGATTGTCTCCCTAGACAGGAGGCACGCTGGGGGTCTTGTTTGAAACATCTTTTGTTTTCTGCCATATCTGATGCATAGAATATGAGTTGGTTAAACACTGTGGAATTGAACTGTATACCAGCAGTTTTCAACCAAGACAGATTTTTCCCACACAAAACATTTGGCAAGGTTGGTAACATTTTTGGTTGTTATGACTGGTGAGGGAGGTGCTACTTGGTATCTAGTACGTGGACCAGGGATGCTGCCCTGCAATGCACAAGACAGCCCCCATAGCAAAAAATTAGTCAGCCTGAAATATCAATAGTTCTGAGATTGAGAAACCCTAAAATATACTGAGTGAAGTATAGGGTCGTTGTCCAGAGTGCTCATTTCTGGTCTTGGCTCTGCAGCTATTTCCCTAGGTGACTTTGGGCTAGTGTACTTTCTCTGGGTCTCAGGGCCATCATATGCAGGACGTCTAGTATGAAGATCGTATGCTTTGGAATCAGATAAAACTGGGCTCAAATTTTCACTCAACTGCCTACCACCTGTGAGATTCTGGGCAAGTTATTCTTTATGCCTCAGTTTTCTCCTTTGTAAAGAGGGACTATGGTGTCTACTTTGGAAATAAGGAATTGAGATAATTTATATAAAGCAGGACACATAGCACTTCAACACATAGAAGATGCTCAGTAATCAGCATTGTTATGACACTACTACCATTACTATTCATAGAGTAAAGGGAATGGACTCTAAGGTCTTTCCCAGTTCTAATAATCGAGGACTCCTTGATTTGTTTTCTCTTCATATAAATGCTAAGCATCTTCCCTCAGATGGAATAAGGGTGGTGGCCATGTATCAGGTGGGGTCCCAGCAAGTAACATATGGCACACTCAAACTAGGAAAGTTTATTAAAGGGATTATTATAAAGGTGTGAGTAGATTTAAGGAAACCAACAAGGGATAATGCAGGACCCTGAGCTATACCCCCTAGATCTGGAAGGGCAAGGAGAGGGAGAGTTACCAGAAGCCAAAGAAGGTAACTGTGGGGAGAGGACCCCCTTACAGGAGTGTGGTGAACATTTGCAAAGAGCCAGGGAATAAACATCAGACTTCATCTTATTCCTCCACCTCCATCTCTTGCTGGTGCCTCCCACTTGAATGCTGCAGGAAGGCAGAGGGCAAAAAGCCTGTTGATGCAGCCATAAATGTCAATTTCCCAGGACACAGGTCCTGGTAAGAAGGTGGAAAGAGCCGATCTGAAGAGGCAAAGAAAATATCAATTATGATATAATCTTAGAGTTTGTGGAATAGGAACTGTCTGGGGTTTAGACACATAGCCCGCTATCACAAACAACATGTTAGTACTGTAGCTCTTCACAAGTGAGAGATAGCTCACTTGTGACTATCTGCCCCACCCAGAGTGCATCTCATTCCCCAGACTCAGGGGGAAACACAATTCAGTTCTGAGAAAAGTTTCTATGTCTCCTTTGAGTAATATGTGCCTCAAGGAAGAAAAAGGTTCAGGGAAATTCCACACTGAGAGATGGAAAACAATGGAGGGCTGCTTTGGGAAGTACCATGAGTTGGCGGGACCCTGGTAACTGGGTCCCAGTTCTGGCTCTCTCACTTGCCAGCTTTGTGATCTCTGGGACTCACTGTATTTACCTGGAGTAGCAGTCTCCAACCTGCTTTGTGGATTAGAAGTACTTGAAAGAATGCAGTCCGGTCTTTGGTACCTTGTGAAGCTCATGAACACCAAATTTCATTTATTTAACATTTATGTAACGAGCAGTTGCCAAGTGCCAGTCTTGTGCTGGTCTCTGGAGTAAAATCATGACTAAGTAAGGCCCAGACTTAAAGGAATCGGAGGTGAGAATAGAGTTTCTATTTGGAGGATTGTTAGGTAGGCTTTGGTGATTGTATAAACACCTTGAAATTGAATGCAGAAGTTTGTATATAGGTAAGTATGTGCCTGCATTTTCCTAGAAAGATTTCATTAGATTATCAAACGTAAGAATCATGGAGGGAGAACTTTTAGAGGAGGGTTCCTAGCAGAGTGCATCTAGTCCAATAGCAATAAAAACAAACAGAAAACCATGCAGTGTTTAGTGTACGGAAAATGCAATTAGAGGGTACCTTCATCCTCATGTCTCTATGGCCCTGCCTGGAAATTTGGGCTGGAGGGTAAAAGCTGCAGGCAGGCAATATTGGCTCCATACAATTAATAACTTTACAATAATCAGAGATATCAGAATGTTGTTTGGGAGAGACAGACACATTAAAGAAGATGTGTAAAGGTTGCTAATAGGGCTTTCTATATAGGAGTAAATACCCTACAAAGTCTTTTTCAGCTCTGAAGTTTCAATAAATCAGCAGGGTGGAGTGTAAAGACGGTGGTGCCCACAGTAGAGAGATAAAAGGTGTGTGTTTGTATGTGTCTGTGCTTCCTCCACCTTCTCTGTGTGATTACATGATTAAGTGAGATGTGTAACAAGCTGGGGAGTGGACCAATGGATCACTGACCAGGTAGGTACAGGGAGATGGAGGAGATAGTGCATTTTGGAGTGTCTTGCCAAGCTCCTGAGTGTGTCCATGTAGAAAGCTGTTTCCATTAAGCAGATGTTATTAGATACTCCCAAACCAACTTGATAACCTTGACCCTGACCAAGGCTAGGAAGCATGGAAGCTGCTCTTCTCGGAGGTTCCCTACTTCCAAAGCCTGGATCAATGATAAGTAATATCTTTAAAACATTGTTACAAAAGAAATCCCAAATCACAGGTAACATTATTGATTTATTCATCCATCTGATAATTATTGAGCACAGAAACTATACTGAGCATTAGAGATACAGGCATGGATAAGGGGAAGGAATCAAGATAATATTTGTTGAGTGAAAGGCACTTAATAATCATTGTCAGATTTAATGACGATACCAGTCTTACAAGTTTGGATATCATCTTCATCTTGCATTTATAGGAAGCAGGTTCAGCAACTTGTCCAAGGTTTTGAAGCTCTTGAGTGTTGGACTTCAGATTTGAATTCAAGATGGAATCACTCCAAAGCCTGTTTTCTTCCTAACATCAAATCTCTGCCATTAAGGTGCCTACAGCATTGTCTGGGGCACACACACACATAAAGAAACCTCTGCAGGCCCGTGTATAGTGTAGTGACATGGGGGAGCAGATCGGTTGAGTGAGTGCTAAAAAGCCAGCCGGTTCTAGGAGACTTGTTTAGGAGCTGGTATTTGAGCTGAACTTCAAAGCATGCCTAGATGCAGAAAGGCTGGAGTCCAGGGGGTGGAGAAGGAAATTCCAGGCCCAGGCAGCAGGGTATCAGATACGACACATGAAAGGTTTAAGGAAAGATAAAGTCTGTGTGGTGCGCATGGAAATGGCTGTGGGATCTGAGCTGGTAGAGTCAGTTAGGAAGAGATTATGAAGAACTTTGACTGTTTTGGCTTGCAATATGGACTTTTATCTGAGTCCATAGGAAACCCATGAAGGGGGCCAACATTTGTCTGATGTGGCCAATTTGTGTTTTAGAGAGAACTGCTTCCTGTGTTTCCAAGTAGAATGGTGGGCACTGGAGCCCAGCGTTACTCGCATCTCTGTCCATCCTGTCTTCAAGCAGGAGCAGACCGGGTCCCTAATGGCCTGTTCTTTCCACAGCAGGACTCTCATTGGCCCTTTCTCCTATTCTGCATGTCTCCCTATAAATCAGGAGAAAATGCTGTGGGCCCATGCATGGCTCTCTTGTTACCATAAATCTTGGATGTGAGTGTGGTGGATGATGGGTTTAGGTAATTACATAATATAAAACTGTTCTTGCCTTTTTCAAGTCTAAAGAATTGTTATCTGTGTATCTCCTTCTGCAATTTATGGCCTTTCTGGATGGGGGGGAGCATTCTCACAGTCACTGCCTATAAATTATGTGCTTTTCCCATAATTCCCACTGGTGAATATTCCTGATGGTAAATGACTATTATTTCTATAGGCTGTACTCATATATCCATAATAAATATAGGCATGTTGGATGATGAGGGCCAATTTATCATGCCCTTATTTAGAGGGCAGGGCCAATGGAGGGGGGTGGGCAGAGGAAGGCTTTATGCTTCTCTGAATAGGTTCTTCCAATGGAATAGTGGCCTCTCCCAATGAAGCCTCAGGAATGCTTTGCTCTTGAAAACACACCAGCTTACTGCAAGGTGATTCAGCTGTAGCAGCTCAAATAATAATTGTTTGTGTGGATTTTTACTGTGCAGTTGGGTTTATTCTTGCATTTTATTCTCATTGTTTCTTGATTCTTAAACACAGAAATATTTCTTAAAATGAAGACAATGTCTTATAATGCAATATCTCCAGCTCTTGTTTGGTGCTATGTAGGTATAGTGGAAAGAGTGTAACTTTATTTTAGACAGGCAGAAGACTTTCATTTTTGTCCCTGCTCAGCCCTTTACTAGCTGTGTGACCTCCAGAAAGTTACTACATAGCTCTAAATGACCATCTCCTTATCTTTATAGTGAGGATGGCAGTAATATTTGGCTTCACATTGTTAATAAGGATTAACTGTGATAATGTATGCCTGGGTGCCTTGCACAGTGCCTGATAGTGTAGAAATGCCAGATAAATGTTTATGAATGAATGCATGAAGGCATGGGCCATGAATGCAAGCTATCTATAGATTAATACATAACATATTATTTTAGGGCACAGCTAAGCCTAAAGTACAATGATTCCAGCAAGATAGAACATTCTCACTCAACAAGAGTAAACAGGCCATTCAAGATAGGAATATTGCTCTGTTCTGTATCACCCAGGGCCATTATTCCTTCTACCTTGTGGCTCAGCCATTCCTCAGGGCAATAGTCTCTTCTGAATGGTCAAAGTTGTTTCATCACTACCACATCCCGGTTCCAACCCACAGGAAAAAAAGAAAGAGGAAGTGAAAGGCACAAATAGCTTTTTTAAAAGAATAGGATCTGAAAGACGCACACATCCTATTTCCACTTCTGGAACTCCATCTCATGACCATACTGAGCAGCAATGTAGCTGGGCACTGTTGTCCTCTGTTGGGTAGCCATATGCACAGATGAAATTTGGGAGATCGTATTAGTAAACACAAGAGAAAAAGGGTTATGGGGGTGATTAACTTTCTCTGTCTCATTTGGAGGTCAGCTTTGACCCAAAGACAGAGTGCTACCTTGTATAGTTAGTTGAAGTTACAAATTCATCTGTCCTATCCCCTCACTAGATTAAAAGCTTCTTGAAGGGGTTTGAATCTTACTTACTCCGCTTTGGGTATCCTCCTGAGCTTTGCACAAGATCTGGCCCATTGCAGCTGCACAGTGTTTGTTGACTGACCAACTAATTGATTACAGTGTGCCCTCAGGTGGATGCTAAGTCAGCCCACAGCCTAGCTTATGAGGAATGATGCAACAGACATTTCCTGCTTCTCAGTGGCCATTCTTTTCTGGCTTCTTGAGCAGTTGGTGTCATGGAGCAGGCCCTGCAATTACCATCTGATGTACTTCCTGACTGCCCTTTTGTCTTTGGAAAAGGAGGGCACTAGGGCCCTGGCTGCAGGCATGTCTCTTCGCCAGCAGGTTCAGCGGCCATGGGACCCACACATGATATTGCCCACAGGCAGAGATTGGCTCCTGTTCAGATGGCCCCACAGTGAGGGCTAGCTGACTGGGTCCAGAAAACATTCTGGGCCTCTAGCTGTGAGTTGAGGTAAGCAGAACTAATCAACTCCTCCTGTCCCAGAAATGCCTTTGCACGTGATACTGTGAATTTAGAGTTAGAGATGTTTGGGCTCCATTTCTCACTGGCTGTGTAACTCTGGGCAGGGCATGGGACCTTTCTGACCTTCAGCCTTTTCTTCTGCAGTAGAGATAAAAGCACTTTGCACGCCTACCTCCCCCAGTAGTTGAAAGATGAGAAGTACTCCATTATTGAACATGTCACATTGCTGCTGAGGTATCTGTTCTCAAATCTGTCTTCTCTGTTGCCTCGGGAACTTCTTGAGGGCAGGGGAAATTTCTTAGGACATCGGGAGGCATTTGATGAATGTTCAGTGCAGGGTTTTAAATGCATGTGAAATATAGTTGCAATCAAGACTGATTCCAGATGGTATATATCAGTAGGACTGCACTGGTACTTACGACACCGTGTGAGCCTTCCATTCTCAAGGCTGATGATTTATTCAAGGGCTCCCATTTTCTTTGAAATAACCTGCTTATAGGGCTTTGCATTTCACTATGTAGTTGCCTTTGGGATCCTCCAAAATGTGCCCATTTTCTAGATAAGAAAATCAAGACTTTTGATTGACCAAGTAACTGTTCCAAGGTCACACTTCAGAAAATATATGAAGCCTGAGATTAAAAGCAGGTCTTTCAACAATTGAGCCCATCCTTTTCTTTTTATATCTTTCTTCAATGCTCTATGTTCCATCTACTGTAAAAATTGAGATCTGTTTTAAGTTTCCTGCTCCCACCTGCCAAGTCAAACAGAGTTAGTCCCCAGCATTTCCAGCAGCCATGGACAGCCTGACCAGCACCTGCCCAGGGGAGTTTTTCACACATTTTTTTTCTGGTGGTGATCCTGTGGCCCCTTATTGCCCTTGGTAATGTTACTTAACCACTTTGTGACTTGCTTTCCTCATCTGTAAAATGGGAATATTGACTAACTTCCCAGTCTTAATGAAGGTATTCCAGCATTTAGTTGGTATTGAATAAATGTTTATTCTCTTTTTCTTCTTCTCCTAACATTGACCTATAGATACCTATCACTACCCTGGCAATAACACTAATTCATTTGATAATCATCTCCAATGAAGACAGACACCAGTAAACAATCACCATAATGATACTGGACATCTCTTAAGCACCAGTTCATGAACTGTGGTGAATATTTTAGTCATTATCTTGATTAATCCTCACAAGAGCTCCATGATACATTTATTGAGATCATTACGCCCATTTTACAGATGCAGAAAGTGAGTCTTAGCGAGATAACACAATTTATCCAGATGTAACACAGCTAGGATGTGATAGAGTCACAAGTCAACTGCAGGTCCCTTTGACTCCAGAAAAGATGCTCCTAGCCCTGCCTCCCAAGCAAGACTAGCTGTGCTATGACAAGTGTTGAGCTGCCTCACTAATTAGCCTCTGTGGCAGACATTAGTCAGCACAGGGCCTGAAGCTGGCAGCAGGAGATGTATATCTCAATTAGGCCTCCAGTTAACTTCCAGAGAAGGAACGGAGGTTGAGTCTCAGAAGTTACTAAGTGACTGAAATTGAAACAGCCAGAAATGACTTGCCTTAGGGGAGACAGACTTGTTGCTTCCTGGGTCACAGGAATTTTGTTTCCTCTCTCTGGCAGAGTGCTAAGCCAGCAAAAGTCATACCCCTGCTGTACAGTTTGCTCAGGTGAAAACTTTTTAAAGAGGCTTGGCAAATTTGAGCCAAATGCGGAGAGAAGGATCCGTGACATGATGTCTTCTGTCTCTGGGTGACCATGCATCAGTGAGGCAGTGTGGTGCCATGTCCCCTCTGAGCGTGGGTCACAGAGTTAGACCAACATCGGTTCAGATCCTGGCCCCTGTTCGTGCACTGGTGTCAGGCAAGTCAGATTCTTCATCTATGGAGAATGGCATGCGATACTGACTCAGCAGAGTTGTAGAGAAGATTAAATTAGATCAGTAAAGTGCTAGGTGCTTAGCACATAGTAACCACTCAGTCTATGCTAGTTACTGGGGTTTTATGCATGTAAAGAGCTTAGAAGCATCCCTGGAACAGAAGCATATTATATCAGCTATACTTATTATTATCTCAGTGTTTTGACAATGTCAGAAGGCAGCTTCTCTTGCTCTTAACCCTCCAGTTCACTACACATCCAAAAATAATACAACTAGAAATATAACTCCCTGAAATATTTTGTGGCTCATAGATGTTTCATTTAAAGTATTTTCAGTTAACTTTAAGTCTTTTAAAAATCAATTTTCACACAATGAGGTAATACAATACACCATGAAAATGGCTAAAATTAAAAAGACTGATAACCCCAATTGTTGACAAGGGCGTGGAGCTCCTACTGTTCCCATACATCATTGGTGGGAGTGCAAAATGGTATATCCACATTGGAGAAGGACTTGTTAATTTCTTATAAAATTGAACACACACCTAACCTATGACGCAGCAGATCTGCAACTCTATCATAGAGAAGGAAAACACATACCTATGAAAGACTTTTATCAGAATACTCATAGCAGACTTATTCAGTCTAACCCCAAACTGGAAATAGCCAGGTGCCCATGAATAAGAAATAGACAATCAAACAGTGGTATATTTATACAAATGAATACTGATCAGCAATAAAAAGGAACAACTTATTAATACACACAATATCATGGGTGAATCTCAAAAACATGCTGAGTAAAAGAAGCCTTACACAAAAAAGTACATACTGTTTGATCCCATTTATATGAAGTTCTAGAATAGGAAAAACCTATCATGGGGGAAAAAAAAAAGGAAAAGTGGCTGTCTCTGGAGTCTGAATGGGAATGGACTTCTGGAGGGGGGGCAATGGCAATGTTTCAAATCTCAGTAAGAGCTTTGCTTAGACAAGGATATGCATTTGTCAAAAATGATACATTAGCATGAAAGTTCACATAAGATTCCTGCCTTCCACTGTATCTAACCTTTACTTCCAAAGAAAACAAATAACAAATGTTAAACAAAAGAAACAAATGTTGAACTCTAGATAATGATATTCATGCTAAAGTGTTTAGGGAGAAAATGCACAGATGTCTTCAATTTAATTTAAAATGCATGAAAAAATAAGATGAACTGATGAATGGCAACAGAAATGGATAGATAGATGGTTAGATATGTGATAAAATAAGTAGAGTACAACGTTAAGCAGTGGGTATATGGGTGTTCATTATAGAATTTTCTGTATGTTTGAAAGTTTGCACCATGTTGGGGAAAAAGCAAAAAAAAAAAAAAAAAAGTTCTTTAACAGTTAGTAGTCTTCCCAAATGAAGACATAATTCTAATGACCATTTTGGAAGCCTAAATCAAATGTATCATAGGAACGTAACTTCAAGTTTGTTGTTAAGTTTTAAGTTGGTAAGCCCTGACTTACAGGCCACTGAGGATCAGAATGAAATGTGATTTAATGAAGGAATTGAATTGACAGTTTATGGTCTGCACCTTCATTGCCACCAGAGAATTTTTTTAAAGACTTTATTTTTTAGAGCAGTTTTAGGTTCAGAGCAAAACTGAACAGAAGGTACAGAGATTTCCCATCTTGTGTAGCCCGCCCCATTATCAATATCCCCCACCAGAGTGGTGCACTTATTTTTTTTTTTAAGATTTTATTTATTTATTTGTCAGAGAGAGAGAGAGAGCGCACAAGCAGGGGGAGCTGCAGGCAGAGGGAGAAGCAGGCTCCCCGCTGAGCAAGGAGCCCGATGTGGGACTTGATTCCAGGACCCTGGGATCATGACCTGAGCTGAAGGCAGCTGCTTAACCAATGAGCCACCCAAGCATCCAGAGTGGTGCACTTATTATACCGATAAACCTACATTGACCCATCATTATCACCGCGAATCAGTAGTGTACATTAAGGGTTCACTGTCAGTCTTGTACATTCTGTGGCTTTGGGTAAATGTATAATGACATATATCCACCATTATGGTATCATACAGAATAGTTTCACCACAGTAGAGAATTTTTTCTACTGGGTTTGCTCCTGTTGAATGAGGAGGTGACTCTGGTCTCCATGTATGGTTCCTTTGAACCTTATGATTACGATTCACTTACCCATAGATAGAGCCAATGAGGGAGACTGAGGCCAGACTTCTCACCCCATGGGGTAGCTGTCCTCTATCCCCACACCTCAGACTCCTTAGGAGAGATTACTGTGGAGCTGTGGAAAAGTACCTTCCTTATGCAAATGAAGAGCATTAGCCAAGTTCTTTGTGTACAGGAAGGGAACTGTCTTGGGCATAGGACTTAGCTGAGCTTCCTTTAACCATCCCACTGTGGTCCTCACCGTCCACATTTCACAGATGAGGAGATTGAAGATCAGAGAGGTTCATTCATTTCTCTGTAGTCGCATAACTGAAGAATGGCAGAAGTGGGGACTTGAATTCAACCTGTCTTGTTTCCAAGTTTATGACCTCCTACCACTTAAAGTTGCTGGAAAGAGAGTTGTCTTCTGGGGAACTTAGGATTCAGAATGCATTTTCCCTGAGAAACTAAATTACCAAAGGCAATTGGGTGCAATAGAAACTGTATCTTTTATAGCTGTACTTTTTTACAATTTGGGGCTAAGTAGTAGTCTCTCAGCTTGCCTGGGAACCTAACTCCTACACATGACATTATTTGAGGAGAGTTGATGTCCCAAGATCTTAGCCCATGACTTGCAAACTCTTGAGACAAGCTTTCCCTGAGCTAGAAACCCATATGTAGTAGTTACACCTGATGTTTATATATGGCTTTGCTGTTTACAAATTGCCTTCGTATCTGTTTCCTTGTGGGGGCCCCATGGCCATTCTGCAGCACAGAAAACAAAGATAGGGTCATTATCTCCATGTGCTGAGTGCCAGGGAGGTCAGGAGAGAGGTCCAGAGGTTGGCCACATGGCTAGGCAAGGGACAGAGCCAGTTTGAGAATCCAACCCCCAGGACACCTAGTTCAGTAGGGCTCTTACGTCACCTGCTTTTTATTCTGTTTTGGCTGCTGGCCTGCCGGCCCGGGCTAATTTACATATGAAATCTTACAAGTTCTTGGTAGGTGACCAGTATATAATGTGTAGCCAATGAGATAAAGTACAATTTGCCTTTTGTTACCAAGGAAGGGGAACTCTCGAGGGGATCATAATAATCGTGCCTTTCTCAGTGGAACTCGGAGAGTTTTATGGGCACAGAGAAACAATCCATCCTCACAATGGACCAGTGTGCCTGGGAACTCCCATTGTCTTCGCCATTCTGTGGAGGAGGAAAGAACATTAAGAGATTTGGCCCAGGGTCACTAGCACCCAGGCCGTCAATCATACCGTCTCGGTGACAGAGCAAGGAGTGGGACTGTGGGTCCCGTGTAACCATCCATGAGAATATGCTCCAGCCATCACATTGTGTAATGTATTTTTAAATACCCCAAAGAGCTCTTGTCAAGGAGCAGAAATGGACGTTCCGTACGACAGCCTTGAGACTCATCAGCAAGCCCCATGTCCAAGGTCAAAAGGAAATCAGGATAGGCCCTAGAGAAACCCCAGACCTCTTTATAATCATCAGCCTATGAGCATTTGTATTTTTTTATCTGTGAAGGATCACACCTTTGCGTAAGACCTCCAATCAAGCCTGCCCAGGTCCTTGGGTGAGTCACTTTCCATCTTTGGGCCTCAGTTTACTCCTTTGGAAAATGACAGTTGGAGCAGATGACATATATTCTTTAGAATCAGGAAAAAAGGAGATCCTTATCTGGAGAACTTGAGAGCATTTTTCTAGTCTGAATCTCTCTGAGAGTAAGCACTGTGTTCTGTTCTCTGTGGCCCCAGTGTCTAGCCCAGTTCCTGACACATAAATGTGGCTTGATGAATGTTGAGTGAGTGAATAAAAATGGCACAGCCCCTTTGCTTAGGATGAACAATGTTATCATAAATTCTGTACATCACTTGCATGTATTTCAAGTGTGACCCATTTCATGCTGGAAATGCTGGTTGTTAATCATCCTAGAGGCCTGTCAGAATATAATCACTGGCTCCAAGAGGTTCTCGTGACACAGAAGGCCAAGTCTTTCCGTTACTGCAGAGGTCTGAATAAGAGCTGGTGGGCAAACCTAGAGAGTGAGAGAGGGACTCAACTCGAGGCATACTTTTCTAATTGTGACAGGTGCTTAAGGGTTAATTTTTACAGCCAGGAGTAAAGGATCTTGATGAAAGGCCATGTCACTAGACACTAGAAGAGAAACTACTGCCTCCTTCCACACCCATGATTCTGTGTTTATCAGCCCACTTTTCATATGGGAGGTGCATAGATATTTGTCTTAGAGGATATGGCTTTGAATCCCATTCTGAAACTTATTAATCATGTGACCTTAAGCATATCTAACACTAGTACTGTTAATAATAACATTAAGAAAACTTATGATGATGAGAATATGAAAACTGGCACTTATTAAGAGGCCTCACATGTCAGCTGCTTCGTGGACTTTTGTTCTCTTTACATTAACTCCTTTAATTTGTTTGAAGAAGAACCAATAATTACTATCCATCAGATAAGTAAACTGAGGCACGGAGAATTTAGGTAAGTCACCCCGGGTCCTCCACTGAGAAGGTGGCAGATCCAGCAACTCACTCTCCTGACTCCAAAGTGGTAGTTCTCTATCAGTAAAACTCTGTCCTTCAGTGTATTAAGACTGTAAAATTGATACTGTAATATCTGATCATTCTTACGGGGTAGTTGTGAAAGTCAAACAAGTTTCAAATTGTTTTCTCTTCCATCAGACAGTCAGTCCATGAGGTTCATGGTTCATCTGGGTATCCTTCAAAGTGGTGGATTCATCAACAGTGCTCCATAACTGCTAAATAAATACACAAATTGATGGAGAGAATAATAAAACTGCCTTATAAAGAGCAGGGTGGTAGGCAAAGGTTATTTATTTATTTTTTGATATTTCAAATTTGTTGTACGCAACTTCTCAGATCTTTTATTATGCTTGTGGGCATCGTATATTTCCACAAGGGTATAATCATGATGTACATTTCTCAACTTGCTTGTCCGTGGACACTTTTCTCATGGAACAAATATGAACATTTCATAGGATGGTGGTTCCTTGGGGCAAAGCTGCTACAGACATCGGGCTCTCAGGCTGTGCACTCTATCCAGCTTCTCTTTTCTCTCCTTATTTTAGTTCCTTTCTCTCCCTTATGCAATGATTTCTGGACTTCCTCCTTCCTTTTTTCCTACCTCTCTCCTTCCTTCTATCTTTCTTTCTCTCCTTCCCCATCTACCTAACGGCAGACCTATGCTATGTGCTACAAAGATGACTCATTGGCCCTGGGCCCACGATTTTGAGGAGCTCAGCATCAATGAGGAAGACAGACATGTAAGCTTTATGTGATGTCATTGTTTGGGGTGTTATAACAGAGGAAAGTGTGGGATACAGTGAAGATGTAAAGGAGTCAAACAGAAGTAGTCAAGAGGAGGTCATTTTTAAGCTCAGTCTTGAGAAATGAGTAAAGAGTGGTGACAGAAAATGAGAGGAAGTTAATTTCCACCAATGGCAACAAAAAGTACAGAGCCCTGGGTCACAGAACAGCCTGGAATATCTGGAGAGCTGCACATTTGACTGGAGTACAGCCTTCAGGTATAAATGGAGTAGTGGAGGGGCAGTGCTGTGAGAAGCAGGACATGGGCTTCATGTTTGCATGTTTGAAGCCATGATTAAGTTCTTTCTCCATGTATCATAAATCAAAAAATTTTCTAACTGCCTTTGGTCAGTGTGAGGAAATTAGTGTTACTCACTGACCTTGTCATGACTGTGAATCTGCCTGGTCCAGACTTTTCCAACATGTATTCTGGCTGAATTCTCATATTGTGAGATGAACTACATATGTGTACCCACATATCCATGCAAACACACATGTACATACACACAAATTCTGAGGAAAAGTAAATGTGGAAAATAGGCCCATTGGAGCATTAAAAACTGAAGTGTTGTTTGTTTGTTTTTAACCTTGGAGCTCTTTATTTGTTGAGGAACATATATTAGCATCCCATAAAACACGCTTTAGGAAAATCTTTCTGACACTTTGAAATACTGAAAATGACACTGCTATTTCAACTTCAGAAATTGCCAGGAGCCTAGAGATACTGGGCTGGAAGCCATTGCTACCATGTGGGCCTCAAAGAAGTGACAAGAACTGCTTAATGTCATAGGTCATGACTGATGGAGAACCAGAGTTCAGGTCTCCTTGTTCTGGTCCAGGTCTTATTTTATTACACTAATAAATAGTCCAGCTAAATTCAACAGGCACTTACTGGGGACTCCATGTTCCTGTCACTGTGCCATCTGCTGAGGATGATATCAAAGTTTGCTCTCTAACAGGAGAGATGAGGCTGCACCAACAGATGGACAAATAGTGTCCGGCGGGGAATGTTGTCATGTCGAAGAGCAAGGCAAGACAAGGGAATAAAGAGTCATAGAGGTGCTGTTTTGTAAAAGTGGGGAAGGAAGGGCTAAGGTGACATTTAAGGACATGAGAGGGAGCCGTATAGATCTGTGATGGCAGTACCTTCCAGGCTGAAGGCAAAGCTGGTGCACAGGTGGGAGAGTCTAAGGAACGTGACGGGGCCGTATGGATGGAACAGAATGAGCAGGGGAAGTGAAGCTAGGACGTGGGGCTTGAGGAGTGACTGGGGCCCTGTGAGTCCTTTGGGGCTATGTGAGGGACATTTATGCTATTTGGGGGTTTTTAGTAGACAATGGACCTGATCTGACTTAGGTTTTTAAAAAGCTCAGTAGTGCTTCTTTCTCTGTGGGGAGGAGACCAGGAGACCAGTAGGGAGGGTAGTACTGAGGTCTGAGTGAGCGTTGACAGTGGGTCAGCCCAGGGAGGGAGCAGCACAATGGCAAGAAGCAATCCGATTCTGGATTGATATGAAAACTACGGGGGATAGGAGTTGTTGATAATCAGATGAAAGAGAGAAAAGACAGCAGAGTTCTGAGGATTAGCCTGGTGGCATGGAGGGGACGTCTTTTGAGATGAGGAAAGTGATGTGCTTCCGACCCTTTGGAACTTAATGTCTAGGAAGAAAGTCAGCCTTTCTAGGGTCCTTGTATTTCTGTTGCTATAAAAGGAACACATATCTTGGTAAAAACAATTAAAACAGTACCAAATGCATGCAGTAAGATTCCAGTTCCCTGATTTCCTTCCCAAGATGCGATTTTTCCAGATACAGTCTAAGAGTCCATGTGTGTATGTGTGTGAATATATTACCTTCACTTTTCTTTATCATTACAGTGGTTCAGTCCATACACCTTGTACTGCAGTTTACTTTTCCCACTAAACAATCTATCTTAAAGATTAATCTGTACCACTATACATAGAGAAAGTCTTCATTCTCCTAGCAATACAACAGTGTATTCCATTGTATTGCTATATTGTGATATATTTAATTAATTTTGTGATAATTTAATTAATTTTGTGATAATTTAATTAATTCCCTACTGAAGGACATTAAGATTGTTTCTAGTGTTTTTATTTTTTTTTTAAGATTTTATTTATTTGACAGAGAGAGACACAGCGAGAGAGGGAACACAAGCAAGGGGAATGGGAGAGGGAGAAGCAGGCTTCCCGCGGAGCAGGGAGCCTGATGCAGGGCTCGATCCCAGGACCCTGGGATCATGACCCGAGCCGAAGGCAGACGCTTAACGACTGAGCCACCCAGGCGCCCCTGTTTCTAAGTGTTTTTAATATACAGATGAATAATATCTGTGCATTAAACAAATGTGGACTTAGATCTGTAGAATAAATTCCTAGAAGTAGATTTTGTGGCTCAAAAGGAATGTGTATATTTAAATGTGCCAATTCATTGTCCAACAACAATGTATGATGATACCTGTCAAGATGAAAAACCTTTATTATAACAGTGAAACCAATGACAACTTACCTGTGTGTTGCTTTATATTTGCCAGAGAGCCTTGCTATCATTTATTGTTTAGTCCCCAAAACAGCTCTAGAAAGTAGATATCTTGCATTCTAATTTTGTATATGAGGATAGGGAGACTTGGAGAGATTGATCATTTGCCCAGCTAGCGAATGGTAAAGCTGAGATTTGAACCCAGATGTCTCAGATGTCAAAGCCCAGATAGACTCTAGTTTAGCCTTGTCAGAAAAGGCTCTCCCAAGCCTTACAGACTGAACACCCTATCCCTAAAAATAACCAGACATGAGCTGGATAAGACTTTGGCAGAAATGCTATTGAGAGCATTATAGCTACAGCATGAGGGTCGGACTAAATGACCTTCAGGACCCTTTCTGCCCTGCCAGTTCCGCGGTCCAAGCTAATTCACTTCTCAGCCTTAATAGCCACGTCGATAAAATGAAAATAATATTGCCTGTTTCTAACTACGTAGGAATGTCATAAAGGAGATAGTACACCTGAAGCACTTAACAAGAACAAGCTCTATAAATCCACATTAGGCTGGTGGTGGGGAGGGGGTGTGCCTCAGTGTGGAGCTGTCCAGGCTGCTGGGCCTCCCCAGGCCTTCATCAGGAATACGTTCCCTCAAATGGATCTGCGTTCGATAAAGATGCAAGTATGAACACATGCTCACACGGAACTACAACTTCCAACTCACTTCCCAACGCACAGTATGTATGTAGGGATTCACAGACTTTTTGAATTTTTATTTTTAATAAGAACCCCCCAATCTGACATCTAGCTCAGTTTCTAAACTCACTCTGAGCTTCATACTTTTGTCCATTGACTCCTGTAAATTTCACAACCATCTCACAAGTGAAGCATTACTTATTACCTCCTTTTTCTGAGAAGGTGGACCCCAAAGCTCAGAAGAGGTGATGTTTCTCTGTCAAGGTCACACAGCAAATAGGGGGCAGGGTGGGGATTCAAACCTAGGTTGTCTGATGTGGAGTTTGTGTGCTTTTATCTTCCAAAGCTTAGCTCAAGCTTTGCTCCCCTGGGGCTCTGGGAAGACATCCCCGACTGCCACTCACCCCACGCTGCACACTTTGCTAGCACCTGTGTTTACCTGTCCCATGAGGCCATATATGTATATATACAAATGTGCATTTCTATAAGCTCCAGGGGAGTGTGGAGCTCTTTGAGGGCAGTGATGGGGGCTTCTTCATTTCAACATCCCCAGCCCTTAACATGGGACTTCAGCCATAGTGCTGGAATGGGAAAGGAACTGCCAGTTCGGGTGCCTATCTGTATCAGGAAGCACAGCACACAGTGAATGGAACGACTCAGGATTCAAAATGAGGTCTGTCTTACCCCAAGTCTTGGGCTCTTACAAATATACCATCACCCCCTCACCCATCCTTGTGTGATTAGCATGAAGTCTAAAATCCGTTTTTTTATGTAAATAGAGTTTTACTGGAATATAGCCACACCTATTTGTTCACACATTGTTTATTGAAGGTGCTTTAAAAAAAAAAAAAACAGCTTCATTGAGATATAATTCACATAACCTACAATTCACCCATTTAAAGTGTAAACCCAGTTAAAAAAAAATCATATCCCATTCTTACAGGATAGTAGGAAACTGTCTCCTTATTGGTGTCTTGAAAGTGAAGCAGTGTCCATGTGCTGAACAAGGGGAGAAAGTGGAGGAAGGAGAACCGCTGGGCAATTGGAGTTGGCCCCTGATTTCGGTTTTAACCTAAAGACTTTAAGCAGATGAGTTCCCAGAAGTACATGGATAGCTGATTTCAGAGCACCCAAGGCCTCCCCTCTTTAAAAGAAAATATGCCAAACAACCCACCTATCAAGGTACATGACTCTTTAATGTCCAGCTAGAGACAGGGTAACAAAATGCTAATGGCCATAGTAAAGGTAAAAAGAAGTTATTAGTAAAATGTGCTGTGTGAGTTCAAAGGTAGATGTGATCACAGAAGTTTTCAAAGCTCTTTGTGTCTGTTTCTCATTTAACCTCTATTCTGACAGTGTGGGGCAGGATTATTCCCCCCAGTTTACAGGTGAGGAGCCTGGACGACTCTTTCTCTTTCAAGATTGAATAGACTCCAAGCCTCTGTTCCTAAAGCCTTCAGTCCAACCCCAGGGCTCTCTGGGCTCGCATGGGGACAGCTCCATCCAAGACTGCCCTACGCTGCAGAGGAGGGAGGATGGCCTGGAAACCAAGATCTGGCCGTGGGCCTGGGGACCGACACATCGCGCTTACTGCATGAGGAGGGGAACATGGGAGAGCACGGGGGAGTAGAAAAGACACATTTAGAGAAGAGTGTTCAGACTGGCCCCGCTGGTGGGGACCATCCCTCCTAGGGATGACTGGGGAGCAGGTACACACATGTGGGCTGTGGAGTCACCCTGCTGGCTTCCAACGCCGGCTCTCCTACTTATTAGCTGTATAACCTTATGCAAGTTCCTTGACCCGTGCCTCAGTTTCCTATCTCACTATTATTTTTTTCCCAGGGTTATTCCGAGAACTAAATGAACTACTTTTTCAAAGCCTGAAGAATATGGCCTCATGTGTAGTGAGCTCTCAGGGCATGTTGACTGTTAGGATTACACAATCAGAAATATTGGCTGGAGCTAGAATATGAAAGGACTTGGATGCCAGGCTGTAAAGCTCATCTTTGATTCTATAGCTCTTGGTGTTTTGAACCTGCTGAAATCTGGGCTTTGGGAAGGTTGACCTATGTTGGGACGGATTAAAGTCACAGGAGGACTGGAGCCAAGAGATGGTACAGGGGCTGCTGCCGAGATGGTAATTCCGTTGTCTGGGAGGGAGGAGGACCGGCCTCTGCTGACGACAGGGAGGCTTTGTGAGAGCCCATCAAACCACCTGCTCTGAGGGGCTGGTTTGGCTGTTATGGCCCAGATTCCACTGTCGGGGAGCACTTTTGCCTATTACGTTATAGGAAATAGGGATCATTTTCTTTCACCTGCCTGGGAGAGTGACTGTCTTGATGGAGCACCAAGGAAGAAGGCCTGGCGTCTCCACATAGAGCTGCCAGCTCAGGATTTGGCCGCAGGGCGGAAGCACCGTCCCCAACCCACAGCCCAGCTGAGCCGGGCTCTATTTTAAGCATGTCAAAGGGCTCACCTAAAATTCTTCTCCTGGGAGACAGCCTAACAGCACACCATTATGCCATTTCTGGGTAATGGTAGGCTCCAGGCTCGGCTACGCAGAGATTAACCCCTGCCATGCGTGCCATCTTCCCTCTTGCTCCCATGACAATAATTGTGCAGCCTGTGGGGAGTTGGACTCCGGGGGCTCCGAGCTCATTGGCCGCTTGTCTCCCTTTCTGCTCCGAGTCACGCACACACCCAAGCCTTTCATATACTGCACGTGGGCTTTCTCTGAGTCTGCTTCTCCATCCTGAGCGAGGCTTTGGCTAAATGTGGTGCCCAATAACTTCAAGGGATCAAGTGCTTTCAAGAATTTTTTCTCCTAAGAAGATGAGCTGGGGGGAATTGAAAGCAAGGCTGCTAGCTTTGATGTCTTAAGTATGAAATTTCAGTGGCTTACCAGCCGCCAAGCTCTGATTTTAGTGCAGACGGGGTAAGATTTAAGGAATTGATCACATCACCTGCCCTATGGGAGACAAGTCATGATGGTGGAGCAGCCCAAGGCACCCAGAGGGGAAGAGAGGGGGGATTCTGACATGGCATTTTCTGTTGGCCTAGATGATCTGCTGAATCTCTCTCTCTCTCTTTTTTTTCTTTTTAGAGATAATTTGGTTTGGTATTTTTCCACTGTAAAAGACAGGCTTATTATCAGAAAATCAGAAAAAAGAAGACTTTTTTTTGCAACATTTTGCAACATTTTTTTCCCAAAGAAGAACATGTTGGTGTATTTCCTTCTAGTTCTTTTTCCAAGATTAAAAAAGGCTGTTATATTAGTTCTTTGTTTTTACCTTCCTACATGTCTACCTGTTTATCTAATTTAATTATATCATTGTCCTTGTTTGTTTTTTTAAATTTATTTAGTTGGTTTTACTTTTGCCCAATCAACAAGATAAAATACGTTTTGAAGTTAGTGCAAAATCTTTGCCATCTGCGTAAATGCTTGTTGGACCAGTGATTGCCAGGAGTCAGGGTGCATGAGAATCACCTGAAGAGCTTATGAAAATGTGTGATGCCTGGGAATCTGAATTTTGATCATAATTTCAGATGATTTGCAGGCATGTGGCTCACAGGCCCCACTTTGAAAAGCATTTACTACATTTTTTTTAAAAGCTATTATTTTTAAATAATCTCTGCACCCAATGTGGGGCTCAGACACAACCCCAAGATCCAGAGTTGCGGGCTCTTCCAACCGAGCCAGCCAGGCGCCCTGTAAAACATTCACATTAAGCTAAATGCCACAGTTCTGTTCACTCACTGAGAGGATTTTTCATACACTTATCTATTTTTATCATAGTGAATATCTAGGTTGTTTACAGTTTTCATTAAGCATAAACAACACCACAGTGAATATCTTTGGTCATTCATTTAACAGACATTTTTAAAGCACCGTACAAGGTAAGACTTTTTCCAGGTGCTGGAAAGACCAGTGACCAAACAGATCCATTTTCTGCTCTCAGTTGAGCTTTTATGTAATGGAGAGACAGACAAACAGAATCACAAAATTAGATTATTGTGAATTGTGATGAATGCTACAAAGGAAAGATTCAGGCTGCTATGGGCAGATGAGTCATTTAGATTTAGAGGCCAGAAAAGCCTCTATGAGAAGGTGACAGGTCAGTGAAGCTTGAAGGAAGAATAGGAGTTAGCTGACATCATTTTTAAGATTTGCAGTAGAATTATTGATTAAAGGGTACTGACTTTTCACACAACCTTCTTAATCCTCCCCTCAGGTTACAATGTCCGTGTTCACATATGCAGCCTGTATATTGGGCAGGGTCCAGTCAGGAGAAGACAAACCATATTTGGTATTTCACGCAGAGGGGGTCTGATACAGGGGGTTGGTTATAAAATAGTTCAAAAGGTTGAAAGAACAAAAGAAAAAGGTGAGTAGGTCAGAGATTAGTAAGGCTAGGAAGTAGCTACCACACCTAGGCTTGAATGAACATAAGGAAAGTTGCGATGTTTCTTGTGCCTGGCAGTCACCTCCTGCTAAGCCTCACTGTGAAGGGCCGGGGAGACCAGCCCATGCTGGAATCAGTTAGAAGGGCTGGCTGAGGCCGATGCTGGAACCAGAGAGAAGGCATCACATGGCTTGTGCTGGGACATCCAGGTGCTGAGCTAATACTGCATGGCTGACACGGGAGTTCAGCGGCCACCACTTGGCTGGTGCTGAGACTGTGGAGTTGCTGCTCAGCTCCAGTCCTGGGATTCAGGAGGAGGCTTTGCCCTATAGAGGAGGAAACTGCCAAAGTTGCCAGAGATCCTAGCTTCCGCTGCTGCTGGAAGGTTGCTGATAGAAACCGGAAGCAGGAAGTGAGTTCCTTCTCCTTCTTCCTGCCTTGCAATATCCTACCAGGTCTCCCTATTGACATAGCCTAAGCAAAAGCTACTAGGCAAAAGAACATAAGAAATTCCAGTTTGGGGGTCACAGGTAAAGAAGGCAGAAAGGGGACCTGAGACACAATAGGCATATGGCCAGCACACAGAGAAAGGAGGTAAGCAAAAGCTACTAGGCAAAAGAACATAAGAAATTCCAGTTTGGGGGTCACAGGTAAAGAGGGCAGAAAGGGGACCTGAGACACAATAGGCATATGGCCAGCACACAGAGAAAGGAGGTAAGCAAAAGCTACTAGGCAAAAGAACATAAGAAATTCCAGTTTGGGGGTCACAGGTAAAGAAGGGCAGAAAGGGGACCTGAGACACAATAGGCATATGGCCAGCACACAGAGAAAGGAGGCATCCCCTCCTCTGACCTTGTGCACTGCCCCTGGGGGAAATTAGACCCACTCAGTCGTTATCCATTCCATGGCTCCTCTATCCCCCCTCCTCAATCCTTTCTTTTCTAAATGTCTTTGTGCATAAATCTGACTCTGAATTATCAAAGTCAACACTCTGTTGATTGGATAAATAGATGACAAAGAAATGAATTGTAGCTGCTCCTAGGTATTGCTAAGAATCTGGTACGGTGCAAAGTGTCTACATTTGCTCTTTCCTTCAAGCCTCACATCTGCCACTCCCATTTGGCAGTGAGACTGAAGCTCCAAGAAGTGAAGTGACTGGCTTACCATCACACATTTCCTAAATAGTGTTGAGATCCAAACCCAGGTCCCCTGGCCTCCGTACCTGCTACTCCTTTTCTAAAATCCATGGTGTAGGCCAACATTTAAAGGCCATTCTTTGATGATTCTTAGAGGCAGGTAGAGAGCAGCTTGTTGAACATACTGAGTTTCTGTGAGGACATATTGGTAGTAACCTAGAAGCTAACTGACCCTGGAAGTCCAGTGGAAATGACAGCTTTGCCATTCGAGGCCATGATATGGCTCCAGGCTCCTGTCTGAAACCCTCCACTGACCTTTTCCTAACACTTGGCATTTTAGTGTTCCGTTGATTACAGAACACTTACATGCAGCACAGAGTCGACTGTTAAAATGGGAAGTGGAAAAAAAAAAAAAAAAAGAAAGTACATGCTTGCCAGAGCAGTGCTGTGGAACGGCTGTTCCCTAGGTATTCATCTCAGTACATCTAAACACCTATAATTAAACTAGCTTTGGAGCAGTGCCTCTTGGAGAGGGTGGAAGAATCAATTCTGCAGCATTTGGATCTTGTTCTTTGTATACAGTGCTCAGCAGTGAAGATGTTCAAAAAAGACCAGATGCTATGGCTCAAGAATGCAATTACCCAGCTATCAGGGTGAATGGATGATGGTCTGGTCTTGGGGACATCCAAGCTCAGGGCAGCAGGGGGAAAGAGATAAGTGATGAATATGGTGACCTCCAATTCTCTATGTCTGTACCCCAGTCTCATTTCTTTGCTGGGAATTGTGTTTTGATACCCTGGATGCAGTGATCACTGGGTAGCTTTGTGTTAAACGGCTAATTAATGGGAACTCAAGTCAGCTGTCCTATTTATGAGACTCTGGAGCAGGCAGAGACACCTCACTCATCTGGACAAATAAGTTGGGATCAAGCTGCATCTTCTATATAAATATGTGAGGCACTGCTGTCAGACGCCAGTACCAGCCAACACTGTCTGGCTTCGCATGAATCATTGAAATGACCCGAACCTTCCGTCTGAGTTGATGGTGGCTAATGTGTGCCATATAATCTCATATGCTCGGAATGTCTTGTGAAGCAAGCACGCTATCAAGATACAGTTTTAATTAACATTTGCTTTTTAGATAATATACGCAATTTATTTTGGCAAGAGTTCATTGAATGTAAAATCTACATAATTAAGATACTAAACCTGCAATATTTTTTCTTTGCAGTAATTTTTGCTAAATGACACAGATTCAACAACATTTATTATCCAGGAGATAGCTGCAGTGGGCAATCGTAATTTCCTACCTTCTTTTTTTTTCTTTCTTTTCTTCTTTGCTTCTCTAACCAAAGGCTCCAAAGTCATATAATCAATTTTATTCACTTTTTAAATTCGAGGGTATCAAATCTTTTTCTCAGTTCAATTTGATGTTAAAAATAAAGTGAAGAAAACATGTTCATAATTCTGCACAGAAATCTGCTATAAAAATAGGGCTTATTTTATTTTTTTTAAGATTTTATTTATTTTTTGACAGAGAGAGAGACAGCGAGAGAGGGAACACAAGCAGGGGGAGTGGGAGAGGGAGAAGCAGGTCTCCCGCGGAGCAGGGAGCCCGACGCGGGGCTCGATCCCAGGACCCCGGGACCATGACCTGAGCCGAAGGCAGACACTTAACGACTGAGCCACCCAGGCGCCCCAAAATAGGGCTTATTTTAGATTTTAATATTATTTTGTGAGTTTATTTCAGTAAGTTTTTCACCATCATGACAGGATCCTGGGGCATGATCAATCAAGAGCACACTGGAAGAGACCTTAATGATCATTAAGATACGCCCTCATTTTACAAAGACAGCTGTGGCCACTGAGTCTCCGAGTGGAAATGTGACTTGCCCAAGGTCT
This sequence comes from Eumetopias jubatus, assembly GCF_037043125.1. NCBI lineage: Eukaryota > Metazoa > Chordata > Mammalia > Carnivora > Otariidae > Eumetopias > Eumetopias jubatus. Next base: position 60,494,962 of record NW_028274810.1, read on the forward strand.
TATAACACATTATAGCCAGGACCGAGACTAGACCCTTGACTAGCCCAGCTCACTTTCTACTGTTGCAGCAGCCTCCCTTCCCTTTAAGAAATATCTGCCCTCGGGGTGCCTGGATTGCTCAGTCCTTAAGCATCTGCCTTTGGCTCAGGTCATGATCCCAACGTCCTAGGATCTAGTCCCGCATTGGGCTCCGTGCTCAGCAGGGAGCCTGCTTCTCTCTCTCCCTTTGCCTGTCTGCCTGCCTGCCTGCCTGCCTACTTGTGATCTCTCTCTCTCTCTCTCTCTCTCTCTCTCTCTGTCAAATAAATAAATAAATAAATACATACATAAATAAATAACATCTTAAAAAAAAAAGAAAGAAACATCTGCCCTCTACCCACAAAGAGCCTCTTCTGCCATCATTGACTATGTCTTGTAAACTTGGATGTGCCTCCATGTCATGTAAAATAGGCATGTTTCAGGGAGGGGGAGCAAAATAGACCTGGTTCCCCAAACCCTTGCCTATAGTGAAAAACAGCGCAATGGCCGAATCCGCATTGCTTTGTTCTTTGTGATAATCCATATAATTGGGTCAGAGGGCTAATGACTTGGCTTCATGCATTTGAGCCATATGCCTCCATGACTGACAGCCAGCTGCATGCCTGTGATGAGAGCATTCATGATGGAAGCCCAGGGCCTCTCCTGAGGGAGGCAGCAGCCAGACCAAAGCTGGAAGCAGGAAACGGAATGGCCCCTGGTTATGCGGCCATTTTCTAAATGCTCCCTCCACCCCTTCCAATCTGCTCGGTTTCTGAGCTGCCAAGTGCCTCCCAGACAGGTCCTTGACAAGGGCCTTTCCCGAAGACTCTGACTGCACTCAGAATGTGGTAGGCAGGGACTGCACCAGTGTCAGCCTCTTCTCTCAGATCTGTAGTAAGCTGCTAATTAGTGTCAGTAATTGCTGGAGGAGAGGATAGCTGGCTGCCCATCAGCATTGGGAATGAGGGGGTGCCTGTGGCCTCCCTCCCTTCTGACTCCCTCCTCTCTAGCGTTAAGCCATAAATCTATATCGGTTAAATCGGCTTTTGGGCTGCTTGTTACAAAGGGACGTCAGTGGAGTCGCATCAGGTTAATGGGTTTAGCTAATGTATGGGCATAAGGATGAATAACCCGATCGGGCATCATAGCCAAAGGCGGGAGGATGGAGGTCTTTGAGAGTCGTCAGAGCAGAGGGCTCACAGGTACACTTCTGGTGGGAGGAGTCCCAAGAAATCCCTTTCTTGGGCAACTCTGTTACAGGGACAAGGAAACAGTACTTTCTACCTATGAGCCACAGGCCAACAGATGGTGTGGAGGAACAGAAGGCTCAGATTTCGTGCATATCTGCAGACTGAGGGTCTACTATTGGTGCCGGCACAAATGGCTATAACCTGGGGCAAAGGATGAGCTTCTCTAAGCCTCTGCTTTCCCATCACCGCAATGGGGCTGGAAAGAGCATCAATCTTACAGCCTCATTTAGAGGTTGAAACGAGCAAATGTTCATACAGTGTTGAGGGCAATGCTAGGTATATAATCATTATTCATAAAGTAAGCACTTAATAAATACTATGGATTAAAATATGTAACACACCAGGCACAGGGGTGCTTGTGTGCTAGTGTATTTCAGTGGAGTTTCATACAGATCCTGGTATCCCTTTGCAGTCAGCTCAGGGGACCTACTGGTTTCTGACTGCCCCGTGGTTAGTTCCCTCTTCACCATCCCTCTGCCACCCTTTTTTGGCATTGGTATATGAGGAAGAGATGGAGGAACTGTGGCCACCTGATATGTGTGCGATGTGTAGCTTTCTGACCATATGTGCACCATGCATTAGTGCCCCGTGTGGCCTTACTGAGAGCCCTGCTTATGTCCCAATAAAGCATTCTAAGGCATACTGCAAGGTTTCAATAGTTTAGATACAGAATATCCAACGATTTGGAGCAGTTGTGCTTTAACTTTATCTGCATTTGGTGTAATTATAAAATAATGCTATTGATATGTGTGTGTAGATATATGTTTTTACCTTCCATTTTCTGAAGATCTAGGTATTTTCTTTGCCTGCAATATTCATTTGCTTACCAAATATGTAATGTATATTATACTCTTATTTTTATATGTATGTTTGCTAAGAAAATGTGTATTGCCCATGTGCATACACATCTCTTCATTTATTCATTCAACAAATATTTATTGAGCACGAAGTCAATCACAGAATTGTAGAGCTAGAAAGAAAGGATGTGCAATCATCCTATTTAGGGCTCTTAATTTAGAGAAGAGGAAGATGGGATCTTAACGTGGTAAATCCCACCTTCCCCCTAGGTACCCTTCTCCCCCGTCTTCACTTAAAGTCCATGGCCCATCAGTATAATTACTTTATTAACAGGCCTCAATACCTCTCCTCTCCCGCCGTGTCCTGCTGGACTGTCCAGACTACAGTTCCGGAGAGCCTAGCTATCTTCCCCTCTGTCTTCCCCCTTCCCCTCTGTCTTCCTCCCTTCCCCCTTCCCCAGAGCAACTCCATGTAGCTGAATAAAAGCACAGCCTGATTGCACTTCATGACCTCATGCCTCCATCTCAGGAAGTACAGCACAACAGTTAGGAGCCAAGGCACGTTGCCTAGGTTCATATACTAGTTCTGCCATGTTGTAGCTGTTGTACCATGGGCAAGGTACTTAACCTCCCTGTGCCTTATTTTTGTCATGTAGAATAAGGATAACAATATTTATCTCATAAGGTTGTTTTGAGAGTTAAAGAATTAAAAATATATGAGGCATTTTGAGCAGTGCCTGACACTGTAGAGGTATATGTTCATCATTATTGCTGAATACTCTACATTGTTGTGCAAACTCTTCTATATATGCAATGGCTGCTGGGTCTCCAACCATCTGAACCACATTCCAGGCAGCAGGAAGGGAAAGAGGCTTCTGCCTCCCAAGTCAACTCCTTTAGGAGTCCTTTCCAGAAGGTTCACACAGCACTTCTGTTTACAGCATCTGGCTTCATGGATGTGCCTGGCTGTAAGAGAGACTGGGAAATGAGATCTGTCTTCCAAATAGTATTGCGCCCCAATGGTGGTTCTGGTACTAAGGGAAAAGGGAGCATGGAATTTCTTCAGACAATGACAGACCGTACTACATCCACAAGGCCAAATTTAATGGAGTCTTCTCTGACTTCTTCTCCCTTAGCTGCCCAGGAACATCCATTCCACTCCTCTATATATACTTATCTATCTTGGCTTCTCTGAGTCTACACCCTATTGGTTTTCCTCCTGCTTCTCTGGCCACTTGTCTTTCCCTCTATTTCTCTGGCTTCTGTATGTGATGCATCCTAGTTTACTACTGAATTCCCTTCTCCAGCTCCACTCATTCCCATGGTAGCTGAATGCCCCACTCATGCTGCCGATTCCCAGTTTTACGTGTCTGACCCAGCCTTTACTCTAAACTCCACACTCACACCTACTTGCCATCTCCTCTCCACTTGTATACGGAATAACCATCTCAAAACTTACATTTTAAAGCATAACTCTTGATTTCCCATCAAATGGGTTTCTTCTCCAGCCTTTCCCATCTCAGCACGTGGACACACCCCCAATCTGCTTGAAGTTCAACACTTTAGAAACTACCCTTGATGGCTCCTCATTCTTTAACCCTCCACTCCCATTTGCAACCCCCAAAGAATTCTCAAATCTGTCTTCTTCTTCCCACCTTGGTAAGCACTGACTGCTCTGGTCCAAGCCAGCAACATCCCTCACTTTGACTGCTCTAAGTCCATCTTAAGGTTATCTCCCTACATGCATGCTTTGCCCTACAGTAGAGTTCAAATCTTAGATCCAACATGTGGCAGCTATGTGACCTGGACAACTTTCTTAACTTTTTTTGTCTCAATTTGTTCACCTATAAAATGAGAATACTAATAGTACCTATTTCATATGGTTATTATGAGCACTAAATGAGTTAATATATGTAAGCACTCAGAGCAATGCCTGGCATATAATAAGCACAATCAATAAATGTTAGCTATTATCATCAGCTATTATTACCATGCATTTTTCATGGAGTAGCCAGAGTGATCTTTTAAAAACATAAATTAAATCCTATAATTCCTGTGCTTAAAATTCTCCGGTGATTTCCCTTTTCAGTTGCAATAAAATTCTAACACATTATCAAGGCCAAAGGGTCCACATTACCTAACCCTTGGCTCCTCCAATCTCTGCTCATAGCTCTGTCCCCATCATACACTATCCTCAAGCTACACCTGCTTCATTTTCAGTCCTTTAACATTCCAAGCTCCTCACTTTCTCTGGCATATTGTCCTTGTTCTTGCCTCTGCCTGGAACGAGTGTCCCTCTCTCCAACTGCTCATAGAGCTGACTTTTCTTTTTTCAGATCTCAGCAACATGACCTTCCCCTCTGTAAAACCCTCCCTGACCATGTGCCTGAAGGAGTGTCCCTGCCCTGGTCATTCTCCCTCTTCCTTTTCTATGGCACTTAGCACAATTTTCAGTTATCTTACTGGTTTGTTTACTTATTTTGTAGTCTCCTTCTCTTTCCTTCTACTCCAGTGTGGGGTTTCTGAGGCCACAGACCTCTCTTATCTTGAACAGTCATGGATCCGAGGACCTAAAACGGTGATGGCACATAGTAGGTGTTCACAAACCAGCTGGCGAAGGAAAGAGGTGACCCTTGAGCAAGATTTTAAGGAATAAATAGGAATTTTTCACATACACAAAGAGAGCAAGAATTTGAGGCAAAGAGAACAGCATTTGCAAATGCATCCAGACGTGAAACAGAATAGGGCCTTGCTATCAAAAAAGTGTGGTGTGGTCCTCAAAATAGCACTGGCCTCACCTGAGAGCTTATTGGAAATGCAGGTCTCTAGCCTAGACCCACTGAATCAGAATCTGCATTTTAAGAAGACTCCCAGGTGTTTCCTTTGAGAAGCACTGGAGTAATATGTTCAAGGAACCAGAAATCACCATTATAACTAGAGCCTGAAGTACAAAGGGGAATATATTATCTAGGATATCAAGTCAACTGCATGATACAGACACAGAATAGCGGTGGCTTAAAAACACCAGCTAAGTTTATCTGTATCTCATGTAAACGTCCAAGCTAACTGACTACTTTTTGCTGAGTTTATCAGAGGCCTGGACCATTCTAAGTAGTCTGGCGAGGTGAATTTTCTTTCCCTGTCCTCTGATAAAGATTGTCTGAGATTTTGAGCTGCCACTTTGTGCTTAGTTGAAGCACTTGGTGCTGGGCTGCATTGCACAATCACCAGGGATTGCCTACTACCTGCCAGGCAGTGTGCTGGGGACACAGCAATGAGGGGATATAACCCCATCCCTCAAGGAGCTTGGCATGAAAATGGGTTTTCTAATACAGTTCTAGATCCCTCTGTGTGACTTCCCAGGTTTTCCTGTCAGGAATAAAAGTCAGCAGTGAACTGGGTATTTACCCCAAAGATACAAATGTAGGGATCCGAAGGGGTACGTGCATCCCAATGTTTATAGCAGCAATGTCCACAATAGCCAAACTGTGGAAAGAGCCAAGATGTCCATCAACAGATGAATGGATAAAGAAGATGTGTTGCTGGAGTGTTGGGGGATGGGAGGGATGGGGTGGCTGGGTGATAGACATTGAGTAGGGTATGTGCTATGGTGAGCGCTGTGAATTGTGCAAGACTGTTGAATCACAGATCCGTACTTCTGAAACAAATAATGCAATATATGTTAAGAAAAAAAAATAGAAGGTAGCAGGAGGAGAAGAATGAAGGGGAGTAAGTCAGAGGGGGAGGCGAACCATGAGAGACGATGGACTCTGAAAAACAAATTGAGGGTTCTAGAGGGGAGGGGGGTGGGGGGATGGGTTAGCCTGCTGACGGGTATTAGAGAGGGCACATTCTGCGTGGAGCACTGGGTGTTATGCACAAACAATGAATCATGGAACACTACATCAAAAACTAATGATGTAATATATGGTGATTAACATAACAATAAAAAAGATGTGGTATATATAGACAATGGAATAATATTATGCAGCCATCAAAAAAACCCGAAATCTTGCCATTTGCAATGATGTGGATGGAACTAGAGGGTGTTATGCTAAGTGAAATAAGTCAATCAGAGAAAGTTATGTATCATTTGATCTCACCGATATGAGGAATTCTTAATCTCAGGAAATAAACTGAGGGTTGCTGGACTGGTGGGGGGTGGGAGGGATGGGGTGGCTGGGTGATAGACATTGGGGAGGGTATGTGCTATGGTGAGCGCTGTGAATTGTGCAAGACTGTTGAATCACAGATCTGTAACTCTGAAACAAATAATACATTGTATGTTAAAAAAAAAAAGAAGATAGCAGGAGGGGAAGAATGAAGGGGGCGGAAATCGGAGGGTGAGACGAACCATGAGAGACGATGGACTCTGAGAAACAAACTGAGGCTTCTAGAGGGGAGGGGGGTGGGGGGATGGGTTAGCCTGGTGATGGGTATTAAGGAGGGCACGTTCTGCGTGGAGCACTGGGTGTTATAAGCAAACAATGAATCACGGACCACTACATCAAAAACTAATGATGTAATGTATGATATAATGATGTAATGTGTGGTCATTAACATAACATAATAAAATAAAATTTAAAAACAAACGAACAAACAAACAAAAAACCAAACCTACTATTACCAAATGATACAGCAAGTGTGCTCCTTGGTATTTACCCAAAAGAGTTGATTACTTATGTCCACACAAAAATCTGCCCTTGATATTTATAGCAGGTTTATCTATAATTGTCAAAATTTGGAAGCAACCAAAATGTCCTTCAATAGGTGAATGAATAAATAAACTCTGGTACATCTGAAAAAATAAAAGTCAACAGTGAGAAGAGGAGGAGTCAGGGAGTAAAGCCTCAGAGGACTGAGTCTGGGGGAAACAGGATGGGAAGGAGCTAGATGGCTTAAGTTTTTTTTCCTTCGAGAAATGCGTTGGAGCAACAGAAAGAATAAGGACAGCAATGGATTCTAATACACCAAGTAATAGAAAAAGGAATCCATGAATCTAGAGTGATACTAACAATTGTAGAGGGAGAGAGAAAGCTCTTTGTAGGGAAAACACCAACCACTGTATGAGGAATGGTGGAATTAGAAAACCGCCCTTTCGCAACTGCTAGTGTAATGGTTGGTTTAGATAAGTATTACCAACGGGTGCTAAAATCATCATATTAAAAGTTATTTGGGAAAAGGACATACCTACACTCTCAAACAGCATCCTGCAGAGTGCCGACTAATTACTCAGGGAAAAAGGATAACCTTTTATCTTTACAATGAAGAAATCTGGTCGACACTGTATTTACTGTATAATAATTTTAAAGTCATCAGTGATAGGGCTCACTGGAATCCTGTGATTCAAACTGAGGATTATTCTGAAGGACAACTGGCTTATGCTGTTCAAAAGTGTCAATATCATGGGGGGGGTGGGAGGGAAGGCTGAGGACCAGTTTTAGATTATGGGTTAACAAGAAATGACAATTAAATGCAACACATGATCCTTGATTGGGTCCTACATGGCAAAGAAATGTTCAAAGGGCATTATGGAACAGTTGGGGACATGTGAGTGTGGACTGTATATTAGATAATAGTTCTCTAAGATACTGAGCGAGATCATAGTATGGTGGCTAGGCAGGAAAATATTCTTTTTCTTAGAAGATACATGCTAAAGAATTTAGGGGTAAATGGCCATGAGGTTGCCAACTTACTCTCCACTGGCTTAAAGGGTGGGGAGTATATAGGGAAAGAGATAAGATGAATGTGGCAAAATATTAAGAGTTTGTGCATCTAGGTAAAGGATAATGAGGTATTCATTTTCATTGCAACTTTAAAGTAGGTTTAGGGGCACCTGAGTGGCTCAGTTGGTTAAGCGGCCAACTCTTGATTTCGGCTCAGGTCACTATCTTGGGGTGGTGAAATAGAGCCCCACATTGGGCTCACACTCAGCAGGGAGTCCTGCTTCAGATTCTCTCCCTCTCCCTCTGCGCCCCTCCCCCAACTCGTGTGCTCTCTCTCTTTCTCTCTAAAATGGGTGGATAAATCATTTTTAAAAAGTAGGTTTAAATTTTGTTTTAAATAAAAAGAGTATTTTACTATCCTTGGTGGCTGATCCGATACAGACCAAGTTCAGTGTATAGGGTAGATTCTCAAAACTCTCATCATTTGGGATTTGGTTTAGCCTGGTGCTCCCCCATCAGCCTGTACCCGAGGAAATGGGGTTGGCTCTGAGCAGAAGGGAGGGGAGCTGGGTTTCTGCGGGCTCAGATTTAGCCTCTGTCTGAAGCTTACATCATTTCCTTCCCTTTGGAGTGTCTGCACTAACAAGCCATGAATATACACAGTGCCTGACAGACTGGGGCACACTGCGGATGAAAGCCTACTTTCCTTTTCAGCAAAAATTGAGACTGAAAGCTGCCCACCACCTCTAGGCCCCCTTTCCTGCTGATTGGGGAGGGTCTGGGAAAGAGGGGCAGAGGGGGTTCTGGGGTTTTCTTTGCAGGGGTGGGGGTGTTATTAGGGTGGGCAGGGGAGCTAAAGATGAGATGAAATTCTGATTGTGAGTTGGGGTGAGTGAATTTAAAGAACATTTTTAGTCACAGATGGTTGAAGAGAAATACAGAGAACAGGCCCCAGCACCTCGTCTTCCTAGCTGATTGTAGGGAGGGGGAGCTTGCTAATGAACACATTGATTTACCAGCTCCTCGAAACAATAGCAAATGCTTTTTGCAGTTATTAATTGGGATCCCACAGCAAGTGTGGGGGATGGAAAGCTCTGGTGATTCTAAGTTTATCTTTGGGGGTTAGGAGAATAGAAAGAATTTAAAGAGCAAGGAGGAAGTTCACAGAATATCACAGCAAGAGCGCTAGACTGGAATATCCCAGGGTGACTTCAACTTTCACCTTGCTGTGAGCAGCTGAACCTCTTTAATATTTGTTTTCCTCATTGGTAAAAGTTAGGGTACTCATTTTCCTTTGTACAGATCACATGCAAACCAACTGTACTAGCTAATACAGGTACTAGCTAATACAGGTACCGCTGTGCTAGCTAACACAAAAATAAATTTCCAGGTTACACACTATTTGTTTTTCTTGTCAGTCATTTATTTTAAAAGTGTTTATTAAGCACCTGTGGTGTACCAGGCTCTGTGCTGGGTTCAAGGAATGTGGCGGTGAACTGGAAAATATAGTCCCTGCCCCCATGGAACTTGTGGTCTAGCCAGGAAGAGGACATTGGTCAAGTGATTACAAAAGCTGCTGTTTGAACAGGAAGCATAAAACAGTTAACCCGGGAAGTCAGGAAGGTCTCCTACAGGAAGGAATCACATTAAGATAACCCATCATAAACAATAACACTACCGGCCTTCCCCTTGGACCAGGGTCAGGGACTTAAATGCCTAGGTTGGCCAGATGGACAAAGGTCTGAAACCTTGTGAAGGATGGATTGACTCATATCTCCCGACTGAGGTTAGACAAGCCAATATGTCCTCAGAGTAACCCCTGCAGTCCTGCTAAGGTTGCTTAACCTTGTCTGCTAGGCAATCCTAGAACAGGGTATTCCTCATTCTTGTGAGGCTGACACGCTGATAATAATGCTCGAGCTTTCCCAGAGTGGTCAGGCAAATCTCCCCCCTCCCAAATCAAGAGGCATCAGGAAACCGAGGTCCCCTCTGATCCCCCCAGCATCCCACAGTGCACGGTCCAAGTGTACCTCTCCATGGGAGAGGGGAGACTCCTCCATCCCACTAGCTCAGTGCCTGCCATGTTCCCTAATGACTGCCATGAGCCTGTGCCCAGTGGCACTCGTGGTATCTGTCCCCAGTCCTAGCCCAACACCGCCTTTTATAAAATCACCCTTGAAAAACAGGACTTCTGGATGCAGACGGGATAGTCTAGGATAGAAAGCATATGTCAGGAAGGGAGGTTTGCATTCGCTTCCATTGGGAATATGTTTCCTGAGCAGCCACTAGGAGAGAAATTGGATGCTGAGCACGGAGTGCTCAGAGGTACATCTACTTCTAGTAGAGTCCAGGGCAGGGCTGTGAAACATATGCTGTGTGCTGTGTGAGGGTTAAGACAAAGGTTGGATGAAAGTATCATGGGGGATTCTGAAGAACCTTTTTTTGCCTGCCATTCACCCGTGGATGGCTCTGTGTACATCAGCAAAACATTGCTGCTTTGTGGACTTTGGTTTCCTTGTCAAGTGGTGGTAATGATGGAGGTGTGGTCTGTGCATGTGATGGTGGTTGGGAGTCTGGAGCTGAGGGGGGGGTGGGGGGGAGTAAGGTAGGGAGTAACCCCTAAGACGCCTTCAACTGCCTTGACCTTTATTCTGTTAAGCCTCTGTCTGCTGTAATCATTTACTAGTCAGTAAAATGGATACAAATACTGCTTGGGTTCTTTAGAGAGAGATCTCTTGAGTAGGGCAAAATGAGAGAATTTTCTAAGAACTTCCACATCTAACAATGGGATCAGATCATACGCTTTCCACTTTGCCTCCAGGATCCGGATGAAATTAGGAAATAGTTTCTATTTCATGAGGAAACTTTTTTTTTTATCATGTACTATACTTTCTATTCAAGACTTCACAAAAGAAAAAAAGGAATAAAATTCACACATTTGCAAGAAACTGCTGATGCCTTTGAATATCTTCCCACAAGGAGGAAAATCTGGTATTAAAAAAAGTTGAATTTCCCACATATGAAAGAACACATTTATTGATGATACGGATGAATAAAACCACTAAGTAAATGTTGTTTAGGTTAAAACATAAAAGCCGCACCCCTATTCCCAGTCTCTGAAACACATCAGTCCCCGCCCCCACCCTACCCAAAAGGGCAAGGAATAGGTGAAAAAAGATTGCATTTGTTTCTTCTGCTAATGCACACATACACAAAATGTAGATATGTTCCAGGAATATCAAAGATCAGCTGGTTATATGTTCTAAGAGCTCTATGTGCATTAACCCATTTAATCCCACAACAATCCTGTAGGTGACTTGACTATGATCATCCTTTTTTCACAAGTGTGGGGGCAAAGAGGCCGCAGGGGATCACAAAGCTGAGAGGTGATGGCAGGCAACAGAGCCTTAATTTCTGCAGACTTAAAAAATATTTAGGCCACTTGCAAATATAAGCCTTGTCAAGTCTAATAAATATAGGCCACATATTTGCTGCCTGACGTGTTTCTTTTTACTAAGGCCCCTTGGTCCAAAGTCTTTCATATTTGATATAAAACCTTCATCCAAAAGTTGACTATCATGTACGTGGGACCTCATTATGATTTCTTACAACTCCATGTGAGGCTACAATTACCACAATACATATTTGAGAAAAGTTGACTAGCATCATACATGTCTATAAACAGTGAATTAAAATTCAAGTTATAAAATGACCTATTTTAGAGTTAAAGTCACTCTGTAAATGTAGCGAAATACTGTATGGAAATATCCCAGCCATTGGGAGTGGTAGGCTTGAAAATAAGATGGTTCAAGTCCCTGTCAAACTCTGTCATGGGAAAGCCCCTTGACCAGTCTGAGCCTCAGTTTCCTAAATCTGTAAAAGGGGACAGTGGAGCCTACTCTATTGCCCTGTTGGAAAAGGGCAGGCTTGCAGTCAGGGCTGTCCGATTCCCAAGCTGCTTGCTCTTAGCCACTGCACGCACCCTGAGTGTGAAGGCGGTAGGTGCCCGGTACAGGGAAGAGAGCTTCATGGGGCTTGTCTGTAGTCCCTTCCAGTTACCCCTTCAGCTGGTTTCCTGTCCCGAAACATGAAGAACCCATAGCAGGGTGCACGGTCATTGCCAAGGTGCTCAGAGCCTCCCCTCCCCTAGTGTTCCCCCCTCCCACTCAGGGAGTGAGGAACACCCCTTCCCACCTCTCTGTGCAGTGTCAGAGCTGCATTCTCCCACCATTTCCCTTTCCCTTTAAAAACAGTGGCCCCGGGGGGGGGGAGGGCAGAGGTACAGTTTTGAGATTGTATTGTATGCAAAGGGGCACTAGCAGGGCAGCCCAGCCCAAAAATGGATCAGGTTTCCACAACAAAGGCAGGAGGCAGCCTCTGGCCTAGGGAAATGGAGAAGATGATATAATTGGTGAAAGTCAGTGTTGCTAAAGGAAAAAATTTTGTGAAATCAATTGAGAGAAAAATCAATATGGGATTTTTTTTTTCCACGATGAAAAGACAAGATTCCCACACAATTAAGAACTGGGCTGCAGTTTCCACACTGCCTGTCATGTTCTCTCATTTCTGTGCCACAACTGTTCATCAGAAATAATTAAACATTTTCCCATGGGCAACAATTACTTGCTTAAAATATTATGAGTAAGGAGAATACATTTATAATTACCTAACCTTTCTGAAGGTGAAAATATATATTATCCTTTGATAGAACAGAAAAGGGAGTTCCTGGATATGCCAGTGCTCTGTGCTGTATCTATCCAGATTACACTAATTGCCTTAAGGAGTGGAACAATACTGTTTTATATACCCAAACCTTCCCTTTCATTTCCTGTAACTTTTAGGCATCAAACAATGGCTCCTCTTTCTTGTTGTTTTTTAAGTCATTCAGTAGCCAGCCTGTAGCTGTTAGGATTGTCAAACAGCATCTCTGAATTGTCCCAATGCTAGAATATAATGAGAGTGGCAATGTCTCTCTTTTCTTTCTTCCTTTTTTTTTAAATTGAATCAAAATTGGCATACAATATCTTGTTAGTTTCAGGTGTACTTCGTAGTGATTCAATATTTTTATACATTACAAAATGATCCCAAGAAGTCTAGTTACCATCAGTCACCATACAAAGTTATTACACTATTATTACCCATATTCCCTATGCCGTACATTACATCCCCATGACTTACATATTGTATAACTAGAAGTTGGTACCTCCAAATCTCTTTCACCTATTTCACTTGCCCCCCCACAACTCCTCCCCACTCTGTTAAACCAACAGTTTGCTTTCTGTATCTAGGAGTCTGTTTCTGTTTTGTTTGTTTTGTTTTGAGATTCTATGTATAAGTGAAATCATACAGTATTTGTCTTTCTCTGTCTGACTTACTTCACTTAGCATAATCCCCGTAGGTATATCCATGTTTTCATGAATGGCAAGATTTCATTATTTTTTATGGGTAACATTCACACATACACACACACGCACGCACACGCACGCACACACGCACACACGCACACACACACACCCCACATCCCCTTTATCCATTAATCTATCAATGGACTTAGGTTGCTTCCCTACTTTGGCTATTGTAAATAAGGCTGCAATGAACACAGGGGTGTTTTCATTCTCTTCAGATAATTACCCAGAAGTGGAATTGCTGGGTTGTATGGTAGTTCTATTTCTAGGTTTTGAGGAACTTCCATATTGTTTTCCACAGTGGCTGCCCCAATTTGTTCCCTCCAACAGTGTGCAAGGATTCCCTTTATCCCACATCCTCACCAGCACTTGCTATCTTTTGTCTTCTTGATAATAGTCAATCTGACTGGTGTGAGGTGATATCTCATTGTGTTTTTGACTTGCATTTCCCTGCTGATGAGTGATGTTGAGCATCTTTCCATGTGTCTCTTGGCCATCTGGATTTTTTCTGTGGGAAAATGTCTATTCAGGTCCTCTGTCCATTTTTAAATCAGGTTGTTTGTTTTTTTTGATATGAGATTGTGTAAGTTTTTATATATTTTGGATATCAATCCATTATCAGATATATGATTTGCAAATACCTCCTTCCATTCAGTAGGTTGCCTTTACATTTGGTTGATGTTTTCCTTCGCTGTGCAGAAGCTTTTTAGTTCGATGTAGTCCCATGTTAATTTTAGCTTTTGTTGCTCTTGCCTGAAGAGACAGAGCCAAAAAAAATATTGCTAAGACGATGTCAAAGAGCTTACTACCTATGTTCTCTTCTAGGATTTTTTATGGTTTCAGATCTTACATTTAAATCTTGAATCTATTTTGAATTTGCTTTTGTATATCGTGTAAGAAAGTAGTCCAGTTTCATTATTTTACATGTAGCAGTCCAGTTTTCCCAACACCATTTATTGAAGAGACTAGACTGTCTTTTCTCCATTCCAGCTTCCTTTGTCATAGATTAATTGACTACATATGTGTGACTACATATATAATACATATGTGGGCTCTCTATTCTATTTTATTGATCTGTGTGTCCATTTTCATGCCAGTACTATATTTTGATTATGATAGCTTTGTAATATAGTTTGAAATAGTCTCTCTTTCTTTGGAGTTGGTTACTTTGTTAACCACATGCAGACACAAACCATGAGCCCAGTGTTTTGCATATTTTTACAACTTTCCTGATTTTGCCTTAAACATATACTGTGAAAACAACATAATAATCACAGTAGTTAACACTCTGAGTGCTCACATCCTTTTAGGCCTTTTAAATGCCTTATATATGCTATCTCATTTAGTACTCACAACAATTCCATGAAGCAGGTTACTATTAACATTCCCATCTTACAGATGAGAGAACTGAGGCCCAGACATGTTCAGTAACTCACCCAAGGTCACACAGCTAATAAGTGGTGAGGCTGAGCTTTGGTCCAGAGTCTATTCCTTTAACCATGACATTGAACTAACTCTCAAATTTCTCTATCAAGTCACTTTGGTTCTATATTTTTTGTTAACTGGAAAAGAATATTTTTTTTTTTGTAAAATACTTCTCAGAAGGCTGACTGCAATCATGCTTTTATGTTAAAGACTTTGTTTTTCTAACTTGTTTGGCCTTAATGCTAGTTTTCAAGTCTAAAAGCAAGTAAAACAAGAGAGTAGCAGTTACCACTTACTGAGTCTATATCCTGGGCTAAGCACTGATCTAGGATCTTCACCTCCTTCCTGCCCCTTTCCCTATACACATGGTAATGATGCAGGGTAGATAATATCTTTGATTTGCACATGGATAAACTGAAGCCTAGAAGGGTTAAGTGACAGAACCAAAGTCCTCTAGTTAGTAAGCTGTATAGCAGGGACCTCAAGGCAATTGCCCATTTCACTCAGCCAATTTTATCATAGGTATTGTATGCCAGGCACTGTCCTTGGCTCTGGCAGTGCCACCGTGAATTAGATCTCAACCCCACTACCAGCCAGGGGCCGGGTTGGCTCCTGCAACCACCATGTTGTAGGGTCTAGCTGCATTCTTTCTTCTGAAACGTTCTCGCCCTCATTTTAGGAAAACTGAGTTTTGATAACTGTTCCACAGGATCTAAAGTTATATAAAATTTTATTGAGCTTCTGCAGAGTCTCTTTTTTTATTTTATTATGTTATGTTAATCACCATACATTACATCATCAGTTTTCGATGTAGTGTTCCATGATTCATTGTTTGCGGATAACACCCAGTGCTCCATGCAGAACGTGCCCTCCTTAGTACCCATCACCAGGCTAACCCAGCTGCAGAGTCTTTTAAAAACAGCAATGTGGGGCAGCCTGGGTGGCTGAGTCGGTTGGGTGCCTAACTTTTGGTTTCGGTTCAGGTCATGATCTCGGGGTCGTGGGATTGAACCCCCACCCTGTGGCGGGGGGCTCCATGCTCAGTGTGGAGTCTGCTTGGGATTCTCTCCCTCTCCTTCTCCTTCTCCCCCTTCCCCACTCATTCTCTCTCTCTCTCTCTCTCAGAAAAATAAATACAATATTTATAAATAAATAAATGAATAAAAATAAAAAGAGCAGTATACATTTTTTTTGTGTTTGCATATATCATTGGTATGAGGCTATTATCTCAGAACTCAGTTTCTGTCTCTGATTTTGTCTCTTTTCTTCACTGCAAAACAGCAGACAATGAAGCTCAGTATCCGGTATCAGCTCATCGTCAGAGCTAGGTTACTCTGACCCAGGAATTATGTTGATGATACAATAAAACTTATAATGTGGGGTCTCCTTCTCAGTGACTACAGTTACTTTTTCTTATTTTGCAAATTCTCTAGAAGCAAAAGTATGATGATTAAGGCCACAACTCCTGAACCAGACTGCCTGATTTCAAGCCTCATCTCCAACACCTACCACCTGTGTAATCTTGGGCAAATTACTTACCCTTTCTGTGCCTCAGATTTCCTTATCTATCAAAGGAGGACGGTGGAATCATAGTGCCTGCCTCATGGGTGGATTGAATGTGTACATATGTGTCAGTGTTTAGGACAACAGGGCTCTGTACGTGGGCCAAGTGTTGGCCATTGTTACTGACAATCATCTATAGACTTGAATTTCATTTCTAATTTAAAAAGACCTAATTTTTTAAGACAGAAAAATAGTGCCTCATGATCTACTTTTTCAGCTCTCAGAGGGCCACCATGTTCTTTAAATCTTCCCTTCTGGAGGATTCTACATGCCCATTCTGGTAAGGATGCTCTCAGTACAAGTCTTCCATGGACTTTTCCAGCGAGCTAGAGGTCTGCATTGTAGCAACTTGCTACAATTAGCCCAGACTGGTTTATGGATGTTGTCTTTAAACAGTGTGATGCAAGTGGATTATTTCAACAGGCTGTAAAGTTTTAATTGGTGCAGCTGATAAACCTCTCCCCGCTCCCACCCCCTACAAGCTGTTAGGTATTTCATGTTGCACATTGCATAGTAAGATTAACTCCTGACTGATCCTTTCCCTATTGCTATTGCCCCTTACAAATCTTTCTCCACAGGGCAGCCTGAGTGATCTTTTTCAAATGCAAATCAGATATGACACTTTTCTTCTGAAACCTTCCTAGTTCCTTCCTATTGCACTGAGACTACAACCCAGACTTCCCCAGCAGTACAAAGGCCCGCCTCACACCTATGCTTCAAGCACACTGGCCTCCTTTAGGGTTCAAAAACATGTCAACCCCCTTCTGAGACCAGGGTGCTTACCTTTGCTCCCCTCTGTCTGGAACATTCTTTCCTGGCTAGTCACAGGCTGACATTTTCTCATTCTTGGGGGCTCAGTTGAAGATACAACTCTCTTAAAGAGGCCTGCACACCCTCCCTGCCTTAAATGAGCACTGCCTTCCCCCACCATTGTCCTCTCCCTTAACATATTGCTTATTTCCCTACTAGAACATTTCCCTATCTGTAATTATTTCCTTTCTTTATATGTTTGCATATTTTTTGCCCCCTTTCCTGCTAGACTGTATACTTCCAGAGGCCTGTCTGGCTTACTCTGTATCCTGAGTGCTTAGCACAGAGAATCAAAGTGAAATGTACACAGTACACAGAAGGCTGACTAAGTAGCAGTATCTAGAACCAAATTCCCCATTTGATTTTGGTTTCTGCTTTCAATGCCCTTTGCTAATTCGCTTGATTTTTTTTTCAATAGAAAATAAAACAAGCCTCTGAGTTGTTAGTAAACTGCTATGATATTTATTTTAGGCTTTGTTTATGCCCCTGAATAGGAGAGGTAAACATTCTCTCGGGTCACTGAGTTTTCCTTATCTCCCCCTGAAATGGGACATTCTGTGTCCTGCCTTAGGATCCTTTGTGAAAGGAAGCTGATACCTAGAAGGAGGTAAATAAAGCAGTGGTCCTCAAAGTGTGATTCTCAGACCAGCAGTATCACTATCACCTGGGAACCTTTCAGAATGCAAGTTTTCAGGAGCCACACTAAACTTACTGAAGCCAACTCTGGGGGTGGGCTCCAGCAATCAGCGTTTTAACAAGCCCTCTCTGTGATTCTGATGCTCGCTCTTAAGTTTCAGATCCCCTGAAATCAAAGTAACCTTTGTCAGAGAGGGATGGAAACATTGTAAGTTCTATGAATGTTTGTGCAACTCAGGAGCTTAGAAATATGTCACTAGCATCAACTAGATGACAGGAATTGCTGGGGGTGCCTGGGATTCAGAATTAAATCAGAAAGGATCCCAGTCTTGAAGAACTCACTGTCTGATGTGGAGAGACTGGTAAGCATACAGTCTACTGTAATACATTATTGTGTGTGTTGGGACAGAGGAAAGCAGAAAGAGCTGAGGAAGCACAGGCAGGACTCTCTGTCAGTTGGGAATTCTCCAGAGTAGCACTGGGTAAAAATGTGTGGGCTCCAGAGACAACTGGCCAGACTTTAAGCCAACCTCCCCTATTTACCAGCTGTGTGGCCCTGGGTGAGTTACTCAGCCTGTGTGTCTCAGTTTCCTATCTTAAAAATGACAGTGATAATACTAGCATAGCGTGGTTGTGCTGAACAGATGAGTTCTAAAGCGAAAGCCCTTGGAACACCGTGGGGTTCATTGTGAGCGCTCGGTATTAACTGCTATCATCATCATCATCTGATTGCAAGCAGAGGCTTTCACATGTACCTAATTCTAGAGGGCAGGCGAGTGAGGGTGAGGGGAGGTTATTTAGGCAAGGTTTCCTCTCTCAGTGATAGCCGATCTTGCTATTCAAAAAGCATAGTCCCTTCCCCAGCACCGTCAGCATCATCTGGGGGCTTGTTAGGAATGAAGCACCTTGGGCCTCACCCCAGACTGACTGAATCAGAACCTGTGTTTTAACAAGAGGCACAGGTAATTTTTTTTTAAGCCAACTTTATTTTTTTTAATTTTTTATTGTTATGTTAATCACCATACATTACATCATTAGTTCTTGATGTAGTGTTCCATGATTCATTGTTTGTGCATAACACCCCAGTGCTCCACACAGAACGTGCCCTCTTTAATACCCATCACCAGTTTAAGCCAACTTTAAAAATGGAGAAACACTGGTATAGAATAGTGATTCGGAGTCCCGGCTGCACCTCCCTGTAAAAGGCACTGAGGTCAGGAGACAAGCCCTTGTAGGTCTGGGTTGTGGGGCTGTGTTTGCAACAGGCAGCGGTGGGAGAGGAGAGGAGCTGTGCAAAAGCAAGGCGCCGGGAGGAGGACACAACCTCAGGCTTTGGCAGGTTCGAAGCAGCAGTGAAGCCAGAACTGGGGTCGCATTCTGTGTGCAGGGGCTCAACGTGGCCGCCATGAGGCAGCTAGAGGGTGGCGGAGCCAGTGCAGGTGGAGGCCCAGGAGGGATTTCTGAAAAAGGTGAGACTCAGAGGCAGTGAACGTGGAGAGGAGGAAATGAGTTTGAAGATGATCAGAAAATGGCTCCGGCTGAACAGGTCAGCAGTGAGGAAGGCAGACAAGGCAAGCATGATTTAGGGACTGAGTTTACAAAGCTACTCTTCAGAAGTTTTTGTTCATAACCCTTTTTAAGGGTTTCTGTCTGGTTCCATTTTCCGAAGACTACCGAATGCTGAACCTTCTAGTCTTACCCACGTAGGGATTTCTTACAACACACTCAAATAGCATTTGGGATTGTTCCCTGTGGATGAGGGTTTGGAGACAAAACGTCCTGTCGTATCTCAGGAATGGTGGTGGTGTTTTTCTGTCTTTGTCCAATGTTTCCAGCCGTCTGTTCAATTACAGCAAAACTTCATTTCCTCAGATCCTTTACAGAATGAGTCATTCCAAGCAAGTGAAGTTTTCAGGTAGCTGAGGGCTAATGTGTGATGTGAGGAAATATTTAAAATATACTGTTTTTGAGGATACACTTTAATGCATTTGTTTTCACCCTTCTTGTTTTGTTTTTAACAGTGGAAACTTTTTTTTAAGTAGAAATAGGGAATCCCAACATATAAAACAGAATAAAGAGTTACTTCAATTAAAAAAGAAAGGAGCAGACCAAGCCCATGGCACTTGCCTTTCAATTTATCTGTAATTTGTTCCCCGAGAGTCCTCCACAGATACCTTGCACCCTGTGAACAGTTTGAAAACCTTTGTTTTAAAATGAACTTATTTTCTACTGATTTCACAAACAGAAGAATCAAATGTAATTTTTTATGACTGGGGTCTTTGTCATCAGTATCATTACTGCAATATGATTGAGTTGGTGCAAGTAACTTCCGCTGCAAGTGACAAATCCAACACTAATACAAGCAAAATTATGACTTTATCGGCACAGGTCTCTTGGAAGTCTGGAAGTGATGGTTGAATACCAGGCATGGTTGCATCTAGGTGCTCAATGACTTCATCAGGGTCCATCTTCTCTCTCTCTCTCCATCTAGGGATTATACCTCTCTCTGTTTCTCAATGTGTCAAAATTTAGCAGTATTCATTCCTGCCAAAGGAGCTCTGTGTTTGTGGCTAACAAGATAATTTTGGCAGTCTCAGGTAAGATCCTTATAGGCCTTGGAACAGGGGCTCTCTTCCTCAGTCTCCATATATCACTTCTTGTGGCAAGACTCTTAATTACCCTGCCTGGGTCACCTGCTGACCCCTAAGGCCAGTGGACAGATAAGTCATTGTGATTGACACTTCCTCCAGAATCCTATAGGATGGGCCAGCTATGACAAGGATGTGTGCAGACCACAGCAATATGTCTACTATGGTGCTGCAGGCTCCTTTAAAAAAAATCCTGAATTTATATTGTATGCCAGGCACTGTTGCAGCAACCAAAGATGAGACACAGAAAACAACCAGAACTGAGCATGCAGGGCATATGCATAAACTACAGACTAATATAATGTAATGAGTTGTGACCAAGGGGAATATACAAAATGTTCTGAGAGAAATGCTCATTGACTGACTAGACGAGCAGTTAATTGTGCCAGAGGAAATCGGGAAAGGATTCACATAGGAGGTGATATTTGATGGCCTTTGCATGGTGGAGAAGGAGAAAGTAGCATCTGGGGTGGAAGGAACAGAACATGGAAAGGTATGGAGGTACAAATGAGGTTGGCAGTCAGAGGTGAAGAGCTAGGGCTGTACACTTGGCAACAGAATTGACTTTCTTTCCTCAGTTTATCCACACACCGCCTCCCCATTTACCCCTACCTCCTGTTCTCTCCTTCCCCCAGGAGGGGTATTTCCCTAGCAAAAGCTGGAGAGATGATGTATATCCATGGCTGCTCTCCCCCAGACTGCAGACCTGCAGTCTCTAAGATCCTCAGGGCAGCACCACCCCCTGCTTTAATGAGCACTTACCCCACTGCCCCCCACCTAAAGATCATCCCCTTCTTCCTCCCTTCATCTCTTCTTTCTTGGGTTCTGTTTTTCTTGTTGCTTCTATAATTTTCAGCCTTCTTATGAAAAGAATGATCACCACTTTTAAAGACCATCAACCAATCAGAGTATTTCTTTAGCCCAGTGATTTTTTTTTTTTTTTTTTCAACCCATGCTACACATGACAGTGACCTGGAGAGCTTGTAAAAGTTTTCCAGGGTGCAGGCTCCACCCCCAGAGACTGTGATTCACTGGGTTGGGTGGTGCCTGAATTTCAGTAAGTTGTAAAGTTCCCCCACGTGACTCTAATATGCAGTTTGAGAACCCCTTCTTCATTCTATGCACAGAGTGCATCATGTATTCACTGGGGCTTTGGAACCTTCTCACAGGAGCCTCTTCATGGTTCACCTGCCTGAAGGTCCTGTGATAGCAGAAGGCTAGTCCCTTGATGGTCACCAAGACTTTGCTGTGGTCAGATTTAATGAGATAGTTCCAGGATTGTTACACTGTTCTCTTGTTCATGAAAATTATGTTTTAGCCCTCCGGACATCAAATTTTGCAAATCAGTGTCAAGTATGGAAAAGATTATGTCACTTGAGAGCAGCACATTGAGTAATTTTAAAGGTCAGAGACCAAATGTGGAAATTAGCTTTCAGCTATAGAAATACACTGAATCACACACAACAGAAAACATGATCTTATGGCATACTGGCTATTGACACATATATAAATTAGTCCATTAGATGTACCGATACTGATATCTCAAGTGCTTATAATAATCGCCCTCATTTATGAAGTGTCTACGACAGACACTAACTATACTGCAAGGTAGTTAACCTCAAATCCTCATGATAATGCTGCAAGTAGAAACCTCAGGCTCACAAAAGGAAGGGAATGTACCCGGGGTAATACAGTCACAATGCTAGAGCTAGGATCCCACGCCAGACCATCTGAGAAAAACTCCCATCCCTAGGGGTGCCTGGGTGGCTCAGTCAGTTAAGTGTCTGCCTTTGGCTTAGGTCATGATCTCAGGGTCCTGGGGTGGAGCTCAGCAGGGGAGTCCGCTTCTCCCTCTCCTTCTGCCCCTCCCCCCGCCATGTGTGCTTGTGCGCGCACTCTCTCACCCCTTCCCGCCTTCCTACTCTCCTCCCCTCTTCTATCCCTCCTTTTCCCTCCAAAATAAATATTAAAAAAAAAAAATCTGAACCTCCCATCTATATCACAAACTCCTTATCAATGACAACAGTGTGCATGCAGGGAGCATGCTGTCCTGTGATAGGTGGCCAGGCGCAGGATTCTCCCTGCCTAGGAGAATCTGTCCCCAGAACCCTTGCACACTGAGTATTATTTTCTTTTTACAGACTATTGCCGATTTGACAAGTGAAATATGATGATGGCTGGTGTTAATTTGTTGTTTTCTCAGGTGTTGTTTCTGATCAGTTTCCTCATTTTGGATTATCTGATTTGAATTCATTGTCTTGGGAGTAATTCAAAAGACAAGGATGGGTTGGTTTGTCTCTTTGAACTTTTAAGCTGGGGAAGGGGAAAAGAATCCTAAGCTTTTGAGTTCTGATTTTAGTGTTTATGTATGTATCAGTCATTTAAGTAGAGAAGAACAAATTCCCAGTCACTCTCACCAAAAGATTACAAAGCATGTTTTGTTTCTTTTCTTCAGTTGGTCAAAAATCGTGTCTGCTGTTTTGCATTTGGGAGCAAAACTGAGCTCACTAGCAAAATGTCTGTTTTGATAAATCGAGAATAAAAAGACCAAAACTAATGACTTCCGCAATGGAAGGTGCCATGGGAAATATAATATACAATAGTGGAATCAGGGGCGTGTTTACTATGATTCTGTGTATCCATCTGATGGGGAGTATAAATAGTTTTCTTTACACAAAGGGACCCAGGAAATAGTGAATCAGAGAATAATTGACTTGTCTTGGTATGTTTGTGAATCTACATTTTTATCTGATGGCAAATATGCCGTTGGCCTTTGAATCAGTCACCCACCATAGAATTTCCTTAGCCTCATATGCACCAAGATTGAGTGCCCACCCCCCCCAAGAAAACATTTCAAATTAGCATTAATCAGCCAATGTTGTATTTGGGGCCCTATGTGAAAGGCAACTACTGCAGCTGAATGCCATTCAGCAGGCAAGAAGTGATTTGCAATATAATTTAAATTAAGAGTTGGTTTCCTTTCCCATTTAGAACACACCAGTATGGAAAACTGATTGTCAGACATTCTGGTGATGTGCATCAACTTGGCTATTCACTCAGAAAATGAAGTTTCCTGAGACACCGGCACGTTTAATTTATTTTTTTTTTTCCTTGTGAAGTTAACTTCAGCTTTAAATACAATGACTACCCAAACCACAGAAAAACGAACACCATTAATTTTAATGCTCATAACGTAACGGAAGGAGATTAAATTTAGTTGGGATTTTGTCCCCTTTAATAGAATGTTTATTTGCCCCTCTCCTTACAAGTTAATTATTATTTTCCTCCCATAATATTCTGTTTATATCTGAGTTCCCTAACAGCATGTCTGTTAATGTCTTCAGTTTATGATTTGCTGGTGAATCTATCATTTTGCAGTGTCTATCACTAAAACATCAATAGCCTGGCAGTGTGCTGAGTGAATATGCAGCTGATAGGAATGCAGTGGGTTCCTTACAGAACCCTCTCATCCATTTTTATAAAACATTTAGTTTTAGTAGAGTTTCTTTTTTATGCTTTGATTGGGATATTGAATGACTTTTCAGTGAATTATATAGTAGTGAATTAAGAATTGGTAACTTTTCCTCTTACCATTCAGGTATTTATTTTTAATTCATCTTTTTAATCACTTAATGGGCACTAAGAGCTTACCCCGCTTATGCAAATAGTGTGCTAAGTGATAGGGATTAAAAATAATTAAGATGAAGTCCCTATCTTCCTAGACCTCCTAGTTCTGAGCAGGAATCTCCATGCAAGAGAATTGGGAATTGGAGAGGGGGCCTCCAAGGAAGACTTGGCGGAACAGGAGAAGCTAGTGCTCTAGATCCTACAGAGCTAGGCACTGAGTTCTTCAAGTTGGCAGTGGGATGATGAGTGAGGATGGGACAAGGCAGTACAGGCGGAGGGAAGAGTGAATGCAAAGTGGGGGAGCAAGCCTTTTGCTGGAACCTACTCTATGCTATTTAAATAAGAATAATATAAGCTGGCGTTCACGTGTTCACCACTTGCCACACACTGTTCCAAATTCTTATATCTCAAGTAAGCCTTGAAGTTGGTATTATCTGCATCCCCTTTTAGAAATTAAAATTTAGAGAGATTTGGTAACTATAGCACACAGTTGATCGGATCAGGACCAAGGCTGAAACAAAGGTGTTTTCACTCCAAAGCCTACAGGTTCAAATATTATGCTTGTGGCCTCTTTGCCCTTTAGAGACTTCAGTGCCTCTGTGCAGGCGAGACGCGCTAATAATGACTGGCATTCGGGACTATGTCTAAGTGGGGACGATCACGGTACCTATCACATGTGAAGAGGATTAAGTGAGATATGAAATATATGAAATGCTTAGAACAGTGCCTGGTACATTCTAAAGCATTTGTTAACTATTGGTATTATGATGATTAGTGTCTTAGAAGTACTAGAGCCCAATAATACTTAGGAATGCAATAGTACTTAGGAATTCAAACCACTTAGGGGCATTGCAGAGGGCATGGGTCAAGAAACACTTCGTGTAGTTGGTGGCATTTGATGTAGATCTGGCTGGCTTAATGGTAGAATTCCTACAGGTAGGACCTGGGGACAAGGGGAGTATTTTAGCAAGAGAGAATAGAACACAGAAATGCAGGTAGACTGGAAAACTCCATCATACTTGAGAAAAGTAAACTAATTTGATGAAATCAGAAGGTCTGCAAAGAGAAGCAGGAAAAGTAAGATTTAACAGATAGGTACAAGACCTGGGGACAAGGGGAGTATTTTAGCAAGAGAGAATAGAACACAGAAATGCAGGTAGACTGGAAAACTCCATCATATTTGAGAAAAGTAAACTAATTTGATGAAACCAGAAAGTCTGCAAAGAGAAGCTGGGAAAGTAAGATTTAATAGGTACAAGTTATCTACAACTAATGGTATTTGCTGAGTGTTTGGCATTGGGTTTTTTTGTATTAGTCATTGTAAAAATTTTCCTAGGGTCATAAACTCATTTTTTTTTTCCATTTGAAGAAAACTGAGATTCAAAGAAGTCATATAACTTGCTTAAAGTCATCCAGCTAACCAGTGGTATAACTTGGACTTGAACCCAGGTCTGTGTTACTGAAAGTATCATGCTTTTGGGACCACACCGCCCCTTAAATTTGGAGCTTTGACCTTTCTAACACATCATGAAAATTTATGGGATAATGTTTTTGTACTGAAAGGAGTAGGAAAGAAAAGTAAGAAAAAGTCAACCTGTTCTTCATAGAGTTCTGCATATTAATCATGATAGCCCAACATTTTCCCAGGTATAGCCTGTGTCTGCTTCCATTAAGATGGAAAGAACTGGGGGCACCTGGGTGGCTCAGTCGTTAAGCGTCTGCCTTCGGCTCAGGTCATGATCCCAGGGTCCTGGGATGGAGCCCCGCATCGGGCTCCCTGCTCAGTGGGAAGCCTGCTTCTCCCTCTCCCACTCCCCCTGCTTGTTTCCTCTCTTGCTGTGTCTCTCTCTGTCAAATAAATAAATAAAATCTTGAAAAAAAAAAAAAAAGATGGAAAGAACTGGTGTCTCTGAGTCCCCATGCACTCACACCCCCTCAGGTTTCCTAGTTGTGTGTCCCTGTTATAACACATACCATAGGTAATATCCCACCTCTGGCATAAGAGCTAATGGTTAAGAGTTTGGGCCTTGAAGAGGGTGCCAGCACCAGAACCTCAGCTCTGCCCTGCACAACAGTGGTCACCAACAAGATTCTCTGTGTTTTTGTTTCCTTCTGTGTTTAGTGACGATAATAATAGTACCTATATCAGTAGGTTGCTGCTAGGAATAAATGGATTAATATATATAAAGACTAAGAACTGTACTTAAAGTGCTATGACCATTCATTAATATTAGCATTGTTATTGTCATTATTATGCCTTATATCCCACGTCTCTTTAAATAAAGAACCAAGACAGGCTCTGTTGGTGAGGGCGAGGGAAAGGTGTTTCTTCATATGTTCCTAAAGGGACTGTAAAATTGTACAGCCTTCATGGATGGTAATTTGATAATATCTATCAAAATAGAAAATGTTTTCTTTACCCAATAATTTCATTCTGGGTGTTTGTCCTACAAATAGATTCATACCATGTGTACCTTTTGAATCTTAGCCCGTGTGTGGATAACCTAGTCCAGATTTTTAAAATACAGACTGATGGATGTGATTCTTTGTACCCTCCACATAGTCTAGCACAACACTAGGCACAGAGATGCTGAAACTTCCCTTTTGTTTATCGGCTCCGTTCCTCGGGATCTCTGTGCCTGAGGCCCACCGCCATGCACCGCATACACTGGGATGACACTGCATGCTGAGCCGCTCCCCCCAGACTCCACTGTGATGACTTAACTTTGTACTTCCTTCCTCCTTTCTCCTTTGTCGGTTTGCTTTCAAAATGACAGAGACATCTTTCATTGCAGCTATGTCCTTGGCTTTTCTCGATGACGATTCCTGACCCGTGGCCCTGGCAGTCTTGGGCAAACACTGTCCAGTTTCTTCAGTCCAGACCTTGGAGCCCCCTTTTCCCCAGCCAGTTGACCGAACTTTCTAGGACACGTGTGAGTAAAATACTGGATTCTTGGATGAAAATAACTCAAATCATCACCTCCTCACGCTACATCCTCTGCTTTTGAGAGTGTTTTTATTTCTCTCAAATGCTATTCCCATTCTCTCCCTTTCTGGAACTAGCTGCCTGCCTATAGTTAATACTCTCACATTCATTATTCGTTTAATCATGGACTGGTTCAAGGAGGTGGTTGCCAGTAGAATCTGAGAACTGAAAGGCACATGCCTTTGTTCTCCTCCTGTGTTGTTCCATTCAGGGTTACTTGTCTCTGACTCAGACTGGAGACTAAATGGATTAGAATTAAAACGAATTTAAGGGAAAAAAGAAATGTTCACAGACACAGAAATAGAGATTCCTGCTATCTTGGCTGCCTAAGATCTGCAGACCTCACCAAGGAATTTAAAAAGTAATGTTTCTTATCATAAGTGACAGAAATATGCTGCTTTCTGCATCAGTAGATACGAAGATTAAAGGGTCTGACTGTATTAAACAATTTTGCACAGCACCAGGCACTCTGGGCTCTGCTCTCTCTGCCTTATTACCCTTCATCTTGTGGCTATTTCAGGCCCAATTTAAGAATACAATACAGTCTGGTTTTGAAAATTGACATCCTTTAATTTAAACTGTCTTGTGGGAGAATTAAGAAATTATGGAACAATTATTCGCCCTCAGTTGAAAGCTGGATGGCATCCTGAGATCTTTGTACATTAGCCATTTGAATTGATGAAGTCACATAATTGAATTACACTTTTGCCCCCATAATATCTTGTGACAAATATGTTGGCGTCGTGTGTTAGGAAAATGCTCCCATAAAAACAGTGTAGGGGTTGGGGTTGGGCATTGACTTGGGTGTCAAAGAAAACCGCCAAGCAGAGTGGGCGGACACTTTGAGATTTTGTGTGGGAGGTTGGTTAGCAGAGCAAGCCGTTCCATCTGGAGTTTAAATGGAAGTTCATAGGTCACAACTGTATGCATGATATGGGGGAAGTATGCATGCCCAGTCTCCCTTGGCATTATCCTTCAACATTCAGCTTAGAGTCCATTACTCATTCTCAAAGCTTTTGGTTATTTTGTTTTGTTTTGTTTTAATCACTCCCCTCCACCGTGAACAAAAATGCTGGGTTTGGTGTACCTTCCTTTGTCCTGCATGCTTTCCCATATATGCTTCAATCATGGCACCTCCCATAATGATGACAAGTCTCCTTTACCAGCAGTGTGGCTGAGCTAGGAACCGTGTCCCAACTCACCTGGCAGGGAATGGCGCTCAGCAAGTATTTGTGGAATGAGGTGTTATTTGGAAGTCTCAGTGGTTTCATCCCTAAACTCGATTTTCTTTTGTAGAATGAGAATCAGAAGGAGGTGAAGTCTGTGCATAATTTTTGAAGCAGTGTTCTTAAGTAGGGGTTTTTATACCACTTATGTCATTAGACCATGGAGGATTTATTAAACACCAACTCTATCCATTTAGCAAATGTTTATTAGATGCCTATTATATACAAAAGCTAGGGTGGGTGCTGAGGGAGAAAAGTTACCAAAAACAAACAAACAAACAAAAAACAAGAACAAAAGTATTTCCTATTTAGAGAAGCTCAAAATCCAGTTGAGGATTAGAGAGGTCAGTTTAGGGAAGAACTAGCAGGGGGCTGCTATAGAGTCCAGGACTCATGAGGAGGGGATGGTACATTCCACTTGATTCCTTTCTGAAGTTTGTACTGCCCTTGGACCGTCCTGCCCCTCAGCACCCCACCCCACCCCCCCACACACATCATCCATTTTGGAACCCAGCAGAGAAGAAAACTCTTGAGACTTATGCCCTGTGGTCAGGATGGATTGTGCCTTTCATTTGAAAAATCCTCTAAGGAGAGAGATTTTAAAGCACTCTTCTCCCTGCCTCACCCCCACCCCCACCCCAGCTTCCAGCTTCCCACCACACTGTGCAGCCTCCTGGGTCTTTGCATTCTTTGTCTATTCTGCATGGCATAAGAATCTTGCTCTCTTTTTATTTTACTTTATTTATTTTATTTCTTTTCTTGCTCTCTTTTTAAAAGCTCTTTACCTTTTCTTTACCTTTATCAAAGAACACTTTTGGAGCTTTAAAACCCAACTTCAGCTCTCCTCCTGAATACTTCTGTGTGGAAGGGATTAATCAAGTCTGTCAAACATTGAGCTATAAAACCTTTAATATTTCTAAAAGGTTTAAAGCCAGCATATTTATCACATGCATCATTGAGAATAATCTTTCTTTTTATTAAAAAAAATGCTCACTGTAAAATATTATGGTGATGAGCACACTGGGCGCAAGGCTCATGCAGGGGCCCAATTGTGATGTTGGAATGGAGATTCTGGTAGGATCTTCCTGTGACATCCCTCCCCTAGAGGATACCCATCATCTACTGCACATCCTATTCGTATGAATGTTTTATATTGTGGGATTCTAGAATCTTGGTGTTCAAAGGGAAAGGAAAGTAGGAGAAAGGAAATGATTTTTGTTGAGTGACTGCTATGTGTCAGGTATTGGGTCTGCATACTTTAATTAAAGGGATTGCCACATTTTAATTTTCACAACAATCTTTTTAAATATTTATTTGAGAGAGAGAGTGTGTGCAGGCATGAGCTGGAGAGGGGCACAGGAAGAGAAGCTCAAGTAGATTCCCTGCTGAGTGTGGAGCCTGATGCAGGGCTCCATCCCATGACCCTGAGATCATGACCTGAGCTGAAACCAAGAGCCGGATGCTCAACCGACTGAGCCACCCAGGTGCCCCTTCACAACAAATTTTTATAGTAGGCACTATCGCAGTTGATTTATAGACAAGGAAGCTAAGATTCAAAAAGTGAAGCAAATTTCTCAACATCACATAAATACTCATTTGCAAATCAGGGACTTGACCATAAGCCTGTCTAATTCTTTCATTTTGTTTTAGTGGCAAATGCCTGGCAAGTGCTTAACACAGGGTAGGTAGCCAACTAAGGGTTGCCAAAGTGGTTGGGACTGTTAGGATTAAGGTTCCTGAGGATTTTTAAAGAAAGCTCTTTCTCCCCTACAGTTAGAGAGGCAGTGGAGATTGTTAGACATGATTCTGAGAACCTGAAATGTATGTTTTAAGACGTTTAATCCACCACTGGTAGAGTTTCCCTTAGAGTAGAGAGGGACTCACTCAGCTTTTTATTAATATAACTTGAACAAACACTGTATTTCATTACTTATTTATAAAATACTTTCACATGACTCTCCAGCCTTGTGAGGTAAATAGCATCCCTACTTCCATTTTACAGATGGGGGAACTGAGGCCCAAAGACAAGCTAAGTCATCCTGCCCAGGTCACTCAGCTAGAAGCAACTGACTCATGTTCAAACTCCTCTTCTGGTGCCAAAGCCACAATCTTTCTACTATACTATAATATTTTTCAACCATTTGATTATTCCTAAGAATTAAAAAAAAAACATAATTTTGAAGCTTGAGAAGACCCAGAGAGGCCCATCAGCCTTGCTTTCCAGATTTAACAAATGAGGCTCTGATACAGAAAGTAATGACAGAAGCCCCATGCTCTGTGTGGGATAACACAGAAGAAGGATAGATTCGGTCAGCTACGGAAGGGGTCCTAGGACCCCGGGGAAGGCTGCAGTGGGGGTAGCAGGGGGTTGACTCTTGTTGACGTCCTGAGAGGAGAAGAAAGGAGGCTCATGGAAGAAAATTCCACAAGTGATACTAACACAGAAGAAAGGCAAGATTCTGTGGCAAAATGACAACGTGGTGGTCCCATGGGCAGAGGCCCTTCAAGGAAGCTCCAGTTTGTTGTTTCAGGATAATTAGTTGTGTACTTGCATCCTCAGACTGCCACCATGGCATTGCACACATGTGTAATTATACCCCGCCAGCCAGGCACATGTCTACCTCAAGCTCCAGCTTTGCCTCAGAGCAAGCGACCAAAAGGGAAGGCCCTGAGTCTGGGTAGATGAACAGTTTCAATCTCACCTCTCCTATGAACACACCTGTCTGTGTTCACCACATATATGGGGAGAAAATCAAAGATAAAACGATTTAGAAGGAAGAACAGTTTTCTGCTCCCAGGTTACTGCGAAGGTAACAGGCCCATTTCTGGAACTCTTTTGGGTGGGCGAGATGCTTCCCTGGTTTACATTTAGCAAATGTAATTAGTGTCAGCAGAAGAGAAACAACTGTGCTAGAGCTCCACTTTCCTCTGCACAACAGCCTCTGTTCTGACGGGCGGGCCCCAGCACTGGGTTTTCTTTCATGGGGAGGCAGGTACCGATGCCCTAGGTAACTAAAACGCATGTGTTTGGGGGGTAGAGGGCAGAGGCCATTGGATGATCTACTTCAGATGGCAAAGTGGGCCTCACCTAAGTTCCAGCCAGTTAAAATCATGGGGCTCTTGTCTAGTTTCATTTGCTCCATAAACACGCATGAACCCATACCCAGGTAAGCCCCACTCTGTGCCAAAGGCTAGATTGGATGCTGCAGGCTGCAGAGGACTCATGCCTGTCTGAATAGCCATGCCAGTCAAAGGCAGATTCATGGCAGGATACACAAAGAGCCAGCTGAGGCTTTTTGGTTTGGGAACCTTTGAGTAAATCAGACACTATTGTTAAGATAAGTAATGCTATAGCTGCCTTAACCAATAATCCTTCCCAACCTAATATTCAACACAAAGTGTATTGTTGCACTTAACACAGTCATTTGGGGACACAGATATTTTTCTGTCTTCTGTAAGCCATCATCATCTTCAACATGTGGCCTCTAAGGTCTTTGCAGGAGGGGACGAGAGAGGAGAATCGTACTTGGGAAAGTTTGAGGGGCATTTTTTGGAAGCGGCATATGTCACTTCCACCCACCTTCTGCTGGCCAGAATTCACTCATATACTGCCCCAAAGTAATAGTAAAGGGTCTGAGAAATGTAACTTAGCCATGTGTCCAGGATAAAAATGAAACCACTTAGATCAATACATAGTCTTGTCTTGGCATGTTCCTTTAAATTGAGTCCCTCAAGATCATCTAAAAGACTGCTCTTCACTAGCACTTGAGGGGAACTTTCCAGGAAAGATGACCTTCCAGTGCAGGATGGAAACTCTGCTAGTGAGAATTTAATTAATATAATTTAATTAATATAAATTATCTGGAGAGCCTAAAATAAACTCTTGACCCCAGAATTCCTCTTCTAGTATTTAGCCTAAAAAGAGAGATTACAAAGATTTGTGAATAAGTTTACTTCTACATTACTTGGAATTTTGAAAAAGTATAAATCTAAATTTCCAAAAATGAGGAAAATGTCTCCCTGAAGTTTTTCACATTCAAATAATGTAATCATTAAATAGAACGTATTGCTATTCTACAGAAGTTTAGTGTTTTTAATGGCATATGGACATGAAGGTAGGCTTCAGAACTTGGTGCAATAAGATTCCAATTTTGTTGCAAACACGTCATATGCACCTAAAAAGGACAAAACACAGTGCATTAAGATATGAGTGAATTTCTCTGTATAGTAGGATAAGGAGGAATTTTATTTCTCTCTATATTTTGTTCTTCTAAGTCAGATATTATGAGTATGCATAGTTTTTCTAAATATAAAACGATTTTTTTTTTAAGTGCACTACAAAGAGGAAGAGCTTTGGACCAGGACTGACTCAGATTGGGGAGAATTATCCCAAATATTTCAGGAGGGAACAGGCAAAGAGTATGTGCAAGCCATGTCCTAGAATTGTCAAGTGCAGAGGGGAACAGTGGACTGGAGACCAGAAGATATCCTAAAGGAGATTTGCAAATGCAAATTAAGGGGACCCACAACATTTTCCTCAACTGGGCTAGAGAGCACCACAAGTCTCAACTGTAACTGGCTTTCAAAACTAGAAAATGGAACTGATTTTAAAAAGTTCAGGAATAGGGCAATGTTTTCAAGTCCTGGCTGACTTATTAACTGTGTGGCTTTCGGCATATGCCTTAACCATTCTGAGCCTCACTTCAAAAATGGAAATAATATCACCTTATTTATAATATTGCTGTGACATTATATAACATATTTTCAAATATTTGACGTATTTGAAATATTTGACCAGGGGCACAAAATATAAAGGGCTTCAGTAGTTGGATCTATGAACACACTCTTTGAATAACTAGAAAACAAGGTAAGGATGGGATTGTGGTGTGGTGTTATTGACAGTATTGACCACACCTTTTATTAGCTGTGACCTTTTAGCATTCAAGCAGACAAGAGGGACCCAATCCAGCCTGGCAACTCCCACCAACCACAAAGGGGTGTACTTTATGTTAAAGCCCCTTCCTCATTGCAGCTTTTCATAATCCTCCCCAGGCTTTGTTCCCAACCTCTATCCCTACCCCCAGGGAACCATCAAAGGATCGCCTGGAGTCCCTGACACTGGGACACTCACCTAAAATTTGGGGATGCTCTGTTCTTTGCATGTTCACCTTGGCATCCAGGCAGTCAAGATCTACTCCATGTTTAGCCTGCATATCAACTAGGAGAAAGGTGGTATGTCCTCAACGAAATCCTCTAAGATAAATACACAAGAAAAATATTCAAAGGCAAAGGCATTATGGATTCTTTTCAGATGATTCTGGGTAAGGGGCTCGCAGGCAGGGACCCTGCAGCACACTACAGAATCAAGGAGAGGAAAGTCAGCCTCAGAAGCTATGACTTCGCTTCAGGCTTAGTCAGCTCGAGCTGCTATAACAAAAATACCATAGCCTGGGGGGCTTAAACAACAGACATTTATTCTTCACAGTTCTGGAGGTTGGAAGCCCCAAATCAAAGTACTGGCAAATTCAGTCTCTGGTGAGAGCCCATTTCCTGGTTTGTAGTGGACATGTCCTTGTATCCTCACATGGCAGAGAAAACAAAGAGAAGATGTCAGCTCTCATGGCTCTTCTTAGAAAGGCACTAATCCCATTTGCAAGGACTCCACCCTCATGACCTAATTACTGCTCAAAGCCCCACCTCCTAATACCATCATATAGAGGATTAGTATTTCAACACTGGAATTTGGGGAAGGGAGTGCACAAACACACAGTCCATATCAGCATCCCTACTGCTTAAACACGAGGTTCTGAATCTTTTTCCCAATTCCATCTGAAGCCAATCTCAACAGATCATCACAACTATCACCTCCAGTGATGAATATATCTATGTGTTAGATATTGTGCCCATGCATTGTCACGCCTGGTACATCTGGCTCCTTCATTGTGTCATGTTTCCTCCAGCAAGAACACTTTTTGTTTTCCTCTTCTGCTGACTGTTTTCATCCCTGCCCTGGGCACATCTTTATTAAGTGACTGGTAAACCAAGCAAAGATGGGTTAGGAGTTCTGAGAAGGTGTTATAGTATGTGTTATTTTGGTTGCCCACACTCTCTTTCCCTGCACAGTTGAAGGGGACAGATTTGATGATGATCCTGGAGTGTCCTTGAAATTCAGCCTAAAGGCCTTCAGCTTAATTTAAATAGTGCCCAGTGACTTATAAGAGAAAAGAGCATAAAAGGAAATTGCTATGTGTGCAGCTTAGAGACTCCCCCAAATTCTCAGCTGGTCTCTGATTTATGCTGCCCAGAAGCCTGTTGCTGATTATGCTGGATGCCCCATAAATTAATGAGGGCTGGGCTTGGAGGTGACAACGATCGCTGAGTCTCTGGAGCAGAAAATGCAACACTAATACATATGTTTCAGAAATGTTCCTTTGTCTATATGTTTGGAGGAGAAAGTGCTGATGAGGATCAATTTCATATTGACTTTAAATTTTTCAATTGACCCAGAGCTCTTTTTATTAAGTAATGTGCACAAAAACATTTCATCCCAGGCCAGCTTGATGGCTTGGAGAAGTCCCTTCAGAACATAGTAACCTGGATAGAATTAGAAATGCAATTCACTCATTTATTCTTTTATTCACCCTTTAATATTAAGCACCTGCTACATGCTCGATTTTAGACACTCTCCTAGACTGTGAGCAAGACTGCCCTCAAGAAATCTAAAATCTAATGAGCTCAACAGGCACTTCTATGAATGCTTCTGACCTAGTGCAATAGGTTTTGTTAGGTGGAAGTGCAGGGTATGTGGAAGCATGGAGGAAGGACTTAGAGAAGCATCCCACACTTCTGAGTGAGTGGATGAATGAATGAATGAGATGGCCCTCAAACTGAGATATGGAAAGATGTAGAAGTTGTAAAGGGCTGAGGAAATAGCACGTGCAAAGATAGGAAGATATGATGTTTTAAATATAGCCCAGGTGTGTGAGGGGAGGCAGAAGGGGGGCTTCAGGTAGTCAAGAACTAGACACAGGACCTTGGGTGTTAAGGTATCGCCTGTACAAATGGATATACTCATAGGAAGGGCTTTGCACCCCTTTAGAGGGCAGGTCTCAGCACACGATGAATGGCTGATCTGGGTACATATTTCTGTGTTTAGAGTGGAGATCATACATATAGGAGGTAGTTAACCTAGGCTCATCTCCTTCAGACACTTTCCTGAAGCAGCAACCCAGTAGAAGCAGAGCTCCTGCTTTGAGAAAGCCCTGTTTCAAATCCTGGTGCTGCCACCCTAAACTCAGCAGATCCCCCTGCTTGCTGCAAAGCCAAGCTATATCTTCAGTTTTGACTGACTGTTGGGCAACACAATGTGAAATACTCTTTTTATTTACTGGCTCTCCACACTTTTCTCAGCCAGTCTTTCCCACATTCTTAATTACTGTCTTTGTGTTCATTGGTGTTGCAGTTTTGTTTTAATATCATTGAATCCTCAAGCCAGGCTAGGGGACATGTGAGCATCACTCCTCTGAACATGTAGCTCTGGGTTTTGGTCCCTGGACTTCACAGGTTAGAAGCCCTATTGTGCTCCCCTGAACTTGACTCAATGGCCGCGGTGGCCTGCTTGATTTATGGCCATTTCTTCCATGTTTGATCTTAGCAAACAGACAGCTGTGATGTAGTGGCTTCATTCTACTCACCTGCTGGCATCTTCATGTTTGGTCTAATAGCTTGTTAACTGCTCTGAGGACAAGCACTGCCCTTCCTGACTACCACTGAGAGTGGTCTCTATGGTAACCACATCACATCGGGGACCATGCTCATTCTTCAAGGCTTTCCTTCTCCATTTTTCTCTGGTGGCTTCTGAGTAACCTATAATGGTTGGAGCCCTGCCTCACCCTGCCAAGAAGCCACTGCTGATTTAAAGCCTCTCAAAGGAACTTAACAAGACACACTGCTTTTCTCTAGCCTTGTTGCTTATTCTGTGTTGCAGTTGGTCCAGGCCTGCAGGGAGCTGTCATTCCTCCTTTATCATCTCTCTTTCTGGCATTCCCCAGGTATTGCTCTCACTCTCTCTCAGAAAGCTTTGACATCGTTCCTCCAGATCTCTCTGCTCATTAATATCTTGCAACAATCCCTTCTCAATCCTGGCATTCAATATGTTCTTTTTTCCTCATTCCCCATTGTTTAGACATTCATTTGTCTCTTCAGAAGTGATTCCCAAGCTCTCTGGTCTTCACCTGTACCAAAGAAATTTGTATCAGAGACTCCTATAGGCTGTTCAGATATAATACATGAAGAAAGAACCAATTTATGTGTGATAGGACTCTAGAGTAAGTCTGCTGATTGCATTCAGGGTCTAACAGTAATACTACTAATGAAAGCAAACATTTATGTAGAGCTTATTGGATATGCCAGGCACTGTGGTAAACACCTTACATCTTCACAATAATCTCATAAGGTAAGTACCCTATTATCCCTGCCTTACAGATGAGGAAACTGAGATATAGAGATTTAAGAGACATGCTATAGTGCCCCCAGCTGTTAAATGGTGGAGCTAGGACTTGAACTCTGGCTCCAGAATCCGCACTCTTCACCACCCTAGACATTGTTCTCTCTACCTGTGTTGCCACCACCAGGAATGGCTCATTTCTGCAAAGCTCAGTTGTGCTCATCTGCAATGCCAAGATTAAATGTCACCTGCTTTGTGAAAGCACACCTTCCTCCACACTCAAGGTATAAGTTCATTTGTTTGTTTGACAGACATCAGAGTATAGTGGTTATAGCCTATTCATCCATTCAACAAGATCTTCTGAAGTGCCTTCTGTGTTACTGTAATAGGTGCTGTGGCTGCGATGGTGAGCAAGGAGCAAGCAGACCCGACTCTCACCCTACTTATTTTTGAAAAAATAAAAATAAACCAGAAGACAGACAGACAGACAGAAATATAGTCAGACATAGGTTTATATATATACATATCTGTAAACTATATCATATGTATCTATATTCCTGTCTCTCTACATTTATCTATCAGTTGAGCCATTCATATTATGTATTTTTTTTCACTTATTTTCTTCTGCCTACTTAAATGGTAAAGCTCATCTCCTTAGCCTGACATTTAAGATCCTCCATGATTGGGCCTCAGGTATCTTCCCAGGCTTATCTCCTACCCGTTCTTGCCTCCTGTTCTTCAGTCATTCACTCCAGACCCAATCTCCCAGAAAATGTTTTCTCATTGGAAGCCATCCAAGCACAATCCACCACTGTGCATTAGCTCAGCCTTTTTTCTGTCTCAAATGCCCTTTTCACATTTTCCTTCTCACATTTCTCCTTACCCAAGCCTTTTCCAAACACCAAGTCCAGTTTCCAACACCCCTTGTCTGTGGGACTTCCCCAATCATGTCCCTTTCCACACTTCCAGCAACAAGGAGTCAGCCTGTACTTCCTCTCTGCTCCCACACTGAACATGACCCTCCATTACCGTGTCTGCAGTTCCAAGTCGTAGCTGTCCATTCACATGTTCGTTCTCCTGATGAGGACTGCAGACCCCTTGAAGGTGAGGAACAGGCCTTCTCTTATGCTGCATTTGAAGAACCTAGCACACTGCCTGGTATATACTTCTATAATAATACTACTTATGTTTTTATTAATAGCATTATTAATATCATTAATAACTTTTAAAGTATCTGCCATCTGTACTTGACATACTGCTAAACATTTCACTTGTTTTATTACATTTTTCTATCATAAGAATCTTAAAATGTAGATTATGATACAGATACTATTATGAACTCCAGTTACAGATAAGAAACTAAGGCTTAGCATGCAATGCTGGCCCCAGGTCGCACACCCCCGAAACAGCAGAGCCTGATTCGATCCCACAGGCCCTTGTCATAAGGATGTGAGAGCAAGGCTTGCTTGCTCTTTGCTCTCCACTGAAACCACAGTACTTAGCACAACAACACTGAAGGCATTTGATAAAATCCTGTTGACTGGGTGAATGAATGTTCAACCCTAGGCTTTGATGTTGGTGGAAAGAGCAGATGAACATACATCTTGGGATCTAAAAGTGCTTATCATATATGGTCTTCCACCACACACACACACATACACACACACAAACACAAACATACACATGGATATGGAAAAGGAAACCAGTGAAGGATTCTACGAAGTTCTGATAAGATGACCATTGAAGTATAATCTGTGTGTTTTTATTTTTTGTAGAAGTTGTCTTTGGGTTTAGATGAAGTTCCTGACAGGTCCAGAAAGGGGTTTTACATGTCTAAGGTCAGAAGGGTCCGACTTTGGAGTCAATAAAACCTATTTGCATCCCAGAGTTACCATTGCATAATGTGGGCAAGACCATTAACCATTCTAAAGTTCAACGTAGTGATTAACATGTGGAGTTTAGAATCAGACAGCCTGGATTTAAATAACTCTGCTCTAAGCTTTACTAAGCTTAGGGAATACACTTAGCTTCTCTGTCCTTTCGTTTTCCCACCCGTAAAATGGGTATAACAATAGCATTTGCCTCATAAAGTTGATGTGAGATTTAAATAAATCGATTCATCTGGACCATTTAAAATAGCATCTGACACTCAGAAGACTATTATTAGCTCTTAGATAATCACATCTACTTCAGAGGGATGTGGTGAGGATTAAATGATTGGTACACTCACGAAGCCCCTTGACTTCTAAAGCTTAGGCCCAGAACTAACACAACATCACTTCCACTAAATGTTTTGGTTAGACTCCCAGGGCCAGTCTCAGGGGCCATGGAAGGGACAAAGTGCGGGTATAAATGCAGGAAGGGTGGATCATGGGGAGACACCAAGGAGCAGACTGCCACAGCACTGGCAGAAGAGATGATGTGGGCTGTAGACCGGGGTTGCTGCCATGGGTGGTGAGCACTGGATAGGGGTAGATCCCAGGAATTTCACCCACCAATGCTCATATGTTCTACTCTAGGTCCTCCGCTCAGAAGTTGTTCCTTATTTCCTACAGCATTCCAACCGGGTGTTAGGATATGCTTCCTAAGGCCACAGGAAATCATAAGAAAACTTGAGAGATGGAACTTTCTAGAGACAGGTCCCCCAGCAGTGAAAAAGAAAATGACAAAAGACAAAACACGATAAAGTTACAAGATGGAAATCATTCTAAAATGGGGGCATTTAAAGGCCCTCATACACACAAACATGTGTATTCCCCACATAAGCTGTTTCTGTCATCCGAAGCTGGATCACAACCACAGGCCCTCAGGTTTCCAGTCCCTCTGTCAGGGATGATGATGAAGAGGGGATGGTGTTGCTGCTGCTCCTCCAAGGACACGGGGTGTGCTTTGTTCACGATGGGATCCCTGTGAATGGCACATAATGGGTGGTTTTACAAGTATCGTTGATGGTGTTGTCAGCCATTTGTTGAATGGTTTAATATTTATTTGCAGGTGCTGTACTAGATGCATTTCAATATCATGAGATTCTATCTTACATTTTGTGAGTCCTGCCCACAGTTTCAACTCTTTTATCTCATTAGGATCACTTTTTTACCGATGAGAAGATTGAGACTGGGAAGATGGGGATTTGCTTGATGGGCAAAAATAGGATATAAAGCAGTATGATTCTGTCCCCTAATCCAGTGTCCTTTGTTCTTTCCCCAGATATCCCAGATTATAGTGAGCTCCATCCATTTATTCACTTAGCACATTTACTGAGTTACGTGTTAGATGCCTAAGGGGGTCTTAGACCAGCCTCTGCTTCTTACTCCATGATCTTGCTCTTACTATGTGCTGCACATTTCCTTTGCGTGACAGAAATTCATTTTCACAATAGCTATGTTAGGTAGGCACTCTTGCCCGTTTACCAGATGAGAAAACTGAGCTGAGACAGCTTAAGTGAATTTCCCAAGGCCCTACAGTGGGAGAGGGCCAGAGCTGAGATTCAAACACAAGTGTGTGTAATGCCTAACCCCATGGCCTTTCCATCCCATTACACAGTACTTCCTCCATCTTCCTCCTGCACAGTGGCTCCCCAGCTGTGCTGCAGCCATTCTCCCATTACACTGGACTCAGAACCCTTTTCGGCCCCAGGTGCAGAGCCTCACAGGCAGGGCCAGGCTTTCTGTGGCAAACACTAGACACACACATTTACTGAGGAGGGTCACATTTACTTAGCACCCCCTGGATGCAGCTGGCTTCGGGCATGTGATTTACATACAGTAGTATATTTTATCCTTGTCTCAAACTTTCAAGGGAGATACCATTGCCTCATTTCACAGAGGAGAAAACATGCTCAGAGGGGAGAAGTACCTTTCCCAGAGTCATCCAGTCTGCCTGACTCCAGAGCACTGTGGAGTCCCTCAGAGAAGGTTTGAATGGCACAGAACATTGTCTGTGAAGACTTCAGGAAAAAGATGAAGCCCAGGCTGCACCTCGGAGAACTTATCATGCAGCCAAGATAAGTACACTGAGAGCTAATGAGTGTGTTATTATAGTTATGATTAGGTTTCCATGTACTTCTCAAATCAAATGTGTAAATATAATCAAAAACATTTCTCTTTGCAGTGCAGACCTCCAGCAGTTTCCACCCAGCATCCTAGTTCTGAGCAAAGATAATAAATTAGCTCTAATTAGCTTTCTCACACACTGCAGCAAGTTTCTCCTGTCACCACTTTGCCAACGGGAGAGAGAGGGGCTCTGCTGGACTTCTCCCCAGGACAGGGGTCTGTGGGGAGATGGAGGTGGCAGGCCTGGCATGTGACTTTCAGTTCCCTACTACCTCATGCATGTGGCTCTTTGTGTTATATATACATATATATATATGTATATATATATATGTGTATATATATATGTATATATAACACAAAGATATATATATCTAGATCTATATATCTATATATCTATATATAGATAGATAGATCTAGATATCTATATATATTTGTTAGCCTCCTGGCCTCCAGTTTTCTCCCTCTGTGAAGTGAGGAGCTCGGACTAGGGTGACTCTTCTCTTGTCCAGTAAGAATCCGTGATTCTGTCCTGGAGAATTCCCCAGCCTGAAGCACCAACTTCATTTGTACGTGAGGCCGAGTTACTGAGCATCCACTGATTATCAGGCATCGACCTAAATGCCAGGGTTATAAAGCGGAGTAAGAACTAGTCTCTGTTTTTAAGGAACTCTCATTCTCGTAGAGAGAATAATAGCAGCTACTTAGTCCTATGGGCCAGACTCTTGGCTGTGCCCGTTGAATAAGTTCTCTCATTTAATCCCTGCAAGAGCCCTTTGAGGTATTATTGTTTTTACCCGCATTTTTTGGTGGAGAATACTCTCAGACAGTATAAGTCACTTTTCCACAGTTTCACTGCCAGTCAATGATGGAACTGTAATTTCAATTCAGAGCCTGATCCCTTAACCATGAGGTTATATTCACACTCCCAGAAATTGTTGGATGTCATAAAAGAAACAGAGATAGCTGGGCAATGGGAGGCCACGGAATGGTGAGGCATGTTCCGTGTGGGTGAGCAGCAATGGCTTTGGTTAGGATGGTGTGTGAACAGGATCTTGGATGAAAGACAGACTTTTCATACATAAGATGGGAAAGGGAAAACATTTTAGGTAGAAGAGTAAAGACATAGAGGTAGAAAAGAAAAACACTGGCCACGGGTGAGGAAGGGTAGGTTGAGTGAAGGGAGCCTAGTGGATCATAAGACTGGGTTTTATGCTATATTCATTCAATGACAAATTGTTATGGGGGCGCCTACAGTGTGGGTCAGGCACAGTTACAGCCTCTGGGAATAGTCCACTGAGCAATACAACCTCCGACATGATAGTGCAAGGGTTCTCAACTGGAGATGACATTTGGCAAAGTCTGGAGATACTTTTGGTTGTGATTGCTGAGATAGTGTTACTGGCATCTGGTGAATGGAAGCAAGGGGGTGCTGCAAAATATCCTCCAGTGCATAGGACCATCCTCCACAACAAACAATGATCAGGCACGTTTACAATGTCAATACCTCTAGTGGAATAATGAGCTGGGGCCAGCTCATGGAGAACCTCGAAGGTCAGGCCAAAGAATTGGCCCATTCCTCTGCCAGACCAGGCGGCCTCATACAACCAAAACAGACGAGCAGTGACAACAACAGCAAACCCTTCCCCTTGCAAACGACCTCCCAGCACAAAAGAAATCAGTCCTGTTGCCTCGGCCATTTTATTATAGTCCTGGGAAGACCTTAAAATGCAATTCTCCCACCTTGGGTTTAGAACCACTCAGGGCTTATGAGAATATACGGCCCACCAAAAGAGAACGTCAGATGGCTTCTTCCTTCTTAATCCAATTAAGTAAGTAGTGCCTCTGCAGAAACTCTGCACAGCTGAGGAATTTATTACAAATTACCTAATCTCATGGTTCTCCCATGAAAAGGAAATAGACTAATCCATGTCTAACCCTCTTCACCCTGAGCATTTGAAAGTACCGGAGCTGGGCCAGAGCCTATTTATTAAGTTAAGCAATATTTTCTGGAGCTAGCTGGTGAGTGTCAATGCAGTGGAACTTAACTGCCTTTTAAAATGAAAGTCTACTTTTCATGATTATCTCAAGCACCCCAGTGAGATTCTGCTTTCCTAAGGCTGGTCAGGAGGAAAAACAGGGATTCAGTTGTGGCTTCCAGGAACCTTCAGATGCCAGCCCAAGAAAAACGAGATAACGATCGGGGCACTACCAAGGCGTGCATCTCAGAAAGAGCCCTGGCTTCGTAGTCTGCCATGCGTGTTTGGACACCAGCTTTGCTTTTCACTGCACCAACTTAAGCAAGTCACTTACTTAACCTCTCTGCACCCCAGTCTCTTTACCAAGAAAAATGGACAGCCAAATGCCCTCTAGAGCGGTTATTAGGATAATTGTGGTAAGGAAATGGGCGTAAAGTACCATCCCTGTCCCAGAGCAAGCCCTCAGTAAATTGTAGCTGATGATGTGGGGTCATTTTCCCACCCAGATCTGCCTGCAGGGATGTGGGGTAGAGCAAAAAAAAAAAAAAAAAAAAAAACGAAAAACAAAAAAAACCAAGGATCTGCTATTGAGGTTTAGTTACTTTTCCTGTCAAGGACAGAAGACAGGGAAATTTCTTGTGGACTAGAGGCTTCTTAGCAATTCAAACAGTTCAGGCCAAGTCTCTGAGTCCAGACAGAGGCTGACAGGTAAGCTCTTGGCCAGGTCAGAGAGAATAGAGGGTAAAATCAATTAAAAGGGCCTTTCAGGACTGAGGGGTGGCAAATGCCCAGGGTTAATCCCGATGGGAGACCTGTATTTCCATAACAGGCGAGGCCTTTCCCTTTAACCCATTGGCACTGTGAGTTGGAGTTTTCTGGGGTGAAGTCCATTACTGGCAATGGGTGTGCCGTGTGTGATTAATGACCCTGGTTACGAGCTGGTTAGCAACAGAGAGCTTCATCCATCTCACTTCACGGAAGCATCACACACCATTTATTGTCTGCAGCTAGGATGTGTTCCTTTGCAATTAGGTAAATGCCTTCTTTTGGAGTAGACGTGGTAATTCCTCCATTAGTGCCCCCATGCCTCTGCCCCACACCCAGTGAGAAGGGAAGGTAAAGCCTGGGAGAGGCAAGAGGGGGACAGAGATGGCAACTGTGTCGGGTGCTATTACATGTGGCCCTCAAATACATATGACCCCAGAGCCTTTGTCCATTCTCAGCTACCTCCTTTCAAAGGGACATCCAACCCAGACACTCCATAGCTATCGTGGCTTTAAAATCCCCCCCCCACCCCCCACCCCCACGC
The DNA here is from genome assembly GCF_037043125.1 of Eumetopias jubatus. Taxonomy (NCBI): domain Eukaryota; kingdom Metazoa; phylum Chordata; class Mammalia; order Carnivora; family Otariidae; genus Eumetopias; species Eumetopias jubatus. The sequence continues at coordinate 60,538,802 of NW_028274810.1, forward strand.
AAGGGAAAGAAGGAAGGGCACAGTGTGAAATTTTCTCTGGTGAAAAGAAACCCTCACAACTCATTGTTTTAATTTTTTTAATTTTATTTAAAATCAATCAATTAACATATAGTGTATTATTAGTTTTAGGGGTAGAATTTAGTGATTTCATCAGTTGCATATTAACACCCAGTGCTCATTACATCCTGTGCCCTCCTTAACGCCCATCACCCAGTGACCCCATCCCCCACCCACCTCCCCTCCAGCAACCCTCAGTTGGTTTCCTAGAGTTCGGCATCTCTTATGTGGAATTTAAGAAACAAAACAGATGAACATAGAAGAAGGGAAGGAAAAATAAAATAGGATGAAATCAGAGAAGGAGACAAACCAAAGTAATTATTTTTAAATAACAGCTGTCATTTATAGGGTGCTTCCCCCGTGTCCGGCACTGTGGTCCTCTCATAAGAGCTCTGTCAGGCCTGCCCCATTTTTACACTCAGGGAAACTGAGGTACAGAGAGACGTAAATTCCAACCAAGCCAGAACCCACAGTCTGGCTGGAGGGCTGCATGCTTGACCACTCTGCTGGACCGTACTTCTGTCTCATTTATGGAGGAACAGGGACCAGTGCAAAAAGAGGGACGAAGGACACAGAGGTGTTTCTTGAAGAGATCCCACCACATGCAAGGAAAAGGAGAACATTATTTTACTCTGCAGTTATTTATCAGATGCCCACAGTGGTCAGCCATCGTGCTAAGGTCTGCGAATATAGATGGTCGTGATGCTCACCCCCACACGTGAGGAGGAATGGGGACAGTTACAACAACTCCTGGTTATGGTTTATTATATACTTCGTGCTCTACTGAGTATTTTACATGCAGAATTTCATTTAATCTTCACCGTAATGGAGACCGAAGAGTGTGTTATAATTATCCAAATTTTACAAATGAGGAAATGATGTTTAAAGTTTAAGTTTAAACAACTGGCCAGGTCCACGGGTCAGTTGGTAGCAGACTTATCCTTTGATCCACACCATCTGACTCAGAGCTGTTCGTTTTAGAAAACGAACAAGTGATGGCAAGTGTGCTGAGACTTCCCGGGAGCATGGTGGGGAGCAACCGGGGGAAGGAGGCTGACCCGTACTGAGATCGGGAGGAAGTAGGCTAGCCTGAGTGAGAGGAGGAGCCGGAAGTGAAAGGGAATGCCAAGGAAGCACGTGAAGATGGGGACTGAGGAGAGGAGGCGAGAGGGAGTGCCTGTCACTCCCTGAGAACTTTGACAAGCACAACACTTTAGATGCATAGAGACCGATGTCACCGGAAGTGCCGACACCAAGGGGAATGGTGTGACACCAGGCTGGCAATGGGGATGAGCAGCCCACTTGTATAGGCCCAGCAGGCTATGTAGAAACGATTAGAAGTCATAAATGAATTCAGACTTTTGAATTTGAGCCCATGGACCTTATGCAAAACAGGGAGTTGGTGTTAGTAGGCTAGTTATTCACTAAAGACTTGTGGAACTCCTTCCATAATGTGGGCTTGTCCCCGGGGGGCAGCTGTCTAAACAGCGGCTGCCATTTTTGACCCACCTCCTTGCTTTCAATATGTGGGCACGTGATGATTTCTTGTCAAGGAACGTGAATGGAAGTAATGTACGTCACTTCTATCCCGGAGTCTTAAAGAGGCAGGCATGTCTTGTCTGGGTTCTTTTTACGTTTCCAGTCCCTAGAAGGAGATGACTCTGAGCCCCTCAGTGATGGCAGAGACAGGGTGGAAGCAGCCTTGGGTCCCTGACTCACCATGTGGTGCACAGCTCCACGTGGGTGGGATTTCTTTGAAAATGAGAAATAAACCTCCATGGAGTTAAGCCATGTTGAATTTTGTTGCGGTAGCTAGCAGTAGGATATCTAATTACGGAAACTTGATTTGTTTTTTAAGACGATTACTCTTGGGGCACCTGGGTGGCTCAGTCGGTTAAGTGTCTGCCTTCGGTTCAGGTCATGACCCAGGGTCATGGGATCGAGCCCCACATCAGGCTCCCTGCTCCACGGGAGGCCTGCTTCTCCCTCTCCCTCTGTGATCTCTCACTTTTGCTCTCTCTCAAGTAAATAAATAAAATCTATTAAAAAAAAGATTACTTTCATATGTGAAACATAAGGAATAGCATGGAGGACATTAGGATAAGGGAGGGAAAAATGAATGAGGGGAATCAGGGGGAGATGAATGAGAGAACCATGAGAGACTATGGACTCTGAGAAACAAAACTGAGGGTTCTAGAGGGGGTTAGCGTAGTGATGGTATTAAAGAGGGCATGTACTGCATGGAGCACTGGGTGTTATATGCAAACAATGAATCATTGAACACTACATCCAAAACTGTGATGTACTGTATGGTGATTAACATAATAAAATAAATAGATGATAGATAGATAGATAGACAGACAGATAGATAGATAGATTACTCTGGCACAGCGTAAAGAATGGAGAAGGGCACCTGGGTGGCTCAGTTGGTTAAGCGACTGCCTTCGGCTCAGGTCATGATCCCGGAGTCCTGGGATCAAGTCCACATCGGGCTCCCTGCTCCGTGGGAAGCCTGCTTCTCCCTCTGCTTCTGCCGCTCCCCCTGCTTGTGCGCGCGTGCTCTCTCTCTCAATAAATAAATAAAATCTTAAAAAAAAAAAAGAATGGAAAAGATGAGGCACCAGAGTGGCTCAGTTGGTTAAACATCTGCCTTTAGCTCAGGTCGTGATCTCAGGGTCCTGGGATCGAGCCCCACGTTGGGCTCCATGCTCAGCGGGGAGCCTGCTTCTCCCTCTGCCTGCAGCTTCCCCTGCTTGTGCTCTCATGCTCTCTTGTGCTCTCTCTTCCCCTGGAAAATAAAGAAATAAAATCTTAAAAAAAAAAAAATAGAGAAGAGCCGAAGGCGATTCAGGAAGACCCCTGGTCCAAGTGAGAAAGGATAGTAGCTCAGAGCATCCTTAGGACTCAAGCAGCCCTGTGCTCCATGGCAAGACTTCTTTAAATACCCGACTCAGAGGGAGTGACCTAATCTGCTTGCCCGGAAACTCCATGCCTGAGACAAAGGATCTGCAGTAAGTGACAGAGCCTGTCTTCAGTGTCCAGCAGTTCCCTATGACATTCATTGCCAGCACTGTGGAATATACAGGCTTCTACACCCTCCAAGTTAGAGCAGCCTAGAATTATAGCTCAGAAAACTGGACTGTACCACAGGGCCATCCTGGTGTATGAGCACATACTTCCATCAAGATTTTTTTAAGTTTTATTGAGGTATAATTGATGTATGATAAATATACTTATTAGCGTGATTTTCAACATATGCATATACCTGTGAAATCATCACTACAATTAAGATAATACCCCAGACTTTTCGTATGCACCTTTATATTCTAACCCTCCTCACTATGTCCCGCCACCCCACACACAACTCCCATACCCAGGCAACCATAGATTTGCTTTCTGACACCCTAGTTATTTTGCATTTTCTAGAATTTTATGTAAGTGGAGTCTTACAGGATAAAATCTTTGGATTCTTACTCTCACCGTAGTTATTTTGAAATCCATCCATGCTGTCAAAAATACTAATTTGTTCCTTTTTATTATTGAGTAGTATTCCATTATATGGGATGTACCACAATTAGTATATCTATTCACCAGTTGGACAATCAGGCGGTCTCTAGTATTTGGCTATAACAAAGTTGCTATGAGCATCTGTAGATAAGTCTTTGTGTAGACATGTATTTTCATTTTCCTTGTGTAAAATACTTAGAACTGGGGTTGCTGAGTTGTGTGACAGGTGTATGTTTACCATTTAAAGAAACTGCCCAATTCTTTTCCAAAGTGGTTGTACCATTTCATATCCCTACCAGCAGTGCATGAGTGTCCCAGTTGTTGCCCTGTTCTTGACAACAAATGGTATGGTTATCTGTTTAGTTTTGGTCAGTCTAGTGGGTTAGAGTGGTATCTTACTGTGTTTTTTAACTTACAACTCCCTAATAATGATTTTCAGCATTTTTTCACATATTCATCATCTTTATCTTTTCTTTGATGGAATACCTATTTTTTATGGTATTCTCTTACTTTTGAGTTATAAGAATTTCTTTATTCCAGATGCAAGTTCTTTTTCAAATGAATCTTTTGCAAATATTTTCTTTCAGTCCATAACTTGCCTTTTCAATTTCCTTTCCAAGTACCAAGTTCCCTGAATGATACACTATTATTGCATTCCCCTCCATATTCCTAAAAACAAGACCACAACGATCTTAGACATTGAAAATGTTCAGTAAATTTCTATTCAGTGAATGAGACAAGATCTAATTCTAAATATTTCAAGCCAAGCACATCAAAGGTGACTGCATCCTCAATTGGCCAGTCTGTAAATACTATTACCTAATTCAAGGGATTACTATCAGAATTAAGTGAGTGAATATGAATTGATTTTTTAGACCCATCCTAGGCATGGGGAAGAGTTCAATTAGTATTAGCATTCTTTTATTCTATGATCCTAGGGAGAAATGGGGCCAAGGGTAGAAACCATAGGGAAGCAGACTGGTTCAATTTAGTGAATTATTTCTGTTTAATAGATTATTTGCTGTTTAATAAATGGAATGAAATAGACTGCCACATAAGCTGATGAACTCCTCATCACTGGAAAAATTTAAGTAGAGAATAAGCATTTGATCAAGTTCTAGAAGAGATGTTTGCTACCTCAAGGAAAATACTGGACTTTTTGTATCTCTTCTGTTCCTAAAAAATGTTTGGTTCCTGATAGGAGATGATAATAACAATAGCATGCTATTATAAATAGATTATAGTATATACAACCTGTTGTAATGTATAATATATAATTCATGATACATAATATATTCTATGTGCCACATTATCTATATAATAAGTCATCATTGAGGATGTGCTATTGTGCTAAGCACTGAAAAGTATATTATTTAACCATTACAACCACCACCTGAGGTAAGAGTAGATATTATCTGTATTTGATAGGTGAGAAAAATGAGCTCAGAGGGGGTAGATAACTTACCCAATAACATGGAACTTGGAGAAGCAGGGCCTTGAACTCAAGTGTGTTTGAGTTAAGTCCATGCTTGCAATCCAGGTACTGTGACCAGTTTCCCTCTGCTTGGTCATTGCCAAGGGACAAGTGCTGCTGAAACAAATCGTTCCCCAACACCTTATGTCTCCCCAACTGCCCCATCCCCACCACCATATGTCTCTGAGCCAGTGGTAATGAGTACTTAGGTCTTGGTCCACAGCTGCAGCACTCCTCTTTTGTTGGCTCAGCTGGTCACCCCACAAAGTGGCCAAAGACCAGGGCAGTCATGTCTGAGGTCAGCCACCTGACTTGCTCTCCACCCTGCACTACCAGCTACATCTCAGCTTCCTGGGGAATGACATTCACATCTCCAATTGGAACAGGCCTTTCCCATGCTTTTCCTTCTGGCATATGGAATATTTATTTGTTTTGGAAGTCCTCAAAACTGCCAGCTTTCTCATCACACAACAGTAGGGAATGTCCCCATTTGGTGCCCGTCCATCCAGCACACAATATTTATGCTGTTGTTGCAAAGCTGTTGGACCCTTGGATTCTAATCATCTAAAGATACTTCTGTGGCTTTTAAAAACCAGGCCCAGTCTTCTGACAAGTGCCTGCCTCACTGCCATCCTGATTACCAGTTCCTACTGGCAAGATAACCGTAATGATGTTCACCAGATTGTGCCAAACAGACGTTACCTAGCAACAAGCGGGGAGCACTTGGGATGTGTCCTTGTGTTCTAAACACTGTGAAAAATTCTTTAAACATCTTTGATACAATGGAGAATGAATGCACACTATGAGGAAACCCTGAGAGAATGCTTTTGGAGTCGAACACACCCTCGTGCCACCCTGACTCCGTGTGATTCCTATGATGTTGGGCAAGTTATATAAACTCTCTAAGCCTCAGTTTCTAACCTAGAAAATGGAGAAAAATAAGAGTACTACTTCATGCTAATTCTGTCAATGTACTGTATGAATGCAATGCATGAAAAGAAAGTGCATGGGAAAACATTCTGTATTAAGTAGGTATTCAAATGTTAGTTTGCTTCAATATACATTTTCTGTGCTACCTTTCATAAAAACACAAATCCAGGCATTTATGTGGTCAATAGATCCAAAATCTATTGACCCCTATCCTACATTGGAAAATAACTATGTCCTTAAGGAAGTCTCTTAACCTCTCTTTGATTTATTTTCTTTATCTGACAGTAATAAGTGGGATAATAATAATAATAAGAAGAATATGGGGACAGTAATAAGTGTTGTTCTGAAATTAGGGATATAAAAAAAATCTGAAGACCAGAATATAAATGCAAGAGGTGACCTAAACATATGACCAATATTATTTTTAGTTGAGGGGAAGTTAGCAGCACTGGCAGGCTAACTAGAGACCTTTGTCTCGTAGTAGGTTTTGTCTTCATCCATATCAGGTATGACCCCGGTATTCATATTGGTGAAACACTTTTGGAAATCAAGTTGAAGCCCATCTACCAACCCACCCCCTTATTTTTTTCTCTTTAATGTCTGTGTTGGTTTCAGGGAATGTAGTCCATATCTAATACCAAGACAGACCTTTGCCAGGGCAGATAAAAGGGTTCCAGATGATAAAGTTATGCTAGTTAAGTTGGAGAACCCAAGGGCAGAATGATGCAAAGGATGGATGTGAATTATATAGTATCATGCAAAATTCTCAGATTTTTGGAGCAAAGTAGACATGGCTTCAAGTCCTCCTGGTCTACCACTTTTTAGCTCTGAAGACTTAGATAAATCACCTCAATAACCCTCAGTTTTCTTATTTGTACAATGGGTATAATATAAATTATCTTGCAGGGTTGTTGAAAAGATGAGGACCATGAATTTAAAGTGCCTGTTAAGGTGCCTGGCACATGGTGTATTCTCAGTATGTGATGTGTATTAAAAACAACATTAACACTAGCAATAATAACTGTAATTGGAAAGGAAAACAGAGCCTAAGCAAAGGAATGGTTCCAAATGCTTAGTCTGAGCAGAAAATAGGAACCGTTAATAGTAAGTAAGTGTGAGGGGTCAAGAGGCAGGAGAGGAGAAATAAATAAGGAGGTAGACTGATGAAGACATAATTTGGAGTCCGTGCCAGGAAATAGGTCTGAATTTTGGAGCTCTCAGCTAAAAGGTACAGAACAGGACAGACATCTCAGCCACTTAGGGAAGTTTTGTCCTCTTGCTTTTGCCTTTACAGGCCATCATTTTCTCCTTCGGGAATCAAATGAAAACACCCTGCAGAAGTGCCTGGTGGAAAATAGGTTGTTAGCAAGAGGGGAGGCTAGATGCTCCGGGCACAGGGTTCTGACCAATGACAAGTCTGCATTCTGCACTTGGAATCACAGCTCTTGAGTGTCAGGGCATGGGATTTCCCTTAAGAGTTGCCCACGTGACTAAGTACCCCTCAGGTTAGTGCAGTGAACAGTTTCCCCGACTTCAGTTTCTTCTTAATCAGGTGTCTCAGCACATCTAAGATACCTTTTGGCCATTTTCGCTCTGACTTCTTACCTCAGGGAGTCCAATTTGAAGGAGTTGCTGGAAGCCAAGAGAGAGAGCTAGAAATGAATTCTATCTGTCAATCAGTCCTACATATCCCTGTTTCCCGGCTTGGCCAGATATCACTGCCAGCTTGTGAGAAGCATCTGTCCTGGGCGTGGTTGTGTCCAACATCTAGGAGGTGGAGATGTGTGTGAGTGAATAACATCAAAGAGCATGGCCTTCCTTTGTTAAATCTGAATACTCATTATTATCTATCCGCATAACACAGCTGAGGGGAGTCACTGAGCAGACTGAGACCAATACAGCATGTAGGTGCCTCACATTGCAATAGCTGGTCTAAAAAAAGTGGCACGGAGTTCATCTGTGCAGACAGTTAGTTGTCTTTTCAGCTGCTAAGTCAGGTAGGGTGTTGAATCCACTATTATAACAGAAATTTTTTTTTAATTTTTTTATTGTTATGTTAATCACCAAACATTACATCATTAGTTTTGGATGTAGTGTTCCATGATTCATTGTTTCTGCATAACACCCAGTGCTCCACGCAGAACGTGCCCTCTTTAATACCCATCACCAGGCTAACCCATCCCCTCACCCCCTCCCCTCTAGAACCCTCAGTTTGTTTTTCAGAGTCCATCATCTCTCATGGTTCATCTCCCCCTCCGATGTCCCCCCCTTCATTCTTCCCCTCCTGCTATCTTCTTCTTTTTTTTCTTAACATATATTGCATTATTTGTTTCAGAGGTACAGATCTGTGATTCAACAGTCTTGCACAATTCACAGCACTCGCCATAGCACATACCCTCCCCAATGTCTATCACCCAGCCACCCCATCCCTCCCACCCCCCCACCACTCGAGCAACCCTCAGTTTGTTTCCTGAGATTAAGAATTCCTCATATCAGTGAGGTCATATGATACATGTCTTTCTCTGACTGACTTATTTCACTCAGCATAACACCCTCCAGTTCCATCCACGTTGCAAATGGCAAGATCTCATTCCTTTTGATGGCTGCATAATATTCCATTGTGTATATATACCACTTCTTCTTTATCCATTCATCTGTCGATGGACATCTTGGCTCTTTCCACAGTTTGGCTATTGTGGACATTGCTGCTATAAACATTGGGGTGCATGTACCCCTTCGGATCCCTACATTTGTATCTTTGTGGTAAATACCCAGTAGTGCAATTGCTGGATCGTATGGTAGCTCTATTTTCAACTGTTTGAGGAACCTCCATACTGTTTTCCAGAGTGGTTGCACCAGCTTGCATTCCCACCAACAGTGTAGGAGGGTTCCCCTTTCTCCACATCCCCGCCAACATCTGTCGTTTCCTGACTTGTTAATTTTAGCCATTCTGACGGGTGTGAAGTGGTATCTCATGGAGGTTTTGGTTTGGATTTCCCTGATGCCTGGCGATGTTGAGCACTTTTTCATGGGTCTGTTGGCCATTTGGATGTCTTCTTTGGAAAAATGTCTGTTCATGTCTTCTGCCCATTTCTTGATTGGATTATTTGTTCTTTGGGTGTTGAGTTTGATAAGTTTTTATAGATTTTGGATACTAGCCCTTTATCTGATATCATTTGCAAATATCTTCTCCCATTCTGTCGGTTGTCTTTTGGTTTTGTGGACTGTTTCTTTTGCTATGCAAAAGCTTTTTATCTTGATGAAATCCCAAGAGTTCATTTTTGCCCTTGCTTCCCTTGCCTTTGGCGATGTTTCTAGGAAGAAGTTGCTGCGGCTGAGGTTGACGAGGTTGCTGCCTGTGTTCTCCTTTAGGATGTTGATGGACTCCTGTCTCACGTTTAGGTCTTTCAACCATTTGGAGTCTATTTTTGTGTGTGGTGTAAGGAAATGGTCCAGTTTCATTCTTCTGCAGGTGGCTGTCCAATTTTCCCAATACCATTTGTTGAAGAGACTCTCTTTTTGCCACTGGACATTCTTTCCTGCTTTGTCAAAGATGAGCTGACCATAGAGTTGAGGGTCCATTTCTGGGCTCTCGATTCTGTTCCATTGATCTATGTGTCTGTTTTTGTGCCAGTACCATACTGTCTTGATGATGACAGCCTTGTAATAGAGCTGGAAGTCTGGAATTGTGATGCCGCCGGCTTTGCTTTTCTTTCTCAACGTTCCTCTGGCTATTCGGGGTCTCTTCTGGTTCCATACAAATTTTAGGATTATTTGTTCCATTTCTTTAAAAACAGTGGATGGTATTTTGATGGGGATTGCATTGAATGTGTAGATTGCTCTAGGTAGCATTGACATCTTCACAATGTTTGTTCTTCCAATCCATGAGCATGGAATGTTTTTCCATTTCTTTGTGTCTTCCTCAATTACTTTCATGAGTATTTTATCGTTTTCTGAGTATAGATCCTTTGCCTCTTTAGTTAGATTTATTCCTAGGTATCTTATGGTTTTGGGTGCAATTGTAAATGGAAACAAATCCTTAATTTGTCTCTCTTCTGTCTTGTTGTTGGTGTATAGGAATGCCACTGATTTCTGTGCATTGATTTTATATCCTGCCACTTTACTGAATTCCTGTATGAGTTCTAGCAGTTTGGGGTTGGAGTCTTTTGGATTTTCCACATAAAGTATCTTATCATCTGCAAAGAGTGAGAGTTTGACTTCCTCTTTGCTGATTTGGATGCCTTTGATTTCTTTTTGTTGTCTGATTGCTGTGGCTAGGACTTCTAATACTATGTTGAATAGCAGTGGTGAGAGTGGACATCCCTGCTGAGTTCCTGACCTTAGGGGAAAAGCTCTCAGCTTTTCCCCATTGAGAATGATATTCGCTGGAGGTTTTTCGTAGATGGCTTTTATGATATTGATGTATGTACCCTCTATCCCTATACTCTGAAGAGTTTTGATCAAGAAAGGATGCTGTACGGGGCACCTGGGTGGCTCAGTTGGTTAAAAGACTGCCTTCGGCTCAGGTCATGATCCTTTAGTCCCAGGATCGAGTTCCACATCGGGCTCCCTGCTCAGCGGGGCGTCTGCTTCTCCCTCTGACCCTCTTCCGTCTTGTGCTCTCTCTCTCTCTCATTCTCTCTCTCTCAAATAAATAAATAAAAACTTTAAAAAAAAAAGAAAGAAAGGATGCTGTACTTTGTCAAATGCTTTTTCTGCATCTGTTGAGAGGATCATATGATTCTTGTTCTTTCTTTTGTTAATGTATTGTATCACGTTGATTGATTTACGGATGTTGAACCAAACTTGCAGCCCAGGGATAAATCCCACTTGGTCATGGTGAATAATCCTTTTAATGTACTGTTGGATCCTATTGACTAGTATTTTGGTGAGAATTTTTGCATCCATGTTCATCAAGGATATTGGTCTGTAATTCTCCTTTTTGATGGGATCTTTGTCTGATTTTGGGATCAAGGTAATGGTGGCCTCATAAAACGAGTTTGTAAGTTTTCCTTCCATTTCTATTTTTTGGAACAGTTTCAGGAGAATAGGTATTAATTCTTCTATAAATGTTTGGTAGAATTCCCCTGGGAAGCCATCTGGCCCTGGGCTTTTGTTTGTTGGGAGATTTTTAATGACTGCTTCAATTTCCTTAGTGGTTATAGGTCTGTTCAGGTTTTCTATTTCTTCCTGGTTCAATTTTGGTAGTTGATACATCTCTAGGAATGCACCCATTTCTTCCAGGTTATCTAATTTGCTGGCATAGAGTTGCTCATAATATGTTCTTAGAATTGTTTGTATGTCCTTGGTGTTGGTTGTGATCTCTCCTCTTTCATTCATGATTTTGTTGATTTGGGTCCTTTCTCTTTTCTTTTGGATAAGTCTGGCTAGGGGTTTATCAATCTTGTTAATACTTTCAAAGAACCAGCTCCTAGTTTCGTGGATCTGTTCTACTGTTCTTTTGGCTTCTAGTTCATTGATTTCTGCTCTGATCTTTATTATTTCTCCTCTCCTGCTGGGTTTAGGCTTTATTTGCTGTTTTTTCTCCAGCTCCTTTAGGTGTAGGGTTAGGTTGTGTATTTGAGAACTTTCTTGTTTCTTGAGAAAGTGTAATGCTATATACTTTCCTCTCAGGACTGCCTTTGCTGTATCTCAAAGATTTTGAACAGTTGTGTTTTCATTTCCATTGGTTTCCATGAATTTTTTAAATTCTTCTTTAATTTCCTGGTTGACCCATTCATTCTTTAGTAGGATGCTCTTTAGCCTCCATGTATTTGAATTCTTTCCAACTTTCCTTCTGTGATTGAGTTCTAGTTTCAAAGCACTGTGGTCTGAAAATATGCAGGGAATCATCCCAGTCTTTTGGTACCGGTTGAGACCTGATTTGTGACCTAGGATGTGATCCATTCTGGAGAATGTTCCATGGGCACTAGAGAAGAATGTGTATTCTGTTACTTTGGGATGGAATGTTCTGAATATGTCTATGAAGTCCATTTGGTCCAGTGTGTCATTTAAAGTCTTTATTTCCTTGTTGATCTTTTGCTTAGATGATCTGTCCATTTCAGTCAGGGGGGTGTTAAAGTCCCCCACTATTATTGTATTGTTGTCAATGTGTTTCTTTGCTTTTGTTATTAATTGCCTTATATAATTGGCTGCTCCCATGTTAGGGGCATAGATATTTACAATTGTTAGTTCTTCTTGTTGGATAGACCCTTTAAGTAGGATATAGGGTCCTTCTTCATCTCTTATTACAGTCTTTGTTTTAAAATCTAATTTGTCTGATATAAGGATTGCCACCCCAGCTTTCTTTTGGTGTCCATTAGCATGGTAAATGGTTTTCCACCCCCTCAATTTCAATCTGGGTGTGTCTTTGGGTCTAAAATGAGTCTCTTGCAGACAGCATATTGATGGGTCTTGTTTTTTAATCCAATCTGATAGCCTGTGTCTTTTGATTGGGGCATTCAGCCCATTTACATTCAGGGTAACTATTGAAAGGTATGAATTTAGTGCCATTGTATTGCCTGTAAGGTGACTGTTACTGTATATTGTCTGTATTCCTTTCTGGTCTATGCTGCTTTTAGGATCTCTCTTTGCTTAGAGGACCCCTTTCAATATTTCTTGTAGGGCTGTTTTCGTGTTTGCCAATTCCTTTAGTTTTTGTTTGTCCTGGAAGCTATTTAAGTCTCCTTCAATTTTCAATGACAGCCTAGCTGGATATAGTATTCTTGGCTGCATATTTTTCTCATTTAGTGCTCTGAAGATATCATGCCAGCCCTTTCTGGCCTGCTAGGTCTCTCTGGATAGGTCTGTTGCCAATCTAATGTTTCTACCTTTGTACGTTACATATCTCCTCTCCCGAGCTGCTTTCAGGATTTTCTCTTTGTCTCTGAGACTCATAAGTTTTACTATTAGATGTCGGGGTGTTGACCTATTTTTATTGATTTTGAGAGGGGTTCTCTGTGCCTCCTGGATTTGGATGCCTACTTCCTTCCCCACATTAGGGAAGTTCTCTGCTATAATTTGCTCCAATATGCCTTCTGCCCCTCTCTCTCTTTCTTCTTCTTCTGGGATCCCAATTATTCTAATGTTGTTTCATCTTATGATATCACTTATCTCTCGAATTCTGCCCTCGTGATCCTGTAGTTGTTTATCTTTCTTTTTCTTAGCTTATTTTCCATCATTTTGTCTTCTATATTGCTGATTCTCTTATGCCTTATTTATCCTAGCAGTTAGTGCCCCCACTTTTGATTGCACCTCATTAATAGCCTTTTTGATTTTGACTTGGTTAGATTTTAGTTCTTTTATTTCTCCAGGAAGGGCTTCTCTAATAACTTCCATGCTTTTTTCAAGCCCAGCTAGTATCTTTAAGATCATGATTCTGAACTCTCGGTCTGACATCCTACCAATGTCCGTATTGAGTAGGTCCCTGGCAGACAGTACTACCTCTTGTTCTTTTTGCTGAGGTGATTTTTTTCATCTTGTCATTTTGTCCAGAGGAGAATAAATGAATGAGAGAACAAAATGCTAACAGGTTAACAACATCCCCAGCGAATATACTCTAAACAAATCAGAAAAGACCTGAAACCAGGGGAAAAGAAAGGGAAAGAAAGAAAAAAGAAAGAGAAAAAAAAAGAAAAAGAAAAAGATAAAGATAAAAACAAACAAAAACAGAACAAAACAAAAAAAACAGAATATGATCAAATATGATCAGACTAGTGCATAGATCAGTGCCACACACGAGATTTTGGGTGTATTTTGGTGTGTTAGAAGAAAGGGCCTCCTAAAATTTTAAAGAAAGAAGGACTTATATATGTACAAATTAAGGGTTGATACAATGAAGGAATGGAAGATGAATGTAAAGATGAAAATTATAAAAGATTTTATAAAAGAAATTGATAAGATAAGTTGTTTGAAAAAAGAAAGAAGATTTAAAAAAAAGAAAAAAAAAGGTAGAGAATGTGATCAGGTAGGAGACTAGAACAAAGCCATACACTAGTGATTTGGGTATATTTTGATCTGTTAAAAGAAACTCTATCTCAAAATTTTAAAGATAGAACAACTTATATATATATATGCCAAAAATAAGGGTATCTACTATGAAGGGATATAATATGACTCTAAAAATGAAAAATAAAAATGTTTTATTTTCAAAAAGGGATTGATAAGATGTTGGTTGAAAAAGGGAAAAAGAAAAATTAAAAAAAAACAACAGTCAAAAAAATTAACTTTGAACAACTAATGAATCATGGTAAAAAAGCCATGAATTCTATGTGCAGTATTCCCCTAGCGCTGGAGTTCTCCTGTTTAACTTGATCGGTAAACTTGGTCTTGGCTGGCTGTTCGTGCTGATCTTCTGGGGGAGGGGCCTGTTGCCGGGGTTCCCAAATGTCTTTGCCAGAGGTAGAATTGCCCCACTCTTGTCAGTCAGGGCTAAGGAATCTGCTCGGGTTTGCTCTCGGGAGCTTTTGTTCCCTGCAAGCTTTCGTACAGCTTTGGAGGACGAGAGTGAAAATGGTGGCCTCCCAATCTCCACCCGGAGGAACCGAGAACTTGGGGCCCCGCTCTTCAGTGTGCCCCCAGAGAAAAGCAGTCAGTCACTCCCGTCTCCCCGGTCTCCGGCCACACTCCGTGCTCACCCGGCCTGTGACCGAGCATCTCTATCTCTGGCACCCGACCCTGTGTGGAGTCTCCAAACCCAGCAGATCCCTGCGGTGCGCTCCCGTGCCGCTCCTTCCAGGGGAGGAAGGGGAGTCTCCCCGGATCTGCTGCTTGTTGGGTCCCTGCTGGAGGAGCAGTGGCCTGACTGTGCCACGGATCACAGTTTATGGCAACCCCGAGCTGAGAGCCCGCGCCTCGGCTCCGTCTCTGCAGCCGGCTTCCCCGCTCCGATACCTGAGAAGCTCTGCCGCACTCAGGCACCCCCGGTCTTTCTGTGACCCTGAGGGTCCTGAGACCACACTGTCCCGCGAGGGTTCCACCCCCTGCTTAGCCACTGGAGCGACGTCCCTCAGCGGAGCCGACTTCTAAAAGTTCCGATTTTGTGCTCCGCGGCTCTATCACTTGCCAGAAGCGGCCGACGGAGGCCCCCTCCCCTGCCATCTATCCTCCCGAATATCGCCTCCGATTCACTTCTCTGCACGTCCTACCTTACAGTAAAGGGTCGCTTTTCTGTTCAGAGAGTTGTTGCTATTCTTCTCTTCGATCTCCTGTTGAGTTCGTGGGTGTTCAGAATGGTTTGATCACTATTCAGCTGAATTCCTGAGAGCAGACGAAATCCAGGTCTCCTACTCCTCTGCCATCTTGCTCCGCCCGTATAATAGAAATTTTTTTAATCTGGGCACCTGGGTAGCTCAGTTGGTTAAGAGTCTGCCTTTGGCTCAGGTCATGATCCCAGAGTCTCCGCTCTGCAGGGAGTCTGCTTCTCCCTCTGCTCCTCCCCACCCCCCGCCAGCTTGTGCTCTCTCACTCTCTCAAGAAAATAGTCTTAAAAAAATTCTTTAACCTACCAGGAAACCTAGGGCATGATATTAAACATGTTGAGCCATAATTTCCTAATATTTTAAATATGGAAATAAATAATTCCTACGACTCCCTTAGATTCTAAAAAAAAAAAAAAAAAGTGTTTCCAGGTGAAATACTTGTCAACCAGATGGGAACAGATGGGCCAGTGATAGATTTTGACACTTGCAATGAAGGAACTGAGGTTGAACTCCCTAGTAATGCAGTAGGTTTCATGTGTTCTGCTTGGAACTGAAGGATCATAATTAAGAGTTAATAGATCTAGGATCTTGATCTTATTCTGTCGTTCATTACCTGTGGTCCCTAGGCAAGTCACGTTCCCCTCTCTGGGGTGCAGTTTCCCCACTGGTAAAATAAGAACCTGGAAACAGAGAATTTCTAAGGTCTTTTCCTATATGAACACGTGTGACTCCATATTGACCAAATTGTAATAATTTTTAAATGCTTTTATCTTGACTAGGGATTTTTATCAGATTTATACATTTCTGTATAAAGCCCAAGTCTGAACTCCAGCATAGTGCGTGATACTAAGCACAGCTAATACTTAGTAAGTGGTAGATAGGTGAATGGATTAACTCCCACCTACATCCACCTCCTATTTTCCACTTGCTTCAGCTTTCCAGCTCTATGACCATTAACAAAGTACTTAACTTTTCTTTTGGATCAGATTAATCATCTATAAAGTAGAGATAATAATAGTGCCTATCTCATAGAGTTATTTTAAGGATTAAATGAGTTGTTACATGTAAAGGGCTTATAACAGTGCTTGGCACACAGAAAGTCCTATTTAAGTGTTAGCCGCCGTCCTGCTCCTCCTCCTCCTGGTCATCATCACTTATTCTTTATGCCTCATATATCCCTATTATCTTTTGAACTCTTCTCCTGATGCCAGTGTCATTTAGTCATCCACATGTAACTTCCTTGGGACTCCTTGCGACAAGTGTTTAACTTGTGATGGTTAATCCTCTTTGGCCATAATAAAAATCAAACCTAGTATTTTTTACCAGCACTTTTGGAAGTGAGTTTTTCCTGGTCTAATAATTCCCATCTGTGTTTTTCTTCTTAAATTATTTCAAAGTACATTGTCCTACAGTTGCTTTACTTTCAAGTTTCTCATGTCTTCTGTGCTCTTACCAACTATACTTTCTTTTTTTTTTTAAAGATTTTATTTATTTATTTGAGAGAGAGAATGAGATAGAGAGAGAGCACGAGAGGGAAGAGGGTCAGAGGGAGAAGCAGACTCCCTGCCAAGCGGGGAGCCCGATGCGTGACTCGATCCCGGGACTCCGGGATCATGACCTGAGCCGAAGGCAGTCGCTCAACCAACTGAGCCACCCAGGCACCCCAACTATACTTTCTTTGGCTTGGACAAGGCCCTTCATAGCCTCCTCTAACTTCTGAGAGAGAACACTAGTGATTCCAATGAACCCTTTTTAAGATGCCTGGGTTTCTGGGCGCCTGGGTGGCTCAGTTGGTTAAGCGACTGCCTTCGGCTCAGGTCATGATCCTGGAGTCCCGGGATTGAGTCCCACATCAGGCTCCCTGCTCAGTAGGGAGTCTGCTTCTCCCTCTGACCCTCTCCCCTCTCATGCTCTCTCTCTATCTCATTCTCTCTCTCAAATAAATAAATAAAATCTTAAAAAAAAAAAAAGATGCCTGGGTTTCTGCCAACGGGAGCTACCATCAAATATCTGCAGAGGTCAGAATCTCTACAGAAGCCTTCATTGGGTCGGCGCAAATGCATTTATTGAGCATCTTCCGTGTGAGAAAGTTTATTCTAGGTGCTGATTATTAGCTTCATACCCTGACTGTATCATCCATGGGTCCCTCACAGGTCCAGGCATCTGTTGAATACATCCCCATTGAGACCCTTCTGTTAGTGGTACAATAATCACTTTTTATAGATGTCGATAATAAACTTTTTATATGCTCAGTAACTACTTTTATTGGCAGGGCTAGAAGCTAGAAATAAAAAGCTGTGTATGCCATGGTTGTTGCCACTGAGTAGCTCTTCATCTCATGGGGTAGGAGCAGATTTGTGAACATGGCAGGTGTTCTGAAGTACAATGTGCTTCTGGAGAAAATTTTAGTGGCTGAAAAGAAGCATTCTGCTTATCTAAGATCACCTTCTGTAATCGTTAAGGTAGGCACAATGTCACTTACCTCCTCAGATCCTTGTGAGGTAACCCTCCAGATTTTTCTCTAGCTATACTGTCTAGGGGACCTCCTCCAGTCCCATGGCTGTGGATATCAACCTCTGGGGCTGATTCTTAGACCAGCCCCAGCTCAGGGCCAATTCTCTGTAGTCACTCTGCATGCTTCCCTTTCTTTCATACCACATGTGCATCCAACAGTAACTCCTGCTAACTCCCCTTTCTCAATGTGTCCTGATTCTTCCCACTTGACTTCATTTTCATCCATACCTCATGAGACTATTGCCTTAGCCCCCTGGGTTTCAATTCATCCTGCCCATCCATAATCCATTCTTGACATAGCACTCAGAGTGATCATTTCAAGACAAGTCTGATCACATCACTCCCTTTCTCAAATTCCTTTGTGGTCTCCATGTTATACTTGGGGTAGAGGCCAATATGCTGTAAAAGCCCTACATAGCCCATGTGGTCTGGCCTCCACCTACAGATTTTTCCTTGTTCACTCTGAGCTTCTGACTTCTCTAATCTTCCTCAAACATGCTTCTTTGGTGTGAGGATCTTTTCTCTTTCTCCTCACTTTCCCTCCGGGTATTTGCACGGCTCTCCCTCACTCTGTCTCTGCACACATGTCACTTTCTCACTGACCTTCCTTAACTGGTACTCCCATGAGGCTCCATAAACTCACCTGCTTTAATACTCTTTCTAACATTTATCTTTGTCAAACATTGTAGTAGTTTATTCCGTTGTTTATTTGTTTATTATATGACCCTCAACTACAGTGTAAGCTCCATGAGGACAGGGACGATGTCAGTCTTGTTCATTCCTATGTCTCCAGGAGGAGAGGGCATATGGTGGGCACTCGGTAAGTATTTAATTAATAAATGAATAGATGAGGATTAAATAACAGTGTCTTTGTAAAATGCCAAGCTTCGAGGTCTGAAGGTCAGCATTCAACTTACGGCATTGGTTGCTTCTTGATACTACCTCACTTCACCCCTCCCCATACCCTTTCAGCCCACCTCCAGCCCTGCCAATGGTGCTACGCATCCAGAGATGCTCCTGCAGACTTATTTCTGTTTTGATGAGAAGGTAATAAAAATACAGCCTCTTGACAATCCTCTTCTCAGGCTCATTCACCCTGAAATCCACTGCCAGGATATTTATTCCTCTGAGTTTAAGAAAAAAAAAGAAAAAAGTACAAAAAAATGTAGTGACCATTACATTTTACAATGATTTGCTAAGTCGTTGGCTTTTCTTTCATTTTTTTTCATGTCTTTGGAGATGTAGCCAAGGCCCGAGAGTAACTATTACATATAAAGAGTTCACATAGGGGCGCCTGGGTAGCTCAGCCGGGTAGGCGACTGCCTTTGGCTCAGGTCATGATCCTGGGGTCCTGGGATTGAGTCCCGCATCAGGCTCCCCGCTCAGCGGGGAGCCTGCTTCTCCTTCTCCCTCTGCCTGCCTCTCTACCTGCTTGTTCTCTCTCTCTCTCTCTATGTCAAATAAATAAAATCTTAAAAAAAAAAAGAATTCATATAAAAGGCCATGTTCAGGGTATTATTGTTTGAATACTTGGTCTGTGGCATCATGGCCATCCTTCTCTGGATATCCTAACACAGCAGCCTTCTCTCATCTGTTAGTGGTGTTCATTGCATTCACATGCCTGCAAGGGTAGTCTACATGTTAGAGACTGAGAACCAACCAAGCCACCAGCTTGCAAGCATCTGACTGTTCCCAAGTGTGGTGGAAAGAGAAGGGCATTGGCAGCAGAGCCTTGGGTTCAAATCCAAGTTATTATGTTTATGATCTTGGACAAATCATTTAACGTCTGGGACCCTCCATTCCATCGTCGGCAAAATATCCTCCTCAGGGTTGTAATAAAGATTAGAACAAACAAATCATTCAAAAACTGCATTGCTCAGAGGGACTAGATGAATGCAAGTCTCTCCTCCTCCCCACAGCGGGCTCTTCCTTTGACAGTAGAACTTTCACACTCCCCCCTTTGGCAGAGAAAGGGCCATAGGCCCAGGCATGGGGCCTTGGGGACACTCCAGAGTAGTACACTATGTAATGACTTTTACTCAGCTTGTGGAAGCAGCAGACTCTTAGCCTTCCAGGATCAGTTGATGTTTTTTTAAGTTGAAAACTGTTCTTCAAAAGCAGTATTGCAGAGAACCTGTCCAGCATTTTGCACATAGTAGGTATTTATTATTAACATGCATAATGAATGAATGAATGAATGAATGATACAATTAAAAACAGAGCTGTTCTGTTTTTCTGTTCTAAAACAGGCATTGAGGTCTCAGAGGCCTGCATTCTGGGTCCTCCCTCATCCCAGCAGATAACCTTTGAAGCATGACCCCCAGAATCTTTTAGTCCTTATAACAGATTAGAAACCACTAATCTGGTCTAATGCCATCCCCACTATAGACATTCCTGCTGTAGCATTTTTGGTGAGGTGATTATCTTGTTGCTCCTTGAAAATAAAAAGGGTGTGGGGGTGGGGCAGCTCATTCTAGTTCTAGACAATTAAGAATTTTAAGAAGATTTTCATATTAAGACAAAATCTACACCCTTAGATTCCTTCCTATTGGTTGTTCATATCATTCACTCATTCATCTTTTCATTCATTTTAAACACATATTAAGCATCAGTTCTGTGTCTTGCCTGAAGCTTCACTCTTGGGATATACAGATGGCCTTTCTTTTATTTATTTATTTATTTATTTTGATTCCAGTGTAATTAATATACAGTGTTATATTAGTTTCAGGTGTACAATATAGTGATTAAACACTTCTATACATTACTCAGTGCTCATCAAGATAAGTGTGCTCTTAATCCCCTTCACCTGCTTCACCCATCCTCCCCGCCCCCCCACCTCCTCTTTGGTAACCACCTGTTCTCTATAGTCAAGAGTCTGTTTTTTGGGTTGTCTCTCTTTTTTCCCTTTGTTCATTTGTGTTGTTTTGTAAATTCACATACGAGTGAGATCATATGGTATTTGTTTTTCTCTTACTGGCTTATTTCACTTAGCATTATACTCTCTAGATCCATCCATATTGTTTTTTCTCTTTTTAAGGTCTTTCTTCTTATGTGTCACGTTCAGTGAAGATCCATGTGGATTTTTACTGAAGGTTTTCTTCAGCAAAGGGAGATTCTCATGCAATCTGTAGCAAGAACTTCTTAAGATCTACTTTCCAAATATTCACCCTCAGGAACCTATTCAATAAATCAGCTCAAGTAATCACCCCCTCCTACCAGCCACCTGGCTCTTTACCTCTCTTCCTTCATTTGTTCTCCTTGAAAATGGCTTCCCCTCAGGTAGCCTGAAACCCTTTCATATGTGTTGTGATCTAATGACCCTTTTGAAAGCTTCTGCTACATCCATTATCCCAACCAGCCCGCCTGGTGTCCTGCCCGTCTTAGAATGTGTGGGAAGGAAGAGAGATTGTAATTAAATATACTCTTCTTTGTTTGTTTACCCCATTTGATAAAGAGAATAAGCTCTGGTTCCAGCCCTCAAGCAGCTAACTATCACACTAGGTATACTGCAATAAATATTAAGATCCACTCATAAAATATTTATTGAGCACATATTATGTGCCATTCACTTTTCCAGTGCAAGGGATACTACTGTGAACAAAATGGACATTCCCCACCCTCATGGACTTACATTCTGGAGGAGGGAGATAGACTAATGAAAAAAAAAAAAAAACACGTATTAAGCATCAGTTCTGTGTCTTGCCGTAGTATAGTAAAAAAATGTGTACGTGTGTCAGACAATAATGTTATAAACACAGTGGAGAAAAATGAAGAAGAAATAGATGCTAGAGCAGAAGAGGTTGGGGTTACTTCATTGCCCATAAAACCTTTTGGTGATTTGAATCTGCTACTGAAGGATGGCTTAGAGTCCTGGGCTTATTTGCATATGTGTGTAATATTATTCCTAGCGGCCTCAAGCAAGATGACAGTGGTAAGGTGATGAGTGATGGAGAGAGGGAGAAGTGAGGTCCATGGCTGAGCCATCTCTTTTTTCCTGCCAATGGTGGAAGGAAGGTCCTCTTTGGATCTCACAGAGCTCCTGCAATCCCTCCTGAGTTTTACCAATGGAGGGACGAGGGTGATGTGAGGAGTTATGAAAATACAAATGGAAGTGTTTGGAACATGGAGGTGAGAGGAAATGATTAGGAAGGACTCCTCAAAGGAGGAGACAATGTAGGAGCTAGCCATTTGTGGGATGTCAGGGCAAATTCTAATGGCCAGGAGGAGCAGCACCTGCAAAGACCTGTAAGTATGTAGGCATCTGGTAGGTTTAAAAAACTGCAGGTGGGTTCACCTTGGCTGGACTGAAGGATGCAAAGTGGAGTTCAAGAGATACAGCAGGAGAGGATAGCTGCCAGGAAGGAATTTGCATATCATGCTAGGATTGTAGTTTCCACACCTCCATCACTGGGGAGTCATCCAAACAGAAGAATGAAATGACCAGACCTTGTGTTTCAGAAAGATTCTTCTGGTATCTATGTTCTAGGGTAAAAAGACACATTGGGAGGAAAGAAATGCCTCATCCGGGATCAAGGGCAGAGAGTAGTAGGAAAGGAGAGGTGGAGACCAGCCCAGCCATTTAACTATCGACTCTTCCACTCAATAGCCCAGCAGCCATTCCCAGACTTGCCTGGAGTCTTCTCTCCACCACACAAAACCTCCCAATTGCTAGGGTCAGCCCACTTCAGAGGTGTGCGCCGAAACTCGGGGCTTTCATTGCTGGTTGTAGATCCTGGCAGCTGTCCTTTCTCTTCACGGTCCTGTTGTCCTCTCATGCAAAAATCAATGTCAAAGTGAACAGGTGTTGCCAATGGTACTAGAGAAGAGGAGAATCAGGAAGCAACAACTTCAAGGCTGAAATAATAACATTTTAATTGGAAATCTGTGAAGAGACTAACCTATGTAGATATATGCAAATCCTATGCAAATACACATGTGGTCTTCCTAACTATTGTCAGAGCCTCGATTTGACCCATGGGAATTCTTAATGGTAGATGCTAGCTTCCCGATGAGGCTAAGGGGCTGTTGATGAACCATTTTGGGTTTTACCTATGTTTAAACCATAATTAAGAAATATATTGATGGCAACCTGAACTTAATTAGTTTAATTGAATGTTGGAATTGATTGGGTCTTGAGAGAGCCTGTCTCTGAAGCTAAGCCTTGGGGAGTTTGCAGGGGGTGGAAGGAAAACTGAACTTAAAAGCACCTAGCAGAAATGAAAAAGAATGGGCGAGGAGCCACTGGGAGCATTATTAAAGGGAAAAGATTTTTATCAGAGCGTTGAGAGAGGAATGCTTAAATTTCAAGTCACGCATAGCCATTCTAGGTCAGACCACTCAGTCAAATGGGAAAAAGAAATGATGTTGGGAGGCAAGATTGTGTGAGATACAGAAGGGGAAGCCAGCATACTTGTATGTGGGAGTGTATCACATTCAATACACAGTTGTGCCAGACTGATGGGGACCAGCCCAGTACTCCCAGGCCTGGCCCGGCCCTCAGGGCACATGCTAGCACCCAGGGAGAGTCCAGGGAACCTCATGGTTAAAAACATAGAATCTCAGCAATGGTGCATGTCCTCTGTCTTTATATACTAAGAACTAATCAAGTTATCGGGTTATATTATAATAAATGGTTTAATTTTTTTTATTTACAAACAGCCTCATTATTTGGGTTTAGGCGATCCCGAGATTAAATCCCAGTTCCACCCTTTCATACAGTATGACCTTCACAAGCCTGAGCCTCAGTTTCTTCACCAGATTTGATAGTATGTATCCAGTACAATGCCAAGGTAGAATTGCTACACCATCATGGTACTGAGCAGTCCCTACCTCATCACAACCCCATGAGGGCCTATGGTCTGTAAGTGGTTGAACTGAGGTGCCAACCATGGTCCCTGGTTCCAAACCTGGGTTCTTTCTGTTATATCTTTCTGCCTTAATCCCCTCTACCCTGGTCCTCCCCTTCTCTTCAGAGGAGCTTCTTGAGTTACTTGTCCAGAGGTGCTGTCCCCCCCACCCCCGTTCTCTCCTAGGTGAAGTCTGCCCCACCTGTGTGCTCTTGCCTGGTCAACAGGGACCTTCTTTCTAGCTAAGTCTTTGCTTTCTGTATCCCACCTTCAGTGCTCATTTCTTCCATAAAATCTGCACCTTCCATATACACAGTGATGAAGTAAAAAATGAATTAGGATGCAAGACATGAATCACGTCTTTTTTTTATAATCATGTACATATGCAAACAGACACATCTCTGTACTCAGAAAAAAATAAATTACTGGAAGGGAAAAAGCCAGAATGTTACCAGATGTTAATTCTGAACATTGCTGTGATTTTTAAAAACTATCCACGAAGGACATATTATTTTTAATTGGGAAAAACTAAGTATGATTTTTAAAAACTGAGGGCAATCACTTGAGAAGTCAGTTAATGTGGGTGTTAATCCTGCTCTCCTTACAGCCAGTGCCTTGTCCCTTGTGAGGACATTCCTGGGGACGGGGTCCTCCAGGACTGATATTTGAGAGAAACGAATCTCCCTCACCATCTCAAGCATCCTGTCCCCATTTTAGCTGCATGAGAAGCAAGCCCATTTTTCAAGGGAATAGCAGCTCAAATTGACAATATTGCAGAAACAGAAGCCCCGTTTCTAGAAGATTCATAGATTGCCTTAAGATAACATTTAACTTTCCAGAAATATCTTCAGACATGACCTCCAATCTTGATATGGCATCTTCCTTTAGGTGTAAGGATTATATCTTGGAGTGGAACCTCTTGGGATTTCTAGGCCCTGTTAAGTATCTAATCTCATGGGCACTACCTCTGCAAAACCAAGATCCTGTAGCTACCTGCCCCACCTACACACAAACACACTTCCCCTGCTGCTACCCTGCCCGTGATTACCACATGTAAGCTTCAGATCCTGTGCAAGATGTGGGACTCACCTTGATTTGGGACAATTTCAGAACATCTTAGAAATTTTCTTAAACCTTGGGTTGTTTTGCAACTAGTCTGGCTTGACACTCCTGATCACTTCTGCATTGTGGCTAGTGTTTGAGTGAGTGATTGGCTAACTAATGTGACAGAACAGCCCCTTCTGTCTGGCCTGGACTGCCTGACACCTCCAGTCCTACTTCCAGCTTCATGAGGCTACAGCTCAGTAGGAACAAGTGATCTATCATAATGGCCATGTGGTTTTTGCCTATGAATCACTGGTAAGAAACATCATACTCATCATCCCTATGGTCCAGGATAAATCATACTTGGTCAGGATAATTCTTTTAGTAAGTAGCTAAAATAGGTTGGCAAATGTTTGATGTAGAATTTTGGTGTCACATTCCTATGAGTGATTTATGTGGTGTTGTGTGTGTGTGCACACGTGTGTGTGCTTGGTCAGGTTTTGGTGTCATGATGCCTTTATGTACATTGTGTTCAGATTAATTTATACTCTAATTTCTATCCATTCAGATTTTGTTGAGATTTACTTGGTAGCCTGTCCTATGATTACTTGAGGTGGTCAGTGTCCTAGTTAGTTTTAAAAGGACATGCATTCTTTCTTTGAAATTATTTAACATAATAGTTGAAAGGGCAGTCTCTGGGGATACCTGCCTCAGGTTAGAACCAGGCTTGATCTCTTATGCTAGTGCAGTTGTATTATATCTTGGGTAGGACTGTGCTTCTTGTACTTCAGTTTTCTCATCTGTAAAGCAGAGATAATAATTTTCCAACTCCTAGGGTTGTTATGGGGATTAATGAGATAATAGTATGTGTAAACATTTAAAACAGTGCCTACAACATTGTAAGTACTCAATGAAGTTAGCTTTTAGCAATGTTTAGAGATGTAAATGTAACTTATTAATGATAGTATTCTATTTTTGTCTTTTTCGTTGTTAAAGTCAACATCAAGGTTACTTCTATCACCATCTCCTTATATTTCTAGTTTTTGCTTTATATATTTTGCCATTAAGTAATAGCACATCTCATATAGCTTCATTGTAAATGAGTCTTTTGCCAATATAAAATAACCTTCTTTGTCTCATATAATACTTTTTACTCTGAATTCTACATTCAAATTCATTTGAATGTTGCCAATTGCTTTCTTTCTGTTTGCTTTCTATGCTCGATAAATATTTGCCCAGCGTTTTCCCCCTTTTCTTTCTTTTGTTTTACCATTCATTTCTTATAAGTAGCCTGTGGTTGAATTTTGCTTTTAACCCAATCTGAATGACTTTATCTTTTATTAGAGGAACTTAAACCATTTATATTTACTGTCATAACTGATATGTTTGGTCTTATTCCTGTCTTTTGTGTTTTATGCTTTCTCTTCTTTATACTTTCTTGGGGGCTTCCTTTGTTTGTTTCCTGTATTTTTCTATATGGGCTTTCTTATCTTCAAACTTTTTTTTTTTTTTTTACCTTCTAGTAATTTAAAAGCTGCCTATCTGTTTTTAGCCAGTCCTGGGTGCACCGAAGAAAAATGATCCCTGAGCTCCAGTAGTGACAGGAGTGTAATGGTGGGTGAGCAGCCAGGCTACTGAGCGTGGAAGTCAATAAAATCAGTCTCATCCCTTAGAGGACTAGTGGTGGCTGTTCCCTGAGCCACCTTATCACAACTAGATAGATCCCCAGCTTCTTAACTCTGTGTCACATTCCCATGCTTCACACTTGGGTCCCAGCCTATCTAGTTAGCTCAATCTACTACCAGCCTTTGCTAAGTGCTGTGTGCTTCACGCACATCAAACTACTAACCATTTCCCAAACCAGATAGATTCTTAAACATCTCCACACCTTGGCTCAGACTGTTTCTTCCTTTTTGCTTGACAAAACCCTTCAAGGCCTGATGCAGTGTGTGTGTGTGTGTGTGTGTGTGTTTGTGTGTGTGTGTGTGGGTGGGTGGGCACGCATGCCTGCGTGCACGTTACCTCCTCATTCTACTGCCATGTTCTTCCACAGATACAATTATGCAGTAGAACGCACTAGTCAAACCTACCTGATTTTGAGTTACAGCTCTGTTGCTGGTGGATCCATGTGCCCCGGCTACGATATTTTTTAAATTTGTTATTGTTATGTTAATCACCATACATTACATCATTAGTTTTTAATGTAGTGTTCCATGATTCATTGTTTGTGCATAACACCCAGTGCTCCACGCAGAACGTGCCCTCTTTAATACCCATCACCAGGCTAACCCATCCCCCCACCCCCCTCCCCTCTAGAACCCTAGTTTGTTTTTCAGAGTCCATCATCTCTCACGGTTCATCTCCCCCTCCGATTTCCCCCCCTTCATTCTTCCCCTCCTGCTTTCTTCTTCTTCTTTTTTTTTTCTTAACATATATTGCATTATTTGTTTCAGAGGTACAGATCTGTGATTCAACAGTCTTGCACAGTTCACCCCGGATACGATTTTTGACTTAAAGCCAGTTTCCTCATTTGTACATTATGTCTCCCTTGGAGTAAGGGCTAAATGAGATGAGATATCTGCAGAAAGAGCTTAGCAGAGCTAAGACTAGGCACAGACTAGGTATTCAGTATATTTCAAATAAGTGGACAAAGAAAGGAAGAAATACAAAAGGGAACAGAGGAGGGATTGATTTTTAAATATGCATGATGCACTTTAAAAAAATCAAGACGTGTGATATCTTGGCTTGCTTCAGAAAGGCTGAAGCTTATAGATCTGACCACCACTGCTCACTCATTTTAAATGAGCACCCCCCCCATGCCCCCTTCCATCTCTGGGGCAGAGTGGCAGTCATGTGGTCCACAAAGCATTTCATGTGCAGACATCATCTTCATTTATATTGCCTGCCTTGCAAAGACCCACAGGCCTAGGGCAAATTTATTAAAGTGGAGTCTATTTATTCAATTTATTAAACAGGAATATTTGAAGGGTTTTCATTTAGAAGAGTGAGTTGATTTATTCTGTTTGGCTCTAGAAGGCAGGCCAAAGCCCAATGGGTAAAAGTTATAAGAGGGCAGATTTTTGTTCAACCTAAGATAAAAGATTTGTTGAGAGAGGATTTGTTCATTCATTCAGCATGTATTCATCAATCTATTCCTTAATCAGCAGCCAGAGATGAGAAGCTCCCTTTTTTTATAGCTGTTGCTCTATCTGGGACACTGTGGTAGGCTCTCTTACCTACTCTTTACTATATAAGGAGGCATGTTGTCCCATTATATAGATACCAAAACCTGAGGCCCGAAGAAGTTGTCACTTGCCCGCGCTGAACACAGTGAACATGTGATTGAGTCTGACTTAAACTCAGACCTCTGTTCTCTGCAGAACCTGTTCTCTTCCCATGTGGCTGTGCTGTCTGCCACAACAGACAGAAGATCAGATGTGCAAGACCATCACCAGAAATTGGAGGCAAGACTGAAAAATCCATCAGCCCACTTCCTCCTCACCATCGCTCTTTCTCCTTTCCCTTCCTCCTGTCTCTCTATCCATTTCTGCCAACCCCCAAACCAGCCCTAATATGCTGCACAAAATTAGACGCTTTACAGTTCGAGCCATCAGATTATGAATGTTGTCGGACCACTTCTCAAAATTATCACTCATCACAGGGACACTTTCTCCATCACAAGGCCTCGCATGTAAGTGGTTTCTGCATTCAGATTTAACCTGGAGGTGCCCTAGCAGTCATCATGAATGAGGCTGGAAATAAAGGAGTGGATTTTCCCTAATGATATCTGAGAGAGGGTGCATCTGCCAGGGCCCTGGTAGGAAGGAGAATTAACCTCAGATGGTTCAAATGAAGACGTGTTAGTGAAGGGACCACTTGCAGAGCTGTGGACAGGATTCCAGTCCATAGGGATTGATTGAATAGAGGTGGTGAAGCATTTAAGGATATCTGCAATGGGAAGCAACTTTGACTTCCAGGGCTGAAGAAGCAAAGGGAAGGTATAGTGTTATTTGAGAAGCTTCGAGTCCCAGCTGTGGAGGAGCAGCTGTCCAGGACCCACATGCCCAGATGGGCACAGCTACCACAGAGGAGGTTATAAAGCAGAGACGGAGAGGGAGAGGGGAAGAAATACCCCAGCCTCTCTTTCTCTCTGCTCCTTCAACTCCTGGTAGAACTTCCCACTGGGAGAACCCAGCCAAAATGCAAAGAAGCTCCCAAGAAGCTGTCCACGGGCATCAACCTCCTGGGCCACAAAGCAGGACCGAAAAGGGTAAAGAGTGGTTGGAGCAGAGATCAAACAAAAACAATGAGTTCACAAGGGGAGATTGAATAAGTGATCCACTGGGCTGAACCAAGGGGGAAAGCCCCACATTGAATCACCAGGGCAGAGCCTCTTTCTGCTTCTCTGGGCCCAACTTTCAGAAAACAAGAGCTTAGAGAATTCTGTAATGATTTCTTCTAGAGGCAGATGCCATTCACACTGCAGCCCCTGACAAATGCCAGGCTGGTTTCAATGTGTCTGAACCTTAGGTAGAATTTGTCCTGGATGTTAAGATCCTCCCATTCATGACAGGTTTACTGTGAGCCATACTTTATTCTAAATATTGGGACTACAAGGGGCACCTGGGTGGTTGGTTAAGCGTCCGCCTCTTGATTTCAGCTCAGGTCATGATCTCAGGGTTGTGAGATCCAGCCCTGTATCAGGCTCTGCACGGAGCATGGAGCCTGCTTAAGAGTCTCTCTCTCCTCCTCCTTCTGCCCCTCCTCGCTCTCTCTCATTCTCTCTCTCAATAAATGAATAAATAAACAAATACTGGGATTACAAAGATGGAAAGTGTATAACTCTTGTCCTTCAGTGTGTCCTAGGATACTGAAGAAAATACATACAGGAATCGATTATTTCAACATGTTAGATGTAAAATAAAAGTAGGAATGCTGGTCTGTGGGTTTGCAGGTAGAGCGGGTAACGCTCCCCGAAAGAATTCAAAAAGGTGATGCATGGGTCTTAAAGGATGAATTGGAGTTTTATAGTGGCAGGAGAGGAGGGCAGGACCATTCCTGGAAGATGACATGGCAAATACTAGTCTTATATAAGACTGAGAAGAGATGGCATTTGCAGGGAATAGCTAGAAAGTAATTGTGGCTGGAGCAGCAGGTATGGGTTGTATAATGAGTTAGGGGCTAGAGAGCTTTCTAGGAGGGTCCATCTGGGTCAAGTTCATGCTTTTTCCAATACACCAAGTCAAGAGAACATGTTTCCAAAAAGGTCAAGCATTGCCATTCCTGCCTGTTCCCTCCCACAGCCTTTTCAGAGAACATGAAAGGGAAAGCTCTCCTGGGACCCAGGGTATTCGACCATGGGGAGAAGAGCTTGAAGATACAGTGGGAAAGCTCTTTAGATAGCCAGAGCACAGAGTGAAGTAAATTCCCTTTAGCCAATCTTTCTTCAAAGCTTTCTATGTGCAAAGTTTTTCTGGAAAATAACCAATATAGTGTATTGTGCTTTACAAAGATTAAATTAACATAAGCAGGCTATGTCCCTTCTCTTAAGTAGTTTCTAAATTGGTGACTATTGGAAAGCTCCCTGGGAGAGACAAATTTTGAACTAACGCCTAAATACAGAAGGAAGGAAACCAACAATTTTTGAGATTCTGCTACAGATAAAACACTACATGCTTTTTATATATTGTCTCATATAAGTCTCCTGGCAAATCCTATGCGATGGGCATTATTTGCCCCATTTTGCAGATAGGAAACTGAGGCTGAGCAAAGTATCCAAGATCACCCCTATAGATAATGAAAGCTGAATTCAGACCTGACTGGGCATGAATCCAAAGTCTGCATTCTTGCCATGGTGCTTTTTGCCTCTGAAGGACAATGCAGGCTGCTCGCAGTCACGGGTAGAAGGATGAGGGCAGAAAGAGGAGGCTTCGTCATCCACTTATCCACGTAGCAAGGTAGTCTGGAGGACTGAATGAAATAAGATATCCTCTTGTTTCACACCTCTACGTTTTCCCATATACTAATCCCACAGCCTGGAATATCCTTCTTCCTCCCACCCCCACAGCTCTTGTTGCCTGTGTTTTCCCTCTAAACTTAGTTTCAATAATCCTCCCACCAGGAAGCCTTGCACCAGTCGTCTGGTAGCAAATGTGCCTGGACTGTTGTTTGCTTGCCCGCCCCACTCAACACGGAGGTTTCTTCTCGCTTGTCCACACGACTTCAGCCCTGTCCACAAAATGTGTCTTGCTCCATGAATCAATGGCTGTCTGAGAGAGCCCGCAGCATAACAGGGGCTCCATAAATGACCATTTCCCTTTTCTTTCTCCTCTTCCTGGAGGCAGCAGACATTTTGAACGGACTCAGAGGCAGACAGAAGAACAATTAGTTTATTTGAAATTGGCATCTTCCAGGAAGCCTTGTAATGAGGACGGCAGCCTTCCACAAAGGAGGTGAGCACTGTGATGCTGTTCCTCTTCTTGGTAGAAGCCGCCCAAGAGCTCCAGGGCCCTCTTAACTTGACATGGAGAGGCTGGGGCGGCACGGCTCCCTGTGGGTGCCTCTTACCTGGTGAGATGTGGAGGCCCTTCCACTCACGGGGCAGGGGCAGGGCTAGCTGATGGAGTGACAAGAACACAGTGGCACACAAAGTAACAGTAAAACAGAATGATAATGCATTTCCTAATGGCCTCCTTCACAGCTGTGTACACTGATTTAATCTTTGCAAAGCACTCTATTGTTTATGAGGCCTCTGGGTACAATTTTATGCCTGACTGAAAAGGTTGCTAATAGCTGCCATATTTGTGTTTAAGGACCTGCAAAGGATTAAACGAAGTATTTTAGAGCAATGAGCCATAATAAACTAATAATATATTACAAATAATAAATGTTTTTAGCCAATAATTGACTACAAATCTAGTGAACTTTAAGTGACAAAAATACTAATTATTAATCCAGTTGTTCTATGTATCCTTCAATCAGGATGGAAAATCAGAGAAGGATAGGAGATCTGGGGCACCTCAGGTCATCGGGGAAGGTGGCATGGACACTGAACTGGCTTCATGGCTGAGAACTGTCAAAGTGAAATGCTGGGTTTCATTTCCATCTTGGAGGGATGGAGCCAGAGCCTGAGGCCTAAGCTGCCTACTGAAGTTGGTAGGGTTTTTGTTTTTGTTTTGTTTTACTTGTTCACTTTCTAGTCCTAACTTTTCCAATGCTTGATTTGCATTTAGGATAATTGCTGGAGAAATCCCCCAGAGGATTTTGAAAACAGGGGTTGGTCTTAAAAAAAGGAGTTCATGTTTCCTTAAGCCTCTGGAGTAAGCCAATGTGTGTGTGTGTCTTTCTCTCCTCTCTTTTATGGATAAGAAATCCAAGACAGAGAGATGAAGTATTTTGCCTGATATGTCATAGCTGGTAAGTGGCACAGCCACAGAGCCAACTGCAGAACTCCAAAGTTCATGGTTTTTCACCAAATCTTATTGCATCTTTTTTTTTTTTTTTTTTTTTCCCTGAGCCTTTTGTAGGGCATGGGAATCTTTCCTTTCAGTACTTGGGAAGACTATATTTCTGTACTTCCACCATCTCTCAATCATACCAGTTATTTTCTTTTTCTTTTTTCATTCCACAATATAACATGGGTACTTTTTTGATTAAAACAAAACAAAATACTCAAAATGAAAATTAAAATCACCCATATTTCTACCACCCTAATGAACTACTGTCAACTTTCTGTTTGCGTTTTCTTCAAGGATTCTTTCCCATGTTGTATTTTCAAAATATTGAGATCCGATTTTATGAGTCTTTGGTATTTTAATTTTTTAAAAAAACAACTTTTTTTTCATGTTATTGACGTTCCCTGAAAAATATTGTTTTAGAATTGTATAATATTTCACAGTATATAGTCTCTATGGAATATTTAGGCTGTTTCCAATTTTTTTGCCTTATAATTTAAAATTTAATAAATATCGAGTCTGGCATAGTTCATGGCATCTAATAGACATTCCATGTATTTTATAAATGAGTTAAATCAATCTTTGCATCATTTTGGATCATTTCTTTTGAATAAATGTTCAAAAGTAAAGTTACCTAAATATTGCCAGGCCCTTGAGATATATTCCCAAATTGTTTCCTAAAGGGCGAATACCCATCTCCAGTATATGATAAGCATTCATAACTTCTGGAACCCATTTTTTAAAGGATAGCTTAGTTACTAATATGTTTGTTCTTATGTTCCTTACTGTCATAAATTGAATGAAACAGTTTACCAAAACTCATTCCTGAGAAATTCACTATTTAGTGGAAAAAAAAATATATATATATAAATGTGTATATCTGTATGTATAGATGTACATATACACCTACCTCCAACATTTTTTTGAAGACTTACCATATACCGACTACTATCCTTAGCACATTACCTAGATTATACTTTTAATCTCTCATCATGAGGCAGATACCAAAACTCCTAGGGTCAGATAGCATTTTTATGATGGGGTCCACATTTGTCTTCACACCTACTGGTTACCAGTATGAATGAACTAATCAGATAAAGAGTTAATTATGATATAGGGTGGTGAGTGTTTTGATGGAAGAATGTGAACAAATCAGAAGAACACAGATCACTCTATCTGAAGGGTTCAAGGAAAGATTCACAAAGAATATTAAAGGATAAATGACAGTTTGCCAGGACGACAAAGGAAATGCAAAATAGGCAAAAAGGATAGCAAATACCCAACATAGAATATAGAAAGCAGCTTCGGACATTCAAGCTACAAGTAATAGTGGAAGGGAATACTAATTAAGATTCTAGACTCTAGAGTTAGATTACCCTGGTTCAAATCCAGCTCTTGCAATCATCAGCTGTTTGACATTTGTTTTTTTTAAAGTTTTATTTATTTAAATAATTTCTGACACCCAACCTGGGGCACAACTCACAATCTCGAAATCCAGAGTTGCATGCTCTTCTGACTGAGCTAACTGGTTGCCCTGATGTTTGATGTTTAGTGTGACAACATATGTAAAGGCTTAGCAAAATGCCTGACACAGAGTAAACACTCAGTAAGTATTCACTGGTGGTAATGGTGGTGGTGGTGGGTGATGGATATGATTAAATTTTGAATGAGGAAAATATTTTAGGACAGGAACCCCTGAAATCCCCCCATCTGAGCATCTACCCACTCTGCAAACACTTAAGGTCGGATCTGATTTGAAGTAAGCAATAGCCATGTTTAGGTCAAAGAATACAACCTGGAAGTTACCTTGGACACGTCAAACAGAATGATGTGCGACTGGAGAGCATTGCATGAGGATGGAGGGATGAACATATTGGATATGTTCCATTTACGAAAAGGAGATCCAGGGACACTTTAATACTTAAGAATCCATAAAAACAGTTGGTCCATGTCCACACTAGCACCCAGTGAATGTTGTTAAGAATAGGGAAGTGGTACAATCAGGTTTATGTTTTTTCAAAGATATTCTGATTACTTCCTGGAAAATGGAGGGGGATTGAAGGTAGGGGGTGGCAAAAAAAAAAAAAAAATGGTGAGGGAGAGAAACCTGTCGTGGGTCTCTCTGTCCAAGAGAGAAACCCTGCCAGTTTGGACTAGGAGGTGGCAGTGAATATGGATTTGAAAACATTCAGGAGGGGCATTTTTATTCTGAAATGGATTTAATGGGAACAGTAAAAGAGAGGAAGGAGCTAGGGATCATTCCTAGGTTTCTGGCTTGGGGAGCTAGATAATGGAGATGCATTTTCTGAGATGAGGACAGTGGAGAGATCATGTTTTGCGGGCTGTGATGAGATGTTCAGGTTGTTAAATGAATGATGAGACTTTGTGGCATCGATCAGAACATACATCTGGGTTTTCTCCCTTAGTGGGAAGTTGGGAAGGTTGTAGGAGGAAGGTGTGGAAGGCTCTGAAATAGGGGGAAAAAGACAAGACCTCTGATAGCTATTATGTGCTGCAATAACCCTTGCTGTGTTTATTGCCCATTTAATAGAGTGTACATTACAACCCACAGTGATAATCAAGAGATGGGGGATGCCGAATGAGATGCAGAGATACCATAGGTGGGATATTTATTTCACTGCCAAAAGGTTCTCATTTATGAAAATGGATTCTGGATAAATCTCAGCCCCTGCCTTTCTCCACCTCTCCTTTCCTCATCCCCAAAAGAGTGAGCACAAATGCATTTGATCCAAAGTAATTGGGGGCAGAGAGCCATTTTGAAAAGATGGATATTATAGGAGAGGGAGGGATAGGATGAGGAGCAACTAACCCAAGGGATTGTTGAGTCATTTTTTCCCCTGGAAGAGAATGATATGATAAATATTGAAAGTCATCTTTTTTGCCATTTTCCTTAAAAGAGTACAGGCATGGAACGCTTCAGACCAATGATCAAAACCCTTCTTTACCCAAGACTAGCTACATAAGATTTTGATGAGTTTCTTCATTTTTCTAGCATTAATTTGCTCATCTATAATATATGGATCATAGTAACTTCACAGATTTGTTGTAGAGATTAAATGAGAAAACATTTATTAGAGCTCAACTACAATGGTTGTAATATAATAAATGTTAATTCCGTACTCCTTTTCCCCACTCTTTTCTTTCCCTACATTATAGAGTCAGACTTACCATGAGGCATGACTAGACTTGAGCTGGGTTTTGAGTGGGCCTCAGTGGAAGTGGGGTTTTCTAATATCTGGGATCACTAATCATCCATTTTCCTTGGGGCCTTAACCCAAGTTGGTAGAGTGCCTGTGTCAGCAGCAGATCGGGGTGGCTACTAATGAAAGTCAGGGGACTTTCATAGTCTAGGCGGTGCTCCCTGTGTGTCCTCAGAAGCTTGGCTGCTTTCAGGGGTCTTTTGGAAACAGCAACATCTGGTGGCTGCCTGAGCAGTAACCCGGCTGCAGGCTTCAGGGGAAGCCAATCACAGCATCTGTGTTTCTCCAGCAAAACAGCAGGGCTATTAAAATAGCTCTTAGGCACAATCTATCACTGCACTGTCTCCCTTGTTTGCACAAGCTGTAACTGAAAAAGTGAGAGTCTGGAGAGATGGCCTTGTGTTGGTAAGGCACTAGAAGGGGACTTGGGGACACTTGGGTTCATGTTGGCTTCGCTAACCACTTCCCAGGTGACCTTGGACAAGTCACATGGAATCTGTATGCCTCCCTTTCCCGATCTGAAAGCCCCCAGAACCATTCTGTGGTTTATAATGGCAATTGCTACTTGGAGAATAGGTAGGATTAATAACAGAAGGTTTCTTTGTTATATGACAATGGAAAAATTGTTCAGTCTCTCTATGACTCGGTTTCTTCAACTTAAAGCAGGAATGAAGATAGCTACCATAAAGGGTGGCTATAAATATTGATGGAGATACTGATGATAAAATCCTAGATATGGCTCCTGGCATATAATAAGTACTCAGCAAATGTCGGACGCCTTTCTGCCCCTAGGTCACAATGTTGCCTAGTATCAGTGCTGAATCACAGGGCTGCTGCTGTTTAGTCTGAGCATAGAATCTAAGATCGTGTTAACCATCATTATTATCAAGCATGATAAGCCTATTCTTTCCACCCTACACTCTTGTGCAATTGAACCCAGACCCTTAAGTTTAACAAAGAATAGAGAATATTGACTTGAGAAGTAGTGCCTGGGTCATCCTGTTGTGTGAATATACTTCTGTCAACCGCGTGGGAGGTTAGGGGTTGGCCTCAGCCTGGGAGACATTCAGGGCCACCTCTCTGTTTCTTCTGCTCTGCTCTGTATATATTCCCTGTGTACTTCTGTATAAATAACTTAATGCCTGGTACATAGTTGGTATTAATGAATGTTTGGAGAAGAATGAAATATGTATCTAATTCCACAATAATTATTCATTGAGCATCTACCATGCTCAGGAAGGCAGTCCACATGTACTTTCTCTTCATATTATTTATCTATGTATATTTCATTTTCAAAATGAGGTTGATTGATTCCTTTTCATGGGATGGTGGGAGTACAGGCAGCAAAATTCATATTTCCTTAAAGCTCTATTTTACACTTCAAACCGGTGTTCCTTACCTCACTGTGATATTGTAGACAAAACTATGTGAATTTACCACAATCTGAAATCACAGCATCACTATTACAGTGCTTATTATTATATTTGCAGTTGTTTAATGCTACTTTATATTTCCACATCCTGTATCCTAATGCATTAGATGCAGAAGATTCCAATTCATCTCCTTCTGTTTGGGATTTTAAATAGGTTAATAGGATGCAAATACAAGGCACATTTTTGCATTCTGTTACAAATATTGTACACAGATATTGCTATGCTGTTTGGGTGAAATGAAATGAAATGTAATTTAATATGATATTTTCAAGCACATTAGATCGTTCCTGAGGGCTTTATGGCCGTTGTCCTAAACTGTGTTAAACCATAGCTAAAACAAGTCTGAACAAAATGAGTTTCTTTCCTCATTT
Organism: Eumetopias jubatus; assembly: GCF_037043125.1. NCBI lineage: Eukaryota > Metazoa > Chordata > Mammalia > Carnivora > Otariidae > Eumetopias > Eumetopias jubatus. The sequence goes on from NW_028274810.1 coordinate 60,575,853, forward strand.
TACTGGCCTCTCCTAGTTTGATGACTTTTTGTCGCCCATGCCAAATGATGTTTTAGGTTTCATGTGGTTTGGCTGGGCTGGAAATGAGTTTGAAAATATTCAGTTCTGCTCATGAGAATATATTGCAGTTTCTACTTTTAGCCTGCTCTTCAATTCACCAACCATTCTATTTATTTATTAATTCACCAAACTCACTCACTCATTCATTTATTTATTCAAGTCTATGTCTTGCTCTATGCCCTGGCATTAATCTTTTTGTTTCCCCACACTCTTTTCTGAGATTTAAGCTTGTGTTATCCTAAGTAATCGCCTTAGCTGGAGTCTAAGACAGTGCCTGGCTTTTAGAATGGGCTGCATATGTGAGAACAGGAAGAATGGATGTGAATTTTCTCTTTTATATAGTGAAGTTTCCTTTATTATAAAGATTAAATGAAATAAAATCTATAAAGCACTTGATACAATCACATGTAATAAGACATGCAGTACTCAAGATTCATTGGAAAAAATGCGTAATTGGACCCATTTCCAAATCTATAAAATAGGAACTAAACTTATAGGTTTGTTTTCAGAATGAGATAATATGCCAATAGTACCTAGAAGACTGCCTGGCATATAATAATTGTTTAATTTGATCTCTTTTCTAAAGAAAGAGAGCAGGATCACTACCCATAATATGCAATAGCAACAAGCAAGCAAACGCATTGGGGGCAGATTTATAAATTCCTGACTTATGAATATGCTAGAGAAGGACTGTGAGCACAGATTTTTTTCAGTCCCAGCCACTTCTGCTTAGGAGGTTCTTCCCAAGCTCGTTCCCTTTCCGTTTCCATTTCAACCAGCCACTACAGAGCCTGACCTTCTTCCCAGCCTGACCTCCCATGACTGTAGGGTCCGGTAGGTAATGTCAGGATTCACGGTAGGACAGGAAGTCTTCACAGCTCTTCATCCCTCTCCCTAAAGCCAGTTTTGGATGAACCCCAGCCCATCTGTAGCCCCTATCCCAAACTCTCTCCTTCAAAAATGCCTGGGCATCTGAGCCCAGTCCCTTCAAAATATAGACACATCCACTCCAGTCCTTTGAGTAACCAAAGACTCAGGAAGGAACAAATAGAAAGAATGCAGCTACTTTGACTCCTTTTGTCTTCTCCGTCTTTGCCCCTCCACAAATTGAATCCTCTCCATTGACAGCACATCTGCATTTCAGCAGATGAGCTGCAATTATTCAATGACAGTGTGCCCTGATTTCCACTGTGGAAGATCCAGGGCTGGCTGAGATGACCCAGGCGTGACTGTCCTCTGTCATCAATACTAGAAAGAAACATCTGACTTAAAATCACATAGCAATGGAGAGCACAGTTGTTTACACTTCTCATCAGTCACTCAAAATCCTGAGCCAAGATCTGCCCCACAAAGGGCCTACAGAACATTCCTCTTTGCTGACACCTCAGTAGAGTTCCAATGAGGGCTCTTACAACTGACCTTATGACAAGAATGATTATCTGGTGGTACGACTGCCACTTATTTTCCTCTCATTTATTGGCCCAGGTTTTGAAGCTTGAAAGAGAGATGAGAGGTACCTCCAAAAGTCTTGCTCTTCTGTTCCCCACTCTCCCTTCACTTAGCTCACTTGCCTTGTCTTTCAGACACCAGCTCAAATGTTATTTCCTCAGGTAAGTCTTGTATGATACCTCCATCTAAGTCAGACCAGCTTGCTACAGTCCAATGTGGCTTTTGTGCTTTCCCTCTGTACCTCAGATCACAGTTTATTTTATACATATATATATATATATATATATATGCATATATATGTATATAATATATACATGTATATGATTTATTATCATGTGCTTGTCCTATTGTGTGATTAATGTGTGTCGTCTCCACTGGAGTATGATTTATTCCCCAGCGCAAAGCACAATCCCTGGCATAGAGTAAGTTCTTGATGAGTATTTATTGAATGAATAACTAGACAAATAAAAGAAATATGATCAAAATGGTAAAATAAAAGAAGGTGGACAAAAGGCACCAACTTCCAGGTATAAGATAAATAAGTTCTGGTGATGTAATGTACAGCATGGTGACTGCTGTAAACAGGACTGTATCATATATTTGAAAATTGCTAAGAGAATAGCTCTTAAAAGTTCTTATCACACAAGGAAAAATACTAACTCTTCAAGGTGATGGATGTTAACCAAACTTACTGTTGGTGATCATTTCATAATATATACATATATCAAATTATTGTGTTGTACACCTAAGACTAATACAGTCTTATGTGTTAATTATACCTCAAAACTCGGACAAAATAAATTTTAAAAAATTTAAAGATAAAAGTTAATCTGAGGATTTTTTTTTCATAGCCTATAAATGAGGTAATGTGTCATCCACATATTCAGTGACTCATAGGACTCAATGAATAGTCAGTCATACTCACAACTAAAATTTATTACAGAGGTTCAGCAAGAATACACAGCTAGATCAGGAAGTGAAAAATGTAAGTGGAGTCTAGAAGGATCCATGTTCAAACTTCTTAATCTCTCTCCCTCCAGTGGGGGGTCACACAGAATGCTCTCTAGCCCTAGCAGTGAAAAGGCAGCAACATTTGTGAGGTGCTTCTGGTCTCAGGAAGCCCATTTGAAATTAAGTGTCCGAGGTTTTGCTTGGGGGCTGATTACATATGCACGCTCTGCCTAGCAACTATCAAGATTCCAATCTCCAAAAATGAAAGCAGGTGTTCAGAGTAAACCACCTTGTTTGTGTAACAGTCTAGGGTATGGTAAACCAATCTTCTCAGGTGTAGGGACCATTTTAAGAGCCAAGTTTCCCGTTATCAGCCAAGGACCAATCTTGCAAGATGGCCCTTCTAAAGATAGCTGCCTCAGGCCTGTATGTTAATTTTTTTCTGCACAGAGGATTAGATCTTATTTTTTTCATGTGGGTAAAGAAACACACATTCACTACATGTATACCTGCTAGCCAACAGCTGGGTGAGAGATGCTGTATGGTGAAGTAGGTGAGAAGACCACTTTGGCATCCAACCACTTGGGTTTAAATCCTAGTTATACTTGCTGTGTTGCCTTGGGCAAGTGTCTCAACCTATCTATTCTTTTTACTCATGTGTGAAAATAGGAAAAGTGCCCGACCTATGTCATAGTATTGTTGTAAAGATTGAATGAGATGAAACACTCATTCAACAGTGCTTGATAGGGAAGAAGTGCACATTAATTGATGGATGGTGTCATCATTATGGTCATTATTATTTAGGGATTTCCAGATATCTAATGGTCTCTCTGAGTTCAGTGCATGTAAGCTGAATGACTGATGAATCTGTAGGTGACAGAGTACCTGGGTTCTAAACCTGTCTCCACCAGTTACAACCTCATAATGGGCACATTGGTTCTCTCTCATCTCCGTTTCTTCATCTTTACAATTAAGACAAGAGTCCTTGGCTAGCCAAACCTCACAGCAAAGCAGGAGGGAGTGCAGAGTACCCTGGGAAAATGTTGGGCTTGTGGAGTCAAATATAATTGGGCATCTCTCTGCACCTCAGCCTCCCAAGCTGCAAAGTGAGGATATCAATGTAGTATCACAGTTCTTAAATGTTGGCTGTTATTATTACCAGCACTGCAGTTATGCTCACAGGTAATAAGGAATGTAAGCATGTTCAGTATCTACCCATATAAGGGGTTATATTATTACCAGACAAAGCAATTTGGGGTAGTAGTTGTCATACTTTAAATAAATCATACTGAGCACTTACGAACCTTCAGCTGGAATGGGAATCTCTAGGTGGAAGGAGATTGGCCAAGCAAAGACATGGTAGAAAGAGGGAGAGAGAAACAGAGAACACTGTGCCCCCACCAGACTGAGTTCCCCAGAACTAGCACCTGTCTCCTCAGACTGAGTCCCTGACATTTGGCATATAGCGTCTCTTACCTGGCAAGAAGCTCTCAGTAAATGTTGCAGAATAAATGAATCTCATCAGCTGAAAGTATTACTTGTGAGAGAACCAATGATTGAGCACCTACTATGTATCAAGCACTTGAAATCTTATCTTTTTGCAGCATTTAGAAGTCTTATGAGGTAAACATGATTCTACTCATCATATGCAGATGAGAAAACTAAGAACTCATGAGATAAAAGTCGGAAAGCAAATAAGAGACAGAACCAGAATCCAAGCTCAGTTCTGTGAGGCTCCAGAGTGACAAGATACTTTCAACCACCTAATGCTAAATTTGTTTTATTTTTTACTTCATTTTTCTTAAATGGATTTCTCAAATTTTTAATAAAAGTGCTAGTCAATAGCTGGAGTCTCATAATTCACTTTTAAAGTTTTTATAATGTACCTTGGCAAGAGAACAGCCTTAGCATAGACATTGTAAGGGGACTTCTTGTCTGTCATTTAAGGCTATCGCCCAAACACGGTGATTATTTGAGGGGAGTGGGGTTGGGAAAAAAAATGAAACATTTATTAAATTATCCAAAAGGTCGCTCTACTAGGCTTCCTTAGCATGTGCTTTCAAGGTGATAGATTAACTGAAATAAAATTATTGAATTGAGAAGCCATTCATTACAAGAGAATTTCAGGAAACTAGGATGCTTTCCATAATATTACCGCCAGAGCTGCCTATTAAGTGAAAGTTATGTGTTCTTCCACGATAGTGAAACCTCTGATTTGTCATCCTTTCCTCCGGGCCTCCTTCTAATGGTGCAAAAACTTATAATTTACAACTTCTGACATAATTGGAAGGTTAATTAGTTTTCTTCAGATTTCACCTGCTTTAACCACTATTTTCATGGTCATTTTTACCCCCAATCGTCGCTTATGTCAGAAGTCAGTTTTTCTTTTTGTCTTCCTTTGCTATCCATTGAAATCTAAGACTCAATACACCGGCCAAGTCAATCTCTGCTTGCGTTCACTGCGGCATCCATTTTTTCTTGTGTTACCTTTTTTCTTTGATTTAATTCTAATTTCTCAATCAACAGGCTTTTGTTGAGCATATAGTGTATGCTATGTCTGGAACAGGGCAAGGGACAAAACACAAGGAAGAAGGAAGACAAGCCCACCTCCAATCTCTAAAATTGTTGGGCTGGGAGGAGATAAGGTAGAAATGCAACAGAAGAAATACCAGAACAGCTGTGCGGTGCTGTGAAGAAGCCTGGTGTTTGTTTGGTTTGGTTTGGTTTCTTGAGAGGGAACGAACGTGCATGAGAGTGAGGGAGGGCAGAGAGAGAATCTCAAGACTCTACACTCAGCACGGAGCCTAACGTGGGGCTCAATCTCATGACCCTGAGATCATGACCTGAGCCGAAATCAAGAGTTGGATGCTTAACCAACTGAGCCACCCAGGCGCCTCCACCCCAAATAAAAGCCTGGGTTTTGAAACTGAATGTCCACTGATCTTCCATTTATGGGCAATAGGAATGTCAGCAAAGTATTAAACCACTCTGAGCCTCAGTTTCCAGCACTGCATGATGACGGATAATCGCATTCATGTCATGGGAGTGTTGTAACAATGATAAGGTAACGAAAGTGGGAGCCTGGCATAGGACCTGGAACAAAGGAGTCTCTCAGGACTTGTCCATGACTCTCCCCTCTCTGTGACGTCCTTGCCCTCAACCTAGTGCCACCTTGTGATACCTGTAGGCAGACCAGAGGGAGTGCAGAGGGAAGCAAGCTTTGTGTGTTACAGGAAAGTCAGAAAAGGTAGAAGATGTGGCTTTTGAACTGGACCTTGAAATATTAATGAGACAGTGTAATAGTGATGGTGATTTGAAGAGGAGGAGGAGAAAAGAATAGCTAATTAAAGAATAGTAAATATTGCCTGGCACTACGCGAAATACTTCACAATAGGAGATGATTTATTTTCCAACAAAATTTGGTGAAATGGATGACATTATTTCCCCATTTTAATGATTAAGAAATAGATTCAGAAAGTTTCATTGCCTGAGGTTATAGAATGGCTAAGTAGCAACGCTGGATTTCAAGCACAGATATATTGGGCTACAAAGCTAAGGTTGAGTCACCTCTTGAATTTTCCTGGGCATAGACACCCACACGTCTATTGACTTTTTTCTCCCTGACCACTGGGACCTGGTTGATTTTCTGTAGTGGATGATCCTTTTACCAGTGACCAGAACCATCCTGCATCCTGATATGTGTTTGATGTCCTATAGGAGAAGGGCAGGTTATGAAGGGGAAATGGGCATAAATGTTACGAAAAGAAGGGGAATCAAAAACCAGATCTGGCCTTTGGCAGCATTAATTTTTCTCGCAGGAACTTATCTAAGATTTAGCTAGTCTTATATTAAACAATAAGGAGTTACCATAGCAACCTCATTGCCATGTAATAACACTCACATCCTTCCCAACTGTAAAATCAAAGCTAGAGAAGCAAATAGAAACCATCAAATTACCAAATAGCCCTCTTCTTCCTCTCCTTTTTTTCTTTCATAGAATGATTATTGATTACTTATTTTATTGTAGGTCAGTGACACTATTAATTTTTCCCACCCCCCTTCCTCTCACCCTCACTGCGACCAAAGAGGGACGCAAAAGGAGCACTCCAGTCCTTGGAGTGACAGGTCTCCCCTTATTCCAGGGGGATAAATCTTGAGTCAGTGCCATCTCCCGCCAGAAGCTGCCAATATTGCTCTGGGGGCATTTATTTCTGCTGCTGACTGCAGAACGCTTGATTAACCCTGTGCACTTGCCGCATCTGCTCCAGCGCCTGCTCACTGTATCTCTTCACCTTCTGGCAGGAATTTGCTGTCCATGTTGGAGCCTTGGACAGCAGTGTCTGCAACAGATGTTTTATCCATGGTGCCCAGAATGGGGCAACTCGCTGCCCCTCCTTATCACCCCTGCACACCTGCTCCTGCTTTTTCTCCTCTCTTCCTCTTACCGGTCCCCCTTCAAGACTCCGTTCTTGAGGTTACCTCTACCAAAAAGACTTCATTGATGTTCTCAGCTTGGATGAGATGCCCCTCCTCCAATATTCTGTGGGTTCTACTTATTTCTCTCTATATTGTACCTCCTAGCAGGCCACACACACAGTAGGAACTCAATAAACCTCAAACACCCCACTTCCTTAACTGTGGATGGCATGAAACTGTTTATTGGCACTAATCTATGGGTAGTTAATCAGACTGACTGGTTCTTAGTTTTCTTCTGAGATTTTTACATGTGAATAAAAGTAGATGGACTGAGAAGCAAGTTTGGTTTATCTGCTGTATCTCTAGCAAACCACATCTTTTTAATTTCATGCATCAATGGAATGATACGTCATGCCTATTACAGTGGGACAGCTTGCTACCTTGTATAACTCAACATGCTGATGCAGCTGGGCATGGAAAATTATTCCCAGAGGGAGTCAGACCCAGGAAATCAGAAATGGTACCAAGTTTCCCAAGATAGCGTTTCTTTACCCTTTACCCAAGACCTCATCCACTTGTGGGACCTGACCTGAACAACATTTATATATCAGCTCAGTGAAGGGCATTTTGCCTTTACTATACACCAGGTCCTAGGACCAAAATACCTAATGAGGGAAATTTTCTTATTTGGGACAAAATGATCACTTATTCAATCAAAGGATATTCACTGAGGACCTCAATAATTGCATAATAAATGAGGGAATGAATAAAAGAATAAAGTGTCCCAATTTCTGCCTGGCTACCAGATTTGTTATTCTAAAACCTATTCATGTCACCCCCTCCCTGGCATAGACACTTTTGATAATACTGCATCTTTTACAGAATAAAGTCAAAAGGTTTCAACTCAATGAGGCATTCACATGTTTTGCAGTCTGGCTTCAGTTCCTTCTATTGCCCCACGCTCCTTTCTCTGCACAGCCATACCTCCTCTGATGTTCTCATTTATTTGTTCTCTACTGGATAGGCAATAACACTCCTGAAGGGTGATATTTGAATTTGAGAGTTTACAAAAAAAAGTTCCTCTTGAACATCCAAAATCTGTCGTCTCAGGCTGGATGAACATCTTCAAAGGTGTCAGAGCTTCCCTTCTCAGCAAGCCAGGGGCCCTAGGCTCTGACTCAGACCTGAGATTCCCAGAAGCTGGGGTTTTGTTTGGAAGTGGGAATGACCTTGAACAGCTCAGCACAGGATTGGAAGGATATTGAATGAAACTGGCCCAACCCCTTCATGTTACTTCTGAGAAAGCTGAAACCTAGAACAGTTAAGTACTTTGAGGTCACAGGGTTCAATGACCATGTAGACACCCAGCTTAGGACTTCTCCTAGTCCATCCTGGTTGATATCCTGCTGCCTCGTGGAAGACACCTTCCACTCCCACCCAGCCACACATCAGCAGAGCTTGCTTGGGGTCATTGATGTTCTTCTCCAGGCAGATCACCTGTCACCTCCTCTTTTCACCTCTGAGGTTTGTGAATTTTTCCCCAAAACTTCATTCATCTTCTGCCTAGCTGCTGCTGGAATCCCTGAAGCTCAACAAAGTATTCTCTCTGCTGGCTAGTGCTATGGATGAATGCCATAAATATTAGCTGTGGGTAACGAATGACTGACACAGGGAATAAATATTTGTTTTCTCTGAGAGGTTACATTGTGGCATTGGTTAAGAGGCATATCCTACTGATGGTTTCAGGCAAAACTGCTAATAAACATCTGACATTTATCAGTCTCTGTACACGTTATTGATGAGGTCAGACATGAACCTTGTGTTGACCATACCTGTATGTATTGCACCCCATTCAGTAATGAAGCTCTCGGGCTCTCCTCCAAACTCATTTTGCGGTAACATGTCTTGGATGCCCTATTTCTCTGAGTCACACCCTGAAAGAACAGTCGGTCAAATTTGAAAAGCAGTGTCATTGTATTAGGTGACATATATGAGAACATGGAGGCTTCCCACAGGTGGCACTTACCCTCCGTTCATCCCAGGACCCATTTCCTTGTACACATCCACCCCTGGAGATTCATCTGCACAACAGTTAAGAAGTCACTTCTTTGCATGATGCTGGGGTCTAGAAGTACAAAGATTAGTTGCTTACTGAGACCTCAGGGGGCTCGGAGTCTCCTCCAGATCGTTTGATTCTCTGTTTCTTGTTTAGACATGCAGAGTTTGTTCTCCTGTCTTCCATAGCTGCATAACCTGCTTCTCCTTTTCCAGAGGGCCCAGACTTGCTCTCTGTATGAAGAACCTCATGCTTACTTCCTGGGGGCCATGTGCTCTCTTTTCGCCTCATCTCTCCCTGTGATTCCTACCTCTCCACTCTCCATCTTTTCTTCCAACTCAAGTTTAGAATCCTCTCCACTTGATTAAAACATTGTGGTTCTTATATGTCGATATAGCTCAGTAATGCTGGGGGGAAATGTGGTTCTTACTTTTTTTAAATTTCTGGCATTTTCTTCTATCTGGGAGGCCTAAAAAGTTCTTTCTCTCCTTTTCTCCTGGAAGCTCTCTATCTCAGCACATTCAAAACCTACCTATTCTTCCAGGTCTGGTTTGGAAAAAAAAGAATGCAGGGTATCCTATTAATAGATTTTTGTATTGATTATGTCTTGAAATGATAATGATTTAGGTATATTGGGATAACAAAATGCATTATTAAAATTAATTTCACCTGTTTATCCTTTTTAAATATGGCTAATTTTTTAATGTAATGTAAACATATATATGGCTTGCATTGTTTGTGTCAGACAGGACTGATCTGGAATACTATCAGCAACCTTCTTAAAGTGGAACTTTACTTGAATGACTAAACAATCTTTGGAGAATGACTGAACTTTTAGTCTGTCCCGAGGACAACATTGAATTTATTTTCTCTATTTATATGCAACTACCTTATAAGGAGGGTGACCATACTTTTGGATTTGCCCAAGAAGGTTCCAGTTTATGCCTATTGTCCAGGTATAAATGATTATTAGTGCACCCCTTTCATCATCAAAAGAGTCCTGGTTCAAATGATAAATTACACTGTGACTCTATTTATGAAAGATGTACCTGGAGCAATTAGGTTACTCTGCAGAATTTTCTCTCAGAAGAACTCTTGCCCAGTGTTGCCTTGAATAGAGTGTCTATTCTGTCCAGAAAGACACTCTTTTCTATGGTTTTCACTATCTCCCTGCCCCAGCAGCACTCCTTTTGGCAAGAAAAGACACTTGCAACTTAAAGTCTCAATGAAAAAACAGTCCTCTATTGCTGATTACCATGAACAGCAGCACTGTGAAACATTTCCCTGGCCAAAGAAACAAATAACAACAAACTAGCTTGAGTCCATAGGCATTATCCTTTAATTAGCTCATGTTGTGTTTTGAGTAGATTATATAAGCCAGCTACAAAAATGATCAGATGCACACATTACCTACTAATGGCCATTATACGTTCCAATTCAACCACTCGAAGGAAGCCTGGGAGCCAGTGGGCTGGTATTACAGACAGTATTTAGCCCTTGACCAACCTCAGCCTCCTCATCTATCAGGTGACTTTGAAGAGAACTTCTACCTCACAGAAACTGTGATAGAAATGATAGAAAGGCTCCTGGCACTTCTGTTTCCTCTTTGGCTCTTGATACAAAATGGCCTCAACCTCGTTAGAGTTCTCTGTATCTAATGGGTTGAGTTCCATATCCCATCAAGTGAAAAAGTTGTGCTTAAATATTCTCTTAGTCAATATACTACTCATAAATTCCACCTGCTTTCCAAAGTGGATACATCCCTCAAGATTCTGCAACAGCTATGTGTAAGCTTGATAACCCAGAAGCTGCGGGAAGAATCGGTCCCTTTTGGTCATCTATGCCTCCTAAATGGTTGTGAGTGTTTTATTTAAACCTGTAGTGGAAAAGGGAGAAATTCCACTCTAATGTATAACCTTCTACTACCTACCATCATAGCCATGACAAACGGACATCTGACAGTTTCTATTCTGCCAATTAGAGAGCTGCTCATGGCTTCTGCTTTTGATAAACATTAGTCATTACTGGAGTGTTTCCCAGTCATTTCCCAGGGTGTTTCCCAGTCATTTCCCAGGGTGCTTTTTTTTTTTTTTTCCCATTCTCTCTATCTTATCCTCCTTGAGTGTACCTTCTGGCACCAGACATACATGCTGGCTGCATCATTAAGTGCTGAGACTTTACATCTTAATTCTGTGTGAGAGGTTTTCTCTGGGGACAATGGTGCATCTGTGGAAAAAGAATTTGTGTAGAATGGGGGTGATATGTTGGAGGATGTTGATGACATGTTTAAGGAAACAGCTGTCCAGAAACTATTTTTTGTGTGTCTATGTGGGAGGAACAAAGGAAGGAGTTGGCTTGGTATGGTTGTCCATAGGCTAAGACGGAATGTGTAGGCTTGGCTTAGGGGTTTGCTAAGGAAAAACCTTGAAGTACTAAACTCAAGCAGAAAAGAAAAAGGTCTTAGGTTGTAGGATAATGTGCTCAACTTGTATTTTCTTTTTTTAAGTAGGCTCTGTGCCCAACATGCGTTTTGAACTCATGACCCAGAGATCAAGAGTCAGATGCCATCCAGGTCCCCCTCAACTTGTATTTTTTTTTAAGCTCGTAAGCTATCGAGAAATATTATCACCAATTCCCACTTTCTTTTGGATGCCTCATAATGTTATTTAATTCTCTCTTAGAATGGGGACAAAACCAAGATGAAATCATGCCTTAATTTTTTAATATGATTCCTTGTGAAACAAAAAGATGTCTGTGTTCAGTAGCTGGATAGATGTATAGCAAATAGGGTAAAGGCAAGCTGTGTAACATCAGGACCAGTTTCTATAGCAACAAAAATGTCAGCCATCCTTTTGGCTGATCCTATTAATCTGGAGTAGAAGCAATGATACTGACATACTCGAAATGTATTTAAACCAGAAGGTGAAAATACAACCCAGCTGTAGATTTAAAGCAGAGGTAGAGCTAGGCACCAACATGATGTGACTGAAACATGCCATAAGGAAAAGTGAGGTGCTCTCAAATACGGGCCTCTGCATTTTTGTTTTAAGTAATTAGGTTTCCACCTGAAGTTCCAAATATTCTTGGACCCAAATTAAAAAAAGGGGGGGCTGGAGAGGAGAGATCCCATCACTTTCTGTTTCTGTTTCCAGAGCAAGGCTATCTTTTCATTAGTGTTGGCTAGAGTAAACACATGAAATTAATTGTTTTGCACATGGTGAAATGTGTAACTTTGTGAGCTGCTGACATTTGTGCATTCTTGTGCATGACTTGTGCATTCTTGTGCATGACTTGTGCATTCTTCTGAGAAAGAAGGAGCTAAGTTTCTGAGAAAAGAAACTGGTGTTTGGACCGGAGCGTGCAGTTGTGGTTTCTGTTCTTTTAACCACAGCCAGGGTTAGGGTGAGGTTTGTGAACACACACTGGTTTCAGTTAATGGCGGTGATAACCCTGGCCCCGCATAGTCTGCAAGACCACCTTGAGGCCCAAATGAGATCATGGATGTGGAAGTACTTTGAAAGAAGTCTAAAGTGCTATAGGGGTATAAGGAATTATTATTAGTGGTAAGGAACAGCCAAAGAAATACTCTTTCCTAAAGAGCACCAGTTGTAGACAGAGGTTAAGGAAGCAAGTTACAAATTCTGACTATCTGGGTCAGTGGTTTGACTTTTTTTTTTCCTAGAGAACCTATAAAACTGTTCTGTGCTATTCCCCTTTGGTGCCTCTTTTTACTTTCAAATTATTTAAGTAGCTAAATATTTTCTCACTTTGCAAAGCAGAATGACAGTCCCCAGTATATTTTGCTGCTGGAACGCAAAATAAATGGGGATGCAGATCTGTGTCATTATGATGAAACACCATCTTTTCATCTTTATCTTAGAATTTCAGACTCCTCAGGAAAGATGACCGCCTCTCATTCTGAAAATCAATTTGCTAGCAAAGGAAGAGATCTCTTAACTTGTTCTTGGGTCTTCCTGTTTCCAAAAACGTAAAGGAAAATTAGCTCTATTTATTGTTCTTGGCTTATTAGAGCCATTTCCCTTCCCCACTGACTCCCCAAATATCTAAAAAGATTGTTGAACAACAGAACAGAATGGAGAACGAAATGCAGCAAGGAAAAGCAAAAGAGTACATAATATTTGATTAACCATCTTCTGTAAAGGAATAGAATCTGTTTTTAGAAATTAGTGGGAAAGGGTCTGGATATTTCTAACCCAGTCTGAACAGACATTTTTACACTTCAGAAATAATTAACACTCTCAAAGCAAAGGAGATGCTTTCCACTGTGCCTTGAAATAAAATGTTGTTTTTGCACAAACTGCAGCTGGGGATATGTAGCTGTCACCTTCAAGCGCTGCATCATGACTGATGACTTGGGAGGTTGCCCAAGTCTCAGATTTTGTACACATCCATCCCTCACAAGTCAAGTATGTGTCTAGCACTATGCTAGGCTCATGGGTATACAAGGCAGGAAGAATGAGGAGATAGAAACTAGATTTTTACATATATATTTACCAAATTTGAGGCATTGAGTGGCCATCTCAGTATTAACTCATTAAAATAAAATGAACTGCATAGCCTGGTAGAAGAGGGGAGGCTAGATGGTTACTTAAGATGAACAAAATTTTAAATTCCTGTTTGTTCTTCAGCACTTAGCTCTTTGGTGAAGCTTTGCCCCATGATGCACCCAAAAACCCTTTTTCTAAAACAATATAATGCAGTGAGAAGGATTGGTTTAGTAGTCAGAAATGGGTTCAGGTTTAAGCTCCATCACTTACTAGCTGGGTGACTTTGGGCAGTTTCTGTACACTTCCATGTCCTCTTTTGTAAAATGAAGAGCGATAGATCCTAACACACAGGGTTTCACAAAGACTAAATAAACGATAGATGTAAGATGCTTAGCTGAAGAGGTAGCATATCTTCAGGATCCGATAAATGTTTGCAATTGTTATCATTACTGTGAATATTATTTAGTATTTCGAAGTAGCCCTTTTATTTAGCCTATAAAACAAGGAAACATATTTTACTACCAAACTATAGATAAAATAAACATGTTCAGATGTCTGATGCTGAGCCCATTTTGTGGAGGCCTCTGCAGTGGGGGAATGTTTAGGGACATGGGGTGATAGAAATATGGTGCGACTCAAGGTCAGGGTAGCCCTCAGCAGTGGAGGAAGGATTGTGCATGGCTATTGCAAATATAAAAACTGCATTTTTCTATTTGACTCACTCCTTTTGATATTTCTATTTCCAACAGCCTTGCCCATGCCTCAGTATGTACCAATCGCTGTTATAACACTGCTCACACTCTGTGTTATTGTTGACTCTCTTTCTCTAATAATTAGCCTGTGATCAATAAAAAGCAGAGATTGCATAGCTGTTTTCTAATTTATCTGAATAGGAAGTACTGTTCCAGGAGTTTAGGAGGTATTTGTTAAATGGATAACTGGACCAGATAATGAATTTTATTCACAAATGAATAAAAGTCCTCATTAAAAAAGATTCTGAGAAAGCGTTTAAACCCCTGTATGACCATGTGATAATGACTAAATATCACTGCATATATGCTTTGATCTGGCCAGATGAAGAATACTGGGAACTCTTGGACTGTGGGTTCTAGGCTTAGGTGGAGAACATAGACTTAGACCCGAGAGGGTGTGAAGATAGGACCCTCAAATTATACCAGTTTTATTAGGCATCAATAGCAGGCCCCTTTGCAACTCCAGCTTTCATTCTAATCCACACACTCAAATCAGGAATTTTGAGTGGGCTGCCAGAAAAGCAGCCAGCAGATCAAGGATTGCCTGAGGACCCCTTCACCCTTGGCTGCCAAGAAGTGTGACCCTCTCCCTTGACTTGGCAGCCTGAGCTAAAAGCCTGAGGCAGCTCCTCTCGAAAGGCCAGCACAGAAAATTTCCTTCCAGAGCTGCAGGGTGATGGGACTGGAGAGGTGAGGACACTCATGATGTCTGACCCTTCACAGGCAGCTGGTCATAGCTTGGAACAGACATCTAAAACAAGCAGAAGAGCATTTCTGGCATTATCTATTTTCAGTCCAAAAGCAGCTCTTTTCCTTTCCATACCTGGTCTGGGCATCTGCACATCTGTAATACTTTGGATCTTTTCTCCCTCCCATTGAATGACCCATCCCAATGCCCAGCCCCCTTCCATCCTTGCTTTCTACTCTATGTGCTCAGATGAAATAGATACACATGCCAATTATAATAAGTATAACAGTAATAATAGCTAGTGTTTATTTAATACTTATCATGTAGCTGACACAAATTAGTGCTTTTCTCCTTTTTACTCATTTTATCTTCCCCACAAGGTAAGGAAACAGAGGCAAAAGGTAAAACATGTTATCCAAAGAAAGAAATCAAAGTTGAAGACAAGTACAGAGTATGATGAATAATGAGTTAGCCCATGAGGGATGGGTCAGAAAAGGCTTAATAAAATTTGGGAGTGAATTTAATCTTAAGAGAATGGAAAGGGGACATAGCAATGGTCACTAGTAGCATGGATGTGTAAGGCACAACTTGGTTTACTGCCCATGTTTCGCTTGGTACCAGGTACATAATAAGGACTCAATAAACCTACATTGAAACGAATCAAATAACAGGAAAACAGAGCAGAAGGCTAGAGGTAGGACAGTATCAATTGTTTTCAGGAGGAGTGGGTGAGTGATGAAGCTTTCTATAAAAGCAAGAGCAAATTTTATGACTGCAACTCACAGATTTCTCATCGTAATGAATTCTCCATTAAGTGTCCTCCTAATCCACATTGCCTGATGGATGAACCCCTGAAACAGAAAGTTCCCAGCAAGATCTATGGGAGTAGCCACATATCAGAGGAGATGGATGCCGTTAGTCATCAAGAATTGCAGGAGTCAAAGGAAGATGGGACCATTTGCGTGGACTCTGTTTGAAAGCCAGATAACAGATGAAGACCCTAGCTGTCTGTTGTCAGATGTTCTATTCATATTAACCACTGCCTCAGTCACTGATAGCTGGCTTTGAAGGAAAAACAGACAACTTAATGAAGGTATTGGAGTTTACTGAGATAGCACACACTGGAGTGGAGTCCTTGGATGGCAGAGCTAGATGGGATCCTTGAGATCATCTAATTAAATGAAATCTTGAGGCAGAACCTAAATAAAGAAAACATATAAAAGCAATAATTGGATTCTTCTAGCAGTTTAAATCTTCATCATTTGGCAGACAAGCACTTTTCATTGCTTGTAGATCTCCCAGAGCACACATATGTATGGAAAACACTGGTTTGAGTCCAATACTCTCATTTTACCAATGAGGAAAATGTAAACACAGAGCAGGGAAATGGCTCCCTAAGTATCACTCAGGTGGCCAATGGCAAAGCCCGAGCCCAGACAGGGATCCAGAAATCTCAACTCTGCTTGTTCATCTACCAGTAATGTTCTTTGGTTCAAGAAATGTTTACTAAGGAGTTACTATGTAAAGGACACTGCCAGCCTGGAGGATACATTGAAAGATCAAGTTCTTATTCTTAAGAATTTGGGCAACAACTGCAAAGAAAATGCTATTTCATTGTGAAAAGTACCAAATTGGAGGTCTGTGTACATTATGGTTTACCCAGATATCACAAATACAAAGGCTTTCAGGGATCAATCAGTTAACATGAATGAAACATGCTGAGAATAAGCCACAGCGGCAGTTGAAGGACCTGGGATATGAATGCTGAGTGCATTCAAAAAGATTTTTTTTTTAATTGGAAAGCTCAGCTTGATAAAGAATATTTACAAAAAATTTACACCTGACGTCATAATTAATGGTGAGAATCTCATAGCTTTCCCACTAAGATCAGGAACAAGCCCAAGGATATCCCCTTTCACCACTGTGTTTCAATACCATTGGATGTCCTAGTAAATGCATTCAAACAGGAAGGGGAAATAAAAGGTATACAGATTGGGAAAGAGAAATAAAATGATCTTTGTTTTTGGGTGACATGATCATCTATGTAGAAAATCTGAGCAAATCAATGACAACAACAAAAAGCTCCCAGAACTAATAGGTGATTACATCAAATTGCAGGATACAAGGTTAACATACAGAAGTCAATCATTCACCTACAGATCAGCAATGAACAAGTGGAATTTGAAATTTAAAACACAATACTATTTACATTAGCACCACCAAAAATAACATACTTAGCTAATACAGCAAAATATGCACAAGATCTATATAAAACTGCACAACTCTGTGACGCCTGGGTGGCTCAGTCAGTTAAGCGTCTGCCTTCGGCTCAGGTCATGATCCCAGGGTCCTGGGATTGAGTCCTGCATCAGGCTCCCTGCTCAGCGGGGAGCCAGCTTCTCCCTCTGCCTGCCGCTCCCCCTGCTTGTGTTCTCTCTCTCTCTCTCTCTCTCTGACAAATAAATAAATCTTAAAAAAAAAAAAGGAAAAGAAAACTGCACAACTCTGATGAAGAAATCAAAGAACTAACTAAATGGAGAGACGACCCATGTTCATGGTTAATAGGAAGACGCAGTATTGTCAAGCTGTCAGTTCTTCCCTACTTGATCAATAGAGTCAATGGAATCCCACCAAGTTATATTGTAGATATTGGCAAACTGATTCTAAAATTTATATGGAGAAGCAAAAGACCCAGAATAGAAAACACAAAACTGAAGAAGAATAAAATTGGAGGACTGACACCACCTGACTTCATGACCTACTATGAAGCTAGAGCAATCAAGACAGTGTGGTATTGGTGGAAGAATAGACAATTGATCCCTAGGACAGAACAGAGAGTGTAGAAGTAGACTCACATAAATGTAGTCAACTGATTTTTGAGGTATACGGGAAATCTCTGTACCTTCTGCTCCATTTTACTATGAACCAAAAACTTCCTGCAAAATAGTCGATTTAAAAAACTGCGTAGACAAAACAAGACAAATTTTTATTGCTGGGCCACTAGCTTGCTTCCCTGAATACTTCCCTTTACATTTTACAAAGGTCTTTCACATAGTATAGTCTTAATATATAGAAACATATATGTAACAAGGCAACTTAGTACATACATACATATATACATATAAACAAAAGAAAAATTTTACAAAACTATATTTGTGTATGTGAGCAATCCTCCATCCCATTCCATTTAACTTTATTCTATTTTAATTTATATTTTGTTTAAATAATAGTCGTTGTAATCCACTCAACTAATTTCTAGCAACCTTAATGGCTCGTAAACCATAGTTTGCAAACCACCGCAACAGCATTAGAGCCTCCAACAATCCTGTGAGGCAGGTAGTGGTTGTTCCTTCCGTTTTACTAGTGAGAAAATGAAATCTCAGGGAAACTGAGATTTGTCCACCCTCATACAAAGGGTGAGTGGCAGGTCCACACTGGAACCAAAATTTCCTGTCACCCCAGCCATGTGATTTAGGAAGGCACTTTGCCTTCTCAAACTAGAAGACACTAGTAACACTGGGTTCCAGCTCATACTCAAATCTCAATTTTTTCATTGCTCCTGATAACAGGAAGTTCCTAATTTCCCAGTATTTATTACTTGTTCCCATTTATCTGCTAGAATTGCCTCCTCTTGGGCAATCAGCATGGAATAGCCTTTCAAGATGAAAATGGATTTAAATAAGGACTTGATAGCTCATACACGCTCTTTGCTGTGCCCTGTGTGCAGTTTGAGAAATCCCAGCAAGCCATTTTCCTGATGTTTCAATGCCATTTCCTGACCTTGAGAGTCTGGCAAACGAGTATATATTTTTCTGGAAATTTCAGGCAGTGGCTGTCATAGTGTTGGAAAGGAGAAGCTTCTCCAGCCTCATATGTAAACCCTGGTGCTGCTATTTTCCTGCAAGTTTAATAAGGCCGGGGCCATAATTGTAAATATTTAAAATCTTGATGTGTGGCCAGATGGATTCATTATAGACTGTATCTGTATTTAGACTCATACTTTCCAGTTTGGTACTGGAAATGTCACAGAGGAAGACACACAGGGTTCAGGATCAGATCTGCATCGAAATGCCAAAGGTAAAATACTCATCTGTGTCCTCGCCTCCGATCTTTCTAACCGTTCTTCTTATTTAACCTCACCCAGACCGAGACAGGAGCCCAGTGAAAACATAATAGATATAAATGTGCTTCAGTCATTGGCTGTTTATCTTAAGAAGAGAAACTTGTTTCCAGCCTGACTGATAATTGGATGTCCAAAAAGTTCACTAACAGGGAGAAGATGGGACAGCACCGAGTGAAGAGAAACCAGAAATGTTTATTTTCTTTCATTAGACAATGGGAAGAGGCTGTGGATCCTTTCATTTTCCCCAACTTGTGGAGTTTTTTATTTATTGAGTATAACCTCCACTGCCTAAGCTGTCTATGAATTCTTAAAGCCTCGTTGCAATAAATTCACATATTTGACTCTCTAAAGGAAATGGAAAGTTGCTGTGGAGGCTCAGGGAGGGGATCGGGCCCATGAGGAGAAACTGAAGTCTCCCCTTCATTTAGTTATTTATCCTTTGGTCAATTCAGCAAACATTCAGTGAGTTCTGCTCATCTAGCCAGCACCTGCATAGCATTCTCCCTTCCACCCCCACATTGGCTCTGCTGGAAAGCCTCCTATGAATGAAGCAGCAGAGTTAGAGGCCTGCCCCACTGTGTTCCCATGGGTTAGTGGAGTGAAAGCACATGTCCCATCCTGGGAGAATGGCTAGTTTACACAGCTGCCTCTCCCTCTGTTGCGAGCCCCTTGAAGGCATGGCTTATGTCTTCATTCACCTTAGTGTTCCAACACTGTGCAGTGCTTACCACGGAGAAGGGTCTCAATGTTGGAGATATTTAAGAATATGATGATGAATGAGTCCTTGTTCTGGAGGAGTATGACACATATCCTAATTATCACCTAGCTTTTTAATCTAAAAAAATGTCCAAGTGAGTTGGCTCCTATGAATTTGTCATGTTTTCATTCCTTCAGTTAAAAGAAGGGCTTCCCCACCATTATTTCATTTGAACATAATACTTCCCTCTTTGTACTCTTTTGATGCCATCTCAAGTATTTTTCTGTTGGATCTGTATGTTTCAGGAGCATATAAACATGTCTATATGTAGAATATATAGGGCTGTGTGTGTGTGTGTATGTGTGTGTGTGTGTAGACACACAGACTCCACATATGTAATATGTGGTACGATCCTTTAAAAGAATAACTTGAAGACTGACTTTCATATGTGTGGTGGTAATATAGATAGCACAACAGAGCTGGAGGTGGAATAATCCACCTTAGCTAACGTAGTATGTGACCGTGGGCAGAAGCCCATGTCCTCTCGGAGCCTCTAAAATAGAGATTATGAGAGCTGCCATGCCTCCCTCTCAGGAGGTGGGGTGAGGAACCTCCAATGAGATAGTGGATGGGAAAGCCCTTTGCTGGTTGAATCAATGTAAAAGATTAGAAAATGCCAAATGAGTCATGTTTATGACAAGATTGGGTTTGACAATGCTATCTACTGTTTGGGAATGTGAATGAGAAAAAAACATACTTTCAAAGTTCCTGGCACCAGGCAGTGGTTGTGAGAGCCATGCTGGCACTGCCTTTGCTTTTCCCTTTGAGTGCTGAACATATTCGCACTTAGTTGGCAGCTGCAGAACCCACTTGTAAAATTCCATGTTGTCTGTTCCCTTTCCTTCCCTGTCCTCCTCCACGTATGCGTGCATGCACACATCTTCACTTGAGGGAAGCATATGCTTACGCTTTTTTGTGGTCATTTCTAAGTGGCCGGGGGCCCCTTCTGTATCTCGGAGAGCCTTCCTTCTCCCATACTGCTCTCCGTTAGCCTTGCAAGGAAACCCACAGCGTGTGGATTTCCAGGGACTGAGGCAGCTGTTCTCAGGAAGAAGACTATGGAGTCCTGCCTTTGGAATGCATGAGTCTTTGGTTTATGCAGGGACTTTGTCTTCTTAAACTGGCACCTGAACCATAAGCCTACCTCAAGTGTGTGTTCCATTCTACCAGTAAGTAAAAATCAGAGCAGGTTAACTTGGCCATTGAAAAGGAGGAATACCATTTTCTAAATTTATCCTGGAGAGGTGCAGACCTCAGAGGCAAGGTGGGGACCAATGACATTCTATTTATGTTAACATAAGATTCTTTAAAATGTTCTTCTGCTTGAAGCCCTTCAGCAGCTCCCCAGTGACCATTACATAAAGGCTCAGCTCCTTACTATGGCTACACAACCCTATGTGATTTATCCCTGCTCCCTGTCCAGCCTTGTCAGTGGTCATACCCACATGGCTTGGGTTACCTAGGGCATCCATTCTTTCATGTATCCACTAATTTCCTTCTTTTCAACATACATACACTGTGTACCTGTTATGAGCTGGACAGTGTGCAGGGCACTAGGGAAAGAGTGTGCTCATGACATTAAGGGCTTGGTGGGAGACTGATAATGGTCTCCAAAGATATCCAGATCCTAATCCCTAGAACCTGTGAATGTTGCCATAGATAGCAAAATGACTTTGCAGATGTGATTAAATTAAGGATCTTGATCTAGGAAGATTGTCTTGGATTATCAGTAGGTCCTAAATGTAATCCCAAGTGCCCTTACAAGTGGGAGGCAGAGGGAGATTTGATGGCAGAAGAGGATAAGGAAATGTGACCATGGAAACAGAGAGTGGAGCGATGCAGCCATACGCCAAGGAATACTGGCGGCCACTGGAAGCTGGGAGAGGCAAGAAAATGGATTCTCCCCAGGAACCTCAGAAGGAGCACGTCCTACTGACACCTTTATTTTAGTTCTATAAGGCTCACTTCAGATGTCTGGCCTGCAGTAGCTGTAAGAGAATAAATTTCTGCTTTAAGACACTAAGATTGTGATAATTTATTAAAGTTTTTGTTACATAGTTCCCTAGTAATAGGGAACTATAGACCTAAAAGTCTAGCTATCAACGGGAAATTACTGTTCAGTACAGGGAAGTGCAGGGTTGGTTTTTGTTTGTTTGTTTGTTTGTTTTTTGAGATACAAAGTAGGAGAATTTATCCTGGAATTGGCATATCAGGGAAGGCTTCTTGGAGGAAGTAATATCTCAGCTATAGCCTGAAAGCTGCATGGGAGTTGTTAACAAGATAAAGAAGGCAAGCCCAGATCAGGTGGTTACAGGCAGGGCTAACTGCTTATACAAAGTGTACCTTGCTAGTTTCTTTGCCCATTTCCTTACCCTCCCCACCTACCATACACACACACACACACACATTTCACATATGCACACTTCCTCGTTTTCCACTTGGCAAACTTCTCATCATTATTCAAAATTGCTCCAATGCCCCCTTTGTAGGAAAGCTCTCCCCCTACCCCCCATGCCTCATTGGCAGAGTTAAGCAACAGGCCTTCTTGTCTTAAGGAGGTCCCATTCTTGTTTATCAAAGCTCTGAAATCATAAAAGTGAAATCCCTGATCAGAATTTAGCAATGGCTCCTGCTATTATCTTTTTCTCCCTCTCTTTCTTGGGAACTTAAAAGGCCAAGATGTGGAGAGGGAAGCCTTTAGCAGAAAGAACCTTCTGGCACCAGCAACCGGGGAGGAAACCCATCAAGAAAGGTTTCATGGTCTCCCAGCAAATCCCCTCAGGTTGATGAATTAAGGTTCTTGGTACAGATGTCCTCCAATAGGAAATTTGGAAAACCCCAATAAATCTTTCTGACTAGCTAGTTCATCCCCAGCAGGAGGCATTTTTGTCTTGGGTGCTGCTAGAATGCTTTGAGATCATTAAAGAAGAGAGGAACAGTGGGAAATACTGATGTTCTGGTTGAATCTGACACCTGAGTCAGAAAGCCAGCTAATTATCTCTTTCTCCTTTCTTCCTTCCACCTAAAATGGAAGCAAAACTATGTGATCAAAAAGATTTCCTTTTTTTTTTTCTTTCCATTTTTCAACTGGTTGCTATGGTGTCAGGTAGGGAGGACCTATCGGCAACTCTGAGTGTTTTGTATCAGGAGGTGACTGTCAGTCCTCAATTAATTATTCATGTTTTCATTAAGAGCAATAATGAGAAACAGTTGAAATGAAAGGTCCCTAACATTACTAGGAACCCTAAAATATTCATTTATTCTTTGATTAGCAAACCTTCCTAAGATAGAGGGAACACTAACTTTGAAGTCAGACAGACTGAATCCTAGCAGCCACTGAATAGCTATTCTGTGAGGCAACATTTAATTTACCTCTTAGAGCATCAATGTTCTCATCCGTGAAATGGGAATAGTGATACCCACATCTTGGGAATGCCTAAAGATTACAGTTAATGAAGATAAAGCACTTAACACAGTGCCTGATACAATACTTGGCTCAAGGTAGCTGTTCAAGAAATAACATTTCTTCATGATAGGAAAGCCAGAATGGACAAGCATTATTCTGGTCAGGTTTGACTCAATTCACAGCTAATCATCCTCTTAGTTTTTATTTTTTTTATCCTCTTAGTTTTGAATGATATTTTTCTACTCGTGGGTAGAGAACCTTTTGCCTATTTGAAAATATAATCAGCAATCTCCCAATATAATCAGCAATCTCTGTATGTAGAATGTATGCAACATATTTTAAAATTTGAGGACATTAAATTGCGTTTACTAAATACTTCGCTTGTAAGTTTATATTGTCGTGGGGGGGTTGTGATTTTACTGTTTGTTTGGGTTTTTTTAGAAGTCTGTGCCATGGGTCAGTTCTTTAGTCCTTGGGAACACTAACCCTTTGTTTTATTACATTTGTTGGGGAACAGACAAGTTATACCTTCTAAAGCTCACAGAAATATTTGAGTAGCAATCTGATTCACAGCAAAGAGTATGTGACGTGAAACCTGCTCATGTTACATGATGTGGTATAAGTGATTCTATGACTTCTTTGTCCCTAAATAATTGAAATAGAGTCAAATGAGATAATGCATGCGAAAGCATTGTGAAAACTAAAGTTTTCATTGTAAGGGATCATTATTATTCTAATTACTACTAATATGAAGAACCTAATATAGCATGGATCAGTTATCAAGATAAGAGGATTTCTGAAGTTGTGAACACTTGGTACCCATTTGGTATTTAGTTTTATACTGTTTTGCTTTGTTCTCTAATTGTTTCATGCATTTTAATATTACCCCTCTACCCCAAGTAAATTGTAAGCATCTATGAGCATTTAGTCATTTTAGAATTCATTTCTTCAAAATCATTTACTGAATTTTCATCATGTGCCAGGCACAAAGCTAAGTCCTGTTGCCAAAGAGGTGACTTTTCCTACCCTCAGCGAGCTTTCTCTCTGTTGGAGGAGTGATGACTAGAATACAGAGTGCAGAGTACTTGGATACGTGTCAGGCTCTATACTGAGGGTAGAGTCTGCTAAAGTTTCTCTCTCCCTCTTCCTCTGCCCCTCCCTGCCTCTTTGTGCATGCTCACTGTCTCTCAAATAATTAAATTGTAAAAAGAGAGAGAGAGAGACCAGTCTTACTGGATTAGCATCCACCCTTAATGACCTCATTTTAACTTGGTTACCTCTAGAAACACCTTTTCTCCAAATAGGATCACATTCTTATGTGGTACTGGGTGTTAGGACTCCAGCTTCTCTTGTGGGGGGAGACACAATGCAAACTGTAAGAGACCCCAAATCAGGAGTAGGTCAGGCAGAAGAACTGAAAGGAGGCCATGTGACTAATGTAAGAACAAACACTGGGAGATGAGGTTAGAGAGCTAATGGGGCCCGGATCAGGTAGGGCCTTTAGAATATAGGAAGAACGTTAGATTTCCTTTGTGTGCAATGGGAAGCTACTGGGGTAAAGAAACAACATCATCTGCCTTCCATCTTTCTAGGATCACAATAGCTAATGTGTTAGGAATAGGCTGAAAGGGGCAAGGGAAAATGAAGAGATCCAGTTAGAAGGTGACTCAGGAGGGAGAGAGAATGGTAGTTGGGGCTGAGTAACCATCGCAGAGTTGGTGACAAATGGTCAGATTCTAGATATAAGGGTTAGCTGACTAATCCAATGAGGGACAAGGCAATCGGAATGATTGTAAGGTTTGGAGCCTGTGCAGTGACTGGATAGATGGAGTTGTCATAGATTCCAGGTTTAGGGGAATAAATCAAGAGCTCAGTTGATGACATGTCAGGGTTGGGATGCCTACTGGATATCCAAGTGGTGATGTCAAGCACACAGTTGGATATGCAAATCTGTAGTTCTAGAAATGGTTTAGACTGGAGATATAAATTTGGAAGTCATCAGTACACAAATGATATTTAAAGACATGCAACATGGGGATGTCATTAGCAAAAAGTTACCCTCTCTGAGTTTTTTTTATGCAAAATAAGAATCATAACCCTTCTTTCACAGCATTACAGTGAAGATCAACCAGAATTCAAATGTGAGGGAATCATATGAAGGGCTTTTAATAAATGCCTATGACATGGGTTAAATTTTAAGTTACTGGAATCTTGGTGACGACCTCCTGAATTCTCATCTCTTGCTGCCTCTTCTAACGGCTGGATTTGGTTCCCAAGCACCTTGAGATAGTTAGATATTTCTCAGGGAATACCTATGTTCCCTGCAGACGGACACAGCAGCCCTGTAATCCTTGTGCATCCAGCATTCAGCAGTGGTTCAGAGAGAAGGTGCAGTGGTGTGCAGAGGGTTAATCCTATGCCAATGGGGATGTGCAAACCAGGAGCCATTCTAAATCTCAATACCACATGCTGCCTTAGGGATCATCATGTACTAAAGCCCAAGATAAAAAGGCCTGACAAAGATTATTGACGGTTTACGTTTTAATGAGCAGCTGGGATTGATTCTGTTCCCCTCTGGGATGGCTTTCTCTGTCCTTCTTCCACCGGAGAGGCCGTGGGGAACAACAACAACGAAAAAAATACAAATCTCCAATTTGAATAATTGCAAGGATCTGCTTTCTAACAAATAAAGTTTCCATGGGTGAGAAACAGCTCACAGCTTTAAAAATACACATTTAGAATTGTTATGATTATCATGATTATTATTAAGCACTCCTGGTACACTGGATATTTTCAAAGAGGCTGGTTGCCTCTAATTGGATATTCCTTGCAATTTCCCTCTGGGTAGGTCAGCAGTGTTAACTCTTAATCATCCGAGGCAATTAAATGCATGTGGGTCTAAACTATGTACCAAAGGCTTCTGAATTGTTAATATAGTTATAATGGTAGAGCCAGACATAAGGGTGCTGTTTAGGGGGAAGAAACTGGCAACCAGTGTGTGAGCTCTTGCACATCTGTCTTGGGAAAAGGAAATCAGACATCCGCAAGTGGCAGTGGGCAACAGTTCTCCAAATACTGACCCGCAGGCATATCCCGGTGTGCTTCTCTCTGGATCTAATTCCTCCCCTTGCTTGGAGCCAGAGTTCTGCTGGGGCCATGGGGTTCTTTGCTGAGCTTAGAATGAAGCCTTTATGTCACCCTTGGGGTGAATGTGATGGTTATTAGACATAGCTTAGGGGAGGGAGAACCAAAGATGGGGGGAAAAAGGAATTTTAAAATAATCTTGTCAACAATTTGAGTATGTTGCCATAAGAAAACCAACCATTAGGTTTAGTACCCACCCAACCTTGAATCTTTCACCGTCTCTAATCTTCATCTCTGCTCCCCTGTTCCTGATCCACTGCAGAAATGAGATGGGCATATTTGTACTACATGTTTTTCTTTTTTTTTTTGTACTACATGTTTTTCAATAATTATTATCTATGACCTCAAAGAGACTAAGATAGTGGTTTCACACTTTTTGTTGGGACCCACTTAAGAAACATATTTTACATTTTGATTCAGGAGATAGACACATACCTGAAACAAAGTTTTACAGAATAATAATTACTGTGTTTTTTTTTTTTTTTTACATGCAGTGTACTCTGATAGAATCTGTCCTATACTATTTTTTTAAAAGAGAGTTGGCCATGATAACTCAATTTCAATGATGAATTGCAATGCATAGTTTGAAACGCACTGAGCTAGAGGTAGAAGCAAGGAGGTCTCTGGCCTTTGGGTCTCAAGAATCAGTGAAGATGTAGATAGAGTAGCCTGCCACAGGAGAAAATGGAGCTAAACCAAGTGAGAGACTCATTTTTTCCTCTAGGCTTTTCAAAGATATAGTCCTAGTCCAGAGACCAAGACTAATACAATACAGCTGACACTGAAGGAGTGGCAGGATTTCACTGTAGGCTGTTAATGTTGCTTAGACTCTACCTCTGTGGCCTTGACCTTCCCAGGTCACCTAACAACAGTTTTTGGGGTGGGGGTTAGATTGGTTTTTTTTTGTTGTTGTTGTTTTTGTTTTGTTTTGTTTTTTACTTTTAACACATTTTAGAGAATCATGTTAAATTATCCTAACAGCAGTTTAAATCCTAGATCTGGTATCAGAGAATGCTGGATGTTTGTTGTTTGGCTCTCCAGATCTACAGCCTAGCCTCCCCCCTGCTCTGTACCTGGGAGACTGCAGCAACTGGCATGGTTTGTCCTCTGGCCGCTGTTTGGGTTCCCCCATTGGTAGGTACAAGCAGGGGAAAGGAGGGTAGCAGAAGGAGGTCAGAAATTTTATTTCCTTACCTCACTCCTTCCTAGGCTACAGGTTGATACCCACTGTGTTCAACCTCTGCCCAGGGCCACGGCCTCCACAGGGGAGGCCACTCCTACAGTTAGAACCACTGCTGCAGGGCTCTCCGGGTCATGGCACCTGCCACCTTCCTTTGTCCTTGAGGTTTATGGGCATAGTTCACTGCAACTTGCAAAGAATAATACAACACCCTTGTAAATGGTACCTTCTCTAATCTCTCTTCAATCACCCATCTGTGCCATCAGTTTCATGTTGGGTCTCGTGGTAGACAACTTAGACATTCCTTCAGGAAGGATGTGCTGACCAGCTACGTGGATTGAGGTCACCGGGCAACCTCCAGCTCTCAGCTCCTCCAGGGCCTGCCTCAGCTGCAGAGACCACCTTGTCCAGGTCATGTTCTCCCTGGCAGCTCTCAGCTGGTGACAGAAGCAAGCAAGCATAAAAAGGCCAGGCCATTTAGACCCAATGCAGCACAATCTGGACAATGTTCACATTAGCGCTCCCCACTAGTATGGAGCCCATCTCACAGTTAAACTTCTTCCCCTGCTCAATCCGGCTCCTTTCTCTTCCCTTTGGTCTCTATTTAAAATTGTGTACCCTAACTATATCTCTGCATCTTCTCCAGAAAACCCCATCTGTAACAGGAAACTAATTGACACCCAGGGTTATAGAAGGGCCTGTTTTAGAAGTAGAGATATCTCCCTATTGTTTTTCTACCAAAAAGACAATAGGAAAATAAGTAAAACCTAACCTACATGTCCTGTCTGATCTCCCACTCTTAGACCTAAGGCAGAGAAAGATATACACAGAGTTGGAGTTTCCTCCTTGGGAATGTATACCTCAGTGAGTGTTCAAATGTTAGGTTTTTCCTTCTTTTTGCACCATAGCTTGATTTCTGTTAAAACCCAATCTCCCCAGTTTGTTCACTGAAACAAATAATACATTATATGTTTAAAAAAAAAAAAAAGATAGTAGGAAGGGAAAAATGAAGGTGGGAAATTGGAGGGGGAGACAAACCATGAGAGACTATGGACTCTGAGAAACAAACGGAGGGTTCTAGAGGGGAGGGGTGTGGGGGGATGGGTCAGCCTGGTGATGGGTATTAAGGAGGGCATGTACTGCATGGAGCACTGGGTGTTATGCACAAACAATGAATCACGGAACACTACATCAAAAACTAATGATGTAATGTATGGTGATTAACATAACACAATTAAAAAAAAAAGAATGAATTCAAGTAACCAGCTCAAATCATTATCTGAGCCAGAAAGCTGTGTGCCTTAATAATCTCAATGTGTGACAAGTGGGAAATGTTCTTGGAATATTCCCAGACTCCCATTCTAAGGAGGAAAGGGGACCCTTTTCTGGGTATGTCAGACACAGGGGCTCACCCCTGAATGGTATGGCTGCTTTGTCCTGCTTAGCAGAGGCTTAGCATAGTTAAAGAGGAGGACACAGCTATGAAAGACTTTATCTGATTTCCTTCTCTAAAAGTTCATTCCAAATATAAATATATTTTCCCTTTTTTTTTGTTTTCATAACATGAAACTATTCTCAGGATTTGTGAATTTCCCCTTTGTCAACAGGAAAGTATGAGAAAAAGGGGAAACTCTAGGTTTCCAACCCCTCTTTCTGCCCCTCCCCAGTTTAATCAAGCATCTCTGCCTTCATTTTCTATACATAGCTATGGCTAACCCAATCCATCATCTTGCGGATGAGAAATCAAAGTCCAGAAAGACAAATAACTTGCCCAAGGTCTCTCAACAATTCGTATCAGAGCCAGGAATAAATGCAGGTCTTCCTGCTCTCTCTATTACTTATAACCCAGTGTGATATTTTCTTGCAGATTTACCCATCAAAATACAGGAGCTTATGCAGACACAAATGAGTAGAAAGTGTAGAGGAATTCTATGTCTTGGTGATAGAGAAAATGGGGGTTGCATTTTGATGATATGTGTGGGGTCTCCTGATCCTATTTAAAATCATATGCTAGAATCACTGCTTTATCTGTAGGAGGAATATGATTTATGCCCCTTTGCACATCTAGCATCCTTTTCAGACCTGGCATAGAATAGGTTCTCAGAAATTCTTGTCTGTGGATGAATAAATGAACGAACAGAAGAACTTGTGAAAATCCCTAAAACCAGCTCACAGCTAAGGCAATGTCCTACTTTAAGGGTGGTTCTTGTCTCAGCTGATGCCTGATATTTCAGGTGGACAGCAGGAAAAGTGCCAAATTATACTGCTAGCGGGTCACTGGATCTGACGGAAAGGGGTTGGGGTGGGGATGAAAATTAGATGTAGGTTGCCATTAATGCAAGTAATCATGCGATGTGATGTATTTCTTCCTGAGACTGTAGCTTAAATCCCAATTACCTCCTGGTGACAAATGAACTCACTGAGTAATTCATTTTGATTGTTGGAGCTCCCAACTTCTGTGTTACCATCACATGGAGAAGGTGTATGACAAATTTCCAGATTTAATTTTAGTGCTTGGGAGCCCAAGTGGCACAATTACCAGATCAAGAGCGATGGCAGAATATTAACGTGAAGAGTTCATGTGAAGTTGAGTTATACCTAAGAATGCTCAAACTCAGACTGTTGGAAGCAATGTGGAGCTCCAACTGGTCCAGGCACCTACACTTTGGGATATTCTCTTCTCTGACTTTATCCTGATTTATCCCATTCAAAAGGCTTCTCTGAGTCCTATTGATTGTATCTCCAACATATCTCTTGACTGCCTCCCTTTGTCCCATTCCTCACCACCTTTCATTTGACTGTTAAAAGCAGTATGCGCAATGATTAAGCACACAGATCCTACAGTCCATTGATAAGAGTTCAAATCATGCCTCTGCCTTGCCCTCCCTATGTAACCTTGGCCAAGGTACTTAGATACAAATATAGGTTTGCCCTGCATATTAAGCATGATTATACAAATAAAATATGTGGCAGATAGTAAATGCACAATTGATTGTAGTTTTTATATTAGCATTAGCATCCCTATCTGGCTTCTATTTACTGTTCAATCATTCTCCTATCTAGGGACCAGCAAACATTATCTGTAAAAGGCCAGATAGTAAATATTTCAGGCTTTGCAGGCCATACAGTCTCTGATGTAATTACAAATTCTGCCATTGCAGAAAGAGTAGCCATAGACAATAAGTAAACAAATGAACGTGGCTATGTTCCAATAAAGTTTTATTTATGAACTCGGAGATTTGAATTTCATGTAATTTTCACATGTCATGAAATACTATTCTTTTGATTTTTTTCCAACCATCTAAAAATATGAAAACCATTCTTAGCTTGCAGACTAAACAGATGGCAAGCTAGATTTGGTCATGAGCTGTAGCTTGCCGAACCTGGTTCTCATACATTGTCTTCTCTATGGTCAGCTTCATCTTCATGAAAGACTCCTTAGAGCTTATTTTTCTTCTTTCAAAACCTTCAATGTCTCCTCATTGCTTAAAACCAAAACTGCTCCATCTGGCCTTGAAAGCACTTTGAAAAAAAAAGAAAGCACTTTGAGGTCATGGGTGGTGGCCCTGGTAACTTCACTGTCAGAGCCCAAACCTCTCAATTTGCCATTCCCAAACAGAACCTCCCCAGGTGTTTGTCACATTCCTTACACTCTTTTCAAAAGTTTATGGACTTAATTTACATAGGATAGAAAGAGCTGGGGAAACCCAATAGGCTCTAAGAAGATGCTGTTATGATAGCAGCCCAGCTTCTCTAGAAGTCCCCTCACAGCCATGAGGTCTGAGGGTACTGAGGAAATCCCTCCCCACCTGCTCTACTAACTGCTTCCCCCAGCTTGCTCCACTTTACCAAGGACTTTCCATTCATTAAATCTCATCTCATCCTCATGAAAACCCTATGATGAAAATATATCCCCATTTTGCAGTCAAGACAACTTATTCATAGAGTGGTTATGTAATTGGTCACACAGCTAGTATGTAGTAGATCCAGGACTTGAATTTGGGCATTGGGAGTGGAGGAGTTCATCCTCTTAACCATTACATTATGTTGAATATGTTCTTGCATGACAGCTGGTGACCTTCCGAGAGGAGCTTCTCCAACTGACAGAAATAAACATTCCATTATGTGCATGAATGTGTATAGGCATATGTAATACCTTCCCTTGAAGTTACATTTCTCCTTTTTGTCCGATGCAGTGATAACAGGAGGAACATAAGATACCTTATTTACAATTGCAAAACCATGCTGCTCCCTAATCCACACAGACAGTCTTGAACGGGAGCCCAGACATGGAAGAAATGCTGCTTTAAATGTATACTAATCCACAGTGAAGGACTGATCATATTAAAACAGTTCCCATCTTCCTGCATTAGCATCATCAGAGGACACGTTTTAGGCAGAAAGGGAAAAGCTGCTAAAATGAATTAGTTGCCTCATTTTTCCAGCAGAGAGAGGTGAGACCACATGAATGTAATGTGCCACGACATAAAATGCCCAACTTCCTTTTAACAAGATTAATTCAAGCTGAGTCGGCACACTGTGGGAGAGGGGTGGGGAATGTGTGAGGTGCTCGCACCTCTCCCCTGGACACCTCCAGGCCTGTAAGAAGGCCACTTTGGCAGAGCAGGCCGAGGAAAAAGGCTGGCTGTCTTTGGCTCCCTGACTGCTGACAGAGCAGGCAGCTAGGGGCAGTGGGGAGCTCCCCACAGGCCAGACGTCCTGCACCCTCATTCTCCACGCAGGTTTGCCTTTAACTTGCTGTGTGATTTTGAGCCAGTCACCTCAGCTCTCTACTTGATGGTCCTCAGCAATGACATGGGCATCGCTGTCATTATATCCTTGGCCTTCCACTTTTCTGCGGAGCAAGAGGACCCATGGCACAGGGCTTAAGACCTTGAACTGTGAAGACAAGCTATTTGGACTTCAGTATTGGATCTATCACTCAGTGCTACATGACTTGGGGCAACTGTTTAGCCTCCTTGTACCTTGGTTTTCTCATCAGCATAATGGGGATGCTTACCTCACATGGTGTTACAGGTGTTTAATGACCTGATCCACATGATGCTCTTACCACACTCCCTGGCATATGCTCAGCACATAATAAATAATGATCATTAATTATCACAGCCTTCTGTGAGGCTGTAATTGGAGAATAATAAATAACCTGTGTATGATTCTTTATAACTTTTCATATTAGCCAATCACATTTAATCTTCATGAAAACCACATGCAATGTTTTAAGTATATTTATTCCAAATCCAGATAGGAATCTGAGAGTCAGAAAGTTTAAGTAACCCATCCCAGGCTAACAAAATCGTTATTGTATGGTATTGACTTGTGCAAAGCACTCTTTCCTGTGTTCTTTCTACATTTTGTACACTGTAACCTTTTTTATACATGTGGGGAATAATTACTCTCACTGAAGTAAGAATCAGGGATCTCTAGATTGCAACATCTTTTGGTATCATATGTGTTTTTTTTTAATTTTTATTTAAATTCAGTTAGCCAACATGTAGTACATCATTAGTTTCAGATGTAGAGTTCAGTAATTCATCAGTTGTGTTTAACACCCAGTGCCCATTATATGAGGTGCCCTCCTTAATGCCCATCATCCAGTTACCCCATCCCCTCCACCTCCCCTCCAGCAACCCTCAGTTTGTTTTCTGTAGTTAAGAGTCTCTCATGGTTTTTCTCCCTCTCTGATGACTTTCCACTCAGTTTTCCCTCCCTTCCCCTATGAACCTCTGAGCTGTTTCTTATATTCCACATATGAATGAAACCATATGATAATTGTCTTTCTCTGATTAACTTATTTCGCTCAGCATAATATGAGCTGTTGGGACTTCATCAAGATAAAAACTTCTGCACAGCAAAGGAAACAGTCAACAAAACTAAAAGGCAACCTACAGAATGGGAGAAGATATTTGCAGATGACATATCAGATAAAGGGCTAGTATCCAAAATCTATAAAGAACTTACCAAACTCAACATCCATAAAACAATCCAGTCAAGAAATGGGCAGAAGACATGAACAGACATTTCTCTTACTTGCTTTTATATTAAGTTAAAAATGTTTTAAGTTTTCCAACTAAATAAGGGTAAGGGTAGTGTTGTCCTAAGTGGCCAAGATATACTTATGTTTGAGCCAAGACTAGATTAAATGTGTTACAGAGCAATGGGAAAAGAAAGAGGGAAAGTATTACAAATCTGTTTTGCAAAGTAGTAGTATACAGCAAGACAATAGACTTGTAAACTAGGCTGTTGTCTTCAGAGAGAAATCCCCAAATGCCTTCCTTCTCCCCCATTAATTTATCTAAGGCTGAGAGGACTCAGTTCTTAGCATATGATAGGAAAGACCCAGGAGTAGCTGATCATTCCTGGAGGTTTAACTCAGGAGAATTAAAGGAAAAGCCATTCTCTATTCTGGGGAGTTTGTTTGGAAGGAAGAAAGAGAGAAACAGAGTGGGACAGATATGTTCAGATATTCCTCTCTCCAAGCCAAAAGTGGAAACTGCACTGGATAAACATGGGTAATATTGAGGGAATGGTTTCTATTCCAATTAATTATTTAGGACTCTTAGAAACTTCTTGGGCTACGCTGCAGTCTACAGTGGGGCACAGTGTGGTCAGGCAAAGAGATGCAGAAGGCAAGGTAGAATACTGGTCAGTGGGCTCAGCAGACAGAGAACTCCACCTCAAGCTGGGCTGGGAGGATCAATCAGTAGGCTGGGTGCAGAAAATGACGGAGATGTGGGGGTCTGCAGCCAGTGGGAACTGAGAATGGGACAACCAGGCTTAGATCAAGCTGCGGGAGAGAACAGCTATGATGGTTCACATGAACCAGCGGAATGGGAAGGCAAGCAGAACCCAGCAGTCAAGGGTCACTGCCCCAGAGACCAAAACAGGCAAATGTTGCTATGCCAGACAATCCCAACTCTGCTTTGCTTTCTCATGGGTTTCTTGGCCATGGCCTTCCCTAACCACTATGCATCTGGATACTATACTAAGGGAGGACAGAGGGGAGAGACCATTCATGAAATGGAGCATTATTGTTGTTGTTGTTTTTAAGATTTATTCATTTATTTTAGAGAAAGAGCGAGGAAGGGCAGAGAGAGAGAGATCTCAAGCAGACTCCCCACTGAGCACAGAACCCCACTTGGGGTTCATCTCAGGACCCCAAGAGATCATGATCTGAGCCAAAACTAAGAGTTGAATGCTCAATCGGCTGAGACACCCAGGCACACCAGGCATTACGGTTGTTGTTGTTTTCTTATTCAGATTCACTGGGCACCACCTAAAAGGGCTTAAATTATTGGATTGGAATGAATTTAAACTGAGTTGGACACTTCGTCTCACTTAGGTTTTTATTTTCCCTGCCAGCCATCATGAGAATTTGAGGGGAGCCCACATGAGGCTTATTAAAAGATAAATAAATTACATTTAATCTGCACACATGAATTCTAGAGTGAGTTAATTTGCCACAAGCATAGATGTATATTAAGATTCATTATTTTATACAGATCTTTATAGTTTTAAAACACTATATATTGACATGTGATTCTCACACTATTTTTGTGACTTTGGCAGGTCATGGATTATTTTCCCCATTAACTGACTGGGGAAAGGGCAAACTAACTTCCCAGGATTAAAACTATGTGTGATAAAGAAGGGTGGGACTTAAATTTATCTTCTGAATCTGAAGCCAGCTTTTCCCCCACTATATCATCTGCTGAACTACCTGTGTATGTTACATATAGCCAAACATGAGTGGTCATATTTTGAAGAGTATAAGTAAAAGAAAAAGTCATTCAGGGTATTTGTTTAGGACTCTGAAATACCAGAATCCTAAAAATTAGGAAAATGTAGGAGAAATTTATAATTATGCTTCTTCGGTATTTAACATCCTCCTGTGCTCTAGCCGCCTCGTGCATATTTATTTTTATGCCCCTTTACCTAAAAACCTGCCTTCTTGAAGATGTTACCCTACATCCTGGGAAATTCCTTATCCAGCATTTCCCAAAACATGTATGGAACACTAGCTCCCTGGGTTGTAAATAGGTGTAACAAGGAAAGAGAATTCTAAAGGTCAAATAAGTTTGGAAAACACTGGGTTAAGCAAATTAAATAGACGTCTTTACAAACAAATTTTTCAGAACTTTTGATATGGTAAGTGATATTTATGATTACTTGAGAGGGATAAAATATGTTGCGTTTCCTACCTTATTCAACCATTTGACCATTTTTGTCAGTGTTCTTCTGTGTCCTTTAAAGCACATGTTAACACTGCTAACTGCATCAATAACTCTGATGGATGGGAGAGAGTCGAGCTATGACATGGGTCATTCCACTGACCATTAGCGTTGATTCAGCTGACTGGATGGATGGATGGTTACATCCTGGTGCTACACACTCCAGCAAACAAGTGCAGCCTTCCCATGGGGACCATCATTAGGTCAAGTGACTGTGGTCCACTAAGATCCTGATTTCTCTTTGAGCACTACTTGCCATAATCCAATATCCGTAGCCATGAGTTATGCTAGGAAGAAACCAGGTCTAGGTGAGAACCATGCTGTGGAAACTAACTCCATCCATTAAAGCAACAAGGCAGACATTGTGCTGTATACTAGGAATGCACTGACAAATAAAGCATAGTCATTCTCTAAGAGTATCCAGTCTGGGAGAGGAGGGAGGATTGGGAAACAACACGGTGTAGACACTAAAATAGTAACCCCATGTGGTGTTATACAAGAAGGGTATGTTTCAGTACAATGAGGCATAGGGCAAGGAGTGCCCTGGTCTGCTCAAAAGGATCAGGGAAAGCATTGAAGAAGTAGTTATGCCAAGGTGGGGGCTTTATAGAATGAGTAGTGTTTTTGCCTGGTGAAAATGTACAGCATCCCAAGAAGAGAGAAGAGCATATGTGAGGAACTAGGATTCAGCCTGTCCAAGAGGAACCATCTTACACTCAGAATACAGTAGTAGGCTTTTTCTAGGCTGAGGAATGGTTCAAGGAGAATCCATCACCATGGGGTAAAGTCATGGGTATTAGGACCCCAACCTAGAACCAAAATTTAGGCTGTGCTCTAGTCTTGTCAGGGTATCCCAAACTAATCCTAACACCAAAACAGATGCTGAGCCCCATCAACTAGGCAAACACTCCATGGATTCAGAAATTGACTACTGGCCACACACTGAGGACTGGACAACTCATTTTAGAAGGCACCACTTTGGGGGGACTGAGCCCTCTTGGTAAATTCCTAGTGATTTACAACTCTTATCTCATTTAATACTCATGACAACCGTTGAAGGTGGTTTCCCTATCGTTTTATAGAAAAGGAAGCTGAGACTCTGAGGCAAAGCAGAATTTGTTCAAGTTAGTAATCAAGCCAGGACAGACCCTGGTCTGTTGGACCCTGGTCCAACTCCAAAGTCTGATCCAGCTCAGTGACCATGCTACAAGGCCATGCTGGTTCTTGTTCCAGCTCCCTGCCTCTCTGCAGCCTTGATCGGTGTTGGCCAAAGGACTAGTGGGGCTGAGACTCCCTTGGAGTTCCTTGATGGCACCAGCACAGAACTGGAGGAAATCATGGCCCATTCTGTCTATTGGCAATGCCACTCAAGGCCCACTTGCCTCATTGTCATGGCCTTCTATTCACTTCCATGCTCACCCCTCATGAAATGTCATCAGGTTCCTATGATACCTTTCTCTAAAGAACTCAATACACCATGAAAAATTATCTTAGCCCCCAGCCATTCCTATGAGGTGAGAGTAATTTCTAGTCCTGTATTTCCAGGTATCCAAGATAAAGTATAACAAGGTCACTTCATCACAAACCTGAGGACTCCAAGGTCCCCATCTAGGAAGAATATCCTGTTCATTTAATTTCTTTTCCTATTTGAGGCTGTGCATCTTATTCTATACCTTAGGACCCTAGCCTGGACATTTATATGCATCACTAAAATTGCTTAAAAATCCATCAGTGAGTTCCTACTAAATACCACTCCGTTCAGATCGTGACCCTACAGGCTGACTCTAGGTAAGACCCTTCCCTCCTTGGATCCTCAAGTTCCTCATTTATTAAGTGAGGATATTAGCTTTGTGATCTTTAAAATTCTGTTCAACAATGTAATTCATATCCACTTTATAGATGATGAAATTAAAAATCATGAGGTTAATGATCTAAATAGTAAATTCCAGAACTGGAATATTTAGCCAGCTGGCAATGTTTTATTTTCAAAGACATCAGTTGTTTAAAATATTTATTGAGCATCTATTATGTGCAAGGCACTGCGCTAGGCATTAGGGATATATAAGTAAGAAGGAATCCTCCTGCACCCTAGACAAGTATTTACTTATTGGAGGAGACGGGTACATAAAAAGAACTTCAATATGATGTGAGAGGAATTATAGGAAAAGCATGAATAAGGTTTCACAAGAAAAGAAAGAGTTGTTACCTAAGCCAGGTATCTAATAAAGCTTACAGCAAAGGTAGAACCTCTCCTGGGGAAGGAGAGTTGACCTGTGAGTTAATGAATTTGACCAATGACCAGTTGCTCTTTGACAGCTTATAGATAAAGAGAACCTAACTTCATTTTTGCTGTTTTGGAATCTAACAACTTCAGCAAATGGAGTCATATGATCTATTCAGTGGAAGAACAGATATAAGGAGATAATAAAAAAGGACAAATAGAAAGAGAACATCTTCAGAGATAGGGTGACGTCTACCTGGAATGCTTGCCTGCCATCTAGCAACAAATATGGCTGGCATAAAAATAAATAAATGTGTCCGACAAGAACAAGGGGAAATAAAAGGAAAAGTCATTGAAAATAACAGGAACCTACACATTGTCCAAGCTATCCACAAAGCCTAGTGAAATTAGAATTATTTTAAGAGACAAAACCAAATTGATAAGGGAATGCCAAGATGAGACTAGAGAAGAGGACAGTAGAGACAGAGATAAATAACCTGTTTTTCAAGTACATGTCCAATAAGTTCTTAAAGGAGGGGTTGGTAGGGCCTCAGAGACTTGCCCAGGGCAATTTATTGACAAGGAAAAGTAGACATTCCTTTAAAAAAATTAATTCATTGTCTTGGTGACTCGTAACAGGAGAGGTTGGGAGATGAATGCTAGAAGTGAGCATAAATCCCCTTCTAGAGAAGAGAGAGTAGCAGTTAGAAGAAATAAAGGTGAATCCTGACAAGAAGAAGCTGATTAAGAAGTAAGCGTGCTCAGAAATTGAGAGAATGGTCAAGCCTGGAGTGATTGATTGGAGGGTCTCGCTAAGGCACATTCTAATTTGGATGTCTGAGCATCCCTGGGCATTCAGTGGTGGGTTAGGGAGGGGTCGATACAGGTTAGGAGTCCAGGTCTCATGCACTCAGTGAGCTGCTTCTCTGTGGATGTACAAAGAGGCTGAGAACGAGCATTTGTTGAGAACAAAGTACATGCTGGGCACCGTGGTAGGTGCATTACACATATTGTCTCATTGTTTTCTCATCATCCGCTGCAAGGTAGGTATAATTATAAGAAAACTGAGGGTCAGATAGGTTAAATAACCTGTCCAAGTTCACATGCTAAGTAGCACACACCCAGGATTTGAACTCCAGTCTGTCTGATTATAAAATCAATATGCTCTTTTCATTCCATTCCAATGAAATAGTCCCATTCTCTTTTACATTTCCATAATGGATATGTCAAGCCTCGTAGCTGATGGGAGCTCAAATCAAGGTAGCTAGTAAAAAACAGAAATAGGACTAGCAAGAGGAGAAGTAGGGAAGGGATCAATGTAAATGGCTCATAACACCTATCTGACTGAAAGGGCTGTTGTGAGAAACAATATATGGTAAGATCTGTCACTGTTTGTCATTGCCCTCTGTAAGGCTCAGACATGAATGCTGGATATGTGTGGGGTTCTTGAGAGGCCCCAATCCAGTAGGCCCAGCACTGTTTGGCCTCTGTCACTTCATACCCTCTAGGCCATACGAAAGCCTCCTGCTACTGGGACACTTGCCTGATGAGAAATCAAGACCACTCAACCCTAGCCAACTTCTGTGAACTTGGGTCTCCAGAAAATCACTGGTCTTTGCCAGGGCAAACCTTGGAAGTCAGGGCTGATGCAGAGCCACTCCCTCTTTCTCCTTGCCATTTTTCCCCAATTCTCTTCCCCCATGGGCACAAGAATCAGCTTGGCCAGTCGGCTATCTAAACAGGGAATGTCCAGGTTTCTCTCCTGCAGGCACCAGTCCCTGTAAGGGATCTCCTCGGCACTTCATCTCCCTTGCCTTGAGGACAGGCAGGCTGTGGCTCAGGGAGGTAAAGGAAAAGCCTCTGCACCAAGCTGTCTGCCCTTCCAAAGCCTCCAGTGGCTTCTTCCTCAGCACTCTCCCCAGGACTTTGTTTTTCT
Organism: Eumetopias jubatus; assembly: GCF_037043125.1. Taxonomy (NCBI): domain Eukaryota; kingdom Metazoa; phylum Chordata; class Mammalia; order Carnivora; family Otariidae; genus Eumetopias; species Eumetopias jubatus. The sequence continues at coordinate 60,615,749 of NW_028274810.1, forward strand.
TTGTTATAAATGAAGGAGGGGAGAAAGGTTGGAGGAGTTTCAGGGGAGGCAGAGAGCAAAGTCTGTTTTGCTGCTTTATAATAAGTCCTAAGGAAGATGACTGGCCTCAATTGTTGATGGCAGCTTTTAGATATGGATTCTTTTGTCACAGTGTGGAGTTCTAGCTGCCAATTCTGAGGTAAAATGAAGAGTCCCAATACACACCTGGTTACACATACCTTTAACATACATGTTTTACCTGTGAGGTAAAATTCATCCTCCTCCTTTCATTTAGGAAAACCAGGCTCAGAGAAGATAAAGCAAGTTGTCCCAAATTACACACAGTAAATGGCAGAGTTGGCTTCAAATTAGGTCGGCCTGACTTCAAAGTCCACCCAGGGTAGCAACGAGATGCTCTCTTAAACAGGTGGGAAATAGTGGGAAGAGATTTGGGTGGGGAGACATAGATCCTTTCCTGCGTAATTGGAGAAAAAAGTGAGAGGGCATCAGAGAGACTAGCTCTCCAGGTGGACTGTTCCCATCTGGCAAGGGGTCCACTAAACAATAGAAATGAGGCGATGGCCCCTGGGACATAACCATTAGAGGAGGGTCTTAAAAAAGCACCCCATATTCTCTGGTGCTGCTGTTTAAAAGACTCACCAGAACTAGCAGAGCAAGCTGTGGCCTTCCCAGGTTAACAGGCCTAAAGCCTCAGGGAGCCGAGGCAGAGCCCTTACATGACTACATCTGGTAACAGTCATTGGCTGAATGGAGAATGCCCAAGTGACCAACATTGGGGCTTGGTGTGTTTTTAAGGGGCAGATGCCCCACAGCACAATTTTGTTCCAGGTACTGAGCACAGAAGCTCTCCCCTGATACTAGTTAGCAGAGTGGTTCTCAAAGTAGAGTCCCCAACCAGCAACCTCCACATCACCTGGGTTTGTTTTAGAAATGCAAAAGGCTTGCCTCCTCCCACTTCCTAGACCCTAAGAGAGAATCAGAAACTCCTGGTGAAGCCCAGCCATCTGGTTTACCAAGCTCTACAGATGATTTGCCTTCATTAGATTTAAGTCAGGTTTGCTAGAGTATAATTGTCATACAGAAAGCAGTTTGCCCTTTTTAGATGTAAAAGAGGAAGTTATGATAAATAGGTACAGTTCCTTTTTTAAAAAAAGAATTTTATTTACTTATTTGACAGAGCACAAGCAGGGGGAGCAGCAGGTTCCCCACAGAGGAGGGAGCTGGATGCTGGTCTGGATCCCAGGATCCTGGGATCACGACCTGAGCCAAAGGCAGACGCTTAACCGACTGAGCCACCCGGGCACCCCGGTACAGTCCTATAACAAGCACCAAAATCAATATGTATAATATTGCCATCACTCCAGAAAGTTCCCTCATGCTCCTTTGTAGTCACTACTCTCCCCCGCCTCCAATTCCCGGCCACCACTGATCTGATTTCTGTCTCTAAAGTTTTGCCTTTTGTAGTGTTATATAAATGGAATCATACACTAGGCAGCCTTTAATGTCTGGTTTCTTTGACTTCTCATAATGCTTTTAAAAGTATCCATGTTGTTGCACATATTACATATGAGTAGCCCACTCCTTTTTATTGCTGAATGGTATTCCACTGTGTGACTGGAGCTGATTTTTTTTTTTTTTTATTCATGCCGCAGGTAATAGACCCTTGTGTTGTTTCCAGTTTGGGCCTTTTATGAATAAAGCTATTACATATATTCATTTACAAGTCTTAATGTGGACATTTATTTTCATTTCCCATGGGTAAATAACTAGGAATAGGGTTGCTGGATCACCGAGTAAGTGTATGTTTAGCTTTATAAGAAACTGCTAAACTGTTATCTGGAGTGACTGTAACATTTGCTTCCCACCAGTAATAGAGCTCACTTCTCCACATTCTCTCCATCACTTGGTATTATTATCAGTTGTTTTGGGGTTTTTTTGCTAACAAAGCCATTCTAATAGTTGCCTAGCAGTATTTAATTATGATTTAATTTTCATTTCCCTCATGATAAATGATGCCAAGCATCTTTTCATGTTTATTTGCCATTTACATCTCTTCTTTGATAAAGCGTTTAAACATTTTCCTATTGTCTTCTTATTGAGGTGTAAGAAGTCTTTATATGTTCTCGATACAAGTCTTTTAACAGATACGCCTTTTGTGAATATTTTCTCACAATCTGCAGTTTGTCTTTAGAGAGCTTTGTTTTTGTCTTTTATAGTTTTCTTTAAAGATTTTATTTATTTATTCATGAGAGACAGAGGGAGAGAGAGAGGGAGAGAGAGAGAGAGAGAGAAGCAGAGGGAGAAGCAGGCTCCCAAGGAGCAGGGAGCCCGATGCGGGACTCGATCCCAGGACCCTGGGATCATGACCTGAGCCGAAGGCAGACGCTTAACCATCTGAGCCACCCAGGCGCCCATTGTCTTTTATAGTTTTTGAAGAGTTGAAGTTTTTAATTTTGATGTTCAATTTATCAATTTTTTACTATTCATGCTTTTTGTGTCCTATTTAAGCATTTTTTTCCTGACCTAAGATTGCAAAGATTTTCTCCTATATTCTTCCAGAAGTTTTACAATTTTAGATTTTTAGTTTAGGCCTATGACTCACTTTGCATTAATGTTTGTATATGGGGCAAGGGTTGTTTTTTTTAATTTGCATATGAACATCTAATTGTTCTTGCACCATTTGTTAAAAAGACTATCAATTCTTCATTAAATTACCATTGTACCTAGTCAATAAATCGACTCTATATGTGCAGGCCTATTTTGGACCCTCTATTCTGTATCATTGGTGTATTTTTCTACCTTTATAGCAATACCCCTTGTCTTGATTGCTGTGGTTTTATAATAAGTCTTCAAATCAAATAGTCTAAGTCCTCCAATTTTGTTCTTCTCTTTCAAAATTATTTTAGCTATTATAGGTCTTCACATTTTCATATAAATTTTATAATTAGCCTGTCAATTTCTTTTTAAAAGTACCGACTAGAATTTTGATTGAAATTGCATTGAATCTTTAGATCATTTTGGGGATAATTGATATGTTAATAATAGTGAGTTTTCCAATTCACTAACATAGTTTATCCTTCCATTTGTTTAGCTCTTTTCTAATTTCTCTCATTAATTCTTTTTATAGTAGTAGCACACAAATTTGCATTATTTTGTTGGAGTTATCCCTAGGTCTGTCTCTTTCTTTCTTTCTTTCTTTCTTTCGTTCTTTTGTTCTTTCGTTCTTTCGTTCTTTCTTTCTTTCTTTCTTTCTTTCTTTCTTTCTTTCTTTCTTTCTTTTTCATGCTGTTGTGGAGAATTAGTGAATAAAAAAAGCAGTAATGGTATTTTATCCATAATGTTCTTTCCAGAATCCAGCCGTGCCTGTGTGGTTAAGGTAGGGGCTTTGCTATTAGACAAAGCTATGTCTAAACCCAGTATCACCATTTTGGAGAAGCATCACAGTGTAGTGTTAAAGAGGCCACATTCTAGAGTCAGGTTGCCTGGTTTTGAAGCCTCACTCTACCATTCACTAGCTTTATGACCCTGCATTCTCCAGAGTCCAGTTTCTTCACCTGTAAAGTGGGCATAATAATAATATTTACCTCATAGGGCTGTTAATAGATCAACAGTGTCAATCAATGTCAAGCACATAGATAGAACTCAAAACATGCTAGTTTTTATTATTTCTTCCTAGCTATATGACCTTGGGCAAGCTACCTTTGAAAAACCTCCATCTCCACATTTATAAATTAGGGATAATAATAGCATTAATAGGGTGGTGCTGAGGATTAAATTAAAATAAAACATTGAGGGCACAGAGCACAGTGCGTGGCATATAGAAAGCCCTTATTAATACTAGCTACTAATAGTATCTATGTTAGTACAGTGTCTGACATATATTGACATTACGCAAATGGATATTTTAAAAATCGCTTCTGAACAATGAATACTGGCTTTGGAGAAGAGCTTGTAGGGAAAATTCAAAAGTTGTAGAAACGGCTGCTAGAATATTTAGATGATGCACCGACTGACTTATTGGAAACTGGTCATTTTCAATCATTCATGCTGAATGGTTTTCTTTGGTCATCCAAAGAATTACCCCTCCCCCTCCGTTGCTTCTAAACTCATTGCAGATAGTGGTGTTCAAGCTTCAAACTAAAATCAATCTATTTATTGTAATGACTCCTAGTTACATACACCCAATTACCACTGTCATTAAGAAAGCTGTAGCTGTCAATATTGAGTAGCAATGTGACATGAGGCGTTCAATGCTTGTAACTCCAAAGTGTGGCCTCCTTACCTAGAAAGTTAAAAAAACACCCGATATAATGCCTTTTGTCATTAATTCTTCTATTTTCTAAACAAAAAAAACAACTTCACCAACTAACTAATGTTGTGCCAGACAGAGAGAGGTGGTTCTACAAGATGCAAGTACTGATTGATTATTTTGGGTTATAGCATACTACTGGCATAGATGGTAACATAATCTCTGTAAAATAAACTGGAGAAATTACCAGTTTGATACTATAGGCTCGTATTGAGTATGTTTGCACGGATCTACACCCTGGATAATATGAGAAATCAGAAATCAGCTATATATAACCTGAAAGAGTGGATCAAGATTTAAGCCACCAGGTTGAATGTCTAGCTCTGCTATGAGATTTATAAAGGTGTATGTCTCTGGCCAAGTCATCTGCCATCTCTTCTCATGTCCTTCATCTGTAAAATATGGGGCCAGCGTAATGAGGTTGATTAGAACTTAATAATTCAGATTTTATTCTCTGGTTTTAAGATTCATTATCTGGGGCACCTGGGTGGCTTAGTGGTTAAGCGTCTGCCTTTGGCTCAGGTCATGATCCCAGGGTCCTGGGATCGAGCCCCGCATCAGGCTCCCTGCTCGACGGGAGGCCTGCATCTCCCTCTCCCTCTCCCACTCCCCCTGCTTGTGTTCCCTCTCTCACTGTGTCTCTCTCTGTCAAGTAAATAAATAAAAAAATCTTAAAAAAAAATAAGTTGCATTATCTGCCTTCAAACTTCTTGCATTCTAGTTGGGAAAAAAAATAAAAAGGAATTTTCCTGAAAGGGGGAATAATCGTCCTAAATGCTATTTGACTAAGAGTAAAGTTAATAACCTCCAAGGTAGTAAAAGTCAACATTATTGGAGTTATGAATTAAATGAACATTGCAGAATGTTTTCTCATCTGTAAAATAGGTTTAATTATAATTGCTTTGCAGTGTGTAGAATTAGTGATTTAATGTTTTTTGGACTCCTGGAATACTAGAAGTATATTAAAATTTAGTTGCTTTCTCCACTGAACCTATTATCTGTTTAAACCTCCCAAGATTTTTTATCATGATATAATAAGGAAAACTGTGCCCTGAAGACATTTAGATCATAAATCTGCGCTAGATGGTAAAGATCCAAATCAGTTTTACTATCTTCAAGGGACCAAATCATCCAGTATTTTAATATAATCATTTTGTCCAATTTTACCAGCACCGAATCATCTGTGCATTTTCTTTCTCAGTTCTTTTAACCAAAGAGCCAAGGACCTAGCTTGATAATTATTCCATATTGGAATCTGTTTTAAAAAAAAAATTGGAATCATATTGCCCTGTGTTTATAGGGCATCTCTGCTCCTTACACAACTGTATGATTTATTTAAACTGCTAAATTTTCTGGGAGCCTCAGTTTCTCCATCTGTAAAGTGGAAATATCCTCACTTTATAGGTTTTGGGTTTTGTTTTTGAGATTTAAAAAAGATCAAGTAAGTAAAGCCCTTAGCAGAATGGCAGGCATATCACCTGGCATATCACACTCCAGTGAAGTGGCAGTGGAGTTTCATCATATCTCATTCCATTGGCTGTAGTATTGGATTCTTCAAATAGCTTAAATTGAAGTAGCCTAAATGAAGCACCTTGTTTTAACTCCAACCCTATAGACTGTGGTTATTCTATACCTATATGACAGAAAATTATTCAGTAATAACAATAATTCAATAGTATGAGATGTGTTATAAGGGAAATTGAAAACATAATTAGGCTCAAAAATGTATATATATAGCGTGATCCCAAGTATATAATATATGCATAGAACAAAAGGTTGGAAAGAAACGATGCAGAAGCTTGAAAGTGGTGGTCGTGAGAATATGATAATTTTTTTCCTTTTTCTTCTTTTCAAAATATGGTAAAATTTTTATACATTTCAAAATATGGGTATTTTTTTCTTTTTGTATTTTTCACTTCTCAAAATTTTCTATTTTTTTAAACAATGAACATATGTTGAACAAATTACAAGATAGAAAGCAACATCTATTTGAATGCATAGTAAAGAAGAAATCTGTGTATATCAATTGTTAAAGAGGTTTTGAACATAGTGAAGAATTGCTAAGACAATACCATCCTCTCTGACAGGACTATGCTACGTAGTAATCAGTTTTAGTTTGATGAATATTTATCAAATTCTCTCATAACCTATTTCAGTTATTTTTCTTGCTTTTCCACTTTTGCCTTTTCTTTGCTATAACTTTATTTTTAATTTAAGTACCTATGCTATGTGTGCACCAGATCAATGTGTTAAAAATGTATGAGGAATATAACCAGCCTATGATTGACTTAATGTGTATATATTTTTTTTAATTTGAAAGATGGAAACTCCAGGTGTTCAGATTCCCGACAACTCCAGTTTTGGTTCTTGCAATAGATACTCAGTTTGAAGCCATGGCCTCCCACCATGAACTCCAGGGGATTATCTAGTGACGCCCACTTCTCAAGTCCAAAATTGGTTTATTTAGGCATGACTTTTTTCTTACTTAAGCATCAGTCTTCTTAGAATTAGTCATTGGTAAGCAAGGTAGAGAGATCAGAACTGTAAGAAAAATAGAAAGTGATTTTGATGATCTCAGACCCCTTTTCTTGATAAAGAATGGCATAGTCTCCATAGTTAAACTAGAAAGGATAGGTCTCTGGGTGGAAAATTTTCAGACTTACCATCAATTTTTAACCCACTGAAGATTTTCCATTTCTCTGCTCAGTAGTGGTAATTTATATATACAGGCATATACCTAATTTCTCAATAAGATTTTGACATTCAGACAGGAAAAATCTTATTTCTCTTCCCCAAACACATAGCGTATAGTATCTACTTAATAAATATGGGTGCTTTTACAACAGGCTTTTAAAATGTTAACACTGTTAAGAATTTTCATAAAGGAGATTGAATGATTTTGAAAAAAAATCATATTTTATTATCACTCTTTTGGTAATAAAACAAAACAATAAAGTCCCTATGATGGGCTTCCATGGCACTTAAAATAACCCTTAACTTTGCCCTAAGACTCATGTGAATTGGGACCTCCCTACCTGTCTTTCCAAGTTTACCTTGTACCACTGCTACCCTCTTTTGTTCTGCTCCCATCACACTGGCCTTTCAGTTTCTGTAATAAATGTGCTCATTCTCACCTCTGAGCTTTTGCAGTTGCTGATCCCTCTGCATGAAATGCTCTTGACAAGTTCTTGTTCCAGTCTTCTTAGCTCCTCAGAGAGGACTTTCCTGATGGTCATATGTAAAGTTATTCTCCTTGGTCACTGTCTGATCTCATCACTGTTTTATTCCTTCATAGAATTTTTCTCTATCTGAAATATTTTTTACGTATATTTGTTCCCATATTTATCCTCATCAAAAGATAAACTCAGTGTAGGCAGGGGCTTTCTTGTCTTCTACTACTGATTCTCCACCCCTGGGGAATATCTGTGGAAGGCAGACAAGGAAGGAAAGAAGGAAAGAGGGAAGGAGGGAGGGAGGGAGATTAGGTCAAGCCATCCTTACAACTATCCTGCGTGGTAGGATCCATAATCTCAATTTTACAGATGAGTAAACTGAGTAAAGAAAAGTTAGGTATCTATACAGTGATCACAGATAGTAAATGGAAAAACTGGAATTCTAAATAGAATTGTCCTGAATTCAAGAACAGCTCTTTATCTTAAAAGACATTCTGGAACTTCTACTCCAACCATGTTAGAGTAATTGTTATGAGACTTACCTTTGCATTGTAAACAGCTAGAAAACTAGACAAAGTATATGAAACAGCTGATTTTAGACGTGGAATAATGGGAAGCTCAGAAGTGTGATCCCTAAGATAAAGGAAGCAACTGAAGTGAAAACTGCACTTGTTCTTGCCTTCTGCCTTGAGGTGCTTTCTGGATTACAACAGAGAGAAGGAGAAATGCATGGCTAAATGAAGTTGAGGATTCTGGTCATTAGATCAGAATTCAGTAAAACTGGGGCATCTGGAAGTAATAGGACAGAGATCCGGAGGTGAGGTTGGCACACAGAAAAAGAGCCCCAGGAATATGCGTATGGATCCCCTTAAGACTATTTGCCGAATGCTAACCTGTGAATGTAGGGTAAAACCCTACTCAGCCAGGCAAAGGATAACCAGGGAATTGCAGGCCAAACAATTCCCAGAGCTGACAAGGGAGTTTGAGTTCTGAGCAGCAGGAGTAGAGAGATTTCAACAAACACCCAGGAAATTCCTTAGACACCCAAGAAGGGTCATGGCTTGGTGATTCATGCCTTAGTGGTAGAGTAAAGGCTACTCTAGACCTGCCATGACAAAGCTTAAAAACAAGCCTTGAAATGATCAGGCTGATCCACAAGTAACTGCCAAAATGAACTTCAACACTCTTTAAAGGAAAACTAAATCAAGAAAATCAATACCAACACATATAATGGCCAACATCTAAAAAACAAAAACAAACAAAAACTTATAAGACATGTGAAGAAGCAGGAAAATGTGACCTACAATTAGAAAAAAGTTAGTAAATAAGGACATAAGAAAGGGCAGACATGATGGAATCAGTAAACAAGGACTTTAAAATAGCTAATATATATTATATAGCTCATGGTTTAAAGGAAACACTGAACATGAAGAGGAGAAAAATGAACTATATATAAAAAAAAACATATCAAATAGAACTTCTAGAGTTGAAAAAAGTATGGTATCTGAAATTTAAAACTCACTGGAAAGGCCTAACAGTAGATTAAACACTGTGGAAGAAAAGAGAATTTCAAGACATAGCAATAGAAATGATCCAAAATGAAGCACAAGGGGAAAAAAAAAAGAGCTAAATAAATTTAAGTAACAGTAACAGTGGGGCAATATTCAATGATGTACATACAATTAGAATCTCAGAAGGAAAGAGAGAGAGCAGAAAAATTATGTGAAGAAATAATGGCTGAATTTTTTTTCAGATTTGACTGTAAACTCGTAGAGTAAAGAAACTAAATGAAAATCAATCAAGATAAGCAAAAATAAAACTATACCAGGGCATATCACAGTCAGATTTCTGAGAAACGATGATAAAATGAGTATCTTAAAAGAAGCCTGAGGGGACCCTGGGTGGCTCAGTTGGTTAAGATCTGACTCTTAATTTTGGCTCAGGTCATGATCTCATGCATCGTGAGATTGAGCCCTGTGTTGGGGTCGGTGCTCAGCAGAGAGTCTGCTTGAGATTCCCTCTCTCCCTCTCTCTCTCTCTTCTACTGCCTCTCCCGCTGCTCTCCCTTTCTCTTTCTAAAATAAATAAATAAATCTTAAAAAAAAAAGCCTGAGCAAAAGTACACATTAAATATAGAGGAAGAAAAATAAGTCCACTGAAATACATTAAATGTAACTAGTATAAATATGTATATAAAAAGGTAGAGATCATCACACTGAATTGAAACTAAGACCTATGTGTTACACAGTGTCCACAACATACAGACACAGATAAGTTAAAAGAAAAAGATGAGAATATACATATCATAACAAACTGGAGAAGTTATATTAATATCAGACAAAGTAGGCTTCAGGACAAGAAATATTACCAGGGATAAAGATGAACATTTCTTGATGATAAAAGTGTCAAGAATATATAACAAATCCTAAACATTTAGGCCTGTAATAACAAAGCTACTAAATACAAAAAGCAAAGACTGAAATTAACAAAACCACAGTTAAATTTGGAGATAGTACTCCTCTCTCAGTAATTTATAAATAAATAGCAAAAAAAAAAAAAATCAGGATACAGAAGTTTTGATTAACCCTATCAACCAGTTCGAAATAATTGACATTTTATAAAACTCAAATCCAACAGCAGCAGATTACACATTCTTTCTAAGTTCCCAAGAATCATTCATCAGAATAGGCAAGAAGTTAGATACAGGAATAAATTCCTTGCAATACAAAATTTAGCAACATTTATAGAAGAATTGCAGAGTTAATTAGCCCACTATATGTTAAAGGTTTCAGGATACAAATGCAGTATTCAAAAACGAATTGTATTGCTACATAAACAGTGAAGTGAAAAATATTTTTTAATTAAATAGAAATATGTTTAACTATGGAACTGCAAGGCCTACACAATGAAAACTACAAAGCATTGTTGAAAGAAATTTTAGAAGACTCAAATGAAGAGCTTTACCATGTTGCCAGAAAATTTATTGAGGTATAATTACATAAAATATCTTACTAGTTTCAGGTGTACATAGTAATTCAGTATTTTTATACATTTTGAAATGAACCCCACCAAACATCTGGTTGCCATCTGTCACCATACAGAGTTATTACAGTATTACTGACTATATTCCCTATGCTGTATGTCCCCATGTGTTATTTATTTTAAAACTATACCTTTTAATCCCCTTTACCTAGTTCACCTGGCTCCCTTCCCCTATCCCTCTGATAACCACTAATTTGTTTCTTTTGTCTATGAATCTGTTTGTTTTGTTTTTTAGATTCCACCTATAAGTTAAATCATATGGTATTTGTCTTTCTGTGGCATTTCACTTAGCATAATAACCTCTTGGTCCATCCATATGTCACAAATGGCAAGATTTCATTCTTTTTATGGATGAGTAATATTCCATTGTATATATGTGCCACTTCTTCATTCATGTATCAATGAACACTTAGATTCCTTCTGTATCTTAGCTATTGTAAATAATGCTGCAATAAGCATAGGGATGCATATATCTCTTTGAATTTGTGTTTTCATTCCCTTCAGATAAATACCCACAAGTGGAATTGCTGGATTGTGTGGTATTTCTATTTTAAATTTTTTGAGGAACCTGAGCTGTTTTCCACAATGGCTGCACCAGTTTGCATTCCCACCAACAGAGTATGAGAATTCCTTTGTCTCAATATCCTCTTCAACACTTGTTATTTCTTCTCTTTTTGATACTGACCTTTTTGACTGGTGTGAGGTGATAGCTCATTGTGGTTTTGATTTGCAATTCCCTGATGATTAGTGATGTTGAGCATCTTTTCATGTGCCTATTGACCATGTGTATATCATCTTTGGAAAAATGTCTATTCAGATCCTTTGCCCAGTTTTAAATTAGTATAAGATTTAAGAAAAAAACCCTAATTTGTGTAAGTTTTTTTTTTCATTATCTTCAGTTAGCATAAGTTTTTAAACATATTTTGGGTGTTAATCCCTTATCAGTTGTATGATTTGCAAATATCTTCTCTCATTCAGTAGCTTGCTTCCTTCACCGTGTAAAAGCTTTTTAATTTAATGCAATCCTGTTTGTTTATTTTAGTTTTTGTTGTCCTTGCCTGAGGAGACTGGTCCAAAAAAATATTGCTAAGACCTATGTCAAGAACTTACTGCTCATGTTTTCTTGTAGCAGTTTTATGGTTTTGGATCTTACACTCAAGTTTTTAATCCATTTTGAATTTATTTTTGTATATGGTGTAAGACAGTTTCCAGTTTCATTCTTTTTCATGTAGCTGTTCAGTTTTTCCAACACCATTTATTGAAGAGACTGTCTTTTTCCCCGTTGTATATTCTTGCCTACTTTGTCATAGATTGACAAATCTACATCCATATATGTGTGGGTTTATTTCTGGGCTCTCTATTCTATTGCATTGTTCTATGTTTTTGTTTTTGTGCCAGTACCATACTGATTTGATTACTATAGTTTTTGAGTATAGTTTGAAATCAAGAAGCATAATACCTCTGGCTTTGTTCTTCTTTCTCAATATTGCTTTGTCTATTTGAAGTCTATTGTGGTTTAATACAAATTTTATAATTCTTTTTTCTAGTTCTGTGAAAAATGCCATTGGTATTTTGATGTGATTGCATTGAATCTGCAGATTGCCTTGAGTAGTATAGACATTTTAACAGTATTAATCCTTCTAATTCATAAGCACAGAGTATCTTTCCATTTATTTGTGTTGTCTTCAGTTTCTTTCATCAATGTCTTAGAGTTTTCAGAGTATAGATGTTTCATCTCCTTGGATAAATTTATTCCTTGGTATTTTATTGTTTTTGATGGAACTGTAAATAGAACTGTTTTCTTAATTTCTTTTTACTGATAGCTCATTATTAGTATATAAAATGCATGCAATATCTGTATGTTAATTTTGTATCCTGTGACTTTACTGAATTCATTTATTAGTTCCAATAGTTTTTTGGTGGTGACCTTAGGGTTTTCTATATATAGTATCATGTCATCTGCAAAGAGGGACAGTTTTACTTCTTCATTTACAATTTGGATGCCTTTCTTTTATCGTTTTGCCTAATTGCTGTGGCTAAAATATTAATATTTTTAATGTGTCCATTTTCCCCAAGTTTACTCACTGATTCAATGCAATCCCAATCAAAATCACAGCAGGTATTTTTTATTTACCATTAAAATTGACAGCCTATTCTAAACTTTATATGAAAATGAAAACAAAACAAAACAAACACAAGCATAGCCAAAACAACATTGAAGAAGATGAGCAAAATTGGAGGACTCATAATATTTTATTTCGGGGCATTGTAAAACTATAGTAATCAACATAGAATAGAATTGATACAAGCATATAATTCAATGGAACAGAACAGAAATTCTAGAAATAGACCCACTCATATACAGTAGTGCCCCCCTCATCCACAGTTTCACTTTCCATGACTTCAGTTACTCACAGTCAACTATTATCTGGAAGTAGGTGATCCTCCTCCTGACATATTGTTAGAAGGTCAATAGTAGCCTAATGTTACATCATAGTATCTACATCATTTACTTCACTTTATCTCATCACATAGGCATTTTATTATCTCACATCATCACAAGAAGACAGGTGAGTATAGTCCAGTAAGATATTTTGAGAATGGAGGACCACATTCACATAACTTTTATTACAGCATGTTATTATAATTGTTCTTTTGTATTATTAGTATTGTTGTTAATCTTTTACAGTGTCTAATTTATAAACTCTACCATAGATATGTATGTATAGGAAAAAACATAGTATATATAGGGTTCAGTACATCTGTGGTTTCAGGCATCTGCTAGGGATCTTGGAACATACCCACTGTAGATAAAGGGGAACTACTGTATGTTTAATCAATTGTCACCAAAGTTGCTAAAACAATTCAGTGGAGGAAAAGACTGGCTTTTTATCATAGAGTGGCAGAATGATTGAATATTCATATGAAGAGAAAAATACTTGATCCTTATCTCACACCATAAACCAAAATGACTTGAAATGGATAATAGACCCACACAGAAGGGCTAAAACTATGAACCTTCTAAACGAAAACATATAAGCAAATATGACAACCTTGAAGTAGGTAGTTTTTCTAGACCCAAAACATGAGTCATAAAGAAAAACATATAAATTTTACTTCACCAAAATTACAAATTTTTCCTCTCAAAAGACACTGAAGAAAATGAAAAACCAGAGAATGAGAGAAAATATGCATAAAGTGTGTATCAGATAAGTGACTGGTATCCAGAATGTGTGTGAGTGTGTATGCATACACACAATAACAAGAAGATAAACAATCTTACTTTTATGTGGCCAAAGATTTGAATATTTGCTTCACAAAGAGGATATACAATTGGCCAATTAATACATGAAAAGATGCTGCATCAAGTTCCTAGGGCACTTCTAAGTACTATGAACTGGGTGACTGAATAGAACAGAAATTTATTCTCACAGGTCTACAGGCTTGAAGTCTGAAATCAAAGGGTCAGTAAGGCTGTGCTCCTTCTGAAGCTCTAGGGAAGTATCTGTTCCATGCCTCTCTTTTAGCTTTAAGTGGTTGTTGGCAATTCTTGGCATTCCTAGGTTTGTAGATACATACTCCATTCTCTGCCTCGGTCTTCACATAATATTCTTTTCAATGTGTGCGCCAGTATATATCTACATGATCTTCTAAGGATACCAGCCATTGGATTTAGGGCCCACTAAAATTCATTTTGACTTTTTCTTAACGTGATTGCATCTGCAAAGACCCCACTACCAAATAAGGTCACATTCACGGATACTGGAAGTTAGGTCTTTAACATACCTTTTTTGGAGACACAATCCAACCTACCAGAGATGCTTACCATCATCAGGGAATTAAATATTAAAACCACAATGAAAATGCTCACTGAAACGGTTGATTTTTTTTTTTTTTTTAAATACTAAGTGTTGACAGCAATGTAGAACAAATAGAATTCCCATGCATTGCTAGTGGGGAGTAAAATGGTACAGCCATTTTGGAAAACAGTCAATTTCTTAAAAAGTTAAACATGTTATCACCATAGGTCCAGAAATTCCACTCTTAGATAGTTACCTAAAAGAAATGAAAACATATATCCAGACACAAACCTGCATGTGAATATTCATAGCAGCCTTATGTGCAATAACCAAACCTGGAAATAACCAAAATATCCATTAACAATTGAATGAATAAATAAATTGTTGCAGATCTATGCAAGGGAACAACAGCAGTAAAAGGATATAAGGTTTTGGTACATGTAATGATTTGGATGCCCCTCAGAATGAGTACGGTGAGTGTAAGAAGTCAGAGACCAAACATTACGTACAGTATGACTAAATTTATATGAATTTCTAGAATAAAGAAAACCAATCTATAATGACAACAATCAGATGATGTTTTTTTATTGGGTGGGGCGTGGAGTGGGGAAATTTACTGAAAAACGTCATAAAGCAACTTTTGGGAATTGATGAAAATGTTCTGTATCTTGATTGTGGTGGTGGTTACATAAATGTATACATTTGCTGAAACATAATGAGTATACTTAAAATAGGTTCATTTTATTTCATGTAAATTATGCATCAATAAACTGATTTTTTAAATATAGCCATCTGTTATTGGAATGGAGCTCCTTGGGGATAATTGTTCTTCTCTAAGTCACATTTAAGCAGGGTACTTATGACAACTAAATAGAACAACACCCACTAACATCCTGTGCCCCGCCCTATTGTAAATAGTCAATCAGAGCACTTTCCTGTTAGGAAATTTTAGGACCTATGACATAGTGTTAATGTTTATATTTATATTTATTCAGTGGTTGCTAGTTATTCTATTTCACAGATGTGGACAATTATACCATTTTCTGAATTTTGCTGGTCTTGTAGCTTTTATAAATTAGAAACTCCTAATATAAACTTGATTGTAGTATAGTAGAGCGGGTAGGCTTTATTGCTAATCAGCTTGTGGCTTAAATTCTGGCCGTGCCATTTACCAGCTGTACAGCATTCATTCCTTCACTTAAAAATATCTATAAGCAATTGTGATGTACCAGGTCCCCAGGCATAGGGGATGTCCATGAAGGGGATGTATTCCTAGCCTCATGGAACTTACAGTCCAATTGTTCAACTTATTTTCCTTCTCCAGGTTTCTGTGTTTTGCCCATCTGCAAATTGGGTTGTACTGCCATCCTCACAGGGTGGTTTAGACAATTGAGATGACCAAGTAAATCAGTATGCAGTAGTCAGTAAGGGTTTCCCCCTGCCCTACCTGTGGGTCTTTCCAACTCCTACTGTGCTCTTGTTCTCTCCCATCTTATCTATTCTATCATGTCCCATCCTCTCTCATAATGAGTTTCTTAAATTATTGAAGTATAATTGACATACAAAGTTATATTAGTTTCACATGTACAACATATTCAGCAATTCTATACATTACTCAGTGCTCCCCACGATAAGTGTAGTTGCCATCTCATCGTACAACATTATTACAATATTATTGATTACATTCCCTGTGGTGTACTTTTCATCTCCATAACTTATTTATTTATAACTGGAAATTTGTACCTCTTGATCCCCTTCACCTATTTCACCTATCCGCCCACCCACCTCCCCTCTGGCAACCTCCAATTTGTTCTCTGTTTAAGAATCTGTTTGCTTTTGCTTTTTGTTCTTTTGTGTTTTTAGGTGCCACATGGAAGTGACATCATACAGTATTTATCTTTCTCTGACTTATTTTCCTTAGTATGGGACTCTCTAGGTCCATTCTTGTTGTCACAAATGGCAAGATTTCACAGCAGTCAGATAGGCTAATACCAAAAAGACAAGAAATAATAAGTGTTGTGAGGATGTGGAGAAAAAGGAACCCTCAAGCATAGGAATGTAAATTGGTGCAACCACTGTGGAAAACAGTATAGAAAAAAATTAAAAATAGAAATGCCGTATGATCCAGTAATTCCATCATGAATCTTACTCATGTCTCTTTCTATGCTATATACCACAAATGCCAATACTTATTTCTTTTCTCAGCTAAAGCCATTTACATTTCTGAGTGAATTC
This sequence comes from Eumetopias jubatus, assembly GCF_037043125.1. Taxonomy (NCBI): domain Eukaryota; kingdom Metazoa; phylum Chordata; class Mammalia; order Carnivora; family Otariidae; genus Eumetopias; species Eumetopias jubatus. Next base: position 60,632,308 of record NW_028274810.1, read on the forward strand.
TTTCAGCTCTTTTCCTATTTAAACTATTTTATTATTAAGCTTATATTGGATAATATTTATTTTTTTAAAGATTTTATTTATTTATTTGACAGAGAGAGACACAGCAAGAGAGGGAACACAAGCAGAGGGAGTGCGAGAAGGAGATGCAGGCTTCCTGCTGAGCAGGGAGCCTGATGCGGGGCTCGATCCCCGGACCCTGGGACCATGACCTGAGCCAAAGGCAGACGCTTAACAACTGAGCCACCCAGGCACCCCCATGGATAGTATTTAAAAAATAACAGTTCCCAGACTGATTTTTGGGTTATCCAAAGTTAAGTGGAGTATGATATTCCTTAATAATAACTCTTTATATTTGTATGGTATTTTATCTTTATAAAGCCTTTTTGTATCTATTATTTCATTTAATCATCTCAATACTTCTGTGAGGTCAGGGAAGGGATTATCATGTCTACTGTCTAGATTAGTGTACCAAGGCATATCTATGTTAAAAAGGTATTGAGAAGGTGGCTCAGTCGGTTAAGTGTCCAACTCTTGATCTCAGCTCAGGTCATGGTCTCAGAGTTGTGAGTTAAAAAAAAAAAAAAAAGGATTTAGATCAGATATTTAATTTGAACCTGCTAATGCTTTTCATTTGTTTATGTATTTAACCACATTTATTGGCTACTGATTGTATGCTGGATATAATGTGATCCTGCCCTTAAGAAGCTCATTGTCTGTGAGGGCATCCAGCCTGCAAGTGGAGAGCAGTGACAGGATATGGATGAGTATACCAGTTGGGGGTTGTCAGTGAGGAGCAAAGAATTAGCCTTTCTGGGACATAGAGAAAGGGCATTATGATGTGCCACTTATGCAGAGTATCGAAGCTCATCATGATTTCCCCATGTGAAAGAGGAAGGAAAAGTCCTTCCTAAAATACCCCCAAACAAGTAGACTTAGGACTTGATATTTAATCTCTACTCTCAATTGTGCAAAGTAATTCTTCACATGACCCCCCACGCCCCCACCCCCAAAAGAAAGAAAGAAAAAAAATCACGGAGAAGAGAGTCACAATCATCCAGGCCCTTACCAAGTGGGCCTGGTTTTCTGGATAAAAGTAGGAAACAAGGCCTTGTTTCCTGCAGCTATTTCTTGTGGGTGCCTTCCCTCAGACCCTGGTCTTGCTCGGACTGGACAGATCCCATCCAGGGAGGCAGGGGGAATGGTGGTGTTTGTATTCATCAGTATGCATTTCTTGAAACTGGCCACCAGTGAACAATCAAATTGCCTTGGAATAGTCTTAAGCTTCCTACATGTTTGATTAGTTTTTCCCAGTAGGAACTGAAACAAAAGAAGCAGCTATTAAGGGAGCTTGCTCTCTGCGTAGCCTAAGACTGGCTCCTGGTGTCACAGTGATCTTCAGAGCAGATAGGAAGGTCAGAATCATTCCAGGTGTAGAATGGAAAGACCGGAACTGGATGTACTTAGTCTTTGTGGTGGATGGGAGCAGAGGAGGGCAGGAAAATCTGAGGTCTCTTTTTGACTATTCCAGAGGCTGTTTGATACTCTAGCTTCAATTTTCCTCTCTATAAAAGAAGACTATTCATATATAAGATTCTTCCACATTTTCATTCTCTTAGTAGCCCCCAGAGCTTGACCCTCTGCTAGATATCAAGGATATAAGAGGAAGATATAAGTAAGATACAGTTCCCAAAAGAGTTCTTGCAGAAAATGGGGTGAGCAGACATCAAGGCTGTGGGTGGGTGAAGGACAACATAGGTTCAGATGATGGGGCCAAGCCATCCTAGAAGAGGCAGCAGGGAACTGTGTGGGGATGTGAAAAGGAGAAGCCCGGTTGATAGCATGGCAAAAGAGCAATTCTGGTGGAGAAGAGAACTATCCAAGGAAGATATTTTACACTTTGTTATAATAAGTGATATAGGCCCTCTCTTCAAGACCCCTATAAAATATTAAGTAAAATTTATACAGCTCATTAATATTTGGTGAAGTGGACAATCTTTGGGAAGAAAGAAGTGCTGATATCTGCTTCATAGTTTATGTGGGACATAAGAAGCTGGACACAGGAAAAAAGTACATAAATATTTAAATACATCAACACATACATATATTTATATATGTGTATATATATATATACACACACACATATCTATGTAACTAATATATAAATCACATATACATGTATGTGCACACTGTGTATATACACATGTATACACACTGTACATGTATATATGAATATACGAATACATGGTATATATGTCATTCCCCGTAAAAAAGCTTCTTGGAGAACAAAAAAGAATGTTTTATGGATAACATGTTTTCAGTGAATTAGTATGAACTAACACTTACATACTTACTATGTACCAGGTCCCTTTCTAGGTACCTTAAATGTAATACGTCTTCTTCAGGCCTTACAGTAACTTCACCAGGCAGGTACTACCACTATCACCGTTTTGCAGAGGAGGAATCTGAGAAACAGAGAAGTTTCAGAACCCCCAACTGGTATACTCATCCATATCCTGTCACTGCTCTCCACTTGCCCAAGGACACATAGCAGGTAAGAAATAGAGACTGGTTTTTGGATCCAGGCAGCCTGGAACTAAGACCTCAACTCTTCTCTGCCCTATTACCTAAGATATGACTCACTTTTATATTTTTGTAAGGATTCAAATCCTTTAGGGAGCCTGGAGTATGGCTTAAAGGATCAAGGCAGCTTTGATTCTCAAGCAGTCGAGTATGAGGGACAGAAGTGTCCTCCCTTCATGGTGGCTTTAAGTGCATTGCTCCCTGAATTCGACTGTAGACCCTTGGACAAGATTTGCTAATTTGGTTCTTTCATTCAGTAACTATTTACTGAGTAGCCACTATGTGCCAAAAAGCATCTGAGGTGGTAGAAAAAGAACAGTAAACCAAATAAGCAAAATCCCAGTTAATTATGGAGTTTACATAAGGACAACAGAAGAGCACCTGGATGGTTTGTACAACCGTGATAACTGCTATAGAGACAAGGGGTGTCATGAGAGTACAGAGGAGGGAGGGGAGCTGCTATAAAATACAGGTGGTCCAAGGAAACCTTGTTGACAAGGTGACACTTGAACAGAGACCTGAAGGAAATGCAGGAGCAAGCCTGCAGTATCTAGGAGAAGAGCACTGTGGGCAGAGGGAATGCCAAGTTTGAAAGCCTTAAAGTCCACTTGTACTTGACCTATGTGAGGAAGCGGTGGAGACCCGTGCATCTGGAGTAGGCTGAGCTAGAAACAGAATGGTAAAATAGCAGGTGAGAAGTTTAATGGAGACTTTGGTTTTCACTCTGGGACAAGTAACTACAGGAGGAGAGAGGCAAGAAGCTGTGACTTTTTTTTTTTCTGCCTTATGTCTTAAAAAGTTTACTCTCACTGCTGGGTGAAAAATTAATGATAAGAGAGGGCAAGGGTGGACACAAATTATTGTTGCAAAAATCCAGGCAAGAGATGATGGTGGTAGTGTTGGAGGATGATGAAAAGTGGTTAGGCTATATTTTGAAGGTAGAGTTAACTACATTTGGAAGTTTTCATCCGATAAACGATATGTATAAATGATAAAACGAGCTGAGATCACTTCCAGAGGAAGTCTTGGTAGAGAAGGAAACGTGTTCATGGATGGAAGCCTGGGCAGCTCTGATCTTGAGAGAATGAGGAGACAGGAGGGATCAGCAAATGAGACTAAGAAGGAGTAGCAGGGGAGAAAAGGAACACCAAGAGAGGGGAGCATCCTGGGAATCAGGTAAAGAATGTGCTTCATGGAGGAGGGTGACCACCTGCGCTGTTTGATGCTGACAGTAAGGGCTGAAAACTGAGTGTTGAGTTAGCAACGTGGAGGTCACTGATGACCTTGACAAAAGCTGCTTTTGGTCTGGTGGAGGGGGCGAAAGCCTGACTAAAGTGGGTTTAGGAGAAAATTGAGTTACACCTGGATATGCTGTCACATGAGGCTTTCATCGGAGTGGAAATGGAATCTGCTTTCACACTCCTCAGAGGCCTGAGTCTTGTCCTTACAAAACCAAGGCTTAAAAGCCCAGGGCTTTAGAAACCACAAATAAGAAACTGAAATCTTTGAACTTGGGAATAGTATTAAAGTTATCATCTAGGGCTTGAAATGTTGGGAGTCACAGATCTTGCTCCAGGAAATAAAATGGACCAGTTGTTGGGTTTATTCTGGTTCTCTGCCTAAGACTACAGCTAAAGAATCTCTTTTATATATTTACCCCAGGACTTTGTCCCCACCTCCTCCCTTGACAACAAAATGTAGTGTCCTCCAAAGTCTGGCTCCCTGGGAGAAAATGATTGTTACCTCTCTTTGTCTGATGAAAATTTCTTCTTCATAGTTCATTTGTCAGTGTAGCATCTCCTAAATGCCTGGTGTTGGGTGGTGTGAGTCTTGAGCCTGGACATTGAGAAGTAAATTCTAATTCCTATTCTGTTACTAATTTGTTGTGCAAAAATAATTATGTCACTATACCCTCGTGTGCCTCAGCATTTCCGTTTAGTTTGGCAGGTTCACTTTGAATTCCCTCAAATCTTACATTCTCTGATTCATTCTAAAATTCATTCATGTTTTTTTTTCCAAGTTTCTAATTTATCTCAGCCTTCCCTTCTTCATATTAATCACAGTTCCCCTTTGCAAGAGGAACAGGGATATTTTCCTACCATTCAATCATCTTTATGAATCTTCTATTCGTTTGGATACCTATACGTTGTGGAGAATAGCATTCAATCTTGTTGTTCCAAAAACTCAAGACTGGGAACAGACTGGCAGCTGAGATCTGTTGTTTCCTTTGACTCTTAGTGCTAGTGTCAGTGAAGTCCCAGCTATCTTTGGCTGGCTCTTTGTCCTTGACAAGGTAATTAACCTCTCTGTGCTTTGGCTTTTCAACTGAAAGGGGAATATCACTATTACATGTATTGAGGGAACATATGTGATAGTCCTTGGGACTTACCTGAGAGTAGCTACTATTACTTACCTATCTACTTACCTGATAGATAACTGCCAATTGTAGCTATTGGTCAATATCCACTCAATTTAGTTTGTTATGCAAAAATAGTCAGAGAGGCTCTCTTAACTCAGGACTTCAGGGAAACAACAAAGAAGTTAAATGAAAATCAAACACAGTATCAAGAATGAAAGTGCTCCTTGAACATTAATTCCATATCACTGAAAATAAACCCCTGTACCCAGTTACCTATGATAGCAATGGTACCATCATTTTATGGCCTCCTATCATCAATGAAAATCATTCCAAATTAACACTGAATGCTAGAAGTGTATCCGTGAATGCATAAGAACTGATTACTAAGGCAAAAATAGCTCTTGATGTCATTGTCACCATGTTCAGTGAATAAGAATCAATTTACAGTTAAAGCAGGTAAGGTGGTTTTTCCTAATGGAAAATCATATACCCTTCCAGAACTGGCTTAACGAAAGGAGATGGTGATATCTGATCTAATTAACTCCAGAAAATCTTGCCAAGCTTCTGACCAAGGTGTGTTTAAAGTCAGAAGTCATAGGTGATGGGAATCAGATTGAGATTGAAATCTCTCTGACCAGAGTTGACATTTTCCATGCATGTGATATACAACATGTAGCTATTGCTTATGGATATAGTAACATTCAGGTGGCTCTCCCAGAAACATACACTGTAGCTAATCAATTTCCTCTTAATAAGCTCACAGGACTTCTAAGACATGACATGGTAGCGACTGACGCACTGAACCACTTGCCTTTCCTCTGTGCCTCCAAGAAGATATGGCTGATAAACTTGGTTTGGACATCTCTGCAACAAAGGTAGTTCATATAAGTGATCCTAAGGCCACCGAATTTCAGGTAGTACTCATTACCCTTCCTCCTGGCCTCCTAAAGACCATAGCCACAATAGTAAGATGCCCCTTCCTCTGAAACTGAAATCTCTGACACTGTAGTAGAAGATTCTAGCAGAGACCTAGGTGAAACAAACTATAGGCATTTCTGTACTGTTTATTACAGTAGGAATCCTTGGTTGGAGATAATCTGTGGGCTTCTGGACAGAATTATACAGCTGCTTAAGGTGCCTCCTGGTGAAAAGCAGGGGGCATATGTGATCAAAGCATCTGAAGGCCCTTCTCCTGGATGATGCATCGAGATCTTTGTCAGTTGGGGTTGGTCCTTCATCCTGATGCCATCGCCAAATTTGAGCTGACCATGTCCTGCTCTTCCCTGGAAATCAATATTAAGCCCTTTTGGTGAAGATGGGTCTCTGCTCTTGATTCTCTTCAAGAGAGTCCCCTTCTCTTCCCTTGCTGCCCTTTAGTTATCCCACAGGGAACATCCATTTGTGCTTCATTGTTTAATAAAGTAGAAAGTGGTAGGAGAAACACCTGGGTGGCTCAGTTGGTTGAAAGTCTGACTCCTGGTTTCGGCTCAGGTCCTGACCTCATGTGTCATGAGACTGAGCCTCGAGTGGGGCTCCGCACTGAGTGGGGAGTCTGCTTGAAGATTCTCTCCCTCTTCCCCTCCCCCATTCGTGCTCATGTGCTCTCTCTCTCTCTCAATAAACAACTATCTTTAAAAATAAATTAAAAATAAGTAGAAAGCAGTAAGGGGAAAAAAAAAAGAGTGAAAGCCCTCCTAAAATTATCTAGAAGTCTGCATACTATACAGTGGATTTTGAAATGAGCTGCCATGTCCCCTCACTTTGGCCTTATGATCAGGAGAACCATTTCTATTTTGGGGTATCTATGTCTCTCTTCCAGATTCTGCTAGCTGCCTCCCGCTGTCTCATGCCATTCCTTGTCACTGTGTGTTCTGATACCGGTTGCTTCCTTTGGGCTCTTAGTGCAAGTCAGTGGAGCCCAGCCTTTGCAGAGGCAAACATACATTATATGTTAAAAAAAAAAAAAAAAGATAGTAGGAAGGGAAAAATGAAGGTGGGGAAATCGGAGGGGGAGACGAACCATGAGAGACTATGGACTCTGAGAAACAAACTGAGGGTTCTAGAGGGGAGGGGGGTGGGGGGATGGGTTAGCCTGGTGATGGGTATTAAAGAGGGCACATATTGAATGGAGACTGGGTGTTATATGCAAACAATGAATCATGGAAACTACATCAAAAACTAATGATGTAATGTATGGTGATTAACATAACATAATAAAATAAAATTAAAAATTAAAACCTACTTTAAGACCTGGAATTACCATTACATGGCTAAAGAAGCTTGACTCCCTACATTGAGGTGTCTGCCAACTTCCTGTCTGCATTCAGAGTGCTTTTGACGCCCTCCATTCTGTATTCTCTGTCACACACTTCTAAAGGGAAGAGGCATTTTAAATTCCTTTGGGGAAAAGAATTCAATCATTCAGCCCTATTTAGGGTTCTCCTCATTGAATCAAAACATGGATTATGTGATACAGCCTGGAGAGCATCAGACACTGTTTCCTTTTGCTCCTTTGATGACGGGGGAGAGCGTAGTGGAGTGGGGCATGGTCCCCACTTACACCCTTTCTATCATCCCCTCCACCATAGGGTGAGCCCTTTGAGGAAGGGATGGTGCCTGGCACTTCTGTGTATCGGATGCCTAGTTCATGGCTGGTCCACACGAGGGGCATAGTCAAGAGCTGTTGGGATGAGTTGCTGCATTGAACCCATCCCCCCTTGCCTTGGGGTATAGTAGCAGATGTCACAGCATAGTGGAGTCAAAGATAATGGACTTCTCTTCGGGTGGCCCAGAAACAGAGACGGGATGGGGTGGGGGAGTGGTGCCATGAACTCAGCTGTGGGAAATCCCAAAGAAGTCCATAGTTTTCCAAAGGTTTGCATGCTGAGTAGGAATTTCCCACTCTGAAATCAGGGCTTCCCAAATCCTGGTCCCCAGATTGGTGCTGGCCACCAGTGAAATGAAAATGGACAATGTAGTCATTTTTTTAAACAAAGCTAAATTTATGTTTTTAATCTGAGCTTATGGCCTTCCTGAAATTGTTTTTCATGTCCTGCTACACTGAGATGACCCTTTTGAAATTCTGGTGATGGTAAATAGCAAATGTTTTTCTTAAAATTATTATGAGGGGAAAATCTTTGTTACCTTACATCGCTGCCCAGTTTAAGTTTGTTTTGTTTTGAAGTTGTTCTGCCCCACACATTCTCTCTAAGGAGCACTATTAGGCCTGTGGTTTCTAATGAGACAAGGACTATTCTGAAATTCCAAACTAAAGCTTTAGACCCTTTCTCCACGGAAACCTGTATGTGTTGCACACACACAAAAAAATGTTTGCAGGTAATTTTGGAAGGTTCACAACCCTCTTTAAGACCGGCTGTGTGCTTCTGAAGGATCTGGAAAATGCAGGTTAGGAATTCCTGGACCAGAGGGAGTGACAGTCCACTACTGAGAGAAAATGACCTTTCCCCATTCATCTGCCTTGTAATGAAATACTCAATGTAAATAAAAAGTTTTCTATCACTACCTTTAAAAGTCCAGAATACTAAGCATTGAGATCAGGGACTTAACAGATATTTTGCAAAAGCAAATGGCACTCTGTCTAAGGCAGCTGATACCCAGCATTTGAACCAGCACTCTGTGGTCTCGGTGGGTGCGGGAACCTCTCTTCCCTTTGGCGTTTTTTGCTGAGCATATGTTGCAACCCATCACCACCGACAGGGCTCTGTGCATCTCCCGGGCTGTCTGGGGGAGTCTTTTTGAAGGCATTTCAGCCATCTGTTAGGGTTTCCTGCTCTCAAGGGTGCTTTGATGCCATGAGGAGATGTGACATGACATTTGGAATCTGGGCCCATGCGTCACAATGCCAAGGGCAGGGACTGCTGCAGGGTGACTGACTCTGGCCCATTGTGCAGGGATGAGCATGTCAATCAAATACATCTGGCTGGGTAGTTATATTGGCAGCTGGGCCGCTCAGATGTGGAGGTGGGGGGAATGAAGGGTCATAGATGCCGTCAGAAGAGAAGGCGGCTCGTCTTCCTCTGAGAAAGCGTTGGGGTGGAAGTAGAGACCACCGCTGGAACAATGAAGTTGGCAGTGATCACAGGATCTTGGAACCTTAAAGATGGTCAAATCCAGAATTTCCCAAACTTTAGTTATTCAAGCCCATGGCCATGATTTTTTGCTCTCTGCCTGTCACCAATAATTTACTTTGTATTTTCTTTAAATTGGCTCACATTTTTATTTAAATACATGTATTTTTAAATAAGCTTTTTATAACTAAATGAAATCTGGCCTCACTTGCTATAAATATACTGTAGTCAAAAATAAATAAAATGAAAACAAAGCACTCTTTGGAAATTCTTGCTTGGTGCTGTGGTCTGCCAGCTCATTGTTAAAAGGAGAAGTCAGCAAAGGTTTTGGGCTTGTCATGGGCACTAACTCAGACTTTCTCCTTGATGTAGCTGGCAATATTGAAAGCAAATTCAAAAGTGAATCATCATCACTTTCTGTGCTCTATATTAGTTAATACCACATCCAAGAATTGACTAAATTTCATGTGTCATCTAAATTCATTTTGTGTGCTACTGGAGGGCTGGATTTCACTCTGTAGGACGCATGGATCTGATCCAAGCTATTTACAGAGGTGAGGACACCTGGAGAATGGAAAGGACTTGCCCAAGGTAACCATGGTTCTAGATCTGTCCTGGTACTTATACCGTTTAGGTAATGTTGCAGTTTCAGCTGCAGGTGGATATGACATGCCTGCGCCTTGGCTTTGGATTTTGCCTTGTGACATGTGTTGGCCAATGAGATGTAAGCAGGTATGGTGCCGGCAGAGGCTTCAAACTGGATTGTAGAGCTGGGCTTGCTTCTGTGTACTTTACCATGAAGAGGACATGCCATTGTTAGCTAGCCTGTCGGTCTAAGGAGGATGAGAGACACATCACACATGCCCAGATTCTATCTGTGCAAAGATTCAATATTGGACTCCCAGTTGCTGGTTCCCCTTTTTGGTGCAGTATGTGGGGTGTGTGTGTGTGTGTGTGTGTGTGTGTGTGTGTGTGTGTGTGTGTATGAAACAGACAAGCAGAGACAGAAAGAGGTGGGGGAGAAGAGAGAGGGAAAGGAAAGGTGGATAGGGAAGGTCAGTGTCCATCTCTCATTCATCTTCTATCTTCCCAAAGCCTAACACAGGCTCTCAAACTGTTGCTGATTATTAAATGCTTTACCTTTTACTCAACAACTTTCCAAATTCAACGAGTATTTACCAAGAACTCAGTTATATCCATGGGACTGTGCTAAATATACCTGGGGATACAAAAGAAGTCATTTCTGTGCTGGAGGGCAATACAGTATATTTTGATGGCAAGGCCACACCTGCATAATATGACTAAGCACCCATTCAAAGCTGTATGGTTCCTGTGCAGAAGTGACCAGCACAGCGTTCCTCAAATATGGCAGCGTCCTCCTCTGCCAGACCTTGACCATGTTGCCCCATCAGCCCACAGTGCTGCAGCACCCCATGGAGAATGTAGGTTCTCCACAAATCTCTGAGTTTCTGGTCTTCTTCCTTCTTCTCTTCTTTTCCATACAGACATTTCTATTCCTTTTTGTTGTTGTTCTTTCTGCCATTGCTCCAGAGTATTCATACATACCTGCATACATTTCAGTGAGTTTCTCTTCTGTGCACTTGTTCTTCACATTCTCCCATCTACGACCGAGTCCTGGGAAGCTGCCTGAAGTTCACAGGCTGAGTCCACTTTGCTCCATCTCCTTCCCCACTGCCGTGGTCAGTGCCCTTGTAAATGCCTCGCCTGCCTGGTTTCTCAGCATCACCTTTACCCAGTCTACTCCCCAAAGAGTAGTTGGAATAACTTTGTAAAATGCTAATCTGATCACTTAATTCCCCTGCTAAAAAGCACCTCAGTGGCATCCCATCACAATTAGAGAAAAAAACAAAACAAAATACCTACGGACTCATTACTTTGCCCTACAATACTCTGCATGATGTGGGTGCTGTGTAGGTCCATTTTGCCAGTGAAATCAAGGCACACTCCATAAGTGACAACATCTTCTGACTTCCAGGCTATCATTCTTCATGCCCAGTAAGCATAATCACAATCATAGTTACCATTTATTGAGGATACTATAAGATGCACATAATTAAACTCTTTATACATATTAATTTCTTCAATCCTCATAATTCTGTGAAATAGGTACTATTTTTATTCCAGTTTTGTAGATAAGGAAATTTAAGCATAGAATGTTCAAGCAATTTTCTTAGGGCCACACACCTTGAAAATGACAGAGGGTCAGAACCCAGGCACTGGAGCTCCCTTTACTGCAGCTGGGCCATGCACAGACCATAGGATTGACAAATACAGAAGGAATATCATCAAACTGCCACCTGCTTTTCCATCCCCATCACTCTTCTGGCTAGCTCTCAGGCCATCCATATCTATCTATAGCTTAGGATGGCATTGGTTCTCCGCCCTCAAGAGATAGCTCAGTATAACAGTAACATCAACAAAAATTAGGAATCAACTGTTGAAAATTGATAATGTCTCTGAAGGGCTGAGATGGTCTTCTTCCAAAGAGGTAATTACGGGAACCTAGTAAGAGTGGAAGGCATTTTGCAGAAAATAGAGTATGAGCAATCCTCACAGAAATGTCAAAAGGATAATGTGTTTTGCAAATGTTTATTGCAAACAGACAAAAGTAGGTTCAGTTACTCATCACAGCCTACACATTTCTCTCTTTGTTGGCTGGAAAGCACTCAGGTGTTTTGTTTTGTTTTGTTTTGTTTTGTTTAATATTTTCCAGGATGGCATGGAGGTATTTTTAGCTTTGAAATTTTGATTGTGAATTTCTGTGGCCTATTTAAAAAAAAAAAGTGCCAATGCAGCCTTGCAACGTGAAAAAGGATGACAGAAACTGGTGAACATGATTCATGCACTGGACTTCATATATCTTCTGTCCTTTGCCCCCTCCTTCCTCCAAGCCCTGCGCTCTCTGAACACTTCATCTGTGATTCTGGGCACTTTGAAACCAGATTCTGTATTTGGCACATGTCCCTCCACGATTAAATAAAAATAATCATCATCTTTCTCTGCTGTTGCCTCTGCAGGAAATAGTTTTTAACCCCACCTCCACTGCCAGTACCACCAGTCAGCCTCCTTGGAGTGAGAATAAATATCATGGGCTTGGGAGAAAACTGGATTTTAAATCTTAATAATGGTGTGACTTTGGGCAAGTTTCTTGTCCTTGTTGAGTCACGGTCTCTTCTGATATCCAGTGGGAATGATGAAGCAGACATCACAGGGCAGGTGGTAGCGATAGTTAAATGAGATGGATTTTAAATGCCTAGTGCTGAGTAATACTTCCTATGTGCTAGCACTCTGCCCTTATTATTCATTTAATTTAACTTTATAAGATAGGAATTATTGGGGCATCTGGGTGGCTCAGTCAAAAGTTAAGCATCTGCCTTTGGCTCAAGTCATGATCTCAGGGTCCTGGGATCTAGCCCTGTGTCGGGCTCCCAGCTCAACAAGTAGTCTGCTTGTCCCTCTCCCTCTGCCTCTCCCCACTGCTCATGCTCTCTCTCTCAAATAAATAAATAAAATCTTAAAAAAAATAAAGTATGAATTATCATCCCTATTATACAGATGAAAAAACCTAGGCTCAGAGAGGTAAAATAACTTGCCTGTTATGGGTTAAATATGTCCCCCCCACCCCTGCAAAAAAAGGTATATTGAAGTCCTAATGTGACTTCATTTGGAAATCGAGTCTTTATATAAATAATCAAGTTTAAATGGTCGTTAGGGTGGACCCTAATCCAACATGACCAGCATTCTTATGAAAAGGGGACATTTGGACCCAGAGACAGACACTGCCAGAGGGAATGAAGAATGAATGAAGATACAGAGCAAGAAGGCAGCCCTGAGACTGGGGTGATGCATCTGCGAGCCAAGGGACACCAGAGCTTGTCAGTAAGTACCAGACACTAACAGAGGCAAGAAACCCCCCTCCCCCCGCCCCCGGAACTGTCAGAAAGAGCATGGCCCTGCTGATGCCTTGATTTGAGACATTTAATCTCCAGATCTGTGAGACAATAGCTTTCTGTTTTTTTGGCCCCCCAGGTTTTGGTATTCTGCTATAGCAGCCCTGTGAACTAATACATTCCACAAGGTCACACTGTTCATAAGTGTCCACTCCAGGATTCAGTTCCTGGTCTGCCTTAAACCCTGGGCTCCTAATCACTCCTCCACCATTGCTTCTCAAACTGTGGTCCCTGGACCAGCAGCATGGGCCTCACCTGGGAGCTTATTAAAAATGCAGAATCTCAGGCCCCAACCCAAACCTACTGAATTGGAATCTGCACCTTAACAAGATCTCTGGGGAAGTCTTGTGCACTTTAAAGTTTGAGAAGTGTGGTAGACAACCTCTTCCACGGGGACAGACAAACATGAATTTCTTTCTCTTCCTTTCCCTAGGTCCCCCTTCGCGTGTGGGTTCAAGTGGGTCTTTCCCTTTCTAGTGTGTTCTCCCTCCAGCCCATTTCTCACTCTACTCCTTAATCCCCCCACGCTCAGTTTGTCCTTTACACATGGCAGGGCAATTGGGTGCAGTGGAAAAATGACAGGATTTGGGGGCCCTCTTGAACCGATTTCAAAATCCTCCTTTACCACTCAGTAGGGATGGGAGAAGGTAAGTTGCTCATCTTTCCTGAGCTTCCACTTTTCCATCTATTCCTAGTGCTCTTGTCCTCATGTTTGGCCTGGACTTCCCCCCTCCCCATGTCACTCTCAGTCTGTCCGCCCCATTGTGACCTTTATGAGCTCTCCAAACAGCAAATCTGGCATTTCCCATGATTGCAAACTCTGCCCTGGTTAAAGTCTGAATTCCCAAACACAGTTTCCTGTCCCTTCCATGATCTGCCCATGTCTCCTTCTCTCCTTTCCTATCTCCTGCCACTTCCCACCCTCACTTTATTATTTACTCTCTACATATGCTAACCTCCCTTTATGTTCTCAAGTTAGCCATCTTCTCTTTCAGGGTCTTTCCCTACACCACATCTCCCTCCCCTAAACTCCTATACCTTGTGTGCCTTCTCTTTGCTTTTCTTTATCGAATGAATCAAGCTTTTTAGTAATCGCGTGACTTGTCTCTGTTCCTCATTAGACTACATGAGCATGAGGACAAAGACCATGACTATCTTTGTGATGTTTGTATTCTGGCCCCTAGCCCAGTGTTGGAATATAAGTTAGCCCCCAATACATATTTACTGCATCGATCAAAGGAATTGGGCCATGCCCCAGTTTTCGGGCCAGCATTGTGCATTTTCTTTAAGAAACATTTATTTCTGAAACCCCACTGCTGTTTTACAGATTAGGTGCCAGTCGCAGAGTCAATCCAGGAACAACCAGTATATTCTTTCTGAAGCTTCTTTGTTCTTCCCCACATGGTTAAGCTGCCTAGATCCTACCTCGTTGAACAAAGCTAAAGTATTTACTCCTAATTGCTTTAAGTAAGGCCTGTGTGATCTAATCACTAATCAGATGCTTGTGTTTAAGAAAGAAAAATGACTAACGGAATCCAGTACCGCCAATATTAAGGATCAGAGCTCTATCTGTGGCATACAGTGAGGTCTGGAGAGTTTGGGCCTTCCATGGCTTTTTCATTCCTAGGGAAGTTGAAACAATACACACACACCCCTAACAGAAAGGAGTCATTCTGAATGAATCCCAGGAATCTCTCCCCTCCTGTGCATTGTCAGTGGTAAGAAATGCTGTGAGTTTCAAGTTCAAATGTTAGAAATACACAATGAAAACTCATGAGCCACTTGTGAAATTGGCACAAGAATAACCAAAGTGGTTAAAGTTGAGAAAAATAGAAAATCTTATTTACACGGGATGGGCCCGTTTTGGCCTTGACTATACCACATGCTCAATAAATTCTTGTTGAGTGAATTTCTTGTGAGATACACACGCACGCATATACCCCTCTATTAAAAAGCATAAAAGAAAACCTGAACAAATGGAGACTATAATACTCTATTCATGGATAGGAACACTCAGTGCTGTAAAGATGTCATTTCTCCCCAAGTTAATGTAAAGATTCAAAGTGATTCCAACCAAAACTTCAACAGTTTGCCAGGGAGATGGACAACCTGAACCTAAATTTCACGTGGAAGAGTAAAGGGCCCAGAATAGCCAAGCATTTTTGAAAAAGGGGAGATAAGAGAAAAGAAAGAAAGAAAGAGAGAGAGAGAGAGAGAGAGAGAGAGAGAAAGAAAGAAAGAAAGAAAGAAAGAAAGAAAGAAAGAGAAAGAAAGAAAGAAAGAAAGAAAGAAAGAAAGAAAGAAAGAAAGAAAAGAAAGAGAGAAAAGAAGGAAGGAAGGAAGGAAGGGAGAAAAGGAAAGAAAGAAAGAGAAAGAAAGAAAAAGAAAGAAAGAAAGAAAGAAAGAAAGAAAGAAAGAAAGAAAGAAAGAAAGAAAGAAAGAAAGAAAGAAAGAAAGAAAGAAAGAAAAAGAGAAAGAAAAAAAGAAAGAAAAAGAGAAAGAAAAAAAGGAAAGAGAGAGGGAGGCAGGGAAAAAAGAAAGATTTACTATATATAAAGATTTACTCTAAAGCTCCATGTAATTTTGAGAAATGGTTTTGTTTTTGTGTTTGTTTGCCTGTTTTGCAGCTGGTCATCCAGGGAACTGATTTTTGGCAAACTTTCTTAGAGTCGTTCTACACTGAGGGATTTGAATGAAAAGTGAAGGCATGCATTGTGCATTTGTTCAGCTCTGACCACTGTGAGCTGCAGCTCAGGGCAGGGGAAAGAGCCGAGGTCAGAGGCACCAAGGCTGAGCTCCAGCTTTGCCTTCCAGACTGAGTTTTGGGGTCAGTTGCTAAACTTCTCTGAGTGTGTTTTTTAAATCTCACTGTAGAGGGGCATTAGGGCAAATCGTGAGTGTGTAAAACAGAGCTGCAACTGAATCACATCCCGTCTGTAATTTCAGCTCAGGAACCAAGAGCCCAACATGGGAGTCAGAAGAGGGGCAAAGACAAACTCTCACTGTAGCTTTGCCTCCAACAGTGGTGTGACCCAGGGCAAGTTAGTTCTCACTGTGAGCCCCATTTTTCCACCTCCAAAATGGGCACATTGGACTCTCTAAGGGTGGCAATAGCTATAACGTTATAAAATGCCTGTCCAGGGCTCTAATTCATAGATGCACTTGCTAGTCTCACTTCTCGAATTAGATGTGAAAGATTCGAACTTCTAGAATTGGAAGACCACGGTTCACATCCCAACCCTGCCACTTGCTAAATGCCACTTGAGAACATCCCAGAGCTTCACCGCACTTCAGTTTCTATCACTAAAAATATGGAGGAAAAGGAATTATATCTTCTTTACAGAGTTGGGATAACAAGTGTGAAACTTGATGATTAAAATATCTTATAAACTGGATGGCAATGGGGAACATAATGGAAAAGAACATAGATAAATGGTCTACCAAGTCCCAGATACCTAATACCTACATTATTTGCAAATCCAGCTTTCCTGGGATGTAAGTCCAGCTATGCTCATTTTATAGGTGTGAAAACTAAGATTTCAAATCATAGACCCAGGCAGGGATGGAAATCTTTTACTCCCCATTCCAAGGCCCATGACTTATTTCTCTACCTGCTGCTTCATCAGATGGGCCAGCCATGCCCAGTGCTAGGAGCCAGCAATTGTCACCAGGTCAGGGACAGGGTCCAGGGGGATCAGCTGAAGTTAAGAGCAGTAGGCACATCTCCACCCACCAGTCAGGCCAGGCTTTGATTCCTGGAGATGAGGTAGTTAGCCACGTTTGTACAGAGCAAGATGGAGGGCTTTCTCTATGCCTGTTTAAAATGTCAGGTTGGGTGTGGGCAGCCTGAGACCTACTTCTGGAGAGGAGCAGATGGCCAGAGACCCAGGTAAACTCGCTTCTGACTCAGGTAGAACAGGCTGCTGAAAGGGATCACCTTTCATTCTCTTTATGAAACCAACATGCTCTTCTGGCCCTGAGGAGCACAGGTCAGCAACTTCCCGAATTACCCTTTTGCTTGTAATCCAGTTGCAGTGGTGAAATATTATGTTGCCTAGGGCAGGGCTATCCCTGGCTCTTCCTTGTTTAAATTGTGAAGTTTCCTTTTTAGAAGGAAGGAAGATTTATTGAATGCCTACCAAGTGTCAGGCGTGGTGCCACTCACTTTGCACCGATGATTTTATTTATAAAAACTGTAAGCACTAGATTTTGTGGCTTCAGTTTATCAGATGTTAAAAGGGAAGCTCAGTGGGGATAAATAAACTTACTAGAGGCCACAGGTTCAGTAAATGCTAGGGCCAAGGATTAGAATGTCTGGCTCTCTGACTCCAAAGCCTGACACTTTCCACACCACCAGTCTGCCGACTGGTGTGACACTGATGGCAAATATGCCTGTAAAATCCAAATAGAGTTTCATTTATTAATGGTCTGCAATGAAAGACGACCACAAGCCCAGCCAATAGAAAGCTCATTGGTTTTGTAAACAGAGAATAATTCATTCATTTGCTAATGCCCCCTCCCAGCTAAAGTCTGAGCCAATTCTACCTTTAATCTGTGATATAGCTTGAAAGCAAGGATGGCGCCACAGCCCAAGCCTTTGAATATTCCATTTGGGACCTCCAGGAATGGTGCTTCCTTTGTCTCAACATCAAAGCACAGGTCTTTATGTCTTGACAGGTGTATATGTGTATATATATATATTGAAAAATATAAATAAGTACTGAAAATCAAACCCCTCGGATTGCCCCTATTGTCCCATTTTCTAAGAAAATGAAAGAGAGCATAACTTAAAATGAATAAAAATATACTCCCCATTTGGAAGTCTGAAATTGACAGTGTTTACCAGAAATTGTATGAGCGGAGAGCTCGGGCTTCTATTTGATTGTGGGTTAGAATCTACGCCTGGGCTCTGAGATTCTTCCTTTGTGAGTGATTGCTGCTGCTGGGGGAATTGGCAGTGTGACCAGGCCGAGGGAAGGGATAAAATGATTAGGTCCAAGACTTCATTGCGAAGCTTCTTCCTCTGAGATTTAGAAACCATCTTTCTTTCAGCCTCTTAATGTTTCCTGAACACCGTGAATTTCTCCAGGGGGCTTTATGGCCAGAACTGATCACATTCAATTCTCCGGGGAGGAAATAGGCAGGTTTGTCTTATTTATTTATTTATTAAGTAAAGAACAAGAAATGGAGAGGAGAGTCCTCTTATCTTGATTGTCGTGGTTGAGGACCACTAGAAACCTGAGAGTAACTGGCCCTCAGCCCGAATCACTCCCCCATCGGATCGAACTGCCCCTACCCTGCCCTTCCTGTTCTTCTTCATCATTTCCCCCCATGCTTTTCTTCCCCTTCTTTCTTTCTTTCCTCTTTACACTCTGTCCTCTCCCTTCCTCACCCTAATCTTTCCCAACAGACTTTAAGCCTCTGATGTGGTCAGCCTCTGGGGTTGAAGGTCACTGGGTGTTGCAGTGTCACAAGTAGAACCAGATGTGCTGGAAGGACTAGAGCCAGGGAGTCATCCGGGCTGAGCGTGACTGGGAAGGGGCATCCCCCCTCCACCTGCTGCTCAGGAGCCCTCTGGTCTCCCCTTGCAGACACAACAGCATCTCAGCTCCTGCTGCTCCTTGAACTTGGACTTGCTGCAACCCCTCCAGGGTGTGACTCTTCCTCATGGCCCTGGTTCATCCTCACCTTTCTGGCTGCTTCCTTTCACTTTTAGTTCCTGCTTCTAGCTACATCATGCCCTTCATAGCTCCTAGTTCAGATCCCCAACAAGGAATCTGACTGCCTGAGTTAGGGTTCTCCGGAGAAATAGAACCAATAGGATGTGCAGAGAGGTAGATAGACTAGGATATAGACACAGATAGGCTACAGATATAGACAGACAGGGCGTCTAGATATAGATCAGGTATTTATTCTATCTATAGATAGGGAATATAAGTACATAGGATTTTAGATATGTATGATTTATTATAAGGAATTGACTCATATGCTTAGAGATGCTAAGTTTCAAGACGTACAGTCAGCACACTGGAAACATAGGGAGAGTTGATGTTTCAATTCGAATCCAAAGGCAGGAAAACATCTGATGTCCCAGCTCTCGGCAGTCAGATGGAAGGACATTCCTCTTTCTCAGCCTTTTAGTTCCGTTCAGGCCTTCAGCTGATTGGATGAGGCCCACCTACATTATGAAGGACAATCTGCTTTACTCCGTTTATCAATTTAAAAGCTAAACTCATCCCAAAACATCCAGAAGAATGTTTGACCAAATATCTGGGCAACCCTATGGCCCACTCAAGTGGATAGGTAAAATTAACTATCACATTGCCCCAGGTCACCTCTCTGGTGTTCTCTCTCCATTCTTTCTTTCATTCCCTCCCACCTGGCTGCCTCACAGATAGTTGGTCTGGTCAGCCTTTAGATTAGCTGCCATTGGAGCAGGCATTCATCTGTATCCAGTCACCTGAGGCTGAGCGGTAAGTTGAAGGGACATGTTAGCTGCCACCCATGGCTGTTGCTTCAGGGAAGCAGTCTCCTTTAGAGAAGCTTGAGGTGGGATGATCAGATTGTTAAGAGAAGCCCTACAGTCCAAAGACCCTGACACCAGTAAATGGGAGTTTGTGTGGCTAGCTGCGTCTCTCTCCCTCTCCCTCTGCCCCTCCCCCGACTCACACCAAGCTCTAAATAAATAAATAAGTAAAATCTTAAAAAAAAAAAAAAAAAAAGAAAAGAAAGGGAAGCCCAGAGAGGTTAACAGGCTTGCCCGGGGTCACACGGGTAATTATAGGTAGAAATTTAATTTCAGTTACCATGTGTTAAATATGCAATATGTGTAGGAGGTTAGCTTAAACCTTTTCACGTTTTTTATTTCATATAACCATTATTACAATGAAATAAGGTAGGCTTTATCCAGAGGAGAGACCTGAATTTCAGAGAGGTACATGGACGCCTTCCAAGTCACAAAAATAGGTAGGAGAGAAATGAAAAAAGGTTTTCTGTCATGTCAGTGTTGCAAACCAAGGCAGTGTCAGAAATTATAAGTAGGACTTCAAAATGTCTTTAAGAAAAGCATCCAATGCCCACCAATATGATACTTTGCTGCTCTTTGGGAGAACAAATATTTAATAGAAAAAGAGCAGCAGGAAGGACATTTTTGAGAGACTGGATGAGAAAGGAATGTTATAGAAACACAAAAAGGGAGGAGGGTGGACATCTTTGAGATGATCGATAATAAAGATGTTTTAATTAAAGACTTTTAAATATCCCAGGAAAAGATCCATTTTACAGGTGAATAGGATGATTTAGCAACAAAGAAGAGAGTGAAAGACTCAGATAGGGCAGTGAGGCAAGGCCTGATCAGTGTGCTGGTGAGACATTCTGTCTTTACTTTCCTTAACCTGAAAGACCTTGGCTTGACCAAAGAGCTATTTGAAATAGCGTGCATATTGATTTTCTCCCCAGGCTGGGTTTGTAATCTTCCCTGAAATAAGAGCATTCAGACTAGAATGAGTGCTGAGCTGCTAGGTTCTGCAAATAGGAAGGCTCCCTTGGTCAACTGAACAGAACACAGGCAGGATAACATCTCTGGTTATGGTACTTCTGGTTGTAGTTTTGGACTTCATTTCCCTCATCTCCTTCCCCTTCTATCCCACCTTCCCCTCCTCTACTTCCTCCCACCCTCCTGGATTTCTTGTGCTACATTTCTTCCTTCCTTCCTTCCTTCCTTCCTTCCTTCCTTCCTTCCTTCCTTCCTTCCTTCCTTCCTTCCGAGAGCGCACATGAGTGTTGGTGGGGAGACAGAGAATCCTAAGCAGGCTTCACGCTCAGCACAGAGCCTGACGTGGGTCTCGATCCCATGACCCTGAGATCATGACCTGAGCCAAAATCAAGAGTTGGATGCTTAAGTGACTGTGCCACCCAGGCACCCCTCTTGCCCTTTAATTTCGATAGCAGAGTCTGTAGAGTAGGGATCATGACTCATATCGCCCTCTGGGTCAACAGGCCACTGAAATTAGGATGTAATAATATATGGAATGGAGGCTGTGCACATTTGGAAGTGTATGCCTAAGCCAGAAGGGGCAGGGGCTACTCAACTCCACCTAATTTTTGCCATACTTGACTAGGGACCTGGCGTTGCCAGGTCTCCCTACTTTTCAAAAGAACCTGGAAATCTGGATTTAACTTTTATGCAACACCCTGATTTTTAAGTCTTAACAATTAATTCAATTCTTCAAATTCTTAAATGCAGGTAAGGACCCATTAGTTACCAACTTTTGGCCCCTAGCACATAATGTAAGAAGCATAGCTGAAATCATCACGTCTAGCTGTGTGACTTTGAGCATGCCTCTTAACCGATCTGAGCCTTAATTTTATTGACTATCAAACAGTACAGAAGATGGTGTATTAAGTGCCAGGCTTACTGTCTCATACCAAGTAGATACACCATAGATAATCATTCACTCCCTCTGTTCAATCCCCTGACCACAGTGTTTCAATCATGTATACATCTGATTCCAGAGAGGAATATTCAGTTTATTACAAGACCAGTGACTTCTGGAATATCAGCTTGCCTTTGTCCTGCAAATGATCAAATCACAAGAGCTTACAGTGTGTTCTTACCCTGTTTTGTTGAAAGCCATTTCCCCAAAATGCGTATTATGTGGGCGATGAGTCTCTGTTCATGCACAATTTCACATGAAAAGATTTGCCCTTTTCATTGTACACATGGCTTGAATCGGCCAGCCTGCGTGAAAATATTTCCATTCATTAGCATGCCAAATGATGTCACTGGCCTGGAACTCGGGTGGATATTGCATGGACTTATAGACTCCTAGCACTCTAAGGATTCTTGGAGGAGACCATCTCGTCCACCCTTCCACGCAATGGCCCTTTTGATGCAGCTTAAAACAGCACTGGAAGGTGGTGAGGGCTCACTATTCTGGGAAGCCGCCCTGGCCACTCTAGTTATTGAAAATCTCTTCCTTGTATCACATTTAAATCTGAATTCTAGTAACTTCTTCCCATTGGTTCAGATCTACCCTCTGGCAATACTGGGAGTAAGTTTAGTCATGGCACAACATGCTATGTTGTTAAATAATCATAATGGCAAGAACTTACATAACAATGTCAGGACTGTTCTTGACGTTTTACAGGTATTTACTTAGTTAACATTCACAAAAACTCTATAAATCAGGTAACGAAGCATTCCCATTTTCAGAGTGAGGAAATGTGAGGCACAAAGCAATTAAAGGACATGCCTAGGGTCTCACGGCTGATAAAAGAGAGAGGCAGGAAGGAAACCAGGGTGGTCTGTCCTCCAAGTGCTTGGGGTCTACCTCCTCCTGCCCCTCCGCAAAGGGAGACCAGCACCAAGGTTACTGCAGGACCGAGGACTCTGATGTCACCCAGAGCAGATTTACATCCTGTCTCTGCCACTTCCTCTCAGAGCAGACTTGGGCAACCTTCTTCACATCTCTGACCTTTAAATTAGAGGTATGCCACCTCTCAGTGGTCTTTGGAGTCAAATCTCTGTAAATTGTCTAGAGCAGAGCCTGGCTAGCAGTGGGCATGCAAAGGGTTTTTGTTGAGTAAATGGCACTTATCAAGACCCCAGACAGCACATCACCTGGTCTTTCATCTTTCCTTCCATGGCCAGCATTCCAAGAGCCCTCTTCATACTAACTGCTCACTCCTCTTTGGGCACTCTCCATTTTCCTCTGTCACTTTCAGTATGAAGGATATTTTGGGGTTGCCTTGCCTACCTCAGAATACAGTGGTATTCTCACTAGTTTAACAGCCCATTCCCATCACTGCCACTAAGACTGTGCAAATACACTTCTCTCTCAAGCATCTATTCTCCAGGTTCTACACTGGGAACTGAGGATAAATAAATGAATTAAAACAAGAACTCTGCTGTAAGGACCTAGGATGGAATAGAATTGATGGTACAAAGAGTTATGGAAAGGGTAAAAAAGGAGTGTGAAGAAGGGAAGACCACTCTACCCAGGGCAGGTTGAGACATAGAACATTTTTGAACAAGGAAGGGAAGGGAAAGGAAAGAAGGGAAGAACATGTATGGTTTAGAACCTTGGAAAAACCTACATGTCAAAAAACAAACCTTAAAATGATGACATAAACTCATGGTAGGATATCTAAAAGCTCTTAAAATGAGTTATAGGGAAATTCATAAATATGACAAAGACTCTAATATATAAAGGATAAGATTGGTAAATTTTACCACTTCAAAATTTCAAATGAATATATTACAAAAACAAAAACACAAAAAGCCAGTGTGTAGCAAAGGTTGCTGGTTATGAGATCACTCACACACTTGAAGATACTTCCCTCACCTATAACAAAGGACAAGTATCTAGGGAAATGCTAAACCAGTAAGTAAAAGAAGAAACTATATAGAAAAATAAGGAAAGGAAATGCACAGGCAGTTCACATAAGAGTAATCATAAATGTTTGATAAACATATCTGCAACCTTAGTAATCAATTTGGGGAATTCAAGTTGAAATAAGAATGAGAAAGATAGGGCATCTTTGAGCTCGCCGAGTAGACACCATGAGCAAAGCTCACCCTCCCGAGTTGAAAAAATTTATGGACAAGAAATTGTCATTGAAATTAAATGGTGGCAGACATGTCCAAGGAATATTGCGGGGGTTTGATCCATTTATGAATCTTGTGATAGATGAATGTGTGGAGATGGCAGCTAGTGGGCAACAGAACAATATTAGAATGGTGGTACTACGAGGAAATAGTATCATCATGTTAGAAGCCTTGGAGCTAGTATAAACAACGGGTGTGTTCATCAGAAGAAATCAACTGCTTCCACATGTCCCCTCCATAGTACCTGTTTTACTACAATATAAAAATCAGGTCATGTGCATTGTCATATTGAGCTTTTTTGTTAAATAAACTTTTATGATAGTCAGAAAAAAAAAGAATGAGAAAGATAATTTCTCATCTATCAGACTAGCAAACATTTAAAGGTATGACAAGATCGAAAGTTGGTGAAGGAATAAAGGAAAATTATTATGCTTATCGTGAATTTCTGATGAAATATACATTGATAATATGCCTACAAAGAGTAGTTTGGCTCTCTGAGTGTATACATTCCCTATGACCGAGTAATTCTGACACACACACAAGCATATGTACATACACTTCCAGACACACTCTAGAGAATATTGTGGACATGTGCACAAAGAGATATATACCAGAAAATTCACTGCAATTCTATTTATAATGGAAAAAAACTATAAACTCTCCACATGCCCATTATTTGAGGAATGGAGGACTTAAGAAGAACAAGCGAATGATGACATCTGAAGCACATAATTTAAGTGAAAAAGTATGCAGGATTATATTTAGTATATGTTCAGTATGATTTCATTCATGGAAATCTTTTTAAAAACCCACACAAATATTAAACAATACTATGTTGTTCATACCTAAACTGTGTTCAAAAAAAAAGACTGGAAAAGATACTTAATTCATGAAGTAGTAGCCACTAGAGAGGGAAGAGATGAAACTCACAAACAAGAGTGAGAGGGGACTTTAATTTTATCTGAAATGTTTGATCTTTTTATTAAAAAAAGATTTAAGGCAGTTGTGGCAAAATGTTAATAATTATCCATTATTGGTGGTGGTGGGCTCATAGATATTTGTTATAATTCATTATCACTTTTGCTACTTTTATAATTGTCTTCAAAATTTAAATACAATCCCAGGATAAGAGCTACTTTTAAAGTCTTGAATGCGTCATTTTGATGAGCGAGGGTGGGGTGCACGTCAGAGTTTCCCTGGGTTTCTTCCCTCAGAATGGCCCTAGGAAAATACAAGCTCCACCTCATAGAAAAGAAAAGTAGCACAACAATCCAAGTAATTTCTGATTATAAGGTTACAACCCTCCCAGGAACCAATCACATAATTTACTTTTTGCTAAAAATCAAATATAAATATGAAGCAAAAGAAAATTCTGTATTTGTGTATTCAGACTCATATATGTATTGTTTGTTGAAAGTTTGAGGGGCACCTGGATGGCTCAGTCAGTTAAGCATCCAACTCTTTTTTTTTTTTAATCACATTTTCTTTTAAACATCCAACTCTTAATTTAGGCTGGGGTCATTGTCTCAGGGTCGTGAGATGGAGCCACATGGCTCTGTGCTGAGCATGGAACCTGCTTCAGATTCATTCTCTCTCTCCGTCTGCCCTTCCCCCTCCACTTCTGCTCTCTCTCACTAAAAAAAAAAAAAGAAAAAAGAAAAGAAAAGAAAAAAAATTTCAACAAACATTGGTGAGCACCTTCCCTGGGGGCAGGCACTGTGCTAGAAGGAAGGTACCCATAGATAAACAACTTTCTTGGGAGTACAGCACCAAAGTTGCATTTTACTGGGCACATACCCTTACTTCCAGATTTCTCCCTGATGTCACCTTCATAAGTATTCCCCACAAAAACACTGAGAAGGGGGTATTACTATCCCCAATCTATAAATTAATATATTGACAGTGAGCTAGCCCAAGGTCATCGTCAATTAGTGAGTGGCAGCGTTTATTCTCAGACTCACGTTTTCTGACATGAGGTTACACGTTGCTAGAGCAGACATTGGATGTTCCCAGAAAGGTGAGATTGAGATCTCTTTTGAGATGCACAGTATTCTGTAAAAATCAAAACTTTCCAACCTTTGCTTTTGTCCTTGAAACTGAGAAATAAAATTGTGAGTGGAACTAATAGTCTTTGGATGGCCGGCCTGCCTGCCATTTAGTTTGCGTTCCCACTGGGCAGGAACCATGTCATTGCCCATGGTTTGCTCTGTGCTGAGGGCATGGATGCTCAGATGGAGAGTGCCCTCAGAGCATGCCTTGCACCTGCCAGTGACAAATTGTCAACTGGGAGGTCTGTGAGCACCTAATTGGCTCTTGTTCCTTCAGAGGACACACACCCCTCATGCAGAGAGCCCAAGGAGCAAGATGCTGAGGTGCATAAGATGTAAGATCCAGGCTCCCAATGCCACGGTTTCTTTTCAGCTTCCTTTGTGACTTTAGCCAGAGTGGGCTTTCTGATCCTTAAAACTCCTACATTTAAAAATGCCAGTTCTTAGATTACCAGTATATTGATGGGACTAAGTGAATAGAATGTTCTGGATAACAAAATAATTGTTGAACTTTTTTAGATGGTCTTTCTTGATCCCCAAGGCCATCCTGTGAGGTACAAAGGAAAATTCCTAAAACCTCCATTTTGCAGAGGAGACTCTGAGAGGTTACCGAACACTCCAGTAAGCGGCTCTCTGGTCAGTGAGAGATATTTTCAGGCTAAAGAGCTGTGACAGAGTATCTACCAGTTACTATTCTAGCAGCCTTCCAAAGTTGCCAAGTGGTTTCCTCTTCTTTTTCTGGGTCAGGTGCGGCTCAGCCTGACACCTGCAGGCCCTGTTCACTTTCTCCAGATGGGAGTACCTGCACACACACACGCACGCACGCCCACGCACACACACACACAGGTGTAGCCGCGGGAGGACCTCTGGCAAGGTGCCCTGTGTGTTAAGGCCTCTCTTCACTCAGGACAGCATGAACAACTGGAGCCCTTGTAACCACTGAGTCCACATTGTGGAATGAGTTGTTTCTATGTCACCAATAAGTGATAGGTGCCCTGATAAATGCACATTCCCATCCTCACGTATACAGTGGCACACAATACAAGCTCATAGCGATAGCGTACTTGGGGTGTTACCTCCCCACTGATGCTCCCCTGTCTCCACACCATCATGCTTGTGGCTCTCTCTGCCCGCATTGCCATCCTGGGTCACCTTGTCTCATCCCACTACCCTCGTCTAAATCCTCCCGCTCCTTCACATTACTCCCCCAGAAAGCCTTTCTGGCCCTCCTGCGTCTAGATTCAGGCAGTCTCCCACATGCTCCCAGAGAGCCTCCTCTTTCTTCTGTGGTGTGTGGCTCATCACATGCATAATTAGGGTCATTGTCTGTGCTGGGGACAGAGCCGTGGGCCCGGGAGAGCCTGAGTTTCTCAAGAACATAGGCCTATGCGGGGAATCAGGTTCCTGCCCTCAGGGCGGTCCTACCAGCCCCCTCGCTCACATCAGGCATGGACGGCCCTCCTCATGTCAGCATCTCAGGAGGATGGTGTCGAGCCCAGGGCAGCCGTGTGGTCCCCTCCCCTCATATCCCACTGATGCCAGCCAGAGTTAGGGTGACTTCACTGGTTTTTCATTAGCCTCTATCCTGTCGATCCTGCATTTTGATCGAAAACAATTTTCCCTAGATTCATTGTTAATGTTGTTCATAAAATACCATCTATCTATTTTATATTTTTTATTTTATATCCCACCACCTACTTGTTTCCACACCTGTACAATAAGAGAGCTGGAGAATATAAATCTCTAAGGTTCTTCCCAGGCTAATGTTCTGAGTCTGTGGAATGTCCCCTTAGTGGGTTGAGGAGCCAGAAGAAATATCCCCCGTTTTAAGTGGGGGGGATATCGTCTGAGAGCCATAGAAGCAGCCTAAATGAAGACTATTTACTGTATACTGAAGATTCCAGTTTACTTATTTTTCTTCCCTTCCAATCTGCTCCAGGTGGTTGAACCTCCACCCCCATGGGCCTCATAAAGGATTAGTGCTCCTGCAGAGATCCCATACATATTACTTGATGAAAGGTGTTACACGGGAAAGTTAGCAGTGATTAGAATGTTTGGCTTCACTTCATCTTATTGCAGATTATATTTGTACATTAACTTCATAATTCCCTGATTACCAAGGAGTTCAACTGAGGTTCTCAGTCTCCTCCATCCTCATTAGCCTTGTCCAGCTGCGCTCGTGCCAGGCTGAACCATCATGAGAGTGTCTCACTCAGCAGCAGGAGTGAGAATGATGCGTTCTGGGAACCCTGTCTCTGTTGCTGTAAACTATTTGTCTACCATGCGGATTTGCACAGACCTAGCCAATGCCGGGTCCCAGAAGCAGTCTGCTTTCACCTCCCCCCTTATCTGAGAAGTGGCCGTGCATTATTCAGTAAATGGCACCATCTGAGGAATTGACATCACTTCCTCATGAAACAGAATTTAAATTTAGACATTCTGAGAGGCAACATAGCACAGTGGTTGGGGTACACATCGTTGGGACAAGCAAGCTATGTTTTAAGCTAGTGGGTAACTTTGTTAGAGTTACTTAAGCTTTCAAAGCCTCAGATGACTTATCTATAAAGTCAGAATAATAATAGGGCCCACTCATAGGAACATTATGAGGATAAAATGAAATATATATAAAATGTGTATCAGTATATGTGAGTTTTCATTATTGTTAATATTAAATAGTATCTTTCTGTGAAAGAACAGCAGAGAGGCAAGAGAAAGAAGGTTTATCTTATGAATAAGGAAATAAAGCTAGGCGAGGAGAAGTGACTTCATCGCCTCCTTATCAAGCACTTACCATGGGCCAGTCCCTCAACATCAAAAATCCGATGTCCAACACCAGTCTCTGCCCCTCAGACAGTAACAAGTAGCTCTTAACTACTGTGGAATCAGAGAAGCCTTCCCAGAGGAAGTGTTGGCTGAATTGTCTTGATGAATCATCCTTTAATACCCCACCTCACTCCTTAAAACCACACCTAACATCATCTCCTCCATGAAGCCCTCCTTCATTCCCTTCTCCCTGTCCAGTGCATAATTGATCATTTTCTCCTCTATTTAATTTGCACTTGGTCTGCGTTCACACATTTGAATATAAAGTGCACATAAAAACTGGAGATTTTTAAATTCTTTATCGGTTGTTTCTATCACTAGCACATAGCCTGGTGTCTAGGACATAACAAAGGCAATCATAATTGCTGACCGAATCTCTAACGTGCTTCCTGTGCATAGGAACTGCTCTAAGTACTATATTTATATCAACTTGACCTCCTGGCAACTCAGTGAAGGTGCTAAGACTCAGTGCTAAGACTTAGTGATTTGCCCTAAATTGCTCAACAGCCAGGATTTGGATCCAACATTTGATCCTAACCATTATGCAATAATCTCCGCAGAGGTTTGCTGAAATGGACACAGTAATGGTCATCAAGTGCTAGGCGCTTTACGTGCCTTCTCATGTAATTTTCACAATACTATCCTGAGCCTCCTATTATAAATGTGTAAGCTGAGGCCTAGCATGTTTATGTACCTTGCCCAAGGATGCATGGCTGATAAGTGACTGGAGCTGAAATCCGAGCCTGTGGCTAGAGCCTGAAATCTTATCTACGGCCCTAATATTCCCTAAAGTGTGATGTGGGAATCGGGACTACTATGAGAGGATATTTTTATGTGATTCATGGTTTATTTTAAGAGTTACGTGTCTGTTTTAATGTGCACCACAAATAGTATGACTAGACTCTTAGCCCCATGGTTTTATTGGTGTAAGTGCTGAACAGGAGCCTAGAGTGCCTATGTAGGTACTAGAGTGTGTCATCTGTAAAATTAAGTGACTGGTAATGCAGTTAGATTATGGGTGTGAGAGGCTGGTGCATAGATGGCTGAAGTTTGGGAAGCTCTGTATTATGATTCCCTGCCTCCCCAACATATGGAAGGGACAGTGACAGAGACATGAGAACACTCCAGAGTGTGAAAATAGCAAAGGTGCGAAGTCAAGAAAACACTTATTAAGTTTCACACAGGGTATTGTCTGGATTTGTCTGCCTGGAACTTTGAACTTTATTCTATAGAAAATGGAGAGCCTTCAGTGATTTAGGACCAGAGGTGAACATGACATTGTCTATTAATATTCGTCTCTTAAAGTCATTGTGTGTTTATTATCCATCTGAATTTATAATAGCTTAACAATATATCTATGTGTAAATACCAATGAATAAACACTCACAAATATGCATTTGCTGCTAACCCCCTAAACACAGTGCTCAGAGACACTGCTATAAAATCCAAACCATGATGATGTAAACCTTGATGTGCATGTGGGATGCAGGGCCCACCTCTACCCTGCACCTATGCATTTTACAAATTAGGGCATTCTCCTCCTTATTTAGAGTTGCTTCTAACTGCCAAGAGTGGCAGTCTTGCATCTTTCTGTATTTGAAATTGTAATACTAATTGAACAATTCATTGAACCCAATGGCTTTAAAAAAATCAATAATTGCCTCCCGTTATTGATATAGTGGAAACGCATGGAAGAAATTATCCAGTATAGAAATAAGCCAGTTAAAATAAATAATTCAATAAGCTGCCTGACAATCTATTCAAATTTTGAACTTGAATGATGAAGTGGAGTTTTTTAAGTATAAATAATGAAAGAAATATACTCAGTGCTGCCAGGGTGTGGACTAAAGCTATGGGCAGCCAAGATGCCAGTTCCTGGCATTTACCCCATTCCTCATGGTTTTGTGGTCAATAAATAGGTTGTTGGCTGTAAGGTGTCCACGTGGGGAGTGTGTATGAATACTGGCTCCAAATTAGTGTGGTTAGTATTTGAGATCAGAGCATGGCAGTACTAATATGTTCCTCAAATATATCTAGTAATTTACAAAGCACTTTTATATCTAGCCACATGTAGCTATGAGCCACCTCAATATTTTGCAAATGGTAAAACTAAGGTAAAAATAAAAAATATTTTGCAAATGGTAAATGAGATCAGAGCATGGCAGTACTAATATGTTCCTCAAATATATCTAGTAATTTACAAAGCACTTTTATATCTAGCCACATGTAGCTATGAGCCACCTCAATATTTTGCAAATGGTAAAACTAAGGGCTAGTAACATGAATTGACAGTATGTAGTCCTATTGCTAGTCCATACAAGAACTTAAATTATAACACAGGTTTTTAAATTTTTGTCCATTGCTCCATTTACTAGTATTACTAACTTTGACTTTTTATTCCTTCCTACATTCAAAGGAATATGCAGAACTCAGGTGACTGTTTTCTGTCCAAGGACCCTCCAATTAAAAAAGGATCTGTTGTTTGGTTGAGATCACATGGCCCAAACAGATTAGAGCTAGGATTTGAACATGGCTCTTCGGACTCCCGGTTCAGGGCATCTTTTTTTATACTCTTGGCAGTTAGAAGCAACTTCTAACTCTTCAGCTTTTAGTGTATCCCTTCCCAAGGCAAGAAGGTGAGGTAACCGGGGAGAACACAATCCCTGGCTGAGAACCAGAGGTGTTTTGAAGCAGAGCCTGGGACCTGGGACTGAGGAGGACTTTCAGCCAGATACTTTGGGTGACCTGCTTCCAAATCATCAGGGATGGAGGCAGATGGGTGCAGATGCTGGTAGCTGACAGAAACCTAGGTCCTGATGTCATGAAGACAAAAATCGTAACAGGACTCTGAGGGGAAAATAAAATGGAATGATAGGATTCCCCTTCCGATCACATCACAGGCCTTGTCTGCAAGCAAGAAAGAAAAAAACAGCACAAGGGGTAGTCCAGTGTGAGCTGCAGTTCAGGACACTCAGAGAGCCTTTCACTCATTTTTCTTGTCCACAATTGCATCCCATATGTACAAGCTGAAACTAAATATAGCGCTTAGGTTGTACGAGGCATTGCTCTGAGTGATTAGGAATATTAACTCAATCTTCACGATAACCTGTGGGTAGACACTTTTACTATAACTGTTTAACAGACAAGGAAATTAGGACATAGAGCTTTTATTCATTCATTCATTTTGGAGCCGACTCCATGCCCAACACGGTGCTTGAACACATGACCTCGTGATCTAGAGTTAGGAAAATTGGGGACATAGAAAGAGTAAGTGGCTCACGCAAGGAATCACAGTGGGCAAACAAGGATTCGTTGGAATGTAGGCCCAGAGGCTCTAGAACCCATATTCTAAGATGCCATGCTACCCGCTGATCCTCAGTAGTCTGTGCTTGCCACTTAAGATCTGGTCTCCACCCTTGCACATGGCACCGTGCCACCAAACTTGGGAGGGGGGTGCTGCATCAACGGGTCCCCTGGCCTTCTGGCTTCTGGTCAGGTTTCGCCAATGAAAAGCACCAGCAGGCAATCAGATGGAAGGAGATGGGTTAGAGCAGTTAGTCTCCTGGCTCCCTCCCTGCCAAGGCCACAGTTTCCTCTACTTGAGGCCATACCTCCTATTGAAAAGCCCTCTCCAATAGCTACCACACCTACCACTATCTTCCTCCTGATTCTGAGTCATGCTTCTTCCACTTGGCCCCTCAGGCTTGAGGGTGGTATGGTCTCTGCCACTGTCGTGAGCCTGAGTGCTTCACCATCCCCTGTAAGGGTTCCCCTTAACCATATCCATACCTATATAAATGGTCTCCTCTTTACACTTCCCTCAATTTACTGCATGTGAATGAACCATGCTGGGCCCCTGACTATTTTGGTTTTTTGATTTTTTGGGTTTTTTTGGTTTTTGTTTCTATTATGTTCAGTTAGCCTGTATAGTACATAATTGGTTTTTGATGTAGTGTTCAGTGACTCATTAGTTAAGTATAATACCCAGTGCTCACCACAGCCCATGCCCTCCTCACTACCCCTCACCTTGTTACCCCTTCCCCCACTCTCCACCTCTCTGAAACCCCCAGATTGTTTCTTTGAACTAAACCAACCAGTTGTTTCATTCTTCATAGGAAATCTAAACTCAAGCATCTGACTACCTGTTTCTTGCACAAGGTTAGCCCTCAATAAATATGTGTTGGATAGAGAAAAGGAAGGGAGAAGGAAGGAGGGAGAGGTGGGGGGAAGGACAGAAAGTCGGGGAGGGCAGAATTAAAGGCCCCATAGATAAAGTTAGAACACCAGTCCACCACACTTCACCTGGATGAGTCATTTCCTTTCCTTACAAATAACCATAACTTGGGTCACAAAGCTCTATGGCATGTTATTCTACTTTTAGCATATATGCTAGTATGCCCACTTTACAGTTCATAATACTGATCTTCAGAGAGGCGAAATAATTTGTGTTTAGTTCACATGTCGATGAAGTATCAGAGCCTGGACTTAGCCCAGAAATTTTGATTTCAAATCGAATCCATTTTCCTCTCTCAAGGTGCAATTTCTGAGAATTGGGTTTCTCCCTCGTGACAATGACCCAGATCTTCAGGAAGTCAGACCCACCTTGGGGAAACATCTGCCTCTTCCCCACGGCTTTGGTCATAATGGGAATTTGACTTAGGGTCCTTCCCATCACCACTGAGTTCTGCCTCTTTGGGTTTTCTCCTTTCTCTCGGGCTCGCCCGAGCACCACTCTTAACTGAACCTCTGGAGGGGGACAAAAACAATTCAGATGCTGAGAAACACATTGGTTCTGTCTGGTTCCTTCCATCTCAGTCTTCCAAGGTATCCTGAGAACCATTTTTATAAGCAGCATCCAGCGATCGATGTAGAAATGTACTAATGCACTTTTCCGATAGCTCCCTTTGAAAAATGTAAGTCTTTTTTTTAAAAACTTAGATACTGATATTTGTACAGATGGGTGGCATTTGAATGTATCACCGTGAAGTCCCCTGAGGACTTGGAAGGTCCATCTGAGAAATGTTTATTTGAGAATCAAAAAGGCCATCACTTCTCCACATCCTGTTGATTTCATTCTCCTGGAAGTACATCAATCCTGGGCCCAGACAGCGCCTTTAAAGTCGACTGGAAATCCCGGTTGTTAAGAAGCCACATTTTTTTTCAGATAGAGGGAAAATTTATGTCTTTAAATATTTAATATTCTAAACAAGTGGCCAAAAAATGAATAGTAGAAGCAGCTATTTATGTGAACAAAGGTTTAAGACATAAGATTGGTTGGGTTATTTTGGACTAAACCAAGGAGTGGCTTCATTTTTTGTAGAAAGTCTCAAATCAGGAATTTCCTAACAAAGAGGGAAATAACCAGAAGGAGAGCACCTCTAGCCTAAAAGACTACATTCCCTCTTTCGTCTCCTCCACTCCACAGCATGCTTCTTTCAAGAGAAGTAGTTTGTCTTTGCTTGGTTTCCTGTCCTTATGTCTAATGTACTATCTAACATGTAGTCAGGACTTCTTAAGTCATTACTGAATGATTAACTCACTGGTTAAATGAATGGTTCATAAAGTCTCTTATTTTTTTCATCGAATCCTCAAAATTCCAGTAAGTTGAGCAGGGGCAGGAATTATTCTTACTCTTCTTTTATAGATGTAGAATTTGAGACCCTGATACATACTGGGTCTTGCCCAAAGTCACATAGCAAAGTAACAGCAGAGCTGGGAGTAAAATCTTGGTCTTCAAATGAAAAGGTTGGTAGTCTTTCTAATTCCTTGACCTGGTCTCCCTTCTTATCCTTTGTTTTTTAGCTTTCACGTGGTCTCCGGACTTAGACTTTGGAATGGAAATGGCATTTGGAAACTGAAAGAATGAAAACAAAGCTATTCCTCGGTAGAAACCATGAAATCCCCAAATGAAATGGGAGGCACTGAATTCCCTGATACAGAGATCAATGTAGTAGAAGAGAAGTGAATGACAGATATGAAATTAATGGCATTTAAATTTATGCAGTTACAATAGAAAACAATTCTTCTGGAATGCCTTCCTGAGCCTTTGATATGTAGTGGTAATTAAAAGAGCTCCTTTAAATCATTTATTATAATTATGTTTTAAATGATCCGGTCCTGAATGTAACCGGCATTTTGTTGTTTACTGGTAACTGGTGACATTTGGAATTGACTAGACATTTGCAATAACTTGACTACTTTTCAAATATAGAGAACAGAACTGCCTCTTGCAACTGAATCGGAAAAGCATACCAGATCCCCAGTGGACCCCTCGCTTTCTACTCTGCCTCAGTGATCTGATACACTCCCTGGGCAAAAAGAATCAGCAAGAGTTAAACAAAGGTAGGACTGAAGATCAGGCACATTTTGTGACTTTCAAAGGCAAAAGGTTTTATGAAAAAGTGGAGAACTGGTTACATGCTTTAGTTGCAAGATTTGAACCTCTGCAGGTCCAGGCTGATTGTGAGTGAAATTTGCAGAGTTGGCTAAAACTGTGTGCTAATGGTGTAAGGTTAGAAAGTCAATCCACATTCCAGCCATTTTTCTCCCCATATTAGCTATCTGGTATCTTTACTTAAGGCTTTCTGGCTTACAGGCAAAGAAACTGAGGCTCAGAGAGGTTGAGAGGTTTGTCTAAGGCCACATAGCTCATGTGGAGTTGGTGGGGGGAGAAATTTTGGCTCTGAGTTAGATGCTTTCTTTCACCAGCTGTGCCCCGCAGGGTTGTTCTTATTCTTGGACAGTGTTTTGCAAGCAATACCGCAGTGTGGTACTTGTTGTAAAAGTGTACCCCCATTTGAATGGTGAGTTTCAGAGCAGTAAGGTGGCATTTGCCCAAGGCCACACTTTGAGTGGCAAGGATAGGACTTTGATCCAAGCTCTTGAGTCCAAGTTTAGGACTCTTTGGATTAAAGCACGGCTTCCTGGCTTAGAGAAGTCAGGTAAGTATATGGCCTGGATCATTCAGGGGCTGGATGAAGGTCAGTGGGAAGTCACTCCTTCCAGATATAAGGGATGCATCTCAAGGATGCTCACATTTTCTGAACTCTTAAGATGATTTCTGGATCTTTCATGTTTACTTCCCTTTCCTGAGCCGCTTCTTCCCAAAGCGAGTATGGTTTCTCCAATATGCCACACCCTCTGTTTGCTGTCTCCCCTGTCCCACTCCCCACTTCCTCCTCCTCACCGTCTCAGCTTTTCTTCTCCTTTGGACTCTAATCCACTTCTGGAAGAGCATGGATTTCTTCTGAGTTAGCGTTTGGCAAATGACTCAATCTCTCTGAGCCTCGGGTTCTTCATTATAAAGGAGTATCTCCAAATTGCTAATATCGAAGTAGGAAATTGAGGGTAGATCCCCTAACCTATTTATATTTGTACCCTTGGAGCCCAATTTGACCCCTCTACATAGTAAATAAGTGACCAAACCCTGTAAGGATTAGATGAGATAAACCACGTAACTGGCCTAGCACAGGTCTTAGCACATCTTAGGTGCATGATTCATTCTTTCATCTTTGGAAAATCCCCTGAGGGCCTACAGCATGCCAGGAGTCATTAGGCAAATTGCATATAATATTGAATAACACAGCTCAAGATTCCTGCCCTCTTGGAACTTGGGTTCTGGAAGAACAAGACAGACAATAAATAATAAACACACCAAACAAGTAAAGCGGGTAGTAAAAACTGTTGAAAATTTTTCGAAAAAGAGCTGAGAAATGGGGATCAGGAGAGAGGTTGGGGGAACAGGTTGCAATTTTAAATAGGTGGTCTTGGGCAGCCTTTATGGAAAAAGTAACATGAGTTCCATACTTCATTTCCTCATCTTCATCCTTTCTTCTCTCCCTGTCTTCTTCCTCAACCCCAATTCCTCCTATGCAGTGCCCCACTCACTGACAAGATGAGAACATCCTGGAGAATGGAGGCCCTTAGTCCTCTTGTCCTTCCTGTAGAACTGGCCACGTAATCTGCAAGGCCTGATGCAAGAGGAAAATCAGGCCCCTTGTTCAAAAATCATTATAGATCTCATCATGGCAACAGCAGAATGTGACACTGAGTGCAGGGCCCTTCTGCAAAGGGCACATAGTGGCTGTTCATGGCCTACAGAGATCTGCCATGTCACCACCAGAATTGCATTGACTCAGGCCCAGCCTCTCCTCCCTCTGGCTATGGCCCGTGAGGCAGCCTTACCACCTGCTTTCCCCTGTGCCCATCCTGGCCCGGGAGGCAGCCCCATTTCTCACCGTCCTCCATGGGCTGACCCTGGCCTCTTCTACAGCCCCGCGTGGGTGGACCCGATGGATTGTTTTTTTGTTTTTGTTTTTTTTTCCAGGCCCCGCTATTTCACCTTTATTCTTGAAGGATATTTTAGCTGTATACAGAATTCTGTTTTAAAAGAGTTTATTTTTTCTCTTTTAGCACTTGAAAAATATTAGCCCATTGACTTCTGACCTCCATAGTTTATGATGGAAATCCACAAAACTTCAAATTATCATAGCCCTGTAGAGAATCTGTTGGTTTTCCTTGGATGCTTTCAAATTGTTCTCTTTCTCTTTGATTTTTAGTAGATTGACTGTGATGTGTCTTGACATAGTTCTCTTCATATTTATTTATTTATTTATTTGTTTATTTATTTATTTATTTATTTTTAATAATTTTTTATTGTTATGTTAATCACCATACATTACATCATTAGTTTTTGATGTAGTGTTCCATGATTCATTGTTTGTGCATAACACCCAGTGCTCCACGCAGAACGTGCCCTCCTTAATACCCATCACCAGGCTAACCCATCCCCCCACCCCCCTCCCCTCTAGAACCCTCAGTTTGTTTTTCAGAGTCCATCGTCTCTCATGGTTTGTCTCCCCCTCCGACTTACTCCCCTTCATTCTTTCCCTCCTGCTATCTTCTTCTTCTTTTTTTTTTCTTAACATATATTGCATTATTTGTTTCAGAAGTACAGATCCATGATTCATCAGTCTTGTACAATGCACAGCGCCCACCATAGCACATACCCTCCCCAATGTCTATCACCCAGCCACCCCATCCCTCCCACCCCCCACCACTCCAGCAACCCTCAGTTTGTTTCCTGAGATTAAGAATTCCTCATATCAGTGAGGTCATATGATACATGTCTTTCTCTGACTGACTTATTTCACTCAGCATAACACCCTCCAGTTCCATCGACGTCGTTGCAAATGGCAAGATCTCATTCCTTTTGATGGCCGCATAATATTCCATTGTGGATATATACCACTTCTTCTTTATCTGTTCATCTGTCGATGGACATCTTGGCTCTTTCCACAGTTAGGGTATTGTGGACATTGCTGCTATAAACATTGGAGAGCACATACCCCTTCGGATCCCTACATTTGTATCTTTGGGGTAAATACCCAGTAGTGCAATTGCTGGATCATATGGTAGCTCTATTTTCAACTGTTTGAGGAACCTCCATATTGTTTTCCAGAGTGGTTGCACCAGCTTGAATTCCTACCAACAGTGTAGGAGGGTTCCCCTTTCTCCACATCCCCGCCAACATCTGTTGTTTCCTAACTTGTTAATTTTAGCCATTCTGACGGGTGTGAGGTGGTATCTCATGGAGGTTTTGATTTGGATTTCCCTGATGCCCGGCGATGTTGAGCAATTTTTGATGTGTCTGTTGGCCATTTGGATGTCTTCTTTGGAAAAATGTCTGTTCATGTCTTCTGCCCATTTCTGGATTGGATTATTTGTTCTTTGGGTGTTGAGTTTGATAAGTTCTTTATAGATTTTGGATACTAGCCCTTTATCTGATATGTCATTTGCAAATATTTTCTCCCATTCTGTCGGTTGTCTTTTGGTTGTTTCTTTTGCTGTGCAAAAGCTTTTTATCTTGGTGAAATCCCAAGAGTTCATTTTTGCCCTTGCTTCCCTTGCCTTTGGCGATGTTTCTAGGAAGAAGTTGCTGCGGCTGAGGTCGAAGAAGTTGCTGCCTGTGTTCTCCTTTAGGATGTTGATGGACTCCTGTCTCATGTTTAGGTCTTTCAACCATTTGGAGTCTATTTTTGTGTGTGGTGTAAGGAAATGGTCCAGTTTCATTCTTCTGCATGTGGCTGTCCAATTTTCCCAACACCATTTGTTGAAGAGACTGTCTTTTTTCCATTGGACATTCTTTCCTGCTTTGTCAAAGATGAGCTGACCCTAGAGTTGAGGGTCCATTTCTGGGCTCTCGATTCTGTTCCATTGATCTATGTGTCTGTTTTTGTGCCAGCACCATACTGTCTTGATGATGAAAGCTTTGTAATAGAGCTGGAAGTCCGGAATTGTGATGCTGCCAGCTTTGCTTTTCTTTTTCAATATTCCTCTGGCTATTCGGGGTCTCTTCTGGTTCCATACAAATTTTAGGATTATTTGTTCCATTTCTTTGAAAAAGGTGGATGGTATTTTGATGGGGATTGCATTGAATGTGTAGATTGCTCTAGGTAGCACTGACATCTTCACAATGTTGGTTCTCCCAATCCATGAGCATGGAACAGTTTTCCATTTCTTTGTGTCTTCTTCAATTTCTTTCATGAGTATTTTATAGTTTTCTGAGTACAGATCCTTTGCCTCTTTGGTTAAATTTATTCCTAGGTATCTTATGGTTTTGGGTGCAATTTTAAATGGAAATGACTCCTTGATTTGTATCTCTTCGGTCTTGTTGTTGGTGTATAGGAATGCCACTGATTTCTGTGCATTGATTTTATATCCTGCCGCTTGACTGAATTCCTGTATGAGTTCTAGCAGTTTTGGGGTGGAGTCTTTTGGGTTTTCCACATACAGTATCATATCATCTGCAAAGAGTGAGAGTTTGACTCCCTCTTTGCCGATTTGGATGCCTTTGATTTCTTTTTGTTGTCTGATTGCTGTGGCTAGGACTTCTAATACTATGTTGAATAGCAGTGGTGAGAGTGGACATCCTTGCCGCGTTCCTGACCTTAGGGGAAAAGCTCTCAGCTTTTCCCCATTGAGAATGATATTCGCTGTAGGTTTTTCATAGATGGCTTTTATGATATTGAGGTATGTACCCTCTATGCCTATACTCTGAAGAGTTTTGATCAAGAAAGGATGCTGTACTTTGTCAAATGCTTTTTCTGCATCTATTGAGAGGATCATATGATTCTTGTTCTTTCTTTTGTTAATGTATTGTATCATGGTGACTGATTGCGGATGTTGAACCAGCCTTGCAGCCCAGGGATAAATCCCACTTGGTCATGGTGAATAATCCTTTTAATGTACTGTTGGACCCTATTGGCTAGTATTTTGGTGAGAATTTTTGCATCCATGTTCATCAAGGATATTGGTCTGTAATTCTCCTTTTTGATGGGGTCTTTGTCTGGTTTTGGGATCAAGGTAATGGTGGCCTCATAAAATGAGTTTGGAAGTTTTCCTTCCATTTCTATTTTTTGGAACAGTTTCAGAATAGGTATTAATTCTTCTATAAATGTTTGGTAGAATTCCCCTGGGGAGCCATCTGGCCCTGGACCCGATGGATTGTTAAAGCCAGTAGCTGTCCTTAGGAATCAGTAAACCTTCCTGCCCGGGCCATTTATTTTTTTCCAGATTTAATAGCAAGGGAACATAAGTAGGTGGAGGACTTCAGGATTTATTTCCTTCTGATAATCCGAGCACTCTCTCCAGGAGGTGCCATTTACCTGATAAATTGTACCAGTCAGTCTCAGTGCTGATGAGCCTTCAACATGCTCAGGCTGCTGCCCCGTCCCAACACTGCTCTATCTATTTCTGCCCTGCCTAGCCCACAACACTAGATTAACAGAGTCCTCTTAAAGGAGCCCAACCCTTCAGCTTACTCTTTTCCTCTACCACCCTTGGCCCACCCTGCATCTCATGGGCGTGGAGACGGAAGCTTGAGAGCTGACCTGATTCGTACAACATCCCACAGTGATTGTAGTGGGATTTCAACCAGATCTTCTGACTCAAACACCAGTGTTCTTCCAAATATTGGTCGATGATGTGTACATTTATCTTGCATATCCCATTTATGCTTCTGCTGAAAGGACATGACTGAAGGATTCTTAGTCCGGAATGCACTTCCCCCCTAATGCCCTTATCCTGAAATCATATGAGATATCAGAGACTAGAGGTGCCAGAATGCAGTTGGTTCCTTGCCCAGGCCCATATTACTCTGAAGAAGCAAAGATAGTTCTCAAACACATACACATCCCAGTCTGAGTAAACAAGAGGGAAAAAAATAGAAAAAGGAAGAAAAAAAAAGCTGTGGGAAGCACACTTATGATATCCATCCTCTAGATATTGGTTCTTTTTTGTACCATTGCTTTAGTATGTTAAAGTGCATATTAAAAGATGTATCGTTTTAAACATTTTTACATGTCTGGTTTTGTGGTATTAAGTACATTCACATTGTTGTGCAATCATCAACACCATCTGTCTCCAGAACTTTTCATTCCAATTTTTTTCTTGAATATGGAATGCTACTGGCTGAAACAGAATGCAGCCCACGATGGTGTTTGCTTCAGTGATATGCCAATTTAACAAACCCTCACAGGCTGGAAATCAGCGCCCTTTGTCATTGAACCCTGAGAGCAGTGAGAACAGAAAGGCCAAGTGGGTTTGCCCCCTACGAATGTACCCATGATTAGTTAACGGGGTTCCACATGTCTGTATATAGGAAGACAGGTGAATACAAGACAAGCCAGAGACAAGGACTTGGGAGAAAAGAACAAAAACCCTGCTTTTATGGGCATAGCCTTTCCATTCCTGTCATTCTTACATGGATGCAAAATAGTTCCCCGTATGTATGAGAAAGCTTTGTACTAACTGAGCCAGCCTGGAAGAGGGTTCTGCCCTGTGAGCACTGAGTCTTCTTCAGGAAGAGCAAAATATTCTTTCTGGGTCTGGGAGGGGTCTGAGAACTTAAGAGAGAGACGCAGACATAGAAGCAGACAAGCACAGATAAATAGCCTGAATGCTCTGAAACAGACATACACTCAGAGTCATACAGCAGGCATGTCAGAAAAAGAAACACCACACACACATGCAACCAAAAATACACATCATCACTGACATTTATTGAATGCTTACTCAGTGCAAGGTGCCATTCTTAGTGAAGAGATGTGCAGAGATTTTAAGGAACTTGCCCACGGTCACACAGCTCATTTCGGGGAGCTGGAAGTAGTCCATTTTAATGTGGAATTTAAATGTGTTGAATTAAATTTGTAAAGCTTGTGACTTGAGAATAGAATGAAGATTGTAATATCCATGTCAGAGTTTGGTTTTCATCTAGCAGGGGCATGGGGAGCCATTGAAGGCTCTTAAAGATGGGAGTGACATAATCACAAGAGTACATTAAAATGATCCCTCTGATGAGGCTGCCTTCAGTGGTTTGGAAGGGGAGGGGTCATCAGTGCTCCTCTCAGGTGGAGAAATTGGTGGCTTGGGAAGGATAACTCAGGTGAGCTGAGTTCCATGGGCCTAAAGCTACTCCTACTCAAAGTAGCCTCAAACTCATCATTTGGCTGCCATCTATCAATGTCAGGTTTGATGGACAGCTTTCAGGCCTATTGCTCTGCCCTTTCGCCTTCTAGATGATTCTTTCTTACCCACGAATCACACAGGAGCTCTCAAGCTCCCTCATTTCCAAAGGCGTGTATGAAATGGCAGTGCAGTGCCAAAGAATGCAAGATATTATTGATTGTATCACATTGGTATGAGATGATACAAACTCACTGGGTCCACTTCTCAGGGTATTCAGGGACGGAAAGTAGGCTTCACCTCCACATACCTAATGTAACCAGTCGGTAGTTGCTGCTGGGAATACCACACTGAGAAATTTGAGAGGGTGTTCTGCCCGAGTCATGCCGACATCGTTTTGTTGGTTAGGCAAGTCTTTTAAGGGTACAGGGGAGGGAATTGGTAGCACATATGCCAAGTATTTGCCATTATTAGGCTATTGGAATAGGCCTCTTTGGAGTGCTTTTCCATTCCTAAGGCTGCAGCTTTTCAGGCTGTATGTGGAGCTTGAGTGTGCAACCAACTCAGTTCATCAGAACTCAACATACATACAGGAGGCACCTGTTCTGTGCATGGCAAATTCGGTTGCTCTGGTCCCTATGTAAAGTGTGAATTATTCCCTGCTTCTGGATGTTTTGCCCATTCCTTTGAGACAATACCAGTGAGAAATGGTGATAATACTTTTGTCTTAGAAAGGCAAAGTTGGTTCTAGAAATTCTGCCTATAAAGACTGATCTGGTTTGGGGAGACTTCACTCCATTGAGAACCTTCAGAAGAGGGTTGGCTAAGGGATCATATGGCCTAGCTTAAAATCCTTTCTTGGGCAAATTATATATCCACTCTGTGTTTGGTTTATTCTTCTTTGTGTTGGGAATATAATAATAGAAGAACATATCTTAACAGTCTACTTCCTTAATCAACTGGCAAGATTAATCCGCACTCCCTCTTTCTTCTATCACCTGTGACAATGGATGCCCACAGCATGGCCAATGCTGATGGGTAGGAGCCACTCTCTAGTATACCCACTCACTTCTATTGCAAGTGACCAGTACTAGTCCCAATCACCTATCCTAAGAGGTTCCTGGTGCTCCTACACTAAGAAGCAGCATGGTGTAACAGCTAAGAGCCTGGATTCAGAACCCAGATTCAGAACTTAGGCTTATATCCTGCTGGGTCATTTACTAGAGTGGGCTTGAACAGATTACTTACCCTCT
Organism: Eumetopias jubatus; assembly: GCF_037043125.1. Lineage (NCBI taxonomy): Eukaryota > Metazoa > Chordata > Mammalia > Carnivora > Otariidae > Eumetopias > Eumetopias jubatus. The sequence continues at coordinate 60,675,503 of NW_028274810.1, forward strand.
CTGTGCTCAGCTCCCTTATTTGTAAAACAAAAAAGTTAATCATAACTATCTCATAGGAGTTGTTATGAGGATTACATGAGTCAATATTTTTAGTGCACTGGAATAGTACTTGGTGAATGCTAAGTGCTAATTATTAAGTTTTTGTAGGAAAATTAAGCATCTAGCACAGAGTGGATTCTTATGTATTAGATCTACCTTTCCTTCTGAATCCAAGCTGGATGGGTTTGTTGTTGTTGTTGTTGTTGTTTTTATAATTTGCTTCTCTGTTCCGAAGAGAACTATACATCGAAAGATGTTGGATATTTCAACTCCAGACAACGCACCGATTGTAGGACATGGTCTCCGACTGGCTGGATTCGGGTTCATCGCTCAGCCATTGTTTTCCTTCTGTGAACACATCCTTTGCTGGTGGCATCGCAGGATACCGCTGGCTACATCTGAGAAGGAATTGTTCCTTGAGGACACTGAGTGGGAAAAGAGGGTGGCTATAGGCCAGGAATGAAGAGCTGAGGGAAGGCTGGGGGTGAGGAGTTGACTAGAAAATTGTAACATCAATATTAGCAGACAGGTTAATAAAGGACTGCAATTTGCAGATGCCTATCTCCCACTTTTCCTCCCTTCAAGGGAGCTGGCATATGCTAATCAGGATCATCTAAGCCTGGCCTGGGATCAGCACGAGTGTTGTATCCAAGAAAGGGCTTCAAGTACGGGAGGGTGACCTCCCTACTTTGAACAAATGGCCTTTAAATGTTTGAAATCTCTGTTGGCAAACCATGCACACTAATAGAACAAGCAGACAGCTGGATAGACATTGGTCAGAGCCTGAAAAATAGGAGAACACAGGAGAGGAGGAGGGGAAAAGGATAGAAAATATCTCATATGTATGTGCTGTGGGGCAGGCATTCTGCCAAGCATTTGATATTAGCTGATTTAGGCTTCAATGCAACCCTCTTAGGGAACTATTGATAGCCCCATTCTACAGATGAAGAAACACGCCTGGAGTTCCCATCACCGCGCGAGTCACGTGGCAAGGTTAAGATAAATACCCAGGTCCATCTGACTCCGTATGTTGTGATCTCTCTTATACCATACTGCCTTCACAGCATCAGTTATAATAACAACCCTCAGGGACAGTTCCCCATTGTTGTTATTAGCAGGATGGGGGGAGTGGTTAAAAGCTGTGGTGCCAGAGTCAGACCTAAATTCGGTTCCACCTTGACTGCTTACCACCTACCCCAAGTTCTCTGATCACTGATTTCTCCACTTGTGGGATGGACCTGGCACCACAGAATTGCTTTGAAGAGTGAATGGAATAACGGATAGAGAGAGTGGGAGATAATAAAGTGACAGAACAGGGTGCAGGTGTACATCCTAAGTGCTCAGTAAACAGAATATCCTTCCTCTCAGTATTTTTAGATTTATTATTTTTATTGTTGATTCACTTCATCAGCTTAGGTATGCCAGTCTTATCAAGCTGTATAAGTCTGACATCCCTGAGGACTGTGAGCCAAAATTAGAGACTCTTCAATGTTCAGAGCCTGAGAGAACCTCTCAGAGGGCAAGATTAATCTCAAAAAAGGGAAGTCATTTGTCCAAGGTCACATAGAATGATAAGTAATGCTTGTGATATCATAACACCTAGCATGCTTCTGGCATATAGAAAAGACTTTAAGAAATAATTACTCAAGAAATTCTTCTTTAACCTCAGTGTAGTTTGTATTTCCCATTCATGACCTGGTGGTATATCTTGTTAGGAGGCCATAATCTGAATCTGGGGAAGTGTTTATGATGGTCTTGGCCCAGCTGCCTCTGGCTTATGGCTTCTCTTTTAACCCCTCAAACCCTGCTTCCATTTTCTTCAGGGCAAGACAAGAAATTAGCAGCTTTATTGGCCTCTGTGAACAGCAGAGCAGTTTTGATGGAGAACAGGGAAGAGTTTGCGATGTTGTTTTATTTGTGGCATTTCATCAGCCAACAATGTAAATTAAATTAATTAAAAAGCATTGTACATTTTAATTCCAACACTGGATTCACTCAGTGGCCATGGAAATTTTGAATAATGGATAATAGTCGTCTCTAATTTCTCAACATATGTTTTTTCACTTACACAGCTGTGAAAAAAATTATATTTATATTTTTGTTGATGCATAATTTCCAGCCTGAAAACAGAATTCATATTAGCATTAAACTGCCAACAGGTGTCTTTTTTTTTTTTTCTTCTCTTTCTGGTGAGCTGGAATAATCCCTTCCTTGGCAGGAAGTCAGTATTTTTTCACAGTCATTTTTGCATCCTTAAGAATGCCTTTAAAATTATTTTCTACTTGATGAAACACATCCTCTCAAGGCTTCATTATTTTCACCCTGGTGTTATCTGATTGAATATTTTCAATCACAAAAACTTACAGGATTTGAGTCATTCCTACTCCACACTGCATAGAACTACAGCTGGGTATGTCGATAACATTTTGAACGTTTTTTTTGCTAAGAAATAGCCATGATTTTAAATGACCCAATGGCATTTTAAGCCTGGATACTGTTTATTTTAGCTATTGATTACGAAGCTTCTTTTAGCCACAAGGTAATCAAGTCAAATGCAAATAATTACTACATTCCATTCTAGATGGCCTGTAGAGAAAGAGTAAGTCCCATGAAACCTTGTCAGTTTCTTCAAAATTACTTTTTTTCTGGTGTACAAAAATTGTTTTTCTTGGAATCCAACAGTTTAAGAATTCAAAGCAAAGTGTAATAGAAGCTAGATAGTTATCCTGAAATTAATCCTCTTCCTTGGGTATTCCTTCCCAGTTAGTATTACATCATCCAACTTTATCTTCACCCCCCCCACCACATCTGAGACTATTTCTAAAGATCCTTTAACTATTTTCTTGCTCCCCCTACCTTCCCAATCACAGATCTACCCTTGTGGTGGGGTAGTCTGTGTAAGGGCACACTTAATTAGACTGTCTTGCTTAGCACCCTACAGTGGCTCTCCCTTGTCCTGGGGAATTCTGGAGACGTACACAAAGTCTTTCATGCATGATCCGGTCCCCGTTACCTCTAACTTCTTTTGCAGTGCCATCCTCAGTTACTAACATCTTCAAATCTATGTTGCAGCCATGCAGAGCTTCCTGGAGTTCTAGGAACAAATAAGTGATTCCATTTCAAGCTTCAGCAACTTTATGCAAGCTATCTCCTCTACCTGGTTGCCCCACGATATACTTAGACTGTCTTCTTTAAGACCCACCTCAGGGAGCTTCTCCCCAGCAAAGCCTTCCCTGTTTTATCACCAGCACCATTATCACCCTGACACCTTTCCACCCACACCGTAGGTAAAGTGGCTTTCCCTTCTGCTGTTTCACACCCATCTTTTGAGATCAAAAGGGAATATGTTAAGACCTTGGGTTCTAGAGCCATATTTCCTGGGTTCATATCCCGGCTGCCCTTTACTGCCATCTCTGTGCTTGATTTGCCCATTATAAAATGGGAGAAATAATTCTACTTACCTAATAAGGTATTTGTGAGAATTAACTGAGACAATATATGTAAAGTACTTAAAACAGTAGCTAGCAGGTTGTACATATATAACTAATGATTGATATAGCTTGATTCTTATCTATTTCCTTTCACTGTATTTGTTTAGAGTTTACTTCTCCCACTAGACTGAGAGTTCCTTGAGGGCTGGAATGGAATTCTCTCATTTTTGTATCTTGAATGCCTGGTACTGTGCCTGGCATATAACAGGTGCTCAGGAACAGATGTAGGTGGAATGAATGAATAAATCAATGTAGACAGACAATCTGGAAGTTCAGCAAGCAAAAACACACCCCCCCCCAGTTATATAATGTAGTTATGATGTCCCTGACACTTCTTATTTTTTTTTTAAACTAAAAAACTCTTCCCCTTTCATGATAACTAGCTAAAACATGGGATGAATGTTTGCTGCACATTTGCAAGAGGGTTTGAGTCCAACATCCACACTCTGGTGTCCTGCCTTGTTCTATTTTACTTTCCTTTGCCATTGCCAAAATGAATATCCATTGATGGGATTTCTAGTATTCATCATATGCAGCCACCAGATGGATCTGAATAGTTTCTCTAACAACCAATTTGCATTTAGACTCTGCTTCCAAAATGCCTTCCCATTATATCTTCCACTTGCCCTCCATGCACTCCAACATCTTCCACTCTGTTCTAAAGGCCACACCTCTAATTTTGGAAACTGTGGATTGATTTGGTACAACTGAGCTACACCAAGTCAATACAACAATTGTCATTTATTGCCAATCATGACTTGCTCATATATTTCAATTTCTACCATGTAGTATAACATAATTTTCTTTATAATCATCTTTTGTAGCAAGTCCCAAGATATTGTTGCAAGACGGATTTTTTTTCCTGTACTGCTCCCAAGGCTTCATCTTTAAGTTATGTTGCCTAGTGGGCTTTGTCTTTGAGCCAAGATCTTCTTGTTAAGGGTGTGATGCTTATGTGGGGCTCTGTTAGGTTTCATGAACTTAAATGAAGAGTAAGTAATAAATTCATAGAGGAAATTGGGTTAGCATGTGATTAACATCCCGGCTGATGCAGACGGGTGTACCAATGATGGAAACATGTGCTTGTATCATGATGAAATGCAGATTAGAGGCCCTGGAGCCAACCCAAGGATATCTGCCCAAAACTGTTTCATCTCTGTCAGCTTTAATCTGATCGAAAGAGAGTATGCTTCAATGCAGCGAGAAAAATGTGAATTCCTAAAATAACCAAGTGGCACTCTGTTTTCCATTGAGAAGCTATTAAAATACTCACTTTTCATTGTGGTACTGTAGAAAGCTTACTGAACTATAACTTAGAGGACCTGAATTCAAATCTCATCTCAGTCACTAACTTATGCTGTGAAATTTTACAGGCCCTTAGTTTCTACATCTGTAAAATGAATGTGCTGGGCTAGACTAATGGTTTTCAACAGTTTTTTCCTTCATAAAACAAGTGACAAATGATATTTGAACACTCCTATGGGCAGCCCCAGGGTTGTGCACAATTACCCCTGTACTAGTTATAGCTCCCTTTTCTGCCTGCTCAGGTAAGCGTATCAGAAAGCACATGAGTGAGATTGACATTTTAAGATTACCTTGAATGCTGTTCTAACTTATTTTAAAAATTAAAAATCAAATAATTTGGAAGCTTGGGTACATGATTAAATTTTATTTTTTTAATTTAATTTAATTTTATTATGTTAGTCACCATACATCATTAGTTTTTGATGTAATGATCCACAATTCACTGTTTTCATATAACACCAAGTGCTCCATGCAATACATGCCCTCCTTAAAACCCACCACCAGGCTAACCCATCCCCCCCACCCCCCTCCCCTCTAAAACCCTCAGTTTGTTTCTCGGAGTCCATAGTCTCTCATGGTTCGTCTCCCAGTCTGGTTTCCCCCCGCCACCTTCATTTTTCCCTTCCTTCTCCTAATGTCCTCCGTGCTATTCCTTATGTTCCACAAATAAGTGAAACCATATGATAAAAGGTGATATGCTGTACAACTCCCAAAAGGTATTTCATAAAACTCGATTTTAGCCGTCTCTTGTGATGCTATCATTCTACATCTCTTGTGAGTTAATCATGGTGTCAGTAGAGAAAGGTCCAAGGCTTTGAGTCTTTAACTATTTGGAATAAAAAAAAAAAACAAGAAATACATTTTTGTAGGTAGTCCTCACTTTAGTGAGTATTCTCATTTCCCTTTGGAGAATTGCTTGTCGCAAGAGTAATTTTTGATTCTTATGTTGACATGTTAAGCAGAGCTCTGTCTCTGAAATGAGGTAATAACATCATCACTTGAAAATAAGATGGAATCTTTTTCTAAGAACTGAAAATATATAGTACTTGACTAAAATAGTAGTGAGTTGTATCTTGGAATGTCTCATCATGGAATATTTATCTGCAGGAGGGATAAAAGTTTGTAATGTGGTGGCTATTAGAAACCCAAGTCATATAGGAAAGGGATTAAGATAAAAGTTTCCAAAGGACCAAAAAGTTCAGTATAAGATTTAAGTAGAAAAATGACCTATACAGTTTCTCATCTCCAACAATATGGTGGTCTAGATAACCTGAAGAGATTTATACTATTAAATACCAGGATAAAGTAAACTTTGTAAATGTAAGACTGAGATTCCAAGAAATGAAGGGAAACTGTAAGAATTCTAAAACAAAGAATAAACCAAAAACAACCAGCAGGTTGGAACGGTGACAATAAAGCTATGGAGTGAAAAGAAAAATTGACAGTACCAATAACTTGTGGATGTAGGTTTAAGTCCACACTGGGAAAAGAGACTAGTCCTTAGGTTCTCTCATGTGTAAACTGAGAAAATCTTTATATACCCTGACTTTACATAAAAGAATGCATTAAGTAAAATCTACCTATCAGCATAGAAAAACAGTGGTGAAGGTTGTACATCTTGTTTTGGATTATGAATGGTGAAAAAAATTCCTTTAAGATTAAGGATCATGGAATTAGAGACTTAAATTTATGAAACTCTAAAACAAAAACAAAACAAAAAGCTGCAATAACTAGCAGACACAAATAGAAAACCGCTGAGGGATACACCTTTAATTCAAGCATCATGAGATTCCCATAGCAAAATATAATGATGAAATCAAAACCTCAAATTGCAAAATCATACAAGGAAACACACTACTATGAGTAAAAGTTGGCAAACACCAAACAAAAACATTAAACACCCAAGAACTCCAGGTGATACAAAAGTTGAATAGAGATTATAAAAGAAGCATACTTAAATTAATAAAATCATATAAGGGAATTGGAAATATTTTTAAAAACTAATAAGGAAACTTTGAAGAAAGAAAGGAAAATCTTTGAAATCCTCTAATGGAATTTCTACAAATGATGGGGTGCCTGGGGTTGGCTCAGTCAGTAGAGCATCCAGGTCTTGATCTTGAGGTTATGAGTTTGAGTCCCGTGTTGGGTGTAGAGATTACCTAAAAAAAAAAATCAATAAAAAAATGAAAGACATGGTCATTAAAATAAACAAACTCAATAGGTTAAACAGTAGTGTACACATAGTTGGAAATATAACTAGCTAACAGGAGTACAAAATACCTACAGTACAAAAAGATTAAAAAAATTAAAAGAGTAAAAAATAGATATGGAGAATAGGACAAAAATTCCAACTTACAATGTAATGGGATTTCTAGGAGGATAAAATAGAAAAAATGAGGAATTAAAAATTATTTCAAGAGTTAGTGGCTCAAATTATTTTGGAATTGATTAAACTACATGGATCACCAGAATCAGAACGCCTATACATCTATAAAACATATAAATCTATACTTAGATACATGGTCATGTGCATGCAGAATGATACAGCAATTCTGGAAAATAGTTGGGCAGTTTCTTATAAGACTAAATACACAATTACCATGCAATTCGTAAAACACACTCCAGGCATTCATCCCCAGAGAAATGAAAACTAATCCACATAAAAACATGCACATGAATATTCATAACAGCTATATTTTAATAGCCAAAAACTGGAAACAACCAAAGTGTCCTTCAATAGGTGAAAAGTTAAACTGTGGTAAAACCATACCATGGAATGCTGCTCAGCAATAAAAACGGTAATGAACTATATTGATAGATACAATAATTTGAATCTTAACAGCATTACGTTGAATGAAAGAAATACAGTTTGAAAAGGTCACATAATGTATGATTTCATTTATATAAAATTCTCAAAATGACAAAATTATGGAAATGAGAAGATTAATCATGGCCAAGGATTAAAGAAGGTGGTACAGGGGTATGGGGGTAGTAAAGGAATAGTAAAGGTAGTAAAGCATGAGGAATATCTTTATGGTGATAAAATAGTTCTATATCTCGGTTGGAGTGGTTATTACATGAATCCATACATGTAATAAGATGGCATAGAACTATATATGTATATTGTACCAATATCAATTCTCTGGTTTTGTATTGTACTATAGTTATATAAGATGTAACTAATATGGGAGACTGGACAAAGAGTATATGGGACCCCTTTACTATTTTGAAACTTTTTGTGAATCTATATTTCAAAATAAAAACTTACGGGGTCTGGTGTAGGGAACACTACAGACTAAGGAAAGATCTAAAAAGTGACCCAAGAGAAAAGACAAAGTATCTAAGAAGAAATGGCAGTTAGACTAACAGCAAACTTATCAGCAAACTTATCAAAGGTAATGACAGAAATCAGAAGGCAATAAAATAATCTTTAGAGTTCTGAGAAGAAATAATTTAAAATTCTATACCCAGCTGCGTTATCATTCAAAGTATGGTTAAAACAAAGATATTTGCAGACAAAAAGCTGAGAATGTTTTACTAGCAAATTTAAGCTGTATGCTTTAAGATTCAGTTATGAAAAAAACAATCTAAACCATGAAAGAAAATGTAAGAAGAAATGAGGGAAAATGATATTGATGAACATGTGAGTAAGCCTCATTTATTCAGTCAGTCCAAAAATAGTATTAAGATTACTATGTGTTAAGCACTATTGGAAAATGATATGCAGCAGTGTCATTTCTGATAGGAGAGAGATATGATAAACAACAATCACTAATTTGTGGATTTAAATATGATATACCTAGAATTCTAGGCAAAAAGTGAAAGATAAGACATAAAGAGGGGCGCCTGGGTGGCTCAGATGGTTAAGCGTCTGCCTTTGGCTCGGGTCATGATCCCGGGGTCCTGGGATCGAGTCCTGCATCGGGCTCCCTGCTCCTTGGGAGCCTGCTTCTCCCTCTGCTTCTCTCTCTCTCTCATGAATAAATAAATAAAATCTTAAAAAAAAAAAGAGGGGTGATCATAATTAATCTTTTTGTTTGTTTTGGAATAGAGAGAACTTTTTTATTAACACTACGTTTTAAGTAAAATATCCTTATTAAAACACTAAAATGAATGAATATCTTCTAAGCTGGTAGAGAGAAAAAGATGATAAAATTTAATCCAATAGAAAACAGAAAGGAAGTGGAAATATCTTTTTAATGCAGACTAAATAGAAAGCACAAACTGTTGTAACAAAGCATTAAGTTATCACTAGTCACAATATATAATTAAACTAAACTCAGTTAAAATATACAGGTCACATTAGATTAAAAAATCCAACTATTTGTACTTAAAGAAGAGGACACTGAAAGATTGACATTTTAAGAACATAGGAAAATACACTGCTGAATACTATATAAAATAAACCTTCTGGACCTATAAAACTATCAGACAAAATACACATTTTTTTACTGGGGGAAAAAAAACCCTCAAAATTAAGGTAGTCATTACATAATGGCATGAGCAACAATTGGCCAAGAAGATATAACAGTTATAAATTTACATGCCCTTACTAAAATATGCTTGAAATCAGTAAAGTGAAAAATGACAATATGGTGTTGTCATTAAACACACAGCCTCTGGAAACAAATTGCCTGGAGCTGAAATCCGAACTCCACCACTTACTAGGTGTGTGACTTATGTAACTTCTTTTTTCCAGAGTTTTCTCATCTGTAAAGTAGGTTAATAGTATTATAAGAACATACATATTCATACATGTATAGTAAAGCTGTCAGTGTCATTTGTATCATCATCACAAAATAAAAGAAACACCCAAATTTGTGGCAGAATATTCTCATATACTTCTCATTAATTGATAAAACAATTAATTTGCTGGTCATTTGCCTATTTATTTTCAGATTCATTCCTTGCCCTTTTCTTGCACTACTTTGTATCCACCTTCTCTGTATTGTAGGGAACCATATATCCAAGCTTTATTGTCTATTGGCTTCCAGGGAAGCACCAACCAAAAGAAATGAGTGGAAGGAGAAAAGAATACCAGTATGTCTCCACATGACTCCAGCATGGTATCTCCTCCTTGATTAAAACTCCAGCCAGACTGCCCCTCCCTTTAGGGTTCCCATTCCCACTGGGATTTCCTGCTGCAGTTCTAGCTCCTGTTAGATGGTGCCCGCCTTTCTGCTTCTGCTAGCACTACCTTCTCTCCTTGTTCCTTCAGAAATAGTTGTGTAAGTGGCTGCCTGCTTTTGCTGAGCTCTAGTTTGTTTCATTGCTCCTCATTTGGCTTCTCATCTGTCCCGTAATTTATGTAACCAATTCCCTGGTCAAAATACCTAGAATGGTATATATATAAATATATAGACTAGACCCTGACTGATATAATTAGTAAGATAAAATGCTAGTACATAAAACTTTAGTACCCAATTAGTAAGCTTAATCTAATAGAGCTGTTCAAAATGAACAGTAGAAGTGAATTCCAAGTGAATTTTCCTAAAATGATAAATTCTAAAGTTGTTTCATACTTTTACTATCTGAAAAGTATTCTTCATAGGAGTATGGATACTGTGGATCCACATAGGAGTGTGGCAGTGAAGTAGAGAGCAAATGATATGATTGTTTTCCAGTTTACTATTACCTAAATTAGGACCATTTCTTCTCCCACCCCCTCCCAGATAGTATCTCTCTATTATGTGCCTGCCCGTTCATCATCCCAGAACTCAACCTGAAACTCCTTCATAGAAGATTAGTTTGGTCTTAGAACAGGTATTTATACAATAGATTCTTTTAGTACTACTATGAGCAAAATACTATGCAAAGGACTATGGGTAATATAAAGATGATAGGCCACTACTTGTGACCACTCTCCTCTTATAATTTAGTACCATTTTTATAGTACTAAACACCACACTATACTATAGTATAAACACCACACTAAACAGTTCAGATATTCCTTTCCCAAATCACCTACATCTTTGGCTATAAATAGGAAAGTCACCCTTTTATAATGAGCATACATATATCTTCAGAAGATGTATACATGGAGTGGTAAGGGAGGAAGAAAGTGGTCCAGCCAATCATATCAGCCAATTCTGCTCTGGAATTCAGTGGGAAGACACATAGCCAGATTGCCTGTTGTAGCCAGATCACCAGTTGTAGCCCTCATTGTTTAAATCAGGGCTTTGAACAAATCAGGGCTAGTTCACAGGTCCTTAATTTGGACCCCCCAAAATTTCTAAATGGATATATGGAAGGAAGAAAGGAAGGAAGAGAAGGAGGAAGGGAGGAAAGAAAAGGAAGGGAGGGAGGGAGGAAGGAAGGAAAGAAGGAAGGAAGGAAGGAAGGAAGGAAGGAAAGAAGGAAGGAAGGAAGGAAGGAAGGAAGAAAAGGAAGAAAGAGGAAGGAAGGAAGGAAGAAAAGAAAAGAAAAGAAAAGAAAAAAGAAAGAAAAGAAGGAAAGAAGGAAGGAAAGAAAGGAAAGAAAGAAGACTTTTCCAAAGAGGGCATTTTAGTCACACAAACTGGTAAATAACAAGTTCAATAGACTAATAGATCTATTGGAAACATTTGCATAATGCGATTAGAGACTATTAGAATTGTCCTACTTTTCAAATTCTGCTTTCTTTGTCAGATATGTACCAAATTACATATTGATCAACACAGGAATAGAGTCTGCATTACTTTGAGTTGGCTCTTTAACCACAACGAATTCTCATAAACTTGTATTTTAACTGACTTTTCCAAAAGAATAAATAGGTCAGTGTCTTGAATTCTGCTGGTTTAGAAAGGAACTCAAAACTGGAGTTTTTCAGCTTCCTCTGCTGATTTGAGTGTTTGTTTGAGAATAGTACTCAGAATCAGAGCACTTCAAGGTTGGAATAAATCCTAATACTTAGTTCAACTCCTATCTCCAATGCTGCAAGTTTATCACTATACAAAAGGCCCTCAGATCCAGGCAGGTAATTTAAACGAGTAAAGCTGGCTGGGATTGAACAAGAGGGGTTGGTGGGGACTGCAGCAAACTGGAAAGTGCTCTGCCTTTAGGGAATCTCTTCTGTAGCTTGGGAATTCAGGTCTGGTCTTGACAAATCTTCCAGTTTTCCAGAAGAAGCTAGAATTTTATAAGGAATTATCTGACTTGTTAAAATAAATACAAAAAAAATTCATTAAATGTCTTCTGCATGCCAAGCATTGCTCTTGATTTTAATGATACAGAAATACTAAAACATGGTCCTTGTCCTCAAGGAGCTCAGATTACTGTTAAATAAGATATATAATGAAGAAGGTAAAGCTATTCTATAAGTGCTAACAGAGATAGATGTAAAGTATTAGAACAAAACATGAGAATTTGGATGATTTTTCCAGGTTTGGGAAAGGATAGACTTTCTTCCAGGAAGTGGCTTCCTGGAGGAACTATACCTTTTGAATTATGCCTTAAAAAATAAAAGGTTACTTACCTTTTTAAAAGCAAAGGAATAGAGTTATAAATATCCATGCTATGTTTAGCAAAAGATGAAAGGGATGCAATAGCTGGAGATAAGCAAAGGGAAGTAGGGAGTAGTTAGGTTGGAGATAGACTTATACTCCAAGGGAAAGATTTTTTTCTCTGTGCTGGTAGAATGGGAAACATACAATGACTAGTAGCCAAGGTTATTTTGTGTGTGTGTTAGTAGTAGTAACAGCATTTGAGAAAATACCATCAAGGTAACTAGGAGCACAAACTGAGGATATTGAACTGAAGTCTCTCCTTGAGAGATAAGGAAGACCTGAATTTAGGTAATGAATGTGAGGACAGAGTGAAGAAGACAGGTTCAAATGAGCAACTGCACCTAAGAAGCAAGGAGAGGGAAAAGTCAGATTAAGTAGGAAATTGAGTGAGGGTTAGGTCAGTTTCTTCCTGGTCTTTTGGGTCGTGATTGTTTTCAGCTGGGCATAATCTACATGCCAAGTGACCCATTTGGGGGCTGCCTGCCCTTGGCCTCTACACCAGTCACCCCCCACTACCTAAAATAATTTAGATAGAGAACCTGCTCCAAGAAGAGAACTATCACCATAGGTCACTACATTAGAATATGAACTATGTATGGTAGACAGGGAGGAACCTAGCAAAGCCTATTTGATCAAAGTTTTCTGTGTTCCATTGTTTCTGAATGGCCAAAAACATTTGTTTACCAAATATTTACTCTTTTTCATTTCTCTGTGAATTGCATTCCTTCCCTTTGAGGTCCCAGACCTCCTCCATCCCTTCTCCTTAGTTTAGGATGACATATATACCTCATTTGCCTGTCTTTGGAATCTATGTCTATGTGAATTTCCTACATATACAAAAGTAAATTTGCTTTTCTCCTATTAATCTGTGTTATGTTAATTTGATTCTTAGTCCAGCTAGAAGAACTTTGTATGGTAGAGTAAAATTATTTCTGCCCCTACAGCAGTAATGTTGCCAACAAGTTAGAAAAGGAAGAGGAGAAACTTAGGAGGGGAGTAGAGCAGGAAAACAGTAGAGAGGGGACAATAATACTAGTAAAATGCCATCTTTGAATTTTACACTAGACTTTTTATATAACTTCTACTCATAAGTCCTCCACTGTAAATTTGTTTTTAAATTAGCATCACTTCTGTGAAACATCTCTCCATTTTGTTATGTATCCTCATCATCCCAACACTCCACCCTATGGCTTCTTGATTATGTATGGGCAGCCTAGTTTGGGGACAGCAAGTTTGTTCACAAAATGGGTGTTTACCAGCTCAGTGTGATGAGTCTTCTCTCATTGAGGCCTATAAAAGTAATCCTAGAGAAAGAGCCATTTTCTAGTTGGATGATTTAGGGCAAGATTATAAAGTTCTCATCTTAGTTGCTTAATTGTACAGATGATAACAATAGACCTTATTTCAATATTAGTCCTCATTTCAAGATGTTCTAAAATCTTAATGCATTATTACAAGTAAAGAATTTACTAGTGAGAACATGGAACACACTAGATGAATGTCAGTTTTTATTGTCAAGTGTTGTATTTTGTGAATCTAATTTAGATCATAAACTAACATAGACACTAAATTAGAATTTTGAAGATACTACTGTCTCTTCTGAATTTAGGAAGGAGAAAGAGAAACTCCAAGTGCCAAACAAATATGGCTCATGGTCAGGCCATCTGGACATCTATGCTAAGGGAATTATGTGCTGATGAGCATCTTCATTCATTCACTCATCACCCTGTTCATTTTTCAGTCACTTACCTTTTCATCTACCTATTGATTTTTCTCATTCAAAATACAGTTGTTGCAGGTCTACTATTTACCAAGCACTAAGCTAAATGTTAAGAACCCCCAGAACATAAGCTCACTGAAAACATAAATAAGTGATTATAATGATAATGTGGTAAGTGGTACATAGACCCCCACCCTGCAAAAAAAAAAAAAATCCATAGGGAGCACAAAGGAGTAAGTTGTTTTTCTGAGGACAGAAGTCATTTGAATTGCATTTTAAGAGGAAAAGTTTGTCAGACAAAAGCAAAGGGGTCAAGTATTTAAGACAAGGAGGTCTGTCTGTGCAAAGTCACAGAGGCACCAAAGACAAAGTGCTTAAGAGGAATAACCTGGTGAGCGAGGAACACAAAGAAGATGAAGGAGCATGTAAGATATGGAGCTAGAAATTCAAGAGCTTTAAATCCAATGCCAAGGGGATTGAGTTCTTTCTTGTGGGCAGTGGGGGAAACCTGGAGGTATGTGAGTGACACACTGAAACTTGCATATTTAGAAGGGTTTACCTGGTAGCAGGGTGGATAATAAGGAAGGGGGACAGGCTAGTGGCAGTTTTTAGGTTTCTCAAGCATCACAAGAAAACTAGAAAGTAATCATTCACAGGGTATGTTTGTTGAGCCCAAGCAAAACTGAAGGAAATTCCTAACTCCATTCTACCTTTCTTCCAAATCTTTAAAATTCTGTAAATCTGTATTATCTTAGGTCTTGAGATGTTAATGACTTTAACTAATTGTCAACACTGGCAGTTACAATGACTGATACCTTATCATTTCTTACAATGAACAATGCTAATTAAAATTGATTGTGCTAGAGCTTTAGCAGAAATTGTAACCCCCACCCCACTTTTTTTGTTTAAAACATGAGTTTACTGTGCTGATTTGGTGAACTACACAAGGCAGGCTTATTATCCTGGTGTTTACTTCCTAGTTCTGCTTGTGAACCACATCAGCAACAATTATGAAATGTCGGGGAAATGGTAAAAATAATTGAATTGTGCCATAAGAAAAATTCCAGATTTTGATTCATTCGTTCATGTGCTAGAGCCTTTATTGGACATCTTTATATGCTTGGAACCATGCTAGGCATAGAGGAAGCAAATGAACAAGTGATGAGTTGAAGAATTTGCAGGCCAGTGAGAAAGACTCATTACAAGATAATCACGTATGGTATATAAATACTACAGTTGGCAGACATTAGCTCGCACAAGTGAGAATACAGTCACATTTCACAGAGAAGATGACTTTTGGATGGGGGCTTCAAAATGTGAGCAGGAGCTTCTTTAACTTTTATTATTACTATTTGAATTTGCAAGACTTTCTAAAGTGTCTCAAAAGAAGAGGACATGTGGTACCATAATGATAAATTAGCCAGGGAATTCAGGATTCAAGACCAGAAATTGTGCTCTGGAAAATCCAGGCTGAAAAGAAAGGAAAAGCATGCCAGTCAGGTATCATAAAGTATGTAAATACCTAAAGAAGGGAAAAAGGAAGCAATCACATTGTAGGGGAGGAAAATTTTTTCCCTTCTCCCACTCTAGGTTCTTTGGCTGGTCTAATAATTAAATTAACATAAGATAGATTAACAAGAGGAAAACAAATTTAATTACAGTATGCAAGTACTTCCCAACAGTCAGGTAATTGAGATTTACATGCTATCCTGAGCTAAAAAGAAGGGGGTAGTGGTCCAGTACTTCAAAGTAGAGGAAAACAATTCACAGGAAGGTGGGAAGAGCAAATGTTTGGTAAACAAATGTTTGCCATGCCCTTTGGAGAATTTTTTTTTCCTAAAAATAGTTATCTTAGGTAATAGCTCTCTTTCTGGTACAGGCACCTTCTCTAAATTCTTTTAGGCAGTTAAGGCGGATGTAAAAAGCTTTTCTTAAATCTGTTAGGCCTTGATCATTTTCAGCTCGAAATAATCCTCATGCCAAACTGGCACATTCTGGAGTGGCCTACCCTGAACCCCATTAACATGTTCCAAGAAGAATGAAAAGATCATGCTCAAGTGCAGGGTGCCTGGAGGACAGTGGCAGGCAAGAGCTCTGGCTAAGCAGTTCAGGTAGACCAACACCAATTGAGCATTGTGGGGGTATTCTGCCCAGAGCCCACCTTTAGTGCTGAGGCATTCATATGCCCCCAGATGCTGGAAATGTCATGGTACTGCTCTTGTCATAAGGGAGTTGTTTTGCCCAGGGTTAAGCCTCTGCCTTAAGAGGTAGCCTGTCTTCAGTAACTGGTTGATGAGAGTGGGGCACAATGACCCAACCCTTTTCCTGGATTTGAGACAATTTTGAAGACGCATCCCAACCATAGAGCTCCTTGTAGGATCAGCTGAGTCTTCTCTTCCAGTGTATCACACTTCAACTTGTTTCTCTGCCCCATCCTACCTACCATTTCTGTTATAGATATGGTTAGAGAGCAGCCTTGGTATAGCCCCTGCCTGCAGACCTCTGGGTCTTAGCTCTGTTCCCTGGGGAACCAGGTTTAAAAGAAGCATCCACTATGTGCTGAATTGGGGTGATTCAACAATGCCACAGGTAATGTCTCTGACCTCAAAAGATTTTCAGTTTGGGGGAAAGTTAGGGTTTCTAAAGACAACGCAGAGTCTTAGAAAATGGTTAAGCTGTGAGATACAAGAACAGTATTGGCCATAAATTGTACATTATTGATGCTGTATAATGAGGGTTCATTATACTTTTCTGATACTTGTAAAAGTGCTTGAAATTTCTCAAAATGAAAACATTGTAGTATATTTTTATCTTATGAAAATAATACATGGACATCACTGAAAAAAATCCTAAGGACAGAGAGGCTTATAATGAAAAGCAGTGGTGTCCCTGACTACCTCCTTTCCACAGCCCCACTCTCAAGAGGTAACTAGTTCTAACCCTGTGTTTTGGAGTGGGGACAGTGGCTTTCTGCAGGTACCTCTATGAGTCTAAATAAGCAGTGCTGATGACATTCTTAATTATTGTCTCTATATTATCTGTGCATCCCTGCAGTGACCAGAGAGGAATTTGTCCATTTCATAAATCCACTCCTTCCAATATATACTCTTGGTTCCTCCTTGGGTCGCCTTCTTTTCTCACAGCATAGTTCACCTTCACTTATTGTCCCGTCATCCGTAGCCAGTCTACCTCAACTCCCAGTTTTGTAAGATGATGCCTTTGCTAAACTCACCCTTCCACCCACATTTCTCTCCCACATCCAAAATTGATAACATCTGCTTTCTGTCCTACAGTGATGACTAAGCCTTCAGTGAGTTATTGGTAGTTTCATTCCAAAACTTAAAAATGAATCATGGAACTTGAATTATTATCACTATATAATAGTGTTCACAGTGTAGCTAGTATTTTGTCCAGATTAGGCCCCCTTCACTTTAGATCCTCTGTCTCAATCCCTGTATCACTCAGAGAAGAAAAACTTCAGTATCCAGTTTCAATGGAATCTTCTTTTCACACTCAACCAATTGCCTTGCTTAAGTAGCAACATTTCCCAAGTTCTAGATGATACTATTTAATCCTTCGAACCTCATCAACTCTTCTACCTCTACCTCCACTTGTTTTTACCTGGTGGTGTCCTTCCTGGGCCCTGGGATCCTGAGCCATTCCTGACTATGAAATCTTCCAGCTGTTGTCCTATGACTTTCTGGGATAATATATTCTGTTATTTGGGTCTCAGGTCATTTTCTTTCTTGGCTTACCACTTTATTTTGCAAGATACCTTCCTAAGAAAGGCAGATGAACTTCCTGATCCCTTCCCTATTCAGAATCTACCTTCACTTTTAATTGGCTAGGAAAGAATTTTAAAATAAGACTCATTAAAAAAAATAGGACTCACTTCACGGCACTGTGAATTGTGTAAGACTGATGAATCACAGACATGTACCTCTGAAACAAATAATACGTTATATGTTACCAAAAAAAAAAAAGAAGTTAGTAGGAAGGGAAAAATGAAGGGGGGATAATCGGAGGAGGAGACGAACCATGAGAGACTATGGACTCTGAGAAACAAACTGAGGGTTCTAGAGGGGAGGCGGTGGGGGGATGGGTTAGCCTGGTGATGGGTATTAAAGAGGGCACGTTCTGCGTGGAGCACTGGGTGTTATATGCAAACAATGAATCATGGAACACTACATCAAAAAATAAATAAAGAAATAAATAAAGAAATAAATAGAAAAAAATAAATGTAGAGCTAGAGGCCTTGCTATCTATGGAGAGGAGTGTTTCAAGAGCCTTCATTCTGACAATTTAATAAAAAAGCTGGTTCACTGTGTTAAAAGAAAATAGGACTCACTTTTCCTCAGAATGTTTTGGTTTTAACTGTATTTCCTTAACTTTATTCTCTTACTTTACTATAGATTGTCCTTTTCTTTTATTGTTTTATTGGCAGACATATTTTTAATTTCTAAGAGTTCTTATATTTACTTTTTTTAAGTGTATCTTTTGTTTTATTGTTACGATATCTTCTCAAATATTTTAATTAGATTTTTTTTAATTGTCTTCTGGTTCCTGAATATTTCTGTGGCTATATACCATGATCTTTCCCTTCATTGTTGTTGGCATTCCTCAGATTCCTGATCATCCTTGGTTGTCTCCTTCTGTTTTAGAATAAGACATTAAAAAGCCAAGTAAGGGCTCTGAGGAGGTGGATGGGGCTTACAGGCCAACAGACATTGCTGAGATAACAAAGCAAGAGTCTGACTGGGGCAGGTGCCTATCTGCTGGCTCTTTAGTGCACTGAGGGTATAGGGCTGGTTGTTCCATTCACAAGCCTCTCATTAATCTCCCTGTTTTCCACCTCAAATCTCATTCGACATTTTCCATCACACCTGCTTTTCCAAGTATGGAAACTCAAGAGTTCAGCAGTGCGTGCAGACTCTTCATTCATCACTAATCAGTTTCCATCCTCTCTGTTTTTCAGAGACTTTTTGAAATCTCTCATCTACTGATGGTTCCCTTTCCGTGTTTGACATAGTTTTGAGTTCATACCCTTCTTTTTTTTCTTCTTTTTTTAATTTAATTTAATTTTATTATGTTAGTCACCATACATCATTAGTTTTTTGTTTGTTTGTTTGTTTATTATGTTATGTTAATCACCATACATTACATCATTAGTTTTTGATGTAGTGTTCCATGATTCATGTTCACGTATAACACCCAGTGCTCCATGCAGAACGTGCCCTCTTTAATACCCATCACCAGGCTAACCCATGCCCCCACCCCCTCCCCTCTAGAACCCTCAGTTTGTTTCTCAGAGTCCATAGTCTCTCATGGGTCGTCTCCCCCTCCGATTTCCCACCCTTCATTTTTCCCTTCCTACTATCGTCGTCTTTTTTTTTTTTTTAACATATAATGTATTATTTGTTTCAGAGGTACAGGTCTGTGATTCAGCAGTCTTACACAATTCACAGCGCTCACCATAGCACATACCCTCCCCAATGTCTATCACCAGCCACCCCATCCCTCCCACCCCCCACCACTCCAGCAACCCTCAGTTTGTTTCCTGAGATTAAGAATTCCTCATATCAGTGAGATCATATGATACATGTCTTTCTCTGATTGACTTATTTTGCTCAGCATAATACCCTCCAGTTCCATCCACGTCATACCCTTCTTATTTCCTCACTATGTTTTTAATGTAGTGCTAAGAGGGAAAAGAGATCAATCCAGGTTTTCTTCCTACCATCTTGGAACAGATGCTTCTCCTTTTTTTTTTTTTTTAAATTTATTGACTAGATTCCCATTCCTTCCATCCACTTTCCCTAATATCCTCATTGGCCACTTAGAAATCCATAAACAATAGTGTTATGGGTTGAAGTATGTCCCCCCATCAAAATATTTTGTGAAGTCCTAATCCCCAGTACCTCAGAAGGTGACCTTATTTGGAAGTAGGTCTATTGCAGATGTAATTAGCTAAGACGAGATCATACTGGAGTAGAGTGGTCTCCTAATCCAATATGACTGGTGTTCTTATAAGAAAATAGCTGTATGAAGAAACCAGGGAGAATGCATGTGATGTCAAAGGCAGAGACTAGAGTTCAGTGACCACCAAGAATTGGCTATAAACAACAAGAAGCCAGCAAGAGGCAAGGAAAGATTCTCTCTTAGAAGTTTCAAAGGGATCCTGGTCCTATACTGACATCTTGATTTTGGACTTCTAGCCTCCAGAATGTGAAATGGTAAATTTCTGTTATAGGAAGCCATCCCAGTACATGGTACTTTGTTATGGCAGCCCTGGAAAACTAATGTGAATAGAGGGAGACAACATTTGGACTTGACATGCATTCAGTTTAGAGATATGGAGGTAACCTGTAGAAATACATGCTCATCCTGCCCAGAAAAAATGGTTCAAATTAGTTACCTATGGAAAGTGAGACTGGGGGTAGGAAGTAGGCAGAGGAGTATTGCTTTTCATGAGAAGGTTTTCTGTACCATAACATTCTTTCCACACACCTTCTTACTTCCCTAGGCATTTCTCTGGTTTGTCATCTAGTTTGTCAAGCTCTGTGGCCGTCAGAATAACAGTGCCCCCAGGATGTCTATGTCCTAGTCCATGGAACCTGTGAACACGATACCTTATACGGCAAGGAAGAATGTGTAGGTTCAGCATAAAATTAAGGTTGCTAATCAGCTGACTTTAAAATCGGGCGACAATTCTTAGCTCAATGTAATGACAAGAATCATTAGAAGTAGAAGAAGGAGGCATAAGTCACAGAGATGGGATGTTGAAAGCAGAGCACTGGAGTGATGGGAGGATGTAGGATGAGAAGGACTCAACCCACTGTTGCTGGCATTAAAGAAAGAGGACTGAAGACACAAGCCAAGAAATGTGTGTGGCCTCTAGATCCTGGAAGAGGCAAGGAAACTGATTCTCCCCTAGTGTCTTCAGAAGGAATCAAGCCCTCCTGATACCTTGATATTAGCCTAATGAGACCTGTGTCAGACTTGACCGGCAGAACTGTGAGATAATACATTTGGGCGGTTTCAATTCACTAAATTTGTGGTCATTTGCTACAGCATCTATTGGAAACTAGTATACCATTCCTCTAAAAATGCAGGCTTAAAGCTAAAGCATAGTACCCCAGCCTGGAACTAGCCATTGCTGAGGACCCTGGAATTCTTTTCTTTCCTGTCTTACAATTTAATCTAATAATATAACTAACATCTATTTTTGTAGTTGCCATCAGCTGCAATTTTCTTGCACTGAATTTGCAGAAAATGAAAGCCCATCAGATTGCAAATGCCCATGGAGAGATGATATTTACCATATTGCCATTTCCATCATAGCATACTTGGCTAAGGGCATAGACCTTGGAGTTAGAAAGAGCTGGGTTCTAATCCCTCACTCAACCACTTACTAGCTGTGTATCCTTGAGCCAGTTTACTTCCTGAAGCTTCCATTTATTCATAGCAAATCAGAACCAGTAATAGTACGAATTTCATGTGGTCATTGTATTATCTAAATGAGATGGTATATTTAAGGCACTTAGCACAATGCCTGGCTCATAGTTAGTGCACAATAAGTAGTATTTTAAACATGAAAAGCAAAAGACTGGGATGATGTTGGGCTTACCCCAGAAACTCTGTGTCTTATTGCTTTTCCCAAAGGCTTAGATTGAAAATTATCTGACTCTCCCACTTTATTTTGTATATATGACAATATATACGTTATCCTGGAATACTAACAGGTATATGTGTGTGCTCAACCCAAGTGCTGTTAGCATACTATTGGATGAGGTTTAATCAAAATACAAACTTTAACATTAATTCAATGGTTAATGTATAGTAACCACTCATTTCCCCCTCTTCTGATTCCATGGCCCTGGCCTGAATACTGTCAATAGTGCTCTTGGGTTGGCTAAAGATGATGAAATGCCTCCCCTGAGCTTCCACCTGCAACCCCTTCCACAGCTCTTGTTCTGAAGTCTGCAGCCCATTCAACAGTTAATAGACATCTTTAGCTATCAGCTGCCTACTCATTCTCAAAACAATCCTCATCAACCGCCTACAGAACACGTTCTGATTTCAAGATTTGCAGGGAAATCTTAGTGTGTTGTTTTTTTTTTTTTTTACCTTGTTCTCACCAGCTTGTTTCCCCACCTCATCCTCCCTTCAAAGAATGCCTAAAATTAAAAGAACTGGCTATAGAGTCTCATTCAGATCAGACCTAGATTCAAAACCTAACTTGGTCACTTGAAAGCTGTTTGCTTCTGGGCAAGTCACTTAACTTCTCTGTGTTCCATGTTTTTCCTCTATAAAGTGGGGGGACCTGCCTTACAGGATGAATAGAACAGATGATACATGGAAAACAAAACAAGATGCCTGACATTGTAAGGCTGAATAATAATAATAGTAATTAAGTATTATTACTACTTCATTGCTTCTGTTTTCCCTTCAAAGGTGCCCTTTAGCCTCCCTTCAGGCCTCTTTTCCCAGCCTGTCCCCTGAGGTCACATCTTTAGGGACATTCTTGAGCTATGCTGAGTTTTGCCTCTTATGATGTTAAGTGCAGCTGGTCCCCATAGTTTATATTACATTAGTTTCTGATTCAAGCAAAGAATGTACTTCAATATGGCATCATTTAATAAAAGCCTAACCTGCCCCCTACCTGGCAGAGATGATGGGAGCTTATTAAGATAATGTCTTTCTAGTACTTACAGCCCCTTGGAAGACATTCACTAAATAAACAGTGGTATTTGATTTTTTGTGTTGTTTGTTTTAGCTCTTAATGCACGCTCTCTGAATTGTATTAATAGTTCCTCTGCAGTGATTCTTACAATATGGGCACTTGTTAAATGCTACTAAATGCAGAATGGCAGTGAATGTGGCTTATATGTGCCTCTGCTTTGCTCTTGTCCTCCTCTCTCTCTCAATCTCTCTTTCTTTCTGTTAAACTGAACTCCCCACGCTCCTTCTAGGTTCCCAGCGCACTGATTTTCAACCCTGGATGTACATCAGAATCACTTAGAGACTCTTGATAGCCAGACCATAGCCTAGACTAATTAAATAAAAATCTTTGGAAGTGGGATCCAACCATCAGTGTTTTCTAAAGTTTCCTACATGATTCCATTGCTTGGCTAAGGCTGATTCCTGCACGTCCAACCAGATCCCATTCAGATGACACATGAGAACAGAAAATTAACATTTAATGTCTTCTTTCTGCTCAACTGTGAGTTCCTCAAGGGCCAGTATGATCTCTTATTCTCCTTTGCTCCCAGAGAATAACAGTTCCTGGCAAGGAATGAACACTCAATACATATTTCTTTTTTTGGCTAAATGCATAGTCTTCCCAGCTCAAAGGATTTCCCCATGCCCCTGGTTTCTGTAACAGTTGATGAGAATACCTCTTATTCATTCTAATTATCTATCAGTTTGGTTGTTCAGATTCTCTCAGGTAAAAAAAAAAAATCAACCATTTTATTGTACTGTTTAGCAGGGAAAACAGATCATTGCCATGTGGTTTGAAGACTGCTGTCATGCAGGGGCATGCTAGGTACTGTGGTGGTGGTCCAGAGGAGGGCCTGGAAGGTAGGGACATGGAGTAGAAAGGGTCCGGACCTTCCAGTCACATAAACCCAAGTTCAGATCTCTACTCTATGCCTACTGGCGTGGCACATTATTTCACCTCTCAGAGCTCTGTTCTCCTCTTGTGGGAAGAAGGGAAATGATGCCTGTTCAGGTGGTTAGGGTCACTGAAAGCATAATGTAGAAAAAGAGACACAGTGACCGACCATCTTTGTCAGCTCAGACTTCCATAACAAAACACCACAGACCGGGCGGCTTAAACAGCCGATTTTTTTCCTCACAGTTCTGGAAACTGGAAGTCCAGGATCAGAGTGTCAGCAAGGTTGGATTCTGGTGACAGCCCTCTTCCTGGCTTGCAGATGGCTGCCTTCTCGCTGTGTCTCACATGGAGCCCTCTGGTGACTCTTCTTAGAAGCCCGCTAATCCTTCTTATGATTCCTTTATTCTTAGTTATCTTCTTACAGTTCCTGTCTCTAAATACAGTCACACAGGGGGCTAGGGCTTCAACATATAAACTTTTAGGGGACACAATTCAGGCGATGGCAGTGACAAGCACATAAGATGAGTTCAGTTAATACTAATATTCTTTGTATATCTCTGTATCTCCCAGTTTCCTTTGAGAGAATCAGAAAAGTATCAAGGGAGAGAAATCACAACTAGATCTTGTGGGTTGAGTGGGAATGTCTTAGGCGAATGAAGGCATTTCGATCAGGAAATAGAGATGCAAATCTGTTAAAAGACATGGCATATTTGGGGATCAATGAGAACTTCACCAGTTTTCACTAGAACCGGGAGTGGACAAGAGGAAGGTTCATGGTAGAAAATATGAGATGTAGTTTGGGGCATATTATTCATCACAGTCAAGGTAACCAAACTGAGAACTTTGAAATTTTATCATGGGATAAAGGATTACTATGCTAGTAGTTATGTTTTTATGGATACCTCTTTGTTTCCCAGTGAGCTGGATGGATTCTTGAGGTCAAGGGCCTTGCCAAATGTTTCTTTTTAATCCACCCATGAGCCTAGGACAAAGCCTTAAAAATGTAACAGGAATGAATTGCTCCAAAACTTTGGCATATAAGAGCTATCATCTTTTTCATTTGTTCAATTTGTAATAAAGCCAGCCTCCTTCTTCCAGGTTCGTACAAAACCCAGCATTTCCCTCTTAGGGTTCCATCACCCCTATTAGCTCCCAGACTGATCAACAACCCTGAGTCTTAAATGTGGTAAACAGAAGGTCTTCTCTCTGCCAAAGGGCCCCCGTTGTCTGCCAGCTGAAGCAGGTTTTCCTGATCCCCTTGTAGAGGTCTTCAGCATGGCAACAGCTCTGCTTTTCCTTCATCATCTGTCGACACTGCTCCTCCATGCTCTAACAGTGTCTCCTGGTTTTAGGCTGTGTTCACTGGCTTGTCTTCATGCAGGCTCCACTCCACTCCTTAAATGTCTGTTCCACCCCAGATGCTCCAGTTCTTAGCCCTTGGTCCTTGGAATTATTACTTCCCAAACCCATGTTCTCTGCCTCTGGGTGCTGCTCTACTATGGCTTGGCTGTCTGTCTTTTCCAGCTCCAAACTTCTCTCTATCTCCTCTTGAGTCTGGGGACATTTTTGTTAATAATCTTCAAAACACAAAGCTTTTATTTCTCCCCTTACTTGGGCAATCTGAATTAATTGCCTTCATGGACCTGACCTCTGAAACACAAATGCCTGTTTAAAATAAAAGGCTGATTATTCTATAATGAACTATATTCAGTTTACTAAATAGTTAACTTAAACATAAGTATATGTATATATTTATGCTGAATAGATGTATAATTTATGCTAATGATAATTACAAATAATACAAAAGCATAATAACTCCACTGCAGCTCTGGTATTCATTACCAATGCTTCATTTTGCTTCTGCTCAACAGCCATATGCTGACAATTTGACAGGCCCCAGGAACTGTGCTGGGCCCTGAGGACAGAGAGATGGCTATGGTATCACCTTTGTCCTCAAAAAGATTAGAATTTAGTGAGGGCATAAGATATATAATATTAGCTAATGTCTTAGGAAAGCCCTCATTAAGAAATGAGTAGGCGGACACTTGTTCTATTGTGACTATGCAGAGATCCCTTATTTGCTGTGCTGTTGCTGTGTTAGCGTTGTGTTCCCCTTGTCCGTATCTACATTGGCCTTTATTTCCTTCATCACATCCTTGTGAGATACATTATTTAGGCTTGACTATGCCGTGCTGGTGAAACAAAATAAACTCCCAAATCTCTGGGAGATAGACATATCAAGTTTTGTTTTTCTTACTTACATGAAGCCTAATGTGATTAGGGAACACAGCCTGCTCCATGAGGCCACTTAATGATCCAGGATCTCTGGGAGAGGGTGGTGCCATCATCTCAGCATGCATTGCAATGGAAAGGGACACCAGCTTTTAACCATTGCTACCCAGAAATAACACATAACATTTTTGCTCACAGGTCATTAGCCAAAATTTGTAACAGGACCCCAAACTAGCTACAATAAAGGCTGGAAAATGTAGGGAAGCTTATGGATTATTCGGTGATTGTTAATATTGCTGCCACTAGAGTAGTGATTTTAGAGCAGGAGCTTTGAAGAATTTGAATCCTAACCCTGCCAGTTACTTTCTTCAGAGTCTAAGTAGCATCCCTCTTCCCTGCTGGGTTCTGAATGTGTGTGTGTGTGTGTGTGTGTGTGTGTGTGTGTGTGTGTGTGTGTGTGTGGAGTTGGGTTATATAGGAGATGGAGATTAAAGAGTACACTTGTTGTGATGAGCACTAAGAGTTGTATGGAAGTGTTGAATCACTATACTGTATACCTGAAAATAAAATAATACCTGTATGTTAACTAACTGGAATTTAAATAAAAATTTTTTTAAAAAAGAATATATATGGAGGCCAAAATATCATCAATATTAATGAGTGAAGACAGGTTGCAGGATGTGGCTTTATTCCATTAGTGAAACAGACCCACTGATGGAATCCCAGAATTAGGCTAACCTTGGGACCAAGTAAGACTGATGTCATGGTGGAACAGAGGAGAACGCCTATCTTCTGCAAGACTGATGGCTCCCAAAAGTAAAGCAGGCAAGTCAAGATGAGCAGAGCATGACTAGTTACACTTCAACTACTTACCTGTTAGGCAGATCAGTTCACCTCTCTAGGAGTCGGTTAAGTGAAGAAGCTAGAAGAAACACCAGTAGAGCTCCTAAAGAAAACTCAAAGTGAGGGAAAAGAAGGGATTTTTTTTATAACTCTTATTAGTTGTGACATTTGAGTCAGTCACCCAGCCTCTCTGGCCATCAATTTGCTCATCTATAAAACGACAATGACAGGATCTCACAATATCTCTTCTTGGGTCTTTTACAACTGCTAGAGATTAGGAGATGTGCTAGACTTGTGATGGGAAAGAGTTCTTCAAATGCCTTCTATAAAATGCTCATAAATACTTGAGATAGAATTACTAACAAGTTTATAGAGACCAGATGGTCTTAAACACATCCCCTACCCCCAGCACACACATAATGTAAAAAATCTTCTCAGCTGGTTCTCTCCAAAAACCTGCCCCCTTATTACTCCACAAGCATTTCCTTAACAATCCCCTAGGGTTGTTCTAGTTCTTAACAGTAAATGTCTGAAACCAACCTTTTCTAGCAAAAGCAAAAGCTACCCAGCTAATGTCTCTCGATGGAGGTTTCTCTTTTAACTCTTTCATGACTGTTCCCGTGAAGGTTTGAATGGCACTGGAGAATGGAAAATACTCAAATCAAAATAGTCATTTTCAGAAAAGCAAGCCTTCCATTTTCCTAGTGAAATACTAATTAGTCTCTGGCCCAGAGTGTCTAAGGTTGAGCCTTCTTAGATAAGAAATTATTTTTTTCAAATCTAAAAGATATTTAAAAGTAGAAATGTTTTAAATGAAAGTATTAAATTATACAATTACATGTGTAGACTCTGCCATTGAGGGAGTTATTTTCATGGTGTAGGCTGAATCCAGCATAAAAATATTTACTGCTCTGAAATGTCAATATGAAATAATCAGAATCTAAAATTAAATATTTACTGTATAATCAGCTTGCATTCATCCATCCACAATGTTCCCTGAAAAACACTGATTACACTGAATTTGACCACCTGGATTTTCCTAATATTTTCAGGCTTAGAAAAAAAACTGTCAAAGTCTCACTCACAGCCATTTTCTAACAACTTTTCAAGGGAAATCTTTTGGAACAGGGAAGTATGCAATGATGACTTAAATGAGTTCCAGATACACACACACCAGAAGCTGAGCCACCCTGATGATCTCCTTTCACCACATCTCGTAGGTCCAACCTCAATTCAGCAAGTCAGTAAATCTTCACAGATATTCACCAGTTCTGTGACAAAAACTGTGCCAGGCAATAGGGATACAAATGTGGTCCGTGTTCTTAGAGAGCTCAGCATTGAGCACAAGAGACAGATTAATAAATAGCCAAAGACAATGCACTGTGATAAGAGTAAGCCCAGCGGCAGAGGATAAAAGGGGTCCTGAAGAAAATCATTAAATCTACTCTAAGATATTAGGACCCCTGTGTGGCTCAGTCAGTTAAGCGTCTGCCTTCGGCTCAGGTCATGATCCTAGGGTCCTGGGATTGAGTCCTGCGTCAGGCTCCTTGCTCAGCAGGGACACTGTTTCTCCCTCTGCCTGCCATTCCCCCTGCTTGTATTCTTGCGCTCTCTCACTCTCTCTCTCTGGCAAATAAATAAATAACCTACTCTAAGGTTTTATGAAACCAAAGGCAATATTGTTTATTTTATGAATGTCTATGCAATTGGAAGAGCCAAACTCAATTTTAACTCACTGTAAAGACCTCATTTTCACCATTTATTCTGAAGGTTAACATGGAGTCTGCCAATTCACTGGTGTGGGATGAGGCTGACTCTAGAGGACAGCCTTGTGAAAGTGCTGGAAATGTCAAAACATGATGCAGAAAGTCCTAAACTAAAGAGGAGGTTAGGGTTTAAGTTGTGTGATCTTAGGTTAAAAATAAGTGCTTTTTCATAGCTACTGTTTACTATCTGAAAAACGAGCCAGACCTGTTGATCTCTTAGGTTCTTTCTACCTCTGAATACTTATGATATTAACTAGAAACCATTTGCATTTTTAAAAAAATTAAAACATCCTAGAGATGTTTCAGCAGGGAATATTAGCCTAATTCAAGTTACAGATTTCATTTGCTTATTCAACAATTGATGAAACAACATAGCAGTTCAAGAGTATGGATGTTGGGTCCATCAGAACTGGGTTTGAGTCCAAGCTTTGTCACTTTCCTGGTTATGAAGCCATGAGCAATTTATTTAATTTTTCTGGGCTTTTTATCTGTAAGATGAGGAAGTTAAAACTTATCTGAGATGGGAGTTATGGGAATTAAATAAGATAATGAGTGCAAGAGCTTAACACAGTCCTCATACAAAAGAGACTCTCAATAAATAATATTATTTTCAATGAGTATAGCTGTGGAGTACACACTGTCCACAGTGCTGAAGAAAAACCTAGTCCCTCCTTATACTCTGGAAAGATAGATGTTTACTTTTTTTAATTTTTTAATTTTTTTTAAAGATTTTATTTATTTATTTGAGAGAGAGAGAATGAGAGATAGAGAGCACGAGAGAGAAGAGGGTCAGAGGGAGAAGCAGACTCCCCGCTGAGCAGAGAGCCTGATGTGGGACTCGATCCCGGGACTCCAGGATCATGACCTGAGCCGAAGGCAGTCGCTTAACCAACTGAGCCACCCAGGCGCCTGAAAGATAGATATTTAAATCACCATATCTAGTACACAAGAAAGGCATATGAAAGAGACATGAACGAAGTAGTATCAAAGCACAGGAAGAGCGATATTGACTTAGAGCATGAGGTGTGGTAGCATCTAGAAAAGGCTGTATAGAGGAGGGAAAATGTCAACTGGATCTAATCTATAAGTGAATTATCTAGGCAACTAAGGCAGGGGAGGGCAAAGGAAGAAGCATGAGCAAAGATACATAGGCCTAATGGTGTATGTGATTAGAAAATAATGAGCAGTCTGATCGATCTGTACATGAGATCAACAAGGCAGCCTGGGGTCACCTTGTGAAAGGTCACATGAAGGAATTTGGGCTTCCAATAAATGGGAACCCATCAAAAGTTGATTTACCACACATTCATTTTTAATTATTTTGACTTCAGGTTTCTTTACTCAATCTGACTCCTTATTACTCTGTTGCTTCATTGGACTAAATCAGGAGTGGACAAACAGCCTGAAGACCAAATCTGGTATGAGCTCAGGCTTAGAATGGTTTTTACATTTTTTAAATTAAATTTTTTTAAATTTTAATTCCAGTATAGTTAACATATAGTGTTGTATTAGTTTCAGATAGATAATATAGTGATTCAACAATTCTGTACATTGCTCAGTGCTCACCAGGATAAGTGTGCTCTTTAATCCCCATCATCTATTTCACATATACCCCCACCCACCTCCCCGCTGGAAACCATCAGTTTGTTCTCTATTGTTAACAGTCTGTTTCTTGGTTTGTCTTCCTCTCTCTCCTTTTTCCTTTGTATGTTTGTTTTGTTTCTTAAATTCCACATATGAGTGAAATCATATGGTTTTGGTCTTTCTCTGACTGACTTATTTTGCTTAGCATTATACTCTCTAGCTTCATTCATGTTGTTGCAAATGGCAAGATTTGATATTTTTTATGGCTGAATAATATTCCATTATATATGTAAATATATACCACACCTTTTTCTTGAGAACTGTATTATAAATAGACTCTTATACAAAGAATAAACATCTATACAGAGCACCCAGATTCCCACAAAGGTGGATGCTAGCCCTTCTTTTCCACACTGGGAAAAGAGAACAGGAAAAACGATTCCATCTTGTTCTTAACTGCTATCCAGCCAGTTTTTCAAGCAGCATTTCTATTCCTGTGCTGGCGTTTTTGTTTTTCTCCAATGTGGGAATCAGGCCTTTCAGTTCAATCTTGACTTTGTTTACAACTTCTTGACCAGAACTCTGGAGAAGGCTAGAAAGAATAATGGCACCTGGGTTTTACACTAGCCCAGGACTTCAGGTTCTTCATACCAGCATATTCTATAAGTGTTTTGGCAAAACAACCTTCTCTTCCACTTTCCTTCATCTTTTTTTCTTGTTCTGTTAACCATTTCAGAACTAGATGTCCTGCAGGATATTCTGCAATGTGAAGCTCTCCGTCCTTGCCGCCTGGATGTAGCTCTCCCACTGCCAAGCTGACAACAGCATTCATGGCAGGCTGAATGTCTCCAATGGCAGCTCCCAGAATGTTGGACACCAATACACATGCAGACTTAATCTAGCACCACTTCTTGGGCATGTCCTTGCAGGCAGCTCAACAAAACTGGAGAGACGGACTCTAAGAGCTCTGGTGGATGGAACACTCTATCCTTCTTACTGCATGTGTTTCCACGTCCTTTCAGCAGAACCTCAATAATTTCTTGCACTGTATGTGCAGGGTCTCTGGGGCTTAGTAAATGCAATAGGACCTTCCTTCCATATTTGTCTTTACTACGTTAGGCAAGGAATTAATAATTTCTGATATGATTATCTGCTTCACAATCTTAGTATCATCAATACAATCAAATGCCACCAGGAAGACCAAATGGGAGTACTGGCCATTAGCCACCTTTTCAACATAGGTCTTGATTGTTTTCACAGTCATTTTCCTGTCCTTAGGTGTACTATGCCACAGACAGTGCATGGCCACTCTAGCACCATCTTATATGTGCCAGGTATATCACTGCTTCACAGATGGCTTCAATCATTTTTTTTTAAATTTAAGATCAATTTAATTAACATATAGTGTATTATTAGTTTCAGAGATAAAATTTAGTGATTCATCAGTTGCATATAACACCCAGTGTTCATTATATCAAGTGCCCTCCTTAATGCCCATCATCCAGTTACCCCATCCCCTCCACCCACCTCCCCGCCAGCAACCCTATAGTTTCCTATAGTTAAGAGTCTCTTATGGTTTGTCTCCCTCTCTGATTTCATCTTTATTTTTCCTTCCCTTCCCTATGTTCATCTTTTTGTTTCTTAAATTCCATATATAAGTAACATCATATGGTATTTGTCTTTCTGATCTTAGCTTTGGGGGTGCATGGGTTTAAAGGTCCAAGAATACTCTATGCACCAATGAATGCTGAATCACAGCTTCCTTTTGGGCCCTTGAGTTAGAATCTGCTTCATTTCATCCATACTAAGCTCTTGCTTTTCTGGTTGTACCTCTAAAACTTTGTCCAGAGTTGGGTGATAGGCTGACTTGTAAAATGTGTTCTCATTGAGCTCCTCCCTCAGCATGTTCCTCTGCTCCAAGATGGCTTTGTCATTGTACGTATACTCTACAATGTCAGATGCTTCTGCATGCCGGAGCATCTTCCTTATGTGGCCTTTAAAACTTCTCATTATCTCTGCAATCTGTGGCTTACTCCCATACTTGAGAAATTTCTTAATATCTCCGGAATATTTAGCTTTACTTAATTGGACCAAATCATCTCACAGTTCTTCAAAAGCCTGTTTTCGCTGTTCTTCATTACCATACTGAATGTAATACTGGATCATACAAGTTGAATCATGTGCAAATGCGATAGCTTTAATTTTCCCTTCTGCAAATCACTCATCAACTTCACTCTCTTTTCTTTGTCACAGTCTTTTCTTAAGATCTCCCAAATCTGCTTTGCCGGAACAACAATGTCATGGTTGGTTTTATCACTGAGTTGCCTGCTTTGCTTTAGTTCTTTCTTCTTCTTTTTGAAGTCATCCCATTTAGGTTTCTTGGCTGTTGATTCATC
The DNA here is from genome assembly GCF_037043125.1 of Eumetopias jubatus. Classification (NCBI taxonomy): domain Eukaryota; kingdom Metazoa; phylum Chordata; class Mammalia; order Carnivora; family Otariidae; genus Eumetopias; species Eumetopias jubatus. The sequence continues at coordinate 60,707,982 of NW_028274810.1, forward strand.
AGTTTTATGGCCCACCTGGAATTTTCTCTTCCTGTTGAATTTATTTGCCTGCTGGAATTTGTTCTTTGGTATTTTATCCCCTTGCTGCTTACTTTTGAACTGTTTCACACTTTTTCCCCCAGGTTTTGTGGCACATTTCTCAAAGTTATTCGATGTGATTTTAGGGCCACCTTCCTGGATAACTTTTCTTGGAAATGTCTTTGATGAACCAGAATCATTATTTTTATGAATCTATTTTTTTTTCTTGTGATGTCTTTGCCCCTTTTCCTGTGATCTTTTTTTTCCCTTTGACTTCCATCATAGCAGTTTGCACATGTATACCACATCTTTATCCATTCTTCTATTCATGAACACTTGGATTGCTTCTGTAATTTGGCTATTGTAAATAATACTGCAGTAAACATAGGGGTGCACATATCCTTTTGAACTAGTATTTTTGTATTCTTTGGGTAAATACCCAGTACTGTGATTACTGGATCATCTCATGATTCTATTTTTAACTTTTTGAGGAATCTCCATACTGTTTTCTACAGTGGCTGCACCAGTCTGCATTCCCACCAATACTGCCCAAGGGTTCCTTTTTGTCTACAACCTTGCTAACACCTATTGTTTCTTGCTTTTTTTATTTTAGCCATTCCAACAGATGGGAGGTGATATCTCATTGTATTTTTGATTTGTATTTCCCTGCTGATGAGTAATATTGAGGATCTTTTCATGTGTCTGTTAGCCATCTGGATGTCTTCTTTGGAGATATGTCTGTTCATGTCTTCTGCCCATTTTTAATTGGATTATTTATTTTTTTGGGTGTTGAGTTGTATAACTCATTTACTTTGGATACTAACCCCTTATCTGATGTGTCATTTGCAAATATCTTCTCCCATTCAGTAGGTTGTCTTTTAGTTTAGTTATTTCCTTCATTGTGCAGAAGCTTTTTATTTTGATGTAGTCCCAATAGTTTATCTTTGCTTTTATTTCCCTTGTCTCTAGAGACATATCTAGAAAACTGTTGCTATGGCCAAAGTCAGAAATTCCTGCCTGTGCCCTCTTCTAGGATTTTTATGGTTTCAGGTCTCATATTTAAGTCTCTAATCCATTTTAAGTTTATTTTTGTGTATGGTGTAAGAAAGTGGTCCAATTTCATTCTTTAGCATGTAGCTGTCCAGTTTTCTCAACACCATATGTTGAAGAGACTGTTTTTTCCCAATTGCATATTCTTGCTTCTTTTGACAAAGATTAATTGACCACGTAATTATGGGTTTGTTTCTGGGCTTTCTATGCTGTTCCACTGACTATGTGTCCATGTTTATGTCAGTACCATACTGTTTTGATTACTATAGCTTTGTAGTATAAGTTGAAATCTAAAATTGTGATACTTCCTGTTCTTTTTCAAGATTGTTTTGGCTACTCAGGGTCCTTTGTTGTTCTATACAAATTTTAGGATTATTTGTTCCAGTTCTGTGAAAAATACTTGGTATTTTGTTAGGGATTACATTAAATCTGTTGATCACGTTTGGTAGTATGGACATTTTAGTAGTATTTGTTCTTCCAATCCATGAGCATGAAATGTCTTTCCATTTGTTTGTGTCATAGTTTTTATAGTTTTACATGGTTATATGAGTAACTATGTACTGTATTTGACTTTGCCCCTTGGCCACAAAGCATAAAATATTATTTGGCCCTTAAAGAAAAATTTTGCTGACCACTGGCCTAAATGACTAATATTAAATGTGTAATATATTTTTTAACAAAAGGACAAAATTTAATGGACAAGATTTCATAAATATTTTCTTTGTGCCTAACGCATGCCTGTAATTGTCTTTCTCCCTGAAAACATTCTTTCTTCTCCAGCCTGCCTTTCGTGTTATGTACCAGGTTCAGGATTCAATGACTAGCTCTATTTTCTTGTATTCTTTGCCTTCTTAAATATACTTTATATTTTCTCTTAGATCTTACGATAATTAAACAACGGGAGTTTTATACTCTTCCGCCTTTTCTTTATCTTCCCAGAAGTTACCTAACAATTCTACTGGTATTTATATGCTTGGCCTGAAAATAAGAATTTCCCTCTTTTCTAAGTGACCTAGCTTGTAATTTTGTGTGGGATCTACATTAGCTTGACTGTAGGTGATTGATCTATATCTATACATATGTAAAAGAGATGTCAAACAACAGTGACTTAAAGTAGAGCATTTCTCACAATACGGAGGTTCCTCAAAAAGTTGAAAATAGAGCTACCCTACAACCCAGCAATTGCACTACTGGGTATTTACCCCAAAGATACAAAGGTAGGGATCCGAAGGGGTACGTGCACCCCAATGTTTATAGCAGCAATGACCACAATAGCCAAACTATGGAAAGAGCGAAGATGTCCATTGACAGATGAATGGATAAAGAAGATGTGGTATATATATATACAATGGAATATTATGCAGCCATCAAAAGAAATGAAATCTTGCCATTTGCAACAACGTGGATGGAACTGGAGGGTATTATGCTGAGCAAAATAAGTCAGTCAGAGAAAGACGTGTATCATATGATCTCACTGATATGAGGAATTCTTAATCTCAGGAAACAAACTGAGGGTTGCTGGAGTGGTGGAGGGTGGGAGGGATGGGGTGGCTGGGTGATAGACACTGGAGAGGGTATGTGCTATGGTGAGTGCTGTGAATTGCATAAGACTGTTGAATCACAGACCTGTACCTCTGAAACAAATAATACATTATATGTTAAAAAAAAAAGAAGAAGAAGAAGATAGTAGGAAGGGAAAAATGAAGTGGGGGAAATTGGTGGGGGAGACAAACCATGAGAGACTATGGACTCTGAGAAACAAACTGAGGGTTCTAGAGGGGAGGGGGTGGGGGCATGGGTTAGCCTGGTGATGGGTATTAAAGATGGCATGTTCTGCATGGAGCACTGGGTGTTATACACGAACAATGAATCATGGAACACTACATCAAAAACTAATGATGTAATGTATGGTGATTAACATAACATAATAAAATAAAATTAAAAAAAAAAAAAGTAGAGCATTTTTCTACCTCACGTAATAGTCCTGGGGTGGTTGGCCAGAGCTGGGATGGTAGCTCTGCTCCATTAGGGGTTGCAGGGATCCAGGCTTTTTCTGTCTTGTTTCTCCATCCTTAAACAGGTTTCCCTTTTATGAGTGGTGCAAGATGACTCACTACCAAACTATCCAAACACTTGAATCAGAGATGATGAGAGCATCATACCTACCTTGTGATATTGTTGCAAAATTATGGATATGTAATGCACCTGAGCAAGTGCTATAGCTGTCTGTTATTACTAATAAATAGGTAATTGCCAAGGTTCTAGTGAAGTGCCAGTTATTTAACATGTGCTGAAGAAAGATAATCTCAGTGGATCTGAATTGTGCAATAAATATAAAGATGCATTTTTTATCGTCTCCTTGGTTCGGGGAATATGGTGACTATTATTATAATGAGTGTACTAGTATAACTACGTTTGAGAGGAGTTTTGTTTTGTGATGAAGCCAAAGATTGTCTTAAGGATTTCAATTCTTGTAAATTCTGAGTTCCATGCATAACTCAGCAGCAAATTCTTAGAATCCCTGTACTTTTTTCAGAGTTTTTGCCTGTAGCCAAATCCTATTAAATGTATTTCCATGTCATGTTGTGCTTAAATAATGTGGCAGGACAGGACCTTGACTTAGAAAATGACACCCTTCCTCCGAGGAGGCTTATATCACAGTCATCTCATACAGAAATCATATCTTGTATTCTGCCTCTGTGGAAATGGGAGATGTTGTTAAAAATTTATTTTTACTGCAAGAAAATCTGATTCTTGGTTTATTGTGTCAAACAGCTGCTGGTATATGGTGCCGGGCAGCTGTCCAGCTGTGAGGTTCACATAAATTAATTTAACCCTTGGGTATATTGTGAGGCCAATTAGAATGGTCCCTCCAGGTGCAGCAGGGAGTTAAGAACACTTTTCATGAGGGGGGTCCAGATGATTTGATGATGCCCAAAATCTTGTATGGAATATTTTCCAAATTTTGTGGCAAATAATCACGTAAAATATGCTTATGACAGCTTGAATATATATTCATATGTAAATACATACATATATATACATATATATGAATAGTGTGAAGGAAAATAATACTAATACCTAAGCGCATATAAGTTTACAGAATATGATGTGTATTTTCTGGAATAATCCAAAGGATTTGAATAAAAATGAATTGGATTCTGCCAATCAAAAATACCTCCTTTTCTCTCGTCTGATCTCACCTTTTCTAAGCACTTAATTCTACTGAGATAGGGTTGGACTGGCTAAGTCTTACGCACTGAATCCTTTAAAAGCACAAATATAAAATAAAATCATGTGGACCTTTAATGAGCCTCCTGTGGTCCTTGGTCCCTAGCCTGAGAAACACTGAATTAAACGTTCAGCACTGTCATCCCTCTGGGTAATTACTAGAATAGTCACAAAAGCTAGCATAGAAATCCCATAGCTTTGCCCATTTGCAACGTATTCACCCATATGATTTATAATATGCATATGTCAATGTTTAGAATTATAATAAAATATAGAAGGAAAATTGTAAATTATCATATAGAGCTCTCCCACACCAAATAATAAGGCCAAAACACTCTCCAAGGATTTTCACACATGGAGTTTGAGAAGCACTGAATCAAATCCAGTTTTGAAGTTGCTTATTTCAAGGTTAAATGGACCCTTTCTAGGATCTAGAGAGTCTCCTCTTAAGTCTTAAATGCCATTTCACTTGATATGGGTTTATTAAGAGGTAATATCATCTGATGGTTCAGAGCATGGTCTTTGGGGTAAGAAAGACTCAAGTGTGAATTGTGGCTCTGTCCCTTGCTGTGGGAATGTTTTGGCCACCATGTCTCCTGCCAACTTCCCTCTTAGTAGTATTTACTTAATCCACTTATAATTCTCTTGCAGAACTTAACTCAAGCACATTTCAAAATGAAGCCTTTCCTCAACTCACGGATAAGAACTCGTCCCCATTATATGCACCTAATCTCTATATTTGATAATAACAACAACAACAGCAACAATGATACAGTAGCAGGGATGAGGTAATGGCAAGCAATACTGAGCAGCTATGATATACCAGGCACAATACTATGTGCTTTACCTGTGTTGACTCATCTAAACTTTACAACACCCCTGTGAGATAGGTGTCATTATCGTCCTTTCACAGATGAAGAAACTAGATAAAATAAAAAGTATAATAGAAATACAATGCAAGCCACGTGCAATTTTAAACTTTCTAGTATCAACATTTAAAAAAGTAAAAAAGAGGGGTGCCTGGGTGGCTCAGTCGGTTAAGCGTCTGCCTTCAGCTCAGGTCATGATCCCAGGGTCCTGGGATTGAGCTCTGCATCAGGCTCTCTGCTCAGCAGCGAGTCTGCTTCTCTCTCTACCTCTGCGATCTCTCTCGCTTTCACTCTCTCTCAAATAAATAAATAAAATCTTTTAAAAAAATAAAAATTTCAAAGTTCAGTTCCTCAGTCACACTAGGCATATTTCAAGTGCTCAATAAACTCATCTTGCTAGTGGCTACCATGTTGGATGGTGCAAGCCTAGAGGCTAAGTAACTTGCCAGAGGTCTTTCAGACATCCCCTCAGTAAATATTTACTAAGTATCTATTACAAGACAGGTGCTGTACTAATCTCTAGAGACATAGTAGTAAACAAAACCGACCAAATCACTGCTCTGGTGAGGCTTTCATGACAGTAGGACAAGAGAGACAATAAACAAATAATTAACTAATAAACGGCTTCAGGTGGTATTAAGTACCATGAAGGAGAATAAAACAGGTGGAGAAATGGGGGTGGACAGAGCTATTGTGTATAACTTGTCGGGCTGTACATTGCCCAACTCCAAGGGGCACAATTCACATCTCATCTGTGATGTGAACGCCACTCCCTGGAGTTGTACAAAGCAGTAGCCCTGGGATGTGGGCTGAAATCTGATATAGATGAATCAGGAAAGGCCATCCAATAACGGAAGATCATTTCAGCACAGATAAAACGCAGTGAGGGAGCCAGCCAGGCAATATCTGCAAGAAGTACTTTTCAATCAGAGAGAAAGCCAGTGCAAAAGCCCCACAGCAGGAAGAGGGTCTAGCATGTTGGAAGGAAGCCAGTTTAGGCAGAACATATTAAACAGGGGGACACACAGTCAGGGATGCAATCAGAGCCGTAGCCAGAAGCTGGATCAAGGTCAGGGTTTGGTAACCATGATTAGGACTTTGACTCATATTGAGTAAAATGGAAAACAGTGACTTGATCTCTCTCTTGCTCTCAATCAATTATCTTTTCTTTCCCTTCATTTTATTTGCTTATTTACTTACTTACTTACTTATTTACTTAAGAACTAGCCTAGCTTCTTTGTTGAGGCCAGACTGAAGGGGAAAGCCAGTGACCATACTATTGCAGTAGTCAAGCTGAAAGATGGTGATAGTTCAGAATAGGGTCATAGCAGGAGGCATGGCAAAAGCTGGATTCAGAGAGATGAAGTGGTAAAAGTGTTTGAAGTAGGAGCTTTAGAACTGGGATCATAACCCAGCGAGCCTTATTCCAGAAGCCACACTTAACATTACACTGCTCTGCAATGGGGTTTCCCCCACTAGAACGTAAGACAGAGAAGAGATCATGGTCTGTCTTGTTCACGATTCTGTCCCATTGCCCTGCACGGTGTTGGGCACTTAGTACATATTTAATGAGCAAATGAACACTTACTATGTGAATAAGGAAACTGAGTCCCAAGGAGGTTGGCAATGAATTAGTAACAAGTGGGAGTAGAGTGCATATATACTGGTTGCACAAATATTTTCTAAGTCTCACTAAACAGCCTACATATCTTTCCCAGCTTCTGTTGTCCAGCAAACAAGCATCCAAGTCAAGGCCTGTTTCTTAGGAAGCTCAGTGACCAGTTGCGATTTTGTTGTTTCTATACACATGGCACCAATTTGTTACAGAAATCGAAGTTAGTTGAAGGGGAACAACAATGAACTGCATTATACCTGCCTGCTTTGATACTCTATTCTAATGCCTTTCTGTTCATTATGGTCACCCTCCTCCTTTTTTTTCCCCTAAGCACACATTTAAAAGATAAAGAAATATAATTTATCTTCCTGTTTCCTTGCATGGTTTTCTGCAGCTGAATATGCTCCCCATAAAATTGATTTAAGATACCTAACAGACTTTAAATTGATTGCAAACTACCTTTAACTTCTATTGCTTTGTTTTTCCTCTAGCAACTTTCTTAACTTAGGGCAAATACTACTCTGGCTATTATTTCATTGAAGGCTAACTCCTCTAGACTTTCCTAAGCACACAAGGAGATCAAAAACTTTTCTATTTTTATTTCATACAGGGGGGTTTTCACATTATAAAACTAACCCATACTCACTGAAGGAAGTTTGAAACACACACACACACACACACACACACACACACACACACACACAGGCACAAAGAAGGAAAAAAAAAAGGAAAAATTTAATTCTGTAAACCAAAGATAGTAACTTTAAAAATTCTTGGCATATTTTCTTGCCATCTCTTTCTGTATGTGAGTGAGTGAATGTGTGAGTGTGCACACACATATTTGTTGTGAATCATGCTTTTGCACTTAACAAACCATTCACATTTTACTAGGTAGCATCTTAAATAGTGCTTTAATAGCTATACACTATTTAGTAATGAAAATGTTGCTATCTTTCCCACTAATAGGCATTCTTACCAATTATCCTGTCACAAATAATGTTACACTGAACATTTTTGTTCATAATATAGATTCTGTGTTTAGAGTGAGTTCTAAATCATTCCCCAAAGTAGAATCACTCCCCAATTCCCAAAAGTAGGATCATTTAGTCAGTCAAAAATAAGATTATATTGTACCATTTTAAACTTCTACCTATAATGTATGCAAACATCTATCTCCCACTAGCACTAATTATTAAATAGTTATTTTTTGGTCTCTTTTTGTATAAACTATGCTAATGTAATAGGTTTTAAAAGCCACCAAATTTTATTAATTTGCATGTGTTTGATTGCTTCTAAACTTGAGTATTTCCATATACCTGTTTATTCATTGTATTAATTATTTTTTTCATGTCCTTTTCTTATTTATTAGAGTATCAAAATATTCTTCTTATCAATTTGCTTAACTTTTATAGAATAAATATATTGCATTTATCAAAAATTTCTATACAAAAATGGTTTACCAGACTTGTTTGTATTTTCATGTTGTTTATGGCATGATTTTAATATACATTTGAGAGGATCAGTACGTTCTAAAATAAAAATAAATGGGGTGCCTGGGTGGCTCAGTTGGTTAAGCATCCTGCTCTTGATTTCGGCTCAGGTCATGATCTCAGGGTCCTGGGATCAAGCCCTGCATTGGGCTGCATGCTCAGCACAGAGTCTGCCTGAGATTCTCCCTCTCCCTCTGCCCCTCCCCCTGCCCATGCACACACTCTCTCTCTCTCTCTCTCTCTCTCTCTAAAATAAATAAATAAAGTCTTTAAAAAATAAATAGGGGCAACTGAGTGGCTCAGTCATTAAGCATCTGTCTTCGGCTCAGGTCATGATCCCAGGGTCCTGGGATCAAGCCCAGCATCAGGCTCCCTGCTCAGCAGGGAGCCTGCTTCTCCCTCCCCCACTCCCCCTGCTTGTGTTCCCTCTCTCGCTGTCTCTCTCTCTGTCAAATAAATAAACAAAATCTTTAAAAATTAATTAATTAATTAAAATAAAAATAAATATTTATGGTAGACATTTTAGGAAATACAAATAAGTAAGAAGAAGAAAATAAAATTCCCCACACACTTATGATAACCATTCGTAACATTTGGAGCTTTTCTTTTTCATCTTTTTCTTATACACTTAAGTACTTCTTACAAAAGTAGTCTTATATTGTACCTTCTACGGTCTTATTTTTTTCACATTACATGTTAAGAATTTATTTTAATGGCATGAATATTCTTCATTATCGTTTTAATGGCTTCATAACATGAGTAGGTCAAAATTTATTCAGATCACTGCTGTCAAATCTCTTTATTTCTAATATTTCATTGTTACAAAGATACGTGGACATCTTTATGGCCAAATCTTTAGACATATCCATAATTATTTATTTAGGATGAATTTCTAAAAGTGGGTCATAGGCTTAACCAAATTTTAAGGCTTTGTTATGTTTTGTCAAATTGATCTTCAAACCTGTATCTTAAGTTCATGGCATAGGATTTATTTTGGCTTAAAGTTGTCAGCGTTTGCATAGTACTTGACATAATTTAAAAGGAGCAATTTACCTAGCTATGCATGTATTGGGTAAGAAAGATAAATACATCTACAATGTGCCAAGATCCCAAATTTCCAGAGCAGGTAGCTCACAATTTATAAGTCTTAGAGTTAGTTGAATACGTTATGTATGGCTCCTTTCCTATAGGTACTAGAGAAAATTTAGTTTTACAAAAATCACCTTTTTGCTTTGTCTCCATCAACTTGTCTTTGCCTTCACAAAACCACATTTTTCCGATCAACTAAAGATGTGAAGGCAGTGGCTCAGGGACCTAATAATAGATCTACCAAATGCTTACATGCAAAAAGCCCTTGCTGGTATCCATTCTTTCGTATAATCCCAGAAAGCCTCATTTTTTTAGAAGAGGGAACTGAGCTTCAGAATGATTGAGGGGCTTCTTCTAATTCACACAGAAGTTGCAGGCTGATGTCTTTCACTTGGGAGGAGTACGCTTTTCACTACTCTGTGTTGCCTCTTTGTGGACTCTAAGACTTCACGGATTTTACTTCTCCCCCCATCCAATCAACTTACACTTGCATTTACATTTATATTAAAAATTGACCTTTGAGAATTGCACACAAGTTCTGGTTTCAGCCTTTGCTCTCTCTCAGTTCTTGTTTATTTTAATTAGCCATTTAAAATTGTACATAGCACCCCAACAAAGGAGTGTTTCATATTAATTAGGATTAATCACATGCATACTATAAAATAATATAAATTAACCCAAGCAGTGGTTGTTTATATATTCTGAGATATGTCTTAATATGCCTTTTATTCAACAATGAATAATGGGTTGTGGTTTTTAAAAACCATATGGTAGAAAATATTGGGAGGGAAAGATACACAACTCTCATTACCATAGATAATTTAAAATGTGTAATTAACAAAGTAGGGTATTGTACAGTGTAGTGAGATCAGAAAAACAATGAGTCATAAATGTTCAGGTTACTGATGTTTGGTAGAAAAAATTGATGATCTGAGGTCAGACATCCTTTGCATTCCATCTCAACCTCTTCCTAGCATGGGACTTTAGACAAGTCCCTTCTTCTCTCCGAGAGTCTATTTAAAGATATAATGATATTTTCTTCAAATATCGGAGAGTTGAATTCACTATCAAACATGGTAGTCTAAATAGCAGAGTGATGTTACAGTATTGGCAGAGGAAAAACAGAATGTGAAATGTCAATATAATGGTCAAGAGTGACCACACAAGGCCCACCGCTCATGGTGTCTCTTAAGAGTCCAGTGAGCTGCTAGGCAGTGAGCAAACTGGCCTGGGGTTTCAATAAGAGTCAAATACAGTTTGATAGAAAAGTTTTTGTCTAGGGAGTAGGAGACCTCATTTTGGTCTTTTCTGCGTGGATTTGGCCACATTTTATTCTCTGAGCTTAAGTTTAAGTTTCTTGGGGTTGATGTGTGAATATCCTTAGCATAGTTTTTGTTGTTGTTTGTTTTGGGGGTTTTTTGGTCTATAATAGGCCCTCGGTGAATACAAACTCTGTTCCCCTTCCCCCTTTATTTATAAGGTGAATGTTAGGTTAAATGTTATCTAAGTTCCCTCCAAGTTCTCAAATCCATATTACAATGGGTTCTTATCTTATTTTCATTATGCGTTCTTGATTGACTGAGTTCATAATAACCCAGGTCTGGTTTTCATTTGATTCCCATAATCATAAAATGTCATAGATGGAATAAACCTCAGAAACCATCCAACCCCCTTATTTTACTCAGGAGTAAACGAGCTCATTAGTGGGGGCCGGGGGGGAATGGACTTGATCAAGGTCACACTGTAGGTGGTGCCAGAGTAGAGAACACCATCCATGTTTTCTGACCCATCCCAAGGCTCACCCCCCACCCCTTCCCCAACCTTCAGCTGCCACTGGTATGTTCCAGCCTGCAAGGCAGCGTGATTTGCCTGTCTGGTGTTAACATTGTTCTAGCATGTAATGTCTGTGTTTAAGCCAATGACCTGAGAAATACTTTTATTTCCAGTGATGCACGTATTTTGCAGGGTTTATTAATTTTATTTATGTATTTGGTCTCTCAAATGAAATAATCAACTAATTAGTGGGACAGTTGACTGGTGCGCTCCACCAAGGGTGTTTTACATTGTCGGAGCAAGCCTGTCCCACTGCTGTGTCAGTACCTCCGCTCGCTTCCCTGCTGCCTTCACTGTGGCCATCAGACACACATGGCAGTCAGCCCCGGGCTGGGGACCACTGTCTCCGGGGGCATGTGGAGAGGTCAGGTCAGAGCTCAAAGGAACTTTCGCACAGGAGCCTCCCCAGAACTTATTCAAGAGCCGGGCTGCGTCAGTAGGCTTAAGAGGGGTGAGTGTGGGCCTCCCAGAGAACCGAGCCAGTGCATTACCTGAATGCCCAGAATGTGACTTTCCAGAGAATGAGGGAAAGCAGTGTGTACAGAAATGCTGAAAGTCACAGTTGAGAAGGCCCAGAGTCCATCAAGACCAAGAGTAAAGCAAGGAGCAGGACGAGAGGATTGATATAGACAGTAGACACAGGAACATTGCAAGATGCAGGAGCAGGGGTGGGAGGGATGTCAGAAGACCCAGAGGCATTGGAACAAATAGGACTATAGGGCTGGGGCGGGGGGATGATTTGGTTTGGTTTGATTTGGTTTTTTAACTGGCTTTAATGTGAAGTGCATGGACTTCCTTCTCAAAGAGCCCCCATCTGCGCTCTCTCAGCAGCCAATGCTTTCTCATCTGAGAATTAATCATAGTCTCTTGTCATTATTTTCTTGCCTGTCCCCATTTGACTGCGAGCACCATTATATCACCAGGGCCTAGAACTGTGTATAGAATATAACACAGTTCAGTAAATATTTGTTGAATGAAAGAATGAATGGATGGATGGATAAATGAATAAGTGAATCAATCTGTCAGAACTGCTGGGGGTCAAAGACCTATGAACTATATTCATCTGCTGTCTTTGATGTAATAAGCAGAACCCAACCAGAGATCATCATTTTCAATTATGTATATTTATTATAGAATTACTCAAGATAGCAAAGAAGCATCCAACATGAAAGTATTTAACCTCTCTTGACTAAACTGTCCTTCTTATTAATGCTAAATTACACCACATGCACACACAGAAACATATTCATCTGGAGTAGAGGTAAAAGGTAACAGTACCCTAAACCTTTAGGTGGTATCTGCTGGCCCACGAGTTGCCTTGTGGGTACGGATGCTGCCACTATATTGACACTGTGGATTGCATCTAGCATGAAGATTCTTGTCAGAACAATTTCTAGACCTCTAGCCAGAGACTGGCTGGAATTTTAGGAAAAAGGAGGGTCAGTGGGGCACTGTAGTGGGAGTCATGCAAGCTCAGGATCCTCTCACTCTGTAGTGGCAACTCCTTTACTGTGATTGGCTCCCCTAGGGGTGTTACCTTTGCTATGATTGGCTGTATGCAAATTAGCAGACCCCAGTGTGTTCATCCCAGATATAATTGGTGTATACTCTAGCTCTGCTACCTCCATCCAACTGCTGTAGCGTTTTTCGGGAGTGTGCAGATGAGGTAACCCCTAACTTCTTGTTGATGTTTACATGTGGCTGCTCTCACTGGGACACAAGCAGTTCTCAGGTGTTTGTGATGATAAAGTGCTGGGGCCAGAACTGGGACTTGAGGTCCTAATTTATGTATTTACCTTCTCTATGCTCAGAGAGCCTGGGGTTCAAGACCCACACAGATACCAGGACATGGGCACATATTAGAGATTTTTGGCAAATACCTAGAATTATTTATATAACAATTCTAATGACAAGGCCTACCATTTATCCCATGCCTGCCACATAGCAGCCACTCTACTAAGGTCTTTCAATACAGTACTTAACGGTCACAACAAGCCTACAATTAGGTATTCTCATCCCATTTTAAAGTGAGGAACGTGAAGTTCAGAAAGGTGAAATAACTTGTCCAGAGTCACACAGGCCCAATTGTGTCGATCAGAAAACATACTAAGTTTCATACAGAGTAGTGGTGTTAACTGCCAAAGATGGAAAAACTGGCAAAAAAAAAAAAAAAAAAAGCCAAACAAACTTGAAAAAGCAACTATCCATTGGCTCTTTTACTCCAGGAATTGAGGAAGGTGGCAAAGATAGTGCATATTCTGTATAACACCTACAGACAGCTTATAAAACAGTGGTGTTTTTCTGGGAGCTCTGGGCTTATTCCCAAGTCTCCAAAAGCAGAAACTTTTCCAAGCTTCCTACTGTCCAGCTGACGAACTGCAGTCTCATTCTGGTCCAGGACCTGTGTCACTGGTCAAGGACCAGACAGAATGCATGTGTGCCCATACTGTTCCTTCTAGGTAACTAAAATAGACTTTCCTATGTAGTCACAGCCTGGCAAGGACAGGTTGCAGTTTTATACAGCATCCCTCAGGGTTAGAGGTTCTTCACCAAAAGTTGTAAACTATTGATAGATCAGCATGAGTATTTTTTATTTTTTTCTGCAAATTCTAGATGTCTGGTATATAGTTAAAAGAGGTGGGGGTTTCTGTTCTTATTGTTCCTTTAGATTTTTCAGTTTATGTATTAAATCAGTTTTTAACACATGCTGGATGGTCTTTCCCTACTTTATGTTTCTTCACAGCACTTATCATCTGGCGTACTTTATTGCTTTGTTTAGTGTCTGTCTCTGTTCCCTGGAATGTAAGCTCATGAGGGCAGGGATATCTGTTAAGTTCGTTATTAAATCTCCAATGATCAAAGCAGTATTTGGCACAATTAGGGTCTCAGCAAATATTTATGAATAATAATAATGATCCATTCATTATTATTATTATTATTATCCATATATATGGATATATATATATGGTGGCTGGGCAGATAGATGCACAGGCCCTGTCAACTGTGAAAACTTAAGATAAAATTATAGTAATTAAGGTAGTACAGGTATTTGCACAGGAATAGGAAATTGGACTAATGGAATAAGATCTAGAGCCCAAAATACCCTATACTGACTGAAAACTTTGTACAGGATAGACTAAGGTATAAATGGTACAAGGATCATCCATACATATACAGAAAATGTACAGAATTCTAACCTGACACCATTATCAAGAATATCAATTCCAAGTGAATTAAATGCAAGAGGCATAACTTTTAAAAACTTTAAACTGGGGGTTGCTGGAGTGGTGGGGGGTGGGAGGGATGGGGTGGCTGGGTGATAGACACTGGAGAGGGTATGTGCTATGGTGAGCACTATGAATTGTGTAAGACTGTTGAATCACAGACCTGTACCTCTGAAACAAATAATACATTATATATTAAAAGAAGAAGAAGAGGGAGAGGGAGAGGGAGAGGGAGAGGGAGAAGAAGAAGATAGTAGGAAGGGAAAAATGAAGTGGGGGAAATCAGAGGGGGAGACGAACCATGAGAGACTATGGAGTCTGAGAAACAAATTGAGGGTTCTAGATGGGAGGGGGGTAGGGGATGGGTTAGCCTGATGATGGGTATTAAAGAGGGCATGTATTGAATGGAGCACTGGGTGTTATATGCGAACAATGAATCATGGAACACTTCATCAAAAACTAATGATGTAGGAGGGGCAGAGCAAGATGGCGGAGGAGTAGGAGACCTAGATTTCGTCTGGTCTCAGGAATTCAGCTGAATAGCGATCAAACCATTCTGAACACCTACGAACTCAACAGGAGATCGAAGAGGAGAGTAGCAACAACTCTCTGAACAGAGAAGCGACCACTTACTGGAAGGTAGGACGTGCGGAGAAGTGAATCCGAGGCGATATTCGGGAGGATAGACGGTGGGGGAGGGGGCCTCCGTCGGCCGCTTCTGGCAAGTGATAGAGCCGCGGAGCACAAACTCGGAACTTTTAGAAGTCGGCTCCGCTCAGGGACGTCGCTCCAGTGGCTAAGCGGGGGGGGGGAGGGTGGAATCCTCCCGGGACAATGTGGTCTCAGGACCCTTGGGGTCACAGAAAGACCGGGGGTGCCTGAGTGCGGCAGAGCTCCCAGGGATCAGAGCGGAGAAGCCGGCTGCAGAGACGGAGCCGAGGCGAGGGCTCTCAGCTCGGGGTGGCCATAAACTATGATCCGCTGCCCAGTCGGGCCACTGCTCCTCCAGCAGGGACCCAACAAGCGGCAGAACCGGGGAGACTCCCCTTCCTCCCCCAGGAGGAGCGGCGCCGGAGCGCACTGCAGGGATCTGCTGGGTTTGGAGACTCCACACGGGGTCGGGTGCCGGAGATAGAAATGCTCGGTCACAGGCCGGGTGAGCTAGGAGTGCGGCCAGAGACCAGGGAGACGAGAGTGACTGCTTTTCTCTGGGGGCGCACTGAGGAGCAGGGCCCCGAGTTCTCAGCTCCTCCGGGTGGAGATTGGGAGGCCACCATTTACACCCTGGTCCTCCAAAGCTGTACCTAGAGCTTGCAGGGAACAAAACCTCCTGAGAACAAACCCAAGCAGCTTGCTTAGCCCAGACCGACAAAGGCGGGGCAATTCCGCCTCTGGCAAAGACGTTTGGGAACCACGGCAACAGGCCCCTCCCCCAGAAGATCAGCAGGAACAGCCAGCAAGCCAAGACCAAGTTTACCCATCAAGGAGAAAGGGAGAACTCCAGCGCTAGGGGAATACTGCACATAGAATTCATGGCTTTTTTTACCATGATTCATTAGTTCATCAAAGTTAATTTTTTTAACTGTTTTTTTAATTTTACTTTTTCCCTTTTTCAAACAACATCTTATCAATCCCTTTTAAAAAAAAATTTTTTTTGTTTTTCATTTTTAGAGTCCTATTTTATCCCTTCATAGTAGTTACCCTTATTTTTGGCATATATATACAAGTTGTTCTCTCTTTAAAATTTTGAGATACAGTTTCTTCTGACAGATCAAAATATACCCTAACTCACTACTGTATGGCTTTGTTCTAGTCTCCTGCCTGATGACATTCTCTCCCTTTTTTCTTTTTTTTTTTAAATCTTCTTCTTTCTTTTTTCAAGAAACTTATCTTATCAAGTCCTTTTATAAAATCTTTTATAATTTTCATCTTTACAGTCGTCTTCCATCCCTTCATTGTATCAACCATTATTTTGTACCTATATGTCTTTCTTCCTTTAAAATTTTAGGAGGCACTTTTTTCTAACAGACCAAAATACGCCCAAAATCTAGTGTGTGGCACTGATCTATGCACTAGCCTGATCATATTTGATCATATTCTGCTTTTTTGGTATTGTTCTGTTTTTGTTTTTATCTTTTTTTTTCTCTTTCTCTTTTCTTTCCCTTTCTTTTCCCCTGGTTTCAGGTCTTTTCTAATTTGTATACAGTATATTTGCTGGGGACGTTGTTAACCTGTTAGCATTTTGTTCTCTCATTCATCTATTCTCCTCTGGACAAAATGACAAGATGAAAAAAATCACCTCAGCAAAAAGAACAAGAGGTAGTACTGTCAGCCAGGGACCTACTCAATACGGACATTAATACAATGTCGGATCTAGAGTTCAGAATCATGACTTTAAAGATACTAGCTGGGCTTGAAAAAAGCGTGGAAATTATTAGAGAAACCCTTTCTGGAGAAATAAAAGAACTAAAATCTAACCAAGTCGAAATCAAAAAGGCTATTGATGAGCTGCAATAAAAAATGGGGGCACTAACTGCTAGGATAAATGAGGCAGAGGAGAGAATCAATGATATAGAAGACCAAATGATGGAAAATAAAGAGGCTGAGAAAAAGAGAGATAAACAACTACAGGATCATGAGGGCAGAATTCAAGAGATAAGTGATATGATAAGATGAAACAACATTAGAATAATTGGGATCCCAGAAGAAGAAGAAAGAGAGAGAGGGGCAGAAGGTATATTGGAGCAATTAATAGCAGAGAACTTGCCTAATGTGAGGAAGGAAACAGGCATCAAAATCCAGGAGGCACAGAGAACCCCTCTCAAAATCAATAAAAATAGGTCAACACCCCGACATCTAATAGTAAAATTTACGAGTCTCAGAGACAAAGAGAAAATCCTGAAAGCAGCTCGGGAGAAGAGATATGTAACCTACAATGGTAAAAATATTAGATTGGCAACAGACCTATCCACAGAGACCTGGCAGGCCAGAAAGGACTGGCAAGATATCTTCAGAGCACTAAACGAGAAAAATATGCAGCCAAGAATACTATATCCAGCTAGGCTCTCATTGAAAATAGAAGGAGAGATAAAAAGCTTCCAGGACAAACAAAAACTAAAGGAATTTGCAAACACGAAACCAGCCCTCCAAGAAATATTGAAAGGGGTCCTCTAAGCAAAGAGAGAGCCTAAAAGCAGCATAGATCAGAAAGGAACACAGACAATATACAGTAACAGTCACCTTACAGGCAATACAATGGCACTAAATTCATAACTTTCAATAGTTACCCTGAATGTAAATGGGCTAAATGCCTCAATCAAAAGACACAGGCTATCACATTGGATTAAGAAACAAGACCCATCAATATGCTGTCTGCAAGAGACTCATTTTAGACCCAAAGACACCCCCAGATTGAAAGTAAGGGGGTGGAAAACCATTTACCATGCTAATGGACACCAAAAGAAAGCTGGGTGGCAATCCTTATATCAGACAAATTAGATTTTAAACCAAAGACTGTAATAAGAGATGAGGAAGGACACTATATCCTACTTAAAGGGTCTATCCAACAAGAAGATCTAACAATTGTAAATATCTATGCCCCTAACATGGGAGCAGCCAATTATATAAGGCAATTAATAACAAAAGTGAAGAAACGTATTGACAACAATACAATAATAGTGGGGAACTTTAACACCCCCCTGACTGAAATGGACAGATCATCTAAGCAAAAGATCAACAAGGAAATAAAGACTTTAAATGACACACTGGACCAAATGGACTTCACAGACATATTCAGAACATTCCATCCCAAAGCAACGGAATACACATTCTTCTCTAGTGCCCATGGAACATTCTCCAGAATCGATCACATCCTAGGTCACAAATCAGGTCTCAACCGGTACCAAAAGATTGGGATTATTCCCTGCATATTTTCAGACCACAGTGCTTTGAAACTAGAACTCAATCACAGAGGAAAGTCGGAAAGAACTCAAATACATGGAGGCTAAAGAGCATCCTACTAAAGAATGAATGGGTCAACCAGGAAATTAAAGAAGAATTAAAAACAATTCATGGAAACCAATGAAAATGAAAACACAACTGTTCCAAATCTTTGGGATACAGCAAAGGCAGTCCTGAGAGGAAAGTATATAGCAATGCAAGCCTTTCTCAAGAAACAAGAAAGGTCTCAAATACACAACCTAACCCTACACCTAAAGGAGCTGGAGAAAGAACAGCAAATAAAGCCTAAACCCAGCAGGAGAAGAGAAATCATAAAGATCAGAGCAGAAATCAATGAACTAGAAACCAAAAGAACAGTAGAACAGATCAACGAAACTAGGAGCTCGTTTTTTGAAAGAATTAACAAGATTGATAAACCCCTGGCCAGACTTACCCAAAAGAAAAAAGAAATGACCCAAATCAACAAAATCATGAATGAAAGAGGAGAGATCACAACCAACACCAAAGAAATACAAACAATTATAAGAACATATTTTGAGCAACTCTATGCCAGCAAATTAGATAACCTGGAAGAAATGGGTGCATTCCTAGAGATGTATCAACTACCAAAATTGAACCAGGAAGAAATAGAAAACCTGAAAAGACCTATAGCCACTAAGGAAATTGAAGCAGTCATCAAAAATCTCCCAAGAAACAAAAGCCCAGCGCCAGATGGCTTCCCAGGGGAATTCTATCAGACATTTAAAGAAGAATTAATACCTATTCTCCTGAAACTGTTCCAAAAAATAGAAATGGAAGGAAAACTTCCAAACTCATTTTATGAGGCCACCATTACCTTGATCCCCAAACCAGACAAAGACCCCATCAAAAAGGAGAATTGCAGACCAATATCCTTGATGAACATGGATGCAAAAATTCTCACCAAAATACCAGCCAATAGGATCCAACAGTACATTAAAAGGATATTCACCATGACCAAGTGGGATTTATCCCTGGGCTGCAAGGCTGGTTCAACATCCGCAAATCAGTCAACATGATACAATACATTAACAAAATAAAGAACAAGAAACATATGATCCTCTCAATAGATGCAGAAAAAGCATTTGACAAAGTACAGCATCCTTTCTTGATCAAAACTCTTCAGAGTATAGGCATAGAGGGTACATACCTCAATATCATAAAAGCCATCTATGAAAAACCTACAGCGAATTTCATTCTCAATGGGGAAAAGCTGAGAGCTTTTCCCCTAAGGTCAGGAACGCGGCAGGGATGTCCACTCTCACCACTGCTATTCAACATAGTATTAGAAGTCCTAGCCACAGCAATCAGACAACAAAAAGAAATCAAAGGCATCCAAATCGGCAAAGAAGAAGTCAAACTCTCACTCTTTGCAGATGATATGATACTGTATGTGGAAAACCCAAAAGACTCCACCCCAAAACTGCTAGAACTCATACAGGAATTCAGTCAAGCGGCAGGATATAAAATCAATGCACAGAAATCAGTGGCATTCCTATACACCAACAACAAGACCGAAGAGAGACAAATCAAGAAGTCAATCCCATTTAAAATTGCATCCAAAACCATAAGTTACCTAGGAATAAATTTAACCAAAGAGGCAAAGGATCTGTACTCAGAAAACTATAAAATACTCATGAAAGAAATTGAGGAAGACACAAAGAAATGGAAAACTGTTCCATGCTCATGGATTGGGAGAACCAACATTGTGAAGATGTCAGTGCTACCTAGAGCAATCTACACATTCAATGCAATCCCCATGAAAATACTATCCACCTTTTTCAAAGAAATGGAGCAAATAATCTAAAATTTGTATGGAACCAGAAGAGACCCCGAATAGCCAGAGGAATATTGAAAAAGAAAAGCAAAGCTGGCAGCATCACAATTCCGGACTTCCAGCTCTATTACAAAGCTTTCATCATCAAGACAGTATGGTGCTGGCACAAAAACAGACACATAGATCAATGGAACAGAATCGAGAGCCCAGAAATGGACCCTCAACTCTAGGGTCAGCTCATCTTTGACAAAGCAAGAATGTCCAATGGAAAAAAGACAGTCTCTTCAACAAATGGTGTTGGGAAAATTGGACAGCCACACGCAGAAGAATGAAACTGGACCATTTCCTTACGCCACACACAAAAATAGACTCCAAATGGTTGAAAGACCTAAACGTGAGACAGGAGTCCATCAAAATCCTAAAGGAGAACACAGGCAGCAACCTCTTCGACCTCAGCCGCAGCAACTTCTTCCTAGAAACATCGCCAAAGGCAAGGGAAGCAAGGGCAAAATTGAACTCGGGATTTCATCAAGATAAAAAGCTTTTGCACAGCAAAAGAAACAGTCCACAAAACCAAAAGACAACCGACAGAATGGGAGAAAATATTTGCCAATGACATATCAGATAAAGGGCTAGTATCCAAAATCTATAAAGAATTTATCAAACTCAACACCCAAAGAACAAATAATCCAATCAAGAAATGGGCAGAAGACATGAACAGACATTTTTCCAAAGAAGACATCCAAATGGCCAACAGACTCATGAAAAAGTGCTCAACATCGCTCGGCATCAGGGAAATCCAAATCAAAACCTCAATGAGATACCTACTCACTCCAGTCAGAATTGCTAAAATTAACAAGTCAGGAAATGACAGATGTTGGCGGGAATGTGGAGAAAGGGGAACCCTCCTACATTGTTGGTGGGAATTCAAGCTGGTGCAACCACTCTGGAAAACAGTATGGAGGTTCCTCAAACAGTTGAAAATAGAGCTACCATATGATCCAGCAAATGCACTACTGGGTATTTACCCCAAAGATACAAATGTAGTGATACCAAGGGGTACGTGCACCCCAAAGTTTATAGCAGCAATGTCCAAAATAGCCAAACTGTGGAAAGAGCCAAGATGTCCATCGACAGATGAACAGATAAAGAAGAAGTGGTATATATACACAATGGAATATTATGCAGCCATCAAAAGGAATGAGATCTTGCCATTTGCAACGACGTGGATGGAACTGGAGGGTGTTATGCTGAGTGAAATAAGTCAATCAGAAAAAGACATGTATCATATGACCTCAGTGATATGAGGAATTCTTAATCTCAGGAAACAAACTGAGGGTTGCTGGAGTGTTGGGAGGTGGGAGGGATGGAGTGGCTGGGTGATAGCTATTGGGTAGTGTATGTGCTATGGTGAGCGCTGTGAATTGTGCAAGACTGTTGAATCACAGATCTGTACTTCTGAAACAAATAATGCAACATATGTTAAGAAAAAAGAAAAAGAAGAAGATAGCAGGAGGGGAAGAATGAAGGGGAGTAAGTCAGAGGGGGAGATGAACCATGACAGATGATGGACTCTGAAAAACAAACTGAGGGTTCTAGAGGGGAGGAGGGTAGGGGGATGTGTTAGCCTGGTGATGGGTATTAAAGAGGGCACGTTCTGCATGGAGCACTATGTGTTATGCACAAACAATGAATCAAGGAACACTACTTCAAAAACTAATGATGTAATATATGATGATTAACATAACAATAAAAAATTTAAAAAAATAAAAAAAAACCTAATGATGTAATGTATGGTGATTAACAAAACATAATAAAATAAAATTTAAAATAAAAAAATTTAAAGAAGAAAATGAAGTGCTGGCTAATACTGTTACAACAATCATATTGTAATATAAATGTATCAAACTTATATATACACCTTGAATGTACACAATGTATATTTCAAATATAATTCAATAAAAAATGTAAAATAAAAAAAAACTTCAGAAGGAACTATAGGAGAATGTCTTTATGACCAAAGGATAGGAAATGATGTACTGAATAAACAAACAAACAAACAAAACCACACCTACCTTAAAGGGAAGTACTAATATAGTTGATTACATTAAAATTTTACAAGTTTTATATGTTATTTTAAACAAAAAGACAAGATTTGGGCCAGGATAAATAATGGAAGATATGCAACTGTAAAAGAGTTGCATCCAAAGCATGCAGATTAGCAGAGAACATAATTATAACACATCCTTAGGTACCACTACATATTTTGATTAAATATTATCATTTTACCATTTTGCTGTTTCTTTCCATGGCTTATGACCACCCCGATTTTAGAACTTTGATAGATGGCACCTTCCAGGTAAAGTCTTCCCTAACTAGCTTGTTGGAACTTGAGGTCCCACCTCAGCCCTCTTCAGGACCCCCTCTGCTTCTGCTTTTTCCATGACACGTGTGACCGTATGACACACTAGGCATTCTGATTTCCTATTTGCTTAGGGTGTGTGGTCTCCCTCCTCTAACAACTCAACAGAAAAACATGGGCATGTATAAAAGCAGCAGAAGAAACCTAATAGAAAAATATAAAATAAAAATTATACAAGAATATTCAATCTCACTTGTAATTAGAGAAATCCATTTTAAAATATAAAATATTTTATATCCATCATTTTGGAAAAATTTAAAAGTCTGGCAATACCAAATGTTGGTAATGCTATGAACTCATGCTGGATTTGTATGAATTGCTCCTACCACTTTGTAGAGCCATGTATTACATCTAATAACTTTGAGGATGCATACACCACAGAGAAATCTCACATATATGTGTCCAAGGAGCTTAACAATGTCCACTGCAGCATTACTCCTTTTTGCACAGCTTGGAAATAGCCCAAATGTTCATCCATATGAATGACTAAGCCAGAATATAAACATATACTATCTAAATGTTAAAATGAAAGAATTTAAGCTATTTCTATCAAAGCAGCAAAATCTTTAAAACATATTTAAGAAAATAAGCCAGGTTCAGATGGATGCCTACGGTGGGAGAGCAATTAAACAAAGTTTTAAAACAATCGAAACATTGCTGTACGTTTTTTT
Organism: Eumetopias jubatus; assembly: GCF_037043125.1. NCBI lineage: Eukaryota > Metazoa > Chordata > Mammalia > Carnivora > Otariidae > Eumetopias > Eumetopias jubatus. The sequence goes on from NW_028274810.1 coordinate 60,731,249, forward strand.
GTGGATGCAAGCATGTATTAGAAGCAGAAAAACATGCATGGAAATTTAGGAGTATAGTTATTTTTGTGGAATTAGGAAGGAATTCATGGGATAACTTGCTTATATTTATAATGCTTATTTTTAAAAGAAAATATCTGAAGCACATGACAGGATGGTAATATTTGACCAGGCTGGGTGGCGGTACATAAGTTTTGATTATAATTATGTCTATACTCAACTTCATGCTTGAAATATTTAATAAGAAAAGAAATAGGAGGGTACATAAGTGTGACTGGCAGGGAATAAAGTTCAAGCCATAGCATATCAAATAATATGGTGTGACATAGCAAAATATAAACTGAATTTTTTTGTTAATCACGACTTGGTGCAAACCCAGATTCAGTACCTTCTTTTCATAACACTTAATGAGAGTAGGCTTTGGAACCTAATGTTCGAGGTTTGCATCTTGACTCAGATACTTAATAACTATTTAAAATTGGTCATCAGTTTTCTCATCTTCAAAGTGGAAAAATGAGATAAAATAGAAATAAATAGAATTTTTTTTTAAATAGAGGAAATCTTCCCAGAGATGGAGACAAACCATGAGAGACTCTTAACTCTAGGAAACAAACTGAGGATTGCTGGAGGGGAGGTGGGTAGGGGGGATAGGGTACCTGGGTGATGGGCATTAAAGAAGGCACGTGATGTGAGGAGCACTGGGTGTTATATGCAACTGATCAATTATTGAACTCTACATCTGACACTAATGATGTACTGCTATATGTTGGCTAATTGAATTTAAATTTTAAAAAAATAGAGGAAACCAACAAAACCAAGAGTTGGCCTTCAAAAAGATCGACAAAACTTGCAAACTTTTAGCTAGATTAATTAAGAAAAAAGAGAAGACTCAAGTAACTAAAATCAGAAATGAAAGAGGGGACAGTACTACCAACATTATGGGAAATAAAAAAGTTTATAAAGTGGAAAAGTAGTACCTCCTCATAACAACTATTCTGAGGATTAAATGAGATCGTATTTGTGCAGTGTTCAACATATGCCAAGGCACATAATAAAATGGAAGACTGGTATATGTTAAAAGCTCCATGTTCCCATGGCTAAAATTAACAAGTCAGGAAATGACAGATGTTGGCGGGGATGTGGAGAAAGGGGAACCCTCCTACACTGTTGGTGGGAATGCAAGCTGGTGCGGCCACTCTGGAAAACAGTATGGAGGTTCCTCAAAAAGTTGAAAATAGAGCTACCATATGATCCAGCAATTGCACTACTGGGTATTTACCCCAAAGATACAAATGTAGTGATACAAAGGGGTACATGCTCCCTGATGTTTATAGCAGCAATGGCCACAATAGCCAAACTACGGAAAGAGTCAAGATGTCCACCAACAGATGAATGGATAAAGAAGAAGTGGTATATATATACAATGGAATATTATGCAGCCATCAAAAGGAATGAGATCTTGCCATTTGCAACGACGTGGATGGAACTGGAGGGTATTATGCTGAGCGAAATAAGTCAATCAGAGAAAGACATGTATCATATGATCTCACTGATATGAGGAATTCTTAATCTCAGGAAACAAACTGAGTGTTGCTGAATGGTGGGGGATGGGAGGGATGGGGTGGCTGGGTGATAGACATTGGGTAGGGTATGTGCTATGGTGAGCACTGTGAATTGTGCAAGACTGTTGAATCACAGATCTGTACTTCTGAAACAAATAATGCAAGCTATGTTAAGAAAAAAGAAAAAGAAGATAGCAGGAGAGGAAGAATGAAGGGGAGTAAGTCAAAGGGGGAGATGAACCATGAGAGACGATGGACTCTGAAAAACAAACTGAGGGTTCTAGAGGGGAGGGGGGAGGGGGTTGGGTTAGCCTGGTGATGGGTATTAAAGAGGGCACGTATTGAATGGAGCAGTGGGTATTATACACAAACAATGAATCATGGAACACTACATCAAAAACAAATGATGTAACATATGGTGATTAACATAACAATAAAAAATTTAAAAAAAACTAATGATGTAATGTATGGTGATTAACATAACATAATAAAAAATAAATAAATAAATAAAAAATTTTAAAAAGCTCCAGGTTCTGATGTAAACAAGCATGAGCTTGAAGTCTATTTTGAATGCCATGCTTTCTCTCGTTTTGTTTCCTTCAATAACCCTACCAGGTTGGTGTTATTATTATCCCATTTTATATGTAAGAAAACTGAGCCTGACAGATGTCAAATAACTTGTCCAAGATTTCCCATCTCCTAAAAGAGAGATGAGATTCAAACCAGATCTACCTCCAGAAAAAAATATAACTGTAACTTAATATCCTGGGTCTCTTTCACTAGTTTTATGAGTAAACTAAATTGAATTTGTATAAAACATTACAATAATCTATCCTTTAGCTTTCATTTTCTTTGAGTAGGGAGTCAACCAGCCATTGCTGATTAAAACTAACAACAAGTATCTACCTGGTGTATGTATATGTAAGTCCAAACATGTAAAATAGTTGCCATAATGGGATGTTGTTACAAGATAAATATTCCTGCCTTAAGCAGGTTCTTGGTCTTGGAATATATTGGAAGATCAGTAGGCTGTGATATTCCATTATGTTGAGTTTCTCTCTCTCCCTCTTTTTTTTTCAGTTTCACTGTCTTCCCTGAAAAATGATTCTCTCTCTGCTTTCCACCTTCTTCTATCTTCTGTGAATCCATATGGAACTTAACTTTTATTGTCATCAATTATTTTGAATGAACTTTTCTTAATGTAATTTTCATCAAGTCAGTTCCATTTATTGTCTTCATTCATTCATTCATACATTCATTCATTCTTTTATGCAGCAAACATTAAGTGGTGACCATGAACTTGTCTCTGGGCTACATTCCCAGGAAATAAGAGTTACTAAGGCTAGAGAGAGGCAGAGGTGGAAATGGACAATCCCAGTGCAGTGTTACCTGCAGATTGGAATTGGTGTTGGAGAGCATGGGTTCTTCCATTTAATAGGGGCATGCAGGAGAAGTGATGCAGAAATGGTGATATTACACCTGAAACTTCTGTTTGTATGTTTACTTACTGTCTAGAAAATAATGCATGATCTTTGTAGAAAACTTGGAAAGCATAAAGACAAGAGAAAAATAACCTACAATCATGCTACAGAGAGCCACTGTTAACAGTTGGTATATTTTTTAAAACCAACTTCTACATGGATGTACTCAAATTTTATAATTTTATTATATTATACATATTTTCTAATATCCTGAAAATTTTTAAAATTATTTTTATATGTGCGTAATATTCTTCCATGTAGAAAAAACTAACATTCGCTTTATCATTTCCTATACCGGTTGTTTCCCTCTTACGAATAACATTGTGACGATAATGTGTGTGTATAAATATTGGCCTGCATTCATGATTGTTTCCTTGAGAAGGAATCCTGAAGGTGAATTACAGATTAAAGGATATGATCACTTTTAAGACTCTTGACATTTTCTCCAGTGCCCTCTTCTTTACTGATCTCAAGGCAGAGCTCAAGCCTTTAAGAGAGTCAGATGAATTACAAATTGGAGAAGTTCTTTAAAAATTCCTACACACAGGGTACCAGGGTGGTTCAGTCAGTTAAGCGGCTGCCTTTGGCTCAGGGCATGATCCCAGAGTCCCGGGATCCAGGCCAGCATTGGGCTCCCTGGTCACTGGGGAGTCTGCTTCTCCCTCTGGCCCTTCCCTGTCTCGTGCTCTCTCTCTCAGATAAATAAAATCCTAAAATAAAATTTCCTACACACTACTGTGTATATGTAGATACACACGTGAATGTGTACACGCATGTTCCTGAGAAAGAGACACCCACTGACACACACACATATATCTTGATCCTTAGAGGCATTGTGTACCCCCTCTTGCGGAGTACTTAAAATGGGCTGTCTTTGTGGGTTTCTTTTGTTGGTGGTGGGGTCTTTGTTTTATCCCCCTATTTCCAGTGCCCGGTATATTGTAGGAAGTTAGTAAATGTTTCTTAAATGAAAGAGAGGGTAGAAAAACAAGACCATTAAATGATTGCTTACTTTTTTTTTTAAGATTTTATTTATTTATTTGACAGAGAGAGACACAGCGAGAGAGGGAACACAAGCAGGGGGAGTGGGAGAGGGAGAAGCAGGCTTCCCGTGGAGCAGAGAGCCCGATGCTGGGGCCCGATCCCAGGACCCTGGGATCATGACCTGAGCCGAAGGCAGACGCTTAACGACCGAGCCACTGAGGCGCCCCTGATTGTTTACTTTTTTAAACATCTTGCTTTATTTGTTTTCAGCATCCAGCAAGACATGGTGGTGAACCCTGGCTCTTAATCTTCATGAGTGAGAGACTCTTTTGCACAACACAAAGGTAAATACTTGAGGCTGGTTGACTCTCGCTGGTATAGGAGAAATCTTCCGCTCTGGGAAGATGGTTCACAAATGTGTCTGAGTCCTCTTCAAGTGAAGGATTTTGTGTTTGTGTTCCTCCTTAAAACCCCCTGGAGGGCTCATGGAGACTTTGGGAATAGCAGCTTAGGGTGGCTTTTCTCTGGTCTACTTTGTGTTTGCTGTTAGATAAAGGGAATATGGCTTCCCTTTCTTCTTTTCTTTAAGCACCTAGTAAGCATCATTAGGAGTCTCAAGTTTTCCTTTCTGGATTTTCTGCCTCTCCCAGTAGGTGGTCTCAAATTGGTTTGATTTTAAACACAACTATATTAGCTCTCCTCAAATGCCCTCTGTTTTAATATATTTACCAACAGAAGGAACCGTTCTCAATCGTTGAGACTGAAGTCAAACCATATGTAAGATAAATATTTCTACATAGAAAACAGACTTGGAGATTTACAAGCTTGAGGAGCAAGTACTGTTATTTTGAGGTCCTAAACTTTTAAATGATGGCAACACTGAAATCTCTACTTCATACAGGGAGCCAAGAAGGCACAATTGAAAATGCCTATTCTTTTGACAAATTAGAAGCATTCATTGCAGTATCTATTTTTTGTTTACCAGGGATAATGCTGAATGAATCACAGACTGGTAGATGGATGTCCCTTCTGAACACTTTTAATTAGCACTGCCTATTAGGATGAACAGAGTGTTGCTTTCCTGCCATAGATTACCCCTGGCCCCCCCTTAAATGGAATAGAAATCTTATTCTCCACAAGGTAATATTCATCTCTTCCCCAACCAGACAAGCATAGAAAATTAAACAATGGTCCGTTAAAAAGCCCAGATAATGTATTTATCATTTCCAGTTTATGTGAGTTTGCAAGGCAAATAGGAGTGGGAGCTATTCGTTATGGGACCTTGGGGGACAATGGGACTCGGGAGGGAGCTGGGAGGCTGGAGGATCTGAGACTTGTAAAAATTCATTAAAAATATGAGGTGCTATTGGAGACAGAGGAAATTAATTACTCTCTGGGACTCAAATGTCACTACTCATTTAAGTGACCTGGCAAGGAGGCTGAGAAACCTGTTTTGTGAGGGTTTCTATAGTGGAGAAGGCTGGGAGCTGGGATTCCTCAGCTGTCAATTTTTGCATTTCCTTGGTGACTTATTGACATGTTAACCTGGCTTGCGCCCCAGCCTCCTCTAATGAGTAGAGTTAAATGAGAAATGGGGGCTGGGATGGGGGGGCACTCTCCCCCCTGTAGTTGGCCAGGTTATTCAGACCAGCTCACCAGGCATGTAAGCAGCCATGGACCTGAGGGAAGCCGGTAATTTACCACAATGGAGAGAAGAGGCTGATCATTTGCAGCTGGACTGAGTTTGGTCTTTTATTACTGCTTTTCCATCCACAAAGCTGTTCTCTGAGGTGGAGTGAATTTGGAAAGACAAATTAAGGTTTTCTACCTAAGGAGAACTGGGGAGCAGTAGCTTCTGAAAACAGTCATCTTTTCTAGATTGCCTGTCTAATAAATCTCTCTAATGCATTCTGCCTATAGACAGAGTTTGAAAATATATAGATATGTGATGACTTAAAAGTTTAAAATCAGTAAACACTCAGAATAATGGAGTAAAAGCTTTCTCAGATGTGTGCCTTACCTAGACTGGGAATTCAAGGTTTTATTCTTGAACTCTGCTACCAACCAGCTGTGAGATGCGGCACAAGCCATCATGCTCCAAGCCTCTGTTGTATTATTTATACAATGGGAACAATAATATCCATCTTCTCTGATTGTTAAGGACCGTGTATCCAAAAGAGCTTTGAAAGGTGGAAATATATGGGTATGTGGTAGCCATATCACCTTTTCGTATGTTTTGTTGTTTTAAAAGTCTTGCTTTTTAAACACAGGGGCTGCTCAGTGATCTATGTTCCTATGTGGGTCAAAGTTGAAGGGCTCTGCAGGATTCTTCTGGCTTTTTCATTTGGAGAGGGTGAATCAACAGTCCAAAGAGGGAAGCACTGCTTTGGGGAGAAACCGTTCACATGGTGTTAAAAAAAAAAAAAAAAAAAAAAAAAGTGAAGCATAGCTTTGGAGGGAGTTGGAGGCCTGGATGTTCACCTCTGGGAGCAGTCCTAAGTACCATGTCTCCAATTCAAGAAAGTCCTGTCCCTTTGAAACAAAGACAAATCATGCATTGAAGGTGGTGGAAGAGATGTTTGAAGATTATTCATCTATTCCTAGAAAGAGATGATGAGAAGATAAACGAGGGCAGGGTCAATGGAGACAGAGAAGAACAGAGAACTTTGAGAGACCTTGGAAAGGAGGGAACTCCAGGCTTTCACATAGTTGGGAGGGGGGCATGCCCTTTGAAGAGGGAGCAGCCCAGTGACTAAGCTGTAGAGCATTCCCGGGGTGCTTGTAATGTCGTTAATAGAAATGTGGGAAATTGCGGGATACAGACCTTCTGTTCAAGGAGCTCAGAGAGGTAAACAATGATCATATAGACCAGACAAAAAGGCCAGAAGAGCAATGCTGGAGTCAGTGCTGAGAGGGAAGATGCCTCAGAGGATAAGCAACACTGTGCTGGGTGAGCAGGGGTTTGAGTCTGGGCATTGCACTGAGCAGCTGCTCCCAGCCGTACAGAACCAGAGCCGCTCAGCTGCACATTGCAGATGCTGGTTTGAGAGCTGCACACTTGGCCTGTTACCTTTCCTCGGCAACCAGAGTTTTGTACCCCAGCATGCACTCAGTGATTTTCCAAGGCTTCTGTGCGGTTGTTGTCTCCTGGAAGTAGACTTGAAGGACTGCCTGCCTATTTTCATTAGCCAGGCCTGCAGTGACACATCCCAAGCATGCAAGAAGGCATCCCCAGGGACACAATTCTGAATAATTGCTAAAACTACTGTCCCCATTCCTTGGTGTTCTTTGGAGCTTTTATGCCACTTAGCTTTTAAAACTGCTTGAAAGCCACTAGTTGACATAACTGAGCTATTGGCTCTTTATTTATTGTGTTAACTACATGTGTCCATCTGAATTCATTTACAGCCATCATGTCATCATAGTGAGATAGTAATAAGACAGGAAAATTTTATCATACTAGTCTTCCTCCTTTTTATCTTCCTTTGTGAATTCATCTCTTTGGTACCTCCTACTTGCCTCCTTGTTTGTTTTATTTTCTCAGATTCTATTTACCCTTCTACTTTTCCTCTTCTGGGTATTAAAGAGGGCATGTATTGAATGGAGCCCTGGGTGTTATAGGCAAACAATGAATCATGGAACACTACATCAAAAACTAATGATGTAATGTATGGGGACTAACATAACATAATACAATAAAATTTTAAAAAAATCACACATCCTTCAACAATGTCCAACTAGTTGGACATAGGAGATTCTTGATACTAGGGGGTTCAACTGTAAAAACTTTGAATGCCTTCTTAAGCACATGGCAGGTTTCTGTATTTGGTATTTTTTGATGGTGGTCATGTTGCTTTCCAAAACCGAATGTCTTAGATTGGAATCTCTGCTCCAACAGGTAACAGCTGTCTAACATCGAGCAAATCCATTTCTTTAAGCTTGAATTTTCACATGAGTAAATTTAAGGTAACAATACTTTTCCTACAAGATCATTATAAGAATTTAATGAGAGAGTGAATGTGAGAGAGTCTGGCACATTATATATTGTCAATGAATGTTAGTGGCTGTTGCTTATAATAATATATAAGGATATATATAAATCCTTCAAATGTAAAAAGCAGAAGTGTTGATCTTTGCAACAAGGAAGAGAGACGCTAGAAAGACACCCTCCCATTCTTGGGCTGGGCTTAGAAAATGGACTTCCCGAGTGATGAAGGCATTGAAAGCAGCTAAATGTGTGGGTGCACAGGAAGCCTTCTGTGGCCAGACAGTGAGCTGGGTGCGGAACAGTCAGAAGGCCTGTTGGGCTCCCTGAGCTTCTGCTGGGCATCTGGAGAGCATCTAAGTCAACCCTGCCCCAGATACAATACTCCTTCTAGATAGTATGGTGGTTTGTAATATGCCAGTTTGTCTGAATTGAGTTGCCTTACTCAGAATTCAGTTTCCTGGATGTTTCCAGTTAGGGTGGAACACGGGGGAGATTCTTGGGACCCTGGAGGATAGAAGGGAAGCCGTAGCCCTCTGCAGTGCACGTGTTGCCGATCTGCTGACTCACCTGTTGGCACAAAGCTGCATCTGGGCCCGAGACTGCTCTCCCTTTTCCCGGATCCTCCTCCAGCTTCTCCAACTCCTCATCTAGAGGTGTGTTTAGCTCCTTGAGAAAAGGCCCTGGCTGCAGCAGCTCATCCACATTGACAAGCTGGGAAGCAGTGAAAGCCAAGGTCCCAGTTAGTTTTCATGGAGTTTCAGCACAAGCTTATGGGTTCCAGGCTGCTCCAGATTCTCCCCATTATTTATATCCATCTTTTTTTCCTAACTGCCCGCCCAGTGGACTTCAAGCTCTAGCATCAGGCATGATCCAACAGACATACAGACTGCTTAACCAGTTCCCACAATTGCTTAAGGTCAAATTCCTCTTTAAATAAATAACACATATATATTTATTTTACATATATAATATTATAAATAGTATATATCCTATATATATATATATATATATATAGTATTTATTTATCAGAGGAACAGAACCAAGCAGTAGAAGATTATATATGGGTTTGGGTATGTGTGTATATCTACCAGTGCTTGTTTCTGCTTCTGTGGTTGATCCCCACCTGATACAGCAGCTCATAAGCTTTTTATAACGGGAAACTCTCCACACCACAAAACAGCCCCTTCCTGTTCTACCTCCCAGCCACCATTCCTCTTTCTGTGATATGACACAAAAGAAATTAAGTTTGTAAGTCAAAAATGTTGTTTTTCAGCCCAGGGTATATCTCACTTTCTCTGCCCCTCTCAACTTGAAATGCTTGCATAAACTCATTGCTGTGACCTCACCCCCTGAAGTTTTTTTCTCTCTGGTTTCTCATCTTCTGAAGCTTCAGAATCAGACTTTTCATGAAATTAACCCTATAAATATGAACATACTGGAGAGGCTGTTGTAGCCATTCCGTTTCCCCAGAGCCATCTCCTCTTCATCCTCCTCATGCCTTGTGAAGACAAAACCTTGATTCTGAATGTTTACAAGGCACAGTGTGATATAGTAGGAGGGAAGCACAGAATTTAGAATTGGAATACCTGTGCTTGTCCTCTGCCACCACAGGGGGCTGACTGAGTCTGCTTGTGATGTAGTTCTGAGGGCCTCCGTTTCTCCAGCTGTAAAATAGGTCTACTAATACCTGACCTGCCTGTTCTCAGGCCCCCTGTGAATCCAGTGATTCCTGAGCAGCTCTGGATGTTTGAGGCCCTTTGTTCTTGAAATCTGTTTTCCCAGTCTCAGATTAACTCACACTTAGATTAAGGAAATGCCAGTTATGATCAGAAATTGAACCATAAAATTCACAAGACAGTAGCCAATCAGGGCACTCTTATTTTTTAATGAAAATAAATACCTTGAAATAGTTGTAACCCAAAGTCTTATACTATTCAGGCTCTACCATGGTAACTTTTTGTCTAAATTGTTTCTTGAAGATTTCGGTTGAAGAAATTGAATGAACAGTGGTTCCTTTTAAGATGGGTATATAGATCAAAATCACTTATAAAAAATATTACAGAGCCGACCGAAAAGGGCATAACACTTAAATATGAAAGAATGACTAAAAATTTCTCTTGTTTGAACCAGAGTTTAAAACTAATGAAAATCAAATGCAAAAAGTAGAACAGGACAGAACAACCTATTATCAAGATGACGGCAAAAAGGAGCTCAAAGTTATAATGAAGCGAGTTTTAAAAAGTGACACAACCAAGTGATAAAATCAAGAACATACAAATGAAACTGTTACGAATGGATAACGTAGATATCCATTCAAAGAAAGAGCCTCTCTGTCCTCTCTGGCAGAGGAGGCTTTCCATGTGAGTGGGACAGATGACTCTGGAGCCATCCTCTTCTTCAGTGCGGCATGGGCAACCAATTATGAGCTCACAAACCTGAATGGTTAGAAAAATCTCTGTAATTGGCAGGTATATAGCTGCCAGATATAGATGTGGAGGATGTGTGTGACAGCTGAAAGCCACATTTGTGGCCAACCCTCACTCTGCTCCCCTGAACACATTTATCATAGAACAACAGCCAAAGTTGAAGAAGTAGCTGGCCTGTCCCTCCCCCTCGCTGCATGTGTGCACACGCATGCACAAACACACGCACGCACACACACCCTGCCTTCTCACAAGGATCAAAGGAGTGCTATAGCACCATGACTGGCACATGGTGGGTCCTCAAGAAAGTGTTTGTGGGATGGATGTGTGTATTAATGAATTGCCAAGGAACTCAAGCGGAAGGTCTAGGAATATCAGTAGACATTATGACAGCATCCTGGACAAAGTGAAATGGGGGAAAAAATGCCCAGGAGAATTACTTTACCAGAGATTTAACATGTTGATGTTCCTAACACTTCACCTGCCAAAGGTATCCTATTCAAAATGAATGAAGCAACAGAACAGGATTAAATTGGCACAGCTGGAGAAGGTCTGCCTGCATGTGAAGAGCTGAATGTTATCTGCAGGCAACGGATGGAGTTGTAACATGAGGATTCTTACTTTTAGTGTTGGGGAGAAAATGAATTTGAACCACAAGACACCGAGGGTTGATAAGAGAAGATCGGGGCTGGAGGGAGGGAGTGGATATATAATAAGCACAGACCAAGAGCAAAGAACTAGAATAGAGGGAGGCCTGGTGGAAGGGGATCTTGTTATTTCAGAGTGGCACAAGAAAACATAATGAGGCCGCCAGGGCATCTGGGCAACACCAGGCCCCCACTGCTTGGGACAAGTTACGTCAGAGTAGACACCTAAGGGTTAGGGAATCACTTTCCCATGGGTGAAGAAGACCAGCAACAATTCTGTGTGGACATGTCTGCCTCCTTTGGGGAATGGGGAAATTCTTTATGAAATCACTTAACATGGTGTGCATACTTGTCTGTTTGCATTCTTCTCTTACTCTTTATGTTCTATGATGCCAGGTCCATGGTTTTTTGGATTTTTTATTTTTCCCAAATCTTTATTTCTAACCTCTAAGAATTAAAAAAGAAATCATTGAACCCAGACAGGCTGAAATCTGTGATCTGCCCACTATTTCCCTAACCTTCAGAGCCTACAATTGAGTAGATGCTCCCTAAAGATTTCTTGGAGAGAAGGAGGGGTGATAGATAGTGATAATAAGGTAGAGAAGAAAATTTGGGTACAAATAGACTTTTACAAGATCTCTTCTGAACAGATGGTAGACAAATGGTCCTGACACATGTATTCTTCAGAAATCATCCAGGATGGACTGAACCACACAGAGAGGGAACTGGGAGAGAGTTACACCACTCAACTTTGGGATGCATCCCCAGGGAAGCCAGACTGTAACCAATGTGTAAGAATGTCAGGATGTCGGGAGAGGGAATGAGACCAAGTCTTAGATAAAGCAGAAAACTCTGCTGGCTGGCTCTTCTGCAGTGAACTCACCCTTCCCCATCTACCTTGCCTCTCCCCTCAGGCCTCGTGTTGCTAGTTTTGCCCCTGTAGTAACCTTAGAAGAAATTCTTTTCATGTCTAGGGATGAGAAAATTAAAACTCACATTCAGAGTTTAGTGAAACTCACTAATGCCAGGAATGAGTTTGAATGCAAGTCATCAGGATTAATCTACCTAGGCACCAAATATTGTGAGAGTGTTTAAATTTGCTGCAAGATGATTCTCTTAAAGGAAATTTCTATAGGAATTTTATTTGCCAGCCAATTTTGTTGAGGCCAAGCATGTATCTTCCTGTGAACATTACCAGGGGAAATAAAAAGACCATCCAGAGCTTGTGTGCCCCTAGATTTTCACCTTTCTGTGTTTAACACGTGGTTTTAATGTTCCTGAAATGCTGGTGTCTTTATTTATCAACATCTCTTAGCTGGGGACACTAGTTCTGGGTGTCGCATTGAAGGTAATGCTTCCAGATGGCTTACAAATTAGGTTCAATAAAATGTAGTCATTCTTCTCTTTTAGTGAGTTCTTGGTGCTGAACCTATTTGACTTACCTAACATCCTATTTGAGTTGTTAAATCCTAAATATGGATTGATTAGAACAGGGGAATAGGCTCTCGGGTTAATGCATTGAGCTTTTTGAAGTGGATAAAAGAACCACTTTGGAACTAAAAACCTGACTTAATGTTCACTTTGCCACTTGACTATGTGGACTTGATTTCCTCTGTCTCCTTCCTCTCTTGCTCATGTAGCTGCAACCCCCTCACCTGTAAAAATGGGAGTCAGAGGTGGCTGTGACAAGCAAGTGGTAATATACAGGTGAAAATATTTGGTAAAGTATAAATACTTATAGGAATATAAGTTGGTGTTATACAGTTAAATAAAAAACATGAATAAGAGGGCATTACATTCCTGGAAACATACTCCTTCATTTAGAAATTTTAAGAAAAAAAAATGGCATCAGGACATTCTAGGACTAGAAGGGATCTCAGAGATTATCTACTGCCATTTCCTTTTTGACAGATGAGGAACTTGAGTCTCCAAGCGAGGTAGTAACTTGTGTTAAATCACATAGCAAATGCTACGCAGAGCTGAGCCTGAACCTCATGTGACTTGCTTCTCCATTCTTCTTCTGCCCACGAGCCTCTACTCCTTCCCTCTCATGCTTCTGCAGACTCTACTGTGGCCCTTGATGGAACTACTCAAACCAAGAATGTCAGACCTCACATGCCAGGGAGAAAGCCCATACCCGCCATGCCTATCTTTTCCAGGGTATTTATAGGGACTTTCTTCTAGCTGCAATTGGGAGAATGGGTGTTGTAGGCTTTGGAAAGATGGCCTATCCAGTGTGATTTCTGCTGGACTTTGTAGAGTTCATCCTTTCCGCACTGAAGGGAATGTTGAAAATACGGGTCGATTCTGTCTCTGAAATATACTGAAACATTTCCTTCCCTCTCCAATGCATTACACTATAAGCTCCCTGAGGGCAGGGACCTGTCTGTCTCCCCTTTTGCAGTACATCCCCTGTGCCTAGCAGAATGGGTGGCTCATCAGCAGATGCTGAGAAGGTATGCGTTCAATGAAAGCATGACTCTCAGCTGCCATTGCCTTTGCTCCAGGTCACACTGTCTTATGAGCATCATAAGTGCTCAGGCTTTAGTCTCACTCCTTCCAAACCCTCTTTTGCATCACCCTCTGAGTAACCTGCTAACTACAGAGATAAAAAGGGCACTCCTCTGCTGAAAACTTGTCAGTGGCTCCCCTTTGCCGAGCGGAATTGGAAAAGTGCCTTAATAGAGACTTTAAGGGTCTTCATAATATGGCCCCATCCTAACTTCCCAAATTCATCTGTAGAATCTTCTCTCTCTGCCATTCCCACCTTTCAGCAGACACACGGGCACATGCGTGCATGCACGGGCCTGTAATTATTTTCTTCTACCTGGAATGTCCTATCCTGCCTTTACCATATGATGGACTCCTACCTATCCTTCAGACCCCTTCCAGAAGCCCATTCCCTACCTGTTTTGGTGTGTTCCTCAGGGATTAGGCAGATTTCTCCAGAGGAGGAGCTGTATCTTTAATCCCTGTGGATCAGAAAATGGGAGACAGTCCTGAACTGTTGCCCCCTCCCTTCAGCATGGCAGATTATGGAGATGAGGTCAAAACTAAGCTGAATTGTAGTGAGAGCAGTATTTGTGCCAGACCCAAACAGAGAGCACCAAGAAAGGAATGATTTGTGTGCCAGAGTCTGGAGCAGAGTGTGGCTGGCTCACCCTCTCAGAGGAAGCACTTTCTCAGCAGGTCCCAGCCACGTCTCTGACACTCCTCACCCAGGACTGCAGAAAACCTGTGCTGCATACAAAGAAAATTATATAAACACTGAGTTTTATCTCCTCATTTAACTCTAATAAAGTTATCACACATGATAGATTGTTTTTATTAATGAAAAGTAACCAAAATGTCATGCTTTTGTAAGCAACTTTTTGATTGTTTATATATTCATTAATTTTAATTTTAAAACTAATCGAAACATATTACATGATTTTAGAAGTAAGAGAAAAAAACAAACAAAAAATAACCACGATCCATCATTTGGGTGTGTTTCTCCCAGTCTTTATGTAGACATATTTTACATGACTGTTATCAAATTATACGTATAAATATACAGCCTGGTTTGTTTGTTTCGCTAATATCATAAGCATCTCTTATGGTGCAAGATACTGTTCATATCAGTCACTTTAAATGACTGAGTAATATTCCATCGAGTAAATGGACTATTATTGGGTGGATCCACTGTAATTCATTTAGTCATTTCCATATTGCTGAAGGTTGATTTCCTTGCAATATTTCACTTTTGTTGGTAATACATGAAGATTCCTTCATACACAAAAATTTCCCCCCTTTGGGGTTATTTCCTTAAATGACTCTGATACCCATTACTAATTTGCAAACACTTCCCCTGTTAAAACCATTCAGTAGCCCCTCCCATCCCCCCTCCCTCCAGGGAAAAGGTGGAATTTAACCCCTTGTTCCATATGAAGGAATTTGAAGACAGAGGGATTTGAAGTCCCAGCATCCTATGTTGATCACCTGCATCTGCTGGTATCCCCAAACCCCGGATCTGCCTGTTGTTCTAACACACATCAACCTGCCCTTTCCTCTCTGTGCTGGTGCTCGGGCTGGCCCTGCAACCTCACTATACCAACCCTTTGCCTCAAACTCATACCAGATGGCACCTCCTCTAAGAAGCCTTTGCTGGCTCCAGGAAGGCAGTTTAGGCCCCCCTCCCCAGAGATTCCAAGATTCCCTGTGCACATCTCTGTCATCACCCTTATCACACTGTGTTGAAAATGCATGACTCGCTGAAGCTGGTGAATCTTTTTCATTGTTTCCCCAGTGACTAGCACAGTACTCAACACACAGTTAAGTGTGGAATAGCTGATAAGCAAACCTATCAATAGAGTTGGCAACTGGGACATCCCTGTAATTTATGGAAAGAGTAAAAATACTCGATTTGCAGAGGACTGACAGAGAGTAGATGTCTCTTCTTATCCCATTTTTTAAAAAGATTGATTGATTGATTGATTGATTTGAAAGAGAGAATGCGCACAGAGGGAGAGGGAGAAGCAGACTCCCCACTGAGCAGGGAGCCCAATGCAGGACTTGATCCCAGGACCCTGAGATCATGACCTGAGCCGAAGGCAGACATGTAACTACCTGAGCCACCCAAGTGCCCCCTCTTATCCCATTTTACAGATATTACTAGTAAAGTACAGAGGAGAAACACCATAAGTGGGATTGCTGTAAAGACACTGAATACTGAGAGCTACCCAACCCCAACTCACTTATGCATATCCTTATAAGTATTTAACATTTTATTACTTAGAAATTTTATCATGCTGTCTCATGGCTGCAAATGCCATCCGTATGCTGACGTTTTCCACGTTTCTGTCTCCAACCCTCTCACTCTCCTGAACTTAGAACTCATGATTGCATCTGCACCCCCAAATATTTCCACTGGATGTTGGCTAGGCAACTCCAACTTCAAGAATAAGCAAACTCTTGTTATCCACCCCAGCTCCTCGTTCCACAGCCTTTCCCGTCTTAGTGCATACAACTCTGGTCTTCCAGATGCTCAGCCAAAAACCCTGGAGTCGCCATTGACACGACCCCCCCTTCTTTCCTACTCCATATCCCATCCACAAGCACGCTGAGCTGGCTCAGCCTTCAACCTCCGTTCAGAATTGTGCCCCTTCTCACCATTCTCTACTGCTACCACCCTGATCTGAGCAGCTACCATCATTTTCCTGGATTATTTTAATAACCTCCTACCTCATTTCTTCTTAGCTTCCAACCTTGCCGTCATATTTAACACACCCAAGCAAAAGTGTGTTCTTTCAAGCATCCCATCCTACTTAAAGCCTTCTAATGGCTGCCCTTCTGGAAGTCTTTGCATGGTTTTTAATTTCCTGGGGCTGCCATAACAAAATACGCAGACTGGGTGGCTTAAACAACAGACATTTATTTTCTTGAAGTTCTAGAGGTTAGAAGATCCAAGATCAAGGTGCCGGCTACTTTGGTTTCTGGTGGGAGCTCTCTTCCTGGCTTGTGGATGGCTGCCTCCTCTCTATGTCCTCACGTGGCACTTCCTCTCTGTACACGCAGATAGCTCTTCTTATAAGGACACCAGTCCTATTGGATTAGGGCTCAACCCTTATGACCTCATTTAACCTTAATTACCTCCAGAAAGGCCCTATCTCCTGATATCATCACTTTGAGCATTGGGGCTTTCACGTTTGAATTTGAGGGGACACAACTGAGTCCATACCACATGGCCTAAAAATTCCCAAGTGATCCAGGGTAGGCTCACCCCACCTCCCTCAGCTGCTCCAGCCAAACTGGGCTCCTTACAGCATCTTGAACACCCCTGACGTGCTCCTATCCCAGGGATATTGGACTGACTGTCCCCACACCTGGACTTTCCTCCAAACACCTGCCTGACTCCCCCTTTGTGTCCTTCACGTCTCTGTTCAAGTGAAGCCGCTTATTGACTATTTCTTCCTTGACCATTTCTACAAAATAGCACAGCTGCTCTACCTCAGCCCCAACTTCTTCGCCTGGCCTTACTTCTCCCCAAATCCTTTCCATTACCGGACTTCATGTATTTGTTTGTGTGTTCATCTTTCCCTCTTCCACTCTAAGCGGCAGAACTAAAAGCTCCATGAGGGCAGGAATTCTATCCTTGTTTGTTCCCAAGTGTATTACCGGCACTCAGAATAATCTGGACACATAAAAGGTGCGCAATAAATACTTGTTGAATGAGCGAATGGATGAATAGAAATTTTGTTCACATTCATTATCTTCTTTCAGCCTCAAATAAAACCCGGAAGAGGAGGGGGGGGATAGTTGTTCTCTTTTCACAGATGAGGAAAACTCGGATTCATAAGAGTTAGACTTCATATAGGTAGTGATAATTTCATTTGCCAAGTGCTTAATATTGCCAAGGGATATGCATACTATCATACTTGCTTTCATTTCATCCTTGGACTAATCGTAAAAGAGTATATGATATTATCCCTATTTTAACACAACTACACCTTAGAAAGTTTCAAGAACTTGCCCAAGGGAACCACCACTAGGTGACTGCCAAGATATGAACCCTAATCTGACTTCAAAGAGCTTGTTTTTATCTCTTATTATAGTTCATATCCTTTTAGCACAAGACCATGTACCAGATACTATGCTAACTGTGATGTATGGACCACTATTATCTTCACTTTACAGATGAAATAACCAAAACTCTTGTTAACCTGTCCAGGGTCACACCCCATTGACCTAAAAGTCTGTCAACAGCTAGCCATCTCCCTCAAAGAGCTGTTGTTGGGCTGGGCACTCCTTACTTTCCCTTTCTCTGCCTTTATGCACAAACTGCCTCAATTAGCCCCAGGTCCAGGATTCCCTAACCATAACACACCCTAAGTTTATATTTGCAATTCTGATCTCGGTAGACCTTGGTGAAACAGAAAGCTTTGATAAAGCAAATTAATATGTTGATTAAGAATATTGACAAATGTTATATGGCCTAATCATTTTTAAAAGAAAGCATCATTTTAGGGAGCCTGGGTGCCTCAGTCGGTTAAGCATCTGACTCCTGATTTTGGCTCAGGCCATGATCTCACGGTCGTGGGATTGAGCCACACGTCGGGCTCTGTGCTCAGCGAGTAGTCTGCTTGGAATGCTTTCTCCCTCTCCGACTCTGCCCTCCCCGCCCCCCACTCTTGTGTGCTCTCTCTCTCTCTCTCAAATAAATAAGTCTTAAAAAAAAAGGCGTTATCTTGATTAGTCTCTTCCAGATGAGGTCTGCTGCTCTGTACCCATTCTCTTTCTTCTTAGATACCTGGTAAAATATATGTGTGATTCACGCAACCTCTCTCGCTGCCCTAATGCCACAGCTTAGGTCAATAGTGGAGAATGATAACTGAATCTATTTTTCAGACTTTCATCAGTAGGCTCTATTCTGGGCACATATTATTAGAATTGTGACAATCAGACATTTCTTTAAAGTGGAGTGTTGGGCTGTACTAGAAAGATTATTAAAAGACATCACAATGCCAGCCTTAGAAATATATAGGGCACCTAGATTCCTCACTCTGTCCCTCCCCTCACAGCACAAAGCCTATTCAAACCCCTTTCCAGGATCGGGCTTCTTCCCTCAGCCCGTCCTATGTAGCCTGCCCTTGCTGCACACTGGCTTTCTGGTACTGGGCCAGTGGTTCTCCAAGTGTGGTCCCAGGACCCGTGGCATCAGCATCACCTGGGACCTGGGATCACTTATTAGAAATGCAAATTCTCAGGCTCTGCCCCAGACCCACATAAGCAGAAACTCTGGGGATGGCGCCCAGCACCGCACCTGTTTTTACAGGCCCTCCAGGTGATTCTGATGCAGGCTCAGGTTGGACAGCCCCCGTATTAGGGAAGTGTCACTTCTCCACCCCACCCCATCCCTAGGCTGGCCCTTGCCTCACAAGGACACAGCTGCTCAAGATCTTGCTCCTTGGCTGCAACCACAACAGAAGAGACAAAGAGTTTGACTGGGGGACTTGGTTCCTGGCATGCATGGTTCACAGTTTTGAGCCTGGTTTAGGGAACAGTATTTTTAACTGCAAAACATACAGATAGGGCACCTTTACTGAGTCATTGCTGTCTGCTTTAGGAAAAGCTTATGACTAACCTTTCCTATTTTGATCATATCTGTACTCTTACCTAAAAGACCATAATAAGGGGCGCCTGAGTGGCTCAGTCGTTAAGCAGCTGCCTTCGGCTCAGGTCGTGATCCCAGAGTCCTGGGATCGAGCCCCACATCGGGCTCCCCGCTCCTCAGGAAGCCTGCTTCTCCCTCTCCCATTCCCCCTGCTTGTGTTCCCTCTCTCACTGTGTCTCCCTGTCAAATAAATAAATAAAATATTTAAAATAAAATAAAATAAAAAGACCATAATAAGCATTGTTTAATCAAATATATTCTATTTGCTTAAAACTACAACTCTTGTTGAAAAATAGCAATCCCCTAGGTTCTACACACCCACTGCTCTGAGACCCATCATTTTAGCTTCTTCTGCTGCTATTTAACTCCATATTTCTAAATAGCACACATCTGTTGCTGTCAATTTCCGGCATTACCTCTTGGCTTCCTCTTACTGTAATTAAGAATTCATCTTCCTTTCTGTCACCCCCCCCATTCAGTTTTCCTCTCCACTGTTTCAGCTCTGCCCCCACCTTCCTCTGCCTCTCCCTTCCAGGTGCTGACTCCCCTGGCTGAATTGGTGAATATTGTTGGCATTCAAGCCTCCTACCCATCCCACCCTACAGTCGGGTCTTCACTTCCTCCACTCTGCTAAGTACCCGCCACCCGTTCTTTTGCTTCCAGGCTCCTAGAGTACCCTGAAATCTCTTCTCTGCTGTGCTAATCCCACGTGAACCTAGGAGTCCCGCAAACTAAACTCACACCAAGTTAGGCACAAACACCATTAAGAGAAGATTTACTTTTCTGGCTTTTTTTTTTTTTTTTTTTTTAGTAACAGCTTATTTTTAGTAACATCTGCTAATAATTTGTACTAGAATAGTATTACATTTTATATTTTTATAAATTAACAATTTTCAATTCATGTTTTGCATTATGGTTATAAAATTCTGTTTTTAAAATGCCAGTTAAATGCTCTAAGTTTTAAAACTCATTTTACCACTCTCCCACCTGGGATATGCTGAGTTCTTAGGTTTAAGATGATAATACTAATAATCACTTTGCTTGAGAGGCATATAGCATCCTGAACTCTTACCACATAGCAGGGATGATTCTAAACCCTTTACATATATTAATCACATAATTCTTTTTACCGTTGTGTTAGTTCACTGTGCCCTGTTGTTAACACCACTGTACAGATGAGAAAATTGAGTCACGCAAGGTTAAATAATTTGCGCTGAGTTCTACAGCTGTGCAGTCCTACATTTCACCACCTCTTACAATTCCTGGTGTGTAATGTGGAGCCCTCAGAGATGACCTAATATTTCATCCTTACAGCAGATCTATAATTTTGGTAGAGTAGGTGCCTGGCCCCCCGATTTCCCATATACTTCCAGGCCATCATCTCCTATCCCTGCAAGTTGTCCCCTTAGAAGTCCATCGTGGAATATTTGTCATACCTGACATCACATTGTCCCACTTCCCTGACCAATAAGTCTGACAGCTCTCCTGATGCCACTATCTGAGTACGGTCTACCTGAAGGCCCTATATCCTGCTAACATTAAGCAGGGAAGGTACCAGTCTTGAGTGAGAGGAAAGTCAGACCCCTTTGCTTCTGCTAATTTAGGCTGTTGATGCCCCCTCCTTTGAGTCCCAGTACATTTCCCTGCCTAATATCATATTAATTTCAGAATAGCTAACTCCATTTTAGTGATTACAATGCTGCAGTAAGATAATAATTCTGTTATTTCAGTATTTATTTTACATACTATCAATGTTTTATTTTGAAACTGCACAGAATTTATAAAATAAAAAGCTCAAAGAAACTAAATTATTTAATGTACTTTAAATACAAAAACATATAAATATGTTACAAACATCGGGGAAAATGTAAATTTACAAAAGATAAACATTCTAGCTATAATATAAATTATTGGCAAATAAAAACTCATTAAGATAAATATTCAAAATATAAAAAGCATATAACTCGGGAAAACCTAATCAGTTACGGAAGTTGGAAATGAAAATATTGTTTGCTCTTTTTAAATATGTGCTAGTTAAAAAATAAAGTGGCTCAATGACATCACTGGGTTGAAAACATATTTTGGTGCAAGCTTTTCTTGCTGAAGACACTCTTGTGATTTTCTGACTAGTCAGAAGAATGGTGAAGGGGATACTTAGGGCCTAACCCTAACTATTTTAATCCAAGTTTCATCTTCAAATAATTCTATCTCTCATGTGATATTTACAGAGGAATTCTTGTTTGAACAACTCCTTCCCCCCTGCCCACCCCAAAAAAGACTAGGTTTTGTGTCAATAAGGAGCTGCGTGGCCCACCCCAGACCCACCCCTGCCAAAGCAAACAGTTGATTTGTCTTCCTCTTCTGCATTTTCATCGTACATATTTGGTAAATCTGGTGCAGGAGGGCCTGTGCTCATTTCCAGACCATCACATTCATATTCTACTTTTCAGAAATTCTTTTCTTTGAAGTGTAATAATAATTATTCCTTCAATAGGAGCCTTGCAAGACCACAATGTAGTTGCTTATTGCTATTCACACAGGCCTGGAGCTGTCTAGACTTGTCTTTTCACACAATTTGAATAATTGAACCATTGATCTTACTCTCTAGATATTAATAACTCAAATTTCAGATTTTTTTTAAATTAAAATAGCACACCAACAAATACATGGGATATTTCTGTACTTAAGAAGAGCACAGTGTACCACTCTCATACCACAATTTGGTATTCACTGCTTGCTCCTTACATGGAGTACCTAGCGTGCTTAGAGGCTAGGGCTCCTTCGTCCAAATGGGGAAAATGGGGCTCGAGTAAGTGAAGTATTATGCTGAGGTCAGGCAGCAAGTGCCAGCACTGACATTTGAACCCCGTTGTTTGGACTCCAAAGTCAGAGTACCCTCTGCTGTCTCTGTTCAGTAAGCTACCCAGTCACTTTTATATAAATAGACTCCATATTATCTGCCCTTTGGGTGAAACAATTGACCTGCATTTTTTCCCAGCAGAAACACTTAGCTCTAAGAGGCATTTTTCTGAGGTGAGCATTGTTGAACACCAGAATAGGCTCTTGTGGCAGGTGATAAAATTTCCTCTTCCGTCATTTTCAAAAATAACCAAGATGAGGAGTTTTGAAATTTACACAAGTTCCAGATGACTCTCTTGAGGCCTTCCCACTCTATGATTGTGCAGGTCTATGAAAATTAAGACAGTTTAAATCTGGACTCAGTTTTTCTGATACCTGATCCTTTAGCTGTTTGTTACCTTACAAATGAAACATCTGGATGACAGAAGTGAGTGACTTTCTCCCTCTTGTTTTTGAGCTTCGTGTAACCCCAGACTTTGCTCTCTGTTGTGGCATTATCAAAGCATCCAGGTGGAAGGGATATCTCGAGAAATTGGAAATAATCTTGGTTGTCTTTCTTCTATTTGCTCCTTTCATCTCTTCTCTGTTTAATAAGCACAAAGTAAACACAGAACTGATTTTTTTTTATTCTGAAATGTTATGAGCATTAAGCTCTGAGTATTATCATGGGAATGCATTTCATTTGAACTCCAAGGAGGCTTAATGTAAATTTTTAAAGGAAAACCTCAACATTAGTAATGCTATGATAATTTCTCTTTGCAATGGTGGATCTAGAAGGCCTCCTTCTGGCAGGTCAGATGTTTCCAAATCAGTTCAGGGGTTTTTGGGTCCTTGAGGCCTCTGTAGAGTGCCATCCTCGGCTACCTCGACTACCTCGGCAGCATTTCGGAAGATCTGAGACTGTTTAGTGGTGGAAGTTTCTATCATCCGTCAGTCACCCACTGGGTACCAGGTCCTGTAGTGGGCTCTCTACCTGGCTTCTTTATTTAACTCAGACACTTCTACCAACTAGTTCATATTATCCCACTTTTCTATGAAGGCAACTGTAATTCAGAGCAGTTGAGTGCCTTGCCCATATGTGACAAGACTGGAATTTGAATCGAGGCTGCCTGGTTCCTGCACTCGGGCACTTCCCACTAGAGCACCCTGTCTCAGCACTTCTAACCCCTGGCCAGTCACCTTCAGTCCTGCTTCTCATGTCTGTATGCCTGGGTTCTGGATCTGGGCTTAAAGTTGGTCAAACCATGCTCACTCACCTTGAAGATACTCAGCTGGTTTCTTTGGTGAAACCCAACACACTCCAACCTTCACCGCTGAATCATCTTATAAGCCTGCTCTGCCCGCTGCACCTACCCACTTCTGGGTGATGGGAATATAAAGAAGAGAGCCTCCCAGGTGAAAAGTTCCTAGTCTAAGCATCAGGAGAGCAGATGAGTACGGCCTGGAGAAAAGATCATTATAACACGGTGCAGTGCATGGCATAAAGAGGAATAAGCAGTGTGATAGGAGAATCCCTACAGTTCACTTTACCTGGGAAAATCTGGAAAGGCTTCCCAGAGGGCATGATATCAGAGCCAGGTGTTAAAGATGTTTGGGATGGGCTGAAATTTGTTCCCCCCAAATTCATATGTTGAAGCCTGACTCCCAATGAGACTACATTTAGAGATAGGCCTTCTAAAGACGTAATCAAGGTTAAATGAGGTTCATGGGTAGGCCCTAACCCAGTCTTACTGGTGTCCTTATAAGACGAGGAAACTCAGACACCCAGAGAGACACCAGGCATGTATCATACAGAGAAGACATCATGTGAGGACACAGCATGAGGGCCGCCATATGCAAACCCGGGAGAGAGGACTCAGGAGAAACCAAAGCCCGTAGACACCTTGACCTCAGACTCCCAGCCTCCAGAGCTGTGAGAAAGAAATTTCTGTTGTGTAAATCACCCAGTCTGTGGTATTTTGTTATGGCGGCCCCAGCAAACAAATACCTTGCTCCAAAACTCTTCCTCCTTTTCCTTCTTAATTGAGTGGTGTTAGTTCCTATGTTATTCCACTAATACCTGTCACACCTCCCGCTCTCTCCCCTCCCTACCTCTGTTGTGCTCTGGAGGACCCAGGCGTGTTTCTGTAGTTAATGATAGGTAGGTGGGTTTTTCCTGTGAACACTCCAGCCAGTGGTCATGTGAAATCCACAACGGTTTACAAATATTGATACTGACAGGGCACAAATAGTTCCTGGCCATTTATAAGAAATGTATGTGTTTCTGGTGTATTTCATGTAATCTTTTCTAAAATAAGCTCAGAATTTCTACAACATGCAACAGTAAATGTGTCACTTTTGTGGAGTGCAATATGGAGCAGAGAGCTACTCATAAGAATTATACGTATTTCTGAAGATTTAATCACTTACATAATTTTTATGCATTTTTATACATTTATGTTTCTATTCAAAGGTTTAAATATTTGTAAGAACTATAAGAACCCTGTGAAACCAGGAAAATGTTACGGATACATGTAAGGAGAGATCAAATAGACTGGCAATCACATCAGTGTGCATTCCGTTTTGGAATAGCACTGGGCATATACTAGGCACGCTACCTGTGTGAGATGTAACTATTGCTTTGAGACAAAGCTGAAACTCTCCAAATACAAAGGCCCTCAGAAAGTACTGAAGAAATGGAATAAAAACTAGCAATGGAAAGAGTGAAGCTTTGCAAAATGAATGTGATAACAGTCCCCGGTAGACTAATAAACATGCCGTGGCGTGCGGAAGCAAACTTGTACATGGAACTTACAGATGTGAATGCTCTAGTCCTAACTAGTTGATAATGAGTAAGACAGATTGGGGGGGGGCAACTAGTTCAAAGGTCATATGTGACCAAATAAGACAGGGTGTTCGATAACAATTTTCAGTTTACCTGTCTCCCCAGCAGATGATGAGCTTCCTGGAGGAAGAGATGGGATTGTATCCTTAGTCATTTCAGTATTTCCAGGGTCTAGTCCCCAATCCAGAGCAGCCCCTAAGTGGTTGTGTGATGAGTGAAGGAATGCGTGAATGCGTGAGGGGAGGACTGGCTAGGATGCACAGGTTGGACAGGAAGGGAGTGGGGAGGCGCTCGCTAAGATGGCCACAGTAGCGGCCACGTTTCTGTCCATATCTGGACTGCCCTTCTCCTTCTGCTTTCCCACTGTAACTTCAACCTGACCTCTACAGCCAGTAGCTAATGCTTGTGCGGCATGTTACACCGTATCAATGCTTCATACAAGTCAACTCATTGACTTGGATCTTAAAACATCCCTGGAGTGTTAGACAAAGTGAGAGTTCTTATCCACGCGCATAAATGAGGGCCCTGAAGCTCAGAGAGACTGTGGCTTGTGTCCCACAGCTGATACCAGGTAGAGGCAGGACTCAGTTCCAAACCACCTCAAACCTACTTCACCATCAGATGCGGTACACGGGGGAGGCACATCTGTGGGAGCAGTTACAGTCTTCCCAGGGAGTTGCCAGCTGAACTGGGCCTTGAAGCATTAGTACTGGCATTCTCTTCTCCCAGGGTAGCCAGACCCCAGCACGAAGAGTGATACCTCCAGGGATGTACTAGGGGAGGAAGAGCCAGGCACTGGTACGCAGGGGTGACAAGCATGGGCTGTGCGGTCAGGCTTGGCTTAGAATCTTACTTATGCCTCTTACTTGTTATGAGATCTTCCAGAAATCTTTTTGATTAAAACTATTTATTGAACACTTGCTCTGCACCATTCAATGACTAGGTTGTGGGTATTACAGGGGTTAAAAAAAAAGGCATTGCTTTTCCCATTATTGGTTGTCTAACACTAAACAAGAACATACTTTTATGTATAGTGAGCACACAAAAGTGGTTGGCAAGGAATTAAGGGCATAATAAAGCAAAGCGCTTAGCGACTACCTGGCACATAGTAATGGCTCTGGCCATGGTAGCCAAATACAGGTGCTTCAGAGTCCTAAGAAGGTTCCACCTCACCGCGCACACCCACATGGCTCCATGTGGTCCTGTCACCACCGATCTGCACCCGACATCAAATCTTAGATTAGACCACCCTCTAATATTAATGATTCCTACAGTTAGGTCTCCATACATCTCCAAGTGCCTTCATATCTATTCGTGATTTTAATTACCACCACCACCCACTGTGGTGAGTGTGGTCCTCCCCTAATAACAGATAGAGAAATGCAGGCCACTATAGTCTGCGACCCACAAAACACAGCAGGCTAGCCAGGAGCGGCCTCTAAGCTCTGTGCCTTCCTGCAGGCCCCCTGGAGGGCCCTCCTCACCTCAGAGCCTTTGCTAGCTCCTCCCTGCTTCCTAACTGCTAGTACAAGCTCCCTGACAGGGCACGCAGGCGTGCTTCCCAAGCCCAGATCGTGCAAGAGCAGTGATCCTGGTTGACAGTAACATTTTCCCTCTAGGAAAGGACACTGTAGTGAGCTTTACCTAAATCTAATCTAATATCCTTTATTCTGATTATTTATCTCACTGGTTTGGGCACGAAATGTCATTTATTTCATAAAATGATAATGCTTATAGTTGATTTCTTTTAAAAAAATATTCCCATTTAGCAAAATAAAGAGCTTGATCTAGTTCCTTATTTGTTTTTTAAACTGGTGTGTGAGATCCAAAAGGTAGAACTTTAGTAGAGTCAGGACTGGTGTCCAGCCCTAAGGACTCCTCTGATCCCCACCCCTGCTCCATCCTGTGTCTTCACCTCCTCCCCCTCCCCTCCTCTCCCCCTCTCTCTCTTTCCTCCCTCCCTCTCCTCTGATCACGCAGTGCCTGACCTAATCTGTTCGCCATTCCTAAAACTGTATGATTGCCTATGTTTTCAGGTCAGTCCATAAGAGGACCCTCCCTGGCCACCTCTTTCCATCCCACGAGGTATACTTAAAGTTGCCTTCTATTTAATTTCCCTCTAGGGTGCTCGGGTGGCTCAGTCGGTTAAGCATCTGCCTTTGGCTCAGGTCTTGATCCTGGGGTCCTGGGATGGAGCCCCACCTTGTGCTCCCTGAGCCTGCTTCTCCCTCTCCTCCCCACTCATGCTCTCTCTCACTCTCAAATAAATAAATAAAATCTTAAAAAAAAAACAAACAAAAAACACCTTCCTTCTTCTCTCCCGGATCGTGCTAAACACGGTCCTCCCAGGGAGTTTCCTCGTTCCAGTGTAGCATCTCCCCTTTCCTAGCAGGGTGGTGGTTTGTCCATGTGCCTCTCGCATGAGCACTTGAGCCCCGTAAGGGTGGAGATGAAGCCGTAGCCTTCCTTCCGTCCACTCCTTGTGCTTAGCCCGGTGGCTAGCCTGTCACTAGACCACATGGATGAGGTAAGAGGGAAGGAGAGGGAAGGAGGGAGAGGAGGAATGAGGAGAACAAAGAGGAAATACAGAGAGGCACAGAATGGAGAGACAGGGATGCACACAGAGAGAAAAGACAGAGCCCGGAAGAGAAAGACAAGGAGAGGGCCAAGAAACTGAGAAGTAGAAATAGAGAAAGAAGAGGCGGGGAGAAGAAAAGAGCTGTGTTGTGAAAAACAGGCATCGCGGGAAGGGAAGAGAAGGGAGGGGAGGGGAGAGGAGAGGAAAGGAGGGGAGAGGAGAGGAGAGGAAAAGAGAAAGCAATGGGAGGAGGAAGTTTGTTGCCTGTGAGTGAACAATTTCCGTCTAGTGTGTATCCGGCAATCTGCAACCTCCACTGTTGTTAACTCAGCAAACCTGCCTTCTCAGGGTGAAAACACCTGCCTTCCCATCACTCATCTGTAACACATGCGGGGGGCTTTGATTGTGGTCCATCTTTCATCCTGTAATTATCTGAATATATTTGCATTAAATTATATTTAGATTTTCATCATCCCCTTAATTTTCCAAGATAAATAGAAAAATCTTTTTTTTTTTAATGAAAATGCTATAGACCACGTATTTAACCTTAGAAAATTGGCAGTCCATTAAAGAAAGAAAGCATTTGCTGCTTTGGCAAAAATATTTTATTCCAGAGGATAGTTTCTGCCAGGACATACGAGCACTCCCAAGTAAGTTTTAGAATGATGGATCTTGACCAACTTAGCTCTAATTTAAAAGTTGTTGTTGTTGTTGGACATGTATGTGCTCTTGTGGATACAACTCTCTGGAAAGCACCTCAGTTTCATAAAATTATAAATGTTTAAGATCATGGCATCATTTTTTTTCTAACTTTTGGTTTAAAAAAAAGGGAGTAAAAATGAACATTTCAAACTCAACTCACCAAAGGGATGTCGTGATAAGTACACAGTTAAGGATGCCCTGGAATGAAAAGGTGAACTCTCACTTCAAGTTGGGTGTAACCATCTCAACCACTGTTCTGTATGGAGTGCTTCCAAAGAGTTTCGCACACCCTGCCTCATTGCATGCACACAACCACGTCAGTTCCTTTCATCATTTCCATTCCAGTGTGGCATCGAGTCTCCCAGATTTAGGTCACTAGAGAAGTCAAAGAGCTGGTAAGTGGCCAAGCTGAGTTTCGTCCCAGAAACATCTGACACCAAAGCCCGTGAACCAAAATGTTCTTCCCGGTGTGACAAAGACATAACCTTCGTGACTGTTGACCGACGTTGATTGAGACTGACTGATAGATCTGCTGACCTTTAGCCTTAAACCCTGAAAAGAGGAGAAAGAAAGACGCTGCAATTTATTCAATGTATCCTTTCTTTAACTCCGACAACCAACCCATGCAATAGGAATATTTAGATATTCATCCCCTTCGACCACTGAGGAAATTGAGCTCCCGAAAGGTTAAGTAGCTTGCCTGGTTCCCCAAATTGCCTCTCCAGTCATTTAGACTCCGCAAGAAGGTATGAAAGCCCAAAGTCTTCATAGCCTGCCCCGCTGGAGATGAAAACCGTTATTTCTTTGTATTTGTTTAAAAGTTGAACTTCCGTTGAGTGTTTGTAGCGTTTCATTAAGTGCATTGCAGAAATTCTCTCATTCTCTCATTCCCTCCTCACAGCAGACCTGTGAAGTAAGTTCACTCTCTCAGCCCTCCCCTGGACTCTTTATTCACCCTAGAGCAGAGAGCATTTTGACTTCAGGGCACAGGCAGGTATAGTAAGACAACAGTCTCAGAAACATGCTGGAACTGGAGCATGTAGGCCCAGCCTAAGGGCATTCAGATTCTGACTATTTAAAAACACCCCCCAGGCCAAATAAGCCTGTCTGCCAGCCTTGTTTATGCCCCTGCAGGTTCCTTATCCCGGCCCCCAAGGGACAGTGGGGACTCAGCCTGTCACTGTTGCTACTCCATTTACAGAGCCTGGCACCATCTTTCATACTCTTATTTTAAGATAATACCATGGATCCTCCCAACTTGGGCAATCCAGAACCATCCATTCCACTTTCCTACGGCTTCTAAAGTAGCTACACACAGTGCTCATGTTATTACAAGACGCTTAATTGTTATTAATTGCCGTTGGAGGTGACGATAATTAATGCACTGTAATGAAGTGCTAGCCCACCATCCTGGCGTGTGTATTTAACCTGGACTTGTCTAAGGAGATGAACACTTGCGAGAGAGACCTTCATGTCTTCCTGCTAAAGAAGGGACGGGGTAGAAGAGTTAATCCAGAGACCCAAAAGCCTTGGGCCACGTCTTCCGTAGGAAGATCTCAGTGCCCTGGTCTGTGCCTTCCTGCTTCCCGTCAGCCCCGTGGCTCCTTGCTGCCAAGCCAGCCTCACTTGATCAGAGTAGCGGGCTCATTTGATGACATGCCAGCAAAGGCCTCAAACACCAATTACCTCGCTGCCGATGACAAATATGAAGGGAAAAAAAGCAGCAATGATCATTTAATAAATTTATTATGAAGACAAATGGCCCTTGCATAAATCACCCTGCCTCATTACTGAAAGACCTCTCTTATTCAGACGTGGGGACAACAAGGGTTCATTTCAAAACTGTGGTAGTACTACCCCTGGGTGGCCTTAGGAAGACAGGAATCCTCCTGGCCTGAAACCAGTGGGTCCCCTGGTGAGGTTCCCCAGGATGACAGACAGCCATTAGCTCAGCCTCTGTGTGCTGCTTTTCTGGACAACAAGATACGAAAGTGAGGGTCATTCAACATTTCCACACCACGTAGAGACTTGGAATGGACAGCCCAGAGAGGCGTGGCTGAGAAGACACTAGCAACCACCGTCGGTGGGCTGGGTAGGTGCTCTGTTATACACAGCAGAGCGAAAATTTCGTCCTGTCCTCGTCAAACATACAGGGGCAGCAGCTGCAAAAAGCTTAAGAACATTGGCTTTGGACTTAGGTAGCTCTTGTTCAAGTCCACAGTCTACCAGACCTTCCTCTGTGACCTTGGCCAAGTTACTCCACCTAAGTCTTATCCCCTAGGCCATAAAACAGAGAGGAAAAGCAGCTACTGCACAGGTGTGTTGTAATGATTAAATTAAGTAATACAGGCTGAATACTTAGCATAGAAAAGATTCTTCATGTGTTGTCATGAAGTTAATTATTATTTCCCCACTCGACACAGGAGAAAAGCGAAGCTCATCACGGTTGAGTGTCTCATCCTCAGAACACAGCCAATAGTGTAGCCTAGACTCAGACCCATATCTCTGTCCACCTCCCCTGCCCTTTGCCTAGAGTCTAAGGCTTTCGATGTACGAGGGTAGCCCCAAGGTCTGTAGTCTACTGGGGGAAATTTACTGGAAACTACACCTTGAACAATTACCTTCATTTCCTTCCAAATCAGAGGTAAGGAGTCTTCCCCATTTTGATGCCAGCTGCCTTCTCGAATTAGTAGAAAAATTAAACAACCTCAAATGTATGATTAAAGGTACAGGAGAATTATTTCTGTTCTGAAATTGATTATAAACTTGCAGTCATCATTCTATTTTTCTAAATACTTGAGTAAAAATGCCTACTCCCCTGCTCTCCTACTGCTTATCCCGTGTCGTTGCCTCACGCGTGGGTTACTTGGAGGACTGCCAAGGGCATGTGAGCTGAGACCCCGTGGCCTAGGCCCACTGGTGGACTTGAGCTAGTCTTTATATATATATATATATATAAATATATGTGTGTGTATATATATATATGTATATATATATGGCTATAGTCTTATTCCATGTCTAGTCTCTACATACAAATAGTTCAAGGAGACTGTGCAGAAGATCGACTCTGGCCACACAATGGTTAGTCCGACAATGTCCCAGTAAAGAAATGTTGGAGGGCCTGCTGTGTGTTAGGAAGGGACTTGGGAACAAAACCTTACAAATAGGGAAGCCACTACTTTGAAAAATGGTTTATGACTGCCTTCTGAGGCAAGTCTGTCCCTGTCAGCGGTGAGACTCTCACAATACCAAAGGGCTGTAACTGTCCTCTGTTTACTAGGCACTTACTGAGTGCCAGGTACAGGGGAGCAGTGATGGGTCACACGTGAGCCTTCCATCCCCTAGTCTCCCTCCATGTGGGAGTACTTCAGCAAAACCCTCTTGGAGAGGACTTGCCGTTCCCCTCCCCCCACCACAACTTTGAGCAGAAATTGGAACTCCTGAATAAACCCCATCCTTTTTGTTAAGAAATTTTAAAAGTAATGGAGGGGTAGGGAACTCACTTCAATGTAGAGACTACCAGCTTGTCATCCCCTCACAAGAGAAATACAGTTGTTGAGTCAAAGAAGGACCTTTTCCTTCAGGCCAAATCTCTTCCTCTCAACACACACACACACACACAAGCACACGATCATGAGTTCTCTCTCACATACACACTTTCTCTCTTCCACACGAAAATTTACTCTCCTATACACACACACACACACACACACACACACACACACACACACACACACACATGACCAAGCTTTTGAACCCAGGACAGAAGGTGGGACAGAAACTCAGACAGTCTACAGACTGTCTTGTCAGAGAGGAAGCAGCAATGCAGGAGCGGAAGGTGATACCGACAAAAGCGCTGCCTTCTATTGGGGCTAATGCTTGAGAGTCGTGGGCGTGTCTACCGAGCGGGGCCCTGTTTCCAGACCTTGAGCCTGTGGCATTGCAGGGGTTGCTCCCTCCTCCTCTCCCCTCTGTCTGGCTCTCTCCCCTCTGCGTCTGTACTCCTGTACCCTGCTCCTGCATGTCTGAGAGGGAAGGCAGGAGGACCAGAGAGCACACCTGTTGGTTTGTCAGCGCACCTCACACTCTGCCTTGTGCTGGGTGTACGGTTCAGCATTCCATTCCCATAGCAAACCTATAAAGATGACATATATTTTTTTTATTTAAAAACTCCTTCACTTATCCCCCCCACCATAACCACCAGTTTGTTCTCTGTATTTATAACTGTTTCTGTTTTATTTGTTCCTTTGTTTAATCTTTTAGATTCCACATATAAGTGAAATCATATGGTATTTTTCTTTCTCTCTCTGACTTCTTTCACTCGACATAATACCCTCTAGGTCCGTCTGTTGTTACAAATGACTAGATCTCATTCTTTTTTATGGCTGAGTAATATTTCATGTATATATATATATATACACACACCACTTTTTCATCCATTCATCTATGGATGGACACTTGGGCTGCTTCCAGGTCTTGGTTATCATAAATAAAGCTGTAATAAACATAGGGGTACATATATCTTTTCAAATTAGTGTTTTCATATTCTTTGAGTAAATACCTCCTAGTAGAATTACTGGATCATATGTTATTTCTACTTTCAATTTTCTTGAGGAACCTCCATACTGTTTTCCACAGTGGCTGCACCAGTTTGCATTCCTGCCAACAGTGCACGAGGGGTCCCTTTTCAACACTTGTTATTTCTTGTCTTTTTGATTTTAGCCATTCTGACAGGTATGAGGTGCTGTCTCATAGTGGTTTAGGTTGGCATTTCCCTGATGAGTGATGTTATGTTGAGCATCTTCTCATATGTCTGTTGGCCATCTGTATGTCTTCTTTGGAGAAATGTCTGTTCAGGTCCTCTGCCCATTCTTTATCAGATTATTTGGTTTTGGTGGGTTTTTTTGGTGTTGTGTAAGTTCTTTCTATATTTTGGATATTAACCCCTTATCAGATATGTCATTTGCAAGTATCTTCTCCCAGTCTTTGGCTTGCCTTTTCATTTTGTTGATTTCCTTTGCTGTGCAAAATCTTTTTATTTTCCTGTAGTCCCAGGAGTTCATTTCTGCTTTTGTTTCCCCTCCCTGAGGAGACAGGTCCATAACTATGTTACTGAGGTGAAGAGTATTTTATTATCCCCATTTTACACACGAGGAAACCAAGGCTCAGAATAAGAGACTTCCGCAAGACTGCCCCACTACATGGCGGAGCTTGGATCTTGTCCCAGGCCTGACTGACCTCAAGGCCTCTTCTAGCCTTCTCCTTAAGAAATTGTGGGAGACAGGAGGGAGATTCCAAACCTTAAGATGAGGATAGCTTATCGGGGATAGGAGTGAGGAAAAAGGGAGGAGCTGAATGCACCTCCACAACTTGTTTCAAAGCTCATCTTGCCTCAAGTTCCCTTTAATCCATTCCGTTCCCCTTGCTCTCACTCCCAATGATAGTAACTGGGGCGTGAATTGAGGCCAGAGGACTGACCTTTTGTGTGCTGGCTGTCTCACTGGCTGTGGCCATTGGGGGCGGGGATGGTGCACCATCTCCCAGCCCAGTGGCTCTCCTCAGGGAGTGGCTATTCCTGGGAGAGGGAGCAGCTGTGAATCATTAGCAGCCAACACTCACAACAGCTAGGAAGAGGGTGCACCAGCCCAGTGAGGGGGGTCTGGGCAGAGCACCAAGAACATCCCCTACTGACACAGAATGAGAGAATGATGGCCCACTGGCTAGCTGGCATCCTTAATAGGGCACAGCCAGCTTATTTTATAGGTGAGGAATCCGATGCCCAGAAGGAAGAGCTTTTTACACATGTTTACACCCCCTGAGTGTCTTCCACGGTGTGACCCTGTACTAACTTCTAGCCCTGCTTGGAGTATGCTGGCATTCCAGCCCTGCCTATGCCTTGTTCCCCAAGGATCCAGGCCGTTCCTTTGCCACCACGCCTTCACTCGTGCTTCTTCTGTCGCAGTCTGAGAAATACATTCCCTTTTTTCTTTACCAAGTGATTATGAATACCCTGTAGACTCATTTCATAACATATGGAAGGGTGGGTCCATCACACGCTGCCTATAGGGCTTAGTAGCTCCTTTTAAAGCAGTCTAAAAGGATTTGTAGTCTTAGAGCAGCTAACCTGTAGGAGCCCATAGACTATCTGTATGTGCCTGCACTGCCATTATGGGTCTCCCATAAGTACTTATAGAACATTATGGATTTCTTGTAGAATCCCACAGATTACCTGTGATGAGTGTGCCATGTTCAATAGTCTTTCGTTGGACTATCTGTTGAATACTTACTATATGCCAGACCATGCTCTGGAGAAATGAGGTGAACAAAACTGACAGGGTCCCGGCCTTTTCTCTAAACATAAGAAAGACAGTCAATACACAGGAAACTAATAAATAATTTCAGATGACGTTAAGTACCACTGAGAGTGATTGGGGCAAAGACTCAAAATTCAAAGGTCAAAGAAGGGCTTTTCTGAGGAGGTAACATTTGAGCTGAGATCTGAACTGTGAGAAAGGATCATCCAGAAGACGGTCTGAGAAAGCAGCCTTCCAGATAGAAGAAATAACAGATGTGTTGGTCCAGAGGCAGGAATGAGCTTGATATAGTTGAAGAACAAAAAGAGTGTCAAGTTTATGGTTAGTAAACAAGCGTGAGAGTGGACACTGAGCAGGTACTAGTGATAAAGAGAGAAAAGCCACAGTACCTTCCCTCAAGAAACTCAATTTCCCTAGTCACTTTTAGATTGTAATAGTAAGTACCATCACAGATCCCACCTATGGGTATTTATGGTACTATTTCAGTACTTACAGGAGCTCTCAAAGATAGTCTATGATGATAATATTTCACTATGAATTGCCTATAGGAACATGATATGTCAACTCAACTCACTTGAGTATTAGAGATGAGCTGCAGGTTCTTACAATCTCAGTATAGGTTCATTTATGTATACTTAAGGCAAACCATTAGTGATGCTTCCACAAGTTGATAGTTGCATTGCAGATGACCAGACACATGACATCACTGTGGTCCCATCATAGGCCCTTTAGATGCTTTTCAATTGCTAAAGCTTGCAAAATATGTTTGCTATATCACCAAGGATTATTGGAGATTATTTTTAAACTTAAGACTGTCCCAGGGACGCCTGGGTGGCTCATCAGTTAAGCGTCTGCCTTCAGCTCAGGTCATGGTCCCAGGGTCGTGGGATCAAGTCCCGCATCGGGCTCCTTGCTCAACAAGGAGCCTGCTTCTCCCTCTGCCTGCCACTCGCCCTGCTTTTGCTCTCTCTCTCTCTCTGACAAATAAGTAAATAAAATCTTTAAAAAAAAAAAAAAGACTGTCCCAAAGAACAATTTCTCTTTGACTCAGTTTTCACTCTGTTATATTAATTAACATGAGAAATTAATCCCAAACAAGTATTTGGAACAAATGATAACACCCAGTTAGAAACATTTCTCCAGTATGTAAGGATCAGGTATAGCTCCAAGTGACAGAGATGCACAAAAATAGTGGTTTAAATAAAATAGAAGATAGAAAGCTATTTCTCTCATAGGAAAATCTGAAGTCCATAGTCCACAGGGATAATCTAGCAGTTCTGTGCAAAATCTTCAGGCCTCCAGGCTCCTTCCAGCTTCCTGCTCTGTCATCCAAGATGGCTCCCCAGCCACCGTAGCCACGTTCCAACCAACAGGATGGACAGAGAAGGAAAGAAAAGGCAAAGGGTGCGTGCTATTTCCTGGGGAAGGCTTCCAGAAACTGTCTCAATACACTTCTGCTTACCATTAACCAGAACTTAACCACGTGGCCACATTGCTGCAAGGAGGCTGAAAAATGCAATCTTTATGCTTGGCAGTCATATTCTCTTTCTAAGAAAGAAGGAGAAATGGATAATCAGGAGCGATCAACAGTCATTAGTATACCGTATGGACACAACGCATGTAACAAAATTCACATTAGTAGAAATGTCCCAAACCAGTGCTTGCTAGCCCTGGGATGTTAAAACAAAAACAAACCCAAAAACCCAGTAAAACTAAATTTTAAAAAGGAGGGAGTCCATTATAGTGTTGCCAACTTATAATTTGCCCCAGTCGGGACATAAAAACAGTTTAAACTTATCATCCACCATAATAATCATCTCCTTAAAAAGGACTTTATCACACACACACAAAAATAGAAAGAACTTTAAAAATGTTTTAAATGGAATAAATTTAACTTTGGTGAGGAGATGGGATAGTCATTTTTTCCATTTCACCACGAGGCAGTGAACACTTCATCAAAGACCGGTATTATTTAATGATGCTTCAGCCTAAAAGAATTTAAGACAGTATGACATTTTCTGTTTCTAAAAGCTTCCCCCAAGTTACAATAATAATGACCATTTATTTAGGGCACAAGATATTGACTGGTGGATCTCGAGCCAGATTCTGTTCATAGATGTTGTGTTGGAGTTAGTCAGTAATTTCTAAAAAATATGTTGTCAACATCTAAAACTTGAGAGAGTTTGCATTTAAAAAATGTTTAATTCCTGCTTCTCTTGAAAAGTGGGATGTGCTAGCATGTTGAGCCCTCATTTCCACATGCTCGCCCCCAGCTGGAGGAATGGGAGCCTTCGATGGGGCGTGTGCTTGCCAATTCATTAGGGTCCCACCTGGCCAGGGCCTCTCCTTTCTGCTACCTGCCAGGCCCCTGTGGAACTCAGAGTTTGTGACTCCAAATAAAAGCCAGTAATGTGCAGGTGTTTGCATATGTGTTTCTAAATTTCACATCAACCCACAAGTTAAGCATTATATCTCAAGATCAAAGAATGGAGGGGTGGGATTATTTGCTCAGGTACCAAAGAGCTAATAGCTGCCCATCTGGAGTTTGGACTCAGGCCCCTTTGGCTCTAAGGCCCATGTGTGTTCCGCAGTGCCGCCCTGCCTTCCAGTGGGCCTATGACCCACGTCGCCGTCAGCCCTCACGTAGGTAGAATTATTCATGCCATCTGGGTTATAAGACTTCATTAGAATTAGCTGACAAAAAAATTGAATTTCCTGTTTCCCTTGTAGTATTATTTTAGATTTCTTTTTATATTTATTTTTGAGGGGGGAAAAAAGTCCTGGGGAAGGAATGATGGATCAGAGGAGGCCATAGCCATCTATCATGCAGACACAGCATGCATTTAAACAGTTCTGAGAACATAAACTGGTTACTTAATCGGCCCTAGCTAATCCACGGAGTGAAGAAGCCAAGCTGCATTATGGGAAACGGCTTCCGCATGTGGGGTGGGCATATCCAACAGAGCCCCAGGGTTCTTGCAGCAGCTGCTAACTGAGGCTCAAGGCCTTCCCGAGCCTCCCACCCGCTTTAGGCTTTCAGTGCTTCATGGGTAGGGGTTTTCAGAGCATGAGGAGGTGCTGGATCTTTCGTTAAAGACGCAGTCCTGACATGGAATGAGAATTTAAAATGTGCATGTCTTTGGGCTTCCTTTCATTCACAACTGGACTTCTTGACTCGTAGTGGCATGCTGAGAGCTTCCAGTAAGATACGGAAAAACAAAAAGTCCCACTACCTGCTATATTCCTACTACACACAGTCTAGTTGTCACTTAAAAGACTACGTACATGTGAAACATATTTAAGCATGACTTTATCAGCTCTTTCCAGATCATTCAGTTTCACAAATGCAGTGCTGCTTCCTTCTGTTCTTTGAGTTGAGGTGACTGCTGTGTGGCAGGAAGGAATGGTGAGAGGTGTGTGCGGAGCTGAGAGGTATGATCCTGGCCCTCCAGACACTCTCAGTCTGGTATGGAAGACACACACGGACAGACTGTTCATGCATTCACTCACTGATTCCCCACACTGGTTTTAAATGCCTCCCTGCCTTCATAAAGTTGACCTTCAAGGAGAAGGTAGAAGAGCGTTGCATTCCTTTCCTAAGGCTGGGGTAAAAAGCACAAACTCCACAACTTAAAACAGCATGAGTTGAACAGGAGTGT
The DNA here is from genome assembly GCF_037043125.1 of Eumetopias jubatus. NCBI lineage: Eukaryota > Metazoa > Chordata > Mammalia > Carnivora > Otariidae > Eumetopias > Eumetopias jubatus. The sequence goes on from NW_028274810.1 coordinate 60,769,416, forward strand.
CTTTCCAGCCTACCACATATTCCGGATGAAAAGATAACTCTCGGGGCGCCTGGGTGGCTCAGATGGTTAAGCGTCTGCCTTCGGCTCGGGTCATGATCCCAGAGTCCTGGGATTGAGCCCCTCATCAGGCTCCCTGCTCGGCGGGGAGCCTGCTTCTCCCTCTCCCTCTACTGTTCCACCTGCTTGTGCTCTCGCTCTCTCTGTCAAATAAATAAATAAAATCTTAAAAAAAAAAAAAAGAAAAGAAAAGATAACTCTCAAGGGCCTAACTTCTGAGTGCCCAGTCCAGGACGGAGGGCAGGTCAAAAGCGACAGAGTGCTAGGAGTGAATCAAGGGCTCCCAGAATCCAGAGCTCAGGTCACACAAGGAGCCTCTTCCAGGCAAGCATAGCAGAGAATTCTGCCCGGCATGTAGTGGAGACCCGGTGAATACTCATTCCTGCAGCCATTTGCAAATAGCACTAACTTTGCACCTGTCCAGAAGAATTCTGTTTGTCCAGAGGATGTCATTTTTTAAATACAACACGACTTATGTTTTAAACAAACATCATAGGTTTAAGATGTATGCTAAAGTGACCAAACAAAATGTAGTAACATCTAAAGTATAAAAACTGGTGGAGCCTGTGTTTCCAAGTTTATTTTTTTGACATGATGCCGGAACTTTTACAAAATATGTTATTTGTTAAAATAATAATTTACATTTCTTCTGCATTTTAGAATTTGCAAGGTGCTTTCATGTTACTGTATTTATTTAATCTTTACAAAGAACCCAGTGACTCTTCTGAATTTCCAGAGGAGGAAACCAGGATCCATTTCCATAGGCCGATAGCAAGAACAGAGAAATGCCTGAAGAAACACCTTCTAAAGAACTGTTACCTTTTCTCTTTAATTTATTTTAGAGAGAGAGAGTGTGTGTTTGTGTGTGTGCGTGCGCGCGTGCGCGTGCACAAGCAGGGGGCGGGAGAGGGACAAACACTGCGCTGAGCATGGAGCCCAATGCGGAGCTCCAATTCATGACCTTGAGATCACAGCCTGAGCTGAAATCAAGAGTCAGATGCTTAACCGACTGAGCCACCCAGGAGCCCCTACCTTTTCTCCTTAAAATGTATTTATTGTTTGGTAAGGTTTTAGCGTCTAGTCCAAGGATTACACATACAAATTCCTACAGGCTCTAAGCCGACCACAGGAGGTATAAATAGGCTTGGTGTAAGGTCACAGGGAGTTGGATCCTGCTCAACAGTATACCTCCAAGGCATTCATATTGCAGTTTATATTTACAACATGCATTTCTATGACACATGTAATTTTATCAAAGCAGAATTAAGCTATATATATCTTCACAACAAATTAAGGGCAGTAGGAGCCGGGGATATCCCCCACTTGACAGATAAGGAAACTGAGACACAGGAGAGTTAACTTGAAACCAATAGTAGAGCTTCATCACTAGGCAGTAGAATGTAGTTAAAAGCACATGTTTTAAAGGCTGGTGGACTTGACATAGGAAATCGCCTTTGCAACTTGCTGAGCTCTGCGATGATATGGAGTTGCTTCCCTTTGCTGAGCCACGGTGTCCCCGTTCTACGTAATGGGAATGATAATGTCCACTTTGACAAGCTGTTTGAATATCAAGTGTGATCATATGTGCAAATATTTAGCCAAACATCTGACATATCCTGAGCATTTGATAAATAATAGTTAAATGGTGTTATTTATAGAAAGGTGAAGAACTCCAGCCTCTTCTAAGGGCATGTTTTCTCCTATGGCTTACCAAGCCCTCAGATTTGAAGACTCAAATGTTTTATTGGAAATTCCTTCAGGATTCTGCAGTGATGAAGCCCAAGCTTAAGAGGACAATGCAGTCCTTTTTCTTTTTCTTTTTTTTTTTTAATATCTGTTCAGCAGGTTGACTTAATGATCAGAGGACAGAAATAAATTTGCACATGGGAGAGAACATCATAGATTGTCAGAGATAGAGGTGACCTTACTTTTCACATGAAGAAACAACCACAGTTAAACTATTTAAACAAATTATAAATATAATTACACATAATATAAATTTTATATATTCAGTTTTCATATTTTTATAGATATTCTCTTCTATGTATCATATATATTTTTATATTATATATATCTAATGTGTATACACACACACACACACACACATTTTTGGTTGTTGTTCATCTCTCCATGGAGAGGGTCTAGAGCATAGACACTTTTTTTCTGGGAATGGACCTGCCTTAGTATTAGGGTATTATAGGGTGCATATGGGAGGGGAGGAGGAAAGAAAGGGTGTTGGCAGTCTGGCAATTCCTCGTTTTGCCCTCACGTCCCATGCTCTGTTATCCCCAACAAATCTGAATCCTGAACCTTCCAAGGGTCTGCCTGGCTGATGAGCCTCCTGGTCAGCTGAATCCATTGCCCTCAGCTGTCACTGGACTGTTTGCTGGGGGGACCAGTCATCCGGGAGCTTTCAGATTTTCTTACATTTGCTTACACGTCTCATGTGCTTGCGGTCCCTCCCTCATTAATTGCTTATCCAGCCCCCATTCTGTTACTCTTTGATTTTGATGAGATGACTAGAGGAAGAGAAAATAGGTGTGTGTGGCCCAACTAAATTCTTTACATAGACAAGCTTCATTCAACTTGTTAAATGAAGTTCGAACTGGGCAGGGCTGAACGCAAAGCAGGAAGACCTAATGTACAGGGACTGTGATGGTCAGTCGAGAGATGATGAGAGTCTGAGCTAAGGGATGGGCTTTTGGAAAGGACGCACAGAAAGGGATATATTTTGGTTATGTTTTCAAGGTTGAAGTAAAAAGATTTGATGACGTCTAGTTTCCACAGCTGGATAGATGATAACTCTTAAGGAAGGCAAAAGGAAGAATAGATTCAAAGAGAAGATAATGAGTTCAGTTTGGCCACATTAGGTCATATTGGACATTATAGAAAATGAATATTTTCACATGAAAACTGAAGATGTCATAAAGAAAAAAGGTATGATGAGTAGGGAATGTAATTGGACAAATGTTCACAATTAGTAACTTTTAACTCTTTAAACTGTGATTCAGTACAAATGTACGTAGATACATATACACACAACCAAACAGAAGACTCAAAAAGAGCATGCCTTTAAGTTTGATATCCTATGATATTTTCTGTTATTCAACTTAAATATAATTCTGGTCATAACCCACGAAATTGATTTAATGACTTACCGATATATCATGAAAAATATTGGCCCACAAGGTATGGCTGATCTTTGGAGACAAGAATGCAAATCATGAATAGGGTACCCATAGCCATCAATCAAGATTTTGCTTTGGGGATTAGACTGTGTTCAGGAGAACGCATCAGTGTTCACGGATACTAACTAAGGAAAGTAGCTATCTAAAAAGAGACTGGGCTTTAACACTATGAATAAGGAAAAAATAATTGCAAGTGGAACAAGGAAATGAATGAATGAAAAAAAACAAATTCTTTTGTTTTTAAGGATCCTAGGGAACCTATTGGATTTGGGTACCACTGAAATGAATCCTCATGCAAATACAGGCCGTGGCAAGAAATGGAACTTGCACTTGGAGTCAAGGAGGCTTTTTTGTTTGAAATAGGGTACAATTCAACATCTTCTCTCTGAAGCCAACCCTTAAAACACTGCCATAAAGTATGGATTGTACATTTAGTCCCTTCCTGTGTAGTTACTGCATGTCCACGAAGGGCCTTGACACAGTTTCTGGGTAAATAATGAGAACTAAGGCCTCTGTTTCACTTTCTACTTTATTTGCATTTTGTTTGCCACTCATGTACTGAACACCTGCTACATACGAGACCATAGAAAAATATGGACATAAATAAGACAGCTCTGTCCTCTAGGCCCTCACAATCTTGCTAGGAAGACTGAAATACAAAGGACTCTGGGAGCAGGCTGACTGTAATAGGTATGCCACCAAGCACATGAGGGACAGTAGGAGGTCAGGGGAAAGAAAATTATTTCATCTCAGGGGGCGTTGCCTCCTTTCTTCCTTTCGTTCTTTGCTCAAACATCACTCCCTCAGAGAAACATCCCCTGACCACTCTAGCTTAAAGCATCATGCACTACCTGCCCAGTAACTTTGTCCCATTGGCTTGTTTTATATTCTCCATGGCAATTCATATTATTGAAAATTATCTTTATTATTTACTCTTGTAGCCATACATTTAGAAAGATTTGCCCGAGGCGCCAAGAGACAATGGTTAAAATATTCCAAGTGTGGTTCCAGATCTAAGTGTCTAAGTGAAAAACAGCAAAGGAAATAAGTAAAAACCAGGTAAACCACCCTCACGTCTCTCACCAGCATTAAGGTCATGAAATTGTCAGGCCATCACAAGGTTGGAACTGGATTTGCTTGGAGGGATTTTCTTAGCTGAGAACTGAGTCCCACTCCCTTCGTGGGAGGAGCTGGAGGTGCCTGCCTATATGTGGATTCTAGTGAGCACTACCTCAAGTGAATATCTGGACAAGTTGAATATGTCGCTGTTACCTGCCGAGGCATCACAAGCCATCCCAAAACTTAGTGACTAAAAACAAGCTATTTCCATATTTTATGATTCTGTGGACCAGAAATTTAGACAGGGTACCTTGCGCAATGTTCATATCTCTAGGCAATGATGTCTGAAGTCTCAGTTGGGGATAACCTGAATAGTTGGGGGCTACCCAGGATACCATGTCTGTCTGTCTGTCTCTTTCTCTCCCTCTCCCCACCTCCACCCTGGGATAGACTAACATGAGCTTTCTCTCCTTATTTTCTTTTATAAGAGAACAAGAAATCAATACAAAAACTTGTTACTTTTCTATATAGCTTCGTAGTTGACAAACTGCCTTCACCTCCGTAGTCCGGTGTGGTCAGCATACCGGCAAGGGGGAATTTATCTCATTCACAAATGAGAATGTTGAAGCTCAGTGAATGGAAGAAACTAGCATCCAGGCAGGTACTAGAGCCTAGACCTGAACCAGTTCTTTTGTGTCCATTCCCAGTGTTCCCCCCATGCCTGCTCACCCCCCGTGCATGCATTCCTTACACACCCCTCTGGTCACACCCGCTAAAGTCACACACAGTCCCATCCAGTGAGTGAGCAGAAAGCAGCCACACATGGCTTGTTCAGGGCAGTGGAGCTCCCTGTTCCCAAGGGAGACGACAGCATGTGCTGACCTTGAGAGAATGATGGCTCCAGCTAGAGGAAGAGGTATCGGCATTCAGAGGGAATCGGGAATAAAGAGTGCAGTAACCATCAGGTTTAATACTGTGCACACACTTCTGATGAATATGCAAATGTGGCTGGTACCAGAAGCGGGAGGCGAATAACATTTACTAAGCAGCGGTGTTAAACCACTTTGAAAGGGGTGTGTCAGGAGCATGGTAATGAAATTAATCCTCTTCACCTGTGAATTATCTAGCAGGGGCTTTGGGTTTCATCCAAAAATGTCTGACTTGAGTTGGCTCTGCTGAGAGCCTCTTGTGTAAACTTGATCTTAATGGAGAATGAAGCTTCAGAAGCCAACACAAGATAGGAAGTGACAAAAAGCACTGTAAACTCTAAATCTGTGTTATTAGATGGTAAAGGCACTTCAGGTGTGCCTGCCCGTCCAGGGTGACTGCTCTGGGGCTGATGTGGACCACTTGACAAGGTTATCAAAAGGGAAGACCAGTCATTGGGAAGATGGTCGGAGTGATTAGATCAGAGCTTGCACTGTCTGGCAGGAAGCTCTGTACAGAAAGGACTGAGTTCAAGTGTTTGAGGCAGAGTTCAGTCTCTCCAGTGGCAGATGAGAATGAAGGCTGCCTCTCTAAAAGGAATGCCAGACTAGATCTCTAAGTATGAACCAAAACGATCACTTATAGGCACTGTGCCAAGTACTGGGATCCAGAAACAAGTCACAAAGTTCAAGGCACTCATCTATTTACTCAGTCTGCCGTGGACACTCATTATTTGGGGCCACCCAGAACTCATACTCCTTTCTTTTGGAAATAGCATCTAAAATTGCTTTTAGGGGTCAATGTTTTGCCCTTAGAAGTAGCCATCAGACGGACTGGCCATCAAGATGCTCTGCCCTCTCTAGCCAACCAGACTGTGTCACAGCTTTCAATTCTGGAATGCTATGCAGCAATGGTGGGACGGGAGTTGGAGTGGAGTCCCCTGGCTGTGAGCTACCCGTTCTGGCTTCTCAGATCACTTCATCTGCCCTAGTTTCCATCCATCCATAAGCCTGGTCCTTCAGCCTCATTGCCAAACTTTTAATTACTGGCTATCCTCCCAGTCAATTTATGTTTCCATTTAGGTTAGCTAAAAGCCATTTCTGTTGCTTGCAACCAAGCAATCCTAACAAACACATCCTCATTCATTCATTAGCAGTCCTTCAGTACCTTGTTGCAGATACCAACTAAAGAGATGATAAGGGCTCTGTCCTCAGAGAGCTTAGCACCCGGGGGTAAAACACTGAGTCAGTGACTCACTATCTACTCCAGGATCTGGCCTGAAATCAGGACAAGAACAGAGGAGTATTATAGAAATAGTATCAAGGAAATGGAGTTTTCCTGAGGGGTGTGAGAAAGGCACACAGGAATTCTGGCATCTCTCCGTACTCCCAAGTGCTGACCAAGGCTATGACAGACATATAAATGGGGAGGGAAGGGCTTCAGCAGGTGAAGTCACAGACAAAAAAGCTAGGAAGCGTTACTGGAACATAAGAAATTTGTGGAAGAGAAGATGGAAAATAATATTTATACTGTATTCAGTGCTTGGTAGAAACAGTATTCTTGATTCTGGTTTTTTTATGCAGTGAATTTGGAGTCCCAAAATGTTAAAGGACTTGCCTAAAGTCACACAGGTAGAGAGCTATAGAGACTTACTCCTAATCACATCTCCCATTCGGAGCATTTCTGTGAGGAGCAAACAGAATCAAAAGTGTCCACATATCTCTTTGTCTCAACTGGGTCAGGCCTCATGGTGAAAGATGGCATATGGTCCGTTTTCTGTTTTCAATCCCCAGAAATTAGCACTGGGTACACAGAAGGAATCTGGTGTGTTGAGTGAATATGCAAATAAATAGTTACCCATAACAAAAACAACAGCCCACATTTGGAGAACATTTAAGAGGTTACTCTTAGTGAGCCTCAGTTGTATAAACTACACATAGAAGGAACAATCTTTCTTTCCCAGGGTACCTACTTTGGATAGCAAAGTGATCTCCCGTTGTTATCACCCCCATTTTTCAGATAAAGAAACTGCAACTCGGAAAATCGAGAAATTGCCCTGGCTAAATGCTGGGGACCTGGGAAGGCAGTGTGTGGATTTTCAATGGGCTCCCTCAGGAAGTGGGGAGACCCTGAAGGTGGATGAACTAATAGGCTCCTCATTGAAATAAAGGGCGTTCATATGTATGCAGTATTTTCTCTCTAGTAGCAGTGGAGGTTGGAAGAATTGAGTCTCTATGCAGAGAAAGAGATAAAAAATAGCACAGGTAACCCGGCATCATTAAACAAAAAAAAACAACAACTCCCTTTTTAATTAAAATTAAATGTCCACTGTACGGGGGGAAAAGCGGTGAGCAACAAATACCCACAGCTTTGTTTAATCACCTGTGATGAATTATAATTAGGATTTGAAAATTATTGAACTTTTTTCCCCTTGTTCACCTTGGAGCTCTGAAGGTGAATTTCAAAGAGTGCAGGAGGAATGAATATTAAAAAGTTTGTTTTATACTTGAACACCAGAGCTCCCATCTCATTTTTCCATTAAAGCTCAACTTTTGAAATTTTTCTCCGCTTTGCAATAATTACATCTTCAGCCTGACAACTCATTACATGACAATGCTTATGCTAATGCATTCTATAGGCACAAGGAAAGAAAAGCTCTGGCTTTTCAGTGATGAGGTTTTAGAGGTGGCTTTCTCTCTGCAGTTCCAAGAGACCCTGCCTAAACCGATCCCCACCCATGCTCTGAGCACCTTGCATTGACAAGCCTGGCTTCTTTTACGCTTTCCTGACAGATAAGCAGCATTGGCTGTCATACCCTTGCTCCACCTGGTAGCTGGTTTATTTTATTTTATTTCATTTATTTTAAGTCCTGCTTTGTTCTGGAAAGACTGGAAATGAAGTTATTTGTGCAACATTTTCAGCCTCAACAATGGGACAAGCCCACTTGTCCTGCTCACCCTACAGTGGTAACATTCTATGTTTTTTTAAATACTCTCATTGTTATTCTGATCAACTCAACCTACAGCTATTATTGACTTCCCACTCTGTGCCAGGCCCCTGAACAGGGTGAGAGAGAGAGAGGGTGGGACAAGGCTGCTAGGATACAGCTCCTGTCCTGTCTGCGGTGAGCTTACATCCTTGCGGGGGGCGCAGGCAGGGGGGAGGAGTAAGCATTCCTACTCCACTCCACCCACAGAGTGTGCTTGCGGCAGGGGCATGCTGATTCCATCTGGGCTTGGTGGCGGACGGGAAAAGACTTCCCCAGGAAGGTATCAAATGTGAGACCTGATTAGAGGTGGAAGGATGAGCCTTAATGCATCAGAGGGTGTGTACTGTTGGTGGTGGGGAGGGAGAGAATCGGCGAACAACCCTGGCAAAGCCCTGGTCCAAAGCAAGGGCAGCGGAGTTCAGGGAACTGGAAGTTACTCTGGGGGGCTGGAGAGTGAAATAGAGGGTCAGGAGGTGCTGTGATGGGCACTGAGGCTGGGGAGGAACACAGGGTGCATGTTCCAAAGGGCGACGCCTCTAGGCTAAGGACCTCACACCTGTGTAGCCTCAGGGCTGTGTGCAGCCAGCCAGCCAGCCAAAGGTTTTTGATTTTTTCCCCCCTGGGGAATGAGTGACTTTGCTTAAAACCCTTGAAATGCCCCATACCAGTTGACCACTTGCTAATCAGGTGTTCTACATATATTATACTGAATCATCACAGCAAACCTGCCAGCATCTGTGTCTCCATCTCACTTCTTAGAACACTGAGGCTCAGCAGTATTTTGTAATGTGCTCGAGCTTCTGCTGCATGTCAGTGGCTGAACCAACTCACGCCCAGGTGGGGAGAGCTGTGCAATTCGGAAGTCCCGGTCCTGCGCTGCGCTTGGCTATTTCCAGCACTTCTGGAGAGAATGCCAAAGGGGTCACCAGCTTTCCAAGATGCCTTAGGGAATGGAGGGCAGGGTGTGCATCCCTGTCTTGTGCTCTTTTAAGTTACTGCTCTAACAGTGCTGTAGGAGCGAGAGCCCTACCGGGCATCAGGAAACTGCTTTTAGGGTCTGCTGCTAGCTCATGGGTCATTTCACTTCAGCCTCTGTTTTCTCAATGATAGAAAGAATTGTTAGACTGTGCCCTTAGAAAAAGAAGTAGTTCAAATCAAAGGGAAGAATCTCAGTGGAAGCTTCAGCTTTAATAAGAGACAAAGGAGTTCAGTGCAAGCAGCCCTCACTCACTTGTAGCTGGTGTGAATGAAATGTCGGTCTTGGGGGTTGGATAGAATTTAGGGAGCCAAAGAGGTGAAGGGAAAAGGTGTTTGGAAAGATGTAAGAGAAAGGCTTAGAGTTGTATTAATATATAAGGGAGTTATAACTCGATGGATGGATGGATGGATGGATGGATGGATGGATGGATGGATGAGTTGAGAGTCTTGACAGAAACCATATGGCTAGATTCTGGGCCCTGGAAGAGGAAACCATGAGCACTAAGTAAATCCTTTGGCAGAAGTTCTGCAGGAATCTGTGAGGCTCACCTAGGATCATATAAGGACCTAAGGGCTATTCAGCCCCTGGATGAAAAATTGCCCTTTTGTAGTGTTCTGCAGTAACCATACTCCATTGGGCCATCTGCCCTGATTTCTTCCTCTGCCGTTCATTGGGGGTAGCAAAAAAAGACATTGTCTCTCAGAAACTTTCTTTGATTCCATGCCTACGCTAAGAAGTTGACTTCTGAGTTCCCACAGCTCTCCTCTCTCTGCCCATTGATGCCCATGTCTTTTCTGCCCACTAGACTGCAACTTCTTGAGGCCAGAGGCCATGTCATTTCATTTTTGTATCCCCACTATAGTGTCCGGGACAGAGTTTATGAATGTAATATCTGACACTTCCTGAGTGGGACACTGAGTAGGCTAGGGACTATGTTTCATTTAATCCTTACAAACACATCTGTGAGGTACTAGTATGTCTATTTTATAGATGAAGAAACTGAGGCTCAGAGAAGTTAAGTGATTTGCCAAAGGTCACACAGCAACAGAGTGATGGAGTCAGGATTATTTGTGGTCTATACACTGGCAGCATCAGCTGGGAGCTTATTAGAAAAGTAGATCCCCACCTCAGACCTACTGAATTTATCAAAATCTCCAGGTGACTCATGTGAACATTAAGTTTAAGATGCACTGATCTAGTAGAATGAAAAGAAATTGCTGAATGAACAAACAATCTGAGTTTGAATCCTGCCTTCACCACTTACTTGCTGCGTGGATGGGAAAAGTGACATCGCAAAGTGTGGTTTTCCTCATCTGTATTATGGGAAGAAAACAAGAATCTACAAAATAGGTATGAGGGTACAAAAAGATCGTGCCTGCAAACCCTGCCCATTGTAAAGACCCATAGATGTTAATATTAGCTCTCCCCATCTCTGAACCTGACTTCGCTCATAAAATGTAGAAGGGAGGTATTAGACTGCAAGATCTCTGATTCTAACTTTGTAGCCTTGGCAATCCTGAGAACATTAGGGTGAAAACGCCATGAAGACCCTAGAAATATGTTACTTTGTGGTCATTAGCTTTCCCTCCCACACCCACTATTGTATCAAACTGCAGACAAAGCATTTATTTGCCTTGTCCCTCTCTTTCGTGTGTTACACAGCCAGGGAGGGAAGTTTCCCCTGGTTGACTCTTGCTGTCCTTGTTCACAGCTCTGACTCCTGCTCTCCCATTTTTCTGCAAAAGATTTCAGAAAGAAGTGTATGTTGATTTGCTGTATGGCTTCTTGATTAGATGGCAGATTTGTAACTGGGGTGGATGTGACAATCAGCCAGGCTTTGATTAGATCTTTCTGATATGTAAATCCAGGTGGATAAGATAAGTGGCATTAGGCTGGGGCTGGCAACAAAGGTAGGAAGAAATCCCAGGTGACTGGAATTAAAGAACCGTCTGAGCAGGGTGTTGGTGCAAATGATGTGAATTTCAAAGAGCCCGGGATAAACACTCACTTTCAGATGGGCTAATTTATGCAGGAAGTCGTTTGAGAAGCCAATTCTCTCATCCCAGAGAGTTTATAGAAGCCAGCAAAAAATGGTTAAGCACTGGAATGTAAACACTGGTAATTGGTAATTAATGGGCACACCTACGAGGAAGGCATATGCCAAATTAAATTGATTGCTTGAGTTGTTCATTGATTCATTAAATAGTATATGTGTTTTTTGAGCTCCTGTTCCATCCAGGCACTATGCTGGGTGCTGGGAACTCAGTTAATAGGGTGAGAGTCCACATAGGAAGGGGCTGGAGTGCAGTTTTCACATCAGTAATTAATGTTGTTTTCTCCTTTCTTAATTCCTTCATCCTTTCAGTTCCTGCTCCTGGTGGGACAGGGGGCAGGGCTTAAGGATACCTAGAAAGGAGGAGAGCAAATCTCAGTCTTCTCAGAGCTCATAGCCTCCACACTGCTCTAGCCTCAGTGCCTCAGACAGTGAGCACCCAGTAGGCATACAGTAGGCTCTCAAAAAATTAATCTATGAATAGGTGCATGAACAGAGATCGTCATTAAGCCAATAATTGCATGGGTAATTAATTACTAATTGTCCTAAGTGCTGAGGAAGAGAAGCATGGCACAGGATACCCTAAGAAAACAAAACAAGGTGATTTAATCCTGTCGGGGGATCGAGAGCAGCCTTCCCCAAGGAGGTGATATTTAAAATGACACCTGAAGGTGAGCAACAGTCAGTTATGAGAGTGTGGGGAATGCTTCAGCAGGTAGGTGCAGATAACACGCGTGAAGGTGCTAAGAAGAACTAGCTCCCTACTCCTGAGGCACTAATACACCTGCAGGGTAGCAGATCTTGTTAAGTAAAGGGGAATGGGAAAGGAGATGAAGTCAGAGGGTCAGAGTCTAGGTTGGGGGGCGGGGGCAGATCATATCCAAGATTTTAGGTCATGTTTAGGATTTTGGAATCAATGTTGAGCTTCCTAATAATAACTCTATGTGGCAGGGCACCACAGTAACTCAACACAGTGGCCTTTCAGAAGAACCTGTGCATGCTACCTTGGAATTATGCCCTGGGGCCCTGTGCCTCCCAGCACTATCTGTGGCATCAGCCAAACAAAGGCAGGACTGGGAACGTGTGAAAGGACAATGAAAGTGGAAGTCTTGCTCAGAAGACAGAAACAAAAGCTGGTATTTGGAGCTGGCAGAAACTGTATTTGAATCTCAGAACCGCCACACATTCATTTTGTATGTGACCCTGGGCAAATCACTGATGCTTCTAAGTCTCCCAGGGAAGAGAAGGGGAATTTAAATGATTCTCTGTGGGAAGGGCTTTGCCTAGTACTTATCACATAGTAGGTGCTCACTTTACTTTCTATAGCTTTGTTCCAAATTGAGATATTTGGGTGCCTTAAAAATTTTGTGTCCTTCCAAAACTACAGTTCTAAAATATTTGGTCAATATTCATTTGATAGAGGTGGGGAGTAACTGATTTTCTTTTTTTAAAGATTTATTTATTTGAGAGAGAGCTCACGAGTGAGGCTAAGGGCGAGGGAGAGAATCCCCAAGTAGTCTCCCCGCTGAGTGTGGTGGGGTCTGACGGGAGGCTCCGTGTCACCACCCCTGAGATCAGTGCCTGAGCCAAAACCGAGTCAGACATTCAACTGACTGAGCTACCCAGGTGCCCCGAAACTGATTTTTTTAATCAACAGGTATATTCAAAAGAACATACTTGGCATACTTAGAATTGTGATTTTTCTGAACCCCCAAACTTCCTGCATTTAAAATTCAGATGATAGAATGAACAAATCATTTCTTTTTCCCTGGGTAAATATTCAGTTTCAGAATTTCAGCTGACTTTTTGGCTGCTGACTTCAGACTCCCTTGGCTGGTCTGGGGCCAGTGGAGAGTAGTGGGGAGCTTTATACCTGTAGGGAGTAGCTTCCATACACAAACATTCCGTATGACACAGGTGGTCTCCAGCAAATTGTGTGTTTTTATTTCCACATAAGGGCAGTCTCCTTCAGGGAAGTGAGACAGCAATACTTGTCTATAGTTTCTGTCGGCCTTTCATCTTTTGGTAACAGAACCCTTTTTTCTTGATGGGAACCTGACCGTGTGTAGTTCGTGATATGAATCCTCCCTGCACATCAAATGGCCGGGCTCACAATCCAGACTTGACCAATCAGAGCGCCGCTTTCCCCTTACCAAAATGATTGGCTCAGACTTAGGCCAGTCAGGGCATTAGCTCAGACTTTGGCTGGAACTTTTGGGAAAGCAGTCCTTTCCGCCGTCTAAGGTTCCCAGTTGTAAAAACAATGTTAACTGAGAACGACCAGAGATTTCACATGTTTGCCACCGCTTAGGACAAGCCAGACTAAGAAAAAAGCAGAGTGCACTGACAACCATTACTTGAAATCCTGATGATGCCGTTAGAACCCTCCTGAAGTTCGCGGCTGTCCTGAACTTCCTAGTCAAGTGTGCCAATCTGTATTCCTATATCATGTAGATTTTTATGGCTATATTAAAAAAAATGTTGCCATACCGTAATCTCTACACATATTGAAAGTGTACAATTTGATAAATTTTGACATGTGTGTACACCCATGAAACCATCACCACAATCAAAATAGTAAACATACCTGTGTGATTTTTACGCCCATGTTCATGGGAGCATTATGAATGGATTAACAAAAGATGGCATACCCATACAATGGAATATTATTCAACCTTAAAAGCAAGGAGATTCCGACACATGCTACGACATGGACAAAACTGGAGGACATTGCACTAAGTGAAATAAGCCAGTCACAAAAAGACAAATATGTGCTGTGTGATTCCAGTCAGATGAGATACTTCAAGTAGTGAAATTCATAGGCACAGGAAGTAGAATGGTGGTTGCTAGGAGCTGAGGAGAGGGAGGGATGGGAAATTACTTTTTAACAGGTACAGAGTTTTAGTTTATAAGATGAAAGAATTCTGGAGACGGACTGTGGTGATGGTTGCCCAGCAGTGTGAATGTGCTTGATGCTACTGAACTATATGCTTAAAAATTGTTACAGTGGTGGGGCGCCTGGGTGGCTCAGTCAGTTAAGTGGCTGCCTTCTGCTGAGGTCATGATCCCAGGGTCCTGCTATCGAGCCCCACGTGGGCCTCCCTGCTCAGTGGGGAACCTGCTTGTCCCTCTCCCTCTGCCACTCCCCCTGCTTGTGCTCTCTCTCGCTCACTCTCTGTCAAATAAATAAATAGAATCTTAAAAAAATAGTTACAGTGGCTTTATAGACTGAAATATGTTCTTCCAGAATTCCTATATTGTAGCCCTATCCCCTGCTGTGATTGTATTCAGAAATATGGACTTTAAGGAGGTAATTCAGGTTAAATGAGATCCTAAGTGGGTCTCTAATCCAGTAGAACTGTTGTCCTTGGAAGAAAAGGAAGAGACACCAAAGATCTCTCGCCATGCTTGCAAAGAGGAAAGGCCATAAGAGGACACAGCAGAAAGGAATGTTTCACTGTAAACTGACCATCCTGGTACCTTGATCTTGAACATCTGGCCTCCAGAGCTGTGAGACAATAAATTTCTGTTGTTTAAGCCACCGACTCTGTGGTGTTTTGTTATGGTGGCCTGAGCTGACTAATACAGATGATACATTTTATGTTATGTGGTTTTGTACTATAATTTTAAAAAAATATGTAGTTCAACTTAGTTTTCTATTGTGTATGACCCAAAGATTCCTCACTAATATGGCAACCGACTTAAATTTTATCAGTCAGGTAAAATTCCTAGGTGGTGTGTCATGTTAATTGGCACAATATTTCCAGATTTTTCCAGTGAGGTTTTGCTCCTTTCCGTAGTTGGGTGCCCCAGGCAGTCATTGCGCTGGCTGGCCTCTCCATCTGGATCTAAATTTCTTAAGGAGAAAAGTGAGGCAGCTCCAGAAACAGCCCCAGTAGCTTTATTTGTTAAAATCCTGGGTGTTATGCCTCAAATTCATGATTCTTGTTCCCAGAGAAGTTGTCCCAGGAAGACATAGCCTAAGGCAGCCTTGAAAAATAAGTGCTCTTTCTCCTCAGAGCCTTCGTATTCCATTTCCAGATGTTCATATTTGGAAATCTTCCCTCATCTGTCTCTTTAAGTGCCAGCACTCAGGAAGGGCCCAGCCCCACTGACAGCCCAGAGGCTTTCGGCTAAAGGGATTTCACGGCATCAGGACGAAGACCCCAGCCTACCAGACGGCAGAAATCGTGTCAAGGCCAGCTGGGGCTTATTTGTAACTTATCTGAGAAAAACATCACAGAGTATATTGTGGCCAGGGATCCTCGAATGAGAAGGTAACAGATGAAATAACTTACTACTTCTCTTCCTTTCCATGCCTCTTGGAAGAAAGGAAGATTCCACTATACCTAATCATCAGAGCTTTTGCTCCAGACCTTTCCCCAGAGCCTCTGACACTGCCAATTTGCACACCTGTCTGAGGCAGATGTGCATTGGCAGTGACAAAAAATAGATTCTGCTTCCTGAGCATGTACTATGTGCACCAGACACAGTTTGATGTGCGGTCATCTTAGCATGCCTTATAGGAACACTGTGAAATAAGTCTTGTCAACCTCATTTTACAGATGAACAGTTTCAGAAAGTGCAAGTAACTCACTCGGACTCACCTTGTCAGTTAGCAGAGTCAGGATTTGAACCCAGATCTATTTGTCTCCAAAAATACTGTTCCCTCTAGGAAATGCGGTACCAATTCAGAATTTCAAGTTCTATAACTTTGATGTGGGTATTCCTACACTTTCATGAATCTGGCTGGCCTTTTCATGCCCTGAACGTTGGTTGTCGAGATGATCATGACAGGATATCCCCCATTTCCTGAACATCTAACATGAGCCAGCCACACGTTGCTTCTCTTGAATTATCTCTAATCCTTATACCTCTCTGCAAGTAGGTATTATTTTCCTCATTCTGCAGATAATGCGTCTGAGGCTCAGAGAAGGTGAAGGATTTACCCCAGGTCACACAGCCAATAAGGAACAGAATGAATTCCAGCCAGGTCCACCACATTCCACAGCACTGGCCCTCTGTACTAGAGCACACTGCTCCTTACCAAGAATCCATTCCAGTCAAAGCACAATGGAGTTTTCCCACAGGGTACAGACAAGAGTGTCTAACATTTTTGATAGTCATTTACAAAGCGATTTCACCATCACTTGGCTATCCGTCATGAGCACTTAGGAATTTAACTTAAAAAAATAAATCATGGCTTACAGTGGGAAAGAGAGGTGAATAGGTGGATCACAGAGTGTTTTAGGGGCAGTGAAACTACTTTGTGTGATACTATAAGGATGGACACATGTCATTATGCGTTTGTCCAGACTCATAGAATGCACAGCAAGAGTGAACCCTGGTGTAAACCATGGATTGGGGGCAATGATGATGTGTCTGTATGGCTTCATCAGGTGTAACAGATTACCACTCTAAGGCAGGATGTGCGTAATGAGCGGGTATGCATGTTGTGGCAGGGCAGAATGTGTATGTAGGAATGTGGGAAATCTCTGCACCTTTTTCTCAACTTAAATCTGAAACCACCTTAAAAAAGCCATAAGAAAGAAAGACAGACAGACAGGCATGGACCCTATCTTAAAAGAATCCGATCACTAGTCTACCACCAAATTTATGTAAATGGAAAAGTGAGATTAGAAAGCAGGATATAGGATGAGAGTATGTATACTTTAGGACCAAGAGGTTTTTTTGTCTGTTTGTATTGTTGGATTTTAGGGTAATATCCATAATATTCTAGACCTAGAATTCCTGAGTCAAAGGATAAGAATATTTTTATGGAGGGGGTGTGTGTGTGTGTTATGAACTAAACCATGTCCCCCTAAAATTCACATGTCGAAGCCCTAACCTTCAATGTGGCCATATTTGGAGATGAGGCTTTTAAAGAGGTAGTAAGTAAGGTTAAATGAGGCAATAGGGTGGACCCCTAATCCAGTATGACTGGTAAGACTTACAAGAAGAGGAAGAGACATCAGAGAAGTACGTACACAGAGGAAGGATGATGTGAAAGAGGCAGAAAGAAGGCAGCCAACCTCAGGGGAAAACAACCCTGCTGGCACCTTGATCTTGGACTTCCAGCCTCCAGAATTTGAGAAAATATATTTTTGTTGTGTAAGCCCCCAGTCTGTTGAACTTTGTTATGACAGTCCTAGCAAACTAATGAAGTTTATAGAGGTTGGTTGGTTGGTTGGTTGGTTGGTTGGTTTTCCTCTAAATTGTTTTCCATAAATTTGGGCCAATTCGTACTCTCTCAGAAGAACTTAAGGATTCCACTGATCTCCCTATAACCTCACAACTTGTTAACTGTAAGGTTTTTAAAATCTTTGTCGATCTGAAAAATGTGTTATTTTAATTTGCATTATTTCCTTCCCACTAAGGGGGAAATGTTTTCATCGTTGTAGTTGAATTGGCTACTTTTATTTCTTCTTTCAAGTCTTCTGTTCATTTTTATATTGGAGACTGGCTTTTTCTTATTTATTTGTAGAATATCTTTATATATCAAAGATAGCCTTTAGATCTTAAAAATATCATCAAAGATGACTTAATCTTTCAAATATATTATAGATGCTTTCACCAGGTTATTATAGTTTACCCTTGAGCAATGGGTTTAAACTGTACTGGTCCATTTATTTACCTGTGGATTTTTTACAGTACTATAAATGTATTTTCTCTTGCACATGGTTTTCTTAATAACATTTTCTTTTCTCTCACTTACTTTATTGTAGGAGTACAGTATATAATACATATCACATATAAAATATGTGTTAATTTACTATGTTATGGGTAAGGCTTCTGGTCCATAGTGGGCTATGAGTAGTGAAGTTTTTGGATAGTCAAAGTTATTCACAGATTTGCAACTATACAAGGAGTTGACGTTCCTAACCACTTATTGTTCAATGGTCAACTGTATTTATCTTTTGATTTAGTTTAAATTATGACTTAGCAAACATAGTAATTTCTTCTTGTCTGGTTTCTCTTTCCGGAATGAACAGTGCCTTCCAATGTCTTGCCTCCCTCAACACTGTAGAAATATAGAAATATTCACATGTATTTTTATCTAGTTCTTTTTGTCCTGGAATATATTTAGGGATAACAATAGTGATCTCCCTCCAATCAATGATGAACCAGTTGTCCCAATATTTTTACTTAATAATAGGGCCTTTTCCCCAGTTTTATAATGCCCTCTCAGATATGTGCTAAAATGTTACAATATGCTTGGATCTATTTTTGGCCTTTCAATTCTGTTCCATTAGTCTATTTTGCTTAAATTACAGGTGAACTATTGTTTTTCCTCCTGTACAATATGTATTGGTTCCAAATGCTACATAAATAATAAAACAAGCCCCCAGATTTCTGTATTTGCAAAGATTCAGATGATTTTATTTGCTCTGTGTCTCTTTCCCTAATGTAAGCAGATAAGGAGAGTGCTCACGTTTGCCTTGATGTACTCTAATGATGATAAGACTTTAACCTTCTTTGTATTCAGGATTATAATTCTCTGGTATTTACTGGAATGTCATTAATCATTTTAATCACAATAAACTCATTTGATAGTAATGCAAATGTCCTAAGAATTTAGATAGCACTTCCATTTTAATTTATCAATAATTAACTTTACCATTATTTTATAGTGTTATCAGTGCTGGGAATAGAACCTTGCAGATGAACTTTAAGGAAACATCATTCCTTTGCGGGGAGGGGCATGGGGAGAAGCAGCATAACAGCATACAAATGTTCCTTAGTGGCCTTAATGCAGCTACGGGAAGCACTTTCCACTTTTAAGTTGATGCTGCCCACAGATGGAGAAATAATAATGACCCGAATGCTTCCCATGTGTGTGGCCAATCTTGCCCCTTCCCCTGTAAATCATTCAGCAGCAAAAGCCCTTAACAGGACTTGGTAAACGTTTAATGCAAATATGTGCAGAGGGAACTGGAGGGAGACTTTAGAACGTGGGAGAGCAGAACAACAGAGTGGCCCCACAAGCCACGGAGTGGGGGGTTAGTGAAGAAGGGAATGGCTGGTGGTCTCGCTGAGGCCCTAGGGCCAAAAACTCCCAGTTGGGGAATTAAATGGTACTTAACAGTGACTTTGTACAACCATGAGCCAACTCCTGCTATGTCTGATGTCTGAATTCACAATTCAGGTGTCGGCCCTTAATATTTATTACCTGGGAATTTGGGGCAAGTCTCTTGTGTGCTCTAAGCCCCAGTGTACCTCAGCCATGATATGGAAATGATCATATATCTCTTGGATGACCAAAGAATTAGAGTAAATATTTTATTTTATTTTATCTTATTTTTAGAGTGAACATTTTAAACTAACCAGCCCAGTGGCTGAAACAAAGTAAACTCTTTAAAATCATATCTTCGTCACTGAGATTCTTATCATGGTGCGGTGAGGGACTCATGCTAGAATGGAGGTGGGAGAATTAAGCGGTAAAGGTTAGGTATTGAGTCTCAACTCTGCCCTTTATTAGCTGTGTGACCTGGGAAAAAAAATTATACAATTTTTCTGGGCTAGTCTCCTGATATGGAAAATGGAAACTAGTAATCCCACAGCAATCTGTGTCTCGGAGTTTTTGTGAGAATAAATTACCTAATGGTTGGGAAAGAGCTTTGAAAACCCTCTAGATATTATTTGCCTTTCAAATGTGAAATATTATTATCCCTTAGAGACCTCTTAGCAAATCCTGAAGCCCTGTAGATGTTGCTAGCCCTTACTCTGAAATTATCTGATAGAAGAATTCTCATGGTCCCAGCAAAGGACAAGGAATAGCTGGGAGAAGTTAATGTGAGTAAGATTTTAACTCATTTGGGAAGAACTTCCTAACAATTTGGGATGCGTGATAGAATTTATTTGGGAAAATTTTTCAAATAGCCTGAGCTACCTTGGGAGATACTGAGTTCTCTCCATCATTGTCATGGTGTCGTAGAAAAAGGAAAGGTGGCCATCTGTCAGGGACGCCATAGAGTGGATGCTGGTGTTGGTGAGGAATGAATTCACTTAACAAGCATTTATTATTTTTTTTTATTTTTTTAAAAGATTTTATTTATTTATTTGAGAGAGAGAGAGAGAATGAGAGATAGAGAGCACGAGAGGGAAGAGGGTCAGAGGGAGAGGCAGACTCCCTGCTGAGCAGGGAGCCCAATGTGGGACTCGATCCCAGGACTCCAGGATCATGACCTGAGCCGAAGGCAGTCGCTTAACCAACTGAGCCACCCAGGCGCCCAACAAGCATTTAATATTTTGTCCCCTGAGCTCCCTACAGGCCAGACTCTCTAGTAGACATCAGATATGAAAAAGATTTGATCTCAGAATCTGTTCGGATCCTTCGTGGTAAGCGACAGATAGAAATAGTTCTTAAAACACACACACACACACACACACGCACACTCACACGCACACACACACACACACACACACACAGAGTATCGTGGAGATTGCAGAGTTGAGGAAGAATCGAACATCCAGAGTTGGGGAGAAACAAGGATAGGTGGGTGGATCACAGAAACAGGAACAAATAGATTCTGCTGAAAGAATGATTTGGTTCAAACTGTTTTAATATTCTGTCACAACATGTCACTTCCCTTAAGATTCAAATTTCCTGGAGAAACAATCTGGCCTAATTGTACTTGCCTGCCAGAGGGGGTGGGATGTGTATGATGGAAATCTTTATCAGCCATTTCATTAGGACCACATGGAGTAGGGTGCTGGCATAGTTCTATCCAGGAGAAGTCAGTACTGTGACCAATATAATGGGTCTGGGATCCTGGAAGACAGATGTGTATGACATTCCTGGCCTTGAGAGTCCCAGCAGGGTGGGGAACAGACAGATACACAGCAACTGTGCACAGCTGCAAGACCACAGTGGAGGGCACTACTCACCCAGACCTGGGGCGTCGGGAGGGAGGGGGTGAAGCTGAATTGTACTTTCAGAGAAGAGGAGGAGGTAGTTAGATGAAGGCACTGGTAGGAAGAGGAGAGGTTCTGAGTCTCCTTCTGATTCTAGGATCCTTGATTCTGAGCACTGAGCCCCTGGAACTTGGTGACCCCTCTGTGCTTTGTGGTACGTGCCATGTCCTTTCTTTTGCTTTGTTTTCCCAACTAGGTCATAAACACCCTAAAGGCCTTACACTCCTTGGGTCAGCCTTCCTGATGTTAGGATGCGTGGTTGTTGGGCTGGACTCATCATTTCCGAGCCCTGGAATTAATCCCACCCTCCTCATTGGACAGCGGAGGATGTAGGCATCCAGATGGCCCAAGTAACCTGCCCACGGCCTCACAACTTGTCCACAAACGGAAGTGAAGGGACACGCTGAAAAGCTCTTAGAAGGTTTTATGACCCTTTTCTGCTCATTTTAAAATAAGTGTTAGTTATTTATATCTATAATCCAGCCAAGTGTTACATACTTGGCTGGATTATAGAATTACCCATACCACATTATATATTCATGTGATCGTCGTACTTTTATCAGGTTGTAAAAGGTAATATTCCCTGACTGTGTTTAGCATGGTGCTAGATGTGGAGGGCAGGGAAGGGTGTTGATTATAGAGGCCCAGAACTGTAGAAGTAGAATGGATCTTAGAAGATTAAATGCCGAAAGGGGCTAGAAAGAGAACACAGACGTATGAATCAGATGCCTTCAAGGTCCACAACAAAGGGGAGTGACCCAGTTTGTGAAGAACCCAGCAGTACGTGTGCTATTTGAGGGAAGAACACTCTAGTCAACTCAAGCTTATTATTGTGCCATGAAAGAGTTCCATGTTGCCAGTGCCTCTATGTTTTCAAGAGAAGGTACAAATCTAGATTTAGATATAGAATCTTATAATTATTTTAATGTTGACGAAGAACTAAAAATGATTTTAAATAGAGCTCAATGACACAATTTTTAAAATTCTCCTGATTTCTGTTGTCTCTGGTTTAGAGGTTCTTCTTACTTGCCTGCCCTAAGCCACGAGTCCTAATGGAGGAGAATTTGATGTAGAGAAATTTCCTTCCAGTCAGGAAAAAGAAAAGAGAAACTTGGGCCTCTTGTTCTGGGAGAGTATAGAAAGGAGGATGTAGAGGAAATCAGAGAGGACAATTCTTTTTTTTTTTTTCTTTAAGATTTTTATTTATTTATTTGAGAAAGTGAGAAAGAGAGAGCACAAGCAGGGGGAGCGGCAGAGGGAGAGGGAGAAGCAGGCTCCCCACTAAGCAGGGAGCCCAATGCAGGGCTCAATCCCAGGACCCTGGGATCACGACCTCAGTCAAAGGCAGACGCCCAACCGACTGAGCCACCCAGTCACCCCAAGAAGGATTCTTAATAATCCCTCCTCTCTACCTCCTGCTGTGTAGCCATATCTTGACAAGGGGTGGGGAACTAGTAATGGAGATATCTAGGCAGGTATTAGAGGACCAGGAGCACAAGAGGCCAGAGCCCACTCTTCTGGGCATTGCCTGGGAGAGACTGCAGTGCTCTAAAGAAGGTTCTGCATTTAGCCTGGCACCATGTCCCATAGGAGAGCGTATTACAAATGTTCATAGAGGCATCTACAATAAGAGGTCTGAGTAATAGTCCCCCTTTTCCTGGGCCTGTCCATACTCTGGATATCCCCGGAGGGGATGTGGAGTTGCCCAGCATAGGCAGCTGGAAGAGACCTGGTATCAGAAATCACAAAATCTAAGGACCATGTCTAAGACCAAAGATTTCAGCTGTGGAAGCTGAATAATATTCCAAAGAACCAGAGAATCTGCTACATCTTGACAGACACTATACAGAATCTAGGGGTATAGCCAGCCCTGCAGTTCGGCAACAGATCTAGAGAAAAATAGGAGCATTTTTTTCACCCTTGACCATGAGCATGTACAGAGAAGAGCCAAGATGTCCAAGAGACTCTTCATTCCAGAAGAGATGGAAGTAGGCTTAACTGACAAGATTCAGTTTTTCACCACTATCCCATGGGGCTGGAGGCTCATGAGGGGAGTTAGAAGAATTTTAGAAAGTATAAGACTCACATTTTCCCAGTATGTTTGATTTGATGATGCACAGGGAAACCCAAACACAAATGCTAGGCTGTATCTGACCCGTGGGTTACTTCTTTGCCAACATGAATCTAATCCAATCCCATATTTTTTTTAAAGATTTTTTATTTACTTATTTGGTATATATATAGAGAGAGAGAGAGAAGAGAGGGAACACAAGCAGGGGGAGCAGCAGAGGGAGAGGGAGAAGCAGGCTTCCCACCAAGCAGGGAGCCCCATGTGGGGCTCGATCCCAGGACCCTGGGATCATGACCTGAGCCGAAGGCAGATGCTTAATGACTGAGCCACCCAGGTGCCCCCCAATCCCATAATTTAATACAAAAAGAAACTGAGGCCCAGAAAGGGAAAATGTGTCAGGTCACAGAATGAGTTTGTGTTTGTATCCTTTAGAATTTTAGCTGTTGGTAACTAATGACTTGGATAAAAGTAGTTGAAAACATTGGGGTTTATTACATCACTAAACTAGAATTATAGGGTAGGCAGTTCCAAGGTCTATTCACTCAACAGTTTAATAATTTGAGGACTTTGAATTCACTTTTCCAATCCTCTTGGTTTTCTCCCTCATGGTCACAAGGAGGCTGCCCAGCTTTAGACATCACATCCTCATACACCAGCATACAGGGGCAGGAAAGTAAAGGGATTTTCGTCAGAAAGGAACATCTTTTCTTGAAGCCCACTTTTATTTCATGGCTGGGATTGGGTCACAGGCACACTGCTAAACCAGTCACCTGCAAAAGGAAATGCGACTACTGTGGTTGGCTTTGACCAATCATGATTCACCCTCCAAGGCTGAGCCCATCTTACCTGAACAAATTGCCACCAGTTAAGTAAATAAAGTCAGAGTCTTGTCAGTAAAGAAGGCAGGGGGTTAGCATAGCCATTGATGTGGTATATGCCCCTGTGCTGAAGCCAGATGCAGGGTCCAGGACTCTTGCCCTTGCCAGGCTCCTATACCCAATACCCACAAGGAGGAGGCCCTTGACTACAGAACTGGTATTTTCCGGGTTCTCAGAAACTTAGCAAAAGGGGCAAAAGATATTTTAACGGTCTTCCTAAATGAGTCGTTTGTCCAATTTTCAAATAAAAGCCCTGCCAATAAATTAAAGGAAAACATTTCTGTTTTCCTCTGGAATATGCCTATTACGTATCATGCTTTCCATTAATCTGATCAAATATAATTGATTTAATATAAATATGTAATGTATAACATATAATGTGCTATATTAAATATAACAAATATTTAATATAAATTTAATATGTATCGGTTTCATTCAAATCTTACCACAGTTCTCTGAGGTTAGTATCACCATCCTTACTTTTCAGATTATGAAATTGAGAACTAGAAAGGTTTAGTATTTTGCCCACATTCACTTAACTCAAAAATAGTCACCCCAGTATTCAGGGGGATGCAGTTACCAGACTGAAGCAAAGCTCTGCCCAAGAGAGTTCCCATTGTATTCAAATCCTTAACAGATTTGGGGCACTCAGATATCCAGCACAACCCACTCCTTTGAAGCTCATAGTGTAAAAAAAAAAAAAATTAGGTCGTTCATTTTATTTTTTGTTCCCCCAGAGTTTTCTCTGAAGTGTTACACTAAAAATATGTCATTCTATTAACATCTTTTTTACTCCCTTTCCCAAACCTCCAAAGCTTTAAAATGTTTTACCTTTGCCAAGTACAGAAATTGCCTTGATTTCTTAAAGTGACAAAAATATGCCTGGGTGTTGGACAAAGCATCCCAGCAGCCTCACAGGTAAGACCATCAGATAGCTGAGTCTCTGAGGCATCTTTACACAGGAGGCCCAGTGAGGGCCTGCAGGCTGGTAGACATCTCCCTTGCTTTGGCTCAGAATCTTTTCTTCAGTCACGACCCAGTGTGGCAGGGACAGGAAATGGAAAGCACCCTGCTCTGACCTCAGTCAGGCAGCCCTGCATTCTAATGCCAGCTCCTGGGGTGTTGGCTGAGTGACCTTGGTCAAGTATCCTCAGATCTCTGAACCTCAATTAACTTATTTGTACAGTGGGCAGGAGACCTGCATCATGGGATTATTATGCAGATGAGCTGAGCTGGTTATAGAGCACCAGAGAGATGCTTGGCAAATAACTGAGGGGCAGGGGCTGGTAGCCGTGCTCATTATCATTGGTCTGGGTTCCATGGCCAACTCCTTATGTGGTCCGAGCATCTTCTCAAGCTACTACCCTTCCCCGCTAGACAAGCAAGATCAGACAGAGGTAAAAGGAGGAGAGACGACTTGACCCCCTGTCAAGTAAAGACCAAGTAGAAAGCCCAAGAGGGGAAAGAACCCTAGCTTCAAATGTTGGAAGGGTTGGCATTGTGAGGAAGAAGGGTAAGTCGTAGCTTATGTGGCCCCAAAGGAAAATTAAGGCCAAGGAGCAGAAGCTGCAGGAAGACAAGTGTTACATGAGTATCAGGAAGAAGGTTCTCACAGTTGGCTGGCTGGGGATGGATGGGGCTGCCAGATGAGGCAGTGAGCTCTGCCTCCCTGGAGATATGCCAACAGAGATGCGGTCACCACTTGTGATGTACTTTTTTGTGTGTCTTAGACTGTCTTCACCCAGCTTTTTTAAATTGTAGTAAAATTCACATCACAAAATATTTACCATCTTAACCATTTTTAAGTGTATAGTTCAGTGATGTTAAGCATATTCCCATTGTTATGCAGCCAATCTCCAGAACTCTCTTAATTTTGCAAAGCTGAAACTCTATACCCATTAAACATCATCCCAACCCATCCTCCCCCTAGAGCCTGACAACCACCATTCTCCTTTTTGTCTCTAGAAATTTGACTACTCTAGGGCCTCACATAAGTGGAATGACACAGTATTTGCCCTTTAGTGACTGGATTATTTCATTTTATGTCCTCAGGTTTTATTCATGATGTAGCATATATCAGAATTTCCTTCTCGTTTAAAGCTGAATAATATTCTATTGCATGTAGGTATATACCACATTTTGCTTATCCATTTAACTGCCAGTGGACACTTGGCTTTGCTTCCACTATTGTGAATAGTGCTGCTATGAATATGGTTGTGGAAATATCTCATTTGCTTATCCATTTAACTGCCAATGGACACTTGGCTTTGCTTCCACTATTGTGAATAGTGCTGCTATGAATATGGTTGTGGAAATATCTCATGGAGACTCTGCTTTTACTTCTTTTGGGCATATATGCAGAGGTGGAATTACTATCCAGTAATTCCATTTTTAATTTTTCCAAAGCAACAGCACCATGTTACATATCTACCAACAGTGCGCAAGTGTTCTGATTTCTCTACATCCTTGTCCATACTTGTTATTTTCTGGGTTTTGTTTTTGTGGTTATTTTTGTTTCTGATAGTCACCATCCTAAAGGGTGTAAGGTGGTTGAATTGACCCAGTTTTGAGATCTTGGCTAGAGACTGGTCAGTTCTCCTTTCTAAACATCCATTTAAGTCCCCACCCTTAACCACTCCCCTTACTGGGGTTCTCACACTCCAGGCTAATATCCATCCACCTGCCCTAATCACTCCAGGGCCAGGTACCAGGCAACTAGGGATAGTCCTTATGCCCCAGAGCCTGCTGAAATGATTCAAACTAGTCAATCCTGAACCCGCTTGCCCAGTCTTGCTCTTTCTGTCCTGCAGAAACCACAAGAAAGCCCTTGAGCCCCAGTCCTACCCCTTCTCTTGGCCTGTGGCCTACGTGGTGCTTTTCCTCAGTGGCCCTATGTGGTGTGCTGTGTGAACTCTGAGTATAATAAAGCCTTTACGCTTTCTTGGTCTCTCTCTGTTGACTTGCCTCTGATGATATGACCAGACATTGTAGAGGCCACACGTGTTACAGGACTCAGTCCGTGTTTCTCAGACCAGCTGCACTGTAGACCGCAGGGCCCCCCTCCGCCCACCCCCAGATGTGATTCAGTGGCCTAGAGGGAGTCTGTATTTTAACCAGTTCTGTCATTTATTCTGATGTGGAGGCCCACGGATCGGCTCTCTTACAAATCCGAGATTCTGTGATTATTAAGAGAGGAAAATAGAAGTAAGGGAACAAAAATAGTCATGTTGACTAGATCTATACAGAGCCTGTTTACAAAGCCTTTCACGGTCTCCCCCTCCGTAGTCTGTCTCGGCAGTCTCGGTGAGGGGAGAGCGCTCTGTAATTTGCAGGGGAATCTGAGAGTGCCCTCCCAGGGTCGGAAGCCATCTAAGGGAGAGGTAAGGGTATGAACTCTGGAAGTCTGTTTTCAAAGCCACAGAATAAAGAAAAAATAAGACAAATATTCCGAGTTTTAGCTCTTTTAGTCACCAGCTTGCTTGAGTTTCTGAAACACCCAGGTATTCCTTGTTGACGTGGGTAACGAGCAACTACAGTGGCTCCTGGACTCCAGGGGCATCCAAGCTTCAGGTCATTTCCAAAACACTGCGAGGCCTCTGAACGTGAGGGTGATCATATCTAGCTACCCGCCCCTTGGGAGTGCTGAGTTTCTCTTTACCCTGGCAAATCCAATCCATCAAGAGAAACTAGAACTCTGAAAGAAGACCAACTGCTTCTGCCGCAGAGGATTCATTTATTCAGGCAGTGACTCAGCAGCACGGAACAAATGTTGGCTGTGTGCAGAGGCCTCTACTCCTTCCCTTCTGAGAATTAGGAACAGACTCAGAAAGTTAGGCCCAAGCTCCAGGGAGAGGACAGATGCAAATCCACACAGACCCTCCTCCCAGGAGCAAATACAGGTGTAGCAAATGAATGTGTAAGGAAATCAATAAGCTAACTATTAGAAGTTGACCTTTGACCCTCCACCTGATGCACCCACCCATTGGCAAATGGGACAGATTGACTTATTGTAGCAGATGCAGGATCCACTGAGCACCCGCAGAGTGTCAGTCAGGCACCATGAGAAGGGCTCAGATGGCTAAGGTATTGTCCCATGTCCCCTCGTTTATAAGTGACAGAGCCCGGGCCTTCATGAGGCCCCCGGAAGATGAATTCTGTGAAGGTAAGTGTCCAGCCTGGAGCAGCGTGCTGCACCGGGTGCATTAGACCGAACGCAAGTGGGCTCTGACTCTAGAGCCTGTGCAGTTCCTCTCTTTGAGCTCAGAGGACCAGCACTTAGCGCTCGCTGCCTGGGTCCAGCAGAGCGAGGAGCAGAGACCTGGCTGTGAATCAACACTGCAGGTCCGAAAGATCTGGGCCGAGGACATTGTTCATGCCAAGGAAGCCTGGCACTAGGAGCTCCTTGATTTGATGGGAAATTCAAAAATAGAAGCAGATGAAGAACCCTCAGCACAGCCCCCGCCCGTGGCTGTGGAAGCACCCTCTGGCACAGTTTTTATTTGCAAGTCCCCGCCATGACCTAATTTAAATCCTTTCGTTTGTGTGATAAATGAAAATGCCAGAATGGGGGCCCATAGGGCTCTTTGCCCGCCCCGAAAGATACTCCTCCAGTCCCTTGGCTGCCTGGGGGTGGCGGTGGGAAGTGACACTTCTGTGGAACCTAACTGGAGACACCCTCACAGACACAGCTGGTGCTTACTTCCTCTGCTGTCTGGGGAACATTTACAGCCCACCAAAGTACCCTAAGGAAGGGGAAGTGAAGGAGCCCTAATCCGGACTAAAAACGAGGCAAAATGGCATCCCCTAGAGCATGGCAGCATTAGAATCCCTGGGGACCTAATGTAATCTGGAGTCTGCCTGCAGAAATTCTGATTCAGCAGGTCTTAGTGGAGCCAGGGTTCTGGATTTTTAACACCACCCCTACCCCTAGAGCAGATTAAGATATGGGTGGATGGGAGCTGGCGTTTGGCCTGATTTAAATCCTGGTCATCTACCTGCCTTGTGGTTTTAGAAAAGTCACAAAACCTCTGCGAGCCTGTTTCTTTACAAAGAACAGTATCTACTTCATAGGTTATAGGGAGCAGTAAGTGATATAATATTTCCTTGGTGTTCAGTAATCAGTTAAATGTTGGATATATTAAGAGGCTTATAAACAACTGACTTTTATTTTTTTAAAGATGTTATTTATTTATTTGAGAGAAAGAGAGCATGTGTGCAAGAGAGAGCACAAGCAGGGGGGGGTGGCAGAGGGAGAGGGAGAAGCAGACTCCCTACTGAGCAGGGAGCCCGATGCGGGGCTCGATCCCAGGACCCTGGGATCATGACCTGAGCCGAAGGCAGACGCTTAACCGACTGAGCCACCCAGGCACCCAGCAACTGACTTTTAGAGACATTCTGCTTTGTTTTTTAGGAATCTTCCAGCCACACACTTGATCTGGGGGCCTAAGCTCTTGGTTCTAGGCCCCACCCTGGAATTCTCTGAGTCTATGACCAGTTTCCCAACCTCTCAAAGCATCTGTTTCCTCATCTGTAAAATGGGAACTTTCCTAACACCTACCATCCCGGGTTGTTGTGAGGAGGAAGGGAAAAGCCTAGTGTGAAAAACACAGTAGAAGTTATAAGACACTTTGTAGATCGGCTATTATTTGTATAATAGCAGAAAAGGAACAGAATGGGTTCCAAAGTGTCCCCCTGCAGCAGCCCTGATGGCCTGCTTTCCCGAGCATTACAGATAGACTTATTTTCAGTTGCAGCATCCATTTGTATGCAAACAATTACGGTGCAGTAGGCCTTCGCTGTGGCTCCTGCAATCTCGTTTACATTATTAATTTGCTTAGTAAACCTTTTCAAGTCAAGTTCGTGTAGAGGTGAGCTGGGAAGCAGCCACAGGACAAGAGCTTGCTTGGGAGGAAGAGAACCTGCAAAGCACACACGTGGCAGGCCGGCCCAGTGCACATACTGCTCATTTGGAGATGCAGAGTCAGAAAGAAGTCCTTGTGTTTTTGTTTAATTTTTAAACGTTTGTTGTTTTTTGTTTCACTGTTCTAGCTAACTTAGATCACCACCTGTATTAGTTTCTTAGGGCTTACATAACAACGTGTCACAAACCGAAAGGGCTTAAAACAACAGAAAGGTATTGTCTGACGGTTCTGGGAGCCAGAAGCCTAAATCAAGGCATGGACAGGGCCATGCTTCCTCTGAAATCTGTCGAAGAGAATCCTCCCTTGCTTCTTCCTAATTCCTGGCCTTCACCAGCAAGCCTTGGTGTTCCTTAGTTTGGAACTCCGGTGTCACTCCAATCTCTGCGTCGGTCCGCAGATAGCCCCCTTCCCACTGGGAGCTTCTATGTTCTGCTTATAAGGAAAACATTTGTTGGATGAAGTGTCCTCCCCACTCCAGTATGAACTTCTCTAAACTTAATTCTATCTACAAGGACCCTGTGTCCAAATAAGATCACATTCTGAGGTCCTGGGGGTTATGACTTCAACACGTCTTTTTTGGAGGGGACACAATTCAACTGGTATTACCACCTAACATATGGCTCTTTGCTTATTGGCAGAATATAAGCTTCCTCAGTGCAGGGATTCTGTTCATCGTTTCCCTGTGTCTAGAGCAGAGTTGGTCACAGGAAAGAACTAAACCCTGACTTGTTAGATTGTTAGAGAATGACTCACGATATGCAGCCTGGGGCGAGAAATAAACCTAAGGCTTTGGGGTTTGGACAGTCTTAGATATGAACGTAATTGCAGCTCCAGCGCTCCGTTCTTGCGCTGGTTTCTTAAACTCTGAAGCTCTGCTTACTCGTTTCCACAACAGACGTGGCAGTATTCTACAACATTATCATTTTCATTCTTGGGCTGTAGCTATGTCTGGTTTCGTAGGCATTGTCTGCATGACACGACACCAATTCTCTAGCATCCAGTTTCACCTCTTTTCAATTTTTTGACCTTGAACAAAATGTGTCCTCTATGAGTTTCTGTTTTCTGCCCTGTAGAATGGGGTTGAATAGCAGCGCCCAACCTAACCATAGGACCTTTAGGAGACTGAGCTGCGGCCATGCATGAAAGCATTTTGGAAATTAACTAGATGTTGGATTCTTATTATCAATTTAAAGGTGCTATTAATACTATTCATTTATGTTGCCTCTTCATCAAGGTTCAAGGAGCTTCATTTTCGTTTATGTTAGTAATTCCTTTTTACAGATTGACTGAAGCCCAGAGAGGTTAAGTAATTTACATAAGATCACAGAGCCATTTGCAAGGCTAATGCTAAAAGCCTCCCAACTCCTGATGCCCCCTTCACCCTGTCCCCTGTTCTCTGCCAGCCTTGTGATCACCTGGGAGGGACCCAGTAATGAGGCCAGCAGTTTCCTCCATTTATGTAAATGTAGGAAGGGACTCTGACAACCACTAATTAGTGCATTTTTACTTCCTCTTCTTCCCTGGTGGGTGTCTTTTTATGGATGAGGATGTAAAGATTGAATCAGTAGCCAGAAAACAAGAATGGCAGGCCCTGCCTACCAGTCCTGAAAACCAGGGCTGTGTGATTGGGTTTCCAGAGGCATATGTGAGTCCCTGATCCCTGTCATCTGTGGGACCAAAAAATCCTGAAGATCTCATGGCCTTTGAAATCAAATGAACCTGAATTTGAATCCTGGTGAGTTTGAAGCTGTGTGGTCTAGGAACAATGCTTGATCTCTGCAGTTATTTTCCTCATGTATAACATGGAGATTAAACAAGGATAAGGGTTAAATGAGATAATGTATGACTAGCACTTAGCTCTTGGCACCAAGTAGGAATTCAACAAATGCTCGCCACTTAGCTTCCCCGTCTCCCCTTGAACCCGAGCCTGCCCTAATTCACTTCCTGGGGAGCAGCAGACCGGACAGGTGACCAGTCCTGTTTCCCTCCTCTCTGCCTCCTCCAAACCCTCCATCCCCTGCCCCCACGCACTAGCTAGGATCCTGGGAAATGAAAGGGTTGCTTCTACCTGACTGAGGGCATGGCTCTCTCCTTGGGGACCTCTGCTTCTGGGTCCCCCTCACTCTGGGTTGGACCCAAGCTTGGAAAAATCCCTAGGACATTGCAATATGAGCTTCTGACATCTCCAGCTACTGTCTTTCCAGAATCAGTCTTCTCTTTCTTTCTGGCCATCATGGAACACCCTGGGTGCCTCAGAGTCCAAGCTGAGGATCGTAAGACCACCTCCTCTCCATCCCAGCGGTCAAGGAGAACACGTATTCCTCACTCAGTCATTCCACGAATGCTTCACTCATGCATTCAGCAAACCACTCTGTAGAGCATACTCTGCCAGGACCCGTGCTGGGCACCGGGCGAACAGAATGCACAAGGCTGTGGCAGAGAGGAATGGCTGTGAGTGGCGGAGGGGCTGGGGGAGGGGCAGGAGAGGACAAATGCCAGGCCCATCCAGGTGAGGCCCCGGCTCCCCCCCTGCAGCATCTGCAGCCCCTTGGCTGCTCTGACACCAGAGGCTCAGCGCAGCCCAAGGAATTGTTGGGGTCCTTCCTTGTGACAGGGGTTCAAACCACAATTAATATTTACAGGATGTGGTTAAGAGATTACCCTAATGTGTGTTTCAAGTTCATTGATGTCCAAACTCGGAGACAGATTCTGTTTGTTCAAGAGCAACTGTGTGCCCCCAAAGTGTTAGACAGCACAGTGCTGTGTGGGTCCTGGGTGTCCACTGCCCCGTGAGGTTTTATTCAGGTTCAGACTCAGGCTCAATGTACACTCACTAATAATAATTAATTATAATAAATACAATGATATAGAAACTCCCGTTTGTTGAGTGCTTACCACATCCCAGGCTCTAAGTGCTTAGAAATGACTCCTTTGGTCCATAACCCCATGATGTAGGTAACACTCTTGTCCCCTTGATAGAGATGGGGAAAATGAGGCACAGAAAACCTCTGTAATCTGCTCTATTTGGTACGGTTAGGAAGTAGCAGAGCAAGGATTTGAATCCAGACAACCACGCCTTAAATGGACTATGTGCTTGCACTAGGGACGTCACAAAGATGGATTTATTCAATCCTCACTGCAACTTTATGGAGAAGGTGCAATTATTCCCATTTTACAGATGAGGAAACAAAAGTATAGCGATGAGTAACTTACTTGCTTGAGACCCCAAAACTAGTAAGTGGTAGAGTGTTGGCGTGGAGTGCTTGGCCACCATGTGATAGAGCTTCAGTAATGTGGCTTTGCCCCAACTTCATGCACAGCTGAAGCCTTTTGATTTCCACCTTGGTTTTCCTAGAGCCTCACAGGACCTCTGAGCCCTAAAATGAAGCCAGGTTATTTCCTCACTGGCTCACTCCCAGATGGCTACTCCTCTCACCCCTAGGATTTGCCATGGGCTCTACATTCCTGGAATATAACAACATGCCTTTACCATTAAAAAAATTTTTTTGTTTTCCAAAGCATGTTCCACGTGATAATTCACTCCAAGTCATCCAGTGAGGATAAGAAAGGTTGGGATTGGTGACTCTTTCACACTGAAGAGGAAGTGGAGTGTTCAGGGGACAGAGCTTTTCCCCACGGTTACACTGCTTGCTCATCAAACAGAGCCAAGACCAGAACCCAAATCACTGGTTTTCTTTGGCAATGCTGATTTTCCTGTTTGCTTCCTCTCCTTATATTGGAAAAATTGATCTCCCTTAGGTTTCTCCACAAGTTTTGTCTAATATCTGTAATCCGATGTCTCCCATGTGTTGGTGCTTTTACCACTGGAAAAGTCAGGAATGGTTGTCTTCTTCTTGCCCAAACTTACTTAGTTAGTTAGTTACTCAGTTACCACTACTGCAGAGATCAAGCATTGTTCCTAGGGAAGCACTAGCATGCTTTTGAAATGGTGTGTGCCAATTCTCTATATCCTTACCCCATTTCACAGCTGCTGGGCTACAAGGGCATGCTCTGTGTCACCTCCTATCTACTGTGAGTAGGACACTGTGCACACAGAGGTTGGTTTTCCCATCTCTAAAGCAGTTGGTGAGAATGACACCAGAGGCCAGGAGACCAGCCAGGGATTTGATGACATGATTAAAGATCCTTTTCATTCTGTTATTCAATTACTGTAAAACATGATGCTTCTTACTTAGAGTATGTCTTGTCCTACATGTCATCCGCTCTCAAACTATGTTGCAATCCTCACTCCCACCCCCAAGTAAAAGTGTGAAACCTGTAACCAAGATGTTAGGACTCAACATACATAGTTAAATAGCTGGTAGACAAACCAGATAGCTTCACTGGGAATGGGAATGAGGACAAGGGTCATTTCTAAGTAGAATATAAAGTAAACATAAAGAATATTCTTAGCTGAGAAAATGGATTTCATATTGTGCTTGCCAACATTTGTAAATCCCATTGCAAAGACTGTGTTCTTTGAGAATCAACAATGGTGTACTGGGAAGGGCACTGAATTTGGACTCAGAAACTCTACATTTGAGTTGCAAATCCTACCCTCACTGGCACTGTGACGCTGGACAAACCACGCTCTCTATCCCAATGCTCTTCTCTGTGAGGATCTTTTATGAGAAAGAACCATGTTTTCCTCTCTCTCTGAGCCAAGTGAGCACAGCACCTGACCCGAGGTCCAAAGACCTATTCTGAGGTGATTATTGATGTGCTTATTGTTTAATTTCCATAAGGACAGTGCTATGCTCTGCTTTTTTACTTGCTCTTGAAAGAAAGTAAAAAGAGAGAAAGGAAGACGCAAAAGGAAAGAGAAAAAAAGATGCCGAAGATTGAAAGGCATGAGCATTTTATGTAAATGCAACCTAGCTCTAGCCTGACCCACCCGTAACGATGTGACTTTACAGATAGAGGGGAAACCAGCCACGCAAATTCTCTGCTCTGACAAATCACCACCTCATTGGTGAGTTTCCATATTTTAATATTTTCCATTATGAGAAACCTTTCTAGAAGCTTTTCAAAATCAGTTTTAAAATAAACGCAGAATGAACATAGTCAAAATCCTTGTAGGGTAGTGTTTCATTAAAAACCCAAATTTCTAAGACTCAAAGAGCTGGAAAGTCAACAGGAAAAAAAAAATGACAAGAAATACCTCAGCAGTATTTTATATATGCGGTTGACCCTTGAACAATGTGGGGGTTTGGGGTGCTGACCCCCCTCTGCAGTCAAAAATCTTCATATAACTTTTGACTCTCCAGCACCTTAACTACTAAGCGCTGACTGTTGACCAGAAGACTGACCGGTAACATACACAATTAACACATTTTTATGTTATATGTTTTATATGGTGTATTCTTACAATAAAGTAAGCTAGAGAAAAGAAAATGTTTTTACGAAAATCATAATGAAGAGAAAATACATTTACAGTACTGTCCTGTATTTATCGAAAAACATCCCCTCATAAGTGGACCGACACAGTTCAAACTTCTGTTATTCAAGTGTTAACTGTATACGTATAATATATTATACGTACAAATGTGTATAACATATATATTATATATTTTGTAGGGTGCAGTCCTTATTTAAGAAAACAATTTTGTTCCAAAAGAGTTTGTAAGAAAGTTATTTGGAATTCAAAACACATTTTCCGTATTAGCAAAGGCAGCGATGATTAGGTGTGCTGTTTAGAAAACCACAACAGCTTATTAAATCCATAGTTAAAACTGTGTAATGATACAATCAATGATAAAAAATAATACAAGTTAATTTATTAAGTACTTACCATGTGACAGGACTGTGCTAAACGCCTTCCGTACCTAATCTCGTGCACCGATAACCTGCAAAGGAGGTACCCTTAGCCTAGTTACAGGTAAAGAAAACACGGGTTGGGAAGTCGGGTGACTTTCCCACCTCACAAAGCTACCAAGTGGCTGAGTGAGCTTTTGGAGCCATGTCTGTCTGACTTATGTTTGAAGCGCTGCATTGTACTTCTCTGAGATGATCAGATTCTGTAAGATTCTCACCTCCTTTCCTCTACCCCAGAAGAGAAGGTGTTTTCCATTGGAGGTCTTCCTTCCCCATGACCCTCAATCCCTTTCCCTCTTGCCTCCTTAGGAATTCACTCCAACAGGTCTCTCTGACAGTTTTTTCTCTAACTCCTGTCTCTACCAGCTCTTTTCCCTCAACCTGTGAATCTGCTTAAGTGTCTTTCCTCCCAAATAAACAACCAACCAAAATTCCCTCTGGACATTTGTCTCCTTTAGTTTGTGATCTCTCTCCCTCCTTCCTTTCTCAGCCAAGATTCTTTATTTTATTTTATTTTATTATGTTAGTCACCATACATTACATCATTAGTTTTTGATGTAGTGATCCACAATCCATTGTTTTCATATAACACCCAGTGCTCCATGCAGAATGTGCCCTCCTTAATACCTATCACCAGGCTAACCCATCCCCCCACCCCCCTCCCCTCTAGAACCCTCAGTTTGTTTCTCAGAGTCCATTGTCTCTCATGGTTCATCTCTCCCTCCAATTTCTCCCCTTCATTTTTCCCTTCCTTCTCCTAATGTCCTCCATGATATTCCTTATGTTCCACAAGTAAGTGAAATCATGTGATAATTGACTTTCTCTGCTTGACTTATTTCACTTAGCATAATCTCCTCCAGTCCCATCCATGTTGATGCAAAAGTTGAGTATTCATCCTTTCTGATGGCTGAGTAATATTCCATTGTATATATGGACCACATCTTCTTTATCCATTCATCTGCTGAAGGGCATCTCGACTCTTTCCATAGTTTGGCTATTGTAGACATTGCTGCTCTGAACAATGGGGTGCATATGGCCCTTCTTTTCACTACATCTGTGTCCTTGGGGTAAATACCCAGTAGTGCAATTGCTGGGTCATAGGGTAGCTCTATTTTTAATTTTTTGAGGAACCTCCACACTGTTTTCCAAAGTGGCTGTACCAACTTGCCCAGATTCTTAACACTTAACAGGAGATAGCCTCTCCTGTTACCCTCCCATTAGCCTCACACCCTTATCATCCTGTTTCCACTGTAGGGATCCCTGAGCCAGCTCCGGCTCTGGTCCGTACTGACCGTTCTGTTGCCAGCCCCAGGGAGCACCCCAGAGTCCTCAACTTGCTGGTGCTGCATTGGACTGTGAGCTCTGCCTGCTTCCCCAACCCTCTGGGCCCCCAGCTTTCTGTGGACAGCACTGGCTTTTCAGCTGTCTTCCTAGCAGCCTGACTTCTTTCTGGGTGCTTCTCTACTTTTACCACATTGGCTTCTACTCCCACTGCCTTGTCATTGTATGCATTCCCCCAGAATAACCTCATTCAAACACCGTTTCAACATCCATTATTTGTCTGCTAAAAACTCCAAGGTCTGTGTCCCTAGTCCTAAAGGACACTAATGATTTGCAGGACAGCCCCAGGTAAATAACCCACAGGCACTTCAGAGAACCAGACCTCAACTACTTACTCCCCCGCTCCCCCACTCTCCTACACCCTTCACCTCTGTTTCGGTGGAAATCAGCATCAGCCACCTAACAGCCAAGCTGGAATCCGAAATCATCCCACATTCCACCCTCCTCCTTCCCCCACTGGCCTCACATGATCAGCCCCACCAATCTATCCCAAATTTGTCACCATCTCTCCATCCCTAACAGAATGCCTTTGTCATCTGTTTCCTAGATCATTGTCACAAAACAGTCTTCTTATGTCCTATTTCACCACCTCCAATCCTTCTGCCATCATGCCTCTGGGGATGAAGCAGAAATCAGAATGCTTCACTTCCTTGTGGAAACCCCACTGGAGCACTGCCTTACCTGCTCATTTGCAAGGGGGCCCACCTGTGACTTGTCTCCACCCTACCTCTCCAGTCTTGCCACTCACTGGGATGCTCCTGCAGAGTGACTCTCATAACAGTGACCTGATTAGTGTCCTGTACACAAAAGTCTATTCACAAGGCCATGCCTTTGCTCACACTGTTCCTCTACATAGAATGTCATCCTCTCCCATTTGAAACTCACTCATTCTCTAGTACATTCCTCAGCAGTCCTGTCTTCCAGGAATTATAACCACACTTTCTCATGGTGGGAGAGAAGTCCTTCCCTTATACTCCGATAGCATCAGTTTTCCCCCCTACCACCACACCCAGCATGCTGTCCTATAACTATTTCTCTTCTTGCCTGTCTTCCTGGACCGTGAGTTCATTGAAAGCAGAAATCCTGCTTTGCTCATTTCTGTATTTCTGGTGTTTAGCAAAGCATATACCACTGAGTGGGTGTTGAGGGAATTTTTGTTGGCCTTGATTAGATTTGTGAAGTCAACCTTAAGCCAGGATTTGGGGAATGAAAACTGATTCATGGCAGGTGCTTCAGTAGGGTGAGAAGAAGCTAAGCTAATTTTGGAATGTCCCATCTGGGAGAGAGACTTCACCCAACCCCCCATGTTTGCGGCAGTGTCCAGCGTGAGGCCAGAATATCTCCACGCTCCTGGGACTGCTCAGGTCTACTGGGGGAAAGCTGGAGGAGGGTGCCTACAAAAATCTTTGCTCACCGGAGAGGGAAGTGAGTCTTCTCAACTGCTCTACATCTTTCCTGTGTACTCTTTGTTTGAAGGCACAACATATTTTGTCTGCTAGGGGGAGACATCACTTGTTGCTAGTCCAGACTCCGTCTTAGAACATGACCCCAGCATTTGGCCCCCTGGTTAGTAATTAGGAGTGCCTGTTTCAAGTCTGGAGGAAAGCAGCTCCTTGCAATCACTTCTCTGCCACTCTGTGCCTATAAATTAATCCATCAAGAAGATGGTGTTTCCTCCCAGCTCTTAAGGGATTCACACCACTTATGCAAACTCCTGGAGGCTCAAGTCTGAGTGTAGATGACCTAATGAGTTCAGGAGTAGAGCTTTTTAAATGGCAGGCGTACATTTGCATATAGAACGATGTTGGCGAAGGCAGCGGTGGGATCTCAGGTCTGCCATTCCTTCAAGTGGCCCTGGGTCCTCACACTAAGAGAGGGAAACTCAAGTGGTCTGTTAAGTTGCCTGAACTCTGCTAATTCTCCATTTTCATTCTGTCGAATGCTACCCTGAATCTGTGTCAGTTAGACCCAACTCAGCCTCTTTATAATGCGCTTAATCATTTCTTCGTTTATTCATCCATCCTCATTACTATCATGCACCTGCTCTGTGCCACAAAGCCAGCAGTCACAGAAGGCCAGGACTCTACCAAGGGAGGGGTTGGCATCCTGGCTCTACCCTTTTTCTAGGCGATGCTTATAGACATCTAGCACTCGTGAGATGAGGAGGAGATGGTAGGGAAAACAATCCATATTTACTGAGCAGTGGAGGTCAGGGATAGCAAATAGATGGCACAGCTTCAGGACTCATTCTCACAATGCTCGTGGAAGGCAACGTTAGTGGTATGCAGGTCACGACACATCTGCTATTTCTAGTGTAGATGAAGGAAGTGTAGTAGGGTGAAAATGCATGGTCTTAGTGTAATCACATCTAAGCCTCCCCGTTATGTGACTTTGGGCAAGATATTTAACCCCTCAGAGCTTGAGATCCCTCAACTGTAAGGTGAGAATGTGAGAATAATGGTATCTTACAGGGTTGTTCCTAAAGGTTCTGTGAACTAATGTAGGTAAGGTACCTAGCACAGTGTTCAGTATGAAGTAAGTGCTTTACAAATGTTACCCTCTCCTCTACATCACAGTTTTAGGTGCTTTGAAGCATACAGAGATGACTAAGACAAGATCCTAAGTTATGTGTTGACAAACAGCTTACTAGATACTTCAGTTAACAAGGATAGTCCGCATTAAACACCAGGAGAGTCACACCCTCAGGGAGTTCAGCAGGAGAAATGAGAGCAGGGGAAGTAAAGGTAAAGCTACACAGAGGAGCTAAAACAGATAAAAGAGAGACTGGGTGGATGGATGGATGGATGGAAGGACAGATAGATAAACTGGTGGATGATAGACAGATTAATACAGGCAGATAGACACACGGACTTGTGTTAGAAAGACTCCCGTTGTTAATGTGGTGAATGAAAGGGATGGCTGGTTAAATGGTTTATTAAAAGGCATGAAGTCGGGGTACATGGGTGGCTCATTCCATTAAGCATCTGCCTTTGGCTCAGGTTGTGATCCCGGGGTCCTAGGACTGAGCCCCACATCGGGCTCCCTGCTCAGCGGGGAGTCTGCTTCTCCCTCTGCCTCT
This sequence comes from Eumetopias jubatus, assembly GCF_037043125.1. Lineage (NCBI taxonomy): Eukaryota > Metazoa > Chordata > Mammalia > Carnivora > Otariidae > Eumetopias > Eumetopias jubatus. Next base: position 60,809,687 of record NW_028274810.1, read on the forward strand.
GTCCCTCTCCCTGCTCATGCTTGCTCTCTCTCTCTCTCTCAAATTAATAAATAAAATCCTTTTTGAAAAAAAGGTGTGAAGTCACGAATACTCAGTGGAAGGTATCATCCGTATAGAAGGTAAATAGATACAGTAAAAGAGAGATAGTAGACACAGTAACTCAGCAGCAGATGGCATAGCATCGCAGGATCCCATGGCTGAGCTATCAGCTAACCCACTTCCCAGCCCACGTGAGAGTGCTCTTTTCAGCATCCTACCTCTCGTGTTCTAGTCTCTGTGAGAGCAAAGAGCTTGCCGCTGCCACCACTCTGGAGACGGCATGTAATATTTATTGATAGTCTGCTCAGGGTCATGCTTTTCCTACACATTATCCCAAATCCCCTCAAGTGCCCTTGAGGAAGACATTATTATCCTCATTTTATAGAAGAACAAACTGAGGTACACAAATCTAACAGCTGATGAAGGGACCCAGAATCTGCACCAGGTCTTTGGGGCGCCAAAGCCTGCTGAGTCTGCCGAACCTATTTCTGTTCGTAGAAAGACAGCTCCTGAGGTGTCAGTCTTGTCCAGCCTGAGAATTCTCCCCTCAAAAAGCCCTTCTTAACAATAAAGAATGGTCTTGACCACTTCCCAATGCCTGCAGGACTCTCACTGCTTGCTTTTTTTTTTTTTTTTTTAAATCTGGTACTTAGAACAATCCATTGTAAATCTCATTTCTGTTTAAATTGTTTTATAAATTCTTTGTTCTTCCTTTAAATTAGAAAGAATTATCAAAAGCTAATGGAAATTTTAAAGACTTGCTCTTGCTCTCATCTATGCTGACCTGGAAAAAAGTCTATTATCTGTCCCATTGCACAATGCAATGTCTTCCCTCCAAAAGATGTATTAGTGTCTTTAGCTATTCAAGGGATTCAACTGACTGAGCGTGGTTGGGTCATTGTAACTTGATTTATCTGACTCTTAAAGATGGTCCTTGATGGACTCAGGACCTGTGTAGGGACCAACTAGGGAATCTCTCCAGGAGTCATGCCATCTGACCTTCAGAACTGAGGAGGCATTAGATGATGTCATCACATTTGCCAAGCAAGGCTCCAGAAAGCAAAATGCCTTTGACTTAGAGGGATTCAAGAGTATGGTACATTCTTCATAATCTCCTTTGCAGACCTCTGTTGTCAAGCCCTGAGGTAGCCAACAAATTTAACAAATTTTTGTTGCAAACCTACCACATCTCAGATATTGTGGAAGACACTGAGGATGTAAAGCTAAGAGCCATTTCTTACAATAAAGAAACTCCAAAGTGCAGGCAAAAACAAAAACAAACAAACAAAATGGCCTATTTAACAACTATCTCTTATAGGTGGTGACCACAGCTATTATAATAATCTGAACAAAGTGATGTAGGAACGCAAACAGTATGGGGATATTCTCTACAACATGTGTAATATTAAGAATTTCAACATCTTTTTGAATATCTCCAAGTCACGGTGTCCTCAGTACTCCACAAAACAGTTTATTTCTTTGAAGGGCAATCTAAGATACTGGCTTAGAATATAGGCTCTGGAGCCACACCATTTGGGCGCATTGTTTAAGCTCTCTGTGTCTCAGTTTCCTAAATAATAAGATGGGGCAATAATAGTACTTATCTCCTTGGGCTGTTATGACGATGAAATAAATTAATGCACGTAAGTACACATGTGAATGTAAGCTACTATTGCTGTGATGAAGAAATGCTAAAAAACCTCCATATACTAGGTCGAAAGCTGCCTCGATCTAATATTTATCCAATAGACCCAGTGTCATCCCTTCCAATAGACCAACCTAAACAAGGCTCAAGTACCACACGGAAATTCTCAAAGGTGGTTGGCTCCATTGCAAAGGAAGGAAAGTTCTGTGATATTCTTTTTTTTTTTTTTTAAGATTTTATGTATTTATTTGAGAGAGAACGAGAGAGAGAGAGAGAGAGTGTGCACAAGCAGGGGGAGGGGCAGAGGGAGAGGGAGAAGCAGATTCCCCCCTGAGCAGGGAACCCGATGCAGACACTCGATCCCAGGACCCTGGGATCGTGACCTGAGCCGAAGGCAGACGCTTAACTGACTGAGCCACCCAGGCACCCAGGTTCTGTGCTATTCTTATCAGAAGAAAATGCTACTCATCACATGTCAATAGTGATAGTGTTCACTTCCGGTGAAAGACCGTAAGGCCCAAAGATGGGGTTTGCTTATTACTTAACTTGGATTTCATAACTAAAGGACTAGATCTCTACTGAGCAAGTTCTGTTATGCAAAAACCTCTATTGTTGGTACAATAGGAATTGGAAAGATCAGTAAAAAACAGTTTCTCGATGTGGGGTTTAGAACTTCAACTCTGATATGTGATTTAAGTTTAAATCTCAGCTCTGCCACCTTCTAGATGTATGACCTTGAGAAAATGACTTAAATTCACTGAACTTAAAATTCCTCATCTATAAAATGAGATGATCATAATAATGCCTGTCACAAAGTGTGGTTATGGGAAATAAATGAGATGATATTTTTAAGTTACTTGCCATGAACCTAGAATGTAATAAATACCAAGTTAACATTGAGTACTTACTAACATCCTATAAGCTCACAGTCTGATGCAGGGGGAGAGACAGAGACAGATGAATACATAAGAAACTATGATTATATCTCTGTTGTACACAGGTAGTGTACAATGGATAAACACAGAAGACAATGGGAGAAGACAAAAAGCAGAAAGAATTTATGTTTGAGGAGATCATTTTGCATAACATGGTTGCAAACAGATGGATAAGAAAGTTTTTTTCTATCATTCACTTATACATTCATTCAACAGTGCCTTTGCTGTGCCTCCAGGGCGCAAGAGGGGTTTGATCTGCTTATTGGGGAGGGCAGAATTCCCAATAGAGACAACAGCAAAAGGCAAGAGAGTAAATAAAATGTCCAAGAAAGAGTAAGAACTGCCATCATGGAAGGGAAGTAAGGCGAATGAGGAGAGCAAAAGACTGGAGTAGCAGGAAGACTTTGAATGCCACACTAAGGAATTTAGACTTTATTCTTTATGCCAGTGGTTTTCAACCAGGGTGGTTTTGCAACACACACCCCTATCCCCACCCTCTGTCTCCACCCATGGGACTTTTGGCTTTTGGGAATATCTGGAGACATTTTTGGTTGTCATAACTGGATGGGTGCTACTGGCATCTAGCGTGTCAAGTCCAGGAATGCTGCTAAACATCCTACAGTGCACAGGAAATCTGCCCCCCCCCCCAAGAAAAGAATGATCTGGTCCAAATTGTTAATGGTGCTGAGGTTAAGAAACCCCACTCTATGCACTGGGAGGATGGAGCAGGCTTTAGAGTGAGAAGATAAACAGTCTGATTCCTCTGAAGGATGTATGACTGGGAAGAGGCTGGAGTCAGGGAGACCAGAGGAGAGGGATTGGGGATGGGTAGGTGCTAATGAGGTATTGCAAGGAGACAGCTGATGTGAGAGACCCTGCAGGGGAACAGCTACCTAAGGACATCCCCAGATCAACAATGCTTTAAGGAAACAATGAGCACATAATGGGAACTCAATACATATTGCTAAAGTTGTATTTCCTTCCAAATGTTTTTTTTTTATTTTTTTATTGTTATGTTAATCACCATATATTACATCATTAGTTTTTGGTACAGTGTTCCATGATTCATTGTTTGTTCATAACACCCAGTGCTCCATGCAGAACGTGCCCTCCTCAATACCCATCACCAGGCTAACCCATCCCCCTACCCCCCTCCCCTCTAGAACCCTCAGTTTGTTTTTCAGAGTCCATCGTCTCTCATGGTTCGTCTCCCCCTCTGACATACTCCCCTTTTCTTCCTCTCCTGTTATCTTCTTCTTTTTCTTTTTTCTTAAAATATGTTGCGTTATTTGTTTCAGAAGTACAGAACTGCGATTCAACAGTCTTGCACAATTCACAGCGCTCACCGTAGCCCATACCCTCCCCAATGTCTATCACCCAGCCACCCCATCCCTCCCACCCCCAACCACTCCAGTAACACTCAGTTTCTTTCCTGAGATTAAGAATTCCTCATATCAGTGAGGTCATGTGATACATGTCTTTCTCTGATTGACTTATTTCACTCAGCATAACACCCTCCAGTTCCATCCACGTCGTTGCAAATGGCAAGATCTCATTCCTTTTGATGGCTGCATAATATTCCATTGTGTATATATACCACATCTTCTTTATCCATTCATCTGTCGATGGGCATCTTGGCTCTTTCCACAGTTTGGCTATGGTGGACATTGCTGCTATAAACATTGGGGTACACGTACCCCTTCGGGTCCCTACATTTGTATCTTTGTGGTAAATACCCAGTAGTGCAATTGCTGGATCGAACGGTAGCTCTAATTTCAACTGTTTGAGGAACCTCCATACTGTTTTCCAGAGTGGCTGCACCAGCTTGCATTCCCACCAACAGTGTAGGAGGGTTCCCCTTTCTCCACATCCCCGCCAACATCTGTCGTTCCCTGACTTGTTAATTTTAGCCATTCTGACGGGTGTGAGGTGGTATCTCATGGAGGTTTTGATTTGGATTTCCCTGATGCCGAGCGATGTTGAGCACTTTTTCATGTGCCTGTTGGCCATTTGGATGTCTTCTTTGGAGAAATGTCTGTTCATGTCTTCTGCCCATTTCTTGATTGGATTATTTGTTCTTTGGGTGTTGAGTTTGATAAGTTCTTTATAGATTTTGGATACTAGCCCTTTATCTGATAGGTCATTTGCAAATATTTTCTCCCATTCTGTCGGTTGTCTTTTGGTTTTGTGGACTGTTTCTTTTGCTGTGCAAAAGCTTTTTATCTTGATGAAATCCCAATAGTTCATTTTTGCCCTGGCTTCCCTTCCAAATGTTTTTAAATAAACTGTCAATTTGGGACAATTTGAAACACAGAAATGTTGTGAAGATTGTACAGAGAATTCCCACATGCCCCTCACCCAGTTTCCCCTAATGTTAACACCTTACATAACCAAGGTGCTTTTGTCGAATCTAAATGATAGACTTAGTTTAGATTTCACCAGTTTTTCCACTCAGGTCCTTTCTCTGTTCCAGGATCCAATCCAGGATACCACGTTGCGTTTAGCTTCCACATATATTTTATGTGCATAGGCATTTGTTGGAAAATAAATGCATTCCTAATGGTTCAAGTGAACTCCTCACTAAAGTTTCTGCTCAGACTCAAATGAATTTGAGACTATTGTGATTTGGTAACATAGCTGTGGGCTCTGCTTGAAGTTCTCAGTAGCTACTATCTTGGCAGGAAATCAACTCTGCAACTGACACTTTATTCTGTAAATGAAATCACTAAATTATGCCAAGCTGTAGCTTTAAGAGGATTCCTTTCTTTAAAATATTTATTTATCTATCTATCTATCATCTATCTATCTATCTATCTATCTATCTATTTATTTTTGAGGCGGGGAGTTGGGGGGAGAGGAGCGGAGGGAAAGGGAGAGAATCTCAAGCAGACTCCCCACTGAGCACAGAGCCCAATGTGGGGCTTGATCTCACGACCCTGAGATCTGGACCTGAGCCACAGTGAAGAGTCGGACGCTTAACTGACTGAGCCACCTAAGTGCCCCCAAAGGGTTTCCTTTTAGAAGAATTGAATATCTTAATGTCATAGTATGGGTCCAAATTAAAAGAAGGTTCAATTTTCAGGTACTCATTTAAAAAATAAATTAAAAAATTTTAACCCAGATTATAAAAACAGGTTAAACCCTTTCAAACAACCTCAGTAGCCAATATATGCGCTTAATGTTGAGAGACAGCCCTCCAGTTAGACACCTTTTGTCTCTTCTGTCCTTGCCTGTTAGCTGGGGGCAGCCCCCCTAGAGTCAGCTCAGGGTAGCCAGCTGCGGGTCACCGGCCGCCTCGGGTCTTGCTTGTGCTGCATTCCCTCCGCCTTGCCTTTTCTTGGTACATATCCCTCGGCCTCAGTTCTGGTTCTTCAGGGTCCTGATACCCACCTCAGTTCCTGTACTTGTTTTATTTTTATACAAAAGTACGTTATGAACAGACATTGGTGGGAGAAAATTAGAACCTACAAATAAGCCTAAAGGAGAAAACTGAAACTACCCACAGTCCTCCCACTTTCCTGTCCTCTTACTGCCCGGACGTTCTGTTTTCTAAAATATACCCAGATACACACACATGTATATTCTCTCTAAAAAGGCTCCCATGGTGATAATAACATAACAAGATGCAGGATTTGTGCATGTACCCAGGCAGTTGATCCTCAGAATGTCCCACGAAGGGGTACCATTGTTATCTCCATCTCACAAATGAGGAAACTGAGGCACAGAGGGTGAGTGCCTGGCCTCACATCCCCCAGCTGGGAAGTGGGGTTGCTGGGATAGGAAGAAGCTGTCCCAGAGCCTGGCAGCTTGCCCACGATGCTAGATACCTCACTGCATATTGTTTGATTGCCTGCTTCTTTCTATTTGAAATGCATGGTGAACATCTTTCAACATCAACACATACATTCTCCTTTTAAATTTTTGTATAGGTCTGATCTTATGCACAGTGCTTCTGGAAATACCCTGAGCCATAAGTTGCAGCTATATGCCGTCTTGAGCCCTTTTTTTGTTTCCGTGACTCTTCAGGACACCTTTGCTTTCACTTCTGCTTCCCAGGCTCATCACCTCCTTCCATTCTTCCCATACACCCCCCCCACCTTCGACTTCTACACACATGCATACCCGCACACACACCCTCCCCTCTGCTCACCTCTCAGCCTGCTCACTGCATAGCACACCTCTCCGCACCCCTCCTGTCAGCACGCTCCCCTCAGTTCTCCCGTGAGTGGAGAATGCTGCCTTCAAGATGAAAGCTTCCCTGTGGAGGCCCCACCGAGGTCTATATAGATAATCGCTTCGACAAATATCTATTGGACATTCATTATTTACAGAGTATTCTGGGGACACCATAGCTCTTCTCCTCCAGAAGTGTGCAGTCCTAGTGAATGACTGAAAGGCAAGTAGAACCAACCAGATGTTAACTCTTAATGTACTGTAGGTTTGTATTGTATCGTATCATATCGTGTCGTGTGAGGGTAGTAATCACACAAGGTGGGAGCCAAGAGGAGGCAGCCGTGGATGCTGATTGGAAGACTTGAAGGTTTCCAGAGGAGGTGACCAAATGACTAATTGTTAGGTATTTGTTCTGTCTTCAGTGAGTGTCACAGATAGTGATCTGGGAGACTAGATCACCCAGGGGTCAGGGCCTTGAGCCCCAAATGTGAAGGGGAGTAACATTAGGGTGACTAGCCAAACTGGTTTTCCCAGGATTGGGGGGGGGGTTCCCAGGACATAGGACTTTTAGTGCTCAAACCAGAAAAGGCCCAGAAATATGAACCGGACAGGTTGGTCACCCTAAGTGGCAGTGAACAGTAAAGACCAAACGTACCGCCCTCAGGCACCTCACATCCTAGCGAAGAGAGACAGACCACCCAGTAGTAAAGGAATTAAAGGGTAAGCTCAATGGAGAAAGTGAGTCCGGGTGAGAGGATAGGGAGTGACCAGAGTGCTAGGGCTTAGGGGAGTGGTCTACCTTAGATTGAGTAGTTGGGGAAGGTCTTCCGATCCATTGTCCTTCAAGCAGAGATGGGAAGGCAAGGAGAGAGACTTATGGATACCTGGGACCAAACATTCCAGGCCAGGGCAACTCAAGCAGTGTGTGGGCTGCAAAGACCTGGGCATGGAATCAGGGAGGTATCCAGGAGCCAAACCCACAGGGCCCTGTGGGTCGTGGGAAGACCCTGGGACTTCACTCTAAGAGAGGGAATGTCGGAAGGTTCGAGGTATGTTTCATCTGGACCACTCTGGCTGCTTTGTGGGAACAGTGTACGGAGGCAGCAGGGGAAGCAGGAGGACCGACTAGGGGGCTGTTGCCATAATCCAGGAGGAGGAAAAATAGGTATCAGACAGCAGAGGCCTCAGACAAGCCTCATCTTAACATCTTAACCCGTTCAACGCTGTGCAAATTACCTAACTTCTGTTAACCTTTAATCTTAGCTATGAAGTGGGGATTAACAAATTGTGAAAGGTAAATGAAATGATGTGTTTGTATGAAAGAGACTTAGCAAAGTGCCAGCAGTTCTTTTATGAAAATACTAGAATGCCATAGGAATTAAAATGTTAAATCGCTAATCTGATTCGTAAGGCCGTTGACTAGACGCACAGAAATCTGAGTGATTATTCAGACAGAAATGCATATTCCTATGCACTGATCACATTCTTGTAGCTCTGTAAGTGTATGTATCCGCGCTTCTGATTGCAAGCACACACGTTAACAATTGCCCACGTGTACTTAGCCATGGTGTGCTCCTGTATCTTTGCTCGGTGGTTTCTTCTTCTCAGGGATCCCTTCCACCCCCAATCCTTTTCCCCTCCTCAGCCTGGGTCCAAATTCACCTTTCCTGTGGGACCTTCCCTGGGTCTTTTCCTCCAACAGAGTCATTTGCTGCTTTCTCATTATTTTCTTGCAATTTTGTGCTTAGTTCTCTTATGCATTACAGCCTTTTATGATAGTTGCTTATAGATCTATTTTTTCCTAATAAGAAAAACAGGGCAGCGCTTGGTTCTTCTTGAATCTTACAAGGGTATGCCACTCACTGGGTTGCTCAGTTCCCGGCACCCAGAGCAGGAGCTGAGGAAATTCCTCATGAGTTGGCCTGGAAATAATTGTATTTGGAACATGACCCATGACATACATATCACTTAGGAAAACCGAAACCACATGCTGTAGGGGAAAGAGCGGGTCTGAAGTCAGACAGCTGAGAACAAAACTAGGGTCCGATACTTGCTGAGCGCTGTGGCCTCGCCTGGATCAGTTTGCCTGTCTGGATGCGATTCCTCCTCCAGAAGCACTGGGTCAGGATCTAGGGCTGCCAGCAAATTCCCCTCGTGCTTGACGTTAAACACAGCAATCAGGTGTTTCGCACAGTTCCTGAGGGTCAGGAGTCTGGGAGCAGAGTGGCTGGGTGGTTCTGATATAGGAGCTCTCAGGACGCAGGAGAGATGTCACCCGGGCCTATTGTCCCTTGAAAGCTGGACGAGGCTGGAGGACCTGCTTCCAGGCTCCCTCTCCGGGTTTGGGCAGGTTTTCGTGTGTCTCTGATGGGGCTGCTCCAGGCGTGGCGGCCAGCTTCCCTCCAGAGCAAGGGATCTGAGGGAGAGTCAGAGAGACAAGAGGCTGCAGGGGTTTGATACCCTCATCTCAGGAGTGGCAGACCCTCTCTTCTGCCACATCCTGTGGTCACACAGCCAGGTCTGATCCACCATGGACGAGGATGCGCAGGTTATGTGAATGCCAGGAGGCAGGCATCATCGGGCTCAGCTTAGGGGTGTCTGCCACAAACAGGGATAGGATTTATCCCAGCAAAAATGAAAATGAAAATCCAGTTTCTTAGCTCGTCCGGCTAAGGGACTCTGATGGTCTCCCATTACCGCTGGATAAACCCAGAGTCTCTGGCTGGAGACACGAAGCTCCGCTGAACCTGACTCCTGTATAGTTTCCCAGCCCACATCCCCCTCTTTCCTTTTTTGTACTTTAGGCTCCAACTCTGTAGAAGTCTTTGGCCTCCTTGCTTTTCTCCATGCTGTTCTTTGTGCTTGGAATGCCCTTAATTCACTGGGCTGGCACACCTAGTAAGCTCTTCATGCTTTCACCATGCTTACACCTCTCTGCTCCCCACCCCCAAAACCCTCCTTCCTTGCCTGCAGGCAGTGTCCTGGGGGCGTGGCTCACTGCTGGGCCCAGTAACAGGCTTTCCAGCCCCTGGCTCAGCATGAACCACCCCCTTCCCCACCACTCAGTACAAGAAGGAATTCCTTTGGGGTTTCTTTTGGATTGAAGATCTGGCTCTGGTCTGTACTGAGGGACTTCAGGACAAAGGAAAAGAAGTAACATTTGTGGAACTCCCAGAGAACCAGCTGCTGCCTCGCACCTTAGCAGACATCGTCTTACTTAGTCATATACATTTTCCCATGGGGGCAAGTGATTGCATCTCCTTGGGTCTTAGTTAACTCATTAGGAGTATGAGAATATTTCCTGATTATGCCCTGGACACTTCTACTCACCCGTGCCTTGCCAACCACCTCCCCTGCCCTGGGACATGCTTGACTCCATCTCCATGTGTTCACTCTTGCACAGCCCCTGGGGATCTGATCCCATTTCTACCCCTTATGAGCTGGGTGACCTTAGGAAAGTTACTTAACTTCTCTGAGGCCACAGAATAGCAATATCTAACAACCATTGCTGGTGCTGTTGGGAATGCTTCATGAGACCATCATTGTCAGGGGTACCTAGAATAGAATCTAACACCTCGTGGGGGCTCATAAATGTTTATTCTTTCTTTCCTTCTTTCAGGCCCAAAGCAAACATAGACCCAAATACCATCTTACCTCTTCCACCCAGAACCCATCCCACTTCATCTTCCTTCCCCCATCAAGGTTCCTATTTTCAAAATTACAGTGAGATATCACCTCACACCTATCAGAATGGCTGAAATTAACAACCCAGGAAAGAACAGATGTTGGTGAAGATGCAGAGTAAAGGGAACCCTCTTACACTGTTTGTGGGAATGCAAACTGATGCAGACACTCTGGAGAACAATATGGAGTTTCCTCAAAAAGTTAGAAAAGAACTATCCTATGATCCAGCAATTGCACTACAGGTATTTACCCAAAGGATACAAAAATACTGATTTGAAGGTGCACATGTACCTTAATGTTTATGGCAGCATTATCAACAATAGCCATATTAGAGAAAGAGCCCAAATGCCCATTGACTGATGAATGGATAAAGAGGTGGTACATATATACAATGGAATATTACTCAGCCACAAAAAGAATGAAATCTTGCCATTTGCAACAACACGGATGGAGCTAGAGGGTATTATGCTAAGTGATATAAATTAGTCAGAGAAAGACAAATATCATATGATTTCACTCATATGTGAAATTTAAGAAATGATGAACATAGGGAGGGAAAAAAAAGAGAGGTAAACCATAAGCCAGACTCTTAACTCTGGAGAACAAACTGAGGGGTACTGGGGGGGAGATGGGCGGGTGATGGGTATTAAGGGGGCACTTGTGATGAGCACCGGGTGTTGTATGTAAGTGACGAACCACTAAATTCTACTCCTGAAACTAATATCACACCATATGTTAACTAACTGGAATTTAAATAAAAACTTGAAACAAAAAAAATTAAAAAATAAAAAAATGTGAAAAAAAATGTAACCACATGTATCATAAATAAAAGTGTTGCTCCGGCAATGGAATGAGCACTGAGTATTATATAAGACTTGAATCACTGACCTCTACCTCTGAAACAAATAATACATTATATGTTAATTAAGTGAATTTAAATTAAAACAAATTTTTCTTAAGAAGTGTTGCCCGCACGCCGGAGGCCACCCTCATTACAATGGCACCATGAAGTAGGATTTGCCTAAACTTCTCCAAGGCTCAGTTTCTCTATCCACAAAATGGGAAAAACAAAATCTGTCTGAGAGGACGAGATGAGGTAATATCATGATTTTTTTTTTTAAAAGTCCCTAGGCCGGTACTTGGCCATAATAGATGTTCCGTAAGTGTGTTAAGCCCTTGCTGGGACACACACATTCCGCTGCTTCTTGCTAACAGTTTGGGCCCCTGAGTTTTGCACGGCCACTACCATGAGCACCTAAATGTGTCATCTGTTTATTAGGGTCCAGCCTCTCTAATGAGGCTCCGTGCTGGAAAACTAATTAGGCCTGGGTCTCATCTGTTTGGGTTGATGTCAGCTGTCTTCCTCCCTGTCCCTGGAAGCGCTGGGCTCCCCTGTCAACGTGCCTAAGTTCGCTCTGAAGAGAGACTTTCTTCTCATTATTCACCTCACATAGCTTCGTTATTTATGTACAAGTCAGAGATGACCTTTGGCCTTTTTAAATTACATTTATTTTTATTGTCTTCTGTAATCCTATCATATTTTCAATTACCCATTCATTCATTTGGAAGTAGATTTCCCCCCCTTTGGCAGAAAAAAACAAGTAATTTTACAAAGTAGCTCAAAGGTTTCTCTTCCAAGCAGAATCGTTTCGGTTCAGCATTCTGTCCCCTGGTTTCTCAGAGAATTTATAGAAGAAAGGTAATTTCTTAGTTAACAAAAGATACCCACTTTTCTCTCTTCCTTGTCAGTTACACAGGCAGTGACTCAAAATAATTTGAAATCATATATTATTATTTTTGCCACAGCTTTGAATGGTAGCAGAAAATAGTCTTTATAAAATAAGTGCTTAAATCAGCTACTTTATTCTTTCAGTTTTATAATTGAATTCCCTACTTCAAATCTAGAAAAGCAGCCCCCTCCTGTTTTAGATGTTATTTTATTTTAAAACTTTTCAGTGATTTTATTCATTTGTTTTTATAATTCATCTCATCATCCAAGGCAACAATGGGGTGGTGAAATGTTCATTCTAAAATATATCTTGAAGAGAATCGGCATTCTGGTCATTAATTAGACATTCTCAGTCCCCCTAGACTGAGCTAGTGTTGACTTCCCACTGACCGCTCCTGAGCTTCCCACTGGAAGCACCCCTCGCACATTTGAGGACAGCTTAGCCGAGGTCTGAGAGAAAGCATGAGAGGAGAAAGGTTTGGGAAGTTCTCAAGGAAGGAAGGTATCACAGGTGAAATGCTAAGGCTGCAATTTTGAAGCAAGACCATGGCAAAGGCCCTTCCCCTGTGTTCCCTGCTATATTCTGAGCATGCAGCTAATAACCTGCACAGGGCAGATGCTATTTAGGTCTTCATGATGGAGAGTTGGAGGGAGGTTGGGCCAAAATGGATGCCCCAGTCCTAGTGAATGCACAATTTATGTTGTTTGCTGGTCTGCCCTACTCGTACTATAGAGGAATAATCTGAAGTCAGAGAGGGGAAGTCACATTCCCCAGGGAGTCAGTGCAGCACTAGACCTAGAACGCAGATTTGCCCCTGGCCCAGTGCTGTAGGCACTCAACAGGTTGCTCTCTGCCCTAGTGTGCTGAGTAATGGCACTGGCACCCAAGTAAGAGGAGGTGCTAAGGGCAAATGCAGCCTCAGGCATTCATCTCCATCAGCTTTGTTTCTGCAGCTTGCATTTCTTCAACCTCTAGAACCAAAGTGGGGTGGGAAGGATAGTGGAGGCATGAGGGGCTAAGAGAGCCCGCTCCTCACTGCTGATAAAAACGCCAGGAAGGTGGGAAGCTGGGAATGTCAGCCACTCAGAAACACACCGGGGCCAAAGAAAAAACAGCATAAAGCCAGAGGTTGAAACAGGAGCCCAGCCAGGACAGAAAAGCCATTGCCAAAATGTCTGGTCACACAGGATGAAACACGATCCCTTCATTCATCCACATTCCTGTGGCTAGTACCAGAAGCCGCAGGATAGATAGATCTATGGTGACAAGCAAGGTGCCTTCAGGGAGCTCACAGTCTAACAAAGCAGACAGAGAAGTACATTGCTCACCACAAGGTGTATGTCACGTGCAAGGGTAGAGCAATGGTTTCCATCCTTACTGTACTTGAGAAGCACCTGGGGAGACGTTTTAAGAAAACAGCAATGTCTGGGCTCTAACCATACCAATTGAAATCAGTGCTTGAAGATGGAAAGTTATTTTTTTTTTTTTTAATCTCCCCAGGTAATCCTGGGACACAGTGAAGGTTGGGCATCTCTATACCAGAGGAAAGCCCAGGGTAATATGCGGACCACTGTCTCCAACTGGGATGATCATAGTCCTTGAATAACCCAGAGAACATCATAAAAATAGATTCTTGGACCCCATAAGGACCTGCTAAATCAAAATTGCAAGAGAACGGAGACCTGGAGTCTCTCTTTTGGAAAAGCTCCTAAGATGGTTCAACAGACCAGGTGTCACTCTGGCAATCACTGCTAAATCGATTCTGTCCAGAAATATAATGTGAGCCATATGTGAAATTCTACATTCTCTGGAAACACATTTTTTAAAGTTGAAAGAAATAAGTAAATTTTAATAATATATTTTCTTTAACACACTATATACAAAATATCATTTTACCATAGGATCAAAGAAAAAATTACTTAGCTATTTTACATTCTTTTTTTTTAATTCTCATACTAGGTCTTTAAAATCTGGTGTGTATTTGACACACACAGCTCCAGACCACACTGCCCACTCGCCAAAGGTGGCGCTTGCCAAAGGGGATTCATTTCTGCATCCCCAGCACCCAGTGCCAGACCCGACATGGCATAGGCGCTACTCTGGGACCTGGTCTGGGTGTCTGTATCCCAGACAGTGGAAACCATGGGAACAGAGGCATGAAGGGATAGAACAACGTGATGAGGGCTGGAGGGGAATAGAAAGAGAGAGGCAAGCAGTGAAAGAAGTGAGGCTAGGGAGGGAGGGAGGGCCCCACCCTGGAAGGGGAGGCCCAGGCAGGACACCTTAAGACTCTTGGGTCTCTTCAACTGTGGCCAATGGATCTTCTCATGCCCTCTGGTAGCATGGTTTTTATGTCTCTTGAACATACCACCAGGCATTAAGAATAAATGTAAAGGGATTCAAATTCACTCTATCATTATTATTATTATTATTATTATTATTATTATTATTATTATTTTCTAGGAGATCAGAGCTCTAGGGACTCCAGGGCTTGGTGTTAGGTTTATTGGTCTATTGGTTTATTGGTTTATTGAGACATGCCTCAGGGCAGGGTGACTATGTAGGCTTCTTTTTGTTGGGAACCAGAGCAGTAATTAGGGAAGACTTTGCTGATGCTGAGAATTTGGTAAGCATATGCCTTTTCAGTTTAATTTCAGCTTCAGATTTTGTCAGGGTCCTTCGAAGCCTCACTGTCGGCACATTAGATACATTTTAAGACAATAATAAAATGGATTCGAATTACCCCATCTGTTAGAATCCTTTTAGAGAAATCTGTCCTGTTTTCTTGGCACTAGCAGACTAACAAAGTTTGTTATGTATTAGTTGAGGGATTTGTCACTGGCTCACATCAAGTTCAGAGACCAACTGTTCCAATCCCGGGTCTTGGTGATGTGTTCTGAGATGTAACAGGACATGGGACAGTGAAAATTGCAGTGCTGGGGTATAGCAGGAGAGATTGAAGTAAGACCACAGTCTTGAGTGGAGCTGGTGCTTGGTGATCAAAGGTGGACAGACTCAGTTGTTTACAAAGGGAAGTCAGTCTAGAAGGAGGACCATAGAGCTGATGAAGCAACTCCTCAATCCCAGGTCACCATGCTGTGGAGGGCTCCAAATTTTTCAGAAGTATCTAAGGGGAGCCAGGCTAAGCTTGGGTCTTCTCACTCCTAAGTCAAGCAGAACAGACCCATTTTCCTTAGTTTTATCTTTTAGATTTCATCACAAGATTTCATTTAAGATTAATAAAAGGGTTCTACTACAACCCACAAAGCTTGAAAAGACACTGTGTAGACAATGAGCAGCGTTGTGGTTAAGCATCATCATCACGAATGTCCAACAATATCTAGTAGTAGAATCCCTTTAAGACAAGAGGATTTGCCATGGTAACTTCAGGCAACTGGGTAGGTAGCACCAGGGATCTAGATCATTCATTGGTTCATGATTCGTTCATTCAATTTACAAATATTTGTTTTTCAAGTGACCTAGATACAATGCTAAACACTTGGAATACAGCTGTAAATAAAGCAGGTAAGTTCCTTCCCTCTCCTTGTGTTATTTATATTAGAGGATTCAGATAGTAAACGTGAACACAAATAAATAAATGTTGTTACAATAGCTTGAAGCTGGAAAATTAATGCATTGCCAGAAATAACAGGGAAGGAGCACTACATTAGAAAGAGTGGTTAGGAAAGGTTTTGTTCAGCAGGTGCCCTTCAGCTGGAGGGCTTAAAGAAGCCAGCTGGGCAGAGAGCTTGGGGACAGTTTGGCGCACAGAGAGCACCTGGCTCATGGAAGGCCTTACAGGCCAATGTATTCTCTAAATACAAAGAAGAGCCACTGGGAAGTTTTAGGAAGGGAGTCATGTATCGCATTCATACTTTTCAAAGTCTACTTCCTTTAACAGATGATATTAGGGGGATAGCAAGGGCAAACAGAGCCTTTTCCTAGAGACTGGTAGGCAGGTTACCGAGCCAGAGACTCTGGAAATGAGGCACACAACAGCATTCCCGTTCTAGAACAAAGACCCCAGGTGAAGGTGAGGCACAAGGAAAAATCCCACTACCTGGACTGGTACACGGGGTGAGCTCTCTATTACGAGCCAGGACTCCTGATGCCCGTGGTCAAATATGGCTGAAGACATGTTAGGCTTGTACTTCAAGGCAGAATTGGTCCCATAGCCTAGAGTGGGGTTGAGCTGACAGGTCAAGTTTTTTGAGGCCCTGGGAAGATAGGGTCTGCAGGGCAAGGAGCAGACCAGCCCAGTATTTGGAATGGAGTATTGTAACGTGCTTTCCTCCACCTTGAGAATGACTCCATGCTGGCAGCCAACACAGACTCCCATCAAATCCACTTTCCCCACAAATTGCATCCACATTTTTACAATTTGGTGTGTATTGATTTTCTCCGAGGGACCTCTTGTTGAGTTATTTAACTGCCACCTTTGCAAAGGGCAGCAAGTAATTTTCAGTACAGACCCACTTCTTCTGAGAAACTCCAATCCAGGCCAGTCCTATAATTTCATTTCAGAGCACTCCTGGATGATTATATTATCCAAATCTGGGCATTATTGCAGAATGAATGGTTGAACCATGAGGACAAAGAGAGCATTCGATCTTCTTCTCCATCTCAAAATAATATATCAACAGGAGTGAAGTAACAAGGGAGAGGTGCCCAGGAGAAAAGGAAATAAAGACAAAGGCATTTTTTTTATGTTTCTACTTTGAAGCAAAGGTGGGCTGGCCAGTGTCCTCAATATTTACAACAGAATTGGCTTTTCTGACTTTCTGTGGGTATTCCTCAGATCCTCTGACATTTCTCAAAGGGGTCATGTGAAGCATAGAATCAGCGCAGCTGCATTTGATCTAGCACTATTGTAGAAGACAGTGACCATTTCTTCTGTCCTTGCTCCATACCATATATAAAATACCAGTCACCAAAGGATCTACTGGGATTCCTATACTCTCACCTTTTGAACTGGTAATGGTTTTTTTGTTGATGTTGTAGTCCATGCATTCTTTTTCACTTTGGCTACCAGGAAGCTGAAAAAAAATAGGTAAAGTAGGTATGTAGGTAGATAGATATAGAGAGATATATTTTTGAAGCTCAATCATAATAATCATAGGACCCTTATTGTCTGTATTTGTAAGCATACATATTTTTTTATTTTTTATTTATTTATTTATTTATTTATTTTTAAGATTTTATTTATTTGAGAGAGAGAGAATGAGAGACAGAGAGCATGAGAGGGAAGAGGGTCAGAGGGAGAAAGGAGACTCCCTGCTGAGCAGGGAGCCCAATGTGGGACTCGATCCCGGGACTCCAGGATCATGACCTGAGCCAAAGGCAGTCACTTAACCAACTGAGCCACCCAGGAGCCCCTTAAGCATACGTCTTTTTTTAACCTATACTGAATTTTCTATTTGTTTTCCATTCCTGATCTCAATTTTTACCATCATTCTGTTTTATCATTATTTTACTATAAATTTTTAAGTCAAAGAAAAAAACATTTTTTGGAAAGCAATAGGATGTAAGTAATTAATAAATAAACCTGCCTTTGTTCAGAAAACATTATGCCAGGTGTCATATAAGAATCAGTTGTATATAGGAATCCACAGATCCTAAGCGAGAAGCATAGTGAATGTTGAGGTTTCAATGCAAGGAGGGAAATCTGACTTCTGAAATATGACTTGGGGCAAGGGGACTGCTGTGTATACCAGACAGAGGATGGAGACACCATGCTGACAAGATATAAACATGTCAGGAGTGGAGGCAGTAGGGTGATAAGCGTCATTCTATTATGGACCCTGGGGATATTCACTATTGCCTGAGATGAAAGCATTTTAATATCATAAAAGAAAATTTGATCTCTGGAGCCAGTCATCTTGAGTTAGAACCTGAGCTCCATCCCTTATAAACTGTGTATGAATTTATGGCAAGTTATTGGACATCTTAGGGTCTCAGTTTCCTTATCTGTCAAATGGGGATAATGGCAGATATTGTTTGGTGGTATTATTATGAGGATTAAATGAATTAACACACAAACAGTGGTAACAGCAATGAGTGGTGCACAGTAAACATTCAATAAATGTGTACTGCTATTGCTATTGTTATTATTTTCTTACTAGGCAGCATATACATTATCTCAGTTTTCCCTCTCACCTGCGTGAAGGTGACATTTTTATTCCCCTGTGAAAATGAGGCTCAGGGAAGTTACATGAGTTGCCCAGGTGCCAGAGTCAGGAAGCATGGAGTCCAGCACAGAGCTGTTGGACTCTAAAAGCCATACTGCTTCCCCTCTACCCTCCCCAGCACAGCCAACAAGATGGCATAAATAGAAAACCTCTTCCTGAAGCAGGTCACAAACTAGATAGAAGAAAATTGTAGTGATTCATTTACTCAGAAATTATCTGTGAGTGCTCTACTTTGGGCCAGTTGTTTGGCAAACAAAGATAAGCCTTCTGGAGGGCTCTGCCCTCAGGAGACTTCTAGACTAATGGGAAAGATAAATATACCAAAATAGAGAACCGTGTGGAAAATGCCAGACCAAGGTATAGACAATGATATAAAGAACAAAGAGAAAGGGCATCCAATCCAACCTACTGGAGTTGGAATCTGAAAGGATGGCTATTAGTGTCCAGAGTACTTTCCACTCTCCTACCAGCCCTTCATTAGAGAAATTGTGTTTTGTAGTAAGACTACAATGATTCTGCCCCTTTAAAGAATCTCCACCCTATACCACTATCACTCCCCCCAGTCCTTACCCCATCCCTAGCCCAGAGAAGCACACCTAACTGTTTAAGGGAAAATATTACCTGGACCCCCACTGATAACTCAGGTTAAACCTAGACGGCTTATAAGAGCCCAACTCTTCCATTATTAGGAATTTTGCAAGCCTGTTGTTAAACAGCCATTAGTAAAAAATAAATTCTAGGAAACTACATTTAAATAAATTACATTAAGAACAAAGGTAATTAACTTTTGAATCCATCACTTCCTTGTTACTTTACTACATTTTGCTAGTATCTATGCACTTGAGGTTATTTACCTCTATTGTATGCATCGGTTGGGAATATTGTCTAATAGTGCCACTCTATCCCTTCCCAACTCCACATTTAGTGATACCATGTTGCCAGAATGGAATCAGCCATGATGGGATTATTTACACCACAGAAATAAGCAAATGCTACAAATCAGGGCTTCATTATTTCTCACAGAGCTGGTTGTTAAGCATTTACCCATGCATCACTGGCCATCACCCTACCTTTTCTTCCCTGAAGTTTCCCACCCTGTCCCTCCACTTCACTTAACACCCACTTCATTTCTCTCTCCTTTAATTTGTTCACACCATGCCTCTTCAGCTCCCTGGTTGGTCTACACTTTCAGATTTCAACTTTCTTGTTTCCCTGCTCCATAGCCTCCCTTCTTCCCTCATGTAGAACTTCTTTTGGCCTAGAACATATTCTGCCTGGCCCCGATACTTGCTTTGCCAATTTATGAACGTCCTTTGAATAAAAAAAAGTCTCCTGTCACCTAACTTACTAGGTTTTGAGGGATTGATTGACCGTATTGGCTGACTGCTTTAATGGTGTTGGGTGTACAGCGATACAGATCAAGAAGAGGTCCCCTGGTCACCAAGAAACAGTAGGATTCTAGACTTGACCCTGGCCCCAGGTCCCTTCCTATGCCATTTTCTGTCACCAAGGCACTTACTTTGGCACTTGTTAGTGCTTTTTAATGCCTTCCTTGAATTATTTAATTGGATTACAGCACACTAAACATTTGAAAAGAATTCAAGCACAAGCTGCCAGCCTCTCTCTTAATGAACACTCTGTATGTCATTGTTTGCCAAGAAAGTCATTCATTGGATAGAAATAGGGAGGTTGAATGAAGAAATAAAAATACATATTTTTCTCATGCTCTTCACAATACAACTGGTGTTTCCACAAGTAATATTTCTGTCTCTTCCTCTAGTCATGTGTAGACTATTTTCCCAAGCATTAGAAGAGGTTAACTCCCCAAATATCATATTTAATTTCTTTGCATTACATTGTGTCATGTATTAAAGATTGCAAGATCCTACTGGGTTCCATCATAAGCTAAATTTCCACAAATCCTTTCCCCTACACGTGCAGATGGCGTACGTTCTGTCCACAAAATCCATATGGTTCACCTGCCCTACATGATGACATGCAGCATGGAGACTAGAGGGAAATGGTCTTCTATATGTCACAATTTACATATCATAACATAGGGAGGGTAGGAAAAAAGGAACACAGATTCCCAGTCTCTTCCTTTAGTTTATAAGAAAGCTGAGACCCAGTGAGGCTGACATGCCGAATGTTGCACAGTGATTTTCTTTGAAAGTAAATTTTAATAGTATTACTGTTAGCTTTGTGGGACTCAATACAGTGTTGCTTTCCTAGAGATTTGCACCAAAATATTATTGTGTACACCTCATAAGGGTATAATATCTTAGATTTATTCTGGTTTCTCTTCTAGTCTATGAATGTTTTAATGATAAGGGGCTGTGTTAATTACTTACTGCTTTTCTAGCATTTGACATAGAGTATGGCATAAAATAGATGCTCTATACACTCATATGTCCAATAGGCACTTAATGAGTGTATATTGAATGAGTAGATACTTGTGTATCTGTTTCTCAGAAGGACACATGGAGAAATGGAGCTAGAGATGACCAAACATTGATCTATCGAAATATTTTTATCTCTCAGTGAATGAACAACAAAGAACAGTGAGATTTACAATCACAAATGCAGCTTATGATTCTTTATTTGGTAGTTGGATCTTACAAGAGAGCAGGATAGACTCCAGAGTCAGTCTGTCTGGGTTTGCTATTAAGCACATGCATGTATAAGATTGTTATATCTTCCTGATGCATTGACCATATTCTATTATTATTATGAGATGTTGGTCTCTGATAATACTGTTTGTCTTAAAGTCTACTGTAACAGATATTAATATAGTCATGCTGAGTTGTTTATGTTTAGTGATTGCATTGTATATCTTTTTTCCATTCTTTCCCTCTTTACTTGTCTGTGTCATGATATGTAAAGTGCATGTTTTTGGTAAATGACATAGTTAGATCTTGCCTCATTATCTAGTCAGACAATCTTTGTTTTTTTTTTCACGGTGTTTAGTCTAATTATATTTAATATAATTAAGGAAGAGTTGGATTTGGGGGCACCTGGGTGGCTCGGTCGTTAAGCATCTGCCTTCAGCTCGGGTCATGATCCCAGGGTCCTGGAATCAAACCCCACATCAGGCTCCCTGCTCGACAGGAAGCCTGCTTCTCCCTCTCCCACTCCCCTTGCGTGTGTTCCTGCTCTCACTATCTCTCTCTCTCTGTCAAATAAATAAATAAAATCTTTGGGGGGGAAAAAAAAAGGAAGGGTTCGATTTGAATCCATCATCTTGGTATTTGTTTTCAAATGTTCTATGTGTTCCTCTATTTCTCCTAGACTTATTTCCTTTGGGTTAGCCAATTACTCTTTTAGTATTTCATTTTACCTCCTCTTTTGGCTCTGGGTATACTTTTTTGTGTTAATTTTTATAGCTTGCTATAGAAATTACCTGTACACTGTGATTTATCACGTTCTATTTTCAAATAATATTTATATATATATAGAGAGAGAGAGAGATATAGATGATACTCTGTGAATAATATAAGAATATTATTATATATATATATAATATAAGAACTTACAACTGTGTACAGTTGGCCCTTGAACAACATGGGTTTGAACTGCAGTCATCCATTTATATGCAGACTTTTTTTTATAAATATAGTATAATACTGTAAATACATTTTCTCTTCCTTGCGATTTTCTTAATAACATTCTTTCCTCTAGCTTACTTTATTGTGAGAATACAGAATATAATACATACAATATACAAAATAGTGTTAATTGACTGTTTACATTATCAGTAAGGCTTCTGGTCAACAGTAGGCTTTTAGAAAGGTTTTGAGGACTCAAAAGTTGTATGCATATTTCCAACAATGCTAGGCATTGTGCCCCAAACCCCTGTGTTGTTCAAGAGCCAACTGTGATCCTATTTCCTCCTCCCCCCGTTATGCTTTGTGTTCTGTCATTATATATTTTATTTCTATATATGTTACAGACCCTACAACATGCTATCATTACGTTTTATTTAAGATGTTATCAGTCCTTTAAAAAGGTAGGTGTGAGCATAGTTTTAAATGTTGTCTCTTTAGTAGCAGTTCCCTTGAGCCTGCAGTACTCCTCTTAACATTTCTTGTAGTGTGATTCCGCTGGGGGGAGAAAAAGTGTCTCTGCTTATATTTATTGTAAAATGTATTTATTTTGCTTTGTTTTTTGAAAAATATTTTTACTGAATGTAGAATTTTAGGTTGACAGTATATTTTTGTCAGTGAGTGGTTTAAAGTGTTCCATTGCCTTCTGATCTCCCATGGTTCCCTGTGAGATGTGCTGTTAATCTTACTATATTTCCCTTATATGTAGTACGTTTTATTCTTTTTTTTCCCCATCTGCTGTTTTTAAGATTTTCTCTTTATCTGGCTTCCAAGAATTTAGCTAAGATATGACTAGGTATAGTTTTCTTTGTATTTATTCTACTCAAGATTCACTGAGCTTAAAAAAAAAAAAAAAAAAAAAAGATTCACTGAGCTTCTTTGACCAATGGTTTGCCTTTTGAAAAATCGAACTTGGAAAATGTTTCAGCTAATGATTCTTTTCTATCCCATTCTCTCTCACACAGAAATTAGAAGTCAAGCTTTGTGAGGGCAGGAAGTTTATCTTTCCTATTTACCACTCATTCTACAATAGTAGATGGTCAGCAAACATTTTCTAAGCAATAAATTAATCATGTCAGTAACATAGTTTCTACCTATTTGGTTTTCCCTCAGAATTATGGTGCTTTGGAAGTTTCACCAGGTTCTCCTGGTACAAGCTTGATGTTTAATTTGGTGCAAAGTTAAATCAAAATAATTTTGAAGAACCATAGACTTTATTGGATAGATCTTGGAGATCTCAAAATCTGATTTTCTGCTGAAAAATCCAATCGTACAGCATCCTTTAGCACAGCCCTCTCAAATATTCCAGGCTTTGATTTTGTACATTTTCCAAAATCTTACAAAATAAACAAATTTCCTAGGTAGCCTCTCTAAGTTTTTTAGATATTAAAAAGTCCCTATCTACATTAGGTATGGCTAGAGTGATCATCTCTTTTCAAAAAATATCACTTGAACATTTTAAATCAATACATTTCCATGATCATCATTTTAAAATATCAGGCATACAAAACAGTCTTTTAATGGAATGTTGTAGTCCCTTCCCCTTCTACCCTCCCCCACCACCAAGATTTATTCCTCCAATGCAACAAATTCTTACTTTAAGCTTTTTTTATTTTTGGTATATATTTTCATGTGCCCAAATATCCTGCTTATACTATTTTTTCTTGGTTTGACATTTTTGAAATAATCCATTTACATCTTGTTTTGGTATTGAAGATTTAGGTTTTTTTTTTCCATTACAATGCTTTTTCTCTCCTATCCTCTCAATAAATTTATTTCCCAATTTTAGTTCTATAAACAGTTTTACATTATTATGACTGTATTGCAACTGTTGCTTATCTTAGAGCCAATTTGTGTATCATGGTTACATTTTCTTTCTCTTATACATTTTTGTTTTTCCTACAGTTAACATCCACCTCCTTTTCCCATTTGCATTATTTCTTTATTTATGTGCCTATATCATTTTTTTTCCAGATGCCTTGACCAATTTCTCAAGTACTTACCAATAATTTTTCCGAGTTATTACATACAGTTCCAAACTCCCCTTCAGTTCCTTTGATCTCACTCCTACAAACCTCCATTCTCCCGCTCCAATATGGACCAATTAACTGCCATGCCTGTTGTGTGGATGTTGTTCTGGAATTCCCCATTACTGCTCTTCTTTGCTGAATTTTCTGTTTTCTTGATTCTATATATTCCCATGTTTTTGGTTTATTGTCCTCATTTTGGAGGAGCACATACTCCTGTATCTTTCTAAGGCCGTGTATACAGAAGGTCAAATTTCTGAGTCATTGGATATTTGGAATTTTTTTTATTCTACCTTTATATTTCATTGATGATTTGGCTATGTGTAGACTTTGGGTTGAAAATCATTTTCTCTAAACTGCTTTGCTAAGTAGACCTTTATGTCCTAGAAGGGTGAGAGAGTAGTAGTCACCTGACTACACAGGGTAGGGAAGGTGCTCTGGTTGTCTGACTGTCCTGTATACAGTTTTAGCCAGATCATTTTCAGCCTAGAGCTTCATCCTTTCTTTCTTGGGACCCAGGACCTCCAAATCCCAGCCTTTCTAGGAAGGTGTGGGACTAATGGCCTGTCTTTACCTTGATACCCCTGCTGTAGGTACTCAGTGTTCACTTTCTGTCCTGTTAGTTCGTTTCTAATCCATCTCTCCCGAATTTGATGATATGCCCTGTACCGGCTACTTCCTCCTTTTTGTTCTTTGTGTATGTGTTTGTTTCTTTATATCTACCTTGGCTGTCATATTGGGCTCATGTTTGGAAGAGAATAGAGATAAATGTACCCATATTTGGTTCATTAGGTTTACCTGAAAACCTCTACCAGAGTGATTTTTAAAATGAAGATTTGACCCTCATGTCATTCCCATACTCCACATCCTGCAAAGTCTGCTCATAACTTTCAGCATGAGATTAATATGGTTTAGCTTAGCAGACAAAAAAAAAAAAAAAAAACTTCATGATTAGATGCCTGCCTGCCTGCCTGTCCAAATTTATCACCAAGTGCCTGCATAGATGAGGCCAGTGGGATTGTCTGCCCTCCACCCTCTTTTGTGGAATTGCTCCTCTGTCAATAGCCAACAGCATGGTTGCAGGAGATCTGTGTTTTTCCTAAAATTGACCTTGTGTCCCCTGGTCTGACCTTGTTCCCCTGCTGACTGAGTCAAGCTGGGTCAGTTAATCCATTCCCTAGACATTTTGAGAAACTGCAGAACTCAGGGGGCTGTGGTAGCTATGCTGTGTATTTTTTTTTTTTTTTTTTTTGGAGCTGGGAAGCAGAGAAAGCTTGTCTGGAGAGATGAAGGGAAAGACATTCCTAATGGGAGTCTTAGTTCTCCAGATCTAGCTCATTTCTGAGTCCTATCTCTACTCCTGCCCTTTGGTTCTTGGGTCTCCGAGTGTCACTATAATAAATTTCTTGTTTTGAAGTGTATAGCTCATAGTTAATACTCAATATGTATTAGCTACCAGGATTCATTCCCATCTTTCCAATGGTTGTGATTTCTTCTAGTTTCTGGAAAGCAGGATTTCATGACCATATATCTTCCTCAAGTCTTTTCTGCCTGAATGCCCTTCTCCCCTTTTTTTCTACTACGGAATTCTTTTTTTTTTTTTTTTTAAGATTTGTTTATTTATTTGAGAAAGAGATAGCGAGAGAGAGAGAGAGAGAGAGCACAGAGGGAGAAGCAGACTCCCTGCTGAGTGGAGAGCCTGATGTGGGGCTCAATCCCAGGACCCTGAGGTTATGACCTGAGCCTAAGGCAGATGCTTGACTGACTGAGCCACCCAGGCGCCCCTCTCCTATGTAATTCTTGATGCATACAGTTCCAGGGCCTGTTTAGGAAGCTTTTCTTGGATATCCAATCTGTGTAGGCATCTTTTTCTGAGTATCTTTCTATCCTAGCATTCATTACCAAGATTTGCCATAGTTATTAATTTGCTCTTCTCTCTTGATTGTGGGTTTCTAATGAGAGGAGCTATAGTTACTTTGAGCTTATTTCCTCAGTATATGCAAATAACAGAAAAGAAAAACTAAGTTCATTAAGGGAATATACAGCCTGCTTTCAACTGATTCAGTATAACAATATCTAATATACTTTCCAGATAATATCCTTATTCTGATTATTCTTTCCTATGTGAGCATAACTCTAAAAACTGATTTTGGGGGTGCCTAGGTGGCTTACTCAGTCAGTTAAGCATCTGACTTTCGATTTCAGCTCAGGTCATGGTCTCAGGATTGTGGGAGACGGGGCTTCACACTGGGCATGGAGCCTGCTTAAGATTCTCTCTCTCTCCCCCTCTCCCTCTGCCCGCCCTCAAAAAGAAAAGAATTTAAAAACTGATTTTGGTGCAATTTTAACTAATTTTTTTCTAACATTGTAATAAAACTTAAGAATAACAGATATTAAAAATACCCTCAGATCTTTCTAGAATAAAGTACTGACATAAACATCTTAACCCTCTGGTCAGGGAAATTAATTCTCTACCAGTTCAGGAACTGTATCAGAATAGAAATAGATTAGTAGTGACATTGATAGAACAAGAGAAAGGAAATATCCATTGTCTTCACTCATTGAAAGCAGTGTGGGGCTCAGAGTTACAAAGGAATGAGGGGAAAAATAGGAAAATTAACACTCATTGGGGCCCTATTATGCTCCATTTGCCATGCTGTTTCCATATATGCTTGCTTTTTGAACTCTGAGAAATCATCATGGGGCGCCTGGGTGGCTCAGTCAGTTAAGCATCTGCCTTCGGCTCAGGTCATGATCTCGGGGTCCTGGGATCGAGCCCTGCATCAGGCTCCCTGCTCAGCGGGAGTCTGCTTCTGCCTCTCCCTCTGACCCTCCCTACCACTCATGCTATCTCTCTCTCTCACACTCTCTCTGTGTCTCAAATAAATAAAGAAAATCTTAAAAACCAAAAAAGGAAATCATCTTGACAGGTGGATTAATGTAGGTATTTCCTGCAAAGAAACCAAGATTCAAAGAGATAAAATAACTTCTTAAAGTCACACAGCTAGTTAGAAGCAAAGTCAGAATTTAACCAAACACCATGTCATGTCTTTAAAAATTGACCTTTCCAACTTTACACCTTTAAACAAAAACACTTATCTGCAATGAGTAGTTATAACTGGATGATAGGAATATGAATCATTC
This sequence comes from Eumetopias jubatus, assembly GCF_037043125.1. NCBI lineage: Eukaryota > Metazoa > Chordata > Mammalia > Carnivora > Otariidae > Eumetopias > Eumetopias jubatus. The sequence goes on from NW_028274810.1 coordinate 60,836,854, forward strand.
ATAATCTCATATTTTTCTCTATTTTCTCAGTTTTCTACAGCAAGCATATATTACTTTTACAATAAAAAATTACATTTTTATGTAAAATAAAAAAACAATTCCCTTGGACCAATAGAAGTGCTGGGAAATTATACTCCTTTGAATAGCTAAGTGTTCATTATAAGGCTCCTTCTTTTTGCTTTAATGTGCAGTAGGAGATAGGACTGGAGCAATTACCCCAAATCCTTGCTATCAGTTCTCAAACAAGCCTCTAACTAACCTCTTTCTCAGCACGGGTGTCTGTTCTCCTGTGATCCCAATTTCATGCCCTCAAAGCCCTCTGGGTTCTTTGATGTGGAGTAACCAGGGACCTGGGGCCCACCTGCCATGTCCAGGAGAGTCTCCCAACCCTCTGAGCTACAGTTTCCTCAACTGCAAATAGAGGTTAGGATACTCACCTTGAAGCCTGTGGGAGGACTTTAGGAGGTGATGATGTGCCCTGCTACATGGCAGGGACTCCACATGGTGACAGCAGAGCCATCGTGGCAGACAGTCTGATAAGGTGCTTTGAAGCATGTCTGGGGCCCCATTCCCCACGTGCTAATCCTGACTCTGTCACTTGGCATAGGATCTTGAGTAAATGGCTTAATTTCCCTGTGTCTCAGCTTCATTTGTACAATGGAGATAAGCGTTTGTAGGGTTGATGTGAGGAGTAAAGGAGTTAATACAAATGAAGCCCTAAGAACAGTGCCTGGCCCCAAGTTTGCTGGTACTACAAGTCATAGCAATGGGAGTTCTTATTTGGGGGCTGTTATAACAGAAACTATTCTAAAAACTTCAAAATCATATTTCTTTATTTGACTGAGCCCTAACTTCAGATAGTCACCTTTCTGCATCCCACAGAGATAGTAGAAAAGCAGAGCTTCCATTCCAGTGTGAGAGAAAGATACCAAAGAGATGAACAACTAACAAATAAATAAACCAGATGTGGTAGCAACTCTTGAGAAACGGAATGGATACCCACCCCAGAGCTGCTTCAGATACTGGAGCTGAGGATGTACATACACCAATAAGATATGAAAAAGTTTATTACTCATGTAATAGACTCTCAGGGAAGGCCAGGGCAGGCTTCCCAAACTGGTGTGAAATGGCTTGAGAAAGTCAGGAAATGAAACTGGTTTGGAGATTTTCTCGTGGTGAGGCGGCTAGGGATGGCATGAGGGATCCCACACATGAGTGGAGGCTTATGTGGTTCAAACCTCTTGCCAACACTAAAGGCTTTCTTATCAGCTTGCCCAGGTGTGCAGCAGAAAAGGGAGAGGTGAGCTTTACAAGCTGTCAGTGACCAAACATGAAAAACCGGAACCAGACTCCTGATTGCACTAGCCAATTTCAGATAGCCGCAAGTTCTGGTTTTTAAATATAGGTGAATGTGGTGAAGGATGTCGGGCGTATGTAGGGGGAGGTAGCGTGAGAGTGGTTCTCTTTCAGCTGGGATTGTCAAGATGAGGCATCGCTGAAGAGGGGGCATTTGAGTTGAGATCTGAATGATAAGGTCAAAAGCTAGTCATTCAGAAGGGAGAGGCATGCAAAAGCCATTGAGGGAAAAGCCAACTCAGCAGATTCAAGCCAAAGAGCCGGCAGCGCTGAGAGGATGGTAGGAGATAGTTGAGAATCAACGCAGGGTAAAGATGACGAGGAGGATGAGAATGAGTACTAAGGAAGCTGAGCAAGAAGACTCAGATTGCGGTATTCAGATGTCTGAAGTGCTGTTTTATGGAAGAGAGCAATCTCGTTCTACTGGGCTCCAGCAACAGTGAAGTTGCAAGGAGTCAAATTTCTCATGCTCAAGAGAAGAAAGGCTTTGTGAGAGCACCTTTATCAGGTAATGAGCTCCCTGTCACTGGTGGGGTGCCAAGAGAAGCCGAATGCCACTAGCAGAGGGGATGTCAGCTGAGGGGCTGGGAGAGCTGGACCATGTGGCTTTTAAGGATTTGAGGATGCTCTCAGCCCTCAGAGTCTAATCTCAGGGGAAGAGACTCTTGGAACAGGTGCATAGGGAGCTTCAGAGAAGAACATGGAGATGCGTGCCCTTTGCAGCAGTGGCTGTCATTGTCACCCACGCTGGCTAATGCTGGCTTCTTTCTAAGAAGAGCTACGGGGATTTCTGTTTAAACACGGCTGATTGAAGAAGCCCAGCTCCAGTTAGTGGCTTATATGCATGTCAAATTAGGGTTCAAAGGAATGTAAATATGGAAGCTTATTTGCTCAGATAAATTTGCTTTAGTAACCTAGAGGAAACAGTAGAGCCTAAAACACTCAAACTGCAATTAATGGACAACTTTGGCCTCCAAGTTCTTCTTTCCTCCACCTTTTGCCTTTTCTTTTCTTTGTTTCAATTCAGTTACATTCAGCAAACATTTAGGATATGTCCTGTGTGGAAGGCACTATGAATAGAAGTACCCAGAAACAGTTGAACCAAGACCTTGGCTCTCTGGTAGAGGAAACGGGTGTGCCGCAAAACAACAATGGTTTATGAATGCAAAACTGTAAGTGTGATAATAGAGATACAAATAACAAAATAAGTGAACAAGCAAGTAAGTATCTGGCACCTACTGTATGTTTGCCCCTCCCCCCCCGCCCCTGCCCTGCCCTGCTAGGCACTTGGCAAACAAAGGAGATTTATTTTGATCACCTAGAGAAATCAGAGAACTAGTTCATCAAACTGCTCCCTCCTCCATCTTTGACTAAGGCTGCAAATTCCTCAAAGGAGAAAACATTTCTCATTCATCTCGCTATTAGCCAGGACTGACACTTAGTGGGATTCTCAATCAATAACTCTTGAGCGGATGGATGAATCAATGAGTAGCATTTGAGATGGACTTCGACTGGGGGTAGTAGCTCAACAGGGCAAGGTGATGAGGAAAGCATTCTGATAAAAACTCCGTGAGCAAGGATCCGATGGGCAGAAACAGAACTTAGCGTTTCCAGCCACCCCAAACAGTCCAATGTGGTGCTTTTTGAGCGACATGAAAGGAGCAGTGGGGGAGAAAGTAAAGAGAAGGCTGGAGCCTTCTTGAGGGACTTGGAGAATTATAGCGAGGAGTTTGAACTTCATTCTGTAGAAGATTGGCAGCCGTTAGAAGTTTTTACGCAAGCAGATGACAAGATCAATGTAATAATAGCCTTATCGTTCTCTACTTGCCAGTGTATAGGCAGTAGCCGTCATTAGTGATTCGAGGGCCAACTAGTGAGAGATCAAGTTGTTTAAGAAAGTTGAAACGGCATTTAACTTGAGTGGTGTGAATATTCATTTCTGTATTTGTGAGTTTGGAGCTTCAAGAAAGTCTCTTGTGTTATGTCTTGTAATATCATTGGCATAATCTTTTTTTTCTCTCCTTTACTGAACATCATGCCATATACATATTAGCATCTAAGAGTCCAAATTAGCTTCCAAATATTTTGGACTCTTAGGTGCTAATATGTGCATCCTCAGTTGTCTTCTGGGGAAATCTCACCTCATGCCATGGAAGTTTTCCTCACTGACCCCAGTATTCTGTCTCCAGTGTTTTCCTGAAGCCTCCCCTTCACTTAAAACAGTTGTCTTCTGTGTGCCCCACTCCAAAGCCCCATGCCTGTGTAGAATGTAGCAGCACTTGAATGCATTTATTAATTTGTGTGGATTCTCCCCATCTCACATTCTTTTTTTTTTTAGATTTTATTTATTTATTTTAGAGAGAGAGAGAGTGCAAGCAAGGGCAGGGAGAGGGACAAGCAGACTGCATTAAGTGCAGAGCCTGAAGTGGGGCTCGATCTCGCAACCCTGAGATCCTGACCTGAGCTGAAATCAAGAGTCAGACGCTTAACTGCATAACTGACTGAGCCACCCAGGTGCTCCATCCCCATCTCACATTCTGGTGGAGCAAGACAGACTCCCTACCAGTGAAATAACTTGTGTATCCAACTCCTATCCCCAGTGCCTGGCATGTCATGCTCAGCAAATCTTCAGTGGGAGATGGGTGACTAGATAAAAGGTAGAGGTGGAAGGAAAGAGAGGAAGAGAATTACATCGCTGGTAGAAAACCAAGCACAAAAAAACAAAAAACAAAACAAAACAAAAACCCCCAAAAACCCAGCCCATCATTTTAGTCAACATGAAATCTGTTAGAACGTAAGTATTTATGAGGACAGGGACCTCGTCCTTCTCATCAGCTTTGCATCCCCAGTACTTAGCTCAGGGCCTGGCACAATGAAGGTGATCTGTGAATATTTGTTGAAGAGCAAAGGAATGAATGAAAGGTAAAAGGTAACTCTATTCCAGTATATGCATCAGGCACTGTAGCCCATAGGGCAGCGACTTCCCAGGAGCAATTTCATTAATTATCCAGTTCTTGCCTTCAAGAGGAAGAGGATTATTGACCTTTAGGATCCAGAGGGTACCAGCACTTCGCTTCAAATATATGTTGCACTGAGGTTTGGGCAGCAGCTCTAGCCTTGGTTCTGAGGAAATGAAGGAGATAGTCATGATGGAAATAAGCTACTAACGCTCGCCTCCCTCCCTAAATAAGTCAAATTATTCCAGCATCATTGCCCTATAACTTCTTACTTTCAATATCTCAGGGAAAGCCTAAATTGCCTCTTAAAATCAAGGCCAAACTGTCTGAACGTATTACTACAGGGCTTGATTTTGAACACAGGACTGATAAATAACGAAGATTTTGGTTTGGTTTTTTGGTTTTGGATGGTTTTTGCTTTATTTTGTTTTGTGTTTTTCTTTTTTTCTCAGAATAATCTCAGCATGGTTGAGCGGGTTTCTAGGTGCCTGAAGAGAGATCTACCATAATGTACATCCCTTCATGGGAAAATTTTACAGTAGTATGCTTCAAGGGAAGTGATAGTTAACTAGATAATGACAATAAAAGCAAATAATTCTATGTCACTTACAATGTGCCAGGCCCTGTTTCAAATACCTTATACATAATAACTCATTAACCCTTAAATAGCCCTTTGCAAAAGATACTGTTATCACACCTGTTTTATAAATGAACAAACTGAAGAGCAGGGAGATAAGGTTCCTCGTTCAGGGGGGGCAGAACCAGTGGGGATCGGGTTGGCATGTGAGCCCCGACAACCCGGCTCTCCCATACCCCTTCTCTACACTATGAATTATGGACAGCTCTTTGATCTGACTTTCTTTTTGTTCCAATAACTTCCCCTCCCCAGACACATTAACTTCATGGTGAATGTACTTGGTCGGCTTATGTTTAAAGTGTTTGCAAGTTAAAATCATTACTTTACTCAGTGCTTCTTTATTGGACATCAGCTATGTGTCAGACACTGTTTTTAGCTCTACATACACAGCAGAGAACATAAGATACATTCACAGATTCCATGGAGTTTACATTCTCGTTTGGGGAAAAAGACAAAAAGCAAAAGCAGCAGCAACAAAAGCAAATTCAGATCTCTATTAGGTCAGGTAGAATAAGTTTGATGGAGAAAAACCAAGGAAGAAAGAAGATAGGGAGTGATAGCAGGGGTTGGGAAGGCCCTCACTGAGAAGGTGATATTTATGCCTCAACAGGAAGGTGGCAATGGGCAGGACATGCAGAATCTGAGGGAAGAGCTAGTCAAGAATGAGTAAAAGCAAGTGTGAGTGTTTAGGGCAGGGGCTGTGGGACGTTTGGAGAATGCAAGGGCCCCGATGTGGCAGGAGAAAAGTGAGAGCTTAGTTAATATCATGATGGAAAGATGAGCATAGTGTTTATAGCCAGACACGCTAGTGTTTATATTTGAGCTCAGCCACTGGTGGGATCGTTTTAACAAGTTATATATGCCTTTGAGTTCTCATTTCCTCTTCTGCAAAATGGAAATACCAGTTTGCTGTCAGAAACACATGAGAAAGCATCACGAGCCTGGCACAGAAATGGAAGATGCATCCCCGGTCTGTCCCGTCTTTGCAGGTGTTTCCAGGCAGTCCGCACAGACAGCCCCCATTTCCACCATCCACGGAAACAGGTCATGCCCCAGGAGGCAGGACCCCGAAGGCTCCATTGTCTCATGACTCAGCCCCACCCCGTAAACCCGAGACATAAACCGGGCCCCTCATTCACCTTCTCATTGGCTTTTGATCGTCCCCAGGAAAAACTGGGGTCCGGGCAATGTTTCCAACATGATTGTGCCACTGGTTGCCAAATGAAGAGTGACTTGAGCCGTTTCAAACAAAGCAAAACAGTTTCCAAGATGTAGGCCTTTTGTTTGTGTGAACCGGGACATGAGCAAACACTGGCATGTTTCAGTTTGAAATAGCTTCTGGAGTAATCGCTGGCACTGCCTTCTCTAGTTACATAATGTCTGTCTTCTTTGGCAGTGACCTTGGTATTGTCTTTGGTGTGAAAAACATCAACTCCGGGATGCCACACACTTCGCCTAGTGTGTTACCTACTTCTTGGAACCATCCGGCCGGATTTGTTTCTCTTGCTCTTTTTCTTTCTGACTGTCAATACTTACTAATAGTTTCAGAAAGTGTTCAGATAAACTTGTGAGTGACAGATTTGTTTTTTCCACAAATATTTCTTAAGCACCAATTCTGTGCCTAGTGGAGTGCTAGGTCCTGGAGATGTTGAGAGCTATACAAAATTCCCTGCCCTCAGGGAGCTTAGGAGAGACAGATATATAAGACATTAGAGTGCGATAAGATGCAAGACAGGGCTCAGTGCTAAAGAGGGTGACCTTTAGAATTACACAGACTTGGGTTTGAATCTCTGGTTCCTCCTTATTTTGTGATCTTAGGCAAGTTGCATAAATTCCCTGAGACTTAGTTTCATCATCTCTACAAGAGTGGACATAATTCTTATCCCCTAGCGTGCTTGGATGGATTGAGTTAGACAAAATTTTTAAAACACTTGGCCCTACACCTGGCATAGAGTAGATGCTCAATAAACAGCAGCAATTGTAATTATTACTAGTGCTCTAGTAGAGGTAGGAATAAAGCATGAAGGCACAGAGGAAGGAGTGACCAATCCCAGGGGAATGACAACATGGAGGTGCTGTTTAAACTGGATTTTGGATGATAAAGATAGCTTTGTCAAGTGGAGGAAGAGAGGGCAGGCAGTCCTAACAGTTGGGTGGAGATGTGCAAGTGAAAATGTATTGTTCATGTAAATATGTTCATTTAACAAATATTTATTGAGCTGCTACCATGTGCTGGGCATTGGATTAAGTTTCAGGAATATGCAGTGAACATGACAAGGTTTTACCTTCATGGGACTTATATTCCTCAGTGGAAGACAGATCATAAACTAGAAAAAGAAAGGTAATTAATGAACAAAGAACAGCTTGTTGTGATAATGTCTATGAAGGATATAAACAGAGTGATACCAAATAAAACAATTGAGCACTGGTAATATTATTTTAGCTGAGGTGGTCATAGGAGATTGCTCTGAAGAAGGGATGATTAAGTTGAGACCTACAGGATAGAATGAGGAAGCCATGGAAAGAGCCGAAGAAGAGCATTTCAGGCAGAGGAAACCTCAAACACAAAGGCCCAGAGGTAGGAAATAGTTTGCCGGGTTTAATCAATGGCAAGAAAGATCCTTGTGGATGCAACATCATGAGTCAGAAGAGTGTCATTTCTTGGGTGCCAGGAAGGTGGGCAGAAGCTTGTTTTCATTTCGTTTTGGCTTTTGTTTCCATTTACCAATGGTGAGCAATGGGAAGGGTTTCTAGCATGGAAGGACACAGATTTATATTTATTCGGTGGACGTTGTGGCTGTCATGTGGAACCCAGGTTGTAGGAGGGTAAAGTATAAGCAGAAAACCAGTTGGGAACTGTTGTAATCATCCCAGCAAGAGATGGTTTTTGTTTTGCTTTTAAGAGGGAAGACAAGAGCATGTTTGTTGGGCAATCATCATGACCTAGGAGTAGTGGGAGACGAATGATGCAAGAGAAAGAGATTATGTCTGAAGTTTCTTACAATGAATGGGACCAGGCTGGGTATTCGAGTTGGAGTGGAGATAGATTTGGGAATTTCAGCCAATAGAATTTGATAATAGATTAGACTGAGGCACAGAGAATGTGGAAAAAGGGAGAAATCGAGGATGACTCCAAGGGGTTTTGCTTAAGCAAGAAGGTGCCATTTACTGACTTGAGGTGGACTGAGAGAGGAACTGGCTTGGGCAGCTATGAAGAGCTTCACCAAAGACATACTAAATTTGAGATCCCTAGTCGAAAGCTCTAGATAATGTCTAGAGCTCAGGATATTGGTCTGTGCTGGAAATATAAACTGGGGAATCATTAGCATTTAGATGGTATTTAAAGCCATGGTGAGCTCACTAGGAGAGAACGTGTAGAGACAGAAGAGTCAAGAGCCCAAGGTTCAGGAGAGGAAAAGGAGGGGCCAGTCCAGGAGACTGAGAAGGAGAGACCAGAGAGCAAGAAGGAAACCAAGAGGAATGAAACTGTATAAGCCAAGGGAGGAGAGCAATTCAAGAAGGAGGCAGTGGTCAGGTCTGGAATTCCACTGCCAAGTAAAATGAGGACAGAGAGGTCTCCACTGGATTTGGCAAAACGGAGGGCACAGGTGGTCTTGGCAATGGTGAGGATGAAAGCTAACTTGGAATGAGCTAAAAACATGAACGGGAAAGGGAACATCACTTGTGACTATAGGGCTTTTGTTCCAAGTTTAAACCTGAAGTTAAAAAAATATCGTTTGTGAATTATGAAGCTATGTGTATGAATTTCTTTGTCTTTTTACTTTTCTGTTCTTATTGATTTTATTTTCTGAGAAACAGGAAGAGCAATGGAATGAGACTATGGAAACAATACTAGACAATTTGTTGAGGAAATCTGGCTGTAAAAGTTGAAGAGACACGAAGCGATGAATGGGAGGTAGTTAAGGGAGTCAGGAGAGGTTTTGGTTGGTTTTGCCTTTAAATGGGAGATATGAGAGCACATTTGGTGACCAATGACACAAAAGGAAGAATTTACGTGTAAAAGACTGAAGTCTTTGGTGAGTGGTGGAGTCTGCCTCTGAGAGGTGTGGGGACACCACCTGGGGAAGCAGGAGGAAAGACAAGGAGCACAGGTACCCAGAGTGGAGGACAGTCTTGTAGCATGGATGGGGGAAGGTGACAGAATGCCAAGGTGGCTTCTACCTGCAGTGAAGTATGAGCTGACGTCATCAGCCCAGAGGGTGAGAGTGCAAGCAGCGAATCTGGGAGGTGTGAGGAGAATGAAAAGTGTATGAAATGTCTGTCTCCAAGAAGGAGGAAGGTAACGGGTGGGGGAAGAGAGGTGAGTAGGGGCAGGACTGCATCGTATATTGATGACTCCTTATCCAGAGTGGTTTCTTCTTCACCTCCAATCTTCGCTGAATCCCCGGCATGGTCCTTTGACATTGGAGGCCCACAACAGATGTGTGCTGAGTGCCTTGTGTAGGGGAGCAGTGCTGTTTTCAAGACAGAGAGGAAGGAAAGGAAGACTTATTGAGCATGGATTACAAGGCAGGCATGATGTCAGGTGCTTTATCTACAATATCTTAGCAGGAGGTTTTAGTGATGACAAAACTGAGGATCAGAGAAGCTGAATAATACATCCACAGTCACTCAGTGTGTGCATGTACGTGTGTGTATGTGTGTGTTGCATATATGTCTACATATGTAAATGCACATATATATGTATGAACATTCATGCACACAGACATGCACATGCACACACATGCATTTATTTTCTAATAACATTCTGTCCCTGTCTCAGAGAATTTATAATTTAGGAATCTAGCCAAAGGGAGAAATTTGGTACATAAATGAGTAGAGCAGGGGTCAGCAAGGTACAGCCTATGGGCCAAATCCAGCCCACCACCTGCCTATTTTTTGAAATAATGTTTTATTGAAATATAACCGTTCCCATTTATTTACAAATTGGGCTGCTTTTGCACTACAACAGCAGAGTTGAGTAGTTGCAACTGTGTCTGTATGTCCTACAACAGTATCTGTATGTCTGCAGTGTCTGTAAAGACTGAAATATTTATCTGGCCCTTTATAGAAAAAATTTTGCTGATCCATGGGCCAAAGTTCAAGGGAAAAGGGGCTAAGGTTGAGAAGCTGCAGCTTTCTTTTGGTCGTGATCAGAGACTGCTTTGAGAAAGCAGTGACATTTGAGTTCCCTCTTCAAAGATTCATGCCTTCATTCCTCAAAGATTTTTTAGCATCTCCGATGTGGCAGGCACTATTCTAGGTGCTGAAGATACAACAGTGAGCAACATAAATAAAAGTCCCTGCCCTCATGAGGCCCATGTTCTTAGGGACTGGAAAGATTTGGGGAGATGGGGTTCGAAGGAAAATCATTGCTGCTATAGCAGTACCGTAGCAAAGGCACATGCTTGGCATAATCAGGGGAAGTTTCAGAAACGGGAAGTAGTCCTTATTGATGCAAAGGATGTAAGGTCCTTCAGGAATGAAGGACCATACTGTAAATTAGTGATTTTCAAAGTGTGGTCCTCAGACTTATCATTGGAATTACCCAGAGAGTTTGCTAAACATATGTGTTCTTGGCACACAGTTCAGACCTAAAGAATCCTAACCTCTGGGGGTAGGACACAGGTATCTACATACTTAAAAGTTCTTCAGTTATTTTTAGGCTCACTATATTTTTGAATCATGGTGGTAGGAGTTCATTGGAGTCAGATTCAGGAGTGTGTGTGTGTTGTAGTGGGGTGTCAGCAGAGGGAAAGAGGTAGGAAAGAGAGCAAGGACCCCCTCCCGCGCCCCCAATTTAAGACAACTTAGAGTCCACCCACTGGAATTCAGGCTTCTTTGGGCACATCTGGAAAACTTGGATGGGTGACGTCACTTGTAAATGGGAGGTCCATTTACAAAAGAGTACAGAGCTTCCTGGAAGAGAGCTCAGGTGTAATGAGAGAGGACTTGGTCAATGCAGACCCCCACTCATCAGGGGGAAAGGATGATGCTGAGTGCATTGCGAGGACAGCTGCCAGATTTGCCTCCTAGCTCAGGCCCTCATACCTTTCTTTTCAATAAAGGTTAATATAGAGCCAACTCTTGAAAAGTGTATGCCCCAATCACCATGAATGTCCTTGAGAGGTCCATAGTTGAGGTGGACACATAGGATACATACCAAAATGGTAAAAATAAAAGGCCAAGTTAACAGTACAGGCCATTAGTAAGGGCTGGGTGGCCAAGAATAAGCTGGCGGGTTAGGTAGGACATAGCCTTTCACGGCAAGCAGAGAGGAATGAGTAAGTCCATCCAAACGGCAGACCTTGCTTGAGCTTGACAGCGGCCCATAAGCAGACACAGCACATGCATGCAGTAACGAGTGGATCAGTTTGGCTGGAATAGGAAATTCACGTAGAGCAGTAATTGGAGATAAGTCTGCAAAGGTTGTCTAGGGCCAGATGGGGAAGGGCCTTGAATGCCAAGCTAAGGATTTTGGCGTTTATCCTGGAGGCAGTGGGGAGCCATTTAACTTTTTTAGCAGTGAGGTTATAGGATTAGAGGTGCGCGTTAGGGAAATTAAACCAGTGGAAGAATGGAGGACACAATATGGACGTGAGAGACTGGAAGTGAGGAAACCAATTAGGAGATCACTGGAAAGGCCCAGGTGAGAAGTAATGAGCACCTGGATGTGGTAGAAGCTGTAGGAATGGAGAGGAGAGAAAAGAGGACTTTGAGAAAACTCACAGATAGAACCAGCAGGAGTTGGCAATGGAATAGAGAAATGGAATGTGCCAAGAAGTCCAAGCCCATCCTAAAGATTCCCACCTGGATAACCATGGAGACACTGTGCAATTACAGGAACAGAGAGAACGGGGATGGATGAGCGGGGAGAGTGTGAAGCCTGTTGATTTGAAATGCAAGAGGGCCAGTGGGTAGGTAGTTAGAATGCCAGGGACTCTGGAGCGAGGTCAGTAGTGGTGAGATGGGCATCCACAGGAGCGCCCGTCCCTTGTGGCCAAACATTGGGCCATTGATTGGTCTCAACATGGTAAATTGGATGTTGCTATTCTTTCTTTCTACATACACCCACACCCACCCACCCACCCACACACACACACAGAGTCATGTATTGATTCAATAAATATACACTGGGAGGAAAATCTTGGGTTGCATATACGTATGGATATTAGTTTTGTTCATTTCACTGCATGTGGTAAAACTCACACCAAAAGCCCAGAAAATGTAAGAGGGGGAAAAAACTGATGATAAAACAGTATGAATCCACCAGGGAAGAATAATCAAAACTGATTAGAAACTGGTTTCTTTTCCAAAGTTTCATTTTTAAATACTTAAAAAAAAACCTGATTGATGCTTCAATGGAAAGAGTATAAATGAAGTTGGATATTGATGTAAATAGCCCCCCCCTTTTTCTTCTGTTTTTCCTTCCTTTATTTTTTAACAATGCCGTGTAAAATCAAACAATTTTAACAGCCCTGCTGGGCTCAGTAGGACTCTGGCACATCAAGAAATGCTTCCCCTAAGCAAAAGTTACCAAGGCAAAAACACAGTGAAAGCCTTCTCTTAAGTAAAAGCAGAGTGGAAAATGCAATACTGTTCCAAAACTTGTTTCTTAGAGGGGGTGTAGCTCAGTGGTAGAGCATTTGACTGCAAAACTTGTTTCTTGGAGTAGATGAGGAAGTTATTTTAAGAAATTACATAGTCACTTCTAAAGCAATAGCATTGAAATCATAATATTAGTTAACCAAGAAACCTAGAAGTGTAAGAATTATGGAAGGAAATACAAAATATTTGCATACCTGTGATAAGCTAGTGCTTATACCACCCATCCCCATCTTACGTCATGACATCCACTACCTTCTCTGGCCACTTAAACTGCTCAAGGGGAGTGCTTTTTGCCCGAGAATCACAATAAGGTGTCATCAAATGATCACAAGGTTTGGAGGCAAGTACTCCCAGGTTTGAATCCTGGTTCTGAGATTTATTAGCTGTCTGACTTTAGGCAAATCTCTTAGTTTCTTTGAGACTCAATATTCTCATCTTTTGCTATGAGAATTAAGTTAGCTAATGGGTGAAAAGCATCCTTCATGGGGTAGCTGGATGGTTCAGTCGGTTAAGTGTTTGCCTTTGGCTCAGGTCATGATCCTGGAGTCCTGGGATCGAGCCCCGGGTTGGGGTCCCTGCTTGGAGGGGAGTCTGCTTCTCCCTCTGCCCCTCCCTCTCCCCCTGTGCTCACTCTCTCTCTCTCTCTCTCTCTCACTCTGTCTCTCAAATAAATAAATAAATTCTTTAAAAAAGAGAGAGAGAAAGAAAAGAAAAGCACCCTGCAGAGAGCCTTGCATGTAATAGACACTTTTTAAAAATAAACCTTTTACTTTATTTATTTTTTAATAAAATTTTTATTGTAGAATAGTTTTATATTTACAGAAAACTTGCGAAGATTTTACAGAGAGTTCCCGTGTAACCCACACCTGGTTTCTCCTATTATTAACATCTTATGTTGGTATGGCATATTTGCCACAACCAGTGACTAATACTAATACATTATTATTAACCAAAGTTCATACTTAACTCAGATTTCCTTAGTTTCTACCTCATGTCCCTTTTCTGTTCCAGGATCCTGTCTAGGATACTATACAACATTTAGTCTTCAGGTCTCCATAGGCTCCTCTCAGCTGTGACAGTGTCTCAGACTTCCCATGGTTTTGATGGCCTTAGCAGTTTTGAGCATACTGGTCAGGGATTTTACAGAATGTCGCTCAATACTTCAACTAGGATTTGTCTGAGGTTTTTCTCATGATTAGGCTCAGGTTATAGGTTTTGGGGAGGACGACCACAAAGAGAAAGTACCATTTCATCACATTATATCAAAGGTACTTATTACCAGGACGTATCACTGTCGATGTTGACCTTGGTCACTGGCCAAGATGGTGTTGGTCAGGATTCTCCACTCCAAAGCCATTCTTGCTCACTCCATTTCCATACTATACTCTTGGGAAGGAAATTACCAGTCCCAGCCTATACTTAAGGAGTGTGGAGTTTTGTTCCACCTCTTCGGAGGCAAAATGCTTACAGAAATTATTTGAAGTTCTTCTGTACCAGAAATTTCTCTATTCTCGCTCATTTATTTATATACACAATTACATACATATATCCATGTGGACCCATGAGTCCATACTTTAATACTTAGTGTAAAACTCTAATAGCATTTTATTTATTTTTTTACTCAAATTGTTGTGGTTTTGACTGATAGAACCTCTTTCCATTGGCTTTTATGTCCCCTTGACATACCCATTGTTTTGGGTGTTTTTGTTTTGTTTTGTTTTATCACTTCCTTACTTTCTGGTGCTATAAGGTGCCTTGGGCTCATCTTGTATCTCACCTCCCCAAGACCTAGAATTAGCTATTCCTCCAAGGAGTCCTGGTCCCATCACTTCTTGGCCTTTTGGCTAAGATCAAGTGCAAGGAGTCCTGGTCCCTTTTATTGGAGGGGATAATTTTTTTAATGTCACTTTTTTCCTTACTGTAAGGACACCCAATGAAGACGCTAAGAATTCATTATGAACTTGTTAGACAACATTGACAGTATGGACAAGTTAGTGTCTCAAAGTAAGCAAAGATTTACTTTAGTGCCTCCTATGTGTAAGATATGTTACAGGTTTCTAAAGATACTGAAATGATATGAAATGCTTACTGAGTGTTTCCTATGAGCACTGCCACTGTATACACTCTTGTAAACACTTGACGTGTGTTGTCACTTAACACTTCTAACAGTCCAGTGAGGTGTAGGTCCTATCATCATTCTCATTCTTCCGACAGCGATGACAGGAATCCTTGGCCACCCCAGGGCTCAACTTCTGGTAGACAAAATAGACAGAGGCTGGTGCTAAGAACAGGAAAGAGAGACACCCAGTTCAGCTGTGGGATTAGGGAGAACTTTCTGGACTAGTGACACCTGCACTGAGTCCAGGTGGATGAAAAGAAATTTGGGGTAGAATTCATGGGGTAGCATTCCAGGAAGAAGAAAGATCTAGAGTAAACACACCAGGAGGTAAAATAGCCCACACAGGAACGGTTAGCAGGCAGTGACTGCCAGGCAGGGAATGAGTAGTGCGGGGTGGACAAGGAAGACAAGGGACTTGGCCTCCGCATGTTATGTATGTTCTGCGAGGTAGCTTGGACTACCTTGTAAATAACAGGAAAAAAGGGAGTGAGATGATAAAATGTGAGTTATCGACAGATTGTTTTAACGCAGTGCAGAGGACAGGTGGGAGGTACAAGCAAATAGACTAGTTAGGAGTAAAGAGCAGGAGTCCAGGGAGGAGGTATCAGGGGCCTAAACCAGGGCAGTGGCAGTTCAAACCAGAGAAATTAGTATATATTAAATTGGTAGGACCTGGAGATTGAGAAACAATGTGGCTCCTGCATTTCTTTTCTTTCCAGAATGTGTTCAGTCTGAGTTCGAGAGCAATAAAATGAAAAAGGTTCAAGGAGAATGTTCTGAGGAGAAGTTCATGAATATGACTAGAGCGTCCTATGTTATCAATCTTGGGAACCCAAGTTTGCCAAAATGGGGGCAAAATTAGAAGAATCTTTTTTTTATTTAAATTCATAATTAGCATATAGCATATTATTAGTTTCAGAGGTAGAGTTCAGTGATTCATCAGTCTTATATAACACCCAGTGCTCATTACATCCCGTGCCCTCCTTAATGTCCGTCACCCAGTTACCCCATCCCCCCACCTCTCTCCCCTCCAGCAGCCCTCGGTTTGTTTCCTCTAAGAGTCTCTTATGGTTTGTCTGCCTCTCTGATTTCCTCTTGTTTTATTTTTTTCCCTCCCTTCCCCTATTTTCCTCTGTTTTGTTTCTTAAATTCCACATATGAGTGAAATCATATGATAATTGTCTTTTTCTGCTTAGTATAATACTCTCCAGTTCTATCCACATCATTGCAAATGGCAAGATTTCATCTTTTTGATGGCTGAGTAGTATTCCATTATATATATACCACCTCTTCTTTATCCATTCATCTGTTGATGGACATCTGAGCTCTTTCCATAGTTTGGCTATTGTGGACATTGCTGCTATAAACACTGGGGTGCAGGTGCCCCTTTGGATCACTACATTTGTATCTTTGGGGTAAATACCCAGTAGTGCAATTGCTGGGTCGTAGGGTAGCTCTACTTTCAACTTTTTGAGGAACCTCCATACTGTTTTCCAGAGTGGCTGCACCAGCTTGCATTCCCACCAACAGTGTAAGAGGGTTTCCCTTTCTCTGCATCCTCACCAACATTTGTTGTTTCCTGACTTGTTAATTTTAGCCATTTGACAGGTGTGAGGTAATATCTCATTGAGGTTTTGATTTGCAAAAATAGAAGAATTTTAAAGTTCTTCTATCCCTGTAGCAGCATTCATAGGCAATAGTTATCAAATGCAATTATTAGTATATCAGAATAAATATGTGATTTGGAGCCACCCAAGAAATTCTATTAAAGTTGAATTCTACCTCCTCTACTGAACTGGCCTATCTTGCCTAAGTCTCCATAAGCCTTAGTTTCCTCATTGGTAAAGTGGGAAACACGGTCATACCTACATCTTGAGGTTGTAATAAAGGCGAGTTAATGTGTACCATGCTCTTGAAACATGGATAAGGGCCACCTATTCTCAACATAAAATTGTTTAAGATTTATTTTTTGCTTTCTCATAAAGTTCACTTAATCCTTCAGCTACCTTTTGAAGGTAAAGTTTACCATTCTTTCCTCACAACAAGAAATTTAGGCACAAAGTGAAAGGGTTTCTCTAAAATTAAAGAGCTTCTAGAGCAGATTTCTGGACTGCAAGACCAGGATTCTCTACCTGACAGAGAGTTGTGAAACAGAAAGCTAGGCTTTGCTCAATTACCTTGTTTATTCTTTTAACAAATATTTGCTTAAAGTGCTCTTCTCTGGCAAACCCTGTTATGTGATCAGGATATAGCAAGAACCAGATAAATAAACGCCCGCCTCATGGACTTGAAGAGATATATAAACAAAGAAAGGGTAAAACATGAGCTATAAAGCACCAAAGATTAATATGTGCTATGAAAAAAACATTAAACTGGCATATGTCTAACCTGAAACATACTTTTTATTGACTCTACTTCAACTATTTTGCCCAGATTAAATTTTCCACAAGTTACAGCCTTACCCCACTGGGCTTCTTTCATTTTAAGACTTGTGTTGTCCCCTTGTTGTGCAGAGAGAGAAGAGCTTTGACAGGAGGAAGTCAGGCAAATCAGTATAAGCGACCATCATTCCTAAAAACACTAGCAGCAGTTCTGCCTCAGTTTGGGACCCAGTGTTATAAAAAGCATGTATATGGTCATTGGCTTAGATAAAGGGAGGAGGCCAAAATACAATTATAAAGAACAATGTACGTTAAAAAAACCACACACACACACACACACACACACACACACACACACACACACACACAAGTTAAAAGATGTGACTGATTTCACCATGAATAACCTTTAAAATGTTTTGGTGTCATTTCTCCAGCTGTTTTCTCTGTCACTTCATGAGAGCTCATTATATATAAAATTTTTCATCCTGCTTTTCACTAAGTATTGTAACACAAGCACATTCCTGTGCTAAAAAAAGCTCCCTGCAAACATAACTTGTAATATCTGCATTATATTCCATTATGTGAACATAACATAATTTATTTTACCATTCTGTTCTTGTTTCAAATTCAGATTGTTTCCAATCTTTTGGTATATCAGCTATCTATTGCTCTGTAAGTACCTAATCTTTGGGGTGTATCATCCTAAAACTTAAATGGTCTAAAACCTTTATTTATTATTTTTCATGTGTCTAACTGGGTTGCTGGGTGGGTTCCACTGGCTCCTCCTGGCCTCACCTAAGCAGAGGCTTTCAGCTTAAGGGGAAGGTCAGCCGAGTCTGAAGGTCCAAGATGGCCCCATTCACACGTCTGGCCATTGGTGTCAGCTAAACACTGAGGTGCTCCCATTCTCCTCAACACCGTTCATCCTCCAGAAGCTAGACTGGCTTTCTTACATGGAGGTTGCAGGGTGGCATGCCAAGAGGGTCAAGAACAATCCAAGCTCTCTTGAGGTCTAGGCTCTGAAACAAGTAAAACTCAACTTCTGCCATATTCTTTTTTTTTTTTGAATTTTTATTTTTTTATTGTTATGTTAATCACCATATATTACATCATTTGTTTTGGTGTAGTGTTCCATGATTCATTGTTTGTTCATAACACCCAGTGCTCCACGCAGAACGTGCCCTCTTTAATACCCATCACCAGGCCATATTCTTTTGATTGAGACAAGTCACAAGACTGGTCCAAAATCAAGGGATGGAAAAATAAACTCTACCTCTGAATGACAGGAGCATCAAAGTCTCCTTATGAGGGGGCATGCATGCTAGGATGTAAGGGATTTGTGGCTGTTAGTCTACCACAAGGGATTCTGAACAACATGCTACAATAAACACTTTTATGTTCATTAAGCTTTATGTTTTGGGGTCTAAAAGATTATTTCCTTGGAATCAACCCCTAGAATTTGATTTACCAGGAGAAAGGAGAAGATACATTTTTAAGGCTTTTGATACAAACACTCTTGCTTTCCAGAAGGTATTCAGATGATGCTCACCATCTCTGCTTTCTAAGACAGAGGAAATTCATTTAATTGGTCAATCCCAAATAAAAAAAAAGTTAATTATAATGTTCCATCAGAATTAAAGGCAGGATTCTTTTCTAAAGGAATAAAGCAGCTCAGTGGCAACGAGCTGGATTTTTCTATGTCTGATTGAGAATAACGTTCTTCTTGGCATAAATGAAATCTTGGGTGAGGAGTTGGAGGCAGACCAGATTTCAGATCCATCTACCAAACAAACCCCTAGTGATTTGAATGCATGAATTTGTTGAGATTTCCTATGGCTAACAATATGCCTTCATGTTAGCAATGACAAAAAAACTAATAGCTGGGCACGGTATTAAAAAAAGGCCTCTTTTTCATGTAATTGAATTCTTCAATCTTGCACTGCATTCATTGAGAAGAACTCTTGGGATGAATTTCTTTGAAATCTATGCTACTGATTTTATTTTCTGATATGTTGACCTTCTTCATCTTGACACATGTTGCAAGATTGGCAGACTTCGTATTCTGTGCATCAGATACAGTGAAAGCCGTGTTAAGGCTCCTGCCGTTGAAACGTATTCAGTGTGGATGCTAATGAAGAATTTTAAAGTGATCTAGCCTGGTTCATTCCTCTTTTTCTCATTTCTCTGGAAGGGGGAGAAATAACATCTCCTTAGCAAAGAGAACTAAAAAAATAATGACCACATCTCTCATTCAGTACTTTGTCTGGTTTTCAGCTCACTCTGTTCTATTTTGAGAAGCAAACTATCAATCCATATCAAGGATGGTGGTGATGATTGTTTTTATTCTTAGAGAATGGATAAATATCTTGCTGGTAATTGCCCTGTCTAAATGTCCTTCACATGCTTCCACTTACACAGTGTATTTATTTACCATTCATCAGGCATCAGCAATGTGAAAAATACCAAGCTAGGCATTGGCAATGTAGATATGAATTGGTTATGGCCCCTTCCTTCAAAGCAGCTCACAGTCAAATAGTGGGCATGAACCAAAATGACCTGGGTAAGCCTAAAATCTCACCCAAGAAAGTACTCAAAATAAGAATGAATGAGAAAAATGTCTTCTATTCAATGAATAAACATAATGAGGAATGCATTCTTTATTCACACATCCTAACATATTTGCCACAATCTTCAACCACCTTCACCTTGCCTTTCTAGGTTTTCATCACACGCATCTGGAAAAACCCTAATGTGGTAACCGAAACCCAACCAACATTTTACTTGGCGTACATGCCTGCACCACAGACTAGCATGACTGCTAACCTCAAAAGGACCTACGTCGCACACAGTCTGTTTAACTTATTGTATCTGTTAGGTTCTGTCGGGGTGTCTGAGGAGTCAATGCAATTCTGACACGATCTACCTGGAAAGAACATCAGATATCACAGGTTAAGGACTCTGTCCTACAAGCCTCCCTCCATCCCCCACTTCAGATGCTACTTGTAAGCCCGGGTTGGTACCTGTACTTCTGACCCACTGCTATAAATGAGAGGTTCCCATGACTTCCTCTTCAGGATCGATTAACTTGCTAGAACAGCTCACAGAACTCAGAGAAACATTTTACATACTAGAATATTAGTTTATTATAAAAGGATATAATGCAGGAACGATGGGAAAGATACAGAGGGCAAGTTATGTGGGAAAGAGGCAGAGCTGCCCTGCCTTCTCTAGGCTCATCATTCTCCCCATATTTCCACATGCTCACCAACCCAGGGAGCTCTCTGAGGTTTCATTATGTAGGCATAATTGATTAAATCATTGACCATTGTTTCAACTTCCCAGAAGTGGGAGGTGGGGGATTGGAAGTTCCAACTGTCTAATCACTTGGCACCATTGGCAACCAGCCCCTATCCTTAGGTGCTTTCCACAAGTCACCTCGTTAATACGACAAAAGACACTTAGGAAATTCTGAGGGTTTTGGGGAACTGTGAGCCTGGCACTGTGGACAACGACCAAATATATATGAGAAATACATTTTGGTCATCTGAATGGCAAAATATATATTTCATATAAATCATAATATCACATGCTACAACAAGTATTTCCAACTTTCTCCACCCTCCTCAAATCCCCAACTCTTTCTCAACCTCCCTCCATCACCTATGACACTCAGCAAATGACCACCTCCTACTTCACATGCAAAGTAAATCCAGAAAATGAGAAACCCCTTACCTTCCTCCCACTGAACATACAAACCCACCTACATCCGCACCCTTCTGCCCTCTTTCCCTCCTGTTACAACAGAGAAGAGTGGTCCTAGTTCCTTTGCCAAGGCCAGTTTCTTTGCATTGGCTTTGAAATATGTCCTTTGAAATGACATTTCTTCCCATCATCATTTAAACATGTCTGAGTCCCTTCAGTCTTTAATCCGTCAATAAATAACCTTCCAGAGACCCCCACTAACTATAACATTTTCTTTCTCTCCCCTAACCTCACAGCTCTTCTCCTCAAAAGATCTGTCTTTTGTTACCATCTCTATCACAAATCTCATTACCCTACCTTTGGCCTCTTCTAATCTGGTTACTTTTTGCATCATTCCACTTGAATGGCCTTCACTGACATCAACAAGTGGCTTCACTGTCGTCAACTGCAAAGGCCCTCCTCAATACACATCTTCCTTCACCTCTCTGCCATGTTTGGCATTGCCAATCACTCCTTTCTTCATGTAATGCCCTCCTCCCTCAGCCACAGTGGGACACAATTCTGGTTTTCTCACTCCTTTCTAGCCACTCCTCCTTGCTCTTTAAGGTCCACCCTTTCCTACCTGGCCATTAAAGGATGGAGTTTCTTAAAGCACACTGTAGGCTTCTCTGAGACAATCTTCCACCCCTTATATCCCTGGAGCCTTGTGGACCATCTAAAACTACCCAGTTATATCTCCAGTGCAGAGCTTTTCTGAGCTCCAGACTTGTGTTTCTTGTTATTTTATATCTGCGCTTAGATGCTTCAAAAGCATCTCAGATTTGGCATATCCAAAATAGCATTCATGACCTTGCCCTCTTCCAGGGTTCTCCATCTCTCTGCCACTACCTTTCATCCATTTCACAAGTGAAAAAAGAAAGTACTGAGAGGTATCCTTGATACATCCTCTTCCTCAGTCCTGATCCCTGGCCAATTCTGTAAAGTCCATTCTAAGGTCTTCTTCCGTCCGTTCTTTCCACTTCCACTGCCTCCACCCTCGTATCAGCCACATCCCCTCTGGGTCTACTGCTGTGGCCTCCTGACCAGTCATTCCAATTCCTCCCTTACTTTCTTCCACTTCATTCTTCAAACCACCACCAAACTAAGAATTTAAGAATACAGAACTCAGTGTATCACCTCTGTGATTAAAATCCTTCAATGGCTTTCCCGTGGCCCAGAGAATAGAGGCCAAAATCTTTAATATGTCTAAAGAGTTCTCATCCAGCTGACTTCTACCCACTCCCTTCCCCATCTCTCTGATACCTACCCTCCTCCATTACCCTTTCTTGCCACAAGAATGTATGCTTAGTGTTTCCTCTACTGGAACACTCCTCCTCTACCCTCTTCACTTAGTTTAAACTTCTTACCCATCTGATGTGTACACAGAAAGTCACCTCTTCGGGGAAATCTTCCCAGACTCTTAAGACTAGCTCACCTCTGCAGATTATATGCTCTCACCATAAATTTCTGCAATTACTTATTCAATGTCTGTGTCCATCACTAGACAAAAAAACTGTACTTTGGCAGAAAGGAATGTCTTATTGACTCACAGTTTTTTTTTTCCCAGCACCTGTCTTTAGTGCTTGGAATGTAGTAGACATTCAACAAATGTTTTCATTGAGCACGTACCATGTGCCAGACACCACTGCACTGGTAACACAATGATGAACACAACCAATACAGTCATTCTCCCCAGTGAGACCTGCATCATAGTGGAAGAGACATAATATTAAATAAGTAAATAAATACATAATACGAGTGCTATGAAGAAATCTAAGTGCTATAAAGAAAATAGAGTAAGGAAATTGAGAATGTTAGGTGGTGGTGGATTAGGCTCTTTTACATAGAGTCTAAAAAGGCTAATTTTGATAGAGAAGTCCTTTTAGGAGGACATTTGAGCAGAGGCTTGAATTGAGAAAACAGAAAGGATCAGGAGAATAGCTTTCTGGACAGAGGGAAAGCAAGTCCATCAGGGAATGAGTGTGTTTGAGGGATGACTAGAAAGTCCATGTGGAAGGAAAGTGGAGAATCCTGTCAGCAGGAAGTAAGGCTGGAGAGAAGGGGCGGGGCAGATCACATGATACCAGAAAGTACTCCCCTTTGAGGATTCCCCCCTCAGAGTTGGACACAGGGTTGCGTGAAAAATCCTGAAATGTGAATGTTTTCAGAGGCCAGATCTCTAGGCTCCAACCCTAGTTCTGTCACTAGCAGCCAGTGGTACTGAAAGCAAATCACATTCTCTCTCTGTTCCTCAGTTTCCTTATGTGACAAATGTGGGGTTTGGGACCAGCTTATCTCTCATGTTCTCTCCAGATCAAAAATTCTTTTCTTTTTTAATGAACATCATTTGATAAGAAGAACTGGGTTAAAGGTCAAGTCTGCCACTGTGATTCTGTGCAAGCTACTTTTTCTTTCTGAGTGTATTTTGGTGTTTAAAAAATAGGACTAGAAGAGCCTCCTCTTGGGATTGGCATGCCAATCAAAAGACATGAGGGATGTGAAAGTTCTTTCAAGTTGTCACACGCTATATAAACCTGTAGGGAAAAATTCTTGAGAATTTATGATATAGCAGGCACTGTTGTAGATACTGTGTATGTGTTATTTTATCCTCACAGCCATCTCAGCAGATAGATCTATTCAAGGGCGACCAAGAAAGAGTAAAAATCTCAAATGCCCTCAGGCAGGGAAATGGCGGAGTTCATTTTGCCCCCAGACCCCCTTGGCATCAAGGCTTCAGGGCGCCTCATTAGAACACATGGTGTGATATATGTGAGCGCAGGGGTGGGGTGGGGAGAGGAGGGGCTGTTGGAAATCAATCCAGCACTGTTGATGTAAAAGAAATTTAAATGATGCCATATTTGTATTTCAGTAAATAAGACTGCCTGAAAAGCATCTACATCATCATAATATTTTCCAAATTCCTATTAAATAGAGAAAACCGTTATGTGACCCAGCATCCATCCTGGTATAATAGTCATTCCTTTTTACATTTTTTTCACTTGTGTGTAGAGTACCTACTATGTGTCGGGTCCCACTGTAGGGACAGAAATGAAGAAGGAAGGCTCCCTTATGTCAAGGACCATACAGTTTCTAAAGTGAATGGGGGTGGGGGGATGCCATTGCCCCGCGGCAGTTGGTGTAAGTGGTGCCATAGGCACTGTTCGGTGAGAACTAGGGGACGTTGAGCATAGATCAGGAAGCGACCTGCACAAGAAATGTTGCTGAGAGCTCACATTCTAACCGAAGATATGAAACTCACCAGCGCTAGGGAGAGCAGGATTATCATCTCTCTTGCTTGGGACCCTATCCCATATTGCGTAAGCCCTAACATACATATTTATTCCACATTTTAGTATCTGGGCAATGAGACGGCACCCTAGATTACTGCATCTTATAATCACTGCTGGCCACCAGGCAGTCTTCCATTACCTCTGCTCACACACTCGGTCAGGGCTCATACCAGCATTGCTTCCGCTGAGTTATGCACATTGCCGTTGCTACATGTGCTCAGTTGGGTTGACAGTTAAAGGATCTTGAAAAAGATTATAGTATGATTCAGCCTTGAAATGAAAAGTTATTTGTACTCAGGAAAGCAGGGCACCAGAGTAGCACAATATAGGATATAAAGGCTTCCAAGAGATTTCTCACTAAGTGTAAAATACAAATTCTAAATGACAGGAAAGTATTGTCATAACTTTTAATTGGCAGCATCTTTTTTTCCTAGTGGTACATAAAATAATACTGTACCTTATAATTGATACTTCCTAGGTTAGGTGAGTTGCTGAATTTCAATTAATCCAGGCAAATCTTATATTTTTAGAAGCCATATTGACTCACATCCAGCTTTGGGCTCACTTTATATAATCCAATCTGTTCCATGAATTCCTGCCATCCTATCCCTATGGAATTAATTCTTCGAACCCACATTCAGGACTTTACGTTTTTTCCTAGTGAAATGGCCCTGTTAAAGTCAGCCCAGTGTTCCAGGCTGTTGAGAATGACTCTGGTTGTGATTCAGCCATCCCCTATATTAGCCACAGCTTGTGTCATCCATGTTGATGGTTCCTGGTCACCCAAGGATGATCTTATTATCTAAGCACGTTATTTATAAGGAATTTCACAGCTGAAATGAGGTACAGAATGACCTCCTGGAAAACAAGAGCGATTAACAAGTTTGGAGCAGAGCCAAACTCGAGACAAGGTTGTTATTGGCATGATTTTAATCATGATAGACAATTAGCCAAGCTTAATTATATTGAGATGGAAAACTAGAATGAGTGGCAGTAATGAATTTCTCTGGGAACTCTCCTGTGTCTCCAACTCAAACTGGCTGACCTATAAAGTGTATAAAATGATAAAAGATGTTTGCCCACATGTACAAGCTGTGTTTACCTCGAGGAGCAGTCTGCGTGGAAAAGGGGTCTGGAGGACGTTTTTCGGGGGGAGACTCGTCACAGGACACACATGGAATTCTTGAGTTCCATTGGCATTTTTTGCTTCAGGAAGGAGATGCAGAAGAGAGGAAACATATTTTAGCTCAACTTGAGCACATTAAATGTTAATGTGATTATGTAGCCGGGGATTCTTTAAATGTTGCCCGTGGCTGAAGTATTACTGTAGTTGTGTGTTAGCACTTTTTGGTGTTTTAAAGGCTTAATATTTTCACTGACTGTGTCAAGCCCAAATAGAATGCCCGAAAGTTCAATAGAATCAAAAAGTGATTAGAATGTAAAAATTTTAACAATTTGACACTCTTTGCCTCTAGGTTTAGAAATGGAATTTAGAAGGAAACTCTACTTAAGTCTCTAGTCTCTTTTTCCATTATGGGTTTTAATTGACTTATTATAATTAAAATACAGATGAAAGAAAAGTTGTAGGGAAAAACTGAAATTTCCATAGTTCATATAGTTCTTTAGGGTTCACAGAGTATACTGATATTTAATCCTCACACCACACACACACACACACACACACACACACACACACACATCTGGGAAGAGTAAGCTTGACTTGTTTTAAAGATGAAGCTGAAGTTCAGGGTTGGTGACTAAGTCAAATGGCACAAATACCCATAAAGCTTCTGATTCCAAGACCAGGGAAAGAAGAAAGAAAAGAGAAGAGAAAGAGAAAGAGAAAGAGAAAGAGAAAGAGAAAGAGAAAGAGAGAGAGAGAGAGAGAGAGAGAGAAAGAGAAAGAGAAAGAGAAGGAAGGAAAGGAAGAAAGGAAGGAAGGGGAAGGGAAGAAGAAGGGGGAGGGAAGGAGGAAGGAAGGAAGAGGGAGGGAGAAAGAAGGAAAGGAAGGAGGAAAGGAAAGATGGAGGGAAGGAAAGGAAAGCCTTTAAGGTGAAGTTTGGGATGGGTTCATCCGGTGTGATGGACTTTCCTCAGTGGGAAAGCTAAGTCAAATGGTATGTATGTCCAAGCTGTGAACAAATCCACCTGCCTTGTTCCTTCCCTCTCTTCTTTCTTTGCTTCATCTGCCCTCTCTCACTTTGTTCTACTCTGTACTTTTACTGGATAGCTCCTGTCTTTCCAGGAACAGTCATTGGTGCGGCAATTCCATTCACATCCTGTGATGAATAAAATATCTGTTATCATTTTGCACCCTTTGTTGGTCCACCAGTTTGAGTTGGAGACACAGAAAAATACAGTACAAAATGTGATCTCATACACGCATGCCCATAGCAGCATGCTATTATTCACAATAATCATTCCACCAAAAGGTGAAAGCAACCCAAGTGTCCATCAGTGGATGAATAGATAAACAAATGTGGTATATACATACAATGGAATATTAGCCTTAAACAGGAAGGAAATTCTGACACGTGCTCCAACATGGAAGAACCTTGAGGATGTTATGCTAGGTGAGGTGGGCCAGTCAAAAAAGAACAAATACCTAGCCAAGTCAAAGTCAGAGATGGAAAGGAGGGCTAGGAGGAGTGGGGGATGGGGAACAGAGTTTGAGTTTGAGGAAGGTGAAAATGTTCTGCAGATGGACGGCGGTGATGGTTGTACAACAATGTGAATATACTTAATACCACTGAACCATACACTTAAAGATGGTTAAAATAGTAAATTTTATGCCGTGCATATTTTACCTTTAAAAAATTCGATCCCAGGGTGCCTGAGTGGCTCAGTTGGTTAAGCCTCCTACTCTTGATTTCGGCTCAGGTCATGCTCTCTGGGTTGTGAGATTGAGCCTCCCGTCGGGCTCTGTGCTCAGCAAGGGAGTCTGCTTGAGAGTCTCTCCCTCTCCCTCTGCCCCTCCTCTCTCTCTCTCTCTCTCTCTCTCTCTCAAAAATAAATAAATAAATCTTTTTAAAAAATTCGCTCCCTGCCCTGCAGTGTTTGCCCCCTCTGCCTTAACAGCCTCCTGTGGGAGACAGGCTGCAGTGTGACATGCACAGTGACAGTGGGAATCACAGGGCAGCCTGAGGACATAGAGGAGAGTTCATAACACAGCTGAAGAATCAACATGGAGGCTAGGAAGGACTCTGTGAAGGGTGTGTGGCAGATGCCTGAATTAAGTCTGAAAGAAATTCTCCTTTCTCCCCGCAAAGTTGAGGGACAAAGCAGGATGCTCATTCCATGCAGAGAGAGCTGTGAGTGCAGAAAACCATAGAGGCTCAAGAAAGCATAGTGTGGTCAAGGAGCTGCAGGAAGTCCTTGGTGGCTAGAGTCCACAGTTCAAGGACGTTTACCCACTGTGACAATCCACTGTTGTTCTTCCTCCCAGAGAGTTAAAGTGACTTGCCCATTGGGTTAAAGACATGTTTGGGTCTTTCTATTTCAAAAGTCCATTCTCCTCCCACTACTATCTAACTTATTAAAAGTAATAATTCAGCCCCATTTCAAGTATGCCTAGTGACATTTCAAGTATTTTTAGTGACTACTAATATGGACAGTACAACAGAAACCATTTCCATCATCACAGAATGTTCTATGGAACAGTCCTACTGGAGAGTTTACAAAGTAAATCCCTGCCTAGTAATTTATCTGTGTATTTGAACATCACATAAAATTCTGGTATTCTCATTTTGTAAAAAAGGATACTGCAGCCTAGAGAAGCTGGTGTACATCACCTGTGATTTCACAACTATCGGGCAGTAATGCTGGACCACAAATCCCAAGCCCCATGAGCCCAGCTTCAGTCTGCTCTGCATTAATCTGTAGCCTCCCACTGCCTTCAGCCTCATCTTTGCTCCTGCTCAATCTTGAGATTATTCTTCTTAAAGGACTACTTTACAGCAGATCATGCACGTGGCTTTTCTTTGGCACCTGGAGAAAACACAGATCCCTTATTTTGACAACCAAGGTCTTCCTCAAATTGGGATAAATACACTTTGCAGTTTCTCCTCTTCCTTTTCCTCTTTTCCGGTACTCTTTCTCAGCTCCAGGTGCAGAATCTATGAGTTATGTTCCAGCCTCTGAGCTTTTGGTGTCCCTGATGCTCTTCTTTCTGCCTACCGGGATCTCATTTCACCCTCAAGCTCCAGTTCATGACTCGCCTACTCTGGAAAATCTTCTTTGACCCATGTCAATCTGGGCTGCAAAGATGTCTTGTTCCTCTCTTGCCAGGAGGCATCTCATGTGTTACTTCATGGGAAATTATTTCTCTGCTCTTGCAAGACGCCACTCTTTCTTCTCTTTCTACTGGTGAACGAGTGTGGCATTGCCCATGTAGGACCTTACAGAGACAGTATTTCTCATCTTGGTGAACCATTGGTTCCAGTATGGATCCCCTTTGGTAGCTTTCTCAGCTCTGCTCTTGTTACGTGTTGAGTTCATTTCATCCACATTTGCTTGACTGTGGCTTTACTTGCTATGTGCCTACCGTTGTACCAGGTGCATTTACATTTTTTTCCCTTTGCTATCTTCCAACAATCCTATGGGAAAGGTATCGTTATTTCTATTTTACCCAAGGGGTAAGTGAGTTTCAGTGAGGATAGATGAGTTCCTAACTCACAGATGTGAAGTGATAGAGTCAGAATTTGAACCCGGATCCATCTGGCTCCAAAGCCTGTGCCCCTTTTCTTGTGGCAGGAGAAACCTTCCCTGGAGGTGGCTAGACACTTCAAGATATGACAGTGAGTATGTGGACTCGGTGCCCTTCTTATCTGAATAACTCCTACCTGTATGTTATATTCAGCACACACTAAATAAGAATCGATTACAACCATTTCTCCCAAATTCTGCAAGTTCCAATGATATCAACTCTCCACCTTGGATATGGTATCAGACTTCTAATATAGGAGGTGGGAGAAGTGCACAGTTTAAAGCCCTTGCCTTGGTCTGAAACTCCATAACTTATCGTTTAGACACCATTCAAATAACAGTAGCTATGGATCTTGACTTTTTGTTAAAGGAACTATATTTTCTATTAGAAACCTCATGGATTCTCCAGGTATTATTAGTGGAGTCTCTAGTTTATAAGATGAAACCAAAACAAATTTTCTACTGACTAACATGACTGTTTCGGAAAAAACAATCACAGGGAAACTTATGGGGTGTGATTTTTTTATTTCATAAAAATCCTAGGGAACTGAAAAGTTCAAGCAAGAAGCTCCAGCCTTTCTACATATTGCAGATGTTATCACGGAAAACTGTAGGACTTGGAATTATGGTCCCTCGAGTGATGATTATTACTGCAACATGGCAGACAGAGTGAGCACTAAATCGGGGCCAGAAAGCCCAAGTCCTGGCCTCAGCTCTTTCACTAGCGACTGTACATTCCTGAAATTGTCACTTACTTGGACCTCAGTTTCCTCTCCTGGAACACACCGACATTGGTTGAGTAAAGGGGTAAATTAATAAATGAAGGCTTTGAGAGAGATACTCCCTAAAATTTCTCCCACGCTAATGGTCTATGAGTCATAGTTTCAATTTAGTTGCATTTACAAAAAAAAATTTTTTTTCTAGTCTGAGTAAGGAAGAAGGCTTGTATCTTAAAATAGAGTATTTAATTAGTTTAACTATATAAAGAAAACAATCGCACAATTCTGTTCCCACTCAGCAAAAGTTTCTTGGTCCTCTGCAAGGCAAAAGAAAGGCCCTGGGCCACCACTCCCAGACCATAGCAGTCAAGACATAAGGCTGATTAAGGAGTTCAGACACACACATAATGGGACCATAGACCAAACTGTGGGGTCATGGGCAATGGAGACCTTGGGAGCCTGCTGGGGGAAGGTGGAGCCCGCCTGGAGGATTGGGGAATTACGACCAGCTCTTTTGAAAAGTGCTTTAGAGACCAACCAACCTATTTTCTAACCCAGTTGCTCCAGATACGGTTTAATGTCCCTCTTTGCAATAACAAAGTCTAACAACCTAGTAGCTACCGTGCAGCATCTGAGATCTGAACACACCTGAGATCTGAGAGAGGGACGTGCTTTCTTCAGAAGCCACCTGTGTTGCTTCACCATGTACTTAAAGGCCAGGTTGGAATGTTTGTTTGTTTCTGTTTTGCAACTTTGTATCTGCCTATGCACAAATAATCTGTATAGATCTGAAAGGCCAATAGCCCTTTCCTAGTAATGCCCTGGAAATGAAATAACCAATTGCAGCACTCATGGAACTACAGAAGAGCCTAGCGGCAACTTTACTCTGACCCCCCACTTTTAAAAATTGATAATTTGGAGACCTAGAAGATTCAGACAGTTTGCCCAGGCTGACACCAGATAGCTGGAGAGCCAAGACTAGCCTGTGAGTCTCCCAGCCATGGGCCTGTGGTTTCGTTTTTCTGCTAACTCTAAGTTAAAGATGTGCCTTTTAACAACAGTAAAAAAAAAATAATAGAAGGGTTGTAACTGAGTGAGTTTCTAGTTTGTGCCAGGTGGCATGTATTTATTACCTTGATGTTTCAAAAAATGTACTATTTCCATTTTGTAAATGAGGAAATTGAAGTTTGGAAGCCTAAATAATTTGCCCCAAATCAATAGCTAGTGAGTAGCAAGAGAATCGAGCTATAAATTTTACTCTCTTATAACATCTGGCAGGGCAGCACCTATCAAATTTTCAAATGTGCATACCAGTTACAGCAATTCCATTGAGTCAGCCTACTTACACTCAGGCACCCACTGACCATTAGAATAGCTCGAAATCTACATAGAAATAAAAGATGTGGTTTGTGAGTACACGTGTATAAGGATGCTTATTACAATATTATTTATAGTGGTAAAAAAATGACACAGCCTCAATGTTCTTCAATATAGCAGTGGCTAAGTATATTATGGCAATTTATATAATGGAATATTATTCAGCTGTTAAAAGGATGTATTGATTCTAGACGTATACTAATCTAGAGAAATGTTCATGATAGACTATTAAAATGGCAAAAAAAAAAACCCAAATTGCAGAGCAAGGAATATGTTGTCATCTCTTATTTTGTAAAAAAAAAAAAAATGTGTTTATATAAAATATATATATACATATATAAAAGTTTAAATGAGGATAGATGAAGTGGAAGGAGACTATTCATAGCAGACTGTTACCATTGTTTGCATGGGATGGATGGGAGAGAACACAGCCAAACCTGACTGCTTTGGTGAATAACCAGGGGTTGAGAACCAGAGACACCAAATATAAAAGTCAAGTGCCAGAACTAGAGCAGATGTTCCTCCCGAGGCAGAAAGAAGCAAGGTCTGGAGCGAGATGGGAGTCCTGCAGAGCCAGGACCAGAAGCTGTGAGCGTGTCTGGAGCGCTTGCCATGGCCGTACTGGCAGCCCACAGCTGAAGATGGAGACTGGTAATGAGGGTTCACATTGAACCTTGCGGGGTACCCCCAGCCAGGGAGAATTGACGAGGAACTGGCATCTGCACTCCACCTTGGGTCTTTCCACCTCCAGTCTGGGCCCTCCTCAGCACCCCTGAAGTGTCTGGACTTGAGCCTGTTGGGGTGCTGGGCTGCAGTCCCATATGCTCCTCTTTGCGCCTCCTGATGGAATCTGGGTTTGAGTTCTTGGAGCCTTCTGGCTGTTCAGCCCTCTGCACCGCTCCTCAGGACCTGTCCCTGACATGCGTGGAGCCCTGGAGTACAGAGGCATTCTTTCTCCTTCCTTCTCAGAAGTGCCTGACACTCAGCCTAGCCTACATCTTCTCTTCCATACTGTGGCAGGAAAGGATACCTTCTCTGTCCGCCGAGCTCTTCCTCTTCCAAGCCTCCGGAGCAGTGGGAACTTGTCTGCATCCTCCTTCATTGTTATATCTGAAGTGGGCCCACTGGCTCACCGTTAACGGTTTTATCATAATTGATCAGGAGAGTAACAACGAAATAAATTAAGAAAAAAAATCTGAAACTATTACCTTGGTCTTTAGTTCCCCAATCCCTTACCTCTGTGAGTAAATTCCCCTCAGGCCCCCACTTTTGGTATGCAGTTTATTACCATTCCAGAAATTTCACACTTTCCATCACAATGAGGCACTTAAGACAGTTACAACAGGTATGAATGATTTTGCTGGTCAAAAATCAGGGTGGCAGTCTACTTGCCCCTGAGTCCCACCTATGACAGCCCTTTGGGGTATTTCCTTCCTGAAGGTAAAGGAAATTCAAGTCAGCATCCCTCCATTGGGAATTGGAACACTAAATCTTAGAATAGGCGAAGCCAACTCTGAAGACTAGCAAAGCAACGTTTAGCATACATGCACTAAATAGCCCAGACCAAATCTGGACCTCAGTTTGGGCAATAACAACATCCCAGCACCCCTAAATGTTAATCAAATGTTTGTAAATTGCTTGTGGTTCGCCTGTGCTTGGGATTGCCTAATTTAAAACTATCCTGAGGAATCCTCTGGTGCTACAACTAATTAACCCTAATTCATCTGTTTTGTAAATCTGAATTTACTCCTAAAGGTCAAGTGTTTGGAGAGTAAAAGAGTGGACAAAGTGCAATTAATTAGGGAAGGCTTCCTGGAGGGGGTGATCAAGGGCCAAATCTTAGAGGGACAATGATCACAGCTCCTGTAAAGGAATGAAAGGAGAAATGCAGCCGGCTTCAGTGAAGGGCAGCCTTAGATCCCAGCAGCAACAAACCTTCCTGTGAATAACAATGGAAACATCTCTTGTGGATGTATGGCCCTTAACAGCTTACAGAGGGCTTCCTGGCACACCACAGTGATGATGACAGTGGTGAGGATTTGCTGAGTGCACACACAGTACACCAGTGTGAGTGCTTAAACCCACTTTTACAGCTCTCCCACCAATAGCCTATTGGGTCTGGTGTCACTATCCCCTTTGTACAGAGGGGGAAACTAGGGCTTACACTGCTGTTGACAGTCTTACGTGTTTTATGGAAGTCAGCAGATACGCAGAGATGCGAAGGTCTGAATTCAGATTTACTTGACTCTGTGGTTCTCATCATAGCCTCCTCCCAAGGCTCAGAGCAGGGCGGGGAAAGGGACAGTGCGTTCGAGACAATTGCACCACACTAATAGCAATAATGTATTCCCTACTAGCCAATGCCAAGCATTCTGCAGAGCACTTTCCAGAGAGGATCTTCTTCATTCATCCCAGGAACATTCTGACACTGGTGTCAATTCCCACTTAACCATCAGGAAACTTGAGGATCAGAGAGAGCAAGTAATACATCAGTCTCACACTGCCAGTAAAAATGTAGAGGTCCCACCCTCCCTAGGTGTGACTGCAAGGTGCAAGACCTTCACCCCTCCATCCCATGCATCAGCCCTTGCCCTGCACATCTGGGAGCCAGCATCTAAGAGACGGTGTTCTTGCCTTCAGAGAACTGGTCACCTAGGAGTCGAGTCAGACCTGGAAGGAGCCCGTTTCAGTCCAGTGCGGGTGGGGACAAGAGTCCCAGGGCTGAGAGGAGCCCAGGGCGGGGGTGCTCTGCTGAGCCTGCAGGTTTCGAGATTAGCTGCTGTTATCGCTGTTTTACAGACGAGAAGACCAAGTTCCCTGCGGTCTTGGATGTGTCCAAGTTGACAGAAGTTGTAAGAGGCTGTGTCAGGACTTTATAACCAAGTTCAGTCTCTCAGCCTCAGCAATCAATGCCCCCTTTCTTACACTCCTGTGATTGTCCAGAAAATGTCAGAGAAGTGTTTGAGACTGTTTGTTTCCTAGCATCACACAGACATTTACATACGGGGCACTAACCCCGACAGCCAATTCTCTCTTTCTCTCTCATCCTCCAAGAAAACTTGGAATAAACTCTCAGTTTCCTGCTCCCTCCTGTGTCATGCCTGTCTGTGTGCCGTCTCCTCTGCTGGCTGTTGGCTCTTCCTTTTCCAGCTCTTTAAATGCTGGGGAAGTTTGGGGCTCAGTTCTGAACCCTCTTCTCTAGCGGCTCTCTCCCTTGCTACTCTTAGTCGGCCACTTGGCTTGAAATGCCATGTGTAGAACCATGACTCCCAAATAGATGTCTCCCACTTTGACCTCCCCCCTGGGCCCCAGACTGCCTCCTCCATGTCTCCACGAGGTAGTTTAAAGTGTCCTAAATAGAACTCTTCAACGCTCTCCCAAGCATCCTCTTTCCCTAGTCTCCCCATGCTAGCAAATGGCAGCCGCATTTGAACTCAAGCCAAACGAAACAGTCTTGACTCAAACTATTTCTCACCATCTCTAGGCGTCCGACGCTAAGCCAGCCATTGTCTTGTCTTGTTTGGACTGGACAATTTGGACAATTGCCATCAGCTGCTGCTGGCCTCCTTGATTCCTCTCCTGCTCCCTATAAGCTGTTTCCTCCATGGCAGCCAGAGGGATATTTACAACATGCAGATCAGATCATTCATGATTCCCTGCCCCAGAAAACATATTCAGAAGACTCCGATGGTACTCACTACACTTAAATAAGGTCCGGACCACTGACACAACTCCCACGTCCCAGCAGGATCCGGCCCCAGATTATTGATTTCCCCTGCACACCTTTTCTCCTCCTCTGCTCCGTGTCACTGACCTTTAGGCTGTTCTTCCAACACTTGAAGCTTATTCCTACTTCAGGCTTTTATCCTAGCGTTTCCTGCCCAGAAACATTTCTTCCTGAGGTCTTGCAATAGTGTGCTCCTCCATGCCCTTCTGGTTTACGCTCAGATTGGCCCACCGCACCCCTCCTGCCACCTTGTGCCTTTATGCCATCTTATTCTTTTTGTTTAATTTTATTATGTTATGTTAGTCACCATACAGTACATCATTAGTTTTTGATGTAGTGATCCACGATCCATTGTTTTCGTATAACACCCAGGGCTCCATGCAGTACGTGCCCTCCTTAATACCCATCACCAGGCTAACCCATCCCCGCACCCCCCTCCCCTCTAGAACACTCAGTTTGTTTCTCAGAGTCCATAGTCTCTCATGGTTCATCTCTCTCTCCGATTTCCCCCCTTCATTTTTCCCTTCCTTCTCCTAATGTCCTCCATTCTGTTCTTTATGTTCCACAAATAAGTGAAACCATATGATAATTGACTTTCTCTGCTTGACTTATTTCACTTAGCATAATCTCCTCCAGTCCCATCCATGTTGATGCAAAAGTTGGGCCATCTTATTCTTAAGGTCACCATAGCACCTATCACCATGTGAAATATTTTTGATTGATTTTCCCATTTTACTTCTAGAATATATGCTTCTTAAAGGCTGGGATTTCCTCCATCTTCTCCATGGCCAAAACACAGTGTCTAGAACAATGCCTGGTATATAGCGGATAATCGATAGAAAGTTGAAATAATGAATTAATTATTCTTTCCATTTCTAAGAATAATACATGTTTATGACAGAAAATTAGGAAATAAAGGTATAAAAAAAAGAAGTAGACATTTTGGTATGTTTTATCCCCATCTTCTTCCTATGCATATTTTAAAGTGGAGATTATAAGGTGCACCCAATTTATATCAACTTTTTATGCAATTCTCCACATTTTGTCCAATATTTCACATAATACATGCTTAACAGACATAATTTTTTTCTTCCTATTTTCATTTCCTTCCTGAAAAACTCTTAGATGAGTACCCACTGTGCACTGTGGTTTGCATTTAACTAAGACGTTGCAGTGTCTTTAAAAGACTATGTAAACATGAGCAAGTTATTAACTTCTTTGGACCTCAATGTCTTTATCTACAAAATGGGAACAATAAAACCTACCTTGCCTAATTTACAGCATATTGCAAGGATCTAATGAAGGAATGGGGCAAACCCCTCATTAGATACTGGTGTGAATATCTCTTTTTAAACTAGCACTGTACAAGTGGAATAAAAGTAGAGGAGAAAATATGACACCAAGTAATTTGTGGAGCAATTTTAAATGTGTGCATAAAAAGCTATTGGCAATTGTTCTGTGCTGAGTGAGACATGTCCTAATGTTTGTATTTAGTATGCTAAACAGTTGCCAGTGCCTAATTCTAGGTTCGTACCCTGCAATAGCTTTATTTTATTTTTTTATTTTTTTGGATTTCTTTTCTTTTTTTTACAACTTTCAGCTGTACAACTGGGGTCAATTATTTTTAGCCATTTCTTCAGCCTGTCTCATTAGCAAAGTACTTTGAGGTAATGACTTGGGCATATTTGATGATTGTTCATTTTGAAAGATGTCATTTTAAGACTTCTCTGGAAGTTTCAAATCTGCCTGTGGGAGATCTGTTTTATGCCAAAATGTCATTTCAAATTCAAGCCTACATACCGCCTAACACTCGGTCCTTATAAATGTTTCACACCACCTGCATTTTTTATCATAGCTCTTTCATGTGAACTTGGATTTCTTGTGGCTCACCTCCCCTCTCTGTCTAAGGGGGAGAGAGTAATATTTTTAAATGGCCTTTTTTCGCCTTTGTCAGAGGAGATAAAATTCCCCAATTATTTTCCCCTTGTGCATAGATATTTATATTAATATTTTAAGGAATGGGTTCTTTATAGTGTTATTCATGAACCCATGTGTTAAATTTAAAACAAATGTGTCCTAAAAATGAATATTTAATCTGAGTTTAATACCTGAAACCAGATTCATGTTGACTTAATTTCTTTGGTCGTAAAAGAAATCTATGAAATGATTCAGATTCTTTCATTCATTCAACAAATATTTTAACAAGCTTATTGGTTACCTCCTACATTATCTCTTTTAATCCTTATGATAACATGGCTGTGTAAGATTATCATCATCATCACCTTCAGGAGCAGCATCCCTAGATTGTGGATGAGAAAACCAAGACTCAGAGCAAATCCCTGGGCTAAGCAGTTTGGAGAAGAATTAGAGGTGTCAAGGACAATAGCAGGAATGAGAGAGAGACAGAGATAGAGACGGAGACAGAGAAGCAAGACCTAGGAGAAACCTGAACGGAAGGATTCATTTGGGAAGGAGAGCGGTCATAGCTTTGCTTTGCTTCGTGGTGGGTTCATCTGGGATTCTTTAAAAATTACTGCTGCCTGGCTTCCACCTCAAGGCGCTGTGGTTTAATTGGTATGGGATCCAACCTGGGTATCAGGATTTTTTTTAAGAAAGCTAATGTGCAACGAAGTTTGGGAGCCACTAACTTTGGTGATAGCTGGACTATTGCATGTAATGAAACTAAAATAACTCCCACCTCATGTGGTCCATCACCGGGTCTCGATGTTCCAATGGGATGTACTGGTTTTTAGGTCTTAGGATGGACATAAATAGAAAACATGAGTCCCAAATCCCTATCAGAAGAAGAAAGGCAACAAGTTTTAATGGAAAGAAGGCAGGCTTTAATCACTTAGCTACCCTGAGCCTCAGCTTCCAGGTCCCAGAATGGCTATTATGATGCCTATCCAGTAGGCATGTGGTTGTAAGAATTACATTAATTGGGGCGCCTGGGTGGCTCAGATGGTTGAGCGTCTGCCTTCGGCTCAGGTCATGATCCCGGGGTCCTGGGATCGAGCCCCGCATCAGGCTCCCTGCTTCTCCCTCTCCCTCTACTGCTCCCCCTGCTTGTGCTCTCTCGCTCTCTATCAAATAAATAAATAAAATCTTTAAAAAAAAGAATTACATTAATTACAATGAAATTCTTTTTATCCAATGGCAGCGGAATCGTTAGTTATTTGAAAAAAAATAATAGTAAGTTAAAGCAGGTAAAGAAGATAGTATTTTCCAAAGCTGGCCAATATGTGTCCCACCCCATATGATCTTCTGGTAGTGTAACATTGACGTTTTCCCATCGGAGGCAGGGCCCATATTCCTTCTTCTCGAATCTGGGTGCACATTTGTAAATGCCCTGATCAGTAGGTTATAATGGAAAGGACACTGTGTGACTCAGGAGGTTGGATCATAAAAAGCAATACAGCTCCCACCTGGATCACTCTCTTGAAACATGCATCTTGGGAGCTCAAAACTAATTTGTAAAAAGTCTGGCTCCCCTAAAGCCACCATGTTGGAGAGACCAAGTGGAACAGCCACATAGAGATAGGAAGAGATGCCCCAAGAGTCTCTGTTTTGCCAGCCTGTTGCTGTCCGAGTCTTCCCAGCATCACTTGCCAGATAGGTGAATTCACCAGCCCTTGATCCAGCCCTTGACCTTTGAGCTGCCCCAGCTGTCAGGGAGTGCAGCTGCCCCACCCAGCACTGCCCAAAATGCAGATTCATGAGCAAAATAAATACATTTTTTAAAAGATTTTATTTATTTATTTGACAGAGAGAGAGATAGTGAGAGCAGGAACACAAGCAGGGGGAGTGGGAGAGGGAGAAGCAGGCTTCCCGTGGAGCAGGGATTGGGGCTTGATGTGGGGCTCGATCCCAGGACCCTGG
Organism: Eumetopias jubatus; assembly: GCF_037043125.1. NCBI lineage: Eukaryota > Metazoa > Chordata > Mammalia > Carnivora > Otariidae > Eumetopias > Eumetopias jubatus. The sequence goes on from NW_028274810.1 coordinate 60,875,349, forward strand.
GATCATGACCTCTGCTGAAGGCAGACGCTTAACGACTGAGCCACCCAGGTGCCCCTCATGAGCAAAATAAATATTATTGCTACTTTAAGCCACTAACTTTTGAGTGTTTTGCTATGCTGCCTTAGATAACTGGAATAGCAGGGAGTAATAAAAACAATCTATACAGACGTTAAATAGCTTATTTCGAATTAAATACAACAATTCTTTTATTTAACAACCTTCTGATGTCGAGCCACGGTCTCTTCTGGGAGAATAAGGCCCACTGGCCAGAACCTTGGCATTAAACATACACATAAAGTGTTTTTTTAAAAATGATTTTCAGTGTCAGTTTCTTTAAAGTAAAATGAATGTGTAAAAGCACTTAAAAATTTTTTAACCACTTTCTTCTGTCCTTTATAGTTACCCTATTCTAACTTAATTCAATGTTTTATTATGTAGTTCATTTATTTTATCAAGTCTTTTTTTTAAGATTTTATTTATTTATTAGAGAGCGAGCAAGAGAGAAACATCATGAGAGGGGAGAGAGTCAGAGGGAGAAGCAGGCTCCCCGCTGAGCAGGGAGCCTGATGTGGGACTCGATCGTGGGACTCCGGGATCATGACCTGAGCCGAAGGCAGTCGCTTAACCAACTGAGCCACCCAGGCGCCCTATTTTATCAAGTCTTTCCAAAGCATTCAACTTAGATTTCATAAAAAGAAATCTTTCTTTCTTGTGAATATATTGCATCCATGTGCATGTTACTTAGTAGAGTGCAGGATAAAATTAACAAGTACAATTTGAATAAATAAATATATGGTGAGCATATAGTTCTGCTCATGGGAACAGAAATATACAAGTTTTCTAAAGAAAAGTCTACTAGCCACTCATGTTCTTTAAAGTTATAGATACTAGTCAATAGATTCATCGAAAGAATGAGAACCCCATTAATCTAAGAATTTGTTTAAATCAAGGTTGCTTATGAGAGTTTCTATCATAACATGTATAAAAGCACTCACATGCTGTGAGCACTCATTAAATGTTAGTTTCTCTAACCATTAAGTCTTAATTTGCCAAAAACTCTGCTTGCAAATCATCTCTGACACCAAATACCAACAAAAGAATTTTTAAAATGTAGCCCGTGATAGCCATGCAAATTTCATACTATTTCAGAAAATGCATTATATTTCTATTTATGAAAAATCATTTCCCATGGGTTTGAGTTCAGATTGGGTGCCTAATATTTTCAAATCACTTGCTGAAAAGAGAATGCATCATGACTAGCTTCTCCAATAGAGTACCTCCTGAATGCACTTACTCTTGGAAAGTAAATCTGCTAAAGCAGCCCTGTGACCCTCCACCTTCTCTAGCTTCAGCCACATCTTTGTACAACTATCAGTAGGATAGAGAGTCCGATGTCCTGGGGCCGGCGTTGAATTTTAGGATGAGGTGCGGAATGTACTGTAAGTGTATCATCATAGAATCTAGTGGTTACTCAGAGCTTTCATCAAAGCATAACCTGGTGATGTCACTCCAGTCCTGCCTCTGCAGAGCCATCCTGCACACTACCCCCAGAGGGATCACACAGACCCTCCACACCTAGCAGGGCACAATTCCCCAGCGGTTCCTCTGCACCTGAGGATCAAGCTGGGCCTCTGTAACATGGTTAATGCAGGTGTCCAGGATAAGGACCCTGACTTTCTTTTCAGCCTCCTCCCTAAACACTCTCGTTTATATTAATGCCCAGGACCAAGCACAAGGTGTAGCATAATCAGATTTTGTTCCCAGCACTTCTGCTTTGTAAAACTGCAATACTTAGCCTATTCTAAAGCATTTTCCAACCTGTGGGTCTTAACCCACTAAGAGGTCACAAAATCAATTTAACGGACTTCAATTACCATTTAAAAAAATTAGGACGGAATGGAATGAATCAAAGTACATTACACACCGTAAGTATTGTTTTGGTAAACTTTGGTTTTAGTGATGGGTGGGTGGGTGTGTGTGTGTGTGTGTGTACCAATTTGTAATGTAAAGTGTATTTTTTACAGCAGATCATAAAATCAAAATACTGAAAAGCTCACACCGCTCAACCATTTGGCATGCAGTTTGTTCTACCTGGAAGGCCTTTCCATGCAGTATCACTCTCTCTCTCCAGCAAATTCCAACTTACTGTCCAAGACGCTGCTTCTTCTGTGAAGCCTTCATCAGGCATTTACTATGTGTTGGGCACAGAGCTCAATACTTTAGATGTTATATGCCATTTTTATGCTCAGAACAAACTTACAAAGTTAGAACTAATAATATTCCCATTTTATAGACAAGGACGTGGGAAGTGGCATATGCATTAAGTAAATTGCCCAAGGTCACAGAGGCAAAGCATGCATGGTCAAGGTAGGGTTTGAACCCAAGCCTTTGGATCCAGAGTCCTTGCTCTTAGCCAGTACACTGAAGAGCTTCTTCTGAACACCCCTGGGCTGAGCCCAGCCATTTCCTTCTCCGCCTCCCTGGCACATGGTTAGAGTCTTCAGGGTGGCATTTTCTACACTATGCTGTATTTATTTGTTTACATGTCTGCCCCCCCAACACACACACTAAGAAAATCCATGAGAACATGAACCGTGTCCAATTTCTTTCTTGTGCTTTAGGACCATGTACATACATGTGTGTCATATAGAAATCACTTGATAAATATTAAATAATAAGTGCCAATGTGAGGAATTATCACCATTTCACAGATGAAGAAACTGATACTTATCTAAGAGGAAGCTAGGCCTACTGTTCTTTCTGGCCTCTTCCTGTTATAGTACACCTATTAACAAAGTTTAGAAGGAGTGATTGCTTTGAATGAAGGCTAGGGAAATCTTCACAGAGCTATGAGAAATTTTATAGATAGATGAAGGCACTACAGGAAATGTTACACATAATATAAAACACACAGTTTGGGGTTTTTTTATTATTATTATTTTCCATTCATGACCATGCTGTTTATAGGCATGCCTAAGAATCAGATTTCTCCTAGGTGCCATTTTCTCTGGTTCATTCATTCATTCATCCAACAAATATTTTTGAGTCAAGCCATGTGGTTTGTCTTGGAATATATGGATAATGACATGCAGTTCCTCCCCGAAAGGTGCTAACAATCTATGATGGAGTTGAGCAAAGAAATAGGTGATTATAATATGGCATTGGCCAGTATCACCTTGCAGTGAAGGGCCAGAACTTAGGAGCTGCTTGGTCCTGGGCTCAAGGCTGGGCTCCACCACTAAGGACTTGTAACACCTGAGGACTTCAGGTAGATTCTGGGACCTTCAGTTTTCTCATCTCATAGGGCTGCTCTCGGGTAATGTGCATAAAACACAGGGTGCTCTAGAAGTAGAAATTGCAGGCTGATGACCAAAATAATACTTTTGTATGTGTGACCTCTGACAGGCTTATTTGACATTCTTCTCTCTGCCTTGATTTTTTATCCAAAGTATAGGCCTATGAATCTGGGGCGCCTGAGTGGCTCAGTCAGTTAGGCATCCAACTTGTCTTTTAGGCTCAGGTCATGATTTCGGAGGATCCAGCCCCATATCGGGCTCTGTGCTTGATAGAGAGTCTGCTTGGGATTCTCTCTCTCTCTCCCTCTCTCTCTCTCTCTCTCTCTCTCCCTCTGCTGCACTCCCCCTCCCCGCCCCACCCAGCTCACACATGTGCATACTCTGTCACTAAAATAAATAAATAAATCTTAAAAAAATATATAGGCTTATGAATCTGAATTCTGATTACTATTTATTAACCATCCTCCATGAAAAGAGAGGAAGGCTCTACCATCTTGTGATGCCAGTTTGCTTCCTGGGTTGGGGGTCCAGGTCAATATCCTCCTTACTTCTCTTTCACTTCCCTATTGAGTACAAGCCACCGTCTGTCCTCTCCTAGACCCAGTATCTCCCCTCTTAGTACCCCAGCCCTTCCATATTCCTACTTACTATTTTTTCAGAGCATCTAGCATCGTTATGATACATATTTATGGATATTTCTATGTCATAATACCTCTTGGCTGACATTCCCAAGTACACCCTTAGAGCTCCTGTGTTTTTATCTACCTCAAGCTCTAAAGTTTCTGAAGGAGAACCTTCTGTAGGATTTTATAGGAATGTGTCCTTTTTTTTATTAAAAGTACCCTTCTTTTGCCCAACTGTTGAATTTCTTCATAAATATGAACACATATATCTCTCATAATAGGATATTTCTTTCTGGCGAAATACTACAGAACCATGAAGCTGAACCACTTCCCCCTAACACTGCTGGCCTGAGCTTGTAGTGCTGTCTGGAACAACAATGGGAAATGTAAGTTTATGCTTCCTAATGGAAGCAAAAAGGGAACCCATATACATCAGATGAGTGCATTGTGTTTTTCTATTTTTTGGATTCACTAAGGTTTCATGTATTTCACAGACATTGATGGGAGGGACAGTAGAATGAGCAGAAATGGACTTTTCATGGCTGTGAAAATGGAATCAACCCAGAAAGTATCCCACGAGTCATGACGTCTGAATCATCCAGTGTCAGGATCTTGTTTAATTTCATTACATATTTGCAATAGCCTGCTGCCTGCTTCGCTGGGGAATTATAAATTTAAAAAGTACAAGTTCAGCTCTTTGAATTCCTCAGATCATATACTCAGTATTATCATTACTCCAGTGTTTGCAAGAGGAGAAAAAGCAAGTAGCTACTTTAAATATATCAATATCCCATTAATGTGGTTACTTATAAAACTATAAAACCTATAAACAGTTTAATGGTTTTCCCCTAAATACTTCCTGCAATCTAATGATACGCATTGTTCTTTTATTTTATGTTGATAGCAAATCTAAGAATACACTTATACTTCTTGAGAACAGAAATGGTGTTTTCCTCTCTACTGTGGGCCTCTCATCTTTAGGAATACAATAGACATTTTTATGGCTATTGTGTTTAAGAGAAAATATATAGAAAAGGATACAGGTGGAAAGTGTTTATGGAGATGGTCAAGAACCGGAGCAGTGCAGACACCTCCATGGATATTATACTCAAGGTATTCGGATCCGACGCACAGAAGACAGGTCGTGATTTTGTGTAGCCTCACTTTGTGTAACCTATTGAGCACCTCAACATGGCAGGAATTGTGCTAAAGGTTCCACATATGTGCCTAGTAATGTGATAATCGCTACTTTTGGGGAGTCCTTCACCCATGCTGGACAATATGCAACTGATTTATCATTTAATCTTTGTAATTCTGCCTTAAGTTCCCAGGAATCAGAGTCATTAAAAAGAGGACTCTTAAGCAAGTGATTGATTGGGTCTTGTCTCTTAGGAAAGGAGGGTGAAGGAGCAGGCCAGCGCAGGGGGAAAGGACTCAGCAAGGATATAGCGTCTGCAGCTGGTGCACAGAGTTTGCCTTGCTTTGAGTCAGTGGCTGCAGGGGGATCTTCAAGGGTGAGGCGCTTCCTAGAAGAGGAGGGTGTTTCTCCAGAGAAGGGTCCAGTCAACACTCAGGGCAGTGGGGGTGCCGGGGGAGGTGGGGTGGTGCCCAGCTTGGGCACCAACAGCATCCACCACACACTCTTTGGGGTGGCTACTGTTCCCATTTTTTAAACAAGAAAACCAAAGCACAAGGCGTTTGATTTGCCCAGAGTCACTTTTAGGAGATCGGGATTTCAACCCGGGTTTGTCTGACTGCAAGCTCTTTACCCGTCTTCCTCCACTGTAAAGGCAGTCAGGGTGATGACTTCTAATCTAAGTCATGTACAGAGTCCAGAAGTAACACAGAGAAGGTGATGAACTTTCCACAGAGGTAAAGAGTTTGGGGCTGTGTGGAGAAAGAAAGCAAACGCTCCCTGCTCTGTGCATTATATAGGAAAACCCAAAGTCACAAAGACGAGGAGAAGGATTTTAGTGTATTTTTTGCTGCAGAATCCAATTCCTTTGTGTGCCATAAATATAAAGGTATGAGCATGCTAAGCAAATGGGAGGAGTAGATATTGTTTCTAAGTAAAAATATACCCCTAACTAAATCAAACTGGTAACAGCCTTGCATCTCTTCCCCTGGAATGACCCTCCATGGGTCTTAGAAGTTAAGATGGCAAATGCCATTGGCCCTGTAGCTGATCTGTCCTAAAACTGCCCAGGCCAAGAGCCTGGTTAGGGGACCAAAAAAATGTGCAGAGAGGAGGACCAGCCTTGGAGTCCCTTCTTACTTGTCATCCTGGCTCTGCTACTTCCTCACCAGGGGACTTAGACAACATTTATCTCTGGGCTTCATTGTCTCACTTATAGAAAGGAAACAAGATTTGCCCTAATCTCCTGCTTTCTGCGGTTTCAATGGCTATCATTCTTTCTTCCTCTCTGCAATCCCAGATTTTCTCTTCCGTGGGACTCCATTCCCCCAACCTACACTCTAGGTCCTTCCCAACCTTTGTTATGCTTGTTACGCCATCGTTTTGCTTCTCACACATGACCTTGACAAACATCTCCATTTGCATTAAACTCATCTAAAATGGTTTTGACTCTGTCCAAAGTGGTGTGTAATATAGAAATGTGGCAGTTTGGGAGGCAACCAAACATATACATCACAATTCTACTTCCCAACATGATCCAACAATTCTGAAATGCGGCAGACATTTTGATATCTACATTATAGAAATTTTGACTTCATCTTTGGTTAGGGCACTTATTTATAAATTACACAGTCATTTCACAGAGTGCCTCCCTCTCCTTGTCCCCATTGGGAAAGGGTGGGTTTATTTTACAAGTAATTCTAATCATTACTGTCTCAGATCGCTTTGATGTTGGGTGATAGATCGTAATACCAGGTGATATTAAGAGCATCTTGTTGATCATTCTTTAGGATGTGATTCCTTACCTTCTCCTCAAATATCTGGGGGAAAAAGTAAAGTGTGAGAAAGTGGGAACTGGATGCCAACTCTCTGCTCCCTTGGTTCAACTCCAGGGTGGTGATTAAATGAGTGTTTGCCTTGTTGCAGATCAATTATTTTGAGGACTCAGAATTTCTTGCTATGTCTTGAATTGTGCTGATGGTTTTTAAGTAGGCTATAAAAATTCCTGCAAATGATTTGTTTAATTATTGTCTTGCTCCTCATTTACATTTTTATCTAAAACTCTGAGAACTGAAATCTGTATTCAATTCCACTTCCTGTGTGCTACAATTTGCCTTGTTGGGAGAAATATCTGGACTGTGCTTTATGTATGAAGTAATATCAGTCAAGCAGAATTAAATGTCTGCGATGTTGCTATGATGGCTATAGACATAGCTCTTTTTTGCTGATTTTTCTCTGGTTTAGGACAATATTCAATGGCTACGTAATAGCCATGACTATTTTTACCTCACTCGAGGAATCATAAGAGTCTAAACATGTTCAGACTTGACCTTTCTGGAGTAGACCTTCTGAGAATAGAGGATTCTGACCCTCTACATTATAAGACTGGTGTTTACTGACTCTCTTTGGGGCTGTCCCCTCCATGATGCACAAATAACCAGATAAAAAGTAACTCACGCAGCCCGTCACAAAACCTTAGATCTGGAGATACCTTCACTACTGTCACTTTACCACCGCAGAAGCAAACCGGAGTGTGGCATCGTGGAAAGAACATTGAAGATGACGGGATTTTGCTTTACAAACATTTCTGTGCAGTTCAACACAAGTGCTTTTGAAATTCTGGAGTCTCGGCTGAAATAAAAACTGTGAAGAAGTAAAATTCTGGGGGTGAAAAGCTGCAGTTGCAAAAGAAACAAAGCAAAACATTCCTGAATACTTCTACCCAAACTGCCAAGATTGCTCATGTTGATGAAAATACTATGAGTGTGCATTGGAGTCAGATTTGCAAGAGGGAAAACAGATCATTTCTCCAGCTCCTGTGTGGAGACGGAGTTCCGCTAGAGTGAGGTGTCTGCTCAAGGTCTCCGGTGAGTTAGTGGCAGATTCAGGACAAGAAGTAGCAAATCTTGATTCCAAGTCCACTGTTCTTTCACCCTCAAACTGCTCTAAATGTGACAAATTATCTTATTAGTTTAGCCTAGTTCAGCATTTCCTCAAGTGTGGGAAGTTAATAGGTGTTACATGAAATAATAGTTTCATGGTCAAATGAGTATAGAAAATGCTGTTAAATAAAATTAAACACATTTCTTCATTTCAGGCTTCTCTGAACCTTTAATATGTTAATATACATTGTGACTCTCAAAGACAGAAATCAAATATACAGCTTTCCCAAACTTATTTGACCATAGACATCTCTTTTTCACAGAACAACTCATAGAAGACACTTTGAGAGGTTTTGGCCTCACCCATAAAATTTAATGTTTTTGTACCAGTCAAGGTACTGATAAGAGTTATAATTCAACCAAGATGGTTCAAATGGTGAAGCTCACAAAGGGGCTACATCCAGAGATTCAGGCAGAGTTAAGGAAACCAAAAAAGGATAGTGAAGCCCCCAGACAGGGGTAAGCATGCCCACTGCACTGAGGAAGCAGGGGCAGACCAGTCAGGGTATGCTCCAGAATGGTGCTGGGGCTGATAGTGGGAGCTAGCCTCTCAGAGGGATGTGGCTTTTCTCAGGGCCAGAGTGATGGGGGAAGGAGGCAGGAGGGAGGAAATGGGAAGAAATATCCCAACTGCTTTGTCTTTTTCCCCTCTGATCTGTTGTGCCTCCTATTGATCAAACATAACTGGAAACCAGCCACCAATGTAGCCTGGCGTGGCTACATTTGTTGTTGCTAGTTTCTAGGTTCAGCCTCTCAAACCCAGAGGTGTGCCATGCACTTATAGACACTTTGCATATATTGATCATTTCCTTAAATTTCATGAGAATCCTATAACCCCGGAATCATGACCATTTGCAAATGAGGAAACAGACATAACTCACGTAGGTAGTAAGAAAAGGATTCGGCCCCAGGTTCATCTGTCTGCCTTCCATTTTTACCACATTGCTGAGCCAGAAAATATCAGACTTTCAATGAAAGCTTAAAGAACTTGCAGAAGGACTTTTTCATCTTCAATTTCAAGCAATTTCATCTTATTGCTAACATGATTAATCCTCCAACAGAGTGAGTAAGTTTAATTTGTAGGGCTTTTTTCCCCCTCTGCAGGAACGGGAAATCTTATTTTCTTCACCTCTGCAATCCCAGACCTTAGCACAGTGCCCAGCACTGAGTTCGTATTTGATGAGTGAATACAAGAATGAATGCATGAGTGAGTGAAGCGTAAATCAGCATTCTGACGACGTTTTTCTCAGAGCTCTGTTGGGACAGAGTAGGCCTATCAATCTATTTTTAAACGTTCTGGCTTTTTCGAAATGGGAATTTTTCCATGTTGAGCATCTGTTCATGACTTTTTCTTGGATAGCTATGATACCTCTCTCCTTACAACCCCCAAATACACACACTAAACACACACAGGTGGGTGCACGCACCCATCCATTGCCCCTCTGCCTCCATCTCTGTGGTACTAATCCTTTCTGTTCAGAGCCACCAAATCTGTAAAAATATAACATACCACAGACTACCACACACTATGCCAAACCTCTTCCATTCCCTTCAGAATCCTATACTAGCTCCCTGTTGCCCATTAGCTTAATACGTATCTGGTGAATTTAACTGAAAAGTCTACTTTCCATCCTCAAATTCCAATTTTTCCATACTCTCACTCCATCGAAACTTACTCCGTCAACTCTTCCAGAATGAACCCTTCTATCAGGCCAGGCTAGAACTTTCTCTCAAAGATGCTATGGTCATGCTTTCCTCTATACCTTTATCCATGCATGCTCCCCATACAATGCCTTTTTTCTTCCTTGCATTGTCTCATTTATTCACTTGTTCACTGAGCTCTTGTTGTATGCCAGACACTGTCATACTGAAGCAGATACCAAGAAAAATTTAACTTGGTCTCTGAGAAGTGCAAAATCTTTCACAGAAACCTGACACACTGAGCGAGAATTCACAGCACAGTGTGCTGACTGCTACAATAAAGGCATGAGGCCAAGGGAGAGAGCCAGGGAATCACAGCCCCAGGAGTTCAGGAACAGTGTCTATTCCAAGCGCCCGGTGCATTGTGGGAGCTCAACAAATATTTGTTGAATGAATAAATGAAGTAACACTCAAACTAGGTCTACCTTTATCTTTCAAGAACCAGTTCAAGTCTTCTCCCTGCCTACTCTGAAATAAAATGCTCTTGTCATTCTCAGAACATTCTATCAAACTTGCTGCCTTGAACTGCTCTGTAATTCATGCATCCAATAACAATGAAAGCATTAGTAAATTCAGATTATAATTTATAACATAATTTTTTTCATATACCATCTAGCACTGTGCTCGATACACAATAAATGTGGAAAAATGGTCAAGGATTCAGTTGAATTGATTCTAGCAGAATTGAAACATTTCTATATACACATCCATTTGGAAGGATAAGTTTGAATAGTATTTTAGGGTTGATGATATACGTTCATTCTAGGAGAGCTTCCTAAGGCACTGTTACAAATGACCTGGAGATCTTGATATAACATGGATTCTGAGTCTATGGGATGGTACCTGAGATTCTCTATTTCTGAGATGCTCCTAAGAGGTGAAAATACTGCTGGCCCATGGGACCACACCTCGAGTAGCAAGATGTTAGAGGAAAGAGGGACAGAAAATAACACCTATTGAGTTCATGTTATATATCAGGCACTGTACAAGGCTCTTTGGATGCCTTAACGCTATGGTGTTCACATTATATTGATAGATTGGTTACAGGAAGTTTTAAAACATACAAATTCTCAGGACCCACTTCTAAAGATTCTGACCCAGAGGGCCTCTGGTAGAAACAAAGAAAACAGTATTTTAAGAAAAGCTCCAAGGTGATTCTGATGCACTGTCATATTCAGACTTCTAAGAATGACTTCCAGTGACCCTTGTCTTTATGTAATTTCCTCCCCTCTGAGTGTGGGTGGAACCCACGAATATGGTAAGCTAGGACTCCCATGGTTATGTCACATTATATGGCAAAAGGTGGATTACCTGGTGAGTCTAATCTAACTACACAAGCTCTTTAAAAGCAGCATTTTCCCTGGCTTGTGACAAAAGATGCTGAAGAGATTTCAAATGTGAGAAGTCAATGCGCCATGTCGCTGAGTAGCAGGGGGAGGGGGTCATAGGAGAAGGAATGCTGAGAGCCTTAAGGACTGAGAGTAGTGCCCTGCTGACAGCCAGCAAGGAAACGGGGACTTCGGTCCTACAACCACATGGAACTAAACCTGGCCAACAACCTGAATGAGCCTGGAGGCTGATTTTTCCAGAACCTCCAGAGAAGAGCCCATCTGACCTTTGACACACTGACATTAGCCTTGTGAGCCAAAGTAGAGAACCTAAGTACTCTTGCCAGCTTCTCACCTGCAGAAATAGGAGAGAATAAATGGGTGCTGTTTTAAGCTGGTAAATATGTGGTAATTTGTTATGCGGCAGAGGAAAACTCATGCATAACCATTTAGGTTTGGTAGTGACTGCATTAAGTAATAGGATCCTCCCATGAGCTCCGATGCATAAGTGTTATTATTTCCACTTTATGGATGACCAAGTAGAGTCAGATGACTGAGGTTCTTTTTCCACAGTCTCACACCTAATGGCAGAACCATAATTTGGAAAATACATATATGTATATATTTTTTTCCAACTTCAAAGTTCCCTAATTCTCAAAAACAAAAAGGAAAAAGATCAAGCATATAGGAAATAGGGAGACTGGATGAAGCTGAAGAAGAAAGACTTCAGTTCAGTAGACATTGAAAAAATGAGTCCTATTTCTTTAATGTGCCCACGAAAATTGCAAACTCCAATCTGTTCTCTATATAAGATAGTTGAATGGTTCGAACACATAAGGGAGGCTTGGGATATTCTTTCAGGCTTGGTGTAGCCACAATTCCTGGATAGATGACTGTACAGTCGGATTCTCCTGACAGTGGCTCTGAAGGCTGCCAATGCAATCAGTATGTCAGGGGGCCCAGAATAAATGTCTGGGCTTGGTCCTTAACCAGGGTCTTACATCCCCCTGGCTCACTGGAGATAAAGAGAATATTTAGGTAAGTTCTCCACAGTGTTTCATCAACTTCCCAGAACAGAACTTTGTGCATAGTGATGTCAACTGGAATATAAAAGCCTGAGACTCAAGGAAGCTCTGTCCTCTGGCTATTTGAATCAGTAGTAGTCACTTCTGCCAAAGGTATGAAGTGTGATGTGTGACGACCCGGTCTTTCCATTGAGGTTTCTTCTCTGCTCTCTCAGACACTGACTAAGGGAAGCCAAGACAAGGGGAAGATCTACCCATCTATTCATTCATTCATCCGTTCTGCCCACACACATATATTAAGCTCCTGCTGGTGTGCTCAGTGCAATTCAGAAGCAACTGGGCTTCATCAGACCAGTTTTAGTACAAAACAAAAAGCATCTTCTCTGCAGAAAGAGTAAAAATAAAAATCTATCCCCAATTCCAATCCTATCTTTTGAAAAGAGTCTTTAACTATATTAATCTGCTTGCATAGGCAAGTTCCAAAAGTGTGTAATAGAAATTCTACAGAAATCCATCCAAGAATAATTTATGTAGCTCTTCCAAATCGGGGCTGCACTGGCTTCACTCCCCGAATGTTTATTCATATCAGCCATTCATTGGCTCAAGGAATATATACTGGGCGGCTCCTATGCGCTACCCAGGGAGGCAAAAGTACAAAGGTGAATAAAACAAAGGTTTGCCTTCAAAATCTAGCCTAGGCAACCAAAAAAATATTAATAATAACACATTTCGCATGCAAAGTACTCTGATGGAGGGAAACCTACGTGGCCAGCCATAAATTCTTGTTTGGGGAAGTATAACCTGAAAACCAGAGGACTGTGCAAGTAGGTTTTTCTGCCGGGCTGAGTTTTTTTTTTTTTTTTTTTTTCTTATTTAATCTGCTTGTAAAACCCTCACTTTCCATTTCTGCAGCCACTCCATCAGGAATTTTGATGAACTGGAGTGACAGAAAGCCTATCTGTATGTAAAAAAGCTGAGGTATTGCATAGTGCCTTTTGGATTTTTCCTCTGACAAGTGGTTGGCATCTGCTAACAACACTTCTTTTCTTGAGCTTTGTAACGTTGCCAGCCTGAGAGCTGAGCTTTGAAAAAGGAGATGGGACTGTTAACAAACGCCTTTGTTATCTCCGGAATTGATTATTGTACAGTGGTTCGCAGAAAAAACTTGATGTGTATCTTGTCTCAATATTTACCTGCTCCTCCCAGGAAATATTGTGCTAAGAGCAATTCCCTGCCATACAACAAATGTCAACTTGCCTAAGATAGCTGGTGCAGCTCACCAATCGCCTGTCCTTTTCCCCATCTGGGGAGCCAGTGTGATAAGACCCCAGGAAGAATTTCTCATTAAGCGCTTGGAGATCTTTTGGGTGTGATGGCTGCTTGGAGTGTTTCATATACCTTTTTTCCGCCTTGCTTTCATTTGAGAAATATTTATTGAAACCTTCTACGTGCCAAGCCCTTTTCTGGCCTCTCAGAAGATACTAATGAATGAAAACAAACCTGAGGCAGAATGGCCTTCATGGAGATTACGTGGGGTGGAGGAGAGGAGAATTCTGCAAGCAATCCCAGTACATGGTGATAAGACAAGATTGCAGAGTACCTGTGCTACAAGAAGTTGATACAGTCGAAGAGCAAAGACAGCTATTGAGGAAGTGATTTTTAAGCTAAAACTGGAAGGAGAGGTGGGAGTTAGAAGGGATCCAGGCATTGGGATGGGCGGGGGGTGGGGGGGAGGCAGTGAGTGAGAGAGAAGCAGTGAAAATTAGGGAGGCGACATTTTCCAGGCAGGGAGGACAGCACATGAAAAGGGAGTTCAGAGGTGAAGGAGGGCATGGCAAATAACTTTGGACAAGCTGCTAAACTTCTCTAGGGCCCAGTGTCCTCATCTCTGAAATGGGGGTAATGAAAAATAAATAAATAAAATAAAATGGGGAAAATGGTAAAACCCATAGAACGGTGTTGTAAGGATTAACTGGATGGTCCATGGAAATCATGGACATGTATTCAGTGTCTCTTAATAAGTCCTCATGGACTGTAAGCTAGTGTTTATTCATTGATTGAGGAACTAAGAAAAATTCAAGATCAGGATGGCTGGGCTTCCTGGAGTTTTCTCCCAATCTCGTATGCCAGACTTCCTTTACAGCTAGAGTGTGGCCTGTGTTGTACATATGAAGCTCTCCAATGTATAGATGTAGCAAACATTTGTTGTTTATATGTCTGTATTTGACTCAAAATTATCATTCTTTGCAGACAAGTGCTATGTCTTATTTATTTCTGTATCCACACACATAATGTAGTGCCTGGCACAAAATAGTTTCTCAATAAATGTTTCATGGATGAATGAATAAATAGAAGAAGATAGAAGCAATAGAGTAGACTAGAATCCTATTAGATCTTGGTGCTAAGCTAAATGCTACAGGAAATTCAAAGAGTACCTCTTGAATTTAGTCTCTAAGATACTTACTTTTTAAGGGCTGTTAGAACACGGCTGCCCCAGGAAGACATGAACGGACATTTCTGCAAAGAAGACATCCAAATGGCCAACAGACACGTGAAAAGATGCTCAGCATCACCTCATCACGGAAATAAAACCACAGTGAGATACCACCTCACACCTGTCAGAATGGCTAAAACCAAAAACAAGAAACAGCAGGTGTTGGAAAGCAGAACCCTCTTGCACTCTTGGCGGGAATGCAAACTGGTGCAGCCATTCTTGGAAAACGGTATGGAGGTTCTTCAAAAAGTTAAAAACAGAGCTACCCTATGATCTAGCAATTGCACGACTGGGTACTTACCCAAAGAATACAAAAATACTAATGCAAAGGGATACATGCACCCCGATGTTTATAGCAGCATTATTTACAATGGTCAAATTATGGGAAGAGCCCAAGTGTCCATCAACTGATGAATGGTAAAGATGTGAGATATATATATATATAAAATATTACTCAGCCCTAAAAAAGAATGAAATCTTGCCATTTGCAACAACGTGGATGGAGCCAGAGTGTATTATGCTAAGTGAAATAAGTCAGTCAGAGACGAATACATACCATATGCTCTCACTTACATGTGGAATTGAAGAAACAAACCAAATGAGCATAGGGAGAAAAAGAGAAATAGAGGCAAACCAAGAAACAGATTCTTAACTGTAGACAACAAACTGATGGTTACCCCTGGGGAGGGGGGTGGGGATGGCCAAAACAGGTGGTGGGGACTAAGGAGGGCACTTGTGATGAGCTCGGGGGGATGCTGGAAGTGTTGAATCACTATATTGTACACCTGAAACTAATATTAGACTGTATGTTAACTACAGAGGAATTTAAATAAAAACTTAAAAACAAACCTGCTCCCCCAGGCTGCCAGAAGTTTGGAAGAGCCGAAGAATAAAAAGCTCACTCACCCTAGACACCTTTCCTCTTGGCTCAGAGAATAAATTTCGGGCATTGCCTTTCTTCCCTATGCCTCCCTTGAGAGAAAACTGTGCAGCTAAACTCTAGTGCATGACAGTAAACATCTAAGAGCCCCCAGATATAAATCCTTATTATTATTTCAAGAATTATATGTGCACAATTTTTACGATAGGATATTTTTGAAAATATGCCCAAACATAGCAAAACCTCAGTGCCTTTGCACATTATTATAAACTATATGTTGTCTCACATACAATCCACCATCATTAACCCTGTGCTAAAGATGGGAAGACTGAGGCTCATCTCAGCCACAGGAGCTACCCAGGGTAGCGCGATCAGTAAATGGTGCAACTGGTACTCAGGCCCGACTAGGTCCTGTGTACACAGGGGCAAGAGGGGACGATAGCTCTTTAAATAGATTATGAAGCCCATGCTACCTTTGGGCTTGGTAGAGATACCCATTTTATGTTTTATATTCCCTTTCTCTTAGATTTAATGGTTCTCCCTCACTCTTGCATTTATCTGGGCCCCACTCTTATTTGGAGGTTCTATTGAAGTTTTACATCCTCCAGCATCTTTCTTGAATATGTCAAGCCAGCTGATTATAGCTCCCCCTGGACTCTGTTGTTAGGCCATCAGCTTTGCGTCTCTGGCTTAGGACTTTGTAAATACTACATTACATACATAGCTATCTTTTAATTTACACGCGAGGCCTTTAGCTTAATAATAAAGAACCACCAAATATTAGACCCGGGAATCCCCTTCGTCTGAGTTCAGATCGTGAACTCAGATCCATCACTCCTGAGCTGTGTGTCTATCTGCATGTTCTTTAACTTCTCTGTGCTTCAACTCCTCATTTAAAAATGGGAAAAATACTATTCTCTCATAGGGGGCAATAAGTTAATATACGTACAGCATCTGGGAGTTTTGAGTAGCTGCTGTTTTCTTAGGCCAACATTTAAAGACATCGAATCCATTCTTCATATAAAGCTGAATTGAGGAAGGAAGGTCCTGGCATTCTGTTTTGCCCACCTGATTTGTGGGCACCCCTCACTCCACCAGAATCCCTGGAGCTCCATAGATCACCCAACATTTTTTTATGGACTAAAAAACAAAGGCCTAGAGAGGCGAAATGACTTGTCTAATTGCACACAGCCAGTAATTGGGCCCATCTTCTTCTCACTTACACCAGACATGACCATGCCTGACTATTGGTTATCTTTATGTATTCCTTCCTCTGCCCCCCAGCCAAAAGGTTTACATGGCTTTATTCATCCACTGAGGATATAAATATGACTAAGACCAGTCCCGGCATTTATGGAACTCATACTTGGGCAGGGAGAGAAACATAACAGATAATTATAGTAGAAGAGAATTAATTTAATGATAAAGGTATGCAGAGGGAACACAGATGAGGAATAATTAATCCAGTGTTGAGCAGAATGTGAAGGATGAGTAAGAGATAACAAGACAAATTGAGCAGTTGCAGGGTGGGGGGGCCTTCCTGGCAGAGGACACCGCTTGGGCAAACACACAGGGGCAGGAAATAGCATGACATCCGTGAGGAACTGCCATTTCCTTTTCCTGCTAGAGCGTGGAACCCAAGACAGGGAGGGGGGAGGGGGGAAACGCATGGGAGAGAAAGTCAGGGGTGGTGTACTGTGGGAGGGTTGGCAAGAGGAGTCCCCTATGCCATGTTGGAACACCTGGGGATTGATGTTGGTTTCCAGAACTACATACTTTAAAGTTGAGAGGGTTGTGTTTGCAGAAAAAAAGAAAAACAACCCATGGTTTTGAAAAAGCGTTAACATCGAGCATTACCAAACATATGTTGGTACCTTCTGAAGTGATGGAAAAGGGAAAATTCTCCCCAACATTAGGCCAGCACAGAAGTGCTGAGAGTCAACAAAATAAAGACATTGACCAATCGCTCTGTGTGTTGCCGTGGTACAGATCCACTTTGATAAATGGAGTTCCAGCCATGAGGAGAGTTACCAAATACTGTTCCAAGCGACCTTAGTTAGCGGCACTTGTGCTCCATTTCTAACTAAGAACGAGTTTTTCAAATCAGATAAGGTGAAAATCCTATAGAGCTTGATAAAAGACAATTAATGGATGCGCTGAACTCTGGCCAGATACGGGCACTGACAGCTTAAGATACACTGTCCCTGTGGCCTGAAGAACCTTCCCAGTGAGGCAGGGGGCTGGCCGTGTAAGGGGGAGAGACGGAAAGAACCAGCACGGCTGAGACAAGGAGTCCTGGCAGCTAAAGTCTATTTATTAGCGTCTCTGCTCCTCCCCTGCTGTTATATTAATATAACGAATTGTTCACAGGTGCATCAAATGAGGTTTAGACGATCGCTGGGAGCTTTGTTACCCAAACAGGCCAAATTAGGAAGAGCAGATGCATCAGGCAAACTACAGCCCCTTAGCCGAAGTACAAAGCTTGAATTAATGAAGGTCGGCGCTCACATTTGGCCTTTATGGCCTTCACAGCAGTGGGATTCAGCCCCCTGTTCAGCTCTTGCTTGCTGAGACGTACTCTCTCTCTTCACTTTTGTGGGGATAGGACAGATGGGGTGAGTGTCCCAAGGAAATTATCTTATCCTTCCAAATAATCATGAGAATAAGAAAAACTGATGGCCACATGTACTGGGCCTTACTGTAAGGGTGTGCAGGTTTTTCCCTCAACACGAAGGTTCCAGAACAAAGGAGTGAATGAATACTGGCATCGTGCTGTATAATGCCCCCCCACATTGTGTGCCCTGCGTGGGCTGCACACCTTGGAGGAAGGAGCAGCTTTTTCTAACTGGTACCGTCTGCTCAAGGACTGCTGCACTCGAGCCTTTGTGCAGCTTTTCAGAGGGAGTAATTTTTTTTCTGACCCTCAGGGTGACATATGAGCTAGTGGTAGCCCCCCAAATACTATCTACAACCCCAAAAACAACCCTGTATGGTGCACATAGTGTTAGGATCCCCATTTTACGGATTAAAAGACTGAGTGCCAAAAAGATTAAGCAACACAGTGAGAGTTATACACGGCAGGGCAAGGATTTGATCCAAAGCAAGTTCCCATTCCTCTGCTGCCTTAAATTAAAATAAACACATTTTCTTTTTCTTCATCTATCCCTCCAGGAAGAGGGATGAGAAAGGAGAGGGAATACCTCAGCACAGTGGTGTGGGAGGGGCTCTGTAGTCAAGAGATCTGAGTTTGATGTTCTAGATGAAGCTTGCTTTGAGTCCTGGAGCCGGTGACGCTTCTGATTTTCCGTTTCTTCCTGTAAATTTAGAATTGCCCTAGACGGCTGATCTCCAAGGTCTCTTCTAGTTTAATGTCCAAGAAGTCCAATGGCCTTTTCCTTTTGTTCATTTTTTTTTTCCTGTAAGAGAATATTAAGAACACAGAGACTCCATACATTCTGGAGGGTGATCTGACAACACATACCAAAGCCATAAAAATAATCATGTGCATAATTATGCACAATGATTACAGTTCTGGAGACTATCCTAAGGAAATTATAAAAAAGAAGAGCTCTGAGCACAAAGTCGTGGCATTTGCTCATTGTGACAAATAGCCAATACCTAAATGACCCACAATAGAATGGTTTTATAAATTTTAGAGTACATGTGTGATGGGATGATTGACCATGATAACATACCAAGTGTGATACCTCTCCAAGTAGAAACATGCATATGTCTTTATGAAATAAATTTGAGTGAAAAATAGAGAATTTAAAATTGTACATAAACTATATTACAGGCATGAAAAATGTTTACAGATTGATTGACCGAAAGAGAATACAACATAAAATCGTTTATTTTGGTAATGGGTTTATGAGTACTTTACAAAAATTAATTTTATAATATTTAAGTCTCACTATCACTTTCGGCAGTTAAAGGTACTTCAGCAAAACTTTTGACTGCTGTATTTCTCTTGTGATTATAAAATTGATACTCATTACATAAAATATCAAAGTCCAGAAAAGTATAAAGAAATGGAAAAACATTCACACTGCACTCATCAGAGGCAATCTTCTTTTTTTTTTTAAGATTTATTTATGCATCTTAGAGAGAAAGAGAGAGAACACAAGCTGGGGAGGAGCAGAGGGTGAGGAAGAGAATCCCAAGGAGACTGTCCGCTGGGTGTGGAGCTTGACGCGGGGCTCGATCTCACGACCCAGAGTTCATGACCTGAACCAAAACCAGTCAGACACTTAACCAACTGAGCCACCCAGGCATCCCACAGGCAACCTATTTTAAGAGTTTGGTCTTTTTCTAGTTTTTTTAAACATTGATTTTGGTTTTCCTTTGCATAGGTAGATCATTCTGTCTCTATAAATCTGAATCATGTTTGCTTTTGATATTATTTGACTTTATTTTGTATTTTCCCATGTTATTAATAAAGGTTTACAAACACATAATACATTATTTAGTCCCCCAGTTATTTCTAACTCCGTTAGCTATTTAGATTATTTCCAATATTTTGCTTAATAATCCTGAAATGGCCTTTATAGTTTACAAATCACTGTCCAAATTTTAGATTATTTGCTGATGATAGAATCCCCAGAATGGGAAAATAAGGGACTCTTCTTTTAAACCAAAGCTTCTCATTCCTGGACCTTATATTCCATGTACTTGGAGGTCTATGAGGGTCAATAATTCATCTTCAAGGAATTCTTTTTTAATTGAGGTACATAGTGGTATATTATTTGAGTTCTTGCACATCTTCCTTTTGCCTTTACATGTGAAGATAGCTCAGCATAAAAATCCTGGGTTGCAACGTTTTATTCTGAGAACTCTGTGGGCTTTCCTTCATTGCCCTCTGACTTACAGTATTAAAGAGAAGCTGAGGCTAACCTGCAGGTGGTGATCTTGAAGGAAATTGGAGTTTTCTGCTTGGTCAGGGAACGCTTATGTGTTTTAAATTTACAATTTAAAATTATACTCTGTATCATTTGATCTAGCAATTGAAGTTCATCAATTTGCCTCATAGGAATAAACAGAAACGTGTTTGCTTATAGTAAAGTTTCTAATACAGTTATGTCTGTAATCATGAACATTTAAACTGATTTAAGTGCCCAACAAGAAAGCATTAGTTAAATAACTCATGATATGATGGGCTACTATAAAAATATTTTATAACACTTAAGGGAACTAGAAAATATTTGTGACACGTTGTTAATTGAAAATGTAAGCTACGAAGATATGGATAGTCCGCACACATATGTGCTACATATAAATGTATGTAAATAAGCTTCTATATGAAATACCTCAATGGAAGGAGAATGCACACACAGATACACACACAAACACCAACATATTTACCACAATTCATTAGTGAAACAGTGCACACCACCATTCTTTCCAGGTTCCACATAGGTGTGATTCTGTTGTTAACCGATTTTACCTAAAACATAGCAAGCTTTTCTAATTTATGGGCTCAAATTTGTTGTCCCTTTGCTTTTTGTTTTTCTCTCAGCAAAGTTTCCCTCAGTTACGTCTTTGATTATTACTGCTGTTGCAATTGTTCTCCTTTGCCCCTCAGAGCATCCTATAAGATTGGAATTCTCTTTACTGTCTTCCATCTCTACCATCTTTTAATTATTTTGATCTGTTTTTGTCCTTTTGCTCCTCTGAGAGTTTTCCAACTCTGTCCTCTTCATTATAAATCCCATTTTCTCTCAGCGTCTTTCTGTTCTTCAGTACTTCTGCAGAAGCTCTAATTTTGTTAACGTTTTTAGTTTACTTCTATCCTTCTTTTTTCTTGTGGCTTTGGTTCTGGTTTCCTGGAAATGACACCTTCCTGCATGCACTGAGGGAATGCCGAGTAGATTTCCAAAATTATCTCTTCTGGAATTCCTGCAGTAATTTTCAGAAGTCTACTGAGTACACAATTCCCTTTTCCTTATTCTAAAGCACTTGTTTCTTTTTACAGAGCCCATGTTGATTTTGTTGTTTTCCATTTACTCATCCTTTAACAGAAGAGATATATTCAGACCCAGTGTTTGCCAAAAAATGTGGTGTGTGGATTGCCCTTGACCCCAATTTCTGTCCACTGACATGCTGGTCAACTTTCTTTAACAGATCTATAGCAGATGGCAACTCGTTTCTTAGAGTTCTTACTACCATTCTTGAGTCTACCACCATTTGTTTCATGCTGAACTGAGACAAGGTCTTTCGTCTTTGCTCTCCTGTCAAAGATCCCTGACGCTCTGCTCAGATGAAGTGTATAGGAAAAACAGTGTTCAGGATTCACTGCTATAGGATTCCTTGTGTCTTCCTCTATCTTCTCTGGAAATTCACGGTTTTACTTGTGGAAGTCATGCCTCCTCAGATTCGTTGCACTACCATTAACATTGTCTTCCTGATTTCTTTTTTTTGTTTGCCTTTTAAATTCTGGCAATTCCAGTTTAGAGTGGTTATGAAAAGAGAACGCTAATATAGAAAGCTGGGAAGGGCACTCTGGGTTCAACTTTTCTCTTTCAAAATTGGAACCCATTTAGGAGAAGGATGTCTGCCCTGTTTTCAAGTTGAAATAGGTCTTACTTTTAGAATAGAGATAGCTGGGAAGGGCTATATCACATCCTTTTTAGGATCAAATGATACGATTGGAACATTGATCGAATTTTCAAACCATCCAATGGTTGTCGTGAATGAGCAATTCTTGAATAATGTGTCACTATCTTGACAGTGGTTATTGATGTGCTTTTATGAGTTTTTGGATTTTCTATCTTATTTGGAAGTTTGAGAGAAGATTTATCCAACCACTTTTCTAATACTATTTTTAAACCAGAGGCTTCTGATTATTAAAATTTATATAATAACTTTGTTTTAATATTAAGCATACATGCAAATGTATTATGGCATTTTAATTTTAACTTTATGATTTGAATTCTAATACATCATCTGTTTCTGGTAGTCAGATATCTCAAAGCCACTAACATCTGTAATCTTTCAGATTATAACTGATTTGATTTCTATGTCAGTCTTGGACTCTGCTAATAGTGAGAGATGCTGTATTTTGTTCAGTAATGCTTAGCAATTTATTCATTGCAAGCTGAGTAGTTATTAGCAGATTTGACCGCCTTATATGAAAAACTGTTGAAGAAACTAAATGTTATCTTAGAAATGAAAAAAACAAAGAAACCCTTGAGAGCTTTCAAATCTTTCAGTATTTGGAATGCTGCAGTGCATAAGAGAACAGCTTACGTTTATAATTCTAGGGAACAGAACTAGTGACAACAGGTGGATATTAT